>NC_052674.1:5673765-10613765 GCF_016802725.1 Solenopsis invicta | reverse complement strand
GTACCTGCAGGCTTAATAGGTCTAAATTGACCATATCTTCGCAGCCTCGACTCCAGCCTCGCAAACATTCTTCGATAAGGCTGTCGCCGCTCCGGATATCTACGCATGTAGAGCAACGCAGCTTCTCGCGCATCCCTGTTGCACACTGCATACACCATTATCATATCACACATTTCGTCATACGTGAAATTGTGAGCCATGGTTGCACGCGTTCTCTCACACGGGATCGAGACGAGACGACAAAAACAGTTGCAAGAAACAACGAAGAAACAGCAACAATTGAAAATCGACAGATATTTCTTTTCCGCGGGAGACTTTGAAAGTTTACTCTAAAATTCTCAGAATAGAAGCAAGCAAGCCATATCTTTCTTTACAAGGCTACAGTTGTAGTTGCGAAAAAACGATCAATTTCTTTAAAATTATGTTCCAATACATATTTATTTATAAAATTGTATGATAAAGTATTCATTATTGTGCTTTTTATCATTACTTGTATTACTTTTTCTGTATACCACACATAAAAATGGTATAAATTGAAAAAAATTATTAAAAATGTGAGAGAACGTGCATGCAATATGGCTCACAATTTTACGTTTGATGAAATGTGTGACATGATCATGATTTATGCAGTGTGCGACAGAGATTCGTGAGAAGCTACGTTGCTCTATACGCGCAGATATCCGTAGCGACGACAGCCATATCGAAATATGTTTGCAAGGCTGGAGTCGAGGCAGCGAACATACGGTCAATTTAAACCTATTAAGCCTGCAGGTACATATTTATAAAATTTTTTGATAATACAATTTTAAATATTCTATTGTTTTATCATTATTTTTATACTCCGTACAGGGCGACCACAGCGCATACATACCGCGCAAATACGACAAATGGTTACTGATGATCCAACCATCAGTATACGAACCATAGCGCGGAATCTAGGAGTTCGTTTGAGTACGGTACATAAAGCTTTGAAATCGGCTCGCTTCCATCTTGAGCAAGCAATCTTGAGTCGGGCTTTACGTTGTGAGCAGGAAGAAGGGAGACACTTCGAACACTTGCTCTAAAAATATGATAATTTGTTGTCATATTACGCACGATCATACGTAGATGTAACTTTTCATCTACGTGTGTTCTTACGCAATATGACTTCAAAATATCTATTTAAGCTTTATGTACCAAAAAAATAGGTCTTTAATGTGGTAGAATATGGCTCTAGGCGAAGGTCCACTTCAAAAAACCTAACGCGCCAATCGTGGAACCTCAAAGGTGGTCTGGAAGTCCACGTTACCATTTAGCTTTCATTACTTGATATCACATTACAATATTATTTCTGAAGTTCTTTAAATTAAAAGTACTTCAAAGATAATATTTAAATTCAAAAGATTACAAGTATTAAAAATTTGTGATAAAAATTGTGTGGATATATTATTAAATGTATTCAGTATTCTACGTTTCTATTTACTACTTTATTTATTAATTTGATTAATAAATAGAAATAGTAATCTTAGTAACAAATGTAATATAACAAAGTATGCACAGCTTTCCCCGGTAAAAACTATTCTAATAATTTTTTATAAAATTTCTCGTTTATAGAATTTAACATTCCTGGTTACAGTTTTTCTCATAATTTTTATACGAATAGGAACATTTTTCAGAAATACGTAGAAATAATACTTAGAAAGTCTACATCTCTTATTGTTAGAACTTTTCATACACGTACATTCTGAAGTATTCTGAGATTTCTCATCTCACAGTTTTAAAAAAATACTTTTAACTTTTTTACATTTTATAACGTTTCATAAAAAATTATACAGATGTTCGGAAAAATTATACGAAAAAAATATGAGAAAAATTTTCACCAGGGGCCTGTACGTGTCACTCGGTCCTGCGAGATCGCGTTCGCGCGCTCTGTAGCGACTTAATGTATAAATCACTAGTTTTATTCGAGATTGAAAGATATTTATTATAAACGTGTTCATTCCTTTACAGACAATATATTAATAAAGAAGTAAATGTTTTTAACAAAAGATGTTTAGTGTGTTGCTAAGTAACAAGTGTAGAAAGTGTAAGTGTAAGAATAAATAGTGTAAGTGAAAGAGTGTAAGAACGCCACAGTACTCCCCCCTAAGCGACGACTACGTTGCGAAATGAACTTTCTTCTTAGCCGGGTAAGTTCTTAAAGGTCTTGAAACAGGAACAGAAATAGAAGCGGGAACATCCAAACTGGTTACAGGTTCCGTAGAAGAAGAGCAAGGTAAGGAAGTAGAAACTGCAGAGAAATCTTCTCTAGGAAGAAAAGCTGGTTTAAGCCGTTCCGTAGAAACATTAACAATATTACCTGAAACGTTTATAGAGAACAAATAATCAGAAATACGTTTGACAACAAGAAAAGGCCCAGAATAAGGAGGTTGAAGAGATTTCTTGACAGCATCATCACGAATCCAAACGTGAGTACAATCACAAAGATTTTTATGTACAAAAGGAGATTTCTTGATGTGATGACTGGTTGGTGAAGATCTAACATTCCTCATATGAATTCTGTGTTTTTCTAAAAAGATTTCAGGATCCGCAGGAAAATCCTCTTCAATAAAAAATTCTCCAGGAATCCGAAGAGTGGTTCCATAGAGTAGTTCCGCAGGTGAAGCTTTTAAATCTTCTTTAAAACATGAACGAAGACCCAGAAGAACTGAAGGAAGAGACTCTAGCCAATTCTTCGTCTGATGACACATAATGGCAGTCTTGACAGTCCTATGCCACCTTTCCAAAATGCCATTTGAAGCAGGATGATAAGCCGAAGTTCTTTTCCTGTCACAACCAATCAAATTGGTTAAAGCCTTGAAAAGAGATGCTTCAAACTGCGATCCTTGATCCGTGGTGATGGTTAAGGGAGAACCGTATCTAGCTACCCAATGAGTATAAAAAGCTGTAGAAACAGTGTCAGCAGAGATTTCCTTAAGAGGGAATCTTTGAAAAGTTTGAGCTGCGTTACGAAGACCAAAAGGCATGACTAAAAATTCAAAAAGTCCAAAAGGTGTGGTAACGGCGGTCTTGTGAATATCCTCTTTGGCGACGGGTACTTGATAGTACGCTTTTACTAAGTCAATCTTGGAGAAGATATTCTTACCATAAAGCCCAGAAGTAAAATCTTGAATATGAGGCAGTGGGTAACGATCAGGAATAGTAGCCGAATTTAATGCACGGTAATCACCACAAAGTCTCCAAACATTTTCCGATTTGGGAACCATATGTAAAGGAGCTGCCCAAGTACTACTCGAAGGTCTACAAATTCCTTGTTCCATCATAAACTTGAATTCCTCCTTGGCAAACTTGAGTTTTTCCGGAGAAAGTCTTCTGGGAACTGAAAATTTAGGAGATCCTTCCGTGATGATACGATGTTCAATTCCATAAGACTTCACCGAAGAAAGAGGAGCAAATCGAGTAAGTCCAGGAAATTCCGCTAAAATCCTGTGATAAGGAGAGTCAGGAGACATGGTACATATGGATAATTGTGAAACTTCTTGGATCTTTCCAAAATGTTTAAGGCCAGTAACAGAGTCGACCAAGCGTTTGTTTTTAATGTCAACTAGGAGATTAAAATATCCAAGGAAATCTGCACCTAAAATGGGACGTTGAATATCCGCGATGCAAAATTTCCAACGGAAATTTCTCCTGAGGCCAAGATCCAAAGAAAGAGTTTTAGAACCATAAGTATGAATTTGAGTACCATTGGCAGCAAAAAGTTTAAAATTAGCTGGTAATGGTTTAAACAAAACTCTCTTAGGTATTAAGGAAATATCAGCACCAGTATCAACAAGAAAATGTAAATTAGTTGATTTGTCAAAAATAACGAGGCGATGGCAAGGTAAACCGTTGTAAGCAGCCTCAATCTTCAACGGCGCTTCTAGTTTTCCTGAGAGTCGGTAAGAGTTTTTGACCTCAAGCAAGGAATGGTACATCTCTTTGCCTTATTACCAAATTTTTTGTGATAAAAACAAATTGACTTATCTTTAGAATTAGATCTTTTATTTCGTGAATTTGATCTGAATTTTGATTTGCTTCTAGATCGGCTAAAAGATCTGCCACGACGATGAGATACTTCAAGCGCAGCGATTCTTTATTCCAAATCAGCAAAATCAGATTGTTTAGAGGTTGATTGCGTATTAACTTCCGCGACTTGAAAACCAGTATCACGTTCAACTATTTTATCCGCGAGTTCCGAGAGCTTGGCTAAAGGTACGTTTTCAACCACTGCAAGAGTCGCTTGAACTTTATATGGTAAACGTTGTAGCCAAATCGAATGTAAAATGTTATCTGCTAAAGAACCACCGGATAATTGACGGATTTCACGTAAAAGTTCTAAAGGCTTCTTGTTATTTAACTCAATACCAGCTAATAATTGTCTCAAACGTTTTTCTTCAGAATCCGTGAAACGATGAATGAGTGCTTTCTTTAACTGATTATATTTATCAATTTCAGGCGGATTTTCAACAATCTCCGAAATCGCGACTAACGCTTGTTCATCAAGATGACGAATAACTGAACTATATTTAATATCTTTAGAACGGATACGGTATACAGTAAATTCACTCTCAATCTGAGCAAGCCACAGCTTAGGTTGTTTATGCCAAAAGGTTGGAAGTTTCAAAAGGCGAAATTCATTTGAATGGATCTGAGTGGACTCACCCGATGACTGATGTTCAAAACCAGAAGATAAATTTAAAATCTCTGTTCCGACCTGTTGTTGTAGGCTCACGGTTGACGCTGAAGTAGTAGAAGTTGACGGAGTTGACTCAGATTTAACAGGAGTTCTGTCCACAGGTATTTTATTAAACTGATGCTTCCAGAGAAGAACCAAGACGATCCAGAAATCAAAATTCGAAGATTCTTGTAGACACCAAATGGCACTTCGGAAATCAAACTTCCCGCGTCAAGAGATATTTCAGCTCACACCGTGATCACGTCGGGGTCACCAAAAATGTAGCGACTTAATGTATAAATCACTAGTTTTATTCGAGATTGAAAGATATTTATTATAAACGTGTTCATTCCTTTACAGACAATATATTAATAAAGAAGTAAATGTTTTTAACAAAAGATGTTTAGTGTGTTGCTAAGTAACAAGTGTAGAAAGTGTAAGTGTAAGAATAAATAGTGTAAGTGAAAGAGTGTAAGAACGCCACAGCTCAACCGAAGCAGCTGTCATCTAGGAAACGTTTAGCAAATTAGCAAGCTCAGTCGGTACGGCATCTACGTACGGTAAAAGGCTGGACAACCATTAACGAACACCCTGTATGTCTTTCGAATTTCACTTTAGCGATTCGATTCATCATGATAAAAGTTAGAACTCTTCTGAGGGCTATTAAAAAACAGAAATATTGGAGAAATTCGCAAAAAAAATTTTACTCAAAAATTACGAACTTTGACAGATATAAGTCTTTCGTTTTTCACTTTAGCGATTCGATCGATCATGATAAAAGTTAGAACTCTTCTAGGGGCTATCAGAACACAGAAATATTGGAGAAATTCGCAAAAAAAATTTTACTCAGATATTATAAACTTTGACTGATATAAGTCTTTCGTTTTTCACTTTATCGATTCGATTCATCATGATAAAAGTTAGAACTCTTCTTGGGGCTATCAGAACACAGAGATATTGGAAAAAATCGCAAAAAAAATTTTACTCAAAAATTACGAACTTCGACTGATATAAGTCTTTCGTTTTTCACTTTAGCGATTCGATCGATCATGATAAAAGTTAGAACTCTTCTAGGGGCTATCAGAACACAGAAATATTGGAGAAACTCGCAAAAAAAATTTTACTCAAAAATTTCGAACTTTTACGGATATAAGTCTTTCGATTTTCACTTTAGCGATTCGATCGATCCTGATAAACGTTAGAACTCTTCTAGGGGCTATCAGAACACAGAAATATTGGAGAAATTCGCAAAAAAAATTTTACTCAAAAATTACGAACTTTGACTGATATAAGTCTTTCGATTTTCACTTTAGCGATTCGATTCATCATGATAAAAGTTAGAACTCATCTGAGGGCTATCAGAACACAGAAATATTGGAGAAATTCGCAAAAAAATTTTACTCAAATATTACGAACTTTGACTGATATAAGTCTTTCGTTTTTCACTTTAGCGATTCGATCGATCATGATAAAAGTTAGAACTCTTTTAGGGGCTATCAGGACACAGAAATATTGGAGAAATTCGCAAAAAAAATTTTATTCCAAAATTACGAACTTTGACGGATATATGTCTTTCGATTTTCACTTTAGCGATTCGATTCATCATGATAAAAGTTAGAACTCTTCTGAGGGCTATCAAAAAACAGAAATATTGGAGAAATTCGCAAAAAAAATTTTACTCAAAAATTTCGAACTTTGACTGATATATGTCTTTCGATTTTCACTTTAGCGATTCGATTCATCATGATAAAAGTTAGAACTCTTCTGAGGGTTATCAAAAAACAGAAATATTGGAGAAATTCGCAAAAAAAATTTTACTCAAAAATTTCGAACTTTGACGGATATATGTCTTTCGATTTTCACTTTAGCGATTCGATTCATCATGATAAAAGTTAGAACTCTTCTGAGGGCTATCAAAAAACAGAAATATTAGAGAAATTCGCAAAAAAAATTATACTCAAAAATTTCGAACTTTGACGGATATAAGTCTTTCGTTTTTCACTTTAGCGATTCGATCTATCATGATGAAAGTTAGAACTCTTCTAGGGGCTATCAGAACACACAAATATTGGAGAAATTGCAAAAAAAATTTTACTCAAATTTTCGAACTTTGACGGATATAAGTCTTTCGATTATCACTTTAGCGTTTCGATTCATCATGATAAAAGTTAGAACTCTTCTGAGGGCTATCAAAACACAGAAATATTGGAGAAATTCGCAAAAAAAATTTTACTCAAATATTAGGAACTTTGACTGATATAAGTCTTTCGATTTTCACTTTAGCGATTCGATTCATCATGATAAAAGTTAGAACTCTTCTGAGGGCTATCAAAAAACAGAAATATTGGAGAAATTCGCAAAAAAAATTTTACTCAAAATTTCGAACTTTGACAGATATAAGTCTTTCGTTTTTCACTTTAGCGATTCGATCTATCATGATAAAAGTTAGAACTCTTCTGGGGGCTATCAGAACACAGAGATATTGAACAAAATCGCGAAAAAAATTTTACTCAAAACTTTCGTACTTTGACTGATATGAGCCTCTCGTTTTTCACTTTAGCGATTCGATTCATCATGATAAAAGTTATATCTCTTCTTAGGGCTATCAGAACACAAAGATATTGGAGAAATTCGCAAAAAAAACAATTTTACTAAAACATTTTGAACTTTGACTGATATAATTCTTTCGTCTATCACTTTAGCGATTCGATCCATTATGATAAAAGTTAGAACCCTTCTCGAGGCTATCATAACACACAGATATTGGAGAAATTAGCAAAAAAAATTTTACTCAAAAATTTCGAAATTTGTCTGATATAAGCCTTTCCTTTTTCAGTTGAGCGATTCGATACATCATGATAAAAGTTATATCTCTTCTTAGGGCTATCAGAACACAAAGATATTGGAGAAATTCGCAAAAAAACCAATTTTACTAAAACATTTCGAACTTTGACTGATATAATTCTTTCGTCTTTCACTTTAGCGATTCGATCCATTATGATAAAAGTTAGAACTCTTCTCGGGGCTATCAGAACACAGAGATATTGGAGAAATGAGCAAAAAAAATTTTTCTCAAAAATTTCGATATTTGCCTGATATAAGTCTTTCCTTTTTTTGTTCAGCGATTCGATACATCATGATAAAAGTTAAATCTCTTCTGTGGGCTGTCAGAACACAGAGATATTGAAGAAATTCGGAAAAAAAATAATTTTACTCAAAAATTTCGGACTTTGACTGATATAACTCTTTCGTCTTTTACTTTAGCGATTCGATCCATTATGATAAAAGTTAGAACTCTTCTCGGGGCTATCAGAACACAGAGATATTGGAGAAATTCGCACAAAGTATTTTACTCAAAAATTTCGAACTTTGACTGATATAACTCTTTCGTCTTGCACTTTAGCGATTCGATCTATTATGATAAAAGTTAGAACTCTTCTGGGGGCTATAAAAACACAGAGATATTTGAGAAATTCGCAAAATAGTTTTACTCAAAAATTTCGTACTTTGATTGATATAACACTTTCGTTTTTCACTTTAACGATTTGATCCATGATGATAAAAGTTAGAACTCTTCTCGGGGCTCTGAGAACACAGAGATATTATAGAAATTCGCAAAAAAATTTTACTCAAAAATTTCGAAATTTGACTGATATAAGTCTTCCCTTTTTCACTTCAACAATTCGATACATTGTGATAAAAGTTACAACTCTTCTGTGGGCTATCAGAACACAGAGATATTGGAAAAATTCGGAAAAAAATCAATTTTACTCAAAAATTTCGAACTTTGACTGATATAACTCTTTCGTCTTGCACTTTAGCGATTCGATCTATTATGATAAAAGTTAGAACGCTTCTGGGGGCTATAAAAACACAGAGATATTTGAGAAATTCGCTAATAAGTTTTACTCAAAAATTTCGTACTTTGATTGATATAACTCTATCGTTTTTCACTTTAACGATTTGATCCATAATGATAAAAGTTAGAACTCTTCTCGGGGTTATGAGAACACAGAGATATTAAAGATATTCGCAAAAAAAGTTTTACTCAAAAATTTCGAAATTTGACTGATATAAGTCTTCCCTTTTTCACTTCAACAATTCGATACATTGTGATAAAAGTTACAACTCTTCTGTGGGCTATCAGAACACAGAGATATTGGAAAAATTCGGAAAAAAATCAATTTTACTCAAAAATTTCGAACTTTGACTGATATATCTCTTTCGTCTTGCACTTTAGCGATTCGATCTATTATGATAAAAGTTAGAACTCTTCTGGGGGCTATAAAAACACAGAGATATTTGAGAAATTCGCAAAATAGTTTTACTCAAAAATTTCGTACTTTGATTGATATAACTCTTTCGTTTTTCACTTTAACGATTTGATCCATGATGATAAAAGTTAGAACTCTTCTCGGGGCTATGAGAACACAGAGATATTAAAGATATTCGCAAAAAAAGTTTTACTCTAAAATTTCGAAATTTGACTGATATAAGTCTTCCCTTTTTCACTTCAACAATTCGATACATTGTGATAAAAGAGACAACTCTTCTGTGGGCTATCAGAACACAGAGATATTGAAAAAATTCGGAAAAAAATCAATTTTACTCAAAAATTTCGAACTTTGACTGATATATCTCTTTCGTCTTGCACTTTAGCGATTCGATCTATTATGATAAAAGTTAGAACTCTTCTGGGGGCTATAAAAACACAGAGATATTTGAGAAATTCGCAAAATAGTTTTACTCAAAAATTTCGTACTTTGATTGATATAACTCTTTCGTTTTTCACTTTAACGGTTTGATCCATGATGATAAAAGTTAGAACTCTTCTCGGGGCTATGAGAACACAGAGATATTATAGAAATTCGCAAAAAAATTTTACTCAAAAATTTCGAAATTTGACTGATATAAGTCTTCCCTTTTTCACTTCAACAATTCGATACATTGTGATAAAAGTTACAACTCTTCTGTGGGCTATCAGAACACAGAGATATTGGAAATATTCGGAAAAAAATCAATTTTACTCAAAAATTTCGAACTTTGACTGATATATATCTTTCGTCTTGCACTTTAGCGATTCGATCTATTATGATAAAAGTTAGAACTCTTCTGGGGGCTATAAAAACACAGAGATATTTGAGAAATTCGCAAAATAGTTTTACTCAAAAATTTCGTACTTTGATTGATATAACTCTTTCGTTTTTCACTTTAACGATTTGATCCATGATGATAAAAGTTAGAACTCTTCTCGGGGTTATGAGAACACAGAGATATTAAAGATATTCGCAAAAAAAGTTTTACTCAAAAATTTCGAAATTTGACTGATATAAGTCTTCCCTTTTTCACTTCAACAATTCGATACATTGTGATAAAAGTTACAACTCTTCTGTGGGCTATCAGAACACAGAGATATTGGAAAAATTCGGAAAAAAATCAATTTTACTCAAAAATTTCGAACTTTGACTGATATAACTCTTTCGTCTTGCACTTTAGCGATTCGATCTATTATGATAAAAGTTAGAACTCTTCTGGGGGCTATAAAAACACAGAGATATTTGAGAAATTCGCTAAAAAGTTTTACTCAAAAATTTCGTACTTTGATTGATATAACTCTATCGTTTTTCACTTTAACGATTTGATCCATAATGATAAAAGTTAGAACTCTTCTCGGGGTTATGAGAACACAGAGATATTAAAGATATTCGCAAAAAAAGTTTTACTCAAAAATTTCGAAATTTGACTGATATAAGTCTTCCCTTTTTCACTTCAACAATTCGATACATTGTGATAAAAGTTACAACTCTTCTGTGGGCTATCAGAACACAGAGATATTGGAAAAATTCGGAAAAAAATCAATTTTACTCAAAAATTTCGAACTTTGACTGATATAACTCTTTCGTCTTGCACTTTAGCGATTCGATCTATTATGATAAAAGTTAGAACTCTTCTGGGGGCTATAAAAACACAGAGATATTTGAGAAATTCGCTAATAAGTTTTACTCAAAAATTTCGTACTTTGATTGATATAACTCTATCGTTTTTCACTTTAACGATTTGATCCATAATGATAAAAGTTAGAACTCTTCTCGGGGTTATGAGAACACAGAGATATTAAAGATATTCGCAAAAAAAGTTTTACTCAAAAATTTCGAAATTTGACTGATATAAGTCTTCCCTTTTTCACTTCAACAATTCGATACATTGTGATAAAAGTTACAACTCTTCTGTGGGCTATCAGAACACAGAGATATTGGAAAAATTCGGAAAAAAATCAATTTTACTCAAAAATTTCGAACTTTGACTGATATATCTCTTTCGTCTTGCACTTTAGCGATTCGATCTATTATGATAAAAGTTAGAACTCTTCTGGGGGCTATAAAAACACAGAGATATTTGAGAAATTCGCAAAATAGTTTTACTCAAAAATTTCGTACTTTGATTGATATAACTCTTTCGTTTTTCACTTTAACGATTTGATCCATGATGATAAAAGTTAGAACTCTTCTCGGGGCTATGAGAACACAGAGATATTAAAGATATTCGCAAAAAAAGTTTTACTCTAAAATTTCGAAATTTGACTGATATAAGTCTTCCCTTTTTCACTTCAACAATTCGATACATTGTGATAAAAGAGACAACTCTTCTGTGGGCTATCAGAACACAGAGATATTGAAAAAATTCGGAAAAAAATCAATTTTACTCAAAAATTTCGAACTTTGACTGATATATCTCTTTCGTCTTGCACTTTAGCGATTCGATCTATTATGATAAAAGTTAGAACTCTTCTGGGGGCTATAAAAACACAGAGATATTTGAGAAATTCGCAAAATAGTTTTACTCAAAAATTTCGTACTTTGATTGATATAACTCTTTCGTTTTTCACTTTAACGATTTGATCCATGATGATAAAAGTTAGAACTCTTCTCGGGGCTATGAGAACACAGAGATATTATAGAAATTCGCAAAAAAATTTTACTCAAAAATTTCGAAATTTGACTGATATAAGTCTTCCCTTTTTCACTTCAACAATTCGATACATTGTGATAAAAGTTACAACTCTTCTGTGGGCTATCAGAACACAGAGATATTGGAAATATTCGGAAAAAAATCAATTTTACTCAAAAATTTCGAACTTTGACTGATATATACTCTTTCGTCTTGCACTTTAGCGATTCGATCTATTATGATAAAAGTTAGAACTCTTCTGGGGGCTATAAAAACACAGAGATATTTGAGAAATTCGCTAATAAGTTTTACTCAAAAATTTCGTACTTTGATTGATATAACTCTATCGTTTTTCACTTTAACGATTTGATCCATAATGATAAAAGTTAGAACTCTTCTCGGGGTTATGAGAACACAGAGATATTAAAGATATTCGCAAAAAAAGTTTTACTCAAAAATTTCGAAATTTGACTGATATAAGTCTTCCCTTTTTCACTTCAACAATTCGATACATTGTGATAAAAGTTACAACTCTTCTGTGGGCTATCAGTACACAGAGATATTGGAAAAATTCGGAAAAAAATCAATTTTACTCAAAAATTTCGAACTTTGACTGATATAACTCTTTCGTCTTGCACTTTAGCGATTCGATCTATTATGATAAAAGTTAGAACTCTTCTGGGGGCTATAAAAACACAGAGATATTTGAGAAATTCGCTAATAAGTTTTACTCAAAAATTTCGTACTTTGATTGATATAACTCTATCGTTTTTCACTTTAACGATTTGATCCATAATGATAAAAGTTAGAACTCTTCTCGGGGTTATGAGAACACAGAGATATTAAAGATATTCGCAAAAAAAGTTTTACTCAAAAATTTCGAAATTTGACTGATATAAGTCTTCCCTTTTTCACTTCAACAATTCGATATATTGTGATAAAAGTTACAACTCTTCTGTGGGCTATCAGAACACAGAGATATTGGAAAAATTCGGAAAAAAATCAATTTTACTCAAAAATTTCGAACTTTGACTGATATAACTCTTTCGTCTTGCACTTTAGCGATTCGATCTATTATGATAAAAGTTAGAACTCTTCTGGGGGCTATAAAAACACAGAGATATTTGAGAAATTCGCAAAATAGTTTTACTCAAAAATTTCGTACTTTGATTGATATAACTCTTTCGTTTTTCACTTTAACGATTTGATCCATAATGATAAAATTTAGAACTCTTCTCGGAGTTATGAGAACACAGAGATATTAAAGATATTCGCAAAAAAAGTTTTACTCTAAAATTTCGAAATTTGACTGATATAAGTCTTCCCTTTTTCACTTCAACAATTCGATACATTGTGATAAAAGTTACAACTCTTCTGTGGGCTATCAGAACACAGAGATATTGGAAAAATTCGGAAAAAAATCAATTTTACTCAAAAATTTCGAACTTTGACTGATATATCTCTTTCGTCTTGCACTTTAGCGATTCGATCTATTATGATAAAAGTTAGAACTCTTCTGGGGGCTATAAAAACAGAGATATTTGAGAAATTCGCTTAAAAACTTTTACTCAAAAATTTCGTAATTTGATTGATATAACTCTATCGTTTTTCACTTTAACTATTTGATCCATAATGATAAATGTTAGAACTCTTCTCGGGGTTATGAGAACACAGAGATATTAAAGATATTCGCAAAAAATTTTTACTCAAAAATTTCGAAATTTGACTGATATAAGTCTTCCCTATTTCACTTCAACAATTCGATACATTGTGATAAAAGTTACAACTCTTCTGTGGGCTATCAGAACACAGAGATATTGGAGAAATTCGGAAAAAAATCAATTTTACTCAAAAATTTCGAACTTTGACTGATATAAATCTTTCGTCTTGCACTTTAGCGATTCGATCTATTATGATAAAAGTTAGAACTCTTCTGGGGGCTATAAAAACACAGAGATATTTGAGAAATTCGCTAATAAGTTTTACTCAAAAATTTCGTACTTTGATTGATATAACTCTTTCGTTTTTCACTTTAACGATTTGATCCATAATGATAAAAGTTAGAACTCTTCTCGGGGTTATGAGAACACAGAGACATTAAAGATATTCGCAAAAAAAGTTTTACTCAAAAATTTCGAAATTTGACTGATATAAGTCTTCCCTTTTTCACTTCAACAATTCGATACATTGTGATAAAAGTTACAACTCTTCTGTGGGCTATCAGAACACAGAGATATTGGAAAAATTCGGAAAAAAATCAATTTTACTCAAAAATTTCTAACTTTGACTGATATAACTCTTTCGTCTTGCACTTTAGCGATTCGATCTATTATGATAAAAGTTAGAACTCTTCTGGGGGCTATAAAAACACAGAGATATTTGAGAAATTCGCAAAATAGTTTTACTCAAAAATTTCGTACTTTGATTGATATAACTCTTTCGTTTTTCACTTTAACGATTTGATCCATGATGATAAAAGTTAGAACTCTTCTCGGGGCTATGAGAACACAGAGATATTATAGAAATTCGCAAAAAAATTTTACTCAAAAATTTCGAAATTTGACTGATATAAGTCTTCCCTTTTTAACTTCATCAATTCGATACATTGTGATAAAAGTTACAACTCTTCTGTGGGCTATCAGAACACAGAGATATTGGAAAAATTCGGAAAAAAATCAATTTTACTCAAAAATTTCGAACTTTGACTGATATAACTCTTTCGTCTTGCACTTTAGCGATTCGATCTATTATGATAAAAGTTAGAACTCTTCTGGGGGCTATAAAAACACAGAGATATTTGAGAAATTCGCTAAAAAATTTTACTCAAAAATTTCGTACTTTGATATAACTCTATCGTTTTTCACTTTAACGATTTGATCCATAATGATAAAAGTTAGAACTCTTCTCGGGGTTATGAGAACACAGAGATATTAAAGATATTCGCAAAAAAAGTTTTACTCAAAAATTTCGAAATTTGACTGATATAAGTCTTCCCTTTTTCACTTCAACAATTCGATACATTGTGATAAAAGTTACAACTCTTCTGTGGGCTATCAGAACACAGAGATATTGGAAAAATTCGGAAAAAAATCAATTTTACTCAAAATTTTCGAACTTTGACTGATATAACTCTTTCGTCTTGCACTTTAGCGATTCGATCTATTATGATAAAAGTTAGAACTCTTCTGGGGGCTATAAAAACGCAGAGATATTTGAGAAATTCGCTAATAAGTTTTACTCAAAAATTTCGTACTTTGATTGATATAACTCTATCGTTCTTCACTTTAACGATTTGATCCATAATGATAAAAGTTAGAACTCTTCTCGGGTTTATGAGAACACAGAGATATTAAAGATATTCGCAAAAAAAGTTTTACTCAAAAATTTCGAAATTTGACTGATATAAGTCTTCCCTTTTTCACTTCAACAATTCGATACATTGTGATAAAAGTTACAACTCTTCTGTGGGCTATCAGAACACAGAGATATTGGAAAAATTCGGAAAAAAATCAATTTTACTCAAATATTTCGAACTATGACTGATATAACTCTTTCGTCTTGCACTTTAGCGATTCGATCTATTATGATAAAAGTTAGAACTCTTCTGGGGGCTATAAAAACACAGAGATATTTGAGAAATTCGCAAAATAGTTTTACTCCAAAATTTCGTACTTTGATTGATATAACTCTTTCGTTTTTCACTTTAACGATTTGATCCATAATGATAAAATTTAGAACTCTTCTCGGAGTTATGAGAACACAGAGATATTAAAGAAATTCGCAAAAAAAGTTTTACTCTAAAATTTCGAAATTTGACTGATATAAGTCTTCCATTTTTCACTTCAACAATTCGATACATTGTGATAAAAGTTACAACTCTTCTGTGGGCTATCAGAACACAGAGATATTGGAAAAATTCGGAAAAAAATCAATTTTACTCAAAAATTTCGAACTTTGACTGATATATCTCTTTCGTCTTGCACTTTAGCGATTCGATCTATTATGATAAAAGTTAGAACTCTTCTGGGGGCTCTAAAACCCAGAGATATTTGAGAAATTCGCTAAAAACTTTTACTCAAAAGTTTCGTACTTTGATTGATATAACTCTATCGTTTTTCACTTTAACGATTTGATCCATAATGATAAAAGTTAGAACTCTTCTCGGGGTTATGAGAACACAGAGATATTAAAGATATTCGCAAAAAAAGTTTTACTCAAAAATTTCGAAATTTGACTGATATAAGTCTTCCCTTTTTCACTTCAACAATTCGATACATTGTGATTAAAGTTACAACTCTTCTGTGGGCTATCAGAACAAAGAGATATTGGAAAAATTCGGAAAAAAATCAATTTTACTCAAAAATTTCGAACTTTGACTGATATAACTCTTTCGTCTTGCACTTTAGCGATTCGATCTATTATGATAAAAGTTAGAACTCTTCTGGGGGCTATAAAAACACAGAGATATTTGAGAAATTCGCAAAATAGTTTTACTCAAAAATTTCGTACTTTGATTGATATAACTCTTTCGTTTTTCACTTTAACGATTTGATCCATGATGATAAAAGTTAGAACTCTTCTCGGGGCTCTGAGAACACAGAGATATTATAGAAATTCGCAAAAAAATTTTACTCAAAAATTTCGAAATTTGACTGATATAAGTCTTCCCTTTTTCACTTCAACAATTCGATACATTGTGATAAAAGTTACAACTCTTCTGTGGGCTATCAGAACACAGAGATATTGGAAAAATTCGGAAAAAAATCAATTTTACTCAAAAATTTCGAACTTTGACTGATATAACTCTTTCGTCTTGCACTTTAGCGATTCGATCTATTATGATAAAAGTTAGAACGCTTCTGGGGGCTATAAAAACACAGAGATATTTGAGAAATTCGCTAATAAGTTTTACTCAAAAATTTCGTACTTTGATTGATATAACTCTATCGTTTTTCACTTTAACGATTTGATCCATAATGATAAAAGTTAGAACTCTTCTCGGGGTTATGAGAACACAGAGATATTAAAGATATTCGCAAAAAAAGTTTTACTCAAAAATTTCGAAATTTGACTGATATAAGTCTTCCCTTTTTCACTTCAACAATTCGTTACATTGTGATAAAAGTTACAACTCTTCTATGGGCTATCAGAACACAGAGATATTGGAAAAATTTGGAAAAAAATCAATTTTACTCAAAAATTTCGAACTTTGACTGATATAACTCTTTCGTCTTGCACTTTAGCGATTCGATCTATTATGATAAAAGTTAGAACTCTTCTGGGGGCTATAAAAACACAGAGATATTTGAGAAATTCGCAAAAAAGTTTTACTCAAAAATTTCGTACTTTGATTGATATAACTCTTTCGTTTTTCACTTTAACGATTTGATCCATAATGATAAAAGTTAGAACTCTTCTCGGGGCTATGAGAACACAGAGATATTAAAGATATTCGCAAAAAAAGTTTTACTCACAAATTTCGAAATTTGACTGATATAAGTCTTCCCTTTTTCACTTCAACAATTCGATATATTGTGATAAAAGTTACAACTCTTCTATGGGCTATCAGAACACAGAGATATTGGAAAAATTTGGAAAAAAATCAATTTTACTCAAAAATTTCGAACTTTGACTGATATAACTCTTTCGTCTTGCACTTTAGCGATTCGATCTATTATGATAAAAGTTAGAACTCTTCTGGGGGCTATAAAAACACAGAGATATTTGAGAAATTCGCAAAAAAGTTTTACTCAAAAATTTCGTACTTTGATTGATATAACTCTTTCGTTTTTCACTTTAACGATTTGATCCATAATGATAAAATTTAGAACTCTTCTCGGAGTTATGAGAACACAGAGATATTAAAGATATTCGCAAAAAAAGTTTTACTCTCAAATTTCGAAATTTGACTGATATAAGTCTTCCCTTTTTCACTTCAACAATTCGAAACATCGTGATAAAAGTTACAACTCTTCTGTGGGCTATCAGAACACAGAGATATTGGAAAAATTCGGAAAAAAATCAATTTTACTCAAAAATTTCGAACTTTGACTGATATATCTCTTTCGTCTTGCACTTTAGCGATTCGATCTATTATGATAAAAGTTAGAACTCTTCTGGGGGCTATAAAAACAGAGATATTTGAGAAATTCGCTAAAAACTTTTACTCAAAAATTTCGTAATTTGATTGATATAACTCTATCGTTTTTCACTTTAACGATTTGATCCATAATGATAAAAGTTAGAACTCTTCTCGGGGTTATGAGAACACAGAGATATTAAAGATATTCGCAAAAAAGTTTTACTCAAAAATTTCGAAATTTGACTGATATAAGTCTTCCCTTTTTCACTTCAACAATTCGATACATTGTGATAAAAGTTACAACTCTTCTGTGGGCTATCAGAACAAAGAGATATTGGAAAAATTCGGAAAAAATTCAATTTTACTCAAAAATTTCGAACTTTGACTGATATAACTCTTTCGTCTTGCACTTTAGCGATTCGATCTATTATGATAAAAGTTAGAACTCTTCTGGGGGCTATAAAAACACAGAGATATTTGAGAAATTCGCAAAATAGTTTTACTCAAAAATTTCGTACTTTGATTGATATAACACTTTCGTTTTTCACTTTAACGATTTGATCCATGATGATAAAAGTTAGAACTCTTCTCGGGGCTCTGAGAACACAGAGATATTATAGAAATTCGCAAAAAAATTTTACTCAAAAATTTCGAAATTTGACTGATATAAGTCTTCCCTTTTTCACTTCAACAATTCGATACATTGTGATAAAAGTTACAACTCTTCTGTGGGCTATCAGAACACAGAGATATTGGAAAAATTCGGAAAAAAATCAATTTTACTCAAAAATTTCGAACTTTGACTGATATAACTCTTTCGTCTTGCACTTTAGCGATTCGATCTATTATGATAAAAGTTAGAACGCTTCTGGGGGCTATAAAAACACAGAGATATTTGAGAAATTCGCTAATAAGTTTTACTCAAAAATTTCGTACTTTGATTGATATAACTCTATCGTTTTTCACTTTAACGATTTGATCCATAATGATAAAAGTTAGAACTCTTCTCGGGGTTATGAGAACACAGAGATATTAAAGATATTCGCAAAAAAAGTTTTACTCAAAAATTTCGAAATTTGACTGATATAAGTCTTCCCTTTTTCACTTCAACAATTCGATACATTGTGATAAAAGTTACAACTCTTCTGTGGGCTATCAGAACACAGAGATATTGGAAAAATTCGGAAAAAAATCAATTTTACTCAAAAATTTCGAACTTTGACTGATATAACTCTTTCGTCTTGCACTTTAGCGATTCGATCTATTATGATAAAAGTTAGAACTCTTCTGGGGCTATAAAAACACAGAGATATTTGAGAAATTCGCAAAATAGTTTTACTCAAAAATTTCGTACTTTGATTGATATAACTCTTTCGTTTTTCACTTTAACGATTTGATCCATGATGATAAAAGTTAGAACTCTTCTCGGGGCTATGAGAACACAGAGATATTAAAGATATTCGCAAAAAAAGTTTTACTCTAAAATTTCGAAATTTGACTGATATAAGTCTTCCCTTTTTCACTTCAACAATTCGATACATTGTGATAAAAGAGACAACTCTTCTGTGGGCTATCAGAACACAGAGATATTGAAAAAATTCGGAAAAAAATCAATTTTACTCAAAAATTTCGAACTTTGACTGATATATCTCTTTCGTCTTGCACTTTAGCGATTCGATCTATTATGATAAAAGTTAGAACTCTTCTGGGGGCTATAAAAACACAGAGATATTTGAGAAATTCGCAAAATAGTTTTACTCAAAAATTTCGTACTTTGATTGATATAACTCTTTCGTTTTTCACTTTAACGGTTTGATCCATGATGATAAAAGTTAGAACTCTTCTCGGGGCTATGAGAACACAGAGATATTATAGAAATTCGCAAAAAAATTTTACTCAAAAATTTCGAAATTTGACTGATATAAGTCTTCCCTTTTTCACTTCAACAATTCGATACATTGTGATAAAAGTTACAACTCTTCTGTGGGCTATCAGAACACAGAGATATTGGAAATATTCGGAAAAAAATCAATTTTACTCAAAAATTTCGAACTTTGACTGATATATATCTTTCGTCTTGCACTTTAGCGATTCGATCTATTATGATAAAAGTTAGAACTCTTCTGGGGGCTATAAAAACACAGAGATATTTGAGAAATTCGCAAAAAGTTTTACTCAAAAATTTCGTACTTTGATTGATATAACTCTATCGTTTTTCACTTTAACGATTTGATCCATAATGATAAAAGTTAGAACTCTTCTCGGGGTTATGAGAACACAGAGATATTAAAGATATTCGCAAAAAAAGTTTTACTCAAAAATTTCGAAATTTGACTGATATAAGTCTTCCCTTTTTCACTTCAACAATTCGATACATTGTGATAAAAGTTACAACTCTTCTGTGGGCTATCAGAACACAGAGATATTGGAAAAATTCGGAAAAAAATCAATTTTACTCAAAAATTTCGAACTTTGACTGATATAACTCTTTCGTCTTGCACTTTAGCGATTCGATCTATTATGATAAAAGTTAGAACTCTTCTGGGGGCTATAAAAACACAGAGATATTTGAGAAATTCGCTAAAAAGTTTTACTCAAAAATTTCGTACTTTGATTGATATAACTCTATCGTTTTTCACTTTAACGATTTGATCCATAATGATAAAAGTTAGAACTCTTCTCGGGGTTATGAGAACACAGAGATATTAAAGATATTCGCAAAAAAAGTTTTACTCAAAAATTTCGAAATTTGACTGATATAAGTCTTCCCTTTTTCACTTCAACAATTCGATACATTGTGATAAAAGTTACAACTCTTCTGTGGGCTATCAGAACACAGAGATATTGGAAAAATTCGGAAAAAAATCAATTTTACTCAAAAATTTCGAACTTTGACTGATATAACTCTTTCGTCTTGCACTTTAGCGATTCGATCTATTATGATAAAAGTTAGAACTCTTCTGGGGGCTATAAAAACACAGAGATATTTGAGAAATTCGCTAAAAAGTTTTACTCAAAAATTTTGTACTTTGATTGATATAACTCTATCGTTTTTCACTTTAACGATTTGATCCATAATGATAAAAGTTAGAACTCTTCTCGGGGTTATGAGAACACAGAGATATTAAAGATATTCGCAAAAAAAGTTTTACTCAAAAATTTCGAAATTTGACTGATATAAGTCTTCCCTTTTTCACTTCAACAATTCGATATATTGTGATAAAAGTTACAACTCTTCTGTGGGCTATCAGAACACAGAGATATTGGAAAAATTCGGAAAAAAATCAATTTTACTCAAAAATTTCGAACTTTGACTGATATAACTCTTTCGTCTTGCACTTTAGCGATTCGATCTATTATGATAAAAGTTAGAACTCTTCTGGGGGCTATAAAAACACAGAGATATTTGAGAAATTCGCAAAATAGTTTTACTCAAAAATTTCGTACTTTGATTGATATAACTCTTTCGTTTTTCACTTTAACGATTTGATCCATAATGATAAAATTTAGAACTCTTCTCGGAGTTATGAGAACACAGAGATATTAAAGATATTCGCAAAAAAAGTTTTACTCTAAAATTTCGAAATTTGACTGATATAAGTCTTCCCTTTTTCACTTCAACAATTCGATACATTGTGATAAAAGTTACAACTCTTCTGTGGGCTATCAGAACACAGAGATATTGGAAAAATTCGGAAAAAAATCAATTTTACTCAAAAATTTCGAACTTTGACTGATATATCTCTTTCGTCTTGCACTTTAGCGATTCGATCTATTATGATAAAAGTTAGAACTCTTCTGGGGGCTATAAAAACAGAGATATTTGAGAAATTCCTTAAAAACTTTTACTCAAAAATTTCGTAATTTGATTGATATAACTCTATCGTTTTTCACTTTAACGATTTGATCCATAATGATAAATGTTAGAACTCTTCTCGGGGTTATGAGAACACAGAGATATTAAAGATATTCGCAAAAAATTTTTACTCAAAAATTTCGAAATTTGACTGATATAAGTCTTCCCTTTTTCACTTCAACAATTCGATACATTGTGATAAAAGTTACAACTCTTCTGTGGGCTATCAGAACACAGAGATATTGGAAAAATTCGGAAAAAAATCAATTTTACTCAAAAATTTCGTACTTTGACTGATATAAATCTTTCGTCTTGCACTTTAGCGATTCGATCTATTATGATAAAAGTTAGAACTCTTCTGGGGGCTATAAAAACACAGAGATATTTGAGAAATTCGCTAATAAGTTTTACTCAAATATTTCGTACTTTGATTGATATAACTCTATCGTTTTTCACTTTAACGATTTGATCCATAATGATAAAAGTTAGAACTCTTCTCGGGGTTATGAGAACACAGAGATATTAAAGATATTCGCAAAAAAAGTTTTACTCAAAAATTTCGAAATTTGACTGATATAAGTCTTCCCTTTTTCACTTCAACAATTCGATACATTGTGATAAAAGTTACAACTCTTCTGTGGGCTATCAGAACACAGAGATATTGGAAAAATTCGGAAAAAAATCAATTTTACTCAAAAATTTCTAACTTTGACTGATATAACTCTTTCGTCTTGCACTTTAGCGATTCGATCTATTATGATAAAAGTTAGAACTCTTCTGGGGGCTATAAAAACACAGAGATATTTGAGAAATTCGCAAAATAGTTTTACTCAAAAATTTCGTACTTTGATTGATATAACTCTTTCGTTTTTCACTTTAACGATTTGATCCATGATGATAAAAGTTAGAACTCTTCTCGGGGCTATGACAACACAGAGATATTATAGAAATTCGCAAAAAAATTTTACTCAAAAATTTCGAAATTTGACTGA
The DNA here is from genome assembly GCF_016802725.1 of Solenopsis invicta. Lineage (NCBI taxonomy): Eukaryota > Metazoa > Arthropoda > Insecta > Hymenoptera > Formicidae > Solenopsis > Solenopsis invicta. Next base: position 10,591,191 of record NC_052674.1, on the reverse strand, counting down.
TATAAGTCTTCCCTTTTTCACTTCAACAATTCGATACATTGTGATAAAAGTTACAACTCTTCTGTGGGCTATCAGAACACAGAGATATTGGAAAAATTCGGAAAAAAATCAATTTTACTCAAAAATTTCGAACTTTGACTGATATAACTCTTTCGTCTTGCACTTTAGCGATTCGATCTATTATGATAAAAGTTAGAACTCTTCTGGGGGCTATAAAAACACAGAGATAATTGAGAAATTCCCTAAAAAGTTTTACTCAAAAATTTCGTACTTTAATTGATATAACTCTATCGTTTTTCACTTTAACGATTTGATCCATAATGATAAAAGTTAGAACTCTTCTCGGGGTTATGAGAACACAGAGATATTAAAGATATTCGCAAAAAAAGTTTTACTCAAAAATTTCGAAATTTGACTGATATAAGTCTTCCCATTTTCACTTCAACAATTCGATACATTGTGATAAAAGAGACAACTCTTCTGTGGGCTATCAGAACACAGAGATATTGAAAAAATTCGGAAAAAAATCAATTTTACTCAAAAATTTCTAACTTTGACTGATATATCTCTTTCGTCTTGCACTTTAGCGATTCGATCTATTATGATAAAAGTTAGAACTCTTCTGGGGGCTATAAAAACACAGAGATATTTGAGAAATTCGCAAAATAGTTTTACTCAAAAATTTCGTACTTTGATTGATATAACTCTTTCGTTTTTCACTTTAACGATTTGATCCATGATGATAAAAGTTAGAACTCTTCTCGGGGCTATGAGAACACAGAGATATTATAGAAATTCGCAAAAAAAATTTACTCAAAAATTTCGAAATTTGACTGTTATAAGTCTTCCCTTTTTCACTTCAACAATTCGATACATTGTGATAAAAGTTACAACTCTTCTGTGGGCTATCAGAACACAGAGATATTGGAAAAATTCGGAAAAAAATCAATTTTACTCAAAAATTTCGAACTTTGACTGATATATCTCTTACGTCTTGCACTTTAGCGATTCGATCTATTATGATAAAAGTTAGAACTCTTCTGGGGGCTATAAAAACACAGAGATATTTGAGAAATTCGCTAAAAAATTTTACTCAAAAATTTCGTACTTTGATTGATATAACTCTTTCGTTTTTCACTTTAACGATTTGATCCATAATGATAAAAGTTAGAACTCTTCTCGGGGTTATGAGAACACAGAGATATTAAAGATATTCGCAAAAAAAGTTTTACTCAAAAATTTCGAAATTTGACTGATATAAGTCTTCCCATTTTCACTTCAACAATTCGATACATTGTCATAAAAGTTACAACTCTTCTGTGGGCTATCAGAACACAGAGATATTGGAAAAATTCGGAAAAAAATCAATTTTACTCAAAAATTTCGAACTTTGACTGATATAACTCTTTCGTCTTGCACTTTAGCGATTCGATCTATTATGATAAAAGTTAGAACTCTTCTGGGGGCTATAAAAACACAGAGATAATAGAGAAATTCGCTAAAAAGTTTTACTCAAAAATTTCGTACTTTAATTGATATAACTCTATCGTTTTTCACTTTAACGATTTGATCCATAATGATTAAAGTTAGAACTCTTCTCGGGGTTATGAGAACACAGAGATATTAAAGAAATTTGCAAAAAAAATTTTACTCAAAAATTTCGAAATTTGACTGATATAAGTCTTCCCTTTTTCACTTCAACAATTCGTTACATTGTGATAAAAGTTACAACTCTTCTATGGGCTATCAGAACACAGAGATATTGGAAAAATTTGGAAAAAAATCAATTTTACTCAAAAATTTCGAACTTTGACTGATATAACTCTTTCGTCTTGCACTTTAGCTATTCGATCTATTATGATAAAAGTTAGAACTCTTCTGGGGGCTATAAAAACACAGAGATATTTGAGAAATTCGCAAAATAGTTTTACTCAAAAATTTCGTACTTTTATTGATATAACTCTTTCGTTTTTCACTTTAACGATTTGATCCATTATGATAAAAGTTAGAACTCTTCTCGGGGCTATCAGAACACAGAGATATTGGAGAAATGAGCAAAAAAAATTTTTCTCAAAAATTTCGATATTTGCCTGATATAAGTCTTTCCTTTTTTTGTTCAGCGATTCGATACATCATGATAAAAGTTAAATCTCTTCTGTGGGCTGTCAGAACACAGAGATATTGAAGAAATTCGGAAAAAAAATAATTTTACTCAAAAATTTCGGACTTTGACTGATATAACTCTTTCGTCTTTTACTTTAGCGATTCGATCCATTATGATAAAAGTTAGAACTCTTCTCGGGGCTATCAGAACACAGAGATATTGGAGAAATTCGCACAAAGTATTTTACTCAAAAATTTCGAACTTTGACTGATATAACTCTTTCGTCTTTCACTTTAGCGATTCGATCCATTATGATAAAAGTTAGAACTCTTCTCGGGGCTATCAGAACACAGAGATATTGGAGAAATTAGCAAAAAAAATTTTTCTCAAAAATTTCGATATTTGCCTGATATAAGTCTTTCCTTTTTTTGTTCAGCGATTCGATACATCATGATAAAAGTTAAATCTCTTCTGTGGGCTATCAGAACACAGAGATATTGAAGAAATTCGGAAAAAAAACAATTTTACTCAAAAATTTCGGACTTTGACTGATATAACACTTTCGTCTTTCACTTTAGCGATTCGATCCATTATGATAAAAGTTAGAACCCTTCTCGGGGCTATCATAACACACAGATATTGGAGAAATTAGCAAAAAAAATTTTACTCAAAAATTTCGAAATTTGTCTGATATAAGCCTTTCCTTTTTCAGTTCAGCGATTCGATACATCATGATAAAAGTTATATCTCTTCTTAGGGCTATCAGAACACAAAGATATTGGAGAAATTCGCAAAAAAACCAATTTTACTAAAACATTTCGAACTTTGACTGATATAATTCTTTCGTCTTTCACTTTAGCGATTCGATCCATTATGATAAAAGTTAGAACTCTTCTCGGGGCTATCAGAACACAGTGATATTGGAGAAATTCGCAAAAAAAATTTTACTCAAAAATTTCGAAATTTGTCTGATATAAGCCTTTCCTTTTTCAGTTCAGCAATTCGATACATCATGATAAAAGTTAAATCTCTTCTGTGGGCTATCAGAACACAGAGATATTGAAGAAATTCGGAAAAAAAACAATTTTACTAAAAAATTTCGGACTTTGACTGATATAACTCTTTCGTCTTTTACTTTGGCGATTCGATCCATTATGATAAAAGTTAGAACTCTTCTCGGGGCTATCAGAACACAGAGATATTGGAGAAATTCGCACAAAGTATTTTACTCAAAAATTTCTAACTTTGACTGATATAACTCTTTCGTCTTTCACTTTAGCGATTCGATCCATTATGATAAAAGTTAGAACTCTTCTCGGGGTTATCAGAACACAGAGATATTGGAGAAATTGGCAAAAAAAATTTTACTCAAAAATTTCAAAATTTGCCTGATATAAGTCTTTCCTTTTTTTGTTCAGCGATTCGATACATCATGATATAAGTTATATCTCTTCTTAGGGCTATCAGAACACTAAGATATTGGAGAAATTCGCAAAAAAACCAATTTTACTAAAACATTTTTAACTTTGACTGATATAATTCTTTCGTCTTTCACTTTAGCGATTCGATCCATTATGATAAAAGTTAGAACTCTTCTCGGGGCTATCAGAACACAGAGATATTGGAGATATAAGCAAAAAAAATTTTTCTCAAAAATTTCGATATTTGCCTGATATAAGTCTTTCCTTTTTTTGTTCAGCGATTCGATACATCATGATAAAAGTTAAATCTCTTCTGTGGGCTATCAGAACACAGAGATATTGAAGAAATTCGGAAAAAAAATAATTTTACTCAAAAATTTCGGACTTTGACTGATATAACACTTTCGTCTTTTACTTTAGCGATTCGATCCATTATGATAAACGTTAGAACTCTTCTCGGGGCTATCAGAACACAGAGATATTGGAGAAATTCGCACAAAGTATTTTACTCAAAAATTTCGAACTTTGACTGATATAACTCTTTCGTCTTTCACTTTAGCGATTCGATCCATTATGATAAAAGTTAGAACTCTTCTCGGGGTTATCAGAACACAGAGATATTGGAGAAATTGGCAAAAAAAATTTTACTCAAAAATTTCGAAATTTGCCTGATATAAGTCTTTCCTTTTTTTGTTCAGCGATTCGATACATCATGATAAAAGTTATATCTCTTCTTAGGGCTATCAGAACACAAAGATATTGAAGAAATTCGGAAAAAAAAACAATTTTACTAAAAAATTTCGGACTTTGACTGATATAACTCTTTCGTCTATCACTTTAGCGTCTATCACTAAAACATTTTTAACTTTGACTGATATAATTCTTTCGTCTTTCACTTTAGCGATTCGATCCATTATGATAAAAGTTAGAACTCTTCTCGGGGCTATCAGAACACAGTGATATTGGAGAAATTCGCAAAAAAAATTTTACTCAAAAATTTCGAAATTTGCCTGATATAAGTCTTACCTTTTTTTGTTCAGCGATTCGATACATCATGATAAAAGTTAAATCTCTTCTTAGGGCTATCAGAACACAGAGATATTGAAGAAATTCGGAAAAAAAAACAATTTTACTAAAAAATTTCGGACTTTGACTGATATAACTCTTTCGTCTATCACTTTAGCGTCTATCAATAAAACATTTTTAACTTTGACTGATATAATTCTTTCGTCTTTCACTTTAGCGATTCGATCCATTATGATAAAAGTTAGAACTCTTCTCGGGGCTATCAGAACACAGAGATATTGGAGAAATGAGCAAAAAAAGTTTTTCTCAAAAATTTCGATATTTGCCTGATATAAGTCTTCCCTTTTTTTGTTCATCGATTCGATACATCATGATAAAAGTTAAATCTCTTCTGTGGGCTATCAGAACACAGAGATATTGAAGAAATTCGGAAAAAAAATAATTTTACTCAAAAATTTCGGACTTTGACTGATATAACTCTTTCGTCTTTTACTTTAGCGATTCGATCCATTATGATAAAAGTTAGAACTCTTCTCGGGGCTATCAGAACACAGAGATATTGGAGAAATTGGCAAAAAAAATTTTACTCAAAAATTTCGAAATTTGCCTGATATAAGTCTTTCCTTTTTCAGTTCAGCAATTCGATACATCATGATAAAAGTTATATCTCTTCTTAGGGCTATCAGAACACAGAGATATTGAAGAAATTCGGAAAAAAAACAATTTTACTCAAAAATTTCGAACTTTGACTGATATAACTCTTTCGTCTTTCACTTTAGCGATTCGATCCATTATGATAAAAGTTAGAACTCTTCTCGGGGTTATCAGAACACAGAGATATTGGAGAAATTGGCAAAAAAAATTTTACTCAAAAATTTCGAAATTTGCCTGATATAAGTCTTTCCTTTTTCAGTTCAGCAATTCGATACATCATGATAAAAGTTATATCTCTTCTTAGGGCTATCAGAACACAGAGATATTGAAGAAATTCGGAAAAAAAAACAATTTTACTAAAAAATTTCGGACTTTGACTGATATAACTCTTTCGTCTATCACTTTAGCGATTCGATCCATTATGATAAAAGTTAGAACCCTTCTCGGGGCTATCATAACACACAGATATTGGAGAAATTAGCAAAAAAAATTTTACTCAAAAATTTCGAAATTTGTCTGATATAAGCCTTTCCTTTTTCAGTTCAGCGATTCGATACATCATGATAAAAGTTATATCTCTTCTTAGGGCTATCAGAACACAAAGATATTGGAGAAATTCGCAAAAAAACCAATTTTACTAAAACATTTCGAACTTTGACTGATATAATTCTTTCGTCTTTCACTTTAGCGATTCGATCCATTATGATAAAAGTTAGAACTCTTCTCGGGGCTATCAGAACACAGAGATATTGGAGAAATGAGCAAAAAAAATTTTTCTCAAAAATTTCGATATTTGCCTGATATAAGTCTTTCCTTTTTTTGTTCAGCGATTCGATACATCATGATAAAAGTTAAATCTCTTCTGTGGGCTATCAGAACACAGAGATATTGAAGAAATTCGGAAAAAAAATAATTTTACTCAAAAATTTCGGACTTTGACTGATATAACTCTTTCGTCTTTTACTTTAGCGATTCGATCCATTATGATAAAAGTTAGAACTCTTCTCGGGGCTATCAGAACACAGAGATATTGGAGAAATTCGCACAAAGTATTTTACTCAAAAATTTCGAACTTTGACTGATATAACTCTTTCGTCTTTCACTTTAGCGATTCGATCCATTATGATAAAAGTTAGAACTCTTCTCGGGGCTATCAGAACGCCAGAGATATTGGAGAAATTAGCAAAAAAAATTTTTCTCAAAAATTTCGATATTTGCCTGATATAAGTCTTTCCTTTTTTTGTTCAGCGATTCGATACATCATGATAAAAGTTAAATCTCTTCTGTGGGCTATCAGAACACAGAGATATTGAAGAAATTCGGAAAAAAAACAATTCTACTCAAAAATTTCGGACTTTAACTGATATAACACTTTCGTCTTTCACTTTAGCGATTCGATCCATTATGATATAAGTTAGAACCCTTCTGGGGGCTATCATAACACACAGATATTGGAGAAATTAGCAAAAAAAATTTTACTCAAAAATTTCGAAATTTGTCTGATATAAGCCTTTCCTTTTTCAGTTCAGTGATTCGATACATCATGATAAAAGTTATATCTCTTCTTAGGGCTATCAGAACACAAAGATATTGGAGAAATTCGCAAAAAAACCAATTTTACTAAAACATTTCGAACTTTGACTGATATAATTCTTTCGTCTTTCACTTTAGCGATTCGATCCATTATGATAAAAGTTAGAACTCTTCTCGGGGCTATCAGAACACAGTGATATTGGAGAAATTCGCAAAAAAAATTTTCCTCAAAAATTTCGAAAATTGTCTGATATAAGCCTTTCCTTTTTCAGTTCAGCGATTCGATACATCATGATAAAAGTTAAATCTCTTCTGTGGGCTATCAGAACACAGAGATATTGAAGAAATTCGGAAAAAAAACAATTTTACTAAAAAATTTCGGACTTTGACTGATATAACTCTTTCGTCTTTTACTTTGGCGATTCGATCCATTATGATAAAAGTTAGAACTCTTCTCGGGGCTATCAGAACACAGAGGTATTGGAGAAATTCGCACAAAGTATTTTACTAAAAAATTTCTAACTTTGACTGATATAACTCTTTCGTCTTTCACTTTAGCGATTCGATCCATTATGATAAAAGTTAGAACTCTTCTCGGGGTTATCAGAACACAGAGATATTGGAGAAATTGGCAAAAGAAATTTTACTCAAAAATTTCGAAATTTGCCTGATATAAGTCTTTCCTTTTTTTGTTCAGCGATTCGATACATCATGATATAAGTTATATCTCTTCTTAGGGCTATCAGAACACTAAGATATTGGAGAAATTCGCAAAAAAACCAATTTTACTAAAACATTTTTAACTTTGACTGATATAATTCTTTCGTCTTTCACTTTAGCGATTCGATCCATTATGATAAAAGTTAGAACTCTTCTCGGGGCTATCAGAACACAGAGATATTGGAGAAATGAGCAAAAAAAGTTTTTCTCAAAAATTTCGATATTTGCCTGATATAAGTCTTTCCTTTTTTTGTTCAGCGATTCGATACATCATGATAAAAGTTAAATCTCTTCTGTGGGCTATCAGAACAGAGAGATATTGAAGAAATTCGGAAAAAAAATAATTTTACTCAAAAATTTCGGACTTTGACTGATATAACACTTTCGTCTTTTACTTTAGCGATTCGATCCATTATGATAAAAGTTAGAACTCTTCTCGGGGCTATCAGAACACAGAGATATTGGAGAAATTCGCACAAAGTATTTTACTCAAAAATTTCGAACTTTGACTGATATAACTCTTTCGTCTTTCACTTTAGCGATTCGATCCATTATGATAAAAGTTAGAACTCTTCTCGGGGTTATCAGAACACAGAGATATTGGAGAAATTGGCAAAAAAAATTTTACTCAAAAATTTCGAAATTTGCCTGATATAAGTCTTTCCTTTTTTTGTTCAGCGATTCGATACATCATGATAAAAGTTAAATCTCTTCTTAGGGCTATCAGAACACAGAGATATTGAAGAAATTCGGAAAAAAAAACAATTTTACTAAAAAATTTCGGACTTTGACTGATATAACTCTTTCGTCTATCACTTTAGCGTCTATCACTAAAACATTTTTAACTTTGACTGATATAATTCTTTCGTCTTTCACTTTAGCGATTCGATCCATTATGATAAAAGTTAGAACTCTTCTCGGGGCTATCAGAACACAGTGATATTGGAGAAATTCGCAAAAAAAATTTTACTCAAAAATTTCGAAATTTGCCTGATATAAGTCTTTCCTTTTTTTGTTCAGCGATTCGATACATCATGATAAAAGTTAAATCTCTTCTTAGGACTATCAGAACACAGAGATATTGAAGAAATTCGGAAAAAAAAACAATTTTACTAAAAAATTTCGGACTTTGACTGATATAACTCTTTCGTCTATCACTTTAGCGTCTATCACTAAAACATTTTTAACTTTGACTGATATAATTCTTTCGTCTTTCACTTTAGCGATTCGATCCATTATGATAAAAGTTAGAACTCTTCTCGGGGCTATCAGAACACAGAGATATTGGAGAAATGAGCAAAAAAAATTTTTCTCAAAAATTTCGATATTTGCCTGATATAAGTCTTTCCTTTTTTTGTTCAGCGATTCGATACATCATGATAAAAGTTAAATCTCTTCTGTGGGCTATCAGAACACAGAGATATTGAAGAAATTCGGAAAAAAAATAATTTTACTCAAAAATTTCGGACTTTGACTGATATAACTCTTTCGTCTTTTACTTTAGCGATTCGATCCATTATGATAAACGTTAGAACTCTTCTCGGGGCTATCAGAACACAGAGATATTGGAGAAATTGGCAAAAAAAATTTTACTCAAAAATTTCGAAATTTGCCTGATATAAGTCTTTCCTTTTTTTGTTCAGCGATTCGATACATCATGATAAAAGTTAAATCTCTTCTGTGGGCTATCAGAACACAGAGATATTGAAGAAATTCGGAAAAAAAACAATTTTACTCAAAAATTTCGAACTTTGACTGATATAACTCTTTCGTCTTTCACTTTAGCGATTCGATCCATTATGATAAAAGTTAGAACTCTTCTCGGGGTTATCAGAACACAGAGATATTGGAGAAATTGGCAAAAAAAATTTTACTCAAAAATTTCGAAATTTGCCTGATATAAGTCTTTCCTTTTTCAGTTCAGCAATTCGATACATCATGATAAAAGTTATATCTCTTCTTAGGGCTATCAGAACACAGAGATATTGAAGAAATTCGGAAAAAAAACAATTTTACTAAAAAATTTCGGACTTTGACTGATATAACTCTTTCGTCTATCACTTTAGCGATTCGATCCATTATGATAAAAGTTAGAACCCTTCTCGGGGCTATCATAACACACAGATATTGGAGAAATTAGCAAAAAAAATTTTACTCAAAAATTTCGAAATTTGTCTGATATAAGCCTTTCCTTTTTCAGTTGAGCGATTCGATACATCATGATAAAAGTTATATCTCTTCTTAGGGCTATCAGAACACAAAGATATTGGAGAAATTCGCAAAAAAACCAATTTTACTAAAACATTTCGAACTTTGACTGATATAATTCTTTCGTCTTTCACTTTAACGATTCGATCCATTATGATAAAAGTTAGAACTCTTCTCGGGGCTATCAAAACACCGAGATATTGGAGAAATGAGCAAAAAAAATTTTTCTCAAAAATTTCGATATTTGCCTGATATAAGTCTTTCCTTTTTTTGTTCAGCGATTCGATACATCATGATAAAAGTTAAATCTCTTCTGTGGGCTATCAGAACACAGAGATATTGAAGAAATTCGGAAAAAAAATAATTTTACTCAAAAATTTCGGACTTTGACTGATATAACTCTTTCGTCTTTTACTTTAGCGATTCGATCCATTATGATAAACGTTAGAACTCTTCTCGGGGCTATCAAAACACCGAGATATTGGAGAAATGAGCAAAAAAAGTTTTTCTCAAAAATTTCGATATTTGCCTGATATAAGTCTTTCCTTTTTTTGTTCAGCGATTCGATACATCATGATAAAAGTTAAATCTCTTCTGTGGGCTATCAGAACACAGAGATATTGAAGAAATTCGGAAAAAAAATAATTTTACTCAAAAATTTCGGACTTTGACTGATATAACTCTTTCGTCTTTTACTTTAGCGATTCGATCCATTATGATAAAAGTTAGAACTCTTCTCGGGGCTATCAGAACACAGAGATATTGGAGAAATTCGCACAAAGTATTTTACTCAAAAATTTCGAACTTTGACTGATATAACTCTTTCGTCTTTCACTTTAGCGATTCGATCCATTATGATAAAAGTTAAAACTCTTCTCGGGGTTATCAGAACACAGAGATATTGGAGAAATTGGCAAAAAAAATTTTACTCAAAAATTTCGAAATTTGCCTGATATAAGTCTTTCCTTTTTTTGTTCAGCGATTCGATACATCATGATAAAAGTTAAATCTCTTCTGTGGGCTATCAGAACACAGAGATATTGAAGAAATTCGGAAAAAAAACAATTTTACTAAAAAATTTCGGACTTTGACTGATATAACTCTTTCGTCTATCACTTTAGCGATTCGATCCATTATGATAAAAGTTAGAACCCTTCTCGGGGCTATCATAACACACAGATATTGGAGAAATTAGCAAAAAAAATTTTACTCAAAAATTTCGATATTTCCCTGATATAAGTCTTTCCTTTTTTTGTTCAGCGATTCGATACATCATGATAAAACTTAAATCTCTTCTGTGGGCTATCAGAACACAGAGATATTGAAGAAATTCGGAAAAAAAATAATTTCACTCAAAAATTTCGGACTTTGACTGATATAACTTTTTCGTCTTTTACTTTAGCGATTCGATCCATTATGATAAAAGTTAGAACTCTTCTCGGGGCTATCAGAACACAGAGATATTGGAGAAATTAGCAAAAAAAATTTTTCTCAAAAATTTCGAAATTTGCCTGATATAAGTCTTTCCTTTTTTTGTTCAGCGATTCGATACATCATGATAAAAGTTAAATCTCTTCTGTGGGCTATCAGAACACAGAGATTATGAAGAAATTCGGAAAAAAAACAATTTTACTAAAATATTTCGGACTTTGACTGATATAACTCTTTCGTCTTTTCCTTTAGCGATACGGTCCATTATGATAAAAGTTAGAACTCTTCTCGGGGCTATCAGAACACAGAGATATTGGAGAAATTCCCACAAAAAATTTTACTCAAAAATTTCGAACTTTGACTGATATAACTCTTTCACTTTAGCGATTCGATCCATTATGATAAAAGTTAGAACCCTTCTCGGGGCTATCATAACACACAGATATTGGAGAAATTAGCAAAAAAAATTTTACTCAAAAATTTCGAAATTTGTCTGATATAAGCCTTTCCTTTTTCAGTTCAGCGATTCGATACATCATGATAAAAGTTATATCTCTTCTTAGATCTATCAGAACACAAAGATATTGGAGAAATTCGCAAAAAAACCAATTTTACTAAAACATTTCGAACTTTGACTGATATAATTCTTTCGTCTTTCACTTTAGCGATTCGATCCATTATGATAAAAGTTAGAACTCTTCTCGGGGCTATCAGAACACAGAGATATTGGAGAAATTCGCAAAAAAAATTTTTCTCAAAAATTTCGAAATTTGCCTGATATAAGTCTTTCCTTTTTTTGTTCAGCGATTCGATACATCATGATAAAAGTTAAATCTCTTCTGTGGGCTATCAGAACACAGAGATATTGAAGAAATTCGGAAAAAAAATAATTTTACTCAAAATTTCGGACTTTGAATGATATAACTCTTTCGTCTTTTACTTTAGCGATTCGATCCATTATGATAAAAGTTAGAACTCTTCTCGGGGCTATCAGAACACAGAGATATTGGAGAAATTCGCACAAAGTATTTTACTCAAAAATTTCTAACTTTGACTGATATAACTCTTTCGTCTTTCACTTTAGCGATTCGATCCATTATGATAAAAGTTAGAACTCTTCTCGGGGTTATCAGAACACAGAGATATTGGAGAAATTGGCAAAAAAATTTTACTCAAAAATTTCGAAATTTGCCTGATATAAGTCTTTCCTTTTTCAGTTCAGCAATTCGATACATCATGATAAAAGTTATATCTCTTCTTAGGGCTATCAGAACACAGAGAAATTGAAGAAATTCGGAAAAAAAACAATTTTACTCAAAAATTACGGACTTTGACTGATATAACACTTTCGTCTTTCACTTTAGCGATTCGATCCATTATGATAAAAGTTAGAACTTTTCTCGGGGCTATCAGAACACAGTGATATTGGAGAAATTCGCAAAAAAAATTTTACTCAAAAATTTCGAAATTTGTCTGATATAAGCCTTTCCTTTTTCAGTTCAGCGATTCGATACATCATGATAAAAGTTATATCTCTTCTTAGGGCTATCAGAACAAAAAGATATTGGAGAAATTCGCAAAAAAACCAATTTTACTAAAACATTTCGAACTTTGACTGATATAATTCTTTCGTCTTTCACTTTAGCGATTCGATCCATTATGATAAAAGTTAGAACTCTTCTCGGGGCTATCAGAACACAGAGATATTGGAGAAATTAGCAAAAAAAATTTTTCTCAAGAATTTCGATATTTCCCTGATATAAGTCTTTCCTTTTTTTGTTCAGCGATTCGATACATCATGATAAAACTTAAATCTCTTCTGTGGGCTATCAGAACACAGAGATATTGAAGAAATTCGGAAAAAAAATAATTTCACTCAAAAATTTCGGACTTTGACTGATATAACTTTTTCGTCTTTTACTTTAGCGATTCGATCCATTATGATAAAAGTTAGAACTCTTCTCGGGGCTATCAGAACACAGAGATATTGGAGAAATTCGCAAAAAAAATTTTTCTCAAAAATTTCGAAATTTGCCTGATATAAGTCTTTCCTTTTTTTGTTCAGCGATTCGATACATCATGATAAAAGTTAAATCTCTTCTGTGGGCTATCAGAACACAGAGATATTGAAGAAATTCGGAAAAAAAACAATTTTACTAAAAAATTTCGGACTTTGACTGATATAACTCTTTCGTCTTTTCCTTTAGCGATTCGGTCCATTATGATAAAAGTTAGAACTCTTCTCGGGGCTATCAGAACACAGAGATATTGGAGAAATTCCCACAAAAAATCTTACTCAAAAATTTCGAACTTTGACTGATATAACTCTTTCACTTTAGCGATTCGATCCATTATGATAAAAGTTAGAACCCTTCTCGGGGCTATCATAACACACAGATATTGGAGAAATTAGCAAAAAAAATTTTACTCAAAAATTTCGAAATTTGTCTGATATAAGCCTTTCCTTTTTCAGTTCAGCGATTCGATACATCATGATAAAAGTTATATCTCTTCTTAGATCTATCAGAACACAAAGATATTGGAGAAATTCGCAAAAAAACCAATTTTACTAAAACATTTCGAACTTTGACTGATATAATTCTTTCGTCTTTCACTTTAGCGATTCGATCCATTATGATAAAAGTTAGAACTCTTCTCGGGGCTATCAGAACACAGAGATATTGGAGAAATTAGCAAAAAAAATTTTACTCAAAAATTTCGAAATTTGTCTGATATAAGCCTTTCCTTTTTCAGTTCAGCGATTCGATACATCATGATAAAAGTTATATCTCTTCTTAGGGCTATCAGAACACAGAGATATTGAAGAAATTCGGAAAAAAAACAATTTTTCTAAAAAATTTCGGACTTTGACTGATATAACTCTTTCGTCTTTTCCTTTAGCGATTCGGTCCATTATGATAAAAGTTAGAACTCTTCTCGGGGCTATCAGAACACAGAGATATTGGAGAAATTCCCACAAAAAATTTTACTCAAAAATTTCGAACTTTGACTGATATAACTCTTTCACTTTAGCGATTCGATCCATTATGATAAAAGTTAGAACCCTTCTCGGGGCTATCATAACACACAGATATTGGAGAAATTAGCAAAAAAAATTTTACTCAAAAATTTCGAAATTTGTCTGATATAAGCCTTTCCTTTTTCAGTTCAGCGATTCGATACATCATGATAAAAGTTATATCTCTTCTTAGGGCTATCAGAACACAAAGATATTGGAGAAATTCGCAAAAAAACCAATTTTACTCAAACATTTCGAACTTTGACTGATATAATACTTTCGTCTTTCACTTTAGCGATTCGATCCATTATGATAAAAGTTAGATCTCTTCTCGGGGCTATCAGAACACAGAGATATTGGAGAAATTAGCAAAAAAAATTTTTCTCAAAAATTTCGATATTTGCCTGATATAAGTCTTTCCTTTTTTTGTTCAGCGATTCGATACATCATGATAAAAGTTAAATCTCTTCTGTGGGCTATCAGAACACAGAGATATTGAAGAAATTCGGAAAAAAAATAATTTTACTCAAAATTTCGGACTTTGAATGATATAACTCTTTCGTCTTTTACTTTAGCGATTCGATCCATTATGATAAAAGTTAGAACTCTTCTCGGGGCTATCAGAACACAGAGATATTGGAGAAATTCGCACAAAGTATTTTACTCAAAAATTTCTAACTTTGACTGATATAACTCTTTCGTCTTTCACTTTAGCGATTCGATCCATTATGATAAAAGTTAGAACTCTTCTCGGGGTTATCAGAACACAGAGATATTGGAGAAATTGGCAAAAAAAATTTTACTCAAAAATTTCGAAATTTGCCTGATATAAGTCTTTCCTTTTTCAGTTCAGCAATTCGATACATCATGATAAAAGTTATATCTCTTCTTAGGGCTATCAGAACACAGAGATATTGAAGAAATTCGGAAAAAAAACAATTTTACTCAAAAATTACGGACTTTGACTGATATAACACTTTCGTGTTTCACTTTAGCGATTCGATCCATTATGATAAAAGTTAGAACTCTTCTCGGGGCTATCAGAACACTGTGATATTGGAGAAATTCGCAAAAAAAATTTTACTCAAAAATTTCGAAATTTGTCTGATATAAGCCTTTCCTTTTTCAGTTCAGCGATTCGATACATCATGATAAAAGTTATATCTCTTCTTAGGGCTATCAGAACACAAAGATATTGGAGAAATTCGCAAAAAAACCAATTTTACTAAAACATTTCGAACTTTGACTGATATAATTCTTTCGTCTTTCACTTTAGCGATTCGATCCATTATGATAAAAGTTAGAACTCTTCTCGGGGCTATCAGAACACAGAGATATTGGAGAAATTAGCAAAAAAAATTTTTCTCAAAAATTTCGATATTTCCCTGATATAAGTCTTTCCTTTTTTTTGTTCAGCGATTCGATAGATCATGATAAAAGTTAAATCTCTTCTGTGGGCTATCAGAACACAGAGATATTGAAGAAATTCGGAAAAAAAACAATTTTACTAAAAAATTTCGGACTTTGACTGATATAACTCTTTCGTCTTTTTCTTTAGCGATTCGGTCCATTATGATAAAAGTTAGAACTCTTCTCGGGGCTATCAGAACACAGAGATATTGGAGAAATTCCCACAAAAAATTTTACTCAAAAATTTCGAACTTTGACTGATATAACTCTTTCACTTTAGCGATTCGATCCATTATGATAAAAGTTAGAACCCTTCTCGGGGCTATCATAACACACAGATATTGGAGAAATTAGCAAAAAAAATTTTACTCAAAAATTTCGAAATTTGTCTGATATAAGCCTTTCCTTTTTCAGTTCAGCGATTCGATACATCATGATTAAAGTTATATCTCTTCTTAGGGCTATCAGAACACAAAGATATTGGAGAAATTCGCAAAAAAACCAATTTTACTCAAACATTTCGAACTTTGACTGATATAATACTTTCGTCTTTCACTTTAGCGATTCGATCCATTATGATAAAAGTTAGATCTCTTCTCGGGGCTATCAGAACACAGAGATATTGGAGAAATTAGCAAAAAAAATTTTTCTCAAAAATTTCGATATTTGCCTGATATAAGTCTTTCCTTTTTTTGTTCAGCGATTCGATACATCATGATAAAAGTTAAATCTCTTCTGTGGGCTATCAGAACACAGAGATATTGAAGAAATTCGGAAAAAAAATAATTTTACTCAAAATTTCGGACTTTGAATGATATAACTCTTTCGTCTTTTACTTTAGCGATTCGATCCATTATGATAAAAGTTAGAACTCTTCTCGGGGCTATCAGGACACAGAGATATTGGAGAAATTCGCACAAAGTATTTTACTCAAAAATTTCTAACTTTGACTGATATAACTCTTTCGTCTTTCACTTTAGCGATTCGATCCATTATGATAAAAGTTAGAACTCTTCTCGGGGTTATCAGAACACAGAGATATTGGAGAAATTGGCAAAAAAAATTTTACTCAAAAATTTCGAAATTTGCCTGATATAAGTCTTTCCTTTTTCAGTTCAGCAATTCGATACATCATGATAAAAGTTATATCTCTTCTTAGGGCTATCAGAACACAGAGATATTGAAGAAATTCGGAAAAAAAACAATTTTACTCAAAAATTACGGACTTTGACTGATATAACACTTTCGTGTTTCACTTTAGCGATTCGATCCATTATGATAAAAGTTAGAACTCTTCTCGGGGCTATCAGAACACTGTGATATTGGAGAAATTCGCAAAAAAAATTTTACTCAAAAATTTCGAAATTTGTCTGATATAAGCCTTTCCTTTTTCAGTTCAGCGATTCGATACATCATGATAAAAGTTATATCTCTTCTTAGGGCTATCAGAACACAAAGATATTGGAGAAATTCGCAAAAAAACCAATTTTACTAAAACATTTCGAACTTTGACTGATATAATTCTTTCGTCTTTCACTTTAGCGATTCGATCCATTATGATAAAAGTTAGAACTCTTCTCGGGGCTATCAGAACACAGAGATATTGGAGAAATTAGCAAAAAAAATTTTTCTCAAGAATTTCGATATTTCCCTGATATAAGTCTTTCCTTTTTTTGTTCAGCGATTCGATACATCATGATAAAAGTTAAATCTCTTCTGTGGGCTATCAGAACACAGAGATATTGAAGAAATTCGGAAAAAAAACAATTTTACTAAAAAATTTCGGACTTTGACTGATATAACTCTTTCGTCTTTTCCTTTAGCGATTCGGTCCATTATGATAAAAGTTAGAACTCTTCTCGGGGCTATCAGAACACAGAGATATTGGAGAAATTCCCACAAAAAATTTTACTCAAAAATTTCGAACTTTGACTGAAATAACTCTTTTGTCTAACACTTTAGCGATTCGATCCATTATGATAAAAGTTAGAACCCTTCTCGGGGCTATCATAACACACAGATATTGGAGAAATTAGCAAAAAAATTTTACTCAAAAATTTCGAAATTTGTCTGATATAAGCCTTTCCTTTTTCAGTTCAGCAATTCGATACATCATGATAAAAGTTATATCTCTTCTTAGGGCTATCAGAACACAAAGATATTGGAGAAATTCGCAAAAAAACCAATTTTACTCAAACATTTCGAACTTTGACTGATATAATACTTTCGTCTTTCACTTTAGCGATTCGATCCATTATGATAAAAGTTAGATCTCTTCTCGGGGCTATCAGAACACAGAGATATTGGAGAAATTAGCAAAAAAAATTTTTCTCAAAAATTTCGATATTTGCCAGATATAAGTCTTTCCTTTTTTTGTTCAGCGATTCGATACATCATGATAAAAGTTAAATCTCTTCTGTGGGCTATCAGAACACAGAGATATTGAAGAAATTCGGAAAAAAAATAATTTTACTCAAAATTTCGGACTTTGAATGTTATAACTCTTTCGTCTTTTACTTTAGCGATTCGATCCATTATGATAAAAGTTAGAACTCTTCTCGGGGCTATCAGAACACAGAGATATTGGAGAAATTCGCACAAAGTATTTTACTCAAAAATTTCTAACTTTGACTGATATAACTCTTTCGTCTTTCACTTTAGCGATTCGATCCATTATGATAAAAGTTAGAACTCTTCTCGGGGTTATCAGAACACAGAGATATTGGAGAAATTGGCAAAAAAAATTTTACTCAAAAATTTCGAAATTTGCCTGATATAAGTCTTTCCTTTTTCAGTTCAGCAATTCGATACATCATGATAAAAGTTATATCTCTTCTTAGGGCTATCAGAACACAGAGATATTGAAGAAATTCGGAAAAAAAACAATTTTACTCAAAAATTACGGACCTTGACTGATATAACACTTTCGTCTTTCACTTTAGCGATTCGATCCATTATGATAAAAGTTAGAACTTTTCTCGGGGCTATCAGAACACAGTGATATTGGAGAAATTCGCAAAAAAAATTTTACTCAAAAATTTCGAAATTTGTCTGATATAAGCCTTTCCTTTTTCAGTTCAGCGATTCGATACATCATGATAAAAGTTATATCTCTTCTTAGGGCTATCAGAACACAAAGATATTGGAGAAATTCGCAAAAAAACCAATTTTACTAAAACATTTCGAACTTTGACTGATATAATTCTTTCGTCTTTCACTTTAGCGATTCGATCCATTATGATAAAAGTTAGAACTCTTCTCGGGGCTATCAGAACACAGAGATATTGGAGAAATTAGCAAAAAAAATTTTTCTCAAGAATTTCGATATTTCCCTGATATAAGTCTTTCCTTTTTTTGTTCAGCGATTCGATACATCATGATAAAAGTTAAATCTCTTCTGTGGGCTATCAGAACACAGAGATATTGAAGAAATTCGGAAAAAAAACAATTTTACTCAAAAATTTCGGACTTTGACTGATATAACTTTTTCGTCTTTTACTTTAGCGATTCGATCCATTATGATAAAAGTTAGAACTCTTCTCGGGGCTATCAGAACACAGAGATATTGGAGAAATTCGCAAAAAAAATTTTTCTCAAAAATTTCGAAATTTGCCTGATATAAGTCTTTCCTTTTTTTGTTCAGCGATTCGATACATCATGATGAAAGTTGAATCTCTTCTGTGGGCTATCAGAACACAGAGATATTGAAGAAATTCGGAAAAAAAACAATTTTACTAAAAAATTTGGGACTTTGACTGATATACCTCTTTCGTCTTTTCCTTTAGCGATTCGGTCCCTTATGATAAAAGTTAGAACTCTTCTCGGGGCTATCAGAACACAGAGATATTGGAGAAATTCCCACAAAAAATTTTACTCAAAAATTTCGAACTTTGACTGATATAACTCTTTCACTTTAGCGATTCTATCCATTATGATAAAAGTTAGAACCCTTCTCGGGGCTATCATAACACACAGATAATGGAGAAATTAGAAAAAAAATTTTACTCAAAAATTTCGAAATTTGTCTGATATAAGCCTTTCCTTTTTCAGTTCAGCGATTCGATACATCATGATAAAAGTTACATCTCTTCTTAGGGCTATCAGAACACAAAGATATTGGAGAAATTCGCAAAAAAACCAATTTTACTCAAACATTTCGTACTTTGACTGATATAATACTTTCTTCTTTCACTTTAGCGATTCGATCCATTATGATAAAAGTTAGAACTCTTCTCGGGGCTATCAGAACACAGAGATATTGGAGAAATTAGCAAAAAAAATTTTTCTCAAAAATTTCGAAATTTGCCTGATATAAGTCTTTCCTTTTTTTGTTCAGCGATTCGATACATCATGATAAAAGTTAAATCTCTTCTGTGGGCTATCAGAACGCAGAGATATTGAAGAAATTCGGAAAAAAAATAATTTTACTCAAAATTTCGGACTTTGAATGATATAACTCTTTCGTCTTTTACTTTAGCGATTCGATCCATTATGATAAAAGTTAGAACTCTTCTCGGGGCTATCAGAACACAGAGATATTGGAGAAATTCGCACAAAGTATTTTACTCAAAAATTTCTAACTTTGACTGATATAACACTTTCGTCTTTCACTTTAGCGATTCGATCCATTATGATAAAAGTTAGAACTCTTCTCGGGGTTATCAGAACACAGAGATATTGGAGAAATTGGCAAAAAAATTTTACTCAAAAATTTCGAAATTTGCCTGATATAAGTCTTTCCTTTTTCAGTTCAGCAATTCGATACATCATGATAAAAGTTATATCTCTTCTTAGGGCTATCAGAACACAGAGATATTGAAGAAATTCGAAAAAAAAACAATTTTACTCAAAAATTACGGACTTTGACTGATATAACGCTTTCGTCTTTTTCTTTAGCGATTCGGTCCATTATGATAAAAGTTAGAACTCTTCTGGGGGCTATCAGAACACAGAGATATTGGAGAAATTCCCACAAAAAATTTTACTCAAAAATTTCGAACTTTGACTGATATAACTCTTTCACTTTAGCGATTCGATCCATTATGATAAAAGTTAGAACCCTTCTCGGGGCTATCATAACACACAGATATTGGAGAAATTAGCAAAAAAATTTTACTCAAAAATTTCAAAATTTGTCTGATATAAGCCTTTCCTTTTTCAGTTCAGCGATTCGATACATCATGATAAAAGTTTATATCTCTTCTTAGATCTATCAGAACACAAAGATATTGGAGAAATTCGCAAAAAAACCAATTTTACTAAAACATTTCGAACTTTGACTGATATAATTCTTTCGTCTTTCACTTTAGCGATTCGATCCATTATGATAAAAGTTAGAACTCTTCTCGGGGCTAGCAGAACACAGAGATATTGGAGAAATTCGCAAAAAAAATTTTTCTCAAAAATTTCGAAATTTGCCTGATATAAGTCTTTCCTTTTTTTGTTCAGCAATTCGATACATCATGATAAATCTTAAATCTCTTCTGTGTTCTATCAGAACACAGAGATATTGAAGAAATTCGGAAAAAAAATAATTTCACTCAAAAATTTCGGACTTTGACTGATATAACTTTTTCGTCTTTCACTTTAGCGATTCGATCCATTATGATAAAAGTTAGAACTCTTCTCGGGGTTATCAGAACACAGAGATATTGGAGAAATTGGCAAAAAAAATTTTACTCAAAAATTTCGAAATTTGCCTGATATAAGTCTTTCCTTTTTCAGTTCAGCAATTCGATACATCATGATAAAAGTTATATCTCTTCTTAGGGCTATCAGAACACAGAGATATTGAAGAAATTCGAAAAAAAAACAATTTTACTCAAAAATTACGGACTTTGACTGATATAACACTTTCGTGTTTCACTTTAGCGATTCGATCCATTATGATAAAAGTTAGAACTCTTCTCGGGGCTATCAGAACACTGTGATATTGGAGACATTCGCAAAAAAAATTTTACTCAAAAATTTCGAAATTTGTCTGATATAAGCCTTTCCTTTTTCAGTTCAGCGATTCGATACATCATGATAAAAGTTACATCTCTTCTTAGGACTATCAGAACACAAAGATATTGGAGAAATTCGCAAAAAAACCAATTTTACTAAAACATTTCGAACTTTGACTGATATAATTCTTTCGTCTTTCACTTTAGCGATTCGATCCATTATGATAAAAGTTAGAACTCTTCTCGGGGCTATCAGAACACAGAGATATTGGAGAAATTAGCAAAAAAAATTTTCTCTCAAAAATTTCGATATTTCCCTGATATAAGTCTTTCCTTTTTTTGTTCAGCGATTCGATACATCATGATAAAACTTAAATCTCTTCTGTGGGCTATCAGAACACAGAGATATTGAAGAAATTCGGAAAAAAAATAATTTCACTCAAAAATTTCGGACTTTGACTGATATAACTCTTTCGTCTTTTTCTTTAGCGATTCGGTCCATTATGATAAAAGTTAGAACTCTTCTCGGGGCTATCAGAACACAGAGATATTGGAGAAATTCCCACAAAAAATTTTACTCAAAAATTTCGAACTTTGACTGATATAACTCTTTCACTTTAGCGATTCGATCCATTATGATAAAAGTTAGAACCCTTCTCGGGGCTATCATAACACACAGATATTGGAGAAATTTGCAAAAAAAATTTTACTCAAAAATTTCGAAATTTGTCTGATATAAGCCTTTCCTTTTTCAGTTCAGCGATTCGATACATCATGATAAAAGTTATATCTCTTCTTAGATCTATCAGAACACAAAGATATTGGAGAAATTCGCAAAAAAACCAATTTTACTCAAACATTTCGAACTTTGACTGATATAATACTTTCGTCTTTCACTTTAGCGATTCGATCCATTATGATAAAAGTTAGAACTCTTCTCGGGGCTATCAGAACACAGAGATATTGGAGAAATTAGCAAAAAAAATTTTTCTCAAAAATTTCGAAATTTGCCTGATATAAGTCTTTCCTTTTTTTGTTCAGCGATTCGATACATCATGATAAAAGTTAAATCTCTTCTGTGGGCTATCAGAACACAGAGATATTGAAGAAATTCGGAAAAAAAACAATTTTACTAAAAAATTTCGGACTTTGACTGATATAACTTTTTCGTCTTTTACTTTAGCGATTCGATCCTTTATGATAAAAGTTAGAACTCTTCTCGGGGCTATCAGAACACAGAGATATTGGAGAAATTCGCAAAAAAAATTTTTCTCAAAAATTTCGAAATTTGCCTGATATAAGTCTTTCCTTTTTTTGTTCAGCGATTCGATACATCATGATAAAAGTTAAATCTCTTCTGTGGGCTATCAGAACACAGAGATATTGAAGAAATTCGGAAAAAAAACAATTTTACTAAAAAATTTCGGACTTTGACTGATATAACTCTTTCGTCTTTTCCTTTAGCGATTCGGTCCATTATGATAAAAGTTAGAACTCTTCTCGGGGCTATCAGAACACAGAGATATTGGAGAAATTCCCACAAGAAATTTTACTCAAAAATTTCGAACTTTGAGTGATATAACTCTTTCACTTTAGCGATTCGATCCATTATGATAAAAGTTAGAACCCTTCTCGGGGCTATCATAACACACAGATATTGGAGAAATTAGCAAAAAAAATTTTACTCAAAAATTTCGAAATTTGTCTGATATAAGCCTTTCCTTTTTCAGTTCAGCGATTCGATACATCATGATAAAAGTTATATCTCTTCTTAGGGCTATCAGAACACAAAGATATTGGAGAAATTCGTAAAAAAACCAATTTTACTCAAACATTTCGAACTTTGACTGATATAATACTTTCGTCTTTCACTTTAGCGATTCGATCCATTATGATAAAAGTTAGAACTCTTCTCGGGGCTATCAGAACACAGAGATATTGGAGAAATTAGCAAAAAAAATTTTTCTCAAAAATTTCGAAATTTGCCTGATATAAGTCTTTCCTTTTTTGTTCAGCGATTCGATACATCATGATAAAAGTTAAATCTCTTCTGTGGGCTTTCAGAACACAGAGATATTGAAGAAATTCGGAAAAAAAACAATTTTACTAAAAAATTTCGGACTTTGACTGATATAACACTTTCGTCTTTTACTTTAGCGATTCGGTCCATTATGATAAAAGTTAGAACTCTTCTCGGGGCTATCAGAACACAGAGATATTGGAGAAATTCGCACAAAGTATTTTACTCAAAAATTTCTAACTTTGACTGATATAACTCTTTCGTCTTTCACTTTAGCGATTCGATCCATTATGATAAAAGTTAGAACTCTTCTCGGGGTTATCAGAACACAGAGATATTGGAGAAATTGACAAAAAAAATATTACTCAATAATTTCGAAATTTGCCTGATATAAGTCTTTCCTTTTTCAGTTCACCAATTCGATACATCATGATAAAAGTTATATCTCTTCTTAGGGCTATCAGAACACAGAGATATTGAAGAAATTCGGAAAAAAAACAATTTTACTCAAAAATTACGGACTTTGACTGATATAACACTTTCGTGTTTCACTTTAGCGATTCGATCCATTATGATAAAAGTTAGAACTCTTCTCGGGGCTATCAGAACACTGTGATATTGGAGAAATTCGCAAAAAAAATTTTACTCAAAAATTTCGAAATTTGTCTGATATAAGCCTTTCCTTTTTCAGTTCAGCGATTCGATACATCATGATAAAAGTTATATCTCTTCTTAGGGCTATCAGAACACAAAGATATTGGAGAAATTCGCAAAAAAACCAATTTTACTAAAACATTTCGAACTTTGACTGATATAATTCTTTCGTCTTTCACTTTAGCGATTCGATCCATTATGATAAAAGTTAGAACTCTTCTCGGGGCTATCAGAACACAGAGATATTGGAGAAATTAGCAAAAAAATTTTTCTCAAAAATTTCGATATTTGCCTGATATAAGTCTTTCCTTTTTTTGTTCAGCGATTCGTTACATCGTGATAAAAGTTAAATCTCTTCTGTGGGCTATCAGAACACAGAGATATTGAAGAAATTCGGAAAAAAAATAATTTCACTCAAAAATTTCGGACTTTGACTGATATAACTTTTTCGTCTTTTACTTTAGCGATTCGATCCATTATGATAAAAGTTAGAACTCTTCTCGGGGCTATCAGAACACAGAGATATTGGAGAAATTCGCAAAAAAAATTTTTCTCAAAAATTTCGAAATTTGCCTGATATAAGTCTTTCCTTTTTTTGTTCAGCGATTCGATACATCATGATAAAAGTTAAATCTCTTCTGTGGGCTATCAGAACACAGAGATATTGAAGAAATTCGGAAAAAAAACAATTTTACTAAAAAATTTCGGACTTTGACTGATATAACGCTTTCGTCTTTTTCTTTAGCGATTCGGTCCATTATGATAAAAGTTAGAACTCTTCTGGGGGCTATCAGAACACAGAGATATTGGAGAAATTCCCACAAAAAATTTTACTCAAAAATTTCGAACTTTGACTGATATAACTCTTTCACTTTAGCGATTCGATCCATTATGATAAAAGTTAGAACCCTTCTCGGGGCTATCATAACACACAGATATTGGAGAAATTAGCAAAAAAAATTTTACTCAAAAATTTCGAAATTTGTCTGATATAAGCCTTTCCTTTTTCAGTTCAGCGATTCGATACATCATGATAAAAGTTACATATCTTTTTAGGGCTATCAGAACACAAAGATATTGGAGAAATTCGCAAAATAACCAATTTTACTAAAACATTTCGAAATTTGCCTGATATAAGTCTTTCCTTTTTTTGTTCAGCGATTCGATACATCATGATAAAAGTTAAATCTCTTCTGTGGGCTATCAGAACACAGAGATATTGAAGAAATTCGGAAAAAAAACAATTTTACTAAAAAATTTCGGACTTTGACTGATATAACTTTTTCGTCTTTTACTTTAGCGATTCGATCCATTATGATAAAAGTTAGAACTCTTCTCGGGGCTATCAGAACACAGAGATATTGGAGAAACTCGCAAAAAAAATTTTTCTCCAAAATTTCGAAATTTGCCTGAAATAAGTCTTTCCTTTTTTTGTTCAGCGATTCGATACATCATGATAAAAGTTAAATCTCTTCTGTGGGCTATCAGAACACAGAGATATTGAAGAAATTCGGAAAAAAAACAATTTTACTAAAAAATTTCGGACTTTGACTGATATAACTCTTTCGTCTTTTCCATTAGCGATTCGGTCCATTATGATAAAAGTTAGAACTCTTCTCGGGGCTATCAGAACACAGAGATATTGGAGAAATTCCCACAAGAAATTTTACTCAAAAATTTCGAACTTTGACTGATATAACTCTTTCACTTTAGCGATTCGATCCATTATGATAAAAGTTAGAACCCTTCTCGGGGCTATCATAACACACAGATATTGGAGAAATTAGCAAAAAAAATTTTACTCAAAAATTTCGAAATTTGTCAGATATAAGCCTTTCCTTTTTCAGTTCAGCGATTCGATACATCATGATAAAAGTTATATCTCTTCTTAGGGCTATCAGAACACAAAGATATTGGAGAAATTCGCAAAAAAACCAATTTTACTCAAACATTTCGAACTTTGACTGATATAATACTTTCGTCTTTCACTTTAGCGATTCGATCCATTATGATAAAAGTTAGAACTCTTCTCGGGGCTATCAGAACACAGAGATATTGGAGAAATTAGCAAAAAAAATTTTTCTCAAAAATTTCGAAATTTGCCTGATATAAGTCTTTCCTTTTTTTGTTCAGCGATTCGATACATCATGATAAAAGTTAAATCTCTTCTGTGGGCTATCAGAACACAGAGATATTGAAGAAATTCGGAAAAAAAACAATTTTACTAAAAAATTTCGGACTTTGACTGATATAACTTTTTCGTCTTTTACTTTAGCGATTCGATCCATTATGATAAAAGTTAGAACTCTTCTCGGGGCTATCAGAACACAGAGATATTGGAGAAATTCGCAAAAAAAATTTTTCTCAAAAATTTCGAAATTTGCCTGATATAAGTCTTTCCTTTTTTTGTTCAGCGATTCGATACATCATGATAAAAGTTAAATCTCTTCTGTGGGCTATCAGAACACAGAGATATTGAAGAAATTCGGAAAAAAAACAATTTTACTAAAAAATTTCGGACTTTGACTGATATAACTCTTTCGTCTTTTCCTTTAGCGATTCGGTCCATTATGATAAAAGTTAGAACTCTTCTCGGGGCTATCAGAACACAGAGATATTGGAGAAATTCCCACAAAAAATTTTACTCAAAAATTTCGAACTTTGACTGATATAACTCTTTCACTTTAGCGATTCGATCCATTATGATAAAAGTTAGAACCCTTCTCGGGGCTATCATAACACACAGATATTGGAGAAATTTGCAAAAAAAATTTTACTCAAAAATTTCGAAATTTGTCTGATATAAGCCTTTCCTTTTTCAGTTCAGCGATTCGATACATCATGATAAAAGTTATATCTCTTCTTAGATCTATCAGAACACAAAGATATTGGAGAAATTCGCAAAAAAACCAATTTTACTCAAACATTTCGAACTTTGACTGATATAATACTTTCGTCTTTCACTTTAGCGATTCGATCCATTATGATAAAAGTTAGAACTCTTCTCGGGGCTATCAGAACACAGAGATATTGGAGAAATTAGCAAAAAAAATTTTTCTCAAAAATTTCGAAATTTGCCTGATATAAGTCTTTCCTTTTTTTGTTCAGCGATTCGATACATCATGATAAAAGTTAAATCTCTTCTGTGGGCTATCAGAACACAGAGATATTGAAGAAATTCGGAAAAAAAACAATTTTACTAAAAAATTTCGGACTTTGACTGATATAACTTTTTCGTCTTTTACTTTAGCGATTCGATCCTTTATGATAAAAGTTAGAACTCTTCTCGGGGCTATCAGAACACAGAGATATTGGAGAAATTCGCAAAAAAAATTTTTCTCAAAAATTTCGAAATTTGCCTGATATAAGTCTTTCCTTTTTTTGTTCAGCGATTCGATACATCATGATAAAAGTTAAATCTCTTCTGTGGGCTATCAGAACACAGAGGTATTGAAGAAATTCGGAAAAAAAACAATTTTACTAAAAAATTTCGGACTTTGACTGATATAACTCTTTCGTCTTTTCCTTTAGCGATTCGGTCCATTATGATAAAAGTTAGAACTCTTCTCGGGGCTATCAGAACACAGAGATATTGGAGAAATTCCCACAAGAAATTTTACTCAAAAATTTCGAACTTTGAGTGATATAACTCTTTCACTTTAGCGATTCGATCCATTATGATAAAAGTTAGAACCCTTCTCGGGGCTATCATAACACACAGATATTGGAGAAATTAGCAAAAAAAATTTTACTCAAAAATTTCGAAATTTGTCTGATATAAGCCTTTCCTTTTTCAGTTCAGCGATTCGATACATCATGATAAAAGTTATATCTCTTCTTAGGGCTATCAGAACACAAAGATATTGGAGAAATTCGTAAAAAAACCAATTTTACTCAAACATTTCGAACTTTGACTGATATAATACTTTCGTCTTTCACTTTAGCGATTCGATCCATTATGATAAAAGTTAGAACTCTTCTCGGGGCTATCAGAACACAGAGATATTGGAGAAATTAGCAAAAAAAATTTTTCTCAAAAATTTCGAAATTTGCCTGATATAAGTCTTTCCTTTTTTTGTTCAGCGATTCGATACATCATGATAAAAGTTAAATCTCTTCTGTGGGCTATCAGAACACAGAGATATTGAAGAAATTCGGAAAAAAAACAATTTTACTAAAAAATTTCGGACTTTGACTGATATAACGCTTTCGTCTTTTCCTTTAGCGATTCGGTCCATTATGATAAAAGTTAGAACTCTTCTCGGGGCTATCAGAACACAGAGATATTGGAGAAATTCCCACAAAAAATTTTACTCAAAAATTTCGAACTTTGACTGATATAACTCTTTCACTTTAGCGATTCGATCCATTATGATAAAAGTTAGAACCCTTCTCGGGGCTATCATAACACACAGATATTGGAGAAATTAGCAAAAAAAATTTTACTCAAAAATTTCGAAATTTGTCTGATATAAGCCTTTCCTTTTTCAGTTCAGCGATTCGATACATCATGATAAAAGTTATATCTCTTCTTAGGGCTATCAGAACACAAAGATATTGGAGAAATTCGCAAAAAAACCAATTTTACTAAAACATTTCGAACTTTGACTGATATAATTCTTTCGTCTTTCACTTTAGCGATTCGATCCATTATGATAAAAGTTAGAACTCTTCTCGGGGCTATCAGAACACAGAGATATTGGAGAAATTCGCACAAAGTATTTTACTCAAAAATTTCTAACTTTGACTGATATAACTCTTTCGTCTTTCACTTTAGCGATTCGATCCATTATGATAAAAGTTAGAACTCTTCTCGGGGTTATCAGAACACAGAGATATTGGAGAAATTGGCAAAAAAAATTTTACTCAAAAATTTCGAAATTTGCCTGATATAAGTCTTTCCTTTTTCAGTTCAGCAATTCGATACATCATGATAAAAGTTATATCTCTTCTTAGGGCTATCAGAACACAGAGATATTGAAGAAATTCGGAAAAAAAACAATTTTACTCAAAAATTACGGACTTTGACTGATATAACACTTTCGTCTTTCACTTTAGCGATTCGATCCATTATGATAAAAGTTAGAACTCTTCTCGGGGCTATCAGAACACAGTGATATTGGAGAAATTCGCAAAAAAAATTTTACTCAAAAATTTCGAAATTTGTCTGATATAAGCCTTTCCTTTTTCAGTTCAGCGATTCGATACATCATGATAAAAGTTATATCTCTTCTTAGGGCTATCAGAACACAAAGATATTGGAGAAATTCGCAAAAAAACCAATTTTACTAAAACATTTCGAACTTTGACTGATATAATTCTTTCGTCTTTCACTTTAGCGATTCGATCCATTATGATAAAAGTTAGAACTCTTCTCGGGGCTATCAGAACACAGAGATATTGGAGAAATTAGCAAAAAAAATTTTTCTCAAAAATTTCGATATTTCCCTGATATAAGTCTTTCCTTTTTTTGTTCAGCGATTCGATACATCGTGATAAAACTTAAATCTCTTCTGTGGGCTATCAGAACACAGAGATATTGAAGAAATTCGGAAAAAAAATAATTTCACTCAAAAATTTCGGACTTTGACTGATATAACTTTTTCGTCTTTTACTTTAGCGATTCGATCCATTATGATAAAAGTTAGAACTCTTCTCGGGGCTATCAGAACACAGAGATATTGGAGAAATTCGCAAAAAAAATTTTTCTCAAAAATTTCGAAATTTGCCTGATATAAGTCTTTCCTTTTTTTGTTCAGCGATTCGATACATCATGATAAAAGTTAAATCTCTTCTGTGGGCTATCAGAACACAGAGATATTGAAGAAATTCGGAAAAAAAACAATTTTACTAAAAAATTTCGGACTTTGACTGATATAACGCTTTCGTCTTTTTCTTTAGCGATTCGGTCCATTATGATAAAAGTTAGAACTCTTCTGGGGGCTATCAGAACACAGAGATATTGGAGAAATTCCCACAAAAAATTTTACTCAAAAATTTCGAACTTTGACTGATATAACTCTTTCACTTTAGCGATTCGATCCATTATGATAAAAGTTAGAACCCTTCTCGGGGCTATCATAACACACAGATATTGGAGAAATTAGCAAAAAAAATTTTACTCAAAAATTTCGAAATTTGTCTGATATAAGCCTTTCCTTTTTCAGTTCAGCGATTCGATACATCATGATAAAAGTTACATATCTTTTTAGGGCTATCAGAACACAAAGATATTGGAGAAATTCGCAAAATAACCAATTTTACTAAAACATTTCGAAATTTGCCTGATATAAGTCTTTCCTTTTTTTGTTCAGCGATTCGATACATCATGATAAAAGTTAAATCTCTTCTGTGGGCTATCAGAACACAGAGATATTGAAGAAATTCGGAAAAAAAACAATTTTACTAAAAAATTTCGGACTTTGACTGATATAACTTTTTCGTCTTTTACTTTAGCGATTCGATCCATTATGATAAAAGTTAGAACTCTTCTCGGGGCTATCAGAACACAGAGATATTGGAGAAACTCGCAAAAAAAATTTTTCTCCAAAATTTCGAAATTTGCCTGAAATAAGTCTTTCCTTTTTTTGTTCAGCGATTCGATACATCATGATAAAAGTTAAATCTCTTCTGTGGGCTATCAGAACACAGAGATATTGAAGAAATTCGGAAAAAAAACAATTTTACTAAAAAATTTCGGACTTTGACTGATATAACTCTTTCGTCTTTTCCATTAGCGATTCGGTCCATTATGATAAAAGTTAGAACTCTTCTCGGGGCTATCAGAACACAGAGATATTGGAGAAATTCCCACAAGAAATTTTACTCAAAAATTTCGAACTTTGACTGATATAACTCTTTCACTTTAGCGATTCGATCCATTATGATAAAAGTTAGAACCCTTCTCGGGGCTATCATAACACACAGATATTGGAGAAATTAGCAAAAAAAATTTTACTCAAAAATTTCGAAATTTGTCAGATATAAGCCTTTCCTTTTTCAGTTCAGCGATTCGATACATCATGATAAAAGTTATATCTCTTCTTAGGGCTATCAGAACACAAAGATATTGGAGAAATTCGCAAAAAAACCAATTTTACTCAAACATTTCGAACTTTGACTGATATAATACTTTCGTCTTTCACTTTAGCGATTCGATCCATTATGATAAAAGTTAGAACTCTTCTCGGGGCTATCAGAACACAGAGATATTGGAGAAATTAGCAAAAAAAATTTTTCTCAAAAATTTCGAAATTTGCCTGATATAAGTCTTTCCTTTTTTTGTTCAGCGATTCGATACATCATGATAAAAGTTAAATCTCTTCTGTGGGCTATCAGAACACAGAGATATTGAAGAAATTCGGAAAAAAAACAATTTTACTAAAAAATTTCGGACTTTGACTGATATAACTTTTTCGTCTTTTACTTTAGCGATTCGATCCATTATGATAAAAGTTAGAACTCTTCTCGGGGCTATCAGAACACAGAGATATTGGAGAAATTCGCAAAAAAAATTTTTCTCAAAAATTTCGAAATTTGCCTGATATAAGTCTTTCCTTTTTTTGTTCAGCGATTCGATACATCATGATAAAAGTTAAATCTCTTCTGTGGGCTATCAGAACACAGAGATATTGAAGAAATTCGGAAAAAAAACAATTTTACTAAAAAATTTCGGACTTTGACTGATATAACTCTTTCGTCTTTTCCTTTAGCGATTCGGTCCATTATGATAAAAGTTAGAACTCTTCTCGGGGCTATCAGAACACAGAGATATTGGAGAAATTCCCACAAGAAATTTTACTCAAAAATTTCGAACTTTGAGTGATATAACTCTTTCACTTTAGCGATTCGATCCATTATGATAAAAGTTAGAACCCTTCTCGGGGCTATCATAACACACAGATATTGGAGAAATTAGCAAAAAAAATTTTACTCAAAAATTTCGAAATTTGTCTGATATAAGCCTTTCCTTTTTCAGTTCAGCGATTCGATACATCATGATAAAAGTTATATCTCTTCTTAGGGCTATCAGAACACAAAGATATTGGAGAAATTCGCAAAAAAACCAATTTTACTCAAACATTTCGAACTTTGACTGATATAATACTTTCGTCTTTCACTTTAGCGATTCGATCCATTATGATAAAAGTTAGAACTCTTCTCGGGGCTATCAGAACACAGAGATATTGGAGAAATTAGCCAAAAAAGTTTTTCTCAAATATTTCGAAATTTGCCTGATATAAGTCTTTCCTTTTTTTGTTCAGCGATTCGATACATCATGATAAAAGTTAAATCTCTTCTGTGGGCTATCAGAACACAGAGATATTGAAGAAATTCGGAAAAAAAACAATTTTACTAAAAAATTTCGGACTTTGACTGATATAACGCTTTCGTCTTTTTCTTTAGCGATTCGGTCCATTATGATAAAAGTTAGAACTCTTCTCGGGGCTATCAGAACACAGAGATATTGGAGAAATTCCCACAAAAAATTTTACTCAAAAATTTCGAACTTTGACTGATATAACTCTTTCACTTTAGCGATTCGATCCATTATGATAAAAGTTAGAACCCTTCTCGGGGCTATCATAACACACAGATATTGGAGAAATTAGCAAAAAAAATTTTACTCAAAAATTTCGAAATTTGTCTGATATAAGCCTTTCCTTTTTCAGTTCAGCGATTCGATACATCATGATAAAAGTTATATCTCTTCTTAGGGCTATCAGAACACAAAGATATTGGAGAAATTCGCAAAAAAACCAATTTTACTCCAACATTTCGAACTTTGACTGATATAACACTTTCGTCTTTCACTTTAGCGATTCGATCCATTATGATAAAAGTTAGAACTCTTCTCGGGGCTATCAGAACACAGAGATATTGGAGAAATTATCAAAAAAAATTTTTCTCAAAAATTTCGATATTTGCCTGATATAAGTCTTTCCTTTTTTTGTTCAGCGATTCGATACATCATGATAAAAGTTAAATCTCTTCTGTGGGCTATCAGAACACAGAGATATTGAAGAAATTCGGAAAAAAAACAATTTTACTAAAAAATTTCGGACTTTGACTGATATAACCCTTTCGTCTTTTACTTTAGCGATTCGGTCCATTATGATAAAAGTTAGAACTCTTCTCGGGGCTATCAGAACACAGAGATATTGGAGAAATTCGCACAAAAAATTTTACTCAAAAATTTCGAACTTTGACTGATATAACTCTTTCACTTTAGCGATTCGATCCATTATGATAAAAGTTAGAACCCTTCTCGGGGCTATCAGAACACAGAGATATTGGAGAAATTCGCACAAAGTATTTTACTCAAAAATTTCTAACTTTGACTGATATAACTCTTTCGTCTTTCACTTTAGCGATTCGATCCATTATGATAAAAGTTAGAACTCTTCTCGGGGTTATCAGAACACAGAGATATTGGAGAAATTGGCAAAAAAAATTTTACTCAAAAATTTCGAAATTTGCCTGATATAAGTCTTTCCTTTTTCAGTTCAGCAATTCGATACATCATGATAAAAGTTATATCTCTTCTTAGGGCTATCAGAACACAGAGATATTGAAGAAATTCGGAAAAAAAACAATTTTACTCAAAAATTACGGACTTTGACTGATATAACACTTTCGTGTTTCACTTTAGCGATTCGATCCATTATGATAAAAGTTAGAACTCTTCTCGGGGCTATCAGAACACTGTGATATTGGAGAAATTCGCAAAAAAAATTTTACTCAAAAATTTCGAAATTTGTCTGATATAAGCCTTTCCTTTTTCAGTTCAGCGATTCGATACATCATGATAAAAGTTATATCTCTTCTTAGGGCTATCAGAACACAAAGATATTGGAGAAATTCGCAAAAAAACCAATTTTACTAAAACATTTCGAACTTTGACTGATATAATTCTTTCGTCTTTCACTTTAGCGATTCGATCCATTATGATAAAAGTTAGAACTCTTCTCGGGGCTATCAGAACACAGAGATATTGGAGAAATTAGCAAAAAAAATTTTTCTCAAGAATTTCGATATTTCCCTGATATAAGTCTTTCCTTTTTTTGTTCAGCGATTCGATACATCATGATAAAACTTAAATCTCTTCTGTGGGCTATCAGAACACAGAGATATTGAAGAAATTCGGAAAAAAAACAATTTTACTAAAAAATTTCGGACTTTGACTGATATAACGCTTTCGTCTTTTTCTTTAGCGATTCGGTCCATTATGATAAAAGTTAGAACTCTTCTGGGGGCTATCAGAACACAGAGATATTGGAGAAATTCCCACAAAAAATTTTACTCAAAAATTTCGAACTTTGACTGATATAACTCTTTCACTTTAGCGATTCGATCCATTATGATAAAAGTTAGAACCCTTCTCGGGGCTATCATAACACACAGATATTGGAGAAATTAGCAAAAAAAATTTTACTCAAAAATTTCGAAATTTGTCTGATATAAGCCTTTCCTTTTTCAGTTCAGCGATTCGATACATCATGATAAAAGTTTATATCTCTTCTTAGATCTATCAGAACACAAAGATATTGGAGAAATTCGCAAAAAAACCAATTTTACTAAAACATTTCGAACTTTGACTGATATAATTCTTTCGTCTTTCACTTTAGCGATTCGATCCATTATGATAAAAGTTAGAACTCTTCTCGGGGCTAGCAGAACACAGAGATATTGGAGAAATTCGCAAAAAAAATTTTTCTCAAAAATTTCGAAATTTGCCTGATATAAGTCTTTCCTTTTTTTGTTCAGCGATTCGATACATCATGATAAAACTTAAATCTCTTCTGTGTTCTATCAGAACACAGAGATATTGAAGTAATTCGGAAAAAAAATAATTTCACTCAAAAATTTCGGACTTTGACTGATATAACTTTTTCGTCTTTCACTTTAGCGATTCGATCCATTATGATAAAAGTTAGAACTCTTCTCGGGGTTATCAGAACACAGAGATATTGGAGAAATTGGCAAAAAAAATTTTACTCAAAAATTTCGAAATTTGCCTGATATAAGTCTTTCCTTTTTCAGTTCAGCAATTCGATACATCATGATAAAAGTTATATCTCTTCTTAGGGCTATCAGAACACAGAGATATTGAAGAAATTCGAAAAAAAAACAATTTTACTCAAAAATTACGGACTTTGACTGATATAACACTTTCGTGTTTCACTTTAGCGATTCGATCCATTATGATAAAAGTTAGAACTCTTCTCGGGGCTATCAGAACACTGTGATATTGGAGAAATTCGCAAAAAAAATTTTACTCAAAAATTTCGAAATTTGTCTGATATAAGCCTTTCCTTTTTCAATTCAGCGATTCGATACATCATGATAAAAGTTACATCTCTTCTTAGGACTATCAGAACACAAAGATATTGGAGAAATTCGCAAAAAAACCAATTTTACTAAAACATTTCGAACTTTGACTGATATAATTCTTTCGTCTTTCACTTTAGCGATTCGATCCATTATGATAAAAGTTAGAACTCTTCTCGGGGCTATCAGAACACAGAGATATTGGAGAAATTAGCAAAAAAAATTTTTCTCAAGAATTTCGATATTTCCCTGATATAAGTCTTTCCTTTTTTTGTTCAGCGATTCGATACATCATGATAAAACTTAAATCTCTTCTGTGGGCTATCAGAACACAGAGATATTGAAGAAATTCGGAAAAAAAATAATTTCACTCAAAAATTTCGGACTTTGACTGATATAACTCTTACGTCTTTTTCTTTAGCGATTCGGTCCATTATGATAAAAGTTAGAACTCTTCTCGGGTCTATCAGAACACAGAGATATTGGAGAAATTCCCACAAAAAATTTTACTCAAAAATTTCGAACTTTGACTGATATAACTCTTTCACTTTAGCGATTCGATCCATTATGATAAAAGTTAGAACCCTTCTCGGGGCTATCATAACACACAGATATTGGAGAAATTAGCAAAAAAAATTTTACTCAAAAATTTCGAAATTTGTCTGATATAAGCCTTTCCTTTTTCAGTTCAGCGATTCGATACATCATGATAAAAGTTATATCTCTTCTTAGATCTATCAGAACACAAAGATATTGGAGAAATTCGCAAAAAAACCAATTTTACTAAAACATTTCGAACTTTGACGGATATAATTCTTTCGTCTTTCACTTTAGCGATTCGATCCATTATGATAAAAGTTAGAACTCTTCTCGGGGCTAGCAGAACACAGAGATATGGGAGAAATTCGCAAAAAAAATTTTTCTCAAAAATTTCGAAATTTGCCTGATATAAGTCTTTCCTTTTTTTGTTCAGCGATTCGATACATCATGATAAAAGTTAAATCTCTTCTGTGGGCTATCAGAACACAGAGATATTGAAGAAATTCGGAAAAAAAACAATTTTACTAAAAAATTTCGGACTTTGACTGATATACCTCTTTCGTCTTTTCCTTTAGCGATTCGGTCCCTTATGATAAAAGTTAGAACTCTTCTCGGGGCTATCAGAACACAGAGATATTGGAGAAATTCCCACAAAAAAATTTACTCAAAAATTTCGAACTTTGACTGATATAACTCTTTCACTTTAGCGATTCGATCCATTATGATAAAAGTTAGAACCCTTCTCGGGGCTATCATAACACACAGATATTGGAGAAATTAGCAAAAAAAATTTTACTCAAAAATTTCGAAATTTGTCAGATATAAGCCTTTCCTTTTTCAGTTCAGCGATTCGATACATCATGATAAAAGTTATATCTCTTCTTAGGGCTATCAGAACACAAAGATATTGGAGAAATTCGCAAAAAAACCAATTTTACTCAAACATTTCGAACTTTGACTGATATAATACTTTCGTCTTTCACTTTAGCGATTCGATCCATTATGATAAAAGTTAGAACTCTTCTCGGGGCTATCAGAACACAGAGATATTGGAGAAATTAGCAAAAAAAATTTTTCTCAAAAATTTCGAAATTTGCCTGATATAAGTCTTTCCTTTTTTTGTTCAGCGATTCGATACATCATGATAAAAGTTAAATCTCTTCTGTGGGCTATCAGAACACAGAGATATTGAAGAAATTCGGAAAAAAAACAATTTTACTAAAAAATTTCGGACTTTGACTGATATAACTCTTTCGTCTTTTCCTTTAGCGATTCGGTCCATTATGATAAAAGTTAGAACTCTTCTCGGGGCTATCAGAACACAGAGATATTGGAGAAATTCCCACAAGAAATTTTACTCAAAAATTTCGAACTTTGAGTGATATAACTCTTTCACTTTAGCGATTCGATCCATTATGATAAAAGTTAGAACCCTTCTCGGGGCTATCATAACACACAGATATTGGAGAAATTAGCAAAAAAAATTTTACTCAAAAATTTCGAAATTTGTCTGATATAAGCCTTTCCTTTTTCAGTTCAGCGATTCGATACATCATGATAAAAGTTATATCTCTTCTTAGGGCTATCAGAACACAAAGATATTGGAGAAATTCGTAAAAAAACCAATTTTACTCAAACATTTCGAACTTTGACTGATATAATACTTTCGTCTTTCACTTTAGCGATTCGATCCATTATGATAAAAGTTAGAACTCTTCTCGGGGCTATCAGAACACAGAGATATTGGAGAAATTAGCAAAAAAAATTTTTCTCAAAAATTTCGAAATTTGCCTGATATAAGTCTTTCCTTTTTTTGTTCAGCGATTCGATACATCATGATAAAAGTTAAATCTCTTCTGTGGGCTATCAGAACACAGAGATATTGAAGAAATTCGGAAAAAAAACAATTTTACTAAAAAATTTCGGACTTTGACTGATATAACGCTTTCGTCTTTTTCTTTAGCGATTCGGTCCATTATGATAAAAGTTAGAACTCTTCTCGGGGCTATCAGAACACAGAGATATTGGAGAAATTCCCACAAAAAATTTTACTCAAAAATTTCGAACTTTGACTGATATAACTCTTTCACTTTAGCGATTCGATCCATTATGATAAAAGTTAGAACCCTTCTCGGGTCTATCATAACACACAGATATTGGAGAAATTAGCAAAAAAAATTTTACTCAAAAATTTCGAAATTTGTCTGATATTAGCCTTTCCTTTTTCAGTTCAGCGATTCGATACATCATGATAAAAGTTATATCTCTTCTTAGATCTATCAGAACACAAAGATATTGGAGAAATTCGCAAAAAAACCAATTTTACTAAAACATTTCGAACTTTGACTGATATAATTCTTTCGTCTTTCACTTTAGCGATTCGATCCATTATGATAAAAGTTAGAACTCTTCTCGGGGCTAGCAGAACACAGAGATATTGGAGAAATTCGCAAAAAAAATTTTTCTCAAAAATTTCGAAATTTGCCTGATATAAGTCTTTCCTTTTTTTGTTCAGCGATTCGATACATCATGATAAAACTTAAATCTCTTCTGTGTTCTATCAGAACACAGAGATATTGAAGAAATTCGGAAAAAAAATAATTTCACTCAAAAATTTCGGACTTTGACTGATATAACTTTTTCGTCTTTTACTTTAGCGATTCGATCCATTATGATAAAAGTTAGAACTCTTCTCGGGGCTATCAGAACACAGAGATATTGGAGAAATTCCCACAAAAAATTTTACTCAAAAATTTCGAACTTTGACTGATATAACTCTTTCACTTTAGCGATTCGATCCATTATGATAAAAGTTAGAACCCTTCTCGGGGCTAACATAACACACAGATATTGGAGAAATTACCAAAAAAAATTTTACTCAAAAATTTCGAAATTTGTCTGATATAAGCCTTTCCTTTTTCAGTTCAGCGATTCGATACATCATGATAAAAGTTATATCTCTTCTTAGGGCTATCAGAACACAAAGATATTGGAGAAATTCGCAAAAAAACCAATTTTACTAAAACATTTCGAACTTTGACTGATATAATTCTTTCGTCTTTCACTTTAGCGATTCGATCCATTATGATAAAAGTTAGAACTCTTCTCGGGGCTAGCAGACCACAGAGATATTGGAGAAATTCGCAAAAAAAATTTTTCTCAAAAATTTCGAAATTTGCCTGATATAAGTCTTTCCTTTTTTTATTCAGCGATTCGATACATCATGATAAAAGTTAAATCTCTTCTGTGGGCTATCAGAACACAGAGATATTGAAGAAATTCGGAAAAAAAACAATTTTACTAAAAAATTTCGGACTTTGACTGATATAACTTTTTCGTCTTTTACTTTAGCGATTCGATCCATTATGATAAAAGTTAGAACTCTTCTCGGGGCTATCAGAACACAGAGATATTGGAGAAATTCGCAAAAAAAATTTTTCTCAAAAATTTCGAAATTTGCCTGATATAAGTCTTTCCTTTTTTTGTTCAGCGATTCGATACTTCATGATAAAAGTTAAATCTCTTCTGTGGGCTATCAGAACACAGAGATATTGAAGAAATTCGGAAAAAAAACAATTTTACTAAAAAATTTCGGACTTTGACTGATATAACGCTTTCGTCTTTTTCTTTAGCGATTCGGTCCATTATGATAAAAGTTAGAACTCTTCTCGGGGCTATCAGAACACAGAGATATTGGAGAAATTCCCACAAAAAATTTTACTCAAAAATTTCGAACTTTGACTGATATAACTCTTTCACTTTAGCGATTCGATCCATTATGATAAAATTTAGAACCCTTCTCGGGGCTATCATAACACACAGATATTGGAGAAATTAGCAAAAAAAATTTTACTCAAAAATTTCGAAATTTGTCTGATATAAGCCTTTCCTTTTTCAGTTCAGCGATTCGATACATCATGATAAAAGTTATATCTCTTCTTAGATCTATCAGAACACAAAGATATTGGAGAAATTCGCAAAAAAACCAATTTTACTAAAACATTTCGAACTTTGACTGATATAATTCTTTCGTCTTTCACTTTAGCGATTCGATCCATTATGATAAAAGTTAGAACTCTTCTCGGGGCTAGCAGAACACAGAGATATGGGAGAAATTCGCAAAAAAAATTTTTCTCAAAAATTTCGAAATTTGCCTGATATAAGTCTTTCCTTTTTTTGTTCAGCGATTCGATACATCATGATAAAAGTTAAATCTCTTCTGTGGGCTATCAGAACACAGAGATATTGAAGAAATTCGGAAAAAAAACAATTTTACTAAAAAATTTCGGACTTTGACTGATATACCTCTTTCGTCTTTTCCTTTAGCGATTCGGTCCCTTATGATAAAAGTTAGAACTCTTCTCGGGGCTATCAGAACACAGAGATATTGGAGAAATTCCCACAAAAAAATTTACTCAAAAATTTCGAACTTTGACTGATATAACTCTTTCACTTTAGCGATTCGATCCATTATGATAAAAGTTAGAACCCTTCTCGGGGCTATCATAACACACAGATATTGGAGAAATTAGCAAAAAAAATTTTACTCAAAAATTTCGAAATTTGTCAGATATAAGCCTTTCCTTTTTCAGTTCAGCGATTCGATACATCATGATAAAAGTTATATCTCTTCTTAGGGCTATCAGAACACAAAGATATTGGAGAAATTCGCAAAAAAACCAATTTTACTCAAACATTTCGAACTTTGACTGATATAATACTTTCGTCTTTCACTTTAGCGATTCGATCCATTATGATAAAAGTTAGAACTCTTCTCGGGGCTATCAGAACACAGAGATATTGGAGAAATTAGCAAAAAAAATTTTTCTCAAAAATTTCGAAATTTGCCTGATATAAGTCTTTCCTTTTTTTGTTCAGCGATTCGATACATCATGATAAAAGTTAAATCTCTTCTGTGGGCTATCAGAACACAGAGATATTGAAGAAATTCGGAAAAAAAACAATTTTACTAAAAAATTTCGGACTTTGACTGATATAACTCTTTCGTCTTTTCCTTTAGCGATTCGGTCCATTATGATAAAAGTTAGAACTCTTCTCGGGGCTATCAGAACACAGAGATATTGGAGAAATTCCCACAAGAAATTTTACTCAAAAATTTCGAACTTTGAGTGATATAACTCTTTCACTTTAGCGATTCGATCCATTATGATAAAAGTTAGAACCCTTCTCGGGGCTATCATAACACACAGATATTGGAGAAATTAGCAAAAAAAATTTTACTCAAAAATTTCGAAATTTGTCTGATATAAGCCTTTCCTTTTTCAGTTCAGCGATTCGATACATCATGATAAAAGTTATATCTCTTCTTAGGGCTATCAGAACACAAAGATATTGGAGAAATTCGTAAAAAAACCAATTTTACTCAAACATTTCGAACTTTGACTGATATAATACTTTCGTCTTTCACTTTAGCGATTCGATCCATTATGATAAAAGTTAGAACTCTTCTCGGGGCTATCAGAACACAGAGATATTGGAGAAATTAGCAAAAAAAATTTTTCTCAAAAATTTCGAAATTTGCCTGATATAAGTCTTTCCTTTTTTTGTTCAGCGATTCGATACATCATGATAAAAGTTAAATCTCTTCTGTGGGCTATCAGAACACAGAGATATTGAAGAAATTCGGAAAAAAAACAATTTTACTAAAAAATTTCGGACTTTGACTGATATAACGCTTTCGTCTTTTTCTTTAGCGATTCGGTCCATTATGATAAAAGTTAGAACTCTTCTCGGGGCTATCAGAACACAGAGATATTGGAGAAATTCCCACAAAAAATTTTACTCAAAAATTTCGAACTTTGACTGATATAACTCTTTCACTTTAGCGATTCGATCCATTATGATAAAAGTTAGAACCCTTCTCGGGTCTATCATAACACACAGATATTGGAGAAATTAGCAAAAAAAATTTTACTCAAAAATTTCGAAATTTGTCTGATATTAGCCTTTCCTTTTTCAGTTCAGCGATTCGATACATCATGATAAAAGTTATATCTCTTCTTAGATCTATCAGAACACAAAGATATTGGAGAAATTCGCAAAAAAACCAATTTTACTAAAACATTTCGAACTTTGACTGATATAATTCTTTCGTCTTTCACTTTAGCGATTCGATCCATTATGATAAAAGTTAGAACTCTTCTCGGGGCTAGCAGAACACAGAGATATTGGAGAAATTCGCAAAAAAAATTTTTCTCAAAAATTTCGAAATTTGCCTGATATAAGTCTTTCCTTTTTTTGTTCAGCGATTCGATACATCATGATAAAACTTAAATCTCTTCTGTGTTCTATCAGAACACAGAGATATTGAAGAAATTCGGAAAAAAAATAATTTCACTCAAAAATTTCGGACTTTGACTGATATAACTTTTTCGTCTTTTACTTTAGCGATTCGATCCATTATGATAAAAGTTAGAACTCTTCTCGGGGCTATCAGAACACAGAGATATTGGAGAAATTCCCACAAAAAATTTTACTCAAAAATTTCGAACTTTGACTGATATAACTCTTTCACTTTAGCGATTCGATCCATTATGATAAAAGTTAGAACCCTTCTCGGGGCTAACATAACACACAGATATTGGAGAAATTACCAAAAAAAATTTTACTCAAAAATTTCGAAATTTGTCTGATATAAGCCTTTCCTTTTTCAGTTCAGCGATTCGATACATCATGATAAAAGTTATATCTCTTCTTAGGGCTATCAGAACACAAAGATATTGGAGAAATTCGCAAAAAAACCAATTTTACTAAAACATTTCGAACTTTGACTGATATAATTCTTTCGTCTTTCACTTTAGCGATTCGATCCATTATGATAAAAGTTAGAACTCTTCTCGGGGCTAGCAGACCACAGAGATATTGGAGAAATTCGCAAAAAAAATTTTTCTCAAAAATTTCGAAATTTGCCTGATATAAGTCTTTCCTTTTTTTATTCAGCGATTCGATACATCATGATAAAAGTTAAATCTCTTCTGTGGGCTATCAGAACACAGAGATATTGAAGAAATTCGGAAAAAAAACAATTTTACTAAAAAATTTCGGACTTTGACTGATATAACTTTTTCGTCTTTTACTTTAGCGATTCGATCCATTATGATAAAAGTTAGAACTCTTCTCGGGGCTATCAGAACACAGAGATATTGGAGAAATTCGCAAAAAAAATTTTTCTCAAAAATTTCGAAATTTGCCTGATATAAGTCTTTCCTTTTTTTGTTCAGCGATTCGATACTTCATGATAAAAGTTAAATCTCTTCTGTGGGCTATCAGAACACAGAGATATTGAAGAAATTCGGAAAAAAAACAATTTTACTAAAAAATTTCGGACTTTGACTGATATAACGCTTTCGTCTTTTTCTTTAGCGATTCGGTCCATTATGATAAAAGTTAGAACTCTTCTCGGGGCTATCAGAACACAGAGATATTGGAGAAATTCCCACAAAAAATTTTACTCAAAAATTTCGAACTTTGACTGATATAACTCTTTCACTTTAGCGATTCGATCCATTATGATAAAAGTTAGAACCCTTCTCGGGGCTATCATAACACACAGATATTGGAGAAATTAGCAAAAAAAATTTTACTCAAAAATTTCGAAATTTGTCTGATATAAGCCTTTCCTTTTTCAGTTCAGCGATTCGATACATCATGATAAAAGTTATATCTCTTCTTAGATCTATCAGAACACAAAGATATTGGAGAAATTCGCAAAAAAACCAATTTTACTAAAACATTTCGAACTTTGACTGATATAATTCTTTCGTCTTTCACTTTAGCGATTCGATCCATTATGATAAAAGTTAGAACTCTTCTCGGGGCTAGCAGAACACAGAGATATGGGAGAAATTCGCAAAAAAAATTTTTCTCAAAAATTTCGAAATTTGCCTGATATAAGTCTTTCCTTTTTTTGTTCAGCGATTCGATACATCATGATAAAAGTTAAATCTCTTCTGTGGGCTATCAGAACACAGAGATATTGAAGAAATTCGGAAAAAAAACAATTTTACTAAAAAATTTCGGACTTTGACTGATATACCTCTTTCGTCTTTTCCTTTAGCGATTCGGTCCCTTATGATAAAAGTTAGAACTCTTCTCGGGGCTATCAGAACACAGAGATATTGGAGAAATTCCCACAAAAAAATTTACTCAAAAATTTCGAACTTTGACTGATATAACTCTTTCACTTTAGCGATTCGATCCATTATGATAA
Source organism: Solenopsis invicta (assembly GCF_016802725.1). Taxonomy (NCBI): domain Eukaryota; kingdom Metazoa; phylum Arthropoda; class Insecta; order Hymenoptera; family Formicidae; genus Solenopsis; species Solenopsis invicta. Next base: position 10,546,945 of record NC_052674.1, on the reverse strand, counting down.
AAGTTAGAACCCTTCTCGGGGCTATCATAACACACAGATATTGGAGAAATTAGCAAAAAAAATTTTACTCAAAAATTTCGAAATTTGTCAGATATAAGCCTTTCCTTTTTCAGTTCAGCGATTCGATACATCATGATAAAAGTTATATCTCTTCTTAGGGCTATCAGAACACAAAGATATTGGAGAAATTCGCAAAAAAACCAATTTTACTCAAACATTTCGAACTTTGACTGATATAATACTTTCGTCTTTCACTTTAGCGATTCGATCCATTATGATAAAAGTTAGAACTCTTCTCGGGGCTATCAGAACACAGAGATATTGGAGAAATTAGCAAAAAAAATTTTTCTCAAAAATTTCGAAATTTGCCTGATATAAGTCTTTCCTTTTTTTGTTCAGCGATTCGATACATCATGATAAAAGTTAAATCTCTTCTGTGGGCTATCAGAACACAGAGATATTGAAGAAATTCGGAAAAAAAACAATTTTACTAAAAAATTTCGGACTTTGACTGATATAACTCTTTCGTCTTTTCCTTTAGCGATTCGGTCCATTATGATAAAAGTTAGAACTCTTCTCGGGGCTATCAGAACACAGAGATATTGGAGAAATTCCCACAAGAAATTTTACTCAAAAATTTCGAACTTTGAGTGATATAACTCTTTCACTTTAGCGATTCGATCCATTATGATAAAAGTTAGAACCCTTCTCGGGGCTATCATAACACACAGATATTGGAGAAATTAGCAAAAAAAATTTTACTCAAAAATTTCGAAATTTGTCTGATATAAGCCTTTCCTTTTTCAGTTCAGCGATTCGATACATCATGATAAAAGTTATATCTCTTCTTAGGGCTATCAGAACACAAAGATATTGGAGAAATTCGTAAAAAAACCAATTTTACTCAAACATTTCGAACTTTGACTGATATAATACTTTCGTCTTTCACTTTAGCGATTCGATCCATTATGATAAAAGTTAGAACTCTTCTCGGGGCTATCAGAACACAGAGATATTGGAGAAATTAGCAAAAAAAATTTTTCTCAAAAATTTCGAAATTTGCCTGATATAAGTCTTTCCTTTTTTTGTTCAGCGATTCGATACATCATGATAAAAGTTAAATCTCTTCTGTGGGCTATCAGAACACAGAGATATTGAAGAAATTCGGAAAAAAAACAATTTTACTAAAAAATTTCGGACTTTGACTGATATAACGCTTTCGTCTTTTTCTTTAGCGATTCGGTCCATTATGATAAAAGTTAGAACTCTTCTCGGGGCTATCAGAACACAGAGATATTGGAGAAATTCCCACAAAAAATTTTACTCAAAAATTTCGAACTTTGACTGATATAACTCTTTCACTTTAGCGATTCGATCCATTATGATAAAAGTTAGAACCCTTCTCGGGTCTATCATAACACACAGATATTGGAGAAATTAGCAAAAAAAATTTTACTCAAAAATTTCGAAATTTGTCTGATATTAGCCTTTCCTTTTTCAGTTCAGCGATTCGATACATCATGATAAAAGTTATATCTCTTCTTAGATCTATCAGAACACAAAGATATTGGAGAAATTCGCAAAAAAACCAATTTTACTAAAACATTTCGAACTTTGACTGATATAATTCTTTCGTCTTTCACTTTAGCGATTCGATCCATTATGATAAAAGTTAGAACTCTTCTCGGGGCTAGCAGAACACAGAGATATTGGAGAAATTCGCAAAAAAAATTTTTCTCAAAAATTTCGAAATTTGCCTGATATAAGTCTTTCCTTTTTTTGTTCAGCGATTCGATACATCATGATAAAACTTAAATCTCTTCTGTGTTCTATCAGAACACAGAGATATTGAAGAAATTCGGAAAAAAAATAATTTCACTCAAAAATTTCGGACTTTGACTGATATAACTTTTTCGTCTTTTACTTTAGCGATTCGATCCATTATGATAAAAGTTAGAACTCTTCTCGGGGCTATCAGAACACAGAGATATTGGAGAAATTCCCACAAAAAATTTTACTCAAAAATTTCGAACTTTGACTGATATAACTCTTTCACTTTAGCGATTCGATCCATTATGATAAAAGTTAGAACCCTTCTCGGGGCTAACATAACACACAGATATTGGAGAAATTACCAAAAAAAATTTTACTCAAAAATTTCGAAATTTGTCTGATATAAGCCTTTCCTTTTTCAGTTCAGCGATTCGATACATCATGATAAAAGTTATATCTCTTCTTAGGGCTATCAGAACACAAAGATATTGGAGAAATTCGCAAAAAAACCAATTTTACTAAAACATTTCGAACTTTGACTGATATAATTCTTTCGTCTTTCACTTTAGCGATTCGATCCATTATGATAAAAGTTAGAACTCTTCTCGGGGCTAGCAGACCACAGAGATATTGGAGAAATTCGCAAAAAAAATTTTTCTCAAAAATTTCGAAATTTGCCTGATATAAGTCTTTCCTTTTTTTATTCAGCGATTCGATACATCATGATAAAAGTTAAATCTCTTCTGTGGGCTATCAGAACACAGAGATATTGAAGAAATTCGGAAAAAAAACAATTTTACTAAAAAATTTCGGACTTTGACTGATATAACTCTTTCGTCTTTTACTTTAGCGATTCGATCCATTATGATAAAAGTTAGAACTCTTCTCGGGGCTATCAGAACACAGAGATATTGGAGAAATTCGCAAAAAAATTTTTCTCAAAAATTTCGAAATTTGCCTGATATAAGTCTTTCCTTTTTTTGTTCAGCGATTCGATACTTCATGATAAAAGTTAAATCTCTTCTGTGGGCTATCAGAACACAGAGATATTGAAGAAATTCGGAAAAAAAACAATTTTACTAAAAAATTTCGGACTTTGACTGATATAACGCTTTCGTCTTTTTCTTTAGCGATTCGGTCCATTATGATAAAAGTTAGAACTCTTCTCGGGGCTATCAGAACACAGAGATATTGGAGAAATTCCCACAAAAAATTTTACTCAAAAATTTCGAACTTTGACTGATATAACTCTTTCACTTTAGCGATTCGATCCATTATGATAAAAGTTAGAACCCTTCTCGGGGCTATCATAACACACAGATATTGGAGAAATTAGCAAAAAAAATTTTACTCAAAAATTTCGAAATTTGTCTGATATAAGCCTTTCCTTTTTCAGTTCAGCGATTCGATACATCATGATAAAAGTTATATCTCTTCTTAGATCTATCAGAACACAAAGATATTGGAGAAATTCGCAAAAAAACCAATTTTACTAAAACATTTCGAACTTTGACTGATATAATTCTTTCGTCTTTCACTTTAGCGATTCGATCCATTATGATAAAAGTTAGAACTCTTCTCGGGGCTAGCAGAACACAGAGATATTGGAGAAATTCGCAAAAAAAATTTTTCTCAAAAATTTCGAAATTTGCCTGATATAAGTCTTTCCTTTCTTTGTTCAGCGATTCGATACATCATGATAAAACTTAAATCTCTTCTGTGTTCTATCAGAACATAGAGACATTGAAGAAATTCGGAAAAAAAACAATTTTACTAAAAAATTTCGGACTTTGACTGATATAACTCTTTCGTCTTTTCCTTTAGCGATTCGGTCCATTATGATAAAAGTTAGAACTCTTCTCGGGGCTATCAGAACACAGAGATATTGGAGAAATTCCCACAAAAAATTTTACTCAAAAATTTCGAACTTTGACTGATATAACTCTTTCACTTTAGCGATTCGATCCATTATGATAAAAGTTAGAACCCTTCTCGGGGCTATCATAACACACAGATATTGGAGAAATTAGCAAAAAAAATTTTACTCAAAAATTTCGAAATTTGTCTGATATAAGCCTTTCCTTTTTCAGTTCAGCGATTCGATACATCATGATAAAAGTTATATCTCTTCTTAGGGCTATCAGAACACAAAGATATTGGAGAAATTCGCAAAAAAACCAATTTTACTCAAACATTTCGAACTTTGACTGATATAATACTTTCGTCTTTCACTTTAGCGATTCGATCCATTATGATAAAAGTTAGAACTCTTCTCGGGGCTATCAGAACACAGAGATATTGGAGAAATTAGCAAAAAAAATTTTTCTCAAAAATTTCGATATTTGCCTGATATAAGTCTTTCCTTTTTTTGTTCAGCGATTCGATACATCATGATAAAAGTTAAATCTCTTCTGTGGGCTATCAGAACACAGAGATATTGAAGAAATTCGGAAAAAAAACAATTTTACTAAAAAATTTCGGACTTTGACTGATATAACTTTTTCGTCTTTTACTTTAGCGATTCGATCCATTATGATAAAAGTTAGAACTCTTCTCGGGGCTATCAGAACACAGTGATATTGGAGAAATTCGCAAAAAAAATTTTTCTCAAAAATTTCGAAATTTGCCTGATATAAGTCTTTCCTTTTTTTGTTCAGCGATTCGATACATCATGATAAAAGTTAAATCTCTTCTGTGGGCTATCAGAACACAGAGATATTGAAGAAATTCGGAAAAAAAACAATTTTACTAAAAAATTTCGGACTTTGACTGATATAACTCTTTCGTCTTTTCCTTTAGCGATTCGGTCCATTATGATAAAAGTTAGAACTCTTCTCGGGGCTATCAGAACACAGAGATATTGGAGAAATTCCCACAAGAAATTTTACTCAAAAATTTCGAACTTTGAGTGATATAACTCTTTCACTTTAGCGATTCGATCCATTATGATAAAAGTTAGAACCCTTCTCGGGGCTATCATAACACACAAATATTGGAGAAATTAGCAAAAAAAATTTTACTCAAAAATTTCGAAATTTGTCTGATATAAGCCTTTCCTTTTTCAGTTCAGCGATTCGATACATCATGATAAAAGTTATATCTCTTCTTAGGGCTATCAGAACACAAAGATATTGGAGAAATTCGTAAAAAAACCAATTTTACTCAAACATTTCGAACTTTGACTGATATAATACTTTCGTCTTTCACTTTAGCGATTCGATCCATTATGATAAAAGTTAGAACTCTTCTCGGGGCTATCAGAACACAGAGATATTGGAGAAATTAGCAAAAAAAATTTTTCTCAAAAATTTCGAAATTTGCCTGATATAAGTCTTTCCTTTTTTTGTTCAGCGATTCGATACATCATGATAAAAGTTAAATCTCTTCTGTGGGCTATCAGAACACAGAGATATTGAAGAAATTCGGAAAAAAAACAATTTTACTAAAAAATTTCGGACTTTGACTGATATAACGCTTTCGTCTTTTTCTTTAGCGATTCGGTCCATTATGATAAAAGTTAGAACTCTTCTCGGGGCTATCAGAACACAGAGATATTGGAGAAATTCCCACAAAAAATTTTACTCAAAAATTTCGAACTTTGACTGATATAACTCTTTCACTTTAGCGATTCGATCCATTATGATAAAAGTTAGAACCCTTCTCGGGTCTATCATAACACACAGATATTGGAGAAATTAGCAAAAAAAATTTTACTCAAAAATTTCGAAATTTGTCTGATATAAGCCTTTCCTTTTTCAGTTCAGCGATTCGATACATCATGATAAAAGTTATATCTCTTCTTAGATCTATCAGAACACAAAGATATTGGAGAAATTCGCAAGAAAACCAATTTTACTAAAACATTTCGAACTTTGACTGATATAATTCTTTCGTCTTTCACTTTAGCGATTCGATCCATTATGATAAAAGTTAGAACTCTTCTCGGGGCTAGCAGAACACAGAGATATTGGAGAAATTCGCAAAAAAAATTTTTCTCAAAAATTTCGAAATTTGCCTGATATAAGTCTTTCCTTTTTTTGTTCAGCGATTCGATACATCATGATAAAACTTAAATCTCTTCTGTGTTCTATCAGAACACAGAGATATTGAAGAAATTCGGAAAAAAAATAATTTCACTCAAAAATTTCGGACTTTGACTGATATAACTTTTTCGTCTTTTACTTTAGCGATTCGATCCATTATGATAAAAGTTAGAACTCTTCTCGGGGCTATCAGAACACAGAGATATTGGAGAAATTCCCACAAAAAATTTTACTCAAAAATTTCGAACTTTGACTGATATAACTCTTTCACTTTAGCGATTCGATCCATTATGATAAAAGTTAGAACCCTTCTCGGGGCTAACATAACACACAGATATTGGAGAAATTACCAAAAAAAATTTTACTCAAAAATTTCGAAATTTGTCTGATATAAGCCTTTCCTTTTTCAGTTCAGCGATTCGATACATCATGATAAAAGTTATATCTCTTCTTAGGGCTATCAGAACACAAAGATATTGGAGAAATTCGCAAAAAAACCAATTTTACTAAAACATTTCGAACTTTGACTGATATAATTCTTTCGTCTTTCACTTTAGCGATTCGATCCATTATGATAAAAGTTAGAACTCTTCTCGGGGCTATCAGAACACAGAGATATTGGAGAAATTCGCAAAAAAAATTTTTCTCAAAAATTTCGAAATTTGCCTGATATAAGTCTTTCCTTTTTTTATTCAGCGATTCGATACATCATGATAAAAGTTAAATCTCTTCTGTGGGCTATCAGAACACAGAGATATTGAAGAAATTCGGAAAAAAAACAATTTTACTAAAAAATTTCGGACTTTGACTGATATAACTTTTTCGTCTTTTACTTTAGCGATTCGATCCATTATGATAAAAGTTAGAACTCTTCTCGGGGCTATCAGAACACAGAGATATTGGAGAAATTCGCAAAAAAAATTTTTCTCAAAAATTTCGAAATTTGCCTGATATAAGTCTTTCCTTTTTTTGTTCAGCGATTCGATACATCATGATAAAAGTTAAATCTCTTCTGTGGGCTATCAGAACACAGAGATATTGAAGAAATTCGGAAAAAAAACAATTTTACTAAAAAATTTCGGACTTTGACTGATATAACGCTTTCGTCTTTTTCTTTAGCGATTCGGTCCATTATGATAAAAGTTAGAACTCTTCTCGGGGCTATCAGAACACAGAGATATTGGAGAAATTCCCACAAAAAATTTTACTCAAAAATTTCGAACTTTGACTGATATAACTCTTTCACTTTAGCGATTCGATCCATTATGATAAAAGTTAGAACCCTTCTCGGGGCTATCATAACACACAGATATTGGAGAAATTAGCAAAAAAAATTTTACTCAAAAATTTCGAAATTTGTCTGATATAAGCCTTTCCTTTTTCAGTTCAGCGATTCGATACATCATGATAAAAGTTATATCTCTTCTTAGATCTATCAGAACACAAGATATTGGAGAAATTCGCAAAAAAACCAATTTTACTAAAACATTTCGAACTTTGACTGATATAATTCTTTCGTCTTTCACTTTAGCGATTCGATCCATTATGATAAAAGTTAGAACTCTTCTCGGGGCTAGCAGAACACAGAGATATTGGAGAAATTCGCAAAAAAAATTTTTCTCAAAAATTTCGAAATTTGCCTGATATAAGTCTTTCCTTTCTTTGTTCAGCGATTCGATACATCATGATAAAACTTAAATCTCTTCTGTGTTCTATCAGAACATAGAGATATTGAAGAAATTCGGAAAAAAAACAATTTTACTAAAAAATTTCGGACTTTGACTGATATAACTCTTTCGTCTTTTCCTTTAGCGATTCGGTCCATTATGATAAAAGTTAGAACTCTTCTCGGGGCTATCAGAACACAGAGATATTGGAGAAATTCCCACAAAAAATTTTACTCAAAAATTTCGAACTTTGACTGATATAACTCTTTCACTTTAGCGATTCGATCCATTATGATAAAAGTTAGAACCCTTCTCGGGGCTATCATAACACACAGATATTGGAGAAATTAGCAAAAAAAATTTTACTCAAAAATTTCGAAATTTGTCTGATATAAGCCTTTCCTTTTTCAGTTCAGCGATTCGATACATCATGATAAAAGTTATATCTCTTCTTAGGGCTATCAGAACACAAAGATATTGGAGAAATTCGCAAAAAAACCAATTTTACTCCAACATTTCGAACTTTGACTGATATAATACTTTCGTCTTTCACTTTAGCGATTCGATCCATTATGATAAAAGTTAGAACTCTTCTCGGGGCTATCAGAACACAGAGATATTGGAGAAATTAGCAAAAAAAATTTTTCTCAAAAATTTCGAAATTTGCCTGATATAAGTCTTTCCTTTTTTTGTTCAGCGATTCGATACATCATGATAAAAGTTAAATCTCTTCTTAGGGCTATCAGAACACAGAGATATTGAAGAAATTCGGAAAAAAAACAATTTTACTCAAAAATTACGGACTTTGACTGATATAACACTTTCGTGTTTCACTTTAGCGATTCGATCCATTATGATAAAAGTTAGAACTCTTCTCTGGGCTATCAGAACACAGTGATATTGGAGAAATTCGCAAAAAAAATTTTACTCAAAAATTTCGAAATTTGTCTTATATAAGCCTTTCCTTTTTCAGTTCAGCGATTCGATACATCATGATAAAAGTTATATCTCTTCTTAGGGCTATCAGAACACAAAGATATTGGAGAAATTCGCAAAAAAACCAATTGTACTAAAACATTTCGAACTTTGACTGATATAATTCTTTCGTCTTTCACTTTAGCGATTCGATCCATTATGATAAAAGTTAGAACTCTTCTCGGGGCTATCAGAACACAGAGATATTGGAGAAATTAGCAAAAAAATTTTTCTCAAAAATTTCGATATTTCCCTGATATAAGTCTTTCCTTTTTTTGTTCAGCGATTCGATACATCATAATAAAACTTAAATCTCTTCTGTGGGCTATCAGAACACAGAGATATTGAAGAAATTCGGAAAAAAAACAATTTTACTAAAAAATTTCGGACTTTGACTGATATAACTTTTTCGTCTTTTACTTTAGCGATTCGATCCATTATGATAAAAGTTAGAACTCTTCTCGGGGCTATCAGAACACAGAGATATTGGAGAAATTCGCAAAAAAAATTTTTCTCAAAAATTTCGAAATTTGCCTGATATAAGTCTTTCCTTTTTTTGTTCAGCGATTCGATACATCATGATAAAAGTTAAATCTCTTCTGTGGGCTATCAGACCACAGAGATATTGAAGAAATTCGGAAAAAAAACAATTTTACTAAAAAATTTCGGACTTTGACTGATATAACTCTTTCGTCTTTTCCTTTAGCGATTCGGTCCATTATGATAAAAGTTAGAACTCTTCTCGGGGCTACCAGAACACAGAGATATTGGAGAAATTCCCACAAGAAATTTTACTCAAAAATTTCGAACTTTGACTGATATAACTCTTTCACTTTAGCGATTCGATCCATTATGATAAAAGTTAGAACCCTTCTCGGGGCTATCATAACACACAGATATTGGAGAAATTAGCAAAAAAAATTTTACTCAAAAATTTCGAAATTTGTCTGATATAAGCCTTTCCTTTTTCAGTTCAGCGATTCGATACATCATGATAAAAGTTATATCTCTTCTTAGGGCTATCAGAACACAAAGATATTGGAGAAATTCGCAAAAAAACCAATTTTACTCAAACATTTCGAACTTTGACTGATATAATACTTTCGTCTTTCACTTTAGCGATTCGATCCATTATGATAAAAGTTAGAACTCTTCTCGGGGCTATCAGAACACAGAGATATTGGAGAAATTAGCAAAAAAAATTTTTCTCAAAAATTTCGAAATTTGCCTGATATAAGTCTTTCCTTTTTTTGTTCAGCGATTCGATACATCATGATAAAAGTTAAATCTCTTCTGTGGGCTATCAGAACACAGAGATATTGAAGAAATTCGGAAAAAAAACAATTTTACTAAAAAATTTCGGACTTTGACTGATATAACTCTTTCGTCTTTTCCTTTAGCGATTCGGTCCATTATGATAAAAGTTAGAACTCTTCTCGGGGCTATCAGAACACAGAGATATTGGAGAAATTCCCACAAGAAATTTTACTCAAAAATTTCGAACTTTGACTGATATAACTCTTTCACTTTAGCGATTCGATCCATTATGATAAAAGTTAGAACCCTTCTCGGGGCTATCATAACACACAGATATTGGAGAAATTAGCAAAAAAAATTTTACTCAAAAATTTCGAAATTTGTCTGATATAAGCCTTTCCTTTTTCAGTTCAGCGATTCGATACATCATGATAAAAGTTATATCTCTTCTTAGGGCTATCAGAACACAAAGATATTGGAGAAATTCGCAAAAAAACCAATTTTACTCAAACATTTCGAACTTTGACTGATATAATTCTTTCGTCTTTCATTTTAGCGATTCGATCCATTATGATAAAAGTTAGAACTCTTCTCGGGGCTAGCAGAACACAGAGATATGGGAGAAATTCGCAAAAAAAATTTTTCTCAAAAATTTCGAAATTTGCCTGATATAAGTCTTTCCTTTTTTTGTTCAGCGATTCGATACATCATGATAAAAGTTAAATCTCTTCTGTGGGCTATCAGAACACAGAGATATTGAAGAAATTCGGAAAAAAAACAATTTTACTAAAAAATTTCGGACTTTGACTGATATACCTCTTTCGTCTTTTCCTTTAGCGATTCGGTCTCTTATGATAAAAGTTAGAACTCTTCTCGGGGCTATCAGAACACAGAGATATTGGAGAAATTCCCACAAAAAAATTTACTCAAAAATTTCGAACTTTGACTGATATAACTCTTTCACTTTAGCGATTCGATCCATTATGATAAAAGTTAGAACCCTTCTCGGGGCTATCATAACACACAGATATTGGAGAAATTAGCAAAAAAAATTTTACTCAAAAATTTCGAAATTTGTCTGATATAAGCCTTTCCTTTTTCAGTTCAGCGATTCGATACATCATGATAAAAGTTACATATCTTTTTAGGGCTATCAGAACACAAAGATATTGGAGAAATTCGCAAAATAACCAATTTTACTAAAACATTTCGAACTTTGACTGATATAATTCTTTCGTCTTTCACTTTAGCGATTCGATCCATTATGATAAAAGTTAGAACTCTTCTCGGGGCTAGCAGAACACAGAGATATTGGAGAAATTCGCAAAAAAAATTTTTCTCAAACATTTCGAAATTTGCCTGATATAAGTCTTTCCTTTTTTTGTTCAGCGATTCGATACATCATGATAAAAGTTAAATCTCTTCTGTGGGCTATCAGAACACAGAGATATTGAAGAAATTCGGAAAAAAAACAATTTTACTAAAAAATTTCGGACTTTGACTGATATAACTTTTTCGTCTTTTACTTTAGCGATTCGATCCATTATGATAAAAGTTAGAACTCTTCTCGGGGCTATCAGAACACAGAGATATTGGAGAAACTCGCAAAAAAAATTTTTCTCCAAAATTTCGAAATTTGCCTGAAATAAGTCTTTCCTTTTTTTGTTCAGCGATTCGATACATCATGATAAAAGTTAAATCTCTTCTGTGGGCTATCAGAACACAGAGATATTGAAGAAATTCGGAAAAAAAACAATTTTACTAAAAAATTTCGGACTTTGACTGATATAACTCTTTCGTCTTTTCCATTAGCGATTCGGTCCATTATGATAAAAGTTAGAACTCTTCTCGGGGCTATCAGAACACAGAGATATTGGAGAAATTCCCACAAGAAATTTTACTCAAAAATTTCGAACTTTGACTGATATAACTCTTTCACTTTAGCGATTCGATCCATTATGATAAAAGTTAGAACCCTTCTCGGGGCTATCATAACACACAGATATTGGAGAAATTAGCAAAAAAAATTTTACTCAAAAATTTCGAAATTTGTCTGATATAAGCCTTTCCTTTTTCAGTTCAGCGATTCGATACATCATGATAAAAGTTATATCTCTTCTTAGGGCTATCAGAACACAAAGATATTGGAGAAATTCGCAAAAAAACCAATTTTACTCAAACATTTCGAACTTTGACTGATATAATACTTTCGTCTTTCACTTTAGCGATTCGATCCATTATGATAAAAGTTAGAACTCTTCTCGGGGCTATCAGAACACAGAGATATTGGAGAAATTAGCAAAAAAAATTTTTCTCAAAAATTTCGAAATTTGCCTGATATAAGTCTTTCCTTTTTTTGTTCAGCGATTCGATACATCATGATAAAAGTTAAATCTCTTCTGTAGGGCTATCAGAACACAGAGATATTGAAGAAATTCGGAAAAAAAACAATTTTACTCAAAAATTTCGGACTTTGACTGATATAACTCTTTCGTCTTTTACTTTAGCGATTCGATCCATTATGATAAAAGTTAGAACTCTTCTCGGGGCTATCAGAACACAGAGATATTGGAGAAATTCGCACAAAGTATTTTACTCAAAAATTTCGAACTTTGACTGATATAACTCTTTCGTCTTTCACTTTAGCGATTCGATCCATTATGATAAAAGTTAGAACTCTTCTCGGGGTTATCAGAACACAGAGATATTGGAGAAATTGGCAAAAAAAATTTTACTCAAAAATTTCGAAATTTGCCTGATATAAGTCTTTCCTTTTTCAGTTCAGCGATTCGATACATCATGATAAAAGTTATATCTCTTCTTAGGGCTATCAGAACACAGAGATATTGAAGAAATTCGGAAAAAAAACAATTTTACTCAAAAATTTCGGACTTTGACTGATATAACACTTTCGTCTTTCACTTTAGCGATTCGATCCATTATGATAAAAGTTAGAACTCTTCTCGGGGCTATCAGAACACAGAGATATTGGAGAAATTCCCACAAAAAATTTTACTCAAAAATTTCGAACTTTGACTGATATAACTCTTTCACTTTAGCGATTCGATCCATTATGATAAAAGTTAGAACCCTTCTCGGGGCTATCATAACACACAGATATTGGAGAAATTAGCAAAAAAAATTTTACTCAAAAATTTCGAAATTTGTCTGATATAAGCCTTTCCTTTTTCAGTTCAGCGATTCGATACATCATGATAAAAGTTATATCTCTTCTTAGGGCTATCAGAACACAAAGATATTGGAGAAATTCGCAAAAAAACCAATTTTACTAAAACATTTCGAACTTTGACTGATATAATTCTTTCGTCTTTCACTTTAGCGATTCGATCCATTATGATAAAAGTTAGAACTCTTCTCGGGGCTATCAGAACACAGAGATATTGGAGAAATTCGCAAAAAAAATTTTTCTCAAAAATTTCGATATTTGCCTGATATAAGTCTTTCCTTTTTTTGTTCAGCGATTCGATACATCATGATAAAAGTTAAATCTCTTCTGTGGGCTATCAGAACACAGAGATATTGAAGAAATTCGGAAAAAAAACAATTTTACTCAAAAATTTCGGACTTTGACTGATATAACACTTTCGTCTTTCACTTTAGCGATTCGATCCATTATGATAAAAGTTAGAACTCTTCTCGGGGCTATCAGAACACAGTGATATTGGAGAAATTCGCAAAAAAAATTTTACTCAAAAATTTCGAAATTTGTCTGATATAAGCCTTTCCTTTTACAGTTCAGCGATTCGATACATCATGATAAAAGTTACATCTCTTCTTAGGGCATATCAGAACACAAAGATATTGGAGCAATTCGCAAGAAAACCAATTTTACTAAAACATTTCGAACTTTGACTGATATAATTCTTTCGTCTTTCACTTTAGCGATTCGATCCATTATGATAAAAGTTAGAACTCTTCTCGGGGCTATCAGAACACAGAGATATTGAAGAAATTCGCAAAAAAAATAATTTCACTCAAAAATTTCGGACTTTGACTGACATAACTTTTTCGTCTTTTACTTTAGCGATTCGATCCATTATGATAAAAGTTAGAACTCTTCTCGGGGCTATCAGAACACAGAGATATTGAAGAAATTCGCACAAAACAATTTTACTCAAAAATTTCGAACTTTGACTGATATAACTCTTTCGTCTTTCACTTTAGCGATTCGATCCATTATGATAAAAGTTAGAAATCTTCTCGGGGCTATCAGAACACAGAGATATTGGAGAAATTCGCAAAAAAAATTTTACTCAAAAATTTCGAAATTTGCCTGATATAAGTCTTTCCTTTTTCAGTTCAGCAATTCGATACATCATGATAAAAGTTATATCTCTTCTGTGGGCTATCAGAACACAGAGATATTGAAGAAATTCGGAAAAAAAACAATTTTACTCAAAAATTTCGGACTTTGACTGATATAACTCTTTCGTCTTTCACTTTAGCGATTCGATCCATTATGATAAAAGTTAGAACTCTTCTCGGGGCTATCAGAACACAGAGATATTGGAGAAATTCCCACAAAAAATTTTACTCAAAAATTTCGAACTTTGATATAACTGTTTCACTTTAGCGATTCGATCCATTATGATAAAAGTTAGAACCCTTCTCGGGGCTATCATAACACACAGATATTGGAGAAATTAGCAAAAAAAATTTTACTCAAAAATTTCGAAATTTGTCTGATATAAGCCTTTCCTTTTTCAGTTCAGCGATTCGATACATCATGATAAAAGTTATATCTCTTCTTAGGGCTATCAGAACACAAAGATATTGGAGAAATTCGCAAAAAAACCAATTTTACTCAAACATTTCGAACTTTGACTGATATAATACTTTCGTCTTTCACTTTAGCGATTCGATCCATTATGATAAAAGTTAGAACTCTTCTCGGGGCTATCAGAACACAGAGATATTGGAGAAATTAGCAAAAAAATTTTTCTCAAAAATTTCGAAATTTGCCTGATATAAGTCTTTCCTTTTTTTGTTCAGCGATTCGATACATCATGATAAAAGTTAAATCTCTTCTGTGGGCTATCAGAACACAGAGATATTGAAGAAATTCGGAAAAAAAACAATTTTACTCAAAAATTTCGGACTTTGAATGATATAACTTTTTCGTCTTTTACTTTAGCGATTCGATCCATTATGATAAAAGTTAGAACTCTTCTCGGGGCTATCAGAACACAGAGATATTGGAGAAATTCGCACAAAGTATTTTACTCAAAAATTTCTAACTTTGACTGATATAACTCTTTCGTCTTTCACTTTAGCGATTCGATCCATTATGATAAAAGTTAGAACTCTTCTCGGGGTTATCAGAACACAGAGATATTGGAGAAATTGGCAAAAAAATTTTACTCAAAAATTTCGAAATTTGCCTGATATAAGTCTTACCTTTTTCAGTTCAGCAATTCGATACATCATGATAAAAGTTATATCTCTTCTTAGGGCTATCAGAACACAGAGATATTGAAGAAATTCGGAAAAAAAACAATTTTACTCAAAAATTACGGACTTTGACTGATATAACACTTTCGTCTTTCACTTTAGCGATTCGATCCATTATGATAAAAGTTAGAACTCTTCTCGGGGCTATCAGAACACAGAGATATTGGAGAAATTCCCACAAAAAATTTTACTCAAAAATTTCGAACTTTGACTGATATAACTCTTTCACTTTAGCGATTCGATCCATTATGATAAAAGTTAGAACCCTTCTCGGGGCTAACATAACACAGATATTGGAGAAATTACCAAAAAAAATTATATTCAAAAATTTCGAAATTTGTCTGATATAAGCCTTTCCTTTTTCAGTTCAGCGATTCGATACATCATGATAAAAGTTATATCTCTTCTTAGGGCTATCAGAACACAAAGATATTGGAGAATTTCGCAAAAAAACCAATTTTACTAAAACATTTCGAACTTTGACTGATATAATCCTTTCGTCTTTCACTTTAGCGATTCGATCCATTATGATAAAAGTTAGAACTCTTCTCGGGGCTAGCAGAACACAGAGATATTGGAGAAATTCGCAAAAAAAATTTTTCTCAAAAATTTCGAAATTTGCCTGATATAAGTCTTTCCTTTTTTTGTTCAGCGATTCGATACATCATGATAAAAGTTAAATCTCTTCTGTGGGCTATCAGAACACAGAGATATTGAAGAAATTCGGAAAAAAAACAATTTTACTAAAAAATTTCGGACTTTGACTGATATAACTCATTCGTCTTTTCCTTTAGCGATTCGGTCCCTTATGATAAAAGTTAGAAATCTTCTCGGGGCTATCAGAACACAGAGATATTGGAGAAATTCCCACAAAAAATTTTTCTCAAAAATTTCGAACTTTGACTGATATAACTCTTTCACTTTAGCGATTCGATCCATTATGATAAAAGTTAGAACCCTTCTCGGGGCTATCATAACACACAGATATTGGAGAAATTAGCAAAAAAAATTTTACTCAAAAATTTCGAAATTTGTCTGATATAAGCATTTCCTTTTTCAGTTCAGCGATTCGATACATCATGATAAAAGTTATATCTCTTCTTAGGGCTATCAGAACACAAAGATATTGGAGAAATTCGCAAAAAAACCAATTTTACTCAAACATTTCGAACTTTGACTGATATAATACTTTCGTCTTTCACTTTAGCGATTCGATCCATTATGATAAAAGTTAGAACTCTTCTCGGGGCTATCAGAACACAGAGATATTGGAGAAATTAGCAAAAAAAATTTTTCTCAAAAATTTCGAAATTTGCCTGATATAAGTCTTTCCTTTTTTTGTTCAGCGATTCGATACATCATGATAAAAGTTAAATCTCTTCTGTGGGCTATCAGAACACAGAGATATTGAAGAAATTCGGAAAAAAAATAATTTTACTCAAAATTTCGGACTATGAATGATATAACTCTTTCGTCTTTTACTTTAGCGATTCGATCCATTATGATAAAAGTTAGAACTCTTCTCGGGGCTATCAGAACACAGAGATATTGGAGAAATTCGCACAAAGTATTTTACTCAAAAATTTCTAACTTTGACTGATATAACTCTTTCGTCTTTCACTTTAGCGATTCGATCCATTATGATAAAATTTAGAACTCTTCTCGGGGTTATCAGAACACAGAGATATTGGAGAAATTGGCAAAAAAAATTTTACTCAAAAATTTCGAAATTTGCCTGATATAAGTCTTTCCTTTTTCAGTTCAGCAATTCGATACATCATGATAAAAGTTATATCTCTTCTTAGGGCTATCAGAACACAGAGATATTGAAGAAATTCGGAAAAAAAACAATTTTACTCAAAAATTACGGACTTTGACTGATATAACACTTTCGTCTTTCACTTTAGCGATTCGATCCATTATGATAAAAGTTAGAACTCTTCTCGGGGCTATCAGAACACAGAGATATTGGAGAAATTCCACAAAAAATTTTACTCAAAAATTTCGAACTTTGACTGATATAACTCTTTCACTTTAGCGATTCGATCCATTATGATAAAAGTTAGAACCCTTCTCGGGTCTAACATAACACAGATATTGGAGAAATTACCAAAAAAAATTTTACTCAAAAATTTCGAAATTTGTCTGATATAAGCCTTTCCTTTTTCAGTTCAGCGATTCGATACATCATGATAAAAGTTATATCTCTTCTTAGGGCTATCAGAACACAAAGATATTGGAGAATTTCGCAAAAAAACCAATTTTACTAAAACATTTCGAACTTTGACTGATATAATTCTTTCGTCTTTCACTTTAGCGATTCGATCCATTATGATAAAAGTTAGAACTCTTTTCGGGGCTAGCAGAACACAGAGATATTGGAGAAATTCGCAAAAAAAATTTTTCTCAAATATTTCGAAATTTGCCTGATATAAGTCTTTCCTTTTTTTGTTCAGCGATTCGATACATCATGATAAAAGTTAAATCTCTTCTGTGGGCTATCAGAACACAGAGATATTGAAGAAATTCGGAAAAAAAACAATTTTACTAAAAAATTTCGGACTTTGACTGATATAACTCTTTCGTCTTTTCCTTTAGCGATTCGGTCCCTTATGATAAAAGTTAGAACTCTTCTCGGGGCTATCAGAACACAGAGATATTGGAGAAATTCCCACAAAAAATTTTACTCAAAAATTTCGAACTTTGACTGATATAACTCTTTCACTTTAGCGATTCGATCCATTATGATAAAAGTTAGAACCCTTCTCGGGGCTATCATAACACACAGATATTGGAGAAATTAGCAAAAAAAATTTTACTCAAAAATTTCGAAATTTGTCTGATATAAGCCTTTCCTTTTTCAGTTCAGCGATTCGATACATTATGATAAAAGTTATATCTCTTCTTAGGGCTATCAGAACACAAAGATATTGGAGAAATTCGCAAAAAAACCAATTTTACTCAAACATTTCGAACTTTGACTGATATAATACTTTCGTCTTTCACTTTAGCGATTCGATCCATTATGATAAAAGTTAGAACTCTTCTCGGGGCTATCAGAACACAGAGATATTGGAGAAATTAGCAAAAAAAATTTTTCTCAAAAATTTCGAAATTTGCCTGATATAAGTCTTTCCTTTTTTTGTTCAGCGATTCGATACATCATGATAAAAGTTAAATCTCTTCTGTGGGCTATCAGAACACAGAGATATTGAAGAAATTCGGAAAAAAAATAATTTTACTCAAAATTTCGGACTTTGAATGATATAACTCTTTCGTCTTTTACTTTAGCGATTCGATCCATTATGATAAAAGTTAGAACTCTTCTCGGGGCTATCAGAACACAGAGATATTGGAGAAATTCGCACAAAGTATTTTACTCAAAAATTTCTAACTTTGACTGATATAACTCTTTCGTCTTTCACTTTAGCGATTCGATCCATTATGATAAAAGTTAGAACTCTTCTCGGGGTTATCAGAACACAGAGATATTGGAGAAATTGGCAAAAAAAATTTTACTCAAAAATTTCGAAATTTGCCTGATATAAGTCTTTCCTTTTTCAGTTCAGCAATTCGATACATCATGATAAAAGTTATATCTCTTCTTAGGGCTATCAGAACACAGAGATATTGAAGAAATTCGGAAAAAAAACAATTTTACTCAAAAATTACGGACTTTGACTGATATAACACTTTCGTCTTTCACTTTAGCGATTCGATCCATTATGATAAAAGTTAGAACTCTTCTCGGGGCTATCAGAACACAGAGATATTGGAGAAATTCCCACAAAAAATTTTACTCAAAAATTTCGAACTTTGACTGATATAACTCTTTCACTTTAGCGATTCGATCCATTATGATAAAAGTTAGAACCCTTCTCGGGGCTAACATAACACACAGATATTGGAGAAATTACCAAAAAAAATTTTACTCAAAAATTTCGAAATTTGTCTGATATAAGCCTTTCCTTTTTCAGTTCAGCGATTCGATACATCATGATAAAAGTTATATCTCTTCTTAGGGCTATCAGAACACAGAGATATTGGAGAAATTCGCAAAAAAACCAATTTTACTAAAACATTTCGAACTTTGACTGATATAATTCTTTCGTCTATCACTTTAGCGATTCGATCCATTATGATAAAAGTTAGAACTCTTCTCGGGGCTAGCAGAACACAGAGATATTGGAGAAATTCGCAAAAAAAATTTTTCTCAAAAATTTCGAAATTTGCCTGATATAAGTCTTTCCTTTTTTTGTTCAGCGATTCGATACATCATGATAAAAGTTAAATCTCTTCTGTGGGCTATCAGAACACAGAGATATTGAAGAAATTCGGAAAAAAAACAATTTTACTAAAAAATTTCGGACTTTGACTGATATACCTCTTTCGTCTTTTCCTTTAGCGATTCGGTCCCTTATGATAAAAGTTAGAACTCTTCTCGGGGCTATCAGAACACAGAGATATTGGAGAAATTCCCACAAAAAATTTTACTCAAAAATTTCGAACTTTGACTGATATAACTCTTTCACTTTAGCGATTCGATCCATTATGATAAAAGTTAGAACCCTTCTCGGGGCTATCATAACACACAGATATTGGAGAAATTAGCAAAAAAAATTTTACTCAAAAATTTTTAATTTGACTGATATAAGCCTTTCCTTTTTTAGGTCAGAAATTCGTTACATCATGATAAAAGTTATATCTCTTCTTAGGGCTATCAGAACACAAAGATATTGGAGAAATTCGCAAAAAAACCAATTTTACTCAAACATTTCGAACTTTGACTGATATAATACTTTCGTCTTTCACTTTAGCGATTCGATCCATTATGATAAAAGTTAGAACTCTTCTCGGGGCTATCAGAACACAGAGATATTGGAGAAATTAGCAAAAAAAATTTTTCTCAAAAATTTCGAAATTTGCCTGATATAAGTCTTTCCTTTTTTTGTTCAGCGATTCGATACATCATGATAAAAGTTAAATCTCTTCTGTGGGCTATCAGAACACAGAGATATTGAAGAAATTCGGAAAAAAAATAATTTTACTCAAAATTTCGGACTTTGAATGATATAACTCTTTCGTCTTTTACTTTAGCGATTCGATCCATTATGATAAAAGTTAGAACTCTTCTCGGGGCTATCAGAACACAGAGATATTGGAGAAATTCCCACAAAAAATTTTACTCAAAAATTTCGAACTTTGACTGATATAACTCTTTCACTTTAGCGATTCGATCCATTATGATAAAAGTTGGAACTCTTCTCGGGGTTATCAGAACACAGAGATATTGGAGAAATTGGCAAAAAAAATTTTACTCAAAAATTTCGAAATTTGCCTGATATAAGTCTTTCCTTTTTCAGTTCAGCAATTCGATACATCATGATAAAAGTTATATCTCTTCTTAGGGCTATCAGAACACAGAGATATTGAAGAAATTCGGAAAAAAAACAATTTTACTCAAAAATTTTGGACTTTGACTGATATAACACTTTCGTCTTTCACTTTAGCGATTCGATCCATTATGATAAAAGTTAGAACTCTTCTCGGGGCTATCAGAACACAGTGATATTGGAGAAATTCGCAAAAAAAGTTTTACTCAAAAATTTCGAAATTTGTCTGATATAAGCCTTTCCTTTTACAGTTCAGCGATTCGATACATCATGATAAAAGTTACATCTCTTCTTAGGGCATTCAGAACACAAAGATATTGGAGCAATTCGCAAGAAAACCAATTTTACTAAAACATTTCGAACTTTGACTGATATAATTCTTTCGTCTTTCACTTTAGCGATTCGATCCATTATGATAAAAGTTAGAACTCTTCTCGGGGCTATCAGAACACAGAGATATTGAAGAAATTCGGAAAAAAAATAATTTCACTCAAAAATTTCGGACTTTGACTGACATAACTTTTTCGTCTTTTACTTTAGCGATTCGATCCATTATGATAAAAGTTAGAACTCTTCTCGGGGCTATCAGAACACAGAGATATTGGAGAAATTCCCACAAAAAATTTTACTCAAAAATTTCGAACTTTGACTGAAATAACTCTTTCGTCTTTCACTTTAGCGATTCGATCCATTATGATAAAAGTTAGAACTCTTCTCGGGGTTATCAGAACACAGAGATATTGGAGAAATTAGCAAAAAAAATTTTTCTCAAAAATTTCGATATTTGCCTGATATAAGTCTTTCCTTTTTCAGTTCAGCAATTCGATACATCATGATAAAAGTTATATCTCTTCTTAGGGCTATCAGAACACAAAGATATTGGAGAAATTCGCAAAAAAACCAATTTTACTCAAACATTTCGAACTTTGACTGATATAATACTTTCGTCTTTCACTTTAGCGATTCGATCCATTATGATAAAAGTTAGAACTCTTCTCGGGGCTATCAGAACACAGAGATATTGGAGAAATTAGCAAAAAAAATTTTTCTCAAAAATTTCGATATTTGCCTGATATAAGTCTTTCCTTTTTTTGTTCAGCGATTCGATACATCATGATGAAAGTTAAATCTCTTCTGTGGGCTATCAGAACACAGAGATATTGAAGAAATTCGGAAAAAAAATAATTTTACTCAAAATTTCGGACTTTGAATGATATAACTTTTTCGTCTTTTACTTTAGCGATTCGATCCATTATGATAAAAGTTAGAACTCTTCTCGGGGCTATCAGAACACAGAGATATTGGAGAAATTCGCACAAAGTATTTTACTCAAAAATTTCTAACTTTGACTGATATAACTCTTTCGTCTTTCACTTTAGCGATTCGATCCATTATGATAAAAGTTAGAACTCTTCTCGGGGTTATCAGAACACAGAGATATTGGAGAAATTGGCAAAAAAAATTTTACTCAAAAATTTCGAAATTTGCCTGATATAAGTCTTACCTTTTTCAGTTCAGCAATTCGATACATCATGATAAAAGTTATATCTCTTCTTAGGGCTATCAGAACACAGAGATATTGAAGAAATTCGGAAAAAAAACAATTTTACTCAAAAATTACGGACTTTGACTGATATAACACTTTCGTCTTTCACTTTAGCGATTCGATCCATTATGATAAAAGTTAGAACTCTTCTCGGGGCTATCAGAACACAGAGATATTGGAGAAATTCCCACAAAAAATTTTACTCAAAAATTTCGAACTTTGACTGATATAACTCTTTCACTTTAGCGATTCGATCCATTATGATAAAAGTTAGAACCCTTCTCGGGGCTAACATAACACAGATATTGGAGAAATTACCAAAAAAAATTATATTCAAAAATTTCGAAATTTGTCTGATATAAGCCTTTCCTTTTTCAGTTCAGCGATTCGATACATCATGATAAAAGTTATATCTCTTCTTAGGGCTATCAGAACACAAAGATATTGGAGAATTTCGCAAAAAAACCAATTTTACTAAAACATTTCGAACTTTGACTGATATAATTCTTTCGTCTTTCACTTTAGCGATTCGATCCATTATGATAAAAGTTAGAACTCTTTTCGGGGCTAGCAGAACACAGAGATATTGGAGAAATTCGCAAAAAAAATTTTTCTCAAATATTTCGAAATTTGCCTGATATAAGTCTTTCCTTTTTTTGTTCAGCGATTCGATACATCATGATAAAAGTTAAATCTCTTCTGTGGGCTATCAGAACACAGAGATATTGAAGAAATTCGGAAAAAAAACAATTTTACTAAAAAATTTCGGACTTTGACTGATATACCTCTTTCGTCTTTTCCTTTAGCGATTCGGTCCCTTATGATAAAAGTTAGAACTCTTCTCGGGGCTATCAGAACACAGAGATATTGGAGAAATTCCCACAAAAAATTTTACTCAAAAATTTCGAACTTTGACTGATATAACTCTTTCACTTTAGCGATTCGATCCATTATGATAAAAGTTAGAACCCTTCTCGGGGCTATCATAACACACAGATATTGGAGAAATTAGCAAAAAAAATTTTACTCAAAAATTTCGAAATTTGTCTGATATAAGCCTTTCCTTTTTCAGTTCAGCGATTCGATACATTATGATAAAAGTTATATCTCTTCTTAGGGCTATCAGAACACAAAGATATTGGAGAAATTCGCAAAAAAACCAATTTTACTCAAACATTTCGAACTTTGACTGATATAATACTTTCGTCTTTCACTTTAGCGATTCGATCCATTATGATAAAAGTTAGAACTCTTCTCGGGGCTATCAGAACACAGAGATATTGGAGAAATTAGCAAAAAAAATTTTTCTCAAAAATTTCGAAATTTGCCTGATATAAGTCTTTCCTTTTTTTGTTCAGCGATTCGATACATTATGATAAAAGTTAAATCTCTTCTGTGGGCTATCAGAACACAGAGATATTGAAGAAATTCGGAAAAAAAATAATTTTACTCAAAATTTCGGACTATGAATGATATAACTCTTTCGTCTTTTACTTTAGCGATTCGATCCATTATGATAAAAGTTAGAACTCTTCTCGGGGCTATCAGAACACAGAGATATTGGAGAAATTCGCACAAAGTATTTTACTCAAAAATTTCTAACTTTGACTGATATAACTCTTTCGTCTTTCACTTTGGCGATTCGATCCATTATGATAAAAGTTAGAACTCTTCTCGGGGTTATCAGAACACAGAGATATTGGAGAAATTGGCAAAAAAAATTTTACTCAAAAATTTCGAAATTTGCCTGATATAAGTCTTTCCTTTTTCAGTTCAGCAATTCGATACATCATGATAAAAGTTAAATCTCTTCTGTGGGCTATCAGAACACAGAGATATTGAAGAAATTCGGAAAAAAAACAATTTTACTAAAAAATTTCGGACTTTGACTGATATAACTCTTACGTCTTTTTCTTTAGCGATTCGGTCCATTATGATAAAAGTTAGAACTCTTCTCGGGTCTATCAGAACACAGAGATATTGGAGAAATTCCCACAAAAAATTTTACTCAAAAATTTCGAACTTTGACTGATATAACTCTTTCACTTTAGCGATTCGATCCATTATGATAAAAGTTAGGACACTTCTCGGGGCTATCATAACACACAGATATTGGAGAAATTAGCAAAAAAAATTTTACTCAAAAATTTCGAAATTTGTCTGATATAAGCCTTTCCTTTTTCAGTTCAGCGATTCGATACATCATGATAAAAGTTATATCTCTTCTTAGGGCTATCAGAACACAAAGATATTGGAGAAATTCGCAAAAAAACCAATTTTACTAAAACATTTCGAACTTTGACTGATATAATTCTTTCGTCTTTCACTTTAGCGATTCGATCCATTATGATAAAAGTTAGAACTCTTCTCGGGGCTATCAGAACACAGAGATATTGGAGAAATTAGCAAAAAAAATTTTTCTCAAAAATTTCGAAATTTGCCTGATATAAGTCTTTCCTTTTTTTGTTCAGCGATTCGATACATCATGATAAAAGTTAAATCTCTTCTGTGGGCTATCAGAACACAGAGATATTGAAGAAATTCGGAAAAAAAATAATTTTACTCAAAATTTCGGACTTTGAATGATATAACTCTTTCGTCTTTTACTTTAGCGATTCGATCCATTATGATAAAAGTTAGAACTCTTCTCGGGGCTATCAGAACACAGAGATATTGGAGAAATTCCCACAAAAAATTTTACTCAAAAATTTCGAACTTTGACTGATATAACTCTTTCACTTTAGCGATTCGATCCATTATGATAAAAGTTGGAACTCTTCTCGGGGTTATCAGAACACAGAGATATTGGAGAAATTGGCAAAAAAAATTTTACTCAAAAATTTCGAAATTTGCCTGATATAAGTCTTTCCTTTTTCAGTTCAGCAATTCGATACATCATGATAAAAGTTATATCTCTTCTTAGGGCTATCAGAACACAGAGATATTGAAGAAATTCGGAAAAAAAACAATTTTACTCAAAAATTTTGGACTTTGACTGATATAACACTTTCGTCTTTCACTTTAGCGATTCGATCCATTATGATAAAAGTTAGAACTCTTCTCGGGGCTATCAGAACACAGTGATATTGGAGAAATTCGCAAAAAAAGTTTTACTCAAAAATTTCGAAATTTGTCTGATATAAGCCTTTCCTTTTACAGTTCAGCGATTCGATACATCATGATAAAAGTTACATCTCTTCTTAGGGCATTCAGAACACAAAGATATTGGAGCAATTCGCAAGAAAACCAATTTTACTAAAACATTTCGAACTTTGACTGATATAATTCTTTCGTCTTTCACATTAGCGATTCGATCCATTATGATAAAAGTTAGAACTCTTCTCGGGGCTATCAGAACACAGAGATATTGAAGAAATTCGGAAAAAAAATAATTTCACTCAAAAATTTCGGACTTTGACTGACATAACTTTTTCGTCTTTTACTTTAGCGATTCGATCCATTATGATAAAAGTTAGAACTCTTCTCGAGGCTATCAGAACACAGAGATATTGGAGAAATTCCCACAAAAAATTTTACTCAAAAGTTTCGAACTTTGACTGATATAACTCTTTCGTCTTTCACTTTAGCGATTCGATCCATTATGATAAAAGTTAGAAATCTTCTCGGGGTTATCAGAACACAGAGATATTGGAGAAATTGGCATAAAAAATTTTACTCAAAAATTTCGAAATTTGCCTGATATAAGTCTTTCCTTTTTCAGTTCAGCAATTCGATACATCATGATAAAAGTTATATCTCTTCTTAGGGCTATCATAACACAGAGATATTGAAGAAATTCGGAAAAAAAACAATTTTACTCAAAAATTTCGGACTTTGACTGATATAACTCTTTCGTCTTTCACTTTAGCGATTCGATCCATTATGATAAAAGTTAGAACTCTTCTCGGGGCTATCAGAACACAGAGATATTGGAGAAATTCCCACAAAAAATTTTACTCAAAAATTTCGAACTTTGATATAACTGTTTCACTTTAGCGATTCGATCCATTATGATAAAAGTTAGAACCCTTCTCGGGGCTATCATAACACACAGATATTGGAGAAATTAGCAAAAAAAATTTTACTCAAAAATTTCGAAATTTGTCTGATATAAGCCTTTCCTTTTTCAGTTCAGCGATTCGATACATTATGATAAAAGTTATATCTCTTCTTAAGGCTATCAGAACACAAAGATATTGGAGAAATTCGCAAAAAAACCAATTTTACTCAAACATTTCGAACTTTGACTGATATAATACTTTCGTCTTTCACTTTAGCGATTCGATCCATTATGATAAAAGTTAGAACTCTTCTCGGGGCTATCAGAAAACAGAGATATTGGAGAAATTAGCAAAAAAAATTTTTCTCAAAAATTTCGAAATTTGCCTGATATAAGTCTTTCCTTTTTTTGTTCAGCGATTCGATACATCATGATAAAAGTTAAATCTCTTCTGTGGGCTATCAGAACACAGAGATATTGAAGAAATTCGGAAAAAAAATAATTTTACTCAAAATTTCGGACTTTGAATGATATAACTTTTTCGTCTTTTACTTTAGCGATTCGATCCATTATGATAAAAGTTAGAACTCTTCTCGGGGCTATCAGAACACAGAGATATTGGAGAAATTCGCACAAAGTATTTTACTCAAAAATTTCTAACTTTGACTGATATAACTCTTTCGTCTTTCACTTTAGCGATTCGATCCATTATGATAAAAGTTAGAACTCTTCTCGGGGTTATCAGAACACAGAGATATTGGAGAAATTGGCAAAAAAAATTTTACTCAAAAATTTCGAAATTTGCCTGATATAAGTCTTACCTTTTTCAGTTCAGCAATTCGATACATCATGATAAAAGTTATATCTCTTCTTAGGGCTATCAGAACACAGAGATATTGAAGAAATTCGGAAAAAAAACAATTTTACTCAAAAATTACGGACTTTGACTGATATAACACTTTCGTCTTTCACTTTAGCGATTCGATCCATTATGATAAAAGTTAGAACTCTTCTCGGGGCTATCAGAACACAGAGATATTGGAGAAATTCCCACAAAAAATTTTACTCAAAAATTTCGAACTTTGACTGATATAACTCTTTCACTTTAGCGATTCGATCCATTATGATAAAAGTTAGAACCCTTCTCGGGGCTAACATAACACAGATATTGGAGAAATTACCAAAAAAAATTATATTCAAAAATTTCGAAATTTGTCTGATATAAGCCTTTCCTTTTTCAGTTCAGCGATTCGATACATCATGATAAAAGTTATATCTCTTCTTAGGGCTATCAGAACACAAAGATATTGGAGAATTTCGCAAAAAAACCAATTTTACTAAAACATTTCGAACTTTGACTGATATAATTCTTTCGTCTTTCACTTTAGCGATTCGATCCATTATGATAAAAGTTAGAACTCTTTTCGGGGCTAGCAGAACACAGAGATATTGGAGAAATTCGCAAAAAAAATTTTTCTCAAATATTTCGAAATTTGCCTGATATAAGTCTTTCCTTTTTTTGTTCAGCGATTCGATACATCATGATAAAAGTTAAATCTCTTCTGTGGGCTATCAGAACACAGAGATATTGAAGAAATTCGGAAAAAAAACAATTTTACTAAAAAATTTCGGACTTTGACTGATATACCTCTTTCGTCTTTTCCTTTAGCGATTCGGTCCCTTATGATAAAAGTTAGAACTCTTCTCGTGGCTATCAGAACACAGAGATATTGGAGAAATTCCCACAAAAAATTTTACTCAAAAATTTCGAACTTTGACTGATATAACTCTTTCACTTTAGCGATTCGATCCATTATGATAAAAGTTAGAACCCTTCTCGGGGCTATCATAACACACAGATATTGGAGAAATTAGCAAAAAAAATTTTACTCAAAAATTTCGAAATTTGTCTGATATAAGCCTTTCCTTTTTCAGTTCAGCGATTCGATACATTATGATAAAAGTTATATCTCTTCTTAGGGCTATCAGAACACAAAGATATTGGAGAAATTCGCAAAAAAACCAATTTTACTCAAACATTTCGAACTTTGACTGATATAATACTTTCGTCTTTCACTTTAGCGATTCGATCCATTATGATAAAAGTTAGAACTCTTCTCGGGGCTATCAGAACACAGAGATATTGGAGAAATTAGCAAAAAAAATTTTTCTCAAAAATTTCGAAATTTGCCTGATATAAGTCTTTCCTTTTTTTGTTCAGCGATTCGATACATTATGATAAAAGTTAAATCTCTTCTGTGGGCTATCAGAACACAGAGATATTGAAGAAATTCGGAAAAAAAATAATTTTACTCAAAATTTCGGACTATGAATGATATAACTCTTTCGTCTTTTACTTTAGCGATTCGATCCATTATGATAAAAGTTAGAACTCTTCTCGGGGCTATCAGAACACAGAGATATTGGAGAAATTCGCACAAAGTATTTTACTCAAAAATTTCTAACTTTGACTGATATAACTCTTTCGTCTTTCACTTTAGCGATTCGATCCATTATGATAAATTTAGAACTCTTCTCGGGGTTATCAGAACACAGAGATATTGGAGAAATTGGCAAAAAAAATTTTACTCAAAAATTTCGAAATTTGCCTGATATAAGTCTTTCCTTTTTCAGTTCAGCAATTCGATACATCATGATAAAAGTTATATCTCTTCTTAGGGCTATCAGAACACAGAGATATTGAAGAAATTCGGAAAAAAAACAATTTTACTCAAAAATTACGGACTTTGACTGATATAACACTTTCGTCTTTCACTTTAGCGATTCGATCCATTATGATAAAAGTTAGAACTCTTCTCGGGGCTATCAGAACACAGAGATATTGGAGAAATTCCCACAAAAAATTTTACTCAAAAATTTCGAACTTTGACTGATATAACTCTTTCACTTTAGCGATTCGATCCATTATGATAAAAGTTAGAACCCTTCTCGGGTCTAACATAAACACAGATATTGGAGAAATTACCAAAAAAAATTTTACTCAAAAATTTCGAAATTTGTCTGATATAAGCCTTTCCTTTTTCAGTTCAGCTATTCGATACATCATGATAAAAGTTATATCTCTTCTTAGGGCTATCAGAACACAAAGATATTGGAGAATTTCGCAAAAAAACCAATTTTACTAAAACATTTCGAACTTTGACTGATATAATTCTTTCGTCTTTCACTTTAGCGATTCGATCCATTATGATAAAAGTTAGAACTCTTTTCGGGGCTAGCAGAACACAGAGATATTGGAGAAATTCGCAAAAAAAATTTTTCTCAAATATTTCGAAATTTGCCTGATATAAGTCTTTCCTTTTTTTGTTCAGCGATTCGATACATCATGATAAAAGTTAAATCTCTTCTGTGGGCTATCAGAACACAGAGATATTGAAGAAATTCGGAAAAAAAACAATTTTACTAAAAAATTTCGGACTTTGACTGATATACCTCTTTCGTCTTTTCCTTTAGCGATTCGGTCCCTTATGATAAAAGTTAGAACTCTTCTCGGGGCTATCAGAACACAGAGATATTGGAGAAATTCCCACAAAAAATTTTACTCAAAAATTTCGAACTTTGACTGATATAACTCTTTCACTTTAGCGATTCGATCCATTATGATAAAAGTTAGAACCCTTCTCGTGGCTATCATAACACACAGATATTGGAGAAATTAGCAAAAAAAATTTTACTCAAAAATTTCGAAATTTGTCTGATATAAGCCTTTCCTTTTTCAGTTCAGCGATTCGATACATTATGATAAAAGTTATATCTCTTCTTAGGGCTATCAGAACACAAAGATATTGGAGAAATTCGCAAAAAAACCAATTTTACTCAAACATTTCGAACTTTGACTGATATAATACTTTCGTCTTTCACTTTAGCGATTCGATCCATTATGATAAAAGTTAGAACTCTTCTCGGGGCTATCAGAACACAGAGATATTGGAGAAATTAGCAAAAAAATTTTTCTCAAAAATTTCGAAATTTGCCTGATATAAGTCTTTCCTTTTTTTGTTCAGCGATTCGATACATCATGATAAAAGTTAAGTCTCTTCTGTGGGCTATCAGAACACAGAGATATTGAAGAAATTCGGAAAAAAAATAATTTTACTCAAAATTTCGGACTTTGAATGATATAACTCTTTCGTCTTTTACTTTAGCGATTCGATCCATTATGATAAAAGTTAGAACTCTTCTCGGGGCTATCAGAACACAGAGATATTGGAGAAATTCGCACAAAGTATTTTACTCAAAAATTTCTAACTTTGACTGATATAACTCTTTCGTCTTTCACTTTAGCGATTCGATCCATTATGATAAAAGTTAGAACTCTTCTCGGGGTTATCAGAACACAGAGATATTGGAGAAATTAGCAAAAAAAATTTTACTCAAAAATTTCGAAATTTGCCTGATATAAGTCTTTCCTTTTTCAGTTCAGCAATTCGATACATCATGATAAAAGTTATATCTCTTCTTAGGGCTATCAGAACACAGAGAAATTGAAGAAATTCGGAAAAAAAACAATTTTACTCAAAAATTACGGACTTTGACTGATATAACACTTTCGTCTTTCACTTTAGCGATTCGATCCATTATGATAAAAGTTAGAACTCTTCTCGGGGCTATCAGAACACAGAGATATTGGAGAAATTCCCACAAAAAATTTTACTCAAAAATTTCGAACTTTGACTGATATAACTCTTTCACTTTAGCGATTCGATCCATTATGATAAAAGTTAGAACCCTTCTCGGGGCTAACATAACACACAGATATTGGAGAAATTACCAAAAAAAATTTTACTCAAAAATTTCGAAATTTGTCTGATATAAGCCTTTCCTTTTTCAGTTCAGCGATTCGATACATCATGATAAAAGTTATATCTCTTCTTAGGGCTATCAGAACACAGAGATATTGAAGAAATTCGGAAAAAAAACAATTTTACTCAAAAATTTTGGACTTTGACTGATATAACACTTTCGTCTTTCACTTTAGCGATTCGATCCATTATGATAAAAGTTAGAACTCTTCTCGGGGCTATCAGAACACAGTGATATTGGAGAAATTCGCAAAAAAAGTTTTACTCAAAAATTTCGAAATTTGTCTGATATAAGCCTTTCCTTTTACAGTTCAGCGATTCGATACATCATGATAAAAGTTACATCTCTTCTTAGGGCATTCAGAACACAAAGATATTGGAGCAATTCGCAAGAAAACCAATTTTACTAAAACATTTCGAACTTTGACTGATATAATTCTTTCGTCTTTCACATTAGCGATTCGATCCATTATGATAAAAGTTAGAACTCTTCTCGGGGCTATCAGAACACAGAGATATTGAAGAAATTCGGAAAAAAAATAATTTCACTCAAAAATTTCGGACTTTGACTGACATAACTTTTTCGTCTTTTACTTTAGCGATTCGATCCATTATGATAAAAGTTAGAACTCTTCTCGGGGCTATCAGAACACAGAGATATTGGAGAAATTCCCACAAAAAATTTTACTCAAAAATTTCTAACTTTGACTGATATAACTCTTTCGTCTTTCACTTTAGCGATTCGATCCATTATGATAAAAGTTAGAAATCTTCTCGGGGTTATCAGAACACAGAGATATTGGAGAAATTGGCAAAAAAAATTTTACTCAAAAATTTCGAAATTTGCCTGATATAAGTCTTTCCTTTTTCAGTTCAGCAATTCGATACATCATGATAAAAGTTATATCTCTTCTTAGGGCTATCATAACACAGAGATATTGAAGAAATTCGGAAAAAAAACAATTTTACTCAAAAATTACGGACTTTGACTGATATAACACTTTCGTCTTTCACTTTAGCGATTCGATACATTATGATAAAAGTTAGAACTCTTCTCGGGGCTATCAGAACACAGAGATATTGGAGAAATTCCCACAAAAAATTTTACTCAAAAATTTCGAACTTTGATATAACTGTTTCACTTTAGCGATTCGATCCATTATGATAAAAGTTAGAACCCTTCTCGGGGCTATCATAACACACAGATATTGGAGAAATTAGCAAAAAAATTTTACTCAAAAATTTCGAAATTTGTCTGATATAAGCCTTTCCTTTTTCAGTTCAGCGATTCGATACATTATGATAAAAGTTATATCTCTTCTTAAGGCTATCAGAACACAAAGATATTGGAGAAATTCGCAAAAAAACCAATTTTACTCAAACATTTCGAACTTTGACTGATATAATACTTTCGTCTTTCACTTTAGCGATTCGATCCATTATGATAAAAGTTAGAACTCTTCTCGGGGCTATCAGAACACAGAGATATTGGAGAAATTAGCAAAAAAATTTTTCTCAAAAATTTCGAAATTTGCCTGATATAAGTCTTTCCTTTTTTTGTTCAGCGATTCGATACATCATGATAAAAGTTAAATCTCTTCTGTGGGCTATCAGAACACAGAGATATTGAAGAAATTCGGAAAAAAAATAATTTTACTCAAAATTTCGGACTTTGAATGATATAACTTTTTCGTCTTTTACTTTAGCGATTCGATCCATTATGATAAAAGTTAGAACTCTTCTCGGGGCTATCAGAACACAGAGATATTGGAGAAATTCGCACAAAGTATTTTACTCAAAAATTTCTAACTTTGACTGATATAACTCTTTCGTCTTTCACTTTAGCGATTCGATCCATTATGATAAAAGTTAGAACTCTTCTCGGGGTTATCAGAACACAGAGATATTGGAGAAATTGGCAAAAAAAATTTTACTCAAAAATTTCGAAATTTGCCTGATATAAGTCTTACCTTTTTCAGTTCAGCAATTCGATACATCATGATAAAAGTTATATCTCTTCTTTGGGCTATCAGAACACAGAGATATTGAAGAAATTCGGAAAAAAAACAATTTTACTCAAAAATTACGGACTTTGACTGATATAACACTTTCGTCTTTCACTTTAGCGATTCGATCCATTATGATAAAAGTTAGAACTCTTCTCGGGGCTATCAGAACACAGAGATATTGGAGAAATTCCCACAAAAAATTTTACTCAAAAATTTCGAACTTTGACTGATATAACTCTTTCACTTTAGCGATTCGATCCATTATGATAAAAGTTAGAACCCTTCTCGGGGCTAACATAACACAGATATTGGAGAAATTACCAAAAAAAATTATATTCAAAAATTTCGAAATTTGTCTGATATAAGCCTTTCCTTTTTCAGTTCAGCGATTCGATACATCATGATAAAAGTTATATCTCTTCTTAGGGCTATCAGAACACAAAGATATTGGAGAATTTCGCAAAAAAACCAATTTTACTAAAACATTTCGAACTTTGACTGATATAATTCTTTCGTCTTTCACTTTAGCGATTCGATCCATTATGATAAAAGTTAGAACTCTTTTCGGGGCTAGCAGAACACAGAGATATTGGAGAAATTCGCAAAAAAAATTTTTCTCAAATATTTCGAAATTTGCCTGATATAAGTCTTTCCTTTTTTTGTTCAGCGATTCGATACATCATGATAAAAGTTAAATCTCTTCTGTGGGCTATCAGAACACAGAGATATTGAAGAAATTCGGAAAAAAAACAATTTTACTAAAAAATTTCGGACTTTGACTGATATACCTCTTTCGTCTTTTCCTTTAGCGATTCGGTCCCTTATGATAAAAGTTAGAACTCTTCTCGGGGCTATCAGAACACAGAGATATTGGAGAAATTCCCACAAAAAATTTTACTCAAAAATTTCGAACTTTGACTGATATAACTCTTTCACTTTAGCGATTCGATCCATTATGATAAAAGTTAGAACCCTTCTCGGGGCTATCATAACACACAGATATTGGAGAAATTAGCAAAAAAAATTTTACTCAAATATTTCGAAATTTGTCTGATATAAGCCTTTCCTTTTTCAGTTCAGCGATTCGATACATTATGATAAAAGTTATATCTCTTCTTAGGGCTATCAGAACACAAAGATATTGGAGAAATTCGCAAAAAAACCAATTTTACTCAAACATTTCGAACTTTGACTGATATAATACTTTCGTCTTTCACTTTAGCGATTCGATCCATTATGATAAAAGTTAGAACTCTTCTCGGGGCTATCAGAACACAGAGATATTGGAGAAATTAGCAAAAAAAATTTTTCTCAAAAATTTCGAAATTTGCCTGATATAAGTCTTTCCTTTTTTTGTTCAGCGATTCGATACATTATGATAAAAGTTAAATCTCTTCTGTGGGCTATCAGAACACAGAGATATTGAAGAAATTCGGAAAAAAAATAATTTTACTCAAAATTTCGGACTATGAATGATATAACTCTTTCGTCTTTTACTTTAGCGATTCGATCCATTATGATAAAAGTTAGAACTCTTCTCGGGGCTGTCAGAACACAGAGATATTGGAGAAATTCGCACAAAGTATTTTACTCAAAAATTTCTAACTTTGACTGATATAACTCTTTCGTCTTTCACTTTAGCGATTCGATCCATTATGATAAATTTAGAACTCTTCTCGGGGTTATCAGAACACAGAGATATTGGAGAAATTGGCAAAAAAAATTTTACTCAAAAATTTCGAAATTTGCCTGATATAAGTCTTTCCTTTTTCAGTTCAGCAATTCGATACATCATGATAAAAGTTATATCTCTTCTTAGGGCTATCAGAACACAGAGATATTGAAGAAATTCGGAAAAAAAACAATTTTACTCAAAAATTACGGACTTTGACTGATATAACACTTTCGTCTTTCACTTTAGCGATTCGATCCATTATGATAAAAGTTAGAACTCTTCTCGGGGCTATCAGAACACAGAGATATTGGAGAAATTCCCACAAAAAATTTTACTCAAAAATTTCGAACTTTGACTGATATAACTCTTTCACTTTAGCGATTCGATCCATTATGATAAAAGTTAGAACCCTTCTCGGGTCTAACATAACACAGATATTGGAGAAATTACCAAAAAAAATTTTACTCAAAAATTTCGAAATATGTCAGATATAAGCCTTTCCTTTTTCAGTTCAGCGATTCGATACATCATGATAAAAGTTATATCTCTTCTTAGGGCTATCAGAACACAAAGATATTGGAGAATTTCGCAAAAAAACCAATTTTACTAAAACATTTCGAACTTTGACTGATATAATTCTTTCGTCTTTCACTTTAGCGATTCGATCCATTATGATAAAAGTTAGAACTCTTTTCGGGGCTAGCAGAACACAGAGATATTGGAGAAATTCGCAAAAAAAATTTTTCTCAAATATTTCGAAATTTGCCTGATATAAGTCTTTCCTTTTTTTGTTCAGCGATTCGATACATCATGATAAAAGTTAAATCTCTTCTGTGGGCTATCAGAACACAGAGATATTGAAGAAATTCGGAAAAAAAACAATTTTACTAAAAAATTTCGGACTTTGACTGATATACCTCTTTCGTCTTTTCCTTTAGCGATTCGGTCCCTTATGATAAAAGTTAGAACTCTTCTCGGGGCTATCAGAACACAGAGATATTGGAGAAATTCCCACAAAAAATTTTACTCAAAAATTTCGAACTTTGACTGATATAACTCTTTCACTTTAGCGATTCGATCCATTATGATAAAAGTTAGAACCCTTCTCGTGGCTATCATAACACACAGATA
Organism: Solenopsis invicta; assembly: GCF_016802725.1. Taxonomy (NCBI): domain Eukaryota; kingdom Metazoa; phylum Arthropoda; class Insecta; order Hymenoptera; family Formicidae; genus Solenopsis; species Solenopsis invicta. The sequence goes on along the minus strand of NC_052674.1, from coordinate 10,511,181 downwards.
TTGGAGAAATTAGCAAAAAAAATTTTACTCAAAAATTTCGAAATTTGTCTGATATAAGCCTTTCCTTTTTCAGTTCAGCGATTCGATACATTATGATAAAAGTTATATCTCTTCTTAGGGCTATCAGAACACAAAGATATTGGAGAAATTCGCAAAAAAACCAATTTTACTCAAACATTTCGAACTTTGACTGATATAATACTTTCGTCTTTCACTTTAGCGATTCGATCCATTATGATAAAAGTTAGAACTCTTCTCGGGGCTATCAGAACACAGAGATATTGGAGAAATTAGCAAAAAAAATTTTTCTCAAAAATTTCGAAATTTGCCTGATATAAGTCTTTCCTTTTTTTGTTCAGCGATTCGATACATCATGATAAAAGTTAAATCTCTTCTGTGGGCTATCAGAACACAGAGATATTGAAGAAATTCGGAAAAAAAATAATTTTACTCAAAATTTCGGACTTTGAATGATATAACTCTTTCGTCTTTTACTTTAGCGATTCGATCCATTATGATAAAAGTTAGAACTCTTCTCGGGGCTATCAGAACACAGAGATATTGGAGAAATTCGCACAAAGTATTTTACTCAAAAATTTCTAACTTTGACTGATATAACTCTTTCGTCTTTCACTTTAGCGATTCGATCCATTATGATAAAAGTTAGAACTCTTCTCGGGGTTATCAGAACACAGAGATATTGGAGAAATTGGCAAAAAAAATTTTACTCAAAAATTTCGAAATTTGCCTGATATAAGTCTTTCCTTTTTCAGTTCAGCAATTCGATACATCATGATAAAAGTTATATCTCTTCTTAGGGCTATCAGAACACAGAGATATTGAAGAAATTCGGAAAAAAAACAATTTTACTCAAAAATTACGGACTTTGACTGATATAACACTTTCGTCTTTCACTTTAGCGATTCGATCCATTATGATAAAAGTTAGAACTCTTCTCGGGGCTATCAGAACACAGAGATATTGGAGAAATTCCCACAAAAAATTTTACTCAAAAATTTCGAACTTTGACTGATATAACTCTTTCACTTTAGCGATTCGATCCATTATGATAAAAGTTAGAACCCTTCTCGGGGCTAACATAAACACAGATATTGGAGAAATTACCAAAAAAAATTTTACTCAAAAATTTCGAAATTTGTCTGATATAAGCCTTTCCTTTTTCAGTTCAGCGATTCGATACATCATGATAAAAGTTATATCTCTTCTTAGGGCTATCAGAACACAAAGATACTGGAGAATTTCGCAAAAAAACCAATTTTACTAAAACATTTCGAACTTTGACTGATATAATTCTTTCGTCTTTCACTTTAGCGATTCGATCCATTATGATAAAAATTAGAACTCTTTTCGGGGTTAGCAGAACACAGAGATATTGGAGAAATTCGCAAAAAAAATTTTTCTCAAATATTTCGAAATTTGCCTGATATAAGTCTTTCCTTTTTTTGTTCAGCGATTCGATACATCATGATAAAAGTTAAATCTCTTCTGTGGGCTATCAGAACACAGAGATATTGAAGAAATTCGGAAAAAAAACAATTTTACTAAAAAATTTCGGACTTTGACTGATATACCTCTTTCGTCTTTTCCTTTAGCGATTCGGTCCCTTATGATAAAAGTTAGAACTCTTCTCGGGGCTATCAGAACACAGAGATATTGGAGAAATTCCCACAAAAAATTTTACTCAAAAATTTCGAACTTTGACTGATATAACTCTTTCACTTTAGCGATTCGATCCATTATGATAAAAGTTAGAACCCTTCTCGGGTCTAACATAACACAGATATTGGAGAAATTACCAAAAAAAATTTTACTCAAAAATTTCGAAATTTGTCTGATATAAGCCTTTCCTTTTTCAGTTCAGCGATTCGATACATCATGATAAAAGTTATATCTCTTCTTAGGGCTATCAGAACACAAAGATATTGGAGAATTTCGCAAAAAAACCAATTTTACTAAAACATTTCGAACTTTGACTGATATAATTCTTTCGTCTTTCACTTTAACGATTCGATCCATTATGATAAAAGTTAGAACTCTTTTCGGGGCTAGCAGAACACAGAGATATTGGAGAAATTCGCAAAAAAAATTTTTCTCAAATATTTCGAAATTTGCCTGATATAAGTCTTTCCTTTTTTTGTTCAGCGATTCGATACATCATGATAAAAGTTAAATCTCTTCTGTGGGCTATCAGAACACAGAGATATTGAAGAAATTCGGAAAAAAAACAATTTTACTAAAAAATTTCGGACTTTGACTGATATACCTCTTTCGTTTTTTCCTTTAGCGATTCGGTCCCTTATGATAAAAGTTAGAACTCTTCTCGGGGCTATCAGAACACAGAGATATTGGAGAAATTCCCCCAGAAAATTTTACTCAAAAATTTCGAACTTTGACTGATATAACTCTTTCACTTTAGCGATTCGATCCATTATGATAAAAGTTAGAACCCTTCTCGTGGCTATCATAACACACAGATATTGGAGAAATTAGCAAAAAAAATTTTACTCAAAAATTTCGAAATTTGTCTGATATAAGCCTTTCCTTTTTCAGTTCAGCGATTCGATACATTATGATAAAAGTTATATCTCTTCTTAGGGCTATCAGAATACAAAGATATTGGAGAAATTCGCAAAAAAACCAATTTTACTCAAACATTTCGAACTTTGACTGATATAATACTTTCGTCTTTCACTTTAGCGATTCGATCCATTATGATAAAAGTTAGAACTCTTCTCGGGGCTATCAGAACACAGAGATATTGGAGAAATTAGCAAAAAAAATTTTTCTCAAAAATTTCGAAATTTGCCTGATATAAGTCTTTCCTTTTTTTGTTCAGCGATTCGATACATCATGATAAAAGTTAAATCTCTTCTGTGGGCTATCAGAACACAGAGATATTGAAGAAATTCGGAAAAAAAATAATTTTACTCAAAATTTCGGACTTTGAATGATATAACTCTTTCGTCTTTTACTTTAGCGATTCGATCCATTATGATAAAAGTTAGAACTCTTCTCGGGGCTATCAGAACACAGAGATATTGGAGAAATTCGCACAAAGTATTTTACTCAAAAATTTCTAACTTTGACTGATATAACTCTTTCGTCTTTCACTTTAGCGATTCGATCCATTATGATAAAAGTTAGAACTCTTCTCGGGGTTATCAGAACACAGAGATATTGGAGAAATTGGCAAAAAAAATTTTACTAAAAAATTTCGAAATTTGCCTGATATAAGTCTTTCCTTTTTCAGTTCAGCAATTCGATACATCATGATAAAAGTTATATCTCTTCTTAGGGCTATCAGAACACAGAGATATTGAAGAAATTCGGAAAAAAAACAATTTTACTCAAAAATTACGGACTTTGACTGATATAACACTTTCGTCTTTCACTTTAGCGATTCGATCCATTATGATAAAAGTTAGAACTCTTCTCGGGGCTATTAGAACACAGAGATATTGGAGAAATTCCCACAAAAAATTTTACTCAAAAATTTCGAACTTTGACTGATATAACTCTTTCACTTTAGCGATTCGATCCATTATGATAAAAGTTAGAACCCTTCTCGGGGCTAACATAACACAGATATTGGAGAAATTACCAAAAAAAATTTTACTCAAAAATTTCGAAATTTGTCTGATATAAGCCTTTCCTTTTTCAGTTCAGCGATTCGATACATCATGATAAAAGTTATATCTCTTCTTAGGGCTATCAGAACACAAAGATACTGGAGAATTTCGCAAAAAAACCAATTTTACTAAAACATTTCGAACTTTGACTGATATAATTATTTCGTCTTTCACTTTAGCGATTCGATCCATTATGATAAAAATTAGAACTCTTTTCGGGGCTAGCAGAACACAGAGATATTGGAGAAATTCGCAAAAAAAATTTTTCTCAAATATTTCGAAATTTGCCTGATATAAGTCTTTCCTTTTTTTGTTCAGCGATTCGATACATCATGATAAAAGTTAAATCTCTTCTGTGGGCTATCAGAACACAGAGATATTGAAGAAATTCGGAAAAAAAACAATTTTACTAAAAAATTTCGGACTTTGACTGATATACCTCTTTCGTCTTTTCCTTTAGCGATTCGGTCCCTTATGATAAAAGTTAGAACTCTTCTCGGGGCTATCAGAACACAGAGATATTGGAGAAATTCCCACAAAAAATTTTACTCAAAAATTTCGAACTTTGACTGATATAACTCTTTCACTTTAGCGATTCGATCCATTATGATAAAAGTTAGAACCCTTCTCGGGTCTAACATAACACAGATATTGGAGAAATTACCAAAAAAAATTTTACTCAAAAATTTCGAAATTTGTCTGATATAAGACTTTCCTTTTTCAGTTCAGCGATTCGATACATCATGATAAAAGTTATATCTCTTCTTAGGGCTATCAGAACACAAAGATATTGGAGAATTTCGCAAAAAAACCAATTTTACTAAAACATTTCGAACTTTGACTGATATAATTCTTTCGTCTTTCACTTTAGCGATTCGATCCATTATGATAAAAGTTAGAACTCTTTTCGGGGCTAGCAGAACACAGAGATATTGGAGAAATTCGCAAAAAAAATTTTTCTCAAATATTTCGAAATTTGCCTGATATAAGTCTTTCCTTTTTTTGTTCAGCGATTCGATACATCATGATAAAAGTTAAATCTCTTCTGTGGGCTATCAGAACACAGAGATATTGAAGAAATTCGGAAAAAAAACAATTTTACTAAAAAATTTCGGACTTTGACTGATATACCTCTTTCGTCTTTTCCTTTAGCGATTCGGTCCCTTATGATAAAAGTTAGAACTCTTCTCGGGGCTATCAGAACACAGAGATATTGGAGAAATTCCCACAAAAAATTTTACTCAAAAATTTCGAACTTTGACTGATATAACTCTTTCACTTTAGCGATTCGATCCATTATGATAAAAGTTAGAACCCTTCTCGTGGCTATCATAACACACAGATATTGGAGAAATTAGCAAAAAAAATTTTACTCAAAAATTTCGAAATTTGTCTGATATAAGCCTTTCCTTTTTCAGTTCAGCGATTCGATACATTATGATAAAAGTTATATCTCTTCTTAGGGCTATCAGAACACAAAGATATTGGAGAAATTCGCAAAAAAACCAATTTTACTCAAACATTTCGAACTTTGACTGATATAATACTTTCGTCTTTCACTTTAGCGATTCGATCCATTATGATAAAAGTTAGAACTCTTCTCGGGGCTATCAGAACACAGAGATATTGGAGAAATTAGCAAAAAAAATTTTTCTCAAAAATTTCGAAATTTGCCTGATATAAGTCTTTCCTTTTTTTGTTCAGCGATTCGATACATCATGATAAAAGTTAAATCTCTTCTGTGGGCTATCAGAACACAGAGATATTGAAGAAATTCGGAAAAAAAATAATTTTACTCAAAATTTCGGACTTTGAATGATATAACTCTTTCGTCTTTTACTTTAGCGATTCGATCCATTATGATAAAAGTTAGAACTCTTCTCGGGGCTATCAGAACACAGAGATATTGGAGAAATTCGCACAAAGTATTTTACTCAAAAATTTCTAACTTTGACTGATATAACTCTTTCGTCTTTCACTTTAGCGATTCGATCCATTATGATAAAAGTTAGAACTCTTCTCGGGGTTATCAGAACACAGAGATATTGGAGAAATTGGCAAAAAAAATTTTACTCAAAAATTTCGAAATTTGCCTGATATAAGTCTTTCCTTTTTCAGTTCAGCAATTCGATACATCATGATAAAAGTTATATCTCTTCTTAGGGCTATCAGAACACAGAGATATTGAAGAAATTCGGAAAAAAAACAATTTTACTCAAAAATTACGGACTTTGACTGATATAACACTTTCGTCTTTCACTTTAGCGATTCGATCCATTATGATAAAAGTTAGAACTCTTCTCGGGGCTATCAGAACACAGAGATATTGGAGAAATTCCCACAAAAAATTTTACTCAAAAATTTCGAACTTTGACTGATATAACTCTTTCACTTTAGCGATTCGATCCATTATGATAAAAGTTAGAACCCTTGTCGGGGCTAACATAACACAGATATTGGAGAAATTACCAAAAAAAATTTTACTCAAAAATTTCGAAATTTGTCTGATATAAGCCTTTCGTTTTTCAGTTCAGCGATTCGATACATCATGATAAAAGTTATATCTCTTCTTAGGGCTATCAGAACACAAAGATACTGGAGAATTTCGCAAAAAAACCAATTTTACTAAAACATTTCGAACTTTGACTGATATAATTCTTTCGTCTTTCACTTTAGCGATTCGATCCATTATGATAAAAATTAGAACTCTTTTCGGGGCTAGCAGAACACAGAGATATTGGAGAAATTCGCAAAAAAAATTTTTCTCAAATATTTCGAAATTTGCCTGATATAAGTCTTTCCTTTTTTTGTTCAGCGATTCGATACATCATGATAAAAGTTAAATCTCTTCTGTGGGCTATCAGAACACAGAGATATTGGAGAAATTCCCACAAAAAATTTTACTCAAAAATTTCGAACTTTGACTGATATAACTCTTTCACTTTAGCGATTCGATCCATTATGATAAAAGTTAGAACCCTTCTCGGGGCTATCATAACACGCCGTCCTACCACACCTGGACGAGTGGGTGGGCCGCCCGTTTGGCGGCTTGTCCTACAGGATGACACAGGTGCTCACCGGGCATGGTTGTTTCGGTGAGTACCTGTGCAGGATAAGGAGGGAGCCGACGACACAGTGCCACCACTGTGGCGCCGCCCGGGACTCCGCGCGGCACACGCTGGAAGAGTGTCCAGCGTGGGAAGAGCTGCGCGGAGTCTTGAGGGCCGAAGTGGGAGATGACCTCTCCCTGCCGGCCATCATCAGTCAGATGGTCGGCAGGGAGAGCGCCTGGAAGGCGGTCTCCTCCTTCTGCGAGCGAGTCATGCTGCAGAAGGAGGAGGCCGAAAAGGTGCGGGAGCGTCAACCTGGGGGTCGTATGCCCCCAGGCGACGCGAGGAACAGAAGGGGCGGCGGAGACGGGGGTCACGCTTCGTCTCGGCCCCCGCCCCGTCCGCCCCGACCGAGAAGAAGCGGCCCCCGCCCCCGGAGTTCCACCGGGCGACGGCGGGGCAGAAGAGCCGTGGCGGTCGCCCCCTCTCTCCCCACTATCGAGGAGGAGAGTGACGACGGCAACCGCCACGGGAATGATGAAAGGGAGCGACCCTCCTCCCCTACGGCTGACGGCCCAGCTTTCGGGACGCGCAGCCGTGGGAGGAGGGCCCTCCGAGTTAGTGAGCCCGGCGAGGCAGACTTGACCTAACGGTCTGGGGGAGCGATCGCGCGATACAACGCGCTATCGCTCCCCCCCTCTAGCGCCTCGCCGGGGTGCTGGTGGGGGAGGGGAAGGAATTCATTCCTACCTCCTTCCCCCCAACACTGAGAAGGAAAAGCCGCCGCGCCGGACTAGTCCGGCGCGTAGGGGCCCGGGACATCCGGCCGGGGGGCCGGACTCCCGGGCTTTACCCCCGTAAACACCTTAAGGGGAAGAGGCGGGGGAGGGCTGGTGTCCCTCTCCCCCGACCTGAGGCCGGCTTGGCCTCACGGCCCTGTCGGGGGACCTGTACCAGGGTACCCCCGGCGTGCTGAGTCGGCCTTGGCCGACAGGTCCGGGGGGCTCCGGAAGCATGCTGCACGCGTTCCCGGAGTCCCCCAGTCAAGGACCAGAGCCGGACATCCGGAGGGGTTTTAGTGGGTATGCCCCCGTCGTCACGTCGACGGCGGGGGAGAGCCCCACATAACCGCCAGGCCTCCCCCGGGGCCTGGGGTATGCGGTAACGCATTTCCCCTCCGTCAACAAAAAAAAAAAAAAAAAAAAAAAAGGCTATCATAACACACAGATATTGGAGAAATTAGCAAAAAAAATTTTACTCAAAAATTTCGAAATTTGTCTGATATAAGCCTTTCCTTATTCAGTTCAGCGATTCGATACATTATGATAAAAGTTATATCTCTTCTTAGGGCTATCAGAACACAAAGATATTGGAGAAATTCGCAAAAAAACCAATTTTACTCAAACATTTCGAACTTTGACTGATATAATACTTTGATCTTTCACTTTAGCGATTCGATCCATTATGATAAAAGTTAGAACTCTTCTCGGGGCTATCAGAACACAGAGATATTGGAGAAATTAGCAAAAAAAATTTTTCTCAAAAATTTCGAAATTTGCCTGATATAAGTCTTTCCTTTTTTTGTTCAGCGATTCGATACATCATGATAAAAGTTAAATCTCTTCTGTGGGCTATCAGAACACAGAGATATTGAAGAAATTCGGAAAAAAAATAATTTTACTCAAAATTTCGGACTTTGAATGATATAACTCTTTCGTCTTTTACTTTAGCGATTCGATCCATTATGATAAAAGTTAGAACTCTTCTCGGGGCTATCAGAACACAGAGATATTGGAGAAATTCGCACAAAGTATTTTACTCAAAAATTTCGAACTTTGACTGATATAACTCTTTCACTTTAGCGATTCGATCCATTATGATAAAAGTTAGAACCCTTCTCGGGGCTAACATAACACACAGATATTGGAGAAATTACCAAAAAAAATTTTACTCAAAAATTTCGAAATTTGTCTGATATAAGCCTTTCCTTTTTCAGTTCAGCGATTCGATACATCATGATAAAAGTTATATCTCTTCTTAGGGCTATCAGAACACAAAGATATTGGAGAAATTCGCAAAGAAACCAATTTTACTAAAACATTTCGAACTTTGACTGATATAATACTTTCGTCTTTCACTTTAGCGATTCGATCCATTATGATAAAAGTTAGAACTCTTCTCGGGGCTATCAGAACACAGAGATATTGGAGAAATTAGCAAAAAAAATTTTTCTCAAGAATTTCGATATTTGCCTGATATAAGTCTTTCCTTTTTTTGTTCAACGATTCGATACATCATGATAAAAGTTAAATCTCTTCTGTGGGCTATCAGAACACCGAGATATTGAAGAAATTCGGAAAAAAAATAATTTTACTCAAAATTTCGGACTTTGAATGATATAACTCTTTCGTCTTTTACTTTAGCGATTCGATCCATTATGATAAAAGTTAGAACACTTCTCGGGGCTATCAGAACACAGAGATATTGGAGAAATTCGCACAAAGTATTTTACTCAAAAATTTCTAACTTTGACTGATATAACTCTTTCGTCTTTCACTTTAGCGATTCGATCCATTATGATAAAAGTTAGAACTCTTCTCGGGGTTATCAGAACACAGAGATATTGGAGAAATTGGTAAAAAAAATTTTACTCAAAAATTTCGAAATTTGCCTTATATATATTCTTTCCTTTTTCAGTTCAGCAATTCGATACATCATGATAAAAGTTATATCTCTTCTTAGGGCTATCAGAACACAGAGAAATTGAAGAAATTCGGAAAAAAAACAATTTTACTCAAAAATTACGGACTTTGACTGATATAACACTTTCGTCTTTCACTTTAGCGATTCGATCCATTATGATAAAAGTTAGAACTTTTCTCGGGGCTATCAGAACACAGAGATATTGGAGAAATTCCCACAAAAAATTTTACTCAAAAATTTCGAACTTTGACTGATATAATTCTTTCACTTTAGCGATTCGATCCATTATGATAAAAGTTAGAACCCTTCTCGGGGCTAACATAACACACAGATATTGGAGAAATTACCAAAAAAAATTTTACTCAAAAATTTCGAAATTTGTCTGATATAAGCCTTTCCTTTTTCAGTTCAGCGATTCGATACATCATGATAAAAGTTATATCTCTTCTTAGGGCTATCAGAACACAAAGATATTGGAGAAATTCGCAAAAAAACCAATTTTACTAAAACATTTCGAACTTTGACTGATATAATACTTTCGTCTTTCACTTTAGCGATTCGATCCATTATGATAAAAGTTAGAACTCTTCTCGGGGCTAGCAGAACACAGAGATATTGGAGAAATTCGCAAAAAAAATTTTTCTCAATTATTTCGAAATTTGCCTGATATAAGTCTTTCCTTTTTTTGTTCAGCGATTCGATACATCATGATAAAAGTTAAATCTCTTCTGTGGGCTATCAGAACACAGAGATATTGAAGAAATTCGGAAAAAAAACAATTTTACTAAAAAATTTCGGACTTTGACTGATATACCTCTTTCGTCTTTTCCTTTAGCGATTCGGTCCCTTATGATAAAAGTTAGAACTCTTCTCGGGGCTATCAGAACACAGAGATATTGGAGAAATTCCCACAAAAAATTTTACTCAAAAATTTCGAACTTTGACTGATATAACTCTTTCACTTTAGCGATTCGATCCATTATGATAAAAGTTAGAACCCTTCTCGGGGCTATCATAACACACAGATATTGGAGAAATTAGCAAAAAAAATTTTACTCAAAAATTTCGAAATTTGTCTGATATAAGCCTTTCCTTTTTCAGTTCAGCGATTCGATACATCATGATAAAAGTTATATCTCTTCTTAGGGCTATCAGAACACAAAGATATTGGAGAAATTCGCAAAGAAACCAATTTTACTAAAACATTTCGAACTTTGACTGATATAATACTTTCGTCTTTCACTTTAGCGATTCGATCCATTATGATAAAAGTTAGAACTCTTCTCGGGGCTATCAGAACACAGAGATATTGGAGAAATTAGCAAAAAAAATTTTTCTCAAAAATTTCGATATTTGCCTGATATAAGTCTTTCCTTTTTTTGTTCAGCGATTCGATACATCATGATAAAAGTTAAATCTCTTCTGTGGGCTATCAGAACACAGAGATATTGAAGAAATTCGGAAAAAAATAATTTTACTCAAAATTTCGGACTTTGAATGATATAACTCTTTCGTCTTTTACTTTAGCGATTCGATCCATTATGATAAAAGTTAGAACTCTTCTCGGGGCTATCAGAACACAGAGATATTGGAGAAATTCGCACAAAGTATTTTACTCAAAAATTTCTAACTTTGACTGATATAACTCTTTCGTCTTTCACTTTAGCGATTCGATCCATTATGATAAAAGTTAGAACTCTTCTCGGGGTTATCAGAACACAGAGATATTGGAGAAATTGGTAAAAAAAATTTTACTCAAAAATTTCGAAATTTGCCTGATATAAGTCTTTCCTTTTTCAGTTCAGCAATTCGATACATCATGATAAAAGTTATATCTCTTCTTAGGGCTATCAGAACACAGAGATATTGAAGAAATTCGGAAAAAAAACAATTTTACTCAAAAATTTCGGACTTTGACTGATATAACACTTTCGTCTTTCACTTTAGCGATTCGATCCATTATGATAAAAGTTAGAACTCTTCTCGGGGCTATCAGAACACAGAGATATTGGAGAAATTCGCACAAAGTATTTTACTCAAAAATTTCTAACTTTGACTGATATAACTTTTTCGTCTTTCACTTTAGCGATTCGATCCATTATGATAAAAGTTAGAACTCTTCTCGGGGTTATCAGAACACAGAGATATTGGAGAAATTGGCAAAAAAAATTTTACTCAAAAATTTCGAAATTTGCCTGATATAAGTCTTTCCTTTTTTTGTTCAGCGATTCGATACATCATGATAAAAGTTAAATCTCTTCTGTGGGCTATCAGAACACAGAGATATTGAAGAAATTCGGAAAAAAAATAATTTTACTCAAAATTTCGGACTTTGAATGATATAACCCTTTCGTCTTTTACTTTAGCGATTCGATCCATTATGATAAAAGTTAGAACTCTTCTCGGGGCTATCAGAACACAGAGATATTGGAGAAATTCCCACAAAAAATTTTACTCAAAAATTTCGAACTTTGACTGATATAACTCTTTCACTTTAGCGATTCGATCCATTATGATAAAAGTTAGAACCCTTCTCGGGGCTAACATAACACACAGATATTGGAGAAATTACCAAAAAAAATTTTACTCAAAAATTTCGAAATTTGTCTGATATAAGCCTTTCCTTTTTCAGTTCAGCGATTCGATACATCATGATAAAAGTTATATCTCTTCTTAGGGCTATCAGAACACAAAGATATTGGAGAAATTCGCAAAAAAACCAATTTTACTAAAACATTTCGAACTTTGACTGATATAATTCTTTCGTCTTTCACTTTAGCGATTCGATCCATTATGATAAAAGTTAGAACTCTTCTCGGGGCTAGCAGAACACAGAGATATTGGAGAAATTCGCAAAAAAAATTTTTCTCAAATATTTCGAAATTTGCCTGATATAAGTCTTTCCTTTTTTTGTTCAGCGATTCGATACATCATGATAAAAGTTAAATCTCTTCTGTGGGCTATCAGAACACAGAGATATTGAAGAAATTCGGAAAAAAAACAATTTTACTAAAAAATTTCGGACTTTGACTGATATACCTCTTTCGTCTTTTCCTTTAGCGATTCGGTCCCTTATGATAAAAGTTAGAACTCTTCTCGGGGCTATCAGAACACACAGATATTGGAGAAATTCCCACAAAAAATTTTACTCAAAAATTTCGAACTTTGACTGATATAACTCTTTCACTTTAGCGATTCGATCCATTATGATAAAAGTTAGAACCCTTCTCGGGGCTATCATAACACACAGATATTGGAGAAATTAGCAAAAAAAATTTTACTCAAAAATTTCGAAATTTGTCTGATATAAGCCTTTCCTTTTTCAGTTCAGCGATTCGATACACCATGATAAAAGTTATATCTCTTCTTAGGGCTATCAGAACACAAAGATATTGGAGAAATTCGCAAAAAAACCAATTTTACTCAAACATTTCGAACTTTGACTGATATAATACTTTCGTCTTTCACTTTAGCGATTCGATCCATTATGATAAAAGTTAGAACTCTTCTCGGGGCTATCAGAACACAGAGATATTGGAGAAATTAGCAAAAAAAATTTTTCTCAAAAATTTCGAAATTTGCCTGATATAAGTCTTTCCTTTTTTTGTTCAGCGATTCGATACATCATGATAAAAGTTAAATCTCTTCTGTGGGCTATCAGAACACAGAGATATTGAAGAAATTCGGAAAAAAAATAATTTTACTCAAAATTTCGGACTTTGAATGATATAACTCTTTCGTCTTTTACTTTAGCGATTCGATCCATTATGATAAAAGTTAGAACTCTTCTCGGGGCTATCAGAACACAGAGATATTGGAGAAATTCGCACAAAGTATTTTACTCAAAAATTTCTAACTTTGACTGATATAACTCTTTCGTCTTTCACTTTAGCGATTCGATCCATTATGATAAAAGTTAGAACTCTTCTCGGGGTTATCAGAACACAGAGATATTGGAGAAATTGGCAAAAAAAATTTTACTCAAAAATTTCGAAATTTGCCTGATATAAGTCTTTCCTTTTTCAGTTCAGCAATTCGATACATCATGATAAAAGTTATATCTCTTCTTAGGGCTATCAGAACACAGAGATATTGAAGAAATTCGGAAAAAAAACAATTTTACTCAAAAATTACGGACTTTGACTGATATAACACTTTCGTCTTTCACTTTAGCGATTCGATCCATTATGATAAAAGTTAGAACTCTTCTCGGGGCTATCAGAACACAGAGATATTGGAGAAATTCCCACAAAAAATTTTACTCAAAAATTTCGAACTTTGACTGATATAACTCTTTCACTTTAGCGATTCGATCCATTATGATAAAAGTTAGAACCCTTCTCGGGGCTAACATAACACACAGATATTGGAGAAATTACCAAAAAAAATTTTACTCAAAAATTTCAAAATTTGTCTGATATAAGCCTTTCCTTTTTCAGTTCAGCGATTCGATACATCATGATAAAAGTTATATCTCTTCTTAGGGCTATCAGAACACAGAGATATTGGAGAAATTCGCAAAAAAACCAATTTTACTAAAACATTTCGAACTTTGACTGATATAATACTTTCGTCTTTCACTTTAGCGATTCGATCCATTATGATAAAAGTTAGAACTCTTCTCGGGGCTATCAGAACACAGAGATATTGGAGAAATTAGCAAAAAAAATTTTTCTAAAAATTTTCGAAATTTGCCTGATATAAGTCTTTCCTTTTTTTGTTCAGCGATTCGATACATCATGATAAAAGTTAAATCTCTTCTGTGGGCTATCAGAACACAGATATATTGAAGAAATTCGGAAAAAAAATAATTTTACTCAAAATTTCGGACTTTGAATGATATAACTCTTTCGTCTTTTACTTTAGCGATTCGATCCATTATGATAAAAGTTAGAACTCTTCTCGGGGCTATCAGAACACAGAGATATTGGAGAAATTCCCACAAAAAATTTTACTCAAAAATTTCGAACTTTGACTGATATAACTCTTTCACTTTAGCGATTCGATCCATTATGATAAAAGTTGGAACTCTTCTCGGGGTTATCAGAACACAGAGATATTGGAGAAATTGGCAAAAAAAATTTTACTCAAAAATTTCGAAATTTGCCTGATATAAGTCTTTCCTTTTTCAGTTCAGCAATTCGATACATCATGATAAAAGTTATATCTCTTCTTAGGGCTATCAGAACACAGAGATATTGAAGAAATTCGGAAAAAAAACAATTTTACTCAAAAATTTTGGACTTTGACTGATATAACACTTTCGTCTTTCACTTTAGCGATTCGATCCATTATGATAAAAGTTAGAACTCTTCTCGGGGCTATCAGAACACAGTGATATTGGAGAAATTCGCAAAAAAAGTTTTACTCAAAAATTTCGAAATTTGTCTGATATAAGCCTTTCCTTTTACAGTTCAGCGATTCGATACATCATGATAAAAGTTACATCTCTTCTTAGGGCATTCAGAACACAAAGATATTGGAGCAATTCGCAAGAAAACCAATTTTACTAAAACATTTCGAACTTTGACTGATATAATTCTTTCGTCTTTCACTTTAGCGATTCGATCCATTATGATAAAAGTTAGAACTCTTCTCGGGGCTATCAGAACACAGAGATATTAGAGAAAT
Source organism: Solenopsis invicta (assembly GCF_016802725.1). Taxonomy (NCBI): domain Eukaryota; kingdom Metazoa; phylum Arthropoda; class Insecta; order Hymenoptera; family Formicidae; genus Solenopsis; species Solenopsis invicta. The sequence goes on along the minus strand of NC_052674.1, from coordinate 10,496,147 downwards.
TCGCAAAAAAAATTTTTCTCAAAAATTTCGAAATTTGCCTGATATAAGTCTTTCCTTTTTTTGTTCAGCGATTCGATACATCATGATAAAAGTTAAATCTCTTCTGTGGGCTATCAGAACACAGAGATATTGAAGAAATTCGGAAAAAAAGCAATTTTACTAAAAAATTTCGGACTTTGACTTATATAACTCTTTCGTCTTTTCCTTTAGCGATTCGGTCCATTATGATAAAAGTTAGAACTCTTCTCGGGGCTATCAGAACACAGAGATATTGGAGAAATTCGCACAAAGTATTTTACTCAAAAATTTCGAACTTTGACTGATATAACTCTTTCGTCTTTCACTTTAGCGATTCGATCCATTATGATAAAAGTTAGAACTCTTCTCGGGGTTATCAGAACACAGAGATATTGGAGAAATTGGCAAAAAAAATTTTACTCAAAAATTTTGAAATTTGCCTGATATAAGTCTTTCCTTTTTCAGTTCAGCAATTCGATACATCATGATAAAAGTTATATCTCTTCTTAGGGCTATCAGAACACAGAGATATTGAAGAAATTCGGAAAAAAAACAATTTTACTCAGAAATTACGGACTTTGACTGATATAACACTTTCGTCTTTCACTTTAGCGATTCGATCCATTATGATAAAAGTTAGAACTCTTCTCGGGGCTATCAGAACACAGAGATATTGGAGAAATTCCCACAAAAAATTTTACTCAAAAATTTCGAACTTTGACTGATATAACTCTTTCACTTTAGCGATTCGATCCATTATGATAAAAGTTAGAACCCTTCTCGGGGCTAACATAACACACAGATATTGGAGAAATTACCAAAAAAAATTTTACTCAAAAATTTCGAAATTTGTCTGATATAAGCCTTTCCTTTTTCAGTTCAGCGATTCGATACATCATGATAAAAGTTATATCTCTTCTTAGGGCTATCAGAACACAGAGATATTGGAGAAATTCGCAAAAAAACCAATTTTACTAAAACATTTCGAACTTTGACGGATATAATTCTTTCGTCTTTCACTTTAGCGATTCGATCCATTATGATAAAAGTTAGAACTCTTCTCGGGGCTAGCAGAACACAGAGATATTGGAGAAATTCGAAAAAAAATTTTTCTCAAAAATTTCGAAATTTGCCTGATATAAGTCTTTCCTTTTTTTGTTCAGCGATTCGATACATCATGATAAAAGTTAAATCTCTTCTGTGGGCTATCAGAACACAGAGATATTGAAGAAATTCGGAAAAAAAACAATTTTACTCAAAAATTTCGGACTTTGACTGATATAACACTTTCGTCTTTCACTTTAGCGTTTCGATTCATCATGATAAAAGTTCGAACTCTTCTAGGGGCTATCAGAACACAGAAATATTGGAGAAATTCGCAAAAAAAATTTTACTCAAATATTATAAACTTTGACTGATATAAGTCTTTCGTTTTTCACTTTAGCGATTCGGTCGATCATGATAAAAGTTAGAACTCTTCTATGGGCTATCAGAACCCAAAATATTCGAGAAATTCGCAAAAAAAATTTTACTAAAAAATTACGAACTTTGACGGACATATGTCTTTCGATTTTCACTTTAGCGATTCGATCGATCATGATAAAAGTTAGAACTCTTCTTGGGGCTATCAGAACACAGAGATATTGGAAAAAATCGCAAAAAAAGTTTTACTCAAAACTTTCGAACTTTGACTGATATAAGTCTTTCGTTTTTCACTTTAGCGATTCGATCTATCATGATAAAAGTTAGAACTCTTCTAGGGGCTATCAGAACACAGAAATATTGGAGAAATTCGCAAAAAAAGTTTTACTCAAAAATTACGAACTTTGACGGCTATATGTCTTTCGATTTTCACTTTAGCGATTCGATTCATCATGATAAAAGTTAGAACTCTTCTGAGGGCTATCAGAAAACAGAAATATTGGAGAAACTCGCAAAAAAAATTTTACTCAAAAATTTCCAACTTTGACTGATATAAGACTTAAGTTTTTCACTTTAGCGATTCGATTCATCATGATAAAAGTTAGAACTCTTCTAGGGGCTATCAGAACACAGAAATATTGGAGAAATTCGCAAAAAAAATTTTACTCAAAAATTTCGAACTTTGACGGCTATATGTCTTTCGATTTTCACTTTAGCGATTCGATTCATCATGATAAAAGTTAGAACTCTTCTGAGGGCTATCAGAAAACAGAAATATTGGAGAAACTCGCAAAAAAAGTTTTACTCAAAAATTTCCAACTTTGACTGATATAAGTCTTAAGTTTTTCACTTTAGCGATTCGATTCATCATGATAAAAGTTAGAACTCTTCTAGGGGCTATCAGAACACAGAAATATTGGAGAAATTCGCAAAAAAAATTTTACTCAAAAATTTCGAACTTTGACAGATTTAAGTCTTTCGATTTTCACTTTAGCGATTCGATCGATCATGATAAAAATTAGAACTCTTCAAGGGGCTATCAAAACACAGAAATATTGTAGAAATTCGCAAAAAAAATTTTACTCAAAAATTTCTAACTTTGACTGATATAAGACTTTCGTTTTTCACTTTAGCGATTCGATCAATCATGATAAAAGTTAGAACACTTCTGGGGGCTCTCAGAACACAGAGATATTGGAGAAAGTCGCAAAAAAAATTTTACTTAAATATTTCGGACTTTGACTGATATAACACTTCAGTTTTTCACTTTAGCGATTCGATCCATTATGATAAAAGTTAGAACTCTTCTCGGGGCTATCAGAACACAGAGATATTGGAGAAATTCGCACAAAGTATTTTACTCAAAAATTTCTAACTTTGACTGATATAACTCTTTCACTTTAGCGATTCGATCCATTATGATAAAAGTTAGAACCCTTCTCGGGGCTAACATAACACACAGATATTGGAGAAATTACCAAAAAAAATTTTACTCAAAAATTTCGAAATTTGTCTGATATAAGCCTTTCCTTTTTCAGTTCAGCGATTCGATACATCATGATAAAAGTTATATCTCTTCTTAGGGCTATCAGAACACAAAGATATTGGAGAAATTCGCAAAGAAACCAATTTTACTAAAACATTTCGAACTTTGACTGATGTAATACTTTCGTCTTTCACTTTAGCGATTCGATCCATTATGATAAAAGTTAGAACTCTTCTCGGGGCTATCAGAACACAGAGATATTGGAGAAATTAGCAAAAAAAATTTTTCTCAAAAATTTCGATATTTGCCTGATATAAGTCTTTCCTTTTTTTGTTCAGCGATTCGATACATCATGATAAAAGTTAAATCTCTTCTGTGGGCTATCAGAACACAGAGATATTGAAGAAATTCGGAAAAAAAACAATTTTACTAAAAAATTTCGGACTTTGACTGATATACCTCTTTCGTCTTTTCCTTTAGCGATTCGGTCCCTTATGATAAAAGTTAGAACTCTTCTCGGGGCTATCAGAACACAGAGATATTGGAGAAATTCCCACAAAAAATTTTACTCAAAAATTTCGAACTTTGACTGATATAACTCTTTCACTTTAGCGATTCGATCCATTATGATAAAAGTTAGAACCCTTCTCGGGGCTATCATAACACACAGATATTGGAGAAATTAGCAAAAAAAATTTTACTCAAAAATTTCGAAATTTGTCTGATATAAGCCTTTCCTTTTTCAGTTCAGCGATTCGATACATCATGATAAAAGTTATATCTCTTCTTAGGGCTATCAGAACACAAAGATATTGGAGAAATTCGCAAAGAAACCAATTTTACTAAAACATTTCGAACTTTGACTGATGTAATACTTTCGTCTTTCACTTTAGCGATTCGATCCATTATGATAAAAGTTAGAACTCTTCTCGGGGCTATCAGAACACAGAGATATTGGAGAAATTAGCAAAAAAATTTTTCTCAAAAATTTCGATATTTGCCTGATATAAGTCTTTCCTTTTTTTGTTCAGCGATTCGATACATCATGATAAAAGTTAAATCTCTTCTGTGGGCTATCAGAACACAGAGATATTGAAGAAATTCGGAAAAAAATAATTTTACTCAAAATTTCGGACTTTGAATGATATAACTCTTTCGTCTTTTACTTTAGCGATTCGATCCATTATGATAAAAGTTAGAACTCTTCTCGGGGCTATCAGAACACAGAGATATTGGAGAAATTCGCACAAAGTATTTTACTCAAAAATTTCGAACTTTGACTGATATAACTCTTTCGTCTTTCACTTTAGCGATTCGATCCATTATGATAAAAGTTAGAACTCTTCTCGGGGTTATCAGAACACAGAGATATTGGAGAAATTGGTAAAAAAATTTTACTCAAAAATTTCGAAATTTGCCTTATATAAGTCTTTCCTTTTTCAGTTCAGCAATTCGATACATCATGATAAAAGTTATATCTCTTCTTAGGGCTATCAGAACACAGAGATATTGAAGAAATTCGGAAAAAAAACAATTTTACTCAAAAATTTCGGACTTTGACTGATATAACACTTTCGTCTTTCACTTTAGCGATTCGATCCATTATGATAAAAGTTAGAACTCTTCTCGGGGCTATCAGAACACAGAGATATTGGAGAAATTCGCACAAAGTATTTTACTCAAAAATTTCTAACTTTGACTGATATAACTTTTTCGTCTTTCACTTTAGCGATTCGATCCATTATGATAAAAGTTAGAACTCTTCTCGGAGTTATCAGAACACAGAGATATTGGAGAAATTGGCAAAAAAAATTTTACTCAAAAATTTCGAAATTTGCCTGATATAAGTCTTTCCTTTTTTTGTTCAGCGATTCGATACATCATGATAAAAGTTAAATCTCTTCTGTGGGCTATCAGAACACAGAGATATTGAAGAAATTCGGAAAAAAAATAATTTTACTCAAAATTTCGGACTTTGAATGTTATAACTCTTTCGTCTTTTACTTTAGCGATTCGATCCATTATGATAAAAGTTAGAACTCTTCTCGGGGCTATCAGAACACAGAGATATTGGAGAAATTCCCACAAAAAATTTTACTCAAAAATTTCGAACTTTAACTGATATAACTCTTTCACTTTAGCGATTCGATCCATTATGATAAAAGTTAGAACCCTTCTCGGGGCTAACATAACACACAGATATTGGAGAAATTAGCAAAAAAAATTTTACTCAAAAATTTCGAAATTTGTCTGATATAAGCCTTTCCTTTTTCAGTTCAGCGATTCGATACATCATGATAAAAGTTATATCTCTTCTTAGGGCTATCAGAACACAAAGATATTGGAGAAATTCGCAAAAAAACCAATTTTACTAAAACATTTCGAACTTTGACTGATATAATTCTTTCGTCTTTCACTTTAGCGATTCGATCCATTATGATAAAAGTTAGAACTCTTCTCGGGGCTAGCAGAACACAGAGATATTGGAGAAATTCGCAAAAAAAATTTTTCTCAAATATTTCGAAATTTGCCTGATATAAGTCTTTCCTTTTTTTGTTCAGCGATTCGATACATCATGATAAAAGTTAAATCTCTTCTGTGGGCTATCAGAACACAGAGATATTGAAGAAATTCGGAAAAAAAACAATTTTACTAAAAAATTTCGGACTTTGACTGATATACCTCTTTCGTCTTTTCCTTTAGCGATTCGGTCCCTTATGATAAAAGTTAGAACTCTTCTCGGGGCTATCAGAACACACAGATATTGGAGAAATTCCCACAAAAAATTTTACTCAAAAATTTCGAACTTTGACTGATATAACTCTTTCACTTTAGCGATTCGATCCATTATGATAAAAGTTAGAACCCTTCTCGGGGCTATCATAACACACAGATATTGGAGAAATTAGCAAAAAAAATTTTACTCAAAAATTTCGAAATTTGTCTGATATAAGCCTTTCCTTTTTCAGTTCAGCGATTCGATACATCATGATAAAAGTTATATCTCTTCTTAGGGCTATCAGAACACAAAGATATTGGAGAAATTCGCAAAAAAACCAATTTTACTCAAACATTTCGAACTTTGACTGATATAATACTTTCGTCTTTCACTTTAGCGATTCGATCCATTATGATAAAAGTTAGAACTCTTCTCGGGGCTATCAGAACACAGAGATATTGGAGAAATTAGCAAAAAAAATTTTTCTCAAAAATTTCGAAATTTGCCTGATATAAGTCTTTCCTTTTTTTGTTCAGCGATTCGATACATCATGATAAAAGTTAAATCTCTTCTGTGGGCTATCAGAACACAGAGATATTGAAGAAATTCGGAAAAAAAATAATTTTACTCAAAATTTCGGACTTTGAATGTTATAACTCTTTCGTCTTTTACTTTAGCGATTCGATCCATTATGATAAAAGTTAGAACTCTTCTCGGGGCTATCAGAACACAGAGATATTGGAGAAATTCGCACAAAGTATTTTACTCAAAAATTTCTAACTTTGACTGATATAACTCTTTCGTCTTTCACTTTAGCGATTCGATCCATTATGATAAAAGTTAGAACTCTTCTCGGGGTTATCAGAACACAGAGATATTGGAGAAATTGGCAAAAAAAATTTTACTCAAAAATTTCGAAATTTGCCTGATATAAGTCTTTCCTTTTTTTGTTCAGCGATTCGATACATCATGATAAAAGTTAAATCTCTTCTGTGGGCTATCAGAACACAGAGATATTGAAGAAATTCGGAAAAAAAATAATTTTACTCAAAATTTCGGACTTTGAATGTTATAACTCTTTCGTCTTTTACTTTAGCGATTCGATCCATTATGATAAAAGTTAGAACTCTTCTCGGGGCTATCAGAACACAGAGATATTGGAGAAATTCGCACAAAGTATTTTACTCAAAAATTTCGAACTTTGACTGATATAACTCTTTCGTCTTTCACTTTAGCGATTCGATCCATTATGATAAAAGTTAGAACTCTTCTCGGGGTTATCAGAACACAGAGATATTGGAGAAATTGGCAAAAAAAATTTTACTCAAAAATTTCGAAATTTGCCTGATATAAGTCTTTCCTTTTTCAGTTCAGCATTTCGATACATCATGATAAAAGTTATATCTCTTCTTAGGGCTATCAGAACACAGAGATATTGAAGAAATTCGGAAAAAAAACAATTTTACTCAAAAATTACGGACTTTGACTGATATAACACTTTCGTCTTTCACTTTAGCGATTCGATCCATTATGATAAAAGTTAGAACTCTTCTCGGGGCTATCAGAACACAGAGATATTGGAGAAATTCCACAAAAAATTTTACTCAAAAATTTCGAACTTTGACTGATATAACTCTTTCACTTTAGCGATTCGATCCATTATGATAAAAGTTAGAACCCTTCTCGGGGCTAACATAACACACAGATATTGGAGAAATTACCAAAAAAAATTTTACTCAAAAATTTCAAAATTTGTCTGATATAAGCCTTTCCTTTTTCAGTTCAGCAATTCGATACATCATGATAAAAGTTATATCTCTTCTGTGGGCTATCAGAACACAGAGATATTGGAGAAATTCGCAAAAAAACCAATTTTACTAAAACATTTCGAACTTTGACTGATATAATACTTTCGTCTTTCACTTTAGCGATTCGATCCATTATGATAAAAGTTAGAACTCTTCTCGGGGCTATCAGAACACAGAGATATTGGAGAAATTAGCAAAAAAAATTTTTCTCAAAAATTTCGAAATTTGCCTGATATAAGTCTTTCCTTTTTTTGTTCAGCGATTCGATACATCATGATAAAAGTTAAATCTCTTCTGTGGGCTATCAGAACACAGAGATATTGAAGAAATTCGGAAAAAAAATAATTTTACTCAAAATTTCGGACTTTGAATGATATAACTCTTTCGTCTTTTACTTTAGCGATTCGATCCATTATGATAAAAGTTAGAACTCTTCTCGGGGCTATCAGAACACAGAGATATTGGAGAAATTCGCACAAAGTATTTTACTCAAAAATTTCTAACTTTGACTGATATAACTCTTTCGTCTTTCACTTTAGCGATTCGATCCATTATGATAAAAGTTAGAACTCTTCTCGGGGTTATCAGAACACAGAGATATTGGAGAAATTCGCAAAAAAAATTTTACTCAAAAATTTCGAAATTTGCCTGATATAAGTCTTTCCTTTTTCAGTTCAGCAATTCGATACATCATGATAAAAGTTATATCTCTTCTTAGGGCTATCAGAACACAGAGATATTGAAGAAATTCGGAAAAAAAACAATTTTACTCAAAAATTACGGACTTTGACTGATATAACACTTTCGTCTTTCACTTTAGCGATTCGATCCATTATGATAAAAGTTAGAACTCTTCTCGGGGCTATCAGAACACAGAGATATTGGAGAAATTCCCACAAAAAATTTTACTCAAAAATTTCGAACTTTGACTGATATAACTCTTTCACTTTAGCGATTCGATCCATTATGATAAAAGTTAGAACCCTTCTCGGGGCTAACATAACACACAGATATTGGAGAAATTACCAAAAAAAATTTTACTCAAAAATTTCAAAATTTGTCTGATATAAGCCTTTCCTTTTTCAGTTCAGCGATTCGATACATCATGATAAAAGTTATATCTCTTCTTAGGGCTATCAGAACACAGAGATATTGGAGAAATTCGCAAAAAAACCAATTTTACTAAAACATTTCGAACTTTGACTGATATAATACTTTCGTCTTTCACTTTAGCGATTCGATCCATTATGATAAAAGTTAGAACTCTTCTCGGGGCTATCAGAACACAGAGATATTGGAGAAATTAGCAAAAAAAATTTTTCTAAAAATTTTCGAAATTTGCCTGATATAAGTCTTTCCTTTTTTTGTTCAGCGATTCGATACATCATGATAAAAGTTAAATCTCTTCTGTGGGCTATCAGAACACAGATATATTGAAGAAATTCGGAAAAAAAATAATTTTACTCAAAATTTCGGACTTTGAATGATATAACTCTTTCGTCTTTTACTTTAGCGATTCGATCCATTATGATAAAAGTTAGAACTCTTCTCGGGGCTATCAGAACACAGAGATATTGGAGAAATTCCCACAAAAAATTTTACTCAAAAATTTCGAACTTTGACTGATATAACTCTTTCACTTTAGCGATTCGATCCATTATGATAAAAGTTGGAACTCTTCTCTGGGTTATCAGAACACAGAGATATTGGAGAAATTGGCAAAAAAAATTTTACTCAAAAATTTCGAAATTTGCCTGATATAAGTCTTTCCTTTTTCAGTTCAGCAATTCGATACATCATGATAAAAGTTATATCTCTTCTTAGGGCTATCAGAACACAGAGATATTGAAGAAATTCGGAAAAAAAACAATTTTACTCAAAAATTTTGGACTTTGACTGATATAACACTTTCGTCTTTCACTTTAGCGATTCGATCCATTATGATAAAAGTTAGAACTCTTCTCGGGGCTATCAGAACACAGTGATATTGGAGAAATTCGCAAAAAAAGTTTTACTCAAAAATTTCGAAATTTGTCTGATATAAGCCTTTCCTTTTACAGTTCAGCGATTCGATACATCATGATAAAAGTTACATCTCTTCTTAGGGCATTCAGAACACAAAGATATTGGAGAAATTCGCAAAAAAACCAATTTTACTAAAACATTTCGAACTTTGACTGATATAATTCTTTCGTCTTTCACTTTAGCGATTCGATCCATTATGATAAAAGTTAGAACTCTTCTCGGGGCTATCAGAACACAGAGATATTGAAGAAATTCGGAAAAAAAATAATTTCACTCAAAAATTTCGGACTTTGACTGACATAACTTTTTCGTCTTTTACTTTAGCGATTCGATCCATTATGATAAAAGTTAGAACTCTTCTCGGGGCTATCAGAACACAGTGATATTGGAGAAATTCGCAAATAAAATTTTCTCAAAAATTTCGAAATTTGCCTGATATAAGTCTTTCCTTTTTTTGTTCAGCGATTCGATACATCATGATAAAAGTTAAATCTCTTCTGTGGGCTATCAGAACACAGAGATATTGAAGAAATTCGGAAAAAAAACAATTTTACTAAAAAATTTCGGACTTTGACTGATATAACTCTTTCGTCTTTTCCTTTAGCGATTCGGACCATTATGATAAAAGTTAGAACTCTTCTCGGGGCTATCAGAACACAGAGATATTGGAGAAATTCGCATAAAGTATTTTACTCAAAAATTTCGAACTTTGACTGATATAACTCTTTCGTCTTTCACTTTAGCGATTCGATCCATTATGATAAAAGTTAGAACTCTTCTCGGGGTTATCAGAACACAGAGATATTGGAGAAATTGGCAAAAAAAATTTTACTCAAAAATTTCGAAATTTGCCTGATATAAGTCATTCCTTTTTCAGTTCAGGAATTCGATACATCATGATAAAAGTTATATCTCTTCTTAGGGCTATCAGAACACAGAGATATTGAAGAAATTCGGAAAAAAAACAATTTTACTCAAAAATTACGGACTTTGACTGATATAACACTTTCGTCTTTCACTTTAGCGATTCGATCCATTATGATAAAAGTTAGAACTCTTCTCGGGGCTATCAGAACACAGAGATATTGGAGAAATTCCCACAAAAAATTTTAATCAAAAATTTCGAACTTTGACTGATATAACTCTTTCACATTAGCGATTCGATCCATTATGATAAAAGTTAGAACCCTTCTCGGGGCTAACATAACACACAGATATTGGAGAAATTACCAAAAAAAATTTTACTCAAAAATTTCGAAATTTGTCTGATATAAGCCTTTCCTTTTTCAGTTCAGCGATTCGATACATCATGATAAAAGTTATATCTCTTCTTAGGGCTATCAGAACACAGAGATATTGGAGAAATTCGCAAAAAAACCAATTTTACTAAAACATTTCGAACTTTGACGGATATAATTCTTTCGTCTTTCACTTTAGCGATTCGATCCATTATGATAAAAGTTAGAACTCTTCTCGGGGCTAGCAGAACACAGAGATATTGGAGAAATTCGCAAAAAAAATTTTTCTCAAAAATTTCGAAATTTGCCTGATATAAGTCTTTCCTTTTTTTGTTCAGCGATTCGATACATCATGATAAAAGTTAAATCTCTTCTGTGGGCTATCAGAACACAGAGATATTGAAGAAATTCGGAAAAAAAACAATTTTACTCAAAAATTTCGGACTTTGACTGATATAACACTTTCGTCTTTCACTTTAGCGTTTCGATTCATCATGATAAAAGTTCGAACTCTTCTAGGGGCTATCAGAACACAGAAATATTGGAGAAATTCGCAAAAAAAATTTTACTCAAATATTATAAACTTTGACTGATATAAGTCTTTCGTTTTTCACTTTAGCGATTCGATTCATCATGATAAAAGTTCGAACTCTTCTAGGGGCTATCAGAACACAAAATATTCGAGAAATTCGCAAAAAAAATTTTACTCAAAAATTACGAACTTTGACGGATATATTCTTTCGATTTTCACTTTAGCGATTCGATCGATCATGATAAAAGTTAGAACTCTTCTTGGGGCTATCAGAACACAGAGATATTGGAAAAAATCGCAAAAAAAGTTTTACTCGAAGATTACGAACTTTGACTGATATAAGTCTTTCGTTTTTCACTTTAGCGATTCGATCTATCATGATAAAAGTTAGAACTCTTCTAGGGGCTATCAGAACACAGAAATATTGGAGAAATTCGCAAAAAAAATTTTACTCAAAAATTTCGAACTTTGACGGCTATATGTCTTTCGTTTTTCACTTTAGCGATTCGATTCATCATGATAAAAGTTAGAACTCTTCTGAGGGCTATCAGAAAACAGAAATATTGGAGAAACTCGCAAAAAAAGTTTTACTCAGAAATTTCCAACTTTGACTGATATAAGTCTTAAGTTTTTCACTTTAGCGATTCGATTCATCATGATAAAAGTTAGAACTCTTCTAGGGGCTATCAGAACACAGAAATATTGGAGAAATTCGCAAAAAAAATTTTACTCAAAAATTTCGAACTTTGACAGATTTAAGTCTTTCGATTTTCACTTTAGCGATTCGATCGATCATGATAAAAGTTAGAACTCTTCAAGGGGCTATCAAAACACAGAAATATTGTAGAAATTCGCAAAAAAAATTTTACTCAAAAATTTCTAACTTTGACTGATATAAGACTTTCGTTTTTCACTTTAGCGATTCGATCAATCATGATAAAAGTTAGAACACTTCTGGGGGCTCTCAGAACACAGAGATATTGGAGAAAGTCGCAAAAAAAATTTTACTTAAATATTTCGGACTTTGACTGATATAACACTTCAGTTTTTCACTTTAGCGATTCGATCAATCATGATAAAAGTTAGAACTCTTCTGATTGCTATCAAAACACAGAAATATTGGAGAAATTCGCAATGAAGGTTTTACTCAAAAATTTTGAACTTTGACTGTTATAACTCTTTTGGCGATAATGGCAATGATAGCGATGATGATGGCGATGATGGAGATGATGGCGATAATGGCAATGATGTCGATGATGGCGATGATGGCGATGATGATCGGGTAATCGTATTGTCACTCTTATGACGGCAATGGAAATGGCAATGATAGAAATGATAACAATAGTGGGAATGATGGCAATTGTGGCGTTAGTGATAGTCCACTGAATTTCTGCAAAATTAAAAAGAACTTGAAAAAGGATTCACTTCTGACATCTATTCTTGTCAAAAAATTGATCAAAGTTGGACTGTCTTTCACCGTTTTTCCGCTAAAGATTATTCATGTCATTATAGTGGCAAAATATCGGTCACGACGTATGCAAGACTTACGAGCGTTGAATGAGTATCGGAAAATCTCGTGCAAGCCTACCAAAAACAAGTTAAGTATTATAATCAGCTTCGGCGTTGTACAGTTTTTGTAGTGGGAGCTCGTTTTGAAGAGATACCACGTCCTATCGTCCGCGGCTCAAAGCATTACGGCAAAATTGTTACCGAAATTTTATGGACCATTCCGCGTTGTAATAGCCCTTTCGCCTGTCGTATACGAAGTAACAGAAGTTAATTTTTTCCAGGTTTTTTTTTAATTTTGAAAAAATTCATCATTTTTCGTCAAGTTTTTGTCAAAAAATCGACTAAATGTCTCTGGTCGATTTTCTCACCATTTGTCCGCTAAAGATTAATCCCAAGCAGAACAGTAAGTGAAAATGTCATCAAATCTTAATTGATCGAAAAGTGACTTTTAATGATCATTTTGACATTATTTTGATGTAGTGGTGACTCCCTGTTCTGCTTGAAATATGTGAGATAGTCTCTCATTCACAGCATTTCCATTATTGCCATCATTGACATCTTTGCCATCTTCGCCATCCCATTGCCATCATTGCATTCATTTCAACATTGCCATCCCATTGCCACCATTGCATTCATTTCAACATTTCAACAATGCACATGATTGACATCAGTGCCATTAGTCAACCTATAGCCTGACAATCTTAGGGCAATGTTCTCGATAATTTTAATGATGGCAATGAAATGGCAATATGGAAATGGAATGACACATTATGGAATAAATGCTTGGTAACGTTATCAAAAAGATGGCAATGATAGCAGTAGCAGAAATGGTGGCATTTGTGACAATGATAGCAATGATGGCAATTGTGATAATGACGGCAATCGTGGCAATGATGGCATTGATGGCAATGGCTTACACCGGTTGTTTGATACGCGTACTAAGTACAATATACGTACTAAATTAATTTAATTCGATGGTGTAAACGATGACGTATAGTCTGGTACGATACAAATCAAACAGACGTATCGTATCAAAATAGTACGCATTTTCAGCACACATGTAACGGTGTAAACATTTCCGTATTATGTAATAGGCGATTTAGGTTTTCTCAAGTTTTTTCAGTTAATAGTTAATAATGTCTTCGTCTTGTAAGAATAAATTTACGATAATTAATATAATGTGTAAAAAAGGACAAAATTGGGAAGAAGAGGAGACGCGTGTTTTTTTAGAATTATGCACGGAGAAACAATTATTATCAATAATGGATGGAAAAAAACATAAACATTTTGAAATATTCCGGCTACTTGTTTCAGAAATGGAACAAAGAAGTTACAATAAAACTGCAGAGCAGATAAAGGTAAAATTAAAAAATTTAAAACTTGCATACTTTAAATGCAAAAGAGATAATAATGTTAGTGGAGCTGCAACTAAACGTTGTTCATTCTATGACGAAATGGAAATATTATATGGCTGCAGACCAAATACAGCAGCAAGCTCATGTCATTCAGGAATCGATAATTGCATTCCATAATTGCATTCTTTCCATCATTGCCATCCAATGGGATGGCCTATTTTTTATCTTTTCCATCATTGTCATTATTGCCATCGTTGCCATCATTGTCATCCCATTTTCATCATTGCCATTATTATTACGCCATTGCCGCCACTGCCGACATTGCCACCATTTTTATTATTGCCATCATTGCCATCTTTTTGATAACATTTCCATCATTGCATTCATTCCATTATGCGATTCCATTTCCATATTGCCATTCCATTGCCATCATTAACATCGAGAACATTGTCATAATTGCCATCATTTCCACCATTACCGTCATTGCCGTCATGCTATATATATTGTCATTGTCTTCATTTCCATTATTGCCATTCCATTAACATCATTGCATTCATTCCAATATTTCCATCCCATTGTCATCCCATTTCCACCATTTCCACAATTGCCATAATTTCCCTCATTCCCATTATTTTCATCATTGCTATCATTGTCATCATTACAAATAGTGCCATAAGTGCCACCACTACATAAGTGCCACCATTGCCGACATTTTCAACATTGCTACCATTTCCATCGTTTCTACTATTGTCATCATTGCCATCATTGTCAACTATGCCATGGCGAAAATAGCGTTATTGCCAATAATGGCAATGATTGTAATGGGATGCCAATGATGGCAAAAATATCAACTATGACAATGATAGCAATAGTGGAAATGATGGAAATGTTGACAATGTTGGCGATAGTAGTATATGGTTAGCCATGGGGCGTCAAAACAAATGACGTCACTGGCGCCAGTCTTATCAGTGAAGTGGTGGGGGTAGGGTGACGCGCTAGCAGTAAAAGGGCCAAGTGGAGGGGTGGGTCTGACGAAATTTGGAGCGGGGCGTAGAGGACCTGACGATATCAGGACCGCGGGGTGGGGCGGGGAAGACCTGACGATATCAGGAGCGTTTTTATTGGGAAGTAAAGGGGATGGCTCCGGGAGGAATTAGAGTGTGCTTATTGGTTTCCCCCACGGCTGCCCCAGGAGCGGATTGGTTGAAAAACAGGTATTTTGGGAAAAATTTAGCAGCAAAGTGGGGAACGGGTAAAAGAGGCCTGAGAAGTCGAAAGGTCTTATCTGGAAGTTACGATAGAAAGGACGGAAGCGGCTTTTACGATATACATATGCTTTCAAAGGTATGGTACTTTTAGAAAAAAGATAATTATCAAAAGGAAGCACTTTACGATTTTAGCGTTACTACGTACAGGAGATAGAGTCTTGGCATTAGGTAGGTCGAGTGAAAAAATAATTCGGTTTTAAAAGTTACAAAAGAGTATTTATTGGAACATTCAACTTTTTTCATACATCTACGAGTATATTCTTACATTTTTAAGTTACATGATTGAATGGGGTAGCATACAGATGGTTTCATCACGCATTTTCTTTTATTATAAAGAAAAAATTTGTGGAAACTATTATTATTGTTACATTAATCTTACAAACTATTTATTATTATTCTTACATTAATCATACGAAGATTTATACTTTTTAAAAAATGCATGATTAAATATGACGCTGCAAAAGAGTGCGTTTATATCATGAAATTGTACAAATTATGACCCGTGATTTGACAGAATTATATGGACGATTTCGTCGAAGCGCAGTAAAGTTATTTCTAAAAATATTATATTAAAGTACATATCAAGAAAAGTTAAATCCTTAATTTGAGTACGTACATCGCGTTCGATTTCACTATAGTTTCCTTTTAACGTTAGTTTTATAATATCGCGATCTACGTAACTTTTCGGAAGTTTCAATTCTATTTCTTTGATTAAATAGTGAGCGCACTCGTTGATGATATTGCTTAAAGTTTTTAAATGTTCTAAATAAGCATCCACGCACTTCATTACGTTCTCCAGGCCCAGGAAGGTAGTTTTCTGCATCACGATTGCTACGGCATAGAGTTTCCGTTTCTTCATCGGTGGTGCTGAATCTTCGCCCTCCTCGTTGGTATTTTCCGCAGAATCTGACTTTTCTTTCTCCTTGTACGTCAACAATAGCGACTTTGACCCGTAGGATGAGGTAAAGATGACTGAGATATTTTTTATTACTACAGGTTCCGGTTTGAATTTGTTATTCGCGTTCAAGTAGTCGCTCCCATGTTTTCTTGAAATTGCAGCCACGATTCCGCATCAAAATATACTTCGTCAGCGTTGCTCCCGCTTAATTTCACTACAGGCTCAAAGATTCCCTTTTTAGTAATTTGCAGTCCCACGAGTATCCTTTTCGTATGTGAATTGTTGAGTCCATACGTTGTTGTCAGTAACATGGGAAAGCGTTCGCTTCTCCTCTCGTCGTTATGCATCTCGCTGATATCGGGAATCCCTGTTCGCTTTGCAGAGTTATTACTAGCTTGCTGGTTAGCCATCTTCTTCTTTTTACTTTGTTCTATCGAACGGCGAAACTGATGAAAAGTAACAGGACTAACAGTAATAAAAACACAAGGTTACTCTCTAACGAAGTTAACACTTCGAACGAGGAGACTTGAATGATTTTCAGTACGGGGTATCGTTGACCACGTCGACTCTGTTTGCGACGTTGCAACAATATAGACACGAGTCTGCGCGCGCAGCTAAGAAATTAAAAACATTTTTAAATTTTTCTAAATTTTCTAACAGAAATAATCTTACAGCAATATGATTTAAAATATCACGAGGATATGTCTAATACGACAAAGATGTGAGCGTGCGCACTTACGATAAGTTGTTCGGACATGTGATAACTTGCACTTACTGACTTTTTCCAGATAAATGACTTCCTTCACTTCAAAAATATCATCCTTTGCGGTGAGCGTGATTTTTTCTAGATAGGGAGTCAAAGATTAAACTTTTATCGAGCCTTTCGTTTTATCGACAGGAAAGAATGTCAAAAATATGCTTTTGTTAGAAGAATTTTTAAGGTTTGGCTCTTAGCCTGATTTTTTTCAAAGGTCAACTTTTGACAAGAGTATGATTTTTTTCTAATCAAAGAATAGGAAACATTATCTACTATAAGATTAATCTACGAAACGAGGATTTTGTCTAGCAACAAAACAGAACAGTAGATAGGACTAACTAGAAAAATCAGAGTTCGAAAAAGAAGGCTGAGTTGTCGAGATAAATTCATTTTCTTTTTCCTCGCTTTTGAAATATTTGGAAGATGCAACGTATAAATGTTAAGTTTCACGAAAGCTAAGCGTTAGTTCGGCTTTCGTACTCTCCAGTTATAAGTCGAGAGTTTTTCGTTGTACTACGACAAACGTTGTAAGTGCAATTTTTATTGCGAGTGAAAAAGTGAAAATAGTGAAAATGTTGCGCGACGATATTGTTAAATTTTTTATCGTGGCGTGTAATTTTAATAATAAAATAGTGAAGGGTCACTATTTTAAGAAGATAGCGCGTGACAATGACGCGTCGAACTACGCATTGTTCGACAAGTTCGCTAAGGAGTGCTCCAGCACATTGCTATGTGTTATGCACAGGCTGGGGCACTGTAATGGCAACGTGACGTTGGAAAATATAATTCGACGTCACGTTGAAACGCGACAACAGAATAAAGCGTTTTTTGAAAATGATGCGGGGGGTCATATAGCTGACTTCTTGCGTCAAAGAGAAGGTAAGTAAATTTGATGTAAATTTAAAATTGAGCGTATTAATGTAAGTGTTTTTAGATATTATTTAATTATATTTATTTTTACAGTTGTAAGACACGTAGCCAGGGTTGAGCCGCTACCGCCTCGTCGTGCGGCGCCTCTTGAGCGAAACTACGGGGCGAGACGACGACGCGCAGAAGAGGAGCTTCAAGGTGCCGTAGCAGCCCGTAAGTAACTCTACGTACAGTAAGCATGAGACACGCGTCGTCTCGTGGAGAAAATTAAATATTCTCAGTTTTATCAAATATTAAATATAGAAAATTTTCTAGGAAGACCACGAATTGAAATCGCGGACTTAGTTGCGGAGCCACCATCACCTCGATACACCCCCGTCGGTGAATCATCAGGTAAATTTAAAAATATCGTGTTATAAAGTTATTGTAATAATAGTAATAATAATAACAATTGTTATTATATATTTAGATGACGACGAGGATACTCGAGATAATTTTGACAAAGTTCCATCCTCAGCCGATGAGGCTATATTTACTCCAGGTAAGTTTTAAAAAATAGACTTGGAGAAACTAACATATAGTTATTTAGCATAATTAATAACAAAAAAATATTATTTTTAGTGCAAGCAAACGAGACGGAGGACGAAGAAGAAAGAGAGGAAAGAGCGACGCAGGAGGAGGAAGAGGAGGAAACCGAAGAAGAAGCATTAAGAGAAGATGAGGAGGGGGATACAAACGAAGATGAGGAAGAGGAGGAAGAGGAGGCAGAAGATCAAGAAGAAGAGGAAAATGAAATAGAAGAAGAAGAAGAAGAAGAAGAGCAGGAAGCGATGGAAGATGAGGAAGAAGGAGATGAAGAAGAATCGGATGAAGGCGGTGAAGTGGAGAATAATGAAGAGGGGGCGGAAATAGAAAATGACGCCGAGGAAAGAGAAGTCAGAGTTGCTTCGCCAGAGTATGATGGTAACTATTATTAATATTATTATTAAATTATTTTATTTCGAAGTAATATAAAACAAAATAATTTTAGATTATATACATTATGCCAATACCTTACCATGGAGGGCATAATTAATATCACTGGGCGGGGAAATATCGCGGGGTAACTTGGTGAGTTAGTTAGTATATTATATCTTTTGTCGGCGTTTTCGCGTATTAGTAAAAAAGAAAAGAAAAAATAAAACAGAATATAAGACAGCAATGATTAATAAAAATATTTCATCTTTCAGTTCAAACTGGCGCTGGACTTGCTGAAGCTGTAATTGGAAGAAACGCTAGTGGGGAAGAATTTCTCCACAATACTGCGGAGAATGTAGCCGACCAAAGACCTCAACAGCAGCAACATCGGTCGCAGCAACCACAGGCGCAACATTCTCAGCAACAGGAGCAAAACCCACAATCGCAGCAGCAGCAGTCGCAGCAACAACAACAACATCGGGTTGGTGATAGATTTAATTATATAGAGCTGCAGACGGAAAACGCGCGTAGATTTAGGAATTTTGCTATACTCGGGAGAGAGGCGAGTTTCGCGATACGTCCAGTGCCACAGGGTGCCGATACCGTGCGTTGGCTAGAAAACGCGTTCGGCGAAATCCATGCGTACGCGATAAGCTCAAGTGAACCGACGGATTACGTAGGACTATCTTTCAATTCCGAAAGTTTGACGCTCGGATCGGTGGGATGACCGAGTCGTTTCGCCCGGCGCGCGACTTGACTTATAAGGACATATGGGAACTCGTAAGTTCGGTAGCGCAAAGCAACGGCGGAATTGAAGTCACGGAAACTTTTAACATCAGGGTTTTCAATGTCGCAGTACCGGTGGGGCGTGGAAGGGTATCGAATCCATTGACGCGTGAGGATGTCGTCAAACGATCGATATTGGAAATAGTAAATGACGATAATTTATGCTTTCCTCGTTCACTTGTAGCCGCACGAATCCACTGCGAACGTGGAAATCTTCGGACGGGGCCGCGTCACGAAATGTGGGAAGCCGTAAGATTCCGACGTTCCTCGCTACAACGCGATTTAGCGTTAAAATTAACGATGAACGCCGGTATCGTGATACCGGAGGAGGGATGTGGGATTTACGAAATCCAGCAATTCCAACGGTATCTCGCCGCTGAAAATCTGGCAATAATGGTTTACGGTTTTAAAGATTTCGGACGCGGGGGAAACCTAATCTACGATGGGCGTACGATACTCGCCTCACTAGAACGCGAACCGAATCATTGCTTAAATATTATGTATTATGAGGGTAGACGTCATTATAATACCATTTTAAATTTAAAAGCCGCTGCGGGTTCGCAAGGTGGATATTGCGTAGCGTGTAACGTTGGTTATCGCCCCATCAGAGGGCATCGTTGCTCTAAAAGATGCCCACGCTGCTACGCTATACCCTCGTGTGAACATCACGACGCGGAGAAAGTCAGGTGCGATACGTGTAATCGTACGTTCTTCGGAAATTCATGTTTCGAGCGTCATCGTACCGAAAAATCTTATGAAGAAAAATCAACTGTTTGCCATTCGGTTAAAATTTGTAACAATTGTGGGCGATTTATAAAATCAAGCTTGCGGCACGAATGTAATAGCGCCTATTGTAGGATATGTCGTTCTCAGCAACCCGTGAATCATTTGTGTTTTATGCAACCTCTTCGACGCAGAGTCGAAGCTGAAGACCCTGGAGAGGGTACGAGTGCTGCGGCGATACGTGAAGAGGCGCAAAGAAACGCTAATGAGGGTGAGAACGACAATGAAGTCAAGGGAGCTGTCGCATTCGTGTTTTACGATTTTGAAACGCGGCAGGACGAGACGTACGAAGGAACCGAGAACGTAAAGTTACACGTTCCGACTCTCTGCGTAGCACAGCAAATTTGCGCTGCTTGCGTGGCTATAGACGACATGACGGTGCGATGTCGCTGGTGCGGAACGCGCGAATTTGTATTTAATATCGACCCGGTAAAGCAGTTTATAGAGTTCGTGACACGGCCGACAAAACATTTTAAAAGTATTATTTGTATCGTTCACAACGCAAAGGCGTTCGACGCGCAATTTATTTTAAAATATCTAGTCGAAAAATCGTTAATAACGGAAAAGCCACGGATAATTCTGAACGGGACGAAGATTATCGTGATGACGATCGGTCATACAAAATTCATCGACAGTGTTAATTATATGCCGATGCGATTATCTGATCTACCTAAAGCTTTCGGGCTAAGGGATACGGCAGATAAAGGCATTTTTCCGCATTTATTTAACACTGTGGAGAATCAATCGTATGTCGGTCCATTACCCGAGACTCGATTTTATTCTCCCGATCAAATGAAATCTGATGAGCGCGAGCGATTTCTTGCATGGCATACGGAAATGACAAATAAAAATGTCATCTTCGACTTCCAGCGCGAGATCGTACGTTATTGTCGAAATGACGTAGATATTTTACGACGTGCTTGTGTAGCTTTCCAAAAAATATTTTTAGAGCGCGGCGGTGTGTGTCCTTTCGAAGAATGCACGACTATCGCTTCCACGTGTATGAAAGTTTTTCGAAAAAACTTTCTTCGCGAGGGGGAAATAGGAATCATCCCGCCGGGCGGATACAGAAACGCCGATAGACAATCGCGCAAAGCTTTACAATGGTTAGTGTGGAAGGAGCGTGAGCTCGGTCATCCCATAAACCATGCCGGGCGAGGTCGCGAGCGTTTAATCGGCGGTAGCCACGTAGACGGATATTACGAGACAAAATTGGGGACTGAAACTCAGCGTTTCGTTCTCCAATTTGACGGGTGCTTCTGGCACGGTTGTCTTACTTGCTTCCAAGTGAATCGTGACAGTAAGCTTTCAACTGCTAACCGCGACGATACGATAGAAACGCGTTACGAACGAACTATCGCAACGACATGGCGTCTTCGCCGGCAAGGATATCAGGTGATTGAAAAATGGGAGTGCGCTTTCGACCGAGAGATGAGGGCAAATAACGAGATGCGTAATTTTCTCGAACATCACCCTATACTAAAATCTGCGCCTCTCGATCCGCGTGACGCGTTTTTTGGTGGCCGCACGGAAAATATCGTAACTCGACTCGAAGTAGCGGGGTACACGGAGAAAATACGTTACGTGGACGTGTGTTCTCTGTATCCTTACGTATTAAAGACGGGCGTTTTCCGATCGGCCACCCTGAAATCTATATCGGAGCGGAATGCTCGCCGTTAATCGGCGACGGACCAGGGTATAATTTCGACCCGGTCGAAGGTCTTGTACGTTGTCGAGTACTCCCACCGCGCAATCTCTTTCACCCGGTACTCCCGTATCGTGTGCGCGGAAAATTGCTGTTTGCGTTGTGCCGGAGTTGCTGCGAAATGTTCTCGCAGTCCGCGTGCACTCACGAACATCCTGACGAACGTGAATTCGAGGGTACTTGGGTATCATGCGAATTACGTAAAGCCATCGAGAAAGGCTATCTTGTGAGGCAAGTAAATGAAATTTGGCAATACAAAGTTGCTCGCTACGATCGCGATACGCGGCAGGGCGGATTGTTCACCGGATATATAAATTCCTTTTTGCAATTAAAGCAGGAAGCCAGTGGATGGCCGAGCGAATGTGTAGATGACGAGAGTAACGCACGATACCTTCGTGAATATGAGGAAATCGAAGGTATTACACTCGATAGAAACAACATCTCACGTAATCCTGGCTTGCGCTCGGTCGCGAAGCTCTGTTTAAATTCCTTCTGGGGAAAATTCGGCCAACGATCGAATCTTCCTAGTACCGAGATCGTAGAATCGCCTCAGCGTTTCGCAACTTTGCTGACTAGCCCTGAGCACGAAATAACTGACATATTACCAGTCAACGACGAGGTATTGTATGTCTCGTGGCGAGAAGAGGCAATCGTAGCTTCTCCGATTACTAACGTTGTGATCGCGGAATACACGACGGCACAAGCTAGGTTAAAATTATATGATTATTTAGAAAAGTTAAATAGGCGCGTATTATATTGCGATACCGATTCTGTTATATATTTGAGTAGTGGTGATCCAAACGAGTACGAACTACGTACTGGGAATTTTCTGGGCGACATGACGGACGAACTCGAGAGCTACGGCAACGGTAGCTACATCGAGTCGTTTGTGTCGGGAGGCCCAAAATTTTATGCGTATGTGGTTCGTACAGCGGATGGAATCACTCGTGAAACTTGTAAAGTGAAAGGAATAACTTTAAATTATAATAATTCTAGATTTGTAAATTTCCATAGTATAAGAAATTTAATATTAGAAAGAGAAAGGCAAGAGGAAGGAGAAGATGAAGAAAACCGTGGAAGGGAACCCGTGATAAATCTGCGCTTTAATGCAATTCGTCGCAATGCTTTTCACGAAATTGTAACAAGAGAAGAGAGGAAAACATGTTCGGCGGTATTGGTAAAGCGTAGATTTATTAATAATCGTTATTCGGTTCCATACGGTTTTGTCGAATAATCATCTTTTCTTACTCGAGCTTTGTTCTCGCTTAAATTTAAGTTTCGAGTCGTCAATTTTTCCGTCCGCAGCGTATAAGTATCATTGTAAAAATTCTATAAAAACGTATTAATCATAAGTCATTCATTAGTTTTAGCATTGTAAAATATAAAATGTAAATATTTTTACAATATAAAATTAGGACAAAAACGTGCTAAAATAAAAACATTTTAATTAATTTTTCATAAAAAATTTTCTTATACATTTCCAATCCGAATCCTGTTTTGTTTCCCGTGTACTTTTTCCCTTGTTTCTTTTTCGTGAATTATTTTCCCCCTCCCCAGCGGCATCGTCTATCAGCTCATTAAAACGATGCCGACCTAAGCGCTAAGTGAGTGGGATAAGCCTGTATGTACCCCGCGCCGCGGCACGGATCAGCTCGTTGTTGGCCGCGGTTGGCTAACGTACCAGCGGGGGTACGCTCACGCGAGCGCGCGAACGCCGCCGCCGCCGCCGCCGCCGCGTTGATGCGCTTATCTCTGCCTTCGAAACTTCAACTCCGCGAATTATTAATATCGATATTGTCGACGATTAGTATTATTATCAGCATCGACCGCCATTTTTTCTTTTTTGTTTTTGAAGCAGCGCACCGGAATCGAGTCAATCATTTCGCAAAATGGATGTGCGTTGGAAACATCCCTGGACATCGATTATATGCGGTCCCACCGGGTGTGGGAAAACGATCTTTGTAAAGTCTTTTATCAAATATCTATCGAGCATGTCCGACGTGAGTTTCGAGAGAGTTTTATTTTATTACGCTGAGTGGCAAGAAGCTTATCGACAATTAAAATACGACGTGAGTGTAAGCGAGGCAGAAGAGTCAGCAAGGGGATACGACGTTAAAGTGGCGACGACAACAATGACGAAGAAAAATATAATCGAATTTCGCGAGGGATTACCTCGCCCGGAAGATTATTCGAACGATCCGTTTACCCCGAAACTAGTGATAATCGATGACCTTATGAGAGAATCGTCGTCGAGCGACGCGATCGTGGATCTTTTTACCAAAGGAAGTCATCATAAAAATCTCAGTGTCATTCTTATCTCGCAGAATCTTTTTCATCAGGGACGCGGACAACGCGACATATCTCTCAACGCGAATTACATCGTGGTTTTCAAAAATCCTCGCGATCGCGCTCAAATTCGCCATTTAGCGCGACAAGTCTATCCCGATGATCCAAAATTTCTAGAAGAGGCTTATTACGACGCTACTTCGAGACCTCACGGATACTTGTTGCTCGATCTGAAGCAATCGACTTCGGACGAATATCGATTTCGTACGTGCGTCTTTCCCGATGATACTAGACATTACGTTTACGTACCGCGTAGATCGTTTTCCATTGCATAAAAATCGCGTAACGCGGCTCGTGGAGGCCAGTCGCGCTGTTCTCTCACGCGACGAAGGAGGAGAACATGAGTTCGGACAGCGTGACGAAAATCGCCAAACGTTCAATCGGAAAGAGAAACGCTTGTTTTCTCGAGGCGCTGTGTCATCTGAACAATAAGCAGCGAATGATCTTTCTTCGAATCGCGGACGATAAATTTATTCATTGTATTTGCGAGTGCGTTTTTAATACACTTAAAGGAAACGTCCCGCTCAAACGACGTGAAAAAGATCGACTGAGTAAATACAAATCGACACTGCGACGTATTGCGATAAAACGCGGAAATTGGAAGGATAAGAGACAACTTTTGGTGCAACGAGGCGGATTTTTACCCTATATCATAGGACCCATATTGTCGGCCTTATTAACTCGAATCATCGGAGGCACGGAATCATAAGAATAAATCGCAATGGAAAGGGCAAAAAAGATGGTTTTAATTTCTACAGAAAATCTTGAGAGAATGCAGCAACAGCAGCAACAACAGAATAAATCGATTGCTGTAGAGCCGAAGGAAAATATCACGACGGAGAACGGTGAAAACGATAATAATAATAATAATAATTCCGTACAAACTCCTGGTACCCTTCTGACACGACTCGATGCGGAAATGAGTCGTATTCTTAATTCACCTTACCCGCGTAACGAGGATGAGAGATGGAAAATGTACAGAGAGGTACTTTGGCGGTATCTTTACTATATCCGAGAAGCGCGAAAACAAAATGCAACCAACGTAACCGAAATTGTCGACAACGAAACACCACTCCTGGAGGAGATCAGCAACAATAGCGACGGCGAATCGACGCTCGTTTCTCACGATATCCCCCGAAAATCGCAAATTTCTGCTAATCTTTTTCATTTATCCGATATCGACAATACCGTGATAAGAAGAGAACATAGCCTTCGATTGCTGAAAAGTGCCGGAAAAATAGTAGAAACTGTCCCGAAATCGTATCGCGCTCAAGCTCGCTTACTGATGAAACATTTGCTCGATAAAGCGGTGCCTGACAGAATTAATTGGAACGAGAATGGAGTCGTGACTATAGATGGCAGCATTGTAAAAGATTCGAATATCAACGAGCTGATGAACGACATGATGCGAGAAAGAAAAACCGTAAAACCACCAGTAGGAAGAGTTCAGTTTGCTCGATTACTACGCAGCTTAAACACGCGTTCGACACTGGTAGGGAATAAGCGACTGTTAAATGGCACCCTCGCTTTTTCTTCCCCGATTAATGTGAAACATCGGCCTTCGTCAAGTTCCACGCCGATTGCAACGAAAACATATTCAACGAGATCGACAAAACGTCAATCGGAAAAACGCAAGAAGCAAGAACGAGAAGAAGAAAGAGCCCCTGATTACGCATTGTATCTGTCCCCTTACTTTCGTAAAGCCTATCCATCTACAACTTTTATGAAAAACGGGGATTCGCTTCCTGCGCGAAAAAGGCGTTTGCTAGATTGGAATACACTGAAGAAATAATCGATAATGTCGGAACTTGAAAAATTATACTACGATCCCGCGCATTACGCCGGCTTCTCAGCAGTGGAAAATCTGACACGTGCCGCTAAGCCGAATTTCACACGTAACAATGTCGCTCGCTGGCTGGAATCGCAAGATGCGTACTCGCTGCACCGTCCACTGCGCCGAAAGTTTCCTCGACTGCATTACAACGTAACAAATATCGACGATGTGTGGGAGGGCGATTTAATTGAGGTGCGAAATCTTAAAAGTTATAATGACGGATATTCTTATATTCTCGTGATTATCGATGTACTCAGTAAATTCGTTTGGGTGGAACCATTACGTGACAAAACGAGCGTATGCGTGACAAAAGCTTTTCAGCGTGTACTCGCGAGAAGCAAAGGACGAATACCTATATACTTGCAAACTGACAAGGGTAAAGAATTTGTCGGGCGTGCGACGCAAAAGTTTTTGGAAGAAAACAATATTCGTTTTAGAGTAACGCGCAATCCCGACATCAAAGCAGCCGTCGTCGAACGCTTTAACAGAACGTTAAAGGAACGAATGTGGCGATATTTTACGCATAAAAATACGCGTCGATATATCGATGTTTTGCAGGATATTGTGCGTGCGTATAATCACACTCGTCATTCGGTCACCAAAATGCAACCAGCGGTTGTAACGAGAGAAAATGCTCGTATCGCGCGTGAAAATATAACTCGACAGTGGAAAGACGTTAACAAAATTAAGAATGCTAAATACCATGCTGGCGATCTCGTCCGCGTCAGTAGAGCGAAAGGCACCTTCGAGAAAGGATACGAGGCGAATTGGACCGAGGAGATATTTCGAATTCATCGTGTTCTTGAATGGCGAAGACCTCCGTGTGTACGAATTAAGCGATTTAACGGGGGAGGTCATAGACGGGATCTTTTACGAACAAGAATTAGCTCGAATCGAGAAAAACCTGCAGGAGGAAGAATTTATTGTGGATCGCGTGATAAGGAGTAAAGGACGTGGTGCTAATAAGCAACTGCTAGTTAGCTGGCGCGGATATCCTAGCAAATTCGACTCTTGGATCCCAGCTTCGAGTTTATCGAATCTCCGAGATGACGGCAACGGACCAATTTCACATGATTCTTCCAAGCAATAGCAGTATGCAGTATTTTCCGGAAAATACTACTTCCTCCTTCATCACGGAGTTACCTCAAACTGTAGAATTGCATGGAGAATGGGAAGTTGCACTAAGCGAGATTCAATTTCCCTGTAGTTTTTTTCACGTACGTCAGTTTCCCGAAAATGAGCTCAAATATTTCTTTTCCACAGAAGATATATACGAGATACGCAATGGATCATATGTGTTGCATCATAGAATAATACAGAATGGTATTTACGAGACTATCGAGAATCTTATCCACGAGATTAATGAAGCGTGTCGAGATTCACATTTTGTTTTCGAAATACAAAAAGAGGGTGGTAAACTCGAAATAGGACTTAGCTGCGACGTGGAAAAATGTCATGCTAATCATTATATTAACTTTTCCGATAATCTTTTTCGAATATTAGGATGCGAAACGGAATTAGGCATTAAAGATAATTTATACTTTCGTAAGATTATGATAAACGATTCCGGTGAATGCATGACTTTTTTCAAACTCGGATTTAAAACGGAAAACGGTAATCGAATTTATTATTATCAGAGTAAAGAGCCCTGTAGCCTGTGGCGTGGTATTCCAGATAAGCTGTTCGTTTATTGTGATATTTGTGAATCTTATATAACCGGTGATGTACAAACTCCGCTTCTCCGAATAGTCCCGGTCGAGTCACGCGAAAGTAATTACGCGTACGGAACGAATCAGGTGAAACATTTCTCTTTTCCATTTTATATTCCGTTGCGACAAACGCGTTTCCGCAGAATCGAAATAGATATAAGAGATCAGCTCGGAAAAAAAATACCATTTGAATCGGGAACCTTGACAGTGACATTGAACTTCAGACGTGCTCGATAATTTATATAAGAATACAGTTGAAATAAACGTAAGTCTGCGATAAACAAAAGAGAGAAAATCAATTTCACCATGGACTATGAGGAATATTACGAGGCGCAAAGCGGAGGTGCCAACGGAAGGGGTGGGGGAATTCCACGGGTTTTTGTCGGCTCGCCCTATCAACGCGGACATGGTATCGGAAGTTTTCTCGGTGGATTATTTAGAAAAATTTTACCTTATCTAAAGAGGGGTGCGCGGGCTGTCGGTAAGGAGGCTTTACGCGCGGGCATCAACGTAATGGAGGATGTCGAGAACCATACCCCGTTGAATGAGGCATTCAAAAATCGCTTCGCGGAATCGGGGAAAAACCTCAAAAGAAAAGCCACAGAAAAAATAAAAGACTTGATGAAAGGATCGGGACATAAAGTATCCGTAACAACTCCGATGCTTCAGTTTCCTCACGGTTACCACGATCCTTGCATCGCTAAGAGAACGTCGCTTTGTAAACGTAATCGTTCAGTCAAAAGAAAATCGAAAAAAAGTGTACGCAGAAAAGGCGCTAAAAAATCGAAGAAGAAGAAAAGTCACGGAACAACTCGAAAAACTAAAAAGTCATCCGGCACGAAACGCCGCAACAGCAAGAAGCGCAGTGTATCCGACATATTCTCGTAATCCACGCACGAATTAGCGTTAGCCATAGTGCGTCGTGATAAGTATGTCTTTCCTTCATATCCATTCGAGCGAGTGTTTGAAGAGTGAACTCGATCTCTTCGCTTTACCGCCTACTCAGACTAGTATCGAGAGTGCTCAATGGATTTATTACTAGCCCGTAACATCGCTCGCAGACGACGCACCAATAGAATTTGTTATACCCGGTCATGGAGAAGACTACCTGGATCTCACGCACACTATGCTAAGTCTCCGTATACGTGTAGAAACGGGAACAAATACCGGCACCGCCGCCGCGGCGCCCAAAGTAGGCCCTGTAAATCAACTGCTGCATTCCATGTTCAATCAAATCGACGTGTATTTCAATCAAAAACTCGTGTCACCTCCAAACAACGCTTACGCTTACCGCGCATACATCGAGGCGTTATTAAATTATGCTTCACCCGCAAAAACTTCCCATCTCACCTCTTGTCTGTGGGACACGGATACTCCCGGTTTCATGGACGAGCCGGTAGATTCGCCAACGAATCAGGCTCTCGTAAGACGCGCTCGTTACATTCAAGGAGGACGCGCGTTGGATCTCATAGGACATCTTCACTGCGACGTTTTTAATCAGGATAAATTCTTAATTAACGGGGTGGAAGTTAGAATGAGACTCGTACGTTCCAAAGATTCGTTTTGTCTAATGGAAACAAATTCCACGTCGAAAATCCGCATTCTAGACGCTAGCCTACTTGTAAGAAGAGCAAAAATAACTCCCGGAGTATTACTAGCGCATGCGAGAATGCTGAGTAAAACCACTGCCAAGTATCCCCTTACGAGAGTCGAAGTTAAAACGTTCACGATACACTCTGGTCTCGTGGGAGAATCGTTAGACAATGTGATACTTGGACAGCTACCGAAACGAATAATAGTTGGCTTTGTTGATAACAAAGCGTTTAACGGCGACAGAAAATTAAACCCGTTTAACTTTAAGAATTACGGCATAAATTTCCTTTCGCTCTACGCTGACGGAATGCAGATTCCAAGTAGACCGTTACAGCCGAGCTTTAAGAAAGACGAACCGCTCTACATCGAAGCGTATCACACTCTCTTTTCCGGAACAGGCATACATTTTTTGAACGAGGGAAATTCTATAAGCAGAGACGATTACTCTAACGGATATTGCCTCTTCGCTTTTGATCTTACACCCGATCTATCGGCTAATTGTGCTGGGCATTGGAATCTCGTGAAACATGGAAGCTTACGACTAGAAGTGAGATTTGAAAAGGCACTTACCGCGACCGTTAATTGCATCGTGTATGCCGAGTTCAATAATGTTCTAGAAATCGATTCATCTCGGCAAGTCATAGTCGATTTTTCTGGATAGTCTCTTATAACGCAGATGGATCAACAACAAGAACATTGTCTGTAAAATGTTCACCCCCCATCATCTTTATCGTCACCACCATCATTAAACTACCGTATGCCTAAAAGAGAATTCAGTTTGGAACGAGACTCGGACGTAGCCGGTTCGATTAAGAAAGCTTGCGTAAAGTATAAAACTATGGACATAGTCATCGACATTCAAGGTTTTCGCGACGATGAGGAACAATTTATTCCGAAAGAAATCGCGGTTGTCGCTGTTAACACTCCAATCATCGGACAATGGATTATAATACGACCTTGCCCGTTTGACGAGTTGCCTGTAAATTCGAAACGTGAAAACAACTGGCTTACGCGCAATTATCACGGCATCGAGTGGTTCGACGGCGAAGTTAATCTCAAATATGCAACATCTACGAGAAATTACTCGACAAGAAAGCTACATCTATAGCAGGGGACATGAAAAGGCGCGTTACCTACGCAATCTGCTATCCAGAAACGTATATAATCTGGAAGGCATTTCTCCAGCCTTCAAAAATTTACCCGATGTCGAGGAGAGTGGTCATCGATGAACGTATCATGGATTTCGCGCAAAAGCAAATTTTCACTGCGCGTTGCGCAATGCTTACAAATTGAAACACTGGTTAATCGAGCAAAATAGTAGTAGCTCGAGCAGTCTTCGTTCCGACGAAAACGACAGCGAAGAAGAAGAAGAAGAAGAAGAAATAACATTCAAAACAGCGTCGGCTATAGCCGAAGACGAGAAAATAATCCCACTGCCGTCGTATGAATTCCCTCGAAATTTTACATGCGCTGCGCCAATTGAACGCAGAATACACGGGAGTCTATCCAGCCAACAAGCTACCGAAGGTGTGGACGACGTCGACCGCCATCGTTGCCAACACAGACGATCACAGTCAACCTGGCCAACATTGGGTCGCCTTTTACATCGACAAACTTGGAAATGGAACATATTTCGATAGCTACGGATTACCTCCCTCGGATTCTAGATTTCTCCTGCGATTGCGACGAAACTCTATCACGCATCAATGGAACACCACACAGTTACAAGGAGCGCTTTCCCAAACTTGCGGGCAATACTGCTGTGTTTTTTTATATTTCATGTGTAACGGCTATAATCTTAATCAATTTCTCAATTTATTTTCTGTCGAACACACATACAACGATCGACTAATCGCAGAATTATTTCACAAATTTTTTCTTTATAATAAAAGAAAATGCGTGAAATCATCTGTATGATACCCCATTCAATCATGTAACTTAAAAATGTAAGAATATACTCGTAGATGTATGAAAAAAAAGTTGAATGTTTCAATAAATACTCTTTTGTAACTTTTAAAACCGAATTATTTTTTCACACGACCTACCTAATGCCAAGACTCTATCTCCTGTACGTAGTAACGCTAAAATCGTAAAGTGCTTCCTTTTGATAATTATCTTTTTTCTAAACGTACCATACCTTTGAAAGCATATGTATATCGTAAAAGGCGCTTCCGTCCTTTCTATCGTAATTTCCAGATAAGACCTTTCGACTTCTCAGGCCTCTTTTACCCGTTCCCCACTTTGCTGCTAAATTTTTCCCAAAATACCTGTTTTTCAACCAATCCGCTCCTGGGGCAGCCGTGGGGGAAACTAATAAGCACACTCTAATTCCTCCCGGAGCCATCCCCTTTACTTTCCAATAAAAACGCTCCTGATATCGTCAGGTCTTCCCCGCCCCTCCCCCCGGTCCTGATATCGTCAGGTCCCCAACGCCCCGCTCCAAATTTCGTCAGACCCTCCCCTCCACTTGGCCCTTTTACTGCTAGCGTGTCTCCCTACCCCCACCATTTCACTGATAAGACTGGCGCCAGTGACGTCATTTGTTTTGACGCCCCATGGCTAACCATATACTACTGGCGATGTTGGCAAAGATGGCAGTTCATCATTTTTGTTCAAGTTTTTCGCAAAAAATTGACCAAAATTGGACTATCTCTTACCGTTTGGCCGCTATAGATGTCAGAAGAATTTTGTCCAAGTTTTTTGTTAATTTTGAAGAAATTTAACAGTTTTTGGTCAAGTTTTTGTCAAAAAATCGACCAAAGTTGGACTATTTCTCACCGTTTGTCCGCTGAGATTAATCCCAAGCAGAACAGTAAGTCAAAGTGACATCAAATCGTAATTGATCAAAAAGTGACTTAATGATCATTTTGATATCATTTTGATATAGTGATGACTCACTGTTCTGCTTGGGATATAGATGTCAGAAGTCAGTTTTTTTCCTATTTTTTTGTTAACTTTGCGAAAATTCATCATTTTTGTTCAAGTTTTTTGCAAAAAATTGATCAAAATTGGACTATGTCAGAAGTGAATTTTTTCCAAGTTTTTTTTAATTTTGCAGAAATTTAGTGGACTATCTCCACACCATTAACAGCAATCCCATTATTGTCATCATTGCCATCATTATCACTAATGCCACTATTGCCATCATTCCCACTATTGCCATCATTTCCATCATTGCCATTTCCATTGCCGTCATTGTCACCATAGCATTTATTACATCATATCCATCCCATTGCCATTACATTTCCATTATTTCCACAATTCCCATCATTGCCAGCAGTCCCATTATTGCCATCATTGCATTCATTTCAATATTGCCATTCCATTGCCATCATTTTCATCATTGTATTTTCTTTGCTTCCATTTCCATCATTACTATTAATGCCATCATTGCAATAATTGTTATAATTGCCGTCATTGTCACTTTTATCATTTCCATTTTTGCCATTCCATTACCATTATTACACCATCATTGCATTTATTCCATTACTGTCATTGTCACAAATACCACCATTTCCGCCACTGCTATCATTGCAATCTAATTGATATAATTTCCATCATGCATTCTTTCCATAATTGCATTCTTTCCATCAATGCCATCCAATGGGATGGCTTATTTTCCATCTTTTCCATCATTGTCATTATTGCCATCGTTGCCATCATTGTCATCCCATTTTCATCATTGCCATTATTATTACGCCATTGCCGCCACTGCCGACATTGCCACCATTTTTATTATTGCCATCATTGCCATTTTTTTGATAACATTTCCATCATTGCATTCATTTCATTATGCGATTCTATTTCCATATTTCCATTCCATTGCCATCATTAACATCGAGAACATTGTCATAATTGCCATCATTTCCACCATTGCCGTCATTGCCGTCAGGCTATATATATTGTCATTGTCATCATTTCCATTATTGCCATTCCATTAACATCATTGCATTCATTCCAATATTTCCATCCCATTGCCATCCCATTTCCATCATTTCCACAATTGCGATCGATTAATATCGAAGAATTTGATTAAAATCCGTTACTTTACTGATTAACACTTTAATACCTTATATCGTATATTATTATATAATTCTTAATTAATTTTTTTTTGTAAAGTTTTGATTAATCTTTACGTGATATTTCGTAAAAACTGTTGAAAGGTTGTATTAAAATCAGATCAATAATCTTCACGTTTGTAAGTTAGAGAATAAAAATAATACTCAAGTATCCATATATTTCATTGATTTTTATTACATTATTATTATTATTATTATTATTTATTGTGCCATACTAATCGCGCGTATTGTCATTTGTAAATCATGCGTATGCATGTATATGCCATTGTAACATAATAAAAAAAGAGTGGGCGCTTTCTAGTCTCTCTACGTCCCTGCGCAGAAATCGTCCGAAATCCTCTTTCTGAATTTTACGGCCTAAACGTAGTACGGAAAACGCGAAGGGATCGAGAGGGGAGTGAAGAGGAGGGTATCCATAGAGATAACATCGCCGCTTGCTCCATGTCTATCACCGCGATGCTTTCTCTCTCTAACTGAAGGCCTAAACAATTAAAGGACAATCACGTTAAAAGAGAAATAGAGAAAGAGTGAGAGAGAGAGAGAGAGAGAGTTGCGTCAAGATTTAAAAAAATTAAAAAAGCTAATTTTTTCAAAAGCATAATTTGAAGACATTTAAATAATAAAGAATTATGTAAAAATAAAAAGATGGTATATTTTTTCGTGAAAAGACATTTATTTCTTCTTCATCATATGATGCGATGTTAATTACAATTATTTTTTAAGTACTGCGTAAAATGAATGTTTCTTTATTAAAGAACCAAATTCTCTCTGTTACTATTAAACATCTTTTTTAAGTAAAAATATGATTGTGCAAAATATGGGCATAAACGTATTGATATGTATTAATATCAATGTTAATGTAAATAATTCAGACTATAATAAATAAAAAATTACGCGAAAGTAGACGTAATTAATCATTTGTGCACATTCTCGACCCCTGTTCTGGATGCAACATACGCGATACGCGTCAGATTTTATTTGCAGCAAAATGGATGTTAGCACGGACAACAACCTACATCCATTTCTCGAGAGATGGATGTGGGTTGTTGTCCGTGCTAACATCCACACTGTTTTTAACGGCGGGTTGCAAAATGGATGTGACACGTAGTTCCTATTCTGACCAGAATAGATGTGCGTCACTAGTGTACGGGAGTTTCGAAGCGTTATAGGAAAAAGGCCGCCGTGGTCGCCGCTCTCAGGTTCCTCTCTGCTCAGACCGAATGCACACCAATATGCTACGCGCGAAGATGATCGCCGCATAGCGCAAGACGAAGTACGCGCACAGGAACAGACGAAGCGCGAATACGTCGCTGACAACAAAATTTAGACGATATGTGTATCGCATCTACTGCAGAGGACTTGTATTATGGCCCTGGAATTGACGACTACAGTCGTGAGCTACAGTACAGTCAAGAGAAAATGCAATGTGTTTTGTGAGCTATTGATCGACGGAGCGATGATGGGCACATTTGAGCGCCTGTTTCAAATTATAGCAAACATCTTATACAATATATACCATCTGTTATTTTATCTTTAAGATATAATGTAGAGAAAAAAATTGTAAAAGTTATTAGTGCATCAGAATTTAATAAGAGAGAAAAAGAAAAAATCAATTATTGCACGAAAAAAAAAATATTTAAATAAACAAATAATTATTGTCTGACATAATATGTACACCAGAGGTTTTGATAAATAAATACGTCGAGAAAAAGTGTAGATTTCGTCAGTTGTCTAATAAGTGCGAAAAAGAATAAATTATAAGCACTAAATAAAAACGCTAATTTTGAGATGCAAAAGCACTGTTTATTAAAAAATAAGTATTTTAATGTGATATTCTTTAAAAATTATCAAGAAAATGTCAAATGTTTGCTGATTGTTGAAACAATGAATACATTATAAAACAGTTACATTTAATTCAACCCTTTGAAAATTGACAAATCAGCAAACAAGATCTTCCAAGTTTATCATCATTATTATTATAACACGTTACCATTTTTATTATAACGTTAAAAGTTAATATTTATAAGAATATTTATTATTTTTGATTCCCTGAATATTAATATCACTTTTTTGCATAATAAATTCTCCAACGAAATACTACATAAGTAATTATGTGTAAACAAAATATCCAACAGCTAAGTATTATCAAAGTTACGTAAACTGGTACAGTTGGCATGCCCATTATCGAGAGAATCTTGCTTGGTGAACTCAAATAACAGTAGATTTCCAAACACATTAGATTAAATCGGTCAAGATAAATTGCTTGCATCATTCCTTCAAGTGCATATCTGTAATAAAATTTTATATTTTACTCCAGTTTACTGAAAAGATAGGATAAACTGAAAATATAATAAAAATATATCTCTTCAGAGAAGCAAAGACAACTTTCAATAAGTACTCACAATCAGTCATTATAAATTAGAAAAAAATGACTTGCACATTATATCTAAGTAATAATAATTTTAGATACTAAAAATTTTTAATTAGCTATTGTGGTATAAAAATGTCTGTACCTGAAAAAGCTCACAATGCATAAAGGCCGTAAGTACTCCGACATTTGTCCTAATTTCAAAAAAAATGCAGAGAACAGCAATAATGGTATACTGACTGCCGGTATTATAAAAACACCTAACTGAAAGAATTACATTTGATCATTCATATTGTCTTGTCTACATTAACAATAAATAAGAATTGAATTGAAATATGAATAGTATAAGCTAATCAATGAACTGAAAAATTTGTTATTATATTCACCTCATAATTTATTAATTTTTTACTATTATATTTTATCTAATCTTTATAATTTTATCTAATCTTTTCTAATATAATATTGCAATATATGCATAATTTATTAATATATGCATTAATTTATTAAAACCTCTTTTATTATTTTTCTAAATACGCAAATATTAATTAAACTAATAAAAAATAATAAAAAATGAACATTGGAGCACCTCAGTGTTAAAAGCTGTGCCTGTAAGTATCCCAACTGTTTGCCCAAGAATTGTAATTAACACGCAAATGCTCCACGTTTCTAGAATTCTGTCATATTCCATTGGCTGTCCTGTCATGTAGTATGTTATGAACATGAAAGATGAGGCGCAAAGTATCTAGAAATTAAACGAATTTTTAATTAATTTGAAAAAAAATCAACTATATGTTTAGTTAATAGTTTCGTAATTAGACAGAATTTTACGTCTAAGCGAAAAATAATTAATATGATAAAATACTGCAGTGAAACATACTTGCATAGGGAGATCCGTTAATATTTTTACACTGTAGTACGATCATAAAGAGTACCAATTATTTAAGTGTTCTTGTAGGAATACTGTCGCTTCCGTGGGAACTGCAATACATTTAACACCGTACCATGATTTATAAAATTTATAAACTTATTTTAATTTAAACGTTATACTTTGAGAATATCATCAATCAAGATTGATCTCATCAGGTTTTTTTAAATTATTAAAATAATTGTGGCAATACATAACTTAATAATTTTGCAACGAAAACACCTAAATTATATATTACGTTTATATATAAAAGTATTATGTAGAAGTATGAAATATATTAGAAGAATTTATGTCACTTACACATCTGCACTGCTGGCATAGAATTTGCGAAGAATAAAAATAATATGATGAAAAATAAACAAGCGATGTTACTGTCCGCTTTTCCTGCGTCATTGCCGAAATTGTAGAAAACTATTCCTAATAACAGCGCGATTAAAATGTGTGCTGCAAATCTTAATTTTGTCAAAGTCTGAAAATCAAAATGATAAAGCATTTTTATTTTTTAAGCAAATTTTTCAAATATAATACATGAAAACTTCTACTCACATTATCTCGCTTGATGCAGATGAGAGATCTTAAAAATAAAATCTTTTGCTGTTGCCATGTCGATTTTTCTTGTACTATGCTATCTATGAGTGTATCATTAGTTTCAAATGTCTGTTTGAAATTCAGTTCTGTAAAAAAATTCATTAATTAATAAATGTTGTTTGTAATTTTTAAAAAATGTATTATTGCAAATTCACTATAAATTATCTTGTTTTTTTTTATTTTTATATGTTTTGACATTAATTTTATATTATATACAAATAAGATGATACCTGATCTAATATTTTTAAGACTTTACATTTTTACAAGTTAAATTTCTGTAGAAGATTCTATAGATATTTATTAGATTAAATATTCACGCTTTTTAATCATAGTAAAACAAAATTTAAAAAATTATTGTATACATTAGTATAAAGTACTAAAGGTATTATTAATGAAATCATTAAAAATGTTTAAATAGTAAAAATATATACAGTTTATTTACTATTTTTATTATGTTTTTTTTTTTTATCTGACCTAGCAAATGTTATCTGCCTGGTCAAGTAGCTTAGAATTAAAAACGCAAAATGCCTGTTTTAAAAACCTAAAAAGTATATAATTTTTGTGTTAATTCTAAGCTATTTGACTAGGCAGATAGCATTTGCCTAGTCGGATACTATTTTCCTAAAATAACTATTTGCCTATGACATACACTAGAAGTTTTGATAAATATGTTGAGATAAAAAGCTTGGAGTGTGCCAAACTTCCAATAAAACGCGGAAGAAACTGCAAGCATTGAATAAAAATCTGATTTTAAGATGCAAAAGCATTGATTAGTAAGAAATAATTATTTTAATGTGGTATTTTCTAAAAATTGTCAGGAAAATATCTAATGTTTGCTCATTATTGATAGTGGATATAGTATAAAATAATTAAGTACTTTTTACTCTTAAATTTATGTATTTTTTGTACATTATTATTATTATTATTATTATTATCGTTATTACAATATGTTTTACTTTATACATTTATTATATTTTTATATTATTTATATAAGGAGATACATAAGTTACATTGAAATTTGTTGGGCTATTTATTCGACATTCTTATCAACTTTGTCAAATCGACGCATTGATTATTAACTTCTATCCTAAGTTATTCTAGTTTATTACGCAGTCATATGTAATTTATTTTATCATATGACGTCAATCTTTACGTTGTTATAATTCAACGTGTTATACATATATTTATGTACAAAAGATTTGTACAACTTTAACCATTATTAATCCTATTATTATTTGTTTTAAAACCCTGCCCACTTCATAAGAATTTGGTTGATAAGTTACTTTTTGGTTGAGACACACTTTTAAAATATTTTCTAGAAACGCGAGCATTAACGTAATATGTTAATTTTTTACATACTTAATTTTCCAAAGAAGTATTGTACAAATGACTATGTGAAAAGCGATTATCCAACAGCTAAGTATTATTACAATTCCGTAAAATGAGATTGATGGAATATCCATTAAATAGAGAATCTTTTTTGTCGAACCCAAGTAACAGTACATGTCCGAACACGACAAATTTGGTCGGTCAATGTAAGCCGCCTGCATTAATCCTTCAACTGCGAATCTGCAATAAAATTTTGCATTTCATAAATTTACTACAAAAATATAATAACTGGAAATAAAATAGAACATATCTCTATACAGGATCAAAAACAACTTTCGATAAATAGTAATTATAAATTAAAAAAGCGATTTATAAAAAAAAACATTTAAATATTAATAATAAATTAAAATGCTAAAAGCTTTTAATTAATCGTTGCTATAATATGAAATTGTACCTGTAATAACTTAAAGCGCTAAGAGGCTTTACGAAATTCAACATTTCTTGTATTTTTACGAAATATCCGGCTAACAGCACTAATGGTATATTGATTGCCGGTACCAAAAATACAGCTAACTAAAAGAAATTATTTTTGGTTAACTACATTATTTCTTATACTAAATAAAAAGAATCAAATTGAAATTTAAATGATCAACAAGCTGATCAATGAAGTGGAACATCTGATATTATAATTAAATCACCTGTTAATTTATTAACTTATTAATAATAATTTTATTCAATCTTTTTCTT
Source organism: Solenopsis invicta (assembly GCF_016802725.1). NCBI lineage: Eukaryota > Metazoa > Arthropoda > Insecta > Hymenoptera > Formicidae > Solenopsis > Solenopsis invicta. The sequence continues at coordinate 10,456,493 of NC_052674.1, read as the reverse complement.
ATAATATTGTAATGTTGTCCTTTTTTTCTAAAGCGTAAATATTGAAATAATAAAAGATACATTGTTTAAATACCTTACTGCCAAAAAGTGTGCCTAGGAATATTCCTTCTGTTTGTCCAATAATCGTACATAACAGACAAATTAACCATGTTTTTAGAATTCTATCCAATTCTATTAATTGTCCAGTCATGTAATAAGTTATAAATGTGAAACATGAAGTACATAATACCTAGAAGTTAAACAAATCTTTAGTTTAAAAAAGCAATAACGTCATAGGTATTTAGTGAAAACTTTAATAGGTCCATTAAAACAACGTGAAGGTTATAAAGAAGATCTTTGTGCTCAATCTAGGTGAATTTACAAGATTCCCCAAATGGCATGCCATATGTTTTACTAGAATCTTGTAAACATTTGTAAATTCACCTAGATAATCATTGAGCACAAAGATTTGCTTTAGACCGTACATAGCCTTCTCGTTATTTTGAGGTGTCTATACATTTTCCGTTCATATTGGGATATCGTTATTATTTAATAATGTTCTTTTTAGCTGCACTTCATGTACCGTTTATCTTCTTTTTCTTTCCAAAGAAAGAATACAATATTTAGCCAGAACTTAATTACAGTTCAATATTTAAATAGAACTTTAAGAGAACTGTTTGAATAAAATAATTAATGAAAAATTGTAATACTGAGCATTGAAACATACTTGCATCGGTAAATCCGCTAATATTTTTACGCTGTAATATGACTTCAAGGAGTACCAATTATTTAAACGTTCCTGTAGGAATACTGCTATTTCCGTGGGAACTATAATCAGATACATTTAATACGGTATAATAATTTTTCTGAAATTTACAAAATGTATTTATTTTTTAATTAATAATTTTAAATATGATAAGTTGAGAATATTGTCACACAGATAGTTTTTTTTATCGATTTTCTTAAATTACCAGAAAGTTCGTAATAATATCCAATTCAATTGTTTGCTAAGTTAATTACACAAAGTATGCATTACGTTTATATATAAATAAAAATACGTAATATGAAATGTGGCAAAAGAATTTAAGTCACTTACTTATTAGTACTGTTTGTAGGGCATTCATGAAGATTAAAAATACTGGAATGAGAAATAAGCAAGAGGTATTGCTAATAACTTTTTCTCCGTTGTCGCCAAAATCGTAAAAAATTAGCCCGAATATTATCGCAACCACGATGTGCGTCGCAATTCTTAGTTTCGTAAAGGTCTGAAAGTTCAATCAAAGCGATATTATTTTATTTTACCAAACAAATCGTTCGATTATTATTTTTAAAGTTTCTACTTACATTATCTCGCTTGATGCAGATTAAAGCTCGTGCAAATAAAATCTTTTGCTGTTGCCACGTCGATTTTTTCTGTGTCTTGTTGTTTGTGAGTGCATCTGTATTATTTCTTTCAAGTTCTTGTTTGAAATCAATCGATGAAATCGATTCTGTAAAAAAAAAGAAACAGTTAAAAAAGGACAGTGTAGAAAATAAAGTAAACGTTTTTTTAGGTATAACACACGTTAATAAAATATATACATTATATTTTTATAGTCGTCCAACTTTACAACAATTTTGTGTAACGATTCACTAGTCTTCTGATTCCATTTGCAATGATTTTGATTGTTTTCAAAATCTTTAGCGATTATTAAAAAATGATATATATATTTTGCTAACGTGTAATGTGTATACGTGAAGAATAAATAAATTTATTTTATTTTTTGAGTTAATTTTATTTTTTTCTATTAATTAAATAATTTATTTCTCAAATTTTTGTGTAAATTACTTTTGTACAATTATCTATCTTTGTATTTTTATGCTTTTTGAATGACATTTATTTTATATTGTACACAATACAGAGGTATTCAGTGCCTGATCTAATATTTTCAAGAATTATTATTTTTGTTAAGATAATTTCTGTAGAGATTGATATAGATATTCAATAGATAAGATACGTTTTTCAATCATTAAGGAACAAGGTAAAAAACAAATAAAGTAGTATAAATTACTAAAGTGATTATTAATGGATTATTATGGATTAATAAAGTACTGAAATATGATATACTGAAATAAATATTGAAATATATACAGCATACTTTTATTATTTTTATTATATTCACTGCGCGATTTGAACTTTTTATATTCATCATAACAGATCTGGTATAAATGTTCTAAATCTCCATCTCTCTGCCCAGTTACCACCTCGAGCACTGCAATCAAAAAAATACAATCAATATAGTGATTATTTTTTGTTGTTAATTAATAATATATTTTTAATTGTAAATATTATATACCAAATATTATTCATACGTTTAACATCACAGAAGTGATAAAGTTATGATTTATATAAATGATGTTATCAAATTGGCTAATAAAGGTAAACAAGTATTTTTTATATTTGCACATAATAATAAAATTTGTATCAAGTTTCATAATTATGATATTTTTTGATACATAAAATTTTAGTATATAAATAACATAACATATCTCTTTTATTCTACTGCCAGATTCTTCACAACAGTGTAAATGAATAAATTTGAGTCATATTCAAAGCTGAATTTTACTGTCAACACATTCGAATCAGATGACCATTCTCAAGGATACTCAATATTTATGTGACAATTTTAAGAAAGTAAAAATCCTTTCTTGGCTGTAAAAGCTGAAGAAATAAATTCTAATCTATTCTAAGAAATTGGAATTTATATACAATGTCACAACTCATTAACAATTAGATCATGTTTTAAAATATAAGTAAACATTTTTAATCCATTTTAAAAAAATGTATTAGGAGGATCGAAAAACAATAACGTTTTTATAATTTTGTTAATAAAATATTGAATTAAAATATAAAATTGTATAAGATTTTTATTGGTATAGTTTTTATGTTAAACATACAGTAAAAAATACTTAACAAATTAAGTTTTTGATAGGTGCGACATATATACTAGAGTTGTCCTACTTATTAATCTTTTAATTCTTTTCTTGAAGAAGCTAACCAGCTCTTAATTTTGTAACATGATAATGCTCGACCACGTATATCGAAATCTATTTAATATTATCTTTTCCGATTATTGGAATACTTCTTACGAAGAAAAAGTTTTATGAAAACAAGCAATGTTCGAATCGTCTTATCTACATTTTTGGCAAAGAAATAAAAAAATAAAAAAAATAAATGGGTAGACATCATAAAAAATAATAATGATATCATTCAACAAATAATAAATTATATTAACAAAACTACATACTGTTTAAATTATTTATAAAAACGATATAATAAAAACAATTTACCGGTCCTTTTCTCTTTATTAAGAATTTGTTATTACTCAAAATAGTTTTAGGCAAATATGAGAGCCATTTAAAGGATCAATTTGATATATACATCAAATTGGAGTACAACAAAAAATGGCCTGATTGTGGCTTCCTCCTTTAAATAAAAAAAAATAGTAGTTTTAAAATTAATTATAAAATCTATTTCTTTAATAACTTTGAAAAATATGCATTGTGAGATTAATAAAAAAAAATATTGATTTTAAAATTATAAGTAAACATGCATGAGAATAAAAATGTGTACAGCTTTTTAGAATATTCTATGCCGTTCTATGCCAATTCTCTTTTTCTTATTTTTGTTGTTTGCTCATAACTTATTTATCACATCACAGTAGTACAGTCAATATTACCGAATTCGGTCACATTGTAGAAGTTGGGACACGTGAACCCGGCGATGTTGTATGTGTTTAAGATTTCGCTCTTTGGACCGCAGTACATACATTTGCCTTCGTGAAGTACCATGATGTCATCGACGAGCGAAACAATATGACTACTTGGTTGATGTATCGTACAAACTATAGTGCAATTTGCTCTTGCCATCTTATGCAATATATTAATGATCTATTCAACAGAAATTATATATTCTTATATAGCATATTAAGAATTATTATAGGTAAAAAAAATTATGCTATGTTGAACGTTATTGTGATATTATTGGAAAATATGTTGCACTTGTATAGAATTATTAGCACTATATTACAATAATATCGACCAACATTTTCATAAAGCAATTACTATTGATTGATTAATTGATTGATCGCTGTATTAACAGTATATCATACTTGATAAGATGCCGCACTATCAAGACCGCTTGTTGGCTCATCTAATAAAATAATTGATGATTTAGTGACCATCTCTACGCCAATAGACAATCTCTTTTGTTCGCCACCGCTTAATTTATTTGCTAATGTGTCCAAGCAATTTGACAAGCTAAGTTTCTCCGCAATATCGTTCACCTGACAGAAATAATATCTCACACATCGCACATTTTATATATGTTTCATTTATTATTTTTACTAGTATTTATAGTTTGCTATACATTATATATATATATATATATATATATATATATATATATATATATATATGTATGTATACTTGAAAATGTATATAAAATTACAAGAAATATACAAGCACTAATATCTAACTATAACAAAATAAGACTCATCTTTAATTAATTGTCCACGTGTTAATCAATGTTCACTTATTATTTTTTAATATATAATATATATAATGATTGTATATTACGTATATTATTATTTTTCTAGTACTAAACTTGTATACTAGTAAAATATATTCTCGGATTATAATAATTATAAAATTATAATAATTATCAGGTTATAATAAACTAAGTATAAGTTTAGATAAAAAAATATTATTAACACATTTAAATTAAGAAAAACGGTTAACTGGTCGAAAGCGTATCTTAGCTCTCAATAATAATTTTCTAAGTGAATTTATATACACTTACAAGTTCTCCGAGATGCTTATAACATTTTAAATTTCTGCAAACATGTGGTGCGCAGTTCGGGGAAACTTATAAATGTATATAAATTTACCTAAAAAAATATTAATGAGCACTAACAATAAGACTCTCGATTGGTTAACCGTTTCTCTTAATTTAAATGTGTCGATGCACTTCTCGGTAAAATTAATTAACTTTGCATGATTGTATATACATTTTTAAGTTTATATATATTATTATTATTATTACATGTTAATTATATATATGTCATTTATTTAATAATTTATTTTATATGTGTAGAATATATTATTGAATAAATAACAACAACAAAATATATAATTTGTACAAACGTGTTTGAAACATTTGAAACGCTTGAAAGACTATTCTCTTATAGTTATATACTTACAACTAAATTAATTTCTTGTGCATTCTTATTAATATCATCTTTCAATCGAGTTGCTATGTTGAGGGTTTCTCTCACTGTCAGGAATGGTAATAAATCAAATTGTTGCGATATGTAGCACATCTGTTTGCGGAATGTCGGTTTATTCCATTCAATACCGTTTACAGTGAGAGTACCCTTAATGTCCATCACTTGTCTTCCTGATATGGCCTTCAATAGAGTAGTCTTTCCCGCGCCGGAAGGACCGATTATCATCGTAACTTTCCCCGATTCGAAATGTCCTGACACATTATGTAAGATTGTTTCCTCAGTTCCTGCAATAAACGTTTATTAATTGTATTTGACATGGGGAAAACGCATGCGTTCATTAATATAACACGTATTTGTAAGATTTACAGTTTTATGAAGATTTATTGGAATAACCTGGCACAATATATCTTCTACCGTGGCCATTAAATGCTGACCTTTGACACGTTAAATATGTCTTACACATACATATATGTATACCTGTATCATAATTATGTAATATGTTAAACGCAGTTGAAGTGAAGCAAAAATTTATGAATGTAATTTCTGGATAATCTCTCTTTAATATTTATGCTTTTTTGAAGTTGAAAACTTTTAATTTTAAAACAAAAATAAATAATACATATTTTGTGTTTCATTAAAAATTTATGAAATGAGATATTGATTTTAGAATCCTCTATGTTGCGATAAATAAATAATTAATAAACTTTGAGAATGAAAACTTTCTTGCATATCGTAGCTTATAACAGCAATATTTTAATTGTATTAAAAAAAGCCGTTTGCATTAATAGAAGTGGGTAGAATTTAATTTGCTTATAAAAACGTCTAAAGAAATTGTGTAAAAATAAAAAATTAAGAGCGGAGATTTCTTAAAATAAGTCGTTTATTTTTTGCATGAGAAAAAGTGAATTATTTTTTTCTTGAATAAAATTGTTATTAGATTAAATTAATTTATATATAGGCATTTTCAGTTCTTCTTATGGCTTGTAAAACAATAGGATTTTTCTAAACACAAAACTATTATGATCTAATTGTTAATATAATATCAGCATCAAATTAATCTTATTTGCGAAAATAAACAATACATATATTAATTACATGCATGTGCTAATAAAAATTGTTAATTAACATATATGGTCTAATGTAAAATTTGATTTCAGTTAAAATAACTACAGATGCGGTCATGAATGTCCGTATGTATAGTTTTATTATTTATTTTTTCGATTAAAACAAAACTATTGGAATTTTGTTTAATTAAGCGTTAGATTAATTGTTTCATTTTCTTAATCTACTTCAAAAAATAAATAATTATAAATGCACTTAATAAAGTAGTAGCGTGATATCTTTATTTATGTAGAGACGTCATATCTATATTTTTAAAAACAAATATGTGGAACCGCAATTTTTACTTTCTCATTTTGCTAAGTGAATTAATACATATTTGTTTTTCTTTGTGATTCTGATAATTCGCGTGTCTTATTAACATTTCTATATACAAATATGATCTTTTAAATTTTTGTGTAGGATAATATACATGTATGAATTATCTAGATCTAGAATCACGACGAAGAAACATGAGTTTTTACTTTATTCAACAAAATAAAAAAGTCAATACTATGAACTAATTTACTTAATATACTTATACATTTTAAAATATCAAGTAATGTTTTTTAATATTAGATATCTTTTAGTTAAAACATTGGGATATAAGTAATGTGATGAAAACTTTTTAATGTTAAAATTATTTACTTTGTGAAACGTTTCTGTGCGAAAAACTTTTAACAATTCGTGAATTAATGATTCAATCTACTAAAGCTTATAATATAAACATTTAAAAACTTGTGCATTATCAGACAGATGATGCATGTAATGTGGAAATCGAAACCGTGTCCTATATTTAGATAACGTTTATTGCAATATACAGCGTGTTTGATAAGAACGTATCCGGCATAACTTGAAAACTAATAAGTAAAGAATTAAAATATCATACTACTTTACAAAAACCGCGATCAATGTTACGCTTAGTTAACTTTAAATTATTTGGATAAATATAAAATAGATTAAATTAATTAATGACATACATGTAAACGTATCTTAGATCAGATAAACATAATTTAATTTTAAATATATTTATTAAAAGATAAAATCATATATCGTTTTATCTGAATAATTTTAATATTAATAATATTGCTATTGGCTAAATTAAATTAAAATAGAAAAATCATTTATTTATAATTGTATTTATAAATCTTTATTTGTTATAATAAAAACAAGAGTTATTCAAATAATTTAATCTAATAAAAAATGTTTTTTTTTTATTTGAATTAATAAACAAAGAAAAATCAAAGTTGAAAAATATTTAGGAAATATGTAACTCACATTATAGTATGACTCTGACAAAGTTCTTTTTAAAAGTTTTTGAATCACTTATAGTTTTGGAGCAATTTTTATATTGTGCTACTATTTCTTGACTTGTACAATATGTCAACAACTGCTAATCATTACGATTACCAAAGTAATTGAAATTGATGAGGAATTATTTAAATAATTGATTATTAAAAGTTTGCATTATGTATATTATATTACATCTTTTATTTTTACTTTTTTTATACTTTTAATAATAGCTTTAGTATTATGAATGTAACCGTGTCATTACAATTACAATTACTGTAGTCAGGAATCACTTATGATTACTTGTAATAACAATTACTGTATGGACGATTACATCCGGTTATGAATGTAATCGTATGTAATCTGTCAATTTTATGATTACAATTACTTGTAATCGTGTAATTGGTGATTGATTATAAAATGCTCAATTTAACTAACATAGATACGTAAGATGAACTTGCCTTTGTCTTTGCGAGCCGAGCAATAGAGATTATTGAATTCGATGCACATTAGTGAATTCTGCGACTTCTCGAACTCCAACAATTTTTCCGATTCCTGCAAGTCAATCTTGTACTCGCCGTCCATCATTCTTGTATTATTTTTACTATTTGCTTCCAGCATCCTTCCAAGCACTTTGTAAAATTAACTCTTTTTAAATGATTAAGTATTAGTGGTTATAATCTGGTCTTACTACTTTAAACTCAAGAAACAGACTGCTGTTTTATTTTTAAAGAATACGTAAAAGAGTAAACTTATTTGCGAAGTAATAATTTTTTATTAAATATTAAGTAACGGAATCGACCGGAACTCTTCGGAAGGCGTTTATATACATTCAGAACTAGAGAAAAAATATTTTTCTGTACACAGAACTCTCGAATAAAGACCAGCGTCTCACCCATATATGACAAAATACGTGTTTGGCGGGAGTTAACAATTTATTATTAACTAATAAATTATGCAATCGACCGGAACTCTTCGGAAGGCGTTTATATACATACAGAACTGGAGGAAAAATATTTTTTTGTACACGGAACTCTATTATGTAATATTATAAAATAAATATTTTATAATAATTTTTTTTTTTTTATTAAATAAACTATGTTAAACGCTAGAACTCATCTAGAACTATAGATCTTTTAAAATCCTACAAGAATTGGGTCTGGAAAATGACGCAAGACAAACTGAGACGCTGCGTGAACCTGGCGTCTCACTTTGTCCTATACGTTTTTTTCGCTTTAAAGGCCAGAACTATTTGTTTTATCTATCAGGAACTATAGAACTATTGTAAATAAAGCCAGAACTCTCAACATTTCGTGAGTTTCCACGAAATGATACGTCAGCTTCACACACACACCTTTTTTGGATTGAAAAAAATAGAAATCCTATAATTTCAATCTTACTTCAAAAATTAAAACAATTTTAAAGAATTTTTAAACTTTAATTGGATACAAATGTATTCGTGTGGTCATTGCCGAATCCAAATTTTGGATTTTTTTTTAAATCCATTTCTATATTCTGAATTTATTACATCTTAATTTATAATTAATCTTAATTAATATCTTATTTTCAATATTCTGAATTTATTTTTTTTTATTGGGATATGCGCTTTATATAAAAAAATAAAGGGAAAAAGAAAAGGAAGAAGTAATAGGTGGGAGTTTATGATTTATCAACATCTTATCTGCTACTCTGTGAAGGTGACCATCATAACTTATATCACAATTTTACTGCTTAAATATCATTGCTCAAATGTAATAATACACTGCATCACTGTAACAATATTTGTAATGTTTCACGAAAATTTTGCTATTTTACTTCGAAATTATAAAAGTTGCTTGTTATCGTTCAAGTGTAAAGCTGAACTTTCTAATTTTGTTTATTATTACAGAGATTCGTGGAGAACAAAACCTGAAAAGACTATAACACAAACCAACACGTCTTGAAAACAAATATATATTTATTTAAGAAAAAAGAAACAAAAATTTATTTAAAAGAAAGGAACAAAAAGTAAAAGAGAAACAAGAAATAAAAAATAAAATATAATGTATAAAACGTCTTAAGCGCACATCACAGTGTTTGATCACGCTACGAATATTTAATCATCCGCGCACAATCCGCTGAATGTCACGAGAAGTTCTGATTCTGACTCTTGCATAGAAATTTTCTTAAGACTTACCTGATCTCGCAAGAGAGATGTTATTTCCTGAAGGAAGAAATCTTCTAATAATGACTCAGATGTCGCTCTTATATATAATAATAATAACGCTCGCAATAACACACAAATGTGCGGCTTCAATGCGGCTGCGTTTTTTATACACGAACTTATATTGAAAGAAGGGGCAAATTTATCTTATTTTTGTTCCTTTTCTGTTTTCGTTCGATACTTTATTCAAGATTATTTTTATAGTGTATGCAATCATTAATAAACATCGTGTTTGTTAGATAATAATAATCTGGTGCGGGATGATAAGAGCTCTGAAAACTACATACACAACAACTCAGATTGTAAAATCACTTTTGATCGTCTTGCGTAACAAGTCAATAAATCAGTGACACCGTTTTATCGATTTATTCCTATCATATGTGTACGCTGAATCACATGTATGTACCTGATATATCGATTCATATGTATCAATTGCAAACGAAAATAAGACGTGATGCTTGAAAGTTATCTCCTGCTAATCAAAATCATTCGAAGTTTATGTAACGTTGCATCATACGACGTTTTGTCGCATAAATGTTCGGTAAACAGCCAGAAATGTTCCGATTCAATTATACCTTTTATATATATATATATATATATATATATATATATATATATATACGACGTCATACCATTTCCAACATTCTTGCGGTGTTTGCAAAACTTGCATACAACGTTAGCGAAACGTTGTATGCATAGATGTAATTCCAGAAACATTTCTGTAAGGTCACGGGAACCAGAAATGATCCGTTTAATTTATAGTTAATTTACGACGTTTTGTAACGTTTTATTTGTAACGTCAATTTAGGCATTAGTGACGCGGCCAGTATAAATAATACGATGCGAGCGAAGAACATATAATATTTATTCACCTTAATTGAGATTTAATTGTAATATTATTACGCAAATACAATTTTGTGATATTTATTACAGTAAATATCAATTTATGATAAATAAATATTACATGTTATTCTTTGATCGTATTATTACATGCAGTCTACGTCATTAACATCTTATATTTCTACCTTTGATAAGGTATTATATGCGAAATGTACGAATTTACCTAATAAAAACATTATAAATTCAATTTTGTAACCACACACATGTTACGAATTAAAAATACTTGTAATTTTAATAATTTAGTTGTAAATAAATATATATGCTTTTTCAGCAGATTGGACCACATGCAGATAAAGTAAAAGTCCAATCTGCTGAAAAAGTTATGAAACTCACCGATATGTGTCACCAGCAACTGATATATTACGTCTAAACTGTATATAATTTGCGTTATTATACTATAAAACAGGTTTTATAAACATTTATAATTTATATTTTATATAAATTATGCAATAAATTTTATATTGTTTAAATAATTTTTCATTGCCGTGCGCATTTTTTTTAATTTTTCTTACTAGTCGGGATTGATTTAGAAGCCTACAATAATGTTCTAAAAAAATTTGCAGCCCCGACCGAGGCTTCCTTCCCTTGTTTCTGCAATAACTCATAATATAATTTAAACAATTTAGTAGACCTGCGCATTTTTGTTAATTATTCTGGATAGTCTGATCTATTTAGAAGCGTATAAGTGTATTTCATGCAGTTACTTGCTAGTTTGCCTTTATATGTCAAAGTTTCTTATGTATTTTATTTTGAATGAGAATCCCTGCTTTGACGAATCTGCTGCTGCGAATCCGCTGCTAGCTTCAACATCATATATTAACATTAAATTGCACAAAGCGCGATTAAACTAATTGAGTAATTAAATGAATCGTTAACGGTATTTCATGTGCGATTGATTAATCAACGATATTATCGTTTTACGTGGCGCCACATAACACTCCACAGAAACACGATAAGCTAGTGTAAAGAGATAAAACGTCTTCTTACAATTTACGCTTAATATTATATATTATTTGTTATGCTTTTAAAAAGCGAGGTACTAGTCAGTTGACTACAAGCAAAAAATAACTTTTTCTCTCTATCCATGAAAAATAATTTTTGTTTTTCATAACAATCTATAATATGTAATATACTTTTTAGCATATTATTTAATCTCATTTGATCCTCTCTTACAGCACTATACGTTTTGTACACATGTGCGAAAGGAGAGAGTACGCATGGTTACAGCACAGTATCACCGTTTTAGTTTCATTTTTTAATCTTTTTTCAAAATTAATATTATCTGCTGGATCATAATTTGTAATTTGTACTTCTAATTTATAAATTTCGTCAGTGATTGACCCATCATAAGTTCTGCATTTATTTGATAGAGCATTGAAAGCTGTTTTCATGAAACCATAAATCACTAAGAAAATAATTTATTGTAATTAATATATTTTAATTACTTATTATAATTAATATTAATATATTAACTTAATGTTAATATATTAACTTACTAGATAAAAACATTTTTAAATGACAAAATGTTGGTAATTTGTTTCACTTTAGAATCTCTTTAAGGGGGCATATACACCCAGGAAGGTAAAAAAAATCGATTTTTTGATTATTACATATTTATAATGTTTAATAATTCGGGAATGTTGGGGAAAATTTTAAATCAAAATTCCGAAAAATGATGAAGTTATAGCCCTGATAGTACATTGGCTCGCCGTACCACGCGCGCGCGCCGCTGATATATCGTGATTGGACCACGGCCCGTCCCTTCGGTTTCATGTCTAATACCCATGGTGGAAGTATAACATGGTGTGCTCAATTTGGCTAAACTACGCCCTTTTTCATGGCAAAGTGTCTCTTATTCCTGAAGGCTGCCAACTGTGAAAAAATGAAATATTTAATGTCGGAAAGTTGCTAAACCTAGATGGTCGCATCTTTGTCACACGTACGAGTGCGTGCATTGCGTCTTTTTCTGTCATACCAGCGCCGCCAGCGTCATTGCTCTAATTTCAGCGTCTTTGCTTCATAGCGTCCATAGTAACAACACGTGTTTTGAGGTTATTTTTTAAACTTTATTGTAAAATAAAGTGAAAATGGTACGTTGTGTAGTGAAATCGTGTAAAAATTGTAACGAAACATGCTTGCCAGCGCAAGTAAGCTTTTTCCGATTTCCGGAAAATGCAGTAATGCGTGAAGGCTGAATTCAGAGAATCGGAGAGAGTTTTATGCCGAAAAATATTAAGAATGGTAAGTCTTATTAAATATTATTAGCCAATTTTTTGTAATGACATTATTTTCATTGCAATTTGTATTACACACACAGGCACACACACAACATTCCAATACTGTTCCAAAAGAAAATATTGTAAATATTCGTATCTTAATAGAGCAACCTAACCTAACACCAATTACTTGATATATATACTAACCAACAATTTTCTATTTAATTATCTTAACTTTTGCAATAAATTTAAAGAATAGTATATTAAACTGATACAATATCTTTCAAGATAATTAAATGTACGTATCATGTATACATTTATACGTATCGTCGAAATTAAAATAATTTAATAGGAAGTTACATAGCACACATCAAGTGCTTGATGTAAACTAAGACAATTGTTAACTTATTAATTGTTAGTTAACTTAACTATTATTCTGTCATTTGAATTTTCAGCAAATATATGCTTAGCACACTTCACAGAAGATTTGTTTGTGAGAAGTAAGAAGATTCGACCTCCTATGGACATTCGAAGACAGTCGCTTTTGCCGTTCCAACATTATTGTTACCAAAAACGGAAAATAGGTAAACACGAATAAATAATAATTGATGTATTAATTACTGAAAAATACATTCTTTTTTTTGCATAACATTATCAAAGTAACATTTATGTTTTCTATTTTAGTGACAATGAAAGTAATATGGACTTCAAAGTCATAGCCGAAGATTTTCCGCTTCCCGTTATCCACGAAAATGTACATGCAGTCTTCCGAGTTACTCGTCAGCCCTGATGATCCATCGAATATACAGGAATATATGATAGGTGTAGAATCACCGAAGGATCGATTTAGAAGGTAAGAACAACATTGAACGATTACTGATGATAGTAATTTGCTATCTTAATGTGCCACGAAATTCTTGGTATATACAATAAACAATGATGTTTTGTTTTATTATTACAGTAATCGAAGGTTGGAGGAAACATATGCAATGTGTTGAACGCCACCAAAAACAAGAAAAAAATGAAAAAAATCAAATAGAACTTTTAGCTCTTAGCTTTTTAACTTTGAAATGTATAAAATAATAAATAATTATGTGTATCTAAAAACTGTATAATATAAGAATTGTGTATAATAAATTATTATATTTATCATGAAACCTGCATAAAAAATAATGACTTATTTCTACACATTTTGTCGATAGAGATTGTCTTAGTCAGTTCATTCAAAAATAGTAACACGTGGCTCAAGCATAAAATCAATGAATATTATTTAATTGAATTTAAATATCTTAACTATTTTATTATTATGGCCCTGGAATTGACGACTACAGTCGTGAGCTACAGTACAGTCAAGAGAAAATGCAATGTGTTTTGTGAGCTATTGATCGACGGAGCGATGATGGGCGCATTTGAGCGCCTGTTTCAAATTATAGCAAACATCTTATACAATATATACCATCTGTTATTTTATCTTTAAGATATAATGTAGAGAAAAAAATTGTAAAAGTTATTAGTGCATCAGAATTTAATAAGAGAGAAAAAGAAAAAATCAATTATTGCACGAAAAAAAAAAATTTTAAATAAACAAATAATTATTGTCTGACATAATATGTACACCAGAGGTTTTAGTAAATAAATACGTCGAGAAAAAGTGTAGATTTCGTCAGTTGTCTAATAAGTGCGAAAAAAAATAAATTATAAGCATTAAATAAAAACGCTAATTTTAAGATGCAAAAGCACTGTTTATTAAAAAATAAGTATTTTAATGTGATATTCTTTAAAAATTATCAAGAAAATGTCAAATGTTTGCTGATTGTTGAAACAATGAATACATTATAAAACAGTTACATTTAATTCAACCCTTTGAAAATTGACAAATCAGCAAACAAGATCTTCCAAGTTTATCATCATTATTATTATAACACGTTACCATTTTTATTATAACGTTAAAAGTTAATATTTATAAGAATATTTATTATTTTTGATTCCCTGAATATTAATATCACTTTTTTGCATAATAAATTCTCCAACGAAATACTACATAAGTAATTATGTGTAAACAAAATATCCAACAGCTAAGTATTATCAAAGTTACGTAAACTGGTACAGTTGGCATGCCCATTATCGAGAGAATCTTGCTTGGTGAACTCAAATAACAGTAGATTTCCAAACACATTAGATTAAATCGGTCAAGATAAATTGCTTGCATCATTCCTTCAAGTGCATATCTGTAATAAAATTTTATATTTTACTCCAGTTTACTGAAAAGATAGGATAAACTGAAAATATAATAAAAATATATCTCTTCAGAGAAGCAAAGACAACTTTCAATAAGTACTCACAATCAGTCATTATAAATTAGAAAAAAACGACTTGCACTAAAAACATTATATCTAAGTAATAATAATTTTAGATGCTAAAAATTTTTAATTAGCTATTGTGGTATAAAAATGTCTGTACCTGAAAAAGCTCACAATGCATAAAGGCCGTAAGTACTCCGACATTTGTCCTAATTTCAAAAAAAATCCAGAGAACAGCAATAATGGTATACTGACTGCCGGTATTATAAAAACACCTAACTGAAAGAATTACATTTGATCATTCATATTGTCTTGTCTACATTAACAATAAATAAGAATTGAATTGAAATATGAATAGTATAAGCTAATCAATGAACTGAAAAATTTGTTATTATAATTTACCTCATAATTTATTAATTTTTTACTATTATATTTTATCTAATCTTTATAATTTTATCTAATCTTTTTTAATATAATATTGCAATATATGCATAATTTATTAATATATGCATTAATTTATTAAAACCTCTTTTATTATTTTTCTAAATACGCAAATATTAATTAAACTAATAAAAAATAATAAAAAATGAACATTGGAGCACCTCAGTGTTAAAAGCTGTGCCTGTAAGTATCCCAACTGTTTGCCCAAGAATTGTAATTAACACGCAAATGCTCCACGTTTCTAGAATTCTGTCATATTCCATTGGCTGTCCTGTCATGTAGTATGTTATGAACATGAAAGATGAGGCGCAAAGTATCTAGAAATTAAACGAATTTTTAATTAATTTGAAAAAAAATCAACTATATGTTTAGTTAATAGTTTCGTAATTAGACAGAATTTTACGTCTAAGCGAAAAATAATTAATATGATAAAATACTGCAGTGAAACATACTTGCATAGGGAGATCCGTTAATATTTTTACACTGTAGTACGACCATAAAGAGTACCAATTATTTAAGTGTTCTTGTAGGAATACTGTCGCTTCCGTGGGAACTGCAATACATTTAACACCGTACCATGATTTATAAAATTTATAAACTTATTTTAATTTAAACGTTATACTTTGAGAATATCATCAATCAAGATTGATCTTATCAGGTTTTTTTAAATTATTAAAATAATTGTGTCAATACATAACTTAATAATTTTGCAACGGAAACACCTAAATTATATATTACGTTTATATATAAAAGTATTATGTAGAAGTATGAAATATATTAGAAGAATTTATGTCACTTACACATCTGCACTGCTGGCATAGAATTTGCGAAGAATAAAAATAATATGATGAAAAATAAACAAGCGATGTTACTGTCCGCTTTTCCTGCGTCATTGCCGAAATTGTAGAAAACTATTCCTAATAACAGCGCGACTAAAATGTGTGCTGCAAATCTTAATTTTGTCAAAGTCTGAAAATCAAAATGAATGATAAAGCATTTTTATTTTTTAAGCAAATTTTTCAAATATAATACATGAAAACTTCTACTCACATTATCTCGCTTGATGCAGATGAGAGATCTTAAAAATAAAATCTTTTGCTGTTGCCATGTCGATTTTTCTTGTACTATGCTATCTATGAGTGTATCATTAGTTTCAAATGTCTGTTTGAAATTCAGTTCTGTAAAAAAATTTATTAATTAATAAATGTTGTTTGTAATTTTTAAAAAATGTGTTATTGCAAATTCACTATAAATTATCTTGTTTTTTTTTATTTTTATATGTTTTGACATTAATTTTATATTATATACAAATAAGATAATACCTGATCTAATATTTTTAAGACTTTACATTTTTACAAGTTAAATTTCTGTAGAAGATTCTATAGATATTTATTAGATTAAATATTCACGCTTTTTAATCATAGTAAAACAAAATTTAAAAAATTATTGTATACATTAGTATAAAGTACTAAAGGTATTATTAATGAAATCATTAAAAATGTTTAAATAGTAAAAATATATACAGTTTATTTACTATTTTTATTATGTTTACTGCACTTTCTGGATTTTTTGTATTCATCACGACAGACCTGATATAAATTTTCTAAATCTCCATCTTGTTGCTCAGTTATCACTTCGAGCACTGTAATCAAAGAAAACAATCAATATTCATTCTTTTTTATTTTTTAATAAATAATATATTTTTAATTGGTTAATATTATAAATATTATTGCATCCGTGATTTTTACCAGCCCGATATTGCGGCTGTTATCGATTGACGAGAGGCGCGATATTAAAAGATCACGCCTTAACATCGACCGTCGGATTTAATTTATTGCTCTTGACTAAGAACATTTCTATTCTAAGCTTTTGCATTATTAATGCGTATGTTATGGCTATTTTCCGACCTATTTTATTCTACGAGTAAACCGCAGTTCTTTGTAAAAGAATCTCCTTCATTTCTGCGAGTACCGTACGCGCGTTTTTGTATCGCGAGGATGCAACAATATTATATAATAAAATTATTGCATATGTTTAATATTACAAAAGTGATAAGAAAAGTGATAACTCTTATAATCTGCAATTCTACATAAAAAAAATTATACAATACAGTGAGCGAGTATTTTTTAAATTTGCATAGTAATAAGATTTGTATTTTTATATCAAGTTTTATAATTAAACTTCTTGAAATATCAAATTGTTCATTTTATATAAATTTTAAATTATATTTTAAAAACATTTTTATTTTTAATGTGTAAGATATAAAAAATTTGATAATTGATCATTTTAATTGTCGTAATATTTATCATAAGTATAAATATCGAAATTCTTAAATAACATGTAGTTTTTACACAAATAAATGTATATATTTAAATTTCTTTCTTAAAAGTATATGTTTTGCTATAACTTAAGTTAAATTAAAAAACCAATAAAATATAATTAAAAAGATTAAAAGTAATATTATTATTGTACAAGTATTTCTTATTTCGATGTCTTTTAAAATATTAAAATTTAAATAAAAAAGTAGTAGACTGATGTTTTTTTTTAAATTAATTATAAAATGTATCTCTTTATTGCTATATAAGTTATAAAAGTTTGCATAGCTAGATTATATAGTAAAATGAAATAGATTTCATATTATAAAAAAATACGTAACAAAATGCGTGCTGCTTTAAAATACACTATGGAAATTCTTTTTTTCCTGTTCTCTTGTTTTTTTATAATTTATTTATCATATCATATCGGTGAAGTCAACATTACCAAATTCAGCTATGTTATAGAAGTTGGGACACGCGAATCCGGCGATGCTGTATGTGTTTAAGATCTCGCTTTTTGTACCGCAATACATACATCTGCCTCGATTAAGTACCATAATGTCATCGAAGAGCGCAATCATCTTACTGCTGGGTTGATGTATTGCGCAAACTACAGTGCAGTTCGCTTTCGCTATGTTGTGCAGCATATTAATGAGCTATTTGAAGTATGTAAATCGTATAATAATCAGATTACGCATTACGAATAATTTAATATTTATTCAGCAAAAAATTACGGCATGCCAACTACGTTACTGTGAATATTGGAGTGATATTGGTGGAATGTTAAGCTTGTATAGAAAAAACAGAATGTATCAAGCTACTAACACAACGTTTTTATAAAAAGATCATTATTGATGTATAACTATTTATTAGTAATCTATATTATACCTGATTAGACGCCGCACTATCAAGACCGCTTGTTGGCTCATCTAATAAGAGAACAGATGGCTTGGTGATTATTTCTACGCCGATAGAGAGTCTCTTTCGTTCGCCACCGCTTAATTTGTACGCCAGTGTATCCAAGCAATTTGACAAGCTGAGATTCTCTGCAATATTGTTCACCTGTCAAAAATAATGTCTAATCAAGTCTAATGTGTATGCAATGCGTCAACCAACAATTTATATTTTATGTATATATAACTAAATATTAGAAAAAGTAATAATATATATATAATGTATAATAATTATAATATTTAATATATTTATATATAATTATATTTGTGTACTATTTATTACATAATTTATTTCACGCGTATATAAAATATATTATTATTAAATAGTATAAATATATTAAATATATTATTAAATACTATTAAATAGTAATAATAAATATGTATAGTACGAACGAATACTCTTGAAACGATTCTCTCTTAATTATTATTATTTACTTACAACTGAATCAATCGCTTGTTTGTTCTTATTAACGTCAAGTTTCAGTCGAGCCGCTATGTAAAGAGTTTCTCTTGTTGTGAGGAATGGCAATAAATCAAATTGTTGCGGTACATAGCACACTTGTTTGCGAAATGTTTCTCTATTCTGTTCAGTGCCATTTACGGTGATGGTACCTTTAAAATTAATCGATCGTTTGCCTGATATAATTTTCAGCAAGGTAGTCTTGCCCGCACCGGAAGGACCGATTATCACGGTGACTTTTTCCGGTTCGAAATGCCCCGTGACATCATGTAAGATTGTTTTCTCAATTCCTAGAATAAACGTTCCTTTTTAATTATCTACCGGTGAAGTACAAAAAACGTAATATCTGCCACATGTCGCGTTTACACGCATATATTAAAATCTACGAATTCACACAGAAATTTGTCGAATAAACGCGAAAAGTTTTTATATACGTTAACGTATATAATTTAAACGCTTTTCGTGTTTTCTCGACAAATTTCTGTGTAAATTATAAATAAATATAAATATCTTTTTTTAGCGTGTGTGTATGTGTGTGTTTAATACATGCAGAATAATATAAATTGTAATGAAGACTATTGAAAATGCTAATCGAATACAAAATAGTGCTTTAATTGATTCAAATTAGAATTGTAGATGAACATTTAACCTTCAGATAATTAATTTTTATCCCTGAGAAATATTTTTAATATGTGACGCAATACAACTGTAACTTTTGTAATTTCTTAAATTGAAACGTATAAATCTTGTACCTATTCGTAAATTTTACAAATCGCTAAATTTAATAAACAAAATAATCTAATGACTGAATCAAAATGAAATTTAAATTGATGTACTTGTTATTGCGGCTGTTAAGTAGATAATCTTTTGACGTATATGAAACATATTTTACAAGAAGAATTTAAAAAGTTGATAAATAGGTCAGTAGCTTATAAATGTTTAATTTTCATGAAAATATAATTTTAAAATAAATGATTGAATCACAGTTTTTAATATTTTCTCACTTTTTTGCATGAATTAATAAAACTACGTTCTTTTTTTTGTGATTCTATATAACTCGTATATGTCCTAAGCTAAGCAGAAATTAAATAAAATAATTTAGATTGCACGGTGTATGCACGGTGTATATAATATTGTAAAATGTATGTTAAATAATGTTTATCTATTAGTAGTGCCAAAAAAAGTACGTTCTAATGGTAAGAGATTTAGTTCCTACCAATATCACAAACATATTAAATCAACAGAAAACATTAAGTATTTTACAACATTGGATTTTGCTTTCTGTTATCACCAGATATCATTAGCCAAACAAGACATATATACAAAACAACTTATGGACATTTCGTTCATTTATGAACAATTTTAGTTAGAACATTACGATATAGAAAACGTTTGTATGCTACACTTCCAGTATACATATTTCTTTTTAGATCTTTGTTACAATTAGATATTTACATATGTTTTCACATATACGTGAGAAATTATGTAAATCTTATCATAATGTTGCATAAATTTTTATAAATCACCGGATGTGGCTGCAAAGATAATAACTCGCAATTAATCCTTCGTAGTGCAAAGTTTTTTAACATTTTTTTTTAATCTAATCAGATTGTTGGTGCTTGAGCGTGTTTTTGAAAGAGTTTTAAGTTTTGAAAAAGAATCTGAAAAAATTTTACAATTTTTCAACACTCAAGAATACAATTTTACAATGATATGATTCAAAATTATTTTTATTTTTTTGTACACGTTCGAATTTGAGACAGAATTGGCAAAATTCATTGTTGCACAAAAAAATCATAACTTTTTTTTATACATGCATAAAAAATCTTTTTTAGCTTCAATAGTAGAAGATTCCTAACAAACACCAAATTACATGTATTATAATACAAATGTTAATTATAATTTTCCACTCAATAATGTAACTGTTATCTAACAAATGTCTTATATAACAATTACACTACTGAGTGGAAAATTTCAACTAACATTTGCATTACATGTAACTTAGTGTTTACTGGGTTAGTACTTACGAGAAAAAAATAGTGTAATATTTGCTTTAAAAAAGGAGAATTATTTAATAATCTGAAAATCAGTAATTTTGGTTTATAGAAACTAAAAAAAAGGTAATGAAAAAACAAAAAAATTACTTTTTGCAAAATAATCAGTATTTTATTGTAAACTTGCTCATTGAAAAGATTATTACATTTTATCACATTTCTAAAAGCAAAAGCTTGGAAGTTTATTGGCACACATCTTCATCTTACTCATCTTTGATCTCTTCGTTGTCAATTTCACTGTTTCAAACCTCATCGTAAAATGAATCTTGCAATCGTTCACGTAAAGAAGACAGCATTTTTTTTGTAGAGCATTCTGTCATCTAGAATACGGATTTGTACTACATTTCTATATTTATTATAATGATAATAACCTTTTACTTTTATTACATATCGAAATAAAGACAAAAAATAGCAAAAAAAACGTGATACACTTACTTGTGAAAAGAAATAACTTTGCTGGACCGACTGATTGTTGGTGGCAGACCCACGACTTTTACCTGTTGCTGTACGCAACACGACTGACGAAACACAGAATCACTTGGCTGATAAGTTCTCACTTTCACCGTTAATAACTTTTTTAGGAAGGAGAGCTGATCTCCTAGTTTCTACCTTTGAATAATTCAAAATTCATCTGGCTCTTTAAATCTGCGATTGGACTACACGGAAAGTGCGATCTTTCTTAAACATTGCGTGAATGTAATGTATAATATGTAAAACAATATGTAATTCACTATTTTGCTACATAAAATAATGTGTGATTTATTTATTATATATACAAGATTATATAATATATTAGATATTTTAAATATTATTTTACGTTACAAAATTGTGAATTACATGTAATTTTACGAAACAGAAAATAACTCGCAATAAAAGATCAATATCTCTTATTGCGAGTTAGTCAAATTGTTTATATGCTATAATAAGAATTTATAGAATATTTTACTAAAATATTAATTAATTGTAATAATTATAATAATATTTGAAATTATTAAGTTAAAAAAAAGCAGTTATCAAGTTACCTAATAACTACTATCTAATATCTATTATCTATAAATATATGCAAATGTTAATCTATGTTTATTTATTGTTTTTATAAAAAAATTGCATTTTTTACATGTCTTGCCATAAATAAAAACTCAAGCAAGAGAATAAGAATTTTAAGTTTATATATTTTTTTGCATCAAATACTACGTTTTATAAAATTTCCACGAAGAAAAACAAACTTGAAACAGATTAGATAAATTATCTTTAGTGTTAAAAATAAGCCTACAACAATTAAAATCAAATTATATTCATAATTAAATTATGTGAATAAATAAGGATAGTTTCTACTTTATCATTTTTCTATATAAATATTTAATAAATAAATATTTGATTCCCACGGCTATTTTGAGCTGTAAGTTTGCGATTAAAGATGAATTGAATATTGCATTGTGATTCGAGAGAAAAAAAATCACTAGAGATGAATCATTACTAAGCACATCTCTCTAACAATAAATATAATGTATCTATGTAATGTATTGTGATACAATGAGACAGTGTGCAGTTGTTGTTTTATTCGTATTTTAATGGAATGATTAAAGTAACACGTTATCTCTTCTGCGAGGTTATCTGAAATCGTTTAAAAATATCATGAAGTGTACAAATATGTGAGGAAATCGAGAACGCAGAAGATTCACAACTTTCATAAGTAAGGACTTTTAGAATATGATGTTCTTGCCTTTTCGATTTTGAACCGAGTAACAGAGATCGTTGAATTCGATTAACATTCGCAAGTTCTGCGATTTCGTGGATTCCAACAATTTTTCCGTTTCTTGAATACGTATGTTGCAATCGGCATCCAGCATCTTCTCAGCGTCATTTTTACCATTCACTTCCGGCATTTTGTCGAGTACTTTGTCAAATTATCCGCTCGTCGTCAATTGGTTAATTAAAGCATTGGCGTTTACACTGCACGAGCTTGAGATCATGGACGTGTATGATACGAGATTATCACTGAATTCTTTATCAGTCGCATAGGCATTAGTATTGTTTTTCAATTTTATGGTTTCTGTTCAGAATTAATGTACTTTATAAAGGTGTTAGCGCGCTTTTTTAATCATCTTTTTTTTTCTATTATTATCGTTCATTAGACGTAAAACAAAGATAAGAAAGATTAAAAAATGCGTACTCTAATTTTTATAAGTTTATTCTGAACACGGATCGGTATACCGTTTAATCCTGTTGCACTTTTATAGAACATGTAACTGAGTAAATATGTTTGCGAAGTACGTTGCCCAAGATCTCTGTTACAACTGCCGACTACGTTAGATGACTACTGTAGTAATAGTCAGGAGCGTACTCGAGGGAGGGAGGGCAAGGATACTTGCCTTTCCCTCAAAATTTTAGCCGAAAGAAGGAATTAAGTTATGAAAACTATTTTTATGACGAAAAGTTAAACGATTGATTAATGCCATGTGGTTCACACATTATTTTTTAGGAGGGATAAAAAAATAAGTAAAAAAAAACTTAAAAATGTTAAAAGAAGGTGAAACTTTCTAAATAATAAATTCTTTTTCTATTATACTTAACGACTGTGTTATGAATAAGCTTTTCAAGTAATATAAGTTTACTTTAAATATATTATTAATATAGTATATTATATGAAATGTTTACTCGAACTTCGCGTGAAGTTTATCCAGACATTCGTTAATATCATCGTATCATAAACAAAGCTAATATAAAAAACATTTTAAACATATCTTTACTACTACTGTACAATGTTCCTTATCTGAGCACTTGAATTTCGGACAGTTTAATTTGCCAACTTTAAATTCTTTTTATATAAAAAATTATGGTAGCCTCGATATTCTGATATTAAGATTTTCGTCACGAAATAATTTCAGGAGTCTGCTATTAATGGGTGTTATTTAAAGTCTGGGGCACCTTGTATATACATTAATTGAGAGAAAGAGAAAGGAATTGAATAGGGAAGGGAAAGAAATAGGGTGGTGGGAGAGAGAGAGTGGAGGGGGATAAAAGAGAGAAACAGAGAGAGAGAGAGAGAGAGAGAGAAAGAGGATGATGTGGGAAATGGAGATCTCGGAGATGTGTATGTGGCAAGCGAACGGTTTATACTCCTAAGTTGTAAGGCGTAGAAATAAATTAAAAATAAGTTAAATATGCTAAGACATTTTGTCAAAGAATTTGTAACTTTTTGGAGAATAGCAAAGATACCTATCTATAATATGTTTAAATTTATTTGTTTATTTCTCAATTAATATATTAGTATATTTTTTATTAATTAATGTATTTTTTAATTACACGTAACAATTAAGGAATAAGAATTAACTTATTAACTGATTACTTGAAATAAGTAATCTGTTTTGTATTAGTATAATATCACAGTGTAATATATTATTTAAAATATTTAAAAAATATATATGTATATATAATTTAAAAAAAAAATACTTTTTTTGCAGCATCTTTGACGAATGTTTTCCACGCGACTTTATTGTACCTATTGATAACAAAATCTCGTAATTTTGAGCACACCAAGCATACTTAATTATTTATTTTATCATTCTTTTTTTACAAAATAGATCAATTTTTTGGCATTTATGAGTTAGGTACTCACTTAATTAAGAAAACATTTGTCATGTACTCAGATAACATTTCGTACAAAAACAAAGTAGTATAATCTATTTGTTAGCAGTTCGTATTGCTCATATTGCACAAATAATATTTTTTACTTCTGATATCGAGCAAAATTGCAATTTTGCTGAAATGTTATCTGAGTCACGATCATACATTTGTTTACAAAAATTGTTGCAAAATGATTGTAAAGTTGCTGTACTCTGTTTTTTTTGCGTTCATTAAATGAGGACTCAGCTTGTTAACAATTTGTTTGTAACACTTTTTAATTTATCAACAAAATGTCGACGAAATGTAAAATGAATAGTGATTCTTTTATACGTAATATTTAGAATAATGTTGCAATATTTATAATAATAGGACGTTCACAAATAATATTACCATTTAGAGTTATTACGTTTTTTTTCTTCAGTAAATTGTAAATTACGTTTGTTTTATATACCCCATAAATTTTTATTTATAGAATAATTGTTAGAACTTTACAGTTAACTTGTGTCCATAAGAACAGTCGCGTTAATATTTACTGAATTATTTTAAGAAAACGAAATAGTATTATTCCATCTCTCTCACTCCCTTCTCTCTTCCATAAATTTTGAATATATTTCAATTTAAACATACTTTCTTTCAATTACACGTTCTTTGATGAATTAATTTAGAACATATCCATTTGTATTAATATCTATTTAATATCTAGAACAGTTATATTCTATTTATAATATTTTTCTTTTAACTACAGCTTTTACTCCTTTTAGTTTTTCGTTAAATAATATACACGACAAATTTCTTGATTTTGTTCTATAAAACAACAATTTTTGACTTGTAATTGTTTTATTCAATTGTTTTAATTATAACAGACATTTATAACGTTTTTATTAACAAAGAGATAACATATTATAAAAGACTAATTTTTGTTGTAAGGTAAAAACTCGTACACATAGCTTCAATAACGAAAAATATGTCATGGTAAGTTTGAATTGAATTTATATTATCTAATAATAATAAATAACAAAGAAAGATAATTGAAATATATTACGATACAATTTATTAAACTAAAAATATACGTAGTTTATTTGTTCATCAATTGTAACACGACTAACAATAGAATAATTGCTTTCTACATATATTACAAATATGTAAGTATGGTGTTGTTACATGGACTACAAATAAATTAATCTTAACAAGTGGACGTTGAGATTTTATTTATTCGCCTACCACATGTGTGATTGTAAAAACTGTACGAATTTTTATCTCAAGATGCATTATATGCGTTTCTTGATTCTTAGGTTTAATACAGTATATGCTACAATATCCAGAGCAATGCATGTTAATATCAGTATTGTCATATTAAACCAATAATTTATATGGTCCATGCCCAATTCTATGAGAAATTTTTTAGGAGTTGTGAAATGGCAATAGTCCGCTGAACACTTCAGTTTTGCCCGATCATAGCTACGATTATAAATATTACCTTTAGTTTTTGTAATAAAGAAAAAAAGTAAACTATTATTTTTAAATAATAATTATCTTCAAATACTTATATTTACAAGATTTAGAATAAATGTATTTACTGATTATCATGTATAAAAGTAAAAGATAAAAATTTTACCCATAAATAGTCATCAATAGTCCTTCGAAAGCATATTTACAAAACGATATGTCAAACAGCCAATGTAAATAAGGGTGCACATCTTTAGTATGCACGAAGAAGCCACTGAGGATAACAAACGGCATAATTGCAAACGGTCCAAAAATTACGCTATTCTGAAATGAAGTAATAGCCAGTTTACAGATTGTACAATGGATAAATTGCATTAGTCTTAAAATTTTCAGCCATACTTCCTTCGATCCTCTTAAAATAAGGAGAGAAGCAAAAGATGATATAAAATCGTTAATATATGTAAATTTTAAATAATTGGAAATAATAAATGAAATGAATTAATACAAACCTGGACCTTTAATGAACACCCTATGATGAGTCCAGCCGTTTGACCAACCAAGCTGATAACGAAGCACATGAGCGTGTATAAAGCAAGTCTTCTACTTTCATGAGGCTGATCGCTCATGTAATACACTGTGACGGTATAAATGAAAGTGGAAATAAATTGAACCAGAAAATCGGCCAATTTACCCGCTAGATAATACGATCGTACTTTATACCAACGATTGAAGTGCTCACGTTTTAGTATCGGTAATTCCAAAGGAACTGCGAAACAGACAGAACATCTTAGAGAACCTCTCCATTAGATCGTAAAAATATCAGTAAGATCAAATGTCAAAATTGTCAATAAAACACATTGATTTTGATACTGGTTCTATATTTTACTGTTTATCTTTTGTCTACTTATAAAGTTCTATTATTTTTTTTTCTATTCATGCAATCTTTTATAAGTCATATTTGACGAAATGTTGTGCATTTACATTGATACATCAATTTATATTGTCGTCAAATGATATATTACGTCAAATGAATATTGTTGAAGTTATACCAAACTTAATGAACTTACTTGTGACCATTGCAGCACTAAACGCACTATACATGAGAAACATAATGTTGTAATATGATAAATTAAAATTGTCTAAAATATAAGCAGCATCTTGACCGATTTTGAAGTATAATGTGCCAACGACTAAACCAATCGCGAAGTGCATTAAGATCCGTGAGAGCATTAAGACCTATATAAATAAAGAGTAAAAGAAATTTTAAATTCTTTGTTAATAGAAATATCCGTTGTTGATATAAATATTATTATTATGCTATAAAAAATTGTGTTGTACTTCTATGTCTTGTAGAATGAAATACTTTTTTAAAAAGTAAAAAGTAAAAATTGAGTTTGTTCAATTTTTGCATGAATAAGTATAAAAGAACAATTTTATACATCTATTTTAAACATATAGTTGATATTGATACATAAATTTATTATGCAACAAAACGGAATTATATAATTAATATAATTAACATTATTATCTTTGTCAGTAGTATTTTGCGTCACCTTTGAAATACTATTGCAAATGCATTTTTTTTTTTAATGGCTCTCCCAACACTCAGAGAAAAAATTATAGTGATGGCAACTATAAGAGGACAACCGTACAAATTTTGTTAATAGAATTATAATATATAGTTAAGTGAACCATGTTATAGTTATTGCAACTAAATTTGTAGATAAGAAAATTTAAAAAACATTGTTATAATAACTATATAAGAAGAACAATCTAAATTATATTTTTTTAAATATAATTAATTTTTTAACTATGCAATTATAGTCACAAATATCACATTTTTTTTTTTCTCTGCGTATACTAGTACACAAAACCGTCATTAGATAGCTGCTATGGTGTTTTATTTCTTGTAAGAAAGGAAACACATAAATGGTATAAAAGGTGGAGCATTATGAGATTTTTCACTGTTGTTATATTTTAATATTTTAATATTTTAAGTAATTTTTTTTGATGAATTTCCTTGAAAATGAAATCAAGTGAAAGATGTTTTGATCTACTAATATGATTAAAACTTTTTTAAATTTCCAAGATTAAAAATATTTAAACATAATAAATGTAACTAACTATACATAAGAGGTAGAATATTATACTTCTCTTCTCTTAGTGTATAAAAATGTATAGTTTTAGTAATAAATCATGAAATTATTAATGAAACTATATATATATAAAATTGTACTAATCATAACATTTAATAATTGTGATAATATTTCTATATTTGCATTAACTATAGTATCATAATTTCTATAACCCATAAAAAATAGTTGAGGTGCTATGCGTTCACATTTTTATAGTTGTTGCAGCTATTGTTTTCTCTGAGTGTGTGTGTGTGTGTGTGTGTGAGAGTGTGTGTGAAGGCCTATACGTATAAAATTATTCATGAATTTATTAATACGAATAAATGTATAATTTTATATGCAGTTATATATTTTACATAGAAAAAAATGCTGTTAAATAGAATAAACCTCTGGGAAAAATTAAAAAAAAAATGCATTTGTAGGAGGTCACAGGTGATGCGGTTAACTGCTGACAAAGATAATGTATTCCATTCTGTTACATAATAAATTTATATGTCAATACTAATTATATTGTTGCGGCCGTGAATAAAAACTTGTGGATTTCTCGCGGTGTTAAACACAGCTGCACGGAAAAAAGTAATTGTCATAGCTAAAAACTGCGTATGGTAACTAAACACATAATGTAATATATGAATAGCTAATATCTTATCTGTGATTTTAGTTGAAAGAGTTTAGCTACCTCATACACGATTTTAGCTACTGAAAATATTTGCTATATTCAAAGAATACTCTGTAGCTAACAGTTATTTTAGGTAACTACATTAATTAGCTACCAATGTTTTTCTTTGATGGAAATTAACTCTTATAGATTGATATTTAGCTTGTGCAATTTTTGAGTGATTTTTCATTCTACGAGATTTAGAGAATAATATGAATTAATTAGTTGTGTCTTTATAATTTATTTATCATTTAGCTAAACATTTATATCATTGCAACGATCTGCACATTTCCGTTTGATTCCTGAAGCGACGCCCACTGTTTCCCCTACTCCTCGCCGCTCAAAGGTCGAGCTCGCGAATACGCGGCAGGCACTCTGCCGAGCGGTAGTGGGGGATGTAGTGGGCGTCGCTTCAGAAATCAACCCGAAATGTGCAGATCGTTGCGAATACTGATTTATGTAATTATAAATTTGTTTATTTCCCCCAATATTTGTACAAGAAAGAGAGAAAAAAAACATTTCTTCTTAGCAAAAGTTTGTTTGGCGAATGAGATTCGTAATGTACAGTAATATTACCTTATCGCGAAATAATTTAATTGCGTTTCTTTTACTAAGAACACCAAGTTGCTTCCAAAAATTGGCCCTGTAATGTGGAATTTGTCTGATTTCCATCTCGAAAGAACATAATCTTTCAGCAACCCGTTGTGAGGTAATATTTTCTTTGCTTTTGTCCAAGTTTTTGTCCAAATTTTCGTCCAAGGTTTTCGTCGATCTCCATATGTCACTTTTGCCATTCTCGATCGATTCCACCATCTTGGATGTATGAGGACCGTAATCGCCGTTGCATATCTCCATCACTACGGAAGAAAAATTTTAAATGCGTGCTACCTACTAGACTTTTTGCGCAGTGATCTATCTTTAGAAAAAGGTACAATTTACAGAAATCAACAGGATCGTAATGCGTCGGACAGTGTAATCCTACACTACTTAGATACGGCACCAAATTATTCGTGCCGCCCGTGTAAACACAATTGCCGTCAGCAATCACGTAAAGATGATCCAGCATGTTAAAGAGGATCGCGCTCGGCTGATGTATCGTGCAGATTATGGTTCGTCCTTCTTGCGCTAATTGCTTCAAAAATGCTATGCACTGCTTTGAAGAAGTGCTATCTAAACCACTGAAAAAATAAATTGACAGTTGCAAGAGGGCATGACGAAGAAAAAATAAGCACAAGTTTCCATTAATAGATCATGTAATATCTACCTCGTAGGTTCATCAAGAAACATGATTGGTGGATTGTTGATGAGTTCAAGTGCGATAGCGAGTCTTTTTCTTTCTCCTCCGCTAAGTTCGCCAGTAATCGTATAACGAGACTCGTCGAGGCCCATCGCTACTATTACTTCGTCAATCTGTTACATCAATTAACTTTTACCCGTTTAAACTCGCGCTTTTAAAAAATGTCGTTATAATATCATCAAGTACGTACATGTAATCTCTAGTCATCTC
The DNA here is from genome assembly GCF_016802725.1 of Solenopsis invicta. NCBI lineage: Eukaryota > Metazoa > Arthropoda > Insecta > Hymenoptera > Formicidae > Solenopsis > Solenopsis invicta. Next base: position 10,425,644 of record NC_052674.1, on the reverse strand, counting down.
GTTTTACAGATCTATTAAACTTAATTACTTTATTATTACATCAACAAAGCACACTTTCTTTTTACAAGTGGAAAAGCAAATTGTCGTTTTGTAACACACTAAATTAAATTTTCCCACAATTATTTTGTATATCTTCCACGTTAAATATTTTACTCACAATCAGTCCTCGAAAAGTGCTATATACCATATAATAGCGTTTAATAATCCTTACTTTTTGTGATTTCTCACGATGGCTCAATCCGAGTTTGAGATCGGCAGCGATGAGCATAGCTTCCTGCACTGTTAAAAGTGGTGACAGATTGTCGTCCTGCATTATGTAGGCAGACAGTTTACGAAACTCTGATACATTTCGTTCCCGTCCATTTATCATGATTCTGCCAGTGACCGAAGTTGTTCTAAAATGCAACATGCTAATTATATTATAATTTCTCCATGAGATACATCTTATACATCAATGCATTTATATTATATATCAAAATATGTCTATTTGCAAGCAGAAATTTATAATTATATGATTAGCGCGCCGTATTGATTAGCAAATGTGTATATGTGTACGTGTTATAATCAATGAACAATTAACTACCAATATTTAGTATGTATCCTTGAATAATTCGCCAATCAATTGTCAGTTACATTTGTAATTGGACAACGCTTAAAAAAAAATGATAACAACGTGAAGACGATAAGATTAAAAGCTCATTTATACTCGTGATATCGTGATATCTAGATGCATCGTGACAAGTGCATCTGGAAAGTGAATGGTTATTGATGTCAACGAACAAAATATATCCATGCACATTTTATATTGCATGCACACAATTCAAAGAACGAATAAACTAGGTGCGTTTTTAGCGTACGATTTTACAGGCCATTATTTGTTTAAAATGCGCTTATGTAAATGTAGGCGCTTTTAATTCTGTGTGAACATTTAATGACGAAGATGTAAAAAAAACACGTATAATAAGTACGTTCTGAATGCGAGCTAATTTACATTCTAAGATCCAAGAAAAAAATCCACAATAAAAAAAAAAGTACTTTGCTATTTAAAGAAAATGATAATAAAAATTACCTATGCGATATTTAAATTTAAGATTGTTTCTTCGAGCGATTATCGGTATAAATCAACATCATTGGATTAACATTTTAACTAATATTTTGGGAAAAAAAATTTTTATATATAATTATATATAAAACATTTTTTTTTTAGAATAATTTTCTCAGAATAGTTAAGATTTAGATTACTTTTAATAAAAGCTTCAAATCACGAAACATTTTGAAAAATGAAGAGATCCATCCTCAATGACTAACAAAAGAAAGAATGTCTAAGAAAATCATAAATAAAATATATTTTAATTCGGCTTTAACGTAATATATTTTTAATGTCATAATTTTTTTTAGTAAAAAAGGCCTTTCATTCACTTCAATCAATTCATATTTTTATAAAAAAATATATATATTTAATATATATTTAAAACATCTTTCGACGTTGTCCGACGTCTAATCTCCATTATATATTTTTATATAATCTTCTATATTCTAGTTATCAACAACTAAGTTTCCCTCATTCATAGTCTTATAAGTGATCTACTATTCAATCTTAGACTTCCTACATTTTCATAATTTGATAGTATTTTTTATTTTACTTAATTTTAACACTAATTTGTCTGAGGTTGTCTGTGTGAGTGCATGCAACTGAATTATACAACAAATATAATATAACAAGATATTAAAAGACAGAATTCCTAACAAACAAATTAAATGACGTTTTAATAATGCCGTCTTAATAATCCCTTATGTATATCTTTACGCTTTGTAAAACAGACAACATTTACGTTGAAAATTGCGATAATTTTCCATTGAATATGCCATAATCAGAATGTAGCACTAATTATATACTGACGTGAAACCTGCAAGAATATCCATCAGTGTAGATTTTCCAGCGCCGGAAAGACCCATAATAGCTGTGAGTTCGCCTGGCCGAAAATCACCATTAAGGTCCCTCAATAATCTTTTCCTCTCTGTAAAAGATTGAATAATCATCTTTTACAAAAAAAGTTTAACAATACAAGGAAGTAACAAAGCTTTACACATTCATAAACGATGAGACATTAAATTTGCATAAACGGAATGCATTGATGTCCTGTAATTATAATCTAAACAAATTGTTGAGTACACGAAAGTGAAAGTATCACCGAACATATGTTGCCACTGCCATGTCCATGGAATAGTAATACTACTAGATAACAGATACGTGCTAGAGGGAAACATCGTTATAAAATATTCACGTATTTTATAATTTAACTTAAATGAAAAATAATAGATCTTATACTGATGCGGGAGATTTTCTAAACTTGCGTGCATCGCAACCCATTTTTGTCAAAACAGCAAGCATCTAGCTTTAGAAATTATGAAAAAGCGGGGAAAGAAAGAAGGGATCAAATTGATTATTTATTTACATCACATTGCCCTACTTTTTTTATCTTTTTTATTCAATATAAATTTATAAATTTAAACAATAATAATTTGAACCAGATCATTCGAGTGTCATCTCACAAATAAGTAAGGAAATGTCAACTACGGTCATGGTTCGATCTTGATACGTAATATTATTTTATATGTAAATCTAAAAAGTTTCTATAAATTGAAAAGACATTTAAGATATACACACACACACACACACACACACACACACACACACACACACACACACACACATATGTAAAATGTACACACACACACACACACACACACACACACACACACACACACACACACACACACACAGGGTGATTATTAATGAATGTCCCCACTTTTTACCATAGAAGTTTGATTTACCGACGGATACGTATTTCTAATATATTATTATCTTAGAAATTACAAATGCGTGTTTCTATGGTAAAAAATGGGGACATTCATTAATAATTACTCTGTGTGTGTGTGTGTGTGTGTGTGTGTGTGTGTATAAATACAAATAAGTAAAAAAGCGCCAACTATATATATATATATATATATATATATATATATATATATATATATATAGTTGGCGCTTTTTTACTTATTTGTATTTATAAATCTGTTTTTTAAAATAAACTCTAAAGAGAGAATATGTTTATTTTTTATTTCTACTGACAATATTTTTGACGTCACAACTAATTGTCATGTGTACAGAGAGTGTAATAATTGTACTTTAAAATTTGATTTTGATTTCTACCTGAAAAATTTTTCGCAATTGATCAAGAATTGAGAATTACTAAATTGATTTGTATAACATATTAGACATTTATCAAAAATTCTTCTTTGTTTTTCTTATTTTGTACTCAATATTTGTTACTTAATTTGTAATCAATTTCATTTATCAGAGGTTGATGAGTTTTTGAAAAGTACACGCAACAATATTTCAAACTGAAATCTAATACTGTATTGTTAGTGATCAATTTAATACATTGTCTTTGATTTAATACATTGTCTAAAAAATATTTATTTCTAAATAACTCTTTAAATACACAAAGCGGCTGAGTAATAAGCAATGTACGTGCAGTGTAACAGCGATAGGCGCATCAATTCGTAGTCGCAACCTGCAGCCACAGTGCTAGCAAGTTTTATTCTTTTCCTTGACGGTTGTGGCTCGATATGTGTTAATGTAGCATCGTGTGACAATATGTTAATAAAATGCAAATAATGCATGTGAATTGAATTTTTTTCTTACTGTTGTAGCTGGAGCTTGCGATTACAAGTTCATGTTGTGCATGTGTTGCTTTTTGCCACTAAAAGTTCATACGTTGCGCGCTCGTGCATTACTGATAAGTCATTCTACGTGTTTATATTACATCATTTGTTATTAATTTTATCGATTTATATCTATAAAATTTATATTAAAAAATTAATTGTTTTAATAAAAAATAACAATAAATGGTACTTTATTGCGAAATAAAATGATCCAAATAAAATATATTAGATTACTTCAGAGTTTATTGGAAACTTAACAATAGTTGTTTTGTTTAAATAAAAAAAAATTATTTTATACAATATTATGAATTAAAATGACAATTATCAAAGTGTGACAATACTACATAATGAGTCGTAGAGAAACAAAGTAATATGGTCCTTCCACGGAAATAAATTTAAAATTGATTCAATCAACATAATGTTTTGTTACAAAATTATATATATTTTAATATATATGGACATATTTTATATATATATATATATATATATATATATATATGTGTGTGTGTGTAATTCTATATAATTACATATATAAAATTTTTTATTAGGAATATTGCTGAATATACGCAAATGTATGTACGCACACATAATCCTTTCACATATAAATTATAGTAAATGTGCAGATTGTGCTAAAAATCTGTAATACACGTAATGTAAATTATAGAATAGGAATAAAACTATATAATCAATTTACAGAATAACTTCGAAAAAGAAACATCTGCACACTTAAGAGATTGTATTAGCAAAATTTTATACTATTCTATAACTTTGCATAACTCGAAAAGTACAGTTGAATAAAATTGTAAATAAAATATATTCAAATGTACATATATTTGTCTGATAATATGTTCAAGTTTAAAAAAAAAGTAAGTCTAATTAAATACTAAAATGTATCTTGAAAAAGTTTTCAAGATGAGCAAACAATTCTATAAATAATTATTCATTTAACGACTAATCGTTGTACAAGGTTCATATCATCACCTTCTATTGCGTCGCAAATTCTACTTGATTTTTTCTGTTTGAAACTAATTGACTTATTTTATTGATTTATTCCATTGATCTTTTTACTATTTTAACTATAACAATGTACTATCCGTTTTGTTGCAGAAGCAACATAGTCGATATATACCCAATTTGTCGTTTTCATGTCATGGCATATCCAACCCAACTTTGGAACTCAAATCGAAAATTTGGTTTGAAATTCTATGTCGCGTGCTGAGTACCACTATATGTATTGCATGTGTTGTGTACGTGACGATTAATTCTTATCTGGCACGCGGCTGAATTTCACGTACACACGCGCCCGCACAACTCGAACGCAGCGGTACTCAACGCGCCGGATCCTACTTATAATTTTAAACAATTATGATAAACAATTGTTATTTATTTCCCAATCAAATTTTTCCCCAATCAAAACGCTGAACATTTAAGAAATAGTATGGCAATGAGCAAATGTATATACTTTTAATAATTTTGTATTTAAAAAATTGAAATAAAGAAAGAAATAGAAATTTTACAAAATTATTTTTGTAAATTTATATTAGAAAAATTAAGGTAAGAAGGAAGGAAGAAATTCCTAAAATAGTATTCTAAAAAACCAGAAACTTAGAATTTAAGAAATAAAAATACATTATAATTATACCATTTTTAAAACAAATGATACATTTGGATATGACAGATTCAATACGAGCTAGCAATCGTTATTCAATAATTATTTGTAAATTAATCCTGTATTTATATATGTCAAAGAAAAGAGTATCTTAACATATTCAAATCTAATATTAGCCATCCTTCAAAATTACAGAAATATAAAATGATTACGAAAGATGTGCATATAAAAATCTCTTTCATTTCTAGTTCATCTTGGAATTTTTTAAAATAGTTTGTTATACATGGTTAATTTATTTTTAAATAAATAATAAGTTGTAAAAGATATTTTAAATATTTCAAAAATTATAGCGAATATGTTTTTGCAAGGGCATTTTGAAAAATATTTTCTACATTTTCGGAAAATCTAAATTCACTATAAAGTGCTTTAAAATTATATTCATAAAAGTATTATTTAAAACATTTTTGTGACTTGTCGTACCGATGTGTAATAAACTAATAAAAAATAAGATGTGAATATCGTTTATTCATTAAAATTCCAAAATCTAATAATAATAATACACTCAACAGCAAAATTAAGGGATTACCTATTCTGACTCCGAAAAATAGATGTAATTTAAAAGAGTGTAACTTTGTCAAAAATGTTCATAAAAAATTTAAAAAAAAGATTTTAAAGCTTGAAATCTCTAATTTTAAGATTGATAAGTCTTTAAACGATTTATAGGTTGTTTACAAAGTTAGGAGGATTTAAATGGGGATGCGTCAAATTTCAAAGTTTTTTACAAACTTTGCAAAACTCCACGACGCGAAATAAAAATCGCACACAAATTCAGTTTACAGTATTTGAAAGCGTGAATTTTTACCTTTAATTTGCGTATTTGTTGATTATTGTACGATTTTTTTCACTGAAATATTCAGCTGAAGCAAAAATGATTCCTTTCTTCAATATTGAATAAATCGGTGAATAACAATCTTACAACGCTTAACAAGTACGCAAATTAAAGATAAAGATTCACACTTTTGAACGCTGCAAATTGCAATTTTGTAAAAAATCAGTATATGAAAAATCAAATGTTTTAACACGTATTTTACAGCTTAATGTTTCTACATACGCTTTTAATGTCGATTTTGTAAACATATACTGATCTTTTACGGAGCTATACGGATAAAAATAAAGATGCGGAAAAATTTATTACAAATTTGGCGAATTTATTTGACGTGAATTAAAAATCGCACGCAAATACAATTTACAGCGTTTGAAAGCGTGAATTTTTATCTTTAATTTGCGTGTTTGTTGAGCATTGTACGATTTTTATTCACTGAATTATTGAACATTGAAGCAAAAAAGGCCATTTTTGCTTCAGTATTGCTTCACTCAGTGAAAAAAAATCGTACAACGTTCAACAAAAACGCAAATTAAAGGTAAAGATTCACGCTTTTGAATGCTGTAAACCAAATTTGCGTGCAATTTTTACTTCGCGACGTGGAGCTTTGCAAAGTTTATAAAAAAATTTAAGATTTAACGCGTTCCCATTTAAATCCGCGTAACTTTGTAAACAATTTGTAAATCATTTAACGACTTATCAATCTCAAAATTAGAGACTATTTCAAGCTTTAAAATTATTTTCTTTTTAATTTTTTTACGATCATTTTTAACAAAGTTACACTCTTTTGAATTACGCTTATTTTTCAGAGTCAGAATAGGTGATCCCTTAATTTTACTGTCGAGTGTATAAGAAATTATAATCATACAATTTATGCCTTTAACATAAATCTTTGCAGGTTTGCACTTATAATACAAAAATAAATGTTCGTTATCATAAAATTTATACATTTTCAGCAATTGTAAGTGTTTAAACTGCAAACATACAAAGTATAATTAAAAAGTGATTTTTATTAGTTTTAACATATTTTAATGTCCGTTTTAACAATATCAATTTTATAATTATTTATATATAAATAATACATGTATCTTACGTTTTAAAAAATATATAAGTTTATCTTGATTATCTAAGATTTATTAAATTTTTTAAAGATAAAGATATCTAGATAAATATACCTAGATAAATAATATTTTGGCAATAATTGAATACGAATCATAAGAGCAATACAGTATGTATATATCATATCTTACTACACTTTAAAACACTTTGAAACTCGCGTATATCTTATCGATTTCAAAGTACTCTCAGCTACCATTGGTGTGTCTTTGTTCTGAGAGTAAGTATTCGTTTTCTAAGCAACGAGCTTTTATCTTAGATTTCATATTTATGGAACAAACAAGGGCAAAATTGATTACTTCCTCACTCACTTAAAAGCAACATTTTTATTTTTTTAATGTAGTTTAAGGTAAACTCTTGATATAATTATATTAAAATAATTTTTAATAACTATTAATCAAAAATTATTTTTATTATAACAATAATTTAATTAGATTATATTGAAGAGGATTCAGATCCAGGATCGAAATGTATGGTTGTACACTTTTTTTTAATTATATCTAATTTGAGGACTTGTTATTTATTGTACGTCTGAAGAACTGCACTAGCTCGTATTGGCATCGATATTATTTATGTGATAATTATTAAAAGTATATGATTAAATTATAATTTTACTATGTTGAAATAGTATTTATATTCAATTATTTATAAATTTTACACGAGAAGTTGCATTGTGTATTTTATCAAAACTATAGTCAATTATATGTGTAATAAATCGTTAACGCAGAATCTTTTTTAAATAATTATAAACGCTATATTTATTATATTTATATAATTATATATTGCATATGTGCTCTTCTTTTCTTATCAATGTATTTATATCTCTCAGATCAAATCACATATTATAAAAATTGCATATTATAAAAATGTATCATTTTTACTATTATTATTATTAATACAATGTGATAATTGAAATGGTTGTAACAATAGCTGTTACCTCAAAATAATTAATTATTTTTGAACAATTATTTAGTTAAACAATTACTAACAATTTATCATAATGCTGTTAAAAGATAACTGAATTGATTATCAGTCAGTTCAACTAGATGATCATTGCTCTTGTGAATAGTTATCCGGCCTTGATATATTGATTGTGTTTAGCAGAAAAAAAATAATTTTGCAGATGTTGATTATCGTCTGCGATTGTATTTTTTAGATCCTTGAAAATCCAGTATTGTACCAGTTAGATCCAGAAAAATTAGGTTCTTAGCAACTAGGAATACAATTAAACGCTTAATGATTATTGCTTTTGATTGGTATATTAATTTAGATCTACCAAGGATCAAGAAGTATTATCCTTAGTGGATATAAATTAATCCAATTATAATTATTAATTACTTACTAATCGTTAGCTTCTGATGAGCACAATTATTAATTCGTAAGCTAAGTTTATTAATTTGTAAGCTTGTTAAAGTAGTTAAGTTACGAACGATTAGTTATCAATTAAACAGTTAATTAGGATCTTAAACATTATTGTTCTTGTAAATCTTAATAAAAAATGAACTTAGTCCGTTAATCGCACAGAAAAAAACCATATAAAATTAAAACTAATATATCTTATTTTACAATCATTATTTCGTATACGTATAAGCAAGAACATAAAATTTTGCTCGGGTATAAAATGATAATTTTGCGCATATATACAATTTAATCTTCTTTAAAGAAATTGATAATCTTAAATGTTTATAAAATATTATATTGTATGTTAGTATTGCTATGTTACAATAGTCTTCTAAATTATTTTTAATTAAAATAAAAGTATATAGTGTTAAACAGACATAACTTGCTTACATAAAGAAATTTTGTATAGTTATATAAAAAAAAAAATGAGTATTCTTATTACTTAATAATCATTTTCATCATTTGAAAGTTGAAAAATATCAGATAAGAGAAAATAATATCTTCAAATTAAAATTAGATAAGAATTAGTATTTGATATTATTATTATTAAAATATTCATATTGAACGCAATATGAATCTTATCTAATTTTAATTTGAAGATATTATTTCTTCTTATCTGATATTTTTCAACTTTCAATTTATGAAAATTATTATTAGGTAGAGAATACTCATTTTTCTTGATAAAACTATACAAAATTTCTTTATGTAAGCAAATTATGTCTGTTTAATTATATAATCTTATTTTAATATTCTCAACGTTTCGAAAATAAAGATATCCTCAAAGCGAGAATGTTCTTTCTTCTGTGCTTTCCTCTCAAATTTGATAACAATCATTAAGGTTATTCCTCCTATATTACTTGATAAGAGTTACTTGGTAACAGATAACGAAATAACGATCATCACTAAACTACATGAGTAGCTTACAACGAGTATCACTTTACCCTTTGTCAAAATGCCTTTCTTTACGCTGTACGATATATCCTCGAAGAGCAGATAGAACGATCTGTCGACCTGCGCGTCGTCCGCGCACAGTTGCGGATCGCGCGTCCTTTTTGCAGCTCTCATCGTCGTTTCGCAGTGGCCAGACACGAGCGGATCGGCGCCACACCTTTCTCGCTGACGATCACCGCGAGCCGAGTTTTCGCTGCGCGCGCGAGCGCGTTTCACATTTCTTCCACACGCTTTCCTTTTGCCCGATCGACTGGCACGCAACTTCGGCACGTTCGATTCTGCAAACGCGCCTTTATCCGCGCGCGCGCTTTCCTCTTACTCGGGATCGACTAGCGGGCAACTTCGTCGCGTTCGAGTATGCCCGCGCGCGCGCGGTTGCAAGACGATGCTGAACAGCGTCGCGGCGCGACAATGCGAAAACTTCACTCGTGTTCGCGACATGTCGCGCCGCGCTGCCGCGCCGTCGTTTCCAGACAACTTCAAACGCCCACAGCCAACAAACAACGCGCACCTCCATCGTCTCCTGTCTCTCTGCCGGACGACAATGTCGTGAAATCAATGTTCAAAGTCCGTGGCTCTCTATGCCAGGTGTGAATTTGCGTTATCAGGACCGGCTCTCATCCGAGATAAGATTTACTATATTGTCTGCAGGAAAATCGGCACATGTATCGGCGCTTACGATGACTCAACGTTTCGAATGAAAGCGGAGAATTAACTGAACATAATAAATTTTGATGTGTAATGAATTAGATTTGATATCAAAGAACTTGAAGAAAGGTTTTTACTTTTAAAAATAAAATAGGAAAGGCTCTGAAGAAATAAATCCAATTATGAATAAATGCCGTGAGAGCCAACACAAGATGTTCGTGTGAGAATTAATGTAATTGACAAACGATTGTTATTACAGACACGTTTCGATCCTCTGATTTGGATCATCCTCAGTGTAAACTTTTATTCCACATGCGATGACAATCAGGTTTGTGTAGCGCAGGTACAAAAATTGACAGCCAAAAATGATGCAGTAAAATTGTAGTCAGTGTGATACATTACACGGTTCGCGCCGTTGTACGACAAGTTTTTTGAATGGCTATAATGAGATGGATGTACAAAGTCACAGCGATGTGGATAGCTTTTAATTTTTGTTTTTGTTCTGCATCAACTTATGTGATCATAAGACACGATGACTCTACCACGTTTATGAAGTTCCGCAGAAAAACGAGATAATTTTTCATACATTTTTGATTACTCGCTTCTTATCGCGCCGTGACACGTGCTGCCAAATATTATCTATTAAAAGAAGAAATGAAACGAGGTATAAATTGATAAGAATACGTTCGATGATATTATCTTTATTCTGCGAATTTATTTTGTCTTTCTATTTGTTAATTTCTTTTTTCTTTATTAGAGATAAAGCAATTTTTCTCGAAGAATGTAATATGAAAGTTTTGTCTTTATTGGAGGAAGGGGAAGGGACGCCACACAATTGGCACAAAATACGACTTTATGAAATCTTATCTTCACCTTCTGTATAAAAACTCAGCAAGTTTTTTGTATCTATCCAGCACACAATATTTATAGTATATATTTATAAAGATTACCATTTATTTTTTTATGTGTTACGCAAACATTTTATAGATATTTTAAATACACGAATGAAAAAATTATAAACTATTTATTTAAAGTATGTTATTAAAATATAGACTACATGTTTTATATAACATTTATGGTAAGTAAAAAGAAATAATATTACATATAGTAATGTTTTATACATATTTTATAAATATTTTTATATAATATTTATGATAATTATAATAAATCTTGATTTTTTCAAAGATCACAGAAATGCTTATGTAATGTTTTCGTAAGTATTTATAAAATATTCAAATAATTATTACAAATACTTTGTAAATCTTTTATAAATGTTGTGTATACGTAATTACAGATTTCCAGTACTGACAGTGTAATTGGAACGCAACTTTTGTTTAACTTAACTCTCAAAAAATTTTCAGATAACGTTTGTCTAAATTAGAACACTCTTGTCTAAATTAAAGATATATGTCTTTTAGACATGCGTTGCTGTCTGGGTTATGTTATATATGTATAAAAGATTTTGAAGTTAGCTACATTTCTATAGCTATATATACTTCTATACTACAGGTTTGTTAATTAGTGCCGCATGCTCGAACATACTCCTACTCACTCCAATGTGCTCCAAATATATACGTTTACAGCAGACATTGGAATGTGTAAGAGCATGCGACGCGAACAAACTTTATATGTTTCTATTAGATTCAAATTCCCTTCTGAGTGTCCCCTAGTAGCGGGATTCTGTAACTCTTAACAATAGTATCGGTATCGTTGTCCAGCTTTTTTATCATATAACTATATCTGCGCAACGACAGTATAACGATATCGATACTATTATTAAGAGTTATAGAATTTCGGTACAGGTGTCACTTTATCCTTATTGTTTATTAAATTAGACAAGGGTAAAATAGAAGTTGGCGGACACTCGGGAGGGAATTTGAACGCACCCTATGGTGCGCGTTACATATCTCTATATGGAATTTGGAACGCAGCTAACTTCAGATAGATACACATTTACGTCTCTATGTGTATAGTTCCAACTGGACTAAAAATTTTTAGATCTTACTACATAATTGTTATGAATAAATTCTTCTGTTATATTTTTTTATTTTGCTTCTATTTATTATATTTTTATTTTGTTATGTTTATCGCAGACAGCATACAATATTTATAAAAGATTTACAAAAATTTATAATCATTCGAATATTTTATAAATATTTACAAAAATATTTTATAAACATTTTTGTGATTTCAGATTGAACAGATCATAAAGATTTATCATAAATATCACATAAATTTTTTTTCTCTCAAATTCTCAAATCATTAGAAGAAAAGTAAGACGTTGTTATTTGAATTAATTATCGGTCGAGTTGATCGAAATGAAGTTCAATCACAAATCGTGTGGGAGCGTCGAGTCGCACTTGTCGCGCGGAATCCCTCCGTCACGTTTTCGTTTCTGCTACGAAGCCTAGAAACGATTTTCATTTGTTGGAGTCCGTCGCCGCTGGCGTACGTGACAAATGTCGAAAATTCGAATTTCGCACTCTTTTGACAGACGGCGCTGCGATCGCCGCAACTCTGGAGCACGAGCTGGAACGCCACCTCGGCGAGTCTATCAGAGTCTATCGCAAGGGACGACGCGCTGCCGCTCATAGCATCGGACTGCATCGGACGACGACGACGACGGTGCGTGTATGTGTCATCAAGAGCAGTGATATTCACGATAGAATTTCGCGGACGATGGTACTGATGCAGGGAGAGGTGATCCCCGGATGTGCCTGTCGTGTAAGTTATCGCTTATCTCGGCGTACCCGGGCGCGACGGTGCCGCTCTGCGCCGTCCGTCATTGGTTTATCTCGGCCGTCGGGCTCGAGGCCGACCGTCGCGAAGCCCTCCTCGTCGCGGGTATACCCCCGCGTCTACCATGCACCCAGGCACGCACGCACGCACGCACGCACGTATGCATGTATGCACGCACACGACGCAACGCGTTGGATAATCGCCGAAAAAAGAACGATTACTCCGCGCGGCGAGACGAACGGATCGCCTAATCTCCACATCGGGATAGATCGTCCGAATCTCGACGAGGCTTCCACCCGCAGGGAGTCCTGGCAACAATAGATAACTACCATTTTGTTTATAGACTCTTTCCACCACCACCACTACCGCCAGCACCACCACCGCTGTCGGCGGCACCCCTTCCCTCGTCCCACTCTTCTGTCGCACGATCCGAAAAAGCCTCGAGCCTATGTGCTTCCGGTTCTTCGTAGCATTTTCCGGAAATTGCGTGTTTGATTTTTCATCTTTTCCTTTCATTATCTTATGCCGTCTCTCGCGCACACTTTTCGCTAGCTCTCTCTCTCTCTCTTTCCGTGCCTCTCTCTTCTCACGTTTCCGATGTAATCGCGGTTTGTTTACACATAAGTCGCACATGAGCATCCTGTATCTTTAGCGCGAGATCACGTGCGGCGAGTGTTCGCGAGGAATTTATAGACAGGACGAATATTTTATACATAAACAAGAGGTAACGCGGGCACGGTACTTGACAGCCGGTACTTGACAGCTCGCAGTGGAGAATCCGTACCGTTCGGCTTCGTGAAATGCCGATTATCCTGCATAGTCGTGACGCAATACTGTTACCGATTTCAATAAAACGCGTCATTTATTGAGGAGGAGGATTCGCCGCCGTTCTGTGAATGTTTCTCGACAATTTTTCCCGCGGGAGGAGTACGCGCGGGAGCACGTGCGAAGAAGAGTTCGTGACGGAGATTGAATGGAGACGCATTCTCTAATGAATACGCATCGTACGCGAACGCTTGCTCGACACTCGTGCCGTTCAAAAATGTAATTAACGATGCAAATGCCGATGCAATATTACTTTGATATCGATAAAGCGTGACATCATTCTTTTTAAGGGCTCGCGATCCTTGAGGATTAACGCGAGAACACGTGCGCGAGCGTTGTTTATATCGATCGAATGAAGACGCAACTATGATAAATGTTCTATACGTTGGGCGTTGTAACGCCTTTTTTTTTTAACACTCGCCGGAGCAGATGTTGTATTCGGGTCGAAAATGCAATTGACATGCACGCTGAGAAAGAAAAAATTGTCAACAAGAGCTTTTACAACTCGAAATTCAATTTTTTTTTCAAATATTTATGCGTGACTTAAGCATGCAAAATACTTGAACGGAAGAAATTCAATCGAGTTGAAACATTCTGTCAAATTAACAACTTTTCTTTTCTCAGTGCAAGCACGAAGCGATACTGCTCCAATATCGATAAAACATGACGTCATTCTTCCCGCACCTGCTGATCCTGAGGGATTAATGTGAGAACACGTGCGCGAATGTTGTTTACTGAATGAAACGCAACGATGAATGAACATTTTATGTATAAAGTGTACTGGACGTTGTGACGCTTTCTTTTCTTTTTTTCTTTTAATGCTTCTCGGAGGTATCGTGCAATTTGGATAAAAAATGCAATTAGCCTGCAAGCATGATGCAATTCCGATTTTCTGTTACACGTGGCGCCGTGCTTCAAGTACCTGCATTCCCTGGAGAATATAACGAATTGTTGCGCTTGCACTGGATATAAATTACTCGCGAAATTAATTGAAGGGTAATTTTCTAACTAAGGAAGAGGAGCCGAGAATACGTAAAAAATTCTTGTAGCGTTTATTACCCCTTAAGGCACCTAACCCTTAAGATACCACGTGGAAAAAGATTCTTTCTTACAATTAGTGTCTCGCTCTCTTTCATCTCGATCACTTTCATCCGTTTAATCCTTACTTTACCGAAGATAGAAACAACTTATGTTTACCGAACAGATACTTGGATATCCCTTTTTTTTTTTACATGGAATTCTTGATTTACATATATACTGAGAAAAAAAGTTTATTTAATTTAGGTATCGATGTATTTAAGTTAAATATATAAATAGTAGAGCTGAAGAAAATTAATCAAATTGAAAAATTTAGTCAATTTAATATCTTAAACTTTATAAATATACTTGAGAGTTTCTACAACAAATTTTCGTATTTTATTTTTGGAGAAAATGTATATTTTAATTGCCATTAGGTTTGTTCCTTTTCTACACTCGGGGACTGAACTTCTCGCCAGATTTTTCTTTCTTTTTTTTTCTCCAATATGAACAGAAAAGGAGAAAAGATGAACTGTGCAAGATACACAACTTCCTCTACCTGAGGTATAGAAAAAGAATAAGCCTATTGAAATGTCGGAAAAACTTCCATAGAAAATTGGACACGGATTATGTGACCATGACGGGCACCTTAAAGATTAAATATATTTACGCAAATAGGTAAAGAAACTCCAGTTAAGGCTGACTCTTGGTAATATTACTTGATATATAAATCTTGAATATATTTTCAGTTTTAATAAATTGCGGACTGAACATGAGAAAACGCGATAATAAACTGGAGGTAGAAATAATATTACAAATTAAATTGATCAATTTAATTTGCGATATTAATTTGTGATATTATTTCTTTAGCTTCATCAATTTAATAATATTAAGTTGATAAATTTATGTTTGTGATATTATTTCTAGCTCATCAATATAATAATAATGCTATCAGTACCTGAAAAAACTGTAAATAACTTATTTAAAAAAATTAATTCAACCAAGAACTTAAAATTCTTTCACTCTGTAACGGGCGTCACATTAAGTTTGAGCTCTGATAGTCGAATGTAATTGACGCTTCTTTACTTATTTATGTAATCACATTTAAACGAGTTTAAATTATTATTGATTAAATATTTTTGTATTGAAAAATTTATATATATATATATATATATTTTTTTTTTTTTTTTAGAGAGATAATATCTTTCTAAATATATTTTTCAAGTTCTTGAGATAATTTCTTCAGAAATTAATTTAAGTAATTGAGAAATTTTAACAAATACACCGCGAATAATATATTTTTTTTAATTAAACGTTTTTACATTTTTTTGCACTCCAAAAGCAGAGCTTGCTGAAATGTATGCATTTTCTTGTCGTGCTTCGCATGTTTTTTTTTGTGATTTAACATTAAGGATTGATACTAATTTTTTTTCATAATTAATGAATTTATTCACATAATCAGAATAGTAATTAGTTAAAAAGTAAAATAATGAAGTTAAAACTTTATATTTCTAATAAACTTCATATTTCTCCTAATAATGTTTATTCCGAATAATGCTTTTTCAAAATTAATTTTTAATTTAAGTTAATTTAATTTTAACGTAACTAAATTAATTTTACGTGCCATCAACTTTAACTTAATTTAATTAAAAGAATATATTAACTTACCCAACCCAACACGTAATAAAAAATTTTTTTACATTTGTAAATATTTTTTAGATTTTCTTTATAAATTGCAAGATATTAAAATAATTATTGACACTTATTGTAATATAAAAGATTCTTATTAAATACTATTTTTAATTATCAAAAATTTAATAACAATAACTTGAATTAGCATTTAGGTGAAAATTCGCACAGCACTCTAAGGTTGGTCATGTATGTAATTAAATTTATTATTTATAAAACAGAAGCGACCCTTGATAACTCGAGTTCGATTTTGATGAGACCGCCACGGTACACCGATGGGGTGCATAGTTAATAGATTGAAGTATTACGTAAGGAATCTAAATATCACGTAAAAATTCTTTACATGGTACTTCAGTCTATTAACTATGCACCCCACATGGATGTACCGAGGCGTTTTTATCAAAATCGAACTTAAGTTACCAATTTCATGATTGATTATTATATATTTATTATTATCGAATATTAATGTATTGAAGAGAGCCCAATTAAGAATTTATGTTCTTCGAATCACAAATTAACAAATTTAATTATACACATGACCAACTAATGTTGGCCCTTAATAGCATTATCGTATTCACGTAATTTATTTTTTTTTATAGCCTTAATTAATTGCTTATTATTGAAAAAGTTTTGAAATGTTTCATTATCTTGTATTTTTGTAATTACATCCAAAATTTGGATATTTTTAACATTCTTTATTTTTTATATCTTTGTTCTCCCCCGCCCCCCAAACACACACACACACACACACACACACACACACACACAGTTTTATGCATTGTGCATTGACGTATATTATGATTTGATTGGAATAATAAAAACGCAAATTATTTTACTTTTGGATGCTTTCACTGCGAGAGGGACATATTTGAATTTACAGGACGAATGATAAAAAGTTCATCAAGTTTTTTTCTACAACGATTAGAAAGAGCGAGAGGATATCTTACAATGGATATATAGTTTTTTTATATGGTATTTTTGAAATTTTTTTTTAATAGAATTGTATAATTTTATTTTACATAATATTATTCTAATTATTCTGCATGTGAAAGTATTACGCAGAGTTATCAAAAAATCAATGATTTAAGACAGTTAATATTTTATTCCTGACATAAAGTATTAAAATCCCAGTACTTATCTCCCCTTTTCCCCTACCCTATAATTTTGATAATAGGTGTCTTCCCGCTATCTCTAACCATTTTCGAGAAAAAACGTGCTGAACTTTTTTATCAGTTTCAACTTGCATGTCGCATACGAAAATCTATACTATACATATACTAAGATCTATGTGTAACATACACTAAGATTTTCGAATGTGATTATTTTCAAAAATAAAAATTTTTTTTATAAACTTTTCAGTTAATCTAAATAATCGCGATTAAGTGTCAATCGTGATTAGTCAACCTAATAGTCAATTTGCAAACGATAAATGCGCGATTGGTCAGTTCTAATGGAATAATCGGCCGATTAAATTAAGCTGAGTTGGTGAAAGAGGCCTTAAGTTTTTTAGTACATGTCAACAGGTCTATTTTTTTAGCCGCATTAGCGTACAGTTGTATATAAAATAAAATAGAAATACAAAAAAGCAATAAAAATAATATGAACTTCTAGAAAATACTTATCATATTAATAAAACAATTAAATCTTTTATCTTTAATATAAATTCTATTCTTATTGGAATAAAATTATACAATGTTTGAATAATTATCAATGGAATGCTATATTATTCTTTTAGTGGAATGTTTTTCAATTGCTTATATTGGTAATACTGAAGGAGTGAATTGCTTTTTCTTTATTTTTATTAATTACTCTCTACTTTCGAAAACTCTAACATTTTTTCGGCCAATGTAACTGCTTGATTTTAAATATCTAATCAATGTGAATTTTGATGACAGAGTAAAAACTAGATTTTCTCTCACACAATGAAAAGAAGTTTATCTCCCCATTACTCTGTGTTGATTCTAGATAGTAAATTATATTCAGCATTTTAGCTTTTTTAATTCCCTGCTTATTTCTTGGTATTAGCTTTAAACGATATAAGTATACTGTATTATAATAATGCTATATACAAGTATGTAAAATTATTACACTCATTTTCGATTATGAAAGCATTAATATTTTTCCGAATTTATTAATATTTTTGTTTTTACGCCTTATTGTATATACATATAGGTATATAAATTAAAAAAAATTATAGTGTATATATGCATAAAATAATTAAATTATTAATTAATTGCAAAATTAAAAATTAAATATAATTAACAATAACTTAAAGTAATATGTATTTTTATTAACGCTTACGGTATTATTAAAATAAAAATTAAAATCTGTTTTATAAAACTATGTTACATATTAAATATTTTTCAAATTTTGATTTGCAGCTATAACAAATTCAACAATGGCTAGTAATTCAAGAGGGATACCACGTATACAGGTCTTTAGACCGACATACGATGAATTCAAAAATTTCACGAAATATGTGGAGTATATGGAGAGCCAGGGAGCTCATAAGGCTGGTTTGGCAAAAGTGATACCACCACCCGAATGGATCCCGAGGAAAAAAGGCTATAATCTAGATGAGCTAGATCTTGTTATTCCAGCGCCGATCTGCCAAGTTGTCACTGGAAAACAGGGGCTTTATCAACAAATTAATATCCAAAAAAAATCAATGTCCGTACAGGAGTATAGTAAGTTAGCTAATTGCGATCGTTACGCTACTCCTCGTCATTTTGATTATGAAGATTTAGAGAGAAAATACTGGAAAAATATAACGTACGTAGCGCCGATATATGGCGCGGATGTATCTGGTTCCTTAACGGATCCGGACGTGAAAGAATGGAACATCAATCATTTAGGAACAATTCTGGATTACGTTAATAAGGATTACGGTATATCCATCGATGGTGTCAATACAGCTTATCTGTATTTTGGAATGTGGAAAACTACATTCGCCTGGCATACGGAAGATATGGATCTTTATTCCATAAATTATTTACATTTTGGCGCGCCGAAAACGTGGTACGCTATACCGCCGGAGCATGGACGTAGATTGGAAAGACTCGCCAGTGGTTTTTTTCCAAGCAGCTATCAGAGTTGTCAGGCCTTCTTGCGTCATAAAATGTCTTTAATATCTCCCCAAGTATTAAGACAATACTCTATTCCATGTAACAAAGTAAGATTCTTTTCTATTTATACGATTGTTATAAATTTTAAATTTTGTTCACTTCTCACACAGTTTTGTTCTTACAGATAACGCAAGAAGCTGGAGAAATAATGATTACATTTCCATATGGTTATCATGCTGGTTTTAATCATGGATTTAATTGCGCCGAGTCCACTAATTTTGCAGCACCTAGATGGGTAGAATATGGAAAGAGAGCTACGCAATGTACCTGCAGTAAAGATATGGTTAAAATATCTATGGATACCTTTGTGAAACGTTTTCAACCAGATAGGTGCGTATCTTTAAAGGATCTTTATTTAAATTATTTAATTTTACATGTATAATAGTAGTTGTGCTGATACATTTACATTCAAATATTTATTATATATAATTAATTTTATGATAGATATAATTTGTGGTTACGTGGTGAGGATGTTGGTCCCCATCCTGAGGATCCTAGACAGACTGCCGCACCAATGCCGTCACAAATGGATCTGTTATGTAGCAATAGCAGTAATGGTGAATTACCACATGGCTACTTGAATGCAATGCCAAAAAATAAGCGACATATGATTCATAAGAAAAAGTCCATTACAAGTACTAGTGTTAACATGAATGAATTTGTGCATACGGATATTCCTCCAGAAGTTAAAAAGGCCTTACAAGATCTCGAAAATGAAGAACAAGAAGATCAACCACAAGTAGAAGTAGATGAACAACAATTTGAATATCTGGAAGATATTTGGTTGAAAGCAGGAGAAATTGGTAAAACTTACATCTTTTTTTATTTGTATTTTTGTTATCGTTAAATTTTTGAGAAATTCTTGTTATCATTAAATTGTTAAGAAATATTTTATATAGCTTTTTTTATATAGCCTTTAAGAAATATTTTATATACCTTATTTGCATTTTTACTGATCATACTTTTATTTTAGATGTTGAGGAAGCAACTGTATGTGATGACGGTTATAATCGTAAGAAAAACAAGAAAAGAAAGAAAAAACAAACCGGAGATAAAGAGAAAAAACCAAAAATAGAATCAAAACTTAAGCAAGAAGTTAGCAAAATTAATACGCAAGATGCGAATATGATTAAAATTGAAATAAAAGAAGAACCTACATCCAATGATTTTGAATATGGATCTCAGGAAAACATGGAAGACATTCCTGTGCCTCAAGGAAGTTATAATGATCAAATAATTATAGAAAATTCTATAGATCCTCTAAAAGGAATGGAATCTCTGAATGGTAATTCTCCGAATGGTAATTCTTTGAATGGTAATTCTTCGAATGAAAATTCTCTGAATGATAATTCTCCGAATAGAAATACTCCGAATGGTAATCCTTTGAATGATAATCCTTCTAATAATTGTAATCTTTCAAGAATTATTGAAAAAAATTCTCAAAAAAGAAAGAGGCCTCCAACCCGAAAACCTAGCGAACAGAAAAAAGCGCAATCAAAACGCGCAACTACAAGAAAACGCAAATCCAGCAATGTATCATCTACAAACGTTGCAGATGCCACTGTGCAATGTGAAACTTTAACCAATTTTAGCATTTATAACGCAACAAATATGCCTAATAAACAAGAAAAATATAATTTAATGCCTGTAAGCGTTTCGCTTAGTAATACACTTAATAAAATAGCTACGAATAACCCCGATCAGTTAAAGAATCTTTTATCTAACGACGACAAAAAGGACATGGCAAAATTAATGATTACTGCTGCGGGAAGTAAATCAGCTACTTGTTCATCAACAAATGACAAAAGTGATGCTTTAAAAATGAAATTTACAAATGCAAATGTCGCAAAGAATTATTGTGCCATTGGACATCAGAACGGAAAAGCCGTTGCGGCCACTCAAACAAATCAGTCTACAAGTACAAATTACAAAAATATAGGCGCAATGTCTACAGAAAATACATTAATGAATAATCCCAATCGCAAGAACTTGTTAAAAGCACCTCGTTTAAGACTGCCACTGCCCTGCACAATTTCTAAACAAGAAAATTATATTGAAAATCAGCAAACCTCGACAATGGAATTGCCAATAATTAATCTAATTAATCGATCCCAGTTAGTTAACATCCCATTCGCACAATCTTCCCATCCACCAGTTTTACAAAAGGAAACTACATTCGAGCAATATGCAGAAACCAATAGTACAGTTCAAAATACTCCACCATTATTAGATAATATTCCATTAGACTTCCAGGGACTTCCAGATGATACTGCTATTACTCAGGTGCGTAACCGCGGAACCTCTGTATTTCCCAATACGTTTCAGCGCTCTATACTTCCCAGTACTAGTCGGCAAATATTTAATCGGCATAATGATACAAATTTCAAGATTGGAATGAGACATACTCTGGGAAATGCACCCTGCACGAGCAACAGTATTGAAAGAATAGCAAAATCGTGCTGGCAAAACATATATTCAAACGCTCCTAAACCAATTCAACCAGCTCCAATGAGAAATTCACATGCTTCAATTTCTCCATATGCAAATATATCAATAGGACAAACTAATATAACGCAACATAATCCGTATTCAGTGAACAAGGAAGCATATCCACCCGCTCAAATTATACCTGTACCATCTGCATTATCTATATCAGCGAATAATTTCCAAACTACTGAAGTGCCGTTAAAGTTTTTAATTAAACCTCTAAGCAATTCAAAACAAACTACGTCAAGAGTTATTAAGAATCCATCGCGCCAAAGGTCCCAAAAAGGCACACCACGTGTCAGGAAACCATCGGCAAAAAATAATAAGTCGAATAATAATATGTGTTCTCAAGTGAATACTTCCATTGAAACTCAAGTTAGTGATCCTGCTTGGATATCTAGAAATCTATCCGATTCCAACTCTTTATCGCATAATTCAAGTAAACAAAACGCATCACAAAAATTACATCATGAATTAAATGAGCATTCGAATATATCTCACTGTAAAACACAAGATTTACAAAAGCAAACAAATAAGGTTTGTTTACCTGCATCTAAACAAGTAAAACGAACGAAAAACCAACCACCTATTTTAAGGAAGACTAAAGAAAAAAAAGCTACAACAAGAAGAAAATCGGCGGCTCTCACTTCTGCGAATACTAAGTCTATTATTCCTATGAACGCTTCTGCGAACATTGCTTCTGTGGGTATTCCTTCTGCAATCATTATTCCTGCAGCTATTACTATTGCTCCTGTGACTACTATTACGGCTGTTGACCCAACAGCTGTTGCTTCTGTGATTGAAACTACAAAAGATCAAGTGCAATCTGCCGATCAAGCGCAGTCTGCTGATCAAGCGCAGTCTGCCGATCAACCGCAGTCTGCCGATCAACCGCAGTCTACCGATCAAACGCAGTCTGCCGATCAAATGCAATCTACCGATCAACCGCAGTCTGTCGATCAAGCGCAGTCTGCCGATCAAGCGCAGTCTGCCGATCAAGCGCAATCTGCCGATCAAGCGCAGTCTACTGATCAAACGCAGTCTGCTGATCAAGAGCAGTCTGCTGATGTATCACAACTCTGTGGTTCTCAGTCAATATCGATAATACCAGGGCATATTTCTGAGATGATTTATCCGAGTGAACGAAACAATGAGCTGCTAAAAGCGTTCAATGATTATTGGAGCGCTCAAGAGTCCCATTGTGCAATATGCACTACTTTTGCCTTAAGTACAAATGGAAATAGTAGGGTGATGCCACCTGATTGGAAGTATTGCAAATCAACTACGTTACCTGAGAATACACCAATATGGGTAAGAAGATAACGTTAACTATTAACTTTTTAGTAATTTTCTCTAAAATATATGCAACGAGCGTTACAAAAATATTAAAATAATAATTTATGTGCACCAGGTGTCGGCCAATATTTTTGCAGCAAACTCTAAGGAACAGGCTGTGGAAGCAGAGAATAACAAACTTTTACGATGCAGAGAGTGTCACGTAACCGTTCATGCATCTTGTTATGGTATAACTATATTACCTACGGATGTCCTGAATTGGGCATGTGACATGTGTAAAGCTGGTAGAAATGTGGTGCGTATTTATTTATTTATTTTTTTGCCATTATCAAACATGCATCTTGGTTAATTCTGCTTTATTATTATGAAACCAGATGTGTTGTTTGTGTCCGATGTTTGGTGGTCCTTTGAAACGTACCAGCGACGGCAGGTGGGCGCATATCTTATGCACGCTTATGATACCAGGAGCCACATTCAAGGATGCTATAAATAAAGATCCTATCAACGTATTAGCGATCGCGGAAAACTCGTACAAAAAGAAATGTGGTTTCTGCGGACAACAGAATGGAGCATGCGTGAAGTGTAATCAGTGCAACAATCTGTTTCATCCGTCTTGCGGTCTCGCTGCAGGCGCTACGTTTACCATACCGCTGTATAATTCATATGAACTTCAGGTGCAATATTCTCTAATCATAAAACACAATTATACTAGCAAGTTTGTAAACGCTAACGTCAATGTTATAATTTAGGTAACGTGTAACGAACATAATAAAGACAAAGAACAAATCCCACGGATATGCCAGGGGGAAACAGTCTGGGCAAAGCATCGCAACAAGCGATATTATCAAGCTACAGTAGAGGCTATCGAGGATAATCTCTTTTACGCGGTTACATTTAAGGACGATAATAGCTTTAGCGATGATCTCTATCCCTCAGATATAATTGTAAGTTTTAACAAACTATTTTTATCACTTTACTAATCTAATTTCTGTATAGTCACTTTATTGAATTTCCAATTTCTAATTTCTTTAACGATCAAAAATCAAAGCCTATCAGTATTCATTCAATTAGGACGTATATACACACACAGATTATGTATACTCATGTATCTAATATTTTAATGGTCTGCTTGAAAATATAGTTTTCAAAACATGCTCTATATGTATTTTGTATTTATTTAGGACTATGATCCTGGAAATATGCCTTCAATTGGAGCCTTGGTGAAGGTGAAATGGACAGATGGTAAAATGTATGACGGTATCTTTGGAGGTACAAATCATCGACTAATGTTTACTGTAAGTGATTTTGATATCTTAATATAAAGATCAATTTATTTTTTATTGATTACTTAATTATTAATTATAATTTACATTTTTTCTGTGTAGGTGATTTTTGAGGATGGTTCCAAACTTGTTTTAAAACGTAATGATATCTACAGTTTACAAGAAGATATGCCAAAAAGAGTACGTTCTCGTCTGGTGAGTTTGGTCAGAAATTAATATAATATAATATTTTATGAACGTGGCTTATTCTCTTTATTTAATTATCTTTCTTCTCTTTATTACTTGCGTTATTCTTATGTTTACTTTTCTGTTTCTCTGTTGGTTTATTAAAGTCTGTTGCGACTGAAATGAAGCACCGAGCTCACCTATATGGCACAGAAGACGAAACAGAGGCACAAAGAAAAGTGAAACAAACGAAAAATTATGATTGAATTGTAACGATTTGATGTAAATAATTATTAAGAGAAGAGAGTATAGAAAAATCCTGTTAATAAGTCTTGTTGTAAATAGTAGATATGAAAATTGTTTTATAATCGTAATTGTCTTCTCTCCAAATCGATTACTCAATTTCAGATCGATCGAACAGTATAAAAATTTTTGTTTTATGTCCAATAATTTGTGCTTTAGTTATTAACTCATATTTTTCAACGATAAAAATAATTATAAACAAATTTCTTATGTGTTAAATTATTAGTTTACAGTGCTTATGTAATTGTCATAAATGTATTCTGTATCGTACATAATTGGACTATTTTAATGTTTATTAGATTAATTCGCTTACACGCACACACACACACACACACATACACGTGTACGTATGTATGCACATTCATATTATGTATACTTGTGTACCTAATATCTTAACGGCAACAATGGAAAGTATTGTGGATTGTTATTATGGACAAGAATATTTTATGACGATCTTTTCATCTGAGACTGATTGAATCGTATATACAAAAAAAATGAAAAAAATAATTTAAAAAATTTAAGACATTTCTTTAAAACATTGTGTAGTTTCTCTGCCTTTTTGTTTCTTTTTCTCGAAAAGAAAATTACTCTAAAAACTATTTTAAATATTAATTTTAAAAAATCATTAACACATCTTTGTAAAATACAAAATAATTTTATATGATAGTAAACGTTATGAACTCTTGTAATTATTTTCATTCTTTTCTCTTTTTAAAAAGAAAATTACATTAAAAACAATTAAAACATATATTAAAAGTAAATTGTTTTAAAAATTGATTTTTTTTAATATTTAAACAATTTATTCAAATATAAAAAAAAATTTATGTGTGAAATTTGACATGATTTTGAACTCATAATTCTTTTATATTCTTTTTTCAACCTCTTTCTCTCTATTTTTCTCTCTTTACTGAGAAGAAAGCTACGATCGTTACGTATAAGCCAGTTATAAAGTTCCTACAAAATTTTTAACGATACTTTTCGTTGATACCGTTAATTATTTTAATCGAATTATATGTTGATAACATGTTTCTCAATACTTTCTTACTATATTTCAGCACTAAATAATTATGATCTCTCTGTAAATTAAAATATTTCATATTTTTTGTGCAAGGGTCATGTGCAGTAATTAATCTTTTATATTTATCAATTATGTATCAAAATAACTATCTGCAAAGATAAATATGAGGAACAAACGTCAACATATTTTTTATGTGTATTTATGTGAGTCAATTTTTCATAGTGGATAATGATGTAATTATAGATTATTTTAACGATAAGCTACATTAGTTTTATTTTGTTTTAAGAATAGACAACTGTAATGTTGTATTACAAGTTTTGTGTTCACTAAGATCGTCATAAAGTACTGAAAGAATTCATTAATTGCTCATGAACACTGAGATACTTTTGAGGTACTTTAAAATTTCCATCAATTATTTATTTTCATTAATATCATGATAATCCATCCAATTGTACCAAAATTGGCTAAGTTTTAAGGAAGGAAGTAAAGATATTATTGCTATTATTGCTATTACTGTTACAAAGTATTTAAAGTACAAGCTACTGAAATGAAGATATGGTATATTCAAACGAGAATTATAGAGACAGTTTTATATCTAAGATATTTGTTCAGATTAATTTAATTTACCAGAAATTAATAATGATGTACATAAGACTTACATATATAGTATAGAGGTACTAATATGCAGATTTATATTATACATACAATATTCTATAGAATAAAATCGACATAAATTACTTTAGCTCCATATAATCAGCAGCTTTCATGAAAGATTATGTACATTTTTGAGTCTTTCACTAATTTTACTTCTAGTCGCTATTTTTATTATATTTTAATATTTAAAGTTACAGGAAAGAAAGAGCAAATTAGCAAAAAATACAGTATTACCTTCCTTGTAAAAATTGCTGTGATTGCTATCATTTTGTGTATTGTATGTTGTATGC
Organism: Solenopsis invicta; assembly: GCF_016802725.1. Taxonomy (NCBI): domain Eukaryota; kingdom Metazoa; phylum Arthropoda; class Insecta; order Hymenoptera; family Formicidae; genus Solenopsis; species Solenopsis invicta. Next base: position 10,398,419 of record NC_052674.1, on the reverse strand, counting down.
TTATGCTACTTGTGAGAAAGTATAATGAACAAGAAAAAATGTTCTTTCAAGAATTATATGCAAGACGAAGACTGTAATTATTATTGTTATCATTTTTATTATTGCGATAGAAATAATTATCTTTCTGTGAGTGTTCTATCTATAAATCCTGTAGATGCTTATATTTAAGTACGCTCATCTGAACATGAGATATAATTAGAACAATATGTACGTATTTGTATCTTCGCAAATTAATCCATTTTCTGATTAAGTTTAAAGTGTGAGGTATAAAATCTAATAGTTGTAAGATTAAGGGAGTAAATTTGTCAGTTTGTTATTAACTGTTCAAATGCTCTAAAAATAAATTTTATTGTAAACTTTAAGGAGAAATATCATATAATGTCGAAAATAAAAAATTTTGAAACAAACTATAATTGCACAAGTTGTTTCTTACTGACCAACTTACGTTATGCAAACGTGAAACTTTTAATGCAAGGTTTATACGTTGTGTATTACCTTGAGTATGAAACATAATCATATCTTAGAACATTATAGCTATAATTAAAAATAGCTTTGGCTAATAAATTGTATTTTAATTAACTATACAATATTTGCTAAAGGATGATAATACCTGAATACTATCTTTAAAAAATTACAATTTTGTCTACAATTTAACTCATGTTTTTTAAACATAGAATGTTACCTAATCTGAACATGATAAACTGGATCAACTGATAAGAGATGAAACTACGAAAATGTAATTTTATATTTTTAACGTTTTTCGTTCATAATACATATTACTTAGGCTACGTTCCGTTTCACGCATAATGCACATGGCACATCATTTTATCCTTGTAATTCCCTAAATGTTAAACAAGGATGAAATGATACATCATGCGCATCATACGTGAAACGGAACGTAGCCTTAATGTGTCTCTCACTTGAAGTTTTTTTCAATTGTTATTGATATTGAATTTGTAATTGATAACTTCATAATTATAAGCAATTAGAAGAATTCTTCATGTTGATTTATATCTTCATTGATGTTGCAAAATAGTAAACAAAATTATGTTAGAATTGTGAATCATGTTACATAAAAAAGTATGTGCTCATATAAATTTGCAGGCCTATTAATTGGTCAGATGATAGAATCGTGTCACCTTTGAATTGTATTGTACTGTATAAGGATTTGGAAAACATGTATTTGAATGTAAAAATGACGTAGATGCAACATGAAATATATTCATATTTTATGAATATATTTCATGAATATTTAATTTGTATATAAATATATTTCATTCTTTCATCACAAAAAACGACACTAACAGTAAATCAGTATAAAAAAAGAACCACTCCCTCTTGGAAAAATTCGACGATTAGAAATTATTTATTTCCGCTTTATATTTTTTTTATAAAATACAATCGCTTATGTTCTTTCAGAAAAGAAGATCGTATTTCCTATGATAAAATATTATATATAGAGAATGCAAAATAATAAAACCTTTACATATAAATATATTTAGATAATTTTACATATTTATAAATAATACTAAAAATGCGAATTAAATAAACATTAAAGTTTTAACTATTACGTCATTATTTAGTATGTTTTAAGGCGTTAAATACAATTATAAATTATAATAGCGGCGCTTAAGGAACGCTGTGTCATGTCTTATTTATCTTTTAAATATCATTTAAGCTTATATACATATCTAAATTTTATTCAACAAGATTGCACGTTTATATGTAAAATATAAATAATCTATTACGATATAAACAATAATCTAAAGATCATCGAAGCTTCAAATTTCAACAGAAATGGTAAAAATTAAATTACGTTTAATTCTTAATATTTTATCAATAGTAAAGTTAAATGCGTTAACAATCTTATAACTTAAATTAATTACTTTTTTTATATTGTGTTATCGAATTTATAATAATTTATATTGTTTGTATTGCCTATATATGAAAAAAATTTGTGTGTAAACATAACGTAAATAGTACACTGAAAAAAAAGACTTTCAAATTTATTTGTAGGATATAAATTTATTATAATATTTTATCATTGAAATAAATATTTAAATTTGGCGAAATAAAATTTTATTTCTAGCAAATAAACTAATTATTTTAAAAAATGAGAGATTTCATACGAATGTATATTTCATAATTAAATTTTGTATAACTAATATATATTGAAGAAAACTTTACAAGTAACATTTTTGCATGCTAATACTTTGACTTTTTTCCTCAGTGTACGTAAATAAATCCAAGCAGATCTTGAAATGTAAGATACAATTTTAATTCAGCAGTTTTGATATTTTAATTGTTGCCATTTTAATCCTCGAATATCATCACTTTTTGCAAAATAGTTAACGTCTATTATAGCGTCTATCATAATTAATACAATTCAAATATATACGATTCTGTCAAATACAGTATTTGTGGTATTGGTGTGCAAATACTGTATTTGACAGAATCGTATATATTTGACTCATCTTCTGTTAAGTTTGCACCAAAGCGCGCTAGCTGTTAGAAGATGCATCAGTACCCCGATGCCAAGGATGAGTACCAGATTATTGACCACATTCACGTCGTTGATGTCCATCTCAGCGAGGAATTTGCTGGGTTTCTTGAAGTGACAATAAAATTCATCGCACTTCAAGTCCTTTCTGTCGTATCCGTATACAGTATATATTAAGCTGTGGAAACCCGCACGGAAGTACGATATGTGGAACATCCAACGAAACAGGCGCGGCGTATCAAAGTAACGTATACAGAAGCCGAAGATGGAGAATAGCACTGCGATTATCGGTCCAATGAAGACTGCAATCTGCAAAATTAATAAAATGCTGTATCTTACTTTCTTCATATATCTAAAATTGAATATTTTAGCATATTGAATATTTAATTGTAATTTTGAGTAATATATATATATATATATATATACAGGAGGTTTATGGATTCGATATTCATTCGTTGGATTTCGAAATGCGGAATGAAATGGAAATGAGATACAATTTGTATACGAATCAGTTATTGGAGACAGAATTCTCCTCAAGGACAAAAAAGAGATATATAACACAGTAGTTCTACAATGAATCTTTATGCGAAAAAAGTCTGTTTATTATTAAGTAATGTTTGCGAACTTTAAAATTCATAACAATAGTGAAACTAATGACGAGTGTGCCTATGAAAAAGAATAAGATGTAAAAGAAGTTAAAAAATGGAGTGAACTTCTTGGATTAATCATCGCACAGCATCGATGAATAGCTCGGATCTGTAATTTAATTGATCTGCATATTCAAATGACGTAACTTTAGATCTAGATTTGGATTTATAGTTTTACTTGGTATCACTTTGAGAAGGAAGCAGAAGAAATTCACCTTAACCGGCGTAGTAACACCGATGAAGAAACCCCAAGCTTGCGCCGTCAGACTGGCAGCTATGCTGACTACCATAAACAATATTATACGATTCGTTTCTGCGGGCTGCCCGGTCAACCAGTAGCTCACCACCAGATACGACGCCGCACACGCTGCCTGGAAAGGAATCTCGACCAGCAATATGCTGATGTAATACGGTGCTAATCGGTACCAGCGATTGAAATGCTCCCTCATGAGAATCTGCATCTCCAATGGAACTGAAATGAAAAGACATATAAACTTGAATTTGAATACTTATTGAATACCAAAATAATTCAATGAAGTTTTTTTTTAGAAACTGAGCTTGGACCGATCAAACTGCGATGAAATCATTCGGCAATTAATTTATTAAATAATATCTATGCATAGAATTGTTTAACATATGAAAAAAAAAATTATGTTAAGGATGACAAATAATACAGTTAGAAATTTTGAAGTGATTCTGCCAATCGGGACTAATCACCGATTAATCTTTGATTGAAAAATCGCCTTTAAATATGCACATGTCAATTTATGTAAATATATGCAGGAATGGAACGTATTTGAATATTATAAAAATAGAAGTTTTAATTACTTCAATTGATTTTAAGAGAAAGAAAGGAAATTGCAGAGATTATTTGCTACATGAATAAACGAAATATTTAAATAAATTGTTCGTACGAGCCTTGATTTAATTCTCTATAATCCTTTTCTGGAGTAAACGCGCGAGACAATTAGCATTCACCTATAATATTTAGTTTTATTCAATATTATTTTACATACAATGTGTAGTTTTCGCCGAACAAAATTACATAAGATTTGTCAGCGTACCGTTGTGGAACAATTTATTCGAATTAATAACTGCATGCATCAAGACCTCTCATCCATGATGTCATCAAGATAATAAATTTCATATTCAATTACTCAAACGAATCATCGACAAATTACTCAAATTGTCAATGTGCTCAAATACGTATTACGTTAATAATTTACGATTTAAATCTGTTTTCCTTAAAACTACAGGATGAACCGAGACAAAAGGTGATCGCTCTCTGAAATTTAATCACAACAGCTGTGGCAGAGATATTCGTATTTCCTTGACCTACATCATGGAGTAATGACAGCCAAGCGTTCACTAATATAACAACATACTGCTCGATGCAGCAACAGTGAAGATAATTATCGTCAACCAACATTGCTTCGAGCATTTCGAAAGATAAGTGAGATTGGTGACGACAATTCTGGACAACTATGATTGACGTTTTTTTAAAAAACTGCTGGTGAAATTCAGGAATATGTGTACACGCGTACGGTCTTTGTGTATGCGCGCGTGTGTACATACAATTTCGGAAGTAAAGTCAAATAAGCCTGGAGTGAAATCTACTTCTATTACAGCAGATTACATGAAATCATAAAATGAAGCAATGAAAGAAACTAGTGAAATCTGTCCTTCTCAATATCATTAGATCTAGCGCGGCGTTGTGAAGGTAATACACAAAAACTGTTGGTTCTCGCTTGAAGTCAAGTAGCTGCACGCTAACTTAGAAAATAAAGATTGCAGCATATTTCCAGTAATTGCGCCCGTATTACATTCATGTTCTTTTGAAAGAATTCGCGAACGTAATACAATGATAGTATATTCGATTAAAGTAATTATACTTCATATCTATTAAGCTATCTTGATAATCTATCTTGATAATCATGATTAACATAATACTTTTTAATTTCAAGATTCTAATCTAGTTGTAAGAAAATTTTGCAAATTTCATTAGAATTACGTAAAGTTAAGTTTGAAAAAAAAAAATTAAATCAAGAAAAATTGAAAAAGTTAAATAGATCTAGTTTTTTATTCCAGCGTACAACGCACACCGCAGACGCGTTTAATAATTGAATTTAAACACATAAATTAAACACGTGAATCGATGATTCATCGTTGATTTCAAGTTATATAACAATTGAAGAAAAAGATCTAAATGCCTCAGAAAGACGGTAATAATCATTTACATTAATGACACGCGTGAAAGTAATACCAATATGACTAATAAAAATTTGTCATTACGATGACTAATACAACTAATCAGCTTTCCTTTGTTAAGTTATTATTCATCCTTTCCTGATATTACAGATCATTTAATTTATCGAAATGTCTCAGTGCGTAGAACGAACGTTAATTGTATTTTCATCGTTATTGTCTACAAAAATTTGTAATAAAAATTTGCGTTCGTAATGTTTATATATCAACAGGTTTACTACTGGGAAAAATCAGAAAATCTTGTAATTTTCAAATAATTTATTTTTCATCATTGAAAATCAAAATCTTTATAAGATTTTTTACTTTCAAATTTAAATTCTATTCTTCTTCTTTTGCTAACAAAATTGTTTCTTTGATCATTTTTTTCTTGATAATGCAAAAATGATTAGCAATAAATATGACACATCCATATACATTTTCTCTTGACTCACAAATTTTTATAAAAAAAATTAATGACTACAGAAGACAATACATCGAATGACAATAAAAGACAATACACGAATTTTTATAAAAAAATTAAGAACATTAGAAGATAATACACGAATTCTTATAAAAAAATTTATGACAATAGAAGACAATACGATAATAAATTAACACTGTGTTTAATTCATCTTTCGAATTCTGTACTTCTGAAATTAGATCCGTGTACAGCGCATAGATTATAACATGTCATGTTTAATTTATATTTCTTTTTAATACGTTTCCAAATTTAAGATTCAAAACTCAAGTGGTTTTTCTTTGAGAGTGCTTAATTAAGAAACACTAAAAAGTATAATAAAATAAATTTATTTCAAAATTGTGTTGAAAAAAATCTTATATTTGAAATTTTAAATAAAAGTTTTGGAAAATTTGGTAATGCTGAGGGAATTCTTTAACAAAATTTAAGTAAACATCTTAATTAACATATCGTTATTATTGATTGCTTAATTAACATATCATTATTATTGGTCGTCTGTAGACAAAAGAAAACGGGTATATTTTTAAAAATATTAATTAGAGTATTTTCTAATATTTTTGTGTGAGTCATGATCGAATATCTGCTCAAACAATTGAATGATCCCAGATAGACCTAATTAGCTACTTACAGGCGAGAGTGACAGCCATTTTTCCAGTGTAGACGAGAAGCAGCAATGATCCGTATAAATAAACATAATTTGCCAAGGCATTAGCTCGATAACCGCTTCCCATGTACAGATATCCGAAAATTACGCCAATCAACAAGTGACAGAGCAGTCGCGCCAGCAGTAAAGAGTAGTCTCTTTTCAAGCTTAGAAGTTGCCTCTTGTATAAAAGGTAGCATTGTGTGAGGAAACCGGCAGGAGGTGGTGGTTCCTTAATTTTATCTGCTAGAATAATACATATAAATTAGTATTATAATTATTGCTGCAGACTAAATTTTTTTCAAGTTCTCCAGTAATTTATTATTTTATGGACACATAAATGTTAATACAAATTAAAAATAAATGTTTCCTAATATATCTGTTAGTGCAATCAGAGAGAGAGAGAGAGAGACGGGTGGAGAGGGAGGGAGAGAAAGATAAATCATTTTATAAAAAAGTTAGCGAAATTTTTTTTTTTTATTGTCCTTGTCTATAAGGAAATCCTGTTCATCATGAATAAGGCATAAGAATGTGAAAGGGTATTTATAGATAACCAAATCGTTGGAAATTAATGAATATTTATACACAACTCTAATAAGGAAACATAATTGAGTATCTACTGGAAGATGCAGAGAGATGAATTATTCTCTCGCGCATTTAAGTACCGCTAGTTTAAATATAGCATTGTTAGTCTATACATGTTCCGGGTTTTAAGCGTTCAAGCTGCGTTCTATAAATAAAAATGAGAAAAAAAATTATTGAATAAGCGAGGTCCGTAGAAGATTCATTAAAAAAGTTACGACGAAAAAAATGAAATGTGTCGCAAACAAAGGAAATTTTATGATTAAAGATACGAATCTATTAATGTATGTTCAATTTCAATTGTTCTTGTCGATAATTATTGGATACACCATCTTTTATCTGAACAACGTCAGTTCTATAAAATACATACATATACAAGAGATCAATTATTTTTTACAAAGAGTTCTGCGGGATTCCCTTGATTTTATTTGTTTGAATAATATATATAAATTAGCATTATAATTATTGCTGCAGACTAAACTTTTTTAGAGTTCTTCAGTAATTTACTATTTTATGGGCTGATAAAGTGAATCAAGTGTTACGAGAAAAAATGTTTTTAATTTTATATTGCTAATTTTTAATTTTGTAATAAACGTGCCAAAAAACATGATTGCACGATCTCTTGGCCTTCAAGAGTGTCAAATTTCACACGGCTAGATTTTTAGATATTTTTTTTTGGCTATAATATTTTATGAACCTTATGCTTAGGCAACAATTTTTTTTTTTACTCTTACCCAAGAGAAACTGGCGTAATTTCGCAGTTTTTTTAAACAAAAAATACCACGGAATGTAAATGATCCGCGCGCGGATAACGTGCGTTTTATCTATTCGAGATTTACAATTTTAAATTTGTGATGTGGAAATGAAATTCTCGAAAGAAAGAGCGGCCTTACTTTCTTCAAGCTGCCTAGGGGTAAGGACGACCTCCTTTTGATCGTTCTGTATCGTTTCCGCCGCCGCCACCAGCTTATCGAGCTCAATTCCGTATTCGCCGATCGCCACCTCGAGGACTGAAACGAATTCAAGGATTCGATTTTAAAGCCATTATTTCGAGAACTATATGATTAATATTCGCTGTTGTGCAGCACGCTTTCGAAGTGAATGTTGAGCATTTCAACATCCCGCCGCCACGCCGCGCGCACTGTCAGTGCACTTGCAATCAACTTATTCAAGCACGTCGTTACGAGACATTGACACGCAACTATTCTTACTTCGTTATTTTGATGCTTCTACTAGAGCGCTTACAACGTAGACGATGTTATCAATAAATATCTGAATCATACATCACTCATTATATTTAATTACATATGTCGATAATATCACAGTCTAGATTTTTAACTTCTTCAAGATTATTACCTAATTTATTTGAGACCATTACTACACTCTCTTGAGTGTGGTGAGTCAACCTGCTCTTGCATAACAACGCGCAATTTATGATAATATGCTTTAGATACGATTTCGCGATCTTGGAGCGGACCACCGTGGAATGCGGCCTTGGTCCATTTCTGCCGGAGTGCGATTTCGCATTCCGTAAGTACATTCGCCCATAAGCAGCTCATAGTCTTAGAAGTAAGAGAGAGAGAGAGAGAGAGAGAGAGAGAGATAGCCCGAGCTTTAAAATTGCTCTTATTGTTCCAGCCGTCCTACGTACCGAAATCCGCTGGATTGTGATAAGATGGACAATGGGCGCCGATGGAAGCCAGGTGCGGTATCAAGGATCTAACCGGGCCTCTGTATATGCAGTGACCATCGGCCACCACGTAGAGAGAATCGAACATCTCCAGGAGCAAGGCGCTCGGCTGATGAATCGTACAGATTACCGTACGCCTTTCTAATTCCGCCAATCGTTTCATGAGAGCGACGCATTGGCTGCACGAGGAGGAATCCAGACCTGAAAAGGTTAATAATTCTCGCACTGTCCTAGAAAGCGCTAATAAACATTCTGCGAAAAACGCATGTCGCAATCGTTTTCCGCGCGCAACGCATCAAGCACGAAATGAGATTCGAGTGATATCCTTCCCCCCTGCCCCCTTTATATCTCACATTGTATTCTTCGCATTAGATTTTTATCTATCTCGAGGAAGCTTCAATTACAACGATCACGTGCAACCGTGTTTGTAATCTCGCGATGATGCAATCTCGATAGATCTAACATGAGGTCTACCCGCTACAGGTTACAGCGTTATTAAGCAAGCGTAATCGAGACTGGAAATAGAATGAGGTAATCGGAAATACACATCGCGAGACGCGAGACAGGCCGTTGCGAGACCTTTGCCACGCCGCGCCGGTTCGATTGTCGCGTTATGGCACGATTATAACGTCACAATTTTCTTTCTACTGCGATCTGACAGGCGTACAATAACGTTCATTGTGAAATATTAGATTGTCATCGCACGCGATCGTTAACTGCATTTACGACATGATAATTGCGCGTTATTTGCGCCTTTGGTCACGATCAATAACTTTGGGGAAACAAAGTTCTCTGGGTGTCGAACAGTCACATTACGATACTGTCCCAAACAGCTCACAATATTTATAAAAAAATTTTTTAAATATTTATAATTCTAACAAAAAAGACCTTACAAAAAAAAAAATATGAAAAGGTCTACCTTCTAAAGAGAGTGTTTGCAATATAACAAAAATTATTTATTTAAAAGTTAACTGGTCAGAAATGAATATGAGATCAATATTTATAATTATTATTTTAATATTTTCTAAATATTTACGAAAATGTTTCATAAACATTTTACTAGATTGAACAGATCGTAAAAATTTATCGTAAAAATAAAATTTATAAAATGTGTATAAAATATACAGTTTAACATTTTAAATGAAGCTTTTACGATTTTCTTTTCGTGCATATAAAAATTTTATAAAATTATATAAGTATATAGTATTAAAAAAAACAAATAGTGATAAATATTTATAAATATTAAGCGTATTAATTGGTAAGATAGAGGTTCCCTGAAGACTCTTTTCTATTTTAGCCAATCAATACGATTAAAAAATTTGTGGTACAACAAACGAAATACCATACGGTCATTAATTATTTGTAACAGGATGCAGATTCGTGAAACTTTAATTTGCATAGAACGTTTTAGAGCTCGAGACAAACAAAAAATGATTAATAAGATAAACAAAAAATTAAGAAATGCTTAGTACCAATTAAGAGCTAAACACAAGATCTTCGAGTGTAAATGTCATGTATTCTTCTTTAAAATTTTACAAATAAACGTTTTGGTCTCTTTGGACCATCCTTAGTGTGACCAAACAAATTTTGGCAAAATCATTGAATGTTTAATAGTTGAATGTTTTAATTCTCTCGCTCGCCGATCATCTCTCACGGGATGCTCGTCCATCTCAGTTAAAACATTTCAAATTAAAACATTCAACTAATTATTTTGTCGAAACTTGTTTTATCACACTGAGGATGGTCCAAATCGTAGAGACGTTTGCTTGTAAAATTTTGATGAAGAATACCTAAATTTACACTCGAAGACCTTGGCTCTTAATTGGCACTAAGCATTTCTTAATTTATTTCCTTGGGGCCTACCTAATTTATGATTTTAAATAAAAAAATGTCTAGATACGAACAATTAATTCGCTAATTTTCGATTTCTTGTGCTATAATAAACAAGTAGATTAATAAACGATATTTATTAAGATATCATGACTGTTTTTTGTGTAATCTAGTTGTCAGTCACCCTGCAATTCTAAGACATTCTTTATCATTAGCTAGCTGTAACTTGTTATCTAAGTTTAACAATCATCATTTGTTATCAGAAACATCTGTTACTCAAGCTATATGTTTTTATCCTCGTATTTAAGTGCTCTTAATGTGTTATTGATGTTTCCTTAATATTTTCCGATAATATTATATACTAAGCTTGTTATAGTGTACGTTTCGTTTCACAAACTTCTTGGTATCTGCTCATTTTTTATAATCGTGCCACTACACAAAGTATTATCTGTTTCCTGCACGTGAAATCCTGCACGAATTAATTAAGTGTTTGTTCTTTTTTTTTATTTAAATTAAGATCTGTTTTATTATGTAATCTGTATTCCTATTGCTTACCAGTTGTTGGCTCGTCGAGGAATAATACTGAAGGATTAGTTAGGAGTTCTAAAGCGATATCGAGCCTCTTTTTCTGTCCTCCCGATAATTTTCCGCATAACGTGTCGTAGCAATGGCTCAGCCCTAGCATCTCCAACAACTCTAAAACCTGCACACGTACATCCAGCGTAAAAACTATTATATTTCTATAAAGTTCCATTTTTATAAATAAAATTGCAAGATGCAGCAACAATTCAAATCAACATTCAGATAACGGAAAACATCTCCATAAATTAAACGCGTCATGAGGAAACAAATTTATGAGAAGCAGTCGCGGATCTTGTTCGAGTTGTCTATCGAAACTGACCACAAGATCTTTCATATTTTATAAATAGTCAGACGGGGAAGAATTTACGACGCAACAAATATTAAAAAGTGGACGGACAACTGTGACAAACCTGAGTGTGCTTAAAAGCGGAGCTGATCGTGCAGCCGAGTTTCAAATGAGCGGCTAAAGTCATGGCTTCTCCCACGGTGAGGCATGTTCTGAGAATGGAGTTCTGCTGTATGTAACACGACGTCCTCTTCCATCGTTCGCTCTGTGGTACTCGAATCTTACCGTTGACCCGAACTTCTCCGCTCACACCCTTTACCCTGTGCAATGCCATCGTTATATTTGTACACGGATAGTTACGTTAATAAAAAAAAAATTTAATGTTGTCAATTACTGGCAGCCTTTTGGCAAAAAATTAAAAAAAAAACACGTGAATGCAAATTTCTGTAAATGTATTCAACTTTGCCTTAAGTGCAATGTAGCATTGAAGTTTTGCAACATTGCACTGACTACTTATTTACGTAATTTCACGTAGTTGCAGACAAACATAATTGATATCAATTAATCATGTATTAGCAATTTAAAACGGAAGTAGACAGTGAATGTCAGTCGTAATGTAAGTACAATATAGGAGCGTGATATGTATACATTGATCTGAAAAAGTAAAAGATATAAAATAAATGATTGATTATTATTATTAGACAAGTTAAGGACGCTGAGAGTCAAGTTTTTAACATATCGAGATATTAATCAGGTAGCAATTATCATTAGTAAAAAACGATCCGTTTTTTCCATTCAGAACGCCTGAAGAATTTAATGTAAAATGCACACTTAAATTAATGTAGTAAATTAATGTTTAGCTTGAAATGTTTATTAAGACGTTAAGTCAAAAGTCGTAGCAAATATCTAATCATAGTTAGATGTTCCTTTTAATGTGAATGACAAATATTTCAAAAATAAAGAAATTTGTACAGAAACAGCTCGTTACTCACAAAGATCTTTTGATTTTGAGCGAAATATTTTTTGAATGATAAGCTTCTATCCTAAATAAAATCACTTCAGCAATGGGATTTTGTAACTGTTATCAACAGTATCGATATCTTATTCGATAAGAAACGCCGTCATTGCACAAATATATGGTGAAAAAACTAGGCAACGATAATGTAACGATGCCTATAGTGTCGCTAAAAGTTACAGAATTCTACTGTTGTTTTGTTTGAATCTATTTTCTTTAATAAAACACAGTTTCTCTTTTATTAAAGTAAGACCTCATCGCAAAGAAACAAATATTTTGCGTTTTACATTTTTTCATGATGAAAAATATGAAATGCTTCTTCTTAATGTCCTAAATACGTTCTGTGGAATGAGCAGGGTTGGGTAACTAATTAACAAATTAAAAATTAAATAATAAAGTTAAAAAGTTAATAACTTTTAATTTAACATAGCTAATTTCACAGGAGTCAATTTTTAACTTTAAATAGTTATTTTAAAAACACATAAAGTTTATCCTTTTTAACTTTTTTTCTAAGGAAAAAATATATTTACATTTAAATCAATGCCACAGCATCTTAATTAAGTAATGTCTTTAGATGTTGATACGGATCTCTGATTGGTTGATGGCATCTTAAGATAATACTTAAAACGATCTTAAAAAATGGACTTTCATTCTTCCATAAAGAAATACCATCCTGTCTTTTTGTTTGTGTTTTTTTAAATATTTATTCTTCATTATAACGTTTTTTTTTAATATTTAATAGACGTTTAAAAAACATTACCTGTCTACTACTGTAGACGATCCTAATTACAGGTAATGTTTTTTAAACGATCGTCTACTACTGTCAACTTGCCATAAAATCAGAGTTACCAAATTAGTTTAAACGTTAATTTTTATATATGGTAGTAATTTGTCTTAACTTTTATTATGAATACTCTAGAACAAACCGCTGAGAGTATGTGTATCTTTATTAAGGCAGTCACAATGGAGCATGCATCAGTAAATGAAGATTATGTTCATAAAGGACTGGCTTGGAAGAGAAAGAGAGAAGGAATGAAATTAATTTTAACGCAACTTTTTCGACGTAATTAAATTAATGTGTAAATATATAGCTAACGTATTGTAATAAAAAAAAAAAAAAATTTTAATCCACGTGCACACACACATGCGCGCGCATGCACGTACAATATTATGACTTGGTTGAGGTTATCCATAGTTATTCAAAAGTCATCTCTAAAATTATGCAACGTACAAATCAAGTAATGCTCCAACAAAAATGATAATAATAAGTTTTTTATCATATCGAGATATATAATCAAGCAGCAATTATCATTAGAAAAACAATGTTATTTTCCATTCAGTAAAATGGAAGACATTTAATTTAATTCAATGTAACTCTGACATGTGCACTTAGATTAATGTAGTTAAATTAATGTTTAACTAGAAATAATAATTAATAATGATTTAAAAACCTGGAAATTTTTAAAAAATTTTTTATATATAAACAATTCCGTACACGTAGACGCTTTGTATACATTCTTTACGCTAATAAGAAATATTATTAATATAGATTGTTATCAATAATGGAATCATGATTACGTGATCTATTCATCCGCGATAACTGCTCGTTATTTCATATCTTTTATAATCTGTAATTCCCAAACTGTTAAAATCTAATTTGCAAAACAATTAAAATATTAACTTCGCGGAAACAAATAATATTAACTATGTTTTATTTAAGAATAATTAAGAACACTTCAGAAAACTTGAATTATCTCCTCTTCACTTGGAATTACTGCACTTGTCATAATAATTGACATGATATAAAAATTTATTAATATTAAAATGTCTGCAGCATAAAAAAAGATGTTCATCGAACAGAAAATATTTATCTGTATAAGAAGAATTTTAAATCCAATAGGTATCTATACTCGGAAAATAATAACAGCATTAGCTTATAACAGTCTAACTGAAAACAATCTCATTAATGTAGTAATAGTATTAACAAAACAAGTATTTTACTAAAGAGTGTCGAGAAGAGCAAATTTGTTTTATTATTATTGAATAAATGAAATTATTTTAAAATTAAATTTAATCTAACTCGTCTGTCAAAGTGACACGAATGTTCCAAGGAAAAATTTTTTAAATATTTAATTAGATATATTTTAATATATGTATATGGATATATTTGATATATAATCATATATAATTATATATGAATACAAAAAAGTCTATATAGCGCGGAACAGTTTTCATGGGAATTTTATTTGAAAAATAATGCTTGCATCATATGAACAATAATTAATTCTGAAGAAAAAAAAATACGTGGAATTAGCATTCTCAAATCTCGGAAAGCTCATGATGAATCGTAATTGCAAGAAAAAAAAAATCTGATGTGCACGTGTATTCTACGTGATTGTGCTTAATAACCAATTTAGTTTAAATGCTTAGTATTCCGTGATAATAGAAGGTAGCTCATCATGCTATTTTTGCACGTACACACTTATTCACGGTCACGACATAATATGTATAAAAACTAAAAAATATTTGAATTCCTAAACAAAAAAAATCCATGTTTCACGCGCGTGAAAGTAGTTATCAGTGTGAAGTGTTTTTAATTCTAAGATAATTCACAGTAAATTCAAGTTTTTTGCATTATTTAGTTTAATGTTTGAGAGTGTAGATGATGTCGACACATAAATCATTCTTTTTTTTCTCTTATAAATATGAAAATTGACTATAACAAATAGTTTCTTAGAAGTTTTTAAGATCGAGAATTAATTTTTTAAAAAAATTTTAAAATTCCCTAATGCAAATTCTAAATAATAACTTTGAAAGTTACATAATTTTCAAATACATATTTTACGAAACAAATGCAATGAATTCTTTTAAATAACTGTAAAGAAATACAATTAAGTTCGTTTAAAATAAAAATTTCTTAGGTCTTGCGCACAATAGAGAAATATTAGATATTAGAAATTAGAATTGGAATTTTAGAATTAGTATCCTTAATAAACACTGTAGATAAATAATAAGTTACGTTGATGTGCTGTATCGTATTAATATTCATTGTGCATTATATTCTAAGAAACTGATTCTAAAATGATTTTCTTATTTTTCTTATTTTTTAATATCTAAGATTCTTCTGTAGCTAGTAAAAATCTAATATAGCGGATTTATGTTTTTAATATATTGCTTTAAACAATTAAAAATAAACGTCATACATATCTTCATATCCTCACATATAAATTATCATCTAAATCCATACTCTGCACATTTTGAATCCACTTTAAATTTTGAGGTCCCATTCAAAAGATTAATATTGAATGTAATCAAAACGTTATTTGTCGTTCTTAAGCCTCGGGTAACCGGCCGAGGCTTAAGAACGCCAAATAAATATTACTTCAAATAAATATTACTTCAAAGAAATAATATTTTCTACAAACAAGTGATATTTATTTATGTAAAGTAAATAATTTGCTTGAATGATCCTAATAACATATTTACTTGAACTACAAACATTTTTTTCACAGTGTATGAAATGTAATCAATGACAGAGAGAAACCTGAGACCTTCTAATATGATTGCATTTTAATACTCGAATGACAAAAACAGGAAAATTGCAACTTAATTATTAGATGCAATATTATTTGAGACTTTGTTTTCATAGAATTCCTCTATCGAATCATATTACAAGTACAAATGCGGTTCGATATGTTATCTTGCAAATGGTCAGGTTTCTGAGCGTACTTCGCGCATAATAATATTCAACTGTTGAACCGTTCAATTTGAAAAAAAAATTTGTAAAAAAAGCACAGAATAATAAGATTAATTTATTTAGACAGCATGTTGTGGAATACATAATAAGAAAATAATATTGTAATAGGTATGCAAAATAATTATCCATAACTCTTTGAATGCGCTCATGGATGAGGTTCGCACGCGCACAAAGGAGAAAGAAAGTTAATTTTAAAGCACGTATGTGAAGAACAATCTTTGAGTTTTGGATACTTACGTGAAACCGGCAAGAGCATTCAGCAACGTCGATTTTCCGGCTCCGGACGGCCCCATTATAGCAACTAATTCGCCGGACTTAAATTCGCCGCTAATGCCGTGCAGAATTTCTTTCTGGCCTGCAACAAGATGTAATTAAGTTGCAATTAAATGATGAGTCATTCAACACGCGATAATTCACAGTTAACTTGTCTCAGACACATACGTGGGAAAATATTCCTTAATTTTAGCTCGATCCACGTGAAAGTGTAAGAGATAAAAAATACCACGTGGGCACGTGCTATAGAAAGTCGTATATCTTTATTCAAACCACAAGATTTATATAACAGATTAGAGTTCGTTGTTTTATGTAAATCTATCTACTTCAAGGCCACTTTTGAAGTTACTGACTTCTAAATATTTACATGATATGTTATTTGCGCAAAAATGAGTCATATGAAGATATACTGAAAAGAGTTTGATAATAAAGTTTACATGATAACTGCTAAACTTTATTGAAATAATTTTAATTAAATATTCGGTTAATATAAGTAAATATTTAAAAACGGTTTAATAATCTAATGGTTACTATTATTGTTTTTAGTCACTATTAATATAATTAATATTAACCAAGTATTTTTAATTATTTCACCAAAGCTTGACTATTATCACTAAACTATTGTTTTTAGTGTAATGAAAAAATACTGTGTACAAAGAAATGAAATTTGAAATATTTCACTGGAATTAGTTACAAAGGCAATTTTATTTCTCTCTCTTTCTTTACAAAAGTACAAAAAATAAATTTATTATATATATATATATATATATATGAGACCTAAGTTTTATTAACCTATCGATTTATTACATTAAAATCTTAAAATTTGCATAAGTGATAAGAGTGTAATTTTTTTCTTAATAAACATGATTATCCGTAACACTTTTAATGCCAATACATTGTAAATACTAATATCTGTCTAATCGCAAGCATTTTATCATACTTGATAATGTTTATCTTCAGAATATTTTATTCAGTTTTTTCGAAAATATCTTTTTATATGAAGTAAGAGATTAAATATCTAATTAAGCTCATCCAAAATTTATGCCTATTTATTATTATTTATACACGGCTGGTGAAAGCGCAATTTTGCTTTGTTCTTACTCTTAATCTTCCTTCGATCAGATGACTAATGAGAGCAAATGTCATTTTAAAAAACTTTGATCGTCAGATCGCGCAGATCACTCTTAAAAACGCCGAGGCGATTAGCGCAGGACGGAAAATTTGCATAGACAAATAGCATTTCTGGGACGACCCAATTATTTCTACCAACCTTGTAGAAAGTTCGCCTAAACAAACCTTGAACTGTTTCCGTGATAAATTGATAACAAAATGAGCTCGTTAAAGCTAATCGTGCGTAGCAGTCGATAATTAAAAAAACGCGTGGAGCGGGTGCGTAATTGCACAGAAAAGCTTGCGCGACGCAGCAGCAATCGTCTGCGGTGTCGTTTTCTTCGTGTGTCAACGAGAAAAAGAGCAAAATGAGTTGTGTTAATGAGTTATATTTCTTCTTAATCATATTTTACGTAACGCGCCGCGCTCGACAATGCTCGCTGGAACTGTTCTATAAACAAGAGATAACAATAATTGCCCAATTATGACGCGAACAGCCACAACATGTCTTCGAATTGAAGGGAACGTGAAAGCGGAACACATAAGGGAATCTTCCCGTCAAGATGAGGGAGAGGAGCAAATTTTCGATAAATATATCTTTGGAAGAATGTTGCTTCTTCGAAGCTGCAAAATTCCCTTATGAGGTGACAATGCGTGCGATCGCTTCATCCGATCTTCCATTATACGAGCGAGATGCGAATGCGACGATGCATTCCGCATTGCTTGAAAGGAAGTGGAAAATCACCGTATGCAACCTTCCACCGATGCCTACGGCCGCGTTGAGAAACTCTCTTGTGCGCTCTTGCTATTATAGGAGCATCTTGCTGAGATCGACACAGAAACGGTATCCTACATTTCGCATGACTAATCTGCCACTCTGATTTCAAAACGAGCGCTTCGTATCTCGGAGTGTTATTCGCTTACAAATCATGCGAATGTCACGGCACACATCAATAACTCAACTTACGAAGCTTTCTCTCGTGTTTTCACGTAACTCTTCGCGCGCTCTTGGAGAAGCAGATCTCTATTCACATTCATTCGAGTTTGTGCTCTGTTTCCATATCTGTCTGCTTTATTATTTATATAAACAAACATTCACTGAAAGAAATGCTGCAACATAAATTCAAACGCGTAGTTTGATTCAATTAAACATTGAATCACAAATATATGATAACCTTATAAGCGCTACAATATTCCTAGAATATTATTAAAAATTAAAATAATATTAAAATAATATTCCAAGAATATAATATTTTTTAATATTATAGGAATATTGCATTAATGTTTTAAATCCGCTCTATACAATATTCGTAGTATATTAAAAAAATGTTCTACAAATATTACTTTTGTTCAAAAATCAATATGAATTAATTTTCATATAATATTCATATAATTTAACAGGAGTGAACATGTAATCACTTTTTATTAATATTAAATAATATTTCAGGAATATTATTTAATATTAAATAATATTGTAACGCTTATAGGGAACTCATCTAAATTTTATTCATTTATCTACACTTGTTATAGCCTTTATTTTTAAATCTTTTGTTTCATTAATACTAATATTGAATTAACAAAATATTTTCAATTATTACTGATGATTTAACAGTAATTTTTTCAATGTATGTAATAAATTATACGTGCGTGTAGGACTAATGAAAGTTATCAAGTTTAAAGAGTTAGCAGAAAAAAAGAATGATTAATATAAAAGGTATAGTGTAATAAGGAGAGTAATTTTGGGCCCCGTGTAATCAATCGTTTTATATATGGCAAAATATTCACCTAGATAAAAAAAAATGTTGTGCCAAGTTTCATCTCAAAAGACTCTCACAATTTTGAGATATCGCAAGAAATGTGAATTTTTATTAATATTTTTTTCTCTGTTAAATTTAAATTAACTTTTGCAAAAAAATTCATGATGTGGTATCCATATATATAAGCTCTAATTTTTTTGTCATTTTTTTGGTGAAAATTCTGTTACTTTTGTCCTCGGTCTCTCCTATATTTTAAGAAAATGAAAAAACTGCCAAAATCAGTTAAATTAATTTTTTTAACTGAAAAAAATTTTCATGTCATAGTTTGAATTACGTGAACTTTATAATATTAGTTTTATATTACTGTTTGCAGATGTGTAATCAAAGGTAATTGTATTTAAAAACAACTTAATGCGTGTCAATGCACTTAAGACTAAAAAATAATTTAAAAAATCATAAATTTTTTTATAAAGGTTAATTTAGATTTAGCAGAGAAAAAAATATTAATGAAAAATCATATTTCTTGCGATATCTCAAAATTGTGGGAATTTTTTAAGATGAAATTTGGCACAAAATTTTCTTTTATCTAGGCGAATATTTTACCTCATACATAACGATTGATTACGCGCGGGGCCCAAAATCACTCTCCTTATTACGCTATACCTTTTCCAGGTATATAAATCTTTCTTATCGGTTATATTTTTCTCGTACTTTTTTCAACGTTAATACGAAATGATTATGAAGCGATATTTCATCAAAATCGATTTTGCAGTTTAAACGAAGGCACGTATTGTTCTACGTGACACCATTTGTGACGCACAACTTCCTTTCTCAGAATATGAATAATACATCAAATTCTTATAGCGGATGCGCTATCGACACACTCTTCGAGTTTTGTACGTGACTTATGCGCAATCAGTATACACAGCAAGAATAAAACACGTTTGATCATTGTACTTGAATCGCGGTGTTCGCATAATGTCCTAATTTTTGTGAAGCGAAATTACTTATCACTTAACACACATCTTTCAAAAGCAATGATGCAACAACGCTTTAAAATAAGAAATAATTTCAAAATGTCTTTCACAATATCTTACTTCATTTTACACACACAACTTAACACTTGCGCAAATGTCCATCATATTTTTATATAATGTTCTTATCTGTACTGTTTGTAGAATTAAAAAGTCAATTTTATTTGGTAATAATTCGTACTTTTTTCTGTAACGGTAATGGTAACGTCGTTACAGAAATGGTAAAGAATCTGTCGCGCTTTATCATTATTTTATAAACGTATAATACATATAATCTATATTGGGACCAAAACCATTTAACCAAAATTATTTCTATTGAACTGCTCAAATAGTAACGTAGACAATTGCAGGTTGCTAAAAAATAATATATATATATATATATATATATATAATCAAAATTTTGTGAAAAACTAATGAATCATGACGTTATAGCAAGTAATGGTAACATTGTAAGTTGTAAATTATAATTAATAATAACTTGATACTTTTGACAAAAAATAATAATAACGGCTGTGCATTACTTTTATAAAATGATTCGACGTTCTGAACCCAAATTATTTGCTGTATATTGCTGCTAATAATAATCGTTTATAAGTACAATATAAGCGCATGCATTAGAAAAACATTTTTTTTTTATACAAATCTAAACAAGGATGCCTTCCACGATCGTAGCTCGATCTTGATGCTTTTGTATTTGCTCGTGTGATTTGATATACTTTCTCAGATTCAAGAAACTGCGCGCCGTTGCTTTCGGTCGGTATTTTTTTTTATATTCTTTTCACTTATTTAAAAATATGCAAATGTTCAGTGAATATGTATTATAGCAACAAACTCCGCTGTAGATTTCATACACATTACTTTCTTTTATACAATTCCAAATAATTGCTTTCATTAATGCTTTTCAAAAAAGCAACATTTACGTAAACTTGAATATATAAATAAATATGTACTACAAATATCATGTATCTTATGGAGAGCTGTCATATTTTATGTCTCATTATGTAAAAAAGAATTATATGCAATGTCACTTCCTTCCATCAAGATTAATGCTGTCATTGTTATAATGGAAAATACTTTCTTAGAACCTACAGAATTTTACCTTGCCTGCTAATACAATTAATTTTGTATCTCTATATGTTTTCCTGCATAAATATATATAAAAAATGCAAAAAAAAACCGTAAATTTAAGTTTGTTATTATAATGTGCTTGTCATAGATGATACAATCATGCGAACTACCGGGAACAGTAAGACATAGAAATGAGATACGATAGCTGTAACATCACTGGATCGATATTTCAATTAAATGAATTTATAAGCAGTGTGATAATGGAAAAATGATAGTCACATTATAATTGTGATATTAACAGTCATGTTTTCCTTTCATAGTGCAATGAATATTACAGATCTAATTTTTACTGTACAGTGATACTGCCCTTTCCCTCTCTTTCTACGTTTTTTTAATTTAGAAATGTGTTAATTTTATTAAACATCAATAAAATATTATATATATGCGTAAATGAATTCCGCTCTCCAATTATTAGAAACCATGACGAATGTTTCATTAAATTTAAAATTATTTTTTTTTAATCTTTAAGATTATTTTTAGAAATGTGTCTTTAAGATGTTTTTTTTAGAAATCTGTAAGATGTTTTATGTTTGAATTTGAGACTTCGTGTTATCTGGATTGTTTTGCTCAACCTTTCATAATTTTCTATTGGTATTTTGTTGGCGTTCTTTCCAAAATTGTCGAGATGATCGTTACTATACCTCACGGCTCTATGAATAAACTCTTGTACGTTGTATTTTCAAAACGCGTCGCGAAACTTTCTCCGTTTAAAACTTTCTTCGTTTAACGTAGAACTACGCAATACAAATACTTTCTCTTTAAGTACGTCACTACTAATTCAGCAATATATGGTTATTATTAAAACAATTAAAACAATCGTCAAATTCTGCACGATCATTACTTAGAAACACAACGTACAAACGAGTATATCTTGATAAAGGTTTATATAAATTAAAATCTTTAATATATTTACGTCTTTTAATTCAATCAGAATTTAGTGATTTTTCAAGGCTAAAGAGGCTCAGAAGCCTCTCATTGAGTAATTCATGAGTATTATGTGATTACAATCTACTTTCACTTACGTGCGACTATCATAAATCTAAAGAGATCTATTATATTCTTGTCTCTCGTTTAATAAGTTTCAAATTTATTATTGAATTTTGCGAAATATATAGTACTTTATATATTACCATATTAATACATTTATATTTATATAAATCTATATAATATCTACGATAATATATAAAATAATAATCTAATATATATTTTGGAAAATGTGGGGATATATTTTTGATTAATTTTTTACGAAAAACTTCTTTTAAAAGTGCAAAATCGCTGTATCTATAAAATATTTTTATAACGCACAGACGCTGCACATAAGTGCAACTAGATTAAATACAAAACACTCAGATATAAAAAACAAGTATAATCTTTAATTTTATGGCGCGCCGATAACCCGATAAAGAATCAATTGATAACGTAAACATTGATAAAAAAGTATATGGAAAAAAATGTTAGAAATTAGATGCTAAAAATAACATTGTATAATATATTGTTATTACTAAGCAATTAAAAATAGATGTACATATCTGGAATTGTTGTACTAACACATATACCGGATATCAACTGGCACAAGTTTGATAAGCAATAATCGAGATTTTAATTAAAGTGTTACGAAAATTATTTAACACATTAAGCTTTAATTTTATTTTCTTGATCGATCGCAACTGATAAATCATCAACCACGTCTCTATTTCTTGTTTTTCTTTTTGTGGATAGTTGTCGCGATTTTCTACAAATAATACCTCTACGTATAATACAAGTTGTGAAGTATACGTCACAATACGTCACAATTCGTTCATTACAAAGATTGACTAATATCAATAAAGTCACAAGTAGCATATATGTATATGACTCCGACATATGCACAATGAGATATTATTTTTCGCGATAAATCCTTTACAGAATTTGGAGGGAAGGAAGGAAGAATTCTTACTGCGATAGATTAGATTCGATACTAATAATGCTTGTTAGCATTATTATTAAATTGATTGTCGATTTAATATTGTGCACCCAGAGCCAGCTTGGGACTGTGTTTCAAGATCGAAAAATTTATCGGTTTGATGAACTTGAAAATGTGAAAATATGAAAGCACAGAAGAAATATCAATGCTATCAATAAATGACTGGTCAAGGCTCTTTAATTAGCTGTGCTTTCACATGTCGACCTTTGCTCTTTTATTATTAATACTCTTTATTATTATTATATTTTATCTTCTTGTTGGCATATTGTACTTACTGATTGAAAAATCGCGTATGCTCCATTCCTTGATGTGGTAGCGTATGTCGCGGAACGACAGGTCGAACTCAGGTCTCTTCGGGAAGGAGTGCTTCTCCCGTTGTAAGAAATAATTGTTGTTGCCTACGATAGCCGGGCCTCGCATGTCGTCCTGGCTGCTATGATCGATCTGACAGCAGCTCAGAGACGATCGTGACGGCGAACAATGCGTCAGGGTGGTGGTCATCACGGCGGGATGGAGATAAAACGATGATTCGAAGCGCAAGCCCTCGCTTGCGTGCGTACAATAAAAATGAAGAAGAAACAACGTCACCGAGTCTCGAGTGTCATTCGATCCCGTTTGAGCACACGCGTTATCTGTTCACTGCACTTTCTTTTAATTTTCCCGTTTTAATTTCGCCGATCACGGATGAAATATCTGTCGTGTTGACTCTCGTGCTTCACGTTGACTCTCACATACCTTGTTAATTCAATCTGAAACGAGAAATCAAAGGAATACCTGTCAATTAACTTTAACTTTGTGCCAATTATTTGTTAAAACATCGTTTGTACGCAAAGACTAATAATATTCATCAATGACTAAGCAAGAAGTACAGGCGTAAGAAAGAGCATAATGCGTACGCTAGGAAAAGTTATAGGCAAAACGTCGCTAGTTGTTATTATAACTTGATTAGACGACAGTAAAGAAAGAAAAAAAAAAATATGCAGTCGCTTCAAAGCTCGAAATTAATTCGAAGTCATCAGGGAAAACAGATTTGCGCGAAATAGGCTACAAGCTATCAAATAATTTCTTAATTCGTTAACTATAGTTTGAGAATAGGATATCAAAGTTTTGAGAAAAGAAATATGAACGTTTCAAAAATCCACAAAACGCTTAGAAATATTTTATAATAATCAAATTTGACGTGCTCACATGTGGTATTAGAAACCATACATTTGTAAATGAATTACACGTCGCGGCTTTATAATGAAGGAGTATAAATATGAAATTACCGGATAAATGTAATGTCGAAGAAAAAACACGGAAAAAACTCATTTTAATCCGTTGTTAGACCAGAAGTTGAACTGCGTTGCGACAGACGCGTGCGAGGGAAAATCCGCCGTTCCCAACAAAGAGATGACCGAATCGCTTGAGCGTTTTATGGATCGCGTAACAGTAGTGATTGAACAGCTGTGGAAGAATTTTATGAATTTTGTTACTCTAAGGGCCAGTTTCACAACCTTCAGTTAACTTAATCGGCTGATTTTTCTATCGGAATTGACCAATCGCATTTGTCGTTAAGTAAAATTGGCCAAAAATAACCAATCACGGTTGACACTTAACCGTCAGTTAATTTAACCGGAGGTTGTGAAACTGGCCCTAAGTACGGCCGAGAACTTACGTTCCACTTGACGCTTATAAAACTTACGAGTATTATTTGTTCTTATTTAATATTTCATAAATAGTAAGGATACAATGATTCTATACTGTGAGCGTCGAGTGAATTGCGCTCCGAGAAGCAAAATTATGGGACCTACGTCAGCAGCTAAAATAGCGAAAATAGAATTATTTGGTACCAAAAGAACGATTAAATGTATATAAATTGATTAGCGACTGTTAATCTAAGCAGCAGACAAGAGAACAAATCCATTATTTATAAATAAGTGATTAGTTTTCAAAAGAAGGAAGGACAAATATCTTCGTAAAACTTCTTTTTTTTACGATAATAATCTTTTTTTTTTTTCTTTTGCTTTATGTATGCGATTCTTAAGAGTCTTTTTTGACGATTATTTGTCCATATTAAACGCTTCTCAAAAATATGTTTCGTCAGATCTGCTAATTTCAAGAGAACATTATTGATGCAATACTAAATCAACTTTTTCTGTAAATTGATATGCGACACGTTTATGATTCTTCTAATTAACATTTAGTTCCTAATTTTTTTAATTATATTTTTAACGTTGCGCGATAACTATAATTGTTTTTTACTTATTATTCCTAGTTCTTTAAAGAGAATTGATATTTAATCTTTATAGCTTATTATAAGAAAGATAATACGAGAAGGAGAAGGAAAATTTGTAAATGATTGTAAATCTAGAATATAAAATTTTAATTTCATGAAATAAAAATGAATTAATTAAAAAGCGAAAAGCACATATACAATGTTTGACGTGATGCAACCATTTGCATTACATATAGGTCGTGTTAAACATACAAATCTACTGTGATTTCATTTGAATTTGACCTTTTTTGTACTCTTCTAATTATAATCAATATGCATTTGATTTTGCAAAATTACGTGAACAGTAGAGGTAAAATAAATTTTTATTTCAATAAACAAAATGCGATTTTATAAGTTTAATAAGAAAACGCAAATGTATGCCAATTTATCGATCGATAAAATCGATTAAACTCCAAGTAATTATTTATGCATGTCCTTATGTGGAAGAAAATAGATTCATCATAATCTCATTTGAAAATTACTTTTTCGACATAATAAAAAACATTTTTCTATAATTTTTCATAAATATGTAACCTCATTTACGAATCAATATATAAAATATCATAAAAATGTCGGTAATATTAAAATACATTAATAAAACTGAAAAAATAAAATTATTTTAATGGAAGCAAACACAAGAATCACATATTCGTCATCATTATCATATATATTGTATGGTGATTCAGTTTTTCTATTTTACATCAATTTAGAAAATATGAAATCCCAGAAACGTAAAAAGATATCTCTTGGATTTCTAAAAAAAAATATTTTATACAATATTTTAAGAGATATTATGAAGAGATGTTGTAAATTCTACAACGTCTACATTGAAATCTTTTTCGATATCTCTTAAATAACTTCTAAATATCTTCTAAAAAAATCTTGAAGGGAATTTTAATGAGATATCGTTTACATATTTACAAAGACCTTGATGTTTTATGGGATAAATGTGTTTTACAAGATAATTTTTATCTACATGTGTTAATTTTTATCACTCTTTACAACAGATTACCGGGTGCAATTTCGTAATTACGCACAATGAAACATGCAAGATCGATGAATCAATTGCAATTGTGGTGTAATAAAACCATTTACGTAAGAATATCCGGCTCAAAAGATCTACTAGCACAACATCCACGCGGCCAATGACTGACGAAGACAAAGGTCGGGAACAAGCATTAAAACACAATAGTACGCATGTACATAACGTCACGAATGTGATCTAAATTTACTGTGAAAAGCTATCTTATGAAGAAGCGAAGATGGCTCGCGTTTCCAAGGTTAGCCGCGTCATGTTGATAAGCCCATTGTGTTACTCAGCATTAAAATAATAATACATATTAATGACATTAATATGTACCTTCGTGTATCGAGATCGGATTTTGAAAGACAGACGGGACATACCACGGGAATTTTATTTAAAGAAGATTTCTCCGAGATTATGCTAATTTCGGAGAATCTGCCGAGGAGGTCATTAATCATACGAATTTGAGTATTACGGCACTTAAAAAAAACACATTACGTATTTTGCGCCGTTGACTTTGAGACGATGCAGCGCGGCGACTGTGATCCTAAAAAGCGGGATTATTAACATTTAATAAAACGGAGATAACATTCTCTAGGTAATTCCAAAATTCTGTCGCACACGTTTTTCTTCAAAATTGAAAAACATTAATTCATTAATTTGTTTCTCAGAGCATAAATGTATTATCGGCAGACATGTTCGTCCGGTATTTTTGCGCAAATTACAGCGTACTAAGCTTACATAAAGCCTGCTTCCTTCTATTCAATCGACATGATTCGACGATTCTCACGCGACTATCTTCAAGATAACAAGTGTGTTTTACCAACAAATTGTGCCGTGCAATGTCTTCTTTACATCATTAATAAGAGAAAACTCAAAAGATTTATACGATTATAAAATGTATGACTTTTAATAAAAAATTTATGCTCTCACAATCAGCATAACATGTTGTATTGTTGTGTGAAAACAAACAGAAACGGAATCTATCGAGCGATAAAATCACACATTGACTTAAGCTATGAATTGAACGCCGTTGATAATGCAATTTTCGAAATGATAAGCATATTTCAAGCTTTTATTTTATTCGCCGCGAATAATCAAGTAGTGAGATCTTGTGAAGAAACTGATAACGGGCGCGAAAGGAAAACGAGTGTATAACTCTGGAGTGCTACTCACATTTCCTTGAAATTTACCTACAAAATCAAAAATTTTTTTTTTTTATTTTTAAGAATTTTTTTTTTCGCTTGTTTCTTGTTCACTTTACACGTTGTTTTAAGCTATCGAAATTTTAATAACACAAAAACTGCACCAACGTGAAGGAATTAGCACTTGAGTGAAAAAATTCACCCACGGCAACATTCCAGGGTTAAATTAGCGTGAATGCCGTCAAGAGATCAGCGCGAGACAAAAAGCGGACGTCGACACGCGCGCGAGCAAGAATGTCTAGGCTAAAGGCATTGGCCTTATGTTACATTCACATTGATTTTAACGAGCCGCAAATTTTACTATGACTTTTACTTTTACTTCGACCGTGAGTACGAGTTTCTGAACGCAATTATGCATCCGGCACGCGACTAGTCGGCGATCGGGAGAGATCTGTGCCTGAGTTTCGCAATCTGTCCTACGCGTTTTCCCACACTTTACACAGAAAAAAAAAATTACTATCGAATTAACAATTCATTGTTTCCTGTATAAGCAGAAATATAAAATCTTCTTGAAAGAATTTATAATCTTAAACAGACATAATTTGCTCACATGAAGAGGGAAATTTTCTTCATGCAAACAAATTATATCTGTTTAAGATTATAAATTCTCCCAAGAAAATTTTATATTTTTGCTTATATATGAAACAATGAATTGTTGATTTGACACAATTTTTTTTCTATATAGCCAAACGTCCTCAAATCATCACACATCCATTGAACGTTTTACGGACGTTCCTTTGGACGTTCGTAGAAGGTCTGTACTGTGTATCCACTCGAACCCGAGCGTAAAGGGGGAGAAAAAATCGAACTTTTCTATTTCTGATCGTTAACTTCTAAGCGCAAAGTCTATGCTACCGCGCGACCAGCTTTTTTTGTCAACGATTATAAATTATTTTATTATCGACCGCATGAATAAGAAAATTCATATATTTACCATACATTGTATCATCGGGAGTCACTGCGAACTCGACATGCACTGATGAAATATCTTTCGTTGCACGCAAGATCGAACTCATAATTATAATTTATGATCATAATAAAATATATGAAGTTTCTTGTAAATTAATTGAGAAACCATATACGTCCCATACGTTTTATAAAAATATATCTCCATATATTCTGAGACATAGTAATTACTGTAACTTACATTATAATATGAAAAATGTTGTTAACCTGATTAAATTTTTTCATTTTAAGTATTTATGCTTAAGTTACTGTAGTTAAGTAACTGCTTGAAATAAAGAAATTTTATTTAATACATAAAGTACACAAATACTTAAATTGAAGAAATTTAATCGAGTTGAAAAATTTAATCAAGTCGACAATCTATTTAATTAAGTTAATAATTTCTTTCTCAGTATATATCATAGACATTCCAATTGTTAAACGCTTAAAAAAATTCTAAGAAAGATTTAAAATATAATTGTTCGTTGAAAATTATAATTTAAGAATTTTTGCTTCGTAAGAATTGGAAAGAAAATTTTTAATACATTTTGACAAACTTAGAAAACTGATAAAAAGTTAATTAGAAAGTCTTTAGTAGATTTCTGCACATCGCTCAATGTTTGCTACAATTATTATTATTAGTGGTAAAAAGAAAAAATTATCCTCGTTATCTACAATATAATTTAATTATATGTATATTTTAATAACTAAATTATTATTTAAAAAATATATATAATAAGCATTATATGAGCGTTGTAAAAAGTCGACCGTACAGGAAAAATACAGAACAGTAAACTTCATAAAAATGTACTTATCATTAAGCGATAACTGTGAAGGCTGCCGCATATCATTAAACGCGCGGAAATAATACGTGTTCTGTTTTACGTAGTACATATAGTCGTGAGCTAAAAGGTTGCAACACATTTTTTTCGATTGTTTTTGAAATGTAGACTTGCTCATTAAACGGCGAACGTCATTGGTTCTTACCTGTGGATCCAACCAATTAAGCATCAAACCATCTACCATCAAAAAAAATGTGTTGCTACCTTTTAGCTCACGACTATACATTAACGGCTATGGATTGTTAATTGTTTGAAAATAAAATGCGCGTGTGGAAAAAAAAGTCGTCAGAAAAACGAAACAATTCTCGTAGTTTCATTACAAAACGACGTTAATGAAAGTAGCTCGAGTACTTTAACTTTTTGTATTAGTATGAAACACATTGCACGAAGATTGCTATATTAGCCCGAGACAAGAGCTCCCTTTGAAGGTATTTTTGTGCCGTTCAAGGAGGCACGGAGCAGCTGCGGAACGAAATAAGTGAAAGAGGAAGTGAGTCACGTAGAGACGCGTAAGTAGGTGCGAATACGCGAGGAACTGTCCTACTTTCACAAAATAATACATAAGTACGCACGCTCTTCTCGACGTATAAATTTTGTGTATTCCGGACGTCTTGTCGAGAGTCATCGCGATGCGTTTGAGCCGCAACAATAACTTTTACGACTGTCACGCTCACCACAAATTGTCGACACGATAATTACCTCTTTTATTCTACTTTATTTTATAACATCGATTTACGTGTACATGTTCTATACGCGTGCGACTTCCTTGCATACTACGCTGTTTACGCTGTTTCCGAAAAAAAAAAAAATAATAAAATAAAATTGCGAGGCAAGATTACTGTGCCAAGAATCGAACGTTGACTTGAATAAATTTTTTCTAATTCGAGTGTTTATATAATATATTTAAGTATTTTATGTATTTTATGCACTGAATTAAATTCTTTCAGTTCAAGCGTTTATATATTTAAATTAAATATACAAATATTTGAAATGCAAATCGAATGTGATCCATAGACGCAAACATGATCGAAAGGCGGAAGTAAAATTTCCTTTCTTTTCTCTCTCTCTCTCTCTCTCTCTCTTTCTGTCTCTGTTTCTCGCTCTTTTACATAAACCAGTTTGCGCCGCCATGTGAAACAAACATCGATGTGAAATTATTTTATCGCTAGCGCCGATTTCACGGCCGTGATATGACCTTGCTGATTTAAAAAGGGGAATTTAATTATGGATCGGACACTTTTACGCTTTGCTACTCACAGCTCGACGCGGAGAACGACAAGCGACGACTCATCACCACGACTAAAACTTGCACTGAACGGACGAGCTAAATATTTAACGGTATCTATAGGAGAATGCGCATGGCACGAAAACGAGCTCCGAGGTTTCCTGCTTCTAGCTTCCTCTAACAACCAGGTTCGATCACGCGAGTCGTTTCTCTCTCTTGGGCGAGCTCGGCGAGCCTTGCGACAAGCGGCAACTTGAAACTTTTGCGCTGTGCGACTATAAATAGCAAAGTACGTATTTATAACAAAACGTACGTTTCCGTTATAAATGTTAAAATTGCTCGTCGGCTCGTACGGGGACAACGAATGACGTGCCACGTTTCGCGATCGTGGGCGCGGATGACGAGCCTGGTCGTATAGTTACGATTCTGTAGATCATTTCCGGCGCATGTGTTGAATACCAAGACGCACACGTTAAATCATCACAACAGCTCTATAAAGCGTGTGACGTAATCAAGGCGCGCCACAAAAATAATTGAAAATTATTTTTAGGAAACGATGAATTAAATGTGATGCTCCTGCACACATACACTCGCGCGCACACATATATTTTATACACACATACACACTGAGAAACATTTTTTAATGAAAAAAATGCATTTTCTTCAAATCATATTGAATCATGATATAAGCGTTTGTTCTGTTTAAATAAAAATATTTACTTTTAAGTAAATAGACATATATTTAAATATGTATAATTTTATAATCTTATTTAATTTGTTATATAATTTTGAAGTATTTTATTTTCTACACTTAAAATTTATAATTTTACAAATAAGCTAATAATATTATCAAATTTAATTAAATTGTTTTCTTAGATTGTAAAATAAATCGGATTATCTTCGTCTTGAATATAAAAATAATGTAACGATAAATATTTTCTAAAACTGCAAGAAAAAATACTTGATTAAAAATCATTTTTTCATTTTATTTACATAAATATTTTAATTTTGAAATTTTTAGCTTAAGTGCAACTAACTAAGCTATCAAACCTCAAGAGTAAATAATTTTTTTATGTTAAATAAATTTTTTTAAAAATATTCCTTTTCTCAGTATAGAGCAAATTTTTAAATAAATAATCATAATTTACATTGTATGCATATGTGTGTGTGTGTGTGTGTGTGTGTGTGTGTGTGTGTGTGTGTGTGTGTGTACACAAGATGTCTCAGAATTTTGTAATACTTTAACATATACATCCAGTAAGCAAGAAACATTATGATAACATATAGAAATGTCGATTTCACGTGTATTTAAATGCCCAAAAACAATGAATATAAAATGTATTAAATCAGAAATAATAATTACGATTAAAAGAAAAAACGAGTAAGATAAACATCACTTATGTCAATTTGATGTTAAGAAATGAATTAATATAAAAGAATTACCGACACAACTGCAATTTCATATTTTTATTGTAACTTTTTATAATAAAGAATTTTGTAGAACCTATGTAACATTTCTTTATTTTTCATACAATATACTGTTAAAATTGATAATATTTTTAAATCTGGGGATGTTCTACGTATAATTTATATATAATTATTAGTTATTATAGCATATTAGTAATAAAAAATATATTTTTTGTAAAAATATACATACATTTATTATACATACAATTTATATATTTTATATGTAATTTATATATATTTGTACATAAATCCATATATAATTTATCTATATATATGTATAATAAGCATAGTCGTTATTGTTATTACAACATTCATGTAATCTTCAAATATATCTTATTTAATGTTGTACGCAACATTAAAAGAAACTTTGACTCTGACTTGGAGATGTTTTTACACATTTTAATGTTTAAAAAAAAAAATCATGTACCAAATAATTTCTTAAAAATGTTTGTACAATATTATTCGAAAATGTTTAAAAATACACATGAGAAAAAATAGCATTTGCAAATGTTACTGTAATCTTCTTTCTTGCTTAATGGATATGTATTACATGGATATTCCCTTTGTTTCGCAGAGCCGACAGAAAGTGTTGGCACACCGTCTATTTTGAAGCACGCACTGAGAATTGTCACGAGAGTGACGTATACACCACCCCGGTAGATGTCTATACCGCGTACGTCGACGTACCGGGGACGATCGATACCGCACAATTTTTCCACGCGACCAAGACAGAAAATAGATAGAATGTAGCATTTACGTACGAGTACGAGCGTGGCCGTTGGCGCAAGCGGCTTTTAAAGATCGAGGCAGCGCATCGGCCAAGGGCTAGGTTCTCTTTGTACTATCAGCTGCTGGGGGATCAACGCGACCGTCATAGCCGAAAGCTCGCCGACGACTGCCGACGACTGTGTCTCGTACAGTACACGACTGAACTAGCGTTCCGCTTTCGCGCCACCATGAGCCACAACGGACGTCCGTGTCGAGTGGCTCGCTCTGGACACAGCCTACTGACGTCTATTAAACTTCTAACGTAGACGAAGGGTCTACTTCGAGCCTCGAGTAATTTCAAGGTTGAGTAATATTCTCCCAGCAAATGGAAATGATGGAAATGAATTCGTTTCGACATTTTCGAATCCATTTGAATCTAAAAATAATATAGAGCGAGTTTTTTAATTCGTCGATTGATCAATCGCATTATGCTCAGATTTGTTTTGCAAAAGCTCTGCTTTCGCGCATAATACGATTGATGAATTAAAAAACTCCCCCATAATAGAAACATGGATCCAATCGGATTCAAAATAATAAATAGCTCATTTTGTATTTCAATCTATTTGAATCCAAAAATACTTCAGGACTTTAAAGCGCAAACTTGAATAAATAAAATAAATATTTATTTGAATTAAATTTATTTTTGTTTGATGGGCTTGATTAATATATATTTCTTTTTTTATAAATTGAGTTAAAATTAATGGCTTATAAAATTCAGTTACATTAAAAATTATATAAACAAAAAAACTCGGTTAAAATTTATGTTAAAATTAGATTAACTTAAGTTAAATAAACAATTAATTTTAAAAACATTCTTTGTCTTAAATTCGAAAATCATAATTTTTTAAAGTTAGATTATTCAAAACAATTATAATATGGATCATCAAATAAAAATACTTTATATGTCAATTAAGTTTATAAAGCACCAAAAAAATATTGTTCTTTATGTGGAAAATTTTTTCTTATATAATTGTTTTTCTTTTCACATAAACAATCTTTCGACTTGGGAGAAAAGTTAATAAGCTAAAATTTGTGATTTTAAAATAACTAGTTAGAATTAAAAATTAAATCATTTAAAATTAAACTGACAATAAGTTAAAAGTTATTTGTTTAATAATTTTATTATTTAACTTTTAACTAGTCATTACCTAATACTTTCACCTAATACTCGTTTTAATTTGAATTGCAGGGGGGCGGAGCTCGCAATAAAATTCTGAATTACATAATTCACGCCTACCAAATTTCCAATTTATCTTCATATTAAAAAAAAATAAATAATCCAAATTGATAAGTTAATTGGAGCTTAATCAAAGCCAGCTTAATTGATTCAACTTTTTCTCTGAAAAAAATCGAATATAATAGTCCTCTGTATAACACAATTTCTTACGACACATTTTTGCAGAAAATCTCATATTTCGCGGTAAATTACCCTATACGAATGCGGTGCTTTTTTTCTAAATGTGTAATTAACGTAATTCCGCACAATTGTCAAGTACCGCCGCGACAACAACGATGGTTATCCCGGACTTCCGTGTTACTAAATTATTTTTGTTGAATGGATTCAACTTGTTGATGATTATATAAAGTTTGAAATCTTGTGGAATTTTATAAACACTCGGCATTAATGTTAATTCACTTATTACAAATTTAATAAAATATTTATACTTGTCTTAACAAAATAAAGATGAAGTAAAGATAATCTATCATTATACTTTGGAGTTATAAATTTCTTATTATATGTTAAATTTATAATATAGATCAAATTCATTTATTTATTAACTGTGATTAAACATTTATATTGTTTATATTACCAATAATTTTATACGTACTAAGGATGATCAGATTAAAAGTCAAAACGTTTAACATTTATATTCAATAATTTAAAAAAGGCATTAAGAGAACATTGGAGTTTGCATTTTTGAAAATATCGGTTTACTCGTATGTGATATGCTAGACATCGTACAAAGTAACGTGATAAAAAAGTAATTATTCAAATCGTTATCATTACCGATAAAATATAGCTACGTTACCTTTAACATTACAAAGAAGGAAACGTAATGTTTAGTTATTCATACTGAAAAAAAAAGTAATTGTAACGCGTTACTTCCCAACCTTGATTTTATCCTTGGTTAATATTCAGTAAACAATGAAACTAAAATAATACCTGGAGATACACTCGGGTGGAAAATCTGAACGTACCTTTTAATTTAATGTATGAACGGGTTCTGAATCACAAGTGATGTGAGTACCTGACGTGGATCACGTACTACCCCAGAGGGAAATGACCTATCTTCTTCTTTAGCAGCCAATGGATTTCCAACTCGTATACCAAGTCGCGCCGCAGTACCACAATAAATGACCTATCGACCCAAAGTCAAATTGATATCAAAATGACGTCAAAAAAAAAAAATTTTTGTTGTGTTCCAAAGTTCACTAACCAGCACTAAAAATTTACGTTATACGCGCTACGGATTTTAGTAAAACTGGCAGTAAATTTTAGAACATAGCCTTCGATGATTTCGACGTTGAATCAACGTCAATTCCATTATCATTTCTTATTGAGTACACGTGACTTATTATCCTCAGAAGAAATAACAAATAATAGACGTCACTTAAACATCTTTTGTCCTACACATGGTCTACTGATTTGTCATGACAAATGAGTGGATCACGTGTAGAACGTGATCCATCCATGTCAGACAATCGCGTCACTAGACGCAATTCAGAAACTACTTATTAGACTACTATGCCATTATATGCCATTGACGATTAATCGACGTCGATTCGATTTGTTTGTTCTTCCTGGAATACGAGAATTTGCAACACTATATGATAGAGCCGGCGTGCGTGTGAAAGAGAAAGATCCGGGAGCGAATGCCGACTATCTTCTGTCTTAAATTCGATCTTGCTTTCGTTGCTTTGCCTTATGTAGCAAGAATCTCGATTAATTCGCCCCGAGTGATATGCCAATAAGCACACACACACACACGCGCGCGCGCGCGCGCGTACACACACACATACGCACGCACGCGAGAGCGGCGCATTCGGAAAGACGAACGGTTATACATTTGTAAAGTTTAAATCAACATAAATGCGTTAAAATTTTATAATGCAACTTGTATATTAATCTACCTTTCCATTTATATTTTAAAATACGCACATGATTCTCATCCCTTTTCTTTTTTCGAATCCTAAACTCGACACAAATCCGTATTCTTCTAATATGCGAGCATCTCAGCGCTAGCGTACCGGTCCCGAAAATAAAACTTCAGTGCCTGGAAGATGTGCTGAGTGCTGCCTCCAAAAAGAGGTTTGGAAAAAAAAGAACGGAATACTTCGCATACTTTTTATAATAGATTGCTTGGATCACGCCCTGTCTGAACGTCCTCGAACGAAACGAGATATTCGATAAACAGCCACGCAATAAACGAGATGTTCGATAAACGACCACGCAATAAACAAGCGCATTCTTCGGCGAGCCACAATGAAAGTTTGGAAAATAATTGATACTTTCAAATTCGACGGCTTAGAACGTTCAATTATATCGCGTACGCAATATAAAAACCGGCTTTTCGTGTACCGATAAACGATAAATACGAAGGTCGTTTCTTTCCTTTTTCTTCTTCTTTTAAAGATTTTCGTATTTCAAGATTATTCAGGTTTCTCTCCTCTTCCTCCTTCTCTTTCTCTTGTTTTTCTTCTCCTCTTCTTTAAAGGTATATTTTATATTGCTATATTTATTATATCCACGTGTGCATGTAACATATTATAATGTATGCAAAAACAAAATGTCAAATTGCGTTTTAATATTTTTCTCGTCAATAAAACGTCTCTGAATTATTATTTGACGTCATCTTGTTTGCTGAGGTCAGTCTAGTTTGGAAGTGCGTTGCACTCTTACGTATCAGAATTTCATTACAATGATATGTGAAGAATTGTCATACATGAACAATATTAAAATATCTAAAAATTCTACTAGATGTAAATACAATTATGTTGGACCAAAAATATCTCAATCTAAATAATTATATTGGACATTCAAGTCTGTTGCTAGAATGTCAAAACTTTTTTGCGGTATGACAATGTTACTCACTTAGTTATTCTGATGATACAACATAATTATTTTCAGATCTGGCTTTATTTTTATACACTTTAGGCAAAAGCATTTTCTCTATGTATCATTGATTTAGTAACAATAATAGTACGCAAATATATCCGCACTAATTTCGTATCCATTCTAATAGATGATTTTTTTATTACAGCAAAGTATCGTCGTTCTCTTTTCAAATAAATTTACACAGAAGTAACAACCTCAACAGTCCGTAATAAAATACTTTTTTCTTTCAGTTTGGTTTTGCCTCCGGATGCGGTCCACCTAGCGCTGCGCACATTTCAAATCGGGAGACAAAGAAAAGCTGTAACGCTAAGCATTCGTAGCACAAAAAAAAAAAAAGACTATAATTTCTCATAACACAATAATCACAAAACTTCACTCGAAATTTCTTATAACTGATACGGAATCATGGGAACTCGCAAGACCTCGAGAGTTCGTTATCCGCCCTTGCTCTTTCATCGTTTACGCTTCGAGTCAAGCAACGATACAAAGACGCCGTTATATCGCCAAATTGCATTTTTGCGTCTACTTCCAGTTTTTATCTCGTTTTTATCACTGAGTTGCAAGAAATGACCTTGACACAAGATACGAAGTTTATTTGCTTTTACTTCATTTTCTGATTCTCACTTTTCCAGGAATTAAATATTTATAGGCACAATAACGCGTAACTGTGCAAAAGTTTTTCTCGCATGTCAAACATCGGCTTAAACGTCAAAAGCTGCTGCAGAGATTACTTATTGCTAGTAGCAGAAATTTTAACGAAACTTGTCGAAAATCATTTGCATTGACATTATGGTTCATTATTATTTTTTTAAATTAATTTTTAATTAATGTTTCTTTTGTGATTTGATTTTATTCTAAAATCTACGTCATTCGGTATTATCAGTGTATAACAGACCAAATTTGCATAAAACTTGAGATAAGTAATAATCTAATCGTAAAATACTCGGAATCATTAAATTTTGCATTTAACATCTAAAGGAACTTCTACAGCAACATCTGTATATAAAATGTTACTTTCTTGCTAATTTGCTAATATTTGTTATTAATTTAATCAATAAAATAAAAAGATAAAATCTTTCATAAAAAATAATTTTACATGAAAAGTGATAATACTTCTTGCTATTAAATTCTGATTCTTGTAAATAGATCTTTATATAATATTCATCAAAAATATATTCTATTAAAAAATTAAGGAATTTGTGCATATAAAACATACAAACGCGTGTATATTTATATCATCATATACATATGCATCACAAACATGTAACATTTTATTATTCAACCAGTCTTCAATCGTTACTATGCACTTTTACGCTTTCTGCACATAAATTTGCGTTTTGAACAAAGAGAACGATAAAAAAACTTAGAAAGTATAAAAAACTAAAAACAGTAGCATTCCATAACAATTAATAATACTTTAATAATCTGTCAATATGAATTAAAAATGGAATTATAGCATTAGCTATTTCTACAAAATAGGTACAATATATCTTTCATAAGTGAACTCGTAAAAAGTATGTCGCAGGCTTATTAAAAAACATTAAATTATCCAAGTTAAAGTGTATCAACTGTTTACTGTTTGCAACGTTGTATAGCTATAAAATAAATTGAGGAATTGAAGGCGCAAGTATAAGTTGCTTTTTTCATATGCCACACTTGAATATTATGAAGACCCAAAAATTTAATGTTTATACACTCTTTTACTTCAATTTATTCCAATGGTTTTTCGCAATCAAATCTACACTTAAAAAAAAAAAAAAAAAGAGAGAGAGAGAGAACTCGTATTTTCATTCAATTCCTCAATTTATGAATCATATATCTGTTTCTAACCTTTGTACTTTTTCATTCTTATAATCATATATGACTGAACATACTTGAACAAGACTAGCAACTGTTGACTCATAAAATATTGTCTTAACTTGTTACTAGTATCAAGAATAGATTTATATAGATGTATATATAAAAAAAATATTTTAATAATAAACGGTCTTGAAATACTAAATTAAGTTTTAGAACAAATTATTTGAAAAATGTTTTTTTAACAATTAATAATAACGCAATGTTGTCATGGCCTCGCAATCCTGGGTATCTGAAAATAGTTCTCAAATTTTAGTGTACAATTAAATAAAGAAAGTATCTTTAAAATATGAAATTTTAATATAAAATATGATGTATTAAAATATCTTGTTAAGACGGTTTAGAACATAAATATCTTATGTATTATATACTTATAACCAGTTTCAAATACATTTTTTAGATTGTAGTGTAATAAATTTAGAAATAAATTGTGTTATTTACATCCGTTAATTTACTAAATAATATTTACAATTTTTTACACATTTAAAATTACATTTTTTACACATATATTTGTTTTTAACCATTAACATACAAATTGCATACGTACCACTGCATTAACAATATCTTCGTGAGGGCCTCTGCTCTTAGGCGGTAACTTTGGTAACAGTGCGTCAACATTTATATCAATTTCCGGATCTTTCTTCTTTATCTGCTGCACAGTTTCCTGACAAACTTTGATTACGGACTCCGCATTCATACGACGATCATCACTCCATAATGGACAGCTATGTAAAAACAAAACAATGTAAGAGAGAATATTTGACTCAATCGTATAATATTAAATTGCATATTATCTAAACTTACAGATTTGAACGCTCCGCCCCTTGTCCTTGAAAATGCGTATAATCGGTTACTGGTTTGTCACAAATGTAGCACATTTGGGCGCCGCAAATACATGTCATTTTATTACAGCCTTCTTCCTTGAAAAATATTCGACTACAACGGTAGCATTTCCGTACCAAAGCTTGGGTCATCTTCTCTTCCAAGTACAAACGTGCGGACTCAGATTTCTTTTCGTTGCATTTCAGTGGTATGTGATTCAGTTCCTTGCAAAATCTAATATCAAAACAATTTATTATATTGTGTAACTACATGCGTTTATCATTGAATATTTTTTTCCGAAGATAATTGCTAAACTATCAGTGCTTCAAAATGTAATATGTAATATTACATGAAAATCTGAACGTTTCTTTGCATAAATTTATATTAAATAAAAAAAATTTTTTTTTGTGAAATAAGATATTTTGTTCTAAAACTTACAATTTTTGTTAGTATTTTAAAAAATTTAATCATAGAATTTCATGACAATAAAATTCAAAGACAAAGACATCAACTTTGTAATAATAATCAAAATTACACTTACCTGCAAGATTCTTTCATACATTCTGGATTGAGGCATTTGAAAATTTTATCTTCAGGCGGTGGTATAGACGCAAAATGACAAAATGGACAGGATACTAAACCTTCGACTCCAGCAGCTATTACCTCAGCCTCTTGCCTTTTGCAAAGTAAAATACTAAATTTAGTTGGCGGTAGCACTCGCTGAAGTACAGACATAGGGAATTCACAGCCACAATGTAACAAGCAATCGACGCGCGTTTTGCCATCTCCTAATATCACATCTGTACTCCGTATAATACACGAATTGCAAAATACATGACCATCCTCGCACGTGGAACATTTTGATGGCATACATTCGTCGTCATAACAACACTGACATTCAAACAGTTCATTTTTTGCCTGAAAGAAATTAACAAAAAATAATGATTTATCTAAAAAGCAATTTCGGTTTCTATTTTAAAGCATTTCGTACCTTAAGCTCATTAAATTCTCGCTCTTCTTTTGCTTTTATTTCATCCAAATATTTTCTAATTTCTGTTTTGTGTAATACAAAGGCACACTCTTGAAGAAATGGTATATCTTCCGTTAAAATCATTTTATTACCATAGCGTTTAGTTTTCATATCAGGATTTAACACTTCCAGAGCTTTCGCAGTTAAAGTTAAGTTGTGATTATACTGAACATATGCCTTCATCAAAGTGTTTACCTGTAAAATATATAATTATATTAAACACATCATTATCGTTATATATTTAATGTCGATTAAATTAAATAGTTACCCTCAATTTACTGAAATAATATTTGAGGAAATCGACTGCATGCGGATTAAATTGGGATTTCCTCTTTTCATCTTCGAAGTGAGAAAATGGATCCGGAAAAATTTCCAAAAAATTTTCCACTTTAAAATCCGTGGTGTACTGTTTTTGCTGTTCTGTAATTTTCTTTTTAGCCAGATATTGCTCTCTCGTTGGAAAATCTGGATTTTCCAATTTTGATTGAACAAATTTATCAAATAATTCAGGATTATTATATATTTGTTCAACAATTGTTCTCAGATATACGGGATCTGCTTCAGGAAATATCATCAATAAATCTGCATATTTTTCATTCATATCATAAGCTGGATTCATATCATAAGCCGGTTCTTTCTTCGTTGGCTCAATTTTCTTTAAATTCTGTTGATCACAGTTAAGCAACATCTCAACTAAAGCTTCAAATAAAGCAGCGTCGCTTTGATTTTGTTCATCTTTAACATATAGATGGCACAATCTTTTAATGTAATAAGTTTTGACGCTCGGAAACATAGGTATTAGTTTAATATAGATACTAGCAGCTCTCTCACTTAATATTATTTCTTTCTGGTCACCATCTTTTACTATAAGTTTCGGCTTCTCTTTGCTCGTATTTATGTTTACGTTTTTATCGGTATCTTTTGTTGTATCTTGTTTCGATTGTATGTTATTTGCAACGGTTTCCACATTGGTTACTAATGGAAATTGTTTGTGCTGAAAATAAAATAATTGATTACTATCTATGTATACATGTTAATAATAAAACTGAGCTATATATTTGTTCACTTGAACTACAATCGTAAGAATCACAAAGTTATTATTGTTTATTACAAAATTCACAAGACTCTATAAATGTGAATTCGTGAAAGAAATTTACAAAAGCAAAAATAAATTGGAAATTCAAACCTGTGCAGCCTTACGAGCCTGAGAACGAGTTATCATTATGATACGATATGAATTATCATTATGATATATAATACGTGATTTTACAACTTTTCGAATGTAGAATTCAAACTGTGTAAGAGTATTGATCGAGACTAATGTATGTGCACGTAGAAAACACTTTCACGAAAATTCGGTTAAAATTTTAAGCACGACCTATTCACGATAAATACAATACATAAAGCTGTCGACAAGAATGCACGAAGAGAACTGCAGAAAAAAAAGGGGAATGTCCCGTTTGACCATGTTGCAATTGACCATTCACAGTGTCTGGTGCCTAGAATCTTTCCACTGTGCAAACACTGTGAGTGACTGGTCAATCGCAAAGTGATCAAAAGATTCCTACCCGCTGCAGAAAAGACGTGATACAAGATGGTACATATTATCCTCGCAAAAACCTTCGAGTATTTCAGCGGTTTATTCGAAAATGTAATACTAGATGTCCTTGGATGTCGATTCTGTATCACATAAGTTAAGTGAAAATTACAAAAGTGAGCAAATTCACTAGCTTTTGACCAATGAAATTACAAATATTCTAGTAAATTTACTCACTTTTGTAATTTTCACCAAGGTGAATAATATAGAATTGACCCTCTGCAGCTAAAGTAATCCAAAAAAAAAAAACTCCCAATATTCTCTTGTTTCTTGAAAATTGAGTGAAAATTAAACGCATGCACTATTCGGCCGGTGTTCTTAAATAAATTTAATTAATCTACGAAATATAGATATTTTTAACATATTTTTAACTCTATTTTTTTCTTTTAACCTCAGGTGTATCCATATCGTTTTATTTAACATTTTAAATGTAGGAACTGCGAGGGAGTACTAATCAAGACTAAAGCTGAATGCACAACGAAAAGCACAAGCA
The DNA here is from genome assembly GCF_016802725.1 of Solenopsis invicta. Taxonomy (NCBI): domain Eukaryota; kingdom Metazoa; phylum Arthropoda; class Insecta; order Hymenoptera; family Formicidae; genus Solenopsis; species Solenopsis invicta. The sequence goes on along the minus strand of NC_052674.1, from coordinate 10,355,251 downwards.
ATAAGAACAAGGAATAACAACGGGCAATAGATTTTAACCAATCAAAAGCCGCGGAAAATATATTCGAATTAATCAGAAGTTGCAAAATCTATTGCCTGTTATTATTCACTGTGCTTTTCATTAGTTTTGCATTTAGCTTAATATATGCATACATAGAAAAACTTTCACAAAATCGGTTGAAATTGAAAACGTAATTCAATGATAAATACAATATGGTAGTACAGTCATCGATAAGAGTATATAAAGATTATGGAAGAGACATCCTAATACAAGAATGTAAATATTATCTTCTCTAGCATCTTCAGTTGAACAGCAAGATAAGTGTTCCAATAACAAGACATGTAACGATAAGATTGTCTATTTAAACGATATCTTAATATGACTGAAAAGTGCATAAACATATTTTAAAATAGCTATACCGGTCGAAAGCAGATCTTGGGGTTCAACAATAATTTCCTAAGTCAATTGACAAACATTTACGAGATCTCTCGTCTCTACGCGCCTCTATTTGCTGAATTTAAAATGCAACTTTTAAGTAGAATCCAAAAATGTAATTTCACAAAATTAAATTGCTAATCAATTTAATAATTTTGATGCTTACAAGCAACTTTATGCTTTCCCCTCCCCCTCCCCCCTCCCCTTGTCCTGAAAACTGTAGAGAAATTGTAAAAAATGTGTAAGATTATCAAATTTTTGTATGGATTTATGATATAAAATGATCTAATTGTATAATTAACTGAAATATGCAATATAAAATGTTTATTTTATTTTTATTAAATTATTAACATATAAAATTTTATAAAAAAATTTTTATTGTTCTGAAAATAATAAAAACATGTAAATGGGACATCCAACAATCAAAGATACTTGTCTTTAATATTCCAAATGCTTGTCCTTATAGCTGTAAATTTTTTGTTTCTAATGTTGTAATTGTTTACAAAATAAATACAAAAAAATATCTTGATAAATACATGTTTCTCAAAAAATTTCAAGATCATCACAATATAAACTTTAACATAGTTGTGACAAATTCATTTTTAGCATTAATTTTTTGTAATATTTAAAATAACCTACCTTACAAATATAAAGTATATTTAAAAATTATATAATTAAATTTTAAATACTTTAATAATCATTTAAAATATTACAATTAAAATAATAAGTTTCCATATAAGTGTCCGAGTATATTGTCATTGGGACATTTATCTTATGTCCGAAACAATAGATGCAGCCTACTATAACTGCAGCTAAAGTAATCCAAAAGATCCCTCAATATCTCTTGAAAATCAAATGAAAGTGAAAGGCAGATATAATTTGATTAACCTATACAAAATACAAATATTTTTACCTGTGTCGCATCTCCTCCATCACAAACCTGAGAGATACTCATTTTGCCTTCCTCCTGCTTAATTATATAATTTGATTTGCTGCAGCTCGCTTTCTGATGATCCGAAGTGCTCGGACTGGAACTCGCTTTCTGATGATTCGAGGTGCTCGGACTGGAACTCGCTTTTTGATAATTCGAGGTGCTCGGACTGGCATCCGTTGAAGATGATTGATCGCGATTTACATTTTTTACCGTATAGACATTAATTAATTTAGCGTCTTCGGTAGAAATATCATTCGATAAATCTGATAATTTTTGTGAAATAGCCTGTCCAAGAGCTTGCCAATCCGCTCTCGAGAGTTCCGAGCTCGACTGAGGCTTGTCGCAAATGTTAGATGCTTCTTTGTCATTTAATGGCGTGCTTGGTAACCTTGCTGCAGCCGAATTTGCACGTGATAGATCGGGCGCGCTGGGTCGACTCGGTCGTTCCAGTCGATCTAGTACCACGACCTGGCCACTCTGCTTCATTCGAGGTTCCTCTTCCGGAATATTCGGCATGTTAGGCATATTGGACATATTAGGCATATTATGCATAGATATGTTGGACATATTAGGAGATAAAGTAGCTATAGGCAGAGCAGACATTGCGGGTATGCCGGGTATACCTCTAGGTGCAGTTATTCTAGGAGGTATTCCTATTGGATCTTTTCCAACTTCTCTTGTCACTACTCGTAGTTTTGGTGGTGCTAAGATAGGAGCTGCTGGTCTGTAAAATAACTTTCCAACTTTCCCCCCCAAGGATGACGCAAAACCCTGGGATGCGACAGTTAATTTTGCCGGTTGCAACAATCTCGAGGGTATTAATCTCGGAGCTCTGTTATCAGGAACAGATTCATGCTTTCTTTCAACTTCCGAGTTGTTGACTGATGGCAATTCCTTGGCCCTTGAATCCACTTCAAATGGTACATTCCTTAGAATCTGCATTTCCATAATGTCGCCGATTTCTTGTCGTATATGAGCTTGTTGTAAATGATGAAGTTCATCGGACGTACGATCAAATTTTATTTTTTTTATTGGTATCGCGCTCTGTTGATTAACGTCGTTATTCGAAACTGTTGCTGATACATTCCTTTCCGTTCCATCAACTTCACCTGACACAAATAATTTATTTTCTGGTTTTTTGCTATTGGCAACTATTACCTCGGTTTTCACATTTGTCTGTTCCTTCTCTTCTAAGGGTGCATTAGCGCCTGCCTGATCTTTATGTACAAAAGTATTAACATTTTTTTTATGCTCTACGACATTAATCTCATTTGAACCTTTGCGCTTGTGTGAAATTTGAGGCAATGGTCTGTCTACTGGCAACAAGTCCCACAATGTAAGCTCAATACGATTTCTCGCAAACTGATTGTTACACAATGTTTTATAGATCAAACGTTGATTGAATCTAGGCAAAAGAGCATGTATCAATTTCGCATCTTTCAATAATTCATCCCATATGGAGGAACCGTAGAAACCTTCCAGTTTTGGAGATGAATTGTCAGAATCACGACTACATCCTGGTTTAGGCGACGGTCTCTTCTCTAAGACATTCTTCATATATAAGAAATTATTGTTATTTTCTTCAGCGACTGTTGCTTCGGATCCATCTTGGATCTTATTATTTACAACTGTAGCTTTTTTATCACCACTAATGGCTGCAGCTAGATTCGGCAATAATTTGTTATTGGTTGAATGTGAAGAGCACGATGGAGTAGGATCGTTAGCTACAACCTCAACAGTATCGATAATTGAAATGTCATTGAAATCAGAATCACAATAATAATAATCCCTGTCGTCATCAGAATCTGATGGAACATCAATTATCTCGGCGCTTTTGGAATCCATAGCAGAATCCGGTGTTTCAGGCTCTTTAAAAACCTTATCGTCGCTCTGACACATCTCCGTGCCTTGAACTTCCTTGATGAATGATTCTGGGTTGTCCAAGGAATTTTGAGTATTATCGCTCCATTCATCCATAATCTCATCCGGAATCGCATCCAGAATTGCATCCATATCACAATCTATATCCGTTACAGAATTGGAACTGGCACCCTCCGTCTCATTTATCGCACTTTCAAGGGTACCCTGTATTCTCATCAAATGGTTGTGTATCTCTTGGAAAAGAGACTTGGCCAAAACATCTTTGTGCATAAATCTCACCATCCACGATTTGCTGTAAAATTGATGGACAAAAATTATGAAATTGGAGCAATATTTTCAGATTAAGGTTAGGTTCCAAAACGTTCTTTCCGAGGAAAATTTTACTCGAAATATATAGTACATATAACGTATACTATATCAAGTCAAATTTTCCTCGTAGAGGTTGTTTTGGAAAGTAGCCTAGAGATCTTATAGAGAATAAACATGCAATACATGGTAATACGGATGAAAAAGTAGCGTGAGAAGCATACTTTTCGTAAACACGTGGGAAATAAAGCTTTCAACGAGATACAAAGTTTATGTAGAAAAATGCAAAAAAACGTGACGTGCAGAACGTTACCTAACGGTTTGTTGACGTGCGCATTGACGTTTATGTTAATGCCTGCGACAGAATTTGTTTAGAAATTTATTTCGATTACAAGCCAAGTTCAGGGTGTACGACGAACGGAACAACGCTAACGGCTGACCATGCTTTTGGCCTTCCTGACGCTTCTTTCTCAACAAGACAATAAACACCTATTATGGTACAGGCAGATACAGGGATTATTCATGTTTCCGATCTTTTGTCAGCAAATCAGGGAGTGAAAAAATTATTCCGGGAGGCATGTGATGAACAAAGCATTCCGATTGGCTGCGCCATGTTGAAATTATTTTTTTGAATGAAACGCGGCAAGATATCCGCCAGAGGTCTGTTCCTTTTAGCTTAATTTCATACACAGTTTATCTTTCCTCTTTATTCCTACAACGGAAAAAAATCGTGTAAGAAATTCAATTAAAAAGTACAGATTTAAATTAAGGTCTGTATTCATAGGTCAGTATTCATAATTCGTTCTTATATTTAAGATCATCTTAAGTATCATCTTAAGACGCCAGTAACCAATCAAAAAGCCGTATCAGTATCTTAAGACATTACTTAAGATAATCTTAAAATAAGAATCGACTATGAATACCGGCCATAGTCGATTTTTTGTATCAATATATTGTCTTAAGTAATGTCTTAAGATGCTAATACAGCTTTCTGACTGATTGATATCATTTTAAGATGATCCTTAAGACGGTTTTAAATATAAGAATTGGCTATAAATACCGGTCTAAAACTGCACTCTGCGAAACTCTAGGAGCCACATCATCAATTGGTTAATTTATTATAATATAAAATTTTCTAATTGGTGGATCCAATGGAAAAATTCCAAGCACCGATTACTGTAAATGACTGTGATCACCGAAAAGAATATTTATGTTAAATATTTATGAATATTACTATTTATTTTTTTATATATTATATAAATATTTTATATATATAAAGAAATTGTAAAATTTTTATTCAAGATGTTATTAAAATATAGAGTACATATTTTATATAACATTTGTAGTAAGTAAAAAAATTAGTAATTGTAATAAAATATCTTACAAATATTTTTATATGATATTTATAATAAATCTTTATAATCTATTCAATCTAAAATCACAAAAACGTTTATGAAATATTTTAGTAAATATTCAATATTTCAAATATTTTATTAAATTATTCAAATAATTATTATAAATATTTTATAAATATTGTGTGCTGATACAAAAAAATAAAATAAAATGATGTTTGTGTCAACTTTTGTATCATTAAATAGAGTGTACACGTAATTTCCATAAAATAAAAAAATTGTTTCCTCTTGTAAAATATTAAATATTAAAATTTAATTATAATTAAGAGCTAATCTCACACTCTCCAATAAGCTTGATTGGTCGATTAAATTTAACATGACTAAAACTTGAAATTAATCGTATTGTTTTCCAAATTGTGATTAGTCATTACTTTTATTTAATGCAGACACGTTAAATTTATTCTTTTTAGCTAAATGTCTTGCACGATTCATCTCTTTTCTTTTTCTCTCCAATATAAAAAAAAGAAAAAAGAAAAACTATGCAAAAGCTATTTCTACAGCTAAAAGGAACAGATCTGTAGCTTTGTTTCGTCTGATCTTCGCATTGGTGCAGCCAGGTGCAGCCATCTCCTCCTTAGTACTGCGCATGCGCATTAGAAATTCATGATATCGAAAAAAAGTGATGTTTCGTAACTGCGGCTTGATGTTATACTTTACGAAGGATGCTTTCTATTAATACTGCACGTCGACACAAGCATTATTCTATTCTTCTTTGATATTCACTGAGTAACCAAAATAAAACGACTCTTGTATAATTAAATGGAAAACAACCGAAATTGCGCTGGGGGAAGGGAAGTGACGCGCACGCGGATTGGTGGACGAACAACGGCGTAGCGCAGGAAGGGGTGATGGGAATAGCGATTCTCCCCGAGACCCGAGATAGGCTCTGCGCAAGTGAGGGGATAGCAACGAACCTATAAGAGTTTAAACGGAATTTCCCCATCAGTGTTTGAGGAGTGTCGCAGACATGCAGGAGGGAACGCGGACCTGAGTTCCGACTGCGGAGTGACTGTTATTTGTGCGGTTGGACTGAAGAAAGAGGAATTGGGTCAGCAGAAAACGAGGAAAAAGATCACGGAGCACGGCGTGTTCGACGACCGAGGTAGCGAGAGAGCGGCAACTGCGGCAAGAGCGAAGGAAGTCGCGAGAGCATACGGACGAGGAAGACACGTAACGGTGCGCGTTCGTTTCACGGACGGACCTCGCCCACGACGAGAGGGATCGATTTCCCCTCTCTCGAGAGTTTCGGCGTGGAGGCGTGCGGGAAACGCGACGGCGAGGCCAACCCAGGTCAGGGCGAACCGATTATCAATCTGGTAGCCCCCGTGTGGATTGAGGCAAACAAACACAACGACCCGTCCGCCATTTTGGATAGGAGTCGTTATTGTCGCGTCCGAGCGAGCGAGACGCCGCGCCGCTTTTCCGTATCGGCGGAGTAGAAGGCAGGAGGAAGGATACGAGCTAAGGGTGGCTAACGGTCACCGGATGTGGTCGAATTTGCGGGGAACGCGCACTGGGAGGACCGCGAGAGAAGAGGAGCTTGAGGCGAGGTAGCATCGCGCTAACAGGTCCCTGGAATACCCCACCGCACTTATCCCACCGCGTCGTCACCGTCGCCGTCCCCACCATCGCTCTGCCCTGGATACCGTGATTATTGCGCAGTTGGAAAAATTGTTCAACGGGGACGCGGGACGTCGTTCACGAGAGGCGATCCGCCAATATTTACCGGTAAGCGAGCTTTTTCTTCTCTTCTTTTGAATTTTCCCCCTTCGAGATCGTCCGAGAACGTGCGTCTGTCTCTGTTTCCCCCCTACGAAAAAGCGCGTCTTCCGTATCTAACAGGACGCCGAGGGGATAACAAAGGAACCAGAACGGGAAGTCGGTTAGAAAAGATGAAAAGAGCAAGGAATATTGCTTGTGAAATCTCATAAATGCGCAAATACATTTTTCTTGCTTTACTTTGGACGCTATCCGACGCTATTGAGGTTTGAAAATTTCGAAAAAAGTTGGTGCATATCCTTTGTTCTGTTGTAAGAATGTCAAAAACTTTCAACCGTCCTTTTTTAATTATTATTATTATTAAAGTAATGGCCCTCACATCTTTGATGCGACGAGCGATGAATCCAATGACGAGGTTTCTGTATTTTCGTATAATTCGTCAAATTGGAAAACGCAGAACTTTCAATGGATGTCGTTCGTCGCGTTCAGTGTGCAAGAGCCATAAAGCCTCGCGTCAGTGATGCTAGAAATCAGCTCGAGCTCTCGTACAGAAGAGAGACTTGACCAGTCGAGTTAATCGGTTGATTGAATTATTCAAATAAAAGAAAGACACTGTTCTCAATTACTGAGAAAGGAAAATAAAGTTGCGTTACGTACATTATTTTTTTTTTTTTTAGAAGATTGGGAACTTAAGAAAAATCTAGAAGAGAAATCTAGAAGAGAAATCTAGAAAAGTCTGAATAGCTTTTTTCTTCTTAGACTTTGGTCTTTATATTTCTAATTATAATATAATTCTATTTTCTGTTATTTTTTTTGTAATCGTGGACACAATGCTTAACATTTTATAAAATAATAAAATTATACAGAATTAAACATTATATATAAACACATCAAAATTTCAAAAAAGAATCTAGATGGCTTCTGTCCTAGACTTTTATGTATTTATACCTCCAACTTAATGCAATTTTTTTTTTTTTTTTTGTAGTGTTAAGCACTGTGTCCACGATTGTAAAATAACAGAAAACAGAATTGCACTAAACAAGAAGTATAAATACACCAAAGTCTTGGAAGAAAGAACCATCCATTCTTCTACATGTCTCTTCCCTTTTCTTAACCTTTCTTTTCAAAAATAATGTACACAACGTCGCTTTATTTCTTTTCTCAATGGGCTGAGATCTAAATGGTATTTTTTTTCTATTATCTGACACACAAAGAATTGTCTTTGAGGAAAGATACTTATGGTGAAAGTGTATGCTAGTAAATGAACTCTTATTGAATGTCTAGTTATTGTGTGAAGCAAATTTATATTATAGTTAAAAGTTTTAAATTTTGTGAATGCATGCTTTTAAACTTCACTACAATTCTATTGTTATGCAATGTGATAAATTAGGGTTGCATTAATCACTGAACAAATAAAAACAATATAACTACATTTTCAAGTAAAAGATGATATTTCAAGCTTTGTATGAAAATTAGAATTCAAAAACATCAATTAATTTATAATTTATTGTTTTATGGGCTTATTTCAATGTTTTTTTTTTAACAATCATTTACTGGAGATTCAATATAAAGATGGAATTTTAGCATAAATTTTATCTTACGTTTGAGAGAAGGCATTCAGGTATAAAGCCAAAGTACAGGCTCTTCCATGACGCATAAGAGAACAGGTCAGAGTCCTTCACTTTTTTTTCTTTCCAGCATAGAAATGAAGGACTCTGATTGGTTCATTTTCTAAAACGTTATGCAAAAATCTGTGTTCCCGTCTTTATTTCCTCTCGCGACAAGATGAACAAAAGCTCATAGACTATCGAGAAATTTCGTATCTCTAGTTTGTTATGTAAATACGTATATCGCATATATAAGTTCAAATAGTTCTTTTGCACTATAATTGCTGCTGTGGAACTCGTTGCAATATAAGAATAAACGAAGTCGTAATATAACAAAAATATTTTTTTTATGCGATGCAGTATAAAATAATTGAATCGGTACGTTAGAAAGATTTTATTTTTTAATTATAATTTTTATTCATATCGATTTAATTTTTGGATTTTTTTTTAAATCTATGAGATATTGTAAATATAAATATACATGCGTGGCATTATGTTTAAATTGCAATGCTTATATGATTGTTATACAAGACGTATTTTAAAATCGAGTGATAATCTTATAATAATAATCTGTTTAAAGATTTTTTTATGAGGGTATCGAAGCGTTAATTTCAAGCGGAGTTTATTTCAAGAGAATTTTTTTGTTTTGTTTTTTAGGAATTCTAGTATATCTATTCTTTTATTCTTTTTCTCTTTATCGAGGCGACGGATACGGTTTTAGCTCGCGAGCGAAGTTTTGTTTTCTACTATAGATGCAAATTAATTTCAGAAATACGTTGATAGAAAAAGGGAGATAAATGTTGGGAATATTCAAATTCGAAGTCCTGTACTTTACATTGCAGGCCGACAAATTGGCTGACGAGGAGATATTGCAAACTGAAAGAGAAAAAAACAGACAAACATCCGAGCCATGACGAACTCCGCGCCCAAGTTAGACAACGCCAAGGTGGATCGGCAGGCCTCGCCGAAGGTCGGGTATCAGCCCCAGCACAACTTCTATCAGAATCGTTCCAACAGTAAATCATCGCCGTTTCTGTACAAAAACGGCCGCCACGCGGTCAGAAACGCTAAAGACGGACGGCAGAGCTGCAGCCCGTACAGCTCGTCGTCCAAGAGCGCAAGGAACTCGCCGCAACAGCAGCAGCAGCAGCAGCAGCAGCAGCAGCAATCACCACAACTGCAGCAATCGCCACAACAGCAGCAATCACCGCAACAGCAGCAGCAACGTTGCGAGCAGCGCAGTCCGAGCAGCAGCCCGACCAACAACTTCTACGCGGGCGCCAAGTTCTCGGAAACGCCGTCGCCCGCGAGCGTGCCTAAGCCGCCAAGTCGTTGGACGAGCAGCAGACTGATGAGCAGCTGCCGCCAGTCAGACAAAGCATGCGAGTACACGAGGCAACTGCGCATAGTGCTGAACGTCCAGGCCTGATGCCCGAAGACCAATGCATACACCAGCGACGCGCGAGGGGAGAGATGGCGACCGTCAGCAGCTCCTAGAGAATCAGGTATGATAGGGAGTCATCGTCGGTAAAAAAAAAATCATCGGCCAAGAAGATTACGAGAGTGAGAAGAGACGATGATACGGACGACGATGATGTGAATGAATGTGAAGATTATTATTATGACGATGGCGATGATGGTGATACCGTGTGCGGTCCACATACACACGGGTTTTCGATTTTATCGCGCGAGTGGATAACCCGTAATCCGTTCTTTACGCTATAAGATATACATCCAGCATACAAACTTTAAACCTTAACACAGAAAGACTATGCACCGCGGGGGATTTACGACGCGGTGCATCGGTGCATCGGTGCGTCCCGATGCCGCGATCGATGTGTGCACGCGAGAGATACATTATATATGTATATATATGCGTTCTGGAACTCCCATCACGCGCCATCATTGTGACAAAATGTAAGTAATACTGTATTTTAGATTATCGTATACCGCTAAACTTACAAAAGGAACACAAGGAGAGCCCCACGTACATATACATATATTATCTAATAACATCCGAACACACACAGAAAGAGAGAAAAGTACAGAGTACATTCTCAGTCTGACGAGACGACAAGCGCGGACGAGCGAAGCTGCGCTTCGCGATTTTTGTCAAACGATGGACTTCAATATCGTCGCGTTGAAGGAAAAAAAAAGAGGGACGAAAAAAGAAATTGAGCATCCGACGATTTTTCGCGGCCGCTCTTTCCAAAGCGACTTTCGGAGGCTAGCGCCGAGACAGCCGGGGTTTGAGTAACGCACGTTTTTATTATCCCCTCGTGCTCTCTAACCGTTGACATCAGAGATGAACGGCGACGCCGTACGGAGATGCTGGACAAACCGTTTGTTTAATAGCCACCCGACTAATCGTCAGTATGCTTCTTTATTAACAGTTTCTTTCGCGAGCTCTTTATCACTCTGGTGGTAGTTTGGATTGTGAAGAGACATGGACAGGAGATTTGTTTCACGCAACTCTTTTTTTTATTTCTGTTTACCTTTTTTTGTTGGAGATATTTTTATTTTCTTACTATTCTGCTACTCTCTGCTATTCATTAATTCTTTACGTGAGATAAGTATAAGAGATGTAAGTTTTGAGTTTTGTAGTGCGTGTTACACGAGTGGGTTAATTGAACGTGACCGACATGAGGGGAAGGAAGGAAGGAGATCGGGAGAAGAAAATCTGAATGAGAGGCGAGGATCGAATGAATGCTTTTGTTCGTGTGGATGCTTCGCGGATACGTTGTGATACTTTCATAACGTTTGCGGGAAACTCACATTTCGATCACACTTCTCATGCTCTCGGTTTTCGGCGGATATTTCAACAAAATCATTAAATGAATTGCATGTGACGTAAATTTAAGATTCATTTTTACGATATAGCAGGAAAAAGTAGAGACAGGTGGAGATTTGGCGGGTTTGTCCATTGCAAACGGAATGATCAAACGTCTTTCTCATTTATAAATACATCATAAATATCTCCCTCTCATTTCTAATCTCGATTCATAACAGTTGCAAGCATTGCTCATTGATTGTCGCGACGATTGTTATTGTACATTTGAAAAGTTCAATTATTAACGTACTCTGATGCTTTACTTAGACGCGAATATCAAGGAGAAAATTTTTAAGAGGGAAGAGAATATTAGCGTCGCGCAATTGGTCTGATTATCCTGATTAGCTAACGCGAGACTAGCGATTGTCTGTCCCTTCTTAGAACGCAGTCGTAACAGAGAGAAAGACAGGATAAGGACATTTGAAAGGGCAATACGCGGTTGCGTCCCTAATGGGGAGACCAACAAGTAGATTTAAAAGCAGGAATAATAGTTAACGGTAATGGATGTTAACTCGACCCGTCCTTAAAGAGTTGTCCTTCGTGCGAGTTTCTGGGTCTTTTTTTTATGCTGACAGGTATAGGAAGATGGGCGTTCGAAACTTTTTCGTTGTGTTACAATGCTTTACGGGCGCAATTGTCATATCAAACTCGCACTTCTATCTATATACTGGACACATAAATGGAATTACTCTATAGTATAATAACGATAATAATATTTAAGGGTAAATATATAAATAACAATGGTAGTAGTAAGCTAAGGCCTTAACAATATAATAGCGTGGAGAATACGATCGATTTGACGTTGCACAATCAAATCGATAGTGTGGTTTAGATTTTCAAAAAATTTGTGTGTTATCTTTGTGTTTTTTTTCTTTTTTTTTCTTCTAAGACAAAATTATTTCAAGCCATAGACTGAACAAAATTCTTTGACTTAGTGTTTTAATTAATGTTTAGTTTCTTTGTTTTTTTTTCTTTTTAAGTTTCTTGATACCTTGCAAATGATCCATTGCAATATCTATGTCCATTTTTCTCTTTTTACGTCAATTGCTTTCTTCGGTAGGTGATTAATCTTAGGTGAGAACAAGTTTTGCGAGTGTGATTGTGGGACGCGCGAATGAGTTAGAAAAGAACGCAAAATCGATAGAGAGTCTGATATCAAAACGCGCAATTTCGATTTTTTCGATTGCTCGCTCGGTATTTATAGTTTTGTAAGGTGAAATTCTCGAATCTATTGCAACATGCAACAGCCAATCTCGGCTGATTTGATCTACCACGTTTGAAAATTATCGAAGGAAAATTATTCTAATGGAGACAGTGTGGGTGTTTATCGTTAACTCAACGTGCGCGAGACATTTCTTTTTTTCCATCTATCGGCGTCGTGCGCGGCCAGGCTTAAAGAGAGAGAAAGAGGAAATCGATAATCCCGGGATAAATACGCGCGAAGGAGAGAGTTTGGTAACTCGTTTTCCGTTCGCCCTCGCAGTTCAACTTACGTGCGTAAGGATTACGAATGATTATCACAGCCCAGCGATTTTTGTTTGTTTTTTTTTATACGCTCGATGTTATACGCATTTTCACGTTTGAAACTTAATTTGCTCGCCGTTCGCGGTGATAACGAATGCGTATACGTGTCCTGACACGAGAATCGGTAAAGTATAACGGAACGATTGCGCCAGAGTCTCATTTTACGTGACGGTACAAGGAGCTGAAACGAATTAAATTGCAGAGTAGAGTGCAAATTGTTTTGCATCGTATATATTGCCTTTTCTTTTTTTTTTCTTTTTTTTATTTTTTTTTTTTATTTTTTGATCATTCTTCCGCGGGCTGGGCAACAACATACGGAACGATACCGACTAATATCTTGGGGGTCCAAGACATTATTCCAGTATTGCTCCACGTGTTGTTGACAAACTTGTGTTTGTATCTTGAGACCGCCTTTTGAGTAACGTGTGTCGTATTTGAACGTGGATCTTTAATAGAGGCGGTTTCAAAGAGACTGGTGTGTACTACGTTGCACCATCTCGCTCTGAATTGAATAAAAATTTGACGAGCCAATTTTTATCGAAGCTCTCTCAGCTAGGAACTTATTAATACGTAAGTTTTCAATCAGATTGGATCGATTCTAATACGTATTCACTTGCTTGCATAGAGCCTCCGGATTTGATTTGATTTGCGACAGACAAATCAGCTCCTTGTTACACAGAACCGTCAATATCGCATTTTATTTATAAATGCTTCTCGAATATTTTACATTGCTTTTCAATGAAGCATTCGTATTGCAATATTATTTTAAGCGCCATATATCGATGAATTCGTGCCCCCCTCCCTTTTTTTTAAGCATTTATTTTTTTTTATACGCTGATCGTTATTTTTCATAGGCGCATCTTCATTGCCGCTTTCCATACACGCGAATGGTAGCAGTTTTAACGGAGCCGGCGAGTCGGTTTAGCCCGATCGTTTCTGTGAACGACTTCGAAATGACGCAGCGACGTCTCGAGGCATCGCGAACCGTTCAATCGCAAGAGAGTCTTCGAAGCCAGTCACGATAGCTAGGTCCGAAAGCTTTCTGTCTCGACGGTGCACGGGTTCAGAGTCGGATAAATCCTGTCTCAGAACCTCGCGGTAGATCCCTGGGGCGAGAAGGAAACGAATTAAACACTGCCGTCCGGTGAGAGGGGGGAAGAGGGAGATGTGGAGCAAATTGAAAAACGTCGGGCGCATCAGTTGTCGCGAAGACGCGCGCGCCGATCAGCCACGCGATCCCGGAATTACGATGTTGTAAATATCAGCTGCGTGAACGAAACCTGTAGCTTCGATCGTAAAGGGGGAGGGAAAGGCAGTGTCCTTCTATCCCACGTTCGCGAATCGAACAGGGCACAAACGCAGGACTCGTCTCGTCCTTGCTCCCCCAGAGATTCCAGGAGCGCGTCGCTGGCGTGAACACGAACATTTCTTGTGTGAGAGAGAGAGAGAGTCATGTGTAAAAATCGCGATTTTTTTCGGAGGACGGTGATGGGCGCCAGGCTCGAAATTTTCCTCGTCGATCTTTTTTACGGCGCGAACGTACATACAACCGACAGAAAAAAAAATTTTTCGGAAGACCGGAACGAAAAAAATAAACGAGCGGGAGAGGGAGGGAGGGGGGATAAGACCATGAACGACGGAGAAGCAATCGTTTAACGAAAAGATGAGTCTATGCGAGAAATTAGCTGTGATGATGATAGTTAACTTTTAATTGATAATATTAATCGACATAAAGTACATATATCTATATACACATATATGTATGCCCACACGCGCGTGTACGCGCGCATGTATTATATATATTATATATAAGATTTTAAAAAAATCATAGAGAAAAACAACAAAGTAGTTTAGGTTAACGATAAGTACGAAGGTAACGACTTTATTAGTTGGGTAAAGAAATTGTCGCGATGTAGGTAGGTAGTGAAGAGGGTGGGAGAGGGGGAGAAACGCGTTTTCGCATCTTCTCTCTTTCTCTCGCTCTCCCACGAGAGAAAATGGGCAGGCGGAAGATACAGCATCCGTATTCTTCACGCTTTAATATTAAACGTAAATTTTTGATGGCGATGCAAATCAGTATAGGGACGCGCTCGGAGATTCAAGGATGAATGGTAGGCGCGAGAGGAAATGTTGACAAAAGAAAATTGTTGACTCGACTCAATTTTTCCATTTGATTAAATTTCTTCAAGTAGTCTTAGGTATTTGAGTTTATGGCTTTAAAATTCAAGGATTTATGTATTTAAGTTCACGGCTTTAAAATAAGTAAACGGACACGTATGCCATGTAATATCCGAACGCTCGCGCAAAAATCAAGATTTAATTGTAATCTTGAATATTTAAAGATTACAATTTTAATATCGTAACGAAAATATTTGAGATTAATATAATAATAAGAAATTGTGTGCAAGCGTCCGGATGTAGATACGTGTCCGGTCGATCTAGGGATTTCTACCTTACGATCCGTCGTATAGTGAAGTAAATACGTACATACACACATACAAATATAGCTGATAATAATCGTAACGTGCCGACGCGCGATTGGGTCGTCCCGAAAGGACGCGAATCGATTTCTGATCGATCTCGTGATCTCCGAAAAGAGCCCCCGGGGGGTTCGGGCGAAGCCGTAATTTTCTTTCGTACATGGAAAGATCGACGGAGACACGGGACGACCCGTTTATCGATCAACAATCAATTGTGATATTGTGACGTACAAAATCGCGATAGGCTCGGGCTTAATTAAGGGGAAGACGAGACCTTCCGACGATATCGCGAGGGCAAGCGATTTAGGTCGTTCTCATGACCGAGTTTGGCGCTACGCCTTTAGGCGACGCGAAGAAAATCGACGGGGTCCGGGTGATGTTTCGTCGACGGATCTTTGATAAGTGACTACGAGACATTTCTCTGACGATTGAAGTTCACCACGTTGTTATCACGAACCTTATGAGCAAAATCAGAGGCGCAAAGTCGAAGAGAGATCTACGCTTGGTCGCTTCGCAATTTTCCGATGAGCTCGCAATATTTTTTTCGTGGCAATACACGACGGTGAACTAAATAAGAAATCTTACGAGGATCAGATTCGGATTTCAAACGATTCGATGTATTTTATTTTAGCTAGTCATTTTTTTCTCAATATTTTATTTCGACAAAGAAATTATTGTCAATAACGGACTTATGAACTTTCCGAGAGTGGTGAATTTTCCATTCTGCTTCACGATGAATCCAAATCGCAGCACAATTTGTCGTTCAAGCATCACACGTAATAAGAAATAAATAGCTGTGCTTGTATGTGAGTATGCGTGTATGTGTGTGTGTATGCGTGCGCGTGCGTGTGTGTGCGTGCGTGCGTGCGTGCGTGCGTGCGTGCGTGTGCGTGCGTGCGTACGTGCGTGTGCGTGCGTGCGTGCGTGCGTGCGCGTGCGTGCGTGCGTGCGTGCGTGCGTGCGTGCGTGCGTGCGTGCGTGCGTGCGTGCGTGTGTGTGTGTGTGTGTGTGTGTGTGTGTGTGTACTGGTATAATATTTCGTTTATGCTTTCTACAAAGAATTACAGGTGGAAAAGATGATAGTAACGATAGGAAACGCTGTTGAAATTTCACGATGCTTAACAGACTTTCTGCAAAACTCTTTTTGTACAAGTACTTCTCACTACAAAAGGTCGCTATGCGGTTTTAAGATAAAGAGAGTCGCTTTGGAAACTTTTGCGGAGTAGTAGTACCCGTCGATACGAAGCTGATCGTTTTAATTTTAAATTAGGCCACTTCGTGGACCTCCCAAGAAGAACTTGTTTGGGATGAACGGGCTGTAAGCTCTCGATGACTGCGAATGGATTTAGGACGCATATTTATAGCTTTTTAGCAAATGATAACGTTTTTCACAAAGGAAAGAGTAAAACGTTTTTTTTTACGCATCTTTTATCTGTATTTAACGAAGATGGTGTAAAACACTTTTTAAGAAAAGAAAAATAACTTTTCACATACAAGGACGCACAGTTAGTACCGTGTAATTTTTTTTTCCAATTCATTTCGTGGTGTCAGCGGAAGAATTTTTTTTAATTACAAAAAGAATAAACAGATCGTTTGTCACAATGATATCGATTGATATCTATTCTCGTTTATCATCGAAAGCTTTCTGCACTCAGAAACCAAGGATCGACGGTAACTTGAAAAAAGAAAGAAAAACTTCGCGAATCTCCACCGTCGAAAGGAGCGATGCGGACTAGCTTCGAGCGAAGAGATATTGAAGCTCGTCGTGAACGAAACCAGCGTGTTCCGTGAAAGAGTTGCCGCCGCGGGGTCTCGCGCTCACCATTCTCGTGGATCTTCCGTCTCTCGTTCAACCAGAGGAGGGAGATCGTAATCGAGTAGCGATCCGCGAGAGACCGGGCGGTCAACTCTTCCGTCACTGTACAAGACTCGCGTACACGCTCACGTCTTATCATACCGAGCACAGGGACACAAACACACAAACCACACGAAGAACACTGTGTCGATTAATTAAATAAGCCTTAAATTTAGGATTAAGTTGAGAGATTCGACAGGAAAGCGAAACGAAGGAGAAGAGGAAAGATAAAGAGAGAGAGGGAAAAGAGAGCGAGAGAAAGAATTGTTTATACATACCGAAGCGCTAATGGTTCAGCGTTACGAACGAGCCTGCGAAAAACGGCGCGAAATTCCCGTTTTTCCTTCACTCCGCGATTTTTACTCGATCGATTGTCAATTCACCTCCTTGGCGATGACACAGCAGATTTTGGCACAGCACTTTATACATACGCTCCTCCGACCTTTTCTTTTTCTTCTCTCCACAAATTGTTGCCGATCTCGCGTTCGCGACGCGACGCGCCAAATTATGCCCGTGCCTCTTTTTTTCGCATCGCTCACCGTCTTGCCCGGCATTAAAATCTCCTTTCCTTCGTTTTTCATTAGTTTCTAAGGCTTCGTTGTTACGGAGAAAAAGACAATTCGAGATATGTACTAATTTCGATCTCAATCATGTTCGCGAGCCTTTCGCGGACGCGATTCTTCAGGGTCGCGTAAAGCGAACGTGGACGCGGCGCATCATCCACGTGGCATCCACCATCCGAGGTCGGCTCCGGAAAGGAGCCGTACGTCGCCGAGACGTACGCGGGGGAGGAGAGCGAGCCTAAAAAAGAAGAACGTCAAAAACGGGACGTCGAGTTGCGAATGAATGTTTTTTCTCCTCCGCGTCCTCGCGCCACGTGGAGGCGCCGTTTCCGGTCCGGTTTACGCGCGCCCAGTGCGTCAAGCCGGTGAATTAGAAATCGCTCGATTAATTAAGACATCTCAAGGGGCTAGGGTAGGTAGGTTCGTTTACGAGTGGCCGGTGGCACGCGTCCGTGACGGGAGGGAGGAGTTGTTCGCCGGAGCGTATTTTGCGCGCGCGCGCGCGTCCCCCGCGGACCCGGGGGATCGACGGGGATGATGTGACCCGTCGACGTGACAATATACATATATATATTATACATATTCTTTTTAGCCTTTCTCCCGCCACCGTGTGCGAACGGCGGTGTACAGAACGTGGCTGCGCGCGACGCGACGATGCGAGGGACACGCCGGAGGGGAGAATCAATTTAAATGCGATACGCGCATCTCTTCGAAAACGTGGAAAAGATACTCCCCCGTCGCTCGCACCGTGGCGAGCGCGCGCGCGCCGTCGCCGGAAGCGAGAAGAAGAATTGTCCGCCAGCGCGCGGCAAGAGAACGCACTTGACTATTTGAGCGAATCGAGACCATGTACCTTGATATATACCTACATATATATCTATATACATACACTTATAAATAATTTAGTATATTTCCGGGAGATGAATGTGCGTGAGTGCGACAGAATGCGTGTGTGCCAAAATAAGCGGGAGTGATCGAGAGCGAAATAAAAAACATTTCTATATATATATTTATACATATATAGAAATGTGTATAGATGCATACACGGGGAGAGAAAGTGTGTCGAGTGTGTACGAGCAAAAGAGCTTCCTCTTCCAGGGACACGTTTTTCCTCGCTGATCCGTCGGCATTTTTAATATTGATATTGATTATTCAAAAAACGGAGGCCAACGCGTGCGTTGTCAAATGTAATTCTTCGCGCGTCACCATCCGCGTTCAGGGTCGTGTCGGCCTTTGTTATGTCTCTCGACAGAGAGGAGACGAAGTTTCCGGCTTTACGGAAGTTCGTCACGGGTACGTGAACGCAGTTGGATGGTGGCGTGACGTTTGTACGAAAACTGCGCCAATCGGAGGATCGGACCGTCGGAAAAACGTGTTGCTTTGGAGTCAGAATTGCTTTCGCACGCGCGCTCGCAAATCCATGATTCAGAACGTCGTTTCGGTCGTTGTCGCGAAGTAGCGCGAAGAGCAAAACGGCGCGCGTGTGAAAGCAACTTTCCCTATTTGGTAAATAAGCGAGTAAGATTCCCCTTTACCTCTTGTAACTTCTCGATGCAGGGGGGGAAGATGTCTGCGTGCGGGATCAGAATTTTGATAAAGGAAGATTCTGCTGCGCGATTGATCGCGTATCGACGTTGTCTCGATTGTACAAGAAAAGGAAAAGAAAAAAGAGAAACGTCCACGATTAACCTGGATGTGTTCACGCTTAAAAAAAAAAAACAAATTATATACACGAAACACGTCGATTATAACACCGAGACTTGAACAGTATACATATATATATACATACGTAACTTTCAAGTCAGATTTAAAGACTCTCAAAAAATTTAGCTTTAAAAAGAAACTTTGTAAAGAGGTTGACAAATTCGAATCAAATTCCTACAATTCACGGCAAGTCCTTTAATCTTTTGACGACGTAATATTACAATCGGCTGAAGATTTTCCTTTGTCATTATGTTACGTCTGCAAGACAATGCGCCGGTAAATCGTTTCTTGTCACTTGCTGAGGATTGGCTGATCGTTTATTGCGATTATTCTTAAAAAGATGTACCTTCAAACGTGTGAGAGAAAAATGTTGGATTACGAGAATAACTTTTATGAAAAATTTATATTTATTTATGAAGATTTATATTTATTTACACAATATATTTTATATATTATCTATAAAACGACGTTAAACGTTCGTATCGTACGTATTTATCGTACATAAATTTTCAAAAAAAATATATAAATTATTTTTAAAAGTTTTTTTTTATTTTTTTTTTATGCAAACACATGGCGTATTTCTTTTGACTGTTTGAACGCCGAATTCGCGCATTTTGTTTCCAAATTAAACTGTCAATGCCGCATTACGACGAGGTGGAATTTTACAACGAGACGGAAAAGATTATCTAACTTTTCTGCGCGCGTGTTTTGTGCCCCCCCCATTCGAGCATATAAACCCCCCTCCAAGTTTTTTCGCGTTTAACTTTTCTTATACGTTTGTCCGTAAATTTACACTTTGTACTGAGCATTGTTTCTCGAAACTCTGGTCTGCTTTAATGGAACAATGATGTAGATACGTTATCGCGAGAAAGAAAGAGAGAATCGGAGAAAAAGATAACGCGTGCGCAAGTATCAACGCGAGTCGTTTTTTTTTTGAGAACACGAGTGCAAGCTATATTGATAAGCTATATATGAATACACAAATGAGACGCGGGAACAAATCGAGACATGCCATGTATTTTACCTCTAAGAGCTCTCGATCGCTCTCGGGACAAACGACTCGTGTGTGTGCGACCGCGTTCACTTTGTATTCGCGAAAATATGAAAGGGCAAAAGTGCAACGACAATCCAGGCGTGCGATCTCGCGGAACAGTGTCGTACGATTGTTGCAGTACGGCGTATCGGCATGAGTATCGCGAGAGAAACTTTCGCGAAAAGAGATTCCTTCTATTTTCGTCGATACAATGTGTACCGCGCGTAGATTGCAAGGGATGGACAACGGTGGTATTGATTCCGTGTCGAGAATGCGTGTGTGTATGTATGTGTGTGTGAAAGAGAGAGAAGGAAGAGGGAATGAGTGAGAGGAAGAGAGAAAGCGAGAGAATTGAAGAACTGTGAATCTAATAGGGGAAGCTAATAATAGTTATAAGAATATCGAGTCGCGATCTCTGTGATGATGACAACAACGTTGAGAATGACAATGACGACGATTTTTCCTCCCTCCGTGTCCCTCTGACAGCTACTGTCACGGGCACGACGAGATGCAATTAACCGTCGAGTTTCTAGAGTACATAAGACATAGCTGATAATGACCGTAATCTATTATGTAGCATCGTAAAAGAAAAACAAAAAGCTTAATACTTAAGGTTCTGACTGGAGCGTTACTAGGCATTATATATTATATATATATGTCACGATTAAGAATTTAACTGTTTACAAGGAGGGAGCGCGTCGGTCGACGATGATGAAGATAGTAATATAAGCGAGGAGATACATTTAAATAATTGTAAATAAGCAAATAAAACGCGTAGGGGGGCGAGGGCAGATGCCCCCTTGAAAACTGGCAGAAAGGGAGAGAGAGTTATTTTGCTACGCGAGAAGGAGGGGAAGACTTCCGAGAGCTCTGTGTGCGGTTCACATTGGCGACCCGTTCGAGCGATTCGTCGTCGTAATTTACACGTCAATAAGCGGCCGATTCTGCAAACGTGAGAATTGGAGGCAGACGAGGAAGAAGAAGAAGAAGAAGAAGGACGAAAGAACGTTGAACGTGCAAAGAAGAAAGGAAGACTCGTCGTTACGCGCAGAAACGAGATCTATCGATCGTCTTAATCATCCAATGATGATCCAGTGTCAGATGTTCGCATCCCCGATGAGTTTTTGCGGGGAGTTCACTTTGGAGGAGAAGGGCAATACACCGAGAGCTGCAAGAATCGTCTTCAAGCAAGAACGAGGAAGTACCGTCGAGAGGAGGAGTATCTCAGGCAGTTATCTGCAAGATAAGCAACTCGGTCGAGAAAGAAAGCCGAGTAGCCTTTTATCTGTTATTGAAACGGAACGATTCGAGGAAAGGAAGAAGGAAGAGGATGCGAGTATGCTGACGTCGCGGCGAGAGACGAGGAAGAGGAAGGAGTGACACGTGGATGATCAGCGAACGACCACCTTTCGACGCGCATCCCGTTGTTTTCGCCGCGAAACAATCGTCTCGTGCTTGCGCGTCCGACGAGAAGATATTCCGGAGAAAAGTAGTCGGCGAGAGGAGGAGAGCGGGTTAGATCGTAGAACTGATGGCTAACGCCATCATCGCAGCGCTTTTTCTTCGTCTCTCTCTATAGCCGCAGAAGAAAAAAAGAGGATCGATCGGGAGATGGAGACGTCGAATAATCAAGAACGAAGACCACGACGCTCGGGGGAAGACAATGTAATGAACAAGGTGAAGTTGGAGGCTTCCCGGCAACTATTCGCTTAAATACCCTTGGCATTTTTGTCGAGAGGAAGAGAAAGAAAGAGAGAAGAATCATACCTAATGGTGTTAGAACGTAACTGTTTGTATCGTACTTTGCTTTGCACATTTATAACGCCGATGAGTTTCTCGAAGAACGACCTGTGAAGCAAAACGGAAGAGGTTTAAAGAAGAGAAAGAGAGAGACGAGACGCAGTGGTACGGAAAAAAGGAAGTGAGAGAGGAGAAAGACTAGGAAAACGCAAGTTTCTTGGGTGCGAGTGATCGGAGCAAGATACGGAGCGAAGAGCGGAGCAGCAAGTATATATGAAAAAAGCTCTCCGCTCGTTAGCAGAGCGATATCTTGAATCTGAATGACTGAAGCGGACCTCAGGATTTCTAAGAAGAAAAAGAAATGGACCAGAAAATGTCTTTTTGAATACAAAAGGCGCCAAAAAAAAAAAAATTATGAGTGTGCAGATGAAACCAGTGAGAGAAAGGAAGCGTACGTGTACGTATGAAAGAGGTGAAAGAAAAGAGAGTGTAGAGAAGAAACATGCGAGGGAGAAAGAAAGAGAGAGAGAGAGAACTTGACAGATGGAAGAGAAGGAGTTGAAAGATTTGGCGTGCAATAATGTGCCCGATCGATTTCGGGGGAAATAGAAAACCAGGAGAACATAAAGCAGGTGGAGTTTCGGTCCCTCGATCAAGTCGCGGAGAAACCCAAGCGGAGTTTTTACGCAAGAGCTGGGAAGCTTTACCGGAACTTGCCATCCTCGTGACTTCCAGAGTATATTTCAGCGCAACGCAATTATACAGCCACTTACACACGGGGATGGAGTTCATATTATTTCAAAATGTCTATGTGAGTCACTTATTACGAGAGACGCACATATTCATATCATTGTTGACCGAAGAAAGGAAGGGGGGAAGAGAGACAGGTAGAGGTGAAGAAGACGAAATACAAGAGAGAAAAAGGAATTCTTCATTTCCGATAACGGAGCTAAGATAAAAGCAGAAGAAGATGAAGCTGCGGGACTCGCCTGACGAGTTTCGAGTAAAAAGGTGCTGCCGCTTTGAGAAGAAGAAGAAGATACTGAAGAATCCTTTGGAGTCCGTATGTGTTCGAGAGGAGGACGGAATCAACATCTTACCGTTCACATTTCAGAGTGTGATGGAGGAAATCAGAATGGAGCAGAACTTTTCAATTATCCTATACCCTATTTTGTTCCCTTCCTTAAAAAAAAAAAATTCTTTGAATCGACTTACAAATCCCAACACGCGGTCTTTGGCCGTCTTCAAAATTTGCAAGATATTCTACGAGAGAATCACTTTTAGTTTTGTTTACTCCATTTTATATATACATCCCGTCATGTCCTATTTAAATCAGATTCTCCCGCATAATCCCCATTATTAAGGGTCCCTTTCGGGACCCGCAAATGCATCACGATGTTGGTTCATCTCAGTTAAAGCAATATACGCGTACGCGCAAGCGTGCGATGCAGACTGTCCTTACTAGGACGAAGATTCAAAACTGCCCTTTTAAGGGCAAGGAACATCACTGAACGAGCGCCAAGGCGTGCAAACTGTCCTTTTCAGGACAAATCTTCAACGTACCTCAAATATATAATAAATATATAAATATGATCCCTATTGTATCCCCTTTTCAGAATACGCTGTGATTGATGGCAGAAACAAAGGTAATGTAAAATTACTGCTTTTATTTATGATATTATGATATTTACGGACTATACAATAGTCTGTTTTAAAATAATAAAATCTGTCAATTTTTTTACTAGATTAAATATATATGATAAAGCTATTGTTTAAAAGTAAATATGTTTAGATTAATTTTTTAATTGTGTGACGTGCAAAAATGTTAAATATTTTTTAATTTTATATGCAACGTACGTAAAATATGTTAAGCTTTTGTTGATTTTTCAGAAATATTCTTTGAATTTGTTTTCAAAATCTTAAAATAACTTAGTTTAAATATCTTATCAAAAATTGCATCCTTATCTTTATTTGCAATGACAAAGGAAAATTGTGATATGACTCAAAAAAGGTTCAATGTTCCAAATAATTTATTTCAGTAAAAAAACAGTATATATGTATGTGCAATACGTGTCGAAAGCATACGTAGCGATGTGTCCATTCAGCAAATGGCGCAAGCAATTGCGTCAATCAGAACTACGTTCAAAACAAGTGACGTGGAAATTTCCATATTTCAACATTCGCACGAACATCTCCAATAGCCAGCATGTCTCTGCAACAAGTAAAATAAATATTGATCCTTTGTACGTAACTGTATAATTCTTTTCATTTAATTTTTATTAGTTCTATTATATCAGAACTATGAATCATATTTATACTTTTTAGCAGTAGCTTGTATGGAAAAGATGGTTCCAACGCAATATCACTTAAAAGACTGCTCAACCTTTAACAGTATTTGTGATGCAATTTTATTATCGCAAATTACAGTTTATTTACACAAAGCATGTAGATATAATTTGCTATTGATAAAAAATTGTTTCTTTTTATAGGAGAGAAAACGTATGTCGAGAAAACGAGCTCTGATGTAATTACGGTGCAAAAAAGAGAAAGGAAGTTTTGAGTGGGATGAATCACCCGTATTTAATTATCTTGCCCGTACCTCTTGGAATTTATGCGTAAGCTGCTGATACTTTCTTTGCCAGTCATTTCGACTTTCGCATACGTTACAGGTTTACCGTCCGTCACGTTGTAGAACTTGACACACGACCCTGCTCCGTAAGCTGCGAATACATCTTGATTGCCAATCATCCATGTCAATCCCACAACTGTATCATCCACGGAAATGGTTTGCTGATTGACATGCTACGTCCATGTAACACGATTACGTAGTTGCAGTTACGTAAAGAATGAAATTTAATATGCAATAAATAAATTGTAAAATTTTAGCTATATCAGTTTATATTTCTTTTTCCTTTGTTTGTTATCGGGATGTTTTATAAAACATTTTAAAACTCTGATCGTTTGAACAAGTGACCATTATTATCAGAAGAGCAAACAAGTCACGTTTTGCCAAGAATGACACGTTCTTGTATGATTGTTTTACTGATGTTATTTATTCAGATACAAAGAAAATGGAAATTTAATTATTATACCTACCTAAGCTTTACTCAAATTAATATTTATATATTTAAAGATAATATCCATAGCAAATAATTATAAAACATTTTAAGTAAAATTCTGCAACTTTAATTTTTTTAATTTTGTATTCCACGTGGATGCTATTTACATGCTAGAATCATTTTTAATATAAATATTACGTGACTGTGTTATTCGTTTTTAAGTTCAATGTTGCGACAGTTTATAAAAAAATTTAATGAAAATGATATCAAATAACGTTTTCATAGGGTCAAAGTCGCGATTATTAGAAAGACTGAAACATGGAGATTTACCTCGTCAAGATCGTATATTCGGATTTCCTTATCCGTGGCACTACTGACAAATAAATTGTGTAATAGCGAGCACTTTATGCAAGTAACGCTACCTCCGTGTCTCTCATATTCGTCGATCACCGGATCTACAAGCGTGTCGTCTCCTGAAATTAACGGAAAGTCTCTCGTTTACGATGTGAAAAGTATTGTTCTATTTTCTTATTATAATAGATGAAAACCTTCGACGGGAGTTACGCTGTCCAAGCTACATTTATAGATTCCACCGCACAGCGTTCCAACGACAAATATACTCGGGTGCCTCGGTGAAAAGTCGAAACTCGTGATGCACAGGCCCGCCTCCGCGGCGCGCTCGCGCGTGCTTCCAGCGCTGCGTGGTCTGGCACTTTCCACCGGATTACGTTCCTTGACTATCTTGAATCTGTAACACGATTGAGTCGTGCAAACGCGTTAACGCAGAATCGTACGTAATTGAAATAATCGAGCAAGCAAAGGAGCTAGTAGTCACGCACCGTTTGTGCGGTTGAACGGTCGTAAAGTTGGCCGTCAATTTGTGGATCAGTATGTACCCGTCTTTGCTGGAGCTCACCAAGAGGGTCACGTCGTTCACGGACCTTGGCCGCCAGCACACCTGGGACACGCAATCGCCGTGCGTGCACACGTGCATGGGCACGACGGAGTCGTCGCTCCTGAGATTCCAGATCATCACGTCCCCTTAAAAAAAAAAAATCACATTTGTCAAGTACAGAGATGTAAATTGCGCAAATATTGCTATTGATTGCAATTGAAAGAGTTCGCACAGTTAGACAACCCGGCCGCGAGAATGGAGGGTTCCGTTGGGTGATAACACAGCGTTGTGACGCATCCATTCGTCTCCAATGTTCTGGTAGGCGTATCCGCGACATTATCCTCCGTCGTGAGATTGTACAACTGAATTGTGGAAAGGTGGTCGCACCACGCTTCGTGGTAAGTGTGGCTGAGACCTACCGCTAACGTTCCGCCGACGGTACTCCATGACAAGTCGCTTATCTTAAGCTGTAAAACATTTGATAGCCATGTAATCTCGTGCGACGGTTATTGTTTTTATTGAAAGGGATGTTTGCTTACCTGTGCGTCTACACCTTTCGACGTGCTGACTTTCTTTATTAATTCTACAGTGGCGGACGAGGTCTCGGTGACATTTGGATTGTAGTCGTTGAAAGCGTTGGTGGCGTAAGCTTCATCCAGGGCCTCCAAAATTCCTGGTGTGACTTTTTTCAGAAAGCCTGCCAGCCTGTCATAATCCACTTCTGCGTCCGTTTTCTGTTCGTTCACTGTCTGGATCTGAAGTTATAAAAATTATCTCTATATCGAAAAAAAAAGAAGATTGAAATTTATAGTAGGCTGTGTTAATTTTAAACGCTCATAAGAATTGAATGCAAAATTATGGGGAAATTGTTACGGTATTTGTTGTGCGTTTTGCATGTTTTCAAGAAGACACTTTGCTTCGCTGGGCTCACAAATAAAATCTTCCAGAAACTCCGAAATCCAAAGAAAACATAGAAACCTTAACCAACGCACCCCAATACTTCTCGTCTCTGCGGTCTGCGTGTCATCAGCGGCGTAGACTATCTCCGTTGTTTGCACGTTCGCGGACGTTTCCAATCTGGAGGAGAACGATGCGATTTCATTATCAATTGGAATAAAGGACTACTTGCATGTATACGTACATTTCGCAACGATAATTCGAATTAATGACGGCTCACCTGGCAGCGGACAGCTCCGAGTTGAAACTCACAACGTCGAAGGACTTGGTGTTAAACATTTTCCTTGATAAAATAAATTTCTCCGCGATTTTGATTTATGCGCTTTGATTTATATACAGTTAATATGTAATTAAATGAAAACGTTTTACATTACGACGCTTGTGGACACCTTAGTTGTCACTGACGCTACCAAGTGCGGTATATTTATGCTCTTGATTGCTCATATAAAATGCATCAGCTGGCAGACTGCTCTTGCCATCTAGATTGTATTACAGTGACTTTGTAAAACTGTACAAGATGAGGCTGTTTCAGCAGGTAACACAGATTAAGTGCTAGCAGATATTTGCGCGTCATTATTTGCAAGAATATATTTTAAAAATCAAGTATAAAAATTTGTGCATCATTGAATAATTTTTTTATTGATCCGCCATATGTTTCAAGTGAATTACGAAGGTATCTGTATTTTGTTATTTATTTTATAAATGTATTCATTATAAAAAATATGTGTAAATATTCTTGAATTATTAAATTATTGAAATTATTGAATTATTGAATTAAATTAACTTTTAAATTAATAAATTACATTGATACCCCAAATTGACTTGAGATGTTTAAAAAGCGTATCATAATTAGCCTAAATCAGGAAAGGCAGATTGAAGGCAGATGAATGTTTTTTATTCGAAAATAACATTGATATACAGTCTGCCAAATTAACTACACATATCTATTGCTGTTTTAAACATTTTGTTTTTAATTATTCATTCAGTACCGTGATTTCCAGATTAAAATACATATAATAATGTTTACATATAGTAAGCTAAAAGAGTACAAATCGATTTAAAGTCAGTACTATTCTAAACTTTAATATAAGTGGCACAAAGTTCATTAAAAATTTTTTTCAAGTTAAAATATATAAATATTGGACCAGTGCAAAAGTTTTGGCATTATTACATTGTTACTTTTTCAATATATATAATTTATATATAATTTACTGTAATATCTGCTAATGTCACACAACACTAGTAAATATTACGACGATAAAATTAAGTATTGAAAAGATGATATCAAGAGCAGTCAAAAAGTTAATGCCATTTGAATTATTTACAATGCTACTTTGTGTCAGTAAAAACAAGTCTAAAACGAGATTGCTGGTATTATAATATACAAGTATTATATGGTATTATAATATGATTGGTACTATAATAAACATATAAGTTACGGAAAGGAACATATAAGTTTTGTTTCAAATTATTCTACCATTGTAATTCTCTTAAAAATGATTGCCATAAACATATTTTTTTAAAATATTGCGTACAATTAAACAGTTTTTATAAATAAATATTAATTGTGCATTTTGAATCTGTTCTTAATTTATTTCAATTAATTATTTACTAGATTTATACAAAAAGAATCATTTTATTGCAATATCTAAAAGTTTAGCTAAATACAAATCTGAAAATAATTTGATGTTGAACTATTAATTAAAATATAATTACGTATGAGAACACGATGATTGATCTAAAAAAATTTTGACATACTAAAAATCATTTTAAATGTCCAATATAATTATTTAATAGTCCAGCATAATTTTACATCTGTATTTCGGCACAATCGTTCTCTTCGTGTAATTAACATTTCTGGTAATAAAAATAAGAAAATAATAACGCGCTAAAATAATATAACAGAATAATGATAATTAACAATACTTTAATTTTTCGTGAACATATTCCGACTAGGTTCCACATAATCCTGATGTTTCCCGATTGCTTCAATTGACAAATAATTCTTCTAAGCATCTTCTTCGCAGATGCCGAAATCGCAGGATAATCCGTCGGCGCAGGGACACAAAATCAAGTGAATATCTTTAACTTCTATTTGCGAATTGTCCGGATAAGACAGGTTGGTCGTGATAGTGTCAGCGTTCATTCGGCATTGCTCACCTTTTTGTTGGTACGGCATGCAAGACGGTAACGCGTACCTTGAAGGCCCTGAAAAGGACATCATGCAGTAATGCTCAACGCACTTGTCAGTAGCTCGCGACCGAAGCGGTTCCTCAATCGAAACCATCTTGTGTATAAATCGATTGTACAATTAATGTTAAAATCTGTTTCTTGATACTATAAAACACTCTCTTAAGGTGTTTAAATTTTTAACGCAAAAAATGAAAAAAAAGAGACAAACCTAGCAAGCAACAGGAACTTGATTTGCAGTCCTCATTAGTATTACATTTTTGATAGGACGGAACAACGGAACTGATACTCGATGTAGCCATAATGGAAATGACGAGTATCAGTATACCAGATATCGGCGTCATAATTGCTGTTTGGGTTTGATAATCTCTGGAAAATGAAAAATTCGATAGAGAGGAAAATATCGAATTGATTTTCAATTTAATTTCGTGACGTTACAGTTGTTCAATTTAAGAGCTGTGTTTGAAAGTAAGTAAGTAACAATTCATACATACAATTTCTAATTTTCTCAGTTCGAAAAAATTAGAAATTGAAAGGAAATTCACACAAGAAACGTTATTATTTCAGCGCATTAGCTATGACCGTTTAGACTTGTCAATTATTAGTGAAAAATTGGAGATTGTGTATGGCAAAATTAGCTTTGCAAAATCAACCTCCCGTATAGCGCAAAATATTCCAGCAATGCTGGAGCAATATTTTCAATGTTTTTGCAATATTGCTGAAGTGTTTTGTGCTAAACAGTGAGAGAAAAAATTCCCAAATTTCAATAAATATTTATTCGAAGGGTACTAATACAATATTTACTTAGACTATATAAATATTTGTAAGAAAATATCTATAAGAAAAAATTAATTATACTTAAATTAAATTAATGGTTTTTGTACTAAATAAATATACATAGATTTATATTTAAAAAATATTTCATTAATTACTATTCGAATAAGTATTTATTAAAATTTAGTAATTTTTTCCTCAGTATATGGACAAGAAGCTCGTTATTCATTGCTCGTTAATTATATCATGATTTCCGATAATTATTTCTTATAAAACAAAGATAAGAAATTAATTATATAAAATGTATGAGAAATAAAAAATTGTTTTGTGTACAAATAATAGAACGGAACGGTATTCTTTGTTTAAAGACCTTGGTCGAACTGCCGGCTCATTCGTGCGGCGAGTAAAACGTACTGTTGGAGAGTGTTATTGAATAAATAATGTTATGAGAGAGAGAGAGAGAGAGAGAGAAAGAATTACACTGGACCCGGCGTTAGACGAAATATTATTGTACTTCTCTCGCGGGACTTTCCCATGGAATTTTCACGATAGATCCGGCCGTGAGTTCCCGGTCGCGTCATCGCGCGTAAAAAGACACGTCGCGTCGCCGCCTACGAGTCTCTTCGCATGAGAAAACAACGGACACCAACGTGTGTTACGAACCTGTCGTTACGAATCCGCGGTCCACTGTTTGCCGCACACTGCTCGGCGTATGATCGCGCCAACTGATGAACGCATCGTTTTATACCGCCGCCGGTTCTCTCCGGCGCGTCCGGAGTGTCCGGACGGCGTAAAAGGTTCGCGTTTCCGCGTATGAGGTTGCCCGATTAGGAACAATCGCCGAATAAAACGGCGATTTTTTTTTTTTAGAGCGATCGCTGTTGTGGAAAAACTTGGTTGAAAAGTTGTCGCTGCTTTTGAAAATTTCATTTTCGATAATAGACACTTTTTAATTCGTCAATCAATCAAGCGCATTCGCAAAAGCTACATTTGCGCATAATGCGATTAATCAATCGATGAATTTAAAAAAAAAACTCGTCTATCTGTGAGAGATTTTTTTCTGAATGCAAAGAGACGCAAACGTGATGATAATTTTTTTATGACTGTATCAATAATATGCTGATAACATGTTGATAATGCAATAACTTCCCAGTTTGCTGAAAGGAAAGAAAGCAAATTACGAGAAATGATAAAACGAAGAAGGAAGTAATTATAACAAAATGATAATTATTTCCTTCTTCGCTTTATCATTTGATAATTCTTGTAAAACAAATATTCGTTATTTGAGCAATCGTTTCTTCTGGCTTTTCTATGATGTTCGAAATTGTTTGAAACTTCTCTCGGTTTTTCAACAAATTAGTGAAAATGTATTACGAAATATTGTTATTTAATGCTTTCATTTTTTTTGTTTTATACGGGCGTGAAACATTTTTCTAATGTGCAGCTTTCCCGCATTTGCCCGCATATGTATTTTATATTTAAATGAGGTTTGCATTCCACAACGGAAAGCTGCTTAGTAGGCTATCGAAAATGAGTTAAGTAATGTGCTTTTTCCTATGTTTTTCTCGCGATAACTTTGTAATTTTTAGAAACTGTCGGAAATTATATGTACGTCGTGCGATAGCTGTATCTTCTTATTAATAAATAAGAGAGATAAAATATTATATCTCTTTATTTTTTTACAGAATGGAATATTACATTATACCAAACAACACTCCATGATCGCGTGATTAAAATGCAGAAAATGATAATTTTATTTTCAATAATGTTACTGGTAATATATCTTTCTCCTTTTTTACTTCGCCTCTTTTTAAACCTTTTAAAATCATGTCACGGTTATTAATAATGATCATTTATAGGATGTGAGCTCCGATTATTTGATCATCGATTAAGACAGTAAATAATTTTCTCAACAGCTTCTATGCATGCTTCTATATATTTATATGCATGCGTGTAGGTGTGGGTGAGTCACTCTTAACGTATATGTATTCGACAATGAACAATATATTAGACTAATTGAAAGACATTGGAGCATCACGTGCTGATGATCACGATTTTGTTATGTAATTGAGGATTCGGAGTTCCCAGGAAACATGTAAATTCGCCATTGCGAGAAAAACGATTTCTGGGAAATTTCAAATAAACAATCTATGTATTTTTCTTCGAGACGGATTATCTCATATCTGAATTACATTACGACCTTCTAAAATCGATTTCTTAATCATGTAATACTTATACATCGTTAATATTTACTTTAACGTGCATGTATTTCTACATTCCTAAATTGTGCTGTCGTTTTATGATTTGCTATAACGAAAATTTATTTATCAAATTACAATTAAGTTGAGCACATTTCTAAAAGAGAGCCAACGGATGTTTCTTCGTTTTCTATTTCTTTATAGTCTACACTCTGAGCATTATCGAGAGACCAATTATGTGCAACGACGCAATCATTTGCTACTATTGTCTATACCTGTAGGCAATAATAATTACAGAGAAAGACTATAGCCTCAGGGCACATGTGCATATTTGACATTGCAACACGTTTACACGAGCTTCAGTTTATCACAGCCTGCGTAATCACGACATGCAGAATTGTTGTAGCTACGCGCATATTTATTGTATGTACATACCCCACGGTGTTAAACCTCACACTTATACAATACAATGTGTAAGAACGTGATGAAATTTAATTATACACATCATATGTCGTATTATACGTAATAAATTAATAATTATTGATATATATTAAATATAACATATATTTATTATAAATGTTATATAATATTAATAATCTATTATATCTATAAAATATTATTTAAATAATATTTAATTCTCAGATTCCTATGAATTATTACATTAAATTGGAACTTTGAATTTAATTATAAAAATTATATAATTTTGTTAATTAAGTATAATAGTAACGTAATTTATTATGAATTTATTATTATATGTATATTATTAAATAGAATAATATTATTAACGTAGAAAATCTATAATCTTTGAATAATCGTGTCAAGCAGGTAATCGACGCACGGTTACACCGCGTTTTATCGCGATACTAGCTAGCTTGATGCTAGATGTAGACACACGGTTGTCGTCGCGGCGGCGGCGTCGTTCCTCGCTGCAGCGATGACGATAACTGGAAATAACCTCGTGCTATCCCATGCGAGGCGGCTCCGTGTGCTCGGTATATTATGCGGTCGCCAGGTTATAACTATTTATAAAACCAGCTCGCGACCGGCGTGCGTTCTTTACGATGGTAGAGCAAACATTACTCGCGGCAAATCGGACGTGTCTCGCCGTTGCGTCTTTCAGGATTAATTGAAATTGGAGAACCCCGTTGCCTCCGATGGAGCGATCCCGCTTGTGAGACTTCCAGCCGTCGATACTCCACGTCAAAGCATGGTAAATTTAACGACGACGAGAACAATGTTTCTTCTGCGGATATCACGTGTTTCAAAGTTGTAGTAATCGTTATAAACTTGGCTTACTTCTTTAAATGTATTTTTTTTTATCTTCTCCCTATGTTTGTCTTGTATTTAATCCCTTTAACGACATTCTTTCCAGGCTCTTCTAGGAGCGCAATTGGTCATTACCCTTGTAATGGTCAGTGTCATACAAAAGCTGAGTCCACATTTCTCCTTTGCGAGATGGATCCTATGTTCCACTGGGTATGTATTTTTATGTACAGTTATAGAAACGATGACTAGCAATAGAATGATAAGATCTGTCATCTCTGTTTTTCTGTCCGCACAGATTGACACGATATCTGTATCCAACAGATCAGCAGCTCAGAGCGTTAGCTGGCGTGCCAAAGGAAAAACCAAAGAGGGGAAAATACAGTGAGAATGGCAAAGTAGGAGATGTGTTTCACGTCCCTAGAAATCTGGATATCACGCTTGAAAGTGCAAAAATAACTACTCTCGATGTAGTGCACTTGAAATATTACACTGAATATCAGTGGCTATTGGACTTCTCCGTATATGCTATCATTGTTTATGTACTGACAGAGGTTGGTGCTTTTTTAGTTGTTGCTCTTTAATCAATACAAGTTTCTACTTGTCTCTACGAATGAAAATTTTACATTGCAGTATTTTAACTAGTATTAATATTCCATGTACTATCTAAAATCTTTTTTTCTTTGTCATTTAACAGGCGTACAATTATTTATATCCAATCAAAGATGAGATTAATCTCAGTATACTATGGTGTGTGGTGGTTTTGGGCTTTGCATTGTATCCTTTGGATTAGAAGTTTCGTCAAAATCTTGTAGAACATATTGTTTTCTGAGAGACGATTGAAAATAATGTTACAGCAGCTTTACTTTCCTTATATAATTTACAGCAAAGTACTGCTTTCTCTCTGGGTACAATATTTCAAGGGTGAAGAAAGTGTTGGTGAAAGGTCTACATGTATCGTTACTGGATTTGCATATCTTCTTATTGCTATGATGGTACTCATAGTTGATGAAAATAAATTGGAAATTGGGTTGGAAAAGGCGTATACAAGTTTCAATCATAGCGCTTCTCGTTTTTTAGATACTCAAGGACTTTCTTCGACGTAAGACGATTATATTTTTCTTTTATTTTTACATTTAATTGAATAATCATCTTAAAGCTGTTGCACGATTTGATATTAAAGATTAAAGATAATAATTATTTGTGAGGCTACAATAATATTACTGATAAATGTATTGAATACAGGGGACCAGCTTCAAAAATTGTTTTGAAGTTTTTCCTTGCTATATGGTGTGGTCTATTGGGATCTTTGTTTACTTTCCCAGGATTGAGAGTGTCAAAAATGCATTGGGATACGTTAAAGTATAATAAATGTGATTTATAAATTTAGCTTAATTTAGTTGAATGCTGATTAGTAAATACAGAAATAATTGCAGGTATTACAAAGATCATAAGTTATTATTGCTAATAGCAAATATTAGCTATGCCTCGCCACTTTTGTTGGTGAGCCTTTGGATTACACCTATAAGTAGGGATTATTTAACAGTACGGATATTCAGTGGCATGACTGCTCCATTGTAAGTTCATATTTTAGAATATGACAAATTAGTATTGAGAAAAATATTGGACAAAAATTGAAAAATTTCTCTTACAGAATGACAGTAGCAAGGTTTGAGAGTTTGAGGTTGATCATTATTGTTGTTGCCGGATTATTAAAAATTGTACTCATGCCAATATATCTGCAATCTTATTTAAATCTCGCCATTCAAAGATTAGAAATTCAAAAGAAAGAAGCTGGTAGAATAACTAATGTTGATTTACAGAAAAAGGTTTGTATATACGTGAAATTATACACTTGATTATAGCTTAACTAAAAGTTGTGCTCTTTGCAAGTATTTAATGAGAGACATTTGATTTATATGTTGCAGATTGCAGCTGTATATTATTACCTATGTGTAGTGGCGCTACAATTTGTTGTTCCCATAATTATATGTTTATTTTTTACATTTTTGTACAAAACATTGGGTACGAAGAAATATCTTATTCTGAAATATATATAGTATACTTATACAATGAAATATAATATGCATACACATACATTTCTTGTGTAGGTGGTTTTACTTGGGAAGGCATTATAAAGGGAACACTGGAGGAAGAATGTCCAGCGGATGAGTTACCGAAGTCACTATCATCTACAATTAGTACTGATAATATCGACAAGACTGTTATACAAACTGCTGAAGAAGTTCAACTTGCGCTAGGTTCATTGAAACAGGTAACATCTTAATGTTCATAAAACAGATACTTCATTGATTTCTTTTATCATAGAAATCTTTCGGACAGTAGTATAAGAAAAACATGTTTGTTATAGATATTTACCACGGATGTGTACAGAGGTGTCTTAGGACTGGCGACGTGGTGGAGTTGCTTCGCGTTATTTGCGACTAGCGCCATGGGCATGTTTTATCAGTCATATTTCTCGAACACATAAAATGATAAAAGAAAAAATTCAGGCGTTGCATAAAATTTTCATTATTCACAAATCAGTCATTATTATTACAATCAACGTTTTCCATTGAGAGACATATTTTCAGATTATCTATTTTAACGCCTATCGCCAAATAATTAGGATAACGGATAATGTAAGATTTTGTAATGCAGTATCACAATTGTATTGTAAATAAAGACATTCTGGGACTTAAATCAAAATAACGACCGAGTTAAAAATGTAATTACGATATGCGTATTTTAACGTGCTATTGACCTAATGCATAAATAAAATTATTATTTGCAATTGTTTGCTTTCCTTTTCATCAAATATCTAGTTGAAGATTATAATCGCGAAAGTATAATATATTATTAAAGAAGCTTTGTGTATCTATAAATATTCGTTGCAATAGAAACAAAATCGCTACCGATCAAATACTTAAAATTCCATAATCGTCAACCACATCGCAATTAATAATCACTGTACGACACTATTGTCGCATTAAGTATTTCGAAAGTGACTTTCTCCGTTATCAGCGATCAGCGATTTGATCCCGGAAAGAAATAGTTTTACTCGTGGTCACAATTCTAAAAGCTCTCGTTTTCCTTTATCGTTAAAAATGAGAGTCACTCGGATTACATGAATATCGTCACTCCACGGCTTTCGTCCGTCATATTTTGGGGAAACTATTACGCGTCGTCCAATTGCGATTCACGGATTGTTCGACATTTTATATCCCGGAGAAAGTGTCTTGCTGAAACAATTCCGATCGGATGCGACTCACGTTTCGCGCCAACTGTTTCCGTAGTATATAGCTCCCCACGGGGTTTTATCGCGCTGTAATACCGTCGTGATTTTCGCCAGCGATAAACCGTACTTTTTTTATTGTACGTTACAAGATAGACCGCACGATTTTTTTCATCATGTTGGTGAGTGAATAGTGGATAGTCTTTACAAAAAATATTTTGTGCCTCATTTTTCAAATACTTATAAGAAGGTTTCTGAAAAATCCAAGCTTGAGAACGTGCTCTACTGAGAATAAAAGAAATTACATGGACATATGAGGGTAAAATAATATGTCCGGAAAAGTTTTTAAGATACAAGCTTCTCAATATATCGCTAACGAATTTCTGAGAATTTATCTTTCTTTAAAAAATAATCGTAAATCGTAGATTTAATGTAAGCTACTAAATCTTTCAGAAACATCTAAAATATTGATTTTGTAAATATCTTTGTTTGTTAACATACTTTCATGATCAATTTAATATTTAGCTTATTAAGCATTATAGTTTTTGATGATTAATAATAATTACTTTCAATGATTGTTATAATTATTAAATATTATTATCAGATGTAATTATTAAATAATAAAATAATAATTCAATTATTAATTTACTGCTAATCAAATGTCACGTTTGTTTCGACTGATCTCGGAAATTGCGACTTGCAGAAGCACGCAATTATCTTAGGTGCGATGTGTTGCCTCGTCACAGCTGAGGCACCGATTCAAACCGGTGTGAAGCCGACCAACGTGATAGGTAGTTCGGAACAGCACACCTCCTTCAGCTTTATCCGACCAGGACTAACGCAAACATCGTTCGCATTCGCCGGACCGAGCTCCCATCAATCATTCGCCGCCAGCATTGGCAATCCTCAGCTAGTACAAAAGGTCCAGCCGAGTATCGCGCAAGCCCTCGCTCAGAGAAACCCTGGCCTAGGTTCGTACTCAAACGAGCACAGCTTTGATTTTTTCCTGAAGCCCAACAAAAGTGACAATGCGATCTTTTAATCGTTGCGTAGGATATTATACGTTCAGTCCTGCTGCGAATGGAGTCTTTCCAAATTATGCGACCGGACCATTGGCGTATCAGACTCAGACCGTGGATCCCGCAGTTGCGCTAACGTATGCGCAGCAACTGCAGCAGCCGCAGCAAGCATACCTGCAGCCGTACGCGTATCAGCCGGGCGCTGAAGCTTATCAATCGCAATTGGCGCAATTGCTCGCCCTTCGGCAGGCACAGTTGGCGCAACAAGGACAGGTGCACACGTTTCCATCAGAACAGGTAGGTTTCATCGAGCGGAAATAAAAGTAAAAATGCATACAATGCATTATTCACGATATGCTCGCCACCTTCACGTAATCATATTTGATCGGTAACGATTGTTGGGTAAGTTATACTTTTTAAATTAAATTATGTTAAAATTAATGGCATATGAAATTAATTTTAAAAAATTAATGAATTAAAGTTCACGTGTTTCAAAAATAACTAGTTAAAAATTAACTAAGTTAAGTTGAAAGTTATTAACTTTTTAACTTTATTATTTGACTTTTAATTTTTTAACTATTACCCAATCGTGGAAATAATCCTCTATGTGATCGCGTAACTATTAAATTTGATTTTTTTTAATAGTAACTGTGCGCAGGTGTCTGAGGCTCAGGCTCAGTTGCAGCATGGACAGCAAGCTGCACAACAATCGCAGAACTTGCTGGGTGTCGCTTATTCGTCCGCCCCGACGGTCGCACGCGTAAAGGTCTCTGGAAATGGATACAAGTTCAACTTCTGAATATTATGGCACTTACTATAACGAAAATAATGCCTTGTTCGTAATTACGAAGATATATTTTATGTAAAACACGTGCACACTCATATTTATTTATTACAAAAAGATATCGTAGATAAGTTGGCTTCTACATCTAATCAAATGTTGTATATTAATCAAACATATTATTTAATATTGTATAGTTAAGTCGTAATAAAGTTATTTTGTAGATATAAATAAAATTTAATCAGTTCGTGTAAAATTTATGTAGATATCTCATCCAACAAAATTTTAGTAAACCTAAGATATACATTTTAAAGCACACAGTAACTTATTTGAACGTATACGCGCGTTGTTGTTAGCTTGAGACGAAAAAAATTTATCTCACAAGGCCCCGGGGGGATTCGAACCCCCGATCTCCTGTTTACTAGACAGGCGCTTTAACCAACTAAGCCACGGCGCCTACGGGTTCTCTTTTGACATATTAATTCCATAAGTAGTCTATCATTTAAACTTTATAACTGTCATTAGCTTGACTCAAATTACAAATTGCCTATTGCAATATTATTTATGTAATGTAAATAATTTATGTTTAACAAATATAATACATATTGACTGTTAACTAAGAGATATCAACAAGGAAAATTAAAAAGAATTAAAAAGAATTGCAATTATAAATGAAGTCTTACAATTAGATTAAAAATTTTACACAACAATAAGCGTACGTAATCTGGACTTAAAGTTTCAAAATAATATTTATTTTCTTCTATATTTTCTTCCATATGTTTTTAATCATGTTTAAATTATTATTTACATTATTCTTACATTAGATACATTAGCACGAGATATTTCTTTCTCTGCAACACTTTCTCATAAAAAAGATAAAGTATATAAATATGAAACAAGCTCAATTTTGAGACACATATGAACGCAAATCTAATTATTTAAACCGAGAAAGGTTTTTAAACGCACATTATTAAAAATAACAAAAAATAAAAAAAGATCTCCCCGACGGGGAATCGAACCCCGGTCTCCCGCGTGACAGGCGGGGATACTGACCACTATACTATCGAGGAATTTTTAACTTGACTTTCAAAATAGATAACATATATTAAATTATAATTAAGAACTATATAATGATAACAAGTATGCATTTCAAATTCTACACCATTGCACAAAACGTTAAAAAAATAATTTTTAATTTTTATTCAATTATGTTATCATAATTTAATTTATGTACTAATTACGATGTTATAGATAGTAATAATTTAATTATGTAATTTTGAATTAATAATTGTCAGGTAACGTAAAAAAAAATCAAATATAAACTCCGTCTTCTGCGTTGAAAAAAAAAATTCAGTATCAAAATTAAAAAATCCACAATTCACGCAGTCGGTAGGACTCGAACCTACGCTCCCAGAGGGAATCTGATTTCTAGTCAGACGCCTTAACCACTCGGCCACGACTGCTACGGGAAAGTACCTGCTAGAAATAGAATACATTGTAATAAAAGTTTTTGTATGCATGTATTAAGTATATTTCTATTATTATTGTTATTATTATATATTACTATTAGAATTAGATAAGTTAATATTTTTTTTAACTAAATTAATTTAAATTAATGGTTCATAAAATTAATTTAGTTACATTAAAGTTACGTTAAGATTAAATTAGATTAAAAGTTAATTTTAAAAGCATTATATAAAATTAAAAATTTGTAAGTTTTTACAATTAAATCACTCAAAACAATTATAATATAAATTTAATATTTTATTTGTAAAGTAAATTAAGTTTATATGACAAAGAAATATTGTTTTCTGTAGGAATGTATTTTGTTTTATAAATTTTTTTTTACATAGATAAATTTTTAATTTAGAAAAAACGTTATAAAGTTAATAAAGTTTGTGTTTCAAAAATAACTAGTTAGAAATTTAAAATTAAAATCATTTAACATTAACTAAGTTAAGTTGTAAGTTATTAACTTTTTAATTTTATTATTTAACTTTATAACTATAGTTACTATCCAACCCTGATTACTATTATTATTATTGTTTATATTATATATGCGTGATAAAATATATTACGGTAAATGATTCAACATATAAATTTTATTTTAAGATTGAAAATATTTAACATTATTCAATCATCCGTTATTTGTGATATGAGCGTAGGGATGTGCTGCTTTGCCTCATTGAACGGCGTCATTATAAGAAAGGCAATAAAAATGGCTGTCCTATAAAAAAATCTAGAAGATGTTGACAAAAAAACAAGAGTTGACCCCGACGTGATTTGAACACGCAACCTTCTGATCTGGAGTCAGACGCGCTACCGTTGCGCCACGGAGTCTTTGCGCTAACTCGCTCTCGAGTAAGAAATACATTCGTATCTTGACAGATCAAGCGTTACGAATGATCTCATTTCACTTACGCGCCAGATACTTTAGTCTTATCTATATTTAGTTTTATTATCGAGCGACAATAAACGCTCCTGTTTAATTCTGGTATTAAAATTTTTAAATAAAAAACACATGGTCAAGTATTGCTCTCGCATTCGAGGTCCGATCTATCGAATTCCGATATTATGGACTCCGTTAGGAGATGACCTCCCTTCATTCCGAAAAATTTTTTATTGTCCTATTTAAATTATTTATTTTATTTTCTTTTGATATATATACCATGTAGGAGAAAATAAAAAAATAATACATTTGGCGGCATATTTCTTAAACTTTTTTGTTTGTAGCGACACACGCAAGATCGTATTTTATAGAGTCTAAAACATTTGTGTTTCACAAATTTGAGATTGCAACTCGATATCCTTGCCGGACATAATTCGGAACGAGTTTGGGACCGCGGCACCGCTGGCCTGACACGAGTACTTAACGGATTGTATGATCGATACGTCGACGTGCGCTGCGTCGAAGAGCTTCCTCCCCCCTCCCCCCCGCCGCGAGAAATGCTCGCGTGTGTGCGCACCGCGGATTACGAGAAGCCGAGCGCGCTGCGCGACGAGGAGGCGGCGGCGAGGCGACGAGGCGCGACGAGGCGAGACGAGACGAGGGCGAGGCGATTGCGAGGAATCGGCGCGGCTGATCGCCCCGATCGTCGTTACCCCAGCGCGCCGGCCCAGCCCGGTGACGAGCACGTGGTGCGTGCTCACATCCCGCATGCGAGCACCGCGTTACCCGGGTGGCCGCAACGGCAGGAGCTTGTACGGCGCGCACGTTCTCCCTACGTTGAACAGAGTTTCGCGCGGGTTGTCTCGCCGAGCCCCTCCTGCTGCCAGGGAAGCACGTGGCGCGAGGAGGCGATTCCGCGCTCTCTCTCTCTCTCTCTCTCTTGCGCGCGCGCGCGTGCCGGGCCGGTCGGCTGGTCGGCGTACTACGGCGATGTTCCGTCATACCTTGACTTTCGCCCGTGAGGAATTTTTTCAACAGGAACGCATGCAGCCGTCCGTAATCTCGCGACGCCGCCGATAGAAGCGCTGGTGTCAACAACACGCCGGCCTACGTACGTGCATACGTATGTACGTGTGCACGCATGAGATTATGTACTGGGTGTATCGCGGAGTCGCGGGCGAGGACGATTGATTCCCCGGAGAACGTTAGAGGAGCGGGTGAAATCGGCACAGCTGATTTCATGGTAACGCGGTGTGCGAATATAGAATTGCACGTGTGTGTGTGTGTGTGTATCCATTCCGTACGCGGTAGAAATTCTATTAAACGTATTTATACATATATTTTACGTGTGATCTATGTAAACAATAATCCATGGATCATAAAAGATTTACATTTGATCAGAAATAATGAAAATTATATTGTTTTCTTTTTGTCAATACTAAAGTCAGATAAACATTGTCAAAAATGTCACGAAATTTAATGTACTTTTTAAGTTAAATTTAAAGTACATTAAACATTAATAACTTTTATAATTGAAAAGTATTTGCATGAAATTTAATACACTTTCGACAACATTAAATAATTTTAATGTACTTGATTCCGTTACATTATATTAAATGCTGCTGCCTATTTTTTAACAATGTATTAATAACTTGATTCTTTTCTTTCCATTCAATTTATAATAATGTACACTGCTGTCAACATGAAAAAATGTCGTGCAAACAACGCAAACAATACGTAAATAATTCATATAGACGTAATCTTGAAACGTACGATATATTCCTGGTATATTAAGTATAACGTAAGGATTAATATGCATTCAATTTATCTTGCGATTCGTAGATGAACTTGAATTTTCTATCGCGTCGTCGTCACTCGCGCGAACGTGTCAGCGAGATGTCATCGACTACTCCAATGTGTCGCGTGAGCCACCCTGTATATATACGTACA
This sequence comes from Solenopsis invicta, assembly GCF_016802725.1. Taxonomy (NCBI): domain Eukaryota; kingdom Metazoa; phylum Arthropoda; class Insecta; order Hymenoptera; family Formicidae; genus Solenopsis; species Solenopsis invicta. The sequence continues at coordinate 10,312,518 of NC_052674.1, read as the reverse complement.
CACCGCCCCGTTGCTGGTAATAGTCCCCACTCCTGCGCGTAGCGACTTTAATTTTAGGGGAAAACGTAATAACGTTCGATCCGTTTGGGAGCCGCTCTTGTGGCGCGGAGGTAACGTGATGCGCGTATCGCACAGTTCGACGTAGACACCCGAGATTCAAGCAACACCCGCGTGGAAACCCGCGGTCAAAGTCGGCATCCGCGTACGTCGTTCTAGTCGGCAACAGTGGCGACGACGACGGCGACGGTGGCGGCGGCGGTGGCGGCGGCGGCGGCAGCGGCGGCGGGGAATCGCGCGTTATTAATGCCGATTTTGGGGAAAAACGGTGTCACTGTCCCCGCGGACGACGGGCCGCCGACTCCCGCGAGGCGTGCTCTGGACGACCGCGCGTCGGTTGCAGCCGCGCGTCGCCGCTGTGCGAGAATCTCCGGCGCGGGCGGGCGCGGCCCGGCGTGATTCGCGCCGTACCGGCGCGGCGGCTCGGCCGGGCCCGGTAGCCCTGCCGAAATTATTCGTCCACGCCGGAGTCAATGAACCAATAAGCGGTGGAAAGAGATCGCCGTGGACCAATAGGGTATGGCTGCGCCGTGACGATGCTAGAGGCCCGCGCGCTCTTCCTCAAAATTGTGTCTTTCCGATCCACGGCGAACAGAAGCGGCCAGGAGGCGCGAGCGTGGCGCGGCCGCCGCGCCGACCGCGGCCACGCTCCTACTCGACTCTCCTGTGTTCCTGCTCGCCGCTCGTTAAATTGTTGATTATGTCCATTCTGCCCGTTGACTGCAGATTACCCTCGCGGGCCGCGTGTAAATTAGCGCGTGGAGACCGGGCGGGGGCAACCGAGGCGGCAGGCCGGCCGGCCGCGTGTATCGGCCACTCGATCGAATGCTGCAGCCGGCTGCTTCGTCATGCTTTCGAGGGGAGTGGCTTGTCGGTTTGACATTACGACCTTGCAACGCGTTGCGTAAGGATGGACAACGATGACACGACCGGATATAAAGTACCGGTGCAGCGAGTTTAAAGAACCGTCATCTATGTCGTCCGAAAAGAATCTTATTTGATCTATCAATCATAATTAAATACATTAATATAATCAAGTTGACGATACTCTGATGTTTATGCATTTACTGCATCTTATACATTCTGTTAATGGTCATAATTACTTTTCTTTACATAATTTCAAGACTTGATCGCTAAAACTCTGTATGACCTTAAAATAAAACTCTGAGAATTTATCTTGCGATAAAAAAAAAGCACAGGCTGATATTGATACTACGACGAACGAAATTGGGAGTTGTCATAATAATAATTATATGGAATATCGAATACATCGACTGATAGCCAGTCGCTCGGCACGCACCGTTCCGCAGCCGGTGACTGGTGAGTGGCGGAAATCATTTCGAACGAAAGTAGGTGCCATAGGTAATATACAAGAACGCGCGCACCCCGACGGCGACTTCCTCGCTCCGCGTGCTGCTCTGGTACGAGGAGGGGCCAAATGAGACAACCCGCGCGAATGACGCTCAACTGTACGAGAGAGGAGAAAGGCTGATCGTTCATGCTGCCCTGATAATGCCCGGCCTACGTGCGGGATGTGAGCACGCACCGCGCTTCATTGCGGTCAAAAAAAACACGTAGGCGCGTATAGATGCAGCGTACGTACGCGACGCCAGGATCGTCACCCGAGACAATGCGTTTCTCCTCGGCCACACCGTGTGTGTGTCTACGCGCGAACGTCGTCGGTTTGAACGATGAATCTCTCGCTGCGCCCGCGAGCGTCTTGACGCGGCCTTTCTCTCATCCATGGCGAAATTAAAGCCTTGGCTGCAGTTGCCACAAAGCCCCAGGCAAAAAATACATTTTACAATTAATAATATTTCGTAATTTTATGTGTACCGATGTTTAATAAATAAATACATTATTGATAAATAATCGTTAATAATGTAACATTAAGAATAATGTGTATGTTCTAACAATATAACAATAATAAGACGGAAAACATACATGCCGAATATATTCTGTTAAGTGCAATCTGCATTAATGTTAAGATATTTGTAATCCCATGCATATACATTGTTTTATTTTATTTTTTTCTTAATTTACTTGTTAGCAATATTTTATATTATTATCCACATGGTTACACGCATGTGGATAACAATACTTATATTCATTGATTACAATTTGTACTGCAATAAAAATAAAAATAATAAAGTTATGAAAAGCATTGTTTAACGTTCACTTATTACGTATCGACGATCTCTCTCTCTGCAAAGAACGTGTTAATTGGGCGTGGTCCGTAGTAGCATCTTTTGAATGAAACCTGTATCAGGATACCACGTGGCCTCGGAGCCACACTTCCGTTCTCCTTTTTTTCCGCGATACGCCATTATTATTATTGTGTTACTGTATCAGCTGCGCGTACCGTTCTCCCCTTCGCCGTTTCATAAGCGTTCAATAACGATCCCTTTTAACCGAAACGGCCAGGAATGGCGAGCCCCCGACGACAACAACATCAACAGGATCCCATCTGCTTGCAAGAGCATGGGAACTCCGCGAACGAGCTTCCGTAAGGAACATACGTTCCTTTGCTGCGTACGTATCTTGTGCTTTGGAGTTCCGTCTTGTTCTCCTCTCAAAGGCGATTGTCTGATCGCCTTTGAGAGGTATAGCATTCCTGTACCGCGTTACACGGAAAAACGAGCGTATTCCAACAAAAAGGAGGAACAAAACGGAGTTATAAAAGCCTTAATCGAGATTTGCATACTTTATATAAATCCGCTTGCATTAGCTCGGCAATGAAAACATCTTGTTTCATCAACGGGTGCACGTGTTCTTTGCTTGGTACATAATTTCCTATCGCAAATTCTGCACTCTTCAGTAGAGATGTGCGATCTAAAATTATGCATCGTGACATACTCGATTACAAGTACGATTTTGAAGTACCATTTTAAATCGCATGCGATTTTAGGTAAAAAATTCAATTGTGTATGTAATTGTATGCGTTACAATTCAAGAAAAAAAATCATTAGCGATAAATCGCAAAATGACGAGATGCACGTCCAAGAAATTTATAAGTTTGTAACTTATTGTTTACAAAAGGGAATAAACAAATATAATTTATACTACGTTTAATTTCAAGGTTGCGTAAAAACAAAATATAAATAATCTACATTACATGCGTACAATGTAAACTATGTTTCATTTGTAAATAATAATCAGATCATAGAAAATTGAGATTTCAGCAGAAATAGTGAAAATTATGTTCCACTTAAAAAAAAAGAAAAAACGTTTAATATTATGTTTTTATTTTTTCAACAGTAAAGTCAAATTGTATTAACAATTTAACAACTAAATTATTTTTCCTATATTGTACTATTTAATTTAAAATAATTTACATCGCTCGTATTGTCTACCTGAAAGAGATTCCTGTAAACGTAACGTAAACAATACGTAAACATAATCCATGCAGACGCACTTTAGGCATGATTGTTTAATTATTTTATCAGACATTTGTACAAAAAGATCAACCGTTCCCTAGCGAACAGTTTCCTGCTCGTTCGACGAGTGAAGCTCGTTAAAGTGGCCCGTTCCCTTCGCAGATGTCGCCCGCACGAGGCGGTCGGAGACGTAAACCTCCTCGTCGCGCATGTACGCCTGATAGGTGTGAACCACGGCGCCGCGTGCCGACGCAACCCATTGGACCTTCGAAGGAGACGCTACCATTGCGTCTCGTTAATCGCACGCTGCGCGGTCGCCGCGCGCGAGGCCGCGGCCACGGCGCGACGCGGCGCGGCGCCGTCCGCGGTCGCGCGGGCGAGAGGAAAAAAAATGGCAGCGGTGGGATTCGAACCCACGCCTCCGAAGAGACTGGTGCCTTAAACCAGCGCCTTAGACCGCTCGGCCACGCTACCGTCGACGAGATCGATCTGTTTTTCGGCTGTTCCAGCACGAGAGAAGCGTTCTCGGCGGGGAGGAAGGGAAAAGAGGGAGAGGATGAATCGGAACGCGTCCTTGATCTCGTTCGATGCGATTGCCGTAAGACGGGAAGTGGAGGGGAGCGCGATAGAACACGGAAATTTTGTACTTCTCGAGAAATAATATCCGGTGTGCGCACAGGCCGTTGTTTCGGCGTGCTACGTTGCAGGAAAAGCGATCCCTCCTTTTAACGTTTTTGAAATGGTAAGACGTTACTCGCGTGTGTAACCGCGACCTTCGCGGATCTCGTCGGATTCTTCGGTCGGCAACAAGAATGACAAGGGGAGGGAAGTGGACAAAGAGTGGAGGAATGAATAAGAAGGTAAACAATGTTCGCGTTGACGAATACGCGAGATATGCGTCGCGAAATGCGAAAGGGTGCCAACCGAGGCGAGACCAAGAGTCTTTCGTTCGTCGCGGCATTGAAATCTGAACCCAATAAGATCGTAATTTCGTAGTATCTATTACAAGTGCTCGCACAAACCTCTGGCAACGAGAGATTCAAATCCCGATGGAGCGCAGGGAAACTAGGCGTGATTCCGATCGTCGTCGTCGTCATCATCCGCGATACTCGCTCCCCCCTCGCGGACACCCCCGATGGATCGCGTTCCGATCTGGAGTAAGTGGTGAGTAAGTGATCCATATATAGAAGCGCCCCCACGTTCCACCAACACGTACGAGCACCTGTCACGCATATATACGCAGCGCGGCCGCAGTGGAGCGCACTTTTTGTGTTTGAGCTTGAGCTGCGGTGGAGAGGCTCTGCGCACGGCGTGCGGAAAATAATTTTCTGAAGAGGAGGCCCCCGACGAGAGTTACGCGGATCCGCCATGCCTGGACGCCCACTTTGGCAGGTAAGCGACGCGCCATATCTCGAAATCGGAGCACGACGAGCGGGCCATCGTGTCTCGTTGCGTCGCGTCGTGTCGTGTCGCTGCATCCCCTTTCTTTTTTAATCATATTCATTTTGCACCTCGATTCGCGATTATTTTGTTATATCGTAAAAATATGAAATGTAAATAATAAATATTTACGTGTGTTGCATTTATTTTCTATTTATTGAAGACACATATGCTTTGTCTCGTAATTTGTGTATTGTAAATCTGAAATATCAATTTACAATTGTTATATTTTAATATTTTATATTCATATATACAGTTTGGTACCGAGCACAATGGAGGAATATTAGGAATAGAATTTTGAAACTTTAAAATCAGTTACTTTTCAATAAACACTGTAGATAAATAAGTTATGTGGTTTCGTGTAACAAATTGATATGTTATATTTTATTAACATCCATTATGTATTACATTCAATATTTAATAAAGAAATTTTTTAAATTTTAATTTTTATTTCTAATATATTTAATATTCTTCCACTATGTGCACGGCACTTTTTAAATTAACGACAGTTCTGCTCACGGATTAAAACGTTAAACGCTATTTAATTAAAATGTATATTCTGAAAGTATCATTTTATATATCCGCGCTAATTGTGATAACTTGCATTAAATTATGATGAATGACGCGAAATTAATTAATTTCACGTTAAATTATTATATTGCGATTTTTATATGTTAATTTTATATTACATTACATTCTCAATTTTGCTTAAAAGTGCGTGATCGTATATTTCGCATGACAGTGTCGAATGACAACAAAGTATTTCTGAGTCAAATAATGGTACAAATATAAAGTTAGATGAATAATATTATTTATTATAATTAATAAAATTAATAAGATTTTAGTTAAATTAATATGACTAAAGTCATAAGAAAATCGCGAAGAAATATTAAGAAAACTTAGAAGAAATTATTATATATTATTTAGTTTCTCAAGTGTGAACATATGCGTGCGTAATGCAAATCAAGACGTAGGAAAACGCATGTCGAAACTAACATAATTAATAATTGTAAAAATTAAAAGTTATTATTCATTAATAATTGTAAAAATTAAAAGTTATTATTCAGCACGAAGAAGCTGTGACTGACATGGGCCTGTTAATCTTATGTGCGACATTTTCGTCGGTCCGGATTTAGCTTAATTATTATTGTTTAATATAATTAATTTCGTTTTATTCCATCTTGCGATAGAAATTTCATAAAACCGCGCATTGCGTACACGAAATCGTTCGATACACCGTTCTTATGTATATTTAACAGCTGCTGAAAATTTAAAGCAACGATGACTTTTCTATTTCAAAGCTCTGACTCACAGTACGTCAATCTGAGAGACTTTCGCCGATCCGCGCATCAAGGCGATCCTAATTCAGGAAACGCTTTTAACGTTATGAATCACCAACCAAAATTTATCAACGTTTATGCTACCCTTAAGCAAGCAAAAGATCCTTGACAAAAATGTCGAACACAAGAAAATTAAAATATACGCAAATAACCATCTTCAGATATTAAATTTCAAGAGTAAATAAATCTTTATGCAATACTAATGCAAATTGTTTTAATAGATCAGTAATTAGTAATAATAATAATGATAATAATAATAATATAGTAAAAGCGTATTAATAATAATAATAGCATATAATAAACAATTACTCAAAAAAATAGTCTTACAAGTACAATCACACTTTTTTGATAGAGAAAAATTAGCTGACAATAAAATAAATAAATGATTAGCAAATATCACGTATGTTTAATACTTAATAAATATAAATGAACAGATTTTATATCTAAACTGTTTGTAAAATTTAGAAAGAAAATTTTTCTCCTGTCTATTCATGTTCAGGCCAATTAGGTATACTTGTATAAAAATTTGACTGTATAATTGATACGAGACCTAAATATTCTAGAATCTATTCATAACATGTTGCTGCTATAAACTCTATGTATAATAAACAGTATTTTAGCAAGTACGAAAAATAACGGTAAATTTTTGTTGCGACACCTAGAAATCCATCTACGTCAGCAAAATGTTTTTTTAAGTGTTAACAATCGATAATGAGGAACCGAAAGACACGTAAGAACTCTTTTCTCGCGGTAAGACGACTTTGTTTCGCAATCAAGTGATATTCCATGACCCGGGTCCAGCAACGGTCGCCATGTGTATCACGGCGATCCAGAAATAAACCGAAAGGCACTCGGATTTGCCAAGGAAAGCAAAAGTTATAGGAATTAAATTTTACCGCGCCAGAAACGCGCGCGTTGGCGCTCGCGCACTTATTAGAGCAACGAAAAACCCAGAAAAGCGTGTCGCGGATGACGTGGTCGCGAGTTTCCGATTTATTTACAAACAGTGGTGGATATTTTTACATCTACGTGGGTGCGAAGATAAGCATGACGGCGCGATGGAAGAGATAAATCGCATCGTGACGCAAGAAAATCCTCCGTTCGTTCGACACACGCTGCCCAACTAATATATTTCTCTCTGGTAATTGACATTTTTGTCGTAAAATAAAAATGTGCATAAGAGACTTGAGATACGTCGGCTAATATAAATTCGAAACTCTTCGTATCGAGGGTACTTTTTATTTGTGACTTAATGTATTTGCGTTGCAACTTTTATCGATGACGATATCAGTTTGAAATTGTGTTTTACAATAAACTTTATATAATAATATCGTAGAGTTACCAACGTATGAGCGAAAGGATTGTCGTGAATATTGCACGAAATTGGCTTAGTCCCAAATTGCAATGTTGGTATTTCCAAGACAGTTTCCTCGTTACATTTATTTGCCTTAATCGCTCGCACCATTAGCATAAATTTCAAAAACTTATTTATAGCCTCCACGTTTCCATAATGCACTTTAGAGCAGCTAAATTTCATTTCTACTGTTCCGTAATGCATTTTAGAACAGATAAATTTTATTTTTATGGTAAATTGATAAACTCTCTTTCTCTCTCTCTGCACGAATTAATTAGAATTACCTAGAAAATGACAGTATAAAAATTACAATAATCATTAACATGACTTTTGAAAGATATATCCATTCATTTATTGATATATTTCATACATATAAATTATACAGTTAAGTAACGGTACAAATTTTTAAAGTCTTGCTTATTTAATTTTTATCAACTTATCGGAGAAAAAGTATAAGAGATATATAAAACAATTACTTAATTTACATAATAGATACGGATTTATAATATAATTTTAAATCAACTAACGTAAAATAGGAAGGGTTATCATATTGTAAAATTTGAAAGTTATTTCTAAATATTCTAAATTTATACATTGGATCTCTTGTCTATTGGTACAATGTCATTAATGTTGTGTGTATGTGTCATGTGTACGTATACATCATGTAGTTTGCGTGCATATGTGTACATTTTATTTTGTATGTGAACTATACATGTTTCAGTTTTCAGTTCAATTTTATTTAACACACATTGTACGTAATTTTATTTTTAAATCGACAACGAACGCGCATGTATTATATAAAATTGCTCATGTGTATTTAATATAAAAAGTGTAATTGCATAAAAGTTGTTCGTATAGATGATAATGTATTGTGTGTATATGTAGAGAAAAGTATACTTTTTAAATATAAATCGCATCATTACGATATCATAAATGACAAAAAGAGTTCGTACTTACATTTACATGCAAACTACAACTGTTATGAATTCATATAAAAAATATATATTCTTTCGTGACTAGATAGAAGGTTAATAACTAATATTTCTACTTTATTCATATTTGTAGAAAAAAAAAGAATGAAATAATTAAAAATTAACTGTTGAACATTAATATTTAAAGAAAAAAATAATAAAATAAATATAATAATGTATAATAATATTAATAAATACTACAGAGATGCAAATTTGTGACGAAGTGGAAGGAAAGATTACTCTTATAAAAGAGAAAAGTGTATACAACATAAATTATTCTTATTTATGTCAATAATAATTTTACCAAGAAAAAAATGAATAGACGTTATTTGAGATTTTTTTTTTAGAAACTAGTGAATTTGAAAAATACTTGAAAAGAGACATTTTTATTCTCTCACATACACATTACGCGTGGTTAAAAAATGCGGCTTACTTCAACGTTTTTATTGTATCATACACTCCGTGTTTGATAGTTTAACCAGTTATTGTAGACGTATATGATACAGTTGTGTGTTAATTAATTTCTATAAAAAAAAATTTACATATGTCGAGTATTTCCAAAGCCACCGTGACCAGCCTGGCTGGCACCCTTATTGTATCCCATCTGAAGACCCAGGTGACCCTCGCTAGCACGAAGCTGATCTTCGCTGAAGCTTCTCTTGTTCTCCTCCGCCATTTTCGGCCCTAAACTTGGCCCGGTCCAGCCATGTTTCTGCGTCTACAGAAACATTTACCCCAATTAAACTTCACAAGTACTTAACGATCAAAGCTGTAGCAAATGTGGCAAATATATGCGCCTATGCTGTACTGACTTGTATCTGTCAAAGTTTTGGAAGTTTTCAATTTTTTTCCTTGTACATAAAGACTATTATTTTTTGTATTTCAGAGAAAAGTATCCTCTAGTATTATAAATTTTAAAAACGGCAATAATATTTTCTAAAAATTTAGATCCAATCTGCTCCATCAAAAAAGTTCTTTCCTTATCATTGGGAACAAAATGTCTGATCGTAATCTCTAATTATGATTTTATAAATCATTGATCAGTCGCATTATTGTCGTAAACTCACCAATCTGCCTAGGGCATACAGGCAGAGGGTGACTTGCGGGATATTACGCCTCTCAAAGAGATCCGCAGTCTGGAAAATTTCTTCTTGCGGGACACCGTAGTTTTTGATCGCCGCCTGGAATCTATTGACAGCAGTAATATAATATAGATCTATATAAAAATCGTTGTGTAAAGTGAGATGAGAGAAAATAATTCGCTTTCGCTTCACCTTTGAATGTTTTCCATAAGCTGGAAATTGGTGCCCTTAGATTGAATTTTCTTGACCGAACCGGGCGCAAGTTTGTTGATTAGATTACAAAGGATTACACCGTCTCTCAAAATGTCCTCGTAATTTCCTGGTGGAAGTTTCTCGCCCACCACGGCTTCGATCCAGGCGAGGACCTCGGCTTCCTGTTCCTTGTTGCGGGCCTAATTTAACGCAATTTAAGTGTAGATATAAATTGGCTTTCTCACACAGGCGCGATCATTTTTAACGTCGTCTTTTCTCTCATTGTAACAATTTTCTTTAGAATGCATTCCCACGCAGACCGCGTGCACGTGAGCATCGTAAGCGTTTTCTGGATGTCTTAAAAATGGCTGTATCAGAAATAGATCGCGGTGAGTGGCGGTGTAGGATTACTCGCGTAAAGTCCAACATCGAAAATAAAATATGGCGAGTGATGTCTTGGCTTTTACGAAAACTGGCAAAGCGGTGTTAAATCGTCGAACATATGTTTCGTAGATTCGAACGAACTTAGAAAAAATCGTGTTCTTGAATCGCACAGCGAATTGCCCTTCGAACAGTTCAATGCTAAAGAAAGTCTTTGAGTAAACCCTTAAATACATAAGTGGATCTGAAAGACCTCATATGTCGTTTAAAATGCCGTACTTGAAAGTCCTTAACAGTTTTTTTATTGATAATGATTTTTTAAAGGAAAAGTGGATTTTTGAACAATTTCTAATTTTTGCTTAATGGTTTTTCTTTCTCACAACTAAACAATAAGTCATTTTTCGGCAATATCGATTATGCAGTCAAATTTCTGAGATTCTGAACTTTCATATGAAAAAAAAGATTGTTGAAAAATGTTGATTAGAATTAGTGTTATAACTTCTCAAAGTTGAAAAAGTCTCCCAGATCCGAAAATGTGTTTACGTATTCTATGGGATCGGTGTGTTTAAGGGTTAAAGAAAAACGTATTATATGTTATTTTCACAGGAATAATAGTACTCGTGTATTTGAAAACTGCGTAGAAGATAATGGTGACATATAGCCGTTTACGTAAATCTGTAATTAGTTGCACTTTAATCGGATGCATAAATTTCACAACAATTTCACGGTAAATGTTTCGTGAGAAACGGATAACGGGCATCTTAATGGCTCTCGCGCGTTCAGAATTTCTTAGACGTTCACACGGGACGATTTATGATAGGAACAGCTGTCTGACGCAAAACGGACTCTGGCATCCCTCGGTCGAAGCTATAAATCAGTATTTCTAGCAAAATTAAATGGCAACCCTGAAAAGCCGCGAATTCGAAGCCGCCGTGATTGTTTCGCGGTTCGCGACTCGCTCGACCGTGCGATATTTTGGGAGGCGACGGCGTTGTTTGGACATCACCGATATACAATGAACTTGTGCAATTTTGCAATAACATCGCAATCGCAGTTCTGAGAGCAGCACGGCCGTAACTATCTCGGTATCTATATCATCGCGGAATTCAGCCAAGATGCATACCTGCGAATGTAATAAAGGCGACATTTGGTCCTAATTGAACGTGCGTGATTCGCATAGCACGTTATATACGATTCGTTCCCGATAATGAGGTAAACGTGCGTTAGCACGATAGTAAAGTGATAATTTTGAAAAAAAATGACAAAGCTATATAGATTTGAATTATGAAATGAGATCTGTACATGGAAAAAACAATTCTGTCGAACCATTTGAAAAATTTATATCGAATGTTTAACTTAATTACTGGAATGTCGAAACTATTTGCAACAATATTATTATTTTCATCGCGTTGATGTCAGCCGTAATATCTTCGAATTCGTTACGCCGCCGTGAAAGTACGTCGACTTAGAATTTCCTCTTATCTGCAAAGTGTCAGACCGACGGTCGAGGCAACGTGTTCCTCGTCGCATCCACAGTCGGGGTGGTATTTTAGGATCCATTTTCAAGGGGAGCGGCTTCCGTTCGTACGAGAGTGCGGCCTCGCCGTTTCCGAGGACGTTTCGCGAACGTGACGCGCGACGCCGCGGCCGCTCACTAAATTTAAAGTTAAATTGGATGGGCCCCGCGTATACGACTCGCATCTCCAGCGAATTGGCTGGCGGCAAATCAAGTCGCGCACCTGTGCCGGAGGCGCATCACACGGCGTGTCGCCTCCGCGCATGAATTGGATATTACGATCGAGCGTGACGTAGCGTACGACATCCAGGAATTCAGTGCACGCAGGATTCCATAAATCCACAGCCACTTGTACAATAAATTGCGATACGAAACAAGGCTGTAGTCAATACGAAAACGAAGACAATGAATGTATTGACGAATAAACGATAGATATTTACAATGAGAGAAAATTTGTTTTGAATAAAAAAAAAACATTTTCTTAAAACTACAAATATTTTTATGCAAGCATTTGTTTGTTCTGTCCAAGTAAAAATATTTACTTTGAAATAAATAGACATGTTATACCTTAAGTGTATAATTTTGCATTTTTTACATAATGATTTTACAAATAAATTAATAATCTTATTAAATTTAATTAAATTGTTTCCTTAGATTAAAAAATCAATCCTGAAATTGTTTCGTTGTAAGATATTTTTTTCTCAGCGTGCATCTAATAAATGAAAAAAAAGAATGAAAAATTATGTACTTTTCTGCGGGTATTTTGATAAATTTACTATTTTAAATCGTAAATGCATTCAACAGCATTTTTTAATGTTTTGGATGAAGCACACAGATTGTCAGATAATTAATAATATTAATCTCGTAAGTTGATTTTATTTTTAACGACAACTTAGAATTACAAGAGATTAACATTGCAATTTTTCTTTTTGGTGTGAGAGAGGCAGAGATAGTTACTGAGTTTCTCTGCAGCAAAACCATCATCTGACAAGACCACACCCAGTAAACTGAAACTCATCGTTTTAGCTACCCGCCGATAATTCTCTAAAACTATTTTGATTCCATAGCTTCATAGGATAACGGCGGAAAGTCTGCGTTGCATAACGTTATTTATGTTAGGATATAAATACACCGGATGTAGAGGAGAAAGACATACATCAAGGAAGAACACTGACGTAAAACGATGTATCAGAAGTGATGGATTGAATCGTAGCTATAAATAGTCGTACGAGTCGTATGTTAAAAGCTTTCGAATGATCGATAGCATCGAACTGCTATAACTAAACAGCAAAAATTTTGATTCTTATAATTTATCATGTCCATTACAAGATATATTTGTAGATCATTCTTTCTGCAGACGTTACAGAATGTTACGTTAATTAATTTTTTTTTTTTATAAAAAACATAAAAGCTCTATCGCGATTTTCATACTTCGTCAAATCACATATTAATTATATTTTATTTGTATAAAAAAGAAAACAAACGTTATACAAACGTTAAAACGCATGGATTTTTTCTTATTGGAGATATCACACGCGAGAATTGGATCGCGATTAATTTGTCACTGGATCGTAAGAAAGGGGTAGCGTCTCACTAGCTCGGAAGAAAACATACCGGCATTCTGTTGCTGCGTTGTTTCCTCAACGACGACGACGACCTTTCCGGATTGCGTGTGACTTTGAAACTTCGATGATGTCGAGTAGAAACTAAATCGGACGGCGCGCGTCGCGACGCTATATGGCGTCATCCCCTCCGCTAATATTTAAGTGTTTTTGGCTTGTTGCCCGGTTTTCTGGTGGGTATTCCCACACCCCCGCTCGTAACCAGATCTTGACATCGCGGCCCTATTTACAGGACGCGGCGTGACCCTAAATTAAATTACGATTCGCGTTTAGGCAGATCCGCCGGGAAAGTCATCTTGGAATCGCACAGACGCATCGTATTTTATATCGTATATTTTATAACAGATGCTACAAAAGTGTGACGAAAACAAAATAATGTCGAACAAAAATTTCAAAGAATATAAAGAAGATATAAAATGTTAAAATGTTACGGATTAAATTATTTTATTTGTATCTACGAGATGATAAAAATTTCGTTTACGATTTGAAACAGTAAATTTATCAAAATACTCGCAGAGAAATATATAAATTTTTCTTTCCCTTTTTCATGTATTAGATGCATGTAAATATGTCATTTATTATAATTTGACAATCGTCATTTATTGTCCTTAGAATGTAGTAGTAATTAGTTGAAGTAGTAATAAGTTGAAAAGTTAAAAGTTATAACTTTTTATTTAACTTAACTAATTTAAAATGATTTAATTCTTAACATTAATTAATTATTTTTGAAACTCTAATATATTAACTTTAATATATTAACTCTTGTTCCAAGTTAAAAATTTATCTATGTGTCTTTGTAAAAAAAAAAAAATAAAAAAGTTCTTACATAAAAAATAATATTTCTTTTTAATTTAATATGAATACTTTTCAAATTTAATTTACATTAATTTAATCTTAACGCAACTTTTAATTAAATTAGTTTCTCGTTCATGTAATTTTTAATGTAATTAAATTAATTTTGTAAGTCATTAATTTTAAACTTATTGTAATGTGGTTAAAAAAATAAATTAAAATAAATTAAAAATATATTAACTTATACCCAACCCTGGTTGTCTCCGTGAATTAATTACAGCTTTACTTTGTATCGCAATATGTTAAATTAAAAATATAAATAAGTCAACAAATTAAACACAAAAATGCACTTGAAGTATGAGTAAATTTATTTAGTGCATAAAATAATTTAGAAAGTAATATGTGTATCTCTTTCTTTTGTTTAGGAGGCTACTTTTAAATTTCATGATTTGAAAAATCAGTGAGAAAATTTTGTGACTGACAGCTGCGTGGCATCTGATGTTGTGCTCTATTTTTAGTGTACATACGCGGTGCGTTCTATGAACGCCTGTGAATGTTAAATATTCGACTGTAGCGTTTGAGACTTAATTGATAAACAGTTTAACACGTATAAAGGATCAATTCAACGATCCATTCGAATTGTATTATCGTCCCCGATCTAAGTTGCACATTTACAGTGAAGCTTGTTCTTGACATCACATATGTATAAAGTGCGACAGAACGAAAGATGTATTTTCAGAAAGATTTGAGCATCACTTAAAAAAGCAACACGTTTCTTCGCGGACATTCGCGACATTTCGTCGTTTAATGTTGAAATAGATAAAATATAATAGAACGCTTATTTAATTTTCTTCAATCAGTTTGCTCCATTTAAATAGCGAGTAACAACGGGAATTAAATCCGGAGATGCGCGTTACGAAATGTCGCTTGCGACTTCTGACGAATTCTCCATTATAGAATATTTCAGTGAAGCGGAATAATTCGAACAAGTGGGTGCAATTTGCCGCGCGCCTTTAAGATACATGGGACATTCGCCAGACGGAAACGCCGATACATAAACGTCGTAATTTCTGGACTCCGGCCACTTCGAAGGGGTGATGCCACCGCCGAGTTTAGATTTCGTCAATCGTCGCTGTTTCCAAGTTTATCGTAACGGATCTGCGTAGACGTCTGGAGCAACTGATCTGCATCCGTATATACGAAAACGTTACGTAACGAAACGCAATAACAAATGGCAAGTCGCCGATAATCCTTTCAGTACAAATGACCCGTTTCGTTGGGACATCTTAAATATCCTTGGACATTGACGCGATAATAAATGTACAAAACGATAGAAAAACTAGATATAAGTAGAATTATTTTTTACTTTTATCACGGATTATTATTAAATCAATCAACATTTATCGATTCAATTTATTATTGTAATTTTTAATTTACGCGAGCGACTATGCGATTTTATAATTATGCTTATAAGTTTGATTTGTTATTAAAATTTTTTATCATTAAATCATTCCGCGATTATTGAAGCGGCGCATTAGATTTATACTTCGTTCGTGCAATGTGTATTTATTCAAAGTGTTTTTAAATCAAAGTTTATTAAAATTCGCGATAACTCAAAAGTGCAAATAACTGTCAGCGTTAAACTCTTAATTAATTATTTATTAATTCAATAAGTTTTAATACTTTACAAGCGTTAAAATTATTAAAATTGCAAAAAGTTTGAGAATTTAAAAGCATAATTTTATTAGTATCTATTATTCATATTATTACAATTTTGATTTAACTTACAAGGAAAGGCTCAACTCGGATATTCGAAAAATTATGAAACTTTGACAGTATATAGAATATATCTAAACATATAGTAAAATAATTTTTTTAAGATTAACCCATTTTTCATTTTTATTTTATTATTCACCAATGAAAGAAGAATAAAATTTTAATGAGAAAATTTATTTCTCTTTTATTAAGAGAGAGATTTATCTATTAGGAAACTTATCAATTGTTTCAAAAATTATTTTAAACAATTGATGCTTTGTTTATGTTTTGCATAATTTTTTAAACAACTGATAAATTTTCTGATCAATAAATCTTATTAAAATAAATATTCCATCTAGAATTTTATTCTATTTCTTTTTATTGGTAAATAAAAATAAAAAGTAAGCTAATCTTCAGAGATTAATTTTAGTCTTTCAAGATGAATTCAAACAGTAAAAAAATTGTTTATTATACCTGTCAAGATATCTCCTGTATATAAAGTTTTATAATTTTTTAATTTCCGAGTACAAGACTTTTCCTTATTATCCTTATTAGTATCCTGTAAAATATTAAACAAATCTCTGCATAAGACAATAAAGAAATTATATTTATAAAAATATCTCACAATAACGTGATGCTAAAGAGGTAAAGAGAGAGAGAGAGAGAGAGAAAGAGAGCACACCATGACGAAAGATACAACAATATCGAACCTCAGGCGGCATCGCGCCGTTCGAATACGCGCGCGCCTCGGCCGCGTAACCTCCTGCCGTCATGCGATCCTGTTCGGATATATTTTCTTGCAAATACCCGGCTAGTCTGACATTTAAATTATCCGTTAACAATGAAATTTTATATGCACAGAACGGACGTGGGCAAGTTCAGTGCGCCGTGGTGCGCCGTCCGCTGCTCATTTTACTCACCAGTCCTTTAGTTCGAAAAACAGTCGCTATGTGGCGCATGACACGTATAACTTTCTCCGTGTTAGAATTACTCTACCTACACTATGAATACGAGGCTGGCAGAAGCTTTCGTCAGCTTTGCGCAGTGGCGATATCGTAACCAATGAAGTTCTACTGAGGTGCGATTATTGCTAGTTGAAAACTTTTACCAATACCCCGCCATGACGATGTGAAATACCATCGGCTACGGCAATTTTTGAAAGTTTCTGCGGAAACTGATAAGTCTAATTCAAACATAAAAAAACTACATCTTAAAATAAGAATCTTCGTCTACTTATTTCTTTTCAAGTAAATAAGAAAAGATGAAAAAGTGTTTCTAGTTTGTAAAGATTTTTCGACACATTCATTCGTTATCTAGTCATACTTCTTTTAAATATGTACATATGTTATCTATTTTTTTAGATATTTGTCACATAAAATAAAATATATACAATTTCCATTATTGTCTCATATCATATCTTAATAAATAATATTTAATGTTTAAAGATAATATACAACATAGTTGTAACGTGTTATAATGCTAAATTAATATTAAATAATTAATAATGAAATTATTAAATAATTTAATAATAGATTAATATTAACTAATCAATAATAAATTTGATTATAATTTTATCGTAATATTTAGAGAAGAATTTATCTAGAAAAACATTCCTAAGATAATAAAATATCGGAATATTATCTTATAATTGTTTTTCTAGATAAATTCTTTTAAATTTAAAAGACATTGGGTGGTATGTATCATTTTTTAACCGATATTAGAGAATAGCTTTCAACATGTTTGTTTTCTTTTTTACTAGATCGCAACTTCCTGTTCTAATTGTAAATTTCTTGCAGGTTGCTGGCAAGCGTGAAGCAAGCCAAGAAGCTGAAGCCCAGCAATGGATGGAGACTGTACTTGGTCGAAGATTTCCACCGGGTGAGTTTTTAAAATAATTTTATTAATATAATGTTTTGTCTTAGTTTAGATAAATGCTTTTCTGATATGCACGTATTTATACATGCAAAAGTATTTATACATTTTTAAGAACCAAATGACTTCTGTAGTGAAGTATTACTCATATTTCACAAAATAACGATAATGATTCTTAAGATTTATTATACTAAGAAAATTATTTGTTAAAATAAAAAATATATTTCTTTGAATGCGTTTTTCTTAAAGGAAATATTTGTTACATTTAAGAAAATATTTATACATTCGAAGTAATATTTTTTTTAATATATAAAATGTTTTGTTTTTTATTTGAAATTTTTTATTTGAAATCAAATAAAAAGAGATAAACAATATTTTTAAAAGAAGAAAATGGATTTCTTTTTTTAGATATGTAAAAAATGTTAAAAATTTGTTTACGAAATAAGCAAAATTTGAATAAATTGTTTTGCAAATATGTACAAATTATTTATTTACAAAGAAAGATTATATTTTTGTTTTAACACAAACAGTCGCTATATGGCGCACGACACACACATATGACTTTCTCTGTGTTAGAAACTCTACTCTACTCTACCTATATTATGAATACGTGTCTGATAGAGCTTGTTGTCAGCTTTACACAATGGCGTAACTAATAAAGTTCTACTGAGGTACGATTATTGCTAGTTGAAAATTTTTACCAATATTCCGCCATAACGATGTGAAATATCATTAGTTACGGCCAATTTTTGAAAGTTTCTACGAAAACTGCTAAGTCTAATTCAAATATAAAAAATACATCTAACACATTAAATAAATTTTTTGTTTTAAATAAAAAGTTCTTTTATTCAAACAAACACTTTGTAATGAACGAGTAGTACGCGGCATTGTCGACAAATAGATAGATAGATGTGTGGCAAAGATTTATTTCTCGTACTTAAAGTACTAATTATAATAGAATCATTATTTTTTAATCGAGTAAAATATTTTTTTTATTTTAATAAATAATTTTCTTAGTGTATGACTCTGACATAGTATAATTTTACAATTATATTTATATGAAGAAACAAGCCATTGAATAATCAATCATTTGTTACTTTTTTCGGAACAAAAAGTACCGCCCTTATGGGAAGTAATTTCTTTAAATGTTATTCCAGCGCGCCTTTTTTCATTGAAAATGTATGAAGTCGACTTTCTTACATAAGGGCCATTTAATGGCTCTACCAACGCATATGAACTCCTGTTCCATGGAGCTGATGTGAATCCGAAAGCGTTTCGACGTTTTCATCCCCATCGGGGCGACGCTCAGTCAAAGGGGTGGAAGCGCATGCCGTTATCTAACTAGAATCACATAATTGCCGGATACAAATGTCAGGTCGCGTGACGTCGCAAAGGTTAAGCTTCGTCGCGAGGTCAGTTCCCCCGTATAGTACATACACCCGCCATGTAATCGAAAATGCAACGGCGGCGACGAGGTGCGGAATGCGATGCAGAACGGATATTGATCTCAAACGTCTGCGGCACCACGTGCCGTAATGTATGAACGTTCCAACTGCTCGCACGTTATGTATCACTGTCGTAAATAAAATGATCAGAGCCGTTTAAAGGAGCGGAGGTAAACTTCTAAACGTATACGTAAAAATCAATTGTATTTTATTGATTTTTATTCGCGTACAAAGAAAAAAATGTTTATACTTCGCGACAATTGCGATTTTCCGTCTTATTAATAACGTGCAAGACTCGTTTGAACGGATTGCGCGGCTGCAACGAGCCTGTATGCGATTGAATAAAAGCTGAGCGCAATTAGCGGCCTACGTCGAAATCGTATCAACGATTTTTTCGAGATTACTAAACTCCACCCGAACCCACCCGGAGGGGTAGTTCCACCCTCCTGTCGCGTTATACTCGCCTGGCAAAACGCGCGCTTTGTTACGTCATTGCGAGCCACCCTATCGAGCATGCCCCGGCGGACAACCCTCGATTCGACATACACCCCTGTTGCGACAAACACGCCAGGCGTCGACGCAATCGACATTACTTCACGTACGTTTGCGCGCTTCCGTTTACTCTTTCCACTAGTTTCTCTTATTTATAAGTACTCCACTTGAGATGGGCGCAGTTTGATGAGCGGATCGAAAACGTATATGATAAAATCTTGTGCGACATCGATAATACATCGTCCTTCGTGACGCCGATGGCTATAAATAACAATTCCCGCATGCAATGTTATTCTCGAAACGTAATTAGTAAAATAAAATTGTCATGAGAAAAAGAGAGAGAGAGATATGAGAAAGCTCTTTATTCTGTCGTTTGCTTAAAAAAGTTCGTTTCTTAAGTAATCGGCTATTTTATGAGTATATAAACAATACAAAATTTTATTTATTTTTTTTTTCACATTTTTATCATATACGTATACTAAAAATATCACTTTGTAGGAAAATTCGTGTTTCTGTAACAGAGTTACAATAATCATTTTCTCTCTTCATTAAAATTAAGCATTACCGAAGAGTCATTGTATGTATATGTATCATATATAATTAACTTAATATTACGTTGCCAATGGAATTAAATAAACGCGAATCGAAAAAAGTTATTTTCCGTGAGATCAATAAGATAAGATCAATAAATTTTAAACGGAGCTTGACGAGTTTCTCCCTGCTTTCTGAACTACCGTGAGAACTCATCGCGGATGTTCCTCGACCGGTCTCCGCAAATGCGGATCTCGTTTTCGCCGCGTTTGCCAGGACCTTGGGGCCTGGACCGCATAGGCAGGAACTTGAGATGCACCCGATAATGCTGATTATGTCGAGTGTTTAGATTTAACGAGCCTCCACCTACGACTGTCATCCTGGTTGTGCTGAGGACGCGGTGGAGGTGGCCAAACGACGAAACCACCCCCACTCGGGCACATGATTAATCCCCACTAGGAACCTTCGGTACCTACGGCTATCTAAGTGGGGGTCTCCTCGGCCCCACAAGAAAGCTCTCTTGAACGAGTGGCAGCCTGGTGTTCGCGAACCTTGAGCGTACCTGTCGGAAACCTGTCGCGGAATTGAATGTTCGTAAAAAAAAAAAGTTCAATCCGGTTATCAGATTGGCGCCGTTCGCGATAGAGAAAATTTTTTATTTTCACGATTAACACTCGATTAACTTTCCTTTTCTACTCTCTAAATCGGAATCAGCGTGTTACTCACAGTGAAAGACAGTGAACAGCCTGATTTCAGGGTATATACTTATAACTATATCAATCAGCGATATATGCACTGTCTTTCAGTGATACATTCGAATATTCTGATCAGTGAGAGTACCACCTCCCTCTTAAGCAGAATCATTGAAGGATAGCGAACAATTACTGATGATCACAGTTATAAATATAGCATTCAGTAAATCAATAAGATTTTATTGATTCAGATTTAGAGAGTAAACAAGCTCCTCATCAAATCTTATCAATTTACATATATTTCTCAAGCAGTAACGACGTTGATCTTGTTATTTGTATTTATCTCTTTCTTTTATTTTTGTATTAGATATTATTTATAAGTCTACTTGTCCAATAAGTTGCCTCGTACAATAATCGTAATTTATTTCAATATGAATTAACAGAAGAGAAAACGATAATAATACCACAAATTAAGAGATAAAGTCTTATTTATCGGGCACGAAGATATAAAACGACGATTGATGTTATTATTATATATCTAATATCCTTAAATATCATTTCCATTCACCGCTGAAGAAGTAACATGTCCCTTTCTTTTCTCCGCTCTCTCTCTCTCTCTCTCTCTCTGGTGATTTAAGAACGTGTATTCAGTATTCATTGGACCCCCATCTTCGACGAAACGTGTCTAGGGATGATCCGGATCACAATGGACGATATATACGTTACGTAGAGCTCTACGCGAGGATGCGAGCCGGATAGTCGAAGCTTTTGATGTTATTGACTCGTTTAAAATTGAACTTAAACGGTCACAGTGCAATCACGCCCCTCCTGCCGCGCTCCGGGCGTTCCTGACCTGCCCTAGACACTGGAATCCTGATGCACGCGCAGCGGGAGTTTGATGGGAATTTCAAGGTATCCCACGGGACTTCCAAATACGGATAGTAGCCTGCTCCCGGAAGCTCGCAAGGCATGCTTGGCACGATCCTTGTCTGATGGGTCTCGATCGTGAAATATCATATTAACGACTTCGTTGCGACTTGTCTTGAATATTAATAATCGATTCGTATCCCCAGAAGAATCAAGTTATATTCAAAAGCAGCCAGTTCGCAAACTTTGCTAAATAGCAGTTCACGTCACGAATTTTATTAAAGAACAGTAATTTTAAAGCGTTTTGCATTTCTACATTTATTGTATTTAATATATTTTTTTTATGTGTTGATCGCGGGTAAAACTGGGTATCCTCGCAAGAATTGAGTTATATAAAAAAAAAAGTCAGTCCGCAAACCTTGCTAAACAGCAGTTCACACGTCGCAAATTTTATTAAAGGAAAAAAATTTTTTAATATTTTGTATTTATACATTTATTGTACTTAATATTGTTTTTTTTTTTTATATATATCGATTGCGAGTAAAATAATACAATCTTAACATCGATGTTCTTTCATACAAGCGGCAAAGGTGCAAAAGTTAAAAATAAGCGAATGATTAAACGTTGATGAAGAAAGGGATTTGCGTTAATCAAATTAATTTTAGGGTGCAGGTGGAAGCGCTCCTGTTTCCACGTTATCAAAATTATTCGTTGCACGTAACAAAGCTTTCCGTTCTATTTCAGATTGAGTTACGTCAAACATATCGTGAAACACACGCTCAGAATTCACTTGTCACTGCACACATGTTGACAGCGCTTATTTCGTGAACACGTGTTTTCCGATCGCGCCGATCTCCATGTCATCGACAAACATTATATTATTTTTCTCGTGTCACCGTTCTCGAACGTTAGAGCCGATAGTCGACGATGCGTATTGATTTACCGTCATCTGTACATCATGTTACGTCGTAGGGACGCTGGTGTACCAGGGCCGCATACGGCACTCCGGATGGTCGTACCTTGCGCTACTAGTTTATGTGTCACCTCTCTTTCTTTCACCTCTTACCCCTCTTACTTCTTTCGCGCGCAATTACCACCTGCGTCTGCGGGCGGTATTTCATTCGAAAGGCGTTCACAATAAACGATCGACAATTCTGATCACCAATCCGCTCTTCTTCCGAGGCATACGAACGTAGAATTTCATTTTGCAGAATTTTGTTCATATAAACAAGACTCGTCTTTCGCGTACAGAGAAAATTACAATATAATTTAAAATTACATTGATAATATATCGGTATATCTTTGCAGTTACATATATCACTACGATTTCGTGCAGAATTGAGTTACGCGTGTAACTGGGTAGCACGGGGGCGCCGTTGAAATTTGATTTGCTCGGAATTGCTAACCGAAATGAGATAACTCGTTCGCGCACAAAGCGCTTCAACGTAACAGCTGCCTTCCCTCTGTTCCGGAATAATCTCAGAGCGATTTGTATCGATGTGAATGCCGCTTAACGGCGCGCATAATACGTGCGACGCTTCCAAAACAGAAGAAACGTCAGTCATCCGTCCGTCACGGTGGCGTAAGTCGCTCGGGTGCACCAGGGCACCAGCAGACGTTTGAGGGATTTATAGGGTGTCCCGCCAACACCCGTCGCCGACGACGGGTCGATTCGCTAAATTACGACCCTACGGCTGCGTTTCAGCCCTCCCGCTTCCTCTCGTCTCCGCCATTCATCTCCTCGACCCCGAGCGTGATTGCGCTCCGGGTTTTGCGCGATCATTGAGCATCATCATCAGGTGCGTTCTCGTCATATGACGCGGCGTGACGTCACGGAAGCTCGCGCCTACTAGGGAAGTAACGGTGAGCAGTAGATGAATTTATGGGGATGGGATACGTTGTTCCATTCCGCGCGGAGGACCCTGGTAAGCTCCTCTCGCGCGCGTCGCGAGGACCACCGGCGCGTGGTTGGGGGGATAGGAGAAGGGGTGTAAGGAGGACTCCTTCGATACGGAAAGAAATCCGGGCGACGAGCAACGGGGGTCGGCCGATCACTCGAGGATGGGCCGCGAGTGTCAGTTGTCCGTCAAGAGATCGTCAATGACGTCATTCCGAGACGAGCCTACCAGGATTACAGCCCCGAGCTAGATTTACGAGCGTCGCGCAATCAACAGGTGGTTCGCCGCGAGTTATAGGTAATACTGGCGCACGCGCGCGTTGGGGGAGGATGAGGAGGAGGAAGCGAACGCATTACGCGACCACGGGGACGTGCATTGCCACCTGCGGTGGCTTCTTTCGTGTCGACGTAATACAGTGACGATTAACGTGAAACAGTAACGCGACCGGTAACGTGGCAGGAAGAACGAAACTAGGTGGTCGAGCATCTCCAGCGTTTTGATTTATTTTCATTCCCTTCACCGAGAGAAGCGTTTGGTATTTGTGACTGTAATTGCACGCATGATTGAGAACTCCCCAGCCAGGAATGGTTGGTCGAATTGATGTCGATCGACGTTGACGGCACTGATCGAGCGACGTCTATTCGACTAATTATTTCTAGCGGGGTCTATTTTTTATAGTTATTACTGCTAGGATAGTAGTAATAATAATCTTATATTTATTATAATTCTATCAACTGAAAAAAATTCATTATAAGTTATCATAATTTTAAATATTAATATAGTAAAATATCAAGATATGCTTGGGATAATTAACACTGAAAATGGCTATGAATTGTAATTAAATTACGATAATTGCAATTACATTTTTTTTTCTCTCAGCGTTTACAGCTTATTAATATTTCTAGTCGCTGGAAAAAAATTGTACGTTTCGGCGTGTAATTATTATATCCTATTTAAAATTTGAATAATTTATATATTTGTTAAATCTATTTTATATATTCACTGATACTTTTTTATTTGATTTTTATATGCTCATTCATTTCTCTAATCTTTAGAAAACGCTCTAGAAATGATTGATGTTGCAGTTGAGGTTTTAGTGTTCAGTTGAGAAACGAATTTAAATTTTAAATGAACCGAACGGATGAGAAACAGACGGACGGAAGATGGAGACTGTAATAATGATGAATTCTTGCTCCGGGATTTATTAGCGTGAGAAACGTGAGGAAAGCGGAGCGGGAGTGTCTCGGATTCTGCGTACAACGGCGTCGAGTTCCCGCGAGACCTGTTGCCACGTTGGCGGTCGTAAATTCAAGCGCAGGATGTTGTCCTGGTGAAAACCGTGCCTGTGACGTCTTTATGACATGAGTCTGACATTTAATCGATACGACGGTGACGCAAGCGCGCTCGTCGCGTCTTTTTCTCTCCGACGACTCTTCCTTCCGGAATAAACTGTCCCATCTAATTTGCCCATCTAATTTGCGATATAATCACGAACGAGGAAACGTCGCGAAATGCAATTTAAATGCAACACAACAGAGAGATTCGAAAGATAGAATCATTATTAGATAGAGAATATACCTATATATGTACGATAGAAATTAAACTAGATTCTCGCAAGTATTAATTTTTTTTTCCTCAATTGCCGACAATTGAGCATGACAAAGAACTAAGTAGTAATTAAAGTAATTGTCGGGCATTTAAAGCGCAGAGAGCAAGATTCTAAGAACCAGACGATAATGACCAGACTAGCGTCGTCGACATCTGGAAGTCATCGCCACCCTAACACTACGCATTGTAGAAATCGACGACCACCCCATTAGCTTATCCGTAATTCAGCGTGGTCTCCCTAATGCAAGAGCTCTTTCGGATATTCGTATTCCGGAAACTTTAATTCCTCATCGGCGGCATTAAAAAATCGTAACAGAGTCGCGAGGGAGGTAACGCAGGGAGAGGGACGCATCGGAGGCGTGCCACGATCGATTTCACGTCAAATCCTCCCAACATGACGACCGTGACGTGTCAACGTAGCAGGATAGTATCACCCGCGGGAATAGTCCCGATCCGCCGATACATATTTGTTGCGTTCCGGGATTTTTTCCCGAAGACAGCAGGAAGACGCACGGCGTCTGAAAACGACCAGGCCAGCATCACGCGCGGACCGTCCGCGGGAAGAAAAACTGGCGAAGACGGCGTCGATGTCGCGACGACGGGCGGCCCACGAAGGCGACTCGCTATCGATTTTCTGTCATCTTCTCGGGTTTACGACATCTCACCGCGTTTCGACACTACCAGGAACCTATCAGCATGTCACGCTTGTTTATCCCCCGGCGCGGCGGGACAGCCGGCCCGCCGCGCGCACCGCCGCGTATTTGTTTGTCGAAGAGGACGCCGGCCGGATGCTGCCTGGATATCGTGGAAAAGCGGACGTGTCGTACAGCGTGAAATTCGCCCCGCCTCCTATAGATAAAAATGTATTGCCCCTGCTGATACGTTGAAACACTCTGCGCGTCTCCTTGTGCCTTGAGATTACTTGAATTCGATCTGTAATTCTCGAGGACGATTGAAGATTGTTCTAGAAGATACATTTATTTAAAGAATCTCTGAATAAAAAAAAAAAAATTACTTGCTTTTGTACAAAACGTTTATCTTTATTTTTAGTACACTGAGAAAGAAAGTTGTTAACTCGACTAAATTTTTTAACTTGATTGAATTCTTCAGTTAAAGTATTTACGTATTTAAGTTAAATATATATGTAGGTAAGTTAAATATATAAACACCGAGGGGAAATTCACAGCCGGCATTGGTGTACAAAATTTCGGCAGTGGACTGCCGAAAAAAGTAAGCAGTGATCTATAATATTGACGGCATTGTCGTCAGTGGTTGGGGAGTGGTGAGCTCACTTCAGAGTCGGTTTTTCGATCATGGGGTTGAGCACAAAAATTTTTGAATACTTCGGGAAAGCTTTAAAATTCTTGTGCAGGCATTGGCGTATGATAATGGGCACGCGGTAGTGTTCATAATTGCATGGCATTGCCTTAATTTTAATATAGGATTGACGGCATTGTAGGCATTGACTAACAATAAGCATTGTCGGCAGTGTACAAAAATGTCGGCAGTGACGGCATTGTAGGCATTGACTAACAATAAGCATTGTCGGCAGTGTACAAAATTTTGGGTTGTGAATTCCCCCTCGATAAACACTTAAACTAAAGTTCAAATATTTTAGGTATTTTAAGTCAAATACATAAATAGTTGAGCTAAAAAAATTTAATCAAGATGACAAATTTAATCACGTTAATAACTTTTTTCTCGGAGTAGGAATGTTACCCCAGAGATTAAAATTCATCTTCGAATAATTAATTGATCGTGCTTGTGACATTCATGGAAGACAAAGCCTCACGCGTTGGATAATAATAAAATTATATATAAGCAATATCAATAAAATTTTACATCTAGTTATCGTAAAACGTAATATTTCATTAGACACACGTATTTGCGAAAAAAAAATCTACAAAAAAAGTGCATTTTATTCCCTCGATAACCAGCTGTTATAAACTACTAGTTTTGTTCGTATTATATCGAATTATTCTCTCGCTATTTAGCCTTCGCTTCGTGCGTGTTTGTGCCAGGGGGAGGAGACCAGAGGAGACTGCGGTCTCTAGGGATAAGGTTCCTGAAGAACGTGAGACTCGAGTGGAGAAGCGAAACGGGAGGTTCGGGGAAAGCGGAAACGCGAACGTGACGGAAGCGCGTAATACGTCCCTGATACCAACCGAACCGTCCGCGCTACACAAAACGAGCAACAGGTCTTGTTCTTCGCTCCGATCAATTCTTTCCTTGAACTGTGCCACGTCCCGAAAAAGCGAGTTTTAATTAAGTCGAGACAACGGGGAGACATTCCGGGAAGAGGAAAAAAATGGCACGCGCGTCTTCGGAAAAACTTCAAATTGGACATTATCGAAAATTAACAGCGGCGATTTTTCGTCGCCGCGCTTCCAGCCGTCATGGTATAATTAGCTCCGATCGGGATTGCGATGGGCCATCCAGAACCAATCGCCTGTCGATGGCTCGTCAATCGAGAATTCAAGTATACGACCAGCCGCGTACTAGGCGAGCAGATTTCGGGGTAGGCGTTTTAGCGCGATCCCCACCAACCCAAAACCACGTGACGCGTCGTCCTTGCAGGATCAGGCTAGTAGTCTTTTAGACAGTTGGCACGTGTCCTCCCGCCCGAAATGTCCTCTAAAATTTCGTAATTAACGAGAAATTTCTTTTTTATCAAATCGTAACGGCAAACACATTGTTTTGCATGTTGTTGAGAAAGTCCTTGTTTTTTTTATCCTCGAGATTTACTTAAATACACATTCCTGTGAATCTTCCGTACTGATATCACCGTGCTCGCGGAATCTAGCATAAAAGCCACAGAAGACTCTCATTGTCAAAAATAATTTCTCTGTTATTATACGTGCAGCGTTACTTTCCGTCGGATTAGAAATAAAGAGATTTTGTTTTAAATTCTAAAAAGTTTTTACCAGAACGTGCTTCGATGTGTGAACGCTAAATTAAAAACTATAATATATAGAAAATACATAACATCAAGAGGAAACCATAGATGCGAGAAACTATGTTGATATTCTCGCACAAATGTGTACACTGCGGCAGTCTCACGCACCCAGAGGATTGAAGCGAAACTATGTACAAGCTTTCTCATTATGCTTTCTCACTGCTTTCGCAATTTTACACACGCAGACTTAATGAAATTTTTATTCTAGTCCTCGTACTCTTATCGGATCAAGACGAAATACTGTTATTTTAAATGCTGAAACAAATTAAACGGGAAGAGCCAAAGTTAGCTGCGAAGCTTCGTTATCGCGTCTTATCTGAATCACTGCGACGAACGCGACGATGCACTTCTGCATCCGAACTCGATAAGAGCCAGATCTCGCATGTGCATATTAACTCCACGTGTAAGGCTAGCTCGGTAGTAGACGAGACAAGACGCGATACTCGGAGAACGAAGAGGCGATTAACGCCAATACGTTCTCGTGGTTATTGGAAAATTCGTACGAGGACGAGGGAGGGGGGAGAGGGGGGAGTTATGCCAACTGTTGCTTCGGGATGCCGCGCGTCGATACAATTTGCCACGGCGGTGGGAGCAACGACGGCGACGGCGGTGGCGGCGGCGGCGGCGGCGCGCGGTGGTGGCGGCGGTCAGCGGCAGCGTCGCGCGCCGATAGATTGGATACATCGATACACCGGTTGTATCGCTGACGTGGGGGAGAGGTAGTGGGCGGAGGGAGGCAGCGACAAAAAACGCAATGACAGCGCGACGCGGTACGCACAGCTCTTGCGGCGGGCTGCGCCCCTAGGAGCCCGAGACGCGTCGTGTCTTTCGAATGGCGACGGGCTGCGCATCGCGTCGCGGCGAGACGCCCGAGCGCGCCGCGGGCTGCCGGCTACCGACGGGGAAGACGCCGACGGCGGCTGCGGCGGCGGCGGTGAGCGCCGGTCAAAGCGTGCGCCGATCAAAGCGAGCAAAAAGTGCGCGCACCGGCAAGACGCGGCCGGCCTTTCCTGATTCTTCGTCCAACGTGACAAAAAATGCCATGCCCCCTTGGCTCGCCTCTTGGCATAATGGGGCGCCATGAGCGAGCGCTGGTTGCACATCCGACCCGGTCGTTCGCGGTTATTATTTCGCGGTGAATCCGTTCGATCCCCCCGACGCTGGGCGGATCGCGACGGGGAAGGGGCGACTGACGGGTGGAAGGGGAGAGGTGGTATCCACTCAGCGCGCGGTGTATCGAGCGAAAAAATGGCCGATGGCAGGGTAACCCACGTGGCGAGTTCGACGTTGATAAAACGCCGCCGCCGCCGCCGCGGATTCACCGCTCACCACGCGCGCCAAAGTCAAAGCTCCCGTCGATCGCTCCGCGGCTCTCTATCGCGCAAGCCCCTGGCCCTCCCGCGTCCGTAACCGCGCGCGGTTTTCGGCGACGTACGTCGGGAAGGAAGGACGTCGCTTCTGCGATCCTGGTGCCGTCGTGGTCATCAACATTCTTTTCGCCATCGGGCGAAATCGCTCTCCTTTTCTCTCAAAGCTTTCTCCATGTAAATGCGCCCGATGTACGCGATGGCGCTCTTCGATGGGCAAAATGCAAATGAAGCACCCTGTAGTTTCGGATTTTCCTCTAGTATCTTTATTAGAGATTTGTTCAGGTTTTGAGAAAAAATATCTCGCGCAATCCCTGTAATTATTATTAATCGGACGACATTTATCATGCATTTCTTAGATTTTATTATGACATAGTTAAATGTTGAAATGTTGTATTGCGTGTTGTATAAATCACTCGTTTATAATTTAATGTTTGTATATTTAATAAGACAAGGTCTCCGAATTGTCAGTCTAATAATTTTTATTGGATTTCAATCGTAGAGCTTATTGCTTATGATATATGCATGTACTTCTCTTTGTAAAGATCATACTTATTTTAAGCGATAAAATATAATGTACATGATCATGTGTTTTTTATAGGCGTTAGTTACGAAGATGCTCTGAGGGATGGCGTTCTGCTCTGCATGTTGATGAATAAATTGCAGCCCGGCTTGATTTCCAAGATCAATACATCCGGTGGAGATTACAAGATGATGGACAATCTTAATCAGTGAGTATCATTACAATGGATTTAAGACAGTGAGCATACTCAAATAAATATGAGAAATTATTTAAAGAGTAAGTGAACGACACAGAGCAGTAATATATTAATAATAACAAAATAAGACTGTATTATTCGCTAAATATATTCCCCAAAAATAATTGACATTTATTTTAGTTTAAGACACTGGCTGAAGAAATATTATTTTCTATATAAACATCTTTATCAATAACATGTTTCTAAGAAATATTCTATAATACAACATTCTTAAATTGATTATTTATAATTTGTACTATTTATAGGGTTGGATAGTAGCTAGTTAAAAAGTTAAAAATGAAATAATAAAATTAAAAAGTCAATAACTTTAATTAATTTTAAATAATTTGATTTTTAACTTTAACTAATCGTTTTTAAAACTTTAATTTATTAACTTTTTTTTAAATTAAAAATTTATCTATGTAAAAGAGAAAAATTATAAAAGGAAAAACACATTTCCACACAAAAAAATATTTTTTTGTTATTTCATATAAATTTAGTTTCTAAATAAAATATTAAATTTGTTTAGAGTAATCAAACTTTAAAAATTTACAAATTTCTAATACAATATAAATAATGGTTTATAAAATTAACTTTCAATTTAAATTAATTTAATCTCAACGTAACTTTTAACTAGTTAGTTTTTTGTTTCATGTAACTTTTAGTTAACGTAACTAAATTAATTTTATACGTTATTAACTTTAATTAAACTTGGTTAAAAAAATATATATTAATTTACCCACCCCTGTTATTTACTTTCTAAGTTTCAACATCTTTTTTTAACACAAAACGTTATCCGCGATAGCGCGAGCGACACAGATAATTTCCTAGCACGGCGGGCTGTCCCGCTTCTCCGTCGGCGACGCGCCTTCTGTGCGTTCATGGTTCCCTAATCCGCCGTCGACTTTACGCAATCGACAGTGTTTTGCGTCAATTCCTCGACTGCGGAGTATCGACAACGCCGATCAACGACCGTCTCGTAGCGAGTCGAGAGATTGTTGACCCTCGCGCGGGGCTCGGGCGAGTTTCGAGAGTCGCGCAATATCGCCGGTACCGAGAGCGATTGGGCGCGAAACGCTCCTGTGCGGTGGCGGTGGCTTGCCGGATCCCACGCGACTCCCTGGTGCATCCTGTACGCCTGGCAGCCGAGAACCGACAAAGTCTGAGGTCGGGACCATCGACTATACATTGGAGCGCGATGAAAGTGAAAACGCTGATAGATATATGTAGAGCCGTAGCGCGTGACCGAACGCGCGGCAGACAGAGAGCCGTGAATAACTCTATAATGTCGTTATATCACGCTGCGCGCACTCTTCTCCGACGTATCAATTATCCTTTGAATTATATAAATATATATATGCCCAAA
Organism: Solenopsis invicta; assembly: GCF_016802725.1. Lineage (NCBI taxonomy): Eukaryota > Metazoa > Arthropoda > Insecta > Hymenoptera > Formicidae > Solenopsis > Solenopsis invicta. The sequence goes on along the minus strand of NC_052674.1, from coordinate 10,280,787 downwards.
TTCAGCGCAACACATTGCAAATTAATTGAGTGACGATTAGTTCGATTGAACTTTCACCGACAGCTCGTTCGAGGGAATTTTTAATGGTTGTCAGTCGCAGTTTCCCATAAACTCAATAAACTCTATGTGCACAATATTTCCTCCTTCTCGGGATTCTTTTATTCTTGTTTTCTTTTTTTTTGAGTTTTCGCAATCGTTTTTGCAGTCGTCTGTCTATATTTATTTATGACGTGGTCGCAACCCGAAAATAGGGTATCCGAGTCGAACGCCTGTAGCACACTGCTACAATCCTGATGAAGCATTTGCCTGCGAGGAGGTGATTTTAGGACAGCGCAAAAGAAGCGCACCCTCGAGCAGCGCTTTTCCGAACCATTCTCCCCCTTTTGTTTCGCTCGAGATGAACGGGATCGCACCCTTCGCTCATGTCGGGTAGAGGAGAGCGCCGTGCCGCGCCGCCGCGGGTGGATTTCTCGCAGATGTGACGGTCTTCTCCCTTCCGGCCGAGAGACACGACTCGACCCCTCGATCGCCTCCTTCCGCGGGAGGAGGAACGCGGCGCCGCGCGTTCCCGCTGTCTCGCGCGTCGTCGGGCGCATTGCGGCCGTGCGCATGTCGCGCTTCTTCGGCGTTTGGCGCGTTTTGAATGTTTAAGAGCGCGTCCCCGAGGTAGTGGGGCGAACGATGCGCAGCGCGGCCACTCCGCGTTACTCCCTTTCTACGCGAGTAGTATGATCCCGGCGAAGGTGGATATGCCGCCACCGCCGCCGCCACCGCCATCGTCGCCGCCGCCGCCACCGCCGCCGCTGGCGGACGCGATTCCACCTACCTAACCACCTACCGCGCGTCTCGTCTCTCGTCTCGTCTTCGCGCGGTCTCCCCGCGTAAGATCACGCGAATATGCTGCACTGGTGTGGAAGGATTCGCTCTCTCCCGCGTGCCGCGCGGCGAGCGCGAACTCGGAGACCCTTTATGTGGCTCTGATAGACGGACCGCTCGTGAGCACTGACCTGCCTCACGCTCTTCGCTCGACCAGCGGAGCGCAACAGGTTGCGAATCATACCGTGGTCGCGTGATCGATACAGAGTCTGGCGAAGTAGTCTGTGGCAGTGACAACAATGTCTATTCTTAAAATTTCTTTTTCCGTCGTGCCTCTTTTACCCTTTTTCTATTCTTAAAAGCTTTGCTCCCTTCGCGTCTGACCTGAATCTTATCACAGATATACGAGAAACCTTGTCAGTTTTATATTATATCAGTTATATCTAATAATTATGTAATACATAATTTTTTAAATATATATATAATTTATGTCTCTCTCGATGAATTATTATATTATATATAAATATACAAAGAGAAATATCAAATATTCAATAATTAATAAATAACAATAAAAATGAAACTGGCTTGAATTTATTTTTGTAACTGACGTTCTTATTCATAGCAAATACTAGTTTTACTAGTTTTATCACCTATCAATCTTACGTTAATATCATTTTTTAATAGTGAAATTTGCAATGGTTTGAATTAGGTAAATTGATGGCGTTTATAAAAATATCAATTTAATTTTTATAATAATTTTAAATGTGTGAATGCAACAAATATTATACAACTTCTTTTATGAAAATATAACAATTCAAAATAAAATTGCATACTTACGCTGTTGCCAGTTATATAAGTTCATAAAAAATTTACAACAGATGTACCTGATTTTCCAAAATGCTGATAACATGCACAAAACAAAATGAAACTTGTTAAATTTATGCCTTTGTTACTTATTTCTTATTTACTTTTTATTTTTCTAAGTAAATGTTGCTTATTTGAAGTAAAAATGTAAAATATTGAATTCTTTCTTTTCTTTAGGAAACTGATACGCATTTCGAAACTTTCTCTTATATAAGTATTCATATATTATCCGATAGATAAATATATATTATATATTTTTAAATGTATAATTAAAGAAAGATAATTATGAAATATATTTAGACTCATTACACAAAGTCCTACATTATTCACTCTATTACACTTAACTTCTTATTATAAAACCATCTATAGAGCAACACAAAGACGCATCTGAAATTTTGCACTCTTCAGTAAAGTCTAGTTTGAAGAATGGCACAGGTTCACTCTTCTCTGAATTGATTTAATACATGACATTATCGCGCGCGATAAATCGTTTCATTATTCAGTACCTCATATGCGGTAGACGCGTCGAGCGTCAGGAACACATCAAAATGAGCAGGCTGTAATATGTAATAGTATGTTTGACGCGCGTATGCCAAATATTCCTCACATGTCAGACACTTTCTCCCGCGATGCTACAAAATTCGCGTTTACATCTCACATTTATCTATAATTTCATTCGGCGCGAAGAGAATATTAAATTTCTCACGCTGGTAATCAGAGTCTTTGTTCTACAAGTGCGTAAACTGATATAGGTTGAAAAAGATCGAAATTATCTTCGGTAAAAAATCAGATCTAGGTATTAGTGGCGATTTGTAAATTGTACGAATTTTTATATCTATGTACTGTAAGTCATCAATTTGTAACAATGGTATATTTGCGGTAAGCGTGCACCCAGAGAAAAGTTATGTTTAAATTGATGAAATCTTTTCTTTAACTTAGTTTTTCTAAACTGAAGTGAAAATATCTTTGAGGAAAATAAAAATTTATTTGATTTTAAGAAATGACGAGAAGATAGTCTTTTTTAAAGCAAATAAATTATTTGTTTAATTCAAATAAATAATTTTTTAATTGCAAGAAGATATTGACAAAAGTATAAGAAATAATTTACTTGTTCTGGCTTTAAAAATATATTTCTTTTGTTTAAAAAAAGACTTGTGTAGCAAACTATTTCTTTAATTCTAATAAAAAGAACAGTAAAAAAAATTTCTTCAAAATCAAAGAAACTTTTCCTTAACCGTATAGCCATGCACAAATTTCTTTGATTCAAACAAATATTTTTGACTCGAAGAAACTCTTCTCTAGGTGTGATTGACGGGATGGGCGTTAATCGTCTTCGACGTTGGAAACGGAGCGTGATTCTGCTATCCTGTTAAACGGGCACACGCGACACGTCATTTCTGCGACGCGGAGAACAAAGGCCACCACCCTGCCGTCTTCGCCATCGGTTGCGTATCGCACGTCCCGTTAATTAGCGAGCAGCGATAATTAGCGACCGAACAATAGAAGCGCGTCACTAGCTGAAGGCGACGCCCAGGCGAACAGCCGTATAAAGGAGTTGCACGTATAGCCTGTGCTTCTCTTTTGTTTCTCCCCCGCCTTTGTCTTCCCTCCGACTTGCCGCACGTCCTCGACACGATGTGTCCCACGCGACTCTTTCTCGTCGTGAGGATTCTCCGGTGTCTCTTTAGCGTTTATTTTTCGAAACATCGTTCATTAAATTGAACGTGCAAAATTATGCGAATTTTTTTCATTTCCTTCTCGAGTTTATAACACGTACATGGCTGTATATTATTGATAAAAGTGTGTACGATTGAAAATGTGTATTATTTTTTTTTTTCAGGTTCCAAAAAGCTTGCGTGAAATACGGGGTACCTGACGTTGATCTTTTCCAAGCTGTCGACTTGATTGAACGTAAAAATATCGCTCAAGTGACGAATACCATTTTCGCCATCGGACGAACGGTAATTACCAATTATTTTATTACTTTTACATTAAATTAAGATTTCATAGTATTTAGTATCCAGAAGAGCTAAAGACTCCTTTAAGGAAGCTTTTTCAAATAAATATAATATATGACAGGATTTTTCAAGATTTTGTTTTGCGAATCTCAGGAGTAAATAACATTTGCGTGAATTGAGCATATATTGCACACTTTTGATTGCGTTATTTATATTTAGGGAGAAGAATATATATCTATATATTTTTAAAATTCTAATTTACAGACGTATAAGCATCCGGAATGGCGCGGTCCCTGGTTGGGACCGAGACCAGCGGAGGAGAACAAAAGGGCCTTCACGGAGGAACAGCTAAGGGCTGGGGAGGGACTCATTGGTCTGCAAGCTGGTACCAATAAGGGAGCTACACAAGCCGGGCAAAGCTTCGGGGCTACGAGAAAAATACTTCTTGGAAAATAATTCCTAGAATTCACTCTCGTTTCTTTTTTAATCGCTCGTTAAAAATATTATATTAACGCGATCTCTAAATGGATATACCCGCCCCATTGCAACGTGAAAATATTAGGAACGTTTAGTTACATCGTACATTCAGCGCTTTTGTGAAAGAACATACGAAATGTATACAGAAACAATTGAGTTTTATAATTCTTTTACGATTAGAAGCCGCAGTATATCTGTCGCGCGAGAAAAGAATAAACGCATAAATGTTAGATACATCACAATTATTGGGCTTTTCGGCGCGTTCACTTCTAGCACGAGTGTATCCAACGAAATGTATTTTATGAAGTAATAAAAATATATACGACAGTGCATCTCGAGAGAAGTGAAGCTTCAATTCTGACTCGGTGCAGCTCAAGCGTCGATGCATCGAGCCAAACTATTCTCTCCCGCCGCGAAATTCTTAGAGCGAGTCTTGTCGCTCTTGCTAGTTTCCTGGCAGCTCGCTCGGCTTCCGACAATCGTCTTCAGCCGCGTGCTCCGTGTCGGTGCACGCGGAAATGCACGTGCACGTCTTCGGTTCGCGCGCGCTCCGTCTCGTCGCTCCGCCCCGAATATACGCTCCAGATACGCGCCTCGTGCCGCGCGTATGTACGTGCGTGCCGACACGCGCAGAGCGGAGCGCGTATGCGAGCGCCGTCGAGCCTCGTACGTGACGGGGACGACGAGTGGGCGTGACGTGTACGTACACGCGCTACACGCATTCCTTGACCGGTTTCTACACCGCGAGGCTCCCCGAGGATCAGGCGAGCATCCTAAGGCGGAACACGCCGGTTACCGCCGATCCGAAATCACATCGCTCCGTTTTTTTCCCCCTCTCCTCGCTCATGCACGGAATCCATAGCCGCTAAAAATTAAAATAATTGAAGACTCACCGGCACCGATGCGCAGCAGCGGAGTTGCAATATTAATCTGTAAAATATAAATTATATTCAAACGTTAAGAGCATATTCCAAAAAAATATTTTTTAAAATATTAAAAGTTTCCTTAACATTTTTATTTTTAATGTTAAATATATCTTTATTATATATTAAAATCAGATATATTAACAATTGTAAAACTTAATTACTTTTTTCCGTATGCTGTGCTCCGCATTATCTGATTTATAATAATTTATATATTTTAGATGTTTGTATTGTCTACATGCAAAAGGTTCGTGTAATCATTGCGTATTGTTTGCGTAAAAAACGCTTATAGACATAACCTTGAAACACACAGCGCGACTCTGATGATATGGGCAGTACGCGTTGCGCGACAAATTTTGCAGAGACAGTAGGTTCAGTAGGTAATGATGGAGTATCATACTTTACTAATTATGAATCGGTAAAAATGCGCGCGATTAACTCGACCGATCGATAAGTAATGGCGTTACGATCGATAAGTTATGTCGTTATTACCCATTGAGCCACACCTGTCCTAGCGAAGATCGCCGCTCACCCCGCCATGCCACCCACTATGTTAATATGCATTCTGCACAGATAACCAAGCGTTCAAAACCCAAGCAAAACAATGAGTCACAATAATGACTTTTTGCTCCACTTGGATATGGCATTCGCGAGTCTGAGCTCGGAAATCACATCGGAAATCTAACCCTAAATCAGAAAGAGAGAGAGAGAGAGAGAGAGAGAGAGAGAGAAACAGAGAAAGAGAGAGTGGGAGACAGAGAGAGAGAGAGAGAGAGAGAGAGAAAGAGAGAAAAAGAGAGAGAGAGAGACACTCACCCACGGTTGCTCCGCCGTTGCCTGACACCAATCCCTGGGTCTCCTCCTCCTCTCAGTCATCTCTTGCTCCAGGGCGGCGGGTTGCTCCCTCGCAGAATGCTGCACACACACACACTCACACACATACACTTCACACGGCAGGATTATAATAGCCGTTATCACTCACCAAATTAATATCACTCGCGACGTTCCCCACGACACTGCACCACCGCGACGTTGACCGTGCACGACCGCTACGATCGCGATTAACAGACATCTCGTTGAACCGCGAAAACAAAAAGCTCGCTGCCGTCAACACCCGCGACCATTGTGACCAGTAACAACGTAACGAATAATTCGAAATGGCGGAGATGGCATCTCGCGGATCGCGCGGCCAACTTCATGGCGATGCCGCACCTGTTGCTCCCGCTTGTCTACTTACGCCCATCTGTGCACTCCGAACGCGATTGTCGTTGGCGAAACGCACGGTCGAGACGAGATGACGATACAAGGAGAACGCGCGAGGTCGAACTAAAGGTCGTGCATTAGAAAATTGCGGAAATTTCCGAGGTACACCGACGTCCGGTGGGGATAGAAAGAGGGGTACGGCCGGCGTCTTGTCGCCGCTCGCGCGACAGACATTCGGCTCGCGATGGAGGGAATCTCGTGTCCGTGCGCGACCCACAATGTCGCCGATTCGCGAATTTGCGTCACACTGTTGACGAGCGTCGAAATACGGGGCTAATCGCGACGATATTACACTTCCGAGCGGAAGGCACCCGCGGAGTCGATCCACTCCGTGTCCGCGGCGTCCGTTTCAGCGGCTGACGTCACGTCCAACACTTCCCCCTCGTACCTATAAACATAGGATATGTCCTATGTCTATGCTCGTACCACGTGAGTCAATTTAACGGCTAGTGATAAAGGGTCCACTTAAAAACGACGATCGGAATTTGGCTTCGCACGCACGACGAATTCTGTGAGAAGGGGCAAGGAATTATTAACGAACCATCAATGTATTTTTTGGATATTAATCAGTCGGTCCGACGACTCACGTATTAGCGCGCTCTCAGATGGCGGGCAAACGAAATTTGAAAAGCGCGACGCGCGAAATGAGCGTTCGAGTGAAAATTTTTTCACTGAAAAAATATGTTCTAGTAATGCATAAATCGAAGGAAAATTTTAATTGGATATGGCAACATTGAAGGTAGAAGGTTGTAAAGCAAGGTGTAGTATTTGTGGTTGCACTTATAACGTAATAGGGGGAAAAAATTGCTTTAGTACACCCTTGATCAAATTTTATACGTTCAAAAATTGATAAAAATACCGAATGGAGTGACAAAATAAATAGTAACTGAGGAAGACGCAGCAGATATAAATTTCCATCAAATCGTCTTACATTTGAATACTAAAAAAAATAAAGAAGAAAATTAAGAGTGAATTTTATAAAGATTATTTTCTCTTTTTTTTGTTTGAATCTTTCATATAATTTTATACAATAAGTTTATTTTACAATAAGTATTATTCAAGTAAAATATTATATTTATATTTTAGAAATATTCGAATATAAATAGCTTCCTTTAATTAAATTTATATAAAAATTTGATAATTTGAATTGATCGTTTATTTAATAAAATTGTGATTTTATAATATTAATTATTCTTGTACATTTTCTGTTTCATTAATTACTTTATATATAATTACAGATTATTGAATAATTCCAGTTCAACGAATAACAATGTTTCAGGGATTTTGGCAAACAGATTCTGCCATTAGAAGGAGATAAAACTTTGATGTAATAATTAAATAGTGTTTCTGATTAAAATGATTTTTAATATTCATTATTTCAATTTATAATATTTATTATTTTCTTCTTTATTAATCACTTAATATATAACTATAGTTTATTGGATAATTCAATAAATAGCTGTGACATAGATTTCGGTGAACAGATTCTGAAAGTAGAATAGAAGAAGATAAAGTTTCCATGTAATAAATAAATAATATTTTTAATTAAAATATAATTTTATAATACTATTTTCTCTCTCTCGTTTCTGCTTTACTAATTATTAAATTTATAATTGCAGGTTATTGAACAGTTTCAATTCAACGAACAGCAATGTGATTATAGATTATAGATAGAAGATCTGTCGGCGGATTTTGAAAATAGAAGGAAATAAAATGTATACCGTACTCTAATAATTTAAATGAGATTTGAATAAGTAGGAAAATTGGTTGTATTAACGAATTCGCTTTGTACTTCTTACGTAGAAACTCGAGCAGTTTTACAGATTAAACGTGGACTTCCTTACACAAGTATTTATATTAGGTATTTACTCATATATTATATCCACATTAAATTATAATTTTATTATTTATTTTGTGAACTCTTTTAATATAGTCAATTATAAAGAAGTATTTAAGTCTCTTTTCAAGTTTTATATTTATTATTTTATCTTTTATTCAACATTGATCTGGTCTTAGATAAGACTAATTTATTATATGCCCTTTGTAAGAATAATTTTGTACTGCAATAATACTTTTCAACACTGTATTAATATAAAAATATATAAATTAATTTTTGTTACATATTTGAGAGCTTATATAACGCATTGACAGTAATACTAATGAATTGACAAAAACTGTAATATAATTCACAGTGCGGTATTTATCATAAAATTATTGATCATTCTAAAACATATGTATGTGTCAATTTTAAAAGCGCTTTAATTTCGTTATTTAAATTTTAGGGACATAAAATAACGAGATTAAAGTGATTATAGGACAATCACGTGGCTGGATATGTCAATATTTCACTGACAATATAATGTAACATTTTCTTAATAAAATATTATGTTCAAATTATAAGAGCTAAATTTTTAGAGGGAATTAAGAAAGTCTGGACTGGAAGAAGGAATACGCAGCTGGATGTCGCAGTACTATAACAATCTCATAAAACGACCATCATTACTTTCTTCTTTTTTTTCAGATTTTTATATCATTCTCCTCTTCGTAATTCGCAGCCAGTGCCTCGTCGCGTTGGCCCGATGTTCCTTGGTGCTCCTCTACCGCGCGCAATGACGTCGTCTGGAAGCGTCGATCGTGGAGCAGGCCAGTTCTCGGGGACCCCCCGGGACAGGATGGCATCATGCCGAGGAGCCGGTCCCGCGGCGCGTTTGCGGTCCGGACGCAGCCTCAGCCTGCCTCCCATCGTCTTATGCGCTCCTCTTGAAAGGGGAGCGCTGCGGAGTGGCCGCTCCGCGCATCACTGCGCCCCACTATCCTTCCACGCACTCGCACTCGCAAGCCGCGCGCGTACAAATGCGCCGCGGGCTGCGGATCTCTCAGCCGCAGATCATGGAGCGGTCAACCCGTTCTTTCTCTCTCTTTCCTCTCCATCTCTCTGTCTCTCTTTTTTTTTCCCCGATCAAAACCGTCATTAATGGAGAACGAAGGGTCACGGAGTGCACAAGTCGGAAACCCCAAGAGAGATCCTCAGCCCGATTATTTTATAATTTGAAACGAGAAAGTTAAGACATTGAGATAGATACCGAGGTTGGTATTCTAAGAGACGAGCCTTTACTTTCGTGCTCTGGAGAATCACTCGAGCGATCGAAGTTCGAAGGGCAGCGCTCGCCTCGCGATCGAGCGAGCGATAATTCGACGATAAGCGACGAATGGAGCTACATTATAATAGCTGTCTCCTTAACGCAGACGCACAGACAAGCGATTCGTCGATTGCACGTAAGCAATGCACGCAGCGTGCAGGGGACAGTCCGAATGGTTACGCGCATCCAACGAGATAGACGTACGACTCTTTCGTGCTCCTGACAACCTATTCGCGTGGAGTTCATTGGTACGTTTCCACGGTGCTCCGTGCTGTAGCACCCGGCTCGACCGAATGCGAATGACCCACAAACTCGCGTGCGTTATCCTCCTTTTCCCCCACAGTCGACTATCTCGGCGCTCATGATCTCCCGGTGGACGGTCGACTCTAGTCGATCGACAAAAGTATTTGGTTGTTGCCTTGGCGACACTCGCGGCGAAGACTTTTGTCGCGGGTAACGTAAAGTCGTCGGGTATATAAAGAAACCGGATAGAGAAATGGCATCGGCACTCTGACTATTTTGTTACCCATATTTCGCCCGATAGATGATTATCCGTGAGTCCTGATCTGCAAGGTGTAGCAAGCCTTTAGTCGCTCGCTCTAAACTATATACAGTTCTCTCGTTACAATTTGTTAGATTGACACGTCCTTAATGAATAGACAAACTTTTTTGTAAATATTGTTCTATATATTTATTTTTCGTTAATCATATATTGTACAATTTTATTGTATTAATAATATTTAATAATAAGTTGGATGTTAACAATGAGTTTGAAATTTGGACCGATAAAAATGTTAAACATATGAGACGGTTTATATCAGTCACAGCAAAGTGACTTAGTGCTAAATTATACTAATTTTTACGATCTTTGGTTTATGCAAATTGCGCGCCACATTTTCAACGGACTTGAAACAATAGTTATTGCAAGATACTGGAATAAATAATATTATTAAATTTACGAGCAATTTAATAATTTTGATGCTCTCAGAAATATATAGAACTTCCCCTTCCTGAAAAAGTGTAAAGAATTTTTTTATTAAAAAAAGATAACACTAGCTAGAAAAGATGACATTTAGCTAAGATTCGAACCCAGAAGTTAGATATTAGACCGAATAATACAAAAAAATAAGTGCCATTTTTTTGGTCGTAACGGATCTCGATGTGTTTGACAATATTTTTATATCAATTATTGAATAAATTTCTCTCAATTTGAATAGCAATCTTCATTTTATAACCATTACAACAATCATTGTATTGAAAAGACTTCGGCAAACTTATGCGTAGACCTAGTGAGTGTGTTCTGATTCTGACCTGCGCGCTGCAGCTTCGAATAAAATGCTACAACTTCTGTAATTTTTCAAATTTTTCGATAAAAATTCAAGGGTAAATTCTTGAAAATATGTATTTTCTAAAATGCAATTAAAAAAGTCGATGTTTTGATTTTTCAAAGGGACTTGCTTCCTTAAAGGAGTATTCTACTCTAGAACTTCAAAAAATCAGTTTTTAAACGTTTAAAACGTAAAATATTAGAAATGTGTTTCTGAAAGGTTAAAACATGAAATAATATTAAAGTAACAAGTATTTATAGATTGCGATGCATAGGCTGAAAATTGATTCGCTCAAAGGTAGTTGCGTGCAATACATAGTCTTCGGCACAATAATAGCTTTTCAGGTCTATCTAGAACATGAAAACTGTATATTACAATTATTATCATTCTTCTCCGATCGAAACCATTACGATCAGTCGTCTAAAAATTGCATCTGCATTTGTTGTCATCGACTTTAATCGATCCTAATAATATATTTTATACAAATATCGATAGTCAATGCATGATATATATCATCAGGATCGATTGAAGTGATATCATTTGAAGTTTCCGTTATAGAAATCTGTATTCAAAGGATTCTTATTCTAAAATTTGTTCAAAACGTAATTGTAAAATTCTTCCACGTGGCAAAATGTTTCTTGAAGTTCGTTGTTATTTCTATAATGAGTAGGGTTGTAATGTACTGTTGGTCGCACAATTGATAATAACCGGCCACGTCACTTTTGGCGCAAGAATTGCAAACACCAAAGTGTTTGCTAGGGTAGGTTTCCTCCACTGGTTTTTCCATAACGAGAACGGGAGAGTCCGCTCGTGCGGAAGGTCTATTAGTAATGATGCAAAAATTATACTCAGGACAATCACAATTTTCCTGAGACGTTGTTGTCGTTTGTTGCGCTCGTTTGTACTCAGGAAACCTTAGAAACATCTCTTAGTTTTTGTTCTCAGTACTAGGCAATCAAATTGAGGATCATTGTTGGACACAGGCCGAATAATGTGACTTATTCGGCCTGTATCCAAAAATCATCCCCATGGGTTAGGGATTGACGGTTCTCCACATGCTTATCTGTAATTGAGCAGTTTATATTGATAACGAAATCATTAATACCGACACATTGATTCATTTGTACACGTACTTTTCATAAGCAGAACGTTAGATTATCTCGGGAAGATGTCAAACATTATTTTTATTCTTTACAATATTTACCGTTTAGTTTCGGCTGGCTCATGTTCTAGAGGTAAAGAGTCATTAGTTGTAGGGTGCTCGGCGTCAGTTAAAAGCGACTTCGCGGCTACGTCATTGTCATAGGCAACGTTATTGTCATCTCAGATTTGCTGGATTCGGTGCTCGTAGAATCGGATGTGAGCAATCTTCTGTACCGATGGTGTACTACCTGGGGAAATGTTCTTCTTAAAAAAGTTCGATAAGTTATAGGATCGATTTCCGTATAAGAAACACGATAAATATCACATATTCGCGTTAATAACTTAATTAATAACTTAAAATAACTTTCTAGCAATAACATAGTGGCATATTGCATAAGCTAAATTGATATAGATGTTAGATGTACTTTAAATTAAATATTATATTTAAAATCTCAAATTAAACGAAATGTAAGATAGAAATAAAATAATGATACAATTTTACGAAACTAAATTAATGTAACAGCTGTTGTTAATCAGATCAAGTAAAAACACGTTGAGTGCTTACCAAGGGTAATTACGTAGGAATAAATTTTGACCTTTATTAGAGTGATAAATCACTCGAAAAATTGCACAAGTTCAATTTTCAATTTTCACTCTTTTAGAGATTTAGAGAGAATATTTATAATTGTTCAGTCAGAAGGAGAAAGTATATTTATACTGTATCTTGTGTTGCGGAACAAATTTTATTGTTTTATTGTTCCGCAAAATAAGATAGAATATAATCCACATTGCTGCCAGATTGTTGTCCATAACCGGGTTGAACGTGAACGTCCAGTTCTTAGCAGTGACAATCTCATTGACAAGTATCTTGTCCAAGTACGATACTTGTCAACGAAATTATCACCATTAAGAACTGGAATGAGATTAAGAAAACTTCATCTAGATTGTTCTCAAACAGATTACTTCAAACGACAAAAATTTATTCCCTAAATTATTTGTTTATTAAGCAATTTAAAATTATACAGAGAGAGATTACACACATCTATGGCTTTACTGTGGAATATTAATTTTTTTAATATAAAAATTGAATTAAAAAAAAGTAAAATACAAAAGAGAAGTAAATCTTTTATTATATATTGATGTCTACAAAAATTCTGCCTCATGCTGATGGTATATGGCTTAATTATTCAAAATTTTTAATTGTAGAAGATAAGAGCATAACAAAATGTTAAGCATTAAAATGTTAAAGAAGTATAAAATATATATCAGAAAATTTACTTACTAGTTCTTGTTGCAAAAACATCATAGATTCTTATTGCTTTTACTCCAGTTTGCCCAGGACTGATGATTCTTGGATCCGTTATCAGGAATAAATAACCCACGTTGACGTAACAAATTTTGCATATTCTGAAATTTGTTTAAAAATAATTTTCAAAATTCTCTTTCTGTAATATTAATTTTAAAATATTCTTTTAAGTAATTATTCAATATATTTTAAATAACTCAGTAAGTTTTTTATATTTAAAAAAAACCAATTTGGATAATCCATCTTCTAATAAAAGAAAAAAACGATATTAATTCTAAAAATTTTCAATATTTGGAGCACGATTTTTATTGATAGTATTATAATTACTTACTCAACAATATGTTTTGGAAAAATTCCTTATATAATTTTAATAATAAAAAGTAAATAAAATACTTATACTAGTAGTAAATTTATTCGTATTTAAGCGCGTATTGCCAAAAATTATATTTAATAAAAAAATTTTATTTTGAAACAAAACCTAACGTTACAAATAATTATTGTCAAATAGACACGAAGGAAAAAGAACACTGATAAGTTCATAAACATATTAATATAATTTTTTTCCCTGTACCCATATAATAATATTATTTTTAATTTAACATTACATTTTTTTTAAATCCTGTAATAAATTTGTTTACGATCGAATTGAATTCTTTGATCGTTTGGATGAACTCACTTGTTAATTCCGCTCTGTGTTCGTTCAGGCGCGACAATACAATCACTTTATTTAAATGTGACAGTTTATTAAACGTTATTCTTATTGTAGCTGATAGAACTGCACTGGCGATTAAAGCGTGGTAGAAGCGTCGCGCGAGGTGAACGCAATAAGCTGACTTAGCAAAAACAGAGACTGGCTACCTCGTTATGCTTACAGGCGAATTTTGAAGAGACAGCGTTCCGAACGAGAAGTTTCTGACGATATTTTCATTTGCGTTAACCATCGTAAAGAATTTAGATTTCACACTCGATAATAAATTGAAAGTTACTAATTACGTGAATTGCAGAATTAAAATGTCATTGGAGATTACACAGACTTTGAGACAGAGAAATTGCATGGTACGATGCGTTTAAATAAATGAAATCAACGAAATAGCATAATGACTTGAATAAATACTAAAAAAAACCAACGTTTCAAAAAAATTTTTCTATTCCAACTCAAGTGGCAGTATCTTTCATTCTTCTACACAACTCAATTGGTATTATTTTTAATTTTTATATAAAACTTAAATGGTACTATCTCTATATTGTCATTGAAAAATCTTCTTATTTCAACCCAAATGGTTAGTACCTTTCATTTTTTCATAAAACGCGAGTAGTACTATCCTTTTATATCCTTGTTGAAAAATCTTATGCCAACCCAAGTAGCATTTACTTAAAAATAAATAATATTTTAAAATTGAGTAATCTAATTCAACCTAAATAATATTTATTTTCTTAAAAAAAAAAGTATGAAATCTTTAAATTGCGCCAATTATAAAGAGAATATATTGCTTTTTGAAATTATATACCTGACGTTTTTTTTCTGGTAAAAAAATAAAAATGAAGTTGATCTCTTCTGCTTTCTCTTTTTCTACATTTAGCGCCAGCTAAAAATAGTGCGTGTTTCCGAAATGAGTGAGACTGAAAGTACAATCTTCTTTTTTGAAAGGTCGAATGCTGAACGGTTCCATACATGTAATTGAGCTGATAGAACGGATTTATAATAACGTGCCGCGTGCGGTATATCTCATGTCTCTCAATTACGCTTGCAAATGCATATGCCAAGGACTTTCGATTGACCCGGATGATTGCGCTAATAAAACAATCGACAGTGGCTTCAATGGAATGTGAGGAATTTAACACGTGCGATAATTACTAAAATAAGTCGGTTTTTTTTTTTTATTTAAATCACGTTTAAACATGATAACTCAGATCGACCAGTGATCACGACCTCTTTCTGTCGCAAAGTATTTTTAATCTCTAAAAATATCTCTTTTCTTCGGAATAGCACACTACTATTCGATATATATAGCCAGGATATATAAAGCCTGATTAATATAATCAATATAATATACACAATGAAACTGTAAAGTTTAATTGCCCAGAGTTGATCCCATACAGCACAAAACTTGCAACAATATTGTTGCAACGTTGCAGCAATGTTACAACGTTGTAGCAATGTTGCAACAATATTTCTACAGCCTTCTGTGTTGTATGGGATAATTATAACTTAATTATTTTTTTTGTTTTTGTATCATTTAATAAATTAAAATAATTTACAGTGTTTGTATATTGTCTACATGAAAAAGATTCGTGTACACACAAAACGTAAACAATACAAAATAATTCATGTAGAGTACGTAGACGTAATCTTGAAATTTACGGCCTGTTGTAAACACTCCGTGTGAGTATAAACTGTCCATGTAACATGATTTATATTAATATTTTCGCCAAGATGAAGCATTGCCTTTCTCGACACGCGTATCCAAATGATTTACTGTTCAGACGTTACTTCCGCCGAGTTTCGTACGGTCAGAGTTTCGCGCTATCTTGAGAACGTCTATTTTTATACCGGCGGAGTGGCTCTGATCTCGCCGCCATCTATGAAGCGGCACGAAACGCTTCTTCGCGGAGCGGAGAGCTTACGCACCTCCTCGACCTCGGTCCTCCGGGTTAGGCCTTGCTTCGGAAGGAGTGGACCAAGTGGACCAGTGGACGAGTCGCGGTTTCTACGATGTGCGCGACAAGAAGTGCCCTTCGCTGTACGCGTTCGCTACGTCACGCTGATCATTAATCGCCCCGGGTGCCGAACCAGTTCCGCGCACCGTCAGACGACGTACAGTTTATCGCCACCAGTGGACACTGACACTGGGATGCTGTTGCGTGTCCTCGCTGGAACGCTCCGCAGTCTTTATCCTTGCGCGATGGTCCTATCGAGGGACAAAGAGCGATGACTTCTACGAGGAGTGACATTCGTCGCACGTTCGATCCCGAGCTTAGCTTCGGCACGAGAGACCGTTGTCCCGCGAGGAAATGACATTACGCGCCTCTGTTTTCTCATCCGTGGAGGTGAATCTCGACCGCGAGCGAGTTTTCAGTGGCATGCCAGTTTCAGAACGTAGCGTTTTTGACTGATTCTGTCTTTATTGAGCAGGTACACGCTTCTAAGCTCAGTCCTTGGGGTGTTCTACGAGAGAGGAGTACGGGAGGAACGCCGGTCGAGTGTCTGGTGTATGTGGAGTACGAAACAACATGCCTTCTGTTTGCGGCGATATGATCGATACGACTGGTAAGTCATACGTTTCCACGTATTCTGTTGCACGCGCGCGATATTATTTTTCTCAATGTAACAGCTGTACAAATACTTTTGGTATATAAGAACGATCTCGTGCAGCTGCCTCGCAATTGGGCGTCATGGAAGGTATCTCTAGTACAGACAGCGTGGGAACGCAGAGCGACATATCGGGACACACGACGGTGCCAGGTAGGCCTAGAATGGATGTGGCCTGCGTCCTTGATTTGCAACAGTCGGAGCACCTTACTCAACGAAAGAAAGCCCTGGACGAAGTTAGACAGGCCTGTAACTTGGTCAATGCCAACATACATCATATTCAGGTATAGTTTTTGCATACATTGGCTGTGTTTGAATAACAACATGGCAAAATACATATTTTTCTTCATCAAAGTAAAAATAGAAAACAGACTGTTGCAGCACATTAATATTCATCATTAGTTTTAAAACAAATTTTCTATATACCAAAAGTTGAATATTACATAATCTTAATATTACTATGTTCTTAGATCCGTTTACATAAATGTAGTTTAATTTTACACTTGATTTCTATCTTTCTAATTTTAAGAAACATTTCTAAAGAGAATTCTTAGAAACAGGTCTTAAAAGCTATATGTAAAAGTTATATATAAATAAAGCTATATTTTATATATAAATGTGACTTTATATTATATATAAAAATTTTTATATAAAGCTAATTGTAAGCTTTAGATAAAGATATAATATTCACAAAAAAATGTAAAGTGATAACTGAATTTTAGTCTCTTTTTAATTTTCTATATATTATCTTTTGCAGTTTGAGAAGCTTGATTTTGGTGAAACTAATGTGCTGGACACATTTTATAATGCTGATGTGGCAGTTGTGGATTTAAGTATACAATTACAACAATCTGCGCTGTTTTATCATCTCGGTGTTAGAGAAAGCTTTGGAATGAAGGAGAACATTTTGCTGTATAATGACATAGACACAGAAGCTACAATTAGACTTAAGGTACGTATATATGTACAATTTACACTACATATATGTTCCTCATTTCTGTAGAATATGTACATGTATGTGAATAAGTTATATTGCACACTCATTGCGAAACATAGAGTAGCAAGGCATAAGTGACCTTGGTAGTTTGTTAGACTTAGGATGCACTTTATAGCTCAATTAATGCTCTCGTAAATAGATTGCTCGCGGCGCAAGTGATCTATACTGTACTGCACTGTCAAGCATATCAAACAGTTCTAGTATTCTTCTAGTTTTGATATTGAGAAGACATCTAGTTTCCTCTCACAAGAAAGAATTATATAGTATTTATAACACTTTTAGTTTAATATATATCTGCTTGTGAAAACTGTATTATATTTAATTTATATAAGAAAATTAGGGAAAATGAAAATAATAAAAAAGTAATTGTTTTTATGTAATGCATTTTACCTGTTATGATGTATTTCTCACAATTTGATTATTTCAATGATTTATGCACTTTATAACAACTATTTGAATTTTTAATTATCAGATGGTTTAATTTTCTGCGAGACTTTTGTCGTTTCGAGAGCTTCAAAAAGGCTTCGCATTTTTATTGTGGTCGACGATGAGAACGGTGTTGCGTGCGGAACGGTACTCGACGTCAGACTGCCGCGGGTTAAACATAATCGGTATCATTAGATGAAACGATGTCTCTGTCTGTTGGGCAAGCACCAAATATGTAATTCCGCTAAATATGGAGTAGAAAAACGTGAGCTCATACTCTCAATATAGCTGTTACTCAATGCAGCAGTTGGTGCTAGCCGATGAGGCGCACAACAGTGCACAATTTCTCTGTACGATTTATTAGTGACTTGCTGTACGTGTGTTTTATTTCTGTATTGCGTTCGGATTATCAGTTCAGTTAGAAATTATCGTATTGAACAATTTATAACGATTTGTAAAAACTCGGGGAAAAAGTTGATGTTGAAGTGCATGTGCTAAAAAATATATGACAAATAAAATCATGAAATAATGGATTAAATAATTAAAAATTGAAATTGTTAAATTCAGTTATTATTTAAGGAAATTGTAGATAACGTAATACATAAAATATGTTGTAAAGAAATACAAATAATCTTTGCATGTGATTTATAATCTGCTATTATTTCTTTGATAATGTTTACAAGAACATTTTTTTAATCACAGAAAAATTTAATATTTTTATCAAACCAGGTTACATAAAAATATTTTTTTACACAGTTATCCTGTGGCAGCTACACATTTGTTTCATATCGCGTTGTGGAATCGTGTGGCTCGTGTGTAGCTACTAATCCAGCTACCAGCAGAATTACAGGGGAAGAAACAATAGACCCCAAACAGCATCTCACTTTGAAACTCAAGAAATTGTTTCAGGATGTAGAAATACAATCCAAGTAAGCAAATCTTTTAATATAAACTGAACTTTTATATTTATATTTTTAATTGCTGTCCAAAAATGCAGAAAACAGACATTTAAAATAATACATTAATATGAGAAATATTTTAAAATTTATAGAGCCCATATGAAGGAAAAATTTCTGGCAGATCTACGCAAGGCGCGTGAGACATATTCTGGAGAAGAACTCTCCAGAGCTCTGAATAACATGCGCAAACGTTTGGATGATCCAAATGTTCTGTCGGGAGAGGTTGTTTTAAATGTTCTCATTTCATTCCGGGAAATACAGGTAAAATAATGATAAATTAATATTACATCATCTATTATATTAGATTAATATTTCAAATGCGAATTGTACTGTTAAAAACTGTATACATTTATATTCGTTCTAAAATTATATTAGGGTTATGATGCAATGGTACAATTGGTTGACGATTTGAGAACTATACCGACTCACAAGAATTACATTAACACTCCAGCTATAAGACATTTATACGCATTTGCGCTAAATCGACGAAATAAAGAGGGTGATCGAGAAAGAGCGGTAAAGGTTATCGAGAAAGCGTTGGAAAAAAAGGAAAATCATGTTCCTGACATGTTGTGTTTATGTGGAAGAATATATAAAGACACATTTGTAGAGAGCAGACATACAGATCAAGAGAGTTTGAAGAATGCGATCCACTGGTACAGAAAAGGTTTTGAGGTATTGTATTCGTTTATCGTTCTCTATTATTGGAAGCATCTTTGTCGACATATGTATTGTTATTGTTATATTTATATAGGTTCAGCCTAATGAATATGCTGGCATAAATCTTGCCACTTTATTGGTCATAGCTGGAAATGAGTTCTCTAAAAGTGAGGAGTTACAGCATATAGGAATGGTATTAAACAACTTGATTGGCAAGAAAGGCAGTTTATCGAGTTTAAAAGATTATTGGGATGTAGCGACGTTTTTTGAAATTAGCGTATTAGCGGAGGATTATTCGAAGGCTATACAAGCAGCTGAATGTATGTTTAAATTAAAGCCTCCAAATTGGTAAGTATACAAGAAATGAAATTTAAATGTTTATTTAGTAAGAGACAGTATATTCAAAATTACAATTTAGAAAGAAACATAGTAGATATTTAGAATTTAATTATTTTAATTTTTAGGTACCTGAAATCAACAATCGGCAACATATCACTGATAGATCGGTTTCGTAAAAAAAATGAGGAAGCTGAAATTGCGCCAGAGGAACAGATATTTAGTTTCTGGATGGACTACTTTGTCGAAGCTACAAAGTCGGAGGTTGGCGATAGTATACGGTTTCCAGTAAGTTGATAAATGGAATCGTTCTACTGAGGATCCGATCCAGTTTCCAATTCGAGAGATTATGGCTTATAGTTATGTGTTACGAATCCAGCTTGCTTCTGTACATTTTGGGTCAAAGTAAGAATAATATAAAACTGCTCTTAGTGCAGGTTTATGGAGCCACTCTTAAAAACCAACTTCCCAACTTTAATAATTTTCCTAGTAAAAACGCTTAACACATTACATTATTTTTATTAGATTTTAGTGTTGGAGCCAACAAAGATTTTAATGCCGAGTTATGTAAACGTGAACCTCGGCGCGGAGGAGAAGTCCATACAAATATGGAATTTGTGTCTGGATAATATGAAAAACAATTGCAAGCAAGTTCATGATTGGTTATTCACCGCAAATATGATACGCAGCGTAAGCCTGTATAAAAGAGACGAGAGATGTCTTTTTCTGTACGTTCATCAAAACTCTGATGATTTTCAAATGTACCTACCGTCAGTACAATGTAGGCAAAGATTTTATGACTTGATCTTAGAGCTGACTAGGGATCAAGAAGGCATGGTTACAGATTTGGATACTTACATGACTGATGATCGCATGAAGGTCTTTATCAATTTTTAATATTGCTTTTATCATATAACATGTATACGTGAGTATTGTATATAATTTTTAATTTTTTATATTGGTGTATTTTTATAGTTCGAGTATGAATTGGATGATCAAAATAAGCGCATAATTCTCGGTAAAGGTACATATGGCGTGGTGTACGCAGCGCGCGATTTAAATACGCAAGTCAGGATTGCTGTAAAAGAAATTCGTGAACGAAACTTGGGCGATGTACAGCCTCTTCACGAAGAAATTAAATTGCATAGCCAATTGAGGCATAGGAATATTGTCCAGTATTTGGGCTCGGTAAGCGAGGATGGATATTTCAAAATCTTTATGGAGCAAGTACCTGGAGGTAGGAGCAAAATATAACATTTAAAACGGTATTTATAAATAATTTATAAATGTAATAATTTCTTATGATTTCAGGAAGTTTATCAGCTTTGCTACGATCAAAATGGGGTCCTTTGAAAGAAAACGAATCGACCATATCATATTATACTAAACAGATGTTGGAAGGCCTTAAATATCTCCATGATCAAAAAATAGTTCATAGAGATATAAAAGGTACATAATTCGTATAAAATTTACGCAAGAATTTACGCTTTATTTTTTAAAGCAAATAGTACTTTTATCTTTATAATTATTTTCGTACAAGTAAATTGAAACTTTAAACTTGTGCTTAAGGTGATAACGTGTTGGTAAATACATACAGCGGAGTTGTAAAGATTTCTGATTTTGGTATGTCCAAACGTTTGGCTGGCTTATGCCCGAGTACGGAAACATTTACTGGTACATTACAATACATGGCCCCAGAAGTTATTGATAAAGGTCAACGTGGTTATGGTGCTCCTGTGAGTTTATTAGTTAAATGCTTTATTTCGAAAGTTAAATGCTCTATATTGAAAATATTTATAAAATGAAGACACATTTTCCTTTGTATCTAATAATAATCGTTCAAATTCTTTTCTAGGCGGATATTTGGTCTTTAGGTTGCACAATAGTTGAAATGGCCACTGGAAAACCTCCTTTCATTGAACTAGGGTCTCCACAAGCAGCTGTTTTTAAAGTAACTATAAAATATGAAATACAACGTTTTTAAGTATTAAATTGCTAAACTTATCTACAATATGATATGTATTTTTTTTGTAGGTGGGATATTACAAAATACATCCTGAGATACCGTCAGAGTTATCTGAGAGAGCGAAAAGTTTTATATTACGTTGTTTTGAGCCGAACCCTGATACAAGAGCAACTGCTGCAGAGCTGTTGGAAGATCCATTTCTTAATGAGTATATAAATTTAAAACAATACTATAGAGTTTTATAAGTTCTTATAATCACGTAGTAAAACAACTATAAAATATTTGTAATACATGTAAAATATTTATGGTAGGAAAAAGAAGAGCAGCAGATTAGTCGCACCGCCAGATTTCAGTAGGAGTATATCAGTACCTGCAGATAGATTGGAACGTTTGGGAAAATGCGATAAGACAAATAATAATCACATTGTTACTGCCACACCTATGCTGATGTCTCAATCGGATGATAGGTATTATAAAATGTTTATTATAATGTGCCATTTTGTGAGCGTTTTGTAATTCGTGGCGATTTTGCCTTTGTTTTACTATGTTGTATTTTTATTTGATTTATTTTATCATATCAAGTAATTTTGTTGCCAATCTCTCATTTTTTATGTCGCTTGGTAATTGTCAGATCGACATCGAGACATTAGAAAATGCCATTTACGGAACTCGATTGCTTTCATATGACAATATTATTGAGGAATAACAAATGTAAATTGTGCGTTGTCATGTTATTGTAGCGTTTATTATGTACACTTTTATATTTTGTTTTTGAGTTTTAAAAATCCTTTAAAATCCTTTAATACATTTAAAATGCTTTATCTAAATTGCAACAGTCAACAAATATGATATAAGAGTATATAATACTCTCTTTTGTGTGAATGCACGTTGCGAATTGTAACTGTAAAATGTTAAATTTAGTGGAGGGTTAACGAAGTCGAGCCCATTGAGGGAACGCAGTCCGGCCCACCTATTGTCCCCCATCAGCATGCCTACTGCAACCCTCTCTTTTTGCAGGTATGGTTGTAACTTGGTAAATTGTTTATGCAAGCAAAATATAAGTAAAGGTACAATTTGTTTTGTTGGTTACTCTTATTTGTAATCTCTAAATTATATAATATGATTTTTTATATATTTATTCTATGTAATTACTTATCATCAATATTAAATGTGCAAAATGCTTAATTATTATCTTCTAATTGCTTATGCATTTTGTGTAAAAAATATTTCATTATGCTCATCCGCACTTTTTTGTTATTAAATGTTTATGCTGCGTAATATCTCGATATATAATCCAGTAGCTTTGTATACGTATAAATCAAGATTCCTTTATGTTTTGTGCAAGCAATGGTATATTATTAATTATAGATATAACATTAATTTACATTTTTTTATCTTAAGTTTTAAATTTACTCTCTTCAATATTGACATATTAACACAATTGCTTTGCTAAATATAAATGATTATTAGATACATAACAAGTACATCACAGTTTATGTGATTGTAATATAATAAAAGATATAATAATTTGAATAAAATAGCCACTTAACATTTGATTTATCCTACAGTCACAGCTTTTTACATAATTATATCCAAATAACAATTTATATCCTTAAAATAGGTGGACCATTACAATTGATTTGATATATGTTCATATTAAATTATATATAATTATAAAAATTGTGTATACATATTTGTATCTATTGTTTTTAGTAAATCTTTTTGTTAAAAGTTCTCCATGTTATATAATACAAAAATAACTAAATTTTTAATGTGTGTGTATAAATTATTAAATAAAAAAATAATACTACAATATTAAAATATTTTAGTGACAAAGTTATTACTCTTATAATTAAATGCAAGATACGCTAATAATTTCCTGGATATATATAATATTAATACAATTTTATTTTATTTTGATAGATTCAAAAGTATAATGTAAAAAGAAACATAAGATATTAATATGTACTATTTTCATTTTTCTAGTACAATAGGGAACACGCCATCGATAGAAACTAGTGAAACTGATACAGCCGGTACCTCAATAACTAGAAGAAGTTCGTCTGGTGGACTGTTATCACCAGAAGTTGAATTAGGGGGTAAATATATGCACCACTTTTTTGATACTTTAGAAGATTAGTATCGGAAATTATTTATGAGAAAATATCAGAAAAGGAATTTATTAAGATTACAAATAAAGAATATCGCGATCTAAGTGGGCAGATGGATAAATTAAATTGTCCATTTGTCCAGAATTTACTATGATATAATACTATTTATTTATATTTATGGGAAATTGGGATAAAACAGGACAACCAGGACAAAAATCTGGAGAGGAGCAAGAGGGCTTTTATCTGTTAAAGAAAGATAGCCAAAGACGTATGACTTTAACAAGGGTTCTCAACCAAGATGAAGCAAAAATTTGTGAAGTTTGGATGAGAGGTATACATCAGGCGGAGGGACAAACAATGTTGCAAATGGTATTAATACATTGAAGCATTATATTGCGTTACAAATAATCGTTGATATGTACTAAATTCTTTATTATAATTTTAGAGTCACTTAGTGTTGCTTATGCGCGGCTTGAGAGATTATATCGCAGAGCAAAATCAGGACGTAATAGTAACCGCTATTCGAACGTTGAAAGAGGAATTGGATTTTGATACGACTGCTATTAATCACTTACATTTGGCTATTTATTTATTTCAAACGGCGGTAAATGAAGTCCTCAGAATGCACAGCATAAAACCTCATTGGATGTTTGCTTTAGATAATTTAGTAAGAAATGCTGTTCAGGCTGCTATCACCGTCTTATCTCCCGGTAAGTTTCATATTTTCTCTCAGTGAAATGAAAACGAGAGCGATATAATAAATTGTCACATATTAGAGAGACGTCGATGAAAACGCATACTCTTATGAATGAAAAAAAAAAATGTTCCGTGGAACTAGCTAGATTCTCACACTTGTTATTTGGTACACATGAACCAGATGTGTAACGCACGCATGTATCTTAAGTGTAAGTTAATACACGTGAAGAGATCGAGTATGTTATCATGTCAACTCTAAAAATATCTCGAGGGAAAGTCATCACCAATAATATGGGATCTCTTGTGAACGTCGCGTTCAGTAAGAAGATTACCGCATTCTACTTGAGTTCACACATCTGGTTTAGATTAATTTTATTGAAAATAAAAAAATTAGATTAAAAAAGAATATATAAATTGGTATTATATGAAATGTGTTTTGTGTTACAAATCATATATTTAGAATTGGGTGCTAACTTACTTGGGCAAGAACGAGTGCAACCTGGTGGTCAAGGCCCCGAAGAAGGATCAACGTCTGGAGTATCTACGGTTAACTCTGTGAAATCTCAAAAGACCGCTGACTCAGTTGATAATAAGTATTGGAAAGAATATAGAGATCAAATGGTAGCACTAAAGATGGAAAATATGAAGCTACTTCAGGAATTGATAGAAAGCCAGAAATCATATCAAACGTTACTTCAACAAGCTCTCGAGGAGCAGAGAGCCCAAGTTAATACATTGACACGCCTGTGTGAAAATATCAATAAAAGAGTAGTAAGCCAGGAATCAGGGTACGAAAAATTATCATTTTATAAATTATTACTTAATTGTTGCAAAATTATTTTACTGTTGCAATGCATGAAAAATCTGATTAGAATTATATGAAAGTACATTTTAAATATTCACAGTTACAACTCTTCCATTTTTGGAATATCTCAACAAGCAGCGTCCTTAATAACTACTGATACGCACAGTACTGCTTCACATCCGGATACGGCTCTTATCGATTGGTTACAGAATCTTCAAGTAGATGATACTTCGATTGATAGGGTAAGCATTTCGCTGTATATCTGAATAAGTAAGAATAAAAGTAAGTTGTTATTTATTTATGTTATTTATTTTACATATGATTTTTATAAACGATTTTTTTAAATATTCTCTTAGTTTCTATATGAGGAATATACACTAGAAGACATTTTGTGGCATGTTACACGGGATGATCTTCGCAGATTAAACTTAAGGTAAAAAATGCCTTTTAATATATAATAATAATAGCACATGTAGAGATAAATATCTTATACAATTATTATTTTAGAGGAGGAATTGAACTCAGGATTTGGCAAGCCATATTGAAACATCGAGAGAATAATGGAAATTAAATTCTTAAGACTAATGCAATTATATATTTTCCCATTATTTTTAGTGATAAAGTGTTACTAATAACTGGAGATTAAAGCAGGGTAAAATATTTGTTCTGATATTAGATTGCCAAATGATAAAAATATGTGATGATCTAAATCTCAGTCGCACATTATATTATGTTAGATACAAACCAAATCAATCGTTTCCGTAGACAGGGAGAGACAGAGAGAGTTTCCTCCGTAACACAATGTTATAATGATATTATGTACTGGTTTATTTCGTAGTTCCTAATATAGAGTGCTATTATTCGTTACAGATCAGTTGTGTAACAAATCCATACATGCGATGATTTATGTTAACAAAACATATTATGTCTTAGCGTTTTTATCAGATTTTAATTACGTTGCCAAAGTTGAATCAGAATGTAAGAAACCAGTGTTTGTGATTGCATGGAATGTATTTCATATATTACATTTTTTTTATTATAGGGAATTTTGTAGCTTTGATTTTTAAATTTGGCATTTAAATATTAGGTCATATTTAGAAGAAATGTTCTTATACGTCAAATGATTAAATCCAAGAAGGCAAAACAGTAACAAAAAGTGACAAAGAGATCATGAATATGAATTATCAATAATATATTTCATATTATATTTTATTTTAAAGTTTGCTGATATCTCCTGTTATAACAAATAACAGACACTTCCAACGATTATTAATAAAACTAATACAATTTATATACATACATAAACCAGATTTTACAAAACACAGATATATTCGTTGTTCAAAGCAAATATATTGCCACTAGAAAATCGTAATTAACGATTTGTATGTTCGAAAAGTAATAACTTTATGTAACGTTTGTATATTATTACAAATATGTATGATAGTTTATAATGTTTCGCCTAACAGATCTTCCCAATATCTTTACAAATGGGAACGCAATTATTTATAGTGCCTTATAAAACTCGTTCTCTCTCTAGTACAAGGAAAGATATTTATTATATAGAATAAATACATATAGTCGTAGATCATTCACATGAGATAATGTGAAACGTTCACTGTTGAGATCTTAGGTTCTCAAAGAGCAAAATATTATTTTATTTGCGCAAAACATAAATCTTACCAGTATCAAAATATCAATTGAGTGTTTTTGTGTCGATTTCGTTATGTAAATAGAATACTTTTCGTATAATTTGTAAGAATTTTACGTTGATTCGTGCTTCATAAACTCGATTAGATTCAAACTTTCAAGTGCAAGTTTTGTAGATACGGGTTTTTATATGAATGGAAAAATCTCGATTTTTCTTTTATGCAATATTGTAAAGAAAGAAATTTGTGCTCTGTGCGATGCACAATATATTTTGTACAGAGATTTTTTAACATACAATAGTCGAGTTGAATTTACGCAGGTACAATTTTAACAAAAAAAGAGAGAGAGAGAGATCGCTTTCTCTCGAAAACCCGGTGCCTAATTGTTTCAATGATATATTGTTGGATTTACAGCTTATTTATACATACACTGATGTTGCAATACATGATCTAATGACTGACAAAATTAATATTAATGCGATATTTTTGTGTAATGTACTAATATATTAAAAATTGTAGAGCGATATTCGTGTTGGTGCTTGTTTGCTGGTGCAAGTTTTTTGACCCAAATAATTTTTGCGTTCAATATAAGCATTTAATTGAATTAAATGTCGCACAATTGCAGCAAAATCGAAAGAAATAAACTTCGAAACAAGTACCAATATATTGTTAACTATTACCATTTTCACTTACAAAATAGGATTAATTATAATTGTTGCTCGCATGTGCGACCGTTTGTAATAAAGGAATGAACACATATCCAAATCATTTATTAGCTATCCCTAGACAAAGTTTTCTACAATTCAGAACGTATATGAACTGAGATGCGTGAAAGTTGTTTTACACAAATCTTTCACAAACAACTCGATTTCACATAAAATATTCATAAAAAGTATTTAACTAAAGTATGTAATTATATTCGAGTTTTTTCGGATGACATTTATATAAATTCTTAATTGCGTCATCCTTAATTGAAACTGAAGGGTAACGGGATGGAAAGACAACATTTTCGAGGAGAAAAGCAATACGGGAAGATGAGTACGTGATCGGCTTCGAGCGTGATATTCCTTTCTGTAGATAACTACCTTATAGAAAACCTGTCATTGATATGGACGAAGCGTTCTCTGCGTCTCCCGCGATATCCCGTATCGTTGAAAAGATACGATCTGTCACGTAAAAACGTATGTGGACAATTATTTTTCGTTGCCTTAAAATAAAAAAGCTTTTAAGCATAAAATAAAAGTTAAAATAAAATATAAAAAGTTAAAGAGTTTTCATCTTAACAATTTTCGATTTATTTTCCAAAACTATTAGCTGCTATTACTTCATATAAATTTCAATCTTCTTTGTTATTAATTATTGTCTGGCAGCGTTTCGATGAATCATGAATAGTCTTTGTGTTCTGAAATGTACTTTCTTTTCAACTAAAGATTCCAACTTCTACGTAGATTTTACATTAAGTTATGAGGAATGATAGAACACATTTTTAAATCTCTTCTTTCCCCTTTAGATGTAAAGGGAATCGAACACATTTGATCAGATACTGTGAGTAAGTCAAATAGATTCACAATTCTTGTTGGAGGGATACTGCTTTTCACTCAGCTTGCTAGGTTTCTTTGTTATGCCAATCGATATCTCAGGAAGTCAATCTTCATAGCCAAGATAGCGTTTATCGCTACCTTTAACCTTTCACGCTAAACTGAAAAAATATCTATACTCGCTCTATTATCATTATTTAAAAATTGTATTTTCTTACTTTTGCTCGTGCCCTGACAGACAAATAATATTGAAGATTTTTAAATTAGAAGTATTTAAAAAATGATTTCTTTTATACACAGAGATTAACATATTTTATTATTAATTCAATAGATTATAATGATTAGACTACATAAATATATAACTTAGAAAAAAGTATTATTAGATACAAGATTCCGATTGATTATCGAAAATATCAATATTTATTTGTTCTATTATATATTAAAAAAAAAGATAATTCGTATTACTTCGTATCGAAAAATATTAAAAAAATTTTTTCCAACTTTCGCTTAAATTCTTTACTTTATTATTAATTTTTTCGGAAAGAAAGATAAATTCATATAAATACAGATTTCAAAATAAAAGTTTGAAATAAAAATAATACAATTGCAATACGTTAAACGCATTAAATATAATGATGAAATGTGATAATAGGATCTCATCAGCGTTATTTCACAACAAACGAATTAATGGTCATTTAAATTCGTCTGGAGAAAAAATGGCTGGGACGGTGCGCTTTATTCCAAGAAGAAGGAAGCGTCGAGCAGCTGCAGTCGATATTGCAAAAGTTTTCAATCTGCCAACATCCGACGAGCGTTGAAGCGCTGGTCAAAGCCCCGGCCGTACGAGACAAAAGGTCTCTATCGGCATTTGTGCGGAGGTGTGCGCACACAAAGACGTCTCCGCGTTAAAAAAAAAAAAAAGCCATTGCCTCGCCTTTGTTGCGTTTGCACTTCGCGTGCGTGCAATCTACGCACGGTCACGGCCGCGTATGAAATATTCAGAGTGGCTCGAACGTTAACTGGTGACCAGTCTTTTGGTCTGCCACCTTTGTGTCGCTCGCGAGGGGTGCATCTGCATGCAGATCGATCCTCTGCATCTAGGGAAACCGGCTTATCCGCTCTCCGGCATAGAGAAAGAGAGATAATACCGCACGCCCCCGTTCGTTTGGTATTCTAAAAAGCGCGCGTCTCTTCTCCTTGCCATGCAATATTCAAAATTTCGTAAGAGCGATGACGAACGGAGGACGTGGAATGTGCAAGCTGGATTTTCGCACTAGAAGTCGATCAATTAAAAAGCGACGTGTTAAAAAATTATAAATTATAATTATTTATATGAATTATTATAATACACGATGGTACTATGTGAACCATTAGTCTTTCAATTATGAAGGATGTTTTGGTTATACAATACGAGCCAAAGTTATCGACATTTTAAAAACTAAAGACTTCTCTACATTTATTTATTTATTTTTTTTTCCTAATCAACCACGAAAAGTTTTGAATGCCCGAATGCCCGAATTTTGGCCCTGAAACTAATTGCAAAGAAGAAAACGTATTCATATACATCCTTAAGCTGATTCGAAATGTATTCATGACTATTTCATTATGTAGCTATCTATCAAACGTTTTTCAATTTTATTTCATCCGATTCATAAATTCCGAAGAATATTTAATGACAAGTCGCGTTCTCAAAATTTATGTACAATCTATTCGGGCTTCAAGAAATTAATGATTTCTGAATGTACGATATTAGCATCTTAAACTGCCGACTTTATGCGAGCCGTGGAACTCAGATGATATCATCGACGTTCTATATTTTGTCGGCATACCATAGATCGATTTTCTAGATTCGAGAACATACAAACATACCTCGTAAATTGCAACCGTGCCTGGAATCGAATTTTTTCGTTCCACTTCTTGTCCTCGCCCGCGGGCGAGTCATCGATGGGATAATTAAATGACCTTGCGAAAGGATCCGGCGAAATACGATTATGTAAATGCGTTAGCGAAGCAGTCGGCAACCTCTCAGCGATTGCTCATAATCGATTCTGCGGATAACGCGTATCCTTTTTTTTTTCTTGTTTAGAATTAATGAAGTTTTCTTATCATCCTCGCTAACACGATCCCACGAGTGTCTATCGACCCATTCATAAAACCACCCTGTTAAGTGGACGTACAATATTATATAGTCGGGCAGGAGAGATATCAGAATATAAAAAAGAACTATTATTTTTCTTTTATCACAAAGCCCGAGTGAGTGACGCGCGTTTTATCGCTGAATATTTTTCCGCGTTATCTATCGAGCGCCAGCATCCGGCGGCTGTTATTACAGCCGCTTCTAACGTTGCCCCATCGTCATTAGGAATTCCGTAACAGGCGGCTGCGATGAAAAGGGCATTACGACGTATTGATGATCGATCCTATCTTTATTCGTCGTAGGAGATATGTACGCGGCGTCACGATATTATCCGTAGAGCAAACTCAGAAGAATTACGCTTGTCGAGGAAAAATTGTAATTTAAAATAAAATCGGCATCTCGTTATTTTTTTAACGCGACAACAGCGGTGTGCACGTCGTGTATTTTGCGACATTTATTTCACCAAGGAGAGAAGATATATTTCTTCTTCGAGAGAAAACATCGCGTTATTTCGCTTCTCTAAAATTATTAAATCTTCTGTACCGTGCAGAGCTTGAAACGCTTAAGGGAAAGTTATTTTTTTATTGTAACGGGATAATCGGATGGTTGAGTATCCATGGGGATGGCGGGAATACCGGTGCACCCCTTTCCGGATGGGAGAGGCGGGGGTGGCGCAAAATGTACAATGTTTCACGGTTAAACGGTTCGATTGTGCTTTCAGGAAAGGGGCGCAATATTCGCCTCGGTGAATTATTAAATCCACCCCGCTGATTTATATTTTCTTACTTCCCGCCTTCCCGTTCGATCTTATGGGGCGGAGAGATCTGCAGGCGAGATCTGATTGCGAGACGGCGTTTGATTGGATTACCTGCTCCGCGAAGTACGACTGGAATTCCGCGCTTTCTTTCTCGTTGCGGAATTATATATAGCCTCGTCTCCGAGATTGAATATTTAAAATAGGACGGTGTCATGTTCCCGACCGTGCGCTTTTAAAAATGCATACAGGTGATCGCCGGAAGATACCATAAATCACACCGAATTCAATATTTTGCAATGTACCTGCGTCATAGCATTGGTAATGATTTCATTCGCTCAATGAAAATGATTGAATAAGTGACTCGGGAAAAACATATAACGATAAAAGGAAGAAAGGTAAGTGATTTTACGTCTACGTCGTTGGTAAAGCGGTCTAAATGTTTACCCGATCGGACGCAACCCTAAAGCATTCTTAGCGAAGCAAGAAAGGGTTGTTCTCTCTGATGAAGGAGAGAAGACAAATCCCAGTGTCTTCCATCATTTTCTCTCTTTCTGTCCCCTCTTTTCTGTCTTTTATTTTGTATCTATCTTTCTCTTCCTTTCGATATACATCATCATCTTTCCCTACCTTTTAATTAATTAAATGTGCTTATGTAGTAACTAAAGAGTAACGAAATGTCCAACTTTGGAGATTTTCACGAACGATCGAATAATCTAGCTTGTCGTGATAGATTAAGTAAGATTATCGAATCATTCCGGCGATGGGATTGCTAAAAGATTACGTCTGCTAAATCCTTTCAAATTCGATAGGCAATTCGATGCAATTGGTCGATTTACGAGCAGATCTTCAATGTGCCAAAAGATAATATTATTTATAACATAAACTGTAAAGATAAAAAATTGCGATAGGTAATTGTAAATATCGCCTATTGCGAAAAATAATTATCGTAATATCTGTATAAAAGATGTCTATAGAAATGTGTTCGAAATTTAAGAAACATTTATTGTTCTCCGTGATATTGCACCTATATCATTGTTACGTATTTTAAAACTTGAAGGACGGGAAAAAGTTACGACTGCCTGTCTTAGATAAACTCCAAACTTTAAATCCCGTTTCCTCGAAACGATATTTTTCCGGAATTGTGGCCAAGATAAATCACCGGCGCGGAGACTCGGAGAAGATTACAATTTGGACAGAATGACAAAACTCAATTTCTTATTGTGTGCAAATCGGCGATGTTAATGAGAAAAACACATAACAAAGTAAGATTATTATTCTTTCAAGTAAAAGCAATTACATGTGTAAATACAATTTAATTCTTATTTGTTGCTGTCCCTGCAATTTCCTCGAGTTTCCTGTTACAATTATTACGCCTTAAAAATGTGTTTGTAATAAACCCGTGGATTATTCTTAAGATCGCTTAAAAATTCGTAAATTACTCGTTCTGGAATTTGTGCCAGAAGCTTTTAACGTGACGAGACGGTGAGTCAAAAACTTATGAACGTCCCCGAAGGATTAATGCCGAGGACAATGAAGACTGACTCTCTGTCTCCCCGCTTTCATAAAGTGACACCTCGTCCGTCCGAACTAATTACTTTCGGCTTAAAATCCTTAATTTGTTGCTGAAAGATCCGTTGTCGCGAAAGACCCTCTCCCTCCACGATGAAGTCTTTCTTTGTCCGGTGTGCGCAGTGAATGCTGCTCAAGACGATAATTGGTTCCCAGATCCATTAAGAACCGCAAGAAGAAAAGAATATATGTATAAGAATTGAAGTTTCAAAAATCTGAATGTAAGCACATTACGCTGGGACCAGACAAACCAAACATGCTTCAAGTTCAAGCACTGTGTAGTAAGACGTAATTACTCACACTGATACCATCTACTGAATTTAATATATAAAGCTAGAGGGTCCTAAGAAGAAAGAGAGAAAACCAGTTTCTGAAATTGATTCTGAGCGTTGCATAATTCCGATTAGTAATCAGTCATTATTTATTCAAATGAACTGACTTCGATTGTTTTACATTTTTCGAAAATATCCTCTTCGAATATATAATTTTTTTTAAGAAGAAAGAGAGAGAGAGAGAGAAATAGAATATCTTCACCAGCTGCTTCAACAACCGCTTGAACGAGTCGATTTGACCGCGCTAAATATAAGGCAGAGGAGAGTAGCATTCGACTCTGCGGCTGACATGAATCTTGATAAAATTCTCCGGTATCTCTGACAGCCTGGAAATTAGCCTCGCACCCCGCGACTGCCGGTACGTCGCGAAGAAGGAACCCAGGCCTGATATTGAATTGTTTCTGCACCCTTTTCCGGGCCCCCGGTAACACCGGGGGTTACGAGGCAACAGATGTACCTGATACATATTCATATCTGCTTTCCGCACGAGGCTGCTGCGTTATTGTTACCGTTATTATTGCACGGGCGCGCGCAGAATTCGTCCGTAACCGTTTTGAAGGAAGAGAACGCAACGCTAAATTCACCAAGGTGATGCCTTCGAAAAAAGATGCGTCGAAACTTTCGCGATTTTTATCTTCCTCGTCGTTACAATTTTTTTAATGCGATCGCCCGTCATATAGTCGACTCGACCTAGTCGGTTCGCTATAAAAATTCGAGTAGAAGTGCACGACGACAGAAAGTAGAAGTTATCTCTCTCTTGGTCTCTCTTCCTCGTTGGCTTTATGCCGGCGATAAATTTTTATTTTTATTGCCGTTGCAATTTTCACAACGTTGTAGTTTCATCGCTCTTGTCATCATTGTGTCGATGTACCCGCGCAAAAAAAAAAAAAATAGAGCACTTCTCTTAGTTTAGAAGAATGGCAAAAATATAAATACACAGAAAAAAAATTAGTATCAAATCAACAATCAATCTTCTTGAAAGAATTTATAATCTTAAACAGACATCATTTGCTTACATAAAGAAACAAAATTTCTTTCAAACATAATGAATTTAAATATTTTTGGAAATATTACTTTCACTGAATTTTAATATTATACTCTATCAATTTATTAAAATTAAGCTTTTTCCAAAAAATTCAATTTTGTCTGAAGGGTAAAATTTATTTTACCGACATTTGCAGCTGGGAAAAGCGAAAATTTGTGAGAGAGCAAAAATAGAAAGCAATCGCGCACGTGTCGGGAAAATAATCGCAATGAATAATAAAATAAAAATAATTGCGTACGCAATAATAAAAATAAAAAAATCGTACCCGAGAAGATCAATGGAAAATTATCTTATTCACCCTCTTTCTGTCTTTAAATCTCAGCTTCCCTGATGTGAGACGTCAAGCGCAGATTACGCTTCTGCCAGCGACAATGAGGCACTGATTACATATTCTATTGCCAGGATTCAGATCGTTAAGTCATTTAACACTAAACTTCCGACGATTCCTTTATGCCGAAATCGATGTTCGCACGGTCCACGGGAAACTTTGGGTCAGTGTATTATATGGGATATCTATTAACTCTCTTCGACAATCGCTTCTCTCTCTCTCTCTTCTCGGACGCGCTTTCCGCGAGCGCAACGCTTAAGATGAGTTATTGCCATGGCTCTTTATTAAAGACTAATACGAGAGCAGCGGCCCGGACCAGGGTCTGACTCCGTAGTCCGGGAATCCCTTAATCTGCGCGATCTATTATCCCACGCCGTGGGTACACCAGGGCGAGAATTAGCCCTCCCCCGTTGCCCTCGTACGAGCGCGTAGTTGAATTATTACCCTGGCGTATCTCTTGGAGCCTCTCCTCCTGGACTAGTGGACCACCACCGTCACTAGTTACTGGTGAGACCAAAGTGCCCAAATGTTTCGCCGATAACGCGATATTCCCCGGCGGAATTACTCGGCGTGTAACGACGAGATCGGCGCCGCCATCGGAGGTTCGCGGATGGATGGGTATGAGGCCGATGGGCTCCATGATTTCGCAAGGCGAAATGTCAGAAGAGGGGAAGAGTGGTGAAAGAGAGAGACGAAGAACGGGAAGAGAGACTGGGGAAAGGAAAGGCCTGGACGGGAAAGGAAGAGAAGAAACGAAGAAATCTTTGCGTTATCTCGAGCGTGTCACGCGGTGCGGTGTAAAAAAAAAACCTTTCTTCTTTCTCTCTTTTTCCCTTCTCTTCTCGATTCCTTTTTGTCTCTCCCTTCCTTGAAGAGCGGCTATATACTCTCCGCGCTCAATGTAAATTATGCATGAGAGAAAACGTAAAACTTTATGACGAATATATACGACCCGCGTAAAGTGCGTTGCGCAGAAATCCGCGAATCTATTATACGCTTTTTAATTAGGCGCTGCCGAATCTGACGGATGAAATCCGGTATATTCTTAGGGACCCTCTTCGCGCCATTCAGGGAGGAAAGCCTCTTATCGTGGGGAGAAGTTTCGAAAGATGTAAAGTACGGCACGAATCGCATTTATATATCTTCATAATTATGTAACATTATAAGGAAATATACTTTAAAGAAAACATCTAAAGAATATTAGTGATGAAGAAAATTGCTTCGTTGATAATAAGACGTCGCCGTAGTCAGAGAGATTTGAATTTTGTTATTATTTTCTAAATATATTTTTACCTTACTGAAAATCTTAGTACAATATTTTTTTTTCATGGGTGAATATCTTACGTAGCCAAAGGAAGAGAAAAGGGATTGAGAAATTTGATTTTACCATAACTTCACGAGAGCGTGTAAAAGCGTTATCGGCAAGTGGCGCCGCGACGCTTCCGCCGCGATGCCTCCGCACCCCCGATTAGTACCCGTACAACATGGCCAGGTGCAAAACAACGCGTTAAGACGAACGAGGGAAGAAAACCGAGACGGGGTGAGTAGACCGCGAAATGGCCGAGACTATGGGATAGTTACGAGCGTAGGCAAGTGGTACGAGGTTACCTGTCTGTGCGTTGATGAATGGCTCCGGTCACCGCACCCATGTTTTTTGGAAGGTAGGCAACCGGTGATGGTAAAGATATTGTTATTGAAATGAGAAGAACCCGAGCTGTCAATCGATGCCTTTCTGAATGTCGTCGTGTATCATTCATCCATCTCATAATGATTCATGTACTCATTTCATATATTTCCAAATCATAATTAAGATGATAATAAATCTTCAAATCTTTAATGTGACAAGTAAAATTTACACGTTATTACATTCCTCGAACAAGCCCGAAGAGAGAAAATTAATTATGTAATTTCACACATCGTATTGCTGCTGTAAAATAATTTGTATCAAAATTCACGCCCAATAAGTTGATTATTGTGCTTTATACGATAATAAAAAAATTTCAAGTTGAGATAAATAGGAAATTCACCGTTCTAGCTGACGAGAGAAAGAAAATCGAAGAGAGCATAATGTGTAACACGCACCCGAACTGCCAAAATTCGAACAAGCACAACCCTTACGTCGTCATGGTGCAACAACCGTTGCTAGGAAGTGTTTGTACGATAACAGCTAAGGCCGTAGCTACGGTGAACTTGACGAAATATAACTCTCATGTTGAGTTCATCATTTTTTCAATATCATTTTTTCTGAAAATCGATTTTATAAACTTTTCATTTATATATCTATGAACAAATATAATTTCGATGAAAAAAAAAAATTGATTCGAACAATATATAAAAGATTAAAATACTCGGATAGACTTGTAACACTTAATAATTTGCATTGCAAAAATCCGACAATTATCTTCACGTGTCACAAAAGAGCTAGTAATGAAGACATGTTAAGTATGATGTGTTTGTTCATACATTATGCAACACCTATTTTCGTCTCAATAAATTACAGAATCGTTTATTCTATTTGTTAACTGTCACTATATTTTATTACTTTTATTATTCATCTGCGCAATGTGTCTCTCATTGTTTACAATCGGCGGCACGTGCGAGTTATAACTCGTATACGTCGATCTAATAATAAGTTTTAATGAATAATTCATGTTGAAACGGGCAGAAGCCAATAGACGTACCGGGAATCAATAAATACTTTGCGAAGTGCGATGCTATTTCTGTACATAGAAACTTCTTCAGGCAGATGCAATCGTGATTTCGCTCTTCATGCGATGTTATATACTAGTTAAAGGCATAAGAAACGCAATTTTCACAGTCTTCCACTCGATCGAAGTGTATAGGCACTTCTTTCCTCCTTTTTTCCCTTTTTGCTGCCTTATCGCGCGACATGACGGGAATTCGCGACGACAGGAGAATGGGAAGATAAAATGTCGCTTGATGGGGCAGTAGATATCGAAGAAAGACACAACAAGTGTAGAAAAAAGTAGAAGAAGAACACACGCGACAGACATCGTGATGAAACGACATCGGAAGCCGTAAGATTTCATCGCGATAGAAGCATTCCGTGGGAGAAAATCTCTTCGAGATAGGAATATAAGCTTAAAAGAAACTTAAAGCGACACGAAAAATGTCAAGATAATAGAAAAAAATACCAAGGACATTTAACAAAAATATATATAACCATAATAACACAAAATTAAAACAAAGTTGTTAATCCTCTGGATTATGATAATTCTATATGGATTATCGAAATTTTAAAATCCTAAATAGTTTTTATTTATTTTAATTTACGTTTTCCTTCTCGTTTAAAATTTATAGAATTAAAGTAAAAAATTCAAAGAACGTAATATTATGAATTATGTAAACAGGTTTCTCGAAAGTATTAATAACATTAAAAAATTCAGGCTATAAAGAATCGGAAAGCACCTCAGTCGAACTATTAATTTAATTTCTGGTAAATGATGAATTTTCTATGGTTCCCTGGACTTGATGAGAAATTATATTATGCTTTAAAAAAACGAGCGGTCTTAATCTCAGAAGATAGCCGACGTGGAAAATGATGACGCGATCATTTTACTGTAAAAAGAAAAAAGAAAAAAAAACCGAGCGGAAGATTATCTGCCTAGTAAAAGCCAAGAGTAAGCGGCAAGAAGAAGATAACGCGAGAGAGGAGGCAACGGTAACTACTGTGAGACAAGCCATGTCAGCATAATCGGAGGATATTCCCAACTTTCCGCCGCAAACGACGGTATTGGCGCGTTTTAAGAGAAGGATAGCGGCGAGAAGTCCGCCTCACGAATAATATCTGAATATTGAGGCAATGTGCGAGGACTGTCGCGGTCGTAAAGCAGGACTGATATGAATGCGGATAGCTCAATTTTACACGCTTACGCACGCCCGAAGCGAGCTGCCGCTCCTTTCTTTTCCTGTCACCCTTCGCTTGCCCCATCCTCTCGCATCGTCCGTCATGCATCATTCTCATTGGTCGCATCTATCAACTCCCGTTGTGGCGCGTAAAAGGGCGCGAAACTATTCTCGCGGGTGTCGCATCTATTTCTAACTTAACGATTGAATCTTTCGCATCATACGGATATACGAAAAAAAAAAACTTGAGCATCGTCAACGGCAATAACAATTTTATATTAAGAGAGACTGAAAAAACCGTAAAAAATCTCTGCTCTTTTCTTACTAACTTAATATCGATAAATCGTCCATTACTAAATCGTGCTTAACGACGTGTCTTTGATATTTTTTAGCTTGACATCATCAAGAAACGCTGTTATGGAAAGAGTGTAGAATGTCTGATACCGAGGGTGACGCGACGAGCCCGAATGGCTCGGAAAAATCGACGACGCACGATGAAACCGTCTGCGTCGAGACGATGCCGACTCTGCAGAATCACAATGGTGACAAGCCTGAGGAATTCGAGAAGCTGCTTCAATCGATGATAGTCACCCATAGCGCGTCCGAAGAAGAGGAGCAGGCGGAGGAGGAAGATCACACGAACGAAAAAAAGGTCGTAGGTAGGCAGTATGCACAAACTGTGTACGAAAGTTGCGTTTGTTTTGTAATCACAGTATCATAAAGTGTAAGTTTTTATTAAAATCAAGTAAACACAATATTTTTTAAATATTTTGCGTATATAATATTTTCGGAAAGTTAAAGATAGGGTGTTAAAAAATATCGCGCTTAATAGATTTGAGAAATATTTTATGTACGCGTGATATAAATCAATAAGCAAAGCTCACTAATTAATATTGTAGCAATTGCCGAATCTTTTTCTAGACTAGCCGCCACTTGAATTTCATCGAATAAAACATTTTGAAGGACTTCTGGAGAATATCCAATTATTTAATCTATCATAAAAGAAATGCTCTCTACATTTTACAAATAAAAGAAAAAAAAAGAGAAAAGATTTGAAGTTGAAATCTTGTAGCGAATCAATCAGTTTTCACAACAAGCAAACGTGAGAAAGTGTACCATAGATAAAATACGTTCCGTCCCCATCCGCTTTCAAAGTCTCGCTCGCTTCACCGCCGATTTGATACGACGAAGCGGGGATGAGGCTTGCACCGTGAAACTCAGGTAACCTGTTGAGAGACTCTGGAGTGGGCGAAAATGGAGAGCTTGCTGCAGCTTAACTTGGAGAATTTCCCAGACGCTCGCCGGGGGTATTACCAGCGGGAAAGTGGCTGAACAGCGATAGACGGCGCGAAGGAAATGTCTCTGGCCTCGGGGATTAAGTTCCATCCTCCTCCCCGCTCGCCCCTCCGTCCACCCTCCTCGCGAAACGTCTCGCTCTTTTTTTCCTTTCCCCATGGCTTTCATTTTTATTCCACTCTCGTGACGAGAGTCCGCGAGAACGCGGATGTCGACTGAAAGTTCGGCGATCTCGCTGTCCCTCGGTCTCGACTAAATTAGCTATTCTTCCCCGTAATTTCGCGCGTGCCTCGCTTTATTTTCCCGAGCAGCGGCGCTGCATCACGCTGCCACTATAGCTTCGTTTGACGAAACTTCAAACGCTCGCGAGGAAGGAGTCCATTACGTGGGCGAGCAGAAATTCGAGAGACAAAGGGAAGCGACACCGGCCCCGTCCTCTTTAATCGTGGACCACGCGTGAAATCGGCAATTATTTTAATTGCGAGCGGCCGAGGGGTTTTACGCGCTTACGCGTAATCCAATATCCGGGATCGGCAAGCTGTTACTGATTCCGCGACTGCGCCGCGACCTTACGCGAGGCGTCTCGGTGAATTTGGCGAGAACCGAAAACCCGTACGACGCGGGAGAGAAACCGTCTGCGTCCCAAATTAAACTCATAAAACGCCCGCAACGCCCGCGGCCGTTTAAAGGTAGATCCACAAGGGTAGATTAAGATCGTGCCATCTGCGTATACAAAAGGAAAGAATAACGCAGAGACGTCGGCGTATTATAAAACCGGCTCGCCCGTAATCTCTTATCACTTTTAGAAATAATTACAGCGCTGCTATCTCTCTGAAAGAAGGATAATGAGAAAAACTGAGATTTACCTTTTGCAAAAAGAAAATCCCTCGCGAGAATCGAGCGGATCTTTGTACAGAAGAATCAAAGTTTCCAGAGAGAGAGGCTGACGATGATTTCGTTCTTATCGTTCGAAGTTGCGCGTAATGATCGCCGTGGAGCGTCCTTAAACTTGCTGTGAATGCAGCCTGCTGCCTTGCCTCGCTGCAACGACAAACGGTTTGCGGCGCTACATCCTTCCACGCGCGTGGAGACACGCGCGGTCGTGTGCGGGAGCCATGATTAAAATAATAAATTCCAGAGATACGAGTAGAGACATTTTGGCTCGAATTAGTATTGCATCGTGCACGGTGCCGCGCACGACGCGACAACCCGTTCCCTGGGCTGCAAAGGAACGGTGCCTTGAATTATAAATGTCAGAGGCTGAGAACGCGGGAGAATGGTGCCGGCGTATGCCGTGCGAGTAAGACGACCCTGCCCTCCTCCTTTAAGGGGTAGGGGGGAGGGCAAAGGGGTCGAGATTTTATTAGGGTAGCGTTCGTTAGGCGCGTCTCTGGGCAAACTTCCAATTCGATCTCACGGTCCGTTTCATTTCCCGCGGACTGCGGGCATACATTAGACAGCCGAAAGACACAAGCGGAGTAAGAGATTTTTCGACGTTCCCGAATAGTCTTGAACGTCGTCAGCAGAACGTCCATTTGCCTGATTCTATTCTCATCTGTCTCGATCGTTCTGGGGATCGATCGTGTAACTTCACGTGGAACTTATCTCGTTTCATATATAATGCATATTTCTTCTGTCAATGCAATATTGACGCGCGGAAAGGATAATTTTGCTATAAAAATACAGATCTGAAAATAATTATGTTGAACCATTAAAAAGTTTATATTGGACGTCTAAGCTGGTTATCAGAATGTTGAAATTTCTTGCAGCAGTATCATCATGTTTGAACGTCTTCCGTAATTATTTTGATAGTTCCATGTAAAATTATTTTCTGATCTGTATCTATTTAAATTTGTAGATACTACACAGAAAAAAAAATTTGAATCAAATTGACAATCTTTGTTTCATATATAAGCAAGAATATAAAATCTTCATGAAAATCTCCTTCAATCTCACATGAAGAGGAAAATTTTCTTCATGTAAGCAAATTATGTCTGTTTAAGATTATAAATTCTTTCAAGATTTTATATTCTTGCTTATATAGGAAACAATGAATTGTTGATTTGATACTAATTTTTTTTCTGTACACAATAAAATTTGTCTTCTCCGTGCAAGAATTCTTATTGCGTTGACAGAAGAAAAATTATACATGTATGGAATGTGAAAAGTTTCACGTAAAATTGCACGATGGATATTATGTAATAATATGTAATTACATTATTTAAAAAAATGTTATTAAAAATTATAAATCAGGAACACGTTCCTGCGTATTCATTATATCTTAGGGTGCTCAAATGTATAATAAAATGGAGAAACATTTCGCGTATACGCGAGGTCGTGTCGTTATGCGAATAACATCGCGCGAATCTCGGTATCTTCTTTATTCATGCATTTTGCATGCGCTGTATGTCTTCCTCCGTTGGGTATCAAATCTCGACGTAGCTTCGTTGGCGCGAATAAAATGTGTTTCCCGAGGCTTTCACGCCTCCCTTCTCTACCAGCTCTTCCGTTTGAGAGAATTGGCACGTATAGAACGCAGCACCGATTCCGGATTATCATAATGCCGGCTGTCAAGCTTGTATGATTCGAGCCTCTTCTCGCGAGCGCTTGACACATCCCTCACCCTTCCATCTGACGCGCTTTAAGCCGTCCTCTCGCCTCCCGAGAAGCGAGAAGTCGCCGGATCAAACGAATTCGCCCAATGCCCTGCGCAACATCTTTCTCTTCTTGAAGATTACGAATTTACAGG
This sequence comes from Solenopsis invicta, assembly GCF_016802725.1. Classification (NCBI taxonomy): domain Eukaryota; kingdom Metazoa; phylum Arthropoda; class Insecta; order Hymenoptera; family Formicidae; genus Solenopsis; species Solenopsis invicta. The sequence goes on along the minus strand of NC_052674.1, from coordinate 10,238,039 downwards.
CCCTCGAACTTTTATTCGTTAAACCCTTTCACTTGTTCAACCGTTTTTTTTTATAAAATTGTGAGAACAAGATGTTTGTTACATTTTCTTTTATATTTGTCTCGCTACAATTTGCTACCGTTTCCACGAAACGGAGAATCGACAGCTTACAATCGATGCAAAGTGCCGTTAGCAACGAAACGATTTCTCACGAGATCGCGCAGAACGTCGAGTTCGTGTCTCTCCCAATATTTCCGGCGCGCGCGTACCGTCAGGATCCCATTTTTCGCGAAGTGAACCCACTGTCGGCTCGCGCGCAAAGTAAAATTGGAAAATGCACGCGGTGGGCGAGAAATATTTCATTTTTCCTCGCAAGGAGGGTAAACCGCGGAAGTTTCAAAAGCGGGCGGCGGGCGCTCGTCGTATCGTCGTATCGTTGCAGCCGCGCGCGATATGTGGTAGACGCGCGTGTGAAAAATGACATCAAGTTCAAAAGCTCCCTAAATAAGAAATCGCTTTCGCGGCGGCACGCGGTCGCATTATTCATTCGTCCGAGAACTCTTAAAGTGAAATGCCCGAGTCGGCCCGCGGGATTCCCGATCATCAATTTCAACGTCGTGCCAGACAAAAACGTGAAACACCCCCCACGGCGACGGCGATAACGACGACGGCGAAGAGTAGTAAGCGACGCCGTCGCCGGATGATCTGTTTCGCGAGGACGTGCGATAATCCGTGGCGGCCGGTTTGTTAGAGCGACGGAAATCGCGCGGGGAATGACGAATGGCTGGCAAGACAAATTTCCCCGAAGGGTAGATAACGTCGGGAGTCGTTTCTTTACCGCGCGCAAATTGTTTTACGTCGAAAGACGATTTCGAAAATCTACATTTGCCTCGCCCTAAAGAAAAAAAGAAGAAAATAAAGGAATAGAGCGAAAAAAGAGACGAATTCTAAAGAAGCAATTAAATCACTCTTGAATAAGAACATTACGTGACGTTACATTAATTCGAATTTTCCCGAACTCGCCACCCTCTTTGTGCGCAAATCTCTTGATTGCGAGTGGTACGGGGCACCGCGCGCTGGTACAAAGAGTTTATGAGGAGGCCTCCGAACGCTGTTACAGCGCATTTACCGTCTTTGTTCCGGATGCTGGTTCGTGCTGCTCCAATTTTCGCGACCACCCAGCGAGGACGAATTTTTTTCTCGCGCGCACTCCCTTTCCGTCGGCGCGGCGGCGGTGGCGGCGGGGCGGAAGCGTACGAGCGGAGCGCGCGAGCGGAGGATAAAAAGGTGGTAAGGGGGTTGGAGTAATTTGATATGGTGGGCCAGAGTACGAAAGAGAGAGGCGGGGGGGGGGATGTACTCGCCCTCTTTTTTCCTAATTTGAAGAAGGGCGAGTATCCGCGAAATGAAAAGCGCCCGGGCCCTTTGTAGATACGCGCGTACGCGCCCTCCGTCCCGTACCCTCGTGTTCGTGCACGTGCGTGTGCTAGGATTAAAGCGATGAAAGAGAAACTCTCTCTCTCTCTTCACCCCCATACAGCGCGAGCGGCGTGCTCGATCGGGCGCAGCCAAAGCCATTTTTATTAATACGCTCATTTTGCTAAACGTTATAGCTAAACTCGTTCAAATCTGAGTTGCAGCACATTTCGTGTCTTTTTAATACAAATTTAATCTAATGTTTGTAAAATTCACAACTCGTTGAATTACTCGAGAAGCAAGAGAAATTCAATGAGTGCAAGTTCAAGAGGCGCTTGGAACAATTTAAAAGTGACGTGGAAAATTTTTTATCTATCTTGCGCTTTTCGAAAATGCGGAAAACATTTTTATAGTAAGTAAAAAAAAATTAAGAAAAAAACTAAAGTCGCGAATTGATAAAGGAAAAAGCTGCGCTGCAGAAGAAGTGCTTAATTAAGTACGCACGTGTGAGAGTACGGTGTAAAAATTATTTTTTTCTCCAACATGCAGATTTTACGACCGATCGATCGGGATATTTAAGCCTAAACATTCCTTTCTTTGTACGCGAAAATGGTGCACGGCACAGAGTGACATTCCGAACGATCCTATTTCGCATTAAGTAGAACTTTCCGTGACGTGCGTTTTAGATTCATGATATTGATTAAAATTTATATTCACGTTCGTGGGAGAAGATGGGACTAATTTTGTGAAGCGATTCATAAAACGTAGCTTTAGTCTTCTCGTCACTGTCACTTCCACTTCAACACTTTCATAGAAAATTTTCTTTGCGGACATATAAACTTCAATCGAAGCTATCTGGTTTACAATAGAGTAAAAATTTCACGTTATGACATCGTAATTTGAACTCTATGATATTTTATAACAAATATATGAAGAGTAAGCCTCGGATAAATTTTCAATATAAAAAAAAAACTTTCTAATAAAATCGTGTCCGACGCAAAAGACTTCGGCCGAACGCACGGCGAGCAAGGAAAGTGCTAACTTCATTTTACAACGTGCTAATATTCGCGAACGTATTAAGTAACTTACAAAAGTAGCGAAGATCCTTCGTAGTTGCGAGGCCGCGGGTAGAAGGAGCCGAAATGTAACGGTCACGCTAGCGGCCGGAAGACTCAGGGGCTGCGCGAGCCTGAAGAAACTTCGCAGGAGGAATGAGATCGTACCTGCCGCTACACAGAAAGCGAACATCGCGTGCAATGTCAGTTGTTTTCAGCATATTACGTGCGTCCCGCGACAATAGGCGGCCAACGAGCGAGCGGGGCTCCAATTCGAGAGACACGAGCGTCCAATGCCAGACTGCTTTTCGCTGGTTCAGTCCGTACCTGGTTTCCTGACCCGCTTGCACGACAGCCGTTTAACGAGCATGATACATCGCGTCAGCGAAATTTCGCATTTACGATCGCTCGTCCCCGTGAACCCTTAAGAAGCGTCGCTCGAGTCTTCGACGCGGAATCGTTCGGTCATTCGTTCTTCGACTTTCGCGTGACCGGGAGATTGCCATTAGCCCACTGTGCCTACAAATTTGATCGACGTATACAACTCCCTTTATTGTAATTGTAAATTTAACAGGAGCAGATAGGCATACATTTACTTGCCTTTAAGCAAATGTTATTAGTTCAAAAAGAGAAATTACACTGAAATTTCTAATAGAAGAAAATATACGAATGTCTTCTGATACTGTGATTAGAAATGACTACTCCGGAAGCACCACCCGACTTTCGACTCGAATACATCGGTGGTTTCGTGCAGAAGAGTTTGAAATTAAAGCCTGAAAAATGGGGAAGGTTATTACTGACAGAGGAATATCGGAACGTGGTGTTGGATTTTTTGGACAAATCACTACCAGCCGCCCTTTTTGTTGTTTTAACGCCGAATGCACAATTAGTGGCATCGTCCAGTTTTCCCATACCATGCCAGAGAACAAAGGGTGAGTTTTTCATGCTTGCAATTTGTTGTATTGAGATTAAATAATCAGAAATATATATTGTAATAATAATTAATGATTGCTAAGAATTTTTCATGCCGCTTTAATAGAATTTATTTTTCGTAAATATAAGCATTTGTATGTATATAATATATTATAAAGAGAATTTATGTCTCATTGCGTGCACACAGGAGTTTACGCAGTCAAGGTAAAGCAAGTGCCACTACCAAAAGACAAGGAAGAATGTTCGGCCATGTTAATCGTGGGAGATTTATCCCATCGGATTGTCGACCAATTAGCTACTTTAGTGGATAATATCATTGCGCCCCTCCTCACTAAACCGGAAAATCACAAGGACCTGCCGGAAATAGCGATTCATGATATATGTAAGCACGTGCACGCTCTCCGTGGCACGCTGTATCAGGTAATTAAGTCTTTTGAAAATTCTGCCTTTTTAAATGAACTCTTTATAAAACAAAACAAAAAAGTGTGCTTAAACGCACAGGTAAAAGGTCAGGTAAATGGACGGACAGTACTACCGATGCCAGCGGGTCTCGAAAAGGTGGCGGAAGTCGAGAGATTAGTTTCCACAGAGGGACCGCAAGCGGTTGATTTGTATCTAAAAAGTGCTATAGAAGGTGTGGTGATAAAGTGGGCTTACTTAGTGAATGACGTGGTCACTCATGAATCCAGCGTCGCGTTTGAAAACGGACAGAATCCGACGCCCAACGTCGAGCTAGAGTACTGGTCTACCAGATTGGCGAATTTGAGGTATTGATTAATGAATGATATTTTTCACGCGATATTTTGATAAGACAGTCAAATGCACGTTTTTTTTTTAAATTTTTTACAGTATGTAAAAATGTCCATTATCGCACGCATTTTTTTGCAGATACATTTACGATCAACTGCAAGAGGATCGCGTGAAGAAAATGGCGATAATTCTCGAAAAAACTGACAGCGCGTACTTTCCCTGCTTTCGTACGTTATTCGACAACGTTGTCTCCTCGTTGGCCGAAGCGAAGGACATATCGTTGTACTTGACGCCTCTGGCGAAGTGCTTCAAGTCCGTAGAAGAGATCGACTTCGCCGAAGCTAAGCCGCTGATGGCAACTCTGATACATTCGCTTGGATTAGCGTGGGCGAAGTGCAAGAGTTATCAAAGCTCTAGCAAACTCATCATCATACTTCGACAGATATGTAACTTATTGATACAGGAGGCATGCCGCTTTCTCGATCCGACTTCCATATTTCAAAGTGATGTTGACGAGGCTCTCCAGCGCGTAAAAATATCGAGAGGTAATGACTGGTTAATCCGTTGTAATTAAATCTTTTAATAACAAATTGTTGAAACTATCAAGATGGTAGAATCATTACTTTTTATTATTATGGTTATTAATTGAACTCTTGCATGTCGAAGTCGAAACGTGATTATCAATCTGTTAATAAGTACTGAAATCTTCAAGTGTCAGATTTTATTAGGACATATCGTTGATTAAATATAAATGTTTTGAATGACTGTGTCTTGTATAATATTCCAAATAAAATTACAATTCTAATGTATAACGTATCACGTACACACATTCTAATCTGTTTTCGTGAATTTCATCTGAGATCTCAGAAATGTTTTTCACTCAGGAGTTCTGGAGGAATTCAAGAGACAGTTCGAATTGAGAAAGCACATGCCCGGCTTGAAACCGGAAGCTCCACCCTGGACATTCAATTCGACCGCCGTCTTTACTCGTCTCGATGCTTTCCTGAAACGGCTGGCGGATATCGAGTGGCTCTTCGATACCGTCCTCGAATTTTCCAAGTTGGAGAAGATTGAAATAGGCGGCATTCTTGGACGGTCCTTGAGCGCGAGGATCATAAGCGTGTTCAAAGAATTCCAGCAGCTTTTCGTTTCATTCACTGTGAGGGCTAGCGACGTTCTCGAGCCAGACGACGAATCCTTTGACGTCGATTGTACTAAGTTCGCTGAATCCATCACCGACCTCGATAGCAAACTAGCAGCGATTTTGTGCCAAGCTTTCGACGACTGTGGCAATCTCGAAAGTGTTTTCAAGGTTTGCGAATTATCTCATTTTCTTAGTACAATGAATTTGATCAATTATCCGAAATCTAAAAGGTTTTGCCTGCTTCTAATTATCAGTTGATAAACATCGCTGGATCAGTATTGGAGCGTCCCGTCATACGAAAGCAATTCACTAATCGATACGCTAGAATTCTCGAACTTCTAAACATGGAACTGTCGGTGGTGGAAGTTTTGTTCAATCGCGGTAGCAGGGGTGCTTTGATTAATCTTCCACCTTTGGCCGCCGCCTTAACGTTCACCAACATGTTGCGGCAGCGTATCGACTTGCCTGTACAATCGTTCAAAGCCATGCCGCACCCGTACGTATCACGATGCATCAAAGTTTTTCCTCAAACTCCCCGCTCTCCAGATAGAGTTGAAAGAGTTGATTTTCATGAAAATTATACGAAGTCTAAAGAAGAAGAATAACATTTCTAAATATCCCTTCGACAATCTGCTAAGACGTTCACAGCTTTTTTCATTTGTAGGATCGTTCACAGCGACGAAGGTAATAATATAATGGCACGTTACGAAAGATTGATAAAAATATTCGCCGATAAGGAGGGCGATCTTTTCACCGAGTGGGCGCGAACGGTACCGCAAACTGTTGATCTTGGTCTCAAACGTCACTTGATTTGTAGAGAGGTTGATACTTTGCTACTAAATTTCGATCCCGATCTTCTCGCGGTATTGAAAGAGGTGAACTATTTGAAACAAATGTCACGTTCCGATATTCCCCAAGAAGCAGTTAAGGTACGTAATCTTGACGCGCGTTTCAATTGAAAGTAGTAAAAGTTTGTCTTTTCAAAGAAAACTTTTATGGAAAGTCACTATCGCATGTATTTAATTATTATTTGTATTTAATATCGCATCGTCAGGTATCCGAGAGCGCGGAAACGTTCAGAAAATTTCGCACGATGCTGGCTAGCACGGTCGATTCATACAACAACATACGTAGAACAGCCAAGCAAGTCGAGTTTGATCTAATCGAGTTAGAAGTGGCGCGGATCGATTCCTTGATATCCCGCGGAGAAGATGAGCTATGCTGGAGATCAGATGGGCTTCTAGAATATATAACGGAGCTGGGCGATCTCGTGGAGGGGCTTTGGAAGCGTATGAAGTCCGCTCAATCGAACGTGGAGAAGATCAGAAGCATTTTGGATCCCTGGACGAAAACGCCCCTCATAGAAAGGAAGGATCGTCGTAAGGAGACGCTACTGGCTTTGGAAGACCGTTCGGAAAAAGTATCGAAATGTTACGCGGAGATCACGAAAGCCGCTGAGCAGATACACTCGATATTGGAAGAAAATAAAACGCTCTTCCAAATTAACGAGACCGAGCAGGAAGCTTGGCAAGAATACGTGAAGTATATCGACGACATTGTGATCGAGTTTCTTCGGAAAGCAGTCGGATGCTCTTTAGGTTTATATCCATTTTAAGTTTAAGTAAGAAGCATGATGAAAAAAGTTTAATTAACGTCTCCTTAATTGTCAATTAATTATTAATTTACGCCAAGTATACGATGACATAAAAGCTTAATAAAATCGAATATCTTTTTACGATTGTTATATTTTAGGCTACTTAGCGGAAGGCATGGATCCAATCGGCCAGTGCGAGCCACTGCTTGAAGCAAAATTAGAGCTCAGAGAGCCAGATTTGTATTACTTGCCATCATTGGAACCCGAAGATCCTGACGGACTTGACCAGATGATCCTTGGTCTGTTAAATGATATTACCGGCATGGCTGCCTTGGTACCGCGATTAAAAAATGATTCTGTGGGATACGCTGAAGAATTAGCATCTGACGTAGACATAAAGGCAATGAAAGATGAAATATTGATAAGCGTAGCTACTGCCGTAGAGGAGGCTACTGACTTTTGTAGTAATTTTGAAGGTATGCTTATGACAATCTAGCTTATAACAGTACCGATTTAAATTAACACGTTAATAAATAATATTAAACGCTAGAAATTAGATAATTCATTACTTGTTCAGATTTTTTTCAAATAATTTGTCCGAAATCTGTAATACATATAATTATAATATCGAATAAGAATTATAACTTTAAATTAAATATGCATCATATATGTATAAATAATATATCTGAGAAAATCTGGAATTAAAAATAAAATTAGGAAAAATTTGTTAAAAATGTATTTTAAAATTTTCTAATTTTCGATTTCAAAATATAAACCGCATACATTATTTTTTAAATCTCGATGCAATGTTTCAATGTTCGATCAGGCTACGCCTATTTATGGCTGGATGATAGAGATGTTGTAATGCAACAATTCCTCGAGTACAGCCGTCAATTGTCAATGGAAGAAATAGACATGGTGGCGGCTCAGGACCCTAAAGGTCCGACGAAGTCACCGCCGAAAATGGAGCAATTTCGCGAACAAATTGACCTTTACGAGGGCCTCTATCTCGAGATCGAGGAAATGGATCTGTCCAAAGTATTTTGCGGCTGGTTCAGGGTAGACCTAAGACCCTTCAGACAGTCAGTACTAAACACGGTGTGCAAATGGTCGAGCATGTTCAAAAAACATTTGGTCGATCGTGTAACAAGCAGTCTTTCCGATCTGGGCGCGTTCATAAGGTACTCTCGATTAAAATGTTTGTAACATATGACATCCAATAGTGTAATTACAACATCGCAAAATTTGAAACAAAATATCACTTTTAATACAGCATTTAAATTATTGCTTTTTAAACTCGTATAAAAGTCTAAATAATTTTTTTAAAAATTAATATATCTAGCTTATCTTTAAATATAGCTAATCATTTATATATACATATATATTCCAGATTAGCGGACCAGGGATTGTTACAACAAGTACAACCGGGTGATTATGTGGCTCTAGTTAGCGTAATGGGCTTCCTACTGCAAGTGAAAGAACGCCAGCCAACTACGGACGAGATGTTCCACCCATTAGAAGAAACCATTGAGTTGCTCAAGTTCTACGATCAAGATATACCCGAAGAAGTAAACGTGCTGTTGCAAGAGTTGCCGGAGCAATGGGCAAACACGAAAAAACTCGCTCTTATGGTGAAGCAGCAAGTTGCGCCATTACAGGCAGGTCCGTAGAACGAGAAGCAATCGACATTATTGAGTTGGCAATACTATTGTCAGCCAACTTATAGTTAAATTTCTAAACTATGTTTCTAATTTTATTTAATTAGGAAACGTTTTAAAATTTTATTTTTTACGTTTAAATATTATATAATGTTATCGTAACATTTTACATTATCATTCGTATAAATCATAAAATTTAATAATGCTTTACAAAAATAATAGGCGAAGTATCAAGAATTCGCGGACGAATCTCCGCGTTCGACATTACAATAAATCAGTACCGAGAGGCATTTCGGCGATACGCATTCTTCAAATATGATTGCAAGAATCCATACGAGCTATTAGACGAGGCTCACAAGGAGATCCTCATGCTGGAACGTCAAATGATGGATATACAAGAATCCGCCTCCCTGTTTGAAGTGACGGTACCCGAATTTAAACAGCTGAGGCAGTGCAGGAGGGAGCTGAAGATGCTTAAGCAGCTCTGGGATTATGTAAATATAGTGCAGAGTAGTATCGAGGGCTGGAAGACGACGCCCTGGAGGAAAATCGACGTGGAGAATATGGACATCGAGTGCAAGAAGTTTGCGAAGGAGATACGTGGTTAGTAGCTAAAGAAATTGTCCGTGCCTCCCGAAGGATTCCCTCGAATCGCGCGGTTTCACGTCCCGAATATATCTTTATAAAATATTATTATTCTTCTCGCGCGCTCCCCCTTTTTCACTCTCGCGACTCAAATTGCTGTTGTATAAAGTATACAGCTGTACTTTATTATCTGCAAAATCATGCGCGAAAACATTTCTTCCCGATCGAGGCGTTTAACGTGTCGATATAAAATTTCAATTTCACACCAGATGTATTTGTTCAGTAGCACTGGACAAAGAAATGAGGCCATGGGACACTTATGTATCGTTGGAAGCGACGGTGAAGAATATGCTTACGTCGCTGCGTGCCGTAGGAGAATTGCAAAATCCAGCTATTCGGGAGAGGCACTGGCGACAGCTGATGAATAGTACTAAGGTATCGCTGGAAATTGCAGAGCGGATGTTTAATTCATTTCCCTACGGTACAAACTCATGCAAATTAGAAGATATACTTGATGTCCTTAGCTGAAGGAAGATATAAATTCATTCAACGCCCTACCCATTTTATATCTTGACATTTTTTTTAACGATGCTGCGATCATTACGTTTGAAATGATCCTGCGAAATTGTATATAACAATCCCATAATGCGATTGTGCGTAATCACATCAGATCATACTAGACTTAGTTGCACCGCTGTATATATACGCTATCGGTGTTACAGAAATTGGGCAACATGACTCCAGAAATGACCGTAAGTCCGCTGTACATACGCATTACACGTTGACCTTTCCAATTATATTCTCATTATATAATCATTATATTTTTAATAGTTAAAATCACAAATTTTTGATAAAATCAACCTTGGCACAACTTTAGTTCTTGATAAGTGCGCACTGTTACATTCGACTCTTATAAATTATATTTTATAAGCATGGCTAGAACGCAGCATGTGACACGCTAATTAATATAAAGTTAGGATTTTAGAATTTTATTATTCGCCAAATTTATAAAGCTATTATTATTATATCTATAGGCTTACTTAATGCTGGATGTGTCTAATGATTTTGATATGAATTTCGCATTAGATGATAAATTCAGAGTTAGAATAGCCACATTTAGCATTGAAATCGCTAGAAATCAGATAACTCACCTATTTATAATTCGTATTCTTTCATTATGTAAGTTCCTCATTCATTCATTGTATAAATCAATGTACGATTCTTTAATAAATTTGCTATAAATCGAACATCACATATTTTACGTTATTTAGCAATTTCCTACATCACTCTAAATTATTGTATAAGTAAAGTAAATCGACACATTTTAAATCACACAATCGACATAAATCCTTTTTATCGAGCAAATGTAGCTGCATCGTCAGACGATTTTTTTACACATAGGTTCGTTTCGTAATGGACGAATCAACGACTCTAGCCGATCTGCTCGAGTTGAATCTCCACGAATGCGAGGAGGAAGTTAAGAATATCGTTGATAAAGCAGTTAAGGAAATGTCCATGGAGAAATATATGAAAGAGTTGAAGGTGACGTGGTCAAAAATGGAGTTCGAGCGGGAAGTTCATGCTCGCACGGGAGCTACTCTGATAAGAGCTAGTGAAGAATTGATTGAAACCTTAGAGGAGAACCAGGTACTTAATTAATATCATAACTTTGAAGTTAAAGCATTTTATCCATGTCCAACAGGTTTGCAATTAGCAACAAAAATATCATTCTGATCTTGATATTTAAGAGAGATGACATTCTTTCTAAAATTGCAGGTACAATTGCAAAATCTGATCACTTCGAAATTTATCGCACATTTCCTGGAGGAGGTGTCGTCGTGGCAAAAGAAACTGAGTATTGCCGATCAGGTGACGACGGTCTGGTTCGAAGTTCAACGTACTTGGATGCACCTCGAGAGTATCTTCATGTCGTCCGAGGATATTCGACGGCAGTTGCCGGTGGACGCTGAGCGGTTCGTTCGCATCGACAAGGAATTTAAGGAGATGACGGAGGAGATGGCGAAAACGCCGAACGTCGTGGAGGCGACGAATAAGGACGGTCTTGTGACCGCTTTGGATGTTCTGCAAAAAGAGCTCGTATTATGTGAGAAGGCCTTGGCGGAGTATCTCGAAACGAAGCGTCTCGCCTTTCCACGATTCTACTTCGTCTCTTCTAGCGATCTGCTCGACGTACTCTCGAATGGGAATCAACCGGAAATAGTAGCGAAACACTTGACAAAGTTATTCGATTCTATGGCGCGCCTAAATTTCGATACTAAGAATACCGCGTTAAAGCGCGTCCTGGGTAATTACAATAATTAACCATGGACAACATTTTGCGCTAAATATTAATTATTTTATTTTCCGTCATATTTCAGGTATGTTTGCTAAGGACGGCGAGTACGTGGAATTCGCGAACTGCGAAATGATTTGCGAAGGAGCTGTGGAAGGCTGGTTGAATCGTCTTCAGAGCGCCATGCGCGTATCTATCCGCCATTACTTCAGCGAAGCAGTGGTGACGTACGAGGAAAAACCACGAGAGCAATGGCTTTTCGATTATCCGGCACAGGTGTCTCTCTGCGGAACGCAGATCTGGTGGACCACCGAGGTCAATATGGCGTTCGCACGTCTCGAGGAGGGCTACGATAACTCGATCAAGGACTATCTGAAGAAGCAGATTTCGCAGCTGAGCACTTTGATCACGCTTCTGATAGGAGAACTGACCAAGCAGGAGAGACAGAAGGTTATGACCATCTGTACGATCGACGTTCATTCTAGAGACGTCGTGACGAAACTGGTGCAGTCGAAGGTGGAGACCGCGCAGGCCTTTCAATGGCAGAGTCAACTGCGGCACAGATGGGACGAGAAGGAAAAAGATTGCTTCGCAAATATTTGTGACGCACAGTTCAAATATTCTCACGAATATCTGGGTAATACTCCCAGGTTAGAACAGGCATTATGTTTCACATAATGAGTACGAGTATTTGTTTTTATTGATCGTCGATGTAATATACGCTCGTTTGTTTCTAGATTGGTCATAACGCCGTTAACGGACAGGTGCTACATAACTCTGACGCAATCTTTGCATCTCATCATGGGCGGTGGTCCAGCCGGACCGGCTGGAACCGGAAAAACCGAGACCACGAAAGATCTCGGCAGGGCTCTTGGCATAATGGTGTACGTGTTCAACTGCTCTGAGCAGATGGACTACAAGTCCTGCGGTAACATATATAAGGGTCTGGCGCAAACCGGTGCATGGGGTTGCTTCGATGAATTCAACAGAATCACTGTTGAGGTGCTCTCTGTAGTCGCCGTGCAAGTGAAATCGATTCAAGACGCCATCAGAGATAAAAAGGAAAAATTCAACTTCATGGGAGAGACGATAGCTCTCGAGCCGACCGTTGGCATATTCATCACTATGAATCCCGGTTATGCCGGTCGTACGGAATTGCCGGAGAATCTAAAGGCGCTTTTTCGTCCCTGCGCTATGGTCGTACCTGATTTCGAGCTGATATGCGAGATAATGTTAGTAGCGGAGGGATTTCAGGATGCAAGAGTACTCGCGAGGAAGTTCATCACGTTATACACGTTGTGTAAGGAGTTGTTATCCAAACAGGATCACTATGACTGGGGTTTAAGAGCGATAAAGTCAGTCTTGGTAGTTGCTGGTAGCTTGAAAAGAGGCGATCCTGGCAGACCAGAAGAAGAGGTACTAATGAGAGCTCTGAGAGACTTTAATATTCCCAAAGTGGTGTCGGATGATCTGCCGGTTTTCATGGGTCTGATAGCCGATTTATTCCCAGCATTGGACGTTCCCAGAAAAAGAGACGTTGAGTTCGAGAAGATGGTTAAGCAAGCGGCAGCCGATCTAAGCTTGCAACCTGAAGACGGCTTTATTCTCAAAGTCGTACAACTCGAGGAACTATTAGAAGTGAGGCACTCCGTTTTTATCGTGGGTATAGCTGGTTCTGGAAAGACCCAAGTTTGGAAATCGCTGTTCAAGACGTATCACAACATGAAAAGAAAGCCAGTGTACAACGATCTTAATCCCAAGGCTGTGACTAACGACGAGCTCTTCGGTATAATCAATCCAGCGACGCGAGAGTGGAAGGACGGTCTCTTCTCGGTGATAATGAGAGAGCAGGCCAACCTGGGCGGCGAGAATCCAAAGTGGATCGTTCTGGATGGCGACATCGCGTTCTGGATGGCGACATCGATCCGATGTGGATCGAGTCGCTGAATACCGTTATGGACGACAACAAAGTTCTGACGTTGGCCAGCAACGAACGAATCGCCCTTACGCCAGCTATGAGATTACTCTTTGAGATTTCGAACCTGAGAACCGCCACACCTGCCACGGTCTCGCGCGCCGGTATCCTGTACATAAACCCACAAGATTTGGGATGGAATCCGTACGTGACGAGCTGGGTCGAGAAGCGATCTTTACCGAACGAGAAGTCGAATCTAGTCATGCTCTTCGACAAATACATTCCCACTTGTCTCGAAACTTTACGAACGAGATTCAAGAAAATCACGCCTATAGCCGATATGGCGCACGTCGAGATGCTGTGCACACTTCTCCATTGTCTTTTAACGTCAGAGCTGACGGCCGGCGACTTTCATAAGGAGCATTACGAACTTTATTTCGTGTTCGCTGCCGTCTGGGCCTTCGGCTCCTCCATGTTTCAGGATCAAACTGTGGATTACCGAGTAGAGTTCACTAAATGGTGGACCAACGAATTCAAGCAGGTGAAATTTCCGGGGCAAGGGACGGTTTTCGACTATTACATCGACAGCGAGACGAAGAGTTTCCTTTCCTGGACGGAACGTCTCCCGAAGTTCGAGTTGGATCCGGAGATACCATTACAAGCCGTTCTAGTCTACACGTCGGAGTGTATCAGAATAAAATATTTTCTCGACTTGTTAATGCCGGAGAAATATCCGATAATGTTAATAGGCACAGCTGGTTGTGGCAAGACCGTTCTGGTCGCCGAGAAACTTCTTCAGCTTCCTGAAAATTACGCGGTAGCCAATGTACCGTTCAATTTCTACACCTCGTCCGAGATGCTGCAGAAAATCCTGGAGAAATCACTGGAGAAGAAAGCGGGCAGAAATTATGGCCCGCCAGGAAACAAGACTTTAGTATACTTCATCGACGACATGAATATGCCGGAAGTGGATGCGTACGGCACGGTCCAGCCTCACACATTAATTAGACAACACTTAGATTACGGTCATTGGTACGATCGAACCAAATTAACTCTGAAGGATATTCACAATTGCCAATATGTCAGCTGCATGAATCCAACCGCCGGGTCGTTTACAATTAATCCGAGATTGCAAAGACATTTCGCTGTATTTGCCGTTAGTTTTCCGAACGTGGATTCTTTGACGACAATATACTCCTCTATTTTGTCGCAGCATTTCGCGAATGTAGAACACAGGTAATATTAAAATGGATAAGAAAATTCTATATATACTAGCAATAATTGAATCGTTCACCAAGTAATGTAACTATATAATAATCATTAATTAATAATACTAATTAGATTTCCCGTAAGTGTCACGGAATTGTGTCCGAACATCGTGCAAGCAAGCATTCAACTACATCATCGCTGCGCTCAAATGTTTCTACCGACAGCCGTAAAGTTCCATTATATCTTCAATCTCCGCGAACTTTCCAACTGCTTTCAAGGTCTATTGTTCAGCGGCAACGAGTGCTTACAGTCCTCGGCGGATCTAATCAGACTTTGGATGCACGAAACTCAACGCGTCTACGGAGATAAACTAACGGATGAGAAAGACATCGAAAGTTTCTTAAAGCTACAACTCGATATTCTGAAAAAGAATGTGGAGGAGGTGGACGAGAGCGCCATTTTAGAAAAGCCCAATATTTTTTGTCATTTTGCAGGTCCTTATTTTCTATTCTGTTTCTAATTTTCTGTTGCAAATATTTTTACAAAATTATTAATAACTAATTGTAATTTTGTAAAATCTAACTATCAGCATTTATGTTTCATATTATCATATTATCGAATATAAAAATAATTAATTTTTCGAAAATTACTGAAATATTGTAAAATATTTAGGAGGCGTTGGAGAGCCGAAATACATGCCCGTCAAGGATTGGGCAACTTTACATCGGCTATTGTCAGAAGCAATGGTCAGCTATAATGATATGGTAGCGGCCATGAATTTAGTGCTCTTCGAGGATGCTATGATGCACGTATGTCGCGTAAATAGAATCCTAGAATCGCCTAGAGGCAGCGCGCTCTTAGTAGGTGTGGGTGGTTCCGGTAAGCAGAGTCTTTCGCGATTAGCAGCCTTTATAAGTTCACTGGAGGTTTTCCAAATTCAACTGAAAAAGGGTTACGGCATAACCGATCTGAAATTTGAACTCGCCGCCCTGTATTCGAAAGCCGGTTTAAAGAATTTGGGTATCATGTTCCTGATGACGGACGCGCAAGTAGCGAACGAGCAATTCTTGGTACTTATTAATGACATGCTCGCGTCAGGGGAAGTTCCCGATTTATTCGCCGAGGATGAGGTGGAGAATATAATAGCAGGTTTTAAAAGCAATTTTAATTAAAAACTCTAGACACATTAAAGTAGATAAAATAATCGCATATTTTTATAAATATATATTTTTTTTCATTTAATATCTTTCAAATATTTCTATTATTGTTATCTGTTAGCGTTATTATTTTTTTATTTTTATTAATATTATTGCCATTAATTGCTAAAGTCATAATTACACGTACAATTACATAAAAAAAATAAAAAAAAAGATACAAGCGTTATTATCTGATTAGGCGTTCGTAACGAGGTGAAAGGCGCCGGTATGCTGGACACACGCGAAAATTGCTGGAAGTTCTTCATCGATCGCGTACGTCGACAACTCAGGATAGTATTGTGTTTTTCTCCCGTTGGTTCGACGCTGCGAGTCAGATCCAGAAAATTTCCGGCGATTATAAACTGTACAATGATAAACTGGTTTCATGAGTGGCCTCAAGAGGCATTAATGTCCGTGTCGAAAAGATTCTTGCAAGAACTGGAAGAACTGCCAGAAACTTATAGGTACAAAATAGTATTAAAATGCGAACGGAAATAGTATAAATAAATAAATAAATAAATATATATATATATATAACTTGAAATAAAAGAATATATTTTTTTAAATAGAGAATCAGCTGCCAAATTTATGGCCCATGCGCACACCACTGTAAATATAGCAAGCCGTCATTATCTGAGCAGCGAGCGTCGTTACAATTATACAACTCCGAAGTCTTTCCTGGAACAAATAAGTTTATATACTAGGTTGTTAAAAACAAAAACTTCCGAACTACGTGCCAGAGTGGCTAGATTGGAAAACGGTTTGGACAAGTTGAGATCAACGGCAGTACAAGTGGATGAGTTAAAGAAGAAGTTAGCCGTACAAGAGGTGGAATTACAGCAGAAGAACGAAGCTGCAGACACTTTAATTGCTATAGTTGGCGTCGAGACGGAAAAAGTCCAAAAAGAAAAGGCGATAGGTCTGTATCATTAATAATACAATAACAATAAATTTTACACAATTCTGTATATATATGTATTTAAAAATACTTTAATTGAAAATCGTTATTTAATCTATAGCGGATGAGGAGGAGTCCAAAGTGGCCGTGATTGCCGACGAAGTTTCGAAGAAGCAAAAAGACTGCGAGGCAGACTTAATGAAAGCCGAGCCTGCTTTGCTCGCGGCGCAAGAAGCTCTAAATACTCTGAACAAGGCGAATCTAACGGAATTAAAATCATTCGGCTCGCCTCCCGGCGCTGTAACAAACGTCACTGCTGCAGTCATGGTCCTTTTGGCACCAGGTGGCAAAGTACCTAAAGATCGCAGTTGGAAGGCCGCCAAGGTATTATCAAATCGATTGGAACAATTCGAGAGAGAATCTCTCTCGTGATTCTATCTGAGCAACAAGCATCGAAAGTCATATTCTTTCTTTTCCCCGTAAAGATCGTGATGGCGAAAGTGGATACCTTTCTGGATGCTTTAATCAATTATGACAAAGAGAATATACATCCCGAGGTGATTAAAGCGATACAGCCGTATCTCAAGGACTCCGAATTCGAGCCTGAGTTCGTAAGATCTAAGTCAGCTGCCGCGGCGGGCTTATGCGCCTGGGTGATCAATATTATCAAGTTCTATGAAGTCTTTTGCGACGTAGAACCGAAACGGAAAGCGCTCGCGCATGCCAACGCGGAGCTGGCTGCAGCTCAGGACAAGCTTAGCGGTATCAAACGAAAAGTGGTTGTAAGTGAATATTAATATCAAAGATTAATCTCTGTGATTCTATATTTCAATAGAATTTCAAAAAGCACAGATCCGCGCACATGCGTCATTTCACGCACAATGTTTCGTTAACATATTAAAGTAATTCGGATAATCAATTTCTTTTTTTCAGTCCTTGGAAGAACAGTTGGCGAAGTTAACGGCGGATTTCGAGCAAGCGACATCCGAGAAATTGAAATGCCAGCAAGAAGCCGACGCCACCAACTCAACGATCGCGTTAGCGAACAGATTAGTCGGCGGTCTGGCGTCCGAAAACGTTCGTTGGGCCGATTCAGTGGCCAAGTGAGCATTTTTTTTACAATATGTAATACCTTGTAACATTATACGAAAATCACAAAGAAAACAATTGCAAATATTTGTAGCTTCATGCAGCAAGCATCGACTTTACCCGGCGATGTACTGTTGGTGACGGCTTTCATATCCTACGTGGGTTGTTTCACAAAACAATTCCGACAGGATTTACAAAGCAAGCAATGGCTGCCGTTCATACGCAGCATAGAACCGATAGTCCCAATTACCGAAGGTCTGGATCCTCTCTCGCTGCTAACGGACGACACGCAAATCGCCAAATGGAATAACGAGGGATTGCCGAACGATCAAATGTCGACGGAGAACGCTACGATACTGACCAACTCCGATCGTTGGCCGCTAATGATAGATCCACAGGTATATACGGCAAGAGATTATACAAAGCCGAATTAGGTTCGATAAAAAAATTTTACAGCTTCAGGGTATAAAGTGGATCAAGGAGAAGTATGGAGACGAACTGAAAGTGATTAGATTAGGTCAACGTGGTTACTTGGACGTGATCGAGGTATCATTAGCGAATGGATCTACAGTCCTGCTGGAGAACATCGGGGAAACTGTAGATCCCGTTCTGGATCCTCTACTGGGCCGAAATTTAATCAAGAAGGGTCGAGCCATTAAGATCGGTGATAAAGAGGTGGAATACAATTCCATGTTCAGATTGCTATTGCACACGAAGCTGGCTAATCCCCATTACAAGCCGGAAATGCAAGCGCAAACCACGCTGATTAATTTCACGGTGACGAGAGATGGTTTGGAGGATCAATTGCTCGCGGAAGTGGTTAAGGCGGAGAGACCGGATTTAGAGGAGCTGAAGGCGGAGCTTACCCGGCAACAGAATGACTTCAAGATTACTCTCAACAGTCTCGAAGATTCACTTCTCTCAAGGTACAAGATCATCATTATAATTCAAGAGCTATAAGTTATTTATATATGTACGCATATATAAATTAAAAAATTTATTCGTCACGCGAGAAAGAAGTTTGCTTCTCCGAAAAGAAATAATTTTGTGTAAAATTACAATAATATATTATAACAAAATTTTCTCTTTATATAAATATTTTTTTCAATGAATTCACAATCAGTGATATGCGAGTTTGTGAAATAAATGAGCGTATGCAGCGGCAAATATATGCAATGCATATAATTATTAATTTTATTATTATTATTTTAGACTATCATCAGCCGGCAGCAATGTCCTCGAAGACACATCTCTCGTGGAGAACTTAGAGACTACTAAGCGTACGGCCGCGGAGATCGAGTCCAAAGTTACGGAAGCTCGCGGTACCAGTCGACAGATCGACGCAGCTCGAGAATTATATCGGCCAGCAGCGGCGAGAGCCTCATTGCTATACTTTATTCTGAATGACCTAAATACAATCAATCCTATCTATCAATTTTCGCTAAAAGCTTTCAGCGTAGTCTTTCAGAAGGCGATCTTAAAGGCCGATCCCGCGCCCGACGTTGCGGGAAGAGTGCAGAATCTAATCGAGTGCATCACGCATTCAGTCTTCATGTACACCAGCAGGGGGCTCTTTGAGTGCGACAAGCTGATCTTCGCTTCGCAAATGGCTTTTCAAATCTTATTGGTAAGAAACGAAGTCACGGCTAGCGAGCTGGACTTCCTCCTGAGATTCCCTATAACGCCACATGTCACCTCGCCGGTCGATTTCCTCACCAACGTCAGTTGGGGTGGGATAAGAAGTCTCGCTACGAGGGAAGAGTTTCGGTACGCACGATGAGAAACTATTGTCCCGTTGTCGCGCTGTAGCCACTTGCTTATCCCGCTTGTTTGAAGGAATTTGGATCGGGACATCGAGAGTTCCGCCAAACGCTGGAAAAAGTTCGTGGAGTGCGAATGTCCGGAGCGCGAGAAGTTTCCCCAAGAGTGGAAAAATAAGACGGCTATACAACGTCTGTGCATGCTGAGAGCTCTGAGACCGGACAGGATGACGTATGCTATCGCAGCGTTTATCGAGGAGAAGCTTGGTGCGAGATACATCGAGGCGAGAACGGTGGAGTTCGCGAAATCTTTCGAGGAGACTAGCCCGAGCACTCCCATTTTCTTTATTCTGTCGCCCGGAGTAAATCCATTAAAGGTGATTATAAAATATTTCTTTTTATCTTTTATTGTTCTCATAAATAATGCAAAATTTTTCATAAATATTTACTTTCTAGAATTCGTTAAAAAATTAATATAAAAGTCAGATTATTAAATTTCTTTTGATATGAAATACGAAAAAACAATGATGATAAATCAAAAGATGTTTTTTCTGTTGAGGATGTGGAAGATCTAGGTCGTCGTCTTGGCTTTACGTCAGATAATCAAAATTTTCATAATGTGTCTCTTGGTCAAGGGCAAGAGACGGTGGCCGAGCAGGCTATTGACGTAGCGGCTAAAAATGGTCATTGGGTAGTGTTACAAAATATACATTTAGTAAAAAAGTGGCTTCCACTGCTGGAAAAGAAATTGGAGACGGCCGCGGAAGGTTCTCATTCTGATTACAGAATGTTTATGAGCGCAGAACCGGCTAGTACGGCAGCCGGTCATATAATACCTCAAGTAAGAATAATCTTACATTTCTGTCTTACATTTTTTAAATAAAGATAATAATCAAGTGAAAAATTTTATTCATATTTTATGAAATTTATAAATTGTAAATTTTTTAAATTATTTACACGTAATGGGAAAGAAATTTTAATTCAATAAATTTCACTAATATTTGTTTATTCGGTAATTGTTTTATAATTATTTTTAGGGTATTCTGGAATCATCGATTAAAATAACAAACGAACCGCCCACTGGTATGCAAGCGAATTTGCATAAAGCTCTGGACAATTTTAATCAAGAAACTTTGGAAATGTGTTCTAAAGAAGCCGAGTTCAAAACGATTTTATTCTCTCTGTGTTACTTTCACGCAGTCGTTGCGGAACGTCGTAAATTCGGACCCCAAGGTTGGAATAAAATATATCCCTTCAATGTGGGAGATCTGAACATCAGTGTCAGTGTACTTTATAATTATTTGGAAGCCAGTCCGAAGGTACCTTGGGAAGATTTAAGGTTAATATATACTTGAATTATTAATCAAGATCAATAATAAATAAGATAAATAAGTTAAACAAAGAGCACAATTTACTAAAAGTTAAGTAAAATCAATCAAGCATTGCTACACGCGTAAATGTATAATTTAACTTAAAATGAAGTTATCCCCTTTATAATGTAAGATATGTAAATGAAAGAATTTAATAATTAATATTCTTAAAAAGATATCTCTTCGGAGAAATTATGTATGGTGGTCATATAACGGATGACTGGGACAGAAGACTTTGCGTATCCTATCTCGAAGAATTAATGCAACCTGATCTGATCGACGGAGAATTGCAACTAGCACCAGGTAAATTAATAGGCTGTTTAATATTAATGAAGGATAATATATTATTAGGAGCCATGCTAATGCTGCGATCGTCTTGCATTTCAGGTTTTCCTGCGCCACCTAATACAGACCTAGTCGGTTATCATACATATATTGATGAAGCTATACCAGCGGAATCGCCATATTTGTATGGGCTACATCCAAACGCGGAAATCGGTTTTTTAACGATGACAGCTGAAAATTTATTCCGAACGGTCTTTGAAATGCAACCGCGTGACACCGGTGGCTCGGGAGGACAAACCGTTACCAGAGAGGAGAAGGTGTTATTAGGCACTTGTTTGCATATAGATTTATTATGAGATGTCTCACGTGCTATATTTATCTCAGGTAAAACAAGTATTGGACGAAATAATAGAGAAGCTACCCGAAGAGTTCAACATGACGGAGATCATGGGAAAAGTGGAGGAACGTACACCGTACGTGATCGTCGCCTTTCAAGAATGCGAGAGGATGAATTACCTGACGACCGAAATTAAACGATCGCTGCGGGAGTTGGATCTGGGCCTTAAGGGCGAGCTCACCATAACGTCGGACATGGAAGACCTGGAAAATGCGTTATTCTTCGATCAAGTTCCACCGGTGTGGGCTAGCAGAGCTTATCCGTCTTTATTGGGTCTAACCGGTTGGTTCGTCGATTTGCTGCTGAGGATCAGAGAGCTGGAAACATGGTCCACGGATTTCGTTGTGTGTATACGACGACGACGACGACGACGACGACGACACGTTCTTATGACAGAGCTAACGTAATAGAACAATTAATTCTCTTCCAGTTACCGGCATCGGTGTGGCTCGCCGGGTTTTTCAATCCCCAATCGCTACTCACCGCCATCATGCAATCGACAGCTAGAAGGCACGAGTTGCCGCTCGATAAAATGTGCCTCCAGTGCGACGTGACCAAGAAGAACAAGGAGGAATTCACGTGAGTAGGAAGAATAATTGGACGGAAGTCGAAGTTCCGCGGGTATAATCTAGGTGGTCGCGAGAGCAGAATAGTTATCGCCTGTTAACTCGACTTGTCTTGTGTATCGAGCCGACGAGTGACTTCCTTTCCGATTTGTTCGCGTTAGGTCAGCACCGAGGGACGGGGCCTACGTCCACGGAATATTTATGGAAGGAGCGCGATGGGACATCCAAACGGGAATCATCGTCGATTCCAGACCCAAGGAATTATACCCGGCGATGCCGGTGATTAATGTACGCGCGATCACGCAAGACAAACAGGATTTGAGAAACATGTACGAGTGCCCGGTGTACAAAACACGTACGCGTGGCCCGACATATGTATGGACATTTAATTTAAAAACTAAGGATAAACCGGCTAAATGGACGTTGGCCGGCGTTGCTCTCTTGCTACAAACCTAGATAGAATAACTGTCGTTAGCAATTAGTCGATGTTGATTACTTAAATAATATCAAAATAGATGCATTGACATCATCGTCGTACCTGCGTAAGAAGATAAGCCTCGATCGTTTCTTTGTCAGATTTTTGCAAGTATTCTTTGTTACGTAGATATGATGGTACTCTTTACTATTTTGTCATG
Source organism: Solenopsis invicta (assembly GCF_016802725.1). Taxonomy (NCBI): domain Eukaryota; kingdom Metazoa; phylum Arthropoda; class Insecta; order Hymenoptera; family Formicidae; genus Solenopsis; species Solenopsis invicta. Next base: position 10,215,312 of record NC_052674.1, on the reverse strand, counting down.
TAACAAGAATTGATTGTAAAAATGTTAGTCAGAATTAATTAATTAAGATTAATATAATTGTTCGTATTTATTTATAGCAAATGCTTCTTATTATATTTTAACATTCTAATAAAGATATAACGTTGTAAATATACCAATAATTTAGATATTATTATTACTTTTGAGTCGAAAATAAATTTGTTCTTTACGAGATGATGCTTCGCGCGCAGATCCGCAATTACGGGGGTATAAAGAAGAGAACGATTCGACGGCAAATCCCAAATGGTCGATCGAAGGTGGGGGACTAATCGACCGAGAGTTAATAAAACGTAGGAGGAGAAACGACGCGAGGTCTCCGAGGAGTATCCGGCCCGTTTCACGAACCGGCGTGTTCAGTTTTCCGCGACAGGGAAAAAGGAGAAATTATCCGTCATTCGTCGAAACCGGGAGGCCCTCCCTGAAGACGTCGGAGATCAATACTGGTATCCCGGAGTAAACAAAAGCCGATGCCTATCCAGCTACAAAGTGTCGGTCAATTTAATTTAGTGCCAAGCCCCCGAGATAGGGATACGAAGAAAGAAAGGAAAAAGATGTGTCCGCGCGGAGAACACAAAGGTCTCCATAAAGTCGCGCGCATCAAAATTGCATCGTGTTAGCGGAACAAATAAAATTTTCGACTTCAATGTGTGCCACGCAGCCTTTGAACTATATCTCTCGTAGAATAAAAATTTTATCACGCGCGAAGAGCTCTCGAGAAAACACCTGACTTCTTCATTATCGATTTTTTTTTTAGAGTACTTTTCATAAAGAAAAATATTTAGTATCGTACGATTAATGTTGACAATGAGTACGCAAGTTGAAAAAATTTCCTTAAAGCAATCGAAATTGAAAGATATTCACGCGATTACAAAATCTTTTGTTTGCGTTGCGTGCATTAATTATTCCAGTGAATTAATTCAGTGAGAGAAGATTGCACGATTCAATTTCACGCGAGCTTTAATAAAGTTAACAAATCAAAGTAAATGGAGAAACTTTGACTTTAACATTGATCCATACGTTTACCGATTCGATAATAAAAATAGCATTTTTTTTTCTGCAAAGATCGGCAACATTATTATTATTACATTCTGGTCACCCTAATGGTTCAGGCACACAGCAAACATACAGCGGCACGACTAATAGTACGATCTGCACAAAGTCAACTCATGAATCCCATCGGACAGAAGGGGGACAAAGAAAAAAAATTATCGTCCCTTTGACGGTTGCCAGTGATTGGCTCTCGGACACCCTCCTCGTGATACGTGGCGGATCGATCGGCATCCGTGCACTGGCTTCAATCACGGTTTTCATTAAGCCGCGCTGGACGGTGGAGGGTAAAAGCTCGAATAGCTGATGTTTCGTGTGTCAGGCGGAACGAGAGGAAGCTTCTGGTTTCAGGACTTGAGCTTCTGGCACGAACTTCGTAAGAAACTTCAACGCCTAATTGGGCATCAGCCACTCGTTAGGCGATATCTCGAAAATTGCGTCGGTTTTGTTGCTGAACAGAGAATAAGAGAAAAAAAGAGAGAGAGGGGAGAGCCAAAATTATTTGAAGTCTTGTTAATATTTTGCGGAAAGCGGAAGTTGTACTGCGTTCAAGATTATGAAAAATAGCGTGTTAATTTGTATGTTCAAAATTACGCAATTCGTTTACAAGTTAATGAAGCAATATGTTGTTAGTAACAATCTTTAAATTATTATATAATATTATTGAAGAAAATAAATCAATAAATTCCAAGAGTTTAATACTCGTTTTCCGCGTATTGTGAATGAAATTTTCTCGAGAGCGAAACTTATAAGCTTGAAGTTCTCGATAAGAACTCAGTAATGAAGGCTCTTGAAATAAGAGCCTTCGAAAGGAATAGAAGCTTGGCGAAGAATCTGTGCCAACAGGTAGTCCTTTCTTTTTAAAGATTCCGACCTTCGATCCGTTCGTAACGATCAGTTTCGTTCAACAAACCGTTAACGAGCACGTTTGATGTGAGGATTATGCATAATGCCACATCTTGCGTGCCTCGTCAGCCGCAACAAAAGAGGATATTAATAGGCATCGGTTAGCGTAATAAATCATCAATTTATTCACGATTTCGTATTGCCAATTACGATTACGAGTGCATCGTCTTCAATCGAAGATGAATAAAATTAAACTAAATAAAATTCCACTAACAGAAGCAATACTTTAATCTAATAAACCGATTCTTTCTCGTCACTCCGTAATTTTAAAATCTAAATGTATTTTTTCCTCTTTTTTACAAGGTACACTCATAAAAGTGGAGAGCAAATTGTTTAATTTGAAATGTTTGTGCAATTGGGTTTGAGATTGTTAATTGCATTCGACTTACTTTAAATATAAAATATTTAAACAAGATCTTTTGTCTGCAAAATATCGATAAATTTATCTCGATCTTCACTCATTTTTATCTCACTTTGAATTAGTATTGTCAGAGATGACAAAAGGTTTCAGATAAACTTCGTAAATCTCTTTTCTTTTTATTAATATAACGAGAGCTACCGTACATAAAGCAATTTAGTGTATTGTGTTGTACGAAGGCGATTACTCGTCGGAAAGTTTGCCTACTTTGTTTATTCGATACAAGGAATTCGCGTTACAGTATCGTGGTATCAGGGAAAGGTCCATGGTCATCGTTAACACAAGGGGAAGTTAATGGCTCCTTTGTTTCGTCCTGAGAGCGGGCGACTTCCATTTTTCATCGGCATCGGCGCGGCTGGGACCGTCGCTTCTTTAGCGAGTTAATCATTTTTAAAGGACCGACCGCAGGTGACGGTGCGTCATACTCGTCGTGACCGTGATATTAAAGGACGTCAGGCATTCCCGTCTAGAATTAAATTTCTCGAGCGGGGAAAAGCTCGAGTTTAGACAGTCACCCCGGTTTCAGAGGGGTAATGAAACGCCACGAGAGCTGCCGCGCAATTTGTTTTGCATACGGACGACATTTTTCACTTCGTGGAAGAGAGAGTCCCATCTGACATTCAGCTCTCAAGTATTTCTCGGATGCCCGCGTTACATTCTTTAATCTTGACAGAGATTCCGGCAAATTCAAAATACGATTCGGTGGTGTATATTCGCAGCGAACACTTGCGGCATACATCAAATAAAATGATGTCTTGTTGCGACATAAGGTCTAAAAATATTTTTATCTATCACTTTTTACGTGATTTCTACAGTTTGTCACGTTCACCGGACGTCATGGAGAGAGTAATCCGCGAGAAAAATGTTTCAGATAGCGAAATGCAGTTTGACGCGTTGACAAAAAAAAAAAACAGAACGTGTCAGATATAACTTTTCATTTCATTCTCTGTGGATCATCTCGTTAATGGGACATGCGCGGAAAATATTTTGTTCAAGAACATGCGAAATCGCACGTTTCTCTCTTTTCATTCTCGTCCTTTCTAAATTTCACAAGAGCAGACTAAAGAAGAAAAGAAAAAAAAAACGAAAAGCTACCGTGCGAGGTAGATTGATCTCGAAATTCGTGTAATCTTGCGTGCTTTGCAAAAATTATTGATCGAAGATATAGATGACGGCGGGATGTGAAGGTATTAATTAAGCATTTGCGAAGGGCGGATTGAAACGGTAGGCGGGATCGTGGAGACGTGGCTAACTAGAGAGACCTTTGAGCACCGACTTCGGCTCGGGAGATCTGTAAACCAATTAGTGACGCCTCGTCGATACGGAGGGCTAAGTCGTCCTAACCGGATCGTTCGGTTAAACTGCTTACTTGATTACGTGACGTTAGTTAGCGTCACTGTAGTCGCCTGTCGACCACAGGTGATACCCCCCCAAATTCCGATCACGTAAAGATCCGCCAATTTTTGGTGCTTGGGAACACTTCGGCTGTCACTAATGTCGGAAAGGCAATTTTATGGAGCGAAACGATTCTCCTGGCCGCGCCGATTCTGCGCGTCGTCGCGATATTTTCGCTTGAGTTGGCACAATTCACGCTGCGGAAAGTCAGACTAAAATAAAATGTAAAATCGTGTTTTAATTTTGTGAAGTGATTACGTATTTCAATTAGTTCAACGAATTGCTTAAATTTAGATGAGAAAATTGGATAAAGATTTTATTTCGCGCGAACCACGCGAAATATTTACGCTATGAAATATCTTCGCAATAATGGCACGGAACAGCGAAAACAGAGTAGAAGAGATTTGTTTACACATCCTTGTCTGTAAATAACCTTTTATTAAAGTCGCGCAGAATGCACCATAGAATGCGGCATAATAGTAAGAATATAAAGGAGGACTTATAAGCTCCGGAAATTATAAACTCCTGGGCATATATTGCGAACGTATCCCGACAAGGGTCACTCGATATACGCCGAGCTCCGAGCCGTACGTGCGTTCATGCATCCCTCGGGAGATTACAACAAAAACGCGGGGGAAGATAGCACACAGTGGGTCCGCTACCTAAATTCGAACTACGTGTGTATTCGCGCGAGATACTTTTTTTTTTCTCTTCACCCTACGCACGAATGCCCACGGGGTGTTATCGTTGCCCTATTAAATTCAAAAATTACTTTTTCTCAAACGACGTGTATATTCGCGCAGCGTACATACGACGATTGCGGTTGGCTGTTGTACGCGATATCCTCGCGCGCTCAGTTGGCAGCTGGTTACATATGCCCAGCGCGTAAATTACAGAAACGCAAATTTCTGTTTGTATAAAATTTCTAAAACTCGATAGATTTATTTACGTATTTCTCTCGCGACGAAAACAACGCGAAATAATATTGGCCAGCTGCAAGGGTAGTTGCGTTACGTAAATCTAGGGAGGGAGAGATACTTTTTCCCCCCTTCGGTTGAAATACACTCGGGACGCGCGCAGCGAGTTATTCGATAGGAGCCTTGCCAAACAACGGCTGGTTCAATTGTATACTTTGACTTCCTCTCGTTCTCTCTCCCTCCCGCGTGTATTTAGAAGTGCTTTGGTATTGCCCTAATTAAAGCCGGCTTAATTATACCGGCAATGTTATTCGGTTCACCACGGCACAGCGCGTATTGTTCGCAGCTTGTTTCGTACTCGTGTTTTCGGGCAGTGGAAAAAAAATCGCTTATTAGTCTCTCATTTTTTTATATGCTCTATTGTCCACATGTATGTACGTCAAAGCCAATTTTCAGGAGAGTGTTCTCCCCTCATAGTCGACATTTTAATTTCACGTTCATGTATAGGCATTATTTTCGTTTCGCATTGCCATGAACATTTCCTACTTTTAGCTGTGTCCATAGAAGTGTAAATTCGAATCTCTGATGTGTTTACTGACTCTCTCTCTCTCTCTCTCTCTCTCTCTCTCTCTCTTGCTCTCTTCCTCTCAACTCCATTTAATGCTAGCGTCGAAAATTTTGAATTCGCTGCTTCCTAGACATGCAAATATCGCTTCAGCTTTTAAGAGACAATTTGGCATACATCGCAAAGAATCGTTTCTACTACTTTCCTCTCTATATACTTGAACCTTGACTAATGACTCGAATACCTATTTTTTCTCTCGCGGAGATTTAAAAGTAAGAACTCGCTTTTTTCAAAAAGTTACATCGGGATGCCTTTTGTGTAGCGTATGCTAAACTCAGCGAGCTATTTTTTTATCTTTATTGGAAACGGTTCTAAAATAGAACCACGTTATCTCAGCGTGAGTCAGAGACGTTCCTTGTATCATTCGTGCAAATTTATGTTGAATTTATGCCGTCAGGTATGTCAAAGACGAGAATTATATACTATGGAACAACTGATTTCAAATTTGTCGAACAATTTGCAATTTAAAGTTATCTATGCATTTTCGGGACGTACTTTGTATGCAGCGATAAAATTACGCCGCGCTGATGAAGCGAAGCACGTATTGCGACAGAAGATGAATTACGCCGATAAGGCGTTAAATATTCCCGGCATGCCTTTCCGTTAGTGCGATTATCGACGCGCGATGATCAACACGATAATTGCACCTCCGTCATCGCGAACACTCGCGAGTTCTCGGCTGTCATCTTGCTTGCGTCTCGCGCGAAGAAAATATCGCCGGCTAATATTTGCGCGTCTACTGTGGGTCTGGGCCCACAGTCCGAAGGGTCTTTGGAGGCAGACCGTTTATCGTTAATGCGATTAAGTCGATGCGTGATTCATTCCAGGCCGGGCTTTAATAATGCCGCGAGGAAAGGCACGTGTTATCGGCTCGCAGCTAACTGGCGCGGCCGGCCGATCCATCTTCCAAACGACGCTTGAATTTCTTTCACGGTCGTTTCTCTGGAGAATCGCCAAGCTCGAGATACACGTTTACGAAGATCTAACTCTAGATAATTAACGCGCGGCGGGTCATTTCATTGTGCGGCATGTAACTTCGTGACGAGCGCATGAAACTTCGTCTAATTTGCGCTAGAACACATCGACGTCAATTTTCCTAACGAGAGGCTCGAATCCTTTCTCCATAGAGGAAATATCCTTTTCTCGCATCGTGATTTATGTCGGATAATCAACTTTTCCAACGAGTCATTTCATCATTGCAGCACGTATTCTACCACGCATAGACTCCATTAGACTAATCCGTTTTCGATCATACAAGCATCAATGCGCCTTCTAACGAGAATCCTTTTTCCATGGAAATAAATCTTTTTTTTTTTATTATGATTTATATGTTAGATAATCAACTTCTCCAACGGACTACTTTATCGTTCGTCGTATATTCTTCTTCACAGAAACTTCATTAAACAATCCGTTTTCGATCGTACATCAACGTATGATTCTAAAAAGAAATACGGATATTTCTTCTTGTTATACCTTTTTCCTGTATAAATAAATTTTTTACGCGATTTACGACAAACGTATCTCTTTATCCTTTTCTGTGCGCGCATTAATAATTTTGTCTGCGTTTATCATGTATTATTTATTGTATACGTTAAATCAATTTATTAATGGTAATCACGAAATATTTAGACAGACTATCAAATCTTTGTATATGCACAAAGAGATCCAGACTAGTTCCGTCGCGCCGCACACGTTTGTGTTTGTGCAGAAGGGTTGTCACTTCAACAGACTGCGCAAGGGAGGAGGGAGACATTTTCGGCAGCGCGCTTTTTAATCCCCACTGTTTCGCGATCCGAGCTGTCCGAAATACGCGGATTTATGTGCACGACTATGGGTACGAGCGAGCGACGGACGCTTTTAAATTCCGCCGATCGCCCATTGAAAACCGGATCGGGCGCCCGGTTAACTCTACCGGTCCGCACGCTATTCTCGGGTGTTATCGCGTCCTGCCGGGAGACAAGGATCCCGGGATTATTCGACAGTCTGAACCGACATCGAGACAATAATGTCAGGATTATGTCAAGCTCGACGAGGATTTCCGCCTCGCCCGCCTTAGACGCGCGTCAACCCGTGCTGCGGCGCGCGGGACTTCGAGCAATAGTCCCCATAATAGATCCACACTCCCGACGACTTTCGCTATCGAGAATAATGTCCCGTACTGCAGTCTTCTTCCATTTTTCAGTTATTCCACGATATTTGCCTTCTTTATCACCCGTTCGAGCGCCGCTACGCAACTCCGCGTTTACTGAGTTATGTGCAGCCCGCCGTTTGGTATTCACATTGCCGGCTGGAACAACGTGACGTTCGGAATGTGCTCACCCTTTTCCCAAGATAAAGTCCCGAAGATGTACGAGGCGAGGGTGAATTATTCGTCGCGCGTGTGGCGCTATGCGTCGCGTGTCTCACGGCGATAATGTAGGCGCGATGTAAATGTCATGTGCCGCCAGTTCCAAGATCGCGATCGCGTCGCTAGCAGCAGGATTTATTCAATGACATCATCGGCAAAGGAAAAAAGGAAGAAAAAAAAATCTACCGTTATTTGAATCCCCGAAACTTATAGAGCTGTAAAAAACGACGAGGCAATTAAGTTGATAAATAAATCACCTATACAACATGCGAAAAATATTTTTTAAAATAGTTACATAATTGGCAATTTATTGTATATCATCACGTACACACAGAAATACATGATGCTAAATTTATATTCATTATTCATTTTTCTATCATTGTAGCATTTTGCATTCAATTGTGGACAGCAGCGCGCGGTACAAAAATAAACATGTCAATGTATTAATCGTTCATTATCGCGAAGTTTATTTTTAATTTATCCTTATTGAATCAGGACAGGTTCCTTTTTTTTAAAAAAAAAAACGCACAAAATTTCTTGTGGTCGAAAATAACCCGTTTCACTTCACGGATATCTGCGGATATTTTAATGACCGTCCGTCTATTCAGAAGGACTTGAGGAACCCAATTATTTTTCCAATCAATTTGCCGGTACAGAGAATAAAAGCTTATTTCAGAAAGACGCCAACAACAGCAGAGTAGAGAATCTGGAGGAAGAAGGAAAGAGCGATAACGAGCCACTTGCGAGACTAGAAATTTCTTCCTCTTTTCGACCAATTTTGTGTCTGGACTAATATTGCGAAATTTCCAGCGTTAAACATAAACGGTAAATACCTTGGGAACCTAATATCACTTTAATTACGGTAAAACGCGATACAAAAGATACTTCGTGAGTCACATCGCTAAATTATTCGGTTATCAAAATAACAACCGGATGCAGTTTTTATTTTTAAATGACGTATTTAAATTTATATAATCATTATTAACTTAATTACAGGCAATAACGGAACGTGACACAACACAAGTACATAAACATGACATAAATTGCTCTACGATATAATCTTGTTATCAAAGAAATTTTTCTGCCTTAAGAAATGAAAATTGTTGAAATATATCTTCGATAATTGCAGATAATCCTCAGTAGCTTGTATAAACAAACATACAGTTTGCACAGCTATTGTCTGTTAATTGAATATTCATACAGAGGAGAGTATGTATTTACATTTTGTCAGATTATCACGCCAACCGAGCCCGAGTAAAATGTATTTACATTCCGAAATTTCAAGAAGACCGTAATGAAGACGGACGATTCTGGAGGAAATTTCGAAAAGTCACAACTTTGCATTCTAACATATAGCATTTAGTCGATCGTATTTTTTCAATATCAATTTTCAATATTGTTCGTGACATTTGCAAAGAAAAAATTTCACGTTTCGTGCAATGGCAAAAATTGATCGAAGTACTAATTCTTCCATTCTCGTAGCGTATTGTCAGATTTACGTTAGTTTTTAGGAAGAATCAGTGGTATAATCAAACAGAAATAAATTGACGATAATAGTATACGTGCCAATACGTAACGTGTACTCTAAGCACCATTTCGAATTCAACCCTCGTTTCCTTGCAACGGGACCTCCGGCAGGGCAGCGGGAGTTTCGCATCGACGTCGCTTTGTGGAGGGTTGATCTGGCGGCCATGTTTGGTTAGAGAAAATTTCACAATCCCACCCCTCGTGGTCGGCCTTCACGATAGCAGCTTGCACGACACGTAAACTAACAAAGGGCTATAAGCTCGTAATATTGCATGAAGGTACACTTCTCGGAAACTTCACAAACTACGATTTCGAATATTCAGCTGTATACCACGTTATATTTATATGTCTCGAAAGAAGAGAAAAGTGAAATTGTATTTTACAATGTTTCTGCGATATTCTTCCCTTTTGTCGCAATTCCGTGCGATACGAAGGAAGTATATATAAATGTTTGCATTCCGCGAGCAGCTTTCACATGCGCCGCTCGTGAATTTCGAAGAGATTTCATGTGGACGGGTAAATGGTCGATCGAGAGGGGTGCCATGGCGACCATGTCGGTTCCCAATTAAACAAATGCCGGCAGGAACTCGAGCAACCCCTCAGGCACCGGCGTCCATCTCTCCTTGCTCTCTTGGTGTACGTCAACGAATCTGCCTCTCTCTCTCTCTCTCTCTCTCTCGCTCTCTCTCTCTCTTTCTCTCGCTCTCCTGGCACGAGAGGGTTTCGATCGTCGCACGTGCGGCATGCGAAACTCGAGCTGGATTCACCATGGATTCAAGTGTGCGCTTCATACGAGCTATATACACTTACTCACAAAAGTTACATTGAGCTACGTTTCAACTCAAAATGTCTAAAAAAAATATTCTGTAAACACTACAGAAATTGTCTTTAATTTTTGTAAATGTTTCAAACTTGACGAAATTATTCATTAAATTTTTATCGATTAAAATTGGAAATAGCAGATTACGTGTGCTATATTAAAAATAATGTGATAAAAAGTATAAGAATCTAAAAATCCATACAATCAAAATCTCTCGGAATGTCAATCAAAGACTCTGAATTCGTCGTTACACAATTCCAAAATTGTATTCTGACAAAGTATAAGAGCGTTAAAACTAATGAGGAAATCGTCGGATGTTTCAAACAATTTTTTGTTATTGTTAGTATCAAATGTACGCAGATTTTTTATACCAAGTGTACTTCCGCAGTTCCCGCATCGTATATCGTTCACCGATCGCCCGCGGCGTTAATGCGTTCGACAGAGCGCATGAATCGCGCTTGCGTGAGCGACGGTTTCGTAATCGTACGCTGTCCAGCGCATTTTAATCGCAAAGAATCGCGTTTGGAAATTTCAAAGCTGCCTCACGATATTCGACGGGAATTCGCCTAGGCGTGGGAGAGGTACGGAACAGTCTGAACATCGTTCTCCTCTCTCGACTTCTGGATTACATTACGGGACCAAATATTGGAGCACCTCTTCGGAACACCGGCCAAATTGTTTAACTTACGCGATTGTGCGTTCGAACGTCGGGCCGGTTACTTCGTTCGTCGGCATAGCGGGCTGTCAATAACCGGACGACGACTGTGGAGAAGCTTTGTTAATCCGAAAAGCGGCTTAAAGCAAACGCGAAGCCGATCCCGTCGAAAGGCGGGGTTTCCGACTTCCGTCGTGTGTACTCTGAGTCGAGTATTATTATCTTGTTAGCGAACAATATTCCGGAAGAACGGCTTCACTCGAATCTGCGCTCGGCGCACCGAGGAAGATGCGTGGGAAATGTATTCACTTATCTGTGATCTAGACGATCGTGATGCAAGGCCGTTACCTTGTAAAATTATCAGTTTAATATGACGACAAAATAAATAATTATTAAATAATGATAAAAAGTAATTAGAATCTATTTATAATTATATCTTGATGCAGTAAGAGAGACAAGAAAAAGTAAGAAAAGTACAATTGTTTTTTAATTTTCTTCTTAATTACTCTTTTATAAAGGCAAAGAGATAATAGCAGCATAACGTAAATATTTTTAATATACATAAATTTATATACAAATCTACATTTATGTAACACTCTTCAAGAGAGTTTCTTACAACTATGCTGTATAAAATGTGTTTTATGTCAAAATATATTTTCAAAATAATTTCTCTCCAAGATATTTATTATTTTGTAATTTTTGGTCTGAAAGGGAGGTCTACAATAATTGTTAAACAATTTAATAGTACGAAATATTGGCTAATAAATATAGTATGGCGTATTTTTTATTTACATTATATGTCTCTAAGGAACATTAATTTTTCTATTAAAAATAATTAATGCGTTATATATGCAGATAAAGCTACCATCTCTACAGTAAAAATGCAACTCATAAATTGCAACAAATAAAAAATAAAAAAAATAATTTATTCTTTGAGGATTAATCTTATGCATAAATCGTTCTTCCAGCAAAATCCGGATTTTTGAGGCCATTGTAATAGTATATGTACGTATACATGTTGTCGTCATTAATTTACGTATTCTTGTTGGCAGAGTGACAAGCATTTTCGTAATTCTGAATCTTCCATTAACATTTTATTAGCATTTATATGATGTTGACCAAATGTATTATAGCGAGTCTTAAGAAGTCTAATAATTTTTACTGTAGAGATGGTAGCTTTATCTGCATATATAACGCATTAATTATTTTTAATAGAAAAATTAACGTTCCTTAGAGACATATAATGTAAATGAAAAATATGCCATACTATATTTATTAGTCAATATTTCGTACTATTAAATTGTTTAACAATTATTGTAGACCTCCCTTTCAGACCAAAAATTACAAAATAATAAATATCTTGGAGAGAAATTATTTTGAAAATATATTTTGACATAAAACACATTTATTTATATATCATGAAATTATTTCTACATTTTACAAGTCAATGTTTATATCCAATTGAAATTTATTGGAAATATAAAAGAATTGTTAATGTCATTAATAATAAAAAATGAAATAATCGACAAAGTAGTTTATATAATTTGTTTATTTTCTGGACTTTTACCTTCTACCTCGTATTACTTCACAAACTACGATTTCGAAAATTCAGCTGTATATCGCATGTTATATTAAGGTGCCTTGAAAGAAGAGAAAGATAAAATTGTGTTTTACAATATATTTGCGATATTCTTTCCTTTTACTGAATTTACGCTACGAAAGAAATATAGATAAATACTTGCTTTCTGCGAGCAACGTTCACATTCGCCATTCGTGAATTTCGAAGAGATTTTATGCGTTCGGAGGAATTGTTCCCCGGGGATAGTATATGGGACAATTTTCTATAGGAATACATGGACTACTGTCGCCACCCATTCTCGCGTATCCTGGCTTGCAGTAACAAGCATCATTACATCTCTAAAAGAAATTAATAAAAGTAATAATCTTCATCAAGAATAGAAATAACTAAAATATATTAAATTTCTGGTAACTTTTACAAATTGTATCTAAACATTAATTACAAATTAAATTTTAATATAGTGTATTAAAAATTGATTCGTTTATGCACTTACGATGTTTATTATAGAACAATTTTGGCCCAAATTAGTACAAGTCGTTTGACAGGCCGATCCACATTGATACTCCTCATTTTCGCGATTACACTCAATTGGTGTATTAAGTGCTAGTGCAAACGTGTCTAAAAACAACCAAGTTTTGTCTATTATTATAATACATTACGTTAACAAAAGAAAAAAGCTACTGATTCCCTAATAAAACTTTCTATATATATCGTAAATATGACTTAGATATTTGTGTTTATTGTTAGTAAGCCATTTAATATGAATTCCAACCAGAAAAATTATTTATTTTATTTTACATATTACTTCGGCACTTTTTTTTATAAAATACAAAAAATATTAATGTTACATAATATTGTATAGTGTTATTAAATGTACACTTACCCGCAGTAAATATCGCCAATCCAGCAAATAATATTATCATTATACGAGACATAATGAATAATGATTTTTTCTCAATTTTTCCTGATAGCTTTGGCAGCACTTATACGACTGTTACAACTTCATCGTTTCAAGGTTCTTATATATACGAGTGATTCAATATCTAAATGTAGAGTTTTAAAATTTATTCTCCGAAGAATTCTCCGAACTCGTAATAAAACACGTTTTCTTTCTTTTCAACTTGCAAAGTGATTTACCACTTGCAATTAATTTATCATATCTCTCACGTGAAAAAATGTTAAATACGATATAATTTTTACGACAAAGATATCGTAATTTCAGAATTCATAAATTTAAATATTTCACAGTATTGTAATTACAGTATTGAAACTTGATATACAGATATGAATCAAATTTATACAAATTTTAAAAAAACAAAACAATTAAAAAAATGCCTATTATTTGCTATATGACTTACATCTTCGTGAATATAGCAGAATGTGCGCTTGGAATTGTAACTTCTTACATATAAATTCACCAAGTTTGCAAACGCTCTCTTTTTTGATGCCTGAGACAGCAAAGACGAGTTATTTAAAGATAATTTCGCATCTGCCACTGAATAAACGATGGTAATAACAATGCATCTGAAACGTCTTTTTTTTTATTTAAACCCGATTCGTTCACCTTCACGCTGTATGACATACCGTTCAAGGAAGACCGTGATGTAATAAAAATAGTGTTTAACAACGTGTGATTCCCCGTCGTTATAACGCAGACTATCGCATCGGATCTCAGGAAACCGGTGTGTTATTATATATACCGGATTATTTGATACGTTGTCTTTTTGCGCTTCTATTTTTACGCGCGCGAGACGAAAAAAAAACGGTATGAGTCACCTTTGAAAATTAAGTGTCTTGACATTAAATGTGACTCACACCTGCGACCCATAAATATATACATTAATTACTTGTACAAATGAATTTTACAATAAAGGATGTCTTATCTGTCGGTTGTAATTGCTTCATGTTCTCTTAGCAGGTGTAATATATTCTCTGCTACACCTTTACATATTTTATTTTCAATATTTTCAATTATCTTTGTCTCATTTCCATATCTGTATCTGACTATGAAAAACTTCCACGTTTCTTTTTTTGTTTAATTTTAAGAAATATTTTGATAGTTCTCATTTTTGCAGGTACTATCATATCTGGATTCGTTTCGAGTCAAGGTTAATGAAAAATAAATGTAAATTACGCAGAGAAAGTTGGATCAGAGATATTCCAGATGCTCCCTGCATATCGCTCGTCGGATTACGGTCAGTAAAGTCACGATGGGGTCAGTGGAGCAGTAAAGTTATCGTTCGCTTTGCTATTCGATACGAAGGCTCGACACGAAGGCGGTGAAAGCAGCGTAACAAGAACGAGGTAGAACGTAGGGCGAGAGGAAGTACAAAGGTTGACCGGAAAACGAAGGCGAGCGCACGAGCGGGGAATTTCGAGATTCGAGTTTTCCCCCGTTGTTAGAGCCGGGCGCGTCGTGAAATGCTGAATAGGACAGCCGAGACAATGGGGAATGGTACGTGGGACAATTACACGCCGGGTTTTCCAAGTAATTAAGTCGTCGGCCCCCGGCGTATGAAAGCAGTTTTCGTCCCTGCATTCGTATCGCCCGTCTTCAAATCTCTGCGATACCAGGAAGATGGTTGGCAATCGACATCACAAGTCGCTTTTTAAGATTAAAAAAAAAAAAAAATAAGATAAGATAGTTCTTTCGTAAGAGTTACGCGCGTTTAATGTGAATTCGTTATTTGCATCATGGACGGTAACGTAAATAAGTCGATAGACTCGTATCGACGAGTTTAAACGTCGCAGATAGATTTACTTCGACATCACTAACCCTTCCGGGTTAGTGATGTCGAAGTAAATTAGTCTACTTATTCCAAATTAAGAAAAAAAAAATGTTTCGAAAGCAGGTTGTACGCATAGACAATAATTCAATTTCCTGCTCTAATAAATTCGATTCGAATCGCCGGATACTCGATTCTCAGCGCTCTTTACGCGGAATAAAAAAAAAAAACTATGTGCCAGGAGAACGAGGGAGAGCAGAAGGGTCAGACTGATTCACTTGGACCATCTCGCCGATGGCGAAATGGCATTTAGGGTAAAAGCGTGTTCGAGAAGTGGCCGGATTGAACGACCGTCGAGCTTACGCTGACAAAATGGACACAACGTACACGTTTTCCAAGCTCAACATTTCCCGATTGAAACGAACGAGAGTTGTGTCCTGCCTGCCTCGGTAATTCCAACGCTAATTGCCGAGAACATCACTAATTAATAGTTTGCTCTTTTACTACCCATTTCCACTAACGTAGATTAACTTGAATCTCAGTTTAACTTACTCTTTATCTTTTATAATTCTTCCAAAACTAAAGTAAGATAAAGAGTAAGTTAAACTAAGATCAAGGTTAATCTGCGTTCGTGAAAATGTATAAATGTTTTTTAAAACATTTAACGAGTCGTAACGAATAACATGTATTAATTAAAATATATATACGAATTTCCTGTAATATATATATACGAATTTTTCTCAGCTAATAATCGCTATTATTGAATCTTCTGCGCAGTATACACAATCTGAGATCATTTTTTAATGTTCTTCAAGGACACATAAAAATAATGACGTTGCGTAAAATTTTAAACGTAACAAATGTACGTCGTCAATAAGAATTTGTTTGTTAATAAGAATTTCATTAATAATATTTCTTAATAACAATACAATTACAAGTAGTTGGAATTCTGAGTAACACTACGTGTTAATGATAGTAACCACACTTTTTATGTATGTGCATGAGTAAGAAGCACATAGATATCTGTGCTGACGCAATGAGTTAGATAATAATTCTCAAAACACGTACTCTTCGCTGACCAAGGTCTACGAACAAACCGGTTGGCTATAAAAGCACATATCTTGTCGGGAACATCAGTCAATGAAATAAAGTGCAAGAATTATTACCATGTCTCACGCTAGTTTTGTATTACTTGTAACGGTCGGAGTGCTCTGCAGTAAGTTTTCGCGTTACGCAAGACTTTACTACGTTTACTCAATTTGCGATTAATGCGAACTTTATAACAATTATCTTAATTTCCTTTCTTAATTGTAATTTTAATATTGTAATTGATCTCGTGAATATAATTTGTGTTGCAATGCATATGTACAGGTATGACTGCTGCACGGCCAGGCCGGTGCGCGTTAAATGAAGAATGGACCACTTGCGGAACGGCATGTCCACAAACTTGTGATTCGCTGCCTAATCAACCCTGCACTATGGTACATGTCGAGTTATTTGATTTTACTAAATACGCGAATTCTGTCATAAGTTATATTTCTTTCCAAGCGACAACGCTGTGCGATTAGAAAATTTCTTTAATTATGTAGATTAACTTGATATTTTATAGATGATTATTCTTTTTTTCAGCAATGCGTAATAGGATGTCAGTGCCGTGAAGGATACGTGCTAAACAGCTCAAGACAATGTGTGCCTCCTTCAGAATGTTATTAATCGATATGAATTTACTAAAGAGCTGAGAAATTTTGTTTACCACTTCGAGGTTTAAATACTTATTAATTAATAATAACGATTAATAAATTAAAATTATTAATATAAATGTTTTTCTATTAATTGATTTCTTGTAAATTTAAAATAATTCAAAATAAAAAATGGCATAATAACACTGTTTCTATAAATACAAATTGGAAACAATAAAGTGCATGCGCTCATGACATAAAATATTTTTGTGACAAAAAATCATTGCCGTGATAAATTATCTAGCAATAATGTATCGTTTTACAGTTAGCCATAGTATAACTTCTTATAAGAAAAACTACACAAACAGAATGTTATTCTGGTCATTGTAATCATGAGCAATAATATGCTTTGATTTTAATTTTAACGTTAGATTTTGTATATCAATATTTTTTAACACATTTTACAAGAAAGAACATTTTGTAACACACTTTCCAAATCTTTAATGATAATGTTTAATTTCATACTATGCATTAACTGACTAATTTTTCCTTAAGAAACTAATCGCACACAAGATACAAGATATGATTATTCCATAGTAATTATTTTACGAGAAAATTTTCAGTACGACATGCGAATGATTAAGTATTGAATGACTTATAAAAGAGTGTATGAAATCATATGTATAAAAGAATAAACAACAAGAATAAAATGTGACGGTTAAAAAAAACATGAAAAAAACTTTTTTAAATCCTCTTCCCTTGTCGTTTAAGGCATGCGTTTTAATGACTAACAAGGAAATCTTCAGAAGTATCCGCCTCAGATTTAGACGAGCCTTTAATATGTTGTAGTACAGATAAAAATAAGGAACACGTATTTTTTTATACATGCCCAATTTTACTTTTAGAGGGTAAAACACCTCTTTGAAAAAAATCGATTTTCTTCTTTCGAAGCGTGTATCGTCGAAACTATAAAAAATAGCAAAAAATGTTATAGTTGAAAGTAGAGATATGTTTTTAGACCGATAATGTAACAATACAATGATAATAAAAAAGCCTTCTTCGATCGTAGCTGGATCTTAGTGCTTATATTTATTCGTCTGATTTTATATACTTCTTCGAATTCAACCAGAATGTGCGCCGAATTGTTTTTCCGGTCGTAACACAGCATGTCGAATAAGAATTAGTAATATCACAATTTTTATTAAATTAATTAATTTAATATAATAATTGCTGCTGATTTGCATCTATATACCTATTTCCCCTTGAAAGTTAAATGACTTGAAGAGTACTTTATAACAGTAATAAAAAAAATTTTTTAAAATTTTTTTTTACACTTTACTCCACCACTTACTTATTGTTTTCAAAATTTTTATTTTTTTTTATAAGCAGAATAAAACTTATTTTATTACAAATTCAATAATGTATGATAAAGTTATGTTACGACATTTCCGTTTTCCAAAAATAATTAAAAACCTCTCCATAAGCATATGGTACGACGTCTACACAGCCAATGCAGCACAATCGAATAAAACAGGAATAGAAATTTGTTGATTTTTTGTTGTTAATTTGTTGCTCAATCCCGGATTTTATTGCTCCAGCCGATTCGGAGAAAATAGTGGCTGTACAGACTTAAAATTAAAGTTAGCACAGTCATTAAAAAAAATAAAAAAACAATACAGATTCTTCTTCTATTAATTTGTTACTAATTAGTTGCTCAATTCTCAATTATGTTGCTACACCCGCAACTCCTGAAAAACGACCCCAAATAGTCGTACGTTAGCATAATACAATAAAATTATTAATTAATGAGATATTTCGACTTATTATGATTCCCCAAATTTGTTGCTTGCGATTTTCAACAAATCCGATTTTTTTACTCCACCCTCAATTCTCCAAATAAACAACAAATGCTAATCGAGAGGTTTTTAATTATTTTTGGAAAATGGAAATGTCGCAACATAACTTTATCAATTTATCATATACCATTGAATTTAATAAAATAAATTTTATTTTGCTTATAATAAAAAATAAAAACTTTGAAAACAATAGATGAGTGGTGGGGGAAAGTATAAAAAAAAATAATTTTTTCACTGTTACAAAGTACTCTTCAAGCTATTTAACGTTTAATTAGAACATTCTTTGCTATCTTTTATAGTTTCGACGATGTACGCTTCGAAAGAAAAAAAAACATTTTCTTCAAAAGGGTGTTTCACTCCCTAAAAGTGAAATTGGGCACGTATAAAAAAATATGTGTTCCTTATTTTTATCTGTACTACAACGTGAAGGCTCGTCTAAATCTGAGGCGGACACTTCTGAGGGTCTCCTTGTAAGATCAAGGTTAATTTGCGTTGGAAATAGGCATAAACGTTTTTTAAAACATTTAACGAGTCGTAACGAATAACATGTGTTAATTAAAACATATATACAAATTTCCTGTCATTTTTCTCAGCTAATAATCGCTATTTTTTAAACTCCTGCACAGTACACAGAATTTGAGATCATTTTTTTATGTTCTTTAAGGGCACATAAAAATAATGACGTGGCGTAAAATTTTAAACGTAATAAATGTATGTCGTCAATAAGAATTTGTTTATTAATAAGAATTTCATTAATAATATTTCTTAATAACAACAGAATTATAAGTGGTTGGAATTCTGAGTAATATTACATTATGTGTTAATAATAGTAAACACACGTTTTATGTATGCATAAGTAAGAAGCAGATTTATATATGTGCTGACGCAAGATGGATTAGATAATAGATAATAATTCTCAAAACACGTACTCTTTGCTGACCAAGGTCTACGAACAAACTTGGCTATAAAAGCACATATCTTGTCGGGAACATCAGTCAATGAAATAAAGTGCAAGAATTATTACCATGTCTCACGCTAGTTTTGTATTACTTGTAACGGTCGGAGTGCTCTGCAGTAAGTTTTCGCGTTACGTAAGACTTTACTACGTTCACTTAATTCGCGATTAATGTAAACTTTATAACAAGTATTTTAATTCCCTTTCTTAATTGTAATTTTAATATTATAATTGATGTCTTGAATATAATTTGTGTTGCAATGCATATGTACAGGTATGACTGCTGCACAGGAAGGCCAGTGTGCGTTAAATGAAGAATGGACCAATTGCGGAACGGCATGTCCACAAACTTGTGATTCGCCGCCTGTTCAAGCCTGCACTGCGGTATTTGTCAAGTTATTTAATTTTACTAAATGCGTAAATTCTGTCAAAAGTTATACTTCTTTCCAAGTGACAACGCTGTGCTATTAACTGTAGAAAATTTCTTTAATTATGTAGATTAACTCTTTATTTTATAGTATTCTTTTTTTGCAGAATTGCGTAGTAGGATGTCAGTGCCGTGAAGGATACGTGCTAAATAACTCAGGACAATGTGTGCTTCTTTCAGAATGTTAAAAATTATTCGATACGTACTTACGAAAGGGCTGAGAAATTTTGTTTACCACTTCAAGGTTTAAATAATTATTAATTAATAATAAACAGTTAACAAGTAAAAATTATTGATATAAATGTTTTTCTATTAACAGATTTCTTGTAAATTTAAAATAATTAGAAATAAAAAATGTCATAATAACACTGTTTCTATAAATACAAATTCGAAACAATAAAGTGCATGCGCTCATGACGTAAAGTATTTTTGTGTTACAAAAAATCATTACCATGATAAATTATTTAGCAATAACGAATCGTTTTACAGTTAATAGCATAACTTCTTATAAGAAAAACTGCACAAATAGAATGTTATTCTGGTATTGTAATCTTAAGTAATAACATGCTTTGATCTTGATTTTAATACGCCAGATTTTGCGTATCAATATTTTCTAACCCACTTTACAAATTTTTAATGATAATGTTCGATTTCATACTATGTATTGGCTAACTAATTTTTCTTTAAGAAACTAATCAAACAAGATACAAGATATATTGTTTCTATAATAATTATTTTACGAGAAAATTTTCAGTTCAATATGCGAATGATTAAGTATTGAATGAATAAAAAAATGTGTGAAATCATGTGTACAAAAAAATAAACAACAAGAATAAAATGTGTCGGTTAAAGAAAAACATGTTATAATAATGGAAAAAAACTTTATTAAATCCTCTTCTCTTGTCGCATAAGGCATGTGTTCTGATGACTAAGTTCTATTATCGTGGAACCCATAAATGACGGTAGAAATAATTATTTTTTCATAATTATGTGTACCTTAATGTACGACTTGTAAAATATGTTCAAGTGATTGGTTGAAACAAAATACTTCTGAATCAGTCCGCGTCTCACACACGATCTAATTTGTATGTGCGTCAGTGCAAAGATTTGACAAATTAGAGATGACAAAATAGAGACTGGATAAGAAATAATAGTTTTCCATTACTCCTGACTAAGATGTGTTAATAAACTGAACGCTATATAAAAGCGTACATTTCCTCAGTAGCAACAGTTGAAAAAATAAAGTGCAAGAATCATTAATCATGTCTCGCGCTAGTTTCGCATTGCTTATACTCGGACTGCTTATGATCGACGTGATTTCCAGTAAGTATTTGCATTACGCAACATTTATTACGTGTGTTCAATTTGCGACTAATTTTAACCTTCGTACACAATTATCTTAATATATCTTAATTTTCTTGCTTAATTGTAATTTTAATATTGTAATTGGACTTGACTATAATTTGTGTAACACTGCATTCGTCTAGGCACGATTACTGTACGAAAATACTGCAAGAAAAACGAAGAGGTTACCACTTGCGGATCGGCATGTCCACCATCTTGCGAGTCGCCTAAGCCACACTGCGTTAAGGTATTTATCGAGTTATTCGATTTTATTAAACACGCAAATTCCGCTAAAAGTTATATTTCTTTAAGCAGCAACAATATGCAATTAACTATAAAATATCTACATATTTTAATTATGTAGATTATCTCGATATTTTATGATATTAATTCTTTTTTTCAGAAATGCGTGACAGGATGCCAATGCAAACAAGGATATCTGCGCAATTTCAATGGACAATGTGTGCTCCCTGCAGAATGCGATGCTACTAAAGGTGCAGTTAATAAAACCGTTACTAAAGGGCCAAAAAAATTGGTCTAACGTCTCGAGATTTTTACAAAAATTCTAACTAAACGTCATGTTTTGCAAAATGCCAACATTAACTTGTATTAGATGCAATTTAACATAATTATTGTTTGCTTATATCTTTACTAATTAATGACAAACAAATAAAAGATTATCAACATAAATATTGTATTTCTCTGTATTAATATATCTATTATACTTATTTTTTGTGAACTTAAAATGATTAAAAACGCTTAAATGATTAAAAATGATTAAATATCGTATAGTAACAATCTTTCCAAATATAAAAAGGAAATAGTTATAAAGTGCATGCGCGTGTGCAGTAAATTATTTTTATGACAAACATTTATTACTGCAATAAATTATTTGTTTTTTTTTTTAAATAAAATTATGTAAATGTTGCTTAAGTCAGTGCGAACACAAATAAATTCTATAAATCTGTCTTGAATAAAAATATTTTTACGTATTCAGTATAAAAACCACTGTGAATGTTCAAGAGAATTATTTGCGCGAGAATTAAGCTTTCAATACTTCACTCTTGTACTCACCTTTCGACAATAATATTTTGCACTAGTGATACTAGAAATGTGACGAATAAGTTGAGAAATTTTATAAAACAGCGGATAAAAAATACAATCATTTGTTTGATCGAAATAATGACGGAATGCGTAAGAAATTCTGGACTTTGTAATTCTGGACTTGCTGATTCAATTGTATCCATAATGAATGTTTAAGTATTACTAATTTAAGATGTCAGTTTTTTCTTTCTTCGTTTTTCTTTTGTAGAAATGTGCACTTCAATCTAAATATATACAATGTTTGTGTAACATCATATGATGATGGAACATATGTATCTTATGATTAATATTGAAATGACAGTTACGGAAAATTCGAACAATTTACAGCAAATACGCTAAATAAGATACTGATTTTATTTTTTAGATTATATACAAAAAATAATCATATATGTATGTATCTTAATAAATGAGCTCTTTTATCGTAGACATAACGACGGTAGAAATAATTGTTTTTTTTTTACAACTACGCGTATTTTAGTTTACGCAAAAAAAATAATAATAAATGCCCTATTGGTTGCAATATAAAAAGATTTGTAAAATTTGGATGTATGGACTTATATGCAGTAAATTTGTATTGCAAATAGCGTCAAAGTTACTTCAACAGGTCTCCTAATTTTCTTCTTTATAACAATATACAATTTCTTGTACAATATACAGAAAATTGCATTATCTCTTGTACATATGAATAGTCAATAGATTATAATATATTCAAACATATATCATGCATTTAATTATGAAAAAGTTTATTATTGAAACAGATAGACATACTAGAAAATTTTATAATAAGCCCTAGAATGAATTTGTTCTTCATTTGGAGAGCACAGAAAAGGAACGTGTAAAATACAGTATTAATTTTTTCACTTCTTGTCATATTTCTGAGAAGCAAACGAAGATTTGTACGTCAATGCTGTTGAAATAACAAGATTTCACAGAATGAATAAGATATTAGCTAATATTGAATGTATATGTTAAAAGAGACATCGTATATGGATGCTGCAATGGTAATATTGGTTATCTGCATATTTAGCACAAGATATAATATAGTTTACAATAATTTCGTTTTTACTAACCCACGAGAACCAATTTTATCGCAAACATAAAGTTAAGGAAAAGACATGATTTTGATATTATCTTATATGTAGTAAAAATTAACCTAAAACAAAATGCAAAATGTGATGTTATTCGCATATGTATGCACGTAGAAAAACTTGTAATTATTTAACTAGCGAAAATCAACACAGATTTTTTTAAAATCAATATTACAAAAGGAAATATTGATCAAACATTCAAGTGTGAAAATGTACCTTCTGTTTTCAACAATTAATTGCAAATTCTATATATACATTCTTATTTTTTAAATTTAATATTCACATTATATAAGTAGAAAATATAAGAACTATGTCTCGTAATTTTATCTCACAAAATAAATCAATTTAAAACGTGTAAAATGTTAATAATTTATCATTTTATAATTTATTAACGTCGTATTAAAATATTATATTAAGATAAAAATATATGATATATATTAAATTGTAAAAAATACAACACATTAAATATTTTTTAACAAATGTTCTTATTTTTAAATTGAGTGCACTGTTATTTATAAAAAAACTATCATTAAATAACTTATTTACTAATTTATTTTTAGTACAAGTGATAATGCAATATTGATGTTACATGTACCGTTGTAGTACTTCAATTAAGGATTAACTGATTTAGATAATCAGTTATCAATTAGATCTGGCTTGTAAAAGCAATGAGTGAATGAACTGAGTGATGTAATGTAATAATTTCTTATAGTTATTTTCCATGCACTATCTTACATAAATTTATCAATTTAGTACTAAATATTTATTTCAAATATTAAAACCACTGTTAGTCATTAATAAAGTAATTTATTCTTTCACTCTAGCCTTAATATTAAATTTCTGTTAAGGTGTCAAAATTTTAAAAAACTTATTCAAAATAAATATTTGTGTGAGTGTTGTAATCTCAAGAATAATCATTCAATTGCGTTGTCACGTAAAATGTTGGAAACTTTACGTGTTTATTGATTTCTATCCGTAACATGCTAAATATTTATGCCACTTATCTAGGATTAAACGACTAGTGTGAACAGGCATGTAAATCCCCGCGACATTATATGTTTCTTGGAAGCAAGATACATAATGAGAGCAAATGTCAAATTTAAGTTGTAGGGATTGCCCCGAAAGATATAGTCGACCTCATTAACGAGAATGCATTTTTGAGTTTTGCCGCAATCTTTGTTCGAACGTAAGATAAGTGACGGAATTATTTTACATACATTATATATTCTTTTCGACTGAAAGAGTGGAACTAGAAATTAAAATTTTTTTCATTTCTAAACGTGCAATTATCCATGGACTTCTTATCCATATATTATAGGAATTTGTGAAGAGAATTATAATTGGTAATTAATAATTATAATAATTGAATTAATCATAAATATTTGTGAGCTTGATAAAATATTACGTTGGTGGTAAAAATAAGGCATCAATCCTCTTGTTTTATTTCTAAAGAAATTATTAAGCGTTCGATATACCTTGGAATTATTACCTCAGAATTATCGAAAACTAGTTTCATGTAAATCCAAAACTTTTACTTCGAAATTGGGATTAGATTACAAATTTACCGATAGGCACATCGTTTAAAATTCATATCACGCATACCGATAACGGCTCGAACCTTCGAGTCAATAGTCACGTACCAAACTGTGAGATGAGTCCATCGAGAGAAAGAGGGAAGTAAGTATGCCGAAAAAATACCTATCTCGGGAGACAACACGTCGCGATCGAAGGTCGCCCACCATCGTATATAAGCTCAGTGGAATGGTGAGCTATCATCAGTCTATCTTGAGTTGTTCGAGTGCAAGCGACACGAATTCGAAGACACGAACATGTTCCGCGCCGTAGTATTTCTCTTGCTCATCGTGGCAGTCACCATCAGTAAGTCCAACGTAACAATAATCAATATTATTAAATAACGTTACCGTAATGGCGTCATCTTGATACTGTTCTAAAATTGTGCTACTGTTACATTGATGCACACGATCGTAATAATAATCATAACCAAGTATCTGTCAATTATGAATGAATGAAGTCATTTACAAAGTGAGATTATAACTACTGGCTTCATTACATTCCTTATATATATATAAAAAAAAATAATAATAAATTGTTAAGTTTTCTTTTCAACAAAATTTCAAATTTGTAATTCCTTAATACAAAATCTAAGGGAAAAGACGAGTCTTTCACACTAATTAATAACAGAAAAAATTGTGTTCGCTTCAAATGTACAAACTTTCTGTTGAAAGCAAGAATGTAACTTGGTCATAATCGTTTTAGAGAATATATCGCTGTAGAAAATATATTTATAAAGTACTGAGCAAGAAAAGCGAAACTAAAGAATATTTTATATAATAATACATGGTAAGAACGATTTTGCTGACATATCTAAAAATTTTAAACTAGATACAGATTTGAAAATAATTTTGCTGGATCATCAAAATAATTATGAAGAATATTCAAGGATGATGAGCCATGCTGTAAAAAATCTTTATATTTTAACAATTAGATTAGCATCATACATAATTATTTTTATAGTTTAAAATTATTTTCAGATTTATATCCAGCTTTTTAGATATTTTAGCAATAATCTGTTCTTTTCGTGTATATTTTCAAAAACTTTATTAGGTAAAGAGTAAATATAATAATTAATTTTTAACTATGTTTGTATAGATGCTGCGCCTAATTGCGGTGAAAATCAAGTATTTACTCCCTGTGGTACAAAATGTCCAACCACCTGTCAAGATCAGCAGCCTAAAGCCTGCACGCTGGTCAGTATTATATACTCCGACGAAAAAGATATATTAAAAATTTTTTTCAAATAACATACTTAAATATTTTAATAAGATTTTTTCTCTGTTTATGTCGAAAAAAATCTACCTCGACTAGTTCTCATAAATTTTAAATAGTAGAAAATTATGCATATTTTTTTATAAATAAATCTATAAATATATTTAAAATTTCAAAATAATTTTGTTCAGATAAAATTTTTGGTATTTGAATTTAATTATTTTATTTTGTTTTACAGGCATGTATTCCTGGATGCGAATGTGTGGAGGGATATGTAAGAAATGCGGATAACCAATGTGTACTTTTGCAAAATTGTTAATCATTCAGAAGCATGATTTTCAAACGAGTATAATATCGCATCATACCAAACATAAATCTAATAAACATTAAAAATCTTTGCTAATTAGTAAGCTTGTCACACAAATTTGTAACTGTTAATCTGAACAATTATACTATGTAGCATATTGAATTGAGTAAATGTTGCTTTTTATGTTTTTTTTAATAAAATTAATTTAGAAATATTTAGGAAACTTTGTTATATTTTAGAACCCTGTAATATTGTACATCCATGATATTTACAAATTCTATTTGTATACCTAAATATCTATCAAGTTATTACACATTATAAAAAATATAAAATATGCATGAAATATATTGCAAAAGAAAGTAAATAAGAAACTAAATAAAAATAAACTAGCATTTTTTAGTTCTGCATCATTAAAAATTATAAATTGTTCTTTCACATAACTACGAAATATCTTTAGTATGTATTCCATATGACATATGGAAAGTTTATATAATATGCATATCAGTTTTTGTTATTATATTAAATAAATAGAAATTATTAACTTATTAATAGTCAAAGAAAGTAAATAAAAATCAGATTATAATTTAAAATTACAAGATATTTTGCTATTTCTAGTCAGATATTCGGATTATAATTAATAAATAATAAACAATTTCAATATTCAATTTTAACATTTTTTTAGAAATAAATGTACAAATATATCATAATATTCATAACAACATATTATGCAATATATTTCTACCAGGGTTGAGTAAGTTAATACATTGTTTAAATTAAATTAAGCTAAAGTTAATGGTTTATAATTTAATTACATGAATAAAAAACTAACTAGTTAAAAGTTACGTTAAGAGTAAATTAACTTGAGTTAAATTAGAAATTAATTTTGAAAAACACTATTAAATTATAAAATCGTAATTTTTTAAAGTTAAATTACTCAAAACAATTATAATGTGGATCAACAAACAAACTTAATATTTTATTTATAAATTAAATTTGTATAATATAACAAACAAATCTCATTTCTTATACAAAAATGTATTTTTCTCTTACAATTTTTTCTTATACATAAATACATTTTTAATTTGGAAAAAAGTTAATGCGTTTCAAAAATAACTAATTAAAGTTAAAGATTAAATGATTAAAAATTAACTAAGTTAAGTTAGAAATTATTAATTTTTAACTGTATTAACTTTTAACTCTTTAACAAGTTACTACCCATCCCTAATTTCTACTATATCTGCGCAATAATATAAAATAACAAGATAACGATGCACTATAGAAGTGTTTAATAGATAACTGGAATTCTATTTCGGTTAACGTATGTTTTCACAGCGTTAAGATAAGTTCGGAGAGAAAATATGTCACGAATGACGCATACCGGTTTAGAAATGTTACCGAAAGATGCATAACGTGTTTCACAAAAGCAAATATCATCAGCCATTGTCGATATCGTGCATGTTGACGTGACGATACGATTTACATGACAATATGACAAAGCTCGTCACATATGGATATAGTACGTATCTAAAGAGTGGTTGAATATTTCGAATATTAGTGCATTGAATGAAATAATAAATTTCTGTATTATTCCATCTGGACAGGCTTTATTTTTTACGTTTAAATGTTGTTGACGAAACCGTTAATGTGTTTTTCTTATCACATCTGACGTGACAATCGCCGATTAATCATACGCTAATTTACATACTCTAGATACGTACAGCACATTTGAGTATTAATAATATTTACGCAGTCTTGAGACGGCAATCATATGACATTTGCAAAGTAATGCAATTTTGCACTCATCTTAGTATTCTTATTAATTTCATGTAAAATTGAAAGCCAAATGAAAATGGATAGAAATTAAGTGTCGAATTAAAGATATAAATAGCAGTAAAATTTTAATGGCATTAAAAAATTAATAGAAAAAATACGATTGTATCAGTAACGCCATAACAAAATCCTTTAATTTAATACAAGCTCAAATCCTAAAATTGGATTAGCCGCATGACCGAGTGTCTTTATCAATTAAAGACGTGGTTAATATATTAGGCACCTCGTACCCTCGTCACATGGTTCCTCCACTTCTCTACTCCGACAGCTCAGAAAACTGAACTCCGTCACAAGGCAAGTTGTCATTAATAGAATTAAGCAGCGCAATTGGCACGCGGATGAGACATTCGCGAAGTAATCTGCTATTGTATTAATGAGTAATCTAATCTACAGACTGATTTTTCAGAGATATAAAGAGATTGAATCTGAGTTTTACAGCAGCACGTATCATAAAGAGTTACAAGCATATAAAAACATAAGCAATAAAATAATGACTTTGCAGAGAGTTAAATAAACAAATAGCGATTGTCAAAGTGGTATCAATAAACTTCGGAAACTATATTATACGAAACTGTATCGTACACGGTGTATTAAAAGTCTAGCTAATACAGTAGTCTACTAATTGAAAACAATCTTGTTAATTCAATAATAATATTAATATTAATAAACAAATACGTCATGCGCTCTTATTCTAATAAAATGTTATTCGTTTCATCAATACTGTTGTTACATGGTTATTAATAAGATTATTTTGAGTTATACCATCGTTAGCTAATACTGTAATACAACATTATCTTCTTCCGTGTATTACGTCGTGTCGATTTAAGGAGGTTCATCTGGTTAGTAATTAACAGATAAATTTTGAAAAAAAATTAAATACAAGTTAAGATGTGTATAAAAATATATCTCGCAAATTTTTAAGTCCTTTGGATACCTCAGTGATGAGATATTAATAAAAATATTTAGTGCAACTTTACATTGTGTCTTATGGAAAATGACATTTTTCGAGCCTTCTTCCACAAAATTTGTAAAAAATTAACAGACAGTTTTTGTACAAATTAATGATAATAACAAAAAAATATGTAAGAAAAATTTGTGCAAAGAGTGTAGATCGATTGGATATCTGAGAAATAAGAAATGAGTAGATATTTTTTGCAAAAATCTCGTTTACGCGTAGGTTATCTTCCATTACTCGATGAGCGGCAACATCGGAACTTCTTACCAAAGTACGCGCTATTTAAAATGTAAAAGTTTGAGAAAAAATATTAGAAAAAACCCATAACGTAGAAATTTGACGTTGCCAAATCTAGTCAGCGTACTGCGCTAGTCAAGTCAAAGTTGAACGTGTTTCTCGCTTGACGTACTATGTACCAGATAAACCTCCTTAAGAAACGCATGTAATCCCGAACAGAACAAACATTCGACGTATGACGAGCAATGGCGCAATATCCAGTTCGTTCCTTCGGATATTTGACAATCAGCAAATACCACGGATGACGCGCGTGGCCATCGCTCCATCGCCAATGTCTCAACTCGGTAGTCGAGAACCCTTAGAGAGATCTGAATCGTCAGTTTTAGAGAGAGGCATGCGCGGTGGCGGGTGATCGACAAGGATGAGGGGAGAGCAGAGGAAATTCGAGGCATATTCAGCTGCCAGTGTTTCCGGTTGGTCGATTCAATATGCCGGCCCGATAAAGCCGAATGTCGGCCGGGCAGAGACAATACGACGTTCGAGACGAGGATGGCGAAGGGAAAATGTTTCGCGTAACCGATCTGTTGTCAACGCACAACTTTGCCGGGGGAGCTCTAATGCAGAAGACTCTCTGTTGCGAGAGGAAGATAATTTTCAAATCGTTCGCGCGTGTTAATCGTATGATCGATTACTCTCGTTAACCGCGTACTTCGAAAGAATTAAATAATCGCATGTTTGTTCCGTTGTAACTCGCAAAATATAATTGCTACGTATAAATATTTTATGTGACAGAGAATAAATGAGTTGCAAAATATTAATATATCACATTGATATTTTACATGTGTTCATAACGTTTTTATAAATTCTGTTCCTATTTTAAACTATGTATGCTATTTCATATTTATACTGTGGAACGTTACAAGCAAAGATTCCGTCGACTGCTCTCTAGCGAAAAACTGCATCCATAAATTAAATATCATGATGATCTCCCTCATATCATCTCGTGTCAACGAAACGCGATAAAACTAATCATGAATGACATATAAATGAGTAAATCTAAATAAAATTGCAGGCTCGAATGAAATTTTAATCCCCCGCTGATATGTAGCACGGGGAAATGATTTAAAGATAAGAAGATTCGTCTTTTCCAAGATGAAAAGCCTGGGGGACTTGATTCATTGCACTCGATCGCCCCATTTCTCCACGAAGATTTAATCTATTCCGAGCATTGCAACCCAATCGAGGTCTGTGGATCAGAATTTACGTAAATCGAAAAGTTTCATAATGAAACTCACAAATCTCCGCGATTCGATTGTGTGATTCAGACAGTCGCCTGAGAAGATGACAGTCCCGGTGTGCCGAGAATCGATGATTCCGAAAATGTTTGGAACAGATAAGTGCAATATGTATTACCACAATTCGTTAAAAAAGATAACGGCTGATTAATGGGATATGATTCACGTCTGATTCATTGAATTGAACTCTACTGTACTGAGAAAGAGCCATTCCTCCACTAATTTGTAGAAAACTGCAGCCCTACGGAAAAAAGGATAGGTATACAAAACTTATCTCTTTATCTCCTTTGTACGGATACTGTGATCGGATTATGTGACCAGTGAACTATTAATCAGTGAATCTCTGAAGAAGATAACAGCACTATATTTTGATGACTGTTTTTGTTTAAAAATTAAGATACTCCCACTCCTCGAAGGCTTACTTTAGATATATTATTGATCTTACCGATCAGGTGAATGGAAAACTTCGTGTGTACACAGATTGTAAATAACAGAAGTTATAATAAATTATCCGAGGTATTAAAGACAAGATAACATTACAAATTGTCGATCTTCATCATAAAAATAAGAATAATATAATTATAAAAATGATGGAAATAATAAAAAAAATTAAATGATAAAAGACAAATATCGTTATTAATATTTGATGTGAAATACGCGATATAATTTTTTTTTATAAACGTTTAATTCTGGCATCTATAATTTAATATTTCAACCTATTAATTTCTATTAGAGGATTGTAAAGAGCAAAAATGAAAATTATGCTCTAGAGCGTGATAATTGTAGCTTGAAGTATAATCTCCTTACATTTATGCCTCTCTTTAATTAACGTGTCTGCCTATTATAATTACCTACTTGTATTTGATTGAACATCACGAGGCAAAGTAATTACGCCTTAACAGAGACAACCAGGAAGGCGCCAACGCAAACTGGCAAACTAGTCGATAGGGATACCGATTACACAATAATATTCTAGAATGTTGAACTTGATAAATCGTCGTTAAAAACATCAATAAGATGTCTATCGTCGAATGTTGATAAAATTTAATCAGGTGACGTTACACAATTAAAAAAATAATATCAAGAAATTCTTGTCAGTCAAAAAGTACAGTCTATACTCATTTATAAAAAACTTAAGCTTAATGGAAATTTGTTCAACGGATAAAGTGTTTTGATTATAAAAAATATTTATGTATACTTTTAAAAGCTGAAAATTGCAGCGCAAGTTAATATAAGATGCAATATTAAAACCTCACTCTAAAATACTACTGTCGTACATATTATGCCACATACATTAACTCCATTCTAGCAATTTTGCGTGTCCTGGAACCTGTTTTGCAATATAACTGTACAGGAATAGACGGGCTAAAAATAGTGGATAGTCGACATTTTATCGGCCCACCGCAGGCAATAAATTCCGTAATGAAATTGGACCGTGACTGCGCGATCATGGATATTCAGACCCAGAAATTTATATAGCAATTAAAATACTACTCGTTTGCGACATATATAAATCAAAAACGTGAATTTCGCGCCGCTCTCATGCTCTTTTCTCATATCCCCCGTCGTGACTCTCGCCCTCGATTGCGTCAGGCCCTCTCTCTCACGAGCTATCGGTTCATAGAAAAAAAAGACACGGTCGCTAGATAGTGCATTTATGAACTGTGTACAAAGGTAATAGCATATTGTTTAAAGTGCTTTATTGATGCTTTGATCAATGACAAGAAATGGTCAAGTGTTGCCAGATATTATCGTTATTGATTAATTATCAAGTGGAAAGAGGGAAGAGGGGTGGGGAGATTATGAGAAATTATAAAAATGTTAGCATGGCATTGAGAAAAAAAAAAATATACGGAGAGAGAGAGAGAGAGAGAGAGAGAGAGAGAGAGAGAGCACTTTCATAATAAAATGATTCATCACGATAGCAAATAATAACTCATTCACATCTCAAATATATTTATACTGTACATGATGAAAAATTGCTATAACTTTACACCATAATTTTATGTAAAAATGTACGCAATCATATATCAAAAATTTTCATTATTTTATGGCACTATCTTCCATACTAATCATTTGTCAATTGTTTTCTCACTGTTTCGTTCTTGAATTGTTAATAATTAATTCTCAAATTTAGATAGATTAAATCTTATTTATTTTTCTCGGCGATAATTTATAATCCCGTGTGCATTATCTTTATCGCGAAACTTCAATATTACGTAGCGTACTATGAATATCGGTGCGTCACACATCAGGTCATCTCTCTGATGTGAAAAATTTCAACTATTTATTTTATGCAACAGCTTCGAAGCGGTGCATCCGAAAATAAATGTACACTTTCTACTTTGCAAAAATCAATATAGGACGTGTACGTTTTTTTTTCAAATAATGTTTTGGAAAACTCAAGCAATATAATTAATTGATAGAGGAAGAAAAATATAATAAAATATCAGCGCGCAAATTGATCGAAAATTTTTATAACATAAATCCGAAGTGTATTAATTTTACTGATGTTTGTCAATCATTTTGCGCCATCTTATTTCCATACAAAGTCATTCAATATTTTAAATATATTTTCACACGTGAGATAATAAAAATACTCTACTGTGAAAATTAAATATAATTAGTAGCGTTGTGTATAAAAAAAGCTGAACGCAAATGTTTAAACGAATAGAATTGTAAGACAAAATTTACAGTCATAATCGAGATATTTAAGAAAATCTAGTTAAAAGTTTAAATAAGTTTAGGAACATTCGGCCGTTTCATTCTCGAAAAAAGCGAATCGAACGCAACAAACGGTCTTTCACACGAGACAATTTACTACCGGGGCGCCTCCGACGAATTCCTCTCCATTACGGAGATTGCGGTCGTTTCTATCCAAGAAAACGAGGAAGTTCTCTCCGAGATCTGCGGCCGTATCGCGGCAGAAGCGCTGCCGACGAATGTATCTTTCCGCAGAATCTGTATCGGCACGTACGATAGCCAGTAAAACGCTTTACGAGCATCCATTGGAAATTAATCGAGGCCGATAACTAAAGGCGAACGTGCGCGGCCGTGACGAAAGCTCAAGGAGAGATGAGAGGGTAGGCTGACGCGGAACGGTAGCGAGAAACCCCAGTGTATCCACGTGCGGATCGTAAAAGGGGTGACCCACCTGCCTGCGACACACAACAGTGGTCGCCAATAAAATTTCGGGGCGCCTGTTTACGGTTGCCACGGAAACACGCGAGTACGGAGGATTCCTCTCACGGCGTCGCCGTTCACGACGGTAATTTCGTTCAGTCCCCATGCGATCAGTTATAACGGACATTGGACGAAAAGAGGAAGAATCGACTGTTTAAATCGATATAGATACGTAAGGCATCGAATCCATTTCTTTTTTTTCTCTCTCGCGCGCGCAAAACGATGGATTAGAATGTATAACGGAGTTTTCAATCAACATGACGACTGCCGCACGCCCCCTCGAGAGAGGGATCGAGTGATCGAGGAACCGGGGATTAGTCAGTTTTTATCCCAACGGCGTTCGATTACACGTCGCGACGCATTGACGTTTCGTTAAAGCCGATCAGACGCGGTTTACGAGCTCGATTCCGCGCTGCTCGGATCGGGATCGGGGCGTCCAGTTGCCAGGGAAACACGACCGCGTTGCCGCTCCGCGGTTCCACCTGCGGCGATACATGTCGAGGGGTGGTCTGACCGGTACATATTCGCGTACATATTCGACGGTGTCTCCGCGCTGCAGAATTCGCCGGTGAATAATTGACAGTTAATCAACGAGACGAATGCATACATCGACCATGTAAACGAGCTCCTTAATTAATTTCCTCCGCACAAAAGTCTCGACTTTTGATCGAAAAAACAATACGCGGCGCAAAGTAAAATTTTTAACATCTTGTATTCTACCGCTTTCTGCAAATATTTCGAATTTGATCTCAATGTAGAGTCGGCCTCTGCTTAAAACATGAAGTCGCGCGTGTTATTATGCTCTCGTAAAACAGCGATATAAACGGCCGATTTTAGCAAGGCGTACGGTAAGGCGGCAATAGTGTCGAAAAAGAAAGGAAAGAAAAGAACGAGAAGTTTATCGTGGCAGTAGCGTACACGCAGGATGGCTATAAACGGCTGCGGAGCGTGAAAACTCTTGGCTCCGAAGCCAATGTTCTTTCTCCTTGAACTAGTTGGTGGCCGCCTGCGGACGTTGCACCGATCCGGCGGCATTAAACGCCATTAGCGATATAACGTCACACAGGTAAACGTCATTCTGTGCCTGACACGTGCTAAATGCCTCTCGCAAGTTTTGGACAAGTCCCTATACTTTATAATGCTTTTCGTTATTCTCCGTGCGTATATTAAAGTGACTTAAAGTGACACAAAGTGACTTAAAATAAATTAATTAACGAGAAATTCCGAGGATGTTTTATGTTCATTAATATTAATCACGAGTCACATAATAAATATGGTACATGTATGCTTGTTATGTCACATTGCATCATACGTGATATAATGCTTTTTAAGCAAAATTATGAAAATCTCGATATATAGTATATACTTTGAATCTTCGCGACTGATAGATCATGTCAAGTCATGATCGTGGAGAAAATAAAATTGTCAGCTACTCGCGTGAGTTTGTATGGTTTGTATAACTCTTATCGGGCCGATGCGTAGGCGATACTGTCAACGAAATCGCATGGGCCCGGTACATGGTTGTGTAATCAGATGGATACGATCGTACGACGCGTAAGCTTAGCCTAACGGAGTTCCGATCAAGGCCAATTTATTTGGTAACTTCCGAGAATTTCTGCGCAGTTCTCTCGATTTTTCATGCAATAATCATTACGTAATTAAGATTCACAGAGATATGCTCACTTATATCATCGCTTGTCGATTCCATTTCTCATACTTGGTTTAGAAACTTCATTAGAAATTACAAACACTCGTTATTTTTTACTGTTATACAAATATACATTTCCTATGTTCAACATTATATAATTGTTTATTCTATTAAATTAAAACGGACCTACAGAGATATATAGTTAATTAAGAATGAACTTTGAGAAAATTCTCTATGAATTTTCGTATTTTTTAAACTATATAAAAATAATTAACCTCTGAAAAATTGGCTAATATATTTTTTAACTCTACGTTGGTGTGGTGGGGTGTGGCACACCCCATAGCAAAATATGCTTTGGAAATCCCGACACTTGAGTATATGCATCATAAGTGTACAGTTTTCATTTGAAACAGTGTTGTGCTATTAAAAAAAATCGAAAAAGAATTAACTGACTTGCATGCACAGGGTGTATCATACCCCACCACACCAACGCAGGATTAAAAAATATATTAGCCAATTTTTCAGAGCTTGTAAAAGTTAAATAAACAAGTATTTAGTATATGAATTATAAATTACTAATAAATATCAGAGACTGACGCTTCAATTAAAAATATTTATTGTTGCGTGATCGACTCGACTAACGATCAATCAATAACCAATCTTGCAACATAAGAGCAATTAACATGGCGATTATCGCGAAATGTATTTTATTTAAGCGCGCTTGATTTCGCGATCGATTTAGCGCTAAACAAGGAAGTTATTGCGAATCGTGTTTGCGATTTGACATTTTCGCAGCCTTTCACTCGCGAACATTATAGCAACCGCGTACAGTTGCCGAAGAAACAGAGACGCATGTCCAGAATGAGGTCCAAGGACCTTACTTGATGTCTGTTTGCGAAATATTCACGCGTATCTGGCGTCGTTTTACTGCACTGGTCAATAATCCATCGTCTTCCCAGCGGCGTTACTAATCGTGCCCCTTTCGTTACGTACATGTGGAGAGAATGAGAAGACGCTGTGTGAAAGGAGAACGGGCCAAACGTATCGAGACCGTCGACGTTCGAGCGCGAGTAACAGCGCTCTTATAACTACGCAGATTGATGGGATACGAATAGATTGCCACGAGGGACTGACAAAGGATTTTATAATTTTACCTTTGTCACTTGTGACACAAGAGTATCTTTTAGATCGGGATATAACGAGAAGAGTATAAAAACTTAATTTTAATAATTAGAAAGATGAATTTTAAAATATAAAAGATATAAATTTAATAGAAAAAATTCTAGTATTTTTATTAATTATATATAGATAAAGTGATACTCTCCGATATATTATCTAGTTAATTTTATGTATTCCTCTCTCTAGTCCGATCAATTAAAGAATCTTTCTGTGATGTAATATAACACGTTTGTAAAACAAAAAATAAATGTCCATCATCTTACAATAGCCACTTATATTAATGCGACTTCAGAGTATATGCAAAATATTATTACAAAAATATGTACATATTGATATCGAGATTAAATATAATAAAATGCTTCATTGGTTCTAAGTGAATATTATCGGAAGAAGTATGATCGACGAAGGTTTACGAGTAACGTAACCAAACGTAATATTGAGAACATTTAGTATTTGGAGGACGAGAGTACATTTTACTATGCAAATCATGCGCATTACCACGTGCGCTTTCAATGGAAGGAAGAACGCAATTTGGCAACAATTCGACCAACTGGCCATCAGGCCCGGAAACCGCAGCAGCTGCGGCAATCCGGTGCGCAATATGCGCAGCCAAATCTTCCCAAGCGGCGTAGATCGTCCCACGGTTCTCGTGAAACAATACGTGATCAAAAATGCAGAGCGCTTATCAAGTGAGATGCTTAAATTTGATGAATAACTTTAACTGGACGTCGAAAAAGATCACGTTATTGAATTGATCACGATGCAAATGAAACCTACCCTTTGGAACACACAAGCCTGTGGCGACAATAAATTTAGTGTATTCGAGAAAAGAAACAGCAAGAAGTTCCATAATAGACATAATAGTTTTGTTTGCATGTTCCTTTTAATCGTCCCCGAGCACTTTTCGCAAAACTCCCTGTCATTATCGCGTTACTGAAGTTGTTGAAAAAAAAGGGCCAAGCCGCCGCGAGCAGAGAAACGCAAAACAACAAAATATCGGCAGAGATAGGTATAGAAGCACGCTCGTAAATCCGCTGATTTAACTTTGCACGACATTCGTGCCCCGGAGAGAGGAGCCGCCTTCCCCTGCTGCGTGTCCGCCTCTCGTGGGCCCTCTCGAGCATTCGATGAACCGGTGAATCCGCGAAAGAGGGAAGGAGAATCATCCCCCGTTAATGCTGAAGTAATGACTGGGGTGGCAACGTTGAAGGACCCTCGACAATCCGCCATTGCCGTCACTGCCTCCCGCTCGTCCTCCCTCTCTTCAGTATCTCTCCCTCTTTTGCACTCAGCTTCATGTCTCCTCGGCAACCCGTTTCCCCCTTGCTTCTTCCTTTGACAGCGGGGTTGGACGACACGCGCGTTTCGCACAGCACTGTCAATCATGGTCGGTAGGAGGTAGAGCGTCCGATCTGCCCTGCAGCGCCAAAAACTAAAATCGCCGACCCCAAAAAGGCGACTCCCCCATTTGCATAGAGAGCTTACTTCGTCGAGCCTGCGGCACCGGTCGGTCGGTCGGTCGGTCGGTCGGTTGACGGGGTCGTCCTCACCGGACGATTACGCCAATTTCTCTTCCGGGATTCTCGGACCGACGAAAATTACCCGGCTTCAACGGTCACCCGGCATTTAACCATCCGAACCAGTTCGCGTTCACACAGCTCGTGATTGCGTGAAAATCGCATTAATACCGTGAAAACGGACTGCTTCCACGTCGTATAGAGTAGCCGCTTTCAACGTGCGTACTATATATGCGTAACAACGGGTTTTCGTGCCGTAGCAATTCGCGAGATACGTTACATTACGCTAATGGTATAAGTATACGTCACGTCGTGATATTTCTTTCTTGCGCCTCATTACATAATTGCCGATACTTATATACCTGACTTTCCCCCTCGGTATTACAATCTTTGAACGATCGGCCGAAGCGGCACGCAACGAAACGCTCCGTAATACGCGGTATAATTTCTCTCCTCGGATTTTCCCGTGAAAACACATGGGGCACGAAAGTGAGCAATCGTATATACGAGTCCGGCCGTGTCTCGCCGCCGGACAAGCTCGCGTTTGGAGAAACGATTAAAACCGAATTCGGGTTAAACGCCCGACATAACGGAAAGTATCTCACCCGGCGAATGGGGGGGTGGCTCCGCCGAACGAGGAGATTAATCGCGAAAGAAATCAAGCGGGACAGAGGTAAAACTGTGCCTGCGTTATGCGAGGATACGACACACGCGCGGGGCTTCGTGAAATGTACGGCAGCTCGTCACGAGAATCTACGGCGTTTCCACGTACGAAGAATTCGTGTCTAGCGAATCATATCTAACAACGCCACGGCGAGCCAATAAAAATTGGTCGGCACGCGAATGGCTTGTAATTATGAGTTACCTATATATCATAGTGGCAATCCCGCTAGGGCAATCAAATCGTTTGTCCAGTGGTAGCAAACAGAAATTGGGGGGACGCCGATTGCAAAGTATAGATTACTCGAAAAACTTGAATTTAGGGATCTGGGAGAAAGCAGGTCGACGGGATCCAGCTGCCTGGGCAATTTCGTGGTAGAACAAAGCGTCTTCCGGTGCATTTCGTTCGTGTAATCGTAGGCTTGGAAATCTAAACGCGTGGTCGGCATTATTCAAACAAATGTCAAGTTGAATAAAACAAAATTGTGTTGATGCAACAAATTGGTTTAATTTAGGATCAATCCAAGGTTTCAATCCAAGGATAACGCGTGTAAAAATAGTCGACTCATAATCAACAGGTTCCGGGTTCGATCACAACTTGTTGTCCTTTCTACAAATCAGATCTCGAAGATAGAGAGCTGATTGTGGAGAACTAGACTGAAGAGAAACTAGGATAGCTAGAGCTGAAATACGCTATGAATCTGGGATTGTGTCAAGTCTGAAAGAAACTGTGATGAGCTTGGGAGTTGTCAAGTTCAAAAAGAGATTGAATAGTAAATCGGAACGTAAGACTCAACAATGAGATTAGTAATTTAGCAGCAATTACGGAGAAACTTTATAGATGTGTAGAGACTAAGGATATAGTCTCACACATAAAAAACATAAAAAACGATTTAGAACTCGATTATCTTATTAATATTTAAGTATTTAAATCTGAATAACCAGTTTTCTCAACTATGTTCCTTTATCAGCACGCGATTTAATTACTCCCAATTTAATGGAATTATTAATGGAATTATTGAATTATTAAAATTAATAATAATAAAATTAATTGAATTATTAATGGAAAATATACAAGCTTCTGAAACTTTCGTAACTACAGAATTATTATTTGACCTATTAAACAAAAAAAATTTGCTGTTATTCGCGGAGGAGAAAAACTTCTCGTCTAATCATTTTCAACTTTAAACACCGTCCTACATTTATCTAGCTACCTTTTGACATTCTCACCGTAATGCGGATCACCCTATATATAATATGCTACCTCGATGTTTCGAAAGTATCTTCGATCCTTCACCCTGTCACTTTTAAATTCGCCTACGGGCATCAATCTCGTGGGACGTCGACGGCTTCCGCGGCATCGCCTTTGACGGTGATTCCACCTCGAATCTTTCTCGCGAGGAAACGAGCGGCTTATGGCTCTCCATCTTGGGACTCGGGGAGCGTCCCGTAAGTCATGTACTTTCATATCTGCTACCGCGCTCGTCTCCGCACTGCATTACCCTTCCTTCCTTCCCTATGCATATAACACCGAGATAACCCGTAAGAATAGCGCGATGACAGTAATGCGATACCAAGTCGTGAATCTTGAAATGCGCACGCTTTTATTCGGATAAACGATAGCTATGAACGCCTGCTGAGATTGAGGTGTGCCTCGTAACCGTCGACTCGTACGTGTGGTGGCATTAACGTTACACACGGCATTTACATTTTACGTTCGAGAGCGGATAACGAATGCCGGAAGGAAATCGTGCGCGTTCTCCAAGCAGCAAAGGCAGATGTTCGTTGGTCTCATCGACAAACAACAAGAGTTTCCGACAAGCTGCGCGCACCGCGGGTGCGCGGGGAAAGGAGCTAGGACGCGTCAATTTTCTACGAGGCGTTTTTCACGAGGCCCGAATCGAGTCACGTGCCCGATCGTGCCAGATTGGAGGGTTCGTTCGAACGAAAGACCCGTCACATATAGGAGCGCCGATCATCGTTCAGATCGGAGGTTGCGGGGGTGACGCGGGATTCTCGTGGCAGCATTAAAACGGTATACGTCGGAATCGACGTAGCGCGCCGGCACGCGAAACGTATAATTTCGGGCAATAATTCCTGGCCACGGACGATTTGAGGCGAATCGGCGCGTGCTTCCGGATGGCCGAGTCTCCCTCTATTCGCCGGTGTACCAACACCGAGTACCATCACGGTCGGTGCGCGGTCGTCGTCGCTC
Source organism: Solenopsis invicta (assembly GCF_016802725.1). Taxonomy (NCBI): domain Eukaryota; kingdom Metazoa; phylum Arthropoda; class Insecta; order Hymenoptera; family Formicidae; genus Solenopsis; species Solenopsis invicta. The sequence goes on along the minus strand of NC_052674.1, from coordinate 10,174,066 downwards.
CGCTCCGCGGCGACGAGCGGGGACACGAGGAGAAAAAAGAACCAGCCATAAAATTCAATCGATCGGCCAAATCACCGCCCGAGAAATCGCCCGTACCACCGGTAAAGAACGACGTCCGCCATAACCGTCGTGGATTTCGCGCTTCAGGTATATTATTTTACTGCGAGGGAGAGATTGATGTTGCTTTTTGCCCTCACTCTGTCATACATCGCACGAAAATATGAGGAAAATCTGCGTGCCACGGGAAATGATTATCTCACGCACGACAATAAAGTAGCGTAATGGAGCGGTAATGGAACTCGATAGAACAGAGAGAAAGAGAGAGAGAGAGAGAGAGAGAGGGAAAAAGAAAGAGTAAACTAATAAAATTTCAGGAGTTCTAGTAGCTCTTTTACCTAGACAATCAATAATATTGCACAATAATATTATGCGCTATTTCTCTAGACAAAATAAAAAACAAATTGCAATGTAGCCTCCAGATGATCGATAATGCTGTGCAATATTCAAATGTTGCGCAGTAATATTGGGCGTCTAATGGCCAATTAAACGTTCGCTGTACAGTTTTAATAATCTCGAGTATCTGCCGGAAAAAATTACAAGCGCATTCGCGCCGAGAATTACTCTCAATTACGCGAGCGTGAAATAATTTTACTTTCGACAGCCAGCAGCTGTAACTAAAAGAAACTTTTAAATTCGCGATAAGCGCGACGATGTTCGTTTCACGCGAGCCACGTTACGATCGGAACTTCATTTATATTAATGCTCTCTTCTCGTGTCAGGCTAATTGTTCGGGCTGTTTACGTCGAAAAGAAATCCAACGGCCGATAACAACGGCCGTTGCTGCACGTCCGACAAAAAGCCTCGTTTTGCAGTCCCAGACGGCGGAATGGCTTTTCAATCTCGATGGGATTTTTTTCTGGTAAAGGGACTCCGATGAAAAATCGTGGGCGCAACGATGATCGATGCGTTCGCCGATGGAAGAGGAAAGAGAAAGAGCGAAGAGAGAAGAAAAGGGCCTGTACATTCCCGATGCGTTATCGGGTCAGGATGGACGGATGGATCTACATCAGGGTAATCACGGCTATACGTCATACGGAAAGAGCTTATATGCGCGTGTATATAAATTCATCGACGAGTCTCTTTCTGTATTCCGCTTCGCCCTCTCCGGAACATTTCTCGTGGGGAGGGGGGGAGGCGAGCAAAAATCACGGATGGTAAATTAGGCGTCCGCCCCGTATACGTAGGCGTATCCTCGCATTTGTCAAGAGAAATAGGAAGAGAACTAGTGGCTCTCTCTCTCTCTTGCGGCAAGAAAGAACTTGTTAAACCTCCGCTAAGGGCTTAAAAAAAAAAAAAAACAGTTGAGAAAAGAAAACCGTTACGGAGAAGCGTGGAATGAGACGATAATTAAACAGCTACTATTAACATGTGCGAGTTAATACGCGCAAGAGACGTCATTCGATAAGTATCATTGATCGATGAAACTCCTTGACCAAGTCGTCGCTCTACTTGTTGTTAGTCACAGCAGAACTTGGCGGCAAGGTCAAACATGTGGTTCGTATAACAACTTCGTAGTAGGATTTAGTCCTTGCCTCCGCCGAGTCCCTTTCAACGTATCCCAAAATAAAAGCGAAATAAAGGCTATAATGACCCGCGCGCGTAGCGGCGCTCTCCTCTATTTAAACCCGGGAAGCGAAGCTAGTTCCGCTGCGTAGTTTGACCTATATACGTGCACGTGTGCGAATTCGCCGGAAGGTTGAGCGGGGCACCATCCTCGCTCTTTGTCCGACAACAGGATCGTATGTAAATGGCCGTGTGCAAGCGCGCGTATGTGGGTATGCGTGTCGGTGCGTAATAGGGGCCCTGAGGAGGAGAGACCTTGGGGCCCCGCATGCCTGACTGCCTGCTTCCCAGCTGTCGCTCGTGCACAAGAGGATCCTGTGTTTCTGCGTTCCCCCTTGCGAATTATCGCGACCTTGAGGCCGCCAGAAACGGCACGTGCGGACTTCCGAAGGACGCGTCACGTCCGTGCCGCGATTAACGTTTGATCCACAATGCGAGATTTGGAAAGTTAAATGCGAAATAAAAAGGGGCTCGGGCGCGCAGGAGCCGCGGAGTATCCGCGGAATTACAATTGAAGGGGGAAAAAAAAACAATCAAACGAACATTCCCGCGATGCAGGAAACGTTTCAAGGCGGAGCACACGCGCGCGTCTACGAGTCACGTAATCAGAATTCCACGGTAGTAGCGTGTAATCTTGAGAATTAAAAAGTCTCTCCTCTCGAGTGGATTAGGGCTGAATGAATGTCTACGTGCGGTGCGGGATATTTCTTGCAACGCACTAGAGAGAATTCGTCTCATACACGGGCGTGCGATTCCCCCTTCAGAAAGAAATCAGTCGCGCGAATAACTGACGTTGTTCCGTACAGCCTGGCTCGCTTCTTCCGAGTATCCCTGACGTTCAGTCTTAACGCGTTCACCGCACGCGAATTCTAAACGCGCAATACGTGCCGTGTCGTCATTACTTTCTTGCCAGCGTGCAAGGTCAGCATCTCGCTCTCGGTTGATAAAGATCTCAATGCGCAAAGAGAATTCCGTCCGCTCGAAACACGTGGAATTCCATTCCGATCGTTCTGACTATCGGCCCGATGCATCGCCCCTCATCTCTTTTTTTTTTTACTTATTCTTTTTACTATTAGATACAAACGACTGAATTCGGCGGAAAAGAGATTCATCGATAACAGTGACCTTTCAATCAAACGCGTTTCTATTATCTGGATATTTGATCGCATCGACAAGTTATCTTGACCGCTCCCCTTTTTTTTATTTGGCAAACACGGACGTTTAAGTCTGAACGTTTGCTTATCACGAAACAAAGATCGAAGAAAGTATAAAATATGAACGGACTATCAAAAGTTAGAGAGATGCAAAGAGATGACTTATTCGAGCGTATAACTGAAAAAAATAAAACGCGGCTGCTGAGGATGCAAAGAGTGATCGAGTATTCAATGTAAAGTGGACCATCGTGAGAGATGAGCGTCTTGACGAAAATTGTTTCTCGATTATTCTGAGAATTGTATCAGAAGTTGCATCTCGCGTGACCCTTGGCCTCGGAAGATCACTAAAGATGGCACAAGATATCGAAGGTATCGAAATTATGGCACTACGAACAGTTTCGGAAAGAGCCTCGGGGGCATCATTATTTTCACGGGAGGCGGTTGCTCAATGGCCCGCAATCCCTCACACGGAGATCGACAATATTACGAATCCCGCCCTCGATAGGAACAGCTTCGTCGAAACATACCGATTCATTCTACAAATTGTTGCGCGTCAGAGAGAAAGAGAGAGAGAGAGAGAGAGAGGCACGAATAAAGATATCTGAAACAAAACAATTTGCGCAATTCGCACATGTGAAACAAAATTAATACATTCTCCGGCCATTCTGTACCAAAATGTCTTGTAAAAAAACGATTAAAGTTAAGAATAAGAATAAAACTGATTCTAAAAGAGCATGAGGACGCAAGAAAAATGTTTTCTTTTTTATTACGAAATGAGTCTAAGAACTAAGAGTCGAATACAAAAATCTTGTTCGTTATTGAAAAATAAAATTTAAATTTAGGATATAAATTTCGTTATTGCCGAACTAACGATTAAATAATGAAACTGATCATATGTAAAGCTTGGCATCAGAGATGAGGGAACGTTATGAGGGAATTATCTATCCGCCTTACAAACTGTGCTCAATCTTTTTCTTCGAAGAAAGAGAAAGGGGATCGTCGGAGGGTGCGAAGAAAGATCTTTCGCGAACTAATTCGCGAAAGATTCTCTCGCGGGTCATTCGAAGCGTGGTATGGGTGAAATTTCTGTGCGGCCTGCGCTCTACCGAGAAACGCAGACGCCATATTTGAAATTCAGATGCTCGGATTGTTTCGCTAAATCAAGAGAAATGTGGCCCCGGTGAGTTTCAACGGCGAAATATCGTGCGCCACCCCCGTAGACGTGTAAGCCACCTTTTTCCACCCCGCGTTCCTCGGGAGAAGGAGATGGTGGAGAGCGCGTGTGTTTACGACTGAATCACTTTTGTTCTCCTCGGATGTCGCTCCTCTAGCGACGCGCATATTTTCAACCCCTCTGCCTACCTTGATGCTATTCTGCGGGATACGCGAAACATACGATTTGAAGGGAGCTTTGGAGAAATGCCAGAAACGTGCCGCTTGTCTTTGTCGTTAATATTTATAAGTTCACTTTCGCATCGTGAAATTCTGTTTATAATTTTTTAAGTTCCATTTATAATTTCCAAACTTGGCTTTTTCCAATATTAATAAAAAAGAAAAAAAAACAAAAGAAGCCTATTTTAAAAAGATATATAAAAATATAATAATTTCAGTCCGCTATTAAGTAAATTCCTGTGATATGTATTATATAATAAAAAGTATAAATAATATTATAGTATTTCTTATATATACGTTTGTGTGGTTAAATTTTTAATTAGCAACATTGTCTCTGAGAACATTAAAGTAAATACTTCAAAAGACAAATCAAATGTGTTATACGAATGAAAAAATTATGATTAAGAATTGCGTTTTTATAGAATAATTTCATTTCATGTTTTTAAAACGAAAATTTTTACTATTCTACGCCAAAAACTCCACTCCATCACTTTTATGCATACAATGTTGCTCTTGAGTTTCTACGACAGTTGAAAAATACTGGAAAATGCATTGAGATTGATAAATTGAAACTATTGAATACGTTTACAGTTTCCTGCAAGTTTAAATCTGATCGCCAGGACGACTCGCGTATATTGCGCGTGCATGTATGTATACGGAAGAAAAACGCGTAGCATCCTGGGAGTTGCAAAGTTTTTCTATTACCGGATAACAATAGGCCTAGACGACAGGGGAAGATTTGTGATCGAGATACGGGAAGAAAAAGAGGAGAGGATGGAAAAAGGACGTTTCCGAGAGTGAAGAATCGCCGATTTTAATGGTCCTTTGTTAAAGCTGCGTCTGTTCGCGGCGTGGAAAAGAAAATCAATACCGAGCCTCGTCTTGAGGAGTCGTCCATTTAATTCCTCGTTAAGTTCGTCTAGGCGCGTTAGTCTTAGCAAATTTAGTTCATCAACAATCTTTGTAAAAAAAACAAAAAAAAAATTAGTTTTCTGAAATGTCTCAACGACCGTTTTGCACCTACAAAGACGCAAGTGCCACGCATATACTGAATTACGATGAAATCGCAAGTGTAAATCGCTTTCTATAAACACATGTGCTTGCAGCTTTCCATTCTTATCCACCTCTGTTCCCTTCCTCCCCTTCTCACCTTCTCATTCAGTAGGATTTCTCATAGCCCTTTGAAAATGAATAAACGGGATGCACCAATACGCAGACGTGTTCCGCTCGACCGCTGCAATAACTCAGGGCCCTTTTTAGGTGCGATCGAGGATGATTTAACGTGCATTGTAACACTGTTCACACGTTGAATTTATGACGATTGCACCCTGGTGCCGCAACCGGTATAGCGGTAACAACCACCATCCTCGTTACACCCATTATGCCGTAACTATTTTTATGAACGCATCTTTTTTTTTACGGGTCGAAAAAGCGAGAGAGCGAGAGAAAAGGACCGGATGCAGTGAGGACGCGAGAGATAGGACACTTCGACTACCTGCTCCCATTGTCTGAAAGTGGAGCAGTTCTCGAGTTCCATCACTTTATTCCACGCGCTCTTTCTCTCTCTCTTTCTCTGAATGAAGTACCGCAAAGTCTCGTTCTATAGGACTTTATATAGGACCGCGGAACCACGCTATCCAGTTCATAGAGCCTTCTCGGTTTTTCTTTGCGACTTGGTTGTCACTTCGAATTGTGGCGTTCCCGCATCCGTCCTTCTTATTCTTCTCGAGAAAAGAAAATAAAAAGGTGATAACAACGTTATTTCTCCTTTTTTTTCATGCTAACTTGGAACACGTACGAATGTCTTTTAGTATTTTGGGGAGTAAAAACTTGGCAAAAGTTTTTCCAAGTATTGTAACTTTGATGCTCATTTAATTTGCCCGTGATACATTTTGTATAAATTGTAAATAAGAAATTTATATATAAAAATAATGCAATGGCATAGCGTTAGAAGTAAACCGGTCGCCATTTTGTTTCAAAACAGGTACGCCGCACAAACAGGAGCGGGAATCAATGATTTCGTCTTTGTGTACGATCTTTAGTCCGGACCGCAAACTTTCAGTACCACAAATCTGACGGCTACTCCATTCTATTCTTTCTCGGTCCGGGGAACGGTCAATCTCGTTGAGAGTCTCGGTCATCCTTCGCGTTTTTGCTCTCGCTTCGACCCTCCGCACTACGGTGTTTTTGGCGGTAAGTGTACGACAGTTTTCGGTGCCATAAATATGCTGAGCGCATTTGCAAGGGTGGAAGCCGCTCTTTGTTTGCTCCCACTGGCGAAGTTTGCAATCCAGAGTGGGTGCGAAGGAGAAGGGAGACGACGAGGGAAGAGAGAAGGAGAAAGAGAGAGAAGCATCAGGAGACAAAAGTGGGTCGGGAGGACGTTGGAGCGACGAAGGGACGAAAGGGAAACGAGGAGTGAATCTGAGAGGGGATCGGGATGAGGCCGTAGATTCTTCTTCTAACGTAACTTTCGGCCAAAATAGGCGGTCCTTGGAATCTAATTATCGGTACGCCCGCTGGAAACTCCGGATTATTTATGCCTCTTCTTTGTTCGGCCGTGATGCGGTCCCGTTGGCGCGCGTGTACTCTCGTAGGGAGATGAAAAAAGGAAGGGGGACAAGAAAGAGAGAGAGAGAGAGAGAGAGAGATAAAAGAAGATAAAAAAACGCAACGCCGATGATATCATGCTGTATCATAAGAAATACTAGACGACGCACTTTCGATCGACGGTATATAACGGAACGCCGTACGCCGTAAGACGATCCCTTTGTCAACTTGCCGTGAATTCTTCTGGGATATCGCATCCCGCGATGTACGAAGGTGCGAGGCGCCATTTGCGATTTTGAAAGACGTACGCTCGTGGTCCCGAAAACTGGCGACGCACCCACACTCCGCGCGTTTCGATGCAAAAATTTAGGGTTCATCGAAAATGAGGGCACGTGCGGGCGAGACAAAGGCTCCGCTCGCTCGGTTCGCCGAACACCACTCGTTCACGGATGGTACGATGAAAAGCGACGGGTCTAATAAAACAGCGGCCTTTAAACAAATTTAAATTAAGTTTGGTTGCACGCGTGCAACGCGGGCGCATCTGTGGCGAGTTTATGTGGGTCACCCTGCCTTTTGCGATTTCGACCTACCGCGCGCCGTTTTACGAGTCCCACAATTATACATGGTATTCATTACGCACTGGAAGGTACCGTCGATGCGCCGGCGTATCGTCGTGTTTCGATTTCGCGCTTTATTACTCGTACCTGTATAACGTCCACGCAAATTGCATAATTATCCCCGCATGTCTTACGCAAATCGTGACACGGTGAGAGTAAGCGAAATGCATTGACGTCAAGTGGAATTAAACGTTGGAAATTTTTTCGAGACGCAGACGCATCAGATAAATGCATCGGACATTGTATTCTATCGAATGTGTTCCCTGCAAACAAATTATGGATATTACTTAAATACGTTACACCTTATTTTCTCTGGTCTGATGCCGTAGAAATAAATATCTGCGAACGATTCGCTAAGTATCTTCGGTCTCACGTCCCTCAAGGCGACACAAAATATCCCTTTACATTGACGAGAGCGCACGGCGGAGAAGAGTCGTAAATAATAGATTATTTCCGGCACCCTTTCGATACGATTGGATAGAGAGCATCCGATGCGTCAATACAGCCGTTTGATGGCCAACACAAGTTTATATGTGTCTCGAATCGATACAATACCGCGAGATACACCATCTGCGAAAACAAAGTTCTCTCGTCGCGATAAGGAAAAGACGGAAGTTTCTTTCACGTTCGCCTTATTCGCGATGCGTAGCGGCGCGCGCGATGGTTTCGCAGTTGAATAAAACAGGCGCGATGGAAGCGCGAATATAATCGTACGCGCAAGGACATACGACCTTTTGTAATCCGTTTGGCGAACGCTCGCTTGCTTTTTTTCTCTCTCTCTCTCCCTCTTTTCTCTCGAGCGCAGATGTACGCATAGTGTCGAAGTCGAGGCCCATGGGGTTCGCGAAATTGCCCCGCCCCTTTTATAACCCAGCTCGTGGAGAGCGAGATAAACGCGCGAGGCGAGCGGCATCTCCGCATCTCTCGCTGAAAGGATCTTAACCATTCATGGCCGTGAAATATAGTGACCTAATGACATACACGTTGCGTCACCGCGCCCCGTCCGGTTGTAACTCCGGTCGTGCACACAGTGCGCACCATGCTGATTTTCGCTACCTCCTCCCTCCTTACTTATCGCCTACGCCATCCAGCCTGATTGGAACGAGGCTCTCCTCCGGCGTTGTGACATGCGAACTGCATCTGCGCAGCTTTTGCGATTGTTACATTAGCGAAGGGGAAACGATTTCCCTCGAGTGATAAATAAAATATAAGAAATTCGTCCCAAGTTGGCTGTAAACCACTTTTTGGTGCGTGATCTTTATGATATACCGAGTTGCATAAATTATTTGCAAAACGTAGCTTTATAACCAATAAAAATCTCAATAGCATTTCTATATTGAAACCCAAGGAAAAAAAGAGAACGGACTAAAACAATTTTTTAAATGAATCCTTTTAAAATTTATATTCCTCGAATAAAATTCCTCATAAAATAAAATTTCTCGAGATCTGTGAATTCAAATGGAAGTATTAAAGTAGTAATCTGACAGTGCTGCGTTATTTATTTTATATTCGAAAAAATTATTTAAAGTGAAAAGACTTAATATTTCTCCACAGACCGTCTTAATTGTGCAATAACGCTTTGACTTCCTCGTAAGCCTTCCATTCAAAAATTATTCTAATTGCACAATTTAAATTGCAAGGCCGCTTATTCGAAAACGGGCTTCGACAAACGGTGGATAGGCCTCCTTTGGTATTTCCTGGGAACGTTTCCCCCCCTCGTGCTTTTCACAGTTCGGAGTTATGCATTCGGAGCTCTGCACTTTGCCCGTTTCTGCAGCGTCCTTGCAACGGTGCACGCGCATCTCGCTTTTGATAGTGTACCGGTTTCCGTTGTTCGACGGCGTTACTGGTGATGCGCAATAAGCATGCGGTCCCTTAAAAGGCGTAACTACGCGAGTGAGAGAAAGATGAAGCGAAAGAGAGAGAGAGAGAAAGGGAGAAAAAGAGAGATGATATAACCGAAGCAACCAACCCAGTCAGTCGACCACTAGCGTGCACGCATAAAGGAGCGCCGAATTTCAATGCCCCGTGCGCCTTTATATACCTTGGCCATTCTTCTCGACCATAAAAAGCGCACATTCCACGCTCCCGTATGCAACCGGCTTAAAACACACACGTTCCATCGTAAATCAGCCTCCCTTGCCCCGCGATTCGCGCTCACCGTGCCTCATTTCCTTAGGCTTCTCTCTCTCTCTCTCTCTCTCTCTCTCTCTCTCTCTCTCTCTCTCTCTCTCCTTCTCGCTCTTTGTGTACCATCGTTCGCCAGTTTCATTAAGAGTTACGCGTTGCACGCACGTACGCACAACCCGCGCGCACTCGCCCTTTTACCCTTTCTTTCTTCTACGCTCGCGCATGCAATTGCTGACGGCGTGCCGTATAAAAGCGCGAACGCGAGCCGTTCATGAGCGTGACTTACGGGCACGCACGAACGTTCACCCTCAGCGATTCACGATCGACTTTGGAAATCGGAGACTCGAGAAAGGGAAAGGGAGGAAAAGAGAAAGAGAGAAAGCATGCGAGACGATCTACGACGTCGAATGTGTGAGAATCGACGGAGTGCGTTTAATGGCCACCCCGGTGCACAACATCATCATTGATCGTGGCCTGAGTTACTGTGGGAAGAACGTCGAAAATCGCAAGTGGCTGCCGGAAGAACTATGAATGACTACGATGAAGGAGGAAGTTCTCTATCAGAATACATATATCTTTCTCCATTCGGATATATATAAAGGATTTCTTTCGTGTTTTTTTTTTCCCACCTATGGGTTTCAGCCTAGGGCGAACGTTATGCGCATCGTTATAGCTAAGCACCTTACGATACGATCACTCATTTGCCAAAATGTTTACAAAAAAAAAAACGATAAATCCATTTGAAACAATCGTATTCGAAAATGTAAAGAGGAAATCTCAACTCATTCCTGGATGGTGGCGCCTTCGCACGATAAGAACGGAAAGCCACGAAACGCACGCGCGCGCGAGAGCTTATCAGTGTGTGTACTTAAACTTTTTTATTCGGGATGGAGAGTATTATATATATATATATATATATCTTCGATCTGCACTAATTCTTCATTTACACGGCCGTGCCCATAGTGTGTCATGCCTTACATGATCGGGAAAATATGCAAGCCGAGATATCGTATCTGCACTGTCAATAACGTTCGAGTAGGCGCGAATCTAAAATAAGCTCTAATGCGTAACGAGTTTCCGTCTGGAGTCAAATAAAAGCCGCGAAGGAAGGTCAACGAGTTAAATCATTACCATAAATTACAATAAAATAGATACACGCCATTCGAATCCTTCTTCACTGCGTCAAGTACTTGGGAGTGTGTATCGCGCGAACTACATCGACGTAAAACTTTCGCGTCATATACGCGAGAATAGTTTGACATATGCAACGTTCGCGTTGAAATTACCCCAAAAAAGTATATTGCGACATGGCAGATTGCGCGCCGGGGACGACATAATCCTTTTTATGTGCCGGCAATAAAAAGCGGCAGTAAAAATGCAATTTCCTTGCCGTGTATAAAGCAGGGGGTGATTTCTGGAAACGGGCAAATGTTTCTTTTTAAACGAGGTAGAGGTGGGAACGAGTCTGGAGGGGCGTACTCGTCGAAGAAGTTCTCATTCTAAACGGTGCATCGATCCGCCGCGGTACCGTCTCTTTAAAGCACTCGCGTGCAATTTTAAAGGGTGAAAATATCACCCGAGAGCAAGGAATAAAGTGGAGGAAGCGCGAAAAAAGGCGCGCCTGAAGAAAATGGAGAGTGTCTGGAGGAACGGGGAAGTGCAATCTTTCCTCCTACCTCTTTTCCTCCCTAAAAGAGAGGGGGTAGAGCCTCGGTGAGAGTGGGAGCGTTGCCGGTGCAGAAGGGGTGGCCTCTGCACAAGCGTGGGTGGTCGAGGGTGGCTGGTGACGTCACGCAAGATGCAGCAGGGTGCAGCGATGCAGGGGGATGAAGCGAAACTGGGTGGAACTGGGCCAGTGGGTCTCCGGCAGCCATCTGCGATTTGTTGGATGGCTCCGCTGCATCGACGGTCGCGGCAGCGACGAACGCGACATTTTCGCGAGGCGATTTTCACAAAAATCGCGATTCCATTCACCGACCGTGCCTAGTTCGTCGTTAACGCGAGTGCTATTCGAACGAACTGTGCGCGAAATGATGCAAAAAGCTGAGGAAAATTCAACGATAACTTCGTACTCAGTGCGTCCATCGGTGTGTCGTGCGAAAAAAGAGTAAAAAAAAAAATTCTTATTTTAAGAAATGTGTTAAAATAAACTAGTTATGTATATTTTCTTTTATGTAATATTAGTTATGTAATATTAGTTATGTAATATTAGTTACGTTATTGTTATTATTTTTTAAATCGTCTAAATTTTTCACAACATTAATATATGAAATATAAAATCGTCACGTCATGTTTAATAAACGACTTTCCCTTCGTTACAATTATAGTGAAAGCTAAAGTCAATTCCGGTGTAATTCTTTAACAAAAGGTAGCGATTCATTCCTTATTGCAGTTTTAATGTAATATGATTTTTTTATTCGTTACACAAATAAAATAATACAACTTTTATGTAATTGTAATACTATAAGTAATTGATGCATTACCATGAAGTAATAAGTGAATTGATGAATTTTATCTGCAATGTGAAAATAATTGAAATAATAACGAAATTTTTGTTACTACGCTTTTTCTGGTTACGTGCTTTTTGTTTCGCGTGGCATTTTCTTTATTCCGACGGCCGTTCTTCGCATTGTAATTAACTCCTGAGAGACTCTTTGTTCCAGGTTAATAAGGCTTATCCGACCCTTCGCTCTGCGTTTATACTTGTTTTTATGTCAGTACTTTTAGTAGCATTACGTAAAGATAAATATCTACAAGTCACACATTCATTTGTAGTTGCTTCGCACAAAATTGTAATCTCTGCGATTGTGAATAAAAAACATTTTCTCTATATTTTAATTTCAGCAATTTTGATCATTTTTCCTTCAAACAGATTTTATTTTCACAAAATATTTTAGGCACAATTGTAAAATCAGATTAAAAAAAGAAATATTGTGAAAGTGATACTAATAACCAACGGTGATACTCAGTCATGATTAATCAGTGCTTCATTATGATTCAAGAAGCACTCTCATTTGCTACGATGAAATCAGGAGAAGCAGTGAGTCACTCTTAGAAATCTTGGTTGGAAACGATCGATAACCCGAGATTGCAGCAAAATAAACTGTTTCTCAGATAAGTTTCATGATATTTATAACGCGTTTCTTCTGAATAATGCGCTCATTGCATACGGTGAATTTTCTGTCACTTAATGTCACGAGATATATTACCGACCTCACTTCAAAGTGAAAAACGAAGCTAGCGATATTAAAAAGATGAGGCTCGTATTTCGAATTAGACGAAAAAGCATCTCCAATAAACATCGCACTTATAATCTTCTTTTTGTAAATCAATCATATAACTTTTCAAACCTTTGTGTACATATTTATCGCTACGAAGTCTCACGAAGCCACGGCCGGGTGTTTTTTATCTCTCGTCTGTTTGACACGCGACGCGATACGGCTCTCTCGTCTTGACGTGATTTCAATGCAAATCCCGTAAATTCCATCGTGCAAAAATAGCTCGTCCATCAGCGGCAGTTTGCATATCCCCGTGTCCGAACGATCCAATAGACAGTTCAGCACTCGTTCCTCCCGTCAAAAAAATAATCGTCGAAAGTGGCTTCCATTGTATCCACGTTTCATTTACACTTTATCCCGCTTATACTCGTGTGCACACACGCATACATCGTTACACTTTTCGGCGATAACTGTTAAATATCGCGAAACGAGTCGGAGCAATTAACATGGACGAGCTACCGGAAGTGCGTTAATCGGGAGAGTCACAAATACATTGCTGCTGTTCTCAATTCTCACACGGCCGTTAAATGGGAAAGAATGCCTTGTTTCTTTATCACGTCGCAGAAAACGAGATAAATACACGAAATTGTTTGATATCATTGTCAATCCGTGATATTTGTCATTTTCATCCGGTTGACGAATCCTTAAAATAAATGTTCCTTCTGTCAACGGCGGCGAATAAATATAAAACATCAAAAGCATGTAACGTAGAATGACATTTGATGGAGCTCTTTATCTGTTTCTTTTTCATTTTCATCGAATCTCATTTTCGCTCCGTGTATTTTCCGTGCCGTGAATATGATAATAACTTCATCCACAATAGACGTATTCTTATCAGATCGATAGGAGCATGTATTTTCATTCTGCATAATCTTTGTCTTCGTGACCTGTGCCTTCTCGTCACGCGTCGCCGCAAAGAAATATACAAGATCTATGTCTGCTGTGGCGTACTGGGTGCGACCGCGACGTTTGTCAAGGTAAATGTCTCAGTAACCGACAGTGACGTAACGGTGCAGAGCCAAGATTGTGAAATTTTTGCAAGGATTCACAATATAAAATAAAATAGTTAGATGATTAATTAAAATATGTAATGTAAAACATAAGTACAAAAATACGAAAAATTTTTTAATTATTCCAAAAATAATAAAAAATTGTAAAGTATCTGAATGAGCCAGTATCTGGACAATCTAAGATGCTTTAATATCTTAAATGCTAGTCCTAAGTACTGCACCGTTCATAAAATAAATACAAGAAAATATGTCTTTTGACAAATACATAATGTTTTTAAATAAAATATTAGAAACATTATCAAAATATAAACTCTAATCTATTAGGTTGTGAAAAAATCATATTCCGTTTTCTATTTAAAATTTATACAATTAAATCTTAATATTATAAAAAGCACACACAGAAAAAAGTTAATATCAAATCAACAATTCATTGTTTCTTATATAAGCAAGAGTATATCTTCTTAGAAGGATTTATAATCTTAAACAGACATAATTTATTTACACAAAGAAAATTTTTTTTCTTTATGTAAGCAAATTATGTCTGTCTAAGATTATAAATTCCTCCAAGATTTTATATTTTTGCTTGTATATGAAACAATGAATTATTAACTTTAAACTAAATTTTTTTCTATGCATTTAAGATTAACAATAATAAGTTTCCATATAAGTGTCTTGAGGTATAGAGACATGTTCGGTCACTAGGACATTTACCTTACATTACGCAAGAACGTTTCAGGAAGACAGAGGAGTTACGAGCAGCGCGCACGACGAGTAGCAACAATAAATCCTTAACGAGCGCTGTCACGGGAATAACGTTTTCTAATCGCTTATTTAAACCCATAACGTTGCCATAACGCGCGAATATAAGCGGACAGTGGCGCGATTTCGATCGGGCTCGTTTCGACATGAACGACGTATGAACGATGTATATCACCCCCCGCCGTCGTTTCGCTATCGCAACTGATAAATGCGTCTACTGCGTATTTTTTTTTGGGGCCCTCTTTGCAAGTCTCGTTGCTTCGTTCGATGTCGCCGAGTCTATCTTCGACGCCCACGTATATCCGCGAAGCCACGGAACACTCGTCTTCACGGTCGATCGAATCGAATCTACGACACGACGCGATACTTTGTGGCGCACAATGTAGCACCAGGCATCCTCCATACAGCTTATCTCGCTAATGCTTCACGCATTACAAGTCGAACGTCGTACATTGTGCATGTGCAACACATCGCGCGTACGTGCTCGCCGTTAGGCCAGGCTAACGATGATGGCGATATCTCGGCAATTAGTCGTACGCAAACAAACGATTGCGCTTGTGTTTTACATTCGCACGAGCAAAACCGTTACTCTCGATCGTTCGTCAGCGAGATTGCGTATCTCTAATTGCCAGCATCGAATTATTAACGGAATGCGTGTTGCATTATTAAAATAGACCGCGTGACAATTTTACATCGTGAGTTTATATCGTGAAGTTTTGCGATACTTCGTGAACGAAACTTCCTTCGATCGTGGAACGAGACACCACCTCGAAGGAAATAATTCGAAGGGCGTGTTTACACGTCGAACGTGAACCATAATAATCATTTTGCTCGTGGGTGGGAGCGATGAAGACCCATGGCAGGGAGCACACGATGAAGGTCAAACTTGAATTGCGTCTCGTCGATGCAGCCGGCTGCATCGATGCCGGTTGAGAGTTGATGAGAGAGAGAGAGAGAGAGAGAGAGAGAGAGAGAACGAACAGGAAGGAACAAAGATGAAACGGGCGGTCGTCTACAGTGCAAGACGAGACCGAATGCAACGCATAGAGGGGGATGGAGTTGCGCGTGAAAGAGGACAAAAGAGAGAGGGAGCATGTCGACATGTTCGAGCGTTGAAATGAATTTATTACTACCCAGCTCGAAATTCAGGCATTTTCAAAAAAATATTTAAGTAGTATGGAGCTCTTATTACAACAGCTATTAGAAGCGAGAGGTCAAGCAGTGGCGATCTATAAAACTTATTTGGGGATAAAGGAAAAGGAAAAAAGGGAAAACAGTAGAAGTAACTTAGATAAAATCCCCTAAAAAATACGGAACATTGCTGGTATAAGTGATACGGGTAAATCCACTCGTTTTTTTTCCTCCCACAGCCCTAGATCGGAAAGCTTTAATAGTGGGTGTCCTAATCGCGAGTGACAGAATCTCGAACACGTTCCTACCCCGGCGTGACGTTCGCGTTTCAGCGCACAAATGTCAAAAGATAAGAACGCGGCCGGAAGAAATTATAGTGTTTGCGCTAGGTATCGACTGTCGCGAGTCCCCCCTTACCAAGAAGAAGGAAACCATTTAGACGTCGCTCGCAGCCTTCGGATCTCGTCTATATGCGACGACGCGATTCCCTCCGATCGATAACTCGGAGGAGTCGAGAACAAAGAGCGCCGTGGATTTCAAGCGATGGATTTCAAGCAATTTACGTTTTGCGTACAATACGTGCGTTATTTCGGAAAAATTCACGCGCTCCTTATTTATTTATCAATTCCACAGAAATAGCATCGTGGAATTATTTTATACTCATTACTAATCAGACGCAACTGCGCAGCTTACTTAACGAATTGAAAGTAAGAAGATTAAAAAGAGCGCTACTCAACTTAAGAAACTTGTCATTGACGTAAATAATTTTAATAAAAATATATAGGTTAGATTAAAGGTTAATGAAATTGCTCTTAAGGTGCGTCATCGTAACAAAGATTTCGTCGGCACTCGGCACAGAGATATCGATGAAGCAGATGTTTTGTACGTGTGTGTGTGAGAGAGTGTGTATGCGGATACATTGATAGTAATAATCTCCGTACAGTTACACCGAGTTACTCGAGCATACGGATAATAAGAACTGCTATCTGTATCTTTAAACACAGTTTCGCGTTCTCTATCATAAATATGTCTAGACGCAAGGCATTCGTGACAAGAACTGGACGACAGACAGACAGACATAGGCTTTGCAGAGAACTGTGTGCTTGGCTTCTGCAAGAACAGATGGCACAAATGATACACATTTCTCACGAAAACGGATCATCTTCTCGCATATGTGCGCGCCGCCGCACGTTCATATTTTATATTGATATAAATTAATCGACGATTAAAGAATTAGATAAGTTTATAAAAAAAATAAAACGTTTCAGAAAAATGTGCAATTATCCAATTTTTCCATAAAAAAAAAGCAAATAGCGTTTCCAATGTGTAATTTGCAAAAACGCATTAATAGTTTGAAAAAAATCTTGCTGCCACGAATTAAGTAATGGCGAAAATTTAATACCTCGCGTAAAATCTCCATAATAAATCGTGCGAACGCGCTGTAATCCGATTGAGTGACATTTTAAAAACGGACGACGATATTCTCAGCATTTTAAAACAAAGATGAGATAGGCACCCCATTTTGGACAGAAGTCCTTGAAATTGAAATACGCCCAAGGAAAAGTGGTCGGCGGTCGCTTCATTTTTTCCTGCCCGCTATAAAATGATTGTGTCTATGTCCGATAGTGCGATACTGTCACGTTTTATTACGCGAAACATTAAATTCGACCACGGAATGCATGTTGTACTCCGAATCGTAAACGGGTCTTAAAAAAAAGGCGAGCAGTCGACAGCTGCCGAAGCTATCTTTTCCATTCTCCTCTTTCCCTTATTCCGTCTCTCATGTTGGATAACGCGCGATCCTGTTCTCGTATCGCATTTATATAAAAATAATCCGTAGAAGGAAACTCGTGGCGACGATGACGGCGTCGCGGGGCAATTGCACAAGTTTACCGCGCGGCACACCGAATTTGGGACTTGTGAATGGATTTATTCTACCTGCTCAAGGCTATACGCGACACGATACGAATCCTTTCATCGATACGAATTCATTAGCGTTTATCGGTAAACCGTACATTTAAGTAGCCGCACGGCGCACAACTTTCTTCTGCTGCGTTCTTGTACTGCAGATCTCGGCGAATAGCGAAGCGAACAGTAGGATGCCGCAAAACGAACGAAGAAAGATTATAGCATTTGTTAGCTCGCGCGTTAACTCGAAAAGTTAATGACGCCGCGAAAGGCCCCGCTAAATTAGCTGTCATTTCATTTCCTTTGAACGTTTTACGACGAATGCGGTGCTTAAAAGAAATCGATTGCAGGAGAAATAAAAAAAGGAAAGGATCAAAATACGAATACTTCGTTACGATCATCAGCGAGCGATTTAACATTGCCTAACGGTAAGTGCAAATCATATGGCCTGATTTCTTTTTTTTTTTTTCCTCTCTTCCACACGGGAGTGACGCGAATGAGTGAGCTGCCTGCAGCACGTCTCGCGGATCCAGTTTGAGTGATGAGGCTAGACCTTGGCTTCGATTCAACGCCAATGACTGGTTTTCATGGTACTTCGACTGGATCCCTATCATCTGCCAACTAGTACTCTAAGTACGATCATCCATCATGAGGATATGCCATCACACCAATTACGAAAATAGATCATACTCCGGAACGTCCCGTTGGACAAAAGTGAGCTTCCAAAGGGGGAAAATAACTCTGTTCCGCAGCTACGTTTACAAAACGGCACACGCGTGCATATCGCGCAACCTTTGACACACTGCAAGACGCGGAGCGTTCTTAAAAGAGGAGGTGCCTGGTAGGTGGTCCAACCGTTATTTGCATTCTGACCTCGATGACGTCACTGCTACGCGAAAAAGAGGGACGAGATGGGGCCTGTATAAAAAACTTGATGGTCTCGTGCAGCATCTCCATCGTAGCTTCGTATGCGTGTGGAGAGATGCGTGCCTTCTTCCATCGACGGAGCAGACTCTGGAGTACTTTTTTCAAGGACGGCGTTATACGCGGTTCGCTGCACCTCGCAGCCGCTAATGCGATTAGCGCGCTTTTATCGTCGTACGCTCGTGCGACAGGCCCTCATAACGGTGCGAGAAACTCGCCGGGACAAAGAAAACATTGGAAGAATCACAGGAAAACTACGGCGACCCTTTCTTCCGACAATAGCGGAGACATTTTCTTCTCGACAGAGAGAGAGAGAGAGAGAGAGAGAGCGCAGTTGTCGATCTCAGTTTAACTCACCCTCGGATTATTGTGCCTCAATTTATAGTCGTAAAATACGAGCTAGACTCCGAAACGTATAGTTCCTAAAAAAGGATATCTGGATTTCTATTTTTATTCAACGAAATAATTTTCCATCGCGACAAATAGCGCGACACACGCCTCAACAATCGAGTTGCGAGGCGCTATTCCGACCGCAACTTCCGCAAAACTTGCGTGTAATGAATTTAACCGAGCGTAATAAATGTCTGCGAGATAAAAAAAATAGTCTCACGAGCCTCAAGATTTAAAAGGGATTAGATAAATATTGGCACTGTAATTGGAATGGAAAAAGATATCGCATATAACAGCAATAATGACCTGGCGTATCTTGCTCCCAATGTCTTTCTCTCCGTGAGAACGCGCTCATATGTTAATTAATTCTGGTCCCGAGCGTAATTATAGTTTATCGAGAATAACTTACGAGGCAGATCGATATCAGCGCTTTAATGTTGCTATTGACTTTTTTTTTTTACGCGACCGGACGTGCGAAGTATGTGCGAGAACGATAGAAGCACGATACACCTACACGCGCACAATTCTTTAGCCTGATTTTCTTCGAGTCGTAATTTGTCTCGCGCGGAAAGAGCTCGATTGTGCCGACCATGAAAAGGCAGTAAAAACAGTGACGCCGGTACGCCTCGGTGCGCAAGCAGACCCGCGTAATCGGGCAAAATTATACCCGCATGCGCATCTAAATTCAAGGAATAGATTTCCGCCGGCATTTATACCCCGCAAGAATGTCGGTCGAGAGATCTCTATCGTATTTTCCCGAACCGGATATTTTCGCTCGTGCCTTTTGATGATTTCCGTTACCCGCATTCGGAATTATTTCAGAAGCTATCCCTAGACGTTCGGCGTTTCGCCAGCTGGTAGTAACACCGGCTCGAATTGGGTTACATCTTTAAAAATACTTTTTTTTTCTCTCCACTTTACACGATTATTTCGGAAGAGGGAATGTGCAAGGTGTTTCTCCCTCTCGAAATTAAATATCCTAAAATACAAATTTAGGCTTTTTAATAAAAAAAAAAGGGGGGAGATAATTTCTCTAGAGATATATTGTAAACGCTTCGATCAAGAAGCACTGTTACATTTGAGTATTTTGAATACAATTTCTATAAAATTATTGTCGGAATATAATAAGTAAACAAACAATTTTTAATCATTAATTTAAGTGTTTCAATACTAAAATACATTTTAATTTTTAAATTCTAATCAAATTTGATTAGAATTTTCACATTTTCTAGTAATAAAATAGTTGTATCTCGATAATTCTATATTCAATTCGATAAAACATTTTATAGATATCTTGCGAAAATTTATGGATTCATTATTATAGATTTATTTCCTGTTAATAGCGATCGTATTTAAACAGCTCATTTATAATTGCACTCTCTTTTTTTTAGAGCTTTAAAATCCCCGCCATCTGTCGCTCTCCCACTTTTTCTCTCGAGAAATCCGCGCGCCCGATTTCGCAATCCCCATCTCACCGATATCTCGCACGGTTCGTATAATCAGGCTCCGGTTGAATGAAAGCCTATGTGTACCTCGCTACGACACAGTGTTTATAAATGTCAGTTCCAAGCGATGTATGCCAACGTACTGTGTATATTCTTGCATGTATATCGTGCGTACGTGAGTTCGCGCGTGTGTGTGGCGCGATAGCACACACGTATGCCAAAGCCGCCCCATGTTAGGGGCTCGGAGAAACAGAGTTCTGTTGGTACAACAAAGACGTAGCACACGGGGCTGTCGAAGCGACCCAAATTGTTTCGTTAAATCGGCAATACACGCCTGGCCGACAAAGACGCGAGGGCCCGAGGGAACCGAGTTCTCTCTGTCCCCGAAACTTCGGTTCTTAATGAATAATACGCTGTTAAGTCGCAACGCATTGTGAATTTGCTCCTCGTCTCTTATCTGTACCGTTACAATTCGAGTTTGATTACGAGGAGCAAACATAAATAATCACTAATTGTAATAAGTGTCAACATTGGAGTGTAAAAGATTTTTTGTCTGTTACTTGTATATATATTTATTTTTTTTTTACAGAGCTGTTTTAATTTTAGACAGCTATATTTTGTCTTTTATAATTTATCTAAAGATAATATATCGCCTTATAGAAATTTTTGAGGAAAGAAATAAACAATTTATCTGATTATATTGTTTAACGATAAAACATATGTACCTTAGACATAACAAAGAAGCAAATAAAAAATTAATAGATGTTTGAATTTAATGATGTATTTAGATATTATTTAGAAATTATTTCATAGCATATATATCAGGTAATATTTTTGTTATTGTTCCTAATGTACGTATTTAACACGTTTTAAGGATGTTAAACATCCATTGTAGAAACATCCACAATTGCGTATAAGTTACGCCAAGTATGTACTTAAAACTATGTGTTATTTTTCGTAAACCAATTCACCGTAAAGAAAATAGTCCATCCATCGCCCCTGGGCGAAACACAGGCTGCCACTCGAAAGAAACATCAAACGTACCGAAATACCGAACGTCTTTGTCCTCGAAACTACTGTAGCGTTCCTGCGTGCCTCAAAAGATCGTGCTCTCTCCCTCTCTTTCTCTTTCTCTCTTTTTCTACACGTGATTGTGTGGGTCACGCAACGCGCGTGCGAGATCGGCTCCGTAACGTAAGTTAGCCGATATGGGTTCGTGCGACCCAAGCCATGGGCAGGAGGAAAGGAGAAGCTGCGACGCGAACGGGAGGGGAACGTGTGGCAGAAAAGGCAGTCCGAGAGTCTCGGGGGAGGGAACGAGGGGAATTCGTCCGAGGCCATCGACCCGTCGGCCTAGTTTTAAATCCAAAACAAACCTGGGTCCTGTGACTGGTCGCCAAGCCGTCGACGAGCCGCGGGACCATCGGCCAACTCGCGCGAAGTGGAGTAGCGACGAGCGGCGAACGTTGCGAGGAGAAAGCTCGTTTCCTCAGGCTAACTGTAACTCGCCCCCGAATGTGGCTTTCGCCAACCCTCGCGGCGCAGGGCGACCCTCACGGGCGGGCGTTTTTACGAGCCCGTAAAACGCGTTTCCTTTATCTACGTGAGACCGAGGTGGTGACACGCGCGTACGATTGAAAAATCGCCCGGTGCGCGATTTAACGAGCTCGGCGGGGCCCGGCAGGGGCGCGAGAAACGATTTTCGCACGAGATACTATGCCACGTCGCTATTTTTCGTCCCGGAAATTTTATAACCGCTCGTTTACGAAGGAGTGTCTCGCTGGAGATCCCGAAGCAACGTCTGTTTAGTGCGAATGTGCGCGTGAGATAATAGCGGATCTGAAGATCCGTGCACGTAACGAGCGCAAGTCGGGCACGTCTCGTCGCGGGAGAAATTATTACGGTAAATTATATGTGTACAGCGTATCGATTAAGAATCAAGGAGGAATTTAAAATTTACAGTCGTTTGAAAAGTTGGCGATCAAAATAACTGCCGCGAGTGTTCTAATGTCAAATAACGTCGATGTAGAAACTCGTTCGGCCAGCTGTGTAAATTTTGCGTTACACTTTGATCAAATGTGCCGTTTTGCAGCCGATGCGGCGAGACCGATGTATTCTTACAACCAGACGTTCGCCATAAAGTGAAAACAACGCCATAAATTATAACGTTGTCGTCTTCGCTGACAGAAAACTGGGGAGGGAGGAGGGAAGGGGAGGAATCGTGAAAACACGCGCGTTACCATACGTCCGGTATTACGTGCGTTCGTCTTTAAATTGATCTATTCAATGCATGTCGACCAATCGATCCGAGGAAACGTGATACCGAGAGACTCGTGATAAATTCATAAAAATCGAACAGCTTTGGATCGATGAGACGAGCATTTCTTCCCTCTCCTATCCCGAGGAAATTATCGGTTCCGTTGGTATCCTCCTTCCTCCCTGGTTTCCAACTGCATTCCCGCCATTCGTGTTTCACGAATCGCAGCACGAAATCGCCAGACACCATGCCGCGGGATCGTTGGTGCACATGTACGTATAGGAGCGTGTATCTCCGCGTCGTTCCCAGGGATCTCCTTTTCACTAATTCAATGTTCGAAGAATACCGTGGCGTGACGTCCACTTATGATTTCATGACGGCGCGGAAC
Organism: Solenopsis invicta; assembly: GCF_016802725.1. Classification (NCBI taxonomy): domain Eukaryota; kingdom Metazoa; phylum Arthropoda; class Insecta; order Hymenoptera; family Formicidae; genus Solenopsis; species Solenopsis invicta. The sequence goes on along the minus strand of NC_052674.1, from coordinate 10,151,110 downwards.
GCTCCCGAGCGAACGCTCCAGCAATTCGGATTTCCGCCCCGATGGCACCGGAATACATAGGGCTGCTACGCGATCGATCGCGTAAGTACGTATCAGCGACGTGGAATTATGTGCCATCGCGAGAAGTGTAAGCGACGTCACGTGTTATTCGACGGTCTCGAGGCTATTTCGATATCATAAATTCTCCAACGGTAATGCCGGCTCGACGAACAGTCCTTCTGTCGCGCGTTAACCTTCATTTGCATGTTGAATTACTTGATTAAAGAGAATCGTTTTCCAAAGGCACTCTCCCGTTTGATATGTCCAGAAATAAACAGTTAAAGCTTTCGCGGCCATGGATAGGTAGACAGCTTATATTAATTCGCAAAATGTGGTATTTCAACGGCTTAATTGCGTTCACGAAGCGACAGATTGTATGCATTCGCGCGTTCAATTGAAAGCCAAATCGTTTCTCATTACATAAATTAACGGTAGCCAATCGATATTTGTTTTTATTAAAGATAAACTCTTCTGTATTGCTTAGTAATTATGGCATTATAAAGATTGCGTACTTATTTTTTAAGATTCAGCTCATTGAGGAGAGCAGAGATCATTTCAGGCTCACATATCTTTCACATTATTATTGCTATCATTAACAGAAATTGGATGAAATATAATTGAAGTACTTAATTTAAAAGTGCCCTGTAGATATACTCGAATGTTATCGTTATTGTTATCTTTATTGTCCAATATTTTTTTATCATTAAAAAATATTAAATAAATAACGTGGATATGGACTGCACTAACAACTTGTTTGTTGAGTTTTTAACATTTTTAATGCATTGAACGGTTTCGTGGAAAGAGATAAAGCGAAAAATAGATTCTCCTGTGCAATGAATTTCACTTGATCATTCGTAGTCGGAATTGCTCTCAAGTTCGATTATTTATTCTCTCTCTCTCTTTCTCTTACACATTTCTTCCTCTCCAGTCGATCATTAATGTAACGAGTGTTACGCGTCATTTCACTATAACTGTCTACTTCACTTTTCTATTTATTATCGGCTACCACCGACGTTGGTCGATATTAGACATAACGTCTCGTGCACGAGCTGAAAGCAAGTACACGCCCGTTTATGAGTAAAACTCATTCGCTTATAAAACGTTAACGTTGTGAGGGGCAATTTGTACACCTCTCTTTCTCTCTCTCTCTCTCTCTCTTTCTCACTCACTCTCTCTCTCTCTCTCTCGCTCTTTCTCACTCACTCTCTCTCTATGCGATCAAAATTATTTTACGCACCACTATTTATCGTCGTCCATCAGTCTTCGTTACGTGCAATGACTTTTAAATTTCTTCATCCAATGCGTATATCGATTGCTATATGCGAAATAAATTACTTTGCCAAGATATCAATTCAGACAAGGTCTTTAATTTTATCAAAGAAATATATTCTCGTTTAAAGCTGTGCATACAATTTTTCACACTTAAACGACACTTTTCAACACGAGTAAATTTCATTTTACTTCCGACTGCAGATTCGCGTATCGTTTAGCGTTGTTGCGTGACGGTATCCAATGGGATATGCAGGTATCTGTTCGATATCGGGAATTATCGACGCGTTACGATGTCGTTACGAGAGCAGTGTATCGATTCGCAAAGGCAATTTGCAATGACCTCTTGACGGCAATACAACGCGACGGTGCTAACGGCCGACGGGCGGTCATTGTTCCGCAATTATTGTCCTATCTAATCGCCGCTAGTAGCTAGAAGCAAGTCGTTTGAGCGTTTCTCGATATCTAATCGTAAAAGTCAACTATGTACGTGGGAGAAGCGATTGCAGCGATTCCCATTCAACGCGGTCCACGCTTGTTAAAAGATACTTTTTTTTTTGCTATGGCAAGAGAGCATGATATTGCAACAACAAGCGACCTTATTAACATCATAGACGAGTGACGGAAAGTATAAAAGTCACGATATAATATATAATGAATAAGTAGAAAAAAATGAAAAGGACTGGAACGATGTCAATGTACAATAAAAGAATACTTACACAGAAAAAAAATAGTATCAAATTAACAATTCATTGTTTCATATATAAGCAAGAATATAAAATTTTCCTGGTAAAATTTATAATCTTAAACAGACATAATTTGCTTACAAAGAAAAGAATTTTCTTTATGTAAGCAAAATTATGTCTGTTTAAGATTATAAATTCTTCCAAGAAGATTTTATATTCTTGCTTATATATGAAACAATGAATTGTTGATTTAATAATAATTTTTTTCTGTGTACAAGAAGCAATCAATCTCAGGATAAATGTTATTGAAAAATTAAATAGAAGCGTTATTTAAATCTCTCGAATAGAGTATAAAGAATTTTATTACGAATTAGAAAATCATAAATATGTACACGCGACCAGCGACCACTATCGCGATAATGTTTCGGTGATAATAGTTTCGTAAATATTCTCATGACTCACGCGCTTGTCGATATTTGTGCTCGCTAAATGCGCGAACGTGCTTAAATTCACGAAAGCGAGTAAGCGACGCGTGCGTGTAGAGCAAATATTTTTATGCCGTAGTGTCGAATGTACGAGAAAATAAATACACGAGGCACGATGGACGTAACAATCGGCCGGAAGATGATTTAACTTCGTCGAGGACCGGTAAATCGTTCGAGGAATCGAATTCCCTAATTACGAGTCATTGAGACGATTTTCTGGGCTATGGACAGGGCCCTGGACGGGCGTCCGTTCGAGGAATTCTACGGCAACGGCTAATACGATAAATGAGATCTCGGCAAATCCAATCTCGCGCAATAAGGGACGAGATGTCTTTCCTTTTCGTTTCCGCCGCCGCGCCGCGCCGCGCCGGTGCCCGACGGCATAATCGAGCGAGGATTTAATCTCTCTCCTCTCCCCCGTCCTCCCTCTGGGCCATACCGAATCGTTCTATCTATGACACGCTGTAAAACGTCGTTGTAGACTGCCCTCTGACCCCGCCGAACGGTCTTAACTCTTTGATGACCGCTGTTATCGGTGATCGGCCGACACTTGGCTCTTTCGCGGCACGAAGCTCGTGCCATAGCTGGCTAGTTAACGTTGAAGATACATCCGAACACGTCGTAAATCATCGCTGCCCGCAGATAAGATCCCCGATCACGTTTTCGCGGATTTTGCACGGATCGATACGGCTGCGCCGACGATAATTATAGGCCTCGCCCGAGAGGTCTTTATCGAGTCGAATGTTACCGCGATTCGAGAAGACGCGTGCGGTAGCGTTTCACGCCAAAAACGTGCATAACACGTAAAACAAAAAATATATAATTTTCCCAAGTGTATAAAATATTTAAACAACACGATAAAGTCACATGTGAGATACGAACGTATCATTTTGCACAAATATTTTGCACGGTCTATATTATAAAATAACATTATATATGGCAAAAGTCACTTGAGATATACGAGAAAGCTGGAATAAAATGTCTACGTTTGTAACATTCAGATCACATCTCAGGTCACCCTTGATCTTTCATTTTCTATGAATCCGGTTGCAGACGAGACAAAAAAAAAGGGAGAAATTGATAGTTCTCTTTCTCTCGCGGTCCCGGTATCTCTCTTTGAAAAATCCGGGATACACGAGTGGTTTTGTACTTCGTCCAAGATGAATGTGGGCAATGAAATATGGGTACAGACGGCAAATCAGAGAGAGAGCGAGAGAGAGAAAGAGAGAACGTGGAGCACGCGATACCAAAGTACCAGCACGGAAGCAGTCGGGTCCGACTGCGCACGCTGATACGTCCGAAAGAGATCGAAAGCAGATGGAAGCAATATATCGTTATCCAGATTTTGATAGCGTCGACCGGAACACAAGGGTTCTTTACGGGGCTACCGTCGGCAAAGATAATCTTGAAGTGCATGAAAAACCTCACGTTTGTTTTCTCATTGCGATCATAGGCTTACCGGTTCGCCAGGCAATCTCTATTAGTCATGACCGAAATACGGCGGAACTTACGGTAATTTTGGCGTGAGGTAAACTTCGCGGGATTCATTACCGAGCGGTGCATTCGCGAATGCACGTTTTGACGTAACGATTTCGACACAACGATAGTGCAACGGCTATTCCCGTAACGTGTATTTATACACGTATTCGTTATATGTACATTTATATAAAGCTTACATATTCGTTCAGATACGGGTCGCGACAACACAGCGAGCGTCAGAATTCTGGAAGATTGCGAGACGAGCTCGGCGCGATTAAATCGGCTGGTAACCGAATTTCTTAATTAATGGTGCACGCGCGCGCGCGTACGCCACGGGAGTCGCGGCTGTAATTAAATCTGCGTCACGGCGGGATACACGAACGTTAGTGTACATAAATCCGTTCGCTTTGTAATTAAAGCGCGCGCCGTTTTCTTCGTGCTGGCGCGACGCGGCGGAACGTGAGTGCAAGCGTGAATCACCGTCGCGCATTTAACGCCCGTACAATGTGGTTGTGGTGTGTCGTTGCACCGCAGGGGTATTCGATAAATACCGATGAAATCGTTTGACAGTCGCAACAAAAACCAGCAGTCATTTCCGCCGAACTATCGGCGTCAGTTGAGTAATTAAAGCGAGAGCCAATTGCTCACGAAAGCGATTGCTCTCATCAGACTCACTGAGGCAAGAGTTTGGCAATAATAATATCTATAAGTATTTAGTAATATTTATATTAGTTACATTAATATTAACTAAATGTAATAATAGACAATCGGTTATTAAATATTACTCAATATTTGGTTACATATTAATTGAAATTTAATTGAAACTATTCACCAAAGCTTAACTATCATCTAGGCTCAATTATTATCAAATTCATTTTTTAGTGTTGATGGTTAGAGTTTTTCCATTCGGCTATTTTGAAAATATGAAAATTAAAAAAAAGTTTTTTAAATTTAAAACACTAGTGTGGAGACAAGTAACATTATCGCTTTAACCACATAGTATTATCGTTTATAGATCGAGTGACTTTTAGTTTACGCCTAGTGCATTCGAAATACTACAATAGATGCCTCATGTTGATAAACTGTATCTCCATGTCGCATTGTATTCTTAAAGCAACGTGAATCATTTAAAGATGGCGAGCCGTAAATGTTTTCGCACGTGCTACGAGATAAACTCGGGAACGACTCTTCAGCCTAGCGAAGAGCATTGTACTCCAGTGAAATCGTCACAGCCGATAATCCTTACGTCAGATCAGTTTAAGGACTTAGAGCATTGAAGTGCGAGGCGCGTCCCGATTCACTTACCCTCCGCACGTTTTTCGGCGCGTGAATGGCGAGGAGGAGATGACGCGCGATCTCGCAGATGCGCGTCACAAAAAGGGCTCAGAGATTGGACGCGTATCTTTTATTCGGGTCGCTTGCGATCGGCGCGCGCACGACGATGCCGATGGTACACAATAAACTCCTCGGGCGTGCATGCCGTCTTTGTCGCCGACGATCTCGGTTCATCTCATCGTAGAGAGCGCTTCGACGCGGTAACCCAGTTTCGTCCGTTGACGAACACGCCAGAGGCGTCGAACCAACGACGGCGGGAGGGCTCTGGGTCGGAAAGTGCGCTCGTGAGGCGAACGCGCGCGCTTGTCCTCAAGGATCATCCGTCTAACTTTACGTAACACGCAGTTAAGCGCAAACGAGATTATCCCGCAACTAGACAAACCTAACCCGCGATAGCGTTTGCTCGCGTTAACGCGCAGCATCCCGAGTATGTACCTGCGGGCATAACAATACGAAACGAGAGATGTATCATAATGTATTAGCCTGTGCTCACCGATATGAACCTTGGAACAATCATGTAACTGGTAGTTTCTTCTAGGTCAGTATTGGCGTAAACAGGAATGCACCGAGTGACGTAAAGCTGTCTTTTTATACACACGTAGATAACGTTTATTATAAACTGCGGTTTTCCTTCCTCTCTCTTTTGCGGTCAATTTGAAGCTCAAACGAAGTAAGCTTGATATTTGTAATCGTTTTCTTGACGAAAGAGCACGCGATATTGCTATCACTTAACAAATAATTTCGCGAGATATACAAGTGGATTAAAAAAATATCAATATCAATTCAATGCCTTTTTTTCTTTCGCGCACAGATATCACCTGAACGAAATTTCACGCTCTACATCGTAGTGATAGTCGGTTGACGTCACTCATCGTGTTTGAAAAGATTAACTACAAAGACTACATCTCACTGGATTATAGAAAGCATACAGCACAGATATCAAACACAATAAACCTAAATCATAAGCTCGCTAATCCATTATACGACTCCTTATCAAATGCCATTTATCATCCCTACAGTTCGTAACTCTTTATCTCGAATTAGCAACAGCCGACCGATTGAAGCGATCCTTGCTATTGCGGGTGACGATATCACTGCTAATCGTTAGGACTTTCTTGAAAACTGCACCGTTTTCCCACGTATATACCGCGATATAACGCGAGGCCCGAGGTTTATTCGCGGTAACTTCCATCCAAACGTCTATTTCGAAAGTCGGTGGACGGTTTGCCGGGAGATAAGACACGAGGGGGATGATTGCGAATAATACGACGATCTGTGAGCAAACGTTCTCATAGATATACAGCGGTAGACCGGCTATCGGAGCCGCGGCGTTATCGTTTCGCTGATAGCTGGCACTAGACGCGAGTTACGTAACACTTTAGGGTCAACGTTTCCACTGGCTTTATGCAATTGCATGTCGGTATGCTATGAATAGCTTCGCCCAGCCAGCGACGGCCGTAAACCAACTTTACCGCGAACAAGTCGACGCACTCGGCTTCATATAGATAGAAACGCTTAAGAAAATTCTATTTTTGCGTCGTGGCAATAGCGCTGCTTGTATAACGCCCGCTCGTCGATAGATCGTCGATTGCACAAAGCGCGATGATATCTATGGTAAACATCACGACTTTCATCACTGTATACAATTAGATATACTTTCTATTTATCAATATTAATCCAAATGAGAATAACTTTTTCGTTTCTCTTGTTCAATATGTTTCAACTTTTGCATTTTGATTTTTAACTTAATTATTCGGTTACGTACGTTAAATGCTTATAGCAATGACGTTTGTTGTTTCCGCTTATCTTCACGATGTATCTTCTCGAGAATACAGGAACATTAATGCAAATAATTCCGCGGATAGATGTGCGATTAGATGTAAATTGCGCTGCGATTATCGGTACGAAGTATGTTTCTTCGTAGAATCTTGATGTTACGCCGTCGATGAACGCCGTTTGCTTATAAAAAGATAATTGAATCTGTTTTGTAAATAAGGTGTACGTGAGCTTTCGCGCGTGCCATTTATATAATTTTACAAATCGTTTAACTTCCCCGTTAAATTGCTGATACTTCGTAGAGGCAGATATTTTTGCGATTTGCTCGTCACTCTTTGTCATCGTGACGCATAACGGAATACAAGCGCGTTTTAAAAGGTATCGTCATAGTAAAACACGTTGGCTAAGTCGCTTTCCTTGTTCGAAGGAAGTAGCGAGTTGTTTTTCACATTCGTCCATTATCACTTACTTGCGTACTTCACAATGGAAGTCGGATGGATTTTCAGAATCTAAAAATCAAGTATAGATACCTCAAACTAGAAGATACGGACAGAAAGTATAAAGTATGGTAAGAAAATCATTTGAATTAAGTAGATACTTTACGCTATTTGACATTGTTATCTGTTATGAAGATTTTAAGAGCTCTGGCCATTTTAAGAGCTGAAGCCCTTTAAAGATGGCCGAGCGAGATGTTAGAGTGCCTACATTGCCCTTATTTTAAGAGGGCGTGGCTATCGACTGGCACGTTTAAAGACCACTCGATGTAGGTACATCATGACGCACCATGGTTACATCACATGGGGTAACAATTATGACGCCTTATTTAGGTATGGAGTGGATAGCAGGTATCGATCGTAGAATTCGAGGGTGGAACAACAGGGCGGGTGACTTCTCGTAGGGTTCTCGTCCGTTCGTCGAGCACGGAAAGTAGTACATTCGCGTAGAGACGCAATGGTGCGTTTTAGGGTCAAAGAGCGACGTCGTCGTCGTCGGGTTTCTGTCACGAGTGACGCGCCCTGTAATTTCCAATCCTGGCGTTGCACGTTGATACAAGTACGTAGCCGGGGACACGCCGAAAACGGTAGAACGCGATGGTGGCCCGGGAAACGCGGCGGTGGTGATGATCGACGAGTAATGGTGGTGGTGAAACCCGCTGCCGCCGGCAGTGGAAACGGGTGTAGTGGTGGTGGGTTTTACGCGGGGTAGAAACTTGACGAGGGGGCGCATACGCGACCCCTGACGCCGGTGCCGGCGGCCGAGGGGGGAAAGAGAGAGGGAAAGACCCTGGTAGCCTGCGATTGCAGCGGGCATGCGCAGCCTGAAACCGAAAGTGCACGCCCACCCGGGGCAATGCCGCCCCTGAACCTAGACCTACACCCCCGCTCGCTCTCCGAAGCTCCATCAACCCGATCAACCCGGTGCCCCTAACCTTCAAACTCCAACCTCTAACCGGGCGCCGCACTCCCACCCTCCTCCTCTGCACCACGAGCCAGCAGCCACCCCGTACGTCGACCGACCGACGAGCGCCGCTCGTTCTGTCGCTGCGAGCGAACGAGGCTCCCAGGAAAACTCCCTCCGCGCGCGCCCTAAGGACGCGCGCGTACCGCCCGGGGGTGAAAAATGAGTGCCGCGCCGCACCGGCGGCGTAACAATGACGACTTGGATTACGCGCTTTATTGCGTTTCTCAGACGAGAATGGATGTTAATGCAATGCCGTGGATTCGATAATAGGAGCCCGCCAGTCCGCGCTCCTATTCCGTTAAATTCTTTCTTCTCCGTCCCGCGCGGTAACGCGCGGTCCAATTTTGACGCTCGTGAGAATTCGAAAGCTTCGCGAAGGTCGAGACCGCATCGTGCATGAAAGTAATGGGATTTCCGTAACCATTTGTAAGCCGCGAGTGCTCAACAATGTGCACACTCACCTAATTGCGACATGTTTACGCGGCAATTAACGTCATGTATACGTCCATGCATTTTCTCGCGCCTATGACTTTCATCGAATGCAATGAGAGCGAGGTATAAACGCTATACCATTGTGTTTTATCGCTTTGCAACGAGGCAATCGTATAAAAATTTCAATGCGAGGTATCGCCTTTACCGTTTTTGCCGTATCACGCGAACACGCGTCACCGCGCGGCGAGGAGGAGGTGACGATGAAGTCGAGAAATTTTTCTTCGCGCAATTGTCTTCTTTCCCGAGCGTCGCGTCGCATCGCGTCCCACTTCTTCGCGACTCACTCACGAAGGGCGGATTTCTAATAGCGCGCCCTAGGTACTTCTTAATGCACGAACGGGGATAGGCTGCGCGATTCTTTTCAGTGACACATCTGGTTCTTTATATCCGGACTCGTCTTTATATATCCGAAAACTCGTCTGCCTGCACCTCGCCCTACGGTTCCGCTCTCTTCCCCACACAGCGTCGTATGTGCCGGCTTAAAGCCTCATTCACGATCACCGTCCTAGAAACCCGAACCGATCAAAACAGCTTTTTTCATAGGGAGCCCTCTTGAGAACGGTGGATTATCCTTTCTCGGGTACCCCGTAGGCAGCACCGTCCTACAGTCAGTTCCCTCGCGCCTAACCATCAGCGAAATTCGGGAACCGACTGACCTGAATTCCCGCCACTCGCGTACGCCGCCGCGACGGCTCTCGCTCTCTCGTACAATATTTACACGCGCCGATACAAATGGCGGGGCTCCACCATGCCGGCGAATCAAATTCGTCTCTCTGACATCGCGTACAATGTGCTCGAGTGTGATATACGGCCGTCTACTGCGGGCCTCGTTATTTATCGTCATACCTGGGTATTTATCGCAAGGAAGGATTTGCGCGTGAACGGAATACGCGGTTGTCGAGGTTCGACCGATTCATTCATTTTCCAATCACGATTGTTTGTCCGCGCTCACGACTGAAAAATCTCTACAACGCCTCGAATAGATTTGTCAAATGTGCAGTTTAATAGGGTTTCGCTTAAACTCGTTAAGATTTGACGTAACGTCTTCGACATATTAATAGTGCGATTCAATTAAACATCGAATCACGTGCTGTTACAAAAACAAGTTGATTCGCCAAAATTTTATTTATTTATATTTGTTATTGTCTGTACTTTTAATTTTTTTGTTTCATTAATATCCACGTTGGGAAAAAACGAGTTACAATAACGCCGTTACTCGTTACTTTTTTTTACAATACTTTTATAATGTTACAATTTTTTATAATAGCGATGATAGGGTTGGAATAGTCACCTTTAATTAACTCGTCACTATCATGCGTTACTCATTAAAAAATATTAACTTGTAACGTCACTCATTATATAATGAATCAAAGTAACGCGTTACTTTTGTTCGTTGCGTGACGAGTCAATTAACGAGTTACTTTATTCAATGAGTGTAATGACAAGTTTCTTGTCATTACACTCATTGAATAAAGTAACTGTCTCCAACACTGGCGTTACCATTATGAAAAATTGTGTCATTACGAAATCATTGTTATAAAAAAATAAAAGTTACGGTAAAGCAACAACTTTCCATCCCTGATTAATACTATTATTGAATTAAAAGGATATTTCCAAATAGACTGATGCTGTTGATGCTCATCAACAGTATTTTTTTCTCTGTGTAGATAAATATGAATTGTTGAAAGAGTTATTGCTAAAGATTTGAGATAAATTCCTCTTTTAGATAAATTCCGATGTAAATAATTTTTATTCATTCTTAGAAGATATTTGCGACATTATGTACCAGGAAAGCATAATACTTCATCACCAGGTGAGGACAGTTATAATACCGAAAAAATTTCTTTACGTCATTTTTATCAACATCTGCAATTTATGAACCGGTGTCGCATATGATTTGGGCGGTCTCGAATTTCCTAACAACTTTACGATCAGCAATAAAATTATGCAACGTAATCTAATACGTATCTCGTTTCGTATTGCTGTCGTTTCGAACCCGGTTCCGTGCGTAATTCGGTCCAAAACGTGAGGTTTACTGAGGTAAACAAAATCGACGCTTTACGATCTCTGTACGGCTGAACACGTGGGAATGTTTGTGAAGATACTTCGCATTGTGTTTGAATGAATTTCATATGATTCTCCAATCAGCTTATGACAAAATAAATACAGACAGAATTGTAAATAGATATGTACATACGTGTCCATACGTGTAGATGGAAATACGAAAGGTACTTGTAATCGTAAGACCAAATAAAGCACGGGCAATTTTTGCAAGTTATTTTAAGATTATAAGTGTTATGCAAAATTTAATTGACGGTTGAAATAATACACGTGATAAAATATTACGTGTAGATAATTGGCTTGTCAATTTATTGAGTACTAAGTACCTCGCAGCACTAAATCAATGACGATCGTATCGTACATATACGATAGAATGAGAAGTACGATTTATCGATGGAAACAAATAATTTTTTATCAGAATATATCTTGTAGAGATATCAATTTCATTTGAGTTATTTTTAATCTGCATGTTATGACATTTTTTTTCAATGCAATTTATAAAAAAGTAAATAGAATGGAACATTTCGCGAAAGAGTCGTTATTCAACGTACAAGCGTTGTTTCGACGTTGATAGAAATATCGGCGAACTCAGTAAAATATCAGCTACCGGAAAGAAAGATCTTTGATGCATCCGTTTTGCATACGATTAAAAATACTTCATTCGACATAATAAACATAAAGAGAAAAGAATCTCTGCCGTTAATAACGCTTTTTTCCTAGATAAGTTAAATGCATGATAAGTGTAAACTTCAATGTTAAATTATGTTAAATCAGAACGTTGTTTGTGCAATTCTCTCGCTGACACTTGCGATAACACGAATCTGCGAGAGCAAATCGAGAAATGACAGACGACAACGCTCCTCCGATTTATCATCGATAAATTGCTTTAACAGCATATTTGCAGATATAAATTTCTCGACAAATACCCGATATAACGTTCGAATACTGTACTTTATCAACACGCTCATTTACTGAGAGAATTATTTTGTGAGATAGACCAAACGTTTCATTAAATAGTCAATCGAATAAATTTTGTAGTTACTGGTACCAAAAACCTATTTACATTTAACGAACTATTTGATTATAAGTTGTATAAGAGCAATTGTTTGATTAAGGCTATAGATTGTTTGGTTAAAACAACTATATATTTAATTATTATTAAAAAATTTATAACATTATTACTTAAACGTTTGATTTAATTAACCAAATGTTTCTCTCACAATCAATATTGAAATTTTTATGCACCCAGAGAAAAGTTGTGTTTAAATTGACGAAATCGTTTCTTTAACCGGTTTTTAAGTTGAAATAAAAGTATCTTGCATGTTTCGTAATTATAACTATAAAATTTATTTGATCACTAACTGAACGTTTGGTCTACATTTCTCTCAATGTATTTAGTTTCTATTTCTGTATCACGTTTCGCGTGTCAGCTATACATTACGTATACTAGCGAATAAAAATATGAACAAGAGAATTTTTCTCTTTCGCGGGTATTGAAAATAGTATTCGAAGAGAGGGAAAGATTACGGTGACGTGATCGAGCGCTCTAAACTTAGAATTTGCATCGAGAAACCTGGCCTACCTGGCTAATCACGACCCGATCGCCTTATATGATCCATAATATGTAATTAGCATAAATCGAGATTCTATGGAAACGATTTCGTCAGGCTAAAGGTGCGGAACGGTTTCGGTAAGTTTTCTTACCTGTGAGGTGAATTTTTCTGCCTGTAAATATCTCGGTCATGACCATAAGCGCCGAAACTGCGTATCAGGATCCCATAGAAGCCGAGAGCGAAGGAGATCTGCAAAAAGATGTTTAGGATTACTTTATAATATAAAATAATCAGAGTAAAAAATTTGGGATATGTTTAATAACTAGAACAAAAATCCACTGCATAGGCTTAATATTTTTTCAATGTAAAAAGCAAAACGTGAAAAGAGATATTTTTACAAACAAAAAAATATCACTCTCGTGCTAACAAAAGCGATTAGTCAATTTTTAGTTTCAGGTTTTTTTCTTTTAAGTAATGATTATTTTTACAAAGAATTTTTTGGCAACAGTTTTAAAAAAGTTCATCCTTTATTTGAAACAAATTATTTATTTTAAATAAATAAGTTTATTTTAAATAAAATTTGATTTGCTTATTATTCCAACTTTTCTTCGATACAATTTTGTTAACATTCTTGGAAGAAATAAAATTTGTTTCTAGTTTGAGAGAAAGATGAGTTTTTCAAAAATTGTGATAAATATATTTTATGACAATCATTAAGAAAATATTCTTTACAGATGACCGTGGAAGAAAAAAAGTAAATTGAGTAACAGCTTTTTTAGGCAGTAGAATCGATACTTTTCTGAATAGAAGTGCATTTTATATAAAATTCTTAGTTAATTTTGCTCGTCTTCAACATTGGCTGTTTTTGCGTAGTACGATCTCATTCACATAGATCGTGGCATCTTGCGAATTTACGACGTACGTTTCGCGGACTCTAACGGCACGTAGATGCGTAAAAAGGGAAAAAAAACAGCCCCCCACAAACAGCCACGCTTAAGCGGAAAGTATTATTTTTTTTTAACGTGTCCGTCGTGAATCATCCGTTCCTTCTCTTTTTTTTCTCCCTCCAAGAACACGAAATTGTTCACATACTTACATTCATTCAAGCTCGCATGCAAACAAATATAGGTAACATGTAACACAATTACTAATATTTAAAAATATTAAATATTTTTTGCTACATCTTTTCGTTATATTTAGGACAAATATTTTGTTATATTTATTGCCAATTTCATTTGAGACTCCAATTATTATATCACTATATCAATTGCGCGTACGAGACAGTGTAAGAAAACGACGATCCTATGTGTCAAATTTGTAAAATATTTTACGAACAGTCTTCTATATTCTAAATTTTTTTGTAATTACTTTTTGTAAATTACTTTCTTAGTTACTATAAATCATTTTCTCTTTCCTAAGCAACAAAGTTCTCTTAAAAATATTTTTAAAACATTTAAAAACCATTTTTTAAAATGTTAAAAATAATGGATTAAAGTCTCTTTATTTCATTACAAAAATGTTTATTTTTATAAAACGTATATTATTATAAAAGGATAATTTTAAAAACATTGGAAAACGTTTATTTCAAAACTTGAAAAAAAATGTATCCTTTAGTATCAAATATTTTTAAAATGTTTTTAATTAAATAAAGGAGATATAATCCATTATTTTTAACGTTTTTAAAAGTGGTTTTCAACTGTTTTAAAAATATTTTTAAAAACTTTGCTGTTCGAGATCATTGATGATATTTATTTAAAAAATATGGAAAAGTACTTTTAATAACCTATCCAATAAGTTCTCTGAATAAACCTCTTCCAAAATTCCTTGAAATTCTGACATTTAATAGATTGTATTTAATACATTAAACATATACCTTTAACTATGCTGATTCAATAAAAAAAATTGGAACTTTTACATAAACATTTTTAAATATTTTTCTAAAATTATAATTTCTTTTAAATTATAATATTTCAAATTAATATTACAATTTCCATTTTCATGAAATCATAATGTTTTTACTTACATTGAAAATTTTTAAAAATGTTTTATCGTTAAATTCTAACAAATGAAAATATTTTTAATCTTAAATGACCTATTAGGACAGTCATCTTACACCCAAAAAAATATTTTATTGATGTAGGTAGATTTTTAGATGTCACAAACAAATTTATCTATTTTTATTCAGCTATTTTTTGTATCTGCTAAAATATTGTTTGTCACAGAATTTACAGCAGCAACATTTTAGCGATACCTTCTAGAAAATTTAGGTTTCATTTGTTAATTATACAAGTTAAATTTTATAACAAGTATGATTGGCCTTTACGTGAATAGGCATCATAGAAAAATTTTCTTTCTAAATTTTACAAACAATTCAAATACAAATTGTCTCTGTTATTTAAATCAGTTAATTACTGAACATATGATCACAATATTTGCTAATCCCCTCTTATCTACCGTAATTTTTTGCAGCCAAAAAATTGTGGCTGTACTCGCAAGACCATTTTTTTGGGTGTACATATACAGTTTTCTTTTCAGAGACGAAAAATTTGTTAATATTTTGTCGTTTCTAGATTTTACATTTAAAACCAGAAATAAGATTCCTTTACGATGTGAATTTCATATTCAGCTGCGTATTGGTTATGTCTAGATGAAGCGTTGTCAAGTTTAGAGACCTTTGCACACGTCACGGTTCCATTTTCAATTTATTCGGACTTTACGAAGCTCTTACGCGAGTATTGTTTTCGCGATATACACGACAAAGAGACAGAAAGCTAAGCCAATGTCAGGATACAAACGAGAACATATGTAAACAAATCTATGTTCGTTCGCCGAAAAACAGCGAAGAGACGCATAAACCAAAAATTATAGATTTTGACATTGAAATATATTAAAACGTCAGCTTATCCCATGTTCCTCGGCAACACATATGTTTGCGAGAGACGTCCTTTATATAAATGCGCTGTTGTCCGAGTTAAAATTCTGAGAAATCACAGAAAACGAAGCGCCGTGCGTCGCGTCGTACTGTCTCTACAGATCTCTCATAACCTCGCAAGCATATTTTTCCACGTACCTAAAAAGATAACGTAATATTCAATGTAATATTGTTCGCAAATATGTCATACAGTAGATAATAATATTTGTTTGTTGAATTAACCTTGTCAGTGTTCGCGTCGTCATTTAACAACATCGAGTGCGACAACGAATCTCGTCGCGAGCGAGAAACGTAACTTCGCGATCCTGTGCCTGCTGGTAGAGCTACTTCACCAGCTCGCGCGCGGGATTTCGGGAACGGGAATAACGTAACGAATATATGAGGCACACGGTATCTGGCATTACCCTCGTACAAATACGATTCCTGGTTGAACTCCGTTGGGAGGGTGGCCTCGAAAACGTATACGCGCACGCACGTACGCACGCATACACGTACATTTCGCTCGCGCGTTGTAGCTCCGAATTATATTCGCGGGACTGCGTTCGGCCGGCGCGGGGTGGCGCGGTGTCGAGCGGAGCGGTGGCCAGAGCCGGGTCCGAAAAGTAAAACGTGCAGGCGCGACGGTGGCGGCAGCGGCGGCGGCGGCGGCGGCGGACAGGGGAATCGCGAAAGCGCGCGCGAGAGAGCGAGCGAGACGCGGCGAGGAAAAGCGAACGAGACGGAGGCAACGAGGTATCCCGGTGGTCGGACGCGCGACGGAGAACGAAGACCATACGGAGAGACGCCGCGCGCCGCGACGCGAGAAAGAGTGAGACGGCAGACGGGCGTAGCGAAGGAACGTTGGCGGGAGCGCGAGCGAGACGGGACTATATCGCGGCGGCGGCGGCGGCGGTGGCAGCAGCCGGCAGCGTGCGCCCGACGGAGGTATACGCGACAACGGCGCGCATCGATTGGCGCTCTAGCCGTGACCCCCACCATGTGCTTTCGCTTTCACCCAATGGGGGCCTCACTTTCGCGCTCGCCCGCGTTCGGCGCCACGGCAGCCGGCACGCTGTCGTCGCCGGCTTCTCTCAGTGACTGGTGCACCCTACGTGCGAGCGAGCGTTTTTCCGTAGTACGTGTGTCGTGGTGCGTCTTGTCCGTCTCGTCTCCGGGAGCTGCGGAAAGAGAAAGAAGGCGAAGAACGGAAAGGGCGACGGTGACGGTGACGACGAAGACGAAGACGAAGACGAAGACGACGACGACGACTACGACTACGACTACGACGGCAGAGGTGGCGGCGGTGGCGGAAGAGGAGGAGGAGGAGGAGGAAGGAGGAGGCGAAGGAGTAGTAGGAGTAGAAGAGACGGTAGCCTCCGTGCCGATGTGTAAGCGTTACATTGTGCGCCCTTCCATCGCAGACTGTATTACACTCGTGTACCGTTAAAGTGTGCCGATTTAAATCGTCGCGGCGGTTCCATCGTGAAACGCGACGCGCGCGCGCGCGCGTTCTCTGTCCCTCTCTCTTTCTCTCTCTCGCACTCGGAAATTGCGTTGCACGCCGGGGCGGGTGGCGCAAGTATACCGGCGGCGCCGGTTGACCCTGACATTCGAGAAGCCGGGCGGACGAGAGACACTCGTCGTCTCGCGCGCGCAGGAGCGACATCGCGTGTGCTCTCGTCGTGTGTTCCGCGACCCGGTGTGGTGGCGGTGAACGAACAACGAGCTAAGCGAGCGGACGCGGAAGACGGACGCGGAGGTGGCGCGCGCGCGAAAAACGTGTAGTGGCAGCAGTGTGCCACCTTCGGCGGATTCGAGACCCTGTTCTCTCTCCCCCGTTTACCGTTTCGCGGCCTGTCGCGTCGCGGTCTAGCACGCTGACCTTGACTCCGATGCGCCAACGCGTCGTCGACGACGACGACGACGACGACAACGACAACCGCGACGTTGTGCTTCCTCGCCGCGGCGACAGTGTGCCGATCGCGTAACCGGCGGCGGCGTTCCTCGCTGTGACACGCGACAACGAATGACCTTGATTCTTCGGCGAGGCGGCGCTTTGTTATCGCCGACTCGAGCGAACCGGTCGAGTGCGGGCGTCCATCATCCGTACGCCTCCTCGTCGCGTATCTCTATCCAAGTGAGGTGCGTGCAGCGTGTGTGTCTGTGTGTGCGCGCCCTTCCACCCTGTGAGGAGATGAACAAGTAAGAAGACGGCAGCCTGATCTTCGTCGCGTCTACCATCCGCGCGATCTTCGAGAACCTTCGCGAAGCGTCCGTCCGCGTGAGAAACGACGTTCGCGACTAGCCGGAAGAGGATACCTCGACGCGGCCTTGACGCGAGTCTAGAGCATCTACATATGGCACCGCGGCGTCACGCCAACGGCGGCCACGGCGGTGGCGGCGGCGGCGGCGGTGGCGGTGGCGGCCTCCTGGAGAACGGGGGCGGCGGTGGCGTTGGCGGCGGCATTGGCACCAACGATCCCATTGACAACCTGCTGGGTCCGAGCCAGACGACACGTTGCTGCACTCCGACCGGCGAGTGCCTGCGCGGTGACACCCTCATCCGTCTCAACGCCCTGCACGATACGGTCAAGGTCACCTGTAACAACGACAACTGCCCGGTCGGCCAGTTCATGCACCGCGAGTGTTTCGACGCCTGGGAACAGACGGTACTCACGTACCTGAAGAGCTGCGGCCGCGCGCGCAGCTGGTCCGAGCGTCAGCGTCACCAGAACCTCTGGACGAAGAAGGGCTACGATCTCGCGTTCAAGGCGTGCGGCTGCCGCTGCGGCCGCGGCCATCTGAAGAAGGATCTCGACTGGATGCCACCGGGCCTCGGCAACGTCCCGGCGGCAACCGCCCCGAGGAGAATGAAGCGAAAAAGAAGAAGCGGCGCAACCGGCAGAACACCGGCCGAGCCTGGCCGTGTCGGCCGGCCCACCGAATCACGGGGCGAACCACGTCGTGGCCGCGAACGGTCGCGGCGCCAGCGAGGTGCAGATGATCGAGTCCGGCCGCTGTAGAGCCGGCTCCCTGTCGTCCAGCACCGGCTCGAGCTCGCCGCCGGCCACCAGCGAGCCTAGCGTCAGCCCTCTTCATCAGCCGCAGGCCATCATGAAGAAGAAGAGCAAGGTCGAGTTCTTCAGCGATCGCGCGAGGTGAGTAACTCTCTTTGCTGCATCGTTTATCGGTTGATGGAATAGAAGCGCGAGGGGCCCAGGAATCAATCTCTCGAAATTAATCGCTGCGGAATTGTGACAGATTGCGCTATCTTTATGGCGCGGCAACATCCATGAGATTGAGCGGCTATTCTTGTCGGCAATTTTGCGTTAATTTTAAGTCGCTCGATAAGTTTTTTTTTTTTTTTTCGACAACGAAACAAACGCGACTTGCTCTTGTAAAGAAAAATCTCTTTAAAGCGACGAGTTCTTACAAATGCGGGAAGTGTAATAGCAGTCGGATACTTCAGTCTTGCGATCGATTACGAGAGGATGATAGGATCGCTCGAATCAAGGCTTCGGACGTTTTTAGACAAAAACTCTGCATTGTGAGACGAAAAGGATGCATCGGGCTCGTTTCACGCAAAGCCTCGAGTTGGATCTCGCTAAAGAAGAAAAAAAAAAGTCGAATCTTCGGATAAGAATGATAGATGAGGTGGTGCGCGTCGCGGGGGGTGGCAGGGAGAGGAGTATAGTCGTTTTCCCGTCGTCGAAACGTTCGTCGCGTATCCTTGTGTGGGTGTGTCGTCCGGGGAAGACGACACCTTAAAGCAGACGCGTGAGAATGAAATGCAACGAAGAACGTCAGCATAGTCTTTCACGATGTATAAAAACACAAGAAGGAAAAACATGAGAATTCCACATATAGATTGGAATTTAAATCGTATGCAAAAAGAAAAGGCCGCTTATTTAATGCTTATGACGTAAAAAAAAGGAAAGAAAAAACTGGGCGTGGTCAAGAGAGAACCGAACGCGAAGTATTTCCTCTTTTGAATATTGAACGTTTCGTTTTTATACAGAGACGAGGTTCGTTACGATAGAGAGGGAGAAAGAGCCTCGGTACGAATAAATCACGAAGTTGCGAAAAATATCCGGAATATTTTCTGCTTTAAATTCGCACCGGCTTGTGAACGCGCGGGCCACATGAGTGAATAAATCTCGTCCCGCACGCAAACACGTAGCAACAAAATTGGATTCCATTTCGACTTCGCTACTTGGTTCCCTCTTACGTAACCGCGTCCCAACCGAGCAGTTAATCTAGCCGTTTCTTTTATGAGTTTGTCGCTCGCCGCGCGTTTTATGATCTCCAAATATTTAGATAAAAGCGTACCGCGAGCGCGCGCGATTTCTGTCGCGGCAGATGGTGTCCAAATGATGGTGAGAGTTCTCGGAACTAGGGACAAGGCGGAAGCTTTAACGAGACGAAGAAAGAAGGGAGGATTAGAGAAGTGTGTCCAGCCGAAAGGGCATCTCTCTCCGCGTTTCGCGAACAGCCGGATGATGAATGATGATTATCCGGAGATTAAGATCTCGCGAAGTGACGAAACAACAGCGACTTCTTCGGCTTCTCGCGATGACAAATCCATTCTGACTCGCCACTTTGTGAAATTCGACACCGAGGTTTTTTTCCCCTTTCCCCCGATGGGACGGAACAAGAAACGACGCCGAACTTGACGCAATTTCAATACTGATCCCTCAACCGCCGATTAATTCGCTCTACTGATTTCTTATATTAATCGTTCGTTGCCCGTTTGGTTTCACGAAAGGGTCGCGCGTTTCGGAACCGGTTCGCGTAACTCTAAGTTTTGAAATATGCGCGCGGATCGTGGCATCTCCGTGGCATTCTTCAAGAGCGTTTCAAAGAAAGAGGATCTTATTACGTGAGTAGGAAGTTATAAAAAAAAAATCAAAGTTTAAAGAAGGTTCGAAACTAATCGGAACTTTGCCTCTTCGAGAAGGAACTTGCGTCTATATTGCATTAATATGAATTTTGTGAACCACCTTTCTTGCTGCACTAAAATCTTAATTTTGACAAACTTAAACGAAAAACTTTCGCAACATTACGAATTCGGTAAATTGTTCGGATGACTGGCGTGTCTTTTTTGTTCACTGAGAGAAATATTAATCAAACGCTTAGTTAAATAGTGATCGAATGAACTTTGTAATTACCGATATCAAAACCTTTGTTACACTTAACCGTTTAATTATAAGTTGTACAAAAACAATTGATTAAGGCTACTGACTGTTTAGTCGAAATAACTATATTTAGTAATTGCAATTAAAATTTATATCACTATTTAACTAAACGTTTTCGTCTATTTCACCAAATATTTCTCTCAATGTTAAAACTTTTATGCACCCAGATAAAAGTTGTGTTTAAATTGATAAAATGACTTTTTTTTAATTCAAAGAAGATACTGACAAATGTAAGAAATAATTTGTTTGTTCTAGTTTTAAAAATAGATTTCTTTTATCTAAATAAAAATTTGCATAATTAATTTTTTTAATTCTAACGAAAGGAACAACTAAAAAAATGTCTTCAAATCAAAGAAACTTTTCTTTAACCGTACAGCAACGCACAAATTTCTTTGATCCAATTTTTTTTTTTATTTGAAAAAACTTCGAGTGTGAGTTCTGTGTTGCGTACCGTGATTATCAACATTTCCTTTGTTCAGTTCGAAGGCGAACGTGGTGCTAATTCCGAGTTGATCTACGAGACTAATGTTCGTAATATTTTAAACATAGACTATTTTTCGACCACCTCTAACGTCACGAAACACAACACAACGCCAAAAATTGTAATATATGTTTTTTTCTTTTCCTCGACCCGACGATTTATGCTCGGCGGCGGCATGTATCTTGCGCGAGGAAGATAAAAGAGTACTGTGTCGTCGAGGGGAAGAGACGAAGGCGAGCCTTCCGTTGTTCGCGTCCGCGTGTCGCGTAAAGCGTCTCTCTTTGGACGCGCACGTTCGAGAGGGCATGAATGAACGCCGCTGGTCTGTTTTCTCTCGTCGCGCGTAGGTCGCTATAGAAGCGGTGTCGAGTACTACGTGTGTACTACGTGCGTGCATGTCCGTGTGCGCGCGTATTAGGTTGCTCTAGACCTCCGGTAAGAGAGCGAGAAGACGAAGGGCAACGAGAGAGAGCCACCATGACGATTACGACAGCGCTCCACCCATGGTACGCGCTCGCGCGCGCGTACGTGTGTGCGCGTATACGTGTGTGCAACCTATATATAGATGCAGCCTTGGAAACCTGTCCTATTTCTGTTTATGTTCCTCCAGTTCGACGGGTCGGAAACCCTCCTGGGCCTCCTTCAACCTTCGTTGTACGACGTAGAATTTTTCTAGACTTCTGACCTATACGCTGTCTATTTGCTCGATGGAGACGCTCGCTCGTGATGAATCTCGTGATTCATCTCGCGATTCATCTCGCTAAACGTCGCTCGCGGTTAAGCAAGCGTGACAAATAATGCAACGTACAGTTGCAAATTCGCTTTTTGCTAATTATATTTTTTTTTTTAAAATCTCGGAATCTTGTATTCTTAATTTTGTAAAATTCATTCGCTGAAATTAGTTCGCTTTTTTTTCAATTCAAGTTTATTAGCTGTTATTAAGCTTTATAAAATGAGTAACAATCAAGTCTATAATATGCAAATGTGAAGTGAATATTAATGCTACTTTTTGACATAATTTCGTATCGTTGAAGCCGTTTTGAATTTATAATGTGAATAAATACATTTATAATTATTAAAAGCGTTACGTCGTTCGATATAATTTCAAGTTTCTTTGCGAGCACAATAGCCAACAAGGTTTTCGGGGTCTGCATTCTCGGTTTCGTTTTCGTTTCGATCATAGCTGGGCCCGGTACCTTGAGGCGAGTCCGCATGCACCGAGATGCAACGGCGAGTTTAGGTTGCGAGTAGGGCGGTCGGGACTCGGGACCCGTTGGAGCTCGTTGTGTATACGTCTGTGCGTGCACGCGTGCGTGTGCGATGCGTGCACGTATGCACGAGCGATTGCTAGCGTTGGGGAAGAGGGAGAAGAAGACGAAAGAGAGGCGGAGGAGCGAGGATGCTTGTAACCTTGACCGTGGCCACCTTCTCAGGGCCACCGAGCGAGGAGGAGCCTGAACGCTCTAGCAGCTCTCAAGGCCAACGGCATGGAATCACGCCACCACGATGCATTTAAAGAGGTAGAGAGCGTCGAGAGGATGCTGCTAAAAACTCGCACCCAGCTGCCTGTACAACCTTTTCGCGCGTCATCGAAAAAATCTTTGTTAATTTTCTACATTGCGGTCGGATGTTGCTTGTTGATCTTACGATATCTCAATGTCTTATATCTTCGCGACTCTCCTTAAAGCTTATCTGTGTTTCAATTAACACGTTTCCAACAATTGCATTTATTATTTATTTTTTTTAGCTTTGGTTGGCATACCATTTCTTCTGAAAGAGTGATTTGAATTTTGTTACGATTTAATAGAGTTAAAAGTTGATTAATTATAATTAAATCTTTTAGACACGATAAAAAATTTTTAGCTCGAATGTTTCTTTCATTAAAAATTTTTAAATAATGATTTTGCACACACACAAGCTTGAAGCTTCGTTCACTTTTGAAACGGGGAAAATAAATAATGATAAATAAAAAATAATAACGTTAGTATTGTTCTGTGAAACTTAACGCTCTTATTTCCAATATAATTACGTCGTTAGCGCGATGGCGTAAAATTCTACGGGGCCGCAAATTTTCCGCACGAATGTTCTTTGTTCCGGACGCGGTGTCCCCCTATCCTCCTGACACATTCACCGCGTTTTATGTTCCGCAATTAAAAGAGGAAGGAGGAGACGCGAACGCGAAGCCGAAGGATTAACTCACACCTACGTGCGCGCATAGCTCGATATGCTTCTTCGTCGCTACGCTCCTTGCAGCTGTGAGCTCACCTTTATTCTAAATCCTGCGGCGCAGCAGCCGCAGCGTGAATCTCGTTTCGAGAGCAGCGCTATCGCGACGGCGCGGATGTTGATCACGAATTCTGAGGATCGTTACGATGTGCAACGCAACGCGAGAGGTTGAGAGGAGAAGAGGAGCGTGAAAACCTTCCGCTCCTTTCCGTTCATCGCGCAATATAGCGCAATAGGGCGCTATTCTCGGGAACGTTGCGGCCGTTTATGCCGCGCGTATGATAGCGTTTTCCCCTCTTTTTTTCTTCCTCTTTTTACGCGGGCTTTCATTCGATATCTTCTCTCTCTCTCTCTCTTTCTCTCCCCTTCCCTCCCCCTTGCCCGTGACCATTACGGACGTCTTTTGGGAAGACCGGCGCGCGGATCTATAAATTTTCGCTGTTGCGCGAACGAGCTCACCACCGAGAGGGCTCGGATTTTAACTGGAAATAAATCGCGGACGGAACGCTCTACGACCATTCGTAGACCTTCACTACCCTCGAAAAGCGTCCCGCGAATGTTTTTTCTCGAATGTGCGACATCTTTCATGCGTAAATATTTATTGGGGGGTGCGTACCGGATCAGTTTTTTTTTGCAGGCTTATAAATTTCATCTTTATTTCGCTTCTCTCCTACTTTACAGCGGCCCCGAACTAGACGTTACGGAGACGCATGAATGCTCGCAGAACTATTAAAAGAATCGTGGGGATCTATATAGCCTGAATCCGAACGTGAATTGTTACAAGTAGCGGAGAGACTGTTGTTGCAGAGGAGGATTAATTGTTCTATAAATCGGTTTTAATAGAATTCCCCTTTGAAAGAATGCAAAAAAAAAAGAGAAAGAACGCAAAGTATTCAAATTGCAATATCTTTCACGGGCATTTTCCATGCTGATTTCGGTCTAATCTGCGCGCACTCTCGCGTGCTTGTTTTCTATTTCGAGCACTCACGTTCCACGTACTACGGAGTTTCTCTGACAGAGCGTGCATTGAATTTGCGAGTTGCGTATTCACGAAACGTGTAGCGGAAAAAATTGATTGGAATGATATTATAAACTTCTACGGTGTATTCATTCACGGCGTTAAACCATATGGACTTTCTCAAGAACGCGTCACGAATCTAGGTTTTACGATAACGATAAGGTATCTTAAATTACGGCAGTTAAATCTGAATAGTGCATGAGGCGAGCGAGGGATTGCACTTCTCGGAGAAGCTGATAATTTTTAGATTTTAGATTTTTTCCCTTTCTCGGTACGTGGAATTACATTTACGTTCTGCATTTACGTCTACGTGTCTCGCGCATTCACCCCGGCATTTTCTCGAGTTTCGTACAGAGGTACGTTTATTTAACACAGATGTGCCCTAATTGCGGTCACATCCGCAGGAATTCGACTGTGGTTGTGTACTCGAAATATTGCACGCGACGAAATTTGCATTTCAAATTTTCGATCAATTAGTTCCGTTATACCATTTGCATCATACGAAAGTGAGTGGCAGGCGAAGAGGTAGTCAAATTGCAGGGCTGTTGATCGCATGCGCGTGATCGTGATTAATCTGTCTATAATTGCAAGCTTGCAGCGGACGCGTATGGATTAACACTCGTCGATTGCGCTCCGCAAAACGAATTGCCTGCTCGCGTCGCACGTTACGAATGCAGGTAATCGTTTCGTATGCGATCACGTCCGTGCAATTTGCAGCGATATATCAGATGTATCGATTTCAATGAGCGCCGTTTAAACACTTGCGTAAAATAGGTAAAGAGATCTGAAAAAAAGTCGAGCAACTTTTTGATCTTGAACTTGTATAATAGAAATTTTATGCATTTCTTGAATTACTAGATAATTACATCTGTCTAGCAACTAAAATGTAAAACTATTGAGATTTCTTATCAATATGTAACACTTTGCTTGCAATTATTGCGGAAAATCTGAATTCATTTATTGAACAAAAGCAAGACGATAAATGGATTATTCAATTGATTAACGAGCAATCCATCTATCCTGAAAATCCATCTATTAATACTAGATTACTAGGCAGGTGTCTACGCATATTTTTATCAGGAAAATTGCAGTCACTGAATAAAACTCCAAATTCTTGTTTATTTTCTACATGATATTGTTATAACTAATGAAACACAGTAACATTGTAATACTACTGGTAGACAGTAACTGGCTGGATGTCTAGTAAAACTGCATACATTTTTTAGACTTTATTCAAGTATACATATTGATCTACCTAATTACATGTTTAGAAGAATGCTATTAAGATCAAATCTTCCATGAGCCAATGAATACCACCGAGCTAATGCAATTTTCAAGTTAATTTTTAATATAACGTCACTGCTGCTGTTACGTCGAATGCTCTCGAGAAAAGCACTCGTAATCGCATCCGCCTGCAGCGGAGACGACATCTCCTGTAAAGAATCGTGAAGTAATGGTGGAAGTAAGCCGACGGGGCGCAGGGGAATCGAGAGAGGAGCGACGAGTTTGGGGATTGACCCTGAACCCCGACCCTGAGGCCGAGAAACGCCCCAAGGATGCCTTAAAGACGACGGGGCGAGATGTTCCTCCCTCTCGGGCGCGCATTTCTTTTTGAAAAGGTGGAAGTTGCTCTTAATTAAATTCCCTCCGAGGGGATACACTCTCTCTCGCTCCTCGTCTCGTCGTCAAATCCAACAGGATTCTCGCGTTATTATTGGTCGCGCTTTTTTTTTCTTTCTGCCGAATAAGACATTCCAGGCACGCCGGCAGCATCGTAGGTGCGCCAATTATCACAAAGAAAAGCGGTGCGACTAATAATGGCTAGTAAGATAATATCGATATGTTAGATAATGTCCAAAATGTCGATAATTGACTGAGAAATATCATTATTTATTTAGCATTATCGTCAATATACTACACTGAGAGAAAAAATATCTTGCGATAAAAAAATTTTACGTAATACAAAAAAATTATTTACTCGGTGAGTCCCAATAGCTTATTTACTTACAGTCGAGTTAAAAATTTTTTAATTGAAATATTTATATAAATAAAATAAAGAAATAATTTTTGTTCAAGTAATTTTTTCTTGCAGTTCCAGAAAATATTTACTTTTAAACTATTTTCATATTTAAGATAATCAGATTAAATTGTTTTCTTAGATCTTTTAATCTATTAAACTTATTAAATTTAATTAAATTGCTTTCTTAGATTAAAAAATCTAAGAAAACAATGTAATTAAGTTTAATAATATTATTAGCTTATTTATAAAATTATTATTTAAATGTAAAAAAACAAAATTATATATTCTAGGTAATATGTCTATTTATTTAAAAGTAAATATTTTTACTTAAATAGAACAAATGCTTGCATCAAAGTATAGGTTTTAAGAAAACATAATATTGTTTTTATTTAAAACAATTTTTTCTCAGTGTACACGATATTTTTTTTGTGTTTCAAGTTTTCATATCGTGCTCAATTTTAATAAAATACGAGGATATGAAATTAGATATTCTTCAGTGATATTTTCTTACAAGTTGTCAACAATGGAAGAAAATGGTTATAAGACTCGAATATCGACATTACGGAAGGTTGCCGTCCGAAAATACAAAGCGACAGTTGTGCACAAAACGCTGCGCGAGTGGAAAACGTTTCTTTCCTATCTTCATTCTTGCAGATAGCGCGCAAAAAGTAATTTCCGCGCGGCGCGAGTTGAAATTACTTTTTGTTAAACGAAGACGCGTTCTTGTGTTCTTCACCTATTCTTGCATAGGTATGAAAAACGTTAAGTTTATAAAGGGATTAGACTTCATTACCACCCAGCGGTGACTGCCGCGAAGTTGAAACTTTTATCCCTCTCTCGGCATATCGCGTTAATAATAACGCCAATTCATTAGAAGCGTATATTTTGTTAAACAGTCGGCTTGACAAGAAAGTCGAGATAAAGTTGAGATAACAAAAAAAACGTTTCCTTTTTTCGTTTCAGAATTTTCAACATTTTTAAAAAAATTTCTCAGTTGACGTCGCCGATATTTGTCGTTAGAGGAAGATGAGCCTACCGTTTGACGAGTGACATAATACATTAGACGTTTTTTTCGGCGTGTTAGATAATCGATGCGAAGGTCGGGATAATAACGAGCTCTGTCAACGATTCTCAAAGGCTCCGTGACCAAAGCGCGGGTAATTACGAGTCAAAAATCAATTCGGTTACGCATTCAGCTCGCGGACTTGACGCCGAACGGCCTTCACACGTTGACCCAAACATACGCGTTTTACGCGCGCGTTTACATTTGCACGCACGCGTATGTGGCATTCGTCGCATTCGTAACGAGCTGTTTGCCAAATTCATGCAAATATGTATGGATCGTTCGCTGTGAAGGAGGCGAGTAAGGAGGGGGGTGGGCGAGAGGAAGATGGGACGCCTCGCCTACTCGTACGTCATTAACATTCATGAACTACAGCCGAGCCGCTGTGTCCTCCTTCCTCTCCTTTGTACATTTCTTCCGTCCGTTTCTTCGCGCGGTTTTCTACCGTTTCGGTGCAGTTTTTCGCGAAGGCAAAATTTTATCGCGTCGACGAGCTCGCTTGCATATTGAAAGCCCGCAATGAGATCGTCATGAATACAAATAGCGTTAGAAAAATCGAAGTTATATTTGGGCACAATAGATGCACTCCTCGAACGTTGCGATTCGTCGACTGGTTGCGTGAATGAAGACAATATTGTTTCCAACAGTTCTTCGTTTTTTTCCCCTTTTTTTTTTACGTATTCTAGTCCAATCCGGACCTCGTTGAAACCAGTTTCATACGCAGAATGTCAGAAAAAAGGTAAATGCAACACAAAATGTACGATAAATTAATGTAAAATTATATTTATTTCTTTTTCGGAATATATGTTTTATGTTTTAACGAGAAGCAATTTCACGATTCTACATTAACGTTTAAAGAGTTGTTATAAAGATATAATTACCATAAATGTTGTTGTAGCTTCATTTAATTAAATAATAAATTTCAATAAATTTAATTAAAAATTAAATTTAATTAAATTTAACTTATCTAGAAAAACGTGTTTAACATTAATACGTGTATGTATGCTATGCCACTATTTAATTTAAAAACTTGATCTCGTGTACTTGAAAGTTTCTCAAACGTGATGGAAGTTAAACGTATTCTCGTTTATATATATACTCGGGGAGAATGAATGCTTGGCCGCGAAAATCGGTAAAATTTTCGTTAGAATTCCAGATGCGATAAGCCTCTTAAGGTAATAAGCCGAATGGTCATTGCGCGCATCCCTCAACGGAAGAGTTTCACGCGCTTTTGACTTTCGGGGACGGCGATTACTTAAAAATTACATCTCTCGCGGGGCGAGTTTAATTGCGTTAAACTCGTCCGACGTGTGAGACGAGCGGCATCACAGCGGAAACGGTGTCGCGTTTTCGGTCGGTTTGCCGAATTGCGGTAATTAAGGAAATTGCGTTTTGCTCTTGTGAGGCGCCCTTGTCGAAACTTTTCGTCCTCGGCTCAATTAACGGACGAGGAGAGGTCAGAACTTAGAGCATCTTCAATTGCACTACAATATTAACCAAGAATTTTGCTCGAAAATAATTGTCGCGTGATTTTGCTTTAAGAGAAATATCAATTAAACGTTTAGTTAGTGATCAAATGAATTTTGTAGTTTCTGGTACCAAAAACTTAATTACATTTAACAAACCATTTGGTTGCAGTTGTATGAAAACAATTGTTTAGTTAAGGCTACAGATTGTTTGGTCAAAACAACTACACATTTAGTAATAATAACTGTAAAATTCATTTGATCACTATTTAATTATGTAATCGTTTGGTCCATTTCATCAAATATTTCTTTCAGTGTACTTGATTGTACAATTATTTCTGCAGCAATGTCGTATTACATCGACGTGATATAAGAGCGAAATCCCCACGGTAATCGTTATAAAATATTGAATGTAATAAATGGGGAATGTGAATACAAATTGAAGTCAAGTAGACGTTTTGCGCATTATGATCGATATCAGAAATCGGTTTTACGTTGGCAAGGCTTCCCAACGTTATTTAACGGTCTTTTTTTTCGACGATCGTAATTCGTGCCGAACCGCGTGACTCGATCCGAGCTCGAATTTCTCATGGAAGATTGCTCCGAACCCTCTCATTGTCTCGACAGAAACAGAGAGAGGCTTCGCGGTATTATAACGTTACACGAGCGTGTTACGGAATACGTAATTTGATGCCAGAATATCCTGTTCACATAAGTTAGTAAGGATACTTTGAATATGTGTCAAAAAGCAGCCGCCCTCACAATACCGCGATCTCGTTATCTTGGCTTGTGTGAACGAATACGATCAAAAATACGTTACCACTAAAATTTTTCGTTTCATTAACTATCGGAAATATTGTAAGTTACATTATTTTATATATACATACACAACTTTTTGTATTTTTTAGAAGAAATAAATATCAGAATATGTACAAGAAATATATATTTTTTGATATTTATCGTATATAATATATAAAATATGCACCAAGAGAAAAAATACTAAATTTTGATAAATATTTGTTTGAATACTTGCAATAAAATATTTTATTAAAATTTAATAATTTTTTTCTTAGTGTAAGATATGCATTATAATTTTTTAAATATTATGTGTGTATATATACGAGTATATATAAAATTTTTTTGAAATTATATGAAAAGTTGGACAGAGAAATAGTCTATTTGACATTGTTGACTTTTTATTTGATTATGCAAAACTCTCTGAGTAATGTTTCATCCAATATAATTTAGTAATATCGAAACCTTCTCGATTAAAATTCATAGGATATAGCAAGCGATGTTTATTGAGCACTTTTATATAACTAGAATACTGATTATAATTGATGAAGCCGATCCTAATCCGAATTGCTAAATTGTCGTTAAACAAAAACTGTATCAATCACGCAAGTGTCTCATATATGCTAATCGAATCGGTGGAACTCCCCAGGCGAAAATGCAGATCTGCGCGTTGTCACCGCTGACAATCGCAGCGGAATGTATCGCGTCGCGAGCGACGAACACGTCGCTTCCGTTTCCCCGGGAGAATAACGGACGGTCTCGTATATTCCAAAGCTCCCTCGATGGCGCGAAGTTCTCCCACAGGAACTACTCCCGACTCCGGTTAAATCTCAATCTTGCGTTTCCCTTTTTCCTCCTCCGCCATCCCCCTTACCTGTTTTCTCGTGGCTCCTTTGCATCCCCTTTTTCTCGAGACGCGTAGCGGATGCTGCGACAAGGAGCGGGAGGTGTTCTCTCAAACAACGTTTCGGTCTGTTGTATCTCGTCCCTGCAACGACCCACCGGCTAAATCACCGGCCTAAAACGCCAGCCAAGCAGCCAGCCAGCCAACCAGGCAGCCAGCTCCATCCTGGCAGCGCCCGGATCCTTATTTACGCGATCCCGTTATCTTGGCCGCCCGCGCCCCCGTCTTCCGCCCTCTCGCGTTCTTTCTCTCGCTCTCCGCGCGCCGTCCGTCTCATCGGATTCCTCGAAGGCGAGAGTTAAGGAGGACGAGGAGAACCAGATGAGAAAGATTCTCTGCCGCGCCTCCTCTCGCATTCGTATGTGTATACTCTGCGCACAAGTGTGTAAATTATTAGAGGCCTGGGGGTGGTTTACTGCTAATTGGTTTGTTAACATCGTGCTCGCTTTACTCGAGAGAGAGAGAGATAGAGAGAGAGAGAGAGAGACAGACACGCAGCTCGCATTTTCCTCGCGTGCACGATACACTGTTCATTCGGCGCTCGCATGCAATTTGCGGGTACGCGCCTCGGAAAATAGGGGAAACTTTTACCAGCCACATTTAATTATAGCGAAAGCGTTTCTCCTCCTCTTCTTCCTCTCATCTCTTTATCTTTCATCTCTTCGCCTCTCGTATACGGCATGTACCGTAACATATGGATATGTGATATGAAGCAGCTCGCGTGCTTCAGTGTTTATATTTGATGTTTGATAATACCTTTCGCAATAATTTGTAAAATAATTATGGCCTACCGCGCTCGTATGTATTTTCCGAGTACGCGCGCCGAGAAAATCTTCTGCCGAGAGAGAAGAAAATTACCAGCTATAATTGTCATAATGAAATTTCTTTCTCTCCTATTATATTGTAATCTGACACACTCATACATGCTACATTTCTTTTGAAATCTAACGTATCATTAGATAAATATGTATAAATGTATCTATCTGTTATATGGAAAGAACGATTTCGCCAACGTATCTAAAAATTTAGTTGAACACAGATCTGAAAATAATTTTAAATTGCTAGGTATAATACCGATATTTTTTGCAGCATTGCTCATCATGCTTGAACATTCCTCACAATTATTTTGATGGGCTAATAAAATTATTTTCAAATCTGTATCCATCATCCATAAATATTTAGATATTTCAACAAAACTATTCTTTTCGTGCATATATATTCGTCGTGTGCATAGTAGATGATCTTGA
Organism: Solenopsis invicta; assembly: GCF_016802725.1. Classification (NCBI taxonomy): domain Eukaryota; kingdom Metazoa; phylum Arthropoda; class Insecta; order Hymenoptera; family Formicidae; genus Solenopsis; species Solenopsis invicta. The sequence continues at coordinate 10,119,148 of NC_052674.1, read as the reverse complement.
ATGCAATGTTTGTAAATACTTATCAAATGATAAGATACTCGATATAATCAAAGTATATATTTTTTTATAAAAATATCTCAAGGTAATTGCCTATCGCGGCGCACACTTTAGAGCTTTTTAATTAACGAGAGAGCAGTTTTTGCCGGACGTAAGCATTTTAAAATTTTGGCAGTAATTCCTGTGATTAAAGTATTCCGTAATTACTCTGTTAAAGCTTGATCTCTATTATCCTCGGTGATGTCCGCTTAGCTCGGAAAGAGGTGCGAACTATAATGGGAATCTTAAATACTCGAAATGAAATGTGACTATACTTGGGAGCTTTAGAGTCCGCTTGTGTCTCTCTGCCTCTTGAAAATCTGGCGGGAATTTGTGCTTTCTGGAGCACGTGAGCATATAATCCAGGGAGTTGCCCGCGCGCTGTATAACTGTGTGGCGGGGTTGAGGGGTGGAAGAAGGAGGGGGGGGATTAACCTTTAGACGAGTTCTCAGGTAATCCTCTCTCTTTGGCGAGATTCATTCGGGGGGTCCGTTATCGCGTCGGGGATAAGTCCGCTTACAAGGACCTCCTTACACGATCGTTCGACTTCCTTTTTCTCACGTACGTACCGTGTCCCGGCGAGGAAAAAAAGCTCCTTATTCGCCGACACTATTTCGGTTTATTGGATAGCTCTCGTCCTCTCGGCATCGTCCGATTCTCCTTCCAATTGCAACTACCGTCGATACTCGGGCTGCGAGTATTCGTAATACCATTTTCTCAGTCTGGCCAAATCTAAGTGAGCGGATTTCCGCGATCCCGCATGCCGGTAAGATCCAATCGCAAAGTTTCGAGTAAAACAATCTTTTTACAATGCAAATATACAGTGTTATATCACTAATTATGAACTTTTAAATTGTAAAATACGTTATATAATACCTATTGTTGAGTGCGAATCAAGGTCTTTAATACCGAATCGAATCGTTGAAACATAATTTTTAATGAACAACACAATTATCGTTGGTAGAACTTCAATATAGATAATGAAAAATATTTCCATCTAAAAAAAAATAATATTGATTGTAAAGTTATTTTAAATGATTTTATAAAATTATCAGTATAGGTGATTAGTAGTTATTTAAACATCTTAGCTTTGATATTTTCGAATGATTTGAATCATAAAGACTCGAATCAGAATCGAATAGTACACGCATCTCTCATATTTGCCACGCAGTAATGTTTTTTTAGTCTGATCGTAGTCAAATGTCAGTTTTGTCAAATGATAACCTTGTACACAAACGACGACGATCTCTGCTTTGCGCGTAACTAGATGTACCACCACCACCACGAACGCAGTCTCCCACGATTGTCGCATTCGCTTTTCTCCCCCGATTCGCCGGTGACGGTTTCGGTGACGAGTCAGTCGAGTGCGCGTTGCACAAAGCAATGCAACAATCCAACGATGGCCTCTGTCGAGGGACGGAGGAGGGCGCGTTCCTGAACGTGACACCCGAAATCGCACCCTTCCAGGCATCGTCCAACCGGGCTCTCGCTATCGACGGTGTGCCGTTGACATTGACCCTCAAAGATGGCTCGTGTCGGCGACAAAAGCTACGCGCTTCGCTCCCGAACGGGATTTAACGAAACGCGGCGAGAGCGAGAGAGGGAGATTGGAGAGCACAGTTGGTTCGTCATGTTTGCGAACACACGTTTGACGGATCCCCTTCTTCTGCTTTCGCCCTCCGTTAGTATATAAACAGTTCCAGCTGGTACTCTACTTTGCGCGATGTTTTCTTCTTTGGTACTAAGATAGTCTCGCCTCGATAATTCAATAGCCGCGAGGAGTGATTTATGTGCACACAAGGTCACACAATAATATATCGTGAGGCTAAGACGGGACGATTTGACAAGAGAGAGAGAGAGAGAGAAAGAGAAGAAAAATATGTTACAGCTGATACTAAACTTTTTTTGAAACTTGCTGCAGGCACGTGTTTGCTGCAGCAACGCGGTAATAGCGTACTGAAAGTAACATCTTAACATCATTCCGACATCTCGCATCTGCTCCCGACGAGAAAGACTCTTAAAATAGAAATTAATATCGTCTAATGTAATTCGCGGGTAAACACTTTCGATAATCGGCAGGATTTATTATTCTCGTATATCTTTCGTGATAGCAGAGAGATGACGCGAATTAATGAATGTCTTGCCTGGATTAGACGCGACAGCGTTTCGCAAATCGTGTCGCCGCGCCATACCACGCCACGCCACGCCGCCTCTTTATCGTTTTCGTTTTAATTAACGAACGCTGCGGAGCTCGGTAGCTCGGCTACTCCGCTTTCACGCTCGGATCGGACGCGCGGCATTAGCATACAATTAAATCGAGAACATGCAGGCACTCTCGCGGACGAATGCACCGGGGGGGATTCTGCATCGTGATTCGACGCACGTAACCGACAACCGGCGGCCATCAATGTCTTCTCGTGGCTGTCATCCGTGAAGCTTGTTTTTCTTCGCTCGCGCGAGCCTCCTCGTATCGTCATTCTGCTGTTTATGCTGTCTATTAATAGACGGAAATCGCGCCGCGCCGGAAGAACCGGTCCTCGATTCTTTCGGTTCTGGTCCCACTGTTGATTTTTTTTTCAGCACAGAAATTGTTTTACACGAGAATTTTATCTTTGGCAAAAAAGTCGTATATTATATTTATATTCTATAAAAAAGATGCGATCGTGGGCGTGTTTATGTAATGCGAAATCGTATTTAAATATTTTCAAAGCCAGTTTCGGCTAATATCATCTGAAGAAATAAGAAAAAAAAAAGAGCATGAAAACAAAATTGTGAATATATTTTGAATATATTTTACGATGCGTAAGATTAGATGCTCTTCCAGAGATAGAGGACAGGTATTAAAAGAACGTGGCGGTACAGATATTTAAACTGCGCGTTTTTTTACTTTTCTTTTTTTTTTAATACACGACGTTCATTTCTCCATTTTGCATTGCCGAGATCTGACTTGTATTATTTCGGAAATATGCACGATATTTCTCTTCTCTCGGTTACCGCGCGCGCGCGGGACCAAAATCTCCATATGTGGGAAAGAAACTCTCGCGGTATCGAATGCGTTTGCCTTGTTCGCGTAAAGTAAGTTTCTTAGGACGGGTCAAGTGCTAAAGAAGCAGCCTGTACAAATTTTCACGCGACATCGTCTTGGAGAGAATCACAAGCGCGGCGGCGGACCGGTCGGTTGGTCGGTCGGTTGGTCGGGTCATTGTGTGTGTTTAGCCGTACCGTCGTTTCCATTATCGTTGCCCGACTCATTAACGCACACCTGCGACCCGCTTTAGGGGGATTTAAGTCGTGAGCTACAGAAGATTTCTTTTCATCACGCCACGTAGACGCGACACGTACAAGAGGCGCGGTGTCCGTCGTCTTCGCCGTCGCCGTCGTCGTCGTTGTCCGTAGAAATTGCACGTTGAAGCCGGCTGGCTCCGTCTTTAGCAAGATCCTCACGTGCTTCGTAAGTAATTCGTGAAGCGAATTCAGGAGTCTCATCCGCGCCGTCCAAGGACATCGCGGGTAAGCGATCGAATCGCACCGAATATCTATACACGTTCGATCCTCTCCTCGCTGACGCTATCTCGTTACCCGGCAATCCCTTATGGACACTTTCGGCTTACCGATAACCATTCTCGTCCTCCGTCCCTCGTGCGTTAACAACAAAGTTTGCGCGTGCTTTGATCTCCGTAATTCGAAACACCTCGTCAATCCGGCGCACGAATTTGCCGTTGTGTCGACAAAGACGGACGCGCGAACGTTTCGTGTCGGAAGTAAATTTCACGGATTACGAACGATCAATTTTGCATGCGAAATCCTACGATTTTACGCTTACGAAAAGATTATCTATTTTTTACGATCTATTTTTTAGATAGGTGTATTAACTAAGTTTTCATTGACTTTGGATGATGCTGACAGCGTCGTATAGAAACTTTTAAAGCTATTTGTCGTTTCGTCATTAAGGTTGGCTAATATATATACCAACGATAATATGGGTAGATGATTTTGACATCAAAGCGTAATATACACGGTAAGAAGTTACTCCCCTGCATCTGATGGGATGAACATGGAGTATTATATTATGAACTCCTTCCACCGGGTCAAACGGTCATAGCAGAATGCTACGTGCACCAATTAAACCGTTTGAACCAAGCAATTCAAGAGAAACGGCCGGCAGGACACAAAGTCATTTTGCTCCACGAGAGCAACGCGAGACGTTGCACATGACGTCAAACAAGCGCCGTATGATCTCGAATGGGAAATCCTTCCTTATTCAACGTATTCTCCAGACATCGCAATTACCACTTATGTTGGTCAATACGGCACAGCCTCTACGATACACACTTTCAAAATTAAGTATGGGTTATAACTCAAAACGTAACAAAAATATAAAAATTTCATAAAACATTCTAGTATTATGTTTGAATATTTTTATAAAGTTTAAGCATAATTCACTTATTGGTTTAAAAGTTATTTAATTTTTTGTTTACTCTTGAGTTTGCAGTACTCATTTATAAATTTAACGAGGAAGTATCATTAACAATTGATAAAATTTTAAACCAAATTTTTCAGTCATTTTCTTTTTTGCAACTAGTTTCAGGGCCAAAATTCGGGTATTCGCGACCAAAATTTTTTGTTGATTATGATAAAAGAAAGAATAAATTTAAAGAAGCACTCAGTTTTTAAATTTCTACAACTTAGTAGCTCGTATAGCCAAAACATCTTTAAAGCAGATGCTAGAAAATGGGTCGACATTCTTTCGCCGTGCTGTCGGCTATCGTACTGCTTGAAAGATGACAAAAAGTAGCAAACGCATACAACAAATATTTTAATCAATATATTCATTTACTATCTTGTAATACAATCAACGTTTAAATGTTTTGATGAAGGAAGTTGAAAAAAGAGATTTGTTATGTTTGTTGTAATTTTATCGAATGAAAATAAAGCAGATTGATTTATAACAATCTTACTTTGCAATGTTAATCAATGTATAATATATGCGAGTTCTTTACATAGTTTCCAGATTTATACTATTGATATGCATATTTACTTCATTTCTCATCAAAAACATTCTTAATTCTTACTTCGGCAACTTGTTACACAAGTCTGGTGGAGAATTAATTGATTACGCCGCTACTTTAATGGAGCTGATAAATGAAGCGCGATGTTTGATTTTTTGCCGCATACTTCTTTTAGCAATCACATTTTCACATATTGACCTATGCTACTTCTCCATCAGGTAACTTGTTTAATGATATTTAAAAATAGATACCCATTATATTTTGCAATCGAATTTTATTTACCGAATACTCATACATGTGAACGACACATTAGAAATCTTTCTCGTCTTAACGTAATCGTGGATCAGCGATGCTTGCCTTACTTGCCAGGAAAATAAGTATAATTTTATCCCGCTTGGCTCTTGAATATTAACGAGTTCGCAGAATTTATCTCCATCCTTGGAGATCTTCGGCGAAGTCTTATCGGGTTAGCTTCTTCGCGGTCGCGCGAGGTCTTTATTTACCATGGCTCTGCATTCCGGCACGGTCCAATTCGCGCACACACATATCCGCCGGAAAAAAGATGCGCGCACTTATGCGCGAATGTGTCATGAGCGTGTCATTTGCGACACGCCCAGTGGCGCTTAATTTCGCGTGCGCGCATTGGCCGACGCATAGATGTGTTGTTGTCTATCACGCTTATCGTAATGCGTGCACATGCGCGCACGTGTGTCCTATGTGTGCGATGGATGTGTGACGGAAGGGCATCTCGCGAGCGCAGTTATCGCCTAACTACGCAAAAATGCGATAAAGCCTCCGACAAAAAATAAAAAAAAAATATTGTTGAACCACACAGCTCCGCGCTCCGTTTAGTTTCACTTTTGCTTTTGTCGTTTGGACCTTTTTTTAGAACTCCGCGCTCGTAAATAACGGCCGGTAAGCATCGTAAACAAGATGACGTTTTCTACTTGGAAAAATGCCTATACAGATTACTCTTCTGAAACTATCGTCTTTCCGTTAAATTATCGACGCCCCGAGAAGAATTGGACCGAATTTGAAATATATAGAGCCGTCGCGCCTCGCTGTACTGTTACGTGAAAAACACAAGTTTTGCGCGAACAAGAGATATTTTCCTGTCGCCGTGGTGTGTGGCCAATTAACACAAAAGTTGCTAAAGTATCTATCGATAAACACTTCAAATGATAGCATTCCAATCTGTATCTTGTTTGTAGACAAAGTCACGTACTCATGCTTCGCATTTATCCTCGAATGTGACACTGCCAGTGATAACGTTTCTTTCTAGTTTTATGAGATAAAAATAAAACTTTGTATCAAGCGGCCGTATCTATTACTAAATTATGCATATGGATCTGAGAATATTTTTAGTTACGGCATGTGAGAGTCAGCGAATTGTGTAAGTTTCAAATTTCACACAAATATGCAGATTGATCACAAACATAAATATGGAACGAGCTAAATTTGATTTTTCGATGCTGTTTCTTTCGAAATTTTTTTTTTACAGAAAATTCACGATTTAGATGCAACTGCACTCAGGATTTTGCAAATTTGTTAAACGAATGTGTCACGCGACTGAGTGAAGTAAACGCATAAAAACGCACAAACAATATATCCCTATATAAGTCCTATATGTGATTCGATGATCTAATCAAGTTTTCTGTTTCTATAAAAATCCGCTATCGGATTTCAATATGCTAAATTTTTCGATGACTCAAGCCGTCTACATGAAGTTTTTCGATCACAAGTTTTACGTCCTTGAACTTGTATTTGAACTTTTGAAAAAATTATTTATATTTTTGATGCAAAAGCTGCACGTTCTTGACTTAAAAAAAAAAGAAAGATATTAAACAAAAAATAATTATTTAAAGATTTAATGAACTTTGATGTAAATTGATAAAGATGTTGATTCAATTTCTCTATACTATATGATTTGTCAACAAGATTTATCAATACCAAGTTTACATTTTATAATACTTTTTAATAAAAAATTAGGTTTCAAGTCCTTCAAATTTTATTTTATTTTATTTTAGGCTTTAATCGCCCTTAAAATAGATTCTGTTGCCACCCATGCGTTACCTAAGCTAAAAATTTCCCCTTCATAGAGTAGGTATCGCGACCTAGGTCAGGCACTCGATAAAGTGTGCTGACGTAAGTCGCCTGAAATACTCTTCCACGATATTCCATTGCAATTGCCGCAGTTTTCCCCGATGCATCTATCGTCGCTATATACATTCCCGGTGATGTCATCGATGTTCTGGCAGCGGCGTCAACTCCCAGCGAGAAAAAATATAAATAAAAATTCGCAAATTTTTGGATCGCGTCCGACGAAGGGCGAATCCTTCACACCTTATTGGACTCCAATCAGTCATCGGCGTCTTTCCTCGCGCATCGAGCCCATTAATCCGCGATAACGAATCTGAGAAGTGATATCGTTCTACGTATTAAGATAGGTCAGGCCTGTGTCGAGCGGTTAGCGATAAACGTGACGGGTTTGCATAATCGCGCGGCAGTGTGCGCGAACACGAAACGCATATTTTCGACGAAAACATATGTCGTGTCCGGTAGAGTCGCTTCGACGACGCAACACGAGTGCATAAGAGCGTGGCCAATTCGTTTCGTTCGTCAATAATCGTGTCTGTGCACGTAAGCAACAGAGAGTCAAAGAATACATGATTGTTTGGCGATCGTTAGGCGAGCGCGCTCGCTCGCTCGCTCGTTGCTATTTTCAGCGAAGCGGGAACACTTGCCTCTGATCGGCGCAACGTGATATTACCGCGAACGGACGGTGCGATTCGCGGAAATGCTGACTAACCGACTCCAGTCGCCGGCGTAATAAATCGTGGCCGGGTCGTGGCCGCGGGACGGTGGCGGCGGACGAAAGGCAGGTTGCGGGAGGTGATACGCGATGTCCGGAGGGCCTCTTTGCGCCTCGATGGCGCGCCATTCACGCGCGGAGATGCGGGGAAGGTGTCAAGTGTAGAGAACACTTCCTAGAAACGTAATCCGTCTCTCTGTGCAACCGACCGGACTCGATACACTGTGTGTATCGAGTCGGTGTTCGGTTACGAAAACTTATCCGCTCCGTCCGGCGCGGCGCCGAGCCGTATATGACGCCTACTGTTTGCGCAACATTGTTAGATCAGGTCCCACGTTGCTGAACGCCATAGCGTATAAATCGCGCATTTTACGATGCCAATTAATTCAGCGGCGTCGCGTGACGTGCTCGAGAGCTCTGTACCAGATGTTTTTAACCGCGACAAAGACGTTAAATCTTTTCACGTAGCGTTTAAGGATAGATAGGTGCAAATTGCTTGTTATTGTTCTCTTCTCTCCGCAGACTGAACTGGATCATATTTTGACGAGTTTTTTTTCCCCATTTTGTTGATTTTGTCTCAAATTCGAACATATACAAAACCAGTAAAATAACATTTCGGATCATATAATTGTACATTCTTATTCCTAAATGTTAGGAGAGTATATTAAAATTTTTTAGAGCTCCGAAAGTAAAAAAAAACTAGAATATCATTTATCAGTGACCCAGATGACTAAGCGGTGAAAAACTGGGTAGTCTATGAAGAGTTAATGAATGTAATTACATCTCTAATTAGAGATACGTTTATACTAATTTATATTAGCAACATTTATTAAATTGTCAAACATCGTGCTCCAAAATGCACTGAGGAAAAAGTTAAATTGATTAAATTTTTCAGCTTGATTAAATTTTTTCATTTAAAATATTCGTACATGAACTACTTGAACTTTATGTATTTATATATTTAATTTAAGCATACATAAATTTAACTTAAATACATTAATACATGAACAAATTTAATAAAAGTAGAAAATTTCAATCAAGTAATTTTTTTTCTCAGTGTATGGAGTTTAGGCATCATTGCCCATTGTTTCGCGCACATTATTACCTCTCCCTTCCTCTCCTTCCCTCCAGTCTGAGCAATGAAAAAGGGTAGTCTGTAAAAAGGGGTAGTAATATTTACTTAACATTTTTCTCAAAAGTTATCTCGCGGTTGATCCTCACGCGAATGCAAAACATTGATACTGTGCAATAACATTTGATACGCTCGTTCGTCAAGCGCTCTTATTACAAAAAAACTGATTCGTGAGCGCAAACAGTTGAGCGCCACGCAGTTAATTAATTGAGCGGGATTCGGACGTAAACGTTATACACGGTTCGGCTAATGGCGTTACTCGAACGCGCGATTAGAACCGTGCCTCGCGTTACGCGCCTCGATATCGCCCAAAAGAAAAAAGAAAAAAATATCCTCCATATGCATGTACATCCCCCTACGCGGTTGCGTCCGCGACTAAAAATAATGCACTGACTCGGTTGCGGGGCATCTCGTGCTGCCGTGCGTCACCGTCGTCGCCGGCGCAACGATAACGACGAATTCCGGTGTGTTTGCAACACGTGCTCGCGAAATTCGGGAGCCCGCATGGGTCCCGCGAGGCGTCGCGTCAAGGTTAGATAATAATTTTCTTGCATCAGTACCGGGTGGCGCACACCATTCTCAGATAGCGCGTGCACGGATGTGTGCGTATATTAACTACGGGAAACCGGTTAGTGCGCACTAAATCGGACTGCGGGCTACTATTTTTTTCCCCGCCGACTTATGTTATGTCCGACTTAATGGCTTTCACGTGTACGCTACCGTGTTCTTATTTTTATTCCGACGTTAGTTTCTCCAACGTCTCTCTCTCTCTCTCTCTCTTTCTCGGTTTCGGTTTTTCATTTGTTTTTTATCAGCGTCGTCCACGGTCGAATGCGAGGAATGCCTCGCCGAAAACGAAAGTTAGCCGGCATGTGCTTCCCACACGCGTATACTTTTAAAAGGATTACTTTGTCCGACGTGCGTAGCGCTCGGTATTATTGCGCGGAACGCGTAATCCACCGCTGATGCCGATTGAAATGCAGAAATGGAAATTTCTGTTGAGCAAAAACAAAGCGTTCGAACCTTCGGCGCTTCGGATAATTCTTTTTTGCAACTTTTTTTTGTCCAGCTCGACTTTAAAGGCTGGTATGCCGACGACGACGGCGACGCGGCGTGTGGTGCGCGTTGATAATAATTTCCGCGGCTCGCGCGACCGACTCACGTGTATTTTCAACGTGTCGCGAGTTGCCAAGCGCGGACGGCGTCGGCGGCGGCAAAAAAGGAGCGGCGCCGCGGCGCGCGTTTCTCGCGTTTTATCGGCTCTCCTCTACATTGTCGACTAATCTCGGTAATGCGATGTAAACAGCGCTATTTACTTCGTGCGAAACGTTCCGTGCGCCCGCGCGCGCGCAGCTACGCGCCTGTCGCAACCAAGTTTTCATAACAACACGTTACATAACACAGCGCGCGTTAGTCATCGTCGTCATCATCATCATCATCGTGCGACCAACGTGAGTTCTGTTGTCGGAACTAACGAGTAGTTTAAATACCATGACAGCGCGGTGAAAAAGAAAAATGTGTTGATTGATGCGAAATACGATAACGATATACAATTCGGAAGGTGTAACGCTCAGGCGGTACACGTAAATAATACACGTATGTTCACTTATTGCGCATAATATGTAAAAATAGACTATACTTTCGAACGCGCTATTTGCCACTTTGTTGTGACGGTTGATGGAATTACAACGTCTGGCGCCAGCGGTTATGTAAGAAGCGAAGAATGAACTTTATATTTCCGTAGCGCATGCTTTCCAGATCGTAATCACGTTTTGGAGCAACGTGATCTTTATTAGCCATGGTCATCAGCATGAGAAAGATGCCTTCGTCACAATTCAATCTAAATTTATCTTTAATTTACAGTTTCGCGGAGTTTACTACACGAAACTGTACGTGTAGTAGAGTTTGTTTTCAAATCTCCGCTGCTCTCTGCGCACATTGATGTGACTCAAGGCCGTAGCTACTACAGTGTGGTCTCGAGTCGAAATTGGCAGAGACCAAAGAGAGAGGACTCGAGAGAGTAACGATCGTTCAGTGTAATTATTTTATTACGTTCCACCGAACTTATCCTCGCGAGAATCGCTCCAGATTTCACATTGGAAAATGCACGATTAAGCCAATGAGCGATAAGTAGCACCGTATAGTTCTCTGATAACAGGCTTACAACTCGAATAGCGCATTGCATAATGCAAATGAGCGGGGTTTCCCCTTCCCTCCTAGAAAACCATCGCCTGCCTTCGACGGTGCGCAATATTTTCGTGACCCTCGACTGACATTGCCAAACAACCAATACAGGCGGCGATAGAGGGACGGTCTCGCTAGAGTGGAGGCCAAGGTCGTAGCTGATCCCCACCTTACCGTTCGCTACTATGTTGACGCCTATCGCTCGCGCGTTCGCTCGCTCGCTCGCTCGCTTACTCGTCTTCCTGGTGACGCAACTACAATGTTGCACAGCGCTCGATCCGGCGACCATTATGGTCGTCGCTGTAATTCCCGCTTACGCTGAGTATCCTGGAGAGGCCACCTCACTGGCGCCTGTTGTTGTTCTATTTTATCGTTTTAATTTGCCGTGCCCCTGTAGCGGAATCTCCTACCAAGCCAAGTCGAGAGAGAGAGAGAGAGAGAGACCGTCATTGATTCGTGTTATGTTGAATGTTACGCAACGAAAAAGCCGGTGTGCGCTTATTTTGAGGTGCGCTACAATTGTACGGTTGTAGAAAATGATTGATCCTCGCGTGTAATTGAGCATTAATCTCGACCCATTAGCTATGATTAAATCCACGTTGTTGCGGAACGTTGCGCTATTGTTTTCGCGATTACATTTTAAAAAGAGTCACAAATAATGAATATTAATCCCGCGTTTGTATTTGATTTTAATTTATCGCAGGAATGTTTTCGTTTGTCCTAAGAATAGAGAACCGGCGAACAATTTCGAAAGAAGCGCTTGGATTTTTTTTCAACTGCATCAATATTTTTTTTAACGAAGTTTACGTATCCCCCTGACATAATCGGTCCGCATCGCGTTTTCACCGAAGATAAATTGTGCCCCTCTGCTTGGGAAACTTCTGGCTTCTTCTATGACGATTGACACGGGGCTGGGTGAAAAACGGCATTATGCACGCACACGGGCATGACATACGCGCTCAGAGATACTTTCGTGTTCGCTTTTATCGTCGCACATGCATAAAGGAAGCACGAGGGTCGTACGACTGGCGTCCTTGTAGGGAAAGTTGTCAAGCGAGAGGAGGCCGAGGGTCCAAAGTTATTATGAATCGCGAAAAATTCACTGGAACACTAACTTTTCCGTTAGTGGCTTTTTAAAGGGTTCGTTCACGACTCTTGACGACCCATGTCGTTCGATCAACGATCGCGTGACTCTAGAATTTCCGTAGAGCAAGCAGATATAAATATATCGGAGAGAATGCGTGCGACATAAATTATTCGTATGGCGTATACCATATTTTTCATCGCCGTGCTTGTTCAGCGTCGTCTAACGCTCGCATTTTGTCTGCTTGCAGACAAAGCTGCGGCGCCAATGGCATCTTCTCGCGACGTCTGGACTTCAGCGCTTTCAACAGTCTGCCCCGCACCAAGCTGAACTCCTATCATATTAAGGTGAGTAATTAAGTATTTACTTTTCGACACGTCCGTCGCGTCGCGAATTTCGAGGCGTTTGAATTATGTTGCTTCGTAAGCGAAACAGACCGACCGACCGACTGACCGTTCGAGAAGTGATGAGTCGTTGACGATTATGACATTCTAAACGTGTCGCGTAACGCGGCGTTCGGGGCAGGGGCTACTTTTTATTTGCCTCGAAGAGAGAAAAAGTAAATTATTATCATAATGAAACGATGATAAAGCGTAATAATTTAACATTTGATTAAAAATACGGATTTAATTATATATGCACTTTATAGTATACATAAATTATTAATATACGCGTTTAATGGAATATAAAAAAATTGTCGGACAGTTAAAGTAATATTAGCATCGAGTTTTTAATAGAATATGAAAAAATAGACGGAGAAGCAAAGTAATATTAGAACGATCAGGTTTAATCTCGTCGTAGGCACTTGTTCAATTAAGCTTTCCTTAGCCTAGAAAGACATCGTCCTTTCTACGCGCGTAAATCAGGCATAAGCTACGCCCCTAGTGAATCCTTTCGCATCCCGTAACACTGTCGTCCTACCCCAAATACGCGGGGAAATCAATACTCGAGCAGTGCGAGTAGTGTGCATGTGTCTCTTTGCGCGCGCACATACGCACATACGCACGCACGTCCATCCGTCTATATATGCGCCGGCGTTAAAGAATACTTTTACTCTCTTACGCTTTTCCCTTGACCTGCTACTTGCCGTCCAAAGTCCTCTTGCTTCGACGTCAATTAATGTCAACCCTGGTTAACGATCACGACTTATCCACCTGTACCGTAAGTAGTATCGTAATCCGGGAAAAGCTGAAGAATATCATTAACACAAGATTACCAGAAGTTAATCCGGATTATCAGTGCGATCTGTTTAGACTAACGTTTGTTTATATAGCGCTAATCTTGTTTAACTGACTGTTTTCCTCATCCGCATCGATTGCAGGAAACTATGAGATTGTAAGAGAGAGAGAGTGCATCGTTAGTTCGGAATACAATGTCCAGAAAACGCAATGTATTGTTAATATATATCTATTTTTATATTTATAATTTAGATTGTGAAACGTGCATTATTTTAATTTATTTTGAAATATTACAAATATGGACACGGGCGGACAAAGCTTCCGCATCGTGAAACGTGCATCATTAAATTATATAAATTTATTAAATTATATAAATTATATAAATGAATTTTATAGAAAATTATATAGGATTTGCATCGAATAAAAGAGATGATTATTTTAATTTATATAGCATTGTAATTTCGATGTTAATACAAAAAGAAAATAATACCTTTTGATATATAATGAAGCTTTTAATATTTCGCGTCGATAAAATACTGCGTCAGTCTATTATGTAGCCGAAAGTAGGCTCCTTGAGGGAGGAGGCTCTATAAGTGATGCACATTTCAACCCCCGTTTCGTAATGCCTAACAAAATTTGACCTAGGACCTGGCCTCGACCTCCAAATTGCCTGCCATTTCGGCGCTTGTTTGCGGGAACTGAGAAAGAAAGGATAACTGGCAAAGCAGCCGGAGTCGGTTCTCCCCTCTGGAGTAGGGTACGCGCTTCTGCAGGGTTCCAAATGACTTGTCTTGATACAGTCACCCGGGCTGTAGTTTGGGAAACCTGCCAGTGCACGATTCTGACAGTTAAAGAAGTTAACGACGCGGGTAATTAGCGCTCCGCAGTGCGTCCCCGGCACAATTTCTGTGTACCAGTCGTTACATTTACTGCATTACTACCGTTGTCGTTATTATCGACGTAACAGAGGAGTACCAGCAATCATTTCTTCCGCGACTTTTTATATGTGGGACCGTTTGTCGTGTGGCGCGTTCATAAAATTGGTCCTACTTTATTGGACGGGGCAATATTTTTTTTGGGGGCAAAACACAATACGGTTCGACATGACGTTTATAGCCCACTGCAAACTGCCCACCAAATTATTGCACCGATATATGCGAGGCAATACGCTTTAGGGAAATCTTCCTGAAAATACAAGCGATATATCATTCGTTATTATCGAGGAACAATTTTTTACTTGCGCTTGATACTCGGCACTCAACGACAGTATCGTAACATCATAGATGATTAATTAACAATTCTGACAAAGACTTTTTAACGCGCTGTACATGCCTTCGCGCTTTACATCACGCCAGTGGAAAAATGGACAAATGTCGGGCGAGCAATATTTTCACGTCGCACTCTTTTATCGGTTAGTGTTGCGCAATAAGGTTCTCCGGTGGCCGTTCTCGAGCGTGTTTCACCGACGAACCAGCGGCGGTTGCTGGTTCCAGTTTTTCAATAATACCGGTTCTCTCAGCTTCGCCGGCCGGCCGGCCGGCCGGCCTAACGAGACCCGTTAGGTAACTCGAGGGAGATCGATCTCGTGCGCGCGAGAACGCGCCTCATGCGAGCGTCTATGTATTGGCGTGCAACGGCATGAAGGGTGCATGGGAGGCAAAGGGGAGGTAAGGGGAAAGGGAGAAGAGACTGGAGGAACCAGGGCACCATTGTAAACCGCTGGAAGCTGTCGAAATACCCTCCGAGAGTCCTATCCTCCCATGGCAACCACGTCCCCGCAACAATCGCCCCGCTCTATCTCTCTCGCTCTCCATCTCGCGTAACCCTCTCGTATCGAGGGTGGGTCACCCCTTTCTTCTGCGTTGCGCGAGCGATGCGACGCGAATTGCAAAATGCAAGCTTTGCCTTTTGCGCGCTGAATACCGATGCGCAGCCGTTCCCCGCGGAATCGCTTAAGACCCGGGGATTGCCGCTGTGAATTGGAAGTCATGGCGATAACTTCTCCGTTAAGACCCTCTGTTAAGACACCGTTGAGGCAAGGGGAGAAGAAAAGAAAAAGAATCTTCCGAATGTTCTCTCCTATATCGTTGTCTCGCACCCTCTCGCGATTTTTGTTATTTCGCAGACCCGACAGTAAAATAATACACACCTACACGGAGGGTCGAGTAGAATTTGCGAAAATACATGGAGGCTTCTTTTAGGGGATAAGAGCGAAGGCGCGTCCATGTGTGTGCAAATCGCGACGGGCGATTGCGAATTCCTCCTCGTGTGAACGACCTCGCGGCGGTGTCTAACGATAAATCGGACAGGAGGAGCAGTGGAAATGGGAAAGTGGCGTGCCACGATGCAGTAACAGTAACTCGACACGTGGCTTATATAGACGCTGAAACTAGGAGTGGTCCGCGACTCGGGCGAGCGTTCGCCAGCGATCGTTTATATACCTCGTCTCGTCGCGCTTTTATCCACCTCCGTACGTAACAAAAGCGGTCAACGTTCGTAAGGTAATAACACGATGTCTCGCGTATTCAAAGCGTCTGCTGCAGCTAACGCGGCGCGGACGTTTTTACGGCGCCGCTGCATTTTCTTTCGCAACGTGTTATTTTTTTCCCCGGCTGACCTTTAATAAATCGACCAAGTAATTTCGAGTCATAAATCCGCGCCTATTATCCAGTTTTGATATTCCAGATAATTAAAATTCGCTGTCTTAAACGTGAAACGCTGTGTGGGAACACGTCCCGCGCGCACGCGCGAGCACGCATGTCGTTTATTTTTACGTAACTCCCGCAGCTTTGTGAATTTCTCCCTCCAAGGTGCGCGAGGCGGTTGAACGACCCGAATATTATCATTTCGTCGAATACTCGATACGCTAAGCGTTACATCGGCGGGATAGTTTATTATTGCAGTACGCCGCACGAACCGCGGCTCTTTATCTCGCGACTCGGTAAATATTGTTTCTTGGGCGCTGTGACGAAGATAAATGCATCGAATGTCAGCGGCGCCAGCTTGCAGAAAATACTGAGCCGGCAAAATGTCAGACGGCACAATACTCCGCTTCTTTCACCTTCTGTTCTTGCATAATTAAAATTGTGTAAGATGAATGAGATATAAATAATCCGCACAATACTCCCAAATTAACAGTAAGAATAATTAATTAATTAAGTGAACGACACCTATTGTATTATAGGTTTTTTTTTTAGAAAATATTACAGTAAAGTTATTTTAAAGCAAGAGAGTGTAGTCTCTCTCTCTCTCTCTCTCTCTCTCTCTCGCTTTTTCTTAGAAATGAATTTTGAGAATGAAATACCTCACTGAAACTGACGCTTATGCCGAGCGTTATATTTCGCCGCTGAACGCATCACATCGCCCTCATTATCTCAGCCTAGCTCGACTCTGATAAGAGATCGTTCCGTTAGCAAACATTCGCGAACTACGCTTTTTCTGACAAGGCCACGCTGTGCGAGACGTAATCTGTTCATAAGCTCTGTTGAGAGTTATAGTTCTATTTTTTTCAAGATAAAGCTGTTTAGTGCAAAAATACATTTAAGATAACTACCTGAATTTTTTTTGTTACGCTTGACTTTTAAAAGGATTCGATTGAATTGATCGACGGCGTCGATGGCGCTTCTTAAAAAAAATTTTATAGCTTATGTCTATAAAAGTTTTTATGGACATACGTTCTTCCCTCTTTTCTTGAATATATTATTTATGAATTTTTTTAACCAAAGGAAAAAAATTATAGAAAAAAGACTATAGAACATCGTACGGCGTAGACGAGATCAATCTACCTCGCAAAGGATGAATCGCGTAATTTTCTCGAGGATCGCGCGGAACTCTCGTTGGTCTATACCAAGTGGCGCTAGAGTTCTCAATGATACTCGTGTTCGAGGGGGCAGAGATTAATTAAAAGGACCGCTCGTAAGAACGACGTCGAAAAGCTTTTCTCGTAATTTAGTTGCTCTAGAAGAGCGAGGCGGTTCTTTTACGAACATCCTTTTGCGTTTCGAGAATTTGCCTGCGTCATATCTTGCTCGTCGGTTCAATAGGCATTAATTTTTAATGAACCAACGCAATTTTTCCGATCGGATCGACTTAATAGAAAATCATATTTTGTCGTCGTGATTTTACTAATTTCAAAATTAATGCTTTAACATCGAAATGCACCTTCGTTTTTATTCATTAATATAATTTTAACGGCAAAATTATTACATATTCAACGAACAGCGGACGCAAAATAGATTTTCATGTTGATCTATTGAATGTTAATAATGTACATATCTTGCTGAAATAGTTTTTTTTGTAAACGGAATTCTTTATCTTTATTACTGTTATGTAATGCTGATTGCTAGTTGTTTTTATACTAACTTTTAAGTTTAGTTCCACGTAATTTCCGAAATGTTAACTGCCTATTGTTAAACCGTTGCTATTAGCAAGATTTTTTTGCCACGCTCGCAGTAACGTGAGACGCATTAACCCTTCATGGTCAAGCCAGCGCAAGAACAATCACGCTGTTTTGAAGCAGTTGTTCCCAAGTAACGTAATCCTCCCGCTTCTCACTACTGGTACTGATTAAATTCAAAGCCAGTGCAAAATAGTGAATGAAAGTTTTGTCGCTCGCGTTTCGAACAGTTAGGCCACGTTATAATAATTTTATTATGACGTCAATGAAAAACCAATATTATGAGAAATGTTTATACAATTCCATCTGCAGCAGTTAAACTTTGATTGGATTTTGAAGTTTTAATCATTATTGAGTTCAGAAATTTTTACGTTTGAAAATTAAAATAAAATTACTTCAGATTATTCTTCTGATTATCTTTGAAAAAAAGATTGTGCAACACATTAATGTTTATTGTAATCGTACAATTATAAAACTACTGATAGAAAATTATTAATTAAAATTATTAATTAAAAATTGATTTAGAAAAAAGTTTTTACTTTGCACTAAATTAGAAAGAAGATATTTGCAAGAATATTTATATACATATATGTACTTATTTTTTCTTCCTCTCTCTGGCGCGCGCGTCTCCAATTTTCTTCATAATTTATCTCTCTTTCTTTTTTTTTTGTTTTCTGAGTACATTTTGTACGTTAACCCTCATTGCAGACTCTTCACGCACAATGGAGGTTTGCATTAAAGGTCATTAGCTTAAACGTTCGCCTTCCTGTTGCGCAACTCGCGCAATTCAACGCGCTGTTATTCGCGAGACTGAAAGAGAGAAAGAGAAATTGAAAAGGAAAAAGACGAAAAGAGAGTGTGCTTGAACGTAAAATAGTTGCGTAAATTATTAGTGCAGCAAATATGGTTTCGATATTTTCCATCTTTCAATATTTTTTTATTACGAACGATGTCTGAGATTAGCGAAGTTTTGAATTTTATTTTAATTAAATTAATTAAATTGTTTTAATTAGAAATTTTTTAAATATATATCTGTACTGGGAAGGAATATTGTTTTTCAATATATATATAAATCGTCGCGCTAAAGAGATTAAGTAATTCGTTTATATTTAACTTTCTTTATCGTTTACTATTACGACATTATTATTAATATGCAGTTTAAAAGACGCAATTATTTTTTTGTGATAATACGAGTTACGAGACTGTCGTCAATATGGACTTTGAGTCGCAGACGATCAGACTGTCCTTGAATTTATCCCTGAACTGGGATAAGAGTCGTGGTTCCCTTGAGAACTCGACCTACCTCAATCGGATCGATGGTAGATAGCTCTATGCTTCTCTCGCTCCACATCACGCACACTATAGTATTTTTGTCCGTAAACTTGATATACCCGGGTAATCTCCATTTTTTTCGAGAGCGAAGGAAAGAACATGGTTGGCTAGAACGTGATCGATGTACGTTTTATTCGCACGATGAAAATAATGTCACGCAAAATAATTTATTATTCTCCTGTGGTAAAAAAATAAAGGAAAGAAAAATTACTGATGAAAGATTTTGCTCTCTTCCGTACTTATTTCCGTATGAAATTTGTCATTAGACTATAAAAAAAAAGCAGTATATACTTTGTCGAAACGTAAAGTTAAAAAGCCACTTGAAGTAATGGTTTTTTTCGTATTTACAATGCGCTCACTTTCTCGTGAGTACGCATAATTTTTTCTTAACGACGAAGTGGAAAGAATAAGGAAATCAGAAATGGCAGATGCGTGTTTTCTCCTCATCCTCATCATCATTATGAAGAGAAACAACCGATGACCTCTCTTTGACGAACAGGATTATGAATGGTAATGAGCAACGGTTCCTCTTTCCTTCTCGCGCTCATTAGACTGAAGAGTCACGGAAATTAAAGCAATTGTCAGGGACGTGCTGTTCCACACTTAACGACCCGTTCAAACTAACGCGATAATTTTCCTTTCAACTAAACATTTTTACTTCGTGCGCTGTATATAAAAATTTGCAGCTCTTCACGATTGATTTTACGTAGTTGATATCTTTTGTAATATTAATAAGCAATTAATAAAAAAAAAAAAAAAATTTATATTGCCCGTGAATAAGTATTCAGAATAAAATTTAATGTTTCCTTCGAGACCATCGGTGCTTCTTTTATTGTCGCGGTTAGCCATGTATTTTGGGAACCCACTTCCTGTCGTGCGTCGCGTTCTGACAAATCGTGGCCTCGCGAGACAAAGCGCTCTTGCCGCGACTGAAACAATGAGCGAGCGGTGGTCAAGCGTTCGTCGGGAAAAGGGGAGATGGGAAGGACCGACACCGGGGGAAGAATGAAGGAAAGAAACGAGTTATAATCTGGGCGAGACAAATGTTCGTTCCTCCTCGTGCGGTCGTGTCATTGGTCTGACGCGTCTCCTAGAAAGCAAAAAGGAGAGAAGCCGCATGTATGCCCGATAGAAGGGACAAGGGAGCGCTCGACGTCTCGAGACCCGGACACACGACGACGACGACGACGACGACGACTGCTCTCTGTGGACGAAAAGTTATGGCGGTGGACGCGGTGCCATTTCCGTTTTCGTCGCGAAACACGCAATACGCCAAGTCGCCACGAAACGCTTCTCGGGGTGCCTTTTACGGGTTTCCCTTCGTCCATCGACGACCGGTTTTTGTGCTCTCCTTAAACGAGAAAACGCTCCGCGTCCGTGTTTCCCTTTCTCGAGAATCGCACAGGATTGATTCTCTCTCTCTCTCTCTCTCTCGCGTTGCCGATTACGCGAGTAAGTCTATGTTCGTGCGAATCTCGCAATTTCTGCTAATCTCTTGAGGGTGGAACGCAGAAAAAACTTTCGTCTGAATCGGCGAATCGATATCGAGCGACGCGGGAGACTACCGCGTCGAATATTAAAATTCACGAAGCGTCGCTGTTGCAATATCGCGAGAAAATCTCTCCATCCCCGCCAAGCTGAATGCTTTATTCGCGGTGAAACGAAGGCGTCGTAAGTGCTTGGAATTATACGCTCGACGCTTTGAGGAGATAAAATAATGGCGCAGAAATAAAGAAATCATGCGCGAGGAATAATTAACTGCGGGAAATTGCGAATGATTATTTCCTCTCGAAAGTTTCTCTCGAATAAATAACGAACGTATAAATAGATTATGTATGTACCACGAAAAAAGTAAGTCAAATATTTATATAACGTTACATTTTTACGCCATCTGGTCTTTTAAAAATGTATATGCAGGAAATTACGGATAGGACGTTTTCCCGTGTAAATTTGTTTTTTTTTTTTTTTTTCTTTCAACCTTGCGATTTTTGTAATTAGGAATAGGACATTAATCCTTTTCGCGCGTGGAATTCTCTGGTCGTGTACAACGTAATTGCCGTGCGGCTCCTAGGTATCCGCGGATTTTTCTCGGCATCGGTATCCCAAGTAATTAATGCAGAATGGCGCGCGAGGTGAGCAGAAACTTATTACGGCGAACATTTTTCCCTCGTGGCTGATAGCACTTTTCTTCCTCCTTCTCTCCCATTTCTTCTCTCGGTTTACCACGGCTCGCGCGCGCGTCTTTGTTCAAGCGGGCGTCTGCGCGCGTCGGCTTTTTCTTCCCGGCTGTCTCCCACAGGGAGCCCGAGCAAGGGGAGACCCTGATAGAGAAATAGTTGGAATACGAGGCGTTACGCGCGGTGATTTGGTTCTTGTGCACAATGGATCGATCTGTCTGCGTTCTTCGTGCCGAACACCACGAACCTCCAGCAACGCGCCAGATATTGCCGGCGCGGCGTTATTCCAAACTCGCCGTATTCGCATTTGAGGAGATATCTCGGGAAAATTCTCCTCAAGCCGGCTGCAAAGTATTAATGAACGTGTTTATTACAAATATGCAATTAATTCTCCGTAATCATTCTCCGTTTATCCAACTTACTCGCCATGTACGACGTCGGGTTGAATGTAACGGATGAAGTATTTAACAACTATTAGCTGAAGAGAAGCGCGCTATGATTGATAGAGAAAGTTCAGCACCGTAACTGATTAAAGACCAAAGTATCTTTGGTGCGTACCGTTAATTAAGATATAAATTTTCCTAGTGAAATAGTGTCCCCGAAATACCTTATGCCGGAGTGGCGCGGCGCGGCGCGGCGCGGAGATGTCGCTCGCGTGAAACGAGCTCTAAGCATCGGCTGCGGTTGCGAGGGGAACACTGCGAAAAGTTGGTAGATTTATTATGCTATTACCGAGGGTTATAAGGCCGACCGAGAAGAAACGCTCATGGGCGCGAACGTCGAAATTTGCCTGCGGGAGGTCAATATAATGTTTTCGGCCGAGAGTGGCGAGAGAGAGAAAGAGAGAGAGAGAGAAAGAGCGCGCAACGGCTGCTGCTTTCCCTTTCAGGCCCCATACGCACTATCCGCGAGAGAAAATCATTCCGCCGAGCGTTCCCACGAGAAGAAGGCGCGCGCACGCATGCGGCGAGACACGTCGACCTTTCGATTTTGCGTGAGCGGCCTAACTTGGCCAATCGTCGGATGGACTAAACGCGTATTTGCACATAATCGCGCGGGAAGCTGCGCGATATTGGCAATCGGTCGATGAAAATCGTTCGCCCCCCGCGACGAGTGAACGGACTCGTCTCGACGGCGGCGAACCTATTATTGCGCAAATAGGATACTCGGCGCCGTCTGATGAAATATTGTTCAACATGAAATACTGCCGAACACAATTTTCCCCGGTATGTGGGATCACAATCGCGTTAGCTCTCGCGGGGCGATCTACGCGTGGACGCGGAGAGATTTTAGCCTCGGCTTCTATCGTAAAAGTCGCAGTAGATCATCGGTTTTAGCATTTAAAACTGCGCAACTTGCTGCAACTGTAAATCCCGCGATTCGAAACGTGAGGCGATCCTCGGGAAATCTAAGAGAAAAGGCCAAAGTCGTTAATTGTCAGCGGGATAATCGTGAGAAAGTTTAGTCACACATGCGCCATATTGTCAGGCGTTCAATGGTATTATTCAGACCTATTGCCTCTGCCATTATGTGCAGTCCAATATTATCGAGTACACATTGATAAGATATCTACCGCGATTCTCTTTTTATTTTATCATTGATAGAAATAACAACTTTGCGCTATCGATCCTATCGAAGAAGCTGTCGGTGCTCGAGTCCCCGAAAAAAATTTTCTATTCGATACCCAACATATCTATAATCGAAGGCCGGTGCGGTAGTTCTGGTACGGTATCTACAGCCTATCGGTATATCGAGCGCGCGACGGCAAGAGATTATCACCGAATTTTCATTATTTTCACACGGTGGGGCGTCTGCGGCAGCGATAGCGGACCTAAAGGTTCCGCCGGGTGGTGCTGCGCATTGTCCGGACCGGCGGAATGGCATTCTATTAAAGTCGCCAAGATGGAGCCGCCCGCTCCTCTCCTGGCCGAAGTTCCAGAGATAGTTCGAGGGCAGGAAGCACGGTGTCCCAGGTATGTACGTCGTATAACCTGCGTGACTCGTATTTCTGGGCACCGATATTTTCCATCCGTGAAATACCGTGGGCATTCTACCGAGACGCACGCGAAGCGAGATGAGACGTTCCTCGGTAAACCGTGAATTACAGAGTACTTTTTTTATACTGCGTTGTGAGTTTTTTTTTAATTGTTAATTTTGCATTCCGAATGTTATATAAATACTGATCGAGAAATTTAAGATATGATTTCCTGACTACAGATTTTTTTTATGGGATTTTGTGAGACTGATATGCGTCTCTTTCTTTGAAATATATTCATGTATTTTTTACATAAAACAGTAGAGCTGCAAAAATGTTTTACAAGTGCATTAGATATGTAAATAACTTGATTGAGTTTAAAAGTCGTTTTGGATACACGTTCTGTGTTTTAATTTCATATTTGATTGTAATATTAAATAATGTATTTACTGCGCAATCGGACGAGAAATATTTTTCACACTCCTGATACGATGATGCGTTTTAGAGCAGGGGTGCAATTTAAACTTTAGGCGACGTCGTTACAAGGGATGAAAGTTCGGCCTCGTAATCGTTCGTAGCACTGAATGTCAAGGGCAAGGGGTGGTGGCTGGGCTCGTGGATGCGAGCAAACGGGCAGGGGTGGTGCGATGGCAATGGTCGATATTGGAAGCATCCAGGATCGGCCAAATTTACGACTGGCCGGGGGCAATTTTGGTACTGAACGAATTCTTCTCGCACATTGATACACCACTGTTATATGTGTTACGACCGGTTTTCGAAGATTAGAAAACTGATTTTGAAGTATCGATTGAGAACTGCTGCGGCTATTTCTTTTAGAAAGTAGATTTTACGTTAGATTGGAAGCACTTGAGAAATAATACTGCCAAATATTTTAATGTTACTTTACTTTCGATTATGCGAATCTCAATCTATTGACCTTACAACTATGATTGACGTAATAAGTCCGATGAAAATTTATTTCACTACTTTTATTAGTACCTAAGTAAAATAATAATTAATAGGAATTTTAAACAAATATAATTTAATCTAGGCTTGCTTTTCTTTTGATTTGATTGTTGATATATTTCATAAAATATATAATAATTTCTGTTTCAAGGCCACTCGAGGTCTTTAATTCATTAATAAAATTTCATTTAAAGTATGCTTTCGTCTTTACTATTATTTTAGTAAAGATGATCGAAAATACTATCTTAAGAAGTTACAACCATTTTGTCCAATTTCTTCCGTAATCCTAAGAGGACCATACAGTGAAAAGAACGTTTCATCCACATCCAGAACACTCTCGTTTTCTTTTCACATATATTTTTTCACATAGTTCCCACACATTCTCCGATAGATTACATCGGCTGCTTGAGAATCGTAAAAAAGGGGCCAGGCACTCGTGCGAACTTTAGTACGACCAAATCTCTCTCGCGCCGAGCCTCCTCTCGCTCCGTTTAACAGCTAGAGATATCAGTCTCGTTTTATCTTGAAGGCTGAAAGTGAGGTAGGTAAATTTGCGGCGAGAAGCGAGATTTGCCCTTTTTTTTTATACGCAGCGCGGATGTCTGGAACAACGGCGCGACCGTCGCAGAAGGACATTCGAGCGACGTCCGTAGGCAACCCTTTCGGTTACTCGTGCGGTTCGCGTGAGCTCGTACCCGGGCGATCCCCGGGCCAATCCTCGGCGCTTTCCCTCGTCCCTTGGTAGACCGAGATGTCCGCCGCACGGGGTGGATACCGCACACAGCCCTCTTGGACACCGAACCCTCTCCCGTGACATTAACGCGACCCTCGCACTTTGAGTCCTGAATATCAACGACATTAGCCGCAACCCCTGGCAGGTTGATGGCTCTGTACGGCAGCGGAATGTCAAAACCGCGGCTTTGGCTACTCAGACTGGTATTTCGTCACCAATGATACAATGGTGGAAACGCGATTGCCTTTCGCGCAGTTCGTAATAAAAGTCAGTAGAATCTTCTTTTAATTGGATCGAATATATACGTGTAACGTGCAGATCATAAGAAATTTCGATTATTTCGCTAAATAAAAAAAAAGTGATTTCCAATATCGCGGAAATTTCCCGACGCAATTTTGCTTACGTTGACTTCCAGCGTCAACAACTGCTTTTCCGCTCTTGCAGGTACTCTTAGCATTCACGACTAGTAAATTCTTGCTGCGTCAGGATCAAAAGTTCCGTGAGAAGTTGGAACGAGCGTATCCGTGAAGAGAACTTTCGGGCTTTAAGGTGAAATAGATGGATCGTTTATTCGCTATTATACGCGACGTTTGCTTCCGTGGGACCCGATAACAAGTGTGAAGTGACTGCTGCGAAGGATAAATGCGGAGAGATGCCGCTCGAAGTGAGTGACTCGCTCGTTAACTTAAGTTCATCAGAGTTTGTTTCGCGTCGCTTCTCTCCTAGACGCGCGTCTTTCGCTCCAGACGATCCCAGACATCGTATGCGTAACTTTTAGAAAATTCTCGTGTTAGTCGCGTTTAAAGAAGACACGTAAACTCGACGAGCGTCGAGTGACACGCGGCCACTGAGATGGCAATAGAAACAGCTTGATTTATTTTTCGCGAAATAACATCAATGGCGAGTATTCAACGTTTCCGGGAAATCCAGCGTCGTTGTTCCCTTTCGGCACTTTTGCCTGGAGCGCAAAGTACCGAGTTGTATTCCTGTCACTAGATTTGCAGGGAATCTCGAATAATTTATCCGGAATGGTCAGAGCAGGGCTCAAAGGCAAGGGACAGAAAGAGTCGGGACGCACTATGCAATAGGAATTCGGAAGGTCCGGGTTTCACAGTTACATGAAAGAGGAGGAACCGTGGTGTGCGACGGAGGCGGGATGTTTGCAACCGAGGATCAATACCTCGTAGTTCTCGGCACTGGTTATGAAATCATTGACCGTATCGGATGTCTCACCCTTAGTCAGACCTCAGCGGTCTTTTGGCCCATCGTTCGGCCGAACCTAAATCGACGCGTGCCGCACTATGATTCTTTTTTCTCTTTTTGACTCTGGATCCGCTGTTTTAAACATCCGGAAATCTGTTGGTTCGCCAACTGTTTTTTCTTTACTCCGTTCGACAATCGTTTTCGCGTCATCGTTTCCGTTAAAGGCAATTTCAGTTTTTTTTTTACGCGATAATTAAGGAAGTGACCTAGTCTCACTTTTTTTTTATTCGTCCTTGTCGACGGAGATTGTAGTTTCATAGACACAACCAATTAACACTTGGTTCTATCTCTTCGTTTATCTCGCTCTCTCAGAATACTCCGTTCGCTTCGAACCAACTTTATGGCACTTGCGTCTTCGACGGCCATAAAATTCCTCCAGAGACTATTCTGGAAGCTCTAAAGTCTACAGATCGGTGAACGCTGATCCTGCTTAAAATTCGCACGTACATAAATTCGAATTAAACGCGCTGTCTTCCGTATTTCCGAATGAATGTTCAAGCTGCGTCATAAACTCGAATAAAACCGAGTCTTTTGTTCTCGGAGCTTCCCCGATTCTCCGAAAAAAATCTCTCAAGCCTAAAAGTATTCTTTCGTGTGAGACAACGAACCTGGCCATCCTTTCGCCCGTCTACGAGGGCCTCCAACACAAACATCGACGAACCTTCGATCGTGTGACCCCTGTTGCCATCCTCCTTCGCCTTTTTCCTCCTTGAGATGTTCTTTTGGTCCCATTAAGACGCTTCGCTCCTCATAGTCGGTGTTACACAAATTAGCGACCTTTATACGGTTCTCTTCTCTTTAAGTCTGCCGAGAAGGGACAGGCGGCAGGGGGCGAGAGGGGGTGGGTGGGAATCAATGGCGCAGCTGACGAGCGTTCGGTTGCGCGTGCGCGCAGACAATTCTATCGACCGTCGCTGCAGCATAGACACGGCCTACCCCTTCCAACCCCACTGAGGCCAGGCTGATCTCTATACCGGGACGCGGGGGTGGCTCGGCTCTCGACACGGGCGGTGGCGGTTGAGAGACGCAACGAGAGGGTGGGATGCGGCACCGACGGCGGCAGCGGCGGCGGCGGCGCATCAGCAGCAGCCGGTGGCGCTGCAGCACTCTGTGCGGCCTTGACTCTGCGCTCGCTAACTTTCCCCGACGATCCACGCTAGACACCCTGGCGACACCACCAGACAACTCGGCGGCCTCTTTTTCTCTCTTTCTCTCTCCTTTTTCGTATCCCCGCTTTCCTTCTTCGTCTTTATACCCCGGATTCTTTCACCAGGGACTTAGCACCCTAGTACCGTGGGATCGTCTGTGATACTCATAACCCATTTTACAGAAGAAACGTCCTGTCGAAGGGTCGCGTGTAGTATACGCCACCCCATCGTTACAATCGAAAATGGGATACCGATAAAAGTTTCCGAACGATACTCGTGTATGAATACAACTTTCCGGAATAATAATTTTTGTATAACAGGATTTTCTAATATTACGTCGAAACATTCACTATACGTAGAATCGTATAAATTTGAAAGAGGAGAATTGATTGCTTCGAGGTCCATTTCGAGGTACTTTTCCCTAGTCATGGTACAGAAAAGCGTGATAGAAATGGGGGAGGAGGAGAAGGGGGAGACACACATTGCACGAAGCCAGGTGAAAAATCTCAGTGGAATTGACCCTGAAGAAGGAAAGTGAACGAACCGTACTCTCATAATTAATTCTCACACGAAATTGATTTCCAGCCCACGTCCGTCGTGATAAAAGATTAATAGTTGCCGTCTACGTCGTTATATTAACTTTACACGGGTAGCTGTAGTACTCTCTTCAGTCCCTTTCAACCCGGCGCAGTTTCTTGCGCGTCTGTAACATGATAAATCGCTTTATCTATCTCGCGGCGTCTCGTCTCGTCTCGTCTCGACTCGACTCGTCTCGTTGCGGCTGTGTCGATGGCACCGGGAGGAAAATGAAAGTTGGAAAAATGGTGCGCGCGGCGCGACGAGAAGGGGCGAGTCGTAACCTTTGGAACGGCGAAATATACCGGATTATGATGAGGTATCTTCCCGAGAGACGCTGAAACACAGTCTTTGAACTTGGACCGCGAGCTAAGGGGGAATAAAAGAGGAGGGAGGGGTGAAGACGCGGAGCTTCGCCGGGGAACGGCGAAACCTAAAGCTCCTCGACGTGGTGGCCCGACCTCTTCTCGTTCCCCTGCTCTCCCCCTCTTTTCAACACGCTCACAACACCACCCACGCGCTTTGTGCGCCCGAACGTTTTCGACGCACGCGACGACCGTAATCGTGGGATGTGACAGGGGTGGCGAGAGAAGAGGGAACAAGGGAGGACGACACGGCTGCCGGGAAAAGGTGTACTTTACGACAGATCTTCTTTCTCGACACGCGCGCGCATTTTAAGTAAACTCGGCAACAGCGTGGACGAGGGACGGGGCGGGACGTCCTATCGCGTTTTACACGAGGCTGCCTCGCACAGACCTTCTCTCCCTGTATCATCGTTACGCAATCTTGCGGAAGGAGAAATAACGACTCCTTTCCGCGCGCTCGTCTTCGCTTTATTCGGGCTTCTTCGAGCGTTACGATCTATCATTTTAACATCGAGTTTTATACGCGACGAAACTCTGATGTCTGCGCGGGGACAATGAGTATCGGCGTTTGGGGAGGCAGAATAAAGCTGCGCCGAGAGAGTGTGAACTGACGTTGCGAATAACACGCGCACATTGTGCAAGTTTTATTTTTATATACATCTTACATAAATTTTTATAATTCTATATATTTTTTCTAAAATAAGTGAATTAACTGATGAAATAAGCAATTAATGAATCGTAAAATGCTCTTTACGTCTTTTCTCTATTGTGCGCAACAAAAATCTATCTTGCTTTACTATGCTTACGTTAGATTACAGACAGCGCGTACAATTGATTGCCATCTATTGATTGCGCAAAAGGCACATGTATCTTTTCATTTTATTATGTAGTTTGTTGTAGGATTTACTCATGCCTACACGTATGAGAACATTTTTTTTTGTTTCCTACTCCTTGTTACTTGTTATTGTAGCTGACAAGGGGCCTCGCGGCGTGACACACGTTGTAATCAAGAGGCGGTCCTCCTAGCAATTTTAACCCTTTGTAGGTAAACGTACACGCGAAAATCAGACAGCCAACGTTAATCGTCGCCGTTGTCGTTCTCGTCTCGTCTTCCACACCGACGAACGACAACTCGCCGTCCTCGTCGTTCTCGACGCAGACCGCCAACGACTGTCGCTATCATCGGGCAGACAATAGAGTGATTAGGGCACAATGTTTCCTCGTCTTCTTCTCCGCGCTCCCTCGATTCCCGCCCGCGTTGCTCGCTCCTCCGCGCGAGGACGTACCTCGCGCGCATCTACCGACACACCTAAACGCGTACGCATGCACCCCTGCATCTCGCTGTGTGGCAACACGGTGCCTGCTCCTGCACTCCAACGACGACGTCATTCTCCTCCGTGGAGTACCGGAAGCCATTGCTCGGCTAGTCTCTGTCTCGGTTTGTTACCGGGGCTTGTAACGGGTAGGGGGGAGTATTGTGGCGCACGACTGCGAGACCGTCAACCGTGCATTAAGTTGATGTATGAGCTCCGGACCCGAGACACTGTCTGGCTGATGGCTTCCCTTTACGGCGTTCGACCGAGGGGAAAGCCCCGAGAAAATTCGCACCTATCCTTCTTTCATCTCGGAGTTGGTGCTCCTCTCCTGTCGACGAGTTGTCGATAACTGATAAGCGTTTAGGGCACGAGGGAAACAAGTTTTTTCGAAACTCTAATTAACGAGCACGGTCAAAATTTTGATTGAATACCCACCGTCTGGAAAACATGTTTTTCGTTTCTCGACTCTTCCATAGTTTTTATCACAAAAGATTTTCCGCTACGACCAATTTTTATCAGTTAGTTTTTAATAAAAGAATAACGCATTGAAAAAGTTATACGTGTATGCTCTACAAGATTGAAGGAGTGAATGCTCGCTTCTCTATATAATTAGCCAATGAAATCTTTACGATCGTAACGATCGATTCTCTTCCCCGAAGATAACGAATAGGACGTACGGCAATAGAGGAAGCGACCACGTAATTGATCATGAAACAATTATTATCATTATTTCCTGAACGTTGCATTTCAAGAGTCTTCAATGAGGTATAGAAAGTTAAGCCCGTCTAATACAGGGGTCATTAGAAATTGCGCGAGCGCGGCTCGAAGAAAGAGAGAGGACTTTTTGGTCGTTTATGCGTAGCTCTTCCTACTATCAGAGATCGTCCGCAAAGACGGCTTCTGCGGCGGACTCGTGCGTCAAGTACGCGTCTTGTAAAAACGGCGAGAGCTCCGTCGGTGAGAATCGTCATTTGCAAGAGTTACGGCCGGGCTCCGCGTCAAAGGGCCGCCGGCTAATCAGCTCCCCAAACAGAGGCCGGAGCTAATCTTCCCCAGCTCATCAGCAACGCTCTCCGCTCGTGTGAGAGAGCAGCGGGAAAGCGACGAGCGGGGGAGGATCACCGTCCCTTGATGTACGGCGGTGTTTGATGGAAGATAGACCGTCACGTAGATATACGTACTGACATAGTACTGAAATTGACACAAATCGCGGCGAGGGGACGAATACCTTGTTAAACATTATGCTGCCTCGGGGGTCTGTCGGTTATTACGAAAATGTTAAAATTTGTAAAATTGTACAATCGAAAATAACCTTCTCTAACAGAACGTCGAGTGAATTAGGATTAGGACAGTTTACCTCGGTAGATCTCACAGTGATTCTCGCTGTGATTTCGTAACGAAAATGTCGATGAACGTCACGTGCTCTCTCTCTCTTTTTTTTTCTCTCGATGAAGGATCGTGAGAGAAGCCTCCCTTGAAATTACTGTCTAGGGAAATGCGTGACGGTGGTCCACGCGGAGGACCGTTCGGGGGCTTGCCGTTGGTATATATGAGAAATCGGATTTTCGTTCCTCGTAAAGCCAGAGTGGAGGTAAATCGCCCTCGCCGCCTCACCTCTTCGTTTCGGATTCCCCGCGTGTTGTATTTATACCTCGCACGAGCGAGCCGACCGTTCCGAATGGAGTGGAAAGAAGCGTCACGTCCGGCCGACTAGACGAGTAGAAGGATTGTCTCGGGATTTCAGTGGCTCCCCGGGGCCGATCACACACGCGACGCACCGAGTTCTTCCCCCCGGATGGCTGCGGCATCTCTCCTAAATAAAGTCCGAGCAGATAGCATCACGCGCATCCGGCGATCGGACTTTGGGATAGGTATTCAATTTTCGTCTCGCATGCTCGCTGGTAATCCAGCCAAAGTGAATAATTGAATCGAAAAATTGCCTTCTTCCTTTCATGACCCTGCGGCTGCTAACGATCGCAGGATGAAGATAAGGGAACGAGAATAAATAGACATGTAATCCGAGAGAAAGACAGAAATTTATTTTGCCATGTTTCAATATGAGAAAAATAGTTACGTTTTTTTTGCAAGTTATTGACTCGAAGTTTTAAACTCGTTAATGACCACCTTCTATTCTTAGCCTGGATTTCAGTATCATTAATCAAAGTGTCAGTATGAATATTTTACGTCTCAATGTTCCAACGCTGTTTTCGCATTGCTATCGGCAGGCTTCAAGTTGATAGGAGGTGAAAGATAGGCGCGAGACTAGACACGATAAGAATGGTACGTTCTCGCTACTTTTCGTCGAGAACCAGCCTACGGCTTCTCTCCGCAAATCTCGTTCGCAGCGGCTTTTGTGCTGGAATAGCGAGACGTTGCCCTGCTTTTCGTCTCGACGTTTCGATCCGCCACCGCCGCCAAACTCCACCATCCACCGCGCGCGACCGTAGAACTGCCTCTCCTCCTTCCTTAAATTCGTCGATCTATCATCGGGGCGAGCCCCGTTGACTTTATCCGATCCGCCCGTTCTACGCCTCTATCGCGTTTTCTTGGCATACCGTAATGAAGATTTATAGGAAGCTTACGGGGGAAGGGGGAGAGGAGAAGGACGCGCCGCGGATCATCGAGATGGCTTATTGTCGTTCTCGAAAAGTTCCCGAGGTTTTAAGCACTGTCTCCTCGCCGCTTTCTCTCCTCTGGGAAACGTGGCTACGCAAACGGGGGAGAGAGGACCACAGGACAGCGCCGAGTATATTAAACTTTTTTTTTTTGTAGAACGTAGTGAGAGGATTGTGTCTTATTAAAATACTTGGCTCGCGCGCTGTCCGTCTCTTCAGCTTTCACGACGAGACGGAACTGTCTGGTCGAACGTTTTGGGGTAAACGTCCGCATCTCGGTGGATGTGCTGTACGCGAGATATTGTATGGTCTCATAGTAAATAACTCGACGTGTTACGTGAGTAGGGACATCTCTCTCGATCGTATACGTTGCCAGGAAAAAGATGTTACCGTAAATTATCACCCGACAGCATTGCATTCTTGGCGATTAATAGGAGCGATAGGTCTCGTTAGAACGTAAATGTAGCATGATTATATCGCTTGATCATTTTCTTTTAAGCGCCGAGATGAGATTGCCAGATTACTATGTGTGCTTTCCTTTCTCGCTCGATTCTCGTTATTTCCGTGGCTAATCACAGTGTAATATAACGTGTTACGCGTAATATAATAAGTCGCGTTGGAAAGTGAAATTAGTTGTTGCATGAACCTTATGCAATCTTTATGAACCTCCGGAATTCTCTGTGATATTACTGATGACATCAATAATAACAATGTAACAATTCATAATGTTAATGGTAATACGTATGTAGCAATTGGAACTATAGAACGTCTAGAAATCGAAGATAAATAGGTTTGATGAGAGAATTCAGGCCATTTGTAACAAGAAATTGTCGATATTGTTCGCAATAAAATTGCCATTTCTTGACCTCGTTTCGGAAAAAGTACAAATTTATGGCCAGAGTCTGCGCAATAAGCGACGCCGAACAATCGTTCAAAACGCGAATCACGATATGGTTTTATTACTGTTATCGTCACGGTCGCGACATTTCACAGGCGAATCGCGAGCGACAACGACGATGTTTTTCGTCTACGATTAGATCTCGTTCGCCATTGAATTTCACGATCGCGTCGTGGATTCTCTCGACGGATCTCCGTGCTCCTCCAGCACGGACGACATAAATTTCCATTATCGGACGGGTTTTGTATCCGGCCTAGACGCGGTTATTGTTCCGCGTTAAGTTTCTACGGCACCTCGTTTGTCCTCGTCTGAACTTCTTGAAAATGGAACGCGCAACTGCATCTACATCTTTCCTACACACTTATCTTATTCGCGCGAGAATTATTGTCGTTGGCAGCGCGACTGTCAAACGAATCTAGGAAGGTAAATTTAGACAAACATTTTTACATTTGATCTATTTTTTTTTATACTTTTATTTGTGCGTTTTACTTTTATTAGATTTTCTCTTAAAAACTTGGATTAAAAAAATATTTCGGAACTTTATTCAGTTGATTTACACATCACGAGTGAAATAAATTAAATCGGGTCACAGCAGTGGAACGAGCTAGCAAAGCCGACGGGAAGCTATGTCCGCGAGTTGAATCTTGGAAAGGTCCACCAAAGATGAAAATGGCAGATCTGCCTGCGGAACTCCTTTTTCCTGGGAGCTCGATATCGCGATAATAATCACCCCTTTTGTCCGGTGACTCGACGCGAAAGATGCACGGATATCTCGCGGGAGATAATCTCGGGATACGGTCGGTTCCTCCACTTTCACGGGCGCAAGTCGAGCCTTAAGTCGCTTTTAATCGAGTTCCCATGCCGTGTAAGTCGAAGGGGGAACGCCGCGGCACGTAGGTCGCCGGGCGAGATATCCTACTGGTGGAGAGGTTGCGTATTCCCGCTTTATATGCAAACGACGGGAACGACGGCGCCGCTTCCCGGGGTCTTAAGGCGTTAAGTAATTGCGCGGAGTAATCCCGGATATGGGTTATCGTTATCAGCGAAATCGCCGGTGTTACGCCTCGATCCTTTCGAACGTAATCGTAGATCTTGAAGGGGGAGTGTTGATAGTTCGCGGGAAATATATGATTCGGGCAGTCCGTTAAGTGTATTCAATCCCGCGGACGATTGCGAACATACATTTACTGCTATGCTATTAGAAGGCTAAAGGACGATAAATCGGATAATTGTGGATAATCTACTGAAAATTACGTCGTTTTACGTAACGGATGTTAACATAACGGAATGCAATTTTGAATACCATTTTTTTTTATTTTTTTTTTTATTTTTTTTTATACGTACGCACGCTCGTTTACAAATTTGCGCAGGTGCGCAGATATATTTATTCTATATTAATATACATTAATTACCATACTTATATATTTATATTTTATTTTATTTATAATTTATTAATTATTAATATATATTTATAATACATTAAGTTGTTTGTGAAAATTTCAATTGACAACTCTTCGCGCGTTGCTTTGAAGTTCCTCCAGAAATTTCTACTTTGTAAACGAGGTGCAAACGAAAATTCCGTTAGTGGAATCTACTTGAAGTTAAATGACGAATAAGATTTCGTTATCTGTCTACATTTAGCTTGGATTAAAGGGTACGTCTTTTCTATGGGGTGGAACGTGTCTCGAGCGAAATTCTCCGCGTTCACGCCGAGGAAAAAGGCGGATATTAAAGAGTGCGGGGATGTAACGGGCACCACGGTCAGGTTGAAAAACGGCCCTCGCCACGGTAGTTAATTCCAAAGAGGTCCCGGTCGTGTCGTCAGCTATCCACGGCGTACTCCCACGGGATGGTCTCTCGGTAATCGTGGCGTTTTGTCACTTTTACGTCGTGAAACGAGAAGCGAGTGGCTCAAAGGAGCTCATACAGAGATGGAAGTGACCACGCGGTTACTACCAGAGGGGTTACTATATCGTGACGCGAAAACGAGCCTGCCACGAAGCTTTCCCTGTGCACTGAAACAAAGATCCATTGACGTCATTTATTTGTACGTTTGATAATAGGGTGAATCTCATGCAAACAGCAAATGAGCTAGTCGTTTATCCAAAGTTGAATTTTTTAAATTAAATTATAAAAATAGAAGACTGTCTTTGATTGTGTCATACAAATTTATCATGGAGGTACATGTGATTTAGAAAAATAAACGAATGCGCAAGGGAATTGTGCTATAGAAAATCTACGGAAGAAATTTGTACTGATGCGAAAGGTTTCTTTGTTGAGATTTATTGTTTTCCCGATATGTCATACTCAATGCATGCAGGTCGCAATCGTTACTGACATTCAATGCGATCTGCTCTCCCGTATCTTACCGCGCCGTATATCGACGGAGTGTATTTTAGAGTTGCGTGCCCGGAAACATTGTCGCAGGTCAGTCAGACGCGACATGAATCACACCGGGCACGTTCACTGCCAAGGAATTGTTTGGTGACACTGCAAGACACGTACGAATATTTCGCCTTAGGTTTCGAGCGGGATATTGTTACTACGCACGAAGCATCGCCGAGTATAATTAGCGTAACGTAACATGGAAACTTTATCCTTCGTGTAATGTCGCTTCCCATAAATAGTTTCAAAGATAACGCAGAAAGGAGAGAGAAAAGAGAGAAAGGGACGTATTGAAAAAGATTAAATTTTAGATTCTTATTTATATTTTAGATTCTAGCGATATAAAAATTTATTGACTATAAAAGACCTTTTTATGATTTTTGGTTTTATGTTGGGTATAAATATCTGTATCACTTATTTTTTTTCCCTTAATGCGTCTTTTATGTTGCCTCATTTTATTTGTAGCTAACGGATTTTATTGAGTTTTTTTTAACGGTATCGTATAAATGCAATAAGATTCTTGAATTGTCATTATATTTACAACGTGTATTTTATTTTTTATTTTTTATACGAATATAATACAGACTATTAAGCAGGGGATAAAGAAATCACGTGTGGAACGTCGTGCGTACCATTCTATCTTCAGGCAATAATTTTACCAGAACGCATGAAGTAGTCATGAGCTCATGTATTCGTGATGGGCGGAAACATTTATTATGTCGTAACATCTTCCATATCTCTGAGAGTATTGAGGCGGCGTTATTTTTTTTTCCTTGCAAATACGACTCTTGGCCGTTCGTCATTAATGCCCATCGTGAACGGAAAGCGACCCAGTTGGTCCGAGACGTCCTATATAATTATGCAATAAAAGTGTATGGGTACGGCTGATCCCAGGTGCGGCGAGGTATCGAGAGATATTTATCTAGATTTTCGTACCCTATATTTCTTAGGCGATAAGCTACGGTCGCCTCACGTGGCTTTGCGAGCATATTGCCCGGGACAATCGCGATACGACAGACGGAAGGAACGTGCCGCCTAGGGCCTTGGGGGAGGGAGGGAGGCTATTCAATTACGGCTAACCGACGGCTTTGCTTCCTTTACGGACGAGAATTACGAGACGCGGCATTACGGCTCTCCCGCACGTCGGACGCCGATAGGCCGCCTCTTTATCGGGCCGCGCCAAGCTTGCGCTCGCGATAATACCGTGTTTCGCGCACGTAGCCCGCCACACATGCGGGAGAACCTGTTTACAAGACGAAAGCAAACGCGCGAGAAATATTCTCCATACGCCACATTCTCCCCTGCTATCTCCCTCATCGATATATGCCCGTAAAAATGTTTGGCACGTCTACACATCGACGTGCGATCTCGACGTTTATTTTTAGAAAGCTCGCACGCGAGAAAGTAAAAAGTCGCAAAAAAATTACGCAATGGCACGCGGCTGGAGTAGTCGGCGCGAATGTTTTGTTGCGCGAAATACCTCGCTTCTTCTGTCGGGCTACAAAAATATTCGCCTCGTCGGGAATGTCTTCCGGAATGACGTTGTGTTTCTCGCTCCGCATCCCTTAACCGACGATACAATTACAAAACATCGTGGCCATAAAGTACGGAACTCCGGGGCTTTTCGGAGCGCAGATTTGCGCTCGGGGACACAGGGCGAAAGTTGCAACACTACGACTCATAAATCCCCCTTCCCTTGAATAAATGAGGGGGAGAGGGAGGGAGGGCTCTTGCGCTTTCGTGTAAATACCGCGGGGCCATTAAAACTTTTCGCGTACTTAGCTGGAATTTATTTCGACTTGAGTGTGTGCGTCCGACTGCAAAAGCTGCGTGCGTTGTACTACGCTTACAACAATCCTCCCTTGCGGTACAGCGGCAGTAGCAGCAGCAGCAGCAGCAGCAGCTCGGTTCGAACCGCGCTCACGGCACATCCGCCTTGGTAATTTCAAACTTTTGGTGTATCCGGCGGATTTGTGCGGATCTTGACAATGGCCGAGGAAAATTCTCCTACGCTGGCCTCGCGCGAATTCACGCGGCCCACTGTTCTCCCATTGAAAAGTTATACCTCGCCGAAAGTTCCGACGGTTTCGTTAATTACCGGGCTACGCACACCCCTGCGTGCTATAAATCGCCGAGCGAGTAGTCGACGGCGATACTTATCGCCGGCTTAAAGGACTTACTACGCGAAAGTGTACCGCAAACTGTAATTCGCGAAATGCGGTTAGAGTCCAATCTGCGAGGATACTCTGATACTTTCAAACTAAGATACCTAATCTCGTTAATTTTGCTCGAGTTAATTAGATTCGCCTCTTGTAGAACCAAATAGCGTACAACGTGCGCAACATTGAAATAATATTTTATCTCATTCAATGACATTCAATTGTGTTTCTTCCACTTTATTTTACATGCAAGCCTCTAATATATTATCCAGAAGGAATTTACTTACGAAATTAACGAATTACGTTATTACGTGTCTGTGACAGTGTCAGAGAGAGAGAGAGAGAGAGAGAGAGGGGGGGGGGTCATTCATCATTTCATTAAAGTAATGCCGTAATAGTCGACTTTGATATCGCGACGCACGATAAACGACGTGAGTGCGATTGCTGTCTCGAACGCGTGTTCGCACATGTGGAAATGACCAGAGAAGTTCGCTCTCTATTAATTACCCGATTGTACCCGACGGACGAAGCGGACGGCGATAATACGCGCGGAGGAAAACAACGGAGACACGACGACGGCGGCGGCGGCGGCGGCGACGCGGTGTCCCGTGAGTGCCACAATCCCGATAAATTATCACGAGGATCGTGATGGTGGCTGCTTCCTTAGTTCTCGTGACTCTCCCAAATTAGAAATCCCATTTTCGCTTCATCGGTCGGAAGAGCTGCGCTTTACTCGGGCGACGCTTTCGCGGAATCGCGGCACTCTCACCTCGACGACGGTGAATAATAAATCTTTTCACGCGCTTCTAAAATCATCCGTCGTCGTAGGAAGAGGTGCGCGCGATTCGTCGATCGAAATAATATAGACGGTTGCGATAAGTGTTGAGCAGTCAGTAACCAATTAGGTTCGTCATCGTGCAATTGCGATTATACGAGGTAGCCTCTAGTCCGATTAATTTAATTACACGCTCGACGCAAGTGACCTCGAAGCAAATAATACACACGGCGCGCTCGCGCGCGGATTTATTATCTTTTATTTATATAAGCAACAGGTAACTTCAATAAGAAGCGGGTAGGGGCCGCTCGGCACGGCGCAATGCTCCTCTCTCATCGCGCGTTGATCTTCACACGTCGTCGACGTGATAATGTCGACCGAGGTGATCGCGATAAGAACAGTATCATGACCGAAGCTGCTGCGACCTTGTACGTGCCTTGCACGTACCGCGGAGCATGAGAGTGCATTATACATATAGCGCGTAGGAAATCCTTGGGAATTGCGTCTGAAAAGAAGCGACCGTTCCGCTCGATCTTATTCTGCTTTCCCATCGCCCTTCTCTTTCTCTCTTCCTCTCGTCGGTTTCCGAGGGGATTACAATTGGATGTTAATGACAGCGTTTGGTCGTAAGGCCGGCGAAATCTAATAGGATCCATCGCTCTCTCTCTCTCTCTCTCTCTCTCTCTCTCTCTCTCTCTCTCTATCCTCGTGAAGCTATTACCGTGGGACGGCCGTGCGATCAGGTTCGAAGCGCGCAAAACGTACGAAATTTATGATAACGGAAATTCGCATTCGGAAAGTAATAAAGACTAATATAAATCATACACCTTCGACTTCGAACTGCGTCACGTTGAAATTATAGACGCTTACATTGAAGCAAGTTTAATCTCCGTCTCCGTGACGCAACTCTCTGCTTCACCGTGCGACGTAGAATATCGCCTTACCGAACGTGTGATATAGCGGCTAAAGTGTATTGCGTCTAATTTTTCATTACATGCGCAGGAGATTCCCGCACATTCGTGAGCTCTTCTACGTGGTAGTTTCAATGTCGCGCGGTGATCGGGAGTCGCGTGTTCGTCTTTGTGATTTTCGCGCGACGCTCGACGCCAGTCCTACAGAATTTTTATCGAAAGTCTCACGATCAGGCGAAACTTGCATTTCCCGTTCTCCCGAGGTACGGCAAATCTTTTTCCAGGCGCACGTCGACGTATCGTCGTTCATCGAACGCGGCTCTCAGCGAATGCGTCTGGTTTGTCCGATAAATGGCGGTACCGGTGCCAGTGCCGGTGCCGCCGGCTCCGCGTGCACTTGCATCGAACGCGCATAATCAGTCAACGACCGCGCTACGCTAAACGCACGCGCTGTTACTTTTGCGTCAGGGTCGCCTCGGCAATGTGCCGTAACGTTGAGCTAGGTGAGTAATATCGCCGCTCTACGCTTCTTTACCGGCTCTATTCTTACCCACGTAGGTATATACCCGACGAGAATAGGTACCCCCTTCCTCCCCGCCCGTGTGTATGTGTGCGTGTGGCTAAGCACGCTCTCTCACGATGGTTTATTTTTAATATCGAGTATCTTTCATCCCTTGCCGTAATATTAGCTGTCGATGGCGGAAAGGAAGTCGCCGAGTATAAAAGTTGTAGATGTAGCGCTCGAGCTACGTGTCACACGCAGCTCTTTTAATCTAACCGCCAATGAAAAATTTCACAGACGCGAGCGTTAAGTTATTTCTAACTCACAAATTCAATGTGTTGTAAATAAATAATTTTTGTCAATTTACTCCTGCACTTGTGCAAACGGATGCGTGAAACAGAATTCATCGGAAAAATTCAGTTTACGACTTTACATTATTGAAATGTCCAGATTGACCTTAATTGCCGCGATTAGTTGAAGATTATTTCAGTACGGTCCTTATAGTGTAGTAGTTGGCTCAGTAATTTGATTTGATAAGTGATGATGACTATTATTATCCTGTCCGATTGGACCGGTCCAATCCATCCAGGCCAGGATTAAACTTCGCCTCGATCGTCACCTCCATCTGTCACGTAGTAGCTGGGCTAGCTACCTACCTAGTAGCCGTAGCGACTGTATCTCGCGTGCGCGTTGTAATCGGGCAGCAAAATGTTATCTTTCGTCAAGGAACTCGCCGAGTCCTGTTGCCAAGCGCCGCGTGGCACGCGGGCAAACGTTTTTGCGGTAGGTTAGTAATTTCGCTGGCGTTACGTATTCGCTTCACGCTACGAAGCCCACGCGTGCCTCGTAAGTCGCAAACCGGCACGCAGCACCGACTGGACCAGCAGCTGCCACGACATTTTCGCTGTACATTATCGGGATTGCCGGCTACAATGTGCGCCCGTGACGACGCGGATGAAACGTGATCGCGCCTGAAGCTGTGGTCGTGATCCAAGTCGCGGTGTCCAGCGCGCTGCGAGATTTAGGTGCATTTAACACACTAGCCGACGATCCGTCTTGCTAACGATGACGGTTGCCAACTAGCGCATCCCGATCGGTGTCGGGCTTAGTCCCAGCATAATAGCCCGCTATAACGACACTCTGCTGCGAGCAAGCTTTAATGCGTGCGCGTCCTGATTTGTGTCTAAATTTAATTTTATTAGTAAACAGTATATACTTTGAACAATAATATATCTGTTGAGACCCTCAGCAGAAGTTTATTGTTCTATTTTTTCCTCTTACTTTCAGACGATTTAGGTATAATACAATTTGCACGAGGTTTCTCTTACGAAACAGAAAAAAAATGATACTGCTAAGAGTTCTGTTATTGCCATGTCGAACAAGGATTGAAACGGTTTTACGAGCTATCGCAATTAGTTTTTTTTTTCTCCTTACGCGCAGATGTACATTGGAAAATAATGCGGTGTATTTAGTCACGTAATATCTCTCGTGGCTGCTACATTGTGAGAGAGACTACAAGCGAGAAAATTGAATTTATCACGGAATAGGAGGAGGTCGTATTACGATCTCCAATGCACTCTTGAATTGGATAATAAGTTTCTGGCGCGAAGTAATTGATTCGTCCTAGGAGTCATGATAGCTCACGTCTTTAACGTAAGATAAACCGATCTCGTGGCGTACGACCAATCGCGTGGCTCTTTTGCTATAGCGGGCCTTGCCCTGTGATGCGTATAAAGCCCGTATCACACTGCAGACTCCCGAATCTGACTTGACTACCGACTCCGACTCCCGACTATAATTCAACAAATAGAGTGATCTCTATTCTCGAGTCGTCAATCAGAGTCGGTCAGGGCTTTGCTGTGATTGGTTGAATTATAGTCGGGAGTCGGAGTCAGTAGTCATAGTCGAGAGTCTGTAGTGTAATACGGGCTTAAGATGACGGCGGCGGCGACGACGACGGCGGGAGGTGACAGTCGGTTTTCCGTTGGCCTAGGTTAGTACTACGGTTCGTTGGCGCCGCTGACTCTATTCTTACACGCTCCCTTGTCGTACTTAACACATCGTCATCGTGATATGAGACATACGTAGTTTGCAGGAGATAGAAACAATCGTACACAATCGATTGGAAATGTTTTACGCCTGTAGACTGCTGAAAAATTAAACTGTAACTAGAGACGCGTGATATTTAAAAGATTTTGAGAGTCAATTTGATATTCGATACAGTTGCGTACTTGCAATTTAATTTAGGAACTTTTGTGAAATTTATTGATTTATTGAACTTGTCAGTGTACGTAAATCTCACACACGCAATTAACGATATTATTTAATATATTTATTCCAGAAATAAAGTTTATCTTTATTGTAATCGAACAAAAATTCAAATAAATATTAAAATAATTTTATCATTTTTTCTCTAATTTTTTTTTACTGAAGATAGGTAAAATTGTGTTTTTATTAAATTAGAGAGAAAGAATAAGATTAAATTGTTTTTTGCAACGATTTAATTTCTAATTTGATCTCAATTTATCAATTGTATTTATATTCTTAATTTAATCATATGCACTTTTGTTCTTTTCTTGGATCCATTTGTTTACGTAATTTTTTATTAAAATGATGATGCATTTTATTTTTTAAATAATAAATAATTTTTTAAGATAAAATAAAACAATAATTTAAAATATTAAAAGACAAATAGTTTACATAAAACTAACTAATAATGTATAATTTATATAAATTAAACTTATATATTTATAGCTATATATAAAATTTATAAGCTAGTTTTTTTTGTAACATACTCGAGTAACAGTATTTCTATTTTCAAGCACTCTTATTCGAACGAAACGAATCATTATCTTAAATTAACACGCTTAAAGCGGAACGTAAATTTACACAACGTTATTAAATTAGGCTAATGCGCTAGGAACGAATGTTCAACGCGTAGAAGTTTCGAATAATTATTTCTTTCTTAGCACGTAGTAGGAACAACATTAAATATTTCGTAATAGGTAGACGTACGGCCTTGGTATTGTTTTGATAGTGTTTCTGTGTACGGCAAGGCTATTGTACGTTGTGTTGTCATTCGCCTGACAAGACTCGAGTCGACGAGTAACGGCGCG
This sequence comes from Solenopsis invicta, assembly GCF_016802725.1. NCBI lineage: Eukaryota > Metazoa > Arthropoda > Insecta > Hymenoptera > Formicidae > Solenopsis > Solenopsis invicta. The sequence continues at coordinate 10,076,104 of NC_052674.1, read as the reverse complement.
TGCCTCTCTCCGTGTGTCGTATCACCCATCGAAACGCGATGCTTCGAGTACGAAGACCCACCAACGCGATTATTTCTTGCGGACAATGAATTCGATTCGAGAACGATTAAGTCTATTTCATTTTCTTGTTAAATTGAAATATTTGGATATTGTACGAACTGTGCGCAATGTATTTTTTTATTTACACAGAGAAATACGTCACGTACATACGCTGAGAGAAAAAATTACTAAATTTGAATAAATATTTGTTTAAATATAATTACAATGAAATATTTACTTAGGGTACATAAATATTTACTCAAAAAAAAGTGATAGTTAAATTACTGTTATTGTACTGAATAAATATTTAATTACATTTTGTAAGTATTTCATTGCAGTTATATAATATTCAAATAAATATTTATTAAAGTTTAATCATTTTTTCTCTCAGCGTAGAAACTCAACTTACACGTAACTTGTTTGTTTGATCTGCGCCAGCGATAAGTAAGATAATTATAAATAGATATAAAAAGGAAATTGGAAAAAATTATAAAGGAATTGTAAATTGTAACAAAGCCGCGTGCGAAGGAATTTTTTTTACTATACGCGTCTTGTATAAAAACAGCGGAAGTATACAAGTTTTAATTATCATAAATGATAATTCATGATACGATCAGATACGCAGTTTCTTGTACCGAATAATTTGCGATTTGCGGGAGCACTTAAACAGGGAGGGAAAAAATCCAAATCACATTTGAATTACTTGTAGTCAAAAAGCTCGATGCTATCTTCGTATTTCTGCCCGCAATTTTGTGTAACAAATGTGTCGTGAGAATATTCTCATAAATAATTTTCAAGTATGCGTTACGCGAACTGATCTCGCGCGGTTAAAGGCCGCTCCGAAGTCTGGCTGCTAAGTCCGTGCGAAGACGCGATATTATCAAGAGGATAATTAAAGGAGTCACGTGTTCTCGCGAACGACGCAGCGATACATCGATAAATGGGCTGCTTGTTGTGGCCTAGGTTAGTAACAGTTTTATTATTAGTTGCATTCCCAACGAGGCGTTAAGGCTCGGGGTATATCAGTCAGACGTTTTCTTAATGAGATTCCGACACTAAGTGCGCATAATGAGCACGTTTTCCACTGGCGAGCGGACACAAGCGCAACGCACGTCGCGCGCGACGAACGGTGTCGGTGGAGCAGTAAACTCGTGCCGCCGGATAAATATACGGTATTATGTAAGTTGTTTGCAAGCCAAGAAACGAGGAGAGCCGGTCTACGAATGTGGCGGCCGGCCTGCATGTGCATTGCGCAACAATCGGGCGAGCTCCGTCCGTCCGGCCGGCCGGGCCGCGATGGTATTTAACCGGCGTTGGCTTTTTATTATCCCATGTATCGGTGATGTTGGTAATGGTGACGTAGCGTCAGTGTGAGAAAAATAATATGTGAGTCAGGAGTTCCAAGCGCGCCTTCCTTCTGCCTCTTCTCGCGCAAGACGCGACCGCGCGATTTCTCTCCGCGCCCGATTACCGGTGTTAAACTCGATAAGTAAGGTCGTAGGAGATAAAGAAGATAAACTGAGCTTCAAACCGACTCGCGTACGGACAAACGCGTTTCGTCACGAGAGTGATTAAATAAGACTGCCCGACGCTCGCACGCGAAACCTTAATCCGTTGACTGATTGACATCGCCTCAGGCGGTACGAGTCATCGCGATACGAGGACGTATACGCCCGTTCTCTTCTGGTTAACGGGACAGATTGTAGTTACGCGAGACTTCGGCGTAGATCCTGTCGTTTAATAGCACCCCCTCCCCTCTCCCCCTAAATCGCGTTCTACAATGGTGATTAATTTTCAATTGACGCCGCCCCCTTTTTTTTTCTTCGCGCAACTGCGGGTAGCTGTCAGCGCGCGACGCGCGTTTGACGACCGCCAAATCAGCCGACCATTATCCGCCATCGCCTACCATTTTTCTATCTTGTTCCTCAAAGCAGATCGAATACTACTGTACCCCACCGCCTCTGCCATTTCGTCGTATTGTCGCCGGATAAAGGGACGGCCGTGCTGCTCTCGTAGGTACACGTCCCGTTTCTCTCTCTCTCTCTCTCGTGCCAACGTGTCCCGAATGACACCCGCTCTTCTCTACCGAGCTGTTCAGATTTCGGGACAACCAGCGAAACGGTAACGATTCACGATCAGCCGCGACAGCTGTTAATGTGCCACGATGAATTCGATTTGACGACCGGAGGGTAACTGAGCGAGAGCGAAAGAGAGATGGAGAGCAAGGCCGGGTCTCCTAGGAGTAGGCTCCTGGGTGGAAACTACTGCTTGATTGCGTACGAATGTGACGCGATTTCATGGGTTTCATCGTGAAAGAAGAGAGAGAGAGAGAGAGAGAGAAAGGGGAAAAAGCAGCGGAAGACCCAGAGCACTGGCAATCGTCGACGTGTCGAGGAGGTACGACGAGGGTGCGAGAATGGGAAGCTCGGTGCTCGCTCGCTCGCTTGCTCGCTTGCTCCCACCCCACCGCAGGATCGACAGGTTCAAAGGGATTCTAGAAGGGCCGGATTTTCTCGTTTGAGAAGCGTGCGACGTGAGCTTTCAGACAATTTCTCAAGCGTGTGCGAGTCACGTCGGTATAACGCGAGCGAATACGTCAGCACACGGCCGCGCTGATTTTAACCCTCGATGCCCGTAGGGCGGTCGTGGTACCCTGATAAATACGGCAAAGGGCGGACTTTAATGGACACGGTGCCCGAGTGACAGTTTCGGAACTTCTTGGGATCGTTAAGTTGGACGAATCCGGTGAAACTATTTTCTTGAGAATAATCGAACAGCTAGCTTACGATCTTTTAAAATCACGTCCGTTGTTATCGTAATTGTACATATTTGTATATTAAATAGGGGAGATATTTTCGATTATATCTGAAAATACAAATTGAATATGTGAATCGTTATGAACAATTGCAAGAGACACTTTATTATATTAAGAATTTATTATTTTGTTATTTTTAGAATCTTTCTTGTTTTTCTCGCTTTTGCGTCGTTCTGATGTAGAACAGGTGTTATTATGAAAGGTGAAGAATATGATTCAAGACTTTTTATATAAACAGTCTTACCATAAAGATGCCACTGAACGACTGATTGAGCACGCTATTACAATGATATCGCGAATTTATGGCAGAAATAAATTGCAAGTAAAACTTGTAATACATATCCTATTTCTTGCATCTTTGGAGGCCCATAACACCCGCAATGATTGCAAAATGATACATGCTAAACAAAGTTGATGTTTTCTGTTTTGAATATCATTATGATAGTATATCACTATTTTTTTTGCCGACGCACGCACGCACGCACACGCACACGCGCGCGCGCATTTGTATCTCTAACACATGTTGTTTGCTAGTACTTTTCCATTTAAACAACCGGATGAGATATAATCACGATGACCTTTTTTATCTTGCACATTTATTCGTAATTTAATGGTAATAAGGTTATTGCCATTTAATGATGAGTTTTATTTATAATCAAGAATGAAATTAATCGCGATAACGTGTATTAATTATCCTGATATTTGCGATTTAAATAAACTCATTAGTGTATTTATATTCAACTTTCGATATGGTATGTTATCAGTAGTGTGACAAAAAATTTGGAGCTATTATATCATGTATTTTTTTTCCTTGAAAACGCTGATACGATCCCGCACTTGTCACGCATATCGATTGCTGTTTGTTTAATGACGGGTATAAAACAGACTTGTTTTGGCTGTTTCTACGTTTAGTTAATCCGTCATACACGCACGCACGCTGTGTGTGCATTTGTATTAACTTTATGACTTTGGAAATTTACAGCAATTGCGAACGCAAATAGAATCGGTGTTTTCTATTTAAAGTACTATTACAAAGTAGCGCGTTATTTTTCACTGAGGTATTATTATAATCCTGAACATCGCGGTGTTGTTTATGATCATATTTTTGCATTTAAATATAAGCGAGAGATATGAATGAGTTATGACTTTTATGTGTAAATTAATTTTTTTTTTATACTTTACAAGTATTAATTTCTTATGTATCATTAATATATATAATAAAAATTGAAATCTTGATACATTAAGAAACGATACATCTCTTCTCTGAAAATTATTGTAATTTATTCTGAATATGTCTCTCAAAAATTGATTTTAAATTTATTTGCTTGCGCTGAGTCAATACTTCATAATTCGTGATATTATTGTTTTTATACTGTATTTAATGTCCTATGATACTATTTTATACGTCATAATTATTTCCTTTTGAAAGAGTCCAATAATTTTTTTAATCTTATTGCGTAGTATCTGCGGGGATTTGTGTTAACAAATGTGAAAATATTATGAGCTGTAATAACCGAGAATAATTTTATGGTAGTCCGTTTGATTTTCGTATTACAACTCTAGCTGCAGTATTTTACTACCCTAATATTTTGGGGACGCGCAGCTGGTCCTTTCGTCGTTGACGACAATGGGACACGTGCCTTAGGAACAAAGGCGGTCGTCTTCTAAAGCCATAACGTAATCGATGTGTAAATTCTCAGGAGATTTTTAAAAGTTCGTAAAATAACAATGCATTTGGAGATGAGAAAGTGTCACGTGAACAAATAAAAATAACTGATGATCGTTTTGACACGAGGACATCTCTGATATAAGAACAGAGACGGGTATTTTTTTTTTTTAATCGCAAAAAATATAGGGATGTTTCTTTACGAAGCGGTATCCGTTTATACATTTGTGTGCAACAAAAAAAAAAATCAAATACATTATTTCAATTTATTAGCAGTCGCGTAGCAAAGGTGCATATATATTCCCGTTTTCCAATGGAAACCTTTAATCGCTTTGATCTCGCGTCGTTGAATTATTCCGATTGGGACCCTCGCTCTCTCGTATTTGATATTACTTAATTAAATTGTGCATTTGATTTGATGTACATCTCTAATGTACATTAATGTCCGTCGAACGGTCCCAGCGCCGCGCCGTTCCGCCGCTATCCGTCGTGGTAATCTTCTTAACGAAGAATCCACCCCTCGCGTCATCATGCGACGACGGGAAATACTACTTTCTTGCTAAATCCAATAAGCGGCTATCGGATACGCTTGTCTACTCTCCCGAGAGATGAAATTCGTGACCAATGCGCGTCGCGAGGTGAGGGGGATAGGCGAAATAAGAGTACGAGAGAAACAATCCCATTCCGCCTGGCGTCCAGGAGCCAAAAGAGTCCCGGATTGAGGCCGGACGAGTGGCAGGTGCGCTCGTTTCTAGGATCGGGAGTGTACCGGGACCCTTAATGCGGTATTTCATCGGTCATAATCCTCCCTTCACGGGACGTTCCTTTGTCCTCGAGGAATGAAAGTAGTGTGTGGTATCGATGGCTATATCTTTCCTCCTGGCACAATTGCGCCCCTCTGGCAACTTGGACGAGGAGAAGGTCAACGCGGTGCTTCTCAAAATTCGTACGACTCGTGAACGTTATTCAAAATTCACTCATCTTTCGTCATTTAATTGTTGCGTATTACGTGAGGTAAACACATGTCGCGTTCGTTGAATCCGGGGATCCATTGAAATTTGTTTTCGTAAAAATAATTTGAATTGTTTTTCACAGTTTACATAAGACATATTACAAAAGTTAAACCTCGTTAGAATTGACAAGATGATTTTCTAATTGTTTTATTATGTAATGCGTGAAACGTTACGTGTATTTTCAAAGTGCGTTTTTCCTTGATCGAAGTACCATATCTTTTTAGACTCTAATCTCACTTTCGTGTAATCTATCGCAACGGGCGATAAGATGGGAGATAGATGAAAGGGAGAAGCATTGGACGAACAAGTATTCGATTAATAGCAAAGTTTTCTCGAGAGTCGTCTGTACCGAGACGAAGAGTGGACTCGCCTCGACGACGGGAACGACGGAGAGGACTCGAAACCGATCAGAGACACGATTGAAAGAGAACTCTCGCTTCTCTCCATTCACTTTGGGAACTGCGAAACTTCCCCGACGATCGTCCCTCCTTTGATTCCCTTATTCGCGTCGTTCATGCTCTTTGTTCTCCAAATGCTCCTGTTATTTCGCCGGCTTGGAGTCCCGTGGAATAAAGCTATTCCGGTGAAACGTCACCGATTATTTCAGATATACGTGTACGATCAAATTATTTTCGAGACAGCTCGGTGTCGTCTTACCTCGGGCAGAATTTCATTGGAGACTTTTCTTTTATCATGGTATTGCGAGAGAAAAATAATGAAAGGAAGCAATCTTAGTCGTTGCTCTGTATCGTGAGATGATACGCAAATCTATAATATAATTATGATTATTATTAATCGAATTGGAAATTCAAAGTTTTTATAAATAATAGAGCGTTTACATTAATAATTTGAATAAATTTGATAATTTAAATAGAAATATATACAAAAATATATACATAAAATACTTGTGTTTTGTTTTAACGAAATTTGTTTTATAACTGACGGCTGATGAAGACCAAGTGGGTTAAAACGTTCTATTTTGAATACAATAATAAAATTTTATTAAATTGACATATGTCATAAGAAACAACGTTTATTTTAGGTTTGGAAATTTATTATTCGGAAAATATTTCTTTAGTTGATGCCGAACGATTTTTTATTTAGAATCTATTAAGTAACGCATCGTATCATTTACAAAAAGTTTTTTTTTCCATGAACTTGACATCCAACTAGTTCGATATACGCGATGTTTTATTATTAATATCACGTCGTGTACGATAGAGAAAAATATTCCTTGCTTCTGACGGGAGAATAATCTAGTAGTCCTCGACACGTCAAGTATTTCTAGCGCTTGATTTTAAATTGCGCTCAAAGTCGCATCGATTTATTCCATTTTTAAATCGGTGGCGGCTGCTTTTTATGAACCTTTATGACGAAAAAACGGGACTATGCAAATCGTGGAGAAAAGAGGACACCCTCGTTTCCTTTCCTTCGGTCCAGAACCCCCGAATGTGTCGCCTTTCTCCCCCCTTCGAAAAGTAATTCGAAACGAGTTTCTGGTGGGACTCGGGAAATGCTTCTTCTGTACGTCGAGCGAGTCCCTTCGTTTCGTGAAATTGGAAAGGCACGGGGAAAGCAGCGTGGTCCCTGGACGATCGAAGGATCACTAATGTACCTTGTGGCACGCGAGGTTGGAAACTCGAGAGTCAACGCGAAGTGATCGAACGGGAAAGATAAGGGGAGACAACGTAGTGGAAGCAAAAATGGGGAGTTAGGTTGGCAGGACGAGGAAACGGATTTGCCAACACATGTACACATCGTATCCGCTCGGATGGCGGAAAAATGAGGCTTATTTCACTCTTGCGCATTAGAATTTTTCAAAGTTAGAAAAATACATCGGATGTCTTTCTATAGAAAACTTGAGAAAGTTTATTATTTCAGGAGGCATTGAGATATTTGTTTCAATCAATTTGGATGATTTTACAAGTACGAAAGAAAATGGATCAATTTAAAATGTATGAATTTTTAATCAATTTAATAAATCAAACTGTGTATTGTCATTTAAAATTTAGAAAGGGAAGGATAAGAAATATTTAGAGAAAATATTGGTGCACGATCTTTCCTTTATTCTTTTTTCCATGCCTGGAAGCCAAACTCGCGAAATACTCCGACAGCTGTCTCACGAGGCGTCTTCGTTTTCTCCTCTTCCGCTATTCTCGTTTCCCTTCTTTTATGCCATCCCTCTGCGTTCTCCATTTCCGCACCTTGGGACGCTTCTGTCGAAAATCTGCACTCTGTACTTCCGGCACCCTCGTCGCGTTTCGCTTTAAGGCACAGAACAAAGGCAGAAAAAAAATATTCGACCGACCGGAAACGAGATGTCCCGCTCTTCGCTTCCGCGCCTCTTTGACGTATTACGCGAGGATGATTTTCCGTCGCTCTTTTGGCTTTCCTGATTTCACGCCGTTTCTTGTACGAGGAAGATCACTAACAATAAGATGGAGCCTTTAAAATGGAGCTAATGGCTCTCGCGATTCGCCCTTGGATATTTAATATCCCCTGCCTTTGAAGCGAGAGAAACGTATCCCTTGAAATGTTCCACGGGTCTTTGAATATTGGGAAATTACAATGTTGAAACATTCCTCGGTTTACCGTTGAGGAATCTTTAGGAATAAAGTAAAATTTTACTAGCAATTTTTAACAATTTATATAATATACTATTTTATTATTTTATTTGACGAAAAAATAAAATAAATACGGATAAAGTAAATATGATAATTTTATACAACAAAAAGCTTATGAATTTTTTTTAAGATATTGCGAACGAATATTAAATTCAAGTTATATATTCTCAAAAAACTAATAAGAAATACAGCGTATAATAACCACTTGGTGGAAGTTGAAACAAGAAAGTTTAAGATTTATTTAAGACTATAAAAAATTTTAATAAAAATATTAACTGCTCAGAAAAATATTAGCAAAGCTGATTATATAATAATTATAATATCGATGGTTATATAAATTTAATATCCTTTTAAATTATCATATAATATTTAAAGTGGCTGTAATATGGATAGAACATAATTTAGTTAATTGCAATTAGCGCTGTGATGTGACCAAGCCCGTTCATGCTTTCGTGATAGTCGTAGCGAGATGATGTAACAATTACGAAGGTAAAAAATGGTAAATAATTCCCTGTGCTCAGAGCAGGAGGCTTTATGGAAAAAAACCGGCTCGGCGCCCCATGTTGTGATCGGAACACAGTAATTAAAAGTTACTCTATTCGTTGGTCGAGGAACGGACGGCTGCATGGTGACAGTGACGACGCTTTCTTTTGAAAGAAGGGCAGATCCCTAACGGGGACAGGTGTTATAAAGAATATCAAACAGGATCGTATCTACCTGGTACGACGGAGCTCGGGAAAAGGGGAGACTGGGAACGGATCGATCGATCAATACGCTTGAACACTCTTTGACAATTCGCGAAAGCGACTTAGGACCTTTCAATTCGACTTTTTTTTTTTTTAGCTCTAGATTTATACCGCGGCCTGCCGGGCAGACTTCACGAGCTCGAATAATTCGATTCGCAGGGATTATCCTTACAAAAGATATTTTTTTTTATTTCAGACGTTTATTTTACGTTTTTATGAAATTAAAAAAAATTTTATTACCGATCCTTCGAGTAACACATGGCGAATCTTTTTTTAGGAATATATTTCATGTAATATTTTATATATTCTGAAGGGCATTTGCATTTTCCGATTTTATGACTACATAACGTATTTAATATACATTTAATATTTCTCTCTTGAATGATAAAATCACAATAGTAAGCATTCGTGTCTTGTGATTTTGTTTCAAATATTCTCTCTGCGATAAACATTGTAAATATAATATTTATGATAAATGTAATATTTTAATTTACAAATACGTATAACCTTTGAAACCTGTTGGTCTTATGATCACTGAGTTGAAACGCCTGAGCCATTAAAGTAACGCGAACCAGACGCTATTCCATCCAGGGAAAATATTTGCGATGAGCTTTGCTCTTATTTTGTGACTTTGAATATCAAAGGTAGTAGTATACTCGCATATTTCTTTCCGCCATGTATACGACCAGCGTAAGCGATTTAAATAGAACATGTGAAAAATTTGCAATTATTTAAAGTCTAAGAATGCACTACAATTTACTATTCATAAAATTACTATGACTTAAAAGGTACTAGACTTATCTACATACAATATTACGTAATGCCATGTACAGCATTATTTTATCGTGACAAGCAGATAAGTTGCAATCCATCTTATTTTGTTTATTTTAAAGCGGAATTATTCGCGACCATTTGCGACTGTTATATACATTCCTGTTGTCAGTTACCGTGATCGATTGTACGAGCTTTCTGTTTCGATAAACGATCCGTACCAACGACTATGCGATTTTATTTTTGGGTTCTGCTATGTTCACTCGCTTGTGAAAAGCAAATCAACCATTAGAATTGAACTTAATACCGTCCAGTTTCATTACATTTAATGCAATTCGTATCGCTACACGCTGTTTAAACGTGTTTTCTTTAGCAGCAATATTCGCAATTCGTATTTTTAAACAGATAATTATTGAAACAATTTATATTTTCACGTAACGCGTATTAATTATACTGCCAACGATTTTATATATAAATATAATTCATGTTACGTGAGTCTGTGAATTGAATTCTTTGATAATTGCATACGCAATTTATGCGAGCGACAAGTTGTTTTCTTTCTTTCCTTTTTTACTTTTTCCAAAACTTTTATCACTAATATTTTTCTTTCTCTTATTTGCAGGTAAGGAAACGTCCTTGCTTACGCAACTAGTAGTAGAAAACACGTGAGCAGTATGAACGGAATGTAAGTACATATGCTAAGTACATTCTTTCTTTAGTAGTTCCTTGACATTTTCGCATCTCACACTCATTCACACTGAGGAAATAAATTGCGGATCAAATAGACTGTAGCGACTTCAACGCCGTAACAATTTAAGATTTTAATTCGCGTTCAAGTGCTGGTTCAGTAATCACGGCGAGTCGCAGTACCGGCCAGCATTGGAATGCCGATCGAAATTTTAATATCAAGATCTCGGCGTATCGAGCAAGTTTGACTCGTTTGCACTGACGCAAAAACTTGTTTCGATTGTACGCGACGTGTTTAAACGCATAAAATTATGTTCCCGAATGCAGGACAGTGGAGGAGGGCAGAAAAAAAAGAGCAGACCGGAAAAAAATCGACGTTCTATTGCGCGAACTGAATTTAATTCGGTAAATAATTCCAGGTTTTAATTCTCGCTATCGCAAGCGTCGCGCGTTGCGATTGGCAGCCGCGAGGTTTGCAAACCTTCGACTTATACGTCGATGTTGTGTTGCGGGAGTCAGCGGCAACGACCGACTTCAAGGTAGCTAAGCGAGTCGGTCGCTTATGTAAGTTGCTTAGAAGTCGCATATGCTCGCTAGAAACCGGCGAGCGAGAGAGATCCGAGAGAGATCCGATCATTAAATTGCGCTCGCTTCTTTCCAGCGGGCCTCATCGACGCGTACGTGCGATTACGTTTAATTATTATTCTCGGAGCTTTCTCGCGATGCCGCGGATGATCGAGCACGCGAATTATTGGCATGCTCTCGAAGTTTTGGCTTGAGGTAACGCGATAATTGATTCTGGCGGGATGCCTCGTGTTTCTGTATCGGGTTTTTGCCCGACGCTGCAAGTGTACGTAGTTATTTATAAACCGATACTTTGCGCTATTTTTACCAGCGGCTAATTCGCGGGTTTAGTTCACGCCGCCGTCGCGGCCGTCACGAGAACCTTCGTAGCTTTCCGTTTATCGACGGGACTCGGAGTAAATGCCGGTCGCTAATTTGCCGGACTAATTACTCACGGCCGAGCGTAATGATTTAAGTGAGGTCGAGGTCTTCTGGGTCACGACTCGTTCGGTACTTCTCGCATTCTGGCAGAGTGCTGCGGATCGAATTGCGTTCGCAACTAATTGAAACGTTATCGCGCTTCTCGCGCCAACGGGCTATTTTATCCCCTGCAACTTGCGGTTAAACGTTTCTCGTCTTACGGCTTCCCGATTCGTGCAACTGCATAGCACCATACCACCATAGTGGTAGGCCGACCTGTTCTCTTCTTTCCCCACACTGGCTGGAGGCGACAGCGGTAGCTCGCAGGGAAATCCGCTTTCAGGAACTCGCTGACCGACTTCGCGGTTAACGCCGACACGTGCTCGTTCTATTCGCAACCTGCCGCGAATCATATATTAATTCCTTGGGTCTCCCTTGAAGGAGAAATTCGGACTGCAATTATCTACAATCGTCGAATTTCGAAGTTGGATTTGGATCAAGCGAGCGCGCGTGGGCAAATATAAATAGACAAAGTGATAAAAGCAGTTGAATGGATAATGAAATAAATGATTAAATTAAACAGATAATAAATGAACGGATGAATAACTTGCTTCAATGAGTGCGAATGATGTCATTGTACTGGTGATGTCATTGGCATTCATTGAAGTTGTTGATTCTTATTTTTTTTCGTTCTCGGTTGCTTGATCTGGATTTGGTTTTGGGCAATTATTTATTGGTAAGCTTTTCAATCGTTCAATTATAGTACGTATTCAGTGACAATTTATGTTTAATTGGCATTATTCATTTCTATACTCTTTCTTTCCTTATAAAAGGACATGATTTTTAAAATTTAAACTTGTAAAAACGGGACGAAGGCATGTATGCAAAAATATTTGCATTTTTAATTCCGAATAATAAAACGATATTTTTTCTCTTTTACGATATTGGCACTTAGATGAGAAACAATTGTTTCGGGAAGCTGATCGAGTCATTCATTTTCATTGCCCGAGACCTTTATTAAGGTCTCGTGTATCATTATCTATGCGGTCTATCCGCCGTTAACTTTCGATCGAGCGTACAACGTCGAAGAAGTCAGCGAAAGCGGGAGTAACGCGGCCCCAGGTCGCACATTTAAATGCAAATGCACTTTTTACTTATATTTATATGCAAATGAGCTTTTTTCACGGTGAGAGAAAGAGAGAGGAGGGCCCGGGACTCTGGCGGAACGCGACGTGCTCGAGAGCCGTCTCCTCTCCGCGCTCGGAGTCCGTACGCAAAAAGCAACCTGGCACGCGATGCCGGAAGACAATTATTGCGTCGTCCGCGCGAAATGCCTCTCGCGCGATTAAGCGAAATTGTGCGTCGCAATTTCAAGAATCTTAATCATTGGCAACGATCGCGACTGTCGCGTTCGCGAAGGCCGGCTCGTCAGTTAGATCGCGATATATGATTCATTGCTTTTTATTGTCACTGTCATTAAAATTTTGTTACGCTCGGTGATTCAATGCTGGTTATTACGGGATAATCTGTACGCATTCTGGTGAAACCGTTCAAGTACGACTCTAGCACTCGACGACGATTTATGAAAATGCGACGTTCTCCTCCGGATGGGAGGAGATTCGCTCTGTTTTTCAGATGCTTGGAAAGCAGTAAGAAAAGTAACTGCATGGGTTTTTGAACGACTATCGCTCTATTATAGATAAATTCACGAGGGCGGCGGGCAGTAACGGGGTGAATTCTTCATACGTCGAGGGAACAATATGCTCTTGAGTTACGGGGAATTTTTCTCCAGGCACATATTGCGACGGCTCTTATCGTTTCACGTTAGGGGAATTCCATTTGGAGACATTGAGACTTTTTTCTTCCTTGCGTTACGATACGTTCGTTATACGAGTCAGCCGATCAAGATTCATATATACACGATATTCTATCGTTATAGGTTATAGGCTAATTTTCTTCGCCGATTGTCGTTCGCAAAATAGGATTATTTGATCAGGCTTGATTCCGAGCATTTGTCTAATTTTCATACAAATTGATGCGAGCGGAGAGACCAATGAGGCAAATGTTGTTAGGATATTAGAATCTAGAAAAACAATGTAATTTGAGCATTAAGACGTTATGTAACTTATTTACCAATCATCTCTATTCAACGTAATCGTTTGTCAAACAATCGCTCGATGTAACAATGTAGATTATGTAGCGCCTATTGACGTGCGGTAATTTAATTAATTGAAGACATATGCAAATGATCGGTAATTGAAGAGTATAAAGAATAACACGGTAACCTTGACTACGAATCGAATTTCGCATGAGAATAATTTTTCATTCCCCGAGATTGATGTTTATGCAGTTATATTTTTTGCCATTGTTATTAGAATGCTTTTAATAGAACAGTATTGACGTATTTTCCTTTACGTAACGGCGTACGCGTTACGCGGAATAATATCAATAAGAAACATAATCATTTATATTTGCATTTATTCTCGATTTATTTCAAGATCAAGTTGATTACACGGATTTTGACTACGTTTGCAAATACTTTAATTACGGATTACGTGTTAAATCTAGCGATAAGCAAATATTGTCTTCTCGCAAATATACTCGTTATCACGTTTAGTCTGTTTTCTATTGACGCGTATGTAATTTGGTTCAATGCGTTGCGTACCAGGGAAACATATCAATATTGCAGCGCCATTTATCGATGACCGTCACGGTATTGAACGTGTTAATCGAATATCTGGTAAATGGACGTTACCGCGGCTTTAATTACGTTACCTATCGGAATTGCGCGTTTGATATGTTATACGACGACATTCGCGCGGCTCTCATTGAATCTCGTAATCCATCTGTGCGGGGGTTCGTTTTTGAACCTTAGTACGAGACCCCGCTGTAGATGATTGCCACGCAGTCGTTGATTGCGCCGTCATGTGACAAATAAACGTCTTGTTTCCGCTCTTGTTCTTGTCGACCATTTCCAGGATCGGAGGAGACGACTCCTCCACTCCAGAGGAGTCGATCTGCAATCCGAAAGTTGTCAAGCGCACACCGCGGCGCCTTAATGGAATTTGAATGTCGTTAGCCGAAGTAACCGGGCGTAAGGGAGGGATGTTATCCCTATTACCTCCGTCGCTCTGTACAGTACGCGAGAGAGTCGCCAAGTTTATTGGAGCGCGAAAATACAGCCGCTTCGTCGATCGTGCCTTTGGTAGTTTAGGATCGTCTGACACTTGCTTGCGAGTCCGCTGGAACCTGGCGGGAACCTGTAATTAGCGTGTCCGTTATGTCGTTTCGTCATTAACTCTTGTCTTGCATTTGCGCGACACAAGGACGGTTATTTATTTAACTCCAGCTCAAAGGGCTTCCTCAGCAACTGAATGTCCGAAGTTAATGTCCGAATAAGAGGATGGTACGTGTAATCTTGTCGAGAAAAACGCTCGTTTCTTATATTTGGTAATTGTTGATTCCGTTGATTACTTTTACATTTGGCTTCTTCTCACATTATTTAGACTATTTCTAATGTAATATGCGAAACAGTGCCAAGTTGTATAAAACTAAAATTCATAGGCAAAAATTTCATCATACATTTGAATGATCATTTGGCAGTCACGCGAATTATGATGCCAATTCAGAGTAATCCACAGCAATCTTATAAAACGACCGTACAAGCGTCTCGAGACGACGCTTGAATAGAATTTGCACGGAACGCAAGGAAGGACAAAAATAAAGAGAATGTAAAAGGCTTCTTAGCGTATACTGGGTCACGAGCGCCTTATGACTGGTTTACGATTAACCGATTTTCCATTCCTCATGCGCTTTCCATTGTGCAATGCGTGTAACTGCAACATTGGGATAATGAAGCACCGCATGCGTGACTCGAGCATTAGAAATGAACATAGCGGATTGAGGGAGAGCTCTCGAGTCTTGAGCCGCGCGATAGTTTCTGGGTTGTATATACCGTATGTACATGCTTGAAAATTGTTGCATTGTTTTCCCGTGGCAATACAATACAAAATTTTCACATTCAGCATGCACGCGACTTGACCCCGACGTTATATTGTCTCACCGTTTCAAAATTATGCTGCTACGAAAATTGTAATAATGGAACGTCACGCGTATCTTTCTCTTATTATGAATGAATATAGCGGGGCAGATTAGAGAGAAGAATGAAAATCGCTAACGAAGCGTGACGAAGGAAGAAAGGAGGAGGGGGCGCAGTCGTTTCTCTATGGTATCCCGAAAATCATCGTTTAATTGTAGCGATAAATCCTAAATAAGAATAACGCAGAACGAGATGAGTTCCACCGTCGACCTGTATCGCAGGAGGATTCACCAATACGCTGGCGCTGCCGCAGGTGTTCCCTCTTTTGCGTAAGATAATCGATTTCAGGGGAGCTGGTAAATTTTCCGGGATAACCTTTTGAAACGTCCTCGAAAACTTCTCGTGACATTCGTGCGACATCGTTTGCGTGCTAAATTGCGGTGCATCAAAACGATGTGCATGACGTTGGGAGTCAAAGGGTTAATGACTGTGAGCAATCGCACCGTCGCGACGACAATGACAGCGACAACGAACGGCTGGGAGAAACGCGGAGGGCACATCAGCGGACATGTCGGAATTATTAAATGCCGCCGTAGAGCCATAATGAACATCCGGTGAGAAAAAAAAACGTCGGACCAGGGACAGGGCGGAGGGAGCGTTTCAAGTACACCGCGGCTTAAAGAACGGCCGCCGTTACGGACACGCCGTGGGGCGAACAAATCGCCATACGTGTAACGTAAATCCTGGTGGTCGTGTTTGCGGTCAACGAACTTCTTTCCTTCTTTCGCGCAGCTTGCATGGGTGGATTCTCGGTGGGATGCGGCCTCGGTTGGAGCGCGCCGTGCGTCGAAATACTGAGGAGCCAGTTAGACGACTTCAAGATAAACGTGATCGCATCGGTGTTCCCGATAGGCGCGGCGCTAGGCACTCTCGTCGTGCCCTTGCTGATCGACAGGATCGGCCGGAAGTGGACAATGATGGTCTTGGTGCCGGCGTTCGTCAGCGGTTGGATTCTGCTCATCTGCGCGGGCACGATGGTGCCGATCTTTGTTCTCGGCAGGATCATCACTGGCGCCTGTGGCGGCATGTGCTGCGTCCTCGCGCCCATGTACTCCGCGGAAATCTCCGAGAAACAAATTAGAGGTATATCACCTTCGCCTGCAATTAATTCCAAGACTCTCGCAGAGTTGAATCATGTTTATTACGGTTCGTGTATTTGAAGAAAAAGGCTCGCTAATGTACATTTCTAATTTATTAAAAAATTTATCGTGGCTTATGAGCCATATAAAACTGATACACTTTGGCGCGAGATTAAAACACAATTTCGAATACGGATGATGCAACGTGTAATAATGACGCGTAGTGTAACGTGGATAATCGGGACACGGAATAAGGCGGCTCGCGGAGTGATGTTATTAGTGCCTATCATCGTTCAGAACACGAGCTCGTTCTCTTTGCATCGCTAATGCGCGCGTGTGTGCGCGCGCGCGCGCGATTTACCGTCGCTTAGCCGAGCGACGAGAGGCAAAGAAGAAGTAGCAGCTTCATTATATGCGGTTCTTCCTTTCCCGTAACAGGGACGACGGGCGCCTTCTTCCAGTTGCTGCTCGTGATCGGTATACTATACGTGTACTGTACCGGTTTCACGCGAAATATAGTCGCGATATCCAGCCTCTGTTGCATCGCGTCGATCGTATTCGGCGTGGTGATGGCCTTCATGCCGGAGAGCCCGTTGTTCTACTTGACCAAAAATAAGGAAGAAGAAGCTCGAAAGTGCATGCGGTACTTTCGCGGCCCTGATTTCGATATCGAACCGGAGATGAACGCGTTTAAGGTTGGTTAAATATTGTGATTACAGCTTAGTCAATTAATCTATAACTTTCTTAAAGAAAAGTAAATAAATGTGCACATCTGCCATTTATTCGCGATTTCTTATACGATCTTTTTGTAATGCATGGGAAGATTAATTCGTACTCATGAAACAGCTTTATATATTTAAAGACAGTAATGTAAACGTAATGTGAAAAAAAGTAAGTGACTGAATAGATTGTAGATAATCGACGAGAAAGATAACAGGTTTGATCAGACTCGAGAAATTCTCTTACCTGTTAATTTTTTCTTCTCATATAATAAGAAATACTTCATCCAATTTTGTTAATGATAGAGTCGATATAAGTGCGTAATGATTACTTTCGCGCCGGTTTTATTAATTCATGTGCTTGTAAATGGGAGGAAACAGGAGCAAGTGGAGAGGAGCAAGTTTCAAAGACCAAGTATCACGGCCTTCATGAGCAAGCCCGTGCTGAAGACTCTGGCCGTGGCCTACGGTCTAATGTTTACCCAGCAATTCAGCGGCATTAACGCCATAATATTCTACGGTTTGACGATCCTCGAGGCAACGGGCGTCGGCATGGAGTCTCAGCTGGAACTGGTCATTTTTAGCCTCGTCCAGGTGGTAGCATGCGTGGCGGCGGCACTGTTGATCGACAAGGTTATATACTTTGATAGGTTTATTGTGATGTCGAATCATGGTTCACAGATTTCGCGATCTGTAATTTATCTAACGGCCGGCTGGCATTACGGGTGCGATCGAAACGTTCGCAGTTGGGACGCAAGGTACTCATGGTGATCTCCATGGCGACGATGAGCGTCTGCATGTCGGCCTTGGCGGGTTTCTTCGTCCTGAAGAACCATCATTCGGAGCTGGCGGATCATATGCACTGGCTGCCACTTACATCGGTGTGCGTCTACATACTCGCCTTCTGCTTCGGAGCTGGTTAGTAATAATAACCATGCGCGATGAATGAGAATCGGATCGAAGCTGCACTTCTATCGATCGACCTATCAAAAAACATGCTATATCCTTCTTAAGAAGAAGAAACTAAGAGTTGTTACATCACGTATTTATTCTTGCTTCTCTTTCAAAATCTTCAAAGATTTTGTGACGGTATGCGTTTATGCAGCACATGCGAAATTGCTTTCTTACAGTTTTTTACGATAAATACGTTCAACGTGACTGTTAGCTTAGCAAGAGTCTTATCGCAAATGTTCCATTTATGCTAGGTCCAATTCCGTGGGCTTACATGGGCGAGATTTTTCCTACGCGCTTGAAGGGTGCAGCGTCGTCTAGCGCGGCTTTCGTCAATTGGCTACTGGCATTTACGGTTACGATTTCCTTTCCAAGTGCCGTCGAAGTGCTAAATGAGTCTGTGGTGTTTTCTTTCTTTGCCATCCTCTGCGCCTTGAGCGTCTTATTCATAATCTTCTGCGTGGTGGAGACCAAAGACAAGACATTCGCGGAGATTGAGCAGGCATATGGGACCCACGTGGGATCCGCGCGGAACGAAGAGTCTCGCAGGGTGGAGTGAAGCAAAGAATTTCCCATGAAACAGCCACCTGTCAAACAGACAGAAGAGCTTCCCGTGGAAAAGAATGAGAAAGATGCGAGATTTGTCGTTTTTGTTTACTTGATTACACAGTTTTATGCATTGATATCAATCAATTTTGAGTTGTCGATTGTCCGTGATACACAATATTATTATCAACTCAATATTATAAAGATAAAAAAAATCACAAAAGGTAATTGTAAAAGTGAAAGTAAAATGAGCGTTGTCTTTTATGTTTACGACAGCACTACTATTTCGCGCTAATAATCAGATTGCGAGATTGCGCATGAAATCAAGTATGAAGTTGATTAATTTATTATTTAGATTTATTTAAAAAAACATGATAGAATTTCCAAAGTGTTTAAGAATTACATAATCGGTACTCTAGATCGTTCATCGTTATTTAATAAGTCTTATTGGAGTTTAAATAACTTGGCCGAGGACGTGGGCGTAACGTCGACTAAAATAATTTCCAGATAAATGAATTCCGGGACGGGAAATGGAACGTGCGATAAGCGGCGAGCGAGATCGCCAATGTACGCGCGGAGGATGCGGTAGCTAAACTTGAACCGCGATATTGTATGCAGTGCTACGTGCAGCGATACGCATCGTGAGCAGTCATTGCACGCTTATGGCCTTGGCCGAATCGTTTGGAATTAATGACAATGCCTCGTGCCGTCACCGCCGCCGCTCTCTCGCTATTTTATTTAATCGAAATGGAAAATCCAATTTTTGACATTATATCACGCCGTTCGCGAATTATCATTGTTACCGCCGAGGGAAAATAAACGCGATGATGAATATTGCCGGCGAATTGAAAGAAAATAGTTATTTTAGCGAAATTACTGTCGATTTTACGGGACAATTCCCATTTCTCGTTAACAAGCCAAAAATGACCCCTCAATTTTTCACGACGCATTATAAAAGCATTTGGATATTTGGATTTTGCTCGCGGATACACGGATTGTGTACCCGGAATTCCAAATTTTGCACAAATTGCTACAACTTCTGTGATGAATGGGCTGAATTTTTTTTCCGTTTTAAAGTATCGCACGTATTCCTCTCTCGATCGATGTCAACGACGACGACGACGATGTTGATGATGATGATGATGATGATGATGATGATGATGATAATGATGATAATGACGACTCCGACGCGTTCATTTGTCATGCAGCTGCCATCGCTCGGTAGACGCTCGCTTTCATCGATTATGCATTCGAATTTATATTTATGAAGCGTCGTGCCGGAGCGTCGCGCGCCGAGTGTCGTCGTACTAATAATGCTGCTATAAACCTCTCGAACGTCAGGCGCAAGCGACTCCGCGTTACATTCTTGCTGGCACGCAGTCGTCGGAGGCCGCCGCCGCCTACTCGGGATTTTCTGTATTATGCGATTGCACGTTTCGTGGATTTTTCGTGGGCGACAGAAAGATACGCCCTCGGATCGGTATTATAATATTATCTAGACCCCTCTAGGATACCGGATATGCGTTTCTCCCGCGCATACCGCGCGTCTTCATTCCCAGATCGAGATTATTGACACAAATACCAGCCGCCGTCTTTCCGCATCTCATCAATTAGAGATCACGCAATGATTTTCGAAACGTTTATTTCTTCAAATAAAAGCAATTCTTACTGTGATCACGAATAATTGCGAAATATTCGATGAAACGGTTCGATCGAATGCACGCGGATATCTTTCGTAGTGCGCTACGTTCGCGTATTTTCGTTATACGATGCATCAGACGGGCACCGTCCGAACATCGAGTCAACATATGTGACATCGTGCGCCGGGCGTCCGGCCGTTTCACTGCCGAATAAATTTCGCCAATAGCACCGAAACCGCGTGAGAAGGGCAGGACGCGGCAAGAAAAGGCAACGTAGGGCGCGCGGAGCGGGCGGGCGGGCCCCAGACGAGTTTTTCACGCGAGCAGACGCAGTTCTTTATCCGTGGGAAGAAACCAGACTTCTGGCGTGCCCCTCTCTCGTCGTCGTCGTCGATGAACCCGCCGTGATAAATAACCCGGAGAAAAGTCGCGGACGTTAGCGCGATCGAGAGGCGTGAAGTTTGGATTCGACACGCTTCCTCCGCCGATCTCTCGGTTATCGCGTGCATCATCACGTGTATCATCGTCGGGTCGGACTCGCCGGGACGCGCGACTTCCCCTCCCCCTAGCTCGTTTCTGACGCATTAATTTGTTGAGTACAATAGCCGCGAGTTTGATTATCGTCGGCAAGTTATGTACGGCGAGCGACCCGGCGCGGCGCACGCAGGGCATAAATTAATTTCATAGACGAGGTTCGACGCGATGGTTCGTTTGGAGGCAACGTGTGACGGATTATCGTTGAACACAGCACGCGCGTCTTCTTTTGCCTCTGACTGACGACACGATATATGTATATCTCTGTTATCTTAGCTCGTTCACGATGCATATGCTTCTTAATCTACGCGTCGTTCACTTTTCAGACTTGTACGTCGTCTTAACATCATGGAAAAAAGTTTTGAATGGGAACGAACGCGCGGATAAAGCTGTGCGCTAGATGAAGTTTCATCTAATTATTGACTAGGAGGCAGATACATTTCGACGAGTATCTCCCTCACAGCGGGAACTACAACGTGACTCGCGAGTATCCGTGTAAGTCGCCGTTAAGGAACGAGAAAATCCGCGTTCTCTCTTACCGCTAACCGCACCACGGCGAGATTTTCTTTTCCGTGTCCAGAAGAAGAAGAAGAAAGCCGCGACGTCGCCGAGCGGCTCTAACGAGCAATAAGCGATATCGGGACGCGGTTCCCATCTGGCCCCGGTACTCGAACCCCCGGCGGCATTTCCCGATGAGGTTGTCGCCAGACGGGAAATAAATAAATAGAAAGCACGTCGGGTTTGCGCGCGTGCTGGCTCCGGAGTCCCCCGACCGACTCGCAGGAAATTGACAGCAACCAGAACATCGGCTATGTGTTTCTCACATACATTTCGTTCCCCGGGAACACGGAGGACGACGACCGTGCCCCGGGGCGCCCCCGGTTCTCTGCACCGAGACCCGCGCGCTCCCGTGTTCGCGCACTGTCTTCTCGAATCCGACCAATATTCAGCATCCACGGCCGCGTCTCTCTTCGACCGCTATTCTCTCTCTCTCTCGTTCGCTTTTTATCTTGTGTATATTTCATGAATGTGGAATGCGGCTTTCCGTCGGAAGCGGATTGTTCCGAAAGCATCGGATGGACTTCTCTTCGCTGCTCGATACTGTTTATGGGAAAGTGCGTTCGATTTGGGAATGGGCTACGTTAATGCGCGATGATGTAATCACCGTTTTGCGACTACGCGTACGGTTTGTATGCGTGTTTGTTAATTGAAGCTTTAATCCTCTCGATTATATCCAGTTACGGCATACAACGCAAATTGATCTGTTCATCGGTCATCATGTACTACAAATGTAATGCATATTAGTAATATTGTGTAATATTGTACGATATTACGTACTAGTCAATATTGGTAATAATTTGCGAATTACAAAATTTAAACCTTTTGATATTTTAAGAGAGCAGAGTTTTATTTAATTACAATTCTTTTTCGAAAGTACAGGAAAGTACAGTTCTCGCAGAGTTCCTTTGATGGCAAACGTATAAAACTTTCATTCTTTTTACAAATATTCGTGAAAGTGAGAAATCTTTCGCAGAGAAATGCTGTGTTACCACACATTTCGAATCCCTCTTTTTTTTATCATCATGTCATTGGAGGAGCTGAGCGTTTCCGAAAATGCAAATTAGGAATTGTAATATTTTTATTTGAAGATACGATAATTGAGACGAAAGTTTGGTTTTAAAGTATATGTTGTAACGACCGCGATTATAAAATTTTATTAAATTTTAAGTTGTTAAATAATTACAAAGTATCATATTCCGCAATATCAATTTTAAAATTTAAAATTTCTTCCTTCCATTAGTTCCGGTGAACGAAATATAATACTTGAAACAATTTAACCGAGTTGAAAACTTGAGTTTCTTAAAAAAATTGTTAATCAAAGTTTTCAACTCGATTAAATTTTTCATTTCGAGTATTTATGTATTTGACTTAAATACATAAAATGCATTTTAAGAACTTATATGTTTAACTTGACTACATGTAAGTTAAACACATGAATACTTGAACTGAAGAAATTCAATCGAGTTGAAAGATTTAAGTCAAGTCAACAATTTTTTTTCTCATTGAAGATCAAATTCGTCGATATTTCCTTAATTCGCGCACATCTATTTATGTTGATTTACTCGACGAATTCGCGTCACTCGAACGTCACGACAATTTAAACTCTGGTTTTGTAAATATTCTTCAGACGTGAACTGATGCATACGCGTGATCTGTCTCTCTCTCTCTCTCTTTTTCTCTTTCTATTTCGCGCTTTACCTCCCTCTCTCGTCGCGACCCACACGCAATCCGCACTTCAAGGCTCTCGTACGCTCTCGTGCCCCCGCACGCGGATGACTTGGCGGACGATACACGTTCGCGTAGAGCTCGCGTGAGCACTCTCACGTACGTACATGCGTGCATACGTGCGTGCGTGCGTTCGCGCCCTCCCTCCTTCCCTCCGCGTCGGAGAAGTTGCACACTGCACCATTGCACGGTCGACCGTGGGGCCAACGGCCTCTCTCCGCGTGGTATCGCCGCGCCGGCTCGCTCGCTCGCTCGCTTGCTCATAGCGACAGCTCGCGCGACCCCGGGGAGAGCCGAAAAGAGCCGCGAGACTCTCTTTCTGCTGGCCTTGCCGTTAACCACTGCGAGAGCGCTTCGCTCAGATCGAAATTAATCATTTTATTGCACAACGATTGTACGAAGCGTTACGCATGACGTAAATCTAATTACAATGGGCTTTACCAATGACATGTGCTTGATTACAATAAAATTATCTTAACAGTGTCGCGCGTGCGGCTGTGTCTCCGTTAACTTTGCGAAAGCGACCTAAATGCGAATTACGCACGAGATATTACGGTAAAAAGAGGAAAGCACACTAATTGTTATCTCGTTTTATCCAGCTGGCTTTCCGCGCTGACACTGGTGTACGCAACTCGGTAATACAAACAGTTAACGCCGTTGAAACTCTCATTAGAGTGAGATACACGCTGGTATCATAGCGACGGTGACCGTCATTCAACGTCGCTAGCGCGGCGCTTTTATCAGGTTTTTTTTCTTTTTTTTTTTAATCCGGTTTAGGATAAACGGAGCTTACGCCGTTCAAACAGGATATTGATTGCGCGCGCTGAAAGCGTCGTCCCCGCTCGCGAACGTAATGAGCCGCCCGTATTGTCCGCGCGCCCGTGTATTTCCGTAGGAACTTCGCTTTCGTCCAACGGCGATATCTGGCCGATATCGTCGTCGTCGTCGTCCGTCCGGTATCGGGCGGGGAGGCCCCATAAATAAATTGACCACAGAAATAAGCGCGTATCGCCACTCGCGCCGATATATTAGCGTTTACCCATTATGCCGTGCGCGCACGTATGCGTTATCGCGCAGCTGCTATCTCCACGCTCCGCTCCGCTCTGCGCCGCGCCGCGCGCTCTCGGAGAGGAGAGGGCGACGTCAATGGAGCTCGCTGTTCGACTCTCCTCCTCGCACCGATCCCTTTATCGTCGCGCCGATGGAATAAAAAGAAGGCACTCTACGCGAATTCAATGGGCGTTGCGTGCGCTATCGCCTTGCATTCTTCTCGCGTTCTCTTTTTTTCCTCCCCTTTTTCCTTGTCTTTTTTTTTTCTTTTTTTCTTTCCCCATCGGAGGTTCGGCCTCCTTTGCCTTCTCTCGATCTCGTCGATTTGCGCGACGCGTCGCGGGATCGTTTGCCGAAGCGGGTCTGCATAGGGAATATAACGTAGTCGGCCTAATGTCGCTTGCGAACGTCGAACCTTTGCTCTTGAAGAAGCGAAGGATACTTGGCGATTGACTTTACTCCTTAAGAGTGTATGTCATCTTAAAAAACATTATAAAAAATATACAAATTTTATAGAATATTCTAGTATCTGTGTAAAGTTTGAGCACAATTCACTTATTGATTTAAAAGTTATTTAATTTTTTGTTTACTCTTGATTCTTATGTAAAATCGCGTTTTGCAAGTACTTATTTACAAAGTTAAGGGGGAGGTAGCCAATTTACCAATCGAATCAAAAAGTTTTACATACATTAATAAAACTCTAATAAAAATATTTGTACAATTTATTTATTAGATTTACTTATTCATTTAAAAGTTATTTATTTAAAGCTGTAATAAAACGTAGTAATTTTCGTTGCAAAAATCATTATAAAACAAATTTGTTGTTTTATTCTTTTCCTCTTTGCATTAAAATTTTTTAGGGAAAAGAAGAATAAATCTAAAGAAGCCTTCAATTTTTAAATTTCGATAATTTTTAGTTCGCACTGTACAGCTAAAACATCCTTAGATTTGAAAGCTCCGAGGGAGAGAAGAAAACAGATTTAAATCGAAATGTGAAAAGAAACGTAAATGAGGGAGATGAGATCGAAGATCGTTATTGCGCGTATTCAGCAATCTCCATTTTTTTACAATGTACCGAGATGGGAATATTCGTATCCCTCATTTTCTAATTTGCGTGCAACTGTCTCGCTAACATGACGAAGCTGCATGCGTCCATTCATGCCGTCCAAGTACTCTATGCCACGATAAAATTTACAATACATGTTGTATTCAGCGCACGAGTAACTGTAAATCGAGGTAAAGTTTCTTGAGGTGGGAAGATGAATGAGGAGGAAGAGAGCGTCATCAAAATTTGCATCTTCAAAAAACCTTTTCACTGCTGAGAGCTGCAAGACTCTGCGCGCAATATCATATTGTGCTGTGCCCCCGTCGTCAATGGGTGTCTTTGTTTTCACGAACTTTTCATTTTTTTTTTTTTTTTTTTACTCCTCTCTCATTGCTGACATCGTGAGCGCATCATACTTCGCTGTCTCGCTAACAAGCAAGATTTATTTATTCAGATTATTGCGCGACTCTCATCGCGCTAAATGCAGATTTCACGAAAGGCTCTTACATGACGCAATTTATTGCATTTATCTCGTGTACCTTCTTTGCAAAAAGTCTGCGTTTAATCAATTGACGTAATATCTCGTTGAATTTGCGAGAGTAACGCGATTTATGTTAGCAGTGACAAATACATCTAGAACGATTAATATTAATCAAGGGACGACAGTGAAGTGCGTGCATATACTCGCTTTGTATCGCGCGATCATGATGATGGATTTTAATATTCCAACGAGGGTGCTTACTGCGCCATTTATCAAGGCAATCAACGTAGTAGTAGCATATGTGTACAGAGCATGGAGCGTGTATAGAATCGTATAGAGCGAATATCTTTTTATTTGTAAAGCTTATGAAATTGTTCGTCGACGCGGCGGTATGGTTAGCACTCTTTATTAATACCGTTCGTTTTAGGGTTCCGATAAGCGGTATTTATTAAAGCCAACGACCGTAACGTCCGTATATGCATTCCAAAGCGAGGCTTCCGCCGATTTGCGTAATGTATTATTACGCATTTTCTAACTTCCATATCGATAAACAAGCGTTCGAGAGACGGAACGAGCTCGCGTTTGACACGCGAATTTGTTTTCCTTGCCGTTCGGGCAACGGTGCGCGTATCTCCGTGCGACCCAATTGCATATAGCGTGTGCGCATCTGCTTCACGAGCGCAGCCTCTGTGGGACACTTGTACCGTTGTCGATACGGCTGCGATTCGCGCCATCCGGTGGAACGGGCTCTCTCCTCCTCTCCTTTTTCTCCACCAAATCCCTTTACGAGGACGACGACGACGAGCGTGATGACGGCGTGGCGTCGGCGATAGTCTGGTTTGCCTGATCGATTTCCGATCGCCACGTAAACCGGTCCTGTCCGTCGTTCGAGTGATCTGGAACTTTCCGATCCCCGAAGTGGTAAAATGTAATCGAAGCGGATTTTTACTCGAGAAAATTGATCAGCGCACGTGAAGCGACACGTATCGAGTTACTTGCGTGCAGTTCTTGCAATTTATCGACTCGTCGCGTAAACATTTGGATTCACTTCTTTGATATATTCTCTTTATTATTCGAGAAGATACCTGAAGGGTAAATACGACGCATAATTACACTGAGAAAAAAAATTCCTAAACTTTAATATTTATTCGAATAGCATTAATGAAATAATTACTTACGCTACATAAATATTTATTCTATAAGAAGGAATGATATTTAAATTAGTTCTTGTACTAAATAAATGTATAAAAAATAAGGCAGATAAAGCAAATCTTAATACATATAATTATTATGATATCGAATTAATTATTTTACATAAAAATTATTTTGATATTATTATAAATGTATGTATTAAGATCAATATTATTTTTTCTCGTTATAATAAACTCGTTCGACCAACTGCGTTTTACTTATATTGGCATCTGCGTTAATTTTTTATCTTGGTTTTTTTTATTTATTCTTGGAGCCCTGAAAAATTACATTTAATTTTTTATTAAATAAGCATATATTTACATTTAGTAAATATTTTATTAGTACCGTTCGAATAAATGTTTATTAAAATTGAGTAATTTTTTCTCAGCGTAGCTTTTATCGTGACAAGGAAGGACAGAAGGAAGCTTTATGCATTATTATGCATTACGTACGTGTTACGTATTTGCATACGTAACGTACGAAAATATCGTTTACGGGAATTGCATGCGTGAAACAAGGCAGCCTACGTTGACGCAACAGCAGGTGCAATAGTGACATTTAATGACGCTTTATCACGCTGTTTCCTCCGATTTACTTTTTCTGATGCTCCCTTCCGGTAGTTGATGGTGCAGCACGGCAATATCGCTGCTGGAACGGTGAAAGATAAGGCTCGGACAGGAAACATTGCGAAGCACGGTGGCGGCAATTGCACCGCACGCCATTAAATGCGCTTTTACTCTCCCTGCATTTCGACATATCTCAATTATTTCGCTATTACCATTACGGCATTATTCCCGACGCATCGCCCGGCGAATTGCGGCATGCGAATTCATTGGCCGACGATGCGGAGGATGATCGTGATCAAAGCCGGCTGCTGCTCGGGGCGTGATTAATGACGGTTCGCCAATTAGCTCTAACGCGCAACATTTGCCAATGTTGGTCTTGGTAAGCTGGCGTATGACATTTTTCGAATTAGCAGCTAAAAATCTCCGAGACGTATCTCGCTCGGCGGTGTACGTTTCCTGCTCGCTGGGTAAAATATTCTCGCAGATGTCGGGGCCGCTTTTAATTACGCGCCACGGTGTGTCGGGACAAAAGGAGGAGAGGTGTAGGGAGAGACACGCGGGGGTACGGGCGCGCGCGCGCGCACGCAGGATGTTGAAGTACGGTGAAGGGCGAGGAAAAAAATACGTGGCCATAAAACATTCGTGCAATAAAACTGCCTGCAACAACGGGCAAGCCTGCATATTTTAAGAAATTAATTTGTCGAAGGACAAATTGCCTCGTTTTACGAGACGCGGGAGAGAATGCGAGCGAGAGCACTCGGTGAGTTTAACCTTCTCAATATCTTTTTTTTCTTTATCCGCTCTCTCTCTCTCTCTCTCTCTCTCTCTCTCTCTCTCTCTCCTTTGCTGATTTTTCCCTAGGAGGGTGTTGACTGCGAGTCGTGCACGGAGGAGCAAAGGGGATGGAGGGAAAGCGCGGCGATTCGTGTTGTAGAGGGACGCCGCCGTGGAAAAGTCTGTTGCGGCTAATTTGCGCTATCATAAATCTTCTCGCATCGCGGTGTAACTCTCGGAGCCTCGTTGAAATTTGGACTTGGAAAAATGATAACCAAGTGTAATATTTGCAAAGAGAAATGAAAACTTTGCGAGTGGGGGAAGCGGACGGAGGGTACGTCTGGTTTGAAGAGAATAAAATGTTCCACTCCTTTTCCGTAGAGAGCTTATCGGAATTTCATTCATCTTAATCACTCGGTATCGAGTTAGAAAGATTGTGCAATTTTGATTGAAGAATGTGCAAAAATGATCGTCGCCTTGATTATACACGCCAAACGTATAATAATTGGAGAAAAATCGACGAATATTTTGCGACATTGAGATTGATTTATCGCCGCTCTCACAATCCGAATGACGAGCGGGCGTCTCATCGCAAGTGAAGGAAGGCAGGAAAGGAAGAGAAGAGCGTCGCGTCTTGTCTCGTCGAGGCGACGGCCCCCTTTTCTCGACGCGTGTACATAATCTCGCATCTAGTCAGCAGCGCGCTCGTGGAAAGAAACGGAGAACGCATTATTTATGCCTCTCTGCTTTTATGGACGTAGGAGACGGCAACTCGCGTTATATACCGAAGCATCTCCGTCTTGTTCTCTCCGCTCGTCTTACCAGGTTCTTCCTCGCTTCTCTCCTCCTCCTCCTCCTCTTCCTTCTCTTTCGATTCGCGGTCTCTAGATCGGGAGGGATGCGTTTTCGCTCAGTGGCTCGTCTAATCGCCATGTATTTTCGCTTCGTTGACGTGTCTCGAAAAATTCGAGCGCTTCACGTGGAAAGTTTCGCGGAAAGTACAATAAATATACATTTTCTCTTCTTATTTGTGAAGTTTCGTTTTAAACATACTTAATAATTATATAACAAACCACATATGACCATACTTAATTACATAACAAACCGTAAGTCAAAATGACATAAAAAAATTGACTATTGGAAAAATTAATTCTTCACTTTAATATATCTAAAAGTATCACCAATTTCCTCTTTATTTATTTAAACTGTTTTATTTCCAATCTTAGAATAGCGGTACTATATAAGTATTATATATATAAGTATATAAGAAATAGCAAGTGATCCGTATAATTCAAGTTATATTTCACGCGTAAGAGAAACGTGCACCTCATGCAGGCGAATTGTGCAGACAAATCATTTGAGTTTAACCTTACAAGAGCAATCGGGTTAAATCATGTGCTACGAATCGTTTTATTCCAGCGGATAATTGCGAAAGGGAAACGCGCCAAAATACTTGATGTAGGCTCATTAGGATGTTCCGCAGGATATCTTCGTCAATCCGACCGGCGACAAAATCGACACCAGCGGGGGGACCCTTCGCGTCGGCGTTTTCGTCGACCCTCTTATTCCGCGCCAAGAGGCAGAGAATCAATCTCCGGCGCGATCTTCGAGCTTGTGAACACGCTCACGCGTGCATCACGCACGGCCCGGCCGTGAGCCACGCCGCGCACACGAACCGCTTTATGTGGCACAAGGATGCAGCTCGTCTGGGTCATTACTGTGTCGTGTTCCTTGCGTTCCCCACCGACACCCATGCATATATACATACATACATGCATACATACACACATATATATGTATATATCGCAATGCTCTGTGATCCCATCATGTAACGCCTAATAATTTTGGTGTGTAAAGTTCTCGACGCACAATGCAATTTCGATGCGTGGTATCGTACCTCGTAAATACGATCGTAAATCGAGTTTACAGAAATAAAGAGGCGTGCGCGAATCAGTTATTAAATTATCGCTGTATTTTCTTCGGAACTACAGAGTCTGATCGTTGCATTGAAAAGAAAATCGTGTCGCATTTTATACGAAAAAAAAAAGACAAGATGGTACGGCTCCGAAATGAAACGTTTAATTATATCATATATCGGGCCGTTTCTCTATTTTGACATGTTTCGTGTTCAGATACTTGACATATTCGCAGTCGAGAGGCGATAGAATAAGGCGGCGAGATGAGAGCAGGGAAGAGCGTTACGAGTACACAATGGCATTCATTGTAGCGATGGGATGAGACAAGACAGCCTTGTGATTGATCGGAAGGCACGCCGCGCGTCATTGGAGGTGCGCTACGAGAGAACGAAGGGGAGTTACACGCGGAAGAAGGAAGACACGGAACCTGTCTCGCCGGTGTCAATAATCCCGAATGGATTGCCAGCGAGTCAGAGGATGTCGTCGCGATGGTATCTTTGTGCTTCGGATCCTTTGAGATCTTTATTAATCCGGCGACTCTTCACGGAAATCAATAAAGCACGGAGGAGGAAACTCGTGTTATTACGCTGATCATTGTTCCTTTACGGCTCTGTTTCCTTTCATCGTCTTGTTTCGCGAGCTGGTTGGCTGAGCATTGCCGTGCAGATCCGAAGCACTCGCGCAATAAAGTGCGGAAGAATCGTAAAAGAGGCCAATTAAATTGTTAATTAGAAATTACAAAATTGATATAAGATTATTACAAATTTATAATTTGCAATAATTTTGAACACTAAATGGGAAATAAAATTTTACAAGCTTAAAAATATGAACGTATAGGTGGAATTAAAATGCGAACACCTTCAAATTATCAATTTGTTTTTTTCCCCCTTCAGTTTGAGATGCCGCGTTTTTCATTCTATCAAGCGTGTACCAACGAAGACCGATTCTAGAGGACAATGGATATTTCTTTGCATTGGTAATTGATCTTCTGCATAATCACGCCTACTTTTGCGCGATCAGTTCCTTGGATGACTCGTTCAGGGTGTTACCGCGGATCTTTTTTTAGAAACGCACAATGACGCGCAATTGAGAGAAATCAATGACGCGTATTAATTCGGTCTTGTTTTACATTACTGCCTCGCCTTCGTTACCGGTACCGTTACCGGCGAGATGATTACGCAAGCCGGTTGCAACAACCGCCTGCTTCGCATGTTTGTTTTCCGCGAAGAATAATTGACTGTCACCTACACAGGTCTGTCGTCAGCTTCGTTCCGGAAAGGGAGAAAACATAATTGCCTTCTTCTCTTTTTTTTTTTATTCTTTCCTGTCCAATTAACGTCGACTCCATTGACCTGCCTTGGACGTTTTTTCACAACTTCTCGATTGGGGAAGGACTTCCCGCTCGCAATTAACATTTGTCTTCCCTCAGATGCTTCTCAGAGTGCTCGCGCTTCTCACGCGTTTACATGACAGAAGTGCTTGGAGTCTCTCGAATTATGGCCGTGTTTCAATATATCTTGCCAGTATATGAAAATCCACAGTAACGTGAACTACATAGACTTTCAGTGTTGGCAGTGTACATGAAAACAGCCTCTATAGGCAAAACAACTGCGAATCGTTTTCGATGAAACGGATATACATTTGTATTTCTGAAGTTTTTTTAATTACTTATTACAGTATTGAGGGAAAGCTTGGTCACATATTTTCCTAGTTTTTTAAAGAAATTTGTGAGTTTAGTGCCAGATGATTTGTGACAATCACTAACGCTAATGCTCCGTCGCTAGTCATAAAATATCGCAAATGCGTATCAGAAATTGCCGAGCACACTCTGCCGTGCTTGATACCACGCAACACTTCCACTTGCAACTCAGAACATTGATTGTACCATTTCTGAGGATGTAATTCGTGTACGGGCAATCGGATGACGAGTCACGTCGGCCGGCGCGGCGTCGATCTAAAAATATCGAAGCGGTAACGATACTGCAAAGGAGACGGGGGCGCGAATGCAAAAAGGAGGCTGGGGAGTCTAGACGGCGGACAATAACGATCTCTCTGGGAGAGAGAGGAAGTGAAAGAAAAGAAAGTGCACTCGTTAACTCCGGTGGAAAACGAGCTCTCCTCCTCGTCCGTAGGCCTCGTCGCGAATCGTGCGCTTCTCGTTCAGAGCATGACGACGAGACGAGACGAAACGAAGAGAAGCAATAAATCTTGCAATAACCATGTCGGTTGTTTCCAGCCTGCACTCTTCCAGCCTCCTTCTCCCCCTGTCTCTTTCTTCTCTCCTGTCCTCTCGGCCCTTATCCGAGGCGACCATCAACGGCGTCGATGAGAGTTCGGCCAACTAGGCTGAAGCTCGTTCCACCAATCAATCGAGTCAACTGCTCGCAACACCCCCGCAATTGTGCGACGTGCGCGTTAATTTATTGCACTACTTTACTCTGACCTTGGGGCCCGCTATCATAAACGGCGGGCATAAACCTCGCTTTACGCATCGGTCGCTTTGGCCGCGAAAAGAAAAGAGATCGCTTCTCCTTTTCCCGTTTTAATAATGCATCCCGTCGTCACCGTCATATGCATACGGCGCTTTCGCGACTTGTAATTTCTCCGGCATAATTTGCATGGCGGAGAAAAGGTCTCCGATAAGAAAACGCGCGATCGCCGTTTGTTTAAAGACGGAATACATATTTACGCAGCTAGGACAACACTTCAGCGCGCGGCGAAGAGAAGACACGCTGAGAGTCCGCTGGTGCGGAGTGCAGGGGATAAAAAGAGAGAGAAAGAATGCGTTCGGCGTGAGACACTTGGCGGATCTAAGCACCACGCTTTTCACCGACTCTTAGATCGATTTTGGTTACAAATCATTGTCGTTCAAGCTTCGAATTGCACTCTACTAAATTATTCCACAATTATTCCATTAAGCCCGAATCTCACCTTTGTCTTGCTCGTTGGGGGGAGGGATGTAGTGCATAGTCGCATGAAAACGTTATCGCGTTTCTTGGAATTGCGAGATAGAGGAACATCTTTTATCTCTTTACAACACTTGCACTCATTTCTCGTGATGTCTAATTACTCTATTTTGAAATGCGTGCCGTGCTATCGGTGTCGAGACAAATTTTGTTTTGCTTTATTTTCTGCCGTCCGTTGTATTTTTGGTTTACTTTACGCAGCATCGTCCATATATCCCGTCTATGCGCGAGACATCGGGTTTTAAATGACGATCGTTAAGCCCGAATCTCACCTTCGTCTTGCTTGTCGTGAGGGGGGGGGGAATGTAGTGCAGAGTCGCATGAAAACGTTATCGCGTTTCCCTTCTCGTCGCCTTTGGCGTGCCATAGTCCTCGTTCTCATCGTCTCGTCGCATCTGCGAGAATTCGTCGCAGGGTTGCGTCTCGGGGGCTCCGAGGCGGCCCCGGCGTTTACGAGTCTCGAGGAACTAATTGCGCCTCGCGCGGAAAAATTTATGACCAGTTTTCACCTCGCGCTGAGTTATCGCTGAGACGGCGCTATTATCGCCGGAATGGGCCGCTATCTGGAATGCCGGAAAGTAGCCGATGGTTTATCGCCACTTACACAATGGGGGAGGAGAAAGGTGTTTGCGTTATTTCCCAATGTACCGTCTTGCGCGATTCGAAAGTTGAGATGTGCGATTAACATGATTAACATCTGGACATTTAAAGGAACGGCGATCGAGAAGAAATTGTGCCTTTAATAAAGTTAAAAAATGAAATGAGATAAGATTTTACGACACAATATATTTCTGCACGCATGTAAGGTTACTTGATGTCGTTTTTTTTTTGTTTTTTTGAAAGAGCATGTTTATTCAGCTTCGATTAATTAGTTTTTAGAGGAATTAAATTCGTCTTGTAGAGGCTGCTATTAATTCGACTTTGTTTACCGGAAGCTAGACTTGAAATTAACATTCATCATTAACATTTATTCTCGAAACTTTGAACGGACGTACACGATATATTTTGATTCCGATAATTTGGTTCATGTAGCTATTCCAAAAAGGTATCCCGGGGGATATTTAGACGCGCGTTTAAATGCGCTTTAAGCGGGGTGGTTATCGCATATTTGCTATTTCAATTTGCTAATTTGCACATTCCGCGCGTGTGCGTGGCATGCGCGAGGGGCCCAAAACGAAAATTTAACTACCGCACTGGTGGTGTCCGGTGAAAATTTAGCCCGGGTACCTCGGCGTAGCGGGCTATTTTCGTTGCGGTTGGCGCTCGGACAGATCCTCTTGCTGCTGCCTTCCGCTTTTATCTCTTTTTCTCTCTGTTTTCTCTCGGCGCGCTGCGACGACGCGCGCTTTGCATCGGCCGCGGCGGGAGGAAACGCCTGGCTTCCTCGGGAAAGCGCTGTGCGCCGTTTTCGCGCGCGCTCGAACACGCAACCACCGCCGCGTGTGTGGTCCGCGATAGCGAACGAAGGGAGAACGTGGGCAGGGATATCTTCAAAGGAAAGTTCTCCCGAATTCCAACGACGACGACGGTGACGACGACCGTCGTCGTCCTCGCGCCCGAAGCTAGCCTTCTCGCTGCCTTCGTTTTGCGGGCAATTAGACGTGCGTGAAGATGGAGTAACGTCTCGCGAAAATCGTCCGGAAAATCTCTTTGCAACCGTAATTCAACGCGGTAACGTGCTACGGATGAAAGCAGAGAGGGCGCGAGGGGACTATTTTAAATATTTGTTATTTTTTGTCGCGAGGCAGGAAAAGTAGTTAATGCGATTATTCGTAGTCGTCGTAACGTGTGATACGCTCTGCGGTTTCGTCCGCTTCACCCCAGGTCCGCAGGCAGCGGTTTCCTCGGTCGCCGGAATACATCCGAC
Organism: Solenopsis invicta; assembly: GCF_016802725.1. Lineage (NCBI taxonomy): Eukaryota > Metazoa > Arthropoda > Insecta > Hymenoptera > Formicidae > Solenopsis > Solenopsis invicta. Next base: position 10,041,049 of record NC_052674.1, on the reverse strand, counting down.
CAAGTTATACCGCCATCGTTTTGGATAATTAGGATAACGCGGTGACAGCGGCTAGAGAATTTCTAGTTGGACGCGACATTCTCCCCCAAATTAATGTCAGAGCTGGTATCCTCGTCTTGACATTGCTCGAGGAATTTTCTTTCCCGCGAAAGAAATTTTAACTTGAAATACGACGTAACAAATTGAAGAAGAGAAATATAAATTATGAAGACTTTGTATAATGAAATGGATATGAAACATAATATTAAAATAAAATTCCACAAAAGGAAAGTATCAAAAATTCAATTTAATAATTTGTCCCGTTAGCGATGAACGCACGTTAATTTGTGATTAAAATCCTTTATATCCTGGAATATTACGTTCAATTTAATTTAACGAATTTGATTATTATGTAAAAATAACATTTTGATAAAATTGTGACTTTTATTTCGCATTTTAGTTTTTGCGGTAATACGATTTTCAAGTGTGAATCCAAATCTGATGAGGTCATTGCCGCCGCTTTTACGAGGGTGTCAGGTGGGGAGGGGAGAACTTTATTGGTCTCTTATCACCCGATTGGCGTAACGACAAAATGTTTATTGTTCGCCTATTTCGCAACAGTCGGAGGGTTATCGCGCTAAGTGTCGGAATAGAGTCGCGATAAGCACGAGGAAAAAGGATACGATGAAAAAAAAAGCGCAGTACAACACGTATATCCACTTAACAGTTGTCGCAAATGTACTTTTATTTCATCGAAAAAATTTACTTTATAATAACTCTATTTATGCGCTGTAACAAAAATTGATACAGAAATAATCGGGAGAGAGATAATTTCTATACGATTAGGGCGTGCGTTCGCGAAGACGAATCTTATCTCAAAAGCATAAAAACTTTTTTTCTGTATTTAAGACCGGCTGATACGACTTTTTAATTACTACGTATTATGGCACTTGCGATAATTATTAGCGATAATTCGTTTGCAAGAGCATCATCATATTCGGAACACGATTCGCGCGACAGAGATGCACTTTCGTTGTAATCTATCGAAGGCGCCCGATAGTGAGAGACGGGCGCGTTTCAGATGGGGGAGCGAGCGGAAAAAATAATCGGCGGTAATTTAAAAGTATCGCGATATATTAACGAGTCAGCCACCCACGAATTCACACAAAGGAGATTTGCTGCCACTCACACGTACCCGCTCACTTCAATTCATCAGTCAGTCGTAATAAAGCAATTTATTGAACGAGATACGAAAGCGCGCAAAACACTGTGTTAACTTCTCGCTGTATATGTATTGCATCGCGAGTGTGTGTGCTTCAAGAGAAGAGTACACACCGTGGTGTATGACCTGTATCGCATATTATCTCGATATCCTGCGAAACGGCTCGTATCTGCGAACGTGAAAGCTTTTCAGTTCAATGTACAGCAATTACAACTATTTTCGTATTATCAATCGCAATGTTCACGGTAGAGAGCTTCTCCATTTTTGATATTCCAATATTCATAATTTTATATTATCAATACAGAGTTGGATATTACATACTTGCCGGCCGTATTTAACTCATTTTGATTATTTTAATTACACACTGATAAATAATTGTATCATAACACGAGCGCTCTCACTCATTAAGATATTCGCTGGCTGTTTCTGTGTCACGTATATTTTTTGAATTTTATTGCACATTTCCCGTTAGAGATATAAAATCTTGACGCGCGTGTATTAGAAAGTTAGGCGAGTCATTTCGCACAGAGCGGACAGTAGAGAAAGAGCCGTTCTATTCGCGTCGAAAGAATGAGAGAATATTATATAAGCTGTCACAATTACATTTAATCTTATACAAATCGAGTTAGACTCTTGTCGAGCCTGTCATTATTGCAATCTTCCGTCGAAGCAATTAACTGGCCGTTCTTATCCGTCGAGGCTTTTCAAACCCGTGCTGCGTTGTTGCGCAGGACGTCACGGTTTCATCCACGTTTCTCCCCCGCGCTTTCCCTCTAATTTCTGACAAAGCGCCTTCGAATCTCCGCCCTCGGTCTCTTTCCTAGGCTCTTAGGATTTAGTGGAATCATCCGTCCAATTAACGGTGGCCCAGCGGTCGGCCTTTTGCTAGGCGCTTCCCCATTGACTTTTAGCTCTATTCCCGCGTCCACTTCGCGAAACCAACGAGAAATACAACGGTAATTCAATCCGCAGGACTAAAGGGAACCAACGAACTTCTTATGTCTCCCATTCTCGCAGTCTTTGTACACCGTACATGGGGATCCACACATCCAGGACTCTGCAATTGCGCGGAATTCTTATCGAGGACGCCCGTTCCTCGAAGCGGCGAGTTCGTTATCGTAACAAGGGACTGATTAATTGAACGTAAAACAGGCCTATATGCTTAATGGTCCGGCGACCCGCGATATTAATGACGCGTATTAATTTCGTTTCGTCAATGCCTAGTCGAGACTAAGAAAGTTAGTATAATGAACGGGATGCAATAATTTAACTTTAAAATTTTGTTTTTTACGAGAAAATGATAAAGAGAGATAAGTAAAAGTAAAGATTGTGTATTCAATACTTTCGACATGGATGTACATATACGACGGCGAGGCACATATTTGTTGTAATAATTTATATTTACTCTGCGGCCACGCGCGCGTGCATCGCTCAGCAAGAAAGCTGTCTTCTTTTCCATTATACAAAAAGTGAAAGAAAGTAGCTTCTATCGGAAATGAAATTGATAAAGATCCCGACGAAGAAGGAGAGACTGCTCCGCTTCGGTCAAACTGTAACTCGAATGAAATTGCAACTCGCCGCGCGGTGTGGCACGCGGCGAATAAAAGCTTTTTAAATGGGATTTGTCCGTCTTATAAGTGGCGCGCCCTGCACCGGGGCGGCAGAATAAACATTTCGAGACGAGAGCCGCAAGACAAATACGAAAATAGAACGGACGATGATGGCGAGCGGTCGGAACCAGGTTCCCCCGCGGCTTACCGGATTTAATTAACAATCGCCACTTTTTACGTGTCTGCATTCCTTCCCTCCCCCTGCTCCTCTTTCTTCATTGTCCATTTTTCTGGTGCGCCCGTACATTCTCGCGTGTCTTCCGTTTTTATTTCGCCAGGCTTTATAAAATATTAAACGCGGCGTGACGGGCGCATTTTACCCCCACAACCCTCTACGAGGTTCGTAAAAATAACCGTACTAAATATCGCATATCAAAACCCGTAAGGTTTAAAAGGATGAGAGGATAACAGAGTTTTTCAATTTTTGCGCCACCTCACGGACGACGTCGCGCGAGCGACTCTTTCTTTAAGATTTCACGGGCACGCGCTTACGACACAGGTTTATATAATCGTACCTATACGGGGTCGCGCATCGTCTTCCCAGACGAATAACAGTGTACTCCGGCCACGCGCTTGTCCCTTCGAGTCCCTTTGTCCTACCGTCTCGAAGAAGGATACCGGAAACTCCGTGCCTCCCAGGTCCGTGATTAATCGGACGAGATGGAGGCGTACGAAACGCGATGCGTTTTCGGCGTCACGGTGCCTGCATTTCAGACCGCATTGTTCCGTTGCACGAAACGCCCCGTGACGCGGTTTTCTTGTGCCGTTCCATGCCGGTACAAATACGACAGGAAATACGAGTCCGTTCCCCATTTTTATGCTGCCAGCCGCACCTCCCTTCGTTCCTTAATTTCGGGTGTCGTCTTGTCGTGATTAAGGACTCTCGACGGCGAACGGAGCTGGGTGTGAGCCTTTCTTGCAGCTAACAATCTCTTCCCGGTTATGCTAAACGATTTGATTATTCCCATAAAATCGTAGTTACAAAAAAAAGCAAATAAAAACAACTTTTTTTCCCCCAAAGAATTCGGATATTATGGATGACCGGCTCAACTTCGAATTATCCCCACAATAATATATATATTTTATGTACTTTTTAATATTTTGAATAATTAAATTTTAGATTTGATTGAACACTGAAATTGAAAATGATTGTGACGTTAACGAGCACAGCGGTAGATGTGCAGTTACGGGAATACTGCAGGTCGCTTCGCTGGTGCGAACAGACGCGAAATCGAGACGTGTCGCACGCGTTATCGTCATCAGGAAGTTCTCCGACAACGTTCCTATCGGGCGAACACGCGCTCCGGTCTGCACGTTACCGCGCCTGGAGTCTCGACGAGGGGACGACGACGACCGGCGTCGGCGTCGCGAGATAATGTCACATTCGGGCGCCGGCTCAGCTCTCTCGCACGTTCGATTCTCCGTCGCACCGACGGCGCGAAACTGTCGCGCGGTTGAAATTACCGGAGGAGATTGGCGCCGGCCGTGTACGGCGGTCAGGAAATTAAATGCTGTCCGGTAACATTGTTTCCGACGAAAAAAAAACGAGATAGGATAGCGATGGTGAGTCACGATAGAACGGTAGCCATATCGGACACGCGATCGATGATCGAAATGCGCGAGCTTAATAACATTTCAGCGACTAAGCATTCTCTATCGGTGTCTAGGTTTTTAAAATTTTATTTAAATGGAAAATTTAGTTGGGTTCTTCTCTGCCGAGAACTAGCGATATTTTTGGGAAATATAAAGTAGCGGTCGTTCAAACATTAAAAATCGCGAACGAAATGAATCTTGTATGACAACTGAATTATTCGATAGCGAAAACTTTAGTTAGTAGTTTGTTAAATAAATATTAATGACGTAAAGTAATTTGATAGGTCACCAGAGATCTGTATTTAGGAAATTTAAATTACTATTGAAATAATAGCTTTAATTAGAGTCGGAGCTATTGTCAGGACCGGTAACACGGTTTTAATAGACATTGTTATTTTCTTTTTTTTTTTTCTTTTAGTACGATGACTAAGGAACGATGAAACAAAAAGGTTCCGCGCTGTGACTACAAGCGCGCGCATCATTGCGCATTAATGCGCTGGCGAGAGTGCATTGTGTATTATACAGCGTGACATTGTGTCCTCGTTGACAATGGCTGGGTGTGGTACCGGTCGGGTTCTCGATTTGGCAGGTCGTTTTTTGTGAAGCTATCAGGTGACGTCCGCCTCCGCCACCGCAATTTCGATGGCGATCCACTTTCTCATCATTTACACGCTTCGTGATTCGTCGAACCTTTTCGATTGCGTTTTCAATTATCGGCTATTTTATGTCCGGTATTCTTGATTCAAAGTATATTAATATTGAATTTATGTAAATTTTATTCATTATCGTTTAAATCTTCGGAACTGGTATAGCTGCGTTTGACTTATATAAATAATTTTATATAAATAATTTAAATTGAATTGAGAGAGAGCAAGAGATTCTAATGTGTCGCTTTCACTGCTTTGCAAAATTTTTATTATTTTTTTTTACGGATCTCACGTACACGTACAAGCGACTTTTGCGAGATAATACCGTTCTTCTCGTAAACATTATTTAAATAAACCAATCTGGAATTTTTTGTGTTGATGACTATACATATATATATATATATATATATATATATATAGATATATACATGATATATCTCTTTCTTTTATGAATCTTTAAATATTTATGAGCCTATTCCGTTGTCTACTATTATATAATATTTCTCATGCTATTTGCATTCGATTATTTAAGGCGTACTTAATTCTCTGTGAGAGCGATTTAATCTTGGCAATAGCGACAAGCGTCTGAAAATAACAGAATACTTTTCAAGCGTCGGAGTCTATTTCTTCGTACCGAAATTTAAAATGCAGATTTCTTCGTTTAAGAGGCTTGTCGTCTTCTACGAGACACCCTGCCAATTAATTTTATTATCCCTGGCCGGCATAAACGCAACATTTCTACTCCCATCACGGACCGTAACAGGTCGGAAGGGTCAAAAAGTAAATATACTGTACGCTAAATCTAGAAGTGTAAAGCGGATATGTTAATCGCGCAATCTTCGACTCTTGTCGTAAAATCTTCCATCTGCGGTCTCCTCGTTTTGGTTCCTAACCATCTCGCCAGAAATTCTTTCGCACAATCTTGAAATAACTCTTAAAGCGCAGCCTAGATTCACTTGACTAATTGTTTATAGAAAATACACTTGTGTAACACGTAATTATGATTTTAATAAAGCATGCTGACGTTTCGATATTCAAAAAGTCCTGCGTAAGAAACAGCGACTCGGCAACAAAAAAGTGCAATTTTACCAATGAAAAGAAATGTTCTGAAATGCGGATTTATCGCATCATTGTCCCTATTGGTTGCGGGAGAGAAGCACCTTGTCATTGCTTCCGTCTCCACGCTACGTGACTCAATTTTACGCAGCAATTTTACGAAGGTGTATATATAGAGCGTGTGCATTGGAGCGTACATGTGTTTACGTATATATAAAAAGTTCCGTCTGGTGGTGCTCCATACATATTTAGAGCAAACAATCGCTGAAGCACCGAGTCGCTTTCTTCGTCTCCTTCTTTTGTCTCTTCTTTCCTCCCGCGTCCATTTCATTCGCGGACCTTGCTTTGCATTTAAACACGCGGTGTTCACTTAATTTATGCGAGGCAGACCGGTACTTAGAGGTGCTTGCATACATATAACAGACATGCCTATCCAGCTGGTAGAGACGACGATATGAATAGCCGGTAACCGCGCCGCGTCGCGCCGAAACTTTCTTCGTTAAAGGCAAGCACCTCGTTATTGTTTCGAGAGAGCGATACGACTCGTAGTTGAATACGAGCGAACTAAAAATTCGTTTCTCATGTGAATAGAGAATTTCGTGTTATCTGTATAACAAAGACGTATGAAATATATTGTCTGGAAATATAATCGTAATTATATGATGTCGATTGGAAAACAAAAAGTTCTTCCGTTCTTCAAACTTCTTCCGATTTTTGCTAGGTAACATTTCTACATGCGAAACTTTTCGCTCTGTTTCGACCATTTCGGAACGAAATGTCGAAAATGCTCTCGCATGTTTTCGACGTTTGAACAGAAAGGCAAACCACGCCTGGGGTGTTACGGAATACACCAAGGATATTGCTGGGGAAGGGTTCTGCTTTTTGAGAGTTTGTACGCGGGCTGGGAGGAAAGAGAGGGTTCTATCGCGCTGCTTGCTACGTTCTCGCATTGTCTCGACTGGGTTTTACGAGGTGACGGAAGCCGTGGTGGCGGCATGAAGGCCGGTATTAAGAAAAGGGTGGCGACGACGGTGGCGGAGGAGGGACCGCACGGAGAATGTCTGGGGGTCGGCTATAGCAAGGAGGAGCGAGTTTACACCTACCCACTAATTTTATGAGGTTAGTTAACTCCCGTAAGAAGCTTACGGACAGGCTTATACATGTACTTAGTAATTTTATAATTTAAACGACAGTTTCGCCGCGGTATCGCGAGTGCTTTTCTTCGTTTCCAGCGATTACATCGCTGTTCGCCATTTTCTTGCATCTCTGCGCACAAGTTTATCGCGGTTCTTCCTCAAATCTCGTTGTTCGAGGTTTTGCCTCGCGACGAGCAGCCCCGAGCGTTTCGCCGTTTTATCATGCGCGATCTCCAGCCTGCAGTTTGACATGTTAAAAGCACACGCGCCGGCTAGTCAATGAACTGAAAATTGCTTTTATTTCTCGTCAACGTAAAAGCACCCTGGGGCATCTACAAGTTTTGATTGCGCCATAATAAAAAACAATAAATATTTGCGGTTTTAATAGCCGTCATTGATAATATAGATGCAATCGGTTGCAATTTATTTTCTATATTGTAACAGTAAAATAAATTGCGCGTAGAATAGCTGTCGTCATGGTTGACGAGAGAAACTGTAGCAATTACGTCGTTGCTGACGTATTAGAAATTATTGTCAGGAACAATATCGGCATGGAAAGGTATCTATTCGACTTTAATGTACTCGCTAAACTCGATCGTAACCAATGTGCACTGCGAACTTGGGCGGATCGATCACGGGGGCTACCCTTTCGACGGCACACCTTCCAAGTTCCTCTCGCCATCTTCGACGCTCATTAGACGTAACCGAGTTAATTTTCTCGCGAGGTGTACGTCTCGCCTCGACGGCGAATTTCCATGCAAATTCATCGGGACGGGCGTTTCGCAGTAAAATTTCAAGGGTTGCCCCCGTCGCGCAATCCGACCCTTTACCTCCACATTTCCGTCTCTTAACCCTCCCGTCCTCCATCTCTCCCGCTCTACTCCGGCACTTTCTCTGCGGGAGCCACCTCCCTTCCGAAACTTTACGAACTCTCCGTTCGTTTGAGTCAGCTTCTCTGCTGGGAATTAACCGGGCAACATCCTATTAGCAATAAAGCGTGCCATCGCGCAGTTGTCTCACTCTGGCTCACCCGTGCCTCTTGTAGGTGGACCCCTCGCATCCTCGTGAATCCTCTGCCTTATCTTTCCACATAAACGTATTTCCAATTTTCGGCGGCGCACTTTCTCCTGTGCGCAACGATCCGGAGCCAGATTTTTCTGTTGCAAAATCTTCCTTACGTCATTCTTTTAGAAATCAGCGCGAAAGAATAAGGCGTACGTTGTTCGAATCGATCATGTGAAATATATTTTTTTCTTTTATTACAGTTTGGCTTGATATTTTTATCAGCGTATTGCGTGACATTTTTATTTTTGCTCGCGCTTCCTCTGTTTTCGTTGACACGCAATTTTTTAGATTTTTGTTACCGGATTAGTTTTTTTCTATATTTTTTTCCCTGCGTAGGTCGCACTTCCTTGTCACGATATTAACGTCATTCGATTTTGCGCTTTCAAGGACAGTCGGCAATTTGCAAGGTGGTTTACAACTCTTAATCCTAGTTCTTTCGCGGTGGCATTAGGCTCTAACGAGGCATTGTCGCCGCCCTACCACGGTCCCAGGACCGGGCTTCGAAACTTTTGCGAGACATTAAGGACACGAAGGAACGATAAAGCGCGCGAATTATGTCGCAATTATGCAAAGCGAAATACTGAGGCAAACGCCAACCAACATTCGCCTCGGTCGTTAAAGCTTTTTCGCGAAACTTGCCCGTGAAACTTCATGCGAGCAGCAAGACTCGAAAGCGAGTAATTGACATTTACGGCGCTTTTAACGGGCGCATTTATCGAGATAATTAGAAATGGATCCCTTCATCTTCGATTTTGAATATCGTTCGCCTTTCTTTTTACTATTTCACGCGTTTGCAATATCAATATAATAAACCTGTCAGAAGAAGTGTTACACGAGGGAGAAAATCCAGTTAATTGCGAGAGTAATTGGTAATTACTGACGACGTAATAAATTTAACAGCTTCTAAAGAAATTTCTCAAAGACACCCGATAATTTATTTACGTAGAAAAAGAAATGTGGTTAAGTCTCACGGTTTATTCGGTTTCATTAATATCGGGAAGATCGTCGACTTCCAGGCTTTCCTCGCACTTCATAATCGTTCCGCGGAGCTTTTCTCCCGCAGCCCTTCTTACCTCGGAAGTGCATTCGCAATTTCTCCCACGGTGCGCGGAGGCTCCTCGGCATTCGTAAACAGTTCTTATTTACGAGGCGCAGTTATTTTTGCGGCGCTCAAAGTGGGGCCATTCGCATGTAAATCGCTTCCTCCTGCTCTGCCGCTGCTCTGGCGCAGGACAGTCAGCGGGAGAGATATGCAAATGTCGCTAATTACTGGTAGCGGCAGGATTACACGACGTCTTTCTCTCCGCTCCGTGCGCATCTCTGTTCGGCGAGGTAGCGCCCCATCTTTATTCCCGCACTCGTTCTCGCTCGAATTTTCATACACGAACGCGCACGCACGCACACACACGCACACACACACACACGCACGCACGCACGCACACACACGCACACACGCAGCGTTATTTGCTCGAACGTATGGAACGTGCCAGTTATCCGATATTCACGGATTGTTTTATAAGAAAATGAGATACGCACGAATAACATTTGACGCAATATTCAGAGCGTGGGGAGAAAATGTTGCAAAGTAAAAGTATCGGAGGAATGCAGAGAAAAGAGAAAGAGAGGAGAGAAAGCGAATGGGAAATGCTTTCGATTTATCGAGGTTGTTTACATATTTCTAACATTCTACGACAGAATAGTTAAGCGATGAAATTGTTTTTTGTACGTTACGCTTAGGTTTTAAGTTACTTGAAGTCTCGCGCATCGCTGTTTTGCAGCGCAAAGTTGTTTTAATCGTTAACGTTCGTCGCAAAGAAAAAATGATTTTCTCATTGGAGCAATTCCTTGTTTATATTGCTTGTGTGGGAAGAGAGCAGATTGCGCGCGCGCGGAAGTCCTTTACGTTGCATAGAAAAATTCCGGGGATGAGTAGACGAGGAAGTTCTCTATTCACCTCGTTGCCTCACCTCGTTCGGCCGAACAGTTAGCGCACAAGTTATGCAGAAGTCGTCAACTGGTAGCCACAGGATTACACGATTCGCTCCGCTCTCTCCCTCATCCCATCCCCTCGCTCTTCATTCAAATTTCCCGTCCATAACTCTCCATTCCATTTTCAGGAGATTCCACTTACCTTGACACCTCTTCGGGCGACACATTCGTCGTCGTCTCCCGAAGTCTCTCGTTCCTGGCCAGATAACCGAGACCTTGTAACGAGCGGCCGTAGAGCGCGAAATGCCTCCCCCTCTCTTACGCCGGTTATCAGAGAGCAAGGAAGAGGATTATCCTTCTTCCTGGCTCACCGCCTCCAACGACAAAGACAGCCCTCGAGGTCGGAGGTGTCGACTGATAAGAGCTTGGAATTACGCTTTATCGTCGTAGCTGACTGCCGACGGCCGAAAAGCGCGGACTGCTGATAGACCGAGATGCTCTCCCGTGGGACGAGGGGCACTCGGGCGAAAGAGAGGGAGAGAGAGAGATATATATATAAATGCTGGTTGCTCTAACTAAGGGTAGAAGCGATGCTAGGTTAACGATCGGACGGGAGAATTAGAGGACCAACGAGGATTAACGATAGGAGACGAAGCTGCCACGCGGCTGCTTCTCCCTATTTCTGGTCCATATATCGGCTCGTATCTGCTCACTGGATAAGTTCGTCGTCGTAACGGCCGTACTGCAGCAGTATAAACGCGATTAACATGGATGTAGTTTGGATTATAGTATCACGTGGATTATAGGTATCTCTCATGAGAAATATAAATCGATAGCTTTTATAAAATGTCTGTAAACATACTTCCTATGATTAAATTTGCTCGATGTTACAAGTTTTCACATAGACTTTATTACAACTTTACAGCCATTACAGTTATTTCGTTTTTCTGTTTACTCTTGATGACTACACTTATAAACTGATGTTTAAGAGAAAATAAATTAGATGAAATCTCACATTCTCTCCATTCGTTCAAATACTTGGAGTTTTTGCAGAAGCAAAGCACTGTGCGGGTGGTCTCGCATATCGACGTTTAGTAGACCGCGGGGATAGTATCTAACAGAATTTGTTGAAGAAAACACGCATCTTATCCATTGTTTTAGTAGTCTAGATTATGGAGCAAGATTGATAAACGAGTAGGACGGGCGCGCTGCCTTCCTCTTGTCTCTTTTCCGTTTCATTTCTTGGCCTACGTACGTCGGAACGTCTAATAGATAGAATTGTATCTCGCTACGCGATCTACGACGCACCACGCGCGCTCGAGGGTGGAGAACGGTTATTACAAGATTATATTACGACGAGAAGGTCTCGTTGAAATCGTTCTACTACGATCCACCCCTTGATTATATCATAGAGCTGGGGGGCTCGCCCAACAATTATTACTTCCCGAATCGCTTTCAACGTTTCCGTTGTCAACCATCATTCCTCTATTTGCGATAATAAATCCTCGTACTATCGACAACGTACTGCAAGCACGTTTCACGCGATTTTTTTCCCCCTTTCTTTTTCGCTGCACGTGACGCGTGTTTCAACGCGACCAGCGGAATGTTTCTCGAAGAAGAAAATTCTATTTTATGTAACAATAAGTCCCACGTGCGTCGGTATAGCCGTCGGATAAACGAAATGGCGTAGATCGTGGGCGGTTTGACCGTTATTACGGGGTCGTAATGAGAGGGGGTCCGAGCGTGCGGGGGTTATTTTTAGATAGCAGAAGACGAGCCATACGGTCGGAGATCTCCGCCGAATTAGGAGGGACTATTTTCATTACGTGCTTTAGCCCCGTTCGATGCCTCGCGAATGAGCCGAGGGGGCAAATAACCCCAGGAAACGTAAGAGATATTTCGCTCTTACGCTCGACCGACCGAGAACGGCTTACCTGCATTCATCCTGCTATTTTGCTTCTATTATGTCATGAGTACGACGAGCAGACGAGGGCGCGAATGAACGGGAGAGATCTCTGGAACAAAGAAAGTTTCAGCGAGAGATAATAGCGAGTATGTTCCCTCGTTCTTATCAACGGAAAAGCTGCAGCAGACGCTTTTAGTCCGACCTCTTCGTGTTTAACCCTTCGACGAGTTTTACGCGAGGAGAAAATTAACCAACATATATTTTGTAGACCATTACTCATGAAGAATGTAAAGCGTAATAGGATTGTTGGGTACTTAAAAACAAAATCTACGTGAAATGATTGAACCAAACCTTCTTACATTAATTTTTGACTATCTGGAATAGGTTTAATGTTTTAAATGATTTCATAGTTTTTATATAATAATGTTTTTTTATTTATTTTTCAGGTAAGTCCTGGAGAGATTCTTGATTGCGAATGAATGTAAGGTCGGCAGACGTCTAGACTTTGTCACAGCGCAGTGAGTAATTAACAAGTTTAAAAAAATTAAAAAAGTGATTATTTTAGAGATAGCCATAAACACATTGGCTGTCTTAAAGAACATCGTGTGCGCGTTTTATTCGCGAAAGTGGCTATATCGTCCAGCTGTCGCCGCGTTGTCGTAAGGTCGCGCCACGCTCTCTGCTTTCTCTCTTTTCGGCCTCATCGTCTCCTCTTGGCGGCCCCCGCGTCTCGCATCTTCTCCCGCGCGTCTGCGTGTTTCGAGTTATACTCCCACTAGCTTTTATTATAGCGCGCATCCACGACGGATATCGCGGAGTGTCGCGGGCCCCGGAGTCGTGCGCCGCCGTCGCGGTAAATCATCCACGGGCAATCAGGCTCCCTTTGTGCTGTCGGAGGGCCGTTTGAGGATCCTGCGTTCCATATCCTTATCCGCTTAGCCAGGCAATATGTGAGGATATACGCCGGTAGCCCGTTTCCTTTGTTAGATTTCATTCGTAGGGGGTGGCCGAGGAGAGATGGTCCAGGGCATCCGCGTATCGTCTCCCGCGCTTTCTTCGCCGCTTATCCGTTTACGTGCGTTTGCGTTTCGCGTAATCCGCTTTCGATACGCCTCGCCCGATATCGATATTTGAGATTTATGAAACGCGAACGTAGATAAAGCTGCAGTGCGTAAAATATTGAATGATACTTGGAAAGCGAGTTTCTCTGTTCTACGCTGCTTTTCTCTATATGCAAGAGAAACTTGCACGAATGGTATGCAGAACCGCAGAATATCATAAAATATAATGCGACACATGCTTTTTGTTTTTACAGCATAAATATGTATATATACGTGCATTACGTTTTGTATAGAAATTTGGCATACAGAATTTTTCATTATTCATACTCTAGTACTCGTGTTTAATAAGGTAATCAAAAGATTGTTGCAACTAACGATAATATTTGGACTATTTGTTGAGTGTAAGAGCGGATTTAAAAATTTTCAAATAATTTACATAGCTAATGGGAAAAGCGATATCCCGTACACACAACGCTCTTGACAATCGGTAGGGTTGGAACCCGTTGTTGGGTGCATAATAAGGTGCGCGACTCTGTGCGGGAAACAAACAAAGCCGCACTCATTTCGAATTTCCGTTATTTGATATATCGTCGCATTTTCCCGACACACGCCTGTCGCGCCTATCTTATTTCTAGTTACGTGGGCGAACTTCGTGACTAATCAGTCTACGGACCTCGTCAGCCGGTCGTTGACCTCCGCGAGCTCTCGCCGACGTGCATTTGCATATCCAATTTTTGCGTTTATTGGTGAAACCAGATATCGAGCTCACACTCGCTGACGTTGGCGTAGTGTACGTTATTCGCACGCGAATGAGAGACCTAGCACACTGTAAGAGAACGTGACTCTGAAAGTGTAGTAATTTATTTTTTTTATTACGCGTACCCAATGTAGATAGCGGGATGCCATATAAGGAGATTGTGTGATTAGTGGTTGTATCATCTCTTTTTTTTTTACGCTTGCACTTGTAATCCTCCGTCATTAATTTTTCTTCATTACGAGTACAGGCTTAATGGATGTTGTCTGGAAGAAGTTGCAAACAACTTTTAAGATTCAAAATTTAAGTTTGGCTTTCCCTTGGGAAATTTAAAATTATAGACGGTTAATTAACACCTCTCCCCCCTCCTCCTCCTTCTCTCTTTATCCGTATTATACCGGATCCGGCACAGGCACGAATGTAACGCGAGGCGATGCAAGACGCATCGCGAATTGGTCTTTGAAGTACAGTGGCGAAGAGAGGGCCCACAAGAAATTTTCTCCGGTCCGCGAGGTCTCGCCCTCATTTCGCCTGACGACGGAGGAGGGACGGGGGATAAGGGGGGCAGGCACCGAGGTCTGTGACCTTAAAAGTTGCTCCGGTACAAGCGTCGTTGCGGTGCAGAACGGCCGAGAGGCGCGAGGAAGCGAGGAAAGAGAGGGAATGATAGATCGGCGCGAGATGGGAGGGGGTTCGAAAAAGAAAGAGAGAGAGGGAGAGAGAAAAGGGGAAGAGGACGGGAGGGAAGGAGAAAAAGAGAGAGAAAGAGAGACAAGCTCGTTTATTTTATCGTACACACGGCCGCGCGGGTATCAACCACACCTAGCCGGCTGTTCGCTCTCCCGTACGGACGCGAGCCCGATCTGTCAGGTAGTCCGTGATACATGGGCATGTGCACATAATAATATCGCGTGGCAGCCCGCGAGATAGTCGGCGTGGGTCGACAGACAGGGAGTGCCACTCCGAACAAACCGCATCAGGTCTTTTTCGCATCTCTTCCACTCACCCGTGCTGTTTCGCGATGAGCGCGAAGAAGACTCGCCGCGCGGGTGCCTCTTCCTCCTTATCCGACCTTCCGCTACTCTCGTAACTCGATTACTGCGAACGCGAACGACAATCGCATCAAAAGGCTGTCGAGTCGACTTTGCGGCACGGCGATATGATACGAGAAAGGCCACGAGATGAGAAATATTTCGAAGTGGTAGGAAGCTAGCTCATTGCTGCCGCGGAAGAGCCGTCGTAGAGGCAATATTCTTTATTTATCTTTGATTTATCGACTTCGATATTGGTATAATATCTCGTTCCGGGATATTGACTCGGCTGTCCTACTTTCTGCGAAGCTACTGACTTTCTCATTCCTCTGCCGTCCGCGCGCCTCGGCGTAATTGGCAAAGATGTATAGCGAGTTTAGCAGCAAGAGCGAATTTATATTTGAGAGTCGCATCGATGTGATCCTTCGGAAATTTATGTCACGTTGACAAAACCGTCTTTGTCTGCGAGACGCGTAAAAACCGCGCGCGATGCGACATAGGATCGATGGTTAATAAACGTCACGTTGCTAATTTGCCGGACCAATGGCTATCACTTGTGTCGTACCATTTTATCGCTGTACGGAATGCGCGTTAGCTGGTCGACTGTAATTACACGGCAGAAGCTCGTAAAATTGTCGACGCGCACTGCTTTTAGGATGCCATGGGGAACGCATCTCGTAATTCCTACAGTTCGACTGTGCGTGACTTCCCCGGTTCAACGGACGACGAAGTTAGCGACGGCTAACGAGATAATGTTAACGTTACTTAGGAGACACGTCACTGTTTCCCAATTGATTAATTTTTATCGCTGTCGGCGTTTGCTATTTTAGCACAACGGCAATATAAAGTGCGAATTACGAGAGCAGAAGTTTGCGAGATAAGAGTGGAGAGTTTAAAGTCGATAGCCAAAGGATAAGGGTCGAGTGCTTAATATAGAGATATGAATGTAATCTGAAATTATTATATTTTGCTTTGGACCCGAAGGGTCTGTCTAAACGATTAGACCCGAGAGATTATTCGACGCGACTCAATTCTAAAGACTTTAAAGAGAATACATTCACAAATAAGATAAATATTTCATAAATATTTTACATTTTTTTTTTTAAGCAATTAATATATGCGCAATTCTTTTTTAACACTTATAAGAAGCTGGATCGATCACATTTTTAAGGCCAACAGTGTGGCAATTGCGTCAATAGGAAAATTAATGAATCGGATGAAAGCGTTCTCACGAGAATAAAATTCCAATTGACTTTTTTTCACTATTATTAGCTCACCTGCGTTGGCAACAATTGTGGGCGAGCATCGCGTCGGCTATATGATATTTATTGCAGGCTTCCTCGTCACGCGATCGCGAGCCGTTGGTATTTTCTGGCTGTCAGGGTACGGTTAAAACAATTTGCTACGGCGATCCTGCGTACGAGTAAATCTATGATCGCCGGTGCAAGTCCCGATCAAACTCCATCCTGTCAAACGATGTCACGGATTCGCCGAGCGAATCACAACCAATTAGCTGTATTCACAACTGAGCGGTTGAGTTAATACCGCTATTTCATGAAATCGCATAACCATTAATCCTCTTGTATAACCACATTTACGCATATATTGCTAGTTCCTGAAATCTGCTGCGCATTCAAAAATTAAAGAGCGTAATCAAGAGAGCTCGTACTTTCCCGCGAGTTGTACATACTACTTAATATTTACAAGTCAATTGATGACTTTTTTTTCGTATGAAACGTTAAAATATTTCTCTCTGTTATTTATCAGTTCCTAAAGCATGTAAATGAATTATAGACCCATAAATAGTTTTTGTATAATTCTTTATGCCACAGGTAATCTCGTTATTCGATAACTTATGGGATAAAAACCCCAATTCTCGAAGCTCGAGTTAAAAATTGATAAAACTCGTTCAAATTTCAGTGAAAAATGAAGCTTCATCATTTGATAATAATACTCGTACGTCCCGTTTTACATGAATATCAATTGTTATTAGCCGCACACTGATGTTGCGTCTCTACCGCGAGATAAATCGTATCGCTCCAATGAGCTAAAAATTCTCTTTCCTCTGGCGAACGTTCAATAAAGCGCAACCACCAGTGCGCTCGCTTAATTAAGGATAAAAACATTTATTCCACTTCCTCGTTCTGTGCAATGCCACCCATGCCAGTTCGACGATCTTCTATCCTACCCGTCGCGTCGCGTGCTTCGGCTTTTCTCGATCGCGAACGGGGCCGCCGTCGCCGTCCATCGCGCCGATCGACAAAATGGATCGTAATCTGGTTTGCTCCTGGATCCGCGCGAGGAGAAGCGGGACGGATGAAAAACAGGAATAAGGAGCGAGAAGAGACCAGTTTCGCGCGCTTGCTTTACGTCCGTCCGGTGTCGCTTAAAACTCTCGCATCACCGCTTCCTCCTCCTTTTCACCTCCCACTTTCTCGTCTTGAAAATGGTGTATCGCCGATTATCTTGATTTCCTTCGCGTCTCACCGGTTCTCCTGGTACTCCTTAGTCATCCGTCGTGTCGCTTGCACCGTTTCATGTTGTCTGGCCGAAAACAACGAACAAGAATCGTGTAAATATTAAGTCGTTCGAATGAGCCCTGTCTTTTAGAAAATGATTAATTCGCGAGGCGCGAACGTTCGGTGTTCGCAATGTATTCTCTCGCGCATTTTATCGAGCAATTATTATACGAACGAGAATTATATATTGTATCGTTTCCTTATGTACGATCTACGAACCTTCGCGCCGCGCTGGTTCGTATAATGTAAATACCGGGCGAGATGGAATTTTATTTGAACGAATAGGTACGAGAAATACAATACACAATCGACCCATTCATTACTGCAGTTGGTCCAAATGAAGCAGCTGCGCCATCGTGTCTCTCCGCTGGTGTCGTTGCAGATATAGGGACCTTGCGAATCGATCGATAAATTTTCAGCGTTGACTTATCTGATTTCCAAAACTAACGAGCTCTTCGCTGCCAGCTCGCTCGTCGAGTTCTTCTTTTCTTTTTATCAACTTCTGATACAACCTCTTGCATCAGACGTGAAGCCGCAAAGTAAACCGTAAGCCGCGGGTAATGCGATACCGTACGTTCTCTCGAGGAGCGTCTATAAATATAAATTTCCGTACGTAATATTTCGCATATCGGCGATTTCACATTCTCGTATCGGGTAACGCGCCACGTTATCGTCGTAAAACAGCGTACTCCCGATATCATCGCGTATTAACATAATTAACGAATATCCATGCGGTCTAGTAGCGTTCATCGCGTCCAAAATGAGAAAATTTATTTTACTCGGGGGAGGGGGAGGGAAGGGTAGGGTGAATAGAAGCGGGAGAACTGCAGAATGAAGGGAAATCGTGGATGTGCGTACATTCGGGATATTGAATATCGAATATCGGACGTGCCGGGGAGCGCGTCGCGGAAAGATGGAATATCCGCGCGTATCTGGTATTCGCCGAACGCGCCCGTGCCGGAAATGGCGATCGGACGAAACGGGAATTCTCGGGGCCGATTTTCCGCTCGCCACAACGTTCATTGTCGTCGGCGAGATCGCGGCGGCCGCGCCGCGTGGATTTCGCGACGCGACGCGACGCGGCGCGGTGGCGTAGCACGCGCGCACACGCCTATTCATTTAATTGAGCTGCCTACGAGGGCGCGGCGGGGAGCCGGCGATGAAGTACCGGTTGTGCAGGTACGTAGGCTCCCCCCTGTCTGATTTATGATCCCGTCTCGTCGGTAATGGAACGCTCGCGGACCGGCTTGCGGAAAAGCGTCTGGTATCTGTCCACCTTAGGGAGTAACCGCGCCGTGTTAATAATCGCCGATCGTTCCACCTTCCAAGTGATCTCGATGTTCGCATCGCGTGGAGCGGGTACTAACAAAAAGCGGACGCTCCGAGGGGGCGTGTAGGAGAAAGCAGCGGCAGTTTATCGATGTTATTGTTCTTCGATAGCGCTCGCCTCATAAGGGATAATTAATCCTTGAATATCGTTGCCAACGAATGTCCGGCATGTCTGATTGAACACATTGCGAGAGGGTCATTTATATTCAGGGAGTTGAAAAGAATCGTTTAGTGTGACTGTCTTTACGGAGAGACTAAGTGTTCATTGTCCCTTTCAATCAGCTGGATCGTCAGAATAAATTTTATATGTCGAGAGAAAAAGTTTGTAAATATTTAATCGAATAGTACTAATGAAATATTTACTTACTGCACATGTAAATATTTATTCTGTTAGAAAAATGATACTTAAATTAGTGGTTCTTGTACTAAATAAAAATTACATTTAGTAAACATCTCGTTAGTACTAATCGAATAAATATTAATTAAAATTTAATAATTTCTCCGTCGCTACGCAGACAGCATATCTCGAGACACGAATTTATCTCCGACTGTAATATTTGTTTGGCTGTTGTTTGCGTCTCTCCATTTCTTCCAAGAATGTCGACGTCAGTTACGTTCATCTCGCGTCTCTCCGAATTAACTTGACGTCTTCAGATATCAGGGTGAAGGTTCATCACCTGCTCAACCTCGTCTCACCCCGCGCGTCTCCACGGAGCGTCGCGACGCGCAGACTAGAAATTCCTGGATTAGCGACGCGTCTGTCGCGCAACCCCAAGGTTGTCGTCCGCGTATATCACGCCGTCGTTACCGCGGAGAATATGAAAATCCCGGGTGAAAACGTCGCGCGCCTCTCCCAGCGCCTATTCCCAGCTTTATCGCACCTCCGCGCCCGTCCGCCACAGATAATAATAAGTTAAACCGTAAAGCAGTTTATGCCGGATTCTCGCCTCTTAGCGGCAGGCTTAATGCCGGCGTCTGATCCTTACCTGCGTTTTCCACTCCGACGACTTAATATCCAACGGCCGAGAGGGACTCGCATTCCATTCGCGCAGCGAGGGCAGCCGGCGCGCCGCGCGAATTGCGAAACTTTCGGAAAGTCCGAGAGGCTGCTGCCGTCTCCCGAGCCCTATGGAATTATTACGAGACGCGGCGATATTGCCGGCGACTTTTCGCTCGCAAACTTCTTCTCGCGAAGGCGACGCGACAAGTTTGCTCGGTGAAATCACTCATTTTTTACGAGGCTTATACATTATATAATTCCGTAGTTCCCGCAAACTGATATAAAATTGCACGGTAAGTTTATTAAATCTTCTTTAACATTAAGATGAAATCATAATTATTTGAGTAACGTCAGAATTTTGTAGCATCATTGACATAGAATCTCTCCACGAACTCGACCAAAGATCTCATCCTTCTGCGTTGCAACCGCGGCTTTTCAATTAAAGAGTCGCTGAAGACTTCTTTGTAGACGCGACTTAAAAAAAAAAAATAAAGTTACTTTATCTCGAATCTTTTTACGTATTAATAGATAAAGCAGTCTGTTACGGCAGACACCAGTCGATTCTATATAAAATCGTGTAGCGAGGGATTTCGCAATTTTCGAAACGATGATGTATCGGTATACACGTTGCATTTCGTCCGTATCGCCGTGTCTCGTAATCGTAATTTACGATAGCGCGGAAGATTCGACGCGGGACCAGCGGCGACATTGCGAGCGGGGCAATACATAAAGGCAGACAATCGTTAAGGACGACCGCCGCAAAGTTTACGACCTTCCCGCATCATAACTCACCGGGGGCCAATTATTGCGAGAACAATGGCTTTTTCTCTCGTTCGGCTATTATGGCACGAAAACGTTTCACCGTCTTCGTCGCCCATTCCGTTTTCATCCGCCGTGACATCGTTGCCTATCGTTACGTCATAAATATGCGGTTTTCGCAGCTGTCGCAGACGTGTGACGTCGTCGCCGTGCACCTTGCCGGCCTCGAGAAAAATTAATGACACTTTGTGCGCAAGGTGTGCAAACAAAGTACGAATTCGCGCTTAAACGCTTAAACATTCGCAAACAATGGGATTCAGCGCTTGTTAAGCGCTCGCTTCCAGTCTGCGAAATGTTCTCCGCGGACGTATCTCTATTCGCAGTGAGAGTTCTCAGCAGGGAGATCCCGTTCTTCTCTGCCCTTACAATTTTCGATGTTAAACACGCTGGTCATTAAACCCTGATGATTTACGAGTACTACGGACGAAAGTTTGATGAAATTTGGCTTGCCAGTTTGTGGATAAGCGAGAATTTACATAAATCGCGCTGCATTTACGTTCTCTCCCATCCATGGAAGCTGGATAAGCGGCGTCGGCTCGCGCGCCGCCCGCGCCCGACCCGCAGAAGCACCGTCAATTCCGCGCTCATATCTGACGGTAATACGAGTCGTAATTCAAGCTTCTTTAGTACATCCGCCGAACCCCGCCCCTGTCTTCTATCTAGCGCGCGCAGTAAAGTTAACGCCTAAACTTAACGTCCCGAAGCTTTATGGCCGCGTTTACGCGCGATGCTCGTGCCACGTGTTCGTTCAATCGCATCTTGTTTTATTATTGCGTTTTTTTTTTGCACAGATCCCCCCCGCACGGATTCTGTGCGCGTCTCGTGCATCGGGTGTCCCCTGACTTTGGTCGCTCGCTCGCTCGCTCGCTCGCGTGCGTCCGTCGAATACGCTAGATGAAATGGGAGACGATGGACAAAGTAATAGTCTGCCAACGATACGCCGCGCGTATCCTCCTACACACGTAATCGGATGCTGTGTTCCGTCGTGTTACATCGATATAGCACCGTAATCTCGTTTCAGAAATTCTCTTTAGGTCTCCATATAATATTTACTAGCTTTATAAATTTCCTACTTTTGCTCTGTGCATCTCACATATCGAATGTTATTTGTCGTATATATCTGTTGTATATTTCCGATAAAATAACATCTGTATTATTTCACGGAGAAAAAGTAGATTGGATGATTCAGTGAAGCTACAGCTTGCTACGCGAGTTCAATGCCTATAATCAAGGAGATTGTAGATAGTTCAAGAAAGAAATTATGTTTGAAAGTTGAAAGTAATGAATGAATTGTTGGAGCAATTAGTTCTTTGCTGAAAATTGCTAATGTAACAAGTTTTCTTCATTACAGCAGCAAAAGTGTGCGCCATCTTAATAGTTTTGTTAAAAATTCTAATTCATATAGTTGATTGATTTCCACAAAGAATTGTCTCGCTGTATTAACAAATTCGCTTTGTTATTTTAACAAATATAATTAATTATGATTGCTAATTTTATACAATCTATTTTTGATTGCGAATTATTATCGAAATAAACGTGATATAAGTGGAAATCTTATTTTAAAAATTTCGCGGAATTTTCCATTTAATTTTACATTGATTTTTAGATTATGCGAGAGACATTTTGATTAGTACCTAGCTTCCCTCTTTTTTTTTACGGGAATTCATGCCACTTGGTTACGGTATGAATTCCGAGACAGGCTCATTAATTGCCACCAAGAAATCGATCGTGGGTACTTTTTTTCCTCGGCGCGACCGCGACTCTTTTTCACCCTTTCTCGTTTTTCCTTTGCGGTCGACGTTTTTACCATTGGCGCGTCCCGTCGACCACAACACCGCGAAAGCTCCGCCGTCGGGATCCGTCGCGTTGGTTCTTCTATCTTTAGACCGACAAGCCGTAAAAATATTCTCAAGGATTCTTGGAGGCGCTCCCGCGGGAGCAAAGGCGGCCGACAAGGCTTTTTCATTCCACGCTCTGCCCTAAATAGCGCTCCTCAGTGCCAGGACGGTGTCAGCTCGCTGAAAAATGCTTCTCGAGTGGAATTGCGAGAATATAAAGTCGGTCAATGTGTCGACGACACTAACGTTTGCATTAATTTATACCGTCTTAAAATTGTGGGTGGTGCTAACATTCTTAGCAATGAAATATATGATATACAGCGCAACAGTGTACGAATTAATAGTCGAGATAAATAACAGATCAAATAAAATGAAATGAAAGAAAAAAAGGAAAATTTATGTCCAGGTTTAACTTGCAAGGAATTTCATTGAAATTAAAAACGAATGGAAAGAGTTATAGGGAGAATAATATTCATGCGATTAACATTGCGAAAATCAATTAAAAGATATCGAAGCGTTCCATGTGTAAATTTGAATAGGAACAAGCATTTCTTTATGCATGAGGCGAGACCGGGATTAACATGCTGGATAATGTATTTCTCGAGGATCCGCATGAGAGATCCTTGTTTGTCACGGAGGAGAGTCGCGTCGTTTAGTCGCGAGGTAAAATCGTATCGCCGTATATATACACCCTGTCGAAATTACAGATTCTCAGATCGTTCCGGTTACCGAGCTTCGACGATCGTGACTCGTTTGCGGATCACGGGGAACGCGGGAGGATCTATTATGCTTGAGCTAAAGGGGGAAAGGATGCGGCCATTATGGTAATCCCGTCCGATGGTTCACGGGGAAACTCGCCCCGCGTGTCCTCTTTCTCCGTCAGAGATATTTATGCGCGGCGTCTTTCGCTCTTCGACACTGGAGCCGACTGTAGCGCAGAACAAGGAAAGACACGTGTCCTTTTGCAGTCACCCTCCCTTAATTTCCTCCAAAGAAAACGGATGCGCGCCCGCTTTTGCATTTTAAAGTACGAGAGAGAGAGAGAGAGAGAGAGAGAGAGAGAGAGAGAGAGAGAGAGAGAGAGAGAGAGAGAGTCCATATTAGGGTCTGTAATTGAGGCGGTTCTCGAGGCGGAGCGATATAAATCTAGAATAAACTCTGTATGTAAGTCGAAGAAACGAGGGAACGGTAAACTTTGGGAAACGCTATAATTTAGGTAACGAAAAATGGTATGATTAGTCGTCGTACGATGTAGACGTAAAAGGACAAGTGTTCTCGCGACATTCCCAGCCTTTTGCTTTCAAGTCATATCAACTGTAAGCTCTATTAGTTTCAAGGTATTGGTGTCAGCAGCGAGATCTCTCGTGAAAATCAAAAAGCATGTGTGTTGCCTTTACAATCTCTCGTCGTGCACGTCGTTTCCTCTTTCGCTTTAGCTGCGGTCCGCTGCATGACACCCGCGTGATCACCGTACACACCAGCGCGTGCTCGCTTACAATACAACGCGACTTACTGTAGGATGCAGATTCAGAAATAGCCGAGACAAGATGTCGGCGAGAAAATTGAGAGTAAATGCGAACCTCGCGTCGCTCTTAGTCCCGCTTTCTTACGACCCTCTGGAGAAATGCGGATAAAGGTAAACGGAAGCCTGACGGTCACCATCTCGTGGTATACAAATTTGTGGCACATCCTGGCGAGGTGTGTGTATCCTTTGCGCTCTTTCCTTCAAGCGAAGAGAGACGGGTGGATTCTTTCCACATCTTCGTAGATCTTGGCGAGTTACGAAAATGTACAGGACAAGAATGGACGCGCCGAGTTGAGCGAGAAGGAGAGCCGGCAAACCGTTTCACGTCGAAACGTACGACATTGGCTTTTATGCGCGCAATAATGCGAGCGCGCCGGCTGTCGGGGTCGTACATAGTCGAAGAACGACGTGTTGCAGCTTTTCTCTGCGCGCCTCTTTCTGTTTCTGTCTCTCCGAGAGAAGGTATTTTTTCCAATTCCGCGAAATCGTCTTCGGTACGTGAAAATCCGTAGCGAACCGTTTTTCTACGAGCTGCACAATATTTTTTTTTATCTCGTCGGCACATTTCTTATTCTTAGACGAAATTGAAGCGAGAAAATCGTCGTCCAGAGCCAGTGATATGGCGAGAGTGATTTACGTTTAATAGAGTTGATTTTATAGTGAATTAATTTATCTTTTTATTACAATTTATTTCTTCGACCGCATTTGATGAAAACGGTTTAGGTAAATAATATTTATGTATCCTGAGAAAAAAAAGTTAACTCGCCCCTAAAGTTTTCAATTTAATTAAATTTCTTCAATTCAAGCATTTGTATGTTTAAGTTAAATATATAAATGCTCGAGTTAAAGTTCAAGTATTTTGTGTATTCGAGTTAAATACATAATTACTTGTACTGAAGAAATGTAATCAAGTTGAAAAATTACTCAATTTAATTTTACACACTCTCCCCCCCCCTCTTTCTCTCTCTCTCAATTAGAGAAAATAAAATCAATAATTTAATTAAAAAGACATGCAGAGTATTGTTATTACAAATTTCAAAGTGAAACGAATAAAAATTCTCTTTTATATCAGCACAATGTTTTACAGGATTTGTCTTCACGAGAATATAACTGTCCATCATTTTATGAGAGTAAATTCGGCGACGTGATCAACGATTTCCAATTTCTACGTTGTCTTTGACACTCTATCTTTTTCATTCAAAAGTTTGAGACACTTTTATGGACGGCGACGGTTCAACATCTCGCGCAGTCACAAGATCGGCCGCAGATCGGACGTGAATAATGCAGGACGACGTCACCGCGACGCATAGCGTCACGAACTTCACGAGGCGACGGGTGAGCGGGAGAAGGTGTCCTGGGAGATACAGAAAGAAGAGAAAGACGGAATATAGGCTCTCCTAGTCCCTGCTGTAGGGCGATCTCTACGGTCGCAGAATACTTCTCGTTTAATCCGATTGAGTGACAAATCGGGTCCGCCTTTCTCTTCTCTCCATATTACTAGCCTTCCTCTCCTCCTCCTCCTCCTCCTCCTCATTCTCCTTCGCGCATCTTTGTTTCTTTTTCTAACGTCTGCTGCCCCTCATCGGTCTTCTTTTTCTTGCCTGTTCTCCTTCGACGATGGGGCGTATCCCGACAAATGAATATTTAATTCCTACTTATCCTTCGCAACGGCGAACAGCATAAGCGCGGATAAATAAGCCGGCGAGGAGGGAGGGTGCGGAGGCCGGGTCTTACCGACACGAGCAAGATGTATTTTAATGATAATCCGCAGACGACATCTGCGCTCGCGTTCGTTCCCACCTTGCTCTGCCTCCTCCCGTTCTTCTCGCTTTTCTCGCCTCGTACACGCGCGCGCTTCGCCGCCGCCGCCGCCGCCGTCGCCGTCGTCGTCGCTTTCTGCATGATTTGGCGCAGACTGTGTTTACTTGGCGGAAGACCGCGTCCGAGTGCGAATAGCGGAACTCGTTTTCGAAAATGACTTAGGAAATCTCCCCGCGAAGATAACTTTAGCTTCGGCGTAATGGATATTCGCGGGTGCTATACGTGTAGGACCGCGGAACGTCGAGATACGAGAGATGGATTCGAAGATAATTTATCCAAGCACAATGTGATATAATACCACAAGACGGGCACTGATTATATTGCTCTTTAGAACTACGCCGAGAAAAAATTATTAAATTTTAATAAATATCTGAATATCTGCAATAAAACATTTACGATACGTAAATATTATATTTACTCAATAAAAAAATGATAGTTAAATTAGCTTTTGCACTAAAAAAAAAATATTTTATTTGCATTTATTACATCTATTTCGTTGCAACTATACAAACAAATATTTCTTAAAATTTAGTAATTTTTTTTAGTGCAAAAATAAGTTCTACGTTACATTTTATGTATCTCTTGGAGACAATGTCTTATTTATGAACACGAGTCGGAGCGTTTCTTAATCCTTTATGTAACATCTCTTGAAACTCTAGGTTAAATCGATTTTCTGGCTCGACTCGAAGGTGCGCAGAATATAAAGAAATTCAGGATATTACCGTAATATCGTTAAATCGACGACATCTGACCTTGGCCTTACGGGCGTTTTGCATATCAACCTGGTTCATATCGATCGGGCTCCTCGTTGACGATGTTTCTCGGCGTTGCCATGGCTCGTTAGAGCACGATCGTTAAAGGCTCGCATTACTGGGACAATCTCGCGCGATTGGATTCCCAGTGAAGTGGAGGTCGTGCTGCCCTTCGATTGGAAATAATGAAAAAGACTCCGGGGAATCGGGCGAGCGCTCGATGGCACGAATCAACCCCATTCTAACTTGGCCGGAAAAGAGAACTGCGCGGCATCTCTCGCGTCCTTTCTTCGGAGGGAATTAGAATTGTTTAAGGCCGAGTTAGGAGACCGGCCGGTCGTAATCGAGCGATTTACGACGCCTCAGCGCGCGAAATCAATGTGCCCGCACCGTTGAATGGCCCCGGTACTTTCTAATTAGCAGTTACTGTTTATTCGCGGTCGCGTTTATGGGATACGATATATATATATTTCGGACGGGCGGCTGCTAATTAATTCGTAGCATTAATCTGTATACATGGATCCCATTCTGATGCGCGTGCGGTTTTATGCGTCAGTTAAATAACAGGTGATACGTATGATAGAGGCAAACCTTTTTCTCTCTTAACGAGGCGACCCGCTACGCGCATTAAAATTAAAATTAATTACTAGCACCGTAATCCTCCTTTGAATATTTTACCTTTTCTCGTGTAGACGATCTCTCATACGAGACGGACAATAATTATCGCGAAGACGTTTCCGAACATTTCATGTATATAACATACATATTTAATACATCTGTTATATTTTTAATATATTTAATATAATGTTTGTTAATACGAAATTTTTTTATAATATAAAAAAAATCTGACGTAGCGTGTAGTGTAAAACGAAGAAGATGACGTCACAGATTTAATTGACGTCGGCCGCTTCTCTCGCAGGTAAAAACTCACATTTTTGCTGTATAAGGGTATCGTGATCGACACGGGGAATCAATCGGCGGCCAATACCCGGCGAGGTGCCGGCGCGATTCACAACACTCTTTAAGGGAGAGACCCGCCGCAACGTTTTCACTTGATTAAGGCTCTCCCGGTAGCTCTCTCTCGCTACCGTCGTCATCGCCGTCGCCGCCGCTGCTGCTGCTGTCGCTCACGTATCACGGTGCCCCCAAGTAATTGCATACGCAGGCCGGACTCTCTCGGCGACGTCGAAGGTCCGCCGCGGTTCACGGCGGTGCATTGCACGCGGTCGCGAGCGCCTGCATACGTACGTGCAGCGAATGGCATTGAGGGGGCCTCTATCTATAGAGACTAGATTAGAGTGCGTTAGCCTCGCGTCTCGCGACAGCTATACAGTAGTCTCTCTCTCTTTTTCCTCTCTTTGCTCTTCTCCCCGCATCCTCCGTACACGCATCGCCGGTACTGCTATATTTGTAACGGGGCGGGTGGATACGAGCGACGACTTCGTAACCAGCGCGCGCGAGCGCATCTTCGCCTATCGTCGCCGCGATAATTGACGGATTTACTCTCTTTATCTGGACTTGATAATGGATCCTGACCGTGGCGATTCCCGCGCCTTGCCCATCCCCTGGATTCTTGCGGCTTCACCACTTCCTTGTAACATGCGCATTCCACTTTGATAAAAGCGTTACGCCGCGATTCGAGTGAAAAACGCAACTTGGAAAATCATCGCGCGTGAATCAGAAGCGGATTGTCTGGCAATCGATCTGTTGACATAATCGGGACGTAAGTCGATATTCATCGTTCGTTCTTGTGACCGGTCTCTTTCAATACCGTCTTATGTAAAGTCTTAACGCTAATGCGGATCTGTGATTGGTTAACGACAGCTTGAGATTCTACTTGGACGATTTTAAATAGAATGTATTATGAATGCCGGAGGTCTCATTTTATGCCGAGCCAAACTTCTTCTCTTGAAATTATAAAGTAACAATGAAAATGAGATTCAACTCGATGAGATATTCAAATTTAACAAGAACTTGGTCGCAAAAACAAGTCGCGTTAGATATAGAGGCGAGTTTGTCAATTAAAAATACATCAATTGAGTTAATAAATGTTTTGAATTGACGTGAAGTTATCTTCAGTGTGTCGGCGAGTTACGTTGAGCAGCAATAACGCTGAATGTCTGTACTTCCAGGACCAGTCAACCACTGGCTTATCTCTTGGAATTAATTTCGCTTGTCTAATCGTAATAATTGAAGATGTAGATGGTTTCGTATAATTTTGCATCTGAGTTAGTGACGGACAAGTCACTATGTGACATAGCAATAATAGATGGGTAACCAACGGATATAACAGTCAAATATGAAAAAGTACAAATTGTAAAATTACAGAATGATGGATAATAAAGCGTTGAAAGTACAAAATATAAAATATGTTCAAAAATTCCGATTATAATACTGTTCGAAAAATTAAACAGTGAAGAAACCTTCATTCTGTGTAAAACTGAAAAAATTCTCTTATTTCTTCTCTCATTTTAAATCGCGATTGCTGGAACGATCTCGCTGTTAGCGATAGTATTTCTTTCGACGTTGGGACGTACAATAAAAGCGGGCGAGTGTGTGCAGTACGTGGCACTGAAGTTACATTATTTCGTGGAAGATTAAGCTGCCCTCGGACGGCTTGGCTTGCTCGCCAAATATTTCTCCGTTAAGCTAAGGCAAATGTTGTATCATGTAAATGTGAGGGACGCGACGCGTGACAATGCCTGCAGTAATGCAGTGTAATAACGCTATATATTCCGCCACGAAAGTGCAGTACGTTTGCATTTGCCAAATATTTGGCAAATGCACACAACGTCTGACTCCGGCTTAAGGCAGTAAGGAGCTGAAGGTGTTACATAGTCCAGGTACAAGGCGTCGTAAACTACAGTTACGTGCACCGCGATTTACGGTCGCGCATGCAACTCGCGGTGTAACTATCTTGCGGTCTGTCGTGCCACAATTTGCACTTTCAACGTCGAGCCATAACTAAATAGCGAAAACCGTAGGCGGCGGCGAATAAAGTCCAGCAATTTAACGGTATCGCTAATATTCCTGCCTCGCCTGTGCGATAATACGCGTCATCCCGCAGCGTCGAGACGTGTATCGCCGCGAGTGTTCCATTTTAGCATTATCGCGCGAATCACTACTACTGGTTACCTCGCCGCGCCGGCTGCCGCCGCCGCAAACGGTATGCAGTATACGCGCGC
The DNA here is from genome assembly GCF_016802725.1 of Solenopsis invicta. NCBI lineage: Eukaryota > Metazoa > Arthropoda > Insecta > Hymenoptera > Formicidae > Solenopsis > Solenopsis invicta. The sequence goes on along the minus strand of NC_052674.1, from coordinate 10,011,272 downwards.
AGCGGACTCCGTAACTTATCGTTCTTGCCATAATTCGCCGATGTCCGCGCCGGAGCGTGGGCTTATCTGAATTTCATAATTTACGACCAGCGCACGCTGATACACGCCGCGCGCGACCGCGGGACCTCGATCTGTCTCGGGCGATCTATGCGTCAATATCTCGAAACGAGGACAAACAGCCGTCAATCTTTGCGACTTTTAATTAGAAACGCGTTTTGCGCGAGCACATTTGAATTTGAAGGACGAGTTATATATCTCGTTAACTAATTTTTTCCAAGTAACGCGAAATAAATATAAAAAAAAAATCCCGCGATAAAGAGAGCGCAGCGTCATTATCATATCATTTCCAGGACACACTGTTGGCTACATTCATCCGGACCATTTATCATCAAGAATGCAAATAGCGATTATGAATGCTAAATCTGCGAGCAACCGTCATACGCGTTACGACCTGTTCGTTTTGCCGAACTACTTTTTGACGGATCTCGAAGGACGCGCGAACCAGTTTCGAAGCTAAATTTGTTTGTGCTACCTGATTATTAGAAATGTAATTATCACGTGTCCGCGCGTATCATAGATCTACCTTGGCTACATTGAGGACAGGTAATTACAAACGACCGGCAGGATATAGTTTTCCGGTATTAAACATTGCATAATTATTGGTCAACCCGATGCGCTGGATTTCGCTGGAATCACGCGTCTGCTCTCGCATTCGATCAGAATTGCAACAACGGGAATTTTTGTTTTCCGATTTCGCGCGTCGCGACTCTAGATGACGATAAATCAATTTCCTTCGCGCCATATTCCACGTTCCCCGCGATCGGAAGATATTACTTTTAGTCTCATCCGAGTGGGACAAGGACATCGCGACGATCGCGAGCGCATGGGAACGGTGTGTTCATTTTGCCAGCCAATAAAAGGACGCCGACGTCACGGCTAATTACTGACGGATTAACGTATCCACCGGAGAAGAAACGCAGCGATGGATGATTGCCTCGACGAAGTGCGTTGAATACAACGCATATAGAACGCACTGGTCCTTTCAAAAAAGGGGTGAAAGGTGTTTAAAAAAAAATCGCTTTGAGTATCAGATTTTAAGTCAGGCTATAAATATACCATTTCTGTCTACCCAATTAATTACTTGATTTTTTTTTCACATGGCATCTCAATTTCTATCTTAAATCATGTTTTACGGCTTGGAACAGCATATTGCGGACACTTTATCTTCAAGTACATTCTTAAAATGACCGAGACAACTTAAATTAGCGATCTTTTTCGCGCAACTTCTCTTGCATATCTCGTTCGGCGTTCGAATGGAGGGAAGAAATTTTACCAGACAACGACGCTTTCCCGTCCACCGTGGAAATTGCGTGGCGGGAATAAGTAGGAATTCTTTGGTCGCCTTGAGGAGAATGTGCAATGACCTTGCGGACGCGACATTCATTGGAGGAAGTCGCGAATAATCGTGTGGAATTTCAATCGCGAGGATAGACGTTAGGGCTAGACAGTACGTTGAACCTGCCCGCTGTCTCTGCCGATAGTCATGTCTGTTTCGTCTAAACGACGCTCGGTGAAAGCCGATGCGGGAAAGGTTTTCTTCCCCCGCGGAAAATAACGCCCGATCATCGACTCGGTCACGTGTCTGCAATTCTAAAATCATCGAGGAATTTTCCTTTGTGGAATTTAGCTCGGTTTCGGCACGTGCGCGACAAACGCTGCGAAACTTTCGACGTTTCGCGAGGATTATGAAGTCGCACGTGATCTTGCATGCGTAAAGTGGATACCGATGATTAAAAATTAACATAAAGAAGATCGGGAGAAAGACAAGTATTAATATTGCTAGAAATGGTGATTTGTAAAGAGTCGCATTTTTAAGATTCTACGTTTTTATTAAAAAAAAAGAGGCAGCCTTTTAATTTAATCCGCGCGTTGTAGCGAAAATGAATTACCTATCGATCGCGACGACGTAAAGTCCTTCATCAGCTCCGAGCGATCGTTCCTCTCACGGTGCTGTCGAATCCGGCACGAATATCCGTCGCGTATACAGGAAATCGCATCGCGATAAACAGGGTGAAAAAAGGATGATGAAAGCTTTTCGATAAAATCTCGCGAATATCGCGATAGAGAGGTACCGAAACTGACGCAGATTCGTTGAGCGAAACTGCCGGGACCAGCAGCCGCCACCCGCAATGCAGCTCGCGGGAGGGATGAAAAGGGGCAAGCTCGACACGTTACTTTCATCGTGGGGGGTGGAACACGCCCCGTAATCAGGAACCGATCACTCGAGGAAATTGCCAACTGTGTTTGGGCACCTGAACGTGAATCTCGTTAGCCCACATTCGCTCGTTTCGTTTCCGAAGGGGCGCGACCCTCCTAGAGAATTCCGTTTCAAGTGGACGACAAAATGGTTCCCTCTCCGATTTCTTTCAGCGAATCGGACAAAAAGAACCTGCTCCAGTTTTGCCATCCTTTCCTTTCTCTCAAAAAAAAAACCCTCGCAAACATTGTATACTCTTAAACTGTAGCGTGTTAAAATCATGTTTCAATTTATTATTGAATTTTGTAGTGACTTTGATCAAAATGACAGACTTGGAAATTTATATTCCTAATGTACATATTCTGTGTTTTGATTTACTGCAATGAAAGAAGAAATTACTAAATTTTTAGTAAGAAAAACATTTGTTTGATAAGTTGCAATAAAATATTTACTTATGGTATACATGCATATTTACTCAATAAAAAAACTGGTAGTTAAATTGAGTGAGTCTGGTACTAAATAAATATTTACATTGAATAAATATTTTATTGCAAGTATAATATTTAAATATTAAAATTTAGCAATTTTTTTCTCAGTGTAGTGAAATATATATGTATATATAATCTTATTAGACTATATTACATGTTTAGAATTCTGCACTTTTTCTCTATGCTTGCAACCTTTTACTTTATGCATAGATGCTTTTAGACTCGCTACATTTTTTTAAAAGATCCAACTGGATGGAGACTCTATAAACATTTTCCGTTATTTGCATTAACAACGTTCGTCACCAGCGAGTAAATCAATGCATCGCATTTTTGACCTAATTTCTGTTGTAAAGTGCGAAGGCGTAATGGCTGCGACACAATTTTTATCCAAGAGTCACATTCTCGCGAAATCAGGCGCGAAATGGCAAACGCATTCCAACGCGCCATTTTGGCAACGAAAGTGTGAAGGAGGGCGGCATAACTCCTCACGCGCGTTAATGGAAGCACGAAGTTGCCCGGAGGATCGTCCTGCGCGCCCTGCTCGGCGTGTCGTTCTTACTTATTCACGCGATAAGAATTTTTGACAGAAGAGGGTTCCGCGGGTGCTCGCGCGCGAGCGAGCGAGCGAATCCCACCGGAAATAAACGTGCCGCGGGCAGTAACGCGTTTACATCGGAAAGGTGGCGCGAAGCGGCAATTTGTTCGTCCTAAATTATAAATGACACACCGCTACAATTTAAATTTACTGCCGCACGCCGAGAGTGTAAATCGAAGGGGGCCCGAGCCCGGGAAAACATTGTTGATCATTTTACTCGTCGGGAGAGATTTCTTATTTCCATTTATCAATATTTATTATTCACATGCAATCACATTGAGACGCACTCGTGATATTATTGTGAAACGTGTAAATTTTTCACGCGATTTATGCGAACGTGGGCGGGAAGGCATCCGATCGTGTCGCCTTTCTTTTCTCTATGGCGGATTTTATCGGCACTTGTCTCGGCGACGATATTCGGACGGCGTAGCGGGCGAATTAACCGTACCACCCCTAAATCGTGGAAGTGATTTCGTCCCCGTGTCGTTCGGCTCTTTAAGGGCGCCGTTAATCACACCGTCCGCTAAAGGTTTGATGAAAATCTTATCTTAAACGAGTAATTAGGCAGTCTCGTGGGGTCCCCTGCGAGAGGGTCGCAGTCGCGTTTCCACGCCTTCTTTACATTATCGGGATGCACGCGATGGCGCGCGGCCCGTATCGTTATTTATAATTTTCCTTCTAATTTCGCGCGCGACACGTGGCGCGCGGCGAAGTGTCGCTGCAATTAGCTCCAACATCAAGCGCGTGAAATTACGGAGGACGGGAACGACGGTGGAGATATTCCGCGTGTTCATTTAAACACGTACATAGGCTTTATCAACGAGCCGTCTCACCTCGCAAAAGCGCTCCTACTCTCGTCATGTAACGAGAGTCTTGATATTTAGAGGTGTGTTTTTTTTTATTTTTTTTATTTTTTTTTAATGAAAAGGTGCATTTTTCATATTTAATAATTCTGTAGGTATTAAAATTTTTTGATCAATGCTAATTTCAATACTCGTCGAATAACAGAGATAACCATTGACAGAAAATTATCGTTACATAATTTGGATGCACGATTAGGGATTTTTAACTTCATTGATCCAAGTACGAGATTTTTTTATCAAATTATTATGCCTTTGTCATATCGCGACATTTTTGCGGGGAAGTAAAAGTAAGGGCGTATTACCTAAATCGGTTCGTTCCGTAGTGGTAACTCGGCGAATCGCTAGCAACGCGTCCGTCCGAAATGATTAACTTCGCATTCGAGTAGCCGGCCAGCAATTAGGACGATTGCTTCGCAGTCTGCGCTTATTGCGCGAGGCCCGGACCACAATTTTCTCGAAAGCCCTTTACCCGGGAGGACGACGTTCCTGCTTCAGGGCCGGCACGAATGTTCGCGTGGTCGGAAAGTCGCCGATAAAGTAACGGCAAGTAAAAAGCGAGCGTTCAAAATATATTTGTGTGACATGAGTAAATGTCCCTTCCACATCTGACGCGTTTGGTAGCTACACCGCTCGAGTAATTTAGGTAAACGAAGAACGTGTCGAGTTCCAATGCACGGGTCTGGGTTCAGGTGCTCGCTTTGAGCACAATCTTAAGCCGGTCCTGTCTGGATTCACTCCGACAGACACTTAAGTTGTGCCTTCCATTTTCCCTCCCAGCCGGCTGGCACATTAGGCTTACAAAGAGAAATTTGGACGACCAGGGAAGATGATACTCGCGGTAGTTTTCGGTCAAACACGCATCACGTCACAGGTGTTTGTTTTTTTTTTCTATCAGAATGGAATTAATTGAAATTATGCTCTTAACTACCAGTGAGTTTGTAATAAATTTTAAAATAGTTTATTTTAATTCTCTGGTCAGTAGGAAACAGTAGAGGCCGGAAATTATTATATATTTTTCTTTTATCTGTTACAAGTTGTATATTGCTTCGTAAATTTTTTAATTAATTTTATTTTGTAGAATTTTTTTGCATTCATCGTTAAATTTTTTTTACCGCTTTGTATTTTATGTTTGTAATCATTGAACGGGTTTAGAACAAGAAAGAAAAAATACAGATCACTTGCTGGGCCAGCAGAAACCGAGATCCGTTCTGCGAACTGTTACGTTCGCGTGAGTTTGCTGATAGTTCGCAATCTTGTTAACGCAAGAACAATCTTGCATAGCTAAGCCGTTTAACGTAAACTACATCAGAGTTGAAATCGCAACAGCAGCGCAACTTCATTAATCGCTAAGCACGCACAGAGTCGAATTTACTGATAACTATTTGCATAGTTGTGTCCAACTAATGACGTAATATAATACACTCCTGTGTAATCAGTGACTCAATGACATCCCGATTATTATTTCGCGAGCATATTTGTGTACAATCAGAAGCACTTTTAATCGAAAAATTGTCTGTATCGGCTTTAACGAACAAAGGGAAGCGCGCCGCGACGCTGCTGTCATATCCATCAAGAAGATGATGAGGCTCCAAATCTTCTTAAGGATGAACAAAGGACGGGATGCTAAAACAAAGAACCAGATGGAAACGCTCGATGACAAGTGCCTCCTGCCGCGAGGAGCGTTCGCATAACTACGACGCAGCGAGATAAATTTCAAGAGGGGGTGCTCGGTCTCTTCCTCCCTTCCCCAGAAGAGTCATTTTCCCGTGAGACGCGCGGCGGGGGTGGAACAACCCCGTGTCTCTCCTTATCCCGCGGATTCGACCTTTAGCGCTGTCGGACCAGACGTGTATGGTGTACATGGCAAGGACCCAGTCTCTCAACCTCTTCGGCGACGCGTGGCTGATTTATACGGACTGGAGGAGCCGTATCTCCTACATTACGGTAGTTTCTCTACAGCCTGGCTGGTACAGGGTGCGCCAAAAGAGCGCGATCCGTTCTCGAGCACAGCAAGATTAGCTTTACGAAATATCTTTGCAATTTATTCAGTGGGCCCGAGATTACTACGTCCTCTATGAAACAGGATTCATCAGAATGGCGTATAATAACAAAAGCACACCTTGAGCTTTAGGACTCGCATATTAAATCATTGACTCGCGAAAATGATTGAAAATGGTTTAGCCTCTAGAGAGCTAAGCAGCGAGCTTACCGCGGACTTTACACCACGTTCTAAATCGGTTAGCTAAATATAGCTGTGTTCGGAAATCATGTTTCTCCGTTGAGTTGAAGGGTACAAATCGTTTCACGTAACCAGCAGTAATTTCGATGCTCGCGCTGTAGGCGTCGTCGATTCGTTTTGAGACGGCCTGTGCGCGTGTGTGCGTGCGTGCGTGCGTGCCGAGAGCACGTATAGTGAAGCGGAACGGGTATAGTGGGACGGCGTGATATATAGTCGTGTCTGGTACCGCTGAACGTCGTTGCAATCTCCTTTAGTGGAAGGGACAGAGATTTTTATGGATAGTCACGGTTGGGGTGGTTCGCCTTGGGCGAGAATCCGTCGTATGAATTTACGTTGATCGTTGTTTTAGTGCGTCCCCCGCAGGAGAGAAGTCGCCCTTGGCAGAAGAGAGCGAGAGAGAGAGAGGAGCTAGCTTTAATCTCTTGCTCCTCGCGCGAGCGTGTATATCAATCGCGGTATGTAATCGAGCAATCGGAGATAGAACGACAGGATTTATAGCGCACGTCTTGCGTCGATGTACGCGCTTCTATACTAATTTATTAGCGATAACTTAAAGCCGTTGCCGTTTGCCGTTCAATGAAATATTCCACGTGCGAAAGTAGAATCGAGCTTCGTAAAGACACTCTTTCTTTCTTGTCATCATTCAAAGAGTCACCTTGTGTATTAAAGACGTGAAGCGAGGAAAGTTGCAAATGTGATCTTGAATATGCTTACATTTCGCGGTTTTTTAGTTTGCGTGTCTCGCGGGGAGAGGCATTCTTCATCCAGATTAATTTCGGTTTTGCAATTAAAACGCAGGGACGAGTCAGGAACGCTTTGAACGCCGTCCCGTTTTTGTTCTCAAACGAAACACAAGATCCTCCCCCTCGCTTTCGCAGATCAGTAAGTCGTCAACCAAGCGAACCTCTGGATATTAAATTGGAAATAATAGCTTCTATCTCACCCCAAAATTTTGATTATTCTCTACCTAAGCGAGTCTTCGTTCACTGCTTACTCGAGCAAAAAGTTTCATTGAAGAGCGCTTCGTACTCTTATTAATCAGCTTGAAAATTTGATAAAATTAAATAAAAAAAAAAACAAAGCAATTTTATACGTACGCCCCAATATTAATTTTACATGAAATTTTTAATTAATTTTTTATATAAATTGTTTGGTATTGCGTTTTAATTAAATTTAATAATTTTGTAATTGTTATAATTACATTGTGATTTTATAAGTGTGTCGTTGTTCCGCTGAAACGGAGTATAATAATTTATCGTCAAATTTCTTTGTACCTGAATTATGTATAATCTAAAGCGATCTCTGGACGATCAATAATATTGTACAATAATATTGATCTAGGGTCCGCTTTAGAAATTTAAATACTATTGTACAAGGTACGAATCACAATAACGGCATTGAACAGTCCCAGCGGCATCAAGATGACTCGATTGCATCTCGACGTTGATACATTTTAGATGACTGTTGATTGTAGGTAGGCAATGCGGAAGCGACAGAATACATATTCGTAATGCACACGACTTCGGATTTGGCTCTCTTTCTCTCTCTCTCTCTCTCTCTCTCTATCTATCTATCTATCTATCTATCTATCTTTCTCGCTGATCTGCGAGCTCCGTCAGTTTGCGGATAAAACCGAGCAAGAGTCAACGCACGTGAAAAAAAGAGGGCTTTTCATCTGGTCTCCGTCTCCCATTTTAATTCTGTCTATAATCCGCGAGGGGAAGCGAAACCCTCCCATCGGTTATCTTCTGCGAATCGCGAAGGGTTTTTTTTCGACAAGGTACAAGCGACTAGCGAGAGCGCGCTTATTGATTCTGCGATATGCACGAAAACCTTTCACGCATGGGCACGAATACGTGCGTGTGTATGTACGCGCGCCATTCTTATCGGTTCCGAACAAAAGGGCGGCTGAAAGCTGCTATCTCTCTTTTTAAACTCATCGACGATGGTGTCATAACAGAACTGTCTCGCCGACAATACTATCGAAATCTAATCGTGCCATTTTAATGAGAGAAAAAAACATTCAAGCTCGAGCTTTTGCTTTATATTATTTTTATTTTTTTCAAAATACTCATCAACTACTGTACGTGTTGCCATGTTGAAACATAAATGTGAAAACCGTCTTCCGTATTTATATTTTATGAAATGGATATTATCAGTTTATTTTACGCGTCTCTTTCACGCGGATATTCGGTCCGTTCTTGAATTTGAGAAATTGAGAGATGCTCGCTTTATATTTTCATTAAAATTGTAGTTATCTCATCGCTAAAACGGATCCAGGCGAGCATGCGAGGCATCAACTAGAATTGTAACTCCATCGCCAGCGAGTGAATTCGCCCTGCATGGTAAATAATTAACGCGTCAGGGGTGAATACGTGACATGGCTACATCACAAATCTGATAACAACGTGAGCGGCAACAAAACGAAATTGTTAATAAAAAAATGGCGTTTTCTTGTTCATATTTGCACTGCATCTTTTTTCCCCCGCGATTTTCGCGAATTACACAACATCTTTCCATTATGCAAAACTATAAAATTGTACTTGGTCCGTCTACTTTCTACCGCGAGTCTCTCTTTTCCTTTCGATCGCAATTATATTTAATCGGCCTATGGCGTTGGAGTAGGAAGTAAGCGGTTTAACCGGAAAAAAAGGTAAAAGAAGATTACCTCGAAAAATCTTGCGGAGCTCTAGCTGCTTTTGACATATTTTTCCCTTTTGTCTTGCGTTACTTCATGGACGCGTTTTGATAATGATTTTTCACGATTAAATATTCGATATATATTTTTTAAATTAAATTCTGCATATATACTTTTGTTTTTCTAATGAATTCTATTTTGATAAAAAAAAATGCAAGGTTTAGCTAAGAGGGTTCGATTTGACATCGAGATCTACAGGCCACATAATTTGGCGTTTTAGAATTGACAGTGCCATTTCTCCTGCGACGAATGTATTGTCGTATGCACGGTATTTGGACATCCTGAATATCTCCACGACCGAAGGACGGCTATTCGAGAAGAAAGGCAATTTCTCTCGCGAGTAGGGTTCCGATAAAATTCTAGGAGCGCCACGAGGCGTGTGTCGTATCAATTGTCAATAATATTAGGGACCGCAATTTCACTCAGGAAGTTCCGTCGGCGTTATTCGGCTCGATATCTGTCCGATTCCCCTTCTGTTTTCCCCGTGATGGCGACCTTCCCTTACTTCAAAGGGGAAAACGGAGTCAGCCGGAGAAAGGAAAAGCAAGGAGGACCGGCGGCGGCGGCGGCGGCGGTGTGTACGGATAGAGCGCCATCGATTATTTTCACGCGAGAAGGAGCACGACTCGGAAAGAGGAGGGAAGGTCTCTTTGTTCGAATCTCCTTTCCCGAATGCCAGTGGGTCACTTGCATTCGACGAAGACGCCGCTATAATTTTTTCTGGAGGAGGAAAAGAGAGGAAAAGGTTTCGTAGATCCTTTCCCCTTCTAAGAAGTTTCGAAGAAAAGTCGTATTATCGGTATACTCCGATAACATTTGCCTTGGACGCCACATCGAGGCGCACAACCCAGCCGAACGTAACGGAAATAACTGTACATCGTCGAATCAGCGAATTTCCGGTATTGGGGTGAATCCAGTTGCGGTTTCCCAGTTGCGGCGACCGAGCATCGTGGTTTGGTAATTGAGCGTTGCAACTAGAAGCCGAACGCAGGCCAGAATTTCGGTTAGTAGCGAAGCATAGATGATCGTCGGATCGATAACGAGTAGCGCGAAGAAAAGAAAGCTATTATCATGGCAAAACTTCTGGAAACGAAGTCTCGGGGAGACGCCATTGATTATTTTCACGCTAGAAGAAGCACCCTGACGAGGATCTCTTTGTTCGGCCTGTCTTTCCGGGAACGGCAGTGGGTCACTTGCATGGAGAACGACACGGAGCTAAGAATACCCCTCGTCGAGGAAACGAAGAACGGAATGGGAAACTTTCAGCGAGAAGTTGTTATCGCTCCGGACCACCGTCGCGCCGCACCCTTCCACGTTGAAGAGGATGCTGCGCGGGAAGATCCTTCGCGAGTCCTTTGTTCCTACTATAACACATGGACAGTCCTAAGTAATCCCTTTGTCCCCGATCCCCGACTTTCTATTTTCCATTTAACTTTTCTGAGCCCCTGGATCAGCTTTCATCATCCGGAACCGGAACTTACGGCGTTGCTAATTTTGCGCGACGGAATTACTTCGATATTGTTTTGTTCGTGGGGCTTGTAAGCATTTAATTGTATAAAGTTAACGTCCGGATTATTAAGTGAATTCAGATTTCATCTTATTTCTTTTTATTATCACTTTTATTTTATTAATCACAAGTATAACGTAAAACTGTTTTTATATCTCAGTTAAATCAAGAATACTGAATATCTAAAGATTTTATCTGAATTATGGTCAGTGAACAATTAGAAGACTCGTCGAGATAGTCTGGGAAACGTAGAGAGCGAGATAGAAGCGTTTCTCTTTCTTGTTTCCTACTACTTTATCTCACCGCTCGTAAATACGTTTTGTAGACCATCCAACTGTTCGAACTCTGCTCGATGCTTTTAAAAGAAAGTAAGAGGGCTCGTCTCGCAGGCTCGTATTCGCGTTAACTGAGAAATGCAACGAGCACACCCACTCCTCGAACGAATTTACGACGTTGCCGGGTTCCGTGAGTCAATTGTCTGCGCTGGCCGGATGAAGTTTTCTCCGAAAGCAAGAGCCACGGCTTTCCGTTAAGTGTCGCGAGAAATGTTTTATCGAAAAAAAAAAAAAAAATTAACGTTTTAACAAAAAAAGAATTTTAACGACGCTGATTTGCGAACGATTGCAATAAGATTGAATCGTTCGTGGCGCTCGACATGTTCCGACATACGCAGATTATAACTTGTAACTGTAAATTTTTTAATATTTCATTTTATGAATATTATTTTACAATATGCTTTTTTCCTTTTTCGAATGTATCCTACGTAATGTCAGTATTACAATTTTTTTGTTAAAAATAATATAAAATGCAAACGAGCTCTTCCGTAATAGATTTCAGCTATAAGTATACCGTAAGGTGAGATAAAAATTGTAGAATCGCACACAAAGAATACCTCTCGCACATCTTTTCTCGCGTCTTTCGTAAGTAATTACTTCTCTTTCTTCTTTAGGACGGTAGCGCGGAAGTAGGCGAAGTTCGATCGTAACGAATTTTACGCCCGCCTATATACCGCTTTTTATCGTCCCGCGTCCTATGGCCGAGTCCGCGTTGATGTTAAGGCTCTAAATAAGGGCGTCCTTAGGAACCCTAAAAAAATCCCCAGCGGTACCTTTTTTCTGCATCCCCTATGCCTTCTCCCTTCTTTCCCTGTCTCACTCCCTCCGTCTCCAAGAAAATCGTCTGCTCGGCACAATGTACATAAAATGAAGTCAAGCGGTTTTAGCACCGAATACGTCTCCTACGCCTTTTCCTTCCTTTATCCTTAGAACGATAAAGTTGAATTCACGATCTTCTACATCAATAGAAATCATTTAAGACTTTTAATTTGATCTACATCTAAGGTCGAGAGAGTGGAATATTTTTCGTCCAGAGTTTACATCGCGTAAGCAGAATTATATAACTTCTAACAATTTTATTTAAATACTTTTGAGTTGTAGTTAAACTTCCATCGTAGATAGCTACTCGATTTTCGCGTTTATTTTTTATTATAGTTAGAGGAGAAGTTAAATTTTAATTTACGAACTACGAGATATAAGATTCTATAAAATGCTGCAATTTCAAGTTTTTCTCAGTTTACTTTCGTCGAACAATCCTCTTTCGAGAATCTTATTATATCGCATTCGATGAAAGGCTAATAATAATAATAATTATTATTATTATTATAGAAAAGATATGGTCTCGCTGCCTCGCTAACATCAGTTCTTTATTATTTTGCACTGCCGGGCGTGCGGCGGTGCTAAGGTAGATTTTTCCATTTATTTGTATCGTCCCGCATTATTGAATTCCGATAATCCGCGACGCCACCGGTGTAAGTCCCTTTACAGTACATCACGATTTACGATCCACCACTCCTGTCGTTTCCTAGTGCCATTTCCTCTCTTCGATTTTTAGGCTTGTTGAAATTGTCGCAGTTCGTTTGCCTTTCACCGTTGTTGTCAGAGAATTGTAGATCCTTTTTAGAATTAAATATCATCTAGCTTGGAATGCCGTTTCATAAAATTGATTGCAGACAGAAAAAAATGCGTTATTAAGATAAATTTCATTGAAATGGAACGTGGGAGTAAAACGAACAACAGAATAAATACAGCACAGTTACGCCAATGATGATAATTAAAGATTACAATTAATAGGCTGAATTAATAGGGCGCATGCACGTTGTGCACGATCGTTGATCTTCCGTGTGTGTGTGTGTATGTGTGTACGAGTATATATATATATATATAATATATATATATATATATATATATATATCAAACATCTGGAAGGCAGTTTTTGTGTTTCGCGCAAAGGATTTCGTGTTCACCCTAGCGCTCGACAGGCTTACGAGTCGCAATAAAATTGTAGGAAGTTTATTGTGTCGTATCAGCGTTGCGCAATCCCGGACCCTCTAATCGAAGTTGTAAAAACTTCGAATGTTTCTCCTCGATCATGGACCTCCCCGAATCGTGTACGTCGTACGACAACGCGAGCGACTCGTACACTGGCGACGTATCAATTCAATTTATTTCTTCGGCATTGAGTCCTCACGGCGAGATGGATGGACGGATAAATGGATGTACGTGGCTCGTATGGGTCTCTTGAGCATCCGACGATGCATCAAGGATTCTCAGTCTTTCTCTCTCTCTCTCTCTCTCCTTTTCTTCACGAATTCACGAATACATTGGAGCCGCGGAATTTTTCTCTTTTCTTTATCGTGTCGCTTTTTTCTTTCGTTTATTCCCTCATTCTCGCATTCCCTTCTCTGCCTCTCACTCGTGCCCCTCCGGGCGGTCACTCCAAGTACTCGAAAACCTCTCCACGCAGTCTGGAGAAGTATACTTTCATCTTCGAGGAATCTTATGGATGAACAAGACGTCACGTATCGACGAGAACAAAGCCGAGTTTCTGGACCTTCAAAATAAATAGAGAGATATGAAAAATTCATCTTGACGTGGCAGCTGTTAGGCATTTAGATAAAAAAAAAAGTAGTGAGGCGTCTGCCAATAATCGATGAGTGTTTTAACGTCTTCAAGTGTCTCTGTTACAATGGCAGTGTTTTCTTTGTCAATCGCAAAAGTGATTTAATAATGTAATCGCGTAATAACACAAAGATCCACGCTGCTATTTCTCTATTCCGCAAACACCCTTTCGTCGCGCATTCTATACTTTTTCTCGTAACAAAGAAGGACTGGTTATTTACTATGGTTATAAATGTCGTCTGCTGACGTTTTTCCCGGTCGGTGGTGGCGGCGTCGCCCGTTTCCGCTTCCTTCTTCGCCCGTTTCGCTGGCCTTTTCGCCGCTACCTTTCAATTTTCCTTCCTATTGCAGTTTCTCTGGCTACAGAGCTCGCAACTATTTTTGTCCTCTTCTTCAGTTCGTTATTAAAACCTTCCTTTACTGCGGTCACCAGCTTTTTCATTCCACCTTTAGCTCGCGCGCGCGCGCGCGCGCGCTCGCGCGGTAGCGGGAGAGGAGTCTGCTCCAACAGACTTTTCCGAGACGCTATTAAGATTCACTGACGGATTTCTTAGAAGTACCTCGTTGCGCCTCCTGTTGCCCTTTTTCCCTCGCCGCGCATGAGAACCTTCAGCGCGCGTTCTCCGAAACTTCTATCCGGGCTTCCGTCTCACGGTTACGTTCCTTCCACGCTTCTTCGTCCTTTAGTGCCTCGATCCAGGCGAAACGCGGTAACGCCGCCGCATCCTTTTTCCATCCAGCCGCCTTTCTCTCGCTCTCGTCACGAAAATCTTTACGACGGCGTTTCGCAGCCACCGCCTTCGCAGTTTATCCGCTATCGAGAGACCCACACCGCGTAGTTGCATGTTCTTCGGCTCTTCCACCCTCGCCGTCGCCTTAGGCTTTTTGGTTTTTTTTTTTTTTTTACGGCGACGGTATTAAGGCCTGCGTGTACTTTTCCCCTACCGAGGGCTACGACGAACGTCCCACGGAAACTGGTTTAACGAGCAGGGCGGGCACGAATAAGACGAGCTTTGTTGATGTCGCTGACGTTTTACTTCACGCGCGCGTAAGAGTTGCCGGATGGGAAATTCTGCATTCAAATTATCGTCACTTTCGCAAGTAGACGGGAAACGAGATTGAACGAAAGGATAGGAGGTCATTATCGACTAGCGTTTCCGCTCAAAGTAGTCTCAAGTCTTCTACTCTACGTGATACATGCCAGCAATGTTTCTGCTCTCTCTCTCTCTCTCTCTCTCTCTCGCTGAATTGAATTTTTCCCATCTCTCATTTCATTTTGTTTTAAACTCTTTTTTCTTCTTTTTATTTTATTTCTCTTAATTCTTTTTTCTTTTTTTTATAATTTTTTCATTTTTTACTTGACGATTATATATGTTCTCAAAGATCAAAGGGCTTGTTTTAGAGCAAAGTGATAAACACGCAATCAATCAATCAATTTCTTCGAGGGAGATTTTCAGACTTAAACTTGTAATTAGTTTGAAAAGGGAGAAGATTACTCTTCCCTTCAATATTTCTTTTATTTTTCCCGGAGATTGCGGAGAGAGATAAGTTCACAAGTTATTACGAGCGCGGAGACAGCATCTTTCTCTCATTATTATATATACTATATGTGTTTACACAGCATGATTGCGTACGCAACATAACGTATGTTCGTTAATTTTGTTTTCAGATGGAAGACGAGGGCAACCACGGCAACGACGACACCAGATGCTTCATTCTGTCGACATTGGCCGGCCAGCATTGCTCTCGTGTTACGTGCGTCCTTTGTCGCGCTGCCATGCTGGTTTTCGACAGGTACCCACTGGTGGACGGCACGTTCTTCTTATCCCCTAGGCAGCACACACCTACTTGCCGTGAGGTATGTTTCTCATCACTGAAAATTTTACA
Organism: Solenopsis invicta; assembly: GCF_016802725.1. Classification (NCBI taxonomy): domain Eukaryota; kingdom Metazoa; phylum Arthropoda; class Insecta; order Hymenoptera; family Formicidae; genus Solenopsis; species Solenopsis invicta. The sequence goes on along the minus strand of NC_052674.1, from coordinate 9,995,781 downwards.
AATACTTGATCGATTTTCTCATTGAAGGAGTAAAGCATATATTTAAAAATTTCAATGGATTTTCCAATTCAATGGGAGATTAAGTTATCCCAATGCAATCTAAAAAGAATTAATCTATATTACAATATTTGGCACACTTACCTTGTTCTTTTGTCGAATCTCGAAAAACAACTTCAATCAATTTTTTCAAATAAATTGAATAACAAATATGCAGTGAATTATTTTTTTTTTTTTACATTGATTAATAGTTTGATTGCCAATTTCACGTAAAATTTTGCGGAATGTTAAAATTTACTTCTTGTCGCATTTTTCACCGGGGAACTAACCGCAGCATCCGCATGATTTCACAAGATCCCAATAGCACGTTCGGTTTTTCGGTATTTCATTCCAGGTGAAGGTCGAAGGTCGCACTCAATTTTTGTCAGCCGTGTGCATGAGTTGTTTGGAGGGCAGTGGCGGCCAGCCTGTACGCTGCCGTTTCTGTACCCAACCGTGGGACGGTTCAAGCTTGGTCCTCGGCACCATGTACAGCTACGATATCTTTGCTGCTATGCCGTGTTGCAGCGAGCGACTCAAGGTAAGCCCCGAATTCGTGACGGGCCGACCCCGTAGACTCTTTAAACGCGCGAACGTTGATACATCGCCGTGAGCGATGCTGTTAGAATGAGACTTTTAAAAGCTTCAACGTTATAATATATTTTGTGCGATACGATTATCGGGACTCGAATAGAAAAACTCGAATCATCTTTTTTAATTGTTTCGCGCTTGTGTTTCTCTCAGTTTAATTTTGATGCGAATTACGACGGTATTTATTTCATATTTTTCTCAAAAAAAAATATATTTTCCTCCTACAAACGACGGTCTCGAGAACGAATGTTGTAATCGGACTCTCGCGCGTAGCTCGCAAATGTTCCAAGTGTGCGTACGAGATTGCAATACGTGGCGAATTAGACGATCGAAGCTGCATGCTCATTCTATCGCGTCGATTCGTCACGGGCGCCCGCCCGCAGCGAAGGGAACACCACACGAAATGAACGCACCGTCGTTCCGTTTTCGTTCCAGTGCAACAGCTGCCAGAAACCCCTGATCTACCCTCATCAGCGACTGAACTTCTACTCGGACTACAGCCGCGTCTTCGGCTGCCCGCACTGCAGGGCGGTAGACGCCCACTTCGTGAAACCGCTCTCGGCCTGCTTCACCCGCGAGCAGTTTCAGCTCTACAGCCAGTGGCCGTAACCATTAGAGAACTTAGCGAACCGCCGCCGTATGCGCACGACCGCGGCCGACTTGTATCCTCTCCTTTACAAGTCGATCTCCCTGTTCCGAACGACCGTGCTCTAGAATCCTCCCCTCGCGACCACTGTAGGAGATTTGACGATGGCGAACGCGCACGGGGGCCGCGATCTTTCCTGGCGCGTCTTGTCGGCCGGATCCACCGATGTATTAACTCCTGTTAACTCGCCAGACGCTTTTACTTCGGTCGACAGAGCTGGCGTTATTTCTTTGTAATTTCTTAGGTATCTTTTGTTTTATAACGGTCAAATTTAACGGCTATTCTATGCGACGACGGTATGCGCGAGCCCCGTGGCGCATTCCCGTAGTACTAATAAAATTTAAGATGTTTCTTTTTAACGTCGATTGTAGACTTGTTTGTCTAGGTTGAGTCTAAGCGGGAGACGCCGAATTATATTGACGTTTCGTTTATGACAATGCGAGAGGCGAAACTTGCAAAATCAATCACTTTATTTCCCCCGTGACGTTGCTCTTTAAGTTTCTTAAGGCATTTATCGTGCGTCGTTTCGTTGGAACAAACGGCAATTGATTTTTTTTAGTAGCATATTATTATGTTTTGACGATTGTCATTACGCGCGCGTGTTTCTCTGATATAGGCGAGTTTTAAATAGTGAAATTTCTTCGTTAGACAAATCTCTGTATATTTTCATCAATTAGGCATTAAACGTTTGATTACCATCAGAATCATGCTATTTCGAACGGTTTTGGAAACTTTGGATAATAAGTGACTGCGCTTCGCCGTCTCCCGTTTCATAATATATAGTTGAATTGCTTCAAAGAAAAAAAAATAATAAATACATGAAATAAATTTAGGCAGAGATAAACGATATATTAGACACGGAAAGAAAGGTCGATTCCCTTTATTGTAAACGTGTATAGAGGAAAGGAAAAGGAAAGGCTACTTTCTAGAAAAGATTGGGAGGGGAAAATGAAAAAAGAAATAACTATCGTTTGTTACTTAGATAATCGAGAACACGTTGTTTTTTTTACATTTTATTAGTTTATACGTTTATGGCGGCCATGTTGATTTTGTTTAAGGATCTACGACTCATTCGATGAGTTTTCAACGTTGATTCGGACGCGCGTCGCGACTTTCCGCGGTTCGGGACAGGAGCGTTGTCGAGGAACGGACGAAATTCGTGCCGGTCGTAAAAGGTAAAAAAAATATTTAAAAAAAAAAGTAAACTCATTGAAAGAAGAAACCGATCGTTTGGGACTACCGCTCGCGCTGTGTACACACGGTTTTTCCGTCTAGACGAAAGTGCACGGCTCTCTCGTGCCTCCGATCCTGTCGTCGTCGCTCGCTCGAGTGTCGAGGATCGATTCTCGCGGAAAGTCGTGATCGTCCGAGGTAGCCAGTGTATATAACATATTAAGTGGGAGAGAAGCAAGTGTGTTTGGAGTGGAAGAGAACCTCCTTTTTTTCTGGCGATGCTGGTCGTTGCTGTCCACCAATAGCGGCCGTCCCACAAACAGACCGCCCACCGTTCTCAAGGTAGTATAGTCGATCGTGTACCTTTTTTACGTTACTTCGATTTAAAGAAAAAAAAAGTATACTTAATCCATACGCCGGGAGGTATATTTAGGAAATAATACAATGCCCCAATGTGTGAAGCGTTAACGCGATGAGGATCGTGAGGCTGCGCGGCTACTTCTTCATGCTTTCGCATAGCGACTTTATTTTCGTTCGTTCTCCATTGACCGTATGTGTCTGGCAAAATTAAAAAGTATCGTTTTGTTTGCGCATAGGATTGACGATAGAATGCGTTTTCGATACAAGCGATACGTTTTTTTTTTTTATACATGTTCTATACCGTAAAAAACCGAAAAGAATCTATGTTTGATTTTATTTTAATTACTGCAGTGTTACTAATTTACGAGAGGCACGGAAATAATACGCGGTATTACAATTTTATTTTAATTGTAATCTTTCAAATATTTTTTAAAAACTTGAATTTTTCCTATCCTTTCGTAGATAATATTTTTAGTTATTCGTATAATGCTCTGTGAAGGGAAAAGCTACTAATCGTGATTAGATAGAGATAAAGGGAGAGGTGCGTTTATACATTTAGTAGGCGCGAATTTCTTTGTTTACGTATCATATAAAAGAATAAACGATATAAAAAAATATTGATATTTAAAAATTTATTAATCTGAAGTAGTCACGCAGTTTCGTTCACGATTCACTGAAGGATCAAAGGAAAATGAGATAGAAAACCGGAAAAGGGGATGAGAAACGAAAAAATTTAAAAAAAATGTAAAAAATAATGCACAGACAAGCGCGCAATCAACGGCATCGAGGATATATCAGTCTGAGAAAATCTACCTTAGACACAGCCAAACATTGGCGAGTCAGGCAACTTGCGCGTTTCCTGTGCAAGAAGAATTAAACTCCCGCGTTAATTAATTAATTTCTCGCGCGTTTAGTGCCGGAGGCAAGGACGATCGCGTTTGAGTCCTTCTCCACTCCGTTTCGTCTCGACCGTACGTTTTCTCAGAGTGCCAAATGAGTAATTGCCAAGCAAAAGCAGCGTTTTTTTTTTTTAGTATTCTCTATCTTTCGTCCTTTTTTTCCAAGTTTCGTTCTGCAATCGTCGTTTTTTTTGTCTGACCTTTTCATAGAGTTCGCCACCTTCGACAGTGCAGATTAAAAAGCGCAGTACGGTTGCTCAATCGATGGCATAAGGAACTTGAATTTCGTTTTCGCAGCACGTGCGATAAAAATTTCGAGCGACGCCGTAGTCATTGAAATGGGCTCAATTGTCACCTTTGAAACGAGATGAAATCTAGATCTAGAAAATGGAAGTATCGCCGTCTTATAAACGTTTTCTTTGCTTTTCTGCGCGAAGTTTTATCGAGACACACGAAATTGGCCTTTGTAAAAGAAATTACAATGCGTTTGCGCATTTCACAAGGTAAGTGGAACATTCTTTTCAAAATTAATCGCGGTAGCAAGTTTTGAGCCGTTTCAAGTTCCTCGTACGATCGGAAGCGTGTACGAGAAATTTTCCTTAACGACTTACGATGCGTGAATAATGCACGCGTCGCCTGTACTCCCTACTGCTTTCAATTTTTAATAAGAATCAGCGGATACACGCTGTCCCTCGCTCCTCTGAGTTCCTGTATCCACAAGGAAAAAAGAGAGAGAGGAACCGAGAGGATCGATATAATTTCAAAAAGTTTTTCACGATTATTTATCGCAGCTTTAACGAGATTACAAGAACCATTTTATCGCGTAGATTCATAATAAAAAATAAAATTTACAAAGGAAGGCTCCTCGCGCATACTAAATTGTTCTAAACGTAATTTCTGCTTTTTCTTATTAATATTTTTCATTTTTTCTCGCATTTAATGAGTATGACGATGATAGAAAATTTGAGATCTTTCGAATTCGAGAACTTTGAAAGTATTAAAGCAAACGAAACGTACTGTGCATTTATATATTTTAATGCATTTGTTTTAATAACAAAAATAAAAATAAGATAAATCGTACAGTAATACGGAATAACAATTTTTGATGTATGAGTTTTTCATTAATAATATAAAACCAATATTTCACTGTCAGCGTTTCATTGTGAATAGAGAAAAATAATAGTGACCGTAGGAGCCTTCTCACAGAATTTAGACAATTTTTGGCAAGGCTGATCCTGTTAATGCGTCAGTAGGCATAGATTAGAGATGAAGCCGAAATGATTGCAATTCGGAGCACCTCGGTCTTTTTTTCTTCTGCTAATTTCGTGTGGACGAAAGTCCCAGTCGGATTCGAATTTTGAGTCGCCGTACTGATATCGGAGGATCCTTCGGAACGTAGAAAAACGATGAACTTACGGCAGACAAGAAGATACATCGCGTGAGGGGAGGGGAAAAAGGATACCTTTTTCGCTATTGACGGTGCCGTAGCAAGCTGCTGCTTTTTTTTCTAAGAGAGGACAGCAAGTGTCTTTATCATCGATCGTGCGTCGACGCACGACGGCGCACTTAGCTCCGTAGTTGATAAGGCTAATGTTACATTAGGCTAATCTTTTTTATTCGGATAATTACTATAGCGATTTTGTACTTTTGCTATTTTCATCAACGGCGTGGGTAGAATCGCGCGACGAGAAACTATCGACGAGATCTCGCTGCTCCTCCAGCTCATTGCATTGTGAAATTGCCCAACGTTAGCCCGACTCACTAAGATCCGGTACACAGATGCGTTACAAAGGTGCACAAACCGGAGAACAATGTTTTCCAAGAGATAAAGACGCGGGGTATTGCCGGAAGGTTTGGCATTCGGATAAACATATTCCCCGGTGATTCTCTCTCCGTGTCACATCTTTCAATAAGAACGACGGTCTTTGAAAGACACGACGACAAAACGCGAAAGCGATTGTCGGAAAGCTCGACGCTTCACGGGGTTCCTCGTACGATATGCTCCACGCAGAGCACAGCACTGTGATATCCTCTTGATCAGACTGGCCGGTACGTCATTGTGTTAGCCGAAGTCCGGTAGAAGTGTGAAAGACGTATACTGTCCAACTCGGTGAAATCGAAATAGCAATACGAGCGACGGATAAATTGAAAAGAGGGGAAGGTTCGATTTTGTTGAAATTCCGCATCACCTTCTTTTCTCGGGGCGAGTTTAACTTCACGAATGTCCTGCATCTCAGGAAGCTCGGGAAGCTAGTCATATCCAGCAAATGGACGCGTTATGGCGTTCCGTAATCGCTTCCGGCGCCAACAACTGTTAGTCTGGAACCTCACATAAGCATATACCAGTGATTCCGAACGTTGGACCTTCCGGAAATCTGGCACGTTTAGGCAAATCATACGATTCGCTAATAAACCGCGAGTCTTCTCGAACGTTGTATCGTTGGGAACCTTCTCGCGAGAAATTTTGCTGTTACACACACATACACACACACGCACGCACGCACGCACGCACGCACACGCACATTAAAAAAAAAAAAAAAAAATTTGCAGACATTCAGGCTAACGATGGGCAATAGGTAGGAGGTGTAATTCGCGCTTTACACGAGCCGACAAAGCTGCAGCATTTCGTGCGCGAAAAACTTATCCGTTGAAAATTTATTCTCGCCGCGCCGTTCGCCGACGTTCATCGTCGATCTAGTGAACGTTTTGTATATCAGTGTTTTTTATATGGACGACTGGGGTATCAGCGGGGGTGGCAGGGCGATCCCGTCGACGATTTTACCGAGCTCTCGAGACTATGGGTACCGTCGACCAGACACTGCCCTCCTCGCTGCCCGAAGGTTTACCGAATAATCGATATATCCCGCGTTTGTGAATTTTATATAATCCGAATAGCGTTCGCGTGGTACGTTTGTATGGGGCTAGGGGGACAGGGTTGATGGGAGGGTGAGAGGGAGGGAAGGAAAGAGAGTCGGAGTCTCTCCGTGATGGAGTAGAGAGAGGTTACGAATGGTTGAATTATGAATAGAGTTTAGTGTAGAGTCATTACTTGAAAAGAAAAGAAGGTTTGAATCATCGATAAATAGTAAGTTTATATAGAACGACGGTTTTCTCATAGTTAAGACGCCCTTTCGTTTTCGCCGGTCGTTCACCCGGCTTCCAAAGAGAAGGAGGAGTGATACAGAGGTGGAAAGGGGCGGGCGGTGAGAAAGGGTGAAGGTGAGATTCTGTCCTCGAGAGCCTCGCTTCGGGGTGCGAAGACGTGCGAAGCGCAATCCTCCCCGTGGACCTCCACCTCTCCTCCTCTCCCTCTCACCCCCCTCGGCGCCGGTCGACTTTGAATCGAGCGTGACTGGGAACTCGGCCAAGATCGACGTCGGCCTTGAGACAGAAATTCGATCTTGGGGGGGGGAGGAGAGAAACATCATGTGACGTGCGCCACTCGCGCTGAGTTGCGAGGGCGACGCGCGTGCGCCCTCCCCCCGCCGGAGAGGGCTACTCCATACCGGAAGTGGGCGGAAGAGAGGTGAAGAGAAGCTCCGAGGAAGATCGCGCCGGTGCAATCGAGCGACGTCTTCGAGCAAAAAATCGGGTAGACGACCGGACGAATCGTCCTAGTGATAAGTTATTGTGTCATATTGTCGATGTCCGAGACGATTAAGACGAGGGGGAGAGGGAAAATTTTATTACGTACTAATCATAGTAATTATATCGGTTGTTCATCGGAACCCTTTCACGCGGCCTTGACACGGCTACAGGACGTGAGGGAACGATTTTCTCGTCGGTCAAAGTTCGTTTAAATAATTCGATATATAAAATAAATGAATAGATGAAGAAATATATATATGAAAATATATATATAGATAGATATATATATTATATTATGAAAAATGAATAATACGTACGTTTAAGAATCATCAATTTTTGTCTCTTTAGCAAGTAAGGGTCTTTACAGCTGTGCTAGACAACTATAGGTATATATATATATCGAAATATATGTATATATAAATCTATATATACGTACGTTCTCAACGTGTACGTCGCTGATATGCGCGAAGCAACGTATACGGGCTCCTTAGAAATAAACCGGAAGAAAGGAATCACACACGCACATTCTAATTACACGTACGCAACCGTACGCGTTAAATAAATCACACGAAAGCCACAAACGCGCGGTCTACGGTATCGACGATGAGACACGAGTGGAAGGTTCGCTTTTCTCAGACGCAAATCTAGGAAGTACGAACGGTGGGATTGTAAAGGACTACATCTCTGATGACGTGTAGAGATCGCACGTCATAACATCTGCTGTTATCGAGACGATAACGGAAGATAAATATCGAGAATCGCAGACGCTACAAGCATAATATCAAATGGCTGGAACCATTCGCGGAAACAAGTAACACTTTAACGATGGGCGCCGATATTTCATCAATCAAACATTTAGTCCGTGAGCGTGAGAGGCGAGAGACTCGCCAACGACATTGAGATAAAGAAAAGGAAGATGGTAGGCTAAACAAAGAGTAGTTAGCGATTAGGTTGTTCTTCGTTGGACAAATATATATATATATATTTTACAGGACTCGAAATCTACGTGAAATATCGAACGGTCGACAACCTCGAATCGTAATGATCTCCATTTCATCGACCAAATTTTTTTGCGCGATAATACCGCCCTAGATCAACGTTTGCTCGTGAGAATCGCCTCGTGATCTCTCGTCATAGTCATGCGATACGCCGCGGTCACGCACGCGTTTGACACAAACATACACACGTACATGAACACACGAATTTCTAACGATGTCTTTATTAGTCAGTAATTATTGCAGCGAATCAGGAGATTGACAAAGCAGCCATGTCGGCCGCCGCGTCGCAATCGTGCAGCAGAGCAAACGCAACTTTCTTTTTTCACTCCATTTTTCCCCATTTAATTTTTGATTCTCTTAAACGCATCACGATAAAGGCTCGGGCACGAAACTTTCAATTGTCGATTCGGCTTCCTCTTTTTCTTTTTTTTTCTTTCTCATTTGCGATTTTCTGCAGCATTATTTACGCGAGCGTACGCGAGGGTACGCGAAATGGTGATAATTTTTTGTGATCGATAGGAAGGAGGCCCACAACAGTCGTGATAGAATCGCGCGAGCGATCTTCCCCTCTGGCCGATCAATTTCGGCGTGGAGATTTGATTCCAGACGATACGTTTAATTTATTATTATTATTATTATTTTAATATAATTATAATGACAGACAATAATTATTTTTACATCGATTAGAACGAAATTATCTTTTTACAACTTGACTTGTGTTTTTCCAAAAATAAGTAAGCACTTATTATGTTACTATACATATACAAGCATTCGTACTTTATTTGACGTTTCCGTTTGCCGCTAATATTTAGTTGACGAATCGTCCGGATTCGAATTCGTGGAAGTGTCCAAAATGCCTCCAAGAGCAGACTTGTTTAGTTTCAATTTAATGCGCTGAATGCGCTCGGTGACATTATCTTTAGAATTCTCACGCTTGTCTTCAATTTAGTGGCTCGTTCCTCGTTTCATTGGGATTTTTTTTTCTTTCTTTGCGTCTTCTTTCATTTTGCGAACCGTGCGTAGATCTAGATAATGTTTGAAGTTTTGTTTTTTTTGTGCTTCTAATGTGGTAAGGATTGATAAGAGCGAACACGTAAATACGTTAGATACATAGACATATACAGGCGTATGTTATATCAATGCGCAATACATTAAGTACACATATAGTTAACCGTGTAACTATTACCTACGTACCGTAATAGAGGAAGAATCGCGCGAATACTTATTGCGTTGAGAACAATATCACAGTTTTTTTTATCCCCCAGTTTTGTTTATATTATTAGATATACGTACGATCCGAAAGGCAGTTACAATTGAACCATCCGGCGTTCTCGATGGCTCCGCGCTTGAAGAACCGTCTCTCCGAACTTACCTGAGTGTTACAGTTACCGTACCGTTCAATCACAGTATTTCGGGGTGGTGCGGCTTTTAGGGCGGGAGGCATTGATTTTTTTCAAAGAGTTAAATTCTACGTTCCGCGCACGTTAACCGTCACGGGTCGACGAGGCAAAAAAAAAGACTCGCCGGCGGGCGAGGGTGGTCCTCGTGATGGTTAGCGCGCCGTTCGACCTGTAATAGCTTGATTGTGATGTTAATTCGTTAATGAACGTTGACTCGTGTATACCATATACTCGAACCCGGTGTCGGGCTAATCGCGCGGACACGCTCGCCGGCTTCCCGGATGTCCCTTCGCGTTAGGCGTTCACGCGAAGTCTGGCACTGCTCGTGCCAAAGTTCAATCTCATTCTGCGAGTGCATAATCCGGGATGCAGAAGCCGGCCGTGCCACGCGACAGCAACGGATTCTCTCCCGTTTTACAGGCTAAATATATACTTTCAGAAACGCAGAAAGAGAAAGATGCTGAAATAGAGGGAGAGGAATATATACGATGGAAAGGGAGAGTTAAACGTGTAGGGATGCGGATTTAGGGATTCGCGTCGATTCGCGCGGCACTTAGCCCGCTCGTCGACGAACGCTACATTCTTATCGAATGACGTACAAAGTAAGAAGAATGGATAGAGACGATACGTGGTTGCGCCCATCGCGCTCTATTTCAAGACGCCGGATTTACGCGAGAGACGAGAGAAAGAGAGTGACGCCGCTCGCGGACGTGAGACACGTGGAGCATGGAGGGGTTCGCGTCCGGAAGCGAACGTCGGTATCGAAGGGGGAAAAATAATCGCGCGGAATTCCATGAAATTCGCGCTTCGCGTCTCTCGAATTTCCCGATTAGGTTTCACAGAATACAGAAATCCCGCGGTGTGTCTCCTTCCCCGTTCCCCGACGGCGAACGTCGACATTTCAATGGATTTATCGAATTCAACCCCCTCCTGCCCCACCTTCCCTCTTCCTCCTCCTCCTCCGCATCCGTTCCCACCTCCGTCACTAATCCTGTAAGTGATGTAATTAATGTACGTTGCCTAATGATTGTTATACTGAAACGTTAGAACGACGAAGAAATTTTATCGAGTGCGCTACTGGAGAGCGGTTTTGTTTTTCTCACGTCGGCGACTCGCGTGCCAGCCCCATGCCCATCGATCGAGTCGGTCTTTCCAGAGAACCGTTTTGCTTAGAGGTTCTCTCGCGACGAGGGAGATCAAAGGTTGCTCCGGCGAGTCCGGACATCTCGAGGGGAAAGGGGAACCGCTCGTGAGACAAGGAGGAGGGCACCGTACGCCGACGTCATAAATAGTACACACACCGGCTGTCTTTCACGTTCTACGATTGAAGGAGCCGAGCTCTCGATCCCCCTCCGAGGATTCGCGTACGGTTATCGCAAGCTAACGCGACGAGGGAGAACTGTGCTTAGTTAAGAGGTGAATGACGGAAAAATGATAAAGCGTTTTAAGTGGGAGAGACAGAGAACGCTAAGCTCGAGTGGGTCTCTCTATCAAGAAGCGGCCGAAATTGCGACCGGATTTTTCGAACGAATGCTGGGGGCTCGGCCGTAATCGAGTCGATTGGATACGTTGGCCAAGGTACAAATGTACATAGGAGCATAATGTTGTTATTAACGTATAACGCTGCCATCTCGCCTCTGCGTGTCTCTCTTTGAGTTGCGTTAAAGATACCGGTAAAGCCGAATACGCGGAAAGATGGAGCCTCTTAATTAATAGCCTTCATGCGATATTGTGTTAATTATTTTACACTTTTATACTGTAGCGATGAGTTCAGTATCCCCATTACACGTAACATTTTTTTTTTATATTTATATTAATCTGTGTATTGCAATTTTTATAGGATTATAGGAACAATTGTATAAATTTTTTAATTATTAATTATTAGAATTTGTGACGATAAAAAGAATCTTTCTTTGTTTAAAAAAAAATGTTTACATTAAAATGCGTGATGATGTGCCAACAAATGATTTAAAAGTACAATGAATGAGAAAATTGTAAGAACGACGAAGATATCCCATCGGTCGAGTCCCATCACTTTGGTCGGTCCGAACTTTGTGCTCAATCCTTTCGTCAAGGACTCGTGTTTCGAACTCTGAACTCATCGCTTTGGTAATCGCGCGATAAGTCGGCGCGTGGCCTAAAACGAGTCCTGTTGACATACACGAAACCGCTGATGGAGCAAACGCGGAGGACACGCGGGGGCGGGGGAATGTTCGTGAAGGACGAAGACGCGAATCGATACGCAGGATTGCGAACACTTGACGGAATGTGTAAAGACAATTGGTTCACGGCTCGGTTTATTGGCGTATTCCCGAGAGCCAACTTCCCGATATCGGACAGCTCCTACGCTTTCCTCCATCCTTTCTTCCTTCCTTCCTTCCTTCTTTCCTTTCTATCTTTCTCTCGCGAGCCGTGAGCCAATCGAAACTTCGCAGATTTCAGGAAGCAGATCGACGATATTAATCACGCACGAGCGCACTGCGAAATTACAACTTCGTAATCAACGACGAATAGTCGCGCACTTCTAAGACGATAGAATCGGTTTTCTCTCCTTATTTTTTTCTTGTCTTATTTTATCACTGTCGAATTTTTCACGCGGCTTGCCGCGGAAGGTTGCGCGTGGGCGGTACACGCATGGTCTTTCGCGCACGAGCTTGCTGCGAGGACAACGCGCGAACAACACGCATAATTAAGGATTTAATGGAACGCGCATTAATCGCTAGTTCGTAGGCTGCCCCTTTCCCCTCCTCCCCCCACCCCCCACCCCTCTCCCATTATACCAAAAGTATCCGTTTGCAGCCAATTTCCTTAGAGGGGTTAACCGATGTGTTTGAATGGCGTGTGGATGTGCTACTCCCTTCCTATTCGTGCATTTAATCGCACTCGTAGCGTATATATTATATATTATATAATACACGTATATGTATACCCCTTTAAACCCACCCCTGTAACCCCCGAGTCAGTAGACTTATGTAAAGCGTCGTCTGTGTAAATGGCGTCATGTCGGATTTGTATTCGTAAGCGTAGTCATTGCTGGAGGAACCATTCGCGCCCGTCGTCTCAATCGTGAGCATCCCCCCTAGCACGTTAATAGTTTACAGGTGCGCATGATGGGCCTTTGATTAAGCCCGGTGACAATTTTCCAAGTTCTACAGGGGGAGAAGGACGTGCCGTTATTCGATTCGATAGAGTTTCACGATTCGTGTGAAGAGAGAATCCGAGTTGAATCGGACATCCGCGTGCGGAGATCGCGAGGAATAACGGGCTGGATTTTTTTCTGGCGTAATCGACGCTTCTCACACGTGTGACCTGCGCGAATGGTACCATTATAAGTATAGCTCGCCTTTAGCCTTTAGAGTTAACGATGGCGTAACGACACGGTAACAACGACGACGACGACGACGAATGTACGTTCTTCAATGTATACGTACACGAGGTACCCGCGTAAGACTGCGACATATATTTCTTGTCGTTTTTAAAAAAAGGGAATTAAGATCCGCGCTGTCACTGTAAATCAACACCAATCGCAACTCGTAATGCCGACTCGAATTCGGCGAACGTAATATTTGCGTCTTTATAATTAGTATAGGCAGCGGACGAGCGAGAAGAAAGAGAAAAAGAAAAAAAAAACAGAAAGGAATCGCGAAATTTAATCGATAGAAAGAAAGAAATCGCGCAAATTGATCGACATACGCTCTCGTAGTCGTCGCGCTTTTATTGGGGGCTAAGTTCACGGTGGATCTTAAGGGTAGACTTCTTTTTTACAAAACGAAAATTAAAAAAAAAAAATAAACGACGCGTTTCTCGAGCGAACGCGAATCAGGCGCTAAAAATTTAAGATTCTCGATATAAGTTTCTTAGAGATAATTCGGGCATTTTTATTCGGCTGTGTTATAAAAAAAAAAAGAATAATAATATTGAAAATACGCGGAAAAGCGACTTTAGATTCGGATAAGATCTCGCAAATTTAGATGAATAATTTTTGTACCCTATTTTTTTAAGCGATCGCCACGTCGATCACGCGAAGACGGAGAGAAGAGTCGTGCGGAAAATTAACACGGTAGTATTTATCAAAATTAAGGCGTCGTTAAGTTTAGTTTAAGGCAAGCAATTCGTCGGCAATTTCGGAAATACGTTAATAGGCGCGCATACGCTACGTTTTAGCATCGAGCACAGATATCGAGAAGGGTACGGAAGTAATCGAAGATTCGCCTCTGCTTAGCCCTTCCGATACGTTAGATGATCGGTAAATCTTCCGTAACGAGGGAGAAAGAACAGGGAACGTGAGCCCCGAGCGAAAATAGAGCGCTACGAGATCGACGATCGTGCCGCACCGAAACGAGAAAAATTTCTTAGCTCTTCTGAGAAAAGCTAGTCCCTGCCCGATGATCCGCTCGGGCACGATCGATCGCGAAGTTTCGCGTCGTCGCGAACGCGAGACACTTCGAACGTAACCGTTTGCAGGGTGTGTCGTCGACGTTAACCTTGGATAAGTAATCCCGTATAGGTATATAGGGTATTCTTTTCTATAATCACACTTTGATCCGCCCTCGTGCCGGGACGAGGACGCGGCGAAAGACCTCGTTCGGAGGCCGCGCGTAGTTTTAGACACTTAGCCGTATCACTTAGTCGTTAAGCGAATCGAGAGAAGAGAAACCGATCGGACGGCAGGCATGGAAGCGATCCAAAAAAAAAAAAAGAAATCATAGTAGACACAAGCATTTTGCGATGCAAAAGCGAATAATCATGCTGGTAGTGCGGACCAAACGGGACAACCGAACGGGAAGTTTGTGGAAAGGGGTGAAAGGTGAACGAAAGGTCTGGTGTTTTTACTACGGGAAGAAGCTGAAGAGAAAGAGAAAGGGATACAAACAGAGAGAGAGAGAGAGAGAAAAGTGAGAAAGACGCGTAAAAAGAGATTGCCGCTCTCTATCGGAGATCGACGCCCGATATATCGTTTGTAGAGATTAAACTCGTAGAGTTTAAGACACGGCGAGGACTTCTCTGACGATTGCGCGCCGTGTTCTTCGAGACGTTTGATTGTTCTCTTCCTTACGTACATGCGTATGTTACTACATTAATTTTTGTACCTTTTCTTCCCGCGTGTCGAGCAAAAAAGTACATTATTTTTCGTTAAGATATAAAAGAAAGCTCATAATTCCAAAAATTATTCATAAAAAATAAACAGATGATTGGCTCACTTGTAACACATAATTTGACAATCGTGAAATAAGTACGAGCAAACCGCGTTATTTTTGTCATTTAATTATTCGATTAACCGCTTAAATTTTACGACGAATATCGTCTACGGAAATTAGATTCATTCGCGTTTTCTCGAAGTCGTTACTGTGACGAACCGTAATTGGCCACGCGTTTGACGGATATACAGCGAGCGCACACTTAAGGACAGTCTAACGTTTCTTTACCGTATCGCTGCCGACTTCGTCGTCATTGGAGTCCCGGTTAACGAGTGAATTCTTCCCATTGCACGTACAATCGAGGACTTCGAGCGACGTAAACGTCCCTGTCTTCTGGAACATCGCGCACCAGACTTCTTTCCGATTTCCTGTTTTATCTCCCATCGCGGACGTTCAGGTCTATTTTTTTTTTTCCCGAGGGCGGTGAGAGAAGAGAGAGAGAGAGAGAGAGAGAGAACGAGAAAGGGAAAGAGAAAGGAAGAACGGAGAGGAAAAAGAGAAGCGAGATGGCTACGAATGATAAAAAGGATGAAAAAACGGAGGAAACAGTGAATTGCAATAGCCTTTCCATGTCTTACTGCCCTGCCCTATGACTCTCGCTCGCCTTCCTACGATCTTCGGTCGAGAGAAATAAAAAGGAAAAGAGAAAAAAAAAGAAAAAGAAATTGGAAACAATCAGGCAAACGAACAATCGGCAGCATCGCACCGTGTGCGATCAACCAATGAGCGCGGATGTTTCGCGAGCGTTGGATCGCCATCCGGTGTGCACGAATTTTTGCCGGAAATAGGAGGGCAACGAGGAGGAGGGAAACGTTGAAGCTGAGGTCGCGCGAGGTCGGAGCTTTTTTCGAAGGAACCTACAAAAGGCGGTCGTAACGACGGTTTGAATAATATTACATACATATATACGCACATAATGGATATATACGTGTACACGTACATATAATAACGTGATAGCGATAATAACGGTAAGCACATATTACATATTACCACCTAGCGGTGTACGGTTTGATCGAAGATTTGGCGGGGCTTAGGATCGCTCACCGGTTAATCAGTCCTTTTCGCGAAAAGAAAGGGAACTCCTCCTTAGACGTTGTAGTTCGTATCAAGTCCTATCTGTAGGCACGTTTGCACGTGGTAAACATATATATACACACGCGTATACTTATGCATTAACGGAGCTATTTCCCATTCTCGTGTAGCTTTAGCCGGAGTCACGATGGGCTCGCGTCGCGACTTCGTAAAGAGCCGATGCGCTCGCACGCGCATTCTTCTATCGCTAAAAATGGTGAATACAGATTGGCAGACGGAACTCGGAGAGCAAAGGCTACGTGAACGCAATCGTGACTCAGTTTAGCGGTCGTGAATGAGAGATGAGTGACTGCGAGGTTTGCAAGGATCTTTAGCCTGAAAAATTAACCCATCCTACTCAGTTTTCCGATCAATCCCTTACCGAGCTCCTCATCCGATTTCTCGCCAGTTATAGTCACTGAGTTCTCCATTTCGTTCGACCGTACCAATTTCAACATCAGGATACAAAAAAAAAAAAAAAACTACGACCGTACTCGCGACTGTCCAATCACGATGTATACAATTGGTAAAAGAGTCGACATTTTCTGTTTCCATAGAAGAAAAATTATTACGATCAATAGTACGATTGTACGGTACTCTATATATTTTTTTAAGCTTATCACAATAACGATTTTTAGGCACGACTCTTGTATTTTATTTTTTGAACATTAGAATGACGAAGATCCAATTTAAGGAATTTGACGATTTATTTACCACGTAATTTTTTTTCTATTAATCACCTTGCGATTGGACACGTCGCGCGGCTACGTTCGGTTACCTGGCTGACATTTGACACGAATTGGGACATTTTACAAGGGCGGAAAAATAAAAGTGCGCGAACGCGTTCTGCGCGATATCGCGCGACTCGGTTAGATCGCGAGAGGGTGTTACTCGATTTTAGGAAAAGAGTGACACATGCGAGACTGGGTAAGATGTTCCCTTAAATCATGAAAAATATAGAACAACAGCGAGGCAGCTGTATCCCTCGATACCTCCCCTATAAGAGTACAAATTTTTCTAATATGAATAACTATATCGAGCGCTGAATAAAATATTAGACGACGAAGGCGTAACGAGGAAAGACATAAAGCGAGAAAGAAAGAGAGAAAGAAATAATAAATTAGAGAGAGAGAGAGAGAAGAGAGAGAAAGATGAAAAGAAGATTATTAATTATTACTGAGCGCGAGAGAATGAAAGGAAGAGAGTGACGAGATAAGAAAAAAAAGAGTAATATTAGGCGAGAGATAATGTGTTTAACGATGTTTTCCCTGGTGTAGGAATTATTGCGATAACGAATATGAAAATTAAATGAAATGGTTTATATGATAAACGTACCGTATAACATACCTAGCGCTAGGTTCACTGAACGTTACATTATTAGCGAAGTATGATATATAATATACGCGCATGTAGCTATGTGTTAACGATCCGGACTGCCATTAGCACTTAAGGCGCGGCCCCACTGATCCCCTTTGAAATTCTCAGGAACATTTTCATCGAGGCTTCGCGATAACTTTGAAAGCGTGCAACGATGCATGTCGAGTCTCGCGATTCACGCGTGTCTCCCCTACACGTACACACACCCACCCACCCACCCACTCACCCCCTTCTCCCACATACATCCACACACTTATAGATTTTATAAATATAACATATATATGGACAAAAGAGAGATAATTTCCGTTCGCTATCATATCGACGTCGTATATCAGTGCGCACGTCAAGTTTTACCTCAATGCCGGCGATTTCAGAGTTAACTCGATCGCTTTCTCGATGCTAATCTCGTTGTTGACAGTCGTCCCTCGCGGTAGGGTAACGCGCGGGCGGGAATCGCTCGCAGTATTACGGAATCTTTGTCGAGCTGGTCTTAAGTGGCATGGTAAATTTAACCGAACGAAGTGAACGAACGCATATTACGGGAGCCGCGTGAGTTAATCACGTGCAGTTAGACATGTAAGCTTCGAAAAAAATCAGTATCGTAGTTAGAGCTCGGTGTGTTTATTGCATGCACCCGCCTATGGATAGACGAGGGAATTACCGGTAATCTATTTAAAGAATTATCTCTTTCTAGCTGTTTCCCCTTT
The DNA here is from genome assembly GCF_016802725.1 of Solenopsis invicta. NCBI lineage: Eukaryota > Metazoa > Arthropoda > Insecta > Hymenoptera > Formicidae > Solenopsis > Solenopsis invicta. The sequence goes on along the minus strand of NC_052674.1, from coordinate 9,977,737 downwards.
ACGATGCATTATCTATGGGATATGTACACATAATCGACACACAACGCGTACACGTCACACCGTTACACAGAATCGCCAGCACCAATTGAACTTACTTCCCCGTGTACCTCCATACACACAAACGCGCATATATACGCGCAACTATACTTCTATCTAGGAGCAATAAATGAAAATAATATCGAGGTCTCGCACTTTGATCGACCGCGACAATCGAGTTAAAATATCCGAATGTTATATACATCTGTGAATTTATAAAGAAAGAAAAAAAAAACAAATTACGTCAAACGAAGAAGAAACTTGTGCTCGATCGAACCCGAAATCAAGTTGTTCTCGAGTCAACGTCAAAGCTAAGCGAGGGAGAAACGAAGGAGAAGAATGACGAAATTCGCGGATCAACTTTCGACGACGGGTTTGATCCCATACACGTTATTTTTTACCGTAAGTGACTTTCGCGTTCGCCGGTCGATGGAAGTGCGCATCGCCTCATAAAATCGTAACTTGCAACTGCCGAAGATAAGACTCGAGAAACATAATCTTTCCAGCCTAGGAATTTTCTACCGTTTTATACGCTGTTTTTTGAAGGACCCAAAGTTTCGTAAGTCCGCACCGAGTATTCGAGATAATAACAGATCGCAGATCGTTCGAGACTGATCTCCGTTTAATTAGTCGCGTCGACGATTTGAGGCGAAAATTAACGAGGAGAGGAGAGAGGTGGAGGGAAAAGGAGCGGATAGGCGGGAGGATGGTCCCCGACGATTGTCGGCGGAACATTCTCGTGCGATCGTAGACGACGAGCCGGGGGCAGAGTATCGACACGATTGAACTCCGACGGCGAACACCGGCGGTCCAACGACTCCATATCCGAACCATCAAGAGTTCCTTGATCGTTCGAATATCCGTACGTAAGACTCGAGCGTTGGGCGGGCGATCGACGCCGTGGACTAAAAAGGAGGAACGGGCGTGAGACAAACGTATACACAGATGTATAGATATATATATTTTTGATAAAAATCTATTCTCTCGAAAGTGACTCGCAAAAAAAAGGGGGGGGGCGCATTAAAACGTAGATCGTCGTCCTCGGTCGTGGATTTTTCGCGTCTCGGTGAAATTTTACGAACCTGGAAAAATGGCGAGCTCTCTCCACCTCGCTCCTCCCTCGTCGAATTCTCCTCGAGGACGCATGCAATAATCCAAGAACGTTGACGTGTGTCTGGAGAATCAAGAAGTACATCTTTTTTTCGAATCTACCGGTATCTGTGAGGTCTATTGTTTCCGCGATGCATTGCTGCAATCGAATTTCAAACGACCGTTAGTCGTTAGGACCGAAGGACGTTACTTGTCTATTGTCGAGCTTCGGTTTTCGAAAAATTATTCTAGGCAGAACTAATTAATATTTCCATGCGAGAAAGCATTTAACGGACCGTTACGCAGAACGCATGTCGACAGATCGAGAGAGTGACCGTTTTTCCGATGGTTTCGCTGTCGAGATGCCGCTACACTCCACCAATACCGCGAATAAAATGAGAGAGTACACACAGAGGAATGTATAACGTGCACACAGGAGTCGAACACACACAAGATACACTACACTGTACGATCGGCACTATTTCCCTAGCGCTTGCCAAACTCTTATTATGATCATTCTATCGTTAGAGTATAAGAGTTGATATTTAATAATTCGTATTGTAATTGTATGCGATTATATTTGTTTGGTTGGCTTGAGGGCGAGAGTCTAACTCGGGTTATTAGATACTACGCTGTACCTTTAGCTGGCGGGTCACTGACAGTAATTGTCATCTTTGCTCCACAGAATGAAGAAAGGGATTCCCGTAATAATCACGAGTTTATATTCAGATTGTTATAGTTTAAGTTTCGACACGTATTGTCATCCAGATTCTCGAGTATGACGTAATGTTAATCCAAATAAAAGGTATAAAGTATATGCTGTTTCTTTCTTTGTGCTAAAAGTTGTACATGTTTGTGAGTTTTACACAATTCGTATATAATATATGTATTAATTCATTGAGAAAGCATTGTATAATGTTCAAATGTATAAGTTCCTTTACGAGCTCTCATTTATATTGCATGTTGAACATATAATTACGATGTGGATAGGTAGGATTTAAGAAGAATATATTTGGTATTAAGATATTGGTTGTGAAAGAGAGAGAGAGAGAGAGAAAAAACGAGAGGTATTTGCTGTAAACTGCGTCGCTCCATCTTGTAGCGAGTGATAATTGACGATGACGCTGCAAACGCGTCGAATTGTTGACGAGTTCATACGTTGCGCGGACGTGCTTTCGACTAACGAGCGTCAAGTTAAACGATTAGGCGAAGACATTCGCGAGGAATTCCTTCGTGAGGGCGAACATCGAGCGCTGGCCGTTGTAAATGTTCCCGTAGCGATTGCTCGTGAGTGTTTCGAGGAAAGGGAAATGCCACTAGGCACACTCCGTACACGACGAATGACTGCGACGAGACAGGCTGAGGAACTTGGATTTGTCGAGCTGGCGTTCGCCGCAAAGGGTAAAATGGGTTTTTGTTCGCGGCGCTGGCACGGCCGATTTCGGACAGTCGAGGACACGTCCGTCGAGCGTGCGAATGGACGAGAGAAAGATCCAGGAATCGTTAAGGGAGATGTGCGCGGTGCACCCGCCAGCGACTTTGAGGGGAAGATAGACGCACGAAAAAAAAAGAAACATACATACACACACGTCGTAGACACAAAGCGGAAAGTATCGAAGGATGAGAATCGCGTTTGAAAGAAAAAGTATATATAATATCTATAAACTGTGTCTCGATCGAGAGCTAGTGCTTAACATAACAATCCCGGATCGTTTCTCCGAGAGAGAGATAGAGAGATTGGCGAGACGTGCTTCGCGCTCCACTCTGCGAGCCGTCCGATCGTGATCGATCTCATGGCACACAGAGCGCCTCGCAAACGCGCGTTTCAAAGTCCGCGGGCCTAAAGGAGTAAAGCGCGAGGCGAAAGAGAAACGGAAACGCGAGAGACGGAGATCTCGGAGAAGCGATTTGACATACACACACACACATACACACACACACACACACACACACACACACACACACACACACACACACACACACACACACACACACACACACACACACACACACACACACACACACGTACACATATAATGGACATTTAATACTTTAGTCAGGAAACCGTCGACGGAATCGTTCGACCTCCTCTCCTCGGGCTTGACCTCCGGGTCAAGGTCCGTCGCGGGGGTCGACCGTCCTGTCGTCCACTCTACGTCGCACTCTACATGAGTTTGCGTTAATTAATCAATGCTCTACTCTCAGAGCGGAGGACACGGTCAATATGGGTCCTGGCAGTTTCGGGCTTAAGCGTCCTCCCTTCCCGGTCATCCCCTCTCGTCACCGGGGCCTATCCTTCCTTCTGGTCCCGGGGCGCGACGCGGGGACACCGCCGGGAGGGGTATTTTAAGCGAAAGGACGGACAGGAAGTACACTGTAAGCATTAGCGCGTTACGCGGCTACGCCTAGGTTTAAAATGTGGTGGAAAAAAAGAAAAACAGACAAAAAAACGTATTTCGTAACGCAATTTTTAAGGAAATCTTGTAAGAACGCGATGATTATTACTATAAATAGACAGCGTGTGAGGATCGAGCTTTATACCGCTTTTGTATGTTTAGTAATGGAATACCTATACATTAAATATTAAACAAATAAAAATTGATGAATAAATAAACACGACAAAAACCTACACAACCTACTATCTAATTGACTATTCTCTATATGCAAGACATATAAACATAATATATATTATATATAAATAAATATAGATATATATTACAATAATTATATATTATGATTATTACGCTATGAGAATACGAGTATGATGATTTTAAGGAAAGTATACATATTATATTAATAAACATTTTTTAATGCCATTATCCTAAAGATATTGGTGAAATGAAATGAAATGCAAAAAAAAATTATAGTGTCTCGAATTATTTACTCCCTTTCTCTCAAAGACCACATCCTTATCCTTATATTTTATTAATCCTTGATTTGTAATACAAGTATACAAAGTTTATAACAAATTAGATATTACATTTAAAAATAGTGAAGCTATAATTTTATCGGAGAGTTTCAAACTTCAGCCGTGTCAGAAATTTTTTTAAACATATTTAGATGGATAGCAAGCAAGATGCCTCGTGCAAAAAGAAGAATTCCGCGCGCTGAAAGCAAAACATTGGTATCGTTGAACTTATAATTAACTGCTCCGTTAATTATACACCATGTCGTCGCTTGAAATAAATAAAAATTCGATTGCTATACGTACTTGTAATAATTAAACAATCGCCGGCGGAACTTTTCTCGTTGAATGAAGCTATCCGAATGAAAAGTCGTAAATATCCTCGAGAGACGAAAACGAACTATCGCCTCCGGTAATTACGAGCGAGACGATGAATTTATCACGTTCTGCATGACTCCGTGATAGTGTAACATGACATTCTGGAGAAAGATTAATGAATATGTTAAATTTATCAAGTTTGCATGTGGAATTTTCTCGATAAATCCACGTACTAAGGAATGTAATCAATTATTTGAGAAATGGCAAAATTTTTGAACAATCTGATGAACGATTAAGATAGCGGGCCTTTGCTTTCACGAGAAGCGCGGAATGTAAAATTCTTCGATGATTGAATCACATAAACGTCCGTGAATAAAATTCTTTTCAGCTTCGGAAATCTATCGTGAGTTTGCGAAAAAAAAAAATTTATCGGCTTTTACTGCGTTTACAGGTAAGGATTATGAACGGAAAATAAATTCCCTTTATCTTATAATGGGAATTCGATCGATGATAAGAATTCGAGTCCCTCGGGCGCCCTTCCTTTCTACGAAGGCGCGTTTTGTGCTGATTAATCGAGAGTCATGAATCCGCCCGCTTTCGCTGATTCGCGACACCTGGTCAATTATACGGCACGTTGCCCGTCGTAATCGAAGATCCATCCGTCAATTGGTGATGCGTGACCACGCCTCCCCTCCCGGGGCTCTTAGAATTCGTCCCGTTGGGAACATCGCCGTAAAGTAACCGCCTGGCAGTTTCACCCCTCTACTGGATGCGGACACGGGTGTCACGAAGGAAGGCGCAGGAGGAACCCCAATTCGTGATACGTTAAGCGTGTTCACGGACAGTTGGAACCCCCTAAGAAAAAGGTGAGTGGGAGGAGGGCTCGATATCGCTGACCGTTCTTTGTAAGAAATGTGAAAGGGACTTGTTCAGAAGCGTTCTCAAAATTGTACTTTATATTGGTCTATTTTAAAAATTAATGTTTATTCGATTTTTATTCGATTATTATTATCATACGACGACAAAAAATGTCCCGAATGAGAATGAGGTCAATATCGAAGCAACGATACGTAAATCTCTAAATAATACACGGGAAGAACGGGCTTGCTAAAATCTGAAAATAATTACTATATGTATTGAACTATTAAAAAAAAGTTACTGGATACGTTTAAACTGGCCGGTTGAATGTTAAAACTTTTTTGCAGCAGTATTGTCACGTTTGAGCGTCTTGCATAATTATTAGAATGGTCCAACGCAAAATTGTTTACCAACCATTATCCAGCTGTATTTTTAGATGGAGCAGCAGAATTGTTCTGTCCGTGTATTCAATGTCGGGTTTCACAAGCGCTCGTAAACGCAGGGAAGCGTTTTATCGCTTCGCAATGATATTTGCCAATCGCGTTAAAAAGTCATCCTGCAACCACATTCGGCGATACGGTCGGATTAATAGCCGCGTTTAATTTTTTGCTTTACGGGATCCATTCCGACGAGCTTCATAAATCTTTACGCGCTTCACGCCGCGCCGGGGCGACGGCGGCGGCGCGGCACGGGTAATCCGAGATTAAATTAGCGGATCGATAGAATTCCCGACAACGAGTCCCTGTATCCGCTATGAGAGGCTGTCTGCCGAGAATTATAGTCAGCCGGATGTTTTCTGTCGCTGTGCTCCGAGTGATCGATCGCGTGGACGCGCGCGATATTCCGCGGGGTCTTCCTTAACTTCGCAGCCGACCGCAGCCGCTTTCTTTGTTCATCGAACAGCGCTCGCTCCCCCTTCGAATCCCAACGTGGAAAGCAATTAATTCCCGGCTGTTCCACGTGAGGGGTGAAAATCGGCTCCCGCCTATATACTGTCGAAGATTACTATTACCGAGAAATAGGTACGCGCGTATAAATGTTACGGGTGCTCGGCACGTGTCGCCCGGCTGCGGGCGTTCGCAGCTTTCTGTGGGAGAGGGAAAAAAAAGGAGAAAAACCACGAAAATATATGTGCGAGTGCGCGTTTTGCGGACAGCGCGTGATACACTTTCCCCCATCGCGAGTGTTATCTGCACGATCGAGGTAAGTTTGGAATATAATGTTTCTGACAGGACGGCGGCACTCGCACGCCACAACGTTGTACTTCGTTATTCGGAACGCGCGATCACGATCGCTGATCTTTAACGTAGCGAAACCTATAAATTACAGATGCGTAATCTTAGCGATAGATAAATTTCATATTTCTATGTTTCTACGTTGATCGTATCAAGTTAATGGTGTATATTCTGGAGGATAATTTAACGGATGAAAGATAATATGAATCTTGGACGTTCGCGCTTCGTGTGTTTCCAATACGAAGATTATAAGATTATAACCATGCGAAATTAGAAATGCAACGCTAAATTTTCACCGAAGGTGCGTCTATATACTGAATTAAAACAAATTGCTTCATCGTTATCATCGAACTGCGAGCGTCACTTGGCTGGAGAACTTTACGGTATCAATCTTATTTCCGATGAAGAGAATTAGTAGTTAGCATGAAGTAAGAGTATACTTTGTGGTAGTTAGGTAAACTGCGTTGTTCGCCTCGATCTCGCAAACAAAAGTGACAGGCGATCATTTGCGTGTTGATGTTCGCCTGTTGCGATTAAGGCTTAATGGAGAAACTTAATTTTTCGGGTCATTGCCCGCCAGCTACGCTATCATCATCGTGTACCGTCTGGACGGTGAGGCCAAACGTAAAAGAAAAAAGAAGAGAGAAAAGAAAAACGTGATCGAAGAAACGACAGCGAGACGCGAAGGACGAAGGTGTAGGTACGTAGATAAAAGTATCCAATGAAGGGGATGCTGGGGTGGGAGGGACAGGGGATTATAAATTGGCTACTTTGTGTCGTGGTTATTGGAGGGCCAAATTGCGAACGACCATCCATCCATTTTTCGAGTCTGGTGCTCACTTTCTCGCCTCCTCCCGTTTTCCCGGACGATGTCCTTGTCCGCCGGGATCGTTCCTTGATGCGAGGACGATCGTTTAACGACACATTGACGGGAAACTGGCAAAAATACATTTCGCATTTGAATAAAAAGCACGAAGAAAAATACTTTCGTTCTTCTTTCGCGTAGCTGTTATTTGAAAAAGTTAATACGAAACATAATTCAATTCCCCAAGTGAGTTCCGCTTCTAAAACACATCGCTTTGTCATATGCAGAATACTATCTGGACCGCGGACGGACGTCACCACGGCGGAAATGGTTGCCTCCCAAGCTCAAAGCTTCTTGACCTTCGTGACTTCTTATTCCTCGAAGCTGAAAGATTGCACCTTCGCATTTTCGCGCAGCGAAGCGTGTCCACACGATAGGCGAGGATGATCGACGGGACGTAAGGAAGATAAGGGTGCGGAACGAACCAACCATTTTCAGAAGGGAGGATTCACCGGGATTCCCAGGTCCATTGACAAATTTGCTGGCGAGCAAAAAGGCTGCTTGGTATGCATCCCTCGCTCGGTCCATCGGCTATGCTATGCAAAACCCGGTTGAGCTTCCATCGTATGTGCGTGACATGACGTGTGCATCATCTTGCTCGGATGACTTTATAAAGAATAAATAAAAAGGTCGTTGTATTTACACAAATTTTGCTAATATTTTCTAATTAGGATAAATAATTTATTAGTGGCGCGCGATTGCAATCCATTCAATGATTTATGTCCAATACTTATTATTGTATTCTTTTAAAAATCGTAAACTGTATAATATTGTCTAAAAATAACGAAACGTCTATTAAAGCTGATTCTTCTGTACTTTAGAAAAATATTTACGTAAGATTGATCTTTCTTCAAATTTATATTTTTCAATATTGTTAAATATTGGTTCAATATTGGTTCAATATTGGTAAATTATAAAAGTTTAGTTTAGAACGTTTCCTGTGTGTCAGCGTAACAGAAACCCAGTCATCTTGCTTTTATCAGATTGACGCTAGAGAGTTTCCGGAATACATCTCCCGTTTCTAATTTTCCCACGTGACATCGCGATGCACGAGACAAATTAAAGAGAAAATGAAAATTCAAGAGCGGTGCCCTTAAAACTCGTTGCCCTAGCTACTGCCTGCGTTGTTTACGCGTAATTCCATCCCTTGTCGTGGGGTTAGCTAATTGGTTATCGACCCCGCTACTGCCTGTCTTCAGGGTACAATTTCAAGAGGAGGTGACTTTCCTATCAACCAGATCCGTGCTCGGGAAACGAGCATTTTCAAGAACTCTTCCTCCCGCTCTCTTTTATTCTTTCTTTCAGCTCATTTTTCAGACATTTTGAATTTTAATACTCCATTGTCATTCTTTATTCTCCTCTTCTGTATTGTAAAAAAAGCATAGTAGAAAAAAATTTCTCTTTATAACGTCCTCGGATTAATATCCGGAATGTCACGCTTGTTTACAATAATAAACATATGAATTGTTTAAACCATCGTAATAGTATATTACACTACAAGGGCCGAAAGTTGAATTTTCGGCCCTGCGCGTCATGATGCGCCGAGGCGAAGCCGAGGGCATCATGACGCGCAGGACCAAGATTTCAACTTTTGGCCCGTGTAGTGTATACGATTTTTCTTCATAGCCGGTCGAAAGTACATTATTAATTTTATTTTTTTTCACTTTAAATGTTGATGAGCATGTTTTTGATGCCTGCCCCCGACATTTGCGGCACGAGCGAAGCGAGTGCTGCTGGTCGGGGGGGCAGGCATAAAATACATTCGAAGAGTCAAGTCCTGTCATATCTTTTAAAAATAAATTAATTCCATTTTATCCAAGATGTCTTTATTTTCTTTAGTTTAACAAATTATATTAATTATAATAAAATTTATAAAACAAAACATATTATAACCTAAAAACTCTTATTGCGTTTTTTTTTATCGTTTTCATTTTCATTTGAATTATCACAATTATTTATGAAATTTCCATAAAAAACACAGTTTTCAAACTTAATATTAGAGCAGTTAGAAATAATATCTTCGGTAAATATACAGTTTTGAAAATTCATAATTTGATTATTAAAATTTAAATTTGTAGATAAGCATTCTGATGATAGTTTACCAGTATGAGTATTAGTTTCATAATGTTTTTTCATTTTTAACGGTGGTTCATTTTCTTGTTTTTTAACAAAGAGTGATGGAATTGGTGGTAATGACATAAAATGAGTTGAAGGTAATGGTTTATTAGATTCTGTTAGTACTTTTCTTTTTGTCTGTGTTGACAACCTAACCGAGGTTATTGGAGGTTTTGTTGTTGTTAACTGATTTAATTTATCAATTGCTACTAGATCATCTTCACTTATTATAAAATCATCAGAAAAATCATCGGAATTATCATTTTTCACTTTAAATGTTGATGAGCATGTTTTTGATGTCTGCCCCCGTAGATGTTCAGTAGATTTCAAATTTTTATTTGCAGTTATTGCGCCACTAGAATTTTACTAGTCGATGGTTGTGGATTCAGATGATCATTAGATACAGTAGCATTAGTAATATGTTCATAAATTTTTTCTCTACTTTTTAACGAATTTTCGACGTAACCTGTAAATAATTAAATCATTTATAGGTAAGATATTTAAGATAAAAATGTGTAGTATCTGAATAGTTAACAGAGTATTAAATTTTTATGTATTTATACAACTAGTAAATGATAATAGGAAATATCTATAATTTAATTAAATAAATAAAAAAGTAACCTTGTGCTATTGTAAGTGACTTCCATCCACCTAGTTGTTTAAGCATGGTAGTGCTTGCTCTTGAGTTGGATAAAAGCGTAGCACCCGTTCTACGAAAGCAATGACCGGTGTACTGTTTTGGATTTTCTAAATTAAGGTATGCAGCTATAATTTGAGGTGTCTCCCCAATTTTATTCTTGCCAATAACCTGACGTTGACACTTCCCTTTATGATACTGGATAAAAAATCTATCAGTAAATTGATCTTTAGGCCTCAATGACATGTACTGAGTAACTTTCTTATAAAAAAGGTCTCCAATAATAAATTGTCGAGGCATGTCATTTTTTGATTCATGAATAGAAACAAGATACTTATTACCGTTGTTTTCTACATCTTGAATTTTAAGTTTCGTAAGTTCATCACATCTAAGAGCTCCACATATGCCAAAGATTAAAATAACCTGCAATTATTATAGTAAATCGATTTACATGTCATGATGAATTAATTAATTATTATTAATTAAAGTATGTATTAAAAAAATGAAACATTAAGCAATAAATAAAAATTAATATAAATACTAACCTTTGAAGCTAAGTGAACATAGCCTGGTGCATTATTAATAAATTTTAAAATTTCATCCCATTTCAAGACCGAGGACTTTTTCGGTTTGTATCCTTTAGAGTTATTTTTGACTAAAGTTTTCAAGTTAAGAAAATTATTTATGTTAACAGTCTCTTGTATTTAATGTACTTTTTAAAATTGACCAAACACTCCATATAGTTGACGGCTTTAATTTTTTAGATAGTTCCTTAAAATACACAATCAAATTATTTTCTGCAGAGTTTGACAGTAAAGTTTTGTGTTCTATCTGCCACTTTTTATACGTGTCGTAAACAAGATTGTATCGATCGACAGATTTCTTTGGTAACGTATCTGTATTTATTATCAATTGCGCTTCTGCATCGAAATTTCGTATAACATCTTCCTCGTCTACGAATTCATCAGATGACGTATTCTTCATTTTTGCTGGGTTGTTGAATTGACTTTAATAATACTTGAATATTAAATTAACTGACGACAGCACAATATTGATAATGATTTTTAAGGTTAGAGGTAGCAACAGTAATGACAGCGGTTAACAATTTGTTGTAGCGACAGAAGAAATAGTTCCTAGTTACGAGTATAAATGCGAATGAGAAATTCTTTTTCTCCCGGCGTTATAGAGGGCGCGCGTGTACTTCTCACAGGGAGTAAATGTTAAACTTTTGTCCCTGCTATTAGGGACGAAAGTGCGTACTTTCGACCGAGGTATGAAGAAAAATTATTTTTGCGATATTCTCCAATATCTGTGTGTTCTGATAGCCCCCAGAAGACTTCTAACTTTTATCATGATGGATCGAATCGCTAAAGTGAAAAACGAAAGACTTATATCAGACCAAAATTTTTGAGAAAAATTTTTTTTGCGAATTTCTCCAATATCTCTGTGTTCTGATAGCCCCCAGAAGAGTTCAAACTTTTATCATGATGGATCGAATCGCTAAAGTGAAAAACGAAAGAGTTGTATCAGTCAAAGTTCGAAATATTTGAGTAAAATTATTTTTGCGATATTCTCCAATATCTGTGTGTTCTGATAGCCCCCAGAAGGGTTTTAACTTTTATCATGATTAATCGAATCGCTAAAGTGAATGTGGCGAACCAAAATCCGCCACCAACATACGCGCGCGCGCGAGCGCGCAGGTAAGCCGCAGGCGGCAGCGTGGGCGTGAGCGTCGTCGCTAGTTCAGGTGCCGCCGCTAGGCGGCCGCTTTCTCGGGAGTCAAATGCATCCACCGAGCGCATACAACACGCGACCGCAACCCGTCAAGCACGCATCCTCCGATCGATGCTGAGCTCCCTTCTGGGCCTTTCGATCTCGAGAATCGTCACCCGAGGTGCGATCCTGCACGGGCCCTCTCTCTTGGTGTACCCAGAAGTGCGCTCCTGCATGGGCCCTCTCTCTTGTTGTACCCAGAGGTGCGCTCCTTTACGGGCCCTCTCCCTTGGTATAACGCGATGTGCGCTCCTGCACGGGCCCTCTCTCTTGGTGTACCCAGAGGTCCGCTCCTGCACGGGCCCTCTCTCTTTGTGTAACACGAGGTGCGCTCCCTCCAGGGCCCTCAGTTTTTTGGTCGAAGAGCTTCATGGCACGCCAAACTGCCTCGTCGACGTCTTCGATGGGACCGTCCCGGTCCTGACCCGCAACCGGACTGTCCGGGGTGCATCTGTCCTGACGGGTGCCAGGGTGCTCCCATACTCGACCAAGGCGTAGCGTTCTTTCTTTGGAAGCTAAGGGGAATAGAGCTACTACGTCACGACGACCCTCGCCACCGGTGCACCGTAACGAGGAGTCAAGGGACCAAAACGTCGCCACCCGCTTCGACCACGTCCAGCGGTATCCAGACGTCCCCTACGCCTAAGCCATTACCAAAGAGAAAGATCACACTAGCACAATATACATTTGTAACAAAGAGCTACTCTATTAAAGAACACGTGAACATATAACGTTCAATTATTTGTGGAACCTTCTTATACCATAAGCTAACCCACAGTGAAAAACGAAAGACTTATACCAGTCAAAGTTTAAAATTTTTGAGTAAAATTTTTTTGCGAATTTCTCCAATATTTCTGTGTTCTGATAACCCCCAGAAGAGTTCTAACTTTTATCATGATGGATCGAATCGCTAAAGTAAAAAACGAAAGAGTTATATCAGTCAAAGTTCGAAATATTTGAGTAAAATTTTTTTTGCGAATTTCTCCAATATATCTGTGTTCTGATAAAACCCAGAAGACTTCTAACTTTCATCATGATGGATCGAATCGCTAAAGTGAAGAACGAAAGTGTTGTATCAGTCAAAGTTGGAAATATTTGAGTAAAATTATTTTTGCGATATTGTCCAATATCTGTGTGTTCTGATAGCCCCCAGAAGGGTTTTAACTTTTATCATGATGGATCGAATCGCTAAAGTGAAAATCGAAAGACTTATACCAGTCAAAGTTTAAAATTTTTGAGTAAAATTTTTTTTGCTAATTTCTCCAATATCTCTGTGTTCTGATAGTCCCAGAAGAGTTTTAACTTTTTTAATGATGGATCGAATCGCTAAAGTGAAAAACGAAAGAGTTATATCAGTCTAAGTTCGAAATATTTGAGTAAAATTTTTTTTGCGAATTTCTCCAATATCTCTGTGTTCTGATAGCCCCCAGAAGGGTTCAAACTTTTATCATGATGGATCGAATCGCTAAAGTGAAAAACGAAAGAGTTGTATCAGTCAAAGTTCGAAATTTTTGAGTAAAATGGGTTTTTTTCCGAATTTCTCCAATATCTCTGTGTTCTGATTGCCCACAGAAGAGTTGTAACTTTTATCACGATGTATCGAATTTTTGAAGTGAAAAAGGGAAGACTTATATCAGTCAAATTTCGAAATTTTTGAGTAAATTTTTTTTCCGAATTTCTTTATCATTTCTGTGTTCTCATAGCCCCGAGAAGAGTTCTAACTTTTATCATTATGGATCAAATCGTTAAAGTGAAAAACGAAAGAGTTATATCAATAAAAGTACGAAATTTTTGAGTAAAACTATTTTGCGAATTTCTCAAATATCTCTGTGTTTTTATAGCCCCCAGAAGAATTCTAACTTTTATCATAATAGATCGAATCGCTAAAGTGCAAGACGAAAGGGTTAGATCAGTCAAAGTTTGAAATTTTTGAGTAAAATTGGTTTTTTTCCGAATTTCTCCAATATCTCTGTGTTCCGATTGCCCACAGAAGAGTTGTAACTTTTATCACGATGTATCGAATTTTTGAAGTGAAAAAGGGAAGACTTATATCAGTCAAATTTCGAAATTTTTGAGTTAAATTTTTTTTGCGAATTTCTTTAATATCTCTGTGTTCTCATAGCCCCGAGAAGAGTTCTAACTTTTATCATTATGGATCAAATCGCTAAAGTGAAAAACGAAAGAGTTATATCAATCAAAGTACGAAATTTTTGAGTAAAACTATTTTGCGAATTTCTCATATATCTCTGTGTTTTTATAGCCCCCAGAAGAGTTCTAACTTTTATCATAATAGATCGAATCGCTAAAGTGCAAGACGAAAGGGTTAGATCAGTCAAAGTTTGAAATTTTTGAGTAAAATTGGTTTTTTTCCGAATTTCTCCAATATCTCTGTGTTCCGATTGCCCACAGAAGAGTTGTAACTTTTATCACGATGTATCGAATTTTTGAAGTGAAAAAGGGAAGACTTATATCAGTCAAATTTCGAAATTTTTTAGTGAAATTTTTTTTGCCAATTTCTTTAATATCTCTGTGTTCTCATAGCCCCGAGAAGAGGTCTAACTTTTATCATTATGGATCAAATCGCTAAAGTGAAAAACGAAAGAGTTATATCAATCAAAGTATGAAATTTTTGAGTAAAACTATTTTGCGAATTTCTCAAATATCTCTGTGTTTTTATAGCCCCCAGAAGAGTTCTAACTTTTATCATAATAGATCGAATCGCTAAAGTGCAAGACGAATGAGTTATATGAGTCAAAGTTCGAAATTTTTGAGTAAAATAGGTTTTTTTCCGAATTTCTCCAATATCTCTGTGTTCTGATAGCCCACAGAAGAGTTGTAACTTTTATCACGATGTATCGAATTTTTGAAGTGAAAAAGGGAAGACTTATATCAGTCAAATTTCGAAATTTTTGAGTAAAACTTTTTTTGCGTATTTCGTTAACATCTCTGTGTTCTCATTGCCCCGAGAAGAGTTCTAACTTTTATCATTATGGATCAAATCGTTAAAGTGAAAAACCAAAGAATTATATCAATCAAAGTACTAAATATTGAGTAAAACTTTTTTGCGAATTTCTCAAATATCTCTGTGTTTTTATAGCCCCCAGAAGAGTTCTAACTTTTATCATAATAGATCGAATCGCTAAAGTGCAAGACGAAATGTTTAGATCAGTCAAAGTTTGAAAATTTGGGTAAAATTTGTTTTTTTCCGAATTTCTCCAATATCTCTGTGTTCTGATTGCCCACAGAAGAGTTGTAACTTTTATAACGATGTATCGAATTTTTGAAGTGAAAAAGGGAAGACTTATATCAGTCAAATTTCGAAATTTTTGAGTAAAATTTTTTTTGCGAATTTCTTTATCATTTCTGTGTTCTCATAGCCCCGAGAAGAGTTCTAACTTTTATCATTATGGATCAAATCGTTAAAGTGAAAAACGAAAGAGTTATATCAATCAAAGTACGAAATTTTTGAGTAAAACTATTTTGCGAATTTCTCAAATATCTCTGTGTTTTTATAGCTCCCAGAAGAGTTCTAACTTTTATCATAATAGATCGAATCGCTAAAGTGCAAGACGAAAGAGTTATATCAGTCAAAGTTCGAAATTTTTGTGTAAAATTGGTTTTTTTCCGAATTTCTCCAATATCTCTGTGTTCCGATTGCCCACAGAAGAGTTGTAACTTTTATCACGATGTATCGAATTTTTGAAGTGAAAAAGGGAAGACTTATATCAGTCAAATTTCGAAATTTTGAGTGAAACTTTTTTTGCGAATTTCTTTAATATCTCTGTGTTCTCATAGCCCCGAGAAGAGTTCTAACTTTTATCATTATGGATCAAATCGCTAAAGTGAAAAACGAAAGAGTTATATCAATCAAAGTACGAAATTTTTGAGTAAAACTATTTTGCGAATTTCTCAAATATCTCTGTGTTTTTATAGCCCCCAGAAGAGTTCTAACTTTTATCATAATCGATCGAATCGCTATAGTGAAAAACGAAAGGGTTAGATCAGTCAAAGTTCGAAATCTTTGAGTAAAATTGGTTTTTTTCCGAATTTCTCCAATATTTCTGTGTTCTGATAGCCCACAGAAGAATTGCAACTTTTATCACGATGTATCAAATTTTTGAAGTGAAAAAGGGAAGACTTATATCAGTCAAATTTCGAAATTTTTCAGTGAAACTTTTTTTGCGAATTTCTTTAATATCTCTGTGTTCTCATAGCCCCGAGAAGAGTTCTAACTTTTATCAATATGGATCAAATCGTTAAAGTGAAAAACCAAAGAGTTATATCAATCAAAGTACTAAATTTTTGAGTAAAACTTTTTTGCGAATTTCTCAAATATCTCTGTGTTTTTATAGCTCCCAGAAGAGTTCTAAATTTTATCATAATAGATCGAATCGCTAAAGTGCAAGACGAAAGAGTTATATCAGTCAAAGTTCGAAATTTTTGAGTAAAATGGGTTTTTTTCCGAATTTCTACAGTATCTCTGTGTTCTGATAGCCCACAGAAGAGTTGTAACTTTTATCACGATGTATCGAATTGTTGAAGTGAAAAAGTTAAGACTTATATCTGTCAAATTTCGAAATTTTTGAATAAAATTTTTTTTGCGTATTTCTTTATCATCTCTGTGTTCTCATAGCCCCGAGAAGAGTTCTAACTTTTATCATTATGGATCAAATCGTTAAAGTGAAAAACGAAAGTGTTATATCAGTCAAAGTACGAAATTATTGAGTAAAACTATTTTGCGAATTTCTCAAATATCTCTGTGTTTTTATAGCCCCCAGAAGAGTTCTAACTTTTATCATAATAGATCGAATCGCTAAAGTGCAAGACGAAAGGGTTAGGTTAGTCAAAGTTTGAAATTTTTGAGTAAAATAGGTTTTTTTCCGAATTTCTCCAATATCTCTGTGTTCTGATTGCCCACAGAAGAGTTGTAACTTTTATCACGATGTATCGAATTTTTGAAGTGAAAAAGGGAAGACTTATATCAGTCAAATTTCGAAATTTTTGAGTAAAATTTTTTTTCGAATTTCTTTATCATTTCTGTGTTCTCATAGCCCCGAGAAGATTTCTAACTTTTATCATTATGGATCAAATCGTTAAAGTGAAAAACGAAAGAGTTATATCAATCAAAGTACGAAATTTTTGAGTAAAACTATTTTGCGAATTTCTCAAATATCTCTGTGTTTTTATAGACCCAGAAGAGTTCTAACTTTTATCATAATCGATCGAATCGCTATAGTGAAAAACGAAAGAGTTATATCGTTCATAGTACGATATTTTTGAGTAAAACTTTTTTTCGAATTTCTCAAATATCTCTGTGTTTTTATAGGCCCCAGAAGAGTTCTAACTTTTATCATAATAGATCGAATCGCTAAAGTGCAAGACGAAATGTTTAGATCAGTCAAAGTTTGAAAATTTTGAGTAAAATTTGTTTTTTTCCGAATTTCTCCAATATCTCTGTGTTCTGATTGCCCACAGAAGAGTTGTAACTTTTATCACGATGTATCGAATTTTTGAAGTGAAAAAGGGAAGACTTATATCAGTCAAATTTCGAAATTTTTGAGTAAAATTTTTTTTGCGAATTTCTTTATCATTTCTGTGTTCTCATAGCCCCGAGAAGAGTTCTAACTTTTATCATTATGGATCAAATCGTTAAAGTGAAAAACGAAAGAGTTATATCAATCAAAGTACGAAATTTTTGAGTAAAACTATTTTGCGAATTTCTCAAATATCTCTGTGTTTTTATAGCTCCCAGAAGAGTTCTAATTTTTATCATAATAGATCGAATCGCTAAAGTGCAAGACGAAAGAGTTATATCAGTCAAAGTTCGAAATTTTTGAGTAAAATGGGTTTTTTTCCGAATTTCTCCAATATCTCTGTGTTCCGACTGCGCACAGAAGAGTTGTAACTTTTATCACTATGTATCGAATTTTTGAAGTGAAAAAGGGAAGACTTATATCAGTCAAATTTCGAAATTTTGAGTGAAACTTTTTTTGCGAATTTCTTTAATATCTCTGTGTTCTCATAGCCCCGAGAAGAGTTCTAACTTTTATCATTATGGATCAAATCGTTAATGTGAAAAACCAAAGAGTTATATCAATCAAAGTACTAAATATTGAGTAAAACTTTTTTGCGAATTTCTCAAATATCTCTGTGTTTTTATAGCCCCCAGAAGGGTTCTAACTTTTATCATAATAGATCGAATCGCTAAAGTGCAAGACGAAAGAGTTATATCAGTCAAAGTTCGAAATTTTTGAGTAAAATGGGTTTTTTTCCGAATTTCTACAATATCTCTGTGTTCTGATAGCCCACAGAAGAGTTGTAACTTTTATCACGATGTATCGAATTGTTGAAGTGAAAAAGTTAAGACTTATATCTGTCAAATTTCGAAATTTTTGAGTAAAATTTTTTTTGCGTATTTCTTTATCATCTCTGTGTTCTCATAGCCCCGAGAAGAGTTCTAACTTTTATCATTATGGATCAAATCGTTAAAGTGAAAAACGAAAGTGTTATATCAGTCAAAGTACGAAATTATTGAGTAAAACTATTTTGCGAATTTCTCAAATATCTCTGTGTTTTTATAGCCCCCAGAAGAATTCTAACTTTTATCATAATAGATCGAATCGCTAAAGTGTAAGACGAAAGGGTTAGGTTAGTCAAAGTTTGAAATTTTTGAGTAAAATTGGTTTTTTCCGAATTTCTCTAATATCTCTGTGTTCTGATAGCCCACAGAAGAGTTGTAACTTTTATCACGATGTATCGAATTGTTGAAGTTAAAAAGGGAAGACTTATATCAGTCAAATTTCGAAATTTATGAGTGAAACTTTTTTTGCGAATTTCTTTAATATCTTTGTGTTCTCATAGCCCCGAGAAGAGTTCTAACTTTTATCATTATGGATCAAATCGTTAAAGTGGAAAACGAAAGAGTGATATCAATCAAAGTACGAAATTATTGAGTAAAACTATTTTGCGAATTTCTCAAATATCTCTGTGTTTTTATAGCCCCCAGAACAGTTCTAACTTTTATCATAATAGATCGGATCGCTAAAGTGCAAGACGAAAGGTTTAGATCAGTCAAAGTTTGAAATTTTTGAGTAAAATTGGTTTTTTTCCGAATTTCTCCAATATCTCTGTGTTCCGATTGCCCACAGAAGAGTTGTAACTTTTATCACGATGTATCGAATTTTTGAAGTGAAAAAGGGAAGACTTATATCAGTCAAATTTCGAAATTTTTGAGTGAAATTTTTTTTGCGAATTTCTTTAATATCTCTGTGTTCTCATAGCCCCGAGAAGAGTTCTAACTTTTATCATTATGGATCAAATCGTTAATGTGAGAAACCAAAGAGTTATATCAATCAAAGTACTAAATATTGAGTAAAACTTTTTTGCGAATTTCTCAAATATCTCTGTGTTTTTATAGCCCCCAGAAGGGTTCTAACTTTTATCATAACAGATCGAATCGCTAAAGTGCAAGACGAAAGAGTTATATCAGTCAAAGTTCGAAATTTTTGAGTAAAATGGGTTTTTTTCCGAATTTCTCCAGTATCTCTGTGTTCTGATAGCCCACAGAAGAGTTGTAACTTTTATCACGATGTATCGAATTGTTGAAGTGAAAAAGGGAAGACTTATATCTGTCAAATTTCGAAATTATTGAGTAAAATTTTTTTTGCGTATTTCTTTATCATCTCTGTGTTCTCATAGCCCCGAGAAGAGTTCTAACTTTTATCATTATGGATCAAATCGTTAAAGTGAAAAACGAAAGTGTTATATCAGTCAAAGTACGAAATTATTGGGTAAAACTATTTTGCGAATTTCTCAAATATCTCTGTGTTTTTATAGCCCCCAGAAGAGTTCTAACTTTTATCATAATAGATCGAATCGCTAAAGTGCAAGACGAATGAGTTATATGAGTCAAAGTTCGAAATTTTTGTGTAAAATTGGTTTTTTTCCGAATTTCTCCAATATCTCTGTGTTCTGATTGCCCACAGAAGAGTTGTAACTTTTATCACGATGTATCGAATTTTTGAAGTGAAAAAGGGAAGACTTATATCAGTCAAATTTCGAAATTTTTGAGTAAAATTTTTTTTGCGAATTTCTTTATCATTTCTGTGTTCTCATAGCCCCGAGAAGAGTTCTAACTTTTATCATTATGGATCAAATCGTTAAAGTGAAAAACGAAAGAGTTATATCAATCAAAGTACGAAATTTTTGAGTAAAACTATTTTGCGAATTTCTCAAATATCTCTGTGTTTTTATAGCCCCCAGAAGAGTTCTAACTTTTATCATAATAGATCGAATCGCTAAAGTGCAAGACGAAATGTTTAGATCAGTCAAAGTTTGAAAATTTTGAGTAAAATTTGTTTTTTTCCGAATTTCTCCAATATCTCTGTGTTCTGATTGCCCACAGAAGAGTTGTAACTTTTATCACGATGTATCGAATTGTTGAAGTGAAAAAGTTAAGACTTATATCTGTCAAATTTCGAAATTTTTGAGTAAAATTTTTTTTGCGTATTTCTTTATCATCTCTGTGTTCTCATAGCCCCGAGAAGAGTTCTAACTTTTATCATTATGGATCAAATCGTTAAAGTGAAAAACGAAAGTGTTATATCAGTCAAAGTACGAAATTATTGAGTAAAACTATTTTGCGAATTTCTCAAATATCTCTTTGTTTTTATAGCCCCCAGAAGAGTTCTAACCTTTATCATAATCGATCGAATCGCTATAGTGAAAAACGAAAGAGTTATATAATTCATAGTACGATATTTTTGAGTAAAACTTTTTTGCGAATTTCTCAAATATCTCTGTGTTTTTATAGGCCCCAGAAGAGTTCTAACTTTTATCATAATAGATCGAATCGCTAAAGTGCAAGACGAAATGTTTAGATCAGTCAAAGTTTGAAAATTTTGAGTAAAATTTGTTTTTTTCCGAATTTCTCCAATATCTCTGTGTTCTGATTGCCCGCAGAAGAGTTGTAACTTTTATCACGATGTATCGAATTTTTGAAGTGAAAAAGGGAAGACTTATATCAGTCAAATTTCGAAATTTTTGAGTGAAATTTTTTTTCGAATTTCTTTAATATCTCTGTGTTCTCATAGCCCCGAGAAGAGTTCTAACTTTTATCATTATGGATCAAATCGTTAATGTGAAAAACCAAAGAGTTATATCAATCAAAGTACTAAATATTGAGTAAAACTTTTTTGCGAATTTCTCAAATATCTCTGTGTTTTTATAGCCCCCAGAAGGTTTCTAACTTTTATCATAATAGATCGAATCACTAAAGTGCAAGACGAAAGAGTTATATCAGTCAAAGTTCGAAATTTTTGAGTAAAATGGGTTTTTTTCCGAATTTCTACAGTATCTCTGTGTTCTGATAGCCCACAGAAGAGTTGTAACTTTTATCACGATGTATCGAATTGTTGAAGTGAAAAAGTTAAGACTTATATCTGTCAAATTTCGAAATTTTTGAATAAAATTTTTTTTGCGTATTTCTTTATCATCTCTGTGTTCTCATAGCCCCGAGAAGAGTTCTAACTTTTATCATTATGGATCAAATCGTTAAAGTGAAAAACGAAAGTGTTATATCAGTCAAAGTACGAAATTATTGAGTAAAACTATTTTGCGAATTTCTCAAATATCTCTGTGTTTTTATAGCCCCCAGAAGAGTTCTAACTTTTATCATAATAGATCGAATCGCTAAAGTGCAAGACGAAAGGGTTAGGTTAGTCAAAGTTTGAAATTTTTGAGTAAAATTGGTTTTTTTCCGAATTTCTCCAATATCTCTGTGTTCTGATTGCCCACAGAAGAGTTGTAACTTTTATCACGATGTATCGAATTTTTGAAGTGAAAAAGGGAAGACTTATATCAGTCAAATTTCGAAATTTTTGAGTAAAATTTTTTTTGCGAATTTCTTTAATCATTTCTGTGTTCTCATAGCCCCGAGAAGATTTCTAACTTTTATCATTATGGATCAAATCGTTAAAGTGAAAAACGAAAGAGTTATATCAATCAAAGTACGAAATTTTTGAGTAAAACTATTTTGCGAATTTCTCAAATATCTCTGTGTTTTTATAGCCCCCAGAAGAGTTCTAACTTTTATCATAATCGATCGAATCGCTATAGTGAAAAACGAAAGAGTTATATCATTCATAGTACGATATTTTTGAGTAAAACTTTTTTGCGAATTTCTCAAATATCTCTGTGTTTTTATAGGCCCCAGAAGAGTTCTAACTTTTATCATAATAGATCGAATCGCTAAAGTGCAAGACGAAAGAGTTATATCAGTCAAAGTTCGAAATTTTTGAGTAAAATAGGTTTTTTTCCGAATTTCTCCAATATCTCTGTGTACTGATAGAGCACAGAAGAGTTGTAACTTTTATCACGATGTATCAAATTTTTGAAGTGAAAAAGGGAAGACTTATATCAGTCAAATTTCGAAATTTTTGAGTGAAATTTTTTTTGCGAATTTCTTTAATATCTCTGTGTTCTCATAGCCCCGAGAAGAGTTCTAACTTTTATCATTATGGATCAAATCGTTAAAGTGAAAAACCAAAGAATTATATCAATCAAAGTACTAAATATTTGAGTAAAACTTTTTGCGAATTTCTCAAATATCTCTGTGTTTTTATAGCCCCCAGAAGTGTTCTAACTTTTATCATAATAGATCGAATCGCTAAAGTGCAAGACGAAATGTTTAGATCAGTCAAAGTTTGAAAATTTGGGTAAAATTTGTTTTTTTCCGAATTTCTCCAATATCTCTGTGTTCTGATTGCCCACAGAAGAGTTGTAACTTTTATCACGATGTATCGAATTTTTGAAGTGAAAAAGGGAAGACTTATATCAGTCAAATTTCGAAATTTTTGAGTAAAATTTTTTTTGCGAATTTCTTTATCATTTCTGTGTTCTCATAGCCCCGAGAAGAGTTCTAACTTTTATCATTATGGATCAAATCGTTAAAGTGAAAAACGAAAGAGTTATATCAATCAAAGTACGAAATTTTTGAGTAAAACTATTTTGCGAATTTCTCAAATATCTCTGTGTTTTTATAGCTCCCAGAAGAGTTCTAACTTTTATCATAATAGATCGAATCGCTAAAGTGCAAGACGAAAGAGTTATATCAGTCAAAGTTCGAAATTTTTGAGTAAAATGGGTTTTTTTCCGAATTTCTCCAATATCTCTGTGTTCCGATTGCCCACAGAAGAGTTGTAACTTTTATCACGATGTATCGAATTTTTGAAGTGAAAAAGGGAAGACTTATATCAGTCAAATTTCGAAATTTTGAGTGAAACTTTTTTTGCGAATTTCTTTAATATCTCTGTGTTCTCATAGCCCCGAGAAGAGTTCTAACTTTTATCATTATGGATCAAATCGCTAAAGTGAAAAACGAAAGAGTTATATCAATCACAGTACGAAATTTTTGAGTAAAACTGTTTTGCGAATTTCTCAAATATCTCTGTGTTTTTATAGCCCCCAGAAGAGTTCTAACTTTTATCATAATCGATCGAATCGCTATAGTGAAAAACGAAAGGGTTAGATCAGTCAAAGTTCGAAATTTTTGAGTAAAATTGTTTTTTTTCCGAATTTCTCCAATATTTCTGTGTTCTGATAGCCCACAGAAGAATTGCAACTTTTATCACGATGTATCAAATTTTTGAAGTGAAAAAGGGAAGACTTATATCAGTCAAATTTCGAAATTTTTGAGTGAAATTTTTTTTCGAATTTCTTTAATATCTCTGTGTTCTCATAGCCCCGAGAAGAGTTCTAACTTTTATCATTATGGATCAAATCGTTAATGTGAAAAACCAAAGAGTTATATCAATCAAAGTACTAAATATTGAGTAAAACTTTTTTGCGAATTTCTCAAATATCTCTGTGTTTTTATAGCCCCCAGAAGGGTTCTAACTTTTATCATAATAGATCGAATCGCTAAAGTGCAAGACGAAAGAGTTATATCAGTCAAAGTTCGAAATTTTTGAGTAAAATGTGTTTTTTTCCGAATTTCTACAGTATCTCTGTGTTCTGATAGCCCACAGAAGAGTTGTAACTTTTATCACGATGTATCGAATTGTTGAAGTGAAAAAGTTAAGACTTATATCTGTCAAATTTCGAAATTTTTGAGTAAAATTTTTTTTGCGTATTTCTTTATCATCTCTGTGTTCTCATAGCCCCGAGAAGAGTTCTAACTTTTATCATTATGGATCAAATCGTTAAAGTGAAAAACGAAAGTGTTATATCAGTCAAAGTACGAAATTATTGAGTAAAACTATTTTGCGAATTTCTCAAATATCTCTGTGTTTTTATAGCCCCCAGAAGAGTTCTAACTTTTATCATAATAGATCGAATCGCTAAAGTGCAAGACGAAAGGGTTAGGTTAGTCAAAGTTTGAAATTTTTGAGTAAAATTGGTTTTTTCCGAATTTCTCTAATATCTCTGTGTTCTGATAGCCCACAGAAGAGTTGTAACTTTTATCACGATGTATCGAATTGTTGAAGTTAAAAAGGGAAGACTTATATCAGTCAAATTTCGAAATTTTTGAGTGAAACTTTTTTTGCGACTTTCTTTAATATCTTTGTGTTCTCATAGCCCCGAGAAGAGTTCTAACTTTTATCATTATGGATCAAATCGCTAAAGTGAAAAACGAAAGAGTTATATCAATCAAAGTACGAAATTTTTGAGTAAAACTATTTTGCGAATTTCTCAAATATCTCTGTGTTTTTATAGCCCCCAGAACAGTTCTAACTTTTATCATAATAGATCGGATCGCTAAAGTGCAAGACGAAAGGGTTAGATCAGTCAAAGTTTGAAATTTTTGAGTAAAATTGGTTTTTTTCCGAATTTCTCCAATATCTCTGTGTTCCGATAGCCCACAGAAGAGTTGTAACTTCTATCACGATGTATCGAATTTTTGAAGTGAAAAAGGGAAGACTTATATCAGTCAAATTTCGAAATTTTTGAGTTAAATTTTTTTTGCGAATTTCTTTAATATCTCTGTGTTCTCATAGCCCCGAGAAGAGTTCTAACTTTTATCATTATGGATCAAATCGTTAATGTGAGAAACCAAAGAGTTATATCAATCAAAGTACTAAATATTGAGTAAAACTTTTTTGCGAATTTCTCAAATATCTCTGTGTTTTTATAGCCCCCAGAAGGGTTCTAACTTTTATCATAATCGATCGAATCGCTAAAGTGCAAGACGAATGAGTTATATGAGTCAAAGTTCGAAATTTTTGTGTAAAATTGGTTTTTTTCCGAATTTCTCCAATATCTCTGTGTTCTGATTGCCCACAGAAGAGTTGTAACTTTTATCACGATGTATCGAATTTTTGAAGTGAAAAAGGGAAGACTTATATCAGTCAAATTTCGAAATTTTTGAGTAAAATTTTTTTTGCGAATTTCTTTATCATTTCTGTGTTCTCATAGCCCCGAGAAGATTTCTAACTTTTATCATTATGGATCAAATCGTTAAAGTGAAAAACGAAAGAGTTATATCAATCAAAGTACGAAATTTTTGAGTAAAACTATTTTGCGAATTTCTCAAATATCTCTGTGTTTTTATAGCCCCCAGAAGAGTTCTAACTTTTATCATAATCGATCGAATCGCTATAGTGAAAAACGAAAGAGTTATATCATTCATAGTACGATATTTTTGAGTAAAACTTTTTTGCGAATTTCTCAAATATCTCTGTGTTTTTATAGGCCCCAGAAGAGTTCTAACTTTTATCATAATAGATCGAATCGCTAAAGTGCAAGACGAAAGAGTTATATCAGTCAAAGTTCGAAATTTTTGAGTAAAATAGGTTTTTTTCCGAATTTCTCCAATATCTCTGTGTTCTGATAGCCCACAGAAGAGTTGTAACTTTTATCACGATGTATCGAATTTTTGAAGTGAAAAAGGGAAGACTTATATCAGTCAAATTTCGAAATTTTTGAGTGAAATTTTTTTTGCGAATTTCTAGAATATCTCTGTGTTCTCATAGCCCCGAGAAGAGTTCTAACTTTTATCATTATGGATCAAATCGTTAAAGTGAAAAACCAAAGAATTATATCAATCAAAGTACTAAATATTGAGTAAAACTTTTTTGCGAATTTCTCAAATATCTCTGTGTTTTTATAGCCCCCAGAAGATTTCTAACTTTTATCATAATAGATCGAATCGCTAAAGTGCAAGACGAAATGTTTAGATCAGTCAAAGTTTGAAATTTTGGGTAAAATTTGTTTTTTTCCGAATTTCTCCAATATCTCTGTGTTCTGATTGCCCACAGAAGAGTTGTAACTTTTATCACGATGTATCGAATTTTTGAAGTGAAAAAGGGAAGACTTATATCAGTCAAATTTCGAAATTTTTGAGTAAAATTTTTTTTGCGAATTTCTTTATCATTTCTGTGTTCTCATAGCCCCGAGAAGAGTTCTAACTTTTATCATTATGGATCAAATCGTTAAAGTGAAAAACGAAAGAGTTATATCAATCAAAGTACGAAATTTTTGAGTAAAACTATTTTGCGAATTTCTCAAATATCTCTGTGTTTTTATAGCTCCCAGAAGAGTTCTAACTTTTATCATAATAGATCGAATCGCTAAAGTGCAAGACGAAAGAGTTATATCAGTCAAAGTTCGAAATTTTTGAGTAAAATGGGTTTTTTTCCGAATTTCTCCAATATCTCTGTGTTCTGATAGCCCACAGAAGAGTTGTAACTTTTATCACGATGTATCGAATTGTTGAAGTGAAAAAGGGAAGACTTATATCAGTCAAATTTCGAAATTTTTGAGTGAAATTTTTTTGCGAATTTCTTTAATATCTCTGTGTTCTCATAGCCCCGAGAAGAGTTCTAACTTTTATCATTATGGATCAAATCGTTAAAGTGAAAAACCAAAGAGTTATATCAATCAAAGTACTAAATTTTTGAGTAAAACTATTTTGCGAATTTCTCAAATATCTCTGTGTTTTTATAGCCCCCAGAAGAGTTCTAACTTTTATCATAATCGATCGAATCGCTATAGTGAAAAACGAAAGGGTTAGATCAGTCAAAGTTCGAAATTTTTGAGTAAAATGGGTTTTTTTCCGAATTTCTCCAATATCTCTGTGTTCTGATTGCCCACAGAAGAGTTGTAACTTTTATCACGATGTATCGAATTGTTGAAGTGAAAAAGGGAAGACTTATATCAGTCAAATTTCGAAATTTTTGAGTAAAATTTTTTTTGCGAATTTCTTTAATATCTCTGTGTTCTCATAGCCCCGAGAAGAGTTCTAACTTTTATCATTATGGATCAAATTGTTAAAGTGAAAAACCAAAGAGTTATATCAAACAAAGTACTAAATTTTTGAGAAAAACTTTTTTGCGAATTTCTCAAATATCTCTGTGTTTTTATAGCTCCCAGAAGAGTTCTAACTTTTATCATAATAGATCGAATCGCTAAAGTGCAAGACGAAATGTTTAGATCAGTCAAAGTTTGAAAATTTTGAGTAAAATTTGTTTTTTTCCGAATTTCTCCAATATCTCTGTGTTCTGATTGCCCACAGAAGAGTTGTAACTTTTATCACGATGTATCGAATTTTTGAAGTGAAAAAGGGAAGACTTATATCAGTCAAATTTCGAAATTTTGAGTGAAATTTTTTTTGCGAATTTCTTTAATATCTCTGTGTTCTCATACCCCCGAGAAGAGTTCTAAATTTATCATTTTGGATTAAATCGTTAAAGTGAAGAACCAAAGAGTTATATCAATCAAAGTACTAAAATTTGAGTAAAACTTTTTTGCGAATTTCTCAAATATCTCTGTGTTTTTATAGCCCCCAGAAGAGTTCTAACTTTTATCATAATAGATCGAATCGCTAAAGTGCAAGACGAAAGATTTATATCAGTCAAAGTTCGAAATTTTTGAGTAAAATGGGTTTTTTTCCGAATTTCTCCAATATCTCTGTGTTCTGATAGCCCACAGAAGAGTTGTAACTTTTATCACGATGTATCGAATTGTTGAAGTGAAAAAGGTAAGACTTATATCAGTCAAATTTCGAAATTTTTAAGTAAAATTTTTTTTGCGTATTTCTTTATCATCTCTGTGTTCTCATAGCCCCGAGAAGAGTTCTAACTTTTATCATTATGGATCAAATCGTTAAAGTGAAAAACGAAAGTGTTATATCAACCAAAGTACGAAATTTTTGAGTAAAACTATTTTGCGAATTTCTCAAATATCTCTGTGTTTTTATAGCCCCCAGTAGAGTTCTAACTTTTATCATAATAGATCGAATCGCTAAAGTGCAAGACGAAAGGGTTAGATCAGTCAAAGTTTGAAATATTAGAGTAAAATTGGTTTTTTTCCGAATTTCTCCAATATTTCTGTGTTCTGATAGCCCACAGAAGAGACGTAACTTTTATCACGATGTATCGAATTGTTGAAGTGAAAAAGGGAAGACTTATATCAGTCAAATTTCGAAATTTTTGAGTGAAATTTTTTTTGCGAATTTCTTTAATATCTCTGTGTTCTCATAGCCCCGAGAAGAGTTCTAACTTTTATCATTATGGATCAAATCGCTAAAGTGAAAAACGAAAGAGTTATATCAATCAAAGTACGAAATTTTTGAGTAAAACTATTTTGCGAATTTCTCAAATATCTCTGTGTTTTTATAGCCCCCAGAAGAGTTCTAACTTTTATCATAATCGATCGAATCGCTATAGTGAAAAACGAAAGAGTTATATAATTCATAGTACGATATTTTTGAGTAAAACTTTTTTGCGAATTTCTCAAATATCTCTGTGTTTTTATAGCCCCCAGAAGAGTTCTAACTTTTATCATAATAGATCGAATCCCTAAAGTGCAAGACGAAATGTTTAGATCAGTCAAAGTTTGAAAATTTTGAGTAAAATTTGTTTTTTTCCGAATTTCTCCAATATCTCTGTGTTCTGATTGCCCACAGAAGAGTTGTAACTTTTATCACGATGTATCGAATTTTTGAAGTGAAAAAGGGAAGACTTATATCAGTCAAATTTCGAAATTTTTGAGTAAAATTTTTTTTCGAATTTCTTTAATCATCTCTGTGTTCTCATAGCCCCGAGAAGAGTTCTAACTTTTATCATTATGGATCAAATCGTTAAAGTGAAAAACGAAAGAGTTATATCAATCAAAGTACGAAATTTTTGAGTAAAACTATTTTGCGAATTTCTCAAATATCTCTGTGTTTTTATAGCCCCCAGAAGAGTTCTAACTTTTATCATAATCGATCGAATCGCTAAAGTGAAAAACGAAAGAGTTATATCATTCATAGTACGATATTTTTGAGTAAAACTTTTTTGCGAATTTCTCAAATATCTCTGTGTTTTTATAGTCCCCAGAAGAGTTCTAACTTTTATCATAATAGATCGAATCGCTAAAGTGCAAGATGAAAGAGTTATATCAGTCAAAGTTCGAAATTTTTGAGTAAAATTGGTTTTTTTCCGAATTTCTCCAATATCTCTGTGTTCTGATAGCCCACAGAAGAGTTGTAACTTTTATCACGATGTATCGAATTTTTGAAGTGAAAAAGGGAAGACTTATATCAGTCAAATTTCGAAATTTTTGAGTGAAATTTTTTTGCGAATTTCTTTAATATCTCTGTGTTCTCATAGCCCCGAGAAGAGTTCTAACTTTTATCATTATGGATCAAATCGTTAAAGTGAAAAACCAAAGTGTTATATCAATCAAAGTACTAAATTTTTGAGTAAAACTTTTTTGCGAATTTCTCAAATATCTCTGTGTTTTTATAGCCCCCAGAAGAGTTCTAACTTTTATCATAATAGATCGAATCGCTAAAGTGCAAGACGAAATGTTTAGATCAGTCAAAGTTTGAAAATTTTGGTAAAATTTGTTTTTTTCCGAATTTCTCCAATATCTCTGTGTTCTGATTGCCCACAGAAGAGTTGTAACTTTTATCACGATGTATCGAATTTTTGAAGTGAAAAAGGGAAGACTTATATCAGTCAAATTTCGAAATTTTTGAGTAAAATTTTTTTTGCGAATTTCTTTATCATTTCTGTGTTCTCATAGCCCCGAGAAGAGTTCTAACTTTTATCATTATGGATCAAATCGTTAAAGTGAAAAACGAAAGAGTTATATCAATCAAAGTACGAAATTTTTGAGTAAAACTATTTTGCGAATTTCTCAAATATCTCTGTGTTTTTATAGCCCCCAGAAGAGTTCTAACTTTTATCATAATAGATCGAATCGCTAAAGTGCAAGACGAAAGGGTTAGGTTAGTCAAAGTTTGAAATTTTTGAGTAAAATTGGTTTTTTCCGAATTTCTCTAATATCTCTGTGTTCTGATAGCCCACAGAAGAGTTGTAACTTTTATCACGATGTATCGAATTGTTGAAGTTATAAAGGGAAGACTTATATCAGTCAAATTTCGAAATTTTTGAGTGAAACTTTTTTTGCGAATTTCTTTAATATCTTTGTGTTCTCATAGCCCCGAGAAGAGTTCTATCTTTTATCATTATGGATCAAATCGTTAAAGTGAAAAACGAAAGAGTTATATCAATCAAAGTACGAAATTATTGAGTAAAACTATTTTGCGAATTTCTCAAATATCTCTGTGTTTTTATAGCCCCCAGAACAGTTCTAACTTTTATCATAATAGATCGAATCGCTAAAGTGCAAGACGAAAGGGTTAGATCAGTCAAAGTTTGAAATTTTTGAGTAAAATTGGTTTTTTTCCGAATTTCTCCAATATCTCTGTGTTCCGATTGCCCACAGAAGAGTTGTAACTTTTATCACGATGTATCGAATTTTTGAAGTGAAAAAGGGAAGACTTATATCAGTCAAATTTCGAAATTTTTGAGTTAAATTTTTTTTGCGAATTTCTTTAATATCTCTGTGTTCTCATAGCCCCGAGAAGAGTTCTAACTTTTATCATTATGGATCAAATCGTTAATGTGAGAAACCAAAGAGTTATATCAATCAAAGTACTAAATATTGAGTAAAACTTTTTTGCGAATTTCTCAAATATCTCTGTGTTTTTATAGCCCCCAGAAGGGTTCTAACTTTTATCATAATAGATCGAATCGCTAAAGTGCAAGACGAAAGAGTTATATCAGTCAAAGTTCGAAATTTTTGAGTAAAATGGGTTTTTTTCCGAATTTCTCCAGTATCTCTGTGTTCTGATATCCCACAGAAGAGTTGTAACTTTTATCACGATGTATCGAATTGTTGAAGTGAAAAAGGGAAGACTTATATCTGTCAAATTCGAAATTTTTGAGTAAAATTTTTTTTGCGTATTTCTTTATCATCTCTGTGTTCTCATAGCCCCGAGAAGAGTTCTAACTTTTATCATTATGGATCAAATCGTTAAATTGAAAAACGAAAGTGTTATATCAGTCAAAGTACGAAATTATTGAGTAAAACTATTTTGCGAATTTCTCATATATCTCTGTGTTTTTATAGCCCCCAGAAGAGTTCTAACTTTTATCATAATAGATCGAATCGCTAAAGTGCAAGACGAATGAGTTATATGAGTCAAAGTTCGAAATTTTTGTGTAAAATTGGTTTTTTTCCGAATTTCTCCAATATCTCTGTGTTCTGATTGCCCACAGAAGAGTTGTAGCTTTTATCACGATGTATCGAATTGTTGAAGTGAAAAAGGGAAGACTTATATCAGTCAAATTTCGAAATTTCTGAGTAAAATTTTTTTTGCGAATTTCTTTAATCATTTCTGTGTTCTCATAGCCCCGAGAAGATTTCTAACTTTTATCATTATGGATCAAATCGTTAAAGTGAAAAACGAAAGAGTTATATCAATCAAAGTACGAAATTTTTGAGTAAAACTATTTTGCGAATTTCTCAAATATCTCTGTGTTTTTATAGCCCCCAGAAGAGTTCTAACTTTTATCATAATCGATCGAATCGCTATAGTGAAAAACGAAAGAGTTATATCATTCAAAGTACGATATTTTTGAGTAAAACTTTTTTGCGAATTTCTCAAATATCTCTGTGTTTTTATAGGCCCCAGAAGAGTTCTAACTTTTATCATAATAGATCGAATCGCTAAAGTGCAAGACGAAAGAGTTATATCAGTCAAAGTTCGAAATTTTTGAGTAAAATGGTTTTTTTCCGAATTTCTCCAATATCTCTGTGTTCTGATAGCCCACAGAAGAGTTGTAACTTTTATCACGATGTATCGAATTTTTGAAGTGAAAAAGGGAAGACTTATATCAGTCAAATTTCGAAATTTTTGAGTGAAATTTTTTTTGCGAATTTCTTTAATATCTCTGTGTTCTCATAGCCCCGAGAAGAGTTCTAAATTTATCATTTTGGATTAAATCGTTAAAGTGAAGAACCAAAGAGTTATATCAATCAAAGTACTAAATATTGAGTAAAACTTTTTTGCGAATTTCTCAAATATCTCTGTGTTTTTATAGCCCCCAGAAGAGTTCTAACTTTTATCATAATAGATCGAATCGCTAAAGTGCAAGACGAAATGTTTAGATCAGTCAAAGTTTGAAAATCTTGAGTAAAATTTGTTTTTTTCCGAATTTCTCCAATATCTCTGTGTTCTGATTGCCCACAGAAGAGTTGTAACTTTTATCACGATGTATCGAATTTTTGAAGTGAAAAAGGGAAGACTTATATCAGTCAAATTTCGAAATTTTTGAGTAAAATTTTTTTTGCGAATTTCTTTAATATCTCTGTGTTCTCATAGCCCCGAGAAGAGTTCTAACTTTTATCATTATGGATCAAATCGTTAAAGTGAAAAACGAAAGAGTTATATCAATCAAAGTACGAAATTTTTGAGTAAAACTATTTTGCGAATTTCTCAAATATCTCTGTGTTTTTATAGCCCCAGAAGAGTTCTAACTTTTATCATAATAGATCGAATCGCTAAAGTGCAAGACGAAAGAGTTATATCAGTCAAAGTTCGAAATTTTTGAGTAAAATGGGTTTTTTTCCGAATTTCTCCAATATCTCTGTGTTCCGATTGCCCACAGAAGAGTTGTAACTTTTATCACGATGTATCGAATTTTTGAAGTGAAAAAGGGAAGACTTATATCAGTCAAATTTCGAAATTTTTGAGTGAAATTTTTTTTGCGAATTTCTTTAATATCTCTGTGTTCTCATAGCCCCGAGAAGATTTCTAACTTTTATCATTATGGATCAAATCGTTAAAGTGAAAAACCAGAGAGTTATATCAATCAAAGTACTAAATTTTTGAGTAAAACTTTTTTGCGAATTTCTCAAATATCTCTGTGTTTTTATAGCCCCCAGAAGAGTTCTAACTTTTATCATAATCGATCGAATCGCTATAGTGAAAAACGAAAGGGTTAGATCAGTCAAAGTTCGAAATTTTTGAGTAAAATTGGTTTTTTTCCGAATTTCTCCAATATCTCTGTGTTCTGATTGCCCACAGAAGAGTTGTAACTTTTATCACGATGTATCGAATTTTTGAAGTGAAAAAGGGAAGACTTATATCAGTCAAATTTCGAAATTTTTGAGTAAAATTTTTTTTGCGAATTTCTTTAATATCTCTGTGTTCTCATAGCCCCGAGAAGAGTTCTAACTTTTATCATTATGGATCAAATTGTTAAAGTGAAAAACCAAAGAGTTATATCAATCAAAGTACTAAATTTTTGAGTAAAACTTTTTTGCGAATTTCTCAAATATCTCTGTGTTTTTATAGCTCCCAGAAGAGTTCTAACTTTTATCATAATAGATCGAATCGCTAAAGTGCAAGACGAAATGTTTAGATCAGTCAAAGTTTGAAATTTTTGAGTAAAATTGGTTTTTTTCCGAATTTCTCCAATATCTCTGTGTTCTGATTGCCCACAGAAGAGTTGTAACTTTTATCACGATGTATCGAATTTTTGAAGTGAAAAAGGGAAGACTTATATCAGTCAAATTTCGAAATTTTTGAGTGAAATTTTTTTTGCGAATTTCTTTAATATCTCTGTGTTCTCATAGCCCCGAGAAGAGTTCTAACTTTTATCATTATGGATCAAATCGTTAAAGTGAAAAACGAAAGAGTTATATCAATCAAAGTACGAAATTTTGAGTAAAACTTTTTTGCGAATTTCTCAAATATCTCTGTGTTTTTATAGCCCCCAGAAGAGTTCTAACTTTTATCATAATAGATCGAATCGCTAAAGTGCAAGACGAAAGAGTTATATCAGTCAAAGTTCGAAATTTTTGAGTAAAATGGGTTTTTTTCCGAATTTCTACAATATCTCTGTGTTCTGATAGCCCACAGAAGAGTTGTAACTTTTATCACGATGTATCGAATTGTTGAAGTGAAAAAGTGAAGACTTATATCAGTCAAATTTCGAAATTTTTGAGTAAAATTTTTTTTGCGTATTTCTTTATCATCTCTGTGTTCTCATAGCCCCGAGAAGAGTTCTAACTTTTATCATTATGGATCAAATCGTTAAAGTGAAAAACGAAAGAGTTATATCAGTCAAAGTACGAAATTTTTGAGTAAAACTATTTTGCGAATTTCTCAAATATCTCTGTGTTTTTATAGCCCCCAGAAGAGTTCTAACTTTTATCATAATAGATCGAATCGCTAAAGTGCAAGACGAAAGGGTTAGGTTAGTCAAAGTTTGAAATTTTTGAGTAAAATTGGTTTTTTTCCGAATTTCTCCAATATCTCTGTGTTCTGATAGCCCACAGAAGAGTTGTAACTTTTATCACGATGTATCGAATTGTTGAAGTGAAAAAGGGAAGACTTATATCAGTCAAATTTCGAAATTTTTGAGTGAAATTTTTTTGCGAATTTCTTTAATATCTCTGTGTTCTCATAGCCCCGAGAAGAGTTCTAACTTTTATCATTATGGATCAAATCGTTAAAGTGAAAAACCAAAGAATTATATCAATCAAAGTACTAAATATTGAGTAAAACTTTTTTGCGAATTTCTCAAATATCTCTGTGTTTTTATAGCCCCCAGAAGAGTTCTAACTTTTATCATAATAGATCGAATCGCTAAAGTGCAAGACGAAATGTTTAGATCAGTCAAAGTTTGAAAATTTGGGTAAAATTTGTTTTTTTCCGAATTTCTCCAATATCTCTGTGTTCTGATTGCCCACAGAAGAGTTGTAACTTTTATCACGATGTATCGAATTTTTGAAGTGAAAAAGGGAAGACTTATATCAGTCAAATTTCGAAATTTTTGAGTAAAATTTTTTTTGCGAATTTCATTATCATCTCTGTGTTCTCATAGCCCCGAGAAGAGTTCTAACTTTTATCATTATGGATCAAATCGTTAAAGTGAAAAACGAAAGAGTTATATCAATCAAAGTACGAAATTTTTGAGTAAAACTATTTTGCGAATTTCTCAAATATCTCTGTGTTTTTATAGCTCCCAGAAGAGTTCTAACTTTTATCATAATAGATCGAATCGCTAAAGTGCAAGACGAAAGAGTTATATCAGTCAAAGTTCGAAATTTTTGAGTAAAATTGGTTTTTTTCCGAATTTCTCCAATATCTCTGTGTTCCGATTGCCCACAGAAGAGTTGTAACTTTTATCACGATGTATCGAATTTTGAAGTGAAAAAGGGAAGACTTATATCAGTCAAATTTCGAAATTTTTGAGTGAAACTTTTTTTGCGAATTTCTTTAATATCTCTGTGTTCTCATAGCCCCGAGAAGAGTTCTAACTTTTATCATTATGGATCAAATCGCTAAAGTGAAAAACGAAAGAGTTATATCAATCAAAGTACGAAATTTTTGAGTAAAACTATTTTGCGAATTTCTCAAATATCTCTGTGTTTTTATAGCCCCCAGAAGAGTTCTAACTTTTATCATAATCGATCGAATCGCTATAGTGAAAAACGAAAGGGTTAGATCAGTCATAGTTCGAAATTTTTGAGTAAAATGGGTTTTTTTCCGAATTTCTCCAATATCTCTGTGTTCTGATAGCCCACAGAAGAGTTGCAACTTTTATCACGATGTATCGAATTTTTGAAGTGAAAAAGGGAAGACTTATATCAGTCAAATTTCGAAATTTTTGAGTGAAATTTTTTTTCGAATTTCTTTAATATCTGTGTGTTCTCATAGCCCCGAGAAGAATTCTAACTTTTATCATTATGGATCAAATCGTTAAAGTGAAAAACCAAAGAATTATATCAATCAAAGTACTAAATATTGAGTAAAACTTTTTTGCGAATTTCTCAAATATCTCTGTGTTTTTGTAGCCCCCAGAAGAGTTCTAACTTTTATCATAATAGATCGAATCGCTAAAGTGCAAGACGAAAGAGTTATATCAGTCAAAGTTCGAAATTTTTGAGTAAAATGGGTTTTTTTCCGAATTTCTACAATATCTCTGTGTTCTGATAGCCCACAGAAGAGTTGTAACTTTTATCACGATGTATCGAATTGTTGAAGTGAAAAAGGTAAGACTTATATCAGTCAAATTTCGAAATTTTTGAGTAAAATTTTTTTTGCGAATTTCTTTAATATCTCTGTGTTCTCATAGCCCCGAGAAGAGTTCTAACTTTTATCATTATGGATCAAATCGTTAAAGTGAAAAACGAAAGAGTTATATCAATCAAAGTACGAAATTATTGAGTAAAACTATTTTGCGAATTTCTCAAATATCTCTGTGTTTTTATAGCCCCCAGAAGAGTTCTAACTTTTATCATAATAGATCGAATCGCTAAAGTGCAAGACGAAAGGGTTATATCAGTCAAAGTTTGAAATTTTTGAGTAAAATTGGTTTTTTCCGAATTTCTCTAATATCTCTGTGTTCTGATAGCCCACAGAAGAGTTGTAACTTTTATCACGATGTATCGAATTGTTGATGTGAAAAAGGGAAGACTTATATCAGTCAAATTTCGAAATTTTTGAGTGAAACTTTTTTTGCGAATTTCTTTAATATCTTTGTGTTCTCATAGCCCCGAGAAGAGTTCTAACTTTTATCATTATGGATCAAATCTTTAAAGTGAAAAACGAAAGAGTTATATCAATCAAAGTACGAAATTATTGAGTAAAACTATTTTGCGAATTTCTCAAATATCTCTGTGTTTTTATAGCCCCCAGAAGAGTTCTAACTTTTATCATAATAGATCGAATCGCTAAAGTGCAAGACGAAAGGGTTAGATCAGTCAAAGTTTGAAATTTTTGAGTAAAATTGGTTTTTTTCCGAATTTCTCCAATATCTCTGTGTTCCGATTGCCCACAGAAGAGTTGTAACTTTTATCACGATGTATCGAATTTTTGAAGTGAAAAAGGGAAGACTTATATCAGTCAAATTTCGAAATTTTTGAGTTAAATTTTTTTTGCGAATTTCTTTAATATCTCTGTGTTCTCATAGCCCCGAGAAGAGTTCTAACTTTTATCATTATGGATCAAATCGTTAAAGTGAAAAACCAAAGAATTATATCAATCAAAGTACTAA
Source organism: Solenopsis invicta (assembly GCF_016802725.1). NCBI lineage: Eukaryota > Metazoa > Arthropoda > Insecta > Hymenoptera > Formicidae > Solenopsis > Solenopsis invicta. The sequence goes on along the minus strand of NC_052674.1, from coordinate 9,940,566 downwards.
ATATTGAGTAAAACTTTTTTGCGAATTTCTCAAATATCTCTGTGTTTTTATAGCCCCCAGAAGAGTTCTAACTTTTATCATAATAGATCGAATCGCTAAAGTGCAAGACGAAAGAGTTATATCAGTCAAAGTTCGAAATTTTTGAGTAAAATGGGTTTTTTTCCGAATTTCTCCAATATCTCTGTGTTCTGATAGCCCACAGAAGAGTTGTAACTTTTATCACGATGTATCGAATTGTTGAAGTGAAAAAGGGAAGACTTATATCTGTCAAATTTCGAAATTTTTGAGTAAAATTTTTTTTGCGTATTTCTTTATCATCTCTGTGTTCTCATAGCCCCGAGAAGAGTTCTAACTTTTATCATTATGGATCAAATCGTTAAAGTGAAAAACGAAAGAGTTATATCAATCAAAGTACGAAATTTTTGAGTAAAACTATTTTGCGAATTTCTCAAATATCTCTGTGTTTTTATAGCCCCCAGAAGAGTTCTAACTTTTATCACAATAGATCGAATCGCTAAAGTGCAAGACGAAAGAGTTATATCAGTCAAAGTTCGAAATTTTTGAGTAAAATTGGTTTTTTCCGAATTTCTCCAATATCTCTGTGTTCCGATTGCCCACAGAAGAGTTGTAACTTTTATCACGATAGTATCGAATTTTTGAAGTGAAAAAGGGAAGACTTATATCAGTCAAATTTCGAAATTTTTGAGTAAAATTTTTTTTGCGAATTTCTTTAATATCTCTGTGTTCTCATAGCCCCGAGAAGAGTTCTAACTTTTATCATTATGGATCAAATCGTTAAAGTGAAAAACGAAAGAGTTATATCAATCAAAGTACGAAATTTTTGAGTAAAACTATTTTGCGAATTTCTCAAATATCTCTGTGTTTTTATAGCCCCCAGAAGAGTTCTAACTTTTATCATAATCGATCGAATCGCTATAGTGAAAAACGAAAGAGTTATATCATTCAAAGTACGATATTTTTGAGTAAAACTTTTTTGCGAATTTCTCAAATATCTCTGTGTTTTTATAGGCCCCAGAAGAGTTCTAACTTTTATCATAATAGATCGAATCGCTAAAGTGCAAGACGAAAGAGTTATATCAGTCAAAGTTCGAAATTTTTGAGTAAAATTGGTTTTTTTCCGAATTTCTCCAATATCTCTGTGTTCTGATAGCCCACAGAAGAGTTGTAACTTTTATCACGATGTATCGAATTTTTGAAGTGAAAAAGGGAAGACTTATATCAGTCAAATTTCGAAATTTTTGAGTGAAATTTTTTTTGCGAATTTCTTTAATATCTCTGTGTTCTCATAGCCCCGAGAAGAGTTCTAACTTTTATCATTATGGATCAAATTGTTAAAGTGAAAAACCAAAGAGTTATATCAATCAAAGTACTAAATTATTGAGTAAAACTTTTTTGCGAATTTCTCAAATATCTCTGTGTTTTTATAGCCCCCAGAAGAGTTCTAACTTTTATCATAATAGATCGAATCGCTAAAGTGCAAGACGAAATGTTTAGATCAGTCAAAGTTTGAAAATTTTGAGTAAAATTTGTTTTTTTCCGAATTTCTCCAATATCTCTGTGTTCTGATTGCCCACAGAAGAGTTGTAACTTTTATCACGATGTATCGAATTTTTGAAGTGAAAAAGGGAAGACTTATATCAGTCAAATTTCGAAATTTTTGAGTAAAATTTTTTTTGCGAATTTCTTTAATATCTCTGTGTTCTCATAGCCCCGAGAAGAGTTCTAACTTTTATCATTATGGATCAAATCGTTAAAGTGAAAAACGAAAGAGTTATATCAATCAAAGTACGAAATTTTTGAGTAAAACTATTTTGCGAATTTCTCAAATATCTCTGTGTTTTTATAGCTCCCAGAAGAGTTCTAACTTTTATCATAATAGATCGAATCGCTAAAGTGCAAGACGAAAGAGTTATATCAGTCAAAGTTCGAAATTTTTGAGTAAAATGGGTTTTTTTCCGAATTTCTCCAATATCTCTGTGTTCCGATTGCCCACAGAAGAGTTGTAACTTTTATCACGATGTATCGAATTTTTGAAGTGAAAAAGGGAAGACTTATATCAGTCAAATTTCGAAATTTTTGAGTGAAATTTTTTTGCGAATTTCTTTAAAATCTCTGTGTACTCATAGACCCGAGAAGAGTTCTAACTTTTATCATTATGGATCAAATCGTTAAAGTGAAAAACGAAAGAGTTATATCAATCAAAGTACGAAATTATTGAGTAAAACTTTTTTGGGAATTTCTCAAATATCTCTGTATTTTTATAGCCCCCAGAAGAGTTCTAACTTTTATCATAATAGATCGAATCGCTAAAGTGCAAGACGAATGAGTTATATGAGTCAAAGTTCGAAATTTTTGTGTAAAATTGGTTTTTTTCCGAATTTCTCCAATATCTCTGTGTTCTGATAGCCCACAGAAGAGTTGTAACTTTTATCACGATGTATCGAATTGTTGAAGTGAAAAAGGGAAGACTTATATCAGTCAAATTTCGAAATTTTTGAGTAAAATTTTTTTTGCGAATTTCTTTAATATCTCTGTGTTCTCATAGCCCCGAGAAGAGTTCTAACTTTTATCATTATGGATCAAATTGTTAAAGTGAAAAACCAAAGAGTTATATCAATCAAAGTACTAAATTTTTGAGTAAAACTTTTTTGCGAATTTCTCAAATATCTCTGTGTTTTTATAGCTCCCAGAAGAGTTCTAACTTTTATCATAATAGATCGAATCGCTAAAGTGCAAGACGAAAGAGTTATATCAGTCAAAGTTCGAAATTTTTGAGTAAAATGGGTTTTTTTCCGAATTTCTCCAATATCTCTGTGTTCTGATAGCCCACAGAAGAGTTGTAACTTTTATCACGATGTATCGAATTGTTGAAGTGAAAAAGGGAAGACTTATATCAGTCAAATTTCGAAATTTTTGAGTAAAATTTTTTTGCGAATTTCTTTAATATCTCTGTGTTCTCATAGCCCCGAGAAGAGTTCTAACTTTTATCATTATGGATCAAATCGTTAAAGTGAAAAACGAAAGAGTTATATCAATCAAAGTACGAAATTTTTGAGTAAAACTATTTTGCGAATTTCTCAAATATCTCTGTGTTTTTATAGCCCCCAGAAGAGTTCTAACTTTTATCATAATAGATCGAATCGCTAAAGTGCAAGACGAAAGGGTTAGATCAGTCAAAGTTTGAAATTTTTGAGTAAAATTGTTTTTTCCGAATTTCTTCAATATCTCTGTGTTCCGATTGCCCACAGAAGAGTTGTAACTTTTATCACGATGTATCGAATTTTGAAGTGAAAAAGGAAGACTTATATCAGTCAAATTTCGAAATTTTTGAGTAAAATTTTTTTGCGAATTTCTTTAATATCTCTGTGTTCTCATAGCCCCGAGAAGAGTTCTAACTTTTATCATTATGGATCAAATCGCTAAAGTGAAAAACGAAAGAGTTATATCAATCAAAGTACGAAATTTTTGAGTAAAACTATTTTGCGAATTTCTCAAATATCTCTGTGTTTTTATAGCCCCCAGAAGAGTTCTAACTTTTATCATAATAGATCGAATCGCTAAAGTGCAAGACGAAAGAGTTATATCAGTCAAAGTTCGAAATTTTTGAGTAAAATGGGTTTTTTTCCGAATTTCTCCAATATCTCTGTGTTCTGATAGCCCACAGAAGAGTTGTAACTTTTATCACGATGTATCGAATTGTTGAAGTGAAAAAGGGAAGACTTATATCAGTCAAATTTCGAAATTTTTGAGTGAAATTTTTTTTGCGAATTTCTTTAATATCTCTGTGTTCTCATAGCCCCGAGAAGAGTTCTAACTTTTATCATTATGGATCAAATCGTTAAAGTGAAAAACCAAAGAGTTATATCAATCAAAGTACGATATTTTTGAGTAAAACTTTTTTGCGAATTTCTCAAATATCTCTGTGTTTTTATATGCCCCAGAAGAGTTCTAACTTTTATCATAATCGATCGAATCGCTAAAGTGAAAAACGAAAGAGTTATATCAATCAAAGTACGAAATTTTTGAGTAAAACTTTTTTGCGAATTTCTCAAATATCTCTGTGTTTTTATAGCCCCCAGAAGAGTTCTAACTTTTATCATAAAGATCGAATCGCTAAAGTGCAAGACGAATGAGTTATATGAGTCAAAGTTCGAAATTTTTGTGTAAAATTGGTTTTTTTCCGAATTTCTCCAATATCTCTGTGTTCTGATAGCCCACAGAAGAGTTGTAACTTTTATCACGATCTATCGAATTGTTGAAGTGAAAAAGGGAAGACTTATATAAGTCAAATTTCGAAATTTTTGAGTAAAATTTTTTTTGCGAATTTCTTTAATATCTCTGTGTTCTCATAGCCCCGAGAAGAGTTCTAACTTTTATCATTATGGATCAAATCGTTAAAGTGAAAAACGAAAGGGTTATATCAATCAAAGTACGAAATTTTTGAGTAAAACTATTTTGCGAATTTCTCAAATATCTCTGTGTTTTTATAGCCCCCAGAAGAGTTCTAACTTTTATCATAATAGATCGAATCGCTAAAGTGCAAGACGAAAGGGTTAGATCAGTCAAAGTTTGAAATTTTTGAGTAAAATTGGTTTTTTTCCGAATTTCTCCAATATCTCTGTGTTCTGATTGCCCACAGAAGAGTTGTAACTTTTATCACGATGTATCGAATTTTGAAGTGAAAAAGGGAAGACTTATATCAGTCAAATTTCGAAATTTTTGAGTGAAATTTTTTTTGCGAATTTCTTTAATATCTCTGTGTTCTCATAGCCCCGAGAAGAGTTCTAACTTTTATCATTATGGATCAAATCGCTAAAGTGAAAAACGAAAGAGTTATATCAATCAAAGTACGAAATTTTTGAGTAAAACTATTTTGCGAATTTCTCAAATATCTCTGTGTTTTTATAGGCCCCAGAAGAGTTCTAACTTTTATCATAATAGATCGAATCGCTAAAGTGCAAGACGAAATGAGTTAGATCAGTCAAAGTTCGAAATTTTTGAGTAAAATTGGTTTTTTTCCGAATTTCTCCAATATCTCTGTGTTCTGATAGCCCACAGAAGAGTTGTAACTTTTATCACGATGTATCGAATTGTTGAAGTGAAAAAGGGAAGACTTATATCAGTCAAATTTCGAAATTTTTGAGTGAAATTTTTTTTGCGAATTTCTTTAATATCTCTGTGTTCTCATAGCCCCGAGAAGAGTTCTAACTTTTATCATTATGGATCAAATCGTTAAAGTGAAAAACCAAAGAGTTATATCAATCAAAGTACTAAATTTTTGAGTAAAACTTTTTTGCGAATTTCTCAAATATCTCTGTGTTTTTATAGCTCCCAGAAGAGTTCTAACTTTTATCATAATAGATCGAATCGCTAAAGTGCAAGACGAAAGAGTTATATCAGTCAAAGTTCGAAATTTTTGAGTAAAATGTGTTTTTTTCCGAATTTCTCCAATATCTCTGTGTTCTGATAGCCCACAGAAGAGTTGTAACTTTTATCACGATGTATCGAATTGTTGAAGTGAAAAAGGGAAGACTTATATCAGTCAAATTTCGAAATTTTTGAGTGAAATTTTTTTTGCGAATTTCTTTAATATCTCTGTGTTCTCATAGCCCCGAGAAGAGTTCTAACTTTTATCATTATGGATCAAATCGTTAAAGTGAAAAACGAAAGAGTTATATCAATCAAAGTACGAAATTTTTGAGTAAAACTATTTTGCGAATTTCTCAAATATCTCTGTGTTTTTATAGCCCCCAGAAGAGTTCTAACTTTTATCATAATAGATCGAATCGCTAAAGTGCAAGACGAAAGGGTTAGGTTAGTCAAAGTTTGAAATTTTTGAGTAAAATTGGTTTTTTCCGAATTTCTCTAATATCTCTGTGTTCTGATAGCCCACAGAAGAGTTGTAACATTTATCACGATGTATCGAATTTTTGAAGTGAAAAAGGGAAGACTTATATCAGTCAAATTTCGAAATTTTTGAGTGAAATTTTTTTTGCCAATTTCTTTAATATCTCTGTGTTCTCATAGCCCCGAGAAGAGGTCTAACTTTTATCATTATGGATCAAATCGCTAAAGTGAAAAACGAAAGAGTTATATCAATCAAAGTATGAAATTTTTGAGTAAAACTATTTTGCGAATTTCTCAAATATCTCTGTGTTTTTATAGCCCCCAGAAGAGTTCTAACTTTTATCATAATCGATCGAATCGCTATAGTGAAAAACGAAAGAGTTATATCATTCAAAGTACGATATTTTTGAGTAAAACTTTTTTGCGAATTTCTCAAATATCTCTGTGTTTTTATAGGCCCCAGAAGAGTTCTAACTTTTATCATAATAGATCGAATCGCTAAAGTGCAAGACGAAAGAGTTATATCAGTCAAAGTTCGAAATTTTTGAGTAAAATGGGTTTTTTTCCGAATTTCTCCAATATCTCTGTGTTCTGATAGCCCACAGAAGAGTTGTAACTTTTATCACGATGTATCGAATTGTTGAAGTGAAAAAGGGAAGACTTATATCAGTCAAATTTCGAAATTTTTGAGTGAAATTTTTTTGATGAATTTCTTTAATATCTCTGTGTTCTCATAGCCCCGAGAAGAGTTCTAACTTTTATCATTATGGATCAAATCGCTAAAGTGAAAAACGCAAGAGTTATATCAATCAAAGTACGAAATTTTTGAGTAAAACTATTTTGCGAATTTCTCAAATATCTCTGTGTTTTGATAGCCCCCAGAAGAGTTCTAACTTTTATCATAATCGATCGAATCGCTAAAGTGAAAAACGAAAGAGTTATGTCAATCAAAGTACGAAATTTTTGAGTAAAACTTTTTTGCGAATTTCTCAAATATCTCTGTGTTTTTATAGCCCCCAGAAGAGTTCTAACTTTTATCATAATAGATCGAATCGCTAAAGAGCAAGACGAAAGAGTTATATCAGTCAAAGTTCGAAATTTTTGAGTAAAATGGGTTTTTTTCCGAATTTCTCCAATATCTCTGTGTTCTGATAGCCCACAGAAGAGTTGTAACTTTTATCACGATGTATCGAATTGTTGAAGTGAAAAAGGGAAGACTTATATCAGTCAAATTTCGAAATTTTTGAGTAAAATTTTTTTTGCGAATTTCTTTAATATCTCTGTGTTCTCATAGCCCCGAGAAGAGTTCTAACTTTTTTCATTATGGATCAAATTGTTAAAGTGAAAAACCAAAGAGTTATATCAAACAAAGTACTAAATTTTTGAGAAAAACTTTTTTGCGAATTTCTCAAATATCTCTGTGTTTTTATAGCTCCCAGAAGAGTTCTAACTTTTATCATAATAGATCGAATCGCTAAAGTGCAAGACGAAAGAGTTATATCAGTCAAAGTTCGAAATTTTTGAGTAAAATGGGTTTTTTTCCGAATTTCTCCAATATCTCTGTGTTCTGATAGCCCACAGAAGAGTTGTAACTTTTATCACGATGTATCGAATTTTTGAAGTGAAAAAGGGAAGACTTATATCAGTCAAATTTCGAAATTTTTGAGTGAAATTTTTTTTGCCAATTTCTTTAATATCTGTGTGTTCTCATAGCCCCGAGAAGAATTCTAACTTTTATCATTATGGATCAAATCGTTAAAGTGAAAAACCAAAGAATTATATCAATCAAAGTACTAAATATTGAGTAAAACTTTTTTGCGAATTTCTCAAATATCTCTGTGTTTTTGTAGCCCCCAGAAGAGTTCTAACTTTTATCATAATAGATCGAATCGCTAAAGTGCAAGACGAAAGGGTTAGATCAGTCAAAGTTTGAAATTTTTGATTAAAATTTGTTTTTTTCCGAATTTCTCCAATATCTCTGTGTTCTGATTGCCCACAGAAGGGTTGTAACTTTTATCACGATGTATCGAATTTTTGAAGTGAAAAAGGGAAGACTTATATCAGTCAAATTTCGAAAATTTTGAGTGAAATTTTTTTTGCGAATTTCTTTAATATCTCTGTGTTCTCATAGCCCCGAGTAGATTTCTAACTTTTATCATTATGGATCAAATCGCTAAAGTGAAAAACGAAAGAGTTATATCAATCAAAGTACGAAATTTTTGAGTAAAACTATTTTGCGAATTTCTCAAATATCTCTGTGTTTTTATAGCCCCCAGAAGAGTTCTAACTTTTATCATAATCGATCGAATCGCTAAAGTGAAAAACGAAAGAGTTATATCAATCAAAGTTCGAAATTTTTGAGTAAAATTGGTTTTTTTCCGAATTTCTCCAATATCTCTGTGTTCTGATAGCCCACAGAAGAGTTGTAACTTTTATCACGATGTATCGAATTTTTGAAGTGAAAAAGGGAAGACTTATATCAGTCAAATTTCGAAATTTTTGAGTGAAATTTTTTTTGCGAATTTCTTTAATATCTCTGTGTTCTCATAGCCCCGAGAAGAGTTCTAACTTTTATCATTATGGATCAAATCGCTAAAGTGAAAAACGAAAGAGTTATATCAATCAAAGTACGAAATTTTTGAGTAAAACTTTTTTGCGAATTTCTCAAATATCTCTGTGTTTTTATAGCCCCCAGAAGAGTTCTAACTTTTATCATTATGGATCAAATCGCTAAAGTGAAAAACCAAAGAGTTATATCAATCAAAGTACGAAATTTTTGAGTAAAACTATTTTGCGAATTTCTCAAATATCTCTGTGTTTTTATAGCCCCCAGAAGAGTTCTAACTTTTATCATAATCGATCGAATCGCTAAAGTGAAAAACGAAAGAGTTATATCAATCAAAGTACGAAATTTTTGAGTAAAACTTTTTTGCGAATTTCTCAAATATCTCTGTGTTTTTATAGCCCCCAGAAGAGTTCTAACTTTTATCATAATAGATCGAATCGCTAAAGTGCAAGACGAAAGGGTTAGTATCAGTCAAAGTTCGAAATTTTTGAGTAAAATTGGTTTTTTTCCGAATTTCTCCAATATCTCTGTGTTCTGATAGCCCACAGAAGAGTTGTAACTTTTATCACGATGTATCGAATTGTTGAAGTGAAAAAGGGAAGACTTATATCAGTCAAATTTCGAAATTTTTGAGTAAAATTTTTTTGCGAATTTCTTTAATATCTCTGTGTTCTCATAGCCCCGAGAAGAGTTCTAACTTTTATCATTATGGATCAAATCGTTAAAGTGAAAAACCAAAGAGTTATATCAATCAAAGTACTAAATTTTTGAGTAAAACTTTTTTGCGAATTTCTCAAATATCTCTGTGTTTTTATAGCTCCCAGAAGAGTTCTAACTTTTATCATAATAGATCGAATCGCTAAAGTGCAAGACGAAAGAGTTATATCAGTCAAAGTTCGAAATTTTTGAGTAAAATTGGTTTTTTTCCGAATTTCTCCAATATCTCTGTGTTCTGATTGCCCACAGAAGAGTTGTAACTTTTATCACGATGTATCGAATTTTTGAAGTGAAAAAGGGAAGACTTATATCAGTCAAATTTCGAAATTTTTGAGTAAAATTTTTTTTGCGAATTTCTTTAATATCTCTGTGTTCTCATAGCCCCGAGAAGAGTTCTAACTTTTATCATTATGGATCAAATCGCTAAAGTGAAAAACGAAAGAGTTATATCAATCAAAGTACGAAATTTTGAGTAAAACTATTTTGCGAATTTCTCAAATATCTCTGTGTTTTTATAGCCCCCAGAAGAGTTCTAACTTTTATCATAATCGATCGAATCGCTATAGTGAAAAACGAAAGGGTTAGATCAGTCAAAGTTTGAAATTTTTGAGTAAAATTGGTTTTTTTCCGAATTTCTCCAATATCTCTGTGTTCCGATTTCCCACAGAAGAGTTGTAACTTTTATCACGATGTATCAAATTTTTGAAGTGAAAAAGGGAAGACTTATATCAGTCAAATTTCGAAATTTTTGAGTGAAATTTTTTTTGCGAATTTCTTTAATATCTCTGTGTTCTCATAGCCCCGAGAAGAGTTCTAACTTTTATCATTATGGATCAAATCGCTAAAGTGAAAAACGAAAGAGTTATATCAATCAAAGTACGAAATTTTTGAGTAAAACTATTTTGCGTATTTCTCAAATATCTCTGTGTTTTTATAGCCCCCAGAAGAGTTCTAACTTTTATCATAATCGATCGAATCGCTAAAGTGAAAAACGAAAGAGTTATATCAATCAAAGTACGAAATTTTTGAGTAAAACTTTTTTGCGAATTTCTCAAATATCTCTGTGTTTTTATAGCCCCCAGAAGAGTTCTAACTTTTATCATAATAGATCGAATCGCTAAAGTGCAAGACGAAAGAGTTATATCAGTCAAAGTTCGAAATTTTTGAGTAAAATTGGTTTTTTTCCGAATTTCTCCAATATCTCTGTGTTCTGATAGCCCACAGAAGAGTTGTAACTTTTATCACGATGTATCGAATTGTTGAAGTGAAAAAGGGAAGACTTATATCAGTCAAATTTCGAAATTTTTGAGTAAAATTTTTTTTGCGAATTTCTTTAATATCTCTGTGTTCTCATAGCCCCGAGAAGAGTTCTAACTTTTATCATTATGGATCAAATTGTTAAAGTGAAAAACCAAAGAGTTATATCAAACAAAGTACTAAATTTTTGAGTAAAACTTTTTTGCGAATTTCTCAAATATCTCTGTGTTTTTATAGCTCCCAGAAGAGTTCTAACTTTTATCATAATAGATCGAATCGCTAAAGTGCAAGACGAATGAGTTATATGAGTCAAAGTTCGAAATTTTTGTGTAAAATTGGTTTTTTTCCGAATTTCTCCAATATCTCTGTGTTCTGATAGCCCACAGAAGAGTTGTAACTTTTATCACGATGTATCGAATTGTTGAAGTGAAAAAGGGAAGACTTATATCAGTCAAATTTCGAAATTTTTGAGTAAAATTTTTTTTGCGAATTTCTTTAATATCTCTGTGTTCTCATAGCCCCGAGAAGAGTTCTAACTTTTATCATTATGGATCAAATCGTTAAAGTGAAAAACGAAAGAGTTATATCAATCAAAGTACGAAATTTTTGAGTAAAACTATTTTGCGAATTTCTCAAATATCTCTGTGTTTTTATAGCCCCCAGAAGAATTCTAACTTTTATCATAATAGATCGAATCGCTAAAGTGCAAGACGAAAGGGTTAGATCAGTCAAAGTTTGAAATTTTTGAGTAAAATTGGTTTTTTTCCGAATTTCTCCAATATCTCTGTGTTCCGATTGCCCACAGAAGAGTTGTAACTTTTATCACGATGTATCGAATTTTTGAAGTGAAAAAGGGAAGACTTATATCAGTCAAATTTCGAAATTTTTGAGTGAAATTTTTTTTGCGAATTTCTTTAATATCTCTGTGTTCTCATAGCCCCGAGAAGAGTTCTAACTTTTATCATTATGGATCAAATCGCTAAAGTGAAAAACGAAAGAGTTATATCAATCAAAGTACGAAATTTTTGAGTAAAACTATTTTGCGAATTTCTCAAATATCTCTGTGTTTTTATAGCCCCCAGAAGAGTTCTAACTTTTATCATAATCGATCGAATCGCTATAGTGAAAAACGAAAGGGTTAGATCAGTCAAAGTTCGAAATTTTTGAGTAAAATGGGTTTTTTTCCGAATTTCTCCAATATCTCTGTGTTCTGATAGCCCACAGAAGAGTTGTAACTTTTATCACGATGTATCGAATTTTTGAAGTGAAAAAGGGAAGACTTATATCAGTCAAATTTCGAAATTTTTGAGTAAAATTTTTTTGCGAATTTCTTTAATATCTCTGTGTTCTCATAGCCCCGAGAAGAGTTCTAACTTTTATCATTATGGATCAAATCGCTAAAGTGAAAAACGAAAGAGTTATATCAATCAAAGTACGAAATTTTTGAGTAAAACTATTTTGCGAATTTCTCAAATATCTCTGTGTTTTTATAGCCCCCAGAAGAGTTCTAACTTTTATCATAATCGATCGAATCGCTATAGTGAAAAACGAAAGGGTTAGATCAGTCAAAGTTCGAAATTTTTGAGTAAAATTGGTTTTTTTCCGAATTTCTCCAATATCTCTGTGTTCTGATTGCCCACAGAAGAGTTGTAACTTTTATCACGATGTATCGAATTTTTGAAGTGAAAAAGGGAAGACTTATATCAGTCAAATTTCGAAATTTTTGAGTGAAATTTTTTTTGCGAATTTCTTTAATATCTCTGTGTTCTCATAGCCCCGAGAAGAGTTCTAACTTTTATCATTATGGATCAAATCGCTAAAGTGAAAAACGAAAGAGTTATATCAATCAAAGTACGAAATTTTTGAGTAAAACTATTTTGCGTATTTCTCAAATATCTCTGTGTTTTTATAGCCCCCAGAAGAGTTCTAACTTTTATCATAATCGATCGAATCGCTAAAGTGAAAAACGAAAGAGTTATATCAATCAAAGTACGAAATTTTTGAGTAAAACTTTTTTGCGAATTTCTCAAATATCTCTGTGTTTTTATAGCCCCCAGAAGAGTTCTAACTTTTATCATAATAGATCGAATCGCTAAAGTACAAGACGAATGAGTTATATGAGTCAAAGTTCGAAATTTTTGTGTAAAATTGGTTTTTTTCCGAATTTCTCCAATATCTCTGTGTTCTGATAGCCCACAGAAGAGTTGTAACTTTTATCACGATGTATCGAATTGTTGAAGTGAAAAAGGGAAGACTTATATCAGTCAAATTTCGAAATTTTTGAGTAAAATTTTTTTGCGAATTTCTTTAATATCTCTGTGTTCTCATAGCCCCGAGAAGAGTTCTAACTTTTATCATTATGGATCAAATTGTTAAAGTGAAAAACCAAAGAGTTATATTAATCAAAGTACTAAATTTTTGAGTAAAACTTTTTTGCGAATTTCTCAAATATCTCTGTGTTTTTATAGCCCCCAGAAGAGTTCTAACTTTTATCATAATAGATCGAATCGCTAAAGTGCAAGACGAAAGAGTTATATGAGTCAAAGTTCGAAATTTTTGAGTAAAATTGGTTTTTTTCCGAATTTCTCCAATATCTCTGTGTTCTGATAGCCCACAGAAGAGTTGTAACTTTTATCACGATGTATCGAATTGTTGAAGTGAAAAAGGGAAGACTTATATCAGTCAAATTTCGAAATTTTTGAGTAAAATTTTTTTTGCGAATTTCTTTAATATCTCTGTGTTCTCATAGCCCCGAGAAGAGTTCTAACTTTTATCATTATGGATCAAATCGATAAAGTGAAAAACGAAAGAGTTATATCAATCAAAGTACGAAATTTTTGAGTAAAACTATTTTGCGAATTTCTCAAATATCTCTGTGTTTTTATAGCCCCCAGAAGAGTTCTAACTTTTATCATAATAGATCGAATCGCTAAAGTGCAAGACGAAAGGGTTAGATCAGTCAAAGTTTGAAATTTTTGTGTAAAAATGGTTTTTTTCCGAATTTCTCCAATATCTCTGTGTTCCGATTGCCCACAGAAGAGTTGTAACTTCTATCACGATGTATCGAATTTTTGAAGTGAAAAAGGGAAGACTTATATCAGTCAAATTTCGAAATTTTTGAGTTAAATTTTTTTTGCGAATTTCTTTAATATCTCTGTGTTCTCATAGCCCCGAGAAGAGTTCTAACTTTTATCATTATGGATCAAATCGCTAAAGTGAAAAACGAAAGAGTTATATCAATCAAAGTACGAAATTTTTGAGTAAAACTATTTTGCGTATTTCTCAAATATCTCTGTGTTTTTATAGCCCCCAGAAGAGTTCTAACTTTTATCATAATCGATCGAATCGCTAAAGTGAAAAACGAAAGAGTTATTTCAATCAAAGTACGAAATTTTTGAGTAAAACTTTTTTGCCAATTTCTCAAATATCTCTGTGTTTTTATAGCCCCCAGAAGAGTTCTAACTTTTATCATAATAGATCGAATCGCTAAAGTGCAAGACGAATGAGTTATATGAGTCAAAGTTCGAAATTTTTGTGTAAAATTGGTTTTTTTCCGAATTTCTCCAATATCTCTGTGTTCTGATAGCCCACAGAAGAGTTGTAGCTTTTATCACGATGTATCGAATTGTTGAAGTGAAAAAGGGAAGACTTATATCAGTCAAATTTCGAAATTTCTGAGTAAAATTTTTTTTGCGAATTTCTTTAATATCTCTGTGTTCTCATAGCCCCGAGAAGAGTTCTAACTTTTATCATTATGGATCAAATTGTTAAAGTGAAAAACCAAAGAGTTATATCAATCAAAGTACTAAATTTTTGAGAAAAACTTTTTTGCGAATTTCTCAAATATCTCTGTGTTTTTATAGCTCCCAGAAGAGTTCTAACTTTTATCATAATAGATCGAATCGCTAAAGTGCAAGACGAATGAGTTATATGAGTCAAAGTTCGAAATTTTTGTGTAAAATTGGTTTTTTTCCGAATTTCTCCAATATCTCTGTGTTCTGATAGCCCACAGAAGAGTTGTAACTTTTATCACGATGTATCGAATTGTTGAAGTGAAAAAGGGAAGACTTATATCAGTCAAATTTCGAAATTTTTGAGTGAAATTTTTTTGCGAATTTCTTTAATATCTCTGTGTTCTCATAGCCCCGAGAAGAGTTCTAACTTTTATCATTATGGATCAAATCGCTAAAGTGAAAAACGAAAGAGTTATATCAATCAAAGTACGAAATTTTTGAGTAAAACTATTTTGCGAATTTCTCAAATATCTCTGTGTTTTTATAGCCCCCAGAAGAGTTCTAACTTTTATCATAATAGATCGAATCGCTAAAGTGCAAGACGAAAGAGTTAGATCAGTCAAAGTTCGAAATTTTTGAGTAAAATTGGTTTTTTTCCGAATTTCTCCAATATCTCTGTGTTCTGATAGCCCACAGAAGAGTTGTAACTTTTATCACGATGTATCGAATTGTTGAAGTGAAAAAGGGAAGACTTATATCAGTCAAATTTCGAAATTTTTGAGTGAAATTTTTTTTGCGAATTTCTTTAATATCTCTGTGTTCTCATAGCCCCGAGAAGAGTTCTAACTTTTATCATTATGGATCAAATCGCTAAAGTGAAAAACGAAAGAGTTATATCAATCAAAGTACGAAATTTTTGAGTAAAACTATTTTGCGAATTTCTCAAATATCTCTGTGTTTTTATAGCCCCCAGAAGAGTTCTAACTTTTATCATAATCGATCGAATCGCTAAAGTGAAAAACGAAAGAGTTATATCAATCAAAGTACGAAATTTTTGAGTAAAACTTTTTTGCGAATTTCTCAAATATCTCTGTGTTTTTATAGCCCCCAGAAGAGTTCTAACTTTTATCATAATAGATCGAATCGCTAAAGTGCAAGACGAATGAGTTATATGAGTCAAAGTTCGAAATTTTTGTGTAAAATTGGTTTTTTTCCGAATTTCTCCAATATCTCTGTGTTCTGATAGCCCACAGAAGAGTTGTAACTTTTATCACGATGTATCGAATTGTTGAAGTGAAAAAGGGAAGACTTATATCAGTCAAATTTCGAAATTTTTGAGTAAAATTTTTTTTGCGAATTTCTTTAATATCTTTGTGTTCTCATAGCCCCGAGAAGAGTTCTAACTTTTATCATTATGGATCAAATCTTTAAAGTGAAAAACGAAAGAGTTATATCAATCAAAGTACGAAACTTTTGAGTAAAACTTTTTTGCGAATTTCTCAAATATCTCTGTGTTTTTATAGCTCCCAGAAGAGTTCTAACTTTTATCATAATAGATCGAATCGCTAAAGTGCAAGACGAAAGAGTTATATCAGTCAAAGTTCGAAATTTTTGAGTAAAATGGGTTTTTTTCCGAATTTCTCCAATATCTCTGTGTTCTGATAGCCCACAGAAGAGTTGTAACTTTTATCACGATGTATCGAATTGTTGAAGTGAAAAAGGGAAGACTTATATCAGTCAAATTTCGAAATTTTTGAGTGAAATTTTTTTTGCGAATTTCTTTAATATCTCTGTGTTCTCATAGCCCCGAGAAGAGTTCTAACTTTTATCATAATCGATCGAATCGCTAAAGTGAAAAACGAAAGAGTTATATCATTCAAAGTACGAAATTTTTGAGTAAAACTTTTTTGCGAATTTCTCAAATATCTCTGTGTTTTTATAGGCCCCAGAAGAGTTCTAACTTTTATCATAATAGATCGAATCGCTAAAGTGCAAGACGAAAGAGTTATATCAGTCAAAGTTCGAAATTTTTGAGTAAAATTGGTTTTTTTCCGAATTTCTCCAATATCTCTGTGTTCTGATAGCCCACAGAAGAGTTGTAACTTTTATCACGATGTATCGAATTGTTGAAGTGAAAAAGGGAAGACTTATATCAGTCAAATTTCGAAATTTTTGAGTGAAATTTTTTTTGCGAATTTCTTTAATATCTCTGTGTTCTCATAGCCCCGAGAAGAGTTCTAACTTTTATCATTATGGATCAAATCGCTAAAGTGAAAAACGAAAGAGTTATATCAATCAAAGTACGAAATTTTTGAGTAAAACTTTTTTGCGAATTTCTCAAATATCTCTGTGTTTTTATAGCCCCCAGAAGAGTTCAAACTTTTATCATGATGGATAGAATCGCTAAAGTGAAAAACGAAAGAGTTATATCAATCAAAGTACGAAATTTTTGAGTAAAACTTTTTTGCGAATTTCTCAAATATCTCTGTGTTTTTATAGCCCCCAGAAGAGTTCTAACTTTTATCATAATAGATCGAATCGCTAAAGTGCAAGACGAAAGAGTTATATCAGTCAAAGTTCGAAATTTTTGAGTAAAATGGTTTTTTTTCCGAATTTCTCCAATATCTCTGTGTTCTGATAGCCCACAGAAGAGTTGTAACTTTTATCACGATGTATCGAATTGTTGAAGTGAAAAAGGGAAGACTTATATCAGTCAAATTTCGAAATTTTTGAGTGAAATTTTTTTTGCGAATTTCTTTAATATCTCTGTGTTCTCATAGCCCCGAGAAGAGTTCTAACTTTTATCATTATGGATCAAATCGTTAAAGTGAAAAACGAAAGAGTTATATCAATCAAAGTACGAAATTTTTGAGTAAAACTATTTTGCGAATTTCTCAAATATCTCTGTGTTTTTATAGCCCCCAGAAGAGTTCTAACTTTTATCATAATAGATCGAATCGCTAAAGTGCAAGACGAAAGGGTTAGATCAGTCAAAGTTTGAAATTTTTGAGTAAAATTGGTTTTTTTCCGAATTTCTCCAATATCTCTGTGTTCTGATTGCCCACAGAAGAGTTGTAACTTTTATCACGATGTATCGAATTTTTGAAGTGAAAAAGGGAAGACTTATATCAGTCAAATTTCGAAAATTTTGAGTGAAATTTTTTTTGCGAATTTCTTTAATATCTCTGTGTTCTCATAGCCCCGAGTAGATTTCTAACTTTTATCATTATGGATCAAATCGCTAAAGTGAAAAACGAAAGAGTTATATCAATCAAAGTACGAAATTTTTGAGTAAAACTATTTTGCGAATTTCTCAAATATCTCTGTGTTTTTATAGCCCCAGAAGAGTTCTAACTTTTATCATAATCGATCGAATCGCTAAAGTGAAAAACGAAAGAGTTATATCAATCAAAGTACGAAATTTTTGAGTAAAACTTTTTTGCGAATTTCTCAAATATCTCTGTGTTTTTATAGCCCCCAGAAGAGTTCTAACTTTTATCATAATAGATCGAATCGCTAAAGTGCAAGACGAAAGAGTTATATCAGTCAAAGTTCGAAATTTTTGAGTAAAATGGGTTTTTTTCCGAATTTCTCCAATATCTCTGTGTTCTGATAGCCCACAGAAGAGTTGTAACTTTTATCACGATGTATCGAATTGTTGAAGTGAAAAAGGGAAGACTTATATCAGTCAAATTTCGAAATTTTTGAGTAAAATTTTTTTTGCGAATTTCTTTAATATCTCTGTGTTCTCATAGCCCCGAGAAGAGTTCTAACTTTTATCATTATGGATCAAATCGTTAAAGTGAAAAACGAAAGAGTTATATCAATCAAAGTACGAAATTTTTGAGTAAAACTTTTTGCGAATTTCTCAAATATCTCTGTGTTTTTATAGCCCCAGAAGAGTTCTAACTTTTATCATAATAGATCGAATCGCTAAAGTGCAAGACGAAAGAGTTATATCAGTCAAAGTTCGAAATTTTTGAGTAAAATTGGTTTTTTTCCGAATTTCTCCAATATCTCTGTGTTCTGATAGCCCACAGAAGAGTTGTAACTTTTATCACCATGTATCGAATTTTTAAAGTGAAAAAGGAAAGACTTATATCAGTCAAATTTCGAAATTTTTGAGTAAAATTTTTTTTGCGAATTTCTTTAATATCTCTGTGTTCTCATAGCCCCGAGTAGAGTTCTAACTTTTATCATTATGGATCAAATCGCTAAAGTGAAAAACGAAAGAGTTATATCAATCAAAGTACGAAATTTTTGAGTAAAACTATTTTGCGAATTTCTCAAATATCTCTGTGTTTTTATAGGCCCCAGAAGAGTTCTAACTTTTATCATAATAGATCGAATCGCTAAAGTGCAAGGCGAAAGAGTTATATCAGTCAAAGTTCGAAATTTTTGAGTAAAATGGTTTTTTTCCGAATTTCTCCAATATCTCTGTGTTCTGATAGCCCACAGAAGAGTTGTAACTTTTATCACGATGTATCGAATTGTTGAAGTGAAAAAGGGAAGACTTATATCAGTCAAATTTCGAAATTTTTGAGTAAAATTTTTTTTGCGTATTTCTTTATCATCTCTGTGTTCTCATAGCCCCGAGAAGAGTTCTAACTTTTATCATTATGGATCAAATCGCTAAAGTGAAAAACGAAAGAGTTATATCAATCAAAGTACGAAATTTTTGAGTAAAACTATTTTGCGAATTTCTCAAATATCTCTGTGTTTTTATAGCCCCCAGAAGAGTTCTAACTTTTATCATAATCGATCGAATCGCTATAGTGAAAAACGAAAGGGTTAGATCAGTCAAAGTTCGAAATTTTTGAGTAAAATGGGTTTTTTTCCGAATTTCTCCAATATCTCTGTGTTCTGATAGCCCACAGAAGAGTTGTAACTTTTATCACGATGTATCGAATTTTTGAAGTGAAAAAGGGAAGACTTATATCAGTCAAATTTCGAAATTTTTGAGTAAAATTTTTTTTGCGAATTTCTTTAATATTTCTGTGTTCTCATAGCCCCGAGAAGAGTTCTAACTTTTATCATTATGGATCAAATCGTTAAAGTGAAAAACGAAAGAGTTATATCAATCAAAGTACGAAATTTTTGAGTAAAATTTTTTTGCGAATTTCTCAAATATCTCTGTGTTTTTATAGCCCCCAGAAGAGTTCTAACTTTTATCATAATAGATCGAATCGCTAAAGTGCAAGACGAAAGGGTTAGATCAGTCAAAGTTTGAAATTTTTGAGTAAAATTGGTTTTTTTCCGAATTTCTCCAATATCTCTGTGTTCCGATTGCCCACAGAAGAGTTGTAACTTTTATCACGATGTATCGAATTGTTGAAGTGAAAAAGGGAAGACTTATATCAGTCAAATTTCGAAATTTTTGAGTAAAACTTTTTTTGCGAATTTCTTTAATCATCTCTGTGTTCTCATAGCCCCGTGAAGAGTTCTAACTTTTATCATTATGGATCAAATCGTTAAAGTGAAAAACGAAAGTGTTATATCAGTCAAAGTACGAAATTATTGAGTAAAACTACTTTGCGAATTTCTCAAATATCTCTGTGTTTTTATAGCCCCCAGAAGAGTTCTAACTTTTATCATAATAGATCGAATCGCTAAAGTGCAAGACGAAAGGGTTAGGTTAGTCAAAGTTTGAAATTTTTGAGTAAAATTGGTTTTTTCCGAATTTCTCTAATATCTCTGTGTTCTGATAGCCCACAGAAGAGTTGTAACTTTTATCACGATGTATCGAATTGTTGAAGTGAAAAAGGGAAGACTTATATCAGTCAAATTTCGAAATTTTTGAGTAAAACTTTTTTTGCGTATTTCTTTATCATCTCTGTGTTCTCATAGCCCCGTGAAGAGTTCTAACTTTTATCATTATGGATCAAATCGTTAAAGTGAAAAACGAAAGTGTTATATCAGTCAAAGTACGAAATTATTGAGTAAAACTATTTTGCGAATTTCTCAAATATCTCTGTGTTTTTATAGCCCCCAGAAGAGTTCTAACTTTTATCATAATAGATCGAATCGCTAAAGTGCAAGACGAAAGGGTTAGGTTAGTCAAAGTTTGAAATTTTTGAGTAAAATTGGTTTTTTCCGAATTTCTCTAATATCTCTGTGTTCTGATAGCCCACAGAAGTGTTGTAACTTTTATCACGATGTATCGAATTGTTGAAGTGAAAAAGGGAAGACTTATATCAGTCAAATTTCGAAATTTTTGACGAAACTTTTTTTGCGAATTTCTTTAATATCTTTGTGTTTTCATAGCCCCGAGAAGAGTTCTAACTTTTATCATTATGGATCAAATCGTTAAAGTGAAAAACCAAAGAGTTATATCAATCAAAGTACTAAATTTTTGAGTAAAACTTTTTTGCGAATTCCTCAAATATCTCTGTGTTTTTATAGCTCCCAGAAGAGTTCTAACTTTTATCACAATAGATCGAATCGCTAAAGTGCAAGACGAAAGAGTTATATCAGTCAAAGTTCGAAATTTTTGAGTGAAATGGGTTTTTTTCCGAATTTCTCCAATATCTCTGTGTTCTGATAGCCCACAGACGAGTTGTAACTTTTATCACGATGTATCGAATTGTTGAAGTGAAAAAGGGAAGACTTATATCAGTCAAATTTCGAAATTTCTGAGTAAAATTTTTTTTGCGAATTTCTTTATCATCTCTGTGTTCTCATAGCCCCGAGAAGAGTTCTAACTTTTATCATTATGGATCAAATCGTTAAAGTGAAAAACGAAAGAGTTATATCAATCAAAGTACGAAATTTTTGAGTAAAACTATTTTGCGAATTTCTCAAATATCTCTGTGTTTTTATAGCCCCCAGAAGAATTCTAACTTTTATCATAATAGATCGAATCGCTAAAGTGCAAGACGAAAGGGTTAGATCAGTCAAAGTTTGAAATTTTTGAGTAAAATTGGTTTTTTTCCGAATTTCTCCAATATCTCTGTGTTCCGATTGCCCACAGAAGAGTTGTAACTTTTATCACGATGTATCGAATTTTGAAGTGAAAAAGGGAAGACTTATATCAGTCAAATTTCGAAATTTTTGAGTGAAATTTTTTTTGCGAATTTCTTTAATATCTCTGTGTTCTCATAGCCCCGAGAAGAGTTCTAACTTTTATCATTATGGATCAAATCGCTAAAGTGAAAAACGAAAGAGTTATATCAATCAAAGTACGAAATTTTTGAGTAAAACTATTTTGCGTATTTCTCAAATATCTCTGTGTTTTTATAGCCCCCAGAAGAGTTCTAACTTTTATCATAATCGATCGAATCGCTAAAGTGAAAAACGAAAGAGTTATATCAATCAAAGTACGAAATTTTTGAGTAAAACTTTTTTGCGAATTTCTCAAATATCTCTGTGTTTTTATAGCCCCCAGAAGAGTTCTAACTTTTATCATAATAGATCGAATCGCTAAAGTGCAAGACGAATGAGTTATATGAGTCAAAGTTCGAAATTTTTGTGTAAAATTGGTTTTTTTCCGAATTTCTCCAATATCTCTGTGTTCTGATAGCCCACAGAAGAGTTGTAACTTTTATCACGATGTATCGAATTGTTGAAGTGAAAAAGGGAAGACTTATATCAGTCAAATTTCGAAATTTTTGAGTAAAATTTTTTTTGCGAATTTCTTTAATATCTCTGTGTTCTCATAGCCCCGAGAAGAGTTCTAACTTTTATCATTATGGATCAAATTGTTAAAGTGAAAAACCAAAGAGTTATATCAAACAAAGTACTAAATTTTTGAGAAAAACTTTTTTGCGAATTTCTCAAATATCTCTGTGTTTTTATAGCTCCCAGAAGAGTTCTAACTTTTATCATAATAGATCGAATCGCTAAAGTGCAAGACGAATGAGTTATATGAGTCAAAGTTCGAAATTTTTGAGTAAAATTGGTTTTTTTCCGAATTTCTCCAATATCTCTGTGTTCTGATAGCCCACAGAAGAGTTGTAACTTTTATCACGATGTATCGAATTGTTGAAGTGAAAAAGGGAAGACTTATATCAGTCAAATTTCGAAATTTTTGAGTAAAATTTTTTTGCGAATTTCTTTAATATCTCTGTGTTCTCATAGCCCCGAGAAGAGTTCTAACTTTTATCAATATGGATCAAATCGTTAAAGTGAAAAACCAAAGAGTTATATCAATCAAAGTACTAAATTTTTGAGTAAAACTTTTTTGCGAATTTCTCAAATATCTCTGTGTTTTTATAGCTCCCAGAAGAGTTCTAACTTTTATCATAATAGATCGAATCGCTAAAGTGCAAGACGAAAGAGTTATATCAGTCAAAGTTCGAAATTTTTGAGTAAAATTGGTTTTTTTCCGAATTTCTCCAATATCTCTGTGTTCTGATAGCCCACAGAAGAGTTGTAACTTTTATCACGATGTATCGAATTGTTGAAGTGAAAAAGGGAAGACTTATATCAGTCAAATTTCGAAATTTCTGAGTAAAATTTTTTTTGCGTATTTCTTTATCATCTCTGTGTTCTCATAGCCCCGAGAAGAGTTCTAACTTTTATCATTATGGATCAAATCGTTAAAGTGAAAAACGAAAGAGTTATATCAATCAAAGTACGAAATTTTTGAGTAAAACTATTTTGCGAATTTCTCAAATATCTCTGTGTTTTTATAGCCCCCAGAAGAGTTCTAACTTTTATCATAATCGATCGAATCGCTATAGTGAAAAACGAAAGGGTTAGATCAGTCAAAGTTCGAAATTTTTGAGTAAAATTGGTTTTTTTCCGAATTTCTCCAATATCTCTGTGTTCTGATAGCCCACAGAAGAGTTGTAACTTTTATCACGATGTATCGAATTTTTGAAGTGAAAAAGGGAAGACTTATATCAGTCAAATTTCGAAATTTTTGAGTGAAATTTTTTTTGCGAATTTCTTTAATATCTCTGTGTTCTCATAGCCCCGAGAAGAGTTCTAACTTTTATCATAATCGATCGAATCGCTAAAGTGAAAAACGAAAGAGTTATATCAATCAAAGTACGAAATTTTTGAGTAAAACTTTTTTGCGAATTTCTCAAATATCTCTGTGTTTTTATAGCCCCCAGAAGAGTTCTAACTTTTATCATAATAGATCGAATCGCTAAAGTGCAAGACGAAAGAGTTATATCAGTCAAAGTTCGAAATTTTTGAGTAAAATGGTTTTTTTCCGAATTTCTCCAATATCTCTGTGTTCTGATAGCCCACAGAAGAGTTGTAACTTTTATCACGATGTATCGAATTGTTGAAGTGAAAAAGGGAAGACTTATATCAGTCAAATTTCGAAATTTTTGAGTAAAACTTTTTTTGCGTATTTCTTTATCATCTCTGTGTTCTCATAGCCCCGTGAAGAGTTCTAACTTTTATCATTATGGATCAAATCGTTAAAGTGAAAAACGAAAGTGTTATATCAGTCAAAGTACGAAATTATTGAGTAAAACTATTTTGCGAATTTCTCAAATATCTCTGTGTTTTTATAGCCCCCAGAAGAGTTCTAACTTTTATCATAATAGATCGAATCGCTAAAGTGTAAGACGAAAGGGTTAGGTTAGTCAAAGTTTGAAATTTTTGAGTAAAATTGGTTTTTTTCCGAATTTCTCCAATATCTCTGTGTTCTGATAGCCCACAGAAGAGTTGTAACTTTTATCACGATGTATCGAATTGTTGAAGTGAAAAAGGGAAGACTTATATCAGTCAAATTTCGAAATTTTTGAGTAAAATTTTTTTTGCGTATTTCTTTATCATCTCTGTGTTCTCATAGCCCCGTGAAGAGTTCTAACTTTTATCATTATGGATCAAATCGTTAAAGTGAAAAACGAAAGTGTTATATCAGTCAAAGTACGAAATTATTGAGTAAAACTATTTTGCGAATTTCTCAAATATCTCTGTGTTTTTATAGCCCCCAGAAGAGTTCTAACTTTTATCATAATAGATCGAATCGCTAAAGTGCAAGACGAAAGGGTTAGGTTAGTCAAAGTTTGAAATTTTTGAGTAAAATTGGTTTTTTCCGAATTTCTCTAATATCTCTGTGTTCTGATAGCCCACAGAAGAGTTGTAACTTTTATCACGATGTATCGAATTGTTGAAGTGAAAAAGGGAAGACTTATATCAGTCAAATTTCGAAATTTTTGACCGAAACTTTTTTTGCGAATTTCTTTAATATCTTTGTGTTTTCATAGCCCCGAGAAGAGTTCTAACTTTTATCATTATGGATCAAATCGTTAAAGTGAAAAACCAAAGAGTTATATCAATCAAAGTACTAAATTTTTGAGTAAAACTTTTTTGCGAATTCCTCAAATATCTCTGTGTTTTTATAGCTCCCAGAAGAGTTCTAACTTTTATCACAATAGATCGAATCGCTAAAGTGCAAGACGAAAGAGTTATATCAGTCAAAGTTCGAAATTTTTGAGTAAAATGGGTTTTTTTCCGAATTTCTCCAATATCTCTGTGTTCTGATAGCCCACAGAAGAGTTGTAACTTTTATCACGATGTATCGAATTGTTGAAGTGAAAAAGGGAAGACTTATATCAGTCAAATTTCGAAATTTTTGAGTAAAATTTTTTTTGCGAATTTCTTTATCATCTCTGTGTTCTCATAGCCCCGAGAAGAGTTCTAACTTTTATCATTATGGATCAAATCGTTAAAGTGAAAAACGAAAGAGTTATATCAATCAAAGTACGAAATTTTTGAGTAAAACTATTTTGCGAATTTCTCAAATATCTCTGTGTTTTTATAGCCCCCAGAAGAGTTCTAACTTTTATCATAATAGATCGAATCGCTAAAGTGCAAGACGAAAGGGTTAGATCAGTCAAAGTTTGAAATTTTTGAGTAAAATTGGTTTTTTTCCGAATTTCTCCAATATCTCTGTGTTCTGATTGCCCACAGAAGAGTTGTAACTTTTATCACGATGTATCGAATTTTTGAAGTGAAAAAGGGAAGACTTATATCAGTCAAATTTCGAAATTTTTGAGTGAAATTTTTTTTGCGAATTTCTTTAATATCTCTGTGTTCTCATAGCCCCGAGAAGAGTTCTAATTTTAATCATTATGGATCAAATCGCTAAAGTGAAAAACGAAAGAGTTATATCAATCAAAGTACGAAATTTTTGAGTAAAACTATTTTGCGAATTTCTCAAATATCTCTGTGTTTTTATAGCCCCCAGAAGAGTTCTAACTTTTATCATAATCGATCGAATCGCTATAGTGAAAAACGAAAGAGTTATATCATTCAAAGTACGAAATTTTTGAGTAAAACTTTTTTGCGAATTTCTCAAATATCTCTGTGTTTTTATAGCCCCCAGAAGAGTTCTAACTTTTATCATAATAGATCGAATCGCTAAAGTGCAAGACGAAAGAGTTATATGAGTCAAAGTTCGAAATTTTTGAGTAAAATTGGTTTTTTTCCGAATTTCTCCAATATCTCTGTGTTCTGATAGCCCACAGAAGAGTTGTAACTTTTATCACGATGTATCGAATTGTTGAAGTGAAAAAGGGAAGACTTATATCAGTCAAATTTCGAAATTTTTGAGTGAAAATTTTTTTGCGAATTTCTTTAATATCTCTGTGTTCTCATAGCCCCGAGAAGAGTTCTAACTTTTATCATTATGGATCAAATCGTTAAAGTGAAAAACGAAAGAGTTATATCAATCAAAGTACGAAATTTTTGAGTAAAACTTTTTTGCAAATTTCTCAAATATCTCTGTGTTTTTATAGCCCCCAGAAGAGTTCTAACTTTTATCATAATAGATCGAATCGCTAAAGTGCAAGACGAAAGTGTTATATCAGTCAAAGTTCGAAATTTTTTAGTAAAATTGGTTTTTTTCCGAATTTCTCCAATATCTCTGTGTTCTGATAGCCCACAGAAGAGTTGTAACTTTTATCACGATGTATCGAATTGTTGAAGTGAAAAAGGGAAGACTTATATCAGTCAAATTTCGAAATTTTTGAGTAAAATTTTTTTTGCGAATTTCTTTAATATCTCTGTGTTCTCATAGCCCCGAGAAGAGTTCTAACTTTTATCATTATGGATCAAATCGTTAAAGTGAAAAACGAAAGAGTTATATCAATCAAAGTACGAAATTTTTGAGTAAAACTTTTTTGCGAATTTCTCAAATATCTCTGTGTTTTTATAGCCCCCAGAAGAGTTCTAACTTTTATCATAATAGATCGAATCGCTAAAGTGCAAGACGAAAGAGTTATATCAGTCAAAGTTCGAAATTTTTGAGTAAAATTGGTTTTTTTCCGAATTTCTCCAATATCTCCGTGTTCTGATAGCCCACAGAAGAGTTGTAACTTTTATCACGATGTATCAAATTTTTGAAGTGAAAAAGGGAAGACTTATATCAGTCAAATTTCGAAATTTTTGAGTAAAATTTTTTTTGCGTATTTCTTTAATATCTCTGTGTTCTCATAGCCCCGAGAAGAGTTCTAACTTTTATCATTATGGATCAAATCGTTAAAGTGAAAAACGAAAGAGTTATATCAATCAAAGTACGAAATTTTTGAGTAAAACTATTTTGCGAATTTCTCAAATATCTCTGTGTTTTTATAGCCCCCAGAAGAGTTCTAACTTTTATCATAATAGATCGAATCGCTAAAGTGCAAGACGAAAGAGTTATATCAGTCAAAGTTCGAAATTTTTGAGTAAAATTGGTTTTTTTCCGAATTTCTCCAATATCTCTGTGTTCTGATAGCCCACAGAAGAGTTGTAACTTTTATCACGATGTATCGAATTTTTGAAGTGAAAAAGGGAAGACTTATATCAGTCAAATTTCGAAATTTTTGAGTAAAATTTTTTTTGCGAATTTCTTTAATATCTCTGTGTTCTGATAGCCCCGAGAAGAGTTCTAACTTTTATCATTATGGATCAAATCGTTAAAGTGAAAAACGAAAGAGTTATATCAATCAAAGTACGAAATTTTTGAGTAAAACTGTTTTGCGAATTTCTCAAATATCTCTGTGTTTTTATAGCCCCCAGAAGAGTTCTAACTTTTATCATAATAGATCGAATCGCTAAAGTGCAAGACGAAAGGGTTAGATCAGTCAAAGTTCGAAATTTTTGAGTAAAATTGGTTTTTTTCCGAATTTCTCCAATATTTCTGTGTTCTGATAGCCCACAGAAGAGTTGTAACTTTTATCACGATGTATCGAATTTTTGAAGTGAAAAAGGGAAGACTTATATCAGTCAAATTTCGAAATTTTTGAGTAAAATTTTTTTTGCGAATTTCTTTAATATCTCTGTGTTCTCATAGCCCCGAGAAGAGTTCTAACTTTTATCATTATGGATCAAATCGTTAAAGTGAAAAACGAAAGAGTTATATCAATCAAAGTACGAAATTTTGAGTAAAACTGTTTTGCGAATTTCTCAAATATCTCTGTGTTTTTATAGCCCCCAGAAGAGTTCTATCTTTTATCATAATCGATCGAATCGCTAAAGTGAAAAACGAAAGAGTTAGATCAGTCAAAGTTTGAAATTTTTTAGTAAAATTGGTTTTTTTCCGAATTTCTCCAATATTTCTGTGTTCTGATAGCCCACAGAAGAGTTGCAACTTTTATCACGATGTATCGAATTTTTGAAGTGAAAAAGGGAAGACTTATATCAGTCAAATTTCGAAATTTTTGAGTAAAATTTTTTTTGCGAATTTCTTTAATATCTCTGTGTTCTCATAGCCCCGAGAAGAGTTCTAACTTTTATCATTATGGATCAAATCGTTAAAGTGAAAAACGAAAGAGTTATATCAATCAAAGTACGAAATTTTTGAGTAAAACTATTTTGCGAATTTCTCAAATATCTCTGTGTTTTTATAGCCCCCAGAAGGATTCTAACTTTTATCATAATAGATCGAATCGCTAAAGTGCAAGACGAAAGGGTTAGATCAGTCAAAGTTTGAAATTTTTGAGTAAAATTGGTTTTTTTCCGAATTTCTCCAATATCTCTGTGTTCCGATTGCCCACAGAAGAGTTGTAACTTTTATCACGATGTATCAAATTTTTGAAGTGAAAAAGGGAAGACTTATATCAGTCAAATTTCGAAATTTTTGAGTGAAATTTTTTTTGCGAATTTCTTTAATATCTCTGTGTTCTCATAGCCCCCAGAAGAGTTCTAACTTTTATCATAATCGATCGAATCGCTATAGTGAAAAACGAAAGAGTTATATCATTCAAAGTACGAAATTTTTGAGTAAAACTTTTTTGCGAATTTCTCAAATATCTCTGTGTTTTTATAGGCCCCAGAAGAGTTCTAACTTTTATCATAATAGATCGAATCGCTAAAGTGCAAGACGAAAGAGTTATATCAGTCAAAGTTCGAAATTTTTGAGTAAAATGTGTTTTTTTCCGAATTTCTCCAATATCTCTGTGTTCTGATAGCCCACAGACGAGTTGTAACTTTTATCACGATGTATCGAATTGTTGAAGTGAAAAAGGGAAGACTTATATCAGTCAAATTTCGAAATTTTTGAGTAAAACTTTTTTTGCGTATTTCTTTATCATCTCTGTGTTCTCATAGCCCCGTGAAGAGTTCTAACTTTTATCATTATGGATCAAATCGTTAAAGTGAAAAACGAAAGTGTTATATCAATCAAAGTACGAAATTATTGAGTAAAACTATTTTGCGAATTTCTCAAATATCTCTGTGTTTTTATAGCCCCCAGAAGAGTTCTAACTTTTATCATAATAGATCGAATCGCTAAAGTGCAAGACGAAAGGGTTAGGTTAGTCAAAGTTTGAAATTTTTGAGTAAAATTGGTTTTTTTCCGAATTTCTCTAATATCTCTGTGTTCTGATAGCCCACAGAAGTGTTGTAACTTTTATCACGATGTATCGAATTGTTGAAGTGAAAAAGGGAAGACTTATATCAGTCAAATTTCGAAATTTTTGAGTAAAACTTTTTTTGCGTATTTCTTTATCATCTCTGTGTTCTCATAGCCCCGTGAAGAGTTCTAACTTTTATCATTATGGATCAAATCGTTAAAGTGAAAAACGAAAGTGTTATATCAGTCAAAGTACGAAATTATTGAGTAAAACTATTTTGCGAATTTCTCAAATATCTCTGTGTTTTTATAGCCCCCAGAAGAGTTCTAACTTTTATCATAATAGATCGAATCGCTAAAGTGCAAGACGAAAGGGTTAGGTTAGTCAAAGTTTGAAATTTTTGAGTAAAATTGGTTTTTTTCCGAATTTCTCTAATATCTCTGTGTTCTGATAGCCCACAGAAGTGTTGTAACTTTTATCACGATGTATCGAATTGTTGAAGTGAAAAAGGGAAGACTTATATCAGTCAAATTTCGAAATTTTTGACCGAAACTTTTTTTGCGAATTTCTTTAATATCTTTGTGTTTTCATAGCCCCGAGAAGAGTTCTAACTTTTATCATTATGGATCAAATCGTTAAAGTGAAAAACCAAAGAGTTATATCAATCAAAGTACTAAATTTTTGAGTAAAACTTTTTTGCGAATTCCTCAAATATCTCTGTGTTTTTATAGCTCCCAGAAGAGTTCTAACTTTTATCACAATAGATCGAATCGCTAAAGTGCAAGACGAAAGAGTTATATCAGTCAAAGTTCGAAATTTTTGAGTAAAATGGGTTTTTTTCCGAATTTCTCCAATATCTCTGTGTTCTGATAGCCCACAGACGAGTTGTAACTTTTATCACGATGTATCGAATTGTTGAAGTGAAAAAGGGAAGACTTATATCAGTCAAATTTCGAAATTTTTGAGTAAATTTTTTTTCCGAATTTCTTTATCATTTCTGTGTTCTCATAGCCCCGAGAAGAGTTCTAACTTTTATCATTATGGATCAAATCGTTAAAGTGAAAAACGAAAGAGTTATATCAATCAAAGTACGAAATTTTTGAGTAAAACTATTTTGCGAATTTCTCAAATATCTCTGTGTTTTTATAGCCCCCAGAAGAATTCTAACTTTTATCATAATAGATCGAATCGCTAAAGTGCAAGACGAAAGGGTTAGATCAGTCAAAGTTTGAAATTTTTGAGTAAAATTGGTTTTTTTCCGAATTTCTCCAATATCTCTGTGTTCCGATTGCCCACAGAAGAGTTGTAACTTTTATCACGATGTATCGAATTTTGAAGTGAAAAAGGGAAGACTTATATCAGTCAAATTTCGAAATTTTTGAGTGAAATTTTTTTTGCGAATTTCTTTAATATCTCTGTGTTCTCATAGCCCCGAGAAGAGTTCTAACTTTTATCATTATGGATCAAATCGCTAAAGTGAAAAACGAAAGAGTTATATCAATCAAAGTACGAAATTTTTGAGTAAAACTATTTTGCGTATTTCTCAAATATCTCTGTGTTTTTATAGCCCCCAGAAGAGTTCTAACTTTTATCATAATCGATCGAATCGCTAAAGTGAAAAACGAAAGAGTTATATCAATCAAAGTACGAAATTTTTGAGTAAAACTTTTTGCGAATTTCTCAAATATCTCTGTGTTTTTATAGCCCCCAGAAGAGTTCTAACTTTTATCATAATAGATCGAATCGCTAAAGTGCAAGACGAATGAGTTATATGAGTCAAAGTTCGAAATTTTTGAGTAAAATTGGTTTTTTTCCGAATTTCTCCAATATCTCTGTGTTCTGATAGCCCACAGAAGAGTTGTAACTTTTATCACGATGTATCGAATTGTTGAAGTGAAAAAGGGAAGACTTATATCAGTCAAATTTCGAAATTTTTGAGTAAAATTTTTTTTGCGAATTTCTTTAATATCTCTGTGTTCTCATAGCCCCGAGAAGAGTTCTAACTTTTATCATTATGGATCAAATTGTTAAAGTGAAAAACCAAAGAGTTATATTAAACAAAGTACTAAATATTTGAGAAAAACTTTTTTGCGAATTTCTCAAATATCTCTGTGTTTTTATAGGCCCCAGAAGAGTTCTAACTTTTATCATAATAGATCGAATCGCTAAAGTGCAAGACGAAAGAGTTATATCAGTCAAAGTTCGAAATTTTTGAGTAAAATTGGTTTTTTTCCGAATTTCTCCAATATCTCTGTGTTCTGATAGCCCACAGAAGAGTTGTAACTTTTATCACGATGTATCGAATTTTTGAAGTGAAAAAGGGAAGACTTATATCAGTCAAATTTCGAAATTTTTGAGTAAAATTTTTTTTGCGAATTTCTTTATCATCTCTGTGTTCTCATAGCCCCGAGAAGAGTTCTAACTTTTATCATTATGGATCAAATCGTTAAAGTGAAAAACGAAAGAGTTATATCAATCAAAGTACGAAATTTTTGAGTAAAACTGTTTTGCGAATTTCTCAAATATCTCTGTGTTTTTATAGCCCCCAGAAGAGTTCTAACTTTTATCATAATAGATCGAATCGCTAAAGTGCAAGACGAAAGGGTTAGATCAGTCAAAGTTCGAAATTTTTGAGTAAAATTGGTTTTTTTCCGAATTTCTCCAATATCTCTGTGTTCTGATAGCCCACAGAAGAGTTGTAACTTTTATCACGATGTATCGAATTTTTGAAGTGAAAAAGGGAAGACTTATATCAGTCAAATTTCGAAATTTTTGAGTAAAATTTTTTTTGCGAATTTCTTTATCATTTCTGTGTTCTCATAGCCCCGAGAAGAGTTCTAACTTTTATCATTATGGATCAAATCGCTAAAGTGAAAAACGAAAGAGTTATATCAATCAAAGTACGAAATTTTGAGTAAAACTATTTTGCGAATTTCTCAAATATCTCTGTGTTTTTATAGCCCCCAGAAGAGTTCTAACTTTTATCATAATCGATCGAATCGCTATAGTGAAAAACGAAAGGGTTAGATCAGTCAAAGTTCGAAATTTTTGAGTAAAATTGGTTTTTTTCCGAATTTCTCCAATATTTCTGTGTTCTGATAGCCCACAGAAGAATTCCAACTTTTATCACGATGTATCGAATTTTTGAAGTGAAAAAGGGAAGACTTATATCAGTCAAATTTCGAAATTTTTGAGTAAAATTTTTTTTGCGAATTTCTTTATCATTTCTGTGTTCTCATAGCCCCGAGAAGAGTTCTAACTTTTATCATTATGGATCAAATCGTTAAAGTGAAAAACGAAAGATTTATATCAATCAAAGTACGAAATTTTTGAGTAAAACTCTTTTGCGAATTTCTCAAATATCTCTGTGTTTTTATAGCCCCCAGAAGAATTCTAACTTTTATCATAATAGATCGAATAGCTAAAGTGCAAGACGAAAGGGTTAGATCAGTCAAAGTTTGAAATTTTTGAGTAAAATTGGTTTTTTTCCGAATTTCTCCAATATCTCTGTGTTCCGATTGCCCACAGAAGAGTTGTAACTTTTATCACGATGTATCGAATTTTTGAAGTGAAAAAGGGAAGACTTATATCAGTCAAATTTCGAAATTTTTGAGTGAAATTTTTTTTGCGAATTTCTTTAATATCTCTGTGTTCTCATAGCCCCCAGAAGAGTTCTAACTTTTATCATAATCGATCGAATCGCTATAGTGAAAAACGAAAGAGTTATATCATTCAAAGTACGAAATTTTTGAGTAAAACTTTTTTGCGAATTTCTCAAATATCTCTGTGTTTTTATAGGCCCTAGAAGAGTTCTAACTTTTATCATAATAGATCGAATCGCTAAAGTGCAAGACGAAAGAGTTATATCAGTCAAAGTTCGAAATTTTTGAGTAAAATGGGTTTTTTTCCGAATTTCTCCAATATCTCTGTGTTCTGATAGCCCACAGAAGAGTTGTAACTTTTATCACGATGTATCGAATTGTTGAAGTGAAAAAGGGAAGACTTATATCAGTCAAATTTCGAAATTTTTGAGTAAAACTTTTTTTGCGAATTTCTTTAATATCTCTGTGTTCTCATAGCCCCGAGAAGAGTTCTAACTTTTATCATTATGGATCAAATCGTTAAAGTGAAAAACGAAAGTGTTATATCAGTCAAAGTACGAAATTATTGAGTAAAACTATTTTGCGAATTTCTCAAATATCTCTGTGTTTTTATAGCCCCCAGAAGAGTTCTAACTTTTATCATAATAGATCGAATCGCTAAAGTGCAAGACGAAAGGGTTAGTTCAGTCAAAGTTTGAAATTTTTGAGTAAAATTGGTTTTTTTCCGAATTTCTCTAATATCTCTGTGTTCTGATAGCCCACAGAAGTGTTGTAACTTTTATCACGATGTATCGAATTGTTGAAGTGAAAAAGGGAAGACTTATATCAGTCAAATTTCGAAATTTTTGAGTAAAACTTTTTTTGCGTATTTCTTTATCATCTCTGTGTTCTCATAGCCCCGTGAAGAGTTCTAACTTTTATCATTATGGATCAAATCGTTAAAGTGAAAAACGAAAGTGTTATATCAGTCAAAGTACGAAATTATTGAGTAAAACTATTTTGCGAATTTCTCAAATATCTCTGTGTTTTTATAGCCCCCAGAAGAGTTCTAACTTTTATCATAATAGATCGAATCGCTAAAGTGCAAGACGAAAGGGTTAGATTAGTCAAAGTTTGAAATTTTTGAGTAAAATTTGTTTTTTCCGAATTTCTCTAATATCTCTGTGTTCTGATAGCCCACAGAAGAGTTGTAACTTTTATCACGATGTATCGAATTGTTGAAGTGAAAAAGGGAAGACTTATATCAGTCAAATTTCGAAATTTTTGACGAAACTTTTTTTGCGAATTTCTTTAATATCTTTGTGTTTTCATAGCCCCGAGAAGAGTTCTAACTTTTATCATTATGGATCAAATCGTTAAAGTGAAAAACCAAAGAGTTATATCAATCAAAGTACTAAATTTTTGAGTAAAACTTTTTTGCGAATTTCTCAAATATCTCTGTGTTTTTATAGCTCCCAGAAGAGTTCTAACTTTTATCATAATAGATCGAATCGCTAAAGTGCAAGACGAAAGAGTTATATCAGTCAAAGTTCGAAATTTTTGAGTAAAATTGGTTTTTTTCCGAATTTCTCCAATATCTCTGTGTTCTGATAGCCCACAGAAGAGTTGTAACTTTTATCACGATGTATCGAATTGTTGAAGTGAAAAAGGGAAGACTTATATCAGTCAAATTTCGAAATTTTTGAGTAAAATTTTTTTTGCGAATTTCTTTATCATTTCTGTGTTCTCATAGCCCCGAGAAGAGTTCTAACTTTTATCATTATGGATCAAATCGTTAAAGTGAAAAACGAAAGAGTTATATCAATCAAAGTACGAAATTTTTGAGTAAAACTATTTTGCGAATTTCTCAAATATCTCTGTGTTTTTATAGCCCCCAGAAGAATTCTAACTTTTATCATAATAGATCGAATCGCTAAAGTGCAAGACGAAAGGGTTAGATCAGTCAAAGTTTGAAATTTTTGAGTAAAATTGGTTTTTTTCCGAATTTCTCCAATATCTCTGTGTTCCGATTGCCCACAGAAGAGTTGTAACTTTTATCACGATGTATCGAATTTTTGAAGTGAAAAAGGGAAGACTTATATCAGTCAAATTTCGAAATTTTTGAGTGAAATTTTTTTTGCGAATTTCTTTAATATCTCTGTGTTCTCATAGCCCCGAGAAGATTTCTAACTTTTATCATTATGGATCAAATCGCTAAAGTGAAAAACGAAAGAGTTATATCAATCAAAGTACGAAATTTTTGAGTAAAACTATTTTGCGTATTTCTCAAATATCTCTGTGTTTTTATAGCCCCCAGAAGAGTTCTAACTTTTATCATAATCGATCGAATCGCTAAAGTGAAAAACGAAAGAGTTATATCAATCAAAGTACGAAATTTTTGAGTAAAACTTTTTGCGAATTTCTCAAATATCTCTGTGTTTTTATAGCCCCCAGAAGAGTTCTAACTTTTATCATAATAGATCGAATCGCTAAAGTGCAAGACGAATGAGTTATATCAGTCAAAGTTCGAAATTTTTGAGTAAAATTGGTTTTTTTCCGAATTTCTCCAATATCTCTGTGTTCTGATAGCCCACAGAAGAGTTGTAACTTTTATCACGATGTATCGAATTGTTGAAGTGAAAAAGGGAAGACTTATATCAGTCAAATTTCGAAATTTTTGAGTAAAATTTTTTTTGCGAATTTCTTTAATATCTCTGTGTTCTCATAGCCCCGAGAAGAGTTCTAACTTTTATCATTATGGATCAAATTGTTAAAGTGAAAAACCAAAGAGTTATATCAATCAAAGTACTAAATTTTTGAGAAAAACTTTTTTGCGAATTTCTCAAATATCTCTGTGTTTTTATAGCTCCCAGAAGAGTTCTAACTTTTATCATAATAGATCGAATCGCTAAAGTGCAAGACGAAAGAGTTATATCAGTCAAAGTTCGAAATTTTTGAGTAAAATTGGTTTTTTTCCGAATTTCTCCAATATCTCTGTGTTCTGATAGCCCACAGAAGAGTTGTAACTTTTATCACGATGTATCGAATTGTTGAAGTGAAAAAGGGAAGACTTATATCAGTCAAATTTCGAAATTTTTGAGTAAAATTTTTTTTGCGTATTTCGTTAACATCTCTGTGTTCTCATTGCCCCGAGAAGAGTTCTAACTTTTATCATTATGGATCAAATCGTTAAAGTGAAAAACGAAAGAGTTATATCAATCAAAGTACGAAATTTTTGAGTAAAACTATTTTGCGAATTTCTCAAATATCTCTGTGTTTTTATAGCCCCCAGAAGAGTTCTAACTTTTATCATAATCGATCGAATCGCTATAGTGAAAAACGAAAGGGTTAGATCAGTCAAAGTTCGAAATTTTTGAGTAAAATTGGTTTTTTTCCGAATTTCTCCAATATCTCTGTGTTCTGATAGCCCACAGAAGAGTTGTAACTTTTATCACGATGTATCGAATTTTTGAAGTGAAAAAGGGAAGACTTATATCAGTCAAATTTCGAAATTTTTGAGTGAAATTTTTTTTGCGAATTTCTTTAATATCTCTGTGTTCTCATAGCCCCCAGAAGAGTTCTAACTTTTATCATAATCGATCGAATCGCTATAGTGAAGAACGAAAGAGTTATATCATTCAAAGTATGAAATTTTTGAGTAAAACTTTTTGCGAATTTCTCAAATATCTCTGTGTTTTTATAGGCCCCAGAAGAGTTCTAACTTTTATCATAATAGATCGAATCGCTAAAGTGCAAGACGAAATAGTTATATCAGTCAAAGTTCGAAATTTTTGAGTAAAATTGGTTTTTTTCCGAATTTCTCCAATATCTCTGTGTTCTGATAGCCCACAGAAGAGTTGTAACTTTTATCACGATGTATCGAATTGTTGAAGTGAAAAAGGGAAGACTTATATCAGTCAAATTTCGAAATTTTTGAGTAAAACTTTTTTTGCGTATTTCTTTATCATCTCTGTGTTCTCATAGCCCCGTGAAGAGTTCTAACTTTTATCATTATGGATCAAATCGTTAAAGTGAAAAACGAAAGTGTTATATCAGTCAAAGTACGAAATTATTGAGTAAAACTATTTTGCGAATTTCTCAAATATCTCTGTGTTTTTATAGCCCCCAGAAGAGTTCTAACTTTTATCATAATAGATCGAATCGCTAAAGTGCAAGACGAAAGTGTTAGGTTAGTCAAAGTTTGAAATTTTTGAGTAAAATTGGTTTTTTTCCGAATTTCTCTAATATCTCTGTGTTCTGATAGCCCACAGAAGTGTTGTAACTTTTATCACGATGTATCGAATTGTTGAAGTGAAAAAGGGAAGACTTATATCAGTCAAATTTCGAAATTTTTGAGTAAAACTTTTTTTGCGTATTTCTTTATCATCTCTGTGTTCTCATAGCCCCGTGAAGAGTTCTAACTTTTATCATTATGGATCAAATCGTTAAAGTGAAAAACGAAAGTGTTATATCAGTCAAAGTACGAAATTATTGAGTAAAACTATTTTGCGAATTTCTCAAATATCTCTGTGTTTTTATAGCCCCCAGAAGAGTTCTAACTTTTATCATAATAGATCGAATCGCTAAAGTGCAAGACGAAAGGGTTAGGTTAGTCAAAGTTTGAAATTTTTGAGTAAAATTGGTTTTTTCCGAATTTCTCTAATATCTCTGTGTTCTGATAGCCCACAGAAGTGTTGTAACTTTTATCACGATGTATCGAATTGTTGAAGTGAAAAAGGGAAGACTTATATCAGTCAAATTTCGAAATTTTTGACCGAAACTTTTTTTGCGAATTTCTTTAATATCTTTGTGTTTTCATAGCCCCGAGAAGAGTTCTAACTTTTATCATTATGGATCA
Organism: Solenopsis invicta; assembly: GCF_016802725.1. NCBI lineage: Eukaryota > Metazoa > Arthropoda > Insecta > Hymenoptera > Formicidae > Solenopsis > Solenopsis invicta. Next base: position 9,903,244 of record NC_052674.1, on the reverse strand, counting down.
AATCGTTAAAGTGAAAAACCAAAGAGTTATATCAATCAAAGTACTAAATTTTTGAGTAAAACTTTTTTGCGAATTCCTCAAATATCTCTGTGTTTTTATAGCTCCCAGAAGAGTTCTAACTTTTATCACAATAGATCGAATCGCTAAAGTGCAAGACGAAAGAGTTATATCAGTCAAAGTTCGAAATTTTTGAGTAAAATGGGTTTTTTTCCGAATTTCTCCAATATCTCTGTGTTCTGATAGCCCACAGACGAGTTGTAACTTTTATCACGATGTATCGAATTGTTGAAGTGAAAAAGGGAAGACTTATATCAGTCAAATTTCGAAATTTTTGAGTAAATTTTTTTTCCGAATTTCTTTATCATTTCTGTGTTCTCATAGCCCCGAGAAGAGTTCTAACTTTTATCATTATGGATCAAATCGTTAAAGTGAAAAACGAAAGAGTTATATCAATCAAAGTACGAAATTTTTGAGTAAAACTATTTTGCGAATTTCTCAAATATCTCTGTGTTTTTATAGCCCCCAGAAGAATTCTAACTTTTATCATAATAGATCGAATCGCTAAAGTGCAAGACGAAAGGGTTAGATCAGTCAAAGTTTGAAATTTTTGAGTAAAATTGGTTTTTTTCCGAATTTCTCCAATATCTCTGTGTTCCGATTGCCCACAGAAGAGTTGTAACTTTTATCACGATGTATCGAATTTTGAAGTGAAAAAGGGAAGACTTATATCAGTCAAATTTCGAAATTTTTGAGTGAAACTTTTTTTGCGAATTTCTTTAATATCTCTGTGTTCTCATAGCCCCGAGAAGATTTCTAACTTTTATCATTATGGATCAAATCGCTAAAGTGAAAAACGAAAGAGTTATATCAATCAAAGTACGAAATTTTTGAGTAAAACTATTTTGCGTATTTCTCAAATATCTCTGTGTTTTTATAGCCCCCAGAAGAGTTCTAACTTTTATCATAATCGATCGAATCGCTAAAGTGAAAAGCGAAAGAGTTATATCAATCAAAGTACGAAATTTTTGAGTAAAACTTTTTGGGAATTTCTCAAATATCTCTGTATTTTTATAGCCCCCAGAAGAGTTCTAACTTTTATCATAATAGATCGAATCGCTAAAGTGCAAGACGAATGAGTTATATGAGTCAAAGTTCGAAATTTTTGTGTAAAATTGGTTTTTTTCCGAATTTCTCCAATATCTCTGTGTTCTGATAGCCCACAGAAGAGTTGTAACTTTTATCACGATGTATCGAATTGTTGAAGTGAAAAAGGGAAGACTTATATCAGTCAAATTTCGAAATTTTTGAGTAAAATTTTTTTTGCGAATTTCTTTAATATCTCTGTGTTCTCATAGCCCCGAGAAGAGTTCTAACTTTTATCATTATGGATCAAATTGTTAAAGTGAAAAACCAAAGAGTTATATCAAACAAAGTACTAAATATTTGAGAAAAACTTTTTTGCGAATTTCTCAAATATCTCTGTGTTTTTATAGCCCCCAGAAGAGTTCTAACTTTTATCATAATAGATCGAATCGCTAAAGTGCAAGACGAATGAGTTATATGAGTCAAAGTTCGAAATTTTTGAGTAAAATTGGTTTTTTTCCGAATTTCTCCAATATCTCTGTGTTCTGATAGCCCACAGAAGAGTTGTAACTTTTATCACGATGTATCGAATTGTTGAAGTGAAAAAGGGAAGACTTATATCAGTCAAATTTCGAAATTTTTGAGTAAAATTTTTTTGCGAATTTCTTTAATATCTCTGTGTTCTCATAGCCCCGAGAAGAGTTCTAACTTTTATCATTATGGATCAAATTGTTAAAGTGAAAAACCAAAGAGTTATATCAAACAAAGTACTAAATTTTTGAGAAAAAATTTTTTGCGAATTTCTAAAATATCTCTGTGTTTTTATAGCTCCCAGAAGAGTTCTAACTTTTATCATAATAGATCGAATCGCTAAAGTGCAAGACGAAAGAGTTATATCAGTCAAAGTTCGAAATTTTTGAGTAAAATGGTTTTTTTCCGAATTTCTCCAATATCTCTGTGTTCTGATAGCCCACAGAAGAGTTGTAACTTTTATCACGATGTATCGAATTGTTGAAGTGAAAAAGGGAAGCCTTATATCAGTCAAATTTCGAAATTTTTGAGTAAAATTTTTTTTGCGTATTTCTTTATCATCTCTGTGTTCTCATAGCCCCGAGAAGAGTTCTAACTTTTATCATTATGGATCAAACCGTTAAAGTGAAAAACGAAAGAGTTATATCAATCAAAGTACGAAATTTTTGAGTAAAACTATTTTGCGAATTTCTCAAATATCTCTGTGTTTTTATAGCCCCCAGAAGAGTTCTAACTTTTATCATAATCGATCGAATCGCTATAGTGAAAAACGAAAGGGTTAGATCAGTCAAAGTTCGAAATTTTTGAGTAAAATTGGTTTTTTTCCGAATTTCTCCAATATTTCTGTGTTCTGATAGCCCACAGAAGAGTTGTAACTTTTATCACGATGTATCGAATTTTTGAAGTGATAAAGGGAAGACTTATATCAGTCAAATTTCGAAATTTTTGAGTGAAATTTTTTTTGCGAATTTCTTTAATATCTCTGTGTTCTCATAGCCCCCAGAAGAGTTCTAACTTTTATCATAATCGATCGAATCGCTATAGTGAAAAACGAAAGAGTTATATCATTCAAAGTACGATATTTTTGAGTAAAACGTTTTTGCGAATTTCTCAAATATCTCTGTGTTTTTATAGGCCCCAGAAGAGTTCTAACTTTTATCATAATAGATCGAATCGCTAAAGTGCAAGACGAAATGTTTAGATCAGTCAAAGTTTGAAAATTTTGAGTAAAATTTGTTTTTTTCCGAATTTCTCCAATATCTCTGTGTTCCGATTGCCCACAGAAGAGTTGTAACTTTTATCACGATGTATCGAATTTTTGAAGTGAAAAAGGGAAGACTTATATCAGTCAAATTTCGAAATTTTTGAGTGAAATATTTTTGCGAATTTCTTTAATATCTCTGTGTTCTCATAGCCCCCAGAAGAGTTCTAACTTTTATCATAATCGATCGAATCGCTATAGTGAAAAACGAAAGAGTTATATCACTCAAAGTACGAAATTTTTGAGTAAAACTTTTTTGCGAATTTCTCAAATATCTCTGTGTTTTTATAGGCCCCAGAAGAGTTCTAACTTTTATCATAATAGATCGAATCGCTAAAGTGCAAGACGAAAGAGTTATATCAGTCAAAGTTCGAAATTTTTGAGTAAAATGGGTTTTTTTCCGAATTTCTCCAATATCTCTGTGTTCTGATAGCCCACAGAAGAGTTGTAACTTTTATCACGATGTATCGAATTGTTGAAGTGAAAAAGGGAAGACTTATATCTGTCAAATTTCGAAATTTTTGAGTAAAACTTTTTTTGCGTATTTCTTTATCATCTCTGTGTTCTCATAGCCCCGTGAAGAGTTCTAACTTTTATCATTATGGATCAAATCGTTAAAGTGAAAAACGAAAGTGTTATATCAGTCAAAGTACGAAATTATTGAGTAAAACTATTTTGCGAATTTCTCAAATATCTCTGTGTTTTTATAGCCCCCAGAAGAGTTCTAACTTTTATCATAATAGATCGAATCGCTAAAGTGCAAGACGAAAGGGTTAGGTTAGTCAAAGTTTGAAATTTTTGAGTAAAATTGGTTTTTTCCGAATTTCTCTAATATCTCTGTGTTCTGATAGCCCACAGAAGTGTTGTAACTTTTATCACGATGTATCGAATTGTTGAAGTTAAAAAGGGAAGACTTATATCAGTCAAATTTCGAAATTTTTGAGTAAAACTTTTTTTGCGTATTTCTTTATCATCTCTGTGTTCTCATAGCCCCGTGAAGAGTTCTAACTATTATCATTATGGATCAAATCGTTAAAGTGAAAAACGAAAGTGTTATATCAGTCAAAGTACGAAATTATTGAGTAAAACTATTTTGCGAATTTCTCAAATATCTCTGTGTTTTTATAGCCCCCAGAAGAGTTCTAACTTTTATCATAATAGATCGAATCGCTAAAGTGCAAGACGAAAGGGTTAGGTTAGTCAAAGTTTGAAATTTTTGAGTAAAATTGGTTTTTTCCGAATTTCTCTAATATCTCTGTGTTCTGATAGCCCACAGAAGTGTTGTAACTTTTATCACGATGTATCGAATTGTTGAAGTTAAAAAGGGAAGACTTATATCAGTCAAATTTCGAAATTTTTGACCGAAACTTTTTTTGCGAATTTCTTTAATATCTTTGTGTTTTCATAGCCCCGAGAAGAGTTCTAACTTTTATCATTATGGATCAAATCGTTAAAGTGAAAAACCAAAGAGTTATATCAATCAAAGTACTAAATTTTTGAGTAAAACTTTTTTGCGAATTCCTCAAATATCTCTGTGTTTTTATAGCTCCCAGAAGAGTTCTAACTTTTATCACAATAGATCGAATCGCTAAAGTGCAAGACGAAAGAGTTATATCAGTCAAAGTTCGAAATTTTTGAGTGAAATGGGTTTTTTTCCGAATTTCTCCAATATCTCTGTGTTCTGATAGCCCACAGACGAGTTGTAACTTTTATCACGATGTATCGAATTGTTGAAGTGAAAAAGGGAAGACTTATATCAGTCAAATTTCGAAATTTTTGAGTAAATTTTTTTTCCGAATTTCTTTATCATTTCTGTGTTCTCATAGCCCCGAGAAGAGTTCTAACTTTTATCATTATGGATCAAATCGTTAAAGTGAAAAACGAAAGAGTTATATCAATCAAAGTACGAAATTTTTGAGTAAAACTATTTTGCGAATTTCTCAAATATCTCTGTGTTTTTATAGCCCCCAGAAGAATTCTAACTTTTATCATAATAGATCGAATCGCTAAAGTGCAAGACGAAAGGGTTAGATCAGTCCAAGGTTGAAATTTTTGAGTAAAATTGGTTTTTTTCCGAATTTCTCCAATATCTCTGTGTTCCGATTGCCCACAGAAGAGTTGTAACTTTTATCACGATGTATCGAATTTTTGAAGTGAAAAAGGGAAGACTTATATCAGTCAAATTTCGAAATTTTTGAGTGAAATTTTTTTTGCGAATTTCTTTAATATCTCTGTGTTCTCATAGCCCCGAGTAGAGTTCTAACTTTTATCATTATGGATCAAATCGCTAAAGTGAAAAACGAAAGAGTTATATCAATCAAAGTACGAAATTTTTGAGTAAAACTATTTTGCGTATTTCTCAAATATCTCTGTGTTTTTATAGCCCCCAGAAGAGTTCTAACTTTTATCATAATCGATCGAATCGCTAAAGTGAAAAACGAAAGAGTTATATCAATCAAAGTACGAAATTTTTGAGTAAAACTTTTTTGCGAATTTCTCAAATATCTCTGTGTTTTATAGCCCCCAGAAGAGTTCTAACTTTTATCATAATAGATCGAATCGCTAAAGTGCAAGACGAATGAGTTATATGAGTCAAAGTTCGAAATTTTTGTGTAAAATTGGTTTTTTTCCGAATTTCTCCAATATCTCTGTGTTCTGATAGCCCACAGAAGAGTTGTAACTTTTATCACGATGTATCGAATTGTTGAAGTGAAAAAGGGAAGACTTATATCAGTCAAATTTCGAAATTTTTGAGTAAAATTTTTTTTGCGAATTTCTTTAATATCTCTGTGTTCTCATATCCCCGAGAAGAGTTCTAACTTTTATCATTATGGATCAAATTGTTAAAGTGAAAAACCAAAGAGTTATATTAAACAAAGTACTAAATATTTGAGTAAAACTTTTTTGCGAATTTCTCAAATATCTCTGTGTTTTTATAGCTCCCAGAAGAGTTCTAACTTTTATCATAATAGATCGAATCGCTAAAGTGCAAGACGAATGAGTTATATGAGTCAAAGTTCGAAATTTTTGTGTAAAATTGGTTTTTTTCCGAATTTCTCCAATATCTCTGTGTTCTGATAGCCCACAGAAGAGTTGTAACTTTTATCACGATGTATCGAATTGTTGAAGTGAAAAAGGGAAGACTTATATCAGTCAAATTTCGAAATTTTTGAGTAAAATTTTTTTGCGAATTTCTTTAATATCTCTGTGTTCTCATAGCCCCGAGAAGAGTTCTAACTTTTATCATTATGGATCAAATTGTTAAATTGAAAAACCAAAGAGTTATATCAAACAAAGTACTAAATTTTTGAGAAAAAATTTTTTGCGAATTTCTAAAATATCTCTGTGTTTTTATAGCTCCCAGAAGAGTTCTAACTTTTATCATAATAGATCGAATCGCTAAAGTGCAAGACGAAAGAGTTATATCAGTCAAAGTTCGAAATTTTTGAGTAAAATTGGTTTTTTTCCGAATTTCTCCAATATCTCTGTGTTCTGATAGCCCACAGAAGAGTTGTAACTTTTATCACGATGTATCGAATTGTTGAAGTGAAAAAGGGAAGACTTATATCTGTCAAATTTCGAAATTTTTGAGTAAAACTTTTTTTGCGTATTTCTTTATCATCTCTGTGTTCTCATAGCCCCGTGAAGAGTTCTAACTTTTATCATTATGGATCAAATCGTTAAAGTGAAAAACGAAAGTGTTATATCAGTCAAAGTACGAAATTATTGAGTAAAACTATTTTGCGAATTTCTCAAATATCTCTGTGTTTTTATAGCCCCCAGAAGAGTTCTAACTTTTATCATAATAGATCGAATCGCTAAAGTGCAAGACGAAAGGGTTAGGTTAGTCAAAGTTTGAAATTTTTGAGTAAAATTGGTTTTTTTCCGAATTTCTCTAATATCTCTGTGTTCTGATAGCCCACAGAAGTGTTGTAACTTTTATCACGATGTATCGAATTGTTGAAGTTAAAAAGGGAAGACTTATATCAGTCAAATTTCGAAATTTTTGAGTAAAACTTTTTTTGCGTATTTCTTTATCATCTCTGTGTTCTCATAGCCCCGTGAAGAGTTCTAACTTTTATCATTATGGATCAAATCGTTAAAGTGAAAAACGAAAGTGTTATATCAGTCAAAGTACGAAATTATTGAGTAAAACTATTTTGCGAATTTCTCAAATATCTCTGTGTTTTTATAGCCCCCAGAAGAGTTCTAACTTTTATCATAATAGATCGAATCGCTAAAGTGCAAGACGAAAGGGTTAGGTTAGTCAAAGTTTGAAGTTTTTGAGTAAAATTGGTTTTTTCCGAATTTCTCTAATATCTCTGTGTTCTGATAGCCCACAGAAGTGTTGTAACTTTTATCACGATGTATCGAATTGTTGAAGTTAAAAAGGGAAGACTTATATCAGTCAAATTTCGAAATTTTTGACCGAAACTTTTTTTGCGAATTTCTTTAATATCTTTGTGTTTTCATAGCCCCGAGAAGAGTTCTAACTTTTATCATTATGGATCAAATCGTTAAAGTGAAAAACCAAAGATTTATATCAATCAAAGTACTAAATTTTTGAGTAAAACTTTTTTGCGAATTCCTCAAATATCTCTGTGTTTTTATAGCTCCCAGAAGAGTTCTAACTTTTATCACAATAGATCGAATCGCTAAAGTGCAAGACGAAAGAGTTATATCAGTCAAAGTTCGAAATTTTTGAGTAAAATGGGTTTTTTTCCGAATTTCTCCAATATCTCTGTGTTCTGATAGCCCACAGACGAGTTGTAACTTTTATCACGATGTATCGAATTGTTGAAGTGAAAAAGGGAAGACTTATATCAGTCCAATTTCGAAATTTTTGAGTAAATTTTTTTTCCGAATTTCTTTATCATTTCTGTGTTCTCATAGCCCCGAGAAGAGTTCTAACTTTTATCATTATGGATCAAATCGTTAAAGTAAAAACGAAAGAGTTATATCAATCAAAGTACGAAATTTTTGAGTAAAACTATTTTGCGAATTTCTCAAATATCTCTGTGTTTTTATAGCCCCCAGAAGAATTCTAACTTTTATCATAATAGATCGAATCGCTAAAGTGCAAGACGAAAGGGTTAGATCAGTCAAAGTTTGAAATTTTTGAGTAAAATTGGTTTTTTTCCGAATTTCTCCAATATCCCTGTGTTCCGATTGCCCACAGAAGAGTTGTAACTTTTATCACGATGTATCGAATTTTGAAGTGAAAAAGGGTAGACTTATATCAGTCAAATTTCGAAATTTTTGAGTGAAATTTTTTTTGCGAATTTCTTTAACATCTCTGTGTTCTCATAGCCCCGAGAAGAGTTCTAACTTTTATCATTATGGATCAAATCGCTAAAGTGAAAAACGAAAGAGTTATATCAATCAAAGTACGAAATTTTTGAGTAAAACTATTTTGCGTATTTCTCAAATATCTCTGTGTTTTTATAGCCCCCAGAAGAGTTCTAACTTTTATCATAATCGATCGAATCGCTAAAGTGAAAAACGAAAGAGTTATATCAATCAAAGTACGAAATTTTTGAGTAAAACTTTTTTGCGAATTTCTCAAATATCTCTGTGTTTTTATAGCCCCCAGAAGAGTTCTAACTTTTATCATAATAGATCGAATCGCTAAAGTGCAAGACGAATGAGTTATATGAGTCAAAGTTCGAAATTTTTGTGTAAAATTGGTTTTTTTCCGAATTTCTCCAATATCTCTGTGTTCCGATTGCCCACAGAAGAGTTGTAACTTTTATCACGATGTATCGAATTTTGAAGTGAAAAAGGGTAGACTTATATCAGTCAAATTTCGAAATTTTTGAGTGAAATTTTTTTTGCGAATTTCTTTAACATCTCTGTGTTCTCATAGCCCCGAGAAGAGTTCTAACTTTTATCATTATGGATCAAATCGCTAAAGTGAAAAACGAAAGAGTTATATCAATCAAAGTACGAAATTTTTGAGTAAAACTATTTTGCGAATTTCTCAAATATCTCTGTGTTTTTATAGCCCCCAGAAGAGTTCTAACTTTTATCATAATCGATCGAATCGCTAAAGTGAAAAACGAAAGAGTTATATCAATCAAAGTACGAAATTTTTGAGTAAAACTTTTTTGCGAATTTCTCAAATATCTCTGTGTTTTATAGCCCCCAGAAGAGTTCTAACTTTTATCATAATAGATCGAATCGCTAAAGTGCAAGACGAAAGGGTTAGGTTAGTCAAAGTTTGAAATTTTTGAGTAAAATTGGTTTTTTCCGAATTTCTCTAATATCTCTGTGTTCTGATAGCCCACAGAAGAGTTGTAACTTTTATCACGATGTATCGAATTGCTGAAGTTAAAAAGGGAAGACTTATATCAGTCAAATTTCGAAATTTTTGACCGAAACTTTTTTTGCGAATTTCTTTAATATCTTTGTGTTCTCATAGCCCCGAGAAGAGTTCTAACTTTTATCATTATGGATCAAATCGTTAAAGTGAAAAACCAAAGATTTATATCAATCAAAGTACTAAATTTTTGAGTAAAACTTTTTTGCGAATTCCTCAAATATCTCTGTGTTTTTATAGCTCCCAGAAGAGTTCTAACTTTTATCATAATAGATCGAATCGCTAAAGTGCAAGACGAAAGAGTTATATCAGTCAAAGTTCGAAATTTTTGAGTAAAATGGGTTTTTTTCCGAACTTCTCCAATATCTCTGTGTTCTGATAGCCCACAGAAGAGTTGTAACTTTTATCACGATGTATCGAATTGTTGAAGTGAAAAAGGGAAGACTTATATCAGTCCAATTTCGAAATTTTTGAGTAAATTTTTTTTCCGAATTTCTTTATCATTTCTGTGTTCTCATAGCCCCGAGAAGAGTTCTAACTTTTATCATTATGGATCAAATCGTTAAAGTGAAAAACGAAAGAGTTATATCAATCAAAGTACGAAATTTTTGAGTAAAACTATTTTGCGAATTTCTCAAATATCTCTGTGTTTTTATAGCCCCCAGAAGAATTCTAACTTTTATCATAATAGATCGAATCGCTAAAGTGCAAGACGAAAGGGTTAGATCAGTCAAAGTTTGAAATTTTTGAGTAAAATTGGTTTTTTTCCGAATTTCTCCAATATCCCTGTGTTCCGATTGCCCACAGAAGAGTTGTAACTTTTATCACGATGTATCGAATTTTGAAGTGAAAAAGGGTAGACTTATATCAGTCAAATTTCGAAATTTTTGAGTGAAATTTTTTTTGCGACTTTCTTTAATATCTTTGTGTTCTCATAGCCCCGAGAAGAGTTCTAACTTTTATCATTATGGATCAAATCGCTAAAGTGAAAAACGAAAGAGTTATATCAATCAAAGTACGAAATTTTTGAGTAAAACTATTTTGCGAATTTCTCAAATATCTCTGTGTTTTTATAGCCCCCAGAAGAGTTCTAACTTTTATCATAATCGATCGAATCGCTAAAGTGAAAAACGAAAGAGTTATATCAATCAAAGTACGAAATTTTTGAGTAAAACTTTTTTGCGAATTTCTCAAATATCTCTGTGTTTTATAGCCCCCAGAAGAGTTCTAACTTTTATCATAATAGATCGAATCGCTAAAGTGCAAGACGAATGAGTTACATGAGTCAAAGTTCGAAATTTTTGTGTAAAAATGGTTTTTTTCCGAATTTCTCCAATATCTCTGTGTTCCGATTGCCCACAGAAGAGTTGTAACTTCTATCACGATGTATCGAATTTTTGAAGTGAAAAAGGGAAGACTTATATCAGTCAAATTTCGAAATTTTTGAGTTAAATTTTTTTTGCGAATTTCTTTAACATCTCTGTGTTCTCATAGCCCCGAGAAGAGTTCTAACTTTTATCATTATGGATCAAATCGCTAAAGTGAAAAACGAAAGATTTATATCCATCAAAGTACGAAATTTTTGAGTAAAACTATTTTGCGAATTTCTCAAATATCTCTGTGTTTTTATAGCCCCCAGAAGAGTTCTAACTTTTATCATAATCGATCGAATCGCTAAAGTGAAAAACGAAAGAGTTATTTCAATCAAAGTACGAAATTTTTGAGTAAAACTTTTTTGCGAATTTCTCAAATATCTCTGTGTTTTATAGCCCCCAGAAGAGTTCTAACTTTTATCATAATAGATCGAATCGCTAAAGTGCAAGACGAATGAGTTATATGAGTCAAAGTTCGAAATTTTTGTGTAAAATTGGTTTTTTTCCGAATTTCTCCAATATCTCTGTGTTCTGATAGCCCACAGAAGAGTTGTAACTTTTATCACGATGTATCGAATTGTTGAAGTGAAAAAGGGAAGACTTATATCAGTCAAATTTCGAAATTTTTGAGTAAAATTTTTTTTGCGAATTTCTTTAATATCTCTGTGTTCTCATAGCCCCGAGAAGAGTTCTAACTTTTATCATTATGGATCAAATTGTTAAAGTGAAAAACCAAAGAGTTATATTAAACAAAGTACTAAATATTTGAGAAAAACTTTTTTGCGAATTTCTCAAATATCTCTGTGTTTTTATAGCTCCCAGAAGAGTTCTAACTTTTATCATAATAGATCGAATCGCTAAAGTGCAAGACGAATGAGTTATATGAGTCAAAGTTCGAAATTTTTGTGTAAAATTGGTTTTTTTCCGAATTTCTCCAATATCTCTGTGTTCTGATAGCCCACAGAAGAGTTGTAACTTTTATCACGATGTATCGAATTGTTGAAGTGAAAAAGGGAAGACTTATATCAGTCAAATTTCGAAATTTTTGAGTAAAATTTTTTTTGCGAATTTCTTTAATATCTCTGTGTTCTCATAGCCCCGAGAAGAGTTCTAACTTTTATCATTATGGATCAAATTGTTAAAGTGAAAAACCAAAGAGTTATATCAAACAAAGTACTAAATTTTTGAGAAAAAATTTTTTGCGAATTTCTAAAATATCTCTGTGTTTTTATAGCTCCCAGAAGAGTTCTAACTTTTATCATAATAGATCGAATCGCTAAAGTGCAAGACGAAAGAGTTATATCAGTCAAAGTTCGAAATTTTTGAGTAAAATGGTTTTTTTCCGAATTTCTCCAATATCTCTGTGTTCTGATAGCCCACAGAAGAGTTGTAACTTTTATCACGATGTATCGAATTGTTGAAGTGAAAAAGGGAAGCCTTATATCAGTCAAATTTCGAAATTTTTGAGTAAAATTTTTTTTGCGTATTTCTTTATCATCTCTGTGTTCTCATAGCCCCGAGAAGAGTTCTAACTTTTATCATTATGGATCAAACCGTTAAAGTGAAAAACGAAAGTGTTATATCAATCAAAGTACGAAATTTTTGAGTAAAACTATTTTGCGAATTTCTCAAATATCTCTGTGTTTTTATAGCCCCCAGAAGAGTTCTAACTTTTATCATAATCGATCGAATCGCTATAGTGAAAAACGAAAGGGTTAGATCAGTCAAAGTTCGAAATTTTTGAGTAAAATTGGTTTTTTTCCGAATTTCTCCAATATTTCTGTGTTCTGATAGCCCACAGAAGAGTTGTAACTTTTATCACGATGTATCGAATTTTTGAAGTGATAAAGGGAAGACTTATATCAGTCAAATTTCGAAATTTTTGAGTGAAATTTTTTTTGCGAATTTCTTTAATATCTCTGTGTTCTCATAGCCCCCAGAAGAGTTCTAACTTTTATCATAATCGATCGAATCGCTATAGTGAAAAACGAAAGAGTTATATCATTCAAAGTACGATATTTTTGAGTAAAACGTTTTTGCGAATTTCTCAAATATCTCTGTGTTTTTATAGGCCCCAGAAGAGTTCTAACTTTTATCATAATAGATCGAATCGCTAAAGTGCAAGACGAAATGTTTAGATCAGTCAAAGTTTGAAAATTTTGAGTAAAATTTGTTTTTTTCCGAATTTCTCCAATATCTCTGTGTTCTGATTGCCCACAGAAGAGTTGTAACTTTTATCACGATGTATCGAATTTTTGAAGCGAAAAAGGGAAGACTTATATCAGTCAAACTTCGAAATTTTTGAGTGAAATTTTTTTTGCGAATTTCTTTAATATCTCTGTGTTCTCATAGCCCCGAGAAGAGTTCTAACTTTTATCATTATGGATCAAATCGCTAAAGTGAAAGACGAAAGAGTTATATCAATCAAAGTACGAAATTTTTGAGTAAAACTATTTTGCGAATTTCTCAAATATCTCTGTGTTTTTATAGCCCCCAGAAGAGTTCTAACTTTTATCATAATCGATCGAATCGCTATAGTGAAAAACGAAAGGGTTAGATCAGTCAAAGTTCGAAATTTTTGAGTAAAATTGGTTTTTTTCCGAATTTCTCCAATATTTCTGTGTTCTGATAGCCCACAGAAGAATTGCAACTTTTATCACGATGTATCAAATTTTTGAAGTGAAAAAGGGAAGACTTATATCAGTCATATTTCGAAATTTTTCAGTGAAACTTTTTTTGCGAATTTCTTTAATATCTCTGTGTTCTCATAGCCCCGAGAAGAGTTCTAACTTTTATCATTATGGATCAAATCGTTAAAGTGAAAAACGAAAGAGTTATATCAATCAAAGTACGAAATTATTGAGTAAAACTATTTTGCGAATTTCTCAAATATCTCTGTGTTTTTATAGCCCCCAGAACAGTTCTATCTTTTATCATAATAGATCGGATCGCTAAAGTGCAAGACGAAAGGGTTAGATCAGTCAAAGTTTGAAATTTTTGAGTAAAATTGGTTTTTTTCCGAATTTCTCCAATATCTCTGTGTTCCGATTGCCCACAGAAGAGTTGTAACTTTTATCACGATGTATCGAATTTTTGAAGTGAAAAAGGGAAGACTCATATCAGTCAAATTTCGAAATTTTTGAGTGAAATATTTTTGCGAATTTCTTTAATATCTCTGTGTTCTCATAGCCCCCAGAAGAATTCTAACTTTTATCATAATCGATCGAATCGCTATAGTGAAAAACGAAAGAGTTATATCATTCAAAGTACGAAATTTTTGAGTAAAACTTTTTTGCGAATTTCTCAAATATCTCTGTGTTTTTATAGGCCCCAGAAGAGTTCTAACTTTTATCATAATAGATCGAATCTCTAAAGTGCAAGACGAAAGAGTTATATCAGTCAAAGTTCGAAATTTTTGAGTAAAATGGGTTTTTTTCCGAATTTCTCCAATATCTCTGTGTTCTGATAACCCACAGAAGAGTTGTAACTTTTATCACGATGTATCGAATTGTTGAAGTGAAAAAGGGAAGACTTATATCAGTCAAATTTCGAAATTTTTGAGTGAAACTTTTTTTGCGAATTTCTTTAATATCTCTGTGTTGTCATAGCCCCGAGAAGAGTTCTAACTTTTATCATTATGGATCAAATCGTTAAAGTGAAAAACGAAAGTGTTATATCAGTCAAAGTACGAAATTATTGAGTAAAACTATTTTGCGAATTTCTCAAATATCTCTGTGTTTTTATAGCCCCCAGAAGAGTTCTAACTTTTATCATAATAGATCGAATCGCTAAAGTGCAAGACGAAAGGGTTAGATCAGTCAAAGTTTGAAATTTTTGAGTAAAATTGGTTTTTTTCCGAATTTCTCCAATATCTCTGTGTTCTGATTGCCCACAGAAGGGTTGTAACTTTTATCACGATGTATCGAATTTTTGAAGTGAAAAAAGGAAGACTTATATCAGTCAAATTTCGAAAATTTTGAGTGAAATTTTTTTTGCGAATTTCTTTAATATCTCTGTGTTCTCATAGCCCCGAGAAGAGGTCTAACTTTTATCATTATGGATCAAATCGCTAAAGTGAAACACGAAAGAGTTATATCAATCAAAGTATGAAATTTTTGAGTAAAACTATTTTGCGAATTTCTCAAATATCTCTGTGTTTTTATAGCCCCCAGAAGAGTTCTAACTTTTATCATAATCGATCGAATCGCTATAGTGAAAAACGAAAGAGTTATATCATTCAAAGTACGAAATTTTTGAGTAAAACTTTTTTGCGAATTTCTCAAATATCTCTGTGTTTTTATAGGCCCCAGAAGAGTTCTAACTTTTATCATAATAGATCGAATCGCTAAAGTGCAAGACGAAAGAGTTATATCAGTCAAAGTTCGAAATTTTTGAGTAAAATGGGTTTTTTTCCGAATTTCTCCAATATCTCTGTGTTCTGATAGCCCACAGAAGAGTTGTAACTTTTATCACGATGTATCGAATTGTTGAAGTGAAAAAGGGAAGACTTATATCAGTCAAATTTCGAAATTTTTGAGTGAAATTT
Organism: Solenopsis invicta; assembly: GCF_016802725.1. Taxonomy (NCBI): domain Eukaryota; kingdom Metazoa; phylum Arthropoda; class Insecta; order Hymenoptera; family Formicidae; genus Solenopsis; species Solenopsis invicta. Next base: position 9,888,131 of record NC_052674.1, on the reverse strand, counting down.
TTTTGCGAATTTCTTTAATATCTCTGTGTTCTCATAGCCCCGAGAAGAGTTCTAACTTTTATCATTATGGATCAAATCGTTAAAGTGAAAAACCAAAGAATTATATCAATCAAAGTACTAAATATTGAGTAAAACTTTTTTGCGAATTTCTCAAATATCTCTGTGTTTTTATAGCCCCAGAAGAGTTCTAACTTTTATAATAATAGATCGAATCGCTAAAGTGCAAGACGAAATGTTTAGATCAGTCAAAGTTTGAAAATTTTGAGTAAAATTTGTTTTTTTCCGAATTTCTCCAATATCTCTGTGTTCTGATAGCCCACAGAAGAGTTATAACTTTTATCACGATGTATCGAATTTTTGAAGTGAAAAAGGGAAGACTTATATCAGTCAAATTTCGAAATTTTTGAGTAAAATTTTTTTTGCGTATTTCTTTATCATCTCTGTGTTCTCATAGCCCCGAGAAGAGTTCTAACTTTTATCATTATGGATCAAATCGTTAAAGTGAAAAACGAAAGAGTTATATCAATCAAAGTACGAAATTTTTGAGTAAAACTTTTTTGCGAATTTCTCAAATATCTCTGTGTTTTTATAGCCCCCAGAAGAGTTCTAACTTTTATCATAATAGATCGAATCGCTAAAGTGCAAGACGAAAGGGTTAGATCAGTCAAAGTTTGAAATTTTTGAGTAAAATTGGTTTTTTTCCGAATTTCTCCAATATCTCTGTGTTCCGATTGCCCACAGAAGAGTTGTAACTTTTATCACGATGTATCGAATTTTTGAAGTGAAAAAGGGAAGACTTATATCAGTCAAATTTCGAAATTTGTGAGTAAAACTTTTTTTGCGAATATCTTTAATATCTCTGTGTTCTCATAGCCCCCAGAAGAGTTCTAACTTTTATCATAATAGATCGAATCGCTAAAGTGCAAGACGAAAGAGTTATATCAGTCAAAGTTCGAAATTTTTGAGTAAAATTGGTTTTTTTCCGAATTTCTCCAATATCTCTGTGTTCTGATAGCCCACAGAAGAGTTGTAACTTTTATCACGATGTATCGAATTTTTGAAGTGAAAAAGGGAAGACTTATATCAGTCAAATTTCGAAATTTTTGAGTGAAATTTTTTTTGCGAATTTCTTTAATATCTCTGTGTTCTCATAGCCCCGAGAAGAGTTCTAACTTTTATCATTATGGATCAAATCGTTAAAGTGAAAAACGAAAGTGTTATATCAAACAAAGTACGAAATTTTTGAGTAAAACTTTTTTTGCGAATTTCTTTAATATCTCTGTGTTCTGATAGCCCCGAGAAGAGTTCTAACTTTTATCATTATGGATCAAATCGTTAAAGTGAAAAACCAAAGAATTATATCAATCAAAGTACTAAATATTGAGTAAAACTTTTTTGCGAATTTCTCAAATATCTCTGTGTTTTTATAGCCCCCAGAAGAGTTCTAACTTTTATCATAATAGATCGAATCGCTAAAGTGCAAGACGAATGAGTTATATGAGTCAAAGTTCGAAATTTTTGTGTAAAATTGGTTTTTTTCCGAATTTCTCCAATATCTCTGTGTTCTGATAGCCCACAGAAGAGTTGTAACTTTTATCACGATGTATCGAATTGTTGAAGTGAAAAAGGGAAGACTTATATCAGTCAAATTTCGAAATTTTTGAGTAAAATTTTTTTTGCGAATTTCTTTAATATCTCTGTGTTCTCATAGCCCCGAGAAGAGTTCTAACTTTTATCATTATGGATCATATTGTTAAAGTGAAAAACCAAAGAGTTATATCAATCAAAGTACTAAATTTTTGAGAAAAACTTTTTTGCGAATTTCTCAAATATCTCTGTGTTTTTATAGCTCCCAGAAGAGTTCTAACTTTTATCATAATAGATCGAATCGCTAAAGTGCAAGACGAAAGAGTTATATCAGTCAAAGTTCGAAATTTTTGAGTAAAATGGGTTTTTTTCCGAATTTCTCATATATCTCTTCTGATAGCCCACAGAAGAGTTGTAACTTTTATCACGATGTATCGAATTGTTGAAGTGAAAAAGGGAAGACTTATATCAGTCAAATTTCGAAATTTTTGAGTAAAATTTTTCTTGCGTATTTCTTTATCATCTCTGTGTTCTCATAGCCCCGAGAAGAGTTCTAACTTTTATCATAATCGATCGAATCGCTATAGTGAAAAACGAAAGTGTTATATCATTCAAAGTACGATATTTTTGAGTAAAACTTTTTTGCGAATTTCTCAAATATCTCTGTGTTTTTATAGGCCCCAGAAGAGTTCTAACTTTTATCATAATAGATCGAATCGCTAAAGTGCAAGACGAAAGAGTTATATCAGTCAAAGTTCGAAATTTTTGAGTAAAATGGGTTTTTTTCCGAATTTCTCCAATATCTCTGTGTTCTGATAGCCCACAGAAGAGTTGTAACTTTTATCACGATGTATCGAATTGTTGAAGTGAAAAAGGGAAGACTTATATCAGTCAAATTTCGAAATTTTTGAGTGAAATTTTTTTTGCGAATTTCTTTAATATCTCTGTGTTCTCATAGCCCCGAGAAGAGTTCTAACTTTTATCATTATGGATCAAATCGTTAAAGTGAAAAACCAAAGAATTATATCAATCAAAGTACTAAATATTGAGTAAAACTTTTTTGCGAATTTCTCAAATATCTCTGTGTTTTTATAGCACCCAGAAGAGTTCTAACTTTTATCATAATAGATCGAATCGCTAAAGTGCAAGACGAAAGGGTTAGATCAGTCAAAGTTTGAAATTTTTGATTAAAATTTGTTTTTTTCCGAATTTCTCCAATATCTCTGTGTTCTGATTGCCCACAGAAGGGTTGTAACTTTTATCACGATGTATCGAATTTTTGAAGTGAAAAAGGGAAGACTTATATCAGTCAAATTTCGAAAACTTTGAGTGAAATTTTTTTTGCGAATTTCTTTAATATCTCAGTGTTCTCATAGCCCCGAGTAGAGTTCTAACTTTTATCATTATGGATCAAATCGCTAAAGTGAAAAACGAAAGAGTTATATCAATCAAAGTACGAAATTTTTGAGTAAAACTACTTTGCGAATTTCTCAAATATCTCTGTGTTTTTATAGCCCCCACAAGAGTTCTAACTTTTATCATAATCGATTGAATCGCTAAAGTGAAAAACGAAAGATTTATATCAATCAAAGTACGAAATTTTTGAGTAAAACTTTTTTGCGAATTTCTCAAATATCTCTGTATTTTTATAGCCCCCAGAAGAGTTCTAACTTTTATCATAATAGATCGAATCGCTAAAGTGCAAGACGAATGAGTTATATGAGTCAAAGTTCGAAATTTTTGTGTAAAATTGGTTTCTTTCCGAATTTCTCCAATATCTCTGTGTTCTGATAGCCCACAGAAGAGTTGTAACTTTTATCACGATGTATCGAATTGTTGAAGTGAAAAAGGGAAGACTTATATCAGTCAAATTTCGAAATTTTTGAGTAAAATTTTTTTTGCGAATTTCTTTATCATTTTTGTGTTCTCATAGCCCCGAGAAGAGTTCTAACTTTTATCATTATGGATCAAATCGTTAAAGTGAAAAACGAAAGAGTTATATAACAAAGTACGAAATTTTTGAGTAAAACTATTTTGCGAATTTCTCAAATATCTCTGTGTTTTTATAGCCTCCAGAAGAGTTCTATCTTTTATCATAATAGATCGGATCGCTAAAGTGCAAGACGAAAGGGTTAGATCAGTCAAAGTTTGAAATTTTTGAGTAAAATTGTTTTTTTTCCGAATTTCTCCAATATCTCTGTGTTCCGATTGCCCACAGAAGAGTTGTAACTTTTATCACGATGTATCGAATTTTTGAAGTGAAAAAGGGAAGACTTATATCAGTCAAATTTCGAAATTTTTGAGTGAAATTTTTTTGCGAATTTCTTTAATATCTCTGTGTTCTCATAGCCCCCAGAAGAGTTCTAACTTTTATCATAATCGATCGAATCGCTATAGTGAAAAACGAAAGAGTTATATCATTCAAAGTACGAAATTTTTGAGTAAAACTTTTTTGCGAATTTCTCAAATATCTCTGTGTTTTTATAGGCCCCAGAAGAGTTCTAACTTTTATCATAATAGATCGAATCTCTAAAGTGCAAGACGAAAGAGTTATATCAGTCAAAGTTCGAAATTTTTGAGTAAAATTGGTTTTTTTCCGAATTTCTCCAATATCTCTGTGTTCTGTTAACCCACAGAAGAGTTGTAACTTTTATCACGATGTATCGAATCGTTGAAGTGAAAAAGGGAAGACTTATATCAGTCAAAATGCGAAATTTTTGAGTAAAATTTTTTTTGCGAATTTCTTTATCATTTTTGTGTTCTCATAGCCCCGAGAAGAGTTCTAACTTTTATCATTATGGATCAAATCGTTAAAGTGAAAAACGAAAGAGTTATATCAGTCAAAGTACGAAATTATTGAGTAAAACTATTTTGCGAATTTCTCAAATATCTCTGTGTTTTTATAGCCCCCAGAACAGTTCTATCTTTTATCATAATAGATCGGATCGCTAAAGTGCAAGACGAAAGGGTTAGATCAGTCAAAGTTTGAAATTTTTGAGTAAAATTGGTTTTTTTCCGAATTTCTCCAATATCTCTGTGTTCCGATTGCCCACAGAAGAGTTGTAACTTTTATCACGATGTATCGAATTTTTGAAGTGAAAAAGGGAAGACTTATATCAGTCAAATTTCGAAATTTTTGAGTGAAATTTTTTTGCGAATTTCTTTAATATCTCTGTGTTCTCATAGCCCCCAGAAGAGTTCGAACTTTTATCATAATCGATCGAATCGCTATAGTGAAAAACGAAAGAGTTATATCATTCAAAGTACGAAATTTTTGAGTAAAACTTTTTTGCGAATTTCTCAAATATCTCTGTGTTTTTATAGGCCCCAGAAGAGTTCTAACTTTTATCATAATAGATCGAATCTCTAAAGTGCAAGACGAAAGAGTTATATCAGTCAAAGTTCGAAATTTTTGAGTAAAATGGGTTTTTTTCCGAATTTCTCCAATATCTCTGTGTTCTGATAACCCACAGAAGAGTTGTAACTTTTATCACGATGTATCGAATTGTTGAAGTGAAAAAGGGAAGACTTATATCAGTCAAATTTCGAAATTTTTGAGTGAAATTTTTTTTGCGAATTTCTTTAATATCTCTGTGTTGTCATAGCCCCGAGAAGAGTTCTAACTTTTATCATTATGGATCAAATCGTTAAAGTGAAAAACGAAAGTGTTATATCAGTCAAAGTACGAAATTATTGAGTAAAACTATTTTGCGAATTTCTCAAATATCTCTGTGTTTTTATAGCCCCCAGAAGAGTTCTAACTTTTATCATAATAGATCGAATCGCTAAAGTGCAAGACGAAAGGGTTAGGTTAGTCAAAGTTTGAAATTTTTGAGTAAAATTGGTTTTTTCCGAATTTCTCTAATATCTCTGTGTTCTGATAGCCCACAGAAGAGTTGTAACTTTTATCACGATGTATCGAATTTTTGAAGTGAAAAAGGGAAGACTTATATCAGTCAAATTTCGAAATTTTTGAGTGAAATTTTTTTTGCCAATTTCTTTAATATCTCTGTGTTCTCATAGCCCCGAGAAGAGGTCTAACTTTTATCATTATGGATCAAATCGCTAAAGTGAAAAACGAAAGAGTTATATCAATCAAAGTACGAAATTTTTGAGTAAAACTACTTTGCGAATTTCTCAAATATCTCTGTGTTTTTATAGCCCCCACAAGAGTTCTAACTTTTATCATAATCGATCGAATCGCTAAAGTGAAAAACGAAAGAGTTATATCAATCAAAGTACGAAATTTTTGAGTAAAACTTTTTTGCGAATTTCTCAAATATCTCTGTGTTTTTATAGCCCCCAGAAGAGTTCTAACTTTTATCATAATAGATCGAATCGCTAAAGTCCAAGACGAATGAGTTATATGAGTCAAAGTTCGAAATGTTTGTGTAAAATTGGTTTTTTTCCGAATTTCTCCAATATCTCTGTGTTCTGATAGCCCACCGAAGAGTTGTAACTTTTATCACGATGTATCGAATTGTTGAAGTGAAAAAGGGAAGACTTATATCAGTCAAATTTCGAAATTTTTGAGTAAAATTTTTTTTGCGAATTTCTTTATCATTTTTGTGTTCTCATAGCCCCGAGAAGAGTTCTAACTTTTATCATTATGGATCAAATCGTTAAAGTGAAAAACGAAAGAGTTATATCAAAGTACGAAATTTTTGAGTAAAACTATTTTGCGAATTTCTCAAATATCTCTGTGTTTTTATAGCCTCCAGAAGAGTTCTATCTTTTATCATAATAGATCGGATCGCTAAAGTGCAAGACGAAAGGGTTAGATCAGTCAAAGTTTGAAATTTTTGAGTAAAATTGTTTTTTTTCCGAATTTCTCCAATATCTCTGTGTTCCGATTGCCCACAGAAGAGTTGTAACTTTTATCACGATGTATCGAATTTTTGAAGTGAAAAAGGGAAGACTTATATCAGTCAAATTTCGAAATTTTTGAGTGAAATATTTTTGCGAATTTCTTTAATATCTCTGTGTTCTCATAGCCCCCAGAAGAGTTCTAACTTTTATCATAATCGATCGAATCGCTATAGTGAAAAACGAAAGAGTTATATCATTCAAAGTACGAAATTTTTGAGTAAAACTTTTTTGCGAATTTCTCAAATATCTCTGTGTTTTTATAGGCCCCAGAAGAGTTCTAACTTTTATCATAATAGATCGAATCTCTAAAGTGCAAGACGAAAGAGTTATATCAGTCAAAGTTCGAAATTTTTGAGTAAAATGGGTTTTTTTCCGAATTTCTCCAATATCTCTGTGTTCTGATAACCCACAGAAGAGTTGTAACTTTTATCACGATGTATCGAATTGTTGAAGTGAAAAAGGGAAGACTTATATCAGTCAAATTTCGAAATTTTTGAGTAAAATTTTTTTTGCGAATTTCTTTATCATTTTTGTGTTCTCATAGCCCCGAGAAGAGTTCTAACTTTTATCATTATGGATCAAATCGTTAAAGTGAAAAACGAAAGAGTTATATCAGTCAAAGTACGAAATTATTGAGTAAAACTATTTTGCGAATTTCTCAAATATCTCTGTGTTTTTATAGCCCCCAGAACAGTTCTATCTTTTATCATAATAGATCGGATCGCTAAAGTGCAAGACGAAAGGGTTAGATCAGTCAAAGTTTGAAATTTTTGAGTAAAATTGGTTTTTTTCCGAATTTCTCCAATATCTCTGTGTTCCGATTGCCCACAGAAGAGTTGTAACTTTTATCACGATGTATCGAATTTTTGAAGTGAAAAAGGGAAGACTTATATCAGTCAAATTTCGAAATTTTTGAGTGAAATATTTTTGCGAATTTCTTTAATATCTCTGTGTTCTCATAGCCCCCAGAAGAGTTCTAACTTTTATCATAATCGATCGAATCGCTATAGTGAAAAACGAAAGAGTTATATCATTCAAAGTACGAAATTTTTGAGTAAAACTTTTTTGCGAATTTCTCAAATATCTCTGTGTTTTTATAGGCCCCAGAAGAGTTCTAACTTTTATCATAATAGATCGAATCTCTAAAGTGCAAGACGAAAGAGTTATATCAGTCAAAGTTCGAAATTTTTGAGTAAAATGGGTTTTTTTCCGAATTTCTCCAATATCTCTGTGTTCTGATAACCCACAGAAGAGTTGTAACTTTTATCACGATGTATCGAATTGTTGAAGTGAAAAAGGGAAGACTTATATCAGTCAAATTTCGAAATTTTTGAGTGAAATTTTTTTTGCGAATTTCTTTAATATCTCTGTGTTGTCATAGCCCCGAGAAGAGTTCTAACTTTTATCATTATGGATCAAATCGTTAAAGTGAAAAACGAAAGTGTTATATCAGTCAAAGTACGAAATTATTGAGTAAAACTATTTTGCGAATTTCTCAAATATCTCTGTGTTTTTATAGCCCCCAGAAGAGTTCTAACTTTTATCATAATAGATCGAATCGCTAAAGTGCAAGACGAAAGGGTTAGGTTAGTCAAAGTTTGAAATTTTTGAGTAAAATTGGTTTTTTCCGAATTTCTCTAATATCTCTGTGTTCTGATAGCCCACAGAAGAGTTGTAACTTTTATCACGATGTATCGAATTTTTGAAGTGAAAAAGGGAAGACTTATATCAGTCAAATTTCGAAATTTTTGAGTGAAATTTTTTTTGCCAATTTCTTTAATATCTCTGTGTTCTCATAGCCCCGAGAAGAGGTCTAACTTTTATCATTATGGATCAAATCGCTAAAGTGAAACACGAAAGAGTTATATCAATCAAAGTATGAAATTTTTGAGTAAAACTATTTTGCGAATTTCTCAAATATCTCTGTGTTTTTATAGCCCCCAGAAGAGTTCTAACTTTTATCATAATCGATCGAATCGCTATAGTGAAAAACGAAAGAGTTATATCATTCAAAGTACGATATTTTTGAGTAAAACTTTTTTGCGAATTTCTCAAATATCTCTGTGTTTTTATAGGCCCCAGAAGAGTTCTAACTTTTATCATAATAGATCGAATCGCTAAAGTGCAAGACGAAAGAGTTATATCAGTCAAAGTTCGAAATTTTTGAGTAAAATGGGTTTTTTTCCGAATTTCTCCAATATCTCTGTGTTCTGATAGCCCACAGAAGAGTTGTAACTTTTATCACGATGTATCGAATTGTTGAAGTGAAAAAGGGAAGACTTATATCAGTCAAATTTCGAAATTTTTGAGTGAAATTTTTTTGGCGAATTTCTTTAATATCTCTGTGTTCTCATAGCCCCGAGAAGAGTTCTAACTTTTATCATTATGGATCAAATCGTTAAAGTGAAAAACCAAAGAATTATATCAATCAAAGTACTAAATATTGAGTAAAACTTTTTTGCGAATTTCTCAAATATCTCTGTGTTTTTATAGCCCTCAGAAGAGTTCTAACTTTTATCATAATAGATCGAATCGCTAAAGTGCAAGACGAAATGTTTAGATCAGTCAAAGTTTGAAAATTTTGAGTAAAATTTGTTTTTTTCCGAATTTCTCCAATATCTCTGTGTTCTGATTGCCCACAGAAGAGTTATAACTTTTATCACGATGTATCGAATTTTTGAAGTGAAAAAGGGAAGACTTATATCAGTCAAATTTCGAAATTTTTGAGTAAAATTTTTTTTGCGAATTTCTTTATCATTTCTGTGTTCTCATAGCCCCGAGAAGAGTTCTAACTTTTATCATTATGGATCAAATCGTTAAAGTGAAAAACGAAAGATTTATATCAATCAAAGTACGAAATTTTTGAGTAAAACTCTTTTGCGAATTTCTCAAATATCTCTGTGTTTTTATAGCCCCCAGAAGAATTCTAACTTTTATCATAATAGATCGAATCGCTAAAGTGCAAGACGAAAGGGTTAGATCTGTCAAAGTTTGAAATTTTTGAGTAAAATTGGTTTTTTTCCGAATTTCTCCAATATCTCTGTGTTCCGATTGCCCACAGAAGAGTTGTAACTTTTATCACGATGTATCGAATTTTTGAAGTGAAAAAGGGAAGACTTATATCAGTCAAATTTCGAAATTTTTGAGTGAAATTTTTTTTGCGAATTTCTTTAATATCTCTGTGTTCTCATAGCCCCCAGAAGAGTTCTAACTTTTATCATAATAGATCGAATCGCTAAAGTGCAAGACGAAAGAGTTATATCAGTCAAAGTTCGAAATTTTTGAGTAAAATGGGTTTTTTTCCGAATTTCTCCAATATCTCTGTGTTCTGATAGCCCACAGAAGAGTTGTAACTTTTATCACGATGTATCGAATTGTTGAAGTGAAAAAGGGAAGACTTATATCAGTCAAATTTCGAAATTTTTGAGTGAAATTTTTTTTGCGAATTTCTTTAATATCTCTGTGTTCTCATAGCCCCGAGAAGAGTTCTAACTTTTATCATTATGGATCAAATCGCTAAAGTGAAAAACGAAAGAGTTATATCAATCAAAGTACGAAATTTTTGAGTAAAACTTTTTTGCGAATTTCTTTAATATCTCTGTGTTCTCATAGCCCCGAGAAGAGTTCTAACTTTTATCATTATGGATCAAATCGTTAAAGTGAAAAACCAAAGAATTATATCAATCAAAGTACTAAATATTGAGTAAAACTTTTTTGCGAATTTCTCAAATATCTCTGTGTTTTTATAGCCCCCAGAAGAGTTCTAACTTTTATCATAATAGATCGAATCGCTAAAGTGCAAGACGAATGAGTTATATGAGTCAAAGTTCGAAATTTTTGTGTAAAATTGGTTTTTTTCCGAATTTCTCCAATATCTCTGTGTTCTGATAGCCCACAGAAGAGTTGTAACTTTTATCACGATGTATCGAATTGTTGAAGTGAAAAAGGGAAGACTTATATCAGTCAAATTTCGAAATTTTTGAGTAAAATTTTTTTTGCGAATTTCTTTAATATCTCTGTGTTCTCATAGCCCCGAGAAGAGTTCTAACTTTTATCATTATGGATCAAATTGTTAAAGTGAAAAACCAAAGAGTTATATCAATCAAAGTACTAAATTTTTGAGAAAAACTTTTTTGCGAATTTCTCAAATATCTCTGTGTTTTTATAGCCCCAGAAGAGTTCTAACTTTTATCATAATAGATCGAATCGCTAAAGTGCAAGACGAAAGAGTTATATCAGTCAAAGTTCGAAATTTTTGAGTAAAATGGGTTTTTTTCCGAATTTCTCATATATCTCTGTGTTCTGATAGCCCACAGAAGAGTTGTAACTTTTATCACGATGTATCGAATTGTTGAAGTGAAAAAGGGAAGACTTATATCAGTCAAATTTCGAAATTTTTGAGTAAAATTTTTCTTGCGTATTTCTTTATCATCTCTGTGTTCTCATAGCCCCGAGAAGAGTTCTAACTTTTATCATAATCGATCGAATCGCTATAGTGAAAAACGAAAGTGTTATATCATTCATAGTACGATATTTTTGAGTAAAACTTTTTTGCGAATTTCTCAAATATCTCTGTGTTTTTATAGGCCCCAGAAGAGTTCTAACTTTTATCATAATAGATCGAATCGTTAAAGTGCAAGACGAAAGAGTTATATCAGTCAAAGTTCGAAATTTTTGAGTAAAATGGGTTTTTTTCCGAATTTCTCCAATATCTCTGTGTTCTGATAGCCCACAGAAGAGTTGTAACTTTTATCACGATGTATCGAATTGTTGAAGTGAAAAAGGGAAGACTTATATCAGTCAAATTTCGAAATTTTTGAGTGAAATTTTTTTTGCGAATTTCTTTAATATCTCTGTGTTCTCATAGCCCCGAGAAGAGTTCTAACTTTTATCATTATGGATCAAATCGTTAAAGTGAAAAACCAAAGTGTTATATCAATCAAAGTACTAAATATTGAGTAAAACTTTTTTGCGAATTTCTCAAATATCTCTGTGTTTTTATAGCCCCCAGAAGAGTTCTAACTTTTATCATAATAGATCGAATCGCTAAAGTGCAAGACGAAAGGGTTAGATCAGTCAAAGTTTGAAATTTTTGAGTAAAATTTGTTTTTTTCCGAATTTCTCCAATATCTCTGTGTTCTGATTGCCCACAGAAGAGTTGTAACTTTTATCACGATGTATCGAATTTTTGAAGTGAAAAAGGGAAGACTTATATCAGTCAAATTTCGAAATTTTTGAGTGAAATTTTTTTTGCGAATTTCTTTAATATCTCTGTGTTCTCATAGCCCCGAGTAGAGTTCTAACTTTTATCATTATGGATCAAATCGCTAAAGTGAAAAACGAAAGAGTTATATCAATCAAAGTACGAAATTTTTGAGTAAAACTATTTTGCGAATTTCTCAAATATCTCTGTGTTTTTATAGCCCCCACAAGAGTTCTAACTTTTATCATAATCGATTGAATCGCTAAAGTGAAAAACGAAAGATTTATATCAATCAAAGTACGAAATTTTTGAGTAAAACTTTTTTGCGAATTTCTCAAATATCTCTGTGTTTTTATAGCCCCCAGAAGAGTTCTAACTTTTATCATAATAGATCGAATCGCTAAAGTCCAAGACGAATGAGTTATATGAGTCAAAGTTCGAAATTTTTGTGTAAAATTGGTTTTTTTCCGAATTTCTCCAATATCTCTGTGTTCTGATAGCCCACCGAAGAGTTGTAACTTTTATCACGATGTATCGAATTGTTGAAGTGAAAAAGGGAAGACTTATATCAGTCAAATTTCGAAATTTTTGAGTAAAATTTTTTTTGCGAATTTCTTTATCATTTCTGTGTTCTCATAGCCCCGAGAAGAGTTCTAACTTTTATCATTATGGATCAAATCGTTAAAGTGAAAAACGAAAGAGTTATATCAAAGTACGAAATTTTTGAGTAAAACTATTTTGCGAATTTCTCAAATATCTCTGTGTTTTTATAGCCTCCAGAAGAGTTTTAACTTTTTTCATGATGGATTGAATTGTTAAAGTGAAAAACGAAAGACTTATATCAGACCAAAATTTTTGAGTAAAATTTCTCTTTCCAATTTCTCCAATATTTCTGTGTTCTGATAGCCTTTTTTTTTTTTTTTTGTTAACGGAGAGGAAATGCGTTACCGCATACCCCAGGCCCCGGGGGAGGCCTGGCGGTTATGTGGGGCTCTTCCCCGCCGACAACGTGTCGGTGAGGACATACCCACTAAAACCTCTCCGGGTGTCCAGCTCAGGTCCTTGACTGGGGGGCACTCCGGGAACGCGTACAGCATGCTTCCGGAGCCCCCCGGAGCAGGTCGTCCGAGGCCGATTCAGCACGCCGGGGGGCACCCTGGTGTAGGTCCCCCGGCAGGGCCGTGAGGCCAAGCCGGCCTAAGGTCGGGGGAGAGGGACACCAGCCCTCCCCCGCCTCTTCCCCTTTTGATGTTTACGGGGGTAAAGCCCGGGAGTCCGGCCCCCCGGCCGGATGTCCCGGGCCCCTACGCGCCGGACTAGCCCGGCGCGGCGGCATACTCTTCTCCGTGTTTGGGGCTGGGGAGGAGGTAGGAAGGAGTTCCTTCCCCTCCCCCCACCAGCACCCCGGCGTGGCGCTAGAGGGGGAGCGATGGCGCATTGTGACGCGCGATCGCTGCCCCGGTCCGTTAAGTCAGGTTTTCCTCGCCGGGCTCACTTACATGGGGAGCTGCCCTCCTCCCACGGCTGCGCGTCCCGAAAGCTGGGCCGGCAGCCGCAGGGGAGGAGGGTCGCTCCATTTCATCATTCCTGTGGCGGTCGCCGTCGTCCCTCTCCTCCGCAATAGTGGGGAGCGAGGGGGCGACCGCCACGGCTCTTCTGCCTCGCCGCCGCCCGGTGAAACTCCGGGGGCGGGGGCCGCTTCTTCTCGGTCGGGGTGGACAGGGCGGGGGTCGAGACGAAGCGTGACCCCCGTCTCCGCCGCCCCTTCTGTTCCTCGCGTCGCCTGGGGGCATACGACCCCCAGGCTGACGCTCCCGCACCTTTTCGGCCTCCTCCTTCTGCAGCATGACTCGCTCGCAGAAGGAGGAGACCGCCTTCCAGGCGCTCTCCCTGCCGACCATCTGACTGATGATGGCCGGCAGGGAGAGGTCATCTCCCACTTCGGCCCTCAAGACTCCGCGCAGCTCTTCCCACGCTGGACACTCTTCCAGCGTATGCCGCGCGGAGTCCCGGGCGGCGCCACAGTGGTGGCACTGTGTCGTCGGCTCTCTCCTTATCCTGCACAGGTACTCACCGAAACAACCATGCCCGGTGAGCACCTGTGTCATCCTGTAGGACAAGCCGCCAAACGGGCGGCCCACCCACTCGTCCAGGTGTGGTAGGACGGCCTCCAAGATCCGAGATCCGGCCGCCGGCGGGTTGTTGATGAGGTTCCTCTTCCATGACCTCATCACCCGCCGACGGGCCCTCTCCCGTAGCAACGCGGCGGCCCTGGGGGTGACTACCCCCCCTCAAGGCGGATGGCTTTTGCCCTGGCGTAGGTCCACGCCAGGGCATCGGCCGTGTACTCCGCCGGGGGGAGCCCCGCCAGGGCCATGATTGCCGCGTTGGGAGCGGTGCGAAACGCGCGCGTTATCCTTCGCGCCAGCCGCCGCTGCACATCGTGCAACACCTTCTTGATGCGGCGGCTGGCCAGCGCCTCGCGGAACCACACCGGGGCTCCGTACAAGGCCCCGGACATGATCGCGAGGGCGTACGCGCGTTTAGCACCCACCCTCGGACCCCGGAGGTTGGGCATCAACCCATTGAGGGCGTTCAATCTCCTGCCCAACCGCTGGGCCAGCTGGTCAAAGTGATCAGCGAAGGCCCAGCGACCGTCCAGGTGCAACCCAAGGTACTTCAGGGTTGCACCCACCTGAACACGGGTGTTGTCCACCAGGACGAAGGCCTGGGGCGGTACCCCGGAGGAGCCATCGTGAAAGAATATGGCTTCTGTCTTCTCCGGGGCCACCCTCAGGCCCAGGCCTTTTATGGCACCGACGACACAGGCCACTGCCCAGTCGCCATTGGCGACTGCTCTTCCCCAGGAGGTCCCCCCTGCCACTATGAACGTGTCGTCAGCGTAGCCGACGACGTAGCAGCGGGGAGGGAGGGCCGTGCGGAGCACTTTGTCGTATGCGGCGTTCCATAGCAGGGGGCCCAACACGGACCCCTGTGGAACGCCACATGACACGTCCCTCCGCTGCTGGAGTCCGTCTTTGTCGCGGAACTCCAGCTCCCTATCCCGGAAATAGTCCTGAACGATGGCGACAAGGTAGGGCGGCAGGCGAAAGTACTAGCTCAGCGCCGCCACCACCTCGCCCCAGGGGAGACTATTAAAGGCGTTGGCGATATCCAGGGATATCGCCAACGCCACCATCCCGTCCCCCGTTAGGGATTCCGAGAGGGACCGAACCTGACGTATCGCGTCAATTGTCGATCGCGCCTCTCGGAACCCGTATTGTTTGGGGGACATTTCAGGACCATTCCGGGCCATATGCCGGATGATGCGGTTAGCGATTATTCGCTCGAAGATCTTACCCGCATCATCCAGCATACAGAGGGGCCTGTACGCGGAGAGACTCTCCGCGGGCTTGCCCTCCTTTTTAAGGAGAACAAGCCGGGCCCTCTTCCACCTCCTGGGGAAGGTACCTTCCCGGAGGCACTTTGTGTACGTGGCACGAAGTGCCTCCCCTACGATAGGCGATGCCCGGGCCCAGATTTTGGCATAGATGCCATCCGGTCCGGGCGCCTTCGCTTTTTTGCCAGTTATTCGGGCGAAGGCCGCGACCATTTCGTGCCTGGACACCTCCAGTTCCTCCGACCATCCTGGGGGAGGGCCGGACTTTTCCGGGATATCCCTCCCCCGGGTGGGGAACAGTGTGTTCACCACCCTTTGGAGGAACTGGGGGTCCAGCGTCTCCGAGACTGGAGGCGCCCATGGGCGAAGCCTTTTCATCACTATACAGTATGGCCTGCCCCATGGGTCGCGATCCAGCTCGGAGAACATATCCTCCCAGGCCGCGGCCTTCGCCCGAGCTATGGCGGTCCTCAGGGCCTTTCTGGCATCCCTGAGGACCGCCGTGGCGTTTGTCAACGCTTCCTCCATGCCCCGTCGCTTGGCGCGCGTGTGCGCCCGCCTGGCGGCCACGGTAGCTCGCCTTAGTTCGGCGAGCTCCGCGGACCACCAGTAGGCGGCGCGGCGCGCCATAGGTCTGCTGCGGGGCATGGAGGCGTCGCAGGCACGCGACATAATCTCACAGAGGCGCTCCGCCTCCTCCTCGGCTCCGAGGTCAGCTCCTCCCTCCGGCCAAGTGGAGGCGAGGAGGCTGACCTCGAGGGCTTCTAGGTCGAGTTTCCTCAGAACCCATCGATTCCTATCCCGGGTGCGGCGGCGTTGCTCTCGCACCTCCGTGGGGTGGGAGACCAGCTCCATGGAGATAAGTCTATGATCAGACGTCTCTCCGAGGGAGCCGGTCTCCACCGTCCATCCCTGGACCCTGTTTAGGGCCTCGGGGGAGGCCCATGTCACGTCGACAATGGACTCTCCCCCGGTCCCCACGTAGGTGCTGACCCGGCCCCGGTTCAAAAGGACCAGGCCGAGCCCCGCCGCAAACTCTAAAGCGAGGCGGCCCCTCGCGTCAGTGCGGGAGGAGCCCCAGGCCACAGCGTGGGCATTGAGGTCTCCCCTCACGATGACAGGCCTTGGAGAGCGACTGAGTATGTCGCTCTCCATGCCGTCTAAGGCCGCCTCGTACTCCCCCCTGGTTAGGCTAGGGGGGAGATAGCACCCCAGGACATCGATGGGTCCGTACTCGACCATGACGAAGCCCTCGCCAGCCGATAGAGGAATCATCGGCGGAGCGCCCGGCACATGATGGCTGACCATCGCCACCTTCCCCGAGGGATCTCCAACCCAGTTGGGGTTGCCCTCGGGGATCCTATAAGGATCGGCGACGATGGCCAGCCCGCCACCCCCCTTCGCCAGGCACTGCGCAAGCATGTCTTGCGCAGCCCTGGCGTGATTGAGGTTGGCCTGGAGGAGCCTAGGGGGCATTTTCGGATGTCCCCTGAGGCTCCTCCACCTCCATCTCGGTTTCGCGGGTTTCCGCGTTCTCGGTTCTTATGGTCCTCTCCCTTTGCGGGAGAGGGGTTTCCTCCTCAACTACCACCATGGGGACCGGAGCAGGGGGCGGGGTTAAGTCTGAGATTGTAGATGGCCCCGCCTCCCTCCGGTCCTCGGTGCTCAGGGGCGCCCATTGCGGCTTGTTAGCCAAGCACCCCTTTGCACCGATTCTGTGCTCGGCAGGCTTGCCCGCGTCGCGACAGACCGGGCAGCCCGCCTTGGCAGTGCATGCCTTGGCCAGATGGCCAAGGCCTCCGCACCTGTAGCAGCAGCCGGATCTATCGATCCGGCTGCTGCATTTGGCCTGGACGTGGCCTTGGGCCAGGCACTTGTGGCACTGCAGCCCCCGAGGGGGAAGCAGCACCACTCGGCAGCTCGACCAGCCCACCCTGACGCGGGGGGCGGCCAGAGCTGCCTTGCCAGCCTTGGCTGGGATACGTACCCAGCAGTTGCCTAGCCCGTTGGGAGCCGTTCGGATCTCCCCCACTTTGATGTCGTGGGGGGAGCATCCTCCTATGGCTCCCAAGGCATCGGCCACCTCACTCGAGGTGACCGAATCGTCCAGGCCACTCAACCGTAGCTCGATCGTCTTGCACGGTCGAGCTACTTTAACGTCATCTCTGACTCCGAGGGCCTCCCTGATCCCTTCGGCCAGGGCGTCGGCCTTGGTGCCGTTTTCTACGCCCCTGACCTCTAGGATCAGGGCCCCCGTAACGGCTCGTCTCGGGCGCAGGTCCTCAATCCCGAGGGAGGAGAGATCTACCTTCTCCCTCGCGGTCTTGAGGACCTGCGCGTATGCTCCCGGGTCGGCGCAAGTGACCGTTACGGCCGCCGTGGTCGGCGGCCTGATCTTGGTCACCTTAGCCGGACCCTGGGAGCCGGCTCCTCCTGGGGTTTGCCCCCCTGGTCCCCCCTGGCCCCCTCCACGTCCGCCCCTCTTCTTCTTCTTCTTCGAAGAAGTAGAAGGTTGTTGGGGGGTGGGTTTCGGGGGCGGGATCGGGAGGACCCTAGTCGGCCTCGCCGCCGGGGGTGGGGCCGTCTTTGTCGCCCTTTCGGCGGCTTTGACGGCCTTTTTCCTGGTCTTTTTGGAGACCACCTCCGTCCATAGCTCTAGTATGGACGGGGTGGCCTCCCTCTGCGTCGTCGGAGCGGGCCTAGCGGCCACTGCGACCGCGTTGTCCGCTCCTTTCTGGGGGGCAACCCCGGACTGCCTGGCGATCTTGCCCGCAGTCGAGGGTGCCTTGGGTCTTTCCGCCCCCCTGGGGGCGGGGAGAAGTCCCATCTCAGCGAGGACGGCCGGGAGGACTCTAGAGAGAGCCTCCTTTAGGCCGTCCTCGGTCAGGGCTTTCGCCCTCTTCCTTTCTTTCTTCCCGCTCTCCCCGACCCTGGCCCATCCCGATGTCTCCAGAGAACTGGAGGGAGGGGGGAGGGCAGGGAAGGAGGAGCGGGAAACGGGAGCCGCTATCCGGTCCGCCGCTTTAGACAGGGGGTTCAGCTGCTTGCTGACCCCCTTTAGCGGCGGACGGAAGTACGGCTCCTTTAATATCTCCGTGGAGACCACTACCGGCAACTTTCTGTTCCGGGTGGTCTCTGCTTTGGCGGGAGTTTCCTCGACAAGGGGTCCCTCCACGGCCGTTTCCGTGTCCATATGGGTCCCCCCGGTCAGGGCGCCTAGGACTTCGTCGTCGAGGTCCAGATCCGTCTGGACCTCGACGACCGTTTCGCCCTCGCCGGCGGCTCGTGCCGAGAGGCCCTTTTCGAGAAGGGCAATGCGAATTCGCAATTGCCCTATCTCGGCCTCCAGGCGCTTCTTCTCCAAGGCTCACTTGGCCTTGGCCTTGGCCAGTGCCGCGCTCTCGTCTCGCTGCGTACGAGCCTCAGGGCTCTCCGCTTGCCTTGTTACAATAGTGGACAAGCCGGCCGTAAGGTCCGTGTACACACTCCATAAGTCCCTCTTGATGGGACCCTGGATGTTTGTGAACCTTTCTACCGACTTGGCCAGCATCCCAAGGCTCTGCGACATAACTGCAGCAACAGCCGCGATTGGCTGTTGCTCCAGTTCTTCGGCGCGTTCTAGGGCCCTCTCTTGGGCCTTGGCGGCTCGAGCAGAGGAGGGGTGGACCTCCGGGTCGTTAATGGCCCTGTGGTCCTTTTTCACCTTCCTCGCCTTTGCTGCATCGGCCTTCCTTGCGAGGGCCTCCGCCGTGAATTGCCCCTCGTGAGAAGGGTCTTTCGCCGGCCTGCCTCGCCCCCTCTTGGTCGGACCTTCGTCCGACTCGGAGGAAGACGAGATGTAGTATGCGGGCTTCTTTTTTACATAGGCCCGCTTTGTCCCTCGCCCCGTCGAATCCCTATCCGTGTCAACGTCCATGTATATGGGATCCGTGACTCGGGACGGGGACGACGGCAGAGACGCCGCCTTCTTTGTTTTCAGGCCAGATGGCCCGGGAGTACTACCCTTCTCGGGGCGAGGGGTATCCGGTCCGCAGCTGTCGAGTTTCGGCCCCTTGCTGCAGGCCAGGCCCGGCCTCGAGCCGGTGGGACGTGCCTTCCCACCTTTCGGCAGGAAATCCTCCAGAGTAATCTGGAGTCTCTTGGTCTCCATCTTGTTGGGGGGGTTCTCCTGAGAGCTGGACGGGGTAAAAAGTTCCAGCCCGCCAGTCCCGGTGGAGGGTCCTCTCACATATTTCGAGGCCTCTCTCCCTTCTGCGGGAGAGATGTCCCCTGTTTTCAAATCGGGAGAGGACGAGGATCTCGTCCCCCCCAGACCGCCACCTGAGCGGACACCCTTGGGCGTACCGCTTCTTCCTGCCTCTTTTGATTTTTTAATGAATTGTTCATTTTGAAGAAATATCCCACTCCCCGTGATGGCTGGACCGACCGGCGTATCTCCCACCCCGCCGAAACATGACCGGTACGGGTGCCCCCGGTACTCCGGGGGGGTCGGCTTATGGCGCAGGCCCTGGGGATGTGACATCCAGGGCACGGGCCTCCAGCCCCCTACACACCCCTACGGAGGATCCATCAAAGGCTCGCCCCGTATGGGCTTTCAGGGGTCCCCCGCTTATGTTCTGATAGCCCCCAGAAGACTTCTAACTTTTATCATGATGGATCGAATCGCTAAAGTGAAAAACGAAAGAATTATATCAGACCAAAATTTTTGAGAAAAATTTTTTTTGTGAATTTCTCCAATATCTCTATGTTCTGATAGCCCCCAGAAGAGTTCAAACTTTTATCATAATGGATCGAATCGCTAAAGTGAAAAACAAAAGAGTTGTATCAGTCAAAGTTCAAAATATTTGAGTAAAATTATTTTTGCGATATTCTCCAATATTTGTGTGTTCTGATAGCCCCCAGAAGACTTCTAACTTTTATCATGATGGATCGAATCGCTAAATTGAAAAACGAAAGACTTATATGCGATCGAAATTTTTGAGAAAAATTTTTTTTGCGGATTTCTCCAATATCTCTGTGTTCTGATAGCCCCCAGAAGACTTCTAACTTTTATCATGATGGATCGAATCGCTAAAATGAAAAACGAAAGACTTATATCAGACCAAAATTTTTGAGAAAAATTTCTTTTGCGAATTTCTCCAATATCTCTGTGCTCTGATAGCCTTTTTTTTTTTTTTTTTTTTTTTTTGACGAAGGGGAAATGCGTTACCGCATACCCCAGGCCTCGGGGGAGGCCTGGCGGTTATGTGGGGCTCTCCCCCGCTGTCGACGTGACGACGGGGGCATATCCACTAAAATCCCTCCGGGTGTCCGGCTCTGGTCCTTGGCTGGGGGACTCCGGGAACGCGTACAGCATGCTTCCGGAGCCCCCCGGACCGGTCGGCCGAGGCTGACTCAGCACGCCGGGGGCACCTGGTGCGGGTCCCCCGGCAGGGCCGTGAGGCCAAGCCGGCCTCAGGTCGGGGGGAGAGGGACACCAGCCCTCCCCCACCTCTTCCCCTTTTGATGTTTACGGGGGTAAAGCCCGGGAGTCCGGCCCCCCGGCCGGATGTCCCGGGCCCCTACGCGCCGGACTAGTCCGGCGCGGCGGCATACTCTTCTCCGTGTTGGGGGGTGAGGAGGTAGGAAGGAGTTCCTTCCCCTCCCCCCACCAGCACCCCGGCGAGGCGTTAGAGGGGGAGCGATGGCGCATTGTGACGCGCGATCGCTCCCCCGGACCGTTAAGTCAGGTCTGCCTCGCCGGGCTCACTTACATGGGGAGGGGCCCTCCTCCCACGGCCGCGCGTCCCGTAAGCTGGGCCGGCAGCCGCAGGGGAGAAGGGTCGCTCCATTTCATCATTTCGGTGGCGGTCGCCGTCGTCCCTCTCCTCCGCAATAGTGGGGAGCGAGGGGGCGACCGCCACGGCTCTTCTGCCCCGCCGCCGACCGGTGGAACTCCGGGGGCGGGGGCCGCTTCTTCTCGGTCGGGGCGGTCGGGGCGGGGGCCGAGACGAAACGTGACCCCCGTCTCCGCCGCCCCTTCTGTTCCTCGCATCGCCTGGGGCCATACGACCCCCCGGCTGACGCTCCCGCACCTTTTCGGCCTCCTCCTTCTGCAGCATGAGTCGCTCGCAGTAGGAGGAGACCGCCTTCCAGGCGCTCTCCCTGCCAACCATCTGACTAATGATGGCCGGCAGGGAGATGTGTTCTGATAGCCCCCAGAAGACTTCTAACTTTTATCATGATGAATCGAATCGCTAAAGTGAAAAACGAAAGACTTATATCAGACCAAAATTTTTGAGAAAAATTTTTTTTGCGAATTTCTCCAATATCTCTGTGTTCTGATAGCCCCCAGAAGAGTTCAAACTTTTATCATGATGGATCGAATCGCTAAAGTGAAAAACGAAAGAGTTATATCAGTCAAAGTTCGAAATATTTGAGTAAAATTTTTTTTGCGAATTTCTCCAATATCTCTGTGTTCTGATAGCCCCCAGAAGAGTTCAAACTTTTATCATGATGGATCGAATCGCTAAAGTGAAAAACGAAAGAGTTATATCAGTCAAAGTTCGAAATGTTTGAGTAAAATTTTTTTTGCGGATTTCTCATATACTACTGTGTCCAAAAAGTAAGGTGACATTGCATTTATTTCGAAAATTCTTTATTTATTCTTGCAAATCAATTTCGTCCCCTTCAAAGTAATCCCCCCCTGATATAATACACTTATTCCAACGGATTTTCCAATCTTCGAAACAGTTGTAATAATCGATTTCAGGAATGGCCTTTAGCTCCTTCTTCGCAGCGGCTTGAATCTCTTCTATCGACTCGAAACGGTGTCCCCGGAGCGGCCGCTTGAGTTTGCTGAATAGCCAGAAGTCGCATGGAGCCAAATCAGGTGAATACGGTGGTTGTGGAACGATATTAGTCGAGTTTTTGGTTAAAAAATCACGAATAATCAGCGCAGTGTGTGACGGTGCATTATCGTGGTGCAAAAACCAAGTGTTGTTTCGCCACAATTCCGGCCTCTTCTGTCGGATAGCGTTACGCAAACGACGCATAACGTTCAAATAATATTCCTTATTGACTGTTTGGCCCGGCGGAAGGAACTCGTAATGCACAACACCACGATAATCGAAAAAAACAGTCAGCATAACCTTGATTTTTGAGCGACTTTGACGTGGTTTTTTCGGTCTCGGCTCACCTTTGGCACGATATTCACTCGATTGGTCGGTTGTTTCGGGATCGTAAGCGTAGATCCAAGTCTCATCTTCAGTGATAATGCGTTTTGTCTTGTCAATGTAGTCGGAAAGCATTGCTTCACACACTTCAACGCGGCGACTTTTTTCCAAAAATTCAATGATTTTGGTACCAGTCGAGATTTGACGCGTTTGAGAGCCAACACATCCTTCAAAATGGAATTGACCGAGCCTTTTGATATGCCAATCTCATCAGAAATGTCTCTAATGGTTAAACGACGGTTTTCCAACACCAAATCTTTAATTTTTTGGACGTGAGCTTCGTTGGTTGCGGTTGATGGTCGCCCAGAACGCTCCTCGTCTTCAACACGTTCTCGACCTTCATGGAAGTCTTTGTACCACTTGTATACATTTTTTTTCGACATAACCTTATCGCCAAAGGCATTCTGCAGCATCCGCAACGATTCTGCAGCAGAAATTTCATTCCGCAAACAAAATTTAATGCAAATTCTTTGCTCAACAAATGTAGACATGGCAAAAAACGAGAAATTCACTTTTAGCAGCTCACAAAACAATGCGTATCTCAAACACTAATGGATATTTTGACGTGTTACTTCTCTTGGATGTCAAAGACAGTCCTACCAACCTAAAAAAAATTTTATTCCTCCAAATCCGTGCGCGCGGGGGTGCATTTAAAATGCAATGTCACCTTACTTTTTGGACACAGTAGTATCTCTGTGTTCTGATAGCCCCCAGAAGACTTCTAACTTTTATCATGATGGATCGAATCGCTAAAGTGAAAAACGAAAGACTTATATCAGACCAAAATTTTTGAGAAAAATTTCTTTTGCGAATTTCTCCAATATTTCTGTGTTCTGATAGCCCCCAGAAGACTTCTAACTTTTATCATGATGGATCGAATCGCTAAAGTGAAAAACGAAGGAGTTGTATCAGTCAAAGTTCGAAATATTTGAGTAAAATTATTTTTGATATTTTCTTCAATATCTGTGTTTACTGATAGCCCCCAGAAGACTTCTAACTTTTATCATGATGGATCGAATCGCTAAAGTGAAAAACGAAAGACTTATACCAGACCAAAATTTTTGAGAAAAATTTCTTTTGCGAATTTCTCCAATATTTCTGTGTTCTGATAGCCCCCAGAAGAGTTTTAACTTTTTTAATGATGGATCGAATCGCTAAAGTGAAAAACAAAAGTGAAAAACAAAAGTGAAAAACAAAGAGTTGTATCAGTCAAAGTTCGAAATTTTTGAGTAAAATTTTTTTTGCGAATTTCTCCAATATCTCTGTGTTCTGATAGCCTTTTTTTTTTTTTTTTTTTTTTTTTTTTTTTTTGTTGACGGAGGGGAAATGCGTTACCGCATACCCCAGGCCCCGGGGGAGGCCTGGCGGTTATGTGGGGCTCTCCCCCGCCGTCGACGTGACGACGGGGGCATACCCACTAAAACCCCTCCGGATGTCCGGCTCTGGTCCTTGACTGGGGGACTCCGGGAACGCGTGCAGCATGCTTCCGGAGCCCCCCGGACCTATCGGCCAAGGCCGACTCAGCACGCCGGGGGTACCCTGGTACAGGTCCCCCGACAGGGCCGTGAGGCCAAGCCGGCCTCAGGTCGGGGGAGAGGGACACCAGCCCTCCCCCGCCTCTTCCCCTTAAGGTGTTTACGGGGGTAAAGCCCGGGAGTCCGGCCCCCCGGCCGGATGTCCCGGGCCCCTACGCGCCGGACTAGTCCGGCGCGGCGGCTTTTCCTTCTCAGTGTTGGGGGGAAGGAGGTAGGAATGAATTCCTTCCCCTCCCCCACCAGCACCCCGGCGAGGCGCTAGAGGGGGGGAGCGATAGCGCGTTGTATCGCGCGATCGCTCCCCCAGACCGTTAGGTCAAGTCTGCCTCGCCGGGCTCACTAACTCGGAGGGCCCTCCTCCCACGGCTGCGCGTCCCGAAAGCTGGGCCGTCAGCCGTAGGGGAGGAGGGTCGCTCCCTTTCATCATTCCCGTGGCGGTTGCCGTCGTCACTCTCCTCCTCGATAGTGGGGAGAGAGGGGGCGACCGCCACGGCTCTTCTGCCCCGCCGTCGCCCGGTGGAACTCCGGGGGCGGGGGCCGCTTCTTCTCGGTCGGGGCGGACGGGGCGGGGGCCGAGACGAAGCGTGACCCCCGTCTCCGCCGCCCCTTCTGTTCCTCGCGTCGCCTGGGGGCATACGACCCCCAGGTTGACGCTCCCGCACCTTTTCGGCCTCCTCCTTCTGCAGCATGACTCGCTCGCAGAAGGAGGAGACCGCCTTCCAGGCGCTCTCCCTGCCGACCATCTGACTGATGATGGCCGGCAGGGAGAGGTCATCTCCCACTTCGGCCCTCAAGACTCCGCGCAGCTCTTCCCACGCTGGACACTCTTCCAGCGTGTGCCGCGCGGAGTCCCGGGCGGCGCCACAGTGGTGGCACTGTGTCGTCGGCTCCCTCCTTATCCTGCACAGGTACTCACCGAAACAACCATGCCCGGTGAGCACCTGTGTCATCCTGTAGGACAAGCCGCCAAACGGGCGGCCCACCCACTCGTCCAGGTGTGGTAGGACGGCCTCCAAGATCCGAGATCCGGCCGCCGGCGGGTTGTCGATGAGGTTCCTCTTCCATGACCTCATCACCCGCCGACGGGCCCTCTCCCGTAGCAACGCGGCGGCCCTGGGGGTGACTACCCCCACCTCAAGGCGGGTGGCTTTTGTCCTGGCGTAGGTCCACGCCAGGGCATCGGCCGTGTACTCCGCCGGGGGGAGCCCTGCCAAGGCCATGATTGCCGCGTTGGGAGCGGTGCGAAACGCGCGCGTTATCCTTCGCGCCAGCCGCCGCTGCACATCGTGCAACACCTTCTTGATGCGGCGGCTGGCCAGCGCCTCGCGGAACCACACCGGGGCTCCGTACAGGGCCCCGGACATGATCGCGAGGGCGTACGCGCGTCTAGCACCCACCTTCGGACCCCGGAGGTTGGGCATCAACCCATTAAGGGCGTTCAATCTCCTGCCCAACCGCTGGGCCAGCTGGTCAAAGTGATCAGCGAAGGCCCAGCGACCGTCCAGGTGCAACCCAAGGTACTTCAGGGTTGCACCCACCTGAACACGGGTGTTGTCCACCAGGACGAAGGCCTGGGGCGGTACCCCGGAGGAGCCATCGTGAAAGAATATGGCTTCTGTCTTCTCCGGGGCCACCCTCAGGCCCAGGCCTTTTATGGCACCGACGACACAGGCCACTGCCCAGTCGCCGTTGGCGACTGCTCCTCCCCAGGAGGTCCCCCCCGCCACTATGAACGTGTCGTCAGCGTAGCCGACGACGTAGCAGCGGGGGGGAGGGCCGTGCGGAGCACTTTGTCGTATGCGGCGTTCCATAGCAGGGGGCCCAACACGGACCCCTGTGGAACGCCACATGACACGTCCCTCCGCTGCTGGAGTCCGTCTTTGTCGCGGAACTCCAGCTCCCTATCCCGGAAATAGTCCTGAACGATGGCGACGAGGTAGGGCGGCAGGCGAAAGTACTCGCTCAGCGCCGCCACCACCTCGCCCCAAGGGAGACTATTAAAGGCGTTGGCGATATCCAGGGATATCGCCAACGCCACCATCCCGTCCCCCGTTAGGGATTCCGAGAGGGACCGAACCTGACGTATCGCGTCAATTGTCGATCGAGCCTCTCGGAACCCGTATTGTTTGGGGGACAGTTCAGGACCATTCCGGGCCATATGCCGGATGATGCGGTTAGCGATTATTCGCTCGAAGATCTTACCCGCATCATCCAGCATACAGAGGGGCCTGTACGCGGAGGGACTCTTCGCGGGCTTGCCCTCCTTTTTAAGGAGGACAAGCCGGGCCCTCTTCCACCTCCTGGGGAAGGTACCTTCCCGGAGGCACTTCGTGTACGTGGCACGAAGTGCCTCCCCTACGATAGGCGATGCCCGGGCCCAGATTTTGGCATAGATGCCATCCGGCCCAGGCGCCTTCGCTTTTTTGCCAGTTATTCGGGCGAAGGCCGCGACCATTTCGTGCCTGGACACCTCCAGTTCCTCCGACCATCCTGGGGGAGGGCCGGACTTTTCCGGGATATCCCTCCCCCGGGTGGGGAACAGTGTGTTCACCACCCTTTGGAGGAACTGGGGGTCCAGCGTCTCCGAGACTGGAGGCGACCATGGGCGAAGCCTTTTCATCACTATACAATATGGCCTGCCCCATGGGTCGCGATCCAGCTCGGAGATCATATCCTCCCAGGCCGCGGCCTTCGCCCGAGCTATGGCGGTCCTCAGGGCCTTCCTGGCATCCCTGAGGACCGCCGTGGCGTTTGTCAACGCTTCCTCCATGCCCCGTCGCTTGGCGCGCGTGTGCGCCCGCCTGGCGGCCACGGTAGCCCGCCTTAGTTCGGCGAGCTCCGCGGACCACCAGTAGGCGGTGCGGCGCGCCATAGGTCTGCTGCGGGGCATGGAGGCGTCGCAGGCACGCGACATAATCTCACAGAGGCGCTCCGCCTCCTCCTCGGCTCCGAGGTCAGCTCCTCCCTCCGGCCAAGTGGAGGCGAGGAGGCTGACCTCGAGGGCTTCTAGGTCGAGTTTCCTCAGAACCCATCGATTCCTATCCCGGGTGCGGCGGCGTTGCTCTCGCACCTCCGTGGGGGGGGAGACCAGCTCCATGGAGATAAGTCTATGATCAGACGTCTCTCCGAGGGAGCCGGTCTCCACCATCCATCCCTGGACCCTGTTTAGGGCCTCGGGGGAGGCCCATGTCACGTCGACAATGGACTCTCCCCCGGACCCCACGAAGGTGCTGACCCGGCCCCGGTTCAAAAGGACCAGGCCGAGCCCCGCCGCAAACTCTAAAGCGAGGCGGCCCCTCGCGTCAGTGCGGGGGGAGCCCCAGGCCACAGCGTGGGCATTGAGGTCTCCCCCCACGATGACAGGCCTTGGAGAGCGACTGAGTATGTCGCTCTCCATGCCGTCTAAGGCCGCCTCGTACTCCCCCCTGGTTAGGCTAGGGGGGAGATAGCATCCCAGGACATCGATGGGTCCGTACTCGACCATGACGAAGCCCTCGCCAGCCGATAGAGGAATCATCGGCGGAGCGCCCGGCACATGATGGCTGACCATCGCCACCTTCCCCGAGGGATCTCCAACCCAGTTGGGGTTGCCCTCGGGGATCCTATAAGGATCGGCGACGATGGCCAGCCCGCCACCCCCCTCCGCCAGGCACTGCGCAAGCATGTCGTGCGCAGCCCTGGCGTGATTGAGGTTGGCCTGGAGGAGCCTAGGGGGCATTTTCGGATGTCCCCTGAGGCTCCTCCACCTCCATCTCTGTTACGCGCGTTTCCGCGCACGCATTTCTCATGCTCCTCTCCCTTTGCGGGAGAGGGGCTTCCTCCTCGACTACCATGGGGGCCGGAGCTGGGGGCGGGGTTGGTGTTAAACTTGTAGATGACCCCGCCTCATTCCGGCCCTTGGCGCTCAGGGGTGCCCGTTGCGGCTTATTCGCCAGGCATCCCTTCGCGCCGATCCTATGCTCGGCGGGCTTGCCCGCGTCGCGACAGACCGGGCAGCCCGCCTTGGCAATGCATGCCTTGGCCAGATGGCCAAGGCCTCCGCACCTGTAGCAGCAGCCGGATCTATCGATCCGGCTGCTGCATTTGGCCTGGACATGGCCTTGGGCCAGGCACTTGTGGCACTGCAGCCCCCGAGGGGGAAGCAGCACCACTCGGCAGCTCGACCAGCCCACCCTGACGCGGGGGGCGGCCAGAGCTGCCTTGCCAGCCTTGGCTGGGATACGTACCCAGCAGGTGCCTAGCCCGTTGGGAGCCGTTCGGATCTCCCCCACTTTGATGTCGTGGGGGGAGCATCCTCCTATGGCTCCCAAGGCATCGGCCACCTCACTCGAGGTGACCGAATCGTCCAGGCCACTCAACCGTAGCTCGACCGTCTTGCACGGTCGAGCTACTTTAACGTCATCTCTGACTCCGAGGGCCTCCCTGATCCCTTCGGCCAGGGCGTCGGCCTTGGTGCCGTTTTCTACGCCCCTGACCTCTAGGATCAGGGCCCCCGTAACGGCTCGTCTCGGGCGCAGGTCCTCAATCCCGAGGGAGGAGAGATCTACCTTCTCCCTCGCGGTCTTGAGGACCTGCGCGTATGCTCCCGGGTCGGCGCAAGTGACCGTTACGGCCGCCGTGGTCGGCGGCCTGATCTTGGTTACCTTGGCCGGACCCTGGGAGCCGGCTCCTCCTGGGGTTTGCCCCCCTGGTCCCCCCTGGCCCCCTCTACGTCCACCCCTCTTCTTCTTCTTCTTCGAAGAAGTAGAAGGTTGTTGGGGGGTGGGTTTCGGGGGCGGGATCGGGAGGACCCTAGTCGGCCTCGCCGCCGGGGGTGGGGCCGTCTTTGTCGCCCTTTCGGCGGCTTTGACGGCCTTTTTCCTGGTCTTTTTGGAGACCACCTCCGTCCATAGCTCTAGTATGGACGGGGTGGCCTCCTTCTGCGTCGTCGGAGCGGGCCTAGCGGCCACTGCGACCGCGTTGTCCGCTCCTTTCTGGGGGGCTATCCCGGACTGCCTGGCGATCTTGCCCGCAGTCGGGGGTGCCTTGGGCCTTTCCGCCCCCCTGGGGGCGGGGAGAAGTCCCATCTCAGCGAGGACGGCCGGGAGGACTCTAGAGAGAGCCTCCTTTAGGCCGTCCTCGGTCAGGGCTTTCGCCCTCTTCCTTTCTTTCTTCCCGCTCTCCCCGACCCTGGCCCATCCCGATGTCTCCAGAGAACTGGAGGGAGGGGGGAGGGCAGGGAAGGAGGAGCGGGAAACGGGAGCCGCTATCCGGTCCGCCACTTTAGACAGGGGGTTCAGCTGCTTGCTGACCCCCTTTAGCGGCGGACGGAAGTACGGCTCCTTTAATATCTCCGTGGAGACCACTACCGGCAACTTTCTGTGTCGGGTGGTCTCCACGTGGGCAGAGGGCTCCTCAACGGGGGGCTCCTCCCTGTCCGTCTCTACTGACGGTCCCTGTTGAGTTCCTCCAGTCAGGGCGCCTAGTACCGTGTCATCGAGGTCCAGGTCTGTCTGGACCTCGACATCGGTACCGTACTCCCTGGTAGCTTGCATCGAGGAGGCTTGCTCGAGTAGGGCAATGCGGACCCGCATTTGCCCCAACTCGGCTTCCAGCCTCCTCTTTTCTACCACCCATTTGGCCTTAGCCTTGGCCAGGGCCGCTCTCTCCTCCCTATGCGCTTGTTCAGCGGGGCTCTCCTCTTGCCTTGTTAGGATGGCGGTCAGTCCCGCCGTGAGGTCCGCGTATGCGTTCCAGAGGTCCTTTCTAATAGGACCCTGGATGTTCGTGGACCTCTCGACGGATTTAGCCAGCATCCCGAGGCTCTGCGTCATTACGGCCGCAACGGCCGCAATCGGTTGTTGTTCCAACTCTTCGGCTCGTTCAAGAGCCATCTCCTGCGCTTTGACCGCTCTGGCTGAGGAGGGTTGGACGTCGGGGTTAACGATATCCCTGTGGTCCTTTTTAATCCTCCTCGCCATGTTGGCTTCAGCCTTCTTAGCGAGGGCCTCCGCTGTGAATTGGCCAGCGTGGGAGGGATCCTTGGCTGGCCTTCCTCGTCCCTTCTTTTTCGGTCCCTCGTCCGACTCCGAAGAGGACGATATGTAGTAAGCAGGTGTTGACTTCTTACTATGCGCTCTCTTTTTTCCCCGTCCCACCGACTCTGCGTCCGAGTCCACATCCATATGGATGGGCACTCCGGCAGAGATCGGGGAGGGTGGCAGGGAGGGTCTTTCCTTACTTCCCAGGCCAGATGGCCCGGGAGTACTGCTCGGGTCGAGGCGGGTTTCGTCCGACCCACAGCTATCGGGTTTAACACCCTTGCTGCAGGCCGGGCCCGGCCTCGAGCCAGTGGGACGTGCCTTCCCACCCTTGGGGAGGAAGTCCTCCAACGTGACTTGGAGCCTCCTGGTCTCCTTTTTGGGGGGGTTCCCCGGAGAGCTGGACGGGCTGAAAAGCTCCAGCCCGCCAGCCCCCATGGAGGGTCCCCTCGCGTGTTTGGTCGTATCTCTCCCTTCTGCGGGAGAGATATCCCCTTTCGCTAGGTTGGGAGAGGACAAGGACCTTGTCCCTCCCAATCCGTTGCCCGAGCGGGCGCCCTTAGGCGTGCCGCTTTTCCCTGCCTCGTTTTTAATATTTAATATCATTTTGTGATTGATCCCACTCCCCGTGACAGCTGGACCGACCGGCGTATCTCCCACCCCGCCGAAACATGACCGGTACGGGTGCCCCCGGTACTCCGGGGGGGTCGGCTTATGGCGCAGGCCCTGGGGATGTGACATCCAGGGCACGGGCCTCCAGCCCCCTACACACCCATACGGAGGAGCCATCAAGGGCTCGCCCCGTATGGGCTTTCAGGGGTCCCCCGCCTCCGACAGCGGGGGCACCGTCACGGGTGGCGCCACCCGGGGGGCCCCACGGACGGGTTGGGCAACGGAAGCGACGCCCCTTCCGCACCCTAGCCGCCGTGGCGACCAGCACGTCCACCCAGGGGGGTGACAACTCCCCTGGGGGGACAAGACTCCGGCCCGGCACCCGCTTCGGAAGGGACGCCGTCGCGGAATGCCGGGCCAGCCAACACCGCCCCGGGCCCTGCAACGGAATACTTCCGAGCGGCCCCGGAGCCAGTCCAGCCCGCAACCTCGGGGAGGGTTTCCCACGAGGAACGCGCTGGACCGTCCTCCACCGCTCCGACCCTGCCCCGGAATAAGTCCGGGCGGCCCGGAGACGGCCCAGCCCGCTGGGTCCGGTAAACCGGGGTCCCAGCGGCCCGTCTCATCCGATTGGGGGCGGCGAGGAGTTCCGTTCCGGGACAAGTCC
The DNA here is from genome assembly GCF_016802725.1 of Solenopsis invicta. Classification (NCBI taxonomy): domain Eukaryota; kingdom Metazoa; phylum Arthropoda; class Insecta; order Hymenoptera; family Formicidae; genus Solenopsis; species Solenopsis invicta. Next base: position 9,857,024 of record NC_052674.1, on the reverse strand, counting down.
CTTCACAGAGACCCTTCGCCGCTGTCCGCACTCGCCCTCGGCCCTGCCTCGGATAGGTCCGAGCGGCCCGAGGGCCGCCCCGACCCGATGCATCGGGGAGAGTTTCCCACGATGCACGCGCCGGGACACCCCCACCGCTCCGACCCTGCCCTGGAATAAGCCCAGGCGGCCCGGAACGGCCCAGCCCGACGGGATTGGCCGCGCCAAACCCGCCGGCTCGTCCTTCCCGGAGGGACTGGCTTTCCCCGTGCCAGGACGCGAGCCGTGAAAACGACACCGTCCCCAGACACAGGGATTACCAGCCCCTCTTCTTCCCGTGCCCGCCGCGCCGGAAGGCGCCTTGGGCAAGGCATTTGCCTTCGGTCTGAAGACAAATGCCTTTCACGTGACCTCTTGGCCCCCAGCCCCGAAAACATTCGGGGATGGGGTTCACCCTCTCACCACGTTGAGGTGGGTCACATCGAGAGGGGTGTTCTGATAGCCCCCAGAAGAGTTCTAACTTTTATCATGATGGATCGAATCGCTAAAGTGAAAAACGAAAGACTTATATCAGACCAAAATTTTTGAGAAAAATTTTTTTTGCGAATTTCTCCAATATTTCTGTGTTCTGATAGCCCCCAGAAGACTTCTAACTTTTATCATGATGGATCGAATCGCTAAAGTGAAAAACGAAAGACTTATATCAGACCAAAATTTTTGAATGTCCTAACTAAAGGAACTGTCGTTAGTCTTGTTAAATGCGAATCGAGTTTTCCCCATCTTTCGTTGAACGCTGCAAAGAGTTCAACTGGGGTGTGTTCGAAGCAAAGCTTGATGGCCACTCGAGCGAACGCCGCGAATTCGATTTTGCGAAACTCTCGAGGTCTCTTCTGCTCGCAGCCACCTGGACCTCGTTATCTCAGGCAGTTTGAAGTGTCCACCGTCCGGAAACGACCGAGAGGCTGCCGGGCCGAATACGGCGCACCGTCGAAAACAGCCGCGCGTTGGTCCGAAGGGTCGTACACTGCTGGATTATTTACCAGAGGAAAGGACGGATCCTCCATCCCCACGGTAATAGCTTTATATTGGAAAACTTCTGCAAATTTGTTCCCGCTTGAATCATTGAAGCGCATTTCGTGGATTCGATGAATCGAAAATTTCGCGGGATCCGCAGCGGAGCCTTCGAAGTGGGTCACGTTTTTCGGAAATAACATTCGTTGTGCGAGCAATCGCCAATGGACGGTATTAACTTTAAATAAAGACCAGAAGGGGGAAAAAGACCAGAAAGGCGTTTCCTAATGGAAGAAAGAAGGAAATTGTAGGGGGCAGAAAGTTTTTACGTCCACAAAAGCTCTCGATCGTGATCAGAAATATTTTGTTGCAAATTACATACATTTTTCAATTAAAGACTTCAACGTAATAATGGGGTACGTTTACAATTGACAGAATATCCTAAATGTGATCGTAACCCTGGAAAAGCAGATTTATTGGAATTAAACACGACTTTACGTTCAAAATAAATTTTACAAGTTGTAAACTCTCTCTTCTCGTTCTTCGAACTCGTTAATTTCGGTAATAAATTTGCTCATCAAGAGCATTTTATCGAGTTTTTTTTATTGATTGTAAAGTTCTATCAGGTGATGATTCATTGGCTTCCGATAAACGGCATCACATCATTCGACAATCTCGGAGTTTTCTTTCTCGCACTCGGATCAAAGGCGCGAGTATCCGACGCGATACTGACCGTCGACCCTTCTTTTGGTTTCAATGTCTATCCATTTGATCTTTCTTGCTTTCAGCCCTGTCGCGAGGGAGGTTTACCTAGGAAGGCGCGCTTTTACGATCGACCGCTGCCTACCGAAACATGTAAATGCGAGTTGGAATCCCTTCCGCCTGCTCGTCCCTTTTATCCACGTTCCCTTTTACTCTACTCATACATTCCAGACTGTACGGTTATATCACTTTTACAGTATTACATCGCGTTACCTTGAGAGTATAGACGCGTAACATAATTTTCTTTTTTCGACTGAAGATACACCTTGAGTCGAGGCCGAATTTAAATTTAAAAATGTTTTATTAAAATAAATCGAACGCTCTAAGAGTATGGCGTCATTTCTCAAACGATCTTTATGCGAGCATACCGGTTTAGTGAACATTAAATCTTCAGAGAAAGGAATAAAAATAGAAAGTGAGAAATCATTGCAGAAAAACTTGTAGGATGATCTTATAAATGATATTTTTGCTCGGCACTTTGTACGGTGAATTCATACCCGTGAAGCGAGATCCAAGAGGGTTTGGCTAAAACTCACAACCCGCCTGCCTCTCTTCTTCCGGCGAAACTCGCGCGTAATTTCCGGCCCAGCGATCTCTCCCCCGCGGCTCCTCAGCTTCGATTATAAATTCCGCAACGAAATATCATATTCCCTCCGCGATCCTTTCATCCGCCATTCAAACGACGTATTTTTACGGTCGCGCGTCGTCCCCGCGCGGAAAACATGTAAATACTTACGTTCCTCGCGCGCTACACACAGACCATTTCGTTTGACGATGTGCACCAGCCGTTCCTCATCTTACACGCACCTCCCGCTGTCGAGAACGATAGCGATGCTTCCCCTCTCGCTCGCTCCCTTGCCGGCTTTACGTCGCGAAGCGAAGATACGCGCTTTTACGACGTCCAGCTTTACGAGAGGCTTTCGAAAATATTTCATCCCCCGCGTAGGACGCGCCGGGTTCCGCTTTTCTTCCACCCCCGGCGCGGCGCAGAAACCTCCTCGAAGCAACGCGATCCCAACGCGAGAATGGGAGGGAGCCAGCGTGTTTTTACGCTACCTTGAAACGACGTGGGACGAGACCGAGTGATACAATGCCCGTTTACGGGAGATCTTAGGCCTACGCTTACACTTGTTTCGGATCATTAAGCTGAAAGTATGACTCGTCGAGAGTGGCGATTGCATGGAAACGGAAGAGTTTTTTTTTAACTCTTTAAAGCTTAGTTTTTCGTCAAGCGTTATCGATTCTTATTTGTTCTGTGCATACATCATATTATAAAATTAATATTTTGATTGTATTATATAATTATATTGTTATTGTATTATATAATTGTATTGTTATTGTATTGTATAATTATATTATATTATTATTATATATTATATAATTACATTAAGATTTGAACATTTTTCGACTACTATAATTTTTATAAAATATAAGAGGAATATTTGTTTATTCAATAAGCTTCTAATTTCAATACAAATTTTAAATTTTGAAAATATTTACTCGACAATGGTTTAACATTCGTCCAATTCATCCTTAAAAATAGGAAATATTGTGTAATGCAACTTTTACCCTGATTTTCAGTTTCCATGCAAAATCTTACTTCGATATTTCACAACCTGACGGCAATCCGATAGCTTCGTCGGATTTATCGAGCCACGATCTCGCAACCCTCGTTGAGCGTTAGATGGCGGCGTTTCGAATCCTCGGCGAAAGGAGTCGTAGAGGAAAATCCTATCGAGAAGAAGTAGGAGCTTGCTGGCGCGTCGGGCGTCAACATTGTGGCGAAATTCCGTTCGGTATCGTTTGCGGTAACGCGCGTCGAGACGTATATGGATCCGGACGACGACGTCGAGCCCGACCGTCGTCGTCGGCGGCTGCGAGGTGGACGAGGAAAGCGAAGGTCGGCTGCCAACGGGCATCGACATCGAGGAAAGGGAACCGAATGCGTCCGTTGCTCGTACACCCGACGCATATATACGACGCATTACGGACACGTCGTCGACCTGCCTGCGCGATTCTCCGTCGGCGATGTCGGGACCAACGAAGGGGATGTCGTGGTAATGGCGGTGATGCCCGTAATGCTCCGCGTATTACCGCCTGCAAATTGTACGTCGGCACACCCCCCGAGCCGTCTGTTTCCAATATCGGTTGCAGAATTTCAGCTGTCGGTTCATTATTTGAATTATTAATGCGCAATCCCAAAAGAGATGGCCTCGAAAACGCATCTTCTTCTCGAGGCTTGTTGACTAGACAGGGACCATTGTTCTCGAGAGTTATCGTCGCACTTGGAAATTAGTTGCACCGCCAAGGCTCATTTCGCCACGGGAGAGATCTCGAAGTCGATTAAATGCCCTTCATCCCTACGAAGTCTCCCGCTTGATTAATTCGCGGAATAAGACGTCGTAGGTATCGGGGTTGCTGCTGGCGCGGTAGGAAGCCGTGAGAAGAGGGAAGGAGGTCCTGCCTGCCCTGCCTGCGGATTCACCCCCGTTTAGCCATCCTCGACGGCTCTTTGTTCCCCGAGTGCTCCTCGCGTAAGATCACGGGCGACGCCCGCCTTTCGCAGGTTTTATCGCGCATAATGTCACCGAACAGACAAAGGAGTGAGCACCGAAATCGGAAAAATATACGAGGACCGGCCAATCGAGGGCTCTCGCCTTAACGATCGCCGTTAACGACCTAGAAAAGGGGGACTTCTCTATTGGTCAGTGAGATAGGGCCGTTGGAATCCTTAAAGGGAATATAGCCTTGACTCCGCGGGGGTGCTCGCGTCGCAATCCGACGCGATCTCGCAGACCAAGTACCCGATTTATCTGCTTGACTGCGATTTGATTGTTCCTATCAAGTCTGAGAGGAATACTTAATGTTCTGCGAGCGAAATAAATTAACATAAATGTATAGTAGATGTGGTATAATTGTTAAATCAATTATACACCAATGGGAGATATTCATGCGACAACTCCTGACTATCGCAGATTAACGGCCGCGTTAATTATAATTAATCAACTGAATTTATAGCCGATAATTCCTAACATAACAATCTGCATTACGAATGACAATTATTTTTACGGTGCAGGCCCGTTGAGGAAATATATTTCACGAACGATAATGTGCCCTGAGGTACAGTTCATTTTACGTGTGCGGTATTTTATCGAAATTTTATCCCAACATCTCTCTCTCATTGCACGAGTTTAAATTATTGTACTCTACCTTTATTTCAGTGTTTATTTTAATTCCTGTTCGGACCACAGGTACAAATTTGATTTTTCATTTGAATTTTATTTTATTTAAAAAAGGAAACTAAAAATAGCTTTTATGTGTGTAACATAAGAAATATGATATGAATGTGGAGAGAGCTCTCATGGAATTGTAAGACCGTGCAGACAATTTTAGCACATGCAAAATTTTTTTTACACACACACACACACACACAACATATATAATTAGATTTTGATTTTTACAAGTTTTACGCCGCAGCTACTATTTGCATTAATTGTATCATTAGCACAGAGTTAATTAGAAGAAACAAAAGTTAAAACACGAGAAGCGATGTAACGAGGAAAATTTTTGTATTCGGCCACGTTATATTTTCGACGAGCACAATTTTAAGCACACCTGCGGGCCCCTGAAAACACACCACGTCACGTACCAGACATCGGATCGCCGATACATCGATATCGCCGTGGTGAAGTCGTTATTGCCCTCGGAGGGCGAGCGAATCGTGGTAGCACGGCGAGTCCGCTCCGGGCAAAAATCCATTTGGGGCGTGGGATCAATCGCCATTCAAAAGATACGCGTTCGAGCGCTTGATTAATGGACCCATTGTAGCGCCACGACAATTTCAAACTTGCTCGTAACAAGCGAGCGAGCACGATAAAAAAAAATCTCGAAGCGTTACGATTCTAAACAGGATCGGAACGAGAGTGGGGGAGAGGAGGGGGAGCTGAATTATTTCAAAGGTTTTCTAAATATAGTCGATTGTTCGTACCCCGAAGGACACACTCCGGCCAAATCCATGATGATTTACGTCCCGCGAGCGGAATACGTTTAGAGTTGTGTGACAAGACGCATTCTCGGCGTTGCAGCGTGGCAGGCTCTAACTCCGCTCGAATAATCATCACGAGGGGTAGTAAATACCGCTCGGCTAGCTCGAGGCCGCCTTGAGGATTCGGGATCAATTATTATTCGCGCGGTGCTCATTCGTGATTAATGGACCGACCAGCGGCCGGCTCGAAACGCCCGAAGCGGATTGTAGTTTGGTAGCCCGCGACCACTCTCTCTGATATACCATTCCGCCTCGAAACGGAAGCGTCTCAAAGACCCGTCGCGACGCACCCGCGTGCTTTCCGACGAAGATGTTAAATTAATTGTCATTAGGCATCTCGCGTCGACTTAGGGGCGACTTGCACCGCCGAGCGGAGGACCGACGTAGTGGGCTCTCACGCTGTCACCCTTTTATTATTAATAACGTTTTCTCCCGGCGCTGCCGCGTGGCCGTTTTCGATATAACGCCGCCCTTGACTCGTCGGAAAATTTTTGCACGCCGAGGAGAATCGCCCGCGGTTTTCTCCAAATTTCATTTGCATTTATATTCGCCTTTCGGATGAGCGTTCACAACAGCGGCAGACGCGATTATGATACCGGGAATGTTTGGCACTTCCGAGAGCGAGCTGATGAGTTTTATTAATCTCTTTTGATGAAAAACAGCCGCGCGCCAAAGGGAATGAACAAAGGGCGGTCAAGTGGCTGATGGCAAGGCGATATTCCAAAATAAGTTCCTCGACGAATCGGACGATATGTATGTATTATTGACGGTAAACGGTTAAGTGAAATTTTAATTTGTACCAAAGGTCCACGCGCCGCATTCTCCGTGGTTTAATGGCGCACAATTTCGTCCCCGGAAGTTCATTAAAGTTTGCATGGATCTCGTTATCCGCATATCTTCCGCGATTATTAATATCCTTATAATTATTATTATTACAATCATTCCCTTTGCTCCTTGCCAATTCGCAGTGAAGAAGGGAGAAGTCTCTTAGGGATCCAAGTATTTAATGAAGCACCTCTTACGTGGGTCGTTCCCAGGGGGAGAAGAGGTACCGTTCCTATTATTTCGCAACAGTCTGGCATCATTGTTTATATAATTATATCTCCACCTTGATGGATACCGACCCTATTCGTTGTCGTCAAATTAACGGAGTCGTGCCAACGGCTTGAAATGATAGAGTAATTTCCAATTAGAAATTGTTTACGGTTGCGCGTTCATTTACTGCGCGGAAATCTGATAACAATATTTTTAACTGCAAGAAAATAATTTTAGACAATAGTAGAAAAACACATAGACTAGTATGTGAAAACACAGCTAATTAAAGGCGAGGCCACAGTTGAATCCTAGTGCTGAAATTTTTTGTATGATTTTATATACATTTTCAAGTTCATTAAACTACGCGCCGAATATATTTTTGGTCTTGAAACAGTTTTATAATTGAATGAAAATAGTGATCACAATATTAAATTGAATATTAAATCAATTTACTAATAATGACAAGCACCTACTGTGACGATGTTAATACAAATCTTCCCTCTCCTTTCATTGTAAAAAATTTGTTGCAAAAAGTAACATCTCAATTAGAGGTCGAAAAATAATTTCACCTATCGAAAAAAATCGGGGAAAAAATTGTAAAATATCTAGTTTGAAGAGAAGGCAAGTGCACAGAGGAATGTATACAGAAGAATGGGCATTATGCAAGCGACGTACTTTACGAGGAATCTTATGACGCACATGAAATGCGTAGGCCATTCTGTCGTCGTGATTTCAATAAAGAACGATAGGGACAACTTCATTTCCCGTCGAGTTGCGCCGGTGCGCGTCTCGCCTTATCCGCACGTGTATCTCCCTTAAGGACGGCGAGTCTGGCGAAACTGCGATACCGGCGCAATATTAATAGCGTATACCTCCTCGCTTTCCCTCTCGCAGTCGTATCCAGCCCCGAAGACAAATCCCAAGCTAATGTCGTTAGACAGTCCTACGGGAGTCGTGCCGTTCTCTCGTGCAAACAGACAATGCGCCGAGTAGCTTCGTAAAGCTTGGGTAAACACTCTAATATCCAGTCGATCGAACGTTCTCGTCGAAGAGAATGGCCCGGTCCCTCTCCCCCTTCTCCTTTGTCTCAAAAACATTAACGATCGATTAATTATGTGTCGTCATTGAGACGGCTCGCCAAGTTTCTATTTGCCGTCAGAATGGATTGGCGGCTGAAGAGTTTTAAGCGTTCCTTAAATATTGAAAACTTTAAATAATATAGAAATAACTTGAATTATCAAAAGAAATTTCATTAATAAAATATAAGTTCTTCGTTCTTCAATATAATTAACTTTATTCTTTGTGACATTTGGCTTGCAATTATTTCGCAAACTCTTTTAACATGACGGCGATTCGGATCTTTTTAAAGATTACGCATTCATGTTGGAGTCTTAAACTGGCACTGAATTTATTTGATCAAAACTATCAGATTGTTCCTCCCGCTTCCGTGCGCAACTAATGATCAGCACTATGACAGAGAAGAGGCAAGACCGCGTGTTTCATTGACACTTAGACGAGGGTCAATTAAAGGCTATTAGCGTTGCTGGATTTTAATCGGTCCCCGTAGCGAGGTTAATACACGAAGGATATCGAAACGGAGATAATACGCGTGTTACTCTACCGTCCGATCCGGTTTGCTAACGTAATCGGATTGCAGATGCTGGATGTCCGGCATGGCTGAATCGTGGGATATATACTTCGACGTGTTCCAACATTGAACGAGTCAATAAATCCGCCTCCCCGCGAAATGACTTTTTGTTACGACGGATATTCATTCGCTACATTTGGAAGGGAGTTATAATGATTTTTGGTCGGATTGAGTTTTGGTTAATCTTCCTTTGTTACCTTCGTCCGTTCCACGAGAATCTGCGCCTCGACGGGCGAAATTTCGAAAACACGATTTCCAATTCGTTGTTATTGCTGGCCGAGCGCGAAGATTTTCAAGAGAAAAATATGCCCGAAATCCCGGAACGACTTTATAATTGCGATGAATTCGCCATGCCACATAACGGTCCGTCATTATGCTACCTTTTGCTCTTGGCAAGTCAATGAGCTTCACTTTCTTGGGACGTGTCTCATTATTACGGTTCTCTGCATCTCATTTAGCCCTCTTTCTCCTTCGAGCGCTCACGCTATATATATGTACATATTGCCTTTAATTATTTTCAGCAATTATATTAAACGAAAACGCCTGGTGCAGTAATATTTTTAACCAATGTGAATTTTTTTAAAGAAATTGTTAGAAAAACAATTTCCGTCGTTAGAACGTTAGAAACAAAATATTCCTTTTAAGTAAATCGATTGATTCTCCGGACGTGTCATTACGTCGGTCTGAGTTATCGCCAATAGATTGACGTCGTTTCCTTCCAAGTGGCATTCCAGGTGACTTGGGTCGCGAAAGTCTTACTTCTCTTATAAATGAGTGACGCATAAGCGCGGTCATTACGGAGGACCAACGTAAGCGCGAGGCAGAAGAGAAAGGGTCAGAGGTCGGCAATCGTGGCGTCGTGCAATGTTACGGTCTATCTTGTAAGAGCCTATCTTGTAAGAGCCCGTTTAATGGCCGTCTCAGGAGTCGCTAATATGCTGTAAGTAGGGGTACTGAGGCAGGGCACAACTCCCATAATCGTAACTGCAGTTGTCCTTCGTGCCTTCGCGCGAAATGGCGTTCCCGGCGCGCGTTTGTCCTCATGTCGGGCCAGAATTTCTAGAATTCCGCGTACGACCATCGCCATTGGGGGTTTCCACCTCTGTTTCGACAGTGAGAAAGTTTCGTGGTGCGTGAGTTAATTTGTACAAATTGCTCTCGATCGTTGACCGTCGATGACGTCGCGTCGTTGTCTCTGAAAATTTGCCAACTCATTTCTTGCCTGAGACTTCAAAATTATTGGCCACGAGTTACTGCGCGAGGGGAAATGAAGTTTATAATATGGCCACACATTTTATGTAGAAAAATTGCTTTCTTCGGGCAACCTCGGGCATGCCTCGGCAACCAAACTGATGAAATATTACGCGCTAATTATTTTTGTACACGAACTTCAGCAGTTATCTTCGTTATGCAATTTTCATTTCTCTCTCTCTGGAAGTATTGCATAAGCAACCTCTTGCAAAAATAACTCGTGTCGTTATTCTCCAACGGCATCGATCACTTTGATTTATTTCACGTTATATTAATAATTTGCAGACTGTGAAGACTGGCTTCTTCCGTTATACGTTGTTATCCTCTCGTCGCATTTTTCTCAATCTCATACCATAGTCGTAGCAATGAAATTATTATAACTTTGACTGTTACAACAGCAACTAATTTTAAAATACGTTAGATTTGCATTTCTTTTTGTGTTGTAAAATTTTTAGCGTGCTTAAAAAATATTTAAAATTCTTTGATTAAAATATATAACGTTATTCGAAATTTTTTCTCGAGAAAAAATATAAAATAATAAAATGAAACTGAACAGTTTTTGAAGACAACCTCTGTTTGAATTTGATTATGAGATACAAACGCAAAAGTTTGCTTTCTTTTTAGAGAAGTTTTTCAGCAGAAGCGCAGAATTTTTAAATATCCATCTTCGAAGTATCGAAAACAATTAAAATATAAATAATTTATATTTAGAAATGCATCCATATAAAATACTTAATTACTTGGACTTTGATGCTCAACTTTATTACTTTGAGTTTTAACGACGAGACAGTCTGATATTATCTTGCAGATAGGCGACGCATTCAAGAGACGCGCTCGTACCTCGCGAAATGGGCGAATCCGCGAAATTGCGACATCCGTATTCACGGGAAGGATCCGTAATTGTGCTACACGCGTGCTTTAGCACGCGCATTGCTGCGTGCGGGCTCGTCGCCGCGGCTAGAATTACGCGGATGCCTGCGATACCGTCAGATCGGTCGCCAGATCGGTCGTTAGATCGCCGTCTAGATCGGTCATTAGATCGCTCGCGTGGCGGGCGAAGGAAGGGACAGTCTGGGCGTAATGGGAATTCGGTACCAATCTCGTGTACGGAGATGTCTCACGGAAACGTGCGCAGAATGTTTAGACATAGACACACGCTTGTCTCGAAACTCATCCCTCGTCGTCGCGGGACGCTCGTACCCGAATGCAGAACGATATCGCAGCAAGTGGATTCGAGGATAGCTTGTATAAAGCTATCAAATACTCTCTCCAGTATGTACATATATTATACATACACTGAAAGAAAAAAATTATTAAAAAAATTTTAATAAATATTTGTTTCAATAGCTGCAAAATATTTACTGAATATAAATAAATATTTATTTAGTACAAGAACTTTTAATTTAATTTAACTATCTTTTTTTTTACTTTGAGTAAATATTCATGTATCATAAGTAAATATTTTATTGCAATTATATTCAAACAAATATTTACTAAAGTTTAATAATTTTTTTCTCTCAGTGTAGTGTAACATACAGAGAAATTATATTGAAGAAAATAATTGGAAAACAAATCAAAATTCTTTGTTTACACACAATTACAAAGAGCTTATAATAGAGATATATATGTATATATATATATATATATATATAAATGTGTGTATGTACATATATACACAATGTATTGAATAAATATTAGAGACGGCATTGTTAAATTTGATATATATTTGTTATTTAAATTAATTAATAATAAGTTGAAATAACAAAATTGATGTATGAATGCATGAGATAATTCAAACACATGCATAAATATGCATAAAAAGTATTACGAATTTTTTGTGACAAGAATGGAATGTGAACGGTTGCTGGATCCACATGAAGACATGCACGCAATTTTGTAAGAATGTCCGTGGCACAATTAGACACTAGAACGAGTTCAGTACAGATATAAGTACTTGTAATTCTTAATTAGAAGCATTCTCGACGAGAATGACTAATCGTGCTAATAAAAAGAAAAGTGCTTTCTTCAAATATTTTATTAATCAATTTTTCAAAAATATTGATGTGTGCAACTTGATTAGCTTGTTAATTTATAATATATTGAATATCTAATTGTGCAATTACTAGCGATATATGCTTGTGACTAAAAATATTTTACATACAACTCGTAATATATGTATGTATTATAAATATGAAATTTATCTTGAAGATTCATATAATAAATTTGGATTAATAGTTTTAATCTATCTAGATTAATACATCATATTTTTAATGTGTATTTGTGTATATATGTAACTAAATAAAACATTATCAAATTCAACAGCGTTGTGCCCAATATTTGTTTAATTGATTGCAATCACGTAAATTTAACTATAATTGTAGTGAGACAGTGGTATGTCTGATAGTCGGTCTGACGCGCAATCATCTTGAAATGATCTCATTTATCTTCTAGTACCCCAGCGGGCAAAGCTCACTGTCTTGCGAAATTAATCAGGCGACTGCAGACGAGCCTTTGTTGCTTGTGCCCTGATCTCGTCCCATTTCTGTCACGACAAATTGGCGAATATATATTACGCCTGAGTTTTTCCCATAGTACACACATTCGTACATTTTTATAATTCATAATTAATCAATCTTTTTTTTTTCATTTTTCTGATAAAGACGTACTATCATCTTTCTAAAACATCTTCGTGCTCATCAATTAGATCCTAATATAAAATGACGGTAATTTCAGAATATCTCAGAAGAGCAAAGTTTCTATAATATAATGTATCTAAAACTTTTCAGAGAAATAGAAATAACTTTATCGATAGAGATACTAGACGGGATTGAGTTGAGTTCATCGCGTCTTGCAATTAACTACTACGTGCTGCGGCGCGCCATATAGGACGAGCTTCCTTATAAGAGGCAGGGACCCGGTTCGATTAACCGACGTAAAGTCTTCATAGAGAATCCTTCGTCGTATCTACCATCGAACTTTAGTAACGAGCTGGTATAGCTGGTAATATTCCCACGTCGACCCACGAAGATGTACGGAGGGTCGATTCCTGAACGGAAAGGGAAGACTGACTATACGCGAGTCATCTGGATCGATCAGGAATTCTTCTTTGTTTCCTGTTTGCATTACGAAACGATTCGATTACCCAATGCAATAATTGACTTTAATTAACTTTAATTGACTTTATACACAATGCATAAGGATAACTTGGTTCGGTTTGTATGATATCGCTAAAGAGCACAAAAAAGAGAGAGAAGAGAAAGGCGAAGAAAGAGGAAAGAAGAAATATCGCAAGACGTTTATCAATATTAAAATATCACGTAAATTTATATTTTTTGACATAAAAAAATAAAAAGAAACATGAATTACGTTGCAAGAGTAAAAATAAAATAATATCAACTATTAGTAATTTTTATTTGATAGAAAAAAATTGAATCTATACCGATATTAGTGTAACCGAATGCAAACAGCGCAGCTATTCATTCTCCAGGCTGGTTGTTTTGGTAGCGAGTAAAATTTTACACGAACGAGCAACTGAAAGTAAGAGAATACACCGGTACGCATTTGTGGCAGCCGAGCAGTGGAAAAAAATATATGCGTACGTGTATACGTGCACGCGCGTTCCGCTGCGATGGAGTACCTTCGGGTAATTTGAGTACGAGCCAGCCAAAGTACGACTAGCGGATCGAATCGCTTCTGCAGGGGTGCGGTTCGCGAAACAAAGAGCGTCGGTTCGCCAGCACCGGTAAAACGACCGACGGGACAATACGAAAGTTTTACGACTGTCGAAACTCTCCGGGCATGCTCGGCCGACTGGGTTTTCACCAGCAATGGCGGGAAGCGCAACGAAAAAAAAAAGATCGTACCTCCGTGTAGGTAAAATCGAAACTTCAACTCGTCACCCCGTTGTCGTCACGTTCGGCGAAATGGCGATACGAGGGCATTAAACCGCGTTAAACGTAAAAGTGTCATACACGCGTCGGATTCGTCGAGGAATAGAAAAAACAACTAAACTTTTTTACTCTGCTTCTCTTCTCAAATATATATATATATATATATATATATATATATATAAAATCTTTATAATATACATAATATATATTATTTATATTATTTATGAAAATTTTATATAAATTAATCCATACAAATAGATTCATCCTTAGCTCATTAGCTATTAAAATAATTAAGTTTCATCAGAAGCTGAAGAACTTTGATTAGGATTTTGAAGAAACATGTGTAATAATATTAAAAAAATTCTACAATATATATTTAACTTATATAATATAATTTATATTTTTTATTTTAATAATGTATAATATTTTGCCGTCCAAATAAATTTCCTTGCCGCTCTCTTTTCCTCTATCTCTTTTTCTCGGAACGAAACCCCTAACATTTGAGAACTTGCGAATAACTCGCTCGTAATTATTATTTAAGACACGTGCGTCGTATCAAAAGACAATTTCAGCAAGCACGTTAATTTAACTATGCGAAGTGAGACGCGCGCGCGCATCCCGATGTGTGGGGCACACAGTTGCTATAGGCTACATGCCATCGAATTAGGCACCGACGCGAGGCGTAATTCGCTTAGTTTCCCTTTCGGAGCGACTCGTCGGTTTCGGCTACGCCGAAAACCGCGTTATTATCTTGCCTCACAAAGGGTACCGATCATAACTTGGAGTAACCGTATCCTCGCGTGTGCGCGTGTTGCGCTCGCATCGCACACGGACGAAGAGCTTTTAGCAACAAAGAGCAATCTGTGATCGTTATTGACTGCCTGCGTGAGCGTACGCTTCGTTTGAAATTTCCCCTTCTGCCTGCCGACGGGCGACGAACTGCAAACGCGGTACGTGTTGCAGGCGGGTACCACGTTTCATTGTTTTCGAAATACGAAACTCAATTGATAACAGTGAAAAATCTCGGTGCAATAAAACATCCCGTTCTCCGTACCATCAGGTTAATTTACGCGATACAACGATAATAGGATTCCTCTTTACGGTCTTTGTCATTACTTTTTCTTTGGTATCTGCTATTTTTATCCGTCTTTCTGCAAAGTTGGCAGTGCCACGCTACCACGCGCCATCTAATTCCACTTGCAAATGACTATAGCCAACAAAGTTTGGCCGTGGTTTCGTGTGTACCTCTCGCGACCCCGATATCGATCTTGTTCCACGGCTACACCTCCGGAGAGCCTTGGGGAAACCACCGTCGGAAATAACATCTTCGTGCCTCTCGGGAACGTCACTCGATGTCGCAAACAATGACTTTCTAACTCGCCCAGGATGGTGCGGGATGCGTGCACGGTCCCTGCGTAGCTGCCAATACCTCCGGGGCAAAGTTAGCTGCACGACCCTCGGCTCTCCGTAGATGGACAATGGACCCCTTTCCCTCGGTCATTATGAAGTGAGCTCACCTCCAACGACGGCTAAATCTAATCCGACATTCGTACTGCAGGACCGTTCGGAGCGAAGGGTTACATCAAGTTAGAGCGATCGCCAGAACTAAGGGAGATATGATGTTGCCTAAATTAGATCGTAAAATTGGAGGCTCTCAGAGATGCCGAAATATTTACGACTTTCTATTTAAATTTTAGAGTGTGTACGTTTCAGTCTATTTCACAAAGTATCGAAAATTATTTTAAATTGACGTTCACACAAAAAAAATTAGTATTAAATCAAGAATTCATTGTTTCATATATAAGCAAGAAATATAAAATCTTCTTGGAAGAATTTGTAATCTTAAACAGACATAATTTGCTTACATAAAGAAAATATTTTTTTTTTATGTAAGCAACTTATGCCTGTTTAAGATTATAAATTCTTCCAAAAAGATTTTATATTTTTACTTATATATAAAATAATAAATTGTTAATTTAATACAAATTTTTTTCTGTGCAAGAATTATAAGCACGATAAAAATAAACGATAAATTTTTGTTTCCTGTTATTATCGCGAATTGAGAGAGAGAGAGAGAAAGCAGGAATTTTGCACATTGATTGACAAAATCATTCTTCCACGTAATTAATGAAGTTGTCAATGTGTCGATGCTCGAGACCGATTATGCACCGAGTTTAATTAAGAAAATGTTCTTTCCCTGTCCGTACAAGAGCTCGTCAGGCTGGCTTGATCGAACGGGTATCATGATGTGTTTCATTAATTCACGAGGAAGGAGAGAAGGAAAGTCAAGACGATCGAGGTAAGATTTCGGTCGATCTTGCGTGGTAGCGCGAAACAGGTGCACGCAGGAAACACACTCGGTGGTTCGATAAGAACCCGCAATAACCCGCGCGCAACATAATCCTGATTGGCAGAGTGCTTGTAACGCGACACCGTCACCACCGTCGGGTTCCACGAGTTCGCCTCGAATAAGGTTTTTTTTTTCGTCCTCGATACGCGCGCGCCTTTGCGATATACGTTCGCCTTCTCGCGACGCGGCTTCGTTCGGCATGTTAGGTATATATATATACGGGTCTTCGATCCCAGCGGAGAGCCAAATTTCATTACATTTGCCCTGCCGACGCGATAGTATCGAATTAACGCTACGGTGCTCGCCCGTTTGCCGGCGGCAAACCGATTCACGGCAATTAGGGTGATTCGCCCATGGAGATGGGAAAGACGATCTCATCGGGTTTCACGATTGTGCACCGCACGTGCTGTCCGACCGATTGGTATTTCATAGGTGTAACGACACAAACGTTAATTAGCATCGAACCCGCAGGTGATCGGGATATTCGAGTGGATTGCGGTGGCGGGAGAGGCGAGGGAGTCGGCAGTTATCGGGAAACTATGGGAAAAGGGGGGAGATTGCATCATGCGGGGATCGTGCATAATGACTGAGAACGGAAAGCAGAAAATTCTACGCACGACGGGGCGTGTTTTGCACAGCGCGCGGCATTAAGTAATTAACGTCGCTGTCGTAAATAATGCACTATTTGCACGTACGCGCCGTACACCCGCGCGGCGCGACAAACGCGAGAGACGCGGTCTCCCGGCTATAAATAACAAATTCAACATATTACAATACGTATGGCGTGCGCGCCGGCATAAATTTATATTTGATTCGTTCGCTCTCATATGCACCTGCGCTCGCAATCTGTTGCATCGATGCAGAGTGTCCACGGAAACGTACTTTTGGGCCCTAGTGTACCGACCGTCCGGCCAGTCCGCCCGCGGCCTTGGTAGCCGCATTAATTACAACCCACTACTTCGTATTGAGATTAATGACATCGGTTTTGTATTTTATGTGGGGATGGGTTTATTGGCGATGCGCGCGGTCTCCCCGTTAGAGACGGCCGCGCGTAAATGCGGCTGGCGCTAATTGGTACAGACGATCTCTCGCAACGACGGCAACGAGCCGTACGCGTCGTATTTCTCCTACCGCAGACAAAAGGACCATCGAAAATTCACCGAGTCCCGCTAAAATATTGAATGGCTGCCAAGATAACCGGCCCGCGCGCGCCCGCGCGCGTCTCACTAACCGCGATTCCTCGCTTCATTTGCCGCTCTATTCGAGCCGTCGATTATGCATCGAGCGCGACCCAGAAACCGCGCGCGCAGATTGCCCGATACAGTTTGTATCAAACGCAAGTTTTGTTCGTTTAAAGAACGGGATATCGCGGACCCGAGTCGATCGCGTGAGGAATTCGTAAAGGAGCGACGAGCACAGCTGTACGCGATTGGAAGATAAACGATATTAAAATCATAAATTCCGGCGGCTCTCAGATGCGCGAGTCGAGATACGAGACCGGAGCGGACGAGTTTTTAATTTGTAGTTTCCGTTTACTCGTCGCACTCGTTGCGAACTTCCACGCCACGGAGAAACGCGAATAGTAATTTCACCTTCCGGACGGTCTATAAATTAATTTTATCGGACGCGAGACTGTTTACGTTCGACAGTTTAATTGCGTCACGTGGCACGTAAATTACGAATAAAATGTGACAGAAAGGGAGGGGAGGGGAGGGGATCAATCTATTTGAGGATAGGGAGATTATCGTACGCCTTTCCCCTCGTAATATTCGCGGCCGGATCAAAAAGCGAGGCATAAGTTTTCATTTACCAAGTCAGCGAACGCTAACAAAGACTCCGACGATAAATTTTGCCAGAGCTTTTCCTCGGATAATCCCATTGCTACTGGTTAAGCCTGGGGAAAACTTCACGAGAGAGCGGTCTCTTCACGCGAATTAAGACGAATCTGTCTTCACCGGTCATCTCCGTCGCGCGCCTGCTTCCCAATATACATTCGTCCGACGGCGACGAGAACGATCTCGAGCTTAAAGCTGCGAGCCGGAGTCAGCGCTTATCCGCGGTACCGAGAGGTCTGCTTTACGGCGAATTCGTCCAATTGCTCGCAATTACTGGTAAACTTGTCCGAATACACCGCGCTTGTTTGGTAGAATAACACTCTTTAATGGTTCGGTACTTTTCTGGCTCATCCGCTCTAAAAGTGAAACTATGACACTATACCGTGCGTCCACATTCGAAATTTAATTGTACGAGTTAGAAAATAAAATATAACACTCGACCCGTAAGATTTTCTTCGGCAGTAAATTTTAAATCAAACTTAAAATTTTGTTTCGCCGTTAATTAATTCTATTTTTTATTGCCTCCCCTCTCTTTCTTTTTTTTTTGTAAATACGAGGCGAAACGAAAAGTGCTTTCGCCCCTCGTAATATTTTTTCATCAAACTCCATTTCGCCGGGCAAGCATTTTACGCGCGTCACACACATGTGCATCCGCACACATCCGCAGGCTCCCGCACGCAGACGGGCGCGTTTCGCGTAATACGTGCTCTTCAGCGTCTCATAGCTCCTCTGCCAATTATATGCTCTGCTCTTGACTCTATGGCGTGCCTCGTAATAAACGGCCGGCCATGTTACATTATAGGAGTCCGGGCGCCCGGCATTCCGTGATATTGTGCAAGGGCAACGGCGGCGACGAGAGCGGGGGGAGAGAGGGCGGAGGCTGCGAGCTCGCCCTGTCGTCGAGGGGAAAAGGGATGACCCTGGATGTGGTCGACATTAATGGCTACGTTCGCCCCCGTGGCATAAACGCGACCGTCACGTATCGTCACAATGCCGGGCCGCGCCAGCTCGCTGCGTGTGCACCGTGGAGTACACTGAAGCGCGCGAGCGGCACGTTGCGCCAGTTTATTATGTATGCGGGGCATCATCAGCACCGCTACTTACGATATTACAGCGATTCACGTTATAACGTGTAACTGGGCGCGACGACGCTCCTATTGTTTCAACTTTTAACGACGTGAGTTCGCACAATTAACCGCGCGTGCTGGGGACGCGCGAACTCGCTCTCGGTTACGCTGACAATCGAGATGCAACCTACACCGTTGAGCACAACGTAACTCGACCATTATAACAGGACAGTTCGACCAAAGTTTAAGCGATCGTATCGCGAGTTCTGATTTTGCAATCTGATAATTCTTTCCAGATACATCTCATTAATAATTCATGACGCAGAAATCAAGTGCTGGAGAAGTCGCTGAATTTTTTAAATCTTGCTTCTCTAATATTTTTCTTTAATATAAGCAACATTTAATGACAAAAATAAGTAATGTAGCTAAAAATTTAAAAAGTTACATTCTGTTTTATGCATGCAACATTAAAAAAAATTAAGTTCAACTAAATTTTTGATCAATTTAAGCGATCATTTATATATTGCAAAAAGGCTTACGATAAATTAATTTACTATCGATGAAAGGTTAAATGCTGTTGTATTTTTTAAGGTATCTGAGAGAGGCTAAAATTTCCAACGTTTATTTGCATATATAAATCAATATATCAAATGAAAAATGTAATAAGAAATGATTCAAGTGGTGCGCATTTGGTGATTCTGTCCTATAGATTCAGCGATTCATTGCGACACGAGGTCATTCGCACAACGTTGCATAATTGAACATTGTTGAGAAGACATTGCGCAGAAGAATATATGACAACTTTTGGAAGGGACAAATAAATTGGAACAAATTACACGCTCTCGAGATCCGTCCGATTGCTTTACAAACCGGACAAGCCGCCGACATTCGCGTGGTACCGACAGTTGTAGATTTATGTATGCGTTCATATGAATACCATATATCTGCATGTCAGGTCGTCATTGGCAACAGCGGATCGTACGCAGCTTGCTATGGGAGGCAAATCAATTATCGCGTCGCGCGCACAGTTTCTTCGATCGATTAAAACGGCCGTCGAGACGCAATCACTCCTTCATAAATTAGTCAGATTTACATTTTTATTTAAACATCAAGCGTATGCGAATACGAGGCGATCATTATGCACCCTCTACGGCGAAAAACGGTGTAATTAATTTATGTAATTATAATCGTTTCCATCGATAGAGTGCTTCGCGTTAATTATGGCCCGAGGAAAGATAACGATCGCACCCACAGGAAAAAAATGTCCAATAATCATGCGAATAATCGTGTTCCGTCGCGGCGACGCGCAGCGGTATCGCATATTTCCCGGACCGGGGGACGCCGCTATATTAAATTACGCTAATGGCGCACCGTATTATTCCCACACACCGGTTCGATCCCGCGTTGCTACATGCCACCGGATGAAATTCCCCGCGTTCGTCACAGTCTGATTCCTCGGATAAAATCCGCGTGGCACCGCGTCAGACGTCGCTGTCCGGCGAAAATGAAAAAAAAAGATCCACCAACGTAGGCGGGCATTACGCGAGCTCGGCTGCGCTCGGAAAACCGCAGGCACGGAACGGGCTGCCAAAATTATTATTATTATTATCCGCTTTTATACGAGCAAATATCGCGGGAATATAACAGAAGAAACGCGTGATATGATATTCAACGAGTCGCAGAGAATGCGCACAAGTTCCGCGATGAATAATTCCGGGCATCCTCCATTAACATCTTCCCTAAAATCTATGAATATGAAAACGATTCTAACGAATGTGCATCTCGTTAAAAATTAAGCTCAAGAGATATCGATCGGTAAAGCGCTTACGAGAGCTCACAAGGTGCGCTTTATGAAGCGGAAGCTTGAGAAGGAAGATGCGTCATCGGCGAGAGATCGTTGATTACAACTTCATCATTTTTTTATGATTGCCATGTTGCTCGATACACGTACGCTCGCGCTACGCTCGTTGCGTGACTAATTACAGGGCTAAGAGCTTTCGAAAATGCCGCGATGCCGTTTCAGATTCGGCCGGCTCGTGTTCCGTTCGTTCACCCCTGGTGGATGGACTTTCTCCTCTTTGTTGCTGCGTCCGTCGCTGCCTGTCGCTGGCGCGATGTGATCTATAGAGATAAGATCTTCGGTGTGCATTTTGGTACGGATGCACCTGCAACCGGTGCGCAATTCGCGCTTCGGTACTTTCGCCCCACTATCGCATATCTTATTTGTCATTTCATTTGCGGCGCGCTGTCGCGGCGAAGTGTGCAATTAAATTTTTTGCGTCATGAAACGAGGCATGGCAACGTTTAAATTCGGACTTAATAAGCATTAAGTTAAGGCATTCATTTGCATTTCTTACTTCAGAATCTTGCGAAACTTTCCACACGCGGTATGCACGTACGACAGTAATTTTGACTCTTTTTTCAAGAACAGTGTAACGTAAATTACAAAAAGACGCTTATAAAATTTATCGTAATTATTTAAGTTGACGCATTTGATGAGCGAGAAAAAAATTTTGTCGTTAAATTTACGAGGGATTATAATAAAGTTGCGATATAACTAAACCTTAATCTTAATATAAATCTTAATTATAACGAGATTATTATGTCATTTCTCGGCTGGAAATATCGTAGATTAGAGATTAGTTATCACGAAATCAGCGGGTGAGTATTATTTGAAATGATTGTATCTATCTGCAGTGCCGAAGTTACGAAACCAACGTCTGAGAATGCACAACGACGCGTTCAACGTATATACGTATATCAACCGATACACAGAGAAGGTAATCGCCCTGCCATAACAAAGTGATTCTATTATAGTATAATGCAGGGACAATAAGCAGTATCGCTATACCACGGCTATTCCCGAAGTATCTCGCATAAAGGAGGCTGCGTCTGAACGAGTATTTGCGCGAGTCTGGTATACGTTTCCGAAATGGGGAGCGGCTTATATGCGACCATATATTTTCACATATACTCAAGTTCTTATCATCGGCAATTTCCCAAAATGATTGCCCATGCTTGCGGGAGCGACATCTCGATTCGGCAAATTTTTCGCAGCTAATTTTTATAAATCGTGACGTCTCAATGGCAAAAGATTACAAATTTAATTATAAATTGAAATGTACTGTTTGCAATTTTTATTGTACTGTTAACACAGTCGTTTTTGACACGCGACAGTTCTTCTATATTTTCCTTTCATTTACATCGTTACGTTCATTAAACGCGACCGAATATGAAATTTACGAAAATGAGATTTATCAAAATAACGGTGTCAAAGAGTGACAAAACGTATTTCTGATTTCCACCCATCGATGCGAAACAATTTCATTTACAAATACATTTTGCACGTTTACTCTGCTCTGTTAGTTTCGTGTGTCGATGCATCACGAGTTTGAAAATTGGAAGTTGTTTTATATAGATATATACTGTACATACATATTCTCTCTCTTTACACACACACACACACACACACACACACACACACACACACACACACACACACACACACACACACACACACACACACAATTCTGAAAATTGACAGCTCTGTTGAAATATAATACATACATATATGTCAATTTTCAAATTTTTGATGCAATAAACGCACGAAATTATAACTATAGAATATATGATTAGCAATATAATATACGTTGGAAGATATGCCCCTAACCAACTGTCGTTCGTTCTACGCGACACTGATGAATTATCTGCAGTAACACGCCAGACGTCTACAGACGAGGGGTAGGTTTTTCCAGACATCGAAGAAAGTTGGGAAATGTCGAAGGGAACACAAACGACGCGCGACAAAGCAAAGCGTTCGGCCCGAATGTAAAAACGTGGAGAACAATGTCGCTTCTGTTTTGAGAAGATTGAAACGTTGAATTAGCACTGGTGGAAGCGGGAATTGCGGCAGTCCACGTAGAAGAATCATTACCCGTACCTACAAAAAAAGCAGATAAGAACTGCCTTCCAGACAGTGACGGAAGAAGAGCATTTGCATTATTAATATCGATTTATCTATAAATGTAGGAAAAACTCGTCCATACCAGGGGACATTATTAATGAACAACGCGATGAAGGATGCATATACGTGAAAAAAATTGTTTTGTTAAAGTATTTAAAAACTTAGCTACGTATATGAATGTGCAAATAATTTTGTGGGATTATCAAAACAATTATAAAGGTTGCTCGAGCACGCTGCAAAAAATTTTGACATTTTAGCAACCGGTTTGACCAACCAATTAAACTTTTAAAAGCTTCAGCAAAAACGTTTTCTTTTTGTATATATTTATATCATGCACGTTTTAATAACAAATTAGCGTCAATTTAATTAATTTACAATGCGAAATATAAAACAATTTTTTTTTAAATATAATTTATATATTTAATCATTTTTCCCTTATTTTCTATAAATTCTTCTCATAAGGCAACGTACTATAAAAAATAGCGGCATTAGTGCAACGTATTGTAGTTATGGATTTCAATTTACCATTAGGGAATTCTACAGATGCTGGCGCCGGTTATTATTGATATTGCGATCGTGATATTTCCGTCTTAGATACGCATCATCAAGAAGATTGCCCGTACACGCACCCACGTCGAACATTACTGCGGCCAACAAAGAAGGAACGATTGCCATATGGACACTTACGATCGCGAGGCACGTCATGCATCTCGAGGATTCTATTGTAAAAACAACGTTATTCGAATGAGTTGCTATTCTTCTCTCGCGGAAGGATCTCTATAAAAATCGGCATGACCGATCGCCGTGCATAATCCCTTCTGGATTCAACGAAAGTCACTTTGTCCGAACGACTGTGGATATCGTGGGAGTAACATCGCGACGCGACATTTACCTTGCAAATGTAAAGATTACATCGCCGTTTTGCTTACAAGGATCCTCTCTTTAAGCACGCTTTCTTTAGACGAATAATATCTCGGAATCTCTCTTCTTCAGTGCGCAGCACCGGTTTGTACTTGAAGTCGTAAGCAAGAAATGGTGACGTAATGGCGTCGCAAAATGGAAATCCTCGGATGAATTTCGTTCCTCGAGCCTCTTACGCAAAACCGAGCCGAGCCGTGCCCCGCCGCGCCGTACCGAGTCGAAACGACGGACGGGCTATGCAGGAGTCGGCGAAAAGGTCGTGGCCGCCGCGTGGAAGGTGGTTGTTTTGTCTGTGGGTGGTTCGACCCGAGGCGTCTGGTTCTGGTTCCTCGCGACGATGGCGGTGGCGGTGGCGGTGCAGTGGTGGTGTCGGCGACGGAGAGGAGAACGCGCTGGCAAAGGGGGCACGGACGTGCCCCAGCACGGCGCGACGCGGCGCAAGACCGGCCGTGGTCGAAGACGAAGTCACCGACTGGGATCGAGGTCACGGTTGCACAGGCTCCCGGTTATATAACACGAAGAGCACGACTGCGGTTGCCATGGCTGCGGGCGAATGCGGCGATTCACGAGAGCTGGCTACGGTCCCATGAACGCTAACCGCATCGCGTGTTTCGGCTTACCCAGCTGTGAACGGCGAAAAATATTTGGCTCGCGTGAACGCGTCGAAATCGACGCTCTTGTGTTCTGTGTAATAAATTTATTTTCGTAAAATAATTATCGCAGTCTTATTTTTTTGTTCACTCCTTTCGTTTCCGACTACTACGTGTGCTTCGCCTTAATCGCATCACGGATGTCGTGTGATTTACGAGTTACGTTGGATCCACGAAGCGTACACTTTCTACTGACTGAATCGCGAGAGCATATTGCCTGCATCATAGAATATATATCTGAAAAAGAGAGATTGCGATCTAGCAGTGCAATGCATAAGTACAGCAAGGGCACGCTATTCCGTTGCGTTATGTCTGCTTGGATAGAATAACCGTGACTTTGAGGCTCTGAAAACCACCACTCTCTCGCGCACGCCTCTTCTGCCGGGATTTATTCCCTTTATTCCTGAGATACGATAGAATGCACGCCTAACCGTGTAATTAACTGCGTAACGTGCGAAATTAAATATGCGATTTTAAGATACCCCCGCCGAAAGAAAAACGCAAATGCGAGAAATCCTCCAGCATAAACGCGCTGGATAATTTACTCGCGGAGGGGTTAAAGGTGCGACGTCGTCGCAAGGAACGCGCACCATTAACGGGACGCGGACCAAACGTTACCTCGTGTGGCAGACCTTTCAAAGTCTGCCACGAAAGTATCCGGGAAACGCTTCTAACGACTGCATTTTTACCCGCGCAGAATCGTAAAAGGCGGTTACGTGGTAGTAGAGACGTAGAGACATGTAAAATCCGTATTATTAACATTTTTTGCGCGGGTAATGGTCATCCCTGTACAGGATACCGTAAAAATCCGCAATTCCGTTGCTCTACAGATTCCGGAAATTATCGTGAAAACTGATCGTTATTAGATTAAGATAAAGTAGTATTGAAAAGAAAGAGAATTGCATTTAAGTGCCCACAACGTACGGTGATGCTGATCTTATCGTAATTAAATTAAAATCGCAATGATTATGTCACTTGAATTACTTAATACTGGAAAATATTCTTTATATAATGCAGCCCTCGTGTATTGGCGCCTCTAATCCGTAGAAAGACGCAGCGTCAATGAGGTCGCTATCCTGGAAATTATATCCGCCGGCGGGGTGCTCGAGGTAATGAGTATTGTACGGAGATATCTGAGATATTCCAATTGGAACGTTATCTTCGGCATCGCCAACGGGACGCCGTTTCTTTTCGCGGCGACCGTTTGGTTTCGTGGTATACGTAAGCGTTATTTTTGCTCGTACGTGAAGGATGGTGATTCACGGTGAAGCGATATGCAGTTTAATCGATTGTGAAGCGCAGAGCATTCGTCTTCTTAAAAGGAGCTTAAGAAAGAGGAGGAGGAGGAGAAGAAAGAAAGAGAGAGAGTTGTCGCGACCAAGTGCTGATAGTTAATGGCACCGACGATGACGACTCGACATAATTTCCTTCAAGGCGACACGCGTGGGCTACTTTGCTACAGGAGAAGCCTAGGGAAAGGCGCGCAACCCAATTTTGGCCTTGGAAAGGGAGAAAAAGAGAAAGAAAAAAATCTACCCTGACCCCCGCCATCAGCTCGAGTAGACGTCACTCGCACTCGCGCCAGCCGAGAAAAGCTTCGTGGAGGCATTTGAGAACGCCGAAATGGCAACGAAAGCGCGGCCGTCTCGCGCGCAGATGGAAATGGCAAATCGCATAAAAAATTCACCACCCCGGGCCGAGGGTTAAGGTCGGACGAGACGCGCGAATATTGTACGAGAGAGAGTTAACTTTGGAGTAAGGCGCGCCATTGAAGTCGACGTACGTTTCTTATTCGCGCCGCGTATTCGTTTCAGTTTCACGCAGCCAGCGCAAGATATATTTATTAGGCATGAATTTAAAAGAAACTGTCAGAGAGCGAGCAATATCAATGACCTGAAATATGCGTGATGCGAACTTTTAGCGAGATCTTTGTTACATTGTGATAGCCTACTCTTTTTGTGATTGCTCCTTATTTACTTTATTATTGTTAAAAAATTATGAAAAATTTTTTTTTCATAAACCTTTTCTTTTTCTTAAATTATTATGTTCAAGAACAAGAGCGATTATCAAAGATAACTTTATAGATTTTCTCTTTTTTTAAATTTAATAATTGAATCTCTTTTGATAGAAGAGTATATTGTTAATCTTTGAATGATTTTTTATCAGTTCTTAATACTTTTGATGACTTCTTGATTTAAATTGAAAAAGAGGAATTATATTTTTATATAATTTTTAATTGACTACTCGAAAAATAGCTTTAAAATTTCTTTAGAAATTGCTTAAAGGAAGAAAAAGATCTATCAGATTAATCAGTAAAAGAGGAAGTAAATACCGTAAGATCTTGAAAATCCTTTTTATGCGTCCAAGGGTTAATGTAACAGTTCCATGAAAAAAAAGAAAAAAACATACGATCGCTTTACTTCGTGACCGGAACGTCTTACTTGAATCCCGTGAACTTTATCTTCCGGAGATTACCTCTTCGAAGTAACCACGGAAGAAGTAACCGCGAATAAGTAAGTAGTACGGATGCGTAATGATGCGCTTGATTTAAGCTCGATCCTCTTTAAATACCATTTAAATTGCCGTGCGCGCGGCGCGGCGCGGCGTCGTCGTTCAGGAATCTCTATTAATGCGTCGCGCCCATGCCTCTCCTCTCCGTTTCACAGACCATTGCGGATGAAGTGCACGCGGCGCATTTGAGACACGCCGCGTAGTCTGGTATTTCAGGCCGTGTAATTTTCCGAGTGTAGAACGCGCGGCGCGATCCGCGTTCGCGTGAAATTGGAAAAGGGCTTCGTCCCGCCGGAGTCTCTCTCACTCTCTCTTTCTCTCTCCATTTGGCGAAGCGTAGCGACGACCAGACGATAGACCCGGAGAACCGTCTGGTAGACCTTGAACGGCCCTTTAACTGACTGCATTGCAGTCAAGGTTATCATCCTCGTCTCTCCGTGACGTGGAACGGTGCCTCTCGAAGGGAGCGAATGAATAGAAACGCGGATTCGCTACTTTTCCAAGGTCGCCCTTCCCTGCCAGCGAGAAGTGCATTCCGGTGTATATCGCGCGCGAGTACACCGAGTACACGTTTCTTCTTTAATCCCATTGCAACTAAAATACTGACTGAAGATTGATAAAATGTCTATATGTGATAAGATTGAATATAAAATTATATAATAATTTATTTGTGTTTGAGATAATAAGATACGATCGCGTATCTTATTATCTGATAATTTCGGCAAAATAAAACTTTAATCATTTTGATTAAAGTTGTCGCGCTAGCGAAATCGGTACACGACCGTCGCATAATTTATTATAAGAATACGGTAGGCATTGGGGATAAAGTTTAACGCACGTTTAACGATAAATCGTCGCGAAGGAACATGACAAAACCATAACAAGTAAGTAGTCCGATAAATTATTAATAAATACGACCGGCAAACGAGAATCGATGACTGCGGCGGATCCGTTGAAGCGGAGATGCGGCGGTATTAGCTACGCGAAATTGCACCCGCTTTCCGTGACTAAATAATAGTCTGAGGAATACAACCCCGCCGTCTCCGCTCGCGCGTTCGTGACCATCGGCCGCGGAGGTAGCATTCCTTATCATTACGTCCCATATACATTATCCACGGTTCCATCGAGAATGATTCCGCGACGCGGCTGAGAGAAGCGAAGAAGAGGTGGCACGTCCCGACCCAGAAGGAAAGCCACCTCGAGAGGGAGAAAGACAGGCAAGAGAAGGAGAGATAGAGAAAGAGAGAGAGAGAGAGAGATCAAGTGATGGTGGAGGTGAGAGGCAGCGGGAGTGAACGATCGAAGGAAAAGAGCAAGATAGGGAGGGAAATTGCGCTAGAGTTATATGGGAAAGAAAGAGGGAGATTTCCGAGCAAAACGCCATTTGGGGACGAACCATGAAAAATCAAGGGATTTAAATTTCGCTTAAACATGCATTTCGTTGGTTTGTTTTGATAATGCCCTCTGTCTGCACGTGCATTATACCGCACGCTACGTATTCATGTTGCCCCGCGGTGCATTTCAGAATTCTATACTGGGCTATTGAGAATCTAATGACTATTGCGATATGAAACTCGAAATACGAGTATACGTAGATTGCGTTGTCAGAAATTAAACATTATTCTGCACCATCGTAGATAAACGCCGAGCAAAGACTTGTCTGAGGAAACTGGCCATTCCTCATTTAATTGCCGATACACATTTTAGTTGATTTAAAAAATGCTAGTTATCTCGTCTTATAAATCTATAAGCGGTTCGCGTAATTTTCCAGTTTGCGACACACATATTTTTTCGTGGCGCACATAATAAATCGTGTGTGCGCCGCGTAACACAAGCACGGTGAATGCGTTTCGCTGCGATAATTTCGAGAGGCGAGAGGGATGCATGCAGAGCGTCCATTTATTTATCTTCCCATTCTCCCTGACGCGTTACTAATTAGCCATGATTGCGATAAAGTATCGATACATCAAAAGCATATCTACTACGCGCGCATAGATACGAGAGAACATCCCTTTCAACCCGGGATGTTATCTGCATCGCCTGGATTTCGTATCGTTGCCGCATTGTTGCTCGCGATAGCCGTTGACTACGTCGACTAGCACGCTCGCGGATAAATCTGATTTGCTGCTCGTGATGTTCCTACCGGTATCGTACAGCGAGTACGCGTTATAGTTTGCTGGACGAAAAGGAAGGGTTCGTTCGCGCGACGGGTACCTGAGCCCGAGAGAGGGCTAAATTACGAGCTTGTCGGCCGCTGTTAGCTCGCCTGGCCAGCCGGCTACCACCCCGAGCTGGTATTAAACCGAACGGTACGTATGTACGCCCACGATCGCGGCGTGCTTCCGAGTGAACCGATCGAACGGCGATTCTGCGGTAGACAACGCCCGAGGCTTCTCGACGGGTCCGTTGCCCACACGGAGATTGTACACAGGGGTTGCGTGTCGCTGTACGGGGGTGGTTTAACACGGGGATGGGTAATGGCGACTCCTATCAGCCCTATCCACTCTGCCCTGCTTTCTGGCCCCCCTCTCGCCGGTCTCTCTGTTCCCTTTTCGTCCCCTTCGCCCCTGCCCCGTTGTCGTATCGTTGAATTTGAATCTCTCATTATCCTCGGGAGAGTTTCGTCATTTACAGTTAGAACATCATAATACAAGTCGCGATATATTCTTTACTTTCGCTACAGTTTTTTACGGAGATAATGTAATACTTCCTTCGTGATTTTAAGTGGGATCGTTTAAATTTTGCATGTAATATATTTGTAGCTAAAAAATGTATTACGATGCATATATTATCATTAATATAAACTCTAGGAATTGCAGAAACGAGATTCAGTTCATAATTAAATAGTAATAAAAAAGGACGTATATATAAAAGTATTGCTCGAATTTTGAAATGCATGCAATAGTTCTACTTGATATTTAAATATAAAATTTAGAATTGATGATTCAAACTATAAAAAGAAGAAAGAAAAATGCATCGAGTAAAAGAATATCTTATCTAAAAAACAGTATTGTGAAAATACAGTCGCACAAATTAGATAATAAAAAAAACAAGAGACTCTAAACAAAATAAATAAAATATAATAGATTAATTATGTTTAGTTTAACGAACATTTTTCCTTTTTTTTCCTATTCTAACATTATCTATGGATTTTTCCTGCGTCTTTAATAATTTCTTTTTATGTTTATTTTGTTTTTTTATAGAAAATATTTTTCTCTCCTCCTCTGCCGCTCCTTATCGCTCCTTTAGTTGTTGATGGACTCGATCTCCGGCCACATGGCGTTAAAGGAGGAAGGGGGAGAGTGGAGGAAGGAACAACGATATCCCGGTAATTTACGTCAATAGTGGCTGAACTGAACGGCTACCAACCACTTTGCATATTGGATACTCGCACGACTGGCAGTTTAGCGCCGTCTTCGATAAATATCCTACAGCCGGCCGCTGCAGTTGGCCACCGGAAATAGCCTCCGTTCCGGAATTTCATTATCCCCGAATTGCCCTTGTCGTTGATGCCTGATATCCCGTCCGGCTTCGGGATGGAATTCAAAAATTCTGCCAATTCCAGAACATTTCCATCTATCCTACTTGGTAATTTCATCGGCTTCCAGAAGAATTGTCGCGCTCGTGGTTTCGCTCGTTGATTCCTCGACGTCGCGGGAATCGTTTTGGACCGCTATCAATAATGTCGCAATTTTGCATATATATAGCGGTACGATTTTCTTTTTTACGAGCCGATATTATCGCTGCTCCTCCTATTTCTTGTTACATCGTATCAACTTATTATATCGTAATCACGGGCATTCTGTCTTAGCGAAAAGGAGAAGGAAATGCCAGCGAATCAATCATCAAACCAACATCATCAGAAAAAATCCTGACAATTATTTTTTCAGAACTGACAAAGTATGACGTTGCCAAAACAAAAAAAAAACTGTAAAGCAATTAGGAAAGGAATTCAAGAGTTGCGGTAATGATGGAATTTCCACGAGTGCGTAGAGATATAATGTCACTCAATTTCAGTTCTGAAATTCGATCTCAATTAACCCGAGATAATAACCGATAACCGATAACGAACAAAGCCATGATAAAGGCTTTACTTGGTCATGGTCTGATAACGAATTTTTCTGTACACCGCGACCGATAGTCGACGAATAGTCCGTCCGTGACAGTGACTAAGTAACGAACCGTGGAGAACAATGTCGGCTACGTTACATTTACTGGTGCTTCTGACGATTTCGTCTTTTGTCCGCGGTAAGTGTAAAAAAAAAAAGAGATAATTACGTGTACGTATCTCGCAAATCTCAAAAAAGGCGCAACGCGAGCTCGCGAGTGTTTTTGATTATCCCTGTTTGTTTTTAAAACGGGAAAGAGTCAAGCGTTGGCAACGGGCAATTTTGCACGGTACATTAGTGTGCATTATCGAATTAAAATACGCGCGGCATGCTCCTCACAACAAGAGCGGGGTCGATAGAACATTAATCGCGCTCGGATAAAATTGCGAAGATTAATTAGTTTTTCATTAAGCTCGCTGATAATTATCGCGCGGACCGTGTACGTTCCAAAAAAATAATTTTTACACCCGTGACGAATACCGCGAATACCTAATAATTCACATGCGTCGCAATAATTTCAGGGTTGATATAAATTCCGTTCTTGTCGATAAATTCATTTTTGTCGTGCAATTTAGATTTTATCTGGCGTCTGCATGATGTAGTGTGCACCGTCAACGATAATGACGTTTATAATTTGTGCATTAAGGATGGTCAACCGATCTCCCTATTCCTTCTGGCTTGAAGTCGACGACTTTCGATTTAACTGGTCGCATAGTTAACGGTACAAAGGCTGTTTTAAAGCAATTTCCTCATCAGGTAATATTTACCGGCAATTTTTTAATTTAACGCGCGTCTAAGAGAAACGTTATTTTTAGGTATCCTTATCGCGCAGCTACAATGAAAAACATTTTTGCGGCGGGAGTCTCATTAGCTCTTCTCTAGTCCTTACCGCGGGTCACTGCATGTATCTGTAAGCTAATAATTTTAAATATCTTAAATATAATGATACACAGAAAAAAAAGTTAATATTGAATCAACAAGCTTTGTTTTAAATATATAAGCAAGAATATAAAATCTTCTTGGAAGAATTTATAATCGTAAACAGACATAATTTACACGAAGAAAATTTTCCTCTTCATGTAAAGAAATTATGTTTAAGATTATAAATACTTCGAAGAAAATTTTATATTCTTGCTTATATACGAAACAAAGATTGTTGATTTCATACTAAATTTTTTTCTGTGTAGATTTTGTTTCTTTAAATTTTGTTTCTTGTCACTGCGTAATTGTCTACAAGTTGCGTCTATATTGTTTCATGATAAGTTAACAAAGATATCTCACTAACTCAATATATTTCAATCTGCGTTATCTTTTCTCTGAAAAATTGTTCTTTGTTCAATATGAAATATCTGTCAACCAATTAATTTACACAGCGTATTGTTAGATTAATAAGAAAGCGCGATTGGAAAAGGTATCTAAGTATCTACAATTAAATTATTACTAAATAGAAATAAACGGAGCTATTAATTACATAGCAATGGACGCGCAATACAACCATGGACGATTGCTGTCACTGGAGGCATAGTTCACCTGGTTAACGAAACTCCGTCGCGACAGCAAAGACGCGTACTGGAAATTAAGATTCATCCAGAGTTTAATCTCATGACATTGCAAAATGATATTGCCATTTTAAAAGTAAGATGATTTTCCCAGCGAACTGTTACGTGACTTTCAGAATAAGGGTAATTCATGTCTGGTTTTCGTAGTTGTCGGAACCCTTTGAGCTTACTCCGGAACTCCACAGTGTACCCTTGCCAGGGAACGCTCTCGTACCCAATACTGTCTGTCAGGTAGCTGGTTGGGGTTACCATTCGTCCGTGAGTATACAGCGAAATGCGTTGACCGCAGGAAAATTTACTTCAACATAGAAGCCACTCTAGAAGGCGTTTAAAATATTTTAGAGAATCCCAATAGTGTTTCCCGACTTAATGTACGTAGATCTGCCGATTCGTACTGTAGAAGAATGTCGTAAATTGCTCGTAAATGAAACAGATGTACCACCGGGAATGTTTTGCGCCGGTTATTTAGAGGGTGGAAGGGACGCTTGCCAAGTAACGTATTTTCTTACTCATTCGCATACGTATTCATAATTAAACGTGATTTATAAATTGCCGGCATTGTGTTTTTTTTTCGAATTTTCCAGGGTGATTCTGGCGGAGGGATGGTCTGCGATGGTATTTTGACCGGTACCGTTTCGGGTGGCAGTGGGTGTGCTGAGCCATTGTTGCCTGGGGTGTACGCGGATGTTTTTCACTACTTAGATTGGATACTAAATCAAACAGATTCAGTGATAATAGTAAAAAAAGTTTTTACTGATTTTACTATAAATTCCAGTATGATTAACATGTCGACAATTACGATGGTGCTAATTTCTTTCCTTTTTTGCGCTGTTATCAATTACATCTAGACCTTGAAAGCAAGATCTTTTGTTGATACATTGATATGTATGTTTGAAGATATTATTGAAGGAAAAACAGTTTTTACGGAAACGGTGCAATATAGAGTTTACGAGCGTGTTTGTAATGTTGTGCGGTCATATACGACTTAATGAGTGAAATATCTTGCGAAATAAATAAAGTTTAAAATTTATCCGATCACCTTCATGATTGTCTTTTGAGATTTGCAAATGTATATTAAAATTTATGTACTACATTTATTAAATTGTAAGTTATATTCTCGATTAAGTGTTTATTTCATTGATAAAATAAGAAATTCACTACATTTATTAACATTTTAAACAATTAATTTTAAATAATTATGCAGAACAATTTAAAATTTTTTTCAAAATCTAATAAAGTGGTGACAAGAGCAATTACAAGCCAAACTAAATACTGTCGCTTATTTATAAATTTAAATTTGATACGATATAAAAGATTAAAATTTTTTATTTTTTAATATTGGGATTATACTTGACCTCGAATTCATCGTTAATTTATTTTATCTTTTATGACTTGTTTTGACTGCACTAATGTTCAAGTACATCTTAAAATTTCTGTGATACTTGAAACGCAATACAATTTAGCATTTAACTTCTGATAAGCCAATTGTGTATATCTATAAAACTGTCGATATCTTTGTGACAATGGCATTCAAAGATAATTTATCTCAATGTCCAATCTTATCAGAAAAGACTTTCTTTAAGTAAACAATTGCTACAATGCAAAAGTATTAAATGTATAGTACTTAATTTGTTACTGATAACATTATTTATTGTCTTATTTTCTATTTTATAAATAGACATATGTTTGAGAAATCAATCTTATCGCTGTAATTGAGATTATAAACAAGTAAGATAACGCAGGAGACACATTTCATTATACGTATTTATTTTAAATACTATTATTAAACTTTTATAACATTTTGACTTTTTATAAACTTAAAAATCAAAATTATTATATTACAATATTTGTTTTCTTAAATCATTAATTATTTACAGTGCGGTAAAAATATTAAATGTACCGTGCTTAATTTATTACTGACAACATTATTAATTGCTTGACCCTTGGTGTAATTAGCTGGGGAATTCAATGCCGGGATTTCCTCTATCCGGTTATATATTTTTCATATACATACATACATAAATGTATTCATGTAAGATAAGTAATAAATCTTTTCAATTATATGGATGTTTTTCGCTTCTCGTCTTTTGTAAATATACAAACACCGTGAAAAACATTCGTTCACTTATCCTTTTTACGCAACATATGTACATTCTATTAGGTATGAAAGGATTAAGGCGGGAGATGATTTTTCATTGCCTTCCGCGCGAAGAGATACGCAGAGAAAAGAAGAGAAAAAGGAGGCAGCCGAAGAAAGGGACAAACATGCGATGTATCCACTTTGATCTCAAACGCGGAAAGCAGACGCGCAAAAAGCTCATATCCCACTTAATACACGGCGGATGATACCCCGAGAAATGTATTAGCGGATTGCTCGCCAAGATGGGGAAACGTCCACGGTGTGTTCGCGAATCGCGCGACTCTCCTTTGCCGCGTCTGCTGGTTTCGCTGCACCGTGGTATTAAATTCTGAGCGGGAGCCCGGTGCACACACCTTCAAAGAAATGCGGTAACTCTCGGCGGCTCTTTTAGATTGGATATAAATTTCGCGCGTTAATATCTGCTGCGTACGCGTACGGAGCGACCCACGGGGGGATTATGGAAATTGAATTGCCCTCGTCTAGCCCTCGAAAGAAAACGTCAATGTAATTATTCGACGAAATTGAATCTTGTTTTTTTTTTTAAGATACGAGAATTAAAGATCAAAATCTGTCCTCCTAAGAATTCTCCTAAAGAGTTGCGCTAAGAATAATTGATCAGTGCTGAATCTCGAACATTGCTGTCTGCAAAGAGTACGTTAACAGCGATTTAAAAATAAAGAGATATAAAATATTTGATTAAATAACAGTGTCTGATTTTATCTGATTCTTCTTTGATATTCTAGGTGACCAGTAGAGATGATAAAAAATAGAAAACTCAGTTCAAGTTCAAATTACACCTCGTATAACTACAAATGCGTTTGATACGCGAAACAGCATCACGTATCTTATTGGATTTGATCTCGTAGAACGGGACCTCGATACGTTTTGATTGACGTACGATATTGACCGTGTTCTTAGACGAAAGCTCTTCTAATTTCTTCCGACTTGAGTAATCGTAATCTTCCTGGACAGGCTTCCCCGAAAGTTAATCCGCGCGGAAACCCAAAACTCGCTGCTCGTCAGGATTTCAGGGTCGCGTAGGCTCGCGATCGATGCCCGTGAAGCGATCGTGGGTGTACGGAGAAGAGATGGGAGAAGAGATATCAGGAGAGGAAAGCAAGTATAAAATCAGGAGAAGGATGAGTCGCAAAAGTGGGAAAGAGGGGAGTGGCAGGGGGAAGGTAGAGACCGTTGGTGAAAACTGCCGCGCGTTTCACCTGATAAACGTAACTTCTGATACGTGCACCCCTCCGGCTTCGGCTTTTTTCTTAAGCTAAGGAGGGCGTTTTTCACGATCTCTTCGATGCCCCTGCGGCTTTCAGCTCCGTTGCTCCCTCGGCGAATGGGAAGAGGGGCTCGGGCATGTTTGCGCGTCGACAGGGTCCATTCGCGACCTCGGTAATTCCGGGATCGAATAAGAATTCATTAGAGGATATACAGGACTCGCTTCCGCGCGCGTAGGCAAAGATTTTTCAGCTCCCCTCTCCTTCTCTCTTTACCGTCAGGGGTTTTAAATAAATTAAAAGTTTGCGTTTTCTACGAGGGCGAATAACTTCGCCGCGCGAGTTAAGTTTGAAAGATGGAGGGGAGAGGAGCGGGGATTCCCGCGACGATAAGTTCCCTCTAATTACTCTCGTAGAATCGAAGACGATGGCGGGAGGGTAAATTTGGAAGAACGTTGGTGGACTATTCAATGGAACGGCGAAATCCTGCTTTCCTCGAGCGAATTGAAAGAAAGAAGCGAAGACATTCGTTGCTTCGACATCGAACTTGGCGCTTCGCAAAGAAGAAAGGCGAAGGCGAAGGCACATGTTCTCTCGACGGAGGCGTTTATTAATGATACGTTCGATGGATCCGTGGGTATTCCGTGGGCGAACTCATTATACTAATTGCACATCCGCGCTCTATTCGGCCGCGCGTGGGCATTTTCGTTCGAAGTGCAATGGCAAAGCTCGTTCGGTAAGCAGGACGCGTTCGTCTTCTTCATGTAAAATCGATTTCTTCCAGAACTGATCCTTACGTATTATTACATGATTCATCAGAATTCTAGTTGGAGCGTACTGTTCGTTTAGAGAGATGCTTCTATAAGATGCACGGTTATGTAAAGAAATTCGCATTGATAAGATTAAAGGGCTGTTCCAGTTCAGAATACTGAAATAGTCTTTCAAATTTTTTATGGAATCATTCAAAGGTAGGTTTGTGGAACTGTATTTGTA
This sequence comes from Solenopsis invicta, assembly GCF_016802725.1. NCBI lineage: Eukaryota > Metazoa > Arthropoda > Insecta > Hymenoptera > Formicidae > Solenopsis > Solenopsis invicta. Next base: position 9,820,081 of record NC_052674.1, on the reverse strand, counting down.
CAGGTCTGACGCGAACAGCATATGTTTTTTTATGGCAAAATTCATATTATTTCACAAAGTGGTAAATTTTGTATGTTTACAAAAATAATACATGTTGCTGGTACCTTTTTTTTATTAATCTAACAAAGAAAAACAAAAGAAAATAAAGATTTATATATGTTTAATACGAATGTCTTATAGCATAAAAACTACAGAGAAAACAATATTGAAAATTTCCAAAACAGTAGTAATAAAAAAATTTGAAATTTATGATTAAAATAATTCGTTTTTTATTTATAAAAAAGTTTTGCTTATACATCACATTAGTTATAGTTCATATGATAAAAAAATTTGCTTTATGTGTATTATGAATCTTTATCAAGTTTCATAAAGATTCATTAATAAAGAGAATTTTCATCAATTAGGAAAAAATAATTTTGAAGGAAACAATTTTAAAGTTTTATTTTTACTTTTGGTACGTGTAAGAAAAATTATTTTATTTGATATATCTACGCACATATTTGCGAAACTCCAAAAACCTTAAAAAAAGGTTACAAGAAAAAAGCAAAGTTTGGTTCAAAATTCCAAATCAGAATAGCCCCTTACTTGACATCTGTTTTTTAATATAAGTATACTTCAATCTTATGTATACAAATGTACATTCGGCATTAAACACAAGTAGATCAAACACAAGATTAAACACAAGTTGATCAAACTCGTCAATTGTTAGGGTGCAGAAAGTCGTTTTCGTGATCAAGAATGATTTTACGACGTATTTAAAGCTACGAAATGGCACCGACCTCGAGGAACGAATCTCGTAATGACTCTGTTACGCATTAATGGCCGCCTGGTAACTGTTCGAAGACACACGAGAAAGTCGTTTTTCGAGGATGTGACCGGAAATTCCAATACCATCTTCTACAACGAAATAGACAAAGTTGTTTAGTTTGTCTTCCAAGAGATAAAACACCGTCCTGGCGCGTCCCAATTTTTTATAATTATCTCCACACTGAAATTTCCCTTGTCTGGTTCGGAAATGAGATTTAAATAATTTAACGAATAATTACTTTCAATTAATTACATATAAAATATAAATCGCCGCTTGGAGCGTAGCAAGAAAACACTTATTGAAATACGAATTATTGAATATCCTATACATCTTGTATTTAAGAGCAAGGAAAGAATAATGAGAACATTCAATATCGCGATTGCTACATTAATTACGTCTGTACCTTTCTCATTTGCAATCTGACTTTCACTTTTGGCGTACCTTCATTACTCAAACGAGATAAATCCTCGCTCGTAGCAACGTCACGCGGCTGACGTCGGTAACCGTCAACTTTACGAAAAAAAAAGAAGATGAAAGAAGCGCGTTTAAACGCGTCTCGCCCGCGGTAGCAGTCGCTCGTTCTCCATATCTGTGGTGGATGCCGACGTTGACCGACTAATTAATTAAATGTAAACGCGACGAGCTGCGTTTTCCCTTTTACATCCGTCTCAGACGGTTCCGTACTTCCCCACAGTTTTCCTCTCTGGTTTTGCCTCCGCTCCGTTTTACCTGTACGCCTTCTCCTTCCATCTCCATCGTTCCTCGCTCTATCATTCCTTGTTTTACCGTCAGTCTCCAGGAAATTCTCGAGTCGCTTATTTGCGTTTACCTAAGAGTCGCATCTTCTTCGACGCGATGCAGACGGCTAATTGGCTGCCTTTCCACGTTAAATGCGAGGTAACCGTACCGCCCATCTCGCAAACAAACGACGTCGTTCACGACTCACGCTTTGTCGCTCCAATTAACAGACTCTTGTAACCTTTGCTACATTAAAAATTAACGTTTCATTGAGCGGTAGAAGCTCACAACATCACCGAAGTAACGAGGAATGGTTTGTAAAACATAGCGTACACAGCTTCTATTTACGCAAACAACGAAGTTAATTTGGATCAAGCGACTTCTCTCATTTTATTTCTCATATACCGAGAATCATCTTATCTTCCCTTTTTTTTTTAACACAATGTATATAGGTATACGGATTTCTCAATTTATTATACCGTACGTATCGCACGCGCGGACTCATTTCCAATTAATTCAACACGGGTTTTATACGTTTCACTTCTGAAAAGCGTACCTCCAAATCAGACGCAATTTCGCGGAAGCGCTTCGATCGCCGAATTCTGCCGGTTTCTCGCGCGGGGGCGTAATGAAACGCCAACATTTCGGACAGTAATCCGCGTTTTAATAAAGGGATTATACGACCGTTCCCGCGAGAACGGATTGCACGGGCGGCCGCGCCGCCGTCGTCGTCGTCGTCGTCGTCGTCCAAGTAGAGGCGCGGGCGCGATATCCCGGCGCGGTTTAATAGTTCCGCCGCGGGAAGTTTCTCGCGCTTTACCGTTAATTTCTTGGCGGCGTTTATTGCGGAAGTTAATGCCCCTTATACGAAATTCGTATTACCGTATCGCGGCGTCTGAGCTCGCTCGTTTCCTCCTCTCCTGCGTTTCCCGTTATCTTCCTCCACCGTCTCGCTGCCACGGCGATCGGACGACGGGGTCATTAAGAACTTTCCCGCTCGGTCGCCGCGGTCGGAAACTATGGAAAATGGATGAGACCGGAGCTATCGTTATTTTCCCCGATGTTTCTCGCTTTCCACGGGACGCGATGGTGGCGGGAAACATGCCGTAAGGCAAAACGACTTTGTCACGCTGCTTTCTGCTTGATTGCAAACGCCGTGACAGCGTTCGGCGCAGCTGCGCTGGACAAATTAAAATTACTGCTCCCCGTTGTACAGTTAGACGCGGCTTTCACGCGCGAGGTTACCGATCGGCGTTATTTGTGTATTTCCTCATTCGTACATTTTATGTAATTATCTCATACAAAATAAATATGAGCGCGGTTAAAAGAAAAAAAGAAGAAATCGTCGCGTGATTCGAGCACTCAAGAAAAGGGTTTGCTCCGATCGTTCTCGAGTCACCTCGAGGCTGACTCGTTCGTTATCTGTTACGGATAAAATTACACGCCTGAGTCGCGCGACTCTTTTGCTCGGTGCACTCTCCGTTAAGACGGGTCAAACGCCGCGCGATCGTGAAGATACGATTTCTTAAGAAAATTAGGTTTGCGATCCTCCCGATATTCCGCACGGAATCCGATAACTGGTTTCGCAGCTTGCTTCCATCCGACTTGGGTTCCCCCTATCTTCCACGTCTCCTCTCATTCTCCACTCTTCCCTGACCGTCCCGTCCTTTACCTTCAGCGAACGTCGGGATGCAATTACTTAACGCAGCGAGCGCGCCGCCCTTTTCTCGCCGATGAAAAATGCGCGCGCGCCGGCGGTTGCGCCGCTTAAATCTTTGCCATTTGTCAGCTCGCCCTTGGCTACTGGACGTACCACCTTTCCGCCTCTCTGCATCTCCGAAAGCAGAACGGAGGAGATCAACACGGCCAGCAGGGGATCTTTCGCATTTGAAGTTTCACGAGACAACACGAGGGAAAATGTCGTACATTGTTTTCTTCTTTCTGCGTGCCACACGCTTTCTTCTCTTTCCGCGCTGGATGCTCGCAGCTCGCGATATTTCTCCTTCGTGATTGATAACGTTTTATTGTAGCGTTTCTCTTCTTTCTCTTTTAGATACTCTCTATCCCTCGTTTTATTGTCTACCTTCATATTCCTATATACCCTCAAAGTTGGTAAAAATCGAGAAATCGCGAATTTATTATTCTCGAGGTATCCGTGTGGCGATCTTTTGGTTGTTCCGCGCCAGGAATACGAAACAGAACTTTCGGCAACGTGATTTCACTGCGGAGTGGATGATCTCGTCGAGTACAGCGACAAACGAGCTGGGAGGGACGAGTGCCCTTGCCCTTTGAGCTTGTCAGACACGCAAAAGGAAGTGTTCGCGAATCTGCATTTTGTCACGATCACGGGGTCATGTGCCAAGAAGGGCAGGCTTTTTCATTGATCTGCGACAACACTCTCTCTTTCTCTTTTGTTCACTCTTTCTCTCGGTAAAAGGGAAAAGTAAATTGGATTATCTCGGACAAAATGTCATCGAGGTGGAAAAGCTGTCGACGAAAGGCTTTCTCAAAAGATCTATGTACGAAAAATATATACGAAACTAATTGCCACTCTTGTATTTCCATCAAAAGTACATTTTTAATTTATTTATATAAAAAAAATACACAATATTCTGCATCAGGACAATTAGTTTCATGACTGTATATAAGATTGTCTTATTTATTTAATATATATTCCATGATTTTACTATCTTTTACAATTTTCTATACGTTCTGTATAATTATAAATTTAAGTGTTTGTGTTTTTTATGCCTTGCAAAAATTAAAATTTTTCAATTACAAACCCCAGTTTTATCGTTAAATCATTAACTCGTAATAAATGAAGATGTTGTAATTAGCTTGATACATGTATAAAAAATATAAATTAAGACTGTACTGCATCTGTCGCTTTTGTTTTGAAAATTTTCTAATAAAAAATTTTTTTTGAAATTTTACTAGTTATGTACTTAGTTTTCTATAAATTACTATACACATACAGCACATGAATATGCAGTATTAAAATATTTTCAAAAAAATATGAATTGAATAAAATGTTGGCAAAATGCTCTTTTTAAGCTTTCTATAAAATTTTTTTTTCCTAAATTACCATTTAATAAACTTTTCAGAATTACTGAATAACTTGCCAAGTAAGTTATCGCCAAATTGAGTTATTTTCACTTTTAATCTCGATATACGATCTAGATATTTTCAGACATTCCCGTGGCGCATTCATCGAATTCATCTTGGAAGATTACCGCAAACTCCACAAACGGCAAAACGTACATATCTCTCCCGTTTCTCTCGTCGCCGTAATATATTAGAATCTCATTCAAATTTCCCAGAGGATAGCTTCGAGTGTTTGCTCGCCGGGTTGCGTCTGCGAAGTCGCGCGGCGAGCGTACTTGCGCACAAAGAAGACTACTATTTTTCAAACTTTGCTACGAACGTGGCCCACGCAAGGCCGGTGTGGGCACGGGGCATAGATAAAGTTGTGTCGGTGGCGCACGCACGGTTGTCCTGGCGCCGGTACGTCTCACGGATGTCGTGACGAAACGCACACGGCGATTTTCGATATATACGCCTCCCTTTTTCCTACCACGTATCCCATTGTACCTCCGTTCCTTCCTTTCGGTCACTTCTTCGCGCGAGACGCCAACCACGAATCTCGAAATCCGCCGGACAGCGCCGAGAGAGTTTACGTTCATTTCAATGTTTTCGTAACATGCCCGCAAACTGAACGATATTTTCTCTCGCGACGGATAAAACGGAAAAGCAATTATTTTATCGTAACGATATTTCATCGCGGCGGACACCTGGCGCGACTGTTTGTTCTTCGCTCACCGACTTAAAATGAATTTCGAAATATCGCTGTTTAACTTTACACCTCTTACGTATTTTACCACGTATTATATGTTATAATGAATTTTATTAAATTTTAAATACGCGGAAAAATGGCTGGAAAATGTTTATGCCAGTACATTATTTCAGCATTCCGCCGAGGACGTGTAATTTTAGCTCGTACAATAAAAGCTTTTTAATATTTCAAGTTTTTGCATGAAAAATACATAAAGCACGCAATCAATATCGCGAACCCCGTCGATATTGGAATAATGTTAGCGAGAACGGAATATTCAGCGAAAACAGATTACCGTTCAAACAGGAAAATGCAAGGGCTTCATAGTCGCGCTAGTATGATCATGAAATTCAATTATTCGCAATTGGCGCCTTCGCGGGTCATCGAGCATGACAATTACTGCCGCGGTCGGACCTTTAAATTTCCAGCTTTAGGGCACCGAAAAATGTTTGTGATACGCGCTCGACAATTGAAAGCGCGCGCGCGGGATTTGAAACCAATTTACTGTGTGTTCCCGGCGTGCAATATTTACCCGGACCTTTCATCAACTTTTTCCGCCCGCTTATAGTTACGAGCAACGTTATTAGGACCAGTTTTACCGCGATTCTATTCGATTTTGGCGTTACGCTGGTCTGTTACGCTGCATCCGTCTCCTTGCTCCAAGGCTCTATTTTGCGAAATGTAAAGCGACAAAGTGAATTAAAAGCGTCACGTCGATATATATTTCTCGAAGTAACAAAGCTAGAAAATAAAATGATAGCGATGTAAGTATCGAATACCTTCAAAATGCAAGAAATTTTTAATATTATTAATAGATGGATGCAAGGTGTTCCTCGCCGGCCGGTGACGTTACGATTAAACCGGAAGAAAATTGCGGGCGAGACATTATTCGAGTGTCGAATGGGTTGCCCCAGCATCATCGAGTTACGAGACAGAGGCTCGTCGTTGCGGAATCGCGCGCGCCGTATTGCACCGCTCCTCGCTCATTTTCCTTCGGTCGTGTACCTAACGGGAGCACTTAAGCCGTTCATATTTCTCTTTAACGTCCGCGACATAAAGCTCGGGTAACGAGGAAATTTCGACGGGAACGCGGCGCGCCGCCGCCCCGGGTGCTGTTCAAGGTGCAGTAACGAGAAGCGGTTAAAAATACGATTCTTTGTCCGCGAGCCTCCGGAAAGCGGCGCGTGCGCTTTTAGCTGGGAAGTACGTAGAAGAGGCCGCGGGGAATTTCGTGTTCATTCCAAAATTGGAACTGGGGGAGCCCCGCCGCCGTGCTCCAGCAGGGGCAAAACTTGTCGCTCTTGGAATGCGCCCGATGAAGCGAAATTTGCGAGGTTGTTTCCAAAGCGGCGCGTTCATTGTTTTAGAATGAAAAAAAAAAGAGGCCAGGGAATATAGTCCATTATTATAATTTTTAGTGAATAAAAACATGTTTACGCGTAAAATCGTGGAAAGTGGAAAAAGTATTACGGACCACGAGAGAATCATTTTCGCTTTGCAAATTTGCATTATTATTCCACTGTACAGACAAAACATTGATATCAAATTAAAATTAGTATATTCTATTTAACAATATTGTTTCATACACATATAAGCAAGAAATTACATTCTGCTAATATATTTATTAATTGTTAAATATTTAATCGCTTTTTCGATAAATTATTAATAAAATAAATATGTTAATGGATCCTTCTATTTTTAATTACTTTAATTCGTAAATTCAATGTTTTCAAAGACGATACCATTAAAAAGACCACGCACAGATGCGCTTTAGACGACTAGCTTTCTAAATCACACCTTTCACAGCATTTCGCAGAAAAGCTTATAAATTAATTTGTTATTATTAATAGGTTTAACATGTAATAACAGGTGATTGAAACATCTAACTACAATTTCAAATCTATTTATATCTACAACACTAAACACAAAATAAAATAAAAAATAGCTTACGCGGTACGCATTTCGCAATTCTCCCCTATAATTTAATTTTCTTTAAAGAATTTAATAATCTCAAATTTCAGCAAAATATTACATTTTTATTTCAACAATAGCCATCTAAAGAGCACAATATATTTTGATAAGAATTCTATTATAAAATTGAAATTCTTGCTTTAAAGATATTGTTATTTTATTCGATGTATCTTTCTATCTACTCCACCGAAATTATTATTAAATAATGAGAATACATTGTTTTTACAAAACTATAGAAAATGTCTTCATGTAAGCAAGTCACGTTTGTTCAATGTTATGTAATTTCATTTCAGTATTTCAACATTTCGAAAATAAACACATTTTCATAACAAGAATGTTCCTCTTGTTTGCATATTAATCATTGTATTATTGTTAAATCGCTGAGAAAAGTTAATTTAAATCGACACCGATATTTACATTGACAAAATATTATCGACGACAACGGCAATTTCCGCGCTTTACTGTCGTTACGGTGACAGTGATATTGACGAAGTTTGCACCCACTATGCCTAGACGCCGTCGCACTTTCGGCGTCACTGTCTGCTGTACTGCCCGCTTTTAGGCTCTCTCGGCGCATAACGCAATTTGGAAATGAAAGCAATTAGTGCGAAAACAGCCTCGTATAGAGGTGTATTCCCTTCGTGCCAGACAAAGAGAGAGAGGCCATCTCCGTCCGGTGGGTGGATAAATCGATTATTGTCCCGATAACAACGACGAGACAGGTGCAGCAGCCTGTCGAGCCGCGCCTGTTACGCGACGATCGCTTACGCGACGAAAGTTTGCAAAGTAGACTGCATAATTAACTTCGACAATTTTCTAAGTGCGTCCTCCTTTATCGACTAACAACGAATGCTCCTGATTATGTTTCACGTCAAATTGGTTTTACGTAAGAAACAACGCACAAAGTTCATCGCTTAAAAAAGATTTTGATGATGAAATTCTTTACGCACGAGATACAGTTATTTTATCACTTTTAAGAGAGGCGATATACATCTGCCTGTTTTAATTGCTTAAACAATTTGATGTAAATTCACAAAGACTCTTTCAGGGCATCGAAACATTACGTTCGATACGTTGGAGCTTCAATTTTAAATTAGCAAAAGCGATTGCTCAAAACAAACACGCGCGGAATGAACCGCGCATTAACGGTGGGTCGTGAGCACAGCGACGTGATTTACGAGCTTTAATCCGAGATGAAACGGGGGTTTCTAGCTGCTGCTCATTTAGCGGACGATTTGAGAGAGTAAATCATCGTTGCCTCGGGAGGAGGAAATTGATTTTTCCCCGGGCTGCGTTAATAAGCGGTTTGCATTCGTGCGCGACACATGCCGTTAGGCAGCGGCAAAAAGATTCCACCCCGCCGTTTCGACGGAGGTCGTTTACGCGGTAACGACTCCGCCTTAAGCGCGTCGGATCCACGGTCCCCCTTTTTGCCGCCGTCAAAAACCCGTAGCCCGGGTATCTTTTGATCCTGCGACGTGTACGCCCGGTACCCTTTCGTTCGGCGCGGTCATCCCCCATAAATTTCGGTATTACACCGTTGCCGCTCCGGGGGGTAGTAGGGGGGAGAGAAAGGGGTACGCCCTCGCGTAGAAATGGCACAAATATTTACCGTCGATCCTGCCGCGACTGTAATTCTGAAATACGGGTCGCTCGCGCTACTTCCGGCGAACCGATCGACGAACGATCAGTAGCGGACGCGCGTGGTCTCGACGAACGGAAAACGTACGACTTTTTCCGCGACGAGATCGGATAAGACGCGTTGTTACGTCGCGTGCGTGCGAAAATTGCGGAGATGGTTATCTAAATTAACCTTCGTTCGCATCCGGTTCTCGATCGGAGATCTTAGCGGTTCTTTTCATTTCCGCGACAATGAAAAGCGATCGGAAGGAACCGACGGTATGTGAGAGCGCTCTCTATTTAATAAAATGTATACTTCGTAGCAAGTGTTATTTTTCGGTTTTATTGTCATGCTAATGTTAATAAAAATAGTATGTGTAATTAAATTGACAATTTTGTTTTATTCGTCGAACTTTGGTTTCATCTAGCAAAAAGGAGTGAAACCGGTTAATTTTTCGAATAAACGAGCATATTATTCTGGTCAGTGATAACAATGCTTTCCACGTGGACGGCTCTAATCTAAATGGCCTTCCCCCCTTCCCCCACAGAAGCACCTTTCTGATAATTAGAGTCAATACGGTCTCGCTGCTTTTATCTGCCCACGGTTATATTTCTGTACTGTCTCTTAATCGGAGCTCGCTCTCATGAACCCTTCTCCCTGTTTTTCTTCTTCCGTCGCGCGTTTGCCTCGCGTACCGAAGTATCCTATCTCAACGGCGATAATTGCACGATTTATCGCTGTCATAAATTGCATCCGAGCCAAAGATAGTAAGCCGCGACTGCCGTTTACCTATGTATCGCGTATTATATTTCGAAGTAACATTTCAAAAGTTATTTAAAACTTTTGAGATAAAAAAAGTGTTATTTTCAACGCAGGGTTTAATTTTATTAATGTTTACGCACAAGTTTTTATTAAGCAAAAATTATTATTGCAATAATTGTGAGTGATGTATATTATAGGCTGTTTTCCAAAATTCACTGTCCCTGAAAATTTATGATATACGTAAATTATAGATTTTTAATACTGGCTGTGTACATCGTAACGCAGCCTTAGTAAGAGAAAGTCATTTGTATTTCTGATTGTTTAAAATAAACTTAATCTCTTTAATAAAGAAAATTGTCATAGAATCTATTTTCTTACATATTTTTTAACTATTATTAATTATTGAATATTTAACTATCAAAAAAGATTGCAGGAAATTCGTGACGAATACTGGGAGAAACCACGTAAAATAGAACGCTATCGCCGTACACAAGTTTGTCCCAGCAAGATAGCTCGGCATGTACAATATTTTCGCGACGTGAAACTGGCGGAAGCTTCGGAGTTTCAGAGAAGGTCCAGGATATCTCTAGTATATAATATCGTGTATATGATATATCTTCTGGCACCCGGAGCGGCGCCTTGTCGCAGAGCAGCGGCGACGTTGTATTTACCCGGCTGCAAGAAAGCCAGTCGAGGCGGGTAATTGCCACCCTTGTCGCCGTAATATCGTTATTTTTATTAAGTTTTTCTACGAAGAATGAGAAGGAGAGAGAAAGAGAAGCGACTTATACAGCTGGCCGACCGAAGCGCAACGTCTGTTCCCGAGGGAAGGAAACGATAAACTGTCCCGATGCGGGGGACAAAAAAGAAGCGGGGCCCTCCGCAGGGCGGCTGCCGAGGAAAAGGAGTCCGAACTTAGCGCATAACGAGCCCCATCTCCATCAGAACTTCGGCAGTCGGCCGTTGTGTTTCTTGATGAAGTTGTCCAGGACGCAGCGTGCGAATCTCCCACGCGATTTACGACCGGCCAGATAATAATCGAGACGCGCGCCGTTCGCCTAAGTTGTTTTCTTTCGTTGCTTTATATTGCGAAATGGTAATCATCTCGCGCACAATAGTTGCGTGGAACGTCTATAAATTCTTCCGTTAAAAGGATTCCGTAATATCAATTAGTTATAAACGAAAGTGGTCATGTTAAAATCAATAACACATATTGTGAATTACCTGAGTTAAATAAGTATTATTTGTTTTATATAAATATGTCGTAAGTTCATTACAAACATCAAATTTATTCAAAATATATTTTAAATCTTATATGGAAAAAACGATTTTGCTGAAATGTCTAAAAGTTTAACTAGACACGAGTCTGAAAATAATTTTGCTGCAGCCTCAAAATAATTATGTAGGACGCTCAAACTAGTTGCTAGAATGTCAAAACTTTTTGCAACATTGTTCACTATTCTTGATCGTCCTACATAATTATTTTGACGATCTAACAAAATTACTTTTAGATCTCTGTAAGGTAAAATGATCCGAGGTAAAAAAAACGAAATTAAAGTAAAAAGAATTAAATTACCTTAATTATAATCTTTTTTCCCTTCTTTTCTAATCAGATTTCCGCGTTCTTTCCGCATTTCTTTTCTCTCGCGCCCTCAGCAAATTTACCTGTGTATCGCTGAGAGAGCTTGTGTGTTTTAAGCAATGCATAATTAACTTATTGTAATGCTCCACAGATTTATTAAGCTGTTTTAAAAACATGGAACACAAACGCGCTTCTTTATGAATACGAACGTATGCTTCGTCTTTGAACTTACGTGTAATCTATTCGTGCAGCGCGAGCTGTTTATTTTGTAGACAATGGAGTCCTTTGTCTGGGTGAAAAGTAACTGAAATGGAGAGCCTGGTTGCGAAGCATAACGGATAAGTTAGAGCGCAGAAACAGGATGCGATAAAAAAAAAGAGAGAGAAGCGAAGCTAAACGAGCAAATCCATTATTATGAGCACGCCGCGCGGATTTGAAATGCTCACCGCCGTTTGCCACGATCGTTCTCGCAGTTACTTACAAATTATCCGGCGTTCATCGCGGGTTACCGCAACTTTCAGATTACCCCTGCGTTTTTACAAGATAAACAGCCGCGTAAATCCACAGAAGTTCCGCGCTTGTTTGGTGAATTTTTGCATTCTCCGCGTCGGTTTAAGCGTCCTAAATCAGCCTCCCTTAATCGCAACTGATATCGCTCGCGACTCCGACCGCGCCGCGCCGCGTCGCTGGAAGAACAACCTCCGCCTTCTCGGTAATTAGGCGTACTTCGTAGCGTCTTTATGTAATTAAAACAAAACTTTACGGAAATTAGCCGCGAGAGCGGGGGAAGAGAAAGGGGAGATAACCTCGATTTGTGAGGAGCCTTCTTTCCTCAGTAGTTCGGAAGCCAAACACGGACGGGCCGTGACTCTCCTCGGACGTACTGCGAACCTGCAGCGGCGGCAGCCGTATTAATTAAGGGAAAACTTTTTTAATTCGACCGTCGTATTTATAAAAAAAAACGAGCGGGTCGCCGAGACGACAAGGCGCGCGCACCCCCATCCGCCCATGAATAATAAATAGAGAGCCAGCCGAACTTTGTCATAAATGTTATACACAGACGTGCTGAATATTTACTCGTTTCAGGGGACAAAAGGGAAAGCACGGGGCCACCGCCCGCCCCGTTTGGCGCGGTGATTTATCTCGCGCGAGTACAGAGAAAGAGAGACGGGGATGCGTCGCGACCCCGACCCTGTCCTCGAATAAGCGATTCTCGACGGCGTCGCGTCGCCAAGGCCGACGCTTCTACAGGTGTGGCCATTAATTTCGAGAAATTGCAAAAGGTCCAAGACAAATCATACCGTGACGCGAGTGGTCCGGCGAGTTTATCAGGATCTTATTGCGAGCTTCTATATTAAACGTCTAGAGAATTGGATCTGTGAAGTTGGCACGACATTCTGTTAATATAAAAGAGTACATAGAGTTCTAGTGGCTCTAGTAGTCTCTTCATAGCTCCGAAGTTCCTTATAAAAATAACGAAGAGTTCTGCACTTTTTACCCCACCGTCCCCTCCAAAAAATAAAAAAAAATATTAACAAAATGTAATTAAATATTTATTTAGTACAAGAACCACTTAATTTAATTTAAGTATCATTTATTTTTATTCAGTAAATATGTGTGTTGTAAGTAAATATTTTATTGCGACTATTTAAATAAATATTTATTAAAATTTTTTTAGTAATTTTTTCTCATAGTACACTTTCTTTGTGTGAAAATATTTAAAAGGGAGCGACACTTGCTTACATACTCCATAGGGATGCTCAACTTTTTTACATATGTGAGCTACTTTTTTTGGAAGAGTAACTTTGCGATCTATCTATGTATAAGGTGTAAGAGAAAAAGAACAAAATTTTATATATATATATATAGTATGATTTAACCGTTTATTAAACATATTAATAGGGATAAGTGTTAAAATTATGAACAAATTAATAAGAAAAAAATTAATATAAAAATTATAAATTTTATAATAGAATTCAAAATAAAATAAAAATCAAAACCTGAATGTATAATAAAATTTAAGAAAAGTACAAAATAATGTAAATATTAATGAGATCTTTTACATTGCGTTGACTTAGCAATTTTTTTAAAAATTAGAATTATAAGAGGATAATCTTAAACATTGATCAAGTTCATTAATTAAAGAATTTCTAATTTTTTATTTTATAATATTCATATCTGAAATATATGCTGATTCTGTCAAATATGACCAAAGCAAAACATTTTATGTACTGTATTTGTTAAAATTGGATATTTATCTTTGGTGTACTTCCAAATGCATTCTTTTGATTTCACAATCAGATATAAATCATTTTAAATTTGAATTATTTTCATTTCTAGATTTGCCTGATTCACGTCAAATATTGTCAAGATCTTATTTGAAATTTCTAAAGAAGAAAGAAAGATCTACCATGTAGATCTAAAAAATGTTGCAATCGACCGGTAGATCGCGATTGACTGGTTGGGCATCCCTGCTCTATATTATTTGTGTAATAGTTTATAAACGGCAAGTTTCGATTTAACATCGTTTTAAAGATATTGTCCTAGTAGTTCGTTGGATAACATAGAAAGTTGTGATCAAGAGGGCCTGTTTTCGACACGCGAGATGCTTGGCTTTCTCAAAAAGCCGTTAACCTCCCGTATGATCCAGCCGGTGAATTAATCAGAGAGACGACGACGCGACGATGTCTCTCAAAAAGCTTACGAGCCGGCCTGTATAATGAAATAGTCCCGGCGCACAATGGGCCGGGTTCGTTCCGGATCCGCTTCATTGTCTCACGGCGGATTCATTAGGCAATCTTCCCGCGGATGACGACGCAGCGGAATTGTCAGTCTAGCATCATGCTTTTGAGGCTAAAGAGGCGTGCTCGTAGTCTACGCGCCCGCGGCGAGAGATTCCAGTTTCTAATTGCGGAAAATTCGTCGAGAATACATTTCCGGTCTTGTACTGATTTGCAAGCGCATTTCGCAGATGTAAATTTACTATGCGCGCCCCAAATTTCATTTCCCACATTATTCTCAAAAAAAAAAATTAATAAATTAAAGTAAATTTGCAAAATTTGATACGTGAAATGTATGGTTAAATTAAGCATTATTTCATATCAAAGTACACAGTATTCAAGAAATGTTAATAATAAGAACAGTATTTGTCAATGGAAAATTTTTAATTTTTCGTGCCCCTCTTTTAAAATTAATTCGTTAAGAATACGCAAATTTCGAGTTAGATCAATCTTTTGCGGACGGAGACTGGCAGAAATTACCGAGAAAAAAAGGAAAAGCAAAGTCTGTTATCCCTCGAGTGCACTCGCTTCCAATAACGATGTCTCTTTCCCGTAGCGATAGAGGCTTCAATAGGGGGAGTGGAGGAAATATTTAAAAAGGGCATGGTCTGCATATTCATGATGTCGCTGCGCCACGCCTAAAGACATATTGGCTACGAACGAAAGCTTAATTATCCACGTCGCAGGAATCAATTTGGGGAGGGGGAAACGAGTGATTGTAATCTCCGTCTTCGTTAAATGAGGAAAGTCGTTGTTCGTTAACGCAGTCGCCCGAGTCCTAACCGAACGAAGAAAGAATTTTGCCGCGGTAACAAAGCTTCGTCGTTAACTGCTGCAACATTTAAAAATAACGTCACCTATTAATAAATATTAACGAGAAAAAAGTAATTAATATTTATTGATAGGCGCAAGTATTGGACATAATATGACAAATTTTATTCTTATTTTTATAATTTTACATTTTCTTAATTTGTATTTCTGATTAAATAAGAATTATAACTGCGATAAAACATGAAAATGTTTTTTTTCCTCTAAAAAATTTATTTGTATCATTAATACATATTATTATATTTTAATACTTTGTAAATGTCCTGCGTAGGATAGCATATCATTAATACCTACTATTGAATTTAATAATTGTGTAACTATTTAATAATATTACAAAGATTCTATTTTCTTATTTATTAAGTTGTTCGTAAAATTCAAATAAAGACTCTGCAATTATCGATAAAATAAAATAGGCATGCGGCCGAGATTAAGGACGGTATTCATAGTCGATTCTTATTTCAAGATCGTCTTAAGTAACGTCTTAAGATGCTAATACGGCTCTCTGATTGGTTGATAGCATCTTAAGGTAATACTTAAGATAATTATCTTAAGATAAGAATCGACTATGAATACCGGCCTAAGAAACAGCGCACACTTAAAACAAATGTAACGACTTAAGATTTAATTTTTAAATCTCGGGGTTCATAAATTATTCAAAAGTTATGAGCATTAAACAGTACGTTCAAACTCGTTACGAATGAATTTACGACTGTAAACGTGTCTCTATCTGCCTCAACTACGATCTGCCATTGCTTTCACGTGATCGTCACGATGAAAGGAGCATCTCGAACCGAGAAAGGAAAGCGCTCGTAAAACGAAATCAATTCGAGGAGGGAAGTCTCATCGGCGTTAGTGTAGAGGCAGTTATCAAGTGAGTTTCGCCATTTGCGAAATAAGATTCCTGAGATACATTGGCGTCTTAATGAAACTCCTGAGTTTAAAATTTCCGTCATTTATAAAATAACGCTTTTTTGCGCGTCGTAATTAGTACTAATATTTTTTTCCGTGTAACCGATAAACGTCTTCCATCTCAATCAAGAGATTAAATAAAAGAGCGTTGCGATTTATTTTTAGTAATCAAGAAACAATCTTTTATCTATAAACATAAGTACTGAAACTCAACTTTCTTTCAAGATTTTTATGTATAGAAAAAAGGAGATATCGAAAACTATCGACTGTTTTGTTGCTTCTGATACTAAAACGTTCAAAAATAAGGTCGTGATAAATTGACTCGTGATTCGGGAGAGGAAAAAAAACGATTATAATATTACAAACTGTCCTTATCATTGTCCCGCGACCGCGCGTCCAACTTCGGTGTCGCGTAAAATTGAATTCAGAAGCGGGTTCTGTCGTGGGGCGAAGGTCGGAAGTTGATTTTCCGAGTTAACCGCCGAGAGTGACAGGACGTCGGAAACCGAATCCGTCAGATGCAAGGAATCTTTCGGGCGTACCGCCCTACCGGCGCCACGAGCGAATCGGGAAATGACAAAGGGAGACACGAAAAGAAACTATGTCAGATAATCAGGGTGAGAGACGGCGATCTCGGAGAGAGAGAGCATGCTGGTACCAATTTGTTCCGCGATTTGTCATCTCTACAGAAGGTATAAAAAATTGATTTAATCGAAGGCGAATCATGTATTCCGGTCGCAAAAATTTAACGTTGCGCATCAATGAAAAGTGCCGCGTCGTCGCAAATTAGATTTAAATGATTCTTGAATGTGAGACACGTAATCAAAAGGTCAGTGCACGGAGTTCGTCATTTAAATTTCGTCGACGTTCGTTCCCTTGCTAGCGAGGAATAACGAAGGTCGGAGAAACTACACGCACACTAGCTCTTCTCTTCATCGATGAGACGAAAGGGGAGACATTAGAAGAAGCCGTTCTTTCCCGAAGGGATTCAGGGATTCTCCGGCGATTCGTCGATGGATGCGCGTCGGTCGAATTCAAATCATCCATCGTCGAGCAAATGACGGCGTAAACAAGGCGCGAGTCTCCTAATGCGAGCGTGACGAGCATCCGCGAGCGCGAGCGGCATTGGCAGACCCTCGACCTCTCGCGTGAGGGTTCGAAGGGTCTTCGTTTTGATGATAAACGAGGTCGAGAGTTAGGAGCGAGCGTGAGAAGATTTGCGACAGTGCAAGTAGACGGCTCTCTCGTGCTGTCTGAAAGCTCTTCGGGGCTTATCCCTCCTCTCCTAGACTATCCTGTAAGATGCATCTCTTCCTGCAAGAAAAGGCAGAAAAGATTTTCCCCGCATATGTCATAGCTATAATTTCATCTGACGTCTTAAGGGATGGCCGGGCGCATTCTCCAAATCTACCGGAGAGCATTCGTGATCCTTTCGCGTTTCTCTCGATCGCGACAGAAATTTCAGATTGAAAATTATCCGTTATCGATCATTGGCCGCGACCGAGATACGCCCGATAAGGAACGTCCGTATGGAAACAAATTCTTTGGGACAGGAGGATTGCGAGAGAGTCTTCTCCATCAATAGCCCAAAAGGAACGACGAGAAGTTCGTCCGCGCTTTATCAAAACGTCACTGATGTAAAGTTAGCGCCCAATTTTATAAAAAACAAAAATGCTTAATACATATCGATTGTACTTCGTTTGTATCCGTTTGTACCTCTTTCGTTTTCGTTTGTACCTCAAGTACCGCCAATCTGTTGGGCGCTGGCCATTTTTTTCACCCCCTTATAACTTTTTACCTCTTGAGGTACAAACAAAAACGCAAGTGGTA
Organism: Solenopsis invicta; assembly: GCF_016802725.1. Lineage (NCBI taxonomy): Eukaryota > Metazoa > Arthropoda > Insecta > Hymenoptera > Formicidae > Solenopsis > Solenopsis invicta. The sequence goes on along the minus strand of NC_052674.1, from coordinate 9,802,420 downwards.
TAAATTACAAACAAAGTACATTCGATATGTATTAAGCATTTTTGTTTTTTATAAAGTTGAGCGCTAACTTCACACCGGTCAACACGTCGTCGATCTTCTCGTCTGGATCGATACCGTTTTATCCGCTACGTTCCTTTCCGTCTCCCTTCCGTCCTTTAAATGCACGCTTACATTTCCCGTGTCCCGCCTTTCTTTCTTCATTCCTGTTTATGCAGGCTACGACACGCACGCGAATTCAATTCCGTTTTGGAACCGAGCGATACGACCCACTCGTGTCGAAAGTGAAGTCGCTCCTTCCTTAGACTTCCTACATTTTCTTCTCTTCTTTATTTCATTTATCAGAAAATATACGAGAGCCCCCTTCTTCTTCTACGTTATGGTTTCAATATCTTTTCGTTTTAAAGGAGCAAGTAGTAATTTTATATAACGTAAGCTGACGGTCCCAATTATGAGTCAGCATAACTAAATGTACGTGTTCAATGTATGTTATCGTATGTTTAATGTACTAAATATGATTTACTAAAAGTATTAATTTCACAGAATTGTTAAAAAAGTGTTTAAAGAGATTATTAATACAAACTTTTTGCTTTTATTCTTTTAAATATCAACAATTTTTGAGAAAGCAATTTTATGTTATAATAATCACAAGAACATTAAAAAATGTAAAAATTATTGCGAAGATTGTATATAAAAAATATATTTTAACAGATATATTCCAAAAAAATGTAAATAAAAACATTTTCTGTAATTTTATTAACACGTGTATGGTTATAAAAACATATAATAGAGCTATTACTTGTACTTAATTTTCAAAGTAATTACATAAGATGATGTTAGGTATCATCTAACATCGCAAAAAATAAGTAGAAGAAATTTTGAAATAATATCTGGATTCTATTTTCTTTTTTTATGTAAAATCTGGATTCTCTATATTCCAAGATTTATGAATAAATAAGATCAATTTATTTACGAGCCAGATCATATCGGATCAGATTCGATCAGCTTCAAACAAGAGGCGCCTTCCGACACGGGGATATAACATCCGGGCTCTTTGTTCGCGCGCAACTTCCGAGCGACTGCCTGTACGCCGCGTTACGAGGAGAGAACACTTGGGGCGCTCCTTTCCCTCCTTGGATTAATTTATGACCCCGTAAAAGAGGAGGAGATTGTCTTTGCTCGTGCTCTCCGTGGTTTGGCAGCGACGTTTTTACGATTCGCGCCCATTGTCTGCCCTCGCGGAATGAACGCTGCCAATTTTCGTCCGCACCTGAAAGCACGCTCGAGGGAAGAAGACAATCTCCGCCTTCTTTATCCTTTTCTTTCGTAGAACGCGCTCGATCGCGCGGAATGGTGCACTCACGGAAAAATTGCATCGTTAAAAGATACCTAAGCGCGTATTTTTCTCTTTATCTTGCACCATCGTTCGGCACGCGTCAATTACATCTAACGATAAGTATAATCTCGATCTTACAATCAGTGTGTACCAAATTATTGATATATACATACTTTTCAACAACATCAAAGGATTACTTCAAGCCGCTGGCAAAAATGACGTAATACATATTTATGCAGAAAAGGACGATTATAGAATGATGTTCAAAGGAGCATCTTATAAAACCTGAACTCTTAGCTTTTAAACTCCGTAAAGTTCTTTTCTCGGCGACGCCATTGCTCCAAATGGGGTTTGAGAGTCGACCGTGAAAAATTGATAAAGAAGCTTCAACCTTGAAATTATGCACAGGGTTCAATCTTTTTCCTTGAAACTCTTTGAGACATTAAAGTCTTTTCGATAAAATACGTTCTTCAGAAATTAAACAAGGATTTTTTTTTCTAAGGGACCGTGATTTGGTATGACCAGTTGCGCTTTCAATTCTTTTCAGAAACATAAAGGCATTAGCAATAATAGCAATGAATGTTTGATTAACAATAAATGAAAATATATTATGAAGAAATGGCACAGTTTAATTCATTTTATAATTTAAGTCGTCACTTTTACACAGAGCTATTTAAAGCAAAAAATTCCAGAGAGAAAAGTTTAAAAAGGATTTCAAAGCTGAGAACTCGAGCTTTAAAATGCTTCTTTTGAACATCACTGCTATTTTATGTAATTAAAATTTATGTAGAGTTTCATAAATTTTAATTTTATCGAATCACATGTACATTTCAGTCATAAATTATATGAAACATTCAAAGAAACGGACACAAAATGTTGATAATTAAGTTAAAAAAAGAGACTAACGAAGATAATCATATTTCCTGCATCTTTTAGTTATTCGAACATGTGTGCAAAATAATATTTCGTTTAAATTGATAAATGTAAAATAGAAAATATTTCTTTGTAAATTTAATTAAAATTGTGTTAAAGGTCTATGAACAGAAATAATGCGTTAAAAATTATACAATTAAATCGAGCGGCACGTCGGTTATCAAAATTGGAAAAACAGTCGTATTTCCTTTGTTTTGATACAAAGAGCCACCAGGAACGTGATAACTGCAAATCGATATCATACATGGCGCCAAGATCGACATATATCTATCGTGCGGCGACGAAGACGGGGGATAAAGCATAGCGCGGTTGGGTTCTTTGTCCCGGCGACTACATCCAGCGGAAACCTTTCCCGGCGATCTCCCGGCCTGAAGGGCACTGAGAGGTAGGAGCGAGCAGGGCTCATCCCGTGGGTAGCGGGCGGTGTTTCCCTCCGCTGGCCGAGTGGGAGGGCGGCTTGTTTGAATTATAGCTTCGTAAATTCAAAGACGCAACTATGGAACTACGGTGCTGTAGCCGGTCCTGGCGCCTCGTGTCCTTAGTAGACCGTTTTATCGAAATAACGCGCGCGGGGGACCATCGTCAAGCTACCCCTGGCTACCCGGTAATATAATAATAACGACGCGCCGTAATCCCGGGGTGGTTTTGTCTCTCCCGGCTGGAGCTTACCGTATGGCCAGTAATTTCGGTCAACCGTCCGTCGCAGGTCCTACTGTCCACCGAAACGTATAACTAACTGTAGCGTCTGATAATAACAATAATTAGACATTCAAATTATTTTGTGCCTCGTTTCCTACTCGTGTGCGACATACATTACTTTATCATTTATATATATATATATATATATATATATATATATGTATATGGTCTACACTTTTGATAAATATATTATTATAATTTTACTTTATAATTTTTTCTTTTGTTATGTATTTATATAAATGTGCAACACTTTATACGAAATAAAAAAAATTTGTCACACAATTATATTTCAATGTATAAGAGTTAGTACAAAATTACCTTATCAAAAAAAAGGTAAAAAAAAGGCGCCTGTTTTTGTGCGCGCGCGCCTAAAAGTCTTTATTTGTTTAATCCAAATGATATGTATTAATATTTTCTACAAAATCTCTTATTTAAACCTAAGTGGTATTTACTTAAAATAAATATCTTGAAATTGTGTAATCTAATAAAAATGATATGCGTTTGTTCAAAAAATGTATGAAATCTTTAAAATGCGCCTGTTATAAAGAGAATATACTTTTTACATATTAAAAAAATTATCTAATTTAAATTTTTATAAATATTTGTACGTTACTTTTGAAAGGATATTTCTAATTTTATAATTCGTTCTCTGGATATTTTTCGCGGTGTGTGTATGTGTATTAATTGTCCATTATGTTATTTTTAGGTGTTATCTTCTTCATATTTATAAACACATTATCTTCTGCATACGACTGAGAATTTGTGTTAAAATTAATTTTGTTACTTTTACAAGCATAAACAAATTCTTCAACAATTCATGGATATACTTTAACATTTCTAGAAAATATTTGCATAGTTAGAGCACTTGGCCGCCTACTGAAACCGGCATACTTCAGGCCATTACTTCAGAAGAATATAAAAATGACTTAAAGAATAATACTTTTCTATCTTAAAGATGATATTTCAAAATTAAAAAAAAAAAACTTCAACTGTCGGCTGTTCAAACAGTTTAAAGGTATTTAGTAATCTAAAATCTTGTCATTATTTATTTACATATAATAGGTTTAAAATAAATTGGAAGTAAATTGCATTTACATATTAACGAAACATTTTATTATATGGTACAAAGTAGTATTATAATACTTAAAACTAATTACAAGAAAGATTTTGAAATATTATTTATAACAATATCTCGAACCTTTTTAGGAAAAATGAACAAAGACCGTTATCGTTGCTCAATGGTTAGATGTATTCCACCTTTTGGGACAATTATTAAAACTGACGTTTTATCTAACGTTAACGGGATTGAAGTCTTTGGATGTGGTTTGAATTTATATTTCAACAACAGTTTTGCAAGTCCCATCTTTATTTGCAAGAAGGCTAATTTCATACCTGAAAACAGAAAATAACGATATAACTTACAGACACATTCCAGATTTTATACGTATGCTTAGCGTACATGTGTAAACGTCTTAGATACAAAATACCTTAGACGATTATTAATTAAATACAGGATGTTTATTAATGATTGTATACATCTTTTACCATAAGAGGTGACTTACGACTTCACTTCATATAAATTATATGGAGTGCAGTCGGTAAGTCATAGTTAAGACGCGCTTTTATGGTAAAAGGTTATACAATCATTAATGAACACCTTGTATGTCTGTAAAAAAAATTTCTGTGAGAATTAAGTTGTATGCTTAAAGAAAGCTTTCATAGAAAATATGTACAAGTTAAATAAGATTATTCTCACCCATGCACATCCGTGGTCCTTGACCAAATGGTAAATATGCAAACGAGTGCCTTGTTGCTTTATTGGCTTTGGTGAATCGTTCCGGATCAAATTTATCCGGATCCGGATATATAGTTGGATCGCGGTGCAATCCAAGCACCGGTATAATGACTATAGTTTCTTTTGAAATGTGGATATCTGTATCTGAGAGATCTATATCTCTAGTGCACTTCCGAAATAAAATGGATAGTGGGGGATATTTTCTTAAAGTTTCTGCAATAAGTAAAAACATATAAAGGTATCATACGTGTGCATGTGTATGCATACGAGTATACATTATATGTGCTTTATGCATATGTTACACTCTTTCTAATATATTTATTATTTTGATTGTATCGAACACATAGATACCTGTTCGATACAATCAAAATAATAAATATAGTAGAAAGAGTATAATATATAAAGCACGAATAATGTGTATGCATAGACATGCACAGATATAATATTTTTTGTATGAAAATTCACATAAACAAGTAATTGTTTTCAGATTAATATAATTACCATTTATTACGTTTTGAAAATATTTCATTTCATTTGCAGCCTCGTACGATATCTCACCATGTTTTTTTAATAATTCATTAATTTCTGTGCGAACTTTATCAGGATTGCAAGCTAATTCGTATAAACAATACGAAGCTGTTGTGGCTGATGTTTTGTAGCCAGCCAAAAAGAAATCGAAAGCTTGTGCAGCCGCTTCAGTTGTGGTTAGCTTATTTACGTCTGCTGTAGACAAATAAAACGGTTTTTCAATAATTTTTTTATTTTAATGTTACATGAACACGTTAAAAGCAGTTAATTACACGATTATTACACATATTCTCAATTTTTCAGATTAGAACATTCGCGGGCATTCGCGGTCCGAAATGACACATAAATTGAATATTCATTTCCAAATAGATTTCCACTTGAGGGTTAACATTCAATTTATCGTTTTGATTCGTCAAGACCTATATAATTGAGTGTATTTTGTCGTAATGGTATTTTTTTTGTGCATTAACCCTCAATGTTGAATGTAACCATCAATTGATGGTGTCCAAAATCACACCCAAATTTGGGCGTTTTTTTTAAGAGTTTAACACTCAAAATTCTTTGTGAGTGTTTAATACACAAACTTGAGAGTTTTTTTCTTAAGGCAAAAAAGCGATTCATTTTAAAGTAACATTACATGATTGAAATACTTACATAAATCGCAGATAACGTCTTTTTTGTTGTTAACATATCCCTTCTCCATCAATTGTATAAGAACATTCATAAAATCTTGATAATATTATTATTTTGTCGGTAATTCACATTTTCTTGAAATAATTCCATAAAAAATTTACTCGTCTTTTTGTCCGTAAAGGGTATGGAAGAAAATTTCATTACATTAGGTGAAAACATGAAGAGAACTTTCCAAATGCTTGCCTCTCCGAAGACTTGTTTTCCCCAATACTTAAATTCATGATTTGGCTGTTTTATAGAATTTGATTGTATGCCGAATGCTGTGGCCATTATAAAATCCATTGTGTACCTAATTTTTCACATTATTTTAATTAACGTTCGTATATAAATTATGTAGTTTAAAATTATGTAGTTTAAGATAAGTTCAACCTAAAAATAGGTTAAAGTTAAATTCACTTAAAATTAAATAAAAAAAAGATGATTTTATTATTTAAGAATAAATAATCTTAAGAATAAAAAAAAGTACCTTTCAAACATATCTTTTATATCGATATAAAAGATGGCGTAATTTTCGAAACAAATTAACCCCATATTTTAATTTAGGAAAAATAAAACAATCTTTTATGATTATAAAGGAATGCAGCGAAGAACTTAAAAAAAATTTAGAGGGCAAAGCTCAAACAAAACATTATATAAATCGATATTATATAATGGCCACAGCATTCGGCATACAATCAAATTGTATAAAACAGCAAAATCATGAATTTAAGAATTGGGGAAAACAAGTCTTCGGAGAGGCAAGCATTTGGAAAGTTCTCTTCATGTTTTCACCTAATGTAATGAAATTTTTTTCCATACCCTTTACGGACAAAAAGACGAGTAAATTTTTTATGGAATTATTTCAAGAAAATGTGAATTACCGACAAAATAATAATATTATCAGGATTTTAAGAATATACAATTAAAATATGGGGTTAATTTGTTTTGTAAATTACGCCATTTTTGGCCACTCATTGAAAATAAGTGCGTCGACAAAGAATCGACTTTTTCATCGCAGAATTCTCCGCGATCTTGAAAACACTTAAACTCTGTTGTTAACACTGTTTGAATAATATGTGGCTCAGTGATGATCATAGTTGGTTTAAAAAAGGCGTATATTCCAAAAATTCCACAAGCTGTATATTTTAAATGTGCATTCTGGAAGACGTCACCTGTTAACAAATCTTTTATTAATGCGCATCTTTTTAAATAGAGGAGAAAAATTTAAGGTAATATGGCACACCCATTTACATTTTATTGAATCACATTGTTTATAATTAATATTTTCTATTGAAACTTGAACGTTCGTCAGAGTGTTGTTTGACATATTCTAGACTCAAAGTGAAATATTTATTATTTAGAACGTGATTCATCAAAATCTAATGCACTGTATAATCGATGAAAGAAAAAACGTGGTTGTAATACGGTTAATTATAAAAATAATTTAAAAAAATTAGTTTAGTTTATAAGAAACACAATATCTTGTTACAAAATTATATATTTTTAATTTTCTATTGTTTAGAATTTTCCTGATTTTGAATTTTTCTACGTTCAGAAATTTCAGAAATACCATTAGAAAATTCATTCGAAATATCATTTTATCTCTGTTTATCATTAAACAATAAGCATAAAATGAAGTCTCTAATGTTTCTGAATAGTGCTTTTTACAATGACAATCGATTTATCAAAGAAATATTTCGATATAAAAATTTTGCTTAAAAAAATCATATTAACAAAATTCCATGTTATTGCTTTAACTTTGTATAACTCAAAATATGTACAGCCAAATAAACAGTTACATATTTAAAAAAATATTCGAGCGTATATACGTTCGTGTAATAATACCCTCGAGTTTAAAAATAACGAAGAAATATGTGTAATTAAAGTTTAAAAGTATACCTTGAAAAAGTTTAGAAGTACTCAAATGTAAAAATGCCTTATAACAATTGTCAGTTATTATGTATTGGCATATTAGCATCACTAAAAAAAGGTGAGCTACTAAACGAACAACTCCATAAGCAATTGTTAGAATACGTCACTTGATAATCTGAGATAATAGGGATAGCCATATTGTGGCCATAATATCCTTTTCTCCTCTATTAAAGATGTAATAATGTAGCGATAACTATTAAATCATCGATCTGATAAAAATCGATGTATATTTTGTATACCCATGAAATGTAAAGGTAATTAATGTAAAAAATTTCATGTATGCATAATTCTTGGTTATTTTTATACATCTTTATACAAAAAATTTATGGATTTTATCTAGACTTCAATCAATTTTCAAAAAATGTTAATCTAAATTAATTGAAACAATTGAAATATATTCTTCAATTTATATACTTATAAGAAACATTTTAATAGCTGCGTGGTGACTTTATTCTATCGTAAAACTAATCATAGATAAGAAAAATAAAACTAATATAGATAACAAGAGGTCAATCAAAGATTGTAGTTATTATCTAATGTCATTGACTAGAGATACGATAATAGAGATACGACGAATATCTATATACAGCACTTAAACAAATACCGTACATTTGGCAAAGTCATGAACCAAATAGCTGAATTTTCGACGAATTCGGCACGGTTAAAAACTATGAGAGAAAAAGAAGTACATTGCTCTCTTCCAATTCAGAGAAATTCGTTTTTTTATACATCATAATTATACATTGCTTTTTAATTTTAATTACAATACATGATTAATTTTATAATCAAAAATAAAAATTAATTAATATTTAATTTGAATGACTATTGTTTCTATTTAAAAAGAAAATTTTATTCTTAAACATTAATTGTTAAAGAAATTTTAACTTTTTTATTTCTAGATGAAAAAATATATTTCAATAAATAGCAATTATTTCGCTGTATAAAAAATTTGTTAGAATCTTGCAATTTGCAATTTTACTTGATTGATGTAATAAGTTTAATTTTTTTTTTAATTAATACTATTGTTTTTAAATTGTACTAAATAAATACGTACATTATATAACAAACTGTGCTTTACATAATTTAATTTTATTAGATGTAAAAATACATAAAGATTTCTAGCATAAAATAAAGTTATGGTTGAGGTAATAAGTCTATTATTTTCTAAATTTCTTTCAATTTTTTTACTTTTAAAATTATTTGGTTTATGGTCGAATAATAGCTTTAATATTTGGTGCTTGATTGAATAGTAAAAATATTGCTGAATAGACACCATATCGAATATTTGTCGCATCTCTATTGTGTAATAATTGATAACTAGGAACATTGAGAGAGATAAAAAGAACGGGGGAGGAAAGATGAAGAAAGAGAGGGGTAAAACAAATTGCAAGTACAACCATTTATTATTATAAAGATACTCACCGATTGATAAATTTCCTTTCAAAAGAGATATTAAATCATTTACAGGTGCAACGGGTTTTTTATCAGAAGTTTCCCCTTTTGTCCATAAGTTAAAGCGCACATACTTGTAAAGAATGTACAAAACATATAAAACGGTAACTAAAGTCCCAATCAATTTACTTAACATGTTGGATGGATATCTTTATCTAAAACATATCAATTAATCGTTGTTTTTGTAAAATTTTATGATTAAGGACAAAATGTAATATTATCTTATAATATAACCCATAGAAACATAAAAATACATTATTTCATAACAATATATTTTATTTTTTAAACAAAGCTATCTTTTAAATTTGTTTTTGTGGATTACTACTCCTCTTCTTCTTCGATTTATTATTCAATGTCATCAAATTTTTATAAATTACATCTTAAGTAATAAATATTTTATAACTGTTACTGCTAGTAAGCTTTATATAAAAGAAACATACCAAGCGTGCAACATTTGTAATACAAATAGCTCACATTTATCTCCCTTACATAACTTTATACACTGAATTTATACACATACGTTACATATTAAATTCAATTACATTATTTAAAAGCTACATTGCAGGCTTTCACAAGGTAGATTGAAATTAAAAAGAAATTAATATCTATCATATTTTTCAAAATTACATATACATCTGTAAAATAGAATCACCGACAAATAGAATTATTACTATGTAAATAATATATCGAAAATGTTTTTAATTTAAAATATATTTTAAAATTAAATATACTTTAATTTATTTTGGATTTAAAATATTTCAAAAATAATATTTTTAATTATATTTAGAGCATTAACCCTTAAACACACCGATCCTGTAAAATACGGAAACACATTTTTGGATCTGGGAGACTTTTTCAATTTTGAGAAGCTATATCTTTGATTAAAATCAATAGTCTTCTACGATTTTTTTTTTAAACAAAAGTTCGAAATCTCAGGAGTGTTACTGCACCATCGGCATTGGCGAAAAATAATTCATTGTGAAGTTATAAAAGAAAAACCATTAAGCAAAAATGAGGAATTGGTCAAAAATCCACTTTTCCTTCAAAAAATCATATCTTCGCAACAAAAAACATTTAAGGACTTTCAAATACGGCGTTTTAAAGCTAAAGAGTCACACTTTCAAAATAAAATTTGGCAAAGTCATTCTTTTTAAAAAGTATAATTATGTAACATGGAGAATATGAGGTACTTTGGGCATCTAAAAATCTATTTAAAAAAAAAAATCATATCTTTGCAACAAAAAACTTTGAAAAACTTTACAATACGGCGTTTTAAAACTAAAGATTCGTACTTAAAAAAAAAATTATATCATTGTCATTTCTATTAAAAAATATACTTATGTAACAAGGCAAATATGAGGTATTTTTGATTAAATCGTGTCTAAAATTGAAATTTGATGTGTTTCGTGATATATTTCGGAAAAACTCCTTTTTCTATAGCATTTTATAGTATTCCAACTTTAAACAATGTATATGCGAGTAACATTCGCAAACCGACCTGTTCGAACGTATTTTGTCCAGTTTTTTTATGTAAAATACTCACAAAAAAAGTTTCACTTACACACTATATGGGTCGCATTGACCCTAACAAAACTTTGCTGCCGTGCCGTTCGAATTCTAGTTGACCAAAAAAGTTGATCAACCATATCAATCGAAAGAAGAGATTTCAAACTTTTTTTACGTCTTGGTCCGAACCTCCTATCTCATTCCGTCTTCACATAGCAAGCGTTCAAAACTTCATATGGGGTCTCTCAGACCCACTTACGTGTTTAAGGGTTAAATTTAAAGTACTTACTTTAAATTCACAATATACAAAATTGCGCCCGTGCCTCTAAACGTTGTGGACCAGTGTCACTCCAAAATAATAACGCGTAATAATAACGCCCGCGATCACACCGTGCAACGTGCGGCTTCATTGAGACTGCGTTTTCGGCTTCACTATTTATATGCTGAATACAAGGAAAAAACGTTAAATTGAGTTTTTTATTATTTTTCTGATTTCGTTCGTTATCATATCAAGAGATACTTCATTCAAAAGTATCTCTTGATATGATAAACAGTGTATGCAATTAATAAATATCTTGTTTGTCGGTTAGATGATAATAACATCCGACGCGTTAATAACAGGTGCAAGCTGCTTACGCAACAGCTCGTAAAATTATTTTTGATCTTCTAGCGTAACAAATTAATAAATCTGTGACACCGTTTTATCGATTTATTCCTTTGAGACGTGTACGCTGAATCACATGTATGTACCTGATATATCGATTCATATGTATGTACCTGATATATCGTATCAATTGCAAACGAAAATAAGACATGTGATGCTTGAAAGTTATCCCCTGCTAATCAAAATCATTCGATTTATGTTACGTTGCATTATACGACGTTTTGTCGCATAAATGTTCGGTAAACAACCAGAAATGTCCCGATTCAATTATACATTATATATATACATATATACGACGTCATACCATTTCCAACATTCTTGCGGTGTTTGCAAAACTTGCATACAACGTTAGCGAAACGTTGTATGCATAGATGTAATTCCAGAAACATTTCTGTAAGGTCACGGGAACCAGAAATGATCCGTTTAATTTATAGTTAATTTACGACGTTTTGTAACGTTTTATTTGTAACGTCAATTTAGGCATTAGTGACGCGGCCAGTATAAATAATACGATGCGAGCGAAGAACATATAATATTTATTCACCTTAATTGAGATTTAATTGTAATATTATTACACAAATACAATTTTGTGATATTTATTACAGTAAATATCAATTTAGGATAAATAAATATTACATGTTATTCTTTGATCGTATTATTACATGCAGTCTACGTCATTAACGTCTTATATTTCTACCTTTGATAAGGTATTATATGCGAAATGTACGAATTTACTTAATAAAAACATTATAAATTCAATTTTGTAACCACACACATGTTACGAATTAAAAATACTTGTAATTTTAATAATTTAGTTGTAAATAAATATATATCAATTTTATTACAGAGGCGAGTACAATATTACACCTTCGCTGAGATGTTCGGTATATATGTATACACAATTATGTGAATAACATACATGTAATGACATATGAAAGGAACATATTAAGAATTAAATAAAATAACGTCTCATTAATTGCAAATATTTCTACTTTAGATTTATATTTTTTTCTTCTTATGAATATATTTTATCTTAAGGTACGTATCATAATGTATACATTAATTCTGAGTTTATTAGAATTCCATAAACATTTAAGTGCGATTAATTATATCATTTTACGAATTAATATATAACTATAGAAGGTGGTTTATCTTTATTGTATCAAATTTCGATAACAGATTAAACTAATTTTAAATGAATTTCTCATTAATAAAGATCATATGTGAAAGGTAATTATTAAAATACCTAATCTTAAAAATCAAAATCTACAAAATGATTTTTTTTTTTTCAACAAAATCTGAGAGGAAAGATCTTTTTTTTTCAGATTTATCAAAGAATCTATAAAGAAATTAATCTGCGGACACTCAATGCTTAGACTTAAAAGGTTTTCAAATTGTCACGTTCAATATAAATGAAAAGACATTTCAGTATCGATTGTCAACAGGTGAGCGTATATACGAGTACACGCGCTTTAAAATACTCTCTAAGTACCATTCTCTCTCGCAGATTGTTTTTTAACAGCTCGTATGCGTCACATACGAAAAAGGAAATTGAAAAGCAACATACAACGTTTTGACCCCATCGATCCTCTTACTAGTCGTTAATTTGAATTAACATTCTTAGATTAATTAAAGCCTCTTAATTATCACATCGAGCATTTGTTATTTAACTCTGTGTACACTATACGTAAACATTATTATCGACATTGTGGAACGCACGCCGTTTTGTGCCACGCGATATTAACATTAAATTGCATAAAGCGCGATTAAACTAATTGAGTAATTAAATGAATCGTTAACGGTATTTCATGTGCGATTGATTAATCAACGATATTATCGTTTTACGTGGCGCCACATAACACTACACAGAAACACGATAAGCTAGTGTAAAGAGATAAAACGTCTCCTTACAATTTACGCTTAATATTATATATTATTTGTTATGCTTTTAAAAAGCGAGGTACTAGTCAGTTGACTACAAGCGAAAAATAACTTTTTCTCTCTATCCATGAAAAATAATTTTTGTTTTTCATAACAATCTATAATCTGTAATATACTTTTTAGCATATTACTTAATCTCATTTGATCCTCTCTTACAGCACTGTACGTTTTGTACACATGTGCGAAAGGAGAGAGCACGCATGGTTACAGCACAGTATAACCGTTTTAGTTTCATTTTTTAATCTTTTTTCAAAATTAATATTATCTGCTGGATCATAATTTGTAATTTGTACTTCTAATTTATAAATTTCGTCAGTGATTGACCCATCATAAGTTCTGCATTTATTTGATAGAGCATTGAAAGCTGTTTTCATGAAACCGTAAATCACTAAGAAAATAATTTATTTTAATTAATATATTTTAATTACTTATTATAGTTAATATTAATATATTAACTTAATGTTAATATATTAACTTACTAGATAAAAACATTTTTAAATGACAAAATGTTGGTAATTTGTTTCACTTTAGAATCTCTTTAAGGGGGCATATACACCCAGGAAGGTAAAAAAAATTGATTTTTTGATCATTACATATTTATAATGTTTAATAATTCGGGAATGTTGGGAAAAATTTCAAATCAAAATTCCGAAAAATGATGAAGTTATAGCCCTGATAGTACATTGGCTCGCCGTACCGCGCGCGCGCGCCGCTGATATATCGTGATTGGACCACGACCCGTCCCTTCGGTTTCGTGTCTAATACCTCAGTAGAGACGCATTATTGAAGTGCTGTGTTGGTGGCTATACTCAGAATAGCAATAAAAGTTTTAACATTATAATTTGGAAAATAGTCTCAAAAACAATGCACAGCGGTGCTATTACAGGAGAATTACTGCAGACACAGCTGCTTGCATATTCAACGATGGTATAACTTCAATATTACTAATAATGAGCATTATGGGCATTTCTCTCAGACCGAATGCACACCAATATGCTACGCGCGAAGATAATCGCCGCATAGCGCAAGCCGAAGTACGCGCACAGGAACAGACGAAAGAAGCGCGAATACGTCGCTGACAACAAAATTTAGACGTTATGTGCATCGCATCTACTGCAGAGGACTTGTATTATGGCCCTGGAATTGACGACTCTGTGTAGTTTAAAAAAATTTCATGTTTTCTTAACAAAAACATATGTTGAATATGCAAACGCGTTTTTCTCAAAACATTTTTTAAACTGGTACCAAAAATATCTTAACGACCACTGAACCGATTTGCTTGAAATTTATACTGGTTATTCTACACATGATTGTCTATCGCGTATCAGGGGGTTTTTTTTAAACCTCTTAGTTTTTAGGGGGGAGCAAGAAAACGAACGAATTTTGTCTTGAAAATCGCAACTTTAAGTTTAAACGCCCGCCAGTTTGTCAAAAATTGATATTTTTGAAATCGGCCCCAATAGGCCAAAGATATTATTATATATTTTAAGATTCCATAAACAGTTTTTGTTTCAGTTGATTTTTGGCGAAGGTACACCTGGTACCGTTTAAGGCGATTTTTTCAGAGCTGCCTTTTCACGACACCATATCTCTATCATTTTACGCAATTTCTTAAGGGGTTACACTACCCAGAAAATTTTTTTTTTTCAAAATTTGTTTATTTGCTTAAATGATGTATAAACTATTTAAAAATGACATTCAAAAAGAATTTTGGTGGAAAGGCTGTTATAAATAATTTTTTCAGATTTTTTTCGGAAGCGCCTCTGAGCGTTCCGAAACGTTTGAAAAGGCCGCTCGACCGCGCACAGGATTATAAGGGTATTACAGCTCTGTCGGTAGTTTTAGCAGGTATAAGTGAATTATAGTTCTTCAAAATATATATAGATGGTGTAATAAATCTCGGAGATGTCGTAGGACGCCAGAAAAACCGTTAGAACTGGAGTAAACACGTTGCAACGAGCATCGCTTGCTAGTCCGACGTACGCGCTCATTTTATTTAGTTTGTGCGTTGTTTTTCAGTGCTTTATTTAACAAAATGAGTGAAAAAGTATATAACACAAAGAAAGGAAATAGAACAAGACCATCTCGGGCCAGTCGGAGCAGAATTTCTAACAGAAAACCGCCCAACCGCCACAGCTTCGAGAGCGACACCGAGGGAGTTTCGAGACTTGCAAAAAAATTAAAAACAACCCATGAACATGAATTCGAAATTGACGCAACGTTCGGATACCGGATATTGAACTTTGTTACTGTTTTTGGGATGCTGTCACAAATTTTAAAGTGTCAGTGCGGAGGCAGTGTTACTTTTTCGGAATCATGCGTGCGTGGTCTTGGATTCAAGCTCGTTGTGTTGTGTCAAAAATGCGGAAGTACTTCAATTGACAGCAGTCCATTAATTAATGGTCATGCTTACGATATTAATAGACGTGTTACTTTTGCTATGAGAATAATTGGTATCGGAAGGCAAGGAATAACTAAATTTTGTGCGTTTATGTGTTTCCCGAAACCAGTGTTTCAAAAATCGTACGATGCAATTGTAAAGAGCATTGTAACTGCTACGGACGCTGTCAAATCTAAATGTCTATAAAAAGCTGCTGAGGAGGAAAAACAGATTTGTACAGAAAAAGTACAGCTTGAGGGTTTGACAGTGTCAGGGGACGGCTCCTGGAGAAAACGTGGCTTCAGTTCACTGTACGGATTCGCAAGTTTAATCGGATGGTACTCCGGAAAAGTTATTGATATTTGCGTGAAGTCAAAATATTGCAAGGAGTGTGAGCACTGGGGAAAAAAGAAAGACACTACCGAGTATGAAGAATGGCACGCTTTACACGAAGAGTACTGTAATGCAAATCACAATAGGAGTGCAGGGAAAATGGAGCCCGACGCTATGGTGGAAATATTCTCTCGTTCCGAGTCTTTGTACAATGTTCGGTATGCGTACTACATCGGAGATGGCAAAACGCATAAGAGTATTCAAGATGCTAAGCCGTATGGCGATTTTCCCGTCATAAAAAAGGAATGTATAGGTCATGTACAAAAAAGGCTTGGAACAAGACTACGCAATTTGAAAAAAGAAGTGAAAAATCTTGAGGGCCGAGGGAAATTAATTGGAAAATTGATAGACGAATTGAGTGTGTACTACGGACTGGCTATACGTCGAAATACTGATTCAGTAGAGAATATGCGCAAGGAAATATACGCTACATTATATCACAAAATTTCAACAGACGAAAAACCTCAGCACGATAGATGCCTCGCAGGAGCCGATTCTTGGTGCTCTTGGCAAAGAGCGAAAGCCTCGCAAACTCTCGAGATGTACACTCACAAACCAGCTATGCCCCTCTTGGTTTTCAATGCTGTACAAAAAATCTACGAAGATTTAACAAGAGAAGAACTCCTCTCCCGTTGCCTAGGAGGATATACGCAAAATGCAAATGAAAGTTTGAACTCTGTCGTTTGGTCGATTGCACCGAAAGCGATATCTAGCGGCAAAGCAGTAGTTGATATTGCAACCAACGTAGCCGTCATAACATATAATGGCGGCTTTTCATCACTGTTAGATGTAGTATCAACCCTCGAATTGAAGATTAGTCCCGAGTTGCATAATTACGCAATGGAAATCGATCAACATCGTGTTCGAGCCGCCAACCGCTCATCGTCGATCAACCGAAAAAGCACTCGGAAGGATCTTACGGCACTCAGGAAGGAGACTGACGAGCTAAATTCGAATGTAGAAGGACAGCTATATGGAGCTGGGATAGCAGAGTAAAGGTGAAAAAAATCAGCAAGCCCATATTATGAAAATTTCATATCACAAATACGATTTCAAACTTTAAACGCGTTTTTCTCGAAACTATGTTTTACGAATCGGTGTACACCGTATCTCGCTCAATTTTTGTCCGATTGACTCGAAATTTTAACTGCAACTTCTTAAATAGATTTTCCGTGGAAGTACACACGATTTTTATGATTGATAAATTATTACGTTTGCAGTTAACAATTTAAGGTCGATTTTTTTGCTAAAAAATGAAAAAAAAATTTCAACTCATACAAATTTGTGAATTTTTAAACAAAATTAAAAATCCTCGGTACTTCTATGGAAAAACTATTGTAAATTAAAAAAAAATTTTTTTTTTTGTTCCAGATGGCACACCAGGACTGCAACGGTGCACACCGTTTTTCTCCTACAAAAAGAATTTTTTTTGTTTTTTATACTGCCACGACGCCATTTTGTTATACATATATAAATAAAAAATATTTTTGAGAACTTTAATATATGTGTAATAAAGCCCTAAATTTTTGTTTTGATCCACCACCTAGAATTCAAGAAAAAAATTCACGAAAAAGCTTATTTTTTTCGACGCGCTTGGGTAGTGTAACCCCTTAATAAAAAAAATCATGAAGTTGCTTTAAAATATATATTTTTAACTAAAAAAAAAACCCAATTTGGTAACTCCAACAGTTCCAAAAAAAAAAAAAAAAAAAAAAATTTAGAAAATTGCCATTTTTTTGGCTTTCTGGGTGTATATGCCTCTTTAAAGTTAACTTATATAAATTAATAACAATATGTCTAAGATAAAAAGAACATATAAAACATCTTGGGAATTACTTCCAGAATTTTCTGGTAAGTTTTTAATTATTACTCTTAATTATTAATATTTCTTCTTGGTGTTGGTTCTGCATATACGTGCTATGTATGTTTTTCTTTAAAAATGTACTGCACTGAAAAGCACTATTAAAATTAAACATTCCTTCTCTTCCTCCGCCCCGCTCCGCCAGGAAACTTTTGTTTGAAGAAATTTGGGGAAAAGTCATGAAAAATTTGGGGACATTCAGCATAAGCTATCTGACAACACTGTCCTCGAGTGCCAATTTAGTCCACAATGGCTTATAAAATATGTCACATGCAACGTAACCTTGTAACGTCTCCCAAGAGCATTAATCTGCCGTGTGCATGAGCGGACCGATCGAGCGGTCTGCAAGCGCGGGAAGATACATTCGTCGCGGGTCACCTATTTATGTGTGCCGGCGTTAGCAGTCTTTCCACAGCGATAAATCGGAAGACGGTACCAAGAGTCGAGTGATAGTCCTGTCGTGCAGTCAACGTCGCATTACGACTTTCCGCGAGTAGCACGTGAAACCGGGTGCCCGAAAGCTCTGAAGAAGAGTGCAGCCTTATATCTTCACATATTGAAAAAATTATCTAATTTAAATTTTTATAAATATTTGAACGTTACTTTTGAAAGGATAATTCTAATTTTATAATTCGTTCTTTAGATATTTTTCTCGGTGTGTTTATGTGTATTAATTGTCCATTATGTTATTTTTAAGTGTTACCTTCTTCATATTTATAAACACATTATCTTCTGCATACGACTGAGAATTTGTGTTAAAATTAATTTTGTTACTTTTACAAGCATAAACAAATTCTTCAACAATTCATGGATATACTTTAACATTTCTAGAAAATATTTGCATAGTTAGAGCACTTGGCCGCCCACCGAAACCGGCATACGTCATTACTTCAGAAGAATATAAAAATGACTTAAAGAATAATACTTTTCTATCTTAAAGATGATATTTCAAAATTAAAAAAAAAAAATAACTTCAACTGTCGGCTGTTCAAACAGTTTAAAGGTATTTAGTAATCTAAAATCTTGTCATTATTTATTTACATATAATAGGTTTAAAATAAATTGGAAGTAAATTGCATTTACATATTAACGAAACATTTTATTATATGGTACAAAGTAGTATTATAATACTTAAAACTAATTACAAGAAAGATTTTGAAATATTATTTATAACAATATCTCGAACCTTTTTAGGAAAAATGAACAAAGACCGTTATCGTTGCTCAATGGTTAGATGTATTCCACCTTTTGGGGCAACTATTAAAACTGACGTTTTATCTAACGTTAACGGGATTGAAGTCTTTGGATGTGGTTTGAATTTATATTTCAACAACAGTTTTGCAAGTCCCATCTTTATTTGCAAGAAGGCTAATTTCATACCTGAAAACAGAAAATAACGATATAACTTACAGACACATTCCAGATTTTATACGTATGCTTAGCGTACATGTGTAAACGTCTTAGGTACAAAATACCTTAGACGATTATTAATTAAATACAGGATGTTTATTAATGATTGTATACATCTTTTACCATAAGAGGTGACTTACGACTTCACTTCATATAAATTATATGGAGTGCAGTCGGTAAGTCATAGTTAAGACGCGCTTTTATGGTAAAAGGTTATACAATCATTAATGAACACCTTGTATGTCTGTAAAAAAAATTTCTGTGAGAATTAAGTTGTATGCTTAAAGAAAGCTTTCATAGAAAATATGTACAAGTTAAATAAGATTATTCTCACCCATGCACATCCGTGGTCCTTGACCAAATGGTAAATATGCAAACGAGTGCCTTGTTGCTTTATTGGCTTCGGTGAATCGTTCCGGATCAAATTTATCCGGATCCGGATATATAGTTGGATCGCGGTGCAATCCAAGCACCGGTATAATGACTATAGTTTCTTTTGAAATGTGGATATCTGTATCTGAGAGATCTATATCTCTAGTGCACTTCCGAAATAAAATGGATAGTGGGGGATATTTTCTTAAAGTTTCTGCAATAAGTAAAAACATATAAAGGTATCATACGTGTGCATGTGTATGCATACGAGTATACATTATATGTGCTTTATGCATATGTTACACTCTTTCTAATATATTTATTATTTTGATTGTATCGAACACATAGATACCTGTTCGATACAATCAAAATAATAAATATAGTAGAAAGAGTATAATATATAAAGCACGAATAATGTGTATGCATAGACATGCACAGATATAATATTTTTTGTATGAAAATTCACATAAACAAGTAATTGTTTTCAGATTAATATAATTACCATTTATTACGTTTTGAAAATATTTCATTTCATTTGCAGCCTCGTACGATATCTCACCATGTTTTTCTAATAATTCATCAATTTCTGTGCGAACTTTATCCTGTATATCAGGATTGCAAGCTAATTCGTATAAACAATACGAAGCTGTTGTGGCTGATGTTTCGTAGCCAGCCAAAAAGAAACCGAAAGCTTGTGCAGCCGCTTCAGCTATGGTTAGTTTGTTTACGTCTGCTGTAGACACATAAAACGGTTTTTCAACAATTTTTTTATTTTAATGTTATATGGACACGTTAAAAGAAGTTAATTTCACGATTATTACACATATTCATAATTTTTCAGATTAGAACTAGGCATTCGCGGTCCGAAATGATACATAAATTGAGTATTCATTTCCAAATCGATTTCCACTTGAGGGTTAACATTCAATTTATCGTTTTGATCCGTCAAGATTTATATAATTGGGTGTATTTTATCGTAAGGGTTTTTCTTTTTGTGCGTTACCCTCAAATGAGTGTAACCATCAATTGATGGTGTCCGAAATCACACCCAAATTTGGGCGCTTTTTCTTCAAATTTTAATATTCTTCGTGAGTGTTTAATACACAAACTTGAGGGTTTTTTTCTTAAAGCAAAAAAAGCGATTTATTTTAAAGTAATATTACATGATTGAAATACTTACATAAATCGCCGATAACGTCTTTTTTGTTGTCATATTTAATATATCCCTTCTCCATCAATTGTATAAGCGCATTCATGAAATCCTCGCTGATAATATTATTATTTTTTCGATAATTCATATTTTCTTGAAATAAGTCCATAAAAAATTTACTTGTCTCTTTGTCCGTAAAGGGAATGGAAAAAAATTTCATTACATTTGGTGAAAACATGAAGAGAAGTTTCCAAATGCTTGCCTCTCCGAAGACTTGTTTTCCCCAATACGTGAATTCATGATTTTGCTGTTTTATACAATTTGATTGTATGCCGAATGCTGTGGCCATTATAAAATCCATTGTGTACCTAATTTTTCACATTATTTTAATTAATATTCGCATATATAAATTATGTAATTTAAAATTATGTAGTTTAAAATTATGTTTAAAATTATGTTTAACCTAAAAATAGGTTAAAGTTAAGTTCACTTAAAATTAAATAAAAAGAACATGATTTTATAATTTAAGAATAAAAAATCTTAAGAATAAAAAGAGTACCTTTCGAACATATCTTTTACATCTATACAAGCTTTTGTTTTAGCTTTGCCCTCTAAATTTGTTTTAAGTTCTTCACTACATTCCTCTAGAATCGCATATGATTGTTTTATTTTGTTTAAATTAAAATATGGGGTTAATTTGTTTCGTAAATTATGCCATTTTTGGCCATTCATCGAAAAGAGATGTGTTGACATGGGGTCTACTGTTTCGTCACTGAACACTCCCCGATCTTGAAAACACTTGAACTCTTTTGATAGCACTGTTTGAACAATTTCTGGATCGGTAATTATCAGTACAGGTTTGAAAAATACACACATCCCAAAAATTCTACAAGCTTTATATTTTAAATATCCATTCTGGAAGACTTCACCTGTTAACAAATCTTTTATTAATGCGCGTCTTTTTAAATAGAGGAGAAAAAGATAATATGGCACTCATTTGCATTTTATTGAATAAGATTGTTTATAATTAATATTTTCTATTGAATATCTTGAACGATTACATTCGTCAGAGTGTTGTTGGACAGATTCTAGATTCAAAGTAAAATATTTATTATTTAGAACGTGATTTATAAAAATCTAATGCACTGCGTAATCGGTGAAAGAAAAAACGTGGTTGTAATATGGCTATCCATAAAAACAATTTAAAAAAATTAGTTTAAAGGAAACACAATACCTTGTTACAAAATTATATATTTTTAATTTCCTATTGTTTAAAATTTTCCTGATTTTGAATTTTCCTACGTTCAGAAACACCATTCAGAAATACCATTAGAAAATTCATTCGAAATATCATTTTATCTCTGTTTATCATTAAACAATAAGCATAAAATGATGTCTCTAATGTTTCTGAATAGTGCTTTTTACAATGACAATCGATTTATCAAAGAAATATTTCGATATAAAAATTTCGCTTAAAAAAATCATATTAACAAAATTCCATGTTATTGCTTTAACTTTGTATAACTCAAAATATGTACAGCCAAATAAACAGTTAATTATTTAAAAAATTATTCGAGCGTATATATGTTCCTGTAATAATACGCTCGAGTTTAAGAATAACAAGGAAATATGTGTAATTAAAGTTTAAAGGTATACCTTGAAAAAGTTTAGAAGTGCTCAAAAGTAAAAATGCCTTATAACAATTGTCAGTTATTATGTATATTAGCATCACTAAAAACAGGTGAGCTACTAAGAACTCCATAAGCAATTGTTAGAATACGTCACTTGATAACCTGAGATAATAGGGATAGCCATATTGTCGACAGTGGCAATAATATCCTTTTCTCCTCTATTAAAGATGTAGTAATGTAGCGATAACTATTAAATCATCGATCTGATAAAAATCGATGTATATTTTGTATACCCATGAAATGTAAAGGTAATTAATGTAAAAAATTTCATGTATGCACAATTCTTGGTTATTTTTATACATCTTTATACAAAAAATTTATGGATTTTATCTAGACTTCAATCAATTTTCAAAAAATGTTAATCTAAATTAATTGAAACAATTGAAATATATTCTTCAATTTATATACTTGTAAGAAACATTTTAATAGCTGCGTGGTGACTTTATTCTATCGTAAAACTAATCATAGATAAGAAAAATAAAACTAATATAGATAACAAGAGGTCAATCAAAGATTGTAGTTATTGTCTAATGTCATTGACTAGAGATACGATAATAGAGATACGACGAATATCTGTATACAGCACTTAAACAAATACCGTACATTTGGCAAAGTCATGAACCAAATAGCTGAATTTTCGACGAATTCGGCACGGTTAAAAACTATGAGAGAAAAAGAAGTACATTGCTCTCTTCCAATTCAGAGAAATTCGTTTTTTTATACATCATAATTTGCTTTTTAATTTTAATTACAATACATGATTAATTTTATAATCAAAAATAAAAATTAATTAATATTTAATTTGAATACTATTGTTTCTATTTAAAAAGAAAATTTTATTCTTAAACATTAATTGTTAAAGAAATTTTAACTTTTTTATTTCTAGATGAAAAAATATATTTCAATAAATAGCAATTATTTCGCTGTATAAAAAATTTGTTAGAATCTTGCAATTTGCAATTTTACTTGATTGATGTAATAAGTTTAATTTTTTTTTTAATTAATACTATTGTTTTAAAATTGTACTAAATAAATACGTACATTATATAACAAACTGTGCTTTACATAATTTAATTTTATTAGATGTAAAAATACATAAAGATTTCTAGCATAAAATAAAGTTATGGTTGAGGTAATAAGTCTATTATTTTCTAAATTTCTTTCAATTTTTTTACTTTTAAAATTATTTGGTTTATGGTCGAATAATAGCTTTAATATTTGGTGCTTGATTGAATAGTAAAAATATTGCTGAATAGACACAATATCGAATATTTGTCGCATCTCTATTGTGTAATAATTGATAACTAGGAACATTGACAGAGATAAAAAGAACGGGGGAGGAAAGATGAAGAAAGAGAGGGGTAAAACAAATTGCAAGTACAACCATTTATTATTATAAAGATACTCACCGATTGATAAATTTCCTTTCAAAAGAGATATTAAATCATTTACAGGTGCAACGGGTTTTTTATCAGAAGTTTCCCCTTTTGTCCATAAGTTAAAGCGCACATACTTGTAAAGAATGTACAAAACATATAAAACGGTAACTAAAGTCCCAATCAATTTACTTAACATGTTGGATGGATATCTTTATCTAAAACATATCAATTAATCGTTGTTTTTGTAAAATTTTATGATTAAGGACAAAATGTAATATTATCTTATAATATAACCCATAGAAACATAAAAATACATTATTTCATAACAATATATTTTATTTTTTAAACAAAACTATCTTTTAAATTTGTTTTTGTGGATTACTACTCCTCTTCTTCTTCGATTTATTATTCAATGTCATCAAATTTTTATAAATTACATCTTAAGTAATAAATATTTTATAACTGTTACTGCTAGTAAGCTTTATATAAAAGAAACATACCAAGCGTGCAACATTTGTAATACAAATAGCTCACATTTATCTCCCTTACATAACTTTATACACTGAATTTATACACATTACGTTACATATTAAATTCAATTACATTATTTAAAAGCTACATTGCAGGCTTTCACAAGGTAGATTGAAATTAAAAAGAAATTAATATCTATCATATTTTTCAAAATTACATATACTTACATCTGTAAAATAGAATCACCGACAAATAGAATTATTACTATGTAAATAATATATCGAAAATGTTTTTAATTTAAAATATATTTTAAAATTAAATATACTTTAATTTATTTTGGATTTAAAATATTTCAAAAATAATATTTTTAATTATATTTAGAGCATTAACCCTTAAACACACCGATCCTGTAAAATACGGAAACACATTTTTGGATCTGGGAGACTTTTTCAACTTTGAGAAGCTATATCTTTGATTAAAATCAATAGTCTTCTACGATTTTTTTTTTAAACAAAAGTTCGAAATCTCAGGAGTGTGACTGCACAATCGGCATTGGCAAAAAATAATTTATTGTCAAGTTATAAAAGAAAAACCATTAAGCAAAAATGAGAAATTGGTCAAAAATCCACTTTTCCTTCAAAAAATCATATCTTCGCAACAAAAAACATTTAAGGACTTTCAAATACGGCGATTTTTATTATAAAACAAATTTAAGTATTTTATAAACACAATTGGTTTCTATTAACACTCGGTTAATTTTATATATAAACAAGCGTATTAATTAACAAAAAATACAAACTCCTACGCGCATTTAAGAAACGGAACGATTTCGAAGCGTTACGCATCATCAGTATTACAGTCTGTACGCTTTACGTGTAACTTACCAGACACAGATCAATCGAATGGCGATCACCGTTTACTGACAGAGGTTTCGTCAGCTAGCGTCAACTGCGCGAAGATCGTTGATATTCACTCTCATCAGAGATGAAGTTATCGTCGAGCGATGATAATGCGTATTATTGTCGCGTGATACAATTGTTTGATCGCATGCACAATTCACAAGTCGATTTTTTAATTGTTATTCCCGGAGAATGTGATTCGGTAAGATGGACCACCGGATTCACCAAATGGTTCGTAAGAAATGACTATGAGCGTCGTTCGCAGTTCTTTTAATCAGAGCCAGTGGCATATTTCGAGCCGATTTCTCCTCTCGAGCTCCTCACTCCATTCGCGACCTTACAGCTATGCCCTAGGCTATTTTTTTTACAAGTGACGCTCTACGCTCTTCAGCCACAATATATGAGAACGGGCGGCAGCTAAGCTAAATTATTTGCCAAGACCACGGTTCGTTGACCGAGCAACGCTAAATTAATTCTGCACTCTTGAAAACGATATTATAATAATACTGTTACGTAAGTTATTTGTGAACGTTGTAGATCTTTTAAAATTATCTGCCAAAAATATTATTATATATTTTAAGATTCCATAAACATTTTTTGTTTCAGTTGATTTTTGGCCAAGGTACACCTAGTACCGTTTAGGGCGATTTTTTCGTGTGTGTGAAGCTGGCACATCATTTGGTGGAAAATCACTAAACATTGACAGTTCTGAGTTTATTTTCAATAGTTCTACAGTTCCTGATAGATAAAACAAATAGTTCTGGCCTTTAAAGCGAAAAAAACGCATAGGACAAAGTGAGGTGCCAGGTTCACGCAGCACCTCAGTTTGTCCTACAACATTTTCCAGACCGAATTCTTGTAGGATTTTAAAAGATCTATAGTTCTAGATGAGTTCTAGAAAGAGTTCCAGCGTTTAACATAGTTTTTTTATTTTTTTTATTTTTTTTTTTATAAAACATTTATGTTATAATATTATATAATAGAGTTCCGTGTACGAAAAAATATTTTTCCTACAGTTCTCAACATACTAAAGCGCGTTCCGAAGAGTTCCGGGCGATTCCGATATTAGTTAATTAACAAAAAATTAATAACTCCCGAAAAAGTCGATTTTCCGCACATATAGGTGAGGTGCTGGACTTTTTCGAAGAGTTCTGTGCACGAAAAAATAATTTTTCTACAGTTCTCAACATATTAAAGCGCGTTCCGAAGAGTTCCGGGCGATTCCGATATTAGTTAATTAACAAAAAATTAATAACTCCCGAAAAAGCCGATTTTTCGCACATAAAGGTGAGGTGCTGGACTTTTTCGAAGAGTTCTGTGTACGAAAAAATATTTTTCCTACAGTTCTCAACATATTAAAGCGCGTTCCGAAGAGTTCCGGGCGATTCCGATATTAGTTAATTAACAAAAAATTAATAACTCCCGAAAAAGTCGATTTTCCGCACATATAGGTGAGGTGCTGGACTTTTTCGAAGAGTTCTGTGCACGAAAAAATATTTTTCCTACAGTTCTCAACATATTAAAGCGCGTTCCGAAGAGTTCCGGGCGATTCCGATATTAGTTAATTAACAAAAAATTAATAACTCCCGAAAAAGTCGATTTTCCGCACATATAGGTGAGGTGCTGGACTTTTTCGAAGAGTTCTGTGCATGTAAAAATATTTTTCCTACAGTTCTCAACATATTAAAGCGCGTTCCGAAGAGTTCCGGGCGATCCCGATATTAGTTAATTAACAAAAAATTAATAACTCCCGAAAAAGCCGATTTTTCGCACATAAAGGTGAGGTGCTGGACTTTTTCGAAGAGTTCTGTGTACGGAAAAATATTTTTCCTACAGTTCTCAACATATTAAAGCGCGTTCCGAAGAGTTCCGGGCGATTCCGATATTAGTTAATTAACAAAAAATTAATAACTCCCGAAAAAGTCGATTTTCCGCACATATAGGTGAGGTGCTGGACTTTTTCGAAGAGTTCTGTGCACGAAAAAATATTTTTCCTACAGTTCTCAACATATTAAAGCGCGTTCCGAAGAGTTCCGGGCGATTCCGATATTAGTTAATTAACAAAAAATTAATAACTCCCGAAAAAGTCGATTTTCCGCACATATAGGTGAGGTGCTGGACTTTTTCGAAGAGTTCTGTGCATGTAAAAATATTTTTCCTACAGTTCTCAACATATTAAAGCGCGTTCCGAAGAGTTCCGGGCGATCCCGATATTAGTTAATTAACAAAAAATTAATAACTCCCGAAAAAGCCGATTTTTCGCACATAAAGGTGAGGTGCTGGACTTTTTCGAAGAGTTCTGTGTACGGAAAAATATTTTTCCTACAGTTCTCAACATATTAAAGCGCGTTCCGAAGAGTTCCGGGCGATTCCGATATTAGTTAATTAACAAAAAATTAATAACTCCCGAAAAAGTCGATTTTCCGCACATATAGGTGAGGTGCTGGACTTTTTCGAAGAGTTCTGTGCACGAAAAAATATTTTTCCTACAGTTCTCAACATATTAAAGCGCGTTCCGAAGAGTTCCGGGCGATTCCGATATTAGTTAATTAACAAAAAATTAATAACTCCCGAAAAAGTCGATTTTCCGCACATATAGGTGAGGTGCTGGACTTTTTCGAAGAGTTCTGTGCATGTAAAAATATTTTTCCTACAGTTCTCAACATATTAAAGCGCGTTCCGAAGAGTTTCGGGCGATTCCGATATTAGTTAATTAACAAAATTTAATAACTCCCGAAAAAGTCGATTTTCCGCACATATAGGTGAGGTGCTGGACTTTTTCGAAGAGTTCTGTGCACGAAAAAATATTTTTCCTACATTTCTCAACATATTAAAGCGCGTTCCGAAGAGTTCCGGGCGATCCCGATATTAGTTAATTAACAAAAAATTAATAACTCCCGAAAAAGCCGATTTTTCGCACATATAGGTGAGGTGCTGGTCTTTTTCGAAGAGTTCACCTCTATTAAGCTGGACCCCCCACCAGCGAAAATCGAGTTCGCACTAGGTCAAAAATTTAGTGCTTTTTAGGTGCTAATTTAGTACTCTAGTCCGAATTCTGGTGCTCAAACCGTTTAACAGTAATTAAAAAAAAAAAGGGTGGGGTGCAGCTTAATGGCAAGCTGGACCACCCCATAATAAAAAAAATATATACAGTGGTCACAAACACAAAACAAGTACACTAGAATTTAGTGCTAATTTAGTGCTCAAAGAAACCCCTAAAAAAAAATTAAAAATTAATAATTGTTTAAAAAAACATCACTATATACCCAGCGCAGCATTGCGATCTTGGAGAACAATACGTACAGACCACTAAATTTGTATGTTTTCGGTATTAAAATAACATGGAAAACGAAAATAATCATAATACAACAGGATTCAAAGTTATTAATAAAATAATAATTATTAATTCCTGTCCGATAGTGCAAAAAATCAGTCCTCTGATCGTCGAATTTGACGCTTGTAAAAATTATATACTAAAATGTTATTTAGACATCGAAGTATCAAAATATATCAATTTTAAATTAAGTGCTCACTGCAAATTGCTGAAAAATAAATTGTTTATGCGCGGAGAGCACGCGCCGCGCACTAACCTTACTCTCCAGATCGTCAGAAAATTTGGTGCTCGCAAAAATCTTATATCAAAATGTTCCTTAGACATCGTAGTATTATAATAAATTAATTGCGACTTTGGTGCTCGATGTCACTTGCTGAAAAATAAATTGTTTATGCGCGGAGAGCACGCGCCGCGCAATAACTTTACTCTCCAGACTTTACTCTCAGAGACTTTGGTGCTTGTAAAAATCTTATATATCAAAATGTTGTTAGACATCCTACTTTAGAAATAAATCAATTTCGAATTTAGTACCTGTTGCATGTTGTAAATGAATTTTTCACGTGCGGAGGGCACGCGCCGAGCACAAACAATTTATTTTTGAGCAAGTGACATCGAGCACCAAATTCGCAATTAATTTATTATAATACTACGATGTCTAAGGAACATTTTGATATAAGATTTTTGCGAGCACCAAATTTTCTGACGATCTGGAGAGTAAAGTTAGTACGCGGCGCGTGCTCTCCGCGCATAAACAATTTAGTTTTTAGCAGTTGGCATCGAGCACTAAAGTCGCAATTAATTTATTATAATACTACGATGTCTAAGGAACATTTTGATATAAGATTTTTATGAGCACCAAATTTTCTGACGATCTGAATAGTAAAATTAGAGCGTGGCACGTGCTCTCCGCGCAAAAACAATTTATTTTTCAGCAAGTGACATCGAGCACCAAAGTCGCAATTAATTTATTATAATACTACAATGTCTAAGGAACATTTTGATATAAGATTTTTTCGGGAGTTATTAATTTTTTGTTAATTAACTAATATCGGAATCGCCCGGAACTCTTCGGAACGCGCTTTAATATGTTGAGAACTGTAGGAAAAATATTTTTTCTTGCACAGAACTCTTCGAAAAAGTCCAGCACCTCACCTATATGTGCGAAAAATCGGCTTTTTCGGGAGTTATTAATTTTTTGTTAATTAACTAATATCGGAATCGCCCGGAACTCTTCGGAACGCCCTTCAATATGTTGAGAACTGTAGGAAAAATATTTTTTCGTGCACAGAACTCTTCGAAAAAGTCCAGCACCTCACCTATATATGCGGAAAATCGACTTTTTCGGGAGTTATTAATTTTTTGTTAATTAACTAATATCGGAATCGCCCGGAACTCTTCGGAACGCGCTTTAATATGTTGAGACCTGTAGAAAAAATATTTTTTCGTGCACAGAACTCTTCGAAAAAGTCCAGCACCTCACCTATATGTGCGGAAAATCGACTTTTTCGGGAGTTATTAATTTTTTGTTAATTAACTAATATCGGAATCGCCCGGAACTCTTCGGAACGCGCTTTAATATGTTGAGAACTGTAGGAAAAATATTTTTTCGTGCACAGAACTCTTCGAAAAAGTCCAGCACCTCACCTATATGTGCGAAAAATCGGCTTTTTCGGGAGTTATTAATTTTTTGTTAATTAACTAATATCGGAATCGCCCGGAACTCTTCGGAACGCCCTTCAATATGTTGAGAACTGTAGGAAAAATATTTTTTCGTGCACAGAACTCTTCGAAAAAGTCCAGCACCTCACCTATATGTGCGGAAAATCGACTTTTTCGGGAGTTATTAATTTTTTGTTAATTAACTAATATCGGAATCGCCCGGAACTCTTCGGAACGCGCTTTAGTATGTTGAGAACTGTAGGAAAAATATTTTTTCGTACACGGAACTCTATTATATAATATTATAACATAAATGTTTTATAAAAAAAAAAAAATAAAAAAAATAAAAAAACTATGTTAAACGCTGGAACTCTTTCTAGAACTCATCTAGAACTATAGATCTTTTAAAATCCTACAAGAATTCGGTCTGGAAAATGTCGTAGGACAAACTGAGGTGCTGCGTGAACCTGGCACCTCATTTTGTCCTATGCGTTTTTTTCGCTTTAAAGGCCAGAACTATTTGTTTTATCTATCAGGAACTGTAGAACTATTGAAAATAAACTCAGAACTGTCAATGTTTTGTGATTTTCCACCAAATGATGTGCCAGCTTCACACACACGATTTTTTCAGTGCTGCCTTTTCACGACACCATATCTCTGCCATTTTACGCAATTTCTTAATAAAAAAAATCATAAAGTTTCTTTAAAATATATATTTTTAACTAAAGAAAACCCAATTCGGTAACTCCAATAGTTTCCAAAAAAAAAAATTCCAGAAAATTGCCATTTTTTTGGCTTTTTGGGTGTATATGCCTCTTTAAAGTTAACTTATATAAATTAATAATAATGTCTAAAATAAAAAAAACATAAAAAATCCTGGGAATTACTTCCAGAATTTTCTGGTAAGTTTTTAATTATTACTTTTAATTATTAATATTTCTTCTTGGTGTTGGTTCTGCATATACGTGCTATGTATGTTTTCCTTTAAAAATGTACTGCACTGAAAATCACTATTAAAATTAAACTTTCCTTCTCTTCTTTTCCCCCCTTCTCGCCAAGAAACTTTTGTTTGAAGAAATTTGGGGAAAAGTTATGAAAAATTTGGGGACATTCAGCATGAGCTATCTGGCAACACTCGAGTGCCAGTTTAGTCCACAGGCCTATAAAATATGTCACATGCAACGTAACCTCGTAACGTCTCCCAAAAGCATTAATCTGTCGTGTGCATGAGCGGAACGATCGAGCGATCTGCAAGCGCGGGAAGATACATTCGTCGCGGGTCACCTATTTATGTGTGCCGGCGTTAGCAGTCTTCCCACAGCGATAAATCGGAAGATGGTACTGAGAGTCGAGTGATGGTCCTGTCGTGTAGTCAACGTCGCATTACGACTTTCCGCGAGTAGCACGTGAAACCGGGTGCCCCGAAAGCTTCGGAGAAGGGTACAGCCTTCTCCGATTGGCGGTAAAAGAGGGAGCGGAGAACGAGCCCCTGGAAATCACGAGGGTTGCTTCTGGGCTTTTCCCACGCGGATATCGCGGATATCTTCGAGAAACTGGCGTCACCCACTTTCACGGACTCCGACACTGTGGAAGTGGATGTTTCTTCCTGGAGGATCTTCCAAGTTCTTCCGCCCGTATCCTCACAAGGGATACGGGCGGGTTGACAACGGTTTCTCGTTAGCAAAACACGTATTCGTTGTTCGACTCTTCGTCACCCTTCGCACGTTTCGGCTTAGCAGTCGCGCATCACAATCAAAGACGTTGACCGTAAAAAGGAAATACTCGATATCGAGCGTGTCGTGATGAGTCAAGACAATGTAATGCGATAAATATAATGTATGAGGCAATATGTAAATGTAATTCCGCGCGCGGTCGCAAATTACAATTTTAATAATTCCGGTGACGCGCTTAGAGGAATAAAATAGCACCGAACCACGGCAAAATAAGTAACAGTTAATAGCATCGGTAATTATTGATAAAATTAATTATACTTAATAACTCTTGTAATTATTAATGAAATTAATATTTACTGTAATGCATTGATTTTCAATAGCTATCTGAACGCTTGTACCGACGATAGCGTGGCAAGAATATAATGTCCACGAAATTGGTCGTTATAACGAGATGACATTCGATGCTTCCGGCGCAATCGGGATTTATCAGCGGCGTGCGCGCGACAGTCCGCTCAATTCAGCGGGCGGCGGCAGGATAATTAATTAGGTGAACCCTTCGAGGGTGGTCCTTGTGTACGTGGATGGCGTTGGCACGGGGTCGAAAAGGCGGACAAAGGTCCGGAGTGAGTACAGTTCTGACACTCGCCAACGGCGCTATTACGAGTAAAGAGGGCAAAGCCAGAATGCGAAAAGGGGATGCTGATGTGCGTGAAAGACGAGAAAAAGAAAATAAGAGAGAGAGAGAGAGAGAGAGAGAGAGAGAGAGAGAGAGGGAGGGAATGCGATCGTCTCCGGTAGAACGAACGGAAGTCTGGAATAAGAGGGGCTTCGCTACGACTTCCGAGACTGGGCCACGCACTGGGGAACCCCGCGAGGGTGGTGTCAACGCGTTTTGGGCGGAATCCAAAATCTTTTAGGAATTGGGATAAAGAGATCCCTTCCATAAATCTGATCTCTCTTCTTCCGATTTATCGGCGCTCTCATCAAGTGGAAAAGTTACTCTATTTCCGTAATATCTGCGACCTACTTATACCGCATGCTATTTATTTTTATTTTTTGTCGTGTATAATGTATTTTATGCTCTCTATTTTTTTTTTCTTAACTTGCTTTCTGTCTGTTAACAAGAGAAGTAGAGTAAAATCAATCTTCCGTAATCAACGTTGTGGCATTTAACTCGAAATCTTATTTGCCGCGCGTATGCAAAAACGAATCTTTTGAGAAGCGCTGTAACGTCCCACGAGCATTCATTCTGCATCGAATATCCCGAATCTGATAAATCGGGAGTGAGGCCGCTGCACACGCCTATAAATCTCGCCCCGACATCCTTCCTTAAGAGTTTTCCTCGGTACGATTTATCGGCGCACGGGTCGCGAGAGTGAATTTTACATATCGATCAACCGACCCTTCGTTTTGAATACGTTTGGATGTAATGGGGTCTCCGGCCTTCGCGGTGAGTTAAAAATCGAACGACGAAGTCGGGGAGCGATAACGAGCGAGAGAAGAGCAAACGGGTCGGCTGTCATTTACAACGAATCCAAATGCGCTCGTGTTACATATGCGCGAGGCGCGAAATTACTTTCATTCGTCAAATCTGTCGCCGGCTCTGTCATCGCGGAGGGAGACAACGCAAAACATGCGTTATTCAATATTAATAACGTTTGCAGGGTATCTGTAGAATTCCGCAGAACAACGCAAAAAAAACAAGCATAAAATATTGCAAATATTCATCTAGATAATATCACAATAGAAAAAACAGTTTTGTTAAAGTAAAACTAAAAGTTTAATTAGATACATATTTAAAAATAATTCTATTGGATTATCAAAATAATTATGCATGGCGTTAAGGCACGATAAGCAAAGCTGCAAAAAATTTTGCTCTAGCAACCAATTTGAGTGTCCTACACAATTATTTTAATGACTCTACAAAATTATTTTTAGATCTGTATTCAGCTAAATTTTTTTACACATCAGCAACACCGTTCTTTTCACGTGATAAAAGAGCAGTACAAAATTATTTAAAAAAATAAATAAATAAAAAAAGGCGCCAAGTGTGTACACACACCTAAAAATTTTTATTTTTTTTGCAAAACCCAAGTAGTACCATCCTTGTATTTTGTATACAAAATAATACAAAAATACCACTTATAAGTATTTAAAGATTTTTAGGTGCGCGCACACACTTAGCGCCTTTTTTACCTTTTTTTGAAAAGGTAATTTTGTACTGATCGTATATTACGCAAAACTTAATTATGTTTATGCTATATTGTGAATAACATGCAATGGGTTTTTAAGGATTTGCCGTGCATAATACATTTTGCCGTTTCATAAATGTTTTATACGTATTATACGTTTTATACGTAGGAAATATAAAAAACCACTCAAAACGCTGAATTGCCCAACTCTGCTTGTAACGGCGCAATTTAAGAATGTTTACGCAATGAATGGACAATGAATGGAATAAATCTGTAATCTTTACTGTATCGTTATGATAAACTTTGTGTAAATACTACATGATACAAATAACTTGCGCAATGGTGCTATAACATCATTTAAAGATACAGAAATAGACACAACAATTTAACGTATCTAATCGGTCAATGAATTGTGACTTTGGCAGATAATTAAAAGACCTGCAACGTTTACAAACCACTTATGTAACAATGCTATTGTAACATCGTTTTCAAAAGCACAGAATTAATCTAGCGTTGCTCGGTCAATGAACCGTGGCCTTGACAGATAATTTAGCTTAGCTGCCGCCCGCTCTCAAATATTATGGCCATGAAGTAGGAGAATTCTCCTACTCCATGGTTGTAGCTCAGGAGCGTAGAGCGTCTCTTGTAAAAGAAATAGCCTACGCCGCCTAGGGCATAGCTGTAGGGCCGCGAGCGGAGTGAAGAGCTCGAGGGGAGACTGTAGGAGTCGCCTCGGAAATCGGCTCGAGATATGCCACTAGCGCTGATTAAAAGAACTGCGAACGACGCTCACAGTCATTCTTTACGAGCTCTTTGGTGAATCTTTCCGATTCACATTCTCCGGGAATAACAATCAAAAAATCGACTTGTGAATTGTGCATGCGATTAAACAATTGTATCACGCGACAATAATACGCATTATCATCGCTCGACGATAGCTTCATCTCTGGCGAGAGTGAATTTCAACGATCTTCGCGCAGTTGACGCTAGCTGACGAAACCTCTGTCCGTAAACGATGATCGCCGTTCAATCGATCTGTGTCCTGGTAAGTTACACGTAAAGCGTATAGACTATAAGACTGATGATGCGTAACGTTTCGAAATCGTTCCGTTTCTTAAATGCGCGCAGGAGTTTGTATTTTTTGTTAATTAATACGCTTTTTTATATATAAAATTAACCGAGTATTAATTGTGTTTATAAAATACTTAAATTTGTTTTATAATAAAAATTTGTTTTCTAAACAAATCTTATAAATTAATATCTGTATTAATGCCCAATACTTGTTGTCTGCTCGAATAGTGCTAGAATCATCATCGCGCGCGTATTCGTCGTTATCGGTTATATTTACTGGTTTTGACCTCGTCAGCGCGACGAGTCTTTTTAAAACATGTATTGAAATCAAACAGTTGTTAACCAGCGACAAGACAAGACGTACATATAAAGCAAGTCAATCACAAAAATTATTAAACAGTTGTTATATTTGGTGAAAAACGTAGTTCAGCTCCATTCCATCAATTCCGTATACTTGTATATAATTGATCGATTCTTCAGCTATTTATAATATAATTAATAAATAACTAAATTAGCGGCAGGTTGCTCATATAATCATCCATTTTTTTAGACTAATATAAAAATGTGTTTTTGCAGGCAAAGTGGCAAACAATGGCACTTATAACGGTTTACTGGAGTTTGGACGTCATAATAATTTTTCTAACTCTTATGGCAACTACTTACCTTTATATGACGCGCAATTTCAAATACCGGAAAAAACGGGGTATTTTGGAAATGAAACCGACGCCTTTCTTCGGCAATTTCAAGGAGTGTTTATTTCTGAAGAAAGCACCGGCGTATTTCCTAAAGGATATTTACGATGAAACAAAGGGCGTACCGTACGCGGGTTTCTACGTATTGGACAAACCCTTCCTGCTGGTTCGCGATCAAGAACTCATCAAGAAAATTTTAGTGAAAGATTTCAACTACTTCTCCGAGTGATACAATTCGGCGGATCCTGCGGATCGCATGGGATACGCGAATCTCCTTTTTATCAGAAATCCAGCCTGGAAGACGATAAGAACGAAACTAACGCCGTTCTTTACGTCTGGTAAAATGAAGAAGATGTTCGACTTGATGATAATATGCGTAAAGAATTTAGATGAATATCTCAATTCACTACAGTTAGAGGGTGAGTACTGAATAATTCATAAAATGCGAAGCATTGAGAGGGTATTCTAGTCTAGAGCGCGATAAAATTTGCCTATTTAAAAACAAAATTAATTTAATTGATGGCAGGTGAGGGAAAGACAATAGAAATGAAAGATTTAAGTGCCAGATTTACCACGGATATAATCGGCAGTACCGCTTACGGGCTCGACGTGAATCCATTCAAAAATCCAGACGCAGAGTTCCGCAAATATGGCAAGATGATGTTTCAGTTTAATACGATTCGCGGACTTGGAGATGCTCGCGATATTTTTCCTTCCAACTGTAACTCGTTTGGCACATTTAAAGATGTTCGGCAAACAGCCTACGGACTTCCTGCGAAAAGTCTTTTGGAGACGCTCACTCAGCGCATGAAATCTGGCATAAAGAGAAACGATCTTATCCACATCCTTATTGAACTTAAAAATAGCAATAATAAGGATCTACAAGATTTCAGTAAGCGAACTAAAATCTAATTCCAAGTTTATGTAAACATTTAAAAATTGTATTTAATAGAAACGAATACGTATGTAGAATTTAATAGAATTAACAAGAAGTTAAGACTAATTTGATTAATAATTATGCTAACAAAATTGTAGCGTAATGAAATTCTTTAAAAATTTATAATTAAATTAAAAAATATAAATTTCAGCGTTTGATGGCGATGATCTTCTGGCACAACCAGCTAGTTTCTTCGCAACTGATTTTGAAACCTCTTCAACAACTATGGCTTTCACATTATATGAACTCGCGGTGGAACCCAAAATTCAGAATACTCAAAAAGAAATTCTCGAGGCTCTTGATGAAACTAATGGAAAAATTACATACGACTAGCATCCGCTATATTTCCCATATTCATATTCTATAAATTTTTTTTAGACTTGCAAAGTATTATAAAATACTATAATACATTTTATATATATATAATGTATATATATATAATGTATATATATATATATATATATCCCATATTCATATTCTCCTCTCGGATCAATTGTCATTGGTACTATAGTTACTTCACACGGTGTGATCTCGTATTTGCTTAAGATCTGAAGCAATTGCTTGCAAAGTATTATAAAACAGTACTACATAATATATATTTTTCATATTCATATTCTACGAGATATTCTATAAATTTTTTTTAGACCTGTTTGTGTTGCTGGCACTTTTTGCATTCAGAATATTTGCTTGCTTTCTCTCTCTTTCTCTTTTTAACGCCTAAATATATATTTATTTTGTTTTAAATACAAAAATTTTTGGAGATTTATTATCTCAAATTAAATTAATTGTCAATTTAATAATGATATAATTTTTTTATTACTAGATATGATTGTTACCGTATCTCGATATGGTGGTCTTAGAAACTTTGAGAATGTATCCACCATTGGGTTATATAAATCGTATGACTAATTAGACTTATGAAGTGCCAGAATTCAATCTCGTAATTGAGAAAAGTACACCAATTTATATTTCGATGCTTGGCCTGCACTACAATCCGGAATATTTTTTCAATCCTAATAAATTCGATCTGGAGCGATTTAATGAAGAAAAAAAAAACGTAGCAGGCCAGCATGCGTTTATTTCCCATTTGGAGAAGGCCTACATGCGTGTATAGGTGCAAGAACTATTCTTAATATAATCTTTATTAAAATATTAAGATATTAAACATTATGTAGTACTATTTTATAATACTTTGCAGGCAACCGTTTCGGGCTTTTGCAAGCAAAGCTAACATTGCTTCAGATCTTAAGCAAATACAAGGTCACATCGTGTTAAGAAACTATAGTACCAATGACAATTGATCCAAGAGGAGTCTTGACAGTGCCCTTAAACGGTGTAATCTATCTTAATTTCCAAGAAATTAATGGGTATTAATTTCTCAAAAATTAAGATAGATTACACCGTTTAAGGGCACTGTCAAGACACCTCTCGGATCAATTGTCATTGGTACTATAGTTTCTTCACACGATGTGACCTTGTATTTGCTTAAGATCTGAAGCAATGTTAGCTTTGCTTGCAAAAGCCCGAAACGGTTGCCTGCAAAGTATTATAAAATAGTACTACATAATATTTAATATCTTAATATTTTAATAGAGATTATATTAAGAACAGTTCTTGCACCTATACACGCATGTGGGCCTTCTCCAAATGGGAAATAAACGCATGCCGGTTTGCTACGTTTATTTTCTTCATTAAATCGCTCCGGATCGAATTTATTCGGATTGGGAAAATATTCCGGATTGTAGTGCAGGCCATGCATCGAAATATAAATTGGTGTACCTTTCTCAATTACGAGATTGAATTCTGGCACTTCATAAGTCTAATTAGTCATACGATTTATATAACCCAATGGTGGATACATTTTCAAAGTTTCTGAGATCACCATATCGAGATACGGTAACGACCATGTCTAGTAATAAAAAAATTTATTAAGACAAAATATTTACTTTAAACCATAAAGAATGTCCAATTAAATTTAATTTTATCTAAGTACTGAATCAGTATTTTAATTTAAAAAATATATATACGACTAAACGTTTTAATTAAAAAAATTATATGATTGAATGTAAAAATTATTAACAATAAATATATTGTGCCAAATATTCTGTTTTATGCGTTTTAAATTGATTGTTTAAATAAACTGATATATGATATTAACATATTAAAGATTAATACATCAAATCGTATTTTAAGGCAAAAGAATGATGTTAGCTTCTCATTTAAATTGCAAATACAGCAAGCAAATGTATTTGATATTCATTAATGTCATAATTGCAATTTAGATTTAAATTTAACTTTTAGCTTATTTTGCAGCGTATTTAACCAATAAAAATAGCGTGATTATGTTTGACGCACTATAAATCAATAACATATTAACCAACGTTTAATTAAATGTACATTGATTTTACCGTAGCAATTCTTTATTTTTATTTATGGTATGAAAATTCGAATACTTTTTTTTTTATGGTAAATTTTTATGTGGTAAATGTTGCCTACATGATAAATGTTACGCTTCGAAAGAAAACCTTATAGATAAATGTCTTTTAAAAATTATTTATTCCGATTGTCAAGTGAGACACGATAAGCTTATATTCGAGAGTATGAGAAATGATCATGCACACACACTTTTAATACAACGTGATGATTGCGCAGTACAACTTTAGATTTCAAGAAAATCACATGTTTCGCGCGTGAACATAATAGTGCATAAATAATATTTTTTGTAAACTCGTCTTTAAGCTCCATGTTACTTTTTTGTTTATAAAAAACATCAGTAAATTCATAATGATTATTTGTTATAAAGTTAGTTATTAATTATAACAAAATATCTTTTGAGCAGGAATGCGAATTGATTTTACTGACTACGTTAAATTTTTTTTTAATGTTTCTGTTCTCAAATAATTGATCGATTAATTTAAGGGAAAAAGTCAAGTACTCATAACATACGTTATAATTAGAGTGAAAATGTCTGGAATGTTTTTAAAAAATCATTTGTGTTTTTGTCCAGTGTACATGTATATGCATTTCAATTAAACGTTTAGATTTATTTTATGAATCAGAATCTAATAATAAGTAATATTTATAATAGTATACAATCAAGTACATTAAATTAATTTTACAATTTCTATATAAAAAAAATAATTCATTAAGACTTGTTTATCTAATTTCTAATTTATCGAGTGCTTTCAAAGTCTAATGAATCAAATTAACTAATTTGATTTCAACACACATATTTTCGCACAGAAATAAATTAGAATAAAAAATTAGTTACATAAAAATTAATTATATAAAAATAAACTATAATAATACAAAATTTCAATCCGCATTCAATCTCTTCCTGTGCACTTCTCTTTCAATCTCTGAGTTCCTGGAAAGAGGCGGTAAACTTTCCTCCCCTTCTTGAAGAAAACAGTCCGTTAGGATGACGCTCAGCAACCGTGGTCATCCTTTATTTTCCTTGATTTCCCGCAAACTGGGATGGCATAAAAAAATAGTCTAGACGCATTCTGTATAGTTAGCATAAAACCACCGGTGGTGGACGAGCCGCGATCGATATCGGAGGAACAGCGTAGTCAGGGGTGTAGGTATTTACGGTACGAAATTGCTGGTGTCAACCCTTCCGGGACAGATCTCCGCCGAACTGTTTCGATAGGATAGGACGAGGGTATAAAAGGCATCGATCGAATTGCACGTGTATGCGAGGGTCGAGCGCTCTTCGAACCGCGCTCATCATCGCGCGAGAGAAGAACAGTTCCGCGTGCAAAAATATTCGGGGGGATCCCGCACTACCGTGCTCAACAGTCCGTGCGCTTTTCATCTCTCGTTGTACCGCTCGCGAGGATTGGCTAATTTCAATGGGGGAAAAAAGAAGAAGGGTGTGCGCGTTCGATAAAAAATTTTGCCCACTCCCGCGTCTCGCTCCTGTAATGTAGATCCGGCGAGTCATTTGAACGAAGACTCGAAGAGCCATTCGGTTTTTTTTTTCTTTTTTCCTTTCGCGACCTCCGAGAGGCGGTGCATCCGAGAGGTCGAGAACGAAGTGCGAGCAATTTGTCTTACGGGCGACCGTCCTGTCGACGCGCCCCGCGAGTGATTCTTCGAGCCAGGATTAATGATCCGTCGCACGTCGGTCAGTTTGCTAATCGAATTTCATCGTCAAACTCTTCCAAAGGTACGAGAAATGCGAGAAAGCAATCGACAAACGTTGATACGAGGGACGCTATTTTATATTTTCGACGTAGTCAAGCGTGATTTATCGGTGTGCCTACGGGGAAAGAGCAATTTTGCTGAAGTACAGG
Organism: Solenopsis invicta; assembly: GCF_016802725.1. Lineage (NCBI taxonomy): Eukaryota > Metazoa > Arthropoda > Insecta > Hymenoptera > Formicidae > Solenopsis > Solenopsis invicta. The sequence continues at coordinate 9,761,103 of NC_052674.1, read as the reverse complement.
TCTAGAAATAATTATGTTGGATCATTAAAATAATTATATTGGACGTTTAAAGCGGTTGCTAAAACGTCAAAAATTTTGCAGCAATTATAATATTATGCTTGAATACATAATTATTTTGATAATCCAACATATAAAATCATTTTCAAATCTGTATCCACACTACGAAAAAGACTTGAAAATTTACTTGTAGAATATAAATTTATTTACATTGAAATAAATTTTTATTTAAATACTGTTAGAAATAAGATTTTATTTCTAGCAAATAGACCAACTAATAAGAAAAATGTAATATATTATAATTGTTGTTACAATTTCGTCATCACACGTTTGTATAACCAATAAATATCGAAGAACACAAGTAAAACATTTGCTTGCTAATATTTTGACTTTTTTCTGAGCGCAGCTAAATTTTTAGATATTGCAGTAAAATTGTTCTTTCCATGCGGCTCGGGAAAAATATGTATAATACAGGGCAAGAGAAACGAAATAAAATGATTACGTTTCATATCAGAGATGATTCTAAAAAATTTCAAAGAGTCCTTCCTACGTTTATTTAGTATTCCATTATGTTTAATTGGAAGATAGGCAATGCATTTTAATGGAGGTATTTTTTAAAAAGCAATTTTTTCTTCTTCTGCAATTCATCATAGCGATCTTATAGTATTTATGGACTTTCACAGTTCATGCACTTTCAGTCATAACCTTGAAACCTTGGCCTGGAAACAATGAAATTTCAGCGTTTTCAATCTCTCGCTACACCCTGCGAAACTTTTGACGAGAAGGATGAAACGGGCAGACAGGAGTTTGAATTTCAAATTGCGGCGCGGGTGGCGTTCCCTTTTTTCCGACTCTTTTTTTTTCTTTTTACACGGTCGCCGGACAGTACAGTGGGTGGTACATTTTGTTTGACCGCTCGAAATCCCTTCTCGTTATACCTCTGGCATGATATATACAGGAAACGTCATGGACAGCCATCAAATAACAGCGGTTTACAATCTACAATACTAACGTACGAGTATGCACGAGATATATCGTTTGACGATATTACGGCTACGCAATGCATGCCGTATCAATTCAGATGATTCTGTTAACTATGAAGAAGACGGACAGCTACAAAAATTAAATCCGAACGCGATACATATGTTTTCCCTTCGTGCAATAATTCGGTATTTACTTTCTGAGATTCGCTTCGTCTGGGTAAACACGGCTGAATTACCGTAAGGCAAACATGCGAAAGAGAGCTACGAGATAGAGGCCGCCTTACGATCTGCCTTGCTTGGCGATAATTCCTGAGCAAACAAATGAGAAAAAGGGCACGAAAATTCGCAGAACGATTGATCTAGTACAGAAGAGGCGGTTTTCTCGTTAAAGAGAAGATCCACTTTATGCTTGACTTACGATTTATACTCCAAAGAAAAAAAATTGCATTTTTTTATAGCGGCACAATTTAGAACTCTATAAAAGAAATGTATGTGCATATAAAATGCGATTTAATGGTACTTAACAGCAATAATGTGAAATCTTTATTCTATACATGTAATATATAAAAATAATAAAAGATAAAGGCAGATAATATGAAATACTTCAAGGACAGAAAATACGAAATATATTATAATGTTTATATGTATATTGTGTTTTTTTATTTTTTATTAAATTATAATTGTATATACCTCATAAATTTTCTTGTAAATTTATTTCTTACGTGCAACGTGGTTTTTATCTTATATAAACTGTAATTTTAAATTACTCAATTACAAAAATATAAACGTTTTGTTTTTGTTGTGAACAATAATATTTATTTTAAACGATAATATTTATTTTACATAATAATTTAATAATTGAAGATTTAATTTTGTTTTTTATTATCCACGTGCAACGTGGTATAATTCTATTTTAATTAATTTACGTAAATATACAAGTTTACAGTTTACTTTATTGAGATATTTATTATCATTCTTCAAATTAGACTCATGTTCCATATTATCCCATATTATTATATATTCTATTTTTTAAACCCTTTTATTTTCACACTTTTTACTTTTTTGTTAATATTGAAATTGGATTTAAATTTTAAACTTGTTATTAATTGGACGTTATAATTGACATGTTTCTTAAGAATTCTACATAAATTAAAAATCTTAATATACATTTATATCAGAATAATGTTCATTTAAAAACTGTTATTCCATATTGCCTGCCACTACCGTAGAGTTAAAAACTTCATTCGACCTTTCGTTATGTAAGAGATCACTTATTATTTTATACAGCCATCGCTATCTCGCCATCTGTGCCATACTTATTTTCATTTCATTGTACAAGAACTATAATCCCATTCTAATCTCCATTAACGTAGCTGTCCATCAAAGTGCATAACGTATCTCGCCATCTGCGATTAAATGCCTCGCCAAATGGACGAGCAAGTAAGAAGCAAGATCATGATGGGTTGGTTCGGGTAAACGGACATTAAAACATCAAGTAACCAGACGGATTGCATCACGTCGACCCGTTGCAAACCGCACTCTCGCTCCTTATTCTGCGCTACGAGCAATCCCTACAACCGCCGTAGAATTAATTGCGCTCGCTAATTACTTCGCGTCGCCGAAACAACAGAATCCGTTATTAGCTTCGAGTATTTAGACCCTCTCACCTCGTCGTGAATAGCGATTTAATGGAAATTTGCTGACAAATGCAGTGAATATAATAGCTCACTCATTATTGAAACAATGAGTTTTGACTGGTAAAAGTAAAAGACAAACAAATTTTTTTTGCTCTAATAATACAATCTATTTTTAAAATATTATAATTTCATGCAAAGTGCTGGAGATAGAAACTAATAAAATTTTAAATCTCAAGTTATCTCATTAATAACTGATGATAAAAATAGTATCGTCCGTAAATTAAAAAAAATTACGTGTGTAAAAGTTTCTCGAAGGCTCCAACTCGTCGTCAAATTGTAATAAATGTTGCACCTGGAATTACTATCCGGTTTCAATTTGCGCTTTCGCGACGTCATCCTGAAAGTTAAATCAGGAGGATTGACTGGACATACGTCACGTGTAGTACTTGGAGAGTACCAGAAGGCTTCACGTCGCGAACGAGAGAATGAAGGAATACTTTCGTCGGATTTACGGCAGGTAGTCGTGGTTTATCGCCAGTCACGCAGTCGGATTTAATTACTCGGCGCAGTAGGGAAGATCGAGAAAGAGGCGACCACTTGGGATCTAGAGGAACACTCACGCCCCTACGTTGAAAGTGGTATGAGTCACGCCTCGTAAGATCATCAAACAATTTGCATGAAAATGCATGCGCCTCCTACTTTTCCGACTTCATGAATTATTCACGCACCGAAATCGCATTAAAATTACGTTTGGGGTTAGGAAAAAAAAAAGGAAAGGTCGAACCAATGCGGAATTAGATTTTTTTGTGCAAACGTGATAATCCTGAAGATCAATCGAAATATTCGAATAATATTGCGAGAATGAGATAAAAGCTCTAGGAACGATGCGTATCGAATCGCGATAGCGAAATCAATTTACAATTCCTCAATACGCTTTCCGTTTCTTGCGCCAAAAAGTTTCATCCTGAGCTTCATCTGACTTTTAAAGAAACCTCGAATAAAATTTAATCAAGCGGGTAATATTCACGTGAAATTATTAACGTCGAGTAATTGACTATGCATGATCGCTTTTTGCGGGCGCGCACCACGTGGCAGGAAAGCCGTGGAGAGTCGTGGGTGCGTCGCGCGAGTTTTATTCACGAAACGTCCTGACAACTTTATTCTCGAACTTGCCACGGGGAGAAAATAACTTTCCGGAGAACAGATTCGAATTCGAGCCGTGCGCTACAGAGAAATTGGATTTACGCGCTCGCAGTTTCAATCTTCCACCGACGGTCGCAGGACGCATGAGAATTTAACTCGACACACGTAGGTTCCGCTATAGTTCTCCTGTTTATATGACGTATAGAACCATAACAAACTCAAATTATACATTTTGCCAAACGGGAAATCTCGTGAGATATGTAAAAAACGTTACGTATTACATTTTAACATTTTGTAAACATTTTTATAATATTTTTTACACAAAATTTTTGCAATATAAATATATACATTTTTTTTCAATTTAATTTTCAATTTTAATAGATTACGGACGAATTTTACTTATTTAACTATTTATATTTTAATCAATTGTATCTTTATACTTATTGACAACATCAATATTATATACCTTTAATTTTATATTTCTGTTTTTAATATATAACGATATTATTGGTCTAAAGTTGCATATATTGTTTATTATATTTTCTAATTTTGATACTGGCCTGTTTAGCGTTTCAACATACAAATTTTATTTGTTTGTTTATAACGTGCCCATTATTTTAATCTATGATGTATTTATTACATTTTAATTTATTATATATTTATTTATTTATTTTTTATTGTTGAAGAAAACTATGTCAGACAAAACGTTCGATTTTTAAAATAATTATGGTGAATAATGATAATATTTTACACTTTATCATCTTATTTTACTCGTTTGAGGTCTAATGTTTCCTATAATGCAAGCTTTCTAAAATTTATTAATTTAATTTTGTTATAAAATAATTTTTTTTATGTCCGTCGAGAATTTAAAACCACATAAAAAAGAATTTAAAACTACATAAGAGAAAGTGCATAACTTCTATACTATATATTTGACGATACATAGGTATATGCTATCTGGCAGTCGAGCTGACGATAGCGCCGGATTTACTTTTACTACCTCATTAATGTTACACATTTTATTACCGCCGCCGTTTTGCTACCCTCGCTTTCTTCCCCGTGGTATTCCCGTATATAGCAAGCTACTTCCCTTCCAGAGTTTACGATCGGAAGAGGCAAGCGAAAAAATGAGAATAAGCTTTGCAGCCGCCAAAAATGTAGATAGTTTCCCTACCGCGGTCAAAAGGTACTAACTTAATTAGTAATTTCAGAATTAAATATTTATATTAATTTAGCGTAGCCTATCCATTTTAAAGAGTAATGGATCTCTATCGATATATTTAACAGAGATTCATTAGAACTAGATTAAAAGTTATTTGTCACTCACCGACACACGATGCGCAGCAGCGGAATTTTCAACCTGTCGATCTGTAAAACACAAATAAATATAATTCACATTATAGCAGCGTCCGCAGTAATTAATACTGCAAAAACTGATTAAGTTATATTGAATTTTTATTCATCTTTGTCAAGTAGTATTCTAATATATTTTAATATATATTTTATGTGCATGCATGTATATTTTGATATTTTGAAATATTTTTCATGCACGAAATTGCAAACAGGACTCTGTTCTAAATTCTGAAATTCTGACGTAAAACTACTTTCAGAGTTCGTCTAAAGTGGGTTGTACAAACGACTCAAAATTTTACCGAAAATATAATTTAATGAAAATGAAATGGACCGCGGACCGCGTTTGTTCGTCGCTGTTCCATCTACCAGAGAAGATTGGAAAATGCGGCGGCTCTTACGTGGACCGGAGATTTATTACGGCGGAATCGCTAACCATTTCGAATGGAATCGCGATGAGTTTTGCCGAGCTACCAATAGTTAACAATTTTTTTTCTCAGTGCGGGCAATATATTAACAATACACTCACCCATAGGGTTGTTCCGCCGTTGCCTGATGCTCCTCCCGAGCCTCCGCCTCCTCTCAGATAAATGCACAACACAACACTCGCGAAAAAGAGATTAATTAGATCGCGCACTAATTATCTAAGCAACGCGCGACACTTTGTCGATGGAACTGTCGCGGCGTAAATCGAAGCGGACTTTATTACATCACATCACAACGAAAGTAGCTACACGTATGTACACCCAAGGACTTTGATTCTGTCCATGGGGAAATTTTTCAAACTGAGAAGTCGCTATATTTCTACATACTTACAGTTCATGATTAACGTAATGACCAATAAGCTCTAGTCGTTTCATTAATCATGAACTGCGAGTATGTAGAAAGTGGTGACTTCTTAGTTTAGAAAATTTCCCCATGGACAGAATCAAAGTCCTTGGGTGTACAAACAGAATTCGCTCGACATCGACGATAGCACACGATGTAATGATCGGACGGAACTAGCGGTGATTCGCGCAGAGTAAATTAACCTTGACTTTCACCATCCCGCAAGAATAACAACGACGCCGATCTTGTTGTCTTGTTCAAGTGTTTATCTTGTACTGCCACGTCGGTTACTCACGAAAACTCGAACGTACGTGCGAAGAGAACTTCACTCGCAACATGACGTCACGAGAAGGAATACGCATACGAACGGCACGAAGTTTGCGACAAGAAAGGCTCGTCGACGCCAAACTTCACGATTCACACAAGGGAGAATCGGGCGGGAAACGACCGTTGCGAAGTGAACATGGCGGTCATCTTCACTCGCGTCCGACGCTCGGACGCACGGCGAAGAGTCAACACGATCGTCACTGTATACAACACCCATTTCACTCTACATCACACGTGAACACTCGCGAACCGTGGCTGTGAGACACACGCGATGAGAGATACCTGGAGATCGCGCGGTCTCTGTCCCCGCCCCCGCACGCGTCAGCCAAAATGCTTAGTTACTCCAGTCCCTTCGGCCGTCGGCTACCGGCCCATCCATCGTCCGTCGGCAGCCGAAATACGCATTTCGCGGCGGCACCTCGTCGCACGATTATCACAGGTGTGTCGGAATCCTGCGGAATCGAGCTTCCTGCGGATCTACCGCGACGTAATGCGATACGAAATCGATCTACAATCCACCGCACGTCCCGCACGTCCACCCGCCGCTAGCCGCAATGCTTCACTACTGGAGCAGCGTCGCGGCGCTGCGAATTGACATCGAGCGATTCCGAAATGTCACGGTCGATAACGTGTGCACTTTCCAGAAAGAAGTTTTGTCCAGGAAAAAAATGTACACACACACACACATCGCCAAAGAGCACATAGATAAATAATTGAGTCAAACGGTACGATTGTATACAAATAAAAGTTCGAAGCGAACAGCCGAGATAACGTGAGTCGAAAAGCTACGACATGATCGTTGGCGATGTGCACATTTTTTTCCTGGACAAAATTTCTTCCTGGAAAATGCACACGTTATCGACCGTGACATTTCGGAATCGCTCGGTGTCAATTAGGCGGCGCGCGGCGCTGCTCTCGCAGTGAGGGATCGCGAGTGGCAGGAGGCGGATGTGCGGCTGATCGCGGATCGATTTTGTGTCGCGTTTCGTCGCGGTAGATCCGCAGGAAGCTGGGATTCCGACACATCTGTATCATCGTGCGACGAGGAGCCGTCGCGACATGCGTGTTTCGGCTGCCGACGGACGATGGGCCGGTAGCCGACGGCCGACGGGACTGGAGCAACTACGCATTTCGGCGGGCGCGGGCGGGGGCGGAGGCAGGAACCGCGCGATCTCCGTGTATCTCTCGCCGCGTGTGTCTCACAGTCACAGTTCGCCAGTGTTTGTGTACGGTGGCATAAAGAACAATGAGTGGTGTGATCGATGACGATCGTCCTGAGACGTGTGTGTTTACTGTCCGCCGTGCGCCGTGCGACGGACCGCCATGTTCGCCTCGCAACGAACGTTTTCTGTTCGTGTTTCTTTCGCGTGAAGTTTGGCGTTGATGAGTCTCTCTCGCCGCAAGCTTCGTGTCGTTTATATGTGTACCTTTTCGCGTGACGTCATCGATATGGCGAATGGAGTTTTCTTCGCACGTATGTATGCACATACGTCCGAGTTTCGTGAGTAACCTGCAGTGAGACAAACGTTCGGACGAGACAGCGAGATTGTTCGGAGTCGTGCGCGTTGTTGTTCTTGCGGGACGACGAAAGTCGAGGTTAATTTACCCTGCGGGCATCATCGCTAGCTGCGTCAGGCCAATACATCGTGTGCTATCGTCGATGTCGAGCGAATTCTGTTTGTACATACGTGTAGCTACTTTCGTTGTTATGTGATGTAATAAAGTCCGCTTCGATTTACGCCGCGACAGTTCCGTCGACAAAGTGTCGCGAGTTGCTTAGATAATTAGTGCGCGATCGTAATTAATCTCTCTTTCGCGAGTGTTGTGTTGTGCATTTATCTGAGAGGAGGCGGAGGCTCGGGAGGAGCATCAGGCAACGGCGGAACAACCCTCTGGGTGAGTGTATTGTTAATAATTACTCGCACTGAGAAAAAAATTGTTAAACTATTGGTAGCTCGGCAAAAATCATCGCGATTCCATTCGAAATGGTTAGCGATTTCGCCGTAATAAATTTCCGATCCACGTAAGAGCCGCCACATTTTCCAATCTTCTCTGGTAGATGGAATAGTGACGAACAAACGTCCGCGGTCCATTTCATTCTCATTAAATTATATTTCATTTTCGGTAAAATTTTGAGTCGTTTGTACAATCCACTTTAGACGAACTCTGAAAGTAGAGTTTTGCGTCAGAATTTCAGAATTTAGAACAGAGTCCTGTTTGCAATTTCGTGTATAAGAAATATTTCAAAATATCAAAATATACATGCATGCACATAAAATATATATTAAAATATATTAGAATACTTCTTGACAAAAATGAATAAAAATTCAATGTAACGTAATCAGTTTTTGCAGTATTAATTACTGCGGACGCTACTATAATGTAAATTATATTTATTTACATTGTTTTACAGGTGGACAGGTTGAAAATTCCGCTGCTGCGCATCGTGTGTCGGTGAGTGACAAATTACTTTTAATCTAGTTCTAATGAATCTCTGTTGAATATATCGATAAAGATTCATTACTCTTTAAAATGAATGGGCTACGCTAGATTAATATAAATATTTAATTCTGAAATTACTAATTAAATTAGTACCTTTCGATCGGAGTAGGAAAATTGTATTAATATTTTCCAGTGTTTTTTTTAGCTTCTATTTTTTTATTTGTCAAATATCTCTTGACTGAACTTGGACAGCTACATTTATCTGTCTACATACATCTGCATCCTTCCAAGACTAGATAATGTATAAATCAAAAAGAGTATCAAAATTTTTTTAATGCACACGCCACCGGCAGAGTTGGTAATAAATACAAGAAGGATACATTTTACAGATGTGTAACATATTGTATTCCAATTTGATTTATATAGTGAAACAATGCTTTAACAGTTGTTAACTGTAATTAGTCTTACAATGCGCCAATTTTATTTTACTGTTTTGTAGCCTGTCCATTTATTTATTTATTAATGAATTGATTTGAAAGGTTAATGACTTGTGGATGGTTCTGAATAATCCTAGACGCTCTTCGGTGACTCTAGGTGTGCAGAAATCGTTTCTTTAAGCGACACACGTGTGCCCTTTTGAGTTCTTTCACATTCTACAATAGTTCTAAAAATAAAAAAAGAATCACGGACACAATTCTATCTAATGCCAGCCAGCGTGGCGCGTGACGTTTCATAGCTAATTTAGAGAAATCTATATTTAATAAATATCATTATCAATCCTGAATGGACATTGCTAGCATATCTATCTATATGCACGACGTATGTCTTACTTTTACATTAATTGGCTTTGAATGAACAGTTTGCGCGGTGTAGATCAAAGTCCGTTTGGTCCATATTTAGATACTTTTATATCATTAATTCTCAAGGAGGTATAAACGAATTTATATATAAATTAGTTAGTTATATTAGAAATGTCTCTTCATAAGAATTAATTAAGATTAATTGAGATTTTATTCGTTCCTGTGTCTCTATATTTTTATTCGTCTCTCTATTTCTAATATTTGAAAGTACATACATTTAGAAAATCAGAAGATTAATACAATTTTAATTAATTTTAATCAACATTTACAAAAACAGAATTTTAATAGGAATCTAATAATTTTTTTACATTTGATTAGCAAAGCAATGTCCGTAAATCTCGCTCATTTAAATAAAATATTAAAAATTACTTTTTGTAAAAATTATTAAGCAATTGTTTCATAGGTTTTATTTGAATAAATTTTAATAAATAAATAATCTAACTTTTTTATAAAAATTAGGGGCTGGTTAAAAATACCTCGAAATAGAAATAAAAATAGGAATTGTTTACAGTTTTAACATTATTTATATTATGACAAATGTTTTGATCTTTTTTAATGGTCCTCAGTGTCATATATATAATTCATCATTTTGTGTAAATAATTCGAACATTTTGTTACATAATAAAATATTTTGTAAGATGCAACGCAATATGATAAATTAGAAACGCATATAATAAAATATTATTTGTTATAATTGTAATATTTTATTATATATTTATATTTTATGTTTTTATATTTATATTTATGTTTTATCATGTTATATGATTAAATTATATACGTGACACTGAGGAAGATTGTTGAAAAAGATCGAAACGTTTGTTATAATATAAATAACATTAAAACTGTAAACATTTTTTTATTTACAATTTGAAACATCTTTAATCGGCCTGGCTCTTACAGCCCAGTTAGATCATTTATTTACTTTCTGTACTTTTATGGTACACTTATATAGCTATTTAGTTCGGCGGAGGAATTTCTTACGTATAAATTAAACATGAAAATATTGAATAAATGCGTTTGTGTACAATTTGCGATTAGTCTTAATAGAGGGATTTGCGATTACAAATTCTTGAATCTATGTAGTTTTTAAGCATTATTTATTCCTCATTATATATGCTAATTAACGTAATTATTGTGCAATTATAAACAATTTTTATTTACCGAAAGAACAATTTTGCTGACATACGTTTTGCTATGTACTCACATATAAAAATTTTGCTGGATACAGATTTGAAGATAATTTTGTTGATTTTCGAAATAATTATGTACGAAGTTAATTGCTAGAATATTAAAACTTTATGCACAATTGCTTAAACGTTTTACATAATTGTTTTAATAATCCAGCAAAACTATTTTTAAATTTGCATCTAATTAAATTTTTAAATACCTCACCAATACTGTTCTTTTCGTGTAATTACATGATATAACATTATTTATGATTACTAAATAGAATTGTTAAGATGGCACAGTCATATTATTCGCAATATGCGTGTCTCTTTCGATTATTAATATTAAATCAAACGCATAACGCAAGTATAATGGAAATAAAATAGGTGTAATACATTACAATCTACGTTATTACCTGCTTTAAGTAATTCTGCTGATGCCTGATACACAATATAGAAAGTGAATCATGCTAGAGCTAAGCCGATTAATCGTACGTGGAATGGAGCAGAAAAGCGGAGATTTATTATTGTAACGTCCGGATTTATCGCGACCGGTCGTAAATGAGGGAATTAAGGAAATATGACATTGTATTACACAATGGCGAAATACCGCGGATCCTCCCCCGTTATAGGGTGTCTAGCGATTGTAAAGCCGAAGGTATTGATCGTTACGGCGGGGCTGTGTGTGCGGGGTAGGTGCAAAAGCTTTACGCTTTACGACTTTACACGAGTAACAAGAGTTTGCATTAATAAAGCCCCTTTCGGGGCCCGAAGCCTAGGCGTTTATGAGCTCCCCGATGTTCAGCCGATGCGAAGACGTTATATAAATCCATAAATTCAGGTCGGGGTACTTAAGGTAATTTTAGGGGTGGGGATACGGTGGGGGGTTTCGGCGTGTTTTATGCTTTTCCATATATTTTCATGTGTTACGACAAAGGATTGGCGCGCCCGAATGTGTAATTTAAATTTATTACGTCAGTACCCCGTATATATCACGTTTATCATTATTTCAGACCGTGTATGCGAATGAGAAATGAATGAGGACTTTGGTTACATTTGTTATAAATATACATTAGCCTATTATATCTGTATTATTTTCTTTTAAATCTAGATCTCTTTATATATTTTACAATGTATAGTCATGTTAAATTATCCAGATTGTTAGGAGATAACTAAGAATTAATATTTTAATGTACAATTCAGATATTTTTTTTTATCGTGCAAAATAAATGTTACAGTATTATAGTAAAATTTACAGTAAATGTAATTTACAGTAAAATTAGGTTTGGCAGTTTTATTTATATAGCTTATTTTAGAAGAAGTTTTACACGCCGGATACATAACAAATTGAAACTCCTCATGATTATTTATAAGGACATCCGATCGATTTTTTTACGCTAAAGAAATCATTCAGCCGGCTATGTCTCAGCAATTTTCCGAGCCTGCGAAACGTCGTCCGGAAGGGTAGGGTCCTGTTTCCATTTCTGCTCCACATAAATGATTATCGGGATGGCTTGTAGCGAAATTCCCGCGTGACTGGACATCGATGTAACCGTCGATGGTGCGTGCAAAAGTCTCCTGGTCATCTCCCACGGGGTGACCAGGGAAGACGTTGTAACGGCAATGCCAGTCACCCCTCTAAGTGACGATCCCCGAAGCATTTCTTTATATCGCCGACACGCACATCCCTCTGAGATACGTGACGCAGATGGAGGGACACGGCCGCAATATCTTCATCCCTTTCCGGTGCGCGCAAAAGCACCTACGCACGCTCCGTTGCGACTGTTCTTCTCGCGCCCTCAGGAAATTTATATTTCATCGAATTGAGAACGTCGCATCGGGGGCCGCTTTGTACAGAAACCGTTCTCGCTCGACCATGACGCGGTCGCTTGATAAGATTGTAGACGAGCGAAATTTCGCCCCCCCCCCCTTTCGTTCCTTTGTGTTACCTTAATGTCTATTTTCACCAACGTAGATTAACTTTGATTTTGGTTTCAATATCATTTCCTAATTCTTGGAGCTAGAAAAAAATAAAGAGTAAACTGAGATTAAAGTTAAACCATTATACATTAGTGGAAATGGATACAAGTGTTCTACATATGAGATGCAATAACAGTAATTTTATTGATATTTCATAACTTTTTCCGAAATAATTTTATTGCTGCTTTGACGGAACAGCGAAAAAATGTTGCTGAATTTTTATAATATTTTGAACGCGAGCTTCATGAACTCGTTGTGATTAATTAGAAGGAAAAGATTCTGTAAAGATCTTCAATCCCATTTTTTCAATATTTAATATCTTTAAAGTAAAGTCAGCGTCATTATAAACATAATTCTATTTATTTACTAAAATTTTTGGTGCAACAAAGACAAGTTCTTCAGCTAAGAAGTTGAGCGGAGCATATTCGACGAAACGTGTCAGCACTGTAGTGAATTTTTTTTTTGTCACGAGTAATTCGTCTCGTGACGCGTTAATACATGATCAATCTGAACAAAGCGTGGTCGTAGAAACCTTATCCTGACCTACGGCTTATCGCGCTAAAGGACGGCGCATTTAGGGACTTCTACATTGTACGAGAGGGGCTGTCAGCCCCTTAAGACCATAACGTTTATGTAGGTGGTGGATTTCTCCTGAAAAGGAGAGAGGGCGAGAGATACCGGCCATACGGTAACGAGAAAACGTGGCCCCACAGCATCCCATCCGGGTCCATTCGACTCCACGCCCGAGATCGTTCTTATTTATTGTTTACGCGGGGATAATGTCCGCCCTCTGCCGGTGCTTATGTAAATATCCCTCAGCATAACCGCGACTAAATCACTCGCGTCCGATAAGATGGACTGGATGAAGACGCGCCCCCACTTTGTTAGGCGCCTCTCACGATACTTCCGTAACCGCATTTTACGTTTTATTTGTCTGTTTGTTCCTTTTCAATCAAAGAAAGAGGATGAGAGATTCGTGAAAGGGAATTCCGTGATTCTAAAACTCTCCGCATTGTTTATTCTCCGTAATATTAGAAAAGCAATCGAACGTTTCAGGGATTTAATTTATCTTATCGGCCAAATTTTCGTTTTTTAGCTATAAAAAATTAAAAATTGACGATAGATAAAAACCTTATCGTTAAAAGTTGAATTTAGTCTTGCTCTAGACATAAATTGATCGCGATATAAATTTAACTAATTGCATTTAAATTAATTGTCGATTGTTTCCGCCAACTGATGAAGACTAAGTATAGTCGTAACGTAATATAATATTAAAGGGTAATAAATTGTTAACTTGTAATTTGACCGCTTTTTTTCTACATTTTGCATTATAAAAAAATAATTTTTATAGCAGTGGATAGCTTTTGAAATTTTTTATTTATGAAATTACGTTATTATACTTCGTTCAAAAGTTGTAGCCAAAACACGAAAAATTTATCCGATTTTCGAGGGCTGATTTCATCCACATTTGATAAAAAAAACACGTGTTTAATATTTTTTGACTACTCTAAAAGTGAATTGAGATTTAATAAATTAAGACAATATCACGCATAACTCATGTTTTTCTCTTAATCACTTTCATGAAAATTACAATTGATGAAGTTAGATTTGTGTCTCTCCTAAGCACGAGTGTAACCGAAGGATCGATAATTGTACCGTTTGACCCTTTTATTTCTCTTGTCGAACAAATTCGCGATCGATCGTAACACAAGTAGTCGTGTCGATCGCACGTACATACGAACGTATGCGTCACGTCGTGCTATCGCCTCGCCGTGTCACGAGTGTCGGTATCGTTGTCGACTAGACGAACGCGGAGCGCGGCCGTAGCGCTCGCTTCCATCCCCCATCGGTCCCGCTTCGACCGTAGCGAGAGGAGGCAGAGCACTCGGCTCTCGCTCGTCAGGGGGTGGAAGGTGAGCGAACGAGCCGAGCGGCATCGGTGGTGGCGGCGGCGGCGGCGGCAGCAGTGGGGTGCGGCGGCGAGGACCGAGCTTTCGTTTCTGGAGCAGACGAATCGATGCTCGTTGCCCGTCCTCCCCGTGCAACGAGTTCAATGTCTCGCCCGGGCCGGCCGTAGCCCCCGCGGTCGTGGGTCGTGGCCGTGGCCGTCGGACGGAACGCACCACCACCCCCGTCCGCCCAGCTGCCGCCGCCGCCGCCGCCGCCGCCGCCGCCGTCGCTGTTACCACCCACTCACCCACTCACCCATCCACCCACCCCCATCGACCTCTCGTCCGCGCCCCGTGCGCCGCGATGTTTGCCAGGCGTTTGTCACCGTCGAGAACAAAGTCTGCGCTCTCTCTCCGAACCGTGCGCCGCGGCGCGTCCCGCCGCACTCCGTTCTGGAATTATTACGGCGCGACTCACGCTGATATCTCGACGTCTAGCCGTTACCAACCGCTCGGAAGCGCGGCCTGCTTAAGCCTGGCATTATTAAGGGTGGATTATATTGTGTCCGCCCGGTAACAGGTTGAAGTTTCTTTATAGCTTATTACTTGAGGATAACGATGTAAAGGGATAATGTGATGCGTGGGGTCCTGCAGTCCCTCTATCGGTATACGCGTCGTTTTTATAAATTTCTAAAAAAAAATAATCATTACCTAAATTTTCGATTGACTTCTCGCCATGGAAAAAAATATCGCCGCCTAGGGGGGCCGAACGCGACTGTGGTTTATGATAAGTGTCGACGTCGGTATACGTACGATACGCGAGAAATTGCGTTTCGGTACGATAAAAGTTTTTCCATAGTGTCAGGAAGGGAGGAAATTTTTTTTTAAATCGGCTGGATATCTCGAGACGTACATTGGGATGGAAAGAAATGGCATCGTACATGGACTTGAAATTTCCGATTCGATTCGGTTCACCGATGTGAATAATACATACCATTAGAACTGCTTCTAAGGCGCAGGTCTCTCCTCCGTAGGATAAACTACGACGCGTAGAGAAAGATATTGATATGATTTGAGTGTCTCACTGATTCGGCGCTGCGGCCGGGAAATCGATATAAAAGCATCAACCCCCATAAATTTGACGATAACCGCGCGGCCATAAAGCAAATAATATGCGAAAGGGAAACAAATAAAATTAACGTAAAATAACTGTATGGATTCGCTGGCAAAATGGAACTCCGCGATACGAAATGTATCAAAAGGGATGCTCTGATAAAGGCTGCAACGTTATCCTAAAATAAATAGAACAAAGAACAAAAGTGAAATTGTCATTTTAAACACGCAATATTCTTTTCAATTACGTACAATGGAAAAAACAATTTTGTTAAAGTATCTAAATATTTAGCCGGACACAGATCTCAAAATAATTTTATCGAACCGTCAAAATAATTGTGACGGATGTTCAAGCATGATGAACAATGCCGCAAAAAATTTTTACATTCTAGCAATTCGGTCGAAGAGTCCAACGTAATTATTTTAATAGCCTAACAAAATTATTTTTAAATTTCTATTCAGCCAAATGATTTAGATGCTTTAGCAAAACCGTTCTTTTCGTGTAACTACCTGCAAAACGTTAATTCGTTCGGAAATGCCTAATTTTGCGCCGACGTGCGCGATAATGCGGTGAAAATAAAAATCCACGAGAAAAACGCGCAAAACGAACGAGCGCAAGAAAACGAACGGGTTCTTGCACGAGATCGCATTAGCGCCCTGTCGACCACCTACATCGAGAAGTCGTTAGTTTACCATTCCACGTATGGTTATTCCGTGGTCGATCTTTCGCGAATACAAATGACCCATCGCAACTTCCGGTCTGCATCGGGTTAGCGCTTTCCCGTCACGGTCGAGCGTCGATGTAATGTCTTGTACGGATTATTCCCGGATTCGTCTTGTTCCCGGGATTTCGAGACAATTACGGCCGTAAATCCGCGCGCTATCGTTTGTCCCGCGAATTAAGTTTGCTCTCCTTTTTCTCATATTCAATGATACCGCGTTTGCTCAATACGGGGAACGCCTCATTTTATCTCTATTTCTTTCTCTCTATCTCTTTTCTTTTCCGGTTATCTTTATTCCTATCTCAATTCCAGGACGGAAGAGACGAGAGAGAGAGAAAGATGGACGAAGGCGATGTGGGGTTGCAAACGAATTGATATCGGTCTCGTTTCAGGCGGGACGGCACGAAGCGCTTTTTGCGTCGAACCAGTCGAACGAATGAATTATCTTTCCGAATCGTTAATCTCCCGCGCAACGAAATGAAATGTTGGAACGACGGTCCTCGTCCCCTTTCCGGCCCGTTTTTACGGGAGCTCGCGCGCCCTTACGCACGCCCACGTTTCGGGGGTTGACGTTAACGGTGACGGCATGACGAGCCGAGAGAGCTCCTTACTGTCGCGCGACAAGCAATAATTATTTTTATGGCTTGTCTTATAAGGATCGTAACGAGAAATATGAAGACCGTTTGCAATCTTTGATTCTCTCTCCGCGCTAATAATAACGAGAAACCGCGATCCCCAGTTGGCACTGCTGTTATAAGCTCTTGTTTTTGATGAGTTTATAAAAAATTAATTACGAATTGTGAATATTTATGTAATATCGCGTAAGTTTTGTCATTATTTTATCTACACCTCGCATTAAAGCGTTTTACAAAACCCTCTTAATTTAAACATTTTAAGACATCTCTTTCACCTTCACTTTGCTTTCAATAACTTATTACGTGGGGCGCTCTCTTTTGGTACGAATCAAAGGATACCTGTATTAATATCTCTATTAAGGCGCAACGTATTGAAAACATTTTGAGATGAAATCTCTCGCGGGCATGCCGCTTAACGAAGGTACATTAAAGCGTAGTATTCTTTTGTACGATTGGGTGCTCGCGTTTAAAGCCGCAATTTAAATAGGCAAAGTCTCGGCAAAGTCTTTATAGGTTCAAACACATTTGCGTTTTACGCCCCAAGGTGGAAGCGCAACCCTTAACTCCTCGCTCTACGCCGGGTAGAAAACGGACAAAAGCGATTACGCGAGCGTTCCGAATAACAAACTCATTTATTATTAGCTTAACGCTGTATCTCGCGGCGCTCCTCGTTTGTGGCGGTGCGCGATATTACGATATCATTATGGCGGTACGATTGACTAAATCGTTCCCGGGTCCTCGTAACTCGGGATTAGGACCTCCGGGAGGAGGCTTAGATGGGTTATTACATCGCCGTACGAAAACCGTAAATCGCGTCACCGCCCCGGACAAGAAAACTGCGAGAGTAATTGCTCTCGCGTCTCCTAGGGAAATGCCCCATCTTCCCGCTCGCCGTAGTATCGAAACTCCCCGCGTGGACAAACAGTAATAACATCCACGCAGGAGGAGGGCGCAGAACGGAAGAAAATACGTTCTCGAGAGGGGAGAGAAACAATTTATTAATATCCCTGAAAACGGGCAATCGCGCGGACCTTTGAGCGAAACGAGAAAATCGGTGCAAGGACGATACGATCCACAACATCACTCATGCCAAATGAAAATTCATCTGTCTGTAAAAATTTATTGCGATAAACATCGCCACATGCCACCGATAGTCGAATTGATATGACATCCATCACGAAATGAGAGAGTTCCAGAGTCGAACATAGGCTGGGATGATATTTTTCGCAACAAGTTTTTTTTTTCTTTAACCCTTTTGAGACTCCAGGTACACATGTGTACCATCAGCGGTAAAAACCGTCTTGAAAGGATTAAGGTGATTAGAGCATCATTATTTAATTTAAAAATCAAATTTACTTAGATATTATTTCTAGCTTCAATTTACGAGTGAGTTTCAAGTCCGACAATCACATCGACACGCAGTTAATAGAACTGAAAAATATATTTGATAACTGATACGAAAGTATCGTTAAGCACCAAGATCCGCTTTGAGAAATGTCATTTCCTCTCATTTCTTGTGTACACTTGCATAGATATAAAACACACAAAGAAAATCGTTTCACTTGTTTTATCAAAACAGCGAAATTTCTGTGTAAAATTTGAGCAAACGGAAAGAAAACAAGCGACTTCCTTTAGCGATTCGAAGCACCAGCTGAAACTACATGGAGACTGCGTCAGAGACGATCGAGAGTAGCGGGCGCTTCATCTTTCTCAAAAGTGTCGTTACACGCAACAGCGAGCAACGAAGTTCTTTATTTGCCGCGCGCTACATAAGGCAGGAATACAGCGGCTGCGTTTTATCTGCAGTACCTTTGCAGCGAGCTTTACGATAGTTCTTTGTTTCCGCGGGCGTAGCTTCCCTCTCTCTAGTTGAATAATAAAAAAGGAGGGCGAGGCGCGCGGATAAAATTTGGCCGCTCCGCTTCGCGTCGCGCGACGCGGCACCTCGCGTCGCCCTTTGTTCGGTTTTGATCGATGCGTTAATGGGTTAACGACAGCGTAACGACCGTCTGGAGAGGAATTATTTTCGCATCTCGGCGCCCTCCCTGCCGTCCGTCACCGCGGCCCCCCGCGCCGTCGCGCCGTCGCGCCGTCACCTGGATGACGGGCTGAATTCACCAAGAAATAAGGAAAAACCGTCATGACAGGGCTAACTTCCTTCCCGTGAAATATACATTTATAACGGCGCAGACTATTGTGTCGTTGCCGTAATACAATATTTATTTGCCCGCGAGAGAAATATTTTCAGTGTGCGTGTCTGTAAAAAAAGCCCCCGATTAAAATTTCACGAGTAATTTTCAGCCGTGAAAAAATGTTCGACGAATAATTTTCAACTTTACGGATTAACAGCAATATGAGCTCCGCGAATTCTTAAACACGTAATGCAAGACGCATTCAATTACATTTAATTAATTACAACATTCCTTATCCCGCGGCATCAAAATTCGCAGAATACAACTTCTTTTTGCACCGAGACACAGTTTATCTTATTTATTGAGCTGCACGTGTCGCCGTTGTGCGTAATACTCGGGTCAACCGTTACCATACGCGCGGTCTCCGTTCCCGCGTCATTTCGGCACGTACCCCGTCGTTTTCTTTTTTCACCGCGAAGAAAACGAGAGTGGCCGGAGAGCGGGTCCCGCGTGGCCATCAAAACGAAACGATGCATCAGTGATAAAAGCCGCCGCACCATCGCATCGCTCCGTAATACGACGTCCCGAGAACATTTACGACTAATTGTTTCGCCCCGTGCGCATCACCGCAGGTACCCTTCTGTCTCATCTTTTTTCCCTTTCTTTTTTTTTCCACATGGGAACCACAGTGAACGATGCACGCGCCGTCGTAAAAACGGAAGGACGCGGACACCGTTGCGTTGGTAGTAAAAATTCGGTCGCGACGAAGGGGAGAGGGATGGAACTGCGGGGGCCACATCGCGGGGAACTACGATAATGGCTAATAAAAATCAGCTAACTGCTTGCAAGACATTGCCTCGCTAATTGCCATCGTAAATTTTTTTTTCCCTCGATCAATGTGTAACATCGACGTGACGCGCGAAAACGTTCGTGTACCAATCGTAAATTAGTAGACTTGATATATCGCCGGGACAGCGATTTCTCTCCGCGATAGTATTTCGGTAACAGCAGAAACATTTGCATATATTTTTCCGTGAGGGAGAAAAACATACGCTTTTTCATTTATTTATACATAAAATACTTAATACATAAAATGGTAGTGATTTTTAATAATAATAATAATTAAAAATTGCTACGTTTTTACGTTACAGTATTGTCTTTAATCCGTTGGGATCACATAATGAGTCTGACAAATACATATATTCAAATATGAAAATAACGAATCGGATTTAATACAAAATTCGTTATTTTTTAAGGTACGTTTATGTTCACATTTATATTCTTAACAAACACATTTTCACATTTGTATTCTTAATAAACATTTAACAATTTATGCGAAACTTGTATCATTTTTCAGTTTTATAAATGACGAAAATAAATGCTGCTCTAACTTCGGGAAATAAATATGTCGCAATGGATTGATAAAAGTAGCTTATATTAATACATTGAAATTTCCACGTTTGCTTTACGGACACGTAAGACACAGGATAAGAAGGATGACAAGTATCATGGCAAAGTATCATGTGCTGTCTCCTTGCCGCTAGTATCGATCGCACGTATAGAAACGATGAAAGACATTTTTCATAAAGCGATTCGAGTTGCACGCACCCACGGCACAAGCAGCCGCGAGAATCATGGATTTACATGCAGCCCTGTCCGCGGAATGTAATTTATCGCCTGGTAGAAACACGCCGGTGGCACGTTCCGCCGCGAAACGCGCGTTCGCAAACAAAGGAAAACTACTTTCGCGTTTACAGAATGTAATGCACGCGGCAAGGTTGGATGCAAATGCCCGAGTCTATCCTTACATCGCGTTTCCTCGCGGGAGAGAAAAGGATAAACTCCGCGCTGAGGCGCCGCGCGGAAATTACTATTTTACGAGTGCTTCGTTGGGTGAGTCCGCGAATAAAAGTTTATTACGCCACACGGGATTCCGCGAGCCCCTTCGTACACGAGAGAAGAGGTCCCTCTTCGTGTGGGGCATCTAACGAAGAAATGCCGCGTTCTCCTTTATGACGTGCCCGATATCGACAGGAAGTAATTTTTAACGAAAACCACGCTGCTGAGAAAGTTAAACGTCGATTATATATCTTTTCCTCTTGGCCTGTCTGATCCATTTTTCAGCTTTCTTACCCATTGCGTAACCGCTATAGAATTTTCTTCTTACGATAATTAACTTGGAAAGAGAGAAAATGCGCGGCTCGGCGTGTTCCAATTGTAATCATTTCGTTGAAATTTTATTTTTCTGAAATCATGAATTTTATCTTTCTAAATACTCAACGTTTCTCTTCTTAATACTAAACAATAGTAATATTTCCTTCGTTTCTAGACAGATTTTATATATACATCGCGATATAACTCACTTATATCTTCGTGCTTCTTCAAACGAGTCTGCTTTCTGAATATTCAATTAAGCCAGATTGCATACGAAATTTCATTACGTAGTTGAAACAACGGCGGCAAGTGTTCCGCTCTTCAATCTGTAAAGTAGTCTGCTTATGCACAATCTCTTTGTATGTACGAATCCGTAAAGTGCCACGGAACATTTGCATCACTTGCGATACGGGCACGCATTTCAACTAGCTTTATATGCTCGAGAACACTGAGAGAGAGATAAGAATTTCGCTGCGATGTCGAAATTAAAATTTAATAAACGAGTGAATTACTTTCGTGAATAACATTGGGCGCGGATGTATAATTTATAATTACAGACTCTTTATACATTGTACTTTCAAATAATATTTTCATTATTTTACGTTTCAAGTACAATCATAATTAAAATTGCATTTGGTAATGTACGCACGTCCGATATCATATCAACGCACGCAACGTCGCAATGCGTGTAATAATAATGTGGATCATTCTCAATTTATATGTTTTTAATTTCTATTCTTTATTTTGCGGGCTTTTTACCGCATTTCAGATAAACGCGATGTTTAATGCGTGGCAAAAACACTCGGGCCGTCGATATCGCGTATTTGCGTTGTTATTCATTATTTATTAATGTTTCACGGTAATCTTGATGTTTGGGGGATGCGTCACCATTAGCGTTAATATTTGCTATCAGTCGCACGATATCTGACACATTGTCAGATGTGTCGCGGATTTTTATTCGAAACACGAAATTCGAATTGCGAATATCGTCGAATCGCATCTTTTTGAAGACCAGGCAGGATTTGCGTGCCACTCCCACTCTCGTGATCCGCAAATACTCCAATCTCCTGCGAGGATCGACGGCAGGAGACGATGGAAGAAGGCGCGGCCCGGAAAAGAAGGAGCCGAATCTCTATTTTCGCAGTCTCGCAGAGGCAGGGCTCTCTCGAGCCCTGAATAGACGCGATAAGGATCTTATATCCACGCCCGTCCCCAAATAGACGACGTCGCGAAATACAAAGTAAACTGTCTGACACATTGTCGCCAACGAGCCATCAATATATTGACGTGTCGCGCTTTCGCCTTCAAACTGCATAGACTCCACGCAGAAATTAAAATATAAATTGCGATAGGATTTCTGAAGACCGCGCGCAACCGAAAACCCTGCGGTTTTCGCAAAATTCTACGTGTTCGAAGCTGCAGAACACGTAACGGTACTTGATCGCTACTCTAATTTAACTCGCGGTAGTTCAAGCTTCGTTCACGTGAAGCAATTCGGTTCACGAGCTCGCTTGAGATGCAGTAACGATGCAGTTACGGACCATAGCGAGGGTTCAGCAACGACGTGACTAAGTGCACTGGAAGTGCACCCGTCGCGTGGAAATTTTCTAAAATTACCGTAATCCTGTCAAGGACTTAAGACCACCGACCCTCGAACTGGTCTAACTCGAGATGGGCTTCGCTGTTTCACCTGCTAACGTGATTTCATGTCGTCGACCTTACTGTGTGGTCTTCACTCATAATAAGCTTTATAAATTTCTTCCTGGCGCATATCAGATTTCAACAAAAAATTATCTAATGTTTTAAACAGACGAAACATTTGTAAAACTGTATAGTCATATTTTTTTTATTTTTAAGAGTTATTCTATCTTGGATATAGTACATGCTAAATTATTTATTATGGATAAATGTTTACGCCTACACACACATTTATACAGTGAATATGTACACGAAGATATTTATCTATTAGATAATTTATTACTGTTCATCTGGCGATGGAACAACTGGTTCTAAAGAAATATAAATAAAAAATGAGCTGTAGATTTCACTACACTATGAATTAAATACAAGGAATCTTATTTTTATTCTTGTTTTTCTTGGATTAGATTGTATCCGGTTTACATTTTTCCTCGAATATTTATCAAATGATCGTTTACAAAAATATCTATGTAAATGTACATGGATATTTTTTATGAAAATTGTATGTGAATGTCCGCAGCGCGTTGAGCTCGGGTCCATGGGTTCGCTAAGCCCAAATGACTGTGTGGATCAGCCATCCCTGCGGGATTGTATGGTCGGACTAACAATTGAGCTTCTCAGAGGGGAAACTGATAAACCTCCTCATATTATAAATTTCTCAATTTTAGCACAGGAGCACCTATGCTTCATTCATTTTCTCAATTTTTTATCTTCTATAATTCATCCATCAATTTGTTTTCCGAAAGACTTAGTTCGTACAACAAGTGTCACCTGTTGGTAAACAGGTAGAAACCTTGCTGATGTTCTCATGGATCAATACTCAGCCTTGATGGTAAACGCTGTATGGTGTACTTTCACTTGTGGGTTCTGGTCTGAGCTACTGCAAGTGAGAATTCATAATTTAAAGAGCGACTTAAATTTAAATTTTATCTATTAAACTATTTATTTGAATTTAGCATAAAAATTAAAAAAAAAGTTTTTACCAGCACGAATTAATGATTGTTTAATATGTTTAATTTTACTGTTATATTAATGGTAATTTTTACTTCTTTTTTTTAATAAATGAATTTATAGCAGATTGATGCTGGATAAAACCTTTTGTTTGTTAAAGTACATGTTAAATGTAGTTTTATTAGTTTTAAATCATGGTTGGACGTATCGTTTAGCCTTTGGACATTTATTATACTCGTAATCCATTCCGAGAGTCTCAATAGACGTGTAGTTTGAAAGCTGGCAGTCGGCCACCTGTGAGAACGTCGCGAGAGAGAATTATCGACATTCTGAGATCAGTGTCCAATGTCTTGGCAGACTCTCCGAGCCGACAGTACCGTGTAGTTTCGACATTGATGTATTTTTCGCTCGTGATGTGCCGGCAGCGCGCTTGCAAAATGCCGCTCGCGGCTTCGTCTCGTGTCGGATCTATGCGACCCTTGTCGTCACACTCGATCGACTTTTCGTCTCGCGGCATGTAAAAACGTGAGATAATCGCGTGGGAGATATTGCAAATTTATCTCCTGCTAAAAACGGGCAGATATCTTGCGGATTATATTGCATATTTATCTCCTCTGCTAAAAACGGACGGATATCCTGCGGATTATATTGCATAAACTTATCCTTTGCACAATTGTAATTCATATATTCAAAATGTTCGATATGTATGTGAAAATATTTTCCATTGCGCGAAACGCGTTTTTTCCAACGCTTTAAACTTAAGAAAAAGTACAGAATTTTGTGCGTATGTTCGGAAAATCAATTTCTCAATGTTTGCAATCGCTTTTCTTTGTCTTATTATGTGAATATACATTTATATCCAGTTTTACGTAAGATTTTATCAAAGGGCACACATTTTGCATTTCGTCACTCAAAATTTCTTCAAGTATTCAATTACAACAGCTTATAAGCTTTTTTTTTGCGTCCTTTAGTGCTGCGATAATTGGTGAGCTGATATCATTGCACTACTTTTCTACAACATTTAACCTCAGATCAAGTCAAAGTTGGTTGAGTTTCAAGCTGCCCAAGGATGCATTCCTATCTTGTTTCACGAGTCACATTGAAGCTAATTGCCATTCACGTTTTTATTACATTATATATATATATATTATCGATTCTCCATCTTAAATTAAGATCATTGCCTGTCATTTGCGCGAATGATTTCTAAGCAAGAATATTGTTGCGGGAACTGTGGTTACAGTTTCACACCGAAGTGGACACGGAACGATATTTGCTTCGGCAGGTTGCACGCTCTGGTAGTCATATAGGTTCGCAGTATGTTCCTGGGTTGATTAATTCTATTATGTAATAAGATAGTAATGGATACCGCAATCGGTTGAAATCGATATTTGAAGTATAACGATATCATTATTTATATAATTTTTTAACTCAAGCCTGTCTCGATAATGAATCATCTGTCATGATAACACATTCGTTAAACATAAGAGGGGGTTATTATCGATCAAAGCGGATCTTGGCGCCTAATAATAATTTTGCATGAGTTTTACAATTTCTAGTTCAAATTTAAAAATATTAAATAAAAACGCAGTATCTAATCGAAAGTGAAAAACAACATTTTCTTAATACCAGAGCAAAAAGAGACGAATTTATTTGCGTTAAGTTCTTAATAGCGCAGCCGAACCTCTAATTTGGCTCGTCCGCTGTTACAAAGTCACGCATATAATAATTCTCACAGTCTCTCTGGAAGATTGATTGCTCTAATGCTAACTACTGGCAAGCTGCACGCGCAGTTGACGTTTCCTCTTTACATCGCGTGACGATGCTCCATAGCGCCATTTTCTCTTTCTGAATAGCGCCGGGCATGATTATTCAGTCCAACACGACCGTAAAAACATATACACGTGTATTGCAACAAGTAGACATGAAATGTACGAAATTGAGTATATAAATTTTTTTTTCTTGAAATTAACTTACTTGTGAATAATTTTTTATTTGCGGCAATAGAGAAGATTGCGTTAATATTCAAGATGTTATATATAACGGCCGTTATAAAAATTCTAGGCGGACATTATTCTATTTAAAATTCAAGATTTTTTTATACATAAAATCACAATTTTATTTTATTTTAACTTTATCGTAATATAGTTATTGTAAAACGTAGCCAGATTTATTATTTTCAAAAATAGAAGTATCGTTGACAGTTTATTTCTTTTACACTTTTTTCCATACACAATACGTAAAATGTAATGTTTAATTTTTTTCCGGATAAACAAAAAAAAATTATAGGTATATGTATGTATGTATGTATATATAGCGAAGAGGAGTAGGAGCTTATAAAAGCCTATTCTCATTTCAAGCGGTGCTTCGTTCTTATTAAAAAAGTTTTGAAATAAATTTTACGTTCCTCTTTCTCGCGACGACTTTCGAATTTTATGCCGTTTTAGGCACGAATAGTTTTAGGCAGACCAATACATCGTTCTCGTAAGTTTCCTTTATTACTTCTCTGTTATCCGTCCCTCACGTCGTTTCATGTCCTCCCCTTGTGAGGCGAGCGACGAGCACTTTGTTACCTGACGAGCTCATTGTGTAACTTCAACAATAACACGCTGGAACATATGAGAGAGACACGCGAAACTGCCTCGGCTTTGCATATTCGTGGCCCTTTTCGCTTTACGCGCGATTTTGCCTGGCTGTCACTTTTCTAGTCGCACATAGCTTCTTATATCAGAGTCTTACAAAAATGAGCATCATTTTGATTATTATTGCGACATCACGCGGAATGTTCCGAACAACAGTCGCGTGATTCGATGTCCAACTCGCCGACACATTTCTAAACTTGTTAGATTGTCATTCGCAACGGTGATTTCACGAATTATCGATCGCCATTGTTCGCCGACGATTGTTGCAGCGATACGTATGTAGAAAATGATATAAAAGATTATCTAATGTGCTTAGACGCACGAGACACCGCTTTAATCGCATCTCTCAGATAGACAGATAGACACGAGTGGCTTAATGTTATGTAAACGATGCGCATTGTTATGTGTTGCTGAGAAATGTATTATCCAATAAAGTCGCTCGAAATCTATGTCAAGTGCAAACACAGCGGACGCGCACACGCAACATCGACGTCTTGCGTGCACGTCTGTGTAAGAATGCAATCGATAGAGCGTGAAAAATCTGATGCAATGTACGAGCACTTCTTGAATCTAATGTGCATACGTGCAGCAGTAACGTGCAGCATTTCATGATCCACGAAAATAGTTTTGACTCAATTTGTCTCGTAAATTAACGAAAATAGCGCTCGTTATTAATATTACTTTTTAATTTGCGCTTTGTTTGCATCTGTGGATTCGCGCATACGCTAATGGACATTTCAAACAATTATTTTATAAACTTTATTTAAATTTTATAACACGCTGCTGACGAGTTCATCACATCTATTATTGGCCAGATTCACTTTTTACATTTGCGATTAAAAACAATGCTATAATATTAAATATCTTTTTATATTCATTGCAACATGCTTGGAACATCTCCTTAAGGCTCGCAAAGTATTCATTGCGGTACGTTTTTCATTTCTTGGCTATCGTCGTAATAAGCGTTAATAAATAAAGCGCCCATCTCTTTCGCATACGGCGGATCGCGATGTAATGAGCTCCAGTGTATACATGTGTATTTAGAAATACCTAAAGAATGTAAATTATATCATCGGTCGTATTAGTCACGTTACGTGGGAAGATTGCACATGCATGGAAAAACCGCTTGTATGTTTAAAGCGATATACTGATTGCACTTATCCATAAATAAAACATTTGACGTTATAAAAATTTTTAACGTTTGCTATGAGAGCTGTTATAATAAAACTCAAGGCAAACTTACAAAGATTTATCGAATTACTTTGAAAATATGATTGAAATCTCGAATTGTCCCGGTTTTTTCTGTTAATTGACATTAAAAGTGCAGGTAATAAACAGCGAAAATTTCAAATATACTACATATTAAATATGTGGAAATATTTATTAGATAAAATATATATAGTGGAGCCTTCCATATATATATCCGTAATAATAGGGAGACAAAATTGTTCGGATAAGGGAATTTTCGGATAGTAAAATAAACACATTTTTATACACATTTTTATTAAATTTTATTTATTCAAACAAAAACTTAAATTTTTAACAAAAAGGACTTCATATATTCAAAAAGACTTAAACTTTTTATGTTAAAGAAAACAAAATTAATTGCACAATATGTTATAACATTTGGATAATGGAACGTTCGGATATGAAAAAATTCGGATATAGGAGACTCTATTGTAATTAGAAAATATATATTATTAAAATATATTTTTCTGACTTCGCTGGCCGACAATGCGAGTGCAACCGTGTGATTATAAGATTGGAATCGTGTTTTGATAGTCGCTCATTTTCAAATGCTCGCTCCGCGCTGACGCGCGCTTCAACAGTCGAATGTACCGGTAAAAACGAAACTACTCTGAGTCGTTACAGTTCTGGTGCGTTATTTCGGCGTTGCACAATGCTCAGCGAAGGAAGGCCCGTCCGCGAAAAACCGCGCGCCGATCCGATATCTGGCGTTTGCGTGTTGCGAAAATTGGGAGGTGGCGTATATTTATTGCGTGCTCGCAATGAATATCGCGAAAGAAAAATAAAAAAGAAAAGAGGGAAACGGCTGCAGCAGTGCCGAGAAGTCAATACAAAATGCGACCTGTAAGCAAGCCGTCGATCTCCGCAGACACCTAAAATATCTGCGGAAAGAAACGAATTTCTACCACGTTTCTTTATTCTCTGCTCTGGTTACTCGCTAAAATTTATTACAGTGACGTTAGTTAGAAATATGTTGCACAATAAATATTTATAATAATATTTAATCGGAGCTAATTAAAGTACACGTGCGGATGTAGCTATTCTTCTGCTCAATTTGACTTGCGATTTAAGCAGATGACCAGTTTGCAAAGATCCGACGAAGATACTAAATATTATTTTATTATTTTGCAACCCCGAAGAATAATTAGCCCGATTACACCAAGCACATTCTTGTGTGAACATTTACGGGGGAAATAAAATGCGGGATTGAAGAAAAGTATGACTCGTAAATGGTAATTGCTCAGGAAGTAGCGCAATATCAAAGTTATTGTATGCGCCAGAATGTTTTAAATCTTAGATCTTTAATGTATGGTGATTGCACAATGTACTGTGTGAATTTACACAGTTTGTACAATTCAATTATTAATGTTTACAGCTTGTCGAGTCATGATGCTATGCAAAAATTGAAATTAACATTGAAAATAAAGTGAAATATGTGTGCGATGAATCTTGAAAGCGCATTTTTCAATAAATTGACTTCTTAACAAATTGCATTGTATCCCTATTATAAATCTCTTTACAACGAAAATGTGATTTGACAAGTTGAGCTTCAGCGGTGAACGAATCGCCGTCCTATCGTTTTATTTTAAAAGACAGTGCTTATAACGGACCGACCATAAATATCGATTGTCAGAGCATTCCTTAATTGAAAATGAAGCCTTGAGGATTGACGCGCGGCCATTGCGCGTAGTCACCGTGCGCGCGCGAGAGAACATAATAATAACGCCTGGAAGGAGTGAAACGCGGATCTTGGGCCTTTAGAAATTCGCCGCGACGTGAACCCGACAGCTACTCGATAAATGGCGATGCAGGCGAGGCTGCAACGACGACGCTCGCCCGATAATCGATTGAACATTTGTTCGGCAGACTGGAAGTGCCCGATACTCGGAGGAGAGGCAAAAGTGGCGCACGAGCGAGCGAACGAACGAACGAACGACGTTTCCTCGTCACGGAAGCGGAAAGTGGCACCGATTTGTACGGACCGACAAGTACATCGTCTTCGCGACGAACGAGACAGAAACCGGCGTCTCGCGAGGCATCTTCGCCTCGTAGAAGACTTTCCCCGTGGCTTCGTGTCCCGTCCCATCCTCGCCTTCCACGCGCGCGAGATTAACGTTTTATACCTAGAAGTTCGGAAAGCTTTATGCAAAGTGAAGCCGCGATTTCATAAATACTAATTACATGCTGTATTATCACGCCGCGCAAATACAGCGCAGTAAAGCGTACATACGTTATAATTTCCAACCAGCGATGCGATGTCTGCAGACTTATATAATCTAAGACACGCTACTTTCCTTTATGTAAATTAAAGTGACGATCTTATTATTTTAGATATCAATTAATTCTTTTTTCTTTTTTTACTAATAAGATTAATATCTTTTATTTTTGGTTTGATGCATTTATAGAAAAATAAATCGCCAAATAATGTCTATATTAGGAAGAAACAGAATTGTTGTAAAATTATATTCGCTGAAATATTTTTATCTCAATTGACGTAACAAATGATTCTATTTTATGGCGAACTGTTCGTATCGATGTTCTTCGTGCGCTTTCGAATCTCTAAACTGTCAAACACGTGGCACTCTAGTTAACTTCAGGATGAATAAGCGAGCGCTCTCGGCGGATCTCTAGCAGATCCTTATCTCTTCGCGCGGATATATGATACATCACGAATCTCATACAATCAGCGTATGTCACGATGCCGTAATATCGTGATAAATCTTGCGGCACTTTCCGTAGAGAGAAAATTCTACCGGTTTTACGAGAGGGATCGTGGCGACGGCGACGCCGGAATTTCTTTAATTTCCGCCGTAATTACGCACTTCTTGCATATAAGTGCATGAATAAATCGGTCATATTTTCACATGAGATCCGACCGCCTTTATCCCACGCGGATTATCCCGTCCTATTCATTTTGAAATGTTCTCACTCGGGAACGATTAGCGGATCGTGCGTGAAAATACGTTCGACTACTCGTGAGATGTCTATTTGCGATTGTCAGACGAATGTGCTTGCGTGTGCGAGCAAAGAAACAATCAGAGTTGAGTGGTAACTAGTTAAAAAGTTACTAATTTTAATTTAACTTTAGTTAATTTTAAATAATTTAATTTTTAACTGCAACCAGTTACTTTTAAAACACATAAACTTTAACTTATTAACTTCTTTCTGAAATTAAAAAATGATCGGTGTAAAAAAGATAATAATTATAAAACAAAAAAATATATTTCCATAGAAAAAGTAATATTTCTTTATTATTTCATGAAATTAATTTACAAATAAAGAATAAAATTTATTTGATAAATCCATATTATAATTGTCTTGTCTCTAATCTAATTTTTTTTTATAAAATTGCGACTTTCTAATTTAGTATAAATAATGCTTTTCAAAATTAACTTTTTATTTTACTCAAGTTAATCCAATTTTGACGTAACTTTTAACTGACTGAGTTAGTTTTATGTTTGTATAACTTTTAACGTAACTAAATTTATCTTACATTTGTCATTAACTTAATTTAGTTAAACAGGAATATTAACTTGCCCAACCCTGGAAATAATACAATACGAAGAATTCTCGGGTAAGCCGTACCCTTTAATAAGCACTCATGCGAGTATTCCTCAATTATTACCAATTATAATTAGCGAAAATAATACGGTTGATACACTTATGATTTGTACGGTTGTCGTATGTTATTAAAACGAAACTGGTTTTGCAGCTGCAAATTGTGTACATAAACGTTTAGCTCAGAATAAAAAACTTTAAGATTCTAAAGGAGCCGTTCTCGTATCTTAAAGAATTTGAAAACCTGTTGCATTTTTGAGATGCAAATAAATGATTAGGATATACATAGTTAGAATACATGTATATAAAGTTGTCAATTATACGGATTATTTGCAGACAGCTGTATAATTGTTGAGCTGACTAATCGTCTTAACTTTCATCGCGAACAATGTTCCGCTTACTTTCATTCATATGCCCATCTTCTTCTTTGAACAGTTAACATTCGCGCTTTTCTCATTAATGCGCGACTGGACGTAAATGTACTTTCGTTACACATTACACAGGACACAGTTTCTCCGTTCGCAAAGATCGGGTGAGAGTCTTACGGTCGAACGTACGTGTGTTTGAATATTCCGTGCGCGCTCGAACGGTTGCAGGAAACTTTCGTAATTACTAATACACGAACGTGGATAATGGCGCTCGATGGTAATTATCGTCGTCGTGCGAGCGTCGTGCACCACAGATTTCGTCGCGGATAAGAGCGCCGCCCGTCGTGTTTATCAATTTATTGGCAAATTTCATTCCGGGACGAGGTCTCCTTGAGCAATGAAAGGTTCCCGGTGCTGCTTTGATATATTTACTCTATGCCGAGTTAATCTCGCATCTCATAAAATAATTAATGCCTCCCATGTAATAAATTTTTATTATAATAGATAAATTTATTGTAATAGATAAATATTTAATGGAAAACGCACATAAATATAATCACCTTTAAATACATGTATAATTTTATTTCTAGTTATTATATACACTGAGAAAAAGAAATCGAAATAGTCAGGAGCAAATGTTACGTGCGACATTTTCTTCGATGTTTATTAGTCATAAACAAATTTGCTCGATGACAAAATATTCATTTTTATGAAGTAAATTTTATTTTATTAATTGATTTATTTCTTGGAAATAAAATTTTATTTCATCATATTTAAATGAAGGTTTATTTCAATGAAATAAATTTTTAAATCTTTTCTTTTCTCAGTGTAGTTTATTTGCATATCATTGCATAATCTAGCTGTAAAATATTTCTTGATAATATGCTGCTTCTCATTAAGTTTCTCAAATCAATTTACCAGTTTATTAATAAGTTAAAGCTAAAATATATATAAAATTTTTGTAGACGAATTTTATAAAAAAAACGTAGATTTATAGGCAATGATTTTATTTTATTCCTGTAGATTATGTAATATTTACACACTTCTTGTACGAAAACTTATAAAAATCTTCTAAGATCGGCCGTACTCATGCGAAAATTACGCAAGGGTGAGATAATTAACCGGTATGCAGATGTTTTTTGGCCACGGATCAATGAAGCTATAATCGTACTTCTCGCCACCGTGCGCGATTAAAAGTGGGCGCGTGCGGAACAGATTGACCGAGAGAAGCCGGGCACTTAAAATGCACCAACGTAGAAGGTATCTCTCGCGTTTAAAGAACCATGACCGAATTGCACGGAAACGAAAGCGACGGCGGCACCCCGCCATTGATTCCGCGGCCTCATACCATACTTCCTTACTCTCTCTCTATCACATTTACATATAAATATATTACTATTAAGCCGCGCGTCGAGTCGCCGCACGACGCGGAGCGTTAACAATTTGAACTCGATACGGGCTGTAAAGTTCGTAAAGACTGTTCGCCCGAAAACGGCTATCTACGCTTAATTAAATCGCCATCGCGGTCGTAATAAATAACTTACCAGTCGGCACGAAATGTACTCGCCGCCTCTTAATCATTTTCAGGGGATTCAGCGGCGCGCGCCGAACCCACCTCCTCTATTTACCCGGTCTTGTTTCATAAGCGGATATCTCTCGACTCTTTTAAGACGCGGATTGCTATTCAGTCCCGCTTGCTTTGTTCTAGGATCGCACTGTCAGGAGTGCACGGTGCTTTCTGGCTCTGCTACTAATTATACACGCCTCAGCGTTACCACCACGCGGAGGCGCAAATACCCGTAGTAATGTACCATAAAATACGACTTGTACTTTCGTAGATTTCGTTATGCGGACGTTCGCGTTGCTGCTGCTCGTACACGGGATTACTCGCGGTTCGGTAACGAGACTAACCGTGGCGTAATATCAATTTCGATATGACCGGCATTTAGCTGCTAACTATCGGTCTCGTTAGGCATACCTAAAGGTGCGTCTCGGGTGATTCTTAATTGAAGGAGAGATAAGGAAACACGGGTTTCATTTACTGCGTTATTTCATCGAACTTTCATCTTGAAGTATTCCGCGCGCACTACGCTACGCCTTAGGGGGGAACTTGATGTTTTTAGAAAAAAAAAGGAAGAAATCTCGTTATCGTTATGATTTCGCACGTATTTCTCTATTTGCACATCGCGTTAATAGCTCTCTTTTACCCCGCGAACTTTACGCAATCCAAAGTTCACGGGAAGTAGGCGTACTCCCACGCCGCCAATCACGGTGGAGAGGCTATTGTTAAATGGAAAGAAGAAGAAAAAACTACTTTAAGCCCGTCCTTCCCTCAATGGACACGCACCACCACGTAACGCCGATTTGCTAGTCTACCACAATGTCCAGTTGGAGTCTGCCAGCCGTGACGTCCGAAACCTTGACCACCATTTTCTTCGTGTTATCATCTTCACGCAGTCCCTCATTATGCTTAGTAGTAGAAGTAGGTGAAGTAACCTGCAACAAATGAAGAACTCGTTCTCAAGATCTGGACGTTTATAAAGTGACGGAACTAATTGACCGTCATCAAGCTACTTTGATGATGATTCATTTGGAAAAATCTGAATTTTCTCTTTGCAAATTTATGGATATACTTAATACTAGCATTAAAGAGCTCGTAAGATCATGCGCTGCAAATTTATACGGTTATTCCGGCTCGTTCATCTTTGTTGCGCTCGCGGAAGCGCGGGTAGGCGAAGCAAGGAAAATTAATTCCCACATTTCCAGTCACCTACACTTCCGGGACGCTTACGTCGGCAGATTCCGACGGATTCATCATTGGGAATTAAGCGATAAGGTTAATCGTTTTCCCGATTTTCCTCACCCAATCGAATTTCTGACGTCTTCCTCTTTCTCTTTTCCACATTTTCTCCGTTCTTCTTCTTACGCCATCTTTCGACGACGATCTCTAAGGATTCGTGTGATTTCCATTTACTATTCTATAGTCAAAAGTATCCGTCGAACTTGGAACACCTGAACGTCGCGAACGTCTAATGAGTAGCGAGGGTGATACCACTTCAAAGCTGCTAATTACAGGACCCTCGTCACCTTGTCGTAGGCGGGCAGAACTGACCTCATCCCCTGCGTCTTCCACCCTTTGATTAGTAAGTGCTCGCTTTTCCGGTCCCCTAGTGCTCTGTCGCTTCTCCCTCGCTTTTGCGCGTAGCACGTGTGCTTTGGCAAGGTCGTACGCAGCGTCGATAATAAAGTCGACCGCGGAACGAATGGGGGATCCGAATGGAAGCCATTAGGGAACCAAAAGGATTCTGTCCCCCCCCCCCTTCCTATTATAATCAATTTAAACGCGAGGACGCCCTAATGACGAACGGCAGCGTTCGTACATAATTGTTGGTAAATGACAGAGACCAGGGTCCGATTTGCAAGTGATTCAGGCGAGCGAGGCGCGTATTTTGCAATTACATCGTATCGCTAACAAATTTTGTAGTCGACTTTGAGGTATTAGATCGATTTTATGTGTCTCAGACGTCAGGTGCACGATTTGTAACTGTGCACGTTAAAACAGCAGCGTATCGTGTTGCCGGAACCATGCCGACATAATCTGCAGCTAGTTAGTCGAATGTACTCTCTGAAGCGCTTTATATCGAGTCATTAAAAACTTCTTTCGAGCATCTTCTCGCGCGGATGTCTTCTCGTCCAAATTAATGTCCCGTGAAAAAAAAGTATTTAACGGAGATATCGTTAAATTACGAGAGTTGGTCCCCACGGGGAATACCGACGACGCGTTTCGGGGAAAATTCGTTCTTCACACCCTCCTCCTTTCAACCCCAGATAAATTTCCGTCAAGGACGTCCGGAGGGTTCAACAGTTTTTGCGTGTTGCGTAATTAAATGCGGATCGTTGGGTTTAATGACTATCAAGGGAAACGAATGACCGTTTGACCTAGAACCGGCACCATCTTCGTGCCATTGTATTTGTTTAGTCGTCACACATCAAAATTCACGACGGCTCGTTATCGATATGAGATACGATCGTTCGTAATTGGCAAATTGCAGATGAAGATATTCGCGCACGTGCTTTTCTATTACGAGTTTTTATCTCTCACGGGATTTCGAAATAAAACTATTACGAAATTATCAACCATTATTGAACGGAAGTCGCGCCTT
Organism: Solenopsis invicta; assembly: GCF_016802725.1. Classification (NCBI taxonomy): domain Eukaryota; kingdom Metazoa; phylum Arthropoda; class Insecta; order Hymenoptera; family Formicidae; genus Solenopsis; species Solenopsis invicta. The sequence continues at coordinate 9,725,120 of NC_052674.1, read as the reverse complement.
GCGTCAATCCCTCTTCTTCGGTTTTATCGACCCAATTAGCGACGAGCGGTGTGGCTTTATGTTTCTCGCCAGAGAATTAAGTTACACTTTGCACTTATTATCTGCTCTGTGAAACGCGCCGATGGTTAATCTTCAGAGTTGGCCCGATAAAGCGGTCGTGCTTCCCCCTACAACCACGCGGGAGGATCTTACTTTCGGGCTTAACTCGTCCTACCTAGCGCGCCGCGACGTTAATCACGGCGCCGCGCGGCGGTTGCCCGAGATTTACGTTTTCTCTCCCGTGTCGAGTTGCGCGCATTAACGAGTGCAAAACGTTATAAAGTGCGAGATGTACAGGCTTTCCCCCGATATCCGCGGCGCGTGTTTCACCACGGGGAGAATTTATTCGCCCGCCATTCACTTCTTTTGCGCGGTAACGCGAGTTTTAATACCGTTACCGCTGCCTTTCTTCTCTTCCCCGCTGTCTTTTATAGAGTTATTATATAAAATGCGCGCCCGCAGCGTGGCGGAATATTTGGTCCGCATTTTTTATTCCAGCGTGCATTTTCTCAATTGGACCGGCAACTACGAATGCCCGAAGCGAAGGATGTATGTTCGGTACGAGCGATCTATCTATCTCTGTTTCTCGCCGAATCAATCCGATTTTCATCAAAACCATTATTTGCCAACGCACGCTGCTTTATGAAAACAAAGCTCTATTGCGTCGGGCTGATGTTACATCAATGCATTAGCGCTCATGCGCGATTACGCGTTCTTTCCCTGCCGTTTTCACATAAAATTTCGCAGACGCACAAATTACACAACCGAAAGTGTCCGCTCTTCTCGTCGATTGCGAGCTTGATGACACTTGACATTCTTCGATAGCATTGATCCTCCAAGAGGAATAAGTAACGAAGTAAACCCGCGCGGTCCCCACGCGTCGTTTTTTTTTTCTTTTTTAGAAAGACGCAACATCGTTCGTCTTTCTCAAGGAGAAATGAAATTTTATGATTACTCTCATAACACCGAATTCGGCTCTTCCAATCGTGTTGTCACATTTCAAGAAATATATCTTGACGCGAAATTCTCCAATGATGTTGCACGAATGTCTTATATAATCCTTCTCAACGCCAAGAAATACGTACTTTATTTTTATGCGTGCCAATATCTCGACGACTTTCGCCAGCATTAAAAAAAAAAAGTATTTCGATTGGACCGTAACTTCGGATGGGCCAGAAATTTGTGTACCAGAAATTTGTGTACCTTTGATACAAAAATTGACGCACTTGTTTGTACAACCGAGGACGAGTGGAAACGCGATTCGCATGATTGAATGGAATAAAAAATCGATCGAACTTGACCGTGCGTGACCTGTTCGATTCTGGTTCAGAGGCCGGGGATCGAAGGAGCGTTGATCCTCGCTCCTCCACCTCTCTCTTCCGGTGCTCGCGTCTCCGTTGACCAAAAAGGCAACCTTGTCGCCTTGACGACCTCGTAACACCTGTTACGCGCAATGGAGTAACTTAAGTAAGGTTACGCGTAAAACGAGTTTGCGAGCCGCCACGAGGCCGCGCGCAGCCTCGTCGAAATCGCTTTCACCGAACCGTCGCGGGCCCCTGGCCGCGGTGTGCTCGTGTGCCAAGGCTGAAGATTCCCTCCTCGCGCTCGTGGAAACCGGTACACGAACTGCGTACGCGCGGGCCTGCGTTTCGCGGAAGGAGGAAGTACACAAAGGTTCCATCTCCGCGCGCCTTGGTTAGCGATCTTCCCTTCTCTCGCTCTCTCCTTCCGTCTATCTTTCTTTTTCTCATTACGTCTCGTTATGCCGCTCGATGAGTCTACCGGTGCGGCCGAGCGCAGGTGCGAAGGCCGGCGCGTGAAATGAAAGCCGAGCGTACGTTCAAATTACCGGAAGAGACACGTTGCCTCCCTCTTCGCGTATTACATCGCGGAAATCGAGGGGATCCGATTACGCAAGGAAGCCCATTTCACGGGTCTACGATACGTTTTGGTCCGAATCGATTCGCAGGCGCTCGGAACCCGATCTCGTTTTACGCGTACGACTCTCGCTTCGTGCAAATCGGGTGACCGGTAAGTGGCTTGCCGGGTATCGCTGACAAGGTTAATAAGATAACGATCTGGCGAAAGTCCCTATTATATCGAAAAAATGCTTCGTGCTCACCGCCGTGTATATAATTATCGATAATAAAGAGGGAACGTTTATCGTACGTTCACTACAACATTTTACGGAGACCAATTATACCGCGCCAGATATTAAATATATTATTTCTATAGACTTACCTTGCACAGGAGATTACGATATCTATCTGCGAGTGCATTGCTGTCACCAGACATGCTGCGGTGTGCACGTTACTTAAGTAGCTAAGTAAGAACCCGCGTACCACGTATTAGTATCCGTGTCTCGCCGTCATGGCTCGCGATCCCCGAATTAATCGTCCAATTCGGAGAGAAGGCTGTAGAAATCGCGACGGAGAGCAAGCTAGACGAGCGAGACGTCGAAAAGTTTAAGCCTTATAGCATGCTCGCAGCCGTCAATTCGTAATGCCTCAATCTCAACGTACAGCTTCCCCGGGATGTACGTAATGAGAAGAGCTGATTGTCGTCCTCGACGTGAACGACAGGATACCATTAGCACGCTCGCAAAACGACGTACCAGCCGAGATTCAAGGAGCGAACGTCGGGCCGGTAAGACAAAGTCTCGACCTTCGCGCGAGAATGTAATAAACGAAAAGGTAATAGGGAAGAGAAATTTTTGCGGTTTATCTGCCGTTTCTCAGAGCCGCGGTGCAATTCGACACACCGCGGTCGGAGAATCGAATGATTCCAATTTTTTAATAAGCCAATTTTTACAAAATATGGGAGATCAGAAAAATTACAACGCTTGTGTGTACGTCAGATTTGCGAAGGTTATATGCTGAAGGTTTTTTTTTTTTTTATTAACTTACAGCGTATTTATATAATTACGTAACGCAATTAACAATTATAAGAAGTGTCCGAACAGTCGCGCACCTTGCAACGAAATCACGTCTGTCGGTTTGAAACACCGACAGCGTTGTTTAATTACAGCGTATTATCGAGACGCAGTATTGCAAGGTTCAATTTCGCATTGAGCTGTGCTCTGTTAATATAAATATTAACATTTAGCGATATGCCAACGAACCAGCAATGTTATCACGAATATATAATATTTTTCTTCGAATGACTTTTGATAAATTTACATAATTGAAAATATCTTTACTTAATATTGCAGTAGTAAAACGGATTTATCACGTGATATCGTTGCTGGATTTAAAGTGTTGACATGCGTATCAGAAAATCTCGCGTAACTTTTCGAACATCTCGTAAAACAATAAACGCCACGGTGTCACGATGCAATGCACATGCGCATCGCACATGCACATCACATAATGCCGGACATGCACCCTCGGTATACAATTAAAATTCGGGAAGTTGAAGGAATGTGTGCGATCGTAGACTATGTTATTTCATAAGTGACAACAATAAATAGTGTTTATAGTACATAAGTTGAGTGCAGAGGAACGTACGAGGTATCGTGCGATGAAAGATATTATTCTCTCTTTTCTCTCTCTCTTTCTCTTTTCTACTCATTCCTTTTCTACTCATTATCCTCGACGACTCTTTGGGTTGTCTTGCATGCAGAGACTGGTCACGTAAAGGCTCGCCGGTTCGTATTCCACCACCGATCCCTTTTAACCCTTTTGTCTATTTTTTTTTCTCTTTTTTTGGAGGGGAAAGGAGGTGCACCGGGATTTTTTTGATTCTCAGAACCTGGCGAACGAATTACCTGCGCTGGGTGGCACGAATCCGTATCCGCTCGCGCCCACAACGACGCCGCTGCTGTCAGCATTGTTGGGTGGCGGTCCAGGTGGGAATAACACCGGACCTATGAAAAAAGAAACGCATGTTAAAACGCATTCTCGTAACGCTGCGTTAAAGACTGCGATCGTTCTCACGATTGTTCTATTCGATATCAAATATGCGAACTTGTGTTTTACTTCTGTATTTCCAACCAGTGAATACGCCAACATTTTTAGAGCAATCTTGAATCGTGTAAGAGGAAATGTGTTTGAAATCCTTGGAATAATCTTCGAGGAAAGATCTCAGCCATTGTTCTGATAATACCATCAATCAACGATTCATAATATACCGAATATCGCAGTGGAGTGGCATACTTGTAAATGTCCCTCAGTGAATCTATTGATCTCCAGTGATTTATATCGAGCTACACTTAATACAGAGGTATACAAGATTGGTAGGATCGTTATCGACATCGTTTGACGAGATCGAATCGAATTGATTGGGCGCTTGCATCAGTTACAACGATCATTGGCTTTCATGGTCACTGGACGAAACAACGATGTGTGCGGTTGATCGCACATAGTAAACAGAATCGTTAAATGCAACGTTAAACAGTCAACGACGTTCGACAACTTTACTTTACAAAAGCTGAATTAATGGCACTAATATTATTAAATACCAAAAATAATTTTGTCATTTTATAAAATCTACAAAAGAATACCTTTCTCTCAAAATTATTAAAATTAAAATAATTATAATAAAAGTAACCTTATAAGACAAAATCTGAGAAATAACTTGAATAGATCCAATTAAAGAATACATAAAATTTGAAGATCAGCCCATTATTAAAAATATATATTTTATGATCGTTAAAATTATAATAGTAATTAATAAAGAATAATTAAAAAAATAAATATTAGTAATATACCCCCTTATTAATCAATTAATCAGTATTAAAAAAAATAAGGCTATAGCTCTAAAATTTTGTTCAATACTATAAGAAATGGATATTTTATATTCCTCTGTTATTTTTTGTTAATTATAAAATTATTTTAAAAATATGTAATTATAATTAAAATATTTACGTAATGTTGCTTACACCGACGATTATTGCAGCAACGTATGTACATATGTACAAAGTATTTTAAAAAATTGCATTTTTTTGTATTTATCATTACTTTTGAATTGTTACATTACTATTTTAACGAAAGCAACGTTCAGTTTATCAACATTTAAAATTTAATAGAAGCTGTCTTAAATAAGAAATTTCTAAATGAAAATGATCTCCAAATTCTTTTTATTTATCGTGCATATTGTATTATTTAACAAACCGCAGCTGCTAATAGCAACACGGTGTTACGTGATATTAAAGGAAAGTTACACGAAGGAGTAGTGGAAATCCTTTCTAACACGAGGAAGTTATTTATGTGCCCGTATTATTAATCGATCTACTGACACGATATTATATGCTCGCAGATATTATCTAGATTTATTAAGATAATTATCTTGACGAACGTAGTATTTGGGTAAGAAACGTTAGTTTCCGCCTAGTAGTCTTCTATTATCTCACAAGTGAAGTAGTAACAGAATACGCGAGGCGAGCACGCTTTCGGTGAGTAATCGCCATGAATATTCAGCAGTAGAAAAACCGAACGATTTGTTTGACTGATGTAAGCTTCCGATGTTATCCCGATAATCACTTTCTAAGCGGTGATTGTGATACAACGAGGATTATGGGAGCAAGAGATAAATTAGAAGCATCAATCGTTTAGTAATTCGAAATTATTATCAAGAGACAATTAGCATCAAGAAAAATACAGCAATTTAATGTACGAGATAAATGAAAGATATGAAATGTGTATGTGCGTGAGTGCATGCGTCATAAAATATATTCTCTTAGATTTCTTACTGCGCGTAACTAGAATAATTTCTGTGTTGTCAAATTAAAACGTGATTTATGTCGCTACTTGTTCGACATTTCGTCAGACATATGATATACGGCGCATTATTTATTGTACGTGAATTTGAACTTGACACTCATTCCAACGCCGATTATTATGCACATTCTAACGCTCAAACAGGTTGCAAGGATCGCATATTCTGCCCGTGCGAGACATTTGAATAACGTAGTTCGATCAACCTTAGAACAGTCAACATGCTATTATAACATCTCTCGGAGAATTCTATTAAAATTCTTTTACGTTTATGATTATACAACGATTGTGTCAGAATAGATTTCGAAATCGACAAGATCCTATTTCTAGAAATATTTCAATGATTAAATAAAATTTGTTAATTTTATACAAATGTATGATAATTTTAACACAAGTGTAATTATACTGAAAGCAATGATTGACACAATACGTTCAGAAATTTCATCATCATTTACAAAGTTCTGACGATACATATAAAAACAACATGGCTTGCCTCTCCTTCCGTTATGCGTGCACGTGTTCAGATAAATCCCTAGTTAGTCTCGCTGTTCCGGTAAAAGTTCGTTCTATGCTATAAGCAAGATGAATTCTGCATCAACAACAAGACATTGCCTACACGATTCGATTCAGACCCGTTCCTCTCGATCGCAATCAGTCGTTTGATTATACGACAGCGCACTTTACAAAGAGCATACCTTTTATATCTCGAATCTTAACGGCTGAGCGGACACAAACCATCGTAAGAGCGATTGTTATATTGTCAATCGTGCGCACGGAATGTTATATAAATAAACGCGGATAATGAGCTGCAGCTCTTTTAATTTCTTAAAATATTTCCGACGATAGAATTTACACGCTTATCTCATCTATCGCATTTCTGAATACAAATGACTAAAATTGTGTTAAATATTTAGTTTAGTATGAGATTGTACGTTTTCCTATCGCGCTTAGCTTTCCAACGGTAACATGTGAAGCAATAATTGTCGGAATTATACCCTGTAGCAATACCCTCTTACATCTCTCAATAACATTGTACGCGAGAATTGGTTTCTGAGAAATCTATCGTATTGAGGAAGAACTTTCGAACGATTGAGGAATTCTAGCGAGTGGTATTAGGATGCCTACCATTATTTGCGGACGGAACGAGGCCGTTGCTTTGCGGCGTATGCAAATAGAAGGGAAAAAAAGCATACGAACAAATTATCATAATTGCACGATTCTCAGCTTCCTGATAATGTGGAGGATACACAAGAATGAACATTTCCGAAGCATACCGTAAAACTCAACGAGTACTCCGAGATATCTAATAATAGCGCATGAACAAAAAAAGAAAAGCGTAATCGTTTTGTAGCAAGCTGTCGGGCATAGTAATAATATACCGACAAATCATCCTTGGGTTATGTAAATTGACGTAGCCGCTAGTCATAAAAGTGCAAGGGTCACCTCAGAAAACCTTATGAGCGATACCAGAAATTTGTCCTTGATTAATTTGCCAAATGATTAATGTAACAATTTTATAAAACGTTGTGATACATATCCGACAATAATTTCTAGAAATCAATATTACCATTTATTAATCTTCTGTTAGTCTAAATTGAAGTTTTAGTCGCGCGCGAAGAAGCTGTTTGTCATTTTTTTAATGATACTATTATATAATTTTGGTTATTGTTAAAATAACTCACCCCTATTCGATCTTGGATCCCTCAATGCGGCTCGAATGCTTCCATAGGGACCGAATCCCGCGAAAAAATGCCTGAAATCCTGCGCCGAGACGCTCGCCAGGACGGCCATGACAAATACGACTAGAACAATCTGCAATTAAAAATTCGTAAATTTGTAATTCTTACAAAAACGTTTCGTAACATTTGCGTCGAATTTTTTTAACGGAGTTTTTAATGTTTTTAATAAATAAATAGCTACCGATTTATGCTTCTTGATAAACTTAGGATCATCTTTTTTTTCTTTGCGCTTTACACAAAACTAGAGAAATTGCGTAAACAAGATAATAAATCTGCAATGACAATAGAAAAGTTCAATGTGAAAATGGAATTAAGTTCGCCAAAATCTCTAAAAGGAAAGAGAACATCTAATTTTAATTACTATTGTATGAGATTGTGAAAATTGTTGTGTAAAAGAAGCGTAACGTAAGAGGAAAACCCTAACTCGATGTTTAATCTTATATTTTTAAGTTGCGTTACGAAATTATGCAGCAACCGTTTCTTGTGAATCGCAAATGCGACGCGAAACCGCGCTTAACTTGAGAGAGAATCTTTCCTAATGGGCATTCACACGTCCAGCGTACTGCGGTGATTTACATAGATACGGACGACGGATAGACGTTAAGGAGGACGTTACATTTTTCGCTCGTACTATGTGTAAACCATCCGTCGGTTACTAATTATAACAAAGCAAGAGCGCTTGCGCGTGCCGTTTAATCACCTGAATTCTCACAGGAGCAACAGCTGCTTGACGAAACTTGCTGTTCGTAGCGCGACCGAGCGATCGAGTCATCACGGGAGTGTAACTTCGGACCGTTACGACTGTCCGAAAAAAATGACCGTTATTACGATAATTATCGGTGTATCCTATACGCAAAGTTACGCGCCGATCTAGCCTGTCAGGTGCTAAATAATGGCACTATCCGCATTACGACGCTAAGTATAGGCTTTAAATTATCGAGATAGGCATTAAGAGCGAGCAGAACGTTGAACGCACGACCATACGTCCCCCATTTGAAAAGTGCGCGCTGTAAAACCTCGATATTATATCCCTTTGCCTATCTCCACGCTCTCTCTGATCTGTGAAGTTATATCGTCCGTGACGAACGTGCGTGACAATTTTTACGACTGATCGATCGCCATTTTCCAATGTACAATTTCCACCGCAAGCCGCAGATATTTACGACCCTACGACACACTTCTCTAAATAGCCGTTCCGTTGAGATATTTTCAGGCAAATGTACTGCTTAACGTTTTCATTTCTTTAAATGACTCAACACCCGCTGGCGACCGACCGTAAACCGGATTTTCACAAATGTTATGTCCAATACGAAACGTAAATTATTCATTTTTCTCTAGCGTGACATTATTCTCTAGCGTGTGACCTGTCGTAACTAATAACAATTTTCTTTTTGTTCACCGACAGCTTTGCCATCATCGAGATTTTCCATCAATTCTAGGCTTGATGACTGCATCGCGTGTTCAGTCTTTCGCACCAGTTCAACGCGCTCCCCCTGTGATGTCGTAAGACAAACAAGTGTCCCAATGAAGTTAACGAAGACAGCCGCAAGGACTTTCGTCGGATTAGCATGACGTAAACCGTATGCGGTTGCCTCGAAAATTCGTTATCGCGCCACGAATTTTATAGCAGTCTTTACGCAAACGAGAAAGGTGGAGACGAGTCGTCGGGCCACCAATTTCTTACTCTGTCTCTCGAGATATCGTTTCTTACGTAAAGTCCCACCTGACGAAATCGTTACAGCCGTCCTCGACGAGGCGCATCAAACGCGTCGAGGAGATCGTCGAAGGACACCGTTGCTCGATCGCAATTACCGGTGCCGGCTCACGAGGTAATCGCTCGGAATAAACCTCGATTGTCGGCACGATCGGGGCAATACCGAGTTCGTTCGCCGCGGTTCGCTCGTCCGCGAGATTTCCGTATCAAAGGCAAGGTTGAGCCGCCGCGCCGCCACGGCCGCTTTCCGTCGAGCTCCTTTTAGCGCGGTTTTCTTTCGCCGGCGCAATGTCAAGGCGAGTCGGCTGGTCACTCGATAGTTTGCCATTAAAATCGAGCACCTTGCGTGCAGTTTGTCGGAACGGAACAAGCTGATCGAAGGCTAATCTGCAGATCGTATCCGCTCCGCAGACCTAAATGTTCGGACGGGAGTCGCGAGATAGCTGATTTTTGCAATAGCGACTCTCGCTCCGAGAACCTCGGATCGCCGCGGAATTCCGAGCTAACTTTAACCACGGCGGTATCTTTTTACGACAGCGATCAATAAAAGTTATGATAGGAAATTAACGGCGGGACGTGCAACCAATTTATTATCTATTTTCTGTTAATATATGCCGCGGATCGTCGTTTCAACGCTCGACACTTCGACGTGTAATTCCGGGCGGCCGGATTATTATCTTACGAGCGTAATGCAGTAACGCGCTACCGCATTAACAAAGCAATAATTGATGGACCGAAAATCGCGCGATGATGCAACGAAGCGAACATTTATTCGGCGAAATGTGGAATAACGATCGTATCGCGGAGAACGAATATACAAGCGCGGGAAGACAGGCTAATAGCGTAGGCTCGGCAGATTGACAGCAGGACGGTAGATTGACAGCACTTTTAATTAATAACGTTTATTAAAAGAGGGTAAACGCGCGGGCTGAGCTATTTTTCTACGAACGTTTTCTTGTTTCTGATTCTTATCGGGCGCGGTCGCGTGCCATCGGCCTAATTCACTTCATTAATTAGCCATCCAATAAACAACCATCGACAACGGTTGACCTACGAGACGGAATAGTCACGCAGTGTCGTATCAGCAAATACAAATTGACCAAGCACACTGCAACTATTATAGATGCAATTTGTGTGCCAAGCTAGGGATGAGAAGTAATGAGTTACCTTTTTATATTGTTTTTTTTTTAATTTGTAAAATTTGCAATATTTTATACAAGTGTTTTCTGTAAGAAAAAAAAACTTTATCTAAACACATAAATTCTAAAATCTTTGATTTTTCTTCACTAATGCCATTTAAATTTTTGGAGTTCTTCGTTTTGTCAGAGATGCTGAATCTAATATCGAGCACGTAGTATTCCACGTTAAAATCAATTCCTACTTAATAGATTTATTAAATTTTATTTTGTTTTTGTAGCTAAAATTAGAATTTAATTTAAAAAATTAGAATTTAAAATTCAAAGAAATTTATTGTGATTTATTTACAAATTTACTGTATCAAAAAGCCAATTTGCATGAATTTTCTTCTCACTTATACGAGAGTGGAATAGATAGAAAATGGACATGGTGTGGCGGTTCACAATGATAAATCATAGAATTACATCCATATAACACATTAATTTTTTTTCTTTGAAACAGCCCAATTTTAGTGATTATAGCTTTCTCGGAAATTTTTTCGTGTCCCCGTAGTACATCGTCACGCGATAATAAAATTAAAGATCGAGACACGAAACATATACAGAGAACACGGTTGCGTGAAATTATAAGCAATCTCGATTCAGCGTTCGCGTTGTAACACCGTGACAAACCCAGCTCTAGTCACAGAGCGTGAAGGCAAGGTGAAGGCGAAGTGCATCCTATCGAAGTGTATTCGAACGAAGGATGCTAACTCTTGAGATATCCCCGTGACGGCGGCGATGCCGGCGCCAGCGGAAACCATCGAGATACAAGATCAGACCCGCGATGCAATGGTCAGTCGAGCGGAGATTCCGATGACAATGCGAATGTCGAGGAGAGATGCGGAGGAAGCAATTTCTTTCGCGAGAGAATCATCTCGCTCTCGTTGCTACCCGCCAGGCGGTGGCATCGCGACCACCTTCGTTTTCTACGAGGTCGCCTACAAAGTGCGGCACACATGTGCGTAAGACCGTGACGCGAGATCACGCCGGCCAGATATCACCGTCCGCGAATGCGCGGACGATCGCGTAGGGGGGAGAAGAAAAAAGCCATCGACGTAACGACATGCAACGTGTCTGTATGGAAAAGGGGAAAAAAAAAGCGCTCGCGGCACGATATTTCGCGGCGACATGATTTCGCATTGGCGATTTGTTTCACGCTCTCGCGGCGCGGTATCGCCGTTCGAACGCGTGCGTTCAACGTTCCCCCTCGCTCGGAGAGGTTGCATTTGTTACTCGCGGGTGAGAAGGAGAGAGAGAAAGAGAGAAAATAATGCGTCAGAGGAATGCGGGCGGACGCGGCGCGATTTCATTACGCGGGCGTTATTTCATTCCGCGGTTTCGTCTCCGCGAACTCGACGACCCGTCGGACGACGAAACGACGTTGATGAATATTCATCATCCGCGATATAATAATTCATCTATCGCGCATCTCGTCGCCGATATTTATGGGATTAGAAGCAGCCTTTTTCGAAAGATATTGGGGACCGCGTGTCACAGGCGCGATAAATTAATTTCCTTTGTTTATTGCGCTGCAAAAATGTAGAAAGTCTTTGTCAGAGGCATTGATTTCTCTGAAAAATTCAGATTACATTTGGAATAAAAATCTGGAATGATTTATGCTGTTGTTCGTAATATCCATGCCGTTCACGCCTATTTCCATGAATCAATGACAGATAAATCCGCCCGAAGTTATCCTGACGTATCGAACTATCGAGTTAATGATTCTATTAATTTATTTGTACAAGATTGACTTGTCAATTATTGATCGTATATCTTTATTGAGTGCTCGCCCCCGTAAAAAAAAACTTGGGAAAAAATGTAACAAACCGGTATAATAGGCTCGACTTTAACTCTTTCTCCTCCTTCCTCTTCTCTCTCTCTCTTTCTCTTTCTATCATTTAATTTATATTATAATTTATATATGGATTGCGTTGACAAGGACTTTCTGTATTACCGCAAAGAGATTAATTTTGTCCTTATATTCAATAATAGATATTAAAAATAATTATAATAAAATTAGAATAATTAACAAATGCAACTAAGTATATTGTTACTTTCACTCGATACTGGTTAGGCTTAGGCTGTCAAATTTATTTGAAAAGGTAAATCTTTCGTCCGTTTATTTTGTGAATGGCGCGAATGACTCGTCGTAAATTGTATTCCCCTGAATCGATAGTAGCGATATTTATCGGTAATCCGAGGAAAGGGGGAAGCTCTTTATCTCACAGTCGTGTTATACGAATGCTTAGACAGAGTACGGTCAGGTACTTAGTACCGTCCATATGTTTTAAAGGAATACTTCCGCGTTTGGCGCCGAGTGAAACGTACCGATCTGTTCCTGTGGGCGAACTTTTACACCATTAATATTAATCGGTGCAATTAGCTCGCTATGTGTTCGGAGAATATGCCCGTGTGTGCACAATAAGGAATCAAGCCGATGGGCAACGATTTAAAGCGCTTGCCAATCGCAAGATAGTTTGCGATCCCGAGGCCTTTAATGCGTTTGTCATTATAAAAGTCTTAAAGAGAAATCTGTTCCTCGTTATTTAATCTTCATTCTTTATCGATTGTTGTATCAATTACTATAATTGACGCACAAGTAACGTAAGTAACTTTGATTAATACACAATTATATTATAAAGTATATTATTATTATTATTTTGTCCGTAAACAATAGAATAGAAGTTTTATTAAATTTTAAAGTAAAATATACTTTTAAGGTTTTATTTTTCATGCATGCTGTATAATGCTAACGTCGCTTGCAACATCGATTCATGATTTTTTCATTAGAGACAATCTGACTTAAAGTTTTTTTTTCCCTGGTAACGTAACTCATGATTTCCAATAGTTGCAAATCGCAATATCGTTACTCTTCTACTGTAATACTCGGAAAGGAGATTTCTAATAAATTCTCCGATATTATAAAACATCTTCCGCGTTTGTAACTTATTCTGCGCATAGACGAAATGTACTTGCACATGACGTAAGAGCCTACGATACGAGCATTTTGTTTAAATTGCTTTTCTTGTTGTGAGGCGTTAATGATGCTAATTTTGACGTGCGAGGGAAATATCATTTTCTGGATGTGTTAGGAAAATCGAGTGTCTCGTTATGTTTCCACATGATCCGTTACTGCGAGGTGAAATGTTGCAATTTAAGGCTCATCTACGTCCCGAAATAGCGTCATCGAAGGTGACGGAGATTATTATTTTTCTGCCATAACTCATTAATTTTTTTTTTTTTTTTTACTTACGAGACAGAATACGAAACGATTACGTTCATGTAACACAATATGGGCCGAAAAATAATGGTGTGGTAAATTGCAATTTCTCATAATTTCAGCCCGATTGCGATAAATTCGGGTAACGCCGCTGCACTTCGAGGAAATAAAGAAAATTCGACCCGAGATGTTAAAGCACACAGCAAAGAGAAATTACGTTTGATTTGTACATCAAACGTGATTACATTCTTTGATCTCATTATTGTGTTATTTTTTACGAAGTCTTTTTTTCCGCAATACGAATGTATAATTATCCTCCTTTACCTCGAAGCGCGCACAATCCGAAAGTTAATAATAGTGTTCAGTCCGCCGAATATTACACCGTTCGTGAGAAATCAGGCGATGCAGACGGAATTCAATTCGCGGGGATCAACCGCGATTCAAATGTTAATGCCTAAATGCGTAAATCATACTACCCGAGAATATTGCAGCGAAGTGTAACGCGCTGATTGCAACGTTATACAGATCGTTTAACGTCCACGTACTTGGCTGGAACGTATGTACGTCGTGATTAAATTCGTTACGCCGACGATAAGTACGTCGGTCAACGTGCGTCGTTCCGTGCCGCGGGTTTCTATGCCCGCATGAAATTTCCCTTTTAATACGGTCGGCGGTTTTCTATCTCTTTTTCGCAAAAGCGATCGCAGAAGCGAGACAAAACGGCGGCGGTCAATATTACGGAAGATATTTATTATCGCGCTTAAATCTCGCGGACGTTTAATCGCGAGACGATCGCGAGACGTCAATGCGAAAGAAAAGAAAAGAGGAAAGCGCGCAGAACTCGGGGGAAAAACTATGAAGATCTATTGTTTAACAAGAATGCAGGAATTCACGACGGTTGGAAAATTGCACGTCACGAGCGACGGATGCATCCCGCGCGGTAACGCCTCTTTCATGGAGAGAACAGATGTTACTTTCCTCGCTTCTCTCGCGAGCTGGGGGGCACGCTTTCTTGCAAAATTGATTTGTTGCACGTAATAAAACTATTTCACGGCGGCCATCTACGTGATTAAGGGTGATTTATAAAATATTGTTTAACTTGAACAATTCTATGAGACAAATGATGCAAATTTTCCTGTGATTCTCCGCGATAACAATTTTTGTACGAAAGTCGGTGAAATATCATTGTTCTCTGGAAGTCCCGGCTCCTTCCGCAATTTGAAAATCCTGGGAAAACTCTGCCCCAAATACGTAATTAAGATTTACTGGCAGAATTTAATTAGGACTCGTTCCTTTGGCTGCACCTGAGACTGCGCCACGGTAAGCGAGAGTTGTAAGAGCGCATCATTTTCACGTGGTATCATGTAAAGCGCTACCAAGTGAAAGTGCACGCACTAAATTCGTTCTAGGACAAGCTCATTCGCGAGCTATGCTAGTATTACGAACCCGCCCTTGGCGGTAAGCCAGCCGTTACAAGAAAGAGGATCCAAGATGTTGAAAAACGAGCGTGAACTCGTAGCGTAACTCACAGCATGTTTACGAATTATAAATTATGTGAAACGTACAAGTGCGAAATGTTTCAAATATACATCATTACGTCAGCAAAATATCACGAGCATTTCAAGAAAAAAAAAACTTTATCATAGGTCGAAATATATGCTATAGAATAATTACAAATTAAACCAATGGAAAAAATATGCAGACTGAAATAAAAATAAATAAATAAAAGGCTAAATAGGTGATTTAATTCCAGTGACGAATTAAACATCGAATTCAACGTTATTACATATTAATATTACGAGATATATAAATATACGAGATATATAAAGTGCGTACGTGTAAGTATTAGTATTTTTTTCTACTTTGTGTGGGATACATTATTAGGTCTACTATTATTTCCTCTTCCTACTAGGAAGTGCTCTCCTTTCCCCTTCGTTAGATACATAGTAACGGGATATATATATATAAGCGAATATTTCTAATGTAATGTATTATCTGTATGTAATCATATTAGTTTTTAGTGACGTTTTGTGAAAGGAGTAAATGCCAATTTAAGAAAGTAAAAAAGACTGTAAGAGGATATATATTGGATTGTCACGGTTGGACAGTTGCCGAAGTACGACGCACAATACCGTATTACGCTCTCCTCGAGAGAAATAAAAGAGAAGATAACAATATGTACGCGTGTTTGTGTCCAATTATTTAATAACGAAAACATGATTTAAAATAATGATAAAGATTATCTATAAAATCGTTGAAAAATTGGATTAATTAGGGTCGACTTAAAATATTCGAAAAATTAGAGAATTTTAAATACAGCTGACTGCTCTAATTCGATAAATCTTATCTAAAACTCTTATTAAATCTGAGTTCTAGGAACTTTGAAATAATATGAGCTAACGAGATCAAAGGTTTCTTAATTGCATTAATATTTCTTGCAATAAAATGGTTTGCTCTACTTTTTGATAAAAAGATTTGTCGGTTTCGTTCAAAGAAAATTAATAAAAGAGAGCAGAAAATTACATACTTCGATCGCGTTACGCTAGGATTGTACCATTTTTGCACCATAGACACACATGTATGCACACATACAAATCCCCTAACCACTTGTGAAATCGCGAAGGGAGTGACACAATTGTAGCTTTCTGCATGCCATTCGTGCGCTCTAAATCCGTTCTGACTACGCCTGTAATAAACCTAAATCAACATAGGCGTATGTTTATCTATTGGAGAACATGTATGTATATGCAAGTAACTTACTTTTAAATATATGTAATGCACAACGCACGTTGTAAACGAAACGTTTTATTCTTTAATTCCGCAGATTTTATTAAATTTTAAAGGATAAAACTCGATTACCAACGTTTGGAGAACTTTAAAGAAAGAAGAAAGAGTAATGTCCACGCAAACTCTACATTAAAAATTTATGAGAAAAATTGAGAGTAATTAGAAATTAATTTATATACTATGACAACTGTAGTTTCTTGATTTTTGCCTAGAACATTTATTTCTTCGGAACTATATTATATTTTACACTATTATACACTATACGAAAAGAACGGTTTTGCTGAAGTATCTGAAAATTAGTTGGATATAGATCTAAAAATAATTTTCCTGGAAAATAATGTCAAAATCAAAATAATTAGTTGAATGTTAAAACATTTTGCAGCCTTGTTCATGCCGAACCAAACACTCTACATAATTATAATATCTTAATAAAATTATTTTTCAGATCTGTATCTAAATAAATCTTTTGATACTTTAACAAAATCATTCTTTTTGTGTAGTAATTAAAAGTGTCTTTTAGATACAACATTAAAATGATTGCTTGCTAATATACCATTAACGTCCCACGATTTGACGTGTGAGCTATGGGATAAATCCAGCGCTTACGAAAGTCTATGGTACACCGGAATTGCATGCCGCAACGTTACGAAATTTTCGCTAATAGTTTGCATAACCAGTCCAGATTATTAGCACTACTTTCTCGCGTTTTATTTGGAAAAATGACGTATGGAAAACATCGAATGGTTTCAAACCTACTGGACCCGATACTAATCAGAGATGTTCAATTCCGTCGTTTAAGTGTTAGTGCAGTAGAGTTTGTAAATTAGATCAGATCACGTTCCACCGGCTGAACTTAATTGCATAACTTGTTATTAATTCCTTTTTTTTACATATTTTCTATATTACATAAGCGTGCCCTATACTTTAATAAGCACTTTAACTTTTTAAGCACACTTTAAAAACCGGTACTTGATCAATATTAATAATAATATTGCATATTACTTGGAACGATAAGTACCTCTTACATTTTTCTCTATATAATCTAGAATAATTTTTTCTCCTTTTACAATACCACCGTAACATTTGATGTAGTACAGATTATATATATTTTCAGTATAACTTTATGTTTAAAAATCTTGAAAAGAATATTGTGTAACGTGTAGCACGTAGAAAATAAGAATTTCTGACAGCAAACGCCTTTCATGTGTTTCGTGTCACTCTCTCTACAATTTCGATAAGTAAACTTTGATAAATTCTAAATTGCAAGTTAAAATAATTTTAAGAATAATTAAAATTGAAATTTTTTTAGAGCAAAAACAGTTTGATTTATTTTAGTCAACACAAATTACTCGGAACGTCTTAACTTTGCGCTAATACAGCGTAAGGGGACTGCGAATAACAATTTCGTTTAGCATTTGATTTGACAGCAGTTATATCTGAGTTAAGCTAGAAAATCACCGAGGTGCAGTCGCCAAAGGATAGTCTTTCCGGTAACGACGTTACTCTTGTTGTGCATTACGTAATATGTGAACGATCTAAAGCTTGTCGGACACGCCGGTTCACCAACAAACGATTGGACGGCCCGGGGCAAGGCCGCGGACCTGTCTCGCCACGGGCTAGAATCTCGTGAATGAACATGTTACATGGTGTTTGCGGATTTCCTTCGCTGCAGCCATTATCTCTGCGCGCATCTCTCTTTCCTGAAGGAGGCTAATCGCGATCTCTTCCACTAATTTGCTGCTTAATGTAGCTGCTTGTAATTGAGATGTCAATATACGTTAAAGAAGAAAATTGTGGTACGAGCGAGGGGGAATTCACAACCCAAAATTTTGTACACCAATGCCGATTTTTGGCATTGCTGTAAAACACTGCCGACATTTTTGTACACTGCCGACAATGCTTATTGTTAGTCAATGCCTACAATGCCGTCAATCCTATATTAAAATTAAGGCAAAGCCATGCAATTATGAACACTACCGCGTGCCCATTATCATACGCCAATGCCTGCACAAGAATTCTAAAGCTTTCCCGAAGTATTCAAAAATTTTTGTGCTCAACCCCATGATCGAAAAACCGACTCTGAAGTGAGCTCACCACTCCCCAACCACTGACGACAATGCCGTCAATATTATAGGTCACTGCTTACTTTTTTCGGCAGTCCACTGCCGAAATTTTGTACACCAATGCCGGCTGTGAATTTCCCCTCGGGTACGAGAATAGATAGTAATCGAACAGAAGTCGAATTGTAAGAGTTTCTTTCTTCAAATAACTAGCAATTAAAATTCTCATTTCTAAATAATTCGACGGTGTCCAATTGTAGCTAATTAAAGTGATTTATCGGCCTAAAATCTTTGAGCATTTACGAAAGTTTGAAATCCACGATAATTACGGCAGATACATTTTAATACCGATTAAGCCACGGCAACGCATCGTTTGCTTTATGATTCTGTTCAATTAACGTGAATCAGGGCGATTTTATTTTTTTTCATGTCTTTAATTGCGCAGATGCCGAGTGAACCGACCGTGCGGACGTAGAAAAGCACGCTTTACTTTATGTCCGAACGCAGGGTACCGGAAATGAGAATGTAGAAAGTCAAGTCGGAGTCATAGTTAGAGATATATATTTTTGCATTTACGTTGAAACGATGTAAACAAGATTCTCATTCATTGTCCGCCTTCAGCGCGATGCTACTTACGCGGACGATGAACCTGAAACGGAGCTTGGATCAAATTCCTTGTTGCGGTGATTTAAGCTGTTTAAATCTAACGTGATTGTTTAAAAAAATTCGTTAACATTGCGAAACGTTTCGTCGGGTAAATATGATCCATCGACTATCGGATTCGAATACGTGTTAAATTTTATGTAAGTTGAAAGCAATGCCGTTGATGATGACGAATCTTATAAAGCTGTGTAAAAGTCAATGAGCTTCCAAATTTCCTATCCTCTCATAAAGACGCTCGCCTGTACTCGCGTTAATTGAACATTTTTGTGTATGATATCGCTGTCAAGTTTCTCACAAACGTTTAAGACTTCACTAAGATCTAATCGGCACGATTTCACTGGTCTAGAACGAAACACTCTCGACCACTCGCGACTTCGCACGCGGAAATAGCGAGGCTCTCGAGAGGACTTGTCTCTTCCGGTCCTCTCTTCCGTCGGTCGTTCGCGAAGCGCACGGTAATCGCACAGACACATCGTACTTACGATCCTCATCTCTCTCTATCTCTGGGTCTCTCCCGAAACTGCGGCGAGTCGGAACGAGCGCGTTCTCCGCGTTTCCCCGTGAGCCGTGCACAGGTCGGCCGCCAACTGCAGTTGCACTCTCGTTAAGCGGCGAGTCTAGGAGTATCGCGCAACGGTGGTGTGCCACCTGCCACGCGGGGGTACGTTCTCGGAGTCGCGGACTCGCGGATGGTAGGGGGGCTCCGGAAGAAACGCCTACTACGGTGCGGATCGTTGGAGTAGGTTCCCCGTGATGACGGCGGCGGATCCTAGGTGTCGGAGATTCTCTCACAGCTGCTGTCCGTCTTGGCAGTAGAGGACCGTTTGACTCCCGGTGGGGGCCGATCCTGAGACTTATATATGTCGACGTTGGAGGCCATCCGCGCGTCTGTCTCCCTGTTCCCCCCTCGTGCGCCCCCGCCCGAATCATTACCCTCCCAAGGGGCGCGAGCGATGGTCAAGGTGACCTTCGCTCCACCGCGGGGGATTCCGCGGGCAGGAAGTTGTGCGAGAGTAGCTTCGCGAGAAAGGCGAACACGCAGCCGCCTCGCGGATCGCCAGACGATCCATTCGATATTTAATTTTTTACTTGAACGCCGCCTGAGTCACGACGAGGAAGCAGGAAGGATGCCTTCGAGTGGCAACGAAAGCATTCTTATTAATCTATAAATTTATGTCTCGAAATTGAGTAGAGATGAGAATTCCTTATATAACCAGAGGAATTTTTAACATTGATAAGAACACAAATTGAGCAAAAAAACATGGTAAATTTTTTTACATAATTATATATTTATTAATTTTATATTTGCAGTAATAAACTTGAATCAGTTTAAATGTCTAACGACAGAGAAAAACTCAAATTATTTTGAATATTATTCGAAACAAAACAAGTTTTGTAAATCTTGAAAATTTTGAATGTGTTTTGAAAGTTTTAAATATATTAAGAGTCTTGAAAAAAAGCTTACATGTTTCTTAAAATATGTACAGATAGGGCAATTATGTTAAAATATGGATTAAAAAATAATTATACTGAAATAATTATACTTAAAAAATTTATGTTGGACGTTAAAATTGATTATTAGAATGTCAAAATTTTTTGTCGCAGTATCATCCTGCTTGAACGTCGTACATAATTATTTCGATAATCCGACATGAAATCATTTTCTAATCTATATCTAACTAAATTTTTAGATACAGCAAAATTTGATTTTTCTGTGTATTTTTTTCTTCACATTATTAAACATTATTTTAATTTATCTTTTATGTTATACATGCCGTGATAAAGATTTTTTTAAACTTTCAAAACTTTCAAGATTTCTTAACTTTGAAACGAGTCAAACCTTTCATGATCGAATTGCTTGAGAACTGAAAAGAAAAATTCAATAATCTGTCTGTGCCCAATAATCTGCATGTGCAGTAAGAAAAAAAGAAGAAAAGAAAAACAGGAAGGAAAGAAATCAGTGATATATTGTAAAATAAGAACGAAGGGGGAAATAAGAATGCAAATAATGATTAATCTCAGTCAAGTTGGAACACTTTTTCCAGTGACAAAGAACTTTTCTCTCGCCGTTCAATCATAGGGACGGCAAACTATCCGGCGTAATATTCTATCCGGCAAAATAATGCATGCGAGTGCTTAATGCATGTTCCGTCGACGTTACGTCTCAATGCCTATCGCATCATGCTCTCGATCGGAATCCGGATCTCTATTCCGTGAGTGCGGCATTATGACGTCAGCCGGTGTTGCAGAACGTTGTCTTGCCATGCAAATATCGTATCTTGAGTTACTAAACGCCCTTTCTTTAAAGCAATTGCTGAAAGGAGCGTCTTTATTCATTTACTTTAATAAATCGTTATCCCTATCAGAACGTGACATTCTTTTAATAACGCATTATTAATTTTCAACCACTTTGTCTGATATAATTATGGAAGCTCCGAGAGATCTTATCTAAACACGTCTCTATTAAAAATTACAATAAAACAGAAATCTTGTTTAGTGTTGATTACCGATCTCAAATTATTCGCCGGATCCAAGAAACAGTCAGGATGTAACAGTCACATCTGTATATGATTGCTTGTTAGCATTCACTTATAGAGTCAATTGATCGCATAATCATTATTATAATACTGTATTTAATTCCTGTATAATTGACCATTTGCGAGAAGATACGTTAATATACTATTCTCCCGAGATACCTCGTAACTTCCGACGTAAAAAAAATTTCCGCACGTACGTATGACATCCGCGCGTACAATAATTGCGGTAATAGGCTGCACATCCGCGAACGTTGTTATTAGAAAGGAAAAATTACCCTCTCATCTCTTTACGTAACCCCGTGAATGTCTCGCCTTGGAAAAAAAAAGGTTTCTTCTTATTGGCATATTTCTGATAACAATTAACGATAGCGAGAAACGTATGATATTATTTTGCTGTTACAAGAGAAATTCTGGCTGAATCTCCCGAGACGCTGTTCTCTCTCTCTCTCTCTCGAGACCATTTGAAAAGGAGTGCGAACCGTACGGCAAGTTAGCGCGATCGTACCGTGATAATTGCTCGAACGAAACGACGTACACCATACGCGAGACAGCTTACGTTTTACTTAACCGGGCAATCAACGTCAAAATGGGCCTCCAATTTAATTACCGCCGTTACGAACAAACGCTAACTATATCTGACCCATTTATCATAGTCGCGCTGCGGCGATCGTTTCAAGCAGAAATTCTCCCCGTTCGTGTGCAATTCGTCGTGTCTCGCGTTGAGAAAGTGCCCGCGCCACGGCAGCATCAACCGCGCGTGCTGGGCCCCCGTCGTGTGACCGGACCGCCGTGGTTTCTTGACCTTCGTTAAAAATGGAATTCCTCACCTTAACCCGTTAATTAGCGTGCCTCCAATTAGCGGCGACGATCACGAGCAAGGAGAGACCGGAGCGGAATGTCTTCCGATATATCCGGACAGCGTCCGCGTCCGGCTCGCAGCATTGCGAGCTTGAGGGAAGGTTCGGACCTTGCCGCGACTGGCTGCCTGGTGACCTCAGTCGCCTAAATTCGGTTTAATTAACGAGGTCACTCGCCCGAGAGATATTTCGCTCTCGAGCGTGTCGGCACGCGCTTCTCACAGCGCGTTTTCTCTCCTCTTTCTCCTCGCCGTCCCTTCCCTCTTTCTGCAAACGCGACTTCGTGGCATCTCTGGTACTTCGAGAGAAGATTTATGGCGTCTCGATCCATCGCACCGATTAATTCGCTCGCAAGCTGAAATTTATTTGTCTGCCGCTCATACGCGTGGCGGCTCCCCACATTCGTTTTATCAAGGTTCGATAAAGATGGGGCTAACGCGAGTCAAAATATCGATGTATAAGTGTGCAAAAAAGTTTTTTATTGCATCAGACACAATTCCGTAGTTGCTGTAATAAAAAGGATTATTGCGCACATCGCGCGCGCGACACTCTCGCTCGCAATAGTCTTATCTTAATCTTTACGAACATTGTAACATTGAGCTTTTACATTTTAAGTTGCATGGCTTACAATAATATTTTGCAATTCCGCGAAAACAAATGGCAAGGTCGCCCCAGATGTACAGATAATAATGTTTTTTATTAGCATTTCCAATTAATTGTGGCGAACGTGTCTAAACGTGTAGAAAGATTGTTACATAATTAAATATTACTGGATAAAGGACATTATTTCTGAAACCTAGCAATTAAATTTTGAAACATAACAGTTTGTATTAAAAATAACAATTTTTAATACAAACTGTTATTTTCTCTACTCTGACCTTCGGCTATATTTTCGAATCCGCGATTTCGATGTGCTTCCTGACGGTCGACCAAGCGAATTAAGTCGGGCCGAAGGGAAAATCCCGATTAAATCGATCGAGGACGTGCCAATTACCGTGAAGCATTGTCGTAAAATTGTATAATCAATTACGGGAACGGTAATGATACTTATGAAAGTATAACAAGGTCATTAGTCATTAAATAGAATATAGTTGGAAGAAGCGATAAGAAAAAAAGCGAAATCCGATGTTTATGCAGGATGCCGTCTGTGGAGGATGCTACGGCATTGAACGGCCCATTAATTTGTTTAACGTTTAACGAGGCTGACAAACAAAGCTGTCCCGTGGAAGCTGCTGCGATTAGCATTCCTCGCGTGGCATATGGCTTTGGTGCCTGAAATAGTTTTCAGGGTAATGAACAATGATTTTTTTATTGCTAATCCTTTTTCAGTGGCGAATGCATGAATAAAACCTGATGCAACGCGAACGAATGCAGAAAAGCAAGAGATATCGTCGACACGATCTTACTTGTAGATTGATTGAATCGCTCGCGACTCTACGTTTTACGACACGCGATACACGGAAGCAGAAACGTCATCGATAATTTAACATTGTTGAAAAAAAAAGGTTAATTGTTAGTAATTACCATGAGAATTATCTCCTGCGTTGCGGCATTCGTTATTACTAAAATAATTTATACATTCGCATTATTTTATCATATCATTTATCCCGTGAAATTTTTTGCATAACATTATACTTTAATAATCAAATCGTGATTTAAAATTACGTTAAATTATTATTCACACCCTAGAATTAATTAAGAAATAAAATATTACCTATCTACAGCTGATTAAAAACTAATTTAAATTCTAACAAGACATATCATTTTTTTAACTTGATAAAACTTTATCGTTACATTTATAACTTTATTATCTTGATTTTATTGACTTGGTTGATCTTTAAATCAAGGACACAAGACTACTCTATATTCATCAAAAAATGTATATCCTTGCTAGCAAGATTAATATTTTTCCGAGTGTCCCACGGACGACATTTACTCGTATATAATTTTGTCCTCTCTTTCCGATAGTTTTGCATAGTCTTACTATGCCAAGCCCCATACTATTCGTATTATCACAATTATGCATAATATGCGCGTAATTATATGAATTACTATTACATTATTAATGTAATTGTAGAAATACAAAGATTGAATAATCGAGGACTCAAAACCATGACTCAAAGCGATGACTCAAAACGTTTCGAGGCGACAGATACATAAGCGCGCTATTCGCGAAAATTGTCCCTAGGGAACCACGAGAGCACGAGATGATCCGTTTGAAGAGCAAGCCTAACGAGCTTGTGCCTCGAAGGTTGCACGGCTCGACCTCATGAAAGGTGTATTCGTACCGCTAATTACCCGCCTTCGGTGTGCCGCATCGTCTTACGAACAACAAACTGGCAATTCACTGGACGCGCGTCACGCGCATTGGACGTCCATGAACTAATTTCGTTTTCAAACGGAAACACAAAGAATGGCCATTTCCGACAGCGGTGACGAAAATATAAAAATCATCCGCGCTTATCGCCCAATTTTTCGGAAAGTAGAGCAATTGTGAAAAACAGTCTCTCTTGGAATGTAAGATTGTTTATGAAAGTTTACCATCACTAAAAATTTGCCAAAACTAATGTTTTACATATAATGCATCGAAAGGCTAAATAAATATGAAAAACTTACAATAATTGCAATATTAAATGCAACTGTATCGTATTAAGATAATATTGAGTCTACAATAATGATCAGTTTAATAATTCTTTATAAAGAAATAATTTTATATATAAAAAATAGTTTTATATATAATAAAAATATACATATAGTACAAATTAGCAATTATAATATTTTTATTTGAAAATACGATAATTAAGACGAAAGTTTTGTTTTCAAATATATGTTGTAACATGCGATTATAAAATTTTATTAAATTATAAGCTGTCAATTAAGTTATTAAATAATTATTAAGTTATTAAATAATTACGAAGTCATATTCCGCAATATCAGATAGTATTTCTAAATTTCTTCCTTTCATTAGTTCCGGCTAACGGGTGAACGTTCCTATAAATCACGATACGACAATTCCGGCGTATCAAGGACTGCGAGAAGTGCATGTTCAGTTCACGGTCGATTGCGTTTCAATTGTCTAAGTGTCGTCTTGAAGTCCCAAGATTCTCTCTTATCAATAGTAATATGCAAAATTCTCTCGAATACAATTACATACAAGATATTCTTGCTTAATTATACTAAATTAAAAACTCTTGAAAACATAATAATTGCTATATTTTATTATACTTAAATTACTAAATATTTGTTATAAATAAAATTCGATTATTCGAGCATTATTATTTTATTGTACTTTTATAATTTATGTATCTAATTTATATATCAGTTAGGATCTT
Source organism: Solenopsis invicta (assembly GCF_016802725.1). Taxonomy (NCBI): domain Eukaryota; kingdom Metazoa; phylum Arthropoda; class Insecta; order Hymenoptera; family Formicidae; genus Solenopsis; species Solenopsis invicta. The sequence goes on along the minus strand of NC_052674.1, from coordinate 9,699,280 downwards.
CTGAAATTGTATAATCGCTAATTATTCATGATCTATGACGCGTACAATTGTACACATGGAATCATATTTCTGAAGTAAGGTCGTTATTCGTGCCAATCTAATCCGATCCAAACTAATAATTTCCGCTTCGTTATACGTATAGAGCACGAGATGAGAAAACATCTCGAGTTCCGGTAAAGATCACGCGAAACTTATTGAAAAACGATTCTACGGACACGTGCCACTTGCGAGATCAATCAGAGATCAATATCTTTGCATTAGGAGAATTAATGATCATGTTCGTTTAAATTGATTGAACAAGTGTCAGTCTGCAGTTCGCAAATAGAAAGGAGGAAGTATCATGCAGACACCAAATTATTCACGTACGTTGCAATTACACTTGGAATTATTTCGATTAACATTGCAGATTTTATGCCTCGTAATAATTGGCGTCACATTCAGCGCGAGACCTTTAGAAATATTAAACAAGGGCGTGTTGCGTGCCACGGAATTAATTAATCTCGAAAGAAACGACTCGGAGGACGAGAAATTTGAAATGCAATATTTTTATTACACGAGAAGAAAAAAATATAACGAGAGCTAACAATGGCTCGATACTGATCAAAGGTTCACCATTTCCCATCAGTCTTGCTCGTGTTTACACAATCTTTTGAAATATTCGATTGTTAGAGAACTGCTGCGACTGATTTGAAATCGAACTGAACGGTACCTGCAGCAAGAAACACGTAAACGAGGGACTGTGTGTCGTAACTACAAGCGTCTACGGCTTACGAGCAGACTGGCAAAATTAGGCCACTTCTCGTGTGTGTTAAATCGCTCTTATTTTCTGCTATTTTCTACGGTAAACACGGGTTTAAGCGGGTGTCTACTAGATAACTTCCGATTAATCGCAATAAATCCCTCCAACAAAACAACAGTAATGCGCAGCCATTACAATATCTTGCACCAATGTTACGTAATATGATGTTTCAACTACACTTCTTCGATTTCAAAATTACATTTCTTGTAACAAAATATACTTATCGTAAGAAATATTTAATCGCTAATAACAAACTCGTTAATATGATCTCGATAATAAAACATTTTGTTTAAATATGATTAAATAAAAATAAAAATTTAATTTTCTTTAAATCAACATATTCCTTATTTAAATCAAACACTTTTAATCGTATAATTTTGGTACGCTTGTGATCCTTTCATTTTTGATAATTTTAAACTTTCAATGTTTAACCATTTTCAAGTTTATTATATTATTGTCATAAATAAAATGACATCAAAAACTATAATTTATAATTATTTACAAACTTAATAAGATAAACGTCCCAGTGATCACACGTATCTAGACTTATACAAAACTGCTTGTTATTAATCTCTTAAATGCTTTTATAACATTAAAATTCAATTGCAATATTTAAATATATTTAAGATTACAATTAAATTTTAATATTAAAATAAAAAGGCATTTGAAATTAATAAGTTCCTGTGTAAGTGTCTGAATATAAATACATAGGACGTTTATGTTGTTACAACATTTATTCACATTTGTTAAAATATATTTTATATTAAATATAAAAATTAAAAAGTATTAAATAAAATGTAATGAAAATTATAAAATAAAAGAACGAAAAAGACAAGAGTCAAAAAAGAATAATAAAGCGATTAGAATGGTAAGATCTAATTTTTATCTGATTGCATCAGTAATTTGTTTTTAACGCCACTTTTTTTTAGGTCTCTTTATCACGTACGCAGAATTTGTTAAGAAACTCGTAAATCTCCTAGAAAAGTAGTCATGGCGACGTTACGCTCGAACAGAGACATCCACTATGTTAATTAATCAATTTTTAGCATTCCGTTACCTGATTTAACTGACGTGCCCGTCAAAGGTTGACATTTAAAATACGTTATGCTTATAACGTGTAACACGAGCAAGCCAAGAAAGTGGTCTCAGGTTTCGATTAGATCATTTCGACATGAATCTAAATATTATCGTTACTTCGATGAATTTGGATAATACAAGAGAATCAAGAAATCATTATATTATGTGTTTATCGTAACTCTTTTATTATAAAGTTACAAATGATACTATACATAGACGTACATATTGTACATGTATTTATAGTTGCGCAACGTGAAAGCAAATTTAAGTACGAATTAAACTGACTGAGATTCCGTTCTTTCATACGCCTTTCATATGGCAGCATTCGCCGGCGTACGCACGTATTTCGATTGAAACGGTTCGATTGAGTAAGTCGCTTCGTGGCAAACGCGATGAAATTTGCGTAACAGCAAAATTCCTTTAGATCGCTATCGGATATGACCGGATGATTGCGGCAATGACATAGTGACGACATATCTCGCGTATTAAATGTTGATAATTACAACTTATGTTGCTGAATTGTAACAATATTTCTGTATTATTTATTTTAATGCGAATAAAATAAGTAATCAGGACTTTTACCATTTCGCAGGAATTGAACTTACCGAGAGATGTGAAAAATTGAAAAATGAAAATAATGTTCTGTTCAGAGATAAAGTAGAATTCTCTAGTTACAATGACGTTACCTTTTACACGATAATATCTTCTGTTTTTTTAATTGGAAGTTAAAGCGATCTAGTTGTTTAGTAAAACAAAATTTTAAACCTCAAATTTTGCAACATTTTGCAAAAATTTTTTCTTCTTATTTGAGTTTAATAAAAAATAACCGTATGATTTGTATAATGTATATTTTTGCAGTTCTTGTCTGTTAGTATCATTCAATGGTTATTCTTTACCAGCATATGATAGAGTAAGAAACTGTCAGGCAGTATATAGCTGCTCACCTTTGCCTACCTTGCACCTTGCAAGTTTCTTCGTTGATGGCGACACTTTGAAATTCTTGAAAGTCACTTGTTTAATCATCCTTTATGTTTGTTATATAGTTACATATTTAATAAATTTTTTATTTTATATTAGAGAATTATTTTTTATGATAATCTTTCATGTTTGTTTCTATTGCGGAATAATTTTAAAAAAATTCACCATTTTATAATTTAATAAATTATAAATCATGAAAAATGTTGCATAATTAAAAATGCATTAAAATTGAGCTTAATGTAATTAAAATATGCCGGAGATATTGTAAAAATTATTATTCAGCACTAAGATCCACTGCAACCAATATAAGCCGTCTCATATTTATATTTAAAATATAAATATGATACTCAAAGAAATTATTGATTGATAATCAATAAAATATATTTTTTCCTAGAAGATTTTTTTCTGTACTCATATATTCCCGAAGTAAATCTGAAGATGACGAAATGTCGATTAGAGGAGCAGTCTTTCACTACGTCATTCATCTCCAGGAAATAAAACCTCACCTGCAGCATCATCACGCACCAAATAATTATGATAATACGACGTTTTCAATGACTCACAAAATCGCGACAGTTTCTGCCATCCATGATCACAGAACGAATTTACCTTGCGGCAATTATCACCGCTACTTCCTGTGTTTCATATCGATGACGCGCCCAAAAGTCATTATGGAATTCTTTGAAGCGTAAATTTTTACAGGCATATTTATTGAATAGGAAAGCACTGCAGAAGCTTTTCCCAGTACAAAATAAAATATTAATCTTTTTAATAATATTTCCATGAAACATAATGTGTGTTACAGAAAATGCGATCTTTTTACATTTTCCTTTTTCAATAAAATAAATGGTATCGAGAAACATTTTAATTTTATAGGAAGTTAATAAAAAATCTTTTGGTAATAAAATTCTTCTACGCTCGGACATTGCATCGCAATTGACTATGCAATGTGGCGTTGTGGAATGTCTTGCGGTTTCTTGCGGAACCGCGGCAGACGTTGAAGAAAATCTCGACAACATGCGCCGCTTACTTCCATCGATTTACGTAATTAAATGTGCGTACAGTTAATTGTCGATCTCTCAGTACCGATATATTAAGATAGTATAATCTGTGTGCATAATAATGTATTTTGTGCCATTGCATTCATCGAGCATCTTCCTGTCTTTCAGAGATAAAATTAATTGCCGCATAGTGGAATTTTGCGATCTCACGACGTCATTTTACATACAAAAGAATAGCCGCGTTTTAAAAGAAAGCGTAAACTCGGTCAATGTCGCGCAAAAATTCTTGAGTATAATTTATGTGTCCTAATAATAAATTATATTATATTATATAATCACTTTTATATCATCAGGTTTCATTATTAATTGTATTCTGAATATTGAATATTAAACATTATCGCGTAATTAATTGATTATTTTACTCGATTTTATATCCACGTATAAGCCAAGTTTACGTCGTTATAAATAAACTTGGCTGTCTGCGTCGCGTTTTGCATTGACTGACACTGGAGTTAATATTCCCCACCATAATTAATGGTAATTTGACCAGCAGTCATACGTACGAATTCAGCGTCTTATATTGATCTTGACCTTCGCAAGACCGCCTAATTACGTACATGTTTTACTTAATAGCCGGAATTGTTCATGTTGTTGACTTAAGCAGATTGTATTTCGACATGTGTAAAACGATTTATTTTTATATCATTTAGATACAGAGATATTATACAACTATTAAAAATATTATATTTAATTTATTTATTTGTCTCTTTTGTATTTTTATAATTTAATTCAATTTAATTTATTTTTTAATCTACTTTTACACAAATCTTTATTATCAGAATGATTTGACACTCTATCAAAACTGTAATTATCGTCTTGTTACCTTGAATATATACAGAAATATTCTGCATGATAAAAATGTTTGGAACATTAACATTTTACAAAAAAAAAAAAAAATGTTTGCTACCGCGTATATTTCTTCAGCATTAAAGCAAAAAAATTTATTTATATATTTCTTCTACAGCACGCACTCAGAAAAAGAAACATTCTTGAGAAACATATATTTATGTTAAAAAAATAAAACAGCACGTGCCAGGTTGAAAAAGTTACTTGCTACGTTGCTAAAGAAAATATACGGAGATTAAATTAATGTAGGAAAACAAACCGTACGTGCCCCAAGATTTATGCCAGAGGCCGCACTGTATATTGCAACCGGGTATTAAAAGTAACGTCAAATGAAGAGATTTACGAGAAGCGCTGCATTAAAATTCACGAAGAAGATCGTAATAAAGAGCGTTGCGAATTGCCCTATGCAAATTTCCATGATCCTATGATTTTGCGCAATCGACGTGTCTCTCATAAAAGTTTTTTTTTTTTTATATATTTTTTCTGCGTGGTCCCGCCGCGCCGTTCGCCGCCACATCGAGTCACACGACACACATATCGCGGTACGTGTGTGGAAAAAAGAAGGTTGGCTCTTGCTCAATCGACGTGATTCAGAGAGTACGCAGGGTCGTGAGTACCGGGCGCGACAGGCAACACAATCTCCGTTAATGACTACGTAATACCGCGAGGAAACCGTCTTAATCGCGGGCTAAACAGCGGCACACGAACACATTTCGTGTTGGGTGGGCGATTTCGCCCGAATTAAGAGAATGGAAAAAATGCATTCAACGCGAAGATGAGACACGGTGGCTTCAGCAATCGCGTTTCTACTTGCCGCTTGCGGACGGTGAGGTTTCTAATTACGAGCTTCTTCTTTCGATTAAGAAAAAAAAGAAGAACACGTTTTTTTTTTAATCTACACTTAACGTTGTATGTCTCGTAATTACGCAGTAATTACAGATTGCGGCTTGCAGATTGCCCCTGCTGCCGCTCGCAAGCGAAATCGAGAACGCGAGTGAGATCAAAGTCTAGAGATTCTTTGCCGCAACCAGGGATCGCGCCGAGGGATGTCACACCCTCCCTCATTTGTATTCTAAATGGGGCGAGATAAAAATGGCACGCACACAAAAAAAATTGTTCCTTTTACGGCCTTGCTTCAACGACGTAGTTTAAGCTTTGTCGGCAGTTTGAAGTTTAGGCTGCGCACGGTGTGCGTTCGCGATTATCCGCGGCTCGTGTCGCCGATTTATTTAACGTACGCCACTTTATGTAATACGCTATCCGCATTACGTATTTCCGCTTTATTTACTACTCGGTCACAGATCACCTTGAAGACCGACCGGCAATCAGGCCAGTTTCTTGCTGTTGTTTGCGATTGAGTTCATGAAATCAATTTTACCGTATCACGGAGATCATGATTTGTTTCACCGTCCTGTTTGCTCGTTAAGCCCCTCGTTAAGTTAGACAATCTGTCTTTTCGTCAGAAATCAGGAAATCAGAATTCTGGTTACTAACTTTATGTGCTGTGTAACATAAAAAACATTTAAAAAATCAGAGTATACGTTTTTAATTTTTTAATGTTTTTCTGTTACACCGGCATAAAGTTCTATCCTGTAATTTACAATATATAGTATTAATATATTTGAATATATTTTTAATTATTTTTATGTTACAAATTTAATTTGAAATTAAATAATAATAAATTTAATTATCAAAATGTACACATAGAAAATTATAAATAAAATTTTCCCGTGAAGTTTGACAAAAATTAAATTGTCGAAAATGAATAGCGCTAGCTCCTTGCGTCTTTCCGTCTGTGAGATACGCGATTAAAAATTTAAATTCCATGTAAAAGATTTCATCGACCGTTTGAATAATTCTTGCATCCGCGCGCGCATGTCGCATTCTGCTTTGCATAATTCTTAAGCGTAATACCGGTTACTCATCTCAACACTTTCCCACGTTTCCTCGGTTCTACGTAAAGAGATAAATAATTATCAGCGCTCATTACGATCGCATTGTTATCGCGTGATAATACACGTATAGAAAATTCATAGTTCAGAAATACACACGCCTTATTAATTCCAAGGTTACGAAGAAGGAAGCGCGCGTCTAGAAAATCTACATCGCGAAAAAACGATGGATTTTCTTATCTCCATTTATTATCTGTAGCTCTTTCTATATATTTTAATGTAGTTAAATTAATATATTTATATTTATTGCAAAATAAAATTAAGACGCTGTGGCATATTTTAAAAACGCATATGTTTATAACGAAAGATAAACTTTTTGAAGTGTAACTTTTCATGATTTGTAATAACTTCGCATATTTTTCTTAAGAATCATTTTATGATTAATTATCTTCTTTCAATTTTTGTAAGTACAGATCAAACACATAACAGATCGGAATGACGTTAAAGTAAAAATAGAAACAGAAACTCTCAGAATGAGTAGAATGACGTCAAGTAAGTGACAATGGAAATAGAAAAGTCGTATTTACAGAATCGTCAAAGAGACGTTACCCGCTCTGAGGAAAGGAAATAAGAGAATTGGCCATAACTGTGTATATGAATAACAATGATCGAAATACCGGCAACGACATTCAATGCATTTCCGGCAATTTTACGTGAATTTCTTGCGACCTGTGCCACTTATTGTTAAAATAGCATTGGAGTACGACGAATTGCGCAAGTATCAACGTAGCGTCATCTCACCTTTTTTGCCCGCCCGAAAGTAATCTGCGACGCGAACAAAGTCGATTAAGATCTGTCCGAGAGTGCAAAAAGAATCGCGAGAGACACACACTACCGCATAAACGTATGGTGAACATAAAATGAACACATTCGTGTGTACTTGAAACTAAAATTGCGGTCGGTACGTGAGACCGGTGCACGCATTATCTGCCAATGAGATTAGCATTGTCCAAGTCTAGGCATGCAGGGAACTAGTGTACTTCCAGTAAGATATCTGTACGACCATAACACCAATAGTAACGTAAAAGTATACACGTTGATTTAGCTTTACAAAGCAAAACATTTCAACGCTGACCAATCATTACATTGAAGGATTTTGATGAATATTCGGCTAGATACAGATTGAAAAATTATATGATTGACTCATCAAAATAATTATACAATGCACAAGCAACGCTGTGTAACGTTTAAGCATTCTGATAATCAGTTTGAGCGTTCTACATAATTATTTTGATGATCTAATAGAATTATTTTTAGAATTGTATTTGTGTTTGTGAAGCTGGCACATTATTTGGTGGAAAATTACTAAACATTGACAGTTCTGGGTTTATTTTCAATAGTTCAACAGTTCCTGATAGATAAAACAAATAGTTCTGGCCTTTAAAGCGAAAAAAACGACAAGGAGGACAAAGTGAGGTGCCAGATTCACGCAGCACCTCAGTTTGTCCTGCGTCATTTTCCAGACCCAATTCTTGTAGGATTTTAAAAGATCTATAGTTCTAGATGAGTTCTAGAAAGAGTTCCAGCGTTTAACACAGTTTATTTAATTTAAAAAAAAAATTATTATAAAACATTTATGTTATAATATTACATAATATTACATTCTGTGTATGAAAAAATATTTTTCCTATAGTTCTCAACATATTAAAGCGCCTTCAGAAGAGTTGCGGTCGATTCAGATATTAGTTAATCAACAAAAAATTAATAACTTCCGAAAAAGCCGATTTTTTCCATATATGGGTGAGATGCTGATCTTTTTCAAAGAGTTCTGTGTACGAAAAAATATTTTTCCTACAGTTCTCAACATACTAAAGAGTTTTCCGAAGAGTTGCGCTCGATTCCGATATTAGTTAATCAACAAAAAGCGGAACGCGCTTTAATATGTTGAGAACTGTAGGAAAAATATTTTTTCGCACACCGAACTCTTCGAAAAAGACCAGCACTTCATCTAAATGTGCGAAAAATAGGCTTTTGCGGGAGTTATTAATTTTTTGTTAATTAACTAATGTTGGAATCGCCCGGAACTTTTCGGAACGCGCTTTAATATGCTGAGAACTGTAGGAAAAATATTTTTTCGTACACGGAACGTTATTATGTAATATTATAACATAAATGTTTTATAATAATTTTTTTTTTTTTTAATTAAATGAACTATGTTAAACGCTGGAACTCTTTCTAAAACTCATCTAGAACTATAGATCTTTTAAAATCCTACAAGAATTGGGTCTGGTAAATGACGCAGGACAAACTGAAGTGCTGCGTGAATCTGGCACCTCACTTTGTCCTATGGGTTTTTTCGCTTTAAAGGCCAGAACTGTTTGTTTTATCTATCAGGAATTGTAGAACTATTGAAAATAAACCCAGAACTGTCAATGTTTAGTGATTTTCCACCAAATGTTGTGCCAACTTCACACACACATTGTATTTAGCTAAATTTTTAAATATTTCAGCGAAACCGTTCTTTTCGTGTATACACTGAGAGAAAAAATTACTAAAAGTTTGAGTAAATATTTGTTTGAATAATTGCAATGGAATATTTACTTACGATATATAAATATTTACTGAATAAAAAAATGATAGTTAAATTAAATTAGTGGTTCTTGCACTAAATAAATATTTCGTCGCTACTATTCAAGCAAATATTTATTAAAATTTAGTAATTTTTTTCTCTCCAAGCACGTAATCAAAAGAAAAAAGGCCACAATTACTTATTATATTTAAATAATATATTTACTATTTGTTATCATTATTTATTATGTTTGCAGTATATTGTTTAAAAAAACTTGACATTAAAATAATTGATTTAAAAATTTTTTAATATAGATATTAAATAGGACTCTCTGTTTCTCTTTCTCTCATAATTTATAATTTATGATTTTAAGTCAAATATTTTTTTTTAAATTCAAATAAGAATATTCTTAAAGCGAAATTGAGTAAAGAAAAAATCTCACAATTGTTTACCGGTACAATTGGCTATCATAAACTATGTATTACCTACAATTTTAAAAATAATGTAGGCAATAACCTAGATCAAATGATAACTATCATAATGATAAACATTAAATTAGAGATGCAAATCTTGAACTTTTTCTCGTAATTCAAAACAAGAGCAACGTAAGTGTCAGACGTTCAATGCGGCAAAACTTAAAACCATCTGAGAATAAATTATATGAGCCATATTTTCTTATATTATACAATATCCACGATGTAAGAGCAGATTATGTAAACAGGTATATCGCGTATACATGCGAGCGGCATCGTACGACACGGAATATGCAGATACATATGCACGTAAGAACTTCGCCATAATGGCTCCAAGGTCTCGTAAACTGGCCTAGACCATTTGCAGTTACGTACATTCCAGATCGTCGTGAGACTATCCTCTCAGCCCGCAGCTGGGCGCGGTTGTTTACGCTCCTTTACTGCGAGCTGCCGTTGTATTAATCACAATCGTTACGGATAACCCTGCGCGGTCGCCGTCAGGGCTGTCAAAGAGAGCGCCGATCATGAAAGCTAAAGTGGAACATGTAGTTCAAGATCAGCTACCGCGCGAACGCGCCTGGCGAGAAATGTTCGTGTGTATATACGCGAACCGATTCATATCGTTAACTTTACGAGTTATAAAGCGCGCACGTTACACGCATGTACTGTCCGCGGTTTACACGATATTTTTTCCCCTCTCCTTTTTTTTATTAGCCGTGCGCAGCATCCAGAACGTTAAGGTCGCGTCCCTGCATTGAGATACACTCCTTGTTGACGGTTGGAGGTAAATTGAGTCAACGATTTGCTGAACATTTTTCTGCATCATAGTTTATTTTTTTTATCGCAAATTTTAAATAAATAGCGTCATAGCTCGCAAGGAAAAAAAAGAGATTGATTAGAATCGGAAAACGACACGTGTCGTCCTGTCTCGATGAGACCAAGCGCTCGTGAGTCATCTCGCTGGCATAATTGCACGAGAGTAATTTTTAAGTCAATGATTCACCTGTTCATTTATGTTTCATCTGACACGCCCTTCGGCGATTCATCTAAGAGCTATCGTGCGTGTGGACAAATCACGCTTGCAACTTCTGCATCGTCCGGTACAGGTGCCATATTTGCGAACAGAATATCCCGCAACCGTGTAACACTTTAACAGCGTATTTTAGAAATTAGCCGGGGTTGAAGGTTCTCATGCTATGAACATCAAAGTCGCAATTACCTTCGAGTTGTAAGCAATCAAAATTAGCGAAGAGTATTGCTAATTTGAAATCCGTTTAAATTTATAATTGCGATCGTTAAGTCGGAGGAGGCAAGCGTGCGCGTACAAACACGAATGGACAACTTGTTTCAATGAGCGGCTACATCATTCGCAATTATCGAAGCGTTCCGTACGATGGATTCCAATCTGTCATTCCTACATGCGTGCCATTCTGTCGTCTTTAGATTAAATAATATTGATTTTTATTACCTATCTTTTCTTTTGATTTCTTTATTGCTGCGTGATGAGTTCAAGCTTCTAATTACGCCTCAAATATATAACAAAAATATTAGTATTAAATATTGCTTTAAAATTTAAACTTTAAATTGCAAGAATTTTTTCAAAATTGCAAATATTTCAAAAGAAGTCGTTGAAAATCTCGAATGTTTTGAAGATCTTTCGGAAAATCTAGTCGGCTATAAGACGGGATAATGCAAAGACTGAAAGTGGAGATAAAAAAGTAAGAGATTCCTGCCTCTTTACTGATAAATATTTTACAATTAAATTTTTTTATCTACATTTTTAGTAAAATAATTTGATATATTTATTATTTGAGTAATTTTAAATCACATCAAATTCTACTAAAAAAAATAGATAAAATTATTTATTTGTTGAATATTTGTCATTAAAGAGGTAGGGATCTCTGACTTATCTTACCTCTTTTTCCAGATATTCTTATTGGTGACTAGATTTTCGGAAAGAGCAATTTTTTAATCTTCAAATCTCAATTATCAAAAAAAGCTTTAAATTTTCTTGAAAGAAATGTGGTATCCAGTATAATTGCATGATAAAATAATTATGGTTATATTATTTTTTGTTTTATAAACATTTTTATATAATAATTGCAATCATAATTATAGTAAGTGTATGTAACTATTTCTTTAACCTTCACTTACCACTTATGTAGTAATAATGACTAATAGCTTTAATTTAAATGACTAAAACAACAAATATATAATTGGTACTGAAAATAACTGTGAATTATAATTGAATTATAGTAATTGCAACCATTTTTTCATTTTATTTTAGAGCCTGAGTAATAAGCATTTTAAAAAAACAAAAAAATGCGCAGAGAGAGAGCTCTTATTCTTGCGAACTTATTAATAGGATAAAGAATCTTATAATAATTGCAAAGCTGTTGTTTTTTTTTGAATTATTTATAAAATAGAGCGCTTGGAAATAGAAATACGCGTAAGAAATATCTTCGCTAGACTTGAAAGTGGAATGTCAGTGTAAAAATTATTCAGTCGTTTTCACTCACTCCACCGTTGCTGCTGATACCTTCCTGAGCCTCTCCTGCGCCCCATTGCCCTTCTTCACTCGATTAAGTCACTCACTCGCGAAAACACAATTGATTACGATCGATTGCGCATCATTTCTGAATAATTCTACGTAGATCTCACGACGGTATTACGTGCGGTATTTTACACGATACCGTTAATCACCCGCGGCACGCACTTGACTATCAAGGATAGTGAAAACATGGAAAAGATATTTCACAAAAAGCTGTTATTTGCTCGATACTCGTTGCATCTCGCGAATTATCACTATAAACAAACCTTGAATAGCGAAGAGTTTTAACGTGTCGCCGATCAAACATCAAAATTACGCGCTGCGCAGTTGACATATACTTAAATATAGAATTACAACTCCAGTTGCTAATTAAGCAACAAGCGACACTTATAATTAGTATCAATCCACGCATTCGTGACGATCCGTTAACGACCGAAGAATTCGAAAGCGACATCCGCAACTTCTGCGCGTGATACGATTCCGGCAGTAAAGTCGAGATAATTAAAGAGGAAGTATGCAACATCGAAATTCAATTTGTTGCACGTGTGATAAGTAATATGTTCTGTCGTATTTTGTACGGTACGTTTATGTCTTACGTTTTCGTATCTATTGTGCGTTACGTTCAATATTTATTGAAAAAAACTGATAAGTATTTAATTATTGAAATTAACAAAAGTGTTCCTTCTAGTATTTTTTTCTCTGTAGATTTTTAGAGGATTTTTTTAATTTGCGTAGAATTTTGTAGAACTTTTTTTCGCGCTTTTGTTTCTATCAAGTAAATCTCGCATGCAAACACAAAGAGGAAGAGATGCAACGTGTGATACATTCAAAGAGATAACGATTACGTGAACGGAGCGCGATGGAGCAATTAAGTGATTTATGAAACTCCAAGATAAACCGAGCATGATTTTTCAGAGACACAGCGGGATTTGATTAATCGAACGGATTGATTAATTATAGGCACTTCTGGTGTCTCACGATATTTGTATTCTGATCAAAAAAACAAATGAAGAACGCTGCTGCCGGACATTGTTGTTTTGCCACCCGAGTATCGCCTGCTGAATTAAAAGGCACAAAAAACGAAACTTATATAAGAAAATAATTTATTTCTAAAGCAGAGAATTCGATTGTTTGTAAAGCAGTCGTATCTTAATTTTTCCATTTAAAAAAAAAAGTGCAAAGAAGGATTTTTTCCTAAGTTTTATTTTTTCAACAAATTGAAGACATTATCATGGTCATTTTTTTCCAACCTGATTTTTTGCCTCAATTTTATTTTTCAGGAAATTCAAAACTTTTATGCACTTTAGCGTGTCCTTTGTCCGATGAACTTTATTTCAAGTTGATCGAGAACATATTTACTAAATTAATGTGTTATTTGTTTTTCTAAAACTTGTAACTCCCGAAAAAAGAAAAAGATTTTTTGTAATCAAATAAGACAAATTGTTACGTATTTTTAAAATGATAATTTTGTTTTATTTCTATCATAAAACAGATTGATAAATTTACAGTCTAATAAATTGTGCAATAGTGATAAAGCATTTCATGGATTTTTTCTACTTCAGTGATAAACGATCGAGTAACGTCTTCATTTTTGTTATCTGTTAAATGCATCGATGCGATTTCTTCTCTCGTCGGTATGACTTACATCGTAGATGCAAGAATGAATCGTAATGAAACTTTTACTTATTCATCATTAGCGCAAGTTAATTTATCAAATTCTTAACGTGTCGTTTATCTAAATCTCGACGCCAAAAACGCACATCTATTATTTTTAATTTTCCACGATTTTTCACGCCTTCCCGCTCGGGTAATCTTTTCTATGAGTGGTTTCGAAAACAAATCTTAAATGTTTACAGAGTCGCCAAGAGTAAACGTGCGCTCCGATAGACAATAGGCCTCATTGAGAGAAGTCGGCGAATGACTCTTGTCAACGTAAGAGCCTCAAGTTGTCGCAATCCATGGCCGGTTGGCCCTCGACCCCCATCGTTCTACCTCTCGTCACCACTTGGCGCTCCTATGTTTCCATTTGCCCTTCCTTCGTTCCCCTTAATCTAATTGGCATGCTTTTCGCGAAGTTTCCTGCCGTTTCTTTTAAACTCTCGTGAGCGCGCTGAAATTTTAATGCAAGAAAAACTCGTTCAATTGGTGACTTGGTCCTGACTCGAATGTACGTAGTTTTTCACTTCTTGCTCCTTCCAAACTTTTCTCCTTCCTCCCGAAAGAGACTTGGTCCCCTCAAATGCAGACAGAACGAAGAATTATTCATCTTCCTCTCCTCGTCCTCGGTTATTTCCACCTACTCCCACGACAATACGTCTAAGCAACAGCGACATCGACATCGACGAACCAACGACACGAATGAGGTGCGCGCGAATCCCCCACCTTTTTCGCTACGGATGACCTCCTCGTGGTCGCGTTCGAACAGCTTCGCAGGGATAAATGTACACTTGGCGTCGTCCACGAGGCTTTTAGCGTCGGCAGAACGAGACCGTCGCTCGTGTTAGTCGTGCTCGATCGGTGGAACGGAATTTCGTACGACGACGAGGAATTATTGCGTGCATCCGCGAACGATCGATAGACGATAGTAAATGATCGTCAGCGAGGATTGAGACGAATTCGACTTTCATGGAGTTTGCTTTCGGTGGAACCGGCGGAATGTTGGATCGCGTCAGCGCCAACTTTGTAAGTTAATACATGTGGGGTGCATGTCTTTTACAGTGATTTTAATACTAGAAGGACGAAAATTGTTCGTCATTATTTTAATGAGTACCACAAATAGCATGATCTTCGTCTGCTGGAAAATGGAAAATCGCGTAATTCTGATCGGCGAGAAATCGAAAAAATCTGAGGACTTTGATAAAAATTTAGTGAGCTACGATTGAGATAAGAGAGGACGCTGTACCCATCGAAATAATGAGTGCACTCCTTCTAGTGTTAAATATCGTGAATGTCTTCTATGTATGGGACGAATGTGATTAAGTAAATTAGGAATTTAAATAGCGAAAGGCTAAACGAATGTAAAATAGTGTTAAAACTGTGTCAACATTTTTTATACGGTAATATCCAGGATATACGAAGATATTCAGGTATCAGTTATTATGTAAAGACGCACAATTTATTTTTTAATTACTTGTACAAAAAAACTTTGTTTTTTTTTTACCTAACATCTATTAATATAATTAATAATTTGATCAATCCATAACTTTTTCTGTCCAAAATTTTAACATTTCTTTTTAAATTCGAATGATAATGTTTTGCTTGAATTTTTTTTAAATTTATAATCTAGCAACTGCAATCTTGTCGACAATATTTAAATAATTTTTAATATACTGTGATTTTTAATAATTACGATACAAATTAAAAATAATTATTTTACAGACAATATATAATTATAATACGTGAGACCTATGTAAATATTTATATAAATATTTCTTTTATTCTTTTTAAAATTATCTCTCAAATCTTACATATTACACGTTACATCCTGCATTTCATACTAAAAATGAATTCAGCCGGTCTTGTATAAAGAACAATCATTAGAAAATAGATGCAAGGCTTCTAGGCATCCATGAATCATCTCCATTCGTTGGATTATAATACACGATACTTAAAGCATACCATTATTACATTTAACGACGACCTCGTTTGTACGCTTATTAAGTATGCTCGGATTATTTTCCATAAATCTTCGTCTTGTCTTATATTATCGGCTATTATTTAATATAAAATATTATATTGCCGGTTTACTGGGAATATTATTAAAACGCGGCTATATTAGCAGAAACGTAAATAAGTCATTACTTTAGTCAGAGCAGCGTGAAATACTAATAAAGCTCACGCTGTTGCGCGGATTAAAAAATAAATATGATAGATACGTATTCTTCACCGAGCGCAATTGTACCAAACCAAGGTCATCGCATCTCGATCAACCGCAGGTGACCTACTACTGTGCATAAGCAGATACCTTTCATGCTGGGAGGAAGTACGTAACGCGAAGACGTAACACGTGACCGTGAGACCAACAAATGAATTGCGCGTAAATGCTCCGCTCGTAATGTCATAGTGTGATTTAGAGAAACAATGAGATTTCTATAGTAACTTGTAAGAGTGCGAGGGGTTCCATAATAATTTTGCGCGCGGTAATTTCTGGCACGATAATTCTACTTGCACGAAGCTCGGTCCCATCGCTTCACGAATCGACTATAATTGTTGTTGCGCGGGAGAAAGCTGAGCCTATTATATCTCGCACACATTGCTATATGTCCTACTTGACGCAAAATCTTAGATTACTTCCGATAACTCGATCAATGATACCTTCTCTCTTTATTTCTTGATGCCGATACCTTCATTTAGGTAAGATAATTTAAGTTTAAATAAAATACACATTCGGCGATCACAAAATTATTCAAGACTTTATTTTTACGTTACGAAATCGATGAGAGACGATCGTTGGAAATGTCGTAAGGGAAATACGGAAATTCATGGGGTCAATGGTAATTCATTACCGAAAGGCCATTATCCGGATCGTTCGTTTTTTTCACGCACCGTTTTATCCGCTTGATCGACATGTTTGAACACTGTCAGCCTAAAAGATATATTTACTAGAAAAACTCGGAAATTTTCAGCCTCTGTTTCATAAATTATTAACCTGTTCATACCGCAACGCAAACAACTTCGTGTAACGAGCCGAAAGTTGAAGACGACAGAAATGAGCGAAATTTACGTATATTTGTGGGCGTAAATCAATTAGTACACGAGTGCGGTCGAGTTCGTCAACCTTATCGACTCGTGTACTCCTTTTAGCGAACATACCAGAGATATTCAACTATATATAAATTCAAATAGACCGATTAATAAGAATTGATTAATTAATTAATCAAATTTTTAATTGACGTTTCAACAATTGGTAGCTATTACCAAACTCTTTTTTTTTAGTGTAACGTGAAAGAAAAATGTTTTCCAATGAATATTTGTAATCCGATATTTTTGTTAATTGACAATTAATAAGACAACAATTTGAATCTGCTATCACCGTATTTTTAACGCAGATAGATCGCTTTTTTACGTACGTGCACTGAAAAAAAGTCTGGTTATCACTACTAAATGTATAGTGAAATAGTATCAATTAAATATTTTGTCAATATAACCAAAAATAATTTTATTGTTCTAAATATTTAATAAGTATTGTCAAATCTGATATAAGTTACTAAATATTCAGAAAGATATAATTATTTTTGGTTACATTGGCCAAATATTTAATTGATACTATTTCACTATACATTTGGTAGTTATTACAAGTTTTTTTTTCAGTGTGCTTAAAATCGGAAAATACGAAACTACAATACAAATGAACGTGTGTTATTTAGGTAAGATGGACAGCGTTCGTACTTTGCCTATTATCGACAGTTTCTGGTCAATTGGATTTGCCGCCGTACAGAGGCGATGATACTAGCCGACAGATACCACCGTACAGGGGCAATGATGCTGACCGACAGTTGCCGTCGTACAGGGACAACGACGTTGGCCGACAAATACCATCGTACAGGGACGAAGATATTGGCCGACCGATACCATCGTACAGGGACGATGATGTTGGCCGACCATTGCCACCAAACGAAATAAATTATCAGAATATCTTAGCTAGATTAGACTTCCTGGGCGCAGAGAGGTGTAGTGCCAATGTGATAGCTCAGTGGGCATACGAAACCAACGTCAACGAGTACACGCAGCTGCAAGCGGTAAGGGATCTAAAATATTATTGAATTCATTTTAAAGAAAGCCTTTCTTTCTCAATTTTGCAAAATCAGAATTTCGTCACGACACTTTATCACACTAAACAGTTTCGAAACTCTCCCGTTTATCAGGCTAACAAATTTCGACACTTTAAAACGCGCAACCCGCATTCGCTTTGACCTGTCCCTCTATTTGCAATTTAGGCTATCTTCTGGAATACGATATTGTCAGGTTTCCACTGAATGTACCGGCAAGTCACCACGAGTATCACGAACATAAAAAAAAATTTAATTTTGTTCGTAGTCTAGGTGATAATTTATTACTAAAATTTAATTAAAGTTTAAAAACAACTTAATCTTAAAACACTAATAATTTGATCGCAATCAACGTGAGATTAAAAGTTAAAGCTTACATAAGCGTATCTTACAAGCGTCATAATGAACAATCTTTCACGCGTATCGGTGTCCGCGGCAATTACTGAAATAAGAAAATATTAGATTAAGAGATTAAAGCAAATTACTACCGAAGAGAGTATGTGTGTGTATGTTTGTGTTGAGATGCAATTCTGAAGGCAAAAACTTAGAAAGGCTATATTTTCAGCGCTGCAACAAAGTGTAGTGACAACCGTGGAAAATGAGTCGCGTACAATCGTATATTTCTCATCCACCCTGTACGAAACGTCTTCAGGGAGGACCTCGACCTCCTCTCGGTATCTTCCCGCGCGACTCTTCGTGGCATCCGCACACATTGACTTGTCAATCGGTTGGCGAACCGCCTGCTCACCAATGCTGGCACGTCGCGTCCACGATTTTCCCTGACGCGAGACGTGCTCGCATTGTCCGCCGAAAGGCCGAACGCCTCCGCGGGAAATCTTCCCAGGCGATGCCATTGTCGTGATAATTATCCTGAACGATTGTGCAATACGCCCGACCGTCTCGTATCGCCGGGAAACGGGAGTTTTGTACTTTTCAATGCGAAACCCAACGACGCTCGCGTCGCGTGACGTTAACGATAATTGAGGCGCCCGTCGTTTCCCTTTTCCGCGGAGGAACGTCGGTGTACGACGAGCCACCGCCTTGCTTCATTATCGCATGAGAGGTGTCAACGACTAGTTGTCGGGGTCGCTCATAAGCTAATTGATTTTTATAACAGTCACAAATAATAATTATAAATTAATTAATTGCATAGAGGGAATAGACAAAATAATGTAAACATTTAGGAAATACACTATTTATTTTATTAATAATAAGATCATTTGTCTTTAATACAGGTTGACACTTTATTTGACTTTAATAGTTTGGTTTTATCCTTTGGATTCAAATCATATAATGTTTAAATAGTTATTAATGCAATGTTATATCATTTTTCTAACAGAATAATTGTAAGAAATATTGAAGAATATTTAAAAGATATTGGAGGAAAAACTTATTTTTCACTGTAGGTACTTTTTAAAATTGCTCACAATGACTCGATAATATTTAAGTCAGACAGTTATGTTGGCCAGGAAAAACGATGAAGTTTCAAAGAAGGCAATTTTGCAAAAATTTTTATCTAACATTTTTATATATTTTTTTCTAGCATTTTTTGGCACTATATTATCCATCTCCTATATGTATATACATACATTTTTTTTCCAATATTTCTTTCGGCATCGTGGACGCATTTGAACTACTTCGCAGTAATTCGATGACAAAGTTACGTTGGTCATTACGTGATATCTGCTCCTAGTTGATTTCTTACACACATGCTGTCATTATACGTAGAAATATATCATGTAACATGTAATTAAATTTGCGGTATATTATGCGGTATATCCATATTTTTCATACAATGATGAATAAATGATGTATGCTTAAATATTGTTATAAATTTTAAATTGTCCAGAAACGTAATACATTACGTGATAATTGCATAATCAAACTCTAACAAATGATGATTGAATTTAGTTATACAAGGGCTGCAAAATGCAACTTCTCTTTCTTAGCCACTTTTCTTAGAATGCAGGTTACTGCATTCGAGGGAAGAGCGTAGATACGGTTTTATCTCTAACGGTAAAACCGACACTCCCGGTTCGTGTTTTACTACAACTGCATTTTCTCAGTCGTCGAGAGTTTTCTTACGTCATGTAATTAATACAATTGCACAATTGATACAATTAAAATTCAATACAAGACAATACGTAATTGTCATTTGAAAACAATTTTTAAAAATTATATAATAATTTACCTATTTCTGTATGAGCGTAATAAAAAAAGCATTAAATTTTATGTTATGTACTCAAGAATTACTTTCAATATTTCCGTTTTATGTTTTCAGCTGGATGCCCAACGCTTGTACGCGGACTTCCAATACCAAGCGTGGCTTTTAATCTCCAGAATCGACCTAAATTCTATCCGAGATCCTATCATCAGGCGACGTCTTCGTTATTTGTCCGCAGTGGGCCCTTCGGCACTGCCACCTGATCAATTGGACAGGGTGAGCCCTATTTATACAAGCAATTATAACGCATTCAGAAAAAAATAGTGATGGCAATTATAAAAGTGACAACTGCACAAATTAGTGTTATATACAAATTACATTTTTAATTTTATTGCAACCAAAACTTTAAATTGCAACAACCGTAAAATAGTTCATTGACATGCACATTAATTCTATATGTATATAAAACTTATAGTTATTACTTCTATAATTGCTACCACTTGCTCCTTTTTCTGTGACGCACTTACATCGTCGTTTAACAATTTGCGTGACAGTAAATATCGTTAACAGTAATAAAAATAATTTTTTTGCAGTACAATCGCCTGATCAACGACATGCTTGCGATTTATAACGCGGCGACCATATGCGCTTACAACGATCCGTTCCGGTGCGGGCTGCGTTTATATCCAGGTAATACATCACGAATTACGCTGAATAACGATCGGATCGGCACGATGCCGCCGCGCCGGCATCGTTCACGGTTCGTCGCGGCGAAATTCTGTGCCGGGGGATTTACGTAAGTCCAAAATGCGCATGAAAGTGTGAAGAAAATAGGATACGTCACGCGAGCGCGCGTATGCGCCTTCTCCTCGAGTAGGAGGAACAGTCCCTCTTCTTCTTTTTCGTTAATTTATGAAAAGTATGAAAACCTCAGTGCCGCGCTCTATGCGTCTCTAATTGTCTGTTATTCTTATGTTTAATGTAAATCCCCGTGCACGTCCATTTAGACGCAAACCTAACATGACCCGAGGCATCGCAGAACGTGCACAAATAGAAAGCGAACAATTAATTAATTGAGCGAAGACGCTACGCAGTTAAATATAGTTTGTAATGTAAGAACTTAATTGTTCGCTCGTGTCTTAGCGTGCGTCACGAAATGATAATTGGCTGCACTGGAGCTTTGAGGAGCAAAGGAATTGAATGTACGCGACTCAATAAAGAAATTTACGGTTTATGCCAATGATTTTGACATTTTTGGCAAATAAATGTCGCTTTGTAATATTTTAGTAAAGAGAGCGTCATTATCTAAAATTTGTGAAAAAATAAAAATTAGCAAAATATCTTGTACAGACATAACGTATCTGAAAAGTGTCGACTTTAACACCGTATTTTTTTTATTAAAGATGTATCGCAAATCATGGCGAAAAGTCGGGACTGGGACGAACTGCAGTACGTCTGGACCGAGTGGAGAAGACGAAGCGGCAGGCCGATTAGGGATTTGTACATACAGCTCGTTACGCTGACCAATGATGCTGCAAGAATGAATAGTACGTCTAATATTAACTCCGAACCGGAAGTATGACGCGTTAAATGGAATCTGTAGTACTGACGAAGTCGGTCAATATATAATTTTATTCCAAACAAGATTGCAAAAAAGATTTTAAGTGTTGAACCTATTAAGTTTTTATCATTTTTCACACCTTTAACCTACCGCGAATGACGAGACTCTTTTGCACTAGAATTAATTAATACATATAAAATACGATATAGAAATCGTTATATAAATAATAAACGTTAGGTAAGTCGTACTAATAGCTGAATGTTAACATTACTTCTTTTTATAGACTTTACTGATGCCGCCGACTATTGGATGTTCCCTTACGAGTCTCCTAATTTCCAACAGGACGTTGACGAGGCTTGGGAATCGATACGTCCGCTTTATGAAGAACTGCACGCTTATGTTCGCAGAAAGCTGAGAGATCTCTACGGTCCTGAAAAAATTGGCGGACACTCGCCTCTTCCGTCTCACATCCTTGGTACGAAAAGCGCAAAATATTTATTTCAGTATTTCGACTATTTTATATCATGCGTGTATCGCAATTAATTTACCTAAATGCATGTTTTTATGTAATTATAAAAACGGTTCTTTATTCAATGTTTACAGGTAACATATGGGGACAGTCTTGGACCAATCTTTTGGATGTTACTTTGCCATATCCCGGGAAAACATATCCTGACGTTACGCGTGAAATGCAGGCTCAAGTACGATCTCTCCTCTTTTTTCAGTTTATAATCAATATTGTATATTATTATTTAAAACATCTAGTTGATAATAGTTACATAACTAATATTAATGAACATGTATTATAATTAGGGCTATACACCCATTGACATGATTCGGGTGGCCGAGGAATTCTATCTGTCCTTAAACTTGAGCGCAATGCCGCCGGAATTCTGGGCTGGAAGCATAGTCGCTGATCCTGGCGACCGTCCATTAATCTGCCAGGCGTCCGCATGGGATTTTTGCAATCGCATAGACTACAGGTTAATACATTTATTAATAATATATTTATTAATAACCGTCTTTAATATATACAATAATCAATTAACACGCTACTCACATTGAAATCAGCAAGAGCTTGTCGAAAGCGTTTAAACTTTTACGTGTTAAGCTCGTGCCTTGAAGATGACAAAATAAGAATGAGAGATTTTAATACGCTGTGGATTTTATTTTTAGAATCAAAATGTGTACCAAGGTGACGATGAAGGATTTAATAACTTTGCATCACGAAATGGGACACATTCAATACTTCTTGCGGTACAGCGGTCTACCTCGCGAATTCCGTGACGGCGCTAATCCAGGTAAAAATATATCCGAAATTTTCAATTCATATATATTTTTTATAATTAATATGTTAAACAAACACACAACACAAATGCAATAAAGTCATAGTAAGGGGTCACACTACGCTTGATATTATATAAATTGATGCTCAAGTTTATCGGATAAATTTTTGATTCAGAAACTTTACATCTTATATAATTTTTATAAATCTTATAAAACTTAAAACAAAATTAAAATTTAAATAAAGCAAAAATTAAGAATATAATGGTAAAACAAAATATTGGAGAATGTTTTGCAACAAAACAGTTAACATTATTTTGTTTTATTTTTATCTCCATCTTTCGCAATATGTAAATGAACATCAATAGAACGGACGTTAACGTAAATAGCGTATTATAATAAAAGCGTTAAGAAAACTTTAAGGCGGGACACCAACATCCGCTCTCGATGACGCTGATATTTCGCGTGATGCCCGAGCGCAATAATGAGAAATTGCATCACGCCGGGAGGAAAAAAAACGTGGACTAGGACAAAAGGATAGGAGACGGCCGGCGATGATGGCATGCGTGCGGGACAGACGACAACACGCGTTGCGTAAGCATGACGGGTCCGACTCTCGGTCGACTTCCGGAAGGCACAGCCGACCTGTATGCGTCTTACGGCTAATAGCGCGAAAGCGAGAGCGAGTACGACACGCTCGAAGTGTACGCCGCGCGCTACGGTACTCGCGAATAGGCGAGTGGATGTTACTCTCGTACATTGGCGTCGGGTGCACGTTAAAATATTTTTATTACGGTATAATCGCGCTTTCACCGTAGCAACGGCCGGCCGGCCGGCCCGGTCGTTCGCCTCGCGCCGGAACACACGGATTGTTTCGAATCAGAATCGAACGAGAACACCTTTGCAGCGCGGCACGGCGGCCTTGCCGATCGATTTTACGTAAAATCGAAGCCTCGACTCAGCCTCCGTCGCGAAGTCTAAACGCTGTGTCGCTCTACGTCGAGATCCGCGAGATCCTTACACGACGATTTAATATTATTTCAGAACCGTCACTTCGACAACGAATTTCGTCTGCATTCGCAAATAATTTTTATCGCCGAATTTCATCTGCATTCCGCACTTTCGTGTATCTACGATATCTAATTAACGCTAATTTCGAGTTATGAAATTATACGCCGCGATTAATTATGCGCTTGAGGCGCTAGGCGTGTGCACGCAGCTTTGCATCGGGGAAACGTGATAGAAAATAAAAGGGAAATAATCAGGCGTCATCTGCCACGCTCGACTAATCCACGCTAACCGTAATTGCATCCTGGTTAGCGCTAAATCGCATCGAACGCAAAAAGTCACCGGGTTATCCGAGGAGAACCTCGAGAAACTTTGCAATCATAGACGGAACTCAACGACAAGCCATCTGTTTCGTCTGACGTCGACTTTCACCGTTCGATTATCAAACATCCAAACTCCTTCAAAACATTCGCAAACGAAACTCGAAATCTGAAATCGACTCGTGCCGACAATTTATTCGTGGTCGTAGCTTTCGAAATGGAATGAAAACCTTTTGTCACCTTTTTGATTGTAAATACAACCTGTCGTAACTGTTGATGTAATATTCAATAACAACGTGAGGAAAAAGGTAAATCTACATTAGCGCACTGATAATTATTATTATTATAGTCTATTACAAGCAGAACGTCGTCTCATAACAACTATCGAAGAGAAGAAACTTTATCATAGTTATCACATCTCGTTATACCGAAGTTATTACTATAATTATCAGGCTTCCACGAGGCAGTCGGCGAAGCTGTCGCCTTGAGCGTCGCGACGCCGCAGCATCTGCAAACTCTGGGCCTGGCAAACACGTTCATCGACGAGCGATCCGCGGACATCAACTACCTCTTCTCCTTGGCGATGGATAAACTAGTGCTACTGCCCTTCAGCATCGCGATGGACAGGTGGCGATGGGATGTCTTCCGCGGCTTCATCAACAAGGAGGAGTACAATTGTCACTGGCACAGGCTGATTGAGCAGTACACGGGCACGAAGCCGCCGGTCCTGCGATCCGAGGACGACTTCGATCCAGGCGCGAAATATCACATCCCAGCCAATATCCCCTACATACGGTGAGTACCTCTTGCATTCAAATGGCAACTTGATTCTTAAAGATTCGTTCGCGACGACCGATCGTCCCGCGTAGATGTAAAATTATTGTTCGAGGTCAATCTCCAACTCTCCTGACAATCTTGGTAAATGACGACGGTACCTATAATTAAAATTATAGGTACGTGGGAAAATTACGACAATATAATAACGGGAAAAATCTGACGACAATATTATCTCTTACAACAATATTACATCTGAATGATAAACTGCATAGCACGTACGTTCTGCGGGGTACGTTGTTATTTCAACGAGCAGCCTTGCTGGTCTTGCTGATTTGGCAATAAAAGAACACCTGCTACGTACTTTCATATGTAGTTTCCAATACGCCCGAAGCAGATAATCCCGTTGCGAACTATTCTGCGTAGCTGCGTGCCTCGCGCGCACGAGATCGGCGATTTCACTTTTGATTCGCGATCCCGTGCTCCTCCTCTTGTGATTTGCTCATTGGTAGATCAGAGGAGAAAGAGAGGCGCGGGAGTCCTTTCTCCGACTCTCGTTACACGCGTTGCAGTTAGTTCGCGATGCGCGAACGAGGCTAATGCCTGAGATCCGCACGATCTGAATGATAGGTCGCGAGGCAGAACAGGACGCTGATATCATCGAATCGGAAGTGTTACGTATACGTACTCTTTCCTTCGTTAGTCATGCTAGATAAAAGAAAGTCCTATTTCCATCGACCGTACGAAGGCTTAATTACGCATAGAGACTTTTTAGCGGCGCTAATTATCGGGCGAATTTCCGCGTACGCGCGCAGCGCGCCGCGGCCGAAATTAGAAAAATGGCTTTCCCCGGCTCTACCTTTTTCCGCTTTTCTGCCGGAACAAGAAACCGGAACAGCGTCTCGATCACAATCAAACGCCGCTCACGCGTAGCAAATATCGTGCACTATTGAATACACGCGATCGAAGATAAACAACTCGTCACGCTACGCGAAGTTCAAGGATATTGACGCCGGCGTGAAAAATAAGGAAAATCTCTGTCTCGTAACGCACAAATAGATGCTTTAGCTGCTCGATCTTCAAGAAATCCAGACTCAGCTGAATATCAATTTGATACTCAATTCAATTTCGCTCGCAGGGGAAAGGAGTACAAGAGCCGCAAATTGCTTAGTATGCAAAATTTATTGAAGGACAAGACACATGAAAAAAAAAATGAATAAGTTTCAGATCTCTTCTCGAGAATGGCAATGAGGCTAGGATGAATTCCAAGGCTGTCGTTTTGCTCTTTGGTTTTATTAAAAAGAAGCGAAAGACATCGTACAGAGACGTCCGTTACATGTTCCGAACGTCGTTAGAAACACAGTACATGTGTTCTCGTAGGTACTTAAGTGTTGATACTATATATCTAAGAAATCGTTAGCGCTGTCTAAGCAGACTCGGAGACCCATAATCATCTTTCGCGGCGCAAAACGGCTGTTCCGCTAACTCATCTTTCTCGCCGCGTCCCGCAGCGAGAACGACGTTAAGTTAGGAAAATAAATACGTCCGCGTTTTCCTCGCGGACTCGCACTTCGAACCATAAATTCGAGACTCGCGAGTGCCGAGAAAACGCTTCGTTAACGCTCCCGTGTGAAAGATCAGCCGTTGACCGCCTTACAAAAAATAAAAATTCACATTGCTCTATGATTTGCTCCTCGACGCAATGCGATTGAAAAATAATATTACAATTTTTAAGTGTATCGCGATATTCCGTGATGCCGCGCCGACGTGTCCTCTCGTACGGTGCAGTGGAGAATTTGCCAATCTCTCTATAGGTTCCAATCTCTCTATATTCCTAATTTAATTTCTACAAATTAATAACACGACGATCTAATTTTAGTTTTTCACGCAAATATATACATTTTAATATTTTTATGTACAACATTGTGATTGAAATCGCGTTAAATCGAATTAACACAAATTTCCTTTTGATTATTACTTAATTCGTCTTATCTTAATTTCTTTTGCGAACCGAAAATCCTCCACTGCCCCACTTTTTGATATTAATAGTGTCCCCCGAAGCTAGACTCGTAATCCCCCCCGCCGTAATCACCCCCTGAGGATCCGGATTCGTGCTCGTGCTCGTGCACTGGTACCGCCACCGGCACTTTTACGGGATACGGTACCGGCTTGGGCACCTGCACGGCCACCGGCTTCGTCACGTGAATCGGCACAGGTCGTTCGACAGGCACTTTTACGGCGTAGGGCACCGGTTTGTCGTACGGCACGGGTACCGGCTTCTCCACCGGATACGGCACCTTAACTGGTACCTTAACGTGATAGGGCACTGGCTTCTCCACTGGTACACCTACTGGTCGCTCGACATGAACCTTGACTGGGTATGGTACTTTCTTCTCCACCGGATAGGGTACGGGTTTCTCAACTGGGACTGGGTACGGCTTAGCCACGTGTACTGGGTACGGTCGATCGACGGGCACTTTTACGGGATACGGTACCGGCTTCTCCACGGGGAAGGGTTGCGCTACATGCACCGGAACTTTCACAGTGTACGGCACGGGCTTCTCTACTGGGAAGGGCTGCGGCACCGGGACCTTCACTGGATACGGTATCTTCTTTTCGACCGGATACGGTTGGGGAATATATACTTTGTAGGGTACCGGTCTCTCCACCGGCACGTGAACGGGATAGGGCACCTTCTTCTCAACCGGATATGGTTGTGGTATGTGAACCGGCACCTTTACCAAAACCTTCACCGGCACGGGGATCTTTTTTTCGACCGGATAGGGTTGCGGTACCGGCACTTTAACTGGATACCGTACTTCTTTCTCCACCGGATAGTGAACCTTCTTCTCGACCGGATAAGGCACCTTCTCGGTTTTTACGATCGTTATCTGTTTGATCTTGCCACCGTCATCTCCACCGCCACCGCCACCGCCACCGCCGTAACCACCATCATAACCACCACCGTAACTACCGCCAATGTCGTGACCGCCACCAATATCTCCGCCGCCGATATCTCCGCCGTGGGCAATTTCAAAGCCACCACCGTCGCCGTAACCGCCACCGTCGCCGTAACCGCCACCGTCGCCGTAACCACCACCGTCGTCGTGTCCTCCAAAGTCTGCCTCGACGTGACTCAATCCGCGCTTATCCTGCTTTTTCTCTCCGCCTTCAGCATTTTCGATCTTCTTATTTGTAACTTGCTTTTTCTTCTCGCACACGGCCAAGGCCAGTAGCCCCGCTACCAATACCGTGAGAAACTGTAATCGATAGAAACGTCGTGCCGATTACATCAGTCGCTTGCAGCATCAATGCTTCTATCTCTTGGACCGTGAAAGAATGCTACGTGTGCGTTAAGTACAGTTGCTAATGGCCTCGACAGTACAATACAGTGCAGCATAAAACACATAAGCCTGATCCTTCAGATCAGCCATGACTTTTTACCTTCTTTTTTTGTTTTTGTTAAATTTATCTTTGTTATACTCTCTGTCGAAGCAATATTAATCAATTGAAATCGTAGTTTTGTGTGTAATTTGATTTAAAAACTAACACTTCTCGCGGCTCTTTTTGACATGCATAACTTGAAATGGAATCTTAAATTCGCGATGATGCAGGCAAGATGACTAAGCGAAGCTAATTTGCGAATCAAAGTGCAACTAAATATATAAAATTTCGCCCCGACGAGAAAGAGCGAACTTACCAAAATTCTCATGTCGACCAAGTCTCACGATCTGGTCAATGTCCAGACTTTACTGAATGCTTCCCCCCAAGATGCCACTGTCTTTATAGCCCGCTTTCCCCCGACGCGTATCGAGCGAGCCCCTCTGCACTCTCGCGGAAAAGTGAAACACACGCGTCTGGTGCTCGCCCGACGTACACAGCGCGTTATGGCATTTTTTTTTTTCATAAATCCTAGACACAAACTACGGTGCTTCCATAATCGTGGGCAACGGCGTAGCCACGGAAACTTACGGAACACCGGAAGTTTCTTCAGCGGCAATGTTAAAAAGAATCAAAAACTAGAAAGTACGTTTGTCGGAAACGAGAACGTTTTACAACTGCTTTTCAATCGGAATAAACCTGTAACAAGAGGTGTTTAAAAATGAATGGAAAATTCTACCTAACAAACATATAATGTTAGCAAAATTCTGATACAAGTGAGAGAACTTTTTATCGAAAACAGTGTCCGGCGAGAAGATATCGTTTTCAGATTCCTTGATAAATGTTGCGTTCTTTTGTTGAATAACGATACATGATCTCCAAGTCGACTCGCGATTCCAAGGTCCTTTCGATCCTTTTGTTCCTTTTTGGTCAATCTACGCCACTGAATTAGTTTAGTCAATCTACGCCACTGAACGTAGATGCATTTTCGTTCCTCCTTCGCTATTATTATACCCTCCTCTTTCCAATCAGCCAATCTCCCTTCGCCGTTTTCCATCTTGTGGAAGTTACTCGCTCGTGCATACCGCGTTCGGCAGGACTCTGCAGTGTGACCCCCTCCGCATCCGGTCCCCACGGAAGGACGCGCGGTAGGCTGCACGTACGAGTTCTCTCGGCCGAGACGAAGAACATGACGATGGAAGCTTAACGGTCTCCCCTGCGGTCCGAGGGAGAGCGCGAGAGGAAGAATCGAGAACGGTAGGAGGAGAGAAAAAGTGAAAAGTGTCCGGTGAGAGGTTGGTGGAACGGGGTAAGGAGAAGATATAGATCCTAGAACGTGTTGCGCGCCGATGTGAGATTGACCGCGTTTAATGCGCTGCTTCCTAGGAACGCTGCATAGCAAATCGCGGCAACTTGCTCCAAATGGAAAACACTTGTATTATACTTGACACTAATACCAAAGATAACATCTGAAAGCATACAGCGATAATGAACGTAATTGAGATTGGATTCGAGTGAATTTCTGATGCGAGATGAGAATGGGATGTTTTGTGCATTGCTAGTTATCGCGTCCACGTGTGCAACAAATTTATCTATTGTAATTTGAAGATATATTTAAAAAATTATATATTAATGAAAGAAAATATCTTCTTTCAAGAAAGAAGGAAAATTAAAGTAAAAAGTTAAAGACGATCTATTATGATTTAAGCCAGCCTGTTGAAGAAAACGCAGAGAAAATTAATGAATTTAGCTACGTAAAATATATTAATTATTTTGCGTAAAGAAGAATACACAAAAAGAAAAATATTATGAATTAGTCAAATTAGAGAGTTATTTTTACCTGGTTAAAACTGGAAATACATTTATTTAATATATATTTGTGTTCGAAATTTTAATTCTTAATGATATTCAAAGATAGATGCGTATCTGTAGCGATAGCTACATAGCGAAAAAAAATGAAAAGAAGTAAGCGAGACTAATTATTGCTGAAGAAGAAAAAAGTGAATGTTCAAACATTACGTCGACTAAAATTAGAGCAGATTAAAGCAACTAAGATTCTCCCTGATACCAACAGAAATTGCATTTTCACTGTTTAAATCAATTAGAAAAAATATTTTTATTTATTAAACTTTAACAAAACGAAATATACAAATTGTATACAATATACGTGCACATTTTGGAACATTAAAATTTTCATTAAGATCGATTAATTGAACATATGAAAGTTCTCTTGCCATTGAATATACAAGTTAATTAATTAAAGTTATATAAATATGTAAAAACATAAAAATTAGAAAATTACTTTTACTGTGCTAAATAAAATTCGCATGATTTCCTTAGTCTAATTACGCTGAAGCAAACAAGCAAAAAGATATTATTATCTTTTCAGCCACGTTAATCATTAGTCAGGAATGCAAAATTTGGTGTTATAACAAAAACGATACGTACAAATCACGATTAGCAGAGTCGTTTGCAATTTTTATATAATTACAGATATGTCTAGTAACAAGAACAAAGTTTGGTTTTATTACTACAGTTTTACGATCGTCTCCCACTTCCTCTCTTCCAACTGAGTGCAAACAGGGAAGTGATTAGGAAACAAACTAGGAAAGTGATTTCAGTCATGTCACGTTTTGGTTTCATTATTTTTTTTTATACACATTAAAAATAATTAAACTCATATAAATCAAATATATATACATATATACGCACATCTTGTTGCATAAGTCTGTTAGAGAGTTTCGTGTTACGTAATTAAGTTAGGAGATTAGTTAATTTCCATTTGCAAACTTGGAAGTTAGTGATATGATCATTCAATTAAAAATTCTAAACTTTCTTAAATATTGTATGTTACTTTAAAGAAATGGTGTATTTGATTATATTAACTGACGAATATTTAACTATATTTGCTAAATAAAATAAAAAAAATATCTTAAATAATAACATGTACATGTGCATTTTAGTTTAAAATTTACTTAAAAGTATTGATTAAATTTTTGCCATGATTATTTAACACTGTTAAATTGATATTTTCTAATAATCAAATATTTCAGTTATATTAGTGAAATATTATATACAATAATTAAAACATATATAAAAATGTGATTATATTTTGTTAATAAAAAAAAATTTTTATAAAATAATTATATTATGTATCGTGACAAAACTAATTTGCATTTTATGTATTAAGAATTGAAATTTCTTTTATATAATTGCAGCATTTTTTTGGAAATTTACTTTTTTCGAAATTCACTATAATTGTTAATTATTATGATTTATACAATTTAATTAATTTACTTTTTATATATTTTATAGACATTCAGTCTTTTTTAAATTACATAAAGTGTACTTATCATGATTTTATGCAAAATATCCGTGTACACGATGTCAGTATGATAAACAGTTTGCGGCGAACAGTACAAACGTTTGCGGTTTCATCGATTGAATGATTCGCGATTAAACCATTGCGGTCGCCACAATGGTTTGGTCTCGGTGCTTTCGCTCTCCAACAGATCTTCCTTGTCCTTGACATTTCGATCTTTCCAACCGAGCTTAACGGGTATCGGCACTTGCACGACATACGGGAAGGGCTTTTTCACCGAAACCAACACCGGCTTCGCCTCGTGCACCTCGTAAGGCTTGTCCATGGGTACTTTAATCGGAACGGAATAAGGTTTCACTATTTCTACTGGTACAGGTTTTTCCACGGTATACGGTTGAGGATCCGGTATTTTGACAGGTACTGGAACTGGCCTCTCGACCGGTACCAGATACGGTTTCTCCACAGGTACTTTTATTTTTACTGGATACGGTTTAGGCACTTCTACGGGATACGGTCTGGTGACCTCCACCGGATACGGTTTTGGCACTGGTACCGGATACGGCCGATCGACGGAAACCTTCACCGGTACCGGCACCTTCTTCTCGACCTCGTACGGCGTCGGTATCTTGACCGGTACTTTGACCTCAAAAGGTATCGGCTTGTTGATGGTAAATGGCTGCGGTATCGGTACTTTTACCTCAACTGGAATTCTTTTTTCGATCGTGTACGGCTGCGGTACTGGCACCTCGACTTTGTACGGCACGGGATTGTCGACCTTCACTTCGTAAGGAACTTGCTTCTCGACTTGGTATGGCTCCAATACCTCGACCGGTACATTCACGTAGACCTTGACCGGGTAAGGCACCCTCTTCTCTACCGTATAAGGCTGCGGTACGGGCACTTTGATCTCGTAAGGAATGTGCTTGTAGACCGAATAGGGAATTTTCTTCTCAATTGTCACGGGTACTGGCACTTTCTTTTCTATGGTCACGACCTTCTCGATGGGTTTATTCCAACTCGTACTTTCTTGGGACCAATCGCTTCTCGGGAATCTTTTCCAAGTATCGGTCGGGTCTTTGAAATTAATCTTGCTAGACCACGCAGGAAAGTCTCTGTTTAGCGTACGTCGAGACGCGAACGCTGAATCTCGTGAATATCTGCTCCAATCATCCGCGTCTTCTTCTGATTCTGATTCTGATTCCACTTCATCATCCACCCGTTCGTATCCGCCGCTGTCGTAATCGTCATCCTCCTTCTTTTCCTTGTACGGATTGTCTTTTCTGACATTGGAGTAAGATTCGCGGACAATCTTGGATTCTGTCGTGGTATTCCCACTGTCGAGAGCCTTTTCCACTGCCCTCTCGGCCGCCCTTTCGGCCGCCTTTTCTACTGCGAGCTCGGCGGCCTTTTCGAGCTCCTCTTTACGACTAGCTGACGATGTAAGGGCAATCCCGAGGCACAAAAATGCTATGAGACACTGTCGCTGTTTAAAGAAATTTATTACTTAAAAGTAAAAAAATATTCTTGAATATGTTTAATATAATATGGACATTTCTAATCTAATAATAATTAACAAAATAAATTTTCATTCTTTTATAACAAATTGAAATACCTAGTAATCTCTCTGTAATAAATAGATAATATGTTCTATAGCTGAGATAATGCATAAAACTATAAAATTTATTAAATTAGAAAAGCTAAATCAATCGATAGAATCAATCACAATACCTGATGTCCCATAATGGTGTCTTTGTGATCAAGACGATAGATCGACCTATACTGAATCTGAACTGAAAGGCATCCCACTATTATTTATACACTGTGGACGACTTTCGCCGGTTCAACCAGCTGGACCTTTATAGCCTTGCAATACCTTATTCGTGACAATTATTCACGGTTAAACGATTATCATTGTTTTGCAGCGTAGCTACAAACGCCATTCATTCGTTAGGAATGAACCATACCACCTGTTTTAAAACCGAAACAGCACGCAAAACGCATAAGCAGTTTCATTCACGATTCTTTCGAGAATACTACAGAAATTTCCACGAAAAAGATTTTTTGCTTTTCACGCTCAATTTCTTTACTAGGATTTCTTGCTTATTAATTTCTATCAATATCAAAATTACTGTTTGTAATTTTCTCTGTAACGCACATAAAATATTTTATTTAGTAGCATCCAGCTTGCAATAAAAATTGCCAATGACGGATTTATTAATTAAAAAAATATATTTACTTTAATTGGCACTCTAATGTTTTTACACGCGTAATCCCTTCGATATAACACAAAAATAGAAATTCAATTTTAATAAAAGAATAAGAAATTCTGTGAAGCGGATTATATTTGACACACGACAAATGCTTAATACCAGTTGCCATTTACTCTCGCGTTCTAGCTCATTAATCTATGCAAGAAGAATGTCGGATTAGCGATGCTATTTACGAGTGGTCAATGAAAGCGAATAGGCACTTTCTATGTCAAATCGTAAAACCAAATGATCTTTGCATTGCCATTGTTCTCAGAATATTCGGTTACATTTTCCAACGAGTAGTAATTTTCTGACATTTTTCTCATCTTTCTTTTTTGCATGCCGTATGAACTTACGGTAACGATAATTTTCTCTGATTTTATATTAACGTTCGATGCAACAAGCACCGCGAATCGTGTTTATCGATAATTCATCAACCATTTTAAACTTGTAGATTAAGTTTCAAGGATGGGCAATAAAAAAATCAAAATGTTATAATTTGAATAAAAATATTTATTATCTCATATTAATTAACACATTGTATATAGTGTACAATTGTTGCATTATATATACATATTTTTCAAGAAAACATCGTAGTTTGATTGGTCGCGGAACTATCTCGTTAATTCAATCGCAAACGCAATCGCGTTTGCCGTTACAAACAGCGTGCGTTTACGCGTTTACGCGTATCGCACAATTCGCAGGATACGATCCGTACTTTCTTTTAACAAATTGAGTAACCCGAACGAATTTCCCAGATTAGTAACATCAGTGAAACCGAAACCGAACCGGTGTAAAAGTGCTCTCCACACGTCTTGCCTTCTCGAAGTTGCACTTTCCCGCTTTGGAGGCGGTTGTATTAACCACTTAACTGTCTATATTTATACGCGCTTCTCGAAACTTTCTTCTGATATTTCCCGGAGATATAGCCGGAGAAAAAGAAAAACCTCCTTCGTCACCCAACGACAGCTCCAACGCTGTTTATTTTATTCCACTTTCGTTTAATTTGACTTGCGCTATTATAATATATCGCGCTGATGTTCGTTTTATTTTTAATAATAATAATGCATTGAATGTACGTTCGATCGGACGGCGCAGTATCTTTACAACACGGAAGAGTCTAAGTGAAATCGTAACATACGCCTCTTTGGATACTTATTACGCGAACCATAATCATTTATTTCGTAAAGTTTGCACTCGCCATAAAGAAAAGCATAAAGTGATATAAGAGCGTCGTATAACCGTAATTGCATCGCGTGCAAGTACATTAACTGCAACTATACCGCACCTGGAAGTGTTCGGCGAAGACTTTGGGATACACGATACAGATTTGGAAATGTTTTATCCATCTATAGTGTACTTGTCAATATTAAATCGCAATTGTCGAAGAGTGAAAGTCGCGGAAAATTTTAAATTCTACGTTCAAAGCAGCGAGAAGTAATTTAATTTTTATAAACAGAAAATGATATCGTTTCTCTAATAAATAGATAATGCGTTTATTGTTACCATCGAAATAAATTCAGAATTGCAATCAGCTTGTGCCACATATC
This sequence comes from Solenopsis invicta, assembly GCF_016802725.1. Taxonomy (NCBI): domain Eukaryota; kingdom Metazoa; phylum Arthropoda; class Insecta; order Hymenoptera; family Formicidae; genus Solenopsis; species Solenopsis invicta. Next base: position 9,663,653 of record NC_052674.1, on the reverse strand, counting down.
TCTTCACAAGTTACGCGTTTGTGCTTATATTTGCAGTTTCTACTGAAGAACTCAGTTGAAACCAATCTCGAAACGTGATAGGATTTGATGATTAAATCTTGAAAGTTAATTTGACGTTTATTACGTCACATCTGCAACCGCGATTTAGTCGATAAACCTTGTTGGATAAAGCTTGCCACATAATCTGAATTTTATTTTTTTTTTTGCAATTTAATGAATTTTTGAAAGACATTCATATTTGTATGTGTATATATTAATAATTTTGAACATTGCAATATTTTGAAACTTGGAGAAAATGAAATAAGATATTAATCGCGACTCTTGCGACAATCCAATTCGACTTATTTGATATATGTTAAAATCAATTCTTTATTTATTAAAATTGCACAATTTTACTTGTGAAAGTATTTCGACGAATACATAATTGATCGCTGGCTCGTGTGATTAATTAACTTTCAAGATAATTGCACTTTTTATAAATTAAATCATGATAATTAACTGAAATAAATTTAATTTAGAAAGAGTTGTTATATTACGAATGCTTGTGCTATGTGCGATTGGTTACTTCTTGTAGTATTACAGAAAAGGACAGACATTCCGTAATCACAATCACGGTCAATATCGTCAATTAACTGTTGTATTTCGTATAGATCAGTTACAACATGTCATTCCGGTATGGCGAAAGTAAACACGACTGTTATTAGAGCTGTGACGGAAAGAGGCCTTAATGGTCTTGAACGTATCGTAAGAAGTTAATTGCAACTTGTCCAATTAAATTCTACTAACTATCTTATTTGATCAATTATCTTCTTTTACGCGTTGATCATTCCAATGAAGCTGTTAATTAACAACTATTATAAAGACAAGAATTAGGATCAAGTACATTATACATACAAATCCAATAAAAGCGTATTAAATTTTTATTTATTTAACCTATATATTGTTTTGTAATCCTTTAATTTTAAATCAGAATTTGGAATTGGGTCGGAGCATTTCTTTATTAAACGTTAACCGAACTTGTTTGCACAATGTTACAATAATTCTTGGTAATACTATGCATTATGATGAAGATGACATCGACATTATACCGAGTACAGTAATATACATATAGCGAGAATGGCGTATACTTATACCTTTCTTATGCGTTAAAGAGTAAAAAATTCCTTCAATGCAAATAAATATCCCCTAGAAGAAGAGAAGCAGCGAATGCTTAAGTACTTTATTAAGTTTAGCCTCGTATTAAGAGTCTGCTTATAAATCTAAATGTTATGTTTTTTTTTTACAATTATTACATATCTTTGAGCTGAGAAATGTCATGATCGAAGTACGAAGCCTCTGGCAGCTACATCGTCATTTATATCCAATGACTCGTTTTTCATGAATGATTACATTCTATAGGATCCCCGGATCTATCGGTGTTCGGTACTCTCGTCTATCGGCACCGCGACTGGTATCTTAACCGGATAGGGAACAGGTTTTTCAACGTGATACTCGATTGGCTTGCTCACGTGAATCGGCACAGGCCTCTCTATCGGTATCTTTACCGGTACAGGTACATATTTCTCGACGGCATATGGTACATTTTTTTCGACCGGATACGGCGCCGGAACCGGAACCGTCACCTTGTACGGTACTGGATGGTCCACCGGAATCGGTACCGGTCTCTCCACCTTGACTTTGACTGGAACCGGCACTGGCTTCTCAACGGGATACGGTACAGGCTTTGCAATTGTTACTGGATATGGTTTTGATACTGGGACCGGTACCGGTTTATCCACCAAGATCTTCACAGGATAACGAATAATTTTCTCGACCGGATAGGGCTGAGCTACGTGTACTGGTATCTTCACCGGTACCGGTATTTTTCGTTCTATCGGATATGGCTGCGGTACTGGAATTTTCACTTCGTAATGTATCTTTCTCTCAATGGGATATGGTTTTGGGACATAGACCTTGACCGGTACAGGACGATCCACCGGCACTTGAACCGGATACGGAACCTCTTTAAAGACCGGTACCGGCTTTGGAATTTTGATGGGAACTTTGACAAAGATTTTCACGGGATATGGTACTGTCTTCTCGATCGCGTACGGCTGCGGAACAGGTACTTTGACCGGATATAGTACTTTCTTGATCACAGGATATCGAACAGTTTTCTCTACAGGGTACGGTACAGCGACTTTCTTTATGATTGTAACAGTTTTATCATCGTTGCCTAATACTTGATAATTGTGTGCGCTTGGTGCACTTTTGTCTCCGCTATCTAATTCATCACCAACGTTTTTTTCATAGCCATCTTCGATCAACTCGCGTTTAAAATGTTGAACTTGAGAGCCTGAAACTGAAAATTATTTCTTGGGTTAAATTTAGTCTTATCTGAAATATTGAATATTGTCTAATAGATTCTTTTACAATATCGACAAATGAATGTGTTAGTTTTTAAATTTTTAACTTTATTAAATATCTCTCTAAGAATACTTACGTTGACTATCTTGAAACTTCTCTTGTTGAATTCTAAATACATTCGTGTTGTAAACGTTTCCTTCTGGGACATAATTGGCCCTATTTTGCCTCACATGGAAAGGCATAATTTGACGAGCATATCGTGCTGTAGGGAAATGATCGTACCTGTATATGCGTCTATCATAGTTGTTGTAAATCGGAAAACTCATTGCCGTAGCCATAAAGAGTGGCAATAAAAACCTTGCGTGTCCCTGCAAACAACAAAACCCAAGCGATTTCACAAATTTCTTCCGCATTTTAGTACAGAATAAATAAAAGCTACTTAAAGATATTTTTGCATCTCGTGTTTAAAGTCTGAGGACAAGAAATTTTATCTTCCAAAGAAATTGCAATAGTTTACCACGTGTAAATTGTTTATATAACATACAAATTAATCAATTATTCTAGACAAAACTTCAATCAATATATTTGTATTGAATAAATTTGAGAAATTAATTTTTTTCTATAAACTGCTATTAAATTTGAAGACACACACACACACACACACACACACACACACAAATTAGTATTAAATCAACAATTTATTGTTTCATATTGCATAAAAAAATTTTTTTCTTTATGTAAACAAATTATATCTGCTTAAGATTATAGATTCTTCCAAGAAGATTTATATTCTTGTTTATATATGAAAAAATGAATTGTTAATTTGATACTAATTTTTTTCTGTGCAACAATTAATATATTCAAATTTTAATTTATAGTGATTCTTATAAAAAAGAGTCTGAGACAAAAAAAAATTATTTTTATTCTTGAAAAATTGTTTATTTTCTGAAATAATTGACTCAGTTATTTTTATATTAATGTAGTTTTCTTAACATAAAAATCAATATTTTATAAAAAATATTATCACACAAGATTGTAAAAAAAAAGAATAAAATTGTTTTATAAAAATTGTCATATAAAAATGTTTTATATTATATAGTCTATTGCACTCCAACAAAATTTTACATTTGCATATCTAATCACGCCATAGAGAAAAAAATTTACAACGACACAATTTAATTCTCGACACTCGTTCACTGCACTGAATACTTTAACAGCCTATATAAAGACGTACCGCATGTCCCATCTTGAACGAAATGATAGAATTTTCTCTCTGGGGACGGTGTCTTCGCTTCACGTTGCTCAAGTTAACACTAAATAGATCAGTCGTATGCTTTTACCATCTTATATATGTGGCTGGCAGAGGCGTGTTACTGATCTAGAAGCTGTACATACACGCGATGCCTTCTTCAAGAGGGGATAGATCACTTTCGCGTTTCATTATACTCGTGCGACGAGAGTGAAAATTTTTCGCAACAGCAAGAATCAACTGGAAAAGCCTCAGCATACACTGGTTCCAATAGAGACTTACTCGTAAAGGGAGTGGTAGTATTATTCATTGTTCCGGTGGCAAGAACCGTTCGCTTCTTTTGTGGAATGTTGTTGTCGACGTTTTCTCAAACTGATTTTCTTGGGCATGATCTTAAATCATTATTGGGAATATTTATTATACAAAATAAAAAAAATATATATGTATTATTTAAAAAATGCGAATAATGAATAAAATAATACAATTTAAGAAAAATTAAATCTTATAAAAAAATCTAATAAAATCGACTTTCTAAGTATGTAGAAATCTGATAGAAACGATAAATCTTTAATAATATCAATTACTTATATCGGATCGTACAACAACGATCCTTATCACTAGTTTTACGTTATTTGTTCTGATGCGTGACGATGTCTTTACTGCCGGAAACATAACCGGTCACTTGAAAATGCAACCATAAATCCAGGGAACTAAACCTCTCCGCTACGCATCGCCGCTTCACCAAGATAAGCCAAGCTGTACGCAGAAAGTGAAAAGTGTCAAAGACCTTTTCATGTTGACGCGATTACGGAAACTTGCACGGAGAGGCCGGGTAACCAGTTTCACGACGTTCGTTAAAAATGATCTCTTAACGCTCCTCCAAAAATCGTAATTAACAGTACTTCGCTGCAAACGCATAAATTAAGGTAGCGGAGTGAGCTCTGCAATCACGGTGAACGTAGGCAGATTAATTCTGAATTATATAAATGTTTTTGTAAATATTTATCGATTATACAATTACAAACGAACAAGCTTTACCCGTGAACGAGAGAATTATCTAACTGTTATTAATTAAGTATAATTTATATCGTATAATTTATTATATAAACCATTTTGTTCGTGTGCTTCTTACTGCATTACTTATCGGATCGCTTAAATTGATTACAATGTGCGTATGCTGGTTATCTGAGAGTAATCTGAACCCGTGTATAGAGAATACAAATCAATTATGTAGATCAAATTATGTAGTTATACAGATTTTTGTTTCTAAAAGAGATAAAGAAGTGGTAACAGCGGTAATAGTGGGACATATTTACAATGAAATCGCGCTTTAGCGTTGATCGCGATGCGATTAGCGATGGTTTTCCAACACCGTCGCGAGGAGAAAATGATGCTCTCATTGTTTCACGTCGTGCACACATTCGTTTTGTACGGATTTCGCGACGGTCACGCGATCCTAGCCGCGGCCCATGGATCACCGATCTTCATTATCGTCTTTCAACGCGCTCGCGTGTCCGACATTTAACGCTCGAAAGTAAGCGCATTATCGCGATAATTAGTCGTGCAGTCCACACATCATTACCCGCGATTTCGCGAACATCGCGAAATTTTTCATTCGATGGATCGCGAAAACGGTGAGAGCTTGGGGCCGATCGAACGTCGATCTTCTGTCGAAGTGCGCGGTTGCACAGCATCGGGAGAAACGCGGCGCGTTGTCGGAGTCGTCGGAGAAGCTTTCAAATCGCTCAATTAACGTTATAATGCGAAACCACAGTTCGACGCTTTTTCACGTAGTGACGAAGTCATCAAGATTCCTCTGAAATGAGCACCTTCGCGCGAATTCGTTGTATTTGTCTCGCGAACGAGGAAGTCGAGAGCGGAAGCGCGAACGGTGCGCTTTGAAGGTGCGCTTCACGCTTCCGGATATCTAGATTATGACATAAATACGGGAGATTCGTCAAGCGATAGAGTGAAGGAAGAGACGCATTAGCGCGCGCAAATATACAAACATAAGAATAAATTTACTGGAGCCTCTGCTTGGGATACGCTTTTTAAATCACGTGTCGACATAGCGGCCGCTGTAATAATAGTAATTTTCCGGTCTCACACGTGTGATGGCCGTCTAGTCGAGAAATCAGTCGTGCGAGACTAATCGTATGGTAATAATTTATATTTCAATGTACTTTTCAATTATGGCTGTTTTACATGCCGGCTATTTTAAACTCTCAGTTCTTTCGATTTACATCTGAAACGTTCGCCACTAGCGAGTCAGCGACTTCTACTAAAGAAAAAAAGAAAAAAAAAGGAGAGGACGATTCGTAAAGCAATGATTTGTAAGCCATTTCTAAAACGTGATATCTGCAGATTAAAGCAAATAAACCTGGCGAGTAAATCTACTTTCGTAATTAATGTTTTCTTAATAACGGCGGAACTACATATTCCCGTACGCTCGTAAACTTTCTTACATCTTTAATATATAGGTTTTGCCTTCACTCTCGAGATCACTGCGTTATTAGATACGTACTTTCTAGCGCATATAAGACAGCACGTGCAGCATAGAAAGAAAAAATCACGCTGTTTTAATTATATTTATTATTTAATCTCTTGATTTTTTACACCTCTGCTTGACTCTAACGTACTATCGCGATAACTATTACTAAGTGCGTATAATTATTATATCACAAAGACGTGGCATTACATTGTGCGAAACGTACGAGATAATATCCGATAACGGAAACACGCGGAAATCGGTAAATTACGATAAATTATTGAATCTGTATGCGACTTACGTACTATTTATGAAAGGAAGACTGTACTGTTACGCTTCTCGAACTGCACCGTGACTTTCGATAACCCCGGCATGTATCCTATGCTGTGAAATTACAACAAATTGTCGTTTATGATTAGCAATAAAACGCCCCTATGCGAATGTCGATCACCGAGGGCACGAAGTGGATCATGATACGTTCGCGTCATTGCTTTCGTTTATCGCGGATCATGTTCTCACAATGCAATTTAATGCGTATTAATCCTGAATATGAATTGCCGTTTAAACATTATCTGCAGTAGCTACGGTCGATATTATTTCTCACGATATACGGGACGACGTCCCAGATAAGTTTCACGAACGACCGTAATAATTAAAGTATCCGCAGGCAATGAAGAAACAAGATAATCAGATTTTAACATTGGCGACAAAATTATATTCATTATTTAGTATTACAATAATTGAACAAAAATATTGTAGCTTTCATGGTCATTATTTCTGTTATTGTACGATAAATTTATTAATAATTGGTTGTTAGTTTTAAAAAATTAGATCCGGTATAAGTTCCTGAAGCATGAAACAAATTTTTTAATATTTTGTTTAATTTGATGAAAAAAATAATTTAATTTAAAGGATATCAATCAGGTATTTATTATATCAGTCAATGTGAAAGTGACTAGCTGCTTTACCGGTTACCGTCGTCAGAAGTAGTTGAGAGAAACACCGTTCCTTCTCCAAGGCTCTCTATAGAAACACTCGTTCAATTTATTATAATATCAAGCATCCACATATTTCTTCAATTTAATTTCTTGAGCATTGATAACTCACATAAAATTAATTTTTAAGCGATAAAAATCCCATCACGTTCAATCATACACGATTAAAATTAATTATTAAAATCAATTTGAATTTTTACTTCTAAAAGTTTTATTAATTTTGGGAATCAAAAGTTTGAGATGTCTTTTAATGTAAAAATTATTTTCTTGATTCTAATTGCGACACATTTAACGTCACAAACGTGCGTGGGCAGTTCACTTCACAGCTGAAACGAATATCACACGAAATGTCAAATAACTGGCTTGGAGATCCTCTCACTCTAACGCAATTAGGTGATAGAAAATTTCGCAACGGAATTACTAGCCACGAGGGATAAATAATGATGGGGAAATTTAAATTATTAGTTTGTTTATTATTTTATTTTAAAAATGAGATTCTTTTAATTGAAATTATTGAATTAAATTTCGTAATTCTTTATGGGCTATTCAGAAGTATAATTATATACACAAAATCTCTGACCTCTTTTTTGATTACAAATATCTTATTGGTAAACAATCGGAAATTTAATATCCTATCACGGTTAAATGTCAAGTTAAATATTTATAGAAATTAAGATGAGGCACTTCTTCAAGGTACGCAAAACGAAGAAAGCCTTATTTTATGAATATAATTAAAAATCCGTCAAAGCGCTGACATTTAAGCGAGCTACCAGCCTTCTCACGTTACGCTTCGGCGTTCGTGATCTTAAGATCTTTGCGGAGCGCAATATTTTTTAACGAAGGGCAGTAACGTCGTTCGCTCCGGCGTAATCGTCTTAGATGGAACGGTTTTGCGGAGTCAAGGCGAAGAGGTGCGGCGGGACAGATAGAGGAAGCGAAAGGACTCCGGTGGACCTGGAAAACGGACGAAAGGGGAAGTAGACTTCGCGGCAGAGCGCGCGATCTTTCTCGGCGCGACGGCGATGGCGAAGGGGAGAGACTCTTACTTTCAGCCTCGGCGTCGCGTGCGCTAATGGCGCAATTGCATAACCGTTCCCGTGCTCGCAGCGGAGACGAGCACGTAAGTCGTTGCTTCAAGTCGTGAGTCAAGTGGCAAAGCCAACGCGCGCGCGCGCGCTCGCTCGCTCCGGCCGAAGTGGGTCGTGCAGAAATTAGTCGCGGATGCATCGGCTTCGCCTCCTACAACGGCACCGCAATGGCGCCAGGGGGGCCTCTGCCGTAACGAAACACTAAGATTGGGTAACGAAGGCCGGAATAACGAGGAATAATCAAAGATCGACTGCCCCGTTTGCCCTTTCGGGCTTCTTCACTCCGCTGCGCCTTCGATGCATCTCACGGCAGTTTATCGTAAATCGATGTAACGAAATGAAGCGGAAGACCTTTTATTCTCTCTCTCTCTCTCTCTCTCTCTTCTTCTTCTTCTTCTTCTTCTTCATCATCTTTTTCTTCTTCCTCGCTCTTCGTTCTTTACAAGTCTTAGGAGATTCTCCGTTAGATTTATATCTAATTTAAGAGCTCATAAATTTTTTACAAGGATGTCGGTAAAAAATAATGTAAATTTATTTTTAAAAAAAAGGTAGCTATTATCTCCCCCTGAAAATGATTTTTAATACTTTGCGTTTAATACTTACGTTTTCAAAATTTTTAAAATATAGAAGAAATAAAATGGTCACGGCATTGATGATAATGATCACGAGGCGTATATTTGTGGATAATGTTTTGCCTAATTATTATACATCAGATACCATGTAAGTTTTTACAGCTTTCTCCGAACTTCGGAAACACTTGCTTCGTTACATCACTTTAATTCTCCGGATGGTAATTTCTATGCTAAGGAAAATAGAACTTTGTCATGGGAATTTATGCGAACTTTCATGTTACCCAGGGGAAATTTTGGAAACGTAGGATAATGAAGATCGAAGTAATAAGTTTAATTAAACATTGATTATATCTTACTACGTATACATTTTCAAGGCTTTATTGTGCAGATTTTGATTTAACGTTCTCTAAAGTATCGATAAAATATACAAAATAAAAAAATGATAATATAAAACAACATGCAAAATTATTTTTTAATTGTCAGAAATTTGCGCAACATAAAAAATTTGAATGTTATAACTTAAATAATTTTAGAGAACTAAACAATATTAAGGACAAATATTTAACACAGAAATAAATTATGACCCATGTTTTTGGAAGCGCAAGCTTTTCAGTAAGACATCCATCATTGTGAATATAAAAAATATTTTTGATTTGAAATCAACCCTTTAAGGATACATCAAGGAATTTACTCCTAAATATCTTTTGATGTACGTGACTAGCTTCGAAGAATTTAAAATGGGGTTGTAAAAATGCAGAGTGGGTTATGATCAAGGCTATCGATTTGGCGAAAACTCGGTGTCGGAAATTAGGTCGACAACTTATCATTTAATTTTATGCTGTCAATAGAATGCAATGACATTTATCGAGCGAAACGATAACGAGCGAAAAAAAGCAGAGGCCTAAAATATTTTAAAAAAAGCTAGCACCTCAGTCTCGAGGTTTTCCCTTGAAAAATAAAATTTTTCTTTTCAATATTTTTTATACGTTCCTGAAATAATACAGTACCAATATTATATCGTACCTATATTTTACATAATACAATATAATATATATGTATTTATTCAAATATTGTGAATCTCATTTACTTTATTTATTTTTGTAATCTTCTTAGTTTAACTTTAATTTGAAAGTTGAAAAAATTTAATTGCGCGCATTTTTAATTTATAATTTTTTTTTTTTTTTTTTTATCAATTCTTTATTTCCTTCTGTATCCTTTTAGAGAAAAGGAAATATATGGAAGGGAAAGTAAGTAGGTTTACGTAAGATACACCACAATGCGCAATTACTTTACATTAATATTTATTTCGTTTTCCGTAAAAAAATACATATACTTTGCTAATATCGGTACAAAAGTAAGACAAGCGAGTTGCTCTCGAGCGAAGATCGCTAAAGACGAGTACATCCCTACTGGTCATTCGTTCTTCCTAACTGGCACACGTCGCCGTGCCGCCGTCCTCGTTGCGATCGGATTCGAAGGTACAATGGCCCGGTACACGATCGTCTACCGAAGATCGTGCCTGATTCCGATCCAGGTACAAAGTGGCGGATATCGTTGCGCCGCACGGCAACGTTTCGGATCGGTAATCTTCGTAACCTAAGACAAGGTCCTCGCGCGGCTATCCGTCGTCGTCACGCTCAAGTTGCTTACACGACGATGATGGAAAACCAGCCGGGAGGTTGGTAACAAGATTAGTGGTAACCGTAGCCTGAATCGCCACCGTCGTAGCCACCGGAGTAGTAGCCACCGTGTCCGTGATGCTCGTGATGGACGGGCACAGCCACCGGCACTTTAACCGGGTAGGGTACAGGCTTCTCCACGGGGTAAGGCACGTGCTTCTCGATGTGAACGGGGTACGGCCTGTCGACCGGGATCTTGACTGCTACCGGCACGGGTTTCTCGACCGGATAAGGTACTGGTCTCTCGACTGGGTACGGCTGCGGTACTGGTACTTTGACCGCGACTGGCACGGGCCTCTCGACCGGGACGGGGTACGGCCTGTCAACTGGAACCTTCACGGGGTAGGGTACCGGCTTCTCGACTGGATAAGGCACAGGCTTCTCGATGTGCACGGGGTAAGGTTTGGGTACGGGTATGTGGACGGGACGGTCAACCGGGACTTTGACGGGGTAAGGTACGAGCTTCTCGACTGGATAGGGCGCAGGTACGTGGACTGGGACCTTCACTGGGACCGGAACTGGTTTCTCCACGGGGTACGGCTGTGGCACTGGTACTTTTACTGGTACATGTATATGCTTTTCAACGGGATAAGGCTGCGGAACGAAGACCTTGACCGGGACGGGACGGTCGACTGGTACATGTACGGGGTAGGGAACCTTCTTCTCCACTGGGTACGGCGCTGGCACGTGTACGGGCACCTTCACGAGGACCTTGACTGGATAAGGCACGTGCTTCTCAACTGGATACGGTTGCGGTACGGGCACTTTGACGGGAACCGGTACGGGCTTCTCTACCGGGTAGGGGATGTGCTTTTCCACGGGGTAAGGCACGGCGACGTTCTTCACAACGGTCACGGTCTTTACGTGCTGATGATGATGGCCATCATCGATGTATCCTCCGCCAATGTATCCACCGTATCCACCGTATCCACCGTATCCACCGCCTAAATCAAGGCCGACGTGTCCACCGGATCCAATATCGTATCCGCCGTCATAACCGTAACCGTAGCCAAGACCTAGCAGACCACGCTTCTCCTGCTTCTTTTCAGAATTCACCGATTTCTCGACTTTCGCGGTCTCTTCCGACAGTACTGTCGCAACCACGAGGGCGGCAACTGCCACGTAAACCTGAAAAAATATGTAATGTCATCTACTCTTATGCTCGACGTAAAATGTCAGTATTACGATGTATCAACGTATTCGTGATCGGTTGATCGAAGCGATCTCTAAACGACGCACATCGAAGAACTGATAGAAGATATTACGTCCGCGGAAAACTAAACCTTTCTACTAATAACGCACAACGTAAAAATTTAGCGTAAAAGTATATTCTAAATAATTTTAGATCAATATAAAGTATAAACAATTATGTATCATCTTCGCGTTTCAATAAAATTCTATTTTGATCCATAGGATTAAGTACACAAATATATCACCGCACGATGAAGTAAATATTTTTTCTCAACTTTAACAGAAACTCAAAAATAATCAAAGTCAGACGATAAAGTATACTGTATACGAAGACGATTCATTCACTTTGCAATAAAGTGAAATTGCTTTAAAAATCGCGCAACCGTCAACGTTGATGAAAGAGAGAGTGTCTGTTGAAAAGAAAAAAAAGAAAGAAAACACTTTTCGAGCAACTTGTTTGCGGTATCCTTTAACGCGTGATTTTCCGGATCTACCGCGACAAAGGTGCGCGCGTATTCGATCTCCCTCGAACGATTCACACCCCCGATTAATCCCGATTATTCGCCGTCGTCTTGTTCACTTCTCGCAGATGCCGTTATCTAGCCGGTAGCCTCCCCGGTACACGAGGCTTCTCTCGAACGTCGAGGTTCCCGACGAGTCTTTCTTCGCGACGACGCGACACCAGGAGACGAGAAGTATCGACGAGCGAAGCCGACTACGGCGGTGGACGTACCAGGATTCTCATTTTTGCTCTCGCGATGTTCCGGGTGCGTCCAGGAGTGAACTGGATGCTGATTGCCGTCGATTCCTGTCCTTATATACGCGGCACACTTTCGCCTTCGCTACCCGGGGGCCCGTCGGGTCCGGGGCCCCAAGTCGTATACCCCCACGTATACACCTTTGTTCAGCTACGACGACGTCGGTCCCACCGTCCCGAGCGACCACCACTCCCCCTTAGGACAGACGCCCCACTCCCCCTCTCCTACAAATACGCGAGCCACGAAGAAACGCTCTTCTCCTTCTTCAACGAACAGGTTTCGTTCTCTTCCTCTTTCGCCGAGTGCTCGTGCTCGCAATGCCTGGCTTCTTTTTTTTTCTCTCTCCTCTCGTCGCATATCTTCGTCGATACCTTGGCTCCGCGCTTTGGTTTCATATGATACTTTCTCTGAGGAACGGCCGATCGTTACCGTCGTAGACTCCCCTTGGTGTCGGAAGCTACCGACGGGACATCGATCGCGTCCGCGTACCTTCCCCAGTTCGGGTGAACTCCCAGATTAACCCGTCGTACGTGAAAACTCGTCTTTTCGTAACGTAACGGTCGCGATCCGTTCGCGGGCAAATCTGTCAACCGATACGGTTACATCGAATAGAAACGGGACACGCGTCGACCCGGCGAACTCTCGTCGATCTGTCACCGTGCCGTTGGGGGTCTCTACGTCTCTCTCGCGCGACAGATTTATTACGTCAATGCCAGTTAAATAAAAATGTCGTTAAAAGCCATCGATTTTGGTGTTACGTCTGACGCAATACGGCGACGCGGCGACGACCAGTCGATTTCCTATTCCGGGGATTACCCTGTTTCGAAATGCAGTTCGAAGTGCGCACGAAACGAGTTTTGAACTTTTACTACGCGTCGCAGTTCCTCGAGGTAGAAGTACCTCGCGACGGGAACGGAAATCGACAGAACCCCTTCCGGGGGAATTGAATCGCAATCGTCGAAACGCGCAATTCACGACTGCGCGTTTTGCGAAACTATTTTATTGCCATGAACTATGCACGATCTACTATCCGATCGAACTTGGAAGAATTGTGTATATTCTCACTAAACGTCATTGATATATCTCTCTTTCGACACTCGTTTTAATATCTACGATAAATTACAGGCTATACTTGCACACGTATACGCCGGCATTCGTAAGGACATTGACATATGCCAACCCAGTTTCTCCGTCAGCAAATTACACTAATTTCCTTTTCCGACAATTCCGTGTTCTCCTGCAAGAATGCACAATTCGCATTCCAACGTTACGTCTGGTCTCCCGCGTGTCTTCGGCATTGTATAAATTTTCCGTTTACCACACTGTCGCTTCCGAATCGCTTGCAATTCGCCGGTGGAGCTGTAGAAACGTTACTCCCTGTCGTTTATTATTTCAGTCGTGACTTCAGATTTATGTGACGGACGTGATTTCTCAGCTTCTCAAAAGTCTTAACTCGTTACATGTTGTTAATCGATTGGTCGCTACAAAAATATGTTTAGGAAGAAAACTTGGTTAATTTCAACCTCGATAATACGAAAAGCAAGAATTGACATTTAACTCGATAAATAACAATAGCTAGAGCAGTTTCTCGAGCTGCACGGCGTTTCCTTTCATTTTCTTTAGCATCTTTCGCCGTTAAACCTGTCGTACGGCGATCGCCACTGACGCAACGCAACGCAACGCACGTTTCAGCTACGTGCCGTTCAATACGTCATTTTTCGTGGCGATCGACTGCAACGGTCACGCGAATCGCGCGCGAATCAACGTCATCATCCATCCTCTCCCTTTCGCCATTACCGTTCCGTTTTCGTCCTCGCCTCGCCTCGCCCGCGCTCACGCGGAGCGGGCGCCACGTAATAGCGTACTACATGCATACAGACAGCGTGCGGCACTTGGCTAGAATTTATCTGTTACCGATCTCGTGGGTGCACCCATTGGTCCCTTTCGTGGGACACGCGGGTTTCCCCGTCACGATCTCGCACCAACGTCGACTGGCGGAGTTCCGTTTTCCTCCTCCTGCTCCGCCACGCACGCGGCCAAGTATGTCGATGTTTACCGGCGCATTATCCACGGAACGTGATCACCTTACGCGACAACAGCATGCGGTATTATATCAACTGCACCCAGCAAATGATACCGCGCAAAGTTACTCGCGGAAATCCACTCGGCGCTCTCGGGGTTACAAGTCCTTTTTTTTTTCACGGGCGAAAGCGACGCGTTCCACAGCGCGGAATGAAGGAAGAGGAAAAGAGATTCTTTTTTCCACATCGAGAGATACAATTTCGCGCGCTTTAAATCGTCATGTAACAATGACGGCCTCGGCCCGGAGGCAAAAGCTCTCGAAAGTGATTTCGTAATCTCTGACACAGAGATGAGTGATTTTTTTTTTCGGTAAATTAGAAAAGGTGTTACAGTAGAATTTGAATTGAAATGAGAGAAAGTGAATCGACGAGCGTGTCTTCAATTTGAGATGCATTTATTCAGCAAAAACGTTCGTTAAGGATCTGCACATGTTGATTACAGAATTAATGCAAGGTTAAAGAAGTTCAGATGAAAATGTTATTGCACATTATCGTCCTCTGCATTGAAAGAACGTTTTTGTTGAAAAAATGTAGGTATGAAAAAGTACGTTGGATCATTAAAATAATTACATTACAGCGACGAAAAGATTTCGCAGTTACACATATTACCAAGTTTGGTAACTTTCCCAAATTTGGTAATAGTTGCCAAATCCTTTTTTTTCAGTACAATGTAATCATTTTAATGATCCGACATAATTATTTTCATATTTGTATTTTCAACAAAATCGTTCTTTTTATTTCTTTCAGTGTGCCCTTAATTTCTCATCGTGTACTTTGATCAATCAGTTTAATTTTGTTGCGTCATATTCTCTCATTCCGGTTATTAATTATACTAACGAGAGAGGCGCTCGGTGTCTCCGATTTTAATGAAGTTCTCTCGTCATAAGATTATCGTTTTCTGACTGAAAAATTGTATCAAAATAATCGAGGCCGCCCGACGATGTCTGTCATTCAGGGCGAAGGTCTCACCTCGACTCCGTTCAACCGTGTAACCCAATTTAATCCGCGTTTCCTCGCCGAACGATTCTTTTCCCTTGAATAC
This sequence comes from Solenopsis invicta, assembly GCF_016802725.1. NCBI lineage: Eukaryota > Metazoa > Arthropoda > Insecta > Hymenoptera > Formicidae > Solenopsis > Solenopsis invicta. The sequence goes on along the minus strand of NC_052674.1, from coordinate 9,648,164 downwards.
CGACGCCTCGCTTTGACTCTCCCGCGATGTCATTTGGATGCAATGCGCTCGCCCACCCGTGAAGCAGAATGTGGGCAGACGCAAGAAAGGTTAATCGACAAAATTCACCAGTAAAAAACAGAGTCGCAACTGAGAAATCAGGTGGCAGATGCCTGATCCCGCGACGAATTTCGCAACGGCAGAAAATTTATGCCGAATTTTATATTCCAGTGCCTGACCGCGGATTATCCGCGCTGCATCTGAATTCTGGCTTTGCAGCAATCGGCTCTCTCTCTCTCTCTCTCGCATATAATTTCGCGTCTGCATCAAAGCGCAAAGTGATGCACAATCGTGATTACCATAATCAAAAGCATCATAATTAACAAACGCGCGATTATTTATGCGCCGATTGTAAAATCGATTATAAAACCGATACCGTGCGCAGAGTTGTGTTTCTCAACATACAATAATGAATCCGGGACAGCCTACGTGAGTGGTTTATAGGTCGCACGCTCCCTTCCTGAAGTGTATTTAGCCTGGGAAATCGTGGATTTCATTAAATTCGTCGATGACTTCACGCACTGGCAGTCGCAATACGCACATATATAATATATGTGCGAACGTCACGCGTGTTACGACACTTTCGTGTATTTTCAAACAACGACGGGAGACTCGGTCAGTGAGCGAGCGAGAGCATCGCTACAGTCGTGGAAAGTGGAAGTGTCGGAATAACGACCGTAATTCCGAGCCGCGGTCCCCCGGGTGGATCGCCTGGACGGTATTACGTAAAGGTCGTTGCCGATGAAGAGTCTCTCGGTGAAACGGCAGCATGCTTACCGGTTTATTGCCGCGCGCGTCCTCTTCCTCTCTCCCTCTTTCTCCACAGCCGCGTATACCTGACGGCAATGCCAGTCTACGCGCGCGATAAAAGCGAGAGTACTGTCTATATCGTCATATTACTAAGTCCATAGAAACCGAGATTCTCCGTAACCCCACCGACCTCACTGACACTGGCCTTGAAGGTGGCCTATTCAAGGTGCACGAAAATCGACGACTCGGACGTGACCACCGCGTCGTCTATCTTTAGAACCGTTTCGACTTGAATCTGGATCAGCTATGAATAAATAAAGCGATCGCTCGATTTAATTCCGACAGTTTTGTAAACGACAAAAAAAAATATATACCTAGGTGATTAAAATAATAATAATTTATATTAAACCAAAAGCTCTATCAGCCACCGATCGATTTTAGCGCTGATATTTATTGTATGATTTTATATTCAAACTTTTCAAGTTTACGAAACTGCGCGCCGAATAACTTTTTTGCAGAGTTGAACAAGAAACAGTGATATCATGATAATAAATTGAAAGTCAAGCTACAACCGATGCTGACAAGCATCTAAATGTGAGAACCCTTTCCCTCATGGAATAATAATTTTTATTAAAATATATCATTGTACATATTTCATTGTTATCGAACTTGCGCGATTATCGTTGAACGTTTAACACGGACTTTTCTATCCTTTGTTGTTCTGCTAATATACTTTTCGAGCTGCGATATATGTCGATATTGTATGGCTATAAAGTCCAGTTAATTAAATAAGCACGACGGAAAGAGGATCATTGGGCGTAACGAATGGCCGTCAACTCTTCGGGATACTTTAATATGCTGTCCGAGATTACCCTCGCGCTGCAATATTTCTTTTCGTGCGAATATGCAAGGCTGATTCAGCTTTATTTAAAATGCCGAGATACACGTAAGAGGCATGATATAAGCTAATTAGCTTTCTCTCATATTTTACAGGAATTTCGTGGCCGGAGTCCTCCAGTTCCAGCTGTATCGCGCGCTGTGCCAGGCTGCGGGACAGAGGTCCGAAGTCGACAACCCGAGGAGGCCGCTGCACAGATGCGACTTCTACAGAAGCCCCGCGTCCGGCAGGATCTTGGGGTGAGGCTCGAATAATCCAATAAATTATCGTGCACTCAAACCGAACAAAGACCGTGTCTGCGTCATTTTTTTTTTTTTTTACGCCACGTCTTACGCAAATCCGCCGGGTACGGAAAGCGGATACTTGCAGACGTAGAGGCACGCATCTTTTAATAATCGGCTTTTAATCAACGTGTTTGCCCCCGTCCCCGTCCACGTGATGCTTTCGCAACGGCGCGAAAGCGTAGATCGATGCGACTAACGCGGCAGCAGCTTTATCGCCAAATTCTCCCGTCGCCCGGTGGATACAAAACCGCTCGAGACGTCGAAAAAATGAGTGTTTCTCACGCTTGCGTTTGCCGTTTCGCGTATTTTTTACGATTGAAAAAGCTGCGCCGCTAGTTCGACCCCTCTGCTTCCCTTCTCTCTCCATTATTTGTCCGGCAGGCAGCATGACGCGGGTGTTCGGAGCAAGCAAAAAAACGCCAGTAACCGCTTTACCGGTTTAAATAATATATTAAAGCCTCGTAAAATGCACAGGCAAGTAATACGTAACTCGGTGACTTGCTTGAGCACCCGATGACGCGGACGAATGTTAATTACGTATAATTGAAAAAGAAAGACGCAGAATTTTTTAAGTTACGTGACACGTATTTGGAACAACGATACTTGAGAAATGTCCGGCATTGCGTTAAAATGTTCGCACATTTTGAGAAGACTAAAGATTATCCGAGTAAGTATCTATAAATTGGAAAAACTGCCGTGTCTATCTGGGTCGAACAAAAAATGTAGATCACGGAGAGTGACACAACGTCGAGAGAAAGGAAGCAGGATGAAGGAAACTGCTCAATGATACTGCGACTTCATCATTATCTATTGCTCGAATTGCACAGCTCTTTGCCTTGATACAGAGCACTCTTTAAAAGGTTATATGTGCAATATTTTTTGGAAAATCTTAATGCGCTGAAAATAATATTAAAATTGATTCTGCGTCGCAGAAATGCCATATCACAATTTTATTGAATTAATTTTGTACGATACAACGTAAAAAGATACGTCCGAAGGTAGCTGTGTTTATTGCCCATTTCGCTTTCAAATCTTGCTAATTATGCTCGCATCAAAAACGAGACGTTCTTGACTCAACTTAACCCGGTGTCCATAATCGCAGCCGGATTGCCATCCCAAAATGTCAGGAACTCGTGGAATTTCACAGCAAGGCGGAGCTGCGAACTCCGATTTCCGGGTCTTGACATTTTGTCCCCGAATCTCTTTAAGATTCAAGGTTACAATTTTTACACGCGAAGTTAATGCTTGCGTGATAGATAAAGAATCTTGAGGCTTTCTGAAAAGAGGACGGCGAAGAGGACAAATCGTCTTTTGGCGTTACCTGATATTTCGTCACGATTAATTTAGAAACGGATGGAATATTAAATCCTACTTATAAAAAAGAATTAGGTATATCACATGTCTGTGATATAAAGCAACGTGACATCGTAATATTTATTTGCTTAATTTGTTATCTTCCACTGCATCATTTAGAAACATTTAAAATCTACGCATTGATATAGCGCCATCCACACTGTCCGCATTATATGCATGCATAATTAGATCAAAAATTTAAAGTCCATTTTTTATCAACGTTGAATTTTCGAAAGAGGATTGCAGTTCACTTCTAAGTAGGCCGCCCGTTTATATCGTCCAGTTGAACTTCGTATTTATTCGTTTGCACAATCGTGTCCGTTGCGATGTTTCTCGCGTAACTATATTTGGAATACGGAGCATGAAATCTCTAGGACGATTTCGACATTGCGTGTCTTCACGGCGTTCATTCTCGTGTGACTATCTTCAAGATAATTGTTCGCCAATGTAGACACTAATTACTGACTACGGCTTGAATTCATTAAAGGATGTAGCAGTGACAGTTGTCGAGAGAGAAAGGCCAGTAACGAATAATTGGAATTTAGATTTTTAACGATGATTTATTTCTATAAAATTTATATATATTATTTTGCAATATATATTTTTCATAATTTTTATAATATCTATATTTTATTAATCTTTTTATTAGAAACAATCTTTTTAGCTAAAAATGCATACGATTGGAAGGATGTTTGATTATTTTGATTACCGCTCGCAATAACTTTATGCAATATTTACGCGTTGCAATTGTGCTGTTAAATTTGCCAACGGCCGACATTTCCGAGAAACTATATATCGCGTAGCTTCCTGTCGAAGAATGAAAACGCGTTTGCAAGCGGTTGATAAATTGCTAAATTAAATGTAGGCAATGTACACACAGTGATATAACGCGCAATAATGCAGCTAACTGCCTCGAGAAAGGCGGTGCTAAACGGTCTTTAGCGCCGAAGTAGCGTCTTCTATGTTTACGCGGCATCGCGAGGTTTCACGACGCGCAAACGCTCGGCGCCGCGGATTGCGGTTTTGCGTCGTTGATTACGGGGCGCACATTATACACGCGAGCGCGATCGTGATCCCCGGCGAGTGTTGCAAGATGCGTGCGCCGCGGTAATGACGCTTATTGTTGAGATCGTATCGGCTTACCCGTGCAAGACACGCGGATTTTGACACGGCAGCTTTATTAAGCGGAGAACTCGGCTCGCACTTGCTCGAGTACGCGCCAAGCCAAACAATCCTCGTCGTTATCCGCACGATCGATCCACATTGAATTCCATTGATTGCGCCTCGCGCGCGTGGCCGAGCATTGTATCGACGATCGCTTCACGATCGATGATCTCGATCGCCTTCTCTCGGGGCGATCCGTGTCGAACGTTAGGTATTTGGGTCAACGAGAGGGAAATCTTCGTTCGGCGGTTCTGCAATTTCGCCGGTGCCGGGGCCAGACATTATTTGTCCTGTCGACGTTATTGCGTTATTGCCGTTCTTACAATTTTATTTAATCAAGACACGATGATGATAATAATAACGGGCGCTGATAGCCGTTTATGGTGAACGAAGCGTGGATCTTAGTTCGCGGAACGGCGTACACACGTAATCGAGCTGGTATAAAGCTGGCGAAACTGCAAAAAACGCGGGCGTTTATAATCACTACGTACCATATTGATATTACACATCGATATTTATATAATCTCTCGCCGGTTACGTGAGTAAAAGTTCTTGCAATAATATATGCACGATATGAAACGTGCAATATTTCCATATTCGTTAAAAAGTACGAGAGTAATAACAAATACGAGTACGTGTGAGGACGCGGTTTTTCACATATTGCGAAAGGTGCCAACCAGCTGAGATCGATTAACTTCGCAGAAGGCTGTTTGTTTCATTAGAATTTGTAATTATTGCAAAAATTCCATTGACCTTCGTCGACCCAACGCAAAATGTCGCAAACGATTAAATTCTGAGATGAGCGCGCGCGCGCGCGCTGAAAGATAAGATAATAAAACTGCCACGTATAAAAATTGCGAGAGGCGCGAATTCCCGAGACCGTCATTTTTTACTGCGAAAGAAGCGAGATAACATACGCACTCGGACGCTGAAGTGCCCGTGTTCCCTTCGCAGGTTACGAAATCGCACTTGCGTTAAAGAGTTACATAAAATGACAAAAAGCATCGGGCGGCAACAGTTTTATTCTAACGTGATAATTTATGTTAGAAACGTTCCCGTCTCTTTTACGATGTACCCGCGAGCTATATGTCCGCGGACTCGTTCGTGCACATTTGCAGGCGTAACGCGGGCGAAGTTTTATAGACGTGGAAAGTTGCATGATCCTCTTGGCGAGCGGAAACTCGATAAGGATTGTTCCGCGTTCAAAGTTGGTCGGGGTTCGTATAGATCGAAATCTCTTGGCGGTCGGCCAACTTACTGTGGCATCCTACTGCAATAAAGTAGTTTTCGTGGAACGGCTAAACTAATCTCGATAGAATATAAAATTCAACCGCGATGTACACGAGCGCGCTGTAATGCAATATATTAAATTATTGTGAAACTCGAGCGAAAAGATTCGTAGATCGATAATTGCGATTAATCCTTTGTGTCATGAATTTTTATATCAGACCGATTTTCTTTTTAAACTTTGTACTCGGAGATGTTTTGGATCGTTGATTATGAATCGAAAGGCAGAATTTTAAAATTCAAAATAGCCAATTTAATTTAGCGATCTAATAATTCAAATTTTTTTTGTTTATTTTCATGATTTGGAAACATTTAAAAATATTTACCTCAGATTAGAATTTAGTTATCAAAGAACATAAGTTACAATTTTTAAAAATATTAATTTTTCCATAGTTTTTAAAGATTATTAATTTATTATAAATAACGTAGAGAAAAAAATTTGAAACGTCCTAAAAAATACTTCAGGGTGTCCTAAAAAATTGCCGTTTCAATAATAATTTAGAAAAAAATGCATTTTCTTCATAAAAAGCACAAATTTTTATTATTTGTTTGTTTACAGCAATTACGCAAATATAAATTTACGGTTGTCTATTTTTACACTTGCTCATACTAAGAACTCAACAAAGACAAAAAAAATCTTGTACTTGAAGTTAAGAAATTCATCAAAATAATGAAAAATTGAGCGGAAAGGATAAGAGCGTTTCACCATGCCACAAAGAATTAATTATCGCGAGTAACCGTTGAATAAACAGGAAAAACCGAGGGAATTTCCAGCGTCAAATCATCTATGATAAGTGATAAATGCATCGCGGTCTAACGAGTTAAATTATATTAGAATCCGAGTATATCTTCGACTTTTTTATCATTATAATGTCCGCTCGTTGCTCAAGCTTGCGGTTGATACGCAGCCCGAGCTCGTTCGCGCAGCACGCTGCGACCTGTCGGCATCCAAACGGAAAATCTACCAGAGATCGTTCACCGTACGAAGATCGAAGATTCCATTGATCAAGATCGCGCCGACTTCCTGCGATCGAAGGACGGATCTCGAACTCTCGCTTTACGGCGCACGTCGACGATGACGACGACGCCGTGCCGATTGCGAAAGCGCGGTAAAAAGAAAAGTAAACAAAAAAAAAGATGAAACGAAAATAGCATGCGTGTGCCGCGTAAAAGAACGCAAGTGAGAGAGCACTGGCGCACTGGTCGTTACGCGTTACACTTCCGTTTTCACCACGCGAGATTCGAGGACGTCGCACGCGGATGGAGAATCACCATCGATAGCCGATACTTTAAAATTCACGAGTAAAATTGACCCGGATGTAACACGCATGCACAATCGATGCATTCGATCAACTGTGAAATCGAAAAAGGAATATGCAGTTTTGCAAAATCTCTCTTTGTGAATAATTCCGTAAACACTTTTGTGCGATACTTTTAATCACATTTTTCATGTCATTTAAATACTTTTTGATACGAGTATAAAACGTAAAACGTTTTCTTTACGTATTCACGAATGCAAAAATTATTCCACTCTATTCTTGACACAGAGGTGAGGAATTCACATCTATCTTTTAACGAAAACTGGTATCATTTGTTTCACAAGTTTTTAATTAGCAATTTTAAATAGCGGACATAACATAAATTTTGTGGTCAAGGTGAACAGATAAAAGTTCCGCTTTTAATTATTCAAGAGAGATTTGCGCTGTTTATTTACACTTTATATTTATGTCAGATTCACCGATATTACTGTATTCATTATATTCATATTCAGCAATGTTACTTGATCGGTGTACATTGATTATATGAATTGCAAAAACGGTGTGCGACATCGTGGCTGACTTGTGTATTCTCTAACACACCGACATGGTGATTTAAAGGCAAATGCAAATCGATATCTCGTCCTTGGACGCCACGGACGATCGCGTGGAGAGGATCGGAAAGGAATCGTTTGAAAGTGCTGTCCCGCGACCGAGAAACGGCAAAAAGGTTTTGCGGTATACTGTACAACATTTACGCCTTGAATGCAATTGAGAGTAACTGCCGCGTAACTGTTTCCTCGGAGCCTTCTGAATGCATGAAATCGCCCCTGCCCACGATCGCAGAAACCAAAACACGATTTAAATGACCGACAATGAGAGCGCAATCATATCCGTTTTAAACTCACTGTTACACATCCGTCCGTTTACGGTAATTTAGCTATTGCCGATCCTTCAGCGATACTTTCACCATTCAATCTCTCATTTCTCCGTAAAATTTGAAATCTTGTCTCTATTGTTTATGCTAAATCATATATCATTTAATCTTCAGTATTTTATTACATAAGAAAATTAATAATTTTTCCTACAAAATTACAAAGATATTGTCATTTTAATTTACATATTTATTTTAATTATGTATTTTCTTACATGAGAGACAGCGTTTTGTAAAAATGATTTCAAATGCCGTGCTTTAAACATCCTAATTATTTCGATGATGAGTTAAACGTCCATTATTAGACTAGATTAATTATCAGTATATTATTATGATGTAATTAACAACGGTGGAAAATTTTACAAAAGTTTCACTTATCTTGAATTAAGTGTTCCTGTTGAATTAAGTAATTTTGTCTGACGCTTACATTGTTCTTTATTATACTTTCGCGATATGTTTATACACCTGCTTGTTAACATACCTCCTCGGCAAAACGTTCGTCTCCTCGCAGCATCTTGGCGCAGTGCTTGCGAAATGCATCGCTCGTCGGCAGGAAAGTACCGATTTCGCCTACGTGCCGAACACCGGAAATTATGTGATCGATATAAATTACGGCTGAAGGCTGGGAGAGAAAAAGAGAGAGATAGAAGGAGGGAGGGACGAAGAGGCAGATCGGGGAGGCTTTTCAAGATATATCGAGATGGTTTTGCCACTCAAATCGTTTTCCAAGAGGCGTGGTGGCTGCACATTTCTTATTCCGTGCGAGTAACGGAGTTGACGATGGTATCGATGTCAGCGCGAGAAACTCACATCTCTCTCTTTCTCACTCTCGAAACGCCGCGCGCCGGCGCCCCGATTGCGGTCGATGACGTTATTGCACTTTTTGATAACGTGAAATCATGTTAAGTCGGTAAGTCGGTCGGACAGATTGTCGTGATGTAATCGACGCATGAATTCGGCCCTGAAAACGATCGCTATGTATAATAATATTGTCGAGATTGATCCCCCCCCTCTCTCTCTCTCTCTCTCGCTCAATCACGCGATTGAGCGAGAAAGAGATCAATTGTATATTGAACGTACATGATACAAAGCGTCTCTTGAATCTAGAATATAATCGACGTATACGTTGTTAATCAGACATATACGCTGAAAGAATAATTTTGTTGAAAATACAGATGTAAAAATAATTATGTTGAATCATTAAAATAATTATCTTACGTTGAAGAAAGGATTTGGTAATTATCGCAAAGTAATACTGCCTAATTTGGCTATAATAATTACGGCTAAAAATTCTTTTTTCAGCGCAATTATTTTCGGTGTAATTATCTTAATTCAACATAATTATTTTCATATTTATATTTTCAACAAAATTGTTCTTTCCATTTCTTTCAGTGTTTGATTAATCAAAGATATATAAACAAGTTTTCTAAATAAATTCCTATATCAATCTATTGATTATATTAATTAAATAGTAGTACCGATTATGTTTGATTCCACAACACGTGAACGTAAACAATTAAATATTTGGTTAATATAACCAAAACTAATTTTAGTTTCCTGAATATTTAGCAAATATTACCAAATTTAGTAAATAATTTTTGGTTATATTAAGCAAATATTTAATTGGCATTATGTCACTCAACATTTGGCATTACCAGACGCTTTTTTCAGTGTGCGAAAATTCAACGATCGCTGTAAACGTGATTCGAATAAAAAGAATGTAGGTCGAGTGCGTTAACGTCGCATTGTCCGCCCGAAAAAGATCTGCAAACGTTTTACGTGTCCGCGAAACGTATTTTAAACAAGTTCGCTCGCAGCTAAGAGCCTGTTAATCCATTTAGTGAACGTTGCGCTATAACGTCGCGCCGCGATACGCCGCGATTATGCATAAAGGAAAAGTTGCGAGAGTTCGCCGTTGATCCAGCGATCGATTTGAGAGGCCGATCAGCGCGGGATACCGTCGCCGCCGCCGCCACCGTTGCGTAATCGCCGCGCGTCTAAACAGTCACCTCTGTTGGCACCGTGCACCAGTTCTCAGGGAGCGCGGAGCATCGCCTTTAAAGCCATTTAATCTTAAATCGGCGGTAGACGACGATCATCCGATCGCCCGACAGTGTCGATGGCCTAATCTGAATTCATTTGCGATCAATCATCTCGACCGTTGAGGCATATTGTCTCGCTTCTCCGATTAAGTTTGCGTATTAATTAATTTTGGAAGAGCGCCAGGACAAGAAATGTTGTAACGGACGTTGGTGTCCTTTTACTGCTCCGAGGTATTATGTTTTTATCCCGCGGAATAACAAGTAGGCGAAAATAAAAAGTATCCGTAACTCGTTTTTTTTTCATTCTGGAAAGTCTACGAGATGTTGCTCTGGAGTCGTGACCTAAAATTAAAACGGCCGCTTTTATAATTAAACGTTTATATCTAAGAAAGCGTTGTTTACCGAGTGTATTATGCTACAAGGAAAACGAAACTCGTAAAACAAGGAATAGAGTCAATCTTAAAGAGAGTTATGAGAAATATTTCTAAATGTTTTATGCTATTTCCAGAAGTTACGTTTCAGGAGAAGTGACACAACGAGAAATACTGTCGAGATAGGTCAGGGTGTAAAATAAAATGTCAATGTTTGAAATATGAGACATACGGGCCGACGATGTGGCTATGTCAATTAAGTAACTCTTGCCTGTCGAAGATACGACATCGATGCTGGCATAAATTCTTCGTGGAATTTCAAGCTGCGCGGCAATAAATTCCGCTACGGCATTCCGCATCGCCATAACGCGAAATGTATCGCCTGCGCAGATTAAAACCGCGTTGAAAACGATTTGTCGAAGAAATGGATTATGCATGGCGTTTCGAAGTTTTAGCGCGGAGAACAAATTAGGGATAGAACCCGACAGGTACACTAAAAAAAAGAGTTTGATCGCAGCTATTAAATGTTGAATGAGAAATAATGCCAATTAAATATTCGATCAATATCAAAAATAATTATAAAAAATTAGCATGTATTATTAGATCGTCGTACTGATTTTATTATTGTGTGCTAAATATAATTCGATTTCTAAAACATTAAAATAATAACGCGGACGTTTCGTCCTTATGTTCGAATCATCTTCAGTGTGCCGTTACAATTTAAATTTAATCGCTAATTAATCTAACAATACTCCCGATGTAATTGTATTTTTTTTAATGAAATCCGTACGTGCATCGACCTCAGTTCGTGTTTTTTTTCTCATATGTTTATTCTGGCTGTATCAGGTCCCATTGACTTCATCGTTCGATTTTTATAATGATTATGCAATTGTAATTCGGATGAATACTATTGAACTTTGTACAGTTTCTTCGCTTCTCAGGTATCACGTCATCTGTATTAATGCCAAATTCTTAAACTTGTTTATACTATAAATTTTTCAAAATTGTAAATGACTATGTTAACAGTCCGAAATTGTCATATATTGAAATAAGAAGTAATGAATTAAACTGTCAGTCTAAATGATTAAATAGATAAAGATAAAAAAATAATTATACTCTTCTTTTAGTAAATATTATCAAACATAATTTAATGTATCCGACTTAATAATATTATACTTACTAAATATTTAGAAAGTAAAATTATATTTAGTTGTATTAACTGAATATTTAATCGGCATTATTTCAACACTTGATAAATATCATCAAACTCGTTTCTTTTGTGTAAAGCCGTGGAATCGCGATAGTGGAATTATAAAACAGCGTGTCACACTATGGCTCCTATTATGCATCACGTGTCGCCACTTCGAGGGATTCCGCGTTATCCTTTCTTTCCTACATCCTCGGTGTGTTCGCATTTTCGTGCGAAAAGCACATCCGGTAGTGAAAGAAATGTCGAGCTGTAAATACCGCGTAGCGCCACACAACTACGCACGCGCTACGGAATAATACCCATCTGCGGGAGTCGTCGAGATTATCCCTTATGCAATCGCTTTATACTCGTAATCTCTTTTTCTCGACGGCGCAGTCCGTGCATTCCGTTTGTCTAACTGTCTCGCGAACAGCGTGATTTCCGCTGAATAAAGAAAAAGTACCGCGCATTCTTATATACTCTCACACTCAGCGATGGTTTTACTCTTTGAGTAATTTCATTGCAGGCATTTTTATTGAAATAACCCGGTCAAGTCTACCGACGACCTGAATCTTAGCAATTTATTGTGCAACTAGATTTTTAAGCAGCTTCTGGCACTTTTGCGAACATTAGTTCAAAAATCATAAAAAATTCTACGGTCGTATTTTCTTCACGAAAAGTGTTTCAGTTTTCCCCTATTCTAAGTAAAGAATGTACAGGACATTTCTCAAAACATTAAGAAAATTATAAAAAAATTACAATTGCTTTATATATCATTTGAAGGTAGTAGAAAATATTTTAGAGCAATTTTCTATTACTCATAAAAAATTATTACTCATCAAAAATTATTTCAATAAAAAATAGACACGTGCTCTAATGAAAATATAATTAATAATGAAATAACAAAATAAGAAATAATGAAAAACATCGAAACTTTTTTATTTCAGTACTTTAAATATTCATGATTTATGTAAAGTTTTCATTGCAATATAAATATTTCTACAAAATAAATAAAATTTATTTGCTTGTTTATATACAAAACAACTAAACAGACAATCACAATGAAATTTTGTACAAATCTTGAATACTTAAAGTACTTACACAGAAAAATTGAGATTTTTCTTAATGTTGTAAAAATAATTTAGTTTTCAATAACAAGTAGAGTAAATAATTTATAAAAATATAATCTTATTACTCAACTTTCATATGTATATAATTTATTTGAAATATTTATATTAAACGCATTTTCAAATTTTATTTACTTTGCAGGGCCTGTATGTCCGATACGTCCTTAACAGCCACTATAAAAAGTTCGAGATGAAGCAATCCCGCTAACTAACGTATTGTTTTTATTCGCAGGAGATTGATGGAGAGGGGCTCGTCCATCCCGTGGCAGGAAACGTTGCGGGAAGCTACCGGCGAGTTCAGATTAGACGGATCCGCTCTTAGGGAGTACTTCCGGCCATTAGAGGACTGGTTGAGAACCGAGAATTTGAGAACGGGCGAAGTAGTCGGCTGGTCATACGGTAAGAGAAAAAGAGAGAGAGAAACCTGGAAGGAACTGGGGAGAGACCGCTCATTTAAATTTACACGAATTAAACGAGCCTCCTTTTTTGATCGTTTGCGACACTTCCTACACTTCTCCAGCTGATTTTGCATACGTTACGCGTATACCCTTAATTAAAAATAATCGTTACAACGACGGATACCACGGAGATCGATTCAAGTGACGTCGGGAACCACTGCCGCTACCGCCGCCGCCGCCTGTACACGTCGTACGACGGCGGTGTGCCTTTCGATACGTAACTTGCTACAAAATTATGCAATTTCCTACTGTAACAGATTGAAGGTTGCAGTTCCCACGTGCCACTTTACCGGCGAGCGTTACAAATGTGCATTGTATGACGACATTCGACTTGTGAATTACGATCCGGTGTGTGTACGGCGAAATTATTGAGATTAACTGCCTGCACCTAGCGGAGGGTATGCATCTTGCCAAATTCTTCGACGCCGGTCTCTCTCTTGTACGCGCCCGCGCGTTATATAAAAAAAAAAGAAAAAAAAACGGTTACACAGGGAAGAACTCGGATATGTATATTGTGCGCCGCGCGCTCATCCCATAAATTACGCCGGCGCGTTTCGAAAGCATAGCGGAGCACTTCGAGCGGAATAAGTTATGAATTCTCTTAAATAAAGTAAAATCGTTATGTGTGTGCGTAATAAATCACAAGGAGTGTCGACATCCCCGAGAACGAAAGGGAAAACGGGCAAGGACCTCGGGAGGATCGTGGCGGGGCGATAATGAAAACGGTATCGCATTCTGCATTAGGAATTTGCGATGAATTCGATTCTCCTGGCAGAAAAAAAAAAGAAGAAATCCGAGCTGACCGCGAGCACTGTTAAACGGAAGAGCTCGTCTGAATGCGAGCCGCGCGAATCATCCGACCCGGGGAATCTCTCTCTAGTTTTCGTGAAATTCCGAGAGGCGTTTCATCTTTCGATACGTAAAGCGATATAGCAAACGTTTGCGCTACTTCCGCGATAAGACGCAGAGGTGGGCAGAGGGTCTTCAGGAGGGGAGTCTCGATTGTAAAGCTCCGGGGCCCCGTGGGACTGGAAAATTGCGAAAGCGCGATGTGAAGCGAGGAAAAGGCCGCCAGGAGAGGAGCGCTGAGGAAAGGATAAGCATAGCGACTAGTCTGAAAGAAGAGAAGAGCGAGAGAGAGAGAGAGAGAGAGAGAGAGCGATACGAGAATCGTGAGACAAACTCGACGATTGCACTCTCGTTTCCATCGCGCGCCGTAAGAGTTCCCCAATCCATCCATCTATCCATTCGTCCGTCCGTCCGTTCGTTCGCGAATTCACGAAGAGGCGAAATCCGAGATTCGCACGTGCACGTGCACACGGGCATTAGACGCTCCAAGTATCTCTTCTCGCGTGAGAGCGAACATCGCGTACGGTCAATCGGGGAACGGGGCACGCGTGATCGAGAAATCATTCGACTACGCAATATTACGTAACGAGAGGTGTCTCCCACCAGCCGGACGGTCGATCCAGTTACACGGGATTTCGTTTCAGCAGGAAGTAATTCTTTCGGCAGAAAGCATATACACACACCTTTCCCCGAAAGGGCAAATCTTTAAATTAAGATAGCGTTAAGTGCTCGCGACCGAGGAACCCGCTCGTCGATCGCTTTTTCTCGGCGGCTACACCACCGCGGTGGTATCTCCGTACAAGGAAAATGCAAATCACGAAATAGGAAGACGGATTAGTCATGGTAGGAATATTCGTCATGTCCAGCCGCGGAAAGTGAAAAGACACGGCGTAATGTTAGAGAGTCGCTTGGAACAACCAATTTGCATTGCAGAAGTTCGTTTTACTTGATTGCAACGGTTATGCAGGCAGGTACGTTAGTATCGTTAGCTTAACCTGAATTTGAGCGCCGGCGTGCAGTCCCGTGGCAGTCCCGCCTTGCGTAACGCATATGCACGCGTACTTGCGCGCGCGCACGCCTCGTCAATATTTTCAGCCAAAACAGCCGGCAAAGCGCCGCGCCGGCTGCGCACGGGAGAGATGGTGCATAAATCTGCGTTTGCTCCAGCAAAACGGTCATATTCGGGCAGGAGGAGCTTCCTTCCTCCTCCTCGTAGATGATTCTCCGATCGAAGGAGACGCGGAGACGCATGTGCGCAGCCACATACGGCCTCATACGTAACGGCCGGGCGATGTAAAAAGAAATCATGGTGCGCCAGTCATATAATTTCACTTTCAGTCGATCTTCGTTCTCGTTTTGCCCGGTAACTTCTCCGGTTACAGTTCTCCCCACTCGTAACGCGCACGCGATACAACGGAAAAAAACAAAGAGCAAAACTTTCGATCGAGAGTCAACGATAACGACTTCTCCAGCGATTTTTCTTCAGCGAATTTACCGTTACGTGTAAAGATTGAAAGGAACAGTTTGATCACGCGTTATTCGATACATCACCGTTATTTTATTGTACATACTATATATATATTAGCCTGTAAAAATACAAACTACAATTTACACGTGCGCTGAGAGAATAGGCGCAAATAATTGAAAGATAGATCACTTCATCTTTAAAAGTGTATATTCTGTGCGCGCACTTTGCGGCCGTGAGCCACCAATTATCTTATCGCATTTCCCCCGAGAAGATTGATGTTATTAAATTTTTTTTCAATAATACTTAATCATAAAAGCGATCGGTAATTTCTCAAGCGCATTGGTAAGAAAAAGTCGCGTGAATACGTCATGCGGACCGAATGAAGTAATATCAGTGCATTGTGCCCGAGAGATAACGAGGTACGTGTTACTATTAAGTCGCGTCCTTCATCTCCCCGCCTTCCATCGACGCGGCCGCAAGTGATTAATCCGATCTTGCGCGCAAGAAATCGCAAGCAATCTGGTGAGACTCGAGATAGCACGGCGCGAGCCCCCTCGAATGCGCGAACGAGTCGAGCGGAACGACGACACGTGATTCGAGCCCCCAAAGAAAACGGTGCCGACGAGTTCGCCGAAATATATGCTCCGCAAACCGCGAAGTAACAAAGCCACGAAGGGAAAGGTGGACCGACCTCTCCTCTCGGGGGTTCCCTTTACGTTCTCTCGCCGCGAGACTGTCCTTCCTGCTCCTGCCGATCTCGATTACGGGATTTTAGAGCGGCTCGTTTCTTCCCCTTCGACGAATGATCTCCGTAGCACGCTCACTTTGGACGATCGACAGAATATCTCGGCTGCTGTTTCGATAGACGGATTCGTTATTCTCTTTTTGTTAGAGCAGCAGGTTTTGATCAGCCGGTGACGCGCAAAATGCGAGCGGGGTGTCCGCACAGAAAAAAATTAGTATCAAATCAACAATTTATTGTTTCATATACAAGTAAGAATGTAAAATTGAAAGAAATTGATAATCTTAAATGGACATTAGAAACAAAGTTTCTTCGTGGTAGCAAATTATTTTTTCTGTGCGTCATTCGCCGCTCTTAATAATCTTAAAAATGTTATATAATGAACAATATTGCGTATTATAATTATTAGAGATGTGCGAATCAGAATTTTTTGATGCTAAATTAAATCGAATCAATTCGTTTATACATAACTTTTGATTAACACAATGTAATTACATTGAATATTAATATACATAGATAATAACAAAGGTCTTTATGTTGTAAGAAAAATAATATTGATTATATAATATAAAATTATTTAAATATGATTTTATAAGATTGTCCATGTATCTGATTTGCATTTGAACTTCTTAGATTCGAAATTTTCGATTCGAATTATGGAGACTCAAAACCGAATAGTTCACATCTCTGGTAATTATTATAACTTAATAATATGTTAATTTGTTATATGTAGATGGAGACTTTTGTAAGAGGAGCATAGAGACCGCGGGCCTGCAGGTTTACGGCAGTGGCTTGTACTACAATAGCGGCACATCCGTCTCCGCATCTTGGATCGCGTCAGGAATTATGATGACTCTTTGGATTTTATCAACGGTCTATTGAACGCAACGATTCAATAAGTAGCCGATTCATCATCGAGCACCGATGACAATAAATTAAGAGGGAGAGTTCGTTACACCGTTAATCTGCCAAAATACACCAAATCATATTCCTGTAAGATCGCCGGATAAATCTTAAAACACAGAAATAGTTAAATTATTCAATCGAATATTTCGGGTTGATATTTTACAGTAATAACGATTGTTACTGCCAAGTATGCTAAAGTACACTCTTGTCAAGCGTCAAGCTGCGTGCTTGATGTGATGTAAAAAGGTCACACTGTCAATTTACGAACTTACTATTACGTATAATTGTAATACTATTAATATATATGTTTATATTATATATGTCATGTTAATAATATTGTACGCAGTATTACAATTAAGAGTATAAAGCGTGCCTGAAAACGTCGTGTGTGTCGTGCGTGGGTGTAAGTGCATAAATCATTTCATATACTCGAACTTGGCTCATGATTCACACCTTTTAACTGTATTAACCTTACTGTTGGTTGATCAAATAAACTTATGCATATTGTTGTAAAAAAACGCGCCGGGATTTTTTGCCGTAGCGCTCGATTGTCCGTTATTACGTCACCCTCACCGAACAGTTTCATTTTCTAAGCATCTGGTTCTCTGTACGCTCCGGTTCTTCTAACGGGATTGCAAAATCGAGGCTCGGGCGTCCTATACACGACGTTATTTTTTTATCACTCGGCGAGTAAGCGGGTAGAATTTTTTTTTTCTTCAGCCCGCAACAAAGAGAGCTCGTTAAACGGCACGTTTAGTTTCGCGTCGACGTACGGAGGGCTGGAGGGAGGATATTTTATATTTTATATTCGAGAAAGAAAGAGGATTCTCCTCCATTGGCACGCACAAAAGCTGTTCGACGACAAAAGCCACGCCAGGACGGCTCCCTTATCTTGCGTAATTGAAAGCCGGCGAAATCGTACCAGGTGAAATCGCGCTTTTACTGTCAAATTACCGGTAAACTTAATCGGACCGCCTCGTCTCTTGCCACTTTATTGCATCTTTTACCGCCGCCATTAGATCGTTCGAATATTCTTCTTAACATTCCCCGCGTATCATGCGCATTTTCGTTCGTTTCAACATTAGCAGATCGTAAATGCGGATAACGATTTCCGAGACGATCTCTATAAATAGCATATGAACGTGGAATTACAGCGTTAATCCATTCAACCGCATTCTTTTAAATTACGGCAAATGATATATCGGTGAGGTACTACAGATTTTATAATACTGCATGTTTAAATTATCAATTAGCCGTAAAAGTCTCGGTAGTAAACGTTGATAGGGAATTCCAATTACAGCTGTAGTATTATGCATGATTCAAATGTGTAATGTAGCAAACACAAAAGGAAAACGACTTCTTAGGACTTAATAAATTTGATTGTACTCAAATTTATTTTAAATGGTCCAAACAAACTAATGTTTAAATCAATCTGATTAATAATAGTGTTATTTTTGTCAAATAATATATATTTTAATGAAACAATTTCCAGTCAAATAAATTGGGATACTAATTCCAAAGAAATCTTTTTCTCTCT
Source organism: Solenopsis invicta (assembly GCF_016802725.1). Classification (NCBI taxonomy): domain Eukaryota; kingdom Metazoa; phylum Arthropoda; class Insecta; order Hymenoptera; family Formicidae; genus Solenopsis; species Solenopsis invicta. Next base: position 9,629,510 of record NC_052674.1, on the reverse strand, counting down.
GCAGACGCTCAATGTTTCGTAAAAACAGTAGCTTTTCGATTAGAAACGTAAAATTAGAGACGCGAATATTAAGCTTAGAAAATCACACGCAACAATGGGAGCTCTTATTAAATCCTTTTGTTTTACGACCGCTCTCTCGTTTGATTTTTGCAGCGCACGCCGACGAGAGCGTAGGACGTCAGCTTTCAAGCGAAAGAGAGGCCATTATTGTTTGCAATGACACGCCACTGAAACGTACGTGTAATTGCACAAAGGTGGTCCCTGTCCAGAAAACTGGTCCGCCCGCCTTGCGTAACGCGAAGACGCGGAAATCGACTGCGTCGGGCAAAAAGAAACGCTTGCATCACGCCTGCACGTCGAATGTGCAACGTGCATGCATTTCTCCGCGCGCGCGGCCGGAAATATTTCTGATCTTATCATTTCACGCGGCGGACCCGCGGCGCACCATCTTACGCATAATACTCGCCGACGACAACGAAAGCGGAATATTCGATACCGATCGCGCGAGCCTGGTATCCTCTGACATGGCATAGATTAATTTCCCGCATTTTCGCGTACAATCAACTTGTCGAATTAACGACGTGGCGCGCAATTATTCCCCCCCTCTTTGCGTAATCGAGAAATAATTTACGCCGCGAGCCAGTTTGCTTCCTGTCGCGGAGGAGATTCTATCAACCGAAACGACGCGGATATGCGAGTTTAATTCATTCCGAGATAGCTTCGAATCATAGAAATTGATGAAAGCCATAAAAAGGTTCTAGAGACCTGACTATTCCAAATTGATCTATTCCATTACAGAATTGCAGATCGACAATTCTAAATTTATATCCTGAAATTGTTTTGAAATTTATAACGTACGTAAGAAATTACTTCACACGAGCAGACGGTATTTGTTACGTTCGCGATTCGTATTCCACACTCGATGCTTATCCGCCGGTATTAATCTGAACGTAAGAAGTCAAGTTGATTGTCAGGAATACACAATATATTCCTTCGTTACTCTTCAGACATAGGCGTCACTTTACCAAGATGCGCATGGACTCCTAATTTTATTTACGAAATTGCTCTCCCGTCGGTCAAAAACACGATCGGCTGTTATATAAATGTTATTACACTGCAGTCTTCGAGGAGTAATTAATTTTAGTTGATAACCGCAATGAATAACGAAATATTAAAAAAAGTGAAACGGCAGCAATAATTTCTACCATTTGTAGGAATCGTCTTAGGCACCATAAATTATATATTATATATTGAAGAGAGTCACGTAATTTCTATTACTAATGATGAAGAATGCGTTGCACAAGCGACATTGTGGATTAATTATATTATTTCCATTTTTCCTCTGTCTCTTTTACTTTCGTAATGGAGAGCGATGAAGCGGTAACAGGTGAAGGATAAATTTGACGAAAGAAGACATTGATGAAAGAAGTTTCTCTCCCGTTGATAATACTAGAATTGAGCAATATTGATGGATAACATTGACGAGAGAGGCTTCTGGGGACTCTCCGATCGTAAATCGCTCGAAGTGGAAACCGGTCAGAGATGGATCAACCGGACGTTCGCTTGGCCGACGCCCATGGAACGCCTATGGCGGTTTGGCGATCTGCCCCAAAACTGGTTCGACCAGTTGCGTAATCGGAAGACCGGGAAGTCGTGCCTTTCCGCGAAATGTCTGCGAGGCGCACAATGTGAGCCGACTGACTGGACGCCACTCTCGTCCACTTTCACCGTCGGCCGCGCGGCTCGCACAGTTTTAGCCGGTGGTTTTAGCCGCGACACAACCGTATCAGCGATCAGCCGAAATCAATAAAAGAGGAAAAGCAAGAGAGAGAGAGAGAGGGAGAGACAGAGAGAGAGAGAGAAACAGACACGCAATCGGGGAATCGGACGTAATCGTCTTAATCGAGGCCTCTTGGAAGGAAGGAAGGAGTCTCGATCTGACGAAATCGTCCGTTTCGAAATTGTGCGTGAAAGTGATCCCGAAAGCAGATCGGCATCCCGTCCCTTCGCCTCCCTTGCCGATACGCCGCGCCGGCATCGATACAGGTGCATGTTTCGCTAGATCGCAAAAAGAAGACAAAGTTTCGTGTTCGCGAGTTGAGCAACTTGGATGCCGACGGCCTGAGGAATCGGTTACGTCACACGTATCGAGAATATAGAAAATTATACGTAAAATAGGCTCGCAAGATGGATTACACGAGATGGACCGAAGGGAATCGCGATCGCGTGTACTTATGGGCACGCGACGTTCGGCCGTTTCGAAACTGTCGGTGAAAGTAATCAAGCTTAAAGAGATTAAACGATAAATTTGTATTAAGAGACATTAGTTATATCTCTAACTCTCTAGCGTAGACGTTAGAATATCAAACTAGCTAATATATATACCATGTAATTAATTAAATCGACAGAAGTATACTAAATTGATTTAGCCGCGAAACTTTCTATCAGAGAATTTCGGCGATCCGTTTTGCTATCGTTCTGCGCGCAAGGCAGATCAATCAAAACGCAGAACTTTCTTGAAATATTTCGCAAACTTTTTTTGAAATACGTTTTTACGATTTTTTTTTTAATAGAAACGTGATAGAGCATGATTTACTGGCCATATTGTTTTACGAAATGTCTCTATTTTCGAGCTACGTAACATTGCTTTAACATAATTTATACAACATATAAAACTTCTGCAATAAATCTTCAGATATTTCGTTAAAAAAAAAAAAACAAATCACGACGGAAAATCAAATTAGCGAGAAATAATTTTAATGTCGAGATTATCTTTGTCCGACTCGGAGCGACTTTATTCCACTCGGGGCGAAAATAATTGTATTACAGTTAACGGCACGACAAATAGCGAGAGATAATGAAGGTTGTCTGCCTGTTGAAAGGCGCACTTTTGAGAAACAACAGGCTGCTCCGGGATCGTTACGGTGATCGTAAAGACCATTACGTCTGCGAAATAAACTGGGGATCAACGATATCCCAGAATAATATCTGGCATTACTTGGCTGGTAATGAGGGTAATTATAATTAGTGTTGTTCCAGCGAAACAATGCTCAATGCTTACGCAATGCGAGACGTAGAGCGGCACCAATGTCACTGTCTCGCGCAATTAGATCGACGATTTATACAACGAACCATGCTGGCTGAAAGCAGCTGGACCAGTTTGTTTCTCGTTGACTAGCTTTTGAATTTAAATTTTATTAGACTAATCTCTTGCATATTTATTTTATTGCCTTTATATAAAAAAAAGTATGCGAATAGATATAGGCACGCGTATATAATACTTTCTTGTTAATTATGTAAAGAGATTTATTATAAAAATAATGTGAAATCTGATAAGGTAAATTTCATAACATGCACATGTTGAAATAATCGTAATGAGAAGTCTAAAGCCAAATAAAGTGAATAACGTAACAAGTTGCGTTACATTTTGCAGTTTTGCGAGTTCCTTCTCTCTTTCATCGCCGCTCGGATACATTTTCCGTCCGTTGACTCAAACATTTCCAATTAACAGTTCCAACAGTTATAAGGAAATTTCTATTTTTTATGTTCATAAAACAAAAGGCGGGCGAAAAAAAAGAAGAAAGCCGAGCATAATATATTCGAATTACAAAACGGAAGCGCCGCGCGCCGGATTGCGCGTTTCAAATACGCACTCATCGGAAACGCTTTCGCGAGAAGTGTGATTTTACTGCCGCTTGAAAATATATAACAGAACTGCGTAAGACACTATTTCATAAGGAGTGCCAGTCGTCTTTTATACATTAGTCCGATATTAATCTTACCGCCTGTCTTTAAACGAACCACGCTTCCTAAAGGCTTTTAAAATCTTTTCTATACGTATTCAGAACCTCCTTTACACGTTGTGTAAAATAATCTTTAGAGCATGAACTATTCGAGAGATTCAGATTTCAATCTCTACGATTCTAATTATTCGAATTAATTGGATTATTCAAATTGTTTAAATTATTCAAATTATTTGAATTATTTGAATTATTCGAAAATTTTTAAATTTAAGACGTACAAATCGCATATATTGAGAATTTTATAAAATCATATTTATTTTATATCGTATAATTAATATTATTTTCCTTACATAGTAAACTTTTTCTTTATCTATGTCTCAAAATTCAAACTAACAAAAATTATATCGTTCATTAAAAGTTTTGTTTCAACGATTCTCTCGATTCGATTCGATTCGGCGTCAAAAAATCTTGATTCACACACTTCTAATAATTTCCTTTTCTCAATTTTGATTTATTTTCGATGCTTGTCTGTACTACAGCCGCTGCGAGGTGATGATGAATAAAATCAATAATTCGCAGACATTGCAAATAGAATTATCTATCTTCATCTGTTCCTGGCACTCTTAAACGTTACAATCATTTGATTTCGCACGGAGTACTGAAGTCTCATCGTTAACATCACGATGATTCGATCAGCGTGATTTATTACCTATAATGAAATCCGATGGGGCTCGTGCAGGAGTGTCACTATGCCGCAGGAGACGCCGATATATATTCGCCGCTCTCTGGACTGCACCAGGCCATTCTCCATTACCGCCCGATATTAGAATACTGTTCACTGGTATTAGAATGCTCGATGAGCACGTAAGAAATTTCCGCAATCCGACCACTTTCTATTTCCTGTTTCCAAATCTCACAACGCACGACGCGCGACGGTTTGAAACGTTTCACCCGATCAGCCGGGCGGCGCATTAAACAACGCGACATATTAGCGTAACCGTTATGCAACTCCCGTTGTTGCGCGCCGTTCCACCTTCGATTGATTCGCAATCGAAATCTCGTAGAGGCGGTTCCCGATACGGATGCAGAATTGCATAAATCTACCGAGATTAGAGTCTCTCTCTCTTGCCTTCTCCCTCCCCTGAGCAATAATCCCACATCTCGCGAGCGTATATTATTTGTGAAATCAATTATCGGCATCCATTTCTCCGAAGTACATACTCGTATTCGCGAGCGTCGTCAGCGATTACGAAGAGATTTTTTCCGGTGCAATTATCCTTGCCGCAATCGTTGGTTGCGACAATCGTAGTATCGTCGCAGGCGCAAGATCGGCGCACGAAATTGGTGCGAAAAGTCTCGGCTTTCGTACCTCAAAGAACGAAAAATGGACGGAAAAGCGAATAGACGTTATTTACGACCGTCGTTCCTTGCGGCAGCGGCGCGGCGGCGGCGGCTTGTTTATCCACTTTAGATGCAAGGACGAAGAGAAGTTTAAGTCGATCTAAATGCCACGGGCGAGTCCGTAGTTCTCGACCCCGTTTTCTTTCCTCGATTGCTCGACGCGGTAAATTGCGGCGCTTAATTATAATATCACGAAAAGAGATTTGACAATCTTACTTTGCCGATAATAAGCCATCGATAAGATAAATGCTCGTGGATATACATAATTGTTCCCGCTCTCATTTTAGCGCAACATAAGGCATACAATTCAAGGGAAAAATCGTGAGTGTGTAATCAACTTGACGTTAAACACGCTTGTGCTGTATTTTTTTTTGCAGCATATCGTTTATCCGCTTTATTTAATTAAATAAAAAATTAGTAAAGATTCAGATCTATTAGGATTTGTGATAGAGTGTCGGTTTACATTTACAATCAATTTCAATTACATACACTGAGACAAAGAGGTTAAATTGATTAAATTCTTTAACTTGATCAAATTTCTTCAATTCAAGTATTAATATTATCATATTTAACTTTAAAATATATAAAACACTTGAACCTGAATTTAAGCATTTATACATTTAATTTAAAAATAATAAAGAAATTCAATCAAGTTGAAAATTTTAATTAACAATTTTTTTTCTCAGTGTACAGGCGATAATAATCGATAAGATCATTGTATCGCCACCCCGTTTTAAATGTTTCCACGAATTGAAAATATATTTCAAACGCAGATGCGCAAATTCTCCGTGCATTATTGAGCAACTCTACGCGTTGAGGTGCTCTACGCGTGATTTCACACAAAATTGCGAAATAAATTAATCCACACGCCGCTGGCGCGACATCCAGTTGGCACTATCATCATTAAAACGTTCGTATTAATTAGCTCGATTATGCCGCGACGAACGAGTGGGAATTCGGTCAGGGATGTTGCACACGAAAAACAAGTACCGCTTGGGAAAACATTTGAAGCTTCGCGACAGATTTGTGCCGTTCCTGTTGCCGGAAATAATGAGAATATCTGTTAAATGTCTCGACGAGCAGCCGAACCACCGAGAGTGGAATTTAATAAAATTTCCAAAAAATTGGCAATTACTTTCCACCGGATAAAATAAGCGAGCAAGAGCGTTTATTACGTAAAAAGTCTGGACCGACGAGGAAGTGCATAATCTCCGTATTACTTAAGGAAGAAAATATTACGACGGGCGGATGCATTCAGTCGATGAGAAATGTTTCCTTCGACAAGCCGCGCGTTTTTATAAAGTGCATATAACACGTTTAACGATACTGTGCACTCAATTCTCGCATTTTTTTCTCAAACAATATTCGAATTTAATGTAGAAATGATCTCTCTGCGAAGTCTGTATTATTTTATTACGATAGTAAATTTAAACCGACAAATTGTGAATAAAATATGCGCATATTACATAATAGTGCATGCGCGCTACGTTAATAAAACTCATTTCAGTTGCGAAGCAGACATTTATATAGATATTATTCTCGAAAATTTCATCGTGCTTATTTCTCGAAAATTTTCACCGTGTTTCAAAACTAATAAACAGTATTAAATTTTATTGATTAAACAGGTGAGAAGGAAGAGGAAAGTACACTTCTTCGTTAACTTTTTATTTCGCACGTCGTTGTTTAGCTGCTGAAATGCATCCCGTAGATAAACGATACGAAGCTTTGTTAAACATAAAACCTATACGTAGTTGTTGCGCCTTGCAATTGTGAAATATTTGTTTAGTCGGTTGCAATTGCACGATAGAGTGCACACGTAGAACCTACGTCATTGAGATTGGCGAGCTGGCATTTGAAAATGCAGAATGAACGGAGGACTCGTAAGAAGAGAAAGACTGCTATATTTACTTCAAGAGAATAATTTATTTCCCTATAAAATGATAATAAAATATCAATATAAATTTTACAGGTAAATTAATTATTACTTATTACTTCATTTAAAAACTGCTTCTATAATAAACATTTATTTATGTATATTAATTTCCTTTTAAAGACGTATAGAACATTTCTCAAAATATTAAAAATTATGAAAAAATTACAAATTATTTTATATTGTATTTCAAAGTAGTAGACAAAATTTGGCGGCAATTTTCTGTCTGGATAAAAAATCATTTCAATAAGAAGTAGATATGTACTCTAATGAAAATATAATAAAGTAATAATAAAATCAGAAATAATGAAAAAATTAAAATTTGTTTATTCAAGTACTTCAAATATTCAAGATAATTTATGTAAATTTTATTACCACACAGAGATCTGTAATAAACAAAATTTATTTATTTATTTACAAAATAATTAAACAATCACAATAAAATTTTGAATAAATAATTTTGAGTATTTAAGTACTTATATCAAAATTGAAATTTTTTTTTAATATTGCAAAAAATAATTATTTTTTAATAACAAATAGAGTAGATGAACTATAAAAATGTTATTCAATAAAAACATAATCTTATTTACAACTTTTATACGTATGTAATTTATTTGAAGTGTTAAACACATTTCCAAGTTTTATTTACTTTGAAAGAATTGTATGTCCGCGACATCTTTAATAAAATATTTACTCATATGCTTCAAAGTGTTAACAATATTGTTCAAACAATACTGATAAATATAATGGGTTTAGATTATCCAAGTCTAGGTTTTATTTCAATGAAATATGGTGACTAATTTCAATGAAATACACAGGCGGCAGAGGGGACGTTCCTACGTAATTACTAATTACTCTGTTTAGTGGGATGTTGTGCAGCGTTATGGGATTAAACGGTCGATGCTTCGGACAACGATCCAGCCGTAGTCCTATCTATTGCGTGCCGCGAGAACAAGAGGGAACGCGGTGAATTGCCCTCCCAATCATCTCATTACACGAGTCTGCCTGCTCTCGACTATTCCGACAGACAACTCTAAAACTCCGGCTTTCTCGCCTATCTATTCTAATTCTTTCCCAACGTGAGATACATCAGCCTCGTCTACTATACATCCAACACATCGGGTTACAAGCGAAAATAAACTGTTGTAACTGCGCGATGTGAGATATACCGTATGCATTATTAATTCGCAAGTAATGTAAACGGATACACCGTGTAACATAATGACGCAACTGCTAAGCAGTGTAAGATAACGCAAGGTAACGTACAGCGTCACCTCGACGGCTTTATGCGATTAGAAGTTTCTTTTTTACACGACTTTATATTAGATTACATCACGAAGTAATACATGTTCTCATATTTAGCGCTTGTCGCCCAATCGATATCCATTTCCGTCAAGCGTAACCAAAAAACAAAAAAAAATCGTTATATCAGTCCCCGTGAGATCGAAAGCGACTTTTTTTCCGTCGACATAAAACGCAAAGAAAGCTGATTTTCTGTTTCAACAGCCTACTGTTTCGAGAGTACGGCCGTTTCACAATTTCTCGATACGCTTCTCCTTTCCGCTCTCGAACCCACGCTCTGAATTCCGTCTACTAAATCCATATTTCTCCATGCGCAATATCGATCTCGTATTCTTCTTTGTTGTCACGCTCCGCTGCCGCAACGGTGGTGACTCGACCGGTCGCAATGTCAATGTCTCCTCCAGGATATCCGCGCCGCTTTGCAAAGTACTGAAGTACCAGCATGATGGTGCCGCACGGTCTCTCTCCTCTCGGCTTCGCTGACGAGGGCCCACTGTACGGCCGCTGCCCTCCGGCCCCCGTACCTCTCCGCGGCTCTCTTGATCGTCGTCGTAGTCGTCGTGCTCGTCGGAGTTGTCGGAGGGTCGGAGTTCATTGTGCCACAAGTGCATTCCGAGTACCGGCGACGCCAATTGCTCGTTACGAGCCAGTTGCGAGTCGCTCTGTGAAAGCGACAGTGACATTTCCCGAAGCGAGGGCTCGGCCCTCGCGAAAGATCGCTCGAGGAGATCAGAAAAAATACGCCGTAGGCTCGTGCACATCTGCGTTTAACCGCGAGATGATACTCGCGTTCTCGCGAGATAAAGAGCAGCGCGACATGGTCCCGCATTTCGACACGACGTCACTTGGCGCGAGGCAGCGGCTTCTCGTACAATAAGAAGTTAATCTGAATTTCGCTTCGAAAGCACGATAACGCGCGTGTTTTTAACGTAGTGAGAATCGTGGTGAGTCGAGATTAACGTGGAAGTGATACGAGAGTGGCACGTGGATTAAATCGAAGGCCAATACGCATATTGCGGTGAGTAAAGAGTAAACAGAATTATTTTCTGCCGCACGCATAAGTTACCGAATTACATGTATAATAATTTACATCCTACATTTAATGAATTTCATTAATAATTTAATCGCATAAGTGGAAGAGATTTGGAGGAAAAATTTTGTAGGAAAATGCGTGAATGTTGAAACCGAGCGTTAATGTATAGTGTTATTATTATATTTTATTAATTGCTACGATAACAGTTGGAAGTCACTTTATCAGAAAAAAAATATATAGCACAAAATTAAAGGCGATTCTTTTCACACATAAACGGTGATATCAGTCCGCATGATAAATGCATTTGAACTGCACGCCGAACCAGCGATATGACGCATATCCTTTTCCCTTTTGCCAGACGATCGGACGATTGCAGCGTCACTTTATTCTCCTCGTTCCCTTCGTCGTAAACTATCGCGAGGAAAAATTGTCTTTTCGACCTAATTGGCACGGTCGTACTGATTATAATTACATAATCGCTCGTAAAAGAGCTCGGTGAAACGCATAATGTAAACCGTGGTAACATCGACGGGGATAATTTGCATCTACATTTTCATTGCTAGTTTTACAATCCTACGTAAGAGCCCGGTGCGTTCTCGGCATAGGCGTTTCGATAATTGCAAATTGTGCAATCGCGACATTTGCCATCCGAGTTTCTTGCGCGCCGCTTTGGATGAATTTCAAGGCGGGCACAGACTTATTGCGTATCCGCGTATCATCGTATCACGGCGTGTCAATTCAATGATAGGATACGGCGCGCCTTTTACATATCGTTGTATCAAAATTTCGCTACGCGCAGTGCATAATGATGTCTACACTGCGACACGTGAACGCGGGGCCTCTGTATCGGCCTTCCTAGATTTCTCAATCATTTGCAGAATAGGATGTTCGAAGCGACTTTGGTGCAAACAGAAAAAAAAAGTTGACGTCCTCTGAATTAATACCAAAGTTTACTATAAAAAGTATCCTTGAAGTTTACATTTTAATTGCACCGGTTTAAGTTATTAGTGTCTTCCGTGAAAACATAAAATTGTCGTGGAATTTTGTTTTGGTATAAATTCCTGATGTATAAAAGTTTACGGGGTATCATAAAATACAAAGTCAGTTGTAAGACGTCAAAAAATGCAAGTCATGACCAGTCAGAATTCGTTAAATGGAAAGTGATTTATTTCTCTTTTGTATTTATCGCAATTATGCGGGAGCCATCCTAAATGAGATTACCTTTTAAAATAAACAAATAAATAAAAATAAATTTCAGAGAAATTTGATCGAGCTTTAATTGAAGAATTGTTATAAAACTCGATTAAATTACACGATATGCCTGTATATCTTTATAATTGCCAACTTTCACGCTTGTACTACGACATTAGAAAACGCGTATTTCGTGAAACTTTCTTCGAAATGTTACAACTGTCGTAATAGTTCTAAAAGAAGCGGAATTCTCTCACGGATAGAACAGCTGGCCGACGCGTTTAAATGAACCTCTCCTCAACTTTTTGCCCACCCCCCGTGGGACGCTACAGCGGATAGAAAAACATTAGGTATGCTATGTGGCACATGTGAAATTTCATGCGGCCTTCGCCGACATTAGCATTAGTTAATCGGATTAACATACCGTGGGGCAGCTATTCTCATTCGCGAAATTCTTATTTCTTTACCATCGTTTTCACAATTCGTCATTCCGTACAAAAATAGCTAGACTATAGTCACTCCTAGAATTACAGCTGAATAATAAACTACGTTACGGAATTATTCATACTTCCAGTTATAAATGTATCAAATTAATTTATAAATTATTAAACACTCTACGGCGGATCAGTCAGTCGAATAATCATTACGTAGAATTATCGCGAAAATTATCATGAAATTCACCAATTGAAATAAAAATGCTCGTACAGCTATTGATTTCAGTCTGGTATTTTATTCGTGCAATATTCAACATTATTCCCGCGACGTTTTGACATTCACACGTGAGGCGTGTTCAATATTCAATATCGTACTTGTACCGTACCACGATTGGGGTCATTTAATAACTTCCTCCCAAAGAGAATATCTTTTCAGAGGGGACGTTCCTATCACGCACGTATTGCAACATGTATTTCCGACCGTATCCTGACGAATGTCCGAGCAGCCTCACGATAACACGACTGCAGACTTGACAGACTTTTTCTCGTTTAATTCATTAGAATTTATATAACCAAAATTATTCAAAATTATTATATTACGATACGTCTAATCATTAGAATTCATCGATCGCGCGTCTGAGTTCTCCTACTTTAAATTGTTGACAGTAAAACATGAGATATTTTTTTATTCAAAAACAATTTTTTTGGTTAGTCAAATTTCAGGTGGTGGTGCACGATGGAAGGCTCACTTTTATGTGGACATCATCGACAATTATTGGAGTTTCTTCGATGTTGGTTCTTCTAAAGAAATTGGGTTTGAGATTTAAAAGTACCTATCTCGTTCGCAGTAAGTATGTTGTGCAGAATGATTCTTAATTAATGGCAGTAAATAATGATTCATACTGTGTCTATGTAGAGAGACTAATCGAGAGACATCTTTTAGACTTCGCAATTTAATTGAAATGAGTCTCTCGGAGATTTCGTGGATCTTCATCCTAATCGCAGCGTTTGAAACAGTGTATATAGCTAGCTCGTTGACTGGGGATCACGTATGCTCAAGAATAGAAAAGTTAGTATACAAAAGATACGTTAAGATGTGCAATTGTTAGATAAAACTCTGTAATTTGTTCAAAACTAAAAACTTCTAATTTTATAAAAAACATTTCAAGAAACAAAATATACACACACACATATATATATACTGAAAAAAGTTTTTTATGTCGAGTAAATATATTTATTTCAATATCATTTCCTTGATTTAAGAAAATCTTAATATAAAATAAATTATTTTTAAACTTAAGAAACATTTTTTAAATCAAGATAATATTAAAATAAATATAATTACATAAACATAAAAAAATTTTTTTAGTGTAAAAAATTTATAAAAATACACACTTATATAAAAAATGTGTAATAAAATAATAAAATTCTAATATGAAATTGGACGCAAATTGCAAATCGTTCAAAGGTGGTTTAAACAATAATTCAATTTTCAAGCAATAATACAGTCAATATTTTTTTAAAAGACCTTCACCTAAAAACCTTGACAATGCAGCCGGTAATAATGCGTAATGTGTACACAAATCATTATTGCGCACACCTCGCCGCATGCCGTTATAAACCCGATAAGGGAATCGCGGGACTAGTCGATAGTTAATCAATCCTACGTTGCAGTTACACGGTTACGTCGTACGAGACCTATACCGAGCCGGTCGTGATCAACTCGTTCACCTGGTGCTTACAAATTCCCCCAAGATGCCCCAAGACGTGGACAGAGCTACGACAACGATACCGTGTGAAGGTAATGTTAATCCTTTCATAGCTCGAAAACTTACTCTTATAAAAAACAATACATCCAACTAGGCGTTGGTGGTCTGAAATGACATTCAAATTGAGTTAACTCTCAAGTAAACGTCAAACTTAACACGTCAACGCTTACAATTAGATGGGTATATTTTTTCATAGAGCACCATTTAATGAGATGGTTTCGGAAGAGACATTATTTTATTATTAATCAATTAATTTTATTTTGCTTTTATATATGGAGAATAATTTTTGTTTCGCATGTAATACGAAAAACATTAATTTTGAAATTTTTATATAACTCTTTGTCGTAACGGCCGCATTGTGAACCTTTTTTCTCTTTCTCGATCGACGTGATAACGCATCCCTAGTACGCCAAAAGATCGGAGAAACAATGATTTGAGAATTCATTGACAGACACGTATTTGCATCGAGAGAATATTTCCGACGCAGATATCCACGTAGGCAATTGTATTGTCTATTTCTATTCATCATTCTGGCTCATCTGTCAGGGAAAGGAACCATTCTTTCAACTTTTCAAAAGAATAGGAAAATATGTTAATCTCTGAGCGCAACACGGAAGACTTTGCGCGTAAAATCGGTTTCGCGGAAGACCTTGGCATATAACAGGCAAGAAAGTATCGTTCCATCAAAGCATTGGCGATTGTTTGTAATCTTGCTCGATCTAAGTTTGCTCTCCAACATGAAATTGTAATACCTCGAAACTTTAGAACCTAAAACTTAAAGCTCACTTAACCGATGGCGTGTGCGCAACTGATGCAACGACAGCGAAATAGAATTCTCGCGCTCGAGATTGTCCAAAAAAAAAAAAAAAAAAAAAAAGAAAGAGAGATACATTCGCGAGACAATAGATTCGTAATTTATTCTAACGTCAGCGAAATTGCGTCGCGGAAGAGATTACGTAAATCGCCATTTCCACGCCTCGTTATGGAAAAACGTCGTTTCCCAGGCGGCGCGTGAATGGAAAACGATCCGCGAAATATTTCTCGCACGGCGGCGGCGAGTACCTGTGCGGCAAATCGCTCCACATACACGGCGCAATAAAAGAACCAGTCTATTCTTCCGCTTTTTCCTCCCGCTCTCCTTCTTTCGCGCCACGTCCACGTTCTCTCCGTCTCTGTCGCCTTGCTCTCGCCGCCGACGCGAGTTAATTGCAGGGAAAGTCCGTATTAACAGCGACCGTTTGATTAAGTAAATAAATAAAAAGGAAATGCGGAGTAACGTTTATACTCACGTTCGCGCACGCTCAAGCGGGAGAGCCGTGGCGAGAGGAGGAGGGACGAGGAAAACCCGCGAGTGTTCGAGCGGCATTTACGCCCCGTGAAATGCGGAATTGACGAATCGCGCCGAAAGAAGGAGGAACCTGTCCTGTCCCGGGAATTACGAAACAATCCAGAAGCGGGCCATTAGCTGAAAAGGACTTCGCACGACTTTGCACGATATCTTTGCGCGGTACCCTCGTGAAGGGGAATGCCGGAAGTCGGCAATTTGCGAAGCGTTTAACTCGACGCATCGCAGGTAACGAGACAATTTTCTCTGGAGGGAGGGGGGGGAGAAGATCGTATCTCTCATGCGGTAATATCATTCCGAATTGAAGAACACGCGTTCAATCACGTGTATAGTGGCGCGACGGACACGCGGCATTACGAGAAATTACGCGTACGCGATCGATTGCGTCTAAATATGCAATCGCGACGCAACGCGAGTAGGTGGTCAGGCATGTATTCGTAATTTAATGAGAGCTCTCGACGTCGCTTCAATTAAGGCACGAATTACCGAGGCGCGAACGTAATAAAGTCGATGTGAAATCTCGCGGACGATTTACGGGCGCCCCCGTACGTACAACGCACAGTGCCGCGCGCGAAAGTGAATTGCCGCCGTTTAACGACGATGAGACGTGACGCGCGTGGTATAAACAAAGTCCGAGCGAACGACAGACATAATTGATGTTTAAAAAAGGAAATGCCACGTGTCATCGGCCAGACGAAAATTCTCGGCTCTCGCGCGTATTCGAGCAATGTCAATTTCGAAAGATATAAAGCGTACGGGAATACGATCTCTCGGAGAGATTAATTTTCAATATATCCGAACAAATCACACAGCTTATGTTAATCGTCTTATTTATTCTCATGGGAAATAGAATATGTCGTTACTTTTGCACGTATGTATGTCCCAAGAGGAGCAAGAAGAATGTCAAAGGCCGAAACCTCCATTCTTCAGGAAAAGATTGCGAGAGCTCGGAATGATAAGTGCGTAAGATTTTTACAGAAAAATAGCGCACATACATAGATTTTGAGATAGAAATTTTCAAGTATAATGCCATAGGTCGATTTAAATCTAAACACGCAAAGGTAATACAGTAACGCGTCGCTGGCTCGGATCCAAAAAATTGAATACAATGGTCAAATTTTCTTACTTATGTAAGTCTAATATAATTAGCATTTATTTCGTTATAACTTAGCGTTTAATTCGCGGAGTAAAATCTGAAGCTATACGGGAGAAATTCGTGCTTTCTCACGGGACTTTGCGACAGAGGCCAGACAAATCGCACTTTTGTCAATTAGATTAACAAGTCTCCTTTGGAATCTCAGCCGGTTCTGAAAATTCGTGCGTATCCGCCGCGTACTGCTCACAAAGTCGAAGAATCGACCGGAAGTGAAATGATCTCGCTCGCGCTGGCGTTTCGTAATCGACATGCCGCACCGGCGTGCATTATATCAAAGTCGAAAGGGAACGCTCAACCTAAAATGGAAATTTTAGCGTGTTGTTCGAGATGTATACCCTCGCCTGGAACGAGAACGCCCGCAATGTAATCGTATACGCCAAATAAGGTGCACCGGGCATACACATATCTGTCTGTGTATGTAAGGCATTTTGCAGGATTTATTATGTGGACAATGAAATTACTTGGCGCAGCTAGCCAATGAGAAAAAAAACGGATATTTCTCCATTATATCGGCAGCGTGTCACGTATGCTAATTATCGTACCGTTTCGAAAGTCCCTTTTTTTCTGTTGACGCACGAGACGTTTGCCTCTGGATAAAACGTCTTTTTTGCGAAGAGCGAGTCTTCGTATAATATAGATAATTATCGCGCGTTTATATGCATTTAATAGATTCAACTTTTTATTTTAAAGAAAATTAAAATCTTTTGCGAATTTAAAAATAAAATAACTGGTTAATTATTATAAATACAACGTATGTGAATATAAATAAAAGTGAAGCCTAGAGATAAAATTTTTTTGTAATACCGCATTAAAATAAATATTTCGAATTTAAGAGGTCCGATACGAATCTTATAAAATCGCATTTAAAATAACTTTATATTATAATAAGCATTATTTTTTTTTGTACCATAAAAATCTTTGGTTTTTACGTAAATATTGGTATGAACCTAATAATAATTATATTATTAATTAAAAGTTATGCATCAACAATTTGATTCGTTTTAATTAGATTCGATTCAAATTTGAATAAAGAAATTCACTTCGATTCAATTTGCATAAAAAAAAACTCTGATTTGTACATCTGTAGACGGTTACAGTTCCTATAATTCTCAACAACGATTCGCGTTAATTAATCGATTCTAACGCTATTAGAATCACCTGCTTGTTATAACCACTATCGACCTACTTGGAACTTCGCGAGGCAACCATCGCGCATTATTGCGATACGATCTCTGTACGACGTTGGTGATGTACGCGGCGTAGTTACGGTGCAAAACAATTATAGCTTTCATCGAAGCCCCTCACCAATCCGGCGTTTATCGAATCCGCGAATCTACTCGTGAGGGGCTATTCGTACATGCTTTACGAATTCGGCTCGACGCGCGACCGAAGAGGTTTCGGCTTGTTAGCATACTACGAAACACCGTCGTCGTCGCGCGTACGCGCGCCGACTACGTAAGGAGCTGTGCAATTGATAACGCAATGCCCACGTAAGAGCGACGCGAATTCCAGCGTAGGTGCCGTTGTGCGAAGGTAATCGTTTACTTCGCTAATTACCCAGGTGTGTTCCTGAATGAGATGACTGATGAACGTGCGAATCTTGTAACGCAAAACCGTAACGCTATCCTTGCATTGAAAAAACGGCGAGCCAACGCGAAGAATCGGGTGTATTTTTTTTCCAATCCCATCATTAAGAAACGAGCTGCTTTACTTCGAGCAGATTGAAGTTACTAACCGGGAATGAAGCTATGGAATGAAGCTAAAACGTAATACGCCGCTAATTACCGATCGCGGGGAATTATGGGGGAACAAAGTGGCCGCGGTACGTGAGAAGCCAAGTCGTTAACTTCTCAGATGAATACGTATTAAAAAACGTATAAGTAACGCAGCGATAAGGAGCCGTTCGTATGCAATCGAGTTAAAAAGTCGTCGCTATTAGCAACGATCAATAACGAGATACACCGATATGACGCAGTTGGCATTTTTAAAAAGCAATGTCACCTGACGGTCGAATTAAAAAAGAAGGAGAACGTTGAACGAAAAAAAATGCGAGCAGGATAATATTGTATAATGAGCGAAATTACCGTTGGACAAGTCGAGGTCGCTTGGCGTTTTCTACTATGCGAGAAAACGTCTGAATTGCACAACTTTTGAGTAATAAGGCGCATAAGCATTAAATGAGAGAAAGAGAGAGAGAGAAACTTTTACATGCTAAGCATAGATATAAATCAGAATATATATTATTAAAGTTGAACTTTTAACTTATATTATTAGATTTCTTATAATATACATTATATTTGTTATAATATACATTATAATAAATAATATACATTATATTATTAAATATAACTTTTAGAAATATTTTACAATATTAAGCTAAGACACTTAAAATATACATACTCGTATATTTGCAGAATAGATCATAAAACGTTATCAATTTTGAATTATTAATGTGTCGCTTTTACCTAACTAGATTATATGATCATATGAGGTATCCGCGTTTAATTACAAATGCTTATGTTTAATATATTTCTAATACAATCGAGTTAAAATATTTTCACGAAACTGTGGGATTATTTTGAAACTATTACGCAATTGCATAATATGCATTCCCACGTAACGTAACGTTCTATGAAAAGACAGCAGGATCAGATGCTATCGAGATGACGCTATCAGGCATCGTGAGATTTCTGAAATCGATAATGTCGATCAAAATGTACAATATAATATGGTCCATTGTGTGGCTACAGTTGGGCGCAATATTGTAATCAATAACTTATCTCTCTTCTTTGTGAAAGAGAGTCCTCATTACGCAAGCGAAAGGTTTGCTCTGCGAATTAATCATGTCAGTTACGGCGTTTAGCGGGAATAAAAAAAATCATTGACGTCAGTTTCCAGTGCATCTGGTAGCTCTCGCCGCAAGGATCTATAATTCCAAATGATTTATGACGAGAGACGGAACATGTTCATCAATTAAATTAATGGATTTACAGCTGAGTTTTACTTATATAGAAATTTTCTTATATAGAAATTACTGGTCCGTTCGCCGTTTAATGTTAAATTACGTATAAAAACGCAGTTCCTGTGCGAGTCAATATTGTACGATTTAACAAGAAATAATTTAAACGTTAATACCCTCCGAAACATTTTTAATTTGAAAAATTAAATCTTTGTACTATTGAGTTTTTAATTGAGATTATTTTATAAAAATAATTAAAAAATAATATAATACAAGTTTTATTATCTGTTTCCAAGAATTAACGACTCTGTCAGATTTACATTTTACAATTACTTGTATGATTAATGATTTATTGCATAATAATACGTTTTAAATATATGTTATATGTATTTCGACATAAAGGGCCATTGCCAATGTTCAGAAAACCTTGAAAAAATGTATAAAAAGAGCGACAATAATTTCGCAAGATCACGCATATATCAAGATAGCAAAACCTTCACGGGTGTCGCAGTGAAAGTAAAAAACAGCGTCCGAATTCCATGACGTGTACATGAATCGATTTGCATATAATTCGGTTTGCGTATCAGGGACCTTGTTCTTAATGGTATATTATGAAGTCGTTATCTCTCTGACGGTATGTCGGGTGTCCAATTGAAAAATTGAAGGTGCAGAATCTGTATAATTAATACGAATTAAAAGTGCACTGCTCCTGCAAACCATACTTTAAGTAACTGAGTAAGAGAGGAGAGAATATTGAATAAACGCGATCGTACGGCACATCGTAATGTTTAAGAAGACATTCGCGTAACGCGATCGCAGAAGCGGTGA
Organism: Solenopsis invicta; assembly: GCF_016802725.1. Classification (NCBI taxonomy): domain Eukaryota; kingdom Metazoa; phylum Arthropoda; class Insecta; order Hymenoptera; family Formicidae; genus Solenopsis; species Solenopsis invicta. The sequence continues at coordinate 9,610,419 of NC_052674.1, read as the reverse complement.
ACGGCGACGAAATGTAATAACGTTCGCATAGAGGAGAAAAGAATATTTCTGATTCGATATTTCACGGAAACGGGGTTTCCACGTATTTCCCTTTACACCAAAGAGAAATTTATTATCGAGTCTTTGATATTCAATCTTCAATGGTGTCGTTTCTTCTCTTCAAAGGTTATACAATAACGCATTTGGAAAATAATAATCAATCGTTATTACATAAATATTTGTCGAAATAAAAATCGAATTCGTAAAAATATTAACACTGAAACGTGTTACGTAATCTCAAACGGTGCGTAGAAATAAATTGAAAGGGAAGCGAATAAATTTATTCCTTGCCAGAAATAATTAATATTAAATTGATAGTCGTCTTATCAATCACATAAATATATACATTTCGTTCCTCGTATTTTAGCGCGCTGTTTTGGGCGCGTTTGATCAGTCAATTCAATGTTGCGAAGAGGAACTCGTTACGCACGCGTGTGTTCCTCATCTCGTTTCTCCCTGCGGCCCCCGTTCGTCTACCATCGCGTGCCCTCTCTGCATTCCGCGCCAGCCGTTCTCACTTTTACTCTCGCCAATGATCGAAATCTCGTGCTTTAAGAAAGGTGATATAACGATCGTCTTATCTCCGGAATTCTTCGTCGTAACTGGAGTCGTTGGTGAAATCGTTCTCAAAACGGAAAAAAAATACCAGAACAACATGTCGTCATCCTCTCTTTCTCTCTAATGTCATGTTTCATTATTCTCATGCCAATGATGTAGATGTCAGACTGTCAAATCATTTAATTATTATATCACTGTACAAAAAAAGAATTAGTATTCAATTCATTGTTTCATATATATAAATATAAAATCCTGAAAGAATTTGATAATCTCAAACAGACATAAATTGCTAGCATGAAAAAATTTTGTTTCTTGATGCAAGCAAATTATGTTTAAGACTCTAAATTCATTCAAGGAGATTTTATATTCTTGCTTACATATAAAGCAATGAATTGTTGATTTGATACTAATTTTTTTCTGTGTAAAAAGACGAGAACGATAAAGAATGATTAACGGTTGTCAAAATCGTAAACGTTCTCTTAACAAGATTGTTGAAATCAAAAGTGCTCTTTTGTCACGGCAGACATCTCAACAGATCAACTGAATGATACGTATTTATCTTGAAATATGTATGTATTGCAGACGGAGGAAAAGTCGAAGATTGTGAAGGAATGCTGCGAGGGGTACAAAATGACTCACGGCGATGCGGAAACGGATGCGAACTGTTTACCGTTTTGCGAAAAATGTGTGACAGGTGCGTGTGTCGCACCGAACGAATGCCGATGCGATCCTGGATATCAGGGAGATGATTGCGCCCGTGGTGAGTTGGCAATAAAATTAGTATTAAAATAGGTTTTTCGTTTCTCTCCATCAAGTATCTAATTTCAGATTCCCTAATGTATTTCTAATGAATACTTATTATCGCTCGTTTAAATCTGTAATATTTACAATCATTATTGAAACATATATATCTTAAGGTTTTTTTTGTGCATTTAAGATACATTAATTACCATAATTACCTTTCAGTTTAATAGTGACGCGTTTCAGAAAAACAATCACAGAATTACTTTTTAAAGAAGAAATTAAAATACTTTTTAATATATTTGTAAGGCTTTTATTGATATCTCTTTTGTATGCACAGAAAAAAAAATTACTATCAAATCAACAATCATATTTTCATATATAAGCACAAGTGTAAAATCTTTTTGAAAAAATCTGATAATCTTAAATAAAATTTTTTTTCTTCTTGTAAGCAAGTTATGCCGGTTTATGAAATTCTTTGAAGAATATTTTATACTTTTGCTTTATAAGAATACAGTTGTTGATTTCATAGTAATATTTTTCTGCGTACTAAATTAACACAATTCAGCTTGCGATCTTCATTTTAATTATATAAAAAATTAATTCATCGTCATTCCAATATAATGTACTAACTGTGTGTGTGCTGAATTTTTATTACGCAATAATTGTGGTTATTTATGATGATGTCCGTTCGTAATGTCATTGTCAACACGCACATCAGAGTGACCCGACGAGATGTTATCTTAAAAAGAAACACCGAAAGCGTTTTAGAAGGTCATTGAAATGAATTTCATGGCTAGCGATACTTGCAACATCATCGATTTATCGAGTCGGACCGAATAATGCTGCAGTGCTAATTAGGTGCTGATAAATCTCGGTGACATTTAAAAGAAGTATATTTAAACTGTGGCAATAAACAGCGATGAATATATATGCCAAATCCGTTGAACTGAAACTTCGAAGGTCTGTATAATTAATAGGTCCGTATAATTCCTTAATGCTGCTAATTTCGCAACGATCCTCCTTCCCCTCCATTCAAAAATAGGATCTAGAATCTAGAATTAAGAAAATAAGCGATGCGACGCGCGGCGAATTGTGAAACGAGATTGAGAGCGAAACAGATCCAAAACGGGTAGCAGTAAAACGCAACGAGAAATTTCACGCTCCATGAAACGGACCGACCTTCCACGAGAACGTGCGTGTGTGAAATGACTGTTTCTAGTAGACAGTATAGTAGGTACTTCCACGCGAATCATAATAATGAGTGGGATTTCTCGTGTTCATACGACGCATCTCGTTAAATCCGATGTTAGCCCACACGTGCCGCCACGAAGTGGCATAATCACAGTTGTTGTAAAATAACGACATAATAAAAGCTATAAAAAAATTCGCTGGATCTCTGACGTAGGACGTGACCAATAAAAAAAAATATCTGTTTTTTCCATTATCAATAATTTCGATTTTGCAATTCTTCTTGCCTTTTTACAGTATTATATATAAATATTGAAGAATCAAATTTAAATAAATTCCTTGAATTAAATAACATTTTGTGATTTTTATCGTCTATGTGTGTCAAAATTTGTTATTTTAACGCCAAATATCGTTAAAAGACCAACCTCATCAAATCAACCCAATTCTGTGGTTTCAAAGCAAATAGTGTCCATGTTAAAATATTCATCTAATAAATTAATAATAAATTAAATTTGAGTCAAATTTAACATTTTTTGTAGTTTAACTTGTTTAACTTCATTGTTTCAATTTAAATTGACGACATATTAAGTATGCAATGACAACCTATAAGAATGATTAAAAATAACTCAAATTAACTACAATTCAAAACTATAAATTTAACAATGCAATATTCGGATTTACTAACGTTAATAAAATTTTATGCAGCATGCATTTCCGAATAAAATTCGCCGAAATTTTTATTTTCTCGTCTTCCCGTGTCTCCCACCGTTCTTTTGCAAAACCGCGCTCAGAACTAGGTTGATAAATCGCAAATTCCAGATTGAGGCTTATCGAACGGGCAGAAGTCGCTGATTGCACGCAACTGTTGCGTCAATACGATCGGGGGAACGCTTCGAAAGTTGCGGAAGCCCGGAAGTTACGAAGCCGCTACTTTCCCGCGAGCGTTCGAGAAGGTCGTGGGCGGCGTGTACAGTCGATCAGATATACAGCGCGTCCAACGATCGCGTAACGCAATCGCGACGTCGATGCTTTATAAGGGACACATTCGCGATGTGCGACAAAGGTTCGCCTTAAACATTGCCCAGATACAATCTACGATACCGACTCGTGAAGACTTATTAATTTCGCTTGTCTAGTATTTACGAAACGTTTAATAGCCCGCATTTACGTGGAAATTGCATCATTGTTTCGACTCGACTGTCAACTATCCGTGAAACGCGGTGATATTATAGATTAAAATAGAAACTTTTTTTGAAAGATCTCATAATATGGAGTTAATGAGGTATATTACGCATCAAGTATTTTACGTTTTTTTTTTTAACATACGCAAGGTATACATGGCACAAATTGAAGGAGCAAATTTCTGAAATAAATTGAAGTAGAAAATGTCCTATGAATGACAATTTGTGTTCAAAATTTCTGGCAGCACAGATTCTTGAACAATTTTTCTTAAAAATAAAAATCGTGTAAATTGACGTTTCTTCAGCATTAATACACAGTGCGATCTAAAAGGGGACTGATAATTAAATATTAAATAATTAACGTTTCATTAATTTCGTTATTTCATTATTTTCGTTAATTCGCAGGGTGTCCGTTAGGAACCTGGGGTCTCCAATGTGCGAACGAATGCGACTGCGGGGAGAACGGTGCCTGCGATCCCGCAAACGGCACTTGCCAGTGCTCGCCGGGCCTGCAAGGACCTCGGTGAGTGTTTAAGAATATCAATGGCCAATGTTTACCGAGCAATAAGAGAGTGGCTCCAGGCGGTATCCGTTTAGCACGTTAAGCCAAGTGATACTATAAAAATGATGCTCTTCCTTTCGCAGATGCGAGGAGTATTGCGCGATCGGGCAATGGGGCCCGGGTTGTGCAAACGAATGCACATGTCAAAACCGGGATAATGACTGCGATGCCGTAACCGGAAGCTGCGCCGACGACGACGACATCTCTTCGGTCGAGCAAACGTCGCCCGCTTATTTGCAGAGCTCTACCATCGACCGTCTACCGCAAACGCAGGGAATTAATACGGAGCAAACGGAAGTCGTCTCTGTGCCGCGTGAGACTACCGAACGCCAGGAAGAAGGTGAGAGAATAATGAAAGAAATCACTAGCGCTTCAGGGTTGCGCAACTGTTTGCCCGAAGATGAAGAAAGGTATCTTCACGCTTTCAAACGTTGTAGACGGCTTGACAGGCGAACTCGAGAAAAAGTTGTCGATTAAAATTTAGGGAAAGCAGTTTCTCGCTCTACTTTCGCGTCATTAAAAAAGCAAATATCTGAAGCGTTCATCGCCACGTGTAACATCGACCATACGCCAACGATAGATTGCCTCGCGCTAAACTAATTAAATAATTATTAATTACTAATTAATTAATGATATACGTAAAATTGAAATTCGTAATTTTTAGTTTCAATCGCAAGTGTCAATGATGATTGGATCGACACGAATTACATTCCGGAAACGACGAGTCCGGCAACAGCTTCGATTGCAGCCCCTCCTCAGGGAACAGAGACCATAGCAAACCAAACGCAAATGAAGGATCTCTCCACTACTGTTCGCCCCGTGATCGTCTTGGTCTCGGTCCCCGAACGTAAAAGAGACATTGAGAAGGACAGGCAAAAGTTCGCGACAAAGGACGCTCTTTTCAAACACGTTCAAAATGACAAAAGCATCAACATGCCAAATATCGATTACATGAAAACCGTTCACAAAGGTATACTATAATCACAAATGTATACAAAAATTTTGTACAGTTGGATTGTTCAATCGCTACACAGAAGGAACAATTTTGCCGAAACATCTAAAAATTTAGCTAGATACAGATGAGAAAATAATTTTATTGAAGTATCAAAATAACTACGTAAAACGCTCGAGCATGATGAGCAATGACGCAAAAAATTTAGATATTTTTTGCCCATCGTACGTAATTATTTTGATGGTATTAAAAATTAATTTTTAGATTTATAATTGGCTAAATTTTTAGCTAGAATTTACTTTAGCAAAACCGCAGTTTCCGTATGAATGAAACATTTCTATTGCAGCGACAGACGACATTCAGACGTCAACGCCAATCCCGTTGGACATCGCTCTGATCGTCGTTGCCGCGATTGTCTCCCTCGGTCTGACCTCGCTCGCAGTAGTTATGGTCCTTCATATGCGCTCCAAGCTATTCGATACCATTCGCGTTGCTATCTACGACGATGAGAAGCCCAAGAGGCAGGAACGCGAGAGCATGAACGGCGGAAGAACGTCCGCGTTAGTAAACGCCAATCTGCCCCGTGAGTATCGAGAGTTATACGTTCACCTGTCAGCCACATTCTCTCCTAGATCGTCAGTGAAATCCGTGTGTCCTTGACCCCGATTGGGTCGGGCCACGTAATCGTTTTGAAGATAGTCTTGACCGCCACAGCCAGCGAGAAAGCTGTCTCATCGATCATCGTGCGACATCGAGCCCTTTGGGCGGTTATTAACTCAACTCACGCGCTGCGATCAGCATTTGTTATATTTGTTGATACCGTTCTGATTTCAGTACCGCCAGTCCGCGAGAAACCGATATTCGCCTATCATACGGATCCGGATACAATATTGACGCTCGATGGCATTGAATCGTTAAACACCTACGCTAACGGCGCCGCTACGATCGGCCTGCGAATTTCCGGTAATTTTCACGGTAAGTTCCCGCTTTCTTATTAAATTCGCTGCTCACCCGAGTCACAGTAATCGTCATAATTATAAAAAAAAAATTGGAGTCTGAAGTCTATAGATAGCAGATAGCAATTAGCAATTGTGAGAATTATCGCTTAATCTGTAAAACGCAATCAGTTCTATTTTCCAGTTTCACTCTAGAAGACTTTGAATAAACGATATACTTTTTGCGGATTTTTATTCTTTGAGATGCTCAACAGAGATTCTTTTATTGCGAGTCGCAGATCTGTTACAAGATGGCCATTACGACCGACCATCGGCAACTCTGATACGTCTGCAGTCAAACTTGGACCATAACACGGAGCACTTGTACGACGAAATACCCATGCAAACCACTCCACTATCTGATCGCAAGGATCTGTGATGGAGAAACGATTCCACTTACTGCACTCACGATCCATTCTATCCGTTTAGCTTTAGTTGTATAGTTTAACAATGCGTCATCGTCGTAGAAGGACCTTGAAACATTTTTTTATGCAAAACGTGACCTGTCGCGGACAAAATGATCGATGAAAAGTCGATCGCACGCTGAAAAATGCGCGAAAACTGGTTTCCGACCTTACGCAGAGCCGTTGAATGCGCAAGGTTGAACGTGACTGTAATTTAGTGGCACAAGACGGAGAAACAAGTCGACAGTTCGAGCACCGTGCTGTCAGTGACCGACAGTAGAATTTACTCGGCGGAGCGTGTCAGCTCCTTCTGAATAAACTATTTCGTAATTTCGACGAGATGACGTCAAACCGGGGGAAGAAAGAGAGGGGAAGAGCGATTATGATTGCGCGCGCGAACGTGCAATTAAGTGGAAAACACGAAATAATAGAGTCCCGTGTAACGAGCGCAGGGAAAAATACAGTGCGCCGACTGTTATTACACAAATGATGTTAAACGTAAGCGTAGTCTGCGGGGGCGAAGCTACCTGTTTGCGAATAAATAAATGCGAAAATGAACTGTCCGGTATAAATCTAACAGCCTCATTCAATTTACCTGGTATAAATTACCATTGCGCAAATAAGTCGAATCGTTTATTTCAAGCCGCGAGCGATCTCTTCGCATTTATTTATCGTCGTGTCGCCAAACAGCGCCCGTAACGTTAACAATATTATTACGAATTCCTTAATAATCAGTCCCGTAGTAATCGCGTCCGGCGAAGAAGTAGTATTGGCGTGAAAACACGTATCCTGCGATAATATACAGTTTCCGATTACATCACTAATGATGTGTACATAAGCGATAACATAACCGATGATACAAAATTCGTTATCGTGGCAGGAAGCGCGCTAACGACTTTTGTACATCGAAATTGAAGCCAAAGAACAAAACTCCTATTTAAGGCAAACGCAATATATGTATCCTAGAGAAATATGCGTTCATTTGTAAACATTTTTAATGACTATCTATAATAAATTAAATAAAATAAATTAACTAATTAATGTGTAAATATATAATTGCGTACGATTTTATTCGCTATTATTTTATCACTACCTTTTAATAAGTCATATCACTTTACGTGCAGCAATTTATTTATAAACCGAGAGTCATTGAAAGGAATAACAAACTGTATCTTTATCTTTGATACTTTCCTCCGGTGTTTTCCATAGGAAAGAAGAAAAACTTTCCGTTTCTATGTCACGCGATAATTTGATGTATCTCTTCGTTTTGTATTGATTTTTTTTTATTTTGCACTCATTTCAAGGAAATGTTATTTGCAGTCAGCATTAGCTTATCGTAATTAAATAAACAAATACCATGCACTTATCGCATTCAATATACTCTTGCGCGCTGTCTTATTATCATCCCGATTCGCTCATGCATTCCCGATATCAGTCGGATTACGTAAACAACGTCGATTTACCGTTGAATGTGTGAAGCAAGAGTTACAATAAACTGTGCACGAAAGACAAATTTGCATATGGTTTGGTGCGATACTTACATCAAAACAAAACGATTATCTCATTATTTGGGAAACATTTTTCTCTCAATTAAAACATTTTATCTGTCAAAGCTAACAATCTTCTTTTCAGATAACCTCGTCAATATGAAGCGAATGAATATATAATATATTTCTTAACGAGTAACTTTCATAAATATTATTCTCTCTTATATTTATGTGATAATTTTTCTGTACAGCTCAAATGTATTTTAAAACAATTTTAATTTTTTTTTTATTTTGAAAATTTAGAAAGATCTCGTAAAAGCTTGCAAATTTTTATGAATCACATTATGTGAGATGTGTCTTTTTGTAACATAGTCAAGCCGAGAAATTGCATTGCATTATCTTGTCCCCTCGCTTTGCGCACACGCGATCAATAATTTATGCGCCCGATTAAAGCCGTGCCTAATAAGTCAATTATGTCCCAGTTAATAACGATGACCTAATCAATAACTAGATAAGAGTAAAAGTATGTGGAAAGAAACGGGCACACGAAGCGTCTGGCCCCATTTGGTCTCTCTGACATATCGATACGCGTAACCGATAACCGTTTCCGTGAACGGCAATGTTGCGTAGTTAAATATGAAGTTTAATGAGAAGATGAAAACCGCTGACCCTTGCGACATCCTTATCGCGGTGATGCCCACTCCCTGACCGAAAATAAGCGTCCAGTAGTAAATTCGCGATCGTTCATGCAACATGGAGAGATTGCCGATCTGCCTGATTGTTTTTGCGTGCCTTAGTGTCGGCACCTGGGCGATTGACGGTGTCAAAGGTGGCCATCGGCCGCGTCCCAGCGGGCATTATCAGGGCACCAACTCCTCGCAAAATGGCCTTTGCTACAAAAGGGTGCCGTAAGTAATCAGTCTTTTAATTCGAAGCGAAAGCCTCGCGCAATAACGCGACTCAATATTATTTTCTGCTTGCACACCTGTTACTTTGCTTCTTATTTCACACTCATTGAGAGAAATAGTGTAAAAAGAATAATTGGTATCTTTCAGATACAGTCATGTCTCAAACTCCAGCGGATCGCCTTATAATACTTTTCCTCATCCCGATGGCAATCCTGTAAGTAATCTCCAAATCGTTAATTTCTTTTGAAAAGATTGATTCTTGATCAATATAATGATTTATAATGGACGATCAAATCTTGGAAGATAGATTTTCATAATGCAACATCTATCATGTGCTAAGGAGTTTGTCTAATTAGAAAACTTGATTATAAATCATTAAAATGGCTTTGGGGACAAGGATTATAAAATAAATTCTATTCGTCAGCACAACGACGGTTGGATCACTATCTTGGACTGTTGCGACGGCTACGAGCGTAACGTGACGAGCAGTCTGTGCGAGCCGCAATGCGAGCGCGGCTGTTTCGGAGGCCGTTGCACAGCCCCGAACGTGTGCAGCTGCCCGCCAGGATGGCGTTCCGAGGAAGGCGTTTGCATGCCCGTCTGTTCGCATCGGTGCCAGGAGAACGCGTACTGCTTCTCGCCCGAGGTGTGCGTGTGCAAGTTGGGCTACGACGAGGTCGACGGTCACTGCAGACCGATCTGTCCCGACGGATGCAGACAGGGTGAATGCGTGGCGCCGCGCGTCTGCAGCTGCAGGCCAGGATTCGTTCTGAATGAGCACAAGGAGTGCGTGGCCGCGTGCGAGGGTGGCTGCGTGCACGGCGTGTGCAGCGGCCCGGGCGTGTGCACCTGCAACGAAGGGTAACTAACGCGTTAGCCCACTCTCCGAGTCCTCTCCGATCTCTCCGCCGACTACGCAATGTCCTCTCGCATCGGCGACATTCCGCGCGATAATTAAACCTCGATTTATTCGCGTAATACGTGCGTAGTAACCCGCGAGGCGACTCGCCTGAGTCATGAATAATTGATAAATCAATGTTGGATTCGTCAAAAATGATATTACACGTTGAAAGCAATTATACGCCGCACGTGTAACTGCTTTCGTACAGGCAATATAAATCAGCAGTTTTGTAATTTACATGCGGCCATCTGCGTAGATAACGTTATTTACGCTGCCGTTCGAAGTGCAGTCACGCGTTGTAAATAAATTTGCAAACATTACAAGCTTTACGGAACGAGTACCGCGTTGTCTTTACGTATAGGACGTTTCGCAGGTGCTGTCTTTCAATAACGATTTCTTTAACGAATTTGAAATTTCAATTGCAAGTCCCATATTTTTAAAAATTTTTATGTCTTTTTCACTGACTGATAAATCAATGAAAAAAATAATAGGAGAATACAGACCGATGCGCGTAAAAGCATAGCTAATGAGTCTTATTCGGTCACAGCTGGATCTCAGTGCTGATATTTCTTGCGTGATTTTATATACATTTTCAAGCTCATCACACTCTGCGCGTCGAATAAATTTTCGGTCTTGAAACACAGTTCTAAGTTGAGTGAGCACAGTAATATCGCAATATTGAAAAATCAATTTAATAATAATGATGCTAATGAGTATCTATTATGGCAACGATGCTCCCAATGAGAACTCCCTCTTCTTCAAAAGTTGTAAAAAAAATATAAAAATGTAATCATCAATTGTTTTACAGATACATCAATCCTCCCGGCGATCGCGAGTCCTGCGTTCCCCATTGCCCGGGCGGTTGTCACGACGGCGAGTGCACGGCGCCTGGTGTTTGTAACTGCAGACCCGGGTACTCGCGGGACCGTTACAGCGGCAGATGCATCCCGGGTACGGGTTCGTCCCAGTGCGGATATGGATACATCATGGACCGCGATACCGGTAGATGCGTCCCCACAACGACGCCCCCGACATCGCAGCCCGTCGGCGACTGCAGATACGGCTGCGGTCCGCACAGCGTGTGTATCGGCTACAATCGGTGCGCCTGCGAACCGGGATTCACCGTTGATCTCGATACCGGTAGATGCATCGCGACGCCCGCGACCAACGCGACGCAATGCAGCAGATACGGCTGCGGGCCGAACGGCCGATGCGTCGGCACGAACATGTGCGTCTGCGACCCGGGATTCCGCATCGATCCCGATACCGGAAGATGCATTCGGCACGACATTGGTGGCACGGGCGAGGATATGTGCCAGCACGCGTGCTTGAACGGCCGATGCACCGGGCCGGATCAGTGCACCTGCAATCACGGGTACACGCACGACGTCCGCGACGTTACGCGTTCCAGATGCGTGCCGGTGTGCGTGGGGGGATGTCAGAACGGCGTGTGCACCATGCCCAACTACTGCATATGCAATCCCGGATATCGAAAGGAAGGTGTCAAGGGTCGACAGAGATGTGTCCCGCAAGAATAAACAAATCGATGACACGCAAAGCACATTGCTATAGATATAAGTTCGATGAAATAATTTCAGGCATTATGATCAACTGAACTTGTATACATAAACTCCGATAATATAAATTATAAAACAATGATACTCTTATGTGTCTCTTATTTCATGCAAATCTGAAACGATACATTGTGATAACTTTCATAAATGTGCGAAAGATCAATGCGAAGATAAATACTCATAAATTTAAAACTTTCTAGATTGTAATAACACTGATGACTAATTCTATACACACTCTTGGGTAACCTCATAGACTAATCAACAAATATAATTTTCTCGGAGCGAATAAAGTATTGAGTATTTGAAATTCCAATGATAAGTGAATATGTTAATGTAGTAAATCACAAGGTTGATTTATAAAAACTGTAAATTAATAGTCAATATAGTAAATCATAAGGTTGATTATATAAAAATAGGAGCGCTCTATAAATCTTACAGCATCACAGAAAGATATGTAAAAGTAGCATCAAACTAACTACGAACGCAATCGCGTGCCGTTGATTTTACACACCAACTGATGTTATTGCATTATAAATGGGTCAATGCGGACTGCATCCTTGGCCCAGTACGTTGACTTAACGTAAGTTTTACTCAAGAAAATGTACGTTCCGTTTATGCACTGTTAAGCATGCGGAATCGATTCGTTTACGCCATAAAACAATTATGCAGTTTCTCTTCAGAGCTCGGCGCAATGCACATGTCTTAAACACGATTCACAAGATATTCCGTTACTGCATTACTGTTATCTATATGACTAATTTAATAAATCTGCATTATTTTGATGAGAAATGCTGGATACTTTGTACCTAGCATGATTCATAATGTGTAATATAAATATAACTTGACTCAGAATTTTCGTCGATTTATCTTAAATGCATTTCTAATTTTCTATCTAATACAATCTTCTTACGAATAAATAAATTAACGATTTTGGGCATAACAATTTTCAACGCTAATTTATGCAAAATACAGCTGCTAAAATTAAAGATACTTATTTTACTGATAAGCAGAGATTTCACATGGATTTAATTGTAACTGGCTGACAACAGTTAACATCCTGTCATATTCTGATAGCGCGTTATATTATATAGAGGAAAAGGAGCCTCAGTACAAGCTGCGACGCAATATACGTGACAACTGTCCGAACGCTGCTTACATTCTCGTTAGTGAACCTCTCTTTAAAAAGTATATGGTTAAATTTGCTCGACAATTATGAAATTTTCATATATTATAATTGTTCTTGCCATTCTAATATCAAATGGATTCGTTACTTCGGAAGAGCAGCAATTCAGATTACAATTTCCAGGTTTTTCTTCGGGAAATTGTAGTAAAATTGTTAGGTAATATTAGCTATATTTCGCAAATCAAAATAATACTTAGCGATACTATCGTTGACACACAAATCAGCTAATATTGCTAAAATCGTTATTTGCAGTTTTATAGAAACATATCAAGTTCCATACATGGAAACGTATAAGGAAAAAACGTGGGGTATTTTTTATAAAACCCGCGTTCGATGGAATTATAGAATTGAGGTAAGATTTTCAACATTTGTTCGACGTTCATCTGTATTGTTCTCTAAAATTAGCATTATTATCATTAGCATCCTACATATCCTTTCACACATATAAATAACTAACGCAGTATTTGTAATACGCTACTTTTATTCTCAGTCTCGCAAATCATGGCGCAGAGAATACGAATGTTGCGACGGATATACACTCAAGAGTGGATGGAAGAGGAATATAGGCTACTACTCAAGCTGTGAACCGATTTGTCATCCTGATTGCGGAAACGGCACGTGTATAGGCCCAAATGTATGCATTTGCAATTACGGATATCGTACAAAGAATTCTGTAACGGATTATACAGAGTCTGACAGCTTCGCCTGTGTTCCTGTGTGCACTAGCCCTTGTGTAAACGGCAAATGTATCGCACCCGACACTTGCATGTGCGACTCTGGATACAAACTGAAGGGGGATCATCACATGTGCGAACCTGTCTGCGACAAACCGTGTCCTATAGGATCATTTTGCTATAAACCCAATCAATGTCTCTGTCTGCAAGGGTACAAAACGAAAGTGCCAATGCCCATTAATAATTATGAATTAGCCAACGTAAGTAAACAATATAATCATTTTGTTTTATTCATCCAATTTGAATTCTACTTAGTTTATGTAGGGTAAAGTCGGTATTTACGCTGCGGAGGGATGTACGCCGCAGCAGTCAGAAAAAATAGAAGAAATAAAGATAGTTTGTTCAGAACTATTTTGTTATGTGCCTTTATGTTATATTAGTATTGTATTGTAATTATAGTTCTTTATTGCTAATATTAACGAAAATATCGTAAATTGAATTAATTTTTTCACGTAGAAGTAGCGCGATCGTGTATTACCATCTACGTAAAATAATTACTGTAGAAAATATAAAAGGCATAATGATTATTTCATGATACGTAAATGTAGAGCGATAGTAAAGAATGAAATACAAGCAAGATTCAAGTGCATAGCTCTTGTATTCTTTATTTAGTTTGATATCTTGTATATTCCACTTGTTTAGGATATACGGCCTTTTCAGCGAGCGGGATTTATGCCGTAATACAGACACTGCGTGATTGGAAAGCACTTACCCTATGTTGAGCACTATGTTGAGAACACAATGCGCACTCTGTTGATGTCTGTGCATATTAATTTCTTTAATATTGCATTATTATTACTTTGTATACATATTTACTGTTCTTATTCCCTAATAAACTTTGTAAACACATTTTGTAAGTCATTATGTTATTTTATATCATATCTGAAAATATTATTTGTAAATTTTGATGCGCCGTGTATCTTACACATGAGTAGTCGTAAATCCCGCCACTTTTTTTATACGACAAAAATGTAAGGGTTTCTTTAAGTTTCTTTTTCAAGTATAAGAAAAGAAATATTTCATATTTAAAATTTTTTTTATAATAGTAAACGGTATGAAGTTTTTATTGGCCTAATTTATTTTCCTTAAACATAGTAAATAATACTTGATAAATTAAATTTTCGATAGCTGCGGCGTATATACCGACTTTACCCTAATATCGATAAAATATGTGCAAAATAAAAATTGAGAAATAACAACAACTTTTAAGCATGAAAATAATTACTGTTACAATTCGAAAGATATAATACGATATAAAAGAGTATATATGTTAATGATAAAAATTCTCGCATCTTTAGATGTGTCAGCCTATTTGTGAAAAAGAGTGTGTTCATGGCAAGTGCACAGCCCCCAATGTCTGCACATGTGATGATGGTTATCAGCCTGATGCATTCGACTTATTCAACTGCGAGCCCAAGTGCGAGAACGACTGTCTTTTCGGTTCGTGTACCGCACCCAACGTGTGCACCTGCAACGAGGGCTACTCTTTAAAGACTCCCAGCGTTTGCGAACCAGTCTGCAGCAAAGCTTGCGTTATGGGCACTTGCGTGGCTCCCGAAAGCTGCAGCTGCTTCACGGGCTACGGGTTGCTAGAAAGTTCAAAGTATATCTGCGAGCCGGTCTGCGAGAAGGCTTGTCTCAATGGACGATGCACTGCACCTGGCGTATGCACATGCAACGAAGGATTCCAATTGAGTGGTGACGAGACAGAGAAGCACATTTGCAAACCCTATTGCGAAATTCCTTGTGAACCGTTCGGCGTGTGCATTGCGCCGGGTACCTGTTCCTGCTTTGAAGGATATCGCCTGGCTGATAAGACGAAAGCCAAGAAAATCGTTAGTATTAAACACGCAAGATTATATTAAGTGTTCCAATGGAACGTGATTGCAATCCAAGAACTACACGAAAAAACCGTGCTAAGTTATTTAAGAATTTAGCTGGATACAGATCTAAAAATGAATTTGAACCATCAAAATGATTGCTGCAAAAAATTTTAACATATTAGCAAATATTTGAAGCGTAATTATTCTGAGCCAACGATGGTCCAATGATAAAATAGTTTTCAGATCTATATCCAATTAAATTTTTTAGTAAAATCATTCCTTCCACGCATAATTATAACAGTCGACGCATAAAACTTATTAATTATTTTAATAATTAAATCGAATCTCTATTCAGGTCGAATATTTTTGTTGTCTGATATCGTTTCAAGAATATGCAAATTCTTTATATTAATCAAAAATATTGATTTTCACAGAGTTCGGAATATTTTGCCGTCAGCTCGGTTTGCGAGCCGATCTGCGATACGGAGTGTGCGAATGGATTCTGCAGCGCTCCGGGGAGGTGCAGTTGCCACGCCGGCTATCATCTGTCAGACAAAGATCACATCTCGTGCGAACCCACGTGTAGCCAGAGTTGCATCAACAGTTTGTGCAGCGCACCTGAAACTTGTCGATGCAACGAGGGCTATCGTCCTTCCAATTCCTCGTACAAATGCGAGCCCCATTGCAAAACTGACTGCGTCAATGGACATTGCACGGCGCCAGACGAATGCACCTGCAACTCCGGTTATCAACCTAGAGAAGGCGATAGAAACTTCTGCGAACCCATTTGCAACCCGAACTGCAAAAACGGCATTTGCGTGCAGCCCGACGTGTGCAGCTGCAATCCAGGCTATCGTCGATCGATAAATTCCAAAACCAACGTGTGCGATCCTATCTGTCACCCGGCTTGCGAAACAAACGGAATCTGCGAGGCGCCCGAGCTCTGCGTCTGCAAGAACGGTTATCGCATGGTTTATTACGACGGAGGAAACGTCCCGTTTGAATGCAAGCCGATCTGCGGCGTCGAATGTGGCAATGGCACGTGCACTGCCCCGGATCTTTGCGTGTGTTTCGACGGCTATCGAAACGCGAAGATCGGCGGATGCGAGCCCGTCTGCTCGACCTGCGGCAACGGCACGTGCGTCGCGCCCGAGGTCTGCGAATGCGACGACGGATTCGTCCTCGCGGGCCCAAATCTCGAATTCGGAGCAGAGGGACCTCGGTTCGTGGTTGACTCTGAGAATGAAACGAGAAACGGAAGCAGATGCGTGCCGCATTGCGAGAATTGCGATAACGGCGAGTGCGAGGCACCAGAAGAGTGTCGATGTCATGCCGGTTTCGTGAAGATCGAAGGCACCTGCGTGCACGCGTGCCAGGGTGGCTGCGGTGCTCACGGCGAGTGCGTCGAGGAACGCAGGACTTGCGAGTGCACTTACGGATGGGCTGGACGAAACTGCGATCGACCAACCTTGTGTGTCTTGATTTTGAACGATGAAGGGAATTATACCGACAGGTGAGTACGCACGAATCAGTAAAATGCTTTATAAATTCAGATTTCCTTCGCGAAAGGGATAATAATCGTAACGATAGCGACTTTTAATCGTTATCATATAACGAAACTGGCATGATTTAATGATTTAATTAAACACATCATTAATAAAAATAACCAAATAAAAAATGAAACAAATAATAAAGAATCGCGATGTTAAAATATTAGAAATCAGAAAAACTTTGATATTAGACTATTATTTTGATAATTAAATTATCAAAAAAATTTTGATATTATAGCAATATCTACAACAAATCATTTCATAAATTGTTTATGAACTATTTATTTTTTTGCAGATTAACAATTATCGAGGAACAAAATGCTACAATCGAACATGTATTCATGAATAACCCAGTGTGTTCTGAGTGCATTGGTAAAGTAAACAATGAAACTTTGTGCTTTAATATATTTGTCAACGGTACAAGGAATGAAATGCAGATTGGTTGCTTAATGCATGAAGGTTTGTCTTTTAAACTTACTCCATTGTGTTTCTCGAATTTGCATACTCGCGATATAGTTAAATGTTAAATATTTTTTTACATGAGAGATGTTTTCTTAGGATTGCTTTAATTGCAAATTTTTCAATAGAACAATAATTTCACGCACGAAATATAGTAAAATTTTTTAATATCTTTTAATTTTGAAAAAAACTTCTACAAAGTACTAATGAATAAAACGTTTAATACATTAATTATTATGTAACAATTTTTATATCATAAATTTTGAAATTATTAGTTTTTCCTTCACTATAATAATTTGTTATAAACTAATAAAGACTTTTTTATACTAGGATGCTTCGCATTGAGCAGTCAATATAAAAGTCAAGGAGAAATGATCAAATTAACAATTGGAATTGCAAGTGGAATATTAATTCTGACAGCAATAACGATATATCTGATATTCCGAAAACGTCGAAATAGACAGGCAGATCTAGGTATCATTAGACGCATCATGCATCTAAAATAATGACGTATATTGGAAATTTCTTTTCGATTATACGTGTTTATTTAAAAAATGAGGTTGAAAGATAAAACTTGTAAATATAAATTTATTGAAGAAAAGATCTTTAAAAAGAATCTAAGCAATTATCACTAATAAAAATAAAATTAGATTTATTCAAATTAATATTAAAAATCTGTGTTTATACATTTTTTAAGTTATCCATTATTATGTAATTTACAACTTAAATTCTTTTTCCCCAACATTTTCATCTACCTTTATATAAAAAACATAATGGAAAAAATTGTTAAAAGTCACAAAAAGTATTATTAATCAATTATTCTTGTTAACAGGCAGTGTTCAGATAACATGCAGACACAGTGCATCGACGCAAGGATTAGTTGAATCGAATTCAAATTTATAATACAAAAAATACTTGCAAAACCTTAATATAAAATCTTAATATAGAGCTTGTTATAGTAATAACAATGTTTAATACAAAAGAGTAATTTTTATTAATTTAATTAGTTAGTTGTAAGTTAAAGTTAATTAAAGTTAAAATTATATAAAATATGTATTTCTTGTAAAATTTCTAATAAATTAGTATTAAATTTTAAAACTCTTTTATTTTTTACTTTTCAGAAATTTCTTTAAATTTCTTTTAAGTTTTATAAAAAAAACTACAATTTTATGAAGTATAAATAAAAATTTGTGTTGCAAAAAACATAATCAGGCTGAATGTAGAGAATCTATCTTAAAATTTGTATTCTTTTCTATTGCAATATAAATAATTGACACTTTCGTTAAATAATTTGATTCGTAGACTTATTGTTCTTGTAATTGTAAAATTTCTGTTGTTTTCTAATATATTTTTTGGGCTAAACATTATCATTATCGTCATTCACAAATTATTATTTGACATGACGAAATTATTGGACATTACTGTTCTTTTAAAATAAATACTTTTATTAATCTTGCCTTAGATGAATTTCCCTCAACATTAATGATATCAATACGATTATAACGATTTTTATAAATGCATATATGCAAACTTTCTGATAATTCAGTTCTGATAATACATCCTGTCTGGAGAGAATAACATAATATCCGTGTGTGTCATACACACATACAAAGCAAGAGATAAAGGTGATAATACATGAGAAAGAAACGTTGCAAGGGTCAGTTTAAGTATCACAGAGCGAACATCAACTTCATAATAGAAGCAACAAATCATGGGATTATTTAATAGTTTGATCACTATTTTAGCCGTCAAAATTCTATTTTTACAAGTGAACATATGGCATATAATTCCATGTGTTGAGGGTTTTCTGTGGTCGAATTTAATCGATGAAGCTATGGAACCAGTTAATGATTCAAATTGTGACATGACCAGGTATTTTTACATTTGTTATTATACTGTCTCAAAAATTATAGTCTCCATTTCTAAGGTAATTTGTTTTTTCAAAATATCTTGCAATATACGCGTTTAAATATATTAACACACACAATTAACTTTGTTAATTTTCTTACAGTCATAAAATATTACAATACGTTCCTTATGTAGAAACATATAGATTGCCTTGGTCCCCCCACGACTATTACGTAAGAAGGCGATTCAATTATAGGATGCAGGTAATCAAACTGATAAATTACGTTCGCGATAATACTCAAGAAAGAAATGAATAAATAAGGGAAAGAGAATAATTTTATAAACTAACAATCCTTCATCTTCTTATACTAATCCGTTGATTCGCTAATTTTACACAAGTGGACGTGCTGCACAGGCTATGTTCTATCCGGTGCAACGTGTGTACCACGTTGCCCACGAACATGCGAGAAGGGTACGTGCAAGGAGCCGTACGTGTGCACCTGCAACAGAGGGTACCGAATGTTAAGCGACAACGGCGAGGGTCCGTGCGTACCGGAATGCACGAACGGTTGCATCAACGGCACCTGCGTCGATCCCGAGATTTGCAGTTGCAACGAGGGCTATTGGCTGGATTCGGACGGATACACCTGCCGGCCCGTCTGCGACACGAAATGCGAGCAGAATCACGGATACTGCTCCGAGCCGAACGTGTGCACGTGCCGGTCCGGTTACAGGAAGACTGGCAACGATTCCTCTCCATTCACGTGCGAGCCCGTCTGCGAACGCGCGTGCAGCAACGGCCATTGCGCAGCCCCTAACGTGTGCATGTGCGAGGCCGGCTATGAGGTAGACGAGCCATTCATCTGCAAACCCAAGTGCGACGAGCCGTGCGTTTTCGGGACGTGCACAGCGCCGGGAACGTGCACCTGCGATCACGGTTATAAAGCGACGAACGCGAGCGTGTGCGAGCCGATCTGCAGCGAGCCCTGCGAGAATGGTACGTGCGTGGCGCCGGAGAGCTGCAGATGCAACGAGGGCTACCGACACCGTAACGGCAGCTCCGAATATATATGCGAACCGATCTGCGAGATCGACTGCGGCAATGGCAAGTGCACCGCGCCCGGATTGTGCACTTGCGAGAGCGGATTCGATTATAATGAAACGGAGCGAAGGTGCAAGCCACGCTGCACGATACCTTGTGGACCGAATGCAGAATGCATATCACCCGACCAATGCGTTTGTTTGAAAGGATATCAAGTATCCACAGCTTTAAAATGGTTAAATAAAAGTCACTTAAATAAGAGAACTTATCCCTTTATATTTAGCCATGTAACGGCAAGTATATATTATATTATATGTATATCTGTACACTATTCATTACAACATTTAATAATGCGATATTTTTTAAAGGATTTTTTAATCACAATTAATTAAAAAAAAACTCATTTAATCTTCGATAAACAACTAGGCATACACGATGCATGTCTGCCAACCACTTTGCGATTTCTCCTGCATCAATGGCGAATGCACTGCCCCAAACGTGTGCACCTGTGACCCGGGTACAACCTACTATCCGTCGTGGGTCGAATTTCATCAGTCTCCGAGCAACAAGCAGCGCATCTGTACGAAACGTTTCGGACCCCCCTGCGACGCGCTCTCGTGCGGGGAGAATGGAACCTGTCACTCATCAGGCATTTGCGTTTGCAATGACGGTTACGCAAAGGACACGGACGGTGATTGCGTACCGTTCTGCATCCCAGCATGCGCCAATGGCACGTGCACGGCGCCGAATCGGTGCACGTGCCACGACGGTTTCGCGCCGCGGAACGAGAGCTTGTGCGAGCCGATTTGCGAAAGGGGTTGTCAGAACGGCGATTGCATCGGCCCGAATCGTTGCGTTTGTCACGACGATTTTATACCGAACATAGACCACCATGTGGGGCCGGAGTGCATCCCCGTGTGCACTCGCAACTGCAGCGGACATGGTGTATGTGTCATCGACCGCGGCAACGACTACAAATGCGAGTGTCACTTCGGGTGGACGGGACGGGACTGTGATCAGCCGACCATGTGCGTCATAACGATGGCTTACGATCACAACGATGTTAACAGGTAAATATCTACTCGCCCGATCTCCCATTCCTCGCGAAGAGTATTCGCCATTCAATAATTTGCTACACGAGTTTTCTAATTTATAAATATAATTGCAGAATTACGATTCGTAATGATACGAACAGCACGATCGTGCGAGTCTACGAGAGTGCGCCGTATTGTCAGTGCAGTGATAAATCTCTTGACAATGAAACATTGTGCTACATGATGCAATCTGATGATGACAATACGACTTCTAATATCAGCTGCTTGTTTAGTATAGGTATTTGCAATTTAGAAAATAAACTACATCTTTTTCAGTTATTAATGATACAAATTTTTCTGTGGTTATTTATGACTATTAAAAATTTTTTTTATATGTTTCTATCAGAAAAAATGTGTATTTGTTTTCATCTCTGAGTTCTAAAATTCACTGCTAGTATTGAAAATCTATAATATATATAACGGGAATAGATTTTCAGTACTGGCAAGGTATATTGGAACGTAGCGTTTATTGTCTTTCATTTTACAGATTTGCCTTGTTACACGACGCCTCGTTACAATGCTTCTATTAATGTTACTAAAATAGTTTGGCCTTTCGTCACTATTGCTATATTATTGGCCGTAAGTTTGACAACAGCAGCATATTTAATGTACCGCAAACGTCAGAAGAAGAAATTAACTACAGGTATTTTTTTTTTATTGTTTTTCAAATTGATAAAATAATTTGCCGACAATTGTTTTCAAATTTTTTCAAATTGATAAAATAATTAATAATAATTTCACGTATTAATAAATATAGATAAAAGTAGATAATTGAGACAGCCTACTTGCAACTGCAAGTATAGTTCATAATAACAAATATCACCTTAAGTGAATGACAAACGTTTAAAACTCCTACAATATTAAATGACTTAAGATCGCTCTCCCGAGCAATAATTATTATAACAAATATTAAAAAACAAAAAGCTTCTAATTGATACTTTAATATATTTTAAGTAACAATGAGATAACTAAACTCTTGAAATATTAGTTTCAGTAGGTCTGTCGACAAACATCTTCGTACGAGAATCTTTCGCTACCGAATTTTTGTTGCCTGACAATGAGATCTTACTTTAAAAAAGACATCAATAGGAAGACATTCACAAAGAATGGATTGCCGTAGTTGTGATAATAGTAATTGTAATAACGTAATTAGATCATATTTTATAGCTCATGCAAAAATAAGTAATATTCATTTAGCCAATCTCTGTTAGCAATAATATTTTCTCATATAAACCTAGTTTATTATAATCAAGTTTATTATTTCTTTGATCGTATATATTAAAATGTTCTGATAACATTAATAGAAATATATTGTATAAAATTGTTTGTCAAATAAATTTTATGTAATAAAAAGGCAATAATTTACTGCAATTTACTCCGTTATGAACCGCTAACATTGTCAACGCGTCCATGAATAGTTTCTCGTGAACAGGTCATGTAACAACACGACACCACGTAATTGAAGCTGTTAAACACCGCTCGATGATAATGAAACATTCTCGAGACATTTTCGGCGTGTATGGCCGCAATACACCGGTCACCTCCTTTAGATTGTAATTACTGCCCCAGTTGTAACTCTGCCACCAACAGATGTCTGCCGACGATAAGGCAGCAAAATTTCATTCTGCGATAAGACGTAAGTTGAGCGAAAGGCCGGAGGCGTGCTGGTCTCTTTTACATTTATTTTCCCCTTCGAACGCGAATCGATTAAAGCGCGAATCGCAGTTTAACACTCGGCGAACCTATTCTACGCTCACTCGTAGCGTCGGGGGTGAAGAAATTTTCCCGAAGAGCATTGATCCCTTCGAAAAAGGCAACGAAGCGTCTCGGTGGAAAATAAAAAGGGGGAAACCAGTGGCGACAGCCTGACCGATAAAATAATGAACATACATGCATCCACCATATCCCGGCTCTCTCTCCGGAGAGAGAGACCCACGGCAACTAACCCCGTGTTCTCGATCGACGTGGTGTGCGGACCGATACGGCGCTGCGGCAGCGAAGGGAGGACGAAGCGGGGCGCCGCGACGCCCGCCGCCTATGTCGGAATAAGCAGCCGCGCGCAGCTGCAGCCGCGTCCGTCCTCGCTCTTGCCCCGCGAGGATCGTTCAGTGAACGAGGCGGAGCGGTTTCGAGCGGTCCCGAAACAATTGGCGGTGCTCCTCGCGGTGCTCATAGTGCTCAAGACTCAGGTGAATTAGCAGTCAGCCTTGTCATCGAGCGGTTCGCTCGCGTACGCAAGTGCGGGCGTAGCGAGCTCGCAGTGATAAGAACGTTTATTACGCCGCCACGTAGGGGATACGGACGTACGTAGACAAACGCGCGACGAGCGCGACGTAAGGCGCTTCTCCCTGGGGCATCGACGACGCGAGGGTGCGCCAGGGAGATCCGGAGGACGGGAGGGACGGAGGGGAGAGCAGGCGACGGGGAAGGATGTCGATGCGCCGTCGGTGGTCGGTTTCGGGGGTTGATTCGCGCCGCGGGGGCGATGAGCGCGCTTCCCTCCGCCCTGAGACTGACCTCCTGCTGCTGCTGCTGCTGCTGGCTCCTGCTGATCTGCCTCATCGTCTTCCTAATACCTGCGCCCTGCACCAGCGATACGCCGCAGCAGATGATAGTAAGCCGAACTCGAAAATCGGCAGGTGATAATGACGCGATATACGAATCCAGCTACCTTGACGACGATGCCGAGGTCTACGAGGAAGAGCAGATATCCAACGGAAATGACGAGCTCGAGGACGACTGGCTCGATGGGAATATTACTGAGGGTGAGTTAGGACACAACGATTCGCACAATGACAACGGCAATCGATAGCAGGAGAATAATTGTACGTTCCACGGAAGTGACCGGCAATTGCGTTACACTTACAATTAAATTAAAATTCGATAATGGCGAATCCTGAAACGATTCGACACACCGAAAATGTAGAGGTTTTCATGAGTATATCCCTCTACAAAAAATCAGAATTTTTATCTAAACCGACGAACGATAAGCGGAGATGGTAACTTGTAAAATGAAAGAATCATTGGTATCGATAATTACAATTTTGAAGAAGGAAGACCTAAAAGCTGAGATTTATAGGATAACTCGATGATAGCATTGTGATGCTAGTTCGTTACCTAGGTGATGTAGGTAAAGACAAAATCGTTTAAACGTCGTTTAAACTTATCAAAATATAATATCGTGGATGAATGAATTTATCACTCCTCTTAAAGTCTAAAATATTCAATATGAAATCACAAAATGCTTGTTCAAATAATGCTGATATTTTCACTGATATGTAATAATCATTTCCTATCTTCCTGTTAACATGAAAACAATTTTTAATTAGACTGTCACTGCACATTAAAAAAAATTTTTTTTTTCTTTCAATATTTTTTTTTATATGTCTTTTATATTGTAACAAAAAAGTATATTCTGAGAAAATTTAAAAAAATAATAAATAAAATCAATAACATTAAACATGACAGATAAATAAAGTCAAATTGTCAAGTAAATATGATTGTTGAATTAGCAAGTATACAAATAAATGAAAAAAAATATATAGGAGAGATACTGCCAAGTTCTTAAAAAGGTAATTATGCTATTTAAATTGTTGGAAATGCATTACTTTACAATTCAAGAAATTGTTCAAGAAAATGGAAATGAGATGATAACAAGACGAGGAAAACTAAATAAGGGCACGCCACGCAAAAGAATCTCTAAAAAAATGTGCGAGCAGGAAACAGATAAAATGATTATAATTACGCCCAATTTTGTTCGACAATTAACGTACATTTAACGTAATTTGCAATCGAAACATATTCGTCGTAGACACGACAATGCTCTATTTTCACGTAAGACAATAACGATCGAACAAAGGCGATGTATCTCAAGGTTCTGCCTTCTCGCGCTTGCTCCACAATATACAAACACTTTGCTCGGAAATATTCATCCATTAAAGCTATTTTCATTCCCGAATGAGATTAAATTTAATTGTTAAAATAAATATAATTTTTATGTTAACCTCATCAATTTGATTAAAAAAAAAACATGATATGCTAGTTTTTTAAGTAAACAATAAAAAACGTGACTTTTTTCTGTAAAAATAATTCTTTAAGCTGCTCAAAATTATAGTAAAAATATGTTTTCCTAAAAGCAATTGTGACAATTTTTTAACTCAATTATGTTTATTATTAAAAATGCCTTTTATTTTTTTAAATCACGCTGATTGCTTTTTATAACAAATGCTTTATTAAAGACACGTAAAATTTAAGTTTTTATTAAACATTTTGTCGAGTCGCGTACATTTTCTTTCGTTTCAATAAATATTCCAAGTTTCATCATGTGACATCTATTTCGTTCTGCTCTTCTTACGTTTATCTCTTTCCGATTATATATTAAAACATCCAACGCGTTATTTTTACGTTCTAAAAAAAGGTAGAAAGTACCTCCAGTGGTTAGTCTTAACGCACGCGTCGATTTCGCGTCGAGAAAGGAACGCGATTCTCTTCTTGATTTTCGCGCCAAGCATGCCGGTATTGATTTTAATGGATGCTGCAAGCTCCGCTCTGCCCTGTATCAGTAGAACTGCACAATGTTGCCTACGTTCGTTTCGAGAGTGCGGCTTATCGCGAGGATAAAGGATAACGAAAAGGATAACGTATTGTACGTTTTTTTGCTTTTTTTCTTCACGTGCGCATCTAGAAGGATGCAATCGAGCAAAACGAATTAGTATGAAGAGCAAAATTTATATAGCATATAGTTAGACTGAGAAAAAAATTGGTTGAAAAACTAAAATATTTAGTTCGATACGTGCAACTAAGTAATAAGTTGGTTTAATTAAATTTTGGTTAAAAAATTTGAACGATTAACAAAAATGAAGTATAAACTTTTTGTGCAATAAATAACTGATAAATCAATCTAACGTTTAGTTGATCGTATCAGACTAATATTTTTCAACAAATTTTTGTTCTCAGTGTAGTCATAGTATAAAAATTGATAAACGACGAAACGGAAGAGAGCGTCAATCTTACCGTTCAAACTTAATTTTCGAATGAAAAAATATGAGCGTTCTATAATAAAAATAAATTATTACACACGAATAATGAGTTAAGAAGCAACACAAGTATGCTTAAATAATTACATAAGTGAATAATTAAATAATTAACATTAAATTATTTTTTTATTTAATTTGACATTCTTTCTGGAACTTTCAATAATTTCTACTTAATCAACGTACGCTCCACGATAATTTTAATTACTCGAACGCGTAATTTCTTAATTATACTGGATATAGTCGCACATGCTGATCCTTAGACGTTATTAAAACTTTCCGTTGAATTCTCCGCAAATCACGCGAATCTAAATTTTCGCTCGATAAGGAAGCGATAAAGCGCACGCGACGCAGCACTAACATGTACGTGCAATGAACTTTAATCAGTATGAAATTAAATACGGCCTGCTAAAGAAATTCAGTCGAGGCCGCGCATTTTCAACCGCTTCGAAAACTGAAGGAGTGAGCGATCATTGCGAAACGACACACAAACTACGTTGCACGGACGCTATTATTCGTAAGAGACAATGAGCTCTGTAATATTGAAATCTCTCCGCATCTACATACGCGTCCATGGCGCCGCTAAATGACACAAAGTGCATTTATCACGCACGACTGTCGTTGTCATTAAATAAGCGATTTACGTGTTAATCCGAATAACGTAGCCCGAGAAAAAAAAACGCGTCGTACGCGATTCTCAAATAAAGATATCTGTATGTTTAAAATACATTTATTATTATTAGAATATATGAATTATAAAGTGCAAACAAACTAAGAATACTGAAAGACTCGAGAGAAGAAACTTTGTAACTTATTCATGATATATTTATTTAATAAATGTATCATGATGCAGTAATCAGAAAATTAATCTCTTTATATCTTAATAGATATGACAAGAAAAAGTATTTATCTAATTTAAATGTAACATGAAAAATATATCAGCCCTTGTTTTAAGGAATACTCGATTAGAAAATTTATAACTATATTTACGTTATCACTGCATTGCCGCACATTGCAGTTTGAAAGCGTGCCAAAGGGAGTTAGCAATTATCGCCTGGCCTACTGCTGCGAAATCAACAGAAGACACAGTACGATACTGTTACAATGGCCTTAGCAGTAAATCTATAATAAATTAGTTGGCGCGCTGCCAATTAAATGTTTCAAAGTCCTCAGT
Source organism: Solenopsis invicta (assembly GCF_016802725.1). Taxonomy (NCBI): domain Eukaryota; kingdom Metazoa; phylum Arthropoda; class Insecta; order Hymenoptera; family Formicidae; genus Solenopsis; species Solenopsis invicta. Next base: position 9,582,986 of record NC_052674.1, on the reverse strand, counting down.
TGAATTAATAAATTGCAAAACTTGAGAACACTTACGTTATTTTGGAATTCACATTCTAATCAAAATATTGCAACAAAATTATCAAAATGTAATATAGTAAACGTAGTACTGTATTATCAAAAATATACAGAACTATGTCCTTTTGTTTTTACTAATAACAAAATGTTAAAAGAGAAAAATTAAAGTGCTCTTAGATTAACAAAAGCAATTTGTCATAAAAACTATATATTGTGAAAATAAATTATTCTCAATTTTTTTCCATTACTGAGCGAAATTTTATATTGCAACGCTGTAGAAAATATGCGTAAAACGATATTGCAGAAAAAAATTAATAATAATTGTAAGCTACATTAGCAAAAAATTCTAATTTTTATAATTATTTTAATCATGTACGTATCAAGAGCTACAATTATTATTCTCCAATTATCGAAATGCCATTTAATGATATTTTAAGTAGAAATTTGAATACTCAAATGATAACATTTTACAGAAAAAGGACGATACTTGGGCTCACTTTGCGACAGCGAGTGCAATTCCGAGCTGCAGCACGTGTTCTGTGATTCAATCACTGGCCACTGCGAATGCGAAAAGTTCTATCCCGTTCGTCTCGGGCCTACCAAGGGATGTGCCAAACGTATGTAAAAGCTAGCGACTAGTTACCCTCATGCCTAACAAGTAGGTCGTTCCGATATCATAACTTCCATGGTAACGGTCGGTGAAAATAAATGTTCGCGCGTTCCTGATGGCCTGAATGAAGTCCAGCGGCATGAAAAGACTTTGTGTACCCGTTTATTATTTTATATAACGAGAGCGCAAAGTGCGAGAACCGTAAATGAATTTCTAAAACTGCAATACGGGTTAAACGTTTACCTGTTGTTATATCAAAACCGTGAAAGATTTAAAAATAATAAATGTCATGGCAAATATTTCAAGGTCTAACGTAGAGATGTGAGACTCTCTGCTTTGAAAAAACAGTGTTTTGTCGACAATATTGAGAAAAGGTCGATCCTATTATATATTTAAGTAGATGGAGCTTTGGTAAAATTCCTACTGAATAAAAGATACGTTTCTCAATAAGTAAACTCGAGCTATCGATTCTTACTTTCAGCCAAAAAACTCGGAGAGCAGTGCTTCTATCGTGCGACATGCACTTTTGCGGATCAGCATTCGACGTGCACGCAGGTTCAACACAATGCAGTATGCGATTGCGAGGAGGGATATCACAGGGTTGCTCTGTCTAGGCCTAATAAAAAAGTCTTTTGCGCGGAAGGTATGCTATTCATTCTCAGTATTTGTCTCAAAGTCTGTCAGTCTGTTTCCTCAAAGATTGATAACAGTCGCATCCAAGAGAGTCAAATTATTTATTTAAAAAAAAAAAACATAAGTATCAAACTACGAAGTAGCAAGAACATTTCTATTATCCGATATTTTAACCTTGAAACGCAAAAAACGCGACTTACAGAATGCAGTTTTAATTACGTTCAAACATGCTCAAACGTAGTCAAATGAATTAATAAGCCAAGAAGGAAAAAAGAGTTTAAGAAGTTGAAGAAAAATGGAAGAAACACAATTTATAATTTTATAAAGATCTAGTAATCAAACTATAAGAATTTTAGAAATCTCCAATAATAAAGTGGCAATATTCGATTAACATGCTTTACAATTAATTCCGAATCTGCTGTTCTAAAGATGAATAATAATTATTTCACGTGACGTTATCAGCCACACTTTCATCTTAACCAGAGAATCGTTTTACGTAAATTACGAATTAAAAATTTATATTTAAAATTTACACGGAATAAGAGTTTTCGAATCCAAGACTCGTAAGTTATGAATCTCTCGCATGAAGCCCTCCCATCATCGTTTATTTTATATATCAGTGTAGATAAAAAATTAACATTTATTATTATAATATCCGATGTACTCGGCTGATTTTCGTAATTACTGCAAACATACCGTTGAACTATAATAAATTCCGTTAAGTTTGAGGAAATATATTTTGATATCGATCCGCGCGTCGCGTCATCTTGCCGCGTCCTCCTTTAATTCACCGTAATCTAATCCAATAGATCAGGTGGTGATAACTACGGACCTTCCGACTCTACTCTGCATAGCGTCGGGGATAGCCATCTTTACGGCGATGATATGCTTCGTACTCAAACTATTCAGCCGGGCGAGGTATACAAGGCCGCGCCATTACGCCAATGCCAATCATGCGCCACCCATGCTGTTTTCTAGTGATACAGGTGAGTAATGATCAATTAATCCTGGTATTCTACGAAAGGGGATCAATGATATCAATGATCTGGATCAGAGAAATTATATCGCCATGAAAAAGATGGCTCTAGAGAGAGAGAAACGTTGATCGCAAGCAAAGATCCGCTTTAAGCATTTTCTTTAATCAAATTATTTGTTAAACTTGATAGCACGAGCAGAGGGTAAGAAGATGCCTCACTTGTTCGAAATAGAAAAAATTAAAATTACTGCATCTATAATGTTTTATAATTAATAATATTTTTGATCGACTATTTATTTAAAGAGCAGATGGATTATTTTCATAAACGTACTGTTATAATCTTGCGTAATAGGTTTTAATTTTCTCTTGCAAATTAAAAACATTTATTCTGGCTAGAAATAGCCGGGATCGGTTTTTATAGTGAAACCGTAGACGTAGATCATTACATAGAATTAATGCTTTTCTTACAAATTCATAATTTAATAGCCTTCTAATTAGAAAGGAAGAGGTTGCGTATAGAATTTATAGATATACAGAAGAAAATTGTAATTTGCTATCGCTATTTTGACACGAAATACGCAAACAAATTTTCATAATTTTCCTAAAACCATTTCACGCCATCAAGCATCCGTAAATTCAATAATAATAATTTTCCTCTTCGTAGAGAACCTACTTTCGGTTCTGCGGAATCAATAGAAGATATCTATATATCGATACGATGCATAGTACGTTCTAAAGAGACGTATCTATTCTCGTCTCACTTCGTTACTTATGACGTCGCGCATCAAACTGTACTTCAAAACCAGACGCAGCAAGAGAATGAGATTTTAACAGGCCCAACAAAAAATATAAAGCGCTATTTCCACGCAGGAAAAGTTAATTATACCCTCCCATCTAAAAATAATGTAATTAAAAGGAGCAATTTTTTCATATTTGCAAAAGCCTTCTTTCACAACAACAATTGTTTCCGAATATCTCATAAAAGCAGTAGCGACGTCGAGCACTCACTTCCGTCCTTATTTTACTGTTCCCGAATAAAAATGTGTTCTACAATTTCATTTTGTTTACGTAATAGCAACGTTTGATATCAAAAAATATTGAATCACGCCAAGCTATATGGCGTTGAATCAGCGTAGGTAACATACATCCGACGTAGTAAACGGACAGCAGGAGAAATAACTCGTTCAAATAGTCGGACAAGCGGCTTGCCGAGATATTTCATCCGAAAGGTCAAATGAAACGTCCATCCCCTTCGCGAGTGCAAGAAAGTTGAAAGGCCGCGTGACGAACGACGCATATCGCATCTCCGTATGTGGAAATAACTTCCTCTGAAAATAAATTTTGCAGGCATACCGCTGACGCTGCACGGACGACCGTCGTCGCGATCGAGCCAGCGGAGCAGCAACGCCGGGGCCCTCAGTTGCGCGTTCACCAGGAGGCCCAGCAGCGGTGGTAGCCGCGGACCCCTGGTACCGGCGTCCAGAGCAGGTGCGGCACGGGCCGCCGCTATCTTGCTTATATCGTGTCACCTGCAGGCGACCAAAGAGGACAACAAGCACCGACGTACCCTTAGTGACGTGGCCGAGGGATCAACCGACGCCACGATCGGTAGACGATCTCGTCTCTTTCTCTCTCTCTCTTTCTGTCTATCTCTTTCTTTCTCTCTCTCTCTCTCTCTGTCTGTCGCTCTTTGAGTGTCTTACGTCCTGTCGACGTTCGCGCTATCTTCCTACTTGCTTATCGATCTACTTGGGTGAAATTCGGTCTACGTGGCTCGTGTGAGTGACATAAACATGGATACATAAAGAATACGCTTGCCTTCGTCGTGGAACATTGTTATCGGTATCATTATCGCTGCGTTCATTCATACCAAGTGTTATCCTGGCAGTGACAGATTCACTACGTGTAACTATCTGTTATCTAGCTGTCTCTCTTTCTCTTCTCATTCTATCTCATCTATCTCTTTCTCTCTGTTTCTCTCTACATATACTTCTTCATTTATCTTTTACACTTCCTCTCTGTATTCGTCAACTCGCTTCTTGTGCTGGCAACGGTGGTGTAACTTAGGAAAGGAAGATTATTTATGGTGACGACTGATGACAGTAGCAATGATGCTTCATGCCAAATCATGTCAAATTGTTGCTATTGCTGCTACGTGATCATGGTAATTAGCTGTTGTCAATGGTTGTTTTAGATATCCGTGTCTCATCCGAAAGTCTAGCTCTTGGTAATCTCATCTGTATGTCCATAATGCGTTTTACTCGCTGGATTTTATATATACATCGTTCCACAGTAACATTATCTTACGAAAGAAAAACTTCGCAGCTTTAGACAAAATTGTCAACCATTCTTGTTAACTGCATTTGGTTATCCTTACATAATGTAACGCAATTGTTATTTACTGTTCACGCATTTCTTCTGTCGCCATTCGTACATATATGACGATGTAAGGATGACTAAATACAGTTAACAAGAATCGTATTAATATATATGTGTGTATGTTTAATATATACAATATTATATATAATATACATACATATATTAGTACGATTCGCGTAACGTTCTTTCCTCTTAAAACTGAGAAATTAAAGCGTGCTTCCTTGGCTGTCAACGTCTTAGATAAAATAATAAACGTTGTTATATACACGTACAAAATCTGTACAAAATCTGTACAAAATCTTTATCTCAAAGAAGTGCAGACAGATGGTCTATGCATTTACAAAGATAAAAAAAAAACCTTGAAATCGTGAATGAAATGCTTCACAAGTGTGTTACGAGATAGCAAGATAGCAGCGGCCGATTTCGTTGCTCGTACAAGTAAATCTTTTCTGGTAAGACGTAGAGAGACACGAAATCCTTACGCACTAGCTAGCTCGCTGCACACATCACGCACATTCACACACACGTATAAATATATAAAATTTACAATACGTCAATAATTCAAGGATCAGTTTCTCGGTAGATATGATTCATGATTATAGCTCATGAAACTACTACTTTTTAATGAAATTAATAATAGAAGAGCAAATGTTTAATCAGTTGATATATATTTTGAATTTTCTTACTGGAAAACTGAATCCTTCTACACTAAAGTAATTTTTTTTTTTTTTTTAATAGTTTGCTTTGCTAGCTTACGTCAAAATTTGCTTTTTCAGATATACATATGTATGTATCGTAAAAACGCGTCTGAGTAAAAACTTTGCGATCGTTTCATATGTATCACATACTTGCAGGTATTTAAGTACCACTTCTATCAATTAAACTTTTGCATTTTTTTAAATTTCAGTAAAATATAATTATTTACACATATAATTATTCCCAATATGCAAAGCCTTTTCTATAAAATTTCTTTTCAATAATTTCTGAGTTACTCCTTCGTAATGCTATCAACTTTTTAATTAACTGTTTTTAATGTCTGCATAAATACAATGCCATTTTCTACGTTTAATTCGACTTATGCGATGTGCACGTGTTATCATTCTAGAGAACATAATTTTTATATACAGATTATTATTTATGTTATGAAATACACAATTATACAGCAGAAATACTTCGTAAACAAGTTTAGCAATTTTTAATGAGTTTTAGCATGTATCTTAATTTTCTTTTCCAAAAAATATCAAAAACAAATACAAATCTTTAATTAATTTATCTTTGTTATTGTTCCCATATTATTACCGTTATTATTTATTTCTTTTAAAATGCACTGATATTTTTATTCCCGTTCTCGTATGCTCATTCACTTTCCTATTTATCCAAATTGTAGCACATTATTTCTTCGTAAGCTTCCACTCCCACCACTTCATCGAATATTTATCGCGATGATGAAGGTATCGCAAGAAGTTACAGTTGCGCACTTAGAAATTACAGTCTTAGATAGTTCAGATTAGAGATTATCCAGTATAATATATAGATTCTTTTGCTTCCCATTTATATTTCTCTTAGCATAGAAGATGTTGGAGGGTACACCGATATCTCAATGGCACGGCTTTTTTTTCACATAGGTTCCCGTCGACCCAGCTTAGCATCGGTTCATAGTTCGACATCCTCGTCTCGAAGCTACAGCGCGCGTCGGCTCGAGAAGGAGAGGAACGACAAGGAGCAACGCCAGGTGCTTCAGGAGCTGCGGCTTGCGAAGCAACGAGATCAAATGCAGCAGCAGCAGCAGCAGCAGCAACAGGTGGTACCAACGCCCAGCCCTAGGACTCCGCATTCTACGGACGAACTGCTGCCTTCGGTCGAAGAAGGGAAGGAAGTCTTTTATAACGAGGTAAGTCATCCTCGATTTATCTTGGAAACCAACGTCTATCATTGATGATGATTTAAGTATCAAAAATGAGCTTCATTACTGTCGAACCCGTATTTAAGATGTTGCCGCACTGTTAAATTTAATTTTAAATTAGTTAAACTGAAAATTGTTACATTTACTTACAAATATTATTAAGCACCAAGATCTGACTTGACCGAAAAATATAATATTCTTTTTCTCTTACTTGTATCAAGTTTTAGACAAATATAATTATCTTTGCAGCAAGTGCCGACAACATCAGAGATACCAAAGATCATCCCGACGACGATGACGACGACGACAACGTCGACGACGATGACAACGTCGACGACGACGACGACGACGACGTCGACGACGACGACGACGACGACGACGACGACGACGACGACGACGACGACGACGCCGACGATGACGACGACGACGACGATGTTAACAACGGCGATAACTTCCAATGCAAATACAACCCGAATGGGCGAGATCGCGCCTATGGCAACGCCAACGATCATTTTTGGCACGAGCATTGCACCACGGGCTTCCGATGACATTTTTCAAGTGTAGTCTTCATCGAGTATAACGACGGAGTCGATGAACTCTCAATTTATTAACGACCTTTTTATTGTATTTGCAAGAATCATCCGCAATGGCATCAAGATGGAGATGCGTACGTAGAAGACGCGAAGAACACACTTGCGAATAAATTACGAAACTCTTAATATCAATAGAGATAAATGTCGAGAGTAAACTAAAACCGTATTCTGCCCGCGTTAAACAGTCAGCTTATGACATGTAGAAACTATTCACATAAAAAACAGACTTCTTCCCAGATAATAATCTCGCAATTTGCAATTTTATAATTCTCTCTCTCTCTCTCTCTCTCTCTCTCTCTCTCTTTTATTTCTCTCTCTATTTATATTTTTATTTTGAAAAATATAAGCGCCAATTTAAGTTTGTACATTGTAAAAATAAAGAAAAATTAGCTGACAGAGATGTGAACTTAAAATCCTTTAGCCTCACTTCTAGCACTTAGCGTGCTACATTACTCTCATTATTATTTCAGTTGTCCATAAATATTACAAAGGGCCACTTTGGTTCTTCCTACTTTTCGACTATATTTTATTTCTTTATTTTAAAGTACAACAATTTACACATTCGAGCATAAGTTCAGAATAATATCATCAATATATATTTAACTCAACTTAATCTATTTTAATGCATAATCATTGAAATTTTTAATTTATCCTTTTCTTTCACGTAGCATGTACTATATTGAAAATCAATACTTTACAGCTGACTTTATAACGCGGACAAAGTATTAATGCAGATACAGGGCACTTTCTGGATGAATGTACTTGGGCACAAGTGTACTTAACGAATTAGAAGGTGGCAACATACATATTTTTACTCGATACTTGCACAGATAAAAATTTACGAATGCAATTGAAAAGAGAGCAAGATTTAATGGTATAATTAAGTAACGCGATCAGAGTGCAATGATAGATACGAACCTTTTTGAATGCCTTGATAGTTAAACAGACAAAAACATCGGAAGCGTTTACATCTGTATATAAATGAGAGAAAAAAATTTACGCTTAATGTGCAAGAATTCGAAATTAATGACAGACAAATCCGAGATAAACTGAAAAAGAAGAGAGAGCGTTTCAATGCTCTAAATAACTGAACTGAGAAATCGTAAATATTCGCTAAATAAATCCCTTTGGTATATGAGAATTTTTATTTGTACAAATGTATGATCTTACAAAGCTCAGCAAAGGCTGTTTTTAGAAATCAACTATGCCAGAAATAAAAATAATATCACTTCACAACAAGAATTCAATCAATTATTTCAATTAAAATTGATTTCGCAATTTACATAGCGTTACATCTCAGAAGCTATATGATAAAAGCATTGATTCGCTTGACAATATTACTATAAAAAAACATTGTAAATTCTCTTTTTAATTCTCATGATGTGAATATAATTGCACTTCATTTAAAGAGTACAATAAGGATTATTAAAGTACATCAAGATAAACTGCATTGTTATGTAAAGATTTCAAATCTCTCATTTCGATAACAATATATCTGTTCAATAATTACACATCATCGTCATACGATCGTTTGTTGAAACCAAATTACATGTAGACTCATACGCCAGCTCGTGAAACTGTTCGAATGTGATTACATATCAGCAGATCCTAAGGCACTACTCCGTTCGATTTCGATCGGAGACGTGATCATCGCATCGCACTAAACCTCTCATTAAAAAGTCACGGCACGAAAAAAAAGCTATTGGAAGGACAATCTCGAGTGGATCGAGGCTAAATACACTATAATATCCTTACGTAATCTCCTGTCCGGATTTAACAAAACAACAATGCGATTGTAAGAGTCATGAAAATTACGCCGCGTTGCTGCTATTGCAGACCCGCTACTTCGCTTCGCTAATTGGGATGGCGCGTAATATCGGGCGACAATTTTTTTTTCTTTTTTTTTACCTCTCAAGCATTTAACTTGTTTTTAGATATGACCAAAAATATGTATACACAGTGCGATACCTTTTATACCTTTAGACAAGTGCAGCAAAATATCTATGCGTAGGTGTTACAATATATTGTAGTAAATTTGTTGCGATTACATCACCATCATTTCTCTTGGTTTATACATTTTGTGATATTTGTGACGACCGTCATACAAACGAAGAGAAGAATTGCATTAAGTGAATTTCTATTTTGTTGATTATTAATTGAAAACTGATTAAATTAATTGGGTTATATTTTCGTGAAATACACATTTTAGATGTCCAAACATTTGAATGGCGACTCGAGAAAATTGTGAGATCTATTCCATTGCGTTCACCGTCACATTTCGCAATTTTGCAGACATTAATCGTAAGTTAGCATAATCAATTAATCCATTTTGACATTGTATCGTAAGCCTTTCAAATGCAATTTTTGGCCGCTAGACTCGCGTAAAATGTAAAACGTAATAATATAAAACCATTAAGAGACGTTATATACCACTATATATAATACATGCGAGCACACGTTCGTAATAAAGATTTACAGAAAAATCGGAGCCGCGTCAGAGAAGCGTAAATCTATTGTCATAGCAAAACGTATATCAACATTCGTGTTCGGATAATTTACGCTGCCGTTTCCGATTAAATAATAAATGAAGAAAAAGATGAAAAAAGCGTTGAAGGATATTTTACACGCTGCATAGCGTGAATGCTGCATAGGCATACATACGTACTTACACGCAAAATTCATGTACACGTGACACAAAAGTAAGATTGTATCTCAAGATCTATTGTGTTCGACAGCGATCGCACCTGGTTATTAGGCTCGGTCGCGGTCGATCGATCTATTATCTATTAAGGCAGAAGATGGAAGAGATGATATGAACTTGTATCACGTAACACAGCCCGCATTTCTCTCGAGATACTCAATACTCGACTTGCCGCCTGATTTACAAAAGTCGATGTACAACGTTATCGTTTTATCCCGGTTTTAAATGTTTATTGTATCATAAGATTGTAATATAATCGTTGGGCCAAATAAAGCTCGTTTTTTCGATATAAGCACACATGTAAATTGGTGATTATTTCTTCTTTGATTGAAGCATTGCCGAGGACGAGCAGAAGAAGCTGCGTAAAGTCGAGACGCAAGATTTCCATTACACTAAACTTCGTGCATTGTTAATACACGCCGTTCCACTCTCTCTCTCTTTCTCTCTCTCTTTCTCTCTTCGTCCGAAGAGATCCATTTAATTTACTAAAACCGCTTATGAAGAACAGCTAATGGCACGCAATCTGAACTTCATTAATGTTGCAGAAGTACGTCGTTCTTTATTCTATGTGAAACAGCACGGAAAACTCGCGACGCTCGTCAGTGTGTTATTGCTTCCAGGGAAACTTCACTGCTTTCTCTCCAAAATATTCTATATCGTAAAGAACTTCGATGTAATCAGCAACTGTATTCTCTTGCCAAGCCAATAGCAAGAAGATACAAGACAAAAATGGAGACTGAGACCCATGTGCAAATGGAAGACCACTCGCCCTCGATAGAGCACAGCTTACGTCCAATATCGTACACCTCCTGGCTTCTGGGTGTCGGCGTTGCACGTCCGCGAAAGTGTCCCAAGGCTGTCACGATAGCCCTACGTATCGTTCATCTGATCGTGTGTACCGTTATCGTGGTGTACGGCGTGATAGATTTCTTTACCTTCGGTAGCGTCTTCAAGAGCGACATATTCAAGATCATGTATTATATGAACAAGATGATGTGCTACATGTCGGCGTATTATTACGTTTATCAAGGGATCGGGCAGCAAGACAAGTGGTCGGAGCTGATGGACAGAATGAAGGCGGTGGATCAGAAGATCAGGAGAGAAACCCCTATGAATGACCGGCCCATAAAAAACGTGGAAGCGTTAGCGATTCTCGCAACGTTCGCTTGCGGCCCTTTATCCCTGATCATACACGCCTTGTATTACTATTTTATCCATCCCGAAGACATCTTTGCGTCCGACCTGCTGCTCTACTACACGATAGCCCAGTCGATGGTCAACAGCTTTATCTTCGACGTTGTCGTCTACGTGCTGTATCACAGATTCCAAACGATAAATGAACTGATCGGCCAGTTGGACGATCTATTCGGTGTGCCATGGATCGCGCTCAAGATTAGACGCATCAGAGAATTGCATACCGGTAAGTTTCTGGAAAAATTGTCTTCTATATTGTCTAATCGTAAACTCTCCGTTACGCAGGTATTTGTGACCTCGTCATCATGGTAAACAATATTCACGGCTTCCATCTTCTCGTCTGCTCGGCGAACTGCTTCACCATGGTCGTGGCTACACTATTCAGAATCTACATGGGCGTCGTGGAGAAAAACTACGCGTTCATGCTGATAAATAATGTCCTTTGGATTCTGTATGCCACACAGTTTAGCCTGATGTGCTGGATTTGTACGCTCGCGCGTCAAGAAGCCAATAGGACCGGGATACTTATATACGCGATTGTGCTTAACTGCAAGCCTGCGAGTCTTGGTAAATTGAACGGTGCAAGGAATCAATCAAATCTAGAAGTGCTACCGCCATTGGAAGGCCCGGACGAGCAAAATTTTAATCGGAGCAGCAATTATGATCTGAACTATGTCGCCATGGAAAATCTTTTGCGCAAAAACCTGGACCGAGACTGTGTCAGAAACGAAGTCAATGATTTTTCAATTCAGCTACAACAGCATCGGGTGGCATTTACGGCCTGTGATTTTTTCGAAATGAACAATGCTCTGCTCAGTGGTGTGAGTACACAATTTACTTGCGTCATTATAATTTTCGTAAAATTATCTCCTTTCGAAATGCAACGTGAATAACAACTTCAAAGCATTTGAATAAATTAAACTTATATTTCAGTTCGTCGGGGTGATCACTACTTATTTAATAATTCTCGTTCAATTTTATCGACCCAATAATCTAGATGAGCAATTCAACGGGAAACACTAAGAAAATGATTGCAATATAAAGAGATGTTGCAAGCTATACACAAAATGTACGTACATTATTTTTTAAAATAATAAAATTTGCCAGTTTAGGTATTTTCGATCAAAAACTTGCTTCTTCAGATTGACAAATATCATAAAAATGCGCCTCAATTAAAGACCTTGCAATTATTTCATACGTATTATAAGTGTTTCAGTATAAGAAAGATCATAGTGATTTAATTGCATAAAATTTTTTTTATATATATTTTATGCGATTAAATCACTATCATCTTTCTTTTCGTTTATATACTTTATCTGCCATTATATAAACAAAAGAAATTCAATTAAAGAAAATGAGGTTTAAATGCGCAAAAACTTAATGAACTTGTGATATAAACATAGAAATAAATTAAATCCTCTGAATACTATACATTATATCTATAAAAATTATTTACGCAGTTACAAAATTCTTAATATATTATGTGTTGTGCAGACTAACTCGAGCAATAAAACTTTGCCTGAGGCACATGAAAGCTAGTTACGATTCTGATTGCGATTTGTGATAAAGGATGTAGCAAGAAAAAAATGCGTTATTTTTTTTAATTAATATTAAATTTCAATAAATATTTATTATAATAAACTTATCGCTATATAATACATAACATTTATAAATCTTCAAAAAATAAAAACCAGGTTGGGAGGTAGCGCAGTATATTTGTAAAGCCGTTACTCTTAAAGTTGCTTTTGTTTAGCAACGGCATTACTTTTCTCTTTCATTGATTGTAACAGTAATGTTGTTACATTTTTTTTTAGTAACAGTAACGAATTCAATAGTTATTTTTATCGTTACTTTTTACATTTTGAATTTATTTTTGACATTTCCATTATGTACGTTTAATCTTTAGCTGTTGTTAGACAGACCACTTTAAATATAGCTTTAGATGCCATAAATCAATCATATTGCATACATTTTAAGAACAATTTAGGATTTGAAATTATCATGTTAAAATTTTTAAACATAAAATTGAAAGTGCAAAAAAGTATAAATTTTGCATTTATAAATTTAATTTAATCCAATTTTTTAATTTGCAATTTAAGCATTTTTAAACCTTTTTCTTTTTAATTTTTTGTGGTCTTGCTAATTTAACATACAAAATAATGTTTTTATTAATACTTTTAAAAAACATTTTACATAACAGAAAGTAAATTTTATGTTTAATTTATTAATTAATTTGATCTTATTTTAAACTAAAAAAGTAACGAAAAAAGTAGCGCATCATTACGTTTTAAATGATGGTAATGGTAATGAATAATACTTTTTGACTCGATATCGAGCAACAGTAACGAGTTACTTTTAAAAAGTAACTTTCCCAACCCTTATAAAAACATTTTGTTTTTACAAAGCGTAGATTCATCAAATGAATATGTCAAATATATTAACATTATGTGTACTTTAATAAAATGAAATGAAACGAAATTTGTTAAAGTACACAAGGAAAAAACAGAAATTGGTCGTTTAATTTAGTCGACTTCCTCGATGGTTGGTCCAGCGCCACCAGAACCAGGATTGGGTCTTGCTCCGCCAGCACCAGGGAAGCCACCCTCAGGCGCTCCGCCACTTTGATAGAGTTTCGTGATGATGGGATTGCAAATGGCTTCTAGTTCCTTCTGCTTGTCCGCAAACTCTTCCTTCTCCGCCAACTGATTCGCATCTAACCAGGAGATGACCTCGCTACATTTGGAAAGGACCTTCTCTTTGTCGGATGCATCAATCTTATCTTTAACTTTGTCGTCTTCCATCGTACTCTTCATGTTGAAGCAATACGACTCGAGGGAGTTCTTAGCGGAAATCCTTTCACGCTGTTGTTCATCCTCCGATCGGTATTTCTCGGCTTCGTTCACCATCCTCTCTATGTCTTCCTTCGATAAGCGACCCTTGTCATTGGTAATCGTGATCTTATTCTCTTTGCCCGTAGATTTTTCAATTGCAGAGACATTCAATATGCCTGAAGACCAAATACAGAAACATCGGTTAGAGAAAATGTTATTTAAGTTATTAACATTAGAACAATTAATCGGACAATATCTTCGACTTATTATATCAATGTTTTTAACGTCGTAACTTACCATTGGCGTCGATGTCAAAGGTGACTTCGATTTGCGGTACCCCTCTAGGCGCCGGAGGTATACCCGTCAGCTCAAATTTGCCGAGGATATTGTTGTCCTTAGTCATCGCTCTCTCACCCTCGTAAACTTGGATAAGTACTCCCGGTTGATTGTCGGAATATGTAGTAAACGTCTGAGTCTGTTTCGTTGGGATCGTCGTGTTCCTCTTGATCAAGGTGGTCATAACGCCGCCAGCGGTCTCGATACCCAACGACAACGGAGTCACATCCAGCAGGAGCAAATCTTGAACCGCCTCAGATTTGTCACCGTGCAGAATCGCCGCCTGAACTGCCGCGCCGTAGGCAACAGCCTCATCTGGATTGATAGATTTGTTCAATTCCTTGCCGTTGAAGAAGTCTTGAAGTAACTTCTGAATCTTTGGTATCCTGGTGGAGCCACCAACCAGAACAATGCTGTGAACTTGAGCCTTGTCCATCTTTGCGTCTCTAAGTGCCTTCTCAACGGGTTCGAGAGTGCTTCTGAATAAGTCGGCGCAGAGTTCCTCGAACCTGGCCCTAGTGATCGATGTGTAGAAGTCGATACCCTCAAACAACGAGTCAATCTCGATGCTCGCCTGCGTCGACGAGCTCAACGTTCTCTTCGCTCTCTCGCAGGCGGTCCTCAAGCGCCTCACAGCTCTCTTGTTGCTGCTCAGATCTTTTTTGTACTTCCTCTTAAACTCTTGCACGAAGTGGTTTACCATTCGATTGTCAAAGTCCTCGCCACCGAGATGCGTGTCGCCGGCCGTGGATTTTACTTCGAAGATACCGTCCTCAATTGTCAGGATCGACACATCAAAGGTACCACCGCCCAAGTCGAAGATCAGGACATTCTTCTCACCCGCGGCCTTCTTATCAAGACCGTACGCTATTGCAGCGGCCGTAGGCTCGTTTATTATCCTAAGGACATTCAGGCCAGCAATTGCGCCGGCATCCTTCGTCGCCTGCCTCTGAGAGTCATTGAAATAAGCCGGCACGGTGATGACAGCATTTGTTATAGTCTTGCCTAGGTAAGCTTCTGCTGTCTCCTTCATTTTCGTTAAGACCATGGAGGACACCTCCTCGGGGAAGAAGGTTTTCATCTCGCCCTTGTAAGACACTTCGATCTTCGGCTTGCTGCCGTCGTTGACCACTGTGAATGGCCAGTGCTTCATGTCGCTCTGCACCGTCGCATCATCGAAGCGACGACCGATCAAGCGTTTTGCGTCTTTATAGAAAAATAATAAAAGACTCGTAAGTTGTCTATTTCTTTAAACATTGTTTTTTAGAAATGCAATGTGATGAGATGAAGAAGAGGATCCTCTGGATTGTATCGGATTATGACTCGAGGAAGTGGTTGTGGAACGTTGAATTATTGCCGAGCCGGAAAATAAAAATGTTCATTTACCAGTACATTTTCACACAATTTGTACAAAAATAATTTACAAATATAAAAATCATGAAATATTCTACTTACCGCAAATTTTAGTATAATTGTAAAAACAGATTGAAAAAATTCGTAAAATAATTAAAATATTACTATTTATTTAAAAAATATATAAAAATAGAAAAAAAGTAAAAAATATTTTATTTATATATATGTAAAAAATATAAAAATAAAATATGTATGTTCCAAAATTATATATATTTTTTAAATATATATGTTGAACATATATCTTTAATATAAGTTCGTAAATGTTCGCATAAAAAAATTGAGCAAGTCCGACATTGAACGAATGTCGCGTGAGTCGCTTTGATTTGCGAATCAACGTAAGCGCGGTATACTAGTAGCTGGCACACAAATTAGGATTACGTAAAACTATCACGTATAAACGTCAAAACGCCCGGCTACAGTATAAAGGATAGGAGGAGGAGGGAATTGCGTACATTACTAATGAATGCAACCACGCAGAGGCATGCGCATGCCGCGCAAGGTCACGTTGCAAATAAAGCTGCAGTAAAAACGCGATTGAGATAATTCGAGTTTCAACCACGGAAAGTTTCATGTTCGATCGATCTCAAAGTCGAATAATTTAGAAACGACGTACATTTCTTCGTCGTAAAAGAAAATCAATGCAAGCTTTCCAACGTAGCAAATTCATTGCAAGATAATCATGCTATTGTGTACATATATCTTGTCAAATTGCTCATAAATTATAAAATCTCATTGTTAATTCGATCGATTGTTCTCTTATCAATTTTTCAAACATTTAAATGAATAAAGTTTAGTTGAATTGGCTACATATATTAGTCATAGATCATGATTCAACGTTTAATAAAATCACAATTTATATTACAGTATTTTTCCTCAATATAAGAATTCACGAATTGATTCAGCAGATCAGTAATAAAAAATATAACTCAATTTAATATTAACTCTTCGTGGTCCAACGTTTTCTTTTTCGCTGCTTTCCTGCTTCCAATTAGATTACTGATAATGCTTTTGATAGTTTTTGAGGACTATAAAAATCAGAAAAAATTTTGATATACTCTTCCAACACTCTAGAGTACAATCTCACTATTCTTTGACCAAAAATGTTTCTCACTCTTTTTTGTGTCTAAATTTGAGACAGAACAATTCAAAATTAAAAATATGTTTTCAAATTCCCAGTTGAACCACGCAGTGTTAAGAAAAAATTGGTAAAAATTGGTAAAAATTTCAAATAGAAAACAATTCACAATTAATCAAAAATTTTTATCAAGGATAATTCCACGAGTTGAACATTTGACACGCCGGAGACGGGAGAGTTCAAATCGATAGAGGCACGGCGCAACAGATAAGGTAACAGATTCTGGTGGGATCTTATCGGGTCACCTGACACATTGCAACTACGACGCAAAAGCGAAGTTTTCGAAAACGCAATAACAAGAAACCACGACTTACCAAAGATGGTGTTGCTGGGATTCATGGCTACCTGGTTCTTCGCCGCATCGCCGATCAGCCTCTCGGTGTCGGTGAAGGCGACGTAGCTCGGCGTGGTGCGGTTACCCTGGTCATTAGCGATGATCTCGACCTTGCCGTGCTGGAAGACACCCACGCACGAGTACGTGGTGCCCAGGTCGATTCCGACTGCCGGTGCCTTCGCCATTGTATTCAGCAGACTCTTTTCCACTTAACGGCCTCGATTGAGTGATCACTGAAACGTGACAACGTGATATATTGGATGTACCACACAATATCTATATATGTATATCGCATCGTGATAAAAAAATAAAGAAAACAACTTGATTGAGCGGCTTCAAGCGACCAAAGTTGCTCGAACGAGTTGCCACGAAACAAACCGCCCGGCCCGCTCGAAGATAACTAAACGACGCAATAAATATAATACATGTCGTCACGCGTCTCAAATTTCTCTAGTGTATCGATAGCGGAAACGCCGTTCTGTGAAAATAACGCATCCCTGCGAGCTATCTACCTCGAAACGTGTAAGACGAACTGTTGCGGAAAGCAGAAATCACGAGAGGATGAGGCAAATTCGAAACGACGCTCTCGCGACGCCGCGACTATCGTAAATCATTTAAAAATAATTACAAAACGATGCCACGACCGACTGTCGCGGTTCGTTACCTCTTCCGGAAAATGCATTTTTAATGTCACGATAAAGACTATCATTCAGACAATCGTCTCTTTTTCACGCAACTATTCGTATCTGGGTCACAGCCTCATTTTCGTAACAAAATAATAAATTTACGTCTCGGATTGAAACGTGAAAAGTAACGCAAACAAATGACGAAGTTATCTAAAATTTGCGTCGCAGTATCAACAGGGTTAATTTTCAATGGACGATCGTACGCACGAGATCGACGCACAATCATCTCACAATTAATCTTATTCGAGCACCCACCTCGTAACAACACGTTTAGTACGTCGACGATTCGATTAAATTCGCTTGGACACTGATCGCGTCACGTCACTTATAATACTTATAATACCTGTGCACTCGTCGTGTTCGTTGCGAAACTGATGACGCGACGCACGCCGCGCCTTTAATATACCGAATCGCCCGCTTCGAGAAGCTTCTACAGTTAACCAATCGGGGCGCGATATTTCGCGACTCATCGAGGCGCTTCCATTGGCGGATGCGTCGGACGTGAAGCGAGCGAGGGAAAGAGAGCGAGTGAATGACGCAGCGCGTGTGACGCACCCTGGGGGGGACAAAGACGGGGCGAAGAAACGTGGGAAGATGCTGGAATAAATATATCGTATGTCGCTAAAAGATTCACGACTATAATTAGCTCCGCGCGAATCGCGTTTTCGTTGCGAAGCACCAATAAAATGGTAGTAAAGCATCGTTTTTGCTGGCGCACTTTTAATTGTGCGTAAGAACATTCGCGATTGTTCGAGTACTTTTTAGCACTTTCTAGCACTTTCTAGGGAACACGCGATCGTTCTAGAGGCCAGAGGGATGAACGCGTTTGCGCAGAAAGACCTCGAGAGGGCATTCGAGAAGGCGCGAGATTGGACGGGGTTTTCAATTTATTGATTGACCATTCGCATTATGCGCAAATGCAAATTTGCTTTATAAAAGCAAGCGCATAATGTGATTGATCAATCAATAAATTAAAAAAACTCGCTTATCATAGGCAAATTTTTTTAATTCATCGATTGTTCAATCACAGTATGCGAAAATGTGACTTTGCTTCGTAATGTTGCATAATGCTCAATCAATGTCCAAACAGCACACAATATTAATAAAAGATTTAGAAATTATTTGTAATAATTATTTGAATATTTTAATTACAAGAATATTTTATAAATATTTATGTGTGTCTTTAGATCATAAAGATTTCATAATATCACATAAAAATATTTATAAAATATTTATAAAATATATATAAAAATTATTACAAATATTTATTTCTTTTATTTTTAAAAATATGCAATCTATATTTTAATAACATTTTAAATAAAGATTTTATGATTTTTTTCCTTCGTGTATTTATATAAAATATTTATATATGTTAGTATTAAAATATTTTAAAATATTAAAAAAATAAATAGTCATAAATATTTATAAATATTGTGTGTTGTCCAAATAACTTAAAAAATTTGCTTTGTATGTTTTAGACAGTAACACATGTCTAAAAAATATTTTTAAAACAAACTTTTAAATACGCGTGTTGTTTTGGGTCAAAGTTATTTTTCGCTAAGAACATTAAGAGAAAAATATTTGGTATTTGTAATAATTACATAGTAAAATAATTAAAGTTAAGAGCTACATTTTTATGAAAACTTTTACTATAAATTAGATGGTTTCAAATATTAAAATTGTAAAATATTAAGAGATGGATGAAAAATAA
Organism: Solenopsis invicta; assembly: GCF_016802725.1. Classification (NCBI taxonomy): domain Eukaryota; kingdom Metazoa; phylum Arthropoda; class Insecta; order Hymenoptera; family Formicidae; genus Solenopsis; species Solenopsis invicta. Next base: position 9,563,534 of record NC_052674.1, on the reverse strand, counting down.
AATAAACATTTCTACGAAGTAAATGAAATTATAGTACATAATAATAAATAATAAATATAATAATTTTTTAACATTTACTATTTACATAGTAATAATAATAATTAATAGCTATAATTTACATGATTAAATCAACAATAAATATATAATTGACACCGTCTAATGAAAATGACTAGTTAAATTATAACATATAATTGCAATCATTTTTTTTTGCAGTGCAGAAAAAAATAGTTGCAGTGCTGGCCTTGTTTCTTTGATCTCCTTTCTATTCGTATCATAACAAAAAGTAAATTAAACTAAAAACTGTGTACGTAAGCGACAATTACAATTGGCCATTATATTAACTCTTGCTACTTTTTATTGTTACGTCAAGAATATTAAAATCATTGCGCTGTATAGCATGCTTTAAATACAATTAAATAGATTTTGTATCAAGGAACGAAAGAAAGCAGGTAATGCGTTAAATTTTCAAATATATTTTTTCATGTATATAACATTTTTATTTTTTATTATATTTTATTTTTTAATAGTTATTTGCTGGGTATTTTTTGGTATATTATTGGTATATTGAACGGGTTCAACTCGGTCAGACAACGTTTGGCAAGGATTGTGAAACACCGTACAGTCTATTTAAAGATCGCCGTAAAATATTCCAAGTGATTCTAATTTAAACTTTATGCATGATAAAAATAGCCAACTCAAAGATAATACTTAACAAAAACTGTTAACTTTATCTAAATAAAATAGTCACAAACATTTTCAACTCTTTAGAAATTACAAAAATTAGTTTAATTCTCTCAAATCGAATAATTAGAGAACGTTGATATTTTGATATGTAACATCTAATATTATATTAAATCGGCATTTAAAAATGATAAACTTCGACTTTTGAGTAACTTAATCAACAATTATAACTTATCGAACAATACAGACAATATTTTTTATTAACACAGATTATTAATTTTCTGTTGCTTGAAACAGAAAAAATTCCCAAGCAAACCATTTACGTTTAATGTTAATATTAATTACTTAATTATGATATATAAAAACGACTATTTATCGTTTTTATTAAACTGTCAAAATGTCTCGTACAAAAATAATATTTAAAAAAAAACCTTTAAAATAAACTATATAAGATCTTATAAAACATTAATTAAATGTATAACTTAGAAAAATATATCAAATTTAAAACATTTATTTTTTCAGTTTAAACTTTTAAACTGATTTTTAACATTTATTAAGTGTACTTTGAAGTTTTGAACCTAACTGCGTTGTTTGAGAAAAACCAAAGTAGAGACAGTAAACTAATACAATTAGAAGTTTTGCCGTAAGCAATTCTACTTGTTAATTTTAGCGTAAGTTAATCATTGTTTAATCAAAGTTGCCCCTAAACTTAGTTTAGTTGACCTATATAATCCATATTAGAATTAAAGATAGAATTTGATTTATAATATTATAATGTAGTGAAAAAAATTAAACATTTGAAAAATTAAAATATAACTTACATATATATATTATGTAAAATAAAATTACATTAATGTTCATTAAAACTGTTTAAATGGAATATTTTGTTTAAAATAAAATTAAAATATTTCAAAATAATCAAACTTTATTCTATAATATATATTTTATTTATTTATTATATGTCATTCTAGCTCTTGAAATCATTAGAAAATTGCGCGAGATAAACAGTGTACGAGGTATCGTCTTTCGTAAATCTGTCCAGCCACTTCGATAATGAAAATAATAACGATCAATTAATAATTTTATCGCGACTAAGTCAATCAATCAGCGTGCATTTCATCTCTCATTGATCGCGCTGGCGAGACACAACGAGCTTCCATGGTCTTATCCAAGAGAAGCAGAGAGTCGAGAGTGATCTTGACCACGATTTAGTTGATACAACGCCATCTCTACAACGTGGACATACACTACGGTGTCAATGTACAATCGGTCAATACCTCGAAAAGCACGTCGTCCGGCTGTTAGCTAAGGGAGCGCCGAACGCACATACATACAAGAACTTCGAATTTTTCTTATTCTAACGGCTTTCGCGCAATTTATTAAGTGACAATAAGTATTAGAGCTAAGTGTAAGTTTCGCTTACCTGTTTAACGAGTCGAGATTGTTTTGGAGCCGATCCGCCCCGCAATACGCCGAGTTCTGGAAAGAATATGCGAATGCAATTAGTATGGCGTGAAATGGCTTCGTCTCTCTCGCGCAGTCAACTTCACGCGTTATTTAAAAGTGACGCCGTGCCGCCGCGGTGCATGCCGGTACACGTAACATGTATATCTATACATGTATAACCCCGCTGCAGCGCAGCATACATTTTCGCTTTTGTCATACATTTTCGGCTGATCAAGTATTGCAATGTGTAGCTTTAATGTAGGTTTCATTTACCATTTAGACGACATCGCGACGACATCCATCCCCAAATCAATCCGGCTCTCGATCTCGATTGATACGTTCTGTAACAAAAGAAAGAATGCTATTGACATAGTGGAAGGGGTTCCTCTCCTGGGCGGTGAAATTCGCGCGACGTACGGCAGCGATCCGCGTCCCGAGCGCTCGAACGGGTATTGAGAAATACGCGTTCGAACGAACTGTAATGCATGGTTTATATACGTCATACTTACCAATTATATGATGCGCGATGCCACTCGATTCGGAGCCGGTCCATCGTGCGTCCGCCTCGTTCTAGAGAGAATACGCGAATGCGATTAGTAATGGCATGAAGCAATCGACTTCGTCTCGATCTCTCGCGCGGTCAACTTCACGCGCTAAAAGTGACGCCGTGCCGCGGCAGTGTGCGCCGCTACACATACATGTACCTATACATGCGTAACGCCGCCGAAATCGGCATCGCTTTTACCGTATTTTCGGCTGATTAAGAAATGCAATGTAGCTTTAATGTTTCATTTACAAGTTAGGCATCACGATAACATCCATCCTCGAACCGTCCGACTTTCGATCGACATGTTTTGCAACGAAAGAAGGAACGCAATTGACATGGAGAAAGGGGCCCCTCTCCCCTCTCTCGTGCGGTCAATTTCGCGCGCCGTAATTAATACACTCTCAACAGCGTAACAGCGTCGTGCATCTTTTCTCCAACGAGTGCTGAGAGATACGCGTTCGACCGAATTACGAAGCTAGGTTTAAATGCATTATACTTACCAATTAAATGATCCGCGATGCCACTTGTTCCGGAGCCGAACCGTCCCGTGTCCGTTGCGTATGGGAAAGAATGAGCGCGAATGCAGTTACGATAGCAAAGGGGTACACGTCATCCTGCGCGATCAACTTCACATAGCAAGACTGACGTCACGCTGCAGCACGCGCCACTTTTAAATTCACGTTCCAAATTAATTTTTCGTGTATCGAACAACAAATAATATGCATTTATTTTTTATGATGATTATTGTTATGAGAATAAGAGAATTAATATTATTACAGCAATTGACAAGACGACAATTATATTTTCGGATATTGCGAATTACGCGGATATCTATGTTGTAAGCTGGCGGTTCTCGAGTTATACCTTCAACCGCGTTACTATTCTATTGAACTCGCAGGAGAGACAGTCTTCTCAACTCCTGGAGGGAAGGGCAAAATGACAACGAGTCTTGTCGTATATAAAACTGAGGCTTTTATTCTCACGTTAATCTAATAGCGGTCTTCTTACACGTCGGTGTCTGAGCGAGACTACTACGCCGATTTTTAGCGGGAAAAGATTGGCGGACCAATCCGCGATCGGGAAAGCTCGGGAGCCAATCTCGCTAGGGAACCACGATGGCGCTTCGATAGGGCACTATCGAAGCGTCACCGCCAACTAAGGCGCGAAATTCAAATTATTTAGTCCTCTCTTACAATATAATTAATTTGATAATTCTAATATTATAATATAGTATAATGATCATAAGTATATTAGCCATTGAAAAACGGCCACCACGCAAGCGCGACGGCTGTATTGGCTTCACGTCGCTGCGCAGTGTCGCTCAAACGGCAACGGACGGTCAATCGGTCAGGCAGGACGGCGAGAAGTCGTCTTACCGTCCGAGCTATCACGAGTGTCATGTAGGCGAACGCTCCGATTCTCATTATTCTAATTGTCAACGCGGCGCCGCGCCTACGAATGCAATCGCGTTCGCGATACGCGCGTGCATTATGTGATAACGCAGTCAAACCACGGTGTACGCACTCATGCACTACGTCGCGCGAGGCTCTACGCAGGCACCGTGCTTGTAAACATTAACGTGTAGCCCACATTCTCACGCATCGTGTCATATGTGCCAGCGGGTCTTCCGTTATGAATGCTTAGTAAGTATCTCCTCCGTTTCTATCCCAGCCTTCACGAGGTCCGAATTCCGTCGTGGTTATTAGCGGCCGAGTCACGCCGACCGAGGCGGGACAACTGCTGTTTCCAGCAATTCTAGCCCGAGATCGCATCCAATTATATTGAATCAATATGGTAGTTTGTGTCTCTTCGCGTTATTAATAGCTGTCGCGCAAAACTGATTATCCAGTTTCGTCGTAAAAACCTAGGTCTATCGTCCTGTTATGTTGAAGGACAGTTATCTCCCTTTTTTCCTCTTCCAGTATAACTGATAAATTATCTGTGGAATTTGCAAGTTTTTTTTTCTCCATCCTGTTAGTCGGAAAAAAGGAAATACATATATTTGCAATACATATAGATATCGTACAAAATTGATTACTCAACTTTCTCGTAAGCTTCCTAGATCTGTCTTGCTGTTGTGTTAAAGAACAGTCTATCTCCTCCCCCCCCTTCAGTATGACTGATAAATTGTCTGTGAAGTCTACTAATTTTCATTTGTTAATCTGGAAAAGGAAATACATGTATTTATAGTAGGATTTGACGAATAATGATTTAATACCAATAAAACTAGGCGTCTGTCATGTTAATAATTATTTGACATATTTTTTATTAACAGTAGGAATGCTATTTTTATTATTTAGATCTTTTGCATGTAACTCTTATACTAATCGCTATCATATATTTAACAAGAAACTTACAAAACTTCTTTATACCATGCATGCAGTAACAGAGGTGCACCAGGCGTATCGGGGAATGCATTTGATTGCTGGGTTCAAAAGTCTATGCATGACGATTCTGCCATCATAAAGATGCAGTACCAATTTTGGGTGAGAAAACAAGCCTTGTCCCAGAAATTAGGGAAAAAGGAGGATGAGTGTATAGTTGCTTCGGATGCTGAGCTGGATGCAAAACTAGAATTGTTCCGCAGTATCCAAGATTCCTGTTCCTACTTACAAAGGGTTATCGATAGATACCAAGAAAGATTATGCAGTGCGTTCTAACATAATTTCTAATAACGAAATAACTGTATTGATTGTCACAAATATATCTGTTACAGTATTTTTTCTTTAAAATAAATTTAACTATCAAGATATTGCGATAATGGGATAATTTAACTTGTTTAGATTTAGCCCAGGAGGAAAATGGAATGGGACGTTTCTTGAAAGATGCTGGGAAGCAAGACAAAACTCGCGCCGGCAAGATGATGTCAGCAGTTGGCAAATCTCTATCTTACTCCAGTCAGCAGAGGCTTGCGTTGAGAGCTCCACTGGGCCGATTGTATCAAGAAGTGGAAACATTTAGACAAAGAGCTATCGAAGATACATTGCAAAATGTGCAAGCGATGGAAAAGGCCCGTACGGAATACCGAGCCGCTTTGTCATGGATGAAAAATATTTCTCAAGATTTAGATCCAGATACGTCCAAACAACTGGAAAAATATAAAAAAGTTCAAGCACGTGTCAAACAGTAAGTTCCATGTTTTATATATTCATGTAATATAAAGTATGCAATCATAAATTTAAATTACAATCACAGATTTAAATTTAAATTATATGTAATTTAAATATAAATAATATATTTTTAATCTTGTAAATTTGATTTAATTGCACATTTTTAAATTAAATAAATTGTGAGGAATTTATATTTTATGTATATATTTATTATAATTTAGGGGCAAAATAGTTTTCGACAATCTGGCCCTTGACTGTCTTCAGAAAGTTGATTTGCTAGCGGCGGCAAGATGTAACATGTTCAGTCATGCCTTAGTTTTATACCAAACCACACTCTTGAATTTCACAAAGAAATCTGCGCAAGCGTATTCTACAATAGCCAATAGCTTCAAAGGCTATCAACGTTACGACTTTACGGTTGTACGAGAACTGGCTGAAACCTCCAGTAAATTAGCGCAGGAGACTGGTGGCGACGACGATTTGGAAGACAAGGATAAGTGAGTTACAAAATGAGAATAAACACCTGTCATTTTCGTCATGATATTAATTTTTTACAGATTACCCTTTTTTGACATGGACTATCATGATGACGTTGAAGAAGCTCAAGAGGCTACCGCAAATTCGGAGAACACGTCGGAAAAAAACAAGAAAGATGAGAAGCTCTTAGACATAGATAATGAGCCAAAAGATACATTGATAAATTTGGATACGAGCACAAATTCTTCGAGAAACGGAATCGTGCATAATACCAACGATACAGAGAACGATAGAAGTCTCGAGGAGTTCTTTGGGAATCTTAGCCTCGAGAAAGACGCGTCCAATAATACACAACAATCGATTAATAAAACAGAGAAAACTAGTCATACTGTATTCAGTAAAAGCTCTGAAGAACAGAAATCAGTAATGGATATATTCGGGGAGTGTAACACTGATTTTAATTTGGCCGATTTGTCTCCCTTATCATCGGAGGCTCGACAACAGCAATCGTTAAATTTATTGGCCTCCGAAAGCGCGGTGCTTTTTGACGAGATTCTAAACGATAAGCAACAAAGCGCGAACAGTGACTGGGAAGGTATATCACATGATACTTTTCTACCGCCGAATATTTTGAAACAGAGTTTAGGAGACGCGGCGTTGGGTATGGGACAGAAAAGTACTGCTAGTAACACGGACGACAAAGTAAGTATTCGCGTTTAATAGTTAATGCAAATGTGTCACACGATTAATATATCATGATATTCTTTTCATAGAAAAAAAAAAAGACTGGAAAGCAGAAAGGTAACTCGTGGTTGGATTTATTCGCAGAATTGGATCCATTGGCTAACAATCCAATGGAGAATCTTTCCGGTGACAGTAATGCTTCTGCTTAATTCATAATGCATTTTAATAGTATCGTCTTGTTCACTTGATATTTGAAACAATAAGGAAAACTGATCAAGCTATCATTTATTATCAATAAGTGATGCCATGAGCACATAATTCACAGCATTTTCACTTCATACATTTTTGTATCAATAATTATCGGTTTGTAAACTTTTATATTTAATAACATTCCAGATTTATTTTTAATGGAAACGTCATAAGAATCAAAACTCTTTGAATTACATAATTTTTCATATAAGCTAAAAAACAGATACCAAAGATATAAAATGTAATGTTTATTAAACATTATGCACACTAGTTATATTTTCTTTTAAATATATATATATATATATATATATATATATATATATATATATATATTTTATTATATTACAAAAACTTCAATATAAATTTATTATGGAATTCTTTGTATTTTTGACGGATATATCTAAAGGTATGGAAGTATACCGCACAAGTGTATTTATTTTCTATTTATTTCTTTTCATGATTTCATTTATCCCCTTAAAATTTCTTTTTATTGCATATACGACAATCCATATCTGAAGCCTTTGCTTGTAAATCAATGTTGTAAATAATATGTATCAAACAATTCCTTCGACATAAGCAAGTAAATCGCGTATAGTTTACGCGTTATACTTTCATCTATTAAGTTAAATAAATACTATAGAGACAGATTATACAGGCATAGGCTCAGAAATATCAATTTGTTCATCTTGTAACTTTCGATTATACATTATCAACCGAAGTGATCACAGTATTAATGCTAAACTCGTAATTTATTTCAAATATAAAAAAAGACTTGAAATCATATCCTAATCTTCATCGGCGATACGTGCCAAGTTCAAGGTTCGTAGAATTGCGATAGGGCAGTCTTGACTCTGAAACGGAAATAAGTGAGAGACCACTGTTATATAAAATTTTGCGATACGACAATAATTTAGCACGTAATGCTCATCTTGCGTACTTCTCAAATAACTGGGTATCTTTAGTGTGACGTAATTGTTGCAAGATACGATGAATTCCTAATTCTCGCAGACGCGCTTGTCGTTGCGCGGCACCGGGTTCTTCCCTCCAGACTAGGTTGCATACACAAAAAATGGCAGCAACTTGCAGTTTCACGTTGCTGTGCATCTAAATGAAATGTATACGTAAAAATGTACAATCGATGGCTATTCAAGAGATATAATTATTAAATTAATAGATAGGATTTGAAGGAAATATTTAATCGATTTAGCATATGTTTAAAGTTCATGATATTCAAAACTGTTATTTTTTACTATCGTAGATAAAACGGTTGTCTATATAAGTACGAGTAATGTAACTCGTTTCTTTCAGAACGACTTCAAAGACTTATCATCCTATCTATTAATAAAAGTAATCATCTTTGCATAGGGATATGCAATTAATAAAATAACTTGTAATAACTGTACATTGTACGAACCATATAATCCATGAGTTTCTTAAGCACATCATCATTAGCCATAATATGATCTCTAGCCCGGTCGCCATCGGCTACATTTGCTAAAATGCAAAGTGCTTGCTCCTTGACGTCCGCCGGGTGTTCCGGATCCTCCAGTACTAGAATGACCGCTTGCATAACGTGCGTCGCGTGCTCGCCCATTATACGATCTATGTGAGCTTTAGTGGAAAGCAAATTTCGCAACAGACCCAGCGTTTTCATCAAGACGCCTAATTCAGGATCGGCCAAGAGACGAAAGATCTGATCTGTGCCCAGGCACGAGAGTATTTGCGACTTTACACGTTGCTCCGCTTGAAAAGCCACGTTCATTAGGGCCCAAATGCCGTTCAGTCGGAGAGCCGATTCGGGCCGTTTAGTGAGAGAACATAATAACTCTACTCCGCCGGACTCGAGAATTGGCTCTTTGCTCGGACTAAACTCCAACAGTAAATTACATAAAGTACTCGATGCAACAGTTAATAAATCACCTTCACCTTCGCCTCTACCTATGGTACAATAATGACAATGTTAATAGTAACTCATACAATCGGCGATTGAATACTAATAATAACAGCTAATTACAAGCACTGATCTCTTTATTCTTGCTTTTCTTTTTTGAAAAATAAATCTTACAATGCAGAGAGAAAAGAATAGGGATGTATTCGTCATTTCTGTCTACACGCATGAAAAAACAGTCGCTCTGTTCTAAAATTACATTCGCGTATTAATATCTAAATATTTTTCTTGCGAAAATATTAATATGGCAAACAGAGAAGCGCGAAAAGTTGCGAACTTTTCTTGATGCGTGTATTTTAATTCAGCTAATCTATTCTTGTCTTATATAGAATAAAGAAAGAATAACTCACATTGTACAATAATAACCCTCTTTTCGAGATATTGCATCTTTTTTTTTTCTTTTTGATTAAAACGTTAATTTGAAATTTGAAACTAAATATACATATTTTGTATGTTACATGCAATATATTGTATATGCATGTAACATACACCTCCCTCAGTGTTTATTTTAGCGTACCTCTGTAATGCTTATTATAAAGGTATTTATCATATTTTACCCTCCAACCCCTTGTCCGCTCCATGTAACAACTGCATAAGTGGCCTCCACACTGCATGATCCTGAAATGTAGTGCGAAGCTGTTGCACGCTCCTCGAGAGGGAGTGCAAACATCTAACCGCGGCTAAACGAACACGTGATCCACCAGGATCTTGTAAACCAGAAACAACTTGCTCCATAAGACTTTCTGTTTCAATAATACGTTTACGGATATCTTCGTCATTCGCACCGAGAGACGCAAATGCTCTGAACGCAGCTTGGCGCATGTCTTGCGTTAGCGTTGCATCCTGGACCTGAACAAAAAAATATATAACACAATTCTTACTTGAGCACTATCGTAATATAATGTAATAACAGAAGTATCTTTCATAAATTTTATATATTATAATTTGTAGATACTCAACGTATTTAATGTAACTTCTGCTTACTTGCGGATGTGGTCTCAATAATTCCGCCAGTGTCGGTATCAAATGATTACTAATGGAAGCTAAACGCTGTAGATCTGTATCGACCTCTGTCAGATACGCAAGTGTCTCGGCCGCGGCGACTCTCTCGCGTGGCGGCCGGTCCCGATGACACAAACGTACGAGGCAGGGCAAAGCGCGATACACTACACGCGGATCAGTAGATGGCAACGCGCCGGCCCTATGCATGTACGCGATGCACCTTGCTGCTTCGAGCTGTATCAACGAGCTCTTCTCGCGTCCCATTAATTGGCCTAGCGCGACAGGTACCAATCTACCATGGACAGTATTACTTGTACTGGCTGACGCGACCAGAGCCGATACCATGTGATTTTGGTAGCACATGTTCGCTAAGCAGGCCAGAGCTGGTAGCTGAACATCGGACAGAGGGGAATCGAGTTGCATCGCCAATGTTTCCACCGCCCCGCCTTTGGACAAAGCATTCTGTTCCTCCGTCGTCTGATAAGCAATTGCATTTGCAGATTAGTTCCCTCTTGCAACGCAAACATTTTACAGTTTATAAGAGTTTCAGACCTCTCTTTACCTTACATGCTGTAGTTAAAATTGTTGCAACACAGACTTGACAGGTGACGGATCGACTCGCTAGGGATAGCAACCGTGGTACTAATGCAGGATCCTGATAAATGGAGTGAACTGGCGCTGCCGCATGCTGAAATACCGTGCGCAGACATCGCAGACAGGCTTCGTGCAGTAAATCCAGTACCTTTATCTTTCCGTCCGTTACGATGTCAGGGGTTGGCGAGGTGAGTAATACTTGAAGAAGCAACGGAACTACACCTAAATCTATAAGTGCCAGTACATGCTGATCCGTGCCCTTGGCTAGAGAACCCAATGTTACGGCTGATTCTAATCTTATTCGATCGCCGATGGTACCGGACGTGTCCCCAAGCAATTGTAAGAGTCGAGGCACCACACCTTGAGCTATAACTGAACCCTTTTGCCTGTTGCTGCCGATCACTGAATTCTTGAGACATCTGAGACCAGATCCATGAAACGTTATTACAGATTTTCCTAATCAGTTGCAGAAATAAAGGATAAGTATACATATAAAAAAAAATAAAATTGTCGAAAATTTTACGATCGTACATAACGGAATATTAATCTTAAGGTTAAGAATGATTTTTTTCAAACTCACATAATCGCTTCCAGGCATTTCTGCGCGTCCGGGGAGTACAGCTCGTCGATGTAGCTCCTGGAGCTCTCGATGTCCTGTAATGATCGCGAGAAGATTGCGATGTAATTTCGCGCTACGAGCAACGATGGGAGATCCGCGGGATCCACTGATGCGTCAAAAGGCCATTTATCGGAGACCGCGTACGAAACCGAACGGATATTGAACTCACCATGTACGGTTGCATCACCGACACCATCTTCGCTCGGCTGCGTTCTCACATAAATGTCCCGTAAATCGTTCCGCTCGATCGGGCTTCCTGGCCTAACGACTGCCCACGAGGAACCGTCAGATCTAGTTTGCGTACTGTTGCGTACTACGCGAAACGTTCGCGATTCGTTAGTACGCTGCGCTGCGTTCTCATGTTCTAAAATAAGCTCGACTGGTTGCCAGTGATGCCAACATCGTAGAGCGTTTTTCTTCTAGCAGACAAGAAGCCTCTCCCTAATTCCTTTTGCTCATTTTTGTCTTTTTACAGCGCAACAGAGTATAAATATTAAATAATTTATACTAAAAATACAGCTACGAATTTAATTTGCCACTAACTCGCAAATTAAATTTTTTGAAATCTATGAAATACAATTTTCTTCGCGGTGTCAAAGTATATACGTGTTATAATCTTGTGCTGAAGTATGTACGATTGAATTTGTGTAGATATCTTGTATATATTGGTAACTCAACAATTTTATTATAATTAAGCAGACAGAGGTTGAAATACTAGATTCATAAGCGATGATTTGCACTTTTGCGGTTTCAAATTTATGTATAAAATAAAGTTTTAAATTCATCGTTTGTTCATTCGAATTATGCGCAAGTGCAGCTTTTTTTAGAGCAAAGTTGCGCATAATGTGATTGATCAATTGATCAATTGATGAATTAAAAAAACTCACTTATAAAAAAATTTCAATCGTCCATATTCCGTTGATTAAATAAAGAGACAAAAACGTACATTTTACACATCGATAAATGTATATTTATTGCTAATGATAGAGTGATCGGGACTAATCGGAAGCAATTGGAACGTTCGATCGTTCGATTTACTTGACGGCTGACACTGCATCTGTATATTCTGAAACTTGCCATTTGGGGTTCCTGACATCCCGCGGATCGTTTTTAAAAATTTTGCATAATTTCGAAGACAACCAGATGATCGGAATACGAGTTTAGATGGAAACATCTATCTGATGAATTTAATTGCGTATGTACGAAAGGCGTTCGCGGAAGAGCTGACGAAGCTCCGTAATGTACAGTGGGCCCGTGCCGCATCATAACCAATGACGTGGATGTAGGTTAGGGTTCTCGTTCACGCTCAAACAAATCAAATCGCCAGGTGTTGTCAGGCACATTTTCTAACGGCAGGCAACTTGTAAATAATGTTCGAAATCACAGACACACAGAGTAAGTACGAGCATCCCTTCTATTGATATTGACTAATCGCTGTATCTTGAACCGGCGAATATTCGAAATATCGATTGCGCACCGCGCTGATTTTACTATAAGGGGTGTGTTCCAGAAATCGGCGTAGGACTGGCGGGATTTGGTATCTCCTTCCTATTCCTCGGCGTACTATTACTCTTTGACAAGGGTTTACTCGCCATTGGAAATGTAAGCTCGTGATCTTGTTATTTATATAGATTAGTTACATCTGACACATGATTGACCTATAGGATTATCCTTTTCTAGCTTTTGTTTATAACGGGACTCGCATGTGTCATCGGACCATGGAGGACGTTAAATTTCTTCTTTCAGAGGCACAAGATGAAAGCTAGTGCCTCGTTTCTAGGAGGTATTATCGTAGTACTTATGGGTTGGCCAATTGTAGGAATGATCTTAGAAACCTATGGCTTTGTATTGCTCTTCAGGTAAGTTATATATTTTAACCCTTGGACAGTGGATATTTGGAGTAACTGTGTACATGGAGGATTCAGGATTTCCTATTCTTAAGCACATGATTTTCACAAACAAAAGTAGCAGAATAATCAATGAAATTCTTTGATAGTATTCTTCCACTTTTCCAGATAATCTGCCATTTTCATATGTGAAAGTTATGCATATGTGCTCAAGAAAATATCATATATTATCTAAAAAATGCATTGAAGTATGGAAAAAAAATCAGATTATTTTTACATATGAAACTTTTGTCAAATCTCAAATGATTTATTCTGCAGCAACAGTTTGGTATTGTTACATTGTTGCACAGATATTGATATGGCAAAAAAGCTGTGCAACAATGTAACAATACTAAATTGTTAAGAATTATGGAATATTTACTGGGCCTCAGTTCTGTTAAAATATCAATATTGTTACATTATCGTTGTACAGTTTTATCATATATATTAGCCGTGTAATGACAGTTATAACAATACCAATTTTGCCATTAATGTCCATTTCATCAACATAAATTAACTTTGATTGAGGATTAATGATCTGTGCAAAAGATAACTTAGCATAAATGTTTGTTCCAGTGGTTTTCTACCAGTAGCGATAAACTTCCTGCGAAGAGTACCTGTGTTGGGAACTCTGCTGAATATGCCTGGTATCAGTCGAGTTTTGGACATAATAGCAGGTGATTCTAATCGAACGACCGTTTGATACTATATATAATATATTAGAGAAACACCCACATCCTCTTGCTTGAAATCTGTATATAAAGCAGTCGAATGTCATATTTCATATTCTTTTTCTATTCATTCCTGTTTAAGAATGACAGCTAAGTTTTTGTACAAAATGTAAGAATATTTTACATCTTATGTCAATGTAGAAAATTAAGTCAGTAAGATTAGTATAATCAATTTATATGTTTCCAATTTATATACATGACTTGTATACTGATTATGTCAAGGGTACAATCAATTACATACAACATTCCAAAATTTTTTTGTAAAAATGTTATTTTTTTCATCTTAAAATATTCATCAAAATACTTTGAATAATAAATTAAAAATACTATTTTATTTTATTATTTAAATACTTTAAATAGTAAAATAATGGTCAAAAAATGTACCCTTCTCCTGATCAAGTAATAAATGTTTTGGGATAATATAAGCGTGTTCAATGTGTTATTTATAACATATGTCACATATCGGTATAAAGAAAAAAAAAATACACTGAATTTACATAAAATCTTTTTAATAATTTTCAGACAAAGAATGTGTGATCAGTAACCATAAATATCAATTCAGAAATGTATCCAACTAGATATTGAATATTAAATATTGATATTATATTAACAGAAAAAGGTATTAAATATGAAAATAATATTTACAATCTTGAATTGTTAAGTCTCTATCAATCTTTATTAATTTTATAATTAAATTTCAGAAATACAATTTGATGAAATTTATTTTACTAAAAACAATTTAAAAATAGTTTTTATACTTAAACAATTTCTTTTTGATGTTTTAGGGAAGAAAAGAAATTTCCGAATGTATGAAATTTTATATTGTTTTTTTATTGATTTGCTGCTTTCCCTGCATGCATCCTAACATGAACAGATGCATACATTCTGAGTAACGCTTTTCATCTCTTACATAGTCGTCTGGAGTGCGAAATTAAATTATACTGTCCATCAAAAATCAACGGACTGGCTGATTACCATTAAAATGATAAGTTTATTAATTACGAATTATGAATTATCTACAACGGGCCGAGAATAAGGGCGGGGGGCGGCCCAGGCTACGCGCCCCGCCATCGCCGTGATGACAATTTCGTCGCGCGTCCTCCTCTCTCAATGATTTTGCGTGCGCTGACTTGATTCTCTAGGCAATTTGTTACTTTCAAGTACTTTGATATATTCCGACCGGTCTACTTACTCAGCGTGGCGTGTATGGAACGTTATCCAGGTAACAGGTGTTTTCGCGATACATTTGCGATTGTGCTTGCTTGCCTCTTCAATGTTTTTACAATGAAATACGAAAATACGTAATGTTAACCGCTGCGGGAAAAATACTGAATCCGGCAATAAGTTAAGCAAATTCTCTTCTATGCTTATTTCCTTTTTTTGTTTGCAATTTTTGCCGAGTTTCATGCACTTTACGAGCTGCTACGTCAAACGTCTTCAGCCTGAATTACTTGTTAATAATCGCCGACAGCAAGTCTCTTCTGTCTGTCGGTTTGTGGGAATCGCTATCAAATCTCATGATGTGGATAATTAATGACGATGTCAGTGGTCGTGAAAGTAATGAGACGAGGATCGTTTTAGCGTTTTAAAGAAGGTTCTTGATTTCATCATACAACACTAGTACGAGCGCACCACCTGTACCACGGAGAACGTTAGAGAATGCGCCCTTGAAGAAGGCACTACCACCTTCCGACTTGTAAATGGTGGCCCAGCAGTGGAGAGTGTTTTTGTACAGAATGTCACTCTTGGCACGGCCGGACTGCATCATCATACGCCTACGCACTGTATCGAAGGGATAGGATATAATACCCGCCACAGTGGTTACGGCCTGCAACAAATTCGAATGAATGAGTGAAATATGGCTCATTATTTTGCATGAACTTTGACAGCAAAAACATATCGTCCTCTCACCTGGGCAATACCCCATGAGATAAGGAATGGAGTCTTTTTGGGGTCTGGCAGCATACCACGGGCAGTGTCATAGAAACCAAAGTAAGACGCACGGTAAATGATGATACCCTGTACCGATACGCCAAACCCACGGTAGAGACCAACGATGCCATCAGTTTTGAAGATTTTAGTCAAACAATTACCTAAGCCTGAGAATTCACGTTGACCAGCACCTTTGCCTACATCGGCAGCCAACCTAACAAAATAAAGAAAGAATATAACAATGAAGGGATAATTTTTAAAATCTTAATCGAGTATGTATAAAACTATTTCTATTTTATAGATAGAATTTATTTGCAAAGAATTATTTTTGTATTTATTAATGTATTTATATGTGTATATATGTTTAATATTTAAAAAATTGACATAATTGATATTTTTATGACTGCACTTACACAAAATATATCTATCTTACAATCAAAGATTTTATCAAAATACAATACAGTTAAGAATTGTATTGCAATTTACTAACTGTTAATTAAATACAATTTTAAATTATTAACGCGTCGATAAGAATTCCTATCATTAGCGTACGAGTAAAACAATTTGTTATCAACACATGGACAAAATACAATATTTTGAGCAATTTACCTGGTTCTGGCAAAGTCGAGCGGGTAGACAAAGCACAGGGACGTGGCTCCGGCAGCACCACCAGACGCGAGATTTCCAAGGAAATAACGTCCGAACTGAGTGTTCTTATCAACACCACCCAAGAAAATCTGTTTATACTTATCCTTGAAAGCGAAATTCAAGGCTTGTGTTGGGAAGTATCTGATAACGTTGGCAAAGTTACCACGCCAGTAACTGAGGAATCCTTGTTCACGTGGGATGCGAACAAAACAATCTACCATACCTAAAAAGATTTATATGATGTAAATTTACATTATTTTCTACAAGGTCTAAACGTTATATATTTACAATGTATTTTGACAATTTTTCTTACATTAATGTTTCAAGTTATGAATAAAGTGGACAGATATATTGTAATTAGTAATAAAACTAAATAATTAACATTAAAAATCTCAGATTTATGAAAGATTACATTCAGTTACATAAGTTTTGCGATGACAAAATATAATTCATGAATATACAGACACCGCAACGTTTAACAAAGCTAAACGTTTTTATATATAATTAACACAAAAAATCTTTGTGAAAGATTACATTCGGTTTTGTTAATAAATCCAAAATAAATCCCGCGAATTACAATGATTGACTAGCAAAAAAGTGACTGTACAAAGTTCAAGAATATTCTATAATGCAACATTCAAGTGATAGTATGAATATTTAAACGGGAGTATTTAAACGGCTCAATTGTCTCGCTAATTATGCTATCGTCTAATACCGTCGATTACAAACTTTGCCCTCTAATCTAAGTCTCGTAATCTGACACGGCGAATATTACGTATGACAATTGAAACCGGAATTACGAGAGCGATAAGATATTTGTAAGATATCTCCCGTTATCGCCTCGTCGTTAGCAACGTGACTCGAGCACGAGACCGAGACACCGAGCGTGTTTCATTGAATTTCCCCAAGTGTCGCGGGTAATGACATTTTTTTGGGACGCCGTCGAACGGGAAGATCGCCTCGATCGCGCGTAGATCCTCGCGGATGAATCGGCGAGGGGGACACGGAACGGAATTGACGGCGACGGCGGCGGGGGAATTGGTGACGCGTGGAAGTAGGAGGCAGAAGAATTTGGTCTCGTGGCCGGACGAAAAGGCGGCCATGTTGGACCGCGCCGTCGTCATCGATCGGGGCTCTCGTGCGACAGCGGAGAGGAAGCCACGCGCTGCCATCTGGCTGGCTCGAGCAAGACGGCGGCCGTTCCATCGGAATATCGATCCTCCCGTCGAAGCCGGGCACCTTCCGCCGCGTGAGAGATCCACGCGCGGACGGAGTTATGTAAGTCCGCCAAAATTGCGGGCCGACCTTCGTTACATAAACGCGTAACGCGAAAATTCGTCTCTTGCGCGCGTGTATATTTGTGTGCGTGCGCGCGCGCACACACGCCATACGTCGGAGCTCTCGCGTTCCGCGTCGTTCATCGCGTGGCCGCGTTTCGCGCGCGCCAACGAGCGACATCGGTGCGCGACACCAACGGGGCACATGCATTACATAACGGCCATGTCTTTTTCTTTCTTTATCCGCACGCGGGCCGCGCGTCTCGAGGCGACTTGCGCGCGCTCGCGCACACCCCGAGGAACAATGGCACGTTCGAGGATACTTGGCTACTGTCACATGTTCCGCAGGCTTCACTGCACGTCGCGTCGCTACCGCGTTAACGGTAACTGAAAAGAACGGCTCTTCCTTTCAGCAAGCGAGCGAGCGAGCGAACGAATGAATGAATTGCGGTCGCGTCCGTCCTTGCCGTGACATCGAGGCGCGTGATGCGGCCGGTGCACCTTTCGCACAATTTCGAAATTTCGAGAAGAACGAGACAGATTAGAGGGCAGGGGAGTAAAGTCTAGAGGGAATTGGACTTCAGCACTTACCCTTGTAACGCGCTTCCTCGGAGATCTGCTTGGAGATGTGCTGTACCTGCAGCAACAACTTGACACGCTCGATGGGCGCGACGGCAGTCTTGGAGATTGCCGCGGCCACACCGCCGGCCACAAAATCCTTGGCGAACGCCACGGGATCCGCGAGTCCAGACATCGTGATGGGTTGGTGGGTGCGCGTGTATGTGTGTGAATGGATGAGACACGGGTAACGTAAAGGAGAGAGAGAGAGAGGAGAGACTCCTTTGGTGTTCCAAGTGTCTCAAACGCGCGCCGAACGACGAATGGCCGAGGCAGCAGCGCGTACGCTCGTCGCTCGTCACCTCCCGCTGCCTCCTCCTGCGACTAAGAATAGCCGCGCAGGTCACGTGTGCCACTTTGCGCAGCTACGGACGGAGCGACATCGCTGCCACTGGTGCATTGTCGCCTCCACACCGTTGAGTCAGGAATCGTCGTCGCGACATACTCCCCGTCACCGTGACACCTCGGCGACCGAGAGCTCGAGACACTTCCGTCCGGTATTCGCGACCTTTCACGACCTCGACGGTCGATCAATGTCTCGGTCACCCTGCGTGATCACGCAATCGAATCTCTCATTGCGTTCGAAAACGGTCAAGTTTCGCGCCGCAGCAACGTCATGTCCGATCGCAGCCGACCTATCGCTGTCCGCGATCGCGCGTTCGAAATTATGAACGTGAATGGCGGGAACAGTTGGACACGCGCGCCAAAGAGATAAAGATCTGCGATTGTTTAAATCGATTGGAATTCGTGCAAGTTAACTTTGCGAAAGAAATAAGGAAAATGTTTTATTGAATAATTCTTCATGAATGGATTGGAATGTGTTGCATGTTTAACAAAGAATTTCCATAGATTTGATTTATAAGTATATCAATTCCATACAGCAAAGAATATGCTAGGAATGTGTATATTCTATGTATATTCATAGAATATATACACATTTCTAACATATTCTTTACTGTATGAGATGAGATTAGTAGACTGTTTAACAATTGATCTCTGCAACAATTTCTAAACATTGTAAATATTGCAGAATTATTAGAATAAAAAATTTAATAGAAATTATTATTTCAAGCCTAATAAAACCTTGTTCAGCAAATAAAAGTAAATTTAAATGAATTGAAAATTGCAATTTATTTTAATTTATCCGAATTTGCGTTTAAAAATTCTAGCATATTTTTGGATTGAAATACGAAATATATATTTATCATGTTGAATTTGGATGTATTCATATACATATTATTTTTAGATTTAAATGGATTCAAAAAAATCTGAAGTGCGAATTTAAAAATGTTAAAATGAATTGATTTCTATCCATTTCAAATCAATTTTGTTTGCTAGGTGTTAGTTTATTACAAAAAAAAAAAACACATCACATTATTTGAACAGTTGGGATTTATTTGGATGTTTATTACATAAATCATTTTTTATTTGTTAACACTGAACACATTTTAATTTTTATTACTTTTATAAGAATAACAAATTCCTTAATGACTTATACGTATTTTATTATGTCTAGAAAGTATTTGTATGGTTGTTATTAAAAAAAAATATTCCTAATATCTTACAGCAAATTCGGTTAAACGCACCTCGTGCATATTAACACCGTTGTACATAAATCGACAATAAAAATATGTTTATTATGTATATATATATATCAACTGATTAAAATGTGAAATCCTAAATCGATATTTTATTATGCTATTTAGTAAAATGTTTATTTTATTATTCAAGATATTTATATTTTATTTTTAAACGAGATTAGATCAGTGTACAGTGCTTTTAATGTGCATCAGTACACACTAATGTAACCAAATTTGTTATAATATTCAGCTTTATTGTTGCACAGGGCTTAAAATCAAATCGCGGGCACGTGGCCACGCGAAGTTAGTCGAAATTCCGTTTGACCATTCGAGAATTCCTGGCTGCGTTCACGGCGGATCGCGGATGCTCGCGCTCGCGCAACTTCAGGGCGATCTCGCGCGAGCGGAGTTGTCGTTGGCTTCGGGCGAGCTTGCGCATCAAGAGCAAGAGAGTCGCAAGGTCAATTCTCCCCCGAGGAAGGAGGTCAACGGGGCGCATTGCTTGCGTAACCCTGGCTTACGGCCCACCACGTCGCGGAGGATACGCGCCAGGGGAGTTCAATGGAGTAACGTCAAAAGCGAGTTGTATTTATACACCTGCGGGTGAAAGAAAGACAGAGAGAGGTTAGAGAGACGGCGAAAATGAGAGCGAGCACGCGTCACGCGGAGTAGCGGTGCTAAAATCAGCTGTCCCTCGTTTACACACGCGCTCGTCCACACACGTTTTTGTCGATATCGGTTACTATTGTAAGCGTTAAATTATCACGTTGGTATCTGTATGTATGTGTGTGTGTGTGTGTGTGCGCGCGCGTGCAGGCACGCGCGCGCGCGTGCACGCCACCGCAGCGATCGATCTTTCCGCGTGTGCGTTGAGGAATCACGACAAGCACGTCTACTTTGACCTTTCGACTCGATGCTTGGAACCGATTCGAATGTAGCACCTTGATACGATTCGATTTATACTTGACATTGGCCTTGCGAGAGAATTTAGAAGATGCGTGAGAGACGCACGACAGAGAGAAGGAAACACCTGAGGGGCCCTGGATTTACTCGCCCCTGTGAATACGCGATGATTTCGAGGTCGAATTTACGGCTCGGAAGATTGTTGAGGGAGATCAGGAGAAGTCACTTGTCGCGACTTATTATCTATTAACATTGAGTTCCTTGGATTTCTCAGTATGGTAGAAAAAAATTTTTGTGGACGAGACTTAATATAAAATCTGATTGAAAGAAAATGACACTGCTAAGCGATGTATCTTTTCCGTTTTACGCTTGCTTATCTGCTTTTGTTTACTGACATTCGTAAGAGCATCATTTTTCTTCATTATAAAGCGTCACGTTCCTTTTGATTTCCAATTATGTATTTAACACATTTACATCTATTTTCAGTTTAGCGTCAAATAGCTAAGTATTCGTATCCATACTGGAGGATGAGCACCACGTTCTGATGACAAAGAACAGAATGAAAACATAGCGTCATGATCGCTAGGCGAATGCGACTATATAATATACATTTGTTCTTCGCTGTGAACTTGAATTTTGAAACACTTTGCCAATCAATGATAATATTTCAATTAAGTTTGGAAAACTTGCGTGGGAACAGAGATAACCAGAAAACAATAAGGAGGCGAGATAAAAAGAAATTATAAATGAAGAGGAAAGTCATAACAAACCTGGAACATTCTAGTCTTGCCGTATTATACACTAAGAGAAAAAGTTACTTGATTTAATAAATATTTTATTGGTACTATTCAAATATTTTATTCGAATATTTTATATCAAACCAATAATATTTATTATACAAATAAGTAATATTTGTTTGATGTACATCAGTTATTTGAATAGTAATAAACATATTATCTGAATAAATCTTTTTTTATTGTATGTACTATACTGAGAAGAAAGTGTCAAAGTATTAGCAAGCAAATGTTACTTGCGATGTTTTCTTTGATATTTATTAGCTATAAAAAATTCAAATGTGTTGATAAAATATATATTTCTGTGAAATATATCTCATTTGTTATTTAATTGTTAAAAATAAAATTTTATTTTGCTGTATTTAAATAAAGATTTTATTTCAATGAATTTATATTTCACAAATAAATTTTTAAGTATTTTTTTCTCAGTGTACACTGAAAGAGGAAGTTGTTAACTTAAGTACATAAATACTTGCATGTTTTTATATCTATTTCTACCGATATAGATTAATCTCGGTTTAACTTATTCTATATCTTTTTCTAATTCTTAGAATGAGAACAAGATAAAATACAAAGTTAATCTATATTGCTTGAAAAAGACATAAATACTTTTAAACATTTACGTATTTAAGTTAAATACTTATTATTCACATATGTTTAGACCCAATTTGCACCAATGTAGCTTAACTTTAAACTTAAATTATTTGCTTTCCATCTTTCTAGTTTTAAGAATTAGAAGAAGATAGAAAGTAATTGTTAAACCAAGTTTAAAATTAAGTTGCATTTGTATAAATGTACCTTAAGTACATAAATACTTGAAAAATTGCTAATAACTAAACGCATTTAGTTAAATTCACAGCCTTTTTTCTTTAGGATATTTTAAATTGTTGGCTAATAGCCTTGACAAATTCACTTAGAAGTCTGAGACACTTTTACGTAAGAATGACGACTAGAATGATGTGTGTTTGTTTTGATGTATTTTTTTCAAGACCGACCGAGTCAGCCTAGACTAACATGTTCTATTGAAAATATTCCAGATACAGAGAGAAAGAGAGAGAGAGCCTAAGAGATTTGTTATCGATGTCTTCAGGGAATCAAAGGAGAAAAGCCACGTTGGCGCAATTAGAAATTCTCGCGAACGTCGAGGTGCGTTTCTCATTGCGATTGTGGGCGATAAGAATCTGCTCCAATCGGATAAGACATGAGGAAGTGTGATAAGGACAGTTTTGACGAATCATTCATCCGTCATAGATATATAACTACTGCGTTTAACCGTAGGTCGTAGGAATGCGGACAACGTAACACCGGGGCCGTTATCTTTGGTCGGGTTCGCCGGATATCGGACCCGGGGCCGCGGAGACTCGAATGTTGCATATTGGATTAAGTGGCGGCGGCCTTGTAAACCGCTACTCGCGATTAATCGCTTCAAGCCATTCCCCGACTAGGCGTTTATCGATGATGCACCTGACGGGAAAGAGAAGCTCTCTCGTGGTTCGTTTTTCCTCCCTCGAAGCTCAAGATTGCACGCAATTGCTAAGTCTCTCGATACCTTAGAGGAAAAAAATGCTACAAAAATTTACATAAAAATTCTAGAATTGGAACACTTTTAAATTTTTGTAAATATTTTTTTTGTCTTTTTGTTGTGCGATTTCTATAGATTTCTCGGTAAAATTACGTCAAACTATAACGAACTACATATTGTACATATTTCTGAGTAGCCTACTCTGGTGAAAAAATTTCTATGAATAATTACAAGGTTCTACTAAAAATAGAAATTATTAGTTTTTTTTCGTAAAAATATTTATTTTTTTTATAGAAATATTTATTTTTCTCAGATATATGTATTAAATTGCTAAAATTAACAAAATTGTTAGTTTCCAATTTTTGCATTTTGGCGTAAAATTTTCTAGAATATTTTCCGCCAGGTCTCACTTTGGTGATACGTGACGCAATGCCGATAAACGAGGAAAAAGAGAAAAGAAAAACGATTGCTGTCATCGTGAACTTCGACACGTAATCGGGGATAACCGTCCTGCCTCTTTTGAAACGCATCCGTGGATGCGTCTGCGATATTTCGTGATTTATTGCAGTTGCGCGTCACTCAAGACGGCTCGTATCTCTATTACGTAAGCCCCGGGAATCGCGAATCGAATTGAAATTAATCGCTCGGCAGACAAACGTCTGCCGGATTTTAATTAATGTTAATTAGCATCAAATTATGAGCAATTTTAATTTTTTTTTTACAAATAAAAGTATATAATTTTTTGTATTTTATTTATTTCGACAGGACGACTGTCTTTCATCGAGTATCGAAATGCGGACGTCGTATTGATCAAGGCTGATTTGAGAGATCGGATTTGTAAAGATCGACTCTAGCCATCAGACGGACCGGTTAGTTTTACGATCGACTTGGCTGTCCCTGGTAATCGGAATGTATATGCGATATCTAAATATGCAAATGCAACGGTCCTTTATGTAATGTTGAGATATTTCGTACACTAGTCACGGAGGATTCTACAATACTTCTGCGTGTTGCAGCTGATTATAGCTGACGTGTAGCGCGGGTATTTATTCATTTCTCGTGTACGTGCAAGAAGATACAACTGACAGATAGCCTGCTATGACCACGTTTCCGAAGCTTTGCGCGAAACGTTATTCGGGCTTATCCGCGTGCATTCAATATAAAAATAAATCCGCGCAGAAATAAGCGTGACGTGCCAACGTATGGTACCGTTTTTAGCGCAGTACACTCTTTACTGGACTTATTATACCCGAGACATTCAGCAGCTTCACGTATTGTAATAGAATCAATTTTACGAGTAGCTATAAAAAAGTAATTGTATATATCTTGCGTAGATACACGTATACACCATATACATATACGTATATGAGATCTGCGTAATAATATGAAGTTTAACAGACTGATGCTCGGCACATTTACGTATTCGTTATAATACATTTACATTTTATTAACGACAAGGATTTTCACAAGAAAATTTGTCGTATTCTAGACGATTCCGTGCCACTGTCAATTACTTAATCTACTGGTCATTCGGTTCCCCACCCGCGCGCGGCCGTTCAAATCGCCGAGGCGCGAGTAGCTCCGTTGGTACATAGGCGCTCGATGGATGCTAGAGAACGCGCGAGGCGGATTCAACGCTATCTAGTGGTAGGTAGCGCGCTAATAGACGAGCGGTCAGCGAACGAGAGGATAAGGAAAAAACACACAAAAAAGTGAGAGACCGTGTAAACCAAAACTCCGCGACAGGACAAGAGGGCAGGCGAAAGGAGGAGTTGATACGGAGAGATTACGCTTCGCCGGGATCCGCGCCGGAATATCTAGGCGATGTGTTGATGAGTCACCTCTTTCACGACGGTGCTCCGTTTTCGTCGTGGACGCGAGGTCGGCGAGACGTTTGAAGCCATCGGCTGACAGTGAGCATTCTTCCTTGATCCGCTCGTCGCTGTGCGCGGCGGCACCCGAAGGTGCCACCGGGTACATGGCACTTCGTTGCTGCGCATTAATTGAACGGAAGACCTGCGTAATTATTCTAGATACAGTTTGCACGGCGCGTTGCCTCTCTAATCCGACTATTGCGTTTAAACGTCACGTTACACGGTCTACAAATTGCTACCGCTCTAATTAGGGATCTCCATCGTTCAGTTTATTTGATTTACTTAAACACACACGCATGCTCACACGTACGTACAGGTTTATCCGTTAGATGAGGCATATTCCATTTACTTGGCGAGTATTGGCAATTAGCTGATGAGTAATGTAAAATTGTTTTTTTTTGTTTTATTTTTGTGAAAAGAATTTAGTTTCTGTGTGTAGTGCTTTGCGATATCAATATTCTTTTAAATTCTCGCAATGATGCTAATAAATGGTATAATTATTGCAGATGTGATTGCATCATAATGACATTCAGCATATAAATGTTGCCTAAGGAGGAAACAAAAATCAGCAACATGACTGAAGGTTGGTGATTTATGTTCTATGCAACAATAAATTTAGAAACTAACGAGTTTGCATTTTTGTCGCAGGAACTGAAACTCAACCAAATGCGGGAAATGAGCCCCAGACTGGTAAGTTATTATTTCATTAATAATTTGTACATGTATCTTGTGCTGATACTTGTAAATAATTTTCAGTCTTTGAAAGAAAAGAATAAATGTATGAATAAATTTGTACTTATACTTTCAAAGATTGAAAAATATTTACGGCTATGAATAACAGCCTAAGAGTATAACTATATAAAGTTAAATGCGAAGTTTGGTATAATTGAATTACTATTGAATTTCTTAGTATTAGATTTCATTATAGGTATGTATTATGTTATAGGTAATAGGGCTTCATTTTGTAATCTTTTCTATCTTATAATATGTTATTCAACTGTGAAAATAAAGAAATCTTTGAATAGATTAATCAATGTTTAATTATTTAACAAATGACATACTTTGATAAAATATTTAATAGTTTAGTAAGATTTATATTGACAGAAGAAATTAAAACATTTTGTATTTTTTTACACATCACAGTGTGCTAAAGGTTAAAGTGTATATAAAAATGTTTTACATTTTATCAGTTGAAATGTGCTTTTAATAGATTGAAATTGAAAGTTTGTTATATTCTTCTAGAAGCCTTAGAACCAAGGGCAATGCACAGTGATGGATTATATGAGGGAACAGTGGAATCAACATCGCAGGCTGTTTTTGAACCTATGCAAGAGCTTCTTACAGTTCATGGAGCTACACAGGGAGAGAGCAGTGATGCTGTCAGTATTTATACTGCCAGTACCTCTGTCTCTGGTAATGGTAAGTTTTCAAATTCTAATAGAGAATATTGAAATGCATTTATATAAATATTTGTATCATTTTTTCAGAGTCAAGTTCAAGTAGAGTCAGTGCGATAACTGTGGTGTTGCCCTGGGGTGCTCAAAAAGAAACAGTCAAGCCTCAACAGATAGGTGATATGGACCTAAGACCAGGAGAATACGTAATGCGTATTCTCTTTACAGAATTCACTTCGCATGCGGAGAAAAAAATGGAGGCTGTTATGACGGAACATGTAAGTGACTTTAAAACGATTGTTTTTGTGGCAAAATTGTGTAAATACGTTATTTTTAGGAAAAACAACTGTCAAAAGTATTACAAAGAGGAGAAGATCCACAATTTGATCAATTGTTATCAGCTTTTGGTTCCGTTGCCGAACATTGTTTACCATCAATATTGAAAGCCCTTTTTAATTGGTACGAACGTCAGCTTATTGATCAAGGTGGTGATCAAAAGAAACCTGCTCCTGGAAAGGAAGATCAAAAAGGGAAAAGGTAATAAAATAATAAATTAGTACATTTGGCAATTAATTAGCAAATAATAATGTTTTATTTCAGTATTATGTATACAATAGTATCAGGAAGTGTAGAAACAGTGGAAAGAAGCGAAGCGGATCTTTTACAAGAGCGTAGAGATCTTGCTGTCGAATTTATATTTTGTTTAATGCTGATCGAGGTTTTACGTCAATTACCATTTCATCCTGGACACGAGGATTTAGTGACATATATAGAAAATATTGCCTTTAAACATTTTAAATATAGAGAAGGGTAAGAGCTGATATATTGCAATATAAAAAAGGAGAAAAAAATATAAATAAAATCTAATCAATATTTAAATATTTTTCAGTATACAAAATGAACCGAATGCAGCTAATATTCACATTATTGCTGATCTCTATGCTGAAGTAATAGGAGTTTTGGCGCAGTCCAGGTTTATGTCAGTGAGAAAACGATTTATGGTAGAACTAAAAGAATTACGAGCTAAAGAGCCAGGTCCTCATACTACGCAGAGTATTATTTCCTTATTAATGGGAATGAAATTTTTCCGAGTTAAAGTAATTATGATATAATATTTAATATGTACATTTTGAATTTTACATTATGTTTTTCTAACATTTTTTTCTACTTTTGAATAATGTGCATGAATTTTCAGATGGTACCAATAGAAGAATTTGAGGCATCATTTCAATTTATGCAGGAGTGTGCTCAATATTTCTTAGAAGTGAAAGACAAAGATGTTAAGCATGCTTTAGCTGGTCTTTTTGTTGAAATACTCGTCCCTGTTGCTGCTGTAAGTGTTCCTGACTGCAGATTATAATACATGCATTATCAAGTAATGCATTATCAAGTAATACTACAATAATCTGTACTTTATATTCTAGGCTGTGAAAAACGAAGTGAATGTACCGTGTCTGAAAAATTTTGTAGAAATGTTGTATTCAACAACACTGGACATGTGTACAAAGTCTAAACATAGACTGGCGCTCTTCCCATTAGTAACCTGCTTGCTTTGTGTTAGCCAGAAGACATTCTTTTTACAAAACTGGCATTATTTTCTAGCTATGTGTCTGTCCCATTTGAAAAATCGCGATCCAAAGATGTGTCGAGTTGCATTAGGTATAATATTCAAGTAGAAATTTTATATACGTAATATTAAAAAAAAAAAAATTAAAAACAATAATGTATCTCGTATTTGTTAATTACAGAGGCTTTATACCGTTTGCTTTGGGTTTACATGATACGAATTAAATGCGAAAGCAATTCAGCTACGCAGAGTAGATTGCAGAGCATAGTGAATTCTTTGTTTCCTAAGGGATCAAAGGCGGTAGTGCCGCGGGATACGCCATTGAACATTTTTGTAAAAATTATTCAATTTATCGCGCAAGAGAGACTGGACTTTGCGATGCGCGAGATAGTGTTTGATTTACTGTCTGTTGGTCGACCGGTAAAAATAATTTTAACTCCCGAACGCATGAGTATTGGACTCCGAGCATTCCTTGTTGTAGCCGACAGCCTGCAACAGAAGGAGGGCGAACCACCTATGCCACGCACTATGGGAGTTTTGCCAAGTGGTAACACCATGCGTGTCAAAAAGACATATTTGAACAAAGTATATATCAAACACATAATTCTTATGCATATATTGAATGTGACATTTTTACTAATGTGTTTTTACGATTTAGATGCTAACGGAGGACACTGCGCGAAGCATAGGAATGTCTTCATATTTCCCACACGTGCGTCGGGTATTCGTGGATATTCTACGCGCGTTAGACGTTCACTACGGCAGACCTCTCATGATGACCAGTACTCAGAATATGAACAAGGAGCCGGACGAGATGATCACTGGTGAACGCAAGCCTCGAATAGATCTCTTTCGGACTTGCGTCGCGGCCGTTCCGCGATTGATTCCCGATGGAATGACCGGTGCGGAATTGGTCGACTTGTTGGCTCGTTTGACAGTACACATGGACGAGGAACTGCGTGCGTTGGCATATCAAAGCTTGCAGACACTGGTATTAGATTTTCCTGATTGGCGACAGGACGTTGTGCTTGGGTTTACGCAGTTTCTAGCCAGGGATGTGCAAGATACATTTCCGCAGCTAATTGATAACGGTCTAAGAATGCTGCTACAATTGTTGACTAGTTGGAAGAATGCCCTGACGAGTCCTAGCATAAGAGCTAAGGAACAAGCGGTTGATACTACACGAGTGAATATACGAGTGGACGTTAGTCTCAAGAAATGCGAAACGGGCCAGGTTTATATTAATTTTTCTTATTTTGAAATTTGTAAGTATTGTACAAAATGCAACATAAAATTTATTGATTGTTTACAGAAAGTAGAACCTGTATCGAACATATTTTATCTGGTGGAGGGATTTGCACTGGTTATGCTTTGCAATTGTCGCCTTTATCCTCGACGATTAGCTGTTCACATACTTCGGGAAATTAAGCTTTTACTGAAAACTTTAGGTAATTATTTTACGCGTATTACACATACACATGCCTTACGATATGCATCTTATATAAACCACTTTCTTTAGGAGGACCTGAAGATGATCAACCAGTTATTGATGTGATCGATGCTTGCTGTCCCGCCGTGTTAGAAAAATGTTATCCTATGTTACCGCCAGCTGAAAAAGCAGCCGCTGCCTCTACATCTAACGTGGATTTGCAATGGATAGCCGATAGAAGTAGTTGTGTTTGGACAGCTGGTAGTACTTTATTTATCACTTTTAATATATGTAAATTATTTGATATGTATATCTACCTATATTTGTTTTACGCAGGATTTCACGATGAAAATAGTACCAAGAGTTCTTCCTCGCTTAATTTAAATGGGGTTGATCCATGGGCCAGTTGTTTATTTGCTTTCCTAGAAAAAGACAGAGTACTCACGCTGTGTCCAAACGCCGTTGCTCATTCTTGGCCTATTGTCTTCACTCGTATAAACTCTTTGTTCTCAGTAGTGGATCCCACGTAAGTTTAAACCTCTGTAACCAATTTTTATATTAGTTATATTTAAGTTTTGACATATAATTAACAGTTCTGCCTTATATTTATGCAGGCCGGTAAATGACAATCGAGCCTCGTTATTACGTAGTTCAACTACAGTGAGAAAACCAGTAAACGAGAGAGATGTCTACATGCATATTTGGAAAAATTATCTGACCTTTGGCTACAGAGTTGTACCACCAGTGCCGAATCCAGTTGTTCGATGCGCCAGTCCGGATCTTAGTCTCAGGTAAGTTAGTCACATGAAAAATTTACTGCGAGAGTTCAAATATCATATTGTATCATTCTATTATATATTTCATTTTTTCAATAGTTTTAATTCTTAATACAATGTTCATGCTTATTACATATCATTCAATAAAGAACATAAAATCGCGTGCATTATTGCGCTTGCTGTAAACGCAATTGAAAGAGTTTGTATTGAACATAACAAACGTATGTTGAAGCGTCTACAGTGAGAGAATGCATACGATTACGTTCGTATTGATTACGTTTAATTTAATGAGATATTTCAATAAAAACTTTGAAATAACTAAAAGCTCACATGTTTAGCAGAGTAATGTATTAAAGCTTTAAGTGTCTGTATAAAAAGTGAGTCACGGAATAAGATCAATAATCAACTTGGTATTAATTGGTGTTGGGTTGTGTTTGTTAGTGTCCACTATTTCGCACAAAAATATTACTTGTCTCGTGGAATGTCAATTTTATCAGTAGTTTGTTAATATTTTACAGAATTGTAAAGTTGCTCATATATTTTATTTTAAGCGTTAATATTACACAGCACAGTTACTGAATTATAATTTTATAATGTTTTACATATATTGAACACTAAAATATCATATATATATATATATATTTACATTCTCTATCTGATGTTGTGCACATCTAGCAGTGATAATTCTTTCATAGACTGGCACCAATTCCTACCAAATTCACGCTTTGCATTCGGGAGCGGAATCCATGCTCTGTCCTTTCTTCTATGCATATACATACTTCGCTTTATTTTCCGCAATACACTACATTTCTCGCATGCTGTTTCCTATCGTACTGTATCTCGTGTACATTTTCCTCTCTCTCTCTCTCTCTCTCTTTCTCTGTCTCTCTTTGTTTCTCTGGATATTAGAGTAGTAGTCTCTGAGCAGTAAATAATGTCTGATACAAGGAGCATTGGTGGTACACTGTATTGCATACTCTAGTGGTCAGCATACGGTGGAGTTTGGTGTGTTGTGCATGAGTAAGGAGTTGAGTCAGAGCCTGGAGAATCTCGGTGGGGCGCAGACCCTGCCGGGTCGGTTTTCTGTACCGTCCATTTCCGGCATCTACACCCGGCACAAGCGTACCAGGTGAGCCCTGAGATTAACAATCGCGAACAAAACGACCACGCTTCCTTCGATGTCACCCGGGATTTAAACGGTCGTTGGTAATTCGCACTTCGTACTTTTTATAACTATTAAATCTTTGTCTTTTCTTACTTTCTTAACGCAGTATAATCTGGTATATTCCCCTTTTTCCACTGAACTTTCAGCTTTCGTGCTCAAATTATCTCGCTAACAAATTCTTTTTACGCGTACTTGCGTATACCATCCTTGCCTAACCTGACGACCGTTCCCGATCGCTTCTTTTTTTGGAAATTAAACTGCGACCGAATATTTTAGAGCATATAATTATTAATTCACGAGTTTTAATAATGTACCTTTGAAAAGTAGTGAAGTGCAACAGTCTCGTTTCCGCAGCTCCTCACCCGATAGTTTATCCGCGGAACGTGGCGACAACAAATCACCGGGTACAAACGCAAGTCCTGCAGCTTTGTATAAGCTGACCGTACCTTTGTTGAGATGCGAGGCCGTCGATGTCAGGGATGCTGCGGTGCAGGCGATCGGAAAAGTAAACGCCGATGCTCTAAAGTAAGTGCGCTATTATCCAAGATTACATGAAAATGACGAAAACTAGATTAAATTGTAAAAAAATTTTCTTCTTAATATAGAGACTTGATGGAGGAACTGGTACTTTATATCCGGGAAGCGGTCGATCGGAAACAAGAGAATATGAGACGGCGAAGAAGACGTGACGCTTTGAGACTGCAGCTAGTAAGAGTACTGGAATTAATCGCCGAGTATGGAACGTTTGGTATCTGGTTAGTTGGTACCCTATTTTGTATCTTTATATCTATTTTCTCATTTAACGAATTGGATTAAAAAAATTTTTTTTTAGCCCAGCGGTGTTAGATCGCGAAACGCAATCTTTACATCCGACATTCGTCGAGTACATAGACGGTGCGCGAATTTATCTAGAAAATGAAACCGACAAGGAAGCACCCGCTGTACGAGACATCAAGTTACACTTCTGTAACTTCATCAGGAAGATGATTAAGAGTTTTTCACGTAAGCTATTTTATTTAGATAATCCGAAATTGAATTACACGTAATACCTTAAGAGATTTATTAACTATTTTTTTCCTTATTTTTTTCTAGTGGAGATCTGCTATACTTTGTTAAAGAGAGACTTAAGAAGAAATCTATTTATGCTCTTCGCTAGTTGGGCCGGGGTTTACGGCAGGCCGCTTACAAGCACGTTGTCTATGCAAGAGGAGGAAAAATCTTGCACGGAATTACAACTCTCAGCTCTGCAAGCTATGAGTGGATTACTCTGTTGCGGATCATGCTTCAATCCACAATCGCTTTCGGAAGAGGGTGCGATTTTGTATCAATGGCTAGATTTATTATTGGCCAGTAAAGACGAAAAGGTAAATTTTATAAATTATCTCGTACATAAGATTTCATTTGTGTAAATGTGTACCAGCATTTAAGATTACATGCAAAACTATCCATTATACATTGAATATATTAACATGGTTAAGTATTTTATTTTGTGTATTCTATATGTATCGTATCTCTTACAGATTTACACGCTTGCACGTGAAACTGTCGTGTTACTGCTCGAAGGAAACCCCGATATTGGTATGCTTTTAGATTGGGTAGTGGATCGATGTTATACTGGCGCACCGCAAGTGGCCGATGGCTGTTTTCTCGCATTGGCAACGATTTTCAGCGCCAGGTACGCGTGAGTCAAAAGATGTACAATAAATATTGTATATTTCACACATGAACGTTTATTAAGAATAGTAGGAGAAAATGTGATATGTACACATAGGGAATAAAGGCTATGAGACACACACTTTTCAACAGAGTCACAGGTAGAATAATTGCGAAGAATAACAGAATAACAAAATTTTTGTAAACGATATAACAATCGCGAGACATTTGATTTTTTTTTCTTTAGGGAGTATCCTTGCGATCATTATACGAGTGTTATCAACGTAACATTAATGAATACGGGATGTCCACGTGCTCCGGTCCATGATGCAGCGCTTCAGCTTCTTCAACTATTGGATCAACGGTTCTTCGGAAACGTAGGTCCTCTTCCTGCTACGGAACTCGAAGCTGGTAAGCTTATAATCCATCTACTTTGTGCACTGTAATACTGTATCGGTGCATTACACATAATTCTCTGATTGTCTCCGTTTAACACATATTTACACTCAGGTACATTAAACTGATGATTTATTATATCATAATCCTTTTACTGGAAGTTTTTGCGTCTGCTGACAGTTCTGTCGACAGAGTAGTTTCGACAGAGTACTGTCGCTTTGTTGTTAAATTACTTCTGCTTGTTAATTCTGAAACTGTAAAGAAATACGATATTCAAACTTGAATGTGTTTTTTTCGCTTATTAATTAATTTAATTAAAACCAGGAACAAATTTTTCAATCATTGATATTATTCACACACATACATTTCATTATTTTGTTACCTTATTATAATTGGGTAATTAAGTGCCTACCACACTGATTTCCATGACTCGTGATAGTTCCACTTGTAGTATTTCTCCTCGAACGTTTTCCACACATGCGAAGTATCTCTCTGCGAAAATTCTGCCCGCTCGCGCAGTAAAGAATGAAATTTATTCCAAAACTCGTATAGAATAATGCTTGAACTATCTGTTGCGCCCAATAGAGCCATAACAGTTCCTCTATTTTTTGCTAAATTACATATATAAGAGTGATTATTAATTATATATTATTTAATATAATATTATATATTGTATATTACATAATATATAATTTATTTAGCATGTCAAAATTTAATTAGATATAAATAATGAAAACGTAATAACGATATTCGAACCAATGAAGTATTAATAATGGGAACAATAATTGCAGTTATATGTAATTTTTTAACACTAGAATTACTGAGCATAATTGTTAAGCGTTTTTATTTTTTAATATATTTTTTTATATATTTCTTATGTAAAAGATAAGATTACATTCTTTAACTTTTCAATAATTATATCTTTTATTCTAATGAAATACTTTGTTTTTAATCACATTTTTTATTTTTATAAATAATTTATTTACTTGGTTCTTTTTTGTTTATTTCCACCAATGTAAGTTAACTTTGATTTCAGTTTAACTTACTCTTTACTTTTTTTTAATTTTTAGAACTAGAAAAGGATAAAGAGTAAATTAAAATGAGATCAAAGTTAATCTACATTGGTGAAAATAGACATTAGTGAATAAAACATGTACTTCTAGTGTTAATTATGCGGAATTCAGCAAAATTTAAATACTTTTATTATCTAAAATTAATTTTTTAGAGTAAAAGCTATGTATTAGATTTTAGTATTAAATATTGATACATACATTATAAATAAAAACGATTATCCTGATGACGACTGCAGGTAAATTGAGACAGAGAAACGTGGTCGAAACGACCAGAAGCATTTTTGTGACTTTAGTCTGTGGCATTCTGTCCCGTGAAGCATGAGCTCTGTCGTTGGAAACGTTAGATTCTATAGTCAAGGTTCTTCGAATATTATCAAGCTTGTAGATGTTACGTGCTATCAGCATATTGAAGATTACTATCGTGATCAAGGGTACAACGAATGATACGATGCTGTCGATGGTATTGTAGATCTCACTTAACCGACGCAAGTTCTCGTCATTTTCGATGTTTTTATTTGAGCCACAATCTTGATCAGTGGTCTTCCTGGTCAAGTAGATTATCGGACTGCTCAGCAAAATCGCTGATACTGTTAATCCCGTTACCGTCATCTTTGCTCGGACTACCGTGCATAAAAACTGGCGACGAAGCGGCCACTTGACTGCTATGTACCGCTCGACGGTGAAAGCCACTACAAGCCATGCGTTAAGGAAAGAACTAACATAGCCAAAATACTGAATAAATTGACAGAAGCCTTGCTGATTAAATATATTCACGCCCCACGTTCTTAGCCAGGGTATAAAAACTCCCAACAGTAGGAAAATGTTGTCATTTATTGCTAGTGCTCCCAAGTAAATGCTGGACGAGGAATAACGCAGCTTCGTACCGAGAAACGCATACACGGATAGACAGTTACCTAAACAGCCTAGAACTACGAGAATAAGGTCATAATACGATCGGATATTAGATTTAATGAAATCTGCGACTTTGCAATCGAATTCTAGCGTTATGTTACAGTTATTGGTCATCTTCACGGGTCTGATCTTAAGTTGTCATCAATGAGAAGAAAAGTGGAGGGCAGTACGACACCAAGCGTAGACAGCATAACAGCTTGCATGCGCTATGACCTGGAAGAACATTAATGTGTTCTATATAGGAGAAAAAAGAGAGTTAGAGCGAGAGAGAATATTTTAGTGTCATGTGTTTTCTCTATATTATTGACAGGAGAACTCAATTTAGAAGCTGAAATAAGATCAGCGGTGATTGTTTGATGTTCGGAGATTCAAATATCTACAAAGTTATTTAATCAAAATCGAAATGCAAAATTGTTTCATTGTATTAAATTTTGAAAGAGATTACAAGATTCTTTTAGTTAAGTATCTTTAATTTAGTTACTTTTAAACAGATTTTAGTAAAATTAATTAATTTTATAATCACGTCGATGTAAAAGGGCAGAAAGCGATAAATAATATTTTTATGTTTCTCGATTACTTTATTATCGCTTGATTGAATATAATCTCTTTGCATTCTTATCATACATCACAAGATGCAGTCTCTGCATTTATTGCGAAACAAAAAAGTTATGGAAAAACTTGGCGCTTATCGCGCGCAGGAAATCCTTCGCGCAACAGATATTTTAACGAATCATTGGGTGCTTTCCATTTAGTGATACGAGTCAGCGTCGTATCTGTCTTTGTTACTCATTGAATCAAAGATAGGACAACATTTGTGTCGACTTGTGTCACTAAGTGAAAAACATTATTGCATAACTATATGTCCGAATATGTTTATGATTGATTGCCTAAAAAATTTCATTGTTGTATTGAAATAAAATACAAATTATTCAAATTATACAAATTATAAATATTTTTTTGACACGTTGCATTCTCGCACTGAAATTTATTTTATTGTAAAATTTGTTTTAAATTTTATTATAAAATTGAGAATTATAATACAGTGTCGAGATAACTATATAGGAAAAGTTCTTATCTTTTCTGCATTATTACGAAAACTCCGATTAGTTTCTCAGCAATCTCGGCGAATATTTTTTTCGTAAAATAACGCAATGATGGTTCTCTAAACGTAAATGATCATCTTGTATGTGATTACAAAAAAATTCTTGATATAATGTTTTATAATAATCTCTGATAATAACGAAACTTTATATTTATACTTTTATATTTATACTTTCGAGTGGAACACATTAGAAGAGAAATCTAAAGCTTTTCGACCATAACGACTTACGGTCGAAGAGCTTTATATTTCTCTCTATCTCATTTTATAACTTACGGATACATTTTACGATACTTTAATAGTTTATGAATGAACATTAATCCGAACTGATATATAATTTGTTAAAAAGAAAATACCTTTGGTACGATAAATCTTTTAATAATTTCTAATAAAAAAATGAAAACTTTTTAATAAAAAAAAAGTAAGATACTTTTTATCATGCTGAAATAATTAGAAAAAATAAATAAGTGAAAATATATAAAAAAACTGCAATAAAATAATGACATATACATAGAATACTTTTAACAAAGAGGAAGAGAGGTTATTTCTCTATTCTTTTCTTGTATCTAATAAACATTTTTTTATAAACATTACGTAAACGTCTTTAAATTTTTTTTAATTGGTACAGTAAAAAAAAACTTGTCGGACAGGATTCTTAAATATTTTATTAATGCGTACCTGTCTACTGAGTAAAGCATCAGTAAAAAGAACAACATGTTTTATTTAGTGAAACGTGAAGATGCAAGTCATTCATTGGATCGTCATCCAAATTCTATAAACGATTCCGTGACGATGCTGAGAGCTCCTTTTAACTGCCATTTCCCAACACTAATATTTCAATTTGTACACATCTTACACGTCAACGTTTCTAACGTTTTGTTTGAATCACACATGATAAGTGCTCCTAGCACTTTTAGTTGGCACGACAGATGCGGTGTCGGTGCAAGATATAATCATACAATGTATAATCTTTTTGTCAGTTCCGTATTTGTTGATACTGTTTAATGAGTTTCTTGTTTAAACAGTCGCGCGACACTTGTTTTTAATAGCACGATTTGTCAACAAATGATTTAAGTCTCGGTACATCCGGCACATCGGTGTCGATCACGTTAATAGCGATAACACGTTTTTTTCTTATTTCCAGAGAAAAAATGACAAGTTATGAACGCACTTAATAATGAAAAATAATTTCAATTTGGTAATTGGTACACTTAGTTTATTGAGTAACACTCGGAGAATGTATTCGAGTGCTGTCTCAGCTATTTCTGCTGGGTACCCCAACGCATCCATTCCTGATAAAGCTTGGCATACTGCATCCAGTATTCCGGCTTCTGCGCATCAAAGTAATGTATAAATTCCCGCCTCTTTGCGGCGCACGTCAACTGCTGTACCGCGGGGAAGAGAGTCATATTTTTGTGAATTATTCACACGTTTACACATTATACAGTGTACAGTTATTTTTTATATTTCTATAGATTGTTTATACGAGAATATTAAACGAGAATAATATCAATGTTTATATTAAATAGAGAGTTATATTAAATAGAGAGTTTTATTGTAAAATATAATATATTTTACTAAAGATTTTCATCCATAATGATTTTGCATAATGAGTATGAAAATAACGTGTAAATTTATTTCTATCGCGTATTAATGTAAATCATAAACAGTGTAATCGTAAACTGATTTTAATTATTACATCATACATTATAAACAATCATGGGTTTGCTGTTGCAGCTTTGAAATTTCAACGAAATTGGAAAAATTGAATTTGTTCTGTTACGTCATAGGTACCATTTGAATTGAAATGTACCGGTTCAAAGGATATAATTTAGACTTTTCTTGTAAAAGAAAGATTGCACATGTGCTTTAGCATGTCGTGTATTAAGTTTCGTTTGAGAAGCATCTGTTCAATAAAGCACGTTTTCATGCATGCAAGGAGATTTTATATTATACTTTTGCAAAAAAATATATAGGATGATTTGAAGTATTCTAAGATTTTAAGGAATAATTTCTCACATTAATTTAAAAAAAACTCAATATGATCATATATCCGAGACTTTGTTTCTAAGATACAAGGTGTTAAAGTTGAAAAATAATTTTATTTTTCCTGAAAATTTTGAAGTTTTATTTTGTTGGAAACTTCTTACATGCTTCAAAAACATGAAAGCTAATTTTTTAGTGCCATACCATTTTTTTTCTATTTAATCAGGGGAAAACTCAAAGATAAACAGATACTTTTTTACAAAAAAATTAGTACGTCATTGATATTTTCAAGTTTGAAATTTTTTATGATAAAAAAAATAAATCGGCACAAAAAAAGTATTATTTTCAATCAAATAAGCCATTTTTGAGAAAAAAATGAATTTTCCATCAATTTTCACATTCTGTGTGTTTCAAACTGTGTATTTCAAGCCATTTACGGTATATGCCTGTATAAAATTTTTATCTTGAACTAAAGTGAAGAATTATTAAAAAAAATTTTTTTAACTACTTAAGAAACGCCTTGTATATAAACACAAATATAAAAAGTATTATTTCTGTAAAATGTATGTTCTATGCGATATCAGAGTAATCATAATGACATCGGGAAATGCAATGTAAATACACATCAAATTATATTTATTTACTAATTATTAATTTATTTATTAAATATTAATGAAAATAATTATTAAGCTTAAACGTTTAACATGTTTGCTGATAAATATTATCGGTATCAGTAACAGTAATAATAATTAAACAAAATGTATTTGTAAATATTTAT
This sequence comes from Solenopsis invicta, assembly GCF_016802725.1. NCBI lineage: Eukaryota > Metazoa > Arthropoda > Insecta > Hymenoptera > Formicidae > Solenopsis > Solenopsis invicta. Next base: position 9,524,184 of record NC_052674.1, on the reverse strand, counting down.
TATCCCATGCTATCGTATTTTCTTTATTTACCATTAGGTAATAAAGGAAATCCGTTAGGTAAATGACTTTAAAATTTTATTAGCTATATTTTGTGAATAAATTTATTTTTTTCTGTAATGGAAATTAATTAAAAATTTATTAATAACAAAATCGCCTTTTTCTGCATAATCTTTTAAATTGATTATTAGTCATAAATATGATTATCAACAAATTATTAAAAATAAACGCCTTCGTGGATAAATAGAACTTTCTTTCATTAAACGTATAGTAAAATTGTAACCAAGTTATAAATCTTTATTTTATAATGAAATTTTAAAGCAATCTTAGGCAATTAATGAGATGATTAATTTTCTTATTGATCCAGTAAAATGTAATGTAATTAGATAACTTTATCTGGCTTTTTCATTGCAGGACACAATGATCCTCTTGCAAGTTCTGCCGCCACCGTGACTTCCGGTCCTGGTCAACAAAGTAATCCTGCAGGTGAGATCTCCTCTGGTGGCACGATTCGAGGTGGCACTCTGGACGTCCTCCTGTCGACTACTTATTGCCGTAGCCAAATGTATCTTTCACGTCAACTGGCCCAATTACATCCGGAACTTACGATGCCAATGTTCAGTGGTAAATAAACTTTTTTTTTATTAACTTTTAAGTCTAGAACGCATGTTATCTTTGAAACTTGATATTCAAACGGGATTTTCAAGAGAAATTTGCTTCCAATTTTAAACGTCAAATTATGCGGATACTTCCATGAATATTTTCTTGAAAGATGCTAAGGGTTATCAGGTTTACAGATTGTCTCCAGTGTTTACGAAACGCTGGCATTAACGATGTATCAAGACACGAAGACAATCCGTAAACGCTTTAGCACTTTTAAACGTCAAAGTTTTATATTTAGCTTTTATACTTGCAGTTTGTTTTTAACGCAACATGTGGTTGCTTATTATAGAGTACTACATTTTGTAATGATTCTATAGCTATAATATCGTAGGATTCAGTATATTTTATTACTGCAATAATTAATGTAAATTAGTTTGGGGAAGCGAGAACAGTGTATGATTAAACATAATTAACAACTTTTGTCTATTGAATGCTTTAGTTAGAAAACATGGTTTATAATTATAATATTTTCTCACAGTTAAAACTTTGTCTTTTCCTTGTAATTAAAATATCGAAATATGATATGATATATATTACTTTAATTTAATATATACGACATAAATAAATTTCCGTACAGTTTTTAACGCGGAAATGTATTTAAAAATAAATGCAAAAGATACAACGTGGAACATATTAATCGTAAGATATTAAAATGTTTCGTGCGTGAAAACTAGAATTTATTTTTTCAAAGCTTATGCTAATTTCTGCGAAAAGTAGCAAGTTTTTAATACACTCATTTTATTGAACATTAGAACTTACGTTAAGAACAGTACCCAAGAAAAAAATATAACTTTTACAAATGAATTTGAAAATTATTTCTGTAATATGTAAAATTTTTTATTTGCTTCAGCAAAAAATACGCCAAAAATATTCATGCATTTGTAAAAATAATGATTGTATTAATGAAACAGGAAGTTAGCTTTTTGATGTGATTTATAAATTTATATATAGACTGCTCACTTTGATAACAAAATTGTTTTCATATTTTTTACAAGCTTGGGCGTGTGTAAAGAACCGTGTAGTTTATTAACTTCCATATTTACATTATAAATATAATATAGTAAAGTTACATTTAAAAAAAAGAGGGAAAATACAAAGATATTGCCTTTTTTATTATTACATAGAAATGCATCCGTGTATAATGAGATGATCAGAAAGTATCCATAGAATTTAACAGAATTATCGCAAATATTTGTATCCATCAATGTAACTCTGGAGAGATACTAACTGTCGATTCTCAACAATTCTCATGTGATTTCATCATTTATATGTCAGAAACGTATCGCTATTGCATAAATATTACCGTGTATCTATTTTAACGAACAGATGCCATTATGGTAATGTAATATCAGAGAAATATTAGCAAAAAAATTTGTCGAGCGAAAAAGAGTAGATTTTTTTTTCTATCGATAGAATTGATCACACGTGTATTCACATATACTTCGCTTGAATATCGTGGTATCTGCAGGAACATTAATTATCAATGTCATGACTCAAACACCGATTCGCGATTTTCTCGATTTTTCTAGAATGGAAAAATAATGATTTACGATGGAAAATTTTACCAAAGAAATGCACCTTTCTTGCTTTATTCAGTCTTTATTCGTTTAGTGATGCGATTAAAGAACAGTCAAGAATAACTTGATTAATTGTCTTAAGAGAACTCGTGAAAATAAATTGAATCAAAAATGTGAAATAAAATTAAAATTAATCGTAAAGACTCTAGTTATGTAAAAAGTAGTTAAAAATAAAGTAACGGTTCTTATAAACGTTGCGTTGTTCGCAGAATTTGTAAGCTCTTAATCAAACTCAGGAAACATGGAGACTGACAGAAGGTCGACCATGACCTAATTATTAAAGAATTTAACCTTTTAACTACGATCGTGACTATTAATGAGCCACAAGACGCATAAAGTTGCACAGGCTCGTTTCGTTTCGTTTTACATAATAGATTGTTCCTTATCGCTTCAATTTCATGACGCATGTCTGATGTACTGCCAGTGTCATGGACTATGTTAAAGGGGTGAAAGGTTTAAAAAGAGTGGAGGACCAATCTGCGATGAGAGAAAAATTTAACGATGCAAAATAATTCCATTGCGCGAACCACTATCTTGCACTATTTCCGGCTAACCGGTGTACATCCGTTCGCTTTGACACGCTCGAAGCTACGAAGTATATCGAACGATTTTGCTTGCGAGAATGGTGTAACGTAAAACGGCAGTTTTATCTCATAAAACCTCCATGATATTGCTCTCGATAGTAGAATAAAAAAGAAGTAAAAAATTTTATAATTTAAAGTGCACATCTGATCTACACTCTAGAAATTATTATAAAAATTTCAATAATTCGAATCGAATATTCTCTTCATGTATAACGCCTTTTATAAAATTATTAAGATTTGCAGATATATTTTCCAGAAATATTAGAAGTTATTATCATTTTTGATGAAGAAAACGCAGAGTTTATTTTAAATTAGTAGAATAAATAGTTTTATTTTGAAAAATTATTTTATTTTATTATTATATATTTCTATTAATTTACAGAATCAAATATTTGAAGATTAAATATAGAAATAGCTACTTGTACTAATAATAAGAGCGTAGACGTATATAGTTAACGAATTTGATCAAAATGCAGATAGAAATGTTAATTATAGCTCATCCGGTTACAGCAGATAGAAGTTTATAGAATTGTGCAGCAAGCTAACGAATAAATTTATCAAATTGTGACAAATCTCTTAGTTTAGTTCAATATGATACTTTATAAAGATTTTACAAATAACATTAACTATTAACTGAGGACAAACTTGTATTTTGTATTGAGAATCATTAAAGAATCATAAGGGAAAATGAAGGTTTTTGTGACAATTATTTGATACGTTATTATCTTTGAAATTTATATTGAAACGCGACGAGCAGCTGGCACTGCCAAACCAAATGCACACAATTATAAATGAAAATAATGTCACGTAATTTTACACCTGCACATACATGCTGAGCAAATCACTTGGAATTTGGGTTATTTGCGAATGCGGATGAAAATATCGAATACTTTTTTTTATGTCTTACTGCTTTAAAACCGGTACGTTACATTACTGTTACGCAGAAAGCAATAATGGGCATGCGTTCGACTGTTACCAATGTGCGAATTAATTAAATGCAAAATGAGAATGCAGCAAATGAAAGAAAAAAGAGGGAAAGGTAATGCAGTTCGTATTAAATTTATTCGAGCTGCAAAAGAATTTAAATATTTTCAGATTGAGAAATGAGATGGATGATGAGATACTCGATGTACATACGCATTACGCACGTATGCATTACATGAAATTTAATACATTGTTTATTTGAGAGAAGCTAGATGACAAAGCTTGACAAAGAAAGATATGTACTTATACATATATTATTGGATAGCTATATTAATAAAGGAGACGAGAAAGAAATAATTTAATGATGTGGCAATCCATTAATTCGTAAATTTAATATTTATAGAATCGGTGATGGTTTAATAGCTATTGTTTTCTTTTTATTACTGGCACGAAGTGGATTACGCTATCGTACATGTCAGTAATAAAAAAAACAAATGATACACATTTTCTTTAATATAATCTATCGTATTAATTACAACGTAAAACTAACATATAAACTTGATCAAATAAACGTTTCTTAAACTGATTAATGTTGAATAAGAAGAAACGTATATCGATAATAAAGCACTTTATTAATATAATTTAACATGGTATAACTCTAACAAATTTTTACTAGAGACTTTATATGTTTCAGAAATTACACATCGGTTTCAAACAGCTCGCAGAGAAGTTCGGCAATTACTACTGCAATATTTATTACCCTGGCTGCATAACATGGAACTTGTCGATCCTAACGTGCCACCGCCATCTAATCCGTTGAGTTATTATCAGGTAAATGAAGCTTATTATCGTGATCGGCTTTGGAATAGCATCGCTGCAGAAAATTGCATTTTGCTTTGAAATTCTGCGCTTACAAGCTTTTGCTTTTTGGGTCGTTAAATGGGAGTAATTAGACAATGGAATAAATGTCAGAAAAGTTTAAGAAGAGACAACAATATAATCAACAAAACTTTACTATTTAAGCGCTAATAACATTTTAATCTAATATATATAATTTCATATATTTGTTATATTTTCTATTTTAATTTGTTTAAAAAATTGATAACTTGCAATTTTTAAATGCATGTATCTTTAATGCATAGCAAGTATAGTTCTTTATTCAAAGATAAATAGAATGTTGCTTAAGACAAAGTACACGTTGCAAAGTTATTGAACATTTCTTTTAGTATCTTTGCAAAATAAGCTTTACCCAATTTTATTAATTTACAAAGTGATATTAGCGCGATTCCAAACTTGTCAAATTATTCACCTTATTGAAAATTAAATACAATTGTTGACTAAAAATTAACGATCGAGTCTAGGATGATGGAACATTATTTTTATAGAAAATCATAGCTGTTGTGCACAAACAAGAGAGAAATGTTATTGTAGAATGTTTTGCAAAATTATACATGCAATTTTTTTCTGAAAATAGATTACGATTGTGGTCCAAAATGATTCAACTAATGATCAAAATATAAGGGGACTTAGTTTAGACAATAGAGCTCGTTTCGTATGCGAGAGATACTGGGATCTATACCCAGCGCCTCCAAAATCATTTTTTAGTTCTTACCGAAAATAGATCATAATTCAAAATAATCTTGCCAGCAATTTTAATTATGAGGCGGCTTAATTTAAGTGGTAGAGCGATTGCTTAGCATACGAAAAGCTTTATTTAATTTATAATGTACATTACATTTTCAATATATTTTTGAACATTATAAATTATTGTTGAGAAAAAAATTTAAAAAAAAAGAGAACTTGGAGGCGCCGGGTATCGATCCCGGTACCTCTCGCATGCTAAGCGAGCGCTCTACCATCTGAGCTACGCCCCCTTGTAATGTAATTCTATAGTAAGATCAATCCGGTTCAGAAAAGTGATCTACTTTTGGTGAAAGGTACCAGAAAAAAAATGATATTGGAGGCGCCGGGTATCGATCCCGGTACCTCTCGCATGCTAAGCGAGCGCTCTACCATGTGAGCTACGCCCCCATATGGTCTGGATCGCTGGCAAAATTATTTTAAATCATGATAATGATCTATTTTCAATAAAAAGATGTAAAAATAATCTTGGAGGCGCCGGGCATCGATCCCGGTACCTCTCGCATGCAAAGCGAGCGCTCTACCATGTGAGCTACGCCCCCCTGTGATCTAGATCGCTGGTAAGATTATTCTGGATCATGATTATGATTCATTTTTAATAAAAAGATGTAAAAATGATTTTGGAGGCGCTGGGTATCGATCCCAGTACCTCTCGCATGCAAAGCGAGCGCTCTACCATGTGAGCTACGCCCCCCTGTGATCTAGATTGCTGGTAAGATTATTTTGGATTATGATGATGATTAATTTCTAATAAAAAGTGGTAAAAATGATTTTGGAGGCGCTGGGTATCGATCCCAGTACCTCTCGCATGCTAAGCGAGCGCTCTACCATGTGAGCTACGCCCCCCTGTGATCTAGATCGCTGGTAAGATTATTCTGGATCATGATTATGATTCATTTTCAATAAAAAGATGTAAAAATAATTTTGGAGGCGCCGGGCATCGATCCCGGTACCTCTCGCATGCAAAGCGAGCGCTCTACCATGTGAGCTACGCCCCCCTGTGATCTAGATCACTGGTAAGATTATTCTGGATCATGATTATGATTCATTTTTAATAAAAAGATGTAAAAATGATTTTGGAGGCGCTGGGTATCGATCCCAGTACCTCTCGCATGCTAAGCGAGCGCTCTACCATGTGAGCTACGCCCCCCTGTGATCTAGATTGCTGGTAAGATTATTTTGGATTATGATTATGATTAATTTCTAATAAAAAGTGGTAAAAATGATTTTGGAGGCGCTGGGTATCGATCCCAGTACCTCTCGCATGCTAAGCGAGCGCTCTACCATGTGAGCTACGCCCCCCTGTGATCTAGATCGCTGGTAAGATTATTCTGGATCATGATTATGATTCATTTTCAATAAAAAGATGTAAAAATAATTTTGGAGGCGCCGGGCATCGATCCCGGTACCTCTCGCATGCAAAGCGAGCGCTCTACCATGTGAGCTACGCCCCCCTGTGATCTAGATCGCTGGTAAGATTATTCTGGATCATGATTATGATTCATTTTTAATAAAAAGATGTAAAAATGATTTTGGAGGCGTTGGGTATCGATCCCAGTACCTCTCGCATGCTAAGCGAGCGCTCTACCATGTGAGCTACGCCCCCCTGTGATCTAGATTGCTGGTAAGATTATTTTGGATTATGATTATGATTAATTTCTAATAAAAAGTGGTAAAAATGATTTTGGAGGCGCTGGGTATCGATCCCAGTACCTCTCGCATGCTAAGCGAGCGCTCTACCATGTGAGCTACGCCCCCCTGTGATCTAGATTGCTGGTAAGATTATTTTGGATTATGATTATGATTAATTTCTAATAAAAAGTGGTAAAAATGATTTTGGAGGCGCTGGGTATCGATCCCAGTACCTCTCGCATGCTAAGCGAGCGCTCTACCATGTGAGCTACGCCCCCCTGTGATCTAGATCGCTGGTAAGATTATTCTGGATCATGATTATGATTCATTTTCAATAAAAAGATGTAAAAATAATTTTGGAGGCGCCGGGCATCGATCCCGGTACCTCTCGCATGCAAAGCGAGCGCTCTACCATGTGAGCTACGCCCCCCTGTGATGTAGATTCGCTGGTAAGATCAATCTCGGATCATGAAAAGTGATCTACTATTGGTGAAAGGTACCAGACTGGGTATCGATCCCAGTACCTCTCGCATGCTAAGCGAGCGCTCTACCATGTGAGCTACGCCCCCCTGTGATCTAGATCGCTGGTAAGATTATTCTGGATCATGATTATGATTCATTTTTAATAAAAAGATGTAAAAATGATTTTGGAGGCGCTGGGTATCGATCCCAGTACCTCTCGCATGCTAAGCGAGCGCTCTACCATGTGAGCTACGCCCCCCTGTGATCTAGATTGCTGGTAAGATTATTTTGGATTATGATTATGATTAATTTCTAATAAAAAGTGGTAAAAATGATTTTGGAGGCGCTGGGTATCGATCCCAGTATCTCTCGCATGCTAAGCGAGCGCTCTACCATGTGAGCTACGCCCCCCTGTGATCTAGATCGCTGGTAAGATTATTCTGGATCATGATTATGATTCATTTTCAATAAAAAGATGTAAAAATAATTTTGGAGGCGCCGGGCATCGATCCCGGTACCTCTCGCATGCAAAGCGAGCGCTCTACCATGTGAGCTACGCCCCCCTGTGATCTAGATCGCTGGTAAGATTATTCTGGATCATGATTATGATTCATTTTCAATAAAAAGATGTAAAAATAATTTTGGAGGCGCCGGGCATCGATCCCGGTACCTCTCGCATGCAAAGCGAGCGCTCTACCATGTGAGCTACGCCCCCCTGTGATCTAGATTGCTGGTAAGATTATTCAATAAAAAGATGTAAAAATAATTTTGGAGGCGCCGGGCATCGATCCCGGTACCTCTCGCATGCAAAGCGAGCGCTCTACCATGTGAGCTACGCCGCCCTGTGATCTAGATCGCTGGTAAGATTATTCTGGATCATGATTATGATTCATTTTTAATAAAAAGATGTAAAAATGATTTTGGAGGCGCTGGGTATCGATCCCAGTACCTCTCGCATGCTAAGCGAGCGCTCTACCATGTGAGCTACGCCCCCCTGTGATCTAGATCGCTGGTAAGATTATTCTGGATCATGATTATGATTCATTTTCAATAAAAAGATGTAAAAATAATTTTGGAGGCGCCGGGTATCGATCCCGGTACCTCTCGCATGCTAAGCGAGCGCTCTACCATCTGAGCTACGCCCCCTTGTAATGTAATTCTATAGTAAGATCAATCCGGTTCAGAAAAGTGATCTACTTTTGGTGAAAGGTACCAGAAAAAAAATTATATTGGAGGCGCCGGGTATCGATCCCGGTACCTCTCGCATGCTAAGCGAGCGCTCTACCATGTGAGCTACGCCCCCATATGGTCTGGATCGCTGGCAAAATTATTTTAAATCATGATAATGATCCATTTTCAATAAAAAGATGTAAAAATAATCTTGGAGGCGCCGGGCATCGATCCCGGTACCTCTCGCATGCTAAGCGAGCGCTCTACCATGTGAGCTACGCCCCCATATGGTCTAGATTGCTGGCAAGATTATTCTGGATTATGATGATGATTAATTTCTAATAAAAAGTGGTAAAAATGATTTTGGAGGCGCTGGGTATCGATCTTAAACCTTTCGCATGCTAAGAGAGCGCTCTATCATGTGAGCTACACCCCCTTATGATCTAGATTGTTAGCTAGATTATTTTGGATCTCAATCCTGATCTATTTTTTGAAGAGAAAGATATATGTATAGTTTTGTCAAATTTTAATATTTATGTTATTATTTGTAATATAAATTTGCTACATGTCCATGTTATTGATTTCCATGATTGACTGAAGATTTTGAGTAATTTATCTCTGAGTAGAAGATAAATTTTATCTTTGAAAATTTCAGTATTTATATTTCGCATGTACGAGATAAACACGGTGTTTTTCCTCGACATCCTGGCGACACTGTCATCGATTTTATACAAAAATAATGTTCCAGCATTCTAGACACAGTCTGTGATTCATTCGATGATTGCGTAGTTTTCGACAAAAGTAAATAATTCTGCAAGTTTGGAAATGCGACGGTATTTCTGTAAATCGCAATTGGACATCGTAAATGGAGTATAAACGTTCGTTGAAACAAATATTAAATAAAGCTCGCTGAGAATGCAATATTGAACTGTGTGTACCGATTGCAATGGACTTGCAAATGTACCAATATAGCAGTGGTATGATTGCACGTGCAATGCGAAAATTTAATGATAAAACATGTCATTATAGTTGAATGTTTTGTAAAGAATATTTATTGATGAAATAAATGCTATTCAGAATTTTAATAAGAATATTAATATGCAATAGTGAATGTAAATATTAATATTTTGTAAATGTATAATATTTTATAAAAATATGAAAATAGATTTATGTTTTGTGGTAATAAAATTCCCGTAGAATGAATAATGAAAAACGATCACAGATTTTTATTAAAATCAACTTCAAGAAAACTAGTAATTTTGGCACAAGTAGGGAAATCGATGCCAATATGTTTAAGGTTGAATACGATATGTAGTGTACGATTGCGTGTTGAAGATTCTAATCATTTTCTTCGTCTCAGTAATATCGAAGTACATAGTTTTAATATCAGAATGTCTGATTCGAATTTGGCATGCGGAAACTGTAGAAATAAGTTAATATATTCAAGATCTTTTTTCCACATTAGGCAATTATTTTACGATTATCAATGATCGTAATCTGTTTGATTATTCATGTAAATCAGTAGATCATGTATAATAGAGCACATCGTTTTTGTGGGAGAAGTACCAAGATCGATACCTGGCATCTGTTAGATATTTTTTTTAATAATTTTATTTATCGCGCAATTACCAGTGATCGTAAGGGTTTTCTGAATGATTGCGAGCGTTGCAAATGAAACGATAAGTTGAAGTGGTATGTCAAACCGTCGAAAAGAAAATCCATTTAATGGAGAAAGGACGTGACGCGCCCATTACATTTGTCTTCCATCGAATGATACTCAATTATCGATGATGGTAATAATCTTGATCACTTCGATGGCTAGATGGACGAGACGAGAGAATTGTAATTCAAGTAGTTATATCGAGAGCCTTTCTGCTTGGCATGCAAACAGTACTGTAATCGATTTCCGATATCCACGCCTTTCTTTCGGTACTTTACAATTGTCAGCAATAATAACGATATGATGTGGTGGATGATTGTTATCTTGTTATTCCTTCTCGTTTTGTAACAGACGTATGAGGCTTATCAAAATTAACGAACTATAATATTATTTTTTAGTCACGCAATTATTTTTGCTTTTTATTCTCAAAGCTATATAGAATCTATTTTAATATTTGCAATTAAATTTTTTTAAATTTAAATTGTGAATATGTTCTTATTTCGAGTTAGCTGTATTGAAATATGATAATATTCTATATTATAAAAAAAGAAAGAATAGTATTTGACGATAATTATATATAGAATTTCATGCTTTGCTCATTTTTGCAATATTCTCTTGTATCCGATGGTTTTACAAAAGATATTCTTTTACATTTTTGTAATATTTTTCAATTCTTTTTTACAGTATTACACGAGCGATGTAACACGTGGAGGCACACGTAGAGAAGGTTGGGGCAGCGCAGAAGCGACGGAGATGGTGCTCAATAATCTCTTCTATATCACAGCGAAGTTCTCGGATGAACATCCTAAAGAGACAGAAGAGCTTTGGGCGACTCTGTGCGGTTGTTGGCCAAACAATCTTAAAGTGATAATTCGCTACTTGATTATCGTCTCAGGAATGGCACCTCAGGAATTGTTACCATATGTAAGAGTGACACTTTTAAATAGCTTTATTTACGGACGACGAGACGACAATAATCTTGAAAAATATTGAATTATTATAGGCAAAACGTGTAGTACTGTATTTGGCGCGGGCTCGTCCGGATCGTCTTGTCGATGAAATGATGACAGAATTGGAAACGGTTGAGACTCTGAATTGCTTGATCGAGCGGACGGAAACGCCGCCCTTCTATCGGCTCACCAGCATGAGAAAAGCTTCGTCACATAGCGACGCGCCCGCTGCTGATCCTGCCAATCCTCCCCGTGATCTCGGCGTTGAAAAGGGTACCATCCATACGAAAAGACACTCCGGCGAAGATCCTGTCAAAACTGGGTGAGTGGCGCTCATTGAAATTTTTTTATTATTTAGTTGAAATTCCGAGGTTTCTTAGTGAAATCTCTTATCTTAACTTTATTTTATTCACGAAAGGAAAGGAATATCTAAAGATAATTAATTTTATGATCACGATTGGTGCGGTGCTTCATGGTATCAATTAATTGAATATAATATTAATTGGAACTTTTTTGAAGATGCTTAAACTCTTCTTTCGCAGCTCGAAATCCGATACCGCTCTTCGAGCACTCGCGGGGTTTCAAACTCCAAGGGCAGAAAAAACGAGGACTGCAAGCGGTCCGCCAGTTCTTCCAGACGATCTATCAACTCCGACGACGGAAGCTGAGGTATATTACTCTATTGAAACTTGATTTATCGTTATAAAAAGTAAATTTATATAGTTGAAAGCTCTTGCTTCTATTAACGATAAAACGAAGAGTAAAAATACGAGAAAACACGTAATGCATCTTAATAGTGATCCAATTTAAAAAATGATAAATATTACTTTTAGTTAACTACCGACGAGTCATGTTACGCCGCTCGCAACGGACCCGTTGGAGTGAACGGAAAGATGCCGTGCGTTGACGAAAAGTTTGATATTCCTCAACCGCATCCTTTGCCAATGCCGGAATACGGCGGGTATTTCGCTCCTCTAACTGAATACCTGCCGGATAGCTCTCAACCGATAAGTGGATTTCACAGGTAATTACGAACTATATTCATATTTCATCATAAATAGAGTTTATTCTTTCAAAGTACATAGTCAAGAGGGAAGTTTATTTTGTAACTTATCCACATACATCCAACCATTCTTTATCTTTGACATATATATATATAACGCGCATTAATAACTTGATATATATATATATATATATATATATATATATATATATATATATATATAACGCGCATTAATAACTTGATATTTCTGTCAGGTGCAACATTGCCGTGATGCTGCTTACTGATGTGGTCATCGACGGGATCCAGCTCGACTGGGCCATACATGTTCCCTTGATGCTGCACATAGTCTTTCTTGGTCTGGATCATTCGAGACCATTGGTGCGAGATCATTGTCGGTGCTTGCTATTGAACTTGCTGGTCGTGCTCGGTGACCACCGTGATCACCTCGGCGTGGCGCGCGTGCTGCTCGCTTCGAAAACGGAACAATTGGGATTGGGACTCTCCACTCCGACTCTGCCGGTGTTGGAGCATAATTTCACGGAGATAGATCCAGAGTTTGACAGCTATCTGTACGGTCCACCTGCGGTTCCACCGCCTACAACGCCTCCACCGTCATCCTCGCCACCTCCGCCTTCTTCGCCGCCGCCTCCGCCACCTCCTCCACCGCCACCGCCGCCACCACCTATGCCTCCCGATTCCTCAGCATCTCCGCCGGCACCTCCGCCACCTCCGCCTCCGCCTCCTCCTCCACCATTACCGTCTTCCTCGGTTACGGATGGTACACCTACTCATTCATCTTTGTCATCGACGTCAACCCCGCCAATGTCGATGAATCACTCGAATCACTCGACAATAGATGATAATAAAGATTATGGAAATTCTCATTATGGTGAGCTAACCAGATGTACTATATAAATTTAGTTTTATATACTTTGTATTTATAAAAAAGAATTTCACAGAAATAAAAGAAACGATTTTGCAGAACCAGCGGTGTGTAACAGCTGGCCGGCCTCAAGCGGAACGGCGACGAATGCAGTGCCGCCTGTTATTGTAACACCGGAAGACACGCATAATTGGACCGGTCCTCAGCCAGGTCCTAATATGCCGATACAAGATGTCATTAAGTCTTTAATTAATTTTTTAGCGTCTAGGTATGCACATTAATTATATATTTGAAAAAATAACATTCTTGATTTAATATTATCTCCCATGATAGGACAAATCAACCGCTTTGGAATTACGAGGATATGACTGCGAAGGTGTGGTGGGTGCGTAGCGCCGAACAACTCACAATATTATTGCGACACGTGTTACGTGTCTTTAGAGACTCCTTGCCCCATGCGTTAGTCAGTCAAAGATGGGCACAAACAGCGCTGCAATTAGGCCTTTCTTGCTCATCCAGACATTATGCCGGCAGATCTTTGCAAGTTTTTAGGGCGCTACGTGTTCCCATAACATCTAGAATGCTGTCTGATATCTTGTCCAGACTGGTGGAGACAGTTGCTGAACAAGGCGAAGACATGCAGGTATAAACAGTTTTATCATCAATATAATTGCAATTGTTTAAGACATTGCAGTTAATAATAATTTGAAAAAGTTTTAAATTGATTAACATCTTGAATATTTTGTATGATTATTATTACTTATATTATTATTATCTTTATGTACATCAGGGATATGTAACAGAATTGTTACTAACATTGGAAGCGGCTGTCGATTCGCTCGAGTCAGACTTCAGGCCGCTCGATTTCATGAAAGAGATCTTTAAATCGACGCCTAATTTGAATAACAAGGATGCCGTATCGGGAAATGTGATCGGAGGAAAGCGCAGTCCAGGAGGTGGAAACGGTTATCCAGCTGGTCCTCACATGTTCTCTCACTTGAATCAAGGTGGACACACGAGGAGCACTAGTTATTCAGTTAGTTACTGTATGAAGAGGTCCAGCGGTGGGAATTCCGCGACTAGCGATATGAAAGGTTATTATTACATTCGATGTTTCCTATTGTATTTAATACAAGCTTTCTCTTCATGTATGAATAAAATTTTAATTTTACTTTACTGATTTTTTTGTGAATGAAAATTTTTATTTGCAGAACTGGAAAATAGAACTGGCGGCAACAAGTATCCTAACACGAATCTGTCTAGATCAAGATCGGCGCAATCTTTGAAGTTACTGGGTGACTCCGCCACGCAGGACGACAAAATGACGATACTAGCACAACTGTTCTGGTTATCGGTATCTCTACTTGAATCGGATTACGAGCATGAGTTCCTCTTAGCGCTGCGGCTACTCAGTCGCGTGCTGCACAGATTACCGCTCGATCGACCGGACGCCCGGGACAAGGTTGAGAAACTGCAACAGCAATTACGATGGTCCTCGTTTCCCGGTGTACACGCGCTATTATTGAAAGGATGCACCAGTCCGAATACCTACGAACCAGTTGTTACATTATTGTCACAATTTACGCCTCTGCTAGATCTGCCAGTGGTCGATCCCACGCAAAGTCTTGCGTTTCCGATGAACGTTGTATCGTTGCTGCCTTACATGCTGCTAAATTACGAAGACGCTAATGAACTTTGTATCAGAAGCGCTGAAAATATTGCGCAAGTAAGACTATTTTTATTTAATTTTTTGCCACATTAACAAATGAAAGGTATTGCATGCGCTTACTTTTTTGTAGGTGAGTGCAGAAAAGGGAAAAAAATTAGAGAATCTTGGTACAGTCATGACATTGTACAGCAGGCGTACTTTCAGCAAGGAAAGCTTTCAGTGGACTAAGTGCGTAGTGAAATATCTTTACGATTCCTATGCTCATCTTAGTTTCAATATGCTTGCTTTCCTTGTCGAAGTACTAGAGAAAGGTCCGAGCAGCGTGGCATTGCCGGTACTTAGTATTATACATTGCATGTTACATTATGTGGATTTGGCGTCTCCAGCTGCACAACCCATCAATACCGAACTGTTGAGAGTGATCTCTAAATATGTCGAGGTAAAATTTCAAGTATTTAATTAGTTTTATAATTAAATATCTATTCAATGATTACATATGCTATTAATTTGCAATATTTATCTAATGAATAAACTAACGTTTCAGGGCACTCAGTGGAAAGAAGCACTGAAAATCTTGAAGCTTGTAGTGACAAGATCGTCGACACTCGTAGCGCCACCAACTTCGATGCATGGTTCATCTTGGGATTCTTCGCTATCATCACCGCATCCTAGCTTCACCGATACGGAAATATTTACAAAGAAAGAGCTACCAGGTAAATCGACATCTCTGCTTAAATTAATCAATACGTATTTATTTTTCTCCTAGACGTATATCATCATTTTGCTTTTTTCTTTGTGACGCGGCATGCATGCATGGCACGGATGATTTATTGCACAACAGCCAGGTTGCGATAAGAATAACAATAGTGATAGTCTTTTCCCCAAAATAAAATTGTTATTTTTCTAAATTCAATGTACTTCAAATTATGTTGTGTTTTCTTAAATATGTATCGCTTATGTTTCTACGATTACTTAAATTTCAAGATATATATCTGGAAGCTTTTTAGCAAAATGTAATAAAAATTGTATTTTATCATTTTTCTTATCTGTATAGAAATACAGATTCTATTTTTATCAATCATTTCTTTTAATTTATAATATTCTTGACTGTTTCACTTTTAATGAACAGGAAGAACGATGGACTTCACGTTTGATCTATCTCAAACACCAGTAATCGGTCGACGTTGGCTGATACGTCAAGGTACTGAGGAAAAATTAATCAGTTCTCCACGTTGCTCGTTATCTTTATCGCCAGCTGATAATAATGCTATTGCCGGATGGAAGAGGCCTTGGATGTCGCAGGTATAATTATTAACATTTTCAAATAAGAATTTATTATGATTATAATTAAAATAGAAATTTGATTAGTAATTGACAAAGCTTGCAGAAAATTAGGTGTAATAATGGAATCATATGCAGAAAATTTGATGTAATAATGTAATCGAATTATGTAGTAGTTGAATTATGTATCTAAGATAAATTTTTAACTTTTTTTAATAGGGCCGTGTCAGAGAGTGCTTGGTAAATCTATTGACGACATGTGGACAAAGAGTTGGTTTACCAAAGAGCCCATCGGTACGTTTTTATTTGCGACACATTTTTCAATTATTAATTCGAATAGTGTAAACGTGGCCTATCCTATGTGAATGATACAATTATGTATATTTATATACAATTATATATTATTTTATTTCAAATTATATCTAAAATGTATATAAAATATTGATATTTTGTAAATTTTTTTAAGAGATAATTTTACATAAATATAGATATTTTAAAAAGTTATTTAAAATAAAATAACGTAATTGTATAATATATACATATATATGTATGTATATATCATTAGTTAACATGATTCTTGTCACATCAGAACATGCTATAGCATGCATTACAGCGGAAGGCGGGCACGTTTTTTGAGCATTTTGATTTATTTGACAACATTAGAAAATAGTCCATACGATTAATGTTCATCTGACATTTTTGGAGCTCTGGAGTCACCGCCTGAAGTGTTATTATAATTAAGAATTATCCTGTACATACATCTTACAAAAAACAACTGACTCTCATTATGTACCCTTTCTAGGATGAGCACATTAGTTCAATGACATTATATAGCAAGGTAAAGGGTTACTTATAAATGCAATTTGCACACCCGCTGTAATTCGCAATAGTACAAATATTTGTACTTGTAATTAATTGCATTGTTCTATAAGTCGTACTTCCACGCTTCAGTCTGCTTTATAAAAATGTCTTCACTCGCATTGTTACAGGAATAATGTAAATAAGATCTTTGTATAAAGTGGTAGTAGTCTAATTTTGCAGCACAGCCATCTGAGATCTATTATCTTTTCACGCTTTATCATCTATATTGATTATTCAAGAAATTATATGTGCATTTATAACAGAAAATATTTTACGTATTCTTGATGCTGGATACGTAGATTGTATAATCTTATAATCTGACGATATGTTATCAGTTGTTTTAATATAAAATAATGTTCATTATTAAATATATGTACATAATTATATGCAGGCGACTCCATTACGCTATCGCATTAGCTATTAATCTTTTCAAAACTTTATAACGTTATGTTGCTAAATACATATAAATTTAATACGCGTGCGCATTATTGCTGATTAAATATTAAAGTTTATCCTTTGATATTAATATAATTATTATTATATGGATATTGTTTATTAGAATCTAAAGAAAATTGCGATAGCTCCAGAGCACTGTATATAATTTATTACGCATATATGCATAATTGCTAAATATTTTGAGTAAATTTACGTAATTAATTAGAATTAAACATATTAAAAGCAATTACCGATCGAGGGATTTAATTGAGAAGCAGCGAGATATAAGTGGATTCTGTAATATTGAATATTATTTAGTGTCATAGTACCTTTTTTCTAAAAGATATGAGATACTTATTCATAGTTCTTAATTCTTTTTGCCTTCAAATAAATTGTTTTGTTACGAGATGATGCCGAAGAGATTTGGAGGCAAAAAACAATTTATGAAATTGTTATTTATGTATTTGCTTTTAATTCCTCCTATTTCTTTGTTTACATATATATTTTTTATATTAATCGTTTTTTTTTTAAATTCAGGTCATATTTAGTCAAAGTTCGGACTTGATGGAAAGACAATCATCCATGGCTTCCTCAACGGAAGAAGTTTCCGGTGCAAATAACGATTTGAGCGGAGGATCTAGACGAGATGATGAGCAGTTTGGCGTATTTAAGGACTTCGATTTCCTTGAATATGAAAGCGAAAGCGTCGAGGTAAGTCCACTTTATTATGCCTTTCAAATGGAGAATACTAATTTCACAATTTTTTCTCGTTAAATTTTACAGGGTGAAAGTACGGACAACTTTAATTGGGGAGTTCGACGTCGTCCTCTTAGTGAAGGAGAAGAACGAGAACCCAGTTTGCGACAGTTCGAGGAAAGTTTAAGTGAAAAGACGCCATCATCCAGTAAACTCACAACACGGGTAAATATATAAAAAATTAATTAGTTTTATTATACGTATATAATTTTTATGGTCTCTCTCTCTCTCTCTCTCTCTCTCTCTATATATATATATATATATATATATATATATATATATATATTTCTTATTTTCAATTATTTGTATTAATAAAATTTAGGATACACAGCGCGGTGTCACTGAAGAATCGTCGGATGACGAGGCAGGGTCAGAATCACCTTTGGATGAAGTACCAGGAGGATCTGGAACGGGGCAGGAGGCGAATAGCATTCCAGGGATGTTCCCACCGTCTTCTCTGTCGTTAATACCTAGTCGCACGCGTCACGATTCATCCACAAGGTCTGACACATCGTAAGTTTCTGTCTAAAGGACCTTTGAAAACGAAATATATTAATCGATTTTATTTGAATTCTTTACCTGTAGCGGGTCGAGTGCAGGAGATCTCGGAGATGTGACACCTTGTAACGCATCACCCAACTTGTCCGCGTTGATGCCATTCCGACAAGTCGTACGAGATGATGCCGAGGAGATTTGGAGACAACAAATTCAAAGTCTTATCACTCAAGCTCCATACAACACTTTGAGCTTCTTCCAATTGCTGAGCAAGATCTTGAGGGTAGATATTGCCTTCCCGCCTCCAAATATAATTTATTTTAAATACTGCTACATTTTACAAAAAAATTAATGAATTGTTACTTTTCTTAAAAAAAGTTACAAGGAAATCATTGTGTTTTATAGGATGTGAGCAGTAAATCTGTCGGTCTTACACGCGAAGCAAGTGCCTTGCTTTGTAATGGCAGCTCAGCTTCAGCTCACTTAGGTTGTCATTTATCTGGTCATGCCGAGCTACTTAGCTCAAAAGCTGAGCCGCCTCTGGTGTGGTTCTCAGTGACGATATTCGCAAATCAGCGATTAAACGAGACGCTACGCTTTGGAATGTTGGAGGTACAAGAACATCTGGAGACATTTTTGGATAGGAAAGATCATGCTACGGAAGTAAGTTTCGTTAAGATATTTAAGACTAAGACAAATAGCTACGGTATTTATTTTTCTTTTAGTGTTTGGAGGCAGCTAAAGCAACCGCTAAGCTTCAGGCATTAGGCGGTAGTCACACCACTGAAGCAGGCGTCGAAGAAATGCTATTAGACCTAGGCAGAGCACTCTACAAGTTGCATTTCCAGTTGCTTTTATTGATCGAAGCATCTAACAAAATGCTAGGAGCGCTAATGAACGCCGCTAGAAATGTACAAATTTCTTTGCAAGATCTGTCCGTTGAGATCGCCAATATGAAGATAGCATTGAGCAGAGCGCTCGAAGAAAGCACCGAGAGCGAACGAGGAACACCCACTCCGACCCCTAGTCCTAGTCCTCTGCCGGGCACCGGAGCCGTAGAAGAAGTCGCCAGAGTTGCCGAACTTCTAAGAAACGCACGATGGTGTCCGGCACTCGAAGCCGTGAGACTTCACAGAGCACAATGGCCCGGAGACCCTTTTCACGATGACGACGATGTAACGACTGCCGTTAATATGTACTGCAAATACATAGGTCAAGATAGATCGGGTGAGAATTAGATACGCTTAATATACAATCAATTTTTTATTAGTTGTATGTTGTCACTATATCATTCATTTTTGTTTTATTATATATTTACGTGATTTATACTGTTAAATATAGCAATATGTGAAATATATGTTGACTTATATTTTGCATATCAATGTTTTAGATATATTTGTAGTGACAAGGAAAGATGACGAGATGTCAGAAATATTTGGCAGATTAATGGAAAGTCTGTTTGAAGTGCTAGCGGCTGTGACAGGATTGGAAGCGTCTACGAAGGCTGCGCGCAATCAGCACGACTCTAACCACGTGAAAAACGATTGTTAATATAAGCTTTAACCATATAGTATTTCGAATCGTATAGATTTAAGTTGCCGCATATATACATATTTAATTGTCGTACGTACGTAGAAGTCTTGTATACGATGGTAGGTAAGTGTATATACCTATATCCTATATCACAAAAAAAAAATCCTTAGATCCGTTATTCTTTTTTTTTTTAATGCGAATAACGTAATGAATTGATATCGATTGTAAATTTGGCGAAATAAATTATCGAAATCTCGAGGCTGACGTTTTGAAATTTGTACACAATCTTTTTTTAGGCATCTAATTAGGATGGTTATGCGAAAGAGACGGTCGATGTATAGCATATGGCCTGCGGAAGAACCTCAGGTTGAATCTTTTGAAGATGTGACGCGTTTTGTAAGAAGATTCGTTGATTTAGCGATTATCGCTGCAATAAAGATTGTCGCTGTCATGGTTCGTTAAATTTCTTATCTTATCGTCAGTTATGGTATATATGAATAATTTGTATACATTCATGTATATATTACCATGTAGAATATATTGAGATAGCTCGTAACAATTGTTAATATTATAATATATATAACAATTGTTTATATTATTATATATCTTATATAACAATATAACAATTATATAATTATATTTATTGTTTATAAATAATTGTTATTTGTACCAATCGCTCTTAACTGTAGGAGCATCAGTCCTCGCTCAGCCATTCGGAATGGCCTACGTGTGGAGATATGAATGTGCGAAACGGTCTGCGATGTGTGAAAGAGAAAATGCACAGATGGAACCAATTATCGGTATAATTCAGAAAGAGGTCGATCATCAAAACTACATACACGCTTAATTAATCTTCTTCGGCAGGCTTTGAGAAGTTGGATGTTCCATGTAAAGTTTATCGGCCTTAACAGAGAAGGGACCGCCGAATTCTACATATATCAGGTTCTGTGGAGCATACCCACACCGGCATATCCGGAGCCATATGTGACTGTCAGCGTGTTCTTCTACATTGCGGCGAGTCGCGTGCAGCCGCCGCACTTTCCAGTCGACGTTAGTTTGTTATGTATATTTTCAGCTCTTTCCCCTTGCTCTTTCTGTTTCTCTCTTTCTCTCGCTCTCTCTTTCTTGCGTGCACGTCATTAGACGTCGGCGAGAACGAGCAGATCTGGGTAATATTGGGAATCACTTAGCACGTTTTATCATAGTTTGAGAACGTGATATAAATATTTAAAATATAAAAGTACACCGTACTTCATTTATCATTACATTTACATGAACTTGTACCCGAAGTACCAGCCAGGTTTTACGTGTAGGTAGGCACGCGTTAAATTGATAGCTTACATTTTACACGATTTTGTAAATGCGAATAATTTTTTAATAGGTCACATATGTATTCGAAGGACATCAGTTTGTGCATCGGTTGGATGTAGTCTTTAAACCAAAGTGGCTTTACGACATTCTCGATATGAAGACTATGCTGTTCAAAACTTTCACATTTTAAGGTATTGTTTCTATTTATTTAACGCTTTTATGAGAAAAACTGTATTTATTTTCTTAAAATTATAGAATTATAAAACAATTTTTATCTGCAATTAATAAGAATTTATATGTGTGGTTCACACAAATATATTCTGCATATCGAAACGCAAGCACGATTCTTCTGTAGAACGGCTGCAGCTTTTTCATATGGCAGATTTTTAAGCGCCTGCACCAGAGTGCAGAGTGTCGTAAAAGTAAGAGTGTCGGATTTCCGCGAATCGGGCACGCGCCGGCCGCAATCTGGTCCAACACCGGACGCAGTTTCATTCTGCTCAGTTAAACAATACGAGCAGGTGATACTCCGCATCGTAAGAGCGAGAGTGCGCACTGTGTACTGCCATATTGCCATTCCCAATCGCACATTTACGACCTTTGCATTAAATCATTAACAGTCGTTACAGGATTCACAGTATTTCCTTGTTTATGGCTGTAGAAATGGAAAAAAGCAAGATTAGACAGTTTATTGATACTGAACCGATTTATTGGTAGTAGAATTTCTTATAAAAATACAATAAGTAACATAAACCATAAATAAAATCAGACTTTCAATATATATTAAAATATTCTTGTTTTTGTTACATATTACTCTAACGGAAAAATTTATACGAATAAGTACAATGTTTTATTAAAAATAGAAATTATTTTCTTTTTCATAGAAATATTTGTTTGTTCATAGAAATGCTTATTTTTTTGCAAAGATATTTTTAGAAACATGTATTTTAATTATTAAAATTAATAGTTTTCGAATTTTAGCGTTTTTTTTTTTTAAGATTTTTATAGCATTTTTTGTGTAGAATTTTGTAAAACTTTTTCCATTAGAGTTGTAGTATAATTATAGAAATTTGAGATTTTATACAAAAAAATTCCGTGGAAAAATATTGTAAATCCTGTTCTCTTCTTTACACAGTTGGTATTTCCATTTATAAACAATACTTTTGTTTTGCTAGCATTGAACTATGATGGGTATCAATAAGTGGTTGGTAGTCTCACTCATCCTCTCCCACAGAGTTGATACACGTAGCCGACCACAGAAAGAATCTATTTACGATCCCGCGGAGGACACTGAGGAGGTGTGAACGCGTTGGTCCCTGCTGGGCCCAATCCCAACTTCTGTTACACATTCTCAGCTTTGGATAATAAGACGAATAGATAAAACAATTCGAAAACCAGAGAGGGTACCCTCATTTGTACACATGCGAGTCGAACGACGCCGGGAGGTCTCTTGCGATGCCTCAGCAGGAGCCAGAAGAGATGGCAGACCACGTGTCAGGCATATCGAGACCCGGACACGTGGTTGCATTCTTAATATCGATTTAATTTTTTTTCTCAGGTAATTCTAAAGAAAGAAACATTTTGGCATTTTATGTATCACTTGATATTCTGAAAGCATTTGAGATGTTTGCATGAGTCATAATTAGATTAGATTATTTTTAATTCAACGATTATAATACATGGGTATATCTGTAAATGAAACGTCAACCACGTTGTAAATGTTGGATTTGACTAATATCCATTTTTATCAATTTGGATTAACTTTAATCTCGGTTTAACTTATTTTTTATCCTAGGTAGCAAATTAACATTATTTGTCGTCACTTTAATATCAGAATAAGATCTTTAACGACATTTTAACGTCAAAATGACGATAAGTAACGTCAGCTCGTTATGTAGGATTTTTTTTGTAGAATTAAAACAAGATGGAAAGTAAATCAAATCAAGATTACTATAATAATTCCCAGCAAACACCAAATATAATATAGAAGTAATGTCATATAACATAGGTACGTGTTTGCTGGGTCATTGATGAAGTTTAATGAATCTCGCAACTTGTACAATCCCTTTTCTTTCCGTTGAGGAACCGTTCTCTAAACGGGAAAGCGAGACCGATCACTCGTCGCTTCACAAACAATCAATCCGAGTTATGTGGGTCAAAGCGTGCGTGATATCGGTTTACGACCGCCAACGGCGCCGACCACGGTGGCAACAACCACCGCCTATTTATACGACGTAGGGCTTTTTGTCAGTTGTGGGGTGGTTCCAGTCCTAAACATCACATCCGCCGAAATGTGTGCCTTCTACGCTGACCGGAGAGAAAGAGGATCGCGGGGGACCGCGAGAGGCAGTGACGGCGACGACGAAGACGAAGCGCGAGGGAAGCCACGACAGGAACCACCGCCTCAGCTTTCTTCAGCGGCTTCAAACATCCGCTGCACCAGCCGCCGCCAGATCTCTCGTTTACCCCCTGCCACCTCGGTTCGCGCTTCAAAGGAACGCTCGTGCACTCGTTCATTTCCCTTTTTCACGTCGGAAGCGAAAGGATGCGTCTCGAGTGCGTCTCTGCCCGCGGTCTCTTTCTGACGCTTGTCAAAGTCTCCGCTACGTTTCCGGCTCTTCTTGCTGACGTGTTCTATACTATAGTTTAAAATTAATTATTAATATATATGAGTATAATAAAGTAAGAAAATATAGATATTTAATATTATGTACACTGTATGTATATTTACCATTTTAAGCATTCTAGAAGCAGGAAACATAAAAATTGGACAGCCAACAGTTCAATTTTTTCACGTCGTGTTACGAGAGGACTTTCTTGATCGACTGTGACCGCGTGTCACGGAGGGAGAGAGATCGCGAGATACATCTGGACCAGGACGATCGGACACGTCTCGGCCTTCTTCGAGACGAAAGAAACGAGAGAAGGGGGATGACCGGTGGACGCTGCGCGACACGCATTGTACGCCGGACCCACGTGCACGCGCGAGAGGCAGCAGCTCGTCGAATCACCAGCTGCCGATTCGCCGAGTCGACTCCTGGAAGCACGGGAGTTGATCTAAAATTAGCGGTCCCCGACATGGCACCCCCGCCTAGCCCTTACATGGCCACGTTACGGGCATACACTCGGCTACTTCGAAGGAGAGAGAGATATAGAGAGAGAGAGTTGGGAGAAAGAGAGGAGAGAAAAAGGGAAACAATAATAATCGCAGCCTACCCGGCACGAGTTGATCACGCGCGAGATCTAGCAGCTGGAACTCGTCGACGTCCGGCATGATTGGACCTTACTCCAGGAACGATTGGCGGAAGCTTATGTTAGCGAAATTTAAAAGGAAACTTTGCATTGTGAAGTAATGGCAATTACGAAAAAGAATGAAGAATTTCATTACTTTTTACACAGAGAAAGGATCTATTTTTTTTATCTTCAACTCACATTTATTACGACTAAACACGGCTATCTAATACTGATTCTTTGATTAATTTGAATACCCAAAATATCAAACGTAAAGCTGTATAGGTATGTTTAGCATATTTGAAATTTCTTTTGCTATATTTTACATACCCACACACATGTATATATAATTTTAAGCTGTAATTTCCTGTAATTTTTTTTTTTGACAGCATAAAACTGTACAAAGTATTAGAATCTCTTTTTTATCACTGTACGAGACAGGAAGTACCGTACGGGTTAGCAATGAACCACATGGCTCCCGGATGAATGAACGGTGTAATGAACGATGTCATGCCATATCCAAGATAACGCGTTAATGTGCTGGAAAAGTTCTCAATGAAGTACTGATTAATATCAAACACACGTGAGATAACATTTAATCTTATTTAATTTTTATTACTTCCTTGATTGATGAATCGACTTTTTATCCTCATTATTTTATATTGTCATAAATCAATTAAACATTTAAATAAATAGTTATTCGTGTATTGTCTCTCATTATACATGAATAATTTATTTCAACTCTATTTTGCTTTTCTTTTTTTTTTTATTCTGATATTTATAATTCTAATATAAATAAAACGAACTGTTTGACATCTTCTAATTGTATATGGAAGGAGATTGTAATAAATATAATGTGCTCAAATCCGCCTTAATAGAAAGCATCCGGAGGGTTGAAAAATAGAGAGCTGCTGGTCTCTCGCGTGCGGTTCGATTAATCGCATTTCGCGGATCTCCATCCTAAGTTCATCGTACCGGGTACATCGTTGGTATAGGCTCGCCTAACATTGAAATGAGAGATCCTTTGCGGACTCCTTGTAGGAGGAACGAACCCCGTTCCGCAGTACATCTGCGTCGAGCGGATGCAGACTGCATTTTATGGCCGCCCAATGCACAACCGATTCTTATTCGTGCACCCGCACTCACACCCTCCATCGTTCTCCGCTGAGCACGCAGTACAACGACTTCTATAATTAGATTTCCTTCCTTCTTTTGGATTTAGACACCTTCGCGGCCGCGAGTGATCTTTTGACCTGCGAAAATTAAAAGGAAGAGATTCGAAGAATATTGAAATATTTCAGCTTTCCAATCGATATTGATGTACATGATTTCTCAATTAAATAATTTATTGTTTATTTTCTTCCAACTAAATTTGAAAATTAATGGAATAATTACACTTACCAAAAAGCACACAAAGAAATTAATGGGATAATTTAATGTCTCTATTGTAATTTATTATCTTTTTTATATTGATCGTGACTTAATCGATGATCCACAGGTTTGGACGCGATGTTACGACGGCTTGAAAGGACCACGCACTCTGCGTGTCATAGGTTTCACTTCGGCTATTTCGAACAGGTTGCGCTCGTATCTATTTTTCGATCATTGGCATCGGTAGGATCCACGGATTCTTGCGCTGTCGACGACAGGTAGACATGGACATAATATAAACGGCGATAGTTAAATCGAGTCGCCATACATGAGCGCAACTCGCCATGCCAAGTGCTTGCTATCATCATCATTGCATGTAGATATCACTTAATCGTTGGTTATCAGCCAAAACGCCTCTAAACTTGTTTCAACCGTGCAAAATCGCGATATTTCGATTCAGGGTTGAAGTGCCAGTCTCTGTTGACATATATCTTCTAGTTAATTAAATTTTTTAATAACTAGGCATCATCGTTCTATTTGCTATTTCTATTAAGGGCCAACCACACCTGTGCAAGCTGTCTTTATTATGTCAGAAGCATAAAATTGGGCGAATGCCGCTTGCAATTTTACATAAGAGTTGTATAAATATATAACAGATGTAACTAGCTATGTATACATGTGACTATTTTTTTATCAAATTTGACAGCATAGAAGTCGTATAAGTCACGGGAAATTTTGCTATATATTATTCAATTATTTCTGGAATACTTCTATATATAAAAAAAATTGTAATTTTTTTCGAAAAAATTGTAATCGTCAATAATCACAGTTGATTCTCATTAGTCTTTTTTTAAATATTATAATTTTTTTCTTTTTTAAATCTTGTTTTATCAAATGTGCTTTTTTATAAGTGTAAGTGTACGCTATTTTTATGTATCGTTTAGTTAATTTTGCCTAATTACTTTATTTTTTAGTAGAGAGGCTCTGATTTATGATAATTGCCCGGAAACCGACAATCGTCACAAGAGCCACGCTTCCTGTCACGCTGTGCTTTCGTCAATGGGTGAGAGATAAATTGGTGAGGTACGATTTCGAAATTAGTATTTCTAGATCGTATAAAAATATCATTGTGCAATATCTTACTAGAAACTTGTCAAATGAGGGATTAATGTTCAGACTGTACGATAAAAATTACAATTGATTAATTTAAGTAGAAAATCATAGCGAAATAATTTCACACAGTTATTTAATTGATTAAAAGACTTAGTGTTCAAAGAACTCATGTTTATAGATCTAGAAACTTATAGTTTATAGATTTAGAATAATTTTAAAAATTTTTAAATTAAAAATTCTAATTTACAGTTTTTGAAGCACCTCTACAAAATCATAACTTGTGTAGTTTATATGAATTAAAGCAAAACGAAAGATTTGTTGCAAATATTTTATATACCTCTTTGAAATCTCTTTACTGAAAAAAAATCTATCGATTCTTATATGTTATGACGCCTTGGCAAGTCGAATCCGTCCCTGATCTGCATGCAAATACGAGCTAAACTTAGAGATGTCCGATTTCCCTCGTTACGACAGATCGCATTTTCGTCTTCATCGACCTTAATCATCTTTTTCTAGCTTCGATCTCTAAGTATGTCCCACGTTATGCCTTATAGATTACGTCCCTTTGATCATTCAAACATTATTCGAATTTATTTGAAAAAAAGTATAAACACATTCTATGCAAATAATACAAGTCGAAACTAAAATTAATCCTTTGGGACCCAATTTCTTTTTCCTTTGATAACTACTTTGGACAATTTCTACTTATTGACGTAAAACGGGAATTTTGTGGCACATGCGATATTTCGGTATTTATAACATATAATATTGTCTAATTCAATTCTCGTAGGTCATTTTTGAGTCCCAGAGAACACAACGGCGGCAAGGTACAAATTCGGTACCTTTGGGCCTCAAAGTGTTAAGATAACACGGCTTAACGGACGCACCGACTCGTGGCTGGATTCTTCAATGGGCCACTAGAAAGAAGAGTTTCTGAATGGGCACGCACACGCATCCGAAACGCGTCACGCACGTATAGCGCGATATTCCCGTGGATCTTATAGCGGTAAGATATCATTGCGTACAAGATGCGCGTCTCCACTGAGTGTCTAATATTATACTGCTACACAAGGCACATCGTGACGCACGCGATGTTTGTACGAATTATTTCGAACTCCTTTGCGTCAAGACACATCTTAAAATAATTGTATCTGAAACAAAGTAATTAAAAAATACAAAATTAACGTCAGTAGTAAATGTTGTACAATATTAATAGTTCATCAAATTATTCTTGTTAGTTAGGTAATTTATGTTAGTTCTATTATTTTCGCATTTCTTTTTTGCTTAATAATAATATCGTAAGATAATATTTGACGATTATAAAAAAACATTTATTTCTTTGCTTATATCATCAAATTTGATATAGAAAAGATTACGATTGAACTTTTTTAAGAAGAAAAACTTGATTTGAAAAAATATATGTGAAACTTTTTACATTCTAAGATTTACAAAAAAAAAGAAATTGATTAAATCGCCCTGGCAACAGACTACCGATTATAGCTGCTACTGATGTTTTGAGATCCCATATGGGCATAAAGCCCTCCGGGATAATCGCGTGCACGGGTCGCATGCGTCTTGTAGACGCACGCGTGTTAAAGGGAAGGCGGTGGAAAAGGGAATTCGAGCTCGGAGATGAGACGACGGTGAGAGAGATGGAGAGGGTGGGCGCGTGTCGGTCGCGTGCCTATTGCCACCGGTGACTCGGTTGTATATCTGCGACCCTCTCCGGGTCCCTTTAACCGCCCTCTTCGCCGTTTTTCCTGCGGCGCGGGTCTGACAAGGAGATATTTCTCAGACAATAACATTTCCGCCGGCGATGAAGATCAACCGTCGACACATGTATCGCATAAAATTACAAGGAGATTTAATAGATCGATGAAGGTTCCTTTTATCACCGTGACAAACGACGGAGACGTTTGCCGTAAGAGAAGCCGCAAGAAATTGAATTTAAGAGACTAAGAAATGAAATTGATTGTGGTCGACCCATCAGAATCTAATTACTATGAAAATTCACCTCTCTTTCTATGATATATTCAAACGTACCAATAATTTGTTCAACTGTTGACGATACTTGCTTAAATTTGTCACAGTATAGTTCAAGACCATGACCATGACCCCTTCGCCGTCTAGTTCACTTCCTTTTCCTGTCAGCACGGTCCATAAAGACCGCCTGGGCAATAGCGTTGAAAGAAACAGAATAAAGACGCTGCTGGCATACACAGCCTTGACTAAGCAGATTCTTATAATATTTTTATTTTATATATATATATTGCCTTTTGAATGAAAAAATATTGTAATTAAAAGGGCTTTTAAAAAAGGAACGAATTAGATCTCGCAGAAAGTGGAGTATACCCGAAATTAATTGCGAGGTCAGACTGCGGTACACTATACGAGACGAGCCTGTCTTTGCAGGTGGCAAGCAGGCATGCAAAATCGAAAACGGAGGGCGAGCACGCATACGAGCACGTGCTCGCATTTTGCAAGAGGCCCTCTTTTCAGAAACTGCGCGGCGGCGGCGGCAGAGACGTTGGCGGCGATCAGCTGGCGGTGTTTCTCTCTTTTCTCTCCGATCTTCGCAAGACCAAGGGAGAGAGGCGAGTCAGAAAAAAAACGCCAGAAAGAACGAAAGTGAACGTCGCCACCCCTTCTTCGTTGCGCGCACCCGCATCCTGTGGCAGCTTTCGTAAAAACCGTCGGCCCTGTCGGTTTCCATTCAAAAGCACGAGTCACGGGGGCTCATTTACGAATTTCATGACGAAACCCTACACTGGCTGAAGAGCGAGGCGTCTGCGATCTCGATCGAAGCGTCAGGAACCGAGCTTAGAGATGAATTGATAAGTAGACACGAATAAAAGGAGAGGGTGCGATCGTCTATTGAAGAAAGATCTCGCTTTTGGATTACGTCAAAGTATTGTAATCTATCTCTGAAACACACATAAGATAAAGAGATTTTATTTAAAAATATAATAATAAACATACAAATTATTAAGAAATCTAAACTCAAATAAATAATTTATGAAATTCGTCACAAGACAAGATCAGTGTTTCTGTCGAGCTGAAATTTGTAATTTGCGTAAAATGTGGATGGAAAGTGTTGAAAAATAATGGGGATTATTTCATGAATTACGGTATGTTTCGATTTTTCAATAAATACTGAATTTTATATTGCTGCAAACAAATTGGACATCTCATATCATTTTTTAAATGATTCGACATAATTATTTTTAAATCTGTGTTTCAGCAAAATTGTTTTTTCCGTGTATGGACACGATACGGAAATAAAAGTGAATAACTGTAGCAATGTGACTTGATATAAAATGAATAATGATAATAAAATTAATCGCAAGTGAACTCGTCATTTTTGACATGATATAAATACATTACGGCTACATGTCAATCAGAACATAAAATTTTACTGAATAATATCAAATGACCGGTTGGACAGAGAGATTCCCTTCGAAGGGGAGCACTCCAGCAGCACCGAGGCGAAGGGCAAGTAGCTGAATTCGTACCGATGCAGGCGATGTAAGAATAGCAACACGATCGAGAAGGCGAGGAGGAAGGAGAGAAATGAAACAGGCGGCTGATCGCTGTCTCCGGAAGGAACTGTCTCCCTTTATCCTCGAAGACATTCCTCCGAACACGAGCCAACGTGTCGTACGGTGACTCTCCCCCAAAGGGAGGCGCTTCCACGGACGTCTCCACCCAGCGTTAACCTCTTGCACCCAGAACTAAATTAAGAGTCGTTCCGGTCCAAGTTTTTTGCCACCGGCACTTCTCGAACCTTTTTTTCTTCCCGAACCTTACTCGATACATCGAAAGTATCAACCCGTTATATTTCTTCGCCATGTCTAAATATTTCAGACCCATCAGAACATCAGACCCAAGATATATATCTGTTGTAGCTTTTACTAATTTACTAAATTACACTCAATTCTTTAATTATAATTCTTGTTTAATTAATTTTTATTTTTTTATATGATAAATAAATTAAAGTTATGATTGCGATAGCAGTATTAGGCGATTAATTTATTTTTAACGCTTGTACACAGAATTACTTGATTATATTGAATTTTTTGTTGCAGTTTACCCACATTTTCGACGAAAGTGTAATTTTTTCGTGATTTTCATGAAACTTTGCTTAAGGCAAAATAGAATCATCGGTCTACCATTTATCTGCGTACAGTGGTGTATTGTTCTCCCCGTTCGCTCGCCTAAAAACAGCAACAATGCGGCGGAACATAATCGAGGCGCACGCAACGCCTATTCCTGCATAATGATTCACGTACCGTGAATAGAGAATGGTCATTAAGCTGCGTCGCCCGGTGTCATTGCACCCTAGATCCTAGAGGACGTATAGGGGAGCCGCTAAGGAAAGCGCAGACGGAAAAGTTGGAGGTACACGTAAACGGCTGAAAATCTTGACGCCTTGGCACCCGGCCAGATCTCTTCGCAGCTTATCTTCGGCCCTCGTCTTCTTCATCCCTCATCCTCCGGTGGGCGCTCTTCTGCGAAAGGCGGTCCACACCGGACTTTTATTCCGTTTTCCCGCCGATGACTACACGACGCACTGTTTCGCGGAAGCGCCCGATCGTCCTCGTCATCGTATTGCTATTCTCGGAATCTGGACGGTTTAATAGGTCCGTCCGATTACGAATCCTAGGCGCACAAGTGTTTAGATTCTGAAGCTTCTTTCGCGGAGAACTGATTATTATTTCGTGATGTCTGTGTTGCCGTAAATGTTTGTGATTACACGCGGCTCAGAACTTTTTTAGCGGCCACCTGGTGCCAACATTCAGTTTCTGTTAATCTCTCGTCGCAACTCCATTTGTAAATTTATTTTTAAATCACAAATAAAATGATAAAATCTGCATTTATATTATAGAAAATACATTTTTCTAACAAGGGGAGAACTAGAGGTGGAAATGCCCTTTTCAAATGCAATTTGTTGCAAAAGTTCTTTGAGTTCATAGTAAGAATCTTAAAACCAGCTTTAGACCTAGCTTTTAGTTTTTCAAAAAATAAGAAAAAATATAAAAATACTGAAGTCATCGAATCAATCCATAAACTACATGCAGAGAAAAGTTTCTTCGAGTTAAAAAAAAAATTTGTTTCTACCAAAGAAATTTGTGCATTGCTATATGGTTAAAGAAAAATTTCTTTGAATTGAAGAAATTTTTCGGTTATTTTTTTTTATTAGAATTAATTTAAACGTAATTTTTCTTTAGGTATATTTACACATATATTACGTAATGATATAAAATTAACTTCTTTCCTCCATTTCCTAAAATCTATCATTTTACCAAGCATAAGTTTATAGATTCGACTTCAAAAATTTAATATTTATTTTTCTTTGAAAAAATACTAAGCGATATCTGAAGCTAGGATTTGTAATGTAGACACGAAGGAATGTCTTTTGCAACATATCGCATTTTGAAAGGGCGGTTTTTTCTTCTGCTCCTCCCTTTGTAAGTTAGGATAGATTGATTGTTATTATAATAATGTTAATACGGCTTGTCACAGAGCCGAGATTAAGATATTTTTTCGAGATTGCACTGTTTTCAAAGATTTTTTACTCAATTTTATCACATAGTAAAAAATTATTGCAAATAACGTACTATAAATTTTTGTTTATTACAATTCAACATATTTCTTTACAGGTATGCATGCGAATATAATCAAACATTTTGTAAAAAAAAAATTGGAAGAAGTCATTGGAATTTACTCACGTCATCACCAAACAAAATTGAGAAACGAACGAGTTCGAGAAAAATTCGCCAACTGACGAATCTCGTCGCGAGATTCTAGATTCCAATCTTCTCGGCCTACCTTGTCGCGCCTCGTGGATGGCCGTGGAATAGAAGAGAGGTGGTTTACCCGAAGACCACGACAGCTGCATCGAGCCAGCGGGGCCTGAAAATAGCACGACAACCCCATGCCGAGGCCGCCGGAGGAGCGGCGAAGTCGAGGTTCTCTCTCTTTCTCTCTCTCTCCGCCTCTTCATGCATACTCCGAACCTCTAGAAAGCCGCCCACCTACGAGCCTTTTAAATAGCAATCGCGTGCTTTTCCCTTTTTTCCGGCACGCGGAAAGTACTTGCTGCGTCAACCGGTCGACGCGAGGAAAAGAGGGTGGCGCGCGCGCGGGAGGCCGCTGATTTATAGGAGGACCCGTGCGTGTCCGGATACTTTACGGGACGACGACACACGATACAGTCACGCTCTCACCCATCCTAAACGATCCCGGCCACCTCGTGGAATCACTCCTAATGACTCTGTATCCCTCCGTCATCGACGCAAAAAGAAAACTACATCCGCCCCCGCACTTATCCATCTTTCTCAAGCGAGAAATTACCTAAAATGGGAAAATTCCCCTCTTACAAGTACGTCCCAATTTAGTAAACTTGTACAAATCATTCAATATAATTTATTGCAATCCAGTCATTCTGAATCTCATCAGGCATTTCTTGGTGCTACCAAGTCTTCAGCATCGACCATTTTTCCGCACTACTCTTTCGGCATAGCGCCGCACGTGACCGCGACGATCGCGATTTATTCGTCAAGATCTCCTCCTCGCTATCGCCTGTCGTCGACATCGCGTATTTCCTCCTCCTCCGCATCTGGGAGCGCTCCAAGAGCGCCGAAAATACGCGAATCGCGCTGGTGGGCGGACAAAATACCTTTGGGCACCTGTAGGATGCGTCGCCGGATAAAGCGCGCAGAAAGCACCACGAGATGCATGCTGCCTAGCATTATTGGTGCCGGTTACGCTAATGGATGTTCTGCAGTCGAATTGCGTCAGTAGTTAAGGATGTGCTCTCGCTCGCTCGCCCGCTCGATGTGCTTGGTACGCGTGACTTTATTTTTGGCCGTCGACGACGATACCGTCAACGATTTACGATACCGCTGCCGAGACACCTGTTCCGCAGACTCCCATCTAGAGCTTTCTTGCGGGCGCGCGTTTTATCCGAAAACTTCACAAATATTTTGTTTTGCATGTAGACAGTCGAAGTATGGGGCGCTTCAATTTCTCTTCTTTTCTGAAGAATCTCAAGCATTTTTAATGTAGCGTGGAGAAATGACGCGGAATGGAATAAATATATCGAACAGTGGTGTAGCCGATTGCGAATCGTAAATTCTCACTGAATCGCAGAAATTGCGAATATTCTTGAGGAACAAATATATAAGCTATTTAAATACGCATAAGTAGATTAATAAAATTTGAAATAGACATTTCTTTACGAGACTTTACGTGTTTCTAAAGGTTCACAAATTGGACTGAATACATGTACACAGAAGAAATTAGTATCTTATCAACAATTCATTGCTTCATGTATAAGTAAGAATATAAAATTTTTTTTTAAGAACATGATAATCTTAAAGACATCATTTGCTTACATGAAGAAACAAAATTTCTATTTTATATATGAAACAATGAATTGATACTAATTATTTTTTCTGTGTAATCGAATTGATCTTTCTCGATTAAAATCATTCTTTTTTATTAATAAAAGAAATTGAAAATACAAATGAAAATTATTTATCTCTCAATTTGAATCACATTTTTCTTATTTCAGAATAAAGTTTAATAAAATTTGTATTTCTAATATAGCTATAAAAATATTTGAAGTGTGAAAGTTTATTAGCAAAATTGCAAGTAAAAATAATAATTAACTTTTAAAGCTAAAAGAAATCAGCATTTTAAAATTGTTGACAGAAAGCAATGTCCAAGAAATTCTGGGATGTTCTCTTAATCTGAATATTTCGCACTTAGAATAAGTTTCAGGAAGAAACGCTTCTGATCTTTTTCTTCTAATCGCTTTAGGACACGCGTTTCGCGCAAAGAACGAGATACTATGCAGGCAGTGGGGCTTTTTGGTCGACGATTGAATGAATGCCACGCGAGTTAGTCAGCGCCGCGGTGCTAAATTCGGCGGACGCCTGGCGTCGCGCCAGAAGAACCACCCAGCGCACCAACCTGTGCTTCTACCCTGTAACCGCCGACGAAATGGCGCCGTTATCATATCTGCTCGCCATCGTTTTCTCCGTTTAAATAACGTCCAAATAGATAGACGAATAATGTTGATTCTATCAAATTCTCCGAATGTGCAGCTTAAGATCCATTGCTAGCTTATTGTATTTTTGTCCCTTGCTTTTTTGCAAAAATTTAACATTATCAGAAGTAGACAAATAGTTTTAAAAATGTTTCGAATTTTAGGAATGAAAAGTAGAAATTACACTGAGAGAAAAATTATTAAATTTTGATAAATATTTATTCGAATATTACTAATGAAATATTTATTAAATATAAATATATGTATATTTATTTAGTTCAATCACCATTTAATTAAAGTATCATTTTTTTGATAGAATAAATATTTATGTACCGTCAATAGTACGAGATTGAATGATAGAATTCATTTTCTAAGGTGCAACAAATATACATATATCAATTAAAATTTTAATCAAAATTAAAATTGTCATTGTAAAAATTTATATGTAAAAACGTAATCAATTGTCTAAAAAGTTGTGAGTAAGAACTACTTAAAATAATAATAGATAATAATAGATATAATAATAGATATTAAAACATTCAATAGCTAATTATAAATCTCTTCTTACAGTTTTTTACCGCGGCAAATTATGGAAGGAATTATCACG
This sequence comes from Solenopsis invicta, assembly GCF_016802725.1. Taxonomy (NCBI): domain Eukaryota; kingdom Metazoa; phylum Arthropoda; class Insecta; order Hymenoptera; family Formicidae; genus Solenopsis; species Solenopsis invicta. The sequence continues at coordinate 9,488,321 of NC_052674.1, read as the reverse complement.
TAATTACAGTATCACGCTCACGCAATTAATTTCGCCAATTTGCATTTGATTCAACGACTGCTGCAATTGGCAAGGGTCTAATAACGGACGACAATAAGGGATAACTTGTCGAGAGAAAATAAGGGTAGTTAGCAACCACCCTGCGCGAGCCGCAGGGGCCGCCCGTGTCCCTCCCGCGCGGTCTTTTATCCGTTCCCTCCTCCGCATGCACTCGCCACGCGTGTCACACATTGCCGACACACCAACGGGACGACCATCACATGCGCGGGAGGGAACCGGGCGGCCACGCTTCTGAGGCGCGTGCAGCTGAAGAAGAAGAAGAAGAGGAAGAAGAAGAACAAGAAGATGACGACGACGACGAAAAGCGCCGCGGCAACGGCGGTGGCTGCGGCAACGAAGGAGGTGGAGGGCGAGGGAGGTTGCGCTGCTATATGTAGCCCCGAATCTTAGCCGGGGCAACTATTGCGCCCGAAATTGCCGAAGCGAACGCAACCCCTGCTCCACTCGACATACACGCTTCCGAAACGGATCGTATCTCTCTTGACATCGTGACACACCGGTTCTACCCTCTCTTCGCGTAGTCTCCCCTTGATTGTAGATAGTAATTGGTGCAACGAGTGTGCTAGTTTGTGCGCCTTGAATTGATAAGCATGACTTGTGTGCTCTGAGGAGAAAAATCGAAGAGACGAGGAAGATGCCGCGAGCGTTTCTGATCACGCATCGCAGGTACAACGGTGTTGAAGAAGAGATCGCAGGATCTGAAAGAGGTACATTGTTTCTTTCGCGTGCTGCAGCTTTGATAAAACAATTGAAAAGCTTTAATTTAATTAATTATGATAAATTAGAGTAAAGTTCGAAAATTAAAAACCATTAAAAATTTATAGAAAAGAATACTTTAAAATAAAAATCAAATTTTTTTATTTTGTAGTTTGTATTGTAATTTAATATTATAAATATTTATTTTACTTGTAGATTATTGAACATATCAGTTATTAATTTAATTTATCATAATTTTCTAAAGCTATAAGTTAATAGAAAAGTATTGCATACTTGATGCAATTTAAAATATTGTTCTAGTTCATGTATTTCTTGCATAAATATTAATTTAAAGTTTAAAATTAATATTTTGTTTGAAAATATTTTTTCTAAATAATTTGCAATTCTATATGTTTACTAAATAATTCAAAGTTGATTTTTTATCAAAGAATTATATTTGAATTTAATGATTTTTCTAGTTAATGTATAATTTTTTCCTATTTATACTTTGATTATTTGACTATTTTTGTATAACTTTTACATAAGATAAAAGAAATCTCAATACTTGTAATATAAAAAGAAATTTATCATGTAACTCTAATGTGAAAATTTAAAATAAAATATAGCATGTACATTGCAAGTTTCCTGAAAATATATTTAACATATTAATGGCAGTGATGATATCGCGAATATCTTTCCTGCATCACCAAAGTAAATACATACATATTATTCCAAAGTTTGAGTCATCTATTAAATCCACAAAAATTCAATTTGGTATTTTTCGCAGAAAAATGAGACTCGTGACGTCGAAATCTCGCTTTTTTTTTACGCAACACGCATGACGATCGAAATCCCCTTTTCTCCGCGATCGAATTTAATCGGGAAGGAATCTGCTGGTCGTTGCTTCGCGATCAAGGTGGTGTGTCGCGCGGATTTAAGAATAGGAGACGCTAGATGCGTCACACACCAGGGCGGCCCACCGAGACGCATACCGTCGCGATGCCGTCAACCCCACCGCAGGCAGCTTTCCTTACAACGCGAACGTAACGCGTGTGTGTACACGTACATACTACGGAATACACAGAATAAACGCGTTAGGGAAGCGACGGGCGGGCGGGGGTTGGTGGCGTAGCTACTCTATTTCCGTTCTCCCCGAAAACGGAGCAGCGAGCGCGGCAGACCCCTGCTCCCGAAGGTGTTTTACGAGCCGCGCCGACGCCGGATTTCCCTGCCTATCGGTCGAGATTTATCAGAAGTGTTGCACTTGAAGTCACGTTCCACGTGCGATAGCCGCTGAAAGGCGCAATCAAATGCAAATTTATAAACTTTCTTTCGCGGAAATAGTTAAATATAGGATATATTATAATATGATAAAAATAATAGTAGGAGGATATGGATACATGTATGCTCTATAAGCGCTATAATATTATTTACTTTGATATTTTAAATTATTGGAAATATTAGAACTTTTAAATACAATAATTATAAAGTTTATGAATATTTTACGCATAATAATTTACATTAATTTTTGACCACAATAATATTTGTAGAACATATTATTTTCATAATACTTCATGGATATTGAAGTAATATATCACGAATGTTATGTCAAAACGGATGTATAACATCAACACAATATTCCCATCATAATATCAAAATAATAATATTCTTGGAATAGTATTTTAATTTTTCATAATATTTGTATAATATTTTAGGAATATTGTGTTCTTATAAGGCAGTGTATCATATAATCAGATATAATTGCTGGCTATATTAAAAAAACATGGCTAGTTATTTAAAAAATTGTTAATAGCGAAATAGATTTTGCTACAACCTTCTTAATTTGTGAATACTACATTTTTTTTATTTTCATACAGATTTCAGTCCGGAGAGGAGCGTAAGGCTGGCCGATTACAGCAGCGGTCAACCAACTTCCGATGGCGCCAGCGAGTGCGGCAGTGAGACGTCGTCCGAGTGCCCCGAGGAGCTGTACAACCTGACGAAGCTGGCGGAGGTGAGCCTGGCGGCGGCGGCGGGTACCTTGATTCATCACAACAATGTCATCTATCAGCGTCCGGCGTCATCCGGGATTGCACAGTATCCTGCGGAAGCGAGCAGGACCCTCGGGTCTCGACCTGCCGTCCAAGTGATGGGAAACCAGAACCAAGTCCTAGGCGAACGGACGAAGCTCTTCTTCGAGCGGATCGAGACCGAGAGGGAGATCCTGGAGACTCATTCCGAGGAGAAGGCTGCCTTGGAGATTTGCCTCTCGCCGCGGCATCCCTCCTGCTCCTCGCAGGAGGAATCCTGTCATTCGAAAGTACCGGTCGTCCCTGGTATTGACGTCGATCCGATATCGCTGCCTTCGACCGCGTCGATCCAAGGTCGCAGGACAGCCGCCGTGGAGGCCAAACCGGAGGATAATGAGGATCACGAGTGTCCCGACTGCGGCAAAAAGTACTCGACCTCCTCAAATCTGGCTAGACATCGTCAGACGCACAGGTCGCTGGGCGATAAAAAGGCCAGGAGGTGCCCGCATTGCGACAAGGTCTACGTCAGCATGCCGGCGTTCAGCATGCACGTGAGGACCCACAACCAAGGCTGCAAGTGCCATTATTGCGGCAAGTGTTTCTCCAGGCCGTGGCTGCTCCAGGGACACATACGCACGCATACAGGTAATGCTCTTGACATCGTTATCCAAAATTTATTTATCATACTTTTTGCTAACTCTGATACTTATGTAATTTAGTGTAACTGTATATAATCAGGTATCTGAAAAAATTAAGGATTGGTAATCGTTCGCTCTAAATTTAATTCATCAAAATTGTTTGACTCTCGGAGTTGTTTTTTGTCCGTGACCGATTGCGTTCTCTTATAATAATAGATTTCACGTAAATAAACTAAGGTAAACTATTTTTGAAGGGATTACGGTGAATTTAACAAACCTTCAATGAAGACAAATTCAAATTAATCATTCGCATGTGATTTTGGCACTCTCGGAGACGCGGCACTATTTTCAACCGAAAATTACTGATGTACAACTGTCGGTTGACATGCAACAATATATTTACGTCCTTCAATGCATTAAATAGTCTATTAAAAGTAATTAAGATGTTACCCGAGAAAGAGAAGAAATGTCAAATGTATTATATTATTTTTTATTATTTACCTTGAAACAATATAATAAAAAGTAATTGTATTCTTAAACAAATATTTGTTACATTTATGTTTTGAAACAGCATGTAAATCTGTTTACAATATTACCTATTTTTTTAAAGCTTCTTTAAACTCTACAATTATTATTCAAAATTTTTGAATGTACTACAGTCTTTTAAATGATTATATTTAAAAGATGCTTTTATTTAAGTGATAGACATTCTGAAATTTAAATATACACAAAAAGATTGTTATTTTCAATAATTATTTTCTCTGCTCTAGGTGAGAAACCTTTCAAGTGCACCATTTGCAACAAAGCCTTTGCCGACAAGTCGAACTTACGGGCTCACATACAGACACACTCGAATACCAAACCCCACGTGTGCGGTCGTTGTGGCAAGGCCTTTGCCTTGAAATCGTATCTGTACAAGCACGAAGAATCATCCTGCATGCGTGCCCATCACCGATCGTCCACGGACAAGCCCGAGCAGATCGAGCAGCAAAGAACATCATCGCCGGTAAAACCGAGTGCTCCCTTATCGTCGTCCTTGAACAGATCGCAGACGACGACGCCGTGTATCACGGCGTCGCCCACCAGTGTCATAGTTCCTCGACTAGGGCTTGAGCGTGACCAGAAAGACTCGCCGTCGGCGTTCTCCGCGATCATCAGGCACACCAGGACGTCAGACGTGTCCGCGGCGGCACCGTCGAAACGACCCTGCAGAGAGAAAACACCCTCGGACAATTCAGAGGGGCAGAGCCCGGATTTGGGGATCAAGGATCCAGAATACGTGTCTAGAATGGTCATCAGAACGTCGGTGATATCACCCAATCCGGAACACCTGCACCTCCGTTTCGAAAATGACGTTAAGAGTTCCTCGACTACGTTCGATTATTCCGACCCGACGAGATCCTCGTCCTTCTCGAGACCCGCCACGATGACTTTGGCCATCGCTTAAAAATCGATCGATACTTAGCGATCAAATCGAGTCAATCAATCAATAAAGAGAATTCAGATTTGACTTCGTACTTTAAAACGAATTTTTTACAACAAGGATTCTCTCGAGATTCACGAAACTCGATTGGAAATTATAATCAAATGGGGATTCCAGGGTATTCTAGAATTTTAAACGTCTCTGTATTTTGCAGGAAATTAAAAGTAAGTTCAGAAATTTCTTTTATTTTTCATTGGAAAATTATTGATCGAAATATCAATCATATCTCATTAAAGATTATAACGAGGTATGATTATAATACGAGATTATATTACCAAAAGATATAATTGAAAAATTGAAGAAGAAAATTTGAATTGTTAGAGTGATTGTATAGAAGTCACAAAGTTACCGATGTTTCACTTAATCATAAACTTTTAATTTAAAATGTGAATTTCTTTCTCATTGAAAATTTAATTCAAATTAAAACATTAACTTTTACATTAATATATATTGGTAACAGTTAATGGACAATTTCGATGGCGTTTTCGCGTTATCAAAGCTCTAATAGCACATAATATCAAATATCGTGATATCATACAAATATACATTATATGTTACAATACATTATATGAATATTCATACGATATCTAGAATATTCATCCTGGTATCTTGTATGCTGTTAGGGAGATTATTTACAATTTTTACTATTGACTGCTACTATGAATTTGTTTTAATTCTATAATCAAACAAAGACTATTTCTGGCAATGCTGAATAACATGACGAACATTAGCAAAGAAATCGACAGAGTATTGTGTGTGACAGATATTATTCCAAGCATCTTCCGAATTAGGGACCATCTAGCGATTAATTGTAATAACGTTAAATTTGTAAGTGTGTTTAATTTACCACAATTTGATGTAAAGTCGTGCCTATATAGTATCGGGTTGTGTTTTAGCACGCGCGCAACTCAATACAGAAGTTCCGAACAGAATTGGCATGTACAGATGAACGCGTGAAAAAGATTTTCGAGAGCGTCTGTTAAACGCCAAACTCGTGACCTTATCTATTTAAAGGCGTAGCGTCGCTATCGCGCGGCGTTAAGCGATTGAGATTGATCATCGACACGAACTGAATTACAGTGCCATCGTGTTATTATTTTAGGATTAAATGAGAGTTTCTCCGCGGCTCTTCGAGGCAGCTACCGAAGATGTAAATACATATGTACGAATGACAGGTGCGCGAAATGTGTGAAGCGAATATATCACAGGAAAGGTATGAAAATATATATTTGTCCTACATTTTTACATTTTTGCGATCGCAATTATGCGCGTCGTGATGCAAGTCGTTGCGTCAGGACGTTTTTAAAAGCAAAGGCGTGTATCTGTGATTCGGAATTGCATAAGAAGCCGGCTCCAGGCAATGCGATCACATGCCAAAAAAATTTATAGAAATAAAATATATATACAATATTATATATATTTCATATCATAGAAATAAGTTAAGACCCAGCTGGTCGTCCACTAGTGTACCCACCTGTTATGTGATGAATTTTGCTGTATTAATTTTTATGCAATTAGAATATTATGTGTGTAACATCCAACGAACATTATTCAGTCGAGCGCGTCGCTCACAGCCGTATTGTAGTTTTTGCCAGCAACGTTCTCCAGCAGCAAATTATTTGTAGCGACAATAAATAGGCCTTCTTTTTTCGTTCGTTTGCGGTGCCAGAGATTGGCGTCCGATCAGAGTGTCGAACTAGTCGAATCCGTTTCGCCATCGTGAACGCAATCTGCCGTGAGAAAGATCTCTCTTGATCTATCCTTAATTTATCGCGACAGACGTTATCTCGATTGATGGATATTAAATATCCCCTTTTTTCCGGGATACTCAACGAACGGCAAGATTACGCAGATTATGCGAGTGGCAACGGTTATGGTAAAGATTTTTTTGTAGATATAATGTCGCGTAAAACAAGATCGATCGCCACGTACGCCGAGGAATCCGCTCGAGTTGTACGTAATTATAATTAATTGACGAGTGATTCTCAGACACACACGTGCGTCCTAGTCATTCGATAGATCGCCCATGGATGAGAATAGGGATCCCGATCTCGCGATTAAGCACGTAGTCGCGTTGACCACATATTGTTGTAAATAGCATTCCCACTTTTACGTATTAGATTTTAGTCGCGCGCGCGTGAAGGTGAGACCGTTCCCTGGCGAAAATAAAGCGTAAATTTAGACGTCGGAATGTAAATAAAGCATAAGGAAAGTGTGATGAAAGCGTAAGCGATCTCTGTGTAAAGCGTAGATTGGGACATCGGAACGTAAGACACTTGTATGATGCTTGTACGACGTTTCAAGAAGCTTTTTATTTTCGCCAGGGTTTTGATGCCGTTTTTAGCTAGCGATTTATTACAACCGTTGTATTATACGTGCTATTTGTACACTGGAGTGCCTATGCGAAACATTTACCCGCATCTTTTTGTACGAATTGTAAAAGTATCTTGTTTATCGTAACGGAAGAATAATACATGAAGTGAAATATGTACATGTTCGAAAGCTCGAATTAACTTTGAATCCGTCATGTCCAGGTCTGTTTTCACACTGAGAAAAAAAAATGTATTGAAAAACTAAAATATTTAATCCGATATGTGCAACTAAATATTGAGTTAGTTTACTAAATTCTTGAAAATTAAAAAATTTAAATGAGGGTTGATACGAATGAACTTTGTTTTGTGCAACTAAATAATTGTTAAATCAATCAATGTTTAATTGATCGTATTGAACTAATATTTTAGTTTTTTCAATTTTTCAAATTTTTTTCTCAGTGCAATTCCTTCAATCCTGCCTCATGAGTGATAAAATTTAAAAGTTATATTAAATAATTTAATTCCACGCCCCTGTCGGATTGCAGCACGCGCAATCACATAAAGCTTCCCGTTGAATACTCTCCCGCGTCGCCATTTTATTTATTGAACTCATTATCGCGCCGATGAACCATGCGATCATTAGCTACGCTTGGTAGTAGGATAAACAGCGACTAACTGTGTTTAACAAATAGATTGGACTCGGTAATTAGGCCAACGAAAGCGAAAGTGACTAAACCCTCGATAAGTCAAGTTAACTCAATGTCGCTCGATTGGTACGTATTTACGCGACTTCAAATAGAAGCAAACGAATCTTTTTGTTTTAAATGTCATAAATCAAGCTTTATCAATAACGTAACTGAGAAGCCTGACTACTTTATGTATATTTATATTTTGTTTCTGAATTATAAATTGTCTCATAAATATTTTCAAATAAATATATAAATATATATTTACACTAAAATAAAAATTTTTTACGTTTCAATCATTTTTTTATATAATTTAAATTTAGGAAATATTTCTTTAATCAAGAAAATGATGTTAAAATAAATATAGTTATTTAAAAATAAAAAAATTTGTTAATGTATTATACACACACACACACACACACACAATTTATAATATCTAAATATATTTTATGTATGTGTATACATATAATTATATAATTGTATATGTTTACATATATAAAATATTTATACAAGGAAATTTTATTGAAAGAAATTTCAAATTTGTCAGAGTTTGGTTTAAAAAAAAAAATTGTTTGCAGGTTCGAAGTACCGTGCGATCTAAGCAACATAATACAATATAGCGAGATAAAATTCGGATTTTCGTTTCTTTTTAACTGCAAGATGGGATGTCTTCTAAGTCAATGATGGCCATAGGCGCATATCTTTCGGTAATGAGATCCACGGCGACAAGACGAGACCAAACGAGATAACGTGATACACACGAGCGTCTGTACGCACATAGATCACGACGCACATTCCCGGAATTTCGTCCAGCGATTCTTACTCCCGCCTCGCGGCCACATGGATCCTTATGATACCAAACGGCGCCTCGTGGGACCAGTTACGATGGAACCGAAGAAGACGGGACGCAGCAGAAGAAGCGAGATAGTCGGTGGGAATCTATTACAACGGGGTTGGAACATCGTCGAGACGTCGGTTCGCTTCAGTCGTGGAGATCTCGCAGAAGGTTCGAGCCATGCGGCCGTACCTCATCGTCCTGATCTACCTCGCGAGCACGGCACTCGCGAGGTACCATGTAAGTTTTTCATTTTCCAGTCGAGCACGGAGAGAAACATCGAGCCCGTTTTGCCACCTTTTTCTGTCACGCGTTCAATATTAATCGAAGTGCGTGATTCACAATACGTCCGAAAAAATTAAACGTGTTTGTGAATTAATGTGCTTTTGTATATCTTATAAATATCAAACTAGCAGTGAACAGGAAATTCATTTTACTAGAAATTGTACCATCTAGAATAAAGTTAACAATTCTTATTTTAATCACTCCATGTGAGTGTTTAATTATCTCATTAATTGAGTTATCAATTTATTGATTTACATTTATATTTATTAATCGTCGCTCTTTTAATACACAAGATTTTGAAGATGAGTAACAGGCACTTCCGGCGAAAGTGCTCAAGTTTCTGTTCGCGATTGTAAAACTGACCGGGTAGTTGCGGATTTGCAAAAGGTGATATTTAGATGTTTGCGTATGCGCGTGAGTCGCTTATTCATTAATTCAAGAGTAATAGATAGCTGCTTATCTCTCCTTCTTGCGATTTAGGGCACTTTACGTCGTCCGTGGTTCGCGCATCGTTGTGAAATTCAGCAAATCGCCGACGTGTATCATCTATCTGCGACGATAAACGCGGAAACGCGATCTCCCTGAGTGTCACCGCTCCATTCACGTCCGGAAATAAGCCGAGTCGTACGAGCTATAATTTCGAGATACTTAAAAATGATTAAAAATTGCTTTTGCGCAAAAAGATGCGCAAAACGCGTTTTTATATTAAACTTACGATGACTTCAGCCAAGCTCCACTTAACTTTCCAGTAAGAAAACTATCCTTAGTCCAGTAGTAGCAGTTTGGCAACAAATTCGATCAGAAATTGCATCAACAAATTAGTATCAGCTGTGACCGCATTAAGCTCACGTTTTCCTAATCAATCTACTGTCAAAATTTGTAGAGAGACTTCTGAGTTTGTTAATTTTGCCATATTTTTGCAACTTCTTCGTCGATCCGGCGAAAGCGCGTGCATCGGATTCAAAATAGGATGTCAATCATTACATCGAATTTGTCGTTCCAATTACGATATTCCGTTAAATATTACAGTGACGCACGCGAGACTAAGAGGAGACAGTTGCTTAAAGAAAAATTTGGAGATCAAAGCTCACGAGATAAAGACGGATGATACAGATTGCCCGGCCCGCTCTCGATCGCAACGCATTTTTCATCCCTCTTTTATCAGAGCTCGAAACTCTGTTAATGCCGTTTCCATGACTTATAATAGTCTTCAGGTCAATTAAGCAGTCTTCTCACCTTTCCACGACACTGTATTCTCGGTTTACATCCCTCTCCTCTTCCATCAAAGTATCAATATATAATTAAGAATTTCTTGTGTATAAGCACTATTTTAATTTTATTATTTTACTTCGAATTACATTTAATAATTACCTATAATCAATGTAAATTTATCTCTTCCCAAAACGATATCGATTGAGAGAAGAATGCAAATAAGAAATAAGTTGCGAATTTTAATTTCTAAGTACCGAACTAGAAAATCTGATGTACAAACTGACTCGCTTCAAATTCGATTTACCTCTCTCTGGAATTAAAAAATTACAGAGAACGTGAAGTTAAATTAAAGAAAAATTATAATTTTTCAAAAATATTGAAAGCAAATTGGAATACTAATTTTAATGTGTTATTTGACTGGCTTAGAAAGAGAAAAAATTTCATACAGATTTTTAAAATAAATAATTGTCATAAATAATATTAATATGTAATATTATATATTAGTTACATATATATAATTTATATAAAGAATTATTATATTGTGTTATTATTTTAATATTATTATTAATATTATAATATAATTTAAATATTATTATTCACAGGAAAAGACACGTTTCGATCGATCTGTTCACGAATATGAGATAAGAGATGCGGAAAACAATAATGAAAGAAAACAATGGTCTTTCACTGATGATGTAAGTAATTACGTTATTTTAATATTAAACTACGCTGATTAAAATTCATCATTTCACAACAGCAATTCGTTGCATACAAGAGCAGGAAAGAGAACGATTGCTATCTTGAAGATATAAGGCAGGGTCAGAATGTGTCACCTACAAAACGACAATTCAAGATATTCTATGCGTCGACAGCCCTCACGAAACTAGAGGTAGTAATGTGACGTATTGGAAGTGTATAAGTCGCGATATAACAGATTTCTATGTTTCTCAATAAATTTCTATACGTGCATATTTAAAAACAACAAAATGTTTCTTGCTATTTAATTTAGTTTTCTCAATGTAGTCATATTGTTGTAGAGGCTTAAGAACTGTATACAACAAAAATAAGATATTACCTAAATAATTATATGTAGAAATAATATAATAGATTATTAGTTAAGAAAATATCAACATGTAAATTTAATATTCTAACAGGCGTGGCAACTTGCTGGAGGTCGAATTGTGGATTTCTGCAACGGCCGTAATATTCTTTTATTGCAAACAACAAGACCTGTGCCTGGGCGAACTCTCGATCCCTTCTTCAATGAAATTCCTATGGACGAAAATGATATTTTGCCAAAACGCGTGGCCGACGTGATTCTCATACCATTGAAAGCTCGAATAAAGCGACAACTTCAACTCGAGCAACGAGAGAAGTTGAACAAAAATATCGATCGAATTCGTCGGCAGACGAATCAGTTTCGAGGGAAGTTTCGTGGTCAGACTCAATCTCAATATTTGAATTTTGGCGATGAAAAAAAAGAAGGCAAAGCCGAAGCTGAAGCTACTCAGCAATCTTCGCACGCGGTAGTTAGTAAGTAAATGCTTTACATTCAATTATTTTACATCACTGTATGATAAATAAATCTTTTTTAAGATAAAAAATGGTTACATTAAAACAATTTGGTTAAAAATAACAAATGGGTAAATTAAAAACTGAATAATAAGATCCTCTCTACAACATTGAATTTCTTGATTGATTTCAGATTTGAGTTATAAAATATTATGACTGAATAGATAAGAATTTTGTCAAAGAAAAAAATCAATTACATTTCTTTAGTCATTTACATAATTATTTTAATATCTCCTTCACAGGTGGTAGTCGCGGTATGGGTCAAGCACAAAGTATGTCATCAGGTAGTACTGGATGCGAAGATTGCCCTGGATATCGTGGATATCCTGACGGGATACCGGATAAGATACAAGTTTCACCTATAGGTGTTGATGGACAACGTCCAGATACTGGAATACCAGGTATTACACAGCCTGGAACAGGAGTCATTCCTGGAGTTATATCTTACCCTGGTGGGCAGATAATGTATCCAACTGGAGAAGTTCCTGGAAGCAGACCAGAAACTTATCCTGGAGGTGTTCGTCCTGGTACTGTGATACCAGGAATTGACGGGACGTATCCTGGAGGTGTTCGTCCTGGTACCATGATACCAGGAGCTGACGGGACGTATCCTGGAGATGTCCGTCCTGGTACCGTGATACCAGGAGCAGACGGGACATATCCTGGAGGTGTCCGTCCTGGCACTGTGATACCAGGAGTTGATGGAACGTATCCTGGAGGCGCCCGTCCTGGTACCGTGTTACCAGGAGCAGCCGGGACATATCCTGGAGGTGTCCGTCCTGGCACTGTAACAGCAGGAGTTGACGGAACGTATCCTGGAAGCGTTCGTCCTGGTACTGTAATACCAGGAGCAGACGGGACATATCCTGGAGGCGTTCGTCCTGGTATCGTGATACCAGGAGCAGACGGGACATATCCTGGAGGTGTCCGTCCTGGCACTGTGACACCAGGAGTTGATGGAACGTATCCTGGAGGCATCCGTCCTGGTACCGTGTTACCAGGAGCAGACGGGACATATCCTGGAGGTGTCCGTCCTGGCATTGTGACACCAGGAATTGACGGAACATATCCTGGAGGCGTTCGTCCTGGCACTGTGACACCAGGAGTTGATGGAACGTATCCTGGAGGCATCCGTCCTGGTACCGTGTTACCAGGAGCAGACGGGACATATCCTGGAGGTGTCCGTCCTGGCATTGTGACACCAGGAATTGACGGAACATATCCTGGAGGTGTTCGTCCTGGCACTGTGATACCAGGAATTGACGGGACGTATCCTGGAGGTGTTCGTCCTGGTACCGTGACACCAGGAGCAGACGGAACTTATCCTGGAGGCATCCGTCCTGGTACCGTGGTACCAGGAGCAGACGGGACATATCCTGGAGGTGTCCGTCCTGGCACTGTAACAGCAGGAGTTGATGGAACGTATCCTGGAGGTATTCAACCTGGACTCCAACCAGTGCAAGGTATCTATCCTGGTGGCATTGTAACTTCAGTAACAACGGGTACCACTGCTATTACTGGTGTTGGATCTTACCCGGTTAGTACCCTTCCTGGAACAGGCTTACCTAGTGGAACATATCCCGGAGTTCCTGGTACTCATGTCGGAACTGGAATCTATCCTGGCGGTGTCCGACCCGATTCGACTATCCCAGAACAAAGGATATATCCAGGTAGTGTTGTTCCAGGAAAGATAGTAATTCAAGGTGTTCATCCTGATGGACAGCAGACTGTCGTATTCCATCCCCAAGGTGTTCCAGCAGGCACTTTACCAAGCAGAGGTCAAGTTTCTGGTACGACTACATCTGGTACACAAATAATAACTTATCCAGATGGTCGACCAACAAATGGTCAAATTTTTTATCCTGGAGGTGCTCGTCCTGCTACTGTGACACCGGGAGTTGATGGCACATATCCTGGAGGTGTTCACCCAGGTATTGTGATACCAGGAACAACTGGTGTTATACAACCTGGCAGGCTCCCTGACGGAACTGGCACTGTTCCTGTACCAGATGGTCAAATTACATATCCAAGTGTTACATATCCTGGTACTATTCCAGGCACATATCCTGGCAATGCGCAACAAGTTACTTCTCCCAGTGGTACCTTATATCCTGGTCAAGGAACTTATCCAGGAGGACAAGCGCCAATTTATCCAAGTGAACAATATCCAGGCACGGGTATCAAAATTCCGGGAACAGGAGGCGTTCAGTATCCAACAGGTCAGACAATTGGAGAAACTGGTATTACTGGGCAGTATCCTAGTCAATATCCAGGTCAAGGAGTAAGTGGAGGACTTGGAACAGTAGGTGTAGTGGACGATGGTACCGAGTCGCAGGCATCGAGTTCCGTACAGCAGATAGACTCGGGTACTCAAGCGAGCGCTGCGGCTCAGGGTAAATACGGATCGGGCACAGCTCAGTCGCAGGTGACAGGCACTTATAGCGGTTCCGGCACCTTCTCGGCTCAGGCTGGTACCAGCGACGCCAACAAGAGTGCTCAGACTGAGATTAGTGGCGGTAAAGAAGGAGCTACTAGCAATGCGCAAGGTATTGCCGGTTACGGAAAGAGTCAGACGCAGGTTCAATTGGACTCTGACTCCGGAGCTACCTCGACAGGTGCTCAGAGCAGCGGCTGGAATCATGGTACCAACTCACAAGTGCAAGCAAGTTCCAAGGGTGGAATGGCGGACGCTCAAGCCAACGGTGAGGGTAGTACTTCCAGCCAGGCGCAAATCGGATTTCAGCCGTACTTAAAGAGCGACGATGAGAAGATGGAGAAGCATGCGACGCCATTTCGCGGTAGCGGAACAGCATCAGCTCAAAGTGGCACTCATCGAGGTCAGTCCCAATCACAGCTACAAGGTTCCTTCCAATACGGAATCACGTACACCGGTGCAGCGCAGGCTGGTTCCGGATCTGGTGCCGCATCTTCACGGAAGCCTTTTAATTTCACCGACACCGAACTCTTCAAGCCCTTTAAGGCGGTTTTTCCTTTGAAACGACCAGCGAATGTTGATAGCGCACATTCAAATCTGTCAGCAAGTTCTAATTACAACAGACAGGATGAAAAGCAAAATCGCGAGCAAGGCTTGCAAAGTAGTTCAACTTCAAGGCAGACCGTCGTCCTAACTTCTAAGAACAATCCAGACGATGCTGCTGACAAAAAAGTGGTAGCTACTGAAAAAGCGCAAATAGACGATACATACGATGAATACGATGACGATTACACGGATGAGAATGATTATCCTGCGGCTGCGGATTCGAAGTTGACAATCAAAGAGAAGTTCTCGGGAACTTTCTCGAATCCGAGCTCAAGTCATCAGAAATTTGACAAGACCATTCAGCAGCAGAGCCGCACTCAGTCGCAGGCAATACAGATCGCTAAAGGGAATCAGTACAATGTCCACGTTAATCAAGATTCAAACATACCGCGAACGGGCGATACTTTGCAACCGGGACAATCCGTATCAGGATACACCATCCCGCCTGGATTCCGCGGTCGAGTGATGTCGACCTCCGGCATCGAAACCGTTGCTCAGGGCGACGGCAAGTCTCAATCGCAGACTGTATCTTTGGTGTCAAAGGATTCCAATAATACCAAGCCATCGTCCACAGAGACTAGATCGCTTCAAACAAATTATGAGCGTCATTACATTGGTCGGCATACGTCGAAGAACCAAGAATCTCCCGTTAATCAAAACATATCTTTCGATAAGCATACAAGACCTACTCCGGCGATAGCGGCGAAACCAAGTTACTATACCGTAACCAACAGTTTTGCTGGAAAGATAAACGGCAGCAACG
This sequence comes from Solenopsis invicta, assembly GCF_016802725.1. NCBI lineage: Eukaryota > Metazoa > Arthropoda > Insecta > Hymenoptera > Formicidae > Solenopsis > Solenopsis invicta. Next base: position 9,472,709 of record NC_052674.1, on the reverse strand, counting down.
AACCGAAAAAATACGAACATCGATATTACACCAAAAGTTCCACCTGCGGTTACTTCACATTTTCTTGTAATGTCCTGTACGGTTCCAATGGCAGGACAAAGATCTGCAAGCCAAAAGTGCCAACATATCCCAATGGCACGCCTATGCGGTGTTGAATCACCAAATATATATGATATTTAACGGCAATTACAAAGCATCTTGTATTAAATCATTTCTTGTACTGAGAAAAAAAATTATTAACTTAAATATATTTTTCAACTTGATTGAATATCTTCAGTTTAAGCATTTACGTATTTAAATTAAACATATATGTAGTTAAGCTAAATATTTAAATGCTTAAACTGAAGTTCAAGTATTTAAGTCAAATATGTAAGATACCCAAACATAAACTCCGAATCATAATCTAAGTCAGATTATTGATGTACAAGAAACAAACACCAAGATGCCAGTGGAGTCTTGGTCTAGTAGTGAGAGTACTAACAGTTGGAACGACGGATCCTGAGTTCAAACTCAGCCAAGTTCCTTTATTTTTCAACTATCTCTCTAGAAAATCTACATCGGCAGCAAAGACATATGAAACAGTAATAACGGTATTTTGCAGATCTACAGAAATTATCTCACAAATACATAAATAATTGAACTGAAAAATTTAATCAAGTTGAAAAATTTAGTCAAGTTAAGAACTTTTTTTCAATATGTATTAAATCATTTTCCTCTTAGTTATATACTACAGTGGAATTTATGTGACTCACTTAGATCGTAAGTTAGATTGTGTTTGCCTAATTGCTTTCGCGTGCGTCGTCATTGTTATAACTCATTCTATCATAAATTTTATCATAAAAATGGTACATTCCGTCTCCATCAGCTTTTCAGCAGATAAAATAAATGTAGAAGTAAAACAGAAAACTTTTGTTCCTACGGATTAGCAAATAAAGATAATTTTTTGGGAAATCCACAGGAATAAAAGTTAAAAATATTACGTGTACTTCGATATTACAATTTCTTTATTGAGGTACTTCCAAATTATTGACTGTATAGCATGGGGTGAACATGTTATATCAATCGTTGCTATTTATTAAGTTTTATCAATAAAATACATTTTAACTGGAAGAAAAATTTTTTTCTCGTCTTATCTCTCTCGGCGATTAAGAAATATAATTAACAACATTCTTCTCAATTTGACATAGGTGATTGTATGAAAGTTCGTTTAGATTTTATCTACAATTCAGTATATGTCTATGACACATGGTACACTCGCGGACATGTAGATAAAGTATTGCTTCAACTTATACTATATAGAATTTTTCGGTATTGACATAAAATGTTTAGTTATAAATATCAGGTATCGTATCTTGTACATGATCTGTATTTCGCTACTCGATTTCGCCAATCTTTTTCGAGACGAAAAATACATGACGGAACAATGTTTTATTACACATGTATTTCGTGTGTGAATATCTATATCTATATATATCTATCTATCTATCTATCTATCTATCTATCTATATATATATATATATATATATATATATATATATATATATATATATATATATATGTATATACAGTATCTGTACACCAATGCTTTAAAAAAGGAATATAAGTGTAACTTACAAGCCAATAAAAGGAACGTATAAGAAAAAATGTGGAATGTGATAATTTACATTGATGACAAATGAAATGAGAAAAGATATGTGTTTACAATATAATATAAAAATAGAAAACGAATATGAGGGAATAAAAAATGATTATTTACAGGAAATAATAATAAAAACCAGTACAATATTTCCCTCACAATTGAGTAAATAACTATTGAACAACAAATATTGTATATGACTTATCCCTATAAGGACACAATATTAACATTATGTGAATATTACTAAAAATTTAAATAATATTAAAATAACATTCCAAGAATATTATTCAATATTTTTAATATTATTTTAATGTTATTTTAATATTTCTAATATTTTGTTAATGTTATATGTCCGTTTTTACATAATATTTGCTTATAGGGATTATTCATGTCGATCAATAGATAATTAAAATTATATATCATCGATTAATAAAGTATCATAAATGCAACATATATTTACATATATGCTTCTAGAAGTATTGATGTGTTCCTCATTAACACAATAGGCGCGTAGCTAATGAATTATTTGATAAGTACGTACAATTCTAGCACAGAGTCAAAGATTAAACAGAAAAAAAAAAATTTTGTCAAATGTCAAATTCTGTACTTTAGGCCCACTATAAGGTCACCTATCTGATTTGCATCTTTGTTAAATGACTTAAACAACACTCCATCGCTATCAACACTCCATTCGCTAGCGATCGAATACTAGGCTTGTTGCTCATTGCAAACTGTAATTTCGTCTAATCATTGTTTTATCGATTTAAGAGAGATGACTATATTAATAACGTACCTTCAACGCACTCATTGGAGTTGTTAATTTGGAACTTTTGCTCCCCAGTCCCATCTACTTCAGCGTCCGTTAAAGTTTCGTATGTCTCATTGTTACTGCAATAAAGTATATATTTTTTTAGTTCTAACATAGAGAAAATCGTGAATAGATAGAGATACCGATTTATTATTCTGCTTACCTATTTCTAAAATGTACCAGCTGTACGTTTGCAGATTCCAATTGCTCTATAAGATCTTTATTAGCTTGTTGCAATTTTCGTATGGTGTTTGTAGCAGCGTCAACCTCATCCTGAGCAGTGGCCAACTCTTTCTTCAACTCCTCTACTCTTGCTCTCAATCGTTTCACTTCCATTTCATATTGCTCGGACCGTCTCATCGCGTGTGATAACTCCGTTGTTTTCTCTGCTAAAGACTGTTTCAGTGTCGCCTGATACTGCTTCACTTCAAGCAACACCTGTGGGCAAAAGAAACAAAGTAATGATACTCATTTTAAGAAGCCTTACTCGATGCGATTATCGAACAGACCATGTTGCGAACTAGAATTTCATGCTGTAATTGTCTAGTGTCTGTGTCGGCCGTAGATACCGGTCGTGGTCGCCGTGATTCTATTCCTTCTTGCAGTTCGTATAGTTTTAAACGGAGCAGCTTGTTTTCTCGTTCTAAAGAAATTTTTTCAGTTTCTAGTTTCTCCCTTTTACTCCATTCTACTGCGTTTTCAGCTTGAAGTTTCTCTAGCTAAAATTTTGGAATACGAAGATGTAAATGTAGTTCTCTCTATAATACTCTATAATAATAATAATATGCATATAAAAATAAAAAAGTATAAACTTTAATATTTTATTGATTAATATTTAACAATTTCTTTAAAGAATACATGATTGTACTTATATAATATAAATAGCTTACTTCTGTCCTTAATTCAGTCAAACGAAAGTCCATGCTCTCCCCCTCACTTGTATTGTCTATCAAATCCACTATATGTTCATCATTAAGTTCGAGTTGAAAACGTTCTTTTAGCTCTGATAAATCTTTCATTGCGTCAGCTTTACTCTCAGATAAATCCTTACATTGCTCTCTTAATTGTTTAACCTCGGCTTTCAATTTTTCTACAGTCCGATGCAAAGAATTGTTTTCCCTTATAAAACAAAAGTAAAATAAATTGATGTATGATGTAAATTAGTTAATTTAAAATATTGATTCGTATACTTACTCTCTTTCCGCAGAAATAGTTTTCGTTGCCTCTTCCAATTTTATTTGCAAAGTTGACATTTTTTGAGTTAAATCTACATTATATATATCTAATGGCGATGATGGTTTCTCCAGCCCGTCCTTTTTGGTATTATTCTCCGTGATTAGTTTCGTAACGACTTTATCTAAAGAATTATTGGGACTTTCCTTATATAATTCAACCGCGTGTTTTGGCACAGCACCTTGCAACACATACTCCTCGATATCTCTTTCTGGCAAGATACTGTGACCTCCCGAAGCAACGTTCGATGTTTCATGCGAATTTTTACAAGACAACATATCCCTTTGTGCGTCTAATGCGTCACTAGCCTCGACGCTGTTATAAAACTCCAGTTGCTCGTCTAATCCAAAGGTAGTTCTTAATTGCGGAACTGATTCCAGAATGGTAAAAATGTGTTGGTCAAACTGCCCAGCGTGTTTCAAGAGTATCATATGTATCTTCTCCATCTCTTTCTTCAGCTGTTCATTCTGTAATTCTAATTCTTGAGATTCGTGCTTGAAAGTATTAGCGTCTTTGACGGCAATCTCTAATTTCGCCCTAAGAGCTTTCGCCTCGTCTCTAGCGGCGTTTCTCTCGTTCCTAACTTTACTCCACTTCTCGCGCCAATTGGCAGTACAGTCAGACCACCATCGCATCGTTTTTTCCATTTGTGCTGCTCGCGCTCTTGCCTCCTCGAGCTCACGTTGTCGTAAGGCCTGTTTGATGAGAAAATACAATAATTAATCGACAAAATAATTAATAAACAAACAATACTATAGTCAATCAAATCTCTTGGAAAATATATTTATAATTAACATAGACTTTAATTTATAATTATACACATCAAAAATGCTAAGAGCTTTATAAATTGCCTCTGTATCTTGATACGTTAACGCTTCGTTAGTATTTATACTAACATTGTAGTCGTCGCAGTTACTTATCAAAATCAGAAGTAATGTGGTACTCTAAGAATTAAGATGAAGCCTTGATAAAATGAAATCAAGACAATGTTGGCATCAAGACAAAGACAATCTTTTTAAAGAAATTATTCATAGAAGTCTCCAAAGCATAATTATATACATATATGTACATTATTTTTAAAATATAAAACGCCCTAACTGTAAAAAAGATAAATGTAAACATTTAAATATAATTACTTAGAGAATTAAATAATTATTTAGCAAAATAGCAATAAGTAACTTAACTTGTATCACTCATTGTAAAAAATTATTTAAGGGGGAAACCTCCTGTAAAATCGATTTTTTTCACGTTTTCTATTTTTTGCTTAAATTCTTAGGAAAACATATGGAAAAGAACATTAGAACACTTATAAGAGACTTCCTTTTATGTTAATTTCAAAGAAAGGTCAGTCGACCAGCGGCCGGAGCGCGTAGGTATACAAACATCTACCGACAAAAGAAGCCATACTGCTCGTAAAAAAAAATAGCGCAATTCCAGGAATTTCAGGAAGAGGAAGACCTGCTATACAGCCCTGGAATCATTGAATGATCAAAAATGGAGGTTTTAAATCAATTACAATTTTTTACGATTTTTTCATTACAAAAACATTAAACGTCGTTTTCTCAAAACGCTAAATTTTGTGCACCGTGCAATGTAACTCAAAAACTACTTGACCGATCAGCTTCAAATTTTACATACTCATTCTTCAACTATCTCGCCTCAGCATATACCTATCCGATCATTAATATTTTGCTTTAAACAATAATTATTAAAAAAAATTATGTCTTTTTGTTTATGTCGCCGTTTTTGCAATTTTATGAATTTTATTAATTATTTAGATATATGCTGTGCGTTTTTATAAACTAACGAAATTTTCTTGAAATTTTTGTTTCACTTTAATTTTGTGACCTCGGCGTTGCACGGCGTAAATTCAAGGAGCCAACTTCAAGCAACTGTTGTATTGAAATTTTTCAACACCAAAAAATTTTTTATAATTAGCTTAGCTTAAATAGTGAATATTATCTAGATTAGTATTTTATCTAGATCCAATAAATTTTGTCATTTAAAAAAAAATTGAGAAAAATCGGCCGTTTACTTGAGGTTCCCCCCTTAATTGTTAAATTGTAACATTTGAGAAAATTTATTGGCAAACAATACAACGGCCTGACAGACTGTTATCATATGTTTCCATTAATTTTATAAGTTTCTTACAATAAAAAATGTATATTTTTAATTACTCTGAATACTTGTAAATAGAGGAGGCAGAGAAAGATGTTTTAAAACAATTAAAGTAACAAAACGATAGGCTCTTTTCTGATACTATCAATAATTAATGTTGTATAACAGGGCTAATACCCATTTCCATCAATGTAGATTAACTTTGATCAGTTTAACTTTATCTTTTTCCAATTTTTAGAACTAAAGAAAGATAAAGAGTAAGTTAAATTGAGATCAAAGTTAATCTGCGTTGGTATGTATAAGTGAACCAGGCCAGTTAATAATGTCAGAACAAAAATAAATAATGTAATAACAATTCGCAATATTTACAATTTAATGACAGAGACGTTTCAATCTTTTACATAAAAATCATTTTCAGTGTCCGTTGATATTACAAATAAGCATGTTACAAAAAGACCTGTTTTTACTGTGTTTGGGGGAAAGTAAAATGAACATCATTTCTTATAGAAATTTGCTTTTCTTATAAATATTTGAAAATATCAGACATAATTGCAAGTTTGAACAGTTCGAATTAACTTCACCCATTCAGTAGCTAATATTCATGCAATATTACCTGCATGTATTGTAATATGTATTCATGGTAAGAACTTATTCTATTAAAGAGGGTAAATCATTTTTTTCTTTTGGCCTAAACACACAACCCATCTAATAAAAAAACTAATAAAAGACTAATACTAGATCTTGACCAGTAAAACTCCTATTCCATTGTAATTCCTATTCTATTGTACTAGAAACTGACTCTCTTTAGCTTATTTCTATCTTCCAATAATAAAATACATTCAAACTTTTGGAACAAGGTTTGGTTCATGCATTTAAGTTAGTTTTTGTTTGCTGTAAAAAACAGCTGTAAAAAAACAGCATCTATATATAAGCAGCGAGAAATAAAAAAATTGTCTACAGAAAAAATTCGATTTAGTTCTATTTTATTGCTATATAACATATTTTAGCAAGTAACAACAAGTGCACAAACTTGCCCTTGTGTCTGATATTTTTGCTATTTAATTTAGCATTTTTATAAAATATTTTGTAAATAAGACAGATGAGGAAATACATAAATACTCAATACTGCGATAAAAAAATTCAAATAATAAATTGGTGTCTGTGGGACTCTTACAATTTTTCAACTGTTCTGTATTACCTGTTTCCTTGGGAATGACAAATGATATATGAAAGTACTTTCACATGTCATTTGTCATCACCAAACACTTCAGTGATCCCATTGTCCAATATTTAAAGAAGGATTGGGGATGTCAAAGAAGTTGTTGGTAAATACAGTTTCAATAGCGGTTTGTAAAGTGATAAACATGAAGCCTGCTCATATTGACTTTTCATATAATGCACATATAAATGAGTATAATACAATTGAAATATATGAGAACAATATTTTTATGACATAATCAAAACAAAAGTAAACATAAATCATGTTATAAACATAGAACAGGGTGGGAATAAACTATGTGGTACCAAGATATAAATTGATGCACGATACGAATTTGGCTTGCATAGAATTACCTCATTAGACTCCCATTCGCTGTCTACGTAACGCGACGAGGATTGCACCTCGTGCTCTCGCGTATATCGCCGCGAGGAGGTCCCGCTTGTTGTCGACTGTGCCATAGTACACGGCGCGTAACCTACAACTTTGTTTTTGTTCACGGCCCCGGGCAATTCTTCCGAAACGCTGTTTCGTGCCAGTGCTGCACCTTCCAGCTTCGATTTAATGCCAATTGCACATTGTTCCTCCCTTAATCGCGCCTCAAGTGTCGTCAAACTCGATTGAATAAAAAAATTTCGTACATATCACTGACGACGATATTACTCTCGTATACGTATAAACATCCGCACGTCCGGTACCATAATGTCATAAACACGAATGACCACGAATGACCACCGACCATCACTGACGACCAATAATAAACACTGACAACTGCTGACAACAGCCATCTCCCTTTCGGAAGAAGGCAAGCTCGAGAACTTCGAGAGTTGTCCGGACTGCTGCGCGCGTAAATTCGAAACGTTATAAATATTATACATGAATATTACATATTAAAAATTAAATATTAAAATAATATTCCAAGAATATTATTCAATATTTTTAATATTATTTAAATATTACAGGAATATTGTATTAATATGTCCACTTTATATAATATTCATGATATATTATTTTAATATCTCTGGCCTATGAATAGAAAAATGTAATATATAATTAAATAATTTTTACAAGTTCAAAAAACAATAGATTTTATATTATTGCTTTTACAAGGCAAGTAAACGAGCCTTTTCTTGGAATGTTAAGAAAATTATCAAAATTTTGATCAAGTTTTAAAGAATTAGAAATTTGATCTTTTTAGGTAATAAAAATTGAAATCATTTGTTGATACAATATCTTACATAAAATTCTTTTATCCTATATTACGAAGAGCGCAATTTTTTTCTCGACGTTATTTTCGATTTTATTAAAATTTTTCACCTAGAAAATTCAATACATCTAAAGTTTATAAACATAAAATTTATTACTATGAATATTATTACAGACATCTGAATTTATCTTCGCTTTCTACCGCCAACCTTCTTGTGCAAATCCCGCTTGCCTTTTCCAGCCTTGGGTTTTTTAGCGGTTTTACTTTTACTGTTTTTAAGAGCGCCTTTTTTCTTTTTACCACCTCTTGTTGTAGACTGCTTTATCCTGTAACGCAAATAAATAAACATTGTATTATTATTATTACATAATATCTAGATTAAATCTATGCTAGTAAAAAGTTACTCTGCAACTCCCGTCGAGTAATCATCGCGTAGAATCTTTGTATTGCTCTTCAAAACGCTATCCACCAGGCTTTGATTTTGACGTTTCTCTTGGCTAACGTTTAACGGAGGTGCTTTCCTTTTTCTTTTCATTCCCGACACCTCCTTGGCAATTCCTTTTGCATCTTTCTCTTTTGGCAATCTGTAAGTTTTACGTCGTATCGTTTCAGTGAAAACAATTTTATAATAGATAAGTTGCAATATTTAAAGAGTATACCTAGATTGAAATTTTCCGACAGATGCGGTAGATGTACGCGCTATAGTTAAAGCTTCAGAAAGCTGTTGAGAACTTGAAAAGTGTTCTCTAGTGGGCAAACCAACTCTCGGTAATTTGATCTTTTTTGCTCTGGCTATATTGCGAAGCCTTTGTAATTCATTCTTGGATTGTCTCTCCTGCTTAGCTGTTTTAATTTTAGTAAATGGATCATCAGTCAGATTATCATTGTCTTTAGCCTCTATCAACCATTCTTTCTGTTCCTGGGTCTTTGCTCGTTTGTAACCATATGTTGGAATCCATTTCTAAAATAAGATTAGGCATTTAAGTATACTGAAAAATTTATTATAAACTTTTTATTCATTAAACGATTAATTTATTAATAATTTAATGTTATGTATGTGTGTGTATAATGTTAAATAGAGATAATTATCAGCAAATTAATTATATATATATATATATATATATATATATATATATATCAAACTAGAATAATTTCTTAAAAAATCTCAACATATAAATAGAATAGTTTTTTAAAAATAAATCTTGCCTTTAATTCCTCGTCCCACTTCAGTTTGGATCTTCCCTTCTTCTTGGTTTGTATTCCCTTCTCTTTAGCAAATTGCTGCCACTTGGTCAAAGGTTTAGGTTTCGGAATGACACGCGAACGAGGCAATACGTACTCAGGCTTAGGCAATGTAGCCACTATAGCTTCATCCACCCGTTCCACTGGGAGTTCCCAGATTTTATTTATCAGTAATTGTACATTGTCTCTTGTCAGGGTTTTCAAGTATGAATCTGGTTTCGACCTGCAGATACAACAAGTATTATAGATATTTTTCAAATAAACCCGCAGAAGACTTTCTTACAGAGCTATTAAATATGTGTATAAGATTGATGTTACTTGAGAGCTTTCTCGTCCAAAACGTTGTAGTCCGACGCGAGTAGAGTTCCCAGATCAAAGTCGAGCTCCACATCCTTATGCACCTTCGTCGATTTACTTAAATCCGCTTTTCCTTGATCATCTTCCAAGATCGACTTGACAAGATCCATCGCGAGGTTACACAAGTCTTCCCAACGCGAATTTGAGGTTAGGCGAGCTCAGGCGAGCTCACGTGATCCAAGTCAGTTTGTAGCTGCACCGTGCCACACATCGTGCTGCACTTTTCGCCGTCAAAAGCTTCGTTCATGTAATCCGAATGACTCGAACCAGAGAGGAACCTGAGAGCGGCCACGGCGGCCTTTTTCCTATAACGCTTCGAAACTCCCGTACACTAGTGACGCACATCTATTCTGGTCAGAATAGGAACTACGTGTCACATCCATTTTGCAACCCGCCGTTAAAAACAGTGTGGATGTTAGCACGGACAACAACCCACATCCATCTTTCGAGAAATGGATGTAGGTTGTTGTCCGTGCTAACATCCATTTTGCTGCAAATAAAATCTGAGGCGTATCGCGTATGTTGCATCCAGAACAGGGGTCGAGAATGTGCACAAATGATTAATTACGTCTACTTTCGCGTAATTTTTTATTTATTATAATCTGAATTATTTACATTAACATTGATATTAATACATATCAATACGTTTATGCCCATATTTTGCACAATCATATTTTTACTTAAAAAAGATGTTTAATAGTAACAGAGAGAATTTGGTTCTTTAATAAAGAAACATTCATTTTACGCAGTACTTAAAAAATAATTGTAATTAACATCGCATCATATGATGAAGAAGAAATAAATGTCTTTCCACGAATAAATATACCATCTTTTTATTTTTACATAATTCTTTATTATTTAAATGTCTGCAAATTATGCTTTTGAAAAAATTAGCTTTTTTAATTTTTTTAAATCTTGACGCAACTCTCTCTCTCACTCTTTCTCTCTTTCTCTCTTTCTCTTTTAACGTGATTGTCCTTTAATTGTTTAGGCCTTCAGTTAGAGAGAGAGAAAGCATCACGGTGATAGACATGGAGCAAGCGGCGATGTTATCTCTATGGATACCTTCCTCTTCACTCTCCTCTCGACCCTTCACATTTTCCGTGCTACGTTTAGGCCGTAAAATTCAGAAAGAGGATTTCGGACGATTTCTGCGCAGGGACGTAGAGAAACTAGAAAGCGCCCACACTTTTTTTATTATGTTACAATGGCATATACACGCATACGCATGATTTACAAATGACAATACGCGCGATTAATATGGCACAATAAATAATAATAATAATAATAATAATAATAATGTAACAAAAATCAATGAAATATATGGATACTTGAGTATTATTTTTATTCTCTAACTTACAAACGTGAAGATTATTGATCTGATTTTAATACAACCTTTCAACAGTTTTTACGAAATATCACGTAAAGAATAATCAAAACTTTACAAAAAAAATTAATTAAGAATTATATAATAATATACGATATAAGGTATTGAAGTGTTAATCAGTAAAGTAACGGATTTTAATCAAATTCTTCTCGATATTAATCGATGGCAATTGTGGAAATGATGGAAATGGGATGGCAATGGGATGGAAATATTGGAATGAATGCAATGATGTTAATGGAATGGCAATAATGGAAATGATGACAATGACAATATATATAGCCTGACGGCAATGACAGCAATGGTGGAAATGATGGCAATTATGACAATGTTCTCGATGTTAATGATGGCAATGGAATGGCAATATGGAAATGGAATCGCATAATGGAATGAATGCAATGATGGAAATGTTATCAAAAAGATGGCAATGATCGCAATAATAAAAATGGTGGCAATGTCGGCAGTGGCGGCAATGGCGTAATAATAATGGCAATGATGAAAATGGGATGACAATGATGGCAACGATGGCAATAATGACAATGATGGAAAAGATGAAAAATAGGCCATCCCATTGGATGGCATTGATGGAAAGAATGCAATTATGGAAAGAATGCAATGATGGAAATTATATCAATTAGATAGCAATGATAGCAGTGGCGGAAATGGTGGTATTTGTGACAATGACAGTAATGGAATAAATGCAATGATGGTGTAATAATGGTAATGGAATGGCAAAAATGGAAATGATAAAAGTGACAATGACGGCAATTATAACAATTATTGCAATGATGGCATTAATAGTAATGATGGAAATGGTAGCAAAGAAAATGCAATGATGAAAATGATATGGCAATGGAATGGCAAAATTGAAATGAATGCAATGATGGCAATAATGGGACTGCTGGCAATGATGGGAATTGTAGAAATAATGGAAGTGTAATGGCAATGGGATGGATATGATGTAATGAATGCTATGGTGACAATGACGGCAATGAAAATGGCAATGATGGAAATGATGGCAATAATGGGAATGATGGCAATAGTGGCATTAGTGATAATGATGGCAATGATGACAATAATGGGATTGCTGTTAATGGTGAGGAGATAGTCCAATAAATTTCTGCAAAATTAAAAAAAACTTGGAAAAAGTTCACTTTTGACATAGTCCAATTTTGGTCAATTTTTTGCAAAAAACTTGAACAAAAATGATGAATTTCCGCAAAGTTAACAAAAAAATAGGAAAAAAACTGACTTCTGACATCTATATCCCAAGCAGAACAGTGAGTCATCACTACATCAAAATGATATCAAATGATCATTAAGTCACTTTTTGATCAATTACGATTTGATGTCACTTTGACTTACTGTTCTGCTTGGGATTAATCTCAGCGGACAAACGGTGAGAAATAGTCCGACTTTGGTCGATTTTTTGACAAAAACTTGACCAAAAATGTTAAATTTCTTCAAAATTAACAAAAAACTTGGACAAAATTCTTCTGACATCTATATTAATCTCTAGCGACCAAACGGTAAGAGATAGTCCAATTTTGGTCAATTTTTTGCGAAAAACTTGAACAGAAATGATGAACTGCCATCTTTGCCAACATCGCCATCATTGTCACCAATTCTATCACTTCCACCATTGCTATCATTGTCATCGTTGACATTTTTGCCATCATTGGCATCCCATTACAATCATTGCCATTATTGGCAATGACGCCATTTTCGCCATGGCATAGTTGACAATGGCTGCGTTCAGCAGACTCAACAGTTTAGTGAGCGTTTGCTGTTATTGGTGTATTCTTCTAAATCTAAAAGTCTGATTGGATGATCTAGAAGAATATCTCAACATGTTGAGTCTGCTGAACGCAGTCAATGATGGCAATGATGACAATAGTAGAAACGATGGAAATGGTAGCAATATTGGAAATGTCGGCAATGGTGGCACTTATGTAGTGGTGGCACTTATGGCACTATTTGTAATGATGACAATGATAGCAATGATGACAATAATGGGAATGATGGCAATTGTAGAAATGACGGAAATGGGATGGAAATAATGGAATGAATATTATTTATCCAATATTTCTGTGTTCTGCTAGTCACCAAAAGAGTTCTAACTCATATCATAATGGATCGAATCGCTAAAGTGAAAACCGAAAGACTTATATCAAAGTTCGAAATTTCTGAGTAAAATTTTTTTTGCGAATTTCTCCAATATTTCTGTGTTCTGAGAGCCCTCAAAAGAGTTCTAACTTTTATCATGATCGATCGAATCGCTAAAGTGAAAAACTAAAGTGTTATATCAGTCAAAGACCGAAATATTTGAGTAAAATTTTTTTGCGTCTTTCTCCAATATCTCTGTGTTCTGATAGCCCCCAGAAGAGTTCTAACTTTTATCATGATGAATCGAATCGCTAAAGTGAAAAACGAAAAACGAAAGACTTATATCAGTCAAAGTTTAAAATACTTGAGTAAAATTTTTTTGCGTCTTTCTCCAATATCTCTGTGTTCTGATAGCCCCCAGAAGAGTTCTAACCTTTATCATAATGGAACGAATCGCTAAAGTGAAAATCGAAAGACTTATATCCGTCAAAGTTCGAAATTTTGAGTAAAATTTTTTTTGCGAATTTCTCCAGTATTTCTGTGTTCTGATAGCTCCTAGAAGAGTCCTAACTTTTATCATGATGAATCGAATCGTTAAAGTGAAAATCGAAAGACTTATATCCGTCAAAGTTCGAAATTTTTGAGTAAAACTTTTTTTGCGAGTTTCTTCAATATTTCTGTGTTCTGATAGCCCTCAGAAGAGTTCTAACTTTTATCATGATCGATCAAATTGCTAAAGTGAAAAACTAAAGTGTTATATCAGTCAAAGTCCGTAATATTTGAGTAAAATTTTTTTTGCGTCTTTCTCCAATATCTATGTGTTCTGATAGCCCCCAGAAGAGTTCTAACTTTTATCATGAGGAATCGAATCGCTAAAGTGAAAAACGAAAGACTTATATCAGTCAAAGTTTAAAATTCTTGAGTAAAATTTTTTTTGCGAATTTCTCCAATATATTTGTGTTCTGATAGCCCCTAGAAGAGTTCTAACTTTTATCATGATGAATCGAATCGCTAAAGTGAAAATCGAAAGACTTATATCCATCAAAGTTCGAAATATTTGAGTAAAATATTTTTTGCGAATTTCTCCAATATTTCTGTGTTCTGATAGCCCCTAGAAAAGTTCTAACTTTTATCATGATGAATCGAACCGCTAAAGTGAGAACGAAAGACTTATATCAGTCAAAGTTCGAAATTTTTGAGTAAAATTTTTTTTGCGAATATCTCCAATATTTCTGTGTTCTGATAGCCCCCAGAAGAGTTCTAACTTTTATCGTAATGGATCGAATCGCTAAAGTGAAAATCGAAAGACTAATATCAGTCAAAGTTCGACAGTTTGAGTAAAAGTTTTTTTGCGTCTTTTTCCAATATCTCTGTGTTCTGATAGCCCCCAGAAGAGTTCTAACTTTTATCATGATTGATAGAATCGCTAAAGTGAAAAACGAAAGGCTTATATCAGTCAAAGTTCGAAATTTTTGAGTAAAATTTTTTTTGCGAATTACTACGATATTTCTGTGTTCTGATAGCCCCTAGAAGAGTTCTAACTTTTATCATGATGAATCGAATCGCTAAAGTGAAAAACGAAAGATTTATATCGGTCAAAGTTCGAAAGTAGGGGTTAAATTTTTTTTGCGAATTTCTCCAATATTTCTGTGTTCTGAGAGCCCTCAAAAGAGTTCTAACTTTTATCATGATCGATCGAATCGCTAAAGTGAAAATCGAAAGACTTATATCCGTCAAAGTTCGAAATTTTGAGTAAAATTTTTTTTGCGAATTTCTCCAGTATTTCTGTGTTCTGATAGCCCCCAGAAGAGTTCTAACTTTTATCATGATCGATCAAATCGCTAAAGTGAAATACGAAAGGCTTATATCAAAGTTCGATACTTTTGAGTAAAATTTTTTTTGCGAATTTTTCCAATATTTCTGTGTTCTGATAGCCCCTAGAAGACTTCTAACTTTTATCATAATGGATCAAATCGCTAAAGTGGTAAACGAAAGAGTTATATCAGTCACAGTTCGAAATTTTTGAATAAAGTTGGTTTTTTTCCGAATTTCTCCAATATCTCTGTGTTCTGATAGTCCACAGAAGAGTTGTAACTTTTATCACGATGTATCGAATTGTTGAAGTGAAAAAGGGAAGACTTATATCAGTCAAATTTCGAAATTTTTGAGTAAAATTTTTTTTGCGAATATCTTTAATATCTCTGTGTTCCCATAGCCCCGAGAAGAGTTCTAACTTTTATCATTATGGATCAAATCGTTAAAGTGAAAAACGAAAGAGTTATATCAATCAAAGTATAAAATTTTTGAGTAAAACTTTTTTGCGAATTTCTCAAATATCTCAGTGTTTTTATAGCCCCCAGAAGAGTTCTAACTTTTATCATAATAGATCGAATCGCTAAAGTGCAAGACGAAAGAGTTATATCAGTCACAGTTTGAAATTTTTGAATAAAATTGGTTTTTTTCCGAATTTCTCCAATATCTCTGTGTTCTGATAGCCCACAGAAGAGCTGTAACTTTTATCACGATGTATCGAATTGTTGAAGTGAAAAAGGCAAGACTTATATCAGTCAAATTTCGAAATTTTTAAGTAAAATTTTTTTTGCGAATATCTTTAATATCTCTGTGTTCTCATAGCCCCGAGAAGAGTTCTAACTTTTATCATTATGGATCAAATCGTTAAAGTGAAAAACGTAAGAGTTATATCAATGAAAGTATGAAATTTTTTAGTAAAACTTTTTTGCGAATTTCTCAAATATCTCTGTTTATATAGCCCCCAGAAGAGTTCTAAATTTTATTATAATAGACCGAATCGCTAAAGTGCAAGACGATAGTGTTATATCAGTCAAAGTTCGAAATATTTGAGTAAAATTGGTTTTTTTCCGAATTTCTCCAATATCTCTGTGTTGTGATAGCCCACAGAAGAGTTGTAACTTTTATCACGATGTATCGAATTGCTGAAGTGAAATAGGGAAGACTTTTATCAGTCAAATTTCGAAATCGTTGAGTAAAATTTTTTTTGCGAATTTCTTTAATATCTCTGTGTTCTCATAGCCCCGAGAAGAGTTCTAACTATTATCATTATGGATCAAATCGTAAAAGTCAAAAACCAAAGGGTTATATCAATCAAAGAACTAAAATTTGAGTAATACTTTTTTGCGAATATCTCAAATATCTTTGTGTTTTTATAGCCCCCAGAAGAGTTCTAACTTTATCATAATAGATCGAATCGCTAAAGTGCAAGACGAAAGAGTTATATCAGTCAAAGTTCGAAATTTTTGAATAAAATTGATTTTTTTCCGAATTTCTCCAATATCTCTGTGTTCTGATAGCCCACAGAAGAGTTGTAACTTTTATCACGATGTATCGAATTGTTGAAGTGAAAAAGGGAAGACTTATATCAGTCAAATTTCGAAATTTTTGTGTAAAATTTTTTTTGCGAATATCTTTAATATCTCTGTGTTCTCATAGCCCCGAGAAGAGTTCTAACTTTTAACATTATAGATCAAATCGTTAAAGTGAAAAACGAAAGAGTTATATCAATCAAATTACGAAATTTTTGAGTATTACTTTTTTGCGAATTTCTCAAATATCTCAGTGTTTTTATAGCCCCCAGAAGAGTTCTAACTTTTATCATAATAGATCGAATCGCTAAAGTGCAAGACGAAAGAGTTATTACAGTCAAAGTTCGAAATTTTTGAGTAAAATTGGTTTTTTTCCGAATTTCTCCAATATCACTGTGTACTGATAGCACACAGAAGAGTTGTAACTTTTATCACGATGTATCGAATTGTTGAAGTGAAAAAGGGAAGACTTATATCAGTCAAATTTCGTAATTTTTGAGTAAAATTTTTTTTGCGAATTTCTTTAATATCTCTGTGTTCTCATAGCCCCGAGAAGAGTTCTAACTTTTATCATTATGGATCAAATTGTTAAAATGAAAAACCAAAGAGTTATATCAATCAAAGTACTAAATTTTTGAGTAAAACTTTTTTGCGAATTTCTCAAATATCTCTGTGTTTTTATATCCCCCAGAAGAGTACTAACTTTTATCATAATAGATCGAAACGCTAAAGTGCAAGACGAAAGAGTTATATCAGTCAAAGTTCGAAATTTTTGAGTAAAATTTGTTTTTTTCCGAATTTCTCCAATATTTCTGTGTTCTGATAGCCCACAGAAGAGTTGTAACTTTTATCACGATGTATCGAATTTTTGAAGTGAAAAAGGGAAGACTTATATCAGTCAAATTTTGAAATTTTTGAGTGAAATTTTTTTGCCAATTTCTTTAATATCTCTGTGTTCTCATAGCCCCGAGAAGAGTTCTAACTTTTATCGTTATGGATCAAATCGCTAAAGTGAAAAAAGAAAGAGTTATATCAATCAAAGTACGAAATTTTTGAGTAAAACTGTTTTGCGAATTTCTCAAATATCTCTGTGTTTTTATAGCCCCCAGAAGAGTTCTAACTTTTATCATAATCGATCGAATCGCTAAAGTGAAAAACGAAAGAGTTACATCAATCAAAGTACGAAATTTTTGAGTAAAACTTTTTTGCGATTTTCTCAAATATCTCTGTTATTTTATAGCCCCCAGAAGAGTTCTAACTTTTATCATAATAGATCGAATCGCTAAAGTGCACGACGAAAGAGTTATATCAGTCAAAGTTCGAAATTTTTGAGTAAAATTGGTTTTTTTCCGAATTTCTCCAATATTTCTGTGTTCTGATAGCCCACAGAAGAGTTGTAACTTTTATCACGATGTATCGAATTTTTGAAGTGAAAAAGGGAAGACTTATATCAGTCAAATTTTGAAATTTTTGAGTGAAATTTTTTTTGCGAATTTCTCAAATATCTCTGTGTTTTTATAGCCCCCATAAGAGTTCTAACTTTTATCATAATCGATCGAATCGCTAAAGTGAAAAGGAAAGAGTTACATCTATCAAAGTACGAAATTTTTGAGTAAAACTTTTTTGCGATTTTCTCAAATATCTCTGTTATTTTATAGCCCCCAGAAGAGTTCTAACTTTTATCATAATAGATCGAATCGCTAAAGTGCAAGACGAAAGAGTTATATCAGTCAAAGTTCGAAATTTTTGAGTAAAATTTGTTTTTTTCCGAATTTCTCCAATATTTCTGTGTTCTGATAGCCCACAGAAGAGTTGTAACCTTTATCACGATGTATCGAATTTTTGAAGTGAAAATGGGAATACTTATATCAGTCAAATTTAAAAATTTTTGAGTGAAATTTTTTTTGCGAATATCTTTAATATCTCTGTGTTCTCATAGCCCCAGTAGAGTTCTAACTTTTATCATAATAGATCGAATCGCTAAAGTGCAAGACGAAAGAGTTATATCAGTCAAAGTTCGAAATTTTTGAGTAAAATTTGTTTTTTTCCGAATTTCTCCAATATTTCTGTGTTCTGATAGCCCACAGAAGAGTTGTAACTTTTATCACGATGTATCGAATTTTTGAAGTGAAAAAGGGAAGACTTATATCAGTCAAATTTTGAAATTTTTGAGTAAAATTTTTTTTGTGAATTTCTTTAATATCTCTGTGTTCTCATAGCCCCGAGAAGAGTTCTAACTTTTATCATTATGTATCAAATCGTTAACGTGAAAAACCAAAGACTTATATCAATCAAAGTACGAAATTTTTGAGTAAAACTATTTTGCGAATTTCTCAAATATCTCTGTGTTTTTATAGCCCCCAGAAGAGTTCTAACTTTTATCATTATAGATCGAATCGCTAAAGTGCAAGACGAAAGGGTTAGATCAGTCAAATTTTGAAATGTTTTAGTAAAATTGGTTTTTTTCCGAATTTCTCCAATATTTCTGTGTTCCGATAGCCCACAGAAGAGTTGTAACTTTTATCACAATGTATCGAATTTTTGAAGTGAAAATGGGAAGACTTATATCAGTCAAATTTCGAAATTTTTGAGTAAAATTTTTTTTGCGAATTTCTTTAATATCTCTGTGTTCTCATAACCCCGAGAAGAGTTCTAACTTTTATCATTATGGATCAAATTGTTAAAGTGAAAAACCAAAGAGTTATATCAATCAAAGTACGAAATTTTTGAGTAAAACTGTTTTGCGAATTTCTCAAATATCTCTGTGTTTTTATAGCCCCCAGAAGAGTTCTAACTTTTATCATAATCGATCGAATCGCTAAAGTGAAAAACGAAAGAGTTACATCAATCAAAGTACGAAATTTTTGAGTAAAACTTTTTTGCGATTTTCTCAAATATCTCTGTTATTTTATAGCCCCCAGAAGATTTCTAACTTTTATCATAATAGATCGAATCGCTAAAGTGCAAGACGAAAGAGTTATATCAGTCAAAGTTCGAAATTTTTGAGTAAAATTGGTTTTTTTCCGAATTTCTCCAATATTTCTGTGTTCTGATAGCCCACAGAAGAGTTGTAACTTTTATCACGATGTATCGAATTTTTGAAGTGAAAAAGGGAAGACTTATATCAGTCAAATTTTGAAATTTTTGAGTGAAATTTTTTTTGCGAATTTCTTTAATATCTCTGTGTTCTCATAGCCCCGAGAAGAGTTCTAACTTTTATCATTATGGATCAAATCGCTAAAGTGAAAAACGAAAGAGTTATATCAATCAAAGTACGAAATTTTTGAGTAAAATTATTTTGCGAAATTCTCAAATATCTCTGTCTTTTTATAGCCCCCATAAGAGTTCTAACTTTTATCATAATCATTCGAATCGCTAAAGTGAAAAAGGAAAGAGTTACATCTATCAAAGTACGATATTTTTGAGTAAAACTTTTTTGCGATTTTCTCAAATATCTCTGTTATTTTATAGCCCCCAGAAGAGTTCTAACTTTTATCATAAAAGATCGAATCGCTAAAGTGCAAGACGAAAGAGTTATATCAGTCAAAGTTCGAAATTTTTTAGTAAAATTTGTTTTTTTCCGAATTTCTCCAATATTTCTGTGTTCTGATAGCCCACAGAAGAGTTGTAACCTTTATCACGATGTATCGAATTTTTGAAGTGAAAATGGGAATACTTATATCAGTCAAATTTAGAAATTTTTGAGTGAAATTTTTTTTGCGAATTTCTTTAATATCTCTGTGTTCTCATAGCCCCGAGAAGAGTTCTAACTTTTATCGTTATGGATCAAATCGCTAAAGTGAAAAAAGAAAGAATTATATCAATCAAAGTACGAAATTTTTGAGTAAAACTGTTTTGCGAATTTCTCAAATATCTCTGTGTTTTTATAGGCCCCAGAAGAGTTCTAACTTTTATCATAATAGATCGAATCGCTAAAGTGCAAGACGAAAGGGTTATATCAGACAAAGTTCGAAATTTTTGAGTAAAATTGGTTTTTTTCCGAATTTCTCCAATATCTCTGTGTTCTGATAGCCCACAGAAGAGTGGTAACTTTTATCACGATGTATCAAATTGTTGAAGTGAAAAAGGGAAGACTTTTATCAGTCAAATTTCGAAATTTTTGGGTAAAATTTTTTTGCGAATATCTTTAATATCTCTGTGTTCTCATAGCCCCGAGAAGAGTTCTAACTTTTATCATTATAGATCAAATCGTTAAAGTGAAAAACGAAAGAGTTATATCAATCAAAGTATAAAATTTTTGAGTAAAACTTTTTTGCGAATTTCTCAAATATCTCTGTGTTTTTATATACCCCAGAAGAGTTCTAACTTTATATCATAATAGATCGAATCGCTAAAGTGCAAGACGAAAGAGTTATATCAGTCACAGTTCGTAATTTTTGAATAAAATTGGTTTTTTTCCGAATTTCTCCAATATCTCTGTGTTCTGATAGCCCACAGAAGAGTTGTAACTTTTATCACGATGTATCGAATTGTTGAAGTGAAAAAGGCAAGACTTATATCAGTCAAATTTCGAAATTTTTAAGTAAAATTTTTTTTGCGAATATCTTTAATATCTCTGTGTTCTCATAGCCCCGAGAAGAGTTCTAACTTTTACCATTATGGATCAAATCGTTAAAGTGAAAAACGAAAGAGTTATATCAATCAAATTACGAAATTTTTGAGTATTACTTTTTTGCGAATTTCTCAAATATCTCAGTGTTTTTATAGCCCCCAGAAGAGTTCTAACTTTTATCATAATAGATCGAATCGCTAAAATGCAAGACGAAAGAGTTATTACAGTCAAAGTTCGAAATTTTTGAGTAAAATTGGTTTTTTTCCGAATTTCTCCAATATCACTGTGTACTGATAGCACACAGAAGAGTTGTAACTTTTATCACGATGTATCGAATTGTTGAAGTGAAAAAGGGAAGACTTATATCAGTCAAATTTCGTAATTTTGAGTAAAATTTTTTTTGCGAATTTCTTTAATATCTCTGTGTTCTCATAGCCCCGAGAAGAGTTCTAACTTTTATCATTATGGATCAAATTGTTAAAATGAAAAACCAAAGAGTTATATCAATCAAAGTACTAAATTTTTGAGTAAAACTTTTTTGCGAATTTCTCAAATATCTCTGTGTTTTTATATCCCCCAGAAGAGTTCTAACTTTTATCATAATAGATCGAATCGCTAAAGTGCAAGACGAAAGAGTTATATCAGTCAAAGTTCGAAATTTTTGAGTAACATTGGTTTTTTTCCGAATTTCTCCAATATTTCTGTGTTCTGATAGCCCACAGAAGAGTTGTAACTTTTATCACGATGTATCGAATTTTTGAAGTGAAAAAGGGAAGACTTATATCAGTCAAATTTTGAAATTTTTGAGTGAAACTTTTTTTGCGAATTTCTCAAATATCTCTGTGTTTTTATAGCCCCCATAAGAGTTCTAACTTTTATCATAATCGATCGAATCGCTAAAGTGAAAAAGGAAAGAGTTACATCTATCAAAGTACGAAATTTTTGACTAAAACTTTTTTGCGATTTTCTCAAATATCTCTGTTATTTTATAGCCCCCAGAAGAGTTCTAACTTTTATCATAATAGATCGAATCGCTAAAGTGCAAGACGAAAGAGTTATATCAGTCAAAGTTCGAAATTTTTGAGTAAAATTTGTTTTTTTCCGAATTTATCCAATATTTCTGTGTTCTGATAGCCCACAGAAGAGTTGTAACCTTTATCACGATGTATCGAATTTTTGAAGTGAAAATGGGAATACTTATATCAGTCAAATTTAAAAATTTTTGAGTGAAATTTTTTTTGCGAATATCTTTAATATCTCTGTGTTCTCATAGCCCCCAGAAGAGTTCTAACTTTTATCATAACAGATCGAATCGCTAAAGTGCAAGACGAAAGAGTTATATCAGTCAAAGTTCGAAATTTTTGAGTAAAATTTGTTTTTTTCCGAATTTCTCCAATATTTCTGTGTTCTGATAGCCCACAGAAGAGTTGTAACTTTTATCACGATGTATCGAATTTTTGAAGTGAAAAAGGGAAGACTTATATCAGTCAAATTTTGAAATTTTTGAGTAAAATTTTTTTTGTGAATTTCTTTAATATCTCTGTGTTCTCATAGCCCCGAGAAGAGTTCTAACTTTTATCATTATGTATCAAATCGTTAACGTGAAAAACCAAAGACTTATATCAATCAAAGTACGAAATTTTTGAGTAAAACTATTTTGCGAATTTCTCAAATATCTCTGTGTTTTTATAGCCCCCAGAAGAGTTCTAACTTTTATCATAATAGATCGAATCGCTAAAGTGCAAGACGAAAGGGTTAGATCAGTCAAATTCTGAAATGTTTTAGTAAAATTGGTTTTTTTCCGAATTTCTCCAATATTTCTGTGTTCTGATAGCCCACAGAAGAGTTGTAACTTTTATCACGATGTATCGAATTTTTGAAGTGAAAATGGGAAGACTTATATCAGTCAAATTTCGAAATTTTTGAGTAAAATTTTTTTTGCGAATTTCTTTAATATCTCTGTGTTCTCATAGCCCCGAGAAGAGTTCTAACTTTTATCATTATGGATCAAATTGTTAAAGTGAAAAACCAAAGAGTTATATCAATCAAAGTACTAAATTTTTGAGTAAAACTATTTTGCGAATTTCTCAAATATCTCTGTGTTTTTATAGCCCCCAGAAGAATTCTAACTTTTATCATAATCGATCGATTCGCTAAAGTGAAAAACGAAAGAGTTACATCAATCAAAGTACGAAATATTTGAGTAAAACTTTTTTGCGATTTTCTCAAATATCTCTGTTATTTTATAGCCCCCAGAAGAGTTCTAACTTTTGTCATAATAGATCGAATCGCTAAAGTGCAAGACGAAAAAGTTATATCAGTCAAAGTTCGAAATTTTTGAGTAAAATTGATTTTTTTCCGAATTTCTCCAATATTTCTGTGTTCTGATAGCCCACAGAAGAGTTGTAACCTTTATCACGATGTACCGAATTTTTGAAGTGAAAAAGGGAAGACTTATATCAGTCAAATTTCGAAATTTTTGAGTGAAATTTTTTTTGCGAATTTCTTTAATATCTCTGTGTTCTCATAGCCCCGAGAAGAGTTCTAACTATTATCATTATGGATCAAATCGGTAAAGTGAAAAACCAAAGAGTTATATCATTCAAAGTACTAAATTTTTGAATAGAACTTTTTTGCGAATTTCTCAAATATCTCTGTGTTTTTATAGTCCCCAGAAGAGTTCTAACTTTTATCATAATAGATCGAATCGCTAAAGTGCAAGATGAAAGAGTTAAATCAGTCAAAGTTCTAAATTATTGAGTAAAATTGGTTTTTTTCCGATTTTCACCAATATTTCTGTGTTCTGATAGCCCACAGAAGAGTTGTAACTTTTATCACGATGTATCGAATTTTTGAAGTGAAAAAGGGAAGACTTATATCAGTCAAATTTTGAAATTTTTGAGTGAAATTTTTTTTGCGAATTTCTTTAATATCTCTGTGTTCTCATAGCCCCGAGAAGAGTTCTAACTTTTATCGTTATGGATCAAATCGCTAAAGTGAAAAAAGAAAGAGTTATATCAATCAAAGTACGAAATTTTTGAGTAAAACTGTTTTGCGAATTTCTCAAATATCTCTGTGTTTTTATAGCCCCCAGAAGAGTTCTAACTTTTATCATAATCGATCGAATCGCTAAAGTGAAAAACGAAAGAGTTACATCAAAGTACGAAATTTTTGAGTAAAACTTTTTTGCGATTTTCTCAAATATGTCTGTTATTTTATAGCCCCCAGAAGAGTTCTAACTTTTATCATAATAGATCGAATCGCTAAAGTGCAAGACGAAAGAGTTATATCAGTCAAAGTTCGAAATTTTTGAGTAAAATTGGTTTTTTTCCGAATTTCTCCAATATTTCTGTGTTCTGATAGCCCACAGAAGAGTTGTAACTTTTATCACGATGTATCGAATTTTTGAAGTGAAAAAGGGAAGACTTATATCAGTCAAATTTTGAAATTTTTGAGTGAAATTTTTTTTGCGAATTTCTCAAATATCTCTGTGTTCTCTTAGCCCCGAGAAGAGTTCTAACTTTTATCATAATCGATCGAATCGCTAAAGTGAAATACGAAAGAGTTACATCAATCAAAGTACGAAATTTTTGAGTAAAACTATTTTGCGAATTTCTCAAATATCTCTGTGTTTTTATAGCCCCCAGAAGAGTTCTAACTTTTATCATAATAGATCGAATCGCTAAAGTGCAAGACGAAAGAGTTATATCAGTCAAAGTTCGAAATTTTTGAGTAAAATTTGTTTTTTTCCGAATTTCTCCAATATTTCTGTGTTCTGATAGCCCACAGAAGAGTTGTAACTTTTATCACGATGTATCGAATTTTTGAAGTGAAAATGGGAATACTTATATCAGTCAAATTTAAAAATTTTTGAGTGAAATTTTTTTTGCGAATATCTTTAATATCTCTGTGTTCTCATAGCCCCAGTAGAGTTCTAACTTTTATCATAATAGATCGAATCGCTAAAGTGCAAGACGAAAGAGTTATATCAGTCAAAGTTCGAAATTTTTGAGTAAAATTGGTTTTTTTCCGAATTTCTCCAATATTTCTATGTTCTGATAGCCCACAGAAGAGTTGTAACTTTTATCACGATGTATCGAATTTTTGAAGTGAAAAAGGGAAGACTTATATCAGTCAAATTTTGAAATTTTTGAGTAAAATTTTTTTTGTGAATTTCTTTAATATCTCTGTGTTCTCATAGCCCCGAGAAGAGTTCTAACTTTTATCATTATGTATCAAATCGTTAACGTGAAAAACCAAAGACTTATATCAATCAAAGTACGAAATTTTTGAGTAAAACTATTTTGCGAATTTCTCAAATATCTCTGTGTTTTTATAGCCCCCAGAAGAGTTCTAACTTTTATCATTATAGATCGAATCGCTAAAGTGCAAGACGAAAGGGTTAGATCAGTCAAATTTTGAAATGTTTTAGTAAAATTGGTTTTTTTCCGAATTTCTCCAATATTTCTGTGTTCCGATAGCCCACAGAAGAGTTGTAACTTTTATCACAATGTATCGAATTTTTGAAGTGAAAATGGGAAGACTTATATCAGTCAAATTTCGAAATTTTTGAGTAAAATTTTTTTTGCGAATTTCTTTAATATCTCTGTGTTCTCATAGCCCCGAGAAGAGTTCTAACTTTTATCATTATGGATCAAATTGTTAAAGTGAAAAACCAAAGAGTTATATCAATCAAAGTACGAAATTTTTGAGTAAAACTGTTTTGCGAATTTCTCAAATATCTCTGTGTTTTTATAGCCCCCAGAAGAGTTCTAACTTTTATCATAATCGATCGAATCGCTAAAGTGAAAAACGAAAGAGTTACATCAATCAAAGTACGAAATTTTTGAGTAAAACTTTTTTGCGATTTTCTCAAATATCTCTGTTATTTTATAGCCCCCAGAAGAGTTCTAACTTTTATCATAATAGATCGAATCGCTAAAGTGCAAGACGAAAGAGTTATATCAGTCAAAGTTCGAAATTTTTGAGTAAAATTGGTTTTTTTCCGAATTTCTCCAATATTTCTGTGTTCTGATAGCCCACAGAAGAGTTGTAACTTTTATCACGATGTATCGAATTTTTGAAGTGAAAAAGGGAAGACTTATATCAGTCAAATTTTGAAATTTTTGAGTGAAATTTTTTTTGCGAATTTCTTTAATATCTCTGTGTTCTCATAGCCCCGAGAAGAGTTCTAACTTTTATCATTATGGATCAAATCGCTAAAGTGAAAAACGAAAGAGTTATATCAATCAAAGTACGAAATTTTTGAGTAAAACTATTTTGCGAATTTCTCAAATATCTCTGTCTTTTTATAGCCCCCATAAGAGTTCTAACTTTTATCATAATCGATCGAATCGCTAAAGTGAAAAAGGAAAGAGTTACATCTATCAAAGTACGATATTTTTGAGTAAAACTTTTTTGCGATTTTCTCAAATATCTCTGTTATTTTATAGCCCCCAGAAGAGTTCTAACTTTTATCATAATAGATCGAATCGCTAAAGTGCAAGACGAAAGAGTTATATCAGTCAAAGTTCGAAATTTTTGAGTAAAATTTGTTTTTTTCCGAATTTCTCCAATATTTCTGTGTTCTGATAGCCCACAGAAGAGTTGTAACCTTTATCACGATGTATCGAATTTTTGAAGTGAAAATGGGAATACTTATATCAGTCAAATTTAGAAATTTTTGAGTGAAATTTTTTTTGCGAATTTCTTTAATATCTCTGGGTTCTCATAGCCCCGAGAAGAGTTCTAACCTTTATTGTTATGGATCAAATCGCTAAAGTGAAAAAAGAAAGAATTATATCAATCAAAGTACGAAATTTTTGAGTAAAACTGTTTTGCGAATTTCTCAAATATCTCTGTGTTTTTATAGGCCCCAGAAGAGTTCTAACTTTTATCATAATAGATCGAATCGCTAAAGTGCAAGACGAAAGGGTTATATCAGACAAAGTTCGAAATTTTTGAGTAAAATTGGTTTTTTTCCGAATTTCTCCAATATCTCTGTGTTCTGATAGCCCACAGAAGAGTGGTAACTTTTATCACGATGTATCAAATTGTTGAAGTGAAAAAGGGAAGACTTTTATCAGTCAAATTTCGAAATTTTTGGGGAAAATTTTTTTGCGAATATCTTTAATATCTCTGTGTTCTCATAGCCCCGAGAAGAGTTCTAACTTTTATCATTATAGATCAAATCGTTAAAGTGAAAAACGAAAGAGTTATATCAATCAAAGTATAAAATTTTTGAGTAAAACTTTTTTGCGAATTTCTCAAATATCTCTGTGTTTTTATATACCCCAGAAGAGTTCTAACTTTATATCATAATAGATCGAATCGCTAAAGTGCAAGACGAAAGAGTTATATCAGTCACAGTTCGAAATTTTTGAATAAAATTGGTTTTTTTCCGAATTTCTCCAATATCTCTGTGTTCTGATAGCCCACAGAAGAGTTGTAACTTTTATCACGATGTATCGAATTGTTGAAGTGAAAAAGGCAAGACTTATATCAGTCAAATTTCGAAATTTTTAAGTAAAATTTTTTTTGCGAATATCTTTAATATCTCTGTGTTCTCATAGCCCCGAGAAGAGTTCTAACTTTTACCATTATGGATCAAATCGTTAAAGTGAAAAACGAAAGAGTTATATCAATCAAATTACGAAATTTTTGAGTATTACTTTTTTGCGAATTTCTCAAATATCTCAGTGTTTTTATAGCCCCCAGAAGAGTTCTAACTTTTATCATAATAGATCGAATCGCTAAAGTGCAAGACGAAAGAGTTATTACAGTCAAAGTTCGAAATTTTTGAGTAAAATTGGTTTTTTTCCGAATTTCTCCAATATCACTGTGTACTGATAGCACACAGAAGAGTTGTAACTTTTATCACGATGTATCGAATTGTTGAAGTGAAAAAGGGAAGACTTATATCAGTCAAATTTCGTAATTTTTGAGTAAAATTTTTTTTGCGAATTTCTTTAATATCTCTGTGTTCTCATAGCCCCGAGAAGAGTTCTAACTTTTATCATTATGGATCAAATTGTTAAAATGAAAAACCAAAGAGTTATATCAATCAAAGTACTAAATTTTTGAGTAAAACTTTTTTGCGAATTTCTCAAATATCTCTGTGTTTTTATATCCCCCAGAAGAGTTCTAACTTTTATCATAATAGATCGAATCGCTAAAGTGCAAGACGAAAGAGTTATATCAGTCAAAGTTCGAAATTTTTGAGTAACATTGGTTTTTTTCCGAATTTCTCCAATATTTCTGTGTTCTGATAGCCCACAGAAGAGTTGTAACTTTTATCACGATGTATCGAATTTTTGAAGTGAAAAAGGGAAGACTTATATCAGTCAAATTTTGAAATTTTTGAGTGAAATTTTTTTTGCGAATTTCTCAAATATCTCTGTGTTTTTATAGCCCCCATAAGAGTTCTAACTTTTATCATAATCGATCGAATCGCTAAAGTGAAAAAGGAAAGAGTTACATCTATCAAAGTACGAAATTTTTGACTAAAACTTTTTTGCGATTTTCTCAAATATCTCTGTTATTTTATAGCCCCCAGAAGAGTTCTAACTTTTATCATAATAGATCGAATCGCTAAAGTGCAAGACGAAAGAGTTATATCAGTCAAAGTTCGAAATTTTTGAGTAAAATTTGTTTTTTTCCGAATTTATCCAATATTTCTGTGTTCTGATAGCCCACAGAAGAGTTGTAACCTTTATCACGATGTATCGAATTTTTGAAGTGAAAATGGGAATACTTATATCAGTCAAATTTAAAAATTTTTGAGTGAAATTTTTTTTGCGAATATCTTTAATATCTCTGTGTTCTCATAGCCCCCAGAAGAGTTCTAACTTTTATCATAACAGATCGAATCGCTAAAGTGCAAGACGAAAGAGTTATATCAGTCAAAGTTCGAAATTTTTGAGTAAAATTTGTTTTTTTCCGAATTTCTCCAATATTTCTGTGTTCTGATAGCCCACAGAAGAGTTGTAACTTTTATCACGATGTATCGAATTTTTGAAGTGAAAAAGGGAAGACTTATATCAGTCAAATTTTGAAATTTTTGAGTAAAATTTTTTTTGTGAATTTCTTTAATATCTCTGTGTTCTCATAGCCCCGAGAAGAGTTCTAACTTTTATCATTATGTATCAAATCGTTAACGTGAAAAACCAAAGACTTATATCAATCAAAGTACGAAATTTTTGAGTAAAACTATTTTGCGAATTTCTCAAATATCTCTGTGTTTTTATAGCCCCCAGAAGAGTTCTAACTTTTATCATAATAGATCGAATCGCTAAAGTGCAAGACGAAAGGGTTAGATCAGTCAAATTCTGAAATGTTTTAGTAAAATTGGTTTTTTTCCGAATTTCTCCAATATTTCTGTGTTCTGATAGCCCACAGAAGAGTTGTAACTTTTATCACGATGTATCGAATTTTTGAAGTGAAAATGGGAAGACTTATATCAGTCAAATTTCGAAATTTTTGAGTAAAATTTTTTTTGCGAATTTCTTTAATATCTCTGTGTTCTCATAGCCCCGAGAAGAGTTCTAACTTTTATCATTATGGATCAAATTGTTAAAGTGAAAAACCAAAGAGTTATATCAATCAAAGTACTAAATTTTTGAGTAAAACTATTTTGCGAATTTCTCAAATATCTCTGTGTTTTTATAGCCCCCAGAAGAATTCTAACTTTTATCATAATCGATCGATTCGCTAAAGTGAAAAACGAAAGAGTTACATCAATCAAAGTACGAAATATTTGAGTAAAACTTTTTTGCGATTTTCTCAAATATCTCTGTTATTTTATAGCCCCCAGAAGAGTTCTAACTTTTGTCATAATAGATCGAATCGCTAAAGTGCAAGACGAAAAAGTTATATCAGTCAAAGTTCGAAATTTTTGAGTAAAATTGATTTTTTTCCGAATTTCTCCAATATTTCTGTGTTCTGATAGCCCACAGAAGAGTTGTAACCTTTATCACGATGTACCGAATTTTTGAAGTGAAAAAGGGAAGACTTATATCAGTCAAATTTCGAAATTTTTGAGTGAAATTTTTTTTGCGAATTTCTTTAATATCTCTGTGTTCTCATAGCCCCGAGAAGAGTTCTAACTATTATCATTATGGATCAAATCGGTAAAGTGAAAAACCAAAGAGTTATATCATTCAAAGTACTAAATTTTTGAATAGAACTTTTTTGCGAATTTCTCAAATATCTCTGTGTTTTTATAGTCCCCAGAAGAGTTCTAACTTTTATCATAATAGATCGAATCGCTAAAGTGCAAGATGAAAGAGTTAAATCAGTCAAAGTTCTAAATTATTGAGTAAAATTGGTTTTTTTCCGATTTTCACCAATATTTCTGTGTTCTGATAGCCCGCAGAAGAGTTGTAACTTTTATCACGATGTATCGAATTTTTGAAGTGAAAAAGGGAAGACTTATATCAGTCAAATTTTGAAATATTTGAGTGAAATTTTTTTTGCGAATTTCTTTAATATCTCTGTGTTCTCATAGCCCCGAGAAGAGTTCTAACTTTTATCATTATGGATCAAATCGCTAAAGTGAAAAAAGAAAGAGTTATATCAATCAAAGTACGAAATTTTTGAGTAAAACTGTTTTGCGAATTTCTCAAATATCTCTGTGTTTTTATAGCCCCCAGAAGAGTTCTAACTTTTATCATAATCGATCGAATCGCTAAAGTGAAAAACGAAAGAGTTACATCAATCAAAGTACGAAATTTTTGAGTAAAACTTTTTTGCGATTTTCTCAAATATCTCTGTTATTTTATAGCCCCCAGAAGAGTTCTAACTTTTATCATAATAGATCGAATCGCTAAAGTGCAAGACGAAAGAGTTATATCAGTCAAAGTTCGAAATTTTTGAGTAAAATTGGTTTTTTTCCGAATTTCTCCAATATTTCTGTGTTCTGATAGCCCACAGAAGAGTTGTAACTTTTATCACGATGTATCGAATTTTTGAAGTGAATATGGGAAGACTTACATCAATCAAATTCAGAAATTTTTGAGTAAAATTTTTTTTGTGAATTTCTTTAATATCTCTGTGTTCTCATAGCCCCGAGAAGAGTTCTAACTTTTATCATTATGTATCAAATCGTTAACGTGAAAAACCAAAGACTTATATCAATCAAAGTACGAAATTTTTGAGTAAAACTATTTTGCGAATTTCTCAAATATCTCTGTGTTTTTATAGCCCCCAGAAGAGTTCTAACTTTTATCATAATAGATCGAATCGCTAAAAAACGAAAGAGTTATATCAGTCAAAGTTCGAAATTTTTGAGTAAAATTGGTTTTTTTCCGAATTTTTTCAATATTTCTGTGTTCTGATAGCCCACAGAAGAGTTGTAACCTTTATCACGATGTATCGAATTTTTGAAGTGAAAATGGGAATACTTATATCAGTCAAATTTAAAAATTTTTGAGTGAAATTTTTTTTGCGAATATCTTTAATATCTCTGTGTTCTCATAGCCCCAGTAGAGTTCTAACTTTTATCATAATAGATCGAATCGCTAAAGTGCAAGACGAAAGAGTTATATCAGTCAAAGTTCGAAATTTTGGAGTAAAATTTGTTTTTTTTCCGAATTTCTCCAATATTTCTATGTTCTGATAGCCCACAGAAGAGTTGTAACTTTTATCACGATTTATCACGATGTATCGAATTTTGAAGTGAAAAAAGGAAGACTTATATCAGTTCGAAATTTTTGAGTAAAATTTTTTTGTGAATTTTTTTAATATCTCTGTGTTCTCATAGCCCTGAGAAGAGTTCTAACTTTTATCATTATGTATCAAATCGTTAACGTGAAAAACCAAAGACTTATATCAATCAAAGTACGAAATTTTTGAGTAAAACTATTTTGCGAATTTCTCAAATATCTCTGTTTTTATAGCCCCCAGAAGAGTTCTAACTTTTATCATTATAGATCGAATCGCTAAAGTGCAAGACGAAAGGGTTAGATCAGTCAAATTTTGAAATGTTTTAGTAAAATTGGTTTTTTCCGAATTTCTCCAATATTTCCTGTGTTCCGATAGTCTACAGAAGAGTTGTGTAATCCTTTATCACAATGTATCGAATTTTTGAAGTGAAAAAGGGAAGACTTATATCAGTCAAATTTCGAAATTTTTGAGTAAAACTTTTTTTGCGAATATCTTTAATATCTCTGTGTTCTCATAACCCCGAGAAGAGTTCTAACTTTAATCATTATGGATCAAATCGTTAAAGTGAAAAACGAAAGAGTTATATCAATTAAAGT
Organism: Solenopsis invicta; assembly: GCF_016802725.1. NCBI lineage: Eukaryota > Metazoa > Arthropoda > Insecta > Hymenoptera > Formicidae > Solenopsis > Solenopsis invicta. Next base: position 9,440,230 of record NC_052674.1, on the reverse strand, counting down.
ACGAAATTTTGAGTAAAACTGTTTTGCGAATTTCTCAAATATCTCTGTGTTTTATAGCCCCCAGAAGAGTTCTAACTTTTATCATAATCGATCGAATCGCTAAAGTGAAAAACGAAAGAGTTACATCAATCAAAGTACGAAATTTTTGAGTAAAACTTTTTTGCGATTTTCTCAAATATCTCTGTTATTTTATAGCCCCAAGAAGATTTCTAACTTTTATCATAATAGATCGAATCGCTAAAGTGCAAGACGAAAGAGTTATATCAGTCAAAGTTCGAAATTTTGAATTTAAATTGGTTTTTTTCCGAATTTCTCCAATATTTCTGTGTTCCGATAGCCCACAGAAGAGTTGTAACTTTTATCACGATGTATCGAATTGTTGAAGTGAAAAAGGGAAGACTTATATCAGTCAAATTTTGAAATTTTTGAGTGAAATTTTTTTGCGAATTTCTTTAAATATCTCTGTGTTCTCATAGCCCCGAGAAGAGTTCTAACTTTTATCAATATGGATCAAATCGCTAAAGTGAAAAACGAAAGAGTTATATCAATCAAAGTACGAAATTTTTGAGTAAAACTTTATTGCGAATTTCTCAAATATCTCTGTGTTTTTATGCTAAAGTGAAAAAGGAAAGAGTTACATCTATCAAAGTACGAAATTTTAGAGTAAAACTTTTTTGCGATTTTCTCAAATATCTCTGTTATTTTATAGCCCCCAGAAGAGTTCTAACTTTTATCATAATAGATCGAATCGCTAAAGTGCAAGACGAAAGAGTTATATCAGTCAAAGTTCGAAATTTTTGAGTAAAATTTGTTTTTTTCCGAATTTCTCCAATATTTCTGTGTTCTGATAGCCCACAGAAGAGTTGTAACCTTTATCACGATGTATCGAATTTTTGAAGTGAAAATGGGAATACTTATATCAGTCAAATTTAGAAATTTTTGAGTGAAATTTTTTTTGCGAATATCTTTAATATCTCTGTGTTCTCATAGCCCCGAGAAGAGTTCTAACTTTTATCATTATGTATCAAATCGTTAAAGTGAAAAACCAAAGAGTTATATCAATCAAAGTACGAAATTTTTGAGTAAAACTATTTTGCGAATTTCTCAAATATCTCTGTGTTTTTATAGCCCCCAGAAGAGTTCTAACTTTTATCATAATAGATCGAATCGCTAAAGTGCAAGACGGAAGGGTTAGATCAGTCAAAGTTTGAAATTTTTTAGTAAAATTGGTTTTTTTCCGAATTTCTCCAATATTTCTGTGTTCTAATAGCCCACAGAAGAGTTGTAACTTTTATCACGATGTATCGAATTTTTGAAGTGAAAATGGGAAGACTTATATCAGTCAAATTTCGAAATTTTTGAGTAAAACTTTTTTTGCGAATTTCTTTAATATCTCTGTGTTCTCATAGCCCCGAGGAGAGTTCTAACTTTTATCATTATGGATCAAATTGTTAAAGTGAAAAACCAAAGAGTTATATCAATCAAAGTACAAAATTTTTGAGTAAAACTTTTTTGCGAATTTCTCAAATATCTCTGTGTTTTTATAGCCCCCAGAAGAGTTCTAACTTTTATCATAATAGATCGAATCGCTAAAGTGCAAGACGAAAGAGTTATATCAGTCAAAGTTCGAAATTTTTGAGTAAAATTGGTTTTTTTCCGAATTTCTCCAATATTTCTGTGTTCTGATAGCCCACAGAAGAGTTGTAACTTTTATCACAATGTATCGAATTTTTGAAGTGAAAAAGGGAAGACTTATATCAGTCAAATTTTGAAATTTTTGAGTGAAATTTTTTTTGCGAATTTCTTTAATATCTCTGTGTTCTCATAGCCCCGAGAAGAGTTCTAACTTTTATCATTATGTATCAAATCGTTAACGTGAAAAATCAAAGACTTATATCAATCAAAGTACGAAATTTTTGAGTAAAACTATTTTGCGAATTTCTCAAATATCTCTGTGTTTTTATAGCCCCCAGAAGAGTTCTAACTTTTATCATTATAGATCGAATCGCTAAAGTGCAAGACGAAAGGGTTAGATCAGTCAAATTTTGAAATGTTTTAGTAAAATTGGTTTTTTTCCGAATTTCTCCAATATTTCTGTGTTCTGATAGCCCACAGAAGAGTTGTAACTTTTATCACGATGTATCGAATTTTTGAAGTGAAAATGGGAAGACTTATATCAGTCAAATTTCGAAATTTTTGAGTAAAATTTTTTTGCGAATTTCTTTAATATCTCTGTGTTCTCATAGCCCCGAGAAGAGTTCTAACTTTTATCATTATGGATCAAATTGTTAAAGTGAAAAACCAAAGAGTTATATCAATCAAAGTACGAAATTTTTGAGTAAAACTATTTTGCGAATTTCTCAAATATCTCTGTGTTTTTATAGCCCCCAGAAGAGTTCTAACTTTTATCATAATAGATCGAATCGCTAAAGTGCAAGACGAAAGGGTTAGATCAGTCAAAGTTTGAAATTTTTGAGTAAAATTGGTTTTTTTTCCGAATTTCTCCAATATTTCTGTGTTCTGATAGCCCACAGAAGAGTTGTAACTTTTATCACGATGTATCGAATTTTTGAAGTGAAAATGGGAAGACTTATATCAGTCAAATTTCGAAATTTTTGAGTAAAATTTTTTTGCGAATTTCTTTAATATCTCTGTGTTCTCATAGCCCCGAGAAGAGTTCTAACTTTTATCATTATGGATCAAATTGTTAAAGTGAAAAACCAAAGAGTTATATCAATCAAAGTACGAAATTTTTGAGTAAAACTTTTTTGCGAATTTCTCAAATATCTCTGTGTTTTTATAGCCCCCAGAAGAGTTCTAACTTTTATCATAATAGATCGAATCGCTAAAGTGCAAGACGAAAGAGTTATATCAGTCAAAGTTCGAAATTTTTGAGTAAAATTGGTTTTTTTCCGAATTTCTCCAATATTTCTGTGTTCTGATAGCCCACAGAAGAGTTGTAACTTTTATCACGATGTATCGAATTTTTGAAGTGAAAAAGGGAAGACTTATATCAGTCAAATTTCGAAATTTTTGAGTAAAATTTTTTTTGCGAATTTCTTTAATATCTCTGTGTTCTCATAGCCCCGAGAAGAGTTCTAACTTTTATCATTATGTATCAAATTGTTAAAGTGAAAAACCAAAGACTTATATCAATCAAAGTACGAAATTTTTGAGTAAAACTTTTTTGCGAATTTCTCAAATATCTCTGTGTTTTTATAGCCCCCAGAAGAGTTCTAACTTTTATCATTATAGATCGAATCGCTAAAGTGCAAGACGAAAGAGTTATATCAGTCAAAGTTCGAAATTTTTGAGTAAAATTGGTTTTTTTCCGAATTTCTCCAATATTTCTGTGTTCTGATAGCCCACAGAAGAGTTGTAACTTTTATCACGATGTATCGAATTTTTGAAGTGAAAAAGGGAAGACTTATATCAGTCAAATTTTGAAATTTTTGAGTGAAATTTTTTTTGCGAATTTCTTTAATATCTCTGTGTTCTCATAGCCCCGAGAAGAGTTCTAACTTTTATCATTATGGATCAAATCGCTAAAGTGAAAAAAGAAAGAGTTATATCAATCAAAGTACGAAATTTTTGAGTAAAACTTTTTTGCGATTTTCTCAAATATCTCTGTTATTTTATAGCCCCCAGAAGAGTTCTAACTTTTATCATAATAGATCGAATCGCTAAAGTGCAAGACGAAAGAGTTATATCAGTCAAAGTTCGAAATTTTTGAGTAAAATTGGTTTTTTTCCGAATTTCTCCAATATTTCTGTGTTCTGATAGCCCACAGAAGAGTTGTAACTTTTATCACGATGTATCGAATTTTTGAAGTGAAAAAGGGAAGACTTATATCAGTCAAATTTTGAAATTTTTGAGTGAAATTTTTTTTGCGAATTTCTTTAATATCTCTGTGTTCTCATAGCCCCGAGAAGAGTTCTAACTTTTATCATTATGGATCAAATCGTTAAAGTGAAAAACCAAAGAGTTATATCAATCAAAGTACGAAATTTTTGAGTAAAACTATTTTGCGAATTTCTCAAATATCTCTGTGTTTTTATAGCCCCCAGAAGAGTTCTAACTTTTATCATAATAGATCGAATCGCTAAAGTGCAAGACGGAAGGGTTAGATCAGTCAAAGTTTGAAATTTTTTAGTAAAATTGGTTTTTTTCCGAATTTCTCCAATATTTCTGTGTTCTAATAGCCCACAGAAGAGTTGTAACTTTTATCACGATGTATCGAATTTTTGAAGTGAAAATGGGAAGACTTATATCAGTCAAATTTCGAAATTTTTGAGTAAAACTTTTTTGCGAATTTCTTTAATATCTCTGTGTTCTCATAGCCCCGAGGAGAGTTCTAACTTTTATCATTATGGATCAAATTGTTAAAGTGAAAAACCAAAGAGTTATATCAATCAAAGTACAAAATTTTTGAGTAAAACTTTTTTGCGAATTTCTCAAATATCTCTGTGTTTTTATAGCCCCCAGAAGAGTTCTAACTTTTATCATAATAGATCGAATCGCTAAAGTGCAAGACGAAAGAGTTATATCAGTCAAAGTTCGAAATTTTTGAGTAAAATTGGTTTTTTTCCGAATTTCTCCAATATTTCTGTGTTCTGATAGCCCACAGAAGAGTTGTAACTTTTATCACAATGTATCGAATTTTTGAAGTGAAAAAGGGAAGACTTATATCAGTCAAATTTTGAAATTTTTGAGTGAAATTTTTTTTGCGAATTTCTTTAATATCTCTGTGTTCTCATAGCCCCGAGAAGAGTTCTAACTTTTATCATTATGTATCAAATCGTTAACGTGAAAAACCAAAGACTTATATCAATCAAAGTACGAAATTTTTGAGTAAAACTATTTTGCGAATTTCTCAAATATCTCTGTGTTTTTATAGCCCCCAGAAGAGTTCTAACTTTTATCATAATAGATCGAATCGCTAAAGTGCAAGACGAAAGGGTTAGATCAGTCAAATTTTGAAATGTTTTAGTAAAATTGGTTTTTTTCCGAATTTCTCCAATATTTCTGTGTTCTGATAGCCCACAGAAGAGTTGTAACTTTTATCACGATGTATCGAATTTTTGAAGTGAAAATGGGAAGACTTATATCAGTCAAATTTCGAAATTTTTGAGTAAAATTTTTTTGCGAATTTCTTTAATATCTCTGTGTTCTCATAGCCCCGAGAAGAGTTCTAACTTTTATCATTATGGATCAAATTGTTAAAGTGAAAAACCAAAGAGTTATATCAATCAAAGTACAAAATTTTTGAGTAAAACTTTTTTGCGAATTTCTCAAATATCTCTGTGTTTTTATAGCCCCCAGAAGAGTTCTAACTTTTATCATAATAGATCGAATCGCTAAAGTGCAAGACGAAAAAGTTATATCAGTCAAAGTTCGAAATTTTTGAGTAAAATTGGTTTTTTTCCGAATTTCTCCAATATTTCTGTGTTCTGATAGCCCACAGAAGAGTTGTAACTTTTATCACGATGTATCGAATTTTTGAAGTGAAAAAGGGAAGACTTATATCAGTCAAATTTCGAAATTTTTGAGTGAAATTTTTTTTGCGAATTTCTTTAATATCTCTGTGTTCTCATAGCCCCGAGAAGAGTTCTAACTTTTATCATTATGTATCAAATCGTTAAAGTGAAAAACCAAAGAGTTATATCAATCAAAGTACGAAATTTTTGAGTAAAACTATTTTGCGAATTTCTCAAATATCTCTGTGTTTTTATAGCCCCCAGAAGAGTTCTAACTTTTATCATAATAGATCGAATCGCTAAAGTGCAAGACGAAAGGGTTAGATCAGTCAAATTTTGAAATGTTTTAGTAAAATTGGTTTTTTTCCGAATTTCTCCAATATTTCTGTGTTCTGATAGCCCACAGAAGAGTTGTAACTTTTATCACAATGTATCGAATTTTTGAAGTGAAAATGGGAAGACTTATATCAGTCAAATTTCGAAATTTTTGAGTAAAATTTTTTTGCGAATTTCTTTAATATCTCTGTGTTCTCATAGCCCCGAGAAGAGTTCTAACTTTTATCATTATGGATCAAATTGTTAAAGTGAAAAACCAAAGAGTTATATCAATCAAAGTACGAAATTTTTGAGTAAAACTGTTTTGCGAATTTCTCAAATATCTCTGTGTTTTTATAGCCCCCAGAATAGTTCTAACTTTTATCATAATCGATCGAATCGCTAAAGTGAAAAACGAAAGAGTTACATCAATCAAAGTACGAAATTTTTGAGTAAAACTTTTTTGCGATTTTCTCAAATATCTCTGTTATTTTATAGCCCCCAGAAGAGTTCTAACTTTTATCATAATAGATCGAATCGCTAAAGTGCAAGACGAAAGAGTTATATCAGTCAAAGTTCGAAATTTTTGAGTAAAATTGGTTTTTTTCCGAATTTCTCCAATATTTCTGTGTTCTGATAGCCCACAGAAGAGTTGTAACTTTTATCACGATGTATCGAATTTTTGAAGTGAAAAAGGGAAGACTTATATCAGTCAAATTTCGAAATTTTTGAGTGAAATTTTTTTTGCGAATTTCTTTAATATCTCTGTGTTCTCATAGCCCCGAGAAGAGTTCTAACTTTTATCATTATGGATCAAATCGCTAAAGTGAAAAACCAAAGAGTTATACCATTCAAAGTACGAAATTTTTGAGTAAAACTATTTTGCGAATTTCTCAAATATCTCTGTGTTTTTATAGCCCCCAGAAGAGTTCTAACTTTTATCATAATAGATCGAATCGCTAAAGTGCAAGACGAAAGAGTTAGATCAGTCAAAGTTCTGAAATTTTTGAGTAAAATTGGTTTTTTTCCGAATTTCTCCAATATTTCTGTGTTCTGATAGCCCACAGAAGAGTTGTAACTTTTATCACGATGTATCGAATTTTTGAAGTGAAAATGGGAAGACTTATATCAGTCAAATTTCGAAATTTTTGAGTAAAATTTTTTTTGCGAATTTCTTTAATATCTCTGTGTTCTCATAGCCCCGAGAAGAGTTCTAACTTTTATCATTATGAATCAAATCGCTAAAGTGAAAAACGAAAGAGTTATATCAATCAAAGTACGAAATTTTTGAGTAAAACTTTTTTGCGATTTTCTCAAATATCTCTGTTATTTTATAGCCCCCAGAAGAGTTCTAACTTTTATCATAATAGATCGAATCGCTAAAGTGCAAGACGAAAGAGTTATATCAGTCAAAGTTCGAAATTTTTGAGTAAAATTGGTTTTTTTCCGAATTTCTCCAATATTTCTGTGTTCTGATAGCCCACAGAAGAGTTGTAACTTTTATCACGATGTATCGAATTTTTGAAGTGAAAATGGGAAGACTTATATCAGTCAAATTTCGAAATTTTTGAGTAAAATTTTTTTTGCGAATTTCTTTAATATCTCTGTGTTCTCATAGCCCCGAGAAGAGTTCTAACTTTTATCATTATGGATCAAATCGCTAAAGTGAAAAACGAAAGAGTTATATCAATCAAAGTACGAAATTTTTGAGTAAAACTATTTTGCGAATTTCTCAAATATCTCTGTGTTTTTATAGCCCCCAGAAGAGTTCTAACTTTTATCATAATAGATCGAATCGCTAAAGTGCAAGACGGAAGGGTTAGATCAGTCAAAGTTTGAAATTTTTTAGTAAAATTGGTTTTTTTCCGAATTTCTCCAATATTTCTGTGTTCTAATAGCCCACAGAAGAGTTGTAACTTTTATCACGATGTATCGAATTTTTGAAGTGAAAATGGGAAGACTTATATCAGTCAAATTTCGAAATTTTTGAGTAAAACTTTTTTTGCGAATTTCTTTAATATCTCTGTGTTCTCATAGCCCCGAGGAGAGTTCTAACTTTTATCATTATGGATCAAATTGTTAAAGTGAAAAACCAAAGAGTTATATCAATCAAAGTACAAAATTTTTGAGTAAAACTTTTTTGCGAATTTCTCAAATATCTCTGTGTTTTTATAGCCCCCAGAAGAGTTCTAACTTTTATCATAATAGATCGAATCGCTAAAGTGCAAGACGAAAGAGTTATATCAGTCAAAGTTCGAAATTTTTGAGTAAAATTGGTTTTTTTCCGAATTTCTCCAATATTTCTGTGTTCTGATAGCCCACAGAAGAGTTGTAACTTTTATCACAATGTATCGAATTTTTGAAGTGAAAAAGGGAAGACTTATATCAGTCAAATTTTGAAATTTTTGAGTGAAATTTTTTTTGCGAATTTCTTTAATATCTCTGTGTTCTCATAGCCCCGAGAAGAGTTCTAACTTTTATCATTATGTATCAAATCGTTAACGTGAAAAATCAAAGACTTATATCAATCAAAGTACGAAATTTTTGAGTAAAACTATTTTGCGAATTTCTCAAATATCTCTGTGTTTTTATAGCCCCCAGAAGAGTTCTAACTTTTATCATTATAGATCGAATCGCTAAAGTGCAAGACGAAAGGGTTAGATCAGTCAAATTTTGAAATGTTTTAGTAAAATTGGTTTTTTTCCGAATTTCTCCAATATTTCTGTGTTCTGATAGCCCACAGAAGAGTTGTAACTTTTATCACAATGTATCGAATTTTTGAAGTGAAAATGGGAAGACTTATATCAGTCAAATTTCGAAATTTTTGAGTAAAATTTTTTTGCGAATTTCTTTAATATCTCTGTGTTCTCATAACCCCGAGAAGAGTTCTAACTTTTATCATTATGGATCAAATTGTTAAAGTGAAAAACCAAAGAGTTATATCAATCAAAGTACGAAATTTTTGAGTAAAACTGTTTTGCGAATTTCTCAAATATCTCTGTGTTTTTATAGCCCCCAGAATAGTTCTAACTTTTATCATAATCGATCGAATCGCTAAAGTGAAAAACGAAAGAGTTACATCAATCAAAGTACGAAATTTTTGAGTAAAACTTTTTTGCGGTTTTCTCAAATATCTCTGTTATTTTATAGCCCCCAGAAGAGTTCTAACTTTTATCATAATAGATCGAATCGCTAAAGTGCAAGACGAAAGAGTTATATCAGTCAAAGTTCGAAATATTTGAGTAAAATTGGTTTTTTTCCGAATTTCTCCAATATTTCTGTGTTCTGATAGCCCACAGAAGAGTTGTAACTTTTATCACGATGTATCGAATTTTTGAAGTGAAAAAGGGAAGACTTATATCAGTCAAATTTTGAAATTTTTGAGTGAAATTTTTTTTGCGAATTTCTTTAATATCTCTGTGTTCTCATAGCCCCGAGAAGAGTTCTAACTTTTATCATTATGGATCAAATCGCTAAAGTGAAAAAAGAAAGAGTTATATCAATCAAAGTACGAAATTTTTGAGTAAAACTTTTTTGCGATTTTCTCAAATATCTCTGTTATTTTATAGCCCCCAGAAGAGTTCTAACTTTTATCATAATAGATCGAATCGCTAAAGTGCAAGACGAAAAAGTTATATCAGTCAAAGTTCGAAATTTTTGAGTAAAATTGATTTTTTTCCGAATTTCTCCAATATTTCTGTGTTCTGATAGCCCACAGAAGAGTTGTAACCTTTATCACGATGTACCGAATTTTTGAAGTGAAAATGGGAATACTTATATCAGTCAAATTTCGAAATTTTTGAGTAAAATTTTTTTTGCGAATTTCTTTAATATCTCTGTGTTCTCATAGCCCCGAGAAGAGTTCTAACTTTTATCATTATGGATCAAATTGTTAAAGTGAAAAACCAAAGAGTTATATCAATCAAAGTACTAAATTTTTGAGTAAAACTTTTTTGCGAATTTCTCAAATATCTCTGTGTTTTTATAGCCCCCAGAAGAGTTCTAACTTTTATCATAATAGATCGAATCGCTAAAGTGCAAGACGAAAGAGTTATATCAGTCAAAGTTCGAAATTTTTGAGTAACATTGGTTTTTTTCCGAATTTCTCCAATATTTCTGTGTTCTGATAGCCCACAGAAGAGTTGTAACTTTTATCACGATGTATCGAATTTTTGAAGTGAAAAAGGGAAGACTTATATCAGTCAAATTTTGAAATTTTTGAGTGAAATTTTTTTTGCCAATTTCTTTAATATCTCTGTGTTCTCATAGCCCCGAGAAGAGTTCTAACTTTTATCGTTATGGATCAAATCGCTAAAGTGAAAAAAGAAAGAGTTATATCAATCAAAGTACGAAATTTTTGAGTAAAACTGTTTTGCGAATTTCTCAAATATCTCTGTGTTTTTATAGCCCCCAGAAGAGTTCTAACTTTTATCATAATCGATCGAATCGCTAAAGTGAAAAACGAAAGAGTTACATCAATCAAAGTACGAAATTTTTGAGTAAAACTTTTTTGCGATTTTCTCAAATATCTCTGTTATTTTATAGCCCCCAGAAGAGTTCTAACTTTTATCATAATAGATCGAATCGCTAAAGTGCAAGACGAAAGAGTTATATCAGTCAAAGTTCGAAATTTTTGAGTAAAATTGGTTTTTTTCCGAATTTCTCCAATATTTCTGTGTTCTGATAGCCCACAGAAGAGTTGTAACTTTTATCACGATGTATCGAATTTTTGAAGTGAAAATGGGAAGACTTATATCAGTCAAATTTAGAAATTTTTGAGTGAAATTTTTTTTGCGAATTTCTTTAATATCTCTGTGTTCTCATAGCCCCGAGAAGAGTTCTAACTTTTATCATTATGTATCAAATCGTTAAAGTGAAAAACCAAAGAGTTATATCAATCAAAGTACGAAATTTTTGAGTAAAATTGATTTTTTTCCGAATTTCTCCAATATTTCTGTGTTCTGATAGCCCACAGAAGAGTTGTAACCTTTATCACGATGTATCGAATTTTTGAAGTGAAAAAGGGAAGACTTATATCAGTCAAATTTCGAAATTTTTGAGTAAAATTTTTTTTGCGAATTTCTTTAATATCTCTGTGTTCTCATAGCCCCGAGAAGAGTTCTAACTTTTATCATTATGGATCAAATTGTTAAAGTGAAAAACCAAAGAGTTATATCAATCAAAGTACGAAATTTTTGAGTAAAACTATTTTGCGAATTTCTCAAATATCTCTGTGTTTTTATAGCCCCCAGAAGAGTTCTAACTTTTATCATAATCGATCGAATCGCTAAAGTGAAAAACGAAAGAGTTACATCTATCAAAGTACGAAATTTTTGAGTAAAACTTTTTTGCGATTTTCTCAAATATCTCTGTTATTTTATAGCCCCCAGAAGAGTTCTAACTTTTATCATAATAGATCGAATCGCTAAAGTGCAAGACGAAAGAGTTATATCAGTCAAAGTTCGAAATTTTTGAGTAAAATTGGTTTTTTTCCGAATTTCTCCAATATTTCTGTGTTCTGATAGCCCACAGAAGAGTTGTAACTTTTATCACGATGTATCGAATTTTTGAAGTGAAAATGGGAAGACTTATATCAGTCAAATTTCGAAATTTTTGAGTGAAATTTTTTTTGCGAATATCTTTAATATCTCTGTGTTCTCATAGACCCGAGAAGAGTTCTAACTTTTATCATTATGTATCAAATCGTTAAAGTGAAAAACCAAAGAGTTATATCAATCAAAGTACGAAATTTTTGAGTAAAACTATTTTGCGAATTTCTCAAATATCTCTGTGTTTTTATAGCCCCCAGAAGAGTTCTAACTTTTATCATAATAGATCGAATCGCTAAAGTGCAAGACGAAAGGGTTAGATCAGTCAAAGTTTGAAATTTTTAGATTAAAATTGGTTTTTTTCCGAATTTCTCCAATATTTCTGTGTTCTGATAGCCCACAGAAGAGTTGTAACTTTTATCACGATGTATCGAATTTTTGAAGTGAAAAAGGGAATTCTTATATCAGTCTAATTTCGAAATTTTTGAGTAAAATTTTTTTTGTGAATTTCTTTAATATCTCTGTGTTCTCATAGCCCCGAGAAGAGTTCTAACTTTTATCATTATGGATCAAATCGTTAAAGTGAAAAACGAAAAAGTTATATCAATCAAAGTACGAAATTTTTGAGTAAAACTTTTTTGCGAATTTCTCAAATATCTCTGTGTTTTTATAGCCCCCAGAAGAGTTCTAACTTTTATCATAATAGATCGAATCGCTAAAGTGCAAGACGAAAGAGTTATATCAGTCAAAGTTCGAAATTTTTGAGTAAAATTGGTTTTTTTCCGAATTTCTCCAATATCTCTGTGTTCTGATAGCCCACAGAAGAGTTGTAACTTTTATCACGATGTTTCGAATTGTTGAAGTGAAAAAGGGAAGACTTATATCAGTCAAATTTCGAAATTTGTGAGTAAAACTTTTTTTGCGAATATCTTTAATATCTCTGTGTTCTCATAGCCCCGAGAAGAGTTCTAACTTTTATCATTATGGATGAATCGTTAAAGTGAAAAACGAAAAAGTTATATCAATCAAAGTATAAAATTTTTGAGTAATACTTTTTTGAGAATTTCTCAAATATCTCTGTGTTTTTATAGCCCCCAGAAGAGTTCTAACTTTTATCATAATAGATCGAATCGCTAAAGTGCAAGACGAAAGAGTTATATCAGTCAAAGTTCGAAATTTTTGAATAAAATTGGTTTTTTTCCGAATTTCTCCAATATCTCTGTGTTCTGATAGCCCACAGAAGAGTTGTAACTTTTATCACGATGTATCGAATTGTTGAAGTGAAAAAGGGAAGATTTATATCAGTCAAATTTCGAAATTTTTGAGTAAAATTTTTTTTGCGAATTTCTTTAATATCTTTGTGTTCTCATAGCCCCGAGAAGAGTTCTAACTTTTATCATTATGGATCAAATCTTTAAAGTGAAAAACGAAAGAGTTATATCAATCAAAGTACGAAACTTTTGAGTAAAACTATTTTGCGAATTTCTCAAATATCTCTGTGTTTTTTAGCCCCCAGAAGAGTTCTAACTTTTATCATAATAGATCGAATCGCTAAAGTGCAAGACGAAAGAGTTATATCAGTCACAGTTCGAAATTTTTGAATAAAATTGGTTTTTTTCCGAATTTCTCCAATATCTCTGTGTTCTGATAGCCCACAGAAGAGTTGTAACTTTTATCACGATGTATCGAATTGTTGAAGTGAAAAAGGGAAGACTTATATCAGTCAAATTTCGAAATTTTTGAGTAATATTTTTTTTGCGAATTTCTTTAATATCTCTGTGTTCTCATAGCCCCGAGAAGAGTTCTAACTATTATCATTATGGATCAAATCGTAAAAGTGAAAAACCAAAGAGTTATATCAATCAAAGTACTAAAATTTTGAGTAAAACTTTTTTGCGAATTTCTCAAATATCTCTGTGTTTTTATAGCCCCCAGAAGAGTTCTAACTTTTATCATAATAGATCGAATCGCTAAAGTGCAAGACGATAGAGTTATATCAGTCAAAGTTCGAAATTTTTGAGTAAAATTGGTTTTTTTCCGAATTTCTCCAATATCACTGTGTACTGATAGCCCACAGAAGAGTTGTAACTTTTATCACGATGTTTCGAATTGTTGAAGTGAAAAAGGGAAGACTTATATCAGTCTAATTTCGAAATTTTTGAGTAAAATTTTTTTTGCGAATATCTTTAATATCTCTGTGTTCTCATAGCCCCGAGAAGAGTTCTAATTTTATCATTATGGATCAAATCGTTAAAGTGAAAAACGAAAGAGTTATATCAATCAAAGTACTAAATTTTTGAGTAAAACTATTTTGCGAATTTCTCAAATATCTCTGTGTTTTTATAGCCCCCAGAAGAGTTCTAACTTTTAACATAATAGATCGAATCGCTAAAGTGCAAGACGAAAGGGTTAGATCAGTCAAAGTTTGAAATTTTAGATTAAAATTGGTTTTTTTACGAATTTCTCCAATATTTCTGTGTTCTGATAGCCCACAGAAGAGTTGTAACTTTTGTCACGATGTATCGAATTTTTGAAGTGAAAATGGGAAGACTTATATCAGTCAAATTTCGAAATTTTTGAGTAAAATTTTTTTTGCGAATTTCTTTAATATCTCTGTGTTCTCATAGCCCCGAGAAGAGTTCTAACTTTTATCATTATGGATCAAATTGTTAAAGTGAAAAACCAAAGAGTTATATCAATCAAAGTACTAAATTTTTGAGTAAAACTATTTTGCGAATTTCTCAAATATCTCTGTGTTTTTATAGCCCCCAGAAGAGTTCTAACTTTTATCATAATCGATCGATTCGCTAAAGTGAAAAACGAAAGAGTTACATCAATCAAAGTACGAAATATTTGAGTAAAACTTTTTTGCGATTTTCTCAAATATCTCTGTTATTTTATAGCCCCAGAAGAGTTCTAACTTTTATCATAATAGATCGAATCGCTAAAGTGCAAGACGAAAAAGTTATATCAGTCAAAGTTCGAAATTTTTGAGTAAAATTGATTTTTTTCCGAATTTCTCCAATATTTCTGTGTTCTGATAGCCCACAGAAGAGTTGTAACCTTTATCACGATGTACCGAATTTTTGAAGTGAAAAAGGGAAGACTTATATCAGTCAAATTTCGAAATTTTTGAGTGAAATTTTTTTTGCGAATTTCTTTAATATCTCTGTGTTCTCATAGCCCCGAGAAGAGTTCTAACTATTATCATTATGGATCAAATCGGTAAAGTGAAAAACCAAAGATTTATATCATTCAAAGTACTAAATATTTGAATAAACTTTTTTGCGAATTTCTCAAATATCTCTGTGTTTTTATAGTCCCCAGAAGAGTTCTAACTTTTATCATAATAGATCGAATCGTTAAAGTGCAAGATGAAAGAGTTAAATCAGTCAAAGTTCTAAATTATTGAGTAAAATTGGTTTTTTTCCGATTTTCACCAATATTTCTGTGTTCTGATAGCCCACAGAAGAGTTGTAACTTTTATCACGATGTATCGAATTTTTGAAGTGAAAAAGGGACGACTTATATCAGTCAAATTTTGAAATTTTTGAGTGAAATTTTTTTTGCGAATTTCTTTTATATCTCTGTGTTCTCATAGCCCCGAGAAGAGTTCTAACTTTTATCGTTATGGATCAAATCGCTAAAGTGAAAAAAGAAAGAGTTATATCAATCAAAGTACGAAATTTTTGAGTAAAACTGTTTTGCGAATTTCTCAAATATCTCTGTGTTTTTATAGCCCCCAGAAGAGTTCTAACTTTTATCATAATAGATCGAATCGCTAAAGTGCAAGACGAAATGGTTAGATCAGTCAAATTTTGAAATGTTTTAATAAAATTGGTTTTTTTCCGAATTTCTCCAATATTTCTGTGTTCTGATAGCCCACAGAAGAGTTGTAACTTTTGTCACGATGTATCGAATTTTTGAAGTGAAAATGGGAAGACTTATATCAGTCAAATTTCGAAATTTTTGAGTAAAATTTTTTTTGCGAATTTCTTTAATATCTCTGTGTTCTCATAGCCCCGAGAAGAGTTCTAACTTTTATCATTATGGATCAAATTGTTAAAGTGAAAAACCAAAGAGTTATATCAATCAAAGTACTAAATTTTTGAGTAAAACTATTTTGCGAATTTCTCAAATATCTCTGTGTTTTTATAGCCCCCAGAAGAGTTCTAACTTTTATCATAATCGATCGATTCGCTAAAGTGAAAAACGAAAGAGTTACATCAATCAAAGTACGAAATATTTGAGTAAAACTTTTTTGCGATTTTCTCAAATATCTCTGTTATTTTATAGCCCCAGAAGAGTTCTAACTTTTATCATAATAGATCGAATCGCTAAAGTGCAAGACGAAAAAGTTATATCAGTCAAAGTTCGAAATTTTTGAGTAAAATTGATTTTTTTCCGAATTTCTCCAATATTTCTGTGTTCTGATAGCCCACAGAAGAGTTGTAACCTTTATCACGATGTACCGAATTTTTGAAGTGAAAAAGGGAAGACTTATATCAGTCAAATTTCGAAATTTTTGAGTGAAATTTTTTTTGCGAATTTCTTTAATATCTCTGTTTCTCATAGCCCCGAGAAGAGTTCTAACTATTATCATTATGGATCAAATCGGTAAAGTGAAAAACCAAAGATTTATATCATTCAAAGTACTAAATTTTTGAATAAACTTTTTTGCGAATTTCTCAAATATCTCTGTGTTTTTATAGTCCCCAGAAGAGTTCTAACTTTTATCATAATAGATCGAATCGCTAAAGTGCAAGATGAAAGAGTTAAATCAGTCAAAGTTCTAAATTATTGAGTAAAATTGGTTTTTTTCCGTATTTCTCCAATATTTCTGTGTTCTGATAGCCCACAGAAGAGTTGTAACTTTTATCACGATGTATCGAATTTTTGAAGTGAAAAAGGGAAGACTTATATCAGTCAAATTTTGAAATTTTTGAGTGAAATTTTTTTTGCGAATTTCTTTTATATCTCTGTGTTCTCATAGCCCCGAGAAGAGTTCTAACTTTTATCGTTATGGATCAAATCGCTAAAGTGAAAAAAGAAAGAGTTATATCAATCAAAGTACGAAATTTTTGAGTAAAACTGTTTTGCGAATTTCTCAAATATCTCTGTGTTTTTATAGCCCCCAGAAGAGTTCTAACTTTTATCATAATAGATCGAATCGCTAAAGTGCAAGACGAAAGGGTTAGATCAGTCAAAGTTTGAAATTTTTGAGTAAAATTGGTTTTTTTTCGAATTTCTCCAATATTTCTGTTTTCTGATAGCCCACAGAAGAGTTGTAACTTTTATCACGATGTATCGAATTTTTGAAGTGAAAATGGGAAGACTTATATCAGTCAAATTTCGAAATTTTGAGTAAAATTTTTTTTGTGAATTTCTTTAATATCTCTGTGTTCTCATAGCCCCGAGAAGAGTTCTAACTTTTATCATTATGTATCAAATCGTTAAAGTGAAAAACCAAAGAGTTATATCAATCAAAGTACGAAATTTTTGAGTAAAACTTTTTGCGAATTTCTCAAATATCTCTGTGTTTTTATAGCCCCCAGAAGAGTTCTAACTTTTATCATAATAGATCGAATCGCTAAAGTGCAAGACGAAAGGGTTAGATCAGTCAAAGTTCGAAATTTTTGAGTAAAATTGGTTTTTTTCCGAATTTCTCCAATATTTCTGTGTTCTGATAGCCCACAGAAGAGTTGTAACTTTTATCACGATGTATCGAATTTTTGAAGTGAAAAAGGGAAGACTTATATCAGTCAAATTTCGAAATTTTTGAGTGAAATTTTTTTTGCGAATATCTTTAATATCTCTGTGTTCTCATAGCCCCGAGAAGAGTTCTAACTTTTATCATTATGTATCAAATCGTTAAAGTGAAAAACCAAAGAGTTATATCAATCAAAGTACGAAATTTTTGAGTAAAACTATTTTGCGAATTTCTCAAATATCTCTGTGTTTTTATAGCCCCCAGAAGAGTTCTAACTTTTATCATAATAGATCGAATCGCTAAAGTGCAAGACGAAAGGGTTAGATCAGTCAAAGTTTGAAATTTTTGACTAAAATTGGTTTTTTTTCGAATTTCTCCAATATTTCTGTTTTCTGATAGCCCACAGAAGAGTTGTAACTTTTATCACGATGTATCGAATTTTTGAAGTGAAAATGGGAAGACTTATATCAGTCAAATTTCGAAATTTTTGAGTAAAATTTTTTTTGTGAATTTCTTTAATATCTCTGTGTTCTCATAGCCCCGAGAAGAATTCTAACTTTTATCATTATGTATCAAATCGTTAAAGTGAAAAACCAAAGAGTTATATCAATCAAAGTACGAAATTTTTGAGTAAAACTATTTTGCGAATTTCTCAAATATCTCTGTGTTTTTATAGCCCCCAGAAGAGTTCTAACTTTTATCATAATCGATCGATTCGCTAAAGTGAAAAACGAAAGAGTTACATCAATCAAAGTACGAAATATTTGAGTAAAACTTTTTTGCGATTTTCTCAAATATCTCTGTTATTTTATAGCCCCAGAAGAGTTCTAACTTTTATCATAATAGATCGAATCGCTAAAGTGCAAGACGAAAAAGTTATATCAGTCAAAGTTCGAAATTTTTGAGTAAAATTGATTTTTTTCCGAATTTCTCCAATATTTCTGTGTTCTGATAGCCCACAGAAGAGTTGTAACCTTTATCACGATGTACCGAATTTTTGAAGTGAAAAAGGGAAGACTTATATCAGTCAAATTTCGAAATTTTTGAGTGAAATTTTTTTTGCGAATTTCTTTAATATCTCTGTGTTCTCATAGCCCCGAGAAGAGTTCTAACTATTATCATTATGGATCAAATCGGTAAAGTGAAAAACCAAAGATTTATATCATTCAAAGTACTAAATATTTGAATAAACTTTTTTGCGAATTTCTCAAATATCTCTGTGTTTTTATAGTCCCCAGAAGAGTTCTAACTTTTATCATAATAGATCGAATCGTTAAAGTGCAAGATGAAAGAGTTAAATCAGTCAAAGTTCTAAATTATTGAGTAAAATTGGTTTTTTTCCGATTTTCTCCAATATTTCTGTGTTCTGATAGCCCACAGAAGAGTTGTAACTTTTATCACGATGTATCGAATTTTTGAAGTGAAAAAGGGACGACTTATATCAGTCAAATTTTGAAATTTTTGAGTGAAATTTTTTTTGCGAATTTCTTTTATATCTCTGTGTTCTCATAGCCCCGAGAAGAGTTCTAACTTTTATCGTTATGGATCAAATCGCTAAAGTGAAAAACGAAAGAGTTATATCAATCAAAGTACGAAATTTTTGAGTAAAACTATTTTGCGAATTTCTCAAATATCTCTGTGTTTTTATAGCCCCCAGAAGAGTTCTAACTTTTATCATAATAGATCGAATCGCTAAAGTGCAAGACGAAATGGTTAGATCAGTCAAATTTTGAAATGTTTTAGTAAAATTGGTTTTTTTCCGAATTTCTCCAATATTTCTGTGTTCTGATAGCCCACAGAAGAGTTGTAACTTTTATCACGATGTATCGAATTTTTGAAGTGAAAATGGGAAGACTTATATCAGTCAAATTTCGAAATTTTTGAGTAAAATTTTTTTGCGAATTTCTTTAATATCTCTGTGTTCTCATAGCCCCGAGAAGAGTTCTAACTTTTATCATTATGGATCAAATTGTTAAAGTGAAAAACCAAAGAGTTATATCAATCAAAGTACTAAATTTTTGAGTAAAACTATTTTGCGAATTTCTCAAATATCTCTGTGTTTTTATAGCCCCCAGAAGAGTTCTAACTTTTATCATAATCGATCGATTCGCTAAAGTGAAAAACGAAAGAGTTACATCAATCAAAGTACGAAATATTTGAGTAAAACTTTTTTGCGATTTTCTCAAATATCTCTGTTATTTTATAGCCCCAGAAGAGTTCTAACTTTTATCATAATAGATCGAATCGCTAAAGTGCAAGACGAAAAAGTTATATCAGTCAAAGTTCGAAATTTTTGAGTAAAATTGATTTTTTTCCGAATTTCTCCAATATTTCTGTGTTCTGATAGCCCACAGAAGAGTTGTAACTTTTATCACGATGTATCGAATTTTTGAAGTGAAAAAGGGAAGACTTATATCAGTCAAATTTCGAAATTTTTGAGTGAAATTTTTTTTGCGAATTTCTTTAATATCTCTGTTTCTCATAGCCCCGAGAAGAGTTCTAACTATTATCATTATGGATCAAATCGGTAAAGTGAAAAACCAAAGATTTATATCATTCAAAGTACTAAATTTTTGAATAAACTTTTTTGCGAATTTCTCAAATATCTCTGTGTTTTTATAGTCCCCAGAAGAGTTCTAACTTTTATCATAATAGATCGAATCGCTAAAGTGCAAGATGAAAGAGTTAAATCAGTCAAAGTTCTAAATTATTGA
Organism: Solenopsis invicta; assembly: GCF_016802725.1. Classification (NCBI taxonomy): domain Eukaryota; kingdom Metazoa; phylum Arthropoda; class Insecta; order Hymenoptera; family Formicidae; genus Solenopsis; species Solenopsis invicta. The sequence goes on along the minus strand of NC_052674.1, from coordinate 9,420,465 downwards.
GTAAAATTGGTTTTTTTCCGATTTTCACCAATATTTCTGTGTTCTGATAGCCCACAGAAGAGTTGTAACTTTTATCACGATGTATCGAATTTTTGAAGTGAAAAAGGGAAGACTTATATCAGTCAAATTTCGAAATTTTTGAGTAAAATTTTTTTTGCGAATTTCTTTAATATCTCTGTGTTCTCATAGCCCCGAGAAGAGTTCTAACTTTTATCGTTATGGATCAAATCGCTAAAGTGAAAAAAGAAAGAGTTATATCAATCAAAGTACGAAATTTTTGAGTAAAACTGTTTTGCGAATTTCTCAAATATCTCTGTGTTTTTATAGCCCCCAGAAGAGTTCTAACTTTTATCATAATAGATCGAATCGCTAAAGTGCAAGACGAAAGGGTTAGATCAGTCAAAGTTTGAAATTTTTGAGTAAAATTGGTTTTTTTTCGAATTTCTCCAATATTTCTGTTTTCTGATAGCCCACAGAAGAGTTGTAACTTTTATCACGATGTATCGAATTTTTGAAGTGAAAATGGGAAGACTTATATCAGTCAAATTTCGAAATTTTGAGTAAAATTTTTTTTGTGAATTTCTTTAATATCTCTGTGTTCTCATAGCCCCGAGAAGAATTCTAACTTTTATCATTATGTATCAAATCGTTAAAGTGAAAAACCAAAGAGTTATATCAATCAAAGTACGAAATTTTTGAGTAAAACTTTTTTGCGAATTTCTCAAATATCTCTGTGTTTTTATAGCCCCCAGAAGAGTTCTAACTTTTATCATAATAGATCGAATCGCTAAAGTGCAAGACGAAAGGGTTAGATCAGTCAAAGTTTGAAATTTTTGAGTAAAATTGGTTTTTTTCCGAATTTCTCCAATATTTCTGTGTTCTGATAGCCCACAGAAGAGTTGTAACATTTATCACGATGTATCGAATTTTTGAAGTGAAAAAGGGAAGTCTTATATCAGTCAAATTTCGAAATATTTGAGTGAAATTTTTTTTGCGAATATCTTTAATATCTCTGTGTTCTCATAGCCCCGAGAAGAGTTCTAACTTTTATCATTATGTATCAAATCGTTAAAGTGAAAAACCAAAGAGTTATATCAATCAAAGTACGAAATTTTTGAGTAAAACTATTTTGCGAATTTCTCAAATATCTCTGTGTTTTTATAGCCCCCAGAAGAGTTCTAACTTTTATCATAATAGATCGAATCGCTAAAGTGCAAGACGAAAGGGTTAGATCAGTCAAAGTTTGAAATTTTTGAGTAAAATTGGTTTTTTTTCGAATTTCTCCAATATTTCTGTTTTCTGATAGCCCACAGAAGAGTTGTAACTTTTATCACGATGTATCGAATTTTTGAAGTGAAAATGGGAAGACTTATATCAGTCAAATTTCGAAATTTTTGAGTAAAATTTTTTTTGCGAATTTCTTTAATATCTCTGTGTTCTCATAGCCCCGAGAAGAGTTCTAACTTTTATCATTATGTATCAAATCGTTAAAGTGAAAAACCAAAGAGTTATATCAATCAAAGTACGAAATTTTTGAGTAAAACTATTTTGCGAATTTCTCAAATATCTCTGTGTTTTTATAGCCCCCAGAAGAGTTCTAACTTTTATCATAATCGATCGATTCGCTAAAGTGAAAAACGAAAGAGTTACATCAATCAAAGTACGAAATATTTGAGTAAAACTTTTTTGCGATTTTCTCAAATATCTCTGTTATTTTATAGCCCCAAGAAGAGTTCTAACTTTTATCATAATAGATCGAATCGCTAAAGTGCAAGACGAAAGAGTTATATCAGTCAAAGTTCGAAATTTTTGAGTAAAATTGGTTTTTTTCCGAATTTCTCCAATATTTCTGTGTTCTGATAGCCCACAGAAGAGTTGTAACCTTTATCACGATGTATCGAATTTTTGAAGTGAAAAAGGGAAGACTTATATCAGTCAAATTTCGAAATTTTTGAGTGAAATTTTTTTTGCGAATTTCTTAAATATCTCTGTGTTCTCATAGCCCCGAGAAGAGTTCTAACTATTATCATTATGGATCAAATCGGTAAAGTGAAAAACCAAAGAGTTATATCATTCAAAGTACTAAATTTTTGAATAAACTTTTTTGCGAATTTCTCAAATATCTCTGTGTTTTTATAGTCCCCAGAAGAGTTCTAACTTTTATCATAATAGATCGAATCGCTAAAGTGCAAGATGAAAGAGTTATATCAGTCAAAGTTCTAAATTATTGAGTAAAATTGGTTTTTTTCCGATTTTCACCAATATTTCTGTGTTCTGATAGCCCACAGAAGAGTTGTAACTTTTATCACGATGTATCGAATTTTTGAAGTGAAAATGGGAAGACTTATATCAGTCAAATTTCGAAATTTTTGAGTAAAATTTTTTTTGCGAATTTCTTTAATATCTCTGTGTTCTCATAGCCCCGAGAAGAGTTCTAACTTTTATCATTATGGATCAAATCGCTAAAGTGAAAAACGAAAGAGTTATATCAATCAAAGTACGAAATTTTTGAGTAAAACTTTTTTGCGAATTTCTCAAATATCTCTGTGTTTTTATAGCCCCCAGAAGAGTTCTAACTTTTATCATAATAGATCGAATCGCTAAAGTGCAAGACGAAAGGGTTAGATCAGTCAAAGTTTGAAATTTTTGAGTAAAATTGGTTTTTTTCCGAATTTCTCCAATATTTCTGTTTTCTGATAGCCCACAGAAGAGTTGTAACTTTTATCACGATGTATCGAATTTTTGAAGTGAAAATGGGAAGACTTATATCAGTCAAATTTCGAAATTTTGAGTAAAATTTTTTTTGCGAATTTCTTTAATATCTCTGTGTTCTCATAGCCCCGAGAAGAGTTCTAACTTTTATCATTATGTATCAAATCGTTAAAGTGAAAAACCAAAGAGTTATATCAATCAAAGTACGAAATTTTTGAGTAAAACTTTTTTGCGAATTTCTCAAATATCTCTGTGTTTTTATAGCCCCCAGAAGAGTTCTAACTTTTATCATAATAGATCGAATCGCTAAAGTGCAAGACGAAAGAGTTATATCAGTCAAAGTTTGAAATTTTTGAGTAAAATTGGTTTTTTTCCGAATTTCTCCAATATTTCTGTGTTCTGATAGCCCACAGAAGAGTTGTAACTTTTATCACGATGTATCGAATTTTTGAAGTGAAAAAGGGAAGACTTATATCAGTCAAATTTCGAAATTTTTGAGTGAAATTTTTTTTGCGAATTTCTTTAATATCTCTGTGTTCTCATAGCCCCGAGAAGAGTTCTAACTTTTATCATTATGGATCAAATCGTTAAAGTGAAAAACCAAAGAGTTATATCAATCAAAGTACGAAATTTTTGAGTAAAACTATTTTGCGAATTTCTCAAATATCTCTGTGTTTTTATAGCCCCCAGAAGAGTTCTAACTTTTATCATAATAGATCGAATCGCTAAAGTGCAAGACGAAAGGGTTAGATCAGTCAAAGTTTGAAATTTTTGAGTAAAATTGGTTTTTTTCCGAATTTCTCCAATATTTCTGTGTTCTGATAGCCCACAGAAGAGTTGTAACTTTTATCACGATGTATCGAATTGATGAAGTGAAAAAGGGAAGACTTATATCAGTCAAATTTCGAAATTTTGGAGTAAAATTTTTTTTGTGAATTTCTTTAATATCTCTGTGTTCTCATAGCCCCGAGAAGAGTTCTAACTTTTATCATTATGTATCAAATCGTTAAAGTGAAAAACCAAAGAGTTATATCAATCAAAGTACGAAATTTTTGAGTAAAACTATTTTGCGAATTTCTCAAATATCTCTGTGTTTTTATAGCCCCCAGAAGAGTTCTAACTTTTATCATAATCGATCGATTCGCTAAAGTGAAAAACGAAAGAGTTACATCAATCAAAGTACGAAATATTTGAGTAAAACTTTTTTGCGATTTTCTCAAATATCTCTGTTATTTTATAGCCCCCAGAAGAGTTCTAACTTTTATCATAATAGATCGAATCGCTAAAGTGCAAGACGAAAGAGTTATATCAGTCAAAGTTCGAAATTTTTGAATAAAATTGGTTTTTTTCCGAATTTCTCCAATATCTCTGTGTTCTGATAGCCCACAGAAGAGTTGTAACTTTTATCACGATGTATCGAATTGTTGAAGTGAAAAAGGGAAGACTTATATCAGTCAAATTTCGAAATTTTTGAGTAAAACTTTTTTTGCGAATATCTTTAATATCTCTGTGTTCTCATAGCCCCGAGAAGAGTTCTAACTATTATCATTATGGATCAAATCGTAAAAGTGAAAAACCAAAGAGTTATATCAATCAAAGTACTAAAATTTTGAGTAATACTTTTTTGCGAATTTCTCAAATATCTTTGTGTTTTTATAGCCCCCAGAAGAGTTCTAACTTTTATCATAATAGATCGAATCGCTAAAGTGCAAGACGAAAGAGTTATATCAGTCAAAGTTCGAAATTTTTGAATAAAATTGGTTTTTTTCCGAATTTCTCCAATATCTCTGTGTTCTGATAGCCCACAGAAGAGTTGTAACTTTTATCACGATGTATCGAATTGTTGAAGTGAAAAAGGGAAGACTTATATCAGTCAAATTTCGAAATTTTTGAGTAAAATTTTTTTTGCGAATTTCTTTAATATCTTTGTGTTCTCATAGCCCCGAGAAGAGTTCTAACTTTTATCATTATGGATCAAATCGTTAAAGTGAAAAACGAAAGGGTTATATCAATCAAAGTACGAAATTTTTGAGTAAAACTATTTTGCGAATTTCTCAAATATCTCTGTGTTTTTATAGCCCCCAGAAGAGTTCTAACTTTTATCATAATAGATCGAATCGCTAAAGTGCAAGACGAAAGAGTTATATCAGTCAAAGTTCGAAATTTTTGAGTAAAATTGGTTTTTTTCCGAATTTCTCCAATATTTCTGTGTTCTGATAGCCCACAGAAGAGTTGTAACTCTTATCACGATGTATCGAATTGTTGAAGTGAAAAAGGGAAGACTTATATCAGTCAAATTTCGAAATTTTTGAGTAAAATTTTTTTTGCGAATTTCTTTAATATCTCTGTGTTCTCATAGCCCAGAGAAGAGTTCTAACTTTTATCATTATGGATCAAATCGTAAAGTGAAAAACCAAAGAGTTATATCAATCAAAGTACTAAATTTTTGAGTAAAACTTTTTTGCGAATTTCTCAAATATCTCTGTGTTTTTATAGCCCCCAGAAGAGTTCTAACTTTTATCATAATAGATCGAATCGCTAAAGTGCAAGACGAAAGAGTTATATCAGTCAAAGTTCGAAATTTTTGAGTAAAATTGGTTTTTTTCCGAATTTCTCCAATATCTCTGTGTTCTGATAGCCCACAGAAGAGTTGTAACTTTTATCACGATGTATCGAATTGTTGAAGTGAAAAAGGGAAGACTTATATCAGTCAAATTTCGAAATTTTTGAGTAAAATTTTTTTTGCGAATTTCTTTAATATCTCTGTGTTCTCATAGCCCCGAGAAGAGTTCTAATTTTATCATTATGGATCAAATCGTTAAAGTGAAAAACGAAAGAGTTATATCAATCAAAGTACTAAATTTTTGAGTAAAACTATTTTGCGAATTTCTCAAATATCTCTGTGTTTTTATAGCCCCCAGAAGAGTTCTAACTTTTATCATAATAGATCGAATCGCTAAAGTGCAAGACGAAAGGGTTAGATCAGTCAAAGTTTGAAATTTTAGATTAAAATTGGTTTTTTTACGAATTTCTCCAATATTTCTGTGTTCTGATAGCCCACAGAAGAGTTGTAACTTTTGTCACGATGTATCGAATTTTTGAAGTGAAAATGGGAAGACTTATATCAGTCAAATTTCGAAATTTTTGAGTAAAATTTTTTTTGCGAATTTCTTTAATATCTCTGTGTTCTCATAGCCCCGAGAAGAGTTCTAACTTTTATCATTATGGATCAAATTGTTAAAGTGAAAAACCAAAGAGTTATATCAATCAAAGTACTAAATTTTTGAGTAAAACTATTTTGCGAATTTCTCAAATATCTCTGTGTTTTTATAGCCCCCAGAAGAGTTCTAACTTTTATCATAATCGATCGATTCGCTAAAGTGAAAAACGAAAGAGTTACATCAATCAAAGTACGAAATATTTGAGTAAAACTTTTTTGCGATTTTCTCAAATATCTCTGTTATTTTATAGCCCCAGAAGAGTTCTAACTTTTATCATAATAGATCGAATCGCTAAAGTGCAAGACGAAAAAGTTATATCAGTCAAAGTTCGAAATTTTTGAGTAAAATTGATTTTTTTCCGAATTTCTCCAATATTTCTGTGTTCTGATAGCCCACAGAAGAGTTGTAACCTTTATCACGATGTATCGAATTTTTGAAGTGAAAAAGGGAAGACTTATATCAGTCAAATTTCGAAATTTTTGAGTGAAATTTTTTTTGCGAATTTCTTTAATATCTCTGTTCTCATAGCCCCGAGAAGAGTTCTAACTATTATCATTATGGATCAAATCGGTAAAGTGAAAAACCAAAGATTTATATCATTCAAAGTACTAAATTTTTGAATAAACTTTTTTGCGAATTTCTCAAATATCTCTGTGTTTTTATAGTCCCCAGAAGAGTTCTAACTTTTATCATAATAGATCGAATCGCTAAAGTGCAAGATGAAAGAGTTAAATCAGTCAAAGTTCTAAATTTTTGATTAAAATTGGTTTTTTTCCGATTTTCTCCAATATTTCTGTGTTCTGATAGCCCACAGAAGAGTTGTAACTTTTATCACGATGTATCGAATTTTTGAAGTGAAAAAGGGAAGACTTATATCAGTCAAATTTTGAAATTTTTGAGTGAAATTTTTTTTGCGAATTTCTTTTATATCTCTGTGTTCTCATAGCCCCGAGAAGAGTTCTAACTTTTATCATTATGGATCAAATCGCTAAAGTGAAAAAAGAAAGAGTTATATCAATCAAAGTACGAAATTTTTGAGTAAAACTTTTTTGCGAATTTCTCAAATATCTCTGTGTTTTTATAGCCCCCAGAAGAGTTCTAACTTTTATCATAATAGATCGAATCGCTAAAGTGCAAGACGAAAGGGTTAGATCAGTCAAAGTTTGAAATTTTTGAGTAAAATTGGTTTTTTTCCGAATTTCTCCAATATTTCTGTTTTCTGATAGCCCACAGAAGAGTTGTAACTTTTATCACGATGTATCGAATTTTTGAAGTGAAAATGGGAAGACTTATATCAGTCAAATTTCGAAATTTTGAGTAAAATTTTTTTTGTGAATTTCTTTAATATCTCTGTGTTCTCATAGCCCCGAGAAGAATTCTAACTTTTATCATTATGTATCAAATCGTTAAAGTGAAAAACCAAAGAGTTATATCAATCAAAGTACGAAATTTTTGAGTAAAACTTTTTGCGAATTTCTCAAATATCTCTGTGTTTTTATAGCCCCCAGAAGAGTTCTAACTTTTATCATAATAGATCGAATCGCTAAAGTGCAAGACGAAAGGGTTAGATCAGTCAAAGTTTGAAATTTTAGATTAAAATTGGTTTTTTTCCGAATTTCTCCAATATTTCTGTGTTCTGATAGCCCACAGAAGAGTTGTAACATTTATCACGATGTATCGAATTTTTGAAGTGAAAAAGGGAAGTCTTATATCAGTCAAATTTCGAAATATTTGAGTGAAATTTTTTTTGCGAATATCTTTAATATCTCTGTGTTCTCATAGCCCCGAGAAGAGTTCTAACTTTTATCATTATGTATCAAATCGTTAAAGTGAAAAACCAAAGAGTTATATCAATCAAAGTACGAAATTTTTGAGTAAAACTATTTTGCGAATTTCTCAAATATCTCTGTGTTTTTATAGACCCCAGAAGAGTTCTAACTTTTATCATAATAGATCGAATCGCTAAAGTGCAAGACGAAAGGGTTAGATCAGTCAAAGTTTGAAATTTTTGAGTAAAATTGGTTTTTTTCCGAATTTCTCCAATATTTCTGTTTTCTGATAGCCCACAGAAGAGTTGTAACTTTTATCACGATGTATCGAATTTTTGAAGTGAAAATGGGAAGACTTATATCAGTCAAATTTCGAAATTTTGAGTAAAATTTTTTTTGTGAATTTCTTTAATATCTCTGTGTTCTCATAGCCCCGAGAAGAATTCTAACTTTTATCATTATGTATCAAATCGTTAAAGTGAAAAACCAAAGAGTTATATCAATCAAAGTACGAAATTTTTGAGTAAAACTATTTTGCGAATTTCTCAAATATCTCTGTGTTTTTATAGCCCCCAGAAGAGTTCTAACTTTTATCATAATCGATCGATTCGCTAAAGTGAAAAACGAAAGAGTTACATCAATCAAAGTACGAAATATTTGAGTAAAACTTTTTTGCGATTTTCTCAAATATCTCTGTTATTTTATAGCCCCAGAAGAGTTCTAACTTTTATCATAATAGATCGAATCGCTAAAGTGCAAGACGAAAAAGTTATATCAGTCAAAGTTCGAAATTTTTGAGTAAAATTGATTTTTTTCCGAATTTCTCCAATATTTCTGTGTTCTGATAGCCCACAGAAGAGTTGTAACCTTTATCACGATGTACCGAATTTTTGAAGTGAAAATGGGAAGACTTATATCAGTCAAATTTCGAAATTTTTGAGTAAAATTTTTCTTGCGAATTTCTTTAATATCTCTGTGTTCTCATAGCCCCGAGAAGAGTTCTAACTTTTATCATTATGGATCAAATTGTTAAAGTGAAAAACCAAAGAGTTATATCAATCAAAGTACTAAATTTTTGAGTAAAACTATTTTGCGAATTTCTCAAATATCTCTGTGTTTTTATAGCCCCCAGAAGAGTTCTAACTTTTATCATAATCGATCGATTCGCTAAAGTGAAAAACGAAAGAGTTACATCAATCAAAGTACGAAATATTTGAGTAAAACTTTTTTGCGATTTTCTCAAATATCTCTGTTATTTTATAGCCCCAGAAGAGCTCTAACTTTTATCATAATAGATCGAATCGCTAAAGTGCAAGACGAAAAAGTTATATCAGTCAAAGTTCGAAATTTTTGAGTAAAATTGATTTTTTTCCGAATTTCTCCAATATTTCTGTGTTCTGATAGCCCACAGAAGAGTTGTAACCTTTATCACGATGTACCGAATTTTTGAAGTGAAAAAGGGAAGACTTATATCAGTCAAATTTCGAAATTTTTGAGTGAAACTTTTTTTGCGAATTTCTTTAATATCTCTGTGTTCTCATAGCCCCGAGAAGAGTTCTAACTATTATCATTATGGATCAAATCGGTAAAGTGAAAAACCAAAGATTTATATCATTCAAAGTACTAAATTTTTGAATAAACTTTTTTGCGAATTTCTCAAATATCTCTGTGTTTTTATAGTCCCCAGAAGAGTTCTAACTTTTATCATAATAGATCGAATCGCTAAAGTGCAAGATGAAAGAGTTAAATCAGTCAAAGTTCTAAATTATTGAGTAAAATTGGTTTTTTTCCGATTTTCACCAATATTTCTGTGTTCTGATAGCCCACAGAAGAGTTGTAACTTTTATCACGATGTATCGAATTTTTGAAGTGAAAAAGGGAAGACTTATATCAGTCAAATTTCGAAATTTTTGAGTGAAATTTTTTTTGCGAATTTCTTTTATATCTCTGTGTTCTCATAGCCCCGAGAAGAGTTCTAACTTTTATCGTTATGGATCAAATCGCTAAAGTGAAAAAAGAAAGAGTTATATCAATCAAAGTACGAAATTTTTGAGTAAAACTGTTTTGCGAATTTCTCAAATATCTCTGTGTTTTTATAGCCCCCAGAAGAGTTCTAACTTTTATCATAATAGATCGAATCGCTAAAGTGCAAGACGAAAGGGTTATATCAGACAAAGTTCGAAATTTTTGAGTAAAATTGGTTTTTTTCCGAATTTCTCCAATATCTCTGTGTTCTGATAGCCCACAGAAGAGTGGTAACTTTTATCACGATGTATCGAATTGTTGAAGTGAAATAGGGAAAACTTTTATCAGTCAAATTTCGAAATTTTTGAGTAAAATTTTTTTTGCGAATTTATTTAATATCTCTGTGTTCTCATAGCCCCGAGAAGAGTTCTAACTTTTATCATTATGTATCAAATCGTAAAAGTGAAAAACCTAAGAGTTATATCAATCAAAGAACTAAATATTTGAGTAAAACTTTTTTGCGAATTTCTCAAACATCTCTGTGTTTTTATAGCCCCCAGAAGAGTTCTAACTTTTATCATAATAGATCGAATCGCTAAAGTGCAAGATGAAAGAGTTATATCAGTCAAAGTTCGAAATTCTTGAATAAAATTGGTTTTTTTCAGAATTTCTCCAATATCTCTGTGTTCTGATAGCCCACAAAAGAGTTGTAACTTTTATCACGATGTATCGAATTGTTGAAGTGAAAAAGGGAAGACTTATATCAGTCAAATTTCGAAATTTTTGGGTAAAATTTTTTTTGCGAATATCTTTAATATCTCTGTGTTCTCATAGCCCCGAGAAGAGTTCTAACTTTTATCATTATAGATCAAATCGTTAAAGTGAAAAACGAAAGATTTATATCAATCAAAGTATAAAATTTTTGAGTAAAACTTTTTTGCGAATTTCTCAAATATCTCTGTGTTTTTATATACCCCAGAAGAGTTCTAACTTTATATCATAATAGATCGAATCGCTAAAGTGCAAGATAAAAGAGTTATATCAGTCACAGTTCGAAATTTTTGAATAAAATTGGTTTTTTTCCGAATTTCTCCAATATCTCTGTGTTCTAATAGCCCACAGAAGAGTTGTAACTTTTATCACGATGTATCGAATTGTTGAAGTGAAAAAGGCAAGACTTATATCAGTCAAATTTCGAAATTTTTAAGTAAAATTTTTTTTCCGAATATCTTTAATATCTCTGTGTTCTCATAGCCCCGAGAAGAGTTCTAACTTTTATCATTATGGATCAAATCGTTAAAGTGAAAAACGAAAGAGTTATATCAATCAAAGTATGAAATTTTTGAGTAAAACTTTTTGCGAATTTCTCAAATATCTCTGTGTTTTTATAGCCCCCAGAAGAGTTCTAACTTTTATCATAATAGATCGAATCGCTAAAGTGCAAGACGAAAGGGTTAGATCAGTCAAATTTTGAAATGTTTTAGTAAAATTGGTTTTTTTCCGAATTTCTCCAATATTTCTGTGTTCTGATAGCCCACAGAAGAGTTGTAACTTTTATCACGATGTATCGAATTTTTGAAGTGAAAATGGGAAGACTTATATCAGTCAAATTTCGAAATTTTTGAGTAAAATTTTTTTTGCGAATTTCTTTAATATCTCTGTGTTCTCATAGCCCCGAGAAGAGTTCTAACTTTTATCATTATGGATCAAATTGTTAAAGTGAAAAACCAAAGAGTTATATCAATCAAAGTACTAAATTTTTGAGTAAAACTATTTTGCGAATTTCTCAAATATCTCTGTGTTTTTATAGCCCCCAGAAGAGTTCTAACTTTTATCATAATCGATCGATTCGCTAAAGTGAAAAACGAAAGAGTTACATCAATCAAAGTACGAAATATTTGAGTAAAACTTTTTTGCGATTTTCTCAAATATCTCTGTTATTTTATAGCCCCAGAAGAGTTCTAACTTTTATCATAATAGATCGAATCGCTAAAGTGCAAGACGAAAAAGTTATATCAGTCAAAGTTCGAAATTTTTGAGTAAAATTGATTTTTTTCCGAATTTCTCCAATATTTCTGTGTTCTGATAGCCCACAGAAGAGTTGTAACCTTTATCACGATGTACCGAATTTTTGAAGTGAAAAAGGGAAGACTTATATCAGTCAAATTTCGAAATTTTTGAGTGAAATTTTTTTTGCGAATTTCTTTAATATCTCTGTGTTCTCATAGCCCCGAGAAGAGTTCTAACTATTATCATTATGGATCAAATCGGTAAAGTGAAAAACCAAAGATTTATATCATTCAAAGTACTAAATTTTTGAATAAACTGTTTTGCGAATTTCTCAAATATCTCTGTGTTTTTATAGCCCCCAGAAGAGTTCTAACTTTTATCATAATAGATCGAATCGCTAAAGTGCAAGACGAAAGGGTTATATCAGACAAAGTTCGAAATTTTTGAGTAAAATTGGTTTTTTTCCGAATTTCTCCAATATCTCTGTGTTCTGATAGCCCACAGAAGAGTGGTAACTTTTATCACGATGTATCGAATTGTTGAAGTGAAATAGGGAAAACTTTTATCAGTCAAATTTCGAAATTTTTGAGTAAAATTTTTTTTGCGAATTTATTTAATATCTCTGTGTTCTCATAGCCCCGAGAAGAGTTCTAACTTTTATCATTATGTATCAAATCGTCAAAGTGAAAAACCTAAGAGTTATATCAATCAAAGAACTAAATATTTTAGTAAAACTTTTTTGCGAATTTCTCAAACATCTCTGTGTTTTTATAGCCCCCAGAAGAGTTCTAACTTTTATCATAATAGATCGAATCGCTAAAGTGCAAGATGAAAGAGTTATATCAGTCAAAGTTCGAAATTCTTGAATAAAATTGGTTTTTTTCAGAATTTCTCCAATATCTCTGTGTTCTGATAGCCCACAAAAGAGTTGTAACTTTTATCACGATGTATCGAATTGTTGAAGTGAAAAAGGGAAGACTTATATCAGTCAAATTTCGAAATTTTTGGGTAAAATTTTTTTTGCGAATATCTTTAATATCTCTGTGTTCTCATAGCCCCGAGAAGAGTTCTAACTTTTATCATTATAGATCAAATCGTTAAAGTGAAAAACGAAAGATTTATATCAATCAAAGTATAAAATTTTTGAGTAAAACTTTTTTGCGAATTTCTCAAATATCTCTGTGTTTTTATATACCCCAGAAGAGTTCTAACTTTATATCATAATAGATCGAATCGCTAAAGTGCAAGACGAAAGAGTTATATCAGTCACAGTTCGAAATTTTTGAATAAAATTGGTTTTTTTCCGAATTTCTCCAATATCTCTGTGTTCTAATAGCCCACAGAAGAGTTGTAACTTTTATCACGATGTATCGAATTGTTGAAGTGAAAAAGGCAAGACTTATATCAGTCAAATTTCGAAATTTTTAAGTAAAATTTTTTTTGCGAATATCTTTAATATCTCTGTGTTCTCATAGCCCCGAGAAGAGTTCTAACTTTTATCATTATGGATCAAATCGTTAAAGTGAAAAACGAAAAAGTTATATCAATCAAAGTACGAAATTTTTGAGTAAAACTTTTTTGCGAATTTCTCAAATATCTCTGTGTTTTTATAGCCCCCAGAAGAGTTCTAACTTTTATCATAATAGATCGAATCGCTAAAGTGCAAGACGAAAGGTTTATATCAGACAAAGTTCGAAATTTTTGAGTAAAATTGGTTTTTTTCCGAATTTCTCCAATATCTCTGTTTTCTGATAGCCCACAGAAGAGTTGTAACTTTTATCACGATGTATCGAATTGTTGAAGTGAAAAAGGGAAGACTTATATCAGTCAAATTTCGAAATTTTTGTGTAAAATTTTTTTTGCGAATTTCTTTAATATCTTTGTGTTCTCATAGCCCCGAGAAGAGTTCTAACTTTTATCATTATGGATCCAATCTTTAAAGTGAAAAACGAAAGCGTTATATCAATCAAAGTACGAAAATTTTGAGTAAAACTATTTTGCGAATTTCTCAAATATCTCTGTGTTTTTTAGCCCCCAGAAGAGTTCTAATTTTTATCATAATAGATCGAATCGCTAAAGTGCAAGACGAAAGAGTTATATCAGTCACAGTTCGAAATTTTTGAATAAAATTGGTTTTTTTCCGAATTTCTCCAATATCTCTGTGTTCTGATAGCCCACAGAAGAGTTGTAACTCTTATCACGATGTATCGAATTGTTGAAGTGAAAAAGGGAAGACTTATATCAGTCAAATTTCGAAATTGTTGAGTAAAATTTTTTTTGCGAATTTCTTTTATATCTCTGTGTTCTCATAGCCCCGAGAAGAGTTCTAACTTTTATCATTATGGATCAAATCGTAAAAGTGAAAAACCTAAGAGTTATATCAATCAAAGTACTAAATTTTTGAGTAAAACTTTTTTGCGAATTTCTCAAATATCTCTGTGTTTTTATAGCCCCCAGAAGAGTTCTAACTTTTTTCATAATAGATCGAATCGCTAAAGTGCAAGACGAAAGAGTTATATCAGTCAAAGTTCGAAATTTTTGAGTAAATTGGTTTTTTTCCGAATTTCTCCAATATCACTGTGTACTGATAGCCCACAGAAGAGTTGTAACTTTTATCACGATGTTTCGAATTGTTGAAGTGAAAAAGGGAAGACTTATATCAGTCTAATTTCGAAATTTTTGAGTAAAATTTTTTTTGCGAATATCTTTAATATCTCTGTGTTCTCATAGCCCCGAGAAGAGTTCTAATTTTATCATTATGGATCAAATCGTTAAAGTGAAAAACGAAAGAGTTATATCAATCAAAGTATGAAATTTTTGAGTAAAACTTTTTTGCGAATTTCTCAAATATCTCTGTGTTTTTATAGCCCCCAGAAGAGTTCTAACTTTTATCATAATAGATCGAATCGCTAAAGTGCAAGACGAAAGGGTTATATCAGACAAAGTTCGAAATTTTTGAGTAAAATTGGTTTTTTTCCGAATTTCTCCAATATCTCTGTGTTCTGATAGCCCACAGAAGAGTTGTAACTCTTATCACGATGTATCGAATTGTTGAAGTGAAAAAGGGAAGACTTATATCAGTCTAACTTCGAAATTTTTGAGTAAAATTTTTTTTGCGAATATCTTTAATATCTCTGTGTTCTCATAGCCCCGAGAAGAGTTCTAACTTTTATCATTATAGGTCAAATCGTTAAAGTGAAAAACGAAAGAGTTATATCAATCAAAGTATAAAATTTTTGAGTAATACTTTTTTGCGAATTTCTCAAATATCTCTGTGTTTTTATAGCCCCCAGAAGAGTTCTAACTTTATATCATAATAGATCGAATCGCTAAAGTGCAAGACGAAAGAGTTATATCAGTCACAGTTCGAAATTTTTGAATAAAATTGGTTTTTTTCCGAATTTCTCCAATATCTCTGTGTTCTGATAGCCCACAGAAGAGTTGTAACTTTTATCACGATGTATCGAATTGTTGAAGTGAAAAAGGGAAGACTTATATCAGTCAAATTTCGAAATTTTTGAGTAAAATTTTTTTTGCGAATTTCTTTAATATCTTTGTGTTCTCATAGCCCCGAGAAGAGTTCTATCTTTTATCATTATGGATCAAAACTTTAAAGTGAAAAACGAAAGAGTTATATCAATCAAAGTACGAAAATTTTGAGTAAAACTATTTTGAGAATTTCTCAAATATCTCTGTGTTTTTTAGCCCCCAGAAGAGTTCTAACTTTTATCATAATAGATCGAATCGCTAAAGTGCAAGACGAAAGAGTTATATCAGTCACAGTTCGAAATTTTTGAATAAAATTGGTTTTTTTCCGAATTTCTCCAATATCTCTGTGTTCTGATAGCCCACAGAAGAGTTGTAACTTTTATCACGATGTATCGAATTGTTGAAGTGAAAAAGGGAAGACTTATATCAGTCAAATTTCGAAATTGTTGAGTAAAATTTTTTTTGCGAATTTCTTTAATATCTCTGTGTTCTCATAGCCCCGAGAAGAGTTCTAACTTTTATCATTATGGATCAAATCGTAAAAGTGAAAAACCTAAGAGTTATATCAATCAAAGTACTAAATTTTTGAGTAAAACCTTTTTGCGAATTTCTCAAATATCTCTGTGTTTTTATAGCCCCCAGAAGAGTTCTAACTTTTTTCATAATAGATCGAATCGCTAAAGTGCAAGACGAAAGAGTTATATCAGTCAAAGTTCGAAATTTTTGAGTAAATTGGTTTTTTTCCGAATTTCTCCAATATCACTGTGTACTGATAGCCCACAGAAGAGTTGTAACTTTTACCACGATGTTTCGAATTGTTGAAGTGAAAAAGGGAAGACTTATATCAGTCTAATTTCGAAATTTTTTAGTAAAATTTTTTTTGCGAATATCTTTAATATCTCTGTGTTCTCATAGCCCCGAGAAGAGTTCTAATTTTATCATTATGGATCAAATCGTTAAAGTGAAAAACGAAAGAGTTATATCAATCAAAGTACGAAACTTTTGAGTAAAACTTTTTTGCGAATTTCTCAAATATCTCTGTGTTTTTATAGCCCCCAGAAGAGTTCTAACTTTTATCATAATAGATCGAATCGCTAAAGTGCAAGACGAAAGGGTTATATCAGACAAAGTTCGAAATTTTTGAGTAAAATTGGTTTTTTTCCGAATTTCTCCAATATCTCTGTGTTCTGATAGCCCACAGAAGAGTTGTAACTCTTATCACGATGTATCGAATTGTTGAAGTGAAAAAGGGAAGACTTATATCAGTCAAATTTCGAAATTTTTGAGTAATATTTTTTTTGCGAATTTTTTTAATATCTCTGTGTTCTCATAGCCCCGAGAAGAGTTCTAACTATTATCATTATAGGTCAAATCGTTAAAGTGAAAAACGAAAGAGTTATATCAATCAAAGTATAAAATTTTTGAGTAATACTTTTTTGCGAATTTCTCAAATATCTCTGTGTTTTTATAGCCCCCAGAAGAGTTCTAACTTTTATCATAATAGATCGAATCGCTAAAGTGCAAGACGAAAGAGTTATATCAGTCACAGTTCGAAATTTTTGAATAAAATTGGTTTTTTTCCGAATTTCTCCAATATCTCTGTGTTCTGATAGCCCACAGAAGAGTTGTAACTTTTATCACGATGTATCGAATTGTTGAAGTGAAAAAGGGAAGACTTATATCAGTCAAATTTCGAAATTGTTGAGTAAAATTTTTTTTGCGAATTTCTTTAATATCTCTGTGTTCTCATAGCCCCGAGAAGAGTTCTAACTTTTATCATTATGGATCAAATCGTAAAAGTGAAAAACCTAAGAGTTATATCAATCAAAGTACTAAATTTTTGAGTAAAACTTTTTTGCGAATTTCTCAAATATCTCTGTGTTTTTATAGCCCCCAGAAGAGTTCTAACTTTTATCATAATAGATCGAATCGCTAAAGTGCAAGACGAAAGAGTTATATCAGTCAAAGTTCGAAATTTTTGAGTAAATTGGTTTTTTTCCGAATTTCTCCAATATCACTGTGTACTGATAGCCCACAGAAGAGTTGTAACTTTTATCACGATGTTTCGAATTGTTGAAGTGAAAAAGGGAAGACTTATATCAGTCTAATTTCGAAATTTTTGAGTAAAATTTTTTTTGCAAATATCTTTAATATCTCTGTGTTCTCATAGCCCCGAGAAGAGTTCTAATTTTATCATTATGGATCAAATCGTTAAAGTGAAAAACGAAAGAGTTATATCAATCAAAGTATGAAATTTTTGAGTAAAACTATTTTGCGAATTTCTCAAATATCTCTGTGTTTTTATAGCCCCCAGAAGAGTTCTAACTTTTATCATAATAGATCGAATCGCTAAAGTGCAAGACTAAAGGGTTAGATCAGTCAAAGTTTGAAATTTTTGAGTAAAATTGGTTTTTTTCCGAATTTCTCCAATATTTCTGTGTTCTGATAGCCCACAGAAGAGTTGTAACTTTTATCACGATGTATCGAATTTTTGAAGTGAAAATGGGAAGACTTATATCAGTCAAATTTCGAAATTTTTGAGTAAAACTTTTTTGCGAATTTCTTTAATATCTCTGTGTTCTCATAGCCCCGAGAAGAGTTCTAACTTTTATCATTATGGATCAAATTGTTAAAGAGAAAAACCAAAGAGTTATATCAATCATAGTACTAAATTTTTGAGTAAAACTTTTTTGCGAATTTCTCAAATATCTCTGTGTTTTTATAGCCCCCAGGAGAGTTCTAACTTTTATCATAATAGATCGAATCGCTAAAGTGCAAGACGAAAGGGTTAGATCAGTCAAAGTTTGAAATTTTTGAGTAAAATTGGTTTTTTTCCGAATTTCTCCAATATTTCTGTTTTCTGATAGCCCACAGAAGAGTTGTAACTTTTATCACGATGTATCGAATTTTTGAAGTGAAAAAGGGAAGACTTATATCAGTCAAATTTCGAAATTTTTGAGTAAAACTATTTTGCGAATTTCTCAAATATCTCTGTGTTTTTATAGCCCCCAGAAGAGTTCTAACTTTTATCATAATCGATCGAATCGCTAAAGTGAAAAACGAAAGAGTTACATCAATCAAAGTACGAAATTTTTGAGTAAAACTTTTTTGCGATTTTCTCAAATATCTCTGTTATTTTATAGCCCCCAGAAGGGTTCTAACTTTTATCATAATAGATCGAATCGCTAAAGTGCAAGACGAAAGAGTTATATCAGTCAAAGTTCGAAATTTTTGAGTAAAATTGGTTTTTTTCCGAATTTCTCCAATATTTCTGTGTTCTGATAGCCCACAGAAGACTTGTAACTTTTATCACAATGTATCGAATTTTTGAAGTGAAAATGGGAAGACTTATATCAGTCAAATTCAGAAATTTTTGAGTAAAATTTTTTTTGTGAATTTCTTTAATATCTCTGTGTTCTCATAGCCCCGAGAAGAGTTCTAACTTTTATCATTATGTATCAAATCGTTAAAGTGAAAAACCAAAGAGTTATATCAATCAAAGTACGAAATTTTTGAGTAAAACTATTTTGCGAATTTCTCAAATATCTCTGTGTTTTTATAGCCCCCAGAAGAGTTCTAACTTTTATCATAATAGATCGAATCGCTAAAGTGCAAGACGAAAGGGTTAGATCAGTCAAAGTTTGAAATTTTAGATTAAAATTGGTTTTTTTACGAATTTCTCCAATATTTCTGTGTTCTGATAGCCCACAGAAGAGTTGTAACTTTTATCACGATGTATCGAATTTTTGAAGTGAAAATGGGAAGACTTATATCAGTCAAATTTTGAAATTTTTGAGTAAAATTTTTTTTGCGAATTTCTTTAATATCTCTGTGTTCTCATAGCCCCGAGAAGAGTTCTAACTTTTATCATTATGGATCAAATTGTTAAAGTGAAAAACCAAAGAGTTATATCAATCAAAGTACTAAATTTTTGAGTAAAACTATTTTGCGAATTTCTCAAATATCTCTGTGTTTTTATAGCCCCCAGAAGAGTTCTAACTTTTATCATAATCGATCGATTCGCTAAAGTGAAGAACGAAAGAGTTACATCAATCAAAGTACGAAATATTTGAGTAAAACTTTTTTGCGATTTTCTCAAATATCTCTGTTATTTTATAGCCCCAGAAGAGTTCTAACTTTTATCATAATAGATCGAATCGCTAAAGTGCAAGACGAAAAAGTTATATCAGTCAAAGTTCGAAATTTTTGAGTAAAATTGATTTTTTTCCGAATTTCTCCAATATTTCTGTGTTCTGATAGCCCACAGAAGAGTTGTAACCTTTATCACGATGTACCGAATTTTTGAAGTGAAAAAGGGAAGACTTATATCAGTCAAATTTCGAAATTTTTGAGTGAAATTTTTTTTGCGAATTTCTTTAATATCTCTGTTCTCATAGCCCCGAGAAGAGTTCTAACTATTATCATTATGGATCAAATCGGTAAAGTGAAAAAAGAAAGAGTTATATCAATCAAAGTACGAAATTTTTGAGTAAAACTGTTTTGCGAATTTCTCAAATATCTCTGTGTTTTTATAGCCCCCAGAAGAGTTCTAACTTTTATCATAATAGATCGAATCGCTAAAGTGCAAGACGAAAGGGTTATATCAGACAAAGTTCGAAATTTTTGAGTAAAATTGGTTTTTTTCCGAATTTCTCCAATATCTCTGTGTTCTGATAGCCCACAGAAGAGTGGTAACTTTTATCACGATGTATCGAATTGTTGAAGTGAAATAGGGAAGACTTTTATCAGTCAAATTTCGAAATTTTTGAGTAAAATTTTTTTTGCGAATTTCTTTAATATCTCTGTGTTCTCATAGCCCCGAGAAGAGTTCTAACTTTTATCATTATGTATCAAGTCGTAAAAGTGAAAAACCTAAGAGTTATATCAATCAAAGAACTAAATATTTGAGTAAATCTTTTTTGCGAATTTCTCAAACATCTCTGTGTTTTTATAGCCCCCAGAAGAGTTCTAACTTTTATCATAATAGATCGAATCGCTAAAGTGCAAGATGAAAGAGTTATATCAGTCAAAGTTCGAAATTTTTGAATAAAATTGGTTTTTTTCAGAATTTCTCCAATATCTCTGTGTTCTGATAGCCCACAGAAGAGTTGTAACTTTTATCACGATGTATCGAATTGTTGAAGTGAAAAAGGGAAGACTTATATCAGTCAAATTTCGAAATTTTTGGGTAAAACTTTTTTGCGAATATCTTTAATATCTCTGTGTTCTCATAGCCCCGAGAAGAGTTCTAACTTTTATCATTATAGATCAAATCGTTAAAGTGAAAAACGAAAGAGTTATATCAATCAAAGTATAAAATTTTTGAGTAAAACTTTTTTGCTAATTTCTCAAATATCTCTGTGTTTTTATATACCCCAGAAGAGTTCTAACTTTATATCATAATAGATCGAATCGCTAAAGTGCAAGACGAAAGAGTTATATCAGTCACAGTTCGAAATTTTTGAATAAAATTGGTTTTTTTCCGAATTTCTCCAATATCTCTGTGTTCTGATAGCCCACAGAAGAGTTGTAACTTTTATCACGATGTATCGAATTGTTGAAGTGAAAAAGGCAAGACTTATATCAGTCAAATTTCGAAATTTTTAAGTAAAATTTTTTTTGCGAATATCTTTAATATCTCTGTGTTCTCATAGCCCCGAGAAGAGTTCTAACTTTTATCATTATGGATCAAATCGTTAAAGTGAAAAACGAAAGAGTTATATCAATCAAAGTATGAAATTTTTGAGTAAAACTTTTTTGCGAATTTCTCAAATATCTCTGTGTTTTTATAGCCCCCAGAAGAGTTCTAACTTTTATCATAATAGATCGAATCGCTAAAGTGCAAGACGAAAGGTTTATATCAGACAAAGTTCGAAATTTTTGAGTAAAATTGGTTTTTTTCCGAATTTCTCCAATATCTCTGTTTTCTGATAGCCCACAGAAGAGTTGTAACTCTTATCACGATGTATCGAATTGTTGAAGTGAAAAAGGGAAGACTTATATCAGTCAAATTTCGAAATTGTTGAGTAAAATTTTTTTTGCGAATTTCTTTAATATCTCTGTGTTCTCATAGCCCCGAGAAGAGTTGTAACTTTTATCATTATGGATCAAATCGTAAAAGTGAAAAACCTAAGAGTTATATCAATCAAAGTACTAAATTTTTGAGTAAAACTTTTTTGCGAATTTCTCAAATATCTCTGTGTTTTTATAGCCCCCAGAAGAGTTCTAACTTTTATCATAATAGATCGAATCGCTAAAGTGCAAGACGAAAGAGTTATATCAGTCAAAGTTCGAAATTTTTGAGTAAAATTGGTTTTTTTCCGAATTTCTCCAATATTTCTGTGTTCTGATAGCCCACAGAAGACTTGTAACTTTTATCACAATGTATCGAATTTTTGAAGTGAAAATGGGAAGACTTATATCAGTCAAATTCAGAAATTTTTGAGTAAAATTTTTTTTGTGAATTTCTTTAATATCTCTGTGTTCTCATAGCCCCGAGAAGAGTTCTAACTTTTATCATTATGTATCAAATCGTTAAAGTGAAAAACCAAAGAGTTATATCAATCAAAGTACGAAATTTTTGAGTAAAACTATTTTGCGAATTTCTCAAATATCTCTGTGTTTTTATAGCCCCCAGAAGAGTTCTAACTTTTATCATAATAGATCGAATCGCTAAAGTGCAAGACGAAAGGGTTAGATCAGTCAAAGTTTGAAATTTTTAGATTAAAATTGGTTTTTTTACGAATTTCTCCAATATTTCTGTGTTCTGATAGCCCACAGAAGAGTTGTAACTTTTATCACGATGTATCGAATTTTTGAAGTGAAAATGGGAAGACTTATATCAGTCAAATTTCGAAATTTTTGAGTAAAATTTTTTTTGCGAATTTCTTTAATATCTCTGTGTTCTCATAGCCCCGAGAAGAGTTCTAACTTTTATCATTATGGATCAAATTGTTAAAGTGAAAAACCAAAGAGTTATATCAATCAAAGTACTAAATTTTTGAGTAAAACTATTTTGCGAATTTCTCAAATATCTCTGTGTTTTTATAGCCCCCAGAAGAGTTCTAACTTTTATCATAATCGATCGATTCGCTAAAGTGAAGAACGAAAGAGTTACATCAATCAAAGTACGAAATATTTGAGTAAAACTTTTTTGCGATTTTCTCAAATATCTCTGTTATTTTATAACCCCAGAAGAGTTCTAACTTTTATCATAATAGATCGAATCGCTAAAGTGCAAGACGAAAAAGTTATATCAGTCAAAGTTCGAAATTTTTGAGTAAAATTGATTTTTTTCCGAATTTCTCCAATATTTCTGTGTTCTGATAGCCCACAGAAGAGTTGTAACCTTTATCACGATGTACCGAATTTTTGAAGTGAAAAAGGGAAGACTTATATCAGTCAAATTTCGAAATTTTTGAGTGAAATTTTTTTTGCGAATTTCTTTAATATCTCTGTGTTCTCATAGCCCCGAGAAGAGTTCTAACTATTATCATTATGGATCAAATCGGTAAAGTGAAAAACCAAAGATTTATATCATTCAAAGTACTAAATTTTTGAATAAACTTTTTTGCGAATTTCTCAAATATCTCTGTGTTTTTATAGTCCCCAGAAGAGTTCTAACTTTTATCATAATAGATCGAATCGCTAAAGTGCAAGATGAAAGAGTTAAATCAGTCAAAGTTCTAAATTATTGAGTAAAATTGGTTTTTTTCCGATTTTCACCAATATTTCTGTGTTCTGATAGCCCACAGAAGAGTTGTAACTTTTATCACGATGTATCGAATTTTTGAAGTGAAAAAGGGAAGACTTATATCAGTCAAATTTTGAAATTTTTGAGTGAAATTTTTTTTGCCAATTTCTTTAATATCTCTGTGTTCTCATAGCCCCGAGAAGAGTTCTAACTTTTATCGTTATGGATCAAATCGCTAAAGTGAAAAAAGAAAGAGTTATATCAATCAAAGTACGAAATTTTTGAGTAAAACTGTTTTGCGAATTTCTCAAATATCTCTGTGTTTTTATAGCCCCCAGAAGAGTTCTAACTTTTATCATAATAGATCGAATCGCTAAAGTGCAAGACGAAAGGGTTATATCAGTCAAAGTTCGAAATTTTTGAGTAAAATTGGTTTTTTTCCGAATTTCTCCAATATCTCTGTGTTCTGATAGCCCACAGAAGAGTTGTAACTTTTATCACGATGTATCGAATTGTTGAAGTGAAATAGGGAAGACTTATATCAGTCAAATTTCGAAATTTTTGAGTAAAATTTTTTTTGCGAATTTCTTTAATATCTCTGTGTTCTCATAGCCCCGAGAAGAGTTCTAACTTTTATCATTATGTATCAAGTCGTAAAAGTGAAAAACCTAAGAGTTATATCAATCAAAGAACTAAATATTTGAGTAAATCTTTTTTGCGAATTTCTCAAACATCTCTGTGTTTTTATAGCCCCCAGAAGAGTTCTAACTTTTATCATAATAGATCGAATCGCTAAAGTGCAAGATGAAAGAGTTATATCAGTCAAAGTTCGAAATTCTTGAATAAAATTGGTTTTTTTCAGAATTTCTCCAATATCTCTGTGTTCTGATAGCCCACAAAAGAGTTGTAACTTTTATCACGATGTATCGAATTGTTGAAGTGAAAAAGGGAAGACTTATATCAGTCAAATTTCGAAATTTTTGAGTAAAATTTTTTTTGCGAATATCTTTAATATCTCTGTGTTCTCATAGCCCCGAGAAGAGTTCTAACTTTTATCATTATAGATCAAATCGTTAAAGTGAAAAACGAAAGAGTTATATCAATCAAAGTATAAAATTTTTGAGTAAAACTTTTTTGCGAATTTCTCAAATATCTCTGTGTTTTTATATACCCCAGAAGAGTTCTAACTTTATATCATAATAGATCGAATCGCTAAAGTGCAAGACGAAAGAGTTATATCAGTCACAGTTCGAAATTTTTGAATAAAATTGGTTTTTTTCCGAATTTCTCCAATATCTCTGTGTTCTGATAGCCCACAGAAGAGTTGTAACTTTTATCACGATGTATCGAATTGTTGAAGTGAAAAAGGGAAGACTTATATCAGTCAAATTTCGAAATATTTGAGTAAAATTTTTTTTGCGAATATCTTTAATATCTCTGTGTTCTCATAGCCCCGAGAAGAGTTCTAACTTTTATCATTATGGATCAAATCGTTAAAGTGAAAAACGAAAGAGTTATATCAATCAAAGTATGAAATTTTTGAGTAAAACTTTTTTGCGAATTTCTCAAATATCTCTGTGTTTTTATAGCCCCCAGAAGAGTTCTAACTTTTATCATAATAGATCGAATCGCTAAAGTGCAAGACGAAAGGTTTATATCAGACAAAGTTCGAAATTTTTGAGTAAAATTGGTTTTTTTCCGAATTTCTCCAATATCTCTGTTTTCTGATAGCCCACAGAAGAGTTGTAACTCTTATCACGATGTATCGAATTGTTGAAGTGAAAAAGGGAAGACTTATATCAGTCAAATTTTGAAATTTTTGAGTGAAATTTTTTTTGCGAATTTCTTTTATATCTCTGTGTTCTCATAGCCCCGAGAAGAGTTCTAACTTTTATCGTTATGGATCAAATCGCTAAAGTGAAAAAAGAAAGAGTTATATCAATCAAAGTACGAAATTTTTGAGTAAAACTGTTTTGCGAATTTCTCAAATATCTCTGTGTTTTTATAGCCCCCAGAAGAGTTCTAACTTTTATCATAATAGATCGAATCGCTAAAGTGCAAGACGAAAGGGTTATATCAGACAAAGTTCGAAATTTTTGAGTAAAATTGGTTTTTTTCCGAATTTCTCCAATATCTCTGTGTTCTGATAGCCCACAGAAGAGTTGTAACTTTTATCACGATGTATCGAATTGTTGAAGTGAAATAGGGAAGACTTTTATCAGTCAAATTTCGAAATTTTTGAGTAAAATTTTTTTTGCGAATTTCTTTAATATCTCTGTGTTCTCATAGCCCCGAGAAGAGTTCTAACTTTTATCATTATGTATCAAGTCGTAAAAGTGAAAAACCTAAGAGTTATATCAATCAAAGAACTAAATATTTGAGTAAATCTTTTTTGCGAATTTCTCAAACATCTCTGTGTTTTTATAGCCCCCAGAAGAGTTCTAACTTTTATCATAATAGATCGAATCGCTAAAGTGCAAGTTGAAAGAGTTATATCAGTCAAAGTTCGAAATTTTTGATTAAAATTGGTTTTTTTCAGAAGTTCTCCAATATCTCTGTGTTCTGATAGCCCACAGAAGAGTTGTAACTTTTATCACGATGTATCGAATTGTTGAAGTGAAAAAGGGAAGACTTATATCAGTCAAATTTCGAAATTTTTGGGTAAAATTTTTTTTGCGAATATCTTTAATATCTCTGTGTTCTCATAGCCCCGAGAAGAGTTCTAACTTTTATCATTATAGATCAAATCGTTAAAGTGAAAAACGAAAGAGTTATATCAATCAAAGTATAAAATTTTTGAGTAAAACTTTTTTGCGAATTTCTCAAATATCTCTGTGTTTTTATAGCCCCCAGAAGAGTTCTAACTTTTATCATAATAGATCGAATCGCTAAAGTGCAAGACGAAAGAGTTATATCAGTCACAGTTCGAAATTTTTGAATAAAATTGGTTTTTTTCCGAATTTCTCCAATATCTCTGTGTTCTGATAGCCCACAGAAGAGTTGTAACTTTTATCACGATGTATCGAATTGTTGAAGTGAAAAAGGCAAGACTTATATCAGTCAAATTTCGAAATTTTTAAGTAAAATTTTTTTTGCGAATATCTTTAATATCTCTGTGTTCTCATAGCCCCGAGAAGAGTTCTAACTTTTATCATTATGGATCAAATCTTTAAAGTGAAAAACGAAAGAGTTATATCAATCAAAGTACGAAATTTTTGAGTAAAACTTTTTTGCGAATTTCTCAAATATCTCTGTGTTTTTATAGCCCCCAGAAGAGTTCTAACTTTTATCATAATAGATCGAATCGCTAAAGTGCAAGACGAAAGGTTTATATCAGTCAAAGTTCGAAATTTTTGAGTAAAATTGGTTTTTTTCCGAATTTCTCCAATATCTCTGTTTTCTGATAGCCCACAGAAGAGTTGTAACTCTTATCACGATGTATCGAATTGTTGAAGTGAAAAAGGGAAGACTTATATCAGTCAAATTTCGAAATTTTTGAGTAAAATTTTTTTTGCGAATTTCTTTAATATCTCTGTGTTCTCATAGCCCCGAGAAGAGTTCTAACTTTTATCATTATGGATCAAATCGTAAAAGTGAAAAACCTAAGAGTTATATCAATCAAAGTACTAAATTTTTGAGTAAAACTTTTTTGCGAATTTCTCAAATATCTCTGTGTTTTTATAGCCCCCAGAAGAGTTCTAACTTTTATCATAATAGATCGAATCGCTAAAGTGCAAGACGAAAGAGTTATATCAGTCAAAGTTCGAAATTTTTGAGTAAAATTGGTTTTTTTCCGAATTTCTCCAATATCTCTGTGTTCTGATAGCCCACAGAAGAGTTGTAACTCTTATCACGATGTATCGAATTGTTGAAGTGAAAAAGGGAAGACTTATATCAGTCTAACTTCGAAATTTTTGAGTAAAATTTTTTTGCGAATATCTTTAATATCTCTGTGTTCTCATAGCCCCGACAAGAGTTCTAACTTTTATCATTATAGGTCAAATCGTTAAAGTGAAAAACGAAAGAGTTATATCAATCAAAGTATGAAATTTTTGAGTAAAACTTTTTTG
Source organism: Solenopsis invicta (assembly GCF_016802725.1). NCBI lineage: Eukaryota > Metazoa > Arthropoda > Insecta > Hymenoptera > Formicidae > Solenopsis > Solenopsis invicta. Next base: position 9,393,536 of record NC_052674.1, on the reverse strand, counting down.
CGAATTTCTCAAATATCTCTGTGTTTTTATAGCCCCCAGAAGAGTTCTAACTTTTATCATAATAGATCGAATCGCTAAAGTGCAAGACGAAAGGGTTATATCAGACAAAGTTCGAAATTTTTGAGTAAAATTGGTTTTTTTCCGAATTTCTCCAATATCTCTGTTTTCTGATAGCCCACAGAAGAGTTGTAACTCTTATCACGATGTATCGAATTGTTGAAGTGAAAAAGGGAAGACTTATATCAGTCAAATTTTGAAATTTTTGAGTGAAATTTTCTTTGCGAATTTCTTTTATATCTCTGTGTTCTCATAGCCCCGAGAAGAGTTCTAACTTTTATCGTTATGGATCAAATCGCTAAAGTGAAAAAAGAAAGAGTTATATCAATCAAAGTACGAAATTTTTGAGTAAAACTGTTTTGCGAATTTCTCAAATATCTCTGTGTTTTTATAGCCCCCAGAAGAGTTCTAACTTTTATCATAATAGATCGAATCGCTAAAGTGCATGACGAAAGGGTTATATCAGACAAAGTTCGAAATTTTTGAGTAAAATTGGTTTTTTTCCGAATTTCTCCAATATCTCTGTGTTCTGATAGCCCACAGAAGAGTGGTAACTTTTATCACGATGTATCGAATTGTTGAAGTGAAATAGGGAAGACTTTTATCAGTCAAATTTCGAAATTTTTGAGTAAAATTTTTTTTGCGAATTTCTTTAATATCTCTGTGTTCTCATAGCCCCGAGAAGAGTTCTAACTTTTATCATTATGTATCAAGTCGTAAAAGTGAAAAACCTAAGAGTTATATCAATCAAAGAACTAAATATTTGAGTAAATCTTTTTTGCGAATTTCTCAAACATCTCTGTGTTTTTATAGCCCCCAGAAGAGTTCTAACTTTTATCATAATAGATCGAATCGCTAAAGTGCAAGATGAAAGAGTTATATCAGTCAAAGTTCGAAATTCTTGAATAAAATTGGTTTTTTTCAGAATTTCTCCAATATCTCTGTGTTCTGATAGCCCACAAAAGAGTTGTAACTTTTATCACGATGTATCGAATTGTTGAAGTGAAAAAGGGAAGACTTATATCAGTCAAATTTCGAAATTTTTGAGTAAAATTTTTTTTGCGAATATCTTTAATATCTCTGTGTTCTCATAGCCCCGAGAAGAGTTCTAACTTTTATCATTATAGATCAAATCGTTAAAGTGAAAAACGAAAGAGTTATATCAATCAAAGTATAAAATTTTTGAGTAAAACTTTTTTGCGAATTTCTCAAATATCTCTGTGTTTTTATATACCCCAGAAGAGTTCTAACTTTATATCATAATAGATCGAATCGCTAAAGTGCAAGACGAAAGAGTTATATCAGTCACAGTTCGAAATTTTTGAATAAAATTGGTTTTTTTCCGAATTTCTCCAATATCTCTGTGTTCTGATAGCCCACAGAAGAGTTGTAACTTTTATCACGATGTATCGAATTGTTGAAGTGAAAAAGGCAAGACTTATATCAGTCAAATTTCGAAATTTTTAAGTAAAATTTTTTTTGCGAATATCTTTAATATCTCTGTGTTCTCATAGCCCCGAGAAGAGTTCTAACTTTTATCATTATGGATCAAATCGTTAAAGTGAAAAACGAAAGAGTTATATCAATCAAAGTATGAAATTTTTGAGTAAAACTTTTTTGCGAATTTCTCAAATATCTCTGTGTTTTTATAGCCCCCAGAAGAGTTCTAACTTTTATCATAATAGATCGAATCGCTAAAGTGCAAGACGAAAGGTTTATATCAGACAAAGTTCGAAATTTTTGAGTAAAATTGGTTTTTTTCCGAATTTCTCCAATATCTCTGTTTTCTGATAGCCCACAGAAGAGTTGTAACTCTTATCACGATGTATCGAATTGTTGAAGTGAAAAAGGGAAGACTTATATCAGTCAAATTTCGAAATTGTTGAGTAAAATTTTTTTTGCGAATTTCTTTAATATCTCTGTGTTCTCATAGCCCCGAGAAGAGTTCTAAATTTATCATTATGGATCAAATCGTAAAAGTGAAAAACCTAAGAGTTATATCAATCAAAGTACTAAATTTTTGAGTAAAACTTTTTTGCGAATTTCTCAAATATCTCTGTGTTTTTATAGCCCCCAGAAGAGTTCTAACTTTTATCATAATAGATCGAATCGCTAAAGTGCAAGACGAAAGAGTTATATCAGTCAAAATTCGAAATTTTTGAGTAAAATTGGTTTTTTTCTGAATTTCTCCAATATCACTGTGTACTGATAGCCCACAGAAGAGTTGTAACTTTTATCACGATGTTTCGAATTGTTGAAGTGAAAAAGGGAAGACTTATATCAGTCTAATTTCGAAATTTTTGAGTAAAACTTTTTTTGCGAATATCTTTAATATCTCTGTGTTCTCATAGCCCCGAGAAGAGTTCTAACTTTTATCATTATGGATCAAATCGTTAAAGTGAAAAACGAAAGAGTTATATCAATCAAAGTACGAAACTTTTGAGTAAAACTTTTTTGCGAATTTCTCAAATATCTCTGTGTTTTTATAGCCCCCAGAAGAGTTCTAACTTTTATCATAATAGATCGAATCGCTAAAGTGCAAGACGAAAGGGTTATATCAGACAAAGTTCGAAATTTTTGATTAAAATTGGTTTTTTTCCGAATTTCTCCAATATCTCTGTGTTCTGATAGCCCACAGAAGAGTTGTAACTCTTATCACGATGTATCGAATTGTTGAAGTGAAAAAGGGAAAACTTATATCAGTCTAACTTCGAAATTTTTGAGTAAAATTTTTTTTGCGAATTTTTTTAATATCTCTGTGTTCTCATAGCCCCGAGAAGAGTTCTAACTATTATCATTATGGATCAAATCGTAAAAGTGAAAAACCAAAGAGTTATATCAATCAAAGTACTAAAATTTTGAGTAAAACTTTTTTGCGAATTTCTCAAATATCTCTGTGTTTTTATAGCCCCCAGAAGAGTTCTAACTTTTATCATAATAGATCGAATCGCTAAAGTGAAAGTCGAAAAAGTTATATCAAAGTACGAAATTTTTGAGTAAAACTTTTTTGCGAATTTCTCCAACATCTCTGTGTTCTGATAGCCCACAGAAGAGTTGTAACTTTTTCACGATATATCGAATTGTTGAAGTGAAAAGGGGAAGACTTATATCAGTCAAATTTCGAAATTCTAGAGTAAAATTTTTTTTTCGAATTTCTCCAACATCTCTGTGTTCTGATAGCCGCGAAAAGAGTTCTAACTTTTATCATAATAGATCGAATCGCTAAAGTGCAAGACGAAAGAGTTATAACAGTCAAAGTTCGAAATTTTTGAGTAAAATTGGTTTTTTCCGAATTTCTCCAATATCTCTGTGTTCTGATAGCCCACAGAAGAGTTGTAACTTTTATCACGATGTATCGAATTGTTGAAGTGAAAAAGGGAAGACTTATATCAGTCAAATTTCGAAATATTTGATTAAAATTTTTTTTGCGAATTTCTATAATATCTCTGTATTCTCATTGCCCCGAGAAGAGTTCTAACTTTTATCATAATGGATCAAATTGTTAAAGTGAAAAACGAAAGAGTTATATCAATCAAAGTACGAAATTTTTGAGTAAAACTATTTTGCGAATTTCTCAAATATCTCTGTGTTTTTATAGCCCCCAGAAGAGTTCTAACTTTTATCATAATCGATCGAATCGCTAAAATGAAAGACGAAAAAGTTATATCAGTCAAAGTACGAAATTTTTGAGTAAAACTTTTTTGCGAATTTCTCCAACATCTCTGTGTTCTGATAGCCCCGAAAAAAGTTCTAACTTTTATCATGATGAATCGAATCGCTAAAGTGAAAAACGAAAGACTTATATCAGTCAAAGTTCGAAAGTTTTGAGTAAAATTTTTTTTGCGAATTTCTCCAGTATCTCTGTGTTCTGATAGCCCCTAGAAGTGTTCTAACTTTTATCATAATGGATCCATCCATAATGGATCGAATCGCTAAATACAAAAACGAAAGGGTTATATCAGTCAAAGTACGAAATTTTTTAGTAAAACTATTTTTGCGAATTTCTCTAATATCTCAATTGTCTAGTTTACACCGGTTGTTTGATAAGCGTACTAAGTACACCCAAAGACTTTGATTCTGTCCATGGGGAAATTTTCCAAACTGAGAAGTTGCCACTTTCTACATACTCGCAGTTCATGATTAATGAAACGACTAGAGCTTATTGGTCGTTACGTTAATCATGAACTGTAAGTATGTAGAAAGATAGCGACTTTTCAGTTTGGAAAATTTCCCCATGGACAGTATCAAAGTCCTTGAGTGTACAATATTCGTACTAAATTAATTTAATTGGATGGTGTTAACAATGACGTAAAATCTGGTACGATATGAATCAAACAGACGTATCGTATCAAAATAGTACGCATTTTCAGCACACATGTAACGGTGTAAACATTTCCGTATTATGTAATAGGCGATTTTCTCAAGTTTTCTTCAGTTAAGAGGATGCTAAAGTACCACGAATTACCGACATTTACAGTGCATTAAATATCTTTGGATTGGCTTTACAGAATCACAAAAACTTTTTTTAGAATTGAAATACGCGTAAAAAGAAAGGGTGCTCAGGTCAATTTTATAAGAAAATCGAACAAAAATTTAATAAATCATTAAAAATTCACTCGTATAGCCGTCACCTGAGGTTAACTTTACCTTAATACAGAAGTTGTGTAGCTCGTGCGTACAAAATGATAGTAGAGCACTCTTCAGAAAACATGCACGAATAACACTGACCTTGCAAAATTATGATTGAACGCCTAACAAAAAAGATACGTTAATATGCTTTTACCACGCGCATATTTCGCTCAGCGAAGCTGAACTGTCATAAACAGAGCAATATGGAGCCCAACAGTAGTTGATAGGACTTTTCGCAGATGGCGAAATAATCAAAAAACAAAGACAGATCTATGCAATGGACAAAGAGCAATAGCCTGGTCTTGCTCGAAAAATAATCTACAGTGATCTGTAGGACCGACGTCGAGGAAGTTCTTCTGTTTCTTTAGCATCCTCTTAATAGTTAATAATGTCTTCGTCTTGTGAGAATAAATCTGCGATAATTAATATAATGTGTAAAAAGAGACAAAATTGGGAAGAAGAGGAGACGCGTGTTTTTTTAGAATTATGCACGGAAAACAAATATTATCAATAATTGATGGAAAAAGACATAAACATGTTGAAATTTTCCGGCTACTTGTTTCAGAAATGGAACAAAGAGGTTACAATATAACTGCAGAGCAGATAAAGCTAAAATTAAAAAATTAAAAGTTGCATACTTTAAATGCTAAAGAGATAATAATGTTAGTGGAGCTGCAACTAAACGTTGTCCATTCTATGATGAAATGGAAATATTATATGGCTGCAGACCAAATATAGCAGCAAGCTCATGTCATTCAGGAATCGATAATTGCATTCCATAATTGCATTCTTTCCATCATTGCCATCCAATGGGATGGCTTATTTTTTATCTTTTCCATCATTGTCATTATTGCCATCGTTGCCATCATTGTCATCCCATTTTCATCATTGCCATTATTATTACGCCATTGCCGCCACTGCCGACATTGCCACCATTTTTTTATTGCCATCATTGCCATCTTTTTGATAACATTTCCATCATTGCATTCATTCCATTATGCGATTCCATTTCCATATTGCCATTCCATTACCATCATTAACATCGAGAACATTGTCATAATTGCCATCATTTCCACCATTACCGTCATTGCCGTCAGGCTATATATATTGTCATTGTCATCATTTCTATTATTGCCATTCCATTAACATCATTGCATTCATTCCAATATTTCCATCCCATTGCCATCCCATTTCCATCATTTCCACAATTGCCATCGATTAATATCGAGAAGAATTTGATTAAAATCCGTTACTTTACTGATTAACACTTTAATACCTTATATCGTATATTATTATATAATTCTTTATTAATTCTTTTTTGTAAAGTTTTGATTAATCTTTACGTGATATTTCGTAAAAACTGTTGAAAGGTTGTATTAAAATCAGATCAATAATCTTCACGTTTGTAAGTTAGAGAATAAAAATAATACTCAAATATCCATATATTTCATTGATTTTTATTACATTATTATTATTATTATTATTAATTTATTGTGCCATATTAAACGCGCGTATTGTCATTTGTAAATCATGCGTATGCATGCATATGCCATTGTATGCACACAAAATAAAAAAAGAGTGGGCGCTTTCTAGTCTTTCTACGTCCCTGCGCAGAAATCGTCCGAAATCCTCTTTCTGAATTTTACGACCTAAATGCAAGGTCCGTGGATTGGCGTTGGAGGAGAAGGAAGGTCGTTGCATCCACTTCAACGATGTGGAACGAAAATGGCGGCGGCCATACTTTTACTGCACACTCGCTCACTCACACAACTAATAGCTGTAGTACCTACGTACACTAATACTGACTCGCTGTCTCGAAAATGGCGGCTATGCAACGACCTTCCTTCCCCTCCAGCGCCAATCCACGGACCTTGCCTAAACGTAGCACAGAAAACGTGAAGGGTTCGAGAAGGGAGTGAAGAGGAGGGTATCAATAGAGATAACATCGCAGCTCGCTCCATGTCTATCACCGTGATGCTTTCTCTCTCTAACTGAAGGCCTAAACAATTAAAGGACAATCACGTTAAAAGAGAGGTCGCTGGTTGGCCGTGTACCAGTAAGCGTGTTTGGAATAGAGTGAAAAAGCGCGGTCAGGATTGCTGATGCAATCCTCCTTATTCCTTGTGCAAGCATATCCTGTATTCCTATTTAAGTCTTTTTGTTTCCCATATAACTATTGAAAGCAAGATAAGAAATACCTTGGTTACTATGGTCAAATCGTCTCCGCCACGTTACACTGGGGACGGGTACCATTAACGTTGAGAAGAAGACGTTAAAAGAGAAAGAGAGAAAGAGAGAGAGAGAGAGAGTTGCGTCAAGATTTTAAAAAATTAAAAAAGCTAATTTTTTCAAAAGCATAATTTGAAGACATTTAAATAATAAAGAATTATGTAAAAATAAAAAGATGGTATATTTATTCGTGGAAAGACATTTATTTTTTCTTCATCATATGATGCGATGTTAATTACAATTATTTTTTAAGTACTGCGTAAAATAGAATGTTTCTTTATTAAAGAACCAAATTCTCTTTGTTACTATTAAACATCTTTTTTAAGTAAAAATATGAATGTGCAAAATATGGGCATAAACGTATTGATATGTATTAATATCAATGTTAATGTAAATAATTCAGACTATAATAAATAAAAAATTACGCGAAAGTAGACGTAATTAATCATTTATGCACATTCTCGACCCCTGTTCTGGATGCAACATACGCGATACGCGTCAGATTTTATTTGCAGCAAAATTGATGTTAGCAAGGACAACAACCTACATCCATTTCTCGAGAGATGGATGTGGGTTGTTGTCCGTGCTAACATCCACACTGTTTTTAACGGCGGGTTGCAAAATGGATGTGACACGTAGTTCCCATTCTGACCAGAATAGATGTGCGTCACTAGTGTACGGGAGTTTCGAAGCGTTATAGGAAAAAGGCCGCCGTGGCCGCTCTCAGGTTCATCTCTGCCCGAACCTTTGCGCTCTTCCCGAATCCCGTTGCAGTTGTGCAGGTCCGTCTGAACGGGACGTAGAAAAGGCATTCTCGTATTGGATACGGGACAGTGTCACGTGTCCGTGGCAGTCACCTCCAGTTTCCGTCGCACCTTGTGTCACTTTTTGTCGCTCGGAGCAGTCGGTGCGGACACAATTGATGATAGAGGTGATACAAACGTCGCGGCCACTTTTGTTCGAGGAATCCATCTCTCGTCTGACCGTTATCGATCAACGTGAGAGGAAACGTCTGTTGTGTGCCTCCCCGAAGAATTTCCACGACGTTCACGTTCGTACGTGTCATGGAATATCGAGAAACGGGATCTGTTGCTAGGCTGGCCTTGTGACTCATCGCGCGATCGACCCACTTGTCACCCCGTGTTGACAAGTGCGTGTACACGGGCGCCAGGAGTGGAATTACACGCGAGACAACACGAACAGTGACGCCTCATTGTTGCCTTTGACACGAGTGTTTTGCGTCTCTCAACTTCATCGCGGAGGAACACTGACGAACGATTGTTACTCTTGCATCAATTGGTTAGTTCTGTCTAACGTTATTTGTAGGAAAAAAAACTCACGATTCTAATTTTGACGCGCGTTAGATATAAATGTATCAATAGCGAAAATGTCTGTGTCAGTATCATTGAGTATAATTAAATTTGTATAATGTAGCAAATAACGCTGACAGCTCAAAGATGGATGCCGGATTCTCATCATACCACAACGGTGGTCCTGCGCGGGAACAAGATTTTGGCAGGTTGTCTCAGTCGATTGGTACCTCAATATTGAAGATATCACAAAATGGTAGGTTCTTCAATTAATAGGCATCAGTAATTCATTACAACAGTTTGATATTATTACATTGTTTTTGCACAGTTTTTTTTATCATATATAATACCTATACAATGACAGTATAATGACACCAACTTGTCATAACAAGTTACAAGATGCAGGCCTTGGTTTATAAAAATAGGAAGTATTTATTTCAATGGTTTGTTTGCAGTGTCTTCCATGCAGAAAATGGTCAATCAGCTGGGCAGTTCTACTGATTCTCAGGAACTCAGGAATCAGCTGTAAGTTACAAGAATTACCCAACTAAATGGAGATCAGAATTTCACGAAATTATTGTCATTTTGCAGGCATCAGATACAGCACTATACACAGCAGCTGGCAAAGGACACCAGTGTTCATCTTCGAGATTTGGCTATATTAGCAAATAACTCTGGTTCTACAAGCCCAGGAGAACAGAGGCAGCGAAAAATGCAGAGGGAACGCCTTCAAGATGAATTTACCACCGCATTGAATTCTTTTCAAGTAAATATCAATTAAGAGTGAGATCCATTTAACACTATAAATGGTTTAGAGTATTTGATTGATTAATTAAAACAAATTTTACAAATTGACTAATCAAGAAATGCTTCAAAGAATTTGTAGCTTCAAGTGAATCATACTCATAGATTTGTTTTAATATGCGATATATTGCTGATTGTAGGCTGTACAAAGGCTAGCTGCCTCTAAGGAGAAAGAAATGGTCAGGAAGGCTAAGGCCAGTGCAGGTATTCCGCCGTTCGGAGAAAAGAAACAGGACGCAACGCTTATTGAGTTGCAAGACAGCAGAACGTATGGAAGCGATAGTGCAAAGCAGATGCAGGATCAGATGCAGGAACAATTGAATCTACGAATGCTGGAGGAACAGGAAGCTAGTATAAGGCAGTTGGAGGTAAATGCTTTCAAGATTGTCAAAAATTTATATACAAGAATACATTTTGCATGTATAATTATATTATTTATCACTTTTGCAGAGTAATATTAGCGACATCAACCAGATATTCAAAGATCTTGGAGCTTTAGTGTACGACCAAGGAGAAGTGATTGATTCCATAGAAGCGTCGGTCGAGAGAACAGAGGTTTCAGTCACCGAAGGTGCTTCTCAAGTAAGGCAAGCGAGTATGTATCAGACCAAGCTACGCAAAAAGAAGTGTATTCTCATCGTGATCGCGATAGTTGTATTGTCGATTTTGATTGGCATTATAGTTTGGCAAAGCAACTAAAAAGAAAAAAAAATATGCACATATTTATGACAATGTACAGCATGGTGGTATATGTAGCACTAAAAGACTGCTGTCTGTAAACTATTACAGAATCGCCGGTCGATAAAAGTTTTTAGTGAATTTCTGTCCAATTCTAATTATTTTAAAACCACGCAAGAACGTAGCATTGTTATAGAGATGCAAGAAAGTGAAGAAACACATCTTGCGAAATTAATCCATCTAATTGTGATAATCTTAGGTGCGAGCTCTGATTTGCGAAAGCATTTTAATGGCATGTCTAAGATTGCCGCAGTCCATTTGTACGTTTCAATACTCATAAACTATCAGTGTACGATGATCAACTATAATATAATATATATACACGCGTGTATGACAATTAGGTAACTTACTGCTATACGTAACAAAGCTAATTATGTATGCGTGCGTATTTGTATGTTTGTGCGGAATGCTTGTACATGGTAAAATAAGTAATGAAGTATGCTTGTTCTCTGCAATGCAACTTTATGTGCCTGTAAAATATCTTAAGAACTATTCCTAACAGAAAGTTCAAGGCGAATGTCTGAAAGAATAGTAGAGTACTTTAAAAACACGTCAACATTACAAAAATTCATATTAAATTGTATGTATTAATTTAGTTTAGGTACGTTGATTTTTGTTTTAAACAAAATATAATAAACAATATGTATATATAAAAAAGACTGGCAAGAGCAAACTCTGGCTCTGAATTATTTTTACCATACAAATCTTATAGTAAACAATTAATAAAACAATATTAACACTTTTAAAGAGGAGCTTATGTATATATTAAGAATCTAATATCAATAAATATATAAATCATAATTGTATACAAAATATTTATTTATATAAATTTCCAAATTAACAAAACCGCATAAAAATTATATGTAAATTACAAAACCAGTACATTTATATATTAGTATATATTTTCTTGAATACATTTGTCTAAAACTAATTTTCTATGCGTTTATTTCAATTTGTATAATATATCAATCAAAAAATTTTGTAAATTGAATATAAAATATGAACGTTTCAGGAATCAGTGCTTCGAGTTCGACCTCTTCCAATAAATGAGGAAGTTCTAAAATTCACAATATAATATATGAAATGGCAATATACTCATTCATACTGCATATCTGTATTTTCTTTTACTTAAAGTTAATATGTAATAACGTTTTATGAGACAGAGAACAAAACTACATAGGAACAACATGATTAATAGCAAGGATTATGATATATTTATGTGTTACTTGTCGCAATGAGTTTCAAAAATTCTGTTGAAAATCGGCTGTATCTGTTCCAGCATGTCTGAGGCCAACATTCCCCTTTGTTTTATTTTAAAAGCTGACGCATTGCATTCGCGGATTAATCTCGATGCGGCGTAACACGCTACTATCGAAGGCGACAAGGCGCATTCACTGCTTCCCGTCGAGATAGCCCACCACCAGAATACTGCTAGAGCACCAGATAAGAGATCTCCCTGCCCACCACACCGCCTTCCAGAACCAGCCAATCCGCATGATACAGTCTCGGTACCCTTGTGACCGTCCACAATCACATCCTTTGCTCCCTTATACAAAATTATCACGTTCTTCCCAAGAGCTTCCGCTACGTGTTTCACGTCGGATGCTTTGACTATAGGAGCAGGCGGGACGGTTCTGTCCAGCACTGCTTTGAGCAAACGACTGAACTCCATCGCGTTAGGTGTCAGAACAACTCCAGGATAATCCTTCACGATCTCCGGTTTCTGACAGACCAGGAACAAACCGTCCGCATCGATAACTAACGGTTTCCTCGCCTCTCGGCAGATCGTTATCAATTCAACGATCGTTTTGAATATCTTTTCGTCTCTGCCAAGTCCAGGACCGATCAGGATAACATGTAGACGATCGAGCCAAGGTTTTATCTGTTTTATCGCGTCCTGCTGGTCCAGGACTGGATGAACTATTGGCTCCGGACTGAACGACTTGATAGGAACGCTAGCGTCCTTGGTGCAAAATACATGAACGAGATCGGCGCCGGTTCTCAGTGCGCTCATAGCTGCGAAATATGGTGCTCCTGTGTACTCGGTACTGCCGCCAAAAATCCCGATTCTACCATCTTGTCCTTTATGCTTGGTGTTGATTAAACTTGGTACCACTTTCCGTGCTCCTTTCAACATGCGTTCGTCCATAGACGGTGACGAGGACATCGAGGACATCATAGACATTGGTACAAATTTGATATAGCGCCTGCAGATAAAATTACACATAACAAGTGTCATTGTTGAGACACAAAGAAAAATACCTCTTCTGAAAATTAATCGCGAATCTTTCACAAGGAAAGAATTGTTTTGATAAATTTTACAGATCAAGTTATTTATATTTTTTGAGTTTTGCTCATCTTTACCTGCAACAACCGACAAAATTATTTCTTAATGTCTCTTCGCACGATAAAAAATCGTCGAACAAGATGCACTGATGTTGCAAAATAAAAATACACTTATTTTTATATTATTGCAATAGCTTTACGATAGCCGTGTCAGAACGAATTTGTTTTGGTCGACTTTTAACACTGTAATTTACAAATCCTAAAGAGGGAATGACAAATAGTATTGCAAGACACGTGCGTAACTAAGAACAATCTCCGGTTGATGTATTTTTTGTCCTGCTTAACGACCATTTAGCATATCGATTTGCGTTACTAAAAAGTTGACGTGTCAGACTGGTCAGACATGAAGTGCCGCACTGACATAACCTCAAAGCGTAATACGATTTGCATATATAATAAATTACATTATTTTGTAATGTTATAATAACAAGTCTTCAAACTTAAATGCAATGTATTGAATAACGCTGGAAAAATTACAATTGATGGATAAAAAGCATACAATCTCTTAGATCAAATAATTGCAAGATTCTCGTTGCGATTAATAACTCCATTGTTCCATTTTCCAAACCTGACTAACAATAAAAGATTTAAATAATCGCGGTTTTCCTTCTCAAAAAGAGGAAGTCAGTGTTGGAGCAACGATGGTCCGAGCGGTCCGGGAAAACACGAAAAAATCCAACTTCCGTTTTGTGTCCTCCGAAAAAGGTTAGGTTGCCTTAAGCCGGTGTTTGACCTCGCAAATGAGATGTCCAAATTCGACCAATCAAGTGATGCTGATTTTAGTCCGCTTTGCCCCAATTGGCCGAACCTAACCTCCAATTCTCAAGCCGCACTGACACGAGGCTTGAGCCTTTTCTCTGTCGAGCACGTTCGTGTTCTAGCCGCATCCTGGTAAGGAACCAACGGGGCAGGACGTTTCTCGGGGAAGATGAGTCTTGGCAAGGTACCTACTTTCGAAAATTCTACTCTGGTTTGGAGCGGCTTCGGAACTTTGAGGAATGCACGAGATATTTATGATAAAATCCTTCCTTGAGCTTTGTAACATGTGACAAATTTTCCCCTTCAGATCGCACATGTTCTGTGATTACAGATGAGCAATTCTGTTGACCTTTGTGATTGTATTGTGGAAATAGAAATTAACGTCTCAATTGCAAAATCTTTCCAGATGTTGACGACGAACGCGAAGATAATCAAGAGCAGCGGGGCTGAACCCGATCAATTCGAGGTTAGCGTTTCCCAAGCCCTTCTCGAGCTGGAGATGAACAGCGACCTGAAGTCGCAGTTAAGGGAACTCTACATCACTAAGGCGAAGGAGATTGAAACGAATAATAAGAAGGTGAAATCTCGTTTCTTGTAGCTTTTTTGTTGTTTGTAAAGATTTTAAATCTTAAATTGTGCTATTTTTTATTTTTATTTGAAACATGTGTTTTCAAAACGATTTGCTATTTATCCAGCTAAATTCCTTTACTCATTCCGTTAATCTTCAATTTTTAAATTAATTTCTTATAAAACTGAGGCATGTATAAAACGAGAATTAGGATCGAACTAGGAATTAATTGCTCTTATACAAAGTTAAATATTATCAGTTTCTTAAATTAAAATTAATTTTTTATGGCTTTACAACTACATGCACAGATTGAATTAATTTTAGTGAAAAAAGTTAAAGTTTTGTTGTATGCTGTTACATATAATATTCTTAGGAATTGAGATAATTCTGTTTTTCTTACAGTCGATTATTATATATGTACCAATGCCGAAGCTGAAAGCATTCCAGAAAATTCAGACACGGCTGGTACGCGAACTGGAGAAGAAATTCTCTGGAAAGCATGTGATGTTCATCGGCGAGCGTAAAATCTTACCCAAGCCAACGAGAAAGACGCGTACCAAGAACAAGCAGAAGCGTCCTAGGAGGTAAAAAGAGTAAAAAAAAATGTATATGTAAAAACGTAATCAGATGAGTAAAATGACTGTATTAGCGCAATGTATACATGTAATTAATGATTTATAACATTTTCTTTTAGCCGCACACTGACGTCTGTTTACGACGCGATACTGGAGGATTTAGTGTATCCAGTGGAGATTGTTGGCAAGCGTATTAGAGTCAAGCTCGATGGGTCGCAGCTTATTAAAGTTCATCTCGATAAAAACGAGCAAACGAATATCGAGCACAAGGTATATTTATTTATTGTCCCTTATCTTGCTCAGAACGTCGCTTCTGCTATCGTTTATAAACAATTACGTTTATATACATTTTTTAATAGGTCGACACCTTTGCGTCAGTATACAAACAGCTGACTGGACGGGACGTCACGTTCGAGTTTCCCGAATCTTATGTATGATAAAAGTAAGAAAAATAAAAATATTTTAATCTAAATTTTTATTATGCACCTCATTTTTATTTTCTTTGTTAGATTAATATAGAGGTATTTTCAAGGAAAAGAAAATAGAAACTGCTGCAAAAATTTTCTTATAGAGAAATTAAAAGTATAATGCTATAATATGGCATTTTTTTTACATTGATTAATTTCTCTATACAGCATAAGTAAATTTATTTAAATGAATCATGTTAAATAATTATAATCATTGTAGATTAGGTATTATTACTTATTTATACACATATATAAAAAACTACATAGGCTCAATTAAAATGTAAAAATTGATTGCTTTATGCAATCTTTTTTTCTTTCTGCATCTGAACTTGGCCTTTTTCGAAATTAGAGAGATTCCTCTCTGTTTGAAACAAAGTGGCCATACATTTTTTTTTTCAAGTTTTAAGAAAAGTGTAACGTAGATCATGAAGAGACATGTGATAAAACGAAAAAAGTGCACTAACAATAAGTATGAACAGATCTCGTAAGAAACGGTCGGTAATGCCGGCGTTGACATGACGACTGCAGCAACATGGCGTTCACATTGTGGACACTCTTCGAAGCAACTCTGTTATGTTTGAATGCGATCTGTGTGTTGAACGAGGAAAGATTTCTCGCCAAAGGTGATAATTAAGCGTATTCAATGTCCATACTTAATTTAATTAGTTTGTAATTAATTTTACATCATTCTGATGTAAAAGACCAATATTGTAGGTTATAATTTTCAATTTTGGAGACTAAAGTTTTCTTTTCATTTTTTTTCTTCAAGTTTGTTGTATTTATCGTTGATTTTGGGATTAATCGAGAAATTCATGTTGAACGCTTTTATTACAGTTGGTTGGGCGTCGTGGCAAAATGTACAAGGATTTGGAGAACCTCCAACGGCCAAGTCACAAATATTGAACCTCATTAAGTCGATACGAACTGTGATGAGGGGTAAATATCGTATAAGATTGACACCTATTTAGCATTATTGCATTTTTTTCTTATAATACGTTAATTTTCAGTTCCTCTGATACTTTTCAACATCTTGACAGTAGTTGTAAAGCTTGTGCTTGGCTGATAACAAAGAGGTACATGAATGGAATATGCTGTGTGTAAGTCAAAGTGTTGAAAATAATGCATTCATAAGGGAATTTATTAAATTATATTTTTATGTCTACAAATCGTTTTTTACTTTACATGTAAATTTTGTTGTACATCAATCTGTGAGAATGGATTATGAATGGGTTTCTGTATAAAACAAATAATATGTGATACATTTATCTTTTTTACCTTTTAGGTTAATTATAATAATATATACTATAACCATAACCCAAGCAAAGTCCTGAGTCATTCAAATTGTGCTTTACTTATTTACTATGAATACTAAACTTATTAAGAGTACAATTATTCGTTCACTAGGTACCTATTAATTTTGAACTATGATTCCTAAAAATTCAATTTTTATTGTATTATAAATTATTTTTAATGATTAAAATGTTTTTTTGTATCTGCGAATTATTATCGATTGCGCATTCACATGTTAATTACTTTCTGGTCTACGAGAGGTCACTAGTATCTGGAAATTGCTTTAAAATTCGCAACATTCTACATCATACACTAAAAAAAGAGTTTGATAATAGCTTGATAATAAGCCATTATAAAATATTAAATAATAAGCCAATATAAAATATTAAGCGATATAATGCCAATTAAGTATTTATGGCCAATGTAATAAAAAATAATTTTACTTTTCTAAATATTTTGTAACTTATTAAATTTTATAATACTTGCTAAATATGCAGAAAAGTAAAATTATTTTTGGTTGTATCAACCAAATATTTAACTGGTGTTATTTCACTCAACATTTGGTAGCTATTATAAGTTTTTTTTCAGTGTAGGAGGATCAAATGTTACATTAAATTGAACTTTTATTTTTGAATACAAAAACTTATTGTATACAATTCTCTCGACAATTTAAAGTCGAAAGAAATTACAGAAAAATTAAAACCATTAATAGTGATTTATATTAATATTATATTTTTTATCACTTTTTATTAATTAAATAAAAATATATATAATGAAATATTAAGTTATTATTTAATATTACTATTATTAATTAAAATTATATTAATTATTAAATATGATTAATATTACATAATTATATATTTATTATTATTAAATTAATTTTTTTTAATATTTAAAATATACATAATTTTATGTAGCTATGAAAAGAAAATTTAGAAATGATTAATACTTAATGTTACTATTCGTTATTAACTCTTTTGTTACAACGAGTGATTACGGTCACCCTCCACGAGATGTCACTCTACATACGACGAGTGATTATATTCACTCTTCACGAGACGCCGTCTGCATACAGCGTAGTCCGCACAATGTGTTCTATCTCGGTTTCGAAACTACACAGAGTATTATTATTAATTGTTATTATTCAATTATTCAGAAAGCATCGGCAAAGCAACGAGTAAGATGTAAATCCGACCGCTATCAACTGTCCGCGCGTAATGTACACACATTTGGCGCGGTACCTCGTACAGCGGGAGCGTCTCAGCGGAAAGGATTGGAGAGGATGTTCGTAGTGAAAGGGTTAGGTAAATACGCAAATTAAAAATTTTATTATCAAAATGTTTATGCTCTTCGTGTATTAATAACTTTCAAAAGCTTGCGAAGAGAGCTTCGTTCTTGAATCTTTCCCATTACTCAATAACTGTTCGGCCAATTTTTCTCGTCCTTTTATCACCATTTATGAGCGGAGTCGCGCAAGCAGCGCGAAAAGATTAATCAACCGGTTTAAAAAGGATGCGCGCCTTGCATAATCCTGCAGGTTAGGTACTTATGCACCGCGCTGCTCGAACAGCTGGAAGCGACTGGTAGCCCAGGTCATAGCTTCCGCGCGCTTATTTCCATTTCAATTATTCCTTCCCGGATCATTTGAATCGTAAATCGCCTGGTCAACGGCCAGCGCGTAAATAAATCGCCGCGGAAGATCGCCGACCGACCGGCCGGCGCAATACGCGCGCCGATCGGCGCTTTCCTCCTCGCGGATTTACGAACAAGGCAGCTTGGGGAAGATGATTTTTCCCCAACTTTCTCCCCTTCCACGGCTTTCTCGGGATGAAAGAAGCGCCTGCCGGGACAATCAATGACTATTGCACCGCGTGTATTTTGCTGTACGCGAACATGTAAAGACTTGTTGGCATTATTAAACGTGACTTGCATGAATAACACTCGTACAATCATTGCAACGTCTCATCGCGAAAGCCACATTTCCTGACTATATCTTTTTCTTTTATTGTCGCTAAAAGCGCCACGATCGTTTGGTTATCGTCTAAGGTTTTTCACGATAAGAAAACTCGCGTTTGTAATTTCTTATTTATCACACAATGTCGTTGATTCAGTCTACAAGTCTAGATGGACTAAAGTATTTTTATGCAAATATTCAGCATTAATCTTTAGTTTTATGATTATTTATATTGTATGTATGCTATTTTTTAAATGCAAATTAAAATGGATTTTGTAAAAAGATACTCTTATCTAGAAAATTTTAATAATTATGTTATTTATGTTCTATAATATTTATAAATAAATTCCGGGTTTTCCTATTTTGAAGTTTATTTTATTATTTTATATTCTTATTTTTACGTAGACAAAAGTTTAAAATTTGAAAATAATAGAAATTTTTCTTTATCGTGTACTTATATCTTTTTATATAAAAATATGAATAATATAATTGTTAAAATTTTGCTATATAAAAGCCTTTTTACAAAATTCAATCCACTAAATTTACATTATAAAAATAGTCTAAATAACATAAATAATCATAAAACTAAAGAATAATTTTGAATATTTGCATAATAAATAAAAACATTTTTGTCCAGCTAGAACGAATAAATGACTGTGCATTGCTGTGTTTTTAGCGAAGCATAAAAGACGTAAATTGTTTTTTTTTATCTAGCAAGTGTATTTTTTCTAACACGCGATCGACCGAATAATATTGCATTTATTGAAAAATCATATTTATTTATTGAACAAATGACATTGTGCATTGCTGAGTTTTCAACGAGACATAAAAGTAAAGTGTTTTTTTTTTTGTTGTTATTGTGGTGTTGCAATTACTATGCAATTTTTGCATTCAAGCATCGTAAAGTTAACGTCGACTTTGAAACATAATTGGCTAATTTTATTTAGAACGTATGATAATATTTTATTCATCCTCAATATATGAAATTATTCGCTTATGTTCACCTTTGATTTTATCTAGCAAGTGTATATTTATGTGTATTTTTTCTAACAAGCACTCAACCGAATGATATTGAATTTATTGAAGAATCACTATTATACTTATTTATTGATATGTGAAATTTTTAAGTGGGTGAAATTTAGCCAACGTGACGTCGTCAGTACCGTAAAGATCGACTGCAAATTGGTCGGGGGAACGACACGGACGTGAAGAACGTCGATGATCCTGCGTGAAGTAATGTTATAACGGCACAGTCGTTTTTACGCGGGATCCCCAACGGCGCACATTACGCCGAGATGCAACGTCGATCGCGTCGGTTGTGCAAGCGTCTCTTGCCCGATTTTACCGTACATCGTAACGCTTGTTGCTGACGGTTCAACACCGTCCGATCCGCTCGATTCAGGACACGCGTGCCGATTCACCATACTCTTCACTTTAGCTCCGCTCACCCGCCAGAAGAAACGCTTGCGAAACTCCCCTCGGGGATTCCTCGCGGCCGACCCTTGTCGTGCAGAGGAAATGCGTAGGTAGAACCGTGAGATTGGCGTAGGTGTACGAATAATTAGCATGATTTCGGGAGTCACTGTTTGTAATGATCGCTCGGCTACTGTCTCTCAAATCAGTCTTCATCAGCGAGTTTTACACACAAAAAATATTATTCTCGTGCTAAGAAAAAGCAGCGATTACTGAATTTTCATTTTCTTCTTTTAAATAATGCTCATCTTCACAAAGTATATTTTCTCAATAATAAAATTTGCGGTAAATATATATTTTAAAATAATTATCAAGAAATAGTTGCTTTTCTTGGCGGCAGAAATGATATTTTTCCGTGCGTACCGACCACGAGAGTCGCTCTTTCGGAGAAAGAGACAGAGAGACTGCAGCGACGAGTTTAGCCAGCTCGCCGACTCTACACATTATTCTGTAGTCGTAAGTTGGAGCTATAAAGTATTATCGGACGCGGTGAGAAAGTTTGTAGGTCTTAAATGATTTAAGTGGGCTTTTATTCTTTGGTTTCGATGATTCTCACGAGAGAATTCCGTGTCTTTCACTCTCTCGTATCACGCCGGGAAGAGTACGCGCAAAATCGCTCTGCCGACGAAAATACCACGTCATTGAATTGATTTATAACGAAATACGACATCCAATTAAGCTTAGCGCAATTTAATGATGCGCAATCCGACGCAATTTCGCGCCACACTCGTAGTTACGAAAAAAAAAGGAGAACAAACGGGAGGAGAGGATGGGAGCAACTCGTTGGAGATATCCTCACGATTCTTTCTTCAGACCGACGCGATGCTAGGGTGATCTTATTGTTGAGCAATACGCGTGTGTACTCTGCGTTTGTCGCTGCCAGAAGTCCCGTGCAAAAACGGGGACCGACGAGAAAGTACGTGAGGGAGGAGACCAGCAGCCGTTGCGCGTCCGGTCCATTATATTTTACGTGGCCCCACAAATCTGCTTCCCATAATTGGTATTGTTGGTACATCGCGCACCTTCTCTCCTTTTTTTTTATGACTCCTTCCTCTGGCTTGCCGATCAAACCCGATATCTTGCGTTGTTTAACCCGATCCATTTCAAAATTCTCGAAGTTTCCACGTTTCGTTTTCTTTTTCATCGATCAGTGACTCTTTTGGAACCTTTGATTTTCTTCAGAGCTTTCCATTCTCATCAGACCTTGGCAAGAGCACTCGACAGTCTCTCTCTCTCTCTCTCTCTCTCTCTCTCTCTCTCTCTCTCTCTCTCTCTCTCTAATAATGCTAAATACCAAATTAAATCTATTTCTGAGTACGTGTTATAATAAAAATATATTTGATGACACAATATTTATCGTAATATTATGAAAACATGTTCGATAATGCATATTCATTGTGGAGGTGACGTCAAATAAGCAGATGATTACAGGTGTTCTATTTTCCCAGAGCTCTTATCGGTACTAATGGTGTGGATTCTAAAGCGATATCTTATCACTTGTTTGGGAAACAGGTCTTATCTCTTTTTAAACGGTAGTTATTAAGTAAAAACTTTTACTCATCTGGATAATGGAAAAAAGAGTAATAGCTATCAAATGTTAAGTGAAACTATGTTAATTAAATATGTCAATTAAATAATTTTACTTCTTTGAATATTTAGCAAATATTATCAAATTTAGTAATATTTACAAAATATTTAGAAAAGTAAAATTATTTTTGGTTATATTAACAAAATATTTAATTGATATTGTTTTATTCAACATTTGGTAGTTAATATTACCAAACTTTTTTTTTTAGTGTAGTGTTAGTTTAACGTATTGCTATACTTTCATTTAATTTATTCTACCGACTCTCTGAATTGTTTCTAAAAGGCCATTTATTCCAAATATGCATTGTTATAAATGAAATAAAAGCTAGTCTATTTTTTATCATAATATTTTTTTTTACAATTATTCATAATGATTTTTTTGATAATATATTTCTATAAATTTGATTTTTCTTCGAACTCGCGCTAGACGACGCTAAAAATCGGTAATCAAGGATATCGTAACCATTGTGCGCGCGATCGAAGTGAATCGTGTGCCCGTATAACTGGAGCGTAGATCATCGCGCCACACATATTTCTCTCCTTTCGCACGTCAGCGGACGAGCGCCTCTCTTGCAAAATTCCACAGAGACTCTCACACCGCATGCATGCGCCTCTCCATCCTCACCTGCTCGATCTCACCGTATCCCCTGATGCGAAATCGCGCGCGGCACTTTCCCTGCCGTCGACGTCGCAGGTAACACACACGTAAGGTCTCTTTCGGGACAGATAGCCTGGCTGATATCTTCCACGCTTTCCTCCGTCTCCCACGGAACCATTTTTAATGGGCACTTTGTAGTGGAGTCATCACCGTGTCTCCGCGCGCGCCTTGCCATCACGAAAGTGCCTTTATACGCCAACTTCGTATGTACGACGCGACGCTTCGCTTCTTCGCGCGATAGTCGTGTTATTTCCATCGGCAAGAGGCACGCGGGGAGAGATCGCCTACTGAATTACAAAATCGTCCGCTACTTACTGCCTTACGCGATTTTAATTTCCCGCCCTAAGGTTTTTCACAATCGCGCAAACCTTGCGATATCGTCATATGTTCTCCATCACTGCACAGAAAGAACGATTTTGCTAAACATTTAGCTGGATCTGAAAATAATTTTGGCTGGAATATTTTTCGCAATAACTTCTTTAATTTTTTAAGATGCTTGAATCATTATCAAATCCGACTCCAAAATTAATTTGAAATATTATTTCTGGTTTCAGTTTAAAGATTGCGTTCTAAGGCCGGCAACTATTGGCATGCAGTTTATAGAACTGAAATATATATTTAACAAGTGATATGGAAATATAATTAAAAATTTTTAATAACTTTGAAATGTAGTACATATATTTTTAAGGTTCATTTTGAGCGAAAAAACGGATCATTGTCTTCTTATTTCTTGTTATTCACATATCGGTCCAATGTCCAACTTATTATTGAATCTATTATAATTTTGTTGGACCATCAAAATAATTGTGTAAGAATGGAGTCGAAATTTTTTGCTCATTGCATTATTCATCATGCTCAAACGTTCTAATTATTTTGATGGTCCAACAAAATTATTTTCAGATCTAGATAACTTTTTAGGCATTTTAGAAAAATTATTTTTCTATGGATGTAGACAATTAGAGAGTTTTGAATTATGTAAAATTTTTTACATATGTTAATTATGAAATATCTTAAGATTCTTAAGACTTTGTTCTGTAATTTTTAATGAAATGTAAAATTTAAAAAGGTTAAAAATATTTTTTTTTTAATTATAGGATAAGAAATCTTACTGTATTTCAGAATTCACATAAAAAATTTAAGGACAAGATGTAGACTTTCTGATGAGTATTTCTGAAAAATGTTCCAATTCGTGTAAAACTTATGAGAAAATTTTTCTCAATGGAAACTTGACGAAATATTAACCGCAGAAGTTTCTTTAAAGCTTTTAAATTGTGTAGCAAATAGTTTTATGAAAATACTTCTGACATTAGTAATAAGTTTCTGCTGACACGAAAGTAATTTCAAATACCCGTCTTACATTTATTTTCCTTGTCCCTTAGTTCCGCCATAAATTCACGTCCTTTATCAATCGCTCGCCATTGACTTCTTCGAAGAGGCTTCGAGACAACGCGGAAATAATACACCGTGTCGATCGTGCAGAATAGCAACCCCCCCACGTCTCGGGAAAAGAGCAATTGTCGACAATCGCTCTATGGAGATACAGTTTATGCAACCCGACGAGAGAAGATTGCCTGTAACTTCTTACTCATCGGCGTTACATGAACTCGATAAAGTCATTCGAGAGCTCCTGAGAGCATTATCGACAATGAATGTTTCACTTTATTGGCACTCACTATCTTACCTAACCGTGCCAATCGTCCATACCGTTTAAACGTAATATCAGCATTTTCCCGTTACGTAATGCAACGGATCTATAATTTATGAAATTTTTCTTACGCGTGCGCGCGAGCGCACGTAAACGCGTCGTAAATTGCAATATCGCGCGGAGGTACACGCGAGGAATCCGGAGAAAACTTGTCCGTGGTCATGAATCATTTGTAAGTTAAATACTTAATAATTCGCAAAAAAGAAAGTAATCCAGCCGATAACGGTTCCGCCAACAGGAACATTCGTTTTATCGTCAAAAAAATGCAGTTTTAAATCTTCAAATCCGCTTATCGTCCTTTTAAATGTCACCTTTTAATTTTTCATATCTTGGTAATTAATGATATAATTCTTTAATGCATCTGAACCGAAGAAGTCGGACCTGTTCGTGTTTTTTCGTACATCGTCTCACGTAATTAATGCGTTCGCCTGTGCGCGTCGGCGTGCGGTGGCTCGATCTAACCGCATCTCGATTAATTCTTAATTTTGCCTCGGTAACCCACAGCTTTGCGCGATATCATGCCACTTATCTTACTGACTTTCGTACAAAGTATTTCCGCAATTTTCGCGAGCGAGGCGACGTTCGCTGTACCGCGATCGTAAATCGCACCAGCTGCAACGATGCATCTATTGTCCACCCCGGGCTTAAAATTGCTTATCCGTGATTAGTAGAGAAAATCCGCAATCATTGTAATGATTTGTCATCGTGAGCACGCGGATCGCATTGTACAGAACCGCCGCTGATGGATGTCGTCATAAATGTCTGCGGTTGCTACCTGCAAAACATGCTAATTAAAACGTTTTCGAGACAGTAGCGCGTCAGTAAACGACTTCTTCACGACCAGAATGATTAATTAATTTACTAAAAGCACAGATCAAAACGTTTCTTCAGCTTCTTGTCTTGACCGTAATCTTGACCTGCGAAACAGCTTGAGTCGCGAACGAGAGGAACTTGTAATTTCTGATTAAAAACTTTAAAGATGTATGATAGAATTTTGAAGATAACACTATTATTACGTGATATTTTGCTAATTAATGTATTTTGTTCCTCTTTATATGTAGTTAAAATTTCAAGTCACTTTACCATATTATTTTCAAAAAAATTATTAAAAAATATATTATCCGTAACACGTATTGTTATGGCGAACAATGCACACATTGATTAATTCATTATTTCATTCATTGTCCAAATATCATTAATAATATAATTTCATTTTTGCAATAATATAACTCTTTTTTTTAAAGAGGTAATGTAGATATTTATTAATATTATAAAATAATATGTTAATATGTTATAGGTTGGTATTGAATCAAAAGAACTTCTTTGTTTTATTTTATAAATAAATTTCTTCAAAATTAGATAGTAATTTACTTAAAAATAAATAGTCAACTAAAAATTAAACATAATAGTTATGTTTAGAAATTATTCTATTATTTCATAATTATTTTATTACTCTAAATTTTATCAAATCTCTATAAACGTTAAAATATTATTTAATATTAAATAATATTCCTGAAATATTTAATATTAATACAAAGTGATTGCTCACTTCTGATAACATTATATGAATATTATATGAGAAGTAAATTATATTATTTACTTTAATATTTTATTAGGAGTATTATAACTTTTAAATGTAATAATTATAAAGTTCATGAATGTTTTATGTATAATAATTCACATTAATTTTTTCTTACAATATTTATACATTTTTATAACATTCCACGGATATTGAAATAAAATACCACGAATGTTATACATATAAAAACGGACATATAACATTAACATATATTTTTATCATTTTAAAATTATAGAAAAATTATTGAATAATATTCTCGGAATATTAATTTAATATTATTTTAATTTTGAATAATATTCGTATAACATTCTAGGAATATTGTAGCGCTTATAGGTATGCAGATGCAGTCAATTTGATTAGAAAAGTATTATCATACATCCTTAATCTGACGAAATCGACAGGATTTTAAATTGCAATAATTTAATAAAATAAATTGAAACGCTCGAGGCACTCGCTAAAGACTCGATCTTATTGCCGAAGAGAACTTTCGATCTTAACGTTCCAGAGAAGTCATAACCAGCTGCTGCATGCCTAGCAAATACGCGTCTTCTCAGACTGTTTTCGCGTGAAATCTCTCCGAAACGTACAAGATAAGTTCATGTACCCAAGCGACTTACGTCACATCGCGGTAATCAAGAAACTCGAAGCTCAGATGTTAATCTCAGGCATTACTCGAGCGGGAAGAGAGGCGCGAACGTCTCGTGATCGTGACGGCAGGAAACACCAGAAACGAAGGAAAAAGCGAGATCTCTCCCCCTTCCCTCGTCATCCTTCCGGACATCCTTTGCCCAGATAATACCTATGTCGTTTCGACAGCAAAGCCACTTTCGAATCTTTATCGATGGTCAGATCCTTCTCTCGCTCTTTCTCTTTTTTTTCTCTTTTTTTGCGTCCTCTCCCTCACTCTCCTTTTTCGTTTCGTAACACGGTGCCCTTTGGCGAAGCGGCTCTTTCTCGCGGCGGGAATTTACATGCCCAGAGATGGTGAAGCTCGGCCTCCCCTCCTCGGGGAAGATAATGCGATACCCGCTGGCTCGCGTAGTTCGCGAGTGAAAGGAGAAAGGCGCCGATCTCTCGAAACGTCGACGAAGAGAAAGAGAAACGATCGAATGTCTTCAGGAGATACAAGCGACACGGAAAAAGAATCGTGCGAATACGACCCGGGGGGCGATTGTGCCCCCGGGTGCTGCGGCGGTCGCGGGGTCGTAGAACCGGGGGACGTAGAACCGTAATGAGATCTCGCGATAATCGCGATCGTCGGCGACAGGATGAAAGGAGGCGAAGGTAAGATAAAGTTATGAACAGCGGGGAATACAACGGCGGCGAACATGCCGGAAGCGAATCGCCCCGGCATGTTCGCGCGCGATCAAGTGGAAAAGCACACGGGTTTTCAACGGTGGCGACGTTCTTTTTTTTATTCTTTTTTCTACAAAAAAAAGCCTTTATACAAGTATAAAAAGATGCGTGGTTAAGGAGTAGAGCGTTATGTATAAAAAAATAGTGTGTATTTTTTTCGTGGCGTCGTATGTACGTGTTTGTTGCTCGACAACGGCGGCGTCCACTCCGTAATCCGGATCGCTTCTTCCGCCAGGCGAATCTCTTCTTCCTCTTCCTCTTTCACGCGGATAATTAGAGGTCGATATTCTTCTATGCGGAATCGACTCTATTCACGCGTATCCGATTCTCGCGATATCTTCTCGGGAGGGTTGAGAAAGAAACGGTTCGAGGGCCATTGTCTTCTCTCACGAGCCAGCTCTTGAAAATCTGGTTCCGGATGACCTGGATGACCAAAGACCTCGGGCGAGTCGATTCTTCGCGGCGGAAGAATCCAAGCCGCGTTACAACAGCGGACGCCGCGGTACAGCGACGATGGAATTTTATTTACAAGGCGCGTTGATACCGCGCTGATCACGTCTTCGGCTTGTCGGCCTCCTCCTCCTACTCCTCCCGCTCCTCCCATCTTATTATTGTAATATGAGTGACCCCCGACGAGCGTAATCGCCGGGGATGAAGTGTGAAGTGTGTCTGCGTCAACGATTACGCCTGCCCTCTTTGACTTATCACTGATCCTCGGTTCTCTTTGCGCGACGGACACGACCGCGACGATTGATGCGATTTTGGTACGATAGACTTCGGCACCGCGCCGACTGCCCAGGATCATTTTAATCCCTCCCCCGTCCCTCCCGCGAATGGGAGGGAAAGAGGATTAAAGTAAGAAGAAACTGGCCACGTTTCGCTCCCGCGGACCCCCCGGACTTGTCAAAGCGACGACCGGTGGATTTTCGACAAGTCAAGGGGCCCGGGGAGACGATGTTGCTCCGCGTGCGCTCGGCGTTACCCTTCCGGCGGATTCCGGGAGACCCTGATCCGTTGAAGCGACGACTATTTAATCCCCAACGGACCAGGCGCCGTCCCGTTAGCTCCCGCGTCCGCTTCGCTCGCGCGCGTTTCTTCTTGGCGCTCGTCCTGACTGACCTGGTCTGACATTGGTTGGTCGAAGGACGAAGTAAGTCGGATAACGTAGATAACACGATGATCCAGCTCCGTTCGGACGATCTTCGAATATTGATCTGCGCGACAGTTTGACTCTGGTATCGACGACCTTCCGAGTTGCGAGCCCGAGGAATGTGTCACTTTTGGAGAAACTGGTCTGGCGCTCCATAGACAGTCGTGATCTTCTACTCTCCAAGTACGTTCGATCTTCTCCGTAGGCTTCTTTTCGTGCGTTTGCGTGTTTTGGCTGCGTCTCGGAAAGTAGTCGTTGTAGTCGGCCGGTGCCATTATCCACTCTCTCTCTTTCTCTCTCTTTTGTTCTCATTCTCTCTTTTTCTTTCTCTCGCTCATTCTCACTCTCTTTTTCTCTCTCTCTCTTTCATCATCATCATCCAAATCAAGGTGATTCCTTAGAACGGCGCGCCATATCCACTGGACGGTCTGCTGGGCGCTCCGTAGCTGCTGCTAGGTCCGCTGGGGTAGCCTCCGCCTCCGGCGCCTTGGCTGACCTGGTTGAATTGGGCCACTTGGATAGCTTGTCTGATGCCTTCGAGATCGATGCCTACAACACGGGTCTGGTAGCTGGGCACGCCGTATTGCGGCGACGGGGCTCCGTAGCTGGAGCTAGGGTATCCGCCGCCAGATCCGCCGCCAAATCCACCGCCAAATCCGCCGCCGCCGCCGCCGCCAGACTGCAGTTCCTCCTTCAGAAGAATCTGACGGATCTGCTCGAGCAACGCGCCGTCCACGGAAGCGCCTTCGCTGGTTTGTCCACCGAAGGACACCTGGGTGTAACCGCCGCCGCCGCCGCCGCCGAAGCCACCACCGAAACCTCCACCGCCACCGCCGCCGAAGGAGAAACCACCGCCACCGCCGCTTGGTCTGTTGTAACTGTAGCCTCCGGAGGACGGCGGCTCAGCCAGGGCGAACCCAGCCAGACCGACAATCATACACTGTAACACAGAAAAGAAATACGTGTGTTACTTTAGTAGGATAGATTTTAATCCTTTGATGGTAGTCTATATGCGTAGTAGTAGATGTGTAAATACAATTAAATTATATGCATGTACACTCGAATTATACACACACACACACACACACACACACATACACGACACACGCTGCTACACAACAAATTGCACTTTCGAAATTGCTCATATTCAAAATAAGATGACTTTATAGTATTTGTCGAGACATTTATTAATTAAATTTTTTAAATCAAATTTTTTAGATTAAATGCTCATAAAAAACTTTTCGAGTCATTTAATTTTTTTCATGATGAAATGCATCTTGTTGTACAAGCCATTTTTTCGAACTGTTGCTTACAGTTTTATACTTTTGAAATTTTCAAAAAATTTTCAGATTATAATTAAAATTTTTTTTGATGCAAAAATTCGCGTTTCACGAAATCGAAAGTGATAATAGAGCAGCAATAGAAACGTGAAAATTTAAGAAAAAGCAGCACTCGTTTTTTTCACCAACCTAATGATCCTGATTACTTGACTCTCTCTTTCTCTCTCTCTCTCTCTCTCTCTCTCTCTCTCTCTCTCTCTCTCTCTCTCTACTCTTCTTCTCGCGATTTCTCCCGTCCGCACGCATACACCCGTGCAGCACATTTTTCCTACTCTCGCTTTCTTTTTCCTTTTTCAGCCCTCTTCCCTCGCACGTATCGCTTCTTAACGTAAAGTATGGGGAAAAAAAGCGTGCTTACCGCGACCAGAGGATTCATGTCGGCTTCTGCGATGCCGCCTCAGTTCTGTGACTCCGTGGAAGGTAGACCGGAGTCATTTATACCCCCGGGAGAAGCAGGGGGATATACGCGGGGCCCCCACGAAGAAGAGACGGGGGCCTCTCGAGTGAGAGTAATTCAGTTGTGAGACGATTCTCTCCCTCTCCTCCCGACCTCGTGCTTCTTTCTTTTGCTCTCCGTAGACTCCGAACATCCACCTGTCCTCCTCGCTGGAGGATCGCCGATGTACGCGAGATTTCGGACGGTCGCCTCTTGCGAAATGTGGCCTCTCGATATAGTTCCTACTTGCGTCCTAGACCTAGACTTCTTTAGTCGAGTGCTTTGCCGTAAAGGATTTTGCTTCGGCTACCTGCCTGAGTGTATTTGAGTGTACCTCTTATAATTTTTTATTTTTTTTCTTTGCTCACAATCGTGAAAATATTATGCCGACAGTTATGGCGAACGGTAAAAGTGATACGAATGTATCTTACATTTGTAAGTCACGCCAGCGAAATTGATTCTTATTCTGAAACTCGTTCTTACATCCAACGAATTTATATTTGTATTACGACTTATTCATATTTGAAAAATATTCTTTGTTTATTGAACTTTATCTTTCAATCCATGATTAATAACTACAGTTTTAAATAAATTCTTTTATTTTAAATTAATCTATATCAGTCGTAATAATTAGCCAATTTTAACTGGAATTTAATTTTTTATTATAAAAGTTTTTATTATAAATTAACTTTTTATAAAAATAATCCATTCACATTATCGCTTCGTCTATATTTATATGAAAAGAAGGTACGGCGACATCTTTATTTCTCAATTTTTCTTAGAATATAAATTAGATTAGGTAAACATTGTTCAGTTTGTTGCAGCATTGTGTTACGTGTCGCAAGCCGCCGTAATAAAATGCTGTACGTGCGCTATTTTGCTGTATTAATTTTACGCGATAGGAATATAAAATATTCATTATAAGAGTTGTTCTATTTAAAACTTTACCTTGACAAATTGCCAGCGAATATATTCTTTCTTCATTAGATAGCACAACCGAATTGATGTCGTCATACATTCGAAAGCCAGATGGGGGATCGATATTGAATGACGCAATTAAATTCTTGGCGCAACGTTGTTTTTTTCATTTTAGCTTCAATATACATTACTGCCATACTTGTATAACCACTTACAGTAACATTTATTTATAACAATATATACAATTAGTGCACGCCAAAAATTTCTCGCGAATCATAAAAGGATTAATTAACAAGCGAAAAATAATTCAGAATTCATGTGTTACATCGTGCGAGATAAATCTCCCCGCTCTTACGTATCTCTTCATAAATAAATTCTTCACATGTAAGTGAAGAAGAATTACAATCTAGACATTATCATAGTAATACAAAAGACAATTCTAAACATTGAGAAATTTATTTACGTGTTAATTATAGTCACTATGACTTTATGTGGTCACGCGATGTTAATAACCTTCCAGTTCATAAACTTTATTTATTTGTCGAAACTACAAGAGTAGATTATGTAACAGGAGCTTAGAGGGAGCTGAACTTATAGGGAACATTATGTAACAAGGTTTCTTTGTTTGCGCAGTGCGTAGCACCGGATGTGCACTGAACCATTTCCTCACTGGACGTTTCCGTTAATAGTTTTACGCCGCAAAGTACTTCTTCTTTTGCACCTTTTGCTGGCTCGCTCTTTTGCAGCTATGCGTAAGACGGGGAATGAGCCATTTTATGGGTTTCTTAATTATTTCTTTTCATCGTTAGCTTCTTTCATTTCAAATGAACAATAGTATCCATCAAATTAATATTTTGCTGATGAATTACTTTAATTAGAGAAATCATTTAGCTATTGAAATCAAGAACTAAAAACAGTGACGAATTTATACATTTTTATTTCGAGGGTTAGCAAGAAATATCCTAAATGCAATTGGAAGTATTAGAAGTAAATATATGTGAAAATATTTTATAAGGAACTAAAATGTTTAATCTTCAGTTTGTCAGTTTTCAATCTCAATTGTTTAGAGACCGATTGTTTAGGTGTTCGCTAAGAATAATCCAAAGGATTTATTCTACCCAAAGGTTTATTGTATAGAGGTTACTTGGAAGAAAGTTAGCAGCAATTTCAAGAGTGCTTGAGATCACGCGGCAACAATCACATCACTCTTAGCTAGTGACGCATCTTCCTAGAGGAAAGGAAGACCCCTGTGTATCTTTTAGCATTTTTACGGATAGGGGTTTCGCGAAGCATCGCGTAAGTTTCGTGAAAATCTACGTGTATCTCACTTCGAATAGAAATAGACTCGATTGAGGTCACATTAAGTTTCTCACAACGTCGCTGCGTTTCGCCACTAGATATGACTGCTCCTCCTTGCAAATCGTGAATTTAACTGCTATTACCAAGCGACTTTATTAACATTACAATAGAAAAACGTCAATACGTCCCAACGAAATATTTTAGGCATGGATAACTAATCCGCGTGGATCTGTTAGCGAACGATCGAACCGGTTTATTCGCCGAGAAACGTCTCCAGTTGATTAATTTCGACACGCTCGTAGACTCGATATGGAAATTAAATGTCCACCGAGGCCAGAGTGATCGCTTCGCACGCGTGTATCTCATAATACCTTATTTATATCCCTCATAACACACGACAGTTTCCGACGTGCAGGCAATTAGTACAGCAATAAAAGATGGAAATTAATTGAGTCAAACGCGCCGCGACATTTTACAATCGTACGTCGCACGTGAGCGACAATACACAAGGGTATTGTAAGGAGAAAAGTTGCGAGATGCCGGCGGGAAGAAATAATTTGCGACTGTTTGCGAGGATGAGACCGTACGATAGACTGCACAATCATCCGGTAGAACCGTCGGCACTTGGTCGCGGAATGAGAATCCCAGGCATCAGGAAGAAAAGTACGCGGTTCGCCATCATTGTATCATCCGCGCGACGAGAAGCTTCCGTGCGTTTCGTATCGACGTAATCATCGATCCTCCTCGCGCGGCGAGTGCATATCGAGTCGAGGCATGCATTCTCGATGCATTAACTGCACTTGGCCGGTCAAAGGAAAGGAACGCTGCGCCGATATCCTCCCGGCGATTTTAAGCGGTAATGATCTCGTACGCCAGATGCCTTTTGATCGCACGCCGACTTTACGACGAATTGCATTTTGAAATTAACGCGCGGAGAATACACAGCTTCAGCTGGATTTAATTGACGTGTCTATCTTCCGCATTAGCGGTTCGGGCTTAATTCTAGCGACGTCACGAAGGTACGGTCAACTGAGGTGAAATTGCCCCACAGGCTATCTCGAACTAATGACTCGTGGTTCGAACTAATCGACGTCCAAAACACAATTAAAAGGGAACTCGGCCTGTTGAATATTCACGACAGTAAGGGGGAGGAGTTTTGCTAGGCGCCTAATGGAGGAGGAAGTCCATTACGGCTGGACTAGCAACGTAGCGTGTCGGCCAATGCGTCCGGCTCCCATTCGATCCTCGTCTCGGGGGGGAAAGGGGTAGGGTGATGGTACTCGCTAAACGAGAGGGAAAACGCTTTCTTCGGCGAGGAATTTAATTATCCGGCCTGTGAACTCTCGACCCACTTCTTCGCGCGTATACGACCCTGTATATCTGGTCCGCCGTTCCATCTCCTCCCTCCTTCGTTTTCCTCCTCGCTCCACGTTCGATCCGATTCGCCTGATCCTCCTTCGGTTCTTTCCTTTTTGTTTTCTCTTTTCTTATCCCGCGATTCGTCCGGTTTGGTCCCCTGGCAAAGATCGATGATGATTACTTTCACGTGTCCTTGCCGTGCCTTCGCTCGCTAGTAGTGCGATTGTACTGTTGGAGAACCGATTTCGGCGTACGTACGCGTTAGCCGGCAATTTTTTTTTTTAATGGGCGCTCTTGTGCCTCCGTTGCGTCAGCAGCATTATACTTGATTACGCAAAAATCGTGAGGCAGCTGCAATCGCTGACCCAGTCGCTGAAGTCTACATTCGGTCCTCGTACGCAGAGAGATTTTTAACGTAGATGCTACTCGTATGTTTAAAGACCTCTTGCAACAGCATTTAATCTTTTAAATAATGATGAATATTCATAAATATTTATCACAAATATTATGTACTTTCTAGGTTATATATAAAATATATTTAATGTAGATATTTATATATAAAGCATATTTTAAATAATAATATATTAATAAATAATAATTTTTAATACTGAAGAAAGCTAAGAAAGAAGGAGGGAGGGGGGCGAGGAAGAGACAGAACAGCTTGTATTTAAATCCTTGAATAATATTTTACGAAATATGTTTTCCCAGCGGCATTTCCTGGTGGACAATCTGCTGTCTACTGAAATTTTTTTATGCAAATATGACTGGATAATTATAGAGATTAATGTTGAATCGCTTCTGTCAACATATCGTCGCCCAGAGGCGCGTTCGTAGGTGTTGGAGATTCGTGAATGCCTTAATGCCTGAGAGAATGGTCTTAAATCATCTGTGTCAATGACAACTGTAAAACCTGGATAATGTATGGGCCATGCTACCGCAGTAACGCATACGGAAGATACGCATTTGTTTGACGCAGGACAATTTATCCTTGCGAATTTCGTCATTGATCGGGAGAAAGCAAAGCATATGCGCGGGTCGCGAAAATTAATAATGAGAAAAAAAACCATTCGCGCGCATCATATTTTATTATATTATATGAAAGAGAGACATGGTATTCAAATTAGCAGTTTCTTAAGAGAAGCTTTAAAAAATGACGCACAAAAAATGACTGTCAATTCGCAATGCTGCTTCGATATATTTGATCGTGCTATTTTTTTTTACGGCATTTAATATCTGGTCGGAATTCTCACGGTCATCTAATGACTGTGACAACTGACGATGATTTATGAAGTCGTGGCCAGTCTTGATGTTTCCTTTAACTCTTGAGGTGACCCTTGCCTCCCACGCCCGCGCTGATCTACTCTGATCCATTTGTATCTAGCATACTTCAATCATTCAGCAAACAAAATAACAAATTTATACATACTACTTATATTGATTTAAAATTGTTAATTACAGACTGTTATTATATAATTATTCTGCACTATTAAAAATGTCATAAAATTTAATGTATTTTTAAGTTACATATTAAATTTAATGTACATTAAATTTAATGTGTCTATAACTGAAAAGTATGCGCATGAAATTTAGTGCGCCTTTGACAACATTAAATTTATATAAAATGTACATTAAATATTTTTAATGTATCTGTTTGAAGTTTGCTTCCGTTCTATTACATTAATTTTTGCTGCCGATTTTTAACAGTATGAGGATACTTAGCTCTATAATAAACGGGCTTCGCTTTGAAAGCAACCAGAAGAAAATATCATTATGCAAAACTGTTGTAGCAACTTTAACTTTAAACTTTATAAAATTTATGGATATAAAATTATAGGATTTTTTTTCTTCTAGATATGAAGCAAGAAGTTGCTTAACGTATTGCAATTATATTAATCATTGAATCTCTTGTCTCCTGAACTAACTTTCTATTCGAATATATTTGTTTTTTTATAAAAGCGTAAATTTTCTACATCGGTTGATATTTTTATCCCGCGATATTTAGTCTCGTCTATGAATCAATGAATATTTAGGTGATAGCTTTTAAAATGGATGATCGATCGGCGGATGTTCCATCGATCTTTCACGCGTCGTCGCTATCGACGACTTCGAGGCCTCTCACCGATCCGTCGCGTCCACGATTTCGACTTCCTCGATCTCGATGGCTCGGCTAACATTCCCGAAGGCTTCCCCTCCCGCGAGTCACGTCCCGACGACTCGTGTGCCGCATCCGCGGTTTCTCGGATATTAATGCTGCAGGGTCGCGCGAAACGAAGCTCGTCGTGTCGAGCCTGGGCTTGACTTTCGCTCGCCGAAACCCCGTTTCTCGTTCCTCTCCTCTCTCGCGCCGCATCTCTTCCTCTTCTCGCGGCGACATCGCCGTTTTCCCTCTCGTTCGCGCCGCCGTGGAACTTCCTCCCGCAACAGTCGCGACGATTGACTCGACTGCGTCGTTACCGGTACGTTTCTTATCTCCTGGTTTCGCCAGGGCTTATCGCGCTGCACGTTAACGGGAGAGGGCCATTTGAGCCGCTCTGGATACCTCGCATTAAAAAGTTAAAACAACTTTAATAAGCTTTTACTTTTCTTTTTTTTCAAATTTATGATACTGTGAATACGATCGCCTGAAGCCATCGTTTCCATTTTTTTCTCGCTGTCTAATTTCAAAATCGTATCGCAGGGCAGCGATCGTAATAACTTTTTCCTTAGAATGGAATAACGTGAAAAATTTCTTCAGTAATTTTAATGGTAAAAATTTTTGCTTTTCACGCTTTTCACATTTTTGTTCTACAAAAAAAGTTACATAGTTTCTAAATATGAATCGGAAAAATCTTACTGGTTTGCAGTTCTATACTCATAATTGTGATCATGCATTGAAGTATATTAGAGCTCAAAGTCCACTTATGATCGACAAAAGCGGTGACAGAACAGTGGATGACATTAGTGAAAAGAAAGTTTTGAAATTTGAGGCCTTTTGAGATTGTATATTGCACAATTATTTGATAAATTGGTGCACAAGCTTTGTCGTCTTCGTCAAATAAATTTGAATTTAAAATCGAAATAAAAAAATTTGTTACACACTTCATCAGACTCCATTTCTCATCTAGATTTTCCAAATTTCTTTTCAACGATTTTCCAATTTAATTTAATATAAAAGTTTACTTAAAAAAGTGACAAATAAACTCTTGCACCAGCAACACAGTACTTTTCTTTTACAATTCTTTGAAAGAAAGGAAATTGTTAATTCTTCCGATATACTTTGGGAAGAAAGTCGCGGCGGGGGCTTGTTCCAGTCTTTCTCGCGAAATCTACCAGCCACCCGATAAAAATGTTATATCACGTCTCCCGTAATCGTTACCGGGTTACACACTTTTGCCGTGACTCCCCTCCCGCGAGCATACGCATCGAACTATCGGGCAATTAAGTGCACCGCGAGAACCTGATTAGCCGCTTGTCCGTCGCAATTACTGTTACAACTGCCGCGTGACTATCACCCGACTGACCACGACGATTCTGCCGCGCGTAGGTTACAGTTCAAACTTTCACAACTTTTTACATCTGCGAGAATTTCGCCGGTGCCTTTTGTGTAAAATTCACGCGCGCGCGCGCGCGCCGAAAAGCGAAAGTCGGTCTCGCGTGTGCGACATGTTACCTTGAATTAAAAAAAAAAAGGAAAGAAAAAAGGGAGTAGGAAAGCATGGAAATATGTTTTGCGCCAAGTTCAAGTACAGGACATCAGTTTGCGCGGGTGTCGTTTTCGAAAATTACTGGGATTTGGAGGAATTAAGACGTGCATGCGAACGCGTGCCGGGGATGCAAAGTACTGCGCGTCCATCTCATTACGGGAGATAATGCGCGGTTGGCATTGTATAATTTAAGAAAATTGAAGAATCGAAAATTGAAGGTTCGCTTGAATTTCGTGCACAATTGCCGGCCAGGGGATACTCGGATGCAAAAGCGGTCGCGTCCGTCGTAACGATTTAGAAAGCGTAATCGTCCACGCGGGACGCCGATGTTTACGAGATTAATGGGCAGCGCGTCACGGGGAGTCACGATACCACCAACGATTTTATATAATCCGCCGTTACGAACGAAATATATTCGAAATATACTCCTTATTTGAATATTCTAATTTCTAACGCGTGGGAGATAATTATGTAGCGTCCGGGACCGAGGGAAGCGTCTCGGTGGCATCGGGGGATTTCGCGTGTTCCCGTGTAAGGCGAAAGGTTGAGGTTTCCCAGTGAAAGGTGAAAGGGATAAAAATGAACCGTTACGCTCGCACGTCGAGCTTAGACAAATAATTGCTCCCCTCTCGCGTTATTGGCACATGAATCATTCGCGAACGAGAGCGGTTACAATTACGGCCGGCCACGCGACTCTTTGCGGGAACCGCAGCTTCGTCGTGTGTTTCTCGCAACTTCGCGCGCTTGAAACGATGAGCGACGGCACGTCACCGTCGCGTTTACACAGGGAACACAGTCGTGTAAACTGTCCCGCGTAGCGCTGTTGGCACTTGTCACGTCAACGTACTGACGCGAATGCGTTTGCATCGGACAAATATTTGTACGTGAAACTGTTGGATAATCCTTTTCCATTTCTCTCTCTTTTTCTTCCGCGATTCCGGTGGCACACCGCGACGAGAGTTTCCCGGTAGAGATGTGCGATTTAAAAAGTTATGCATCGCAATTTATGCACGGCGTAGAAAGAACTGCATGAAAAATTGCATTATACAAAATGTTAAATAACTATAATGATTGATACAACACTTGAAATTATCAAGTTAAATTAGAGAAAGTAAATATTCATGAACTATTTATGAATATACGTTTATTCTTAATATAAAAAAAAAGTGCATCGTTTCTTTCATATCTCACCGCAAATAGAAACTTATATACGTCCATAATATTATAATTTTAAGGTTGCATATTTTCGTTAGTTTTGTAAAAAATATTTAACGAATCAATATTTGATTATGAGCTCGATTTTGAGCTTCATTTAAATTGCAGCTTTTATAGAAAAGTACTATTAGACTCGCGATAGAATTATTGCAATTGTAATAGTGCAATATTGGATTCGAGTAATTTTTCAATAAAAAAATTTTCCAGTAATTATTTTCGCCAATCCAATGAATGTCTTTTCCCATAAGAGAGGCGCGATTTTAAATCCCATGCGATTTCGCGATTAGCAATCCAATTTTATCTATCGAGTTGCGATTTAGGAAGAACAATTGAGATGCGGTATTAGCGATAAATCGCACATCTCCGTTTCTCGGCCGGACGCTTTTCCTCTGACAATTAGCGCCGCCAGCAAAATCGGCTATGTCTTCCGCTTCGGATTACCCCCTCCGTCCCCCGATGTAATTCCATGCACCGAGGCTTTACGTAATCGACGGCTCGCTTCCGACACTACGACAGTGCGATCCCGGTTTATTGCCTCAATGCTGCATTGCCTCCGAACGCGCTGCATTCCTGAGACTTATATCTTGCAGTTTATGAAAAATTTATTAAATGAACGCAAATGCACGAGGAAAACACCCTTATGTAAGAACAGCCTTCTAATAGCCACGGCGTGTAGCTTCGCGTAAGAGTCTCGACGCATTAATTGTATTTAAATTAATCGCGCGCGCATACGATGACGGACGTGTCAGCGCAATCTTATCCGTTCGATTCTTATCGTTTTCAATTTTTCCATCCGCCGCGGATTAAACGCAGCAGATACTCCGATCTTTCCCTCTTTGTTTTGTTAGTGAACGACTAATCTACAATGTGCTCCTTGCTTCCTGTTACATTCTAGCTTGCTTTCTTATCTGTTGTCTTTTTGTCCTTTTGCACAACGTTTTGTCGAAGTTGGATAGATAAAAGTTAACGAACTTCGAAAAAGACGAGAAACGCGATAAAATAGTGCGCGACGATGAGGTAAAAAGGCAATAAGCAAGAAGCAGAGAAAGAGAGAAAACGAGTGTACATCGTAGATTAGACTGTGCTTTAAACTCCGCAAAAACGATTTTCACAGCGATATTCATTTTTGCCGACGTGCTTCCGAAGACGAGAATAATGCTCTCCTTCGCTAGGATAATTACGGAACGGGGATCCTTCTGTGGCAAGACTCGTTTATTAGAGTGGAGCACTCGTTAGCGGCCGTTCGAGCGGCCGGCTCTTTATACCCGCCGCGATTACGCAAAATTACCGACGGGAAACGGAGCAAATCCGCGCGCGTTTAACTGGACTCTGTTGCACAAGCGAGGATGCTCTTTCTCCCTCCGCGCAACGGTAATCCCGATTACGGGAATTACAATGTCCGGCGTACGCGTCGCGTTACAAAAGCGGACGCGCGACGTCGTTCTCCACGCGCGCGAACGTTGCTGTCGACCTTTTCGGTGGACGTGCGCGGAGAAACGAAGATCCTTAGATTTGCAACAAAGCAGCGTTGTGCTTGAATGACAATTAAATCCGAGAACACGGTCCGCATTGTTGAGATTTATCTTGCGAGTTTGCATTTATGAGAAATAATAAAAGAATGTAAAAATTACGAGGAAAACAACCTTTATGTAAGAACAATCTTCTGACAGTCACATCTTCGCGTGCGCGAATCTCGAGATCGTCTGCGATAAATAATTTTTTATACTAATCTTTTTTGCGGTACGTGGAGCTTATAAACAGAATGTTCTAGATTTTAAGCTGCGATCAAATTGCGTCGGTGTGTTCCACACTGGAAAAAAAAATTTATTTTTAAATAAACATATTTATTTTAACATTATTTTTTTCATTGTTAAAAATTGGCAGCAGAATTTAACGAAAAGTAATGGAAGCAAATTTCAAGTAGGTACATTAAAAACCATTTAATATACATTTGATGTAAATTTAATGTTGTCAAAAATAATTGCTCTAAAAGTGCACTAATTTTATGCCCAAAATTTTCCCTTATTGATACGTTAAATTTAATGCACATTAAATTTAATGTGTAACTCAAAAATACATTAAATTTCATGACATTTTTAACAGTATTGCTTAAAAAAATATTTTATTAAATTTAGGAAATATTTTATATACTTTTGATAAAAATATTTTTTTGATGAAACAAAGCAGAATTTTTGGCTATTATAACAGGACTGAAAATTTTATAATTAGATTGTTTGGTAGACTTTACTATTATTCGGTACTTCTCACAAGATTTCTTATTTGTTCATTTTGGAACAGACATGCCGGTTGAATCTACCAGATTTCCTATTAAAAGTAACAAAACTTTTTTCAACAGGTACATTTAAAGTATTGAATCTCAGGCATCTTTTCTCATCTTGACATATAACGAGGATTTTCTATTATAGATGTATCAAAAAGGATTTACAAGTATAGATAGTAGTTGTTAAAAAAACTTTCCGGTTCTGTTCGATGAGACCTAGTCATTAATCATGTAATTCAGCGTGAATAAGAGAAATGGCGACATAACTTTATCGCCAACGTTTTGCTTCGTGGCACATGCCGCAACTAATAAATATTCAGCGAAATTTCTCGGATTCCAGCAGACCCACTCGGCGCCGACGTGTCCCATTCGTTATTCATTTCTAAAACGGTCTTCTAAAATTATGTCGAAACTTATCACTCGAACATAAATTCGACATTGAAAGTAGACTTCCTATAAATTGAAAATTGAGATAAACTGGAAATTAAAACACCCAGTGCTCAAATGTTGATGAATTCCTATGTTGTATTAGAGAGTCTGGTATTAGAAATCGCGATTTTCGGCAAATTAAAAACTAATGTATGTACGATTGAGAAAAATTGTGTCATCCGACATTTCCTCGGAGAAGAAGAGAGTAGAGAGAGAAAGAGAGAGTTCTTTCAACGTATAAATCTCGTTATAATGACGTTTCAAATTAAAATCGTGACGAAAAAAAGGTGGTTCTTGGTTAGTCTTAGTTTCTAACAGTAATGCCGAAGAAAGCGTACGATCGACCTCTGGCATAAGAAGAAGCGATGTGTGGGAATCTTTTCACTGTAACGCAGAAGGTATCTATCTAAGGTAGCTATCTAACGTAACACGCTTTAGGTACGATAAATCGCGTTGTACAACGTGCGCCACGTTCGTTTGCAAGCCAGACACGACGTGTGAACGATTGCACAGCACTCGTATAAGCGTGGCCCGGCGATACTATAGTCAGGCTAGTCCTAAAAGAGCACCGTGAATATCTTCCTACGTGGGTAATTATCACCGCGGTATGTGAAAAGCGGTGAAACGCTTCCGGTTCGTTCGTATCGTCAGCCGTCTCGTCGCAATAATAAGCGCAAACCTTCTTTTTCTTCTGCAACCTGTACTTTGGATGTACTCTTCGTTATAAAATATATCGTAAACGCAAAAGGTGCGGCAAAATTTTATTTTGCATTTATCAAGATACGTCTTGAATTGAAATACGGAAAATTCTAGCCGCTTATTTCTTGGAATAAATGTTGCGTATTCTTATCCTGTTCTTATCATTTTTTTAGATCGATAATTATTTGTTCTTGGTTGTTAAACTACATGTGATAAATGTTTCTAGCAATCATTTGCGGATTCTTGAAGTCTAATAAGATCTAAATTACCTTTGCATAACTATTAAGAAATTCGAAATTTCATGCTAAAATATACTTTTTTCAAGTTTGTTTATATTTTTATTAAATGTTAAAAATTATTGGTCCCAAAATCGATCTGGACAAGAACAAATAATGGTAAATTTTAAAAAATTTATAAAATTGTAAAATTACTATTTTAAAATAATAGTAATTTTTAAAAATCGTTTTTTCAAAGTTTTTGATAAAGATTTTTGAGATCCATCTTATACTTTTATATACAGAATAATTAAAGTGATCATATTATGATAAACAATTATGTAATTCTAGAAAATGATGATGATTTTCGTGTAACCTGGAAAAATTAATTTTTTTTTTAATTAATTTTATTTTTTCTCTTCTAGTTTTGTTTAAAATGTTTTTCTCGAAAATGCTTTTTCCTTAAGATAATCCATTGCACCACTTAAAATAAAACGTCAGTTGAACATTACGAGATTTTCCTCTACGTCGTATTTAATGACACGAAATCGAATCAAATGGCCGGTGATTTTCGTTACGTCAATTTGAAGATTCAAGACGCGCGTTTACTTAACGATTGAGCAATTGCTTGATAGCGTAATAATGTCGTCGGCTGTGGTCCGCATTTCTAAACTAATCCCGTAGGGAATTGCGTCTAGTCTCGTGAAAATTCTCCGCCGAAACTTTCGATGTAACGCGAGTCACCCAAATTAAACGCGTTACTTTTCATCTATCGAAACATTAATAATAACGTCAAGCGAGATATCTTAGAACCTATCATGTCTTAGAGTGGATTTTAATAATCCATTTATTTTCCGAATTAAATTTTCAGCGAAAAATACACTCAACTAGGTGTTGGCGATCTAAAACTCTAAAATGACACTTAAATTGAGTGTTAATTCTCAAGTTGGAGTTTTATTTGGGAATTAACGCTCAATTTGAGTATCGTTTCGAACCGTCAACGTCTAGTTGAGTGTATTTTTTCGTAAGAGAATGGTTTTATTAAATGCTCATCTCGCACTCGCCAAGCGAGGGTCTTTCCTTTCCGTTCGATCTAAATTATTTTGAATTGCCGACGAGTAATTTCGAGCCGAGTAATTACGATATCAGCTGCTTCCACCTTGCGCTTTATATCGAGTCTCACTTTCCTCGAGGAACAAGACGAGCGACCTTTGGAGAGGTCGTCGAGACCACGCTCGAGTTTCACCGGCATCGCTCATCGCACCAACGTCGATTCCCTCGGCGCGGTGTGGGACTATCAACTTGTTGCTTCCTTTTTCCCGCATTGCGGTTGAATTAATAATCGCTCTGAGCGACGTTGTGCACGCGGACGCGGGTATATTGATACGGTTCGTATTGTTTCGCGGGCATCACTGGCTCCGCGGACTGCCGTTACACAGCTGATGCATAACTTAACGGCAACGCGAGCTTCGGTTTACCATTAAGGGGAAGCCGGAGTAAAAGCAGCCTTACGTCTGACAAGAGAGGAAGAGCTCACCCTGGGGGGTCTAGGTTCTCCGCGAATAAACATTCGCATCATACACACACACACACACACACACACACACACACACACACACACACACACACACACACACAGATCCACATGTGCGCGTGCATCTGTAGAGATAACTGCCAAGATATGCAAGCGCCGAATAATTAATTATAAACCCGAGCCGCCGATGGCAGCAGATAGAAACACTAGACGGCTGGGTGAGGCTTAATTTTCACTTAAATATCTTCAAACACAGGAAGGACAGATCCTTTCTACTGTCAAGCCGAAGAAGTCCCAATGAAATTTAATTTTCTTATGCTTATTATATGCTGCCGTTGAATATAATCAAAGTAAATTTAGCGGAAATTATTATATTTTTAAAATATTATTTTATTTCTACAAGTATATTATTTTGCACAGATTTCTAATAAGAAATTTGTATTTCGAATACGAGCGTTGTATGCAAACCCAGATGATGCATCTTCCTCTGTCCGCAGTGTCGAAATCCGGCCACGACTGTACTGGCCCGAACCAATTCGTATTATTGACAGGTAATCGTTAAATCGGAACACCACGAAATAGTGAGAAATGGCAGGGATTGTAATTGTTAGTAATTATTAATAAACGGTTGGTATCGAAAGAAGGTCGGGGATAATGGCGGTGGCAGTTATGTAGCGAAGTTACGACGCGTCTTAAATAATGGAGAGAAAGAGAGAGAGAGAAGAAGAAGAAAGAAGAGAAACGAGGAGAGTCTAGTTTTACTTCCTATGTAATTTCATTCCTCGATAAATAGGCGATAGTGTTTTTTTTTCCGCCGCTAA
Source organism: Solenopsis invicta (assembly GCF_016802725.1). Taxonomy (NCBI): domain Eukaryota; kingdom Metazoa; phylum Arthropoda; class Insecta; order Hymenoptera; family Formicidae; genus Solenopsis; species Solenopsis invicta. The sequence continues at coordinate 9,350,073 of NC_052674.1, read as the reverse complement.
TCGCGCCTTTTCACAGAGGCATCGAAACACACCAATGAGAAACTCGAATCGTTACAGTATGCGCGCGCGTTTACGTGTATATCCATCTTCGCGCAATTGCGCAATCATAAGTCGCTGAGAAAGTCGCGACGTGCTTTTCGCGCTCCATTCCTTTACTTAGCGCGTCGCGTCCGTATTTTCGCCGACACGTTACACGATTAATTGCAACTGCGGCAATGATAGCGTGAAGATTCCCGCGTTTAATGCGCGCGAACCGCAATTTTCTCGTCGACGCGCGAGTCTTCCTCGATCGCGTAGACCCAGCAATTTTTTTTTTTTTTTTTTTTTTTTTTTACGAGCCGAACGACGATCGTCAATAGTCTCAATGACGTTCTGATAAGAGCCAATTGCTTGCTTTTATCGAAAGGAGATATTTTAATTTGTTAAATCGAGCGAGGAAGTTAAAAATATCGTAAAAACAGACTTTTTTAAATATTGGAGCAAAATTATTTTATGTTAAATAATATTTCTGATAATTTATATGAATATTATCTGACGAAAAAGTAATATTATTTACTTCAATATTTCAAATTAACACGAATATTAACTTTTAAATGTAATAATTACAAAGTTTATGAATATTTTATGCATAATAGTTTTAATTTTATTATCTACACTGGAAAAAGAGTCTTGTTGCATCATCTAGAAATCGGGTAGATTCAACCAAGGCGCCTGTTCAAAAATGAACGAATCAGAAATCTTATAGAAATTGCCAAATTATAGTAAAATTTATTAAACGTTCTGAATATGATAACTAGAGTCATTTTATAATAACCAGAAATTCTGCTTAGTTTCACCAGAAAGTTTTCGTTAACATAATCAGATAATTTTTGATCCGATGAAAAATTGATCCGATTCGCCTCGGTCTATCCCACAAGTTTTTCTAAAGTTACAGTTTACGGACAATACAATTATTGTTTCACAGAAAAGGTTAATAAAAGAATAGTCGACAGTCGTTAGTGATAAGTCAATCGGTAATTGGCCTCCGACTTAACGTTCGGCCGACGAGCGATTCGAGCGTACGTTTCGCGATGCTTCAGCTCGCACGAAGCCGGTCGCCCGTAACGAGCGAATAATGACCTGGGTCGCTCTCACGCGTCTGCCTCTCAGCTGTTCACTTCCGCTAGTGAAAGGTGCATGCACTGCGGCCGGGAGCTATGATAAAATGCACTTACGTGCATCCTCGCGGCGCGCGTCGCTCAAGCCGAATGCGCTCCGTTAGCGATTGGCAGCGATAGGAAGACCGTCCCGATTTGAATTCTAGTATAAATAGCGCAGGCCCATCGCGTATCCGTAAGATCACAGCGTGTTGCTCAATAGCTCGTGGCTAGGTGTATTCTCGAGGAAGAAGAGCTTTCGAGAAATCGTCGAGAAAATATAATCTCACACGCGTCTGTTTCATCGAAATTCTACGGGGCCTGTCAGATTATACAGGCATCGACATCGAATCTTTCACTCCTCAAATGCGCCGTTATGCAATTCGCACACAACGCATACACGCGTAGTCATGTGCGCTCACCATCTAGCGCTTCGTATGCATCATACGTGCAAATCTAGGCAGAGGATGATTCAACTGATTTTTAAGAGAGAAAGAGAGAAACACACATACACGGGGGAGGGGGTTCATGAACGCTTAGGAAAGTTTGTTCTCCATTCGTTCAGATCGTAATCGCAATTTTCCCCTTGATTCGTAATATACCTCGAAATACGAAATATTTCATCAGGACAGAGTGCTCTTCCTAGAATTAATAATTGTAGGAAGAGCACTCTCTTCCTAGAATTCTAGAAAATTAGCTGTTCTTTTATTATAGAGAGTTTACGATAAAATTTTCTTCTTTTCTTCCTTGTTAAAATTATTTGTCTTTCACTGTTTTACGAAACGAAATTTTACGACGCCGTTATCGAGCCGTCTGAAAATATCCCTGGTAGCACAGGAATTTATTTCACACAAATCAGAATAAATTAGGCTGTATATAACATGTTTTATAGGAAGTCGAGAAATCGAAATCTGTTACTGACCTTGGTATCAATTTCAAAAGAGGACGCCAATTAGAGAAACACGCGACACTCATTACGCAAAGGTGAGAATCGTTCATCGATCTGTATAATTCGTGGCCTTGGAAATTGAAACCGCTTCTTTGAAATTTGAATCTCAAAGCAGCAGTATTTTCGCAATATCTTGATTGTATTCGTGGAATTTGCCTGCGGACAGAGTCGCTTGTTTAATTAATTGCTTGAATTTTGCCGTTTAATGTATGTCGATGTTATCAGAATTACTTTTACGTGTGTGGTGTGTTAGCGCGTGTTTTTGTCATTCTATCTCTGTCTTTCGTCTAGTGAATGATAAAGCTAGACTAATAAAAACACGCGCTAAATTCTTTAGAAACTCATTCTGAATTCGGTCTTGATTTTTGTGCTTAATTATCTTTAGAATAAACTTATGTAAACAAAGTGGCACTTGAATCAAAGAAAGCATTACTTTCAATTATTTCCAATTTATTTTTTAATAATTTATTATAATTAAAATTTTTTTAATTTGAAATAATTTATAATCGGGAAGTGTATCACACATTCCAAATTTTATTATTTTAGAAGTATTTGAAAAAATTGAGAGGCTAAAACTACTTGTTTGTAACAATTTACGAAAGAGTAAATTAACATTCAATAAATAATAAAATTCTCTTATTTATTTTATTTTTTTATATTATAATATTGCAGTAATTTTGTAATTATTATCTTAATATTTATTTCATAATATATCTACTTTAATATAACATTAATTATATATAATACTAATTTATATCATACACATAATATTGCTCTACATTTTAAAAGAGATACATACAAATTTATATATAATGTACAATAATAAAATTTATATATTTTTTTTGATTTGTTATAATAATGTATAAAAATTTAGTATTTTTAATTTATTTAATTAATTATAAAAAGTCAAAGTTTATCAAAAGACATTCGAATTCATACATATTTAGGTTAATTTATATTGTTCAGATATATCTATATTATTTCTTATATCTATATTATTCAGATATAAATTACGTTTTTTTTTATGGCACAAAATTACTGGTTTATATTGCAGCATTGCTTTTTTCCTTTAAAAAATTTTTAAGCTTATTTTACTTTACTTTAACACAGAGACATTTACTTGGATAATGCATATCCAGTTTATTTCTGCATTTCATGGATACGATATTCTGAGACGATCTTTTTAAATGTCACACACGCAACGTGAGTGTAAAAAGATGAAATCGGGAAGACATCAATGAAATCCCATCACGTACCTATGGTATTTGCGATTCTAACAGTTGGAATTTCTAAACCATTTCGCGCAGTGTCATCTGCCAAGCCGTGCAACACGTACTAAGTTTAAGACGTAAAGTCGTAAAGTCTTGCGTCATAAGTGGCGCCGATCCAATCGGTTTAGATCCATATTTATAAAGCGTAACGGAGTATTTTGTTTGTGCAACGTATAGCGTTTGTCAGCGTATTACGATGCGCGCAGTTATAGCAAGATTCTTTCATGGAAAAATGCAATCTGTTGGAATGCAATCTCACGGAACCGATTACGTAAGTTTAACTTGGCAAAATTTAATTCGCGAAAGATTACAAGAGAGGCGCAGAAGCCGCGAAATTAAAAGCAAAATCGAATCTCGTGTAGATCGTAGCCGGTAAAAGCAGCACCCAATCATTACAGGATCGGGTCGATTTAGATTTCGGCCTCTTCGATCTCGTTCTCTGCCTCTTCGATCTCGATCTCGGCCTCTTCGATCTTGGTCGCCATTCTTCTTTTTCGCGTGCAGTGTGCGAGATTCGGCAACGGCTTGTTCTTGCACTTCTTCGTCCATCCGTCCCACGCCTTGAATCCTTGTTGATCGAAAATCTTCTTCGCGCACATGATGTCATCCTGTATATCGTCGTTCAGAAAGTCCTCGCAGCGTTTATTGCAGGTGCCACCCGTACGTCCCCTGGTGCACCATTTGGAACTGTTTATTTGGAAGATACCATAAGAATAGCTGGAGGCAGTCTTTGGACCAGTTACCAGCGCCGTGTTCATCCCACTTTCGCTTTGCATCAGGCAGACCCAGTTGCTGATTAAGGTCTTGCTGATTTTAGCTCGCTCCAGCTCCTTCACAGCATCGCATTGCTCGAGTATCTTCCCCTCTACCGGCGCACGGACGGTTACGACCGTCAGGACAAACAGGATCACCCACGATCCCCTCATTCTTCGTGAATGTATATTCGCCGAGGCTATCCGCCTGGCAAGTCGTATAAAAGGTCGATCGCTTTCTAGATCTCTTGAATAACTAATTGAACGATTGTTCGAGCAGATAACTTGCGAGAAGAAGTAATCCGACAGATGTTCTTGAAGAATTTAGTTGTTTGATAATTCAGTTAAGGCTCAATACTTTGTGCGATCTTGTAGGAAGAATTTTAGACTTGATAGAAAGACGGTAACAGATCTTCTTCACTGTCTGACATCTAATTCAGCACTTCAACAACTTTAATGCCTGTTTGTCGTATCGCTTCCGCTAAAGAATTATAATCACAAACAGCTCCCGGTTACATTAGATACTTTTAATTAAAATATAACCGGCTCTTCGTTCGAAATCGAGGCAAATGAATGACCTCGCGTTTTTCTTCCGTGGCGTAACGTGGTTCACGGTGTTGACAACAATCGCACTGAGGATTCATGCGGAACTCTGTCTTATAAATGCGCCGTCTGCCGCTAATGCCGCGAACGATCGCAGATGACCTTGAGCTTGAGCGATATACGCTATTATCTCCCAACGCAACGTAATAAAACGCAAAGCGATAAGACGGTCTTTTCGCTTTCCGTTGTAGTGCGTTGCATTCGTCGCTCTCGCTTCTTCTCTGCTTGTTAATGCATTGCAGATCTTCCACGGCTTCCACGAGTGGAGAATTTCATACTCGATAAGAATGATATTCTCGAAGAGGTCGTTAACATTTTCTAAGACAATAGATAATAGAATATTGAGATAATAGAATCGAAGATGTATTCCGGTGCCATCGACCTCTTTGAAAAAAACTCATTTATCTCCACATGGCGTGTAATTCTCAAGATCCTTAAATCATAGAGACAAATCATGAATGAAGATAACTTATAAAATCGATTGTACAAGTACATATAATATGTACACAGTCATAATATTGATAATAAGTTGTAATATTGATAAAATTGTACAAATAAAATTGAAGATTAAAATTATAAAAAATTTGAAGTAGATTACCCAGCAAGAAATAACAAATATCGTATGTCTGATAGATTAATATCTCATTAACGTCATTTGTTAAATTCTCCCTGGATATTACAAATTATTATTATTTTTTTTTTGTTAGAACAATTAGATTTCTCAGAAAAGGAGAAAAAAGAATTCTTAATTTTACGTTATTACAATATTATTAATCAATGCGGTATATGCGGTTTTTTTTATTATAAAAAAATGGCCATTGTGAAAACGATCTATAAATTTGTTCTTTGCGAAATTATTAACTTATTCGAGTATAATTAACGCTTGGCAGAATAGTTTTATTTTGCGCAGTGTAATATAAGTATTATTATATAATAATTGATTGTTCATATTTTAAATTGCAATATCAATTCTGAATACTTGTGGTAAAATGCTCCACATAAAGAAAACATTTCGTTACTCTTTCAAGAAGTAATATTTTATTATTATTGATTGTTAAATAAATCGTACGTTACATGTTACGCTGTTGCGCTTCTATTTATTTCTCTTGCGTCTCGTTAAACACTACTCGGAAGCTGACTATCACGTGCAACGCGAGCTATTAAATCGATTTATTTATCAATTCTTATAACGCAGTAGCTATTTTTGATTGAAGTTTGACTCGCTCGGCGCTTCTCATTACGGAATTTCCCAGAAATATAATCTTTTGAAGATGAGCTCAATGATTGATTGATTTCGTAATACTTTAAACATTGATAAGAAAGTTATAATAATTCACCGCAGCCAAATTGAAATAACTGATTCCAAAATTTAATACTTAAATGAAGATTTTATTTAGCATTTATAAAAATTAAATATTTTAAATTAAACAATTAAAAATTACAATTGCTCCAAATATGAAGAATGTTTACTCATCATATGTTTTAATCTCTGCAAAGGTAAAATTGAATAAAATTAGAAAAAATGGTTAAAATGTTTAAATATGTATAAAAAATACTTAAAACTTTAGGACTCGAATTTAACGTTTTTGATACTTCAATAAATAAATTTTATATATATATTATATATATATATATATATATATATATATATATATATAATATTTAATAAATAAATGATACGAAATAAATTAATGAATAGTAAAAATATTAACGTTTTCATGACGTTTTATGAATAATTTGTGTTCACCAAATAACTAATTTATTAAAAATAATAGCATAAAAGATTTATCTCTCACGACGTAATGTTATTTGTCTAAATTATATTTTAGTTTGAAGGAATGACGAAAATTATTAAAATAACATTATTACTTAACATAAGAATTTTATTCAATAAAGCGTGAGTATTATTCCGATTATTGCAGACAGAGCCTTTTACGTGTAAATATGTAAAATACGAAGCGCACAATGAGACAATTTAGAAGTATCTATATCGAAATGTAGTCGTAACGGTGTGTTTACATTTGGCAGTACGTGAAATTGTGGAGAAATATTTTAAAATATTTAAAGGCACGATAATATCACATTTACTTATAACACTTAAAGTTATAATCTAGATTGGCGATTTTATAAATGCATGTCATTACGCTCGATTCCTACAGAATTATCAGCAATTGCATTTGTAAAACGATATTCTGTCTGTTTTTAGCCTCAATAAAGAAAAAGGTCATTGGGCGGTAGAGAATAATATTATCACACAAACTAACAACGAAAACCATATTACGTATTTCCTTAACATAACAAATCTATTAGCATGCTTGCAATGACTTTGGTGATCTTTAACGATCGCCAGATCTATCTTCGAAAATCGTAATACCAATCATGTTTCGCGATCAAATTCTTGAAAATTACATTAAAGCTTCGATGTACACTTTTCTTCGTAAAATAAAATAACAGAGTATTGATTTTTTACTTGCTTACGCGATTCACACAACCATACTCCATATTTACATAGACAGCGTGACTAACGAGATACTCTGGCACCGAAGGTTCAAATAGTTCATCAATATTCATTCGCCTAAACTCACTACCGAAGTGCGAAACTCACTAACGAAAGAAAAGATTTTTACAATTTCTTTTACAATTTCTAATAAAAATCTTTCTCAATGAGAACATGATTTTTCCCAATAATTTCAATTTGGCAGATCTATCGTTAACCAGCGGGGTTCGTTCTCCCTTGTCTCCTCTCTTTGGCGAAGCGTAGTATGTTCGGGTTACCGTAAATCATGTTGGCTAAAGTCTCGACTCCGGCGTACGTGTCTGCCTTGGATCCAATGCACATGGACAATTGAAGGTTAGAAAGCTCGTTGCTGCACTCTATCTCGTGATACACGTGCACCAGATGCCTATCCGCCGACCTAAAGACGTCGAGGTCCGACTTGACTGCCTTTTCGAAGAACTCCACGTCTTCCTTGCCCCAGCCCTGAATCGAAAGATCCAGACCGCCCACGGTACGATAGTCGCTTTTGTACAGAGAAACGATTCCGAAGCCGTATTGCCTCCAATGTCCGGAGATCTCATTTATGGTGAACTTGTCCTGCTTCCTGGCGTCGCCATAAACGACTTTGGGATCGTATTGACTGAAGACTATTGGGAAGTATATTCTTCGGCCCGGTAGCGTGTTCAGGCGTATCCTGTTGAGCGCCGAACCCGTAAACACGATGTCCACGTCGATGAACAGCATTAGATCATCGGCCTGCAACTTCGACACACCCAAATCCAGGGCTCGAGCTCTGGAAAAGTCCCCGGAAACCGGTAGGACCTCTATGCTGGCACTGCGATATTTGTACTTGAGCTGCTCGATCAGATCTATCGTTTTGTTGAAGGTGTTCTCGCTCTTGTGCTGGTAGAGCACGACGAGCAGAGACGTCTTCTCGCCGCTAGTCAAGCAGATGTCCTCGTAGTTTTGGAGGAACCTTTGAAAGATCTCGTAGCGGCCTGACAGAGGTAGGATAAAGTTGATGATCTTACTTTGCACCGGATCTTCCTCTTGAGAGTAGAAATTGAGATTCAGAAAGCCACCGTAAAGTAAATTGTGAATAGTTCTGTCGTCTGATTCCTGTCGAGATTGGACTTCGACGCCATTTACGGTCTCGCGTATTTCTAAACCTACAAGAACATTTAACGTCTGTTAAATTCAAGCTAGCACTTAAATGACTGCTCTATTTCAATAATATATTTCAAATATTCATGAATGTAGTATCACAAATTTCATTATAATTACAATTCACATTATTTTTTCAGCAACGCAATTAGAATTTTATTTTTCCAGAAAAATATAATTCTATAATTTAGTTGCTTACAAGATGTCTATATTTTGACTAACATTTCATTTACATATATCTGAAACATTTATTATTTAATGAGAAATTAAAAAAAAATATTTCTTAGATATTAAAGAATTAATTTGTGGCGTAATAATTTCATTTAAAAGCATTAGTAATAATCGTACCAGTAAAATGTTGATGGAGATAAACGTGTCTTCGGACGGGAAGCGTGACCTTTCTGCCTCGGTACTTTCGATAGACCAATAGGAGATCTAATATTGTGTCAGCCCCGTAAGAATTCACCCTCCTGTACCCGTAAAGAGCGGACCGTTCTTCGACCACACGGCCCCGCTGCCTTGAATAGGAATTAATGGAAGCCATGACCTCCCTGGTGATATCCTCTAGGCCCTCTTTAATGTCGCTATGAATACGTCGCCTCGGATTAGAATCAGTCAAACTGTATTCCAATTTCAAGAGGAAGTCCCACGGGATCACTTCGTCGCTCGTCGCCGGTTTAAACGAACGGAGACTCGCCGGCACACCTGTACAAACAAAATTTTATTTAACGAATTGATAAATCCGACTGGTTTTCATCAAAACATTGAGAGTCAAAACTTGAAAGTCCTGATGCTTCTTATAAAAATGCGTCGCAAATTCGAAATTACATAGAGATAGGAACTAGCTTTGAAAGGTTCTTAAGAAATATGAAAATTTCTCTCTAAAACATTTGAAAATTAAAATATCTAATCGCACTAATGTTAGTCCAGTACCGTTGTAGTTTCGATATGAAAATTGTGCTTCTTGTATATAAACGTAATGAAAAAGAAAATTAACCGGAGGAGGCAAGTAAATTCTCTGGTAGTAATATTCTCTGAAATCTCGATGTTCCTTGAACCGCGACCTTCATTACAACTTTATTGGTATACTATGCCCGATTTAGTTTTCAGGTGATTAATTATGATTTATTGAGGCGTATTTGTTTGCATAAGTTAACGCGATAAGACGACGATCGTAAAATTTGGGAGAAACGTGGAAAATAGAAATGGTTGGAATAATGATAAAAGTGAGTTTATGGTTCACAATGAATGATAGAAAGACTTCTTCAGTCGTTTATATTATATTTTATAAATACGTTGAAGTGTGTAATATGCATAGTTCCAATGCATCAACTTACATACGTTAATTCTTAAAATTGTCAGTCTAATCGAAATTATGGATGTTCTTGTTGAAATATTATTTAAAAAAAGAATTTTAAATTACAAGAAATTAAATATACAGATCTTAAGGAAATCGAAGATTTATTTCTAAATTATTACACATTTTTTAATCACTTTTGAATTCCAACATATTGTCGTTTAATGAATAAGTATTTCGATCAGATATGAAATAAAAAGCACTTTAATATATTTTAATTCTCGTAATAATTTATTTATTTATTTCTATTTTTTGTAAGTTCTGACGATAATAAATTATTTAACAATCGTAAAATCAATTTTTGATTTTTAGATCAAGAATTGATGAGATGAATAAATTTTTAGCAATATTGTAACTTATATATAGATCTTTTCAATTCGTTTATTTCTCGTAGGATTTATTCTGCGAAGGCGTGAAACGCTGTTGACAAAATTGAACGCGAGAAGTTATATACACAATGTACAGACGTTCTAAAATCACGCATTATGATCCCTCGTGTCTCCAATTTCAAATAACATTCATATAATCCCTTTGGAATATGATTCAATGCATTGTGATTCGATTTGATAGCACATCGGTGATAGCACGTCTCTTATCTTGTACAATAAAGCATAAATGTTATCAAATATCGAAATAAAGAATTTACTTCGGCGTATTTTTATTTTTAAATTTCTCTAGAAAGGAATTTTCAAATTTCTCAAAAATCTTTTTCAGCTAGTCCCTGTTTCTAATCTCGAATTGGCAGCGTATTTTTATAAGAAGCCACGCAGAAGACTAGATAATTTGTACTCGTATAGATACGCAGTAAACGCGGAAGCGTTAATTTAACAGCAATATACGGTAAAAGTTTTACGACCGAAAAATGCAGGTTTGTTATCGTACTAAAGATATTTTATGGTTCGGAAGATTGTAGAGAGAAATGTTTAAATAGGGGAAACGACGATACGTGTAATTTATGGTCGTAGTAAGGGAGTGCGTAACAATGTGGAATATTCATTAGATAAACAGTCGTTATGTATGTATCGTATTTATGAGCCTGAAAAGGGATCGGCAAAATACTGTTAGGAAAACGTGTGAAGGTGTTTTAGTATAAGAAAAAGCATGTAATTGGCAATTAGAGTGAATGCGTAACTTTATAGATCTGAAAGGCAATCTTCGCGATGATTCTCAAGATATGTTGTCTCTGTTAAAAAGTGATAGAAGTAAAAACAAAGAGCTGTATAATTCGCGATAAGCGACGCACGATTTTTACCGCGTCCATTCGCGAGTACGGAAGTAAGAAATCATACCCAGTATGTCCGTGTCGCCGGGATAATCTTCGGAATTAGGATCGACCGGAAATAGACGTACGCCCTTCGCTATCTCGTAGTTCTTCAAGCTTTCCAGGCTCACTCCCGACTCCTGGGCCATCGTGTAAATGTCCCTGTGCAAACGAATCTTCTCGTGCTGCAGGTCTTGTATTCGCAATCCCTGACGGATCATGTTGCACGTTATAATTTTTAAAAAAGATAATTTGTTAAACAAGGATCGCGAAGCAATTTCCTCCTCGCATCGCTCGCGTTACCTCGTCTACGTAACGGTTATCAAATTACTTAACAGTTCACGGATAAGTAATGCAGTTTTTTCATGCAATTGTAGTGATTACCGTAATTATGATACTCGATGCGATATACCAACCCTCATGTAATTGTGCAGCCTGTACATGTGAGGCGGACTTTTCACAGGATGCAAAGTGATGGCACGATGAACCTCTTTCTTCTTGAGATTTCCGGTGAACGCCTGGGCCCCGCTGCTGTTGTGATAAAGAATCGACTGCATCTGTGCGGCATCATCACGAGTATACTATGAGCATCGTCAATTTCGAGCAACGATAAATACGATTAAGCCACATTTTATTTCTGTCATACGATACTAATCATTTTAAGCAACCCTCTCTCTTTTTTCTTCACGCGTGTTTTCCCTTTTTTTTTAAAGTCATCATTTGATAGTCAAAGAGAAATTATTAAAGTAACAACAATTAACTTCATTCTTTGAGAAAATCAAGGCACCTATGGCATTTCAATTTATTCACAAGTTTTGCTACTTTTAAGATATAAATAATCTGCGCGCGATGTAAAATAAATAAGATTTCCTCTAAGTTTTTTGTACGCTAAGAAGAAAGTTATTAATTAGATTAAATTTTTCAACTTGATACTTGATTGAATGTCTTCAATTCAAGTATTTATGTATTTAAGTTAAATATATATTCAATTAAGTTAAATGTATAAATGCTTAAACCGAAGTTCAAGTATTTTATGTATTTAAGTCAAATACATAAAAATTTGAGCTAAAAAAATTTAATTGAGTTGAAAAATTTAGTCAAGTTAACATTTTTTTTTCTCAGCGCGTATTAAAATTAACACATTAGCATTTGTTTTTTTTTATTTTTTTTTTTTTTATTGAATGGTTTTACGCGCTTCGCTCGAAACTAATTTAATAACGACGGATTATCCGATTGGATCGCGCTCGCGTTTGATCAATGTGACAATGGCACCGCGTCTGCCAATTCCGCACGAACACGGTGTATTAATTCGTCCCGAATGTCTGCGCACGGACAAAACGCACTCGTCAAACGTGCAATTAGCACACGGGCAGAGAAGCGGAGTTAAAGTACGGACTTCCTGCCTGCGTGTGCACTACGACCTATAATAATTACCATTAAAAACGTCCGATTCGAATGGCTGCTGGACCGAAACGTCAAATCCGCGGAGCGGGTGTTAATCATAATGCTGGGTGTGGTGGTTTCTTGTTTCGCAGAATTACGTCGGCGTCTCTTGACGCCTGATCGCCGCCGCCGGCGGGCGAAAAATTGCTTGCGTGACTTGCTCTGGCAGTTTCGTAAAAAATCTATCGTGCTTTGGATTCGTTGTGTTTTTTTTCTCGAAAAGCTTTTTATAAAAAAAAAAGAATCGTCGAAAGAAAGTGAAATAATTATTAAAAGATTTCTGATATATTTTTGAGATACAGATACACTTTTATCTGTTTTTCTTCAAGAATCATGTGTATTCTATACATTTATATACGTTCGTGTATCGTGAGAATTAAATTGACACTTTTTGTGTAAACTTTATTTCAATGTTAGGTCTCTCCAAGGTTTCTGTGCAATATGCTGTATAGGAATCTTGATTTCTTTCAAAATACGCTTTAATCACGGAATATCAGACGAGATGAATTAATTTTATTTAGATTAGACAAACTCCTTTCTTCTCTCTCTCTTTCTCTCTCTCTCTTTCGCTATCGTCAATTAATTAAAGGTCGCTAAATAAACACCACTAATTTGATAGGACTAAAGTGCAATACCACAGCGTCGTTATTGGTTTTTTCCGACGGTAATAACAGACGCGGCGAAAGACGCTATAACAAAGAAGTGATCATTCCCGAGATCGTAAATCCTTTATTGAGTCTTGTGTATATACGCCTCAATCAATCAATCGTGACACGCGTTGAACGCGCACGCATTGCATCGCCACGGCAAACGCATTCGGCCGCGTGCACGTCGTCGCATCGGGACGGGATCGTTAAGTGTTTCGACCTTACGTCGAGTGTCAAGACGGGAACGGACTGGTCTAGCCAGTGGGTCAGCGGGCTACGATTTGTTCGGGCCTAACGAGTGACATCCTCATCCGTGCACTTTACCTTTCGTCGCGACACGGCGACGATATAAACGTGCACATACGCATTGGGAGCCGCACGCACCCACGCAAGTGCATCGCGGCCGTTGCAAGACGGTGTCGTCTCGCCTTACCGAATGAATAATGGATGATTATTAACGAGTGAATTGTTAAACGTGTTTATCCAGACTTCGCTGAATCCACCGTAATTTTTTTTAATAACGAACTTGACGCGATTGTTTGAAGGACGTACATTTTTCTTTTAGTGAAATTTTACTTTATTATCAGTTGAAAGTATTTAATCGTAAGATGGAAGTTTTGTCCTTCTCCTTCTTGCGCAAACCTTTACTTTTGAAATTAAATTAAATTAATTTTAAATGTAATTTTGTTTGAGTATTAAAAATATTATTTCACGAGAAAATTAAACATGTAGTTTTATCGTGTTATACATTGTATTATTACAATACAATTATAAAATTTTTATACTTATTTTATATTTGTATACTGTATTATTATAAATCAACTTATTTTTAAAAATAAGCTTTTCTATATCAAATTTCATGATTTTTCCCCAACAATTTTTTATCTCAAAATTTGTACACACTTTTTATTCAGAGAATCTCTTTGGAGTTCGCGCATCAATTCTACTTGATTACCGCAACATGCGATGCGCTTCAAAGGTTTAAGCACCTCGTGTGGGCAAATTGTTACTTAAGTGGTACAGTCTAATGTGACCGCGAGAGTATCAAGATGAAGAAGAATGACTCGATGTGGCCACTGGGTTAGCAGGGTGCAACTCACTTTTACTTAACGACTAACATCCTCATCTGCACGTTGCACCTTCCGACATAATCCGCTACCTACATGTCCGGTACACGATTCAGATAGATGCGGTTCATGTATTTAAACGACGATGACATACCGGGCGTACGTACGTCCATTACGTGAGCATCGTGCCCTGAATCTCGATCAAATTACGTACAATTTAATTTGAGATTTAACCGGTAAAGAGAGAATTAACTCTTTAACATTTTGAGATGACGAAGCGCTGTGTGTAAGTGTGGAAATGTTTAACTATCAGTGATTGCGAGAGGAATGTATCGGGACATTTTAAAAAGTAAAACATGAAGAGTAAGATTCAGAAGTTTTTGGCCTAAAGATATTTTTAGTTATATAAAAAAATCAATCGTCGTTCTAAAAAATATTTCAAGATAAAGGATGATTGTAATGAATAATGAAAATGAGTGTTCTATTTATTTATTTATTTTTTATATTTAGGCCGGAAACTTTGATAATTTAGCAGCGTGTGACAATTGCTGATTGCGATCGAGAAAACAAGACTGTCACACATGTAGGACACCCTTGTGCAAAAATTTATTTATTTTTCCCAAATTTTTGAGAATTAAAGGAATGATATTTTTAAAGCAAAATGCTTTAGTGCGATGAATAATTTGCGGTCTGCAGCCTCTTATTCGATCGTTGCGAGTTGAGAAACGCATGGGTAGAAGTACATGCAACGTCGGATAAGCCGGAGCAGTGTCTAATCTTCGTTGCGTATGTGTTAATCAACAAATCGTTTCGTGTCGCGTACATATGTTTCTGCGAGTGCACACGGTGGAGCCTCAGAGGAAGAAATTGAACGACCAGAATAACTCGAGTATCAGGCGAACGGCAATGAAACCGACCAAATGGTCGCATAGTTTGCAGACTTCCTTAAGTAAAGAGAAAATCCGTCGCGATTGAAGCTATTACAGTGGAATTGCATGCTACTGTTTTAAAAATTATGGACAAACGAGATAGAAATGAAAGAAGTGGAAAATTAACGTATAATTAACTTGAATTGCGCTAGGTCAAATATCGCAATTACAAAGTTTCATCAAAGTTATGTCATCGAAGATAATGATTTCGATGAGTGTGCATGAAAGGCCGCGGTGCAATAATGTTTTGGCACAATCAACAGCATCTAGTGTGTACTTTTGTCTACTCGGATAAGATAAAATGCTTGGATTTCCTATCTACGTATGACGCACTTGCTCTAGATGATAAAGCGAATCGAAAGTGAAGTATTTCTCAAAGAGAAGAAATAATAAAATTTGCAAATAAATTTGTCGCACGATTCTATTTTTATTTACTAATGATTAAAAGTCATTCCATTTATTCCTGAGAATGTCTGTTTTAAAACCATATTTTTAGAATATAGAAATTCTATCAATTTCTAAATTTTATTAATTTAAAAAATTAATAAAAAAAAAGGGAGATGCGTGCTGATCTCTAAAAATATTTTTTGAAAATATTTTTTTGACAATTTTGAGAGGTAAACTTTTTCACCTTAGGCAAACTGTCTTCTTAATTATATTCGTTTGCAAATAACGATCCTCCTCTTGTAACGCGATCATACTAATTTCATGCCTCCGTAAACAACGTGATCGAGAAGCAATTACCTCGTAGCTCCAAGTGCAGGGGATCCCAGCGTACTTTTTCACGCATCTTCCCAGCTCGACGTCCTCGTGCGTGGTGTACAAGTGGCGCAGGCAGTATCTGATGTGCGGCACGATCCTTCTCAACGTCTCCCTGGACAGCACCACTCCCGGACCACCCATGCAGAAGTTCTCGTCGTAATCCAATGACAGCAACCCGAACTCCTCCGAGTTCCCTCTGCCGGCCTGTCCGATGTACATCGCTCTTCTGGAATCGACTGACCTCAATAGCGTCTCCAACCGGTCTGTCCTCACGTATACGTCGTCGTCTGCTCTCAAGAACCACTCGAAGCGATCGCCAAAGTTGCTCCACATGTACTGCAGCATCATAAACGACTTCTTTTGCGGTGGATAGGTATCGTCCACTCGCGGAAGCGGCACCAGAGGCAGATCCGGACAGTTCTCGGGAACCGTCGAGGACTCCGACGAGAAGAAGACTATCTTGCCGGGTAACTCCTTGCCCCACGTCTCGTAGACGGCTTTGGCTCGTGTGTCCAAATACTTTTGAGCCGTCATCACGCCCACGAACACCAGATTCGAAGTCGAGCTGTTGATTCGCTCGTCGTCTTTCAGCCACGGCATGTTTCGTACCGATGTTTTCGGTACCGATGACCGTGCAGCGGGTACGGAGGTCCAAACGGTGACCTGTTGCTGCTGATTGAAGACTATCAGACGGTAGCTGAGGATCAGAAAACCTAGGATCAGGCCCACGAAGAGGCCCAGAAAGGCGCTGCCCACTCCACGCCGTTTACGCATCACTGGGTGATACGTCACCTCTCCCATTTGCACTCTTTAAGGGTCCCTGGGTCTTCAGTCGGGTTCATCCTCGTCATGGTACCCGCTACCGCCTCAGGTATAATAATTAGTCCCGTCAGAGGATATCCTTTGGGCAATCCCATCGTCATGCCCGCTGCTAAAATGGAGAGACTTTCTTCATGAAGTAAAAGAGCTCAACCTGTGGAGTATAGAAGAATTGTTCTACGTTAATTAGGATTTTTTAAATATATAACGAAAATTTATTATATATTTAAAATAATAAATATAATACTAAAAATTTTCATATATTACACTATGAAAAAAATTGAAATACTAGCAACTCAACATTACACGTGACGTTTTCCTTGATATTTATTGACTATAAAAAAAAAAAAAAAAAATTTGTGCTGGCGAAACGTTTCTGAGAAACATCTTATTTTTCTTATTAATTTGTTTATTCGCTAGGAATAACTCACACATTTTTCATTTCGTCTCATTTAAATAAAGATTTATTTTAGTGAAATAAATTTATATCCCAACGATAAATTTGTAAGCATTTTGTTCTCAGCGTCATTTATTCTTTACTGTCACATTTTGTAATTTGGCAACTGTTATATATCGTTGATAAAAACAGCTGTAGACTTTGCATCTTGAGTAATATATCCTAAGAAATCTTTCGTAAAAGGCAGGCTTCTAGTAAGAATAAATAATATCCTAGGAAAAAACAACACAAAAAATGTGTTTGAGATCTTAAACGAATTCTATCCGAGGCACGGACTTTGATTTATGTCCCATGTTACTCGTAAAACAAACTTCAACCGTGTTTGATCTTCGTTCTCTTCGTAAAGCTGCCTTTTAGCCGATTAGTCATTCCACTTTTATATAAGTACGCTTCGAATTTAGTCGGTGCGTTGCCATTTAGCAGTAACTCTAATTAATGAATAAATGCAAAAAGAAATCCATAGCGAAACTTACGTCAAGTTTTTCCTTCAAAGTGCCGAAGATGGCCATGTCGCTTCGGAGGAACCTCCGATAAGAATGCGCCCGAGTGATGATCTGAAACCAAAGCAAATTATAAACGATCGAGACAAATTGTCGGATTAATAATCACGAAATAAAATCCAATATGTACTATACATGTACGTGCGGCTTTGAGGAATGAGGTCGCACACGTGTTAAGCTATAACGACTCAAATTGACGACGTCAGCAATTAATGTTCGGACATTTTTCGCCATCAAGCGTTTGCTTGGGAGATGCGAACTCTATTATAATACCAAATAAATCACGATATTAACGAGCGTGTTCAGCGATTTCTACTGATTTTAATATAAATATTAATCAGTATTTATAATAATATTCTATCTTTTTTTTACGATATTTACTTCTATATAAACATTTACTATGTATTTTATCGTATCTTAAAGTTACAGTTAAGTATTACGTAATTTACGAGTATTTAGAGAGCAGCGTGTCTTTCCGGTTGGGAGGAGCCTCAGGTCTTAATTAGTTGCGGCAATTATTCGCGGATCGTCGGACATTGCGCGGACTCGAGGAAAATCTTTCTGCATGATTGGTATCTAATGCCCGGTCATGCGACCCCGCGATAATGGGAATGAGAACAAAGCGTGCTCTGTGTGCATATCTAGAAAGTCGTGAAATGTATAGCGAACGGAACGACCTGTCCAGAAATGAGAACCCGACGCCGTTACAAGTCCTTGTGCGGCGAATTAACTGCGCCGGTTCTGTTAGTTTCACGATCGCGCCCAGAAATGCAGCGTTCCGTTTGCGAACTCGCGTGCCCGATTTACCGGCACACACGGTATATTACACATATATTTTTATAATTAGCCTCCGTCGGCACACTGGATCTTTTTTTGATCCAGACGTAATTTCACTCTCAAATTTTTACGAAGTTTCAATTTTTGAATAGAAATATTGAAAAGTGATCTTGAATTTTTTTAGATTTTTTTGAAAGCTTAGAACAGTAAAGAAAAGTTGAGCTGAACAAAAAAGATCCAATGTGTCTATACGAAATAAGTAAAAATGTGTGCCTACACAAAAAAGTTTTTTCTGTTCAAATTATTTCCTTGATTTAAATAAATATTAGTTAGTATAAAATAATTTAGTTTAAAAATTGGGAAATATTTTTTAACCTAGGAAATAATGTTAAAATAAATATTTATTTTGTGGCATTAACGTATTAGAATCACGCGTTTCTTTCGCTTCTTCTGTTCATATTAGCTCAGCTTCGCGTTAAAATATTTGCTGGAAAAATGTGTAAAAATATTTTCTCAGCAAGTAATTACAAATGTCTGCTTGGCGAACAAAACTGTGGTCGAAGTTACGAAACGACCAAAGTTCTCCGATGCGGTTTTCAGAGCGAAATTCTTAATCGGGTCTGAAAGGGACGATACATTCCTCGCGCGTTCTCCGCTTCGGACGCCCTTTCTAGATTGCATTCACATCGTTATCTCTAATTTATATCCCTCCAAATCAGTGTAGACAAAGGCTCGACCCTTGGCGAAACCGGTTTCGAGCCGGCCAATAGGTACGTGTATATGTATGTACATATCGACAAGTAAGTTTTGAGTAATGAGGCACTTTTGCAATTCCGTCGAGCCGCAAAGGTCGTGTGCAAATTCATCTGTTTTTCTTGTGGCATGTTTGTCACAGAAGAATAACAACCGTGAAGGTTTTTTTCCCGCATCTCTTAAACGTCCGAATGATTGTACGATGAAATTAACATAATTTTGCAATTCTATGCGTAACATTTAAGAATGTACAAGATATTTTCGAAACACTTTCAAAGCACAAAAATATAATATAAAAAAATTATTAATTGTTTTATATTATATTTAAAAGCAATAAAAAAAAATTTGGCAGCATTAATAAGAAGTAGACATATGCTCTAATGAAAATATAATTAATAATGAAATAATGAAAGAAATCTGAACTTTTTTTATTTGTGTACTCGAAATGTTCAAGATAATTTATGTGAAGTTTCATCGTGATGCAGAGATCAGTTCTGTAAAATACACAGAATTTATTTATTCATTTATTTAAATATCTGTTGTGTCTTAATCACACAACTTTCATATGTACATAGTTTATTTGAAGTGTTAGTTAAACACACTTCCAAATTTTATTTACTTTGCAGAGACCGTACGTCATATCGATACATCTTTAATAATTTCTTTTGCTGGCGCGATAGGTGCTCCGGTAATATTGCAGAATCGAATCCCCCAAGATAACGCACCACGATGCAAATAATTGAACTCGCGTAATAATATTCGCGCTTCATTATTCATTATTTATAAGATCGCGGCGATTGCAATCGCCGGCAGTTCCTAGGCAAATTCTCGCACGCCCACTTCCGTTCACACGTATCACGTGGGATCATTAGAGGAAGAGACGCATAACTTCCCTTAAAAATTCTTTCAAAGGTCAGATAACTTACACACACGATTATCACAATGCGGCGGATGGCGCAGGCTCGCCTCGATCCGACGTTCGATCAGATCGCATCTCGCATAATTATCCGCAAAAATGCGTGAATCATCTTTCCAATTACGTCTCTCGTTAAGTCGTAAAACGCACTCACGTCAACACGTTTTGATTTATTAAACGCAGCCTACGAATTTCGTTTTTGCAACGAGCCACGATACACTTTTAAAATCTCATAGGTAGAGTGAAACGTCACGTCACTGCAAAAGAGCGAAGCTCGAGTTTGTGCAATCTTCAAGAAATGTTTCACTCACGGTGAGCCAGCTTTAGAGAGCATCTTCGCGAACGTTTACGCCAGTCGCCTTGTTATAAAACGTATCAAAGAAGGGATGAGAACAAATATTTCACAGTAACGTCGCGCACAGGAAAATCGCCAATCTGTATCGTTAAAGACAATAACGGCCGTGAATCTGTGGAACCGCTCGAGGCAACCTTGGAAGGCAAACGCAGATGCGCAACAAGTATCGATTACAGTTACTCTTTCCGCGGCTCTTCCGCTATTACGCACGGAAAAAAAAAAGAGAAACGTCGCGCGTTAGATGCGAGAACTGCTGCGTTCGAAGCTCACCGTGGTCCGCGAGAGCGACCGGCGTGCGGCGTAATCGCGATTACACGCTCGACTCCTCGAATCCACGAAATCCCGGTGTTCGTCCCGTTAAAGGATACGCTCCGGAATGACGTGCACGATCCGAGCGTGCACGTACGAGAGGCGGGAGAGAACCGGTTTAGGCCGAAAGTCGGTGCCGCGAGTGGATGCCGCTAGATCGTACGTTCGGAGCGTTCGGCGATTCTAGCCGATTAACGTTGGGGAAGCGATGAAATGCCGTACGTTTTAGGTCAAGGTGGCTTTTTAAGACGATAAAATTACAGGTGTTTTGGGCGAAGCGCCACGAAAAAGCAGCAAAGGGGGAAAGACGCAAAATTGACGCGTTGAAATGTTGTTCGCGAGTTTGTACAATAGTCGCTCCGAAATTTATTCCCATTGAGAAGCTTATTTATCGACTTTATTATTTGACATTCCGAATATATTAAATCGCGAGAAATTCTTGAACAATTCGAATTTGCGAGCTATTCGCAACTCTGCATCTACATGAAAAAATTTCACAGTTTTTTAAGATGCTTCTGGCATCGTTGTTTTCGACGATCAAATTAATAATGTTATTTTTAGCTTCTGTTTAAGATTGCGTTCTAAGTCCGACAATCAGCACGCAGTTTACATTAAATACATATAGAACAATGTATTTAATAATTGATAAAAGAAGCCAAAAAAAAATATTAAGATCCTTAGAAAAAATGGCATTTCTTCTTATTTCTTGTAAAATTACATATTTATTCTCTAATTTTGATTATCAATCTATTCCGAAGTACATGCATTCACGACGTTTATAAACTGAAGAAACTCAAGTTATCATCGTAAGGATTACACATGCACTGTTCGTCATCTTCATAAATGTTAGTAAATTAATATATTCAGAAAAAATACTGAGAACACATTCAGAATTAATATATTAAGCGATATCCTGGAGAATCATGTTCTCCGGTCGCGTGGCCTTTTCTAAAAGTGCTCGAAGGCAACTCCTAATAAAACGACCGGGTGTCTGGAAACGCGATACGTTTAGCTGGTCGCGGAAACGTCGGTTTACATTAGCGACGTTTGATGAGTGCGTGTCCTCGACATGAAACCGCCGCCGTTATCGCTGAGAGCTTTCGAGAGGAGAGGAAGAGCTTTCTCGACTCGAGGGGGAATGTCGCTCTCACTAATTGTTCCCACAGACGGCGAGACGCGCGGAATCGTTTGGCTGACCGCTGATGACGGCTGCGGCCAGATTGCTGCGGTCATGACTTGAATCGAGGAGACGGTCTGGGAAAGAGAAAGAGGAAAAGAGAGAGAGAGAGAAAGAGAGAGAGAGAGAGAGAGAGAGAGACCGTTCGATCGACCGGTAAGCCGGGAACGATCGCAGAGGAGTCATCGACTCTCCCGCGACGCGGGACCACGGCGAATTGCCTCGCCGTTTGTCGGATGACTCTATTTCATGGTCTAACAGACCCTCGTGGGAACAGCGACACCTCTTACCGAATTTCATCTTATCGCGTGCTCGCGTGTAAGTCCGTAGTACGAGTGAATTTCCCCGACGGCGAGCACGGAAGTTCCGGGCGATCGGAATTTTATTGCGGGACGTATTTTCTTGGCGCCGCCGGTGACTCAAAGTACCGATACGTGAGTGTACCACTCTGCTCCGGCTCGAATTTATATTTTAAGCACGCCCAGCGGAGTGACAGAAAGAAGACGGACAGTCCTCTTTCTCGGAAACTTTTAATCTAAAATTCAATCGAGTCTCCGCATTTTTTTTAGTCACTACGAGAGGTAATCGTTGACATTTGAGAAAATATCCGACGCTATTCGAGAAAAATGGAAAGGTCAAAATGTGTTAGTTTGATGTCATATTGACCAAATTATGACAAATTACGATCAAAAATGACGTAAATTTAATCAATATGATCGATATGAACGACATAAATTTGATCAATGTCAAATTGACACATTATTTTGATTTTTCTGTTCACCTTGGGTAGGAGCAAGAGTCACTATCGTGAGAAGGTGCACTAACCCTGGTGTTCATTGCGATCGATGTACCCGCAATCGCCGGTTGAATGAACCGCATCAGCAAACTAGACAACATGACAGCGGGGAGATTACCATGCATCACCGAGACCTCGGTTATAAAAATTAATGAAAATTAGAATATATTTTCACGCTCTATGTCATAAACGCGCAGTTTCGTTCTCTTGACAAATGCGTAATAAACATCTCATTTTTTTTCACACAATTCAACTTGCAAATTATTCCAGAAACCTTAGCTGTTAGCATTATTACAAAAGAAAATTTTTTTAAAAGACATGTGAAGGAAAAGCACGTCTTTTTTTTTCTCCAGAGAAAAAAGCAAATTCTGAAATAATTCGATCACTTGGAATCGAGTTTCTACAGAATTCGCGTGAGTGCAAATATTTATTAATTAATTAACAGGTAAGTTTAATACGACTCGTGAATTGAGCAATTATATAATTATTTAATGAAATGATTATATTAATTAACCGTTTATGCAATTATATTTATATTAATTTATAAATTTATATTTATACTAATTAAACAATTATTAAGTTAACAAATTTACAAGCAATTGGAAACAGGCTTCAAATTAGATAACATGCCAATTTTAAAATAAGAATAATGCCTGAAATTGATACCAATATATTGGCTCTATCATCTTTTATGTTTAACGAATATTTATTACTCCATAAAAGAAAATTGGGACTTAAAAGGGATATCATCGTTGATATTAGCGAAGCAAATAAAATCATTTCACCGACACGACAGCAAATCTTATCTGTACGTGACTGGCGTTAATTTGTTTAAAGCAACACGCAACGTTCTATGGAAGAAACAGCGATTTCTTCGGCAGACGGAAAGAAGAAGAATAGATACGTTTCAATTGCACCGTTCAACTATTCATCAATCGACGCCTCCGCGCTTCCGCGAAAAATGCGCGTTCGATCAGAGACAAAAATACATCCTCCACTAAAGAAAGAAAAACTTACGATTCAGAGCTCGACCGACAGTTTCTCTCATCAGTGCCACACACGCCGTTTCCGTCCGCACACGTGCTGCACTTCTTGCCTTTTATGATGAAAAATACCGGGTATTGTGCGCTCCACCCTCCCGGCAACCATAAACCGCCACAACCATAAACTTCCACAAAACCACACACTTAAATTCGCACTTAGAAGCGAAACACTAGGAGCGCGGACTTTTGAGAGAGTCCTTCTTTGCAGGCGGCTTATTGCTGATTATTAATTTGATACCAACTTGCTGATCACGGTTATTTTAAGCAAACTGATTGAACGCCCAAGCGGTATCGCGGCTTTCTGAGAGAAACAAGAATAAATAAAAGAAGCCACTGTCTTAGCAAAAAGAAAACGAAGCTTTATCTTTTTAGACGTCGCTTCAGATGACTTTCAATTCGATAAGATAACGGGGCGACACTTGTTTTTTTTTTTTTTTTAGTTTTCTCTCATTTTTGCAAGGCACTCTTTATTCCAGAGCACGCGCAACACGTACACGAAACCACCAAGTATTTTGAAAGAGAAGACAACAAAGGGCGTCTCTGTCGCAAGAAGAACCGAATCGCTGTTTCCTTCTTAATTATCATAGAGAGTTTCGCGGTGCCGTCATTGGCAGATGTAACGGTTAAAAAGTGACCCTCGCACCCACGCCGGAAATGTGATCCGATTGAAAACCGGCGCGCAGGCAGGCAGGCAGGCAGGCAGGCAGGCAGGCGACCGGCGACGACGACGACGACGACGACAACGACGACGACGATGACGAAGGCGGCGGCGGCGGCGGCGGCGGCAGCCGCTTTTCGAATCGGGCGTAGAGCGTGTGTTGCGAGCAGGATGCCACCGCCGCGACTGAGAGGGACCGGAGTTGGCGGTCACCGCAAAGGCGCAAAGGCGAACGGAGCGCAGCCGGCACGCACAACCGGGCCGGTAGAACCGACACGGCCGGATTCTAAAGCCGGCACAGCTTTTCGACCGACGACGACCGGTAGTCTCATCAACGCTTCTGGATACCATCTTTTATTGTCCCGGTTGTCCCTGACCTTCCGGGGACGATCTTTCGGGAAACCGGATCTCCTCTTCCGGTTTTAATAACGCCGCTTAGGGTCACTGCACCAGACACTGGACAATCATCTAGGCAGCACGCGATATTTATAATAATTGTTAGAATGTTTTAAAAATATTTATCAAAATATTTTTATTCACTGAGCTTCGTTGAATCCTGTCGAGAAATCGAGAAGAGAATCTTTTATTCAAATTTACGCAATAAACGTGTAAATTTTAGAAAGACGAACTGCGACAAATACGGGATATCTCGAACGCCCACTGATAACAAGTACAAATAAGACTTCTTCGATCCCCGCTCTGATGGTAGCAAATAGTCGTAAGGCCATCGGAGCCTTATTACGAGGCGCAATTTATCTGCCACCGAATCACCATCTAAAATCCTCCTGATCGGAGAACCGCGAGTCGCTGCCGGCAAACGCCGACACAGAAGCGGTCGAAAATTATGCGTAATGACAGTTGCAAAACTACACAGCAGCAGTCATCGACCACGTGATGAGTCACTTTCGTTAATCGTAGGCGCATCCCCTTTTTCGAATGACACAGCGCGTTCGCGAGTCGATTGGGGATCATTAGAGCGCGTCATTAATCGCCCGCGCACGACCCCGCGTAGAGAGATAAGTGACCGCAGAGTATGTTTAAATAAATATTCAATTGTACTCGATCACTGAATCGTCTATGTACCGCCGTGTAATCTTCTACCGATGGTGATCTATCGATTCGAGCCAGCGTCCGAGTGTATCTGAATCTTTAATGAACCGGAAAAGTGGCGAATTGAATGATCAGCTAAACGTGCCTAAGCGTCTTCCGTGTTTGATGCTCGATACCGAAACAGCTATAACAGAGTTTCGTAACACAATTTCGCCGATCGATTGACTTGTTTTTAGAATATTAACTTTTTATACTGAATAAAAATTTATTTTATTTTATGTAACAACTTATTAGTCCGACTTAAAGTTTCACATACATAATCGAAATTTTCTTATTTAATGTAACGTTTAAAAAGTGAGTACCGAGCGAGTTTTTAATCGCCAATAATAAATACATCTTGTTGAATAATCCCTATTTATTTCGCTTTGAAATGTAGAGACAACGTATAAATAGAATCTTGTAATCTCTGCGATTAAGGAATTATTCTCTAATTTATAAAATTAGTTCAACTTTCCTTGATAATTCCTTAGCAAGCAAACCTCGTTTCACTGAACTTTGCTAATCAATCCGCTGTGAAAATCATAAATAACACAATACGGTGCACGGTAATCTTTAGTATTCTTATAACTGTACGTATAAGTACTTATAGCGGTACAAGAGTTCTGGGAAACTCGCGTGTTTGAAGTATCTCGTATCAATTTTTCCAGTTGATATTCAGTTAATATTCCATGAAATCTGAGAGCCGCGAATACAAATGCAGACGCGAATTGCGCACGATTTTCCGGCTGAAGAGTTTTATATGAATTGGAACACTTTTTAGAAATATTGGGAAAATCCACATCTTTTCTTAAAATTTTTCATACATGTGAAATCTGAAATATTCTCAGATTAATATAAAAAAGTCTGAGAATGATTGACACAATAAAGGCCTTTTGATCTTTATTAATTAACCGGATGATATGAGAGAATTTTTTAGTTATCTCCATCACTGAGATCGTGCATGTGTTGTAACAGGATTGTTCTAATTCAATATCTTTTCTATAGCAGAGCAGTTGCTACTACGAAGCCACTCGCTTATCTGATAAAAGGATGATAAATATACGAGTGAATTACCGCATTCATTCGGTGTTCACGAAGCGGAAATTTATTCCGCAGTTCACACTTTCTCCACAGAATTCACAAGAAATAATAAATCTCGCAATTATATCACTCATATCATATAATTAAAACTATAAAAAATACGTACCGTGATTTGTATTGCTTATTTCTGAATTAGCATACAATATTCTTTTAATATTTATTTTTTATTAATAATATACATTGCATAATTTACTTATAAAAATATTTATTAAATATTTATTAAATATTTATTTAACATTAATTATTTATTTAAAATAATGTTTTTGAGAAAGAATGTTTTAACGTTTATTTAATATTTATTTTATATTAATTACTTATTTGAAATTGATTTTAATTTGTAATAATATTTTTTAAATATTGAAAACATCTTTCAAATGTGAAACATTTAAAACAATTATTTTTTCGAATTTTGCGAAGAGCCTCTAATCTACAATGTTCTTTGCTTCATATTTCTTACTTTTGACCTACTATCTTTTCGTCTTTTTCAGAGTTCGTTAACTTTTATCTTACCAATTTCGATAAAACAGAACGCGATAAGGTAAAAGGTCAATAAGCAAAAAGCATAAAACAGCAAATAAAAAGCACATTGCTCGTACAGTTATAAGATTAACTTCAAAAGTTTGGAAAGGGTTTATCATATCAGAAAAAATTTCTTCAAACGTTAAAATAAACGTTTTCGAGCAGAGGAGCATATCTTACAGATGCTCATTAGTATCAGTATTATTAAATTGATTATCAATTTATTATTGTGATAGTAATATTCTGGTTCAATTTAAGAGCTGCGTTTTAAGAGCGAAAGTAACAGTGCGCAGTTCAGAGAATTAGGACAAGTAGGATAAAATCATATAAGAAATATTACTTGAGCATTAAGATCCTGTTGTTACCATTGTCGATCTTTCCTCGATTTTAACTGTGTACACATTAATGTCCAAATTATTATTTTAAAATGTTTCTAAAACATAAGAATAAATATTTTTTTAATAAAAAAGGAAAATGTTCCATTATTTTTAACGTTTTCAAAAATGTTTTTTAAAATGTTTTAAGAAATATTATCAAAAACATTGCTGATTGAATTATTATTATATAAAAGTAATTAACATCAAATTACATTCTATAAAAGCATTATAAATAGTATAAAAGAATTAGCAAGGATAATATTACTGAATAACTCGTTGAAATATAAATTATTTACATAGAAAGATAATCGCTGTCGTCGTTTACTTTGTAAGGCCGGAAGTATAAATTCCATATAATCATGACCGTAAAAAGAATACAAGAAATTAAAACGTGACAAGAAATTTCTCGTATCCTTTTGTAATTTATAATATTCATAAGTTTATAATATTTATAAGTTAGTAGATCTGTTTTTAACATAAAATTTGCAATAGAATACTTAGAAACAAAGTATTGTACTTATTCTAAGTTAGAGAAAGTTTCTTAATTTTAGAAAAATTGAGAAAGAAATATCACATACAATTTATATGTGTTTGGTATCATTATCAAAATTTTCAATATTTTTGCTAAGTTTTGAAAACGTTATTTTTAACCTTTTTTTGCAAAATATACATTTTCCAAGCTGTAAGTACCTATATTTTTTATAAATGTTTCGCAATAAGATTTTTTTTGTTTCTACATTGAAAGTCGTGAAATATTTCTTGAATACATTATTTCAATAATTATTTTAAATTATTTTATTATATATAATATAGGAATAGAAAGCAAATCTATCTTTATATGTATGAATTTCATACACTTAAAAAATTCGAACATGAAATTTTCAAAATCTTTCCAGACTTTTCCGCATTTTCAATTTTAAATGATATTCAAATTCTCTTCCTTCTTGCATTGTCAGTTATAAGATTCGCTTTCCTGATCATTACCATTGCATTATCGACTCGACCAGCAGATATAGATCTGGATATTAATCCGACGCATCGTTTCCTGTTTTTTCGTGCGTGCACGCCTACGTATTGCTGCTGTGTGTCTTAATTTGATCGTTCCGGTCTATCAAGGATCGAGCGCGGCGAATAAGAGATAATGCGAAATTCACGAAGCGTAAAGGTAGTTCAATTCGCTTCTATTTCGACGGAAGTTCCTGCTTTACAGACACGCAGCCATTTGCGGCTGTAACGGCGGCTTCTACTGTTCTTACTGGCTGGACGCGTTTAACGATGTGAACTCTCGCAATGATGTCACGCACATGTGTGCGACACTAAGTTAAGCGTAATGCCTGTTACGGAGATGAGTTTAGTGTTCGATTTGTTCTCTTCAAATACTTATTGCTAAATACACTCAAGAAGCACGAAAGAATTAGCAAACGTGCTTCAGTGGATGTTGCTAAAAGTTAAAATTGCAGCGATTAAATTTAGCGATAATATCCCCATTTAGTATTATCAATTTGCTATCAGTAAGCAATCTTATTAATTAGAAGAATTAATATGTTGGTGTATCGGGTAACCGAAGGTATATCTTCGAGAGATATAACGCACAGCAGCGTTAACATTAGCGAGGGAGAGGCCAATACCGATCTGGAGAGACTTCTTCTTCTTATGCTAGCCTGTGAATTTCTGATTCTTTAGAATCAAAGTATTACGGGGTAAAAGACGTTTAAAACTGGATGGAAGGCCACTTCATTCCAATCGTATTATCAATAAAGGGATTTGCAAGACGATAAAGGGATTTGCGGGACATGAAGAGTTATTGCATGAAAAAGAAGCTATTGTATGGAAAAGAAGCTATTAGCTTTAAACGTAGAGATCGATCAATTACCAGCAGAACGTCCACCCCACGCTCGTCACAGAGTCAGAGCAGCAGTATATAGATGGCAGTGATATTCTGTTTTATCGTCAAAAAACCGGTAGTCGTGTGAGCAATGCTACCGACAATTCAAAATCGAGTTTTTGAGCTTTCCGTTCAAGTTGGCACGACTGACGCGCGACCGTTTTAGACTAACCGCTCTTCCAACCGCTCTCGTCGAACATTTTATTAATTCCGACCGCTCTTCGAAGTTGTGTGGTTTTACTGTTTGATCGGAGGCAAGCGTTATTGCGACACAAATAGCTGCATGACAGCTGGCAGTCGAGACCAGCCAGCGCGAAGCGTCAAATTTGAAATGTAGCGGATGACAGGCTAGGAACGACTGTGACGAATACTTTGTTTTGCGCCCTTCATGCACGTCGATCCGCGGCTTCCGTCGAGATGAGCGCGACGCAGGACGAGGACGAGCGTAGAAAACGCTCGGTGGAGGCTGGCAGAGAGATAGTAAGCGTACTTCCCTCTTTTTTTTCCCACGGATCCTTTCTATTGTACATTCTTGCTGCTTGCCCCCACAATTGAAGCAATTCTTTGCTTGTTTATATTCTTAACATTACATTTTACGCGTTGCCCTTTATTACTTGTTATCCCTATTTTGAAAGAATTGTACAGAATGTCTTCTTTTACATCAAGGGCGTTTTGCCTCTTGTTATCAATGAGTGAGATATATGATCGTTGTAGTTGGAGAAGTTCAAGGCACAGCGATCAAGCAAGGACAAAGGTGGAAGTATGGAGCAAATGGAACATTCTGATGATGAATCGTTGCATAATGAGAAATCCATGCTGCACAAGGAATCTGGGGTAAGATGAAAAGGACGTGATAACTTGTATGTCTGGTTGTACATTTGATTTACAGCATTTCCACATATATCACACTGTATTTTTCTTGTTGATGTATCAGGTAACAGAAGGTGTATCCTCAAGGGATATAACGCACAGCAGCGTTAGCATTAGCGAGGGAGAGGCTGATGCTGATCTGGAGGGACTTGCAGGACGAGTCGCAGAACTTGAAGAGTTATTGCATGGAAAAGAAGCTATAGTTGGGGCCTTAAATGCTGAGATTGATCTTTTACGGGCAGAGACATCCTCTCCAAACTCATCGCAGAGTCAGAACAGCAGTATACATGGAAGGGATATTATATCTCAGTATCACATGAAGGTATGTCATGTATCTCTTTGTTTATAAACACAATTCCTTCTCAATGTCAAGTTTGTCAAGTAGAATATATATTTATGAATCTATTGCTTTCCAATTTTGATATTCTTTATTTAATGAACTCACTTTTTTGTAACAACAGTAGTTGTAATTTTAACTATAATGATAATCCAGACAACTTATTTTTTTAATAAATATTTCATAATTTATATATTTTTATAAATATTGCTGTAAGATAATTAATCTTCAAATTAGGGGTGTGCGGGTATCCGAGATTTCGGGTTCGGGTCGGGTCAGGAATTTTTTTCGGAATCGGGTCGGGACCCGAAAGTTTGTAAAGTTCGGGTATTCGAAAAATTTTAGGTATCTGAAACTTACGGATACCCGAAATCAAGTCGGGACCCGAAATCGAGTCGGGTCCTGAAATCGGGGTGGACCCACAATCGGAACGAAATCCCAAAATTTTGTAAATTTGAGTATTCGGATCTAGAATCGGATAAAGTAGCGGTCAGAGATCTAGATACTTTCTACACTGATGTGAGAAAAAAATTACTAAATTTATGTAAGGCATTTTATTTATATTGAATTACTAAATATGAATGCTGCCAATGAAATATTTATTTACAGTACATAAGTATTTACTAAAAAAAAAAAGATAATTAAATTAGTGGTCACTCCTTGTACTAAATAAATATATATTTACGTTCGGAAAAAATGTTATTGGAGCAATATTCAAACAAATAATTATTAAAATTTAGTAATTTTTTTCTCACATCAGTGTATAAGGTATTTAGATCTACGACCGCTTCTTGACTTGATTTTAGATCCGAATACTCAAAATTTACAAAATTTTGGGATTTTGTCTCGATTTTGGATTCCGACCCGTAAGTTTCAGGTCGGAACCCGAAACTTTACAAACTTTCGGATCCCGATCCGAACTCGAAAAAAAATCCCGACCCGAAGCTTGGGTATCCGTAATTTCGGGTATCTGTACACCTCTACTTCAAATACATTGACAGATATGATCTATACTATATCCACACGATAGTTTTGTAAAAAAAATTTTAGTGTAGTTAAAGGTTAATTACATTAAATAATGTTGTGTTTTGTTTTTTTATAAAAACAGTTGCAAGAGTTTGAAAAGGCAGTGAATATGCGCGATAATCTAATAGAACATTTAACATCATCATTGCAACAAGCATTATCTGCCAAGGATACTGTAACATCTCAGCTTAATGCTCTGAACTCTATGCAGTTGAACAATCCTGTGATAAACAATATGAACATGCAGCAAAAGGTGAGTGATACGCTTCATACTTTTACATTTTGCAGTTATTAATAACCTTACTAGAGGTTAAATATTGAATTTAAATATTTTAGATTGATGCTTTAGAAACGACAATGCACGAACAGGAAGCGGTAATTCGTCGATTAAACGCGCATTTAACAGACATTCGTAAGCACGTACAAACGTTAGAGATGGAAAGGGAAACGCGAAATGCAGAAATCAACGATTACAAAGTACAAATAAATAATTTAAATGAACAAATTCGCATTGGTGCTACAGAAAAAAATCTAAATATTGATGAAACATTGGAGCAACAGAGACAATATGAGGCACGCATTGATAAAATCAAACAGGACATGCAGCATGTCTTGAACAAATTTACCATGGTAACAAACACCAATGCAGTACGCCATCAGCAAGAATTAAAAGTAAGCCTGTTATAACGATATTTTTTCGATTTCCATAATTAATTTTTGTTTACATGTACAAATATGTAATTTCTAAAATTTGCTAAAAATATTCCTTAACTAAAAAATTCGTACTGTAACTTTATACTATTTATTATTTATATTTAAATAAATAATATAACTTTATACTACTCATCATTTATGTTTAAATAAAAATGTATAAATTTCTAGTTTATTTTATGATTATTTTTACCGAATTTTAAAAATAACTTAATGTTTGTGTAGCGCAAACTATCGATATTGTAACAATTAAAAAAGAATTAGCTGATTATATTGATTTTTTCAAATATTCGTAGGAGTTAACTTCAAAAAATGAAGCTGAAATTATAAATTTAAAAGTCAAGCATGAAGAATGCATGAAAGCATTGAAGGAGGAAAACAAAATGTTGGCCGATCGTCTCAACAAGGAATTGCCAGACTTAGAAAGCAGACATGCCAAAGAATTGTCCGTCTTTCAAATGCAGTTAGTCCACTATAAAAAAACTGTTGAAGCATTAAAGCTAGAATTGGTAAATCACACAGAATCGCAGAATGCCGCTCAATCAGAAGTTCAGATGTACAAAATAAAACTTGACAAATTAAGGCTTGAAGCAGAAGAAGAACGACGTATGCAATTTATAAATTTCCAAAAAGAAAAGGAATTGTTGAGCGAGCAGATCAAACTGCACAAAATTCAGTTAGAGGAGATGACATCGAAGCATATTACGTCGATGAGCATCTTGGAGTCCAAAGAGAGCATCGAGCGATCGCTGGAGCAAGCTTTAGCGAATGCCGCTACGTTAAAGCAAGAAAATGATGCTTTAAAATTCAAACTGGACGATTTGTCGTGCAGATATTCTACGGCCCAGTCGATTATCGAAAACAGTCAAATGCATGAAAGAACGTCGAGACTGTCCGAAATAGAGAGATCCTTGTCACGATTCGACGCTACGACTATAAGCACAGTTAGTGAATTAGGAGAAACGATGTATAAGACTATAGACGAAGAAATTCTTCAACATCAACTAACAAAACGAAAACTCGATGAGAAGATGGAGTTGGAGAAGCTATTGGTCGAGAAGGTTCGCGTTCTTGAAGAAGATTTAACTAAAGCAAACAACGAAGTGGAACAAGTTAATATCGCGAAGAAGACACATAGCAATGTCGAGAGTGATTCAACTCGACGTATAGAGGACCAGCAGCGGGAAATAGAGAGTCTAAAGCTGCTAATGGAGCAGAAAGAAACGGAGAACGCTAGGTACAAAAAAGACTTAGCTGAATTGACAGAAAAAATGAAGAAGAAGGAAACGGAGTGCAAGAAACTGAAGGATGGCTTGGCTCACGCTTGGGTACAGTGCGCCGAATATGAAGAAAGATTGAACGAAAGTCTGGCGATAAGTAATAGTACTAAAGTTAATACTTCATTAAACAGCACGATTTCTAAGCTCTTGGAAGAAAACCAGAGCTTGGATGATAATGCATTAGATCAAAGTGCAGCAAGTCAGAAAAAAGTTTTAGAATTTAATATTGTCGATACATCAATGGATAACAGTTACCTAAAGAACAATGAGAACCTGTATAAGGAGTTGCAACAAATTTTAGAAGGCGAGTCGAGCTCGGACGGAATAAAGTTAAAATTATCTCGTTATTACACACTATGCGAGAAAATAGCTGCCGAGAAGACGCAATTTTCGGCGGAAAATACCACTGTGGAAAAGGAACAAGATAGTGAGAACTCGCTGCAAAAATCTGTGGAAAAATTATGGGAGGAGAAGAAATTGTTAAGCCAAGAAATCGAGGACTTGGTGAATCAACATAAGGAAAAACTGGAATCTGTTAAAGCGGATTCTGTCAAAGAAATCAACAGGTTGCGTTCGTTGCTGCAGAATTTCAAGGCAAGTCATTTTATTCTCATTCGATATTGTATGATTTTATAATATATATTTTTATCAAACTGCGCGCCGAATAAGTGATGTAAAAAAATTTGTTGTTAAAGATAACCTCTCAGGAATTGAACTTATCCAGCTATGACCGAATAAGGCTTATCTTTAATTATAACTGTAATATTTTATGTTTCTTAAGGATGGTAGTGCAAGCCTGAACGATCTGAAAACCGAACTCGAAGCACGTCATGCCAAAGAAATGGAGGAATTGAGGACATACTTCGAACGGAAGTGCTTGCAGATGGAAAAACAGTATTCCGAAGAAATTTTCAGCCAACAATCAAAAAGGATTTCCGACAATGATAGCGAAACTGAGGAGTTAACAGACGATCTGTATTTTGGTGGTGCTGGAGATTGCTTGAACGTATCAAACTCTCGAGCGGCGACACCTAGTGCCATCGAAGAATCCCTGAAGAACAAGATTCTAGATACTGAAAGCCAAGCACGTCTCGAGACGGAATATGAGGGTAGCATCCAAGCGTTACGACAAGAATTGGAATACAAAGTGAATGAAATTCAGAATATTAAGGCTAATTACGAGAAAGCGATTGAAGAACAGAAAGAGTTATACGAGAATCAAATTCGCGATCTCGAAACGAAACTGGAGCATGTATTGATTGTATCCACTGTGAATCAGGTAAAAAAAAATTATTGTAAGTTTAAACTTATTGTTTGCTTTATTAATACTGATTCGTCGATAATAGCAATTCTTGTCATTAGTGTGTGCTGTACAAAGGTTTATGTATAAAATTGTAGACGCATGGTGTGATCAATATGCATTAATTATCATTAGTACATATTTCTCATCTCAATGCGATCTTTATGATCTAATGATCTGTAATGTCTGTGATCTCGTACATTGTAATTAAAACCTTTTTCCTTACTGTGCAATATTGTGAAAATAGATTATTTGGGTTGTTTCGATAATTTATGTTGAAATGCAAATTTACCTGTGACTAACATACCGCCGTGTGGCTTCCTGTTTGCATGTAGTATTGTCAGACAGAATGGGAAGCATTGGAAAATGGTGAATTGTCGAGTCTGCGTGATGCATATAATCGTCAACTAGAAGAGCAGATTGCGCTAGCTAGACAGGACATAGTCAACACTCTTCAAGAACAAATTCAGGTAGATTTGGATCATGTGTAAAAACTGGATTAAGAATGAAGTACATATGAAATAATAACAAATTAAATCTAATTAAATCATTTTGTGCTGGTGAACCAAATAATTTCTGAATGTTACTCTCTTATGTTATGTGTTTCTGTAAAAACTTTAATTAATGAGCATAATATTACATGAATATATATTTGTTACTTATTAGAAGATTTATTAAGACTATTATAATTGTGCAGGCACTATTATCCGTGGAAGCAGATAAAGAAGATAATTGGCCTGCTGAATTATTAGAACTGCGAGATAAATTTACATGCAATGCTCAGAAAGAAATCCAGGAATTAAAAAAAATGCATGGTGTTGAATTGGCTCGTCTGAAAGATGAACACAATTGTATTGTAACACAAATGCTTGAGCAACATCAAAAGGAAATTGTCAATGTTAAGCATACAGATGATAAAGGAGAAATTAGTCGTGTTGGAGTGCCATCAAAAAATATCTTAGAAGAGAGGTAATTGAATACTGTACATAACTGTATTATTTTATTAGTAAATAGAAAGTTAAGACAACTAAAAATTTTTTTGTATATTTCTCTCATTTGACTCTATTGTTTATGTTTGTTATATTTCAGAAACAATTTACGGGAGGCATGTATAACCCTTAAGAATGTAATTGAACAATTGGAAAACTACTTTGCTGTCTGTGAAGAAGAAGTTAACAGTACTCTGATTCAAGAAGTTCTGAGAAAACAATTGACAGAATTCGCTTATAATGAAGAAAATTTAAACAAGAGCGGCAACAGTATTTTATCTGAAACGCCACATAAAAATATGCCAAATCAACAGATCAAAAGAGTCCATTTTGCTCCGCAATTAAGTAAAATAACTTCCATTGTCAATAGCGATAAAACGTTACAGAATTTAATTGATGAAGATGTAAATGAAATATTGAGAAAAGAGCTAAAAACTTGCTTGAGACGTTTGAAGTCTGATAGTACACAAATTCTCAACCTTTCCTCCTCGTCTGATGGTGAGGACAAGATTGCATCATCGTCAAACGAAAGTCTTTTAGCAAGCAAAATTAATGAAGAGCTTTCTTTGAAAGTTAATCACGCTGAAGCCTTGATAATAAGCTACCAAGAAGAAATAGAACAATTAAAATTACATATTTTAGAATTGCAGCGTAAATTGATCAGCGCAGAAAACAAAAAAGAAGTTATTACGGAAGGATATGGCGAAAGTGATCTTTCTAGGGGCGATATTGTACTACAAGATTTTTCGCAAGTACAAGAAAAAGGTAAATTTCTATGAGATTTTTACGTAAGTTAAGATATACGTATACATTGTATATTTTTTGTTTTTTATATATTTGTATTTTTTTAAATTGGTTTATAATATCAGTATTTTAGGTTGAAAATTTTTGTATCAAATATAAATTATGTTGGTTATTTTGTATTCCAAATATATATTTTTGACATCTTATATTTTTCCTGATGATATTTCCCTTTTTAATGTGATATTTTTATTTAAATTACAGTTAGACACGCATTATCTAATGGAGGCGGCGATATATCTTATTTACTGCAATTAATAGAAGAGCTGTACAGGCAAAATGACAAACAAAAGGACGATGCAAGAAAAGAGAGAGAAGATTTGCAACACCAGGTAAAATCATTTATTCTTTCCACTCAATGTGCATTGTTGCATGTGTTCTAATTGTTATGCACACTACGTACAGAGTGTTTTAAGAAAGCGGAATATTTAGATTCTTTATCCCAAAATCCTTGGATGTGTCATCTGTGTTGGAATCATAAATCTTCAAATCTCCGTGTGCTTGCAATTTAAACTTTAATTTTTATTGACATTTTATTTTTTCTACAATTTTATGTTTTATGATTCTTAGGTACTGAAGTTTTTGGCTTTAACAAGCTTTATCAATTAGAGATTTGAAATAGTTTAGCTATAATTTAAAGATAAACTCATTTTAATTAATATTCATTTTTCTTTATGCACCCTGTATAAAATGATGTTCAGTATTCCCCAGTAATTTATAAAACAGCCAGAAATTAGAACATTGCGTATGTGTATGGCAGTTTAAATGTATTAAAAAATACTATTCATCAATGAAACAAGTATTCAATTAATTAATGAGCGGCATCTTCCAAATCAAAAGTGCAGAGTTCTGCGATGCAGATTTTAAAAGATTCATTGGCGTTCTATTGTCTTGCCGGCAGGTACCTTTAGAACCCACTCCTACCCCATACATTCACAGGGTTTGCTGCAAAAAGGTAAATTATAGAATTACTAATATTAATAGTAAGCGCTGTAAGTTATTCGAGGTCAGCTATAATAAATTAATATATATAACATTCCGCTATAATTAATAAGTAGAAAACAAGTTTTCATTCAAATCTCATCTCTAATATCTGTCTATAACAATAATTACATATGTTTGTCATAGTTACTAAAAAGTTTATATAATTATTCACTTATTTGTATTTAATTACTTTGTCAATGTTTATTGCATGTTATAAAATATAATAGTGCCTTGCATGCTATATTGTAAATAAATGTGTCACCATAATTGGATATGCTCACTATTTTTTTCTTTATAGATTTTCTTTATCACTTATTTTATACTATATCCAAAATTGATATTGAAATCTTAATTTTTCGTAACTTTGTAATTTTGTTATTAAATCAGTAATCGAATATATTTAGCTTTTATATAAAATTTTTTAAAATCAGATTTTTCTATTTGTTATATTGCTGATATTTTAATTTTTAATATTAAGTAATTTTTTACAATAAATATATATTTACGTTCTAACATTGAAATAATTATTTTATTTTTAATATCTATAATAGATAATATATATATTTTGAACCTATCCATATATTTTATCACATTCTATTGATGTGTTATTATTTTACTTTATTATAAATGAGATATGCAATTAGCCAAAAATAAAAAATATTGTTGAATTGTGATTAATTTTTTTTTTTTTTAGAAAATATTTCTCTAAGGATTGTAAATATATACAAAAAATATTATATTTATTGCTTTTAAAATATTTCAAGTCTGGACTAATTTTCTACATTTAACACATTTTTTTCATAATTTTTTTTTATAATAAAAATTTTTAATTCTAAAGTTTAAAAATAATAGTTGTCATATTTTTTCTTGTATATAAATATATAACTTATTATAATTATATAGCTTAAATAAATCAGCAAGTTAATTATTTTATTTCAAGTTTTTTACTTTTATTACATGCGTAGTCGTGCGTGGGACACGGTAATTATCTCTAACAAGTACTATGTTTGTTTAGATTGATGTAGCGGACAAGCAGTTACGAGGGACGCGTCGGTTTTTGGATGAGCAAGCGAGTGAGCGTGAGATGGAGCGAGACGAAGCTGCGAAGCAAATTCGTTTTTTGCAAGAACAACTCAAGGAACGCGAGCGCGACAAGGAAAGAGATATGCGTATTAGTTCTGAGGTAAAACTCTCGTTGAATACTTCCTTTATTTATTTTTTTAATGTGAAAAGATTTTTTTATTTAGTACACAACATGCTTTTCATAATCACCCGCTATCGTTATCATTAGGATTTGTTTCTCGGTTAATCCTTAATTAGATAATGCCAATTAATGAAAGATATGCTGAATATATTGTGAAATACTATCAAAATTGTTTTATGATATGTACAATCCTCAGAAAAATTTTAAAAGTGAATATTATCTTGATTTTTTTTTAATTTAAAGACGTTAATAGTAAGAATCTAAAAGAATGCACTAATTTGACTTGCAACTAACTAAGGATTAATTATTTTAATACAGATTTAATTTTCTTTAGTAATTACTGCACTAACCAGGAAATTTCAATTGGCATAATGACTGCCATCTCCAATACTTAACTATAGGTTTCTGTGGTTTATTTTATTTACAATATTTAACATAGACTTAAAACTGCTGGAAAGATTGCATACTAATTTATGATGGAGGCTAGTGAAAATATTAGATAAAATTCTATATTGTCAATAAACTTCTATACTATCTGAATTCTATAATTCTAAAATCTGTACTTTATAGAATATGCACTTTGACCAGCAGGTTTCTTAATCTAAAAACAAATCTTTTGAAAACAATGTAATATAGAATGTAAGTTTATCAATTGAAAGGGCTATTGTTTTGGAAATTAATTGTATCGCCAGCAATTAGTGTCACGCATCACGACTAATTGTATTAACACAAGTTTTTTCTGCACTCTGGTTTTGGTTTTCTGTTTGTCGCACAAAGCAGTCTGAGCTATCATCTGAAAGAACTTCAAACAACCCTGAGCTTCAAACGACTGACATCAATGCAGCTGTGAGTGGTGTATTTACTTTTATTTTTCAACTTTTTTCGGTTCTATCATACAGTGGGTAAGAAAATTACCCAATATCTTTGTCGAAATATTTAATAAGTTCGTAACAAGTTTACCTATTTGTCTATAGTCTATATTGTACGACGTGACTAGCAAAAGTCACTTAAAAGCTTTACAGATACGTACCTGTATATCTACATTTTTTAGAATAACAAGTAAAAGCGCTTAAATGTGGCGCAATAAAAAAAGTTCAGACTACTTATAGAATTATATATCACATTTATTTTTTTTTTTTAGTTATTTTTTTATTGTTGGTAACAATATAATTATTTTTCCTAGTATTAATTAGATGTATAATTATATTTTTGTTTCTTACCCACTGTACATTAGCTTAAAATGATTATAAGTAGATATGATACGTACCATGTCTCTCCATGCTTTACATGTTGGGTCACGCTTGACTGGAGATATAGGTGACATCCTGTAAAACTGATGCGTTGATAACTCATATGTATATATATATATATATATATATATATATATATATATATATATATATGTGTGTGTGTGTGTTTTATGATCTAGGTGGAGGCTCTCGAATCTCAGATGAGAGAGATGTCGTCATTAATGTCCGACACCGAGGCAAAGAGGTCGGAGAAGGAAAATGAATTGAAGGCTGCAGTAGACAAGATATGGATCTTGCGAGATATCATTACCGATTTGGAGCAACAGCTACAAGTCAAGACTGAAAAAGAAGAGTCCTTGCAAACGCAAATTAATCAATTGGAAACAGTGTTAACCGCGCAGACAAAGCATCAGCAGGAGATAGTTCAAGAGCTAGACGCTATCAGATCTGGTAGTGAGAACAGACACCTGAGTGAGCAGATCAATCATTTACAAGTAAGTAAAGTGAGCAAATGTATAAATAATATATGTGGGGTGAAAGTGGTTAAACGGGATAGCACTTTGTGTTTTAGGAGGAATTGAGTAAGCACAAATTAAGTTCGGAGCACTTCAACGTCAATTCATCCGTTTTGAAGCAGATGAAAGCTGAACTGCATGAGATGCAGAATCAATTAGACAAGAGAATTCGAGAGATGGAATCTGCTCACATGTGTGGTTCCAATCTAAGTTTGAGTCAGCCGAGCGAGGACGTCTCGATCAGAGAGCAAATTGACGCGACGAGATGTTTGACTCCGGACGATCCATCATCGCCGCCGATGCTACCGCTGGATCAGGTACTCAAGCTGAAAGACAAAATGTTGAAGCACGCGCGTGCAGAGGAGGTGGCCTTTAAGAGAATCAAGGATCTGGAGATGCAGTTGACAACAATGAAAAATCAGAATGAGGAATTATTAGTGGAACAGGAGATCTTGCACCAGACAGCATCCGAGCAATTGTTCCAAATTGAAGCGATGCGCGGTCGTTTGGAGGAGCACAAACAGAGCGCACCTTTTGCTCAGAAACAAGCGACATCCCGTTTAGAGTTGCAGTTGCACGAAGCTACCACAAAATATCATTCCTTGGAACAAACTATTACTGACAAGGAAATGGAGTTGAAAGAATTGAAAACTCAGCTTGACAGGGCTAATCAGTTATTGGCAGAGAAAGAAACAGAAATGGAAAATTTTATGCAATCAGAAAATGGCGCGCTACAAAAGATCGAGCGACTGAAAGAACAATTGAAGATCGTTCAAGAGGAAAAAAAGATGTTACAGATAAAAATTGGAACACAGGAACATACTCAACTGGAATTGCCGCAATTGATCGACACCATTCTGGCCGACAAAAACGAGGAGATCGATCATCTAAAAGAGCAACTCTCTAAAAAGGAGAAACAATTGAATGTCTTTTCGTCACTTGCTTTGGATGACGTGCAGTTGCGGGAGCTAACGAAGCAAGCGGAGGCCAAAAATAGCGCGCGAACATTAAGCGATATTCTCTCTATTCACTCGGAGTGCGAAGAATACCCTGAAGCTATTCGAGCGACTAATGCAACACTTGCGACATCACATAATGTCTCTAGCTTTAAAGTTCCTACGTCCGTATCGAAGAACACGTTACAGACAAACAGTCCTAACACTTTGGAAACACCAATGCTCGATATAGATAAGATAGACGCGCAAGTACCACCGTTGGATTTACATTCCCATACGCACAGTTACAGTAATGGTAATGTTGGTCACTCGGGAATGGAGTTGCAACGTTCTGGAGAGGATTCAAAATTATCATCTCCCAAAAACAACGATGTCAGCGAAGATTCTCAGCAAGTTGAGGAATTACTCAATGAAAAAGTGAAAGAGATCGAAAACTTGTCGAATCAGCTGCAAGTATTGCAACAAGAGCTGGACTTAAAGTCTGATCTTTTGAATAAATTCGAGACTGAGTTGATTACTTTGCAGAAACAGTATCAGAACTTGCAGGACGAATTTAAGGAGACTGTCGATAACTTGGTGCGAGATAAAAATTTCTATAGAGGACAGTACGAACTAGCCCAAGCGTCGGAAAGTAAAATAAAAAAGGATCTCGAGGAAGTAGAGAATATCCTGAAACTGAAGACGGATGAGTTCGAAGAGTACAAAGATAGGATGCAGGTGAATGAGAGAATCATCACGGAGTTAAATACAGAAAATACAAAGTTAAAGAGAGAGCTCGAAATTAGAGAGAAGGAAAAGATGAAAAAGAGCAACTCCTTGCTGCAGAATATGACGCAAGAACTGCAAAACTTCAAGGAGCTTATTCTAGATAAAGATATCGCATTGGAAACTCTTCAGACGCGCAATATTGAGATTGAGAATGAGAACAAACAATTATACGAATTTAAGACAAAGGTTCACGCGCGCGAGCGAGAGATCGCCGAGTTGCAGGATGAGATCCTGCGGTTGACGGATGGTTTGAACAATCGGGATCAGGTCATCCGCAAATTGGAAGAAATGGCGAGGCGAATGAGCGATGTTTCAGGAACGTCTTCGCCATCATCTTCTAGCAACAAGGACCAAGAGATTCATCATTTGCAAGAGTTTCTAAAAGAGAAAGATAAAGTGATCAGACAGATGAGCGATGATAGCAAGAGTCTGCATCGAGCATTAGAGACCATTCAAAGCAAGATGAAGGAATCGGGTAATATCGTGGAATTGAGAAGAAAATTGAAGGAAGAGCGCAGGCTGAACGAAGAGCTGAGAGATACAGTGCAGAAATTGCAAAAAGAATTAGAGGATCAACGTTCACAGGACGATAGCGATATCGAGGATATGGTCCAGCGAGAACTGAATCTTTCCGCTCGATTGGATAAGCAAATTATGCAAGTAATTAAGGATGACGAAGTCGTGGACGGAGTGACGGAGAATCAGCATCAAAAGACGAATGAGGTATGCAAGGACAACGAATTACTGAGAAGACTAAAGGATGATTTAGAA
This sequence comes from Solenopsis invicta, assembly GCF_016802725.1. NCBI lineage: Eukaryota > Metazoa > Arthropoda > Insecta > Hymenoptera > Formicidae > Solenopsis > Solenopsis invicta. Next base: position 9,306,942 of record NC_052674.1, on the reverse strand, counting down.
ATTGAACGAGACATAATGAGACATCAGCTCGCCGAATATGAAGATCGTATCCTACAATTGAAGGCGGATTTAACAGAGGAGATGAAGAAAGTAGCGAAGCTGGACAAGGAACTTGCGTCAGAAAGGAACGTGGTGAAATTCCTGAGAGGACAGATAGAAGAACATCGTCGGATGACGGAAGTAGGTCGAGTACAGGACACTGGGTTAATCGAGTTCTTGCAGACAAAGTTGAAAGCCTCTCTGGAAAACGAGGAAAGACTTCGTAATGATCTAGCGTCGATGAGACAACAGCAGATTAATCTTGATTCGCAGTTAACGTCTATGAGGAAGTTGATAGAAATTGAAAACGCCAATAAAAATTTGTCGAGTTTTGCTATTACACAAGATGTATCAAAGAGGTATGCGATTATTTATTCTTTTAAAAATAAATTTTTTAACTTTTTATTATTCTTGTTTATTATTTTTGTATTGTATTAGTTGTATTTATCTATTTGTAAACTTTTGTCGTAAAATATTGATGCTGAATAGAATCTAATAACATTTTAGCAAAATAACCACAAAAAAGTTGTTCCACAGATAACATTTTATCTCTTGATTTTTTCTTCTGTATTTAAGAACGAGCGAAAATCTCGAAGAAAGTCGTGAGCACAATACGGAACTACGAGAGAATATAAAGAAATTGGAGAACGAGATGAGTAAATACGAGAAGAAATTAGAGATTGCAACGGAGGAACAAGAAAGACTAATCAGCAGTCTGGCATTAACCAACGGTCTAAAAGAAATTGTAGAGACGGATCTGCGGAGAACTATGGAAGAGTTGAAAGCGCGAGAAGAGGACTGTAATTATTTGCAAAAACAGCTGAAGATGTTGACCGAAAGCAAGAAACAAGATCAACGAAACGCTGAACTGGACGAGATCAAAGAATTGCGTAGGGAAATCAACATTGCCCGGGAAATTAGGTTGGAGCTAGAGACCGATATAAATCGTGCAAAACAAGAACTGAAGGAATCCTCAAATCGGGAATTGAAGCTTGCGCGCACCGTAGAGGCTTTGAAAGAACGAGAGACGGAGCTCGATACAAAATTAACAGTTTCAAAAGAAAAAGAAAGGAAACTTAAGGATCTACTTGAGAATGTCAAGGACGTCCCCGCGAATTTCATGCAGAAAATTAAGGAGCTAAGTGAGACAATTGAGAAATACGCTGTCGAGAAAAGTAATCTCGAGGATAAAATTGGCAAGATGAGAACACATAGAGAAATGTTGTCGCAACGTGTAAAGTTGCTCGAGGGACAGCTGAAGAAATTGAAAACTACACAGGCTTCGAACCAACAAATGATTCCTATCGAGAGGGTATAGTATTTTATTTAATTATTTCGGTCTAATTATATCTAAAATTGAAATGATTTAATTTTCGTGTCTCGGAACCAAAAAAGTATTGACAATGATTTAATTAAGTTTAATTTTTATATTTTTTGTAACAATCTGTATTCTTATATAGAGACTAATAGATAACTATAATTATGCTGCAGAGTAGATAGCAACAAAGTATGAGAATTTTACATTTCAGTTACAAAGCTTCTACGGCAAATATCTACGAGTGGAGAGTAGACGGAGAGCATTGGCCTATCAGAAGAAGTACCTGCTCTGCGTCATCGGCAGCTATCAGTATTGCGAAGAGAACACGCTATGCGTGCTCGCGCAGTTAACTCAAGATCAGCGCTCTTACACGCGATTGCCTCACAACAGGAAGGTGCGTTTCAAAATTGCCGTGTTCGTGATAGTCAGTATACATAGGATGAAATGGTTGATTCAACGCTGGCGAGTGGGGAAACGCGTGGGTGCTGAGGCTATCATGGGTGGTACCGATCAATTAATTGATTTACCGCCTGCCCGGAGAACTGCATCGAATCATTCTCCACCCGTGAGAGAAAGAGCGACAAAGTAAGTAAAATGATAATCAAGTATATTATTAAAACAGAAGGCTTGACGAGGTAAATTTAATAAATGTAAAAAGAATTGCGCAAATAAGAGTCGGCATAAGATTTGTTTGTGTGTGTAATTTAACTGCGGTTAATTTATACACGCAAACCTTGTGCTGGCTTTTATTGACAATTCTTTTTATATTTATCAAATACATTATTTTTATGAAACTTTTTATGAAATTTAACTAGAAAGAGATAATTATATTGAAAATTTGTAATAAATATGTAAAAAAAGACGAGCTAAAAGATATTCAAAAACGAAACATGCATTTCTCCTTTAGAAATTTATTACATGTTTCGTTTTCCAACTTTTTTTTGTTGGAAGATATTATTTTGTTTAAATCGCACTGACTTAAAAGTATTATTAGATTTTTCAAATTGCGTTTCGATCATTTCGATTATTTAGTGACATTCGAAATATATCTTGTGTTTTACAACTATATTATTCATTATATTGGATTATATATTTTAGTGGAGGTAGCAGTTTTTCGCTCGGGCAGTATTACCAAGAAGTAAGAAATTTCCAAGAAGCACTCGGCTCAGTTATGGCAGAGTCTGGTACTAGTCATATTATCTCAGAATAACGTTATATGTATATTTTTAGACTTACAGATCGTAGAAATTTAGCTGTACAGTGTTAATATTATGAATATCATATAATTGTTCAAGTAGCATACAATACAGTTCGCGTTTTTTAAAATAGTTTATTAGTAAGTCCGTGGCTTCTTTTTTGTTTTAGATTTTTGGACACAAGTAAATACTTGACACGTGACTGATTTTAAATTTCTGAATATGTACATTTGACTAACTTAAAACCTTAGTTAGATTTTTCTATTGAATTATAACACTTAAAATTAAAATTCTCTTATTCAGCTTGAGACATATATTTGTTCTTGAAACCGTACACTTTCGTAATGTGAAACTGAATTGCGAAGCTATTTTATCATTTATTATGTTTTTCATTTTTGATAAACGCGCTCTGTATTGTGTAACTAAATTGCAATCGTCGACGATCGATCTGCATGGGATTTCTATTTCCGTTCGACTGCACGTTCTGCATCCCTCTAATTATCAACAACTAATGGTGAGAATGTGAATTTCGTCAGCTCGACCGGAAATAATTGAAGCTGGGCATTTATATGGACTCTGTAATAAACTGCCGGTTTTTATATATTTTTAACTCATTATCATTTTTCATGTGAGACTTTGATTGATCCTATTTTTCTCTTACTGATCTTGATGACGCAATCTCGAAGCGTCATTTGTGAATTGCGAAAAACATTAATAATAAGACGTTTATTAATAAAGTAAGAAGGATGCGTGCATGTGAAGTAGGTTTTAGCGTTGTAAGACACGAGAGAGGCTTTTATCGGATGTTAGCGAAGTAAAAGCAATTTCTGCGAAAATCATAATCGGCTTTAAGCCAGACGTTGCTTTTACGACGTATTGTTATTACGTAAGTTATATAGATATATTGTAAGTAGTATAATAAATATGTGAACCTGCGTGCCTTGTACGTCGTAAAACGCGTTCATTATTTATTTATCAACTGATTGTAATAAGCTTTTTATATATCGCAAGTTGCATGTCGTTTTCCTGATATCTGTAATAAAGAATCAATTTTTTTAATACGTCTAATTCTTATTCAATATGAAAACTGACGTGAAACAGAACAGTGACACTCGTAAAAAATTAAAACACTCAATTTTATTCGTTATTTTCGTCTTGTTGTAATTGTACTACGTGTTAATAGTTGGGGAGAGACACGCGACCACGTTTTTAGTATATATATATATATATATTTCTAAAGCACTATATATATATATTTACATATATACAATAGAGTGTATGATAAAATATATAATAATCGACTAATCGGTTTTCATTAGCGCTATTTTTCTAAATTTATCTAAAGATACGTTAATTTCAAGTTTTAGATATATATATCTATAAAGTTAAGGCTTGCTTCTTGCTAAAATGACAACTTTTTTTTATGCACTCTCTTTTTTCTTGTTTTTCTTCAATTTTATTATAATTTCTTAAAGCAGGGGTACAGACTCTTGCATAAGAGAATCAATCAATCAAGAAGCTTTATTTCCCTCTTCATGATAGAAATGAAGAACTCTGACTGATTAATTTTCTTATGCGTTATGCAAAAGTCTGTGCTCCCACTCTTAAATTTCGTTAACTGTGCGTCGATATAGCGAGATGTAAAAAAATTTGAACTGAGCTTGTCCGAATGTCAAAAGAATGTCAATCTTATGTATCTGATTATTGATAGAAGTAAAATACTTTCTTGTTAGGTGGTGAAGTTGCGTTTTACGCCGCGTTTAAGAGAAATTCGTTAGGAAAATTGAAGAAATAGTTCTCCGCAGATGTATTTTGAACGTTAGTATTAATAATTACTTTCACATCGGCTTATTTATCTATAATGCATAGTGCAAGTTGGAAACTTATTCAAGATCCGCTTGATATACCATTCGAGAAGTAGGTGAATTAAAAAGAATCGGTAAGAATTCATCCTTGTAAAGTCATAAACTTTTGATCTCTATAACGAGAGACTGGCTTTACGTGTCATACGCGCTTCTCCACTCTTCGTTTCTACTTATTTTTACTTATTTTTCTGGGACGAATTTGCCAGTTTTAAGAGAACATTATAATACCTAACTTTAGACTGCGTTAAAGCAATTTTTCTCTTCCTTCGTGTTCAATGTTTACGAATATAGTGGTTGAACGCCCATTATATTCAGAATACAAAGAGATAGAGAATCTAAAAAAGTGCTAAAGTCTTGAAGTTCTAATTTCGAGGATAAAGTATTTATACTATCACTGAAGATGAGTATGTGTATATGTCTCTCGCTCATTCCTTTTAACTCGCCTATTTTTCTACCGACTCGATCTTGTTTTACGAGCTAACAAGATGTGCTCGTTATTAATTTTAGCGAATCTTATGACTAGAACATGCGTCCTTAAAATTCGTCGCGTTGAACGGCACGAAGTAATCGTCGTGAAGTTGTCTGACGATATTTTCTATCGGGCACAACTTGACGCCGCTCTTCTTGCCCGTAAATTCGCCGTCATCGTTGACGTAGGTGTTCGCATTCCTGCAAAACGGCACTCTCGGCGTGAGATCTCGGCCGTTGGCGACGATGCGGAAGTAAAAATCGCTGGCGAGGCGATTGTCGTTCCGCGGATTGATCTTGTAGACTTCGATGACGAGTCGCGAGGCGTAGTGGGTCGCCACGTCCGAGACTACGCCGAGCGCGGTGGCGAGGTACTCTAAGGTCTTGTCGTGGCCGGAATAGAGGACGATCTTGGGCCGGGACTCGGAGATGATGCGCAGCATGAAGGTGACGATGCCTCGCAGCATCCCGTACGCCTTGAGCAGCCCGTACTTGTTGCGGCTGCTGCTCTTGGCGACCTGCTTCGACTCCCAGTCCGTGTAGGCGAACAGTCCGGTAACGTGGTCGCTCTTCACGCACGTGCGCTGGGCGTCGAGATCCGCGCACGGCAGCGAGGCGCCGTGACAGACGTACGTTAACAGAGCGTCCCTCAGCGTGTTCGGATCGCACGTCTGCGCCTGGTCCGGAAGTTCGAAAACGGCGCTCGCCGCCTGCTTGATCAGCTCTCCGACGGCCGGATGGGATTTCAGATGGTTGGAGGTCTCCTGGGGAAAGTAGAAGTAACGTGTCTGCAGAGGCCCTCGCGTTATCCTCAACGTTATCATGACCGCTCCCTCAGGAGTCCTCGGCGAATATTTTATTCAGATCGAACTGAATTATTCTTTTGATACCAATAACCAGCGGAAGTGCGAGCAGACACCTCGATAGAAACTACGGTAATAGAATTAAATAGGCTTTGGAGATTTGTAAAGAGCCTTCGTCTATTATCTAATGTACTTGATCTTAGATGTAACTTCGAATTCTTTCGATAATTCATTTTCTGATTGAAGATATCCTGATCTTTTTTTTTTCAATTTAAGATTTTTATGAGAAAATCAATTATCGAAATGTTCGGAGAGTGTCCTCGAAGTTTTAGAAGAGATCCATATTTTCGCGTGCATTAAACATGCGATATCCGCCTCCACGTGTCATGTGCGATACACGGACAGCAAACGAAGGCAGGCAACTTACAAGGCAAGATTATTTTTGTAGGAAAAAATTCTTATCGCGTGCGAGTATTTTATTCGGATAACGCGCTGACAAATCAACGTTTGCCAGTCTAGAATGACCTAGATAATTTTATTGGATTTCCCGAGGAAGCAGAGAGAAAAGCGATGTTGATGCAGATTATTTAACATGTTTCCGAGAAAAACTGGAATGAAAGATTTCAAGTCATTAAAACTTCTTCGCGACACGGAAACAGCACAAATGTAAATTTATCGTGTCTTCCTTAAGAAGGTGAAAGCGACAAGTCCGTTTTACATACATCTTCAAAAAATTAAACGAAACTGCGCAAGAGATCCGACGAAGATTTAAATTATTTCGCATAAAAAAGAATTTAAAAGGCGATGTTTCAGGATTGTATTCCTTAAATGCAACGTACTATTCGCGTAGATTTTTAAACGATTGCGAAGTTTGTTACGATCGCTCGAATTTTACAGGAAATGGCCATCAACGTAATTGATCTCTGCCTCGTGCATCGAATGCAGGCAGAGCTGGCAAAATTCCACATTTTTTTTAGATAAAGTACCGGTGGATTCATGCCAGTGGTAAAAGCCGGCATTTTCTGGAAAAAAAACCTAGTCTTTTCTAAAAATAAACAGAAAACAATGAGAGAGCGTTGTCAATGGAATGAGTCAATTGAGAAAGTGTTTTCCAATTCAAGTTTTATCCAAAATAAAATCCGTAATAGATTAGAAACTGACGTAGCAAATAAATTGGTTTTTTGTTACAAGGTGTTGAATGGTAAACTCGAAACAGATTTAGATTGATAAGAAGTTCTTAATTCTATTGCTATTATGTATTTTTCATTAAACTAAAAATTAATATTAAATTTAGCAATGCTATATCTCCAAAGTTTTTGTTTAAAAAAATATATATATTTCACGTACTAATTTGAATTGAAGAAGACTTTATTATTATTATAAGGTTTTTCTATTGGTTAAATTTTTTTTTAATCAATGGTTAGTATATATGAATTAAAACAAAAATATTTTTTTACATAAAATTATGTAAATACATTTTAATATTGTATATTAAATTCGAAAGACCTTCCTTTTATTGAAAAAGTCTGGGATAGTAAAACCGGAATTTATCGTATTTTTCTTTCTATCCACTGGTTTTACCGGACAACCCTGAATGCAGAAGATTACAAGGTAGACGGGTTCTTCGCGTGCATATTTACCTTCAAGTGCTGCTTCAGGAACTTCTCGGCGGCGGGACAGGCGCACTCGTTGCTGCAGAATGCGTAACTCTGGCTCTCCTGCAGGTTGATCCTCGCCAGGCTCTGGAAGCCGTCGTTCTCGAAGAGGGCGTACAGCAACGCGACCGCGCTCTGCACGGTCCTGCGATAGGAGGTACTGTAAACGATAACGTCCCTGCCGTACGACGTGCCGTTTCCGAGGTTGAGCCGGTGATAGTACGCGTTTCTCAGGGCGACCCCGGTCTTCAGCAGCTGCAGGACGCCGAGAGTAGTGAGCTGGCCGATCCTGCAGTCGCGCGCGTTCGTGGGCAGCACGGGGAGGCCGTGGAACGGGCCCAGGAACTGGGCCCAGGCGGCCCGCGAGTAGCTCGAGGCGTTCTGCACGAAGCTCACGTAGTTCTCGTAGATGGTCTCGAGCTCGCCCGTGGCGCCGAACTCGCCGCCGCCGCAATTGATGCTGCTTATGTTCCGTATGTGCGTCAGAGGACCCCGGTCGCCGTGACGGATGAAGATCAGGATGCCGCTCAGTGTCAAGTTGCCGTCGAGCCTCCCTGTTAGAAAGTAAGGAAGCGCGACGTTTTATGCGCGTACACGCAATATACGATAATAGGATAATTTTGAAACACGTGCGCCGTATGCACGCACTTGTGCAAGAAGAAAGTGATTTACACCGATTTCTAGCGACTCTCGAGTGAGATCAAACGGGATTATTGACTCCGTGCCCATTTACTATTTATTGTGATTATCATGCGCGAAGAGCTTCGATGATCGACTTCTTTGATACTTGGGGTAACGCTTAATATATGATGGATGAAAATTATTGATTAATGATATGAAAGTGTCGGTCATCGTGACTAGTGTATCACATTTTTTATTGCATACTTTTTCTTTTTCGTGCAAAAGTATAAGAATAATTGTATGAAGGTACCTTCAGTGTCTGCGGCAATCTCGTGCGGTAAATTGCAGAAGCGAAAGATCTTCTTCGTCTTCGCGTCCGATTTCAAGTTCCTCGGGAATTCTCGCAGCGATAAATCATTGTTCGGAACTCTCGTTTGCACCGAGGTTTTCTCATCTACGCCGATATATTTGTACATACCTGCACGATAAAGGAGAAACCATTTGTAAACGACAACTTCTAAATCGAGAAAAAAAGTCTTATTTCACATAATTTTACTCATCGTAACAATTTATGTCATCAGATGCCGGTTTCAAAAACAGCTTTTAAATCGACAATAAAATTTTACTTTATAATTTTGCTCTCGTATTATTGTTGCAATTTATATTGTCTAGTCTTTTTATTCCAGTCCAAAAATTTCCTTCTTTTTTGACGCGTTTTAATTTATTCTGCCAATAGGATAAAGTCGGTATATACGCCGCAGCTATCGAAAATTTAATTTATTAAGTATTATTTACTATGTTTAAGGAAAATAAATTAGGCTAATAAAAACTTCATACTGTTTACTATTATAAAAGAAATTTTAAGTATGAAATATTTCTTTTCTTATACTTGAAAAAAAAAAAAAACTTAAAAAAATCCTTGCATTTTTGTCATATAAAAAAAGTGGCGGGATTTACGACTACTCATGTGTAAGATACACGGCGCATCGAAATTTACAAATAATATTTTCAGATATGATATAAAATAACATAATAACTTACAAAATGTGTTTATAAAGTTTATTAGGGAATAAGAACAGTAAATATGTATTCAAAGTAATAATAACGCAATATTAAAGAAATTAATATGCACAGATATCAACAGAGTGCACATTGTGTTCTCAACATAGTGCTCAACATAGAGTAAGTGCTGCTTTCCAATCACGCAGTGTCTGTATTACGGCATAAATCCCGTTCGCTGAAAAGGCCGTATATCCTAAACAAATGGAATATACAAGATATCAAACTAAATAAAGAATACAAGAGCTATGCACTTGAATCTTGCTTGTATTTTATCCTTTACTATCGCTCTACATTTACATATCATGAAATAATCATTATGCCTTTTATATTTTCTACAGTAATTATTTTACGTAGACGGTAATACACGATCGCGCTACTTCTACGTGAAAAAATTAATTCAATTTACGATATTTTCGTTAATATTAACAATAAAAAACTGTAATTACAATACAATACTAATATAACATAAAGGCACATAACAAAATAGTTCTGAGCAAACTATCTTTATTTCTTCTATTTTTTCTGACTGCTGCGGCGTACATTCCCCCGCGGCGTAAATACCGACTTTACCCTATATATGTTAACATGAAAACAATTGAATTTACATCTGTATTCAACGGTTCTTAGGTTGACAATAAAATTTTATTTCATGTGACTCTGCTCATATAGTATCATTATAGTTTATACACGTATTATCGCGGTTTTATTCAAAAAATTCAACGTTCTCTCTCAGCATTTATTTACGTACTTTAATCTCTCTTTCTCTTTCGCATATTGATTTAATTTGACAATACATGATATCATTAAAATAATTAATATGGAACGGATCTGTATCAAGGGAAAATGTTAGGTCCGTTCTCAATTTATATTTCGGCGAAAAATTTAATAACAGAAAAGTTCTTCTTTGTCGAATAGAGAGATTATGATAAATCTGTTTTTTCCTGGCAGTCGATTTAGCATACATGTCAACGACTATGATTGGACACTTCCCCTGACTTCGCGACAAAAAGAAATAGTCGTCGCCTTGATAACGTCCATCTATATTATCCGTTATTGAAAAACTGAAGCGTTCTATTATTACGATTCTATTATTAAAGCCGACGTGATAACGCGAGCAGAGAAACGTTCAAGTAGCTGCGCGACAGCTCATCCACATATATGTACATCCTATCCTACATTTAAAAATAAAGACCTGTGCCAAGGGATTGAAAGATTTAAGCACCTCGAAGGAAATTCGACGGATGACGATATAAAACCCGAGAGACGATCGTAAACGAGCGGCGCGAAGACAATTTTCCTTTTCCCGTGTATATATATTTTTTAATTCAAGTGGTATGTATTATACCTCTAATCTTTATTTTTTCTTTATAAAACCCAAGTGGTACCATCTTTGTATTCCCATTGAAAAGTCTTCCCGTTCCAAGTAGTATGTATAAATACTCAAAAAAATTTGTTCCTTCTCGTATATATATATATATGTATATTGTATTATACATATCCGATCAATCTCGTCGCGAATTCGATGTTTTCTTTCCGCAACGCAAGACGCAAAACGAGATGTATCGTTTGCATTGTCACATGCGGATCAGCGTCGAACGATTGTCGCGCGTGCCTGCCGCAGGCAGCGTCGAGATCAGGAGGATTCGCGATTCGAAACTACGCCGATCTCTACTATATACATGTATACGGCACTCGGCGGGGATCGAGCACGTTGGTTACGTTTACCAGCGACCAACAGGAAGATCCACACGCTCAGAATCACGTAGCAGTAGAACGCCCTGTGCTGGTAGGACAGTCGGACCATTTCCGCGAGCATCCCTCGGCGGTGTCCGGTCCCGAGGGACCGATTCGCAGGCGGGCGAGCGGCAACGGCGTCCCGACGACGTCACGGCGACGACGATGATGACGACAACGTGGAGCGGCGCGAGGACGAGGACGCGACTTGATTTCCGTCCCGCACGTAGGGGCCGATCGAGGCTGCATCTTCAGACGCCCGTCGACCACGCTTTCCGCATATTTGTCGACGGTCCTGCGACAAAAGGTACTGCGCCCGACCAAGGGACAATCGACGACGACAACGGCGACAGCGAAGGGTGACCACGAGAATCGAATCGTCGACCTCCCTGCGGCGCGTACGCCCGAGATGGAACTGCCGGTTCTGACATGGCGATAAATAGGGGTAGCACTTGCGGGGGTTGTTTCAGGCGCACGCGCCACCCCGCCGATTACCCTCCGCCCTGAGCAGCCGCGCGACCAGAGTTCTCCGCGAGAAAACGGGCTGGTCGGTCTACAGGGTGGCTCACCCGCGACGTTTATCGACCTTCCCTTATCCAGCGTGGTTATCGAATGCGGGACGTCCCCCGCGAGTCGTCGTCGTCGTCGTCGTCGTCGTCGTCGTCGTCGTCGTGACGGTCGGTTATGCACTCTCCGTCGAGAAGACGGGAGAACGTTTACGTCCCCGTCGTCACGTCACGTCGCGGAATATTAAAAACACATCCCCCGGACGTAATAATGAGCTTTCTCTAACAATTACTCGCCTGGCCTGAGGAGACGTCAAGATGACTGACGGTTTATTCCTTCGCCTGACCGACTTTTACGGCTAAACACAATTCAAATGTCTCTCTCTCACACACGTAGACGTTTCTCACACGTCTACTTTAAGAGCGTAAGAAATGTATTATTTGTCCTTTTTTTCGGCACGCTCAAGTTCCCGCGTAATCACACGGCAATTTTGATGCTGAAAATACCTTTTACCATCCATCCCATCGTGAACATTATTTCTTCTTTTTCTGTCGAAAAAGAGAAGAGATTTCTTCTTTTTCTGTCTATCTTAATAGGGGATAAGCTGTTTTTTTTTCTCTCTTTTAGGACAGAAGGAGAATAAAATAAAGGGAATTGGAGAAGTAAAACGGCTTTAACAATAATAGTTTCTCTAAAGTTGCGAGCCGCTCGTAGCAGACGTGCCGAATCTCTGTGTTATTTCATTAAAAGGATTAGCCCGCATTAATTCAACGGTGTATAATCCCGGGCTGCGTTTCCTTTGCGTACGCGCAACAGCGAGCTAAAATTATCGTCGTATCAAGCGCTGCAATCAGATTAAAGCCGGTTAATTCCGGTTGCCTCGATTTTCGAAATTAATCGGTTTAGAATGGGGAGGGGAGGGGGAGAAAGAGGAGTATCCGGTTACATGGTGAGATCACCCTTCATTACAATTAAACGCGGAATTCCCGTCGATTCGGGGAGCGTTGGCGATTCGACCTCGCCGCGTGATTGCGCCGCGCCGCTTCGTTTCGAAGGCTCTCGGAGCAAAACGTCGCAAATTTATAAACAACTGCGACGTAGACATGTACTCCGCGACTTCTGCGGGATGAGGTAAACGCGAAAAGCAAAGTCCGCCCAGGACGACGAGGACGGGAGATCGTGCCGAGGAAAGCGGATGACGTGATATCATACACGGCGCGAATGGTTTCGCCGCGCTCGACTCTCGGCCCGGCCTCGTAAATATATTCCGTTTAAGACTGATAGCTAGATTGTCCCGCAGTTGACGCTCGGTCTCGGGGTTCTCATATCGGGGCAGTTGATGCGACGTTACACTCGGCCGCAGGCCGAGTTACACGCGGGTAATCGCGCCCGTCTAGCGACGTCGCGCAACGCGCGCACCGCGCTTCGCCGGCCACGCAACTGCAGTCATTGGTAATTGAACGCCCCCGCGGACATTGCGGACTTAAACGGTCCCCAGACGAGCGATATTCTTTGTTAATAAGGAATCCCCTCCATCGAAGACCCAAGAGCGGTGCCGTTTGCTAGAGGAGATAGGACAAATGCGTTCGGTGAACCAATTAAAGATGTCGACTCGCACTGAGAAACAATTGTTTTGTATCTGCGACTATAATTGCACGATGAAATAATTATGGTCAAAAGTTCTATTCTTATTACTGCTATAATGTTAGTAATTATATCCTACGTTTGCGGTTTTACTAACTATGAAAAAATTTCACTGTAAATTATGATAATTTCAAATATTGTATAGTAAAACATCAAGATACTGATGCTAAAAATAAAATAAACAGTTTTGTAAAACAGTAAAAGCAATCACAATTATAGCAAATATAATTATTTCTTCAACTTTCGCTTACTATTTACGTAGTGATAAACTAAAAACTATAATTTGCATGGTTAAAAGAAATATAGTTAACACCAAAAATGATTGTTCATACAGCCCAGAAGCTTACAGAAATATTGTAACAATATTGTTGCAACGTTGCAACAAATGTTGCTGCAAGCTATATGCTGTATGGATACGAATTATCATTAAATTATAATAATTGAGATTTTTTTTTCAGTGCAGTTTTTTCTTTTTTAAGAGAAGAAAAAATTTTTGTTAAATATATTTATTTTTTTAACACAAATATAAAAGAACACTATCGATGAGAGCAAGACATTATCAGTTTTATAAATCGGGAGAGCATTATTCAAAACTAAAACTGTTGCGAGAAAAAGTAGAAGTGACGATATTTCGCGCTGCCTCGTTTAGTTTATAATTATGTAACGGTAATTGGGAAAGCTGCCAATATCAGCCGTCAAAACGTCTGTTTCTCTTAGCTAAACTTCTTGCACTGTCTTTTCTCTATTTTTCAACGCAGAGAGAAAATATCGTATCGTACTTTTTAAAACAAAACAAATTTATTGCGAGTTTAAGAATAAATACTGTTATTGATTTTATTAAATTAATTTAAATTTCTATTATTATATTTCGTAAAATAATATAATAATATCAAGAAAAAAAATATATATATGAAAATACACATAATATGATTCGTGCAATAATTAAATTAATGTATCAAAGCGCATATAGCTCGTAATAATTAAATTTTACAAAATTTACATCGCGCAAATATATTCAAGAAATTCTGTAATTCGCCAAAGTATTTAAAATAATAATTATGTAAAAAAAAGAATTTATTTTTTACTTTTCTCACAATAAGTAAGTCTTATAATTATTCATTACAATTAATAGTTTTTTTAGCCGTTAATAGTTTTTTTTTATCATTTATCGGATATCACTGCTGCAATATCAGTGCTCTTTATGTGTACGACCAGAAAGAAATGACGCAGCATTCCTTCTGGAAAACTCTTATTCATTTGTCGAAAAAGCGATTTACTTATCTGAAAAAGGAGCCTCCGAAAATGAAAGATCCAATTTCAGGATATTACTAATCCAGGCTTCAGGCGCCTATAGGGACAGGCACGCAGGTACATGAGAAATAAGAATTGTTAGAAACGGCACGGACACGAATAACTCATGTATATCACTGCAAAGTTAAAACTTATAGTTATACATTCCCGAAATAGATGAAATACGTGAGAGATACGCGATGCTCACAATTGTAGTACACAATGTAATCTTTAAAAGCGGCAAATCGCGCAAGTCTGAATTTATCGCGAAAAATATTAACCTGGCCGAGATAATATTTTTCGGAATAAACTCTTAGTCTTCTTTATCTCGTAAATGTATGTAAATTCACCTAAAAAATTATTGAGCACTAAGAGCCGCTTTCGATCGGTAGCTATTCTCGTTACTTAAAAGTGTGCAGCTTGCGGAGGGATTAGAGGCGCGATTAATATAAATATTACTTGCAGTACAATACGTGAGAATCCTTTAATCGCCCACATTAATCGCCGTGCGACTATCCCCGCCTTGGCATTGAGGAGTGACCGCCATTTCTTTAATTTATTAAGTCTCTCATTGTCTAACGTCGACAACGAGCGAGAGAGCATCCGGTAGTGACGCAACTCGCACATTATACGTGAGGAATAAGTTTGTAGTAGGCCGCACATGTTCAGGGCATTGTGCGACTTTTCTAGACGCACAGCTGAGCTATAAACACTTCCGTCGTCGCGACGGTGTCGCGTCGTCGTATCGCTTCATATAATCCCGCTTCGAAAATCGTAAGCTGATTTGAGAATTCCTCTCGCGGTCATTGTTCCGCATCGACAATCGCGAGATCAAAGTCTTTCTGCGACTCGCGCGGCCTAGAATGCATCTTCCCTCAAGGATCGTCGATTGCGCGCGTTTCAAGTGTGACGATGATCCCACTCTCCGTTTCGTTATCGTTATCATCGTCGCATGTGCCCCGCGTGCCCCGATCCCGCAGCCTCGGCAAGATTCATTACCACCGTCACGGAATGTCATTGCAGTGGTAATGATAACGAACACCCTCGTAATACGATATGCGCAGCAAGCAAGATCTCATGAATTCGTGATCTACCTATTTGCTTCGTAAGGCTGCCGCTCTTTTTCAACAACTTGGTATTTCTTCAGCGCATTTTCTCAACAACGCGATTATACGCGAGTGACGCAAATTATAACGGACTGTAGAAAATTAGGCCAGCAAAAGCATTGCAATTAATTAACGAGAACAATGAGAATTATCGGTTATTGTGAATCATAACATTATACCAAACTATAATACAGAATGTATATTGTAATAATTAAATTACGTTGCGTTTATACACAAATTGTTTTGATGTAACAACAATTCCAATTCGATCCAACATCGAATAGAAAATTTCATTTAAAATAAAAGTTAATTAACTTTTTGTCAAAAAATCTGAAATAAATTCAGTATTGATTTTATTTTTACTTGACACATTATTTACTCCACTTTTACCATACAAATAATTAAATTTTAAATTTTAAAAATGAATAGCTAGAGTTCAATAATTTTTCACGTGTAAAATTATTAAAAATTACGATTTGTCTTCTAACTCATAACTTTTTAATTTTTATTAATGAACCTTTTAGAAAATAATCTAAAAAAATATATTCTAAAATTCGAAAATTTAAGAAAACGTGGAATTAAATTTTTTTTTTAATTTTTGGGAATTTTCTTTTCTCAGACTTAATATTCGTGCGAAAGTATATTCTTAAAGATGTATTCTCTTTGATTAAAAAGTGAGATTATACTTTCCATTTCTTTTGGAGAAAAGAATTGTATAAGTGGTATACTCAGGCACTTCCTTTGGAAAGAAATGTGGACCAATCTGAATCGTTGTTTTTGGCTTAATGCGGATTGTCGCGAGACTACCTACTTAAAGATTCTATCTGAAAAAAACCGAGTAATATCTTAAACCCGCAATCTTGGTCGTAATCGACGGACGCACGCTCTTACTGAAATTAGTGAAATTCAAGCGGACGAATGACGAAAGCGAGTGTCTGGAGAAACTAGATTAGATCGCGCAAAGTGCCAAATTACATATCTCAAGGGTGCAGCCGTGAAAGTGTCGGCATTTCACGGGCTTTGTGATATTTTAACGCCATTCCGTGATTAACCCATCTTATGGACATAATGTTGTTTACATAACAATTACTTCATTCAGTCTACTTGTCTTCAGAAAATTGTATTTGTTTTAACTAATACTCCAATGTAAAACAATGTTGTATGTTTCTTCACTAAACATATATATTTAATTGCTCACACATAAAATTGATAGTTGCAGTAAAAATAATATCTAACATTTTTTTTAAACATACACACGTATAGGCTCGATTTTCTTAATAATATAATATTATCGTAATTGCTCAACGTTTCCGATTCAACATCGAATAGAAAACAATTTATTTAAAATAAGTGTACAGAAAATGTCTGCTCATAAAATTAGAATTTTCAAATTATTGTAATCAGTGGGTACGTACATTTTTCTAAGTTAAACAAAAAGGATTTAATATACGCCTAAAATTAATAAAAAAAAAAACAAGTTTAATTTACATTTTTAAATCACATGAAATATTTGCATTTTTTTTTAAACATATTTTATGTTGAACGTTTCTTGCATAAGTAGCATAAGTCAATTTATCTGCAAGATAAGATGCGAAATGCAAGATGCATTCTTACAGATATAAGAATGTATCTTATATTATAGAGGTGCAAGACGTATTTTATATCTTTTGTATCTACGAATACATTTTATACCTTACAATAAAGGTTTTCAATCTTCTTTTTTCCAAGAAGATTGTATTAAAATTTTTGTAATGATTGAGAGTACAGGCTAAAGATTTCATTTTTGAAAATCAAAAGTAAAATATCTATGTTTAAAATGTTTTTTATATAATAAATACTGACATATTTCCTGATGCCTGCGACAGGTTAAATGTACCTTTATCTTATTGTTAGAGATATAAGAAAACTTGTAAGGTATTCGAAAATTCCTTGAGTTTATCAGAATCCGTTCTATACATTACAATCCATCTCTCGATCTTATATATTGTGAAGCCAGGATTTTACCTGATTTTATCCTGAAATCTACCTGAGCAGGTAGGTGACCCTAGCACAGGAATGTCAGGATGACCATTCATCAGCTTGTATTGTTATCTAATCGATTTTTTTTGCGTGTGTATCTTATAGCAGTATCGTAAAAGAAGACCCTTCACAATTCGTGCTTGGAGCATTCCCACACTTTCAGAAATATTGTCAGCTGTCGGGATTAACTTTACAAAACAAAAACATTTTTTTTTATTCCTTCATCAATGTAAACAATATAATTTCCGTATTCTATGTAAATACAAATTATACACTTTTTGTTTACCTTTTAACATTTGATAATTTCGTAGAAGCAATTTTATTCTATGAGAATGCTAATGGCGTGATTTAATGACCTCGAAGAATTAGAATGGCTGATTGCATATCATTTGCTTAATTGTAAATCGTATTTCATTAATATTGTATATTTTTACTTAATATAAGCAACATTTTGTATTATAATAGAATATTAAAAACAGATATGATACAGAAAAAAAATTTAACAGGTTTTACATTTTATTATACACGTGCTAAAAATACTTTTAAAGCTACAACTGATGTTAATTTTTAATTAATTAACTTTGTTAATTAATAATGTAATCGTGCAATTTTAAACAGAATTGTTATATTTGTAGGAAAACAGGTTTATATAGAATATTTTACATTCATTATACATATATTTGCAATTATTACAAATTTTGCAAAAATTTTATAAAATTGATCTTTTTATAAAATCTATCAAATTTTCTAAATGCTACTATAAATTTTATTATAACAGATGATATTAATTTAAGACTGATAAACGTAATATTAAAACTAATCATTGATATAGGTAAAAATGTCAATTGCAAAATTAAATTCAACCCAGTTTTAATTCTTACTTTTGCATTGTTATAATTTATTAATTATAAAATACTTGATTCTTTTTCAATAAATTTATTAATAAAATAAGTATCAGTTAATGATATCTTATATTTTTAATTATTTTAATTCATGAATTCAATATGAATTAGAAGATCCGTAGGTACGATTTAGTCGATTGTCTAATAAAAGTACAGAATTTATCTGAAACACAATTTCTAGCTTTTACGTGTGCATAAATTAGTATTAAATAGAAAATGCATATGAGGCTGGCGTGATTTTATTCGGCAAGTTGCTTAACGTGTATCTTTTTCACGCAATAAATTTTGTCATGGAATCTAATCTAAAATGGATTATAAACGATATTTTAGAAAACCTTTTTATATTCAATGTAGAGAAGATAAAGTTGCTGAATGCGTACGTGACTTAAGTTATATATTTTTTTTATTATAATATATTAGGTTGACGAAAAAGTCATGTTGTTTTATTTTAGATGTAAATGTAGGACATTTTTCATACAAAGTAAAAACTTTTATTTACATAAAAAACAAAATGACATGACTTTTTCGCCAACCTAATGTAATAAAAAAAAACTAACTTGAGTCACGTACGCATTCAGGAACTCTCCGTTACAAATTAGAATATAAAAAGGTTTCTAAAATAACGTTTTTACTACGGATCTCCATTTTAGATTACTTAATAGATTCCGTGACAGAATCTATTGCGCAGAGTTGCGATGAAAAAGGTAAAACGTTAAACAACTTGCCGAATAAAATCACGTTAGTCCGTAACGTTGAATAAATCTTCGAGGAATTTCCCCGAAGTGGTGGAATATATATCTGTAAATGTATATATCGCGGAACGATCGAGTCAATCAAGCGCGAAAACGTGACGTAAAAGGAAACTGCCAGGTCGCGGAGATCAGTAAATGCGCTGCGTTAGCTAGTCACCCGGGACTTTTATCGTTCCCGCCGTAATCTGCGGACAGGGGTGGAAGGTCAGGCCCGGGTGTCGTGACGTTCTCGGGGAGATAATGCATATATTTACGGTGCTTATCAATTTTCCTTTGTCCCTGTTAATGCGTGCCAAGGCGTAGTTCGTTATCGTCGACATGTGCACGCGCACGCTCACGCACTCGCGCATGCACGGTATGGACCAGTTCGCTCGCTTTTATGCTACGCCGAAAAAATAAAACTCGCGTATCACATCACGCGGAGGTATCACGGATGTCCTGGACGTTCGACTAACGGTATGTCCCGGGGAGAGAAGAAGAAAAAGAGAATTGGCTGACGATAAGGAGCGCAACGATAAGTAAATCGAGACAACTACAGAGAGTACGAAGTTACTTAACGCGAAATGATTGATAATAGCCTCGATAATAGCGTGTCAACAATTTACGCATAAAAATGCAACACGTTTTGATAGTGACGAAGAAGGGAGGAAGAGAAACTTTGAATGGAGCTTAATAATTACTCGCGGATGATCACGACGTCACGACGTTTAATGTTATTAAAGTTAATTACATTTCGAAACAGCGGAACTCGCGCGTTTTGAAATTTCCACTGGAAGAAATTTCCACCGCTTCTAAATATTTGTTCAAGAATATGTATAAGATGTTAAAAATGAAAATAATTTGTAAATTATATAAAATAAAAATAATATTAAATGTGTAAATGCATAAGCGTTACGATCCTCATTAGTTGGCGTAAGAAACCTGTATTAAGGTAGTCTTAAGTATACTTTTTAGGAAGGAGAAAAGAATATAAATATTTATCGTGCATAAATGTTTTTTTATGAAACAATTATCACATTTGGTGAAAATAAAAAGAAAGTGTTTTTTTATAATAAACTTCACTCTTTTCTCTCTCTCTCTCTCTCTCTCTCTCAAAATGTCTCATCAATTCTTAGGCGTGGTTTTTTTGTATCTAAGTTCTATTAAATTTATCTCGCATGCGATTTTATTCTTCGGTTTATCTCGAAACAACTAGAAACAGCAGACGAGTACGAACACTACGAACGTCGCGATTTCGCGTCCGGAATGCCGTTTCCCCTCGAGATATCGGGCAATATACGGGATATACACGGGAACAGCCGCGGTCGGTTGTTGCCTTACCGCGCGCAACGCGAACGGCGTAACAAAGAATCGATTACGATCTATTACGTAAATCAATGAAAGCGGGATTTCATTTGACTCCGTTGGCCTCCGATGACGTTTGGCGAAAACGACGACGACCGTTTGTGTGGATGCACGCGACCGGTCCGGCAAGGAAGTGTCAAACTAGATAAGCGCGCGGCCGCATTCATTACTTCCGTTTACCACGGATGCGCCACGCTGCATGCGTTTGAGTTGCAACGCCGAGAGAAGATCAGCTCTCATCTCCGAGATTGTACAGGACGGTCCATATGCCGCCGTCCGCGCTTCTTTCTCTCTTTCTTACAAAAACACACACACACACACACACTCTCTCTCTCTCTCTCTCTCTCTCTCTCTCTCTCTCTCTCTCGTAACTTCGACGGCTTTCTTACGTAGCTCTACCTTTCAAACCGCACCGATTAATAAACTGGAGCCGTTAACCGTAATTAACGTATTGCGCAACGCTTGAAAATTAAATATGCAATGAAACGAGGACTTGATTTTCCAATCGTGTTCAGAGTCTCTTTCAATTCAAATGTTATTCAAAAATATTTTTTTATATTAAAATATTTTTTATCAATGTAATTCACACATAGTATGGTATTTAAAAGTTTTACATCACTGCATTAAAAAGTTTTATATTATTTTGCTTTTGCGCAACGTGAAATAAAAAATATGGTAAAATATGCGTACATTTTAATACATTTTTCATATTGGATTATTTAAGAATGTATCGGACGTGCAATCCCCTTGCAAAGAATAAAATAAAATTAAAAATGTGTTTAATATTAATACTTCAAATAAATTATATTCATGTGAAAGTTGAGTGAATAAGATTATATTTTTATAGTTCAATTACTTTGTATTTTATTAAAAATTAAATTTTTTTTACAACATTAAGAAAAATTGCAATTTTTTATGTAAATACTTGAAGTATTCAAGATGATTTATACAAAATTTTATTATAAATAAATTTACAGAACTCGTTTGTGCATCGCAAGGAAATGTTACATAAATCATCTTAAATATTTAAACTACTTAAACAAAAAAACTCAGATTTTTTAAATTATTTCTTATTTCATTATTAATTATATTTTCATTAGAGCACATGTCTACTTTTTACTGAAATAACCCTCTTTTTATCCAGATAGAAAATCGTTGTCAAATTTTTTCTACTATTGTCATATGCAATATAAAACAATGTGTAATTTTTTCATAATCTTGTTAAGTAATAACGCGTTGAGAAATGTCCTGTACATCTTTAAATTCTGAACACGGAGTATACGTGAAACGACCACGATTAGAAAGTTAAGGAAATCATTCAATTATTACTGATAATATATTTCGTTTACGATAAAACCATAAAACATTAGTCCCGAAAATAGAATGTCGTCTGCCTTTACAAATAAGGATATTAATTTAAAAAACAGAGGTATTTTGAGGTAGCGCTTGCAGGAGCTTACGGATCGCTTCGCAACTTTCTCCGGCGAACGGGGAAATTCGCTCGAAATTCGAGTGTAAGGTAATTTCTCGAAATTCACGCGAACGAGCTTCTCTTCGTGACGGTGATCCCTCGGTTCCCTAGATCCCGTAGCTCGCTCTCGCGCGAGCGTACGCCTCGTACCGGCGTGGCGGCAGCGGCGGCGGTGAGCGGACGACGAGGAGTTGACGAGGAGCGGAGCGGACGCGCTCCGCGGCAGCCAGCGGCACGAGGGCGAGCGCGAGCGGCAGGTACGAGCGGAATCTCGAGCGACGAGCCGAGCAGTCCGTATCCCGCTTTCCGGCGACGACGTTCGGCCCGCCGCGCTCGCCTTCACGCTCGCCTCGAATTCTCGATCGTCGATCATGACACGCGGACGGTCGAGGACGTGCAGGTGAAAAGACATTTTTCTCGCGCCCCCTGCCGCGACTGTCCCACCGAAGAGGACAAAGAGGATTTCTACGGCGTAGAAGTGTCGCCACGTGGAAGAGAAGAAGAAAAAAAGAAGAAAACGCAAAGGAGAGGGAGAAGAAAAAAGATCGATATCGGCTCGGATACCGCCGGCAGATCTAGTTGGTGGTGACAAAGTTTGTTGTGGGGAGTTTGTGGAGGAGTTTTAACGCGCTTCCGGCCGAATCGCGGAGCAAGGTAATTGTCATCGCCGGTATCGATCCTGACAATTTCGAGCTCGGATCGAGTTCCGGATTTTTGCGCTCTCGTCGATTGCAGGGCTTCGACGCGCCTGAAGCGTCTTTCCTCTGCTTTCTCCTAGCGTTTCCCGTTAGAATCTTCAATTTCTTTTTTTTTATCAACTTTATCTGAATCGCGCAGAAACGCGGCGAACACGGATAGATTTTCTTGGAACGTCTAAATATTTTGCTGGATACAGATCTGAAAATAATTTTGTCGGACCATCAAAATAATTGCGACGAATGTTCGAGCATGATGAGCAAATGCTGCAAAGCATTTTGACATTCTGGCGATTCAGTTTGAGATAACCGTAAATAATTATTTTGATGATCTCACAAAATTATTTTCAAATTTGCAACAAAATTTTTAGATGAACTTCAAGCAAAACCGTTCTTTCCGTGAAAGGAAAGAGTTTCTTGTGAGAATAACTTTGTACTTTTACGGATTTGTATACGGATTTCAATCTCGTTGCGTGCGCGAGGTCGTTAAAGCGGTTAAGATACATAGCTACAGGAATCAAGGAGACAAAAACAAATTAATGCAAATAGTAGATCCGCGATTGATACTCGATCGAACGTATCGTATTTGCACATGACTCTGCCTCCAGTTCAGCAATCAGCATCCATCTCCACTTTTGAATCTAAAGACGATATGAGTTTACGTGCTCGCGCTTTTTGAGGAGAGAAAGCAGGATAAAAATAATTGTAGAAAGCGAAGACAAGGAAAACGGGTCTGACGCGCGGCGGTAATTAACGAGCTTGAATTAATTGCACAATTCGTACTATTCGGTAAGTAATTACGCCTAAGCGACTCGTAATCCGTCCATCAAGCCGTCCGTGACGTTCGTTACGAGTTAACGCGCGGATACAGCGCGACCGGAATAAAAAGCGGACGCTTTTAACGCTCGCAATCGAATTGGCGACGCTCGAGCCGATTTTCCCGAAAGTTTGCGAAACCGAGGACGTTCCTCAGGCGTGAGGGTGATAACGAGGGACAGAGCCGCGTGTTACAGAATACATTTCCAAGTTTGGAAAAATTAATTAATAGGTTAGCGCACGGTTACGTTTTCCTCATTAAAATGTCTCTTTCTCTCGCGGAAAAGTGCTCCTCACCGTGTAAACAGGAAGCGCTTTTGTTACTATGATGTTATGCTCGCGCAGTTTAGTGCAAGCCTTAGTCATCGTTTACGGTGTTATAAGCCCCGCCGTCGACTCACTTTCGTGTTAACTCATTGTCTCAGAACCACTTATTATCTTATTAGAGGCCATTGTACCGTCTCTAAATAATAAAATGACAGCGGCCGTAGTGGGAATCGGTCGTTTCGAGGATCCACGGAAGTCGGGATTTTGTGCAAGTGACAATGCGTGTCGCGCAGGATGTGCGGGATTAAGAAAGACTCCTTCGTGTCAAGGATATGCGAGGCGATTTCGTGAAACGATTTCTTTTTTTTTTTTTTTTATTAAGTCATATTTTTGTGAACCGAATCGAAATGACCCATCAAAATAAATCGTAAACGGATTATACGAAACCTTTTTATTTTGTCCTCATGCTACTTAAATTTTGATATAATCATAAAATCTGAAGAAATCGCTTGTTTGCAAAATGTTGCGTGATACACTTTGCAAGTTTAATATAACTATAAAATGATAGTAAGAGAGGAAATCGAATGTATCGAACATGAAACGCACACACAAAGAATGCCGTTTACGATCATAGCGAACCTTGATACCGAATAATATTTTTGAGTGAGTTTTACAATTTCCAGTTCGTTGCAGATATCGGTTTTGACACACGGTCTTAAGCATTCAGTTTAGGACATTGCCCCCGTTTCGGTGTGCAATTCGCGGTGAAGTGGAAATTGTAAAATTCACGCAAAGTATTATTATTAAGTATCAAAATCAACTTTGATCGAAAATGGTCACTCTCCTCTCTTCTACGTTCAGTATTAATTAATTATCGATGCAACAACTGCGTCACCACATTGCCGGTTATTTATCAGCAAAGCGTATCAGTTTGAATGTGGAAACCGTAAGTGTCAATGAAGATACGATGTTTTTTTCTTTCTTTCTTTCTTCCTCTTTTTTTACTTACATGTGTAATCTATATTTAAGCGGGCAATAATATTTGCGTCTTATTCCGGTCATAATCCACGCGTTTCGCAATGGAGCGGAGATTTCGCACAGCCGCGGCTGTAAAAAAAAACGTATCGCTCTCCAACAACGGGTCAATCAACCGCGCGCTGTTGATATATTCCTTGAACACCCCGTCCCCGTAACAAATTGTTGACCTCGGAGGGTCGGTGGGGAATTGCATATTACTGATCGGCAAATCCGTAGCGAGGGGACGAGGCTGCTTATATTCGCAAGGGCCACCTCCATCGATCATTTTCGTCGCACCGAGAAAATCATTCCGAAGAGAGCCCCGTAAAATGTTGCTGCGCGACGTCCGTGCGCTGAGAAAAATAAGTTGCTAACTCGAACGAATGTTTCAACTTTCTTCGGATCAAGTATTTTTGTGTATTTAAGTTAAATTGAACGGAAGAAATTTAATCAAATTGTAAAATTCAGTCAAGTTAACAACACTTTTTTTCCCTCAGTGTAGCTTATCGGATTTCGATTCGTTCGCGAAAAATTATAGTTATGTATTATTTTCAAAGTTCGTAGTCGAACTTTCAGTTGAAAAACAAGACTTTCCGGCGAACCGTCGAAATCGGATAGAATCAACATTTGCGAAGCGTTATAAAGGCGATCGATCGAAATTGGAAAGTCAGATTTTGCGCGACAAAGGAATTCCCAGGGTAAACTCCTGGGAAAGTGCTGTCAGGTGGTTTCGGTCGGAGTGAATATACGAGATCGTGCCAGTCGTATGTACAAACAGCACGGGAGAGTAAGAAACACAGATATTTGTACTCTGCGACATTTTGTTAGGAAAAAAAAAGGGGAGGAAAAAAGTATTGACCGTGTACAAAACATCGTGGCGATCAATCAAAACGTCAGCCGACTATCTCAATGCGCTACCGCGCACCGCAGCCGAAGCGCGACGCGGCAAAGACGCGGTCGCGTCCTCCACCATCTGCCGGTCGCTCTGAATTTATCGCGATTATCTTCCGGAGATTAAGAACCCTTTCTTTCCTCTTTTCTTTTATCGCGCGTTTCGATCCCGGACGTAACTCTGAAGCGAGCGCGAAATTAACATTTTCGCGAACTTTTTTCCCCTTGAATTGCGTCGATTACACACGCGCGACGGAAAGGGATCCGCGTCCGTCCATTTGGTTTTTCTCAGGACACCCGCGTGCCGACGTCGAATGGACCGCGCGGTCGAGGGACACTTGCGCAATCTATTTAAATTAGAGAAAAGCGAGCGCGAGCGTGTGCGAAAAGAGAGAGGGCCGGCCCTCCCCGCGGCCCGTCCGGTGCCGCGTTCCTCCGAGGTCCATCGCGCGCGGGGCACCGACGTCGCCGGCCGATTCCCCGTAACCAATAAATTAAACACGCGGGATATCTCTCTTCCGGTTTGAAAGCACGCGATTGCGCGCGGCGTCGACGGCAACGACCAATCGTCATTTTCGTCGAAAGAAATCGAGCGCGCCTTTCGATTACGTCGTCGCCGTTCACCGTTCGCCATTCGCCGTTCCCCAACGTGAAAATGTCTCATTGTTCCATACGATAATAATGATTCAAATCGATGAGTCAAAATTGTAAACTCGGTGTATGATTTCACCCGGCGTATCCGCGGAGTTCTTAATCCCGCAAATTTTTCTCGCGAAATAATCACGCTCTCCACTCCCCCCCCCTGTTCTTACGCTTCTACAATTTTAGATGTTAGATCGATAAAACAAGTGTAGATGGACCAATCAAATGAAGAAATTCTAGATGTCAATTATAGAAAAAAATAGAATTGTATTTAATGCACCAAAACTCCAGATCGAATCTTGCAAAAATTGGAATTTTATAGAGAATTTAATTTTATTGTTTTGGATCCCAAAGTTTGTTCGTTTTACTGATCTATTATTAAATCAAAATTTACATTTTCAATCTCAATTTGACCATTTATATCTATTTTGGTACTTTAAAACACTCAAATCGACTTTTGAATCTATTGGCTATAATTACGTTTGTGGAAAGTTTTAAAAGGTCAAAGAAATCTCTTTTTAACTTCAAAGTGAAAAATTTTCAGATAACTACCGTTTTAAGGTACAGGGTAGGAGATAAAATTTTAACCAAATTATCTTTTCTGTGTAAAAATAAAATTTCAATTCACATCTGCACTTATTTTATTGTTAATTTGTGTACGAGCCATTTAATGTATTGTATTATCATAATTTATAGAGATATATGTTAATGTATACACAAGGTTTTTTAAGCCAAATTAAATCGAATCAAATTTCTTTGCTTGAATCCGAATCACAAGCAGAATCAAATCAAATTAAATTATTGAAATGTGACTTTTAATTAACAACATAATTATCTTTCAATTTTATTATACAGGGTGTTTAAAAAAAGGGTTACATATTTTGATAACAGGTAGTATTGATCAAAACAAGAAGAAAAGAGTCTTAAGACTAATATCTTCAAAGATACAAGCTATTTTCTTATTAGTCGTGTCATCTTTAGAATGTAACGAACAAAGGAGTAGGGGAGAGTGGGATACAATGGGAATATCTTTTTTCTAGGTGCTTTAAAAAATAGAAAATAAACAAAGAGAGATAAAGAAACAATTTTTATTTTAATATCAAATGTATGTTCCATTATGTTCCATTTATGTTCCGTTAAAAAAACTAAAGTAAAGAAACTGAATGTATGATAACAAAATAAAAACTCCTTTTTTACAAAAAACAAAAAATTTTAATTGCTGATTCAGGATACATTTAGTTTCTTTTATGGAAAATAAATGATTACATTTCATATTAAAATAAAAATTGTTTCTTTATCTCTCTTTGTTTATTTTTTTATTTTTTATATTTTAAGGCACCTAGAAAAAAAATATCCCCATTGTATCCCACTCTCCCCTACTTCTTTGTTCATTACGTTCTAAAGAGGACACGACTAATAAAAAAATGACAAAGAGCTCAAATAACAAAATAGCTTGTATCTTTGAAGACATTAGTCTTAGGACCCATGTTAATTAGACCTTTTCTTCTTGTTTTGATCAATACTACCTGCTATAAAAAAAATGTGACCCTTTTTTTGAACACCCTATATAGATGACAAAAAAGGTTTCTAAAAAAAATAATATTGATTGTATGATATAAAGTTATTTTAAATATAATTTTATAAAATTTTCAATACACGTAATTCATATTGGACATTTTCGAATAGTTTGGATCATATAGGGATTTAAATCCACATTGAATCAAATTTTATCTGATATCTATTTCGATAGTTCACACATTTCCATTAGTTTATATGGTAATTCTAATAGCGCTTCGTATGATCCGCGTGTTTTATTCAATCTATTTGTCAAATAGGTTAAAAATCTCTATTACGTTACCTTCCAATATCGATAGTTTCGCGCTCTGAAATTGCATAAACAGTAACGTGTAATTATATAATTGAACCGAGAAATAATCACTTCCTCTTATTTCTTATGTTATTCACATGATCTAATATCCAATTTATTATTATACATACACGTCGCCTAAAAAAAAGTGTTCTTTCAAACTAATTCTAGTTCTTATGATAAATTTTATCATATATTGAAAAAAAGTTCTTATTGTCACTAAATTTTTCAACTTGAATAAATTTCTTCAATTCAAGTATTTATGTATTTAACAACAAGTTAAATATACATTAAAAATGCTTAAATTCACAAGTATTCTATTTTAATTAAATACATAATAATACATAAATATTTAAACTAAAGAAATTTAATAAAATTGAAAAATTTAGTCAAGTTAACTTTTTTCTCAGTATACATTAAATTGATTTGTGACACTCGTCATGGAATGAAGAAATTTCAGCTTTCTAGCTAGAATAATATTATTAGCAATAAATTCTTTTTGCATCGCTATTCATTTAACGATCAAAATTAATTTGGGATTTCTTATTTATTATTTCTAGCTTTAATTTATAATTGTGCTTTAAGTCAGACAACTATTGGTACATAATTTATAGAATTGAAAATTTAATAATTGATATACAAATATATTATTAAGCATCAAGATCCACTTCAATCAAGTGACACTCTTCCTCTCTCGCTTCTAATAAATATGTGGATTTTACTCGCATTGACAAATCCAAAGATAGTTGATTTCGCAAATAGAATCAACCGATTTATGATTTATATCTAACCCCGCAAATATTTTTCTCTTCAAAAGGTTGTTTCCACGAGTAAATCAATTTTATAATACTCATTTGCGTTCAAATACGCAATCTTAAAAAAAAAAAAAACTTCTAAGATACCAAAGGTACATTTTATATGTTTACTTGAACCTTAGCACCACATATTTTTCAACTCTAGGTCGTCGGTTGTGTGTTTATTCGATTTTAGATTGATAATGATCGCATGCTGCTCATTATAGAGCAGAGATTTATGTCACGGTAATAAGGTTCATCGTAGTGTGGAGAGCAACATAATTCATGCTCACATGCGTGAAGCAACCGAAGCGTCAACTTTTTCCTTGCGAGGAGCGAGTGCCTCCTGAAGAATTTCTTTTTACGTCAAGAGGCGTTGATCGAGAAGTTGTCTTATTATGTATGCTACATAGCTTCAGGCACGATCAAGTTGTACATAGAGAAATATTATCTCCATAATTAAATCGCTAATCTGAATAATACTATTAAATAATATTCGATATACTGGCAAGCCAAAAAATTTAAGAAATTAAAATTATTTATTCTAACTCGTGCGTGTATCTGTCAAAACATAAAATGTAAACTTTAGATTGTACATTAATAGAATTAAAATGTCTCTTTTAACTTTTCAAGGCATTCATGTGTCATTCAAAGTCGTATTTGCATAAATAGATTATATATATGCATTGATGGATATTTTTGGTCGATAACGATTAAAGAAAGCCTGACAATATTCAAGGAATAGAGAGGTGTGATACACAGGTATGTTCTGATCTGCTAGCACACAAGCGATAACGCGTTTATAAATATGCGCGACACACGCAAGTTATAGAAGCTCGATTTACGTACGTCATTTTAAGAAACGCAAGCCAACCTTGTCCCGATTCCCTTTCTGCAATGATTGCTCGTAACGATGGACGAGTCGAAGATTTTGCAATAGTTCATGGCTTTGAAAACAAAAAGAAATAAGAAGAAAGAATTGATCGTGCAGCATTGTAGCGCTCAACCCTTTCGCCGTCGAAAACGGCTAGAAAGATTGAGGAAATGCCAGAACGTGTGCCGAACACTCACGGCGTAATTACACTTAAGAAAATACTGAGCACTTATGGTGTGAATTTCATTGTAATTATCACATCCGCTTACAATTTTATAAATATTCCGGAGATATGTAAAAGATATCCTTCAATGTGCTTAAGCAACATTTAATCGCAATTATTATCAGTAATATGGTTTTTGCGATTGTATTTTTTGAAGCGTGGAAGTTTCCGATTGCTACGCTCGAGTTTCTCCGACCCACGATTCGTTCTTCGACCAATTTGTAGAATTGATTCTTCAACGAAAGTATCAACGAGAGAATGGAATCATTCTTCACGACTTTCCAATCCTCAATATTACACTCGTATTGATTCAATAATACATAAGGAAAACTGTCTGTCATATATAAATATATATTAAAAGTATATACACATGATGAAAGAAAAAATAGAACGGAGAAACATTAAAGTTATATTAAGACGTTGAAATAAATACAAAAGATCTTGAATAGAAAAGAAACCAGACTTTCCTTCAGCAAATGAATCGTTCGCAATTCTCTACTTCAAAAGAGAATTCAACAGGGAATTTCTTTGCCCACAAGGAACCAACTTGCTACCTGTGCTATGATAATTGGGACATGGGGTTTAGGCCAGCGCACGCCAAGGGAAATGAGGGTTTTCCGGAATGAAAAATCTCTTTTCATCTTACGTCTAAATATGCTTGTCATTCTTGAAACAACTTCTTTTGTGACTACTACGTTTCTTTATGTTGAAAAGAATATTTCAACAGACACACGTTAAAGTATTCAGTACTTACTTTTTCGTATTTTTTCGCATATTAAATGTTAAATTATATCTTGAATATTTGTGTACATGTACATATTTTTTGTATAAAATTCAGGTTAATAATGATAAGTATATTTTAAGACGGTAATCAAGAAAAAATTTTTTTGTTAAAGATAACCATCACTAACAGGAAGAAAAAAGTTAATTAAGCATTGTATTCACATGAATTCTTCTACCAAGAAAAGCGATTACTTAATTTACCTTTTTGTTCTCGTTAGTAAGAATATCTTCTTGATAATTGTCTTAAGATATATTTATTAAAAAATCTATAAATTAAATAACCGCTTCCTTGGCACAGGAATGATATTTTGTCATGTGTAAAACGAAACTAGCAAAGTATTCATTTTTTTACCGATTTAGAGATGATAAAACGCTTTTAGCATAAATAAATAAAAATAACTTAAGATTTTACACACAAGAAAAAATTAATATACGGGATATCCTGACGATCATCGGAGGCCGTTTGATCTCTCATAATTTACGAACCGTCGATGCGTCAAGATGTACGCATCAAGATAAAAATCGACACCAAGAGAAGCTGTCATTAAAATTACGATCGCACATCGTGGGATACCTTACGTGCAGCCTTGAACAAATGCTTTCACACACACACGCTTATATAAATATTATATATAGCAATATTTTTATACAGTTTCTGCCTCGTTTAATATGAAAATTAATTCCCGGCTTGTCGGGAGAATTGTCATTAGGCGAGATAGTTGACAGTACGGGGCAAAAAAAATCTGTATTATTGTCGCCGCGATTGCGATGCCGTGATTGCGACGTCGCGATTGCACCGGCTCGCCTTCGAGCAAAAAGGACGAAGTTGTGTCGGGCTGTGAACGAGTTGTATTGCGGCGGGTCTCCTATTTGGGGGCACTCGAGACTATCCCGAGTATGTTACTTTCGTAATTTTATTACCAAAGTTGCATCTCGGCCTGCGCCGGCCGGCTATTGCATGCCGGCTATTTTTTTTCCCCGGGCATGCATAAATCTCCGTGTGTCACTCTCACTTTCGTTTTGCGTAAGGTATATCCGGGATATCGAATGAAATGAAGTCGCTCGCCGCGAGAAAACTGCCCCAGAGTTCAACTGCTGGAAACGAGGGATCACGTAATCTTTTTTGACGAAATCGCGGACGATCATCGCGGACGAGCGAGCTAAGATTTCATTGACTCGAGAAAACGTTCGGAAGCTACGATCGAGTTGTCTAGCGGAACTACTCTTCTAGCGTTTTTCAACGGTTCCAGGAATTGGAAAACGTGAAATTTTAATTGAAACAAGATCAACTCGCTCTCGTCGCGCGAGATTTTAATCAAGATTAATAAGATCTTATTAAAGATCTTATTAAAGAGATCGTATTAAAGATCTGACCGTACGTGGTTTTAAGGATTCGATCGAGCTCCCGAGATTCAGTTTCCGCAAACTCGACGACGTATCGCCGGGAGCGGTGAAATTATGAAACTATCCGCAATAATAAGCGGAAAATTCATTATCCGGTAAAAACCGTAAACCTTTGCGATGACAAAGGCACAAAGACAGGCCCGTAAGACAGAGCTTCGAGGAGAGGAACATTCACAAGATAGAGAGATAGAGAGAGAGAGAGAGAGAGAGAGAGAGAGAAAGAAGCGCAAATGAGGGTGTTAAGGACATTTAGAAAGGGTTGCGGCCGAGGTGCCGCGGCGAGCGAGAAGAACGAAAGCGCCTTGCGCCTGTAAGTAACGAAATGGAAAATTCTCTCCTTAGTCACGGCATACTTTCACATCGACACGCTGCACTTGCTTATCGTTAAAGGCAGAGAGAAGAATCGGGCGTGCGCGCTCACACGTCCGTTCTTGGGCACGTGCGTACGCATTTACGCACCTGCTTGCGTGCGTGCGTGCGTGCGTCGCCGTGAGCGCGCACGTGAAAGGTATTTGACGAAAGGACAAGGGAGGCCGAGGCTGCTAATCGGCGTCGTGATTGCGACAAACAAGAATGTTGCCGGCGAATAACGGCGTTTAACCATTAGTTATTAGTGTAACGATCGACGAATAACGATGCAAATTGCCAATAATAATGATATTGCACGTTCACCAGCCGCGGAGATTGAATTCGGCGACAATCAACAAATTCTTTTCGCATTGGTGCACATCGTAAAATCATATCCATTAAAATCATATCCATTATCGCGCAGCGAGAAAAAAATTGCGACACGATAACGGGTGACGCGTATTGAATACGCGAGCGCGCGCGCGCTCGCAATCGCAATCGATCTCGCGCGCGTCGAGTTGTTAATTGCGCGTTGTATTTGCGCAAACTCCAGATGTTACTTTCAAACGCGAACGTTACAAATAATTTCATTTCCCGTTAGTGACTAGTGAGGTGAATATAAACGACGTAAAATGATTTAAATAAATGGTAACGAATAATGACGTAACGATCGCGTAATATTTCAATCGCACAATGGGCCACCGTGCGCACTTTATCGCCGTTTAAAGGCCTTTGATTGACATTCAATTTTCCTACGCCGTTCACGGTTCGTGTATACATATTTTGACAAGAGTAATAATGTTCGTGGCAAGAAGAAGGATAAGCGCAGCCGCGGCGGCCACGCCAGATGTAATAAATATCAGCGGCCAAAATCAATACCGCGAGCGGAAGATGAATTCTGTCTTAAATTAAAAACTCGTTCACCGACTCACTTTCAGCCACTTGAGCATACTCCACTAGTTACGGCTAGTCTCCAGGAAGTAATCACTCTTACGCTTGAATATACTTTCCCTGTGTTGCCGCGAGTTTTTATCCGTATAATTTCATTCCCACTGAGTCCATCGGCTATTATTATAGTAATATTAGAAGGCAGTGCAAGGAAAGTAGTTTTTTATTAAAGCGCGAAGTAACTAATGATTACGAAACTCAAGGGGCAACAACATCATTGCCGATAAACAATACTGTGCTATCATACTTATGATTAATAAATGACTGAAAATAACACGTTTAATAAGAAACGGAATTTCTTTGTTACTTTTATTATTAAGAATGGTTTGCTAATACAATACGAGCTAAAAGTCAATGACACTTAAAAATTGCTTCTCTAGGCTTCTCTAGGTTTATTTTTTTTTTCTAATAAACAAAAAATTTGGGCTCTCAAACTAGCTGCAAAGAAGAAAATAATGAAAAATCTAATTTTTAATTGGTTTTACAGAAAAAATTACTATATTTTGCAACAGTTTTAAATAAATAATTTTTAAATGAGTAAGTGGATCTAAATTATTTTTTGCACGAATATTCATTAGTTTTATTAGTATATGTAAATATATCAATTGTAATGCTACTTCCTTATCAAATTTGTAAATAAGTACTGCAAAATGCAATTTTACAAGAATCAAGACTAAACAAAAAATTAATAATAACTAGTAATATTAGAATGTTCGACAAAATTTTTACATTTTTGGTAAGATTTTAAAATGACACGTACATCCTTAAATAAATAATTTTCTCTCAGCCGTCATGTAACATCGTCGCAGTCAATTA
The DNA here is from genome assembly GCF_016802725.1 of Solenopsis invicta. Lineage (NCBI taxonomy): Eukaryota > Metazoa > Arthropoda > Insecta > Hymenoptera > Formicidae > Solenopsis > Solenopsis invicta. Next base: position 9,272,761 of record NC_052674.1, on the reverse strand, counting down.
ATAACTTCAATATCCGTCCGTCACTCAGTTTGTCTTTCAATGAAAATTATTACGTGCGATATTTCACGAGATTCAGGAGATTTGAAATGGACGCGTGCTGGATGAAATTAAACAATTCTACGAGCAAACTGTTAAGACACGTGTCTTACATTTTTAACTGTCTAGAACTTCGGGATCATTAATCATTTAATCAAGAGATCATTTAATCATTTTAACAGGCCGAGTTCATTACCCGAAGGCTTTGCAAATGTTTTTTTATGTAAAATATACCTATAATAAAATTTCAAGGGCACATTTATCTCATCTATCTTTAAATGTAATTTATTATGTATTTTTAGATTTATTTTTCTGAAAGAAACCGTTATGCACTAGGAAATATGAAATTTTATTATGTAAATCCATTCTATGTTTTTGCTGCCTGAGCTCATCAATTTCAGACGTAATATAATTTTAATTTTAGATTTTGTCGTATCGCACATTCTTGATATCACGAAATTTTTGCCACTTCGTTTTTATCAACATTACTAAGATGTCATAATCTTCCAAGATCTTTTTTCCTATCACAGATGCTTTGAGGCCTTGATAAGAGAGGTCACGCAAACTTACTCGTCCATTTTGGATTTCATGTCTTCTTCACTTCCTTATTTTAGTAAGCTTCTCATAGATTTTTGGTGCTGTTTCGCTTCAATAAGTGCTTAAGTCTCGACTCTCTAGCAAGTGATATTGTTTAAAGCGAGAAATGATGATACTATATGTAATTAATTTACAGTTTTATATTTTCATATTAAAACTTGTAAAATATGCGGACGAGACATCTGTTCGATATGTCATGTGGAAGTGTAATACAATAATTCTTGAATTAATGGAACATTTCTCAACTGTCAAAAACCGTTGTGATGGTTGAAAAATGTTACGTTACTTTAGGAATAATTTTACACTTCTGCGTGATATATTGGACAGGTGTTTGAATTTGCCGCATATCGCACAGGTTTCAGGATTATGAAATTAGGTTTCTAACGGGAAAGAAAAAAGTAAGTTGGCATGCAATTAATTTATTGCATTTCTCGCCTCTGACATCATATAAACAATATTACGTCGCGAGAGAGCCGTGCCTTAAAATTTGATTTAAATCCATTATAAAATCTATTATGACTCCTTTCATTTGGTTTGAAATGCACGATATGAATGCGGATTGGTAAATTCCAACTTCGAAACTGTTGTTCCGCCTTCTTCTTTCTTTTTTTCGCGGATTTTTCAATACCTGATACGGGCAGTCCGCAAGTTCTGCATTCTGCGAAGTTCTGTGTATTACGTAAATAATCCAACTCAAATATTCGTTTATCGGTAAAAATTATTGACCGCTAGAGAACGAGTGGTTAGGTTAGGTTACGCTTATAATCGCTGGTGTAATGCATTAAGAAGATAGCGACGAGTGTCCTAATGACCTAATGATAATAATCTATCATAACAACACGTACTTCGATCTTCCGCTGCAAAGCTCTTCGTTTATAAAAGAAAACGGGATGATATCGAAGGCGGTAAGTAAGAAACTGTACCAAGCTAGTGCGGTTAAGATCAATATATAATAATAACAAATTATTCATTAGTGAATTAAAATTTTTTTGTTTTATTCTCTCGCCATCATCTAATACTAATTTAATATACTAAATTTCAAAGGAAGAAAAATTACGAGAGTTATTCGGAAAATAAGGTCCGAAAACAAATATGGAAACTATGTATAATAGAAATCGGACCTTACTTTCCAAATAATCCTCGTATATTTATTTCTAATAAATCAGTCTATTACTTCCAACATTCTTCGTCTCTATTTTAATGATTCAAATAAATAGATGAAGCTATTTTAAATTATTTTATAATTATCCTCTTAAAACAATGACTCGTCTATTAACATAAAATTCTAATTATCGACTATCAAACTGTTTATTTAGATCAGGTCAAAGTTACGCATACCGATAAAAGTCGCGAGGCATCAGTTGCTTCGAAGACTCGAACAAAGAGACATACATACCATAAATATAAAAGATCGTATATCTTCTTTCGTCATCGAGTTGAAATAATCAACGCGTTAATGGTTAAATACATGTAGAAACCCAAAAGCCTCCCCCCTTTTTCCACCTTGCACCCGCTTATGCGGGTCAGCGTGCAGATGCAACCGGTGATCCTAAGACGGCAAAAGCAATTGTTACGAGACGTTATTCAATCGCGTCTAAACGGGCAGGAGCGGCGGTGTGCGGCAGGTCGTGATTACCCAATGGCAGCTTCAACGTGCGACTTTCTCCGCGCGAAAACACCTGTGGCAACGGTGGCACTGGCCTCTGAACTTCTGCCTATCGGCGATATCCTTTTTTTCATCTTGACCTCAGCTATGCAACGAAAGTCCATGGGCAGGATCAAGCGGTTTTAGAAAGTCACTCCCTTACGGGCGAATCTGAACACTCGTGATGCCGTTTCGTGTCGCGAAACTATGGTTCAGGCTGGTACTGCGTTTTCCCGGAGAGATTTATGGTGCTCCCTATTTCGCCAGGAATCAATTTATACGGAAATTTATGAAAAGATTTTTACGATATCGATGCAACGATTCCGCAAAAGACAGCCTGGGGAAAGGGGCCTTCTGTTCCAATAAATTAGACAAATTCAGAATTTTATAGATATCCTTATCTACAGTTATACAATTTTATAGTTTTATTCTTATTTAGACAGCCCACCCAAAAATATTTTAATTAAAATATTTATGATATGTCAGGAGACTTCGATATCCCTATAAACACATAATATTCCTAAAATATTATACAAATATTATTAAAAATTTTTAGTACCATTTTAATATTATAGAAATATATGTTAATGTTATATGTCCGTTTTTACATAATATTCTTGACATATTTCACTATCCATGAAATATTATGAAAATATTCTATAAATATTATTGTGGTCAAAAATTAATGTAAACTATATTAATGTAAATTATGTATAAAATATTCATAAACTTTATAATTATTGCATTTAAAAATTATAATATTCCCGATAATTTAAAATATTGAAATACTGAAATATTGAACATTATTTATTTCTTCATATAATATTTATGTAATATTATCAGAAGTAGGTATATAATCATTTTTCATTAATATTTGAAGAATATTATTTAATATAAAAATAATATTACGCCCTTATAGAGATATGATCTGTTTTCACACGAGCGATCTTCTTTCAATTGATCGACGTCGATGATGATTAAATTCCGCGGGTTACCATATTCTATACGTAAAATGAATTAAGAACCATCGCGGATCTTCAAGGTGAGAAGACGAACGTGCGTGAAAATCTGACGAAGATGATTCATTCTCCTTCGATCGTGTCATGTAATCCCTTATGAGGGCACCATCGTCCCGTGAAAAAAGGCTTTGTGTCGGAACAAAAGATGTGGGATTCTCGTTTCAATCGGAGGGCTTTCGATTAAAACCCATCCAACCACACTCTTTCATTAATCGAGGGAAGGAAAATGTTTTCCTCTCTCTCTCTCTCTCTCTCTCTCTCTCTCTCTCTTTGTTTCTCTTTCTGTAGTTTTGATAATTCAATGATTACATAGCTAGCGGAAAAAAAATATTATTTGAATTTAATTGCATACAATTACGCAATTAATTTAAAGCAATTTTATCACAAACGTTTTTATTTTGTCATTGATACGTAGGTCGGAATATGAGACCAGCCAGAACCTTATTGAATTACTAATGGAACGGTGTTATGAATAGCAACGAGTTTAAGCGAGGATTGGTTACACTGCGACATTGATTGACTAAAACTCGTTTAATTACCGGCAAATTGAAAATATGCATTAGATTTGTCTGAAACAGTTTACGTACGTTTCTTTTGTTTCGCGTGATGTGCGAGGATCGAAATAATAATTTTTCTTGTTTTAACATTAATATGTATAGCTTCGTGAATTATGTTAGAAGAAAAATAAGATTAAAAAGATACAGAAAAGAAAAGGAAAAACGCTTACATACTGAGCAATAAGGGATCAAAGTTCGTAAGCATTGCCGATTTAGCGAACGATCTGCTTTTATAAAGCGCAGTCAATGATAATCTCGTTATGTTTTCAGCACGCCGAACACGTAATTCTGAACAATGTAGGTCAAGTCTGACGACACTTTTCTACATGATTTCAATGACAATCATCCTAAATGCTTCTCTCGCACGAATCCTCCGATGCCTCAATCGCTGATAATCCGAAATTGGCATTTCAATTTCAAGCCAGTCGCGAATAAGTTTGCACTCTGGCATTACGGAATTCTTTGGAAATATCCGTAGGAAAATAAAGAGGAAACGATAAAAAAAAAAAAAAAAACGAACTAACGCAAACAACGGCTCAGCAATGTGACTTATGTGTATAATAATTCTTCCATTCCGTGTCTTGTATTATTTTTGACCGCGTTGTAAATTCTTCACTCGATAAATTTTTGTTTCATGATATTAACATCAAAGATTTTGATGTATTAAATAAATAACGTGACGTTTTACATTGTGCTGGTTTGTTTTGGTGAAATCTCATTTCCGCTAAACCGCATCGTAAGAATAAGTCAAGCCTTGTCTCTTTACGACGTGGATGACGAGTTTTTCCGCGCGTTTAACTTCGACGAGCGTTGAATAAGTGAGCAGCGCGATTATTATCGGGCGCGCTCGCCGATTTAAGCGGACAATAAATTTTTGTAACAACACAAAGAGAGGAGGAGGCGAAACGAAAAAAAATAAAATAAAAGTAAAAAACGTTGCGGCGCATTTTTCGCGTTGCGCGTTCAACGAACCGTACGAGAGATTCAATCTCGTACACAGCAATTCGCCCAGCAACTTACTTTGCATTTACCGCAGAATATATGCGCAATGCGTTGTAAATGCAAAACACTAATTGGACAGCTCCGAACGTTTCTTGTGCCGGAATAAAGCGTGCTTTCTACAGTTTCTACACAATAAACGATTTATCGATCGCGAATCCGGGGAATCGCGTTTGCAGAAAGCGACTATTGTTCTATTCTTCGTATGAACCTTTAGTTATCGTTTTCAATGACGAAAACCTATGTAGATTTTTATACATTCTTTGTCTCACGCGAGCTTTTAAAAAGTAACTCAGCAACCGTAACGTATTTTATTATTATTAATTGTCTTTTTTTTTAATTCTTAATCCAAGGATGAATCTAGCTTGAAGAATTGTTTTTTTCTTTAAAAATCCTTGACGTTATTATTTGAGGTTATTCCTCGCAATTTTTGATAAATCACGCTTGATTAATCAGGCTCGAGACATTTCCGAGTTTTTAAAAATATAACGGAAAGAATACAATTAATTTCCTAAACGAGGTTTAAACGTAATATGGAAAATATTTAAAAATATATTTATTCTCAAATAAACAAATAAAGAATGATAAATTTTAACGTTCCTCAAAGACTTAATAAAACTAAAAAGTACACATTAATTTATCATTCTTATCTTTATTTATTCATTGGAGAATAAATAAATTTTTAGTTTTCCTAATTGATTTTTCGCGTCATCGACACTTCCCAATATTTCAGCAATGTGTCAGATGAAATAAAAACTAATAATAGTTTATTGTACTTTCGCTTTCAGATGTGGCACTTGACGTGCGTCGACGACTTTTTGAATCGCGCGTTTTACAAGGTTGGCCTCGTTGTCGGTCGACACCCCGGCTACTTCATCATCGTGCCAATACTGCTGGCATGCATATGTTTCACCGGCTACCAGAGGATACACTACGAAATCGATCCGGAATATCTCTTCTCGCCCGTCAACGGGCCCAGCAAGACCGAACGAGCGATAGTCGAGCAGTACTTCAAAGTCAATTACAGTCAATTCAGTTTCAGCCGTATCACACGGCCAGGTGAGAGTTAATTCCGTCAATCATTCATTTCGCCAATCCCGCGATTTCTTCGCCCGTGAAGAATTCCGCGAGTCCAGCGAGCCTTGGATAATTTTTGTAATCGAGAGTTAACATAAATAGAGATAGCACATTCCTCGTGCTTATAAGATTTTTCGAGAAAAACTGTATCTTTGATCCTTTAATGCTCATTTCTTTGTTTTTTTTTAAATATATGAAGCAGTCGTAATTTTCAACATTGAAAATTTTGCAAAACCAAATCTCGAGTTTGCTGTTATTTTGTAAAATATTTCAAAAAAATCCACTTGAACGCAAACTTTCTTTAACTTTCTTGGTTTATAAAATATTTTCATAATTGAACTTCCTGCTGGCTTTTTATATGGCTGGCTTCACTGGCGCTTATATAGGAAAGCAATAGCACAGAAGCCAATCGTGTTTTGCTACCACGTATAGTTTGCTACCGGAAGAATGGTCCGCTTTATTTCCTGGTGAGTGATCGATTTGATCCGTTGCCTGTTGCAGGTCGATTCGGTCATGTAATCGTGATTCCCAAGGATGGCGGGCGCAACATGCTGAAGAGCGCGATTTGGCAGGAGCTGAGGGAGCTCGATTGGATAATCAGGAACATCACGGTGAAATACGAGGACGAGGAATTCACGTACGACAAAATTTGTGCGCAATGGAACAACGAGTGTGTCAAGAATAACATCTTAAACCTGCATCACATAATGAAGTACGCATGTGAAAACAAAAGAAAATTAATGATTCCGTGCACGGATGCGAAAAAGTGGAACGACGCCTTTCAGAACGAACGAGTTACACTCACGAGTTACGAACTTAAACTTTTTCAGGGAAGTGGAAGAGCGGAAGCGAAATTTGACGTTTCCGGTGACGATCAATCTGGACCCGTTCGAACATTATTTGTTGCCGGTATTCTTCGGCGGAAGCGTCGTCAATAACGATCTCATAGAATCAACACCCTCGGTACAGCTTGCCTACTTCATTACCGTCGACAGTCCACGGCAGAATGCTATGTAAGTCTACCGACCACGTTCGCAAACACGTAGGAGTTCGCGAATGGAATTGGTCCAGTTACTTCAATCACACGCGACGGCAATCTCGAAAGTAACGTCGTTGTTTACCGACACCGGAGTGCACCGAGTTACATGAAAGACGCTCTGCGCATACGAATGCCGCGGCAGTCGCAAAGTACTGTCACGTTCAAGAGTAATATGGATTTTCCACAAATTTCGACTTTTGATAAAAATATCTCGACGTAATTACGCGTTAGAAATTTAAATGTTAGTAACAAAACTGAGGTGCACCGTGTGAAATTTAAAAATGTGTAAAACGGTCTAATCCTTACATATTTCATTTTGTTCGCGTCACATAGAATCAAAATTTTTCAACGTTGATCAGCTATGCTCGTGGAAGTATAGTATCTCATTAATTCACTACATGGCCGTCAGTCGGACGTCACCAATTGAATCATCTATTGCTATCAACGGCGTCCGTGCAAATAATAAGTGAAGTCTGATTCATCCATGACTATATTATATTAATTGTCCATTGTTATCGTTATAGAGACGCACACATTGATGGTCTTCTAGTCATATTCAATTTAATCGCAGATAAAATTATTTTGTCGAAATCATCAAAAGTTCAATTTTAGAAAACAATACAATCGCGATTCAATCAAATCTATCTATCGCATTTTCCCAAAATTTTTCTTGTCATGTCTAACGTTTCATCCACGCGACGTATAGTCTTCGACATTCTTCAGTGCTCTTCAGTATAAATCTAATCTTTTTTCGGTTTGTCGGATCAGTGGCGTCGCTTGGGAAGAGGCTTTCCTAGATGTCGTTGGCAAGGTCGAGGACGGAGGTACATTTAAGCACATTAGCATCGCGAGATTCGCTTCGAGGACCCTCGAGCTGGAGCTGGAGGCCAACACGAAGACGGTCATGCCGTATTTTGCCAGCACGTTCATCATAATGGGCCTGTTCTCGGTCGTGACATGCATGATGACCGATTGGGTGCGTAGTAAACCTTGGCTCGGTCTTCTGGGTAATATCTCGGCCGCCATGGCAACAGTCGCCGCTTTCGGATTGTGCATCTACCTGGGGGTAGATTTCATCGGCCTCAATCTGGCCGCGCCATTCCTCATGATAGGTGAGCTATGATGATTGTTAAAATAATGCAATCTTGTAAAAAAGATTGCGAATTCATTTTTCAAGGTGAAATAATTAGCGTAAATACGTAAAATTTTGCATTTTACACCCCAAAAAAGTTTCTTTGAGTCAAAAACTACTTGTTTGAATCAATGAAATTTGTGCATTGCTGCTATACGATTAAAGAAAAGTCTCTTTGATTTGAAGATATTTTTTGGTTGTTCCCTTTATTAGAAATTAAAAAATTGATTGCGCAACGCAACTCTATTTTTAAATAAAAGAAATATAATTTAAAAACCAACTAAATTTGCTTAAATTAATTTGAGAACAAATCATTAATTTACTTTACAAAAGGCTAATTACGTCATTTTTTTAAATCCAGTAAATTTTAATAAAAAATTAATTGTAAATAGCTTCAAGAATAAATAAAAAATAACGAATGCTAATATAAGTGAAACGCAGGTGTTCGAGCGGATTATAAAAATAAATTTTTACTTTCCCCAAAGATATCTTCACTTCAACCAAAAAAAAAGTTAAGTTAAAAAAACGATTTCATCTATTTAAACATAATTTTTCTCTAGTGTAATATAGGTTCATTGGGATTGTAATATTTTACAAATTCGGTTCTTTCATTATTAACAGATGAACCATTCTAAATTCGTCAGGTACGTTTTATAACTTTGGAATATTTTATAGATACGATTTCATCACTGTCGTTACTTCGTAAGTCTTCATTACCTCGAAGATTTGTCACAATCCATATTTAAATTGGTACTTCGCGTGTAAATTGAGCAATGAAAATAATGACCTAAGCTTCGGTCTTTTTTGCAACATCGATTCCGTAATCTCCTGTAGAAACACGTGTTTTCAACGATAAACATGTTAGCTCGCACTGTCTGTGCATACGAGCGAAATAAACGAAACTATGATTTATGTGAAAAGCGGAAGTCGCCTTTTCCCTTTCGCGACGTCGCGCTCGCCTGCGTTCGACGCCGAGCGAAGTCAGTCTTTACCAATAATAACAGCTTCATTCGATTCAATCGATCGATCACAATTCTCTAAACGACTGTTATTTCCTCGAATTTCATCTAAAAAATACGTAATACTCGTTGATAGAAAACGACAGTTTGTTGGGTTGTCTAATTTAATTCAATTAATCTAGGAAAAGAGAGTGGAAACGATTTCCTGATTTTTTAAAAGTCGATTGATCTGCTTTGATCAAATTTAAGAATTTCAGTAAATTAATAAATTATTGAGATTCAAAAATAATAAATTATAATATATTCACAATATATTCATAATTTTATTATAGAAAATTTCAAATGAAAAAGGATGGAACTAAATTAAATATCCGAGACTTCTCTTGAATTTAAGCTGTCACATGATAATATCCCTCTGTAAGTCAAAAATAATTACGTATTGTTTTAATGAAGATTTCAATGCGAATGCAAAATGCATTGTTCCGCGGTTTTAGCTTATTACGACAAATGCATTTTCTATTCATGCTTTCTGAGAAATTGGACGTGACACTTGAAAACAAACGTGACATCCAATCGATAGTGATGAATTTTCAAAGAACACTTGAACGTGTTTAACAAATGTACGTTGATTATTTTTTAAACAATACTTTTTTTCTTGGAAAAGCCATTTACGGTTAACAAAACCTCAAGAAGAAATGTAAAAAAAAAAACAACTTGAACTCTCGCAAAATTACGATTAATATAGAGTTTATAAAGATTTTACGGAATGGAGAAATTCGTACAATTGACGAAAAAAAGACAGAAAAGGAAAAGATAATTTTTGAAGATGCATTGACAAGTTTGGGTTTTACTTTTTCTTTGCGCAACTTCAAGAAATTGCAATTGCCGAGTGTAAATCGTGCTTTCTGATTGATTACAGGAATAGGAATTGACGATACATTCGTCATGTTAGCGGCCTGGAGGCGAACAAGCATCTCGAAGCCAGTGCCGGAAAGGATGGCTGCGACGCTGAGCGAGGCTGCCGTTTCTATCACTATCACATCTTTGACGGACATGATATCTTTCTTCATAGGCATCTTATCGCCGTTCCGCTCGGTTCAAATTTTCTGCATTTACTCAGGTATTGAAATAAATAGTAATTTACAAAGTATTTAAAGGTTGATGGTATCTCGACGTTTTATTAACCCTCTAGAGTATCACCTTGTTATTAAAAAATAATTTTTATTGGTTTCACTCAAAACTATCTTGTAAGTAAATAATTTATTCATATTTTATTTATTTTTTCGATGCCGAATTTTTTTTACAGAATTTGGTAGTAACTAGTTAAAAAATTATTAACTTTTTAATTTATCATTAATTTTTAACTTTAACTGGTTGTTTTTAAAATGCATAAATTTTAACTTGTAAACTTTTTTCCTAAGTTAACAATTTACCTATGTAAAAAAAAAGAATTGCTCCTCTATATAAAAAAAACTATTTTTTTATTTTTTTACGATATTTTAATTTAATAATATAAATAATATTTTTAAAATTAACTTTTAGCCGAGTTAATTTTTTGTTTCTGCAACTTTGAATTGAATTAATTTTATAAGTCATTAATTTTAACTTAAGTTGAGAAAAAAATATTAGCTTGTACACTTTCATTTTCAGTTTTCAATATAACTAAGTTGCATAGATTCCGAACATATTGATACATTCTCATGAAACGCATGGAAAGTAAACGTTGCAAATATGCAAATATGCAACACTGTAGCCGGTTAAAGTACACTATAGAGGATTAAAGTACAAGAGATACGAACGTAATAGGATAGTAAAAAAACAATAATTTTGGAAAGCACATTATAACTCAGCAAACAAGATAATGTTGAATAATGTTTTAATGGCATCTTAATGACGTTAATAATCGCAATAAAATGTCACCCCGATGCCACCTTGCTTGCTGGGAAGTTTTCACTACAACTTTCTGATATGCATATTGGAGTTGGTATTTTTAATTTATTAGAATTAAACATGTATATGTTAACTGACAGGTTTCGCAGTAGTCTTCACTTTCCTGTTCCACATAACATTCTTCAGCGGGTGCGTAGCGATCAGCGGTTATTGCGAACAAAGAAATTTGCACAGCGTTATTTGCTGCAAAGTGCAACCGCTATCTAAATCTAGTAAGTATTACAATAATCCAAGTACTGTAACTTTTTTTCTATTTCACGTATTTAGAGTCTGTTGTAAAATCGATTTATGATACGCAATGGTAAATCTAAAGAATTATTAAATTTTCATTTTGATTACCGAGACAGAAACGTATGTTTAAAAGATATCTAACACGTACATCTTAGATATGCGTCTGTTAGACATGCGTGTGATTTAGATAATTACTCGCAAAATTGCTAATTTCTTGTAAATTTATAATTACCTCGTTGTTTTCTCTCGCAATGGGTCGATCGTTGTTATCTACCGTTCGAAATCTTGTTACGTCTGCATGACGTATCGACGTTACGTCAAGAGATAGACGCGCGTTACGTTCGGAAACCGTTAATTCGTTAGATCATACAATATTATGTAAAGGAAAGAGTCTGCTTTCTCCGTATAATTTTATTTTTCCAAACATTGTCACGCCAGCAACCGCAAAATACCGAAAATAAACGACTGAAAAACCTGCTGCTTCATGTCTCGTTTATGCACAGATCATAACATTATGCAATGAAGTATCTTAGAACCGGCAAAGAATTATTACCAGCAAATATTTTTCACGTTCTTTTTCAACGAAACTATTAAATCTTAAACGTTTATTATGACATTTCAGCTCATCGATCGTGGCTGTACAGAGCGTTGTGTTCCGGCGGGATTGATCCCGACGATCCCCACAATCCGATCGACAATCCCGAGCACGGATGCATGACTTGGTTCCGCGATTATCTGGCGGCTGCGCTGAATTACCGTCCCGTAAAAGCGTTCATCATTCTCGTTTTCATATGCTACCTCCTCGGCGCCCTTTACGGACTTACGACCCTTCAGGAGGGCCTGGATCGACGCAAGCTTTCCAAGGAAGATTCCTACTCGGTCACTTTTTACGACCGCGAGGACTTTTATTTCAGAGAATTCCCTTACATAATACAGGTAGATACTTGAAAATTTCCATTTAAAAGTTATGAAACTCGCGAGATAATCGGAATGCAAACGTTCAATTTTTTTATTACGTATTTATAATTCTTTTTTTGTCTTAAAAAAATGTATTGCATCGTGTTTCATTATTATTCTCATTTAAACAGCCGTAAAAATACACGCAAAATGATGAAAAAATTAAATATTACGCAATACGACAAAAAGTCAATTTCCAATCTGGCACCTCGATTGTTTGATCAACAATTTTATTTTGGCACTAATTTATTGACTATGCAAAATAAGGCGTTTCTACGACCGCGATCGTGTCCATGCCCACTTGTTTCTTGAAGCCTCGAAAGCCGCATCGGTCAATATTATATTCAGAGAGTTCCGGTTTCCGTGCATGCGAACTCGCGGGGGAATGTTTCCTCATAAGCGGTGCAAAAAAAAAAGAAACACGTTCGGAAGAACGGAGTGCGTTACGCTTGGAACTGCCACGCATAATCCGGTACGCGCAATTATGTCACGTGTTCCCCTCGACGGCGATATCGTGCAAACAACTTTCTCCGGCTGGCTAGCGCGAACCTCAAGAAAAGCAATGTCCGTTACATCACGCTTCTCCGAACCGATCGACGAGAAAGACTAACTAAATCGGAGAGATCCCGATGTATATCCCCCCGCTTGCCTACTCGAATCACGTGACGTCAAATAATTTCACGCCGATCGTTTAGACTCGCGCTCACATTTCTCTGCTTTATTTTTGACACTTCGATATTTCTTTTTAACTAAATAATTATAAGAAACTTGAAATGTATTTTTATTTACCAATGCAAAAACTAAATAACTTCAGCATTTTATTATGTTTTGATTAACAAATTATGTTTATTATTTTATCGAATGTAAAAATTAACAAAATAATATATTAATTAAATTATTTGTTACATTTATTTGATTTTCATCAATATGAATGAATTAAATATTGTCAATCTAGATGTTTAAATCCGCTTTACAAATTTTATAGTTTTGCGTCAGATTTTTGGAAAATGATTTTATTTTTTATATTATATTTGTACAGACTCGAAACTAATTGTCCGAACACAGGATAGAAAAATTTATTTCATGTGCTACTTTATTAAATAATATAATTGTTAAAGGAAAATTAAATTGGCAGTAAGAATTCATGTCAATGATGGAGCTCCATCAAAAGTATACTTTTAATTTGTAGCATAAAATAAACTCCCAATATCTCATCTTGAATTTATATATTCTTTTAATTGCTCTTCATACACAGTATATAAAATTATATTATAAATAGAATTCTATTCTGATCTAGGATATAAATCATCGTCCATCTTAAGGATGTATAAGTCATATCTTAAAACATTATCAAAAATATAAAAATTTCATAGAATATTCTAGCATTATGTTCGATTATCTGTGTAAAATATGAACACAATTCGTTTTTGGTTAAACAAGTTATTTAAATTTTTGTTTACTCTTAATTTTGATTTGCGTTTTGCAGTACTTATTTGCAAATTTAATGGAGAAGTAGTATTACCAATAATAATTAAATAAACATTTTTACATACGTATACAGTCGTTCAAGTTATCTCGTGTCTGCGATATTTACTGATTGAGAAAAAATTGTTTCTTACTTTTTTCATAAATCACAAGATCTTGATTCATACTTTGAAGCTTCTACTTCAACAGCTTGTGAAATCCCCTCCATCGATTATCGCCTGGCACTCGCCGAGGCATACTTTGGATAAGATTTTTCGGCGTATTCTTTTGTTAGATACCTCCAGATTGCACGAATTTGTCGCAAAAACTGCTTTAAATTACGAATTTTTTTCCTACAAAGCTTCATCTCGATAAACGCGCGCTCACACATTTTCAATAGGATTGGCATCAGGTGATACCAATGAAATGTAAAATCAATAAAATCACTATTTTTTAACTTTAAAAATTCAACCCTTAAGAAATTGCGTTATAGGTGGCTGTTTTTCAAAAATTTCACAAATTTTGAAAAACAGCCGAGTATTATGATGAAGCATCAATGACAACAGTGCCATTTACAATCCCTGAAAAAAGTAAAAAGCAATTCTTTCCCAATCAGTAAATATCGCAGACACAAGATGACTTGAACGACTGTACTAATAAAATTTTAATATTCGCGCAAAAATTTATTTAGATCTACTTACTCATTTAAAAATTATTTATTTTAAACTGCAACAAAATATAGTAATTTTCGCTGCAAAAACTATTATAAATCAAATTTTTCATTCTTTTCTTCTTTGCAGCTAGTTTCAGAACCAAAAAATTCAGGCACTTGCGACTAAAATTTTTTATTGTTGATTAGAAAAAAAAATCTAGAGAAGCCTTCAGTTTTTATATTTCATTAACTTTTAGCTCGAATTGTATAGCCAAAACATCTTTAAAGCCATTTGTTTTTATTTTTTAAAAATTACACGTAATTACAATAAAAAATATATTTCGAAAGGTGCGTTAATTTACTGCGAGACAGTTTTATGCAGCTCCTGTGATCGTTTCAATTAGATAATTGAATATTTCATAATGCGTAGGCGATTTCAATGCGTCTTAAGCGCGCTACTTTGCACGGCGTTGAGATCTCTCTCTCTCTCTCTCTCTCTCTCTTTCTCTTGGAGAGATGAAGTAAAATTGTGAATGTAGCGAGAGATACATGGTCGTAGACCAAGAATTTCACTGGGACCTTTTTCCCCCCGTTGCGTTAGCCCGATACGTTGTAGTGAAAGTACGTTTCTCGAAGATGGTCTTGCACTATCGCGTTTCCTCGCGTTATTAATAACATCCCGACGTCACGAGCCGTCAAGTTCCGATGACTGCGCGGAAACGTCATTCGTCGAGAAACTACTGTCATGGTGAACTCTTAATAACGACGCACAGCGTAATTGGATCCGCTCGCGGAACGTTCATGTCGAAACGTTCGTGCGTCAACGTACCTCGAGATCGAACAAATTGCATAATCGTGACAAAACATGACGTTGCGGCTTTGCGTCGTGCCGAGAGGAAGCCGTGCTCTACGAAGCTTTCTCGAAATTACTTTCACGCGAATACCGCAGGAATTCCCAAAAAGGTGCCTGCTGATCAACCTGCGTACCTTCACCACTTTACCGTTACGTTTGCGACTTTCGTGAACTGCGGAAAAAAAGGGAGAGAAAAAGGACAAACGATTGTAAGAATTCTTGAGTGTACGAACAAAATTAAGTTTTTTTTTGCGAAAGATTCATTTGTTGCGCGATCGTCAGTTTAATTTATAAAAAAAAAACTCATTGTTAAAGAATTACTTTCCAATTGCATTTTTGTTTCATTTTTCTATAGGTGATAATAAGCGGCGAATACAACTACAGCGATCCGATAATCCAGCAGCAGATAGAGAACCTAACGCAGAGCCTCGAAGCGAGTACGTACATCATCGACAATCCGTTCTACACTCAGAGCTGGCTCCGCGACTTCCTCAACAGAGGTGACAGTGAGAATCTAGACGAGCGCAGCTTCATTAAGAATCTCAAGAGCTGGTTCAGCGAGAAGTCGGAAGACGATGCCTCGTTCCTAGATATCAAATACGACGACACGGGCGAGAAGATCGTGGCGAGCCGATTCATGATACAGCCGGTGAACGTGAGCGGCACCAATCAGGAAAAGGACATGGTGAAGGAGCTGCGTGACGTATGCGCGGCGTCGCCGCTCAACGCGACTGTATTCCATCCGTACTTTGTGTTCTTCGATCAGTTCGAGCTGGTAAGGCCGACCAGCATTCAATGCATGATATTCGGCGCGTTCGTGATGATGCTCATTAGCTTCATCTTCATCCCGAATATCTTTTGCTGCCTGTGGGTCGCCTTTTGTATCGTGTCGATCGAGCTGGGGGTGGCTGGTTACATGGCGCTGTGGGACGTCCGTCTCGACAGCATCTCTATGATCAATCTAATCATGTGCATCGGCTTCAGTGTCGATTTCACCGCGCACATTTGCTACGCCTACATGAGATCGAAACAGCCACGGGCAGAAGATCGAATCAAAGAAAGCTTGTACAGCCTGGGCCTGCCGATCGTTCAAGGCGCCGCCTCGACGATACTCGGCCTAATGGCCCTCCTGTTGGCCGGTACCTACATCTTCCTGGTATTTTTCAAGATGGTCTTTCTCGTGATCTTTATCGGCGCTATGCACGGTATGTTCCTGCTGCCGGTGTTGCTGTCCCTCTTCGGTCCGGGCGTTTGCAGCGGCGGCGATATCGAGCCTGGTGAAGCAGAGAACGCGAAAAACAGCACACAGGAGAAGGAGCTGCAAGCTGCCAGCAAGCTGCAACAGCAGCAGAAGCAACAGCCGCCCTACGTGATCCCACTTCCTCATCTAGTCTATTACGGTCCGGGCGATATCAAGCCGCTCCAGGACAGTCCCGCGATGAGCGTGGCGGCGCTCGAGGAGAGGGATCCCGGTTTGGGGACCAGCGAGGATAGCAACTCGACCGAGAGCGGCTCCTCGCAGAGCAGGAGGCGTCAGTGCAAGCAGCCGCCTCAGGAGCAACAGGAGCAGCAGCCGAATCAGATCCGTCCCGACATGTGGAGGAGATCTATCGGCGTGCTCTACGGCCTGTCGCAGTTTCAATCCGCCGCGGTCGGCGGTGAACCCCAGCACCCGGCGCCGGACTACCCCGGCGCCGAGACGCAACCGCGAGGACTGGGCGAGGACAACGAACGGCCGAGAACGGCCAATATCCCTTGCCTAGGACCTTACGTCGCGTATCGCCACTCGAATCAGTTACCACGCGATTATGGACGCAGCAGATCCTACCACAATCTGCAGTATTCGGCATCGACGCGGCACTTGACGGATCCGCGGTATCCTTAGAGAGAATCGCGAGGGAATAGTGTGAAAGACAGATGTTATCGATCGATATTATCGACGCGATACGGGAGATCCCTCGATCGAATTCAGTCCCTTGAATCAGGACTACGGCAACAATTTTTTTTTTCTTTTTTTTTAGGAAGAATGATTTTAGGAAGAAAGAACTGTCGCATTGAAAGCCTCTCGAGGAAAGATTGATATCGACCGGTCCGCGGGCAAGTATGCCATCCAAAAATAATGGATATTCTACTTTTAACTCTATGGAAGTTTCAAATAAGTTTCGCACCTTCATAGATTTCAGAGAGAATATCTCGGAAGAAAATATCAAGCTAAATTTGAATTATATTCATAGGATCGTATATAATGTATTCTCTTCTTTCAATAATATTCTCTGTTTGCGTTCAACGTGTGGTCAGTACGTTACGTAAACGTTTGTTAAGCATCACGAGCGTACAATAAATGTTGAGGAGGTATCTTATATATATATATCAGGTTTGAGAGGTAACTACAATTGTAGTTATGTTCAATCACATAACAGCTTTGCGAGACTATGACAGTACAAAGGAAAGAAAAGCAAATAGAAAGGAAATGACATTCTGCGCAAACACTAAGATGTCCAAATTATAGATGTCCATTAATTTCAAGGGACTGAGCTTCAAGAGGATTTCGCTCTCAAACAAAGGGACAGTAGAAGTGACGCCCGATATATTCGGATTCGTATAGCAAAATTTGTACGACTCATTTCTCAAACTCAAATTCAAACTTCAATTTTATTCTGCACCTAAACTTTCTTCTTAAATCACGTGACGAAAATAGACGTAGAGAAAGACGATAATTATTAATAATTAATCAATGACTATTGAGTACAAAATAATTCAAGATGATGTCAACTCGGTCAAGTTGACAATCGTGTTATAGTACTTGAGAAGAAAGGATTCTCAAAGTACAAATAAATGATATTAACTATTTCTTTGGTTTTTTTTTTTATATAACTGATGCTGCCAAAAATATTGATTTTGTATGAAGCTGCAAGATTCCGGGCGCCGCTGAGGATTAATGTGATTTTGAAGACTTTCTGTATAGTAGTGCTTACTACGAAATAGTGTCGTGGGAAAAACGATATTGTGTCGCGTTCGTACGTATCTTATAACACGTATGATATCGAAGCTTGAACAATTATTTCAGGAGCGCGCTCGTATGTAGGGTGATCCAAGAAGATGATTTGCAAGCATATACATTTAGCGACACTCCATTCCTTTGAGAAGGAGCGTCGGTATTTCATTATAATTAGGAAAGAGCATTTGTCAATTCTCAAATCTCTAGAGAGTTTGTCGACCGTAGAGGTTTGTTGAATTTCTGCTCGTTCGGAGGGCCGTGTTGTCATCGTTTGTGTTTGGAATCGTAAGCGGCCATTTAATCCTGTTTCATTTGATATGAACAAGATATAAAATGAGATTATATACGGTTATATCCATCTAATCATTCGTAAATGTATGACGGTCCTAGTAGCATTAAGCTCTAAATTTTAAGTCACATTTGAATCTCGGATTCTTCGATCCTGGGGACCCTCACGATAATCTGCCGATCCACGTTTTCTCCCTCCGCTATCATATAGATTTCACAATTTTACGTTGGCGTATCGCGCCCTTCGCAGCCAAAGGGTTAATCTCGTAGCGCTCGCGTTGTGCAATGGCCTTTTTGTATAAAAGGCAATGCACCGATGCGAGAGGATAGTGCCGGTATAACGTTACCGACGTCGGGTTTACGTTAGTTGTTAAGAATAGCTCAAATCGAAAGCGATAATATTATATATATATACATACATATATATATATACACATATATATATAATATACATGCTCAATATTAATCAAAACTAAAATGTCCCGCAATATATCCGGCGTTCCAATCGGCCCACGTGGGGAAAGAAGGAAACGTGACTACAAATTAATATTATGATGTATTACTGATTAATATTTTGTTATGAAAGAAGCACAAATTAAATCGAAAAATGTATATTTTTAAACGCGGATTAATATTCAACAAATATGGTTAATTTTTAAATCAATTTATTTGTTTAACGTTGTGCCTATAATTAAGATAATATCGCAGGTAATACCTGAGATCCTAGTTAACACTACGTATTAACTCAAAAAATATTTTTTTATCTTTTTCCGTTAATTAGAATTACAAAATTCCAACATTTATTAACCTCCTGCAACAATGTAATATTTGCTTTAGCAAAATTCTGTCTTAATTAATTCTGTCTTAATTAATTCTATCTTAAATACAATCTTGTTACTTAGGAAGGAAAAATTCCCAAGATATAAATAAACACGATATTAACTATGCATTTCTTTTTTTTGGCACGATAGCGATATTGATTTTATATACGAAGTCGGAAGCTGAAAGATTCCAACAGTTACTGAAAATCAATAATATCTAATAAATAGACACTGCTTAAAATACCACTAAAACAAATAATGTTAACTTCAAGCACGGTCTATTTATTGAACATTAATTCGCACCTGAAAATACGCTTTTAATTTGTGTTTTGCTTCGTGATAAATTGGACAATAATATACTGAAGTATTAATTTTAATTATCTCCTTCTTTATCCCTACGTGACGGCGTATCAATTGTTCAATAAGCGTGCCTTAGACAATCGAAACATGTAGAGTAATTACTCTATTCGTAATAGAGTAAGTCCAACGATTTGACAAGTAGTTTGAGTAGCGGCTAAAAGACAGTTGTTTAAGGCGTAAAATGTGTTGCTTCACAAAATTTGTCATTGGAAATTGTTTCATATTTTTTTTTTATGTTTGATAAAGAGATTATTGTTACCAATATTTCGTTTCAAGATTTCCTGACTTTCAATTCTTTTAGCATTTTGCGGAAACAGATTAAAAAAAATCACTCTCTAATCGACCTCTACTAGAGTACCTTGCGTATTACGATTGAAACTGTGATCTACAAAGGCTAAGTGCAAACAGTTAAGCAAGACAGGACGCACGCTTCGCGATTCGAGTAATACATTTGTACGCGAATAAACAGCTTAATCGCTGTAAGAATTCGTTGCATTTCCGTTCCCTCTAAATTTTGCAAAATCGGCGGTAATACGAATTCTCGTTCCTTTGCACAATTTCGGAAACGTCGCTGCGCGATGTTCGTGCAAATCTGTCGGCGCAACTATCGTGGCAATCAATCCGTAATAATCAGCGGTGACTCTAAGTTTCATCGTGCAAGAAACTTTCTCCTCTTCATACATGCTTTTCCGCGCTTTTAAATGTGTACTCTTTTTACGCATTTGCTCCAATCTTCTCTGATCGTACAAAAAGTTGCGAAGTGTGCATAAATTAGCGAACGTCTTTAAAATAATTCAATTTATTACTGTCCCTTTAATAAAGCCAATGTGTCTACAGATACTTGATAAGTATCTTAAATATTCAATTATAATTGAATGTAAAAAATAAGATGCGATTTTGAGATTGCTTGAATTTTAATTAAGAACAAATTTGACATTTCTAAAGTCTCTGTCTTGGAGATTCAAGAGAAGCTCAGAAATTTTCCAAATTAAACTGTTTTGTCAATTCTTGTTAATATTTTTATTTTTATTAAAATGTTGATCTAGGGTTTATTTAAGTAGCGCAAATGTTCAAAGGAGATATGATGTTATAAATTTTGGAAGACAACTTTTAAAGCGTCTTTAAACGGTTTTTAACGCGTACTTTAGAAATCTATATTTTTAGAAATGTATACTACTATTATCTTAATATATTAATAACAGATACATTTTCGTGTTACAAATTAAAAATGTAAAATTTTTATAAAAAAAAAATTAAAAATTAACAAAAAAACTGTCATATAGAAATAATAAGAAATTACAGGAAGCAAATATAATACTTATTTCAAGGCCGAATAATGAACAAAGATATGCGCGGGCGAATATACCTAAAGAAACAGTTTTGCGGTCAATGGTGTACAGATAAATATCTTCCTCATTTCGCGACTTGCAGTGTGCGTGTGTTTTCATATTTATGAATGCGAGAGAAAATATGAGTCGAACGATATTGTAGCTAATGGCAAACGGTCTGTTGCCGTCAGAAAAAAAAGCAATGGAAATATATTCTGGCAACAATCTTTTAAATGTATGTTAGCACCTTTTACTCTTTCCAAAACCTTTTTCCTTCTCTAAATAAAATTTATTATTATAATATTATTATTTGTTCAATTATTCGATAAAAATGTAATGGTAATATAGTGCGTTTCTCGAAAAATCGTCAAACCTTTTAGAAAAATATATTTCGTGCTTGATTTGGAATATTTTTTGGGGGCAATCTTAACATCTTAAATATCTAAACGATAGATTGCTTCATTTATGTAAAAATATCGTTATTTATTTATCTAATCAAATATTTAATAATATGTCGAGATACAAATACCATATTCCAATTCTCTACTTTTTATTCTACAATTTTATTTCTTTAATTGTTTTTGTGATGCTTTTTACTTCCCAAAAAGTTTATTAACTATTAAATTAAACTTCTGAACACAAATTGTCGTACGTTTTTTTTTAAATCAACGTAATAAAAGATAAAAAATTATAAATGAAGAAAATTGCTAATCCGTATTTCATTTTCGGAGCTCTGATATGGCACGGTGATTTAAACGAAAAAATAACGCGTTAAAATTTGCATAGATATTTAAATATTTAAAGTACTACACGTTGACACTTGGACAGTGATGTTTGAAGCAGAAAGAAACCTAAGAACAGCTGCAATCCTGGATAATTTTTTTCACATACAATTATATATAATTATACATCAAATATTCATATATAAATATATATAATAAAATATATATTATCTATTATATTATACATAATTATAAATAATTATATATAGCACATATTATCTCTATTATATATTTCAGTATATACATGCTAAACATATATTTATGTAGAAATATTGAATATATAATTGTATTATATATGGAAATTTTTTTTTCCCAAGGATTTAGCTGTGACTTTGTGCCTCTATATTCATAAAATATGAACATTGAACTACGTAGCCAATGTCTATAAAACACATAGGTAATGCCCACGATTTTGTGGTTCTTTTCCATGCTATGACCAGGAGCAAGTTGTGTTGTAAACCAGATTACGTCTACATGAATTATTTACATATTATACATCATATATTAGTTACATTATGTTTATATGAATCTGTAAACAATACAAGCAACAAATTATTATAATTTGGATAACTCAATATAGAAAAAGTAATGAAATTGTTAATCTGTAACTTTAGAGTATACTAATAAAATAAAAATTTATAATATTAAAAAAATATATATATAATAGAATATAATTTTCTATTTATAATAAATTTATTATAAATATTTAACTATTTATAATAAAATCTGAATCTTCTATGATCTATTGATTATTGTTCGTACAGATAATACATAAAACACAGTTTACATTGTATACATGTAGATTATTTATATTTTATGCATAAATGCTTAAGATGCTCTGACATGGATTTGATAAACAAAGATTCTGTCAGAGATTTTTGTCTATCTAACATTTGTAGACATTGACCATGTGCGTTCCTTAAATAGATATCTCTGTACTTAGATAATGAAATAAATTAAATCACTCACTGGTTGTTGTTGCGAATACTGCTGCTGCTACTACTACTGCATTTCCTTTCCGGGAAGTTGAGTCTAAAAATATAATAAATATAATTATTCATAAACAGAATATTGTCTATTAAGCTGAAATACCATTTTATTTTATTTAGAAATGTGTGGGAGTGATAATATTATATATAATATAGATTTCTTACATTCTCTTAGTATTTGAACACACACAAATGAAACACATAATATTTTAACACATATTTTTTTTTATTTATTTAAAACGTATCAAAGAAATTACCACACTAGTAAAAATAAACATATTTAAATGACTTGAGTATTTCATTACGTAGTCGCATGTCAATTCCTTATAATTGTAATCATCTCATTATAATTTATTT
Organism: Solenopsis invicta; assembly: GCF_016802725.1. NCBI lineage: Eukaryota > Metazoa > Arthropoda > Insecta > Hymenoptera > Formicidae > Solenopsis > Solenopsis invicta. Next base: position 9,249,671 of record NC_052674.1, on the reverse strand, counting down.
TACATATTACACGTTAAATATTTTACAAATTTTATCAGACGTAGAAATAAAAATGCATTTGTATTTTTATACTTTAATTGCAAAAATACGAATGCAAAAACACGCGGAGAAATATATGTCAATTAACTGATAAAATAATATACTTACCGAGTTGCTCCATGCCGGATGCTGCCTTGTCGTTGAAATTTTGCTGACATCTCGGTCTGCAATTCTAGAATCGCACACTAATCACGACTGTCCGATGTTTTATTCGCCACCCCCGGTGTTATACGGACGATACATCACACAAATGCGATTACAACACGAAACGCGCACGAGAGAATAATTAACTTACCGCGATGCAGATATTAACAACGCTGCGTGAAGAAGCATGTTAAAAATACAATAATTTCTATGTATTATGCTATGATATGCACTTGAAAAACGCGAAAAGTACTGCGGAGCATCCGATCAACGTTGAATTAAAGGTAAACATGGCGCGACAAGGAGAACATATACCGACACATGACGTCACGCGACGATCGCGACATGTGGCAGCATTCCGAAATGCCGGTACTGAAAATCTACAGTAATGTAAAGTATAAATTTTTAGTAGCGACAACGTACATCGAAACGCAGCTATCACCCGAGATAGCACCGACAGCGGCGAGAGCCGTTTGAATGAATATCTACAGAAACACAACGAATACAGACAAAACAACTCATTCTTTTGCGAGGCTAAAGTATCCCTTCGAAGTGTTCAGGCGAATACGCGCGCGCGAAAACTTTAAGCGACACGATCGACACAACGAACACACGATGCCGCGCTTCACGGAGGAGTACGAACCCTTCTAGATACTTCTAGACATCGTCACCCACGTATCAAATCCATCCGCTATTAGATTCGGCACTTTTGCTGTCGTATTTTCGCATAATTCAGACTCAAAACACGAAAGGACGTAGCGTACGTTCAACCAACAAAGGCGCGGTAATAAACATGGCCACGGCAGGTGGCAGCAGCGCCCAAGGTGACGTATACATCTACGCAACAATGGCGACGGTGGCTCGACTACTCGACTACCTTGCCAAGCCAGCGTCGATGGGTGGCTCGACGATCGTTGCCGAGCGACGGCGGAAATGGCCGAATTGACGCGCAGGCGCGACGACTGCTCCGCGCAGGTGCAGCCACCTAACCTTTAATGGTTAAATGCTACTGATCGAGTAACGAGTACGCGATAAAGAGTCTATTTTATAACGTTTTGAGATACTTATGATTGCAAATTGCTGTACCGTACATTATCGCTTTCTGACTTTTTCGTACGAATTAGTAACATTGCGACGATGTCGGCGACCAAGCAACAAATGACTGAGAAACAAAGGCTCAAGAAAATGAGGTAAATTTACCTGTTCGGGCCGAAACTGTTTTCATGATTGAATCTCCTATCTTCTATTTTTCACTGAGATTGTATTTTTCTTTAAGCAAGGCGCAGATGCAGCTAGCGATCGTAAAGAAGAAACAATGTGACGCGAAAGCTCTCAAGATAGTCGAGCAGCTTCTAGAATCGCACGTGAATTCTGACTGGCTTCTTCAAAACGTAAGCGCGCTTATAAACAACCCTGTATTTGAAAACAATTTAGATGTTATTACAATAATAAATTATCAATATTGTTATCATTTAATAATAAATTTAACAATAATAATATAAATTTATTATAATTTATTGCTTTTACAGCTGGGATTCATAAGCAAGACTCACATGGAAGATGTGATAGAGGAACGAGCGATAATAAAGTTATGTGGATATGTTCTTTGTTCAAATCAACTAACCGTCATCATCCATCAACAGTATCACATATCGACACGCAAGAATAAAGTGTATGACATCAGTAGACGGAAGAACTTCTGTAGCTCGACGTGTTATGGGGCAGCCAATTATCTTCTTGAACAAATGCTTGAGAGTCCACTGTGGTTGAGAGAGAAGGAGGATATACCAGTCTTTCAAGTCTTGCCTTTAAACTCTAAGTCTACACAGTGCGGAGACGAGATCGACGTTGTCGGTATTAATCTCTCGCAAAATGTAAACGCTAATGATAACCATGACGGAAAACAATTTGCAGAATGTAGCATAGTCAAGCAGATGGAGAAAGATGCGGCAAGTAATGTATCAAACCCTGAAAAAGAAAATATATGCAACTTTTATTTGTTGAATGATGTAACTGCTGGGAAGGATGAAAAAGGCCAAGAAATTTCTGTAGATACTAATTTACAAAGATCAGATTCAAATGGATGTGAAACACATCCATTTGAACTACCTGCGAATCAAGTAAATAAAAACTGTGATTTTGAAGAGTTGACAAATGATGAAAATAATTATGATAACAATAACATTCAACAAGTAGATGTAAACCTAGAAAATTTAGAAGTAGAAATTGCTGGTCAATCTAAAAATATTTTACACCTGCATAAACACAATAGTGATACAAGGAAAAATAAGAATGTGAATACATGTGATAATGATAAGATATTACAGTCTCAATTGGACAAACAAAATGACATTAGTGAAAAACTACAGCTTCAATCAATTAAAATAAGTGAAGACAAGAAAAATGACACTAGTGAAAGGCTACAGTCTCAAGTTAAAATAAGTGAAGACAAGAAAGATAATAAAAATGAAAAAAGGTTGCAGCCTTTATTGAATGAAACAAATGATGAAAAAATGATACAATCTCAATTAGATGAAGTTCATAGTAGTAATAATACTGTGATTTCTGCATCTACATCCAATAAATATAGAAAGATAGGAGAGGCAAATAGAATTAATAAAAATAAAAAATGTAAGCTTAAAGACACTGACTGTACAGAAACACAAAATAATATTTATCACAAACTTGCAATGCATATTGAACAGAATATTAGAGAATGGGTCACAAAAAATACACTTTGCCTTCTAACAGGCGAGGCAGATGAAAAGAATCAGTTATTAGAGAAGCTTACGCAACGCGACAGGTATCAGCAGTTGTGTAAAAAGTTAAATAAATTGCAACTGGAAGATGAAAAGGAGGATCGTGTTAACTTGGAGAGAAACAATCTCAAACCTTTACCCCACTTATCCACACTCCAAGAAGATGGAAAGAAAATGGAATTAAAGGTACAAAAATTGCAATTTTGATTGAAAAATCGTAATTTAAATTTTAATTTAAGAATATATCTAATTATCTGTACAGGTACGTGCATTTTACGAAGGACGAATGACGTTTACATCCGAGGATAGCAATAAAAAATCAGAAAGCAAAGACAACGACGAGCTTGTATTACCATTAACGGATGCTCACGCGCCCAATGCACTTCGTCGCCGAATTTTCTTAGACAACCTTAATAAAATGTAATTTCTACTTTTCAGATATAGAGAATCAAATGTTGAACAAAAATTTAGAATCTAAAATTTGATCATTGTTATTATATGCATGCATTTGTTAATTACAGATTGCCAGATTTGATGCGCGCTTTAACAACTAATGAGAATATTTCTTCATTGGCACAATGTACTTACAATAACGAAAAATACTCGTTAATTAAAATCTTGATCAGCACTTTTAATTTATCTGCTACAAACATTATCTTTAAAACTGCCGAGTGGACACTTGTGGGACTTATCATCATTAAAATGTAAGTTTAATTGTAATTTTACATATAAATTACATATATAAAAATTGATTTTAAAAATACATATAATTTTAGGTTGAGTTTGATTGATATGCAATTGCAATCATTGCTCAGATCTAAGCAAGCTTCAATGTACATGTCCATGATTCTCACGACGTATAAATTGGATTCCAATTATTTGGACAGACTTATAATGGAGATAACGAGTAATGTGGACGTATCCGAGTCAAGTGATAAATAATGTTAAATAAAAATTGTGAAATATGTAAATATTAAAACGATTCTTACAATTTTTATTTTATTGTCCTCGTATTTAAGTTAACGTAAAATATATTTTTGAAAATATAATATTAATCTGAAAATCCAGACAAAATATTATCTTATCAATAATGTTTTGTCTGGGTTTTCTAAATGTTTCGCAGTATTTTACATTCACTTTATAAATTATTTTATTATAAAAAAGTAGCTATTAAAGTTCTTTCCTGAGAAATCATGGATATACTGAAGATAAAAAATGAAATTAGAAGATACATGATATTATACATCGCAGTGATACACTAGTAAACTGAGGAAGCTCAAATCACTCTTACTTTTCTTAAATTAGATATTAAAGTGGGCACGTGCTCGATGTTGATGGCGGTATTCCGGTAAATACAGAGGGAGAACAATCGAGACTTAACGGGTCTATTTGAGCTGTTGCTGCTAATTGGTCCTCAGTAGAATGACTACCGACTTTGTCACGTAAAGATTCGTAAAGAGTATGAACCGCTTCGTTATGCTGCAAATGTTAAAAGATGTTAAATCAACAATTTAAGATTATTACATATAAAAACATTATTATATAAAAAATCATGAAACTTTCTGAATATTACCTGACTTGTTGGTTGTAAGGCTTTTAGTAATGAGTGTAACCGCGCGGATGGCAATTTAGGATGTATGTACCAAAGTAATTTCAATAAATGCCGTGTAACGTTGTCTCTACCTAAGCCAGCTAAGAAAAATTCGTCAAAAATTACTGTACAGAAAGATTCGTTCGAGAACTCGTCAGCCATGTTCAATATTAATAATGAAACCTGCAGTTAAAAATCAATTTGGTCAATTAATAACTCATTCAAATTGCGTGAAATTATAATAAACAATGATGTTGTATTTGATAATAATTTCAAGATATGACGAATGCGTTACCAGTGTATGTAAAAATGGATCCTCAAAAGCTCGCTGTGCTTGACAATTTGGTAATGTCGCTAATACTCTCATCAAACCTCTGGCATCACCCCTGCCTCTTCCAACTCCACCACCACCTCCGACGTGTAATGCGTAGTACATAGACAAAACTGCCGCTACTCCAGAAAGCTGTGCATACGCTTGACACGCATCGGGAGGTGGTCCGGAATGTTCTATAATTGCTATTGCACTTTCTCTTTCGTCAGGTGGAAGTCTACAATTGAGCTGTCTTATTTGATCGTCAACCTAAACAGTAGTTATATTACTTGTATACATCCGCATTTTTATATTATAGAATTAACTCTCTGTGTATAGAGTAGACATTTTAAATTATTTCATACAAATTACCATAAGTGACATAAGTGCTGGCAGGAATTTTGTCACAACTTGACTGTCTAGTTTTGGCTCTTTGAAGTCTTGTGAATCGATCATCTGCCAAGCGGACAATCCTAGCGCCAGCATTCTTAATAATAATACAAGCACTGCGTTTTCTCGAGGCAACGCCTCACCGTTTATCAAGTGAAGCGCTATTTTGATTGCACTGCTAGCGAGAAAATTTACTGCATAGGGATCACACAAAATCATACTTAGATCCCCTAACACCTGCTCCTGTCCTCTCTGCATAAAATTACAAATTATAACGTTTTTTTTTTAAATCGGCCACACAGTGCAAATTGATATTATAAAACAGAATTTTGATACAATTTTGTACCTTAATACTGTCTAAGAAGCCTTGCAACTCGCGAGATCTTTTAACATCCACATTCTTTTCTCGGATGCATGCGTCTAGACACCAGGTGAACTTATGACATGGATCTACAGAAATTATATCTTGCACCTGTCAACAAATAGCACATTTAGTGATAAACTAAATATACTGAAAATTGCAGTTATAATAAAACTTTTTTCATTATAAAAATTTAAAAACTTTGATACACCTAGGTCTGCGATACAATAAAACAGACAAATGTGTTTACCTCTAAATCATGTAACGCCATTAACAGTTCTGCTCTTAGAGTGCAATAATGGATATTTTTTGTCCGTAAAAACAAAGTTCTTAAAAATTGCAGTACCATGTCATACAATTTTACACTATGCCCAATCATGTGGGCTAATTTCTGTACTACTTCCCCTTGTCTCCTCACCTATACAAAGAAATTATTCAGTATTGATTTATGTGTATCTAAATACAACTAAAGCAATCATAATGCACCTTGGGGGATGGCATAAAAAACAAACTGTTCAAATTGCGATGATCAAAAAGAATTTGTTCTTTCTCAATGATATAACGGCTGAATAGTGGGGAGACTTCGTCGCCGAAAAGACTTTGATTATCCTTCCATATCTGACGTTTCACTTCTGTATCAGCGTCATTGTACAGTTCTCTCTCCCTAACCAATACTCGCAAGTATTTGTCGTCAATGTGTAAGGTGTTCCTCAAAATACACATAACAACAGGACGCAGGGCAGGGACTCTAACGGCGGGAAAACTCTTCGATAACAATTCTTTTAATCTCTTGTCCCCAGTACCTTTATCCGTCCTTTCTGCACCAATTTCGTCGATCTGCTTGATTAGTTTCTCCCGCAACTCCTCGAGAACGGAGGCATGAAAATCTAACCTCCTGACTCCATGCAAATCAAGCAAAGGTAACATAGGCCGCAATGATGGTAATAATATACCATTTTCTAGCTGAAATAAAATATTGATGACATAAAATACTATATCATATTTTTTAGATATAGACTAAATACTTCATCTTTTCTGTTTTTTCAACAGAAAAAGGAGAAGAAAGATAAGCTGTATAAACAATTTAATTAAAAAAGAACAGGACCTACTATGTATCTAAAATAAACTTAACCTATTATACTCAGTATGCAACATACCATCATTTCTGATCTTTTACCTGAAATCCTTCAATGGCTTTTAGTGGGTCTGTACAACTTGTTAAAGCGTCTCTCAAATATACCTGACCTGGTATACCAAGCTCCTCCAGTCCATTACCAGTCTCACCGTTACTTTTCGCCGAATTCATCGTTTCGTTTTAGTATAAAATGTCCACGTTTCTGATTACTTATATTATCGTAAGTTTACGAAAAATTTCACAATCCAAATTCGTTAGTCACTATTGACAATAAGTATTTACAAATTGCTTGACAGGTGGTATTCTTTGAATCATCAATCCATGCTTGGTCGTGATGCAAATTAACCTCTAGAAGGTCTTATTTATTCAAGCGTATTTTTATAATCGATACATCACGGAACTTCACTGAACTCTGAAAAATATAATTATATTAGATCGATGATCATCCAATTGTTTACCAGAAGGTGAAATACAGTCTTCTTCTTACTTTAACCATAGTCCTTAATCTCAGAATTAGGTTTAATTTGTTCAGGAAAATAAAGTAAAATGTTCTTTTAATCGAAATCGAATATAATACTATAAAAAACATAAAAACGACTAATTTTGTCTTCTTTTTTGGTCTTTGAATTTCCGATTCAATGAACACGTCCGATGTTTACATCCCATGGCTTGATGGCTCCCCTGGAGCATTGATTGGAATCAAAATTCCCCACGAAACAAAAAATGTAATGTAGCGACCTCTATAAATTAGTAAACGTCGTATGTAACGAAGTTTGATGCGTTCAAAGGTATGGACTTCTTTTTATTAATTTATCGATTTTTTTTTAAATTTATCAATTGCATTATGTTAACATGTAATTATGTAAAAGTTCTGAAAAAAAATTAAAAAACTTGCTTACAAAGGCATATCCGAAAGATATTTATATTCAAATATTTCTAATTAATTTAAAATATGGTATATTAATTTTTTTTAAATTAACATCTGTAATATTTTTATAGGAAATTAATAAGTGATGCATAAAAATATTTTCATCCATCATATACATATATGGTTTATAGAACTGAAAAACATTTAATTTAATTTTCTATGAACATTTTTATCTGGGATTTTTGTGTTTATATATGTATAAATGTGTAGAACTAATTTGCATAATTGTGTAGAACAAAATATTCACAAAAAAAGTGAGTACTATTTTTCTCTTAAAGCTTCTCTTCTCATTTTCATACTTAACAATTTTTTCATATCAATTATAAAAAGTGTCTCTCAGTTCTATAAATTGCATGTCGATAGATGATTGTCATACTTAAACGTAATCGTAAACTGAACCACAAATATCTCAACCTAATTAGACCAAATTTAATAACGATACTATAAGCACTTTATAAAACTCATAAAAAAGCGAGGGGGAATTCACAACCCAAAATTTTGTACACCAATGCCGATTTTTGGCATTGCTGTAAAACACTGCCGACATTTTTGTACACTGCCGACAATGCTTATTGTTAGTCAATGCCTACAATGCCGTCAATCCTATATTAAAATTAAGGCAATGCCATGCAATTATGAACACTACCGCGTGCCCATCATACGCCAATGCCTGCACAAGAATTCTAAAGCTTTCCCGAAGTATTCAAAAATTTTTGTGCTCAATCCCATGATCGAAAAACCGACTCTGAAGTGAGCTCACCACTCCCCAACCACTGACGACAATGCCGTCAATATTATAGATCACTGCTTACTTTTTTCGGCAGTCCACTGCCGAAATTTTGTACACCAATGCCGGCTGTGAATTTCCCCTCGTAAAAAAGGGAAAAAATATTTTCACCTATGAAACACATATTTTTATGTAATCTCTTATTTTTCCTTACATATTGTATTTTCTATATGATATTAACACGTGTACGGCAAGCAGCATTTTTTAAATTTATATGATATTTATAACAGTCCGAATAGTAATTATCATAAATCGTCCAACAAAAAGGCTGATGAGGCAGGTCGTTGCCTGCATCGCGAAATCAGGCTAGGGCGGTAAAGGTGAAAGGTCAAAGGCAACGGGCTAGCACGGATATCGACTCGGCGGGTGAGATCGAGAAGGTGAGGTAACCGGGTTACAGCCGGGGTGGCGGATAGACGCCCTCCAAAGCGGGTTGCCCTAGAATTCGACTTCGGCGTTCTTGCACGCGCGCGCCGTTCAACAATATCCCCCTCGCCTTTGTATCACTCGCGAGGGTTGTAAAATAGGAATAGCAAATATATGAATTGTGTTATTACAAAGGCGAAACGCAATTCACTATTATTGCTCACGTTACGTTTTCTTCTCAGCACAATGAACAATCTCTTTGTTCCAGAGATACAAATAATATTTTTTTAACAATATAAATTTCTCTTTCTCTCTCTTTCTGCAAGTCCTAGCAAATATATCAAAATTCTTGTATACACAAAAATTTATTTTTTATCGATAATTATCTTCAATCCTGATTCAAACAAATCTTTTTGCGATCATGGCCAGATTATGCACCCTCTTTTTTTGTAAATGTGACACTTCTATGCAAGTGCGGTGAAAGTGACAGGTCAGCTGCTGTTATGTTCGCACCCCCGCCTAGATTCAACCCTGCGCGAGGTTCCTCCTGCGCGCGCGGCTGCCGATGATAGAAGGGATGAAGCAGAGGACGAGAAAGAGAGAGGACCGCGAGGGAAAAGAGAGAGAAAAGGAGGAAAGAGGGTAGAGGCGCGTGCGGTGCGGCTGTCTGCGGCTGCTCGTCCGTCAGTCGGTGGTCGTGGGTGGTCGCACGCACGCTCGGGGGTGACGGGTGCGTCTACATTCGCGACGAGGGCGATGGAGGCTCCGTGCGCCTTGCTGGTGATCGAGTGAGACGCGCCATTCGTTGAACCGTCGTCGTTATCGTCGTCGTCGTTCGTGGTATCAAACCGTCCGCGATAAGAGTGGCACGAACGGACAAGAACAACGCGTAAAAGAGGGAATCCGCGTGCATAACGGGGTGACAAAATGTCGATGTATCACTGTTTATCGTGAACCAGTTGAAGAAACAAGGCAGAGAGGCAGAGGGAGGGAGAGAGAAAGAGAGAAAAAAAGGGGGTTGAACACGGTGACAAACACTTCTTTCTCTCTTTTGGACTGTCGGTACGCGCAGTCGTTTTTGATGTTGTTATTGGCTGGCTTGATGCCTGTGTTTCTTCTTTTTTTTTTTGTTTGCTGTACTCCTATTGCTGTTGCTGCCGCCGTTCGCTGCTGCAGCGGTCATTAGCGGCCCAATTAAAAAAAATGAAAAACAGAACAGGATGTATTCGAGCATAAACTTTTCGTTGTCTGATTGTTGTCGTCGTCTTCGTTGTTCGTAGACTCCCTCCAATTCACTCTCTAAAAGAAAAAAAAATTTTTTTATCGCTGAAAGACCGATAGAAGGAGAGTTACATGAGGTGCCCGGGAGGCCACCAGCCAGCCTGTGATTTTCCGTTTATCACAAGTAGATGATAGCGCACTTACCCTTATTCTTGGTGCTTCTTGCGTGTCGTGTGTTCGCCGTTGATCTACCTCGGTTTACCGTGACTACGTCCGCGGTACCATTCGCATTGAATATCTCTCTATCTATATCTACATGCACGCATGCATGTATACGTCGCCTATGCATGCCGTTTATTCGTTAAGCACCGATGACTAACGCTTGTCATCCAACTCGCTTGTCATGCATTTTTTAATCGCTACACCGTGGACGTCGCGACTTTCTTGAAGACCGATTCCAAATCTTCGGATATAAGCGGCTGATTTATAATGTGAATAATTTTTGACCTATTTCATCGGGTTAGTTAACTTTAACCATTCTTCATGCAGCGCTAAAAAATTAAAAAGAATAAAGAGAAAGAAACAAAAAGAGAGAGACAAATTGTACTAATTAATTATTGGTCTCATTCTATATATATGCTTGTAGAAGAAAAATAATGGCACTGGTTCGTCAGTTCAAATGTGAATTGTTTTCTTTTCTTCTCTTTTCCTAAAATTATTAAATTAGAAATTCCATATTAAATCGTTAATATAAAATTAATTAGTTTATCAATGCAACCAGATTTTGTTAGATTCACAGTAATTTCAAAGGCGTAAGTAGACTAAAATTAAAAATTCAAACTCTTGTCCCATAGTAATTAAATTTATCAATAATTTATAAATAACTTAGTTAATAGATAGACTAATTAAGATCAAGTAATAAACTAATTAGTCTAAATAATATTAATAAAATTTTTGTCTATAAAAAAATATTTATAGAGATAAAAAGTATAAAAAAATGAAATTAATAGACGTTAAAATCAGCCATAAAGAAAACATCGTTGTAATCGATAAAAAGAATTTCGCACATGAGCAGCAATTGATTTCACTAATTCTTTTCTCATTGCTTTTTCTTCGCAATTAGGCGCTTGCATATCAAACATTTTTTTAATAAATGTGTGTAAATATGAATATGTAAATATGAATATAAAATAGATATCGCTTTCAAACTTTTTTAAATATTTTAAATAGTTAATGGTGTAGTATGATGATTGATCAAATCTTCAGTTGTGCTAAGAAATATTTTTTCTTGCACCCATAATTAAAATTAATTTTTTTTTAATATTATGTATATATATACATATAGTATATATTTGAAAGAATTTAATTGAAGAAAATATATATAATTTTCTATATAGATACTTGCTTAAATTTAGTTTAGAAAGAATTCCATTAATTTATAAAATATAATTTCATTATTGTAAAATTATATAAAATTTAAAGTTTAAAATTTTATAAAAATTTTTTCTTGAATATGTACTTGATTATATATATAGAATTTTCTTGTGTTATGTTCGAACTGTAGTTGCAGCAATTAAATGTAAAAAAACGCAACTTTGCTTTTCGAATATTAAACGAACGCATAAACAAAGAGCTCGACTGCATTCTGTACAAAGCAATAAATGTTGCATGTTAATTATTAACTATATAATTAATAATTTTATTCGATTCGAGAAACATGATTTTTTAAAAATCAGATTACTCGAAACATTAATTCTTCAATTTTATCTCAACACTGAATAAAATGACATTAAAATTACAAAATTTAAAAAACTGCAAGATTTACAAATGATTGTAATTGCAATATTTGTAATGTATAACATTTGAATTTTTACATTCAATTTCTACAATTTTTTGCTTTTTTTTAAATCTTATCTAAGTGCTTTTGTTTTAAGTGCAGAAGATACAATATTAAATAACGATAGTTAGAAAGAAAAACAGATCTGGTATATGTATTGTTTGATTTGAACTTTGGAAATCGATAAAACCAAAAGAATAAAAATTTCAAGCTTTACGGAATTAGCTACGCACGTGAAAGATCGTGACAACAACTTATATCTGTGTGCGTATACGAATCGTCAATGCATTACGTGTTCGCAGATTAGTGATAATTTGACCCAACATTAGGTGGATCGCTTTAATCGTGCTTGCCGCATAGCAATTTAGAGACGTAGACGTAGACGTAGACTATCATGATGGGCGACACAGACGGACGGAGCTCCGTCACGTTTCTTGCCTTTCCAGAGGGGCAAGGGAAAGAGTGGGAGAGAGAAACAAAGAAAAGGAAAAGAAAGTGATATTTCTCCGGATAGGACGAGGGTGCGAGAATCACACAACATGGCAAGGACCGATCATCGCCCGATCATGCGACGTAACTCGTAACGGGAACGGGGGCTGCCCCGAATACGGAGTCACTTTGAGACGGGAAGCGAGGAAGCGACCCGGTAACCCGCGGAGCGATGTACGCCGCGGCGGGTGGTGCGAGCATCGCCAACCGGAGGAAGCAGAAGCGGCTGCAGCTCAACAAACAGGCGCCGGTCAACGTCGTTCCACCAAGACTGAAGACCGGCTTGCCGCCTGGCGCGCGTTATCACCAGCAGCACCACCAGCATCAGCATCAGCATCAACATCAGCATCAGCACCAACATCAGCACCAGCATCACCACCAGTACCATCAGCACCACCACCACCATCATCATCATCCGACCAAGCTCGCCGCCCGTTCGCACCAAGTCGCATCGACACCGCAAGCCTCGCGAGCACATCCACAGCAGGCGCCAACGTCGACGTCGTCGTCGTCCGCCGCGTTCCACTCGGTCATCGACGATCGGCGCCGTCACACCGACCATCACAAGTCCCAGCAGGTCGCCCCGGTCTCGCCGATTCAATTCCCGATCTCGCCACCCCCGCTCTCCCTCGAGTCCTCGGCGTCCGCTACCACTTTTCCGGCCAACAAGTCCAGCAACTTTCCTTTCCCGCCACCCTCGATCCTCGATCTCCGAGTCTCGCCTCCTACTTCGGAGCTACAGGTGGGTAACATCGTCGAGCACTCTTTCTCCTCATAACCAGCCTCTTCCGGGCTCACGCTCTATTTCTACCCGCTCTCTCTTTATATCTTTATATCTTGCCAGTGCTCACCATCACGACCTTCCACCTTCTTACACGTATAAATAGTCCACGCGTACTTATCACTGAAATCATGCAAAGCGAGATAAATGCGCCCCTCGCAATGTGCGCATTAGGCAGAGAAAATTGAGTATCTGATCTGTCACAAATAATAAGAAATTATGGTATATTTTAGAAATCATTGCAACATTTGTTTGTATGTTTATTTTTTTTCAATACGTCTCCCTTTTCAAGTCTATCCTGTTACATCAATCCCTATAAATATGCAATATTATTGAATATTAAGTAATATTCTAGTCAATATAATATTAAATATTAAATAACGTTCCTAAAACATTATTTTTTTATTAAAATGAAATGAAGTTTATACCAAAAATAAAGTTTAAACATGTCATTTATTATTAATAATTGTAAAATATAATTCAAGGAATGTCTATTCCTTTGTCAGAACTATTATATATAAATATTTTTATATTTTCCATAAATATAAAAACATTGTAAAGTGGATATATAACATTAACAGAATATTTCCATGATATTAAAAAATATCTGTAATAATATTCTTGGAATATTCATAGTATATTACTTTTATTTTTAATAATATTCATATAATCTAGAAATATTGTGTGCTTATAGGGATTATTTAATCTATATATTATCGCTATTTTTATTGCAATTATCAAAATCAAGATAGTAAAAAGTTTTAGATAGCGTTTCTTGCCATCAATGTTTACAAGGGAGAATTTGTTTTAAATTTCCATCTTCAATTTTGTATCTTTATGCACATTGATGAAGAATTCGATTACGTTATACTGTCATCTCTGCTGAGTGCGATCATTGACGCAATTAGATTAAAGAGAAATTACGAAGCTCACTTCTCTATCGCTTTAGCGCGACTCACCCTCACTCAAAGCGCATATGCTCCCTCTGATTGCACCACATCTCTTTGCCGGCACCTCGTACAACGTTATATAGCAAATAGCATCGATCGGCTGTCTGGTGGCGTATAACACGCGATAAACCCGTCGAGCGGCGTAAGAGAGGCGACAGATTCTCCATGCCCGAATCTCTTCCAGGCCCCTAAATTCGGCTCGTAATGTAATTTCAGTATAGCGTGAAACATGCTTCCAACTATTATCATCGACGAGAACGAGCAGCGATCGATGCCGATGGCGGGTAGCGCGACGTTAGATCGGTATCGATCGCTGATGGGACTTTGAGGTGGACTGGTCTCTTCGCATCGTATCGGGGAGAGAAAAAAAAAGGATTAAAAAAAAGAAAGAAAAACTGGGGGCAAAGGGCTGAGACCTCTATCGATAGTGTACACAAATGAATAAGCGGGATGCAGGCCGCTCTATTAATTAGACGAGAGAAACAGCGATTACGGGGGGGTAAGGCGGTGAATTTTAGAGAATTACCTTCCAATTTCGCCACCAGACTCATTCCGCCGCTACCACGGTATCCCCCACGATCTTACGTGTACGGGGTAAGTATCAAGAGTTCATGGCCGTCGTAAAGCGATCTCGATCCCTTTGCGTGAACGCCGTAAATTAGTATTGTAACGTCGCGCAGCTCTTCTTCAGAGTATAGACGACCTAGAACAGACGAACTCGGTATGAATGACGGACCGACATTCTATGAGACTATGTATTCCTCATTGATCAGTATTCCTTCGGACAGATTACGGTGTAATAGATCGGACAAACGTAACAAAAGTATCAATCACTCTTCGGGTAGACCATACATCTTTTTACTATCATCCTTTACTGAAATAATTTAATACTTCGTTCATTCACGTGAGGCGCACGTAAACATACGAAAAACTATAAAAGGATTAAAGGGTTTTCTGTATATATTGTCCAAGATGCTGTGAATCTTTTCACGGAATTTTATTGCAGAATACAGAATAGTAGAATTATTATTATTATTATTGCAAAAGATAGAATTACGAGATACAATAAATTAAAGTTGATCAACTAAAGAAACATGACGACGCGTCGAGTATTACTTACATTAACGGAATTATGTGATTTATATTGGCCTTAACGGATTACTCATAAAGATATGTCTGAGAGTTAAATATTTCAGTGCGGTGGTCAGGGACCCGGCGGCAAAGCGGCATGGCAAGGATGCAACAGACCTTCGCCCCTCCCCTTATCTCCTACGTCGCCCGGATACAGAACGAAGCAATGCGAAGCACATCGGCGATGGATGAAAAGAAACAGGGTAATTTTCTTCAGAAAACCAATACAATAGATTTGTTTGTTTTTAGTTTCTTGCACAGTTCATCTTTTCTCTTTTCCTGCCCAATGGGAAAAGAAAAGAAGGTAAGATAAACCGTGCAAAAAAATTCAACTAAAAAGAAGAGGCACAATATGTTGGAGAGAAAGGAGAAAAAGATACGTCATTTATGGAATGTATCAGGAGATTAAAGGTGTCTTACGGAATCGTATGCTTCAGATAAGAGACGCCAGCTACTGCTACGGGAGCAGTGGCGAGGACGACGACGAAGATGACAGCAGTAACGCCATTCGTCATCGGGGCGAAGTCAGCGCGGCGGTCAACACCGTGCTCTACGTGGGTTTGGGGACCACCGCGCTTGGGTTAGTTATCTCGTTCGTCGGTACCGGAGAAAAGGGCTTCCTGAGCCCACAGCTGAGGCTGGTCGGCCCGTCGTTACTATGCGCCGGTCTGCTGTGCTGTCTAATACGCGTGCTGCTGTGCCTCTGTCTGTGTCACTGCGGCCAGTGCCGCTGGCCATTCTGCCAGGTTGCCTCGCACAAGGAGAAAGCGAGGAAAGCGGACGCGCGACCGGGAGGACCAGGAACGTTATCGACCGCCTCGCTGTTGCCGCCGTCGACGCAACAGGAACGGGACCGACCTACGGTCGCGCCCACGAGTCGCTCCGTGTCACCGGCGACGAAAGGACACGAGCTCCTGCTCTCACCTGCCCAATTACCGGAGTGAAGGGACAACTCGTGATCGCGCGCCACGAACATTTTCTACGAATGAATTCTATATACGCCGATTTACTGCCGGTTCACGCCCAATTACTCGAGTACTTTAGTTTCCGTTGCGGCCTGAACCGCGAGCTCTCGCAGCGCCTAAAGAGTAGTCTAAAAATGCGTTTTAGAGCTTAAACAATAGAAGAATAAAGAAATCGGCTACGTTTTTCTATCCTTATTGTATTCGAGAAAATGAAGAAAACCACCAAAATCACGTCGACCGGGTCTCGTTCGCGAAGCCTCCTGGTTTATTTTTTACGCCCACGCTTACAAATTGCTTCTTTACAAAGTTACTTTGTCTCTCTGAGAACCTCATTCTCGACCAAATCTTATAATATGGATCATGATCTTAATATTAAAACTTAAATTGCTACGCATATTGCTAGGCAAAAATCGTACTTCTTTTCCATGTGATTGGATCTGTACGCGATCGTCCTCATGCCCATGTTTCACAGATCACACAGTGTGTCTCGTCGGAACAAATACGATAAATACTTATATCAATATCACTTCATCAACTCCCGGTGATCAGGAAAGCTGAAACTGCATCTGCTCGTTCGACGAATAACTGTAGATGACAGACGAGTCGGAAGTGGTCACACTGGACGCCGTCGCGGTAATAGCGAACAGCTGGTCCTCGTACATATTCTGTGGCTCCGTTTTTCCGTTACCAGTCGCCGCGCCCGGGTTCGCGGTGTTGTCACCCTTCGTCGTCTCGCGATACTTCTGCAGGTACACTTTCAGCGGCTCGACGTAATTGTCGAAACCGAGCGTGGTCATGGCAAACAAAATGTCCTCACCATTGATAGTCTTACGCTTCTCCATGTGACACCTGTCGCTCGCCTCCGACGTGATGAAGGAGATGAACTCTGACACGCACTCCTGAACACACTCACGCGCATCCTTGGCGATCTTCCCGGACTCCGGAATAGCTCTCTTCATGATCTTGGCGACGTTTGCGATTGGCAAGAAGCGATCCTGCTCGCGAAGTGGCCCACCGCCAGTGGAGACCCCGGGGCTCTGCAAAGGATCTCCCGTGCCGTGATTTGAGTCATCCGTGTTCTCAGGATCATCTGTTAAAAGAAAAGCATTTGTTAAGATTTATACACATTATCTTACCAACCAAGGGACTTGACTTGTAATCCAGTTCGCGGCGACTTACGAGGGAGTCATCATGTAAATATACTGTCTAAATACAAGTATGAATCTTTTCATAAATACATAAGGTCTGTTTTTTGTAGTTATTCTAGTGGACACTTTCTGAAGTTTCTGCTGTGCTTTTAAAGTGAAATATCAAATAGATATATGTTTGAAACTTAGCAAAGGCGAGAAGGGAAACTAGTGCAATCCAGTGCAAATAGAAAGCAAGCCTATAAAGTTGGTATGTCTCTAAGCAGAAAAGAAATTGGTATCAAATCAACCATTCATTGTTTTATATAAGCAAGAATATAAACTCTTGAAGGAATTTGATAATAATTAAAATTTAGTTCAACAAACTGGTAAATTGTGTTTACCAGCTCTGTTGTGTTATTAACTTTATTCACAATGTTTCGATCTTAGGTTTAGATATTTAGTTAATTATTAAATACAATTTGCCAGTTTATCAACTAAAATCTAAATATTTATTATTTTTTATCAGTGGGCCTATAAACAAGACTATATTACAATTTAATGATCTTAAACAGACATAATTTGCTTACATAAAGAAACAAAATTTTATGTTAACAAAATTATGTCTGTTTAAGATTATAAATTCTCTTATGAATTTATATTCTTGTTTATACATGAAACAATAAATTGTGGATCTGATACCATTTTTTTTCTGTGAACATCTTCGTATTTTATTTAAAGCAAACTGCACGAAGATTCAGGATCGCAGGCAAGTGCTATCTCGGCAGAAACTCCATCACATCTACGAGATAATTATCAAATGAAAGTTGTTCGCCAGTGAGAAATTTAGCGATAAAAATTAAACGATGCCGATCGAAAACGCACGAGGGCAAACTGAAGTGCCATGTAAACACACGCTGCAGTTTAATTAGCAACACGACCATATTTCCCTCTCTCTCTCTCGTACCGAGACTTAACTCGATCCAACTTGACGCAAACGAATTATAATTTCAAAAATAATTCGGATAACATTCAGCAAAATGCGAGCGTCTCAGGCGTCATTTTACCATGATCTAACGTTGGCTCTAACGGAGAGAAAGTTAACCTACCTTCCAAATCATCCGATTGCACGCCAATGTAGGACGTTGCGACGGTGCTACCGCCCAAAAAGGACGAGCCCAATGGACCGTCGTCACCGCTCTCGCCGCTGTTCTCCATCCTTGATCTAATTCGCGCGCGAAGCAGATTGAACGAATCCTCTTTTAACCTTCTTTTCCACCTTTGTTTTTACTGGTTTTTACACCGCTTACGAAGCGTAGTGCATACGTGTGCTCGCACACAGCGAGCAACCGCACGAATTACGGAAGCGTCCGGTATGATCACGTGACGATCGATCGCAGCCACTCGTGTAGTTTTCCTGCCAGATTAACCAATCGCAAGGTCCTGCGCTGAAGTGACGTCAATAGACGACGCGCGAGCAGTTGACCGCCAAAGTAGTCACGTGATCCGTAACGCCGGAAGTGACTCTAGGGACTTTTTTCCCGGTAACGCCCGGAAGTCACAACGCACAATTGTGAACCCGCGTCACGTTCGATCGTCACAGTTGCGTTTGACAATTAAAAATTTGTAATCTTTTATTTTTCTTCGAAGGGCCAAACGCTGAAAGATAAATAATGTATTTATCAGGAATATCTCTTTATTAGTTTATTTTTCAACGAAAATAAGCTTTTATAATACAACCCAATCTTAAATGCATCGTTTCAGTTTTGTTTAAATGTCTTCCGATTTTGCCGATTTCCACAATTAACTCTCGAATCCTACTATGGGTGAATATTCAAGTGTCAATTCAAATTTAGTATAGTTTTTTTAAATTAAATATTTTTAGTTAAGTTCAAATAATATTAAATAACACTTTTTGTACATAAAACTAGTGTTAATTCAATTAGTCTATAAAAAAAGCATTGAAAGTTATAGATATAAAAAGAGTATAAAAAAATTCTTAATTATATGCCCAGTAAATAAAAATGAATTGAAATGGATAGAAATAAATTTATTTCAGCATTTTCGAATTCGCGCTCAAGATTTTTTGAATCTATTAGAATCCAAAAATAATATGAGACATGCCGTTTGTTTTCTGTTCCTGAACTCTCTAAATAAGTGTACACTTAAAATGAAATAGATAGATATTTCAAAGTTAGTGAAAGCAAGAAGGAACGTTCCAGTGCAGTCTAGTGCAGGAATAGAAAACAAGCCTATGAATACATCCGAATTCAAAATGATGAATAGTGCATTTCATTTTAATTGATTAGCAATTTAATTTTCGTAACATTTCTAGATTCTTTTAAGTATACGACGCGTAGTTTGGGGAAAATGTTTGTAAATTTATTTTTAAAATTATTGAGCACTAAGATCTGCTTTTAATCGGTATATTTTCTCTATTTTCGTTATTTAAACCATTTGAATTCGTTTGAAACACTTCAAGATTCTAAAACGTAAACTCGGATAAATTAAAATAAATTGCAATTTTCAATTTATTTGAATTTATTTTCGTTTGCTGAGCAGGTGAATTTTTACCCAAAGTAGTGTCAATATAAACAGAAAAATACGAATACCATTCCAGGGTTAAATGGAAATGGGCAAATGGTGTTATAACTCCTTCTCCGCCTTATTCGTACCACTCTCGAATTGCGTTTTATAAAAATCGTTGACAGCGTCGATAATCGTTTCGACCTGCACGGTTGCAAGCTTTATTATACGCTGCAAATAATCCGTGGTTTGCCGATGATAACTTTTTAACGGCAGCCCCGACAACGTCTGTGCATTTTGCAGGAACGTGTCCGTCTGTTGCTCGTAACGCCACGAGAGTATCATCAGCGTTACGGTAAGCAGCGAGCTAACCACGAACAGCCACACGATCACGCATGTGAGAGACCGGCACAGTCCAGTGCCTGAATCGTCGAGGCAGCCATATGAAATCATATCGTGATATTAAGTAAACAATTTTTACAATAATCTAGATAAGACCGAGAAATGTGTATAACATGATTAAAATCTAGAGAAGACCAATAAACGATTGTAGTGCTCAATAATATTTTTCCAAGTAATTTTATATACATTTTCTAGTTCTTCAACTGTGCGCCATTATTTTCAGTGTTTTTTAAATATACACTGCAAAAAATAATAAATGTTATTGAGCTACAAAAATCTTGCTATGATCGCCTGTTAGCCTTTTCTAAATTTTAATTATATTAAATGGATTTTTATTACGCAAATTTATACTTAACACACACTTTCATTTTGCAGACCATTACATTACCACACATCATGAGTCATTCATGTTCGTCATTAACTGTTACAAATATATAAAAATTATTAAGTGATTCTTATAATATACTTTAACATTTTTATTAGTATTGTATAGTTATTAAATAAAAATGTATATAAATGTTATAACTAATTATAACTGGCAAGATATTTCAAAGAAATAAATATGCAAAACACAAATGTTTCAAGATGTGCGTTAAGTGTTAAAATGGACGTTTATTTACCTGTGGATCTGTACGATGTACGCGCGGACGTGCTATCGGACGATCCCATTAATCTTGCGCTATCGCTATTGTCCTGTAAAGATCCTCCCTCGTTTTGTGTCAAAGACTCGGTTTTATTTCCATTTGTTTTTTCCCTTTCTGCGTTCTTCCTTCTTTTCCTTTTGCCTTCCTTTTTTGTACTTGCCACTTCCTTGTCTCCATCGCCTAAAATATCATAGTAATATAATGTACGACTTAAGCTTATTTTGCACCAATGTAAATTAATTTTAATCTTGGTTTAATTTACTTTCTATTTTTTCTTAATATTTAAAACTGGACAAACATAGAAAGTAAGTTAAACCAAGATTAAAGTTAATTTACATTAGTGTAAAAAGGCTTTAAACAACAACTGTGCAACGAGCGCAGCCCACCTGAGGCATTATTTAATCTACGTAATCTTTCTTCTTCGATGACGAGCTTGACGTTGGACAGATAAGTAACGACATTACGAGCGCATGCCTGACACTCGCGCATATTGCTGCATGGTCCTGCAACACTGGCAACTGCCTCGGTCAAAGGATTTTCTTTCAAATCCAACCACCTTAGATTTTTCAATTCGCTTAGACTCAGAGGTAATCTGCTAATCTGTAAATTATGCAAATTATATGCAATTCTGTTAGAGATATTATAAGAAAAAGATGTTCTTTACCTTGTTAGCATACAAATCCAAATGTTTCAACTGTGTCATTTCACCAAAATTTTCGGGAAGTTCGACCAGCATGTTCCTGCTGAGATCCAATTTTACAATTTGTTTTAAAGTAACAAAAGTGACCTGCAAAAGATTCGCTGTTCACAAGACAAGCACAGACAAAGAATTAAATTATTAAAAATAATTAAAATTAATAAAAATCTCAATTGAATCCAAACATACCGGTAGTGAAACCAGAAGATTGGTTGACAAATTGACATTTGTTGCTTTCCTAAGAGATGCCTGAAACATATAATATAACTCAAAACATGATATAAGAATATTTATATCATAAATTGACCTTTTAGCATTTGTAACAAATGACACAATAATAGTTACAAAAAGTACTGTGAGTTAAACATCAACTAGGCAGAATTCTATGCAACAGAAAAGTAGAGTGGATTTCCATATGCGTTTCATACAAATTTTTTTTCTAAAAAAAAACAAAAAAAACAAAAACGAGGACTCACGATTTCTCGCACAGGCACTTCCTCCAAGTCGCACAAGCTGAGGTCCAGGGTGTCATCCTTCAGCTTGTCCTTCACGTCTTTCAGCTTCAGTTTCACGGTCATGTCTGCCGAGTCTCGCGCGGAATGGGAACGCGGGCGGTCACTCCACCGTGCGTCGTCGTCGTTTGCGAAACGTCAGATCGCAGATTGTCGAGTCTCTAACTCCAATCGCACGTGCCCCGTCACCGACCCTGTTTGTACACGTAAGCAGACGCCCGCATCCGGGAGCTCGCTCGACATGTACACAATCAGGAGGCTCACGTGGGCAGTGAAACGCGAAACGCGCATCACCTAGTGAGGAACGCGACGACCAGTCGCGGTAACCAGCGTTTTGACGACCGACAGCGACAAGGATAAACTGCGTCGACGAGAGAGGATAAAAAGGAGAGAGAGGGAGAAGGATTCTCTCTGTTTCCTTGTCGACTGTTGTCGACTCGCTCGTTCAGCTCGTTCAGCTCGTTGGCGAAGTCAGGCGAACTTTGCTGAACCTTGTGTCTGGCCTGGCTCGTTCTGGCTCGTTCTCGATCGCGATTTCGATCTATTGCGGTCACCAAATTTTCTGTATTCTTGTATTCCGTTCGAAAAGCGAACAGAGCACTTTTTCCAGGACGTTCCGAGTTTAGCAGTTATAGCTGCATAACAGTGCGTATCGGTACGCTTTGCAATAGCGCGTGTCAAGGATGTTATATTGATTTGATGGGATTCATCACGAGGTGATAAATTTTGCAGATTCTTGAAGTGAAGTGGTGAACATTCTCGAGATTCACGAGGTTTGGAATCGCAAGTGTTCTCGCAACGAAAGACAACTGCAAAACCCCCACTTTTGAAAAAAAAAAAATTACCTGTGTACACACCTCGAAATGTCCACGCGGTATATGAAAAAGGTTTACGGCGGCGACGTGATCCTCGAGAAAGGTGACGACGACGTAAGTGACACGGAAATCCCGGTGACCAACGCCAAATCCAAATCCTTCAATGTTTTTGATGTGGTACGTAGAACTAAATGTTATCATTTTATTCTTTTGACATCGGTGACGTTGATGATAACAACTGTCTGTTCACAGTTGAATCAGAACTCCGATAAGGACGAAGATACTGATGACAAGCAGGAGGATGAGGACCTAGTCACAAACAATACAGATTACAATGACACAAAGCGCAGGAAGAAAAAGAAAAAGCATAAGAGATTGGAAAATGAGAGAGTCAAGAGCCAGCAGGAACACGACGCGGAGTATAATGAGAATGTGGACGAGATTGAACGAAGTGTGAGGGAGGTGAACAAGTTGCTTGGGGAGCCACTGCCAGGTTGTAGTAATCAAGTTTTGGAAGCGCAATGGGTAGACAAAATATCCAAGGAGAACATATTGACTGTACAGCGTAAACACTTGAATCCATATAATGAATTGAAGAGGATTTTTGGTAGTAAAACAATAGAGGCTGGCCAAAGGTACAATTGTATCCAGGATTGAAAATATTACTTCATAAAAGTAACGTGTTACTATTACTATTAATTTTTGTTCAAAATAATTTGTTACTGTTATTTATTGCAAATTTTACAATTTATTATATGTTTGTAATGCTAAAAAGATATTGGAGAGATTTTAAAATTACATTATTTAATAATCAATATTAAAACTTACAAGAGACTTAAAGTAGTTTATATGGCTTTTCTTTATATTAAATTTATTTAATAATTCTAATTCTTTATATTAATACCTTTATTTTTTAATATAGAAATTTAAATTGTAATTCACAAATGTAAATTTTATCAAAAATTTTCATTGCTTTTAAGCATTAATATTATTAAGAATTCAGTATTTAATGTCAGTATAGAAAAATTATGTAGTTTACATGTTAAGATAAATTTTTAATATTTAAATTTAATTTAATGATTATTGGGATGCAATCTAAAATATAAAGTATAAATATTACAAATACAAGTTACAAATGTTACAAGTAACGCGTTACTTGCCAATCTTGATTTATATAATTATGTGATATATTGATAACATATGTCATAATTTGGAAGTTGTTTTTGTTGGAAAGAATACTCTGTTTCTTGCAGTAAGAGAAATAAAGGTCGTCCTGGAAATACAAAGAAAACATGGTTGATTAGCCCACAACAAGATAATACTTGGGTACAAACTAAGAAATCTGGATTAACGATGGCTCTAGATTACTCTATGAAAACAACGGGGGATGTACAACATTTTGTATATGAACATAGCGCCTCATACAAAGAGATACAGCATAAATTCTTGCAAGCTGTTGAAAGTTTAAATCCAGAGAACATAATTGTAAGTGTATGTGCAGTAAAATTAGATAGTGATATTAGATTTTGTGAAAAAAATACCAAAATAGGGTAAACAAATAAGAGTGCTGATATAAGTAATAACGCAAAAAACATTTAATGCAATTATACATTTCAGCTCAATTTTGAGCTAATTTTACCGTACCAAGCAATTTATAAGGTTATTTATTAATTAGCGGTTGAACATTCTTGTATGACTTATTTATTTTTGTTTTCTCTTTTTGTTATCTTAGAAGCTTATATAATAGGCAATACAAATTTTTTATTTATATCCGACATATAAACATTAATATACAAATTAATATGTTTCAGAGTATAGTAAATGCCCATTCTTACCATATAGACTCCCTTCTGCAGGTATCTGAAATATGTAAAATAAATGATGATTTAGCGTATGCAGCAGAATTTATCAAACGGGCTCTATATTGCTTAGAATGTGCGTTTCATCCGTTGTTCAACATAACAACCGCGCAATGTAGATTAGATTATAGGAAACAACAGAATCGCGCACTTTTTATAACGCTTTTTAAACATCTCGGATTCGTCGGCGGACGTGCTTGTTACAGGTAAATACACGTGGAAGAATATCGGAGAATGAAAAGATGAAAATCTACATTAATTTCAATAACAATTTCAGAACAAGCTTGGAATTTTGTAAATTACTCCTGTCATTGGATCCTGAAGGTGATCCAATAGCAGTGGTCTTAGCCATTGACTTTTACGCTCTGAAAGCCAAAGAATACGAATGGTTCATACAGTTTTGTAATCTGTGGGAGGATTCCAGAAATTTAACTCAATTACCAAATGTAGCGTACAGTCTGGCCCTGGCTCACTTTCGTATGGGAAATAAAACTGATGCCAATACGCTTCTGCAAAACGCTCTTATCATGTTTCCAGGTGTATTGATGCTCTTACTAGAGAAATGCAGCATACAAACAGACACAAAGGTATTGCAAGATTAAAAAAAAAAATTATTCTTAGCTGTCACATTTTCTAAAAATCCATTTTTTCAGTGCACAATAAATGCTCTGAAAAAAATGCTATTTGTGGTCATTTAAATATTTCCCTTTTCAGGTGATGGGCCACGATTTCTTCAACTCTAAAGCACAATCTAGCACATCACCGGCTCTAGAGAAGCTACAAAAGTTATACGTAGTACGTAGCTTCCATCTCTGGAAAGAGGCAGATATTTTACCATGGTTGGAAGAGTGTGTGCACGTGGTGCTAAATCGAGTTGAGTCTAAAGATGATTATATTAAGTATTGTCAAGTGAAGCGTAGCCAACGCTATCGGGGAAAGCTGCCGAGAAACATATTAAGACACATCATATTATCGGACTTGCAAGAAGTTATAGTTAACGTCCAAGAGGTAATATCTCGTACTCTGCTTATTGTGTTAAGACAAAACATGTTGCTACAACTTTATTAAAGTTTACGTGTTACTTATTTCAGATTCAGGGGGAAGATCCAATGTTGTCACACGATCCATTACCACCACTAGACAGCATCGACATTTATAAAAGGCCTACGGCAAACGATAGACAAACTGAAAGCAGCTCAAATTTTTTTTCTCTTTTTTTCTCTTCACTTTTCACGGATATCAATGGCACAGCT
Organism: Solenopsis invicta; assembly: GCF_016802725.1. Lineage (NCBI taxonomy): Eukaryota > Metazoa > Arthropoda > Insecta > Hymenoptera > Formicidae > Solenopsis > Solenopsis invicta. The sequence goes on along the minus strand of NC_052674.1, from coordinate 9,223,652 downwards.
GCTGCTTTAAATGATTTGAATCTATTGTAAGTATATACAAAAGAAGAAAATTTATTATCTTGGAAAATAGGAATATCGTAATTATTTTCTTATAGTCATCCTTTCATTCATGATTAAACAAATTCAAAATAGATTATCAATTAGGGACTATTGTAAATTAAATTTTCATATTCATTCATTCATATTGTACGCGATTAAAAATATCAACTGATACTAATTATACTTTTCGTTTGTTTAGCGAAGAGAATGATGATCACGCATAATGACAACCTTTTCAAATTGCGTGTGGAACATAAACAACACCAAAAGAAATCTGTCCAAACAGTGCAATTTTAAATAATACATATACATTGTTTTAAATAGTACATGTAAAAATGCAAACAAGTCCATACAATAGTTTAAGAAGATAATTCTAGAATTCATTTGATTTTATGTATAAAGAAATTTCATGTATAAAATTTTGTTAGAATTTTTGCTTAGTGTAAAATTGCTTTTGAATGGTGTGTAGTGTTGCATTATTATGCATCACTATTAAACGACAAATAATTATTCTAACATCATAAATCTGTTATTATACATGCATTTTTTTTAAAGACTTGTAAATATGATAAATATATCTATCGCAGTAAATAAAATACACAGTAAATTCTATGGAAATGCGCCTCGTCAAGTGTATGCCATACATCCTCAACGATGATTAAATACCAAGAATAAACGTACATTAATAATCTAATTGTAGATTCAAATCATGTTGATTCAAATCTCTGTAAAAAGACATACAAAAATTAAGTTTACAAACAAGTTGGAATCTTGGAATTAATTTTTAATTTTTAATTGCATTTATAGCACCATAGAAAAACAAAGTAAATTATTAGAGAATCCTTACATATTCATAAGTGACAATATTCTTAAAAATGATTTCGATCGTCATACTCGTCCCCTATTTCTTAAACCATACTGTGAAATACGGGATTATAACGACAAATTCCAGGACCATATTCCTGATACGCCTTTTTTGTGTGACAAACTGTGTAGAATTCTGGATCGCTCGCCAGCAGTGCGCCACCGTACCATACTGCGCAACGTTGTTTGTGATGCGATATCACACGAACGTCTATTGGTTTTGGCTAGAATATAAATAGAATTTAATACAAAATATATTATTTCATCTCATAAATAAGTGTTATCATCATGATATCTACCGTAATATGGCTGCCACTTAACGTTTCGCTGAGCTTGAGCCGCGTGTCGACGATTTTTTTTATATCGCGTTGCAATCGCCTACCAAAGTCTTTGAACATGGTGGAGCCACCCGATAACACAATATTACTATACAGTGGTCTTCGGACGTCGATTGGGCAGTTTTGAATCACGTCGTCGACAATTTCATTGAGCGGCGTTGTAAAGTCCGGATTGGAAAACTGAAATATTTAGATATATAGAAAATAATAGATATACAGAATATTCGCGCATCGATTATATAAATTAGTAGTTACACACGCGTGGGTCACTTACTTCAGGATGAAAGAATATTTCCGGTCCGAGAAACCTCTCGTATCCGACGTCCACCACAAAAGGTTGCTTAGTAATATTGTTGATACCTTCGTATTTCTTAATCTTTGTGGGATCACTATCGTATTTGGCGAATTCCTTCGATATATCCGGGCATATGTAACAGTATTTCTCTTTGATCGACTTGGCTGTTTCTAACGATTGTTCAGGAGGTATCCCAATCTCTCGTTCCCTTAGCAAACTTTGTATAAAATAGGTAATATCGCGACCAGCGATAGGAATGTGTTTTATACAACTTCCTATGACGAAACCTTCTGCCTGTAAAAACGCAATAATTATTAGATTCGAAAAGCGCGATATTAAAACGAAATTTAACATTTCTATACGTACCACTGGAATTACATGAGTAACACCATCCCCACTGTCGACAACTACACCTGTCAAAGTGCGGTCCTCTACATTTTTAGCAGTCCATGAGGCTGCTAAGGCGAGAACAGCTTGCACAGCTATATAAAGTCCCGGCACGTTAAATGACTCAAACATAATTTCCGCGGTATACTCTCGATTCTCTGGTGTGTTTAAAGGTGGTTCGGTTAAAAGGAAATAATGATCCTCAGGCTCTGACCTGAGGTATTTAAAAATGCACTGTTGTAAAAACTTCTCCATCAAGTCCCAATCCTCCACTAGCCCATGCCTCACTGGATACTGCCGAATTAAGGATCAAAAGGCAATTGGTAAGTATTAAGGATCATCAAGAAAGAAAAAAATCAGTCCTCTCTGTTGAAAATATCTAATTTAAACTACTAGAAAGTTCTACTCAGTCTAGTAAAATTGAATTGTGTTTTTGAACTTGCATTTTCCAGTAAAATATAACTTTCAAATTAATTATATACAATGATTGAACTCTGTAGAGTTCAATCAAATTGTGTTTTTGAATTTTTCAATTAAATTATGAATCTGAATTTCCCAGTAAAACAACTGATACAATACAATACAACTAATTTGAAAGTAATTATGTTTTATTGGAAAAAAAATGCAGGTTTAAAAACACAATTCCATCTTAGATTCCATCTAGATCAAATAAGAGCTTTCTAGTAGTTTTAATCAGACATTTTCAGTAGAGTTGTTTCGAAGAAACAGTTTGTGAATATGTACTTTAACCGAGTATCCAGTGGCCTCGAATGCTTCGTCCCCGATGTAGGCGTCCAGGTCCTCCACACCCTTTGTAATTCTCCTTGCATTATTGTCACCGACCTTAGCTGTTTCCTTGATGGCGATCGCTGATGGTATAGTCAACTGAGGCTCCTTATTACCAGCAAATCCCAGTTTCGTATACCTAACGAGATAACATCACGATTAGATAAATAAGCACGAGTGAGAGGCACTGATCGTATCACGATTGTGCGTGGGCGGCAAATATTTTTACACACGTCGATATGACTTGCCGTAGGATCAAATGATTTTTTTTAATCGTAAATATCACGGAGTACTCATGAATCCACCGTGGGAGGGATAAGGGAGAGGAGACGCGGTTCACAATGGGTTTGGCCGAAAGGCATGTCGTCGATGACAGATCAGTTGACTACCTAACCTAAAACCGACTCCACCCTTCGAAAATCGATTACGTCCGCTCTATCGGTTCCAGGGTAGCGCTTACCCGGTGCCCACGTCGATGACACACGCAGGGAGACGTCCAAGCATGATTCCCGGCACCACCGATCGCTCTTGTCCCGACAAAACGCACCCGCGCCGACGACGGTCGCGGCTAACCCCACACACACACACACGCGCGCACACCAGCTCACACCAGAACCGCCGCAAAACGACACACCACGCCTGTCCACTAGTCCTCACTCCTGTCCTGTCGCTTGACTCACTCCAGCGACCAGCGACTCACACGGTACGTGGCCTCCGTGCGAAATAACGCGATATCGCAGCGTGCCCTAGAAAACGAACAACGAAACGTTTGTTGACACTCGCAGAGGTACCTAGAGATGATTAATCGAATCGATATCGATCGATGTTGTGAAGGGAGACAATTTGACTTGTATTTTAATTTATTTACATTTTTTAAATTGTTATTTAGAAGTAATTATAATCTGATGTGTCTTAAAACTTAATAATAATTTGCGTCATAACGTGAAAAATGAACGCAAAGTTGAGATCGAGATACATAGTATCGATCTTGGCGCGTGAAGTTGGCCGCGCGGAAACGAAGTCGCTTCTCGCCAGTTCTCGCTCTTTTCACTTGCGGAACGTGACAAGTGCGGGCGGACCAAATTGACGCGAGCGACATTGCGACTCATTTAATAGGTAACGAAACCATTATCAATCCCACATTAATACATACTGTTAATATTGCAACGCGCGCGAATCTGTCTATAATAATTTTGCCTATTCTAATCAAAATTATAAGCGCAATCGCGACGCGTACAGTCACTTGTCGTATGGGAACAAAGCCGACTCGTCATTTTTGTCCGATGGCAAAGCGCAGTAAACGCGATCCAGATCGGAGCGAGAGCGAGTGGCGTTGCAAACTCGTTAATAGGAAAATCTGTATTAATCTCGCGATAATTTAATTTAAGTTGCTGTTCGCCGATAATATGCTGCGGATAATGCATAAACGTCGAAGTGAGTGCGCGATAAGCGTCGCCGCGGTGGCGCGGACGGTGCGTCAGTCTTGTCGCGTGAAGTTAACCGCGCGAAGACAAAGTCGCTTCTTGCCATCTTCAGTTGCATTCACATTTCTTTTACAGAACGCAACAGACGCGGGACGGATCGGCTCCAGAGCGGAGGCGTCATCGCGGCTTGTTTATTGATAGGTGAGCGAAACCTCGCATTAATAGTTATTGCCAAATTAATCACCGCGTAATGTAGATTCGATGCTCGTGTTTAACGCGGCCGCGGCGCGAGCACGGCGTCGATCTTGACGCATAAAGTTGACCGCGCGCGCGAACACGAAGCCGGCTCGCCATCTTGACTCAGTCTCTTAAAAGTATTTTTTGACTAGTGGAAACCAGTGAAAACCCACGATATTATGATATGGTTAAGATAAGTCAGGGAAAGATACGTGTTATGCCTTTTTTCAGGCACAACTTCATCATGTTATGAAATTAAGCGACGAATAATTAATATAATATTTTTGAGACATTTATTTATTCGTACAAATAATATAATTAAAAATTCAACATTCCAGAATTTTGAGCAAAAAAAATTAATTAAGCACTTTAAAACTGACATTTTCCCCAACATATATGGGTAAGATGCCACCTCCTATAAAAGAAGATGTTACAACTATTTAAATAATATAATACAACTATTTAAATATAGTATAATAGACATAATAGAAGCTTGCATGTTTTGCTTATCTAGAGTAGATAATCAAGTTTAAATCATAAACACAGAAAAATAAGTGATAAAATATAAATGAGCAATTAAGGTATCCAGTTTTAATACTTAAATACTTTTATAAATTTAAAATGTTTAGAATTATATAAAGTACTAATTTTTATTTTTTTTAACTATTTTAATGAACTCAAATATTTATGGTTTGTATAAATTATATCTTACCCCCCAAGTGTTAGGAGAAGATATCACTGCAGCTTGTACGTACACATATAACGATTTCACAAAATATTATCTATACTAACCATGTGACTATTAAGAAACATGGCTATGAAACAGTTATCTGATTTTAAAGTAACCATTGAATCAAAAAACATAGTTATTACGTTATTAAATATTATAATGAGTTTATTTCATGACTTATTATTCTGTATTTTTACAAATCTTTACTGATTCGTCGCGATCTCACTCAAGCCTCGCTGTCCATCGCTACCGTATCTTTTATTTTATGACGAGAACTAACGTTAGTCTCACTTCGTATTAACACGAAAAACCAACGGCCGTTTCAACTCGATCCTACCTTACACACGTACGAGTACCCTGACTTCAAAATTCGAAGTGCCACATCGGTTACTCCGATTTCGTCGGTAGGGATTAATTAGCGCTACCTTTGCTTCATTTACTCCGAAATTGTACTCCTTGAGCCATCACAATAAATTAATAAAACCGTGTCATGATACTCTCTAATATTAACAGATGCTTACACATTTTAGTTTTTTGAAACACACTCTGCATATTTGTTCAACTGAACTCATTAAATCATGCAAAATTGTTTCTGTTTTCTTTCAAAAAAATTTTCTTTTCCAAATATCACAAGATTTTCCGTCTTAAATATAATATAGTCGCAAGAAGAAAAAACGATATCCATATTAAACTCATAAAGATGCCAATCAAAACTTCCCACTCAAATATAAAAGAACCTTTGTAAATAAGTCCTCTCATGGATATGGAGGGCAAAGTAATTGGCATAACGTAGATAAACCAGCGAATATATTTTGACGACCCCTCCAACGGCCATATAGCTCCTACAATTTTGAATAAATTAATTATATTTATAAATAAATTATGTAGAGGAGAAGATAGTAATATGGTAATAACTCATTTTCATTTTATTGTATAGCTTGATTTATAATCAATATTTTATATTGAAACTGGGACAATTATTTTTGTTAATGTGTTGTTTAACAGATTCTATATTTAAAGTAATGAAATATATTTATTACTTAAAATGTGATTTATCAAAACATGAAGCACTGTATAATCGGTGGAAGAAACAAAATGATGGTAGTATGGCTAGCTCAAAATTAATTCTTTAAAAATCATTTTAGTTTAAAAAAAAAACACAAAGTACTTTGCTACAAAATTATATACTTTTCCATTGTTTAGAATTTTCCTGCGTTCAAAGACTTTAGAGATATCATGAGAAATATCATTTTATCCCTGTTTAATATTAAACAAACATAAAGTGATATCTCAATGTTTCTGAACAGCACCCTTTAAAGTAACAATCGATTTATCGAAGAAACATTTTGATATAAATATTTTGTTTAAAAAATTATATTAACAAAATTCCATGTTAGTGTTTAACTCTGCATAACTCGAAGTGTTATATAGCCGAATAAAAAGTTAGATAACAAAAAAAAACACTCGAGTGTACACACATTCGTGTGGTAATACGCTCAAGTTTAAAAACATTGAGGAAAAATATGTAATTAAGTGCTAAAATATACCTTGAAAAAGTTTAAAAATGTTCAAGAGTAAAAATACTTTATAACAATTGTTAGCTATTATGTATTGGCATATTAAAGCACTGTTAAAAAAGTGGCGGGCTACTAATTAAATCATTTCATAAACAATTGTTAGAATTTATCACTTAATAACAGAGATAGTGAGGGTAGCCATAATGTTCACAGTAGCCATAATACCCTCTTCTTCTCTGCATGTAATGAAAACTTGATTAATGTAAAACAATCTTTAACCAGATGTACTTAATGTTAATTTTCACTAACATTTGTCAAAACTTTTTATGATGCTTATATTATTAATGCAATATCACTACGTGTGTGATAAAGAAATTCAAATTCAGAAATAATAAATTTAATAATCGATACAATTTGTTACTATTTAGCAATATTAAATTGAAGTATAATAGCAGTTTTCATAAAATAGATAAAACAATGGCTTACCGCTAATTAATAGTAGCAGGAGAAAGCTTCCAGCCGAACTGTAATGCGCCATGGTGTGATTTTTGCAGAAAACAGAGATAGTGAAACCTAAGGCATTAAAATGAATAATTAATGTAATCGCCAGCCGTTTCTAAACTGCTGCTGCGCGCTTTTCTTGATGAATCGTGTAAAATACCTACTCACCGTACATCAATCCGCAAAAGCCGCTAAGAAATACGACGAAGGATATGACGAATATCGATCCCTTATAATCCGTACCCCAGAGAACAAAGAATGTGAGCATTAACACGATGGTATCAATAAGTCCGATTAAACTCTGGTAAAAAATGTGAGATAACAGGATTTCTTCTGTCCTGACCCCTAATGAATATTTACATTTGCATTATTATGATAAAAATAAAAAGATGAAAAATAGTTGTAAAACTGTAATTTTAGATTAGAGACTAAATTACCTTGGATTATACTTCGGTTCCAGAGACCTTCCGACCTATCTGCGAGTATCAAGTTGGTAGAGTTTGTGACAGCCAAAAAGAAGATAAATCTGCAAAAGTAAAAGTAGTTTAGAAAAAACAATTGATTTTATTTGTTACCTTGGCCTGATTTTTGCTTACGTTAATATGGCTGACGGTGTCGTGAAATCTTTATAATTGTAGTCAGTTTTACCATGAATAGGATCTTCAAACTGAAAATTGATTGGAATTTTATATTCTTATTTTAGTTCTGCACAATAGAGATATATGAATTATAATATAAAATAATAGTAATAATAATATATACTTTAATGGGTAGATGAGCCAATTTTATCGAATAATTGCAATCTCTCATAATATCCTCAAAAATTTCTATAAAACGCTTGAATAGTTTTCTCTGCATAAAAAGCCCAGTTTGTGAATCTGCAACAAAAACATTTTAAATTTGAAAATACAATTTAAATAGATTTTTTCTACGCGCGCGCGCACATACAAATTTGTTATGAGATAAATGTCCTGTATATATAAATAACGTACCACTCATATCGAGAAAAACTTGAATTTCACTGGCGTTAAGATCGGAATCCTTTGTGTAAAGATAGTTTTCCACTCGTTTTTGCATACCTTCGGAAAAGTTTTGACTAAAATACATTATACCACAGAGTTTTCCATTTTGTACATCACGTTCCGCTTCAGAAAAGTCATGATAATATTCCTGAAAGCAAAGTATTGATTAGAATCATTTAGATTTGATTATTATTCTCATTCTTTCTTAAATCTGAAGTTCTACTATGGGTAAATTTTCACTTAGATGCTAATTCAAATTTAGTACAGCTTTGATTAAAATTTTGATATTTTAAAATAATATGATTTTGTTTACTTTAAAATAGAGTCAGTTGTTTTAACATCTTACAACCTAAAAATGCACAAAAAGTATAAAAAATTAGGTTTGGGAATAAATATTCACACAAAATAATATAAAAAAACATGAATAGCACACTCTAGTGTTAATTTATATTACAAAACAAAACTTCTTAGTTCATTTAAGAATAAGTCCGTGGAAGAAACACTAAAAAAACAAAAATTTGTTTTAATCATATACATGTTGATTATATTAATCTTTAAGTAACCTTTATCGCGATAGAATCGTCAAAATGGTGAAGAAATCTGCAGCTGAGATTGCCAAAGTTGCAGATGCTTTCATCTTTCCAAACATTTCCAATATTGATGCCAAAATTACAATTTCTAGCTTCTTCGTTGATAATACCAATCTTTATATCCTTTAGATCTCCGCCAACTGACACAAGGAATAAGTTGGTTTGAAGCAAGAAGAAAATTTTAAAAAGGAGACCTCTGGAAGAACATATTATTTACAATAAATTAAATACAAGATAGGTAGAGATGGTCATAGCAAGATCTTTATGATGAAATACTTAATGTTTCAAATGTTTCTATTCATTTTGAATTACGCGCAATTACTTTCGGTTTCAAACACAGCTCTTGAAAATAAATCATAATTAAATTGAAAATCAACTTATTAGTACTGCTAACTTGTATTTCTAAAATCCCCTCACACCAAAAAAAGTGAAAAATTTTTTTTGTTGCAAAAAAATTGCCATATCCATGTTTTGAATCTGGTTCCGCCAATTCTCCGAAAACAGTTTAACCAGTTCGATCAACGAGACACTTGATAATATTCTTTATAACGAGTGTTAATTAAAGAATGTCTTTAAAGATTGACGTGTAAAACCATATAGATTCAAGATCGCAAATTGTATACTCGTTGTTGCCTTATATTTAATTTGTTATACAATTCGCGATCTTGAATCAATATATATTATTTATTACTATTATGAAATATGCAGCGATTAATATTGCAATTTGTGAATTTTTTAAAATATAATGTCACGTTCATATAATTCAATGAGGTACTACATAAAATGGAGAGAATGGCAAAATTCGAAATTGAAACAATTGACATTTTGTGAAAATGTCACTGGCGTAGGGAAATTAATGATTTATAAATACTTACATGTAATCACGGATAAATTGGATGTGGTTTTTTATCGTTAAAGCTTTAAGCCTTTTTAATCTCAAAACTTGACTTCCCGAAATTGCTTTAGTCTCCGAGATTTCCTTAACAATTCGATATATTTGTGTTATAAAATAATGCAAATTTATAATTTTGAAAAACAATAAAAGCAGCATATATTATTTCCATACATACTTTTGTTGGTTCATATCTATCTTGAGACAGGACGTTGCTACTGGTACCCTCCGATAATCTTTGATACCTTTCATTCGAAGTAATCTCTTCATCCTGTGTTTCGGACAGTTTTAAGAAAGCTTCTTCTAAGAGCGAGCATTGAAATTGCTGCAGCAATTCGCACGGTTTCAATTCCGCCAGCAATTTACCTTTTCTCATTAAACCGATCTGCGGATCATTAAAGTTACATAATTTTTATTTACCACAACCAAATTTTTGTCATCAAGATAAAAAATTATTTTTTAACGTCCAAGATGTTTTCTTGTAGTTTCTTTATACGGATATTTCAGAAATTTTTAGGATTAATTTAAACAAATGAATAAAACCGAGACTTACTTTAGTAGCCTTTTTAGCCTCTTCGATATAATGCGTTGTGATTAACACAGTGACGCCTTCCTTTTGCGTGAGCTTTTCCATATAAGTCCAAATACTGTAAAGAAAATGTATATCCAAACATTTTGATTTATTACTCTTTCTGCTTATCGCGTCAAAAAAAAAAAACAAAAAACAAAATCTACTCACTTGTCCCTTAAAACTGAATCCAAACCCACAGTGGGTTCGTCCAAAATTAAAAGCTCGGGCGTATGGATCAACGCACAGGCAAAGGAAACCCTTCTTTGTTCACCTCCACTCATATTCTTTACTAAACGATCCAACGGAGGTAATTGAAGAAACTCTGAGAAAAAGGTCTGTTTTGTCCCTTAAAATAAAATGAAAAAGTTGTAAAGAGTTGATGAGAGAAATTTGATGAAATATCTCGCGAACGAATAATTTGAAACACAAGCCCTTTGAAACACGTTTGCTTGAAAGTATTTTATAAAGGACAGCAGTTGTTATTATTTATCTTACCATGTGAACCTTATGTCAATCGCGAAGTCGTATCCGAAAATTGTAAAATGTACACTTTAATTCAATTCTATTGATATTATTAAATTCTGTTTAATATTCGATAATTCAAGTAATAATTCTATTTCATCAATTTTGCACTTAATTCCATTTCTTTTTCGCTCACAGTCCTTAATAGCGCCGTCGCTCTTTAGAACGCACGTTTTGTTCTAATCTCCGCACTTCGCACTCTCACTCTCTCTGACAATAAGTGACACCTTCTTCTCATTTGCGTGTCGATTCAGAAGCTGGATATACTTAGCAAATTCGTAAGTTCGTTGTTATTATTTAGTAAATATATACGCTAAAGCAAATGCAAATAGAATGTTCGATTCGCTTTCGGCTCGATTTGCTCATGAGGCGCTACATCAAAAAGAATTTATGCGCGATATAGACGCTTCTAGATATGTTCGCTAAGTGCGTACCCAGCTTTACGCGACACAATTCGCAAACAAATTAAAATTTCTCAGTGTACACGCGACATATTATAACGACTACTAGTATATACTCTTTTGGTACTTTACCGATCTCTTCATCTTTGAGCCCATTGATCCTGCCGAAGTAATAGAAGGCATCGCTTATGGTGAATTCTCCTGCCAAGGAGATATCTTGCGGCATGTAACCCACTCGAGGCCCAGGGATGCCAGAGCCCTTGCTGCCTGGAATTTCCCCTAAGACCCATACTTTTCCGCTGTTAAAATAATGAATCCCGACGATGCAAGACAACAGGGTGGATTTGCCGCATCCACTGGCTCCCAATAGTCCGTATCTGAATTAAGAAAAGATTTTGCTTACGTACCTCATCTTTTTTTAGATGACGTTTAAACGGACACCCGGGTGTGTGTGTGTGTGTGTGTGTGTGTGTGTGTGCATGGTTATTACTAAAAATAAATTATTAATAAAAAAAACTCATTTTAAAATAATTTTTTGATTATAACAACTGAAGTATTGGAAGTAATAGAGAGAGATATTTTAACCGTTGCTGTATCAATACAAATTGATCAAAGATACCTTCTACGGTCGTAGCTAGATCTTCATGCTTGTATTATCTGTGTGATTTTATATACTTTCCTCAAGTTCAATGAACTACGCGCCGAATTAATTTTCAGTCATAACACAATTCTAAATTAAACAAGATTAAATAATATAACGTATTATTAAATATTAACCCTTTTCCCCCTAAAAAAACTTATAAAGAAATTATTGCGAAAATATCACCTCAGCCAGGGTTCGAATCTGGGACCTCCCAAATCTCCGGTACGGGTGTCTTAGCCAACTCGACCCGGGACGTCCCAGGTTTGAACCCTAGCTGAGATAATATTTTTTGCAATAATTTCTTTACAGTTTTTTTTAGGGGAGAAATGGGTTAATATTTAATAATACGTGATATTACTCATCATTATTAATCAATGTACAAATGAGTAACGGTTTACATGCTTGAAGTGAATCTTTTACCACGTGTACCGAAAGAGATGGTTTGATCTCCCTATAAATATACGTGATGTTCTACGTAAAATAATTTAATATGTTAAAAAATTATCCAGTGATTCACCCCAAGTAGTCGACGAAACCCAGTAAGGCAATAGATAATATCAGTCTTTGACACACTTTTAATTATTGTATACAGATAAATTACTAATCCACTTTGCTGTAACGTGATGTTTCCACAGCGTTGATATTTAAATAATTGAGCGTTAAGCGTTAGATCCGTCCGGTTATATTATTACAAATGCAAACAAGCAAGTCAAAATGATAAACCTAACACAGCAAGAAACGATGATTTCGACATTGATTCGACATTAAAATCATCATTTTTATGTCGATTCAACGTCGATTTCATTATCATTTCTCATATTTGGGAAGTCATGAGTAGAGAAAATAAAGTAATTCTGCCGTGAAGTATAAATAATTAAGTATTAAATCAGGCAGTTATAGACAATCCATTAAATAAATTATGTAAATATAAATAAATTAAAATAAAGATAAAGATACATAAGTTGAGTCAACATGATAAAAATTAAATAAATAATTAAATATAATTAAATAAATAACACGCAAAATGATAAAATTAAATCAGTCAGACATGAAATCCGGTAATTTATAGACACATTACAAATTCTTCCTGTAAGTTTATAATTTCCTTAATAAAGAGAAATACGTATGCGCTTTATTTTGGATACTAACCGCCTATTTAATAATTATTCTGAATCAAGAATTTTGATATTCTCCCAATTAAATTATTAAATTTTAATTGGTGTTCAGTAATTACTGAGTGATTCTTGTTCCAATTGATGTTGTTAATGGTATCCGGTTATTCTTGTTTGTAGTTTCTTGTACCTGTTTGGCTTACATAAGAAGCGTCATATTCTTTGTATACAATTTTCTATACTACGTTTTTTTAGAGTTTATTGGAGGAGCGTCCTTCGATGTAAAAGAACACTTTAATAATCCTGCTCAATTTATTGAGACTAAAATAAAATCGGTTTTGCATTTAAATTCTTTGTGATGAATACAAATTTCTCAGAGATGTTGGGAATGTACAGTAACATAAATCATGGAATTTTCTTCTTAGCAATGTCATTACCATTCAAATTATTTGTGTTATTTTATTTCAGTGTGTGTCTGTAAATTAGCGATTTCAGGCAGTTTACGCAACACTAACTGCGCTGGACTCTCATTTTATCTTGTCTATTTACTCTGATGCTTGTTAAATCTCGAGAATCGTTTATTCAAGTTTAACATAGTATTTTGTTCTAAAATTATATATTTTAAAATTTTTATTATTTAGAATTTTTCTGATTTCAAATTTTCCTGCATTCAAAAACTTTAGAAATATCATGAAAAATATTATTTTATTCTTGTTTAATATTAAAAACAATAAACATAAAATTATATCTCAATTTTTATGAACATTACCCTTTAGAGTAACAATTGATTTATCAAAGAAATATTTCGATATAAATATTTCGTTTAAAAAGCTATATTAATAACATTTCATGTTATTGTTTAACTCTGCATAACTCGAAGTATGTATACAATTGAATAAAAAGTTAAATAACAAAAAAACACTCGAGTATACACACATTCGTGTGATGATAAACTCAAATTTAAAAACATTGAAAAAGTATATGTAATTAAAAGCTAAAGTATCTTGAAAAAGTTTAGAAGTGCTCAAAAGTAAAAATGCCTTATAACAATTGTTAATTATTGTGTATTAACATCACTAAAAAACAGCGAGCTACTATAATTGAATAATTCCATAAACAATTATTAGAATTCGTCTGCAGATCCTAATAACGGAGTCAATTTGGATAGTAATAATGTCCACAGTAACTATAATACTCTCTTCTCTTATATATATGTAAGTAATAAATTATTATATAATAATAAATTATTGAATAATAAATTATCATATAATAGTAAATTATTAAATATACGTAAGTTTCTTACATAGAACCCCTGGAAACGGTCATATTCAAATCGTTAAGCACCAATTGTTCTTTCCCATAACGCTTCATGGCGTTCCTTACGACCACCGCCTCTTGTTGTACCATTTTGCAAATTGGTAAAGAGTATTCGATCAGCAACTAAACTATAAATAAAACAAAAACTTGTAAGACAAAGATCGCTTAATATATGGCAAAAAAGTGTTGTTCTTTGCAGCGAAGGTCAAGGTATCGATCATGTAACTTTTTCTCTAGAGCGGAAAGGTGAAAAGTGAAAAAGAGTAATGGCAAATTTGGCCCATTTCTTGGACCTCGAATTTTAAACTTTTTTTTATGCCAAATAGTATTATATAAAACATGGAACATGGAACACTTTGAAACATTAATTCCAAAGAAATTTTAAGATGAGCATAAGCGCGGTTCCGGAGATATAAAGGATTGAAAGTAATGGTTTCTCATATCTAGTAGTCTATTTCGTAACTCTTAACGACAGTTTCACAATTGTCATAACGTTGTTGAGCAAGTCTTTTACCATATTTTACTATATTTACTATATTTACTATATTTTACTATACATATATTATTGTATATAGATGTGCAATGGTGTTATAATTACGATGACAATACTTTCTTTGAGAAAATAAAGAACAAATCTGAAAATTTTAAGCCTTCATTCTTAAAAATTTCCAAATCATTTTGTAGCAATTAGGAATCAATATATTTCAAAATTTTCTTATGTAGTATCAAAATAAAATACTTTGAATTTTTTGATCATTTTAAACTGATTCGGCTGTGTTGGAACAAACTTTTGATTTAAATTTGGAATAAGTAGATTCGAGATAATAAAAAATATAAACGCATCTAATCTAAATTTTAATTAAATGTATAATTATGTAAGATAAATTATCTTTATGTACACATATTTATATTTTATATATTTTTAACAAATGTATTTGTAGATATATATTTTTTAATAAGAATGATAACTCTTTTAATATATTTCTGGGAAAAATGTATTTATTTCAGAAGGTTATAATTATTTTTTTTTAAATCCTAAATTTGTAAACAATTTTATAATTGCATTTTGTATATAAATGTAAGCTTCAAAAGTGTTAACTTTAAATTGGTTTTTTTCTCTACTTCAAATATTATTAAAAACATTCTCTTAGTAGGAGTCAGGGAGACATAAACAAAATTTTACAATTTTTGAAATATTTTTCTTTTAACAATTTCTAGTTAAATTAATCGAATAAATTCACAGAAATGTCAATAGCATTATCAAAATTAACTTAACATTTTTTTCTTCTGAGACAAACTGTGTTCAATCATTTTCGTTAAATTCCAACATATGCTTATCATTTTTAGTACAGAAAATATATAATAATAGCTAATTTACAACAGACAACAGTAGTTCTCTTTAGTAACGCCAAATAACAAAATGCCGCTCTTGCATAAAATTAAATTTACTGACGGTTTTCATAAAAATTTATTTATTAGTACCATGTTATTGTTAGACATTAAACGTTATTTGAAAAAGACACAATGATTCAAATGTAAGAACAAAGAACACGCAAACGTTCCTTAACAGAGTTTATAGAATAAGCCTGCAACGCAATATACATATAGTTTGATATAAAATTGGTATAATAAGACAATTAATTGACAAGGCCAGTGAGACGAGCAAAAAGTTGTAGATGTTCGTATAGTTAATAATACATGTTTATTCGTATATAAAGGACAAAAACATTTCGACTCGAAAGACTTGACTCACACGCGGGCCGCGCACGCCTCGCAACACCAGAAACGCCCAGCCTCCCCCGTCACGCCGATCAACACAGCTGTAGCGGGATTCTGTAACTCCTTAGCGACAATTCGATATCGTTACAGCATTATATTATATATGTTATAGTACAGATATTATATATGGTAGAAAAGCTGCGCAACGACACGTAACGATATCCCTAGCTGTCGTTAAGAGTTACAGAATCCCGCTACTGGGCGTTTCTGGTGTTGCGAGGCGTGCGCGGCCCGCGTGTGAGTCAAATCTTTCGAGTCGAAACGTTTGTGTACTTTATATACGAATAAACATGTATTATTAGCTATACGAACATCTACAACTTTTTGCTCGTCTCACTGGCCTTGTCAATTAATTGTTAAATTGCATACGAGCTTACCAGAATAGTTGGTATAATAAGACTTACAATATTCTAGAGAGTGGTCTTGTCGGATTGTTTCCTGGACAAATCGTTTTACGTCCTCTCGCTAGGTAAATTCACACGATAGTGAACCGTCAATTTCTACTTTTATGTTGAAGCCTTGCTTTCAAATTTTCGTCAGTCTCGGGAAGGGGAAGATCGCAAGCGAGATCGTCGCAGCATTTCACCTCTTCGATCGTAGCACTGATTTATTCGTTGATTCTAGAAACCAATTGGCTGTTCTCCGGACATCTTTTCAGGAGAATTGGTTGTCATTTATAAAATAAAACTTATTCCAGTATTAACATACTGTCTACAAACGTTTCAGTCTCACTTGATCTTTATTAGCCATAATAATTATCCTACTATCCGATCTGATAAAGTCCATGTTAAATCGATAGTCGCATCTTTCGAACTTTACGCTTCTTGACGCTTTTTCGTAATGCTGGTTCTCCCGCTTATTTCGTGTGCTACTATCATTGCGGAGATTTTGACAATTATGTATTGTATTATCAAGAGTTAATGTGTGTATTAAGTAAATTTATAATTTGTAAATTACAAAAGCTGTGTAGCGTGCGCGTAGCGCGCGCCTGTCTTGCTAGTAAATTTAAATTGTGCATAGCTGGTTTGTCGTTGTCATGTATGGCAAGCCGTTTTATATATTTTTTTAATGGCATAAAAAGATTTTACATTTTAATATAAAGAAATATTCTCTAATATAAATGTTTTAAAAAATAATCGTCTCAAAAGAGTTATAAGTTTGAATAAATAATTTAAATTATATCCGCGCATAATAATAATTAAATTATGGACGCGACATAATAAAAATACAAAATTATTTTTATGTACATACATAATTTTAATTCAACAAATTAAAATTATATTGCAACATAATAATAATTCAATAAATTAAAATTATGTTAAGATACAATAAAAATTTAGAATTATTATTATGTTGCGGCATAATAAAAATTTGATGAAATTAAAGTTATACAAAAGCATAATAGTAAAATTATATCGCGAGTAATAATTCCGTGAATTAAAATTATAAGTCGACATAAAAATAATTCCATATTTTTATTGTCGCATCCATAATTTTAATTCGTGGAATTACTATTTTATCCGGACATAATTTTAATCATTTATTTAAACTCATAATTCTTTTGAGACATTTATTTTTTAAGATGTTTATATTAGAGAATGAAGAAAGGGCCTAACAAAATAAATATGATGAAACGGCTTTTCGAGTTGGCCTTTTTTTCTAAGATAATTTATACGAAAAGACGCTTACACATTATTTTAGATTTCTATATGGAGACGTGACCAAGATAGAGCAACAAATGATTTTTTTTACATTTTTACGATTTTCACTTACAATTAGTAACAAATCAAACAAACTTTTGAAAAATTAATTACACTTAAACATTAATAAAAATATTTTTTACGTTTGTTTTTGGTGCAAATTTCGATTATAAAAAAATAAAAATAACTTTTAAACATTTTTTCCACCTTGATTTTGTTGGTGGACCATCTTAAAAAAATTACATGTGAATCTCTGTTCTCAACTCCTATAAAATTTGTTTTTTTTTTTAGATTTTTTTGAAAGGTGGGCCACAATAAAGAAAATTAAAATAACATTTTTTGTTAATTTTTGTACAAAATGAGGAGGTTAATCGTTTTTTATCAGCTCTTTAACGTTTTATTTGTCTATAAAATTCCATATTGAAATATTTTGTTTATCACAAGTTAAACAAATGTAAAAAATATTTTTATTAATATCTAAGTACATATAATTTTTTAGAATTTTTTCAAAATTGTGTTTTATTTGTTACTAACAATAAGTAAAAATCGTAAAAATGTAAAAAAACTGTTTGTTTGCTCTATCTGGTCATTTCTCCATATAGAAATCTAAAATTTGGTATGTAAGCATTTTTTTATATAAGCAATCTTAGAAAAAAATCCAACTTAAAAAGTCACTTTCACCATACTTATTCCGCTGTGCTTTTTCTTTATGTTATTAAAAAGTAAAATGGCTTATTATAAGTACTGAGTTTTTTAAATATCAACACAGATGCCTTGATTATAATTATAATACATCACATGCAAATTTTTTCTTTTAAAAGAGCGCTTGTTCTCCTATCAGTCGTCGATATCTCGAACTGCGTAATGATGAAACATTGTGCGTTATAACATTGAGCAAATTTTTACTCTATAAATGTAACAATATATAAGCTAAAATTTATGTGTTATTCTTGTTTCAAAAAATAGTAAGTTAATCTAATTTAAATCAATGGAGAAAAATAGGAAGTAAAGATCTCTTAATAATTTAGTTTTATATTCAAAATCTTTCGTGAATCTTTATCTTTAATTTACGTACTGTTTGAGTGTTGTACGATTTTTATTCACCGAGTTATTCAATACTGAAGCAAAAATGGCCCTTTTTGCTTAAATGTTAAATAACTCAATGAAAAAAAATTGTACAACGCTCAATAAATAACTAAATTAAAAATAAAAATTCGCGCTTTTAAATGCTGTAAATTATATTTACGTGCAATTTTTATTTCACGCTATAGAGCTTTACAAAGTTTGTAAACAATTTTGAGATTTGACGCATCCCCATTTGAACGTCGTAAACGTAACTTTGTAAACAATTTGTAAATTGTTTAATGAATTATCAATTTCGAAACTAGAGATTTCAAGTTTTAGAATGTTTTTTTGAACATTATTTTTTGATTATTTTGGACAAAGTTACACTTTCTTGAATTTCGTCTATTTTTGGGAGTCAGAATAGACGATGCTTTAATTTTGCTGTCGAGTGTGTTAGAAAATATGTAATTTAAAAAAAAATTTAACGTTTGATGTATGCTTAAAAATTATTACTTTTAAAATTGATTACTTTGAATATCTACATTAATTTAAATCTTATGTTTATATTTTATAGTATCTCGTAACTACGTGATAAATTATAAGCAATTCAAATGTATTGAGAGGAGGAGGAGGTCTGGGAGAGGCATCTGGCACCAGCGGAGCAACAATGGGGTAAATATAACTTTTAAAATAAAATTAATAGTTTTTTTCTTTAATTTGCTTTTATGTTAATAAATATTTAAACAAATACTTAAAAAAAAATCATATAACATTTTATATAAATAGAATTTTGTAAAGTTATTTTTTGGTTATAATTACATTACTAAATATCTAATTTGAAGATAGAATTTTGAAAGTTTAATGTGCATATAAAAATTAACTTTTGATTATTTTAAACGCACTTTTAATTTTTAAATCTTATGTTTGTATGTTACAGTATCACCGTAGCTTCGTGACTGAATAACTCCGCTCGTTGCGCATCGGGTCGGTGAGTCAAATCAATTTATATCTATGTCTTATTATGTCTTTTATTATTATTTTTTTCATTGTACAAATATTGCTGTACAAATTTTCGCTGTACAAATATTCTCCTTGTAGAGGATCAAAGAAAATTCTGGGAAAACCAAGTACCCAATTGCGCGCGATTGGTCTCGGGAGTGCCGTGTAAAATACATTGAAAATAAAGTCTGGTAATAACTATCAAATATATAATAAAATACTATAAATTAAATATTTAGGCAATGTAAACAAACATAATTTTACTTTTCTAAATATTTAGTGAACTTATACCAGATTTGGTAATACTTACTAATATTAAGAAAAGTATAATTACTTTTTGTTACTTTAACAAAATATTTAATTGATACTATTACATTATAAATTTAGTAGTTACCAGACCTTCTTCCAGTGTATTATCGTGCGATCGTAATCGTATTTTCGCGAGTGAGTGAGTGAGTGAGTGAGTGCAACGAATCCTGATGATCTGAGAGGAAGAGAAGGAAGACTGCGAGACAACCTCAGGGTAAGTTAAAATATTTATATAAAACATATTCAGGATTTATAACACATTTAGCCTAATCAATGAATATCTTAATCGTATGTTGCAGTTATTCCTTGATATGAAAAGGAACGAGAGAAAGCCAACGTCAATCGTCGCCGATTAATTATAAACTAAATGAACCGTAGTCGGTTTGTCGCGTTTATTACGGGAGTGCCATTTAAAGTAATTGGACTTAATTAGTCCACGGGCGTAATTTTAATGTGTTATTCGCGAGTAGACTGCGAATGCAACAAGATGAGAAGGCTCGACAACTTGAGTGTGAGAAGAGGCGAAGGCCCGGGAGGCATCATGCGTCGACATACCAATCTTTCGTTAGTTATTTATTTTTTATATATTATTTGTTACAAATTAAATTTTTTAGTTTTATTTTAACAGTCAATTTGAATTTAAATAAATATTAGAATAAAGAAATTTTTGCTTGTAAAGCTAAAAGACCTTATACTTAAAAAAAGAGATTTTTAAAAATTATATTTTATTAACATTTATTTAAATTATAAATAAAATTCAACAAGCTAAATAATTATTTTTTAAAATATTAATTATTTTGAGTGCTGTTATAATTTTTCTTATACTTATATGTTACAGATTAACATAGAACCTGAGAGAAGGAGAAGGCCTGGAAGAAGCATTGGGTCCCAGTGGAGCAATCTTCGGGTAAATATAATTTCTTATTTATAAAATTAATGATCTTTTCTTCTTCTATTCGATTTTACCTCAATAAATTAACAAAATGCTTCAAAAAAATCATAAATTTTTTAAAAGTTTAATATGCGTATAAAAATTATTTATAATGTAAATACATAATTATTTATTATGTATTGTGTTACAGTCTCATAGCAGCTCCATAGTTGATTAACTCCGCTCGTTGGAACGGTGAGTGATAATTTTTTTTTTAATAATAGAACACCGAATATATGAAATTTATTTTAAAACATTCAAATATACTAACAAAATTGTAGTATAGATAAATATGACTTTTCAAAAATTTGTTGTCATAAAAAGAATAGACTATTAATATAAAAATAGGATAGACTGTACATAATCAAAGTCTGCTAAATTCTGTAAACTCTGATTCTCAATTTACGCGCCCAGGCTGTAGAACTGTCATCATATACTGCGTAAAATAAAGTATTTTTTAAAATAACGATTACTTTATTAAAGTATTAAACTATTTCTGATACTATTAAATATCTTTTTTATGTAAAAATATAAATATGCAAAATATGAGCATAAATATATTGATGTGTATTAATGCCAATGTTAATCAAAACAATTCAGACTTTAATAAATAAAATTTACGTGTACGTAGACGAAGACTACTTTCCTTTTAGAGAAAACAGTTGACACTTTTAACACAAAGCAACATATTTTTCGCTTTCTATTTACAAACTCAATTGACACTTTTTGACTCTACTCAGGAGAAGAGCCTGAAACTGTGTTCGAATATGTTAATTTGTGTCGAATTGTGTCATTTAAAAAGAAAGCAGCCATAATTAATCATTTCTGCAAATTTTCGATCTCTCTTGTGGGTGCAGTACGCGCGACACACAGATTTTATACAGCAAAATAGATGTTAGCACGGACAACAACCCACATTCATTTCACGAGCGTAGTTTTTAACGACAGGTCGCAAAATGGATGTAACTTTTAATTCACATTCCGGCCAGAATGGATGTGCGTCGCTAGTGTACGGCAGCGGTAAGGTCCTTACACAATACAGGAGAATAGTGGTAGCGATGAATGATAACACAGATCATTGATTTCACAACTTCTGATTGGTTCTTAAACATTTTTCGCAGTTTCCGATTGGTTGAACATTTCTATCGCTATTCTTACTACTATTTCCTCGCATTGTGCAAGAACCTTTATAGGAAAAAAGTCGGCATGGTGCATCGCAGGTTCCTCTCTGGCCGCATACACTATTTACACCATTTACACTACATACGTTAAATCCCTCTCACACTACGCATTGAGCATTACAGACTGAAGATCGAAAGTTGAATCGTTGAACCAATCGGATAACCTTATTCTACTTCCTTTGGTTTCTGCTGAAATAACGAGATTACGTGTCACACACGTGCACTCGAGTGGCACTGTGGCGCCTGTGCGTGTGTAGCGTGTGCTACTGCTAAGGATCAGGCTTCGGGGAGCTGTCAAAAGTGGATGTTAAATACAGAGGACCATAGTGCGGTTAGTGTCACCATGATATTGAATTTCTTGCGAATCGATCTGAATATCGCTTGTCGAATAATTCCTTGCAAATTCACTTCTTGAATAACTCAACATTTTAGAGAGAAAATAGAGAAGATTCATGAAGATCTTAATTTAATAGATACGGCGATGCGGAGCGTTGATCATCGACACGAGAAGCCGCTCATTAAGAAGTAGGCTACCCGATCGCCTCGAAGAACATGGACCGAATCCCGGATGATCGAGGACATTTGCCTCTCGCTGTTTAGGGAGATCTAGCTAGGAGCCTGTACCGAGGTGTACTACAGTGGAACACTGACCCAACTGCACATCTGTAGGTCCGATTGAAGGATGCGAAGAATGCCTACTGACATATTCCTGGGAAATAGTGGCACCCTTCATCGTTCCCTGATGTTTATACTGAAACTTGGCTGGGAGTCTAGATTTCGTTTGCCTGTGCTCCTGGTCATCGTCTTCGTCGCCATGGATTACAGACTGCAGCTGGAGATCGAATTCGGAGACAATGCAGACGAACACGATGATTAAAACTGATGGCATCACTGTGATTGAAAGGGATTATTATAGGATCAATGTATAATACTTGTTCGTTTATTTTATGTATTTAATATACATATAGCACACATGGGATAGTTTCTGCTTCGATCGAAGTAGAAACCTGAACAGTACTCAATTAGAGCTTCTGGAACATTACTTGTAGCATTAACTGTTGACGATCAATTAATTGTACATTTTTAAAGAATTCAACTTGAGGTTACAGCTTTGCACTCATTACTTGTTGATACTATTAGCGTTTGGACTATTAGACTGATGTATGCATTCGTCATATGTGATTAATTTAAGAA
This sequence comes from Solenopsis invicta, assembly GCF_016802725.1. Taxonomy (NCBI): domain Eukaryota; kingdom Metazoa; phylum Arthropoda; class Insecta; order Hymenoptera; family Formicidae; genus Solenopsis; species Solenopsis invicta. The sequence continues at coordinate 9,200,306 of NC_052674.1, read as the reverse complement.
TTTTATAATATATATTGTATTTATATTATTCTATCTTGTAATGTATATGTGTCTTATAACATATGTATATTATAAATTACACATTATTCAAATTTAATAAGCATAATTTAACGCTGGAATTTTATTACAGCATTTTATAATACAAAAATGGGTATGAGAGGATTGACTTTTAGAAATCTCTGTGAAATAAAACTCAGATTTTTTAATCTGTAAAGAAAATGAATCCAAGTAGCGAAGTTAAGAGAAGTTTAATGAAATATGATATAACTGCATGAAAGGAAACACCTTATATTGTTTCCTGAATTGCTGTAACTATTTCCATTTATAAACTTTGCTATCATCAAGCATAAGATAAGAAATAAGCATAATAAAAAGTTTATAAAATTTACTTATTCCATGTAAAGATGTAAGATAAATTTTATGTCAGAAATATGATATGAATATAAAAATATCAGTTTGTTATTAATTCTAGCGTATTGTAAATTATTTGTATGATAAATAATGGTTGTATTATGAATAAATAAACAGGAGACCATTTATTTTGAGATATTATGTATCACAAATCTTTTCCTACTCATTTTTCTTGAAAAAGAGGAAAATATATATTTTTTATTTATTATACTAGTAATAAAGCAGAAGAAATTAAGAACGAAAAATTGCATAGAAAAGATTTAAATTTATTTTTATTGGTACGTGTATTTCTCTTATTATGCTTGATATTTAAAAATAATTTATTTAAAATTTATTTTTAATTATTGAAAAAAAATTTGAAAAAGAAAAAAATTTGAAAACGCATTTCAAATATCTCTTTCTCCTAAAGTTAACGAATCAAGAAAACTATATGTTATCTGTAAACGATTATATATGTTATTTATATAGGCATCAAAATTGAAGTAAATTGCACAAAAATTTTTTTGTCGTCACTCATCATATGTTTTTTAAGAATTGTTCTTTTAAGTTTTATTTTTTCATAAATTTAATATAGAAATATATTTAATAAGTCTTTTCTAATACGAAGAAAATATGTGCAAGAAGATTAAATTTAAGATTATTCCGGCGTTAAATTAAGCATACATTGAAATGCAGAATTTTATTATTCCAAAACATTAAGGATGTATTTTTTAATTACAAGCTATCCTGAGGCAGATAAACAACTATTTTTTAATTCCGTTGAAATAGAAGCGTCGCTGAAAATAGCGAATCTCTTGCAAATGTCGCAGTAATCTACCATGGTCCCGCGGAGAACACTTTTTCTGTCAAGATACGTCTGTCTCATGAAGAAAAAGTGGCATCACGTGCTCCGGCATTTACCTATTTGCTTCGGTAGTATCGCGCTTTTTCTTCATCGAAGAAGAGGCAAGCAACGATAAATTTCGCCGACGTTTAGCTTGGCTTGATGTGCCCGTGGTGGGAGTTCGGCTTATATAGACTCGGTGTAAATAAAATTTTTCAGTTGTTCTTTATAGCCGTTCCGATGGAAACTAGAGTTAGAGGATTTTCCAGTGTCCTCGGTATCCTTCTTCTGTTCGCCTGCTTTTCGTCGCGGACCGATGCGCGAATCAATCGCGAACGTTTAAGTGAGTGATTTGACAGTAAACAAAGTAATAAATGTGTAAAAATTAAATTTAAAAGAACTGAAATAAGTTTAAATAAACGTAAGAAATTGTTTTCACATTAAATTAAAAATAATATATATATATATATATTATTCCGAGATGTTTCAAGAAGCATATAATGTTTAACGCGTTTCTTTTTTATTTTATTAAATTCAGTCTTCTCATTGAACGCTGTCGAATATATTTGAAAAGACTTGCCTTGCTATGTATAAATACAATAATGAAGTACTAATCATTACAGAGCAAGAACTAGTTGCTTTAGAAAATGTTCTTAATTACGTTGGTGACAGATCAGAGCAGATGAATGTGGACGTTATTCTTGGTATTACTTTAGCCCAAGGTAAAGAATCGTTATAACCATGAATCAGAATTGAACAAGACATTATAAATAATTGTGTCTCTTTTACGAGAAAAGCAAATTAGAATTGCTAAAATATGAAATATGAATTTTCCTATTTAAAATCATTTTAGAAGATATCTGTTCAAAATAATTATTTATTTTTATTGTCATTCGGTTATTTTTAATGTCAACGTTATGTTTGTTTCGATCTTCGACCGTTATATACGTAATCGAAGGTTTTAACAAGCGTACAACCGAAGGTCAAAAAATGTTTATTTACATATATGATATTGAATTGTAATATAAAGAGCACATTTCACTAATTCGGTTTATAGCTTGTTATTTTATATTTTTGATGTTTTGTTGTTTGAGCCTAATAAATATCTCTATTTTGAAAATATGAAGCTTCAATTAAGAGTGCCAAGAATTTTAATTTTATTATACTGAATTAAAAGATACGCATTAGTAATATAATTGTAAATAAATTTGGTGATCAATCTTTTTTAATTAAAATAGCAAATTTAATGGCGGTGGTAACACATAGAAACACACTTTGTCTGGAATGTGAATTTATCAACAATCTCAAAGAACTAAACAGACTGTCCAATAAGATTCGAATTAAATTGATAAATACTGTTTTCATGAAGGACGAAGCGATTTTAAGTAAGTATAATAAACACGAAAGACAATCAATTAAAGATTTATTCTTCTTTGTTGTTATTTTTTTGTTTTCTCATGTATTTGAAGCGATTCAAATGTAGAGACTTACGAAGGAGACTACCCAACGAGAAATGATAATGAGATCGACGTCGATTTTATTATTATTATTTCTCGCTGGGAAAAGTGCAAATAATTGTTTCTTTAACAAAAAGAGAACAAATTTTAAGTTTTACAAATATATTTTTTTCAATCTCACTAAAAGAAACAGAATTTTTACGATTAATTTAAAAAAATTTTATACACCCTTAAATTCGAGTATTGTAATTTTTCAAAATTAGAATTAAGAAACTAAGTCATTTCTTTTTTTGTATTTAAATGCATATTGTAAATTTTTTAATTATTGATTAATGTTATCGCATATTATGTATATTGGTCAAGTTTTGTGAGATACAAAGTTTTGCAGAGCTATTCAATCCCCGATTGTGGATGAAATTTATATCGTGGGCAAGCCTCTTTTGGAAGTTAAGACCTAATTACAGTCAGCCATTAAACTATTGGGACATTATTAAATTAATACGTCATGGAACGCCTAATGAAACAGAAAGCGATAAATGTTTATTCGAAATTTTGTATAGCAGTTATAAAATGGAGTGTAAGATTCCTGTCCATTGTATCGAAATATTGATGAAGGAAGACGATACTACTGGATATCCTCTTCTACATAGATTGCTTATTGTTCAAGTCGCTAAAGCGGTAAAATCCTAGGAAACTCCTAATTATTATATCATTTTATACAGAGATATTTATATTTTATACATTATTATACAGAGTGTATCAGACTACCCGTAAGGATGCTTAATAACGCACACTGCTAAAAAAAAAATGCGAGCATTTGCTTAAACTACCGAAACTTTTGTTTATAAACATTTTTGCTACATTTCTTCTCGGTGCTTTTTCTCATAATCAGACATTCTTTATTTTTCTCGAAAATGTCACGTAAAAAAAGTTTAAACAGATAAAGTTTATTTTTATAAAATCTATTCGATAACGATATTTCGACCTACGTTTCCATTAAAATAAAAATTTTAGACTTATTTTTTAGGTTTATCAAGCTTGATATATATTTACCCTGTGATAGTTTCCGGAAAACCGAAATACTACCGTTAAATAATTTAGATAGGTAATAAATTTAGTAGTAAACATTTTTTTTTAATTTTGGGGGAGGGGCAACTATTACCGAAGAAAAGAGCAGTACGGATAGTTTGAACGCACTAGTATATTATATGACGTATACGTAGTATGTTCACGAAAAAAAAATCTTTTTTGAACATTTCCTCCCGTTCAAATTGAATTAATAAAAAGAAATCGGCTTTAGCTGCATTGCAAGGAGGCCGAACAACTTTCTTCCTTGATACCTGAGTATTGTGCCAAGATCTATCGTGATCTCGTCAATCTCGAATTATGGAATTTTCCAGTTGTTACACGAGATCTCATGATGGAACAAGGTATACGTCACTGTACACTAAAAAAAAAATTATTAACTTGATTAAATTTTTTAACTTAATTAAAATTTTTTCGGTTTACCTATTTATATATTTGACTCAACGTTTGAACTAAAGAAATTCAATCAAGTTGAACAATTTAGTCAAGTTAACAATTTTTTTTCGGTGTACATGTATAAAATAAAATATGACAATTACGTACCTTTCCTTACCTTTGCAGTCGTTTTATGCGGCAATGAAGGTTACCTCGAATTTGTGGATGAATATTACGAAAATGCAATACTGAATTGGGCTCATTGGAGCGGTTGCTTCGGCGTATTTAGGTAATCGTTTATACATTAAAAATATTTTGTGAACAAAGATATATTCAAATTATGTAATTATGTTTCATTGCATTGCAATTATTACAATTAACGTAGAATGTATTACAATAATACATAAATATGTCGATTTCAATTTAGATTGTTGTGTATTTAATTTATTAATGTTAAAGATTCACCAAACATTGTATAAAGAATTAAGTTGTAAGAAGATAAAACACTGTACAAAAAGAAGTATTAACGTCATGTTAAATGTTTTAGATATACTGATGTACACAAAATCACTCGGCGATCATCATCGACAATCGACTATGGATGCGAAAGCCATACGACAGGTCTTGCCGCCGCGACTCTCTCTGTATTTATTCGAAAAAATATAGAATATGCTTATTGTGAGATTCTTTAAATTTGCCTTATTTATGTCAAATGTTCTTTTAAAATCTAACATTTGGTTCTTTCTTTTATTGTATTTAATTCTTTTTTATTGCAACAGCACAATTTTTTTACGACAAAACATTTCTTGTTTGAAATATAACAAATGAATTACATTGCTAACAAGAAATACGTAATGCAATTTAGAAAATCATTATTAATGTAATAGATGTATTTTGTAAAATGTATCACTTAAAAGGATTATGCTACTTTTAGATGGCTGAAATATACTTATATATATAATATGCAGATATATTTCGTAAAAGGATTTATTTTTTAAGAGATCATAATTTTTAGGATTGCAGCAAATGGTACTGAAAAAGAGAAATAATTTATTCGTAATAAATAATATTAATTAAAGTTACAAAAGATACAATGGCACACCTTGTACGCAAGGAAGAATAAAAGTTAAAGTACAGAGATTTCTTTTTTTATAATAATACTCTTGAAAATATATCGTATTTTATAATGTGCGTAATATACTTTTTTTTCTCCCAATAAATTAAAAAAAAATTTAAAGACAAAGACGAGACCAAGATGAGTTAATTACTTGACGAACTAATAAACTCTATTTTAATTATTGCTGTGCATGTCTCGATGATTTGAGAATAAGGCAGTATTTTTCGTTGATATAAATTCATCTTATAAAAGAATAATTTGTAAATTATCTTATAATAATATACAAAGCAATTTGTCGATAACTTAACTCAATTCACTAATTATCTATCTCTTCCCCGTTTTAATTAAGTCTAAAAGATAAAAGTATAATAATCTCTGTTAATGCCTGTAATTTGGTATTTAATTAATACCGTATAAAAAGCCTGTTCTCCGATTCTTTACTTATTACTGATTAATAATTGCACTTATATTTGACGCTTAAAAGTCGCTCAAAAGCAAAACTCTTTACAATCACGGGAGCACTTATCGTTAGACAAAATAATATCATAAGTTATAAATACAATCTAGATAAGGTACAAATATCCTAGTTTATGCTTATTTTATGGGATGCTCTTGTGAAACATCCAGTCATGTAAATCGAAATATGTCGTGCTTTGGTGCAAGTACAAATACGGGAATACCTTTACATAAATTAACAAGAAGATATTCCGCGTCGTTACTCGGATAAATAATAACTGTTAGAAAAATCGACTTTAGTCCGACGTATCACTCGGCGAATCGGGGATACGTATCGGCGAAAACGACATGAACACCGCTGCAACTTGCAACCAATAGTAACAACGTGTCGTGGGCCGACACGATGCTTATAAATGTTTATGCGAGCGGTAGCGGTTGCTGCGGTCGTTCTTCAGCCAAGATCGCTTTCGCGGATAGGCCCCAGCAATCGTATCTACACGTTCAATCTCGCCCTCATGCTCGTCGGTAATTGTACGGTTTTCCATAAGGACCCATTCTTTTGTTCATCTTCTCGATCCTCAGCTGCTGGAAATAGCTGTACACCACCAACCACATGTAAATGTATACCACTGCAAAAAATTAAAATGATATTAAGTTTTGATGCATTAATTATACAAATGTGTATTTAATTTTCAAGAATTTTTTTTATAAAAAATTGATCTCTGTTATTAATTTAATAACTGAAAGTAACAGATAATCTTTATAATTAAAATTGATTAGTGCTTTTACATATTATGAATAATACAAATTATTTTTTTATCCGTAAATAATGAACAGAGAGAGGAAAAAGGGAAAGGCTTTCTTAAGATAGAAGTCTTTTCTGCTGTGTTAAATGTTAAATACTCACCAATGGCAATTAGACCGAAAATGAGCCAAAGAACGCCGTTGAGAACTTCGCTATTTACGAAGAACATTACCGCGGTGTAAATGACGCTCACAAAAAGGCCAACGATTAGCATAATGCTCAAAACCACCCATGGGAGCATCATGAACGTATTTTTCTGCAAATCCAAAAACATAAAGACTCACAAATCATATTTTTTCAATTATAAGTACAATATTATATAAAAATCGTTCATTTTTATCATTAATTACGTATTTTCTGAATTTGCAATAATTTTTCATAAAAACGTTTTGGATTTAGAAATTTTAGACTTTACTTAATGACTTTATGTTTGTTTGTTACATTTAAATGTCTTCTATGATTTTTGATTATTCTTCTGACAATGAGACATATTTCAATATTGTATAGATATGATAAAAATCATTTTGTACCCTTAAAGCGCCAATTATAAGTAACGTAGAGATCAGGATGGTCATGCAGAGATTGATTGCGAAGATGATCTTCACGGCCGTTTTGTCCAGAATGTCGATGATTATCGTTTTCCATTCTACATTCGCCGTGAAGATCAGGATCAAGGAAATCACAGCTAGTACCTGCACGAAGTAAATTTGTATAGTAATTGAATCACGTAGCTCGATGGAAATACAGAAATGATTGTGTACTTACGATACCACATACTCCGCTGAAGATAGTTCCCGTTTTCAGGGAACAACATCTGCAACAGGTCGTTAACTGCATTCTAAAATGAAAAGAAATAGCTTAACTATTTTATCGAATTAATGAAATGTCTAAATAGATAACAAATATGTTATTTATCATCACAGATGTAATTCGATGTTATATACAAATTTTTGCAATAATATTAATTTTGATATCGAACATTAATCGAATTATTCTCTCTGCCTCTCATTTTTTCTCTTTTATTCAATCTGGGAGACAAAAAATTATAATAAATGAAAATTTACTAATTACGACATTTGCTAATAAATAATTAAGACAGGAATTTCCAAAATATTGATCGCGAAAAATTTTTTAATTATGATAGAAATCAAATCCAAATTTTAAAATAAACTCTTGAATAATTATTAATCTCCTGGTACATGAAAATGATTCGGTTTGATGCGACGTTCAAAATATTACCAATAAAAATAACAAATAAGTGCATTCTTTGAATCTTTATTACTTTACATTCTTTACATGTTGAAAAATAGATTTATAAAATTATATTTTAATGACAAATTAAAAAGTAAGAGGATTAAAGTGGTATAAACTAATCAGTTTACTTCTTTCTCCCTGCTTTTTTATAATCTCTAAAGCTAGAGTCATAAATGTTAATTGTATTAAAAACTGAGTCACGATCCACGTAAGTTTAGGAAATCCAAAACCAAAATATTGGAATAAGTTAGAGTTTTTCTCCCATCTCGTTCACTTTTAGGAGCATCGGAATGAAGGGAGAAAAACTCCGCTTCTAAAATAGCGATGTCGACTCTTTTAACGACATCATCTAGATGATCGCAATACATCCGAATACGCTTCGTATAATTCCATCGTAAATCCGCCACACCCGCACCTCGCCCATCAGATCGCTGACGATGACGTAGCGGGTTATGGAATATTGGGCGATGATGCGATGTGCGATGATTCGTTTTCGTCGCGAGGTATCGTAACATCGTGCATGCTACATTAATTCATGTTATGTCGAGGAATAGGGGAAATTTGGGTCATTGGCATGTGCCGCACGCGCTCGCGTCTATTTTAGACATTTAAAAGTCGCGTGTTCCCGTCGTCGGTGACCTTTCTTCCGGCGTTTATTATTATTTCTCCAACACCTAGAGATCCAATATCCGGCGATGGGAAATAGATACACCCTCGTGCGATGTAAATCCACATACACGTAATTATGTGCATTTCCAAATTTTATTAAATTCATTGAGAGAAAAATATTTAAAAAAATATTTACTTATAACAAAAAAATTATTTACACGATGAGTCCTAATAGCTTATTTTTTTGCAATCAAGTTAAAAATTTTTTAATTGAAATATTTATGTAAATAAAACAAAGAAATAATTTTTAGCCTCAAATAATTTTTTCTTGCAGTTTTAGAAAATATTTACTGTTGGATTATTTTTATATTCAAGATAATCAGATTTTTAATCTAAGAAAATTAATTAATTGAGTTTGATTGTTAGCTTATGTGTAAAACCATTATTTAAACATAAAAAATGTAAAAGTACAAAATTATGTACTTCAAGTATGTCAATTTAATTAAAAGTAAATATTTTTACTTAAACAGGACAAATAAATGCTTGCAACAAAATATTTGGTTATATGAAAATGTATTTCTTTTTGTTTAAAAAAATTTTTCTCTCAGTGTATCACGCGATTCTTTGACTATTTTTAAAGTCATCGTACACAACAAGTCACCGCGAAATCGCGACGTCCGTTTTCCATTTTTGTCCAAGCGAACAGCAAACGCACGAAGATATAGACATGTTTGGTTCGGAGAGTGCGATATTTCTTTGGGTCTGTCTTCGATCTGAGGTCGGCCAGAGGAGCAAGATCGCTACAGAATCGTGTACATGCGCGGTCGCCGCGACTAAGTTCGCTCGAGGTCTTCTGTTCCTCATAAGGAAACGCGGCTCACGGTCCTACCGCCGTTTACTCCGCGTAAAAAGCCACCACACATCACCGTCGAGAATGATGACCGGCCGATTAAGATTACCTTGGTGGTACACGGCTAAATTGACGGCTGTACTTGACCGACACTCTCTCGAGAGCGTGGCTCGGAAAAAAGCGCGCGTCAGACGCGCTTGTAAGAGGCCTCAATATCTCGACCTATCTCGATTCTCGACGGCGCGCGGCGCGGCGGCGAAAGGAGGAAAAATTGAAAAATGCTTCTTGTATCTTTTGCAAGATTATCTTTGAGAGATCCAAAGCAAATTTACTAAACGGCGTGAAGGCTTGCGTCGGTTTCGCGGACGTTAAGTAGAAAAAACGGAACAATTAAATGACACGGTTAGTTAGCCACGAGAATCGTTTTACGCGACGTCCAATCCGGTCAACGAAGAATTTCTGGCGTATTGTCTAGTAGGTTTAACTTGTCAGGCTAAACCGGTTTCGGGTTTTATTGACGAATAGTTCGCACAGGAATGCATAAATTCTGCATGAATTTTCTCACTTCGGACGTTATAACCGGCGATGATGTCGATGAGTGTCACTACTAACGACCTTCGACATTTCGTTAGAAAAGATGTAATCTTGAGTAGAAATCGAAGCAACATCTATCAAAAATAAAGTGTGACGATAAATCTCTTTGGCTGACGAGATTTTCTAAAATTATACACACTGTGAAATATTAAAGAATCAAAAAGCCAATTTCGTGAGCCAAATAACGTTTTGTCACTTTTAACTTTTATGTGTGCCGAATTTTCTTATTTCAGCACAAAACATGTACATAGTTAAAAGAACAACCTCATTTAATCAACCCATTTCTACAATGTGATTGAACTGCTTATATACTTGTAGTTTCAAAGTAAGCAGCGTCCATGCTAACGTACCTAATGAATATTAATCAAAATTTGAGTCATATTTAACATTTCTTGAGTTAAATTGTTTAACTCTTACTTTAGTTAAATTAATGGTATATTGAATAGGAAGAAATAGTGACCTATAGGAATAATTAAAAACAATTGAAATTGAGTAATTCGTAATTTGACATTACGAATTTAACATTGCAGTTAACGTGTTTGTGGCACAACGCAAGTTGCTCCCGTTAATACACAAGACCGCTATTGGTAGGTGCATCCCGGAAGAGCACACTATGCACCGCTGAAACGCGATTCTATCCGGCTTGCGCAAAAAAGAGATTGCGTCACCGCACAAGAGATCACTGTGAGCTCGAGGATCATTTTCCTAAAGAGAGCGTGCGTTTTAAATGTCGGTATTATACAAGTCTACTTCGATCTCTCTAGCGATAAACGAGTATATTACGCGTTTGCGTAACCGTTTCCAAAGGTATTGATTATTAATGACACAAGTGTCAATTATAAAAGTAGAAAATATGCGTGTTAACATTAAATTATGCATCAATAATAGAGTCAAGCACGTTTGCGTAAATTTATTAGTTATAATAACGAGTACAGTCACGCATATGCACTGAATTGTACTCAATTTGAGACTTCCATTGGTATCTGTTTTCTTCAAGAATAATAAATTTATGATCTTAAAAGTGATTCAATTTCTATTATTTTTAATCCACAGGTTGCTATTGTTCTTACTTAATACATCCTTAATTTAATTAAAACAACGAAGTTATTTAACTCAAGAAATGTATTAAATTTAAAATTTAGGTTATTATTTATTAGATAAGCGTTAATGCAGCTTATTTTGAAACTGAACAATTCTGTTACAAAAATAAGTTGATTAGATGAGAGAGAGGTCGTTTTCTTTAATCAAACGTTTCATATAAAAATAATACATTACGACACATAGAAGTTAAAAATAAAACGTTGTTTTAAGGTATAAATTTGATCCTTTAATATTTAATAGTGTATGTTCCGAATGAAGTCGATTTATTTAAAAATTATATTTTGTGCTCTACAAATCTTTTATTTCATGAAAATTAGCGTGTAAAGGTAATGTTGACAGAGGCCAATGAGGTCGGCGCTTATTTGCGTATTCATTACGATACACACTTGTAACGTTCGAATATTTATCGTGCTCGGTATCTGTACTTACGTCACATTACGCACATTCTACAACAAAGATAACGAAAGAAAGAAAACGAAAATTTGCGATCGACATGAGTGCGTTATACGCGCGTGCGATTGACGTTAAATTTAGGCGGTGAGTAAGCTACGCGCAAAAACCACTGCTTAAAAATACACGATCTGATCGGTCCGCTAAATGGGCCAATATCGGTTTTCTTGACCCAGATACGGCGATTAATCAGGAAGGAAAGGCAAGAGACGGGCACCCTATCGAGATATTTCGCGTGCGCGCTCCATTCGACGGTCAATTAATGTAAGAAGACAGGGTGCGGTCTCTCAAGAGAAGCAAAGAACGAAGAAGATCGATATATTATACGAAAGTTAGGTCGTCTTGAAGACTCTTACAATCGATAGTTTGTTCTAAAAAAGAGTAAAGGAAGAAATAAGTTGATTTCGATTGTATCGTACGATTTCTACTCACTACGTGCGGCAATTTTATCTATTAACAAAAGCAGCTTGTGTTAAGTCTGTATATTAGACTAGACGCACTGAAGATTAAAAGTTGTTAATAATTAATGAAGATTAGAATTCTATTTTAATTTTAATTGGTTTTATTCTGATTGAATCTTAATTCGCAATCCTTAATCTCCGATGCATTTTATGATTTAGGCTTCATGTGCATCCCTGATGATAACTTTTCTTATAATTTTTTTACGAATTGGAATAATTTTCAAAAATACTCAAAAAGTCTATATCTTCTTTTAGAACTTTTCATACATGTAAATTCTGTGAAATATTCTGAGATTTCTCATCCCATAAGTTCTAGAAAATACTTTTAACATTTTTAGATTTTATAACAGTTTGTCAGAAATTATAAACAAAAACTTAGAAATATAAGATATTTCATAATTAATACATATAAAAAATTCTGAGAAAAGATGTAAACTTTCTAAGTATTTCTGAAAAGTGTTCTGATTCGTATAAAAAATTTGAGAAGTTATAAAATTATACAGAAATTTAAAAAAATTATATAAAAAGTTCTGCGAAAAATTTTCATTTACCAGGAATCACAAATAAAAATTTATAAAAGATGAAAGAAAATAATTTATTACTGCATGTCTTCACTTTTACGATCGAGGGTGCTGCCGTCTGCGCGTGTTGTGTTTGTACGTGAGAGAATGACGTAGGTCGATTTTATAAGCTTATCGAATTTAGCGTGAGTATGTTCAGAGGATCTCCCGGCAACCGTTCTAATAAGCCGTCGCGATTTTACAAAACGCAGGCAGAAGTCGTCTCGCGTTAATATTTATTCCTCACGGACGCGAGGAATAAATGCCAGTGTCAAGTGATTTTGGAACACCTACAAAAACCTGACAAGTCATGCGTGTTTACGAGGAAAACAAATTAATTAAAAATATAAATTTTTTTCAAGAAGATTTTTGCTTGTATATGAAACAGTGAATTGTTGATACTGATATTTGTTCTGTGCAATCGCTTTGCTATGCGAAATCACGCAATATCTTATTTTTATATCTCAGTCACGACCAACGCACGACCTTCTTTTCGCTAAAACGCGGTTTCTTGTACTTTACGAAGTGTCTTTTTCATTCTTTCATACTACGTATTCTCAGGTGCTTTATTAATTAAAATGTGCATGACAGCGTACAATTAATTATATCATTAATGGTAATTTCAAAATTAATAATTTTAAATGACTTGAAGTGGCGATCGAACTGTCAGAGCGAAGATTGAAGTGCAAACGAATAGACGCGACTGTCGCAGATTGTTACAACATCACGATAAAACTCTTTGGACGATCGGTTACATCACCATTCGAGCTACCTTGTTTACGCGTCACCGTTCGCATTTTGTTACTTTTGTCATCGATAATTTAGCATTCATTTTCAATCGACCGCGTTCAATCGAGAAGATACATTGGTCGTGTAATCGCGACGCCTGGAGCACTTCGACCTACCGATAATGCAAGCAAACCAGCGCTAAATGTCACCGATCGTAAAACTCCGCGGGAGGAAGAAGGTGCGATTCGCGATTGTTCGCGGCTCCGTACTCACTTTTCCTCGGGAAACGCAAGATCCTCTCTCTTTCTCTCTCTCTCTCCTTTCCCACGGGATCGGTCGCGCAGGTGCACCGTCGTGCGTGCCGACTCGGGAAAACGTACGCGGATGCTGCACACGAGCTAAATCGCGGGAGACGTGATCGACGTGACGTGACGTGACGATGACGACGACGACTTGAACCGCGGCGAGGCGAGAGGACGCGGAGGAGATCGCGCACGCAGGTCCAGCACAAACACGCGCGCGCGTTCCGCTCGCAATAGGAGATGACCAGAAACTGTGCCAAGAACAGCGGCGCGCCAAACCTCGATGTGGCATACACCTACGACGCCGTTACACCTACATCGGTTTGCTCGGTTGCGCACCAACACCGGCGATGGAGAGGCCTACTCTACGCGCGGTGTCGGTCCGCGGTGCGCTACCGCGACTTACGCGAGCGGCGGCGGCGTATACCGTCGCTCGTAGTCGCCGCGACCGCGGTAGGAGAACGCGGATCGGGCTTTCGAGGCGATCGAGAACGCGCGCGCGCGCTCTTCTTTTTTTATACGAATCGCTCGCGGGACTTTTATCTCCGCTGCTGCGGCTCTGCACTCATCGTGACAGGCCGAGGGTAAACTTCGCTTGTCTGATCCTCCGTACGAAGACGTACGCCTCGCATGTCTCACCCCCTTCCCTCCTCTTAACATGATATCATCACATGATATCACATGTATATTCGTACGATATCATGATATATTGTACGAATATTATGAATATTATAGGATGTTCGTGTGATATCTTGTGCTGTTAGGGCCGGGAAAGTCGCAACTTTCCACGCGCGGCCGCGAATCTGTTGGACTCCTCGACACGGTCGTTAACTCCGGCGACAAACAACTCCTCTATTCCAAATTAATCAAGTTTCACGCAGACTTTCCTCGCAGATATGTGGAAAAGGATGTTTTGCTCGACGTCTCCCTCGATTTTCTTTTCTACGATCGTGTCTATTTTATTTGAAATCTGCCGCTTGTGGAAAGTTACGCGGGCATCATCACCGACACGCGAAATAGGACGATGAGAGACTCGCGATATTCTACGCAATATTCTTGCAGGGTCAAGGAGCGGAGCAAATGCGTTTCTATGTCTTTGAAATATAACTGAATTAATAGCGGCCACGCGAACACGATATACGAATAAAATATCATATTGCGTGTGGAAAATTAAAAATTACCAATTGGAGAATTCACCCCATTGCGGCAAACCGGATCAAGACTATGTATTTGATTGATCGAATCTAATCTTCAACTCGTAATTCTCAATCTTTAATGCGTAGTTTGATGCGGACCATAAACTGCCTTACGAAAAGCGGAAATTACGACGCGATTGGTACGTGCGCCTTCCAATTTGTAACGCAAATGTGTAAAGCGCGATTTATAGAGAGTGACGTGTATAATTATGTATATCGTTGTTACGCCACAATGCAATTTCCGCGATAGGAGAAGGAGTCCGCGACCGAGCCGAGGCACTGCACTAACGTGATCGTTAGTTTGCGCACGTCGGGCGACCTCGAGATAACATCGCGATGAACCGACTGACATTGTCGCTATTTGCGCGTATAGGTAACGAATGCTTTTACACGCGAAGACGATTTTGTATCAACTGAAATAAGAGCACTGGTTTGAAAGAGAGTTTGCTATATATATTATATGTATTATTATTCTCAATTACAATTATTATTTTTAATTCCATAAACATTGCAAGAGCTCGACTTTTACGCATGTACGTTAAACATCTGTCTTCTACCAATAAATAATATATCACATACATATACATATACGTGTCACGTTATATTTTTTATTTATATGATATTACATATACTATGTATGGTGTATGTTTTATTTATGGAAGATATTATCTGTCTAGAATGCGTAAAATTAGAGCAGCTCTTGCAATGTTTATTCTGGGATCGAGAATTATAATTGCGATAATTAGATTTAATTTCGCCAATTTATTCTCAATTATAATTGATCAAGAATTATGAAAGAAAGCATTACAATTTTGCAAAATAATTACGAAAGAAAATATACATTAGTAACAACAGTATTTAAAAAAAATATGAGTTTAAACAATCTTTTATAGCTTGCTTTTTATAAATATAGAGATGTATACCATTTAAAAAATAAGAAGAATATTATTTTAGGAGAATATTTTCGAGAAAGATTAAAATAGAGAATTGAGAATCGTGATTAATATTAATCGACATGGATTATCTTGTTTAAAAGAATCAAAATTGCGATTATAATTAACAGCACGGTAAACTATCCTGTGCAAGACGATCTTACAATGCAGAAACGTTAAACCAGTTGCAGACTTTCAGGCTGTGTTTTACCTTTACTGTACAAATGTGTCAAGAATACGCTTTGCTATTCTTTATTTTCTGCTTATTTCCTTACCAGTAAATAAAATTTTTTTATTTTTAATTTTAAGTATTTAGTCCAAATTTAAAAATCTTCAAAATTTTAATTTAATATTCAGTTCTCATTACGCGATTAAAATAAAGAAAACGAAACATCGGAATTTTACACGAACCATCGATGGCAGGCGTGCAGTTGTTCTGTCTACTTAACCTGTCAGGTTAAGTAGACTACTTTTATTATAAAAAATATCTGTTAAATTAAAAAAAATTAAAGTTGAAAAGTCGAGAATGACTTTAAAATTGAAGAAAGTCAACTTAATTTTGGAGTTTTGGCTACGCGATGTTAACACGCTTTGTGTCTCTTGAGCTGCAAATATTATTCATAAATTTCTTCGGCTTGGTAAATATTTAACAGTGTGCCTAATTTGTGACAGTAGCTTGTAGAATTTTAATAAAAGTTTAAATTCTTTTATATAATTCTAGGATCACACATTTTAAAGGTTAATTTCCATGAATATACATTTCAATTACACATGTGTAGTTATTATGTCGATTTTACACGTTTACATATCGATTATCCAAATTATTTAAATTACTACTTCATAATTATGATATAAACACAATTATTGATTTCGTAATTGATTAAATAGGAAATAAAGCTTATGTGAAATATAAGTAATTAAAGATTTTTGACATTTACATTTGCTTCATTCAAATTAAATGCATTGCATCACTTTATCAAGGTTAGCAGCATTTTCAACTGGAGCTGGTTCAAGTGGGATCGCCAGTTGGAGAAGATCTCGAACTTCTCAGTTTCGCAATTCGACGAATTAGAAGTGGAGGATATCGACGGGCTTAAGACAAGTTAGCACTCTTATGTATACTTGATATAAAGACACAGTTCTTGTTTTTTATCATGCTGGTATAAGCTAAAAATGTGTCTGTCACAGAAGCAAGAGCTAAGGTTAAAAAAAATTATTTTTAGTTCTATCGTGGATTGAAGTGGCTCGGCTTGTCATCGATCGCGTCTCGTTTTTTGCGTATGCGGCTAATATCTACACGATATTCATACGAAGCCGGCAAAATTTGCTCGTACTTTGGATGGTGCTCAGTTTTCTTAGAGATATCGTTTTGGAAGTCGTCGTGATTGTCATTGCTTTCTTGCAGTGGTACAAAGGATTTACCTCAACGTGGCGCCTTTTTAAGTTTTTTGGAAACAAAACGATAAATCTAGGTAAATGAATGATAGAGAAAGGAGAGGGAGGATATACTCTCTAAATTCTTTAGAGTGGAATTCCACTCTTTTAGATAAAATTTCATTCCAAAAACTTTAGAGAGTAATACGTGTCGTATCATTAAATTAACGTAACGAGTCTGTATCCGTCTTTATTTAAACAATAATTTCTGCAAAAACGTTGATCGTTCCAGTTATCTCGATCTGTACATGGTGCCCAACCCTCAAGTGGTACATGCAGCTTCGAAGCGCAGCGAAATTCCGCAGATTCACGATAATCGCGCGGAGAAGTATCGCGAGTATCGTTAATGTTCCCGGTAGAGTCGGCCGTTCTTTGGACGATGAGTGTCTCGGTATAGCGATAATCAGACGGGGCAAATACGCGAGCGTGTCGAATCTAGACAGGTTCTCTGTAGAATCGTCCAGCAGAGCGAACAGCAAATCCTTGACTCTGATCACGGACGATACGAGCGATGCTTACAATTTCGATTACAATTCCGACTTGAGCGTGGCCGAAAAATCGATGAGGCTGCTAAACGTAACAGCGGAGGATGTGATGGACGCGCGTGCCAGAATACAAGAGCGAGCGTACTGGGACGAGCGAGATGTAATTGCGGAGACACCTAAAGTGATAGAAAAAGTGGCACAGTTCCCTCTGGAAAATAACGAAAAAAGAACGATCGATGCGTCAAGAAATAAACCGGCGAAAGAGGGCTTAGAAAAAACTGTGGTTTTGAAGAAAAAAGACATTACGGGAAATCCTACGATGAAGGAAGAAGCTAAAGAAGACGAAGAAAAAGGGAAAGACAAAATTGTTTTGATCAACGGGAAAGAACAGGTTTTGACTGGAAACCAGGAAAACGTTTCATTGGTAAAAAGTGAAAAAGTAATTTTCGACAAAGTGAATGGCGCGAAATCAACAGACTCTTGTGACATTTTTGTGGCACCGAAGAATAAAAGAAAAAAGGAAGGGAAAGGGGTCGCAAAGATTGTGCAGTGTCCCTCGTTCGAGAGCAAGAGTGCAAGAGACATGGAGGCTAAGCCCTGTGCCTCCCTAGTGAAAAAATTAGAAGCGAAACCCTATCTCGTTTCAGGAAACCAGCAGGAAAAACGGGACAACCTAGTTGGTCGCAGAAAGCATCCTTCTTATCAAATCGACACACAGTTAATGCCAACTTCGGACGAAAGTAAAAAGGAACGTTACAAAAATTCGACTATGTGCGCGTGTCGTCGTGCCTTGCGGAACAGTTCGAAAAACGGGAGACACGCGCGATCAATCGACGTCGACGGTAAGAACGTTGAGTACGATATTAGCGGGAAAGAATTTAGGTCATTTACACCTGTCGTTAATATGCAGCAAAGCAGAGTTGACAAGTCCGCGTTCAGATATTCAGAAGCGTACCGTTTGAAGAAGCGAATTCAGAAATGGGAGGAGTCTCGTAAGAAGCAATCTTGGGGAAGCGAGTCTTTAGCCCAAACTGCACGACCCTCGGGATACGAGAGGAACGTCATCGATGCGTCTGATAAATTGTCCATTGGAAATTCTTATCGAAAGAGCGTTCAGATTGGTGCCTGTGACGAGTCGACGAAGATGAGCGATTCTTTGAGCGAGCGGTATAGGTTGACACGCGAGCAAATGCGAAATAAACGGTCGGGCGATTTGCGTTCCGTTTACAACATGGTATCGCGTAGAGAAGAGAATTACCCGAAGGCGCGCGAAACCGAATTGAAGGCTTTAGAAACCCATAATAATTTTTTATTGAAAAATAAAAGAGAGACGAAAGCGAGAAACAGGCACGATCTGTTGCCGGCGAATCGCAAACTGTCGATCGAGCAACGCGATGCGATACAGCTGAGAGCTTTAAGGGCTTGTAACGAGCTCACTTTGTCGGAGGATAAGAGAGAGTTGGAAGCGCGAAGGGACTCGCCACTGAATTACGGACGATCAACGAAGGAATCTGAAGAGATGAAAGTTTTAAAAACTTATAATGATCCAATTTTGCCAGAAGATAGAACAAAAATAGAGAGAAAGAGGGGACGTAATTTGTCGCCAAGTTCTCAGCAATCCGTTAATGAACGAAGCGAGTCGAGAGTACATAACAAAGTTGCACAGTCGGAAAGCGAGAGAGAGTTGCAGACTAGGAGAAAACGTGATTCATTGAGAGATGAAGCACCGGAATGCGAAGATGTCGAGACTCCGGCAAGCGTCTCTAATCGTCTTTCAATAGGTAGCTACGAGGATACCGCGATCTCCACGAGTCAGAACGCGAACAGCAATTCTGGTTTAAACGATCGTTACGCAAGACAGGCGCACATGTCGCTGAATCTCAGGGAGATCACGAGAAACATTGAATGGATCGCTCATCCGCGAGGCGTTATACTCGCCAACAAGAATCTGCACGGCCAATTCTTGGAGAACGGGAGATTTCGCGAAAGCCAGCAGCGAGACATCATCGACGACAACACTGTCAGCATGTTGCACAGCGCTTTCTTCTTCAAGCCCGAGATCGTAACACGGATCTTCGGGCGCGCTCACGATCAGACGAGGATCGACGAGTTCTTCCCGAGTTTTCCAATCTTGCGACGGGAGGAATTCGACACGGAGTTCAACTGTCGAATGAACAACGAGATGATCATATACAATCGGGATTCGCTGTTCGACTACGATGTCGAGCGAAGGATGAGAAATGATCAAAACTACCTTGGAGATTCAATGCTTCCCAATGCCAATGACAATCGCGGTAACAACCTGTATGTAATATTCATCGATCAGGAACGGGTACTGAGCGAATCGGAAACTGCGACGGTAAATTCGACAACTACCGAGTCCTGGGAAGACGCACGTTTGAGTATCGAAGGTACTCGTACGACGAATATTTTGGTAGCCGACGAAAACGTTCACAATCGCGTGGACAGTGTGACTAACAATAATTTGCCAGTTCGATTGTTCGTCGGTATAAGAAACTTTGATATCGAGATGTCGGAGGAAAGTATACGCGATGTTGCGTTGCCGATCGAATACGTGAGTAACGTGAATGAACATCACGGTCCTCAGCATCGAGAGTTTAATACGGACGCTGTAAATTCCGAGAAAGAAAACAATAGCGAAAGTGAAAGAATTTCTTTACACAAAAATGCGGATGATGATGAGACAGTCCACGAAATCGAGCGAATTTTGAATTCAAGCGATAATTGTGCGGCTAATGTAAACGTTACGTCGTATGTTGATTCATTAGAAAAATTAGATAAGTCGAGAGATAAAAAATATTTAAGCAATATTTGTTCTGAAAACGAGATATTTGAGAATAATTTACTTCACAAAAGCACTGATGACGATACGACGTTACAATTATTGGATAATAATAACAGTAAACAGCTTGACACGTTCAATAATAAAACTGAGGAAAGTATGTTTAATCAAGTTTTTAAGAAATCTTCGAAATTATCTTTACCCGGTCCTTCGTCGTTGCATGAATTAGATAATTACCACGCATTAAGATCGTGTGATGAAAAATTGCAAAAATTAACCCAACTCTCTGACAGCGCAGCTACGTTGAATGATCATAAGCAATCAGTATCGAATGTAAAAGCTACGAATCATGATACACTTTCACAACTCGGAACTTTAAAATTAGAGAACATGGTGCAAGACGGCGCAAGAAGCGGAATTAACGTTTACGAAGAGGCAAATGAGTTGTTGGCAGAAAAATTTTTCAAAATGCATTCCGATGATGAGCTCCAGCAAGACGATAGTTTTTACTTCACGTATAAGAGAAACGATGATCCAGGAACACCGGTGTCGATGGGAAACGGCAGTCTAATGGAGGAATTTTTAAACGATCCCATACCGCCTTTAAACACTTCTTAAACGAGAGCTTACGCATATTCTCGGTAACAAAAACTACGCGTGTTGTCAGCTTATCACAGAGATGTTTAGTCTCTAAAAATAATATTTAACGTAAACATTGTTTAAAGTAAATCGTCTGTTTAAAAATTAATTTGTACATAATATGAACAAGAAAATCAAGATGTCTTAAAATTACTTGATTAATTATGAATTTCCATTATTAAATTACACAACACGTGTTTTGCAATTTATAAATTAATCGCAAAGAAATATTACGATGCAAAGTCTGAATTGCCAATTTTATGGTTACGAAACAATCGTCTCATCATAGAAAAAATATTGTATATTTCCAATAATTTCTCCGATTAGCAAATACTGATGACATTTGCAGTTGATTGATGGAGCTTGCCATCTCTATCCCCTCACGTACACACATAAGATAGTATTTCACTAATCATTATAAATTAACAGGAATGTTATACGCGATTGCAATATATTTCACGTCTACCAGATATAATAATTTTATCTAGTGAAAGTTTTATACAAGTATGGTTTATGTATGTACAAAATATATATTTATGCTAAAAATTTTACATGTAATTGTCTAATCATTGGTAACTCGGAAGACTGCACT
This sequence comes from Solenopsis invicta, assembly GCF_016802725.1. Taxonomy (NCBI): domain Eukaryota; kingdom Metazoa; phylum Arthropoda; class Insecta; order Hymenoptera; family Formicidae; genus Solenopsis; species Solenopsis invicta. Next base: position 9,178,785 of record NC_052674.1, on the reverse strand, counting down.
GCTTACAGTAGTAGGAATGTTTAAATAACGTGCTTGCGCTAAACAATGCGTGTTAAATATCGTACAACAAATACTCAATTTATCATAGTTTACAATTGGCAATAATCAAGAATACAATAAATAAACGAAATAACTTAAGAAAAGGAGGTCTCCCTGAACAATTTAATGCTTCAGTGCTGGAGATTTCATTTCAATGCTTAGACTTTAAAATAAGAGACATTTCGATATCGAGGAGAAAAATTTGATTAGAATTGTCGAGAATTAATTTAATGCGAGGAAAATTTTCAACAAGTGTCGTCGAGGCCCGGATCCGAATCAGGAACTACGTAATTAGGATCGCAGACGGTATCCCTGATAGCCTCCTTAACATCCGCCTTAAACACTCTGTAATTAATACTACCGCTGTTCAGTGTCCCGTACAAGTACATCGGCAATCGATTTGTGAGCAGCCACACACTCTGATCCGGCTCGTGATCCACTTTGATGTCGTTCGGGAACACCAAGGACTCGTTGCTAGTCCCAATTACGCCCAGATTCTGCGGTATGTACTCCTTCCTGGTGTCCCAGCACCACACGGAGTCCCTGGTGACCATGTTGAAGAACATGACGCCGTTCTTATCTATGGCGGACCCCGAAGAATGGCCATAGTCCTTGGCTCTGGGCTTCCCAACGGGCATGAACTTCTCCGAGTGAAATTCCGCGGTTCGCTTGTCCCTGAAAACCGACGTGGGCACGGCGAATTCTCGAAAACTGGACATCGGATGGAAGAACATCGTTCTTTCGTTGTGAACATCCACGGGACTAAGCGCTAATCCAAATATTCCGTCGGTCCATTGGAACTTTATACCGTGCAGCTCGTATCTGGACGCCAGGGGATCGGGATAGAAGAAATGATGCTCGACTCTGAAGGCGGAATCCTTGAAGAAGTCGTACACCACGACACCGTATCGCCAGACGTCGGCCAAGTACGCTACCGCGGAGCCGCAATCGTTGTTTCTGATATCTATAGCGATATTGATGTACAGGGAGTCCTGTTTAATATACTCGTCTGGCAAGACGTATTTTTTGATGAGGGTGTCGGTGCGCAGATCGAAGATGAATATGGCGGGGGGACAGACTTGCTTAGATCTCTTGGCGAGCTCCGTCTTGCCGGAGTCGAGGACCCATAGCCGATTGCATTCGTCCACTTGAACTCGGAAGACTGACGTTAAGCTCTCGCAGCCTGGGAAGACATAAAACGAGCAATATTTAATTAATTTGTAGATAAGTTTTAGATAGATCAAGTAAATCTCGATAAAAATTTTTCGGTGTCTGTAAGAAAACAATATATATATATATATATTTTTTTTTTTTTTTTTAAATTAGTTTAAAACTTCTTTACGTTTCTCTTTAGTTGGCTTGTCTTTAATTCTCGTTAACTTGTTCTCTCATATGACGTCACAAGTTAAATAGCTTTTAATAGTTTACGTTTTTTCTTGTTGAACAGGAAAAATGGATTCGTTTGTTATCGCGAGACAATTCGCGTGAGAAATTCTTTTATTCAGTTTCCGCACTTTTCTAATTGCGTAAAATAATGTTGCTGCTTCCCATATTTATAGACTCTTCGCATAGGTTTAATGTTGATACAATTCATAATCCGTTCTCGCAAAATTACTTTCTGCGAGATTTTTACATTGGAATTTGTATCTTTTAAATCAGCAACAATATTTTTCTGAAATTTCTGTCGCACATTTTGGTCTACTTCTATTTAATTTTATAAAACAAAACACAAGGGAGTCTTGCTTCAGTAATACTAAATGTCTACCATGCATTCTTTACGGTATTTAAAAAAACCTTTATTAGTTAAAATTATTCAAAAATTTAAATAACCGTTATTATGTAGCAATTAATTATCAAGAATAATCACATGCTTTTTAAAGCTTCAAAATTACTCTGAAAAAGCAACAAAGAATTTTTCACAGAATAATTAGCATAGAAATAACCTGATTGATGCCAGTGCCAGTTAGGATACGGTCTTAATTTGGGGTTTCTTGTCTTGGAACGTCTGGGCACGGTAGCCAGAGTCACCGGTATGCCAGTTCTCCACTTTGGCAGAGTAATGAAGACTTTGTCGCGCCAGACTTCCAGGCCCAGCGGCAAGTTATTCTCCGCAATATAGTCGCCCTCAAATATAGCATTATCTCGCGCGTCTATACTGTCGAATTCAAAATCAATCGTGGACCAGGCATACACCTGTTAAAGACATAGTGAAATTGTAAATACGAAACTTGTTGAAAAATTCGCAATATCTATATCAGCCATCTCTTTCAAATTATAATTACGTATAACGTTTTTTAATTAGCAAAGTTATTTTAATTTCATAAAATGTAGTTTCATAATGCTTGTAAAACTTGCCAGTAACTTTCTTATTGCTTTGATATGTTAGAGCGATAAAATCCTGTAAGTACGTAATATTACTTAATATTAAATAATGTTTCTGAAATATTAATAAAAATGGTTATATGTTCACTTTTGTTAATTATACGAACATTATATGAAAAAGTAAATAATATTATTTACTTGAATATTTTAAATTATCAGGAATATTAGAATTTGTTAATGTAATAATTATAAAGTTTTGAATATTTTATGCGTAATAATTCACATTAATTTATTATTACCCAATAACATTCGTAGAACATTTTTATAATATTGAAGTAACGTGCTTGAATATTGTGTAAAAAAAGGACATGTAACATTATAACACAATATATTCTCATAATATTAAAAAATATTAAATAATATTCTCGAAATAATGATAGTAACATTATTTTAATTTTTAATAATATTCTAAGAATATTATGTGTTTATAGGGAAGTAGATGTGCGTAATGATTCACTACTTTAATTCAGCATACAGAAAGATTACTGACACACTTTACGTATATAATAAATCAAAATTATGGTACATTGTAGTTGATTTTTATTACTCCTACAATAATGAAATTACACGTTTTAACGCGGATGACTATATCAAATTGGATAAATTATTCACGTGACTTTTTTTAGCTTTGAACATTACGTCACAATTACAGGCATGTAGATATTGCAAAATCTTTCGGCAAAATTTGCAACAAAAAAAGTGTCACGCACTAGTTCCATGGCGGGACCGACGTAGTCGTCTATAATACGCCCCGGCTCGAAACCATCGCCGAAATCGTGAAAATCCAATTGATTGACCAAGTGAGGATCCGCGCGGAATGTATCGATAGCTCTTCCAATGGGTCTCGAAGGATTGCTTCTACCCAGATTGGATGTAGCAACGCGATGGCGCGATTGCGGCGTCGATCCGTAAAGATTGCCTACGTTCGTGGAAATCGTCGATTTTTCCTCCGACCGATGATTATCGCAATTCCGTGGCGAGCCGGCGTGTTCATCATACTCCGATGATGAATCTTTGTAGTTGATGTTCTAGCGAGATGCAACAAAATTCCGCAAAATACATTATTAGCTCAAGTTAAATATTTTCAAACAAATATTTTCAACAGACTGCAAAATATAAATGGCACAGATTTTCAGTCATAAATATGCAAATATTATGTGTAACACATTTTTCTTAGATATTTTAAGTAAAAATTTAATAGAATATTTTACTACACAGAAAAAAAATAGTATCAAATTAACAATTCATTGTTTCATGTATAAGCAAGAATATAAAATTTTCCTGGTAGAATTTATAATCTTAAACAGACATAATTTGCTTACACGAAGAAAAGAATTTTTTTTATGTAAGCAAAATTATGTCTGTTTAAGATTATAAATTCTATCAAGAAAATTTTATATTCTTGCTTATATATCAAACAATAAATTGTTGATTAAATAATAATTTTTTTCTGTGTAGACACAAAGAAATTAATTAGAAATAATTTCTAACTGGTTAATTGTAATTTAGGATTGATAATAAAACTATAATTGCAAATAATTTATAATTGATAATATGTTGCTTCTTACGTGCGTCGGAAAAAATGGAGTAGAAATGGATGAAGATAATGGCAACGCAGGTGCTTGAAGGTCCCTGGATAGGATGCTAGGACTCGTGTAAGCCGCAAATTTTGGGACAGCCAGTAGAGACATTGACAGCATCCATGGTATCGTGCTCGCCATACCTGTGAAGCAAAAATGTAGGATGCGCCTCCTGCGTGATAAAATTTACATTTTTACGACGCAAAATTGTTGCGTCAAATTATTTATTGCGTCTCATGGAATTACGTCGTTACAAGTGTTATGAGTTACGATACAATCGAAATTATATGATTAAATGAAAATGAACGAAAGGATGAGCATCAATGTTCCCAATAGGATTAGAAACGCAGTGAGATTGTCGCAGAATCACATATCTGACGACGCGCTAATGTTATTTCTTTTATCGAGGTAAGTAGGTCTCTATGCTCGCGAGTCAATCATCAATATTCGATGGGAGCCACCGCGTGCTCGATTAAATGTTAATCGTCTGTCAGCACACGTGACACGTGATGCATGCAGCGTACGAAAGTGCCGCATTATTCGCTGACATTAAAATATTGGAGCGAAAGCGATTTGCGATGATGAGTACGCATCGTTCCTTACTCACTTCGAGCGGCGTAGTCGTTCTTCTTCTGTTAATTTGGGACCTGGGAGGAGGCGTTTAAACTCCGAGCGATCGCTCTCGCCCTAACGACGTACTATCAGAGATGCCTAGCGCGAGGAAGACGAGTGCTCGAGATGGCACCATGGATGTTACGCGACTACCATATTCCACTATCCGGGTCGTAAGTGTGTCTTAGATCCTACGAAAGGAGAGAATGGCGAATCCCTTCTCCCGAAGATGATTTTCCCTCTCGTCTGTGTTACGACTCCGGGCTCTAAGTCGCGGTATAGGTCATTGGTAGATGGGTTCATGGGAACTCGTGCATCTGCTCGAGTAATGCATCGCGAATAAGGATCGAGGGCACCAGACGAACGTCCGCCGCTCCCCTTTTTATTTCCAGTTTAGTAAAAGCCGACGATTGCAACAATTTTTTTTCTGCAATCGTTTTACAGCGCGCTTTGTAAAATCATTCGTCGAGTTACATCTTAAGCTTTATTCTAACTATTGATAACTATTTCAGGTCTCTTTGGAGGAACTTCAGTAACAAAAAAACGTATTTTTTTAAAAGAAGAGCATATGAAACGAAAGCGTATGGAGAGGAACGCCTGGTGAAAAATTGAAGTCGTTTCAATGATTGCGCGAATATCTATGGAAGGCGGTTCACTTTACGGCGGCAGCAACCACCATAATTGCGTTTTTTACGAGGCGACACCGGGGCGTTTCTTTTTGTTGCGCTCCAGGTGAAACTCGTTTGAATTTTACAACGTTGTAACAATGCCAATTCTGCGTAACTCGATTGCCTGCGTACAGGTAACTTGCATACTTACACGAACATGCTGCGCTGTATTATTTTAAGACTGCCCGGAGTTTATTACTTCGATAAACTTATTAATGACCAATTTTTACTTTCTACTTTTACTTCTCGCGATTTAGAGTCGTTTTCAATATTAAATGTCCAAACTTGATTAGACAAAATTGCAATTTGCGAAAATAAATAAATTATAAAGTTGTCAGTTGTGATCATTAAAATCATCAATATATTGTTGCGAGTAATAACATTTAATTAAGAGGTAACAAATATTAGTGCTTAACGTGATCGTACCGTATAATGAGACATTTAATGCTATTCTTAATTACAAGATCTAGTTTCTTATTTAATTATATAGAATTAAGATGTCAAATTATGAGTTAAGTACATAGTTAAGAAGTGCCGATTATAAATTTCGTGCTGACATTTAAAGACTCACGATATCTGTACGGCAAATCGTGCTGCCTTCTGTGGTCCCGGACGTCATGATGATAGTTCAGACTAGATTCATCCCTGGTGTTGCCGAAAGTATAATCAGGGGAGGCGTAGAAATAGCTGGGTTGGCTGGTTCTCCTCGGGCCCATCCACAGCTGTCGGTATGATAGCCATCCGCTTCTCTCCACATCGTTGCTCCTTTTCTTCCTCGTCATGGCATGGTCTGGAGGCAACGCCGTGAGCCGATTATACGAAAACGATAATTAAGCTGTCGGAGGAAAGTCGAGACCGTCCTGAGATGCAACGTTTATCTGCTTGATAATCGTATTACGGACGCAGACGGATTACGAACGCTGTTTCTTTGGAACGTTGGGTAATAAACGCAGAAAAAGCAACTTGTAAATAATGTTATGTCAAATATAATAATTAATCTTGTTATTATTACAGATATACTTAAACGTGCGTACGATACGTTGTACGTTTGATGAAAATAATAAAAGCACGAAGTACTAGTAAAGTATTTGATATGCGATAATTATATCGTTTTCTGTAGAATTTAATATTTCTGGTAAAATTGATAAGTGAATATTAATTAGATAAAATACTGTGTTAAAAAAAGGTCTTTAAGAAATTTGGAAAATTAACGCAATAATTAATAATATATTACATGTCTAAGTATTGCCAAGTTATACCTATATATTTATATGTGTTATAAAAAGAATTTAATTAAATAATTAATTTAAATTAATTAATTAATTATTTAATTAATTTTTAAAATTAATTTGATTTAAGCTTTTTTATAAATGCTAGGAGAAATATGGCATAAGCTGTAATTTTTATAATCTTAATTCGGCCAACATTATCGACGTGCGTTTTTCTGTTTAGCGAACGTTGCGATAATTGCGTCAATATGCCACAATAATTTCGCTGTTACATACGCGGAGTGTTATTCGACGCAAAAACACACTCCGTTGACAAATCATAATTCGTTTCTATATGCAACAAACGAAAAGAGAAAGTTATAAAACAAAAAAATATAATTAAATAATTATACATTTCTGTCAAAATTTCAAGAATTATGTTTCAAGAAACTGAGAATATTAAACAGAAAAAAAATTTATTTCTAAATTACAGTTTTATTACAATTTATAAATATTAATTTATTTCTGAAAAAGAGAACTAAACAACATAGACTTTATTAATAATATTCTAATTAATAATAACTTTCCCTCAAATTTTAATCGAAATAAATACTCTCAATTCTAATTTAATATTTTTACCAAAGCGATGCAAATCTTCTAATCATGCAGATACCTTCAACATTCTAAAAAAAATTAAAATTAAGTAAAGATTGTATCAATTCTTCATCCATAATGGATTTTTTGTTTTATTTAATTTCTTATTTAATTTTAATTTTTCTTATAACACATGACATATATATTTATTTTATTTTAATATTTGGAGAACTTGATTTTTACTTTTTTTCTTCCTATCTTTTTGCACCAATTTGAAACCGAAAGTAGAAGAAATTGAAATTGTACTCATCGCTTTAATACGGCAAAGTATGTATCGCATTATAACCGAGTAAATACGAGTTCGGTAAAGACCGCGATGCAATTACGATCGTTAGTTCCACATGCGGCGTATGCACTTTTCTTCGATGACGCGACATTTCGCTGCTCAAGCTCACGGTCTTCGCAAAACAATCGTACACAAGCGTGAATTCTACATCTCTTTTCCATCGAAGTCAAATACGAGCGCAATTCACGCTAGCTTGAAATAGCGCCGTTCCGATGACTCGTTCGGCAAGCGAAGCGAGACGCTCTTTTCGATTTTAGCATAAATGCCACTTTCCACCGGAGATTAGGAGGGCTTTCCGCTTTCGCACTTACTTCCTCCTGTGGCCGGCGCCGAGCATTTCGTAAGCAACATCAATCGGACACCGAGATCGTAATTAACAATTAAACGTTGAACTTACGAATGATGTAATGTGCATCGTCATGCATCGTTTCTCCGCGACGTATCCACACAATTATTATCTTCGTGTCAATTATTACCGTTTTAAGTTCATGATAAACGATTAAGTACAAGCAAAGTGTTACTGCACACTGCTCTTTTTTATAATCGCGCCGCTATGTAATTATACGAAAAAATCATATAATTGCTCGTAGCACGCGATTACGGAAAGGTGAGGTACCTGACTAGAGCAACACGCTGTTGCTTCGACACTCCTGCAACGCGCACTGTATCTCTTGACCAAAGTTTCGCGATATTTGTGCCCTTTACCGCATACCCTCTCCGTTTAAGTCTGCACCGTGATTCGTTATTTCCTTCCGATTCAATTCAACGCATTCGGCCAGTCACCGACGCGGTGTGGTAAATATCAAAAATAAATTAGTTGCACGACTTATAATAATGAATAACGTTCACATGTCATTTTACAACTGATACAATTACCACATTAAAAATACAATTTTTTTTTAAACGATTGAAATTTTTATATTTTATTAATTATAAATGCGTTTACTTTGACACCCACAATACTTCTAAACATTATTTGTCTTTCTTTAATATTTGATAAACAACCAAAATAAAATAATATTTAAAGCGCTGTGAGTGCTAAAGCGAATGCAGCTTAAGTGCAAACTTATTATAACATTTGTTACGTTTTGATCTTTAAGTTTGTTTCGCGCAAAAGCAAGTTTCACGAAAATTTTGTTGTTATATTAATAATTTTTATAAAAACATACATTTTTTATGATTTGAGCAAATATAAAATTAATTAATTTTATTTTAATCAATCAAACATGGAATAATATGTATTATTGAAAAAAAAAGAAAAAGATTTATTTTTTACTGGTATTTATAATTATATTATTCATAGATTAGACGTTTAAAAACAATACGATACTGTTTAATTTTTAAACCTCTAAATTTTAATTTTAATTTTGTTTAAATGTCTTATACAATTTTTTTTTAACAAAAAAATTATTAGTTTAGAGAAATAATGATAAATTAAATATTTTACCAAAATTCGTTTTTGCGTAGTTGAATTTTTTTTCTTGAACAATGCGTAAAAATAAATTTCTTCATTGAAAATAAAATATTCTTGAGAAAGCTGAAAAACATCGTGTGCAAATGTAGGAGATACAATCTTAAATTAGATTACATCCGCAACAATTAAAAAATTTTATGCATATTGTATATTGTAGGATAAAAATATGTAAAATATGTAAAATATATAAAATATGCTTAAGTGTTTATAAAAATAAAAGAATACTACTGTAAATGAAGAATACTATGATGAGTAAAAAGTGAAACGAATTAATCGCGTATAGTTTAAATCATAACTTCTTAATGAAAAAGTAGATTGTATCACTGATACATTGTGTACATGCACACGTGTGGATTAACAGGAATACATTGCAGAACTTTCAGTAGCTATACTAACTTTCTACTGCAGAAATAAATAAAAAATCCTTTATGCCGGTGGAACCATGCGACATGGTCTATTGGCTATTTAAAAATACGACACGGTTTACTGCGTATTTAAAAATTATACTTCAATGATAAAAATTTAAAGTTCACGTTATGTAACTTATTAAAATACTAAGTTGATCCAAATTGCTGTAAACTCACAATTGCTTTTATTTGCGTACACACCTCTCTCTCAATTTTAACCGAAATATATACTAAAACTATACATCTACTAAACCGGCTAAACGCGAATCCAATCTAATTTCTAACTCGCAACGCATTCACAGCAAGTTATATATTTCCTGTATAAAAATTGCTTGTTAATGGATAGGCAATTATGTTAATTCGTAACGGATATATTTCACATCGCGTTTTTTTTTGCTTTGAAAAACTTTCTTTTGAAGAAAAATGTTAATGTGTGTACATGTATATCATTCCCTAAATAATTTAAAAAATGTTTAATTAATAATTACATATATGTTAATACAGTAATATTCTAAAAAAAATTTTACTAATATTTTTTTATATTATTTTACTTTTTAACGCAAACGTCTGATTGTAATTTTAATAACAATTTAAATGAAATAAGCTCAATTAATTTCTTAATTCATCATTGGTGCTCCATTTTTGAAAGACGACAATTTTATTTCTGAATAAAATTATTTTAATAAAATGCACAATTTTGTTTTAAATTTTATAGTATCTAATTGTCGTCACTTAATTAATAATTATTATAAAGATTATGATTAATCTTTTGTAATAATCCTGACTGAGATTGTTAATAAGATTATCACTGCACCGCACTACAAACATTTGTCGAATTATCCTGTAATTCCACACAGAACACTTTTGATTCTTTTATTAGTTTAATTATTTTTTTGAAAATGGAAATATCTAAAATAAAAATTTTAACTTAAATTTTATAGATTAATAATAATTTGAACTTAAACGGTTTCCAATTTTTCTTTTTATTTAGGATGTTTTCCAAGTTTGATTATATCCGCGAATTAAGCATATCTTTTACCATTAATCCAAAACTTGTTACGCATAAATTAGTTGCGAATCAGATTTTAGATATATGAACTACCTATTAATTTTAAACTAACCGAGTTATTTTTGTTAAGCAGCTTGCACGTGTTCCAACACGCTAGGCACTGTTCTGTAGGCAGACTGAAGGAGAAAATGCTGGCAATATAGCCATGATCGCTGTTAGAAATCACGTCTCGTAGCGTATAGTAAGCGTACTTTAATTATCGCGAATTTTTCAGATCAGTAGTCCCCGTATGTTACAGAAAGCATTGGTTTGAAATAGAAAACGGATGCATTTGAATGTTTCACCATTTCCGAGATACCATCTGGCACTCGGGAACTTTCGCCCTTGATGGTGTAATTTGTGACTCGCGTTGGAATCACGGACGAATACCTTGGATTCGAATCACTACGTTTCCTTGCCGTCGTAAATTATGAGTCTGTAGCTGGCGACATTTATTGTCTACACCTAAGATAAGAAGCCAAAATTTTGCAACATCAGATATTTTTCTGTCTCATTTTCGATAAACGAAATGCAAGAGATATATGAAATTAACCATATCTTTCTCTTTATAATACGCAAAATAATTTTTTTCTAATAGGAAAAAGGAATTGTGTGTTAATAAAATTAATAATTTTAATTATTTTTAATTTTTCCATATAAAGAATTTTCTCATTTTTTTCTTTCTCATTCAACTCAAAGAGTTATATATAATAATAAATGTCATTATAATAAGTTCAACATTTTAAAACTACTTAGTTGCAGTTATTGTAATAATAATAGTAATATTAAAAATAGCTTTTTAATAAATATTTTTAAAACAATGTGATCGTTTTATTTTATAATTTAGAAATGTTATCAGAACTACGTACGAATAACAAAAATAAACACATTTGGAATAAATGTGTTACTTTAAAGAAACAAATGTTAAAAAATAGCATTGACAATTGAAATAAATAAATTTTAAGTAAATTTCTATTTATCATAATAATTACATTTAATAAATATTGTTAACAGTCATTATACATTTATAATATGTTTTATTTTATTCTTTTCATTATGACATTATATGATAAATGATTCGTAAACATTATTTTTTAACAGTAACACAATAATAGTAATAGTATTTATTGCAGAAGAATATACATAAAATACACAAAATGAGATGCAAAACAGAAAAATGCACGCGCGTTCCAACGCTGTTGTCCACTATTGTCAATAAAATTAAACAAAATATTGATTATATTACATTAGGAACGGTAATATATTTTATTCGTTGATTATTTCCGATGAATCGAAATAGATTTACTATACCACAGCACTAGAATAAACTATTGTAAACAGGCTATTGTAAAGCTTAATTGGCACCACGAGTAGCTCCATGGCTTCTTGAACTGTTAAATTCAACAAAATCTTGAGAATCTTATTATGGAGGGGAGCGAGACGTCCTTTGCGTCAGGAATATCAAGGTACATGTAGTATCGCGCGTTCTTCAATTGTGATCAATAAAGATGGTGTAATCGGCTGGTCTGTAATTGTAGCTCGATCTCACGATCCAAGGATCGTGAATAGAACGATAGAAAGATGGCCTGGTAAAAATTCTTGGGAATGAATACGATGGCGGAATGGAGAATGGGGAGTGGTACTCCGCGAAGAAATTCGGATACTTGTGCCACCGACGGACGGACGTCTGGAAACGCGAATCGTCGAACTCCCCGCGGTGCCACGATCTTCATTTCGCGATTGATGAACTTGACCCGTAGCCGCGATTGCGGTCAAGGTGCATATGAGGACTGTAACACTTGGTACCGCGAATGAGCTCGTCCACGTAACCGGCCTGTATCCGGAAGTTCGTCTCGTTCGAGTTCATAGTTCCAGTCATAAATTTTTGGAACGACGATGTGAGAACCCACAGCTCTTGACGGCCGTTTTTCGCAGTGATAATCTGCAACACAAGATTAATTATAATATTAATTGTATTTATATATATTTAATTAAAGTACTATTTAATTAAAAAACTCTGCTGGAATGAGGTGTAATCGTACCTTCATTCCAGATGGAAATTGCAGCGTATCGGGATTGACGACAACAACTTCGTTATTGATACCACCGTATTCGGGATGAGTAATACTGTTCCAACATCCTATAGCGAGATCTGGTAGAAGACCAAAGAAGAGAACCCCCCTATCATCCATGGCTTGAGCGGCTGACTGCGATGACCTTTGCAAAGCAAATGGTCGGAACGACCTTGGCGCAGAGTCGGAATGCTCTGCAAAGAGGCTGTGATTCCTAGATAATAATAAATGCTCGATTAAAATGAGATGTTATTCACTGAACTACTTTTTGACATATAAAAAGATATATTATATAATTTATATTTATATAGTAATAATTTTTATGAGTTGAGAAGAAAAATGTCAGATAGGAAATATATCTTCAAACTAGGAGTTAGAATTTTTTAATACTATTATTATTAAAATTATATTTTTTCAGTTGATTACTGTATCATTGAAATAAAAATATAATATGCTGAAATTTAAAATTATCAAATTCTTTAATGAAAATTCTATATTGTTGCTTATATATGAAACAATGATTATGTTGAATAGAATAGATTAGATTTAATACTAATTTTTTTCTGTAGAAAATTAATTCAAAATTTTACTAAAAAATTGAAACATTTTGTTACAAATTATGGACACGATAATTTATTTTCATTTCTTTAACAAATTTGTGACTAATAAGATAAGCTGTAGCCAATGTATTTCAGATATCGTCACGCATTTAAAGCAGAAATTATAGCAGGGTGTAATCGCTTATGACGTTTTTGCATTTAAATGAACATGCATCTTTTCTCACCTGATCGTAGAAGTAGGTACCCAACTTTCGGTTGTACTGGCCAAAGAATGGAAGTATAAAATTCTGTCACCGTCTTGCTTCAAGGGACTCAAGGCAAGCCCCAAAATGCCGTCCATAAGATCGAACGTGTCGCCCTTGATGTTGAACGTTCCATGGGCAGGATAGGGATAAAACAGTTTATTGTCAATTCTCCAAGAGCGAGAGTTGCGATGATCGTAGACGAGTAATCCGAAGCCAGTTACATCAGCGATGTAAACGAACGTGTCTTCGCACTTATGGCAGTTGTTGCGGATGTCGACTGCGATTGTTACGAACAAAGAATTCTCCTTGAATTGTTCTTTCGGGAATTTGTATTGGCTTAAAACCGTATTTGTTCGCAGCGAGAACGACAGTAATTGAGGACGGCAGATCTGCCGTTCTTCGAGTTTGCCGGTGTCGATGACCCACAACCTGTCGCGCGAGTCCACCTATGATCATATCTTTCTCTGTAGCCAATATTTTTTTAGTCTTTTTCTTAATGATAATACAGGATTAAATGTTAATTCGCAGGAAAATTATTTTCAGGAAAGAGAATTTCCACAACATAAAATAATACGTAATTAAAATTGTAGAATGGTATTTAGAATCAGAATAATATAAAATAATTAAAATTAAAAATTGAAAATTAAACAAATGTTTAATTATTAACATAATAGATATTTTTGTTATTATATTTTTTAAATAAAATTAATTTTTTTTTCAGTGAGCACATAAGTCATTTCAAATTTCCTGTACTTTCTTTCTATGAATTCTTTATTAAATTTACAGTTGATATTTTAACAAAATTTAATGAACCTTGATTTATGCCACACGTTTTTAATATAACAATCGTAAAGCAGAGTGTAATCATAATACCAGCTTATTGTTTTTTAAATTTTCTTGGAAACATTATCTTGTCAATGTAAATTTCAATAAACAGTTCTAGTTTATTTACGCTTTAAAAAAGATAACACATTTCTTAGGATTTTGTCTTCATATATTATAGATTCTTCACGTTCACGATTAGCATGAAAATTGTTGAAACACTATTATAAATCAAACAAACATGAGGCATGGATAACAACAAAAGATAATTTATATTCACTTTGTGTTTACAGTGTTCTTGCAGGAAAAACTTTTTAAATAAATATATATGTATATTATGTGTTTCTATACATGTTTCACAAAATTATTTTTGTGCGAGTAATTTGTAATACTCATTGCAAGATAAGATACTTCTTACAGTATGTAAATAAATGTCGTCATAAAATTGTAATTTTTAATATTTATATCCAAAATCAAGAATAATTTTTTTCCGAAAGTTGGCAACTAATAGAAAAGATTTACTCTGTATTCTTAATTTATTAAATACGATATAATAAATATTTTATTTGTTGATGATATTATATACTTTATGATACAAAATCCATTGATAAACGATGAAATTATGTAGTAGACGCATATTATCTGAAACTGCTATTTTTTAGCCTCAATGAGCATGGAATATCAGTAAACAGCTCTGTTCCGGATCGTTTGCATTGTTCGTAATGATAAGGTACTTGTCTCATTGGTAGACACTATAATCTCATCGTGAGGAAGATATCGGAAAGCGTGCTTCCTGCATTATTGTGGTCAATGTTAGCAATTACAATAATTTATATTGTGTCCTTTACGAGGAATTCCGCGTACTACACACACGTTCAGTTTGTTATTCGAGTTTCTCCAATAAAGATATTATTACCATATCGTCATGCAATGATATTTATCTCTGAATAACGAAGTGCGATTTTCAATAATAAGACGGGAGATTCCTAACTTTAAGACTTATAGATTTGTTTGTAATGATTCATAAATAAAGTAAAGATTTACGTAATTTTGCAATGTTTTATTCGTTTTAGATTACGATTGTATCACAGACATTTCTGCGGGAGGTAAAATTTACTTTAGTTAGAAATAGCATTAAGTCGGTGTAAAATTTCTAATTTTCATATTAAAAAATTATCGCGTAATTAATAAATGTAACACTATACTATTAATATTAATTATTATGTATATTATTCTTGCGACAGTGACAGATTGTTGCTTCAATTTACAAGGAAAATTTTTTTGTTATTACCTGCACTCTAAACACACTAGTCATCGCGTCACAATTTCCCAATCTGTTCCATTCCCAGTTTGGATAAGGTGCAATTAACGGATTTCCCTGAGAAGAAACACCATCCGTGACATAACCGAGAGTGACTGGAACCCCGTTTTGAATCCTTGGTATTGTAATAAAGACCACAGATCCTTGTTTAGCTACGCATTCATTAAATTGATTATTAACTGTTAAGTAAGATGATTTAAAATAATTAATTTGTCACATGAATTATAATCCAGTCCTTAATCAAATAATCATGAATTAAAAGAATTTTAATTAAAATTTTTTTTAGTTTTGTTGTATAATAATAATTAATGTAATCTCTATATCTAAGTCCAAATTATTAATATTTTTTGTAATTTCTTGTAATTTTTAATTTTTTTTCTTTATGATTTTACCAAATATATTCCGTATACTTAAAAAATTTTTAATTTCTGCTATATCTTTGAAAACATCAAAAAATTGCAATTATATAACAAAATCAAATGTTTCATATTTATGTAAATTTTTTAGCTTAAGGCAATTTCATTACTTATTAATGAAGCGCTCTCTTGGCAATTTCATTGTTTATTATAATTTGTTAGTAAGTCGCTTCCATCAAGGGACAAAAAATCAAATAATTCGTATTTACGTAAATTTTCTGGCTTAAGGCAGTTTTATTATTTATCAATGAACCGCTCTCTTGGTGCAAGCGACTCAATAACAAATTATAATGTACAATAATATAAAAATTATTTTTACGCATGATAGTTGAAATCATTCCAAACTTATGCAGACACGTGATAAAAAAATAAGAAATATTATTATTTAAATTGTTCCATTGCTCAAAATGCATAAATAATGAAGGAACGTAAAGCATACCAGCACGAACTGTTAGATCACGATCGATTACGCGATCGAGATTAAACGTTCATTGAATTCCATCTATAATTATGCAAATAATATATTTCTCCAAACAATTAATTTAATTTTATCAAATAAGAGAATAAGAATTGTTAAGCCATAACGCAATTATTTCAGAATCTTATTTATATAACTTGTAATAATTTAAATTAAAAAATTTATGTCAGAATAACAATGGAAAATTAAATTAGTAATCAAGTATAAAATTAAGATATGTTTGATATTATAAATTTTGAATTTTTAATGCGTTTGAAATGATATAAAAAATTATTTGAAACCTTTGTGATAGAAATCCACGTCGATTGGTACTGGTGCTCCAGGAATATAATGGCCCTCTTGTATAGCTTGCTCTTTCGCATGCTCATTTGGGAAGGTAAATTCTAATTGCTTCCAAGAATGTAAAGGCTGCAATTTTTGAATGCTGTTGCATCCTTTTAAAAGCAAGAACGGTATAATGAAACGGTATAGCATCTGGATTAGTGAGTCAAGCTTCATAATAAATCTGTAACAAGTTTGATCATGTATTTTTTACAAAGTAGCAAAATTGAAAAAATTAATGTCTTAAATATTTACAATAAATTTTTATTTATTTTTTCTTTATTACATTTATTACGATTTATTAAGTATACTTATTATAACTGCGCATAGGTTTTTTAATACATTAAATATATTAAAATATATTTAATATATTATTGTTAAATGTTCTCTCTTCACAAAATGTTATGAAAAATTTTTCTTACCTTGCTAATTAATTAGAATATGTATATATCTCAAGACAGAACACGTTCAGACAGTTGCGTATTTAAAACCAAATGTAATCAGAAATTAAATGTCAAATGTCAAATGTATTTATGCGTGCTCCAAGTACGAGTGATTAGTGTAGAAATTAGTTAAATTACCCCACTTTCTAACCTTATTGACTTTCACTGCAGAAATTGCTTGATAAAATTTGATAATGAAAGTAGAGTTAATTATCGTTAGAATAAAGTATCGTTACATAAAATTAATTTCAATAATGCGTTAAACTTATCTTATATAAGCATTCGTAAAAATATAATTTTAATTTTTTTTATATATTATTATATATTATTATTTTTTTTATATATTATTATTATATATTATTACCAAAAAGACACAAGAAAACTGAACACAGTTGGCATAAAAAATCATTAAAAAAATGTTCTATCAACAACATTATAAATTTACTAACAAGAATATATCCAGAATAAAGCAATTAAAAAAATAATTTTGTGTAATTATTGACAAAAATTTAATAATTTTTTTTAATGATTCATACACGAAATGCTTATCAAGAAGATAATTTTAAACACAATGCTTCTTACCTCTTTGACATCATATTATAGTTTTATCTTCAGTGACAAATTTGTCAAGGAATTTTACACAATTCTTCGTAACCGTGACACACAATAACAATACGATGCAGCTTCTACACGCGTTTCTCCGTTTTCAAATTCGACCAAGGTTTACCGACTCGCAACGACGTTCTTGCCCGCTCTTTCGTAAATACGAGTATCGTTAAAGAGGCGGCCGGTCTTTTTTCTTTCTTTCCTCAGCACTTTCACTGTCACGGATAGACTAGTTCGGAGGCGGTTGTTATGTTCGCTAGCATTAAACGATTAATATTGAACAAGACGCTTTTCTTTCCTAGTTTTCCCGTTTTCCGGACGTTAATACTCGAGTTTTTGTGGTTGTCAACGATAACGAGATACCTTCCGTGCTTATCTTCCAGTAGT
The DNA here is from genome assembly GCF_016802725.1 of Solenopsis invicta. Classification (NCBI taxonomy): domain Eukaryota; kingdom Metazoa; phylum Arthropoda; class Insecta; order Hymenoptera; family Formicidae; genus Solenopsis; species Solenopsis invicta. Next base: position 9,160,756 of record NC_052674.1, on the reverse strand, counting down.
TTTCCCTTGTCTTCAGTTTTCTTCGACGTAAGTCGTATAAGTCGCGGCACGAAACTTGACGTGCAGCAAGCGCGGCAGTCTCTGTCGAGTGTCTCCACTCTTTTCTCCACGCAACTGGTTATTTAATGTATTTCAATATAAACGAATAACGATATTCAAGGGAACAGGTAGGTCTTGGGTCCGAACTACGAGACGACTGTGAGACGACTGCGAGATTTCTCAAGGTGGCGCGTTACTTTTCACGCGTTCGCGTCCGAGCATCTCCGCTTCACCGAAACAGAAACGTCAAAGGGAGGTGGTTGCCTAGCCGGCTGTCGTGTCGAAGATAAGATTGTCGTTTGAGGTCATGGTACGCGAGTGAAGTGTACGTAAATGTGTTTTGCGTCTGCATAAATTACGCACGCGAGAGGAAAAATCGACAAACCGATGACGAAAGCGACTGAAGCCCGTGTAACTTTGAAAAGAAAAGACGGAGTAAATTGCACACGCAATTATTTATTATCGTCACGCTGTAGTATATTACTATCTGATTACTGCGGTGAAAAACAGCGCGTAACGGTTATAAACTATGATTTGCTATTTTAAAGCAAGTTTTCGATGGAGCCTACGTAGATGCTCAAACATCCATTTTAATTCCGGTTTTGCCACAATTTTAAATTTATTCACAAATGATTCGTATAAAAACTGTTACGGGATATCCGTAAGTATCGTGCATTCTGTTAAAATCCGACTAAATAAAATTTTGTTTTGTAGCACAGTTTTTTTTTAATAATATAAATATAAAAAATAATATAATATAATAAATATAAAATATATCTTTTTTTACAGTATTTTATCTTTTAATTCGTAACGTTTAATATGTACACTTTATATGCATAAATAAACTTGTATTATTAAAATGTACGTATTATGTGTTGTATTATCAAGTGGTTTTTTTTTCTTGTTTTTTTAGGTTGATAACAAGTTTTCATATCAACTTTACATATTGGTTTAACTTTATGCACTTGTTAACGAATGTGCGCACATTGACATAAAAACTCGATTTTTAATGGATGCAGTAATTAGCAACATTTCAGAAATTTAAAATGTTATTCAGTTACTGTTTTAAAAAATTTCGTCTTTTATTACGTCTTTCGTAGAGGTTATTTCGATTTTTTTTATCATCTTATTTTATTATCACTCTTCCGGCATTTTAGTAAGTTTAAATAGAAAGAATGATGAGATAGTCGGTGATGTCACCTTGGTAATGGATACTACTACTATTCTGCATAAATGTTTTTTCCAGTATGACTTGTCGACGTTTTTCGAAATCAATAGGGAAGTATGTATAGAAGTCTGCATACACAATATACAATAGATATATGCATGTGTGTACGTATATTTTGTGCCTTGGTCATTTGCATTTAACTCGTTCGTCATTATGGAAGATTCTAATACGTAGTATTAATAGCAATTACTGATAGCAATTATTTCTTTATCAATAGAACGAAAAATTTCCAACTACAAAAGCCGAAACAATATAGCAGGTGTGGAAATATCGTACGGTTATAACGTTTTATCATGTATATATGTATATGTAATAGAAATAATAATAATTATGTGCAAAGTGCACAAAAAATTAATTAATTGGACATTTAATATGCTAAGTACGTAAACAAATTATTTAATTCAAAGTATATTAATAGAAATTCTTTTAGCAGAAAGATACGATAATTTTAATTTTTTAATAATTTTAGTTTACTCTTAACATTTGAAGATAAGGAAAGAAAAAAAAAATAGTTTTATTTTAATTTGAAACAATATACATCCTTGAATGTTCAGCCAATTTCATGTATCTCATAAAGTATTTTAATCAATTTTGAAGCAATATATTGTATCGTTATTTTTAATAGCTTTCTCGAGAAGACAGCTTGCAACACTTTAAGTAGATTACACCTTGTATGTAATAGGTTGTAAATTATATGTATGTAATTATATTTAAATACATAATCGTAAATATATAATTTATTGAGCAAATAAATGACAACGAGACATTTTATATAGTTTATTAATTTAACATGACACCTGTATTACAAAAATGCTGACAAATTGAGTACTGCGTATGTAATAGGACACGACCTTTCGAGAGCATAACTTTCACTACATTTTCAGGGAATAGATGTTACATTTGTTAATTAAATCTTAATATCTTGTTTCACATATCATCTGACATTAAGTTTATAAGCGAATAATTTTAACGACTGTGTCACATTGATGTATTGTTGCGATAATTGACAGGATTCAAATTTTTTTCAGGTCGTTTTCTAAAGTTCAGAACATCATAACTAAGTTAAGTTTATAAGTCAACACATGTAGCTATAATTTATTTAAAGAAAGTTTTATTATTATATATACATCTATTGTCCCTCTAACTTAATCTTCCGTTAGCGGAACATTATTTAAAAAGAAAACTAACAGAGCAACAAATTGTTTTTTTTGGCAATTTTTTAGCAACAAATGAGCAACAAATAAAAAAAAATAGTTTCAATTGATTCTGCTTACTTTGTTTTGCTGACTTATAATACGTGAGTTTTCAGTTACCACTATCGATTACGCGATCGAGTATAGAGAACACACTCCTCCAGAGGAAAAAGGAGAAAGCACGAAGAACGCACACTCAGCTCTAAAGGAAAAGGCAGAAGGAAAATGAAAATAAAAAAGAGAGAGAGAAAGATTAAAAAGTGAAGTTGACTTACACCAATTGAAAAAATTTAGCAGGAAGTTTCTTAGGAATCGAAGTTCTTCAAATCGTTGTAGAGTGCACTGTGGAATTCTGAGATTCGCTTTGGCCTATTTATACGCCTGCTTCTGAATAATTAAGTTGATAATTATTCACAGACAAGACTATTCCAAAACTGCTTGATATTATTACCGCATAGCTGCCGCTCTCATGTTTTGATTGTGTCGCCGAAACGTCACCGACAGGAACCAATTTTCTTAAAAAACTCTGCAATTTGTCTCAAAGATACAATCAATTCAATGTTGCCCACTCAAAGAATGCGAGAAGATTTAAAAATGTGTATGCTGTGCATCCAGTTTCTCTCTCTCTCTCTCTCTCTCTCTCTCTCTCTCTCTCAAAAAAAGAGAAGGTAGATATAAAAAATATGGCTATGGGAGTAACGAAATTAAAGAAAGGAAGCAAAGGAGTAGTAATTATGGGTTGTGAAACTGGAGAAGAGGTGAAAAAATTGAAAGAGACAGTACAAGCTAAGCTGGGAGAGCATTATAAAGTGTTCGAGTCGTCTCAATCGAAACCAAAAGTAAAAATTGTTAACATAAATTTAGAAGAGATGAACTTAGATGATAATGAACTTATAAATACAATTAAGAAGCAGAATAAAATAGATACAATAATTATGCGAATTGTGAATGGTTAAAGAAAAGAAAAGAATGATTAAAGAAAAGAGTAACAATTAAAGAAGAGGAAATAAAGAAGGATCAATAATAATGGAAGTAGATAAAGAGACGCACGAACTGATATTGAAGAAATCAAAACTAAATATAGGATGGAAGAAATGTCCTGTATTTAATCACATCAGTGTCTAAAGATGTTTTAAATGCTGGGGGTACTTCCACATTGCTAAAAATTGTACGAGAGAAGAAACATACTGCAAATGCGCAGGGAATCATAGCTCGCGTGTTTGCACAGCGACGGAGAGCAAATGTGTGAATTGTATGTTCAAAAATAGAACATACAATCTAAAAATAAATGACGAACATGAAGCCATCAGTCGAGAATGTCTAACTTTTAAGAGAGCGTTACAGGAAGAGAAGAGGAGAGTAGGTTGGGAGGATACAAAATAGCAACTACCGAAGAAAGAAGAAATAATTATGTATACAAATGCGCAGAGTGTACCAGCGCACATAGACGAACTGCAGCATCAGGTTATGAAAAGGATAAATCCTGTGATGGTAGCGATGTCAGAGACCAGGCTGATTAGTGACATAGAAGACAGTGAAGTAAATGTGCCGGGTTACACTGTAGTTAGATGCGATGCCAAAAATAGGAACACAGGGGGAGTTATTATGTATATAAGACACGAAATTAGATATGAAGTAGTATTAATAAAAAAGTTAGAATCAAATTGCTGGTGTGCTGCGATAGAAATGAAAGAAAAACTTTATAAAGGAGTAATAATGGTAATATATCTCACCAAGCGACACACACACACACACACACACACACACTCACTCACACACGCGCGCAGCTATAACGTAGTAAACAGGAATAACAAAGTATTATTATAATACTATCATCCTCGCGATGAATGTAACAATTATGTCACAACCATTATGTCATAATATTATTATTACACCATTAACCTCATACACTATTAATCTCACGATGCATGTAACAGAACAGTTATATCTATAACTGTCAAAACGCAATCTCCACGATGACAACAGCTCACGAAGTAAGCACAACGCGAGAACCAATAAGCATTTTGGAAAAGCAGCAACAATAAACTTCGAGAGACTGCGACTATCGATTTAACACGGATTTTTTCAGAAAGAAAGAAAAAGGACTCATTATTTTAAGTTGAAAAATACGTTGACAGTATTAATATTACTAAGATATCACAAAATATCACCAACTTTTAATGAAAGTAAGCTTCACTAAGCATATTGAATATTAGGCTGCAATTGTGAAAGAATGCGAATGTCGATATTACGTACAGAAGAATTTGCAAACTTGGCAATATTGAGTTAAGCCTAGTTTTACGACAAACTGTCGAGCAATTTTTAAATAAATTCTTGAGTAAAAATAGTATATTTGAATTAATTTTTGTAAAATTAATTTAAAATTATTTTTAATGTTTAATATAAAAAATAATATTATAATAATTCAAGATTATTCCGTATACTACTAAAAAAAAAAAGATCAAATTTGACAAAATAATATTTTATTTTCTAATTTTTTTACAATATTAGAAATATAAACTTCTCAAAAGAATTGTTTTTTACAATTAACAAATTAAAATATCTTAAAATGTCTATGATTGTAACTATGACACTAATATATTGTTGCTACAGTTAACAAGATTTAAATGTTTTTACACTGTTTTCTAAAACTCAGAACATTATAACTAAAAGTACATTTTGTAAATAAGTGTAAAAGTTATCTTTTTATGATAAAATATAATTGTAAAAATTTCATGCTAAACAAAAAATTTTGCATTTTCTGTTTTCTTGATTTTTTTCTGCTACATATTTATCACAAGATGTGTTTCAAAAATTATGTTCTACCATAAATTATAATTTTCTACAAGCATCAATATTGCTTGTTGTTATAATTCTTTCAATCTACTACTTTTCTACGTTAACATTTTTTTTAGAACCCTAAAGTATTATTGTAGAAATTTAACGAATAATACGGGTCAATCTGGTGATTAAAAGACGTCAGTTCTTGATTATTTACTTTGATTCTCATGATGCGGATGTTGATCTGATGATTATCAATTTGTTTCAGGAAGAACTTGTGGAATCTTGATGACATTATCCAGAAATTGCCGTTGTCATATTTCGCTGGTAAAATCTCAGCAATAAATTGTAATTTTTCTGGGTTATAAGCGAGTATCCTGAAAAAATATGTACTAGAGATAACAATGAATTATAATTATAATAAATATTATAAATTATTAGCATTAGTTATATTATTAATGTTTTCATATATGAGTCGGTGTTCTCTATTTTAAAATATGAAATATTATGAAATTATAATTATAATGAAAATTTGATAATAAATTGTACTATAATTACATGCAATTGTAATGATAATATAATCGATTATTCTATAATTAACTTTCATATTTTATAATTTCGTTAATTAAAAACTATATTCAAATTGCAACGAATGTCAGGAATGTCTAATAGCAATAAATACATTTTTACAAACTAAGATAAACGAAAAACGAATAACGAAAAAATGAGGATAAGGAAATGAAATACTTTCAAGTTTTTTACGCAAAAACTTCCTTCTTTTATAATAAAAATACTAGAGAGAATGTCTCCGATTAAAAGTGGCTGACGCTATAGTAAAGTCGTTTTCCTTATGAGACTTCCTAATAACTCAATGCCCTTCTAAAAGATATTTATGGGGACTTGACATATATATCTATATAAAATTGACAGTTCATTCACTCGACTTCCAGTCTCAATTTTGTAGCGACCATTTGGTTAAAGCGGAACCGGTTTGCATGATATAGTATGCAATCGTTTCAGAACTCTTGTAGATCTTATTATTTTCTCAATTATAAATTTGTTATTCTTATAAAGTTATAATAATACATCAATGACTAAACCAGAATGCAAGAAAATGTTTTTTTCATAAGCATTGATTCAGAATGTTTATTCATGTTAGAGTGGTGTAACACTATATGACATTATTTTAGACATACTTTAAAATAATTCGACATTTATGAAAATATTTCGTACCTTTGCTGATTCGTTTGCGGCTGCCATGACGCAATCGCGGTCTCGGTAAACGGGGAGAATAAGATCGAATCATCCCGAGGATCCACGGCCAACGCTAGACCTTGACTCGACTTTTTGCCAACCAAGGTCACAGGTAACTGTTCACCGAAAGGTAGCGGTCCGACTTGGAGAGCCGAGGTAGGCACGCTGAAGAGACTCAGAGTTGCCAGAGGTTGATAATAAATGGTTCCGGTTTTTGGTGAAAATGCTATACCCACTATGCCGTCCAAGAACTCGAAAGTATCGCTTCCAATCTAAACAAACGCCCATTTAATTAAATCAAGATGTAACATATATAATTGGAGAAATTTATTACATAAACATATTACACATACATTATGCGGTACAAAATAATAAATACAACGTGTTGTGCATGTATGAAAATTTTCCACGGTGTTATTAAACTATTATGACAACTATTATGACTGATTTAAGTCAGTTACAAAATTCGTTATTTTCTAGTTTTTATTATTTAGAAAAGAAATATAATTATAACTTTTGCAAATATTTAATGCAAATATTGGAAAACTTTTTTTAAAACAAAACTTTTATTAAAGCAAAAAGCAAATTAATTTACAGCAGTAGTTTAATAAAACAATGATTAAATAAAGAAAGTGTAGTACTTTAAATTTATAACATACTCTTTACAGGTAAATGTATAAGTCTACATTGAATTCAATATAATAAATAATTATAGTTTCTAATTAAGTAAACATTACATTTTTATTTTATTACAATTCAATCATTGTTCTATTAATCTATGCGTGCGTGCGCGCATGTGTGTGTGTGCATGCGTGCGTGCGTGCGTGCGCGCGCGTGTGTGGGCGCGCGCGTGTGGGCGCGCGCGTTGCCTCGACGTAATCTATTTTTTTTAGTTTATTCCTTTTATTGCTAGAATTTAGGGTACAAAAATACTCTTATACTTACTTTGTACATTGCTTCATCTGGATTAGGAAACATGGTTCGATGAACGACTCGCCAACTTCTATCTCTAGCACCGTCGAAGATGAGAATTCCTGGGAAAACATTGAGTTCTTTATAAATTTTTTTCAAAAATTTTTATTTCTTTGCAACCTTATGGTAAACTTATTAATTTTTAATAATTTTGAAAAAGAGATATAGCTTTGTGAAAAAAAAAATGTTTCTTCTATTTACTTTTCAGATCCATTTAAATTGTACAGCACACGTATTTTTCTCGTATCTTCAAACTCAAGAGATATACATATTTAACTTTGCTGACTCATATTATCTTATGTGGCTATATTTTAAGAATCGCAAAGTAAAACACAGAATTTTATATATGCATTTATTATGAGACCGATTACTTGTTTAAGAAACTCGATAAGAAGTTTTAAATCTACCTAAATTATTAAATAAATTTAAAGTACTTTACAATAACCCTGAAATGTCTTTAATTAACAGCTCGATTAAAAATTGTGTAACCTGGACCGAGAGTGTCAGTCATGTAGAGGAACACATCATCACAGGATTTCGCTGAGACTTCGTCGATAACAATATTGGTCAGCAAAGAATCCGGTCTCAGCACCTAAAGAAAAAGATGCAATAAGTACTTAGAACAATTACTTTTACGTAACTCTATACACAAATACTTTAAATACATCTTTTTTTTCCGATAAGTCTAGATGTACTAGTGAATAATTATTGTTTCCATGCTTATCTCTAGCAACATATAAGCGTGTCACTGTGTAACTAGCTAGCTATATATTACATAAAATTGCAAATAAAACCGGTTTTTGATTTTTCTAAAGTTGTAAACAAAATCCATCTTATTGATCAATTACGGACGATTTCTTCACATATGACGTTCTCCTCTCATTATTGATTTTTAATAATACTTTACTGAAAGTAAACAATGTATTGAAAAATTTAAATAATTTTATTTAACAGAAAAATTGTTCTTTAAAAAACGAAAAAATAACTCTCTCAAGTGGTTACACAAATCATTCTCTTCTATATGACACTTACCGACCTACTTTTGTCCATTTTTTTCAAAGTTATTTCTGTATTTCTTTATATTCATTTGCATTTCTAAATGCACGACCGTTCACAAGCGTTAGAGCCTTTATTAATGTATCCACTCTACTAATTTTGTGTCCAAAGAAAGTCGCTCTGCTCACCTCGCGCGGAAAAGTGACGTGACGGACCACCTGATCGGTTTTCAAGTCGAAGACCACAATTTTCGGCGGGCAAACGGGCATGAAGTCGTCAATCGACGTCATTACACCGGCGTCGACGACCCACAAACGGTCACATCTGTCAAGCCTGGTACGATACACCGAGATCAACTTGGTGCAATTGATTTCTCCTTTTCCAGCACCGTGCCAGTCCCACGAGGGATACGCCTGAAGCAGCGGACTGCTTCCCAACGGTACCTTCCTGGGGAAGAAGCTCAAAGTGGCCGGCACTCCGGCGCGTAATCTGGGCGTGCTGACGAAGATTCTGTTCCAGGTTATCTCGATACCGGTCATCACTATGTTTTCCGGTTGATACTCAAAACCACGTTCGTTCGGCAGCGCGAACTCCAGCAACGGCCATTGCGCCACAGTTTCCAACGTTTCCGTTCTCGTCCTGACATACAGTAGCGACAGGACCGCCGCGAAGAACATATGTCTGAGAAAAATTAAAGAACAAACGTTTCTTTAATCATTCTTTGATATTCTTCTTCTATAGAAGATTGATACTATTAAATTGCCATTTGAGATTTTCTTTAACAGGCAAGAGAGTTTCGATATGTCAAACTTATTTGTAAAAAAAAAATTTTGATTGTTGAGCAAATTGGATTGCAGGTACAGAGTGAAAATAAACAAACGCGAGACCATATCCTGCCTGTATTCCCGAGCTAAATTATTCTGTTTACCGTTTTTGTATCCGTTACCCACCTCATGTTGCAAGGCTAAAGGCTAAAATACGGTAAATCGAAGCTTCAATCGCACCGCTTCAATCACACGCGGAACGAACGGTAACAATATAATCGAATCAGGACAAGAGCCGCGCGGTGTCAGCGTAAACTGTCGCGAGGAGAAGTATACGCGGGTGTGTACCACCAGTTGTACCGACCGAACTCCGACTGATACAATTTTCTAGCATTGGCCTGTTAGAACTTGTTGGCTCCCTAACAGTCTGCTAGGGCACCACAACTCGAATGCATTGTGTAACGAGACGTGCACTTTTACTTATACGCACAATCGTACGCTCTAACGAGGGACAACATGCCTACACCGATCAAGACCATTCCAGGATCTCGGAGTTTAATGCAAACGACGACCAGTCTCGTGCAAGTCTCATCTGGTAAGACGGCGAAGAAAGTGACTCGTGACTGGCTTACTCGCAGCATCCACGCTCTCATATTTCCCTAACTTCCGTAAGTCAAAAGTTAATGCTTTTGTGATACCGTAAAAAAAACTGGAAATTCTTTGCAAATATTTGATGTGGTAAGCATCATAATGATTTCTTTAGACCTGATTCTGATAACAACTTCGTGATAATGAGGACATAACTGCATAGTAAGAATGATTTTGCTAAAAAATCTAAAAATTTAGCTGGATACAGATCTGAAAATAATTTTGTTAAATAACTAAAATAATGATGTAAAATACTCATGTTGGTTGTTAAAAAAATATCAAAATATTTTTGGCAGTATTACTCAAATTTTCTTCAGAATTATTTTGATTTTCAATAAAATTATTTTTAAATCTGTATCTAACTATATTTAAAAAATTTTTTGAAATAATAAAATTATCTATTTAAATCTTTCAAATCTCTCTTTTTTGTATGCACAAGTTTAATCTTGATAATTTTGGATGTATTTTAATAATACATACTAATTAGAACTTCATGTTGCGTGTAAAAATAAAAATGTTCGATTAAGAATTGATGAGAGAGATAAACTTTAGGATTTTTAAAAATTTTCCCTAAAAGAACAAAAATTCGCTTTTCAATGACACGTTGTGCATTCAAAAGAATTTCACTCGCTTGTCGTTATAACGCGGAAAATGCAGTATAAATATATGATGATCGATGATTAGCTTTACCATTGATATAAGTTGCTGTGTGCGATATGTTTCGAAATACCATAAAAAATAGTACACAATGGCACTTAACGCTCATGCTGTATAATTACAAGTTAAGTAGACGTCCTTGGTTGATCTCGATCGAAAGTGCCCGGAACTAAAAGACCGCGCCCATTACTACATATATAAATTTACGTTTCAGACATGTCATTGTAACCGGGGAGCAATGGACCAGGGAACAATCCCGAGATATGGTCATTATTTTTCTTGACTCACTTAGGTCGTTCACTTCCTTCCCGAGGAAAGTGCACACTCATAAAGTAGAGGTGGTTTGATTCTACGGGCGAAATTTCTAAAACCTTTTTGATGATAGCACAGGAATGATTGCATCGTAGAAACGATTGGAGAATGCATTCCGCTCAGAATCTCTCCTCTTTCTCTTTCTCTTTTTCTACAGCACAGGAGCTTTTCATATTTTTTTAAATATGAAATATATCGAAATATTCGAAATCTATCTTGTTTCAAGACGCAGCGTTTTTTTTAATAATTTTTCTAATCTTTTTCAAGTGAGTCTAGCACAGTCTGGCATTCTATATACATTGCGCACCAATTCCAAATACCAACTTCTATCTGGCCAATAAATCACTTTCTCTCCATGTAAGAGCTCCAGAGCATGCATACCTACCTAGCCTATTCTTTGTACTCTTAAGTTTTTTGTATTCATGTACTTAACTCAAGCTACTGTATATATAATATGGAAAGATTTATTATCTTTTGGAACGCAATTTTTATCGAGGCGCAAAGTCTTCCGTAATGTTAGAAAGGCTTGTCGAAATATCGAGATAAAATACGCGTAGAGAATTTTCTTTCAAGATTATGATAATAGTGGAATAACACAAATTTTGAAAAATTTTATAATATTTTTAGTGAAATTTAGTGAAAGTTTATTAAAATAATTTTATTAATAAAATTTTATCAAAATTAAACTATCTTATCCCACGACTGCCATGATTTTGAGGGTAAATTATAAGAGAAAATTCTCTCTGTACATAAAATTACAGTTCTAAATGTAAAAAATATAAAATGTTTTATATATTTCATACAATAGCAAAAGCTTTTTTTGTTAATATAATAACATAAGCTTCTTTCGATAATAACAAAGAAATAAACTTTGAGATTAGGCGCATCTATATTTCACTTTCTTTTTCTTTCCTTTTTATATCAGCAGCAGAATTTTCTTTAGCGTTATAACACGAAAGATCATGTTAGTCAAAAATCTCCGACTAACATGATCTTTCGCTGGCAAAACGCGCAATTGTTAGCAATCGTAACTAGATACTTTTCAACAGTAGTACTGTAAAGGGAAACGAGATAGACGGAATAATACGGCAGTGCTTGATTACTGAGTCCACGATTTGCAACGTGTGTTTCGTTACAGATCGGATATTTTGTTGTTGCTCAATACATCGTGTGGTACACTATGGGAAATACACCATAGCAACGATCACGACTGCCCACCGTTCCCACGACGAAGCGGAAACGGGTCGCTATCGATCCGCAACGATAGCTTTGCTTCGGTAAGCAAATTCTTAGCATCTTGTAAGGATAAGAGCGAATAATTAAGATTTTTTTTAAGGAACAAGCAGTTGCGTTTTGATGTGATAATGTTGCACTATGTGCTCCGTAAATTATGCAAAATAGAAGGAACAATATCGTCCTGTATCATTAATAATTTTATTCCGTGCGAGTTGATTCCAGCGTTTTAGTTTCACTCAAGTGTCACGATATTATCATAATTTTAATGCAATTCTTTAAATAATTGCACAATCAAATAATGGACAGTAATGTATATGACAATAATAATTGTATATATTATTTTATTTTCTATTGACTATCAAATAATCATTCCGCATTTATCTGCAGGTCTCAATCTTTTTTTTAATAAAACTATAAAAATTTAGACGAGGAAATTAATGCTATCAACATATTTCCAAAGGCTCACATTAATTTCTCACGTTAATTTCGAGACCGGCAGCGTGATACAGCTCATTTTAAATAACACATTTCAAGTTGCACAAGTGTGAGCATATATGTGTAATAAATAATTGTTAATTGCTTATATGAATTTAGCTAGATTTTAGACCTTTAGTAGCAAGCTATATAATTATGGTTTATGGGAATGTAGAATTACGAGAAGTATTTTTGCGCTCTATGTCGCCGAGATTTATGCACCGTAATAAAATTAATGACAAGTATACTCGACTTTAGAGGCAAACTTTAATTTGCATGTTTAAAAAATAAATTCAGAAAATGGCATAAGAAACGATACTCGAATAATTTTCCTTTTTTTCATCGTATAACAGCATCTACAATATTTTTTACTAAAATCCAAGGCTTGTTTTGCGCCATCGACCAATTCTTCATTAATTGCAGGTCTGATCGATTATCTTGACCTTTGACACACTTTCCGTGCAACATCAATCTGCATTTAAATATAATTAGCGTTTACAATGCGCTTATTAAGGCTAGCGATTCATACTGATTGAATCATAAACAATTTATCGGAACAAAATTGTGAAAGAGTTTCGCAGTTCAGTCGACAGATTGTCAACTCGAAAAGATCAGATGACGCAAAATTGAAAAATCAAAAAATTACCTAATTCGTAATCGAATACATTTGGACTTTCGAGTATCGTATAAAGTCAGGAAGATAATCTGATCTTGAGTATCGATTTTCGTTGAAAGTTCCGATGTATCACGTGACTCAAGATCCGAATGCCGGTAAAAACAAAAAAAGAAAAGGAATAGAAGTTCATTCGACGTTCGATGTAAGAAACTGTTGGTAAATTGGATATGGGAATTGGAAAGGAAAACCGGTTAGGAATCAAATGCACTCTTCATCCTCGGTGTAAACTATTAATTTATGCCGAGCACGTGCGTTCCTCCACAAGGAAATATCTTAAACTGCAACTGGAGAACAGGTAGAACGTAAGAAAAGGTATTACAGGCGAATTGCACGTCGGCCTGGATACAGAACACGCAATGTGATTAACTTTTTCACACAAACGCGCAGCTAGTCGGCGTTTCTTTTTTTTTCTTGTTTCAAAAGAATGGAACTTGTTGCATGTAATTTCATACTTTTCCGATTGATGCGAAGATAAAGCGATCCATAATCTGTAGAAAAAAGGTAAAGTTCTAAAGTTCTAAGAAGTTGCGTCTTAGAAGATATTCTCGATAAATTTGCAGAAAAGAAAAAAAATGCAATTCAGAGCTTCAGTTACTTAATTAAAGTGACAGATTAATTTGCGCGAATCTAACTGCATATTTAACCGGAGAAGATTAGTGCGCGTAAAGTAATTTAATTTCTGATAGATGCTCTTTAAGCCGAGACGCGTCGAGTGCAGATTAGAGATGTGTGTCAGGAGGGAAAAGTTAAAAACATTAAATTTTTATAACGCGTTTATTTCTTCATTCGACGAATGTCAGCGACTGACATTTCGCTTACCGTCAGGGTTTTTTGCATCGTTGGCTGCAAAGAACGCATTGCAGTCAATATAATTTTGGTGAGTTCGAGTTTCGACGCTACAGACACACATACATACACACAGATACACATACATGAGTATACAAGAGTGATCTTTACTTTACATACTTATAGCAATGGAAGGCACGACGATTGGCATAAAGTACACATTGTTTCGAATCTATAGCGTGGAAAGGTAATCTCATTGAATAGTAATAGTGCCTCGGTTCGCCGGCTGGGGTGACCCGGAGACCGAGAAACCTATCGCTGTTATCAATCCGCGCTCCTATTCCTTCTCCTCGATCTATAATTCACAATCGGCGAAAACGCAATCTCGCTCTCTTACATCAGGTTTAAGGCGTGATTGACTCCGCAGCCAACGGTGCCTTGCATATAATCTGGGAAGTTGCTTTCGAGGACGCGCATTCGATCCCTCTTGTAATCGGGCACGACGTGAGTGGCCAGGGAGCACTCGGTGCTCTTGTAGACAGACTGGAAGTTGGAGGCCAAGAAGGGCGTGAGGCTGTCCCATCTGTAGACCTCGGACTCGCCCTCGTAGCGGAAGAAGAGCGCGCTACCGTTGTCCGTGCCCAGAATGATCAACTTCTTGGGTTTCACTCCAAGATCGTGTATCTTGCCGTAGGCGTTACCGCTTCGGAGATGATCCGTTCGGATGGTGAACACGCGGCTGCTGCCCAGGTACGTGAAGATCAGGCAGGTGCTACCGTCATTGTGGCGCACCAGAGCGAGATAGAGCACGTCCCGGCGATCGCAGTTCATGGTCACCGCTTGCGGTAGTACGACGCGGTATCCGCGACCTGAGGTCACGTCGTACACCAGGATCGCTCGCGTGGCTGCGTCGGACACGTAGATGAAGACGCGGCCGTCCGGATTGTAATCCGCCACGACGTACTGCAGTCGGGACGTGTTGGTCGCCAGGCCGGACAGATCGACGGTTTTTACAACCTGGAAAAAGAAAGTGTCTGCGTTAGCTCAATGTTCACGTAACGTTACATGATCGAGAAATCAATTTAATGTTTGAGAAGAAAAATTTGAGAAATGTGATACATATATGTACATTGTGTATTTTATACAATTCTGTCTTTATGTTAAAAGCACTTTTAAATCTGTTACCGAAATACTTTACACCTTTCTCGGTAAATTTAAATAATTATTGATCTCACGATTACACGATACAAGAAATATAGCTTCTTACTAAATATTACGCGGTGGTAATTGTTTGTTAGGAAAAGCGTTTAAAAATGTTTTTACATTGCAAAAAAGAAAAGCGACGTGGATTAATAATATGAATGAAAAATAAACGTATTAAAGCATTTTTGTGCTTTTATAATTGAAGAGCTATAAGAAGTTTTGTGAAAACATCTCCTTCATCTCCGGAATTTCTAAAAAAAGAGAACAAGATGCGCCTTTTGCATCGTGAGTTTCAGAAACGGATTGTCTCACCTTGCCGGTTTTTATATTTAGAGCGACAACCTTCGGCGGGCATTTGCGCTCCGGCTGCTCGAGGGAGTTTATGACGCCCGTGTCCAACACCCACAGGATATCCTGGGGATCCAAAAAGATGTCCACGACATTTTGCAGCGCGGAGCATTTGCCTTCTTCCTGGAGCGACCAGCAAGGGAAAGCTAAGAGATTGGCCTGGCAGTTCTTATCTTTCAAGGAGACTCTCGCTAAGGTCGCTGGCACGCCTGGCTTGAATCTGAAGAACAAACGCGGCAAACGAACGTTAGTATTTCTTAATCTTAAATGCATCGATATTTTATTAGTACTATCTCTTGGACTATCAGAAAATGTTGGACACGAGATCTTGCGGTGATCTCGTGTTTCGACATCCAAGTTCTTTGACGATTTTATTAATATTCTTTTTTAAAAATTTCTTTTATATTATGCTTCTCGAAGTATATAAATTGCCAAACAAAATCGCATTTTCTATGGCACTACAGTCGATTTGCTATAATATTCGATAAATAGGAAATAAATTCTATAAAACATGCCTTGAACTTATTCATTAATCAATTATATTGTACAAATAACGTTGCGTACTAATATTGAGCATTAACCCGGTAATAAACGCGTATTAACCTCGTAAGATCGGTAAGATTAATGATCATGCGCGTACTGTGGAAAGGAAGTGTAATGAAGATATCGCGATTAAATGCTTTTATCGTCGAGCGAAGCGCGTTTTATTGCGTTTATAGCTGTAAATACCAAACGCCCTCCGTGAAACGAGGCAGATACCAATCGCCAATTATGTCGCAACGTTATTACACACATGTGTAGGCATTCTTATTACGGGATCTACAACCGTGACAAGGTCTGCAGCCGTATGTCTTTCAAGAAATCGCCGCGTTAGAGAAAAAAAAAATTCCCTTATCTTCTAAACGGGCGTAAAATCCCAGGAGATATCTTGGCATGCTGACTACTTCATTTTCCCGTGTAGGAAACTGCGATCACGATCGCAATCTCCGATTTACGTCGAACTCGTGCCTCGTTAATTTCTGTGAAGACTGACACCGTTGTGTATCGATCGCTACTGACGTAACACGCGATTTGTAACAAGCGCACTTTTCGCTCGCGACTTCCCTCCAAACGATTGAACTAGCCAGAGAATGGTTTACCCTTTTACCCTGGATTTGGATGCAATTAGAGAGAAACGATCTCATTTACGTTGAATCGAAAGCAGAAATAAAATCGGTTATTTCATTATGCAGTGTTTAATTTATCGGAATTATTTTTTTATGTTAAAAAACGATGAAGTATATAAATAATATGAACGAGACGACGTTGCTTCTTCGAGAGTATTTTTACAACGGAGTTGTTCCTTTTACATAAATGCACGTAAAATAAATTTTTAACAATGTAAGAAATATTTTTTCCGCGTTCAAAAAACTTGATTTAAAAAATTTGATATTAATCTTAGTGCAAATCATTATTGCAACATTAATATTTATTTTATTTGCTAAAAATGTAAGATAACGTAAACAACTGAACGATAAAGTTTTTCCTAGAACGACTCAATAAAATCTGTTTCAAACATGATTTGATACACATACTTGTATCTACAGAAGTTTTAATCAAATATTATATTAAATATAATTAAGTACAACATAAAAAAATATTTCTGGCTTCCAATCTCCTTCAAGATAATCTCGTAATATTTTAATAAAGAATCAATAAAAATATTTTATATAATATATATTATATAAAAATATCCAAAATGTAAAATTGGAATATAAATTGTGCATTTCATACCTAGGTAAAGCAAGGATGGCATCGTCCTTGGAGATCGCAACTCTAGTGGCGAGGACATTCTTCGAGATGTAACGACCGCTGTTCTTGAACATGCTCTTCGTGGCTTCGCAAGGCCACTCGAAGCTGCCTCCAGTCCACAGGATGTTCCTCTCGCATTTCTTTTCGTTAACTTCATTGGTACCGACGACAACGACGACGGCGACGGCGAACGTCACCGCTCGTGCAAAAAGCATCCTTGTTTCTCGTGAGCTTCTCTTGTCCCTTAAATATCCGACCGCCTCGATCGCGTCTCTTTTGGCGATCGAATCAAACCGTAAACTGTAAAATTCTTCAGATTACGCCAGTTTTATAATCAAGTCACATCGGAGCGGAACGTTGCGCAACGTCTTTGTTTGAAAAAAATATTTAGTCACGATGCGCAGCGAGTTGACACGAACACGTTCCTCAATGCAGTTCCGCACAAATTGCTATTAAATGTAAACTGCAAATGCTAAACGCAGTGCGCATTAATTCCTAAATACTTGCGGCAAATTTATTATAAATAAAAGTCAACCCGCGAGTTAAAATAGCGTGATGAGTCGATCATATTAGATTATTTCTTTTAATGTAAATCGATCTCACTTTGGAGCATAAGAATAATTTTTCTTGTATTAAGTGTAAAGAACAAAAAGAATGTATTCCGATAACATTAAGAAAAGTTTCACATTATAAGTGTAATGTGTTACTATTAATTATTAAAAACAGAGAAGGAAATACTTAGCATATTATACTAAATAATGTTCATTTCTGTGTTACAAAAGAATGTGAGAGGTACAGAAGATAAAAATTTCTAGATTAAATTCCTTTATACTTTTAATTTGCAAATAACAGTACAAATAATATACAAGATGATTTTAATTTTATAAATAAAATATATACAAGAAGCTCAGTTATAACAGTACAATAAGAATGGAATTTAATGGTCGCGTTCATATTGATTTTCACGAAAGTTGATTGGGAACAAAAATTATTCCATAATTTTTGTTCCCAATCAACTTTCGTAAAAATTAAAACAAAAAAGAGTACAGGGAAGACATTAAATTAAATGATCATATTAAAAAAATTTGTTTATAGCATTTGGAACGGAAGTCGAATATGCAATAAACTAAATTAAACAAGCACAAGATCACTTCCTGATATATTGCATTTCCCGGTTTATTGCATTCTAAAACACGACGTTTTCTCGTTTTCCTGGACGCGTTGTTATTTATAAATAACGTTCAAAAATTCGTACCGCGAGATACTTCCTCTTTACAAATTCCGCCTCTTGAGCAAGAAAGCCGTTGCAAAATAAGTAGGAGGAAACAGTAGTGTACGATAAAAATGTAAACAATTTCAGTTGGTTCAATCGACATATATATAAGCATAAAGGTGTATAAAAGAATCGTACATTCAAAAATTTTCGCACAACTGATTGCACGGGAAATCTTGTAAGTTTTCATACCTTTTTTTCGCCTCGCTTTCAGCAATTACTTTATATCATTACGCTCTTTCTCGCTTGTAGAAAATGTATTGATTTAGTTTTCATTTATTTCTTTACTTATCAAAATTTCTTCCAATATTACATATATGTGTATCAAGAAACTTCATCAGCTTTAGTAATTACCTTTTGGCAATTTACAATTTCGGAAGTTCGCATCTGTGTAACATTCTATCAGTAATATAATAATACAATTTTTAATATATGTTTCTAGAACACCGGGACATTATTACAACGTATCATAAAAAACGAGCGCAGGATGAGAATCCCGACGAGCGCTCTGTGCCTGGTGATACTGGCGAGTGGCTTATCATTGGTGGTGTGCGACAAGCAGCTGCTACCCGAGCTGTCGTTCGTCTTGTCGGGCCACAGCTTGGATTGGCCGTGTCAAAGCACGAAGAACATCTACGAGACGAGCGGACGTTACATCGCCAGGAATGTCATTGCCACGAGAGCGCAGGTCTACAGGGACGATGTGATCGTAGCGATGCCGCGATACAAGCCGGGTGTACCGTTCACCCTGGGTGTTCTGTCGTTGAAGACGAAAGATTGCGCGCCGAAGGTGACACCATTCCCCTGCTGGGCGATCCAGGAAGAGGGCAACTGCCAAGCGTTGCAGAGCGTAGTGGATCTAGTTGTCGACATCCAAGAGATCGTGTGGGTATTGGACGTTGGTATCGTAAACACTTTGGAGCAACCGGTGCGCAGATGCCCCCCGAAAGTCGTCGGAATTGACATAAAATCCGGAAAGGTAAGAAAAATTAACAATTAGTAGCACAAAGATACAAGCCAAGTTTCCAACTCGCGTACTATAATTTTGTAATAATTACGACAATAAATTCAAATAAATTGGAAACCTTATACCTTTGTATCTAGAAGATAGAAAGACATCTTTGGATAGTTTGGTTTCAATAATTTTGTTAAAATCATAAATATTTTACGTTTCCCTAAAATTCATGATGTATTCAAGGTAAAGTTATACCACTCTGAGAATAAGTGATTTACATTGAAACACGGTGTCCTCCAGGTAGTGAAGGTGATCGATCTGAGTCCCTTGGTGACCCCATTGTCTCGTCTGCAATATTTGACGGTCGACTACGCTGACGACGGCCAGGTATACGTATATGTGACCGACGCCGCCTCCAGATCTATTATTGTTTACAATGCCACCGGGGATAAAGGATACAAAGTGATCCTTCCGAACGCCGTTACCACTGGTGTTCAACGAAGAGACGTTCTCTACTCGACGCTGGTGAAGAAGAGCTGCGGTACGCCGGTGTTGTATTTCACTTACCTGGGATCCAACAGGCTCTTCGCGATCAAGGCTGAAAATCTGAGACGTGGCCTCACTCAAGGATCGGTCGTGGATGTCGGACCGAAGCAAAACAAGATTGTTCTCCTCGGAAGCGACAATGGCTGCGGCGTTTTCTTCAGAAACAAGGGTAAGTTTGTAGTTTAATCCAACGTGTATCAATCCTAACACAATATCTTAGAGTTTTCTCTTCGTAAAGTCATACGAAATAAACGCAAGAAAATAATTAAAGGGTTTTCTACAAGGACCCAATTATTCTGCATAATAAGTTAATAATACAGTTTAAAGAAAACTTTATTTTAATCCTCTGAGTAAAAATAACGTGATCATTTTCAGGTGAATCCGATATCTACATGTGGAACAGCGAGACACCTTTCAGACCAGAGAACTTCCTCGTGGTGCAGAAGGGCAACGATTGCCGACTGCCGACCCAAGTGGTTCCTGGGTACAAACGACTCATGTGGGTGATCGAGAGCAACTTCCAGGATTACATACAGAATACCGTGAGCTGTTCGGGCGCCTCCGTGGCCATTCATCCCTTGGTCAAGTCTTGCGACGACTAAGATTTATTCGTTAAAGCAGAAATTACAGAGCAACTGTACCCATTACATAATTCAATGTCTCGAAAAGATGAATTGAAATCGGTAACTTTAGGAAGTACTTCGTATTTAGATGCATCAGATACACGAAGATAATGTGTGAAATGGCAATGGAAGTATACGACGATTAGCATAAGGTACACTTTTTCATTTATCATGGCATCGAAATGAATTCAGCAAAATTACATTAATTTTAGTTCCTAGGTCTACAAATTGGACAAAAAAAATTCTTTTTTCTCGGTAAGAAGACAATTACCGAATTTTAAGTTTCTTAACATTATGATATTGGTTATTCCACTAATTACAGCATTCATCTATCGCTTAAACTTGAAAGAATTAGATAAAGTTCTATTTTGTTGCTGATCTAGTCACATAACCGGCAGCATCTTGCATCTTGTCCTCGTAGATAGCAAGTTTAGTTTGCGAATATTATGTCAGTTAATGTAAGTGTTGAAACATTTCTTTCATAGATAATTAGCAAATGTATAATGCTTATTTCTGCCACAATTAACGTCTATCTTTGTGACTGACAAAGGATTTACATATTATCACGTATTTGGACGAGTTGACCAGTGTAAGAATTAAAACTTATCGATGTTTAAATCGATGCCGGCATTTAGCTGCCAGTTTTCAAGCTGCGAATTATTTAAAAACCTCGCTATTATTCACCTGCTCAACGATCGAAGAAAGTGATTTATTGATAAAGTACATATAATTGATCGTAACACCTGTAATCGTTGTTATGTAAGACAAATGGCTAATAAATGCCAGTTTATGGAAACATATATGCGCAAACATGTGTCAACTTATGTAACCTATGTACATGTAAAGATACGTAAAGCTAGTTTTATTTTCAGTAAAGGCGTCTTAAAATTTTAACGTCTGTTAGCTGACCAACAGACGTTTTTTTCTTAATCGAACTCATTACAAGATATTACAGGAAAGTTTTTCTAGATCGTCCAAAAAATTAAGACAGATACCATTTTTTGAGAAATTTTCGAGTATTTTATTAAAATTAAAAATGTTATTGAATTACAATGCAACAGGATATTTTTGAATTTTAATTGTTCTAGATTTAAGCGTCGAATTGCTCGAAGTATTTTTCTTCGTTACGCCAGGACATTTAGAATTCACTAATCCCCATACGTTTCTTCGCGTATCCATTATGTAATCGGTTATGCACGGGACGTCATCGTTTTGTACCAGGACCGAATGACTCTGCGCCTGAAAGGACAGATCAATCAATTATTCACAATGCGGCTTTTAGAGGGGATTGAATTAAATAATTTACGTTCAAAGGAAGCTTAGTGTCCCATCTCACGCTGGCTCTCTCTGAAGTCATAAAATAGTGCAGGCCGTCTTTTAAATCGCTGAACAGCCCTACGGAAGAGCCTAATTTTTTCCCAAGCCAGGTCACTGTTACATTTTGCACTCCCTAAAATAACATAATACGATTTAGAAATAAATCGACACCTCAAAGATTTTGAAAATGCAGATAATGGAGAAACTTTTATCTGTATTTTTATTTCTTAAAAAATATTGCTGATATATCGCAAATATTTAAATGATTCAATGCGGGGAATAATACGAAAGATAATTTGATTTTACGCACGCGTGAAGGTACTGTTTGTAATAGTTTATCCGTGCTAATCTTTTTCAAATTAATGCCAAACAGATTGTGCGTATTCTGCCCTGTCATGTATAAGATCGAGTTTCTCCGAGAAACAGCAAGGTCGGTGGATTCCACGCGCGGAATTTCGGGTCCGTGTAACATTTTCAATTTCCACCACTTGCGTAATTCTGTAATTCATTCGCAATCCAACGTAAAAAGAGAATAATTCTGTAGTATGTGTATTGAGGAAAAAAAGTTTTTAACTTGACTAAATTTTTCAACTTTATTAAATTTCTTCAGCTTAACTCTATTTATACATTTAATTTAAATATATAAAAACTTAAACTTTAGTTTAAGCATTTGTAGATTTAATTTAAATATATAAATACTAAAACTGAAGAAATTTATTAAATTAAAGAAATTTAATCAAGTTAAGAGATTTAATCAAATCTTTTTCAGTATATAAACTTTTTTTGTATGTATAAGTAAATTACCCGAACAGTAAACAATGATCGTTTCATCACCGGCATCCGCGATATATCCACGAAATCCCCATTGATCTTCAAATGGATCAATCACGAGAGACCTTAATCGCTTCGAATACACTTTAGTCAGTTCGGTAGATGATACCTTTAAACATATATTTTTTTTAAATAAATGGAATTTTTATCTAAATGTTTATTTTTGAAAATGGAATCTAAATCTTGAAAAAGATTAAATAACACTGCAACAGGAAAATTTGGTTATTTTATAATTTCTGGAAATATCTTTCTCACGCTTTTACTTATTAAATTTCAAGTTAAAATCCAGTTCTTTACAAGTATAAATAATATATACAATAATGAGTAATTTAAGGCCGTAAACAAATTATATTTTTGATTTTGCATTACAATTTATTTTATTTTTGCGTTTACCGCTTTAAATTATTCATTGTTTTATTAATACGAGCATGAAAAGATTGATATTAATATATACAATGTATAGATTAAAGCATATTAATAAAATATGTTACACACAAGTAGATAGAATTTCATGTGGAAAAATATATGAATATAAAAAATACGATTTTTTTTAACCTTAGTTATACACATTTTTTACACACGCTAACGTATCAAATCCCGCAAACCTAGATATTTTCTAATTTTATTAAAAATACAAACAACATTGTTAAAAATATAAAACTTTTTCTAGTTGAATTTTTTTTATGAGAAAAATTGCTGAACATTACAAGGTAAAATTATAAAATATATGTTTTCTTGCTAAATTGCAAAAAAATAAATATTGAATTTAAACAAGAAGAAATTTCCAAAAGTGCGAATATATATAATAACTTATATTTTTTATCTTACAGATTAATTAACGTATACACTAAGATTAAGAGAAAATACATAGTTTAATAGATACCAATTGATCGTTTCGTTTCAAATCGTAAATGACGATTCGAGGCCACCGATCACGTTTATCAGATGTGTCTAGAATCCATAATCGCCCTCGAGCGTCTATGTCTAATCCAGTTACGGATACGAGAGTTTCATGCTTTGATCCGTCTTTGGGGAAAGGTTTTGGGGAAATTCCTACGTTCGCAACATTTAATCGCAAATTAATTTCAGGCCAAGAAACTTCCACTAGGGTTGGTTTCCATCCTTCTTCCCTTTTATTTGTCGATCTAATATGTATATATACACATATATATGTATATTGCAATAATATGTATAATAATGTAAAACTTTATTTTTTAGAGATCACAAAATTGTTTAATTTTGTCTTGAAAAAATTACGCCTCACATGCATTCAACAATATTAATTAATATTCCATATTGTGAATATTTTACACATTATATTGCTGATTACTATTTCAAAATTATTAATATAAATTTGCACGAGAAGATAATAAATTCGTATTTTCTTTTATAAACAGGAGAAATATTTAAATTTCGAGGTTTTTTTAAAATTTAGCTATTTCCGAATTTCGTGAAGTAAAAGTTAATTTAGAATTATTTAGAAATTAATTATTACATAGTTAATATTACACATATGTGACACATAATAATTTTTAAATAATCCTAAATGACGGATTACAGATTGTTACAGCTAATTATTATAATCTGCCTACCTGGGAATTGCCAGAAAACCGCGATTTCTCCACACGGCGAATCTCCATATTAGAACATCGTCCGATATGTTCAGCGACGTTAGATTCCAAGAGTGTGAAACATCAGTTAAAAGAAAATAACACACACTAATACGCAGAATAAAGCAAGTCTTATCTGGAATGATCATAATGAAAATGATGATAGAAACGGATACCACGTAACTCTGATCGATTGAACGATTGCTTTCGCTGAAATGCGTCGTCAGCGAGGGAAGTCCATTGCTGACAATGACTTTTTAATCGTACCCAATTGGAAGTAACTTGCTCGTAAGTTTTTACCAATTAACAAGTGTCTAATACATTTTGCACTTTTTTTATTTCATTGTAAATATAATAACAGAAGCGTAATTAAAACTTTTCTAACGTTGAGATTAAATGTAATATTAAAGCTTCTTGAAGCTATTACATTATGCGAGTTTGAACATCGAAATCTTGATCAAATCTTAACGTATGCTTTTGATAGTTGCATATTACATAAAAATCTTACTGACAATTATTACAAATACTTATTGACAAATAATACAAAACTTTATTGAAGTTATCGCATACAGTAATTACCATTATAAATTATTTTCTACAATATTTTTTAATAAACAAATAAATTATCCATCTTATTTTTTATGAAAGATCTTTTTGACAAATTTAGAATATCTTCATACTCGATTCTTTTGCATTTTTTTATACAACTAACGATTTCGACAATATAGTAATTTGAATGTTCATTTGAGCGACGTTTTTTAATAAATTTTTTTTACAACTTACAAGCGTGAATAACTTGACAAAAAATCTCGAATTTTTTTCGTGAAACACGTATCTCATGTTTTTCTCTGTAAAATATGTCAGCAAATTAAAAAAAAATTAAAATTGATAATGTTTCTAAGGTGCTCGGTTTGACGTGGAATGAGCAACATAATGAGCAACGCTGTACTTTTTAAAACTATTTGATGACATTCATATTTTTTTCTCGAATCATGTAACACAATGTATGCGTGTGTGCAAACTGATTAAATTTCAGAATACGCCAAATTCGTAATGCCAGTGTGGGTTATTTATTTGAGGTAACGATCCCAAGAATCGTTAATCCCGGGCAAACTGGAGTAAAAGCAACAAGAAACTACGATATTTTCGTAACGAGGAGTAGTGAGTGAATTTTCTGATATATATTTTATACTTCTTTAACATATTAATGCTTAATATTTTTTTATGCTTTTATCTTCTACAATTAAAAATTTTGAATAATTAAGCCATATACCATCGGCATCAGGCAGAATTTTTGTAGAAATCAATATATAATAAAAGATTTATTTCTTTTTTGTATCTTACTTCTTTTTTTAATTCAATTTTTACATTAAAAAAATTAATATTTTACAATAAAGCCATAGATGTGTGTAATCTTTCTCTCTTTCCATAATTTTAAGTTGCTTAATAAACGAATAATTTAGAGAATAAATTTTTGTCGTTTGGAGTAATCTGTTCGAGAATCTACATACAGTTTCTAGTGCTGATAATTTCATTGACGAGTATTGCACTTGCCGACGTTCTCGTTCAACCCGGAGCTTAAATATTGAAAATGTGGATACATGTCCCTTTCTGTCTGTTGCACGGGTTAGCTATCCGTCTAAAGTTACTGTGAGCTGTCCATATCAGTCAAAGCAGAAAACAGTTTTTTGATTTCAAAAATATAACAATTACCATACAACGCTATTCTGTTTTCTGCAGCAGTTTTTTTTATCAATTTAAAAATGATTTTTTCTCAAATATCAACAATAATTTTCAAGTTAAAATTGTTAAAAAAAAAGAAAATAAAAATTATATTACGATTTGTGGTTC
This sequence comes from Solenopsis invicta, assembly GCF_016802725.1. Classification (NCBI taxonomy): domain Eukaryota; kingdom Metazoa; phylum Arthropoda; class Insecta; order Hymenoptera; family Formicidae; genus Solenopsis; species Solenopsis invicta. Next base: position 9,134,392 of record NC_052674.1, on the reverse strand, counting down.
CTACCTTATCGGCGGTATTTGAACAGTCTCGTTGCAATCCGACGTCGCTGCCGCCGCGAGAGATGTCGCGACGATCGCTCGTCTTCACCTATCGGCCACCGATGTCGCCAGCCGACGATGGTCTATGGCCGAGGCGTCGTGTGAAATCGTGGAAGCCCGTGATACGCGCGGCAAATGGCCGCCGATGGCCGCCGTGGTGCAGTTTCCGTGGCGGTGCGTGGTGTTGCGTGACGTCCGACTGCGTACGGCTGCGGCTGCGGTTGCGGTTCCGCGTAGGCGCGTACGGGACGTGCGGTTGTCGCGTATGCGCGGCTCCCTACGTCGAGCGCGTCGGTGCCACGCGACAACGCCGTCATCATCATCATCTTCATCATCATCATCACCACCACCGTCGCCGCCACCGCCGCCGCCGTCGTTGTCATCCTCGCGGTTGCGGTCGAGGTAACACCGAGCCCCGGGTGAGCGTGATGTGAGCGTCGACGACGACCGACCTCTGCGACCACCTACACGTCGAGCAGGCTCGCCGCGCGCGCGGTCAAGTCGTCCGACCTGCTAGTTAGCCAGCATCGAATCAGCCAGCCAGCCAGCCATCGAGCCAGCCAGCCAGCTAGCGAGGTGCTGCTGGCGATGAAAGCCGCGAAAACCGATCGCGGCACGTCGGTGATGAAATCGGTGTCCGAGGGCGAGCTGGGCGTGGAGGAAGAGGTTAAACCCAGCGCGGAGCCGCGCGGCCCCACGCGGCTCAAGCGCACCTTTACACTGCCGAGAAACCCGTTTCAAAGTGCCAGCAGCAGGATGTCGCGGCGACGTCCGAAGCAGCAACAGCAGAGCCACGGGGACTCGACGACGACCACCACCGCGACGAGGGACGCCAACAACGGCGCGCCGAGCGCCAACAAGGAGAACAACGCCAACAGGAATAACAACGCTCGTCACGCGGACGGCGGCGTGCAGCCGCCGTCGGCCCGGCAGAGCGCGATGACGGGACGGCTGCATGGCGGCCATCAGGATTCCCAGGATCGACCGTGCGGCAAGAAGGTGTTCCGCCGGCCCTCCTGGAAGAAGTTCATCAACAAGATGGTGCGGCACATGTCGAACGTGGGCACCCAGAGCCACAAGTCCGCCTCGATGATCCACCATCATCAGCGTTGCAGCGGTGGCGGCGGTGGTGTCGGCGGCGGTGTCGGCGGCGGCGTCGGCGGCGACGACCTCGGCTCGAGCGCGGGCGACATCCGGGTGCCGCCGCCACGGCCGGCGCACATCCCGCCCGATCGCGTGCCGGGTGTCATAGGCCTACGCAATCACGGCAACACGTGCTTCATGAACGCAGTGCTGCAGTGCCTCTCGCATACCGACATCCTCGCCGAGTACTTCGTCCTCGATCAGTACAAGGTCGATCTGTCGCGCCGCAACAAGCTCAACTCGAAGAAGTACGGCACCAAGGGCGAGATCACGGAGCAGCTCGCGCTGCTCCTCAAGGCGATCTGGAGCTGTCAGTATGACCCGGAGATGAGCACCGCCTTCAAGAGCGTCGTCGACAAGTACGGCAGCCAGTACCGCGGCAATCTGCAACACGACGCCCAGGAGTTTCTGCTCTGGCTGCTCGACAAGGTGCACGAGGATCTCAATCAGGCGACCAAGAAGAAGTACAAGATTATAAAGGTGAGGATCCCCTTTTCTTCTTCTTTTTTTTCCTCCGTCAAAGAGAAACCTTCCTGCGCAAAAGTTAGCGAATAGTTATCGTTGCTCAATTCGGTGATTTAATCAATTCTGATCGTGCGTGATTTGTATCTTCGAGATGCTTGGCAAATCAAGCTGTTACGAGCCAATCTAACCTAACCGGGGGGTTTCGGGATTGATATTAATTAGACTAATGTTAATTGATTCAAATTGAGCCACTTTAGAGCATCTTTTTAATCCGTTGACGACATTGGCCGAGAAATGCGGAATACTCGTCGAATTAATCTAAACTTTTATTTCGATGCTACTTACATTGCATCGGCTGCGAGAGCCGTCTGTGAATTGTCTAAATTTTTTTTCTTTTCGGCACGAGATGGTATTGTTGCTCTTCTCTATTCTTAGACGTCGCGTCGTCGGGTATATTTTTAGCGAAGCGTAAGGTCGTGTGCGCGCGAAAACGAAAATGACGGTGTCAACACGTGCACGACACGGTCTTATTAACGTTAACAGACGCTCTCGTCGCGTCACAATCTCAGGTGAAAACTCCTGCCGTGATATCTCCACGACGTGAAGATAACGAATGGAGATGGCCATTTAAAAGGAAAGCGTCGATATCTCGCCGTATTAAAAGTCACAGTTTTCAGACTTTACAGAATTTAAGAATTTAATAAAATCTACAGTTTTTAGAATTTACAGAAATACTACAGTTTTTAGAGTTTATAGAATATTTTTCCAAGGATGAAATATTAAGATGACTAAAGATTAAATGATAATTATTGATAAGCTTCAAAGTAAATAAAATTTGGAAATGTGTTTAATATTATTACTTCAAATAAACTATATACATATGAAAGTTGTGTGAATAAAATTGTATTTTTATAGTTTATTTACTTTATTTGTTATTAAAAATTAAATTATTTTTTGCATCATTAAGAAAAATCTTAATTTTTTGGGAAAGTACCTTGAGTATTCAAGAAGATTTATGTGTACAGAGTTTTATTATGATTGTTTGTTTAGTTATTTCATAAATAAATTAATAAATAAACTTAGTTTATTTTACAGCATTGCTCTCTGCATCGCAATGAAATTTTACATAAATTATCATGAATATTTAAAGTACTTAAATAAAAAAATTTCTTATTTCATTATTTCATTACCAATTATATTTTCAATAGAGCACTGGTCCAGATAAAAAATTGCCATCAAATTTTTTCACTATTTTCAAATGCAATATAAAGCAATTTAATTTTTTCATAATTTTCTTTGTTTTGAGAAATGTTCTATACCCTTAAGCAGTACCGATTCATGAAGAATACAATTCATCGCGTTCTATCTTACATAAATTGTTAATAATTTAATTATTATGTTCGCATATTTTAATGTAATAATGTGTGTGATGATATATAATACATATTAACTCACATTAACCTACAAAGTAAATTTTTCCAATAAATTTTGCTCCCCTTGGAAAGAAAATCCGTGGAAAAATTAAAAGTTCCGGTTTATTTTCAAACTTTTAAAATTATATTAAAAGGGTAATTTTACGAGAAGATTTGTCAGGGATGTTAAAATTGTGCAGTTATTTTGAAGTAATTATTTTGTATAATTTAGAAGCGTAATTATAAACAAACGAGATTTATTTTAAATGAACTTTTTTTTATATATAAATTATAATCAATTAATATTAATATACATATATCTATAAAATGTGTATCAATATTAGTAAAACAGGTACAAATTATAATTTCTATGCATATAAAATTAATATGCATGTTATCACGCATTATTATATTAAAATGTGCAAACATAATAATAATTTATTAATAATCTATATAAGATAGAGCGTGATGAGTCACACGCTTGATGAATCAGTACTGCTTAATTTAGAAAACAAGAAAGACACTTGCATCACAATATTGAAGTTTATCAATAATTATCATTCGATCTTTTAGTTCTTTTAACATTTTATCTTTAACGTATCAATTAATACTTATTCAATATACCTGTTATATTAAATAGAAAGGAAAATCCCACACGTCGATACTTTCCAACATTAGAATGGCGGCAACTATCTCCAGCAAAAAAAAATCCGACAACTTTAGCAGCAAAGAGCACGTATAATTAAAACCTTAATATAAATAGCATTTTACTTTAAAGTATAGTAGCACAGTATTGCAGGCACAGTAAGGCAATTAAGCACATTCTTCGGTAGTCGTTTAAATCGTCGAGCTGGGCGTCACGACGAAAGAAACTTTCTCCTTGGATCGTCGTGGCCAGCCAGCCATGTGAGAGACGCTCGACGAAAGCTCGCCGTAGCTCTTTTCTCTTCTTCTCTTCTCTTCTCCGTTCTTTCTCTTTCTGTCCTTTTCTCTTAAACGCTGCGTGTACAGTGTCGGGCACGCATGCAGTGCGTATAGGCACGACTGCACATACAAGCGCGCGTATATATTCTCGTTGCGGACGTTAACAATCTTTCGCGTGCGTGACGCCTGGCGGAAGCCGCGAACACGCGAGCGCCGAGCCGACGTCCTTTTTCTCGCTTCATCTCGCCCGGCACCTTCGTCGCGTGCGGATGAGCCAGGATGATGATGGATACAATCGGCGGGGGGTCTGTCGACTGTGTCTTTTAAACACCGAAGACACACGCGAGACGGTGCGATAGACAAAATCAATGCCGAATCAACACCCTAAACGCGCGCCGAAGGAGGTCGCCGATCTTATCTTAATTGAAGACAAATATTTCACACGGTGGCCGGCGCCTTCTGCAATTCTCTTCGGGTTTTTATCTGATAGCCGCCAACGCGCGTCTGTTCCAACACTTGAGATCTTTTAGAAGATGCTCCGAGGATTTGAAGTCTTTACGATAAAGTCGTGTTCTCCTACCTACGCTTTTCCACTTTCGACGAGTCAGAAGATAGAAAGTAAAATACTAAAGGGGAAAGATGGAAAGAATGTCAAAGCAATTGATCTTTCTAAAAAAAGAACTTAATAGAATATAGAAGAAAGTCGGATAACCGAGTTTCCTCGAGTTCAAAGATGATGATCTCTGAGAATAACGAAAGCTAAAGAATAACAATTCTATCGGTCGTGTCAAAATTCTGAAAGCAAAATTTCTCATACAAATGTTCTTGATACACTGAGAAAAAATTTATTAAAAAAACTAAAATATCTAATCCGATATGTTCAACTAAACAATTATTTTGTCGTACAAAGAAAGATATAATAGATTCATTCATCAATCATTATCAATTTTTCAATCAAGAATTAACTTAACCAACTCAATATTTAGTTGAATGTACACCGAAATAAATTAGTATCAAATTAACAATCATATACTCAGATACATATAAACAACAAGTGTATGAAATCTCGAAAAAATTGGATAATGTTAAACAGACATAACTTGCTGTGAGAAATTTGTTTTTTAAGAATAAAGAATTTTCTTTGTGTAAATAAGTTATGTTCATTTAAGATTAACAAATTCTTTTACAATTTTATTTTCTTCCTTATTTATGAGAATATGATTGTTGGTTTTATAATTTTTTTCTGTGTATCGGACTAAATATTTTAGTTTTCCAACAAATTTTTTCTCAGAGTACAAAAAATGTAATATAATATGAGAGATTCTTGTAACAGCTTAGTTTAATTGTTATGTAATTGTATAATAAGTCGATTATTTTCGGGGGAAATTTCAACTTTAAAATTATAGTACAGTGATTGTAACCGAGCGATAGGCTTTGCTCTCTTTTTTTTTATTTTTTTTTTTATTTACTGCTTCGCGAAACGAGTCGGTCGACAAACGACCAGCCAGTCGAGACCTTAACCCGAATTTGCTTCATGTTCGAAAATACGTGCTGCGGTTTTCAATTACGAGATTCCAAGGTAGATCGGTGCAAGATTAAAATGTCGCGGGGGATAAAAAAAGAGAAAAAGAGTTCAATCCAAAAATGTATGTCACACGAGAGAATCGCGCGATTTCCCTGAGAGCATTTTAAGGATGTATATGTCATATCTCAAAATATTACTAAAAATTTTATATATAGAGTATTACGTTTCAGTACCTGTGTAAAATTTGAGCACAATTCACTTATTGATTTAAAAATTATATAATATTTGTTTATTTTTGATTCTTATGTAAAATCGCAATACTTTTTTGCAAATTTCGAGAAGTAGCATTACTAATTAAATCAGAATTTTTACATATATTAATAAAACTTTAATATTCGTGCAAAAATTTATTTAGATTTATTTACTTGTTTAAAAATTATTTATTTAAAACTGTAGGAAAATATAATAATTTTTGCTGCAAAAATCACCACACTGAAAAAAAAGTCTAGTTATAACTACCAAATGTATAGTGAAATAATATCAATTAAATATTTTGTCAATATAACCAAAAATAATTTTGTATTTCTAAATGTTTAGTAAGTATTATCAAATTTGGTGTAAGTTACTGAATATTTAGAAAAGTAAAATTATTTTTGGTTATATTAGCCAAATATTTAATTGATACTATTTCACTATACATTTGGTAGTTATTACCAGTCTTTTTTTCAGTGCACGAATCAAATTTTTCATCGTTTTATTCTTTGTAGCTACTTTCAGGGTCATAATTCGGGCATTCGCGACCACACTTTTTTTGTTGTTAATTAGGAAAAAGAGAAATCTAGAGGCCTTCAGTTTTGAAATTTTGATAACTTTTAGTTCGTATTGTATAATCAAAAACATCATTAATTTCAAGGACCCGAGGATCGAGAGGCAGAAATAAATGCCGTTAATGACTTGAGAAAATAATGAATTTGACAATCGCTGTACAATTTCGCAGCTGATAATTATGTTTTACGCGCGTTACGAAATCGGTAGATTAAACATGATGGCTGTCAATTATTTATCATCATTGATTTAATGTTTGTCACGAAATCGCGCTAAGGTCTTAATTATCAATCATTATCATTTATATATTATCATTTATACATCATTATCATTGAAAAATATTGGCAAAGTCACATTTTTTTCCCCATAATGTCAACGTTTGTCGCACAAATAACTGAAAACGATGAGTAATCTAATTTAAGAACTCCGTTCTTTACTTCTTCGAGCAAGAAGATAAGAATGTCGTAAACTCAATAATCTGGAGAAAACTTTTTTTTTACAGAAAAGGAACGTAAGATAACGAGTTTGATAGGTAAATCGACGTGGTTTTTTTTTAATACGCTCGAGGCATGTGCCTTTGTACTTCATCTTCGTATGATTATTCATCTTCCGTTGTTATCTTATCGTTCGCCTCTTGGTTGCAGTTCGAATCGTTGTATGCCGATAAGCATCGTTAGCAAAGATAAGGCCCGCATAACCAAACAGCCAGTCATTCTAATTGGGTATCGATAAACATCGTCGTTCTTATTAAATATGTCACTTCTATGAAGTTATGAAGAAGTTTATGAAGAAAGGAGCTCGTTCATCGGATAGATTGATATCGAAGCGGACACGTCACTTTTTTCCTTTTTCATCGCGCCATTCTCGCGCGAGCGCGATTTATTCTCGCGATCTCGAACGGAGATGGTGCATCTTGCACATCTTCTTTTTCGAGTGCCTGCTGAGAAACCGTATCGCACGCGCGACACACATTCGCACGAACGGATCGTCGTCGTCGTCGCGAAGTCGAACGCGAGGAAATCGGAGTCGAATGCACGCGGACGCGAGTCGGTACCGTAACGAGGACCGGCCTTGAACGGGGTCACGGAGATCCAGTTATCAGTTTGCATCGCCGAGCGCTTTTTCACGAATTATGACAGCGTCATGTGGGCTAACTACTGTCATCCGGCGCCAACGTGCGCTGCGCTCCCGCTCCCGTTCGTGCGCGTTTCACACTTCGCCCCACTAGCTGCGGCTTTTTTTTTAACGGGCAATCCTGCAATTGGAATACCGCATGTGCATTCCGTTTCGAAGTACCGTGGTTTTCATTACGTGCGCGTTACAGTCGACGCGATCATTTTCGTATAATTGTGCGCGAGACGATGACGTTGGCTCTGTTACAACATATCTCTTTTAATTTGCCACACGGTTCTAACAGTTATTTATTATGAATAAGCTATAGCAATAATTTATGACTAATCAAATTGATCGTAATACATGAATAATTCGTATTTTGATGAGAATTCCAATCTAGCATTAATTTAGTGAATCGAATGAGTCCCAAGGACTTGCGATGAACTTGAATTATTGCTGTTACAAAGAGGAAGATTTATCTTCCGTATAGAATTTTATTTCCGTATTGTCCGCAATGCGATGCACTAATTTCAACCGATCACCGCGTGCACGTGATCGCGAATTAGTGTATCACGTAAGTTGAGTGAAAATTACAAAATTGACTAAATTCACTAGATTTTACTCAATAAAATTATAAATATTCCAATAAATTTACTCACTTTTGTAATTTTCACCAAGTTGTCTGTTTGCGATTTTTAACAGCGTACGAGTTGCATGTATCCAATCATGCTATCGGATGGTATGAATGTAACTCGTCTTCCATCATAAGAGTGGGGAAGGCGGGGCAGGGGAAATCGTAATTGTTAGCAAAATATTTACGTAACTCTATTTACAGCGTGAAACATCCGAGAGCAACGCAGGAAAAAAAACATTACTACGCCCATCATCCCTGCGTGACTCGTTCTCTTCCATCTCTCGCGTTACACGCACACGGAACGAGCAGTGCAGGAAAAAAAAAACAGGATATTTCGCGCATATTTCGAATTCCACGCATCGTCGTGTACGCATGCATCGCATGCATGAAAATATTGCATCATCGGTCGTGAATCGTGGGGCTCGCGTAAACATCGCCGTAAACAAATTCGTAAGAAAATAAATCGCTTTTCGTGTAATCGTATGGGGAATCGTATGACATTTCAAGTGGCTCCTTATTTGTTGATATCTTGTTAAAGGAAACGGTGACGTGCAGGAGAATAGGTTCAATCTTTTTGTTTTGCATCTTAATGAAGACTTTTTATCCCGTGATAAAATTGTTTGGATAAAGGTTACTTTCTCGGTAATCATATGCGCTTAATGGTAGGTTATTACACACGGTGTATTATACAATATATCCTTACAACACATATCCTTACAATATAAATTATACGTTTTTTTCGCAGTAAACACAACGATATGGAATAATTGAGCAGTCTTTTGTTTTTACTCGTGCAATAATTATGTAAGATCGTTTCACTTATTTGTTCAAAGTTAAAACATTTCTTTCCGTAAGTAAAATGCTGACGATATTGAAATGTCTCTACTCATAAAAGTACTCTGTTTTTTAAAAGCGAAATATAACATTTTAAGTGTTTCTAAATATATTAAGCCGAATCGCGCACGTACGACGATACTCACTTGGGTTTATTTATCTTGTAAAAATTTATAGTTGTGTTTCCACACAATAGATGTATATTATAATTATATGTTCGTTGTATTTTATGTATTTTATATATATATCAATAATTATCGATAACTTTTAAATATAAATCAAACATTTTGCGTTAAAAACGAAAAATTATTGTGAAAGCGGAAAGCGCGTTTTTATTTTAAAACGGATACAGAACAATCCTTCCGCACACTCCGTTTTTATTTTTACTCGTATGACTCACTACGTCGACAAAAACTGAGAAGCAGCACTTATGACACGCGACTCATCATCAATTCTCCTGATTTTTTGCGAGTAAATTACGGAGCGGTCAAATCATTTAACATTCACTGAAAAAATGATGTTCTCACCTTAAGAATATCTCTTGTTTTTTCTTTTAACAATACACCAGATTAATAACGGATATATTGATTTTTATAAGAATATATAGGAAAGAGAGATTTTTATTCTATTTCTAGAACTCATTTTCTTCTGCACAAATATGAAAGGAAATTTTAAAATATTGAACCTTAAAGAACTGTTTTCCGCCAATAGCGAAGGTGAAAAACAAAATAATAAAAATTATGATTATTGATCTTTAAAACATGACGTTGTCTGAAACAAATAAGCTGTTCGAGCTTTTACTACCGTCTTATCCATTATTTAAATATCACGATGTTTTAAGGTTTTGAGTACCAAGCACTAAACCTCGAACGTTTTCGACTTGGTAAAAACGTTCCTCGAGAAAAATTTGAGCTTGGAAAAATTTCGACACATTATTTAAAACGGACTGATGAAATTTCAGCTTCGCAATTTTATATTCTTATGAAGTAAGCTAAATATAACGTTACATATCGTTAAAGTATACGAAGCGTAATAAAAGAAACAATATCTTAAAATAAAAATTTACTTAATACAAAAAGATATTTCTTCGGTGAGTTCTAAGAACTTATTTACTTGCAGTCAAGTTAAAAATTTCTTAATTGAAATATTTATGTAAATAAAAGAAAGAAATAGTTTTTAACCAAGTAATTTTTTCTTGCGGTTCTAGAAAATATTTACCATTAGACTATTTTTATGTTCAAGATAATTAGTAGATTTATTAATTGAAGAAGAAAACAATTTAATTAAGTTTATCAATATTATTAGCTTTTAAATGTAAAAAGTGTAAAAATAGAAGATTACATGCTTACGATAATTTGCCCATTTACTTAAAGTATTTTTACTTAAACAGGAGAAGAAACAAATGCTTTCATTAAGATACATAGTTTTAAGAAAATATATTTTTTTATTAAAAAAGAATTTTTTTCTCAGTGGACAATTTATATTATATCGTAATCGTAAATAGTTCGAAAACTGAAGTATAATTTTACGAAAGGCATCATACGCGAGATGAAGAAACCGACGACGTAAAACTATCTATAACATGCGCAATTATTTGATCGAATGTGTCATTAATAAGTAGCTCTTGCGAGAATGCAGTAAGATAAATTGAGGAATGTGTTTTTTATCCATCTCTGTTGCTGATCCATTTGCAGTCCTTTTAGGAAAATCAGCAGCAGGATTGAATATTCATAAGGTTACCTGCGCCTGTTACACATGCGAATATAACAATGGTTTTACGGGTCTGGTGCACGTGCACCGGCGTGACATTGACCAATTGTGAGCGCGAGTCGTTTCAGCCGTACGCATCGGAAATTACTTCCGGCAACCGGATCGCTGATACATCCTGCGCGATCAGTCCGGTGATTATCCCATTCTGCGGTTTTTCATCGCGTGTTACAAATTACACGGCTTCGGAAAGTGCGCGAGCGTGGCACTACGAAGCTCGTGTCGCTCGCTAACGTTCCATGTTAACGATGACCACTGGTACCTTTCATTATTGAAATATGTCGCTCGAGGTGTTACGTAATATTTCAGTGCGATCTCACATTGGTACTTATCGGAATTACGTCGGGGCTTTTGCGTTGCGCAATGAAAAGTTTTATTTGTAAGACGCAGTTGACTTTTAAAAAATTGTGTTCTTTGTAGGATATATTAATGTTGACGCTTTCGATCCTTGACAAATAATTTATTTACTTTAAAAAAAGAGTTAATAACGTCATTTTTTTAAGTCAAATAAATTGTTATTTTTACTTTAACTTAAGAGAACCAAGTTAAAGATAGGACATTTTTTCAAACATTTAGAAAATTGTGAAAAAAATTAGATTGTTTTATATTACATTTGAAAGTAGGAAAAAACTTAGCTGCGATTTTTTTATCTGCACTGAGAAAAAATTTTAATAATTATTTGTTTAAATACCTATTTACATTTAGTAAATATTTTATTGCAATAATATTTATTTAGTACAAGAATCACTAATGTAGTTTAACTATCATTTTTAATTAAATAAATATTTATGTACCGTAAATAAAGATTTCATACAAGTATTCAAACAAATATTAATTAAAATTTTTTCTTAGTGTGGATAAAAAATTATTTCAGAAATAGATATATGCTCTAATTAAAATATAATTCATAATAAAATAAGAAATAATAAAAAAATTAAAATTTTTTAATTTAAGTAAGTACTACTTACTTTAAATATGCAAGATGATTTGTGTTTCAATGCGATGATGCGAAGATCAGTTCTATAAAATAAAATTATTTATAAAATAATTAAAACAATCAATCAAAACTTTGTATAAATCATCTTGCATACTTAAAGTACTTATACAAAAAGATTGAGATTTTTTAAATGCTGTAAAAAATAATTTAATATTTTTAATAACAAATAGACTATAAGTATTAATATTAAACACATTTCCAAATTTTATTTACTCTGCAGAGGCTGTACGTCCTATACATCCTTAAAGAAACGATTTCATCAACTTTAACATAACTTTTTTTACTGGGTGTATACGCTTTTACTATTAGACATGAGATCTCGTCTGTTAACCGAAAATGTCAATATTTATTATGTACTTATCATTTCATGGTATTTCTCTCTCTCTCTCTCTCTCTCTCTCTTTCTCTCTCTTTCTCTATTTTTCTCCTTAATCGTTTCCTCAGTTTACTTAACCGGTTTATTGAGAAATTACATTGTTAGAAACGCCGAGTTTGCAAACTCGACAGCATCGATTTTCTTTCAAGGATTGTTATATCCCCATTTATATATGGTAACGAAATAAATGTACAATGTGCGAACAGCTGGTCAATAATGACTCCTACAACTTATACGCTACTTGCGGCAAGTTCGAATAGTTGCAGGCAATATAAAGTTTTACCACAATGTGTTGAATGTCGCGATGTAAGTACCGCTATCTCGCAGGCACTTGCGGTTGTCTGCGAAGTCGAGACAGTCTGCGCCCGATTTGAAGGCTACGAAAGATACGAAAACGCACAACCTCGATATTTATTGTCCCATTAAGGGAATTTGTATTGTGTGAGCGAAATCAGGTTGAAGCGGAATGCAAACGAATCGCATTCGATGACAAAGCCGGAGGACCCTCTCGCCCGCGATCTGTGCTCCTAATTAATTCAAACAACATTAATTTATTTATTGAAAGGAATAAATTAAATACTCGAACACTCGATATATCTCTCTGAAATAAACGTTTACACGCGAACAGAGGTACTCTAGTAGATGATAAAATATCGGAATGCAGTAGTGTAGGCTTCCAACTCGAATTATATCATATCACTCAATCGTATCGTTCAGCTTCGCTCTATCAAATAACGAAAGCGTTATCGAATTTATTTATCACCTCCTATACAATTATAGCAATTTTATAGATTATTTTAAGACTCCACGTCTGTCGGACGTCTTCGGCGTCGAATTGAACGGGATCTCACGTTCTTTCGATCGCGTACCGATCGGTGCATCGGGTCCTGACGGTAGGTCGCTAAGTGCAACGGCTTACGTTAATGAGCGCACAGCATTTTAGCATATCGGCGACAATTGTGCCGAAGTCGCGCGGAGTTCGTTAGCGCGACTTGATCGCGGCTCTTCCTCCTAATGTTCCGTATCTTCCTTTCGACAAAGGGGAAAAAAGGAGCTGTCGGGAAAGAGAGAGACGCGGCGGCTGCAACGACGGCGATCTATTAATAGAGCGCGGACGCGTTACGGATGATTGTCGTTATGCGCTTGGAGCGATAACCGAGTTTTGTGTTAACGTCGGACGGTCAATCGAGGCCGGGCTGAAAGGCGGCCGCGGACTCCTCGCGCTTTGACGGGATTCACGCTCGTGAGGAACGCGTCGCCGCTGCCGCTGCCGCCGCCGCGCCGGTGCAGCGTGCGTACGGCTTCGCGTCGACGGCAGACAGCCTCGCCTCAAACCCATTTCGCCAGATTACATAAACTGGCATTGTAAAGTAGAGCTATGAGAAAAAGGAAAGAATGAATGAACGAATTCGCTTTTTTTTTGTTAGGCGTTCCGGGATGACGCTCCGGACAATCTCCTCGAGCGGAGGAACGTTACAGATTGGCAAGGCTAAAATTGCGTAATTGAGACAAATAACGATAGTGGAACATGCATGAAAGAGAAAAGAAGGAACGTTTTTATATAAATAAAATAGAAAAAAAAGAGAGAGTTTGGCTCTCTCGTTACAGGTTGATGCGTTTGCTTGTCGAGTACATAGAAAAAGAACAGTATTAAGTTTAGTATCAAATTAAAGCTAATACATTTAACAATCATTGTTTTGTACATAAGCAAGAAGTTGTATTGTTTCTTATAAATTTTTCAAATTGATTACATTTCTTCGGTACAAATATTTATGTATTTAACTCAAATACATGGCATACTATACTTGAACTTTAAGTATTTATATATTTAAGTGTGTGTGTGTGTGTGTGTGTGTATGTGTGTGTGTGTGTGCGCGCGCGTGCGTATGCGTGTGTGTGTATATATTTAAGCATTTATGTATTGCTATATATATATATATATATATATAGCAATACATAAATGCTTAAATTGAAGAAATTTAATCAAATTGGAAATTGTAGTCAAGTTAACAACTTTTTTCTCAGTGTACATAATTTAATCCTCTTTAAATATTTGGATAATAATTTTAAATTTTAACAAAACATTTTTATTTTAATATGTTATAATAGTATCTGAAATGTTTAATTGTTTTAATAATAATAGTATTAAAAAATTGTAATTTTTGAAGGTATTGCTATTTTTTATCCAATATTTGTTCTGCTACTAATAAAAATAATTATTATTGAATAATAAGAATATATATTTTTTTAAATAAAACTACAAAATTCTTCATATAAGCAAGTTACGTCTGCTTAACAGTATAATTTTATTTTAATGTTCAACACTTTGAAATAAAAATATTCTCAAAACAAGAATGTTCTTTCTTCCGTGTAAAATTATCGGTAAGACTACTATTGAAGTAATTCCGTTAGAATTTTCACAAATCGACATTTAACACGCTCTAATTCGTTGTTCCATTTGCAGAACTCGTTCGGCAGACCCGACGACATCGTCGCCGCCGAGACGCTTGCGAATCACGTGCGGTGCAACAACTCCTTCGTACACGCCGTGTTCCAAGCGCAATTCCGGTCTAGTCTGACTTGTCCGAGATGCCACCGGCAGTCAAACACCTTCGACCCCTTCCTGTGCGTGTCGGTGCCGGTGCCGCAGAATCATCGGCAGATGAATCTCTATGTGAACGTCCTCTACACGTCGCAACAGCCGCGGCAAGTCAAGATCGGCGTGAGCGTGAATCAGGCGGCCAACGTGAGGGAGCTTCGAGAAATCTTGGCCAGCGACACCGGCGTAGACGAGAATCACATGCTACTGACTGAGATTCATGACGAAGGATTTCACAGGTTAAATTGCAATTTAAAAATATTGCATTTTAAACATATTACACTTTTGAATATAGCGATGAAATGGGAATAGTTTTAATAGCGCTGAGAATAAATTTTATTCGCGCATTGCATTCAAAAGAAAGCACGGAGAATGCAAAGGTATGAAAATATAATTTGACAACTTTTTTTTATTGTTTTACAATTTTTCATCTGCTTGCTTTATCTACTAAGCGTCTTATGTAAAAATAATGGAATAAAGAAACGATATCTTCCTTTTTCTTCCTGCAGAACCTTCTCTGACTGTCAGCCTCTATCCGTGATTATGGAAAACGATCCACTTTACTGCATTGAGCTACCGCAATTGAAGGAACCAACGGAGCAAGCGTATATCTTGTTGGTTTGGATCAACGTTCTCGTGAAGGGGGATCTGAAGCAACGTTTCGGTAGCCCGTACACGATGCAGGTGTCACGCGAGACGTCTTACGAGGATCTGCAGAAACTTCTGCTCAAGGAGATGCATAGCACGCTAGCGGACGACGTTCTCACAACCAGCCAAAGTCCAGGACTCTTCAATATCCGCGTGGCAGATCCGGCAGCGACGCCGATACAAGACGAACATCCTTGTATCGATCCCTGCGTGGAACATCCACTTTACACGGAGCAGATCGAGCAAGCGTTGGCGCTCTGCGCCGACGATTCGGGTCCGCAACATGTAAAGCTAATTCTCGAGTGGGACGAGGCCACCAAATGTAATATAATACAGGACGACAGCGACCAGATCGAGGAACATGCAAGCGTGAAACAGTTAAAAACTAATTCCGAACTGGGCGGCGCGGTTACCCTGGAGGAATGTTTCGATCTGTACACGCGAGCGGAGATACTGGGCGCGGAGGACGCGTGGCATTGTCCCTACTGCAACAAGAAACAAGAAGTCGTAAAAAAACTGGGTCTCTGGTCATTGCCCGATATATTAGTCATACATTTGAAAAGATTTCGTCAGCAGTCCAAGCAACGGTCAACGTCCAAGCTGACTATGCTGGTGGACTTTCCTTTATATGGTTTTGATATGACACCGCATCTCGCCCACAATGGTGTTCAGACGACGCATAACAACGTCACCAGCCTGGGTGGTCTGGGTTGGTCGCCTTGGAAGAAACCGCGGCCGCGGCAACACAACATCCCCAAGTATGACGAGAATGTCTACGATCTCTACGCGATATGTAATCATCACGGGCAGGATCTGCAAGGTGGACATTATACGGCGTTTTGCAGAAATCCATACGATACGCAGTGGTACTGCTTTGACGACACACGCGTGGAAGCGGTTAATGACACTAATTTGATCACAAACGCGGCGTACATGCTGTTCTATCAGCGAAGAGGCCTGTCCAATAACTCCACGGGAAATTCGTCCGCGGCATCCACGAGTTCAGCTGGTTCCGGTCTAGATCACTGGGTGTCGAAAATGCCACCGTTTTATTTTAATAATAAAAGTACCAGTGATGTAACGAACAATAAGCAAAGTAAATCGCAAGAAATATTATGCCAGGAGAAGATCGTCGAGGAGAAGAATATGACCAACTTCACCAGAGGCTGTGGCAATTACGCGACTCTGCAGCCTAAGAAGAGGAACGTTGCAACGGAAACCGATATCGGACAGATTGATCATTACTCGGACGACGAAGCACCTTGTAGAAGAGAATGGGTAGGCAATACATGTTATTATTTAAATCAGATAGATTTGTGATAAAAGAATTAACACTTTTTTTATAATATTAAATGGCAAAAATTAATTGAGTTATCTTCATCGTGCATTAACATTTGATTGTAGGCCTCTCCGAAACCCGTGCGAAAGACTTCATCCATCACGTTGACGCCACACATACCGCCAGCAATAATTCAAACTGCTAGCAGTGATCCAAATACAACAGTGATACACGAATCTACGTTGTAACACACAATTTAAGTCAGGCTGAAAAGTCTGGCTCGAGCAATGCTCAATGTACAGTGCCTGGTGTGCCGTGATGTTTGAATAACATCGAGTGGCGAGATTAAAAAAAAAAAGAAGAAAGACAATTTCGATAGAGTATATAAATCCGTTATTTTTCGATTACTGGAGTACGATATGCTGAGAGACGACGAAAGATCGTTCTTTCATCTCGAATTTATATAGAAAACGCTTTCTGATATGGACGCCGAAGTGACTGACGGATTTCAACGGCGCGTGCTTCTCTTCGCGCATGTTATTTCAAGAGGTGTAATAAATCTTCACGCAGACGTGCGTGATATTTCGAACGATGAGTATAGAAATACGAGGCATTAGTAATTTTTGTAATTGTAATACCGTGTTTGTAATACAGCTCGCGTGGATTGTATTATATGATAGCAGCTAAGATAGCTTTTTAAAAGAAGACAAATCTTATACTCAATATATGAAGAATTGCGTATATTCTTAAGAGAAGAAAAAGAATTCTCTAGTATTTATATTATACAATTAGATACCTTGAATGCAATAGGCAACTAAATTCTACCTATGTCCAGAGGAGGGAATGGATATTTCCGGAGCGATTTAGCGCAGTCGCAGCGCGTCTATGTTATGTCAACGCAAACGTCGTTCGCGTCGTGTCATCATCTTACAATGAAAGTATATGACAATAATGGAAAAAAAATTTGTACGTTACAATCCTGCGTTAAAAATACACACCTCATTTTTTTTTACAATTAATCGTTTCTGGACATACTGTAGCTACTCGACCGTTGCTTTGAGAATCTATGCTTATAACTGTAATATTTATATTATATCTGTATCATCCACTAGTGGCCTTATCTAAGTAATTAATACTGATACACTCGCGTCACATTATTAAGCATATTAATCGTGTATTACTCACAAGCGTTTTATTTTAGATATTGAGACTGTTTTTTGCGAGAGTCACCGAAATCGTGTAACGTTAATTTTGCAATATTCTTGTCTGATTTAGGCATCTCATTTAGGAGAAGCACCTGTGAGAGTTATAGTTTATATATCACAGCCTACAGTCAAGTTCTTCCAATGACTGTGTGGACTCAGCGCTCCGCTAATGCGAAAAAAAGGGGCGATCAACTTTAGAAAACGCTATGGCTTTTCTACGTAACAAGGAGAACAAGATAAATCCACAGTTGGTTTCTTATCGCGATTGAATATATTTCAATCTCCCAATTTTAACAATCATTCCAATCGGATATTGAGTAGAGTACGAACGTGAGAGCAAACGAGAACGTGATGAAAGCAAGAATTTATAAATAAATAAAATATATATATATATATATATATATATATATATATATATATATATATATGTATATATATGTATATGTATGTATGTATGTATGTATGTATGTATATGTATATATGTATGTATGTATGTATATGTATATGTATATGTACACATACAAGATTATATGAGTGAAAGATGTTTAAGTTATTTTATTAATTAACATTTTATTACTAGTCACATGTATCATGAACACGGGTAATTAGTAACAACGACTAGAGTGCAAACGGCAAAGTTGTGTCGCGAGTTACTACCCGTTATTATGATTTTAGAAGTTCCGTCAATCGACTGAGGATGTACTCTCACATATATACACTCACATATACATGTTATTAAATATGACTTATTCTTTTGTTGAAATAAATAGAGGATGTATATATATGTACGGGAGAAATGTGTCATTCCACTTTTGTGCACGTTGCAGTACACAGTAATTCAGTCGTTTTCGATCTACGGCTCTCGTCGCGTGCGTTGCATTTTTTGTTACACGTTTACAAAGATAAGCGGGAAAAGGTGTCACGCGATATTATACCAATTTGTTGCATTGGACCGTATATATACATATATATGTATACATGTATGCGTACCTTGTCTTTTTGAATATCTTTTTAGGATTAGCGGTAACTCTCTTCTGCGAAACTTCTTTACTTATCGACCAAATAAACGGGGACTTAAGTAACCGAGACGACGCTGCAACTCTGATATCTTACCGACGATATGACAGAAATCGTGAATGATTTGAAAATAAATACGATGAGACAAAGTGTGAGATGTTTTTCTTTTCGTTCTGCATCAGGACGATATTTTTTGGCTTTGTCCTTTGCGAAAAGACGAGCGTTCGTTTAATTCCAAACTCGGTGTAATATATTTAAAATTGAAAAAATTATTTAATTTAATTTAATATACATATTTTTGAAATTTAAAATTTGGTGTTAAGTATATTATAAAATTTTTAATATCTAGAAATATAATATAGAAAAAAATGAAGCAGTTGAAAAAGCAAATCTTGTCATAATAAAATTTACGATAAATGTGGCCAAACTTAACTGGTAGGATTGCTTAAAACAAGATTTCCGTAAGTTAAAAATAAAATAATTCTATTCATGTTAACAAAATAGTACAAATAACTTTTAATAATCGCTAATCAACTTGATTAGATTAATTTAATAATAGACTTATTTAGGGCAAAATTTTAATACATTCTATGCAATTCTCTAATCTTTTTTTTCTGTATGTTAAAATAATTCTACCCTATTAATGAAATAGTACAGTTAGTTTTTATTTGATAAATTAATTGGTGTCACGTCAAACGTGACCAAGCTCTAATTAACTTATTAACGTTTGTATGTATTGTTTTATTAATAGAGATGTGTAAACTAATCAATACGAATCACATGTATTGACAATCTTATAAAATCATATTCAAAATGACTATATCAATCTATATTAATTTTTCTCTATTACATAGAAATCTTTTATTATCTGAATATTAAAATTCAACGTAACAACAATGTTAATTGTTAATTAAAAGTTACGTTTCAACGAGTCGATTCGATTCGATCCGACATCAAAAAGCCTTCATTCGCATATGTTTACTTGTTAACGTAGATCATATTATTAATATCTTGTTCGACAAACGGGAGAAGAGATCAGGGATCAGGGACGCCTAGATAGTGGCATAATTGAAAATAGTTCCGCGAGCGACTCCGGCGAGTTAACGAGTCGCCGCCGATCAAGTCGATCGGAGTTTGATCAAAGTCGCCCCGAGAGTGCGTCGTCATCCGCGTCTCGATTGCCCTCGCGGCGCCGCGTGCACTCTTTCATCCTGGATGAACGTGCGCTCGGTGCGCTCGGTGCGCTCGGTGCGCTCGTCTCGTCTCTCGCACACGGAGAGTAATCCGGAGCTGAAGCGAGCATAAGCGAGAGAACGAGAAGTCGCGCGCGCGGTGCGGCCCGGCCGTAAATCCTTGCCGCTTGCGCGCGACGCGCAACGAAAACGCGATTGGCCGCGACGGTCGCCCCACCCCGGGCGCGCGTCGCTGCGCTCGTCAGTCGGGCTCGGAGCACGGCAGAGCACGGTCGGGTGCGCGTCGTATGCCGTCGGTCGTCGTTCACGTACGCGAGCGTACGGGTTTCTCACTGAGAGGAAAAAATCGAGGTAAGAGGTAGCTGCCGTTCCCTCGTCGTTTCGTCGCGCGCTTCGCCTCGCCTCGCCTCGCATCGCGCGCGATGCCCCGATCGACGCTCTCGATCTCGCCGTCTCGCGTCGACGGTGGTCCACAGGGACGCGAGAGGGGCGGGGATGCAAGGGCCGGACGGGAAAGGGGTGGAACCACCGTCGCGCTTCTGTCACGCGAGCCCACCGTAGCCGCCGGTGGGACGTGGGACACCGCCGCCGCTCTCCTCTCGGACTCGCCCTAACCGATATACGTATACCGTTCGCGCGTCGCGCGTTGCGTCCCGTGCGGGACGCGCGGCGTGCGTTTTCTCGTGCTCGGACGCCACAAAGAACGCGCGTCACCTCGCCGTACACTCGCGAGATAAGCGAGATCGAAAGAAAGAGAGAGAGAGAGAGAGAGAAGGAGAAGACGATATGGTGTACGTAGAAAGAGAGAAAGAGAAAGAGAGAGGAAAGGAAATAGAGGAGCCTGATGGCGCTCACGGTCGTCTTCGTGTGTACTCTCGGGGATCGATACACGGTACACACTCGGGCCGACGGCGTGTGTGGGTGCAAGAATACATTACACGAGCCTCTCGTGAAACGCGTCGGTTGTGTGTATGTGTGCGTGGGAACGAGAGAGAGAGAGAGAGAGAGAGAGAGAGAGAGATAGAACGAGCGAGAAGCTGTTGAGACGATGCGGAGTGCGTTTCGTGGAGCTGGATTTCGTCGCAGGCCTCGGTAATCAAAGAAATCCCACCAGATGTTGCGTAGCGTGGTCCGAGGAGCTCGTAAAAGCCGGGTGTTCGTATAAAGTCGCATGCGGCGGCCGGCTGCGCGTAAGAGGCCGGAGAGAAAGAGAGGGACGGACGAACGGACGGAGGCGAATACCGAAACCGCCTTTTTTTCCCCGAGAGGAGTCTCGGTGTCGCGCGCGCGGATACACCGGATACGCGGATGTGTATACCGCCTTCTCGTATACCGCGCGCCGCCGGGTTATCGAACGGACTCATTTCCTCGCGCATGCAACGCAAGGCGACGTCGGAGGAGAAACGTCGCGCGCCGCGTCGTCGACGTCGACGACGACGAGCGTGGAGCGACGATATGATCGAAGGTGGTGGACGCGGAGCGGTTTACTACCACCGGCGATTACGATGGGTCGATGACTTTTTAGCGTGCGACAGCGTGCGCCGACCCTAGGTTCCCTCCTTCTTCTCCTCCTCGTTCTCCTCCTTCGCCCGTGGCCCGACGACTATCGGGTCCGGGAAGGTGCCGCGGGGCGTGCTCGCGTTTCGGAGAAAGATTTCGTCCTTCCGGGGGCGAAGGACGACGCCGCGAAATTCGGAGCGACTTGTTCGAGCTCTGACTAACTTGAACGATTAGTGTAACTTGTAGACGGAGTCGCTTCCAACAAAAGTCGCTTCCTAGCTGTGTAATTCGTTCTTAATCTTATCTTTCTCTCGCGTCGGGCAACGAAAAGTACATAATTGTTAACCAAAGACATTATTTACAGATATTATTTGATAAGTTAATCGGAGTTTAATGGAATCCTTAACGATCCGGACGAAATTGTTAGGGAAACGTACGACGAGTGGGGAGTATTCCGAAAACTCCCTTCGTAAACTCCAGCTCGATCTTTAAACTTCGATTGCGAAATGAAAGTACCAAAGTAGACGTCAGAACTTAATGAAATAAATTTTTAATTTGATACTTGATGAAAAAAAATTATAGAGCTGTAAGTAAAACTCTAATGAAATGAATTAAAAGAATACGAAAAAATTATTTCTTAAGTTTCGAAATTTTGGGAGATGCTTGTACTAAATGCGCAAGAAATATATATTAATTTTACTAAAAATATATTTCCAAAATTTGTTTCCAAATAATCTTAAAGTGTTACATTTTTTGTGTTGATTTTTTTACATATTTGTGTTACTTCTTAATATATCTTGTGTTATATTAACACAAAATTTTGAGAGGACCATACATTTGGAGCATGCAAAGCATATTTAACATAAATTGTTTTCAACTGATTATGAGAGACAAATTTTTTTTTAATGAAAAAATATATTTTCTTAAAACCATATATTTTGATGTAAGCATTTGTTTATTCTGTTTAAGTACAAATATTTTCTTTTAAGTAAATAGACGTATTACGTTGAGTATATAATTTTGTATTTTTACATTTTTTACACTTAAATAGTAATTTTATAAATATACTAATAATATTATTAAACTTAATTAAGTTGTTTTCTTATATTTAAAAATCTGATTATTTTGAATATAAAAATAATCTAATAGCAATTTCTAAAAATATTTTCTAAAACTGCAAGAAAACATCATTTGAACAAAAATGATTTCTGCATTCTATTTACATAAATATTTTAATTAAGAAATTTTTAACTTGACTGCAAATAAATAAGCTATTCGGATCAATCGAGTAAATAGCTCTTTTCGTTTTAAATAAGATTTTTTTATTTTAAGACATTTTTTTGTCAGCATAGATTCATAAATATTTTTTTAGAGATTTTTAAAATCATTTTAAATAAATGAAAACAGTTGAAATTGAAGTACTCATGCTACTAAAAATTTATAGATTAGAAGCTCCTAAAATATCTCACGTATAGTATTGTGAAACAGCTATCTTCGAAACATTGACGCATAAAAATTGACGCATGACGAATCAATTGCGCCAGACCGTAAACAGATCCGTCAATCGATAATCGAATCTTCTAATCTCAAGTAACGCCGTGTCACATTGTTGAGAGAAGGACGAGACCTTCTTTTACTATCATTCCGACTGAAACTTTCACAGACGTTCCATTCGTTACTTCGATGTCGATCTGCGAAAACTTTTTCCGAGGAGGACGCGAAAATGCGCTGTATTATGGACGAGGCATGTAAAGTACGAGGCAACTTTAGAAAAATACATGCGCGGGAAGCATTAGAGAGACAATTCCTTAAATATTGCATCGCGAAAGGGAGCGTGCGGCCTAGAAACGCACGCGGAAGGAAGAGGAATGAGATGGCAGAGGAATGCGGAAAGTTATGCACCACGTGCACATACTTATCATTTATGTTCCTTTTGTTTGCGCTTTCCGCGTTTATGGCTCTGTCCATTTTAGTCACGTTTTTGTATTTTAGCACACCCTACCACGTTTCGCCGCTATCTGTTCTTCCTTCATTGCAGGCCTGCAGATATACGGCTTTTTTCCCTCCTACTCCCCCTCTGAATGCATTGAGTGCAGAAAAGTACGACCGCAAGAGAGCATCGCATAATCTTTCTTTTTCGTGTCGTCAAAGCGCGGTCGCGCTTGCTTCGTACTTTATTTCTTGCCTCTTTCCGCCTCTGATCAGATCAACTTATCAGATTTTAAATTCAAAAAGCGTAGTTAAAACGAACGGAGCAATTCCATTCCTCAATTTCATTTTAAATATACAATATCAAACGTAGAAAGATTAAATTGACAAAAAGCACAAATCTGCTTATTTTGATAAAAATATGAATTTTGAGAAATTTTTAATCGATTTACGTATAAGTATAAAAAAAGACATTGTTTTAAATTAATTCCTGTTCTACCACATGAAAAAAATATTTCTTTTTAGTACCATTAATCTCAATTTCAACTATCTATATTTTCATTTATTTAAAATGATTAAAAAATTTTTTTTTAATTTATGAATATATACAGTTAAAAAACATTTGTATCAAATTTAACATGTATCGCTCCAAACGGTTCACTCAAATTTTAGTGTAAATTCAACACAAGATCGATTAAAAAGTAACACAAATATTATGAAAAGAACACAAAAAATGAAACACCTTAATACAATTTAAAAACAAATTTCGACAATTTTTTTTAAATAAAATCAATATTTATAATCTGTTAATGTACAATTTGTTTATCTTAGAATTAAATTATTTTTTCAATTTTTTTTATCGTTTAAAATTACATTAATTTTTGTTATTTGCTCATTTACTTATTTATTTATACGTTGTGTTATTTTAACACAAAATGTTGAATATTAAATTAATATTATCACATAAATACAAAATATTTTCTACTATGTACTTTCGAGATTTTACACTGAAAAAAATGTTATTTTTAAATAAACTTTTTTTAACATTTCTTTGATTAAAAATATTTTCCTAAGTTTAAAAATAAATTACTTTGTACTAATATTTATTTAAATTAAAGGAAACAATTTGCTCGGAAGAAACTTTTTTCAATGTAGAACAAATATCTGCTTTATTTTTGGGAAAAAATCAAGTGTACAATGACAATGAGAAAAAAGTTTGACTGAATTTTTCAACTTGATTAAATTTCAAATACATAAATGCTTAAATTAAAGTTCAAGCATTTTATGTATTTAAGTTAAGTATATAAATACTTAAACTGAAGAAATTTAATCAAGTTGAAATATTTAGTCAATTTAACAACTCTTTGTTCTCAGTATAATAAATGCATAACTTAAACACAAACCTTTAAAATTTTGAGAAACTTTCATGGATAAAAATCAATCGGACACGGAATATGAGATGCCTTATGAATTAATTTTCGAGCCATGTTCGAGCCAAGAATATCACTCTAAAATGGGATCAGGGCATTGTGGTATGTTGAATTGCGATAATTAGTTATGTAATTATCGCAATTCCACATTCCGCAATGTTCTTGGCGATATAACCGTCCCGATGTCAAGTGTCGAGACTTTACATGCAGAAAGTTCTGAAGTACAGAAACTTCGCGTTATCAGTCACTCTTATCATGAACGCGTGATTAATTTTGCATCACCGTGAGCCCGTTTCGTCGCCGACGTTCGCGATCGCATCTCGATCGGGACGAACGGCGGGATGAAGAAGACGCGATCGATTCGCATAGCGAGCTCGGTGGTCTTCTCGGCGTCTACGAATCCGTCGTTCATCCCCGATCGCTCGAAGTTTCTCGCGGGGTCACCGTACGGCCTCATAGACGACGTTATAGTCACGTTATAGTCGATCGATCGTAGCAGTTTGCATGTCGCGATGCCGACCGGCAGCGCGATCGGTCGATGACTTTTTACGCGCGATTCACTCGAGTCGGCGGCTTGCGGTCGAATTACCGTTTTAATGCCGAAAAAGACCAATCTGTTCCTCCATTGAGACAGTGGAAGACCACGTTGCGGGTACGCCGGAACGATGAAAATTTTATTCGGGAGAGAGAAAACCGAGAGGGAGAAAGAGAGACGAGTGTGCGGGAAAGCTCCTCTCGAAAAAAACTTGCGCATAAGTGCAATATGAATTCATAAAACGACGCGTCTCGTTGAAGGGTGTCTTTAAAAGTACTGATGAATTGAGCGAGCGATAACAATGGCGCTAAACAACGAATGTCTAGACGCGAGAGAAACTCAACAGTCCGCACTATTATCCGTTTACAGGCTTCAAACATCTATTTTCCGGAAGGTTTGTCTCTTGTGACAAAGCATGGTTTTTTTTTCCCTTTACTCGATATTGCCGGGAGAAGCGTAGGCTACGTTCGCGTTACCTGCACATTCTACGCTTTATGTATTTAAAACGAAATAGGCGTCGTATGCGGCTCGAGCGAGGGAGGGAAAAAGAATAAGTCTGCAGACGAGCGCAGAAAGTAAAACGTGCGGCACGAATGAACTATAATGGAGGAATTAGCTCATTCCTTCACACCCTAAAGCTAATTTAAAATCTAAACTTGGCAACTTGGATATTTTATATTTTTACTGTCTAAAGTTTTTTTTTACAATTGAAATATGTGCTTCTGAATATTTAAAATACAATCTTAAATTTATGCAATTTATGTATCTATTAAAATGGTATCGTAAATTTTATTTATTATTTTTTTTGTTTTAAATAAGCGTTTTACCTTTTTACGGGAATATAAATAGACGTAATATTATATGCAAAGTTTCAAGTTCACTCTGGGATATTAACAATAAATTATTTAGAAATATTTCTAAATTCTCTGCACAATCTATTTATTAATGTAAAGACTGCTGCTCGATATCTCTGTTTTCTTTCTTCGAGTTTATCTCGTATCTTCTGGCTACGTTCTTTCTTAATTCATCATTAAATTTAACTATCGCGCAGTTTTGCGCGAATGCCAGAGTTGATAACAGTTGATTACAGTTTTTAGTTGAGCTTCTCACTTTCGTAACTAGGGTATCGACTTTCAGAGTATAACGTCCGCATAAGTACGTACGTTGCACGAAGCTGATGGTGTTAATATTAAGTTCGAACTATATTGCGCAAAGTTAAATAAGTTTGGGGGCTCCTTCGAACAGTCGAAGCTGTGTCCGAAGTAAACGCTGAAATTCCGCTCCATTTGTCTGCCTTGTTAACATTCTTTCACGCTTGAAACGAAATCAAAGTGCACCCTCTACCTGGAAACGAGGAGGAACAATGCACTTTATCGCACGCCGCTGAAAGAGAAGGACAGGAGACCGCAGAAGAATGACGATGCGAGCCAGGATGTGACAGCACATAGATGGATCGTAATATAAGCTGCCTTCATTTAAAATCGCGGCATGATTGGCGGTGACTTTATTTATCACTCATACAATAACGTGCTCGTACCGTGAGTCAATATGAATGCGCGTGATACTCGAACCGCAGGTTTCTTCCGGCGCAGGAGATATAACCGCCGATTTATCGAACGGGAACAAAAAAATAGCCGCTGTCGGCGGCTGTTGCAAAAAATGCAAAATAAAGAATTTTCTCTAACAGCGCAAGCTATCGTATGAATATTCCAGAATATTCGCAATATTGTACGAATATTCGTACAATATCATAATATCGTACATATCATGATATTCGTATGTCATCATGTGCTGTTAGGATTCGGTCATCGATTATCGCACGATGATCTCTCGACTCTCATCAAAATCAGTCGTGCAGTGAAAACATATTAAATAATGATAATAAGCTGTTTGCAAATCGATTATCCGCGTCTCTCGCCAAATATCCGATTTTTCAGTAGCCACGATGCGCAACGTGAAATTCACCACGCCTCAACATTTGTCTCTGTGTTCATTTAACTTGTAATTTGTAATTCAATTCATTCAATTCGTCGCACTTGGATTTCGCGTACTTACTTGAAAGACAATTGAAATTATGTGCTCCCGCTTCGAAATCAAACTGCGATTTATCACGCAATAAGGAAGCGTTTATTGTGTTACAAGGCCATTGTTGAAATTGAGGAAGCACACGCACCACCGTGAATTTTCTGGCTTCGAATGTTACCGAGCGTATATTGGAAGCGTGTTGCGCAAAGTTGTTGGTCGTTGTACGCTTCAAGGATAGAATAGGAATCGGGAAAGTGGGTTAATAAACCGTACGTGTACGTTGCACTTTATCGATCCACGATATATTTATTACGGAGATAGGTATTTGTTGCTCGCGGCAGTGTCTGCAGGAGCTTAATATAGAGCGTGATACATATAAAACGCGTTGCTAATCGGCTGAGACTGTTATATCATGTTTGGTACTGTAACATGCATAAATACGTTCGCATGTGGCGAATTAATTTTCATTAATATCATTACAGAAATCCGATTGAGACTCCACGCGGACGTGAATGTTTTATTTATTTGATCGACGAGAATGAACGCACGCAGTATTAATTGCGATGTTAATTTATCGATGTGCTTTTAATAATACAAGATAAATGAGGCACACGCTTTTGTTACTATTTTCCTAAATTTGGAAATTTATCTCCGACGAGATAAATGATAAATCTCTAGTTTGTTTTTCATTATTAAAGCTGTGACGGTGTAATTTTTTATTTGCACATTTTTATAATACTCTTCAAAATTAATAAAAAAAATTGTATTTACATATAAATATCTTCTAATTTCTTAACATATTCTTAATATCGTTACATAATAAAGTGATTATTAATTGAAGAAGTAATTGTATAGAGAAGGGAGTATTAGATGCCATATTACCATCTTCCCTTTTAATATTTATCGTTCATTAACAATTTTAAGGACACCTTCTTTGTTGTTAAGATACGGAACGAAAGGAGGATACAAACTTAATAAACGTTGTGGTTTTTGAAAAGTTTTAACGATAATGTTCGGGCCCATTAAACTTATTTCACTCGATTTGATGCTAAAAAGCACCTCGAGAATCCTTTCGGCGCGCTTTAGTGATGTCAATGAAGCGAGAGAGATGGAGGGCATAGCTGGCACAGACTTCATTAATTAAGCGCGCGTTGATTCCACTACGGAAGAGTTGAATCACTACGGTAAAACGTTTTGCGACACTGAGTGACGTCGGCCGTATTTAGCCAAGATTGAATCGTGACTCGCAACGGAAGAGCGCAACGCGGAAGCGTAGCGCAATATGCTAATGAAATGATAATCGAATTAAAACTCTCGATGAGCCTTTTTAGAAAATTTGGCATTCAATTACGAGTAATTCTCTATCGTGAACTGCTGGAGCGTCACGTGAAGTGGCTCGTGGACGGAATTAAACCCCGATACTATTCTCACTCTATTTTAATTTAATTTTTTTTTGGTTTTGTTCGCAAAAACGTCGATCCCCGAAGAAGTAATATCCACATATCTCGTTACGGTTCTAATCCAAATACAATTCAAAACGAATGCGGCAGAATAATTGAAATTTATATATACACAACGGATGAAAACGGATATTCAGCGAAACTTATTCCATTCAACTAGAACTGATCACAATGGAGAGCTGATATATTTATTAAACGATGATATGATAGAAAATTTGTACACGTTTTCGAACATATTTACCTATCTATGTTTATTGTAACGTTAAACCTAATATTTCGTTTCGTCTTCTCCGTTTTTATTCTTTAATCTAGGAAGAGCATGCAAAATAACTCGAATCGTAATTAAAATCTGCACCGGTTATAGAGGACAGTTGTAACTTTGAGTAATTGAATTATAATGGAAAGTTTTAATAGCTCACGCTTTCCAGATCGAGCTCTCAAATGTATTCGAATAAAAGTTATGAAATCGTGGTGGTAGTGCGACACCGTGTAGGAATTATTTTTCGATTATGCAAATACGGAACTTGGAAATATTGCGCTAGCACAGATGCTCCTTCAATTAGCCGCGACAAAAACATCCGAGCCCTACGTTTGTAACGCTCGATGTGACGCAACATCGCGGGTCCGCGGTGCCGCCGTTCCCATGCCTCCGACAAACTCCCCTCCATTCCCAGGTTCGGTCCGACTAATTTGTTATTTTTTGATTGCAGCGCTCGCGCGTAGCATGTCTTGACGAGTAGGAGAGACGCTTCGAAACTGGGTTCTCGGCAGATAAGGGTTCACCACAATGGCGGGCGGTCAACAGCTTCCGGAGCAATACACGGTACCACCGTACGCGAGGATCTTCCACAGTCTGCCGCATCTGAACGTCTCCTTACACTCGGTCAATAATACGTTCAATCCCCACTCCGAGATCTATTTGGAGGTAGGTTCGCTCGGCACGAATCCGTCAATTCCGACTTCCTTAGTCCCGATTATCGGCGTCACCATCTCCCCCCCGCCCCGAGCATCCCGCCCGCCTCGTCCTCGGCGGCCATCGGGATGGCGTACGTAAATCGATCTCGTTTGATTTAAAACAATGTGCGTCCGATTAATCGGCCGCGCGCGACCGGAGCCTTTTAAAGCTTCGCGCGGATCGATAAGCGAAGTGCACGGAAAATCCGGAATTCATACTCGCTCCTCGGTGGCAGTTTCAAGATAAATATTTTATTCATACCCGACGCGTATACTGATGATCGTTGGAACGTCCTCGGGAGGATATCGCCACGCTCGACTTATTTTCAATCCGGACGATGTATTTCCGAAGTAGATGTATGCACGCCTGATATAAATATTTGATATGCAAAATTTTTTTCTTCGCGAACGTTGCCCCCGACGTCAATTTTCGGATTTTTCGATCCACCTCTGGTCGTTTAAATACTGCGCAGGCGGACATTAGTACGAGTAGTTGCTGAACGCGTACCGGTCTTCTAAAACGCACCCGTTCCTCACATTTTTCATTATTTTAATTTATAAATTCGATATTTTCGAAGACAATACGATTTAAGATCGATTTTCTGAATCACACCTTTCGCCATGTTACAGAAAAGCTTGTGAGAAATTAATTTGTTATTACTAAAAGGTTTAACATGTAATAATAGATGACTGAAACGTCGAACTAAATTTCGAATCTTTATCCGCATCCAAAACAGTCCCAAACGCAAAATGTAATAAAAAATAGTTCGAGTGGTATGCATTTGGCAGCTTTCCAGTAATTCCTGTTAGCATCTCGATCTTAGTACATCAGAATTTCCCGGCGGGGCTATCCCGCGGGATATCCTCTTAGCGACCACTGGCGCTGATAGCACTTAGGATTGTCGCGTCCGGTCGGCCGAGAGACTTCCGATACCGTGGGCCGTAAGATATCTCGGATCGATACGCACATCGACGAGCGGACAAGAATTCAGAAAACAAACATATGGGAACGAAACGACGCGAGGAGAGAAGATGTACGTGTACATACTAACTCGTTCGGTCACGCAGAGTGCAAAACCGAAAGGGAAGAAAAAAAAAGAAATGTCTTAGTGTCCATGGAAGATAGCGAGACACAGCGAGGACATGGGAAAAAAAACACAGGACAAAAAGAAAGAGAAGAAAGGGGGCCGGCGAAGAAAAAAGAAAGGCCAGAAGGGGCAGGTGGATATCGCGCAAGAATCCGGGCCCGCCAGTGTGTGTAACTGAAAAGCACAATGTCTGAGAAAGCTCAAACAATGCACAAAGGCTTTCGCATAATGTGCCCGGGGCGACTCGCGGGAGCGCGCTTCAACATCCTTCTCGGGAATCACGTCGGAGCATCACGAGCACATCCCATCCTCCCTCTCGTTCCCTCGCACTTTCGTCCCCATTTTGCCTTTTTTTCGCCCGTCTTTTTTCTCGGCCGTCGAAACGTCGGGCGGACTCTTGGAGCGAGGTGTAACCACCACCGGATAAGGGAGGTAGGCGCGAAACTTCTCGTCTCGCCCTTGTATATTCGCTTTCGTCATGCATGCGGCGGCTCGGCGGGATGGATTGGCGGAGCTAAGGCTGCCGAGAAATGAGATAAAAGCCTCGGGGGAGGCAGGAAGAGAAGCGGTAGAAGTTACGAGGCGACCATAAGTGCGGCTCGCCGAAGTACGAAGTAAATATACGTAGATGCGTCTGGAATAGCGTACGTTGCAATGCGGTCCTCGACGATACGCGACGACAACGACGACGGCGATGACAATACTGCCGTTTTGGAGCGGAAAGTGGAGGCGAGGAAATTTTGGCGCGATACCAATTTTTCCACGATATTTGTCTGCCCTTCGCATCTCCTCGGCCGACAAGAAGGAAAAGACAAGAAAGCTTCTTCCTTAATTAAATTAATTTCAAATCTGATATTTACTTCCAAAGAACTTTGTACTGGATAAGGAACGGGCAATTGTGAATTTTATGAAACTTGACAGATAGAATCCAGCAAATGGATTTTACATCTGAAAATTAGTAATGCTGTTACATCTCTTAGTAATCTCTTCTATAGGAGTATACGTGAAATGTATGTGAAGTCATGAAGCAAGGAGAAAGGCCATGATCGGATGTAATGTTTACAGAGCCTCGGGATACTAGGAAGTATTCCTGCAGCCTGGCTGATCTTAACTTTGCTGGTATTGCTCGTTTATTTGGTAACGAGATGCTGCGACCGGAGACCGCGCCCCAAGAAGTCGATAACCGCGTTGAAGTGTTCACTGGCCATCCTGGCGTTGCTCTGTAGCGGAGCAGTCGCTGTTGGTCTTTATGGCAACGATGACGTGCACAATGGCTTGGTACAACTCGTGGCAGCTGCGAAAAACGTTGATGGGATTCTCATGGGCGTCAGAAATCAGGTACTTCTCGTCCATTTTTCGCAACGCATTAATATCTTGTTTATCGGAATATTATATTTTTTATATATACGCATATATATATCCAATATATATTATAAGAGAAATTTGTTTATTATGCAATAATGAAAAATTCCAATAAACTGACAAGAGATTCTGAAAATAAAATTATTATCCGTAAAATTGAATAACAATATGTGAGTAAAATATCTTCTTTTTTCCACAAGAAAAAATATTTAGTATATTTAGTAGAATTTTTCTTTAAATAAATAGGCACTGACTTGATTTAAATAATTTAAAACATTCTGAACGATTTAAGTAGCAACAATTAAAAATATGATTATATCTATTGAAGTATTAATATTATACCTTTCTTGCAGACTGACACTATAGAAGCGACTCTGAAGAAAAAAGTGCAGCCGCAACTAACTGCCCTCGGAGACGAATTTGACGCCCCGGTGAGCAATAAAACTATGCTAGGTTGGCTGCTAGTGGCACTTAATGGCATGAAGCAAAACACGAGCATCGCCGTAAATCGAAGT
Organism: Solenopsis invicta; assembly: GCF_016802725.1. Classification (NCBI taxonomy): domain Eukaryota; kingdom Metazoa; phylum Arthropoda; class Insecta; order Hymenoptera; family Formicidae; genus Solenopsis; species Solenopsis invicta. The sequence goes on along the minus strand of NC_052674.1, from coordinate 9,101,599 downwards.
TTCGAGATACGGAAGCCCTTGAGCGGTATCAGTCTTGCCGGCGCCATCGGGATGGGCGAGAAGATCGAACAGTGGCGATGGCCTATTACCATGGCAGTTCTGAGCGCTCTACTGGTCCTCTGCGTGATTCTGGTGGTTGGTGTTGCGCGGCACTCCAGATGCGTTCTCATAACGTACGTTCCTTTGATTGAAATAGGAGATCTTTCGGTAGTGTTCCTCATATAGCATTTTCTATCTTTGTTCAAGTTTAATTTACACACTTGAATAAAACCATAACTAATTTTAACGGAGGAATAGATCGTTTTCTGTAAACACACGAAACTACGCAATCACTCTGATAAAATATCCTTTCAGATTTTCCGTGTTTGGCTTGTTTGCGGTAATCGTCTCTTGGCTCATGGCGTCCCTGTACTTGGCCACTTCTGTAGCTCTAGGTGATCTCTGCGTATCACCCGATGGTTATTTGAGCAGAGCCGTACCATCGACCTTAGCATCTGAGGTACTCTCGTATTACACGCATTGCGAGAATACGCGTAGCAATCCCTTCACGCAGAGACTGCGAGACGCGCAACGCGCGGTGGGCAACATGAGAAATAATTTGAATACAGTGACTCGATTGGCGATCGATCTGTTCAAAGACCAGCAACTCCAGCCGAAACTCAGCAGTTTATCTACAGATGTCAATACCGTTGACAGACTCGTATCTGGTTTAGCCACGTTACTCGACTGTAAACCTCTGCACAAGCAATACGTTCATGCCGCCAAGAGTTTGTGTCACTTGGGATTGTAAGTCGATATCTTCTGTCTATATTTTTATTATTATTAAGACAAATCAAATAATTTTTGTCATTTTAATTAAAATACTTTTACGCAGAATGTGATATATAAATTTATATTCGCTATAATGTGTTCTAGGTATGGATTGAGTTTCATGCTAATAGCAAGTTTAGCCGCAGGTCTCTTGTTCACTGTATTGGTTTGGGTGGATTCTCATACGTGGATATATATACGAAAACGGTAAATGCACACACATGGCACAAATACACACTTGCGCGAATCATTTAGAGATTAGAGAGAATTAAGTAAATTTTATTTTTTACATTTTATTATAAATTATAGTGCCAGAGCAGACACTACAAGATAATCTGCTAAAATCTATGGTACTCGCTGAAAATTGAATAATCAATATTGTATTTGTTTCAGAAGGGATTATCATCAAGTTGACGAACAGGACCCTTACTTACCACCATCGGCGGCATCGCAGGCGATAGCAGCAAGGACCCTTCGAGGCCAAGGGTCGTACCCGCCTACAGCCCCTACGCTTAATTCGAATGCTCTTGGCACTCATAATACGATTAAGCAGCCTCTCTTGCTAACGCCGCCCCCACCGTCCTACGCTACTGCGACTGCTCGAGCACGTCAACTGCACGAGAGCATGTTAAAGTTTGTGCATGAGATTTTCAGTTTTATTCTCTTTAATTTATTTAGCTACTTAAACTAAAGGGTCAATTAATTATCGCGCTAAACTATCGTCTTAGATTTTCAATGCGTCTCTTTTTGAATGTTGCTTTATCATACATAGTTTCATCATCATCATCATCAAGAATACAAGTTTTTATCGATTTTTATATTAGTACATGTTTTTTGACGACTATACATCATAAGATACGTGTAATTGCATCATATAAATAACTGTTGTGTTCTTGATTTTCTATTTGATGTTCTAATTATTTAAATATCTGTTTTTGGGACATAAGTATTTCGAAACAGATTGAATTTTATTCTTAGCAAATAACAATTTTAATTGCTTTATACAATATTATTACAAGAAATAGTATAGCGCGCTTTGTAATCCTGTTTTATTAAATATAACATATAGACGGTTTTGCAGGCGTGATTGAACATGAATTTATGTTTAGATAAGCTATATATAAAACGACACTGGTCATTATTTCAAACAAAGATAATGCTGCAACGTTGTTCGTTTTTCCTCGCCATTTACAGAGGTGGGGGTGTTAACGGGAGCGGAGGGGGCGGGGATCACAAATCGTCTCAGCATAATCAGCAATCAACGGGCGGCCGAGCTGAGCACCGTTCTGGACTCGGAGATCAACCTGGCCAGTACGCGACTCTGAGCAAGCAGTGCAAGACGCTAGAATCTAGTGATTTCTACTGAGGGCACGCCCCCGCAGGGCCCGGTAAATGCTTTAAAAAATCTTACGTATGATAATTTTTCACCTTTACATTTTACGTTATTATGTTTCGTGTTACAGGTAGAGAACCACCTTGGACGCCCAGCGTAGCGTCCTTCACCGGTACCCTGTCTCACAATTCGCACGGACCCGCGCATCTTGCTACTTTCCAGGATTCGCGAAAGACGCAAACGTTGGATCCGAAGAATCTGGCCAATCTGAAAAGGGGTCCGACACAGGCTTGGAATCAAAATCGACCGCTTCCGCCAAATCCCGCGAGTCAGCAGCCTACATGGGAGTTCGAGTCGCGCTCGCAGACTAATATGAATCAGTTTCGATCGTTGGTGCGGAACAAAGCGCCTAACATTCGCATCCAGGATCAAATGCAAGATCAGGTCAGAACTTTGGATAGGAATTTCTCGCGCAGTCAGTTTAACGGTACCGCCCCGCAGAACAACACGGTGCCGAACATGTATGGTACATACAATCGAGCGCAGGGGAGGCAGGAAAAGCCGACAGTGGCCACGCTGAGTCAGGTACAGGGTAGCGATCCTAATCTGTACGCTGTAACGGAACTCTAATCATGGAAAATGAAAGAGGATGAGGGATCGTGAGTATTCGCAGAATAGATACGTCATCGTTTTATAGAGTTTTATTTTTCAATGAAACTCAGAACATGCGATTCGGAGTTCTTATGAAAATAAAAAAAGCAGAACAGAAAACGGAAAAGAAAACGGCAAACTGGATTTCGGGGACCTGCGATAAAAGTGAGAGAAACAGGGGGGCGAAAAAAAATTTTTAGAAAACTTAGGAGAACTTGTGTGAGACATACTTTATATCCGAGATTTTGTACTTGTATATCATGTACAGTAATTGTGGTACGTCCTTCTACGTTATCCTCCCTCTTTGTTATCGCGTTCTTGATTAGACCGCGCGCGAAGTATCCAGGGCACAGGTTGATATGCATACTTGAAACGGCGACTGTACGTATTTATATTGCTTGTTGGCTGGCTGGAGAGCTGCATGAACGGACATGCACAAAAGAAACCTTCACACAAAGCTTTACATTGATATCGTTTACAGAGATACTGCTCGCTTGTTCATTCTAAATTAGCCGTTAATTTCGCGTGCGAAACGTTTAGCCGGGGAGTCAAATAATGCGATTCCCGAAGAAGATACCAAAACACGATGAGGGAACTACTAAGATATATGGTTTTTATATACTTTTTACATTTTAATCGAACGAATCTATGTTGAATTTTCTGTGAGAGATATTTAATATACTTTATATGTGTGTGAAAACGTATACATATACATCTAGTTACCGCACGAATGTCTGGGTAATTTTCACAAGACTCTTTGGCAGACTTGGATTGATTATCGGCCACGCTCGATACTGCCAATGCTCAGGCAAATTACTTTTTAAGTACAAAGATGGTGGTAGCACAGGCGTTATGGGTTTTCAGTTTTTTACGTGCAAACGAAAAAAGGGCTGAAAGGGGAAACTGAAAAAAGGAAATAATCGTCCAACGTATCGACGAAAGATATTTGGAAACATACTTCCACAGGCGGTATTAGTTAAAGATACTCTTTTTAAAAGACAGTGAAAAAAAAATGAATCTGTCACGAAAAACTGAATCTTATTATACTTCGTAAGGGTTGAGAATGAATTTTCTGCGGAGCACAGTCTTCCTGAAACATTCTGTAACACCAGAGATATACCGGGCATATCTGGCAATTATTCGGTACCTATCGAATCGGACGATCAGGTTCGAGTGCGTCGGGAAAATAATTTCGTGCCTGAATAATAGCCGGTTGGACAAGTGTTGTTTACTATTATAAGTATCCAGCGTGTATCCGATTGGCGATGCCTCTTCAATCGCCACGGATGCCTGTCTTTGATAATATCCGGTATATCTCTTTCTCTCTATAATTGATACTATCTAAAAGTTTGTATAAGAATCGATAGATTTTCAGCAATCGCAAATGACTTTGTACTGGCATCCGCATATAATTCAGTAAGTTTGTATATAAAGCAGTAACACTTAAGATTATCGAGTAAACGTGAAAAGTGTGATAAAACCGAATCTAGATGTTATTACGTATTTTGCGTGGAAGCATTTTGCCTTTTTTTTTCTTTTCTTTTTGGTTGACGATTTGATCATGACTTTCGATGCGGAAAGAGAAATCGTGCCATTCCAGGAATACATGCATTTAAGGCAAACTACTTTCCAGAATCTTCTTAGGGCTTGTGTTTAGTCGAGTGAAAATCAATTATATAATCGCAATACCGAGCATTTTAAGAAGAGCGTGAAATAGCAAAAGAACTTAATTCAATGTAAATAATTGTAATATTTATTACAGAGAGCGATAGCTCGTAGACAAGTAGCATATAGTTTAGTTAAATGCTAATTTAAGTTTCGACGATAAATACATGAATGTGCGTACGCGGGGTATCGACCGCGCACGCGTATTAGAAGTTGAACGAATATCGTTTTGTTCACTTTGGAGATGAAGAAGCATCCTAGTCACCGTAATAAAGTATATAAAGTTGTGTACATTCATTAATAAGATCTCTTGCCAAATTTTTAACCCGGCTCAATTTGAAGAAAACGAAAAAAAAAGATAAGACACGTAAAAAGAGGAATCTTTTTTCTCACAAAATATTTGTATCGTCACTAACTAATACGTACGGAAGCTATATTAGTGCGTCATTGCCCCCTGATACATGTTCTAGATTTTAAGAAAAATTGCTTATCGAGAAAGTATACAAACACAATCCAACTTCAGTGTTTTAGCACAGATAGCGCTGCAACCGTAATGTGTAACTGTTTGCTGTATTTTACTTTGTTCTCTTATTTTTCAACAAGTATTTTCGTTTTTTATTTCATTTTTCAGTTTTTCGCGATATCGCAATTTACGATAAGATTTTGATCTACTCAATTTATTGCTCAATTTAAAAAGAAAAATTAATGTTTTAGTTTTTGTTTATTAATTTGATACATTTTTTTTTCTTTTCTTTTTTAATGTCTCGTAAAAAAACACTGGAGATGGACATCTTCAGATATTATAACTTTGGTTACTTGAGATTTACAGTAAAGCGCGCAAAAAACGGGATCAACATAGCATTGTTCAGATAGAAAAACCTGCAAGTAAACGTCGCTTGTCAGTCGATAAAAATTATACTCGAATATTTCTTCCCAAAGAGATATTTAACCCACGCTCAATGATCCAAACGAAATTGGAGACATGCGAGACTTACAGGCGACCGAAGAGCCCGTTTAACACGTATTTTAAAATAATCTAGAACACAGAAAACTGTTGTTAAACTCTTAATATGCAAATTTGTAATTTAGACGATTGTTAACGAAACTTTTATTGTAATCGTTTGTCAATTTTTATAGTAGAAATGTGAGTCTGAGGCACACTGCACACCAGTTTTTCTAAAGCAGCATTTAAGTTTCTCATCATTTTTATACGGTAAACGTAATATGGTGTAAAAGAAGACATCTGCATAAACACGAACAAAAGAAAAAAGGAGATCAGGATGATTGAAAGAATAAAAGAATATGTGCGCGAGTGTATGTCTATTATATACATATATGTGTATGCGTGAGAAATGTGTGTGTGTGTGTGTGTGAGAGAGAGAGAGAGAGAGAGAGAGAGAAAACGGAAACTCATTATTTTCAAAGATAATGGGAGTGATGATACACGACGTTGAGGAACTCATTCGATTCGAAGCATTTTCTTGGCCTATGGCAATTTCTCATCGCAGAATAAAAATAAAGATATGCCAATAAACGAAAATCAAAAAAGATTTCGCAGAGTTTGATTAAATATTACACGCACATCGACAGATATGATAGAAAGAGAGAGAGAGAGAAAGAGAGAGACATGAATACGGGAGACCTAAGCTTTTGTGCACCTTTTAAGACTGATACTGGATACGCCGAAGGATCCAGTAGGCTCTAATGTTTTTTTCGTATATTCGTATATTGTATGAGCGTGTAATATTTTACACGTATTTGGCATTTGGGATGTGACAAGACGCTTATCTCTGTCTTTGTGTATCCATCGATATTGTCTGTTCGATATATTTTTTTTCAATTTAGTTCCTGACGATTATCTCTCGCTTATCTGTTAGTGAAAATATATAGATAGTAAACATACTATCTTTTTTTCTTTGCGTATTTCTCTCTCACTGCGCGAAAGAGATTTTATTTACAAAGTATATGTAGAGGCTACTCTCGACTACTCCAGAGAACTTATGTAAGTTACAATGTTCTATTGCGTCTTTCTTTGTAATGTGCGGTTATGCGAATTTTGATGTAACATAAAGAGACTTATCTCTCGGAGGTGTGTAGGAGATGAACGGAGAATGAAGCTCGTTAATCGATACCATTTTTTGTATATTATGATTGTGTCTAATTGCCATATTCCGGATTTAATTCCTCCTATTGTAACGGAACATGAATATTATAAAAAGAGAAATAAAAACCTAAGATCCATAATTATCGTATTTGGTACCACATCGCCCGACTTATCTGTTACACAGTGCGCCGCACAAAAATGCCTGTTTCTTATATTATTTTATATTATTTATTCATTAGCAATGCTTTTTATTACAAGTTTGGTACATAAATATACATACTGCTTGATTTATTTGCATTTTCGATATTTTTCAACAATTTACGAATAATCTAATGCAGTATAACTTATTTAATGATCTTATTCATTGAAATAGTTTTCCTGGTGTCATCATCGGGATTATATACTAGAAGAGCAACAATACGGATCTTCTTTTTGTGTGAATATATAATAATATTTCTTTGGCGAGTTGTTTACAGCTTTCGAATATTAGAATGCTTTTCCTATTGTATTTTCATTCAAGTATGTTCTTCAAAATCTCCTTTGTAAATGGTAAAATGTACATATATATATATATATATGTATAGCTTATTTTTAATGCATAGACGCACTATATATATTTTCTTATTACATTTTACTTGCAGTATTGTGTTTACAGATGAAGACGTAAAACTTAACGAGTGCGAACTATTCATTTCAAAATTAACAAGCAATTTTAAGATAAAAAATCTGCGAATAAAGAATAGAAATTCTTTAGAAGTTTCTAAATAATTTGTAATAACAAAAAAATTGAATGCAAGCATCTCAGGCTAGCAAGCTAATATTAAAAATGAAGAATATTATACAAAAAAAACTTTATACTATTCAACAATATATATATATAAATAATTTCTTACAATATATTCTTTTCTATGGGAAATATATTAGCTAGCGAATTACTATTAATAAAGTACAAGAAAAGGATAATAAAGGATTAGAAGAGATTGTTTCATTCTGGCCATTATGCCGCAAGAGATATTTCAGTAAAACTATTATATATGAATTTATAAAAGCGACACTGCTACGTAATCAGTCTAGTAAGTACATGGGCCATCCCATGATTAAATCATGCTCGCTTAATAGCACGAATAACAGCGAAATGTTACGAAATTTTGCGGAGAAAGATGGCGGAGATGTTGCTTAGATACATAAAAGCAAGAAATATCTTCGGCGAGAAATAGCCAGTCAAAAGTATCAGTAGCAGAATAAATTTAAAGAGTCGCTCGCACCTCGTTCTATTAACCCAATCGATAAGCTATACAAGTTACGGTCTAATATTTTGCTAAAGTTCATACCTCCTACAGGGTAACGTCTTAGCGTTTCACGTTTGGAAAGCATTGTTCTTATTTCAAATTTAACAACCTGGAACGACGGGTCCTCGATTCATCGAAATAATTCGTTTACTACGATTTTGTTTGCACAGATTCCTCCTTCACCTGGGGCTGGGAACTGACATTGCTTATTAGAGGTACATTCTTACCGCTTTGCAAGCTAGAATGACTTGACGATCGACTGTGACTTTGACTGTTAGCACCGACTGGCGTTTGTACCAACGGTTGAGGCGGAGTTCTGGCGCCGGAACCGTTACTGTTCGTGAAATTAGGTTGCAATTGCATGTGGTACTTGTAGATATTTTCCGTACTCTCTACGACACCTATTTCAACAAATATCACATATAAGATATTTGACTTATCACGATTATCCCGAATATCTCTATTGCTAAAAAAAAATACGATTATAACAAATACTTGTAGGGAAACTACAATTACCAGCTTGCAAATTTAGACTACGGCCGCGAACGCCCGTTTCCTTCGAAATAGGACTCCACCAATTGACAAAAGTTCCTACTACAGGAACATGTCTGAGAATACCCTCTTGCCATAACTTCTCCGCGTTTTCTCTCTCCAGATCCGTTTGAGCCGTCTCGATACCTCTCTTAACTACTTCAGAGATGGTATCCATCATTTTAGAACTAGCCTCCACCTCCTGGCCAACTTGCAAGACTAAAGACAATAGTTCGGCCACGTCTGGAAAATAATATTGTTCGAAATAGGAATGGTTTACATGGAATAACAGCGGTTCTGAAAGTGTAATTTACTCGCCTGTTTCCTGTGTTACCATGCCAAATCTTACGCAAGCTAGACCATCCGCGCCTTCCCCGAGGGAAAATGCGGCATCCGTACTGCGTAGAGTTTCAACCAATTGCATATTCAGTTTGTTCAACTCCTCCCTCGCCTGATCGGTCATAACGTGAATCCAAGTAGGTGGAGCATAACGCACACCTCCCAGACCAGCCCAACCTGGCATTTCCACTAAATGTAAAGAATCATTCTCCGAGACTAAACGTACAAAGGTGTCTTTATGTTCCACTGTCGCTAACAATATTTCCTGTTATTCAATGAAATACAATGACATTATTGTCGAGTTTACGATCACTATTGACGGTAATCGCGACATTGTACCGTATCCCCACTGTGCTTTTAACCTTAAATACGATAAGAAAGTTTTCCAGTTTCTGTTTGTTTTATGAAATTATTCAAAAGAGAGACGAATCATCATAATTATAGTTTTATGCCCAGTAGGAACATGGCTCAATCCTTACTATTTGTAATATCCTTACTATTTGTTGCTCCAGGCAGGTTACTAAATTGTCTATATCTTCGGATGTAGGCGGCTGATCGGGATTCTCCAACGGACAGATGCGAATCGCGACACCGCATTGTTCTATATCACAAAGTTCTATTTGTATATTGTCAATATCCCTTTGTAGAATCTGTCCCAACCAGGAGTTCAACTTATCGTAATAAGGCAGCACGCGATCCGTGGCTTGAAGATCCTTATTCGTAGATACGAATTGGAAAACTAACGCGTTCGCTACTACTTCAAATAACTGTAAATTATTTACGGGGTTTGCTAGATAATCGCTTAAAGTGTAGGATTCCGTTTCGCCGCCTGGCGGTTGACTCTGAAAGAGAATGAACAATGAATTTTGACAGTCAATAAAGATACTCCTTTTTCAGGAGATGCATTTTTTTGTAAGAACCTACCAATATTCTAATACAAGAGAACTCTTTAATTTTATTATACAATTCTTCCACAGCCAAGAAACACCTTTTAAATCTATTATGTACACCGTCTCGACCTAAAACCTGCAGAACGGTCCACAAAGGCAAAGTCGGTAGTCGTCTCGAGAGGGAATCTGCCATTAATCCTGAAACTAACGATATAGTAGTATCTCTCGGAGTAGGCCTTCCCCCTTTAATATCTGCTAATCTGTACAATGTCTATAAGTGAAAATTAAGGAAAATAGAACCAATGAGAGATAACAATAATATATGTAAAGAAAAATTAAATATCAAAAGAGTATCTAAATCAAAGCAATTATATGAAATAAGATACGAAATGTATAATCGTATGAATCTTTAAAATATTCTAGTTCAAATCATCATATTATCATTCATATTTTCTGTTAAATTAATATTAAAAAATGCGAAAGGATACGACCACCGGTAGCGACGGTATACCAAGCCACGTTCCAAGAGGTAATGTAATGCTGTCCGCTATTTTCGATGGCTGTAATATAAAGAAATTTTTAGAAAAATTCTTTAAAACATTTGGCAGCGATAAAGATTCCCAAACATTACTAATAATAAATTAGATGTGCAAACATTTACCAGATCTTTCGCCGAATTATTCAACGCGAGCGCAGCTAACGAATGCCCTCTGAGATGCAGCCAGACATTATATTTGTCGCATATCGCTCGTAATCGCGTAATATTGTCGCAATGGCCGGTCAATACCGAGCCAGCTTCGGCTAGGACTAGCAACGGCGTTACGTTGTTTGACTGAGTGTCTTCTGCTAAACGTCGTTCCAGTGCTGAGACATCCATAGTATGTCTCGAACCGAACATAGTGTTATGTGGGATTGGTCTTATGCAATGAAGTGGCAAAGAGAGCTGTGAAAGCACAACACAAACATGTTATATACCTTTAATCAATATTTGTCAACATTTTTTCTTCAGTTATCCATAAATTGTCATATGCTATAATGTAACATTCAAGTTTTTAAATTGAACAATGTGTTTATAATCTAACGCTCGGAGGGAAGGATTGAGGAGTACTACCTGTCTGCATAAATGCTGAACGACGCCCATGGGTGCGGCGACGGAACTGTAAATCAAGGGAGGCTGAGAAACGAGCGCGGTAAAACCCTCCTCCATGTACCGAGGGTATTTTCGATGTAGGGCGAGTCGCGTCACCCTGACCAGCCCCTCGAGGTGATCGTCGTGGAAAGAGGACGCACAGTCGACGAACCGGAAGATGTGACTGAGCCATCTTGTTGTGTCAGCTGCGAGACGACCTGCGAGTTTCTGCGCGTGTGATTTTGGTAGCGCTACCGCGTAAGCCGAAACAGCGTGCGTGACTAAGGCCAATTTCGCCGCCTCGGTTAGAACTGGCAGAGCGGTGATCTGACTGATCGGCAAGTCCGTGGATCCTGCCTCGACTGGGAGTGGGGCGTCCTCGTGAACTACCAAATCCTAAACAGAGATCTCTGATAAAACCAAGTGTCTTTAGCTTCCTATAATAACTATTATTAACAGCATTATCTCTTCATGATTCTATAGAGAATTCAAACTGAGAAAGAAATATAATGTTAAAATAAGAAATATATTAAAACACAAGACAGAAAAGACAATGTAATGAGAAGATATTATTTTTTACTGTATTGATTCATAAACTCCACTTAATATGCCGCTCAATATATGAATATTAAGATATATTTAAGGAAATATAAAATAATGCACATTAACATAACATACATGAAAATACAGAGAAAAATGCGAAAATTTACATTTAGTTTATGAGAAGATGTGTTAAGTATGTTTTAAAATAGAAAATGCATATTTACGTTTCCAGAATTATATGAATCATGTTGTGATAACACTATTTTCTTTGCTATTTTTAGGAATGATTGAGAAGAAAGAATATATATCAAATTGGCAATTGAAAGTCCTCTATTTTTAACCTTTCGCTTTCCAAATCATTTTAAATTCATAGAGCTTTCAGTTGTATACAGAAATAAAGAATCTTTATTTCCGAAAGTATTCAGAGTATAGAAATACATGTTTTTTTATAACAGTTATTTTACATTTACTCATCCTTGTCCCTCATACTGATTTGTTTTTCATTTGTTATTATAAAACGAGCTGAACTTTTATTGTATGTAAATTTTTGCACATTGCAATTTTAAAATCATGATTTGACAAGTGGCAAAAGGAACGTAAAAGAAAAACAGCTGAGCAATACAACAATAAACTCTCGCGACGCAAAAGTTGTAATGATCGGAATTAATGACAAATTGGAAATTCAAATTTACGTCTATTTCACTGAGTCGTTTCGGAACGGGACGCGTAGCGAGACGCACATAAACAACGAACGACACAAAACACGGCCTCCACGTGACGTGGATGACGATAATATCGTCACCGTCGCACTATCGGCAACGACCAACGGATGGCGCGTAATCAGGTCGGCCGTGGTCCAATCGCGCGCACGAACTAGCGATGGTTTCCGCTGGCCGAGCGTGGGCGCGTAAACGCGTAGACTTGCACCACCACACCTGTATCAACACCAATATCTCGTCCGGCTTCTTTGGCTGCGTCAGGAAACCCGAGGGGTTGTTCCACGTGGTGCCACCGCCGTCGGCCCCCCGTTCCACCGCGCGCTCCAGCCGCGCGATCACCTGCGACGCCTGGAACTGTATCACGCCCACCTGGCCTGTCGTCGTGGTCGGTATGCCGTCGCTGCCGTCGCCGCCGTCGCCGTCACCGGTGCCACCGACCTGTCAAAATCAAAGAAACACCCACTGAGTTAACCTTGCGGGCACAGTTGTCGTGCGATGTGGCGCGCGTTCGCGATCACCAGTGTCGCCGATCGCCGTGGCTCACCAAACCCATTAATAGCCGCACAAGTACGCACCTCCGCTATGTTTTGCGTTATACTTTCCATCGCCGCGTTATCGTTTGTGTCAGCTTCCTCGGCCATCGTGGCAGTAGTCGTGGCCGACAGGATCGGCAGTAGCGTCGCGTCGCACCACTGGCGTCGGCGTGATCCGAACGATGATCGATCGTCCGCGTACTTGGAACGGGATTTTTTTTTCGACACTCCTGCGTAACCGAGACTTGTCTGAAGCACGACTGGATAAATTTTTGTCTGAAATTTTCGCGATTTCTCGACAAAATCGCGAACTTTTGGAAAACGGGGCCCAGCGAGCGCGAAGGACGATACTTGCTTTATCGACATGGCCGCCGCAGCGCCATTCGTTCAATTCGCGAATATCGTGGAACATTAGTCCGATCGTATTCCTCTCTCATCATGAAAAAAGTAAACAGAGAATTTTGCACACTCGAGCGCTCAACGTTTTAAACTTCGCGCAAATATTTTTCTGCTTAGTGTACATGGATTCTTTAAATGCATTTAATAAATTATTATTTATAACAACTTATTTCTTATTATCTTACTATCGTATAAACTTTTTATCCTGATAGCCCGTGAGTTAATCGCTTATCTAATAGCGAATATTTGTTCCGCAGTTAATCGTGATAAAATATCTAAAATTATCAAGAATGTATTACATAATATATTGAAGGTAATTCTAATGCATGTAAAATTTCAAAGTTATTTTATAGATGTACAAAATATATGTTTTTATTAAGAGTTTTATAAGACAATGTATATAAATTTATATTAAATTTGATCATGTGTATATTTATATTTATATATATATATATATATATATATATATATATATATATAAATTCATATTTTATACAAAAATATATTTATATACATAATTTAAATTATTAAATGAAAACTCCATACTCATGTGCAATAAAAATGAAACATGTGACTTCTAAATAGTAATTAAGGAATAGAGAGAGAAGGAACTGTGCTGTGAGGTGAATGTAAATTTTTATTATAACATTACAGATACGTAACAATGTATGTATTCACATGTACGAATTATACAATTTCGATTGTAGCACCAACCTTTGTGAGAGCGTCTCGTAATTTCTCTGCTTCATCTTTTGATACGTCCGCCTTTACTACTGTGGGTGCACTCTCAACAAACTTTTTCGCCTATTTTTACACAAAACAATTAATTTTCAATAATACTATTTATTACTATTTTCAAAAATTACAATTCTTAAACAATACCTGAACAAGATTTGTGTCCGGTAACAAGCTCTTCACTTCTTTGATCAACGCCACTTTCTGTTTCTCATCAAATCCAGTCAACTTAACAGTGAATTCTGTTTGTACATGCTTGTGTGTTTCCTCTTCTTCTTCCTGATAATAAAATTACTTAAATTCTCTTTAAAAAAATTTAAAATAAAGAGCATAATTCTATTTTCTATCATTTATCCTTTAGACTTGTTTGTATCACTTGTAGATTAACTTTAAACTCCTTAACTTTCATTTTCTAGGTCTAAGAATTAAAAAAAAATAGAAAGTTAAACCGAGTTTAAAGTTAAGCTACATTGCAAATAGATCTTAATCTAATTAAGTACAAAAATTTTCTATCTTTAAAAATTACATTCCACAAAATAAAACTTATAGAACATATATGACAATTACAGCAGCCTGAGATGGGGCAACAAATCCTCCAACAGGCATCATAGGTGCATCTGGCAGATTCAGTCGTTTCTTTAATAGATCACTGAGCTCTGCTACTTCTATAAGATTGAGAGCAGTGATGTCATTGGCTATTTTGTCGATTTTTGGATCTACTAGCTTGTTAGTGCCAGATGGAGGAGGTGCTGGTGGTGCGGCTTCTGTTGCTACCGCTGCACTCGATTCCGCTTGTCGAATAATACTAAATATAACACATGTAAAATACATTAATAAAAAGTTACAAACGTTACTGCAAATAATTTTGTTGGTTAAACCAACTGTCGATTAAATTAAGAATTTAATCAAGGTCTATTTATGCCTATTTCCACCAAAGATTAATTGTGAACTCAGTTTGATTTACTCTTTTTCTAATTCTTAGAACTAAAGAAAGATAAAAAATAAGTTAAACTCTTAGAACTATAGAAAGATAAAGAATAAGTTTAACTCTTAAAACTAAAGCAAGATAAAGAATGAGTAAACATCAATGTTAATCTAAATAGGTATTAATTGCTTTTGTAGTGGAAAGGCTTCGACACAAGTTTAGGTTATGTTATTATCTCTTGAGAAATGACTTCAAGCTCACCATCTATGAAATCGGCGGAATTGAGAAAGACTATGTCGAGATACTAGACGGATTGTGTTAATCATATCGAATTAGTTACAAGCGCGTTTTCGCGAAAATATGAGGTCAATTCGATTGCTTTCCGGCGCTAGAGAGGAACCTGAGAGCGGCCACGGCGGCCTTTTTCCTATAACGCTTCGAAACTCCCGTACACTACTGACGCACATCTATTCTGGTCAGAATAGGAACTACGTGTCACATCCATTTTGCAACCCGCCGTTAAAAACAGTGTGGATGTTAGCACGGACAACAACCCACATCTATCTCTCGAGAAATGGATGTAGGTTGTTGTCCGTGCTAACATCCATTTTGATGTAAATAAAATCTGACGCGTATCGCGTGTGTTGTATCCAGAACAGGGGTTGAGAATATGCACAAATGATTAATTACGTCTACTTTTGCGTAATTTTTTATTTATTATAGTCTGAATTATTTACATTAACATTGATATTAATACGTTTATGCCTATATTTTGCACAATCATATTTTTACTTAAAAAAGATGTTTAATAGTAACAGAGAGAATTTGGTTCTTTAATAAAGAAACATTCATTTTACGCAGTACTTAAAAAATAATTGTAATTAATATCGCATTATATGATGAAGAAGAAATAAATGTCTTTCCACGAATAAATATACCATCTTTTTATTTTTACATAATTCTTTATTATTTAAATGTCTTCAAATTATGCTTTTGAAAAAATTAGCTTTTTTAATTTTTTAAAATCTTGACGCAACTCTCTCTCTCTCTCTCACTCTTTCTCTCTTTCTCTTTTAACGTGATTGTCCTTTAATTGTTTAGGCCTTCAGTTAGAGAGAGAAAGCATCGCGGTGAGAGACATGGAGCAAGCGGCGATGTTATCTCTATGGATACCCTCCTCTTCACTCCCCTATCGATCCAATCACGTTTTCCGTGCTACGTTTAGGCCGTAAAATTCAGAAATAGGATTTCGGACGATTTCTGCGCAGGGACGTAGAGAGACTAGAGAGCGCCCACTCTTTTTTTATTATGTTACAATGGCATATACATGCATACGCATGATTTACAAATGACAATACGCGCGATTAATATGGCACAATAAATAATAATAATAATAATAATAATAATAATAATAATAATAATAATAATAATAATAATAATAATAATAATGTAATAAAAATCAATGAAATATAATGATACTTGAGTATTATTTTTATTCTCTAACTTATAAACGTGAAGATTATTGATCTGATTTTAATACAACCTTTCAACAGTTTTTACGAAATATCACGTAAATATAAAACAAAACTTTACAAAAAAAAATTAATTAAGAATTATATAATAATATACGATATAAGATATTAAAGTGTTAATCAGTAAAGTAACGAATTTTAATCAAATTCTTCTCGATATTAATCGATGGCAATTGTGGAAATGATGACAATGACAATATATATAGCCTGACGGCAATGTCGGCAATGGTGGAAACGATGGCAATTATGACAATGTTCTCGATGTTAATGATGGCAATAGAATGGCAATATGGAAATGGAATCGCATAACGGAATGAATGCAATGATGGAAATGTTATCAAAAAGATGGCAATGATGGCAATAATAAAAATGGTGGCAATGTTGGCAGTGGCGGCAAAGGCGTAATAATAACGGCAATGATGAAAATGGGATGACAATGATGGCAACAATGGCAATAATGACAATGATGGAAAAGATGAAAAGTAGGCCATCCCATTGGATGGCAATGATGGAAAGAATGCAATTATGGAATGTAATTATCGATTCCTGAATGACATGAGCTTACTGCTATATTTGGTCTGCAGCCATATAATATTTCCATTTCATCATAGAATGGACAAAGTTTAGTTGCAGCTCCACTAACATTATTATCTCTTTAGCATTTAAAGTATGCAAGTTTTAAATTTTTTAATTTTAGCTTTATCTGCTCTGCAGTTTTATTGTAACCACTTTGTTCCATTTCTGAAACAAGTAGCCGGAAAATTTCATCATGTTTATGTCTTTTTCCATCCATTATTGATAATATTTGTTTTCCGTGCATAATTCTAAAAAAACACGCGTCTCCTCTTTTTCCCAATTTTGTCTTTTTTTACACATTATATTAATTATCGCAGATTTATTCTCACAAGACGAAGACATTATTAACTATTAACTGAAGAATTATCATTATGGATCAAATCGTTAAAGTGAAAAACCAAAGAGTTATATCAATCAAAGTACTAAATTTTTAAGTAAAATTTTTGCGAATTTCTCAAATATCTCTGTGTTTTTATAGCCCCCAGAAGAGTTCTAACTTTTATCATAATAGATCGAATCGCTAAAGTGCAAGACGAAAGAGTTATATCAGTCAAAGTTCGAAATTTTTGAGTAAAATTGTTTTTTTCCGAATTTCTTCAATATCTCTGGGTTCTAATAGCCCACAGAAGAGTTGTAACTTTTATCACTATGTATCGAATTGTTGAAGTGAAAAAGGGTAGACCTATATCAGTCAAATTTCGAAATTTTTGAGTAAAATTTTTTTTGCGAATTTCTTTAATATCTCTGTGTTCTCATAGCCCCGAGAAGAGTTCTAACTTTTATCATTATGGATCAAATCGTTAAAGTGAAAACCAAAGAGTTATATCAATCAAGTACGAAATTTATGAGTAAAACTCTTTTGCGAATTTCTCAAATATCTCTGTGTTTTTATAGCACCCAGAAGAGTTCTAATTTTATCATAATAGATCGAATCGCTAAAGTGCAAGACGAAAGAGTTAGATCAGTCAAAGTTCGAAATTTTTGAGTAAAATTGGTTTTTTTCCGAATTTCTCCAATATCTCTGTGTTCTGGTAGCCCACAGAAGAGTTGTAACTTTTATCACGATGTATCGAATTTTTGAAGTGAAAAAGGGAAGACTTATATCAGTCAAATTTCGAAATTTTTGAGTGAAATTTTTTTTGCGAATTTCTTTAATATCTCTGTGTTCTCATAGCCCGAGAAGAGTTCTAACTTTTATCATTATGGATCAAATCGTTAAAGTGAAAAACCAAAGAGTTATATCAATCAAAGTACGAAATTTTTGAGTAAAACTATTTTGCGAATTTCTCAAATATCTCTGTGTTTTTATAGCCCCCAGAAGAGTTCTAACTTTTATCATAATAGATCGAATCGCTAAAGTGCAAGCCCATCGAAAGGAGCTCTACGTATCCAGTCAAACGTTCATCGAAATTTTTGAGTAAAATTGGTTTTTTTCCGAATTTCTCCAATATTTCTGTGTTCTGATAGCCCACAGAAGAGTTGTAACTTTTATCACGATGTATCGAATTTTTGAAGTGAAAAGGGAAGACTTATATCAGTCAAATTTCGAAATTTTTGAGTGAAATTTTTTTTGCGAATTTCTTTAATATCTCTGTGTTCTCATAGCCCCGAGAAGAGTTCTAACTTTTATCATTATGGATCAAATTGTTAAAGTGAAAAACCAAAGAGTTATATCAATCATAGTACTAAATTTTTGAGTAAAACTTTTTTGCGAATTTCTCAAATATCTCTGTGTTTTTATAGCCCCCAGAAGAGTTCTAACTTTTATCATAATAGATCGAATCGCTAAAGTGCAAGACGAAAGGGTTAGATCAGTCAAAGTTTGAAATTTTTGAGTAAAATTGGTTTTTTTCCGAATTTCTCCAATATTTCTGTGTTCTGATAGCCCACAGAAGAGTTGTAACTTTTATCACGATGTATCGAATTTTTGAAGTGAAAATGGGAAGACTTATATCAGTCAAATTTCGAAATTTTTGAGTAAAATTTTTTTTGCGAATTTCTTTAATATCTCTGTGTTCTCATAGCCCCGAGAAGAGTTCTAACTTTTATCATTATGGATCAAATTGTTAAAGTGAAAAACCAAAGAGTTATATCAATCATAGTACTAAATTTTTGAGTAAAACTTTTTTGCGAATTTCTCAAATATCTCTGTGTTTTTATAGCCCCCAGAAGAGTTCTAACTTTTATCATAATAGATCGAATCGCTAAAGTGCAAGACGAAAGGGTTAGATCAGTCAAAGTTTGAAATTTTTGAGTAAAATTGGTTTTTTTCCGAATTTCTCCAATATTTCTGTGTTCTGATAGCCCACAGAAGAGTTGTAACTTTTATCACGATGTATCGAATTTTTGAAGTGAAAATGGGAAGACTTATATCAGTCAAATTTCGAAATTTTTGAGTAAAATTTTTTTTGCGAATTTCTTTAATATCTCTGTGTTCTCATAGCCCCGAGAAGAGTTCTAACTTTTATCATTATGGATCAAATTGTTAAAGTGAAAAACCAAAGAGTTATATCAATCATAGTACTAAATTTTTGAGTAAAACTTTTTTGCGAATTTCTCAAATATCTCTGTGTTTTTATAGCCCCCAGAAGAGTTCTAACTTTTATCATAATAGATCGAATCGCTAAAGTGCAAGACGAAAGAGTTATATCAGTCAAAGTTCTGAAATTTTTGAGTAAAATTGGTTTTTTTCCGAATTTCTCCAATATTTCTGTGTTCTGATAGCCCACAGAAGAGTTGTAACTTTTATCACGATGTATCGAATTTTTGAAGTGAAAATGGGAAGACTTATATCAGTCAAATTTCGAAATTTTTGAGTAAAATTTTTTTTGCGAATTTCTTTAATATCTCTGTGTTCTCATAGCCCCGAGAAGAGTTCTAACTTTTATCATTATGGATCAAATCGTTAAAGTGAAAAACCAAAGAGTTATATCAATCAAAGTACGAAATTTTTGAGTAAAACTATTTTGCGAATTTCTCAAATATCTCTGTGTTTTTATAGCCCCCAGAAGAGTTCTAACTTTTATCATAATAGATCGAATCGCTAAAGTGCAAGACGAAAGAGTTATATCAGTCAAAGTTCGAAATTTTTGAGTAAAATTGGTTTTTTTCCGAATTTCTCCAATATTTCTGTGTTCTGATAGCCCACAGAAGACTTGTAACTTTTATCACGATGTATCGAATTTTTGAAGTGAAAATGGGAAGACTTATATCAGTCAAATTTCGAAATTTTTGAGTGAAATTTTTTTTGCGAATATCTTTAATATCTCTGTGTTCTCATAGCCCCGAGAAGAGTTCTAACTTTTATCATTATGGATCAAATCGTTAAAGTGAAAAACCAAAGAGTTATATCAATCAAAGTACGAAATTTTTGAGTAAAACTATTTTGCGAATTTCTCAAATATCTCTGTGTTTTTATAGCCCCCAGAAGAGTTCTAACTTTTATCATAATAGATCGAATCGCTAAAGTGCAAGACGAAAGGGTTAGATCAGTCAAAGTTTGAAATTTTTGAGTAAAATTGGTTTTTTTCCGAATTTCTCCAATATTTCTGTGTTCTGATAGCCCACAGAAGAGTTGTAACTTTTATCACGATGTATCGAATTTTTGAAGTGAAAATGGGAAGACTTATATCAGTCAAATTTCGAAATTTTTGAGTGAAATTTTTTTTGCGAATTTCTTTAATATCTCTGTGTTCTCATAGCCCCGAGAAGAGTTCTAACTTTTATCATTATGGATCAAATCGTTAAAGTGAAAAACCAAAGAGTTATATCAATCAAAGTACGAAATTTTTGAGTAAAACTATTTTGCGAATTTCTCAAATATCTCTGTGTTTTTATAGCCCCCAGAAGAGTTCTAACTTTTATCATAATAGATCGAATCGCTAAAGTGCAAGACGAAAGAGTTATATCAGTCAAAGTTCGAAATTTTTGAGTAAAATTGGTTTTTTTCCGAATTTCTCCAATATTTCTGTGTTCTGATAGCCCACAGAAGAGTTGTAACTTTTATCACGATGTATCGAATTTTTGAAGTGAAAATGGGAAGACTTATATCAGTCAAATTTCGAAATTTTTGAGTGAAATTTTTTTTGCGAATTTCTTTAATATCTCTGTGTTCTCATAGCCCCGAGAAGAGTTCTAACTTTTATCATTATGGATCAAATCGTTAAAGTGAAAAACCAAAGAGTTATATCAATCAAAGTACGAAATTTTTGAGTAAAACTATTTTGCGAATTTCTCAAATATCTCTGTGTTTTTATAGCCCCCAGAAGAGTTCTAACTTTTATCATAATAGATCGAATCGCTAAAGTGCAAGACGAAAGGGTTAGATCAGTCAAAGTTTGAAATTTTTGAGTAAAATTGGTTTTTTTCCGAATTTCTCCAATATTTCTGTGTTCTGATAGCCCACAGAAGAGTTGTAACTTTTATCACGATGTATCGAATTTTTGAAGTGAAAATGGGAAGACTTATATCAGTCAAATTTCGAAATTTTTGAGTAAAATTTTTTTTGCGAATTTCTTTAATATCTCTGTGTTCTCATAGCCCCGAGAAGAGTTCTAACTTTTATCATTATGGATCAAATTGTTAAAGTGAAAAACCAAAGAGTTATATCAATCATAGTACTAAATTTTTGAGTAAAACTTTTTTGCGAATTTCTCAAATATCTCTGTGTTTTTATAGCCCCCAGAAGAGTTCTAACTTTTATCATAATAGATCGAATCGCTAAAGTGCAAGACGAAAGGGTTAGATCAGTCAAAGTTTGAAATTTTTGAGTAAAATTGGTTTTTTTCCGAATTTCTCCAATATTTCTGTGTTCTGATAGCCCACAGAAGAGTTGTAACTTTTATCACGATGTATCGAATTTTTGAAGTGAAAATGGGAAGACTTATATCAGTCAAATTTCGAAATTTTTGAGTGAAATTTTTTTTGCGAATTTCTTTAATATCTCTGTGTTCTCATAGCCCCGAGAAGAGTTCTAACTTTTATCATTATGTATCAAATCGTTAAAGTGAAAAACCAAAGAGTTATATCAATCAAAGTACGAAATTTTTGAGTAAAACTATTTTGCGAATTTCTCAAATATCTCTGTGTTTTTATAGCCCCCAGAAGAGTTCTAACTTTTATCATAATAGATCGAATCGCTAAAGTGCAAGACGAAAGAGTTATATCAGTCAAAGTTCGAAATTTTTGAGTAAAATTGGTTTTTTTCCGAATTTCTCCAATATTTCTGTGTTCTGATAGCCCACAGAAGAGTTGTAACTTTTATCACGATGTATCGAATTTTTGAAGTGAAAATGGGAAGACTTATATCAGTCAAATTTAGAAATTTTTGAGTGAAATTTTTTTTGCGAATATCTTTAATATCTCTGTGTTCTCATAGCCCCGAGAAGAGTTCTAACTTTTATCATTATGTATCAAATCGTTAAAGTGAAAAACCAAAGAGTTATATCAATCAAAGTACGAAATTTTTGAGTAAAACTATTTTGCGAATTTCTCAAATATCTCTGTGTTTTTATAGCCCCCAGAAGAGTTCTAACTTTTATCATAATAGATCGAATCGCTAAAGTGCAAGACGAAAGGGTTAGAACAGTCAAAGTTTGAAATTTTTGAGTAAAATTGTTTTTTTTCCGAATTTCTCCAATATTTCTGTGTTCTGATAGCCCACAGAAGACTTGTAACTTTTATCACGATGTATCGAATTTTTGAAGTGAAAATGGGAAGACTTATATCAGTCAAATTTAGAAATTTTTGAGTGAAATTTTTTTTGCGAATATCTTTAATATCTCTGTGTTCTCATAGCCCCGAGAAGAGTTCTAACTTTTATCATTATGTATCAAATCGTTAAAGTGAAAAACCAAAGAGTTATATCAATCAAAGTACGAAATTTTTGAGTAAAACTATTTTGCGAATTTCTCAAATATCTCTGTGTTTTTATAGCCCCCAGAATAGTTCTAACTTTTATCATAATAGATCGAATCGCTAAAGTGCAAGACGAAAGGTTTAGATCAGTCAAAGATGGAAATTTTTGAGTAAAATTGGTTTTTTTTCCGAATTTCTCCAATATTTCTGTGTTCTGATAGCCCACAGAAGAGTTGTAACTTTTATCACGATGTATCGAATTTTTGAAGTGAAAATGGGAAGACTTATATCAGTCAAATTTCGAAATTTTTGAGTAAAATTTTTTTTGCGAATTTCTTTAATATCTCTGTGTTCTCATAGCCCCGAGAAGAGTTCTAACTTTTATCATTATGGATCAAATTGTTAAAATGAAAAACCAAAGAGTTATATCAATCATAGTACTAAATTTTTGAGTAAAACTTTTTTGCGAATTTCTCAAATATCTCTGTGTTTTTATAGCCCCCAGAAGAGTTCTAACTTTTATCATAATAGATCGAATCGCTAAAGTGCAAGACGAAAGGGTTAGATCAGTCAAAGTTTGAAATTTTTGAGTAAAATTGGTTTTTTTCCGAATTTCTCCAATATTTCTGTGTTCTGATAGCCCACAGAAGAGTTGTAACTTTTATCACGATGTATCGAATTTTTGAAGTGAAAATGGGAAGACTTATATCAGTCAAATTTCGAAATTTTTGAGTAAAACTTTTTTTGCGAATTTCTTTAATATCTCTGTGTTCTCATAGCCCCGAGAAGAGTTCTAACTTTTATCATTATGGATCAAATTGTTAAAGTGAAAAACCAAAGAGTTATATCAATCATAGTACTAAATTTTTGAGTAAAACTTTTTTGCGAATTTCTCAAATATCTCTGTGTTTTTATAGCCCCCAGAAGAGTTCTAACTTTTATCATAATAGATCGAATCGCTAAAGTGCAAGACGAAAGAGTTATATCAGTCAAAGTTCGAAATTTTTGAGTAAAATTGGTTTTTTTCCGAATTTCTCCAATATTTCTGTGTTCTGATAGCCCACAGAAGTGTTGTAACTTTTATCACGATGTATCGAATTTTTGAAGTGAAAATGGGAAGACTTATATCAGTCAAATTTCGAAATTATTGAATAAAATTTTTTTTGCGAATTTCTTTAATATCTCTGTGTTCTCATAGCCCCGAGAAGAGTTCTAACTTTTATCATTATGGATCAAATCGCTAAAGTGAAAAACCAAAGAGTTATATCAATCAAAGTACGAAATTTTTGAGTAAAACTATTTTGCGAATTTCTCAAATATCTCTGTGTTTTTATAGCCCCCAGAAGAGTTCTAACTTTTATCATAATAGATCGAATCGCTAAAGTGCAAGACGAAAGAGTTATATCAGTCAAAGTTCGAAATTTTTGAGTAAAATTGGTTTTTTTCCGAATTTCTCCAATATTTCTGTGTTCTGATAGCCCACAGAAGAGTTGTAACCTTTATCACGATGTATCGAATTTTTGAAGTGAAAAAGGGAAGACTTATATCAGTCAAATTTCGAAATTTTTGAGTGAAATTTTTTTTGCGAATTTCTTTAATATCTCTGTGTTCTCATAGCCCCGAGAAGAGTTCTAACTTTTATCATTATGGATCAAATCGTTAAAGTGAAAAACCAAAGAGTTATATCAATCAAAGTACGAAATTTTTGAGTAAAACTATTTTGCGAATTTCTCAAATATCTCTGTGTTTTTATAGCCCCCAGAAGAGTTCTAACTTTTATCATAATAGATCGAATCGCTAAAGTGCAAGACGAAAGGGTTAGATCAGTCAAAGTTTGAAATTTTTGAGTAAAATTGGTTTTTTTCCGAATTTCTCCAATATTTCTGTGTTCTGATAGCCCACAGAAGAGTTGTAACTTTTATCACGATGTATCGAATTTTTGAAGTGAAAATGGGAAGACTTATATCAGTCAAATTTCGAAATTTTTGAGTAAAATTTTTTTTGCGAATTTCTTTAATATCTCTGTGTTCTCATAGCCCCGAGAAGAGTTCTAACTTTTATCATTATGGATCAAATCGTTAAAGTGAAAAACCAAAGAGTTATATCAATCAAAGTACGAAATTTTTGAGTAAAACTGTTTTGCGAATTTCTCAAATATCTCTGTGTTTTTATAGCCCCCAGAAGAGTTCTAACTTTTATCATAATAGATCGAATCGCTAAAGTGCAAGACGAAAGAGTTACATCTATCAAAGTACGAAATTTTTGAGTAAAACTTTTTTGCGATTTTCTCAAATATCTCTGTTATTTTATAGCCCCCAGAAGAGTTCTAACTTTTATCATAATAGATCGAATCGCTAAAGTGCAAGACGAAAGAGTTATATCAGTCAAAGTTCGAAATTTTTGAGTAAAATTGGTTTTTTCCGAATTTCTCCAATATTTCTGTGTTCTGATAGCCCACAGAAGAGTTGTAACTTTTATCACGATGTATCGAATTTTTGAAGTGAAAAAGGGAAGACTTATATCAGTCAAATTTCGAAATTTTTGAGTGAAATTTTTTTTGCGAATTTCTTTAATATCTCTGTGTTCTCATAGCCCCGAGAAGAGTTCTAACTTTTATCATTATGGATCAAATCGCTAAAGTGAAAAACGAAAGAGTTATATCAATCAAAGTACGAAATTTTTGAGTAAAACTATTTTGCGAATTTCTCAAATATCTCTGTGTTTTTATAGCACCCAGAAGAGTTCTAACTTTTATCATAATCGATCGAATCGCTAAAGTGAAAAACGAAAGAGTTATATCAATCAAAGTACGAAATTTTTGAGTAAAACTTTTTTGCGAATTTCTCAAATATCTCTGTTATTTTATAGCCCCCAGAAGAGTTCTAACTTTTATCATAATAGATCGAATCGCTAAAGTGCAAGACGAAAGAGTTATATCAGTCAAAGTTCGAAATTTTTGAGTAAAATTGGTTTTTTTCCGAATTTCTCCAATATTTCTGTGTTCTGATAGCCCACAGAAGAGTTGTAACTTTTATCACGATGTATCGAATTTTTGAAGTGAAAATGGGAAGACTTATATCAGTCAAATTTCGAAATTTTTGAGTGAAATTTTTTTTGCGAATTTCTTTAATATCTCTGTGTTCTCATAGCCCCGAGAAGAGTTCTAACTTTTATCATTATGTATCAAATCGTTAAAGTGAAAAACCAAAGAGTTATATCAATCAAAGTACGAAATTTTTGAGTAAAACTATTTTGCGAATTTCTCAAATATCTCTGTGTTTTTATAGCCCCCAGAAGAGTTCTAACTTTTATCATAATAGATCGAATCGCTAAAGTGCAAGACGAAAGGGTTAGATCAGTCAAAGTTTGAAATTTTTGAGTAAAATTGGTTTTTTTCCGAATTTCTCCAATATTTCTGTGTTCTGATAGCCCACAGAAGAGTTGTAACTTTTATCACGATGTATCGAATTTTTGAAGTGAAAATGGGAAGACTTATATCAGTCAAATTTCGAAATTTTTGAGTAAAATTTTTTTTGCGAATTTCTTTAATATCTCTGTGTTCTCATAGCCCCGAGAAGAGTTCTAACTTTTATCATTATGGATCAAATCGCTAAAGTGAAAAACCAAAGAGTTATATCAATCAAAGTACGAAATTTTTGAGTAAAACTATTTTGCGAATTTCTCAAATATCTCTGTGTTTTTATAGCCCCCAGAAGAGTTCTAACTTTTATCATAATCGATCGAATCGCTAAAGTGAAAAACGAAAGAGTTACATCTATCAAAGTACGAAATTTTTGAGTAAAACTTTTTTGCGATTTTCTCAAATATCTCTGTTATTTTATAGCCCCCAGAAGAGTTCTAACTTTTATCATAATAGATCGAATCGCTAAAGTGCAAGACGAAAGAGTTATATCAGTCAAAGTTCGAAATTTTTGAGTAAAATTGGTTTTTTTCCGAATTTCTCCAATATTTCTGTGTTCTGATAGCCCACAGAAGAGTTGTAACTTTTATCACGATGTATCGAATTTTTGAAGTGAAAATGGGAAGACTTATATCAGTCAAATTTCGAAATTTTTGAGTGAAATTTTTTTTGCGAATTTCTTTAATATTTCTGTGTTCTCATAGCCCCGAGAAGAGTTCTAACTTTTATCATTATGGATCAAATCGCTAAAGTGAAAAACCAAAGAGTTATATCAATCATAGTACTAAATTTTTGAGTAAAACTTTTTTGCGAATTTCTCAAATATCTCTGTGTTTTTATAGCCCCCAGAAGAGTTCTAACTTTTATCATAATAGATCGAATCGCTAAAGTGCAAGACGAAAGGGTTAGATCAGTCAAAGTTTGAAATTTTTGAGTAAAATTGGTTTTTTTCCGAATTTCTCCAATATTTCTGTGTTCTGATAGCCCACAGAAGAGTTGTAACTTTTATCACGATGTATCGAATTTTTGAAGTGAAAATGGGAAGACTTATATCAGTCAAATTTCGAAATTTTTGAGTGAAATTTTTTTTGCGAATTTCTTTAATATCTCTGTGTTCTCATAGCCCCGAGAAGAGTTCTAACTTTTATCATTATGGATCAAATCGTTAAAGTGAAAAACCAAAGAGTTATATCAATCAAAGTACGAAATTTTTGAGTAAAACTATTTTGCGAATTTCTCAAATATCTCTGTGTTTTTATAGCCCCCAGAAGAGTTCT
Organism: Solenopsis invicta; assembly: GCF_016802725.1. Lineage (NCBI taxonomy): Eukaryota > Metazoa > Arthropoda > Insecta > Hymenoptera > Formicidae > Solenopsis > Solenopsis invicta. The sequence continues at coordinate 9,074,342 of NC_052674.1, read as the reverse complement.
AACTTTTATCATAATAGATCGAATCGCTAAAGTGCAAGACGAAAGAGTTACATCAGTCAAAGTTCGAAATTTTTGAGTAAAATTGGTTTTTTTCCGAATTTCTCCAATATTTCTGTGTTCTGATAGCCCACAGAAGAGTTGTAACTTTTATCACGATGTATCGAATTTTTGAAGTGAAAATGGGAAGACTTATATCAGTCAAATTTCGAAATTTTTGAGTAAAATTTTTTTTGCGAATTTCTTTAATATCTCTGTGTTCTCATAGCCCCGAGAAGAGTTCTAACTTTTATCATTATGGATCAAATTGTTAAAGTGAAAAACCAAAGAGTTATATCAATCATAGTACTAAATTTTTGAGTAAAACTTTTTTGCGAATTTCTCAAATATCTCTGTGTTTTTATAGCCCCCAGAAGAGTTCTAACTTTTATCATAATAGATCGAATCGCTAAAGTGCAAGACGAAAGGGTTAGATCAGTCAAAGTTTGAAATTTTTGAGTAAAATTGGTTTTTTTCCGAATTTCTCCAATATTTCTGTGTTCTGATAGCCCACAGAAGAGTTGTAACTTTTATCACGATGTATCGAATTTTTGAAGTGAAAAAGGGAAGACTTATATCAGTCAAATTTCGAAATTTTTGAGTGAAATTTTTTTTGCGAATTTCTTTAATATCTCTGTGTTCTCATAGCCCCGAGAAGAGTTCTAACTTTTATCATTATGGATCAAATCGCTAAAGTGAAAAACGAAAGAGTTATATCAATCAAAGTACGAAATTTTTGAGTAAAACTATTTTGCGAATTTCTCAAATATCTCTGTGTTTTTATAGCCCCCAGAAGAGTTCTAACTTTTATCATAATCGATCGAATCGCTAAAGTGAAAAACGAAAGAGTTACATCAATCAAAGTACGAAATTTTTGAGTAAAACTTTTTTGCGATTTTCTCAAATATCTCTGTTATTTTATAGCCCCCAGAAGAGTTCTAACTTTTATCATAATAGATCGAATCGCTAAAGTGCAAGACGAAAGAGTTATATCAAAGTTCGAAATTTTTGAGTAAAATTGTTTTTTTCCGAATTTCTCCAATATTTCTGTGTTCTGATAGCCCACAGAAGAGTTGTAACTTTTATCACGATGTATCGAATTTTTGAAGTGAAAAAGGGAAGACTTATATCAGTCAAATTTCGAAATTTTTGAGTGAAATTTTTTTTGCGAATTTCTTTAATATCTCTGTGTTCTCATAGCCCCGAGAAGAGTTCTAACTTTTATCATTATGGATCAAATCGCTAAAGTGAAAAACGAAAGAGTTATATCAATCAAAGTACGAAATTTTTGAGTAAAACTATTTTGCGAATTTCTCAAATATCTCTGTGTTTTTATAGCCCCCAGAAGAGTTCTAACTTTTATCATAATCGATCGAATCGCTAAAGTGAAAAACGAAAGAGTTATATCAATCAAAGTACGAAATTTTTGAGTAAAACTTTTTTGCGATTTTCTCAAATATCTCTGTGTTTTTATAGCCCCCAGAAGAGTTCTAACTTTTATCATAATAGATCGAATCGCTAAAGTGCAAGACGAAAGAGTTATATCAGTCAAAGTTCGAAATTTTTGAGTAAAATTGGTTTTTTTCCGAATTTCTCCAATATCTCTGTGTTCTGATAGCCCACAGAAGAGTTGTAACTTTTATCACGATGTATCGAATTTTTGAAGTGAAAAAGGGAAGACTTATATCAGTCAAATTTCGAAATTTTTGAGTGAAATTTTTTTGCGAATTTCTTTAATATCTCTGTGTTCTCATAGCCCCGAGAAGAGTTCTAACTTTTATCATTATGGATCAAATCGTTAAAGTGAAAAACCAAAGAGTTATATCAATCAAAGTACTAAATTTTTGAGTAAAACTTTTTTGCGAATTTCTCAAATATCTCTGTGTTTTTATAGCCCCCAGAAGAGTTCTAACTTTTATCATAATAGATCGAATCGCTAAAGTGCAAGACGAAAGGGTTAGATCAGTCAAAGTTTGAAATTTTTGAGTAAAATTGGTTTTTTTCCGAATTTCTCCAATATTTCTGTTTTCTGATAGCCCACAGAAGAGTTGTAACTTTTATCACGATGTATCGAATTTTTGAAGTGAAAATGGGAAGACTTATATCAGTCAAATTTCGAAATTTTTGAGTAAAATTTTTTTTGCGAATTTCTTTAATATCTCTGTGTTCTCATAGCCCCGAGAAGAGTTCTAACTTTTATCATTATGGATCAAATTGTTAAAGTGAAAAACCAAAGAGTTATATCAATCATAGTACTAAATTTTTGAGTAAAACTTTTTTGCGAATTTCTCAAATATCTCTGTGTTTTTATAGCCCCCAGAAGAGTTCTAACTTTTATCATAATAGATCGAATCGCTAAAGTGCAAGACGAAAGGGTTAGATCAGTCAAAGTTTGAAATTTTTGAGTAAAATTGGTTTTTTTTCCGAATTTCTCCAATATTTCTGTGTTCTGATAGCCCACAGAAGAGTTGTAACTTTTATCACGATGTATCGAATTTTTGAAGTGAAAATGGGAAGACTTATATCAGTCAAATTTAGAAATTTTTGAGTGAAATTTTTTTTGCCAATATTTTTAATATCTCTGTGTTCTCTTAGCCCCGAGAAGAGTTCTAACTTTTATCATTATGTATCAAATCGTTAAAGTGAAAAACCAAAGAGTTATATCAATCAAAGTACGAAATTTTTGAGTAAAACTATTTTGGGAATTTCTCAAATATCTCTGTGTTTTTATAGCCCCCAGAAGAGTTCTAACTTTTATCATAATCGATCGAATCGCTAAAGTGCAAGACGAAAGAGTTATATCAGTCAAAGTTCGAAATTCTTGAGTAAAATTGGTTTTTTTCCGAATTTCTCCAATATTTCTGTGTTCTGATAGCCCACAGAAGACTTGTAACTTTTATCACGATGTATCGAATTTTTGAAGTGAAAATGGGAAGACTTATATCAGTCAAATTTAGAAATTTTTGAGTGAAATTTTTTTTGCGAATATCTTTAATATCTCTGTGTTCTCATAGCCCCGAGAAGAGTTCTAACTTTTATCATTATGTATCAAATCGTTAAAGTGAAAAACCAAAGAGTTATATCAATCAAAGTACGAAATTTTTGAGTAAAACTATTTTGCGAATTTCTCAAATATCTCTGTGTTTTTATAGCCCCCAGAAGAGTTCTAACTTTTATCATAATAGATCGAATCGCTAAAGTGCAAGACGAAAGGGTTAGATCAGTCAAAGTTTGAAATTTTTGAGTAAAATTGGTTTTTTTCCGAATTTCTCCAATATTTCTGTGTTCTGATAGCCCACAGAAGACTTGTAACTTTTATCACGATGTATCGAATTTTTGAAGTGAAAATGGGAAGACTTATATCAGTCAAATTTCGAAATTTTTGAGTGAAATTTTTTTTGCGAATTTCTTTAATATCTCTGTGTTCTCATAGCCCCGAGAAGAGTTCTAACTTTTATCATTATGTATCAAATCGTTAAAGTGAAAAACCAAAGAGTTATATCAATCAAAGTACGAAATTTTTGAGTAAAACTATTTTGCGAATTTCTCAAATATCTCTGTGTTTTTATAGCCCCCAGAAGAGTTCTAACTTTTATCATAATAGATCGAATCGCTAAAGTGCAAGACGAAAGAGTTATATCAGTCAAAGTTCGAAATTTTTGAATAAAATTGGTTTTTTTCCGAATTTCTCCAATATTTCTGTGTTCTGATAGCCCACAGAAGAGTTGTAACTTTTATCACGATGTATCGAATTTTTGAAGTGAAAATGGGAAGACTTATATCAGTCAAATTTCGAAATTTTTGAGTGAAATTTTTTTTGCGAATTTCTTTAATATCTCTGTGTTCTCATAGCCCAGAGAAGTGTTCTAACTATTATCATTATGGATCAAATCGTAAAAGTGAAAAACCAAAGAGTTATATCAATCAAAGTACTATAATTTTGAGTAATACTTTTTTGCGAATTTCTCAAATATCTTTGTGTTTTTATAGCCCCCAGAAGAGTTCTAACTTTTATCATAATAGATCGAATCGCTAAAGTGCAAGACGAAAGGGTTAGATCAGTCAAAGTTTGAAATTTTTGAGTAAAATTGGTTTTTTTCCGAATTTCTCCAATATTTCTGTGTTCTGATAGCCCACAGAAGAGTTGTAACTTTTATCACGATGTATCGAATTTTTGAAGTGAAAATGGGAAGACTTATATCAGTCAAATTTCGAAATTTTTGAGTAAAATTTTTTTTGCGAATTTCTTTAATATCTTTGTGTTCTCATAGCCCCGAGAAGAGTTCTAACTTTTATCATTATGGATCAAATTGTTAAAGTGAAAAACCAAAGAGTTATATCAATCATAGTACTAAATTTTTGAGTAAAACTTTTTTGCGAATTTCTCAAATATCTCTGTGTTTTTATAGCCCCCAGAAGAGTTCTAACTTTTATCATAATAGATCGAATCGCTAAAGTGCAAGACGAAAGGGTTAGATCAGTCAAAGTTTGAAATTTTTGAGTAAAATTGGTTTTTTTCCGAATTTCTCCAATATTTCTGTTTTCTGATAGCCCACAGAAGAGTTGTAACTTTTATCACGATGTATCGAATTTTTGAAGTGAAAAAGGGAAGACTTATATCAGTCAAATTTCGAAATTTTTGAGTGAAATTTTTTTTGCGAATTTCTTTAATATCTCTGTGTTCTCATAGCCCCGAGAAGAGTTCTAACTTTTATCATTATGGATCAAATCGCTAAAGTGAAAAACCAAAGAGTTATACCATTCAAAGTACTAAATTTTTGAATAAACTTTTTTGCGAATTTCTCAAATATCTCTGTGTTTTTATAGCCACAGAAGAGTTCTAACTTTTATCATAATAGATCGAATCGCTAAAGTGCAAGATGAAAGAGTTATATCAGTCAAAGTTCTAAATTTTTGAGTAAAATTGGTTTTTTTCCGAATTTCTCCAATATATCTGTGTTCTGATAGCCCACAGAAGAGTTGTAACTTTTATCACGATGTATCGAATTTATGAAGTGAAAATGGGAAGACTTATATCAGTCAAATTTCGAAATTTTTGAGTAAAATTTTTTTTGCGAATTTCTTTAATATCTCTGTGTTCTCATAGCCCCGAGAAGAGTTCTAACTTTTATCATTATGGATCAAATTGTTAAAGTGAAAAACCAAAGAGTTATATCAATCATAGTACTAAATTTTTGAGTAAAACTTTTTTGCGAATTTCTCAAATATCTCTGTGTTTTTATAGCCCCCAGAAGAGTTCTAACTTTTATCATAATAGATCGAATCGCTAAAGTGCAAGACGAAAGGGTTAGATCAGTCAAAGTTTGAAATTTTTGAGTAAAATTGGTTTTTTTCCGAATTTCTCCAATATTTCTGTTTTCTGATAGCCCACAGAAGACTTGTAACTTTTATCACGATGTATCGAATTTTTGAAGTGAAAATGGGAAGACTTATATCAGTCAAATTTCGAAATTTTTGAGTGAAATTTTTTTTGCGAATTTCTTTAATATCTCTGTGTTCTCATAGCCCCGAGAAGAGTTCTAACTTTTATCATTATGTATCAAATCGTTAAAGTGAAAAACCAAAGAGTTATATCAATCAAAGTACGAAATTTTTGAGTAAAACTATTTTGCGAATTTCTCAAATATCTCTGTGTTTTTATAGCCCCCAGAAGAGTTCTAACTTTTATCATAATAGATCGAATCGCTAAAGTGCAAGACGAAAGAGTTATATCAGTCAAAGTTCGAAATTTTTGAGTAAAATTGGTTTTTTTCCGAATTTCTCCAATATTTCTGTGTTCTGATAGCCCACAGAAGACTTGTAACTTTTATCACGATGTATCGAATTTTTGAAGTGAAAATGGGAAGACTTATATCAGTCAAATTTCGAAATTTTTGAGTGAAATTTTTTTTGCGAATTTCTTTAATATCTCTGTGTTCTCATAGCCCCGAGAAGAGTTCTAACTTTTATCATTATGTATCAAATCGTTAAAGTGAAAAACCAAAGAGTTATATCAATCAAAGTACGAAATTTTTGAGTAAAACTATTTTGCGAATTTCTCAAATATCTCTGTGTTTTTATAGCCCCCAGAAGAGTTCTAACTTTTATCATAATAGATCGAATCGCTAAAGTGCAAGACGAAAGGGTTAGATCAGTCAAAGTTTGAAATTTTTGAGTAAAATTGGTTTTTTTCCGAATTTCTCCAATATTTCTGTGTTCTGATAGCCCACAGAAGAGTTGTAACTTTTATCACGATGTATCGAATTTTTGAAGTGAAAATGGGAAGACTTATATCAGTCAAATTTCGAAATTTTTGAGTGAAATTTTTTTTGCGAATTTCTTTAATATCTCTGTGTTCTCATAGCCCCGAGAAGAGTTCTAACTTTTATCATTATGTATCAAATCGTTAAAGTGAAAAACCAAAGAGTTATATCAATCAAAGTACGAAATTTTTGAGTAAAACTATTTTGCGAATTTCTCAAATATCTCTGTGTTTTTATAGCCCCCAGAAGAGTTCTAACTTTTATCATAATAGATCGAATCGCTAAAGTGCAAGACGAAAGGGTTAGATCAGTCAAAGTTCGAAATTTTTGAGTAAAATTGGTTTTTTTCCGAATTTCTCCAATATTTCTGTGTTCTGATAGCCCACAGAAGAGTTGTAACTTTTATCACGATGTATCGAATTTTTGAAGTGAAAATGGGAAGACTTATATCAGTCAAATTTCGAAATTTTTGAGAAAATTTTTTTTGCGAATTTCTTTAATATCTCTGTGTTCTCATAGCCCCGAGAAGAGTTCTAACTTTTATCATTATGGATCAAATTGTTAAAGTGAAAAACCAAAGAGTTATATCAATCATAGTACTAAATTTTTGAGTAAAACTTTTTTGCGAATCTCTCAAATATCTCTGTGTTTTTATAGCCCCCAGAAGAGTTCTAACTTTTATCATAATAGATCGAATCGCTAAAGTGCAAGACGAAAGGGTTAGATCAGTCAAAGTTTGAAATTTTTGAGTAAAATTGGTTTTTTTCCGAATTTCTCCAATATTTCTGTGTTCTGATAGCCCACAGAAGAGTTGTAACTTTTATCACGATGTATCGAATTTTTGAAGTGAAAATGGGAAGACTTATATCAGTCAAATTTCGAAATTTTTGAGTGAAATTTTTTTTGCGAATTTCTTTAATATCTCTGTGTTCTCATAGCCCCGAGAAGAGTTCTAACTTTTATCATTATGTATCAAATCGTTAAAGTGAAAAACCAAAGAGTTATATCAATCAAAGTACGAAATTTTTGAGTAAAACTATTTTGCGAATTTCTCAAATATCTCTGTGTTTTTATAGCCCCCAGAAGAGTTCTAACTTTTATCATAATAGATCGAATCGCTAAAGTGCAAGACGAAAGGGTTAGATCAGTCAAAGTTTGAAATTTTTGAGTAAAATTGGTTTTTTTCCGAATTTCTCCAATATTTCTGTGTTCTGATAGCCCACAGAAGACTTGTAACTTTTATCACGATGTATCGAATTTTTGAAGTGAAAATGGGAAGACTTATATCAGTCAAATTTAGAAATTTTTGAGTGAAATTTTTTTTGCGAATATCTTTAATATCTCTGTGTTCTCATAGCCCCGAGAAGAGTTCTAACTTTTATCATTATGTATCAAATCGTTAAAGTGAAAAACCAAAGAGTTATATCAATCAAAGTACGAAATTTTTGAGTAAAACTTTTTGCGAATTTCTCAAATATCTCTGTGTTTTTATAGCCCCCAGAAGAGTTCTAACTTTTATCATAATAGATCGAATCGCTAAAGTGCAAGACGAAAGAGTTATATCAGTCAAAGTTCGAAATTTTTGAGTAAAATTGGTTTTTTTCCGAATTTCTCCAATATTTCTGTGTTCTGATAGCCCACAGAAGAGTTGTAACTTTTATCACGATGTATCGAATTTTTGAAGTGAAAATGGGAAGACTTATATCAGTCAAATTTCGAAATTTTTGAGTGAAATTTTTTTTGCGAATTTCTTTAATATCTCTGTGTTCTCATAGCCCCGAGAAGAGTTCTAACTTTTATCATTATGTATCAAATCGTTAAAGTGAAAAACCAAAGAGTTATATCAATCAAAGTACGAAATTTTTGAGTAAAACTATTTTGCGAATTTCTCAAATATCTCTGTGTTTTTATAGCCCCCAGAAGAGTTCTAACTTTTATCATAATAGATCGAATCGCTAAAGTGCAAGACGAAAGAGTTATATCAGTCAAAGTTCGAAATTTTTGAGTAAAATTGGTTTTTTTCCGAATTTCTCCAATATTTCTGTGTTCTGATAGCCCACAGAAGACTTGTAACTTTTATCACGATGTATCGAATTTTTGAAGTGAAAATGGGAAGACTTATATCAGTCAAATTTCGAAATTTTTGAGTGAAATTTTTTTTGCGAATATCTTTAATATCCCTGTGTTCTCATAGCCCCGAGAAGAGTTCTAACTTTTATCATTATGTATCAAATCGTTAAAGTGAAAAACCAAAGAGTTATATCAATCAAAGTACGAAATTTTTGAGTAAAACTATTTTGCGAATTTCTCAAATATCTCTGTGTTTTTATAGCCCCCAGAAGAGTTCTAACTTTTATCATAATAGATCGAATCGCTAAAGTGCAAGACGAAAGGGTTAGATCAGTCAAAGTTCTGAAATTTTTGAGTAAAATTGGTTTTTTTCCGAATTTCTCCAATATTTCTGTGTTCTGATAGCCCACAGAAGAGTTGTAACTTTTATCACGATGTATCGAATTTTTGAAGTGAAAATGGGAAGACTTATATCAGTCAAATTTCGAAATTTTTGAGTAAAATTTTTTTTGCGAATTTCTTTAATATCTCTGTGTTCTCATAGCCCCGAGAAGAGTTCTAACTTTTATCATTATGGATCAAATTGTTAAAGTGAAAAACCAAAGAGTTATATCAATCATAGTACTAAATTTTTGAGTAAAACTTTTTTGCGAATTTCTCAAATATCTCTGTGTTTTTATAGCCCCCAGAAGAGTTCTAACTTTTATCATAATAGATCGAATCGCTAAAGTGCAAGACGAAAGGGTTAGATCAGTCAAAGTTTGAAATTTTTGAGTAAAATTGGTTTTTTTCCGAATTTCTCCAATATTTCTGTGTTCTGATAGCCCACAGAAGAGTTGTAACTTTTATCACGATGTATCGAATTTTTGAAGTGAAAATGGGAAGACTTATATCAGTCAAATTTCGAAATTTTTGAGTGAAATTTTTTTTGCGAATTTCTTTAATATCTCTGTGTTCTCATAGCCCCGAGAAGAGTTCTAACTTTTATCATTATGTATCAAATCGTTAAAGTGAAAAACCAAAGAGTTATATCAATCAAAGTACGAAATTTTTGAGTAAAACTATTTTGCGAATTTCTCAAATATCTCTGTGTTTTTATAGCCCCCAGAAGAGTTCTAACTTTTATCATAATAGATCGAATCGCTAAAGTGCAAGACGAAAGAGTTATATCAGTCAAAGTTCGAAATTTTTGAGTAAAATTGGTTTTTTTCCGAATTTCTCCAATATTTCTGTGTTCTGATAGCCCACAGAAGACTTGTAACTTTTATCACGATGTATCGAATTTTTGAAGTGAAAATGGGAAGACTTATATCAGTCAAATTTAGAAATTTTTGAGTGAAATTTTTTTTGCGAATATCTTTAATATCTCTGTGTTCTCATAGCCCCGAGAAGAGTTCTAACTTTTATCATTATGTATCAAATCGTTAAAGTGAAAAACCAAAGAGTTATATCAATCAAAGTACGAAATTTTTGAGTAAAACTATTTTGCGAATTTCTCAAATATCTCTGTGTTTTTATAGCCCCCAGAAGAGTTCTAACTTTTATCATAATAGATCGAATCGCTAAAGTGCAAGACGAAAGAGTTATATCAGTCAAAGTTCGAAATTTTTGAGTAAAATTGGTTTTTTTCCGAATTTCTCCAATATTTCTGTGTTCTGATAGCCCACAGAAGACTTGTAACTTTTATCACGATGTATCGAATTTTTGAAGTGAAAATGGGAAGACTTATATCAGTCAAATTTCGAAATTTTTGAGTGAAATTTTTTTTGCGAATTTCTTTAATATCTCTGTGTTCTCATAGCCCCGAGAAGAGTTCTAACTTTTATCATTATGTATCAAATCGTTAAAGTGAAAAACCAAAGAGTTATATCAATCAAAGTACGAAATTTTTGAGTAAAACTATTTTGCGAATTTCTCAAATATCTCTGTGTTTTTATAGCCCCCAGAAGAGTTCTAACTTTTATCATAATAGATCGAATCGCTAAAGTGCAAGACGAAAGAGTTATATCAGTCAAAGTTCGAAATTTTTGAGTAAAATTGGTTTTTTTCCGAATTTCTCCAATATTTCTGTGTTCTGATAGCCCACAGAAGAGTTGTAACTTTTATCACGATGTATCGAATTTTTGAAGTGAAAATGGGAAGACTTATATCAGTCAAATTTCGAAATTTTTGAGTGAAATTTTTTTTGCGAATTTCTTTAATATCTCTGTGTTCTCATAGCCCCGAGAAGAGTTCTAACTTTTATCATTATGGATCAAATCGTTAAAGTGAAAAACCAAAGAGTTATATCAATCAAAGTACGAAATTTTTGAGTAAAACTTTTTTGCGAATTTCTCAAATATCTCTGTGTTTTTATAGCCCCCAGAAGAGTTCTAACTTTTATCATAATAGATCGAATCGCTAAAGTGCAAGACGAAAGAGTTATATCAGTCAAAGTTCGAAATTTTTGAGTAAAATTGGTTTTTTTCCGAATTTCTCCAATATTTCTGTGTTCTGATAGCCCACAGAAGAGTTGTAACTTTTATCACGATGTATCGAATTTTTGAAGTGAAAATGGGAAGACTTATATCAGTCAAATTTCGAAATTTTTGAGTAAAATTTTTTTTGCGAATTTCTTTAATATCTCTGTGTTCTCATAGCCCCGAGAAGAGTTCTAACTTTTATCATTATGGATCAAATTGTTAAAGTGAAAAACCAAAGAGTTATATCAATCATAGTACTAAATTTTTGAGTAAAACTTTTTTGCGAATTTCTCAAATATCTCTGTGTTTTTATAGCCCCCAGAAGAGTTCTAACTTTTATCATAATAGATCGAATCGCTAAATTGCAAGACGAAAGGGTTAGATCAGTCAAAGTTTGAAATTTTTGAGTAAAATTGTTTTTTTTCCGAATTTCTCCAATATTTCTGTGTTCTGATAGCCCACAGAAGACTTGTAACTTTTATCACGATGTATCGAATTTTTGAAGTGAAAATGGGAAGACTTATATCAGTCAAATTTAGAAATTTTTGAGTGAAATTTTTTTTGCGAATTTCTTTAATATCTCTGTGTTCTCATAGCCCCGAGAAGAGTTCTAACTTTTATCATTATGGATCAAATCGTTAAAGTGAAAAACCAAAGAGTTATATCAATCAAAGTACTAAATTTTTGAGTAAAACTTTTTGCGAATTTCTCAAATATCTCTGTGTTTTTATAGCCCCCAGAAGAGTTCTAACTTTTATCATAATAGATCGAATCGCTAAAGTGCAAGACGAAAGAGTTATATCAGTCAAAGTTCGAAATTTTTGAGTAAAATTGGTTTTTTTCCGAATTTCTCCAATATTTCTGTGTTCTGATAGCCCACAGAAGACTTGTAACTTTTATCACGATGTATCGAATTTTTGAAGTGAAAATGGGAAGACTTATATCAGTCAAATTTAGAAATTTTTGAGTGAAATTTTTTTTGCGAATATCTTTAATATCTCTGTGTTCTCTTAGCCCCGAGAAGAGTTCTAACTTTTATCATTATGTATCAAATCGTTAAAGTGAAAAACCAAAGAGTTATATCAATCAAAGTACGAAATTTTTGAGTAAAACTATTTTGCGAATTTCTCAAATATCTCTGTGTTTTTATAGCCCCCAGAAGAGTTCTAACTTTTATCATAATAGATCGAATCGCTAAAGTGCAAGACGAAAGAGTTATATCAGTCAAAGTTCGAAATTTTTGAGTAAAATTGGTTTTTTTCCGAATTTCTTCAATATTTCTGTGTTCTGATAGCCCACAGAAGAGTTGTAACTTTTATCACGATGTATCGAATTTTTGAAGTGAAAATGGGAAGACTTATATCAGTCAAATTTCGAAATTTTTGAGTGAAATTTTTTTTGCGAATTTCTTTAATATCTCTGTGTTCTCATAGCCCCGAGAAGAGTTCTAACTTTTATCATTATGGATCAAATCGTTAAAGTGAAAAACCAAAGAGTTATATCAATCAAAGTACGAAATTTTTGAGTAAAACTATTTTGCGAATTTCTCAAATATCTCTGTGTTTTTATTGCCCCCAGAAGAGTTCTAACTTTTATCATAATAGATCGAATCGCTAAAGTGCAAGACGAAAGTGTTATATCAGTCAAAGTTCGAAATTTTTGAGTAAAATTGGTTTTTTTCCGAATTTCTCCAATATTTCTGTGTTCTGATAGCCCACAGAAAAGTTGTAACCTTTATCACGATGTATCGAATTTTTGAAGTGAAAAAGGGAAGACTTATATCAGTCAAATTTCGAAATTTTTGAGTGAAATTTTTTTTGCGAATTTCTTTAATATCTCTGTGTTCTCATAGCCCCGAGAAGAGTTCTAACTTTTATCATTATGGATCAAATCGTTAAAGTGAAAAACCAAAGAGTTATATCAATCAAAGTACGAAATTTTTGAGTAAAACTATTTTGCGAATTTCTCAAATATCTCTGTGTTTTTATAGCCCCCAGAAGAGTTCTAACTTTTATCATAATAGATCGAATCGCTAAAGTGCAAGACGAAAGAGTTATATCAGTCAAAGTTCGAAATTTTTGAGTAAAATTGGTTTTTTTCCGAATTTCTCCAATATTTCTGTGTTCTGATAGCCCACAGAAGACTTGTAACTTTTATCACGATGTATCGAATTTTTGAAGTGAAAATGGGAAGACTTATATCAGTCAAATTTCGAAATTTTTGAGTGAAATTTTTTTTGCGAATATCTTTAATATCTCTGTGTTCTCATAGCCCCGAGAAGAGTTCTAACTTTTATCATTATGGATCAAATCGTTAAAGTGAAAAACCAAAGAGTTATATCAATCAAAGTACGAAATTTTTGAGTAAAACTATTTTGCGAATTTCTCAAATATCTCTGTGTTTTTATAGCCCCCAGAAGAGTTCTAACTTTTATCATAATAGATCGAATCGCTAAAGTGCAAGACGAAAGAGTTATATCAGTCAAAGTTCTAAATTTTTGAGTAAAATTGGTTTTTTTCCGAATTTCTCCAATATATCTGTGTTCTGATAGCCCACAGAAGAGTTGTAACTTTTATCACGATGTATCGAATTTTTGAAGTGAAAATGGGAAGACTTATATCAGTCAAATTTCGAAATTTTTGAGTAAAATTTTTTTTGCGAATTTCTTTAATATCTCTGTGTTCTCATAGCCCCGAGAAGAGTTCTAACTTTTATCATTATGGATCAAATTGTTAAAGTGAAAAACCAAAGAGTTATATCAATCATAGTACTAAATTTTTGAGTAAAACTTTTTTGCGAATTTCTCAAATATCTCTGTGTTTTTATAGCCCCCAGAAGAGTTCTAACTTTTATCATAATAGATCGAATCGCTAAAGTGCAAGACGAAAGGGTTAGATCAGTCAAAGTTCGAAATTTTTGAGTAAAATTGTTTTTTTTCCGAATTTCTCCAATATTTCTGTGTTCTGATAGCCCACAGAAGACTTGTAACTTTTATCACGATGTATCGAATTTTTGAAGTGAAAATGGGAAGACTTATATCAGTCAAATTTCGAAATTTTTGAGTAAAATTTTTTTTGCGAATTTCTTTAATATCTCTGTGTTCTCATAGCCCCGAGAAGAGTTCTAACTTTTATCATTATGGATCAAATCGCTAAAGTGAAAAACCAAAGAGTTATATCAATCAAAGTACGAAATTTTTGAGTAAAACTATTTTGCGAATTTCTCAAATATCTCTGTGTTTTTATAGCCCCCAGAAGAGTTCTAACTTTTATCATAATAGATCGAATCGCTAAAGTGCAAGACGAAAGAGTTATATCAGTCAAAGTTCGAAATTTTTGAGTAAAATTGGTTTTTTTCCGAATTTCTCCAATATCTCTGTGTTCTGATAGCCCACAGAAGAGTTCTAACTTTTATCATAATAGATCGAATCGCTAAAGTGCAAGCGAAAGAGTTATATCAGTCAAAGTTCGAAATTTATTGAGTAAAATTGGTTTTTTCCGAATTTCTCAATATCTCTGTGTTCTATAGCCCCAGAAGAGTTCTAACTTTTATCACGATGTATCGAATTGTTGAAGTGAAAAAGGGAAGACTTATATCAGTCAAATTTCGAAATTTTTGAGTGAAATTTTTTTTGCGAATTTCTTTAATATCTCTGTGTTCTCATAGCCCCGAGAAGAGTTCTAACTTTTATCATTATGTATCAAATCGTTAAAGTGAAAAACGAAAGAGTTATATCAATCAAAGTACGAAATTTTTGAGTAAAACTATTTTGCGAATTTCTCAAATATCTCTGTGTTTTTATAGCCCCCAGAAGAGTTCTAACTTTTATCATAATCGATCGAATCGCTAAAGTGAAAAACGAAAGAGTTACATCAATCAAAGTACGAAATTTTTGAGTAAAACTTTTTTGCGATTTTCTCAAATATCTCTGTTACTTTATAGCCCCCAGAAGAGTTCTAACTTTTATCATAATAGATCGAATCGCTAAAGTGCAAGACGAAAGAGTTATATCAGTCAAAGTTCGAAATTTTTGAGTAAAATTGGTTTTTTTCCGAATTTCTCCAATATTTCTGTGTTCTGATAGCCCACAGAAGTGTTGTAACTTTTATCACGATGTATCGAATTTTTGAAGTGAAAAAGGGAAGACTTATATCAGTCAAATTTCGAAATTTTTGAGTGAAATTTTTTTTGCGAATTTCTTTAATATCTCTGTGTTCTCATAGCCCCGAGAAGAGTTCTAAGTTTTATCATTATGTATCAAATCGTTAAAGTGAAAAACCAAAGAGTTATATCAATCAAAGTACGAAATTTTTGAGTAAAACTATTTTGCGAATTTCTCAAATATCTCTGTGTTTTTATAGCCCCCAGAAGAGTTCTAACTTTTATCATAATAGATCGAATCGCTAAAGTGCAAGACGAAAGAGTTATATCAGTCAAAGTTCGAAATTTTTGAGTAAAATTGGTTTTTTTCCGAATTTCTCCAATATTTCTGTGTTCTGATAGCCCACAGAAGACTTGTAACTTTTATCACGATGTATCGAATTTTTGAAGTGAAAATGGGAAGACTTATATCAGTCAAATTTAGAAATTTTTGAGTGAAATTTTTTTTGCGAATATCTTTAATATCTCTGTGTTCTCATAGCCCCGAGAAGAGTTCTAACTTTTATCATTATGTATCAAATCGTTAAAGTGAAAAACCAAAGAGTTATATCAATCAAAGTACGAAATTTTTGAGTAAAACTTTTTTGCGAATTTCTCAAATATCTCTGTGTTTTTATAGCCCCCAGAAGAGTTCTAACTTTTATCATAATAGATCGAATCGCTAAAGTGCAAGACGAAAGAGTTATATCAGTCAAAGTTCGAAATTTTTGAGTAAAATTGGTTTTTTTCCGAATTTCTCCAATATTTCTGTGTTCTGATAGCCCACAGAAGACTTGTAACTTTTATCACGATGTATCGAATTTTTGAAGTGAAAATGGGAAGACTTATATCAGTCAAATTTCGAAATTTTTGAGTGAAATTTTTTTTGCGAATATCTTTAATATCTCTGTGTTCTGATAGCCCCGAGGAGAGTTCTAACTTTTATCATAATGGATCAAATCGTTAAAGTGAAAAACGAAAGAGTTATATCATTCAAAGTACGAAATTTTTGAGTAAAACTTTTTTGCGAATTTCTCAAATATCTCTGTGGTTTTATAGCCCCCAGAAGAGTTCTAACTTTTATCATAATAGATCGAATCGCTAAAGTGCAAGACGAAAGAGTTATATCAGTCAAAGTTCTAAATTTTTGAGTAAAATTGGTTTTTTTCCGAATTTCTCCAATATATCTGTGTTCTGATAGCCCACAGAAGAGTTGTAACTTTTATCACGATGTATCGAATTTTTGAAGTGAAAATGGGAAGACTTATATCAGTCAAATTTCGAAATTTTTGAGTAAAATTTTTTTTGCGAATTTCTTTAATATCTCTGTGTTCTCATAGCCCCGAGAAGAGTTCTAACTTTTATCATTATGGATCAAATTGTTAAAGTGAAAAACCAAAGAGTTATATCAATCATAGTACTAAATTTTTGAGTAAAACTTTTTTGCGAATTTCTCAAATATCTCTGTGTTTTTATAGCCCCCAGAAGAGTTCTAACTTTTATCATAATAGATCGAATCGCTAAATTGCAAGACGAAAGGGTTAGATCAGTCAAAGTTTGAAATTTTTGAGTAAAATTGGTTTTTTTCCGAATTTCTCCAATATTTCTGTGTTCTGATAGCCCACAGAAGACTTGTAACTTTTATCACGATGTATCGAATTTTTGAAGTGAAAATGGGAAGACTTATATCAGTCAAATTTAGAAATTTTTGAGTGAAATTTTTTTTGCGAATATCTTTAATATCTCTGTGTTCTCATAGCCCCGAGAAGAGTTCTAACTTTTATCATTATGTATCAAATCGTTAAAGTGAAAAACCAAAGAGTTATATCAATCAAAGTACGAAATTTTTGAGTAAAACTATTTTGCGAATTTCTCAAATATCTCTGTGTTTTTATAGCCCCCAGAAGAGTTCTAACTTTTATCATAATAGATCGAATCGCTAAAGTGCAAGACGAAAGAGTTATATCAGTCAAAGTTCGAAATTTTTGAGTAAAATTGGTTTTTTTCCGAATTTCTCCAATATTTCTGTGTTCTGATAGCCCACAGAAGACTTGTAACTTTTATCACGATGTATCGAATTTTTGAAGTGAAAATGGGAAGACTTATATCAGTCAAATTTCGAAATTTTTGAGTGAAATTTTTTTTGCGAATATCTTTAATATCTCTGTGTTCTCATAGCCCCGAGAAGAGTTCTAACTTTTATCATTATGTATCAAATCGTTAAAGTGAAAAACCAAAGAGTTATATCAATCAAAGTACGAAATTTTTGAGTAAAACTATTTTGCGAATTTCTCAAATATCTCTGTGTTTTTATAGCCCCCAGAAGAGTTCTAACTTTTATCATAATAGATCGAATCGCTAAAGTGCAAGACGAAAGAGTTATATCAGTCAAAGTTCGAAATTTTTGAGTAAAATTGGTTTTTTTCCGAATTTCTCCAATATTTCTGTGTTCTGATAGCCCACAGAAGAGTTGTAACTTTTATCACGATGTATCGAATTTTTGAAGTGAAAATGGGAAGACTTATATCAGTCAAATTTCGAAATTTTTGAGTAAAATTTTTTTTGCGAATTTCTTTAATATCTTTGTGTTCTCATAGCCCCGAGAAGAGTTCTAACTTTTATCATTATGTATCAAATCGTTAAAGTGAAAAACCAAAGAGTTATATCAATCAAAGTACGAAACTTTTGAGTAAAACTTTTTTGCGAATTTCTCAAATATCTCTGTGTTTTTATAGCCCCCAGAAGAGTTCTAACTTTTATCATAATAGATCGAATCGCTAAAGTGCAAGACGAAAGAGTTATATCAGTCAAAGTTCGAAATTTTTGAGTAAAATTGGTTTTTTTCCGAATTTCTCCAATATTTCTGTGTTCTGATAGCCCACAGAAGACTTGTAACTTTTATCACGATGTATCGAATTTTTGAAGTGAAAATGGGAAGACTTATATCAGTCAAATTTAGAAATTTTTGAGTGAAATTTTTTTTGCGAATTTCTTTAATATCTCTGTGTTCTCATAGCCCAGAGAAGTGTTTTAACTATTATCATTATGTATCAAATCGTAAAAGTGAAAAACCAAAGAGTTATATCAATCAAAGTACGAAATTTTTGAGTAAAACTATTTTGCGAATTTCTCAAATATCTCTGTGTTTTTATAGCCCCCAGAAGAGTTCTAACTTTTATCATAATAGATCGAATCGCTAAAGTGCAAGACGAAAGAGTTATATCAGTCAAAGTTCGAAATTTTTGAGTAAAATTGGTTTTTTTCCGAATTTCTCCAATATTTCTGTGTTCTGATAGCCCACAGAAGAGTTGTAACTTTTATCACGATGTATCGAATTTTTGAAGTGAAAATGGGAAGACTTATATCAGTCAAATTTCGAAATTTTTGAGTGAAATTTTTTTTGCGAATTTCTTTAATATCTCTGTGTTCTCATAGCCCCGAGAAGAGTTCTAACTTTTATCATTATGGATCAAATCGTTAAAGTGAAAAACCAAAGAGTTATATCAATCAAAGTACGAAATTTTTGAGTAAAACTATTTTGCGAATTTCTCAAATATCTCTGTGTTTTTATAGCCCCCAGAAGAGTTCTAACTTTTATCATAATAGATCGAATCGCTAAAGTGCAAGACGAAAGAGTTATATCAGTCAAAGTTCGAAATTTTTGAGTAAAATTGGTTTTTTTCCGAATTTCTCCAATATTTCTGTGTTCTGATAGCCCACAGAAGAGTTGTAACTTTTATCACGATGTATCGAATTTTTGAAGTGAAAATGGGAAGACTTATATCAGTCAAATTTCGAAATTTTTGAGTAAAATTTTTTTTGCGAATTTCTTTAATATCTCTGTGTTCTCATAGCCCCGAGAAGAGTTCTAACTTTTATCATTATGGATCAAATTGTTAAAGTGAAAAACCAAAGAGTTATATCAATCATAGTACTAAATTTTTGAGTAAAACTTTTTTGCGAATTTCTCAAATATCTCTGTGTTTTTATAGCCCCCAGAAGAGTTCTAACTTTTATCATAATAGATCGAATCGCTAAAGTGCAAGACGAAAGGGTTAGAACAGTCAAAGTTTGAAATTTTTGAGTAAAATTGGTTTTTTTCCGAATTTCTCCAATATTTCTGTGTTCTGATAGCCCACAGAAGACTTGTAACTTTTATCACGATGTATCGAATTTTTGAAGTGAAAATGGGAAGACTTATATCAGTCAAATTTAGAAATTTTTGAGTGAAATTTTTTTTGCGAATATCTTTAATATCTCTGTGTTCTCATAGCCCCGAGAAGAGTTCTAACTTTTATCATTATGTATCAAATCGTTAAAGTGAAAAACCAAAGAGTTATATCAATCAAAGTACGAAATTTTTGAGTAAAACTATTTTGCGAATTTCTCAAATATCTTTGTGTTTTTATAGCCCCCAGAAGAGTTCTAACTTTTATCATAATAGATCGAATCGCTAAATTGCAAGACGAAAGGGTTAGAACAGTCAAAGTTTGAAATTTTTGAGTAAAATTGTTTTTATTCCGAATTTCTCCAATATTTCTGTGTTCTGATAGCCCACAGAAGACTTGTAACTTTTATCACGATGTATCGAATTTTTGAAGTGAAAATGGGAAGACTTATATTAGTCAAATTTAGAAATTTTTGAGTGAAATTTTTTTTGCGAATATCTTTAATATCTCTGTGTTCTCTTAGCCCCGAGAAGAGTTCTAACTTTTATCATTATGTATCAAATCGTTAAAGTGAAAAACCAAAGAGTTATATCAATCAAAGTACGAAATTTTTGAGTAAAACTATTTTGCGAATTTCTCAAATATCTCTGTGTTTTTATAGCCCCCAGAAGAGTTCTAACTTTTATCATAATAGATCGAATCG
This sequence comes from Solenopsis invicta, assembly GCF_016802725.1. Taxonomy (NCBI): domain Eukaryota; kingdom Metazoa; phylum Arthropoda; class Insecta; order Hymenoptera; family Formicidae; genus Solenopsis; species Solenopsis invicta. The sequence goes on along the minus strand of NC_052674.1, from coordinate 9,054,499 downwards.
CTAAAGTGCAAGACGAAAGAGTTATATCAGTCAAAGTTCGAAATTTTTGAGTAAAATTGGTTTTTTTCGGATTTTCTCCAATATTTCTGTGTTCTGATAGCCCACAGAAGACTTGTAACTTTTATCACGATGTATCGAATTTTTGAAGTGAAAATGGGAAGACTTATATCAGTCAAATTTAGAAATTTTTGAGTGAAATTTTTTTTGCGAATATCTTTAATATCTCTGTGTTCTCATAGCCCCGAGAAGAGTTCTAACTTTTATCATTATGTATCAAATCGTTAAAGTGAAAAACCAAAGAGTTATATCAATCAAAGTACGAAATTTTTGAGTAAAACTATTTTGCGAATTTCTCAAATATCTCTGTGTTTTTATAGCCCCCAGAAGAGTTCTAACTTTTATCATAATAGATCGAATCGCTAAAGTGCAAGACGAAAGGGTTAGATCAGTCAAAGTTTGAAATTTTTGAGTAAAATTGGTTTTTTTCCGAATTTCTCCAATATTTCTGTGTTCTGATAGCCCACAGAAGAGTTGTAACTTTTATCACGATGTATCGAATTTTTGAAGTGAAAATGGGAAGACTTATATCAGTCAAATTTCGAAATTTTTGAGTGAAATTTTTTTTGCGAATTTCTTTAATATCTCTGTGTTCTCATAGCCCCGAGAAGAGTTCTAACTTTTATCATTATGGATCAAATCGCTAAAGTGAAAAACGAAAGATTTATATCAATCAAAGTACGAAATTTTTGAGTAAAACTATTTTGCGAATTTCTCAAATATCTCTGTGTTTTTATAGCCCCCAGAAGAGTTCTAACTTTTATCATAATCGATCGAATCGCTAAAGTGAAAAACGAAAGAGTTACATCAATCAAAGTACGAAATTTTTGAGTAAAACTTTTTTGCGATTTTCTCAAATATCTCTGTTATTTTATAGCCCCCAGAAGAGTTCTAACTTTTATCATAATAGATCGAATCGCTAAAGTGCAAGACGAAAGAGTTATATCAGTCAAAGTTCGAAATTATTGAGTAAAATTGGTTTTTTTCCGAATTTCTCCAATATTTCTGTGTTCTGATAGCCCACAGAAGAGTTGTAACTTTTATCACGATGTATCGAATTTTTGAAGTGAAAATGGGAAGACTTATATCAGTCAAATTTCGAAATTTTTGAGTGAAATTTTTTTTGCGAATTTCTTTAATATCTCTGTGTTCTCATAGTCCCGAGAAGAGTTCTAACTTTTATCATTATGGATCAAATCGCTAAAGTGAAAAACGAAAGATTTATATCAATCAAAGTACGAAATTTTTGAGTAAAACTATTTTGCGAATTTCTCAAATATCTCTGTGTTTTTATAGCCCCCAGAAGAGTTCTAACTTTTATCATAATCGATCGAATCGCTAAAGTGAAAAACGAAAGAGTTACATCAATCAAAGTACGAAATTTTTGAGTAAAACTTTTTTGCGATTTTCTCAAATATCTCTGTTATTTTATAGCCCCCAGAAGAGTTCTAACTTTTATCATAATAGATCGAATCGCTAAAGTGCAAGACGAAAGAGTTATATCAGTCAAAGTTCGAAATTTTTGAGTAAAATTGGTTTTTTTCCGAATTTCTCCAATATTTCTGTGTTCTGATAGCCCACAGAAGAGTTGTAACCTTTATCACGATGTATAGAATTTTTGAAGTGAAAAAGGGAAGACTTATATCAGTCAAATTTCGAAATTTTTGAGTGAAATTTTTTTTGCGAATTTCTTTAATATCTCTGTGTTCTCATAGCCCCGAGAAGAGTTCTAACTTTTATCATTATTTATCAAATCGTTAAAGTGAAAAACCAAAGAGTTATATCAATCAAAGTACGAAATTTTTGAGTAAAACTATTTTGCGAATTTCTCAAATATCTCTGTGTTTTTATAGCCCCCAGAAGAGTTCTAACTTTTATCATAATAGATCGAATCGCTAAAGTGCAAGACGAAAGAGTTATATCAGTCAAAGTTCGAAATTTTTGAGTAAAATTGGTTTTTTTCCGAATTTCTCCAATATTTCTGTGTTCTGATAGCCCACAGAAGACTTGTAACTTTTATCACGATGTATCGAATTTTTGAAGTGAAAATGGGAAGACTTATATCAGTCAAATTTAGAAATTTTTGAGTGAAATTTTTTTTGCGAATATCTTTAATATCTCTGTGTTCTCATAGCCCCGAGAAGAGTTCTAACTTTTATCATTATGTATCAAATCGTTAAAGTGAAAAACCAAAGAGTTATATCAATCAAAGTACGAAATTTTTGAGTAAAACTATTTTGCGAATTTCTCAAATATCTCTGTGTTTTTATAGCCCCCAGAAGAGTTCTAACTTTTATCATAATAGATCGAATCGCTAAAGTGCAAGACGAAAGAGTTATATAAGTCAAAGTTCGAAATTTTTGAGTAAAATTGGTTTTTTTTCGAATTTCTCCAATATTTCTGTGTTTTGATAGCCCACAGAAGAGTTGTAACTTTTATCACGATGTACCGAATTTTTGAAGTGAAAATGGGAAGACTTATATCAGTCAAATTTCGAAATTTTTGAGTGAAATTTTTTTTGCGAATATCTTTAATATCTCTGTGTTCTCATAGCCCCGAGAAGAGTTCTAACTTTTATCATTATGGATCAAATCGTTAAAGTGAAAAACCAAAGAGTTATATCAATCAAAGTACTAAATTTTTGAGTAAAACTTTTTTGCGAATTTCTCAAATATCTCTGTGTTTTTATAGCCCCCAGAAGAGTTCTAACTTTTATCATAATAGATCGAATCGCTAAAGTGCAAGACGAAAGAGTTAGATCAGTCAAAGTTTGAAATTTTTGAGTAAAATTGGTTTTTTTCCGAATTTCTCCAATATTTCTGTGTTCTGATAGCCCACAGAAGACTTGTAACTTTTATCACGATGTATCGAATTTTTGAAGTGAAAATGGGAAGACTTATATCAGTCAAATTTCGAAATTTTTGAGTGAAATTTTTTTTGCGAATATCTTTAATATCTCTGTGTTCTCATAGCCCCGAGAAGAGTTCTAACTTTTATCATTATGTATCAAATCGTTAAAGTGAAAAACCAAAGAGTTATATCAATCAAAGTACGAAATTTTTGAGTAAAACTATTTTGCGAATTTCTCAAATATCTCTGTGTTTTTATAGCCCCCAGAAGAGTTCTAACTTTTATCATAATAGATCGAATCGCTAAAGTGCAAGACGAAAGAGTTATATCAGTCAAAGTTCGAAATTTTTGAGTAAAATTGGTTTTTTTCCGAATTTCTCCAATATTTCTGTGTTCTGATAGCCCACAGAAGACTTGTAACTTTTATCACGATGTATCGAATTTTTGAAGTGAAAATGGGAAGACTTATATCAGTCAAATTTAGAAATTTTTGAGTGAAATTTTTTTTGCGAATATCTTTAATATCTCTGTGTTCTCATAGCCCCGAGAAGAGTTCTAACTTTTATCATTATGTATCAAATCGTTAAAGTGAAAAACCAAAGAGTTATATCAATCAAAGTACGAAATTTTTGAGTAAAACTATTTTGCGAATTTCTCAAATATCTCTGTGTTTTTATAGCCCCCAGAAGAGTTCTAACTTTTATCATAATAGATCGAATCGCTAAAGTGCAAGACGAAAGAGTTATATCAGTCAAAGTTCGAAATTTTTGAGTAAAATTGGTTTTTTTCCGAATTTCTCCAATATTTCTGTGTTCTGATAGCCCACAGAAGACTTGTAACTTTTATCACGATGTATCGAATTTTTGAAGTGAAAATGGGAAGACTTATATCAGTCAAATTTAGAAATTTTTGAGTGAAATTTTTTTTGCGAATATCTTTAATATCTCTGTGTTCTCTTAGCCCCGAGAAGAGTTCTAACTTTTATCATTATGGATCAAATCGTTAAAGTGAAAAACCAAAGAGTTATATCAATCAAAGTACTAAATTTTTGAGTAAAACTTTTTTGCGAATTTCTCAAATATCTCTGTGTTTTTATAGCCCCCAGAAGAGTTCTAACTTTTATCATAATAGATCGAATCGCTAAAGTGCAAGACGAAAGAGTTATATCAGTCAAAGTTCGAAATTTTTGAGTAAAATTGGTTTTTTTCCGAATTTCTCCAATATTTCTGTGTTCTGATAGCCCACAGAAGACTTGTAACTTTTATCACGATGTATCGAATTTTTGAAGTGAAAATGGGAAGACTTATATCAGTCAAATTTCGAAATTTTTGAGTGAAATTTTTTTTGCGAATTTCTTTAATATCTCTGTGTTCTCATAGCCCCGAGAAGAGTTCTAACTTTTATCATTATGGATCAAATCGCTAAAGTGAAAAACCAAAGAGTTATATCATTCAAAGTACTAAATTTTTGAATAAACTTTTTTGCGAATTTCTCAAATATCTCTGTGTTTTTATAGCCCCCAGAAGAGTTCTAACTTTTATCATAATAGATCGAATCGCTAAAGTGCAAGATGAAAGAGTTATATCAGTCAAAGTTCTAAATTTTTGAGTAAAATTGGTTTTTTTCCGAATTTCTCCAATATATCTGTGTTCTGATAGCCCACAGAAGAGTTGTAACTTTTATCACGATGTATCGAATTTTTGAAGTGAAAATGGGAAGACTTATATCAGTCAAATTTCGAAATTTTTGAGTAAAATTTTTTTTGCGAATTTCTTTAATATCTCTGTGTTCTCATAGCCCCGAGAAGAGTTCTAACTTTTATCATTATGGATCAAATTGTTAAAGTGAAAAACCAAAGAGTTATATCAATCATAGTACTAAATTTTTGAGTAAAACTTTTTTGCGAATTTCTCAAATATCTCTGTGTTTTTATAGCCCCCAGAAGAGTTCTAACTTTTATCATAATAGATCGAATCGCTAAATTGCAAGACGAAAGGGTTAGAACAGTCAAAGTTTGAAATTTTTGAGTAAAATTGTTTTTTTCCGAATTTCTCCAATATTTCTGTGTTCTGATAGCCCACAGAAGACTTGTAACTTTTATCACGATGTATCGAATTTTTGAAGTGAAAATGGGAAGACTTATATCAGTCAAATTTAGAAATTTTTGAGTGAAATTTTTTTTGCGAATATCTTTAATATCTCTGTGTTCTCTTAGCCCCGAGAAGAGTTCTAACTTTTATCATTATGTATCAAATCGTTAAAGTGAAAAACCAAAGAGTTATATCAATCAAAGTACGAAATTTTTGAGTAAAACTATTTTGCGAATTTCTCAAATATCTCTGTGTTTTTATATCCCCCAGAAGAGTTCTAACTTTTATCATAATAGATCGAATCGCTAAAGTGCAAGACGAAAGAGTTATATCAGTCAAAGTTCGAAATTTTTGAGTAAAATTGGTTTTTTTCCGAATTTCTCCAATATTTCTGTGTTCTGATAGCCCACAGAAGACTTGTAACTTTTATCACGATGTATCGAATTTTTGAAGTGAAAATGGGAAGACTTATATCAGTCAAATTTCGAAATTTTTGAGTGAAATTTTTTTTGCGAATATCTTTAATATCTCTGTGTTCTCATAGCCCCGAGAAGAGTTCTAACTTTTATCATTATGTATCAAATCGTTAAAGTGAAAAACCAAAGAGTTATATCAATCAAAGTACGAAATTTTTGAGTAAAACTATTTTGCGAATTTCTCAAATATCTCTGTGTTTTTATAGCCCCCAGAAGAGTTCTAACTTTTATCATAATAGATCGAAGCTCTAAAGTGCAAGACGAAAGAGTTTTATCAGTCAAAGTTCGAAATTTTTGAGTAAAATTGGTTTTTTTCCGATTTTCTCCAATATTTCTGTGTTCTGATAGCCCACAGAAGACTTGTAACTTTTATCACGATGTATCGAATTTTTGAAGTGAAAATGGGAAGACTTATATCAGTCAAATTTAGAAATTTTTGAGTGAAATTTTTTTTGCGAATATCTTTAATATCTCTGTGTTCTCTTAGCCCCGAGAAGAGTTCTAACTTTTATCATTATGTATCAAATCGTTAAAGTGAAAAACCAAAGAGTTATATCAATCAAAGTACGAAATTTTTGAGTAAAACTATTTTGCGAATTTCTCAAATATCTCTGTGTTTTTATAGCCCCCAGAAGAGTTCTAACTTTTATCATAATAGATCGAATCGCTAAAGTGCAAGACGAAAGAGTTATATCAGTCAAAGTTCGAAATTTTTGAGTAAAATTGGTTTTTTTCCGAATTTCTCCAATATTTCTGTGTTCTGATAGCCCACAGAAGACTTGTAACTTTTATCACGATGTATCGAATTTTTGAAGTGAAAATGGGAAGACTTATATCAGTCAAATTTCGAAATTTTTGAGTGAAATTTTTTTTGCGAATATCTTTAATATCTCTGTGTTCTCATAGCCCCGAGAAGAGTTCTAACTTTTATCATTATGTATCAAATCGTTAAAGTGAAAAACCAAAGAGTTATATCAATCAAAGTACGAAATTTTTGAGTAAAACTATTTTGCGAATTTCTCAAATATCTCTGTGTTTTTATAGCCCCCAGAAGAGTTCTAACTTTTATCATAATAGATCGAATCGCTAAAGTGCAAGACGAAAGAGTTATATCAGTCAAAGTTCGAAATTTTTGAGTAAAATTGGTTTTTTTCCGAATTTCTCCAATATTTCTGTGTTCTGATAGCCCACAGAAGACTTGTAACTTTTATCACGATGTATCGAATTTTTGAAGTGAAAATGGGAAGACTTATATCAGTCAAATTTAGAAATTTTTGAGTGAAATTTTTTTTGCGAATATCTTTAATATCTCTGTGTTCTCATAGCCCCGAGAAGAGTTCTAACTTTTATCATTATGTATCAAATCGTTAAAGTGAAAAACCAAAGAGTTATATCAATCAAAGTACGAAATTTTTGAGTAAAACTATTTTGCGAATTTCTCAAATATCTCTGTGTTTTTATAGCCCCCAGAAGAGTTCTAACTTTTATCATAATAGATCGAATCGCTAAAGTGCAAGACGAAAGAGTTATATCAGTCAAAGTTCGAAATTTTTGAGTAAAATTGGTTTTTTTCCGAATTTCTCCAATATTTCTGTGTTCTGATAGCCCACAGAAGACTTGTAACTTTTATCACGATGTATCGAATTTTTGAAGTGAAAATGGGAAGACTTATATCAGTCAAATTTAGAAATTTTTGAGTGAAATTTTTTTTGCGAATATCTTTAATATCTCTGTGTTCTCATAGCCCCGAGAAGAGTTCTAACTTTTATCATTATGTATCAAATCGTTAAAGTGAAAAACCAAAGAGTTATATCAATCAAAGTACGAAATTTTTGAGTAAAACTATTTTGCGAATTTCTCAAATATCTCTGTGTTTTTATAGCCCCCAGAAGAGTTCTAACTTTTATCATAATAGATCGAATCGCTAAAGTGCAAGACGAAAGAGTTATATCAGTCAAAGTTCGAAATTTTTGAGTAAAATTGGTTTTTTTCCGAATTTCTCCAATATTTCTGTGTTCTGATAGCCCACAGAAGAGTTGTAACTTTTATCACGATGTATCGAATTTTTGAAGTGAAAATGGGAAGACTTATATCAGTCAAATTTCGAAATTTTTGAGTAAAATTTTTTTTGCGAATTTCTTTAATATCTCTGTGTTCTCATAGCCCCGAGAAGAGTTCTAACTTTTATCATTATGGATCAAATCGCTAAAGTGAAAAACCAAAGAGTTATATCATTCAAAGTACTAAATTTTTGAATAAACTTTTTTGCGAATTTCTCAAATATCTCTGTGTTTTTATAGCCCCAGAAGAGTTCTATCTTTTATCATAATAGATCGAATCGCTAAAGTGCAAGATGAAAGAGTTATATCAGTCAAAGTTCTAAATTTTTGAGTAAAATTGGTTTTTTTCCGAATTTCTCCAATATATCTGTGTTCTGATAGCCCACAGAAGAGTTGTAACTTTTATCACGATGTATCGAATTTTTGAAGTGAAAATGGGAAGACTTATATCAGTCAAATTTCGAAATTTTTGAGTAAAATTTTTTTTGCGAATTTCTTTAATATCTCTGTGTTCTCATAGCCCCGAGAAGAGTTCTAACTTTTATCATTATGGATCAAATTGTTAAAGTGAAAAACCAAAGAGTTATATCAATCATAGTACTAAATTTTTGAGTAAAACTTTTTTGCGAATTTTTCAAATATCTCTGTGTTTTTATAGCCCCCAGAAGAGTTCTAACTTTTATCATAATAGATCGAATCGCTAAATTGCAAGACGAAAGGGTTAGAACAGTCAAAGTTTGAAATTTTTGAGTAAAATTGGTTTTTTTCCGAATTTCTCCAATATTTCTGTGTTCTGATAGCCCACAGAAGACTTGTAACTTTTATCACGATGTATCGAATTTTTGAAGTGAAAATGGGAAGACTTATATCAGTCAAATTTAGAAATTTTTGAGTGAAATTTTTTTTGCGAATATCTTTAATATCTCTGTGTTCTCTTAGCCCCGAGAAGAGTTCTAACTTTTATCATTATGTATCAAATCGTTAAAGTGAAAAACCAAAGAGTTATATCAATCAAAGTACGAAATTTTTGAGTAAAACTATTTTGCGAATTTCTCAAATATCTCTGTGTTTTTATAGCCCCCAGAAGAGTTCTAACTTTTATCATAATAGATCGAATCGCTAAAGTGCAAGACGAAAGAGTTATATCAGTCAAAGTTCGAAATTTTTGAGTAAAATTGGTTTTTTTCCGAATTTCTCCAATATTTCTGTGTTCTGATAGCCCACAGAAGACTTGTAACTTTTATCACGATGTATCGAATTTTTGAAGTGAAAATGGGAAGACTTATATCAGTCAAATTTCGAAATTTTTGAGTGAAATTTTTTTTGCGAATATCTTTAATATCTCTGTGTTCTCATAGCCCCGAGAAGAGTTCTAACTTTTATCATTATGTATCAAATCGTTAAAGTGAAAAACCAAAGAGTTATATCAATCAAAGTACGAAATTTTTGAGTAAAACTATTTTGCGAATTTCTCAAATATCTCTGTGTTTTTATAGCCCCCAGAAGAGTTCTAACTTTTATCATAATAGATCGAAGCTCTAAAGTGCAAGACGAAAGAGTTATTATCAGTCAAAGTTCGAAATTTTTGAGTAAAATTGGTTTTTTTCCGAATTTCTCCAATATTTCTGTGTTCTGATAGCCCACAGAAGACTTGTAACTTTTATCACGATGTATCGAATTTTTGAAGTGAAAATGGGAAGACTTATATCAGTCAAATTTAGAAATTTTTGAGTGAAATTTTTTTTGCGAATATCTTTAATATCTCTGTGTTCTCTTAGCCCCGAGAAGAGTTCTAACTTTTATCATTATGTATCAAATCGTTAAAGTGAAAAACCAAAGAGTTATATCAATCAAAGTACGAAATTTTTAAGTAAAACTATTTTGCGAATTTCTCAAATATCTCTGTGTTTTTATAGCCCCCAGAAGAGTTCTAACTTTTATCATAATAGATCGAATCGCTAAAGTGCAAGACGAAAGAGTTATATCAGTCAAAGTTCGAAATTTTTGAGTAAAATTGGTTTTTTTCCGAATTTCTCCAATATTTCTGTGTTCTGATAGCCCACAGAAGACTTGTAACTTTTATCACGATGTATCGAATTTTTGAAGTGAAAATGGGAAGACTTATATCAGTCAAATTTCGAAATTTTTGAGTGAAATTTTTTTTGCGAATATCTTTAATATCTCTGTGTTCTCATAGCCCCGAGAAGAGTTCTAACTTTTATCATTATGTATCAAATCGTTAAAGTGAAAAACCAAAGAGTTATATCAATCAAAGTACGAAATTTTTGAGTAAAACTATTTTGCGAATTTCTCAAATATCTCTGTGTTTTTATAGCCCCCAGAAGAGTTCTAACTTTTATCATAATAGATCGAAGCTCTAAAGTGCAAGACGAAAGAGTTTTATCAGTCAAAGTTCGAAATTTTTGAGTAAAATTGGTTTTTTTCCGATTTTCTCCAATATTTCTGTGTTCTGATAGCCCACAGAAGACTTGTAACTTTTATCACGATGTATCGAATTTTTGAAGTGAAAATGGGAAGACTTATATCAGTCAAATTTAGAAATTTTTGAGTGAAATTTTTTTTGCGAATATCTTTAATATCTCTGTGTTCTCATAGCCCCGAGAAGAGTTCTAACTTTTATCATTATGTATCAAATCGTTAAAGTGAAAAACCAAAGAGTTATATCAATCAAAGTACGAAATTTTTGAGTAAAACTATTTTGCGAATTTCTCAAATATCTCTGTGTTTTTATAGCCCCCAGAAGAGTTCTAACTTTTATCATAATAGATCGAATCGCTAAAGTGCAAGACGAAAGAGTTATATCAGTCAAAGTTCGAAATTTTTGAGTAAAATTGGTTTTTTTCCGAATTTCTCCAATATTTCTGTGTTCTGATAGCCCACAGAAGACTTGTAACTTTTATCACGATGTATCGAATTTTTGAAGTGAAAATGGGAAGACTTATATCAGTCAAATTTAGAAATTTTTGAGTGAAATTTTTTTTGCGAATATCTTTAATATCTCTGTGTTCTCTTAGCCCCGAGAAGAGTTCTAACTTTTATCATTATGTATCAAATCGTTAAAGTGAAAAACCAAAGAGTTATATCAATCAAAGTACGAAATTTTTGAGTAAAACTATTTTGCGAATTTCTCAAATATCTCTGTGTTTTTATAGCCCCCAGAAGAGTTCTAACTTTTATCATAATAGATCGAAGCTCTAAAGTGCAAGACGAAAGAGTTTTATCAGTCAAAGTTCGAAATTTTTGAGTAAAATTGGTTTTTTTCCGATTTTCTCCAATATTTCTGTGTTCTGATAGCCCACAGAAGAGTTGTAACTTTTATCACGATGTATCGAATTTTTGAAGTGAAAAAGGGAAGACTTATATCAGTCAAATTTCGAAATTTTTGAGTGAAATTTTTTTTGCGAATTTCTTTAATATCTCTGTGTTCTCATAGCCCCGAGAAGAGTTCTAACTTTTATCATTATGGATCAAATCGCTAAAGTGAAAAACCAAAGAGTTATATCATTCAAAGTACTAAATTTTTGAATAAACTTTTTTGCGAATTTCTCAAATATCTCTGTGTTTTTATAGCCCCAGAAGAGTTCTAACTTTTATCATAATAGATCGAATCGCTAAAGTGCAAGATGAAAGAGTTATATCAGTCAAAGTTCTAAATTTTTGAGTAAAATTGGTTTTTTTCCGAATTTCTCCAATATATCTGTGTTCTGATAGCCCACAGAAGAGTTGTAACTTTTATCACGATGTATCGAATTTTTGAAGTGAAAATGGGAAGACTTATATCAGTCAAATTTCGAAATTTTTGAGTAAAATTTTTTTTGCGAATTTCTTTAATATCTCTGTGTTCTCATAGCCCCGAGAAGAGTTCTAACTTTTATCATTATGGATCAAATTGTTAAAGTGAAAAACCAAAGAGTTATATCAATCATAGTACTAAATTTTTGAGTAAAACTTTTTTGCGAATTTCTCAAATATCTCTGTGTTTTTATAGCCCCCAGAAGAGTTCTAACTTTTATCATAATAGATCGAATCGCTAAATTGCAAGACGAAAGGGTTAGAACAGTCAAAGTTTGAAATTTTTGAGTAAAATTGTTTTTATTCCGAATTTCTCCAATATTTCTGTGTTCTGATAGCCCACAGAAGACTTGTAACTTTTATCACGATGTATCGAATTTTTGAAGTGAAAATGGGAAGACTTATATCAGTCAAATTTAGAAATTTTTGAGTGAAATTTTTTTTGCGAATATCTTTAATATCTCTGTGTTCTCTTAGCCCCGAGAAGAGTTCTAACTTTTATCATTATGTATCAAATCGTTAAAGTGAAAAACCAAAGAGTTATATCAATCAAAGTACGAAATTTTTGAGTAAAACTATTTTGCGAATTTCTCAAATATCTCTGTGTTTTTATATCCCCCAGAAGAGTTCTAACTTTTATCATAATAGATCGAATCGCTAAAGTGCAAGACGAAAGAGTTATATCAGTCAAAATTCGAAATTTTTGAGTAAAATTGGTTTTTTTCCGAATTTCTCCAATATTTCTGTGTTCTGATAGCCCACAGAAGACTTGTAACTTTTATCACGATGTATCGAATTTTTGAAGTGAAAATGGGAAGACTTATATCAGTCAAATTTCGAAATTTTTGAGTGAAATTTTTTTTGCGAATATCTTTAATATCTCTGTGTTCTCATAGCCCCGAGAAGAGTTCTAACTTTTATCATTATGTATCAAATCGTTAAAGTGAAAAACCAAAGAGTTATATCAATCAAAGTACGAAATTTTTGAGTAAAACTATTTTGCGAATTTCTCAAATATCTCTGTGTTTTTATAGCCCCCAGAAGAGTTCTAACTTTTATCATAATAGATCGAAGCTCTAAAGTGCAAGACGAAAGAGTTTATCAGTCAAAGTTCGAAATTTTTGAGTAAAATTGGTTTTTTTCCGAATTTCTCCAATATTTCTGTGTTCTGATAGCCCACAGAAGACTTGTAACTTTTATCACGATGTATCGAATTTTTGAAGTGAAAATGGGAAGACTTATATCAGTCAAATTTAGAAATTTTTGAGTGAAATTTTTTTTGCGAATATCTTTAATATCTCTGTGTTCTCTTAGCCCCGAGAAGAGTTCTAACTTTTATCATTATGTATCAAATCGTTAAAGTGAAAAACCAAAGAGTTATATCAATCAAAGTACGAAATTTTTAAGTAAAACTATTTTGCGAATTTCTCAAATATCTCTGTGTTTTTATAGCCCCCAGAAGAGTTCTAACTTTTATCATAATAGATCGAATCGCTAAAGTGCAAGACGAAAGAGTTATATCAGTCAAAATTCGAAATTTTTGAGTAAAATTGGTTTTTTTCCGAATTTCTCCAATATTTCTGTGTTCTGATAGCCCACAGAAGACTTGTAACTTTTATCACGATGTATCGAATTTTTGAAGTGAAAATGGGAAGACTTATATCAGTCAAATTTCGAAATTTTTGAGTGAAATTTTTTTTGCGAATATCTTTAATATCTCTGTGTTCTCATAGCCCCGAGAAGAGTTCTAACTTTTATCATTATGTATCAAATCGTTAAAGTGAAAAACCAAAGAGTTATATCAATCAAAGTACGAAATTTTTGAGTAAAACTATTTTGCGAATTTCTCAAATATCTCTGTGTTTTTATAGCACCCAGAAGAGTTCTAACTTTTATCATAATAGATCGAAGCTCTAAAGTGCAAGACGAAAGAGTTTTATCAGTCAAAGTTCGAAATTTTTGAGTAAAATTGGTTTTTTTCCGATTTTCTCCAATATTTCTGTGTTCTGATAGCCCACAGAAGACTTGTAACTTTTATCACGATGTATCGAATTTTTGAAGTGAAAATGGGAAGACTTATATCAGTCAAATTTAGAAATTTTTGAGTGAAATTTTTTTTGCGAATATCTTTAATATCTCTGTGTTCTCATAGCCCCGAGAAGAGTTCTAACTTTTATCATTATGTATCAAATCGTTAAAGTGAAAAACCAAAGAGTTATATCAATCAAAGTACGAAATTTTTGAGTAAAACTATTTTGCGAATTTCTCAAATATCTCTGTGTTTTTATAGCCCCCAGAAGAGTTCTAACTTTTATCATAATAGATCGAATCGCTAAAGTGCAAGACGAAAGAGTTATATCAGTCAAAGTTCGAAATTTTTGAGTAAAATTGGTTTTTTTCCGAATTTCTCCAATATTTCTGTGTTCTGATAGCCCACAGAAGACTTGTAACTTTTATCACGATGTATCGAATTTTTGAAGTGAAAATGGGAAGACTTATATCAGTCAAATTTAGAAATTTTTGAGTGAAATTTTTTTTGCGAATATCTTTAATATCTCTGTGTTCTCTTAGCCCCGAGAAGAGTTCTAACTTTTATCATTATGTATCAAATCGTTAAAGTGAAAAACCAAAGAGTTATATCAATCAAAGTACGAAATTTTTGAGTAAAACTATTTTGCGAATTTCTCAAATATCTCTGTGTTTTTATAGCCCCCAGAAGAGTTCTAACTTTTATCATAATAGATCGAAGCTCTAAAGTGCAAGACGAAAGAGTTTTATCAGTCAAAGTTCGAAATTTTTGAGTAAAATTGGTTTTTTTCCGATTTTCTCCAATATTTCTGTGTTCTGATAGCCCACAGAAGAGTTGTAACTTTTATCACGATGTATCGAATTTTTGAAGTGAAAAAGGGAAGACTTATATCAGTCAAATTTCGAAATTTTTGAGTGAAATTTTTTTTGCGAATTTCTTTAATATCTCTGTGTTCTCATAGCCCCGAGAAGAGTTCTAACTTTTATCATTATGGATCAAATCGCTAAAGTGAAAAACCAAAGAGTTATATCATTCAAAGTACTAAATTTTTGAATAAACTTTTTTGCGAATTTCTCAAATATCTCTGTGTTTTTATAGCCCCAGAAGAGTTCTAACTTTTATCATAATAGATCGAATCGCTAAAGTGCAAGATGAAAGAGTTATATCAGTCAAAGTTCTAAATTTTTGAGTAAAATTGGTTTTTTTCCGAATTTCTCCAATATATCTGTGTTCTGATAGCCCACAGAAGAGTTGTAACTTTTATCACGATGTATCGAATTTTTGAAGTGAAAATGGGAAGACTTATATCAGTCAAATTTCGAAATTTTTGAGTAAAATTTTTTTTGCGAATTTCTTTAATATCTCTGTGTTCTCATAGCCCCGAGAAGAGTTCTAACTTTTATCATTATGGATCAAATTGTTAAAGTGAAAAACCAAAGAGTTATATCAATCATAGTACTAAATTTTTGAGTAAAACTTTTTTGCGAATTTCTCAAATATCTCTGTGTTTTTATAGCCCCCAGAAGAGTTCTAACTTTTATCATAATAGATCGAATCGCTAAATTGCAAGACGAAAGGGTTAGAACAGTCAAAGTTTGAAATTTTTGAGTAAAATTGTTTTTATTCCGAATTTCTCCAATATTTCTGTGTTCTGATAGCCCACAGAAGACTTGTAACTTTTATCACGATGTATCGAATTTTTGAAGTGAAAATGGGAAGACTTATATTAGTCAAATTTAGAAATTTTTGAGTGAAATTTTTTTTGCGAATATCTTTAATATCTCTGTGTTCTCTTAGCCCCGAGAAGAGTTCTAACTTTTATCATTATGTATCAAATCGTTAAAGTGAAAAACCAAAGAGTTATATCAATCAAAGTACGAAATTTTTGAGTAAAACTATTTTGCGAATTTCTCAAATATCTCTGTGTTTTTATATCCCCCAGAAGAGTTCTAACTTTTATCATAATAGATCGAATCGCTAAAGTGCAAGACGAAAGAGTTATATCAGTCAAAATTCGAAATTTTTGAGTAAAATTGGTTTTTTTCCGAATTTATCCAATATTTCTGTGTTCTGATAGCCCACAGAAGACTTGTAACTTTTATCACGATGTATCGAATTTTTGAAGTGAAAATGGGAAGACTTATATCAGTCAAATTTCGAAATTTTTGAGTGAAATTTTTTTTGCGAATATCTTTAATATCTCTGTGTTCTCATAGCCCCGAGAAGAGTTCTAACTTTTATCATTATGTATCAAATCGTTAAAGTGAAAAACCAAAGAGTTATATCAATCAAAGTACGAAATTTTTGAGTAAAACTATTTTGCGAATTTCTCAAATATCTCTGTGTTTTTATAGCCCCCAGAAGAGTTCTAACTTTTATCATAATAGATCGAAGCTCTAAAGTGCAAGACGAAAGAGTTTTATCAGTCAAAGTTCGAAATTTTTGAGTAAAATTGGTTTTTTTCCGATTTTCTCCAATATTTCTGTGTTCTGATAGCCCACAGAAGACTTGTAACTTTTATCACGATGTATCGAATTTTTGAAGTGAAAATGGGAAGACTTATATCAGTCAAATTTAGAAATTTTTGAGTGAAATTTTTTTTGCGAATATCTTTAATATCTCTGTGTTCTCTTAGCCCCGAGAAGAGTTCTAACTTTTATCATTATGTATCAAATCGTTAAAGTGAAAAACCAAAGAGTTATATCAATCAAAGTACGAAATTTTTAAGTAAAACTATTTTGCGAATTTCTCAAATATCTCTGTGTTTTTATATCCCCCAGAAGAGTTCTAACTTTTATCATAATAGATCGAATCGCTAAAGTGCAAGACGAAAGAGTTATATCAGTCAAAATTCGAAATTTTTGAGTAAAATTGGTTTTTTTCCGAATTTCTCCAATATTTCTGTGTTCTGATAGCCCACAGAAGACTTGTAACTTTTATCACGATGTATCGAATTTTTGAAGTGAAAATGGGAAGACTTATATCAGTCAAATTTCGAAATTTTTGAGTGAAATTTTTTTTGCGAATATCTTTAATATCTCTGTGTTCTCATAGCCCCGAGAAGAGTTCTAACTTTTATCATTATGTATCAAATCGTTAAAGTGAAAAACCAAAGAGTTATATCAATCAAAGTACGAAATTTTTGAGTAAAACTATTTTGCGAATTTCTCAAATATCTCTGTGTTTTTATAGCACCCAGAAGAGTTCTAACTTTTATCATAATAGATCGAAGCTCTAAAGTGCAAGACGAAAGAGTTTTATCAGTCAAAGTTCGAAATTTTTGAGTAAAATTGGTTTTTTTCCGATTTTCTCCAATATTTCTGTGTTCTGATAGCCCACAGAAGACTTGTAACTTTTATCACGATGTATCGAATTTTTGAAGTGAAAATGGGAAGACTTATATCAGTCAAATTTAGAAATTTTTGAGTGAAATTTTTTTTCGAATATATTTAATATCTCTGTGTTCTCATAGCCCCGAGAAGAGTTCTAACTTTTATCATTATGTATCAAATCGTTAAAGTGAAAAACCAAAGAGTTATATCAATCAAAGTACGAAATTTTTGAGTAAAACTATTTTGCGAATTTCTCAAATATCTCTGTGTTTTTATAGCCCCCAGAAGAGTTCTAACTTTTATCATAATAGATCGAATCGCTAAAGTGCAAGACGAAAGAGTTATATCAGTCAAAGTTCGAAATTTTTGAGTAAAATTGGTTTTTTTCCGAATTTCTCCAATATTTCTGTGTTCTGATAGCCCACAGAAGACTTGTAACTTTTATCACGATGTATCGAATTTTTGAAGTGAAAATGGGAAGACTTATATCAGTCAAATTTAGAAATTTTTGAGTGAAATTTTTTTTGCGAATATCTTTAATATCTCTGTGTTCTCTTAGCCCCGAGAAGAGTTCTAACTTTTATCATTATGTATCAAATCGTTAAAGTGAAAAACCAAAGAGTTATATCAATCAAAGTACGAAATTTTTGAGTAAAACTATTTTGCGAATTTCTCAAATATCTCTGTGTTTTTATAGCCCCCAGAAGAGTTCTAACTTTTATCATAATAGATCGAAGCTCTAAAGTGCAAGACGAAAGAGTTTTATCAGTCAAAGTTCGAAATTTTTGAGTAAAATTGGTTTTTTTCCGATTTTCTCCAATATTTCTGTGTTCTGATAGCCCACAGAAGAGTTGTAACTTTTATCACGATGTATCGAATTTTTGAAGTGAAAAAGGGAAGACTTATATCAGTCAAATTTCGAAATTTTTGAGTGAAATTTTTTTTGCGAATTTCTTTAATATCTCTGTGTTCTCATAGCCCCGAGAAG
Organism: Solenopsis invicta; assembly: GCF_016802725.1. Classification (NCBI taxonomy): domain Eukaryota; kingdom Metazoa; phylum Arthropoda; class Insecta; order Hymenoptera; family Formicidae; genus Solenopsis; species Solenopsis invicta. Next base: position 9,036,804 of record NC_052674.1, on the reverse strand, counting down.
AGTTCTAACTTTTATCATTATGGATCAAATCGCTAAAGTGAAAAACCAAAGAGTTATATCATTCAAAGTACTAAATTTTTGAATAAACTTTTTTGCGAATTTCTCAAATATCTCTGTGTTTTTATAGCCCCAGAAGAGTTCTAACTTTTATCATAATAGATCGAATCGCTAAAGTGCAAGATGAAAGAGTTATATCAGTCAAAGTACTAAATTTTTGAGTAAAATTGGTTTTTTTCCGAATTTCTCCAATATATCTGTGTTCTGATAGCCCACAGAAGAGTTGTAACTTTTATCACGATGTATCGAATTTTTGAAGTGAAAATGGGAAGACTTATATCAGTCAAATTTCGAAATTTTTGAGTAAAATTTTTTTTGCGAATTTCTTTAATATCTCTGTGTTCTCATAGCCCCGAGAAGAGTTCTAACTTTTATCATTATGGATCAAATTGTTAAAGTGAAAAACCAAAGAGTTATATCAATCATAGTACTAAATTTTTGAGTAAAACTTTTTTGCGAATTTCTCAAATATCTCTGTGTTTTTATAGCCCCCAGAAGAGTTCTAACTTTTATCATAATAGATCGAATCGCTAAATTGCAAGACGAAAGGGTTAGAACAGTCAAAGTTTGAAATTTTTGAGTAAAATTGTTTTTATTCCGAATTTCTCCAATATTTCTGTGTTCTGATAGCCCACAGAAGACTTGTAACTTTTATCACGATGTATCGAATTTTTGAAGTGAAAATGGGAAGACTTATATTAGTCAAATTTAGAAATTTTTGAGTGAAATTTTTTTTGCGAATATCTTTAATATCTCTGTGTTCTCTTAGCCCCGAGAAGAGTTCTAACTTTTATCATTATGTATCAAATCGTTAAAGTGAAAAACCAAAGAGTTATATCAATCAAAGTACGAAATTTTTGAGTAAAACTATTTTGCGAATTTCTCAAATATCTCTGTGTTTTTATATCCCCCAGAAGAGTTCTAACTTTTATCATAATAGATCGAATCGCTAAAGTGCAAGACGAAAGAGTTATATCAGTCAAAGTTCGAAATTTTTGAGTAAAATTGGTTTTTTTCCGAATTTCTCCAATATTTCTGTGTTCTGATAGCCCACAGAAGACTTGTAACTTTTATCACGATGTATCGAATTTTTGAAGTGAAAATGGGAAGACTTATATCAGTCAAATTTCGAAATTTTTGAGTGAAATTTTTTTTGCGAATATCTTTAATATCTCTGTGTTCTCATAGCCCCGAGAAGAGTTCTAACTTTTATCATTATGTATCAAATCGTTAAAGTGAAAAACCAAAGAGTTATATCAATCAAAGTACGAAATTTTTGAGTAAAACTATTTTGCGAATTTCTCAAATATCTCTGTGTTTTTATAGCCCCCAGAAGAGTTCTAACTTTTATCATAATAGATCGAAGCTCTAAAGTGCAAGACGAAAGAGTTTTATCAGTCAAAGTTCGAAATTTTTGAGTAAAATTGGTTTTTTTCCGAATTTCTCCAATATTTCTGTGTTCTGATAGCCCACAGAAGACTTGTAACTTTTATCACGATGTATCGAATTTTTGAAGTGAAAATGGGAAGACTTATATCAGTCAAATTTAGAAATTTTTGAGTGAAATTTTTTTTGCGAATATCTTTAATATCTCTGTGTTCTCTTAGCCCCGAGAAGAGTTCTAACTTTTATCATTATGTATCAAATCGTTAAAGTGAAAAACCAAAGAGTTATATCAATCAAAGTACGAAATTTTTAAGTAAAACTATTTTGCGAATTTCTCAAATATCTCTGTGTTTTTATATCCCCCAGAAGAGTTCTAACTTTTATCATAATAGATCGAATCGCTAAAGTGCAAGACGAAAGAGTTATATCAGTCAAAATTCGAAATTTTTGAGTAAAATTGGTTTTTTTCCGAATTTCTCCAATATTTCTGTGTTCTGATAGCCCACAGAAGACTTGTAACTTTTATCACGATGTATCGAATTTTTGAAGTGAAAATGGGAAGACTTATATCAGTCAAATTTCGAAATTTTTGAGTGAAATTTTTTTTGCGAATATCTTTAATATCTCTGTGTTCTCATAGCCCCGAGAAGAGTTCTAACTTTTATCATTATGTATCAAATCGTTAAAGTGAAAAACCAAAGAGTTATATCAATCAAAGTACGAAATTTTTGAGTAAAACTATTTTGCGAATTTCTCAAATATCTCTGTGTTTTTATAGCCCCCAGAAGAGTTCTAACTTTTATCATAATAGATCGAAGCTCTAAAGTGCAAGACGAAAGAGTTTTATCAGTCAAAGTTCGAAATTTTTGAGTAAAATTGGTTTTTTTCCGATTTTCTCCAATATTTCTGTGTTCTGATAGCCCACAGAAGAGTTGTAACTTTTATCACGATGTATCGAATTTTTGAAGTGAAAATGGGAAGACTTATATCAGTCAAATTTCAGAAATTTTTGAGTGAAATTTTTTTTGCGAATTTCTTTAATATCTCTGTGTTCTCATAGCCCCGAGAAGAGTTCTAACTTTTATCATTATGGATCAAATCGTTAAAGTGAAAAACCAAAGAGTTATATCAATCAAAGTACTAAATTTTTGAGTAAAACTATTTTGCGAATTTCTCAAATATCTCTGTGTTTTTATAGCCCCAGAAGAGTTCTAACTTTTATCATAATAGATCGAATCGCTAAAGTGCAAGACGAAAGAGTTATATCAGTCAAAGTTCGAAATTTTTGAGTAAAATTGGTTTTTTTCCGAATTTCTCCAATATTTCTGTGTTCTGATAGCCCACAGAAGAGTTGTAACTTTTATCACGATGTATCGAATTTTTGAAGTGAAAATGGGAAGACTTATATCAGTCAAATTTCGAAATTTTTGAGTGAAATTTTTTTTGCGAATATCTTTAATATCTCTGTGTTCTCATAGCCCCGAGAAGAGTTCTAACTTTTATCATTATGTATCAAATCGTTAAAGTGAAAAACCAAAGAGTTATATCAATCAAAGTACGAAATTTTTGAGTAAAACTATTTTGCGAATTTCTCAAATATCTCTGTGTTTTTATAGCCCCCAGAAGAGTTCTAACTTTTATCATAATAGATCGAAGCTCTAAAGTGCAAGACGAAAGAGTTTTATCAGTCAAAGTTCGAAATTTTTGAGTAAAATTGGTTTTTTTCCGATTTTCTCCAATATTTCTGTGTTCTGATAGCCCACAGAAGAGTTGTAACTTTTATCACGATGTATCGAATTTTTGAAGTGAAAAAGGGAAGACTTATATCAGTCAAATTTCGAAATTTTTGAGTGAAATTTTTTTTGCGAATTTCTTTAATATCTCTGTGTTCTCATAGCCCCGAGAAGAGTTCTAACTTTTATCATTATGGATCAAATCGCTAAAGTGAAAAACCAAAGAGTTATATCATTCAAAGTACTAAATTTTTGAATAAACTTTTTTGCGAATTTCTCAAATATCTCTGTGTTTTTATAGCCCCAGAAGAGTTCTAACTTTTATCATAATAGATCGAATCGCTAAAGTGCAAGATGAAAGAGTTATATCAGTCAAAGTACTAAATTTTTGAGTAAAATTGGTTTTTTTCCGAATTTCTCCAATATATCTGTGTTCTGATAGCCCACAGAAGAGTTGTAACTTTTATCACGATGTATCGAATTTTTGAAGTGAAAATGGGAAGACTTATATCAGTCAAATTTCGAAATTTTTGAGTAAAATTTTTTTTGCGAATTTCTTTAATATCTCTGTGTTCTCATAGCCCCGAGAAGAGTTCTAACTTTTATCATTATGGATCAAATTGTTAAAGTGAAAAACCAAAGAGTTATATCAATCATAGTACTAAATTTTTGAGTAAAACTTTTTTGCGAATTTCTCAAATATCTCTGTGTTTTTATAGCCCCCAGAAGAGTTCTAACTTTTATCATAATAGATCGAATCGCTAAATTGCAAGACGAAAGGGTTAGAACAGTCAAAGTTTGAAATTTTTGAGTAAAATTGTTTTTTTCCGAATTTCTCCAATATTTCTGTGTTCTGATAGCCCACAGAAGACTTGTAACTTTTATCACGATGTATCGAATTTTTGAAGTGAAAATGGGAAGACTTATATCAGTCAAATTTAGAAATTTTTGAGTGAAATTTTTTTTGCGAATATCTTTAATATCTCTGTGTTCTCATAGCCCCGAGAAGAGTTCTAACTTTTATCATTATGTATCAAATCGTTAAAGTGAAAAACCAAAGAGTTATATCAATCAAAGTACGAAATTTTTGAGTAAAACTATTTTGCGAATTTCTCAAATATCTCTGTGTTTTTATAGCCCCCAGAAGAGTTCTAACTTTTATCATAATAGATCGAATCGCTAAAGTGCAAGACGAAAGAGTTATATCAGTCAAAATTCGAAATTTTTGAGTAAAATTGGTTTTTTTCCGAATTTATCCAATATTTCTGTGTTCTGATAGCCCACAGAAGACTTGTAACTTTTATCACGATGTATCGAATTTTTGAAGTGAAAATGGGAAGACTTATATCAGTCAAATTTCGAAATTTTTGAGTGAAATTTTTTTTGCGAATATCTTTAATATCTCTGTGTTCTCATAGCCCCGAGAAGAGTTCTAACTTTTATCATTATGTATCAAATCGTTAAAGTGAAAAACCAAAGAGTTATATCAATCAAAGTACGAAATTTTTGAGTAAAACTATTTTGCGAATTTCTCAAATATCTCTGTGTTTTTATAGCCCCCAGAAGAGTTCTAACTTTTATCATAATAGATCGAAGCTCTAAAGTGCAAGACGAAAGAGTTATATCAGTCAAAGTTCGAAATTTTTGAGTAAAATTGGTTTTTTTCCGAATTTCTCCAATATTTCTGTGTTCTGATAGCCCACAGAAGACTTGTAACTTTTATCACGATGTATCGAATTTTTGAAGTGAAAATGGGAAGACTTATATCAGTCAAATTTAGAAATTTTTGAGTGAAATTTTTTTTGCGAATATCTTTAATATCTCTGTGTTCTCTTAGCCCCGAGAAGAGTTCTAACTTTTATCATTATGTATCAAATCGTTAAAGTGAAAAACCAAAGAGTTATATCAATCAAAGTACGAAATTTTTGAGTAAAACTATTTTGCGAATTTCTCAAATATCTCTGTGTTTTTATAGCCCCCAGAAGAGTTCTAACTTTTATCATAATAGATCGAATCGCTAAAGTGCAAGACGAAAGAGTTATATCAGTCAAAGTTCGAAATTTTTGAGTAAAATTGGTTTTTTTCCGAATTTCTCCAATATTTCTGTGTTCTGATAGCCCACAGAAGACTTGTAACTTTTATCACGATGTATCGAATTTTTGAAGTGAAAATGGGAAGACTTATATCAGTCAAATTTCGAAATTTTTGAGTGAAATTTTTTTTGCGAATATCTTTAATATCTCTGTGTTCTCATAGCCCCGAGAAGAGTTCTAACTTTTATCATTATGTATCAAATCGTTAAAGTGAAAAACCAAAGAGTTATATCAATCAAAGTACGAAATTTTTGAGTAAAACTATTTTGCGAATTTCTCAAATATCTCTGTGTTTTTATAGCCCCCAGAAGAGTTCTAACTTTTATCATAATAGATCGAATCGCTAAAGTGCAAGACGAAAGAGTTATATCAGTCAAAGTTCGAAATTTTTGAGTAAAATTGGTTTTTTTCCGAATTTCTCCAATATTTCTGTGTTCTGATAGCCCACAGAAGACTTGTAACTTTTATCACGATGTATCGAATTTTTGAAGTGAAAATGGGAAGACTTATATCAGTCAAATTTAGAAATTTTTGAGTGAAATTTTTTTTGCGAATATCTTTAATATCTCTGTGTTCTCATAGCACCGAGAAGAGTTCTAACTTTTATCATTATGTATCAAATCGTTAAAGTGAAAAACCAAAGAGTTATATCAATCAAAGTACGAAATTTTTGAGTAAAACTATTTTGCGAATTTCTCAAATATCTCTGTGTTTTTATAGCCCCCAGAAGAGTTCTAACTTTTATCATAATAGATCGAATCGCTAAAGTGCAAGACGAAAGAGTTATATCAGTCAAAGTTCGAAATTTTTGAGTAAAATTGGTTTTTTTCCGAATTTCTCCAATATTTCTGTGTTCTGATAGCCCACAGAAGAGTTGTAACTTTTATCACGATGTATCGAATTTTTGAAGTGAAAAAGGGAAGACTTATATCAGTCAAATTTCGAAATTTTTGAGTAAAATTTTTTTTGCGAATTTCTTTAATATCTCTGTGTTCTCATAGCCCCGAGAAGAGTTCTAACTTTTATCATTATGGATCAAATCGCTAAAGTGAAAAACCAAAGAGTTATATCATTCAAAGTACTAAATTTTTGAATAAACTTTTTTGCGAATTTCTCAAATATCTCTGTGTTTTTATAGCCCCAGAAGAGTTCTAACTTTTATCATAATAGATCGAATCGCTAAAGTGCAAGATGAAAGAGTTATATCAGTCAAAGTTCTAAATTTTTGAGTAAAATTGGTTTTTTTCCGAATTTCTCCAATATATCTGTGTTCTGATAGCCCACAGAAGAGTTGTAACTTTTATCACGATGTATCGAATTTATGAAGTGAAAATGGGAAGACTTATATCAGTCAAATTTCGAAATTTTTGAGTGAAATTTTTTTTGCGAATATCTTTAATATCTCTGTGTTCTCTTAGCCCCGAGAAGAGTTCTAACTTTTATCATTATGTATCAAATCGTTAAAGTGAAAAACCAAAGAGTTATATCAATCAAAGTACGAAATTTTTGAGTAAAACTATTTTGCGAATTTCTCAAATATCTCTGTGTTTTTATAGCCCCCAGAAGAGTTCTAACTTTTATCATAATAGATCGAAGCTCTAAAGTGCAAGACGAAAGAGTTTTATCAGTCAAAGTTCGAAATTTTTGAGTAAAATTGGTTTTTTTCCGAATTTCTCCAATATTTCTGTGTTCTGATAGCCCACAGAAGAGTTGTAACTTTTATCACGATGTATCGAATTTTTGAAGTGAAAAAGGGAAGACTTATATCAGTCAAATTTCGATATTTTTGAGTGCAATTTTTTTTGCGAATTTCTTTAATATCTCTGTGTTCTCATAGCCCCGAGAAGAGTTCTAACTTTTATCATTATGGATCAAATCGCTAAAGTGAAAAACCAAAGAGTTATATCATTCAAAGTACTAAATTTTTGAATAAACTTTTTTGCGAATTTCTCAAATATCTCTGTGTTTTTATAGCCCCAGAAGAGTTCTAACTTTTATCATAATAGATCGAATCGCTAAAGTGCAAGATGAAAGAGTTATATCAGTCAAAGTTCTAAATTTTTGAGTAAAATTGGTTTTTTTCCGAATTTCTCCAATATCTCTGTGTTCTGATAGCCCACAGAAGAGTTGTAACTTTTATCACGATGTATCGAATTTTTGAAGTGAAAATGGGAAGACTTATATCAGTCAAATTTCGAAATTTTTGAGTAAAATTTTTTTTGCGAATTTCTTTAATATCTCTGTGTTCTCATAGCCCCGAGAAGAGTTCTAACTTTTATCATTATGGATCAAATTGTTAAAGTGAAAAACCAAAGAGTTATATCAATCATAGTACTAAATTTTTGAGTAAAACTTTTTTGCGAATTTCTCAAATATCTCTGTGTTTTTATAGCCCCCAGAAGAGTTCTAACTTTTATCATAATAGATCGAATCGCTAAAGTGCAAGACGAAAGAGTTATATCAGTCAAAGTTTGAAATTTTTGAGTAAAATTGGTTTTTTTCCGAATTTCTCCAATATTTCTGTGTTCTGATAGCCCACAGAAGACTTGTAACTTTTATCACGATGTATCGAATTTTTGAAGTGAAAATGGGAAGACTTATATCAGTCAAATTTAGAAATTTTTGAGTGAAATTTTTTTTGCGAATATCTTTAATATCTCTGTGTTCTCTTAGCCCCGAGAAGAGTTCTAACTTTTATCATTATGTATCAAATCGTTAAAGTGAAAAACCAAAGAGTTATATCAATCAAAGTACGAAATTTTTGAGTAAAACTATTTTGCGAATTTCTCAAATATCTCTGTGTTTTTATATCCCCCAGAAGAGTTCTAACTTTTATCATAATAGATCGAATCGCTAAAGTGCAAGACGAAAGAGTTATATCAGTCAAAATTCGAAATTTTTGAGTAAAATTGGTTTTTTTCCGAATTTCTCCAATATTTCTGTGTTCTGATAGCCCACAGAAGACTTGTAACTTTTATCACGATGTATCGAATTTTTGAAGTGAAAATGGGAAGACTTATATCAGTCAAATTTCGAAATTTTTGAGTGAAATTTTTTTTGCGAATATCTTTAATATCTCTGTGTTCTCATAGCCCCGAGAAGAGTTCTAACTTTTATCATTATGTATCAAATCGTTAAAGTGAAAAACCAAAGAGTTATATCAATCAAAGTACGAAATTTTTGAGTAAAACTATTTTGCGAATTTCTCAAATATCTCTGTGTTTTTATAGCCCCCAGAAGAGTTCTAACTTTTATCATAATAGATCGAAGCTCTAAAGTGCAAGACGAAAGAGTTTTATCAGTCAAAGTTCGAAATTTTTGAGTAAAATTGGTTTTTTTCCGAATTTCTCCAATATTTCTGTGTTCTGATAGCCCACAGAAGACTTGTAACTTTTATCACGATGTATCGAATTTTTGAAGTGAAAATGGGAAGACTTATATCAGTCAAATTTAGAAATTTTTGAGTGAAATTTTTTTTGCGAATATCTTTAATATCTCTGTGTTCTCTTAGCCCCGAGAAGAGTTCTAACTTTTATCATTATGTATCAAATCGTTAAAGTGAAAAACCAAAGAGTTATATCAATCAAAGTACGAAATTTTTAAGTAAAACTATTTTGCGAATTTCTCAAATATCTCTGTGTTTTTATATCCCCCAGAAGAGTTCTAACTTTTATCATAATAGATCGAATCGCTAAAGTGCAAGACGAAAGAGTTATATCAGTCAAAATTCGAAATTTTTGAGTAAAATTGGTTTTTTTCCGAATTTCTCCAATATTTCTGTGTTCTGATAGCCCACAGAAGACTTGTAACTTTTATCACGATGTATCGAATTTTTGAAGTGAAAATGGGAAGACTTATATCAGTCAAATTTCGAAATTTTTGAGTGAAATTTTTTTTGCGAATATCTTTAATATCTCTGTGTTCTCATAGCCCCGAGAAGAGTTCTAACTTTTATCATTATGTATCAAATCGTTAAAGTGAAAAACCAAAGAGTTATATCAATCAAAGTACGAAATTTTTGAGTAAAACTATTTTGCGAATTTCTCAAATATCTCTGTGTTTTTATAGCCCCCAGAAGAGTTCTAACTTTTATCATAATAGATCGAAGCTCTAAAGTGCAAGACGAAAGAGTTTTATCAGTCAAAGTTCGAAATTTTTGAGTAAAATTGGTTTTTTTCCGATTTTCTCCAATATTTCTGTGTTCTGATAGCCCACAGAAGACTTGTAACTTTTATCACGATGTATCGAATTTTTGAAGTGAAAATGGGAAGACTTATATCAGTCAAATTTAGAAATTTTTGAGTGAAATTTTTTTTGCGAATATATTTAATATCTCTGTGTTCTCATAGCCCCGAGAAGAGTTCTAACTTTTATCATTATGTATCAAATCGTTAAAGTGAAAAACCAAAGAGTTATATCAATCAAAGTACGAAATTTTTGAGTAAAACTATTTTGCGAATTTCTCAAATATCTCTGTGTTTTTATAGCCCCCAGAAGAGTTCTAACTTTTATCATAATAGATCGAATCGCTAAAGTGCAAGACGAAAGAGTTATATCAGTCAAAGTTCGAAATTTTTGAGTAAAATTGGTTTTTTTCCGAATTTCTCCAATATTTCTGTGTTCTGATAGCCCACAGAAGACTTGTAACTTTTATCACGATGTATCGAATTTTTGAAGTGAAAATGGGAAGACTTATATCAGTCAAATTTAGAAATTTTTGAGTGAAATTTTTTTTGCGAATATCTTTAATATCTCTGTGTTCTCATAGCCCCGAGAAGAGTTCTAACTTTTATCATTATGTATCAAATCGTTAAAGTGAAAAACCAAAGAGTTATATCAATCAAAGTACGAAATTTTTGAGTAAAACTATTTTGCGAATTTCTCAAATATCTCTGTGTTTTTATAGCCCCCAGAAGAGTTCTAACTTTTATCATAATAGATCGAAGCTCTAAAGTGCAAGACGAAAGAGTTTTATCAGTCAAAGTTCGAAATTTTTGAGTAAAATTGGTTTTTTTCCGATTTTCTCCAATATTTCTGTGTTCTGATAGCCCACAGAAGAGTTGTAACTTTTATCACGATGTATCGAATTTTTGAAGTGAAAAAGGGAAGACTTATATCAATCAAATTTCGAAATTTTTGAGTGAAATTTTTTTTGCGAATTTCTTTAATATCTCTGTGTTCTCATAGCCCCGAGAAGAGTTCTAACTTTTATCATTATGGATCAAATCGCTAAAGTGAAAAACCAAAGAGTTATATCATTCAAAGTACTAAATTTTTGAATAAACTTTTTTGCGAATTTCTCAAATATCTCTGTGTTTTTATAGCCCCAGAAGAGTTCTAACTTTTATCATAATAGATCGAATCGCTAAAGTGCAAGATGAAAGAGTTATATCAGTCAAAGTTCTAAATTTTTGAGTAAAATTGGTTTTTTTCCGAATTTCTCCAATATATCTGTGTTCTGATAGCCCACAGAAGAGTTGTAACTTTTATCACGATGTATCGAATTTTTGAAGTGAAAATGGGAAGACTTATATCAGTCAAATTTCGAAATTTTTGAGTAAAATTTTTTTTGCGAATTTCTTTAATATCTCTGTGTTCTCATAGCCCCGAGAAGAGTTCTAACTTTTATCATTATGGATCAAATTGTTAAAGTGAAAAACCAAAGAGTTATATCAATCATAGTACTAAATTTTTGAGTAAAACTTTTTTGCGAATTTCTCAAATATCTCTGTGTTTTTATAGCCCCCAGAAGAGTTCTAACTTTTATCATAATAGATCGAATCGCTAAATTGCAAGACGAAAGGGTTAGATCAGTCAAAGTTTGAAATTTTTGAGTAAAATTGGTTTTTTTCCGAATTTCTCCAATATTTCTGTGTTCTGATAGCCCACAGAAGACTTGTAACTTTTATCACGATGTATCGAATTTTTGAAGTGAAAATGGGAAGACTTATATCAGTCAAATTTAGAAATTTTTGAGTGAAATTTTTTTTGCGAATATCTTTAATATCTCTGTGTTCTCATAGCCCCGAGAAGAGTTCTAACTTTTATCATTATGTATCAAATCGTTAAAGTGAAAAACCAAAGAGTTATATCAATCAAAGTACGAAATTTTTGAGTAAAACTATTTTGCGAATTTCTCAAATATCTCTGTGTTTTTATAGCCCCCAGAAGAGTTCTAACTTTTATCATAATAGATCGAATCGCTAAAGTGCAAGACGAAAGAGTTATATCAGTCAAAGTTCGAAATTTTTGAGTAAAATTGGTTTTTTTCCGAATTTCTCCAATATTTCTGTGTTCTGATAGCCCACAGAAGACTTGTAACTTTTATCACGATGTATCGAATTTTTGAAGTGAAAATGGGAAGACTTATATCAGTCAAATTTAGAAATTTTTGAGTGAAATTTTTTTTGCGAATATCTTTAATATCTCTGTGTTCTCTTAGCCCCGAGAAGAGTTCTAACTTTTATCATTATGTATCAAATCGTTAAAGTGAAAAACCAAAGAGTTATATCAATCAAAGTACGAAATTTTTGAGTAAAACTATTTTGCGAATTTCTCAAATATCTCTGTGTTTTTATAGCCCCCAGAAGAGTTCTAACTTTTATCATAATAGATCGAATCGCTAAAGTGCAAGACGAAAGAGTTATATCAGTCAAAGTTCGAAATTTTTGAGTAAAATTGGTTTTTTTCCGAATTTCTCCAATATTTCTGTGTTCTGATAGCCCACAGAAGACTTGTAACTTTTATCACGATGTATCGAATTTTTGAAGTGAAAATGGGAAGACTTATATCAGTCAAATTTAGAAATTTTTGAGTGAAATTTTTTTGCGAATATCTTTAATATCTCTGTGTTCTCTTAGCCCCGAGAAGAGTTCTAACTTTTATCATTATGTATCAAATCGTTAAAGTGAAAAACCAAAGAGTTATATCAATCAAAGTACGAAATTTTTAAGTAAAACTATTTTGCGAATTTCTCAAATATCTCTGTGTTTTTATATCCCCCAGAAGAGTTCTAACTTTTATCATAATAGATCGAATCGCTAAAGTGCAAGACGAAAGAGTTATATCAGTCAAAATTCGAAATTTTTGAGTAAAATTGGTTTTTTTCCGAATTTCTCCAATATTTCTGTGTTCTGATAGCCCACAGAAGACTTGTAACTTTTATCACGATGTATCGAATTTTTGAAGTGAAAATGGGAAGACTTATATCAGTCAAATTTCGAAATTTTTGAGTGAAATTTTTTTTGCGAATATCTTTAATATCTCTGTGTTCTCATAGCCCCGAGAAGAGTTCTAACTTTTATCATTATGTATCAAATCGTTAAAGTGAAAAACCAAAGAGTTATATCAATCAAAGTACGAAATTTTTGAGTAAAACTATTTTGCGAATTTCTCAAATATCTCTGTGTTTTTATAGCCCCCAGAAGAGTTCTAACTTTTATCATAATAGATCGAAGCTCTAAAGTGCAAGACGAAAGAGTTTTATCAGTCAAAGTTCGAAATTTTTGAGTAAAATTGGTTTTTTTCCGATTTTCTCCAATATTTCTGTGTTCTGATAGCCCACAGAAGACTTGTAACTTTTATCACGATGTATCGAATTTTTGAAGTGAAAATGGGAAGACTTATATCAGTCAAATTTAGAAATTTTTGAGTGAAATTTTTTTTGCGAATATATTTAATATCTCTGTGTTCTCATAGCCCCGAGAAGAGTTCTAACTTTTATCATTATGTATCAAATCGTTAAAGTGAAAAACCAAAGAGTTATATCAATCAAAGTACGAAATTTTTGAGTAAAACTATTTTCCGAATTTCTCAAATATCTCTGTGTTTTTATAGCCCCCAGAAGAGTTCTAACTTTTATCATAATAGATCGAATCGCTAAAGTGCAAGACGAAAGGGTTAGATCAGTCAAAGTTTGAAATTTTTGAGTAAAATTGGTTTTTTTCCGAATTTCTCTAATATTTCTGTGTTCTGATAGCCCACAGAAGAGTTGTAACTTTTATCACGATGTATCGAATTTTTGAAGTGAAAATGGGAAGACTTATATCAGTCAAATTTCGAAATTTTTGAGTGAAATTTTTTTTGCGAATTCTTTAATATCTCTGTGTTCTCATAGCCCCGAGAAGAGTTCTAACTTTTATCATTATGGATCAAATCGCTAAAGTGAAAAACGAAAGATTTATATCAATCAAAGTACGAAATTTTTGAGTAAAACTATTTTGCGAATTTCTCAAATATCTCTGTGTTTTTATAGCCCCCAGAAGAGTTCTAACTTTTATCATAATCGATCGAATCGCTAAAGTGAAAAACGAAAGAGTTACATCAATCAAAGTACGAAATTTTTGAGTAAAACTGTTTTGCGAATTTCTCAAATATCTCTGTGTTTTTATAGCCCCCAGAAGAGTTCTAATTTTTATCATAATAGATCGAATCGCTAAAGTGCAAGACGAAAGAGTTATATCAGTCAAAGTTCGAAATTTTTGAGTAAAATTGGTTTTTTTCCGAATTTCTCCAATATTTCTGTGTTCTGATAGCCCACAGAAGACTTGTTACTTTTATCACGATGTATCGAATTTTTGAAGTGATAATGGGAAGACTTATATCAGTCAAATTTAGAAATTTTTGAGTGAAATTTTTTTTGCGAATATCTTTAATATCTCTGTGTTCTCTTAGCCCCGAGAAGAGTTCTAACTTTTATCATTATGTATCAAATCGTTAAAGTGAAAAACCAAAGAGTTATATCAATCAAAGTACGAAATTTTTAAGTAAAACTATTTTGCGAATTTCTCAAATATCTCTGTGTTTTTATATCCCCCAGAAGAGTTCTAACTTTTATCATAATAGATCGAATCGCTAAAGTGCAAGACGAAAGAGTTATATCAGTCAAAATTCGAAATTTTTGAGTAAAATTGGTTTTTTTCCGAATTTCTCCAATATTTCTGTGTTCTGATAGCCCACAGAAGACTTGTAACTTTTATCACGATGTATCGAATTTTTGAAGTGAAAATGGGAAGACTTATATCAGTCAAATTTCGAAATTTTTGAGTGAAATTTTTTTTGCGAATATCTTTAATATCTCTGTGTTCTCATAGCCCCGAGAAGAGTTCTAACTTTTATCATTATGTATCAAATCGTTAAAGTGAAAAACCAAAGAGTTATATCAATCAAAGTACGAAATTTTTGAGTAAAACTATTTTGCGAATTTCTCAAATATCTCTGTGTTTTTATAGCCCCCAGAAGAGTTCTAACTTTTATCATAATAGATCGAAGCTCTAAAGTGCAAGACGAAAGAGTTTTATCAGTCAAAGTTCGAAATTTTTGAGTAAAATTGGTTTTTTTCCGAATTTCTCCAATATTTCTGTGTTCTGATAGCCCACAGAAGACTTGTAACTTTTATCACGATGTATCGAATTTTTGAAGTGAAAATGGGAAGACTTATATCAGTCAAATTTAGAAATTTTTGAGTGAAATTTTTTTTGCGAATATCTTTAATATCTCTGTGTTCTCATAGCCCCGAGAAGAGTTCTAACTTTTATCATTATGTATCAAATCGTTAAAGTGAAAAACCAAAGAGTTATATCAATCAAAGTACGAAATTTTTGAGTAAAACTATTTTCCGAATTTCTCAAATATCTCTGTGTTTTTATAGCCCCCAGAAGAGTTCTAACTTTTATCATAATAGATCGAATCGCTAAAGTGCAAGACGAAAGGGTTAGATCAGTCAAAGTTTGAAATTTTTGAGTAAAATTGGTTTTTTTCCGAATTTCTCTAATATTTCTGTGTTCTGATAGCCCACAGAAGAGTTGTAACTTTTATCACGATGTATCGAATTTTTGAAGTGAAAATGGGAAGACTTATATCAGTCAAATTTCGAAATTTTTGAGTGAAATTTTTTTTGCAAACTTCTTTAATATCTCTGTGTTCTCATAGCCCCGAGAAGAGTTCTAACTTTTATCATTATGGATCAAATCGCTAAAGTGAAAAACGAAAGATTTATATCAATCAAAGTACGAAATTTTTGAGTAAAACTATTTTGCGAATTTCTCAAATATCTCTGTGTTTTTATAGCCCCCAGAAGAGTTCTAACTTTTATCATAATCGATCGAATCGCTAAAGTGAAAAACGAAAGAGTTACATCAATCAAAGTACGAAATTTTTGAGTAAAACTTTTTTGCGATTTTCTCAAATATCTCTGTTATTTTATAGCCTCCAGAAGAGTTCTAAATTTTATCATAATAGATCGAATCGCTAAAGTGCAAGACGAAAGAGTTATATCAGTCAAAGTTCGAAATTATTGAGTAAAATTGGTTTTTTTCCGAATTTCTCCAATATTTCTGTGTTCTGATAGCCCACAGAAGAGTTGTAACCTTTATCACGATGTATAGAATTTTTGAAGTGAAAAAGGGAAGACTTATATCAGTCAAATTTCGAAATTTTTGAGTGAAATTTTTTTTGCGAATTTCTTTAATATCTCTGTGTTCTCATAGCCCCGAGAAGAGTTCTAACTTTTATCATTATTTATCAAATCGTTAAAGTGAAAAACCAAAGAGTTATATCAATCAAAGTACGAAATTTTTGAGTAAAACTATTTTGCGAATTTCTCAAATATCTCTGTGTTTTTATAGCCCCCAGAAAAGTTCTAACTTTTATCATAATAGATCGAATCGCTAAAGTGCAAGACGAAAGAGTTATATCAGTCAAAGTTCGAAATTTTTGAGTAAAATTGGTTTTTTTCCGAATTTCTCCAATATTTCTGTGTTCTGATAGCCCACAGAAGACTTGTAACTTTTATCACGATGTATCGAATTTTTGAAGTGAAAATGGGAAGACTTATATCAGTCAAATTTAGAAATTTTTGAGTGAAATTTTTTTTGCGAATATCTTTAATATCTCTGTGTTCTCTTAGCCCCGAGAAGAGTTCTAACTTTTATCATTATGTATCAAATCGTTAAAGTGAAAAACCAAAGAGTTATATCAATCAAAGTACGAAATTTTTGAGTAAAACTATTTTGCGAATTTCTCAAATATCTCTGTGTTTTTATATCCCCCAGAAGAGTTCTAACTTTTATCATAATAGATCGAATCGCTAAAGTGCAAGACGAAAGAGTTATATCAGTCAAAATTCGAAATTTTTGAGTAAAATTGGTTTTTTTCCGAATTTCTCCAATATTTCTGTGTTCTGATAGCCCACAGAAGACTTGTAACTTTTATCACGATGTATCGAATTTTTGAAGTGAAAATGGGAAGACTTATATCAGTCAAATTTCGAAATTTTTGAGTGAAATTTTTTTGCGAATATCTTTAATATCTCTGTGTTCTCATAGCCCCGAGAAGAGTTCTAACTTTTATCATTATGTATCAAATCGTTAAAGTGAAAAACCAAAGAGTTATATCAATCAAAGTACGAAATTTTTGAGTAAAACTATTTTGCGAATTTCTCAAATATCTCTGTGTTTTTATAGCCCCCAGAAGAGTTCTAACTTTTATCATAATAGATCGAAGCTCTAAAGTGCAAGACGAAAGAGTTTTATCAGTCAAAGTTCGAAATTTTTGAGTAAAATTGGTTTTTTTCCGATTTTCTCCAATATTTCTGTGTTCTGATAGCCCACAGAAGACTTGTAACTTTTATCACGATGTATCGAATTTTTGAAGTGAAAATGGGAAGACTTATATCAGTCAAATTTAGAAATTTTTGAGTGAAATTTTTTTTGCGAATATATTTAATATCTCTGTGTTCTCATAGCCCCGAGAAGAGTTCTAACTTTTATCATTATGTATCAAATCGTTAAAGTGAAAAACCAAAGAGTTATATCAATCAAAGTACGAAATTTTTGAGTAAAACTATTTTGCGAATTTCTCAAATATCTCTGTGTTTTTATAGCCCCCAGAAGAGTTCTAACTTTTATCATAATAGATCGAATCGCTAAAGTGCAAGACGAAAGGGTTAGATCAGTCAAAGTTTGAAATTTTTGAGTAAAATTGGTTTTTTTCCGAATTTCTCTAATATTTCTGTGTTCTGATAGCCCACAGAAGAGTTGTAACTTTTATCACGATGTATCGAATTTTTGAAGTGAAAATGGGAAGACTTATATCAGTCAAATTTCGAAATTTTTGAGTGAAATTTTTTTTGCAAACTTCTTTAATATCTCTGTGTTCTCATAGCCCCGAGAAGAGTTCTAACTTTTATCATTATGGATCAAATCGCTAAAGTGAAAAACGAAAGATTTATATCAATCAAAGTACGAAATTTTTGAGTAAAACTATTTTGCGAATTTCTCAAATATCTCTGTGTTTTTATAGCCCCCAGAAGAGTTCTAACTTTTATCATAATCGATCGAATCGCTAAAGTGAAAAACGAAAGAGTTACATCAATCAAAGTACGAAATTTTTGAGTAAAACTGTTTTGCGAATTTCTCAAATATCTCTGTGTTTTTATAGCCCCCAGAAGAGTTCTAATTTTTATCATAATAGATCGAATCGCTAAAGTGCAAGACGAAAGAGTTATATCAGTCAAAGTTCGAAATTTTTGAGTAAAATTGGTTTTTTTCCGAATTTCTCCAATATTTCTGTGTTCTGATAGCCCACAGAAGACTTGTTACTTTTATCACGATGTATCGAATTTTTGAAGTGATAATGGGAAGACTTATATCAGTCAAATTTAGAAATTTTTGAGTGAAATTTTTTTTGCGAATATCTTTAATATCTCTGTGTTCTCTTAGCCCCGAGAAGAGTTCTAACTTTTATCATTATGTATCAAATCGTTAAAGTGAAAAACCAAAGAGTTATATCAATCAAAGTACGAAATTTTTAAGTAAAACTATTTTGCGAATTTCTCAAATATCTCTGTGTTTTTATATCCCCCAGAAGAGTTCTAACTTTTATCATAATAGATCGAATCGCTAAAGTGCAAGACGAAAGAGTTATATCAGTCAAAATTCGAAATTTTTGAGTAAAATTGGTTTTTTTCCGAATTTCTCCAATATTTCTGTGTTCTGATAGCCCACAGAAGACTTGTAACTTTTATCACGATGTATCGAATTTTTGAAGTGAAAATGGGAAGACTTATATCAGTCAAATTTCGAAATTTTTGAGTGAAATTTTTTTTGCGAATATCTTTAATATCTCTGTGTTCTCATAGCCCCGAGAAGAGTTCTAACTTTTATCATTATGTATCAAATCGTTAAAGTGAAAAACCAAAGAGTTATATCAATCAAAGTACGAAATTTTTGAGTAAAACTATTTTGCGAATTTCTCAAATATCTCTGTGTTTTTATAGCCCCCAGAAGAGTTCTAACTTTTATCATAATAGATCGAAGCTCTAAAGTGCAAGACGAAAGAGTTTTATCAGTCAAAGTTCGAAATTTTTGAGTAAAATTGGTTTTTTTCCGAATTTCTCCAATATTTCTGTGTTCTGATAGCCCACAGAAGACTTGTAACTTTTATCACGATGTATCGAATTTTTGAAGTGAAAATGGGAAGACTTATATCAGTCAAATTTAGAAATTTTTGAGTGAAATTTTTTTTGCGAATATATTTAATATCTCTGTGTTCTCATAGCCCCGAGAAGAGTTCTAACTTTTATCATTATGTATCAAATCGTTAAAGTGAAAAACCAAAGAGTTATATCAATCAAAGTACGAAATTTTTGAGTAAAACTATTTTGCGAATTTCTCAAATATCTCTGTGTTTTTATAGCCCCCAGAAGAGTTCTAACTTTTATCATAATAGATCGAATCGCTAAAGTGCAAGACGAAAGGGTTAGATCAGTCAAAGTTTGAAATTTTTGAGTAAAATTGGTTTTTTTCCGAATTTCTCCAATATTTCTGTGTTCTGATAGCCCACAGAAGAGTTGTAACTTTTATCACGATGTATCGAATTTTTGAAGTGAAAATGGGAAGACTTATATCAGTCAAATTTCGAAATTTTTGAGTGAAATTTTTTTTGCGAACTTCTTTAATATCTCTGTGTTCTCATAGCCCCGAGAAGAGTTCTAACTTTTATCATTATGGATCAAATCGCTAAAGTGAAAAACGAAAGATTTATATCAATCAAAGTACGAAATTTTTGAGTAAAACTATTTTGCGAATTTCTCAAATATCTCTGTGTTTTTATAGCCCCCAGAAGAGTTCTAACTTTTATCATAATCGATCGAATCGCTAAAGTGAAAAACGAAAGAGTTACATCAATCAAAGTACGAAATTTTTGAGTAAAACTTTTTTGCGATTTTCTCAAATATCTCTGTTATTTTATAGCCTCCAGAAGAGTTCTAAATTTTATCATAATAGATCGAATCGCTAAAGTGCAAGACGAAAGAGTTATATCAGTCAAAGTTCGAAATTTTTGAGTAAAATTGGTTTTTTTCCGAATTTCTCCAATATTTCTGTGTTCTGATAGCCCACAGAAGAGTTGTAACCTTTATCACGATGTATCGAATTTTTGAAGTGAAAAAGGGAAGACTTATATCAGTCAAATTTCGAAATTTTTGAGTGAAATTTTTTTTGCGAATTTCTTTAATATCTCTGTGTTCTCATAGCCCCGAGAAGAGTTCTAACTTTTATCATTATGTATCAAATCGTTAAAGTGAAAAACCAAAGAGTTATATCAATCAAAGTACGAAATTTTTGAGTAAAACTATTTTGCGAATTTCTCAAATATCTCTGTGTTTTTATAGCCCCCAGAAGAGTTCTAACTTTTATCATAATAGATCGAATCGCTAAAGTGCAAGACGAAAGAGTTATATCAGTCAAAGTTCGAAATTTTTGAGTAAAATTGGTTTTTTTCCGAATTTCTCCAATATTTCTGTGTTCTGATAGCCCACAGAAGACTTGTAACTTTTATCACGATGTATCGAATTTTTGAAGTGAAAATGGGAAGACTTATATCAGTCAAATTTAGAAATATTTGAGTGAAATTTTTTTTGCGAATATCTTTAATATCTCTGTGTTCTCATAGCCCCGAGAAGAGTTCTAACTTTTATCATTATGTATCAAATCGTTAAAGTGAAAAACCAAATAGTTATATCAATCAAAGTACGAAATTTTTGAGTAAAACTATTTTGCGAATTTCTCAAATATCTCTGTGTTTTTATAGCCCCCAGAAGAGTTCTAACTTTTATCATAATAGATCGAATCGCTAAAGTGCAAGACGAAAGAGTTATATCAGTCAAAGTTCGAAATTTTTGAGTAAAATTGGTTTTTTTCCGATTTTCTCCAATATTTCTGTGTTCTGATAGCCCATAGAAGAGTTGTAACTTTTATCACGATGTATCGAATTTTTGAAGTGAAAATGGGAAGACTTATATCAGTCAAATTTAGAAATATTTGAGTGAAATTTTTTTTGCGAATATCTTTAATATCTCTGTGTTCTCATAGCCCCGAGAAGAGTTCTAACTTTTATCATTATGTATCAAATCGTTAAAGTGAAAAACCAAAGAGTTATATCAATCAAAGTACGAAATTTTTGAGTAAAACTATTTTGCGAATTTCTCAAATATCTCTGTGTTTTTATAGCCCCCAGAAGAGTTCTAACTTTTATCATAATAGATCGAATCGCTAAAGTGCAAGACGAAAGGGTTAGATCAGTCAAAGTTTGAAATTTTTGAGTAAAATTGGTTTTTTTCCGAATTTCTCTCAATATTTCTGTGTTCTGATAGCCCACAGAAGAGTTGTAACTTTTATCACGATGTATCGAATTTTTGAAGTGAAAATGGGAAGACTTATATCAGTCAAATTTCGAAATTTTTGAGTGAAATTTTTTTTGCGAATATCTTTAATATCTCTGTGTTCTCATAGCCCCGAGAAGAGTTCTAACTTTTATCATTATGGATCAAATCGCTAAAGTGAAAAACGAAAGATTTATATCAATCAAAGTACGAAATTTTTGAGTAAAACTATTTTGCGAATTTCTCAAATATCTCTGTGTTTTTATAGCCCCCAGAAGAGTTCTAACTTTTATCATAATCGATCGAATCGCTAAAGTGAAAAACGAAAGAGTTACATCAATCAAAGTACGAAATTTTTGAGTAAAACTGTTTTTCGAATTTCTCAAATATCTCTGTGTTTTTATAGCCCCCAGAAGAGTTCTAATTTTTATCATAATAGATCGAATCGCTAAAGTGCAAGACGAAAGAGTTATATCAGTCAAAGTTCGAAATTTTTGAGTAAAATTGGTTTTTTTCCGAATTTCTCCAATATTTCTGTGTTCTGATAGCCCACAGAAGACTTGTTACTTTTATCACGATGTATCGAATTTTTGAAGTGAAAATGGGAAGACTTATATCAGTCAAATTTAGAAATTTTTGAGTGAAATTTTTTTTGCGAATATCTTTAATATCTCTGTGTTCTCTTAGCCCCGAGAAGAGTTCTAACTTTTATCATTATGTATCAAATCGTTAAAGTGAAAAACCAAAGAGTTATATCAATCAAAGTACGAAATTTTTGAGTAAAACTATTTTGCGAATTTCTCAAATATCTCTGTGTTTTTATAGCCCCCAGAAGAGTTCTAACTTTTATCATAATAGATCGAATGGCTAAAGTGCAAGACGAAAGAGTTATATCAGTCAAAGTTCGAAATTTTTGAGTAAAATTGGTTTTTTTCCGAATTTCTCCAATATTTCTGTGTTCTGATAGCCCACAGAAGACTTGTAACTTTTATCACGATGTATCGAATTTTTGAAGTGAAAATGGGAAGACTTATATCAGTCAAATTTCGAAATTTTTGAGTGAAATTTTTTTTGCGAATATCTTTAATATCTCTGTGTTCTCATAGCCCCGAGAAGAGTTCTAACTTTTATCATTATGTATCAAATCGTTAAAGTGAAAAACCAAAGAGTTATATCAATCAAAGTACGAAATTTTTGAGTAAAACTATTTTGCGAATTTCTCAAATATCTCTGTGTTTTTATAGCCCCCAGAAGAGTTCTAACTTTTATCATAATAGATCGAAGCTCTAAAGTGCAAGACGAAAGAGTTTTATCAGTCAAAGTTCGAAATTTTTGAGTAAAATTGGTTTTTTTCCGATTTTCTCCAATATTTCTGTGTTCTGATAGCCCACAGAAGACTTGTAACTTTTATCACGATGTATCGAATTTTTGAAGTGAAAATGGGAAGACTTATATCAGTCAAATTTAGAAATTTTTGAGTGAAATTTTTTTTGCGAATATCTTTAATATCTCTGTGTTCTCATAGCCCCGAGAAGAGTTCTAACTTTTATCATTATGTATCAAATCGTTAAAGTGAAAAACCAAAGAGTTATATCAATCAAAGTACGAAATTTTTGAGTAAAACTATTTTCCGAATTTCTCAAATATCTCTGTGTTTTTATAGCCCCCAGAAGAGTTCTAACTTTTATCATAATAGATCGAATCGCTAAAGTGCAAGACGAAAGGGTTAGATCAGTCAAAGTTTGAAATTTTTGAGTAAAATTGGTTTTTTTCCGAATTTCTCTAATATTTCTGTGTTCTGATAGCCCACAGAAGAGTTGTAACTTTTATCACGATGTATCGAATTTTTGAAGTGAAAATGGGAAGACTTATATCAGTCAAATTTCGAAATTTTTGAGTGAAATTTTTTTTGCGAACTTCTTTAATATCTCTGTGTTCTCATAGCCCCGAGAAGAGTTCTAACTTTTATCATTATGGATCAAATCGCTAAAGTGAAAAACGAAAGATTTATATCAATCAAAGTACGAAATTTTTGAGTAAAACTATTTTGCGAATTTCTCAAATATCTCTGTGTTTTTATAGCCCCCAGAAGAGTTCTAACTTTTATCATAATCGATCGAATCGCTAAAGTGAAAAACGAAAGAGTTACATCAATCAAAGTACGAAATTTTTGAGTAAAACTTTTTTGCGATTTCCTCAAATATCTCTGTTATTTTATAGCCTCCAGAAGAGTTCTAACTTTTATCATAATAGATCGAATCGCTAAAGTGCAAGACGAAAGAGTTATATCAGTCAAAGTTCGAAATTTTTGAGTAAAATTGGTTTTTTTCCGAATTTCTCCAATATTTCTGTGTTCTGATAGCCCACAGAAGAGTTGTAACCTTTATCACGATGTATAGAATTTTTGAAGTGAAAAAGGGAAGACTTATATCAGTCAAATTTCGAAATTTTTGAGTGAAATTTTTTTTGCGAATTTCTTTAATATCTCTGTGTTCTCATAGCCCCGAGAAGAGTTCTAACTTTTATCATTATTTATCAAATCGTTAAAGTGAAAAACCAAAGAGTTATATCAATCAAAGTACGAAATTTTTGAGTAAAACTATTTTGCGAATTTCTCAAATATCTCTGTGTTTTTATAGCCCCCAGAAGAGTTCTAACTTTTATCATAATAGATCGAATCGCTAAAGTGCAAGACGAAAGAATTATATCAGTCAAAGTTCGAAATTTTTGAGTAAAATTGGTTTTTTTCCGAATTTCTCCAATATTTCTGTGTTCTGATAGCCCACAGAAGACTTGTAACTTTTATCACGATGTATCGAATTTTTGAAGTGAAAATGGGAAGACTTATATCAGTCAAATTTAGAAATTTTTGAGTGAAATTTTTTTTGCGAATATCTTTAATATCTCTGTGTTCTCATAGCCCCGAGAAGAGTTCTAACTTTTATCATTATGTATCAAATCGTTAAAGTGAAAAACCAAAGAGTTATATCAATCAAAGTACGAAATTTTTGAGTAAAACTATTTTGCGAATTTCTCAAATATCTCTGTGTTTTTATAGCCCCCAGAAGAGTTCTAACTTTTATCATAATAGATCGAATCGCTAAAGTGCAAGACGAAAGGGTTAGATCAGTCAAAGTTCGAAATTTTTGAGTAAAATTGGTTTTTTTCCGAATTTCTCCAATATTTCTGTGTTCTGATAGCCCACAGAAGACTTGTAACTTTTATCACGATGTATCGAATTTTTGAAGTGAAAATGGGAAGACTTATATCAGTCAAATTTCGAAATTTTTGAGTGAAATTTTTTTTGCGAATATCTTTAATATCTCTGTGTTCTCATAGCCCCGAGAAGAGTTCTAACTTTTATCATTATGTATCAAATCGTTAAAGTGAAAAACCAAAGAGTTATATCAATCAAAGTACGAAATTTTTGAGTAAAACTATTTTGCGAATTTCTCAAATATCTCTGTGTTTTTATAGCCCCCAGAAGAGTTCTAACTTTTATCATAATAGATCGAATCGCTAAAGTGCAAGACGAAAGAGTTATATCAGTCAAAGTTCGAAATTTTTGAGTAAAATTGGTTTTTTTCCGAATTTCTCCAATATTTCTGTGTTCTGATAGCCCACAGAAGACTTGTAACTTTTATCACGATGTATCGAATTTTTGAAGTGAAAATGGGAAGACTTATATCAGTCAAATTTAGAAATTTTTGAGTGAAATTTTTTTTGCGAATATCTTTAATATCTCTGTGTTCTCATAGCCCCGAGAAGAGTTCTAACTTTTATCATTATGTATCAAATCGTTAAAGTGAAAAACCAAAGAGTTATATCAATCAAAGTACGAAATTTTTGAGTAAAACTATTTTGCGAATTTCTCAAATATCTCTGTGTTTTTATAGCCCCCAGAAGAGTTCTAACTTTTATCATAATAGATCGAATCGCTAAAGTGCAAGACGAAAGAGTTATATCAGTCAAAGTTCGAAATTTTTGAGTAAAATTGGTTTTTTTCCGAATTTCTCCAATATTTCTGTGTTCTGATAGCCCACAGAAGACTTGTAACTTTTATCACGATGTATCGAATTTTTGAAGTGAAAATGGGAAGACTTATATCAGTCAAATTTAGAAATTTTTGAGTGAAATTTTTTTTGCGAATATCTTTAATATCTCTGTGTTCTCTTAGCCCCGAGAAGAGTTCTAACTTTTATCATTATGTATCAAATCGTTAAAGTGAAAAACCAAAGAGTTATATCAATCAAAGTACGAAATTTTTGAGTAAAACTATTTTGCGAATTTCTCAAATATCTCTGTGTTTTTATAGCCCCCAGAAGAGTTCTAACTTTTATCATAATAGATCGAATCGCTAAAGTGCAAGACGAAAGAGTTTTATCAGTCAAAGTTCAAAATTTTTGAGTAAAATTGGTTTTTTTCCGATTTTCTCCAATATTTCTGTGTTCTGATAGCCCACAGAAGAGTTGTAACTTTTATCACGATGTATCGAATTTTTGAAGTGAAAAAGGGAAGACTTATATCAGTCAAATTTCGAAATTTTTGAGTGAAATTTTTTTTGCGAATTTCTTTAATATCTCTGTGTTCTCATAGCCCCGAGAAGAGTTCTAACTTTTATCATTATGGATCAAATCGCTAAAGTGAAAAACCAAAGAGTTATACCATTCAAAGTACTAAATTTTTGAATAAACTTTTTTGCGAATTTCTCAAATATCTCTGTGTTTTTATAGCCCCAGAAGAGTTCTAACTTTTATCATAATAGATCGAATCGCTAAAGTGCAAGACGAAAGAGTTATATCAGTCAAAGTTCGAAATTTTTGAGTAAAATTGTTTTTTTTCCGAATTTCTCCAATATTTCTGTGTTCTGATAGCCCACAGAAGACTTGTAACTTTTATCACGATGTATCGAATTTTTGAAGTGAAAATGGGAAGACTTATATCAGTCAAATTTAGAAATTTTTGAGTGAAATTTTTTTTGCGAATATCTTTAATATCTCTGTGTTCTCATAGCCCCGAGAAGAGTTCTAACTTTTATCATTATGTATCAAATCGTTAAAGTGAAAAACCAAAGAGTTATATCAATCAAAGTACGAAATTTTTGAGTAAAACTATTTTGCGAATTTCTCAAATATCTCTGTGTTTTTATATCCCCCAGAAGAGTTCTAACTTTTATCATAATAGATCGAATCGCTAAAGTGCAAGACGAAAGAGTTATATCAGTCAAAATTCGAAATTTTTGAGTAAAATTGGTTTTTTTCCGAATTTCTCCAATATTTCTGTGTTCTGATAGCCCACAGAAGACTTGTAACTTTTATCACGATGTATCGAATTTTTGAAGTGAAAATGGGAAGACTTATATCAGTCAAATTTCGAAATTTTTGAGTGAAATTTTTTTTGCGAATATCTTTAATATCTCTGTGTTCTCATAGCCCCGAGAAGAGTTCTAACTTTTATCATTATGTATCAAATCGTTAAAGTGAAAAACCAAAGAGTTATATCAATCAAAGTACGAAATTTTTGAGTAAAACTATTTTGCGAATTTCTCAAATATCTCTGTGTTTTTATAGCCCCCAGAAGAGTTCTAACTTTTATCATAATAGATCGAAGCTCTAAAGTGCAAGACGAAAGAGTTTTATCAGTCAAAGTTCGAAATTTTTGAGTAAAATTGGTTTTTTTCCGAATTTCTCCAATATTTCTGTGTTCTGATAGCCCACAGAAGACTTGTAACTTTTATCACGATGTATCGAATTTTTGAAGTGAAAATGGGAAGACTTATATCAGTCAAATTTAGAAATTTTTGAGTGAAATTTTTTTTGCGAATATCTTTAATATCTCTGTGTTCTCTTAGCCCCGAGAAGAGTTCTAACTTTTATCATTATGTATCAAATCGTTAAAGTGAAAAACCAAAGAGTTATATCAATCAAAGTACGAAATTTTTAAGTAAAACTATTTTGCGAATTTCTCAAATATCTCTGTGTTTTTATATCCCCCAGAAGAGTTCTAACTTTTATCATAATAGATCGAATCGCTAAAGTGCAAGACGAAAGAGTTATATCAGTCAAAATTCGAAATTTTTGAGTAAAATTGGTTTTTTTCCGAATTTCTCCAATATTTCTGTGTTCTGATAGCCCACAGAAGACTTGTAACTTTTATCACGATGTATCGAATTTTTGAAGTGAAAATGGGAAGACTTATATCAGTCAAATTTCGAAATTTTTGAGTGAAATTTTTTTTGCGAATATCTTTAATATCTCTGTGTTCTCATAGCCCCGAGAAGAGTTCTAACTTTTATCATTATGTATCAAATCGTTAAAGTGAAAAACCAAAGAGTTATATCAATCAAAGTACGAAATTTTTGAGTAAAACTATTTTGCGAATTTCTCAAATATCTCTGTGTTTTTATAGCCCCCAGAAGAGTTCTAACTTTTATCATAATAGATCGAAGCTCTAAAGTGCAAGACGAAAGAGTTTTATCAGTCAAAGTTCGAAATTTTTGAGTAAAATTGGTTTTTTTCCGAATTTCTCCAATATTTCTGTGTTCTGATAGCCCACAGAAGACTTGTAACTTTTATCACGATGTATCGAATTTTTGAAGTGAAAATGAGAAGACTTATATCAGTCAAATTTAGAAATTTTTGAGTGAAATTTTTTTTCGAATATATTTAATATCTCTGTGTTCTCATAGCCCCGAGAAGAGTTCTAACTTTTATCATTATGTATCAAATCGTTAAAGTGAAAAACCAAAGAGTTATATCAATCAAAGTACGAAATTTTTGAGTAAAATTATTTTGCGAATTTCTCAAATATCTCTGTGTTTTTATAGCCCCCAGAAGAGTTCTAACTTTTATCATAATAGATCGAATCGCTAAAGTGCAAGACGAAAGAGTTATATCAGTCAAAGTTCGAAATTTTTGAGTAAAATTGGTTTTTTTCCGAATTTCTCCAATATTTCTGTGTTCTGATAGCCCACAGAAGACTTGTAACTTTTATCACGATGTATCGAATTTTTGAAGTGAAAATGGGAAGACTTATATCAGTCAAATTTCGAAATTTTTGAGTGAAATTTTTTTTGCGAATATCTTTAATATCTCTGTGTTCTCATAGCCCCGAGAAGAGTTCTAACTTTTATCATTATGTATCAAATCGTTAAAGTGAAAAACCAAAGAGTTATATCAATCAAAGTACGAAATTTTTGAGTAAAACTATTTTGCGAATTTCTCAAATATCTCTGTGTTTTTATAGCCCCCAGAAGAGTTCTAACTTTTATCATAATAGTTCGAAGCTCTAAAGTGCAAGACGAAAGAGTTTTATCAGTCAAAGTTCGAAATTTTTTTGTAAAATTGGTTTTTTTCCGATTTTCTCCAATATTTCTGTGTTCTGATAGCCCACAGAAGAGTTGTAACTTTTATCACGATGTATCGAATTTTTGAAGTGAAAAAGGGAAGACTTATATCAGTCAAATTTCGAAATTTTTGAGTGAAATTTTTTTTGCGAATTTCTTTAATATCTCTGTGTTCTCATAGCCCCGAGAAGAGTTCTAACTTTTATCATTATGGATCAAATCGCTAAAGTGAAAAACCAAAGAGTTATATCATTCAAAGTACTAAATTTTTGAATAAACTTTTTTGCGAATTTCTCAAATATCTCTGTGTTTTTATAGCCCCAGAAGAGTTCTAACTTTTATCATAATAGATCGAATCGCTAAAGTGCAAGATGAAAGAGTTATATCAGTCAAAGTACTAAATTTTTGAGTAAAATTGGTTTTTTTCCGAATTTCTCCAATATATCTGTGTTCTGATAGCCCACAGAAGAGTTGTAACTTTTATCACGATGTATCGAATTTTTGAAGTGAAAATGGGAAGACTTATATCAGTCAAATTTCGAAATTTTTGAGTAAAATTTTTTTTGCGAATTTCTTTAATATCTCTGTGTTCTCATAGCCCCGAGAAGAGTTCTAACATTTATCATTATGGATCAAATTGTTAAAGTGAAAAACCAAAGAGTTATATCAATCATAGTACTAAATTTTTGAGTAAAACTTTTTTGCGAATTTCTCAAATATCTCTGTGTTTTTATAGCCCCCAGAAGAGTTCTAACTTTTATCATAATAGATCGAATCGCTAAAGTGCAAGACGAAAGAGTTATATCAGTCAAAGTTCGAAATTTTTGAGTAAAATTGGTTTTTTTCCGAATTTCTCCAATATTTCTGTGTTCTGATAGCCCACAGAAGACTTGTAACTTTTATCACGATGTATCGAATTTTTGAAGTGAAAATGGGAAGACTTATATCAGTCAAATTTAGAAATTTTTGAGTGAAATTTTTTTTCGAATATATTTAATATCTCTGTGTTCTCATAGCCCCGAGAAGAGTTCTAACTTTTATCATTATGTATCAAATCGTTAAAGTGAAAAACCAAAGAGTTATATCAATCAAAGTACGAAATTTTTGAGTAAAACTATTTTGCGAATTTCTCAAATATCTCTGTGTTTTTATAGCCCCCAGAAGAGTTCTAACTTTTATCATAATAGATCGAATCGCTAAAGTGCAAGACGAAAGAGTTATATCAGTCAAAGTTCGAAATTTTTGAGTAAAATTGGTTTTTTTCCGAATTTCTCCAATATTTCTGTGTTCTGATAGCCCACAGAAGACTTGTAACTTTTATCACGATGTATCGAATTTTTGAAGTGAAAATGGGAAGACTTATATCAGTCAAATTTAGAAATTTTTGAGTGAAATTTTTTTTGCGAATATCTTTAATATCTCTGTGTTCTCTTAGCCCCGAGAAGAGTTCTAACTTTTATCATTATGTATCAAATCGTTAAAGTGAAAAACCAAAGAGTTATATCAATCAAAGTACGAAATTTTTGAGTAAAACTTTTTGCGAATTTCTCAAATATCTCTGTGTTTTTATAGCCCCCAGAAGAGTTCTAACTTTTATCATAATAGATCGAATCGCTAAAGTGCAAGACGAAAGTGTTATATCAGTCAAAGTTCGAAATTTTTGAGTAAAATTGGTTTTTTTCCGAATTTCTCCAATATTTCTGTGTTCTGATAGCCCACAGAAGACTTGTAACTTTTATCACGATGTATCGAATTTTTGAAGTGAAAATGGGAAGACTTATATCAGTCAAATTTAGAAATTTTTGAGTGAAATTTTTTTTGCGAATATCTTTAATATCTCTGTGTTCTCTTAGCCCCGAGAAGAGTTCTAACTTTTATCATTATGTATCAAATCGTTAAAGTGAAAAACCAAAGAGTTATATCAATCAAAGTACGAAATTTTTGAGTAAAACTATTTTGCGAATTTCTCAAATATCTCTGTGTTTTTATATCCCCCAGAAGAGTTCTAACTTTTATCATAATAGATCGAATCGCTAAAGTGCAAGACGAAAGAGTTATATCAGTCAAAGTTCGAAATTTTTGAGTAAAATTGGTTTTTTTCCGAATTTCTCCAATATTTCTGTGTTCTGATAGCCCACAGAAGACTTGTAACTTTTATCACGATGTATCGAATTTTTGAAGTGAAAATGGGAAGACTTATATCAGTCAAATTTCGAAATTTTTGAGTGAAATTTTTTTTGCGAATATCTTTAATATCTCTGTGTTCTCATAGCCCCGAGAAGAGTTCTAACTTTTATCATTATGTATCAAATCGTTAAAGTGAAAAACCAAAGAGTTATATCAATCAAAGTACGAAATTTTTGAGTAAAACTATTTTGCGAATTTCTCAAATATCTCTGTGTTTTTATAGCCCCCAGAAGAGTTCTAACTTTTATCATAATAGATCGAAGCTCTAAAGTGCAAGACGAAAGAGTTTTATCAGTCAAAGTTCGAAATTTTTGAGTAAAATTGGTTTTTTTCCGATTTTCTCCAATATTTCTGTGTTCTGATAGCCCACAGAAGACTTGTAACTTTTATCACGATGTATCGAATTTTTGAAGTGAAAATGGGAAGACTTATATCAGTCAAATTTAGAAATTTTTGAGTGAAATTTTTTTTGCGAATATCTTTAATATCTCTGTGTTCTCATAGCCCCGAGAAGAGTTCTAACTTTTATCATTATGTATCAAATCGTTAAAGTGAAAAACCAAAGAGTTATATCAATCAAAGTACGAAATTTTTGAGTAAAACTATTTTGCGAATTTCTCAAATATCTCTGTGTTTTTATAGCCCCCAGAAGAGTTCTAACTTTTATCATAATAGATCGAATCGCTAAAGTGCAAGACGAAAGGGTTAGATCAGTCAAAGTTTGAAATTTTTGAGTAAAATTGGTTTTTTTCCGAATTTCTCTAATATTTCTGTGTTCTGATAGCCCACAGAAGAGTTGTAACTTTTATCACGATGTATCGAATTTTTGAAGTGAAAATGGGAAGACTTATATCAGTCAAATTTCGAAATTTTTGAGTGAAATTTTTTTTGCGAATTCTTTAATATCTCTGTGTTCTCATAGCCCCGAGAAGAGTTCTAACTTTTATCATTATGGATCAAATCGCTAAAGTGAAAAACGAAAGAGTTATATCAATCAAAGTACGAAATTTTTGAGTAAAACTATTTTGCGAATTTCTCAAATATCTCTGTGTTTTTATAGCCCCCAGAAGAGTTCTAACTTTTATCATAATCGATCGAATCGCTAAAGTGAAAAACGAAAGAGTTACATCAATCAAAGTACGAAATTTTTGAGTAAAACTTTTTTGCGATTTTCTCAAATATCTCTGTTATTTTATAGCCTCCAGAAGAGTTCTAAATTTTATCATAATAGATCGAATCGCTAAAGTGCAAGACGAAAGAGTTATATCAGTCAAAGTTCGAAATTTTTGAGTAAAATTGGTTTTTTTCCGAATTTCTCCAATATTTCTGTGTTCTGATAGCCCACAGAAGAGTTGTAACTTTTATCACGATGTATCGAATTTTTGAAGTGAAAAAGGGAAGACTTATATCAGTCAAATTTCGAAATTTTTGAGTGAAATTTTTTTTGCGAATTTCTTTAATATCTCTGTGTTCTCATAGCCCCGAGAAGAGTTCTAACTTTTATCATTATGTATCAAATCGTTAAAGTGAAAAACCAAAGAGTTATATCAATCAAAGTACGAAATTTTTGAGTAAAACTATTTTGCGAATTTCTCAAATATCTCTGTGTTTTTATAGCCCCCAGAAAAGTTCTAACTTTTATCATAATAGATCGAATCGCTAAAGTGCAAGACGAAAGAGTTATATCAGTCAAAGTTCGAAATTTTTGAGTAAAATTGGTTTTTTTCCGAATTTCTCCAATATTTCTGTGTTCTGATAGCCCACAGAAGACTTGTAACTTTTATCACGATGTATCGAATTTTTGAAGTGAAAATGGGAAGACTTATATCAGTCAAATTTAGAAATTTTTGAGTGAAATTTTTTTTGCGAATATCTTTAATATCTCTGTGTTCTCATAGCCCCGAGAAGAGTTCTAAGTTTTATCATTATGTATCAAATCGTTAAAGTGAAAAACCAAAGAGTTATATCAATCAAAGTACGAAATTTTTGAGTAAAACTTTTTTCCGAATTTCTCAAATATCTCTGTGTTTTTATAGCCCCCAGAAGAGTTCTAGCTTTTATCATAATAGATCGAATCGCTAAAGTGCAAGACGAAAGGGTTAGATCAGTCAAAGTTTGAAATTTTTGAGTAAAATTGGTTTTTTTCCGAATTTCTCTAATATTTCTGTGTTCTGATAGCCCACAGAAGAGTTGTAACTTTTATCACGATGTATCGAATTTTTGAAGTGAAAATGGGAAGACTTATATCAGTCAAATTTCGAAATTTTTGAGTGAAATTTTTTTTGCGAATTTCTTTAATATCTCTGTGTTCTCATAGCCCCGAGAAGAGTTCTAACTTTTATCATTATGGATCAAATCGCTAAAGTGAAAAACGAAAGATTTATATCAATCAAAGTACGAAATTTTTGAGTAAAACTATTTTGCGAATTTCTCAAATATCTCTGTGTTTTTATAGCCCCCAGAAGAGTTCTAACTTTTATCATAATCGATCGAATCGCTAAAGTGAAAAACGAAAGAGTTACATCAATCAAAGTACGAAATTTTTGAGTAAAACTTTTTTGCGATTTTCTCAAATATCTCTGTTATTTTATAGCCTCCAGAAGAGTTCTAACTTTTATCATAATAGATCGAATCGCTAAAGTGCAAGACGAAAGAGTTATATCAGTCAAAGTTCGAAATTATTGAGTAAAATTGGTTTTTTTCCGAATTTCTCCAATATTTCTGTGTTCTGATAGCCCACAGAAGAGTTGTAACCTTTATCACGATGTATAGAATTTTTGAAGTGAAAAAGGGAAGACTTATATCAGTCAAATTTCGAAATTTTTGAGTGAAATTTTTTTTGCGAATTTCTTTAATATCTCTGTGTTCTCATAGCCCCGAGAAGAGTTCTAACTTTTATCATTATGTATCAAATCGTTAAAGTGAAAAACCAAAGAGTTATATCAATCAAAGTACGAAATTTTTGAGTAAAACTATTTTGCGAATTTCTCAAATATCTCTGTGTTTTTATAGCCCCCAGAAGAGTTCTAACTTTTATCATAATAGATCGAATCGCTAAAGTGCAAGACGAAAGAGTTATATCAGTCAAAGTTCGAAATTTTTGAGTAAAATTGGTTTTTTTCCGAATTTCTCCAATATTTCTGTGTTCTGATAGCCCACAGAAGACTTGTAACTTTTATCACGATGTATCGAATTTTTGAAGTGAAAATGGGAAGACTTATATCAGTCAAATTTAGAAATTTTTGAGTGAAATTTTTTTTGCGAATATCTTTAATATCTCTGTGTTCTCTTAGCCCCGAGAAGAGTTCTAACTTTTATCATTATGTATCAAATCGTTAAAGTGAAAAACCAAAGAGTTATATCAATCAAAGTACGAAATTTTTGAGTAAAACTGTTTTGCGAATTTCTCAAATATCTCTGTGTTTTTATAGCCCCCAGAAGAGTTCTAACTTTTATCATAATAGATCGAATCGCTAAAGTGCAAGACGAAAGAGTTATATCAGTCAAAGTTCGAAATTTTTGAGTAAAATTGGTTTTTTTCCGAATTTCTCCAATATTTCTGTGTTCTGATAGCCCACAGAAGACTTGTAACTTTTATCACGATGTATCGAATTTTTGAAGTGAAAATGGGAAGACTTATATCAGTCAAATTTAGAAATTTTTGAGTGAAATTTTTTTTGCGAATATCTTTAATATCTCTGTGTTCTCTTAGCCCCGAGAAGAGTTCTAACTTTTATCATTATGTATCAAATCGTTAAAGTGAAAAACCAAAGAGTTATATCAATCAAAGTACGAAATATTTAAGTAAAACTATTTTGCGAATTTCTCAAATATCTCTGTGTTTTTATATCCCCCAGAAGAGTTCTAACTTTTATCATAATAGATCGAATCGCTAAAGTGCAAGACGAAAGAGTTATATCAGTCAAAATTCGAAATTTTTGAGTAAAATTGGTTTTTTTCCGAATTTCTCCAATATTTCTGTGTTCTGATAGCCCACAGAAGACTTGTAACTTTTATCACGATGTATCGAATTTTTGAAGTGAAAATGGGAAGACTTATATCAGTCAAATTTCGAAATTTTTGAGTGAAATTTTTTTTGCGAATATCTTTAATATCTCTGTGTTCTCATAGCCCCGAGAAGAGTTCTAACTTTTATCATTATGTATCAAATCGTTAAAGTGAAAAACCAAAGAGTTATATCAATCAAAGTACGAAATTTTTGAGTAAAACTATTTTGCGAATTTCTCAAATATCTCTGTGTTTTTATAGCCCCCAGAAGAGTTCTAACTTTTATCATAATAGATCGAAGCTCTAAAGTGCAAGACGAAAGAGTTTTATCAGTCAAAGTTCGAAATTTTTGAGTAAAATTGGTTTTTTTCCGAATTTCTCCAATATTTCTGTGTTCTGATAGCCCACAGAAGACTTGTAACTTTTATCACGATGTATCGAATTTTTGAAGTGAAAATGGGAAGACTTATATCAGTCAAATTTAGAAATTTTTGAGTGAAATTTTTTTTGCGAATATATTTAATATCTCTGTGTTCTCATAGCCCCGAGAAGAGTTCTAACTTTTATCATTATGTATCAAATCGTTAAAGTGAAAAACCAAAGAGTTATATCAATCAAAGTACGAAATTTTTGAGTAAAACTATTTTGCGAATTTCTCAAATATCTCTGTGTTTTTATAGCCCCCAGAAGAGTTCTAACTTTTATCATAATAGATCGAATCGCTAAAGTGCAAGACGAAAGGGTTAGATCAGTCAAAGTTCTGAAATTTTTGAGTAAAATTGGTTTTTTTCCGAATTTCTCCAATATTTCTGTGTTCTGATAGCCCACAGAAGAGTTGTAACTTTTATCACGATGTATCGAATTTTTGAAGTGAAAATGGGAAGACTTATATCAGTCAAATTTCGAAATTTTTGAGTGAAATTTTTTTTGCGAATTTCTTTAATATCTCTGTGTTCTCATAGCCCCGAGAAGAGTTCTAACTTTTATCATTATGTATCAAATCGTTAAAGTGAAAAACCAAAGAGTTATATCAATCAAAGTACGAAATTTTTGAGTAAAACTATTTTGCGAATTTCTCAAATATCTCTGTGTTTTTATAGCCCCCAGAAGAGTTCTAACTTTTATCATAATAGATCGAATCGCTAAAGTGCAAGACGAAAGAGTTATATCAGTCAAAGTTCGAAATTTTTGAGTAAAATTGGTTTTTTTCCGAATTTCTCCAATATTTCTGTGTTCTGATAGCCCACAGAAGACTTGTAACTTTTATCACGATGTATCGAATTTTTGAAGTGAAAATGGGAAGACTTATATCAGTCAAATTTAGAAATTTTTGAGTGAAATTTTTTTTGCGAATATCTTTAATATCTCTGTGTTCTCTTAGCCCCGAGAAGAGTTCTAACTTTTATCATTATGTATCAAATCGTTAAAGTGAAAAACCAAAGAGTTATATCAATCAAAGTACGAAATTTTTGAGTAAAACTATTTTGCGAATTTCTCAAATATCTCTGTGTTTTTATAGCCCCCAGAAGAGTTCTAACTTTTATCATAATAGATCGAATCGCTAAAGTGCAAGACGAAAGAGTTATATCAGTCAAAGTTCGAAATTTTTGAGTAAAATTGGTTTTTTTCCGAATTTCTCCAATATTTCTGTGTTCTGATAGCCCACAGAAGACTTGTAACTTTTATCACGATGTATCGAATTTTTGAAGTGAAAATGGGAAGACTTATATCAGTCAAATTTAGAAATTTTTGAGTGAAATTTTTTTTGCGAATATCTTTAATATCTCTGTGTTCTCTTAGCCCCGAGAAGAGTTCTAACTTTTATCATTATGTATCAAATCGTTAAAGTGAAAAACCAAAGAGTTATATCAATCAAAGTACGAAATTTTTGAGTAAAACTATTTTGCGAATTTCTCAAATATCTCTGTGTTTTTATAGCCCCCAGAAGAGTTCTAACTTTTATCATAATAGATCGAATCGCTAAAGTGCAAGACGAAAGAGTTATATCAGTCAAAGTTCGAAATTTTTGAGTAAAATTGGTTTTTTTCCGAATTTCTCCAATATTTCTGTGTTCTGATAGCCCACAGAAGACTTGTAACTTTTATCACGATGTATCGAATTTTTGAAGTGAAAATGGGAAGACTTATATCAGTCAAATTTCGAAATTTTTGAGTGAAATTTTTTTTGCGAATATCTTTAATATCTCTGTGTTCTCATAGCCCCGAGAAGAGTTCTAACTTTTATCATTATGTATCAAATCGTTAAAGTGAAAAACCAAAGAGTTATATCAATCAAAGTACGAAATTTTTGAGTAAAACTATTTTGCGAATTTCTCAAATATCTCTGTGTTTTTATAGCCCCCAGAAGAGTTCTAACTTTTATCATAATAGATCGAATCGCTAAAGTGCAAGACGAAAGAGTTATATCAGTCAAAGTTCGAAATTTTTGAGTAAAATTGGTTTTTTTCCGAATTTCTCCAATATTTCTGTGTTCTGATAGCCCACAGAAGACTTGTAACTTTTATCACGATGTATCGAATTTTTGAAGTGAAAATGGGAAGACTTATATCAGTCAAATTTAGAAATTTTTGAGTGAAATTTTTTTTGCGAATATCTTTAATATCTCTGTGTTCTCATAGCCCCGAGAAGAGTTCTAACTTTTATCATTATGTATCAAATCGTTAAAGTGAAAAACCAAAGAGTTATATCAATCAAAGTACGAAATTTTTGAGTAAAACTATTTTGCGAATTTCTCAAATATCTCTGTGTTTTTATAGCCCCCAGAAGAGTTCTAACTTTTATCATAATAGATCGAATCGCTAAAGTGCAAGACGAAAGAGTTATATCAGTCAAAGTTCGAAATTTTTGAGTAAAATTGGTTTTTTTCCGAATTTCTCCAATATTTCTGTGTTCTGATAGCCCACAGAAGACTTGTAACTTTTATCACGATGTATCGAATTTTTGAAGTGAAAATGGGAAGACTTATATCAGTCAAATTTAGAAATTTTTGAGTGAAATTTTTTTTGCGAATATCTTTAATATCTCTGTGTTCTCTTAGCCCCGAGAAGAGTTCTAACTTTTATCATTATGTATCAAATCGTTAAAGTGAAAAACCAAAGAGTTATATCAATCAAAGTACGAAATTTTTGAGTAAAACTATTTTGCGAATTTCTCAAATATCTCTGTGTTTTTATAGCCCCCAGAAGAGTTCTAACTTTTATCATAATAGATCGAAGCTCTAAAGTGCAAGACGAAAGAGTTTTATCAGTCAAAGTTCGAAATTTTTGAGTAAAATTGGTTTTTTTCCGATTTTCTCCAATATTTCTGTGTTCTGATAGCCCACAGAAGAGTTGTAACTTTTATCACGATGTATCGAATTTTTGAAGTGAAAAAGGGAAGACTTATATCAGTCAAATTTCGAAATTTTTGAGTGAAATTTTTTTTGCGAATTTCTTTAATATCTCTGTGTTCTCATAGCCCCGAGAAGAGTTCTAACTTTTATCATTATGGATCAAATCGCTAAAGTGAAAAACCAAAGAGTTATATCATTCAAAGTACTAAATTTTTGAATAAACTTTTTTGCGAATGTCTCAAATATCTCTGTGTTTTTATAGCCCCCAGAAGAGTTCTAACTTTTATCATAATAGATCGAATCGCTAAAGTGCAAGATGAAAGAGTTATATCAGTCAAAGTTCTAAATTTTTGAGTAAAATT
The DNA here is from genome assembly GCF_016802725.1 of Solenopsis invicta. Taxonomy (NCBI): domain Eukaryota; kingdom Metazoa; phylum Arthropoda; class Insecta; order Hymenoptera; family Formicidae; genus Solenopsis; species Solenopsis invicta. Next base: position 8,998,621 of record NC_052674.1, on the reverse strand, counting down.
GGTTTTTTTCCGAATTTCTCCAATATATCTGTGTTCTGATAGCCCACAGAAGAGTTGTAACTTTTATCACGATGTATCGAATTTTTGAAGTGAAAATGGGAAGACTTATATCAGTCAAATTTCGAAATTTTTGAGTAAAATTTTTTTTGCGAATTTCTTTAATATCTCTGTGTTCTCATAGCCCCGAGAAGAGTTCTAACTTTTATCATTATGGATCAAATTGTTAAAGTGAAAAACCAAAGAGTTATATCAATCATAGTACTAAATTTTTGAGTAAAACTTTTTTGCGAATTTCTCAAATATCTCTGTGTTTTTATAGCCCCCAGAAGAGTTCTAACTTTTATCATAATAGATCGAATCGCTAAAGTGCAAGACGAAAGAGTTATATCAGTCAAAGTTCGAAATTTTTGAGTAAAATTGGTTTTTTTCCGAATTTCTCCAATATTTCTGTGTTCTGATAGCCCACAGAAGACTTGTAACTTTTATCACGATGTATCGAATTTTTGAAGTGAAAATGGGAAGACTTATATCAGTCAAATTTAGAAATTTTTGAGTGAAATTTTTTTTGCGAATATCTTTAATATCTCTGTGTTCTCTTAGCCCCGAGAAGAGTTCTAACTTTTATCATTATGTATCAAATCGTTAAAGTGAAAAACCAAAGAGTTATATCAATCAAAGTACGAAATTTTTGAGTAAAACTATTTTGCGAATTTCTCAAATATCTCTGTGTTTTTATAGCCCCCAGAAGAGTTCTAACTTTTATCATAATAGATCGAATCGCTAAAGTGCAAGACGAAAGAGTTATATCAGTCAAAGTTCGAAATTTTTGAGTAAAATTGGTTTTTTTCCGAATTTCTCCAATATTTCTGTGTTCTGATAGCCCACAGAAGACTCGTAACTTTTATCACGATGTATCGAATTTTTGAAGTGAAAATGGGAAGACTTATATCAGTCAAATTTAGAAATTTTTGAGTGAAATTTTTTTTGCGAATATCTTTAATATCTCTGTGTTCTCATAGCCCCGAGAAGAGTTCTAACTTTTATCATTATGTATCAAATCGTTAAAGTGAAAAACCAAAGAGTTATATCAATCAAAGTACGAAATTTTTGAGTAAAACTATTTTGCGAATTTCTCAAATATCTCTGTGTTTTTATAGCCCCCAGAAGAGTTCTAACTTTTATCATAATAGATCGAATCGCTAAATTGCAAGACGAAAGGGTTAGATCAGTCAAAGTTTGAAATTTTTGAGTAAAATTGGTTTTTTTCCGAATTTCTCCAATATTTCTGTGTTCTGATAGCCCACAGAAGACTTGTAACTTTTATCACGATGTATCGAATTTTTGAAGTGAAAATGGGAAGACTTATATCAGTCAAATTTAGAAATTTTTGAGTGAAATTTTTTTGCGAATATCTTTAATATCTCTGTGTTCTCTTAGCCCCGAGAAGAGTTCTAACTTTTATCATTATGTATCAAATCGTTAAAGTGAAAAACCAAAGAGTTATATCAATCAAAGTACGAAATTTTTGAGTAAAACTATTTTGCGAATTTCTCAAATATCTCTGTGTTTTTATAGCCCCCAGAAGAGTTCTAACTTTTATCATAATAGATCGAATCGCTAAAGTGCAAGACGAAAGAGTTATATCAGTCAAAGTTCGAAATTTTTGAGTAAAATTGGTTTTTTTCCGAATTTCTCCAATATTTCTGTGTTCTGATAGCCCACAGAAGACTTGTAACTTTTATCACGATGTATCGAATTTTTGAAGTGAAAATGGGAAGACTTATATCAGTCAAATTTAGAAATTTTTGAGTGAAATTTTTTTTGCGAATATCTTTAATATCTCTGTGTTCTCATAGCCCCGAGAAGAGTTCTAACTTTTATCATTATGTATCAAATCGTTAAAGTGAAAAACCAAAGAGTTATATCAATCAAAGTACGAAATTTTTGAGTAAAACTATTTTCCGAATTTCTCAAATATCTCTGTGTTTTTATAGCCCCCAGAAGAGTTCTAACTTTTATCATAATAGATCGAATCGCTAAAGTGCAAGACGAAAGGGTTAGATCAGTCAAAGTTTGAAATTTTTGAGTAAAATTGGTTTTTTTCCGAATTTCTCTAATATTTCTGTGTTCTGATAGCCCACAGAAGAGTTGTAACTTTTATCACGATGTATCGAATTTTTGAAGTGAAAATGGGAAGACTTATATCAGTCAAATTTCGAAATTTTTGAGTGAAATTTTTTTTGCGAATTTCTTTAATATCTCTGTGTTCTCATAGCCCCGAGAAGAGTTCTAACTTTTATCATTATGGATCAAATCGCTAAAGTGAAAAACGAAAGATTTATATCAATCAAAGTACGAAATTTTTGAGTAAAACTATTTTGCGAATTTCTCAAATATCTCTGTGTTTTTATAGCCCCCAGAAGAGTTCTAACTTTTATCATAATCGATCGAATCGCTAAAGTGAAAAACGAAAGAGTTACATCAATCAAAGTACGAAATTTTTGAGTAAAACTTTTTTGCGATTTTCTCAAATATCTCTGTTATTTTATAGCCCCCAGAAGAGTTCTAACTTTTATCATAATAGATCGAATCGCTAAAGTGCAAGACGAAAGAGTTATATCAGTCAAAGTTCGAAATTTTTGAGTAAAATTGGTTTTTTTCCGAATTTCTCCAATATTTCTGTGTTCTGATAGCCCACAGAAGAGTTGTAACCTTTATCACGATGTATAGAATTTTTGAAGTGAAAAAGGGAAGACTTATATCAGTCAAATTTCGAAATTTTTGAGTGAAATTTTTTTTGCGAATTTCTTTAATATCTCTGTGTTCTCATAGCCCCGAGAAGAGTTCTAACTTTTATCATTATTTATCAAATCGTTAAAGTGAAAAACCAAAGAGTTATATCAATCAAAGTACGAAATTTTTGAGTAAAACTATTTTGCGAATTTCTCAAATATCTCTGTGTTTTTATAGCCCCCAGAAAAGTTCTAACTTTTATCATAATAGATCGAATCGCTAAAGTGCAAGACGAAAGAGTTATATCAGTCAAAGTTCGAAATTTTTGAGTAAAATTGGTTTTTTTCCGAATTTCTCCAATATTTCTGTGTTCTGATAGCCCACAGAAGACTTGTAACTTTTATCACGATGTATCGAATTTTTGAAGTGAAAATGGGAAGACTTATATCAGTCAAATTTAGAAATTTTTGAGTGAAATTTTTTTTGCGAATATCTTTAATATCTCTGTGTTCTCATAGCCCCGAGAAGAGTTCTAAGTTTTATCATTATGTATCAAATCGTTAAAGTGAAAAACCAAAGAGTTATATCAATCAAAGTACGAAATTTTTGAGTAAAACTATTTTGCGAATTTCTCAAATATCTCTGTGTTTTTATAGCCCCCAGAAGAGTTCTAACTTTTATCATAATAGATCGAATCGCTAAAGTGCAAGACGAAAGGGTTAGATCAGTCAAAGTTCTAAATTTTTGAGTAAAATTGGTTTTTTTCCGAATTTCTCCAATATATCTGTGTTCTGATAGCCCACAGAAGAGTTGTAACTTTTATCACGATGTATCGAATTTTTGAAGTGAAAATGGGAAGACTTATATCAGTCAAATTTCGAAATTTTTGGGTAAAATTTTTTTTGCGAATTTCTTTAATATCTCTGTGTTCTCATAGCCCCGAGAAGGGTTCTAACTTTTATCATTATGGATCAAATTGTTAAAGTGAAAAACCAAAGAGTTATATCAATCATAGTACTAAATTTTTGAGTAAAACTTTTTTGCGAATTTCTCAAATATCTCTGTGTTTTTATAGCCCCCAGAAGAGTTCTAACTTTTATCATAATAGATCGAATCGCTAAATTGCAAGACGAAAGGGTTAGAACAGTCAAAGTTTGAAATTTTTGAGTAAAATTGTTTTTTTTCCGAATTTCTCCAATATTTCTGTGTTCTGATAGCCCACAGAAGACTTGTAACTTTTATCACGATGTATCGAATTTTTGAAGTGAAAATGGGAAGACTTATATCAGTCAAATTTAGAAATTTTTGAGTGAAATTTTTTTTGCGAATATCTTTAATATCTCTGTGTTCTCTTAGCCCCGAGAAGAGTTCTAACTTTTATCATTATGTATCAAATCGTTAAAGTGAAAAACCAAAGAGTTATATCAATCAAAGTACGAAATTTTTGAGTAAAACTATTTTGCGAATTTCTCAAATATCTCTGTGTTTTTATAGCCCCCAGAAGAGTTCTAACTTTTATCATAATAGATCGAATCGCTAAAGTGCAAGACGAAAGAGTTATATCAGTCAAAGTTCGAAATTTTTGAGTAAAATTGGTTTTTTTCCGAATTTCTCCAATATTTCTGTGTTCTGATAGCCCACAGAAGACTTGTAACTTTTATCACGATGTATCGAATTTTTGAAGTGAAAATGGGAAGACTTATATCAGTCAAATTTAGAAATTTTTGAGTGAAATTTTTTTTGCGAATATCTTTAATATCTCTGTGTTCTCTTAGCCCCGAGAAGAGTTCTAACTTTTATCATTATGTATCAAATCGTTAAAGTGAAAAACCAAAGAGTTATATCAATCAAAGTACGAAATTTTTGAGTAAAACTATTTTGCGAATTTCTCAAATATCTCTGTGTTTTTATAGCCCCCAGAAGAGTTCTAACTTTTATCATAATAGATCGAATCGCTAAAGTGCAAGACGAAAGAGTTATATCAGTCAAAGTTCGAAATTTTTGAGTAAAATTGGTTTTTTTCCGAATTTCTCCAATATTTCTGTGTTCTGATAGCCCACAGAAGACTTGTAACTTTTATCACGATGTATCGAATTTTTGAAGTGAAAATGGGAAGACTTATATCAGTCAAATTTCGAAATTTTTGAGTGAAATTTTTTTTGCGAATATCTTTAATATCTCTGTGTTCTCATAGCCCCGAGAAGAGTTCTAACTTTTATCATTATGTATCAAATCGTTAAAGTGAAAAACCAAAGAGTTATATCAATCAAAGTACGAAATTTTTGAGTAAAACTATTTTGCGAATTTCTCAAATATCTCTGTGTTTTTATAGCCCCCAGAAGAGTTCTAACTTTTATCATAATAGATCGAATCGCTAAAGTGCAAGACGAAAGAGTTATATCAGTCAAAGTTCGAAATTTTTGAGTAAAATTGGTTTTTTTCCGAATTTCTCCAATATTTCTGTGTTCTGATAGCCCACAGAAGACTTGTAACTTTTATCACGATGTATCGAATTTTTGAAGTGAAAATGGGAAGACTTATATCAGTCAAATTTAGAAATTTTTGAGTGAAATTTTTTTTGCGAATATCTTTAATATCTCTGTGTTCTCATAGCCCCGAGAAGAGTTCTAACTTTTATCATTATGTATCAAATCGTTAAAGTGAAAAACCAAAGAGTTATATCAATCAAAGTACGAAATTTTTGAGTAAAACTATTTTGCAAATTTCTCAAATATCTCTGTGTTTTTATAGCCCCCAGAAGAGTTCTAACTTTTATCATAATAGATCGAATCGCTAAAGTGCAAGACGAAAGGGTTAGATCAGTCAAAGTTTGAAATTTTTGAGTAAAATTGGTTTTTTTCCGAATTTCTCTAATATTTCTGTGTTCTGATAGCCCACAGAAGAGTTGTAACTTTTATCACGATGTATCGAATTTTTGAAGTGAAAATGGGAAGACTTATATCAGTCAAATTTCGAAATTTTTGAGTGAAATTTTTTTTGCGAATTTCTTTAATATCTCTGTGTTCTCATAGCCCCGAGAAGAGTTCTAACTTTTATCATTATGGATCAAATCGCTAAAGTGAAAAACGAAAGATTTATATCAATCAAAGTACGAAATTTTTGAGTAAAACTATTTTGCGAATTTCTCAAATATCTCTGTGTTTTTATAGCCCCCAGAAGAGTTCTAACTTTTATCATAATCGATCGAATCGCTAAAGTGAAAAACGAAAGAGTTACATCAATCAAAGTACGAAATTTTTGAGTAAAACTTTTTTGCGAATTTCTCAAATATCTCTGTTATTTTATAGCCCCCAGAAGAGTTCTAACTTTTATCATAATAGATCGAATCGCTAAAGTGCAAGACGAAAGAGATATATCAGTCAAAGTTCGAAATTTTTGAGTAAAATTGGTTTTTTTAGGAATTTCTCCAATATATCTGTGTTCTGATAGCCCACAGAAGAGTTGTAACCTTTATCACGATGTATCGAATTTTTGAAGTGAAAAAGGGAAGACTTATATCAGTCAAATTTCGAAATTTTTGAGTGAAATTTTTTTTGCGAATTTCTTTAATATCTCTGTGTTCTCATAGCCCCGAGAAGAGTTCTAACTTTTATCATTATTTATCAAATCGTTAAAGTGAAAAACCAAAGAGTTATATCAATCAAAGTACGAAATTTTTGAGTAAAACTATTTTGCGAATTTCTCAAATATCTCTGTGTTTTTATAGCCCCCAGAAGAGTTCTAACTTTTATCATAATAGATCGAATCGCTAAAGTGCAAGACGAAAGAGTTATATCAGTCAAAGTTCGAAATTTTTGAGTAAAATTGGTTTTTTTCCGAATTTCTCCAATATTTCTGTGTTCTGATAGCCCATAGAAGACTCGTAACTTTTATCACGATGTATCGAATTTTTGAAGTGAAAATGGGAAGACTTATATCAGTCAAATTTAGAAATTTTTGAGTGAAATTTTTTTTGCGAATATCTTTAATATCTCTGTGTTCTCATAGCCCCGAGAAGGGTTCTAACTTTTATCATTATGGATCAAATTGTTAAAGTGAAAAACCAAAGAGTTATATCAATCATAGTACTAAATTTTTGAGTAAAACTTTTTTGCGAATTTCTCAAATATCTCTTTGTTTTTATAGCCCCCAGAAGAGTTCTAACTTTTATCATAATAGATCGAATCGCTAAAGTGCAAGACGAAAGTGTTATAACAGTCAAAGTTCGAAATTTTTGAGTAAAATTGTTTTTTTTCCGAATTTCTCCAATATTTCTGTGTTCTGATAGCCCACAGAAGACTTGTAACTTTTATCACGATGTATCGAATTTTTGAAGTGAAAATGGGAAGACTTATATCAGTCAAATTTAGAAATTTTTGAGTGAAATTTTTTTTGCGAATATCTTTAATATCTCTGTGTTCTCATAGCCCCGAGAAGAGTTCTAACTTTTATCATTATGTATCAAATCGTTAAAGTGAAAAACCAAAGAGTTATATCAATCAAAGTACGAAATTTTTGAGTAAAACTATTTTGCGAATTTCTCAAATATCTCTGTGTTTTTATAGCCCCCAGAAGAGTTCTAACTTTTATCATAATAGATCGAATCGCTAAAGTGCAAGACGAAAGAGTTATATCAGTCAAAGTTCGAAATTTTTGAGTAAAATTGGTTTTTTTCCGAATTTCTCCAATATTTCTGTGTTCTGATAGCCCACAGAAGACTTGTAACTTTTATCACGATGTATCGAATTTTTGAAGTGAAAATGGGAAGACTTATATCAGTCAAATTTAGAAATTTTTGAGTGAAATTTTTTTTGCGAATATCTTTAATATCTCTGTGTTCTCATAGCCCCGAGAAGAGTTCTAACTTTTATCATTATGTATCAAATCGTTAAAGTGAAAAACCAAAGAGTTATATCAATCAAAGTACGAAATTTTTGAGTAAAACTATTTTGCGAATTTCTCAAATATCTTTGTGTTTTTATAGCCCCCAGAAGAGTTCTAACTTTTATCATAATAGATCGAATCGCTAAATTGCAAGACGAAAGGGTTAGAACAGTCAAAGTTTGCGATAATTATTTGAGTAAAATTGGTTTAAATTTTCGATTTTTCTCCATATTTCTGTGTTCTAAGCCCACAGAAAGAGTTGTAAACTTTTTATCACGATGTATCGATTTTATGAAGTGAAAAAAGGAAGACTTATATCAGTCAAATTTCGAAATTTTTTGAAGGTGAAATTTTTCTATGTGCGGCGAATTTCTTAATATTCAGTTCTCATAGCCCCGAGAAGAGTTCTAACTTTTATCATTATGGATCAAATCGCTAAAGTGAAAAACCAAAGAGTTATATCATTCAAAGTACTAAATTTTTTGAATAAACTTTTTTGCTAACTTCTCAAATATCTCTGTGTTTTTAAGCCCAGAAGAGTTCTAACTTTTATCATAATAAATCGAATCGCTAAAGTGCAAGATGAAAGATTAATATCAGTCAAAGTTCTAAATTTTTGAGTAAAATGGTTTTTTTCCGAATGTTTCTTCCAATAATCTGTGTCTTAGCCCACAGAAGAGTTGTAAATTAATTCACGATTGTTATCGAATTTTTAATGAAATATATGGGAAAGACTTATTATCAGTCAAATTTCGAAATTTTTGAGTAAAAACTTTTTTTGCTAATTTCTCAAATATCTCTGTGTTTTTTTAGTAGCCCCCAAAGAGTTCTAAAACTTTTATAAACATAATAGATCGAATCGCTAAATTGCAAGACGAAAGGGTTATAACAGTCAAATTTTGAAATTTTTGAGTAAAATTGGTTTTTTTCTGAATTTCTCCAATATTCTGTGTTCTGATAGCCACAGAAGACTTGTAACGTTTTTCCACTGATGCTGACTTCAATTTTTGCGAAGTCGAAAAAATGTGCGAAGATCTTTATATCCGTCAAATTTAGAAATTGAGTGAAATTTTTTTTGCGAATATCTTTATTATCTCTGTGTCTCTCATATGCCCCGAGGAAGAGTTCTAACTTTTATCATTATGTATCAAATCGTTAAAGTGAAAAACGAAAGAGTTATATCAATCAAAGTACGAAATTTTTGAGTATAACTTCTTTGCGAATTTCTCAAATATCTCTGTGTTTTTATAGCCCCCGAAGAGTTCTAACTTTTATCATAATAGATCGAATCGCTAAAAGTAAGGACGAAAGAGTTATATCAGTCAAGGTTCGAAATTTTTGAGTAAAAGTGGTTTTTTTCCGAATTTCTCCAATATTTCTGTTTTCTGATAGCCCACAGAAGACTTGTAACTTTATCACGTATGTATCGAATATTTTGAAGGTGAAATGGGGAAGACTTATATATCAGTCAAACTTAGAAATTTTTGAGTGAAATTTTTTTTGCGAATATCTTTAATATCTCTGTTCTCTTAGCCCGAGAAGAGTTCTGAACTGTTTTATCATATTATTGATCAAATTGTTAAAGTGAAAAACCAAAGAGTTATATCAATCAGAGTTCTACTAAGATTTTATAGTAAACGTTTTGCGAATTTCTCAAATATCTCTGTGTTTTATAGCCCCCAGAAGAGTTCTAACTTTTATCATAATAGATCGAATCGCTTAAAGTGCAAGAGCGAAAGGTTAGGATCAGCAAAGTTAGAATATTTTTGAGTAAAATTCGATTTTTTTTCCGAATTTCTTCAATATTCATGTGTTCTGATAGCCCACAGAAGTTGTAAACTTTTATCACGATGTATCGAAATTTTTGAAGTGAAAAAAGAAAGAACTTAATATATCCAGTCAATTCTCGAAATATTGGGTAGAAATTTTTTTTGCGAATTCTAATATCTCTTGTTCTTCATAGCCCCGAGGAGAAGAGTTCAAACGTTTATATCATATGGATACAAATCGCTAGTGTGAAAAACGAAAAGATGTATATCAATCAAAGTACGAAATTTTTGAGGAAAACATATTTTGGGAATTTCTCAAAATATCTCTGTGTTTTTATAGCCCCCAGAAGAGATTCTAAACTTTTATCATAATCGATCTGAAAATCCTAAGTAGAAAAACGCAAAGAGTTATACAATCAAAGTACGAAATTTTTGAGTAAAAAAAACTTTTTTGCGATTTTATCTCAAATATCGCATGTTATTTTTATAAGCCCCAGAAGAGTTCTAACTTTTATCATAATGAATCGAATCGCTAAAGTGAAAGACGAAAAAGTTATATCAGTCAAACTACGAAATTTTTGAGTAAAATTATTTTTCCGAATTTCTCCAATATTTCTGTGTTCTGATAGCCCACAGAAGAGTTGTAACCTTTATCACATGTACTGATATTTATAAGTGAAAAAAGGAAGACTAATATATCAGACAATATTCTCTGAAATGTTTTAGTGAAATTTTTTTGCGAATTCTTTAATAATCTCTAGTTCTTCATAGCCCCGAGGCAAGAAGTCTCCAATTTATCATTATGGATCAAATCGCTAAAGTGAAAAACAAAAAAATTATATAACCATCTCAAAGTACTAAATCTTTAGAAATAAACTTTTTTGCAAATTTACTCAAATAATCTCTAGTTATTTAGTAGCCCCCAGAAGAGTTCTAACTTTTATCATAAACATCGAATCGCAAAGCTGCAAGACGAAAGAGTTATATCAGTCAAAAATTCTAAGATTTTAGAGTTAAAATTTGGTTTTTTTTACCGAATTATTCCCAAATAATTTCTGTGGTTCATTGATAGCCCACAGAAGAGTTGTAACTATATCACGATGTATCGAAAATTTTTAAGTGAAAAAAGGAGACAATTATATCAGTCAAATTTCTGAAAATAAAAAAACAACATGAAAAAAAAAAAAAAACTTTGAGTGCAATTTTTTGCGTAATTTCTTATGTCACTGATGTTTAAGCTCCGGAAGAAGAGTTCTAACTTTTATCATTATGGATCAAATCGATAAAGTGAAAAACCAAAGAGTTATATCATTCAAAGTACTAAATTTTTGAATAAACTTTTTTTGCGAATTTCTCAAATATCTCTATGTTTTTATAGTCCCCAGAAGAGTTCTAACTTTTTATCATAATAGATCGAATCGCTAAAGTGCAAGATGAAAGAGTTAAATCAGTCAAAGTTCTAAATTTTAATGAGTAAAACTATAGGTTTTAGTTTGCCGAATTCTCTCCAAATATTTCTTTGTTCTGATAGCCCACAGAAGAGTGTAAACTATATATCACGAAGTGTATTCGAATTTTTGAAGTGAAAATGGAAGGACTATATATCAGTCAAATTTCGAAATTTTTGGTAAAAAAACTTTTTTGTGAATTTCTTTAATATGTCTCTGTGTTCTCATAGCCCCGAGAAGAGTTTTAACTTTTATCATTATGAATCAAATTGTTCTAGTTGAAAACCAAAGAGTTATATCAATCATAGTACGAAATATTTGAGTACAATTTTTTTGCGTATTTCTCAAATATCTCTGTGTTTTTATAGCCCCCAGAAGAGATCTAACTTTTATCATAATAGATCGAATCGCTAAAGCGTGAGACGGAAGAGTTAGATAAGTCAAAGTTTGAAAAATTTGAATAAAATTGTTTTTGCGAATTTCTCCAATATCTTTGTGTTCTGATAGCCCACAGAAGAGTTGTAACTTTTATCACGATGTATCGAAATTTTGAAGTGAAAAAGGGAAGACTTATATCAGTCAAATTTCGAATTTTTTGAGTAGAAATTTTTTTGCGAATTTCTCCCCAAACCCCCTTAATATCATCTGTGTTCATCATAGCCGAGAAAGATGCTAACTGTTTTATCATTATGGATCAAATCGCTAAAGTGAAAAACGAAAGAGTAATATATCACCAAATACCGAAATTTTTGAGTAAAAACATATTTTGGGAATTTTTCAAATATCTATCTCTGTGTTTTTATAGCCCCCATAAGAGTTCTAACTTTTATCATAATCGATCGAATCGCTAAAGTGAAAACGAAGAGTTACATACCAATCAAAGCTACGAAATCTTTATTCAGAGTAAACTTTTTTGCGATTTTCTCAAATATCTCTGTTATTTTATAGCCCCCAGAAAGAGAGTCTAACTTTTATCATAATAGATCGAATCGCTAAAGTGCAAGACGAAAGAGGTATATCAGTCAAAGTTCGAAAATTTCTTGACAGTAAAAAATTTGTTTTTTTTGTCGAATCTCCAATTATTTCTGTGTTCTGATAGCCCACAGAAGAGTTGTAACTTTCATCACGTAGTATAGAATTGTTGAAGAGAAAAAGGGAAGACTTATACAAGTCAAATTTCGAAATTTGAGAGTGAAATTTTTTTTGCGAATTCCTTTAATATCTCTGTGTTCTCATAGCCCCGAGAAGAGTTCTAACTTTTATATCATGTATGGATCAAATCGCTAAAGTGAAAAACCAGAAGAAAGTTAGTGAAAAACCAAAGAGTTATACCATTCAAAGTACTAAATTTTTGAATAAACTTTTTTGCGAATTTCTCAAATATCTCTGTTATTTTATAGCCCCCAGAAGAGTTCTAACTTTTATCATAATAGATCGAATCGCTAAAGTGCAAGACGAAAGAGTTATATCAGTCAAAGTTCGAAATTTTTGAGTAAAATTGGTTTTTTTCCGAATTTCTCCAATATTTCTGTGTTCTGATAGCCCACAGAAGAGTTGTAACCTTTATCACGATGTATCGAATTTTTGAAGTGAAAAAGGGAAGACTTATATCAGTCAAATTTCGAAATTTTTGAGTGAAATTTTTTTTTGCGAATTTCTTTAATATCTCTGTGTTCTCATAGCCCCGAGAAGAGTTCTAACTTTTATCATTATGGATCAAATCGATAAAGTGAAAAACCAAAGAGTTATATCATTCAAAGTACTAAATTTTTGAATAAACTTTTTTGCGAATTTCTCAAATATCTCTGTGTTTTTATAGTCCCCAGAAGAGTTCTAACTTTTATCATAATAGATCGAATCGCTAAAGTGCAAGATGAAAGAGTTATATCAGTCAAAGTTCTAAATTTTTGAGTAAAATTGGTTTTTTTCCGATTTTCTCCAATATTTCTGTGTTCTGATAGCCCACAGAAGAGTTGTAACTTATATCACGATGTATCGAATTTTTGAAGTGAAAATGGGAAGACTTATATCAGTCAAATTTCGAAATTTTTGAGTAAAACTTTTTTTGTGAATTTCTTTAATATCTCTGTGTTCTCATAGCCCCGAGAAGAGTTCTAACTTTTATCATTATGTATCAAATCGTTAAAGTGAAAAACCAAAGAGTTATATCAATCAAAGTACGAAATTTTTGAGTAAAACTATTTTGCGAATTTCTCAAATATCTCTGTGTTTTTATAGCCTCCAGAAGAGTTCTAACTTTTATCATAATAGATCGAATCGCTAAAGTGCAAGACGAAAGGGTTAGATCAGTCAAAGTTTGAAATTTTTGAGTAAAATTAGTTTTTTTCCGAATTTCTCCAATATTTCTGTGTTCTGATAGCCCACAGAAGAGTTGTAACTTTTATCACGATGTATCGAATTTTTGAAGTGAAAAAGGGAAGACTTATATCAATCAAATTTCGAAATTTTTGAGTGAAATTTTTTTTGCGAATTTCTTTAATATCTCTGTGTTCTCATAGCCCCGAGAAGAGTTCTAACTTTTATCATTATGGATCAAATCGCTAAAGTGAAAAACCAAAGAGTTATACCATTCAAAGTACTAAATTTTTGAATAAACTTTTTTGCGAATTTCTCAAATATCTCTGTGTTTTTATAGCCCCAGAAGAGTTCTAACTTTTATCATAATAGATCGAATCGCTAAAGTGCAAGATGAAAGAGTTATATCAGTCAAAGTTTGAAATTTTTGAGTAAAATTGGTTTTTTTCCGAATTTCTCCAATATTTCTGTTTTCTGATAGCCCACAGAAGAGTTGTAACTTTTATCACGATGTATCGAATTTATGAAGTGAAAATGGGAAGACTTATATCAGTCAAATTTCGAAATTTTTGAGTAAAATTTTTTTTGCGAATTTCTTTAATATCTCTGTGTTCTCATAGCCAAGAGAAGAGTTCTAACTTTTATCATTATGGATCAAATTGTTAAAGTGAAAAACCAAAGAGTTATATCAATCATAGTACTAAATTTTTGAGTAAAACTTTTTTGCGAATTTCTCAAATATCTCTGTGTTTTTATAGCCCCCAGAAGAGTTCTAACTTTTATCATAATAGATCGAATCGCTAAAGTGCAAAACGAAAGAGTTATATCAGTCAAAGTTCGAAATTTTTGAGTAAAATTGGTTTTTTTCCGAATTTCTCCAATATTTCTGTGTTCTGATAGCCCACAGAAGAGTTGTAACTTTTATCACGATGTATCGAATTTTTGAAGTGAAAAAGGGAAGACTTATATCAGTCAAATTTCGAAATTTTTGAGTGAAATTTTTTTTGCGAATTTCTTAATATCTCTGTGTTCTCATAGCCCCGAGAAGAGTTCTAACTTTTATCATTATGGATCAAATCGCTAAAGTGAAAAACGAAAGAGTTATATCAATCAAAGTACGAAATTTTTGAGTAAAACTATTTTGCGAATTTCTCAAATATCTCTGTGTTTTTATAGCCCCCAGAAGAGTTCTAACTTTTATCATAATCAATCGAAACGCTAAAGTGAAAAACGAAAGAGTTACATCTATCAAAGTACGAAATTTTTGAGTAAAACTTTTTTGCGATTTTCTCAAATATCTCTGTTATTTTATAGCCCCCAGAAGAGTTCTAACTTTTATCATAATAGATCGAATCGCTAAAGTGCAAGACGAAAGAGATATATCAGTCAAAGTTCGAAATTTTTGAGTAAATTTGGTTTTTTTCCGAATTTCTCCAATATATCTGTGTTCTGATAGCCCACAGAAGAGTTGTAACCTTTATCACGATGTATCGAATTTTTGAAGTGAAAAAGGGAAGACTTATATCAGTCAAATTTCGAAATTTTTGAGTGAAATTTTTTTTGCGAATTTCTTTAATATCTCTGTGTTCTCATAGCCCCGAGAAGAGTTCTAACTTTTATCATTATGGATCAAATCGCTAAAGTGAAAAACCAAAGAGTTATATCATTCAAAGTACTAAATTTTTGAATAAACTTTTTTGCGAATTTCTCAAATATCTCTGTGTTTTTATAGCCCCAGAAGAGTTCTAACTTTTATCATAATAGATCGAATCGCTAAAGTGCAAGATGAAAGAGTTATATCAGTCAAAGTTCTAAATTTTTGAGTAAAATTGGTTTTTTTCCGAATTTCTCCAATATATCTGTGTTCTGATAGCCCACAGAAGAGTTGTAACTTTTATCACGATGTATCGAATTTTTGAAGTGAAAAAGGGAAGACTTATATCAGTCAAATTTCGAAATTTTTGAGTAAAATTTTTTTTGCGAATTTCTTTAATATCTCTGTGTTCTCATAGCCCCGAGAAGAGTTCTAACTTTTATCATTATGGATCAAATTGTTAAAGTGAAAAACCAAAGAGTTATATCAATCATAGTGCTAAATTTTTGAGTAAAACTTTTTTGCGAATTTCTCAAATATCTCTGTGTTTTTATAGCCCCCAGAAGAGTTCTAACTTTTATCATAATAGATCGAATCGCTACAGTGCAAGACGAAAAAGTTATATCAGTCAAAGTTCGAAATTTTTGAATAAAATTGGTTTTTTTCCGAATTTCTCCAATATCTCTGTGTTCTGATAGCCCACAGAAGAGTTTTAACTTTTATCACGATGTATCGAATTGTTGAAGTGGAAAAGGGAAGACTTTTATCAGTCAAATTTCGAAATTTTTGAGTAAAATTTTTTTTGCGAATTTCTTTCATATCTCTGTGTTCTCATAGTCCCGAGAAGAGTTCAAACTTTTATCATTATGGATCAAATCGTTAAAGTGAAAAACGAAAGAGTTGTATCAATCAAAGTACGAAATTTTTGAGTAAAACTTTTTTGCGAATTTCTCAAATATCTCTGTGTTTTTATAGCCTTTTTTTTTTTTTTTTTTTTTGTTAACGGAGAGGATATGCGTTACCGCATACCCCAGGCCCCGGGGGAGGCCTGGCGGTTATGTGGGGCTCTTCCCCGCCGACAACGTGTCGGCGAGGACATACCCACTAAAACCTCTCCGGGTGTCCAGCTCAGGTCCTTGACTGGGGGGGACTCCGGGAACGCGTACAGCATGCTTCCGGAGCCCCCCGGACCAGGTCGGCCGAGGCCGACTCAGCACGCCGGGGGGCACCCTGGTGCGGGTCCCCCGGCAGGGCCGTGAGGCCAAGCCGGCCTAAGGTCGGGGGAGAGCGACATCAGCCCTCCCCCGCCTGTTCCCCTTATGATGTTTACGGTGGTAAAGGCCGGTGGTCCGGCCCCCCGCCCGGATGTCCCAGGCCCTTACGCTCCGAACTAGCCCGGCGCGGTGGCATACTCTTCTCCCTGTTGGGGGGGGGTAGGAGGTAGGAAGGAGTTCATTCCCCTCCCCCCACCAGCACCCCGTCGAGGCGCTAGAGGGGGAGCGATGGCGCATTGTGACGCGCGATCGCTCCCCCGGACCGTTAAGTCCGGTTTGTCTCGCCGGACTCACTTACATGGTGAGCTGCCCTCCTTCCACGGCTGCGCGTCCCGAAAGCTGGGCCGGCAGCCGCAGGGGAGGTAGGTCGCTCCATTTCATCATTCCTGTGGCGGTCGCCGTCGTCCCTCTCCTCCGCAATAGTGGTGAGCGAGGGGGCGACCGCCACGGCTCTTCTGCCCCGCCGCCGCCCGGTGGAACTCCGGGGGCGGGGGCCGTTTCTTCTCGGTCGGGGCGGACGGGGCGGGGGCCGAGACAAAGCGTGACCCCCGTCTCCGCCGACCCTTCTGTTCCTCGCGTCGCCTGGGGGCATACGACCCCCAGGCTGACGCTCCCGCACCTTTTCGGCCTCATCCGTCTGCAGCATGACTCGCTCGCAGAAGGAGGGGACCGCCTTCCAGTGTTTTTATAGCCCCCAGAAGAGTTCTAACTTTTATCATAATAGATCGAATCGTTAAAGTGCAAGACGAAAGAGTTATATCAATCAAAGTACGAAATTTTTGAGTACAACTGTTTTGCGAATTTCTTAAATATCTCTGTATTTTTATAGCCCCCAGATGAGTTCTAACTTTTATCATAATCGATCGAATCGCTAAAATGAAAGACGAAAAAGTTATATCAGTCAAAGTAGGAAATTTTTGAGTAAAACTTCTTTGCGAATTTCTCCAACATCTCTGTGTTCTGATAGCCCCGAAAAAAGTTCTAACTTTTATCATGATGAATCGAATCGCTAAAGTGAAAAACGAAAGACTTATATCAGTCAAAGTTCGAAAGTTTTGAGTAAAATTTTTTTTGCGAATTTCTCCAGTATCTCTGTGTTCTGATAGCCCCTAGAAGTGTTCTAACTTTTATCATAATGGATCCATCCATAATGGATCGAATCGCTAAATACAAAAACGAAAGGGTTATATCAGTTAAAGTACGAAATTTTTTAGTAAAACTATTTTGCGAATTTCTCTAATATCTCAATTGTCTAGTTTACACCGGTTGTTTGATAAGCGTACTAAGTACACCCAAAGACTTTGATTCTGTCCATGGGGAAATTTTCCAAACTGAGAAGTTACCACTTTCTACATACTCGCAGTTCATGATTAATGAAACGACTAGAGCTTATTGGTCGTTACGTTAATCATGAACTGTAAGTATGTAGAAAGATAGCGACTTTTCAGTTTGGAAAATTTCCCCATGGACAGAATCAAAGTCCTTGAGTGTACAATATTCGTACTAAATTAATTTAATTCGATGGTGTTAACAATGACGTATAATCTGGTACGATATGAATCAAACAGACGTATCGTATCAAAATAGTACGCATTTTCAGCACACATGTAACGGTGTAAACATTTCCGTATTATGTAATAGGCGATTTAGGTTTTCTCAAGTTTTCTTCAGTTAATAGTTAATAATGTCTTCGTCTTGTGAGAATAAATCTGCGATAATTAATATAATGTGTAAAAAGAGACAAAATTGGGAAGAAGAGGAGACGCGTGTTTTTTTAGAATTATGCACGGAAAACAAATATTATCAATAATGGATGGAAAAAGACATAAACATGTTGAAATTTTCCGGCTACTTGTTTCAGAAATGGAACAAAGAGGTTACAATATAACTGCAGAGCAGATAAAGCTAAAATTAAAAAATTAAAACTTGCATACTTTAAATGCTAAAGAGATAATAATGTTAGTGGAGCTGCAACTAAACGTTGTCCATTCTATGATGAAATGGAAATATTATATGGCTGCAGACCAAATATAGCAGCAAGCTCATGTCATTCAGGAATCGATAATTGCATTCCATAATTGCATTCTTTCCATCATTGCCATCCAATGGGATGGCTTATTTTTTATCTTTTCCATCATTGTCATTATTGCCATCGTTGCCATCATTGTCATCCCATTTTCATCATTGCCATTATTATTACGCCATTGCCGCCACTGCCGACATTGCCACCATTTTTTTATTGCCATCATTGCCATCTTTTTGATAACATTTCCATCATTGCATTCATTCCATTATGCGATTCCATTTCCATATTGCCATTCCATTGCCATCATTAACATCGAGAACATTGTCATAATTGCCATCATTTCCACCATTACCGTCATTGCCGTCAAGCTATATATATTGTCATTGTCATCATTTCTATTATTGCCATTCCATTAACATCATTGCATTCATTCCAATATTTCCATCCCATTGCCATCCCATTTCCATCATTTCCACAATTGCCATCGATTAATATCGAGAAGAATTTGATTAAAATCCGTTACTTTACTGATTAACACTTTAATACCTTATATCGTATATTATTATATAATTCTTTATTAATTCTTTTTTGTAAAGTTTTGATTAATCTTTACGTGATATTTCGTAAAAACTGTTGAAAGGTTGTATTAAAATCAGATCAATAATCTTCACGTTTGTAAGTTAGAGAATAAAAATAATACTCAAATATCCATATATTTCATTGATTTTTATTACATTATTATTATTATTAATTTATTGTGCCATATTAAACGCGCGTATTGTCATTTGTAAATCATGCGTATGCATGCATATGCCATTGTATGCACACAAAATAAAAAAAGAGTGGGCGCTTTCTAGTCTTTCTACGTCCCTGCGCAGAAATCGTCCGAAATCCTCTTTCTGAATTTTACGACCTAAACGTAGCACAGAAAACGTGAAGGGGTGAGAAGGGAGTGAAGAGGAGGATATCCATAGAGATAACATCGCAGCTCGCTCCATGTCTATCACCGCGATGCTTTCTCTCTCTAACTGAAGGCCTAAACAATTAAAGGACAATCACGTTAAAAGAGAAAGAGAGAAAGAGAGAGAGAGAGAGTTGCGTCAAGATTTAAAAAAATTAAAAAAGCTAATTTTTTCAAAAGCATAATTTGAAGCATTTAAATAATAAGGAATTATGTAAAAATAAAAAGATGGTATATTTATTCGTGGAAAGATATTTATTTCTTCTTCATCATATGATGCGATGTTAATTACAATTATTTTTTAAGTACTGCGTAAAATGAATGTTTCTTTATTAAAGAACCAAATTCTCTCTGTTACTATTAAACATCTTTTTTAAGTAAAAATATGATTGTGCAAAATATAGGCATAAACGTATTAATATCAATGTTAATGTAAATAATTCAGACTATAATAAATAAAAAATTACGCAAAAGTAGACGTAATTAATCATTTGTGCATATTCTCAACCCCTGTTCTGGATACAACACACGCGATACGCGTCAGATTTTATTTACATCAAAATGGATGTTAGCACGGACAACAACCTACATCCATTTCTCGAGAGATAGATGTGGGTTGTTGTCCGTGCTAACATCCACACTGTTTTTAACGGCGGGTTGCAAAATGGATGTGACACGTAGTTCCCATTCTGACCAGAATAGATGTGCGTCACTAGTGTACGGGAGTTTCGAAGCGTTATAGGAAAAAGGCCGCCGTGGCCGCTCTCAGGTTCCTCTCTGCCGGCGCAAACAACTCATGGGGTGTTTACGATAACTAATCGGATCTCGGATTGGATTAAACAATGGTACTCAACGTAGGTATAGAAAATTTCCCTAGGCTAATCGGATTGACGATTGCTGTCTCAAATGTAATCCGATTGATGACGAAAGCGTGAAGACCGAGAAGCATGCTTGAAAAGTAAGTCTCTTTATTTTTTAAAATAATAACACAAAAAATCAAAGATAAAGTTAAAAAGAATGATTTGAATTTAGATTTATTGTAATTTTTTTTGTCTAAACACTGGATTTCGTTTAAATTTCTGTTTGTAAAAATTAATTAATCTATTCTAAAGTTTGTGGTTATATCGGAAACAAATCAAAATTAATAAAACAATTATTAATTATTAGGTACATATTAAAGCATATAATATTTCAAGCATATCATATAGAATTCCTGTTTATTATAAACTTAGTAAACATAACTTTGAAATTATTCAACTACATTACACATTAATCAATATTAATTTATATGTTAAAAATCAATAATGTCTCTGAAAATGTTTTTTTTATTCTTTTCCAGATCGTAAATGAACTTCAACTCCAAGAATAAATAAAAATTATTGGAAAATGGATTGACATGAAAAGGACTTTATTGAACAATATTAATTTGTGCTAACTTAAAATTTGTAAAATCTGCTATTCCTTGTTAGTTGTTCATTAGAGAGTAATAATATAAGAACGGAATATACATAAATAAAATTCAAATAATTGTATGCATATATGATGCGTATATTCCATTTTTATATTATTACTTTCTAATAAACAACTAATAAAGAAAAGTAGATTTTACAAATTTTAAGTTAGCACAAATTGATATTGTTCAATAATGCCCTCTTCATATAAATCCATTTTCCAGTAATTTTTATTTATTCATGGAATTGAAGTTTATTTACGATCTGAAAAAGAATAAAAAGAACATTTTTAGAAACATTATTAATTTTTAACATATAAATTAATATTGATTAATGTGTAATGTAGTTGAATAATTTCAAAGTTATTTTTACTAAGTTTATAATAAACAGGAATTTTATATGATATGCTTAAAATATTATGTTTTAATTTGTATCTAACAATTAATAATTGTTTTATTAATTTTGATTTGTTTCCGATATAACCACAAACTTTAGAATAGATTAATTAATTTTTACAAACAGAAATTTAAACAAAATCCAGTGTTTAGACAAAAAAAATTACAATAAATCTAAATTCAAATCATTTTTTTTAACTTTATCTTTGATTTTTTGTGTTATTATTTAAAAAAATAGACTTACTTTTCAAGCATGCTTCTGCGTCTCCACGCTTTCGTCATCAATCGGATCACATTTGAGACAGAGATCGTCAATCCGATTAGCCTAGGGAAATTTTCTATACTTACGTTGAGTACCATTGTTCAATCCAATCCGAGATCCGGGCTGCGTTCCGATATACACTGCAAGTACTGAAAATCTATAGTTCACGTTACGTATACTATAGATTTTCAGTACTGGCAGTGAATTTCGGAACGCAGCCCCGATTAGTTATCGTAAACACCCATTAGCTTAAAACGTCTAGGGATTCATTGTCGATTCATTGTCGATTCCGAGAGAACTAGCAAACCAGCCATGTGACCCTTATGTCACTGAATTTTTAAATGGCGCATTTTACAACTATTTCATTGGTTGGATAACAAATTGGAGGCCAAACTCAAAATTCCATATTAGTTCCTTTTTCTTTGATATTTAAAAAGATCTAAAGAAAGTTTTTTAAAAAAAATATTAGGTATATACACGTGGAAAACAACATTAGAACGATAAATGATTTAAATAGGCGTAGAAAATACAGTTTTTATAGAACAAAATTACATTTGCTTATAATACGATTAATCAAATCAACGAATTAAAAAATTCGTCTTATTATGAAATATTTTCGAAAAATGTTTGTAAACGACTTGAACATAGATGTGATATCATAAATTTGAGCTTCGAGCTTCGAGCTTCGAGCTTCGACCCGCGTCATCTCGAACGGCTGCTTCTGTTTTCTTGCCGATAAAAGAATTGTAAAGGGGAGGCATGTCCGTTTCAGCCACTCAACACCTGGTAAACAACCTGGAAAACGCTCATGATAACACGTTGTGAAGCTCGTTCTGCTTGTTCGGCTCCTCCCCAACAAATCGTGTTATGCCGAGATTGGCAACCTGCTCAGCTGTTTACATACTGACGCTTCTTCTTTGCCTCGCCGTGACGGAAAATAAAACACATCTAGGTACCTACATCACAGCTCAGTCTTCCTTATTCTTTCGAACGTGTCTATAAACATCTATAAACGCTAACGAAGGTGAAAAATGTAACATCTATCGTTAGGCAATGAATAAATGAACAGTTTCTTTATAGAGAAATTACAATAACTGATCGGTTTTACTTTTTGTAAACTTCAGAATAAACTTCTTAGAATTATGGCATACGAAGAATTGGTAACTGATTAATTTTCTTTATTTCTTCTTTTGCGAGATTATCTAACCTATGTGACTTATAAGAGGCTCAAATAATGAACACTGATGATATAATCAACGAAATTCAACCTTCTACGTTTTCTCTAGAACGAAACTTTCACCTCTTGGATCCTGGAGAGAACGAATTGGGGCAAGGTTCCGCTGAAATCTCTTGGAAGCAAAAACCATTTCATGAAAACGAATCTATCGAAACTGTCGGATCAGGGTTCCTGAACATTTTGCAACTTCAAACAGCAGATGATATAGATCCCGAAGAGAAATCCAAAAATGCTAGTGTAAATTTTGATGGAAAAACTTTGATGGATTATAACGGTCCAGTTGTAATGGAAGATTTCGATGATACGAGCGATCATAATCTTGTGAGCCACATTCGCGTCAAAAGAAATGAACCGATCATTCATCAACAATTGATTCACTCCATGACTTTGGATCGTTCCATGGTCGATTCGCTTCCACAAGATTCTGGACATAGTGTCAATGTGAAAGACATATTTGCCGACTCGATGTTCGATAACCGATCTGATATCAATTTGCACTCGCGACGCAAACGAGGAGTTCTGTCGAAGAACGGGCATCATAGAAGACGCGTGAAGGGAAACGCCAAGCATCATGCTAAAACGAATAACAAGAACAAGAAGCATGGTGTCTTGAAATCCTCCCATCGGCCTATCATAAAAAAGATAAACAATCCGACGTCGAGTACGTTATTATCATAATCTAGAGAACTGTTTTAAAATAGATTTAATTCTTAGATGAAGAAAGATAAAGTAGAGTTGTTATTTATATATAGGGTAAAAAAACTTAAATGTATTTAGATCTATATAAAAAATGAAACCCTTACAAAAATATTTCAAAGGAAGAGCTATTTTTCATTATTAATTTATATTATGACGGATGCAACACCAATATAGCACACAATATCATATAAAGAAAAATCTATATATTTTTTTTAATGAATTTCTATTTATTTATTTATTTATAGAAAAAAGAAGTAATGCTCGAAAAATTGCCAAAGCGATTGATGAATCACGGACAGAGTCCAGGATAGAGAAAAGGGAATCCGAAAATAGTAGTTTAAATATTAATACTGCTAACGATGAAGAAACGGGAGCGTTAATTAATCAGAAAGAAAATGTATCCTTAACAAATAATAGGAGTCTCGCTGAACAGCGAAAAGAAAACGCTGTTATGTTACCCTTCGTGCACACTGGAAGAGCAGAATTGCGTGTTCGTATTGAAAAGATTCCCACGAACGAGTCGTCGTTCATCAATCCCACTCATTGGACGGATCGTTCTGTCGGGACTAGCCCCTGTTCGATTATGTTACCGAAGTATAATACGAGTGATAAAATTCTCGATGTCACAAATCTTGAACTCACTCCGAATTTTGACTCCGTCGAAAGAAAGAAAGCTAATAACTTAACAGTGAAGATCACGCTGAAAAAGTTGCATCGCGGAAATAACGCATCTGGTCAGGAATCAAGCAATTCCGAAAGCACATTGTTCTCTAACGCCGAATCTTATCCAGTTGGATCAAACGTGTCAGAGATCGAGGACAATCGAAACACGGAAAACGAAAAATACGATCGCACGAACGAGATATCCACAGGATCCTTGGACAAGGACGCAAAGTCACGCGCAAAGAGAAACCAGGAAATTACGTCCAAGCGCTATGAACGAAATGCGAAAGGATCGAAATGTTTCAAAGATACTGAACAAGGAACATCAATTAAAGACACGAAACACGAAAAGATAAGGTACAGAAGGACTGTGCGATCAATCGAAGAAATTAAAGATCTAGCCGAAAAGTTAATCGTCAAGGTAATGAACTGTTCGATCAGAATTGCGCTTCTTCGCAGAATAGATCAGAATTTACTAAGATACTCTTCGTTTTTAGATAAGCGAATTGCAAGTATATGTGAGTAATCGTAATGAGACTTCACACGCGAGAGATTGTCTCGGTAAAAACGCAGATAGTATAGTCGTCGAGGAGAAACCGAATTCTTCCTTGAAGAAGAAAGACGTTTCGAGTTCCAAAGTCACTGAGAACGCCAACAATCATAAGCGTTTCGCGAAGAAGACGGTCTTAACAAGTAAAAGAGCATCCCAAATGCGTCCTAGCGGTTCGAGATTCGCGCGAGGAGAATATCGCATAGGAAGGACACCACGTCGCAAGTGGGGCAGGTGGCTGGATTGGAGCAGCTGTAGCGTCACCTGCGGCAAGGGTCGACAGATCAGGTGGCGGCATTGCCTGCACGATTGCAACGACGCGGAAACTGAGATGGAAGAGAAAGCATGCCAATTGCCAGCCTGTCCGAGTAAGTTCCTTGGAATATTCTGAAAAATTTCTTTTTTGACAAACAATGATCGGCGATCGACGATAGTCGGCGAATTTCTGTGACACGTCGGTATCATGATTATTAAAAAAATATTATGTACAACAATAATTTAACATAGTCTATTAATCTTTCAGTTGCTTAAAATGTATAGAATTACTTGTAGCTATGCTTCGTAAAGATAAGAAAATCGATAAGGAAAGTTCGCGAAGTTTTAAATTTTTTGATATTATTTTATTCTGTTGTCTTTTTTTTCTATGGATAATCATTTTCGTACAAATATTTTTTTATGACTTCGGATTACATGCTTATATTTTATACTACATAGGAACTTTCAAAGTCACAAATAACCGGTGACGTTTTATCCTGGGAAGGATAAATTAAACAATAAAATTTTTGAAATTCGTATATTACAAACACGTTATCGATACACTGTATCAAGTTTGTATGAGTGAATTTTTTTTATAGCCTCGTGAACCTTCCTTGCTTCTCGATCCATATATAATACGGTAATATTTCGCATAATTGTGTAACAAATCATTTAATGTATATTTCTCATCGTCTCATTATCAAATACACAATATATTATACAGGATTTTAAACAATATCTCCTTCTTTGCCTTCAGTATTCACAAATAACGAGAACGTTTATTGCTTAAAAAGTAAGTCTGTCGCAGCTCAATCATCGTATTCATCGTCACAAAATCATACCAGATACGATTGTTTGCTTTTTGCTAATAATCGTGTCACAAAAATGTTAACGAGCGTATACACTTTCCGTGCGAGTAGTCACGAATCTATACAATGCTTTCACCTTTCTTTTTTCTTAATCAAATAGCGCAGAACTTTACTCTATCAGCAGTTCACATACTTTTGCGTGTTATAAAATCTGATATCGTACAATATTTATAAAGTTTCCTATAATATATTTTTTTACGTTCGTTTTCTGTGATACTGACTTAAAAATATGGTAATAAAATTCTCACACACACACACACACGCGCGCGCGCGCGCGCGCGCACACACAATCATTATTTAACATTTTTATTCTACAAATTTAGGCGTAACGTAATAATCGGAGTGTATTGTGAGCAACGTATAAGTCACCTATTCTTAAGCTAAATGACATGATGGTAGTCTTTGTAAACAATTATTTGTAAAAAAAATATTCAAATGCAAATGTTCATGTGGCGAATTTTATTACAATTTTTATTACAATTGGATTATTATTACACGCCATTAGTATAAATTTTCAATCATTAACAGTTCAATATTTTTATCATCTTCTTGGATACTTAGATAAGATAGTCATTAGAACCGCTGTCGATATTTGCCGTGGATACGATCTCAAGACTTTTAAATAAAAGGTAAAATGGACATTTGATAATAAAACGTAATTGTTGATAAAGATTATGATTTGTGTAACGTGCAAGTATAATTATCTTATAAAGTATCTATTGTTCTTTCATCGAACATAACTTTAGATATGTCAATTATCTGACACGTTTATATTGAACGATCTGTAAAATAATTTTTCTAATGCATGGCACATTTCTAAATGCTGTCGATGTAAACAAAATGCGCCTTATCGATATATAATTTACATTTTGATGTTATGCTGAGTCTCACTCTCGACTAAGTGCACAATAAAGAATGCCACAAAATAACATTACACGCTATAGTGCCAAAAAGTTATACAATCGAACATTTGTAAAATGAATTAAGTGAATAAGAAAGACCATGTCAATGTAACGCCTTTAAACCATTTAATATTTGGCTTATTTAAGAGAATAGCGTCACATCTATAAATTGATCACAATGACAAAAAACGCATTTATTCTTCGCGCGCGCACGTATTCACGCATACATGTACAAATGTTTCTACACTCGTGCATCATTACGTAATCGGTATCAACGATTGCATACCGTGCACATTGATACAACTCTGTCCTAGATTAAAAGGACCCAAATCAGTCAACATTGTAAATTGTAATCTTACCTATCGCTCAACTACTTAAATCCGTGAACGTTGTTTGACAACTTTGAGCTTCGTTTTAATATCGTCGACCTATCTACAGTCGCAACTATGTGATAAATATCTGATACGTGTACGTCAGTTTGCGATCAAAGCTTGGTGTTCACAGTTAGTTGCACACTTTTGGCTTATCATTTACAAGAACTAGTCACTCGTGTGGAAGAACCAAGGCGCATCTTGTGAGAGATATTGTATGTATGTATTATATATAAAGTTCATTTTCCTTTTATATATAAAACCGCAGTGACTTCGTCGTGATCTATGAGATCAGAATACATCACTATTAAAATAGTATATTTCTTGCTTGTTCGACTTGATCCTTCTCATCGGAGATTGAACTATAAGCCAGTATGTGTATTTGCTGCTCTTCACCACCAGCCAGCATTCGTACATCTCGGTCCACGTCAACACGCATTTTCGTAAGTATTCTTTGCACTTCTTCCATCGCTTCCATGCCCAAATTGTCCACTAAAAATAAAGATATAAGGTAAGACGCAATGTACCCAAAAATTGGTGCAATATATTACGATGATATAGTACTTACAACCCATTGCAATCACATCCGTCGCTATAGTTCTCGCCACAGCTAATCTTACGTTAGGTACTCTATCGACCGACAAATTTATTAAACATGGTAACATTTCCTTAGAAAACTTATCTCCCGAAATCGCGTTGTTGCGAATCAGATGAGAGCATATGAGCGCATAAGTTTGCCGGTGTATCCACTTTTTAGCGTCTAAAACTAGAGTCTCTCGAAGTTCGTGAATAAGGGACGTCACCAGAGCATCGTCGGTGGACAAGTAGCACATTATTTGTGTAATCTGAAAAAATTCAAGTTTAAATTTGTAGACCAAACAATTATGTAATATAACACAAAAAAAACGAGAAATCCAAATACCAGTTCAAGCGCGATGGCTCTAACGGCAGCAACCTTATCTACAAGCAATTGGAAAGACAGCGGTGCGATACTTTGGATCACGTCGCTCGGACTGAACAGGCCCACAATTTCGAGCAATTGCGTGGCCAATTCTTTCCTGAACCTCCAATTCCATTCATTATCCGTGGCGAGGAAGTCGCTTAGCCTCGGCAGATATTGACAGCGGTCGATAGGTTTGAGTATTTTTAGAAAGGTCGCAAGGTGCTTGAGCACACCTATTCTGACCTCGTCCAGATCCTTGATAAATCCGTCGTAGATCGGCACGAGGTCAGTGGCAGTGAGTTCTTCGCCTAAAATCATGGCAATCTCATGAATGCTGGACGCTAGAGTACACCTGACTTTCCAGTGTTTCGCGCTCGATAATGACTGGTAAGCCTTCTTTAAGTAGTGCCAGTTCTCTTTGCCCAGTGTGAGCGCGACTGCAGGAAAACTGAAGGCACAATGATTCGGGATATCCGCACCCATGTCCATGCATTGCTCCGGATCGGCCATCGACACATAATAATTAATTAATTCCTGAGGTACGATCTCTTGTCCATTATTCGCGTCTAAATTCTTATAAGATTCGTCTATAGAGATTGTATCATATATATAAAATTTTTTTTCTAGAGTACAATCTAAAGTACAATCTTGAGTATCATCCAACGAATTCGTTCTTGGAAAACAGTCTTCGTTGCCATCATCATCTTCCTCTTCCTTTCGTTCATTGAATTTATTGATGTTCAATTGTCCGTCTACATTTGAAGCATCCTCGTTCGAATTCATGATGGGAATGGGAATTTCGGAAGAACAGAACGAACTATTTTCCTCAATCATAGAATTTTGTTCTGTTGCCTCCGCTTTCTGGACATTATTACGATTCATCGCCGATTGTCTCGCGGCATGGGTAAGTTCATCATCCAGTGGTATATAATAATCATCCGGAGGTATATAATAATATAAAAATGGATTGTATTTTTCTGCTTCGTGGTTGTGTTTTCTGAGAACAAGTTGACGCAATTTCTGAAAATAAAATCATAGAAATATAATTTTTTATTTAATTGTAAATGGTCATAAATTTATGACTTTTTAACAAGTTTTTTCATGTACAATAAATTACAGTAAAATAAATTATTTAATATTTATTTTTCAAAAGTGAACAATTCTTTGTAATTTCTAAAAGTACAGAAAGATAGATTTGAAATAAAAAATATATCAAGATTTCTATTGTATTCTTTCCAAGACAAAGTTTAATAAGTGTTAATGTTATAAATAAAAGAATTGGTCTTTAATAAGCTAAAGTGTTATCAATCAAAATATATACTGAAAATTATACAATCTCTTAATGTATTAATAATTTACGTCGATTTTGTAAGCTTAACAATGTCGTTATGATATCGTTGCGCAGCATTACACGATATCAAAACGCGCAACGATACCATAACGACATTGTTAAAGTTGCAGAATCGATCTCTTAAGTACATTTATTGGGTCGTCTTCTCCTAGGTTCAGGTCATCTTGCTCGATTGTTTCCGAGGAATTCAATACTCTCTTATTTATCCTGTCCATTATCACAGGTATATAAATCTGTTTATCATCTAAATCTGGCATTGTACTTCTGATTCCGCCCTTCGTGGGAAAGATTCCTTCGTACGAGTAACATATGCTGCAAAACACATTCAATATAAATTAATATAAATTTGTAATGGCAATAAAAAACTCCGCTACATATATATACACACACATACTTGGGATGATTATCCTGCTTACTGGTGTATACTAATTCACCATTTTTATTGTAAGTGACTTCGGCAAACTGCTTGGCAAAGGTTGATATAAACGGTCCAAGAATCTGAAATGCTGTTATTCGCACCCACTTGGAATCATCATTTAAATGCTTAGCTAGTATGTCCGCGAGTAATAATCGGCGATGCTCGGGCGTTGAACAACAAGAGACCGGCATCATGACTTCGACACATGCTTTTCGCACGTTCCACACTCTGTCGCCGCACAAATCAACAAACGTAGGAATCTAGAAATAATTCGAATATCGTCAGTAAACTGACAGTACCACTAAATTCATATCAAACCAAAATACGTTCATAACTTTTTAGTTTTCTTTATATTTATATTTATGAGATATAAATGAGACTTACCAACTTGCTATATAGTTTCTCCTTTCCGACAGCGGTACACATTTCCGCAAAATGGCTAGCACAGATTCTTCTCACCATCATATCGTTTACTTCGCACAGGTCTAAGTATCGTGTCAGAAAGATCTTTTCTGTAAGTTCGCTACCAATCAGCGGTGCCAATCTACACATGAGCTGCGAATCGATATAGAAAATGGAATATTGAGAAAATAATGCTGTAAGAAATTTAATACAATTAAATATCTACGCACGTTATTTAATGCGCTTAATTTTAATTTCTATTAATTATTCTAATTACTTAAAATAAAGTTCTAATTAAACATCAAGTACATACGTAATTTAAAGTAAACATATTTACACAAATATACAATTTTATATATATATTTGTAAGAGAGAACAATATTTTTAAAACGTTAAGTACAGGTGGGTTTCATCGTTCCGTTCCGCTCATCAAAGCTGGCTGTGATATGAATTAATAGCACCACATCACAACCACTCTGATGGGAGGAACAGTCGATATTCAATCATCCTTCCATAAGAGACGTGCATTAGTTAATGAATTAGCGCTTATTACATAAAAGATGTACAATTACATTAACGTTAGATATAAAATTACATATTTCGAACGCAAAAAGATAAATAGATTTATTTAAAAAGTATTTATTTTTACACAATTATAACAAAATGTTTATAAAAAAATAAGAGATTTATTCAAATTAGTACAAATAATTGCACAATCGCATTTAAATAAATAAATTGTGCAAAAGCATCATGATCGATTATGATTGAATGATCGATTATGTTTACGTGAAAAATTAAACCATTACCCATTACTACAAAATAATGTAAATCCATTCTTTTTATTTTAAAAAATAATTAATATATGTAACACAAATAACGATTTATGTTTTACTGTAAAAACATCCTTTTTATAATTATTTTAATATTTGTAAAAACGTATCTTTCTTAATTTACATGTTTAATTATTTATTTTTAATTGCTAAATTTAATTTGTAACTTTTTATATTCTAGCCAACTAGCTATTCCAAACTTAATTCCTATGTCGACATATAAATCAAAATTTTGCGTGAAATTTTTTCGTGCATTTCTTCAACTCGCTGAATTGTGAGTGCCGCAACGCTCATCAAAGCTGGCTGTGATATGAACATCGTTACATCAGCATATTACAGCCACTTTGTGAGCAGCGCGAGCCTCCGCAGCCGAGGATACAATCTTCAGAGCGTCTCGCACAACAGTCCGTTACATCTTTCCACGCTTCCGCACGATGGAGAGGGCGATGCGTAAAACGGCGATCCAAATCGTCAAAAATGGCTGTGATATGAAATTCAGAGGAGCAACACGCCACAACCAATTTGACGATTGGATCGCGTTCCTTCCTGTGCGACGCCATTCATCAGACGTAGCTTCGCGTGGAGATTCTTAGAAATGGAATATTTCTTGTGAGATTTGACGATGGTGGATGTAACAATGATCTTCCGGTAGACCCTTCCATTGTTATTCGTTCCACATGTGTTCCCAGATGTGTCACATGTGTTCATTGATTCAACAGGTATATGCAAGTATCGATGACGAAAAGCGAAATCTTCTCGACGATCAATTCTGCGGGCCAGCTCATCAAAATGGCTGTGATATGACTCGAAACATTCCACAACCAATTTGATGTATCGGACCGCAAAAGGTACATCCCCGTTTACGGTGCCCCAATGGCGCTTCTCCGGCGTGTCGTCTCTCGCCTGTCCGCTGTTTTTCTCATGTGTCCTCTCCGCCGTTTTCCTCTTATTCCTTCGCTTTTCTCCACGCACATTTTTCGTCCCACTTAATCAATAGAGCGCGTTGAAAATGGACACAATTTTGATCATCAAAGCTGGCTGTGATAGTCGAACTCTATGACAAACCAACTTTGATGGTAAAAGTATGCCCTATGTTCTGTCAGGATGCCGATTGATTCGCTGTTCATGAACGCTCCAAGTTTCTTTCGTTTTTGTTTAAAGAAATCTTCAAACGACGATTAAGTATTCCCTCTTGCTCCTAAAGCGCATTTACTCTGTTTTCGCCTTTCCCCTTTTCTATCTCTCAGTCTCCCTACTTTCTTATCGCTGTTTTTCTTTGCTTCAATTTAACATTTAACCATGACACGTTTTTCAACTAATTTTCACAGCGCGATTCTTATACCCTTTGCGCGCAACATCGCCGGGACGAGCGGACGCCGCATGAAAGACAAGATAGTGAGACGCGATTGCGTAAGAACATCTCACTACCCATGTCTTTCAGGAGGAATCCGTAACGAAAGATCGTGTTATTGATTTTGCACGCGAAGAAACGCGATCGCCGCATGTACATGTATCTTTGAACGCACAAGCGTAAGATTCCAAAATTTCTTTCGCGCATCAATAATGAAAATTCGACATAAATTAGACTATAGAAAGCCAAATTTTAATTGTAATGGTACCTTCTTTAAAAAAATTATATTTACAATTATCAAAAATAAACATTTTGTGAATAAATCTTTTGTCTAGGATGGCTTAGAAACATCAATCCTCGTCTACTATCTAATTGTAGAAAGAAAAATAAATATGTATAAAAAAAAATACCGTTTGTTTCACTCGATTTACATATAATTATTTTCTCAGATGGCTTGCAAATTTTTTACAATGCTAAGATAGCAGTGTAATTTGAACGTTACACATAGTCTGTTTTATGTCGACTTTTCGATTATACTTTTCGCTTTCGTAACGCGGTATGATAGGAAGAAAGCAAATAAAGCGCGGGAAACTTACGGAGATGTTCGCGTTTCGGATAGGTTCATCGACCAACATGAAGGATAGGTTTTTTATCCTGGGACAGATAATGTTCTCGATCGCGTCGTTGTCAAGGAGGCCTCGTTTCACTAACGTTGTCAGCGCGCTTTGAGCCATTTGCCGTACCTGCAGAGCAAAAACGTCTCATAATATTTACATCGTTGCCCGGAGACTTCGGTTTTTGCCTTGTAAAGGTAAATACACAATACTGGCATTACAACGGCGTGGAATGATTACTTGCCGGGTTGTCGGTATCGCTCAGGTATTTCATTACGATGCCGAGCAGATAATTGCGGAGAACGTTGCCGAAGAGATGCGGCGCCTCGTGGCAGATGATCGCCACATTCGGGATCTGCTCCACCAGTTCCGATCGCACCAGGGCATCTGCGAACAGAAACTGTACATCAGTATATGTCCTCGGGAGTCGCGTGTTTATTTCTAGCTATATTTATAATAATACATAATGAGAAATTTTGCGATCGGGACTTGATTGAATTAAGACCTGGATCGAGCGTAAGTAAACTCGCTGCGATGTTTTCTCAAACTCAACCTCTTGAATAACATTCAACACTTCGAAAACAGACAATATTTGCCCCCCCCCCCCCAATAGAAGAATGCCATAAATACATAATAAATCTTTGACAAAGATTCGACAGCGTGAGCGTTTTCAAATCTCGCAGCTAAGGAAAATTAAGCAATGGAAAATTAATAATCACGCATTAATTTAAATTTAAACTAGGTCGAATCGAATAAGGGCGGATAAATCCAACGATAAGTTCTGAAAGTTAATCTGATAAGATCAAAAATCTATTTTGGCTACGATGAATTAAATTTTATGAGAAACTGAACTAACTAAGCGGGTGAATGGGTTAAGCGATAAGTATACACGATTAGATTTTTTATAGTAACGATCACATGCGATTTAGCAAGAAAAGTAGCGTCATGTTCTTTGGTTCTAGGACTACATGTCGCCAAAGATGAAAATTAAAACGTTTTTTTTTTCTCTCTAGATATTACCTAGATATCACGTTGCCATGATACAGCATGCTTTCCGCGTGCTCGAGAGTCACACGTGACATCCGCGGAAGAGTCTCGGGAAGAAGAGCTCTCGCACGAGGTAGACGCTACACTGACAATTTCGCGCCACGACCGCGAAAGCATAGTATAGTATTCCCAAAAAGCTAAGGAGGGGATACTTGGAAGTGGGGATGCTCGCGTGGGACCTCATGATAGGGCCAAAAGAGGACTAATCCGGTGCGGGGGATTGGGTATTCAAGAACAGGGCGGCGAAGCCAGTACGAATGGTATGGTGCGTCCCACACTTGTAAATATCTAATAGATATGTGGAATTCCACACCTTGTCGAAAGTTAAACTGTTTACTTGATAAAAGGATGTAGTGCAATTTTGACAAGACAATCCCGAGATCGTGTCTGAATACACAAAATTTATCTACGTTCTTTGTGAAAGTTTACTCTCCGATTTAAGACGTTTAAAATGTTACTTTCGGACAATGGTTCAAAAATGCCTAAATCTTATAAAACATATTCATAAAAATACGGAGGAACTTATTGATAATTTTATTTCAAAAATAATATCTATTTTTGCCATGTAGAAATTAAAAAATGTGAGAAAATGTATTTTTCTCTGCCCTCCTCACCCCCTCAACCTACTCTCAGGAATTCTTCAGGAATACATTAGAAAAATTTTACTTCGCCAGTCCTATAATACAAGAATAAAGGAAGGAAGGAGGGAACGAACGTAAAACGTGCGTGCCTTCCTGTAGGCACTTCGTGACCTTCGCTTTTTCCTTGTCTTTTCCGTTTTGCGCTCGTCTTTCACGAAAAGCAATAGAGGTAGGGCCCTCTTGTTTGTCGGTTTTCCTTTCTTTTCGAAACTTCTCAAAACGTCTCGAAAACTCGCGCACACTCACAAACCACTTTTTCTTTGCAGGCACAGGCTAGACCGGCCATTAATCATTGGCGAAGATACTTATTTTCCTTTCTCGCCCTTTCTGAAGGGCGCGCACATCTTTTGTCCGGTCAAAAATGTACCGCAGCGGTCAAAAATTTAATATGTTTCTTTACGAGTTTCTTTACGAGATAGCTTTGTTGACATATTTTAGCCCTTCTGTAATTTGTATTTATTTGTTAATACGTTCTCGCAATTAAAAAACTAGCCAACTTTTAAATTTGAAAAAAAAAAGAAAACAGTTTGTTAGACACAGACTTCTATCACGCAATCATCGTATAGGCTATAAAAATTCGGCTATATAGAACAAACGATTTTTATAAAAAAATCAAATCAATGATCCTTCGTATATCTTACATATTAATAAATGTCATAAAACAAAGTTTTATGAATATTTTATAAAATTTGTATTGTATAGGAAATATCCGATACTAAAACAGATAAACAATTAATAAGAATAAAGAGATTCAAAGTGTATGTATTATATTACAATACTGTATTCGTGCATTCTATTAGTACAATAAAACGTATAATTAAAAAAAATACTAGTTTTAAATATTTAATACAGATTTTACAATATTGAGTAATAATTCGGTTAGAACTAATATTGGTTTCTTTGATAATTTTTTGGTATTTAGATACAGGACTAATTGAACACTATGACGCTCAAAATTCGAAACTGTATTCTTTTTGTGTGTTTATCAGTATCCAGTAAAAATTTTGTTTAAGTTTATGTTAACGCTAAAAATGAGCGTCGAGTATTAGCGTGAAAAAACATTTTAACCGCAAACCAATTTGTTTTTCACTACTTTGTTAGACCGGATGGGTTGCTAGTAAAAATGGTTGTATTACTGGAGGGATTTTTAAGCTCTAAAAAATCGGAAAAAATTCTGGTATACATTTTTAACATTTAGGAATATGATTGTATACGATTATATAACAAGAAATGTTTTTTTTTTATTTTGTACTTTTGAAGCACAATGGTACAAAATAAAAAAATTGTCTGAGCTTGAAATAATTGATCTACGAAAAGTTAAAAATTAAAACAACTTTGCGCGCCCTTAGAATTAAAACCGGAGACTTTACACCAGCCTCGAGCCCCCTAGGTTTAATCTATGAGGTCACTGACCCTGTTAGAAATCAGGGGGAGTCCGACTTCCGTCCGTCGTGCGGCGTATCCAAAAATACGTAAACTCCGAATAAAATGCATGTGTGTCGTGTGCCCCGAGAACCCTGAACCGGTGCTGCTGTACGTACATCGCGATCCCCCTTCCGCATGTTCCCCCACAGAAAAACACCGATGGTGGCACGTGTTCACGAGGCAAGATGTTCCGCAGTTCGCCCTTAAAAATAGCCGGTTAGGACACCGCCACCTTTGGGGATGACTGTACATCAAAATGCATCCTTCGTTGCATCATCCCTCGTACTATCGTGTACCTCACCATTTCCGAATGAGCAATGTGTATTGCATTCGTACTAAGCAGTATGACTGGTCCCAACTGGTCTTTCAGCCAACACACGCACACACAGATTAAATTTCAAACGGATTATTTTTCTTTCAAACAAAGACGTTGCAAATATTTAATTTTTGATATTAGACATTTGCACGATCAAATTTTTAAGAGATATAAGATCTAATTATACTTAATCATTAGTATCATTATTGTAATGAATTCGCGAAACTTACGTTATTATAATTTTATAATTGAATATTATATGAGTAGCGAATTTTATTAATCAAATAATACAACTCTTGTTTTTATCGATTTATTCTTTATTCTGAATTAAAAGTATTTAACGCCGAGAATCGATCATTTACAATTGACTTACGATTACGATAAGATTTCAGCACATTCTATGAAAATGTAAAAATTATTTCTTATAAATGTAAATAATTTAAGCATACCATCATGCATGTTTAAATTGCATTTTCGTTCTTCTAAAGTACCTTGAATGATAAAATTCTTAAAATAATTAACTTTTTTTTATTATTTTTGTGACAAAAATGCATTTCTTTATTTTCTTTTTGAACTTGTTAGGAATAATTATCGACGATTAAACTTAATATGTTAAATTTGCGACGCTGTTATCCGTGATAAATGCAAAAGCTTAGAATATTTTTAATATGAAATGCATAAGAATATAGTGCGTTATAGAATTTAATACGTTTCGTGATGCTCTTATATATAAAAATTATCGATTAAAATCAGACGAACGTTCGTAAAAGTTTCTACTGCTTCAAAGTAATTTTGGTAAAACGCAAATTCATTAAAACGTAAAATATCAATTTTTAGAAAATAAAAAGAAAATAAAGTTATATTTTTACACTATACCAAATTTGCTTTGTCCTGTATTGAATTTTGTACGTAAAACTTTCTTCTTTCTAATAATATTTTTATAATCTTTTAGTTATTATGCAATACATTTTATTTTACAAATATTGGGTTGGAACAATAGTTCGTAACGGCACATTTGTGGTTGAATGAATCTGTCTAGAAATATCTATATAAACAATTATCTGTAAATTTCATTTAAAAATGAACTATTGTTCCAATTCAATGTAATAATTACACTGCGTGGATTTATTGATAAACTACGCGAAGCTGGACAAATCATAAAATTGGTTTGTCATGGCACTAAGGGAGCTCTTCAAAGGAGAAGAGGTTCGAATAGTTCGAATAGTTCGCATAGTTCGAAAAGGATACAGTTTAAGAAAGGAATAAATCTGTTATTGCATTTTCTAGATTTTGCCAGGTAGAAAAATACTTTCCGTTTTCAAAAGGTTTCACATCAAGGGTCGGGATCTTTATCGCGATGTGGATCGAATTTTTATGATGGTTAGTCCGTTAGTCTGGTCAGTTTTGGAACTGTTTCTGTAACGTGATGGTGAAAATCATCGTGTAAATGATTTTTCTTTTTCATAGTTATAATTTCCTTATTCACCAAATTCGTCCTTTAAAAATCATGATATTATCAATTCTTAATTGCTTATTGAAATTTTAATTCATATTTTTATTGCGAGTTCAGCAAATGTATTCGTTTAATCAGCTTTACTTGTTTGATTAAAAAATTTCATATCAATAGAAGGTGAGAATGGAGAGTAGTAACATTTAGTGCCAAATACAATAAATAATGTAATCAAATTATAGGGTTTTTAAGTCATTAACTTGTTCATTTCTGTATATTCAAAGAATTTGATTTAACAAAATAGTAACCAATACGATATCTTATTTCATCTTAAATATTTTTTTTAAATAATATAATTTTTTTCTAATCAAATAATAATAAAATTTAAAAAAGTTTGTTCCAAACTTTGTCAATTTCATTAAATTCTGTCAGTAAAGTAAATTTTCGTACAATTTCGTACAAAATTATATTTTTCTAATTAAATTTTCTATTTGCAATTAACATTGACACTTTTTCTTATTTCTTTTCTGTCAAATTGGAATTTTTTTGAAGCTCATAATCCTAATTGCAACAAAAACAAATTATCATGTACATCAACGAATTACCATGCGATTCTAACGTATACGAAATAATACGTAATATCGGATTGATGGACCACCATCACGCGTCTCAAATATCAAGAGTTGCCAGAGGGATGCATCTATGAATCCTGGTACCAGCATGCGCCAGCTTTTACGCAAGATTTTTTTCGTTAGCCAGAGATGGCG
Source organism: Solenopsis invicta (assembly GCF_016802725.1). NCBI lineage: Eukaryota > Metazoa > Arthropoda > Insecta > Hymenoptera > Formicidae > Solenopsis > Solenopsis invicta. The sequence continues at coordinate 8,960,407 of NC_052674.1, read as the reverse complement.
ATGTTTAAATTAAGAACGGAGTGGGTTTACATTTAAGATCGGGGGCTGTGGCCTTTCGTATAAATATCACAGCGGCTTAATGCCGTATCCTCGAATTCACGAGCGACTTCCGGCACTATGGCACGTGCCATACCGGAAGCGAGGGCACATCGTCATCTCTCGTCGTTGCCTTTAATGATAGCGCTTACTTTTCGTCGCACTATCTTGCCCTTCTCCTTCGACCCCAACGAAAACGATTCGTGCCCCGTTTCCCCCTTCCCTTCTCCATCCCTCGAGAAACAGCCGCGATACAGCCGGTTGCTGATATTTATACATTTCCTGTTGCAACACGTTACTTAAGCGACCCTTGTCCCTGCATTTAAGAAGACATGCCCAATTTTTAACAAAATACAAGATATTATTTCGGTTAAAAAAGAATTATGAGTTATGATTAGAATGACCATACATCCTTTATTGTAAATACTCTATTGTAACACTTCTGTATTTCAAATAGCTGATCTTTAAATTTATTTATTTTTTCAATATATTTTCAATATATTTTTCAAAACTCAATTTATTATTCTTTACTTTAACAATATCGCGAGAAATTCTTTTCGAATTAGTATTCCAATAATGTCGTAATCTAATGTCGTACTAATGAGCAAATTTTTACAGACACAATCGACAAATTTAGGTTCATGCAATTTATAATTAATTTTGTTTTTTTGTTATTCATACTCTTCTAATTTTTTTTATTAAAATTATTCCGATTAGATGCATTTTTTTTATTATTTTAAACCTATTTTAAATTTAGGATTTAAAATAATGTTTCAACCTGAATAACTATAAAATATTTTGTATTCACCACGGCAAAATATTTATGCAATTATTAATTTATAGTGCAACAGCACCTCAACTATAATTACGTAGTTATATAAACTTTGCTATAAATAAGTTATAATGATTACATAGTTACAAGTCACATACGACCGGAATAACTATGATAGCAGTGGAGCAGTCCTGCAGTTCTCTAGTGCAGAGCTCCAAGGACCTAAGTACTAGGAACGAGAACGAAGGCTACAGAGTTTGAATTTTACTCGGTCCAATTTTTACCTCATCTACATTTGCATTACAGTTTTTTTATTAAAATTATTCCGATTAGATGCAATTTACCCAACAATTTTATCACAAATGGTTGATGTGCTGCATTTTCTTAGTAACTTATTAATATCTTTATTACAACTTTGTAATAAAGTTTAGGTGTTATTTATTCAAAAATTCATAGTTGCTGATACAAATTTTTTCCGAGTGTTAGATATCTGTTAACTTTAGCGATGCCTCCGCCTTTTAAAAAAATATGGCGGGTTTCTCATGATACGTGCGATTTTATTCGCATACTTGAAAATTCAGCAGTCTTTAAGACATTCGATTATCTTTATACATTTTATATTTCAGCCAGGAGTTCGATGATAATGACATTTCGCGTGTCGGGATGAGATTATATGAACAACGTCCACCCAAAAAAGATTCAATTTCTAGCGAAGTGGACGGCATTATTTTGATAAAAAAAGGGGGGAGAATTACGTACGGTAAGCTTTAAAACGTGTAATCGATGCTGCGCTTGCAGTTTTTGCGAAATATTGGTCACAAGCTTAGAGTGGAGAGTAAAAGCGTGAGCTGTATAATTTTAGTAGTAACGAAAGAGCATCTAACGGCCTCGAACGTGCCGATACGAGAAATTTCAGAAACTTTTTACACATTTCCGATAGCACCATAAACGTCACAAAAATCGATGTTTCGCTAACATTGCAGCTACCGAAAAAATATATTCTTTTATTGTTCTTTCCTTTGCAATTAATGTATTACGCAGCTTACACGTAGAAGATATATTTTGCAATTGTAATAATTCTTAATTTTAGTAAATAAATTTAAACAAACACGGAACTTAAATAGTAAAGATACAAAACAAAAAGCACAAGCTATACAACACAAAATTGGAAAATACAAAAAAAAGTAAAAAGTAAACATTAAAAAGTAAAAATGTCAGTAGACGATCACATTTTTGCTTTGACATGCATAAGTGGTGGTGAGAAGGATTTGGCTCAGAAATGAACATTTTCAATCCTTTCACATCAACCGTATATAAAAATGCAAAAAAGTGCGGCAATGAATTTTTTTTATGATCTACCATTGCTCTTGATATATAACGTAACATAAAATTACAAAAAAAACTTGCGTCATTTTTGCGGTGTCGTACGATTATACATAGAAGCAACATCGACATAATAAAGCAGCAAAATTGTCGATATATGTCATTTAATATAAAAGAGATTCTTTTTGAGTATGTAAAACTTTTCAGAGAAAATACAAGAAGATTGTAATATTTAATAGAAGTCAAAAAAAAATGTAAGAGATCTTGCTGTTTAACTGAAATATCTTTCAGCTGTTTGCAGATTGTTAGCTTTATAGAAACTACAATTATTTCAAATGTTACAATGCATAGATATGGTAAGCATTTAAAAAAAATGAAAAAGATGCGCATTTCAGTACAATTAACAATGGTGTGCTCGTACAATGCCACTTACCATTATCGTCAATAACAAGCTGTACATGTTGCATGACTTCCTCGACGACTAGCGTTATTTTGTTGTTGACCGCATCGCGAAACAACTCCATCAAAATACGCCCAACCATTTGCCTGCAACAAAAAGTGAGAATGGTGATGTTAGATCACGGTCAGATATTCTGCGTAACATTATCAGTGAATTTGCATCTCTTACGTCAAAATGTTAACCCTGGATTGCGCAACGAGATACTCTTGACTAAAAAGAAAAAGAGCCTAAAAAAATGAAAACGTGACAAAAACGCGTTACGTTATAACGCGTTACGTTATTCCTATTAATACATTTCGCATATTTAGCTCATTTACTGAAGTATTTATTTTTGAAAATACAAATATTCAACGAAAAACCTCAGAGGTCAAAAGTAGATCTCAGTGCTAATATTTATTGTGTAATTTTATATACATTTTCAAGATATTATTTTTGTATTTTCACAACTGAGTCGATGTTCTCTAATCAATATGATTTATTTTCGTTTCATTAAAACCGTATAGTTTTGCAGAATCAATTTAATTATAAGTTATATAAACGATCGCTCGAAGTGTAACGACGAGTAACTTGCGTTGCTGTTTTCAACTGGATAGAATATCTGACGGAATTTTTCCAATGTAAGTCAACCCACGGTGTTTGACATTCGCATATTCGCTTTCTAAGATATGTTTGCGTTCCACTCATACATCATCTTGCTTCTTCATGCGATCGTTCTTTCTCTCTAATATTGCTTGACCGATCATAGTTTCTCATTTCTTACCAATAACCACGTACACATATCGTTTCATTCCCTCTCACACATCATGCTCACCGCGATTAATTGCAGACTTTCTCTGTATGGAAAGAATGGTTTTGCTCAAGTATCAAAAAATTTAGCTAAAAATAATTTTCATATCTGTATCCTGCTAAATTCTTTTATACTTCAGCAAAACCGTTTCTTCTCGATTTTATTAAATGTGTATCAAGGTATTATGTATTGCGAAAAAATTGAAGGCGCGCAGTTCGGAGCAATTCGTCTCCATTATAATAATTGTGTAAAGAAATGTGCCTAGCGTTAAATTAGCCTAGTGTTAAAAAGAAAACGCAAGAATGAACTTAATATAGTACTCCTTTTTGCTCGTCTGTTTCATCTGTTTCAATACTCATAAAAGTTTCGATGAACGCGGTTCGATAATTAAGTACATAAGCGTGATTTAACCAGCATCTGTTGAAACGTCGAAAGTCCGAAAGAAGATAGAGGAATCTGCGAAGATATCAAAGCAAGATACTGAGAAGCAACATGTGTCTACCTTAACGACCCATGCGCATGATATACCCCAACATTAAAACGCTAAAAGAAAAATATAAGAGCAAACGTCGCGAATTCCAAGACGGCAGATTATCTTCATCAATTATTCATACTCGTTGTCCGCGCATTTCGGTGCATTTGGCTCCATAAAATTCCGGTGGAGTCGAATAAGTCCGATAATTAAATATATAAACCGAGTTAAGCTCAACACGGTCATCTCTCGAAGTTGCGAGTCATAAAAGAAGACGAAGCAGAAGAAGAAAACAGCGAGTATCGAGGCAAACAAGCATCAGGACAAGTACGACAAGGAAAACGAGCCGCGACGAGACGACGTTTGCGGGCAACGGCACAATCATCGCAGGCCATGAAAGCGGCGGCGGCCGCCCTCCTCGACGAGTGGAATCGAAGACGAAGAGCAGGAAGTGGAAGACGAAGTATCGCCGCCGTGTAGTTCGATCACGTCGTTCTACCCTTCCCTATCCGTACCCCTACGTACCCTTTCCCGCCCGGCGTGACTTCGCCCCACCGCAACACCGGGGGACCCTCCCCTCTCGCAAAGGAGACGTGAAAATGCGAAAGAGTGGGGTCGAGCGGTGGTGCCGCGGATGAGGAAGGGAGTGCGGCGGCGGAGCGTCGGCGGTGGTGGAGGAGACACCAACGGAACACCGCCGGCGGTGCCCCACCAGGAACGCAGCGGCGCATCATCGAGTGGGGCAGAAGCGTTCTCCAAAGTAGTTGGAGAACGCGCGGCTAATCGGTACCGCCCGTGAACGCCTACCGTGCTGGCGCAAACATGGCCGCCGACCGCGGCGGCGGCGGTCGCAGCGACGATGTCGACGAAGGCGAGGGAGAACGAAGACAGTCTTCCCTCTGGAATTTTCGGGAGTAAGCACGCGCGCGCGCGCTTCGCTGGGAAGTTCCTCCCGCGGTCCCGATGCACGACGTGTGCGTACCCTGCTGCCAAGCGCCCTCTCTGCTATCCACCTGTATAGCCTATAGGGTGACGATGTCTTGGGTTCATTTCATTCGGACCCAGACACCCCCTGGCCCAAAATTGAAGTACGGGCGCCGATACTTCCCTACGGCCTACCATGCGCATGATCGCCGTAGTTCGCGAAGATCGATAAAGAACACGACGTATTCTTCCTTCCCCTCTCGCGCGCGAGCAACGTATAGTTATGTATATACATATAGAAATACATTTTTAATATGTATAATCTGTATAGAGAATGTCCCCAAAATTAAATTTCAAGACTTCGGAAACCTGTAGAGTGCAAGGGGATCGAAAAACTAAGTCAGAAAAAGTCATTTAAAGGTTTGCTCGCCTTTGCTTTGTTTTAGAGAAAATTGCAAAAAAAGCAGAAAAAAGCAGAAAAAATTGAACCTTTTTACCTGATTTTTTTATCTAGGCCATACATTCTTACTCGAAAGAAGTTAAACGCCAAAAAAATTTTCATTCTTTCACTCATTTATCATTTATTACATATTGTTGAAGTTTAGTTCATTGCTCACCAAGTTAAAAATGAAGATCAGAGGACCAACTTCCAATGACTTTAACTTTGGCATATATTGACAAAGTAATGATTCTGAACCCCTAAAAAATTTTAATTGTCTCTCATTATTTGTTAAAAAGTTAACAAACAAAAATAATTATTTAAAACACAGCAAAATGTGTTCATTATTTTCGTTTTTGTTGTGAGAAAATTATAAACCCATGTAGAATCTCGCATCGTATTGCAAAGTACATGCAGACGAGGATTCCCACCCTCTCGTAGAGAGGGCGAAACCCGTAAGATATATAACCAAACCCACATCAAATTTTTGTCGTGATTGACCACGTCGATATTGATTACATTCCAATTGATCATGTCATTTCGAATTTGAAATAAGTAATAAATAAGTGTAAAAATGAAAATTTCTTTGACATCGCATTTTTTTCGAGTAAGAAGATAAGAATATTAAGATAAAAAATCTTTTAAATTTATTTTGTTTTTTGTATTTTTCTCCAAAACGAAGCAAACTTTTAAAGAACTTTTTGGCTTCGTTTTCGATTTCTTATACGTTCTCGAAGTCTTGACATTTAATTTCGGGACATTCTATGTATGTATATATATATCTATTATATCTATTTTATATATATATATATATATATATATATATATATATATATATATATATATAAATATAAACATATGTATAAAGGACAGATTTTAGGTACCGCCGTTGATGTAAAGTCTCCATCCGTGGTGTCGCATAATATCGATATGTTCTGCGCCACGAAATTGCAAGAGAAAGAAACTTGGACACTTCGGAAATCGAATCTTTACCTGGACTATATAGTCGCCGACAAAAACATACCTTCATTTTATTCTGGCTAGTTAATCAAAAGATTAACTAGCAAGAATAAGCAAGAACAAGAAGGTCGTAACTACACTAGAATAATGTTCCGCAACATTAAAAAAAATAATTACTCTGCATAATTTGGAGCGCGTTAATTTTCATACACCTGTAATGGACGAAGGAGAGAACGCTTATTTTATCAAGATTTAAAAAATGATAAAAGAATTTTTCTAATAGAATTTTATTATTAATTTTAGTAATAAATAGAATAAAAGTAAAAGTAAATATTAATTTTCTGATAAAATAAAGTTCTATATGCACTGTCGCCATTTTTTAGTTAATAGCGCGGAAGTGATCGATTTCTTGATTAAAGTGATCTACAATTATAATTAATTTTATGTCGACATTAAAAATACTTTTAATTAACAATTTGAAATAATCTTTATCTTACTCTTAAGAGTTTATTTGGCGATTTTATTTGGCTTAAAAAAATAACTCTAAGAAATTGATTTTCTTCTTAAGAAAACGCAATATCCAATAAAAAAAAGCAACCATTTCTTTTTTCGTTCACAGATTGTTTTACACAAAAAAAAGGAGGGGGGAGGGAAGAGAGAGAGAGAAAAATAAAAAAATACATCTCGTTTATAAATATCTTCTTGTAAAATCGAGAAATTTCTGTTACAGTTTCAAAAGATATATATATAATCAATTTTTTGAAAGTAGAATTTTCGTATACGGAGAATACATTTTCCTGATCCCTTTATCCCTCTGTAGATTTATATATTAAGTTCCTTTAACACCCCATTTTCCGATAATCCTTTCCTCTCTGTAACACCGGTTTGAACTCAGGTACAATCTATTGTCTTATTCAAAGACAAATGTACTAACAGAGAACAATAAAGCAAATCAGGAGGATGCAAGAGAAAATGGCTCTCAACCCAGGAGTATCTCAACAAAGATACTCTTTAGTAATGCTAATAAAACTAATGAACACGTGGATGTTGCGCAGAAAAAGAGAAACGAAGGGACAACTTCTCACTATATGAAATCGATATAAACCTAAGGGAAACTAAAAGAATTTCCAAATACTTTGAACCTAAGGATGTGAAATAGGTGAAATAGGTTACGGCTATTCATCTTCAATAGAATATTTTCTATAGAAATTGAAGTATCGGCAAGGGTTCTGCATTGAAAAAAAGGAACTATATAAATAGGAAAAAAGAAGTTTTACAGCTTCCGTTTCGAGGAGACAGTGTCTGACGATCAAGAGTAACTTCTTCACAATTAAAGAAAAAAAAGAGTCGAGACACGTTACTACGGCTAAGCATTAACGCCCATTTCTAATACCAATGTAAATCAACTTTAATCTCTATTTAACTTTATTTTTTAATTTTTTGTACTAAAAAAATTAAACCAAAATTAAAATTAATTTACACTGCTAAAAATGGATATATTAATGTCGCAGACAAGAACGCGATACAGTATCAAAGAAATGAGGAAATCGCTTTTTTAAGTTAAATAAATATTTCGGCGATCGATGATCGCCTCCTAGGTTTCCATTCGAGCTCTTCTTAATTTCAGCACCGACACCTGTCCTAGCACACACCCTCTCAAAAACTTCCGTGAGTTTAAGACCTATACACAGCTCGATAAGATCGCGCTGTCTTTGAATTCCTGACTAGTATAGGAAGCTGAGCAGGTGCACACATGACGCGTGGAAGAATTTTTTCGGTTGTATAAGAATAAAACTCGTTAATCAAGAGTGGACTTTCTTAATTAGGATGCAATCGTTTCCCAATCAAATTTTTCACGTAACCGAAAATGTTAAACAAGTATAATAGGCGCATTAGTTATCTCTAAAATATAATAAAATTCTCCTCTGTAAAAATTCTTATAGAAGAAATTTGATTTTATTAAATAAATTGTGTCTTTAAATAAATACAAAATTATTGTTACAAAGTTATTAAAAAAAATTTTTCTTTAATTACAACGTCAAAATTACTTCAATGAGTTTCAATGCTCCTATCTACGTAATTTTTTTTATAAAATAGGTAAAAAATAATTTTTTATTACATTGTGTCCAACAATTAGTTTTTTTTATAAAATTTAAAAAATTTATAAAATTTTTAACGTCTTTTTCTGTTTCAATTCACATTGAACACATCCCGATATGAACGTACAAGGAAGTGCGACAGAGACGAGGGGAAGAAACAGACAACAGAGGAAAGAGAGAGGAAAGTGTATGTATTGAGATTCGTTGACTTTCGCTTCAATCTTTCTGCATGAGCGTTTCGATACCGGAAAGAAGAAGGTATCGAACGGTATGTCTCGAGTATCGAACGAGATACAATATACGCGGCGAAACTATGCGACGGTCTTGTCCGATGGGCATCAGGTCGATCGGACATGCGATTCGCGGGCGACCAGTTTTGCGGAGCCGTTCAACAGCGCGGCTTTCCACCTCTTCCTTTCACCCGCGCGAAAACGTTAAGAAAAGAAAAGGAAGAGGATGAAGAGGAAGAAGAAGAGAAAACAAGATGAGAAAGAGAGGGAAGGAGAGCGGGAGAGAGAAAGACGTCGAGTCTGGTAGCGGAGTCTCCGTGGTACGAAGGGGCTATAGAGGGAAGGAATGTTGTTGTTGTGCCGGGAAGCGTTTGCACCGACAGGGGGGCGGTGGGGCGAGGTGATGTGACCGGCGGCGTGGAAGAACCCGCCGCGAAAAGAGGGAGAGGGAAGGAAAGGGAAAGAGGAGAGAGAGAGAGAGAGAGAGAGAGAGAGGGAGAGAGAGAAAAGAGAGAGGGAGAAGGCCCGAACGAGGGAGATAGAGGAAGAAAGAGACAGGACAATAAGGGAGAAAGAAAGAGGGCTGGTAGAACGGGATCAAGAGAAGGGGAAGACGAAGAGGGTAGTGGTGCGCTGGCCGAAGCGCTGGAGGGGAGGCGAAGTCAATGCACCGCGGGGGAATGCAACGCGCGCCAAGCAATACGGGGCCCTACGTCAGAGAGTACATTTTACCGCACTTTACGACGCGCCGTTCTTTTCTTTCTCTCTTTCCCTCTTGTTCTTGTCTTTGTCGCTACTATACACGCATACGCGACGCATAGCGTTGTTTCGGCCCGGGCATCGAATTCGTCTCGATACGCCAAGTTATTGTACGCGATGCGTCAGTGGATCGCGCATTATCGTCGGTGCCCACTCAAGGTTCCTAGTCTTTTTTCTTTTTCTTTGAGAAGAATTACAGACGTACAAGATGATGACGATGTATATGTGATAATTACGAGAAAATATTAGCTAATTTGGCAGTATCAGTATCGGTAATTAACTCTTTTACGTACACCCCGATCTCACGCGTCTGCTTTTGCACACTCGTCTATCTTGGTCGCTTTCATTACGATCTGCACGCGCGCGTATCGTATCCCGTGGCGTGCACCTGTTCGAATATAAAATTACAAATCTATTTAACCAAATGTCGAGACGTTGGACTTGTTAGTTGTATTTACTATAATTTAATTGGGCAATATTTCTTTAATATCAAGTGATGATACGTTGCGAACAATGCTTTAAATTTAGTATAAACGAATGATTTTTGAAATAACAGAGTGCTGGCATAATAATTACATTACCTCTTTTTACACATATTCTTTTCAATTTAATTAAAATAATTGCATTCTTAATGATTAAATTGGAAACGGTAGTGAAACGGCGTGTTTTAGAGCAACGTGATTGCCGTAAGTTCTGACAGTTTTGTAACATCGAGATTACAATTAAACAGATTATTTTTCGGGGAAGAAACGCGTCCGTTACTGAGATAAGATTTTAAGCTTATCTTCTATTGAATACTATCTTTTTCCGGACCATCGTTGCTACATTATTATTATTATTATTATCATTTGTCATTGATAGTATTGCGACAACAGAATCATCGCGATAAATGTATTAGCTAAGACTTGCTACACGTGCTGACACAGTTATCTCTTTATTAAAGCATATCAAAAAATTATCAAATTGCTCAATAACAGTACAGGCTTTTCGAATGTTATTTGTAACCTTGAAATAACAAGCAATGCCTCGAAAACGCGTACATTCTTCGTACTCCTCACAACGAGAGATCGCGCGATATAACAACACAGCGCCGGCGAACGGCGTGTGGTCCTCCTCTTCCTCCTCCACCTCTCCCTCTCTGATCCGGTCACTCGGCCGTTCGCACTGGCCTCCTTCTCTCGCGCCGCGCATTCGCTCTCTTTTGTGACGCTCGTACTTCTTTCGTATGCGAAGAAATACAAGGAAAGAAAAAGAGACAGAAAGAGAAAGAGAGAGAGAGAGAGAGAGAGAGAAAAAGCGAGATACCATGCGAGCGAGAGAACGCTATTACGCACGTTATACGCGGTGCTCGTGTGTTCGTACGCGATCGTATAAAGGGTACAAGGTTCCGCGTGCATACACGTATGAACATGGATACGTGTTAGGGAACGCTGCTGCTGCTCCTGCCGTTGTCGCTGCCGCCGCTGCCGCCGCCGCCGCCGCCGTCGTTGGTGTCGTTGTTAGAGTGGGAGGGGAGCCAGCGTGAGTAGCGTGTGTACGCGCGACCGGCGGGCGCATGCGAAGAGCGGCCGGCGAGAGGCGCACTGAATGAAATCTCCCACCACTTCCACCAGAGACGTCGCCGCCACAAACGCACACACACACACACACGTAACGCGCGTATTGGACGAGCGGTCGAGTGCGTCGCGCCGAGGACGCAGTTACACGATGCGGCGCGAGAATACGCCCGGCTCTCTCTCTCTCTCTCTCTCTCTCTCTCGTACACCATGTGCCCCTCGCAAAAAGTCGAAAAAAATTCGCAAGAATGATGCCAGCTATTTCACAGTACAGAAGCACCATTCGTGATCGCTGATACAGCTTTGTATAAATTTTTTTGTCGCAATTAATCAAACTTGATTTTAGAGTAAAGTTAAATCTCGAAGCAAAAATAAAGGGAAAAAAAAGATAAATAATGCAAGAACAAATAATGTTCAGAGACAAGTATGTAGTTCGCGAAGGTAAATCTTCCATTCACAATGCAGTACAGTACCGGATGCTCGAGATCGTTCTCGTTATCGTCGTCGCCGTCATCGTCATTGTCGACCTCGATCCGTGTTATGAAAGCAAATCAGAAATTTGTTTCGACGAAAGATTGGGCGTAGACGGTAATTGAAATTATTATCGCATACGAGTATCGAGAAATATCACTTATTGAAAACATGAGGAAAAGATTACTTTCAAGCGTGCGCGAATAAGCAGATATTAAATAAGTTTACACAAATAAGATTACGTAATGCGAAATGTAATCTAATATATAATACAGTAAATATGCAATTTAATATTATACATGTAATTTGCATTTGCTCGAAGCAACTGACGATTAACGAATCAGCGAAGTTACGAGTAGGGGAATTAAGATAGTACGAAAAAGTTTGCCACATCGGTACCGATGCATGCAACCGTAAAGAAAGAGATCCAAGATTCGGCGCGACTGCCGCTAACGTTTAGTCGCGCGCGACAGCGGCGACGGCGACATATGCCGGGCCCGTACATGCAGCTGCTATATCGTCCATGGGGTTTGGGTCGGTGGGTGACACGTTTCGTGCGTCGTGCACGGCTGGTACACACGCGGGATTCAGCGTAGGTATTGATTTGTGGAACGCACCCCCTCTGGCACTCTTACCCCGCCACGCCGCGCTCGCCGTCTCTTTCTCTCTCATTCTTCTCCCCTCCCTCTCCTTCGCGCACGAAGTGCGTTTCACGCGTGTGTACACACATGAGAGCAATGTGTACGTTGTGTGCGTGTGTGTATGTGTGTGTGTGTGTGCGCGCGCGCGCGCGCGTTCCTCTCTTTTTCTCCTAGTTATGGACGCGGTTCGGAGACCGCTCCCCTCCGTGCGCATCCCGTCGGCTATACGCGCGACGGGGTGACTGCATCCTTTGGGTGGGTCAGGGCCAAAGAGACAGACGAGAATAGAGCGGGGATGCGCAAGACGAGGTCGAGAGAAAGGACGGGGAACAGGGGAGAGGAGGAGTTTGTCAAATCTCTACCGAGGTCTCTGCACCCTGTGATTTCGCGTCAGCTGGCTCTCTCCGGCCGTATTCTTATTACGAGTCCGATTCGTAGAACTTTAGGACTCGTCCAAATATTTCGCGCTTATCGATCACCTACGCGCTGATCAACAACAAACTTATCGCGTTCACCTTTGAATCGTAGATCGGGAGGTGATATAGTTTCTTACGGTTCAAAATTATCAGAGAACAAAGAGACCGTTATGTCGCGATCTCCTATCAAGAATTCAATTCAGAAGAATTCAAGAATTATTACAGTAGCCCCTCTGTTACGGGCCGGACATCTGTGCGTTACTCCGAATTATATAAATTATATTCAAATAAGTAAAATAGAGTCATTCTTTATCTGTTTAATCTATTTAAAATAAAGAAATGTAACATTCTAAATAAATTTTGATAGAACTTGGAAACCAGTCTAACTAAAACTATTGAGAAAAAGTATATGAAATGTAAAAAAAAATAAATGATTGTTTGACCAGTTTTAAGATCTCTTTTAAGATAAAAGAAACATCCCCAGAACAGGTCACGATCGATAATACTAGCCGCTGTTAATCCCGTCAACGGCGCCGATCGACAACCGATACTGCCGGGGCCGCGTTCCCATGAGCGAGAGGGTCATCCCGGGACCGGGGCGTAAAAGGAAGCGCGATCGAAGGACACGGCGAAGAAGGCCAACGGGCAAGGCTCACCTACCTCCTCCCCGTGGAGGGAAGAGAGAAAGAGAAAGCGCGACGGGAGGGCGCGAGAACGTACGTAGTGAGAACGCGTCGCGATGGACGATCGCGGTATGTATCCCCGACAACGACGACACAACGTGCCTCTTCTGCGTACCGGTCCGCACGCGTATGCGTGCGTGAGTGAGTGCGTACGTGCGTACGGTGAGGGCGTGGAGGAGAAGAGGCGCGCCACCACACCGGCGGTAGAGAAGCGGTCCGTACCCGGGAGTGGCAACGACGGCGGCGGCGGCGGCGGAACGATGTAAAGGATGCGAGAGTGGCCCGCGGAGGCGGAGTAGCCGACCGGAGAAAAAAGAAACGAAGGACCGCGAAGGAGAGACGAGGAGAGAAAGAGAGACAGGGAGGAGAAACAGGGAGAGGCAAACGGCCGAAGTAAACAAGTGGAAGCGGTGGAACGGGGACGGGTATCGGTCAGCGCGGTGCATTTGGTGCATTCCTGCAGTCTGCGCCGTGCCGCGGGGCCCCGAGTGAGCGGGCGAACAGAGATAGAGCGATGGACGGTCGGTCGGTCGAACGGACGGACGGACGGACGGACGAACGGTCCGGTCGGTCGGTCGGACGCGATAGAAGGGCAGGAGGGAGGGAGGGGGTGGCGGCATCCGAGAGGGCAGGAAGGCGAAGGGAGCGAGAGCGAGAGAAGAGAGCTCCGCAACGCGGCACGCCACTTTGGACCGACGGACGTAAACCGCATTCCCGGCCGTGACCTTCGCTAGGACATCGCCACTGCCCCCACCCCCGACACCTTCTCTCTCTCTCTCTCCCTCCCCCCTTCCATCATCCCCGTTCCGCGTCGTTCGTAGCCCTCAGTTTCTCTCTTGCCCTTCTAGCCGAGCGCGCTTCGGATGTTCTTTCTCTCTCTCTTACACGATTACTACGACGCTGCTACGATCCACGCAGCATCGTAGAAGCGGCATCTCTTCTTCGGCCACTCTGCGTCTTCCCGCCTTCTCTCTCCCTCATTTCTCACAACCCTTCGATCGTATTCACGGCCGTGAAAAATCGCGAAACGATTAATGAAATCTATACTTTTTTTTTCTCGAATCCTCTTATCCCTATTAGTGAAGAATTTCTCTTTCAATTACAATTCTCGTAAACTTCTTTGGTGTAGAACAATAATGGACTGCCAAAATAGTCATGTGCCGATAACAAGGCAACTGGCATTTACTACGTTTTCTATTGTTCTCCATCAAAAGATTATATCTTATCTTTAAGTCGACTGTGCACAGGTCGCGAATATAAAATTGATACGGCAAATACACAAGTAAATAAAATTCCTCATTGAATCATCTACTGATTTCACGTAAATTTCGGACGGATGACGCGCGTAGAGATTATCGTGTCTAATTAATCACTGTCTTTTCGAGAACTTCGTACTTATTGCTTCATAGCTCGTTGACGTCTAATCTCCTCGATTGGGCCCGCTACGGGTGCTATCGCGGCCATCAATTGACGTACTTTTGACGGCGGAATCTAATAACACGGACACGAGAGCGAGCGAGAGTATGATTCAACGCGATGATTCAGGGAGCCGGGCAAATTTCGGGGAACGCGCGACGAGTTACGTGTCAACGAGCAAAGGCCACCGACGCGATTGATATCGACTACGAGAGAGAGAGAAAAAAAGAGAGAGAGAGAGACACGACAGTTTTAATTCTACATTGAGAGCCAAGGCTGAAGAAGCAGCGCGAGAAGAGCACACGGATGTGAGGAAAAACGAGGAAAAACGAGGGAAATGAAAGGGCAACAACGGGCTAGGGATCAAGGACCAGGGTACGGCTCTAAGAATTTCAAAGTCTGCCCTCACCTCGCTCTTTCTCTAATTTACGAGCGGTCGTCCTGAATTCGTGCAAATATTTGTCGAACGTCCGTCTAACGGGCGTACGTGTATACGAAAGAGAAAAAAGGAGGAAACGGAAAAGACGCGGGGAAACGAAAGGAAAAAAAGAGGGGAGAGAGCAAGCAGGGAAAAATACGGCTCTCTTTCACTCTTTTTTTTTCGTATTGTTTTTACAACGAAAAATCACGGGTTTATCTGACGCATGTCGTTCGGTATTCCTCATCGCGCCCGAAATTGCTATTCGTTCTAGTTCCAAAGAGACTCCTCTCTTTAAGAAAAGCCGGCATCTACCGGAAGCTCCTCCCTCCTGGGAGATATTCGTCCGTAAAGGTCGAAAAGTGGAGGAGAGGGCAGGAGAGGGAAAGAGAAGAGAAGGCACGTCGAGTACCTGGAAGTCGTGTTAACACGCGCTGTTGGACGCTACAAGCCGCTCTAATTAGCATCTTCTTTTTCTTCATCGATTTCTCTCTCTCTCTCTCCCTTCCTCTTTACACCTTTCTGTCGATGGTATTCTTTTCAACCGAATGCAACGCGGCGCGCCGAGAAGCGAGCACCTGTTGAACAGTCTCTCGTGCGCGGAGCAACTATCGCTGAAAAGTATTGATTCGCGGCATTGAAAGAGCGACAGTCGCAATTCTCGTAAGATCGAGTTCTGACACAAGAGACTCTTTCCTCAGAAAAGGAAGAATCCCTAATTCAGCAAATGAGTTACAAACTGTCCTGAATTAATTTGAGAAAACGTTTAATACAACCTGCTAAAATCGTTATCAAAATTATATTATTTTGGTAAATTTTTAATGCGGTAAATGTCTTACACGTCAATTGTCATTTTCGTGCAATACAATGAGCGTTCTAACCGATACGCCATCAGCTGCAAACACCATTCTTGTTGATACGTTTATCTCGGCAATAAGTTCAAAGAGTCAAGTGTGTAGGCATTAGTGATTCATAAGCTCCAAAGGCACCAAATACACTTGATAAATTATTACGCGGCAGAAAACGGTATAACAATATAATCACACGAGTATAAATAATAGGAACACTCGGCATCTTCTCTTCGCTCCTTTTAATTGTAATTTTAATTGCAAAAATAAGACTCGCGTGTTCTAAAATGTTTGTCAAAGATAATTCATTTATAACGTCAATTGAATTAGAAATTGGCATTACTACCGCAAGATTGTCGATTTTGTACTTGCAATAATTAAAGAAAAAAAAAAAGGGAAGAATAAGCTTACGTCAACGATTACTATCGTCCCACGCGTACGCTCCTGGATGGAACGCGCCGGCATCTTAATAATTCGGGAGACGCTCGCGGGAGAGATATGAATGGGAGAAGTAGGAATGGCGTGGCGTTGTTTACCGTCTAGCAGGAACGAAGAAGTATCCGCGTGCACGCCGACAGAAAAACGACGGGGGAAAAGAGCGAGGACGTAGAAGGGTACAGCACATGAAAGATAGAGAGAGAGAGAGAGAGAGAGAAGGGAGGGGGGGGATTTAGCCGGACCCCGGTGCAGGGACGGATTTAGTCGGGAGTCGGGAGAGCGAGGAACCGAGCTGGAGAATCTGGTACGCGCGAGAGACTGGGGGCCCCCAGGATTCGAAGAAAGAAGAAACGTAGAGTCAACGACCCAACGAGGAGGAGAACCGTCGCGCGGTATTAAGTCGCGCTCGAGACTTTATTGCACGCTCGCTCTCTCGCGCGGCCTCGCGCCGCCGAGTTCCCTCCACCATTACCGATGTGGCCGGCGGGCAGTTATGCGCGATTAACGAGAGTCTTTTGATTCGATTACGGGCATCGCGCGCGAGGCAATAAGCCTGCGTACATTCGTGCAAACATCTCGATTTTTAGATATCACGCAACCGCGTACGCCGATTGATGAAAAACGCGATTTAGGACGTGTTTAAGAGTTGATTTAGACTCCCCCCCCCCACTCTTAAAAATAGTCACGAGTGAGATGTATAGCAGAGCACCGACAAAGTTTCCATTTACGTGACGAGCATTTAAATGCCGCGTGCTTCATCCTGTGGTATCGCAAAGGAAACACGAAACCCGCAATTATAATCTCGTCAAGATCGGAATGATCGAGCTCACCGAAATTATAGCGAGATGCAGCAATCGCGTAGATCGTTCCAACCATACGTAAATCAATACGGATTTTTTTTCTGTGGTTCGCACGGGCGCGAGCGAGCGAGCGCGCGCGCAGTCATGCGACTATTTCCTGTCACATTCCTCGCTTCGGATTCCAACGCGCGGGGTTCCATCGAGTCGTATGAATGACCGTCGCGGCGACGTGGATACACGGTCGTCGATCTCCTGACGTCATGTCGGCGGCGACAGCGGCGCGCGGCGGTCGTGTTACGACCGTGCGACCGTTATGTGACCGATTGGCACACGACACAACCGACACCGACGGAGAAACGTCCGATGTATGCACCTCTGGGCCGCGCGCATTCGTCGCATCGCGTTACCGAGTAGTGATGGTCGTCGTCTTGTCAGTCGTAGCGGACGGCCGTCAGGGTCCATCTGTCCCTCGCCTCGGCTCGACCGCGATTTCACAGAAGAGAAGTCTCTGGACGTATTCGTCGAATTTCTTCGACTTGCTTCGCGATCTTCGCTACCGCGCGCGCGCGCGTACCACACATTCTCGCTGCGATCGCGAGTCGGACAGCGAGACAACGTGAGAAATGTATTATCGCCAAGAGCGCGTATCAAGTTTCTATAAATATTTCATTTCTGATGAAGTCTAGTTTCTCTTCAGAGTAATATAAAATTAAATGCAATTATTTTGATTTTTTTTTTTTTAATAAATGTTAAACACGTTAAAGATCGTCGATCAAAATGAATCGCGATCGCTATAAAAAGGAAACGAATCAGAATCACGGGTAACTTTTCTGAAACGTTCATCGAGCGCGTATCGAATAAGATCCGGACGCGGCTGGAATATCTCTCTCCTTATCTCCGGCAATGCGTGCGCTCGCGCTACGGCGCGTACGAGTCAATTATGTGCGCGCTCGGCTGAATTAACGATATGGGAGGGGACGCGCGGGAGGGAGAAGACGCGCGTCGAAAGACGTGCACATCGTATCGCGATGCGTATTACGACGAGGATAAGCCGAGGAGGTACGGACGAGCGTTGGTCCGAACAATTTCAAATCGGCGCGATTAAAAGCTCGGCGGCGCGGCGGCCGTTTCGGCGGTTTCGGGGAGCGAGATTGATATGGAGATTAAAGAGAGGTGAACTCTTCCACCTTTCGCGAAAGCGGGAGCGAGAAGAAAAACGGCGCAGCGAAGGGGGAAGGAGAAAGAAAGAGAGAAAGAGAGAGAGAGAGAGAGAGAGAGAGAGAGAAAGAGAGAGAAAGGGGTCCTCGAGGGGTTAAAGGAGCGTATACGAGGGAACGAGACATAGAGCGGCATGTATGAGACGAAGAGGTGGGAGGGGGAGAGGACGAGGAGAGGGTCAGTAGCTCCGCGTTCTCATGCATTCCGCTCTGTCATGGCGGCCACAGGCTGCTCAGACGCTCGTCGTCCGTCCTCGTCGTGTGCACATGCACACACCGCACCGGGCGACGGACGGGCCCCGGCCGGGCGGCCGGCGCGGCGCGACCGGCCTCGTTGCCCTCGCGCTGAAAGAGGAGAAAAAGAGCGACCGAGGAAGACGGAGAGGAAACGACGCGCCGCCACCGTCACTCTCCTCTGTACGCACGCGGCATTTGTTCGGATATTCGGGGACGCGAGTCCCCTAGGAATACCGGGACCCCGCGCGATCATTCGCGCAACGCGCCTCCTTCCCAGCGCGCGCGACGTCTACGAGTATTTACGCATGAGAGATTTCGGACGCCTCTCTTCTATTCGATATAATCATCCATTATTGGAAGATGTAATACGGCAAAATATTGTAAAAGTGGCGGAATGACAATTAGAATTCGCGCCGCGCGATAAATTATTCGAGAGCGAGAGAGCGACGGTAGTGGCTCATGAGAGAGAAATGGAAAGAGAGCCGGGGAAGGGCGGAGAATACAACGGGGTTGAGACGGGAAAAGGGAGGGGGAGGGAGAGCGGCGAGGAGCGCCCACCGTGCTAAATGCTCCGCGGCGAAGGCGCCCGCTCTCACGCTGCTCCGGACCCCTTGCGCCTCGGGCCCCGGGGGCCCTTCTGTACGGCGACGTAAACAAGGCACGGACCGTGGCCCCGAAACGATACGTGTGCACCTATATAACGCGGTCTCCTTTATTCTCCCGCGTTTGGTAATTTGCCCGGCAAACGAGCAAATTTTGCGCGACTGTTTAGAAAATTGGACAGAATTATTGATACAAGACGCTCTTATTAAAAGGGTTAAGATCTTTGTCGAATATTTACAGCGAATTAGTTTATATTTGTCCAGAAATGTACGATACGATTTATAAAAGGGAGTGTAACATTTCTAGACAGTAACACAGATATAAATAAATAGATATCGATTGATAGAACCATAAAACAAATTTTCCGCTATAACGTAATACTGATGTAATTGTACTTTACTATTGATCTTACGGATATTATTTACAAGATATTGAATCAACGATGAAAATCAAAACAAAACAAATCTAATCACAAATATAAAATAAATTAATTACAATTCTATCCTTTTAGAATTTTGGAAACATTAAATTATAAATTTGTAATAAATAAAAATCTTATTTATAAGTTTCTTTTTTAAAGATGCGGAGGATTTCATAAATTTATAAACTTATTTGTCAAAGTGTTATTCATTATGCCACTTTTCTTGGAGCGAGCTCAATTTGGCAATTTTCGAGAGTAATGCATCTTCCGCTTTGTTGTTATTCATAAGCATCCAAGGCGGTGCGTTCGCGCGCGCGCGCGCGCGCGGCACGCTGCGAGAGTGTTTGGATCGCATCGGAGGAGAGGCACACGGAACACGGAGGTCGGGACTCTCAGGCGGTCGGTCCGAAGACGGCATTCCACTGGTACCTGTCCTTAACTCAGCCTCCTACAGTTCGCATTCACGGCTCGGCAGCGAGCGGGCGAAAGAAAGAGAGAGAAAGAGAAAGAGAGAGGGAGATAGAGAAAGATCGGCCCACCTATATAACCATAATACAACATACGCATAAGAATCTGGAGGATCTCAACGCGGCGGGCTTGGGCCGCTGCCGCCGCCGAGCTTTGCGAACGAAGCAGGCGAGAACGAACGTCCGAGGTAATAAGGCTCTCGTGGGGAAGAGAGTTGGGACTTTATACGAGACAAAGGGGCTCTCGCGAGTCACGTGTTTGCTCCCACTCGTTAAAGGGGGCCGCGACTCGTTTCCAATTAGGGAAATTAAGCGGAATTCGAAGAAACGCCGAAAGCAACAGTCGTACGTATAATGCTAATGAGTTCAATGTACGATCGAGATGAGCTTTAAGCAATTCGACGACAAGAAAATGGCAAAGAGAAAACGGGTATATAAAAAAAAAAAAATTTCCACTTAGCGATGAGAACAAATGAAAATGAGCAAGGCGATTGTTGCATCTACGGATCGCTATCGAAACCGGTGTAACGTCAGTGATGTAAATCTCTGTATGTAAATACGGAAAAATTACTTTGTGCACGCAATGGGAAATAAACAGAGATTACCCTCGCGCGTACACCGCACACGCGGCATCTAAATTCGCTAAGATTACACCAGTTTCGATTGCGCCCGGCGCAAGAACTGAAGAGAGAGAGAGAGAGAGAGAGAGAGAGAGAGAGAGAGAGAGAGAGAGAGAGAGAGACAGAGAAGCAGCAGTTACGCGAAGCGAGCGCGAAAAAAATGCACGGCAATGATATTCAGGAATGCGATGAGCACGATAAGGGGAACACCGTTGAATCGCGGCGCGCGCGCGCGCGCGCTTACAAGCGCGAGAATCTCGTTTGCGAGTGCTCCGAAAATGGTATTACCGGCATTACTATATCGTATTTCGCTCTTGAAAGAAGCACGTACAGTCATAATTTCATGGTTCGTCGTTTTCCAAGACGCCGATCGGTTTTCTCGCTCTACGCTATGTACTTTCGTCGTATCTTAAGCACCTGTCATCGCCGAAATCGTATACTTTAACACAGATTTAATTTATTAAATGCCAATATATTAAATGTTAATAACTGTAATCTTATTCCTTAAAAACAAATGTGATATTGATTAATAACGCGGTAATATATGGTATATCTTCTTAGAACGATATTCGTTAATAAAATCTGATTTTAATTTTAATCTCTATAATAATCAAGATATATACACATATTAAGAATTTTAATCCCATTTAAATTTATGATAATTGCTGTAGCAATTATCTAAGCAGTATCTGCACTTATTAAAAAAAAGGAGAGAAAAAAACGAGAAATTAATTGAGCAGCAAAAACTTATATCCAATGAGCCGAGAAATTAACGGTGAGCAATGTACATACACGTGTACACATAATTACGGCCCTGAACGCGTGTCTCGATGCTAAAGTTCAACTTTAGTCGATTATAATTCTGAGGCTATTGTAACCTCGATAGTTTCGCGTTAGAATTTTCGATCCTAACTAATTATTGCATAATTAAAAACGTGTAATTTAACACTTTATCTTTGGCAGCATAATCACATTTATTAACGATATTATTCATACTTGTATTAAGTCTACTTCTACTAAGCAAGTTAAACCACGATTAAAATTAATCTAGAAAAATGGACGTTAATGGGATATTCGACCAAGCTTTTTCTATCATTTTTTTATTTTCTTCATGTTTTTTTCAGCCTGAGATTCAACGTAAATTGCAGATATGGAATATAGTAAACTGCAATAAATAAAAGAAAACTGCACTGAGAAAAAAATTACAAAATTTTAATAAATATTCATTTAAGTACCTGTAATGAAATAATTATTCACGGTACATAAATATTTACTCAATAAAAAATGATAAATTAGTGGTTCTCGTACTAAATAAATATTTATTTACCTTTAGTAAATATTTCATTGCAAGTATTCAAACAAATATTAAGATTGAGTAATTTTTTCTCACAGTGTGGAGCAAATGGATCTTCCAAATTTTTCAAGTATTTTATAAAAGCTTCAGTCTCGAAAGTTTCAAAAAGTTTTATAACTTAAAGATTTTATTACATCTTAGTTTAGAATTGTAAATTACTTATTCCGATTTGTAAATTACTTATTTAAATATATTGATGAATCTTCGGTTTTTCCTGCTTGACGGATCAAAGTCCGAGTGACGAAGAGAACAACATGATTGAGCACCTCTGCACCGTGGGCGTACGGCCATATCGGGAAATATGAATGTAACGTTGAAAACTCATTCATAACATGACCACACGGGAAAAAGTTTATACCAATCAATTAAGCGGAATGCAATACGAGAATGTAAGGACGAGAGTTTTTCTGATCGTGAAAAACACAGACGCTGGTATCGGGGATCCATTCATAACACACTGTCCTACAGAAAAAAAGAAATTGTATTTTGAGTAATTAAACGGTGCGATTGAATCGAGCATAATAAAAGCGAGATGTCTTAATCCACTGGTACTCGGAAAATTTCTGAGGAGATAAACGTTTCAAACCTTATAGGAAACTTTCGCTCGTACATAAATTTGCCCCCCCCCCTCTCTCTCTCTCTTTCTCACTCTTCTCTTACCACGCATCTCGTGGCAGCAGCAAAGCAAATGTGATTAAAGAAGCCGTTACAGAATCGTGTAAAGCTAAAAAGAGTAGTTACATGCTTGCTTCGATGTTATCTTACCAGTGGTTTTTTCTCGTTCATGGCTCCGTTTCACTTTTCTTCGTGCACGTTTCGAACGGAATAAACGAACTAACGATCGAACGAACGAACGCAGTAATAACGAAACGACGCGATACGCGCGTATCACATGTACACGATGCGCTCGCTTCTCTTTTTTTTTTTCGACCATCGAATATGGAACGCACTGTAGAGCGAGAGCGGGAAGGGGAAAGAATGGGAAGAGGGACGGGTGAGAAGAGGAAGGGGAGGAAGAGGGCAGGCAGATCGTATTATGGGAACACACACGCCCGAACACGTGTGTCTCGCTTCCTGTGGCGGGCCGGAAGTCTCCGCGCGGCGCACTATGGCGCACCGTAGTGTAGCGTGACCGCGCGCTACGAGGGCTACACATTAGAGTGCCTCCGCTCCTCAATTGCCAGAAGGAATGGAATCCGGAGGTATCGGTGGAAAAGCACGCGCCGCGGCGTGGCGCGGCGCGTTTTCTCCTCTCCCGCGCTTCCTTTTTTCTTTCACTCGCCGGCGAGTCGGTCAGTCACCACCTACGCCGCATTTATTTTAGTTTCCTCGGGGTCGGGGAACTGAGACGCGGCCGATGCGCGACGTACGTGATGTCCCGTTAAAACACGCGCGGCTCGGTTTTCGGTGAGTCGGCGAGCGCACCGCTTATGAACAACGACGATTGTGACGTGCGCGCGTCGTTTCGTCACCCGCATGACGCCCGTCCGTGTCACGATATCCGATCGTTAGTGCTCGCACTGCGGCTGATAAGAGCTACGTGGGAGACTAAGCCTGAGAAACGGCTTCCAACGTGAGAGCTTTCCACGTCGCGCTTCCAACGCCCGGTGTGGCTGCTCATGACGCTCTCTCTTTTTCTCTCTCTTTCGTACTCATCGCAGCCCGCCGTTGCGCTTCCTCCATTGAACTTTTCGCCGATGCCACACCAATCTTTCTGTCCGATCCGATCGTGCGTCCACGTTCATGTCTCATATCCGCGCGTCGCTGATCACGTGCGTTAGCACAGCACTCTTGTTTCGTCTGTAACCTATCCGTCGCCCGATTGCACTTTGGCATCGTTTCCTCTGTGCCACTACTATTGGGAAAGTAGCTGTTCGATATTGTACTCGTTATTGTGCACATTGTACTTAATCCTTAATTCCGCGAACACTCGTACCGTACAGCGTGAACGTCCATGTGGCCAAACGAAAAAAAAAAAAAAAATTAAATAAAAAAATCGAAAAAGAGTCACGAGAAAAGCAACGTGCGTCCTTGAACGTATCACCGTCACCGTGGCACCGTGGCACCGGTACAAGAACACGACATACTCGCACGACAGACCGTGCCACACTGAGAATGATCGCTTGCGCGTCACGCTCGCGCCAATGCGCAAACGCCAGATGCGCACTCGCTAGTACGCGGCAAAGGCAGCGCTCGTTCGCTCGCTCACTCTCTCGCGCGCTCGCGCGCGCGCGCATCGGGCAAGCAGGCAAGCGGGCAGCGCCGACGCAGGCGCGATGCCGTACGTGGAGGTAGGGGAAGAGAGGACGGACGTAACGGAGGGGAGGATATGCGATGCGCTGCTGCGAGTGGCGTGGCGGAGGGCTGCAGGGGGAAAGGGGCAGACCCGTTAGTTCTCAGAAGCGGACTGCCGCCAAACAGAGCTGCAACCGCGTACCGACCTGGTGGTGGCTGGTTCTCTCTCTCCTTTTCTCTCTCTCTCTTTCTCTCTCGTTCCTGTCTCTCTTCTCCTGTTTCTTGATATCGGCGTGCTTTGGGCCTGCTGGCACCGATACTTCTCTTTCTCGTAGCACGCACGAGAGGATTGAAAGAAGATGTGAAACTTGTGAAAAACGAACGGACCGGCGCGCGAGATACTCGACGGATGTCTATGACCGGCAAATTTCGTGGAATGCGTGAGAATAATGGATAATGTAAAAATGTAAACAAACATGGTTTTAAATAAAAATAAAATTGAATGAGCGTTCGTAGATGCGCGAACAAATCAATTTTACGAGGAACCAAGAGAGAATGAGAGTTGAATCGCTCCAAATTTTTATTTCCCGTTACACTCACGGTCATTGATTCTGTCCCTGAGGAAATTTCGCAAACTGAGAAGTCGCCATCTTTCTACATTCTCACAGTTCATGATTAACGTAACGACCAATAAGCTCTAGTCGTTACGTTAATCATAAACTACGTTTATGTAGAAAAATAGCGACTTTTCGGTTTGGAAAATTTCCTCAGGGACAGAATCGTTGACCGTGGGTGTACATATATTCTCCTGCACATTGAAAACACTAAATCCTCCACCAATTGAGATTTTTATGTTACGATTTTCTCACACGCAAAAGAAAGTCACTTTCATCGAGAATTGTATTAGCTTGAAGTCTAGAATTCTATAGAAAGATAGAGTGGGAGAAAGAGAGAGAAAATCAAAATGCCGCAGGAGATCACACGATGGTTTTGTACTCTCGATACACGTTTCGCGCGGCGAGCGTGCTCGCGCTCTTTTCTCCCAATCCGAGGAAGAGGATCCAATCTTGTTCCGTTCCGGTCAGTCCGCCGTCTTCCGTCATTCCGTCGCCCTTCCCCTCGTACCGCGCCGACGAGACACGTCCAACACACATACACACACACACACACATACACGCGCACATAGTCTAAAAAAACTGGAAGATTCATTAACGGTTCCTCAGCACGAACCTGTGAACGCGCGCGCGTGTTGCGACGCCGGTGCATTCCATCGCTCGTGCCCGTGTGAACGACCGTAATGCATACACAGTATATACACGGGAAGCGCCAACGCGGGGAAGAAAGATCGCGCACCAAGAGGAATGAGACAGCAGGGACGCGACAAAGACAGCCGTACCTTGTACTTGATATGCGCACTTGGACGTCGGACGATAAGCTATCTAGTTCTTGTCTGTCGTCATCGGCGGGATACGCGAAAGCCGAGACGCGATTACTAACCCTGGAGTACCTCACACACAGAGGGTGCGCATCTTACGTGACAGAACGAGAGAATAACTTTGCTAAATTCTCTCCACTGAGATGTACATATTTTCTCGATCGTGTCCGCGATTGCCGTTTCGAGAAAATAATCGTCACAATTAATACAAATGACAGCGTCGAAATCTCAACGCTCTCTCTCTCTCTCTCTCTCGTCCTTTTTTTCATATTTTTTATTTCTACTTTTCACGTTTTTCGTAGAGAACTATTACGTCAGATATTCTTCTCTTTCACATATATAGACGTGTCGATTAAATTTTTCAAAGGCAACATTTCAAATTCCTAAGTTCGTCTCTCTCCTCTCGAGATATTAATGGCATGCTTCTTTCGGAGCGAACTCCTTAATTACGGAAAGGGAGCCGTGACTTTTATCTGTGGCGCCTTAATAGGTGCTCGTGCTAGCGCGTGGCTCGGGCTTAAGAGGCTGGGGCAGATGCATCCGAAGACGTTCACAACAGGAAATTCTCTCCTCTCGCATCCCGTTCCCCTCTCGCAGCGCAACGTTTCTTCGTGTAAGACTAACACGTACGCACGAGAGAGAAAGAGAGAGGGAGGGAGAGAAATAGAGAGAAACGAAGAGAAAAGAAGAAGATAGTCCTCCTCTTTCCTTTTCACGAGTCCGTCGCGCTCCGTTCTACGGTGTTGTTTCTCTCGACGGAATCGTCCCCTTCTTCCCCCCTCTTACACACATACGCGCGCACACATCGTCGTCGGCACACAAACGTATGGAATGCACAAATAGATACTGGAGGTGGCGGGTTATTCGGTCGGCAGGACCGGTGAATGGACCGCAGCAGCGGCGGCGGCGGCGGCGGCAGCGAGAGAAGTAGGGTGAAAAAAGGAGTCAATGAGCCGCGTTGCGTGAGTGTAATTATTGTAAACGCAGTACGCGACATCAAAAGTCGCGAAAGTAACGCGCTACGTGCTCGTAAATATTGCGTTTACGCTATTCGAGTATTGCCGAACGAACCGCGTTCGCGCTCGCGATAAAAAGGAACAAAATTCAAAGGTGATCTGATAACAAGTCATTCGATACCTGACTGTAGCTGTGTTTAATACGAGTATCAAACTGATTGTCGCTCATACTATTACGCGACAAAAGGAAAGTGAGAAGAAAAGAGAGCACGTGAATAAATTCTATATTTAAATGTAACTTTAAAAAAATAATAAATTATATAACGCAATTCTTTGTTGAATTAGCGAACATTTTAAATGGTTTCCAAACTATAAAAATTCGAGTTATCGTCTCATCATAAAAATTAATTAAATTAATTTTTTATTCTTTGATCATCCTATTTTCTTTCCTAATCAAAGGAATAAAGAAAATCATCGTCTAATCCAAGCTATACGTAATTATATCGATTTCAATAGAGTGAGCGTAAAGTTTCTTAGAGAAATGATATGTTCCGCACCTTCTAATCTGGTAGTCGATGCTATGAAAATAAGAGCGTAAATAATTATGCGGATTTTTGGACACGTACATTTTGTAAAGCGAGGTGACTTCAGCATGACGAAGAGGAGTTAGTGATGGTTACGTGGTGTATAATCGGGCGCAAGAAATGAAGCAGACGTCAGTGTATGAATATTTGACTAAATATACCCATTATAAACCTTTTCGGATAACATTTGGCAAATATTATCAAAAATATCACGATACAATTGCTGATTCGTAGAATTTACGAGCTCAAGGGATGAAGCGTTGCAAGGTTAACATTGATTGGGCATTGTAAAAGCATTCGTATAAAAATAGAAAAAATACGTTCAGCGCTTTGTATTTCAACGTTTAACAGATGCGATTAATTAAATCTTCGCTTATCTTCCGTTTTCTCTGTTAATCTCGTTATTTTGATTTTTCGGTATTACGAAAATACCATTCGTTAAACTGTCGCGAAGCAAAGTGCCTCTTTTGAACTGTCCAAATCCGAATCGTTAATTAGAACAGTTACGGTGCACGGCGTTATTTTCGTACGCTATAAAATATGGAAAACACATTTAGCGCAAGTGGAATGCTTGGCATTCGTGTTTAAACGTTTTCGTGTATGGCGTTGTGTTCTAATAAAGCACGTGAGATCGACGAGGTGCGGCAAAGCGGCACACCCGCCTTCTGGCTCGGGTCGGGTCAGCCCTGATGAATGAACCGGAAAAAAATGTCAATGAGCGTAATTATTATTGTACAAGGCGCAGGCGCGGAAGGCGTTTGACCACGTTGCGTACATGATAAGAAGAAACGTCGAGACATGAATGTTACACTAACGTTGTCATGGCGCAAAACAATATTCTAAATAAAATTTAAAAAAAATATATACATATAATATAGAAAAGATTATTATTCCACAATAAAAGATGCAACGTATTGAGCCCCTAAATTGAGATTTATGTCAGCATAACGCGTGGAAAATATCTATCATATTTATTAATTATATAATTACATGATTAATAATTAAAAATAATATGATCATAAATTAAACATTACAAAGTTTTTTTTACGATTAATGCGGATTAATCCTAATGCGACTTCTTACTTTTAAAAATAAGAATTCACGAAGGAAGTGAGAAAAACAAACTGTTCGATCATGTAAATTAGATCATATCCGTACAAGATGCACTCTTCGGCGAAAATGGAATAAGACGGCGAGTCGTTTATGACGTAATACGATTAGCAGGGAGAAGGGCCACAGAGAGTGACGGTGTAACTTAAGCCTTTATGCATATCGATCTCGCGTGTTTTCAGCGGCGTGAATAAGCACGGCCGGCCGTGCCCGCAGGCGCAAGACGGGCTCGTTTTAACGATTTCTGCGGGGCAACGATATTCTAAGTACATTCATCGCGCCCTCCATTTATCGCGCACGCACGCGTCGCCCGCGTATGGGTACTTACTACGCGCGCTACGCGCGACAAATACGCTCGCCAGGGCTCCGCATGAATGTACCGCCGCCGCCGCCGCCTCCGCCGTACGTTCGTAGTACGGGCGCGCATACGTATACGCGCGCACGCACGTACGCACGCACACGCGGCCGCGATGTGCATTCATAAAGTGCCGGACATACGGCGCGCGCGTGCGCACGGTTCGCCGCCGTTCGCCACCGCCGCCGTCACTTTTCCTCGACGTCGTTATCTTTCCCTGGCTCGTAACATCCCGTTGCTCCATTTGTAAGGCCCATTCTCTTTGGCCGTTTACGCATTTTCTACGTATCTACGACGAAACGAGCAAAACTTTCAATAGACCGGTATTTTCGTAGTCTCATTTTATATTTCAAATTGTTTCAAGTACGATCTCGAGACGCTGTACGATCATTTCATTGGTTGGATAAAATCTTAATTTTGAAACGATACACTGGATATAGCATACTCTTTTTTTTTTCAAAGGGAGTTGACATTTTTATAATTTAAAAAATTGACTAATCTTCGAACTCGTTAAGTATACCTTTTTTTTTTGGCAAATTGGACAGCGTTAATCTGCGAAAAATCTTTAAATAATAACGATCGAAATTTCATACGTTGCATCCAAAGTATGTTGCGTTTGTTTTTGAAAGATATAATTGTAGTATTTTTTAAATTTAAGTTTCTAGTTTTCTGAACACTTACTTAAAAATCTTTTCATGAAAGCTGAGTGTTTCTTTGATAAAATAATGTATTAAGTGTGTTTCTTTGATAAAATAATGTATCATTCTGGGATTAATACCACTCATGATCAGATTTACAATCTTTAATGTAGAATCAGACTACGTGAATACTTAAAAAGTGAATACTAAAATTCAATACGTGAATTCTTAAAGAGATAAATTTTTCAAATTTCTAATAAATAAATCCGTTATGCCGTTGACTATCGCCATGCCAGTAGAATAACTATTGTCTATGGGAACCTTTGCATCCTTTGTGTACCGACTACATTTATTTAGAAGCGTTTAGATAGCGCATTGCGAAATGTGCGCCACTTTTCGCTCTATTGTATCTCCTATATTCACACCGTTTTGCATGAGTTTAATTCCAGGCGTACACGAGTAAAATTCGCGACTACGACGCTGTCTATAATTAACGCATTGAACACGGAAGGGAAATTAGTGCAAAGTTTTGCAGGATGGTTTCTATAACAAGAGACTGCTCGCTCGAGGCCAATCGCTTAACTGCGTTCCTACGCGTTAAGGCTCGCATTCGGAATGCGCGTTTGCGTATAAATCGAAGCTATCGCGTGCGTGGACGTTCCACCTCCGTTTTCAACACCTCCGCCCCTCTCATTGAACGTGCTCGAGTCGCACCGTATTCGCTAATGCGTTACAACGTTTTCATTCAATCGAAAAGAACTTCGAACCTTGAAATATATTCTTGAAATATACTTTTACCGCTATAAAATTTCGTATCTCGATTTCAGTAAAAAATTTTAAAAACCATTTTAAAGTATTAAATATCTCGATTATAATTTATAAAAAAATGAGGTGTACTGAACGAAAATTAACCAGCAAGTACGAGTTGAAGGCGTAATTTGTTGACTTTTAATTTTCAGTATATTGAATGTTCATAAATATGATTCCCATGGTTCCCAGTTTATTTCGATCAGTCACTTATATATTGAATGCTACGTCGCAAGACTAGTGCATTTCATATAATTTTTTCGTACTTTTAGCAATAAAATTCAAAAGATCCATCTTTATAAATTAAACGCTATGAAAGAACGGGGACGTTTCTCAGTTGAGTTAAGGTGAATGATGCTTTATCCGATGTGCATTCAGCAGTGCTCTCTCCAGGATCGCAAGACACTTCTCAACGGAGGTAAGAGGGATTCGCGGATACACACGCTCTTTCTGCGTCGCAGAGAAGTCGGCGACGGTACCGACGAACTTTTGCCGCGGGGTCAACGGAACCGCCGGAAGTCGTCGCCGATTCTCGAATTGCCTGTGCACCCCGCTATCCCCCGTCCTCCCACTCGACGCACCCGCGACGCACCTCCCTCCCTCCTTACCGCGCGCAGCTTGAACTTTTACCACTCGGGCCCACGTTCTCTGTAAACAGGCCGCGTAAACGTCCGCGCATCCACTTTTTCTCCTGGCGCAGATCTAAATCTGTCTCATCGAAAGCTCGCGTGGCGCCCGACCACGGACGGAAACTCGCGTCATTAATTTGTTCCCTCGCCTGGTAATGAGTCTTCGATGTACCCTTCAGAATAGTGATTTACCAAGCCGATAGAAAAGAATGAGGAAATTGCGTGTAGAAAAGAAAAAAAATTGCCAAGTGTCAGTGATGTATTCGCTTCGTCTCTTTAGCTTCTAAACGTCTCATTTGTGTAATTAAATATTTTTATATAAAAAAAAGAGAAATATCAGTTGAGAACTGAAAAATATATACCTACATATTTGCAGCACATTTTACAAGTATTTAAATTTATAGCGCGATCAATTTTTTAACATTTCGTTCGACTCGAAGCATGCAGACCCTTAATTTAAAAACATCCTGCAAAACAAACTAGACTGATCGAGTTATATTTAACATAAAACAATTAATAGACGTGCTTTTCTCACATTCCACTTAGAACATGAAACAATTCGTTCGCCTCCCTCCCCTTTCCCTCTCGAGTGCCACTGAAAACTTCAAGTCTTAGAAGGGTATGGAGTGAAGAACGAAGAACGAAGCAGCATAGTACGAGGCTCGTGTGGGTGTATATACACGCGCGTAGGGTGCCAACAGTGTGACGTCATTGTACGAACACCGTCGCCGTCGCCGCCGTCGTCGTCGTCGTCGTCGGCATAGGAAGAGCATAAGTCGTGTGTGACGTTACGGTATTGTCTCTCGGTGTGCGTCCACGTGCGCGCGAACGCAAGTAGGGAGCCGACCGGTATGCACGTATACGTGCGCGCGCGAGCGTACACACGCTAATCTCGCTCTCGCGCAAAGTAAAGGAGAACGACGCCCCGGCCGGCGGCCCATGTGTAGGACCGGAAGTGTGAGTATCCGGCCAGACTCGTGTGGGCTTCTCTACGCGCCGCAAGTACTCTCCTTTCTGCTCCCCCCTTCTCCCTTTTCCTCTCGCTCCTTCTCTCTCTCTCTCTCTTATGCTCTTCGGTGAGTCTCGTTCTTTCTTTCTTTCGTCGGCTCGCTCGATCCTTTCGCGCTTTGTGCTTAAGCGCGGCGCGTATAACGCCGCCGCGCTGCGCCGCGCCACCTCTCTTTCTGCCACACCGGGCTTATTTTGGCGTTGATCTAATGATAGGCTTCTTATTGCTTTTCGTCGTTCACTGTACACGTGTATGTCCTAATAATAACGAGATGTAAAAGTTGAAGTTATAGACGAAGAACTTATTACCGTGTGTCCTTCGGGCTCTGAAGTTACACCCACCGAGTCGTTTCTTAATATTTAATTTCACTCTTCATGCAAACCTCATTCTTTAGCGCATGAATACATAACTCTTGGCAAACATCTTATTCTTTTACATTTCTACTACTTCTGCACAATTTTCGCTGTTAAACTCCATAATAATTATTCCTTTATTCTGATGTATGACTAATGGGATAATAAATCGATTATTATTCTCTCACTTTTTCTGATTTCTTTACCTTGTAACTTTAAAGCCCCCCCCCCTCTCTCTCTCTCTCTCTCTCTGTGTTCCCCAACATCGTAACGTCGAATACAACACGGAAGGTATGTATGTTTATAAATATACAGATAAGCAACTGATCACCAATGTGAGTATCCGGCGATATATGATGCAGTTGGGACTATCAAGTAGTTACAACGTGCTACGATCTTGTAAACACGGTTCGACACATAAACTTGTTCCGATAATAGAGGAACTCGATTACGTGCATTTCAGTCCAAAGGGCATCGACTAGAAATCTAAGTTCAATTCTTGACGTTGTAAACACGGAAAAATGTACTTTACGTCAATCACCGCATTCCTATTCTTAATTCTCTGTGTAAATTAACTTTCTATGCAAATAGCACCGAGATTTAATCATGATTATCGATTTCGATTACGACAATTATGGTTCGCGTCTTAATTGTTCAGAAAGATTGATGTTATAACCATGATTGATGCTTCTAAAATTTAACATGCGTCGTAAGTGATACAAATTTTACTTTTTTTTTGTAGAAACTTTGTATATTTTTTACGTCACATTTAAAAATCAAGAAAAAGACTATAGATGAGAATTGCAATACTTTTTGTCCGCGCGATCATATCGCTCGTAAGCTTCTAACCCTAAGTTGACCGATAGCATCGGTCGAAATCGGATGAGTCAAGGCGGCACGAACGAAAGGAAAACACTAGGCACCGCAAAGGGTAGTACATCTTTCAGGGTTGAATCGATCGACGACGGCGCCCATCGTAGACGATAGCCCTTTCTTCCAGGAAAATATAGAAGTTCGATCAACGTAAAACGTGCAAGTTTGTTCAATCATGATATTCAATTGCTCAAAATACTATTGATGCGAATTACATTTACATATTATGTTAAATTAAAAATTTCCTTTATTCCCACACATTTTTCCCTAGAAATTTATCGATGAAAAAAATGATTTTCTAAACTCTGACCAATTCGATGCACGCGTCGATAAAAAATATATATGCAATTTTGTATGTTTTGTACTAAAATAAAAAATAAAATAAAGAAATATTTACATTTTTACGTCAAATTATCTTTTCGTGTGAATGTGTGTGTGTGTGTGTGTGTGTGTGTGTGTGTGTGTGTGTGTGTGTGTGTGTGTGTGTGTGTAATGTTAAATCTTTTCCGATACGCTCAAAAAGAATAAAATTAAAATTCATAAAATATTGGCTTGATTTATTATTTTCTAATTCCTCTCTCTCTCTCTCTCTCTCTCTCTCTCTACCTTGTAAAGTTAAGTATTTAAAATACTTCTGAAGATAATCTCATGTTGAAAATGATAAGGAGGGAGAGGAGAAAGAAAAAAACTGACGACAGAAGGGAACGAAAGTTAGAGAAGACGCCGGAAAAGATATATATTCCAATATTCGAACGCATAGATAAATAAATAGATACGCGAGTTTCCTTTCAGTGGGCCTAAGGTATCCTTCCCTTGTACACCGTCGCGGTCATACCACCGATCTAGAATCCCCATTCAAGAATCTAATTTATATTGAAGAGAGAATTCCGAAGAGGCCAGACCGAGGCGTCGATCTTTGAGGCGCCGCCGTTTAAGATGCATTATGCTGGCAGGCGGTCGACAATAGGCGGGAGAGACGGGCATGAGCAAAAAGGAAAGAGAAAGAGGAGGAGGAGAAGGAAGAGGAGGAGGAGGAGGAGGAAGAGGAGAGAAAGGGAGAGAGTCGATCGAACTCGGCTATGAGGTGGAGAAAGGAGGAATGATCTTGATGGAGAACATGAGAGAAACGACGAACGAGAAGGAACGGAAAAGAGAAGACGGAAAGAAAGAGATAGAGAAAAAGGGAGAAAGAAAGAGAAAGACGATACGCCTTAGCCCGGAAAGAAGAACAGCGAGACGGATGTCGCGGAGGACGAGGTGGGGTTACGGAGGGACAGAGGAAACTGGTCCCAGACCCAATATGATAATTGAGCTTGGGGAGCGATGTGAACGTAGCACCTTGTAGGCATCCGTGAGGCCATTGTGACCTCCTACTATATCGTAGATCGCAACGCGAGAACTCGCGGCGACTTTATAGATGCGTGAAAACAGCGAGGGTTTGCCTTTTACTCTTTCTTCCCCTCTCTCTCTCTTTTTCTCTCTCTATCTTGCTGACCGGTGCTCGCCGGAACTACTTTTCCGGATACGATGTTGACATGCTATCGATAACAGCCCGATACTTTCCCAGGATTACGCGTTTGCGTCATAAATTTATGGAGGCGGCCGTCGACCTATGACATTTCGAATGGATTTATTATAGAGAATGAGTATTAAATAATTCACGCATTTATTTCGCGCGAACATATCAAAATAATTACACATATTTTTCTTAAATGAGGACACAATATTGTAATGATTTGCAATTATTTGCACGACTGTAAATTAAAAAGATTATTTAATACAACTATATACCAGCTGCAGTTTATGTGCTTGTTATACCGTGTTACACCGTTTAAAATATTACTTAGCATTTGTACTTTGGTACGTGCATATTAATAAACGCAAATGTGTCAACAATCGCATCTTCTATATTCCTTCGCTAGTCATATTTTCCACATTCTACGTCAATCGCGACGAATAGCGATAGCAAGTGCGCGCAGAATAATTGTACAGGTTCATCCTTAAAGAAGAATTTATATCTGACGTGTACGTCCTTGCGTTTTCACCTAGAGACCGTCGTCGCGTCGTGTACATAACGTTTGCAGGTTGTTGTGCAAACCCAACCGACGGCACTCTCTTACCTCCTACAATTGCTCAATGTTGCGTTGAGTAATCGCCGCCGTTTCACCCGCCACCGTCGCCGCGAGGACGGCAATAATCGCATTGGCATTTCTATTTCTACCTATTACGTTCCCCTCAGCGGTATACATTCCCAATCGTCTTCGACGTGCCACGGCGGCGGTGGCGACGGCGGCGCGTTTATTACTAGGTCGACGGTTTTGCCCGTTTTATATACATTCGCGTCGAAGTAGCGCGCGCGGTTCGCGCTCGTCGTCGTCGTCGCGTCGGTACGCTCATCACCGAAGCGGATACATAACAGATACAAGAAAACGGCTGCGATTAGCGTATCGCGCGTAGCGGCGATTACCATGAACTCGTTTCTCTTAAACGCAAATCCGCGTTAAACCGCCGGCGTATTTAAATAATCGACGCTGTACGACGCCCTCGCGTGCTACAATGCAATAATTCTTTGCAGTAGAACAATTATCGCGGTATTCTTAATAATACAAAACTGCAGCGGCGAACGTTTTTTCACAATAATAAAATCTTTTAAAAAGTAAATACCGTCTGTTTGTTTTAAATTAAAAAGACATTAACCGTTAAGCAAATATTTTATAATACAGAAATACTATTTTAATTATTCGCATCTTCGTCCTTTAATTACGGTGCATCGAAGTGAGATGGGCGTTTCTGTCGCTCTCGATGGTTAGTGACGGAAAGCGCATTCGCGGAATGCATATAGCCGTTGCTTAATCGCCACTTCCCTTTGTGCCAGGAATTCGTATATCGACTCGCGTGATGCTGCTACGCGTATGATCTCGAAACCGTGTCGCGCCTCGATGTATGCGCCGGATGTAGCCTGATACGGCGACTCCACATTGGCGGATTAACACGCGACTATCGTCGGCGTATTGCCGTCTTATGTCAATACCCTTAGTGAATGGAAACTGCCAACGCGATACCGCTTAAATTACACGTGATTTCAACAAGATGAATAAACATTTCGGCAGCTCTACTTAATCATTGTTTCAACCACAATGCAAATTGAGAATAAATAAAAACCTCGGTGTGCATATACGTACGTAGAAATCATAAATAAGTCACATGATTCAGATTTCATTGAAAGCTAGTGATTTAATTAAAACGCTCATTGCAAAGAAAATTACTTGTCCCTCTCTTCGCCAAGAATTTTATTTCAATTTCGCTGGATGTGTGAATCTATCGTTAAACGAATGTCTCAGAGCATTTTCATTTTTAATTATTTTATTTGACGTTTAAATTTTTTTCTACCTGAAAGTGCCTCATATATCACACATTTTGGTTACCATAATCTATAAATTATTCTTTGTCTCGCAAGCTACCGCTAAACTGAGCGATCTTGTTGTATATGCAGGTAATCGGAATAATCGCGAGGTTAAAGGGGCGATTAGATTCTTTAATCGGTAAAGCGTATTGTTTATTCGTGCTATTGACCTAGCGCGCAGCGCGTCGACTGCGACGACGAAGACGACGACGACGACGAGCGGCGCGACCGGCACGGTGCAGTCGGTACCGATGTGTTTGCTCGAAAGGTTAGCGCCGCCACTTTATCATATCGCTTCAGCGCCGACAGCCGCCCTACCTGCATCCATCCCCCCTCATTATATCCTCCCCCTGGTCTGTCAGAACATTATTATCATCGTTAGGATGGGCGAAGATCGCTTTAGGTTCCCGATCCGTATCTCTCGCGCGCGGTTATTTAAACGTTATTATTTCAACCTTTTTGTACGAATTTGTTTTTTATCTCCGATCTTTCTTCGAATCACGATCAAAATTGATCGTGATACAGCGACAAAAGTTGTTGTTTGAAAAATTGCCGAGCAATTAAGGATGCAGACAGAGAAATGCGCCGGCGACAAGATTTCTGTGCATCTCGGCGTGGCGTTAGTTACGCGAAACGAATTTTTAATTTTCGAAAACAAAAGTAACAACGATGGAAATCACGTCGATCGATGTTACGCTCCTGCATTCTTGCGCTGTGCTTCGATATCGAGTAATTCAGCTGCGCAATACGTGATTAAACAGAATTGAGATGAAGGAGAGAGTGGGATGTCTTTCGTTGCAAGGAGGTCGCCTTTGTGCTGATACGGCGCGTGCAATGTTTTTCACGTCATAAACAAACATTGCAAAGGCCAATAACGGTCATGAGCAAATAAACGGATAATATCAATTCGCAAAATCATTGCATTTGTTCAAATAGAATTGTTTGACGAATAATCTTTACCGAGCTTGATTGCAGCAAATTCGAACTATCGCGGGAGTTGATAAAAAATTTGAAACTCCTCGTCAGCTCACATC
Source organism: Solenopsis invicta (assembly GCF_016802725.1). Classification (NCBI taxonomy): domain Eukaryota; kingdom Metazoa; phylum Arthropoda; class Insecta; order Hymenoptera; family Formicidae; genus Solenopsis; species Solenopsis invicta. The sequence continues at coordinate 8,923,119 of NC_052674.1, read as the reverse complement.
GCCTTCGCGAGAGTCAGTTTTGTAAGTCAACTCTATAAAATGCACTCTATAAATGTACTCATTACGAGTCACGAGAAGTTTAAGAATCAATGTAGTAAATGCCGTGGGGACGTGAAGGTAATAGCGAATAGCGCGATCAAAAATGGCGACCCAAGAATCCGCGAGCTGCAGCTGAAGTAGCTGCAGCCGTGTATCTTGCGTGAGGTTCGACGTAGAACGGGCGAAGGCGGAAGACCGTGATAAAAACGGGAAGGGTTAAGAAGAGGAATGGAATATAGCTTCGAGAATCCATATACGGTTTCTTCAGCTATCTGTTCTACGTAGTCTGGCGAAAGAAGATCAGCGAGTGTGGTTCGTGAGAGGAATAAAACTCAAGACGATCGCTTAAGTAACTCTTCGTGTACTTAAAGATCTCTTGTCTCTTGGAAATCGATTCCCTCATCTTTAGCGATCGAACGATGTCTCCCTTTCTCGATCGAAAATAGTAAAATTATTTTCGCGGAATATGGATACAGGATTGTTAAGGGCAGCAGGGATTTGATAAAAGAGAACGAACACGAAGAACATTAATTTATCAGCAAAAATTTAGTTTGAAATTCTTCGTGCTAATTATCTAAAGTTGGAATTTGTTAAAAACCTACGTCACGTAATTATTGCTTGTAATTAATCATTGTTATTTTCTCGCGTCTATTACAAGAAAGCGTTTTAGATAATAAATTTAAGATAATAATAGTAACCATATATAATATAGCGATATTAAAAGGCAATTATTCATAATTAGAATAACTTCGCCCTCCATTGCACTTTGCTGCAACCGGGCGTCACTCGGAAAGTCCCTTTATGCGCGCTCGCACGCACGTATGATCACGCATCGTGAAGCGTGCACCGAGAAGCGTGCATCCAAAAATGTCGCGGTTAGCGAACCCTAAAAGTTTAGGTCAAGGTGGAACATTCCTGGAACCCGCACGATTTCAACTCGCCGCCCCATACTGCACGATAAATCGAATTAAACGGACAAATCTAAATCGTACCGATAAGATTGAACGGAATCGGCTTTTGGAACGAGACGTCACGAAAGTATGCGTCGATGAGTCACGCGACGAATCATGCGTGAACGCGACAGGAATGCAAGATCGCGAATGAATTTGAACGCCTTTATTCGCCTTAAAATTCACAGCTTCCTGCAAAAAGCAGCTCACGATGAACGTTATTATTTGTGAACGCTTCAGCTTTTTAAATAAAACAAACTTTCTTAAGCTTAAAATTCTGGAGCAAAAGTTTCGCAGAAAATATTTTTTTCTTGCAAAGAATTTAAATAAAGTATTTTTCTTTAAGGTATTTATAAAAAAAAAAATTGCTTGATAAAATATTATCTATATAAAATGCATCTGATTACTCATGGTTTACTTTATTTAAAAATTTACTAAATATAGCGGATTCAAACGTAATGAGTAATCTCTTCCTAATAGCATTTTCGCACAATCCTGTCAATTTCTTGAAATCTCTTGTAACAGGCTCTCTCTCTCTCTCTCTCTCTCCCCCTTTCGTGAAAGAGAAAGCAGGGTGGTAGATCAAGTGCGGAGAGGCGGAGAGGCGGAGGGCGAAGTCTGTTGTGAGAGGAGAATGAGAAAGAGGTGGTGAGAGGAGCAGAGATCTTTGGTTAGAGAAGCATTACGGCGGCGCCCTGGGGCCATCCATCATCCCAATAATTGCTTCCCTTCCCATCATATAATTCCTATGGAGCCCTACTCACCCTTCACACCGCCACCGCGACGTTTCTATACAGAATATTATCGCAAAAACATTTCTTATTCTATGCGCGCGGCCGTGCTCTAGAATACTCCACTCTACGGTGAACTACGTAAGGAGGAAACATTAGCAATTCTTAAGCGTCGTCCACGCGTGTGCGCGTGTGCTATTGAGTGCCCGGTAATGTAGCGGTTTCACCTGTTCCATTTATTTCACCTGACGATGAAATTCACCGGTTTACTGTTAAACGAACGTAAAAATCTGTACGTTAAACGCAAGGTATGTACCAAGAGTGTGTTAAGTCAGACTCGCTACATTACGAGAGTACTTGAAAATTTCTGCGAAGACTAGGCAAATTGGAATGTTTGTCGGGTGTGTAAAGTGATGTAAAAAAATAAATGTTTTAAGTAGCTACAGAAGTCATTATCTATTGTTACCTTCGAAAAGGATATTTTTTATGTATACACAGCGGTCTGTCTCTATACTCTTCTTGTCTCCACTCAATTTTCGCGTAAATTACTTAAAGTACGCTATTAAGGTCTATTTTTGCCTCGCTAGTTCTTAGTTCTTACCGCGCAACGTTGCAATTTTTCTTGTCAAAACTTCCGACTGTGACCCTCGTGATTCTCGAGAAGCCCAAACAAAGGGCAATCGAAGAATCGATTGGCATTTACGACCCTTTTTCGGTGCATCCCGGTACACATTGCGCATGCAAAAGACAAATAGCGTGCCGGCCGTTGTATCGTAAGAAGCTTTACGCTGCCGAAAGCAGTAGCTTTCGAGCAACAAAGCGGTAGAAGTCGAAATTATCCGTAATGACGCGCGCGGAAGCTATAAGAAAATCATACGTTGCGGGTGAACGACCGTGTCGTGTGGGTGGAACTGCGCAATTTCGCGGCGTTTACGTAGCTCATAAAACGCAAACCCTCGTTTTAATGTTCCTCCTCGCGTCCGAACTTCCGTTTCTTTCGCAGAATTGATATTTACCGGTCACACGTCACCGCGTTAATTATCACGCGCGCGCATCCGACAAAATTCGCACAGGCCCCGCCCGCTAAGAATAACGTTGAGAAGAGCTATCGTAACCCTATCGCAATTTAATATTTTATGTCAAACGACGGTAGCTTGTAATTTCCTCGACACGACTAAACGTATAACTATCCGATCAATAATGCTATTTCGCTACGATTGAGGGTGCGGTGATTGCCTTTTATAAATTCCGAATGAAACGGCAGTCGGCATTGAAAGAGTTAACATTTCCCATTCAAATTTGATATTTTTACTTTTTTTTTTTCAAATGTATAATTATCGAGCTCAATTCTGTTCTACACAGCTAAGCACGCGCAATAAAGAAACATATCTTGGAATACTTCCGCAAACTGGATGAGAGTCGATGACTAAGTCGGAAACAACGCGTCACGCGTGAATGGTTGGGAAAAATCATGAATGACGATGACGTACGCAGCTTAGCTATGCTGATACTCTCCGGTCTGGCTTGACAATCAGAATTTTGCGGAAGAGGTCGATTAAACACGTACCGGACATGGAAGTGGTTCCGCAATGATAATTGCCCGGCCTTGTAAAAAGACGACCACGTTCCCTCAATGAAATTTCTCGCGATACCAAAATGAAAAAATTAGTTGTAAAAGATGTGTGTGTGTGTTTTTCTGTTTCATTAATTCATTTGGATTAGCGCATGTAATTGTAACACTGTGTACTATTAAGACTTATTTCTAATACATACGTGATAAAAATATATAGAAAAACAAGGAAAGTTATGAATACTAATATAAAATATATATTAATAATAAAATATGTACTTGGAATAAAAATAAGTATTATCAACAACATTCCGATATACCTTATATATATTTTTATTTTAGTAGTATATTTTTATTCGAAGTACAGAATATATGAAATATACACTGAGAGACAAATTTCCTATATTTTAATAAATATTTATTGGAATAGAACTAATAAAATATTTACGTACGGTATACATAAATATTTACTTTATAAGAAAAAATAATACTTAAGTTAAATTATTGAGTCTTGTACTAAGTATATATATATATATATATTCGTATTTAATATTTTATTAGTACTATTCGAATAAACATTTATTAAAATTTAATAATATTTTCCTCGGTGTATTAATTATATGGAATCTCTCTATTTTTTTCCACTCTTTCTAAAAGAATGTTTACATATGTATATTTTGTAATATTCTTTTCGAAAAGCATACATTTTTAAGTTTTAATATTCCTCTTTTCAGAAAATATAACAACAGTTAAGATTTATAATCGTACTACACACTCCACATATCCAAGCAACTTGAATATTCAAAATCGCACAAACTTGGTTTTTTCTCATCAAAAGTTTCTAAACAAAAAAAGAGGGGGATGAGAGGGGGAAACTTGGCGCAAGCTCGTCATGCGCGGCACGAGTTAACCGGAGGAGATTCTTGTTCGCCACTTTACGAAAATCCCGAAAATTCTCGCAGGAGTTGGCGCGGGTGTGTGAGAAAAGAGAGAGAGAGAGAGAGAGAGAGAGAGAGAGAAAGAGTTTTCTTTTCTTCTCGCCGCGAGCGACGGGCGATCTTAAACGAGACCACTCACGAGGAGAGTTTCTTGAATCAACTTGTCGTGGTTCGAGAACTCCGAAAACGAGTTCCCTGGCCGCGCTGCCCGCTTCGCGCTCGCTCGCCCGCTCGCCGGGTCATCGCCGGAGTTTGCTCTTCGACGACGGCACAGCACGGCCGAGCGGAGCTATCAGAGCGGCGACTCGTCTTGAATTTCGTCATGGGAATAGGTTGGAATGCGCGCGGTGGGATCGTGCGGCCGGTGTGAAATGTACGTATATACGCGAGGTTACGTACTACGAAGGCACGTAGCCATTCTCTCTTTCTCTCTCTCTTGAGCGACGTGTACCGAAGCTGCGCGTGGCACGTACCGGTGTGCGTGAACGCTGTTCACGAAAGAATCCCATTCATAGACGTAGAAAAGAGGAGAGCGAGCAGCCGAGAGGCCGCTATCGAGAGCGAAAGAGAGAGACGTAATCAGAGGGGAGGCGAAAGGAATAGCAGAAGGAGAGTGGAGGCAAACGGTGCTATTTGGATTAAGCGCAGGCGCCAAATAAGAGAGGCTTAATGAAAAAATTTTTTTATGGTGACGAAGGCTTTACGGTGAGCCACGTGTCGTCTTTTCTAGGTCGTTGACGTGCCCGACTCTGGAATTCGATTTTCTAATGATCGATCTCACGGACTTGTCGAGGAAGTGTGTATAAAACATCGAATCTTTCTAATTGCGGATTCTATAGAAAATTTGAACTCGACTTTGTGGAAGACAAAATTTTAAAATCTTTAATTTCTCTCTCTCTCTCTCTTTCAACTGCATCGCCAATTAAATCACAATTTGAACTTAAATTCCTGAAGTTGAGATAAAATATTGCTCAAAACTTTTTTGAAAACTTATCTGTTACGTGTTTAAACCTTTATTTGCAAATTTTTTATGTTATATTGTTACTACATCTTGTTATTTCTTTTTTGTTTGCTGCCGAATGTCTAATAAAGATATCTCTAACAATTTCAGATATCCTGTGGAAAGTGGAAAATACGGCGCAAAGTCAGACTGAGAAAGGTGCTGATCGTACTCCGTAAAAGTGTCAACAGCCAAGTCGAACTAACCGGTTATCGACCTATCGACCTCGTACGTTCATTCCAGAGAAGACGTCGAGATATATGCTCCGCGAGAAGTATTTAGTTCAGCACCGTTGGAATGCGATATTGGCAGTGTATTGAGTTAAGACAAAGTATTTCGGTCGTTCAAAAACATGTTTGTTGTAAATCCGTTAAGTGTATCTCGGACAATTGATACAATTATTTTGTAAAATCGACCATTTATTCAAACCTAAATAAAAATTCAGTTGCAAATAAATAAAATAAATGCCTGAATAACAGAAATAAATTAAATATTGTAACCATGCTAAGATATACATCAAACTCGAGCGCAATCGGTGAAAAATCATGAAAGGATCAAGCGATGGTAATGAGGTTGGCAGTATCATCACGCGTTTGTCTTTTAAGCATGAAGAAACGCCTGCCACTTATCGGTTTTAAAATATTAGGTGATAACGACCATTGATCGCGTTTTTATGAATCAAGCAGTGGCTGCGTGATCGTACTACGGAAAAAAGAGCATTTCCGTTGCGCCACTATCATGAATGAAAACAGATATTGTTTCGAATGATGTCATGCTTTTGTTCTCTTTATTGTTGACTCGTAAAATAGACGAAAACGGAAAAGTCGAAAGCTGTATGTTGATAGAATAGGAAGACCCTACTTTTCACATAAAAAAGATAATACACATATAAACCGCTAAAAAAAAACACCACTAATATTTCTCTACTAAAAAAAAACTTATCTAACAATATTAAAATCGAAATAAACTTATATACAAAACATTATGTTTAAAATTAGTAATATATGTTGATTAATTAAAAGATAATGGTTCTTCAAGAAAAGTATTTTAATTTTTTTTCCAAGTTAAATTATTAGCTAGAAAAATAATTAATCATCACAGATTATAATAAAAGAGAGAGAGAGAGAGAGAGAGAGAGAGAGAGAGAGAGAGAGAAATACATGCAGAATAGTATAAAAACAAATATAAAATGATTATATCATTTATCGCGGAATCTTAATCGTCGTACGTTAGTTTTGAATAGCAATGAAGTATCACGTGCACATTTTCTCATGAAGGTAGAAGAGATAATAATAAGAGAGAAATAATTATGCGCAATCTGAAGTCCCGGCGTTTACGTTTACAGAAAAAATCTTACGTTTATAGAAAAATAATATAAAAATTATATAAAAAATAATTTTACCAATTTATATCGAACTGATTATTGATTTCGTTTCCAATTTTCGCTAATAAAAACAATTTTCGTGTAGCTATCGAAATTTGAATTTATCGGAATTTTTGGAACCGTTAGAATTCTTGAAAAAAATTGGAACGCGAGTACGTCATTTATAGCAAGGTTGTTATCAAGAGAGTAACTGTTCTCTTTTTGTTGCGCTGTCACGAGAGAAAAGACACTTCCGTCCGTAGGGCCATTATCGTGTTGGCGTACATAAGACTGAGCATTTTATTTTTCTACGTAAGTAATATCGTAGCCTAGCGCTTTTTTGTCGTGTGACACCGCGGCCGCTTATCAGTCGGTGACCCAGTGCGCGGAGAGCGATAGCCCTCTTCGTATCTGTTGCTCCTCGTTGGTCACGTGCAACTCGAACGTTCTCTTTTAACGGTGGCAAGATGTTTTTCGGAGACTATTCGTCACCGAAAAGATTGGGAAAATACGAGAAGGAAACATTTTCGCTTTGTCTCTCGCGCTTGAGATATGATTGAATCACGCGCCAATAAATTCGCAATCTAATGAAATAAAACTGTTTGCCACAGTGAAATCTTATTTTTAAGCACTCTAAAATACTGTTTTGCATTTAAGAAGACTTTACTATTAAAAGTATTTACATAAGCTAAAATGTCTTAATTATTGTTGATATTATATGCAGGAAGATTGCAAAATGCCGAAGGCAAGAATTTCGTTCTCCATCCGAAAGTTTCGCGAAATTGATTCCTCTCAAATGTTAATTAGGGGGCAAATGATAGTAAACGAAAATAAATCGGGGCTCGTTCGTGATTACACGCCGCGGAGGAATCTTATCGCGTTGTCGCGCGTGGTCGGAGTTTCTTTACGCTACCGCGGAAGAATGCGTTGATTAAAGGAAACTTGTGTACTCGCGCCTTTTATTCAAATGCTCTTCGCTCATCGTTTCTCTCCCCCGCCCCCTTCTTTCTTTCCTTCTCGCGTCTACCGTCGGAGGATCGTTCCGTGGGATGAGGTTGGAATATAGCCGTTAATTATCGTGGTAACGTGGAATGCGCCTCGGTTTTCCTTTCTCCGTCTCTCTCAACATCTCCCGACGTCTCTCTCCGTCTCGCCAACCCGCGCGGGCCCACCACTCCTCTCTCGCCCCTGACCGTTCGGTTCCATCTCTCTCTCTTTCTCACGCTACTCCGCATCCATCGACAGTGGCATGGACCACCTCATTCATCCTATCTGCATTCCTTTAATGCTACCTGTGGGCCGTGGAATGTCCGCGCCAACCCGTCGAGCCGCGCGCGCTCAGTGCCGGACCTACGGTATCGTTTATCCCTGTTCCCGTTCATTGGACAACCGCCCGTTGAATTTCCACAAAAGCGTTCACCCCTGATTCTTCACGGGGAAGTGTATCTAATCCGCGCGCGACGTATCCTCGGCGCGTTTCGTTTTCGACCGTCAAACAGGACATTGGAATAACATGGGATTTATATCCAAATATCATTTATGTCTGTAAGATTTTTTTAACCAATTTGAAAATATTTTTTTAAGAATAGAACTCTTCAGGTTAAAGATGACATCTTCGTTAAGAAAAAAATTAAGTCTAACTTGATCACGGAATGTATCGCCAAGTTTGCAACGTATCACAAGATCGATATAAATTTTAATATCATACAACATCTTGTAAATTTATATATACGTATGACTTTTTTTAAAGTTCTATTCATGCGTCTCTGGATTTAAAAAAATTCTTTTCCTTTTGATTGAATTAGCGTTATTAAAAGATTTTTTTCTCAACCAAAAGAAATAACGAAGATATTCGAATCATGAGGGCTCTATAGTAAGTCCTGGAATATAATATCCTTTCGCGACAGGCTGATGCTTTTAACGAAAATGCTGGATTTTCCACGAGATGTTCGCGCAGAATTCTTTGAACTTCGCCGTTCATTCGATATGCTAATGATCGGAGTTGAGGATATTCGAGGTAGACTAGGCGTCGCCTACCGAGCCCTCGGGTGCTCCCTCCTCTCTTGTCGCTTATTTCACTCTTTCACTCTTCATTCTTTTCTTTCATCCGTGTATATGCCGCTCTCTCTTTCTCTCACTGTGTGCGTCCGTACAGAAATGCCCGATTACCAATTATCGCGGACGAGCGGCATTAACAGGGCAAGAAACCCGTTTACCTTGCCGGCCTACAAGATTGTAGATCGCGCACCATCGACATCTCGCGAAAGAGAAAGATATGCGATTGCAAAAAAAAAGAAAAATGTGTGTATGTGTATGTGTGTGTGTGTAAACGCGCGCGTGCATGTGTATACACGACGTAAAATGCCGTGTAGTTAGGAAAATAAATAGCTCTTGCGGATAATACTGTCCCGCTTATATAGGATGACCACGCGACTCTCTCACTTCAAAATCACACCAATCGATATGGGAAGAGTCGAGTTTAATAAGGTAAAAAAGTGAGTTTTCCTTCTTACCGAAAAAAAAATTTGCAAAATACATTTAAAAATGTGAAATAAACTCTTTAACGATAAATAATTGCAAAAGATTGTTTTATCTTAAAAAATCTTTTTGCTATCTTCTAACTCTTTTTTTAGAATCTTTTTTTTTTTGAATAACGACCTAATAGAAATTTTATTAATTCTGTGTAAAAACTAAACTTTTACTTGTTAATTTTTTTAAGAACTCGTCTCTTGGTAAACATCTCTCATTTTAGAAATGAAACGCGATTTATCATTACCGGAATCATGAGTAAACTCTTAAACGATTCCATTGCTCTCGTTTAAAAAAGTTACTAGATATGACTTGGGGGTTGATATACTTTTCTCGCGAGAAAATCCATAGAGAATCACGCGGATGCTTGAACAAAGATAACGAAGAAGAGTCTCGGAGACAGGGGAAGAGGAAAAGGAAAAGGAGACGAAGAGAGTACGGAGCCGCCTCTCATTATCGGCATCTCACGGTCGTTAGAAGCGTATCATAACACGATGTATAACTAGAGGTAGATTCGACGGAACGGAGCCCTGTGTTTCAACTTCTCTTTGGGGCCTCTAGACCGATACAATACAATAAGGCCCCGAAGCACGGCGATCATGGCCGAGATACCAAGGGTTTCAGACCGCACGGTTAGCCCTCCACCCCCTATTCCCTCTCTTTCTACTCTTTTCTCCTGCTACTTCTTTCTCTGCCAATCTTTCTCTCTCTCTCTCTCCCTCCACTTTTCTGTACCATCGCGTCTTCCTTGCTGTATATATTCCCCTTCTCTTTATAATTCCTTCTTTTTTTTTGCTTTTCCATGCACGATGCTAGTCCTCCTTCTCTCTTTCTCACTGTGCTTCTGCTTGTTGAGGGAGGAGAGTGCCTCTTACGGCTTCTACTCTTTGGTCGTGCCGCCGCCTCGTATCCCTTTATCTTCACCTTCCAATCGACCTCTCTTTTCCTTTCTCCATCTCGGCTTCTTCTCCAACCCTTACGCTTCTCCTTTCCATTATCCTCCCTTCTTCTCTCAGATAGCTAGGTTAACGCTCCATGGGGCAAGAACAGCCAAATTTCTTTAATGCTCGCAGACATTATGAGAATCGAATGATAATTTTTTTCCATGAAACTGATGTACGCGAAAGATAAATACGTCACTATTGTTAAAATTTTTACAATTTAAGGAGGCACGTTTTATTAAAATTATATATATATATATATATATATATATATATATTTATTTTACGTAGTAGTACGTATATAATATCTAAATAAATTTACTGAAATCCATTTTCATTCGTCAGTACTAAAATAAATTTTTTATAATAGAGCGAACGATACTTCATGTCGCGCTAAACGAAAATGTATCAGGATTTATTAGAGACTGATATGCGGCTTTAGAGTTAAGAGGGCTATTTTATTCGAAGAAGCTCGCAATTTCTTGGCGAGCCAAACCGCCAAAGATCGTCGGCCTAGAAAGAGCCACGGCCGATTCCTTGCTTCGGCTCTCGGGCTCCTCCCTTGACGAAGGTCAAGACATACGAAATCTCCATTTGCCCGAGGTCGCAGCGGCACCTTCGAATTTTGTGCCAGACCTTCCGAGAATCGCCGAGTGTCGGAGCTCTCGATCGGAAACGGTCAGACTCTCGAGTTTCTCACTTTTTTATGACGGCCCCTCGCGTATGGCGCTAACAAGATACCGCAACTGTTTTCGGGACCCGCGTTTGTGCGCGGCATGTCTAACAAATTGAAGTCTCCCGAAACAAGAAGAGATGTTTCTTCTTCAAGAGAAACTTATTGTTAACTTAAATCATCTAACATAAATTATCAACGTATATAGTTTTTCTTCCCCAATATTGTTCTGAAAAAGCGTTTCTGATACTGTGAAACAATGTGATAAATTAAACTTTCGAGTTTTTTTTTAATTTATCGAAATTTATTAAATACAAAATAAATGTTTTATACGGCTACATCATTTTGATCGGGAGTTAAATTCCAGCTTGAAAATAGATATATTCTGCTCGCTCGAGAAATGGAAATCTCAGAAACGAATCAAAAAATTAAGCGAAAACTAGGAACTTGAAATCTTCCTATTTTTAATCGAATCTATCTGCCTTTCTCACGCATATATTTCTATATTCATGGCCATACCGTCGCCGCGGAACAGTTAAAAAATGGTGGACGAAACGGGACGAATCGTCGATGAGGCTCGACAATGAATTTCCGAGAAACGCGGACTTTAACATAAATTGTCAAACGTTTTATTTCGACGGCTTTCTCTGACCTACCCTCTCTTCCTCTATTTCTTTTTCGCCGCGACCCTCCCTCTTTTCCATTCCTTCGATACATCTCCTTTCCTTACGAACTGGAAAAACGTCCCATGAACGCGCTCTTTCCCTTTTCCCAGGCTTCGATGCACGCTTTATGGACACATTTTTTTCTGAAAGGACCTACCCCACGGTTCTTGGAATCGATGGGCCGTTCTCAAGAGTCTGCCTTTCCCTCTACCTCCCTTTCCTCTCCCACGCCAACTTTCGGACCCTTCCTCCCGCCACTCTCACGAGGCGCGGCAGAAACGCTGAAATTCTTTCTACAATGTAATATAAAGCACCCCTATGGATAAAATTATATCGAAGTCAACGAGTAGGATCGAAAACAACAGTCAATTCTCGCGTTTTTCCTGGATATTGCTCGTTTATCGATAATTGTATTTATTTCGAATAATATAAAAAAAAAAAAATTAAAAAAATATAACATATGGCGTACCAATTAAATGAAAATTTATAAACGTTTTAATAGATATGTAAATAAAAAGAATGTAAGAGTGGGAAGGCAGAAAGAAGAATAATGGCATAAAAACCGCGAAGAATCATGATATCGTCTTTGTACGAGAAAAGAATTGGCGCTATTTCATTGTCGCTCGTTACGGCCTACAAATGCGACGTGAGAAACTCGGAATCGTCTACCGGGTCGATCGAGGGTAAGAAAGAAGCAAAGCGCCATCCAGTTTCCCACGCACCCTGTCCCGTTTCGCGTAGGCGCGATGCGTACGCGCGCGGGCGATATGGTCACAATATTTAAGATTAGCCGAAAAAAGGTTGAATCACCCCTCGGCATCCATTATTCTATCTGAAGAAAGAAAGTCCGCAAAGATTTTCCCACGGATTAATCCGGTGGCAAGTCAATTTTATGGAAATTCGCCGTTGAACAAATTTTACTATTCCGAATCGTACGATTCTTGGAATTATAATAATTACTTAATCGCTGAAAAACTTAATAACTTTACTAAGCTCTCGATAAAGCTTGAGATTCTGATATCATAGAGTGGCTAATATTGACGAAAGTGAGGACTATTTCTTCACGCTTGACATTGGATAACGTTCTATAAAGGATCGACGGCAGTTTCTCGGAAAAATCGACGGGTACGTTGGCGATACTGAGAAATTTCTTATCGCTTTTGAGTTAATCAGATTATAAAATACATGTATTTTTATCTTTCGCACGTACAAACGCGCACATAGGCGTCTGCGTCATTTTTTTCAATGGGTTGTCCCCGTTTTGTTAGGAATCTGCGACCTAAAAAACTTCAGATCGCCTTTAGACTGCTAGACCGCCGCTATTTTTAAAGACGAGCAAGTTTTTTTTCTGTAAAAAAAAAGGAAAGGAAAAAAATATGGCTAAGCATGACTTTTACGAACTCTGTAAATTTACGACCGTTTCGATGCGGAATCAACAATCAGTTTGTTGCAATAAATGTGTTAAATATTTCTTTTTTCTTTCTTTCTATTTATCCACAGCCGATTATAAGCATAAATACATAAATTAGAGATATATAAATATATAAAAATAAATATAAAAAAGTGATACTTGAAATAATAAAAGGATTAATGAAGACATACATAAGGACTACTTTTCTCGTAATAAATATCTCTCGCGATCGCGTTGGAGCATACTTTGGAATGGTTTCGGTGCAATAATAAGAAATCGAAAAATCCTCGCAATGGACCACGGTCAAAAAAATTCGATTTGTGCCGAAAGAGAGTTATCGGCAGAAGCGTGGTATAAAAAAGAAAGAAGCGATATCTGTCAAGAAATTGAGACCGCGCAGAGCTATCCTCGGAAATTCCAATCCCGATTTTGGTTCCGAGACCTTCCAGAGAGGCCAAGGAACGCGCGCGGCTCCATGCTCGAAATGATGCTGCGTTCACCCCCTCCCTCTTTTCACTCCTTCTTTCTTTGCTCCTGCACCATCTCTCTCTCTCTCTCTTCCTCTCTCTGTCTTTCCTCGGGATTGGTCCGTGAGCCCAGTCATTCACAGAAAACACAGAATGCAGACGATCACGTGAGTCGTAGGCAGCAAAGTTCCCCGAGGAAGGGCCCGAGGAAAGAGAGGGAGGAAGGCAGAAGTACGTGCGTGTGTATGCGTGCTGTGGCGCCAGGCGGTTCACTGCTTATATTCTTGCCGCTCTTCGTCGCGCTATGTGGAGGGTGGACGCCGAGGTTTCGTTATTTTGGCACCGAGCGCCGAAATAACTGTCCGAGTATCATTAGATAGCAAAAAGGAAATTTTGTTAATATAATTAAAACAATAAAATTTTGTTCTTTCGTCTACATTTAAGCTTTTTCCCTCATTCTTTTGACGTTAATTCCGTTTACTATCAGCTAAATATTTTGCATTAATTTGTTTATTAATTTAGAGAAATGATTTACATATATCTTTATGCTACTGATTCTGTAATAACTTTCAGCTGAAAGAGATACAGAATATTATAAACTATTTGAAATTTGTGTTGTATGTGAATATTGGCTATTTTGCGATCACGATTATCGTCATTGAACATCGGACATGATAAACTAATACATTTATGCCATTTTCGCAAAGGCAAACACGTTTACCTGTAATAAATCGTAAAGCGAATCGGTAATAGTTGAGACGACGATACAACGCGGCATATCTCGAAGTATTAAAAAGGAACAAGAAGAGGTGTAAAAGAATTAACACCGGAATGCGATCCCGACGAATCTCACGAGCAATTTACCCACGCACAGCAAGAGAGACAAAGAGGGGAGGAGGGAGGAGAAAAAGAAAGGGGAAGATGTGGAGAAGAGGTGGTATCAAAACAAAAAAATAAACTAAAAAAAGGTAAGAACGATCATAGTCGATCGCTCGTAGTCATCGCGTACCAGAAAACCGACCGGGGTAGTTCTAACCCCTCGTGGGCGCGCGCGCGCTCGTGAGTTTCGGGCACTGTGTCGGTGGCCCGTTTCTTGGAAGGACCTCATTCGTTGTTCGGTGCTATATATCTCCTTCAGGGGGTCTCACTCTGTCTCCCTTTTATCTGTACTCTCGTCCTCCTTCTCCTCCGATATGCTATGCCGAAGAGAAACCCGGGATGCTGGGAATAACTGCATAATCTTACGAAAACGTAGACACGCGCGTCCGTAAACGTGCACGCGCGTCGTTTGTATTTGTGAACGCAGTCACGATAATCTTACGTATATACACCGGCGCTGCGCCCAAACGACGTAAATGTCGACCGAAATGTGATATTTCCTTTTTCGAAATCCGGGCGTGAGAAAACGAAGATAAAAGTGCCGCGGTCGGGTCTGATAAAGGAAAAGGACCCCTTCCGTATCGCGCGATTTACGGAGTGATTATATGAGAAAGGAACAAGAAGCAAAAATAAACCTTTTTCCTACGGTCTCGATTGATTTACGTTTTTAAAAATCGTGATATATTGATGCACAAATAATCTAAAATAGACCAAAAAATCATTCCTACAATATCTCTTCTATTTTCATGATTTTAAATATAAAAATTGTTAAACCATAATCTACGAGATAAAAAAAAGTTGCGCTGCTTCTAATGTCGTGGGTCCACTAAACCCTCATTTTTCAAACGCTAATAAACTTAAACTCATTAAGCATTTTTTTTAGATCTTTTTGATATTTCAACTCTCATTTATTTTTAATCCCAACTAATAATAATCAGTCTGGCATTATTCTTATTTAAAGTGTGTTAATAAACTGTTTCTATCAAATAACACAAGCGTTGAAAAATTCAATATGGGTTCATAGCGGCCATCTCATAAGTTAAAGATTACTTACTTATTTACAAAAATAATTAAAATTCTTTTTTTGATAAAATTATTTTCATGCAAGGTCAAAGAAAAATATTTTACATTCCTTTCGCGGTACAACAAGAGAACAACGATGAAATTTGCTACAAATTAGATTCCTAATCCCAAATTTTATAAGTGGTTTGATCGGCGCACTAATATCATGGTTTCAGAAAAAAAAAGAAGTGACAGCTAAAGCCGAAAATAAACGAAAACGACAAAAACAGTTTTGGACGAACGTCGATTCCCATTGGAGACTGCAGGAGGTTCATGGCTTCTTAGAGAGAAGAGGAAGAGAAAACGAGCGGAAAGGCGGGCCGCAGAATTCAAAGAACTGAGAGAGAGCGGGGTAAACAAAATATTCCCGCTCGCTCGTGTAGAGGCACGTCCGCGCAAGCATGCGCACATCGAAGCGAGGAAAGGAATCTGGCGGATAAAAGAGAGGCGAAGATAACGAAGTAGCCGAGAAAAACGCAAAGACGTGAATGAAAAGGGGATAACGACGCACAGCGAGAAGGACGAAGGATACTAGAAGAAATGAAAGGATAATAAAGAAGTTGGAGGTGAGAAGAACAGAAGAGTATAAAACATAGGAAAAGAAGAATAAAGAAGGGGAGAAGAGAGAAATATTGACGAAAATAAAGAGAAATATAAATGTTCAATGATTCAAGAAAAGAAGTAAAAAACAAAATAGAAAGTGTAGAAAAAAACAAAGAAAAATATTAAAGAAAGTTTAAGCAAAGTGTAGAATAAATAGGAAGTAGATGCGTAGAAGCCGAGGAAAAGGATCACAAGGGAGAAGGAGGGAGAGGCCCTTAGCGGGGACCCGGGTGAGAAAGGAACAGGCGATCTGCAAAAGCATCCGGTGGCGCCGTGCACGAAGGGCGAGATGAGAGAACCCGATGGAAAGGGAAACGGAGGTTGCCCGTCCGATCGAAGGCGTGTGTGGGACAGGGGAACGGTGCGCAGGAGAGGAGAGGGCGGAGTGGGCCTTTCGAGGGCCGCGAGAGGTAAAGAGTCCCCCGAAGATGGGCCTCGCCCGCCGCGCGCGCGGTAGTGTCGGCGGTGATACAGGAGGGTAGGGTGGACGAAACGAAAGAGACGCGGCAGAAAGGCGGAGGTGCAGAGGAGGCGGGGGAGAAAGGGGGCGGGTGTCGTGGAATGCGGCCGTGGTCCCGGTATATACGCGCGCCGGTCCCAGCCTATGCCAGGGTATTTGTGTATTTATGTGGAACACCGGAGAACCCCACCGACGAGAGAGAGAGAGAGAGAGAGAGAGAGAGAGAAAGAGAGAGAGAACGCAAGGAGAGCGAAAGAAGAGCCGTGAAAGGGAAGAACGAAGATGGAGGGAAGAGCCAATGGCCAGCCAAGGTGTGCTGCCCTTTCGTTACGAGGGAGCGAGTAGGTAGGTACACTCGAGAGAGCATCCGACTATGCAGCAAGAACACCAGGAAACAAACGACAGCCACCCCACCATCATCACCACCACACCGCCACACCGCCCATCGCGCATTTCTTTCCTTCTAGTCCTTCCTTCTCTTTTTCTCGCACTCGTGCCGGTCACGCTGGTCTTTTCTCTCTTTCTCTCGCTCCGCTCTGTTCCTCGAAATTCCATCGCGGAGTACCGCGCGTCCCTGAGGCTGCTTCCTTTTGGAAGTCTTGGAGACACCGCGAGGTCAAAACACGCGCTACACTGTCGGAATTTCTCTGCAAGTAGTCGCCGGCTGTCTCTCGGATCAATCGTCCGCTCGTCATGTTTTCTACGTCAAGTTATGGAGCAGATAAATCGTCAGGCTTATTAAAAGCTTCAAACGGCTAAAATGAATGTCTTCTTAAACATTAAAATGTCGAATTTATCTAATCATGACAAAAAAAAAAGATAGAGAAGTTTACTTAATAGGAAAAGTAGAAAAAAAATGTCTCTTCTCGAGTGTCTGTCTTCAGATAAAACGTAAATTTATCTTAAGGCACAACTGACATTATCCTTTGCCGACTGTTATCGAAAGCGCGTGGAACAGTAAATCATATATCGATCGATCAACGCGCTCTGGTTCGTGCTCCCAATTCGACATATCTTTTCGAAAGAGTTATTTTCTTTGGAAACTAAACTTTTGTTCTCTTTCCCTTGCTAATGATGTTTCTCTCCTTTCGTTGCCCAGGACGACAAGCGTAACGCGAGCGACCGGTACGTGAGAGAATGCCGTCAATGCGATAGCGGTGATTTCGGAAGGGAGCGAACGAGCCCCGCGCGAGCGGGAAGAGGGAAATGTCTGGCGCGGGACCCAATCGCGGATACTGTACGCGTCGAGGAGTACGAATCCCGAATACCGCGCCGCGAACCAGTCCCGGGGAGACTGTAGTGCCGGTATTCGAACCACGTGGCTCCGTTCGCCGTCCGTAGCGACTGCGACCCGACTCGGTCGCCCGATCTCTCGTGATCGCGTTGACAGGAGGCAGGGTCACAAACCGTCGTTGTCGTCGTTGTACCTTGACGACGATGGAGCACGCATTCGCTTCGTGCGCGTAATACGCGATTTGGGTAGAGAGTGCTCGTTCCGCACGACCGCGTTCTTTCGCGAGTCAGACATACCATCGCATACATCTTTAATGATCTTAACGGCATAGTTTTCCAACGGTCCGCAAGCGTTAATTCTGTACCACGATAATTAACGTTATGACGACTGTAACATATTAATATGATGCCAACGTTTCCTATACGTAAAATCAATACGGGAGACCGACACCCTTCGCTTTTTTTGTTTTTTATGGAATTCAGAGAGAGTGTCGGCAAACTGAAGTAAATATACAACGTATGGTCAGTCAAGATATTTTCTCAAAACTAAAACTAGAAATTCCTCAATCAGGATATTGATTCCTTTATCAGGGTATCGATACTTTGTCGGAATTGGAGTTGCGGAGTTAATCGTCTAAAGTTCATTTTCTAGTTCTAAAAATTAAAGAAAAAAATAAAGATTTAGTTAAACTGAGATCAAAATTCTTAATCTACATCGGTGGAAATAGACATAAATGATCGTTTTAGTCATTATAAAACCGAGAAAGATATCAAAGTTGAATTTTCAAAAATCCACGATACTTGTTAAATAAAAAAAAATAGGAGAAACATATTGCGACAGGATTCCCCACGCAACGTACTCTCCGAGTCTCGGCCACGGCGTGAGATTCCGATATGTCGTCGGTAGATGAAGGTTGCCGAAGGAGGAAGAAGGAAACGGGAAGAAACGTCTCGCTCGCTCGCACGCTCTCACACGCTTGCATCCTCTCTCGTCGGTCGTATACGAAAAGACACAGGTCGCGCTGTCTCTATCTCCCAGAGAGAGAGAGAGAGAGAGAGAGAGAGAGACTCACGGCACGCAGCATCTCGGGCGGTCCATCGGCGACGGTGGCCACCCTCCTCCTCCCCCTCTACCCCACTCCGTGACACTTGAGCTTTCGGTGGAGGGACACACAGCGTGCTTATATATATACACACACACACACATACACAGAGACTCGCGACACGCATACGCATGCACTCACGTACGCATAAATGTGTACGACGCAGCGGTGCGAGGAACGGAGAGAGAAAGGGCACGTAAAAGAGGAGAGAGAGAGAGAGAGAGAAGCGTCGCGCGCCGTGGGAACCAAGGAAAACGTTTCCCGCATACCCCTAACCCACCCCTCTCGCCCCCTTCGCATAGTTCGCTCGCTCGCTCGCTCACTCTCTCTTTCGCCCCCTTGGCGCGCGCGAGCGCGCGCGTGTACTCGCGCGGCAGATACACGCATACGATTTGAGCGCGTGAGTACACGCGCGCACACCGAGAGGAGATACGCGAGCGAGAACGAACGTAAAACCACGTGACCGGCCCGTAACTTTCACAGACGCGAGCGACTCGTTTCGTCTCGCTTCCCTCGCTGCTCCGCCGCCGTGCCACTCCGCCCTCCCGCGCAACCCGCCCCATCACTCCCGCTTCCTCTTATACTTATTCGAACGACGCAGTTGCTCCCGCGGTAGGTACGCGCAACTGCGTCGTAGGCTTCTCCGCCGAGAACGAGATCTGCGTACGGTGCCGCGCGCTTCCTTATTCGACGCTCACCGCGCGCCGAGGAACGCGTTTCGGCCGTTCTTCGACTCTCCGACTCTCGCGCGAACGCCTCTATGCGCGCAACACGCACGTCGGAAGACGTCAATGAACGTAGAAGCCCTTCTTGTTGTTCGCACGCCACGATAACTGATAGTGATAGCCGCTGGACAAATAGCATTCGCGAGACTCGAATCACGTCCGAGCCGTTTAATCCTTCGAACGCGAACAATCCAATTTGCACCCTCTATCCGCAAGTTGTATGCGTAATAACAATCGAAATGTGTAAATTTTTATAACGCGCGAGACTAGATCAACCATGTTGGTTTGACGCACCTCTGATGCGTCGTCTATGGCAAACTTACGATCGTTAACATAAAAATTTACTATAAAACTCACCACGTATGTGGAGCGTATAGCTGTAGACAAATCATGCATGCTGGAACTTACCTAGAACAAAAATGATCAAAACGTTATTAAATAACAATAAAGACAAAAAACATAATAATAAATGTAAATTGATATACATATTGTATAACGTATGCTTTAATTTATATTAAAAATAATATTTTAATTTTAATATTTGTGATAATCTGTTAATATAAAATTTTTTAATTTATAATAAATTTTTATCTCTTTTAATAACATATTAATATTTAAGATTTATTTTTTCCACCCGCATGTTCTAATTTATTATTATTGTCAAATTATTTCAATGATTGAAAAAGTGCAATCGTTCCAGATGTATTCCATAAAACAGAAGTTTAAGAAAATTATTATTAGCGTAAACTTTTTGAATTGGAATTTTCTCAACTGTATTTTTTCTTCTTCTGTGAGAAAGAGAAAGACAAGCTTATAAGATCTTTTCTCTCTTCTCGAGAAAAGGAAGTAAGACGAGGGGTGGCGACGACCAGAACGAAGGAAGAGGCAGGACGAGAAGTCGAGAGAAGGAGAAAAGAGCGGAGACGCGAGATCCGAGAAGCAGCAAAGGAGAAAGAGAATAAACGCGGCGAGCCGGGGAGGGAGACGGAGAAGGCCGCGGTCTGGATGAAAGGGGACCGAGGGAGGTCGCCGCCCTTCCAGGAACCCTTATAAACTTGGACCCGATCTTCGGGCCTTTTTCTCCCTGTTCCTACTACACGCTCGTCTGCTCGCTCACTCGCTCGCGAAACGCGCGATGCTAGAGTGATCCTTGTGCGAGCACGAACGAGCGCGCACGCAAACACGGCTGCATGCGAGCGAGCACGTATGTACGCGTGTTCTTTACTACCGTGCAACGTCGCTTTTTCATAGATCTCGAGATTTTTCCGCCGATTAGCCGAGCTTTCGTGGTCCGTCGCGTGGGAAGCTACGCCGATCAACATTCACACACGTGCATACGGTAAAACCATCGCACGTTAAACGTCACATTAACAAACAAAAAAAAAAAGTTACGCTTAGTAACGAATATTAAAGTTTTTTTTTCCATATTTATATTTGACTTTTAATTTTTCCCTCGCGCATTAAATTTTCAGCACCCTCCTGGGCCATTGCGTTTACAATGGCGCTGTTTTAATTCAAGCTCGGCGAAAGAATTTCTCAGACAAAACCGGAGGGAAATCCGAGAATATTGCCAGCGAGCGAGTTGCTAGATTTTTCTTTTTCTCTTAGTAGCGCTAGCATTTTTCTTTTTCTTAACAATTGTAATTGTGCATCAATGACCTAAAAATAATTATACACTGAAAGCTCTCGCTATAGAAAAGAGAATTTAGCATTTATCAGCGATGTCTAGAAATAAGAAAAATGAAGAGGAAAAACGTTTCTGTACGGCGTTTAAAAATTACATCGTAGCATCGTAGCGCGGTTCTATCATTGACGCAAACACCGGGGGGGATTAATCGGCCGATGCGAGCGCGTAGGAGGACGTTTTCGCGAAACGGATTTCTCAAGTCCCGCCCGCGCATGCCGCGGCCCGAGAGTTAAGAACGCGAGGAAAACACCTACTACTCGACGACGGCGACGACGACGACGACGACGACGACGGTGCTGCCTGCGTGCGCCCCCAGGGGCGGACGAGAGAGCAGCGAGTAAAGTAATCACCGGCAAAATTGGTTGACGAGATAGTCAGATTGGCCGCTGGCCACTTGGCTGCTCGATTGTCCAGACACGCCTCCGGCGAAATGAAATTTGATTTTGTCGGGCAATTTCGCGCCCAAATCAACCACCTCACCTCCCGCCCCTGCCTGCTACCTCCCCCCTTCTACCCCCTGCCCGCCTCGGCAAGCGGTCGTTCGTTGGGCCCATGCCGTACCGGAACCAAGGGGGTCAGGAACGCGACGCAGACAGGCAGAGAGAATGACGGAGAGAGTCGTATCCCGTAACCTCATTAAGAGCCACACTCTCGCGGTATTGGCCTCATTGAGCACTCGGAAGCATCTTTCCGAGCGTCGAGTGCACCCTTAAGAGTTCAAAGGCTGGATAGCGAGGGGGTTACGTACCCTTCGCGCATGGTGGTAGAAAACGGGGAAGGTGACGAACGAATGTCGCTTACGAACTGCCGCGCGCACATGCCGGCGACTCGCATGCGGAAATCTATTATCGCCCCGGTTCGACGGAGCGACCGTCCGTCCATAAATCTAGTTTTCGAACTTTTATATTTGAACAGCTTTTTTTTTATTTTTATAGCCTTAAAGAAATAAACATATACAAAAGGAAGAAACGGGCATGCACCCCAAACCGATTTCAGTTGTTAGACTTGCGAAAAAAACGGCCGACAAAGTCCAAAAAGAGATAATGTTTTATTTGTACATTAATATTTCCCAACCAGTCTATTCAGTAAACAGATGATTTCCAGAAAAAAATCAGGATTAAAATAATGAAAAAAGTATTGTAATAATTATTTTATTATAAATAATTTTGAACAAACATGTCGCTACTTGACACGCGGGTGAATAGATAGGCATGGTGTACCGGATTAGCTACGCTCTCGTATGATATCGCGGGACATTCTGCCAAGTCGCATACGCTAAGAGACGGAGGCGCGCGCGAGAGACAAAGAGAGGGCTTTCCATCCCCGTACTTTCCTACCCCCTTTCGCGAGTGTGCGTTTTGGCGGACGCGCGCGTTTCTCGATTAGACGCCGGAGACTGCTGAGAATTCGATTACGCGAGGAGGCGCGAGTGCGCTTTAAAGGGGTGGCAAGCCCAGGCATTGTGCCGTGCGTTTGGATAATTCAATTTCTTTAAAGTAATTACTTGTTGCTTCCACTGTGAAAGTTTGTTTCCATTTCAAAGAGCGAGTGATGCACCGATAACTTCGCCTCCCAGCTGTACGTGCAACTTATTGTTTCTCTCTATCTCTCTCTCTCTCTTTCAATAAAATCGGTGGCGAATGCATACAAAGACCATCGGTTCTAAATAATGTTAATTATTTGATTATCAATAAATTATGAACCATGCAACACTTTTACTTCCTGAAAAAAATGTAACAGCTGTTGAAAAAGTTGTAAAATCTATTTTATAAGATCTACTCTATTTTGCAAAACGACAGAATTTTGTTAATATTATAAAAATTACAATTCTACGAATTTTGAACTAAAAAAATTTTTTATATTGATTATAGCTTCTTCGATATATATTTATCATATCCAGTAATTGAATCTGTTTTTTAAGTACTATATTTAATTGTTTTGTTATTATTTATTGATACATAATTGATAATTTATAAAAATTTAGAAGTATTTTATTTTACTGCTTCCATATAATTTTATTGTTTTCCGTATTTGACTTTTGATGATGCAGGAGAAAGGAGCGAAGACCATACAGCTTTATAGAAGAACGCCGCACAACCGCCATTAATACGCTGCGCTATTGTAAGGCGCGCCAAATTTGAAAGCGGCAAGAAAAAAGAAAAGTACGCGATAGGTGTCTTGGTGTCCAATGCATACATTTGCAGGGACGGTTTATAATTTTGTGATTATTACTGACGTTACTTAATCGCCGATTGTATTCTGACAATCTAAATTCTACCGTTACGGTTCTCGCGTAAAATCGCGATACCGCTATAAAACGTACGCGGTATTGTATGCAAATTGAGTTTACTCAGGAAGATATGTTAATAAAGACAAAGTTAATAAAAACAGAATTTCACAAAAATCGATATTTTACGCAATTTAAGCCTCCATTCCATTGAAATTGATAACGTTTTGAGAACAAACTTACGTTATTTTGAAAGACAAGCGGCGCATGCGTTTTGCATTTTTTTTCTTTTAAATGCAGAGTGCTCTCAGGTTTTTAAATACGTTTCTCAACCTATCTATAAATTTCTTTTGGCGCTTTTTTCGATTAATCAAAACGTATGCTTTATTTTAATTGCAGAAATACAAATAAGAGAAGCGTGCAATCTTTCTCGAGAAATTTTATTAAGCAAATAATAGCCTATATTTATGACTACCTTTACAGCAAAAACACGAAGCAAAAATGATCGATGAATAATGGCGAATGACCGACAGTAGAAAGCAGGAAGCAAGCAGGAAATGAGCCCACGTGATCTCAGTTGCTTATTTTTGGTCAGACTTCGTAGAACACGTATATTATAGTTTCAAGCACATAGTTTTTCAGTTTCAGAGTTTGCAGCATTGCTACCGCTTGTTCTATCGTTTCTCGATAACCCCGGATGACTAATAACGTAATAATGTCATATAGGTGCGAATGATTTGTTACAAGAGATCGAAACGTTCTCCGCTTAAGATTGAAAGTTATTGCAATTCTCTTTACTTCTTCCTAATCAATAAAAAATAATTGTTGAATTATTCAAAACATATTCGATAGACACTTGCACTGAAATGACCGCCATTTTGTTCATTCAAACAATTTTTTGGGGAACGAATCGCACATTAACACAGAATTCGGTAGAGATTATGGACAACAAGAAAAATATTCATCGAGTCAAATGATTACCAACGCAATTAGAGGGAGGGAAGAATGAGACTCGGTCCGCCGAACCCTTGTTTCTGAATCGCGGCGCCATAGCGACCCCTAAATCACGACTGGCCAGGACATGGACGGGGCTATCGGTACTCTATCTTTCGTATACAAAGTATAGACGCAGGTGGGCTGCGTGCACGCGCATTTTGCGTACACGTACGTAGTACGTACGCACCGGTTGCGTGCCTGGCACGGAGCGCGAGAGTGCGAGCCACGCGCGCCCTACGCGGGAGTCACGCACCAAAACAAACCCTCTCTTTTCCCGTCCGCCCCTCACGCAATCGTCAGAATGTCTCGATCGTTCCAACGAATTTCGGGCATTTGAAAGATCATTAATAACGAACACCGAAGGGAGAGTTCTAACGTTTCCGAGTTTTAACGATGCGAAATATCGGCTACGGCAATTACTGAAATTTTCTATGAAAATCAAAACAGACGAAAAAGCGGACTAGAAAAAAAAGAGGAAGACTTGAGTACAGTAATTTTTCATATGGATGGAAAAATCATCAACAAAATATGGAAAGATTCTTTTTTCTCAGGCGAAAATCTTTAAATGAAAAAATATCTTTTCGGTAAAAACAACAAAATAATGTTATAAATAAATTATGTTAATTATATTATCGCAAAAAAATAATCCAAGCAATTTTGGTAATCAGATTATCACAAAAAATGTAAAAATTTAAGTTATCGACATATTAAACTTGAAATAAATAGATTAACTACAAAAAATTTTTCATTTGCTGAAATTATCATCTGTCACAGAAGATGGAACCAGAAAAAATTTCGCATTTCTCTTTTAAAATTGTAGATACATAAAATTATTATCATGGGTCTACTGTAGCAAATAAATATGAGCATCGTACCTTTAACATCGAAAAATAAAGCCGCAAAATCTATACTTTTGCCTATGTACTACAATGCACTTGAAATTATAATTCTAACCACATCTTTC
Source organism: Solenopsis invicta (assembly GCF_016802725.1). Classification (NCBI taxonomy): domain Eukaryota; kingdom Metazoa; phylum Arthropoda; class Insecta; order Hymenoptera; family Formicidae; genus Solenopsis; species Solenopsis invicta. The sequence continues at coordinate 8,897,903 of NC_052674.1, read as the reverse complement.
GAATCACAAAGACCAAATATTATAGATTATCTGATTTTTTGTCTATGTATACGCGATATGTCAATCATAAAATTCGCCGTCAATCATAAAAAACACCAAATACTTCGCGCGAAGATAAAGGATTCCGAGAGCGGAAATGAAACCCACCTGAGTCTCAAACCCTTTCTTAAGACTCAGCGCTCCGTTCGCGGAGCAACCACCCTGCGCCTACACGCGCGTGGAAAACAATAGGGCAACATTCACGATCAGAATGCACAATACGAATCAGCTGCGGCGGGATAATTATGGTAGTAACGAGAGCCAAATGCGATCTCCGTTTATCCGACCACGCGCTACGCTTCGTCGATCGCTGACTCGGGCGATGCCAACGCAATTAAACGATCGGCATCGAAATTCTCGTTAGCAATAGTAACTGAATAATCTCTTCGAACGCGCCTGTTATTTCCAATTGATAATTTTCTACCATACATATTATACAGATCGCAAGTCGCACGTGAGACGCACGCGTAAAAAATATGATTTAATCCATCCTGACAATCCTGCGCGTAGAAATATCTTACATCTTGCATTCGATGCATTAAATGTAACATTTCGCATCGCGCAAAATGTGTCCCACTTTGTACCGCATGTCCTGAGTACGTTAATAGCAGATAGAGAAAACGAGAACTATTTCCATTAAATATTTAATAGGAAATTGAGGCTAAAAAGCAAACGTGAAATATTTTAAGTAAACTTCCAAATGCTATTATCTCAAATAGAAACTTAATTTTAAACTTCAATGAAATGAGAAGATATTTAATATTGAAAATTTGCGATAGATGATATTTTCTCATCAAGCTATCTTTAACGTACCAAAGTTTGTTTAAACTTCTTTGATTTTTCATTGATAGTACATTGATTTGGTTCAAAGGATAATCGCGTAAATATGTTTGATATTCCTTTAAGCGTTTGAAATAAAGTATCGTAATAATAATTTATACCTGTGGATGCAGTTATGAGCGAAAAAAAACCGTGGCTATTAAAGTTGACAGTGAATGGTTTAAAGAAAATCATAGTTTAAACGGTTTTAATGAAATATCAACAACTAGTTTATCGTAGAGTTTAATTTATAGTTATGACACTTAATCTAAGATATACCGTGCATTATGTTTTGCTGAATTCTAACGACGCAGACGAGGTAACGGAACGCATGCCGTTAGCCCGATCGGCAACAAATCGCAATAGAGTCGTTATAGGCACGATGGCAACCCGTTCGACGGCATATTACAATTTTAGAGTCCCTCCGTCGGGTGCTAATTTGCTTTAGCCGCATCGACTTTTCCGCGAAAGCATCCATCAAGTTCCATTACAGCTTCCGACGTCCACCGCTCTCGGACACACCCCTTTCGCATTCGCCCTTAAGCACATAATATCGTTACCCTTCCCCGCGAGCAGACAACGGGTTACTACAGAGTTACCTAAGAAGGAAGAGACTAGTTCCGGTCAAACGATGTCTGGAGAAACTCGTTATTGCAAAATCTTAATGTCATTTAAATGTATGTATATTACAGATTAATAATTAATTGCATACAGATTATAAATGATATTAAAAAAATTAATAGAGATAAACGTAGCAGCAAAATGTTATCGTCGTTGCGTTCCGTTGTTATCGCGATTATCTCTAATTTTATTTAATAGACGTTTATTATTAAACCCATGCATATTTTTTCTCTCTCTCTTTCTATTTCTCCTTCTCTTAAACAAATATTCATTCATTTATTCTCGCGGGTTTGTTCAATTAAATTCATAGCTTCAGACACTGAGAAAAAACATTTGTTAAAAAACTAAAATATTTAATCCGATACGTTTAACTAAATATTGAGTTGGTTTAGTTAATTCTTGATTAAAAAACTTGAATTATATTGACATGAATGAAATGTATCTTTTTTTTATACAATTAAATAATTGTTGAATCAATCTGATGTTTAATTGATATCAGGCTAAATATTTTAGTTTTTCAACAAATTTTTCTCATTGCGTATAGCATCAAATACAGAATATTTCAAGTCACATATTTGTCACATTTTTATAATAAATATATTATTCGTCGAGCGTTAGATTTCTCCGAAATTAACATTAAATAAAAAATGGGATTTAATTATTATTTAAATTTTAAAAAATTTTAATTTACACAAATTTTAATATCAAAATGAACTGTTCTTAAGGCAGACATTAAGAAAGTACAGCTAGCTTGCTGAATATTTCAAAGTTTTGAGGCTTCAAGAAACGTCTGGAACTTTGAAATCAAAATCGATAGAACTTCATGCGCTAACGGTCGCATACCAGTTTTCTTTAAACCCTCCGACCGGTCGATGCATGTAAAAACATGCGCGTACCTGTTTACAACACGTACACGCGTAAAAAAAAAATTTGCAACGTTCGTCCAAATTCCATCTGTATTTTTTTTTTGGAAATAGCCAAATAGAAAAGGAAAAACGTTGAAAATTCCACATCTTTTTCTAAATTAATTTCACGATAGAAACTTTATGGAATAAAATAATTTTCACCTCAAATTATTAACATTTTTTTTTTAATTACATCACTTTTTCATCCGTGCGTCTTTTTCCGCGGGCTAGATGTTGAGACTGTATCAAAAAACAGTTATCAAATATTTTCTAGCAAGATTCAACGAATACGGAGACTAATATCGAAGCTAGTCGCGCGAAAAATCTGCAATGAGATCGTTCGGCTTAAAAAATGAAATCATTGACGCTTGTCTGAGACCGCCGACGCCTCAAGTGCACTCACGTGTCTTCAACCGCGCCGCCATTTTGCCCATCTGCCGCCATGCCAAGTCCGAATCCCCACCGCCAACATCCGTCTCTCCCGTTTCTGACGACGAGGAAAGCTTCCGGATTCGCGATTCGAGATAACGCGCGCGAATGAAAAAAAATCACGAAGCAATTTTGCAAGCTTGCGAAGCCAGCGACACACGCGTCGCCGATGCGAAACGTCGCCGACGCGAGTAATTCTCCCGCTAAGGTCCCGGCATCCGCTCCGTGGAGCAATGAATCTCGGCGTCACGCCGTGAGAGTGATTCGTTCTCGCGTCGCGTCGCAACTCGATGAGTCACGGTCCGCTTTCGAGCGCGTTATCGAGGTCCGCACCGATTTTCGAGGTTCGGCGCGGCAGCGGCGACGGCTAAGCGATCCGATCTCGTTCGAACACGTCGAATGTTTCAAATAGGAAAAGAAAAAAAAATAGAGAAGTGCAACACAGAAGAAAAATATTTCAACTGTCAAGATTTGATCTCGACGTTTAAAAAAAAAAAAAAATCAAAAATCAATTTAAGCATTATTACAAGAATGATGGAGTAGCATACGTAAATTTATGGAACGCGTATAAAATTCAAGTAAACGTGACGGACGCGTGATGGACGTGCGCGTGAATTAAACGTCCAGTTTTCGTGTCGAGAACATAATGGATATCTCTCGTATCCTGACCTTCTCCTCTCCGCAAACGTTGCGAAGTATTTCGCGGATTTCGGGATGAGTGGCGGGGGCGATAGAGAGAAAAATAGACGGAGAAAGAGGAATAGAGATCGATGGTGGCCGTCCCGTTCTCCAAGGAGAACTCCGTTATTTCGCAAACGCGACCTTACCTTCCAAGAATCGCGTCCTTGGACGACGGAGGTCATCGGCTCGGAGAGGAACTCTCGCTTATTCGCCGTCACCCGGTCCGTCGTCGTTTCACTTTGGCGAACGTCGACGATCGATACGAGCTGTCGAATCTCTCTCGCGTCCGGAGTCTCGCGATGCCGGCGACGATGATGTTGGCCGGTGGCAGTCGGGCAGCGCGGTCGGAGCGGCCGATTTTCGAATACTAAGGATACCAGTAGACGAGAGAGAGAGAAAGAGAGAGAAAACTGTTTCTATTTAACTCTACCTTCTCTACACTTGTTCAGGTTTCCTAACCCTGCCCAGTTCGAATTACATTCGCCGTTTCGTCCCAACCGGTTCGCAAACGTTTCATCATTTCGCTCAATTATCGTATCGTTTTTCTTTAGCACAACGAGTCATCATCTAATACAAGCGATGCATTCATAATGATACATTGATTATTAAATATTAACGTAGAGGAAGATAGATAGTATACTATTTAATAGTTATGTACGAACTGTTATAAAATCTCCAATTGCTTTTGCAAAAGCTTAGAGGTAAAAATTTCAGAATACACTGGGGAAAAAAATGCTGTAACATGAATTAAAACGTAGTTTGATTCAATTAAACGTCGAATCACGGACTGTCACTAATATATGAAGTTGATTCCATTGAATTTCATTCATTTAATTGTATTTATTATTATCTTTACTTTCAATCTTTTTTGTTTCATTAATACTTTATTGAATTAACAAAATATTTCCAATTAGACTCTGACACTATTGATTCAACAGCGTTTTTTCCCTGTATGTGTAAAATCTAATAATTTTCAAGTCACAAATGACAAATTGCATATCCTCCTCACAATTTAAATCTCAAATAAAATGTGGAAAAAAAACGTCAACATTTATATAATTTAATGTAGATTTTACTTTCGGCAGAATTTTTATTTGTAAGAAATAGGCTCAATATTATGAGTAATTAATTTCTAATTCCACCTTTCTGCAATATATAAATGAAACGTCTTGAAATAATTTCCCCATTTAATTTAAATTGCAGGAACCTTCTTTACGAATTTACGCAATGTAGCGTGCCAAAACGAGACAGGAATGTGTTTACGTTTCAAAGGAGAAAGAACAAAGAGCGCGTACGAAACGCGTCGTTCTCCCCAAACAATACAAAAACACAGAGTACAGGGACGTATAAGGAAGGACGTTCTTGAAAATTTAGACCGTTTTTTTATAGATATCTTTGTGATATCTTAAGGCGAGGTGCCACGGTGCACGTGGCTCGCCAAGGCTCGTTACAAGCTCGGCTCGCACATTGGGAAAAACAGGCTAAAATAGCGAGTGACAACGAGCCACCCTGTTCCCACGGCGCATATAGGCTCGTCGAGCCATAATGAGCTTTGCCGAGCCAAGGCGAGCTACACGCCATGGGACCTCACCTTTATAAAGAATAAACAAAGTCGATTTATTAGCAAACATCGCGCTCGCGCGATTAACGGTGACCTCCCGTTTTCATGGCCGATCGAGAAGCGCGTTCGACCGCGTGGTCGGCTGACTCGTTACCTCATGACATTTTTATCGGTCTGGCGGCATTTTCGGACGCGTCGCGTCGCGGCGGTGGACGACAATGAAGTGTGTGACTCGCATGTTCGAAAATAGAGAGGCGCCGCTGGCCCGCGCGGAACCGTTGCCTGCTCCAAGACGAAGACGAAGACGACGACGACGACGACGACGACGACGGAGACGAAGACTAAGCTGTAATGACTATGCTGAAGACGACGCTTATCATTATCCACCTTATCGGTCGGGTGTTACGTAAGCTTCACCTACGTCATTCACAATACCTAGGGGCTCCGTAGGCACGTGTGAAAAAAGAGGGCAGTTCGAAGAATGTGGAGTATATGCCTGTGACGCGTTCCACGCGCGACTTCGGAATCATGCAGAAAGCGTTCGGAATAATTTAAAACACCGAGGAATCGAGGTGTCGGTCGCGTCATCGGATATGGAAGCATTAATCGAGATTTTCATCTACATGGAAAAACAATTTTGCTGAAATACAGATCTGAAAGTGATTATGATGAACCATTAAACGATTAAAACCATCTATATTGGACGTTTAATATATTGGCGCTAGTTGCTAGAACGTCGAAACTTTTTGCAGCAGGATCATTATGCTTGAATGTCTTATATAATTATTTTGATAGTTCGGTATAAAATTATTTTCTGCTCTGTGTCCAACTACAGTAAAATTATCCTTACTATGTATGGGTGAATAAAAAACGTTGAACACGAAAAAAAAACTGATCATGTGCTCTAGAGAGAAAAAACGGTTAAAACATTCGGTTTTACGAGCAATTACGAGAAAGAGTTTCAATTTTCATATAAATATATCCTCGCGCTGGAGCGCGGATTAAAATTTAAACGCGAAATGCCAGAGGTCAGACGTATTTAAAACTGTCGCTCTTTATATGTCAAATATATTTTTGATCACACGCGAGAGCTCGTGAAAATTTGATCCGGTTACCGTAACAGCGATTAAACGAGAATAGTACGAGAGTTTTGAAATCGATCACCTCCTATATCCTTCTGTTCTCCTCGCAGATTTTGTCTTTAAAAAGAAGCAGAAATCGCAAATTGCACTTTACTTAAAACATAATTAAAATACAGTTGATTCTTTTCAGCTCCAGTCTCTCGCGATTTTTCTTCCCTCGCTTCGAAAAATCCGGCAAGACACATTTTACTTTTTAAACGCAAGGGAGCTAGCCGCAACAGCTCTCATAATTGAAAGGAATTTAGACGACGTCGCGACAATCGCGTGTGAAGAATTCGAACCCGTTATTCTTTCGAGCGTATGCATAGGAGAGGTTTCTCCTATGTCGACGACGCTCCTATGTATCGAGCCTCGAGGGAGAAAGAGAGAAAGGAAGAGTAAGAGAGCGCGCGGCGCCGCTGGCGACGACGTCGGCGCTTGCGAATCCGCGGCGTACCTACTGCGCAGATTCCGTGTCACGCGGTTGCTCTCTACGTCGCGCGGAAAACTTTGCAGTCCGCGGTCGTTCGCTTTCGCGCTCCTTCGTCGCGCGAGCGCCAACGGAATTGCGTCGCGCGTTTGAATCGCGAGCACGCGGCGGCGACGACGAGAGAACCTAACCACAAATCGCTCACCTTCCTTCCTTTCCTCCTCCATCGCGCTAATCGGATTTAGATTAGGCTTATGCTCCTTCCGCTCCTCACCTCTATCCTCTATGATGTCCTCCGTTCCTCCGATTTTCCGCCTCCGTGGACGACGGCGATCCTCGCGTTTGTAAACTTCGCGAGTCGGTCATAGCGCGTCACTTCGATGCGATCACTCCGCGCTGCGATTGGCATCTTTTTCTTTCGCGCGGCACGTGTCCCCATTCGCGCGAGCGCGAGCGCGAGCGCGTGCGTCACGGCTACCATGTATCACATCGCGAAATCGGAGTAATATCCGAAGCCGCTTGTCGCAACCGCTCGTTTCCATTGAGAAACGCGGACTTACCCGGAAGCGAACGTCAACGGTCGAACACATCCATGGTCGAACCATGGTCGCGTCGTGATTTCCCCGTGTCGCAGGGTGTTTTCACTTATTTCGACGCGAGCGTGAACGAGCGATCGGCGAAGACGCAGAACACGACGCGTGCGACTAAATGCGCGATACGCGAACAAACTCGCGTGCGCAGAAGCGAGACGCGCAGCCGACAGACGCAATTCGTGTCGACTAGAGAGAATGGCAGCGGTAACGACGACAACGATGACGGCGACGACGACGACGACGACGACGACGACGACGAGAGCACGGTGGCGCTGGTACGCACAGCCGTCGTGGCCTGTCTCGTATTGCACACTGGGTGGCCCGGCTTAGCGCACCGCGCGGTTAAAATGGCCGCGCGAGTATGTATCTCGTTTTCTCTCTCTCTCTCTCTCTTTCTCGCCGCGTGTGTACATCATCTATCCTCGACTCGGGCAACGACTCGACACCATCGTCATCTTCATCGTCGTCGTTGTCGTTGTTGTTGTTGCATTGTCATTGCATTCGCGGAACCACGTCGTGAACTAGCGCGAGATAAATGCGAGACGTTGAAGGAAAGAAAAAGGAGAGAGGTGAAGAAGGCGTGCGCGTTCGTTTGCGCGCGCGCTCGCACGCGACAGCGATGCGTACGTATGTACGTAACACGGCGGCGAGTATGTTAGTAGACACACGCGAGAAACCGCGTGGGACTGTGCCGCGAGAGCGAACGCCGCGCCGTGTCGCGCCATGCCGAGCCATGCCGAGCCGAGCCGAGCTGAGCCGCGCCGCGCCGCGCCGCGCGACGGAACGGCCCGAGGAGATGCGACGCAAGCATGCCGGGAACGCCGCGACTGGCCATCGCCAGAACTACGAGAGTAAATAGCGGGCCGACGACGGTGGGCCGCCGAAGGGAATGGAGAGTGAGAGAGAGAGAGAGAGAGAGGGGGGGAGGGAGCGAAGTGCGTTCTCGGAGCGCGCCGCGCCGCGCCGCGCCGCTCCGACCGAGCGAGAAACGCGAAAAGGGGGAAACTGAGGGGACAGGGGAGACATCTCGAGAGTGAGTCGGGCCAAGTGCGCGAGTGTCGTCACATCCGGTATTCGGGGTGGCGCTGTACCGACGCGAGACGCAATATACACGTGTAAGTGCGTACACACGCAAGCGTATGTACGCGCGCGCGCGCGCGCGCGTGCGTGCGTTGTGTACGCGTATGCGTGCCGCGATAAAAGCGGCCGTGGTGCGCACGTAACCGACGCTCGTGCGTGTCTGCGAACTGCCGCGGGTAGGGTGGAGAGAGCGGGTACGGCGTAATACGACGACAACGTGACGACGACGATGCAAAGGAAGACGAAGAAGACGACGACGATAAAGCGAGTTCCACGCGAGTGAGAAGGGTTTTACGATTTTCGTAGTACGAAACTTTCATCGGCGAAAACACCTTCGTAATAACGAATAAAGAAACGCGGTCAGAGAACATTGAGAATTCGCTATATCGTATGGGCCCCTTCGTTTCAAAGACGTGCGTAAATACGCGCGCGAGCGTTACAATCGCGTCTTTATAGAGCTGGGCGAATAAAAGGGATACATCAGCGTTTTCTGAATCTTTAATATATATCGCGCAACTACCGTATGCTTGAAACTTTAAACACGCGGCGCCTTCATAAACTTCTGCATTTCCTTCCCGGCGCTGTCAATGGCTCCGAAAGGAAAAGCTTGAATATAAAGATACTCCTTTTCTCTTTTCGAAAGGCAAACGCACAAATTTTGGCGTGATCGAACATTTGATTTTAATATTTACATCGAAATCTGCTCGATATTCATCTTTGAAATTGTCAATTGGTAGTGATGACGATTGCCGTAATTGAGTTTTAATTGATATAATTGAAAAATTGAATACCGCGAAATTATAGTTTATTGCTGTGGGAAATTCCGAGCATTTTGTTGCTCGGAATTATCGCGGGTTATTGCCGATGAAAGACCTTGAATGTTTCGATGGCCTATATGCGGTCACGTGGTTGGCGACATCGCGAACACGCGGCAGTTACCGTTTGCGAGAATCGATTCGATTAGAGCGAAACATTCAACTCTTTTCACCTCGCTGAAGGCTTTCAATTAGGGCTGGCTATCGACGCTTTTTCGATACCAAAAAAGTATATACGCTTTTTCAGATGTACGCTCGAAAATTTCGTTTCATATTTCTTCTTTTTCACCGATTAAATGTGTATGTATGCAATTTTAATGTAAAATATATCTTTAAATTATTTTCAACAATTTTTACATAAATTATGTTTATACTCATTAATAATAGTCTGCTAAATTTTGCGTCATACTAATAAAATTGAATTTCTTTCACAATGTAATCATTCTAAATCCCTTGATACCTAAATCTCTTTTCCTACAATTTCCTACAAATTTTTTTATTAATATCTGTGAATTTTCGCAGATAGATCTCTCATAGATGACATTCGTAAAGTTTTGCGCTCGTGCCAAGTTTGCGATTGAAACGGCTAACCATATACCTCAGCAGACGTGTAGGCGTCTTAGAATCATCCCCATGGAATCTCATCGCTCGACGATGTCGCGATGACGCTCATCGGACATTTTCAGGATGCTCGTCGTTGACGTCCGGATGACCGTACAAAGATTCGTTTCCTCGATGCCGCTAGTTATTATTGTTCTCGATGAACGACCTCGGTGCTCGTGGCTTCTACGTAGGTAGGTAACGTGACGCGTGACGTAGACCCGTTGCGGCCCGCCGCGTCGACAGACGTCACGCGTCGTCGTGGCGACTGGAGTGATTCTCGATAATTTGACTTTTTAACGAGCCTCATCGACGCAATTTAGGATTTGTAGTTCTTTGCAACGGGTATGCCGAGAAATAAACGCGAGATGCGATCGCGAATGTCCGATCGATATGGCTGCACGAACCTTTTATAAATAGAGAATATATTCGCTTCGAGTACTTATTCGTCGACTATTAATCAATCGTTGTAAACGCGTTTAATTATGAATTCTTATTGCATAATGAGATGAAGAATTTAAAAATGCGGATCATCAATAAGTGATCGCTATTTACTTCCCGTAAATACGTTTCTATTTGACGAAAACATGTGAATGTTTAATGCTACTCCGTGGCTAAAGGTTCATCACATATTTTACTTTGATTGTTTTTTCGTCTAACATTTGTATGCGCATGACGTTTGCATTGCGATAATCCGCGTATTACAATCGTAATGTATAATCGTGACTGCGATACGTCTGCGATGACAAAAAGTTCCCTCAGCTTCGTTTATATTGTGATAGCGCAATTTTATTTTTATTGACCTCATTTTTTTTTTATATATTCCTCGGAACTTTTGCTACGCGTATACTTTTCAGAAAACATTATCGAAAAAATGAGCAACTCGGAATAATTGGCGATCAAGTCGGTCAAGTAAATTCGTCACGACACAACAGGAAACATATGCGTTTCGATGCAATTATTTACTTCGCGACATCATCGACTTTTCCCAGAAATATTTTCATGGTTTTGGCACGAGCGGGAGAAGCAAAAAGCGGAATTCGCAAGAATTCGTTGACGAGATCGTCATAAAAAAGAATCATTTTTTTTACGGTTTTAAACAAACTAGTCTCATGGTTACTCACAAGTGAATCACGAATTTTCTTAAAATCTCGCTCGAGTGACTCTTGAGTTTCGCCGAACTTGAAAATAGTAATATCACGCAAATACGTATAGCAACGCTACGTTACGAAAGAATGAGTCGATCTATACGCGTGATATAATGTCGCAAGATTGCGAATTCTACGGAGTGATAAATAGGTGAATGGTGCTTCCGAGTATTTCGGTGATTCAAGAAATCCCTCACGTACGAACGGAACGACTCGATTGAATTACTATTTGATGACCAGCGGAAAAATCAATGTCGATTAACAATTTTATCTTGCGCATAGCTGAATGAATGAAACGCGACTGGTATCTTGAAAGAAATGCGACTGAAGCTTCAGATCGCGTTGTTCAAGAAAGTTTCCAAATAGAATACGATCTAAATAGTTATATAACAGCGGACGCTAACGTGCCCTATTCAAATTTAGGTCGCCTAACAAATAATCTGTTTACAGCATTAGCGGAATGTTTTATGAATGATAACAATGTTATCAATTTTGGCATATCCGAGCGAGGCTCATAGACATCTAATTTGGTTTCGCATCCCTCTGAATTTCGCAATTAAACGCGTACTACATTTTGCAAGTCGGTCTAAGGCACGTACTTGAGGAGTAGAGTAATATCGTGGTCGGTGCAAACCACGAATAATTCCCCTTATCTAAGTATATACATACTTTCATGACGCGAATGAATCGCGCGATAACGCGAAACCCACCAACGCGTTAACGATTCCGATGCCATTTTATGACAGCATCATCGCAGATGACGTTAATATCGCAATTGTCGTCATACGATGACAGGTCGACTATTTGATTTGCAAGAAAAGAACTTTGCATTATCGATCACTGTCGTTTCAGTAATAATGACTGTCATATGTCGTTAGCAGGAGATATAAAATATATAAGAGAGAGAAGTCACAGTTGCTGTATATATGTATATGGACTGTGCAATTGTACGTCTAGTTAAAAAAATTATTCAGCAAAAATTAAAACAAACCAAACTACTTTAGAAACTAAAACAATAACACTGTCAGAAATGCACGTTACATTCTTTAGACTGTTGTACAATCGCGCACATAATTCGAGATAATCTCTTTTCCTCCTCTGAATTCTCTAAAGGGAATTTCAACAGTAGCTTCGAAACATAACTCGTAAGTCTCCATCATTCTGAGCAATGCTCAGTCAAAAGGATATTCAGCCAAATCAGCAAAAGGATACTCGAAACAAAATTATTGTTACGGATAAGAAGTTATTTTTATAGACACAGCTTTCGAACGCGTTAATTGTCGTAATCAGTCGAACGGTTCGGAACGTATTCGCTCGTTAGCGATGCGAAGCGCGGAGAGAGAGGTGAGGAAGAAGACAAAATGAACGGGCCATACGGAGGAGGATGACAACGATGCCTGAGCAAAAAGGAAGAAAGTATTTTTAGCGATTACACATTGTTTTGTTGACTGCTTCGGGCGACATTGAATCGCACACTCTCGTTGGGGACTGCGTACGGTTAAGTTAAAATTCAGCGATCTCGTGCGTATACGTTACAAAAGCGACACCCGTAATCTCGCGAGAGATCTCGATAGGCTTGCCTGAATAAGATTCCTTTCTAAGAGTGAAACAAAACTCGGGAGCCTCAGAGAAGATTGAGCAAAAAATATATATCGAATTTGACTTGCACTTTTTCGTGTAATCGTTTTGTTTTTCTAATGGCTTTTCATTCTCCTAAGATTATTAAGTTAATGAAATTAATTTAACGCAACGATAAATTCGAGCGTGACAATTTTCCTTTTCATATTTTAAAATAATTCCTTGGTTTTACTTCTTTCTCATTATCCTATTAAAAATGGTAAGATATTGGTAGTCGTATAAAAAATAATTTGAATCGTAGAAAATATGAAATATGATAAAATGTTAGATTTAATAAAAAAATAAATTATTGAACTGTGAGATACAGACATTAATTTTAATAACAAAACTGAAAAAGAAAACTCTAAATTTTGGAAGACGGTATTCAAATCCCCACAATCTATTATTTTGTAACATGCACCTTGAGCGTAGCCGTTAGCCGTAGCAATTAGAATTTTAGATACGTGGTTAATAGCGTGACTGCGGGTTTACAGAATTGTATGAGAAATTATCGAAAGCGTACAGACGTATCTGTAGCGTAATTTCAAGCATTCGGCCTGCTTCTTCACCCTTGCGTTTCGTGCTTCGTGACGCGGCTGACCCTACGCGGCACGGTTCACAGCATCGCCAGGCGGGTCGCGACCGTTTTCTCAGATAACGAATTCATTCACAACGGGCGACAACGACGACGATTCAAGCCCGACCAACCGGTACGCGTGACCTTACCGCACGAAGAAACTTGCGAACCAGTGATGGCCGTCGACACTTGATAAAAAATGTCAATACTCCTTTTTTTTATATCTTGACATTAATTGTGACATTGGTTACGGGTACGGTTCAATGCTTTTTAACAATATTTAAAATAAATGATGCTAGAAATAATTTTATCTCTACTTTCATGTCAATGTAATTTTTTCCTTTTTGCTAATTTATTTCAAATGACAAATGATGTACGGACGAATGTTTAACGAGAGTAAAAGAAAGGAGAAAAAGAAAAAAAATTAAGAGATGATAAATAGAAAAAGGAAAAAGTGGTTGTTTGTGAGGGGAGTGTAATACACTACGTCTGTATGGTGGCGGAGTAGGAAGGAAAGGAAAGAAAGAGAGAGCAGTCGATGCGACCCAAATAACACGAACTCCCACGTACAAACCGCACGACCAACGCATTCACTTTCAACGTCAGTGAATAACCGTGTCGAGATTGTCATTTATAGGCCGCCAAGCAAATTCGACATAGGAAAACAAAATTTTTTTTTAAGAAACTATTACTCACATTTTCCAAACGATGAAATCGCTCGAAAAATCCGAAAAAATTTCTATTTCTGAAGACTTACCTGCAACAAAAAAAAGGAATAAAAAATCAATGTTAGTTATGTAAAAAGAACAATAAATATCGATAAAATAAAATTTTCACGATAGAGTTTGCAATCGTTCGATAACAAATAAAAAAGAATGCACGAAAAATCGCTGAATCCTCGCTGAAAAATAAATAATTCTCGTGCGGAGAATCATGGTAAAATAACTCATCCATTATTAATATTACAAGCTATTCGTAAGGATTTTCTTTTCAACGTTGTCGGCCGCATTTGCGGAAGACCGATTTGGCAGGAGGTATCTTTGGCATCGATGTCGTGCCAGCCGGCGTGCCAGCTTGTCGCGATTAGGACAATGATCTCGTGTCATTGTCCGATAGCCCAGCATCCTCCCATCTTCTTTTTCGACAACTTGACAATCTTCGCGTGATCGTGCCCCGATATGCCATACCATCTGGATCAATTCAGAATTAATCCTCGCTTTGCTTCTCCCTATCTTTCGGAGTAAATAACACGAAATGCATCGGCGCAACTCAATTAATCCCTAATTGAGCTGTAACAATGCATTTCGTATTTACTCCGCCTACATGCCCTTAATATCGCCCATATTAGACATCTCGAATTATGCGGATTAATTGCTAGAAAATAGCTATGAATAGTATTTCATGTATATTCATTTTGTTACAATAAAGCTGAATAAGTAATCGGGGATGTCACGGTGAAAATGTAAGAGAAAATCTAAGGGAGGGTTTTGACGATCTATCATATCTTGCAAGCTCGCTTTATCGAATCGGCGCGATATGATTGATGAAAAATTGCACAAACGTGGAAAAACGAGGCGCGTACATTCCCTCGCTTCCGCGATCATAATCCAAGATGGATAGATATCGACAATTCTTTTTACTGCTAACGACACGTTTGATTAAATATCGGTCGAAATTTTTTCCCATTATCGTTCCGTGCTGCGTGTGTTACGGATGGATTCGCTCATTAAGGATACCCTGTAAGTATACAGGAAAGCATCCAAAGGCTCGTGCATCTGTCACCTGGCGCTGCCATGCTTCCCTCAACGCGTGTCCTGACTCACTCAATAATTGCGCAACGTTCACCGTCATCTTCATTATGAGTCATCGTCATCGTCCTACAAGGAGCTCAGTCATCTTCGTATAACGCGCTGGCTAATTACGTGTTAGGTAGAAAAATTCGTGTCTCGCGACTAATTTGGCATCTCCCTGCCTTTCGAGATCTTGTCGAAAGCGCGAGGGAAGAACGCGAAGAAAATCTAGTCTAGTCTCGAGATTTGGAAAAGAACTTAATAATTTTACAGATTATGTTTCCTCGTTTACATAACATTTGGATAACGTCAGAATTAAAAGTTAATTAATATTATAACAAAAATAAATACTTTCTTCTGTTGTTTAATTATAAGAATTTTCTAGAAATTTTCTACTTCTCAGAGAAATATTTAGATTTTACGATTTAAAGAGTGCTAAATGTTCGAACGTAGATAAAAATATGCATGATAATTAAACGCAATATGCGAGAGTACATTGCATCAGCTACTTAATATTGTCCGCCAGCTAGGAAGGAGGGGGGAGGGAGGGAAGGAGAAGCGGGATAGCTCACGAAGAAAGCCCAACACGCCGAAGGGTTGGCCAGAGTTGAAGGTGGTGGAGTGAGAGGCCAGAGAGAACGAGGATAGACGCGGAGGAGTAGGAGAACGGAGACAGAGAGGAGGAAGATGGAGACAGGGAGGCTTAAGCAGGGGGCAGCAGGTGATGCGCCAGGTGGAGGACGATGGCGCGTGCGCCGTTTTGCCCCCCGCCTTCCGGTCACGTGCCCGGACTCCACAACCCCTCGCCCCATCTCACTCTTTCTCGTCGCGGTAATCTTTTTTTACGTTCGGTTTCTTCCTTTTTTCCAGAGCCGACGACTAAGATACTTCGGCACTTTCGTTCGGCCCAGGCATAATAAGTGGCAATACGTAAAAAATGTTAATGCGCTACGCATCGAATGGCCACGCGACTCTTAACGATCGTGTTGAAATTCGATGGCGAATTTGTTGAGCGTCCCGACGGAGCAACTTGTTTAAGAATTGTGTATATAATATTGCAAGAGCAAAAGTATTAATTATTTACAAAGATATTTAAACAAAATTATCTTTAATTAAAAAGTATCATAAAAGGTAGTTTTTTTTCTTATTATGAAATATTGATAAAACTGATGCACGTCATTTATATAGAATCTTCCTCGCGAGCAATCTCGTCGATTTACCGTGATACATCAAATAAGCGCGCCGATGGCAAAACGAGAGGCTTGTTTTCCTGTTGCGCTGCGGCTTTTGGCGGCAATATGCGTTTCTTGCTTCGCCGGAGACTTAGCAGAACCGACAGATGCCAGTCGGACGGAAAAAGTAAAAAAGAGCAACGTGGATGGGGGATGAGCCTCCGCTGCTCGCACGACTGTCTGCGCGGTGTCGATTATCTTTTGTATTTATTTGGCCGGGCTTTTATTGCTCTTACTCGTTCGCTCTCCTCCTCTCCTCGGGCTCGCTTCTCGCTCTCTTTCGCTCGACCGCGAAAGCACGTAGGGCGTACGAACGGACAGGAAGTCAGATAACCATCGACCCTTACGCCTGGCGTCTTCGAGAAGCGAGCCCTCCGTTCGAGAGAGATTCCTTCTCGCACTCTCGAACTCGTGGCACTCGCATAAACGCGTGCTCGGGGCATCGAAAATATTTATCAGACACGCGCTTTCTAGCAGTCCCCAGCAAAAGTCGATGGATGATTTTAACGTTATGCAATATAACATACATTGTGTTTGAATATGTGTAAAGACAACTTTTAGCAGACAACTCGTGAACAGTCAAAATAAGCTATTGTCATACTGATCTATGGATTCAGATCTATTTTAAAAAGAAAGTTTTCAAAGAGGAATATATATTTGTGAAAACGAGAGCGTGCAAAATAATCCTCTACGATATGTAAAAAGATATTTAAAAATGTTTTTGAAAAATATACGATCAATAATCTGCGTAGATAAAAATAAAACAAAGTTAGAATATGGACGAATATTTTTCTATCGAGAATTATTGCAATAAAGAAGTACATTCGAATGTTCCAATATTGCGTTCAATGAAATTTTTGCGAAGGCGAAATGGGCTCCAAATTGTTGCAAGATGATCCGTAAAGCAGAGGGAGGGTGCGGGAAGCGAATCCTGAATATACCTTGTGTACAGACATACGATGCCTGCTGGATAACCACGTGGCGCGTGTGTCAGCTGCGATACGAACGACGGTAACCCGGGTTCCTGTCAATGCCGTTTGTACGCGCGTGAAGGAAGCTGCTCGAGCGGTTGCTCCTTCAATTTCTTTGCCGAAAAAGAGAGAGATAAATAGCGGTAGATAGAAAGGAGAGCGCGATGATGAAAAATCGAGAGCGAGGATAGAACGGTCAGAGAGAGAGAGAGAGAGAGAGAGAGAGAGTCGTGCGGCAAGATGGTAAAGGTAAGAAAGTAGGTGTACTGGTGGCGTACGCGCAACCTGGCTACCTGTACCTAATCTAAATTTCTCGGTTCCACCCATAGGGCCCATCGGGCCAGCACCCTGGAGCGATGCACGCGCTGCTACGCGGAAAAGGGAGGAGGAAGAGGGAGGAAAAAGGTGCACGGCACTAAGAAATCACTTCATCGCGGCAGATGCTACCGCGAGGTGTACGGAAGAGGGTAGGGAGCAGGAGAGAAAGGTAACTCGGCCCAATTTTTTTTTTCTTCTTTATCGTGACACGCTCGTGCGGAACTTGAGAACGTGTCCAGGAAATGTGCATTTATTTTCTCAGTTTAATATTCGTGAAAACAGGAATTTTTGATTTAATAAAATAAAGCAGGATAAAATATTTCAGTAAAAATGTGTTGTAATAGAAATTATATATCGAGTCTTTGTCATGACTTTTAATATATTTAATATATTTATCATTAAAGCTAAATGCAGTTAATTGAACTTCTAATTAAAATTTTATTAAAATTCGACTAATTCAATGTTTAAATGTTACTTTTCGTATCTTTAAAGTTTAATTTGTAAAATGCTCACATTATTTGCGATTGTTTAAAAATTGTTTTATATGTAGATATGTACAATAGATTTTATTGCAGAAAGATATTCATCAGTTAATTGTCACTTTTTCATTGTTTCTAATATACCAACGCAATTCTCATGTTAATCAAGTTTAGACAGATGACGCGTTGATAAATTGATTCGATATCGCAAAATACATTCGAGTTTTACAATGCGCAAAAAACGAATGCCAGCTCTCGGATGGATATAAACTCATCATTATCAAAAGGGATCATTAGTTACTCACGAAGGTAGGTTGCATGATCGACATCAATAAATGCGATGACATACAAGGTGTTTTCGAGAAGACTTGGACATGTATCATGGTCTTGATTGGATGATCAGACTTGGACATCCATCGATCGTTTTATTTATAACAAAAGCATTAAAGCAGTATCTTTCATACACAAAGAGCTAGTATTCCATAATCATTATATTTAAGGACTATCTTGAAGATAATGAAGCAATATAACATACAATCAGAGTCTGATACGAATCCTATACGAAATTGAATAATGAAAGTATTAAGAGAGAAAGATGCGTATAGATACGATAGAAAGGATAGAATTCATTTAATGAATCAATTCAATCGTATAATTTTCGTAATAGGGTCTTTATCTTTTTTTTTTCCGAAACGTAATCTCATCGACAATTTATATAATATCTGTTCTGAATACACAATTTGCGTTAGTTTGTTATCTCGTAAAAACATAATTAAAATATTTCCGAGTAGATAGCCACGTGTAAGACATGGCTACTTACTTCAGTTCATTAGTAGCTGCGATATGATCAAATTACGCATGTTATTAGCAACCAATTAAAACAGAAGATTCATTATGTTTTAATGAAAACATTCCTTCAGTATTTTAATAAAACTCCTGGGCTTTCTTCTAACAATATATTTTTTTTCATGAAGAATAAGTAAACATTTATAACAATAAATTAGTAATATTTTACTTTATCTTATTCTTTCATCCTGAAATGAATCTATATTCGAGAAAAATTTATGCAAATATGAGAGAGAGAGAGAGAGAGAGAGAGAGAGAGAATAAACGGGGACGGAGGGAGGGAATGGAGCAAAATGTGAGAGGAAGAACTGGGAGAGGGAGCGAGAAGGAAACCGAAGGAAACACATGCCGTGAAGGCTCGTGCCACGACGATCTAAGGCGTATCTCGCGAGCAGTTGCAGCTGCCTCACCGCGCGCGCGGCACAGCCGCAGCACAAACCGCCCTGTTGAGAGGCCCTGTCCTCCCCCCGTTCTCCGACGCGTCGCGTTTCTCGACCTACGGGGCACGCGGCGCGGCACCGGAGGGGCCCACTGCGTCCTTAAAACGAGCCCATCGTCCCCGGGCACCTTCCCTTCGCCGCGTCCGAGCTCCTTCCGAAGCCTCTCTCTCTCTCTCCCCCAAAAACCCCGCTACCGATCGCGCCGCACGAGGTGCCGGTCGAAAGGTGGTTAGACGCTTCGAGGGGGAGAGGGTGGGACGCACTTCGCACCTGGACTCTTCCTTCGTAGCGCGTGCAGAAACGCGAACGTGCATGACGGCGGCGGCAATTGGCCTCTCCTTCTATTTCCTTCTCTCTCCTTTTACCGCAGTCTCCCCGTGCCAACGGCAATTAAGAACCTGCCGCGCGATTGTCTTCCTCCGGGTGCAACAGACTGACTCATACCACTGTAATCCTACAGTGATGCGATCAACGGTCTTACAGACGGACACTAAATTCTTTTTTATTTATTAAAGTGGACCTATGAGTTTCGTCTTAAAATATGTTTTTTATTGCATGCTTTGGTAAACAACATATAAAAAATCTAAAAAAAAAAAAAAAAGTTTATATAAACTTCCTCAAATAAACCGTCAGGTGTTTCAGAAATTAAGCTCGAAAAAGTGGTATAATTATTAAATCAGTTTGTACGTTTATACACTCCGTTAAAGATGTGGCTGCAATCGCATTGAAAACTTGTTTCACCGATATATTTTGGTAGCGGACAGACGAACCAAGAGGGAAAGAGAGAGAGAGAGAGAGAGAAAGCGTCAGAAGCTGTATGCCTGGTCGAACAAATTTGATCGTTGTCGAACGTTTGACAGCGATTGGGCAGAGATATATTCAGTTACCGGGTTTAACGCGGGAGTCTAGAGTCGTAACATGATAACCAATCGCCTCACCTCTGTTCTTTTTCGAAGAAGAACCGGCCGTGGCGTTGAATCCAGTCGCCTAATGGATCAACGAATCGTTTCGTATTATGCGAGAAATTTTATCGAACATCTCGAGAAAGCATCAACCAAAATCTACCGAAAGTACATTATATTGTCATAAAATCATATTGCGAACAAGAACAAAGGAAAGAAGTAATTTCCAGCCAGTAAACTTATAACATTCACAAGTTAAAAGTTAAAATCGTTAAAATATTCATCTTCTACTAAAAATCTGAAATAATAAATTTGGGTCATTTTATTTCCAATATATTATATCTAGATATATCGTTAGAGTTTTTGTTCAGCGATTCAGCCCTTGGGCAGAAATAAAACCGTGCAAATTTCCTTATTAACGGACCTGACACTTCTCTTTGTGCTGCACCTCTCAAAAGCTCTCTAAGTGATACTCAAAATAACCGTCCAAATTTCTTTCCCGCTCAACTCACCTAAACTTCTTTTATTTCCGAAAACAGCTCTCAAATGATACTCGAATCCACCGTTTCTCAAGCTGTTGATAAAAGATTCGATCGAGCTATTTCATCCTCGGTCCTCTCGGCGAATGAAATAACCTGGGAGTTTCGTCACCGTGACCAAGAGAGAAAAGTAGAAAGAGGTGGCGAAGAAGGAATACACAGTGGAGAAACACTTAGGTGCCATCGTGTTTAATGCACGTCAAAAGGCTTTCGTCCTCGTCATCATCGTCGTCGTCGTCGTTGCCACAGTCGGATTTCTCTCTGAAGGAAGTTCTTTAACGTTGTCCCAATTCATGGAACGTTTGCGATGAGATAACCGATGAAAGATGTTGATCCTAGTATATCGCGATGGCGTTGCAGAGAGAGAGAGAGAGAGAGAGAGATATACCGCGAATTTATCGATGTCGGCTTAACGCGAGGAAATGCGGTAGAATCGTGCTTCCTTTTGACAGAATCATTCATTTTCGACGGCATTACTTTTCTTTATATTATTTTATATTGTTATAGTAATAAATTAAAATTAGGGCTTTTTGCTAATGTTCGTTGTTATTTGCGATATTTATTTTATGCCAATTATTTCGTAAACCTTTTTTTGCAGATACACAGAAAGAACAATTTTGTTGAATTACACAAATCTGAAGATAATTATGTTAAATCAATAAAAAAATTGTATCGGATGTTTAACTTGATTGTTAGAACGTCAAAACTGTTTGCACCAACATTATCATGCTTGATCAAATATAAAATCATTTTCTGATCTATAGCTAATTAAATTTTTTAATGCTGCAGTAAAATTGTTCTTTCCGTGCAATAATAAACATTTTTTTTCCTGGACAATATTTTGATTCATTGTGTTTATTAGAAAAAAAATAATGGAAAAATTAATGCACAATTAAATGCGTATACTGATGAATAAGAACTGTTTTTATATTTGTTTTACGAGTGTCCTTATTTAAAGCCTAAAATCAAAGTTCGCGAGTAATAAGTAATACGGAATCAAGAGGAAAATCGGCAACATCGTTGCAAGAACACGCTTCCAACAGATCGTTATTGAGGGTCACGTAGATTATTCCGGGGCGGGCGTCATTTCCGCGTGGGCGTGTGCCGCTTCAAGGGGATGAACAGGGGAAACGACGACAAGGACAACGAAAGGGAGTGTGATTATCCCTCTCACGTTGCTCTAGGATTAGATCGCGCCAGACACGACAGCTGGAGTGAATTTTTGAAATTCTATATGGTGTCTATTTCCTACGATCCTCCGAAACTACAGAATGAACAGCCCCGATCTTCGTCATCGTCTCGCTATCATCACAATATTACACATTTACCATATAAAAAAATTCTGATTTATGCATTACTGTTCAATTATACATTTATGCATTAATTAAAGTTCCTATTTGATATTTCCTACTTGTATATTTTATTGTATTTATTTTTCACACACAAGCGTTTTAAATGGCGACATTAATTTGTGATTCATATTTCTATTAATTTTCCATAGTATAAATATTTATATTATAAATATATTTTAACGTTTTTAGGACAGTAATAAATTTTCCTATTCAATATGAATGCGCCACTTGAATTTATTCCCGCAAAGTCACCCCATAACTAAACGAAATCATAATCGTAGCCGGTAACGTATATATCTAGAGGAGCGCACACGTCGCGGCATCGTCTTACAAATCTACATAGACTACGAATTAAACATTACGATTTAAATGGGAGAGGCGAAAACGCATGGCACGGGGGCATCGTTCGCACGCGTGTTTGCGAAGGGCGCAGTGTGTAAATTCGCATCTCGAAGCCACTGTTCCGAAGAAACGCTGGTCGTCGATCGCTGCAACACTCTCTCTCTCTCTCTCTCTCTCTCTCTCTCTCTCTCTCTCTCTCACTTTTCGCGCACACTCGCATCAGCCGGGCAGAGCACCCCAGAAGCGGCGAGACCCAGAGGGTGCATCGGAATCGTAGAGGTCCGAGGGTAACAAACGCGAGTAAAATGGATAAAGGCTACACCTGGCCTCCGGATGGTCGACGGCGGCACGCGCTACTCCTCCTCTCTCTCTCTCTCTCTCCCTCTCCGTCGCTCTTCTCTCTCCCCACGAATAAGTCTCGTTTCTACCCGAGTGTACACACCTGCCCCTCACCGACACGCATGCACGTTGTTACGGCCGTACGCGCAGCAAGGGTCGTAAACGCACACGGATTACTCCCGGCGATGCCGGTGGTGTGGAGGATGTGGAGAGAGACAGGCAGCCACTGCCGTAACCGGAGCGTAGAGCACCCTAAGCCCTTGTTTCGGGGATAGGGGAGAGACCATCGATATCAAAAAGGAATGATGTGTTTTTAGATTACCCTCTTAAATGTTTTGAAATTTTTGAACTAATATTCACCTACACTTGCTAGAAGTGGTATCCGTATTTTTCTTATAGTTTAAAAGTCACTTTGAAATAATTGAGTCTCTCTCTCTCTCTCTTTCTCTCTTTATAAAATAATCTGTAGCAGAGATTTTCATTTTTCATAACTATCGAAATAATTTTTAGAATTATCTAGAAAGCAAAAGTATTATTTTTAAGTACTATTTATAGATAATCTTCATGACTATATAGTCATGTATATAAAATATCTGTAAGTTTAATACTTATATTTTAATAGTCATATTTTTTTAAGTAATATTTGTTACATTATATTATAATAATATTTCTTAATCAAATCAAATTGATCTTGTTTTAGAGTGGCCACATAGACTACAATGTTATAACACGCGTATTAATTAAAGCAATTGCCAAATGAAATAATCATATCTACGATAGAATCAATTTAAAACACTATAATAAATTTTTGTGACGATGCATTTGGCCTTTCGCTTATAAAAATTATATTGTTTTATAATATTTAAAAAAATTTAAAAACACAATTTACTTAAAAGAAAGATTCAGAAAAATGTCTCGTTCGAAGCTTAAGAACTCTGTTACATATCAAAATAATCGTCACAATACTTAAGGCGGTATTCAAAAACACGGTGATATGACAAACAGAAAAAGTTCCGTTTCTAATCACGCAAAGGCGATACTCGCGTTTCGATAAATTTGTTATTTTCGCTCATTCACGATAACACTGATATAGGTAATTCTCTTGTTATGAAGATCGAACGTTTAACTTTAATTGACATTTGAAAAAACACCCGGCCCTGCCGACAGAGGAGACGAACGGGACAGACACAAAGCGAGAAGTTGCACGAGAGAGCAAAGACCTAAAAGCCGGCTGCTAGCGGTGACGCGACTGTTTTCGTAGCTGTTTCCGTTGGCGCTACCCTCGCCGCAGCTTCCTCTTCGTTAGCCTCGTCGATCCGGCGATCCCTTAATCCCTCCTTGGTTGGCGCATCGCATCGAAAAAGTAGTCACGCACATTTTTTTTCAAGACTCTCCCCAGGACATTTTACAATACCACACCGCGGAAACGTTTATCCGAGCAACTGATTGAAATCATTGGATTAAAATTTAAGCTGGAAATCCCCTGTAAGTTTCTATAACTTGAGATCTCTAAATTAGATTTTATTAAATTTTAACTTATAATGATTAAAATTTAGAATTTAACTCGTAAAAAAACTGCTTTTCCAAATAAATTTGTAACTTCGTTCTAATTGATTTTTGTTATGCAAACATATTTATGTAAGTGCAACGAATTTCTTTTTTTAGAAAAAATAAGTACTTCTTTTTGGACATAAACTTTGGAAATAAATAAAATAAAATGAATGGCCTGAGTAAAAGAGTGTTA
This sequence comes from Solenopsis invicta, assembly GCF_016802725.1. Lineage (NCBI taxonomy): Eukaryota > Metazoa > Arthropoda > Insecta > Hymenoptera > Formicidae > Solenopsis > Solenopsis invicta. Next base: position 8,873,573 of record NC_052674.1, on the reverse strand, counting down.
CTCGGCGTTTGCATATATTCGCGTGTGTAAATGCAAAATTTTCACATGGAAAAGTAAAGAACGAAGGATGCGAATCGAGCAACAAGCAAGCGAATGAGCGATAATCGGTGTGGACGAGTGCGCGTTATTAAAAGTTTACCAGCTTGCGTTTTCTACGTTATCGCGACACCATTAACGAGACTAGGGGACCTTAATGACCATTTTCCGTGGCAGATGTCTAAAGGTGTATCGTATATTGAACGACGCTGCTCGTTGTCTCGCATCTCTCGGCTCTGAAGAGTTATTAACGTATGATGGTTATACTTCCGAATGGAGACAGAGATGCGGAAAAAGTAAGTGGATAGTAGGTAAGACGGGTAACGACAAGAAGAAGGAACGAAACCGGCAGATGGTCATAGTGCGTAGGGCGCGTGCCTCGGTCGGCTTTACGACGATTTCTTTCGATAGAGGCAATTACGGATACTGGCACATCGTAATACCCGGCACGAGCGATTATTTATTCCTCGCACGCACCTCTCGTCTACATCTTCTTCAATAGATTTGCCAAATCAATAGCGTCAATTGCATAATCCGATATAAATTCTTTTTCCTCCCTCTCTCTCTCCCCGACTGTGATTTCTGGAAAAGAAAAACAATCTCCCGCGGTTACGATCTCTCCCATTGTAGTGACGGCGTACGTTATTGACGAACTGCCATTTGTTTTTACGCATCATGGTAAATGTTTCAGTTATTTACGCATGCAACATATTGACACGATGCAATGTTTACCGTGCTAGAAAATTCGCATCGGCCAATGCGCTCTCTTTCATTGCTTTGCGTCGCGCAATATCATGCAATCATGGTGCTATTAAAGGTGACGTTACTAAATCGTAACCTTCCCAATCTCTGCCCTTAAAAGTGAGTTTAAATTCTTATCTATCCAAAATCGTGCCCACGTGATACCATGATAAAGGATTAATTCAATATTGATTTACGATTATTATGAACATTCTACGCAGCTATCTACGCGATAGCTATGACAAATGATTATTTTTACTAATTGAACTCGGACATCAATATCATAAATAATAAAATTGCATGCATAATAAAACAGCGATTTCTTGGAACGGTAAATAATGTTCTTCTAATGTTGTATCATTTTTATTTCCGCCTCTTTAACGAAATCAACTGTTTTATCTTCGTAATGAGTCCATTCATGCGACATAACGAACGAATAAATAAATGATATTTCCTAACAAATAACTCCTCAATTTCTCATCAGGTAATAATTTTGCAAATGAAAAGCGGGAGTGAGCGACCAACAGCGGATAAAGAAAAAGCAGAGTAACGATCGGAAAATCATGCCATCTGGCCGAAAGCTGTGTTCACACTGAACAATGTCCGTATTATCTATTCTCCGCAGTGGCAACAGAGGCACGACATAGCAAATATTCGACGGCCGGGATCGACCCAGTCGAACCAAATTTCGTCGTTTTTGACTCACATCACTAACAGCGCAAATCGAATTGGTGGCGTGCGCGTTAGAGGGTTGTAATCTGCGATAAAGGACCTTCGTGGCCTGCCAACGGCTATTTATAATAGAATTAGAATCTGCCGTTGTAATGGTAACGGTGAATAAAGTGCAGCGATATTTCTCAGTGTGCATCAATTTAGAATGGTTTTATGAAGAAATTGCTTGTATACAATGCTTCGTGTAAATTATATGATTAATGAATATGGATAAAAAGTTACATAAATAAAAAGTGCTTTATCGATTAAATTTACATAAGCGAGTTTTACGTAACTTATAGATTCATAAGGACTGAATCTCTAAAGCTCTCTGGCAAAGTGTATTGAATGTCAACAACTAAAAAACAGAAATAATTTCACCTCGCCTCTAATGATGTCATTAAAATAAAATTTTAAATAATAAAAACAAATTATATAATATTTTAAAGATCAGAATATAGAAAGAGAGACTTGAAAGAAAGTAGAATAAGTAATGTGAAAACGATACTTGTTCATGATGTATGAAATGTCATAACGTATTTTTCACTTTTAATATATAATGTGTAACAAATGACAAAATTATTAAGTTTCGTTCAATTGTTAAGACTCTTTCGATCGCTTTGATGAAAAGGAAAATTTTCCCCCATACTTCTGCCAAACTTTCCAGACAAACGACAATTCTAATATAAGAAGCGAGCAGACGATGTAATAAATATAGCGAAAAGGAAGGGACACAAAACGACGGTACACGTGGAGGGCGTAGCAGGAAGTCGGAAATGTATTGAAATTCCAGAACTCGTTAAAGTATCGCGCCCACACGCTTCGGTCCACTTTCGGCGGCGAGTCGCGTCGTCCTCGGCGGTGGCGTCGCCGTCGCCGTCGCCGTCGCCGTCGCCGTCGCCGCCGCCGTCGTCGTCGTCGTCGTCGTCGTCGTCGTCTAGACTCCTTGCAGACATGACCTAAGGCCCGGATTAATTTTAGCAGTATTTTGTTTCGTCTGCCGGCCGGTGTCGTACGCACACGGCGCACCATCCGGACAAACCCGTCGTAACGACCCGCCGCCCCTCTAACCCGTTCGGTTATTCCGATATATTTCCCATGCACGCGTAACGCGCGTTTCACGGAACTACGTCGCGACGTCGAAAGCGTTAGCGCCCGTCTTGAACAGTTGCCGATGATGATTCTACTTGCTCATCAACAATTCTCGTTTCTCTGAAAAGAGATCGCCAGGTTGTTTCGACGATAATGGATAGTTAGGTTGAACGAATGGCGCACAAAAGAACAAAGAATCCGTGTTCTACGCGCGTTTAACGGATAAATTTAGCTGCAGACGAATTTTATTCATGTCATCTGATGTGTGGTATATTCGAGGTAAACACAGGATTAAAGTCAAGCGGTCACGTTTAACGTTAAGCGATGCGAATAAAGATCAAAGTGTCAGGAAGATATGCCTTCGCGCGAAAATGCTTTCAAGATAAAGAGATACGCCACGGGGTTTAATATTAGCGTACGCTTTTACCGTGTATTAATTTTTTACGTGGAAAAAATGAATTTAATACCGTGAGTTTCACGGGGGTAGAGCGAGCGCGTATGTCTACGATATTCTTCGTCGAGAAGAGTCTTGGTTTCTACGTCAACCCCGACGTCTCCCGGGATCATGTACACCGGAAGAAACTACATGGTTACACGTGGAATCCTGTGAGCGCGTAATACGCGAACGTTATCCCTAACCGTGCGTAATCAGAAACCGTCCAATAATGCGTCAGCAATTACGAAACACGTCTATTAATTACTGCATCGTATTGGAGCAATTACGACACACTATCTCTTTCTATTGATCTAGAGATAAATCGTCAATTTGATCGACTTACACTATGAAAAATGTCGTTATATAGAGCATATAATGTATCTTAAATATGCTGAAAAAAAGCTATCCAAATAAATAGGAAAAAGTTGCTGAATACGGTCTCCAAAAACGTACCTTATCAATATTTTATATTTTTACTTTATATGAGCAATGTTTAATGACAAAAATAACATCAAATATGAAATATATTTAAAAAAATAGCAGTGGTAACGCATTCGACGTACTTTCCCCTACATCTGTTTAAATGTACACTTTTTATTTGTATCATTTTATGCAACACCTTTTATATTGTTTCGTAAATGATAAGAGGATTAAACTTTGGGCAATACGAACTAAGATCAGGACGTTTCTCTTGAAAGTTTGATGTATCTTTTCGTGGAAGGTCCGATTATGTTCGATCGCGTATGCTAATATTCTTCGTCTACGGTCTCGTGCATGGACTACAGTTTGCGAAAAAAAACAACGGCGGTTTCACCGGCGACTGCGGCAGCACGCTATTTCCGCTTTTTGCCTAGGTCCACTTAACCGCGAGGCGAATCGAAAACTCCTCTACCGTAGAAGATTTATATTTTTCCTGTAGTTACATACGCGTAATAATTCCTGGAATTTTTAATAAGGTCACAGAGATTTTCATCGCAATAATTTATTCGGTATAAAGTACTTGAAGGCTTAAGAAATGTGCGTGCAAAACATATAAACATGAATAACGTTGAACGTTATTTATTTGAAAAAAATTTACTTTCTAATGAAAATCTTTGCCCGTTTTATATTTCTCAAATATAAAATGTCAAATGCAATGATTATTTCGTTTATTGCACAAATTATTTAAAAAAAAAAAAAAAAAAAAAAAAATTGTTAGTATTTCGAAAGATTATGCCATTAATGAAATTCTTTACAATATGTGAAATGAAAAATGGGAATGATGTAATCTCTGTACTTTTACAGTATATAAAAAGAACACTTGAAAAAAATAGCTTTTTAAATATATTTTGACGCTTGCAGCGATTCTTGCATCGATTCCTATATTTTGCAATGATAATGTTCTCGATGACCTCGTGTTTGCGAATACATGGGAGTGTACCCGCGTATATACTTGCTTCGAAGTTCGCTCATCCGAGACGCGTCCAAATGCCCCGAACGAGAGAACGAAGACAAATGAAGAAAACGAAAAAGAGAGAAAGGGAAAGAGACAGATAGGGGAAGGGACAGCATAAAGGATACCGCAAAGAGAAGGAAGGGGGATGGTCGCACATACGGGACAGAGAGCGAGAGGCCGGATGACGATGACCTCAAACGAGGCGCCCGGCAGTTGAAACGGCGTAGAGAGAAGGGAGGACGCGACGCCGCGCGCCGCGACGCTGACGCACCGTGTATATTTGGCTAGTCCGCGCTCACAACGTCCGAATCATGCATAGCAGCTTCTTCTTCTCGTAGTAGGTAATACGTTCGAGCGAATTCTGTCTACACCGATATGAGCCGTCGGGCGGAAGGGTACGAGACTAAGAATAAGCATTTGAAGAAATTGGAAGAAAACGCGACGTTTTCAACGGAGGAAGTTCATTAAACTCGCTTAACATTTTACGAGAGAGAAATCTGAAAAAGAACTGAACGATTTTCGAAAGCTAGGAATATATCATTATATTGTGTTTCGGTAAATTTTATGCATCATAAATATATATTATATGTATAAGATATCATCTCGTGAAGAATAATTTCAGGAAATAAATCACAGAGCGGTTTAACTTGAAATAAATTATTGCTTCTTCCAACCAGTAACTTCTATTTAAATAATCACCTCTTTGATCAATTTTTAAGAAAAAAATGACACTTAAACATAGCATTATGTACACGCGAATATAAACAGCAATTACTTGAGTATTACGAGAGTCTTATTCAAATAACCCAATAATCAGAACGTTGTGTGGTAACTAGTGTGGCAGTAGTTTCGTATGTTAAAATAGTAATAATGGCCTATCTACTTATTATGGAATTGTGCGTGTTTCCGATTTCACCTACTTCGTGTAACTGCTTATGTGCTGGCTATAATTATACTGAAAATATAATGTACACTCTTTTATATATATCTCCAGTCATCAAAAGAACTACTGGACCACTGTAGTATCGAGCGTAAAATGAATTATTCATTATTAATTATCCAATATGTAATCATGAGACTGAATAGAGAATCACGGTGAAGCGCAAAATAATGACGGGCAAAGCGGAAGATATAAATGCTATTGCATAGCGACACATCGACGTAATCTACGCTATGCGTTTGGATTAATCGATAGCGATCTCTCGCACGATGTACATCGTCGTACTCTCGATTTTTCCATGCCAACGTCACGATCGCTGAGAGGATGCTCCGCGTATGTTTTTACTTAGCTTTTATACGGCCAACACTTGCATATTTCCGTATATGTCGTAAAATATTTGCCAAAGCGAGAAGAATGGAGTCATACAACATAAATGACGGATTTTTGGAGGTCTGAAACGAGCGTTACTTACCGGTCGAAGTTCTTTTCCGAACTGGCGTGTTGCTGCAGCCGGTTAATTTGAAAGAGCTGTTCGTCTCCTCCGCCTTCGTCACCTCCGCCCCCGCCCCCGACACCGTCCCAAACATCGGTTCTGGATCCGTCGGAGCTTTCATTACTGTCATTGACCTCTTCGTCATCCTCGGCTTCCATTGCTGCACATACGATAGATTCAGAATTAGAAAACAAAATTTTAATTTATTGCTATAATAACAATATATTCAAGGGTGAAAAGCGAGCAAATTAAGTTGTTTTATAAGTAATTTAGGTGTCAATTTACATATATCACGGGACAAGTCTTAACTCAGTCTTCTTCAACCGCATATTAGATTAGAAATTGTAAATTTTTACTCCAAAAAAATTGTAATAAGTAGATATGATTTTTAGATAATAAATATAAAATATAGAAAGCAATATATAAATAAAATACAAAAAATTGAAATTTGAAAAAAATTAAAGTCTGAAATTAAAGTTCGATGTCACAGTAGCTAAAGCTAGAAACCCCTTTCGATAAGAATTACAAAGTGACGTCCCCGAATTTTGATAGAAACCGTTATTTTTCAACAAACTAATCGATTTAATACCAATTTAGCCCTTATTGTCAGAAAGATTAACAAATTGATCAAACTGTCAAATTATACAAAAAATTTCTTTTCTGTGATCAGATTCAAGAATTCTGTTCTTCTAACGTGTTGCAAGTCAGAAATAATTTAAAACTTATTTCTATTACTCAATATTTACAACATGCATTTACAACACGAAGCAATTATGACGAAAATGATAAAGATTATTTAACAGGCATTTTAGATTTTTGTTTCAAGAAAAAAATCAAGATACTAATGTATATACAAAGATTAATGCTATAAAAATAAACTTTCTATCTTTAATAATATTGATATGAAAACATAGCATTGTTGATTAAAAATTAAATTTCGCACCATAACTATTTCCGATTTTTGTTGAAAAATAACGCCAATCTAACTTTTTAACTATTATTTCGTGACTTTTACTAGAGTCTCTAGTTAAAACAGCATACACCTCCAAATCATAAAATATATGGAGATATATGGAAAATAATAAATTGTCAGAGAATTAAAATTTAGATAGAAAATTAAAATTGCGGCATATCGAATTTTCATATAGAACTGAGACTGTCTCTTATTCATATACATACATACATACATATATATTGAAGGGAAAAAAAAAACAGGATGGCTTTTACTATAACGTGACAAAATCAGTTATTTAAAATTGTCATCTATATGTTGTCATTATTTATATTATTCATGTTTACGAATATAAATTTGAAAATAGAAATAATACAATCTTAACGAGCATATTTATACTACAAACATAAATAAATTCTCAATCAAATAATGTTCAATCGCAATAATGACACGACAATTGGCGCGTTTTCGTACATTTCTTAAATTTAACTTTAACGAAATTGTACTGTTCCGTTTCCTAAAATAAGCGTACAAATTTTAAGGTAATTTTTCGAAATAATTTATCGGAAGAATGATCTTCGACAAATCGTTCACATTGACCTCAGAAGAATGACCGAATCGATCGTAGACAGATCGTACGCCCGTAATTCGATTTCTTTTTATCCGCCATGAAGAACGAAGCCACTGACTGCGGAAGGGTCGGCGAATGTAACGAGTACGATGGCAGCGACAGGTGATGCGATAGCAGCAAGGAAACGATTCAAAGGAGAAGATATCACGGACATCCCCGAGACTTTGAACGAGCTCGCCCCTACTTAAATCTCCGCTCTTCCTCGCTATCCTCTATCTTGCCTGCCCTGCAATGCCCCCGTTTGTGATTTTCTTCGCCCTTTACACTCCCGTTTAGTATTGATTTCTATCGATCTTCCCTTTTTTTCTTTTTATCTATCCCATTTTCCCATTCTATCTGTTCAACGAAAGGTAATGAACTAAGACAAACAGTTATTGGTTACCGGCCATACTTGAGTTCATGAGCTTCCAATTAGGTTAATTCTTGCGCTTATGCCAAATTATTATGACAGTGCATTCCACATTTCTCTAACGATGATTACAGAGTAATCACATAATAATTATCGTAAATAATGAATGCGAATAAATATATTAAATAAAATTATAATCATTCTTTACTTATAAAATCGTATTTAAAATCGTTTTCCCTTCCCGTATATTATGTCGTATATTTCTCTGAAATATAGATTATATTTTCATAGTTAAAGCAATTTCTTTCTTCTTTGATTGTTAAAGAAATATAAGCTGAAAAAGCAAACGGAAAAAGTAGAATAAAAACGACACGTGCCTTAGTAAGTCATCGAAGAAGGAAAAATATATAAAGAAAAAAGAAAAACCAATACAAGGTACCAAAAAGAGAATCGATATATTGATTTCTCATCTGATATTTTTGCCTATCTGATTGTGGGCTCTTTTATCGCAAAATTCGATCAGATATACCAGCTTTTCTATCTAAAACGAGTATCCACTCTTTTCAAAACTATTTTCTTTATTGTACTACACAATCTCCGATGTATTACTCTTTTATAATAATATATCGATCGGAAGAAGATAGAAGCTGGCTCCAAAAGTTCAATATGTCGTGCACATAAAAATTTTTCTAAATTGTAACATAAATTAGAAAACATTTTTTGGCCTTATTTCCCCTGCATTAACTTTATCCATGAACTATTATTTCTGTCAAAGAAGTACATGTTTTTGTCATTAATTATGTGCAGTAAACTGTGATACAATCGGCGAAGAAATAATGTTGAGAAACATAAAATAAATGTATTGCTTTTTGAAGATTATTTAGAATATAAAATAATTACTTTTGTTTTATTATATAGGTACTTATATATCTATTGCATTTATCTTTTCAGAATAATTAGAAATAGTTGGAGTATTACCGTTATATACTACCATCTTGTTTGCGAGTGTCCCTGGGGTTTGTGTTTTGTATTTGCCATATCATACGTCTACATCGAGAGATCAGTGAAAACTGACAACGGTATGCCAGGTATCGTAACAAATACGCAATGTCAAGTAAATAAATTCTCTTGCGAAAGTGTTTTATATGAGCACAAGTGTCAGTACACATTTAAAATAGCTTCTCAGAGAGCACATAACCAATGGAGAAAAATTCTATAAATGTTATTTGCTTTTTTATACAAGAAATAATTTCTCATTCAATTTGATGGATAATTTGCATTTAATCTCGTATGTGATAAACAGTAAAATTTTGCAATTTCATATTTCATATATAATAAATGCTTAATATTTATGTCAAAGTATTACCCAAAATTAAAGAAGTACAATTATTATTCTATTATAGTTATTTTAAAATACGTTATAAATTTCTGAGAATTAGAGAATTACAGAAAATTAAATTTATAATATATAAAATAATTCAATTAAACTTATGTGAATTATCTCTTGTTTTCCGCATTTATATTAATCGTTTATAGACATTTTTAAAACCAATGCTATAATGGCTTTTCTTTTCGCAATATTACATATGATATATCGATACAAACTGACTTTTTACGTACATTAATATTTATTTTCAAATATTAAATTTAATAAATCTGAAAAATAGTCGCAGAATTAAAATACTGTTACTGTGTATTAATAATGCACGTAATTACTACAGTACATGCGAATAATTACTACAGTTTTAATATTCAACATACGAATTTATAAAATTGTCATTCTTTTTCTCATGAAATTGCGCATAGTCAATGCGTAGGAAACTGGAGCCACCACCTTATGCGTTATCACGCTTTCTCTCTCTTTAGATTTCCCTCTCTCCTGCGACCTTCGGAAAGTTCTCTCCCCTTTGCTCCATTCGTATTAGGCGCCACGATTGGGCGCCAAATGACGGCGACCACGACTATGAGGGGTGCTACCAGAGGGATGAAGATCGCGGCATACGGAGGGTGAGAAAAGGGGAGATAGGAGACAGACAGAGCGAGCGAGCGAGCGAAAGAGAGAGAGAAAGGAGGAAGGGAGAAAGGGGAAAGAGAGAGAGAAAGAGAGAGAGAGAGCGACGGAGAAAAGGGGGATAAACGAAAGGGAACGAGAAAGACAGGAAATGTGTGGAGAGAGCAGAGGGGCGTGGCAAGATGAATGATCGCAAGACGCGGGAGTATTGATCTCGGGAACTGTACTCTCTCTCGACGGCGTAGTCTCTAGCTTTCTCTTTCTCTCTCTTTCTATTCTCTCTTCTTCGTATATACGGTATGTCTCCCCTTGCCTGCCGTAGTCTCCTCTCTTCCGCTCTTGCTTCGTCCGTTCTATCTCGAGTTCTCTCTCCCGCGTCTCTCTCTCCCGCGTCTCTCTCTCCCGAGGCTTCGCACCCCTGTACCGGGGGTTGGATGCCACGGCGGTTGGGTTCAGGGTCATGCGTGCACCCCCCTCGCTCTCTTCCTCTCTCTCTCTTTCTCTTTCTCACCGATCTCTCTAGCTCGGTTCTTTCCGTCCGTCCTTCCTTCCTTCCTCCAGCGAGGGATCCTCCAGCGAGGGAGAGGTCGTCCCCGTCTGGATCGAAGCCGGAGAACCTGAGGAAGACCCTTCTCTCGCGCCTCGATATATCCAGACTGCCGACCAGTTTCACGACCACCAAGATCTACAACACCTTTGTCGTTCGATAATGCAGTATGTTGTCTTTTTGCTAAACGTTCTTAACATCCGCGATATAATAACCATCACAAATATCGAAAGTTTTGACAGAAATTATTAAACACCGCCGAGAATCTTTAATATAAGTACTCGTGTAATATTTTGCGATATTGTTAAAACGACGATGACAAAAGGATTTATTTAACATTTAATTCGTTATAATTTTATTAATTGTATATCCTTTAACAAATAATGAATTTAATTTGGTTTAATTATTGAAAATGCATAAGCGTAATTTGAAAAAAGGTTTGACAATGTGACGTTGTCATATTATTATTGTTACAATGAATCTACCGCGAAACGTTATTTACTGCAAAGCGCGCTGCGTATCATCAATTGTCATAAGAGGGGTTAACACGGTCACTGCTATTCATTGTTAGTAATAACCGAAGTACGGGGTACACGGAGGGCGAACCCGACAAACGTGACAGTCTCACGAAAAGTAATTACTGCCCTCTTATTCCACAGTTATTACGATGAAACGGCGTCCGAAAGGAAACCATCCACCGAGCACCTTCATTATTTTTATAAAACGTAGAAATGCTCAAGGATGTAGATTAATATTTTCTCGGTAGTTGACCACTTTGTAATGGAGATGGCATTTTATCGAACTGGTGATTACCATTTTAATTACAATCTTGTCATGTTATACGACGCGAGCAATGATCGAGCTTATATTTTCAGACCTTCTGTGAGAAAATAAACTCGTATAAGTGTATAGCAAATTTTCAATCAATTATTTAGATAAAGAGATTATAACTGGTGTATAACTTTAAGCTGTTCGCAATGTTATAGCTATACATCGAACAAAGTATACTATCACGTTCTCAGTATTGCCAATAAACGTGAAAATTTTTTTTTTGCATTTATAGCATTAACCTTGCAAGAATTCATTAAAATTTCCATTAGCATAATCGCAGCTTAAATTGATTTTAATTATTCCTCAAATTAAACTGAAAATTGCGCGTTTACGTTTCGAAAGAAAATTCAAGTTTGGTCTCATCATTTAATTACATCGAGATTCAGGTACCCCAAATATTGCGACGTTGTTAGGGCGCTACGTGATCAAAGGTATTTATAGGGAAATTGTGAAAAGAGTTAAAAAGGGGAAGTAGCTTAACATTACATTACAATGTAAGCATTTCTTCCTCGCATGATTCGTGATTACCCGAGAAGGCATATAATCAGGAAGTACGCGGCAAATATTTCCCTTCCGCAGCGACGCACGAAACTCGATGGGTGGTGTCACCACAATGCATCGTAATGACAGATGGGTACGAAGTCCAGGATAATCATAGGCTAAAAGAAGAACGGACAGTTGGCGAGCGAAAGTTTTTTCTCGCGAAGAGAAGAGAAGAGAAGAGAGTAGCGCTCCACGTGAGTTCAATTTTGCGTCGCGTTTCGCTGAAAAGTGAGGTGAGCTCATATGTATGGAGGTATCGATGCGGCGGCTCGTGACGATGGTGAAACATTTATTATTCAGACGGCGTAGCGTACTCTCTCTCTATCGGCAAATGATAAAATGAAGTCGCTTCTGTTGCTGCACTCGCGAATATCGGACGACTGTAGGTTCTCATCGACAACGAGCTCGTGTCGACTTACGTCAATTTAGAAAAGAAGGTTTTTAGATCGTGGCGCTGCATTACTTATTTATACCATTGAGCTCGTGTACCTCGTTGGTTATACTAGAAGGCGCTTAATGTCCTTACATTAACTGTGTGGAGGAGTAAACGTGTATTTTACGAAATACGTAAAGACACGTCGATAGACAAGGTGTATATGGATAACATGCATTCAAATGTAGTGTTCCTACATGGCAAGTAAAAGTTTCCTGCATGATTATACGCGAATTACAGACGGATTCGCCGCCGCATGACGAGAACCATGCTAATTGATACAAGTTCGCGGGGTGTTCTCATTTATGCAATATTAATTGCATTCCGACGATAGAGTCGTGACGTCAATCATCGCTGCTCCAGTTGATCGAATTTCACGGTAACGTCTATATATGCGGTATTAATATCATTCCCAGAGACATGTCGATCTTCCATTCGAATCAACGTTTCGCGAAAGAAGCAGTTTTCGGGAAATTCAAAATGCATTCATGCATTGATTTTATAATAAGGGGGAAAAAAATTTAATGAAGGAATGTGTCGCATTAAAATATTAAGCAGTTATCACCAATAAAAAAAAATGGGCAGATACTTTATCAAAAATATTAATTCTTTAAGTGAAAATAAATTGCAAATTATTTCCAACATTTACAAAAAATTAATTTTTTGTAAAAAAAATATACATTGTTAATATCATATTATTGTCAAAAGATTCTTTCTTTATCCGTGAGTTTAGTGATTTTCAGTATTTGTCACAGAGAGAGAGATAAAAACAGATATTTCATTAAAGGCAAAGTATAATGATGAATAATTTAAGCAATCATAATCTAAATGTTGGAATGTAATAATAAAATTGTCAACGAAAGAGGTCAAGCATCAATCATAAAAAGAAGCGCTCTTCTCTCTGTATCGAGCTCTGTGACCACGAAATATTTCACAGTGGCTCTTCTCTCTCTTGCAGAAATTTTTCGCGAGATTCTTGATAAAAAAAAGGGGAACAGGGGTAAGAGGATGTTTTTTTTTCTCCCAAAGCTTCGAGAATCTGTGCGGTACGCGGGGTACGCGGAATTCCTGCGTGGGACTGATGTGCTCCTCTCTCTCCCACCGCTATCTCTCTCTCCTCCCGATCCCTCGTGTACCACCCAACGTCCTCAGCATGGACGAAGGTAGCAGGACGAAGGACGAAAGGAAGAAGAAAAGTGTAAGGAAGGCGCGCGGAGATAGATCAATAACAAACCATTATGGACCCTCCGGGACTGCGAAGCGAACGTCGACGACGATTCGACGAGTGTTTCTCTTTCGTAATACCCGATTTTAGTCGCGAGATATCTCACCACGCTAATTACACAACGTATTTTCGTCAATGAGATAGATTTGTGAAAGGATAAAAAAAGAGAAATCAGTTAATTAGATTAGACGATTAATAATAAAAGAAGGAAGAACGAGTAATCATTCACACAGCTTTCGTTTTAGATTGAATTGCTGCAAGCGACATGCATAATTTTATTATCCTTTTCAATGCATTTAATTCTACGATTTGTCCTTCATCTTGCTCGTTAAAAATTTAATATTAAAAAAAAGATCTTATTAATTTCCTGAAAGATTACTCTTGCAAAACATTTTGATCAAACTCTTGGAATTACGAAGACGACAGTAAAATAAACTGGACAGATTATCGATTAACGTCACGTTATAAAAGTTATTTAGCGAATATCAATAGCGTTCTTCTGCGAAACAGATAATCAATCGTGACTTTAGATCGGATCGCGCATTATTCGTCAAAATCGCTAGCCGCAATTATCGCAACTAGATATTCAAGTAAAAGGGAAAGAGATCTTACTCTAGGAGAATGCGCGATCTCCTCCGTGTTACGTCGAGGGCAGCGGGAAGTGCTTCTTTCAGGTATATATCCAACATAACGGCGAGAGCGGCGAGCACCATAAAACATTATCTACGCCGTATTTCGACATGGGCGCGCACTCGAATCACGCACACATCACATTTTCCGCGAATCGATTCGCACGCATCGCACGACGAGAATCACTCATTTAAGCTGAAGGACAGCCGATCACTTTAGCGAGGAGCGATGACGTGATAACTGTACGCGAAATTCCATGGAAGGTCGCGCGATCAACGACATTTAAAATCTACTTGTAGAAGTGGCCCAGTTCCCTAATAAGGTAAACTTGTTGATGGTAGACGATGACAAATTCGATCCAGCGGCTCGTTCCGCCGCTTTTCCCGCTTAGGCGACAACGAAATCGGTGCTTTCGCGGGGTGGAAAGGTATCGGAGAAACCGGATGCTGGAACGGGCTCTCTCTAGAGAGGCCGGCATTTTCCGACATCATTTGGCCGAAACGGCCATGCGTGGGCTGGTCGTGCACGTCTTCGCCACTTTTCGTCATGCCTCGCGATTTTCACAGGAACGTAAAACGAGAGAACCGTCTTCTTCGAGGGAATCACCCCGCGATACTGTTCACACACCGATACTTTTAGAAGAACCACCCTACGTCAATGTCGCGACGTCAGCCATGCTGAACCGAAATTTCCCTCCACCGAATGCCGCCCGACTTGAGACTCGCCGCCGATCGACATCGCGATTCACTTGGTTAGAAACGTTTACGAGAACATCCCTCGGAATGTCGTAGACGACGAATTTACTGCTGTTCGTGAACTTTGCGCCGCGTTCCTTCCCGATGCGTAACGCGACAGCGGCAGAGAGGCCGGCCTTTTCAACACGCATGATTTAACCCGAGATCACGCGTACTCCCATCACTATCGTTTATCATCTGAATCTCTATGTCCTACTCGACGTTGCACTTTTCCACTGAATTCAGAGTTCGTCTTTCTTCCCACGACGTCGTCGTCGACGACGACGACGACGACGTCGACGGTGACGACGATAACGACAAGTGCCATGTCTCGGCCGAATTTCCACGGACACTTCGCGGATGCTAGTCGCCGGTAGGACAAGCATACTCGACGACGACGATGAAATTCCGCGTCTCGCTCATTCTCCAACGCGTAAAGAAAAACGAGAAAAGAAAGAAATAGAAATTCATAATCGTCGCACTTCTCGCGCGCACTCCAATTTTCACGAGTCGGTCCTGCTCTCTCTACCGGCGACTCGTCGTCCCCAAGAGCGGACGACGACGACGACGACGACGAAAACGACGGCGACGACGACAAAGACGGCGACAAAGACGATGAACTGGACATTTTGCGATACAGAAGAACGCAGCCCTACCGGCTAATAAATCCGCTTTTAACGTGGCGGCCCGACGTACACGCCGGGTTCTTGCCGGCTCCACCAAAGGCACGATCGCTCTCTGCGTGTCGATGCCCCCCACCCCCCTCCTCCTCCACTGTTCTGTCCCCCGCCGCCCCCAGGGGCGGATGGCAGCGACGCAGAGCGCCGTCGCCGCCGTCCTGAGCTGACGGGGGCGCCACCGAGCGGCACCGACGCCGACGCCCGCGACCGATCGATAGCCGCGACCGGTGACGACGATGATGACGACGACGACGACGACGACGACGACGATGAAGAAGAGGACGACGTAGAACTCCCAATCGTGTTCCCCATCATGTTCCTCGAACTCGAAAACTCCATGTCCCGATGCGGTATTTCGAGACTCGAGACATAACATAGAGACGATCGGATGAATCTGTCGTGAGTTTCACCCGATCCGCCAGAATTTGAAAAAAGTTAGACGTCAAGGCCACGCGGAAAAATTCGATTTCAAACGGTTTTCTCTGATAGTTGATTTTTAGAATTTACTTGGAGTGTGTTTCTCACGCAAAATAAAAGTAAAGGTAGAGAGCATTACATTCTCAAAAAAAGTAAATTTCTGTAAAGTGATTAAAAAAATAATGTTCACGAATACAATAGTTTAGAAAATTAATGTGCATATATGTATTGTGAATATGATATTTTTTTCCCAGTTTTTCATGTTGTTTAACTCTGTTATACAAATTATTTTGTTTCAAAAATAAAAGATTCTCTGTTTTAATATTAGTTCCATACTGGAATCTACATTTCGCACGATCTTTTCATAAAACTTTATGTAAAAGGAAACGTTTACATAATATTTTTTGAAAAATTAAGAACACAATATATAGTGTTATCTAAATTTAAATATTTCTCTCTCAGATTTATAAACCTTTGCTATCGCGGCTGCAATAACTATCCTAACGAAGAAGTCTACTCTGTTAAAAATTTCGTGAAATTCAATGTATTTTTAAGTTACACATTAAACGTAATGTATCTATAATTGAAAAACATGTGCATGAAATTTAGTGCACTTTTGACAACATTAAATTTACATTAAACGTTTTTAATGTATCCGCTTGAATTTTGTTTTCGATACATTACATTAAATTCTGCTGCCGATTTTTAACAGTACAGTTCTTCCCTAGTAAAAAAAATTGGCAACATTGAATCGTTGAGTTGTATATTTTTATACGAGAAATCACATAGAAATTTCCAAGACCGACCTTGTGAAACAAAAAAATAGAAAAAGGCGTTATGTTTCGAGTAGTCCCCTAGCCGAGGATTTCCTTCTCTGTACTCGACGGCATACGCATCGCGAGTAATGCAAACCGGACGAAGGAAGTAGGGGAGAGAGTGTACAGAAGGAAGGAAAGACGAAGGAAGGAAAGACGGAGGAGACGGCGGCGGGGGAGGAGATGGGAGTCAAGGGAGCGCGAAAATGCGAATGCGTACGTGCGTGCGTGCGTGCGTACACGTGTATCGGAGTAGAAAGAAAGCGTACTACGGAAAGGCCAGTGTGCGGGTACGGTCGCGCACGGAGAGAGAAGGAGAGGAAGAGGAGCGTTAGATAAGAAAAGTCATCACGGCCACTGCACGTCCCGCACTATGCCGTCATTCATTGATTATATCGTACGTCGCTGTATCGTACGCTCTGCGCCGTTAATGTTCGCCGGATAACAGAGCGTGCAAGCACGAAAGAGAGACCGAAACGGCGTACGAGCGAATGAACGGAGTGGAGAACGCGCTGGACGGGAAAGACGAAACATGCTGGATAAGAGAGAGATGGCCGAGGGTGGGAGTGAAAAATATGAGGAGAGTACACGATTACATACGTTCTCCTCGTTCGGTTCTTCTTTCCGTCTCTTTTTTCCTCCCCCCCCCTTTTTTTTTATTTTCGACGCTTTTTATTCCTCGCATTGTTCCGTCAAATAGGAGCTCGTAACGAACGGCCGTATTTCGTATTTCGCTTTCGTGATAGTGATTAACCGTGAATGTATTATCAGGTAATGATTATTAATTGCGGGGATTATATCCCGCAACAATAACATAATAACAATACGGTGATACCAATTATGATTACGCTGAGAAGTGGTTCAATTTTTTATTAGACCTAAGCAGATTCTCAAGTCTTTAATAAATGTATCATCACATACAAATCGTAAATATTTTTTATGATCAATAAATCGTAATAGCAAGATTATGAACGCGATAAATGTTTATATCAAAATGTCATTTCATTTAAGCCACTTCTATAATTTAATCAACAAATCCCAAAGGTAATTACGATCTATTTATATTGGCTGCAAAAATTTCTATATATAAATAGAAATACGTTGTCACCCAATACCCACTATATGGAAATGCTAAACGTCAATATATTTTTGACAGAAGAAAACGCACCGAACGATGCAACGTGCTCTGCGAAGAGGAAAAGGAGACAAATGTGGGAAACAATTTTTGAAATAGCAATCTTCTTGTGGCACTAAGAACTTGTCTGTGCGAGGAGTCAGAAAAACATGCTTGTCGCATGTTTGCGTAACGACGACAAACATCCAGGAAAGTATATAAAAAAAAGAGAGAGAGAAAAGGGAAGAGAGAGAAGGAATGAGAGATAAGTCATTATGGTCAATGTGCGTGGCCACGTCACACGCGCCAGACAGTCAGTCATTCATTGATAGTATCATAGTATGGCCTGAGCGTATACACGTTGCGCAGCTCACGGCACGGTACGCACGTAAGCTCGCGTGATAGTCACGGGTAGAAAGAGACGTGACGACTGCAACATGCGGGAGGGAAGTACAAAAACGATAGAAGACAAAAGAGAAAGTACTTTATGCGTATGGCGAAAACGAGTGCCATAGGGGTGTCGCATTTTATTAATATGGTAAGGGAGTGAAGAGTCGATGGAGAGAGAGAGAGGGGGGGAGGGCGAGAAGAAATTCGAAAGACGGGTTAAAAAGACGTATGCGTGACGGATGTAAATAGCACTTCTAAAACTAGCCGCCGTGTAACTAGTCTCGCGGTGCGTAGAGCGCGTACAGGAACAGCGTAATGAAACACTATTAGCAGCGCTTTGATCTTACGAAGAATACTAATTCAATGCTGGTACTTGTCAAAACATTGCATTTGTCAAAAGACCGAATTTTCCAATTTAGACCTGGGGGTTTAAGCATTCGTAGAAAGATCAAATACGCAATCAAATGTACAAAAATATAAGGACAGAATCTTGGCATTTTTCATAAAGGTCTGGTAAAATCAGCAACATATAGTTGTGCGTGTTAAAAATTGTTAGATAAAATATGACAACTATCAGGAGACATATAAAAGCGAAGAAAATGCAATTTCGTATAACATTTTGCAATCGCTCGCCGATTCGTTCCGTAAAGATAGAATATTTGGACAAATCGGGCAATACGATATTTGGACGAATACGTATAACCTCGTGTTATAGCAAGCCAGGCAGAAGAGAAGCGAAAACTGAAAGGCAGAGGTAGAGGATACGGGTCGTGCGACTTCGATGCGCGTATTAGTACACGCGAGTACACAAGGAACAAGCGGAAAAAGCAGAAAAATCGCAACTCATGCAACTTCCTACGTATTACCCACGATGCGTAAACGCGCGTTTGCAAAGACGTTATTTCCCGGAACAAAAATATTTCTACCGTGAAAAATCGTGTTAATTCCTTTCCATCTAGCGACCTAAAATTAGACGATGATGTGCCAAGAGTATACATTCCAGCCTCTATTTTTAAATTGCCATATAGTGTTTATCGTCGGTGAATTACAGCCCAATCGATTGATCAAGGTGCCCAAATTTTGCGAAACAATTATTCTATGATAATGTGCGAGAGACGCTATAAATAACCAATAATTAACATTTTGAATTAATTATATTGGTACAATTACAATATCATTACATTTTACTTCATGTATTATTCACATAAATTATATTTCTTTTCTACAAATTGAATCCGAAATATTAGTCACTGGATTGGAAACTATCGAGGGGAAAAAAAAGATACAGTAAAAGGCAATGATATTACGAGTGTACTTAATCGTAATCACAAAATTAACGGATATATGCGATGATATATATACGATACGCGAAGAAATGCGCGATAGCGGACGAACGTCTGGTTGGTCGGTTCAAAAGGCGGATGAAAACGCAGGCGAAGACGAGTTAGGAGAAATGTTGCTCTAATTAAGCGACGTAAGTTTATTAAACCCCGGGCTTAAAATAGCGGACGACGCATTACCCAGGAATGTAAGGGCAGTCCGGTTTTATTGCCGGTCGAGCCCTAAGATTAACTCGCACAAACCATTTTGCTCGGGTCTTGCCTGAAGAATCGTTCGCGCTACTTGCTAGAAACAATGTACTCTCATTGATGAGCCGGGAAACGACGCAAAATCGATGCCGCGGTCCTATCTTTCTCGTGTGAAAGGCGAAAAATTAGAACTAAACGATCGATCGGCGTGGCTGCGGTGGGCGCCGTTATTCGGCGGCGTAAAATGGATGTATATATTCACGAGAAAACGGGGGTAGAGCCTAAGAAACGATCGATTACCAGTCGTGTCTGAAATTAGGTTGACCGAAGAACCACTAGAAATATCAGAGCGGTGACTCTTGAAGCGTGAGACAAGCAACGCGATAGAGACAGTTTGACAACGCGCGCTCGACGGATATTTCAAACGAGCTTCATCGCGAGAAAGATTAATACTTCCGAGATATCGTATCAATGTCGTAATCCTGTTAGTTTTTCAATCATCAACATAGTCCCTAATATAGAATGATCCAACAAACATTATCAGCGTAAATACTCGCTTCATGCAAGTATATCGAAGAAACACCTTCAGCCGAACAGTAATTTTGAGAAATACGACCATCTTTTTCATAAAATAAAATTTACATCGACTGATGTCCATTAATGAGATTTAGAATCGATTTTTTCTCCACAGAATTATCGAATTGATAATAGTCTGTAAACTATGAGCAATTAAAACGACAGTTTCTCGCATATTAATCATTAATAATGCAATTTTATTCTTTACTTAATTACAAGTGAACTTTGCTCCAATTACAAAAATATATTGAAGATTAAAAGGATGTTATATAAAAAATATAGCATTTAATCGTTTCATTAGGGGGAAAAAAAAAAACACATCAAGACTGTAAGTAAAACATGTGACGTAATATACGTTTTCAATTTAGAAATGAAAGTGGAAATGTAAAGTTTAGAGTCTTAATTTTTTCAAAACATTTCTTTTCGGAACGATAAAAAAAATGAACGCGCTTTCTACTTGCATTTCTACTTGTATATACTTCAAGTATCAAGTCTTGCGGTGAATCGACGTGGACGATGTGGAGTCGAGAAGTATCAACATGGAAGCTGCGACCGCGAGGGTCAGGATTAAATATAACCGTGGCTCGGGCTATTTATAAAGATTAACTTGTTGGCGAGATAACGAAGGAGGAGATGGAGACAACGGCGCTAAATTGTCGCAACAATTGCGCGGGAACCGACGGATTCCGGGGCGGCCGTTCCTCGTGCCGCTTTGAGCTTCGACCTCGTTCTCGTCTCGAGTCGAATGTCAATCGTACGCACATCAAGCAAAAACAAACGATTATACAAGACTATCGAATATTTCGTCACTTAAAGTACAAATTTTAATTCAATGTTAAATTGCACTTTTCACTTCGTAACTGTTTTTTTTTTTTTTTACAAATACTGACGTGTTAATCAATAAATCTTTAATTCTCCACATTAATTTTGAACTCCTGTTAAAAATATCTCGTTTTTATTTTGTAATATTTATTTGCTTGGAAATGTCAAAAATATCATTTGCATTGCGTTGTCGCATAAAGAATATTATTTGCGTGTAGTTGCCTTATTCAAGTACTTGAAAGAACATTTAAGGACATATTAAACCTTCCTCTATCAACTTCAAACACATATATACAGATACATATTAATAAACGATTGTAAAGTGGTAAATATAAACGCGCATTTAAATGTTAAATTAATTCTCGAGAAACTTATATATAAAATTCCCACTGTAATAAAATGTTTCCCAAGATTTGATAAGTTGGATACCTTCAAAAAAAAAAAAAAAATGTCATGTTATTAACGCATAAATTGTCTTTGCACGCATGTGATATAGAAAGTCATAAATGAGTAAAACATCAACCAAAGATATGAGGGTTGAAAGAAAACATCAAAATGTCCGTCGATAAGTACCGGTATTCCGACACTACGCATTACTCGGGGAAATATGTATGATAATGGAGAGGAATACGATAACGGAGGTTTGTGCACCTGGAAGAGCGCCATCGTTGTTCCGCGACGACGACGACGCGCGGGAGAGCAGAGTGCAGTCTGGAATTTTATTTACACTAAGCATTCATACACGTGGAACGTTCGTACAGGCGGGATCTCACGTGAGCATTCCGAAAAAGACGGAAGGAATGTCAGACTCAGCCATTCAGGAGAGTCGGTTACCGGCATTTAACTACGCGCGGTGCTTAATCGACCGGCTAGCCCGAAAGCAAAAAATAGGCGAGAACAATGACAAATATCTCATGTTTCCGCAAAAGTAAAAAATTAAAAGAAATTGAATTTTTTAATACATTGGAAGTGTGACTCTTCCACACAATATAGTACAACGTCGATTTTCTAAAAATTATTTAAAAAATATAAAAAAATTTTAATGCACAAGATAAATTATGTAATTTGCATTTATATTACTAGAATACATGTAAAATTCCTATAAATCCCTAGATGCTCAATTTTGTGGCTTACGTCTACTTTGAAATATAATAAAGTTGAAAACATAATAGGGCACTTCATATCACTCGTATGTGTCAGTACGCTGGCATGCGTGAGAAAGAAAAAAAAAAGAGGGTACATGGGGGAAGTAAAGATATGTTACGACATATTCCGTCGTTATCTCATTCCCCCTTGGAAGCACCTGATAACACACCAGTCATACGCGCGTCTGTACGACGCATTTTATTCAGATCAGAAGAACCGTACTATTTGTTCCCCCGTTTTCATTTCTTCGAGATTTGATTAATGGAACTCTATCGGAACTGTTTCTAGAATAAACCTATCACTTCGAAATCTGTATTGCTCCGTACTGCTTTTCTTTGAGAATATCGCAGATGCATTTGCGCAATTATTAAATCGCGATAAAAGTTTGTAAGAAAGAAGTTTGTAAGAGCATTTCATAAAACTTATAATATTAAAGGACGATAAGATAACAAATCTGTGTCGAAGTTTTCAATACAGATTTCTGCGTATTTCGCATATAGAAAGTGCATTTTTGTAAAAACAAAAATCACTCACTTTTAGCATAAAAATAAATTGATTATTTTAAAAAAGATTCGCGATCATAATATATCGGGCGTTATTGTTTAATACGCGAATTATGTAAATCTGTGAAGCATATACCAAGTTTACAGGATAATAGATTGAATCTATGTCGACCAGGAAGGAATGTCGCAGATCGTAAATTATCCACGAGGGAATGTCATCGGTACTCCATGGGGTTTACGCGGCTCGACGGTTTTAGTCGATAAATGTCGAGGCGCACCTTTGATGCGGCGTCCGCTTTGAAGCGCGAACGAGCAACTGAATACTCGAAAGTGGGGAAGCACATCGGTTTCATAGGATGGTTGTCCCAGTGCCCTTGTGCGCGATGGAAAATTAGCGAGATTGTTTTTTTTTTTCTCTCTTCCCTTCCTCCGACCGAAAAAGGGAGGAAAGGACAACCGTGGCTTTCCATCGAACGTTGCAGCAAGGCCATATGAGGAAGAGAGAAAAAGAGAAATGGAAAGAGAAAGAGAAAGATAGCGGGCTGGTAGGGTCGGAGAGCGCGGAGGGTGCGTTTACATGGAGCTTTTCCGTTTCCGGGATATCCATCGATCCCTCTGTCAGCGGTCCTCGTAACCCAATCAAAACTTTCCCCTTCGAAGCTTACCTATCCTGTTCCCGCCGATCAGGTGAAGTACCTCGTATACGTATTACGCGGTTGCTGTGTATACGCCGTGTAAAAATCTACGCGAAATCTCGAATTCTATGAATTTATAATAACCGAATAGAAATGTCACACTTAGCAGAAGCGGACAACATGAAATTTCCGATAAAAACCCTTTACGCTGATTCCGGAGCATATCCGCGCTTCGACACGAACTTGTGTGGCACAGTCTCTATTTATTTTTAATTTACTTTCAAACTAAGCCGCTCTCGAATATATTTATTCTTTTAATATGCGCTTTACCTTGTATCTCCGATATTTGTTTTTCATTTTTTTTTTCATTTTTTTTTACAAAACCAGTCGATATCAATTTGATGCCAAATTTAACGTGTTTAGTTTACAACGTCTATAGTACCGAATTGTATAAATAAATAAACGATGCGTAAAGCTTTCAGATGCAATCGATACCTGTTAAAACATTAATAAAATATGTAGGATGGCACAGTGTGCAAGCTACGACTATATCTCGCGTCAACTTTCGACGCAGTTCCTCGCAGGAAGGCGCGTCGTACGATTTCCACGGTATCGCGACGGCTCGAGACAATGACGACACGATTCCTAAACGAGCGCTTCTGGAAACAAACAGAAGGAGAGACGCGTTGTCATCTCGGCGATGTCGCATTCTTCCCGGAGATCGGTTCGCGCGACAGAACGCGGAAGCGTTCTACCAGAAAGGACGCCCGTTCGTTGCCCGCCACTTGTCATCGTTCCCGTACGTCCGATCGCGGATTGCATCATTTCTTGCTCGTATTCTCTCTCTTACGAAGAAGGCGCTCGAAGGGAACGGAACGGGATGCCTCGTTTGAGAAGAAGTAAAATGCTACCCTATACTAAATACGCTCCGATGCGCTTACGGCTGCGCGCGAACATTCAGGAACGACGAGAATGAAGTTCGTTACGAGCGCGCACAAAGGAATATTTTAGAGCCACCACCTTCTCCCATCCGAAGAGTCTTCACTAAATTTGAATGGAATCTTTTCTCACTTACAATTTAAATGGATTATTATTTACAGCTGTATATAATTTCTGCATCTAATTCGATTCTAGAGTTGAAACCGGTACAATTTCAACACGGTCCATTTTCGACGCGTTTATAAATACGAACAATCATACTTTGTGCCAAACATTTCTATTCTACGCGAGTAAACGTAGAAATTATTTTCGCGCACATTCATCGCGCAAATGTAGCATTAAAACGTGACTTTATCGAAACTATAACAATTCATATTTTCATTAAAGTCTAAAATTTTGATAAAATTAACCATCTGAAATATATTATATACATAATCGATTTTCGATATAAACTCTGATGATAGAATTACAATCCAGAATTTTTTATTATTAGTCTCATCTTTAATTGTAAGGTCAAATATCGAAGAGTAAATAATACGATTAGCAAATAGATGAAAGTATCGTTCAATTGACTGTTAAAGTAAAATAATTAAAAGGAAGGGAAGATACAGAGAAAAAAGAGCGGAGATGGACGAGAGGGCTAGAGGGCAGAAAGGGATGGATGGGCACCAAAGCTCACGCTTGTTTCTCCTTGCTCGTTAGTCACGACTTCGTCTTTATGAATGGGTTCGCTCTCGTGGCTTTACGAGAAATCGTACTATCTTCACTACCGACGGCTTCTATCCTTTCTCTCCGTCCCTTCCTCCGCAACAGGGCAGTGTCCTTCTTCGGGGGTTCGTGTCGCGCTATTACAGTCAGAATGGAAGACGGCCGCGAATCGATATTTCTCACAGTGCTCGTCGCCGCCGACCCCGGCGAGAACAAATTCGGGATGCCGCCGTTTGGTATCTCGCGAAAAAACGGGGTGAGGCAAAGTGGAGGGGTCGTACAGACCGTGGAATCGATATCTGCCGTGAAATAACCAATTCGATTACGAACAAATAAGTTTTCAATCGATTATTGTTTCAACGGTATTTTCGTATTTTGTGTAATAAAGCAGATTACGACGAGTTTAATGCGAGACGTATCCTGCCCGTCTCGCATATTATGAACATCAGAGAAATTTTATATCAAGGAATTCTGATTTAATATCCAAGTTTAGCACTATATGTGGCAATATATGAGAACGCCACCATATTTTTCCGCAATGAAAATAGATTAACGTCAACGAGGCGCGTACGAATTTTTCTTAAATCGATTTCTTCGAGAATATCTTTCATCGTACAATTTTTATCGCTCGCTTCTCTCGTAAAGACAAACTTTAACTTTGCTTCGCCGTAGAAGGAAACGCGGATGACGCATAATCGAAGAACAAAATATTAATTTTAAGTTTACGCATAAACTTTTACACACTATACAATCAGTGAATTTATAGTGATATCTAAGAATTTTTAGATGAAAACAAACGCCTCCTTGAAAAAATTTCAACGTGTGCTTCAAAATGAAACAAATTATAAAACAAATTTATATAAAAACGATAGCTGCCACGAGTCGTATAAATGTTTTAACAGAACAGAATAATGCTAATATTTTTATTAAACTTTTAATTACAATTGAATGCAGAGATCTCAAATACAATATAAAAAAGCTACAGAAAAAATATATAAATATATTAGTCAAAAGAGAACTTTTTCCAAATTTAATATTTAATAGATAAAATCTATGAATTTAACAATTATACAAAATTATATTTGAGAAGTTGGCCCGCATCTCGTTCTCTTTGTATATGAAAATGAAAAAAATTGTGTGCGAGTCAAATTGACCTGACATGGCTCTTCAAAGATTAAAGTAGGATTCACGAAAGGAAGAAGGACGAAGTGCTTATCGTTCGTATCGCCTACTTCGACATCGGAGCTCTTGCGTACTGAAAGAGAGGCTCAAGCTTTCTATAAGACGTAGAAAGGGTGAATCCGAGGGAAAGAAAGAGCGAATAAGTCAGAGAAGAGGGCGGAAGACTCCGGTCGGGCCGCGAGAGGAGATGAGGGAGAGATTGGAATGGTATTCGAGGAATGTCATGTAATAATCGGCCGCCATTCGATCGTCCATTTCGACGAGAGACGGCGCCACCTCTCAGCTCGGCACAACTAAACCATGATGACGATGAAGAAACGGGTAGAGAAATGTTGACATATCCTAGTTTTTATCTAGTTCGAAATCATTCGTGTTTACCTAGTCGAAAGGTAAAGCGACGATACACATGCGTTTGTTTCATTTGAAAAAGACATATCTCTGCATATTTACAAATTTCTACGTTAAACAATTTTTTTTTATGTAACGTAATTTTCTGTGAATATAATATTTAAGAATTTGATAAAATGGTTCTTACGAGAATTGAATAAAATTGGTCTGATTGATTTTCATCTTATCCTTTTTTTTGAAAAAAGAAAAGAATTCAATTGAATCTCAGTTAACTCGAACTAAATATGTGTAAACGGATTTCAAACAAATGACAAACTCGTCCTTTTTTCATTTACAATGTAAAATGGTTTGTAAAGAGATTAAAACAGGTGTCGTCTACGACGACGATCCACCGCGAGACACCGAGAGAAATAAATAAAATGGAACGAGAGGAGGGAAAAAAAAGAAGTATAGAAACGCGCGCGTCGCGAAGTTCGTCGTCTCGAAAGGGTGGCGGGGTCCGGTTTTGCAATTCGGCGGGATGTCTACTCCGCGTACTTAGCTAGTCTCGAATGCGAATTTAATAAGGTGAATAAATCATTTTAATGTAACGCGCCCATACGTGGACATAGAAAGGGCGATGGCCGGTGAAAGAATAGAAAAGACTGACGCGCACGGGAAAAGAAGAGGAAGCGAAAGAGAGGAAGAGGGAAGAAAACTGGTATTTTTGCGTTCGAGCACGTCAAGGGGTGCGTTTCGTGTTGCGATTATAAAAGCCGAGGTAACCCCCCCCTCCCCTGGCCGCGTCTAGACGACGGCGTAGTCTTCCTATCAAAAACAGACCACCGAACCGAAAAGGCTGAAAGGGCAAGGAACTTCACGCAATGCCAAGAAATTAAAGTTTCTTTATACATCCGCCTATACTTGTTCCATACCTCGTATACTTTCCCCTTCCCCGTCTCTACCGCCCCTTATCCATCCTCATGTCCGGTCGGATAAAGTCGACGTTACGCGGCGGAAAGAAAAAGATATCCCATCCGACGAGACGTCTGAAAGAAGAGCTTATAAAAACTTCATGAATCATATCGAGAAATGGCAGACAAATTAAAATTATGTAGAAGCGGATAAAATGACAGAAAATGTTGCATTATCATGATTGAAGATGACAACTGATATATCGCGCACGATTCATGATTCCTTATCTATATGTATATATATTTTTTTACTTATTATTTTCTGTTTTTCAAGAAGTTTAAGCTCTTCTGACAAAACGTAAAATTCCGTAAATTGATCAACAAAGCTGTATTCCTCTCTGGAACTCTAGGAACAGTTAAAACTTGCTTTCTCGTTGGCATTTATGAATTTGTTTAAGCGTTCGTCAGAACAAGCGAGATAGACGAAATAAAAGCGAACGCTAAAAATTAGCAAATCAGAACGATTTCAACAGACGGATGAAGAGTAGGAATCATCGATGCTCGAGAAATGTCTAACGCAGTAACTGTCACAGCCAGTCACCAAATAATTTGCATAATCGCGATCGATTACTGGCAGTTACCATGGTTGCCACGGTCATTGTCGCACAGCATTGTGTAGCACATTCTCGAAAAACTCCATAAATTTCCGCGTCAATATATATATCTTTTAAATAAAAGAATGTAAATAAATAAAAAATGATCTTTAGCTTTTGCTATCCTGCTTCTTTTCAAACACCGTATGGATCTTGTTTTTAAATTAATATTTTTCTTTTTAAAAAATTAGTTTGTATCTTGCTTCTACTTTTCTTCAAATGCTTATTGCGCTCATCATTCGAAAAAAATGTGTATATATGTAAACATATGCAAATGTACATAGTGCAATAACTTTTGATCGAGTTTGCTAGATCGAAATAGGTACGGATCAGTCAACTTTGCGAGATTCTACCAATGCATCGAACTGAAATTTTGCAACAATACAATCAATAGAACAATTTGTATTAGTAACTAAAAAATCCTTTTAATAACGATTCTTTTTTTACTTTTAAAATAATTTTTTTTTATTATGTGTACATATTAAAAAAAAATCTAAATAAATATCTTCTGATTTTATGTATAACAACATATCCTATTTGAAACAGATGAATATATTCCAAGTTCATTTACAAAATAATAAAAATCATATTTTTTTTATACAACTAGAAAAATGAAGACAGATTTAGTAATCACGTATCAATGACTCACGATTGAGTGTGACGTTAAATATCGTTCACGTAGAATATCCTCTCCATCGTTTCGATCTAGATCTGGGTGTGCTTGGGCATCGGAGAAGGTTACTGATCCGAATACTTCTCTCTATCTAGACACGTTTAGAAATATAAGCGGCGCGGAGCTGATAAAACGGTCTCTGGAATGCAAGATAAAGACGGCTAGGACCAGCTTGGTCGACGTCGACGGAGAAGATACTCGCGAGGATGAGAGAGAAACGGAGAAGGAAGATCGAAGATAAATGCGTATGCGTGTTCCGAGCGGAACAAACTGGAGTTCATTATGTGACGCATAATCATGAGACAAATTATTCGCGTTTGACCACAAAAGTGCCCTCGGTATCCGCACGAGAGCTCTCAGCTCTACTAGTTAAAAACGTGAGGAAACTCGGACGTTATTTTTTTGGCGATTATCGGCGACCCTTGATACGGCCCTACTTACGACAGATGGCACTCGCAAATAGACGATAGAAGAATCCGAGATCAGTAACCCCGATAGGGGAAGGAATCGCGCGCGCTAACTGCGCCGTTTTCTTTAATCTGCCGAGATGCCGCCACTCTTCGTGACTCTGACCTTCGTCTGAGCTCCTCCGCGTCTCGAATACACTGTATTTTAGACGTCGGCGAGCGGTCATTACACGTTTTCAGTTATAATGGTATCCACATGTGCCTTGTATATATCAATCATATATTCCGACTCTCGTTTCTCATCTACGAAATTGAGAGGCTGCTCTAACGTATCTTCAACGGGATTTAAAATTGCTATGATTTTAATAAATTTACATTTCTACGTTGTAGATGAGTGAGAAAGGATCTTTGAATTTAACAGAAATCAATACATCGTGACAACATAGTGTTGGACATTTAACTTTCAAGTAATTGGTTTCGAGATTAATTTTTAGAAATCCGACACTTCTCGTGCCATGTCGTGCCATGTATCAATTTTCGATAGCGCGTGCAAACTGGAAATTCCATCTGTGATAGACAACACACGTCAGTATTGGCGTCATACGAAATCTCTTACGATCACTATCGAACTGGCGCCAGTGCGTGTCGTGGCCTACGTTTACGATTTCAACGTGACGCAGGTGGTTGCCTGGTGTGGATCTCGTCGTCGAAAAAGCTCAAATTTTCAAACGTTTTCTCATCCTCGTCGAAGAACAACAACGGCGGCGACGAGGGATAAGTTATTCGACGCGAACGTATGCTTTCTCTTTCTCGTCGCCGCCGCCGCCGCCGCCGTCGTTCCTCAATCTTTTTTTTTCCCTCTCGCCGAGATAAACACGACGCGCGGCGTGGCGTTGCGTGGCGTGGCGCCCCCTCTCGACGGACAGAACCGCCCCGTGATTTCGCCAAAGACACGCTCCCCGCGCGCGGCGGCGGCGACACGGTGCGGTCGGACATGCGAGAGCAGTCACCCCGCGTGAAACCCTCGCCGTCTCACGACGGCCGGAATTCTCGCGACGTGACTCTCACCGCGCGACACGCCCGGTATCGCGCCGCGGCAGCGGCGGCGCACCGCAAACCTAACCTCAAAGTACGCGACGGAAAGCCGCGCTGGGGCCACGCCGCATCGCAACGGTGCCGCGTGCCATCCGTTGCGCGGCACGCGTATCGCATCGAGAGGGGCCAGGTGGGTGTCGAAGCGTTCCCCGACGACGGGAGGATCGCGTCCATGCGAGGGAACCGAGTCGCGCTGAGTCGAACGAGCCGCGAACTTGCTTCAACGTTGCGCGCGTGCAACGGCACCGATCGTTCTCATGAAATAAGTGCGCGCGTACGCGCATTGGGTACTCACCCTCCTCCGGGTCCTCTAGATCCTCTGTCTGAACGAAGGATATATCTGAAACCCACAAGCACCACGGATTAGCGGAAAATCCCTCGTGTTTGCGGGGGCAGTCTCATCTCGTCCGCAAGCACTCACTCACCCGCCATCTTGTAACAAACTGCGGCGCGCTCCTGCGGCCACGCATCCAACCGCGCTGCGAATCGAGATTCGTTCGATATCTCGACTCTCGCGCCTCATCGATATCACGAGTTTCGAGCTCGCGCCGCGTCACGATCTGTCACTAGTGTCACTTCAATCGTTTTCGTCTCAACGCCGAAGATGGCGCACACAAATCACTAACCGAATTCGAACGACACTTGCACATTTTTATCACAACTATTTCGAGTGTTGGTACTGTAATTATTGACTAGATGGCCTCTCAACACAAATATCGAAATACTCCGAGGCTCCTTTCTGATACAAACTTTAACTTGAATGCTCTTGTATTATTTAGTACAACAGCATTTCCATTTTCATGAAAAAAAATATTCGTTACTTGATCTTTGATGGTCTCGAAAGAATATCGGAACATTTTTAGGCCTGACTCTCGCGTCGAATTTATACTCGTCGGAGCTGTACCGGCTTCAAAACGAGATGCCACCGGCGCAGTTGCGATCGACGAAGCGACATCGATCGCGAAGAGCCGTAAAAGCTGATACTGATACGTTGCAACGATTGCCCGTCACTCTGATGTCTCTGATCGACACTGTCGATGTAAATTCGCGCTCGTTAGGCACTTTCAACGGGTAAAACGCACGATTACTTGACGGAGCGATCGCCTACTGCACTCCGAACCGAAGTGCCGCGGAAAATGTCATGGCGGCCAGGCGCGCGAGCGCGCTTTCGACGCACACCGAAACAATACGCAAAACCGACTTGGTAGATTATAGCGAACCGGTGGCTTTTTTACTATTAAGCATAGCAGGAACACGCGATTTAATGATGATTAACAGCTTTGATATTGTATCTAATGAAAAGTACGCCAGCCGCGTTCCGAATCTCTCGAGAGGACGTAAAGATCATTTTCGCGTACCTACGGCACAGGAATCTGTACTTGTCGAAATTATGATGTTGCATCCTTTTTCAAAGTACGTTGCAGCATCGATCGCGATCGACGTCGACGAAACGGCGTCTACCGCGGATGCCCGCAAGAACTGATACGTTCCGAAGATCGCTCGTCACTTTGATCGACACTACCGACACAAACTCGCGCTTGATGGGCACTCTTAATGGGAAAACTCGCGATTACTTTGCGGAGCGATCGCGCTCCACGTTCAGAACGGAGGTGCTCTTCACGGAAACTGTCATGGCAGGCGAACGGTTACGCGCCCTAAAAATATTTGAACATCACGAATTTGAAGTACAAACGATTAGACTTCGTAATTAGACTTTTAGATGCTTATACATATTTTGGAGAGTATGATATAATAATGCTGTGTTTCATTCGGCATTTTGTTTATATAGAATTTTTTTTTTTGCAAATGTTAAATTAGCACTATAAAGCCGTAATCATAAAACCGTATCGACCAATCACAGTCGAGCATTTTAAAACGTATCGTTGTTATGTAAAGTGACAAATGCGATTGGTCAGTTCTAATAGACTAACCGGTTAGTAAGCTAAGCGAAGATTGATGAAAGAGGCTTTAAATCTTGTACAAAACATTTGTGTTAATTTTGAACGTTTCTTTAAAAAGTAATTGAATCCTTTATTAAGAGAATATACCAACATAAAAATAAATTTGTTAATGAAAGAAACGGGCAATCTCAATATAATGTACCAATTCTTAAAATTCAAACGTCTGCGTTAAATGTCAATTCGACAATTGTAATGAATATTACAACATACTTTAAAATCAATGCGGTGATTCCAATTTTCTATGCAAAAAGCTCACAAAAATGAATCTTGTGTTTTCTCAAGAAAATTAAAGCGCGATTAATGTCTTATTCATCAAAATGTCGAAAATCATAATTATATCGCGGCATTCACGGTCATGTGAATTCTGCATAAAAAATGCGTCTGTATAGTAAAGAGCATAAATTAGTTCCTTCTTTGGTGTAGGAACTTCAGCAATTTAGCCAATCATATGTTGCCATCGTCTTAGTCAGTTCGTCTGATTGGCTAAAATTATTACGCTTTTGCACTAGCTACACTGAAAAAGAAAGTTCATTTATGCACCTCATTGTACGTTGGCAACCATGACCATTTTCCCGCACGCATCGGTCGGAACGCGAAATTCGGTCGCTCCGTAAAGTGATTGCGAATTTTACCCATTTATAATGCGTAACTGAATTTTTGTCGAGAGCATTGATCAAAGCGATGGACGATCGCCGCGAAGTATCAATTCGTATAGATTTCCGCGATCAACCACGCTGCTGCCGTTTCACTGATCGCGATCGATGCTACTGCATACATTGAAATTAGTACAATTCTGGTAAGTATAAATATTAGATTGCTATGCTATAGACACGTGAAAATGATCCTTACGGTTTTGTAAGAAAATCGAAGCGCGATATTGACGTCCTATTTATTAAATATGTGAAAATATCAAAAATACAAATCATATAGTTATATCATACACGCGCATACTCTCGTCCATAATACTTATTGAAGATTTTGCCATAGAAAAATAATATCACAGCATTTACAGCCGGAGAGCTCTGTTTGCAGTCATGTGAACCCCGTGCCTCGATAATGCCATCGTGACAATTTGCGCGCGTATCGGTCGGAAGCGGAGTTAGATCGCTCCGCGAAGTTTCATACTGTTGGCATACCTGGCGAAAAGAGCGCCAAGTGTACGTACACACATTTCAAATTTGTCCTATCCTAACAACTTTCGCGCAATTCATTGAATCGTCTTGTCGTGATTTATACGAGCGCAATCAGAACAAAGCGCGAATATACTGAAACGTGAAGGAGAATAAACAGAGTAGATACGAATGAATTGACTCACCGTTCACCGCTGATCACTCCGTCCACCGTCCAGCTCCATCTCGGTCTCAGCTCTCGAACATATGAGATCCAAGATTTTCCTCACGACGATTCGACTTGATTCACACTTGACACGAACACGCGACCCTTCGTTTTCGACACTTAAAATACTCCTGGTACTCGCGCACAAAACTCGGGATACGAGACAACAGAGGAAATGCGAAACACGGTTGAACGTACGCGACACTACTTCGTTCTACGCATCATATCCGACACAAGTCGACACGACGCGACAGACGTTAGCATGAACGCTCGACACCACTTCGCTTTTGACACTCCACGGCAGTCTCGAAACACTCGTTTGCGTCAAAATCTTGTACGGGACAACGAAGATGCGAATTGAAATGCGCTACGACGCGCCGCGACCTTCCGCCATCCTGCCTAACCGACCAACTGCTGCTACTGCGTAGCGGCACGTAGCGGCGGTAGAGCAGCGTAGCGGCGCGCAGGCGCGGCCTCGCGCCAGTCACGTGAATCAACGTCACGCTGTTACGCAGTGCTACGCCGTACGCGTGTTACGCAGTAGCAGCAGTCGATCGGTTAGGTAGGATGGCGGAAGGTCGCAGCAGGTCGCAGTGCGTCGTGGCGCATTTCAACTCGCATCCTCGTCGCCCCGTACGAGTTTTTGACGCGAGCGTTTCGAGAGTATCGTGGAATGTCGAAAGCGAAGTATTACGCGTTCGTGACAAGAGTAAATCAAAACGCATCGTCGTGAGGAAGATCTTGGATGGACTCGAATGTTTGAGAGCTGCGGCCGAGCCAGAACTAGGCGGAGCGATCAGCGGTGAACAGTAGGTTAACTATTTATTCGTCCCTAGATTTCAGTATTCACGCTTCGTCTCAATTGCGTTTGCATAAATCGCGAGAAGACGACAAAAGAATAGGAAAATTCAATGTTTGTGTACGCGCGCATTCGGCGCTCCGTTCGCCAGGTGTACCAACAATTGCGAGTGACGTGCATTTCGAGGTTTAATCTGTATATTAGCGTCGTAGTGTATGTCCACGTTGTAGAGATGGCGTCTCGAAAAATCAGCTAAAATCCAAATTGTAGGCATGGCCACAGCTAGACTTTTTCTTTTCTTTCTTTCAATTTTCTCGTATAATTTTATCCTATCCAAGTTTAGTGCGTACCTTTATCCTACAAAAAGATTTTGTGATCTGTCGAACCAATTTGAAAATTAATTTATTCTGTAATGCGATCGGTATTTAGAATCCTCTTAAGACGACAAGTAAATAATTATCTTTTAGTGTAATATATTCAATTTATGTTTCGTATAAATTATGCGGATTGAGATTGAACATTACAAAAAGGAAAACTTTTAAGATCAAAGAATATTGAGAAAAAAAATCAGGTGTGTTATACAGATATGGTATGCTGTCATCAAACTATTCCATCAAGTTAGGGAGAGCTATGCGATTATAGTATTACTTGTACAATTCTTTTATACAAATCTATTATGATCATAAATTAACTAAATAGTAATTAGTAACCATGATCTAAATTTTTTAGAGAAAATATCTCAGATTATAGTATTACACTTAATTTTATGTAAGACATGTTATATTTTTCAGGTAGAAACTCAAAACATAGCAGATATGGGTTGATCTTATTTGAAATTTACTATGAACTCCAGGAACCATGTCAACGCAGGTAAATATACTCTCATAATTTCTTACATCAATATCTGTCAAACGATATACAATGGCAATCCAAACAGTAATGGCGATATTTTTTTACTTGAAATTAAATTTTAATGATTTTTAATACAATACATTTAATGTTATAGTTAAATTAAATTATATAAATATCTGTATAATATACAATACCCTTTTTAAATCATATTATTAAATCAAATGTAAGGGACAAATAGAAAAAATTGTTGGAAAGTCTTGTTCAGGATATTATGTCTAATGAAATTCTTGTTGTGAATAAAATGCATGTATATTATTTAAAAAATAGTAGATTGCAGGTAAATTATTTTTTAAATACATTTAAATATATTTATTACCAGATGAAATGTTTGCGTTAGAATAATAGGAGGTAATTCATAACAAAAATAAGACTTTATAAAAAAATGTTTGCAAAATACATGTATATGATAAAACATTAAATTTCTCTTTATATCTTCCCAAGAATATATGTGTGTGTGTGTGTGTGTGTGTGTGTGTGTGAATGTGGCGTGTAGGTACTTTAATATGTACTATCAATATTTCATAGTTCCTTAAAGATAAATTTACATTATATCACTAGTTATAAATTCATTTACACAACTTATCAAGAATTTAAAGAGTTTGAAGATATAATCTGAACTTTTATAATTCTAATAGAGGAAATATGTTTGAATTAATGAATAAATAATCTTTTAAATTTTAAGATTCAGTCATAAGTTTCAAAGCGAGACTCTCTATAAACACAATCGATAGAGCAACCGTTGTATTTAACACCATGAAAACTACAAGAGTTCATATTAGTCAATATAAAAGTTTTGTTTAACTATTACATTTCTTATGACAACAAATACATACGTCCATCAAAAGTGCCTATATGAAACTTTTTTATATGGAGTTTGAGCTTTCCCCTGTATCTTTGATTAATGTTCATCTTCTGATTCACGATTTTCTCCTCTATTGTTATAATTTTCTCGCATCTCTATTTACTTCTCTATTAATTATATTAAATTAGTATATATCTATACATAATTGTAATCTCTTGAAGTTAATGTTCATGAGGATATTATTTAGATCACAAAATATTTTGCTATAAATCTACATGGTAGAAAAAGTATAGAGAAGTACAGAAAAGTTTCAAGAAGAATGTTATGTCTTTGTAAAATATTTGTTTATGTATCCATCTTTAGGATCTTTGATTTTTAAAATAGAAACTTATTCAAATCTTTGCAATGTACTATCACGGAATTCGTTTTTCTATAATTAATTTGTAGTTTTTTTCTATTCATTAATGCAATGTATTGTATAGAGAAAAATACTATGTGACACATGATAAGTGTACATAATACACGACGTAAATAACTATCTATGATTATTTCGTGATATTTCCATAAAAATTGTATGACATAAAAGAAGTGATGAAAAAATTCATAACCATTGGTACGAGATGATTGATGTCATATGTTATCTGAAGCTATTTCTTCAATAGTAGCTCTACACATTGGGCATTCAATTAGCTGTTTTGAACACCTTTGGCAGAATCCTCTGTAGAGATAAATTGATTATTACACCATGTATATTTTTGTACAAAATTGTTTCATGAAACTCAAATTTAAATATAATTCTATTACCTATGGTCACATGGCAGTAACCTGACCGACGCCCTCTGATCGTAACATATTGTACAAGAATCTTCCCTAACACTAAGCCTCCGTAATTGATCTAAATATATGTGCCTGGGAAGTACGATCTTGTCTTCTGGTTTTAATGTAGCATAGTCATTGAATTTTTGAAATTCTCGATCAGTAGGTGGGTATTTGAAAGGTATGTGTCCAAAATTAAATAGACATTGTTGGAATGACATGAAACTAGCTGCCGCAAAGAATCCAGATCTAAAAATAACTGTAAATATTAATGATTTGCTTGTATATTTATGGCATATGAAGAAAAAGATATAAATATATGTACCTTACTGTTTTAAATACTTGAATACATGGTTTTAATGGTACACCATTGATAGAGAATATTATTTCTAGTTTGTTTAAATCTAACAAGCAACCCAAGATATCACCAGATTTCCAACATGGTCTGTCATGAAACTTTTCACTTCGTGCATTATACCAAATCAGTCTGCGACAGCCATCATAGGCCAAAGAAAATTCATCATCTCCTATGCCATATCCCTCCTAGTATCGAAAATTGACAATTTTTATGGAGTAATAATATTATACACAATAATTTTGTAATTATTGTATATGATATAAATATGACAAAAAATATTTTCAAATGTGGATATTTACATGATTTAGAAATGTGCTATCTTTTGTAGCCCATCCAATTTGCATTACGCCTGTAGTTATTATCAATGTTTCATAATACCATATTCCTGAATCTACTTGAAATGTACATCGTACACTTTCAAAGGAATATGCATCACATCGTGCCTAGAATAACATTATCATTACATTAAAACAACGCTACAATCTCTCTTTCTATTAAGATACAATATAACGCGATATTTACCTCCAAACCATTAGGTGATATTTTCAGGTACTCGCTTACATCTTTCGTATTTAACATTACATTAATACCCGTCACATCAACGGAATCGTGGGAATATTTCCTACCATCCATTAAGACTAAATAGAAAAAAAAAATTAATTAAATACGTCATATCATTTATCAGACGAAGCAGATAAATGGCACTTGATGAGAGCATACTTACATAAGTTATCTAAACACCATTGTGCACAGAAACCAACTTGTCGACGTACATAATGTGTTTCAGTAGACCATTTTTCCAATTCCATTAATGGATTTTGTTTTTCCGCCATAAGGCGTTTCTTAATAGTTACTTTATTTTCACCTGTTGACATAAAACAATAATTATTTATAATAAAAGACACAGTAAGTTAATAATGTAATATTTTTCTTACTTGTCTGTGCAAACTTCTCTAGTGCTATTAAAGAATACAACATTACATAAGGCTCAACATCTTTTCGCTAAAAAAAAAAATAAAATTATATTGAAAAGTACTTAATATGAATACTAGATTTTAGCATTAGTTAAATAACTTACTAAATTTGAAACTAGATAATCTAAAGTA
Source organism: Solenopsis invicta (assembly GCF_016802725.1). Lineage (NCBI taxonomy): Eukaryota > Metazoa > Arthropoda > Insecta > Hymenoptera > Formicidae > Solenopsis > Solenopsis invicta. The sequence goes on along the minus strand of NC_052674.1, from coordinate 8,835,189 downwards.
GCCTCAGATAATATTGCAATACTACTAGGACCAGCAAGTTTCTCTGCAATGCAGCCAAGTACTACGCATATATTGCGTTGCCGTGTAGTTGTAATTTGCATTTGTCCACGTATATAAGGAAATTGAAATATGTTTGATAATTTTTGCACAGAATCCTATAATGTAAAGAAAAAATTATCGTCGTTGCTGTTCTTGTTTTAATTTTTGTAATGTTAGCTAATAGAGATGTTAGTAATAAGAGAAAATAAGAATGACAAATAAATTCTGACCTTTGAAGGTAAAGGACAATCATCTAATAATAATATTATAACCGAAGGACCCAATGGATTGTTCATTGGAATAACATTAACCATAGAATTAACTACTTGTATCCAACCATCTTCTTTGTCCGCAATGGCATTCAGTTTTAACATTGCTGGTGGTGGCTCATGATCACTAAGCAGAGGCAAATAAATATACAATATAAGAAACAAATATAAGATACATTTCATGCATATTATATTATGTTTCACTTACTTATCTACTAGAGTATCAAGACTTCCAAGTGTCTCCAATACAAGTTTGTCAATGTGTGACAATGTTGGAAACTTATAGGAAGGAGATGCTGAATCACTGCATGAATCTGTACTTGGTTCTGGTATTCTGGTATTTTGAGCTTCTGCATGATTGTTACTGCCATATGGCTCAATGTCGTATAACCCTGGAGTATCTTTACACAAACAATTGCCCATTCCCACTGGTTTATTAGAATTTCTTTAGCGAGTTATTGACTATTGTTTAGGTTACATTTACAGAACAGTGATATAATCGTACTATCAAATCTCGCATTTGACTAGGCTGAAAATAGAATTCGAATAAACAAATGTTGCCCTCATAAAATATACACATATGAATTGTACCACTTACCAAGATGATATCATGATAAGTCATATCCTTTTACCATGTATATAATGATAATGTTATAAGCGTCTTTTATCTGCTTATCCTTATAAGTAACGTTAACATTACAGTTTTATGACTAAATGCAAGTTAAACGCAAAGTGTTTCCCATTTAAGTCTTATTCATTAAAACTCGCCTCTCTCAGCTAGTAAAGCTATGTTAATCATGCTTCCTCCGTTTTCTGATCTATCGTGATAGAGAATTAAAAAGATTAGATAAACGAGATACATTTTGTAAACCAGTATACATGACTAGATGCTTTCTTGTGCAATTTTATGAAAAGATATGCATTTGTGCGTGTTGTGTGTCACGACTTAAAAAAGAATTTTAGCAAAAATAAATTTTTCGTAACCGTACAAGTACAAAATGTTTCTGTATCGGATCGAAAATCAGAGAATCGTATCGAGAAACCTCGCCTTTGAGGTTATGTCTTTGTTACTCTACACAACAGCAATTTCACCACAAAAGAACAAAAAGAGTAATATATACGCCTTATCACGATTGATATTATTCTGACGATCTCACGTTCCGCGGTAGCAAGTACTTTCTGCTCATACTTCGTAGATTTTACGAATGGCCCCCCCCGTCACTCGACGTGTGACACGTTATCGCAACGTACCCGCGCAGATTGTGCCGTATCGCATTTTGTGTGTTCCCTGCGAGACGCACGCGTACGGAATCAACGAAACCCGTCGAGATTTCACGTGAATCGAGACCCTCTCGGTGTCATTTCCCGTCGTGGCAATTGTCGCTCGTCGTCGTCGATGAATTAGTTAATCTTGTCGTGTACTGTGAGAAACGACCGACTTTTCGCATTTTCGTTCGAATCGAAGCGAAAACGGGGAAAAGCCTTGGATGTGCGTGAGTGCAAAATCAAGATTCAGCGAAACCGGCAACTCGTGAGTTTCAGATAAATAAATGCGAACTAGTATGTGCTAGTGTGCAACCGATAATCCTTATCGCATCTTTGTTGTCATTTGTAGCTGCGGTCATAATGCGATCATGTTCTTATAAACAAATATGCATGACGTACACACATGTGACGTGAATAACATATATCTACATATATATATATGTATAGAATTTGACGACGAGAGACACGTGTTGTCGTCGAAACGTCTTCTGGTTTTGCTAAACATACATGTGACGTATTCACGCGAGACACGTTGACATTTAACGTCCTCATAAAATATTTATTTGCGACGCGTGGGACGCGTTACAAAGTTCGCGCGGTTTCTCGCGAGTTCGCCCGACTGTTATCGCATGCAATAACCACCGCGTTCGATTATCGAAGTCGCGGCGAGTACTCGTGGTCTGTCTGGCACTGCTCAGACGAACTTACGCGAAACGGAGCGAAGACGTCTCGTTTTTGAATCTCGCGGTGGCTCGCACGGGCACGCAAAGTAAACCGCCGGCCGGAGTGCGAAGGGATCCGCGGAATCCGCGTCTCCGGGTCGCGATCGTCGTCATCGTTGCGTCGCCGTGGCACCTCTCTCGAGGATTCCCCGGAGCACGTAACGTTATCACATGGGGAAGACGGTCAGTGAGTGTCAACGATCAATAGTGTCACGAAAATGACTTGGTGACTCATATACTGGAGAGTTTCGCGTGAACCATGGTGTCCGGGGACAACGAGAGGCTACTGCCCGAGCCCGAGAGCTATGCCAAGTGTTTTTACGATCTCTTCAAGAACGTCGCCGAGGCGCAGAGGTGCGACGAAAGTGTGACGTATAACCTCTCTTGCGATTTGTTTACCTGACGCTGTCGTCGGTGACTTTGTCGTCGATCGGTCTTTTTTGCCGCCCGATCGGTCGACGCTTTTGTGAAACCGCGTAATTTAGTTCTCGATTGAAGGAAACTATTAATTGATACGGCGGCGTTAATCAAACACGCAACGCAACCGTGTTTATTGGCGTAGAACGTAACCTCAAATTTTTTGTTTATTAAAGATTAGTTTGCCTGTTTATTCCTTTTTTATTCTCATCCAAATCTTTTGGCTAGCTTATTAATTTCGTTATAAGTGTAGTAGAAATATTTCTTATCGTATTTACCTAACATATTAATATTTTAGAATGCGTATATAAAAAACTTGTCCAAGTTTTTAAAAAATAAAATAAACGGAGTAAAGAGAAATATTTTTATGATATTTTGATTTTGTAATTATATAATATATATCACTGTAATTGAATTATTTTATTTATAATACATACTTGTATTATAATTAAAATAAAATCAGCACTATGAAACATGTTATTATGTTTGTTTTACATATGCCAATCAGTTTAAATAAAAAATTGAATTATTTTTTAGGAATAAGGGAGAATGGAGAAAATGTAAAAAAAATAAAATTATTCGTAAACGAGATAAGAAAAAGGTATAAAAAAATCAATAACTCCTTTGTCTTTTGTATTCTCTGGGATAAAATACATTCTGATATTTTTTTATATGTATATAGATTGATTTAAATGGGGAATTAAATTACAATAATCCACCAGAGATAGAAACATCTTGTAATGCTTCGGCATTTGCTGTGTTTGCTAGTGTGAGAAATGGTATTTTAGAAAAACATGCAAAATTGTCAAACGAGATTTATAGAGCATCAAACTGCAACTCTCCACCACCAGATCTTAGCGACACTATAGATACAGAGAGTGATGATGAGGATAGAATATCAACTATACAAAATTTACCAAAGGTAAAAATAACTCAAAAAATTAATTGATTTCTTTAATTTTATTTTTAATATTTATTTGTTTTTATATTGTAACATTTATATTTTATGTAATATACAATGTACATAGCTGTAAAAAAATGTTTTTTATAAAGATTGTAGGTATTGGTTTAAGAAGTGTTTTTACATTGATGCGAGAGAGTAGAACAATCGATCCAGTCTTATGTACAAAAGCACTGTCGGCATTATTAGATGTTTTACAAGGGCAACTACCAGAAGGCCTCAAATCTGAACCAGATGACGTTATTGGTTTGTGCCTTTAAATAATTGATTTTTTAATATGATAAATTGACAAATTATTCAATAATTAATATTTTTTAGATCCACTGTTTGATCTGTTACTGGATCTTGCAACTTCTCATGGTCCTGAGTCAGCCGCTGCGAATGATGGCAGTCACTTGACAGCTGTTGCTTGTGCTTGTTTATTGAGTCTTGTTGTAGTCAGAGGAGATACTGGGCGGCTTTTGGCAGCAATAGCAGCTCTGCTTATGTCTCCTAGAGCGTTAGCGATACAAAATATTCAGGTATTTTATTATTGATGTGTTTTTAATATTAATTCATTATATGATATAGTATATTATAGAGTTTAATCTTTTGTATTTTAGATGCCATGTGTTTTAACGTCTCTGCAGAGAAGTGTTCACGCCGTTTTGTTGGGCAAACTTGTGAGACCAGATTGGATTACATATGGCGTTCCTAAGTGTTCCAAGATATATACCTCTATGCTTAAGTTACCAAATGAAATGAATAATATGGTATTGAATGAACGTAGTTTTGTGAGCGATGGAAAATATTTATATCTGCATACATCACGTGGTTTATTAAAAATTGGAAGTGGCCACAGTGGTACAATATGGGGTCATATATACATACATAAAGCAGATTTTTATCCAACAGAAATAGGATGGCTTGGTTACGCTAATGTTAGTTGCATATTAATATTTATGACTGCATGATTTAATAATCTGTTACTTATACAAAGTTTTATTTACAGAATTCGTTATATTTTAAATGTGCACCTAGAAAACAAAGTGAATTATTAATCATTGATGCAGAAACACTTATAGTAACAGGAATTGCTGTGCTAGAAGGAAAAGATTGGTCATCCTCCGTAATGTTCTCGGATGGTGAAAATTTAGGAATGATAACAGCTGGCAAAGATGTAATTAATATAATTGCATAAATATTTTATGGAGTTATTTGAAATATTTTATTTAATTTTTTTATTTTTTTCTTAACAGGAAGGTTTTGTAGTACGTACAATAAATACGCTGAGCAATCCCGTAACAGTCGCTTCTGAGTTACCACTGAAATTGGCAAGAAAATGTGTCGATATATTTGGATATGCAACATTTGATGAAGAACAAGCGATACATACTTTGAATCCGGGATGCGATGATGAAATTGCAATGGTTACAGCAGGAAAGGAATTTGGTTTACTTAAAACAATGTCTGGAAAAGTAAGTATTGTATATAAGGGATACTTAAATAGTTATTACAGTTGCTCAATATTTTATGTACAAGTGCTATTTATTTAATGTGATCATGAATCTAATATTTTTTATAGTTATTATATAGTGGGAAAGGAACTTGCCTAGGCATGAAGACCAATACTAGGCCTAATAGATGGTTGGAACTTACCTTTGGTAAAGGTCCAAGAATTACTCATTTTGCTGCAGGTCATGATGGTCAACATGTTGTTATGGTTATGGAGGATGGTTCTGTACTATTTGCCGGCACTGCTAGACGTGGAGAAGATGGAGACAGTAGTAAGTTATAAATTTAATAATATTTTAATTTATATAATAATGAAATTACTACAACTATTTATTTTATTTTAAGATAAAGCTCGTAGACAACCAAAGCCAGTAAAACCAAAGAAAATGGCAAAAGTAGAAGGTCAGTTTATTGTGGATGCTGCTTGTAATAACGGATCTACTGCTTTAGTCACAAAAGATGGCTCTCTATTAATGTTCGGTAAAGATACACTACATAGTGATCCAGTAACAGGATTAGTTACCGATTTAAGGGACGTATCTATAGCTCGTGTATCGTTAGGAAAAGCTCATGCCGCTGCATTAACTAACAAAGGACATTTATATACATTTGGTATAAATAATAAGGGACAGTGTGGTCGTGATTCTACAACAGTACATACTGTGAATAAAGAAATGTCGGTAGTTGCGATGGAAATGGGCACAGGAGAAGATGAATTGATAATAGCCGAAGAAGAGAGTGTAGATCCTGCTGAAGATTGGGAGGAAACGAGAGGAATGTGCCCTCCGGGACAACATCAATGGAGACATCGCGTTTGTATGGTTTGCACGATATGTAGAGAATGTACCGGTTATAGCATATCATGTCTGAGTAGTATACGTCCTGATCGAAATCCTGGTCAAGAGTGTGGATGTGGCGAAGGAGACAGTGGATGTGCGGAATGTGGATGCTGTCGTACGTGCGCAAGAAAGAGTTGCAGCAACGGCATATCGGGTTCCAACTTCCGAGAATATCTGCAGAGACGATTGGGCGAAATAAAGCAACGGCAAAGAATTAAAGCAGGACCGAGTACTGTCAAATATGGAATAAAAATCAAGGGATCGAATAATCAGCGTGTAGCCGGTCCTAGTATTGTGCAAAAGGGATTTCCGGAAAAAGTGGCATTGGGATTAGGAGTTAATCTCTCGGTCGAGGAAGGCGTCGGCGGTAGTGATGTGGAACGAGGGGATGCTGCGAGAATTGCCAGTATATCACCTGCCAGAGTTCCTATTCCTAGCGAAAGTCCTGTGATTCAAGTATCCTGTGGTTTGCATCACACAGTGTTACTTCTGCAAAATGGTGAAGTATATACATTCGGTAGTAACATATATGGTCAGTTAGGCGTTGGAGATTTAATAGCACATGCAGGACCGATTCAAGTTAAATTGCCAAGTATTGCTACTCAAGTAGCCGCTGGAAGCAATCATACCGTTATACTCACATCAAAGGGTGAAGTTTACACGTTTGGTGCATACCAAAAGGGACAGCTTGGCATGAATTGGTGGAACGGTCAGAACGAGTCTACGAATTCTACATCTCAGGTAAATCGTCGTACAGATCGCTCCCAACCGTGGCATAGTTTTCCAAATGTAGTGCCGAATATTGGTCCCCGATGGGGTAGACGAGCGACGTGGATCGGTGCTGCTGGAGATCAAACCTATGTTAAGATAGACGAAATAAATTCGATTAGTTTAACAAGGAGTACTGTTATGGCGAATAAAAATTGTATTATCTTGATACCCCATCAGAATGAGCATGCAAATTCTTTTAAGAGTCTGGTGATAAGTAAACGCGATGGAACGTGTAACAGTTATAGCGGTGTAGATCAGGTTGATTTCAGTAACTGCGCAGCATGCTTGGATCCTTTGTACAATGTTATTTGGACCTTTAATTCGGCAAATAACGAGATTAGTTTATATAACATAATATCAACGGAAGCTAGGGCAATACCTGGCTTGGAGGCTTCCATACTTAATCCAGGTTTAGCGCTTCCAGTTGTTTCGACTTGTTTTGTAACACGTTCTCAAGCTGCGATGCATTTATTAGCATGTTTGGACACATTAACGCAAGCTCAAGATGAAAATTTATCGATAGTTGAAGAAAATGAATGTAATCAATCGATACATGGTAAAGTTTACAGCCGCGAAGACTACGCCACAGTTAGCAGATTTGAAAGCCATGGAGGAGGATGGGGTTATTCTGCTCATTCGATCGAAGCAATTCGATTTATGCCTGATACAGACATTATATTGGGAGGCTATGGTTTATTTGGCGGTCGAGGCGAATACACCGCAAAAATCAAGCTGTTTGATATCGGAATTGACGGTGGAGATCAAGAGAATGATGGCGAACTTCTCGCAGAGACAGAAGAGATTCCGTATGAATGTGGTCCAAGACAGAAATATTCGATATTATTTGACGAACCTATATCTCTGCAAGCAAACAGATGGTACGTGGCATGGGCTAAAGTCGGTGGACCTTCCAGCGATTGTGGTTCCGGTGGACAAGGAATGGTTACAGCGGAAGATCAAGTCATGTTTTATTTCAAGTCTTCTAAAAGATCTAATAATGGTACCGACGTTAACGCTGGACAGATTCCACAATTGTTGTATCGTGTCGTGACACCTGAAAATCAGACGTCAAACAGGCAGAGAGATCAAATTGAACCTGTCTACGTCTTGAAGAGAGAATTCAGTAGGACTGTTACGAAGGAATGCTTTCAGTCATTGATATCTCTTCTTCAATGGAGTTGGAACACATTGAAAGCGACATTGGCCGACGTGGCCGTTCATATCGCATCATCGACTCATGCGATGCTCGAAATGGAACGTTTAGTGTATATAAGTAAAGCCAGTTTAAGACTGCTTAGAACTTATACTAATGAAATTTATCCCAGTCACGCCGTTAAAAAGACTCCACCCGAGTCAGTGCGTTTGGCAGAATGCATAGGCGAAGTACGGGCACTATTGCGTCAAATTTTGTCCGATTCTTTGCCGATTATTCTGAAAAGTAAAGGAAAGACGCGATCTAACAAAAGTTCTAGTAGTACATTGGGAAATAAGATGACAAACAGCATATTGGATGAATGTCACAAAACGTTTGTAGCTTGTTACCACGCGTTTTACCCTACTGCATATCTTAAATGGACTTCCTTATGCGAGTTATTATCAGATATCAACAAAGAACATGGTACAACTACAAAAGATCGTCTCCTTTCGGCCGTGCTAGCTTCTTTGTGCAACTCGGCGATACGACTTAGATGTACATTTCCAATTTTGAGTAACATCATGGATAACAGCGACAGCGTGAAACGGCAGCTTAGCCCATCCGACAATGCCGGTCTACTTATGATGAATTCGACAGAAAGTCATCAATATCCAATTTTGGTTGAGCAAATTAGTTACAAATCTCAAGTGGAGAGCTCCGGCAAGGAGATTTTGAATTGGTCGTTCCGTGAAGTACTTGATAGACTCTTGGATTTGATACTGATACCAGTCAAAAGAAGCCTTTGTAGAGAAAAAATTCAATCTTTACCAGAATTGATTCTTCATTGCTGTTATTTATTAGCGCGAGTTATCGCTGAATTGGCGGCACAATCAAGCGGAAATGAAGACGAACTACAAGCAGCTTGCGGCAGACTCATGTATACGACGCCCTCAAGATTTACGAGGACAAATCAATCAAGATCATGGAATACAGGGAATGGTTCTCCAGATGCTATTTGTTTTTCCGTCGATAGACCAGGCATTCTTATAGCCGGTGTTGGTATCTATGGAGGTGCAGGAGTATATGATTATGAATTGGAATTGTTAGATGATGTAAGTAATATATAAATTTCATTATATTATTTTTGTAAGTTTGAATTCTTCGCGATGTTAATGTTATTTTATTATACTAGCAAAATAACACTGGTAACGATCCATCACACACTCAACGTTGGAGTAGCTTAGATTTTACAAGAGGATCCTTTGGACCTGATGACTGTATTAATGATACAGTAGAATTGAAATTTGACAAGCCAGTGCTTATAAAAGAGAATGTCAAATATGCTATTAGATTACGGAATCGCGGAGGACGAACTAGTAATGGTGACGGCGGCCTAAGCGTTGTCAAGGGAGCCGATGGCACAACGTTTACCTTTACGGCTTGTTCTCTAAGTTTTAATGGTGAATTAAATCTACACACATTTGAAAAAAATACAATATTATGCAGTATACAAATTGTATTCACATGCTATGTTATTGCAGGCACAACACAAACTAGAGGTCAAATACCACATATTTTATATTATTCAAATCCGCAAGATTCCGATGGGCAGCACACGAATAAAGCTATGGCAGAAGTACAAGCGAGAAAATGTACTCTCGCCATGACAGCAACAATCATTCAACGGTCGAACGAAATTTTTTCTCTGGCAAGGGAAAGAGCAGAAGAAATAATAGCTAATGAAGTTCTTGGTAACGCTACTTTTGTAACGACTCTCTTGCCGTTAGTAATGGCACATATTAGTCCTTTGGCTACATCAGACCCTAGAGTAAGTAATTTTAAAAACTTTTTTAAAATACAAATATTTTTAAAAATAATATAATAAGAGAAATATTTAACATAAATTTGTTTTGCATCTTTCAGAGCAGCGTACAAATTCTTACCCTAATACAAGAGATGTTGCCACACGTTGCAGCTTTAAACTTACTGTCTACGATGGGAACTTCTCAAATATCTCAAGATAGTGAAACTCAATCACATTTTGCTCCTCCAATTACTACTAGTCATCATTATACTTGGCTAGAAAGCGACCATCCTTATAAACCAGCGACAGTGTCATATTACAAAGTTACTTTTCCGGAAACAGTGAAGTGGTTAACTGTTGAATTTACTTCAGAATGTGGAACATCACAACCAGAAGATTACCTACAGCTTTATATACCAAATATAATTCCCAATTCCTCCGCAGGGTAAAATACTCTTCTGCACTTTTATATTTAAATATGTTATATTCTTATATTTTACATGTATAATTTTTGATCTTACAGGACAATTCCAAATATTACGGGTGAAGATACTCCTTTGTATTGGCCAGTATTACATAAGTTGAGTAATGTTCAAAGTCAATGGCCGCAAAATGCTGTTGTCTTACCAGGTATGCAGTATTAATTAAAAATATACGATGCTATATAATATATAATGCGCTTAATAAATTGTTTTGTGCTTAGGAAATGAAGTAATATTTTCCTTGGAAACTGCATCTGATTATATGAAGAATGAGAGCTCAATCACATACGGTTTCAAATGTTTAGTTATTGGATTCGATTGGATAACCTCTGGCCATGGTTTAAAGAATTTAGAAATTGAATTGTCCTTTCTCGGAGGAGCATGTGCTGCAAGTCTCATGAAGAAGAATTTATCATTGCCTCCAGTATCCTGTAAGTATTACATAGTTAAATTTTCATACCATATTAAATCAATGAAATATAAATATGGTCATAAATGTACTAATATGTTTTTTTTAATATTTTGATATACCATGTGTAATGATTAATGATGCTTGTGATCATTTTTTAAGAGAAGGCGATTCTACTATTTTAATTACATAAAGAATAATATATGGTTTTCCTCGATAAACTGATTTATGGTATTACAATTTTTAGCGGAAGAAGTTGAAGAGGACTTGGAATCGATGCAGGAAACAGCAAAGAGGATTTTCTCTGTACATTCGGCATTACTTGGACGAGGATTTGCACTCGCGTCGCCACCTACAGTTTCGCAGGCTCTCGACGGCGTGCTTCCATACAGGTAAGTACCCAACATCATTGCCTTGGTATTTAAATAAAAAAAAAGAAACTGTATAATTGTTATATAATAGAAATTTGATAGAATTATTATCTCATGAACAAGCGATCATTATATTATTGTTACTTCCATTATACTTTTTATAGAAAATTTCATGTTTTTTACTTACAATCGATATGTCTAGGATATACAGTTTCTTTTTCGTCTTGCAAAGATAGTACTCAAACGATGTTTTGTTCATCCGTCGCGGCGTTATAAGTTGTCGTGAGCACGGTCGTGGTAAATAGGACACAAATCCATAAGAATAGCTAACGTTATCCAATCATAATGGAACGTACAAATTATGTATTTTAGTAAAACACAAGTATAAACATATAAAATATTTAGAGATAATGTCTGTTCAAAGTTCTAGTTAAAATTGTATATTATTGCATTTAATCGTTACAATTATATCATTGCTTTTATTTGCAATTTATTTTCAAAATTCAACAAAATAGTAAATAAATTTTAATTAATTTTTGCCAATATAATAAACAGTATACATACCTATTAATTGAAAGTATATTAGCACGTGATTTTTTTGAAGAACAATCTTAATATGATTAGCAAATACGTTATTGGTATCGTCTTTATTGTATTTTCGGTCGTTCAATGCGAAACAAATTATACAGTCGGCTGTCGTTATATCACAGTCTCACGATAATATAACTATATATGACATTATAAACTGATTTTGTTCACCACAACGATATAATTACACACATATACACGCATACATACCTGCGCATATAGTTTGCATACGTCGCGGCGTATTAGACTCTGATCTTTCCGATATTATTAGCTGGATGCTAATAAAACCTACCTTGGCGGAGTTCGAGTTATCGAGTATAAGAGGCACAAAAAGTTTTTCGAGACTCAATTCTCTTCTTTCATGCTCTCGAGACGAAGCGTAGCCTACCTCCGTCTTCAAGTGTTTCGAGTGCTTGGGCCTTCTGTTCAATAAATTAATTCTAACCGTACGATATATTAGTTTCCGACAAGCTTTATTTTACTTCTTTTTTCCGTAATCGGCGAAACGCCTTTTTATGATTATCAAAATATTAGATCAATATCGCGGTGTATGCCTCCTTTTAATTAAGGGGAAAGGGAGAGGAAAACGTTTATTTATTTTCATCGATTATGATCTAGGAGTACGTTCGCTCATAATCAAGTCCTTTAAAATGTTTTCATTATACGCATCAAACGCGTCGAAGAATATTGCTATATGGCGAGATGTACATTCAAAGTAATTTTTGTTTGGTATTACAAGATCACCTGTTTCGCTGAAAATTTTTTCCAGCGTTACATAAACACACAGCAAATTCGGTGTAACAAACGTTTTGATTATGCCGTGACTTACTTAAGATTAAATATAAATTATAATAACAATAACAATTTCGTATATCGTATATTTGTAAAGTTTTATAGCAAGTTTGCTTTAAATAAATGCACAAACATTAATAACATAACGTAATAACGAATTTGTAGTATACGACATAGTTAAAAATTAAATCACTGGTTTTACGGTCTGACGGATCTCACTTTTTCCAAAAGCGTGTACGAAACAGTGGCGGATTTATATTTTCAAGGGCTTAAAGCTAACGTTTCCATTTAAAGGGTCCTTTTTATTAAAAATTGTTCAAAAAGTAAGAGTGTTCATATTTAATAAAATTAATAAAACAGCATGTTTTAAAACGAACAAGCAGTGTTTTATTTTAATTGACGTAATTATTATTTATCTTTATTAAGCAACAAACTTTGAAGTTGAAAAGAAAAATTGAAAATACCTGTCACAACTTATCAAACGATGTATATGCCATTAACTTATAAATTCGCCACTGATATGAGGTGTGGAGTATTTGTTTTATCTTAATAAATCGATCTTGCTGGTTTATTTTTGTTCTTTGACTTGTTACATTGCTATCAATCTTCTTCTCTATAAAAACGATATAGTTTGGAATGATTTTGATATGAAAGCCTAGCGAAGAATTTCATCTCCGTCCGTTCGTTTTTCTCCTTGTGTTCGAGAGATCAGAATTTATATGGAGTTGACACGAATTACGTATTGTGTCTCTCCAGGAATGGCACAACTGTCCGAGCGAGTAGTTATCCCATTGTCTTGGTCCTTTCGTACCGTGATTTTCGCTCGAAACGCTCACTAATGTTACGTCGATAACCGCGCTATCGCTATCGATCGATGAACTTAAAGCAACGGAAGTGCGAAAGGTCGGTCCAATCGCGTATCTTACGCAAGACAGCGAATTTAATTTTCTCTACACGAGTTATGCTTTCCTCACTCTCTTTTCTGCTTCCTAAACCGCCGAGAATCTCGCTTCGTCTACATCTTTTACGACATCTGGCTCGCCTTCTCGCCTTCTCGCTTTTTCGAAAGTTTAATGATAAACTGAACTAGCTGCAACAACTGATTAGCCGAATTCGCGACTCGTTCTAAAAAAAACCTTTTAATCGCCGTGACCGTCTTTGAGGTAAAAAGCGGCCCGAGGAATGAAAAGAATCGCAGTCTGAATAATCGATGGCCGTACGTGATATGTGAATGGAAGTTTACGACCTGCATTGTACTAGGAGAGATAATCGATTAAATTAAAAACGAGCCACGATTTCGGGGCTGCACATACTTTGCGTTCTAGTATATCCCAAGCGGCAACGGTTTGAACGCAGTTTATATTAAACACACGCTTAACATCCCTCTCTTCATTGGAAGGACTCTTCTCACGTTCTCCGAACACATCGGATTCAAGTTTTTACGATTACTGTTCTTCACTGGCGCCAATTGCGCGGCGTCTCTCATAGCTCTCACAGCTTGTACACTCTAAAGCGGCTCGACGTTTCCGCCCACTCGAGTTCCTCTTCAACGGGAGCGACGATCGTGGGCCTCCTCGTCGAGCCGCACGGGGCGTCTCGTTACAATTCGGTCGTGAGAGGCTCGGCCTTCTCGACGATCACATGAAACTCCGTCTCCCGATACAGTCTGCCGTCTGGTACCACCATCGTTATCCTGCTATCGACTGGTGTGCCTGAGGTCGCGGCTTCCCTGCCAATTACGCCGTTCTTCTTCGAGACTACGTCAGGTGCATTGGTCGGCACGCTGATCCATTTTTTTCTATTGTTTTGTCGGCGTCTTCGACAGCACCAGACGATCAAACACACACATACTATCAGGGCGAGAATAGCACCCACGATGATTAAAATGAAGACGAGCATGGAGCCGCCGAGCGAGCAGTGACGCGCCTCGTAGTCGACGAAACGGATCGGCGCGCCATCCATTCCGCCGTCCAAACACAGAAAGGTTTCCGGGGTCTCGTTGATAGGTTCCTGCGGTTGCGATTGGGGCGGCACTAACGAGTTTTCTCTCGCGTAGAACCGCGAATAGACGTTCGTGTAGTTGAGCACGTAGTTCTTCCACACGGGTAACATCTGGCAATCACATGGTTGCGAGATGACGATATTGTCGAGCTCGGGTCGGAAACTCGTGCGGTCAAACATCAGCGAACCCTCTTCGAAGTTGCTGACGCTGTTGTTCTTGAAAATGAGGTCGTGTGTCAAGGATGGTGACGAGGCTGGCGGCCTGCTCTCGCGATCCGCCCGAATACCCAGGAACGCGCCCACGCTGATACTGCCGAAAGTGTTATTCTTGATGATAACGGCACCTTGCGCGGTCACGTCGAAAGCCTCGCTCTCCAGGTTGTCGATTACGCAGTTCTGTATTGCCACCGTACGCGGACTCCTCACGATGAAGGCGTTGCTCCTTACGGTGCCCATTTTCACGCCGTCCAACATAAATTTATAATAAACTTCGATATCGTTCATGGTGCGACTTGGCATCTGATCGCCGAACGTCCCGCCTATCACGTGCAGATATCCGACTTCGAACTTCTTAAAGGCTTGCGCCTCCGTTGTCTCGACGCGACAGTTCTCCAGTCGTAGGTTTTCCGTGTGAATCAGATTGGCGAACGAGAAGGCACTCAGCTGGCCGATCCGTACGTTCTGAAACGTGATCCCCTCGACATCGCCGCGAAAGACGAAACTCGGCATTACGTCGATGTTGCTGTTCCGCACTGAGATTTTCGTGCGCGTGCTATGCGGCGACAGTTCGAAGCTTTGCCTGACTAGGGTTAGATTCGCCACGTTCACCAGGTCCACCGATCGTAGCCCGGTCATTGAGACTAGGCTCGAGTTCGCGAGAGTCACCGACGAGCAGTTGCTCACCGCTATCCTGCTGGTGTGTGGACTCAGCCGTCTATCCCCCTCCGTGGTTAGGATTAATTCCTGCAAATTGAAATAATCTTTTGTTAGGAACTTATTTCTGCAGTATTTAACTGTCTACATTTAATTTAGCTATGTATACGGAAAAGATCCGCAGACGTAATTGTATAATAATTAAATTTATTTTATGAATATTAATTACAAAACCGTATTAACCGTATTATCATAGATTATTTTTTACCTAAGAAAATAAAAAAAAATATTTTTGAAACCAAGGTATTAGAGACAGGGTGTTGGGATAATAACTTTTTTTTTGCTGAGAAACTAATTACATTGATATTAAGTAGAAAGAACAGAGTATTCTCCGGTGTAATCTGGTACGCAATATACCGAGAAGAAGGTCTCTCTAATAGGGATCGAATAACTATAATTGCAAGCAGGTGTAACTATCCTAATTATTCGCGACGCGTGCGCCCAGCCTCGCTAATTGCTGCGAATAATGTCGTTATCATAATCACAGAGGAAGCTTAATTTCGCGACACTGCAGTCCTTTCCGTCTTGCGTCTGTCGCAAGATACGTCGGCGAAGATCATCGATTTAAACGAAAGTCACGTTTTCTTCCTTTAGCTTTTTTTTCCCCCCTCTATCGACTGTTCGCGCGAATTTACATCGAGCTATCAGTTCTGTTGGATTTTCCACTCTGGCGCGTGCTAATACGTGTTTGCTCTTGCATACGAATTAGATGACTGCGCAGGATTATCCGCTTCGCGTGAACTTGTCACGTGTCGTGCACGTAAACGATGCACGTCCGATATATTGAACAGAGGCCGTTTTGTACATCTGCACGGCGGCGGACGGAATCGAAGGAAAAGCGACACGGATAATTTCGCGAGGCTCGCAGCGCGCATCGTGTACCCTCGCATCGAATCACGTTATTGGAATGTTGCTCGCGATATATTCGCTTCCTCGTTTTATTCGCGCAATTGCAATTTTCGTGACGTCGGAATGTCGCTTGATAACGTTCGCCGACACCTAGTGTATCAAACAGTCGATCGCGAAATGTACGCGATTCTCCATTGGCTTTGATTTGTACAAAGGGGCCGCGCGAGATATCTCGCGTGCGTCGCTCGAGGCTACGTATGTTGCTCTCATTAATTATCTCACTCCTCTGCCTAATCGATTCTGTTTGAACGTTGTATTTCGAGAGAAAAGGAGAAATAATTGCTGTACATTATTATCATCATTGTATCTAATATATATTAAACGTATCTGTAATAAGTGTGTATATATAAAAACAAATTTTTACTCGTGCTTCTCTGTAAATAAAGATGAAGGTCCAACTGAAGGAACGATCTATCTAACATCGATATAATAAGATCATAATGCGGATAGAAAAATACGTGAGGCAGAATATTCATGGAATGGTGAAAAACAAAGAATAGAAAAGAACGTGACATAGGTCGATGAATGAAAAGGGCTTTTATATTATACTTTTTTTTTTAGGCCCTGTCGTTCTTACGCATTAACGTCTTGCCCATTCGTTTCGTCCTGCCTCTGTTCAAACTTCCCCTTTTGTTCTTGTCCTCATTGTTCAAGGCTACTTTTGGACGCACGATGTCGAGCAGAGATTATCAACCAACGTATTGTACTTGCTTATTCCGAACTAAAGTCTATCTTTATCTTGTCTGGGACAATTTACAGACTCGGAGATAAACGCGAAAAGTATTGAAATTCAAGTTCCAGTTCTTTTCCACGAAAAATCCTATTCGAAAACTTTCTGTTAACTTTTTTTTTTCATACGCCGTGCGGAGAAAATACCCAGAAATTTTTAGCTTTAGATCCTTTCAGAAGTTATGATCATCTTCGGAAAATTCGATGTTGACCTCCCAAGGCGATTGCATTGAAAAATGTAATTGGTTCTTCTATCGCGTGATGGCTTCTTATCTATCCAACACATTCGACATGCCCCACAAACATAAAATTCACAAATGGGTAGGTAGGTCGCCGCAGATCGAATCATTGTCGTAACTCTGCGGGATCCCAAAGGACATCTGAATTTTCTTTGAGAATTTTGCGCGTTTAGCGGGAAACGTGAGGTAAGCTCTGCGGGAACCAAGTACCGTGCAGTGGCGCTTTCTTTCGACCTTCAAGCAAACGCATCTTTATTCCGTTCATATTTTCCGCTTTAGTTACGCTCGAGCAATCTTTCTATGGACGATAGACTTTTCTTCTTCTGTATTCTCCAGACATTTTCACGCGTCACGTTCCTGACCCTGTGTCCTTTTTCTCGCGCCGAGCGTGCGCTTGTCGATTACCAAGGGGGAGTGATTCCCGGTGGGAATTAAACTCGAGCGCGCGCGTTAGCTCGCCTCGTACTAGTTTTCCAGTTTTTTGCATGCTCGTCGCGTGACATTTTCCCAACTGCAAATTCGCGAGGAAAATCTGTCCGACGAAACGCGCGATTCCGTCGAGGGATAATCCGCGAGAAATTGCGAGCTATCTAATGTCGATTATGGCAGTAGTCGAAAGTATCTTTACGTATCTAATCGAATGGTAGAACGTTAGGTAAACGGTTTGAGGGTTCGCCGTCGAATAGGTAGACACTTTGCCGGATGAAAATGAAAATGAGATTGGTTTAATGGGTGGGATTAAGCTCATTGGAGCGATATGCGATTGCCAGATCCTGCCGCGCGAGAAAGGGACGGAGGGAACTTTCGCTAAAATTGGAACGAAAAGCGACAGAAATGGAACCAAAAGCTCTTTTATGATCCATAAAGAATTTATGCGTAACAATTCTCTCACGGTGACTTCGAATTCTTTCGCGGAAGTCCGCGCATTGTCTGAATTTTTCGGACTCGTGCATTCTTTACGCGCGTTCAATAGTTTTTAGTGTAAAGAACATGATCGATGCGATTAATTTAATTCAATTATCCCGCGTAAGTCATCTAACTATGACAAATCTGTCGATTATATGAAATTATTATTTTTATTTTAATCAACAATTCGCACACGAGTGGCAGTTCGATTTCTCATTAACATAGGTACTTAACGAGGTACTTCATTAATTGTCTGTCACAGTTCATTACTTTTAGCTTATTATGCGGCACAGTAGCCGCGGTATATTGCTGCGAAGACTGATTGTTATTATTTACTTAGCCGTACTTTTTTATCCATTGCAATTTTCTCACGGAGAGCACGGCACATTGGCTCCCGCCTATGCTCCGCGTCTTTCCATTTTCCAAGTATTTTCATAACCGCGCGCGTCTTTCCGTTGGAAATGGCACCCTTACGTTTCCGACAGTATACGTTTACGGTTGTTACTTTTACACTCCCAACCGCGAAATGTTTTTTTTTTCCGTCATTTTTATCTTATTCTGTCGTTTCTCTTGTTACGGTGGAGCGAGTAAGTTTAAGGTCGCATTCGCTAAAAGGCAGCTTCAATTATTTATGCTCTTTGTCAATTATTCAACGCGCGACCAAGGACTTTGTACCCAGAGGATCCATCGATCGTCTTACATTGTTAAAAAGGATTTAAAGTGTTTTTGATTACTTGTAAATCGGGCTTTTATTACCAGTCTTAATTCAAATTGTTTTCGCGGAAACAGCTTTTGTGTAACATATGAATTAATCACGATCATTAATCACAAACTTGGCATGCTGAGATAAAACATCACTGTTTTTCTGCGTATACTCAAAACGTATTTTCTTCTTAAGATCTTTGTGAGTCGTTTTTTGCAATAATATTTTTAGGAAGCACTTTTAATCATTAATCACAAATTTGACAAATTTAATATCCTACATAAAATATATTTTTCTTTTTTATTATTCAAACTGTTATTTACAAATATTTTCTTTTTAAAGTTTTCATATTTACATTATTATTTGTTAACTAATTTTTTAATTCTGCGTTTTGAGAAACGAGAGAACGTTTGAAAAAGAAAGAAGTTCAAGTTTGAAACGTGAATCACATTAAAATATTAATTAATATGAAAACATTTGTTTGCCTTGAAATTTCTCTTCCATCACATTTCCTTCGTGCGCTAGGTTGCAATGTAATTATGAGTTCACTCCACACGCGTGATATGTCATCGATGATGAATGGGAAGCACGTTTTCGACCAATTAGCCGCGCAACAGAAATTCAATCCCGTTTCGAGCAATTTATATCCCTTATCGTTAGCGAGCCACTTCTTTCTTGTAATCCGCGTTATTATATCTTCCGCTCAACGATAAAGTCCACGCACGGCTCGCTCTTTTTGCTCGTATCCGCGCGCACGCGTGCAAGGTCGTCGAAACTGCCAGCGTGTCAGAAATATATATGCATGCATATATGTACGTACGATAGATACGTTTCTCTTGACGTAAAGTTCTCTCGCTTGCTCGCCCGAGCTCATCTTCCGACGGTCATTTCGTCACGCGTGTGCGAATTTTACGGTATTGTCGAATCGCCGGCAGCGTGCGACATGCACGCCGCTCGTGCACTCGAGCGGACACAAAGAACGCTTTATCGTGGAACAATAATGACAGCGAGAGACGCTCGCGAGGACGCGCGTTAACATTATCTCTTTCGTCCGGGATATGGTGCGCAGTAAAACAACGTCGTTGCATCGCGAAATATTTGTCCGCGTCGCGCTTGGAGCAACGTGGAGCTGCGATTAAATTTCCGTGGCGTATTCCGTTCTCTCTTTTCCTCTACGCGACGAATACGAGACTCGTTTGCGTATACCACGGGTACCGCGATACCAGAATTATTCCCGCGTGTGAAATTGATAAAATCTCGGAATTTTAAATCAAATAACGCGAGGGACTTTAATTGTAGTAACAGGGTTGATTGTTTTATCTATTCGTGTAATCGTTAAGCACGATATACATGTACACGTATACACAATATATATTCTATGCAGCCGTCCCCCCCCCCTTCCCACCGTGGAATCGCATTCATTACTTTCTTATCGTATTACTTCAACCTCGTACTCTACTGCTCGCTTTTCTATCGCGGAGGAAAAAGACGAAAGTCGGAAAGGGGCAGCGCGCTCGCGGATAGAGGAAGACGAAAGAACGGGGAAAGAAACTTTGGCGAAGTCGAATTTCAAACTCTCATCACCGCGAGAGAGAGTTTCCAAATTTATTCAATAAATTCCGGCGGTGGAAAAAGCGATAGTACTCGCGTTACCGTGTTTCTCCGCTTTACTACCCCTCTTCGCTCCCCCTATTTGATTCGATTTAACGAATACCGACTTCTGGGTAACTTCCGGTTTCAGCGCGTCACGAAGAAACTTGTCGGGTTCTGCGCGGAGAAGCACTGTTCTCCGAGTCCGACTGCTGACGGTGCTCGGTGGTTATCGCGATATCGCGTTGCGATTGTGAATCATCTACGCCTCTAGCGCGCGTAGGCATCGGACGCTCCTTCTTGATCGCACCGGTGTGCTCCTTTAATATCGCGGATGGCCGGAAGCGTTGGAAACGCGCGGGCCGTAGAAGGAACGAACAGCTCGCGTGATCGTAGATCGCCGAGGGATCGCCCGCTATTTTTTTCCCCCGCTCGAACGAATAGAGTGCGCGGCCGCCGGGGGATAAAAGCGAAACATTTACGAGAGAGGGTGGAGAAGGATCGGCGAATCCATCCTACCTCGTACGTGTACGTATCTACGTCTACCTGCTCGCCGGCGCGTGAGACCCTACCGATTTGCGTAAACACGCTCTAATTTATGGGGGTTTCCATCCCTCCGTCGCGGTTGGCACCCTCACGATTTACGAGAACCCCCCGCGTAGTTGGGAGATTAGGCTCGTTCTGACTGATCACTCTTCTATTTTCTCTTTTTCTCTCTGTCTCTTCGATCTATCTGTATCTTCCTCAGTCAGTTTATAACTACAGCAACAGCAAAGCCGGCCTCGAAACGCGATTATTACTTCTCGATTCTCGTTGCCGTCACCTCGAGCGATATGCAGCATCGAAGATCGTACTGAGATCCCGGCTAAACATTTTTTCTAGTATTTCTTTTTTTTTCTATTCTCCCCTTTCGACCGCGGGAGAGAGATCGGGTTTTACGATTTCGCCATCGCACGAAGCTACCTGCGGTACCGCCCCTTTATCTCCCCGACGGGTAATTCGCAAATGGAATAACGTCCCTCGCGGAACAAAGAACGGGGCAGACAGAGCTCCGTGTCGCATTGTCTGAGATTTTTCGTGCGATAGCGATAGACCCCGCCGCGGTTTCCGCACGAATTCGTTGTCGGGAGAGAGAGAGAGAGAGAGAGAGAGAGAGAGAGAGAGAGAATGCGGGCGCGAGAATTTTTCTATCGTCGTTCACCGAATCGTTCGGATCGTTTAAGGTAGAAAGGTAAGGAAAGATCGGAGACAGAGATCGGACAACTCTCATCCGATCGAACGTTGAAATTATCAGAATAGAAAGAATCGAGTTAACCTTAGAACCTGACCTTAAGGTTTGAACGGCTCCGCCGGAAAATAGATGCCTATAAAATTATGTTTTTTGCATTAAAGCCATTAAGAAATGTTAAAGAGAATTATTAATATTCTATTCAGAGAGCGAGGGAGAATTTTTCTCTCCGCGCAGAAGAGAAATATAAAAATATGAGAGCAGCATGAATAAAATGGAGCAACGAATAATTACAATTAAAATATAATAATCATACATTTAATAGATTATAATTATTTTTGTTAAAAATTTATACGTTATATGTTGTTCTACTGCAATTATAAATGATATACTTAAAACGTACGAGTATTCATTATACGAATAGGGATTCGAGTTACATGTTTTCGTTCGTGTTGAACAGAGTCGGGTTTCGAGTTAAAATACGACGAGCTGGAATACGAGAAGAGAAAATATACTTCCTTGTCTCTGGAGTCGAAAGATACGTGCCTAGATATATGTTTCTGATAAGGCAAACGGTATTTTTTTCATTCGCTATCTTTTCGTCGACTTCACGCGGTATCAAGCGGAGATTCAATCGAAAATCGATTCTCGCGCGAATGCTTATCGGAGATACGATTTGTGTCGAACCTACCTCTCCCTCCTCCTTGCATTCGCAGGTCAATCTGCCGTAGTGGTCGCAGGAGCAGGGCGGATAATCGCACCTGCTGGTGGAGTTGGTCAGGACGCCCTTGAGTAAGCTGCTCCAAAAAAGTCCTAAGATCGCGCTGCCTAACACATATCTCGTTGCTCCCATTTTGCGCCTCTCGCTCGCTCCTTCTTCCCCTCCTCTCTCTCCTTCTGCCATGCGCTCAAAGGGTTCCCTCTTCTCCTTCTTCACGCTACTTCTTCTTTATTACCGGCTGTTTTATACCAAGCCGGCGTCAGGCAATTCCACATCGAGCCGACCGTTAGGTCGCCCCGACATGTCTGTGCTTTAAATCTGCGCCGTCGAACCCGACGCTTTCAATTTACGCCTTGGCTTAGCGTGCGATTAAATACTGACTGGAGGATCGCACTCGCAATTAATCCGGCTTGCACCACGAAAAACTATCTCGAGTTGAACGTGGCACGTGACATATGCCACGTAATGTTACGTGATTCGATCATAATCTGCGTTCCGTCTCTGAATGAATTCATGCCTCTCGATGACGATCCAGTATAAGTATCCTTCAAGTTTATTCGAACTACCGACCCGAAGAGTCTTCTACTATGACATTCGTCTCGATGCTTCGCTTCCTCGTTGGGACGTCGGCGCGATCCAATTTTGCCGGTGACAGGGTACAACGTTCTCGAACATTGCGTCGTATGTATGTGTCTCGTCACTAAGTTCTTCCTCTCTTCGATCTTATTCCTCTCGAAACGATAGCCCGTCTCTGTAAGGATAGAGAAATTAGAAACTTTGCACTTCTCAGTCTCCAGTCTCTTCTATCTTTTCTCGCTTATTCTTTCTAACGATTGAAAAAAAAATATATATATATTAAAAACTCGTATTTTTGCGGAGGACTTTTTTCTGTATATTTATATATTTTTTCTATACATTGATGATCTTTTTTTTGTAGATCCAATTTATTATTTATATCTGATATATTGAATTATTAAAAGACCACGTTCCGGATTTTTTCTATTAAATATATCTTGAATGTTTTATCGCGGAAATTAGTTTACGATTTTTCCAAGATATCATGACGTACGACGATATCAAACAGTAACATTTTTGTTTCCCCTTTCAAAGTGACACCACGTTGCGTTATCATGCTCGATCATACAGGAACGGACGAGCTGTTGAAAAGTGCCACGCGATACCGCTGCATCAAACGACAGCGTCGCAATATCCGATGATAATAATCCGCGATCTGCCACTCGGCTACTCTCCCACTGTATACTGTTGCGTGACTAATCGTGCCTACATTCCTGCGTTATCAGAGTGCTCTCGCTCGACATGACGTGGTTCTGTTTATCGTACAAATATGTCAACTGCCGTTACGGTAAACTTTTCGCGTTAGCGTTCCGCGAACATGCTTCTCTCGATTATTTGCGATATAGTTTAACGATAAAATCATCTTATTAATCGGTTCTTTAACTTTAAAACTTACGTTAACAAACTAAAAAGAAATAAAGTTATAGTTTGAAGAATAACGATCATAAACGATTTAAAAGTGACGATTATTTTTAGATATGATGGAATAAAATTAAAAATATTTGTATGAAAAACTGTTGAAAAAATACATAGACATAATTTTCACTAATATGAAAAAAACTAAAAATAAATTTTATTACGTTTGATTTGTAGTCAGCGTAACGTTAAATTTGATAATGTATCTTATAACACATATAATTATCAAATTTAAAATTATTTAATTTTATTAATCTTTGCTTGATTTAATTTTTTTATATTATGGTGATAATAAATGTAACATTATTCCGCGTTTCGAAGTCAAATAGATATACTAATTTGAAAATTTTTACAGAAAGTGTTTATATTAGTAATTTAGAAAATTGTTGTCGTAGATAATTGATAAAATGTATCTTTGATATCTTCATTTCTCGATGAAATAAAGTTGGTCCATTCAGGCAATAACAAAAAAAAAAAAAAAAAAAAAAAGGAAACGGCATGAAGTGGAAGCAAGCGATCGATAACGTGAAAAGAACGTTGTGAATGAAAGGCGATCTCACTCAAAGGATTCGAGAAGAATTTCCCTTTACGATCAAGTCTTTCAAACGACGACCGCTCGAAATTTCTTCCGGTCCGGTTTTCAGTCTGTCTCACGGCTTTTTATTCCACTTCCAGTAGTAACAAAGAGATACCTTACTATTAACGCGGTGCTTTTACTAAGCTAATTGCTCATTGCATTAATTAGTTACAAAAAATTAACTTTAATATTAAGCTTGGCAAAAATTTGAAGCCTCAAGCTCTTAAGATTTGCTTCAATTATATTTTTATAAATATTCTTATGAATTTATGAACAGTGTATCTCAAATCAAATTACATATATTAAAGAATAATAGATTTTTAATTTAGAAATATATTTAAAAAGGAAATGTTTACATTTTTCATGAGAATATTTATATTGGTTTTTTTTTAGTACTGCCGACGTTTGTAAAATTAATTCTCGTTTCATTACTCATCCCCTTATCGTTCGCTTTCAATAACAGAGATAATAATATCGCGTGAGAAAACTCATACATCGCTGCATCGATCCGTAGATCATTTTCAATTAACGAATTTTCTTGTTCCTCGGCGTTACGATCGAGTAACAGAGGGAAAGAGAGAAAGAGAGAAAGAGAGAGAGAGAGAGACAAAGAGCAGGTGCGCGGCGATCGTTCGTGCACGATTAATTGACCGGTATCGGATCACCCTGGGCGTCGGTTTTGTGGCAACTATAACGAACAAGCGAAACAGAGCAGAGAAATAGGACCAAAGAATATACACATAGAAAAAAAAGGGAGAGAATGCCGAAACGAGGGTTCGATAACTAAATCGCTCTGCAGGCGGAGACGAAGACGCAAATTATTCTGAGCCGACGACGATGGAACGAATCCCATCTCCGCGTGATAGGACGATTAAACGTTTCGACCCGTCTGATTTACGCCTCGTTAATGGATATTCATATATATTCGAGTCCGAGACTCGAGATTGGACAATCGGAAAGGCTCGCGTATTTATCGTTCCAGAAACACACAACTGAATGAAACGGATAGGCGCTATCCCATCGGTCTCCCTCTCGCTTCTTCGACACGCGACACGCGGACGATAGGTAAGGTACATGTAGGAGTAAATCGTTTCCGATTACGTGACTCTTCCTCTCGTTCGTAATACCACGTCGATTCACTGGCAACGTACATGTATATATGTATATATGTGGCAAGTCGTCGACTTCTCGCGCCCCGTTCGACTGTGCGCGACTCCACCGGAATACCGTATGCGATTCTCACAGCTGCATGCAATTTTAGGAAAGAGAGAGAGAGAAAAGGTAATGACGATTTTCCGCGAGCAGTCCACCTTTCAACCCCCGTTTCGAGACATTCGCCTTTATTCCTTCGGCACCGTCTTATCTTCCCATCCGTTTTATCGCCGCGACTTGTAAGAATTGTCCGCACCCTCCCGGGAAAGCGTTTGCAGACGGTGATAACGATAAACGAGGCGAGGTAGTCGGAGAAATAGAGAACACCGAGGATTCACCCCTCACAGTAGCTTACGAAGATCCTGGAGGGAATAATTTTTTCGTACTGAGGGATTAAGATAGGATTTCAGGACTGTGATCCGAGACAAGGGTTAATCCGGCAATGATTTGACCAGCAAAGGTTCCGTTTCATCCCTGTGTTCTCAATAGATAAATGTTGAGAAGGGAATACTTAATTTTCTTTTAATAAAAAATTATTGCTCCCTGTCTCTCTCTCTCTTTCTCTCTTCATTCTGAATATGTTTATATTATTATATAAATTGTACAATTTTATACGCACGACACGCTCGTTAAACAGCGGATTCGTTAAATAGTTCCAGAGCTATATATATATATTTCCAATAGTAGAATGTTTGTCTCATTATAACGAGGAAATAGTTGGTCGAGTTTCATCGAGCTGATCGTGACCCGTTTCGATTATTTACGTATTAAAATGATGCGATTTGAATAAAGTTGGCCGTCATTAGAGGTGCACATGACGTGGCTGATGAATTAATGCGGTATTATGAGGGAAGGGGGAGGAAGAGGAATATATAGCGATAGACTATGTGTATCAATTATTGATAAGCTCTCCCTCGCGGTGTCGCGTTTAGCTAATTCAACTGAAACGTTCGATGTATTTCGAACGTTTGGTGTTTTAGCCGCGTTTTAGTCGCAATTTCCGGCGTGCAACGCGACTGCATTTTGAAATTTTATCGAAACTCCGAGATCGCCGACCCACTTCATTGCACTTTCATTCCAGCGAATGACAAGCCCATTTTGCGCGACTTTTTATCCGTAATCGGAAATGGAATAGATACGCTGGAAAATGCCAAATAATTGCAAATTTCATTTCCCCACTGATTACTCGCGCGTAATAAAATTGCATTCTTCCGAAGAAATGCAGACGACTATTGCCAATTTTTGATGATTAAAACTGTTGTACGTTAACAATTTCACTGAGTTAATTTACGTTTTGTCGTTAATTTCAAGTAGTCCGTTGGCAATTTATTTAGCAATGAATATAAATTATTCATCAGTGTCCTTCAGTCAGGTTAGTCACTAATGCATTTCACCGCGTTCGTTATTTTCGAATGCAGCTGTACATCTCGCGCCTCGTACCAGTCAAACATTTCCAATGACGAACCGACCACGCCAGGATCGAACTGTCGGTTTTGCGCGCGTGAAAAATAAAATCACGTGTGTCAAGCGATACGGTATGTTGTAACGGTCCGATGATTCTGTTTGAATAGAACGCAGGTTTGTACAGAGGCGCGTCTACCGCGTCTCTCGCGCACTTGCTCATTTCCATGTTTGTTACGATAACGAATGGCGGCGCTTTCGAAAGCGAACGAAAAAATATTGGTTTTGTTCGTTATCGATATCACGTTTTTAATGTGACACACGACTGATATCGGCACGGAGTCGATGATAACCTACATTACGGAGAACGCCCGACCGTCTTTTCTAAACGGCACATTTTTCTTCTCTCGTGCGCCTCTCTGCCCTCTCCTCCTGCCCCCGAATAATCCGTCGCGTAATAATGAAGACTTTACGCTTGTCGACTTGGAAGATGAATTTTTGTTTGACGAGCGAGATTATACCGATTTCGAGAGAATACGATTATGAAAATTGTTATCTTAAAAATTTGATTTCTATGCAAAAGCAAATTACTGGGCGAAGACATTTAATACATTTCGTAATTTTCCATCTTCTCATCTTGTATTGCGTATTTGAGAAAAATGACAGTTGCAAAATTAGAGATATCGCTCTTTCTCAATGTTCATCTTTCAATCAATAAGTATTATACGTAATAAGGACGTAATAAAATCTAAACGTAGCGTTATCTACTAGCAGAAGAGCAAATATGCTTTTAATCAATTTCATGTCTATAAATATCTTTTCTTCCTTTTAATCGCGCGATATCTAGCGGTTCTTAGCGTTGTTTTCCGTTGGGGATGCAATATCTTTCGACGTCTCTCGGTTTAATCCAGGCGCGCTATATAATTTGCGCACCGTTGCGGCCCTGCGTCTCGTAACTCAAGTAACGTTATGCATGCAACGCAGAGAGCAACGCCGGTCGGAATGTTTAGTCTCGCGGCATTGTTTTCAATTTCGAGATAACAGTAGGCGAGAAAGGTAAAGCCCAGCTGAGGGTACTCCAACGTTGTTACACCACGAGCCCTTAGAGAACGAGAGAGAGGGGCACGAATAAATTTCTTCTTTCCGGAATTATGCGGTGTAGTTTAGGAGATCCGCCCTCGAATATCGAACGATCCAAAATTCGATGCGGTCGTAAAGAAAATTTTTGTGAGCGCGCCTTTCTCACGCATCGAGTCAATATTTTACTTCTCCCTCGATGAGTTTGACGTACGGAAAGTCAATGGAAAATTTTTTTCTTTAAAAGAAAAGAGAAACAGAAATACTCTTTGCGAGCTCTCTGCGCAAGTTCTGTATACATATTCTACGCATATATCAGTACTGTTTAAGCAACTGTCAGCGCGTCCGACGTGCTTGTACGACAAGTGTAACGTGTCGCTCTTGACGTGACGCGACAATTAAGTCCTCTGGATGGCGGTAGCGGCGATTCTTTTCTCGAGGGCAGAGCCGGGCAGTGTGAGATGTTAGCGGTGAGAAACGAGCAATTAATCGACCCTGCAGCTGGCGCGGTTGTAGAAGATAGCGCGCCCGCACGATGCCACGTGGGAAATCAAGTATTACGGTCTCGCGATGATCCATTCGAGCGAGCCTCTCTCGGACGCGCGATCGCATAGAATAAACTCAACCGTCGCGACTGGGCTAGGCGGAATTTCTCGTCTCGTCTCGACGCTGTAGTGGTCGTCGTCGACGGTCGATCGGCTTTACGGTTCAATGCCGCGATTCGATCCGCGCTTTATTTTACGACTCGACAGACCGAGCGCGTTATTTTATGCGATCTCGGCAGAAAGGCTGCGTAATACAGCTGCCTTATGACGCCGATCGTGTTATGCAATGATTGCGATGGGAGAAGATAGGTGCCACGTTGACGAATCTTTGTACGGGATACGTCGGAGAAGAAAACGTTTCAACAAATTTCTCTGTACTGAAACATTCTCATGTTCCCAATGGCGTAAAGTAATTTAAAGAAAAAAATCCTTCGCTCATTTTTACGCGTGACACTGATCGACACAAGAATTGGTATTGCTATCGGGTGATCGTGTATTTCTAGGCTCCTTTTTCATCATCAGAATCATTTCCTTCACTCGTTCGAGCATCACGCTCGCGCATCGGCACCAGAACACTCATCTTATTAAACCGGCTAACCGGTCTCTTACAGAGAACACTTACAACGAGATGTAACGCGACTCTACATCGAAACGAGCTCGCTTCTTAAGTAGTTTATGTATATAATCCCGCGCACGAGCGAACCTCACGACGCGTCGTCGTCGACGCGCGAACAGCGACTGGCTGCCTTTCGAATTCGCGGCTGGTTTGCACCTCGACGATGGTTATCGCGCGACACGAGTATCCTCTCTCTCTCTGCTTCCCTTCTCCTACGCCACCCATCTCTTCCCTCCAGAGTAAAACGCATCCCCACCGAGCTCGGCAAACTTCCCTCCCTCGACCGGCACTCAGTACGTCCTCTGCTCCGTTGCGGCGCATCTCGTGCTTTCCTCTTCGCTTTGCCTCTCTCTACGAAAAATCCCAAAGCTTTTTCAACAAGTATCTTTATCTTAATCTCTAAGTTAATACGACCTCTTGTATAAATGATACATAAATCATGATTACTCGCATTTTGTCCGCGCGTTTCGTACATTCGTTCAAAAATTTGTGTCATTCGTTTGTACAATGAAAAGTTTTGCTATTATTAACTTCTTATATTTTCTGTTGGATCAATATTTTTTATTTCTTTGTCTCTCACATTTCCTCAGCATATTATATTGCCTATTATATACTTTTTAAAGTATACGATAAGTATACTTTACTACTTTTTCCCGAGAGATGGGAGCGAGAGATTTGATCTGCTGACCGAACTTTTTTAACTTGCGCCAATTATTTTTTGTGGATATTTGAGCAAGTTGGTATTTACATTGTCATTTCTATTGTAAATTATTGAAATGATGTATCGATTAAAGGAAAATGGCGAATAACATTATTTTACATAATAATAATTATTAATTAATTTTTTTTTTATCTCATTGGGTATCTCTCGTGCGACCCTTTTTCAATTCTCTCTTACGGTTGCAAACTCCTTATCAGTTACAACCGATAAGACACGACTGAGATAAGACTGTTAAGTCTCGGTGCTTTGGCTGCCATGATATTATCTTTCTTTGGTAATAGCGAAGAATTTATTTGTATTACCTTTGCGCGAAAAAAATATAGCAATGTTTTAGCGTATTAAAATTGGGAAATTTCTGATTATGGATAAATATTTTTTTACTTAACAAGAAATCCGTATTCTTTTTTATTATTTCGTTATTTTGTGTACAAATATAAATTCTATAATGTATTAGCAGCATATACTTTTTATATTTGTCATTAGTATCAGATCGGAAAGGCGAAATATTTAAATGAAGTCGGAAACGAAGTTTGAGAAGCTAATAACTACATTGAGTTATTCGAGTTGACAACCCATGATAAATTGCTTCTGATAAAAGCGTACTATTTCGTATTTTGATGTTCATTTCCCCTTGCATTTCATAATTCTTTAACAATGTTTGAAAATTCATGCTACTCGAAAATAATGTGATTAGTGCGGCTGAATTTATAATAATGTTGTAGACACATACAAAATTCCGGTTGCATTTATCGCTAATTAAATTTCGTTCGTCTCTGCGTTATTATCTTGCATCGAGAAAACGATCGTGAATTGTCACGTAAATTGAGGCATAAAATTTTCGGTAATGGACGTACTAACGAGACTGTAAAATATTTCTTTTCTCTTATTTTGAAAATTGATTTTGCCATTTACTTTTCCGACAAGATGTCACAGATGACATCGCGACGTTCTAAAATCCGTACGACGGCCTTCAACGGATGTTACTACTCCCGTTGCATCGCGATATTTTGACAGCCATGGATTTTCGGGACATTGGATTTCCGTCCTACATTGATCCGCTTCGAAAATCTCGTGGGGGTTTACAAAAGAAAATACAGATAGAGCGCATACAACATAGCATTCATTTCCGTAATTGTACAACGCTTCGTAACTTGGTAACGACAATTTTTCACAATCGATTTTTTGCCACGCAAATATTGTTCGCATTGCGACCGTTTTATTCTGTAGCGCAAAAATGTTTCATGATAAATGTAGTTACCACGTGTTTATTTTAATATTTGGATTTACCTTTCTCCTACTTTTTTCATGGTCGTATTATGCACCTCGCACACCATTAAACTTTGTACACATTGGTAAACGATAAGCGATGAGTTTTGAATTCTGAAGCGAGACGTGGAAATTTGTTTGTAAAAAAAAAGCAGTTTGGATGAAAATAACTCGCAATGAATGGTGTACATGATGATAACGAAAATAATGTCTCTAATTAAATAGTTATCTTGAAATATAATTTTTAATAAAGTTGACATTAAAATATTTAAAAAGTTCTTAAAAATATAGATTTCGCTATAATGGTTATTTCTATGTTTGTAATAATAATCATATTATCACTCTTGAAACATTATAACCAACAATTATCATTATCGGATGATACGGATGATTGTTCGTACGATGAGCTTAATTTCTCACAACGCTACCGTTTATCGGCGATGTATACAATTTCATTGAATAACGCGTGTTTATGAATTTTATTTAGTAGCTAGCGTGCTTTTAGTCACCTCGCCACTCATCGCTCGCAAGTCATCGCTTATCGCCCGCTGATGTGCACGCGGTCTTACATTACACTTGTACCTAGTTTCGTCTCCGTGCCGCGAAGCATGTCGCGACATAATGTTGCGTTGAAACCTCGACCCGAAATCTCACGCGAAGGATCGTGCGGGTCAACTTTTCACCTTCAAGTTCGCGGAGACCCTGGCGGGAACCCGATAAGAAACGTATTTCGATGATCGATTTGTCGCAACGCCGCGCCGTCTCGTCTGTTCTCTATCCGCGCCGACGTTGCTCTCGATGCAGCCCAGCCAAACGTCATATCGTACGAGTAAAATATCGAGAAGCTCGCGATCTGACTGCCGTTGAAGATTAATCGTAACCGTGGCTACTCCCGATAGATTTTCCAATTTCGATATGACGGTGAAAAAGTAGCGTGACTCTGTGTAGGAGCGATCAGCTAGACGGAAATGCACACTCGAACGGAGGCTACTAAGTATTCGAAATTGATATCACTCGCCGCAATCTCCATTGACTATTAGTCTGTCGTTTCGTATGACATATTACTTGTACTACGCGATTGCATCACCAATTTTTTATTTGACTAAACTGATGATTAATTGCCGGTATGTACAAGTCTGACCTATTTACAACGATAAATTTGGTAACCCTAAAATTATTATACTAGTTTCTACTAGTTTCTAGTTTATACTCGTATTAAAATGATAATACTTCGTATATTTTTATGTGACGATACCATTAAAAATTCGTTCGCGCACGGTGTTTTTATTTCTGTATTTTTATCACCAGGCTGGTATGATACTTCCGATGTTCATACCAATGACTCTTTTCGAAATGCTTTAAACGTTCATATGTTCAATACGAACTTTTCTTGAAAAAAAAAGTGCACCTACTGTATAACATTGTCACGAATTCGACTAAGAGATGGCTTTTTGCGGGTGGGTCTTGTGAGAAGGGCAGGAGAAAACGCGGCAGCGAAATGCGCTCCGTCAAATGGAACTCGTGCACGAGAACACTCGCTCAGTGCTCCGAAATGCATCTGAAAATTTGTTTTACCACCCGGTGAAAACAAAAGTGTACATACCTCGCCAAATGGGAAAACTTTGTGGTCCGTCTACGAAAGGGATTACACAAGAATGTTGTACCTATCTACTACACATGTACGCATTATGCGCGTGTTGCATATGAAAACGTGATATACAGATGAGAACTCGCTAGAGAATTTCAAATGTATCTCGAATAATAAATAACAAACAAGTTTAGAAAAAAGAAAATATTTATCCGCGCTTATTTATTCGTCCAGAATAATTATTTAATTGGATAAGGATATCTCAGAATAATTGTGAGGTTGCCAAACAGATTTATTAAAACTTGTTTCATCATTATTTTGATTGGGAAATAGATCGCGGATGAGAGACTCAAGAGTGAACTCCCGTCTCGTTAGAACTGAAAAGCTATCCGGTCAATTATTCGACATTGTTATTTTAGCCAGTCACCGAAGTGGAGCGTGGAAGCATTAATTACTCACGCGTCAGTAGTTTCCTCGAAAATAACTTAGAGTCAGCTGACGTGAAACAAGAAATCCCACTAGGAGTGCGGAAGGTTAACGGAAACGATATTTCCATGCGCGTTGGCAGAGATACGAAGCCACCACCCCGTATCAGCAGAAGAGCCAGATGTAGAGGAATCCGCATCTGAGCAAACCCTGTCAGGAGGGGGATGGACCGAATCGCGCGCAACGCTAAGAAAGGTAATCGTTGCCGAGGGTGGCGGCCGACCACAGCCGGGCGCGGTGGAACTGGAAATTCCGAAACCAGAAATTCAGAGCTCGATAACACCAACGGGACCATAAATGTAGCGTTTCGCAGCGCGACGTGCGCCGTGCGCAGCTCGGCGGCGATATACACCGTTGTTTCCCACCGGAAGTTATAATTGTTTGCCGAGTTTCTCCGGTGCTCGATGCCCCTGGGGAGAGCAACGTTGTATCTGACTCCACTCTTCCTGGTGTTTTCAACGGAGTTGGAGAGATAGAGACAGGGAGGGTAGGAGAGAGTGACAGAGAGGAAAGTATTCGTTATTCGAGCGTGGTCGTATGATTTTGTTACGAGTATTACGATGCTTTCGTTCGTATGCCATTTCGTTATCTAAATTTTCATTGCACGAAGTATGGAAAGATTTGTTGTTCCCTTCTCATCTGTTCGAGCGCGAACGCGCGTGTACTGTCGATGGCTTTCAGCAGAATGGAATTTCTTGGTGAGCAAAAGGATGACACTTTTCAGCGGTCAGGATCCGAACTTGAAATAACCAACGAAATACCGAAGCGTATAAGACTGAGCAACTCCCCCTCGCAACGAGGGAGGTCGACCTCGCAGGCGAAACGACACTTTATCGACATCGGTGCCTTTGTTCGCGTGTGTCACGTGCATCGGCATAAATTTCAGCCTTGTGTTCTATATTTTCTGACTCTTGGTATAGCACGCGTTGATCTGCTTCGGGTAAGAAAAAATATCGAAACGACGTTCTTTCTCTCTCTCTCTCTCTCTTCTTCTTTTACGGAAGAGTCTGCGCGCGCGAAAAATATTAACGATAAATTTGCTGTCCCTTCTCGCCTTTGCGTTCACGCTGTGTCCTCTTCCCCGCGCTATCTTGAGCTATATCTCCGCGCACGCGGAGAGGCTAATATCTTTTATCATTTTTTAGACGCCGTTTTGCGATCCGGGTGGTAATCGAAAGAGCGGTATAAAAGCAATATCGTATATAAATACGGCCGTAAACTCGCGCGATCATCATAATACCTGAACGCGTACATATATCCTCAAGCGATTTTACATTTGGGACGACACTGTTACGTTACTACGTATATGCACAATAGATCCCAGCGGAATAAGTAATCTATGAATAACTTGGAAAGTTATTTCGGCTTGTCCACAGTGTTTCACGCGCGCAAAGTTAAGAGCAAGTTGTGTCTAATAACTTGCAATAAATATTAAAGCTAAATTTGTTATGTCTTCTTTTTCCTTGCTGAGTTATCTTCGTCTTATCTTTTAACAGGGAAACTTGTATTTTGTTCTATATTCGTATGCAAATACGCAACATCTGCAATCAATCATATTCAGTTCAACGTTATTACATATTAATGATGAATTCTAGTGAATTAAAGTTATGAAACTTCCTTATTTCTTAATGAATTATTTTTTAACAATTTAATATAATTTGAGAAAGAGAGTTATATTTAATTTTTTTTAGAATATATTACAAAACTCTAAGTGAAGATTTCACTTATTATCGTATCGGTTTGATTATACCTATATCACAAGTAAGAGATCACTAAAAAAATAAAAAAAAAATGATATCCCGAGCGAACGCGTCAAAGCAAACGCGTGAAATCCCGGCGCGCTTCTCGGGCGAAAAGTGAATTCTTTTTTCCTTTTTTTTTTTTTTTTACGTCAATGAAAGAGACACACACGCGTATTATACACAATATCCCAGGTGCGTGCGATGTCGACGCGTGAGTGCACGTATAAATATTTATCCGCAGGTACCACGGTGCGTGCAGCCGCCCCTCTTGACTCTGACACGCGGGCGCGTGGCATATTTTCTTTTCTCTCCCTTGTCTGAAATCAACTTTGCAACGCGTTTACAACGAAGGAAAAAAAGTTTTTTCGTCGTGCTACGGCCGTTGCCGCATAAATTTGTATTCACGTCGCAGCCCCGTCGTAACTTTGTGCTTCGTAAATTCGCGGCGTATTTATGGAAAATAATCAGCGTTCTCCGTCTGAAACTGTTAACGTCACTTGCTTCAGGAATCTCGCCGTCGCGTTGCATAGCGATGCCCCTTCTTTTTTGCATTAATGCATCTCCAGCAAGATCTTTTTGCCGTAGATCGGTGGCATCTGTCACTGTCGCCCGATCGTTCCTATCATGACTTACGTGTTCCGATAAGAAATTGCGGATCGTAGAAATTACGCTAAATTGCAGTCTCGCTCGTTAATGGCTGTTGCTAGTCGGAGAGGAGACTTTTTCGATAATTTGATTAATTAATAATTTTATCTGAAATAATAATCGTAAGATTTATGAATCTGTCGCGCGCTATTAAGATCTACTTGCCGATAGTACATCACCAACGGCATTCATTTTCTTGATTATTCATTATTTTTTTCAGATATAAAATGTTTATAACATTCTTATTTTTTCGCATGTTACACGTTGAATTAAAAAAGAATGAACTATTTTAGTTATTGTTTATTGTTCTGAAATAATCTAAATACGCAAATTGTATCTATTTGCATTTGCCCATATTTTTTATTTTTATCCATATTTTTTATTTATAATTCCTCATTTTTTATTCAATACGCTAGCAAAACACACACACACACACACACATCATGCATTACTGTCTAGCGAATTGTAAGCGGCACAAATCCTAAGTGGCTACGCGTGCTTGTAAATGTTCTTAACGATTTTCCTGCGAAAAAGCATGTTGTGAGGGAAACGGAAGCAAAAGTAAAGCTACGACCTGTAAGAGATTTATATGTCGCGTTACTGTTTTAATAAGCAAAACGCGATTGTAAAGTCGGTCATCCAACCAAAGAAAAGCGAGAAACGAAGTTTGATATCACACTTTTTTTTTAAAATAATACTATCGTTTTATCACGTCATTTATTACGATTAATTACAATAAATATTAGAAAATTAGAAAAAACAGAAGACAAATGGTGAGCATATTTAAAAAATTCCATATAAAAATTTTTAATGCAGTAAACACATGTGAATCGAGAAAAAGATTAAGACCAATATAAAAGACAGATTTTTAGAACTTGCAAATTATTGGAAAAATACGAATAAAATAATTTTTTTAAGACAAAAAGTTTCTAAATCATTTTTGAGGGAATTTTTAAAATTCCTGATTAATTTTGCGCGTCACTATAAATGTAATCAAGTTTTAGAACGCGTCGATAAAATGCAACGTCGCCCCTTTCACGTCAAAGCTGAAAATCTTTCGTAAAATTGAAATAGCGCCTTGTGATAGCAGAAACGTAAACGAGAGCGGTGAACGAGAGAAAGAGAGAGGTAGAGAGTGAAAACGTCTCTCGCACGGAGTAATTAAAACTCTGAAAGTCTCCAAGTCGCCTCAGACTCCACGTAATTTGCAAAGGCCTTCCTTCCTTCCTTCCTCCTCTCGATACTGCGCGAGAAAGACGAACTGTCGACTTTCTGACCGTACTTTCTTGGTATCTCTTGCGCTATCGAAGTCATGCTATTTTCCCATGTCGTTTTTCTCTCTTTTTAGCCACGATTATAATCTCGATTGCTTAACAGTGGTAGTTTTACCATTTTTTTTTGCGCGTTTACTTGTTCGCTCCTTCTTTTAATCCTTGCGAGCCGTTTGATGACGCGGTGTTGTCGAGCCCTATGAAAGCGGGCGTTAGATCATGCATTTTGGTCGGTTCTGTGAAGTTGAAAAAAAAAAATAAATTGCGGTCGCACACAGAAAGAGAACGACGGAGCAGGGACGGGTGCACCACCGCAGGAACGTTTTGAGAGAGGGAAGCTGGTGGGGTAACAAGTAGTGTCGTTGCGGGTTGGATGATGGTGGGCCAGGGTGAGCTTTTAAAAAACCGGATACAGCCGGAGTGTTGGTCACTGAAAGGCTGACGTGTGGATGCGACCCTTTGAAGCTTGATATACCATATATCGATATACCATAGATGTGTTTACCTGTACCTGTACCTTCTCCCATACTATCTCACGAAGGTTTGATCTGCCAAGCAGCAAGCGCCAGGATGGTAGTTGGCAGTTCACAGCGCGAAATCACTGGCGTTGCGCGCAACTTTATCACGGCTTTGAAGCGACGGATTTAAGAGAGTTAAAATCTCTCGCAAGTAGAATAAATAAAGCTCGAAAGCTTAGATCTTATCTACAAAAGGCAGAGAATTACACACTCTGTTTCGTGAGCCATGATTATCTTGATTCTTTATAGATTAAATTACCCTTTGTAGGGTTGTAGATCCTTTTATGGGATACTCGGTTGTTAATATAAATTAAACGTAGATAACAAATATCTATACTTTTTTTTCTGAAAATATCTAGAAATGGATTTCCATATCATGTAAAACTTTGACAGATTCGAGATATTTCTGAGTACATTGTGACAAAAACAAATCACTAAAAAAAAAAAAAAAACCAAAATAGAAAGTACATACGTGTCAAAAGAGAATCACACTGGAAACTGTGTCAGCTGCATCACGTTGGTGCAGTCGATATATACGTTGTCCATAAGTCTCGTCTAATTAAAATTATATGGCGGCTAACGAATAGCAAAGAGCCGCGAGCTGCACAGGTCGTTGGATGCACATCTCACGCGCGCGCGTGCCGATACATAAATGAAAGAGACGAAAAAAAAGAGAAGCAAAAAATTTACCCTGCCGTCAAAGCTAAATCTCTCGAAGCGCGGATTATCGATGCGTGCAGCTAGAAGGTGCGCTTTACCGGCACACCATGGACGCTTTTTTTTGCATTTCCTCTCTGCTACGCAGCGTGGCGATGAGATTCACATGCGTGCCAGTTTATATATATATATATATTTTTTTTTTTTTTTCTTTTTTAGTACCGCTAGTACGGCTGGCAAAGTTGGAAATGTAACCACCGTCCGCGTGCGCGAATACGAAGAATGTATTACCGGGACAGGTGCGAGCAAAGCGGCATTTCCGGGTTACGACGCCCGATGTGTCCGCCGAGAACAATGGGAAATGAATTTGTCTCTCGTTTCGCGTATGGAAATTTTGAGCTGCGATGCAGCAATGCGGCACGCTGCCACAAAACGGCAAAGGAATGAATAAATAACTATTCTTTCGCGAAAATATATTTGTACATGTATTACAAAAACAGTGGCAATTAATTGGATTTGCA
This sequence comes from Solenopsis invicta, assembly GCF_016802725.1. Taxonomy (NCBI): domain Eukaryota; kingdom Metazoa; phylum Arthropoda; class Insecta; order Hymenoptera; family Formicidae; genus Solenopsis; species Solenopsis invicta. Next base: position 8,796,597 of record NC_052674.1, on the reverse strand, counting down.
AGATATTATTAATCGTTATAACTACCACGATTTATTGATATATTATTCTCTATTAACGTGTTTTATTACGATAATGTATATTTTATCGTTATCATATTTCATGGCAATTCTGCTATTATTGTTTGCGATTATTACATTAAATGAATAAATATCTTATCGTAAAATACTAAAGCTGAAGGTAAAAACAATGTTATTTTATCTTTGTTTATTTTTTTAACAATAAAATAATATATTAATTTTCATTGTTTCCATTGAATTTTTATCGCATATTACATGTAGAATTCTCAGAGTTTAAATTTTATATTTTTATAAAGTAAACATCTATTGATTAAATATAATAAAATGACATGATTTCCTTTAAAGAAGAATCTCGTAGATTTTGTTAAATATTTGATTTTTAGTGACGGTGAGTTTGTGAAAACATAGAAATTTATGATATTCTAATATTATTCTATGTAATGGATCACTAAAATCGGATACATTATCTGATATTATTCGTATAAAAGTAGTGTTTTATACATATTCAATATTTTATACATGAATCAGATGAACTTTTATATAGAGCATGCACTTTGTTCATCTATATTTTGTTCATATGCATATTTTAACTAGATATTTTCTAATCCAAAGCGAGGTAACTATGTCGTCAAACATTATCGGTTTGCTATCACAACTTGATAACATTTATAAAATATTTTTCAGCGAAATCTTTTTATAAAAATTGAAATATTTGCAGCATGTTTAGTAGTGCAATTATCTCGAAAACGGGACATTATATTTAGTACAACAGGATATTGTAACTTATTTACAGGTATATTGTTACAGGTATATTTACAGGTTTATTGTAAATTATTTTACATATATACGTACGTTTTAAAATTATTTTTCTACTACTTTAACGGTAAAAAAAGATTTGCGACATCAATTTGTGTGTATAATATAATAATCAGAAAATATTCTTTGTTTTATGTTAAATTTGTAATTCTCTCAAATGTTACAAAATCGAAATAGGTTGCCTGAATTTATTTTCCGATGAAATTGATAATTCTTTTAGAAGTTTTTGTAAAAAACAGCTTTATTCTTTGATGTATTATATATGCATCTTTCAGATTGACATTAATGGCCTCGTTTGTTCCATTTTTTTCTGCCATATCAACCGGCAATGCACGACACTTTTTTTGCACATTTTATTTTTGCAATCTCTCGATTTTTGCGGCTTTGGCCGATTTTGTCCGTGGAAACGGTCATAATGGACGATGCCGATATGATAACTGCGCCGATGTCGACGGCTGAAAAGATTACGGATGCTGCACGTGCGAACGCCAATAACGCGTTATCACAACTTACATTTGCGATTTTGTGCGACGCTACGGAGCTCACGAAGTTTCATTACTCTCGCGAGTTCTCATTCTCAGAGAAATTTTGCACATTTATTATATTCTTATGAAAATTTTATTTCTTTTTACCATTACGCGACTTTAATCAATATCAGAATAATAGAATTCTTGAATTTCTGTCTTCTGAGATTTAAGTGTTGAATAAATTTCGTGAAAGATGATGTTGAGAGAGACATTAAGAGAGATACACAGAATAAAGTTTCGTTTCTTGATATGAATAGTTCAATATTTTGACTAGAGATCAGCTGAAATGAGAGGCAAACAATTATTCCAGTAAAAGCTGACATTATTAAAGTATTGCACGATCGAGAAACATTTCACAAAATATTTATGTTGAATTTCACATTATTAAACGTATTTTAAATAATAGATCTTTACGAGATATATCATAACTGTTATATTTTCATAATTCTTTAAATTTTACATGTACGGATATACTTTATATATGTATATAAATATGTATCACAGATATTGGATACATATATTATTATTAGATCCAATGCATTAATAAAAAAGTGTGTTATCTATAGAATTGTAAAGCGAAATTGTAACTAGGTTGAAATTTTTAAAGGCTTTTTGCTTTTTTTTTCACGATTTGTTCATTGCACGTGTATAACACTGTACTTGTGGAAACACGAATAATTAGTTTAATATAATGATTAATACACGCAATTGTATCCAAACTGCACGACAGTCTTGATGTTTATCGCACGCGATGCATATTTTGCTATTTTATGCTGCGACAGTTCGTTTCAACGACTCATGTATTATTCTATGCTCTTTTAATCCAAAAGTGACGAACAAATTACGCTTAAATTAGCGAAAAAAATCAAAGCTCGCTGCAAAATATTTTTGAATTGCTCGTTACAGAAATCAATTATTGCCCGCTCTCGTATAAATATCGCGCTAAAACGATGCTAATTCCCATTCTCTGCCGTTTTGATTTTTAAGTGAACCGAATAAATTACTCGAGAGCTAAAAATAACTTCGCTGAAAATAGTCGATTTTATTGTCGTTAATCACGAAAGTTAATCAATTGCACACGATAATAATCGAGCCACTGTATAGGAATAATTGTACATTTCGACGAGCAATAACGATAACATACGAAGCAAAGGTTACCTGCTGATTCGAGAATCTTTTTTAAAAGATTGCAATATTTTTTTTTATGGATGTTGGACCGCAGCAAGCGATTGGTTCTTATCTATGCATCTGACCATTTATGTTCAATCGCTCTATGAATAGGGCTGTGACCCAAATCCGTTAAAAAAAGTGTTGCCACCTTTTGGTAGCGAACATCGAGATCATACTCTAATCGTTACGAAATATTTGATATTATGAAATACAATAGATGTACGTCGAATCTTCTGTTCTTTGCATTTCAAATTAAATTGGATCATCGAGCGGTTGTTATATACGAGCATAATATTTTACGTGTCGTTTTACGGACTAATTAACATCGTAAAAAGTAACGATTGATTTTCATTCAATTTAAAGAGCATTTTGAAATAGAAATACTATTACTTATATCACAATTGACAAGAAGATTTTCTTCAATGTTGATATGTATATAAATTGTATATTGCTAATAGTAAATTTTTTTTATTTTATTGTACATACAAATTATCTCGTTTTAATGATAATTTAAATAGTTGATTACTTAATTATTTATTTAAACAAAACATAAACGCATCATTAAAAAAAGATTAATTATTTAAATGAAATAGATATAACGTTAAATAAAATTTAATATAAAAAAGTAAAAAATATTATTATGCGATTATAAATATGGTCTAAAGTTTCGAACTTTTTGCTTTTGAAAGCTTGCATCATTGAATGCATCCTGTTTTTCTATAAGAATTAATTTATTTTAATAATCTAAGAAGAACTAAAGTTTGTTGAAATCTCGTGTTTTTATATTTTCTAAATTCTTTTTCTATTTTGTTTCATCACAGTTGGGTTATGTCTTCTCCGATAAAGCTGGATTATTGAACAATCTTCTGAACCACGAAAGCATCGATTTAAAATTTATCGAGCGGTACAACAGCAATATCCGCGAAAAATATCGCCGGCATAGGTACAACTACGAGAGTCGCCGTAATTAAATATTGAAGAGCGCGTATTACAGAAGTGGCGATTTAATCGGCTTTAGAGCTGTCGGCAAATCGGGTTTTGCCTGAGAGATCTGACTCTTTGTACCTCTTTTTTTGCGTGGTATTTCGATCGTTGGGATATCGTTCACGAATGCAAGTATTCATTGCGGGCGACGTATCAATTTTGCGCGCTCATGCGAATTTACGAGTGATACGATTCTTTGGATTTAGATAAAAACTTAATCATGCGCTACCAATGAGAATCGATCACGGAGAGCTAATAAATTAAGAAGCGGAACGACCGTGCATATCCGGACAATATTTCAATAATAACGCATGATTTTATTAAATATTTTTCCCCTATGTTGTGCCAAGAGCAGCAAGGGCTCTCCCTCATGACGCGAACGTTCTATAATTCTTTGCTCGGTTTTCGCGCATCGAAGAACGCGCGTCGGATGTTATTTATTTTCGTGGCAAGACATGGCGAACGAAGAATTATAGGCGTCGCCTGTTGGCTCGTAAACGGAATTTATTAATACACGGTCAACCGTAATAAACTACGTTACGCTGCCGACGGCCGGCAGTTCCGACATCGGCGTGGCAATCTCAGACTCGTTTGGCACTCGTTATGAATCAATTGTTCGTGCACGTGCTTGTGACGGGCCTGTTACTTCAATTTTTACGGAACAAAAATATTTTCGATGATAGAGAGAAACGACATCGGTGTATTATTTATCTTAGTTGCGATAAGTTTACGGTTGCGGTTAATATTCCTCGACCGAGTAAGCTTTGCTTTACAATCCGCTGGCCACCGGACGTTACGATTGAATTACTAATAACACGTACTACTTTTTACTCGACTTTCTGAAAGCCTTGCAGCTTGCCTTCACGGAGATTTCTTCGCCGTCGCGAAAATTATGAACGTAGGCGCCACCAACGTCGCTGCCAATGCTGTAGTTTCAAAGAGGTGTTTAACAAGCTCGTGAAATTGATCAGGGAATTTTGTGGATTAAATTGAAAATCCTATGTATACGGAATATCATAAATACTAAAAGAGAATGTGAGAAGTTGTGACTCTTCTATAAATATCATTTAGACATTTGTAAAATAAAAATATTAATGTGTTACAAATGTATCGTAATGAAAAGCTGATTTCTGAACAGATATTACAGGCTGTAGAATCTAGAATTCATATTAACAAAAAAGCAAATTTGAAAATATGTCTATTTAGAGTTTATTTTTAGATTGTTCAATTAGATATATGTATTTAATCTTATCAGAGCGAGCGATAACGCTCGCTCAATTTTAGTTCTTTTAGCTCAGCAAATTATGACATCTATTTTGGCGCGATTACTCCCATAATAATCGAGCTAGAAATTGCGAAGTCGATCCAAAATCAGAGGTGGATAAGCACCGGAATTAGAAACTATGCGGAAATTCGATCGGGAATGCCTGAGGGTTCGTCGACCGTTAGTTATGCCGTTGATGCCGATCGATAAGCAGACTTCCGTTTTACAATTAAGGTCGGCCACTTTCGCGCCCTATACTTTATCGAAGTGCAAGTACACGAGTATCCGGACCGTCGAATATACGTTAAGATGAATAGCAATAATTTTGGCGCGGGCTATCATTTGCCTATCGCGAGGAGAAGCAAAGTGGTCTCCGTTTCCTCCTCGTAGCGATGAAAGATTTAAGATAACGATTTCAAACGCGCAGAGTTCGCGTAAAACGGAGCTATTTGGTTTACGGGTCTTTTCAGCTCTGCCAACGCCGCAGGTGGATGGAAAAAGTTTGGTCGTTACAGTTGCGCTTTAATATTCGATGCTTTCATCCTGATGTCGGTACAAGGTTTCGGTTTATGTAGAGAGCAATATAATAATATATAAAAAAAAATATAATCTCTCTCAAGCTAAATAGTTTTTATAGCGTTATCCCAAAATTACATACAAAACGTGGATATTTAGTATTTTGCTGCGACGTCACTTGAGCTCTAGATGCTCAGAAATCTCATGAAAAGAATATATCGTGATCGGCATAGAATTCCATTCATCGAGACTGAAACAGTGCTTACAGGTACATGGAACCGTGTGAATAATATCGATGGATTAAAAATTTTTCACACAATAGAGATGCAACAGATCTGATTTATTACGTTCCGCGTGATAGAGTAATATTTAAACTCGGAGCAGTATCGATAGCTCCGAAATTTTTTTGACGCGTGTGTACGATGAATCAATTTTATTACGATTCGATAGGTCTCTCACGAGAAGGGACATCGCGCGTTATTTCCACTTTCCAGAATAACGGCCGTTTCTCTCTCTCTCTCTCTCTCTCTCTCTCTCTCTTACATTCTTGATGGAATCCGTATTGCTAAAAGTATACCGCCACGCGAAAAATCCTTGTAACCGTTTCCCGCGAGACTTATGGTCGCCGTTCGCGGCGATAAATATTACCGTCCGACAACAATGTGCCCTCGAACGTCTATTACTTGCATGTGAAAGAAAGGATTTATCGGCGATATCGTCCCAACTGAGAATTCTACCGTCTTTTATTACGAGATACGTTCCCGGTGACGAGAAGAGTGCGCTCGTCTACATGACAATATTTACTCGGTTGTCAGTCGTTCACCTGTCTCTGCGGTGCACCCGCTAAGAAATATCGCGCAGGATTTTCTTCCATTTCGCAAAACGAAATGTAATGTTTCGTTACATGCGTGCTTTTTACTTATGTACAAATATAATACGTAATATATAATGCAATGTAACCACGTACGTGTATTCTTTTCGTACACGTAGGTTATTATTCATGTTACTCGTATTATCTTCACCGTCATCAAGAATGAAGCATCTATTTTTATCTTGTATATGACTACTGAAAGCAAGGAGACTCGAGATAACCACCACATCTCTCTTTCTAGGGTTTCTAATAATTTTTTTACAACGGACGTATAGCACACGATTATTTATTAATGCCGTCCTTTGAACCGAGTTATTAATGGCTAAATTCATAGAAGATTACAATGCTTTCTGATAATTCGTAATAGTATGCGGAGTGCATGGGCGTTCGCCGCAAACACACGTCGGCATGTGCATAATTTGTGTGCACCGCGTGCTCGTACGCTCAGCATCGGTTCAAAGGGGGTATGTAAGGGGTGTGCCCACGATCGATGAGATCCATCGATCTAGGGAGGAGAAGACGAGGTTGGAAGGAGAGAGAGAGAGAGAGAGAGAGAGAGAGAGAGAGAGAGAGGCGAGAACGGTCGGACGATGCGATGTCGTGTGTGCCCCACGCGCGTATGTACGCCGGGTGCTCGGACAGTACGAATTATGCACCGCCCGCGAATGCAAAGTGCATGCGGAACAAACCTCGCGCCCGAATGCCTCCGAATGGACGGAATTGCGTCTCTCCTTCTCTTTCTCCTTCCACCTCCGTCGCTGCCGTCTGATGCATGTGTGCACCAGGTACTCAAAGATACCTACTTGCGCGCGGATACAAAGTATTGGGTACGGCGCCTGCACCAGCGGCGAACGCGCGTGCGAGTTAACGTCCCACGAGGAAGTCTCGTTTCTTTCTCTACCCCTTAGTGCATCGCGCATCGTCAGTCTCCCCCTTTTACCCGAAGAGGCCACTTTCGTTTCTAGCTCTATCGTCTTGTCTCACCCCCTCGTTCGGGATTTCTTCTCCTCTCCCTTCTTACCGTACATTATTCCAGTCTCTTCTCCCCTCTTACCGTACATTATTCCAGTCACTCGTAGCGGCGGTATACTACACGCGTAGAAACACACGCCATTCTCTTTGAGCCTTTTGCATAAAAGAAACTCGGAAGGATCGGAAAAGTAACGCGAGATCAAACGCCGCGAGGACTTTTACGTACTGTGTGCATCGGGCTTTTACTCTTGCGCAGCGTGCAAAACTAGAGTTTTCTCGCGACGCGACGTATCGAGGTGTGGAGAGGGAGAAGGTGAGAAAGAAAATATAAAAAGGGAGATAAAGAGATAGCGAGCCGCTGAGGTTTTCGTGATAGAATAACACACGGGAGAGTCTACGAATGGCGCCTCTCACGATTACGTATATCATCTATTAAGCGACTGGAAAGGGGTGGATTTAAAGTTGACGGTTATTGCGCGAGATTTATTTTCGACGCTATTCTCTCTCGCGTGCGCGAGCCAACTGTAAGTCATCGTGGAGTTCGTTTTTTAGCTTCGTGTAACGAAAACCCGCGCTGTACGTCCGGATCATCTCCTTTATTCGACGCTCCCCGTGAGTAGCCTCCCCCGTATATTCCTTACGGGCGAGATTAATCGCTGATCACCTTCTATCCTATCCGTACGCCCGTGTACGCGTCCGTGTTTATGTTCGCGCCTGAAGCTCGCCTGATTACACGCGAGGCTCATAATAGATCACCCCCTGCCCCGTTCACGCTCGCACCAAGTAATATCTCTGACGCTTGTACGCCGACGAGAGCGGCTGCTGTGGCTCCTGACGCTCCCCGAGAGTGAGTCGATTCGTAGGCGCTGCTCTATCGGAGGAAACCGATTTTATCGTTATCGCACTGCCAACGTTCGCCGAATAGGTCCGCGCTCTGTTACGGTAGATCGTTGATTCGAGACGTATTTCATCTATGCTCGATTTCACCTCAAAGGCAGTTAATTTTAATCTGAAATTAACCGATCCTGTATTTCTTGTGCCGGAATTCAAGTCAGAAAGAAACAAAAGGAATCAAAGTTAAGCTTCGGTTTAATTAGCCGACATCAATTAAACCAGGATTAATCCCGCAATGATATCTGCATAAACCGACAACATCAAATTTTTTAGTTAGAATAAAGAGAATGAGAGACAGTTTTAAATATAACGTACAGAGAATCCTGTAATGAGTGGTACAAACGAGAGAAGGACACGATTCTACAAAAATAAATGAAAATGTAGTATAAAGTTTTTTGTACGCGAGATTTTATTCTCGAGAAGATTAATTTCCGGAATTAGATATCCAAATTTTAAAAATATGAATTATTTTACTTTCGAAGTGATTTACAATTTTCAATTTTTATTAAAATATTTCTTTATCAATAATTTATTATTTAATAATTGTATATCTATAGACTTATATATTTACGTTTTATATTTAGATGGACTATTGTATATTGCTTATATCATTCTATTCATTGTGTAAAATTAAACTCATTCTAAAACTTAATTTCGTATATTATACATTTCTAAAGGATGGAATAGATCAAAGAAATTAATTCTCCAAGAGTTATTCTTCGCGTTATTCTACGCTTGGCTTACTACTCCTTGCGTCGAAACTCTCGAAAAGTGGTTCGGCAATTCGTTTTGAAGTGGATTGGCTCTCCGCGGATTCGTTTTGCGTCGAACTAATACAATTCAGTAAAACTTTAAGTAATTACTCGCCATTGGAAACTTTTGACTAGGATATCGATGTCGCCTCTTTATGCTGTTCGTGAGACACAACGGGCGTTATTAGAGTTTCTAGGGACTTAGTGCTCCGAGAATTAGGGCTTCTAGCTGCGAGCTTCCTTTCGGGCGTATACGATATTGGTGAGCCACCTCCAAGAGATTAACCCATCGTTATGGGGTTAAGCTCTCTCCGGAAGGGATCGCTGAGAGACCGCGATCATGTTCGGATCAATAGCGATGATGCTCGGCGAACGGTTGACTTGTCGCAGATTTCCGACGCTTGTACAAAGATCTTGACAGTATGTACTGTAATTACACGAGAGACAAACCTCTTGTTTCAACCCTCGTCTCGATTCCTGTCTCCTTCGTCTCCGTTTATTCGCGCCCCGTTCTACAATAGCGTTCTCCCCTCAATGTGCACCGATATGTACATCGGCCGTTTGTTCATGACAGTCTAAACCATAAACTCCACGGAATGACGGAACATGTGGCAGTCTTTCCTTGGTTAAGAGAGAACTTGTTTAACCGATCAAAACGATCGTGCGTTTACACAATTACGTCATAGATTAGAGATTGCGCAACAGAATTATATTGCGTAATCCAAACTGTCGTCGTTATATCATTCTAGCGTTCTAGCGAACTTAAAAATAATAGTATATCTTTTTGCTCTTACAAAAAATTTATACATTTTTTTATTGCCCGAGCAAACGGTTTCTTTAACTGAGACATGGAAAAGAATTCCAGTGTCTCGCTATCAGGCACAAGCTTCGGGCGATTGAAGCTTAGACACTAATTATTATATAGTAATCCTCAATAATCAAGACTCTAGTAATCAAGTTCTCTAATTAAATTCATTATCGATAATTCATTTTGATTTTTTTATCTTTTAAATTATAATACAACTTCCACTATTTGAGGACAATGCTGGTAAGTAAAAATTGATGTCGCATCCTCTGCTTTTCTTAAGCACACGCATGTTCATGCATGCACACGTGCGAGGCGCAAGATGCGACGCGCGGAATTAGTCGGAAAGTTAATTGCTCTGCCACCTCGTTTTAATTCCATTATACCGGCTGAATCGTGTAGATGCAAATTTCCCGCTTTTCCCCGCTTTCCACTCGCGTTTCTTTCTCTTTCTCCCATGCTTTTGTCCTCGTCTATTTCTCTTAACGTTCCTCGATATGATCCACTTCTACGTTGTCCCCTCTCGTTTAAACTCCGGTTCCAGTCGTCGCCTCGTTTACCGAGGGAACTTTCCGAATTATCTTGTCACGCGAGACGGCGCACACATACAAGCGTTATGAACGAACGGGTGTAAAAGACATGCACACCACTGCTTTATCATCACGTACGTATATCCGTAGAATTGAGGAAAACTTAAACACTCGCGCGAAGCGAATATACGAAGATTGAAATTTCGCCAGCCCCGCTCAGATTTAATTAAAGGAAAATCTACATGTTATAGATGTCTGCTAATTTAAGCCGAAGTATGAAACTTAACACCATTAACGCGTGCATTAAACTTCTTTGCAAACTAACCTAATAATAAGAATCCCGTTTTTACTTAATATAAGATAAGAATTATGAATTTACTTATTCATAAGCTGCCACCTTGGCTCTAACTATAGACGTCGCGGAAAATGTTCTAGTCATAATCTAACTAGCCAAAACTTTGTAATCCTTGCTACGCCGGATGAATCGTTCGTTCTATTACCTTCTTAATGAAATGATTTAATGCCAACTGGTAAAATATATGTTTGCTAATTGGTCTTGTTTTTGCCTACGCCTTGTTTTTATAAGATTTAAATGTCGTAATAGAAGAATTTCTAGTGTGCGTGAACGAAAAGCTTCGAATACCTTAAAGTAAACGGAAATCTCTCCGAAGCGGTTGTTGACACGAAGTCGACGAACTCGTCAGAGCCATTGTGTAATTGTTTAACGATGCGAATACCAAGTAGCGTGATTTGGGCAATGTTTGGCTTGTCCGCCCAGGCTCGCTACGAATCGTAAGTTAATTATTGCTAGACGGCTAGTAATTTTCAAAGTGCAGACTCGTTTTCAAAGCGTTCGCCGCAAGCAAATACGCTTTGTATTTACCGGCTCAAGTTTCCAGCTACTAAGCTCGTTGTTTTACGAAGAATATATCGGTTATTTTTCTTTCTAAGAACGCTGGTACAAATGTAACGCACCATCCGAATAATCGAATAACACACAAGAGTAATATTTTGATTTAATAATTTTAATTTAATAATTTAATTTATTAATTTTATTCTCTTTTTCTAGAAATTAATCGATAATTAATATTTATAATGTAAATTGATAAACAAATTATATTAATATTTTATAGTCTTACGCTAATTCGTAAAACGAACTCTCTAAGTTCTTTGGAGTGGAATCTCAATCTTAAAAAGAGTAGCTGAAATTTCACTCTTCAGAGTGAGATTCTTTTCCAAAGAATCTAGAGAGGAACGAAAGAAAATGTCTTATTGATCAAAATTTTACAAACATAAGTCTCCAGGTTAAGCAACGAGATTAATCAAATGCTACAAATGCATGAATTTGTTTTAACGAATACGGATATAAGAACGGACGAGTTTAATGTGACGTGTGTTTCTTTTTTGGTTTATCAAAAAAGAAGAGTATTCTTTATGCTTGCTCGAGTTTGTCGCGACTGTTCATCCTCCCTGGCTTGACCTGAATCCTCTAGTACATATACATTAACCTTTAATCATCTAAGTCACAATGAACGCAGTCTATTTTTATGCATAAATTGCAAGCAGATGCACGCGGACACAGTTCATGCGATACTACCGAGACACGTTAAAAAGATAGAGAGAGAGGTTCCGTGGGGAAAAGTATGCATAAAATAGTTAAAAATGAAAAAGTAGTGGAATCACTATACCGCATCTCGGTGATTAAGGGTTAAATATTTTTCGTGGCTATGTTCACTGCGCAGTGTTATGTTTTTTGGCATGCGGTATACGAGACGTACATGTATACTAACGTTTACGCGCGGGTCACCGTAAATATCATTCACTCGGCAAAACTCGAATAGGCAGGTAGTGGCGTAAACGGCCAGCTCGGCGTGTCGTCGCGTTGCTACCTCTCGAAACGCGACGACGCGTTTTCTGCAAACAATTGGGTATCATTTCGCGATCAATCGATTCCTGCAATTAATGATTTGCAAGCGAATCGTGGCGACGTCTGTCGAAGCATGTGCTAAACGCAGTTTACACTACAGAGAAATCGGGTTGACGGGCAATGGAAATAGCGAATTATTGTATTGTTATATTTACGGAGACAATGGATATTTCTCTGACATTTGGATTTGACGCAAATGTAATTTATCCCATCGTTTACGAATTGACGCGAAGCGATAAGCGAATTTCTATATCGTATGATATAAGTAATGGGACGCTATGTAAAGCCTCATCAATAATTCGAGATACGAAGAACAGATTGTTTGACGTATACTTATTTGAAAGCTGTTAAATATTAAAACGTTGCGACACGTATTTTTATGATAAATAATATTCGTACCTACACGTAGGTATTTTGAGGTCACTCGCAAGACAGAAGTACATACACGCGGAGACAGTGGTGCGAACCGCTCCATATGTCGTCGATGTTACAATACATAATACGATCTCGATGAAATCAATACAATTATAATTAACTTAGTGTATTAATGTAATTTGCAACGTAAATTCAACGTTTTCGTATCGGTTTCATATGCTAGAACTCTCCGCTGTTCAAGCTTTATTCATTGCGTTAATCTGTGATACGTTGGCTGTAGCTTCATTATACGATTGTATTTTCTGCATATACTTGTTCCGTCGTAATGCAGTAAAATACATATCGCGTGCGATTAATATCGGGAGTGCAAAAGTGTCGCGCGACCATCGTACACCGATAATTATAATATAATTATTGCTCGCGCAACTACAATTAACCGCTTTTTTTTGCGAGTTGTGTGAGTGTCGCAAAGAAGTATTAATGCAAGGATATGAGAAGTAGAGGAGGCATCGAACGATGAAGTAACTAGGAAGGGATAAATAAACTTAGTATTTATTATTTTTTTGCAAGTAACATTCAGATTTCTAAAAATAGAAATTTGTCACAAACTTAATAAAATATAGAAAATTATAATATTTCTCAATTACATAACATATATTTTTGATGCATTTAATAGAAATAATTACTGACTTATTTTATAATGATTATAAAATAAGAACTAATAATTAGTGACCTATTTATTTTTATAACGCTAAATTTCTCTTGAATTTTTCATATCTTAGTTAGCTTTTTATATTTCAAAAGCTAAATAAACTTTTAATTAAGTTAATAATTCAATTATGTCAAATAAAATAAAACAACGAAAAAAGATTCATAAATATTTTATTCTGAAATAGCGATACCTTTTCTATAAATTTTTAAATCTCAAAGTTTATCAGTTACGTGCAGGTGTACATGGCAATTATGTAAAATATGACTTCTGTGAATATGGAATTCTCATTGTACAAGCGTATAATATGAATGTCGTGGCGCGGCAATACAAATTCTATCCAAGATTATTCTAAGAGGTATTTCCTTACGGCCCACCGTTGATTTAGTATCCGCTTTATAAACGCAGATTCTGGACTAATGACTATAGTTGCCGACGACGTACGTATATGTAAGAAACATGTGATCACGCGAGAAACGCGTTAGCTCTATTACCGAAGCCGAATATCGTGAAATGAGTTCGTACCGCATTACTTATTCTATTTTCTGATTACATAGTGCCTTATCTTTTTTGATTATTACAAATTTCGTGTCAATAATTTGAATACGTAACATTAATATTTCTGTGAAGTATTAGTATCTTTAATATTCAATTTTATCAACAGTCTATATTTTTTATGGACTGACGACACGTTTTGATAAAATTAAAAATTAAAATATCAAAGCTAATGTTTAAAAAATTACTTTAATTAGTAATTGGACATTTTGATATTTTTATAATACAGAATGGTATGCAATTATTTATCAGGCAGATAAATAATTTAATTGCGTTCCTTGATTATCATTTATTGGTGCCATAGTTCTAAACGTGACTTATGTTCGATCTGCGTCATTTAGAACAGCATCTCGGTTTGCCTAATGGTGCGGAATTCTTTTCAATCCTTCGCCAGAAGAAAGCAAGGAAAATGATACACATATTCCCTGCTTGCCTGGAAATCTAATGACCGCGCTATCTATGTACATATTTCTTACGTAATTACCTCGACGAGTTCGCTTCTCGGAACGCACCAAGCGACCGCTTGCGTTTACGCCGTCAACGCGAGATATTTATGCGCATTAATCTTACCTTTTCATCGGATTTCATTAATGCAGCTACGAGCAACCGGTGATAACACGTTTTAATACACACGTTTCAACCTAAGTGCAACCTTCGTGGCGGGCAACAAGGAAGCGGTGATTTTTGTAACGAGGTGCTCGAATACCACTCTCGCGTTCACGAAAAGCGAGCATAGATTCGCCATCGCATGTTCATTCACGGGGGTAGGCGGGATAGATATTTTCCTCCCTCTCTCTTTCTCTTTCTCTCGAATCACGGATTAATACGACAGGTAGAAAAAAATTGTCGATTCGCACGATTCCGCTGTTAGAAGTTCGCGGAAAGTAATTTCAATTTGGGCACCACCGCAGAAATTCGATTTGACATTCGACGACGAAATGTATGTAACGAGTCTACGAACTCCGGGAAAGCCAACGACATCCCGGGTATCTCTTTCTCCCTGTCTGTCTCCCTCACCTTGTCGCAAATCCGGACTATTCGGTTAATGACGCAATTCGTCGAATAATTAGCGTACGCACACTCGAATTTCTCCGAAGCGGAGAATTGGATCGCGTCGTTTCATTAGCGCTCGCTATCTGTCTGCGTTCTCGAAAGAACGCGCTCAGTCCCCTGTCGCTTCTGGTCCATCGATCGGTCTGACCCTCTCGTCGCGTTATGCAGATCTCGTGATTGACGCTTGTTTCGTGCTCGACAGAGTACGCAGGTAACTGCGGCACCTGTTTGTGCGACGCAAACAAATGCGGCACACGCTCACGCCCGGTATGTATGTCCACCGAACGCATTTCGGCCGCGTATCAGATTTTGGCAACGGGAGAGGCTTGGCTGATTAAATGATCCATACGTACGCCACGCAAAACCGCGTGTTTAATTGATTTCTTTTCCCGCGAATTTTCAACGATTTAATTAAGTATCATTAAGTATCATTGATCTCGCGATATTAATTGTGATAATTATTAAACGCAATCAAGTTTTATTTTAATGATTTTATAATCATTGATTAATTGGCAATTTCATTATTTTAACACATTCTCCTAATTCCATTAAAATTAATGCGAAAATGACGCTTTCATCTCGCAGTGAATTTACATCTGACGATGTTTTCTCATTAACTACCGGTTAAACAGTCGTCGATGCGACGTATCAAATATCAAGGGGAGAATCGGGGACGATCGGAAGCGAGTGGAAGTTGTTTTCACCGCTCTTAGGCCCTTATCTAGGGCTTCTTGCGGTGCGATCGTTTAATTCAAAGCGCTCGTTTCGTTTGACGCAAGTGTGCATCGATAGCATCGCATAGACCACGAAGGCGGCCGCAAAGTGGTCCGTTTCACGACGAGCAGGACATCATTCCTTTGATTATCGTCGACTAAATAACGGCACCCACATCCGCGAGCTGCCCTCGTATCGGTTACGGTGAGAAGATACTTCGTCAGTATTGACGCAGAAAGCGGAAAATCTAATATGCAGCTTGTTAAATGTTTAAAATATTATAATAATTGAAAAATGACCGGGAAAACGAAAACTGTTGAATGAGATACGTGAGCAGCAAAATAGTGAGAATTTTTTAGTATTTCCTGCCACGATAAATATGAAGCAAAAAATTATGTGACATTTTGTTATCACGTTAATCAAGTATGGTATACTTGTAAGAAAATCGTCACTTCTTTTTAAGGATTTTCTAAATATTTTGTTCAAGTCTCGAGCAAATAGCAACTCGGGAGAGATACAATTTTTAAATTTTATCTGGCAATCTCTCCTATTGGGGAAACTTGACGGCTTGAGCTAACCCTCATGCATCGTGGCAGTGGCGTGCGCATCGATAGACCTTTGTTGTTCTGCCCCAGAAACCGGCGTTCCGCGTCAACGGAGATTTTCCGTGGCGTTATGAGGTCGGATACGTAATGCCTTCCGAGGCATCGTCCTTTCCAACATGATACATACACCATAACACCGGTCGGTCTATAACCCTTATTATGCACCGTCGCTCATCCACCCTCTCTCGACGTAATGTTAAGCAGGAAATTTGCAATTCGTACCATCTCGAAGGCACTTTTGATCCTGTCATCTCCCATTGGCCGGAATATCCGCTTCAAAGTGGTATCCGGCGCCCTTGCATCGGGAGGACGATCTCCCTGGGGAAGGGTATTTATTGTGCGTGTGAGTGGGACAAGGAGGGAAGGGCCGACGGGGGTTAACTTTGACTGTGGACCCGTGCAGAAGGAAGCGGCTATATATGCGGTATGTTATGCGCGTGAGGGAGGAGATTTATGCTGATCAGGAATTATAAGCTCGGTCCGCGGTCGGTCTGGTCTGCAGCCCCCTTTGTGCCGCATTAACCAACCAACCAACCAACCCCCTCTCTCTAGTTTGGTCCCTCGCCATTCGCCGATGTTCGCCACTTTATTTAAAGCGCGAACCCGTCCGTTTAATGTCCCGAAAAGCCGTATTTTCACGATTATAATTTACGATCGAGGTAAAGGGAGAATGAGAGGGACATGGACCGTGGATAGTGAGCGAGGATGGAAAACGCATCGTTCTAGAGAGCACCAGCGAACGAATGAAATTCTCGATCGCCCTCCGGCCAGTGACGGTCGCAACGTTGCTACACTCGTTAAACCGAGCCGCAAACATACGCGAGGACTTCGATGAAGTCGTTTCTCATTCGTCCTTTTCCGTCTCTTCTCTTTGGCAGTATCTTCGCAGCATAGTGGATTTTACGATGTGTGCAAGAATGTGGGAATCGACGGCTCTGCGTGCATATGCCGCAAAGTTATTGAAAATATACATCGGCCGAAAGATTGAAATTCTACGCGCGAATGATAGTAGTGGTAGGTCACCGAGCCGATAAACGTCGAATGGGTAGTATCGTTTATTAGTTTTACGACACTGCCGAAGTCTATCTAAGTCTTCTATATTTCTTGCGAATAATGCGACCAGCCAGGAAAAGTGAAGCTCTTGTGTCAGGATTTACCAGCGACGATACCGTCTGTATCGAATAGAATGATAGTCGACCCGTAACGGACTGCCGAATGCGAAATGAATGCAGTAATATCGATGGCCGTGAGATCACTCATGAAATATAAATGAGTAAGATAACCGTTGTACGAAAGCGCATCGGAAGACGCCAACAACGAGGCCGATTCATTTAAGTTTATGTGGAGAATTCTTGAACAAATTAGAAGTTGATTGAAAGCCAAACCTTAATAAAATTTTTTAGATAGCGTCTTCTTACCTTATCAACATTTTCTCAATTTTTTTGGATAGCTCGAGAGTAAATATAAAATCGAGCAATTAATTTTTTTATTGTGCAGATACGAAAAAGGATCACTTTCGCGTGTCTGTGTATTATCGCAACTTAAATTTATTAAAATTATATCCGGATATTTGACCTGAAATCGCGCATGAGACACCGGATGAATGAAGGATGAATGTACTTTTCGCCAGTTTATCTTGCGCAAACATGAATTTTAAAGAGATATTACCGTTTATGCGGGCAGGTCTTCTTGTAGAAAGTTATCGCGGAGCAACTGCTTGCAATTACCCAGTAATCGATACAAAATTACCCGCGTGGTGCGCGATAGCCTCGGCAGTCTAGTACAGGAAAGCTATTATTTTGACATCGCGACTCGAGAGATGGACGAAATGATGGATAATGTAAATACGGGAGCATGTTATTTTCTTGGCTTGCGATTACGGTTTGATGAGCGCGTTACCGGTTTAAATAATCCGGTACCGTGGTTTACTCGATGGCGCCACGCTCGATTCAATCAGTAGTTTCAGTTATACAGGGCAAGCGTAGCTAACTCGAGCGAGCTACTCAGAGTTGCCCGAATGACGTAGGCATCTAAAAATAGAATGAAGTAACGCGTCGGCGGTGCGACTTGCGCGAAACCCAGAAGCAATAAAGGCCGGAAGCGGAGCAAGATATACAGAGTGTTTCAGAAAGAAAGACAAGGATATTGATCGTTGCGATTAAAGAAGTTTCGATTAACTAGCTGTTCAATTCTATGTAGTTTCCTTAAGTTACGGTAGTTTGAATCGAAAACTACAAGAACAAACTATCCAAATAACGTGAAAACAAAAATAACGTACTTTCTAAAAACAATGAGTCTTTGGGAAACTTTTAATCTTGAGATATTAAAGATTTGTAAGAGTATATAGAGTATTCAACTTTAATGTACCTTGCAGCTCAGATTCCGACACGTGTTCGCGGAAACTTTCTCGCTCGCAGTGACCGATCACCAAAGTATTGACCTTTTCTCCTGGGACACACTGTGCAGTGTACTGCAGGGGATGAAAAGAGAACAGGGCAAATGGAAATGGGAGTAGGGATGAGAGGAAGAGAGAGAGAGAGAGGAGAAAAAGAGAGATAGAGAGGAGAAATAGCGGGCGGAAGGGATGAAAAGCGAATATGACATAAGCCATTGTGCAGAGAGGGTCGGTCTTGTATCTCCACGTTTGCATACGAAATCGCGCATAGTGGTGCCGGAACGTTGTTCGGAACTTGTTTTCGCCATCGACTGCTTGGTAAAGAAGAAGAATAACGCGACGTCACGAGTCAACGAGATCCCTCCATGACGACCTCAGTCCAAGGCAATCGGGGCTTTGCGAATATAATTATCGCGCAATGTAATTAATGCCGATCGACTTGGACGAATTCTCGTTAGCGCGATGAACTCCGATATTCTATGCCCCGTTGAATTTCCACGGCGAATGTTGAACGTTGAGATCGTGTATCGTAGAAAAATGTTGAACGTATTGCAATGCAAATGAGCAGGGAAGGTAGAACGTATCGATCGTATTAATGAAAGAGGTGCTTTTTTAACGGTGCCTCTACGGTATCGGGCGAACGGTTTGCGATTCGTTTTCAGCTACGTTTGCTCAAACGCTTGACCGACATAAGGCACCGTTAAAAAGGCGTCCTTTGACTGTGGACAATTCGCCGTTACTTTACCGAACGGAATTGCTGTGCTAACAATGGGAAATATTGCATTATATATATCTTGTCCTTTTGCTACGCAAAAAATGATCAAATCTGGACGATTTTAATTTTTGAAAACGTATATCTTTTGCTAAACGTCACGATGGAATCGCATTAATTTAAATTTGAAATGGAGAATGAAGTTCCGCATATATTTGCTTCTGAATATTTATGCGTTTGACTATTTAAAAGATGATTTTAATAGTATAATCTACTCCAGATCTGAACAAGAAATACGACAATATTGAAGTTACTCGATTTGTCGCCTATTCTATATATAATGTAACTAGCTATATATGTAATTACACGAAATAATGTAACGTTCGCTATCGTTTTTGAATCGAATGTATGGCAGCCGTGTCTAGATCGGTATTTTTCGGATTTTCGGCGGTGCTCTTATCACGATCGATAAGGTAAGCAGCGACAGCTTCGTATTAGGTACTCTCGCTTCCGGGGAAACGATTTCGCGTAAAACGAGCTTTCCCGCTTTGTAGGATCGATCTCGAGGCACGAAAATCAGCTTTCGCGCGAGTCGGGGTCTTAGATTTTATACTTATCCCTTCGTGATTCGCGTCACACCGAAGAAGGAAATCAGGCGCGTTGGGCTTTACGTTCCGCGGGGCCGTCGTCGTCGTGCTCAATCGCTTCCTCGCTCGCCGTTTTCCTCTATAACGCACTAAAATCGCGCGGAAAACATTTGTTACGTAACAGATGCGCGCCATGCGCGGTAATTCTGTTACACGGTTGTTTCGGGAAACTCCCTCTTATTGAGCCAACGAAGCGTTAACACTCGTAGCATTAACCCCTTGTTTCTGTATAGTTTCGTCTGCGCTCCTGATTGAATTAAAGAGTTCTATCTCACCAACAAGTATCCCGCTCGAGAATTACGATAATTAAACGCGGGGAATATATTTATTGTTAATTACTATTAATCGGAGAAATATTTCGGGAAATTGTTCATAATTATACGTGATATGTTAAACAGGAATATTAAATTGAAATATTTTATTCACAATTAAATAATTAAAAGTCAGAGAAGTGAAAACTTATTCTGAAACTAATTAACTTTAAATACGCATGAAAATATTGGGAGAGATAAGAAACGATTTCATTACTTTCACATGGTACATTTATTTATAATGGTATAATTATGCAGTTTTTATCAACACGATACCTTTAATATTATCGAGAGATATCGCTGTATCGCATTTATTTGAAAATTGCTATTATTTTGGCGCAGTAAATTTGTAAACGACTGATAACGCGTTTATAAAGTTTATCCACGAAAAATCATAAAACCTGTTCGCCATTATCGTCTAGAAAAATAACGAGTCGTGAAATCGATAAGTACGGTTCCTGCTCATCATTCGTTCTCTCCTCCCTACGCGAGTACGATACAGGCTCCCGGCCACATTACCGCTAAATAATTTCACCCCGTATACCCTCGTTACTTACGAGGGCGCTTCGAAGGGTCCCTTCTAAATTTCTCGTAGCGGCGCGCATGAATCTTGGCGAGTCGCGTCGATGGCTAACGTAGGATTTCGAAGCGTCCGTTGCGCCGGATACGCACGAACGGGGGTGGCCCTATTCGGTAGTCTAATTCAGAAAAGCTATTATTTCCACGTCAGGCCGCGGTGAGTACGGCCAATGGGACCCTCTGTAGATACTTTAGCGCGGCCGCTGTCGCCCCCGCCGCAACGGGACCATTACCGCATGATATATGCTATGGGCCTGAAGCTCTCGAGCCTTGCTTCGTGTAGCCCGTTACTACCTGTTACCCCATTATGTCGTATATACTCTCGCATTCCACTTTATTTCCAGTTTCTTCTATCCCCCTTTTACGGTAACGCGCGGACCGGTCTGATGTACGAAAGAAAATTCATGCGCGTTATTAATTGTTAAAAAGACCGGAACAAAAGACGCTATTTGCAGAAGAATGTTTGGACCATTCGCTCGTAATTCAGCAGTGTCTGGCCAAGCAGAGCTGCTCTCGTGCACATAAACTATGCGTCGATTCGCGAATAAACAGTTGCACGAATCTGCTGTCGACAGCTACCTGCAATTGTCCACAGTTTTACGTCAGTGTGGACGAATTCGTTTTAATTTTAATACAAATAGAGACGAATGAGGATATGAAATGTGGAATTAACGCACAATAATTTTATGCGAGAACATTTTTGCGTACTTTCGAAACTTGAAGAGATTAAAAATATAATCAGTATTTCACGCTCTTCCTTTCTACGTGTTTCGTAAACAATACACTCGCGAATAAAATTTCGTATTTTTAAAGTCACCATAAATTGGCGATGTTTTTGCGGATGTGGACGCAAAAAGGAATTAAGTTGCCGCACGTTCTCGGGAGACGACGACGACGACGTTTCTTCTTGCGTCCCGCGTTATTTTCCGAGTCTTGCCGCATTTTCCGGATGATATGGCTGAAGTATACGAAACGAGTCCGGCTACTTCCGTTAGATATACAAGAGGATCTCCCGAGATTCTCCAGGGGCCAACTGGCTCGTTCCGTGGTAGCGTTCCGTGCTGCCGTGCACCGTCGGGCTTTAGGATAGGGTGCTTGCTTATGGACCGGTCGTACGGAGCTCGACGGCACGAAGGAAACCAGGAATGTAATATTAAGGCATCCAAAGTCCGCCGAAGTCTCGGTATTCCCTCTTGACGCGCGCGAGCGAGCGCTCGACGGTACCAACCGACTTCCCACATCTCCGATGCTCGCAAATTTACAGGAACGATGCGGTGCATCGCATATTTAAACAGCTCGAGCGCGATAAGTGGTCTCGTCCGTCCGCCCGGGCGGATGCATAGAGTTCTGAATAGATTCGTGACTTTTGATTTCCCCTCTTTCTCTCTCTCTCTCTCTCTCTCTCTCTCTCTCATGCATATATAAACGGCGTTTAACGCGGCAAGTCGTGCATTAAAGAACCGGTGTAAAAATATTAACTCGGATGAATTATGCTGGTGAGAATATAAACGAAATAATGAGGTTTTTCTAGTCGAGACTGGTAGTTAATTATATATTCAAGTTTCTTATAGATGAAAGTTATATTATAATCTTATTCTATAAAATATGCAAGGAGAAAGAAATGCCAATTTCCTCTGAAACTTACCAAACAGATTATTAATTCCGCGACGATAATAAGCTTATTAAATAATTTGTTGAGAGAATCCGCCGTGCTTGGAGAAGATTCTTAAAGATAAAATGATTTAATGGAAAGGAGCGCACCCCGGATCTGTCTATAATCCGGCCATTGTATAATTGTCCTGAATTCTTTTAAGAAAAGAGGCTGAATAAAGAAAAAGTACGCGGAATTGAGAATATTATGCGGATTCCAGAATTATGTAAATTAATTACATAATTCTGTACAACGAAAGAAACTTTCTTTATGCAAACATTCGCGTAGCGACAAAAGAATACAATATATCGAAGAGAGAAAGGAGAGTTAATGAGACGACTTTACGAAATCAGGCGATTTAAATTCACCCTAAAGTGCCTCTTTAATTAAACGCCTTTTATTTTTCACGGTCGCACGGGGATGCTTACTTATTCATACTAATGGCTAGAACAGCCACGGGTAATTAGTGCAGTTTGCATGCGCTCCCGTTCGAAACGATATATCATCAATCCAACATTTGCAAAACGACAAATTATCCTAAAATTATGTGAAGGGAAATTTTATTCGTTATTTTTCTACTTTAAACTATAGAGAATTTTATACCTCCGGGTCCCCCGCAATCCGATTACGTTTTGCGTATAAATAAGGATTTGTACGTACGGGAATATTTCCTCCCGGCTGTGTTTTCTGTTTCGATGTGTCTATCGTACCTTCTTCCAAGATGTTACGTCTGAACTGTGATCCTAATGCGTACAACGATGGGAGGAAGGGCTTTGTTACGTGGAACAATATAGTTTTCCTCGGAGCCGTACTTCGTTGCGACTCGGAGCCCCGGGTATGAATAAGGTTTGCGCTATTCAGACATTCTACGTCGTTTCTCAAGCATTTCCTTTACGACTTGGCGATTCAGCTTCGACATTGAGAGGAGAAATTAAAAGCAATTTGCTAGACGGGTCTGTCGCGGTCTGTACGCAGCATCCAGATTCTGTGACAGAACTATTGCGTGCTCGTAATTGCTCCCTCGCAAGAGATATTATGCAAGTTTATATTTTTACTGTTTGTATTCAAAGCTTTGGAGCATATGTTTTGTTAGCGAAATGTCATTTTCAGATATCGTAAAGGCTCTGTTAATACTGAATAATATATAATAGTTTACTCTGACGTACACAGAAAAAAATTTATCGAATCAACAATTTATTGTTTTATATATAAACAAGAATATAAAATCTTGGAAAAAATTTATAATTTTAAACAGACATAATTTGCTTACATGACGAGACAAATTTTCTTCATGTAAGCAAATTATGCATGTTTAAGATTATAAATTTATCCAAGAAGATTTTATATTCTTGCTTATATATGAAACAATGAATTGTTGATTTCATATTAATTTTTTTTTTCTGCGTACAAGACGTAAAACAGATAATAATATTTACGAATCAAAGTAAAAAATCTTTCCATTAAAAATAATTAGATACCATAATAATACAGATTACAGTGCCAAGAAATTTGAAACAAATTTATATATTACAAGATACATTATTGTTTTTACGATACTTAAAGGATTTTTAACTAGAGTTATCACAGTTGACTTTTATAATTCATTATAACGACAATTAATAACTCTGGTAGTAAATGGTATAGTCGATTTGTCCGTACAGTCAACAAAACGAGGATGCGGTCTCGGAGATGTACGTTAGCGTACCATCGGTGGTTTCGAAACGATCCTGGGTTGGCTGGCTGCTGCGATTGGGTCGATGGGTGTCCGTGGTTCCGTCTCAGCGAAAGAGGGAGCTCGTAAATACCGAAACGTGACCGTTGGAAGTGATTCTAGACCTCGCTAGCCCCATTTAGATGCACCTGGCGCCGCGCTGTGTTGTACGTCTTTAGGTCGCTCTTCGCGGCGGACGTGTCTGGTACATGCACTGGTCGCTCATTAAAATTAGTTACCCTTTTTAAAAAGGGAAGAGAACGTTGTACCTTTCCGGAAGGATTGTTTTACATCTGATATAAATACAAATCCTGTCTAAATATAAAAGGATTACACCTAGAAACTTTTAAATTTTAGAAAGTATCTTAAAGTAACGGTTTTTTAATGAACGCCTCTAGATTGGAATCTTTAAACTTGAAAAACAATTCGAATCTATTGTTACTGGATAACGAAATTTATTTTTATGTAATTTGTGAAAAATGTTTTTCAATTTTACGATTTTTGAAAAATGAACTCTTTTAAAATGAAATCTATTTTTATCTTCTTCTACAAGTATAATAGTCTCTAATAATTACGTATATCAATAATGAGAAAGTACTCTTAAAGATATCTGTCCCAGTGACAAATATCAGACTCCGCTATCTTCGTTCGTCGCTGAAACGGCAGCGGCCGACCATTTTTCTACCCAATTACGTCGCGGATTTAATCCCCCGAGGCAGCGGTGCTTATCGTGACTGGTAGAAGGTTCATCGATCGAACGACCGATTCCTCTATCAATCTTACCACCTCACCGATAGCGGCGGGCCCTCTCGTCGTCTCCCTTTTTTGCTGCTCGACACATCGATCGTGGCCAGAGAGTAGCACGTAGTCGAGTATGGGAAAATAACGCGCAAACATTCCTGTTCCAACAGTTGCGAAACACTTCACTTGTCCACTGTGCTTGAAAGATCCACTTCGTCGAAAGGGAGAACTTCATAGTCGAGAGGCAAGTGGAGGAGTTAAATCGTTGGTCAGGGACCGAGATTGAATTCGCGACCGCTACCTCGTTACCGCGCTTCCAGAGTGACCAACGTTAGTTTGAGTTCCGACGAATTTTCATCAGACGATCGACCGTCATTGCTATTTGAGAATCCTCCGGTGTATCGTTGTGATCACCGGTTACTAGGAACAAAAAGACCGTGGAGAGAGAGAGAGAGAGAGAGAGAGTTTTCCTTTTGGGCGAAATGCACCGGACTATCGGGGAACAGTAAAGACTCTTCCTAGGGCATCATAAAAGTTAAATAGATTCTTTCCCGGTCTCCGCTCGCCAAGAAAAAGTGGAAAGATATCTAAGCGTTCGTGGAATAGTTTCACGAATCGCGGAGTCTGAAAACGGAGATCTCTTTCCCGCGTCTCTGAGATTTAGTAATTCAACGAGACTTTTGTGGTCCACGCGAGCGAAAGATTTAATGGCTTGCATTTAGCGATGAAAATTTCACGTTTATAATTGCCTCGTTATAATTTTACGAGTGCATGTGCGGTAACAACGATTTATCGGCCTGGTCGTGCAATTTGAGAGGTCACGTTGTGTATTTGGGTTAACTATAAATAACCGCGCATTTTAAATTGCAATTATTAAATCGTATTCCACTGAGCTGTATTTTTCAATTGACTCTTTATCTCCTAAATTATGTGTGATTTTTTTTGCTACATTAACGATACAAATGCTAGTTCGATGAAATTTTTATCACTGATTCGGAAGATATAAACAATTATTAAAAGAGAAAGATATATAAAATATTTATAAATATTACATTTTATTAATGTTATAAAAAATTGTATATGAGAAGTATAATTCATTTATACATCGCAGTTATTTTGTGAAAAAATATATATTTTACCAAAGTGGAATTTTATGAACTCAACTTTTTCACTAAATCAAAATTTTTCACGGATGATAGTGAATCTTTTATCTCTGGGTATCCCCATATGGACACACGCGCGCGAGGAAACGCTCGGCTGGAAAGGGGTGAGTTTAATGCGATGCAATTATTCCGCGTTGCTCGACGCACTATGCGGAAGTCAGAGTAATTTCGAAACTATCCAGAACACCGAGGTTACTCGAGTAGGCGTTACTTGCCGCGTACGCGCGCGTTTCACTTCGTAACAGGCAAATACTTCTTGATTTGGTAGTTTCACCCGATTATTCGGTGAGAACATGTTTGCAACTTTGCCGCAGCTACGAGCTTTGTTATTGTCTGAGAAAGTCGGGTAGAAATCAACAGACATTAGCGTTCACAACAGGAATAATAATCTGTCTGTAAAGTCAGCGAAAGATACAAAACAGATCGTCCACAGACAGAACGGTTTTGCTAAAGTATATATAAATTTAGCTAGATGTGCAGATCTGAAAATAATTTTTTGCTAGACCATTAAAATAATGATGTGGCATGTACAGGTCGGTTATCAAAACTTAATTGTTTTGATAATTTAACAAAGAATTATATTTTTATGTCAGTCTGAGCTAAATTTTTATATTTTTAAGTCAGAAACTATTTTTCAATGTAACATTCATTAAACAAATATCATACACTTTGTTTTACTTTAATTTTTAGTTTTTCCTTTACGATCTTTCCGATTTTATAGATAGAATGTTATTCGACCCGAGGCCAGCGTTCGCTTGATTTCTATTTAATTTTCGGTCGAACGTAATTTTAGCAGCTATTTTATTAGCCTCGTTTTATTATCTTATCAACTTTTCATTCAATATAAATCTAATATTACGAGGAAGTTGCTGCAACAGCGTGAGCTTTTTCCTTGTTACTTGCGGCCGCTGCGGTAAGTCGTCCGCGCCCTTTCTAACTGCTTAGAGACCGTTCGCCGGTGTGTTGGGAGAGGAGCTCGCGAAAGATAGCGCAATTCCGCGAGTTTGTCTATATCGCGGTAAGAAGCAACGCGCGCGGACCTAACCAAATTACGGCGACGGAAGAGAGTCAGAACTTCCGGCCGCGGGGCTTTGCGCCCGTTAAAGTAACTCGGTTTACGAAGTTTACGAACGAGAGAAGTCGAAGTTTCGACCGTATCTACCGCGCCGTGACGATGCCGACGACGATGCCGTCTACGAAATATTTGCACGCACTGTATGCGTGCGACAAATGATCCCCCCCCTAGCTTCAGATTTAGTTTGCGAAAAAGCAGCGTGCTTAAATGGGTTTGCAAGACGCAACAGTGAGTAAGCGGAGAGATCCTGCGTGCCATGTTTACCTTTGTGATCAACAATATAACAGGAAATAGCACGTAATTTTAGTATAATGATTATGTAGTAATAAAGTAAGTTAATTAGAGATAGTGAATATTCGCTAGGCACTTTATTATTTTAACATTTTCCATTTAAATTATTATTGAGCAGGGGAAAAATTGAACCTCAATTGACTAAAGAATAAATGTTCATAAAATAAGATATACTTTTTATTGGTGCATACATATATATTTATTCCAGAGAGAATTCCATCTAAATTTTTATTGATTTTTTTTAGTTCGTTCCCGTTTATTTATTATATTGAATAATTTAATCAAAATTAACGGAAGTTAACGGAAATTGTATTTATTAACGGAAATGAAATATTTCTCGATTTTAATTTAGTTTTCTGTATCGGGAATATTTAACTCTGTACACTAAAAGAAATTACAGAATGGCACAGCGCAAGTTCGTTGATTTTTTTGAGCGAAAATAAAAGAGCGAAGAGAACAAACCGTCATTTCCCGCTTGACTAGTTGCGAGGAAAAACTCCGCCGAAAATTTTCACCGACTGAAACTCGTACGTTCAATTTTTACGAGAGTGGCGATGCACAGTATGGTTTATTCACGGATACAGGTGTGTACAAGCCCGGCCATCGAAAACCAAACGCGATGCTTTCGAGATATTGCGTTTACTTGTTTTAATTGTAGATACTACCGGAAATGGTAAAGAAGGCACGAATAATTGAATCGTTCGTTAAACAATAGAATAATACAGCAGTATAATCTAAAAGAATACACAAATAAATTTCACTTAACGATTTGACTTTAATCTTGATCTAAATTTTAAACTTTTATAACTAAAATTAAATTTTTACTTTTTACATGAGATAAATATTTTATTCGTTTCATATATTTATCTACTTTGTTTTTAATTATTAAAGTGTATATTATTTTTGCTTTCACCGTAATTATTTTCTACCGATATAATTTTTTTTTTTTGTAGAAGTAACGCTAAATCTCTTCTGCTGTACTCTATTACCTAGTTTTCCTTGGAATTTACAATCTCTTGTGCCATTTTTACCTCGTACGTCTTTTAATATATTTTACTGAGCTGCAAGTTGACTGAATTGCATTTGCCACAATTTTAATTCGTATTTTGTTAGACGAAGTCTTTCGTGAAAGGCATTCACCGCCTTTTACGAGACTTGGTAAAGCAATCTTGCGCTTTGATCATGATAGGCAAGATCCATGCGGCTCCCCTTGCATTTTGCGTGGTTTAATATACGGGATATCCCAAAATTATTATGTTATATTTTAAATACATATTAATTAAAATTGTATATTATATTAAAATATTCCGAGATCGCGACTTTTTAAGTAATATCAAAGTTGGCCAATGATATTGCGTAGAAATTTTGCGCTTTATATGGTATATTTTATTTATAATTTATATAAATCGTTAATTTATTAATATAATTATTGGTAAATTAACCTTTGGATTTATTTTATTTATAATTAAATGTTTGAATTTGCACGTGATAGTTAAAATTGTTCATTTTTGCTGCCAACTTGTTGTCGATACCAATTGTGCATAGTAGAGATACAGAAAAATCAAAGAATAAAATTAGCTGAGCAATAAATTAAAATAAATTTTGTTATCATTTTTAGCTCTGAAAGTCAGTAATATATAACAGGTAAGCGTAATTATGAACCCGAGCATGCAAACTTGGTGGTTGGCTAACTTTGATCACCTCCAGCTCGAAACTTATTATATTATAGAGATTTTCGTATCAGAATTTTTGACCCTAATGGCTTAAAAGAGACAAGATTTCCAGACTACTCAGTTAAAATTTTGTGTTGTCGTGAGGCATCTTACACACGTCGCATAAAACCTCGGTGCATTAAGGATCGCTATGGCGGGGCAATGAAAGAATATTGCATCGCGCCACCGCCCCCGACGACGTTTCCGCCTCTCTCGCTCGACGATTACGCTCGGTCCTAGGTGGCTTTCTTCCTTACCTCAGCCAGTACTGGAGGTACTTTGTGAGACGCTTCTTTAACGAGCGCACGCTTTTTCGGCAGAGAGTATTAAAGCGAGTTTAATTTGCCATTGAAGCAGCTCATTTTATTGCTGCGTTTGCTTCATTACTTACCTCGCAACAGGAGACAACGCATAATATTTAATATACATTGTAAACTAGTTTTCCTACCGGAATTGTTTGTAAACGCAATTTTTAAATTATAAACGTATCAATGACAAAATCTCTCAGTTTTATTAATTATATGTGAATTTCGAAAAAAAGTTTACAATAGAATTAGAACAGAAATATAGAAATAAAGCTCTTAATGATTTTATTTAGTCCAGATTGTTTCAGTAACTTTTGTAATTAGTAGACATACACTTACGTCACTATGCTGTTATGAGTTGAATGTTATGAACTTCATTTATATTACAAGATTATTAGTACATATTCTTCCTCTTTATTATATAAGAAATTATTATAGAACATTGATATAATATATATACAACTTACATATTGGATAACGTAAATGAATAACAGCACACGTGGGAGTGAACAAATTATTTACTACTGTACTTTTCCCTCTGCGTATATTACATAAAACATTTCCAAAATTCTAACACTTTGGCGCATACCTCGTATCATAGAATTTAGATTAAGAAACTAAGCTGTCCGTATAAAAGTAGAATAGCGAGGGGATTGGACCAGCCGTACAAATCATTTCAAGTTTTCACGCAAGTTCAATGAGCTTTGAAACGATTCGTCCAGTCGGGCGTAAAATTGCTATGATATAGAGGCAAGGGAGATCGGTGGTACACCGACGTACGATTCGTCGTCGAAGTCGTAGATTCCGTCCCGCCAATAGCCATCGTTTGAAATCTCTAAGAACGCGCTTCCCGAAACTTTCGATCGTTCCGACTTGCGAAGATTGAATTATTCCTCGAGAAGTCCTCTGGATAGTAGAAGACGCGTGCCATTGGCACCATACGATGAGTTATTCCTTTTCTCTTTTATATCCGCGATTCACTATGGGATAATAAAATTGAACTGATCTAATGCCATTGTACTTTATTGATGCACAAATTAATACAAATTTTTATTAACGAAAATTTGATTGTATTGCCGACGTCAGAATGATTGAAATTTTTTTGTTCCGTAGGTAACGAACCTATTGATTTCTAAATATTGACGATAGAAATAATTATTAAAAAATGTTAATGTAATATATTTATTTTGACTTTTTTTTATTTCTGTTTGTATATTTGTTTAAACATGAAATACATTTGCTAGCTTTATCAAGTTTGTTTAACATTTAATCTATAGAGAAAAATACTTGTGAAACTCTTACTAAATAACGATTGTTATAAAGGATTTTAAACACTAATTTTATATTATATATAATATAATTTTTTTCTTTATAATTTTCAATTTTTTTAAATAATTAAATATAATTAAATTAATAAATTTAATTAAAATATGAAAATAAAATCCACTTGGATTTAAGTTATAAACCAGGATTTTTAAACTATCTATTTGCCTTAGGAAGCTTTAATTTACAAAAAGTTTATAAATTTTAATTATATATTTTGCTTTGTACATATTTAATAATATCTCGTGTAATCATGATTTTTCTAAAATTATTAATTTGCAGTGATTTTCTTGTCGAGGAACATAAAGATTTCGTTATAAGTTTAATAAGCTTTTGTATGGCTTAAAGCAAATGAGATAAATATTTTTGTATAATGAATTAATTTTTTATATACATATATGTATATAACCATTTTCTAAAACGTCATGATAGATTTAAAAAGATTCGTATATCTTGTGCATTGTTCAATAGAATAATTTCGCGTGCGGCGAAGCTGAGTAGAGTTTGATCGCGAGTTATCTCATAATTTTCCGAAAGATACACTAAAATGAAATTCAGGATATATTAAATCGATGGTAGTGTCTTTATTACTCGTATATGAAGCAGATTACATAATTTGTAAAACATTGCAGCCGGAAAATATGTCGTCACATTGCAGAGAAAAGTACGCAAAAGATGCCATTCGAACGCTATTTGCATAGGAGTATTTCCCTTCTGTCAGTACATACAACTTATATATTCTATACACCATCTTGAAATGTATAAAATGACTTAAGAAGTCGGCATGTTGTCCTGAGCATCGATATTTGTACGGCGAACATAATTAGGGTCGATCGAAGTGACATCAGCTGAATTAGTTTTATTATTTTTATTATAAAAATCTGTATTCAAAGAATTCTGATCCCAAAATTTGTTCAAAACGTAATTGTAATTATAATACGGAATGTGAAACTCAGATAAAGTGAGAGGATTTTTATTACTACTTTCACGTTGCAACATGTTTTTTTGCAGATAATGGTGTATTAAATGTTCTTAGTTCCCGATAGTTCCTTGTTATTTCCATAATTTGGGTAGGTGGGACTATAAACTGATACACGTTTTCCTTGATACCTGACCTTCGGTTGTACGTAATCGTACTGCGGCGGATTATAATCTCCTAACACGTAAGTTATACCATGTTCGACAAATATCTGTTTGTCGTTATTATTGTTTGACACTGATTTCTTCAGAATCGAAGGCTCTATTCTTTTAGAAGGTTTATTTGAAAGGCTATGTAAATAAACTGGTCTATCATAAATTGGTGTTGAATCCTTGGGAATATATGTGTTTGGCATATGCTCATGCATTATGACGGTATGCCGATTCTCCACATGCTTATCTACAATTGAACGTTTATATTTTAAGAGACTTTTATATTAATATTGATACATTGATTTACGTTCGTGCTTGAACTCGTATACGCCCTAGTCAAAATTTTACTTTTACTTTCAATCTCAATTCGGTTTCTTTTGAACCTTTTTTATTGACTATGATCTTTGTGGACAGTTGTAAAAGATTTTAAGAAATCGAAAAAAATCCCTTAAAGTGTAAAATTTTCCGATAATTATCATTTTTAAATACAAAGTGAAAACTCAAAAGGTCTAATTAAGATTGAAAATAAAAGTAAAATTTCGACTCGGGCTGCTACGTGGTTTTCAAAATAATTGGTACATTAGATTGTACCAACGAAATGTCAAACATTATTTTTATTCTGTATGACAGGACTCAGTACGATTTACACATTTCGATCGATTTTTTGCTAGCGGTATTTCCTTTACTAAATCGCGCGCATTTAAGATATCAGTTGACATAGTGAAGTAAGGGAAAAGCAAGCTAAAAATTAGTCGAAATATGCCTTTGTTATGATATTTACCGTTAATATCGGTAGGCTCATGTTCTGGAAGTAAGTCGATGGTTGAAGGATGCTTGGTATCGAATAAGGGCAACTTCGCACCATTGTCATGTACACCGATCGCAGATTTATTGGAATCCATGTTCTTAGAATTGGATCTAAGCGATCTTCTATTCCGGTGATGTACCTAAGGAAATATTGTTCTTAAGAAATCTTCGATAAGTTGTAGAATCAATAACCGTATACAAAAACATGACAAATTTTAGCATTCACGTTATTAAGTCGAGTTGTCCTGTTATACACTGAAAAAAATATCCCGAATTAAAAAAAAATTATTTGATTCAAAAACATAATTTTATTGAATACTTGCAAAGGGATTTTTTATTTAAGTCAAATATTAAATATATTTGAATTAAAAAAATATTTCGTAAAAGCAGAGACGTAATTTTGTTTGCAAATAATAAATTATATTTAATTAAAAAGAATTTTTTTTAATTGAATAATCTTTATAATTACTAAGAAACAAACAGATTTTATAGAAAGATATATTATATTTATAAAGAAATAATTATTCTTTAAGTAAAAAAGACTTTCTACACAGAAAAAACGATTTCTTCAAACTTAATAAATTTTATTATATTCAAGCAAATCATTTGTTTGAAAGTAACAAAATATGTACTTGAATTTAATTGACCATTAAATATTTTTTTAAATTTTTTAACAGATTTTATAATTTTTATAGCTTAATCTGTATTCACTGTTTCGCATATAAGATTCTATTTCACTAATAACAATTACGCATTATTTTACAATTTTTGAAAACGCATCGGCGGGATTTGAACCTAAGATCTTCGGAACAATAACCTAATACGTTAACATTAAGTTTATTGTACACGTGATACCGTTTATAAAGTTATATTTAAGGTAAAGCTGATTTTAACAGGAAGGAACTTGCATTTTGAATACCGCACGAACACTCTCACTATCCTTTGATTATTTAGCCTTAGATATTTGTATCATATTTGATATAATTGGTAAACTATAAATAATTTAAAAGTTTCAATAAAATATTTATTACATTTAATTCAAGCAATCTTTATAAAATAGTATATTTTTAAATAAATTAGAAAATTGATTAATTAAATTTAAAAAATATTTATTTTTTTTTAAAAAACTATTTAATAATTTTATAATTTTGAAAAACTAAATTTAAACAAATATTTACTAAAACGTTACTTTTAAAATTAAACAATCTGAATTTAATATTTTAAAAGTTTATTTACTAGATTTCAACAAATGTTTTATCGTAATTTATTGTTATTTATTATTTTTTAAGTTTAAATAAATAATTATTTAATATCAATCTTATTCCAATTTTTGATTGTTAGAAGGAAAGGTTTCTTTTACTTTAATACACGTATTTTAATTTTAAATACACAAATATTTAATATTAAATTTTTTCTGAATTTTTGTTTGTTGCTTTAAGAAAATTGATTTCTTTTATTTTAATAAATCATTTTTTAACTGTCAATAAATTAATCATTGATATTACGTTTTTCTTTTAACTTTTGATTGTTTGTTTAAAAGAAACAGTTTTTTTATTATACTAAGTCATTTTTTCCTTTGAATAAATAATATTTATTTTAATTCTTTGAATAAATATTTAATTATAAAACTTTTTTCATTTTTGGGCTGCTTGTTTTATGGAAACTGGTTTTTTTTATTTTAATAAAGGTTTTTTATCATATATTAAACACTTATTTAATATCAACTATTGTTTATTTATTTGTGGCTGTTTGGTTTAAGAAAATAGGTTTCTTTTATTTTATTAAATAATTTTTTACGATCAAATAAACTGTTATTTAAAATTAATATATAGAGTAATTCACTTTAAAAATGATAATTTTTGTTACAATTGTAAACAATTGTTTATTTAATGTAACAAAACGTTTTTGGAAACAAGGTACATATTTAAAAATAAAATTTAAAAAATTAAATTAAAAAAAATTGATTTATTACATTAAAAAAAAATTTCCTTTTTAGTATAGAAATTGTTAGATTACATTTTCTTGTATTTTAGGGTCTAATGTAATACTCTTAGATGTCAGTGAATCTTTAGTATTTTCGGGCTTCTTTTTGTTGTTGTCAATTTTAGCTGACGTAATTTGCTGATTAATCGACGATTTATCGAAGCTAGAAGTTGTTTGAGGTGTACTTGCTTCCGTTTGATTGCCTGATGCATTGTTCTCAGATGCCCACGGATTTTTTTCATCCTCAGTGTTATTAAAAAATTTTTTTCCTTCTACAATAAAGAAAATGTTTAATTATCATGTTTTCTTTGTATAATGGATAAGTATATATTTTTATTGTAAAAACGTGTAATATATTTTTTTAAACTTACTTTCATAAATCTCTTGGAACATTCCGATTACGGTGTCAAATGTTTCGCGAGCATTTTTAAAGAAAAACTCTCTATGTGCGAATAAATTTTGTTTTTTAAGTACATTATCGTTTTCATCTACATTGTTTAATTCTGCGTTAAATCCTATTGAGACACGTGGGCCGATGTAATCTGAAGAAGGAATGCTGAGTATAAACGGGTTTTCAGTTTGTCCCTTGATTGTAATTGAATGTCCTTTGCGAGACTGTTCTTTCAAATGGTTGGAGTCATATTGGTAAACTTGGTTTTTCACAGGTAAACCTATATTACATATTTGTATTAATTTTATAATAATAATATTGATTTTTTTTTGAAAATGAAAAACGAAATTTATTGCACAACCTTCTCTATTAAATTCTTAAAGGTACTTCTGTATTTTTAGCGGATATTCTGGTCTTTATCAGTACGGTCGCGAGAATTAATTATATTCATAAGCGTAATTAATCACTTATCTGTTGGCGTTTTATCCATCTGGTTTATCAAAAATACATATGCATTCTACATTTTACATTCTGTTTATAATATTATATGATTTATACAATAGTCATTTATTAAAAGAATATGTCATTTGATATAAGAATATTCTTGATATCCCGTAAGTGCATGCATAAATTTAAACGAAGTTTCTTTCGACGTAAATTATCTTGCTTAGAATATTTTGCTTTTATACATTAATGTACAAATGTTTAAATTTTTGATCGTTTAAAAAACATTTAAACAGCTATATAAATTTCAAAGTGTTTCATTGTTTCATAACGGTGGACAATTAATTTGTCTTGAATATTTTTAGCGATACAATTTTAAATAATTTATATTATTATATAAAAAATAATTTAATATAGTATACTGATTTAATATTTTATAGTGTGATATATTTATATGAAAAATACAACAAAATGCATTGCTGTTACCTGTTATCCCTTGATATGCAATGGTGAATATCAATAATAATACGTGGTATTTCATGATTTCACTCGTTGGACTTTTCGAATCACAAGAGCTAGCTGTTTGATGATGGACCGGCAAACGCGGCGCGAGAGATTCGCTGGCGACGTCGAAATTACTCGAGGTTTGGGAAAAATGATATGAGATAAAACTTGTGTCGTGAATCTCGATTTATCCTGTTCCAAGGCTTAAAGACGACTGACTGTTTCACAGGCAACAGCGATTTAGGAAAAGTCGGTACAGAGAGAGTGGGTACAATGGAAATTTTCGAAATAGGTGGATACATGTTAAGATTTATGAGTCTTAAACAAAAGCAAAACCTATTTTTAATAGAAAAATTTTTGTTACATTCAATAGAAATCTAATTTTGTTTAATAATAAATCTTAACATGCATCCACTTATTCGAAAATTTCCATTGTACCCTCTTTCTTTGTACCGACTTTTCCTAAATCGCTGTTGCAAAAAGAGACAAAGGAAAGATCAGAACAAATTAGCCGAAAGCTGGTATTGACAGACATATATTGAACATATGTACGGAGAACATTCGAGAACATTTGGTTTGACTTGAAATTATATATAGAGAATATTCTAGATCCAACGAGAAATAACATTATTAATTACAGGGATGCTAGCGAGTTTCTTTTTCCACTTTGTCTTTTTTTTTTCAAATTTGATCACCTTTTCTCTTATTCTTACCATTCATAAGCTGAAAATGTGTCAAATAATTTACTTACAGGTGCGAATTAAAAATCAAATATGCAACATATAAATGCGTTTGAAAATGACTTTCTAAATTTGGCAAAAAAGTTGAAGATTTAATTATAATCTATATTATTATTTTAATGATTATCCCAAAAAGAAGATTACCGAAAAAGTCAAATTGAAAAGAATGTTCCAAAACATGCAATTATCAAACAGATGCCGTTTCGTTGGTTAACTTTGCGTTGCAGCTGGTTAACCAACTTTTGTTGGTTAACCAGCTGTAAAAAGAGTGGCCGAACAGTATCCAGCTTTATTGCATTACTTTGAAATAATAACAAAAAAATCCTCAAGGAATTTAAACAAAAACAGACAGAGTTGTAAAAATCTTAAATAATTTGAAAAATCCTTCTACTACAGCAGAAGTTTTATTTATATCCGAAAGTGCTGAGCTGTTTTGCAACACTTTTCCAAATTTTTTCAAAATTAAGAGCCTTTAATTCATATCTTTTATGAAGAAGCTAGAAATTTAGTTACATTATTTCTAAATAAAATATGTAAGCTTGACACAGTTAGAAATTTTAACAAAGTAAAGAACTCGTTTGATGTCCATTTGATGTTTTTTATAAAGGATGTTAAATGTTCTCATAAAATTAATGAAATACTTAAGAAATTGAGTGAAAGACGTGAATGATAGTTCCGCTATAATATTCAACAGCATTACAAAGCAGCTGCTGAACATCTATTGTTAAAATCTATTTTAAACAGCTTTATTTTAAACAATTTTAAATCTATTTTCTTTCTTTCAAATCTATTTTAAACAATAAAATTTATTTGAGACAGCTAAACATTTTCGATTTTTTCAACTTTATAAGTTGAAGAAACGTAAAATTAATTTTTGTATCGCAAAAATCAATCTTTCTGCTAGGGATTTCTGGGGTTCATCTATTGAATGGCTTATTCTTCAGCTTGAAGATATGCCAGCTCTTGCTGAACATGAGCGAATAGATCATTACTGAAAAAAAATTTTTGGTATAAGAAAACTTGATGAGAGAAACAAAATTTCCATTAGTAACAAAAATTGAAAACTAGTTTGAGTTTTGTACATGGTAGTGCTGATGTAGAGAGGCGTTTAGTAATTCTGGTAATTAATTGACAGAAGAAAGAATCTTAATGTCAATAAAGATACTTAATGCCAGAATGATAATTAAGGATGGTTTAAAAAAATATAATAAGCCTGATCGAGTTTTTATCACGAAACAATTTACGATGAGACGTCTAGCATACAGTAAGTACAAAGTCTATTTAGAAGAACAAAAAAAATAAAAACTGAAAAAGAAAAAGAAGAAAAGCAGAAAGAGAAAGAAAAGAAAATGCAGGAACAACTTATGAAAGATAAAAAGGAGAAATGACATTTCTGTACTTGAGGCTTAATATAAAGAAGTGAAACAAGAAAATGATAACATAAAAGCTACTCGAAGAGGGGATTAAGGTGCTCTAAAGGAAAAAGATTTTCAAAAATTACAAATTGCGCACGGATTGCTTGAAGGGACTCAGGTAATGAAATCAAATTTAGATGATTCTCAGGTTGAGCTACTACATAACAGATTATAGACGTATAAAACTACACTTATAAATAGTTTTTTTTAAGAAGGCCCGAATTGAAAATGATACTGTAACTAACATTGATATACATGTACTTGATAATTCTGCTTAGTGAAAATAATGTAAATGTTTATTTTCGTAAACTATAATCAGATTTATTTTATTTTGTTAAAATATGATTCATTAAATTTTATTTTGTTTTTTGAGATGAAATATGACACCAAAGAACTATTCTAGAATGTGTGCTAGATTTTTGTGTCTAGTACATAAAATACATATTAGATTGTATTTATTCTTAAGGTATTTTAAGTAAAAACTTCTTTTGTATTAAATGTGATACTGTTGTCAAACAATAAGTTATGCATGAAGATTTTTCTTTTTGTAGAAATAAATACGTATTTAAATTGTTTTTAATTTTGTTAGTGTATTAAATTTAATCAAAGTAATAATTAAACGATACAACCATGTGTTTTATTTAGTCTTTTTTGTCACTTTTTTGTGAGCAAGGTCTCTTTTACTCCTTTTTTTTCCTTGGACATCGCTAGCACCCCTGTAATTAGAAAGATCCTCAAAATACGATTATAGAGCTAATTCTACAAATACAAATTTAAATTGTAAAACTTATAAATTTTTATCTGAACACTAGCACATAAGCGAGGCTTATCTTATAAAACTTTCTTAGATACTCCCAACTTATATAAGGTTCTGAGAAATGTGTAATCTACTCAAACTAGTATAAATCTCTTTATGTATATCAGTTATACATATTTCCTCAAGTTTAATGATTCACTTATCGTTACTTTTGTGTATGTACACAATGCACTCTACTATAACAGTGCGATGAAAAGACCAAGCGTTATTAGTAATGGTTCGAAAAGTAATAAGCGTACTTTTGCCGGAATTCTTAAAAATTCGTGAAAATGTCAGACTTTAAAAATTCCCACGTTGTATAAATCGCGAGAATTAATTATAGTCATATGTGTAATTGATTACTTATCGATTAGCATTCTCTTCATCTGCGGTTTATTAAACATATATGTATTGTACGTTTTACATTCCGTTTACAATGAAACAATGATTTTGACGTTGAATTGACTCACTTCTTGCTGAGTTAGATACTGATTGTGAGAAGTATACAATATTAGTACAATCAACATTTATAAGCACAGATTGTGTAATAATTTATTAGAAGTTCTTTATAATTTTTATGTTTAGAAAATAAATAGATACATCAATACTTTTTAATTGAAAGATAGTATTTAATGAGATCAAATTTCTCTGTATTCTCTGCAGATATGTGTTGTGCCACGAACATCATATAATTTTAATATAAATTTTGACTTTCAATAGATTAGAACCGATCTATATACAAAACATGTACGTACTTGTCCATAGTTGATACGCTTGCTTTGCTCGAAGTCGAAGCGTGGTATCTTACTTTCGAAAATAATGGGGCGGTCAGGAACGCACAAGCGGCTGTCAGATTATTGCGTAATCAAGTTTCGTGATGAGTATTTCCCGAATTCGATCACTTGAAAAAGAAACAATATTTGCCTAGCAAGACTACAAATGGAACTGTGAAAGATTCCCAGATCTCAGCAAGTCGTCTACTCGCGTAAAGAGAGACAGTTTGCTCGCTGCGCGTAACTTGGCATCGAGTCGCGACCGCTTCTCTTGATTATTTTACTCCAATTCCTTGTCCTCCACTTTGACAGGAATCCCAGAGTCCTATTTTAATTTACCTCCTGTGCATTCGCTCGATCTGGTGATTCGGACCGAACTGGCTGCAAAGTGTTTACGGTTCGTGTATATACACCCGCGTGATACGCTTTGGCATATTTTTGCAAGCGATTCCATTCGATCGATTCCGAACGTGCACGGAAAGATTTTTCCTCTCTGTAGGGGATTCTATGTTGCTTTTGTGCTATTTTATATTTTTTGATAGGCATTGCGAAGCAATTTTATTTACCGCAAGTTGCAGCATTACTTGTAACGTACGAAGGTTTAAATATACGAATATCGATTTGAACAAGCAATATTAAAAATTCTTTAACATTTTACAAAGAATATTGCACAAATAATTTTTTTTATAATGTATATAATATGATGGTAGAGAAGAACAGTATTTATTTTAATATCTCTTAAATATCAATATACTCGTATCTTCTGAGCGCAGTGATTTTGCCACGCGAGAGAATATTTCGTTTGAAAAGTGATGTTCATTTGCCGTGCACGCATTGCTTTTATACCGTTACACAAAATTAGACAGAATATTATGTGTTTTACGTAGGAAGTAAAAACTGCTCTGTGAGTGGTTTTTTTTTCATATTAAATGTTGACTGTCTTTTTGCAAATTTAATAAGAGCAAGCGAACGTAATATTAAAAATATCCATTTAACAAATATTCTATTGTTGGATTTTATTAAATGAAATATTTGGTCTACGCTCATGCCAAATACACACAAAGAATTAATTTTAGAGAGGTAATTTAATGTTTGAGAAATCTAATTTTACATGTTATTCAGTGATATTTGAAAAGAAAAATTTCAACTGAGTAGTTTCCAAAATATTTCTCTAACAGTGAAAACATCGTCAGAGTAGATATATAGGTGTAGAAAGATCCTACTTTGAAGACATTAATAAGACGGAAGAATTGTATTTAAATAATTTTTTTCTGCAAATTTTGCCAGATTATGTACAAGGACGATATATTTTATTTCGTTTTGCGAGCGGTGTGAAAGCACAAATTTCCGGTCACGGTATTGGATTTCAGGCCCCATTTTTTTTTTAAACACAAGGGTCGACACTCTGGGAGTGCGACGAAGCAACACGAAGCATTCTTTAGAAGAATTTAATTCCGTCTGCAGCCAAGCATTGCAACGACGAACACGAAGAGATGTTAGCGCCCCCATGATCCTTTGTTCGTGATCTTTTCTTCCCTTACGTTTTGCCACCTCTATCTGCCCGCTTCCTACGTTTTTCGCACTGCTGGCTGCCCGCGTTCCATCCGAGAATGTAATTTCCGCGCGGTCGAAGAATCCAGCCCGATGGGACCCGGCACGTCCGACACCGATACAATTCACCTGATAAAACTGCGGGGTTACTCGCCGGTGACTTTCGAACTTGGTGCGAACATCGCGACCTTATTCCGCGCGCTCTTCGTTCTTTCCCTAGATCGATCTATCTGCCTCGTCGTTCCAGAGATCTGTCTTCGGATCCCGAAGGAACACTTCATTGAGATAATACTGCGAGGAAAAAGACCATATTCCGCGACGAATTTGAAGAAGGCTCGCGATTGCGAGCTCGTAAAACGTGATAGCTAGAGAGCGATTTCCAGCGACTAGAAAAATGCTGATCAAACATTTATATGCTGATTCTGCAGTTTCCTAGTAAATTTTATCTTTAATCGTTTCTAAGGTAGCACAGATTTCGTTTGACAATAAGTTCTTCAGCCTTCCCATGAACGAACGAGTATCGCGAAAAATTACATCGCGCAATAAGGATAGTAGTATTGTTGGCACACGCATTTGGATCTATCGAAATCCCTTGTTCCTCTTTACACGCGTATACGCTATAAAATCGTCTCAACAACAGAATTTCAAAAGCCGAGGCGTGTCGGTCCGGTGTATATCGTCGTCGCTTTCTCCCCGCTGGATGAGCGAACTCGATAAGACCTTTCTCCACCCGTTCGCCGATGCTTTCAAGAAACCCGATACGGACGGCAGGCGGGATGCATCAACTTGTCAAGCTAAGATACCTGACCCCCCGCCGTCCCCCTCGTCCTCCCTTTGGGGGCTAGCCAGTCTCGTCAGTTACGATATTATCCTTCCGCACGGGATCTAAACTTTAGCTCGTGACAAAGATTTCGATCTTCGCGAAGTCCTCCCCTTCAAGATCGACAACTCGGAAACACGAACCGGAAAGTACTTGACCTCGTTCCACGGAGTGACCTTCCTTCCCTAGCTTCCTTTATTTCGTGATATTTACCAGACTCGCTTTTTGGTTAGTTTTGTAGAAATCTTTCAGAGTGTATACGTCGCTTTCCTACATTTTTCCAGCAATGTCCG
The DNA here is from genome assembly GCF_016802725.1 of Solenopsis invicta. Lineage (NCBI taxonomy): Eukaryota > Metazoa > Arthropoda > Insecta > Hymenoptera > Formicidae > Solenopsis > Solenopsis invicta. The sequence continues at coordinate 8,754,276 of NC_052674.1, read as the reverse complement.
AGGGGACGTGCCGTCTTTGTCGGGTTTTTCTAGTCGTTTTCAGCCCTTTTGCCGCTTCTTTCGTCTTATATACCTTCGGGATATCTCTCTCAAGAGAAGTCTCTCAAGAGAAGTATCCCGCCGCTATCTGTATAATTTTATCTCAACTTGCGTGCTTCCACGGACGTACGCTCGCGAACCGATATTTTTTTTTCCACGTTGACGGGTTCGACTTTACGTCTGGTTTAGCAAGCGCATTTCAAGCACGTGTCAGTTGTACGATGTTAAGCCACTTGTTGCTGTCACGGCTTAGTACATAAACATTTGTTCTTGATTAAATTCCGATAGCCATGACCTTGAGTCGAGCCGCGATAGAACCATTTCTCAGAACGTATCGCCTCGCAGGATGCAGATGAAACGTATGTATCGCAAACTGATGCGTGCGCTCACGGCGACGGAGTCGAGTCGAGACAAACTTCCTGAATCATGCGCCGTTCATGAGATTTCACTTGTTAACAGGATAATTATATATAACGTCTTTCTTTCCCTCTCTTTCTCTCCGTTAGTATATTGTATGTAGGTATCGGCTTGTCACGTAGATGATACTTCCTTCGACCTGGCAACTTTGTGCTGGCGAGATCTTGCCGTTCTCCTTGTAAGTCCCCGGGCGACGTTTCCGGGAGTACATTGGGTGGGAGTCGAGAAGTTCCAAGTTTGTTTCTGTCTTCCTCACCCCGTGCCTTCCTCGGGCCGGATAGAGCAGTTTCTCCATCGCGAAGTTAAGTTAGATACCACTCGATAGCCAGGTTAGAACTACGGCCGACCGCCGTGGCCCTTATTGGTATCGATAAAGCATATATCGAGTAAGGAAACAGAGAACGCGTAGTTTCGTGAACGAAGTAATAATGGCCGCCGGGCATCTGGTGGCCCTAGGCGGCAAAAAGAAAAAAATATCGAACGAGATAGGGAAGGAAGTGGAAATGTATTTCGTGCCTCTATCGTTTTCCTCCGATAGAAAAAAAATGGAAGCATTCGTTGAATCGAGTTGGACCCTTGGCAGCTATCCTTGATTGGTCGTACACAACGTGTAACTCGTGCGGCATCTCGGGCATTCCTTCGTGTACGAAACGTTGCATCGAGGAATATTCGTTTACACGGCAATATTTGTTTTGGAAAACTTATATTTTATTATTAAATTATTGCGGATTATTTATAATAAATATATAAACTTACAAATTTGTTACAAATGAGTCTAAAGAGTTAGTTTTTCTCTCTGTATATTCATGTAGATAATACTTAAATAATTTTTTCAGTAGTATAGATTTATTCTCTCAGATGGATTGAATTACAATTTATAATCCATTAAATGTAATTTAAAATGTATTTGACAGGATACGTTTCGTACTTTGCATTTGAAATGCATTTCAATTCTACGGAATTTCGCGAAGTCTCGTTTATAAATCGAGAACTCGATGTTTTTGTCTGAACGTAGTTATTGACATCGAGAAACGCGCTAGTTTGATTATTCAATAAATACATTTCTTCGCGTTCTTTCGGGCGTATCATCCGCGTCGCTTCAGAAAAGAGCGAGGTGACGGAAGGACGGCGAAAGGAGATGATGATAATTTAATTGCACAATGCTCTTCTCTCTCGTCGTGGCGCGAGAGACGAGTCGCAGCTGGCGAAGACACGTTCACCCCTGCTTCGCGCACCCCTTGGGCCGTCGTTGTTTTTATTGCCAAGTCAAAGACCGAGCTCCAGCATCCCCGCGGGCTCCACCGTTCTATCAGAACTCTCGTCGGTGGGTAAAGAAAGACTCCGCGCGAGCAAAGGAAGACTTTCGATGGGGTGACGCTCGTTCGTAAGAGAAACCGACGTGTTTCCACTTTTGATAATTCGCGGACGACATAGTCTTGTCTCGGTTTCCCAAGCGTCGATACGTATTTTGTTCTCTCGTTTTGAATTTTATTGCCAAGTTCGCCACCTGGTTACACCCCATCCTCCGTTGTTTATCGTCTGGCGGCACAGCTATACCAGGAGGAAAGATATGTATTGTCGAGCACGCGAGTGGAAAGTTATTCAGGCGAAACGACGCGTATGAAAAGCAACAAACGAGCCCTTTCGCCCTTGTCGCATGAAAGTCGCACCGTAATATCGATACACTTGGCGTGAATGGAGATTCCGAAGAAGCGGAGCTCGGTAAACGCGGAGTTTTCTGCCGCTGTAACATCTCACTTTTAACAGCTTCCTGTCTTCCGATCTAATTAACGAGATCGATCGCTCTGAAACGGTAGCGGCGGCGGCGGCGGCGGGCTGCTCCACTTCTCACGTTCTGTCTGTCGATTCGCGCGCGTGGACTTTTCTTTTAACGCCGCGCACCAACTGCAAATTACGGAAAGGTAACACGTTCGCGTTGCGCCGGCCTTCCATCAACGCAATTTCGAGAACGAAAGCTGGGGCGAGCAATTTCGGACGGACATTGATGTATTTGTACTATCTGCGTTGGTAGTGGTGGCAGTCGGTCCGCGAGGCGTGTCCGATGGCGCTGTAAAATACGTAAAACGTAACGTTAAACTTTCGTGGTGGGTACCGTTGTTGTTGCGGGTAATGTTTCGCACGTCCTATGCTCGCGCGTCATTTTTCATTTTTACTTACAATCGCGCGCGCGTCGCGTCGCAGTTTTTTTTTTTTTTTGTTATAAAACAAGGGTTTTTCGTGTATCGAATTTTCGACTAAAATAATTTCAAGGATGAAAGTCCAGTGATTGTGCACTGCAGCGAACAATGTCCGATACGTTCGCCGTTTGATGTTCCATTACGAGAAAAATATCCCGCGTGCTATTTTTGGGAACAAATTATCGCGCGTTTGAAACGTTCCCGCGGTACTTGGAGAATTGCGCTCTTTTCCTGGCGCGCGAGTGAGAAATTCTTCCGTCATCGCAAACACCGATTCTCGCAGCTACTGCACATTGTGCGGCGCTCCACTGTGGCTTCGACGAATCCGTGTCACGGATTCTTGACGCGATCATCGCGGATTTCGCGTCGTCTCAGCGAGGGAACGCGCGCGGTACACGGTAACATTTGATCGAAATACCGCCCCGGAAGAGATCGCGTTACCATCGATCGATCGATAGGAGGCTTCCGGAAGATTCATGCGCCGCGAACACAAGGAAGACGATGTATAGAGCGAACTACGAGGACGGTCGAGATATAGAGAAAGACGAGAGAGAGAGAACTGTCAGAATGGCCCGGAATACAGGGTTAAATATTTACCCGGGGCAAACAGAGAAAACTCCGATGTAGCAGTCTCCTGCGAGCGCTTCCGTAAAATTTGGTGTGAACGGCGCTACGGAGGGAGGAAATGTTCGTAGGTATTCGTGACCGTTCTCACTCGCGCAACCGCGAAACTCTTCCCGGTATGCAACGCTATGTTTTCCACCGAGGCCGAGCACGGTCATCCCTCTCGCTGCTTTCTACCGGTTGAAATAAAAAAGCGCATTCAAACTACTATAATTACTGCAACAGCTTGATAGAGCACGCGTCATTACTGCGTAATGACTTTTCTAACTGCACAGTAGTCGCTTCTGTGTGAAGGTTTTGGCAGAATTCTCTGTGAGTGAAAAACCTAGAAGATACTAAGAACGGGATCTTTTAAAGAGGAAGCAGATACTTCTGCTTCTTTTCAGTATGTGCTAAATTACTCCGAGACCAGTGTTACTCGAGAATATTTTTCATTACTTCTCTACGAGAAGTTGAAAATTCTTTTGCAGCACACGGTATCTTGCATGCATTTAAGGAGTATAGAAACTTTTGTTAAAACAAATTTTTCTTCTCTCTGTATGATGTTCTCTCTTTAATATTCTCTATAATTTCCGTTATCAAAATTAACAAAAGGAGAAAGGTAGAAAAGAAATAAACAAGGAGTTATTAAAATCCATATTTGTTGAATCAATTTGTATTACATACTAAAGATTTAATTAAAAAAGAATAAAGCGAAATAGAGAATATCTCTGCCATTAAATAAATTTCCTCGTTTCTGCGATTGCTCGTGTTTCTCGTTAATCAATACTCGACGTTTTCTAGATGGCACAATTTTATAGGTTCGAAAGAGAAACACGAGTGCGTAGGAACGTGATAAAAAAAAAAAAACGCGCCGCTTCCGCGAGTGAGGATCAGTGTATGTTTTTAGTGGCGGATACGAGAATGTGTGCGAGGGGAGGCTACAAATGAGCAAACGAGTGAATCACTCCGTTCTGCAGGGAAAAATAATAATCGCGTACCGTTGCGGATCGTATGAAAAACATTTATAGGTACGCACACTGTCTCCGCTTTTTCGTAAATAAAGGTTTGCATTACGCTCGACAATACCGAAGCTTTCCCGCCGGCGAGATAAAAATCTGATACGACGTAAATCCGTCCGCTATCCGCGGGAAAAGATAAATCGTGACATTTATAACGGCTCTTCGATAAAATTACTGTCCATTTATCTGTAAGTATTTGTACGTCATTCAATAAATAACTGCATGAAAATTTCATCTTTTGAAATGAGCAATCTGTTCACGAGAACGCATGTGATATTTGAATGAAATAATAAAACTTTTATTATTTCACAATGGAATATTAACATAATAATTAGAGTGTGTTTATATACATATGTGCGTTTATTGTATATCGTACCACAAACATGATGAAATATTACTAAAACACGCAACATCAAGTTATTGAACAGAAAATGATATACAATTTATAAAAATACTTTTAAAACGAAAAATCTCTAATGTTTACATATAACCAATTACCTGTAATATAACAAAGGTTTATTGTTCGAGGCTTATGAAAATAATTACAATTGATCATAATTTATGTATATTTATAACAGGAATCGAGCTAATACGTAGACAAGATTTACACGCACGCGACGTGGATTTACATCGAGCGTTTGGTTTACATTTATAACTTGTAATTCGGTTTATTTTACAATAGGCTGCATTAATGGTCGCATACGTAAACACGTAATTATATTTCATGGTGCAATATTCACAATCTTCTATTCGAATTTCGACGTTTAAATAATTACTTTACTAATGCATTTAAATTCAATTGTTGGGAAAAAAAATTTTAAAGAGAAAGCCGTACTTTTACGGCTTTACATCGAATATCATTTCGGATATTACCCCTCTTTATTCTCTGTATTAGACATCCATCATTTTATGAGGACTCCATTCTTCCAACATACCACCTTTCCCGTACGATAATACGAGGATCGTAAAGCGTGCCTGATGACGATCATTCTGAAAGTCGATAAAACGTTTATCGATTCGTTCAGAGCCATTGACGGGCGTCAAGTCATAGAAAAATATGAAGATAGATTTTCTTCGTCTCGATGACACGATAGCGAAAATGAGATACGACGTGTGTGTGTGTGTGTGTGAGATATGTATATACGCTTTCGTTCGTTGACCGCGCAAATCTGCACTGGATATTTGTCCAAATTATGCAAATAAACGAACCGTGACGAGATGTAATTAAACTAATTGCAGAGAAATATGTGCGCAGATTGCCGGGAACAAAAGATACCGGGTGCTCATTACGTGGACAATATATTCCACAGCTTCGTCTCTAATGCGAACAATTTGCAAAATATTTTCGTCGTCGATATACGTAATTTCTGGCATGAGCGATCAAGCTAAAACAACGTCGAGAACATAAAATTGTAATTAACGTCTCTCTCCTGTCCCTTCCCGGGAAACATTTATGTGAGCGTTTCGCGGGATAAAAATAATTACGCTTCGACGAAGCTCGATTAAATAAACTACCCGTATATCAAACACCTTGATTCACGTTAATTCGCTTATGGAATTTGCCGTGATCATTGTTACCTCCGTTTTGTTGATACAATCTCACGCTATTTACGAGCAATCGTATTACGAATAAAATGTAACGAAATTTACGAATTTTATTCCAAGTGTTTGTCACGATGGTATCGTATTCGTCCGGATCTCTGACCGGCGGGTGAAATCGGAGATCTGTGAAATTTGATGGATGCTCTGAAAAAAAGTGGAACGTAGTTGTCAGAATTTTGCGCACTATATATATATATATATATATATATATATACACATACATACATGTGTGTGTGTGTGTGTGTGTGTGTGTGTGTGTGTGTGTGCGTGTATGTATAGCGCCGATAGTAATTTTCATTTTTCTCAATTCATTTTGTTCAGCACAAATAGTGGCAGTCAGCCCGGCGTACTCTTCCTGGGTTCATCGAGCCGTAGAGCCTTTTGAGGTTTACCGTCGATAGCGCATAGCCGTGATTTATGAAATTTTAACGTGGGATTGTAGCTGGCAGTTCGTCCGGCTACGAAATCCTCTTGCCAACGCCGACCGCGCACGATGTGCTCCACAGTCGTTTAACATAATCGATCCAACCTTTCCGATATATACTCCCCCCCTGTTCGGCTCGATCGAGCCCACTTTTAATCTCTTCCGATTAACCGGCCGCAATTGAATCGGCGGGCAAACGCCAATCAGACCGCAAACATTCGGCCGTTCGAACGTTCGATTGAATCTTTGGGCCTTCATTACACGAGCGCGGAGGAACGTCGGCGTCGTTTGATTCGCTCGACTTTTTTTTCTTTAAATACCAATATGACAAATTTAGTTACGGAGGACTCGCAAGTATATTGGAAATTTTCATATGCACCAATTTTTAGACGTGTATTGGAGATTCGTTAATCACGTGGAATAATTTCAGATTTAATTTCTGTTTTCATATAATTTGCTGTATCTTGAATTATATAATTCTCTCATAATATTTATTAACTAAATGTTTATTAATTAAATGAACTGACCTTTGCTAGCGATGATATCCAAATTAACGATAAAAGAAACACTATTTCAACTATATAAAATGTGATCAAATTCAGCGTAGATTTTAGATATAATCGAATTAGATCGAAAATTGATGACGCAATTTTTTTTCGTATACATTCATTTGGTTGCATGCAGCCACTCGATGCCCTTGTCTCGTCTTGTTAGCGAACTAAGAGTGGTGAACGGAGGGTCACCTCCTCTCCCTCGATGAAAGTTTGAGTAGTGCAGCCCGTCAAAAGCTGTTTGTAGTAAACAGCTCCGAGCTCTTGATTGTACCTCGGTGTGCCATTGTTGTTCTATCGTTATGCCGCGTACAAATCACGAAGTGACTCACCGACTGAATAAGGAAACTAAGCTATTTATGCAATTTCTGCAGGGCGCGCTGTGCGAAATCTGCGAGGCTTTCAGTGTCACGTCGAATTCTCACGCTTGTCGCTACAATTATGTTTCAATTTTTGCCGGTTATTTAATTTGAATTCACTGCCGAGCCGTAGAGTCACTTGAGAATGGTCGTACAGTATCGTATGCATATCCCCTTGTGCGCCGTCTATGAATTATACAAGATGTCTCGAGGTTGATACGAGGCCTGTATATCATTATGATACTTTAAAGTGCTTTAAAATATTCCTAAGCGTTTTGTGCAGTTTATTTTCGAGCGCAACGAGCCGAGCGTCGCAGCGTCAAATATTTGCCGTTCCTTTTTTATATAACGTAGTATTTCGATTTTCTTGTCTGAATAAATCCAAAAACGCATCTGGTAGATTTCATCTCATTTCGGTTCATGTATTTTCCAAATTTCGCGGTAATTTTGCGGGCCACGCTTTGCAAGAAGTTTCGCGATCGCCGACAGCAATAATATGCAGAAAACCGCAGGGGAGCGGTTCAAGTGGTGAACTGTTCCAACTCGATATTGATAAACTCACGAACTCTCAACGGTGGTTTTCCCCGCGGCGTGAATTTTTTTTCAGACGAATACGAAATGGATACGCCGCCCGCTCCCGTTCTCTCCCGATAGCGTAAAGAACGCGACGGATCGCACCCCCTTTTCGGGTCAAACGTTCCTCTGCGAACGAGCACTCGGGTGCAAACTCGTTTCCACGCGAGCGACGTCGACCTCGTTGCACGTTCAGTGAAGCGCGAGCCACGTTACATCCGGCAGAGAGTTTGAGACTAGCTTCTCCGACTCTCGAATCGTGTTGAGAGTGAGTTACTAAAACCGAGTTACCAATCCGACTCTCCTCATGCTGCCGAATCTTTGGAACGGATCAAAGTTACCGTTCTTTTTTCTTCTCCCCATCTTACCAATCTTCTCTCATCTTTCTACTAATTAATCATACAGTTTCATCTCTTGAACTTTATTTCTTATCTCCTTTTATTTAATAATTCTAATTTTTTTATTTATTATATTAATAAAAAAACTTTTATTTTCTATGAATGCGATAAAGTAAGAATTTAGATGCGATTATAATTAACGATAGTGTTAATTCTAAAATCATTTTTGTGTTGTAACAATTTCTGATTGTCTTATCATTTTTTTTTTGTGTGTGAAATCTCTTGCATGTAAGCGTTTCTCTCTTTGCTCTTTAAGGCATGAAAATATCTCCTTTGTTCTTGGGAATTTTCTCTCTCGCGTGACGAGCTCTGTTGGTTTTTCGAAGCAGCGTAGAAATGAGTTTCGCGGCAGCATCCATCAAAAGCGAATTATGAGGCGCCGGATTTTCTAGAAGGACGAACGAACGAAGATCCGACTTTTCTTTTCGGTGTCTGCACGAATGAAGATTTCGCCTGTCATTTTCCTCCTCGATCTCATCTCTGGACCGCTGCCGCACCGCCACCGCCGCCGTTCTTTGCTTCAATAACTCGCGACTGGACCCAATCAAAAATCACTCCGCCACATAGAACAGAGGGTGGCTTGGATAACCCTTTAAAACTTCAAACGACGTCGACGACACCGAGTTTTTTTTCTCGTCGGTGACTTCACGTCGTTATTGGAAGGAGGTAAATGAGGGTCTCCGCACAAAGAGGAAAAACGTGTTCGTAATTAGTCGCGCTTCTGTGTATTATTAATTACACAAATGATGAGCTGTACGCCTCTTAATAAAGCTTATTACACGGTTGCACGGAATATCGATGCGCGTATTAGCGATGGTACGAGAAAAAGAATCACGCGTGATTCTTTTGAAAAACATTTTTCGAGTCTTTGCGACACTGTTTAGAAAATCTCGACCGCCAAGAAAGACAGAGAAAGAAAGGGAAGGTACGGAGATTAAAGTTAGCTGTTTCTTACATCCATTCTTTGCGGCGACATTTTTTTCGTTTTTTTTTCTTTCGACACAATCAACTGTCTCTGGTATTGCGACGACACGAAAATTACTTTGCAAAGATTCGTTATAATCATCGTCGAAGTGCACCAAGTGAAACAGATTCCTTTCGTATGAGTAGAGAGCGTACCGCGGGGAATCCCTCTGGCGCGCGGTACGTACTTCTTTTTTCTTGCTTTCACTTTGAAGATGCTTTATCGTATCATCCAGGGCAAGGTTTGCGCATGACTTCTTTCTTCGAGAATGCATTCCTCGCGAGAAGTTTCAACTTTGATGCTCCGGATAATCGCCTACCCTAGTAGATGTTGCACAATGGAGTTCAAGTATCATTGTTAAAGAAACGGCGGAAAATTATGTTGTCTATCGTACTTGTAACCTTTATTTTCCGTAAGCACCGGCTTCTTTTCTGGTCCCGTGGATTCGTGAGCGAATGTCACGAGCACGTTATGACTTTTCCTCTCGTTTCGCGATATATGGATCGAAGGGAGAATCACAGATACTAGCTAGACGCGGAGGCGAATGTCCTGACAAAACGGTACGTGTCCTTGGGAACAAACGGGCGATGCATTTATGAGATTTAAATCGCCTAAGCGGTCCATTTCCTCGGTTATGCATTATTCACCGGTACCTCGCGGTACCCTGAATGTTTTATGCGCTCGCTCTTCTTCTCCTTCTTCTCGCTCATTCTTTTTCTTCTTCTACCTCTCGTGACTGTCCTCTACCGACAAAGTTGCAGACCCGTAAGCTTCGAGCTTCCAGAGCATTGCGCGCGAAGATAGCGATGATGAAAGTACAGCACGCACTTTTTGTCGTTTGATATCTGCGATCGTCACCGTTTATTATCATTTTTCATACAATAGATATCCCGATGAATAGCACAGACTCATGTCTTCTTAATATTTACATACATTATGGAACATGACGTTTTTTTAACGGATATTATGTTTCTCGCTGTTAACGGACTGCCTAGAGGCAGTCTTCGTAAATGCTTTTCACGTACACATACAGCGTTTACGTTTTTAAATATGAATTCAGATTTAGTTACGTTGTTGAGTTATGTAATTGAGCTAATTTTTAAATCTTGCTTTTCAAGAGTTTTTCCGCAGAGAGTTGCGAAAATGATTAAACTAGGTAAAAACTTTATCTCTTAAAAATTACTTTTTTCCAGCACTTCGTAAAATATCAACTTTAATATTGCAAATCAGTATTATTGTGTTGCATTTATCTATTTTTTAAAACAAGCTTAAAAAGGATTTTAAAATAGCGCGCTTGTGATGTATTTTTGTGTTTTACGAACAAAATATGTTTTGCGCTTCTTCTTCTCGGTACCGAAATAAAAGTCCCGATAGTTTCATTTCTCGGTTTCTCTCCCTTGTTACTTGCGGAAATGTAAAATTCGTTGGCATGCAGCGCGAGCGTCTCTCTGGATCGCGCGATCCAGTGCATCGCGTCTTGACGCAACTTTAGTATTCGAGTCGCTCACCAGCGAATTTACTCCGCCATCCAGGAGGAATTTCAGTGTTCCCGGATCTTCCCCAGACTGGAGATGGCCAGTGTCCAGCTTGGGTTAGCTTCTTTAATTATCCGTCTTTGCCCTTCTGTCCTTTTTTGACGAGAGACTATTTGCCGTTGAAATGCACGTCCGCTTCTCATACGTGATGCGAGGCACGAAATTCGTTCAAACACCTTTGTTATCCTTCGATTCTTAATTGAATAGTAGTCCACTGCATCTCTAAATTCATTATCATACGGTACGATATTTTTCTTTATTTCTTATGCCATTATATAATGCATAAGACCTATTAAGATTATAGGATAAAATCTTGATATAATAACTTCTAATATTTTACATTAGTGCAGTAATTGTAATTATTTATACAATCCGATTTTTTAAAATAGTTTTTTTTTTGAACGATTTTAATCGACTCTCTCTTTTTCTATTGAGTTTGTTTCGAGTAAATTGATTGCTTGACTTGCAATCTATATAGAAATTTTAGAGTAGTCCCGATTAGTTTTTATATATGTGCAACGATAAATATACGATTCTAACTTTGTGTTCTATTTACCCATCAAATCTTCGATTCTTTACATCTTTCGAAGTATTTGCCACGTATCCTGGCTCACCTGAAATTCTTACTCTAGCAGGAACGGAACGACTATTCGTGTTTTTATGACGATAGCTAGGAGCGGCTGTAGGACGGTAATAAAAATCGGTCATGAAGTTTGTCCTTCCAGCGCAAGCGTAACTCTTCGCCGTATCGTCACCCGGGTTTCTTCTATTCCTGATTCGTCGCCACTCTCGTTTTCCTCGCCGTGGTTCGCGCGTTCAGATTTTACGATCGCCGAGCGTGCTACCTGCGCGACGTCCATCTTTCTTCGTTTCCTTCGCACGTTCGGATCATCAAGGTATTAGGCGACCATACGATTTATCGTGGCTCCAGTTGTAAAATTTCATATTGATTTCTGGTCACCCGTCTCATTTCGAAACTTTATTCAATCTCTCGTGGCTATAATAGCGGTATACATCATATTTCTCATTGACACATAAAACGAACAAAGAGAACGTTTATGATAATAGAAAAATAAATGTGGATGAAAAAAACCTTGGCGTAAAGTTAAAACAGCAAAAAAGAGCTAATAAAATTTATATTATATTGAATTATTTTTCAATACATTGAATAAGCTTCCCAGTCAAATAAAACGTTTGATTTTTCTTGTACTTTTTTATGCTTCTGGCTATGACCAGAAGCTGTTAGCAAAAATTATACATTTAACATTGTATTTGACAATTGTATTACCCGTGTGTGAATTTTCTCTTATCATATTGATCTAAAGCAAAAGTTCATAGTTGCACATTATGATTAAATAAATCTATGTACAAATTTCTAAACATCCAAGTATGTACACATAATCTCAGAAACATTTAAACATTACGAACATCTGTTTCAACCTAATATTTTTATGATTTTGTATCAGAATTTTGTTGAAAATAAATAACAGTTTCATATGTAACAGTTTTTATGATTTTGCAAACGGAATAAAATTATGATTGTAATCTTATGATTGTGTAGAGAAATATTAACTGCATGTTTCTCTTTATAATTTATTTAAATCTTTATAATTTATTTACGCAGTGAATTATTTTCTACAATTCTGATACACTAATTTTGGACAATTTAATAGGGAACAGATTTAATCAAATATTAATTGCGTTTCGAAAATGTATTAAAATGTAATGAAATAAAAATTCAGATTATTATAAAAGTTATACGAGATTATACTTGTCGAAAATATTATAACGCACTCGATTGAAAATTTCTGCATATTGAACATTTTAATGCCATTGCTATGTGATGCGTTACATGCACATCCGATAAACTCTTGTTTGTTTTATTCTCACTAAATTATACCGTGTTGAAATATGCGCGAATATTTAATCCTAAGGCGCGAAATAAACGATTTAAAAATTACGGAGAATAAACAGCCGATAATGAGAAAGTACCTTTGATCTATTTTCCTGCTCGCCGCAAAAGGAATAACGGTTAGCTTATCGATGGCTTAGCGATGGCTTAGCGAAAGAAGAGGGGAAAAGCGGCGGCAAGGGCGAAGAGGAGCGCTATCGAAATCGTCGGCTCGAAACTATCTCACGAGAGTTTCCATCGTGATGAGATAGGGGAAGCACAGAACGGAAGTGGACGATTAACGAGAGTTTCCGCGGACCGAACGACCGATCGATCATTTAACTCGAGCTCCGCTGCCGCTTCTATCTCTGCGATTATTCGCTGCATAGTGCTGGAAAGTCGCGCGCTCAAATTGCACACCCTCTCTCTGTTTTCCGGTATAGCCTCGACAGAGCGTTTTCCGCTCGTCCACACAGTCAGCAAATGTTTTTGTCCCGAAATCGGAAAATGCAGGTTACTACATTTCGCACGCGCACTCGTATTTACCCCCTCGATTTTCTCCGAAGGACGATATCTGTTATAATTACGCATTGTATACATATACAATCGATTCGGTCGGAATGCGGAAACTCAGTCAACGATATTATTCATATTGTGTAATTAAATGCGGCGAGAGTCCTTACGCAGTGATTGAATTTTCCCCGAAATCCAGGTCGAATTAATTAGAAAATAAGATCGCGTTACCACGCTTATAACTGCGTCACGTGAAATTTATCAAAATATTTAATTCGTCCGTATCGAATAGCTCGTTGATTAAAATTCAAATGAAAAATTTTTCAACGCAAGTTATTTAATTAATTAGCATCCGACGATGTATGGCAAGCTCGAGTGTGACATACCTACATACATACGAGTATATATAATAGATATACTATACGTACATACGTACGCAGGTCACGATCGAATCGCGAAAATATAATCACATTCTAACTTTGCAAACTCCATTACGTTTTTAAATGCCTATCATTGCTGGTTTTGTCTGACTTATCAAACTTTTGCGAAGCTTCGTTTCGTCGACCGGCCCCGGCGAGAGTATTAATTAACGTCGCGCTGATACGTTTTACATCCTTAGGACGGGATTAATTAACGCAATGGCAGGGATCTTTCTTCGTCGCGCGAGCGCTCGGGTGATCGGTCTCGCCAAAGTTTTACCATGGTAAGCGGGACTGCGTCGCGTCGTTCTCTCGGGGCACTCAGTTTCTGCGCGCGAGGGGTTGAAGCGACCGACCCGACCGACCGATCGAACTCTGCCGGAGCGTGAAACAAAGGTGTCGAGTGATCTCGTTCAGAGGAGAGAACGAACGAACGAACGAACGAACGAACCCTCTGGGCGTCGTATTCAGATTAAGCTGTAATTTCGCGGTGTAATTGGAACGTTGGGACGACAACGACGCGGTGGTGCGAGAGCGTAGGAAAGGTGGTTTATACTCCGACTGTGCGCGACCACTTTAAACTCACTTTTAAGCCGCGCCGCTTCGCGCACGGACCGATTACTAATTAGATTCCCGACGACGAGCGACAGGTGCGACGTATAAATGCGTTTATGAAAAAAAAAAGAAAGAAAGAAACGAAGAAAGGAAAAATCCCGCCGACTTTAATCCGACGTTCGTAATTTTTCTTCGGATTTTTCCGCGATAAGACGGATTTTCCTCTTACGACGCGTAATCGAATTAAATCGAGTGCATCGGGCGGCCGGACGATCGCTCTTGATCGCGTCCTCTCGACTGAAGTGCAATTAATTATCGTTAAATTGGATCGACGATATTTCATCAGGAGACAGGAGCGCGGGAACGGTCGGGGTCGTTTCCACGGATCATTAACTTGCGCGGAAATGGACCGCCAAAGAGTGGCACTTACAGCAAATACGCCTAATTATTTTGCATACGAAGGTAGCAATTTGCTCATTTACCGACAACGGTCGCTTTACAGCTTTGGGGAAAGGCATCGAGGGTGCGTAATTCACGTTCCCTTGATTCTCGCATGAAAGAAGAGGTCGTAATCCTATAACCGTCCTAATTATTGAAAGCGTCAGGGACCTACCGATAACTACGCTCGCTCGTTTGCACTGCTTTGGCCGACGGCAAGGGGTTAATGCCACCAGTGGTTTTATGCAATATTCCATTAAGAGGACGCCCTACTATCCTTCTATTAAGTCGCCTCACCGATAGCCTACGACGGGAAATATCGATGGTTACCTCGCCGCGGCGTTTATTCCGCCTGAGATGAAGCAGATATTGTGGTTGGCAGGCCGTCGATTCGAATTTAAACCTATATTCCGTTCATGGTTTCTATCGTGCTGCAAAACGTATCTCAGACGTTTGTCGGTGAATTTTCTCCTTTCTTTCGATCTTGGGAACGTTAACGAACTTTTAATGTTAAGAATTTATCTTGCCGAACTCTGCGCGACCTCCAATTAGCGCGTATTAGTCTCGACCCGATACATTATATCCGTCCTCTTTTGTGTTGTCAATTGCCATTGTTCTATTGTCGATTACTGCGCCGAAGTATACAAAGGCATTTTTAAAAGCATTTAATATAAAACCCCTAAATTGCATTGTGGTACGTTTTCTATAAAAACTATTTTATTATGCCATAATAATTTTATGCGAACACATATTTGTGTATGTGAATATTATATTTTGATTAATCTATTCCACTATATATTCCGACCAACATGCTGGACGGAGTAGCTCGAATTTAAATATTTGAACGTGCAATGTTAAACCAGACCAGCCACGTAACGATGTTTACCACGTATTTTACCGACCTCTGCAACCGTTATAATTTTACATCTGAAAATAATATTCAATTATTCAGCGTCTTCAGAATTTTCAAATATTCAGGATTGCTTGATTACTTATTTATCCGGGATTCTGATTGAGTCTATACGAAAGTATTACGAAGGATTGTGCTCCGAATTTGATCGTGACAACCCTATCGCCAAGATTAAAGTGGAGAGCGAGTTTCGGCTTGTGGCGGACAATCCCGGTTCGGACGTCGACCTGCGTGTAAAATAGGAAGAGACACGCGAGACGATGTAAAGTTTAAGACGCACGGGCGGAAAAGAGAGAAAGGAAGGGGTTCACAAAGGCGTATCACATTGAAATTGACACCACGGAGAAAGCTGAAACTCCCTGAAACGGAGAGCTACCGGCTCTCTTAAGTCCTTAAATACGGTTACGCGCTACTGCGTTTCTTAGACGAGAAGTTGAAACTCAATCGTGCTGGAAGGAAACGCAACGCGTAATCTTAGACGACCTTAACGAAGTTGGGTCGACCGGAATGGCGTCCCACGTGGCACATAAATTGTGCTCTTTTTAATTGGATAGATGAGTAATAGATCTCTCCACGTTTGTCGGATATTTCGGTGATTGTCGCGTCTCGAATTATTAACTTGGAATTATGTTAAACGCATCGTTGAACGTAATAATATATGTTAATGAGATCGCGTTTAGTTGAGCGCGAGCCGACCTAGTAAAAGTATATTAAATCTGCAGTGATTAAAGCTTCGATACGTGCCGTAAATTAAATTAAAGTCAGATAATTATTCTTTAAACTTATCCTTGAACGTATTTCACTCTCGATCGTCGGTTCGTCACTTGACTCAATTTTACGTTTGTTTTTTTTATTTTTGTTCGCTCTTATTAAAACGTCATAATCATCAAATTAAGGCTCTAATTTTGAAATTTGAGAAACAATCTCTACTCCGAGTAATTAAGAAAAGTATTACTATTTCTCGTCTAAAATAACCGTCATAATACGGGTCAAAAGAAAAAAAAACTGAAAGGAACGCTGGTAGATCATCGCGAATGTAAATCGACGAGAAACGCGATTTAACGATTTGCTCGTTGCCAATTTCAAGACGGTTTCCCTTATCGAAGATTAGCCTAAGGGCTGTCGTCGTCGTCGTCGTCGTCGTCATTCCAGTTGGAATTTCGATGAGTCAAGATTGCTGCCGACGTTCTCGGCCACTATTGACAACTCGCCTTAATCTCGAGTCGGCTGTTCCAGTCGGGTGGTTGCCAATCCTGCGAATAAATTCCGGAGAGGTAGACTGACTACGAGTCAATCCCAGCAAAGGTTAAGACAACTGCCGAATAAAGGATAAAAGAGAGTGAATTAATGAAAGTTCTGTTAATGCTCTCGCGATTTTTACAATCATGTGTGCTTATCAGGCGATTTAAATCACGTTATTTTTGTCTATTTTCATGTTTCGATATAATTTTTAAATATATTTGACTCGCAGATCTCGAACATCTCTCGGCGATCCGCAGTTAGCTATCGCCAAATAAGAATTAACTGTTATAAGATCTAAAATATTGCTAAAAAAGTTTTTATATTTCACAATAGTGGACGATAGTAGGCACCATTTAAATTAAAATAATTAACACAAATTAAATATTATCCTTATTATCATTTCAATCATCAAATTTATCATTTTACTTTTTAATAGACTATAATGCACGTTAAATTGAAAGCAAGACGTAGCTAATATTCAATATCTCGTAAAAATAGGTTTATCAATGCCGTAGTTAAATGCGAGACAATGCAGAAAATGTTATCACGCACACGTTATCGAAGAGGGCATTTTTGGACATATTCCGTCTCTTTTTTCCCCTTTTCTCTCGTTTATCTCTTTCTCGTCGTTACATGCAGTCACGCACGCGCGTGCACTATTTATCTCCCGCCAATCGCTCTCAGACCACTACCTGTACCTCTCCTCCCCCGCTTTCCCTCTTCCCTTTTATCTCTCATCGTGCCAACATCCTGTCCCAATGCAATCAAATTACTCGATGCTCGACGCGCCAATAGGGAAACGTCGTTAACCATGGTGGTTATCGCCGGTGCGTGTCGCGTGTCGCGCTGTAAATCGAGTTTGTGCCTTCCGTAACGGCAACGATCGGCAGAGCGCATCGTGCCGAGGCAAACCCGATTTTTGTTTTTGCCTGAAAAAAATTTCCCTGCGGCCGCCGCGGACCTTTCGACCGTTTCATTTCGACATTCCGCTCATCGAAATCCCGAGTGTAAACGCAACCGTTCGAATCGTGTTGTACGATGATTTCTAGATTATCAAAACGTGTAAATCTCGTCCGACGATGAAAAATGATTACTACGTCTCGAGTGCAAGTTTCGTAAATGTTGTGAGACTTTAAATAAGAAATTGTTGCATTGTTATATCGGGAATTACAAATTATACTTATATTGAAAATTTTACAATGTTTTTAATACTATTATTTTGTCTATTATTTTGTCAATACAAACTAATTTTTTTTTTTTTAATAATTAAATGCTATGTTAGAGTTAAATTTAATAAATATACTTAAAATACTTAAATATAAATACAGATTAAATTTTTTTATTCGTTTGTGATATTATTTATAGTTTGCGCAAAAACATCATCAACAATCGTGATTTTTGTTAGTTATTATTGTTTACGGATGTCTTTGTTAGATTTACGGATCCGGTGGATTGCACAGAGAAATGCAATTTCAGTTTTTGCCTGAAAAACTCGTGTATATAATCCGTGGCTTCGGCTTACTCTGATTAATCTACGTGTGTTCTTTAATCGTTTTGTAGTCAAGGGAGTGAAACTATCATGCGTTTACGTACACACTGGCAACTCGTTTTAGATTTATAAACGTGAAAGAGTCAAACTGTGTCCTAGTCGAAAAATATTGAAAAGCTGTTTTTAATCTCTTAGAACTGATTCGCCAAACCTAAAATATCTTGACAAACGGCCTATTTATATTGCCGATTGAATGCCGAACTGAGAATAGATTGTTCTTTGCATTGGCCTAATTTTGGGACTATCCATATTAAACTTCCACAACTTTCCGATTTAATTATATCATGACGTTGAATAATTCTGACAATTACGTTTTAAAATGTGCAATCGGAAAGTGGAGCAAAGAGGACTAGCAAGCCTCGATTCTTTTATTAGTTTTAGTAACCCAGTTACATATTCTGATTTAACTTATTCCTCCCCTGTGTGTATGTTTCTAAAATTTTGCCGCACGCATTAATTTTAATCTTATAAAATTTTAATAAGACACGTTTACTAGATTTATATTACTAGCCAAATTCGGAAAATCTACATATTAAATAGTAATAGTTGCACAATAAGGTACTTAATGACAGCGACAATTTTTTGTGATGTCTTACGATACAATATCTTCAGATTTTTCTTTTAAATTACAAAATTTAACAAAAGCATGGAAGTATACAGAAATATATACATACATAGCTAATGAATGATATTAAATATTGAAACTGGAACAATAAAAGAAATATTCTTTGTGTAAAAAAAAAGCAATCAAATTTAATCGAATTAATCGGAAACATATATCGTTATCAACTGAAATCTCTCGATAAATCAATAGCACAACAAATTTTTAGAATTTTAAATTTTAGTTACAAGATACATAGCAATGCCTCAATGTCTCGCTAATTTCATCCATTCACTCTTATTTTTGCGTTGTCTCAACCGCGATAGAACGAGCTCGTATCGGAAAAGTTGCGTCGTGCGATTTTGTGTTTCAATCACATGGGGAACGAACTTTTGTCTATGTTGTCGTCGTCGTCGCCGTCGTAGTAGTCGTCGTCGTCGTTGCCGTCGTAGTAGTCGTCGTCGTCGTCGTCGTCAACGTTGAAGCGTCGCCGTTGAGGCTTAGCCGCACACGGCGCTTTATCAACGTTGTAACGAGCTGTCGACGTTATTGCCGAGGTGTCTCCGTTACCGCGGAAGCTGACGCGGCGTTTCTAATAAAACGATTGCGCCCGCTCGGCTGCCAAGGTAGCCTGCATTGTGTCAGGATCTAAAGGGGCGGTCGGAGAATGTTGGTACAGGGTTGGTGTTAACGACCTAACCAGGCTGCTACTCTTGCGGCGAAGCCATCCGGTGGTTCAGATGATATCCGAGCTGCGCGTTTTAGAACCGTGCAGTCCGCGACTTCGAGCTTTTAATTGAATTCGTTTTCTCGTTGTTTCTATGCGATTTTTTGCAGTTCTTATTAACGAAACTGACATGTGTTTTGTTATAATTTGACACACACACACACACACACACACACACACACACACACATTTGCTTATTTATTTTTATCTTTTTATCGAATTCCTATTTTTATCTACAAGTAACAATATTGAAAGCATCATCAAAGAATACATTGAAATAGAAAATAATATATTTGACATTTATCTATTAATATATCCAAGAGGAATAAGTACATGGCAGAAATAGATGTATATTTATATAAATTTGGATAATCGGAAATGTTAATGTTTTAACAATTATCACATTATATTGACATTTGTTTTCAAACTCTTTGATATGTGCTATCAGTATAACTGCAATAACACATAAAATGTAATATATCAGCTCTGCCATATTATATTTATTTTGAGTTTGATTTTAATTGTTGGCCTCGAGCTAAACAAAGCATGTGGATGTTTTGTCACAAATATAAATATAAATTGTAGACAAGCTACGATCTGCTTCCATTTAGTAAAGAGACATATCGAGATAACAATTTTCAATTGTTGTACGGGCTGCAGAAGAGAATAATGCACCTAACGCTTTAATCAGCCTAATAAAGGTTGGGTACTTTGACCGTTGATCCGCGTCTAATTTCGCGTAACACGAATCTTTGTTATTCGAGCCCGATTCCTACTCCGGCATGGCTTTATGTTCGCATTTGCATTATCCTCTCGCGCAGCGCGCAATGTACGCGCGCTCCTAGTTGTCACACGCGTCCCGCGGGGCTTTAATAATTGATTCACTCGTAACGAGCGAAACTGCAACCAGGAAGCTTACAGCATACAAAAATATTGCAGTATACGCCTTTCTAATGCGTATACAAAAAGGCGGTCAATGATTTATTACAATAGTTTGCGATGGTGCATAGGAAAGTAGTGCATTGATTATTGATATCTCGTGTTGATACGCGATCTATTGTATAAAATAATATAATTTTTTCCAGAAATAAAAACGTACGTTACGTATACCATTCGTTTTTAAGTATCATGTTAATTGAAAATTAAAACGCGCTTATTTACCTACTGGAGCCAGTAATAATTCAGTTTCCGGTTTTTAAAACTCTTTTCTCTCTTTTTTTCCGGCTTTGAACAGCACAGCGTCGAACGTGAAATTGGCAGCTTTTAAAAACGTAAACTTTAATCAGCATTGAAAAAGTATGTGATGAGAATAATGTTCTGTTTAGCAAACGTATCGAGTCGTTGAACAATATTTTTCAGCCACCGCTCCCGCGTCACATTGCAAATGTCGATATCGAAGGCATTAGGGATAAACGGTTATGAACTATCGATTATCAACTAGCAGCTGTGAGCTATTTAATTTTGGCGATTAATTTTGCACGTGACGCTTTCCAAAATTCCGCCACCACCGGCGCGGCGGACTTTGCCCGCCGCGTTATTTGCGTTCGCCTCGTGTGTAATGTGTAAGGAAGGCGTGCAAGTTGTCACATATGGCGCGTCGTCGTGCCACGGGCTCGAAACAATAGGGCAAACTCGCAAACCTCTGCAGAGACAAGAAACCCGGCGGCCGACATTAGAGACGCGTCGCGGTTGATGTCGTCGGGCGCGCGTTTTCACGTCCACGCGGCACGTACGTATACATTCATTAACATCCTGCAGTTATGCGCGCGTGGGCGCGCATATTTACGGCGAGAAATATACCTTGGCCGCGTGTTTGGTAAAGTACCAGGGAACACACTTACTTATCTCACTTTGCTCAACCTAAGTATCCCTCGCGACATTTAAGTAACGTTTCACCCACCCGCGAGTTGTATCTTTCGCTGCGTCGCTGTAACTCATAACTTGGCTTTCATCTTTAATTATGACGTATCACTGTTTCGCGATTGCCATTAACAAAATGCTGCAACTTTTCCATCCGGATGTTTTAGGATGCCGCATAAACGCACAAAAAGAAAATTAGATACGCGGAGCGGGAATATATTTAAAATGTATGTTATATTAAATTTTCACGCGCAATTGAGCGTATTTATTACGTTTTATGTGGACAAAGTGAATTGCTTAATTACTATAACATGTTTACATAGTTGAATTTATTTTATTGAGCGTATCATCGTTAAAAAAAAAAAGAATTTATATTTTTTTATATGGTTTAAAAATATTTCGAGATGAAAGTTAATTACTGGAAATGTAAACGTACAATGGATCTTTCTCGCGAATGCTGTCTATTTATATCGTTTTAGTCAAACAAAGCTAATCTCGAAAATGGTATCTATATAGTAAACGTAACTTCTTCTCTAACATACGCTTCGTCTTATATACGCGCCAGACGATGGTGAAACTTGGTGACAAGAACGCAGCGTGTTGTGCGACGTGTACGTGTCGTGAGTCGCGGTGGCTTTTCGGGGTAGAAGCTTAATTTATGATCACGAGCCATCCATCATCGAAAACCCCAAAGCCTGTCTGCGCCGACTCCCCTACGAGAACTTTTGCTGTGGTCGGAGTCTGCATCTAGTTTTCTCTCGTCTCACCTGGATGTAAAAGCGTTGACAAGCAACGAGAAACAATGAGGCGAATAATGACTCCTGCCAACAGCCGGGGAATCAGTCTTAAAATTTCAGCATTGTACCTGTGCATATGGTACAAAAGTATGCATGCTTTCTTTCAAAGTTTATCCTGTTTTGTTTCACTTGGTTCGGTTCGATAAGTTTTCGCGAAAATTGTCGTCGGAACATGACAACGAATTAATGAAAGCTCTTCTGTGAAGAGTTAATTCTTTAAACATGTAAAGTGATTGCATTCACGCGACATTTCTGTATGTCTAATGCCCTCTGCGATGAGATGTGAATGCGCTTGTCAAATATTATATCGTAACATTTTTATAAACCAATGACGCGTTTCTCGGTCGAACAACCGGCAATAATGCGATTTCCAGCTCAGCCAGCTCGTTCGAACGAAATGATAATTACGCATTGTTACGTCTCGCGTCACAGTCAATAATTGGATCTGTCAGGCATTACGTAGAACATTGGAAAAAGTTTTTTCGAACAGCGCCATGGTAGCTTTCCGCAGATGTCTGTATATTCAACGCACTAAACACGCTCGTATCCGATTCGACATTGCAATTACGGTATTGCGTTTAATCGGCTATCCAGCTAGGTCGGCATGCCGTTTTCCATCAATGAAGCATTACGTTTGCTTGTCGGATCACATGAGAGCTATGCGTTCAAATATTTCAAATGTTTGTAAAGTGACATTCGTTGCGGATAAGCTTTGACTATCGCATGACGAAAAACATATAAAAAATAGTAGGTAATTTAATTTCTCTTTTGAATAATATTTTCATTATATACCTGTAATATTGAATTTTTTAAATACCATTTATATCTTATACGATTTAGATTTTTGGTATCTGAAATGCGAAAATAAAAAGTGAGAATTTAAAACAGTATAATCTGATAACTAATCATTTTAACTTATAACATATAATAGATAACTCTTATAGCTATTACGATATCTTTATTACTGCAGAAGATCTTACATTAGAATTAATTAATATGGTCATTGACCCGTATTCAGTGCTGCAGCTGCAATATTAAATCGCATTATAACTTTCGATTTGAGTTGCGAACGAACTGCTGATTAACAGTTTTGTGATTTGCAAGGGTAAATATATTGATGCGAAATGCGATTCCACGATGGTGAAGGCAAAAGAAATGCACGGGTGGAAGAAGATAGGAAAGAAATATCGAAAGAGAAATACGTTGGTGCAGAGATAGAAAATAGGTTTTTCCATCCGGTCCGCGGCATTCTCGGGGATGATAAATCGCCATCCTCCTTGGGCGCGCGTGCGGACTGGAGTATCTTTAATGTCTCGGCAAGTCCTTTTACGAATGCGGCAGGGAAGAAGCTGGAAAGACGAACTTTGCGTCAAGATAATCCCGCTCCAGTGGGGGCCAATAGAAGCAGTCCCCGTCGCCCGTACGAAGTAGCCTCGAGATTTCGCAACTATCACAAAGTCGTCAACTATCGTACGCTCCCTTTTTCCTCGCTTTTATCCTTCGTGATTGCGCATAGGGCAGTTACGCTATATTAAAAAAGATGCGGTAACGCAAGTATATTGTCTGGAAAATGCCACTGTGTGTCTTTCCCGAAACGAGTTTTTTAAGTAGGATCTAAAAAGGAGACTTTCTTTCTCGTACCCCTTAGGATTAGCGAATAGCATGAAGTATTTTCAGTTATAGGTTGCATGCGGAAGCACAAAGAGCTAAAATTCGTTTGCGTGTATATCTGGATGTGTACACACCTAGGATAACATACTTCAGACGGGAGATATTCGCAGTAATATTTGTATTCTGTAACATTCTGTTGTATATTTGGGGTAATACATTCTAAAGTAATATATTTTAGAAATAATATACTGAAACACAAGAAAATTAAATGTACGCTAGTCCGTGACGATGCTGCGTAGATTTAACGGTTATTCACCGACGTATCTTGTAAGTTGCTGAACACTGATGAACAACTGACAGATAACTGAACATATCTAACAGTTAGGTAAATTATTTGCGTAAATTTACACGTTTGGGAGTTACATTGGGGTTAGACTCGTAGTAGATTCTGGCCGCGATTTGGTTACGCGATCAATTCCAGGTGGTTTACAGTTACGACTACTAGCTATTTAGTAACTATATACAGTTGGTGGTCGCCGTGACGTCTATTTAAATATAGCGCTTCACCCGTCGAGTACTCGGAATTAGCGTAGTTGTTCGCAATAATCGCGGGCTGCGATAATAATAACAACAGTGAAACAACGATTTATCAAAATCTTGAATAAACAATTTATTGTGTAACATCCTGGAGTATAAAATTTGGTCTAGCAAATAGAAACTATATGTAGCTGGACTCAAGCAGGATAAACATAATCCCAGACGAAAACATACTTTAATATCTGTCTTTATGTTGCGCATTCCCTTCTCTTTTCTCTCTCTCTCTCTTTCTTTCTCTTTCTTACTCATATTGTAACAATTTTATTTGAGATATTTTGTACCATGAATATTCATTCATTTTCAATATCCATTAGCAACTGTATTTTCCGTCGTGAAAT
The DNA here is from genome assembly GCF_016802725.1 of Solenopsis invicta. Taxonomy (NCBI): domain Eukaryota; kingdom Metazoa; phylum Arthropoda; class Insecta; order Hymenoptera; family Formicidae; genus Solenopsis; species Solenopsis invicta. Next base: position 8,729,543 of record NC_052674.1, on the reverse strand, counting down.
TATAAAAAATTGTTACTGAGGTCTTAATAATCCCGCACATAATACAAATATTCTTGTCGACGAGTCTCGCCATCCAGTGGTTAATACGCGCTTTTTTCTATATCCGAGGAAATGACTGCAATTTTTGTTATTACAAGCATTTCGCAAGCATATAATATGCATAAGACATGCATATTTTGTCATTTGCTCTCGTTCGCTCGATACATTTTGCGGGTAATTTTCCAAAACGCATTCTCTGGCGAGATCTCTCTCCCTTACTCCGCTCTGCATAAAACGCAGTGAACATTTCGATTCATTTTGCTCCTCGATTTCCGGTCAATTATCGAGACTGCACGGATGGGTCGGGTCGACACGCGGATAGGAGGTTGCGCTCGCGGCTCGAATTGGATTTTCAAAGCGGTCGGCGTGTATTACCGCCTACCTCTGTCCCCTATCACCTCCAAGTCCCGATGGGTATTTGGGTACGTAGCGCGGAGGGAGAATGAGGTAGCAGCGATCGTTCCCATTTGTTATAGTCGGATCTAATTGCCGAGACGAAATGACGCCGCGACCAGAAATTACGGCATATATCCGCTACGTACCTCTGGTGATTGCTTTACACCGTCGAACTCTCTCTGGCCGACCGGCCGGTGCGTGTACATCCAATAAAACTAGAACATATACTACTCGCATCTACTGAGAGTCCCATAATTCCGAACGAGCTTTGCTCCGATGAATGTGCCAATTCCCTCCCGCGCGCACGCCGCCATAGATGTGGCAATTGGTCGCGGAATTTAGGACATTAGACTCGCTATCGGACATTGAATCGATAAGCGAAATGCACGTGTATTTATACGAATGTCTTTCTGTATACGTGTTGTGAGAATGGGTGAAAGAAAAAATAACTTTGCCAGTACATTACGATGTTATTAAAGTTTCTTATTGAAATTTAGTGATTTCAAATGCAAAGCAAAGGAATAACAAGAATCTATCTGCGACGATTTACTTAGGAAAGTTACGTCTATTAGAAAAGAAAATACGTAAATATTGGTTTTGTTTATTCAAGAAACTTTCAAAAGTTTCATTAAAGTCGAAGAGGAAGATCTTCTATTAAAAAAAAAAGAAAAAGAAATAGATAAATTCCGCTTAACTTGGTTTCTTCTTTCAGTTGATAAGATTCGCAATTACTTAACAAGAGCGCTTTCTCGCTAGGTAAATTTTACGAAAATTCGGAGCACCGGCGCGTACATAGACTCGTATGTAGCGACACAACGTGCGACTGTTGCGACAGCCATGGAGAAAATTGGCACAGGCGGACAAGGTATTTCGTGCCGTGCGCATATTCGAGATTTGCATAAACATTGACAGTGTTCACTGAGTGGTTTGCGAGCTCATGCAAAGTAGATGGATATCGTGTCCTGTCCAGACTAGTTAAATCAGAGAGACATTTTAACGCAAGAACATCATGGCTACTTCCTGCGCACGTGTAAGACGTCTCCCGCTGGAAAAAGATTACTCCTTGTTGCATCACGTATTAAAAGACGTTCATCTTCGTTTGAAGAACGGCATAGCGTACAAAGCTTGTTGAAATTAAGTATTAATTAAATCGTAACATGTATGACAGAATATATAATGTATCAGTGTAATATCGTGTTAGCATCATAACGAGAAAAATAATATCTCGACAGATATTTTTATAAAGTATTTTTTTATGAAATCGTATAGTATTATTATAAACATATGGGAGGGTTTTCAATAATTCCACGAATCACCGTTAGTTATTTCATAACATTATGATATGCCACACTGTTACAGCTCTTTATGTAAAGAGAAATTGTCCGACTTGTCTTCACGTTTATTACATTCCGTAAATTTCATCCAGCCGTACGTCGATGATATGTCAAAGCGCATATATTAGGCATATGTCACAAGAAGATAGGCTGAAAATCATAATTGACAGATTTCTGCCAAATTGACGGAGACAGGCCAGATTTGTACGCATATTGGCTGCCACTACCAATAGTACGCAAGCTCGTGAGCGCGTCAGAGAGACGCACGAAGACATAGTAGTTGGACACAGTAGTTTGAGAACAGGGGAAGGGAGAGGAAGGGACGGTCGTCGGCTCTCGAACTATCATAGAAGCAAACGTGACCTCAAAATCAGCATGCAAATTTGCCGAATAATTATTCCGACTGTCCGTCTCGCTTCAGAGTCCTATGGAGGCTTCCTTGATTTAGGACTACGGCATCGCGCACTGTATATCGTATTCAGTGTTATGGTATACAGCGTGCGGGTACGAACGGGTTACCGTCTTATGAGCTTCATAGAGGCGGAATCCGAATCTGAACAGACGGAATCCAAAGAGCCGCAGGGCGTCCTTACAGTAAGCTCGGTGAGACATTTAACGTCATTAAATATGGACTACAACGATGGTCGTGACTATACCGTAGCTACGAGATGTGTACGCAGCTGAGACATTATGCTTGCTCCCGTGTTTCTACGGAAACGGGTTTTCGATGATATTTGTAACAGTGCGCGGAAAGCAGATCAATATAAAAATTATGTCTACCTAACGTAAATAATAAAAGCAATAAAAAAAATTTTGCTCTTGACCTGGCAGGACAAATAAAAACATAATTAAATGCATGATTTTATAAATGTGTTACGCTCTGTTTCACATTGTTTATTGATTCACATACGTAACATGCATGCAGTTATAACTTTTTTTGCAATTTGTTTTGCATATAAAAAATATACGGAGCCTTTCGTATTACTGGGAAAAATTGCTTTAGTTTGTTGTGTCACAAGGAATCGTGATTATAATAATATTTGTTTGAATGTACGCGCGAGGGAATTACGTGGTGAAACTTTTGTTGTCGATATTTGTCATAATGAAGCCGACGAAAACGAAATTTATCGATCGGTCCATGTCGGAGCACATTGTCGAGTTGGAGGGAAAACATTTGGAGAATCGCCAGACCATGCTTAATTAATCAGCAGGCCATTAGCGGCCACAGCAATGATTATTGTCTTTTAGATAGCTCACTGTACTATTGTATGAGGGCTATATTCAGCCGAAAATAGACGGGATAAAAGTCTTTTTTTTTTTTTAATAAATAAAGGCTGACCGACAAAAGCTATACGAGAATTCATCGACGAAGTAGGTATTAATTTGAAATTTGTCTTTAATTTACTTTAATAATATGGTTAACACATTTTTTATAGATCTATAACCAAAATGTTATCTTTCGTATTAAAAACACATTTTGTTGTACGCATAAAAATTAATATAATAATGATTCATAAAAGATAGTTGTAATTCACTATTGAGGAATTAATATCATGTGACTCGAGACGTATTGAATAGACTAATTGAGGGAATTAATACCTTCAGACTAGATGTATTATTTCAATAAATATCAGCTTTTGTGATTAATCAGAGGCAGTTCTTCTTGCGCCGTTATTAATGAAGGAAATACATTAAGCTGTCGTGTGCAATGAGATACGGTATTAAGTAAGGAGTAAGCTTTCCGGGCGTTTGCAAAAAGTAACGAGTAGTAGTGTTGACTGAAAGGGGTCGAAAGTTTTTCACGGTAACAGTTCACCTTATCGCCCTGAAGGGATGACCCTTGCTTGAGAGAATGCTTGCGAGCATCGAGCACGTACTACCTGCCAGTCGTTGGAAAAGAGTTTCTACTTGCGGGCGAACGTGTATCGACAGGTAGCTTTCTTTTTCTTCCATCCTCAACAATCTATTCTAAACAATCTTCTTCGATACGGTTTAATTATCTGATAGAAGTGTTTGTCTGATTTTTTTAATTGTTTTATGTAGATTATTCGTCTATGACAATTAGAATTTTAATTGTAATATAATTAATAATTATGAATACATTGAATTAAAAATAAGAATAAGAGATTTAATATGCAAGATGGTAGCAAAAACTTGTCGTAAATGAGCAAATTATATTGCTAATTAGTCTTATTAGCTCGCGAAAATGTATACATCATGGAGCATTTCGTTTGTCTAATAATTCTAGCTTAATTCCAGTAGCAAGATAGTCAGACGTTGTTACCATATTTCTCTCTCGTCGAATTCATTTCCAACTAGTCTTCGCTGAAAAGTGGGGCCGAGATTAGTGCGAGAAAGGAAGGTTCGACGAATAACGTCGAATCCTCTTGAAAAACGAATATAGCGCACGAACACGAATAGCAAGGCTACTGAGCGGTAGAAATATGTGAAGGTAAATCCCTGTTTATGAGGGTGATAAGGACCGTCATTAGGGGCACCACAAAGGGGAAAGAACGCTTTAACGAATACCGACGAGAATATCGACCACGGGATACATATTTGAACGCCGATTTTCAAAGTTATACGATAGCAAAGAAAATCTGAGACCGATGTGTTTTAATGTTACAAAATTGTAACTTTAATATCGATTACTGTTTGTAATCTTTCTCGTAATCTATCGCAAATTATTGTGTGTAAAATGTTTCTGAAATTCTATTCAATTTTATGAAAAAAATTTTATAAAAATGTTTCTTTCTTTTTATACTAATTAAGTACGTCGCGTTAAACATATCATTAAAAAACGATCTTTTTCTTATGTTTAAATCCAAGTCCCATCAAAACTTTTTAAAATAGATTATAATATTTAAGAAAATATATTTTTCCCGTGTCGTGAGATTATTTCTCGAGCGCGGGCGATAATCCTCGTGTCAGAAAAGTCTCGTGCCTTATATCTTCTTCTGAGATGACAAACGGCAATTGCGGCTGCGCTCTCTCCTTTTCATGGTCTCCCCGCCGTTTGTTCTTCCGCGAGTCTGTAGGTCCGGTGGGTTAGGGCACTGAGCTTAACCGTAAATTTATTTTCCGGCGAGCCTGTCGGAAGTCTCGTCCTCCTCTCCTTCTCGGCAGACTCTCGCCAGGAAAGCCGGACACTCCGGGTTTCATTGTTTACTGTTGGCCAGGGCTTGACGCCATCGGTCGGGAATGGTGGTCCGTCTGAGAAGGAGTTAGTTTGACCAACACTCTTCCTCTCCGACTCGACTGTATGTCGGGACTCGACCTCGTTTCGTCTTACTTTTCTAGCCACTCTTCGTACGTGGAGCGCAGTTACGTACTTTGGTGGCGTAATCCTCCTTGTCCGCCTAAAAGGATTAGCGATTGGAAAAATCTTAAAGAATCTTAAAGGATTGGAATGAGGCGGCTTGTGATTCTTCCCGGAATATCTTTTAGAATGTTCAGAAGTATTGCGCTATTTTTTTTTCTCAGTGGAGTTTTGGTGGTGTATTTATTGGTTTATACGAGGTTTAGTATTGAGAGAAATTAAGTTACGATTTTATGATACGTGCTCCTCCTACCTCGGAATAAATCTGCATTTCAAATCCGTACGATGCGAATACGTAAGCGATGCATTATACACAAGCATCAGAATGATAAGAACACATTGACTTTTTTATTTATTCGATTCGATATTGCTCCGCAATATCGCGACACGTTGTTTCGCATCATACCGTATTCCGCGAGAACGTTGTTCTACTTTACGGATAAAGCCAATCTTGGTATTCTCAAATATTTAGTTGGCAAAGCAGAGTTGAGTTTAATAATCTTCCATGCGGATTTCTTGCGCTGAAGGGTCTCGTAATTTCGTCATGGTTTAAAAAGAAAACATCGATGGCCCGGTTTTCCTCTGACAACAATAGCCCGGGGCGTCGCCACTCTGGGGAGAATTTCATACGTCCACTTTATATTGTGGAAGTATCTCCTCCTCGTACATACTACATTACCCCTCGCGCGAGACAGAAGAAAAATATCCCGGGATCTCTCGGGAAACTTACGCGCCCCTTGTTTCGAGGTGAAAGTTTTCACGAAAACGGAGAAAAATTGACGTCGTGCATCCGGAGTAAAGCGGTCGTTGCAGCGCACTCGATCTTCGTCGAGCGGATGTGTTTCGTCTCTCGCTAAATTCTCGCTTCTCTTTGGCCGTCGGCGGCTCTTTTTCCCAATAATATTTTATAAGACATCGGTGATTAACGTACAAGATATTGATGATTAAAGTTCTGTTAAAGTAATAGATTTCTTAGTATACAAAAAATCTGCAAAACTCAGATTTTTTATCTTTGAATAAGAAATATAGTATTTTTTTCCCAATACAAAAGAATTAATATCTATATCCGAATAGATTTTAATAATCTATTCGAAACTCGTTGCGCATTTAAACGTTAATGAATCTAGAAATGGTAGAAAAGAACTGACTGGAGAAAAGGATCGCGAATTTCACACAGGGTCGGTTTTGTGGTCTTGCGATTATCAAACATTCTATATGCTCAGTCGTATAGAGACGACTGTCGATTGCGGTATCGCGCAATAACGGACGCTCACCGGAATTTCTCGGATTCGGCGAGAACATTGAGCGGAAATCACGGACCATGATTTCTATGCTCGGCTACAATCCACGTTGATCCACGGCCAGGTCTGACAAGATAATGGAATCGTTTAGCGCCGGCATTTGGGCGATACTCGAGACAGGCGTCTCATTCTGTACCTCCTCCTGGCTTATTCCCCTAACCTACGACCCTCCCGGCTCGCGCGTTCGGTTGGGCCACGTGCGTTGCAGAAAGCCCCCGGTCGATCTATTGGATCGCGCACACGGCTTTGTTCGCGTGCCAATTGCAGCCGTTAATTGGCTATAGCCAATAAAGCTCTGATTAGCAGGTAGGCAGATCCGTAGATCCACTGTCTATCCATGTGGATGCGTGCGTTAAGCCCTATGCATCACCAAAATGGTGATCCGCCTCATCGATGCCTCGTCGCCGTAATCACAAACGTCTAGCATCTATCAAACCAGGGTATTGTGTTAATCCCATTCTCTTAACTTACATAGGTGAAACACACGTTCCAATACGTATATCCTCCGATGCATCTTGTCGATAAAATATAGTGCGCGTTAATTAATACGCTATTGTCTCAACTGCGGCAATCTTGTAATTGAATCTAATGTGTCGATTACATGAAAGCGCTGCTTCCATAATATTTTGTGAAACAGAACATGGTGCAAATGCATAGTGTGTTAACAGAGAAGTTTGCAATGTCTGTTGTGCGGCTACAAATACAGTTGTGGATTTAAGGATTCACGCTTTCCGAAAATCCCGGATTTCTTACGGCGATGATAAATATCGCTGTCTATTATCGCATACACGTGGCGATATATTTTTTATTAACTCTTGTCATGCGAAGACTTATAATGGAACGTTATAAATTAATCTTAATAAAAATGACAGATACATTTATTTCACGTCAACTTGTTATTCTGTCTGCCTTAAATTTTAATTATTGTAAATGTAAATTTGACATTTCCAACTTTCACCTCTTTTTTATCAAGATTTATTTTAATTAATGTTGTTTGCTTATTCTATGTTTTTAAACTTAACAATGGTTTTCTAATTTGTCATACATATATAGAAGTTATAATAATATAATACTATTAAAAATTGGAAATTTTGTTGAGGGTAAAATAAAAATTTGATGCGAAATAAATATTTGTATTCTGTACCATTTCTCAAGATTGATTTAAAAATCTCCGATTTTTCTCATCTATTTTTGCGAGTACTGTACAGTTACTATTCCGTGTTGCGTGTGCTTCAGGATCACGTATGTACTTCCGAAACTTTGATCATGAAAAATAGTCGCTCTATCGCGAGGAATGTATTTTATTTCTGAAAATATTTATTGCCGGATGCGACGGACCTTCATACGGCACATTTACCTCGGAATATCTCCGCGCCGAGCGGACAAATTTTTTTTTCATCCGTACGTGATGCCGGTCGCGTACCTCCGGTATCCACGGAAAGACAGAAAGCGTGCGTGATCGCCATGAGAACGTTCTTCGTCGAGTGCATCCGCTAGCTGACCTCTGCTATCATATGGTATTGCGCTACCATGAGTCTGAACAGGAAATCGACGTGAAAAATATTTCTTCTTTCAACACCTCCCTCGTCGCTTCCCATTAACGCCCCATCTTTTTCATACACTCTCTCCTCTCTCTCTCTCTCTTTTGCGCTCTTTCTTAGTATGATGCCGTACATATAAGTATATATAACGTGGGTATGCGTAGCGGAGCCGGTACTTTGCTCACGTTCTTTTTTCACTTTGCACGCCGCGACACGGGAAAGGGCTTATGCCTTGTTCGCGCCAACTCTTAGCGAGAAACCTTACTCGGCAGTACCCATTCATTTACGCTGGTTTTACCGTTTTTTTCTCGTTCGCATATACTTTGTTACAGCTGATGCTTTCCGAATATGCGCGCAGACTGAATTTTATTTTTGGGTAAGGTGTTCCGTTCACATGCCCTGGCCGTGCAGATTTTCTTCAAATATCGATGCGAATATAAATATTGATTTTATATTACGAGATTGCTTTGTGAAATGTGAAATATAATGTTGAAATGTGTTCAAAATTGCATATAAAAAATGCATATTGCTACATTGCAATTTTGTAATACTAATATATTTTATTGTAGTTTTCTCGAATTAGAAATACATTCGCACATATATACAGACGAGATAAACGTTGAAAAACGCTGGGCTAAAATGATAAAGAAACGGAATCATTAGCGCAAATGTTAACAGGTGTAGTTGATTACAGAAGGACTGAAATGTGCTAATCGCGCAGGAGAGTCTTAATTAATTTCGAATTAGCGCTTCTGTCCAGCTCGCGAAAATTCAGATCGCAGCGAGAAACTTTTGCGACAGTCTGAGCTCGGATAGAGCTCCGTCTTTATTTTCTCGTGAAGACGCGAACGTGGGAGAAACATAGGGAGGAGGATAAAAGGTATGAAGTAAGGAAAAGGGCGGTCCGTGGGACAAGTTCTGCAAGCGGACCAAACGAAAATGAGATCGCCTGAGAGCTGAGGCACGCTAAGACGGCGTGTTTAATGGTTTCATTAGTAAGAAAAGAGAGCAAACACTTACACACACTCACACAAACATGCGGAGTAGAGTTCTTTCTGATAGGATTTTTCCACCCTCTACAGCTCGCGCGCTCTCTCTCTCTCTCTCTCTCTCTCTCTCTCTCTCTCTCTCTCTCTCTCTCTGAATTTTCTTTTACCGTGCCATTAAAACCAGCATATATCCTTTCTCGTCTCGGCTGCTCTTTTATCATCCTGCATTGCGCGGAAAACGATTTGTTCCAGTGAGTTGTCCGATTCATCGTCTCGGGTCTTGGTTTTGAAAGACCTTCAGTTAACGTAAATTACAAACAAATTGGGCCACTTGCGGTATTATGCGAACCGCCTGTGTTGAAACGGGTGGAAGTCCAACTTTGTAATATTATGCGAATTTCAACCAAGCGGAAATTAATGTAACGCGGTGTATCGAATTTTTTGAAACGAGTTCAGTACTTTTTAGAACGGATTTACATTAATTTTTGAATAAGCGACGTGGCGCATAATTAATGCTTCGTTGCCATTAAATTCGAGAGATTTGCTGGTTTATTTCCGTTGCATGACTTATGCATCTGACAAAAACCCCTCATGGTATGCGATGATAGTAAAAGTGCATTTAACGAGGCATTGCATTTAAAAAGAAAGACGGGCAAAGCGCTCTCCGCGAGCGCAACAAAATGCATTTTCTCGTTTACGATTTGAAAACATTGCGCTTGATTGTCCAGACGTTGATTCGATTTCGTATGCTGATTGTAATTTCACGTACGCGCTGCGATCGTTAGTACGGTCGTGGCCGTGTGCTTTTTTTTGCTTTTAATTTCATAGCGAGGGAGGCTAGAATTATCGATGACCATATAATATTGTTCGGAAAATGTGGATCGTTTCAAGGATCAATGCGTCGACATTTTGAATTGGTCGATCATATATCACCTAAACAATATGCGTATTGTGCGCAGTGCTTCTCACAGGGCATTGTACACATCTCTATGTTCGGAGCGAATAAAAAAAAAATCACTTCCCTTGCATTAATTTCCAATATCGATGCGTCGGAATTTATGGGATTTTCGCCATAACGGAACAGTTGTGTCCTGATTAAAAATATGGTGAGAGGAAGATAAATAGTGAAATATCGATATCGGCGTCGAACGGGGAGTATCCCAATCAAACCGCGAGCTCTTATCGTCTATAGTCTACGCAAATATTTAAGCGCGAGTCTTGATTTGAGCGGAGCGTGTAAGAGACCGAGACCGTACTCGTATATCTCCTAAACCATCTGTCTCTTAAACGCGCGCAAATCGAGTAAACGTCCACCTCCGCGTAATTAAAATAGTTTAGGATATCTCCTTTTCTGTTAGGACGTAGTACTTTTTATGGCCGACTGGTATGCCATTCGTACGAGTAATTTCTCGTAGCACGAAGCTTCCTCAGCGACGTTTAGAGACATTCCTGTGGCTATCGGGCTATAAGAAGCGGGAAAGAAGAAATTACGCGATGCAATTTGGGACAACGGGGCTTAAATGTCGGCAGTTGTCGCGACGAGTTTTGGCGGCGATTAAGGCCGGCGAACTTTTCCGAAGGTTGGAGGACAAGATGGGCTGAGAGAGGAAGTGGGCGGGAAAGAGGGCAAAGAGCTCTCTACAATGGAAAAAAAGAGCAAATTAACGAGATACGATTAAACTCTTTTCGCACAGACAACTTTTCGGTCTCTCGTTCCGGAAACTTACGCGGAAACTCGCGTGGTGGAAACCGATATTCCATTTAAAATGTGTACATATGTGTGTCTCTGTGTGTGTGTGTGTGTGTGTATATATACACGCGGAGCACGCATTTGTAATTTCTAATATAATAATATGTTAGAAATACGTATTCAACGGTAAATCATGCACCTATGGTAAAAAGTGGGAACATTCATTAATAATCACCTTGTATATGTGTCCGGAGCTTTTCTAAAAAATCTTTCTTTTTGTCTGTTTCAGGTAAGAGACAGCGACTGGCCTTGAGCTTGCACTTTCTTTCGCGGTGAGTGTGTAACTTTGGAGAATATATTATATGTCGCGCCGATATTTCGCGCGACCGAGCATTTGCGGTCCGCCCCGATGGCGAATCGCCTCGGTGCATATACATCCGTTGTATCGATCATCGGAAAGTAGTTTGATTCCGAGTGCATCAACGCAAACGTCATTATTTCGAATTTGGTACGCGAATCGGGATTTGAATGAATTTCGTGGCTTTCACCGTCCGGGAAAATTCATGTTGCGGCGAGGATATCGCGTTATAGAACGACCAAGTGCGCGTACGCGGAAACGGCTAAAAAGGTATATAATGCGTGTCGGTTGAAAAAAAAAGAATAATAAACAAACGCCGTAAAAAAACTCCCGTGGCTTGCGCTATGCATAAAACATCGCTAATTACTTTCTGCAAAATTAATTATCATTCGTGGCGTATTTCTCTCGAGATAGGTTGCGATGTAGAACGGGAGGGAAGCTAAGAAAACGGCAAGAGTGTTCAGTGGAAATCTAGAGACGACGGTAAAGAAATGTTACGCCCTTTCGTTGTTTATCGTCGGTGTGTACGGTAGCTATATTTTTCTGTCTCCCGCGACAACCTTTCTACCTTCCAGCCACAGCCCCATAATTTCATCCTCCGCGCTAGTTTGCTCTCCTCATGGCTGCGCACATTAATTTGCATATTGCGCTTTGTATGTCTTCATAATTGTTTGACATAAGCGCGCATGGCGCGGAATTAATATTCGGTTTCAATAATACGACCAGGCGAAGTTGCCAATTAGCATTCGTGCGCATTTTCATGCGAAGATTTAGGTCACGGATTTTTTTCCCCTTAAGTTACATAACGTGGAAATATTTTCCGTCATTATTTTTAGTCTCGTGTACGATATTTTTTCTTTCCGTCTAGCTTTTTTTACAATCTCCGTTTACTTCAACTCCACTCTTTTTCCACATCGTTGTCTCTGCGAAAAGCTTTCCGAACATCTTGTTTGAAAAATTCTCATGAGAATGCACGCATATTTAATAGCGCACGGTTAAATGTGCATCAGCGGACATTCCATCGTTGTTTAACCATCTTTCCACCATCATATAATTAACGATTAAAAAAACATAATAATGAATTTTTGACGAATTAAGCTTTGAAAAGGAAAATGAACGATGAAATTGTATTCTCTCTTTAGTTAATCTCAAGAGCTTCATTCGAAGACTGGGGCTTTATTTTGATAGAATTTTAATCTGAAGCTTAAGTGAGAAGCAAGATAAATTATGTTATTTTAATATTTAAAAATTGGAAAAATCTTATGAATAATGACCTTTCTCGACATTTTTGCTAAGCAAAATTCATCCCCAAGTTTATCATAGAAACCGTATAAATAATTAAAATGACATTGTAAAAAATGATTTAAAGGTATTCAATGATTTAGAAGTTTTATATGTTGTACGTTATAAGAGCCGCAGTTTAATCGCAGTTTAAAACGTTATCTTTTTCTCTCTAGTGCATTTTTGTAATCTATATTTTGAATTTCAATCTCATTTTGATAATATTAAAACATTTTCAGGTTTTTTTTTTGTTCGTATCTTGTCGGTTCTTTCAACGATGATAATAAGCTATATTAAATTGATCGGATCCGCTTTTATTATAACATTAATAATATATTACCGGGCGTAAATGTAACAGTGCCGTCCTTTGCAAGAGAGACGCAGCGTGTCAATTAATATTGGTGGGGTGCAGGTGTGCCAGATGTATGCTAATACCGTTGAAAATCATATCCGCACTACGCCAGGATTGTGATTACTGGAAAATGTAAATTACGACGAGCTGGATGCGAGCGCGATGCGGATTGTCTGACTAATATTTACGCGCTTGCGCCCGTCGCGTAATTTATTATCGCGACCGCACGTTGCTCTTATAAATTAGAGAGTTTGCCGATATGTTCGTGCAACCGTCGTTAATCATGTTCTTCCGGATTTCTCTGTCGGTTACGTTTAATTCCTGACGAAGAGGTAATGGATCGTGAATATATGCAACATGAATTATCCCGATAGATATCAATAGAGATATTAAATCATTTATTTACGTTTTTGGGTGAAGCGTAGGGCGAACATTTATAGAACGAAATTATAAAAAGACACGAAATGTAAACATTATATATTTTAATACCCGTTAATACGAGATGAATAGAATTCTACAATGGATACATCAATAATTTTATAATTTGATAACAAATCGCTAGTTAGTGATGGTTTTTTAATAATTCTCCGATGTCCATTAAATTAATAGGTCATCTCATTTTGAATGATTTTATAATATCTATTAATTTTATCGTTTGGAAATTGCCGCGCTGCTACGCACTCGACAGTGTCTGCATTATTTCGCTTCATAATAATAATAACACAATGGTAGCAGTAATAATGATAAAACGCTCAACCACGACGATTCCTGCTTGCGACTTTCAATCGAATAGTCCCATTGCGGCTAAAATCGCCGCGCTGCTATTTGTTGTACAATTTCGAACACGATCGCATAAACAGCGTTGCTCATTTATGGCGAGACTGTCATTTTGTAGGTATGTCATTCAGATTTGTACAGGATAGATTACCTTGATTATCCATGGCCGCGTTTAACTCGTCGAAATACGCCGACTTAATCGTCGCTCATTCGCCGTTCTGCTGCTTAGATCATGGTCCGGGCCCGTTTGTTCCACTCAAGTACTTGAGGTCCTCGAGGTGCTCGAGGAGTCGGCTTATCAGACCGGAGTATCTTGGCTGTGCGCGAAAGGGAGCGAGTTTTGCCAGGGGTGAGAGAGAAAGATGGGAAGAAGAGGGGTGGGTGGCTGGCCGCAGGGTGTTATTTGCGTTATTTATACGTCCCACGAGCATCGCCGTGTTTATAATCGGGCGTACCCGCTCTCGACAGCCGTGATTACACATCGTTATCCTAGTTAACTCGCCGGAAATGACGGGCCTCGAGTGCCCACAGGCCACGATACGGCGAAGGGGGGAAGGGAAGGAGCGAGTTATATTCCCGGACGGTATTTCCGGTCTTAGAAGGAGTCTGCGCTTGGATCTTCTCGAGCCCTATCTACGCTATCGGCACGATGACAATCGCCGTTAACGATTAGCACCGAGCCGGACGATCGTGATTCTGTTAATCTTGGTTCTAGTACACGCGAGTGCATCGCCACAAGTGCTGTTGCGAGTTTGACGATTTGGTACGCAAGATTGAGGCGATTTTGCTTCAACGATTCTCAAATTCGCTCGTACGATCCGAGAGAAAGGAGTATTATTGTATTTGTATTGTATTTGTGGATATTTGCTCCGAATATCTCTAATTATTGCTCCGCTTTGACGACGTTCCGGCTGCTTAATAATAATAATAACGGTCGGTCTGTTTATTCGCATGATTATTGCATTTGCGGAGAAAAAAGGAATAGCTTAATAATGCGCGCAATTATACCGAGCGTCCGCGGCGGGTTGCGACTCGGCGCGCGCTCGAATATTTATATTCGCAATTTCCTTTAATTGTTTTTCGTCTTTCCACGTGTAGCAACGATTTCCCGCATCTGTTACTGCGCCCGACCGTTTCGCTCTGCAAACACTCTGTTTGCACTGTGCGAATCGATATGCTTACGACGCTGTTGAGATTCACATTTAGTTTTTTTTTATCTGCAGGATGTATTATTCCGTAAAAAAGAAAATATAGCAATAATTAAGATGAAAATAAAATTTGCGAATATCTCTTTAAATAGTAATACTTGGGAAATAATTAAATTTGGCGCACGTAGGTAATCGAAATTGGAAGGGATTATCAATTTATCTCAAGTCTCCTCTGGGAATATTATGCTATTAAACTTAATCCATCAAATTTGCTATTTTGATATTAATTGATTCTATATTCGTGTCGCCTAAAAGTAAATGTAATATAAGCTCAGCTTAGAACGAGATAAGTTGGCACGATAAATCGTTCTAAATATCACGGTGGCCGACGAGCGATTACACGTAAATGATCGCGTATACGCGGGCGATATTTAATTCGCGAGTTAATTACCTCGATTAATATTCCGCCATTGGACGGCGCCAGATAGGAACGCGTGTGTGCGTGTTACATTTTCCATAATGCATAGCGATAAACAGCTCTCTTGGGCTTTGGTCGGAAGGCCGCGCGAGCGAGGGTGACAGAGTTTCCGTCTACTCGTTAGCCCTACCTGGTACACGGTAGGTGCTAATTTGCTTGGAAAATGTCGGATTTGGCTTATGGCGCCGAGCGGCAACGGCCGTGCGATTGCTCGATGCATACGTGCTAACCCGAGCTCTCAAGATGAGATGAGTTTGTTTTGCTCAGTCGGTCTTTGAAACGCATAGGCGTAATTCTTCTGAATGATCTCTCTATTAGTCTTGTTTATTGCGAGTTTAATGCTTCTTAAGTGGCGCAATTTAAGACTTGATGCAAGAAATTTCGGGGAAATGTGACCACTTAATATCGTAGAATACGCGAATGTTTAGAAATGTTTTGCTCTTATAATTTGAGGAGAAATGATTATTACTTTTAATATTCTGTAAAATTCTATAATAATATAACGTAATAAATATAATATGGAAAGGAACGGAAAGAAGGAAAGGGAAAGATACGAAGACTAATTTTTTATGTTTTGGAAAAGTACACAAAAGTACTTTTTTTTTAAATTTATGAATAAATTATATTTACAATGAAATATTCTTCCATGTTTTGTGTAATTAAAAAAAAAAAGAATTTGCGTCGCGTTGTAAATTCGACGTTCAACAATGCATTGCGAGTATTCGAACGAATGGTATTTTACATCGATATTCGATGCTTTCTATCTGTAAAGGGGGTTGCGTATAACGATATCTCGGTGTATCGGGTAATATTTTCAACGAAGAAACGAAGGGACAAATTTATTCGTGAGCGAATTTATTCATCGAGTCGGACAATATGAGCAAACTGAGATTTACTTTCTCTAGCCTGTGGTTTGCAACTGCAGTAACTGCCGCGAAAGATGCGCTTCTCCTTCATATAGCGCGCACACCGATTCACGCGCACATCCGTGCGTAGCGGCTTCGACATCCGATTAGTAGCGGGCGATCGATATATCTCCGCATTCCACCCGCGTACTGCCAAAGTATATTGGGAATTTCCCGATTAGAATGCCTAAAATTCCACGAGTTGAGCCGTCATTGGCATTATTCGTTCGCCGGATGCGAGCCAGCTTTCTACCGTGAGATCGTTGGGCATTTGCTCGAATGCAAATCGGTCGCGTTCGATCATCTTCATTAAATCCAATCCCCGTGCTTTACACCGGATAGTTGAAATTGTTTGGAAACAGTAAAATAGCTCATATGAGTTATTGTTTCTTCTCCTGTTTGATACTTGATGGTACAAAGTTAATAGTCTCTCGTATTGGATTGTTGAACACACGCTGAAAAAAAAAAACGTTCAAGATTCAATATCTGCAGTCCAACTGTAAGTTTGTAGAGTCTGCCGACTGTTAATTCGAGTGCGCAACGTAAATTTTGTCGTTTTCAGGCGAGATTCTCTCGAATGCTAGCCTTTCGAAACCCGTCGCGTTATTGGATTTCGTGCCATGCCAATCAACAAGTGTCCACTTAATTAACGCCAATGTATTCCCCCCAGCGTTGTCATCGATTTGCTAGTCAATCTGATTTAACGACTACAGTACACGACTGTCTACGATATATGCGCAAACGTAATCGTAACGAGGTCATCGGATTTTTGCATTAAGAACACCAGGCACAGTCGTTATTCGATCTAGAACGAGTACCACAGGAATATCATGAAATTACCATAAGATTACCATGAAAATAGCATAAAATTATTAGGTCGCTGCATATGAAATGATTCCGAAAAATTCTTCACAGTTTTGTGAAGATGACGTTCCTATATTTTCCTACATGATGAGTAAACTATCTTGCACATGTCACGTGAAGCAGTAATATAATTTTTTTACAAAAGTTGGCAAACTATTTTGATTTCTCAGAAGTGTACGATTTTTGCGAATATATTTGGAATTTTTCAAATTCTAATATCTTCAAGTTCGTGAAAGTGACGTAATTGTTTTTTTTTCTGTAAGACATCAAGAGAATTGCTTGAATTCTTAATTACATAAATTTCATCAGAATTATTATACATGTACGTATATTTTAGAATCAAAACTATTAATTATTACTACTTAAAAATTGTTTTATATAAAATTACAGGTACAGTATTGTGCAAGGATCTAACATTTTTATTTAAATATAATTACGTTGAGAGATGCGCTTCTAGTATAGCAGCAATTCATATTCTCTTCGTATTCTCATGGAGAGTAAATCGATCAAATTGTACCTTGACTGTGATCCTTTTGCCGTCCGGTATTACGTGCTATAGCCACGAACGAACCTTTATCTGCGCCGAAGGGGGCCCCTTTGCCCCGCGTTGTTATGCAATTAGTGCACTTGGGATTCCCTCAAGAGATCTAGAGTTTCCTCTCTGTTAGAGGCTGCATTTCTTCGTCTCGCCCAGCCGCCACGCCTGCTCTTTACTCGTTTGCTTGCCCTGTCGCTTTCCGTTTCGCAATTGAATAACGAGAACAATAGTTTACTTCTGCTTGAATATCCGGCCCCGTCCACAATGCGGTTGCCTCGCTAATGCCGAGAGCTACCCCAAAATTGTTAGACGATTGCGCTCTCTCGAAATAGGAACAAATACCACAACAATGCAGTCACGACGTTTCCGGCGTCAAAAGATTTTCGTAAATTATACAATAATAGATCAAAATAAATGTAATAAATTCATATTTTTTTTAAAGATGTGTAAAAGATATGAAAAGAAATATAGCTTCAAATTATACAACAGGTGAGAGAAGAAACGAAATGGTAATAAAATAATTTAGACGAAAATAATTGTAAAATATTTTAAACTTATAAATACTTTTCTAATTATTGAGAAAGGTAGTCAGAGGTGAGCTGACGAAGCTGTAATTATCGCGATTTAGGATTTAGGATTTATTTTTCTTTATCAAGCAGCCGCATTTTCCTCTGAATATGTGCACAATAAAGTCTTCAGAAAATACGTTTCAACCTGAGCAATATGTGTCGCTCTTTTGTCCTCTTGCTCAAATAACATAATACGATATATTACCGAATGGGCAACATACGACATATATTCCCTCACGCCCTTTTCTCTTATTCATCCTTGCGAGAGTGCCTGTAAGGCAACCCACGCGCGTTTATTCGGCTGGTCGCATATTTGGTGGAATAAAATGTAATGCGCGCGAATGTAGAACGAAAGAGGAGGAATTCTCTCGTCGTGGAAAAGCTGCGGCAATGCCGCTGCTCTTTCTGTCCCGCTGTTTTCCCCGCTTCTATTGGAAATGGGGATAAAAGAAAGGTAGTCAAAAGTGCGGGAGCGATCTTCTCTGAAAGGCAGAGAGAAGAGGTAGGAAGATTGCGCCAACAGTGGGGGACGGGGTGAGAGGTGCGCGCAAAACTGGGAAAGGGCATTTCCTTCTCGGAGTGGAGAAAGAGAGAAGAATCCACTCCCGACGCACTCGCGTCTGCAAAGACGCGAGCAATAAAATTGGTAATCCCACGATAAACACGTCCGAGATGCTAATCCTGCCTGCCGGCGTAAGTAGGCGATTACCTGCTGCAGCACTTGGAATAATTCGCGACAGCCGCTTTGTGTGCACGGAGGGCGCCTGCCTCACACAGTGCGATACTCGTGGCGATGCCTGAGGTTGTTTAGTGCGTACGGAATTTTACTTATCAATGTGCAACGTATACATTGGACGTAACGTAGATTAGAATCGGACGATCGTTTGTACCATTACGTGTAATACGTGTAACAACAATGCACGCCACTTTTTTTTTCGAAAATAGTATAACAAAAAATTGGGTCACTCGGCGCGCACGAGATGTCTAATATAAAATTCAATTACCTCACCAGCTTCTTACTTATTCCGTATATACATCGCAAAATAACTACGCATTGCAGTTACCGCTGTGCGCACGTGTTTATTTTTCCTTACTAACGACGTACCTATATCCCCATCCAACTACGGGTTTTCTATCTAGCTTGATGCGGTTGGTCGTTTGCTCCGTCACGGGACGTTCTTGCAGAACGATATCACGGGGACATCGCGCGCGCGAACCGATAAGGATTTCATTTCACCTGGGAGTTTCATTAAGCGGTAATTAAGTTTCGCATCGCGCGCTCGAAAGCCCCACGGATAGACGGCGACGGCGGCGGCGACGGCATCGTTCTTGCGGCACCGCCGTATCATTATAAGCCGATGCATCTTAATCATTCTTCGCCCCCGACGCGACGCCTATCCACTTCCTACGACGTCTTCTATCCGCTTCGTCCCCCTTTTCGTCCCGCTTCGCTTTCTCCCATCTATCCGTGTCCTCCCTGCTTCGTTTCCCTTTTCGCTCGTCCTTCCTTCCTTTCGGGGGCCACTCGACTCGGGGTTCACTCTCCGTCTCTTCGTTTACAGCCTTATTACGTAGGATTAGATTAACTTTTGAGCGCAACCCACCTTGTTTATCCTGCTTCTCGGCAGGTACTCTCCGCCCATGCTCCTGAAAACCGGGGATGATCTCCGGTAATAGCCTTAAAGGGTAGGTAGATTCGCCCTTTCCCCTAGCTAGGGCCTTGTTCCTTTTAGACACGGATTTAGGTGGAAAGAGTAGACGCCGGAATTCGATCTCGGAAAGTTAACGTTATTTAATACCAGAGAGACGGTTTTCTACCCTTCCAAATGGTACTTGAAATGGCGCGAATTGTCCTTCTAATTATTTGCGATTTTATAGGCAATTTAATTTTCCGCTTTTGTAAATAATAGCGGTAATTTAATCGAAGTAGAATATCGTTTATCTAAAGATAATTCAAATTGTAATTTACAGTTACGAGTATATAATTGAGTATTATATACTTGTAACATACAGAATTTTTTAATAATTTAGTTCGATCGTGTACGTCGTTAATGCATTTGTATAGTGCTGTACGTTATAACTGTACGTTATAACGATAGAGCAACATACATATAATTAGCGACTTGCAACAAATGAAGAAAATTCTTTGAAAAAAAACCTTTTATATAACTTTTTTTATAACTGTTTGCTACAATGCTATCTACAATTTAGTGAAAATTGCTAGAATTATATCGGTGTTAGAAACACTTGGATGTATTTTAAAACTGTATCGCGCCTCTCGAATTCTAGACACGAATCTGAAGGAATACTGAAATCGATATTAATGTGGGCGTCCGATATACCTGCCATTGTTTTCGCGCCTGCTGCGTTCGGGGTTAATATTCGCGAGGAAAGTTCTCCATGCGCGTCGTAACAACCGAGAGGGATACGGAGAATTTAGTAACCCCGACGAAGCTGCAACCGAAGAACGTGATCGGGAACGATTTCGAGAGGTGGTGGACTCGATGCATGAAAGATGGAAATACATTACGGCTAATGGGCGATCTTTAATAAACTATTAAGTCCCCCGTCGAGGGAGAGTTTTAAACTCCGGGACGCGACGCGCGACAGAGTCGTCCTTTTCGCTCTTTCTCGCTCGCACTTTATGCGACCGTCCATTTCTTAACTTTTTCTCAAGCGTTTCTTCCGCTCGACCTCTTTTCTAAATGTCTGCGAATAGCTCATAACTTTGCGGTTCTAACCCCATCTCTCTTACTTCCATCTCTCGTTCCCATCCAACCTGTCGTTTCACCTCTCGACTCTCTCCCTCTGTCTTTCTTCCTTTTTGTGCGCCGCGCCGCTCGTTCTTACTCTGGGTATTCTTATCCTGGCGACCCCTTTATATCGTAATTACCATTTTTATCCTTTCTCTTACCCCCTACTCCTACTACCGGCCCACCACCGCCGTTTGGTCCTCCCATCGGAATTCATTAAAGTCTCGGGAGTATTCTCGCGTAACTAGGGGACTTCTCTTCGAAAGAGGAGGCGGCTCCTTCTTCCATCCGGAGAGAAGAAAAAAATTCAAAGAGAAGACCGGGTCACGTTCTCCGACGTGGGAGAAAATCTCTCGCCAGTTTCCGATAGACGACAAGGACGACGACAAAGTAGACGAAGTAATCTCGTGGAAGTTACTTTGCGTCAAGGAGTTTCCGGCGTAATGGGCGCGATTGGTACCGATTTCGTTAAGAGTACATTTAATTTAATAAAAGCAGCCGCGCGGCGAGAAACGAACGCTGAAACGGTATCGCGCCCTTTCCTCTTTCCTTTTTGTATGATCTGTAAACTAATTATTGATAATACGAAATTGATTTATCGGTCTGATTGCATTTGCAGATTAGACAAGGCCGGCGCAAAGAAGTAATGTCAGATACATTTTATCTTGAGTTAAAGATAATCCTCAGTTTAGTTTTTACTTTTTACGAGAAGAGTCATCCTCTCTTTATGCCAAGCACAGCCATACTTATGTCCTTACATAAGTCTCGTCGTCTTAATGCTAAACTTGCAGTATTTCTTCTGAAATATATCTCTATTTTTCATTGCTTAGACCCGTGAATCCCTAAATCCGGTTAAAATGCGATATTAAATTCCGTAGATCTTTATTTTTACGAAAACACATTCTAGAAGATGAAAAAATATTTTTAAATTACATGTATAATTTTATTGTATCTCTTTTTTTTTTATTATAGCCATAATTTCAAGTTTATTATAATTTCTTCAAATTTAAAATCAAATAATGGTACGTTTTTATTGATATTTTTTTTACAACTTTCAGTATTTACCGCAAAATTTTATTTGTTACGTGGCGAGTGTATTTTTAATCCTCATAAGGTAAATAAAATCTCGCGATCCAATTAATACGTTTTACTAAAAAAAACAAAATAACTGTAACGAGCGCTAACTTTTTACGCGATCGCAAGCGTGGGATCCGAGAATCGTGCGATCAATACTATTGATCCGGCAATATTGAAAAGAAGAGACTGATTGTTGCTGCAAGAAACCAGTTTCCGACAGTAATGGAATCAGGGGCCGGCAAGAGTCGGTCGGTCAAACGGGTTAAACGATAAGACAGAGGGGAGGGGGGGGAGAGGGGGAGAGGAATGCATCATTGATTTTTATAACAGCGTCGAGAGGAGGACGGGGCATCGCTGATGCCGTGACGAAACGTCCGCAGGGATCCGCGTTTACGTTAACATACGCTCGCCTCGCGTAGCAGTGCCTCTCCTCCGGAGCCGCTATAAATGCACCTTTTGTTGGGTGACGGTATGCGACAGAGTTATGCACCATGTTATCGCGAATTTACGCGCGCGCGTGCGAGAGGAAGAGAGAGAAAGAGAGAGAGAGAGCGCGATAAACCGACGGAACTTATGGCTTGCAGTAAACCGAGGCTCTTTGTAGCGAAGGCTTCTCTCAGGCATTACGCGCTTCGTCATACTGCAGATGGAGGATGTTATCGAATCGACTGATAAAAGCGGATTTTTGTTCGCGCGTCGCAAAATTTTACGCAGAAAACGCAACTCGGCGGCGGCTACACTGCGTAAATGTGCATTTACACGCTTGTAGAAAACTATCACGGTAGAGGGAAGACGGTGACGAAGTGGATGCGGAAAACCTCGCTTGTATCGCTTGATCGTTTCGTCTTCCTCTCCGCGCTGCACGGACGTGGCCTGTGATCAGTCTGCGAAAAGAATAACCTTCTCCTAACGGAACACGAATCAAGGCGTTGCTCCGAGAAATCTCCGACGGGAATCTTCACCCCGTGTTATCACGCGGCTGTTTCACACGAGAGATATTTCTTCCCTAATGGCAGGTTGCTCTCTCGCACGTTCCTCTACATAATACGCGCGTGCTACCGTATTAAAGAAGGTAGTTTTGCGCACGATGCATTCGCGTAAGGGATAACGCGATGAGAGCTCTTGAATATATATTATCATGTACTACTTATGCAATTTCGTAATTTAATACGAGGCATACATAGTTTGTACCTCTGAAACAATAGAATTGGAAATAAAGTCTCGTCTCTTTTAACGGATTTTTTTAAATTTTATTTTTATCAGTTGTTAATTTTTTTATTGCCTTATGCATTAAACATAAATACAAATAAAACGACCTAGTTTTTCAGATGAAACAAATTTTTTAGTGGCATTAATAAGTCTTAATGTATACGATTTTAATATAAAAGATAGATTGAATTTGTTTTCTAATATAATGAAATGTAAAATTCGTTTACATATTATCCTTTTTACAAACATGAATATCATTTTTCATTAATTTAGATGAATATAATTACCTAGTGTACACGAAAAGAACGGTTTTGCTAAAGTATTTAAAAATTTACATATTTGAAAACGATTTTGTTGGACCGTAAAAATAATTATAAAAATAACTAGGGCGCTCTGGTTGCCACAGTGTCAAAACTTTTTTGCATTACTATTCTCATTACGCTTGAGTATTCTACAAAATTATTTTGATGGTTTAACAAAAAATTATTTTCAGATCTGTATCTATTAAATTTTCAGACACTTTAGCAAAACCATTGTTTCCATGTACGCATTAAAAAATAAACAGCGTTTCTGGTTGTTCGAATTAAGCTGGAATATAAGAGCTAGACTTTTCTATCACTCTCACTTTTTGCTCAGACAAAAACTTAAAATTGGCAAATGTTCTTTTCTTATCCTCTTTTTTTTTTCACGCGAGTAGATGACCGGTGCGCAAGAGAAGCTTGTAATGGATTAACGTCTCGTGCCCTCGTTTACTTTATTTGCCGTTGCTTTGCTGAGAACGCAGGATGCTTTTAGAAGTTTGCCCGAGTTAACTGGAATGCTTAACTGGAATAACTTTGCAGATAACTCTCTGAAACCGAAGTTGGCCCTTGGGTCAGTAGCGTAAAAGCGATGGTTGTATCGGATCGATTTATCAAGACTTGCGTACCTCCTGTGTTCTATGAAGTTTCGACGAGCGATATAAGCATCCGACGATCGCACCTTCGGTTATACCGCTTTCACTCTTTCGCAACGAAGTAATAAAATATCGATGTCTCTGAATAAAACTTTTGCTTGTAAAGGTGTTATTTCCGGTTTTAAAGTATTTAATAATCGTAGCCGATCTCAAAAATGAGATTGAATTGCGTGCACCAAGTCGATGTGTTTCGCTTTAAATACTCTCGATGATTTTTTATAACGTCGGCTGTCGACAATCCGTTTTGGATGCGATCGTTTTGAATTTCTGCTAAATGGATTTTAATAACATCACTTTATGAACTTTCGAGATAAAATTGGAATGAAAAAATACCAAGCATCTCCGGTTAGAACTCCACGACATTGACTGCAACGACCTGGACGATGGAATTAATATGCTGTTAATAATTTATTTAATCGCGCATACGCGGATGCTCGGATCAGCGCTGAAATTTTCCGCGCTGCAGCGTTCCAGCGTTTATAAATCTATTTTCAATTTGTTAGTTCTCGCTGAGGATGATCAAGAAATAACAGACATCCGCTTGCGTTAAAACAATGCAATGGTCTCGACTACTCGCTGCAACGCTTTGGCCATGTTGCTACGTTGTGCCGGCAAACATTTCGAATTCATCCCGTGGATCACGACGTGATTTACAATGGTTCGGTCGACTGTAAATTCGTACGTAAACGCGGCCGTGTCAAGCCTAGGAATGCAGAACGCGTGTTTGCGTTCACTCTAAAATCTGGTGTCTTACCTGGTGTTCCCTCTCGTCTTCGTTTGCTCCGCGTTGCCTTCGTTCCCAGGACGATCCTTCGTCCTTTTCCGCTCCGTCAACGTCGTCGCGACGTATTCGTTAACCGTGGAGCAGGGATCGATGCTGCGACTCGGATTTAGAGCGAATATGCAGCCTGGTAGATGCGAGCGACTCGTGCTCGCTCGTTCGACGGATCTTGGACGTAGGGAAGGCTGATTTCTTCTATCTTCGTCGAATCTTCGGAAACTCGTGACGCGACTCTATCGCACGATTGACAGATGCAAGCGTTGTTCACCCTTTTCCTCTTTACATTCGATAAATTCGATATTTCTGTTAAAAATAACAGTAAAATTATTCTTTTACGGGTACTCAGGAAGATATATCAGAAGCGCAATATGAATGGCGAATTGAAATATTGGCTAATTTAATTTATATGCTAAATTAAAATACAATTTTTATTGAATATTTAAATTTACATATTTCAACGTTATTGATTGTTCGCGAGGAATGTATTGTTAAAAATTGCCAATGATAAAAGTACTTTAAATAATTTGCTCCAATAAATAATAACTTTAATTTGTAACTGTCTGTAGTGATGGATATCGTTATACGTTGTAAAAAAAAATCTGTTGGCAGAATCCGTTGGTACGTGTTATTTGACGCAAAAGATAAAAAGTACTTATGATAAATGACTCGGAAGTAATGACCGATCCACGTTTAGTTTCCGTACTATGTCCTCTGCATATCGGGCATCGATTCCTTCACCGTTACCGTTCGGTTTCCGAACTTGGAACGATTACGCTGGGATCCCGGCGGCTCAAGTCGAAGATATTAAACGATTTCGTTTCGCGGCTAAATACTTGCGGATATAGTCGGGCTCACTCCGAACTCGATTAAAATGTTCCGAAACTTTGCTGGAAGGGTTTAGCTCCTCGCGCGCCCGTGCCCGTGGGGCTCGATTCGGATGAGGGTTGCGGTGCAGCAACCCGTAGGAAATTCACGAAGACGATCGCGAATGAGCGGGGTCGGCGATCTCGGGACCGGGGAATGAGTCCCGTTTGCCGCGGGCCGAGCGCGAGCGGCCAACTTGGCTTTTATAATGAAACTCTTCATGGTCGGTAGTAGAAGTCACCGCAAGTAGTTCGCGGTGTGTCAAGATTTAGAGCAATAGTTGTTACGACCAAGTTCTCCCTTTCTGGTCTTCTACAACTGTGGCGACTTGCGGCATTTTCTCAGAGCCTGCGCTGCTCTCTCTCTCTCCTCCCTTCTCTCTCTCTCTGTTCTTCTCGTCTTGCCGTTTCCGTCTTACCGTAACTTCCATCCCGACCTCCGCTATCGAATCCAACGTGGCACAAAGAGCCACTTTCTGGAAACATCCGTATACGCCCCCTAGGGAGGAGGTGAATCCTTCGGCATGCTCGAAAGCGGGTTAACTGTTGCTCGCTTTCGATTACTGCTCTGTAATTGAATGCTAAGAGAGTACCGTTAAAATGATCGAAGTTTTTAATTTTGATATTTCTCTGATACCGATTTTGCCAATTAAATTTCCAATTTGTTTCATCAGTCATTTCACAATCGTGCGTTTCTTATTCATACTTACATGCATTATTTGTAGTATATAAACGTAATTCAAATACAATTTAACGACTTTATACGAGCAGATAATAAATTTCAGGTGTTCTTTGGTTTAATTATACGAAAATTTTAATATAAAACGTACGTTTCGACAACACAGAGTCTTCATCAGCGACTTACAGTATTTTAGTGAACCATGATTTTAACCAAAAAACTAGTGTTTTATCAAGATCAAGAAATTCAAGAAATCTTGTCTTGATCTTGTCTTGATTCAAGACAAGATCAAGACAAGAAATTGGAAATTGATTTCAAGACAAGACAAGAAATTGTTATCAAGACCAAGATTTTCTTGACAAGAAATCAAGAACTTTCTTGAATTTCTATGACGATTGTTCATTTTTAATACTTGAAAAAATAGGTTTCAACTGTTTCAGTTATATTTATTATAATAATATTATAATTATTATAATTATTATATTAATTATCATTAAATGTCACAAGAAATTATTTATGTCAGGAATTTAATAATCTAAAATATTCGCTATATTCGGCAGTAATCTCATGATATAAAAAATGATTTCAGAAATATTTTTAATCTCTTCTTTTTACGCGTATTTCAATTCTATAAAAAGTTTTTATGATTCTGTCGGGAATTTTGATAATATTAACGTAAAATAGATGTGCATTTTTTAAATTGTAATATGTATAAAAAAAACAAGAAATTTCAAGAAATTCAAGATTCTTGAATTCAAGACAAGAAATGCAATATCAAGAAATGATCGAGACAAGAAAACTAAAGTTTCTTGTCTTGAAAATCAAGACAAGACAAGAAATGCTTTTCAAGACAAGAAATCTTGTCTTGATGAAACGCGAATCTATTAAGTACAATGTAAATCTCACTAGCGCAGCAGCAATAGGTTTCTTTTTAATTACTGGACTCGACCCGTTTTTGCTATTAAACGAAGAATACATATCGGAATTTTGATCTTGATCGTGCGAAAGAATTTTAACACTTTGACAAATCACTATTGCTTCGTCGAAAGAACGT
This sequence comes from Solenopsis invicta, assembly GCF_016802725.1. Taxonomy (NCBI): domain Eukaryota; kingdom Metazoa; phylum Arthropoda; class Insecta; order Hymenoptera; family Formicidae; genus Solenopsis; species Solenopsis invicta. The sequence goes on along the minus strand of NC_052674.1, from coordinate 8,702,293 downwards.
ACGTTTTATATTAAAATTTTCGCTCGAATAAATGTATAATTAAGAACACCTGTAATTTATCATATGCTCGTATAAAGTCGTTAAATTGTATTTGAATTACGTTTGTAAATAAGCGAGCTTGTCCTCTACACTTTGTTATTGTAATACATAGTTTTATCACTTAATTGCGATTCTTTTATTTCAAGCCACAATACGTTGAATAATTTCTGAAATAAATGCGCGGTGAAAAATGTAGACACGATTTAATCGAGTCGTGTCGCTCGAGGAAAGTTGAAAAGAAAGTCACGCGAGAGGCAGTTTCAACCCCTATTACGAGTATCTACAATTAATTCGACGAAAACGAATAGCGTGTACGATATGTCGCTTTTAGCGGCGGATGAACTAATTCCCAAGTGGCTGTCGCGTACGCGTAATAACGCATCTCTCGCTCGTGCTCTCACCTGTCGTGATAAAGATACTTTATGCGGCGAGACGCGTGGCGCGGTAAGTCCCATATAGTAAAGACCGCACGTTTAATTAGACGCGCGATACACAATCAAAATTACGCGCGCAGCCCACGGCGCGACGTGTAAACATGTGTTCGCATAAATCAGAACGCTAAAGAGATTAGCCACGTGTCGGGTCACGCGCGTCCGCTAAAGATACGTGGTACACGACCTTCTGTCTCCGGCCGGAAAAGCTATTCCTGCGGAAAAGTGACCTACGTCGGTGTCCCGCCGGTGGTTCGCCACCATAGTGATACCCGAGCCGCCGTCGTCGTTACGCCTTCTCCCGTTACATAACTTTTGAATTTCGCAGAATCTGCCGGAAGGCCGGGATTGTCTCGCTTAATGTTGTCGACAAACGTTACCCTTGCTCGAACTTTGGGGAATCTCTGGACATACTTCCTGCGAGATACGGTACACAATCTGATTTGCGGCCGTAGATTAGTTCGCGCAATCACTTCAGGCGCTCTGTCAAGCTAATTTGTGAGCCTGAAATTACAGAATATCTCGTTTTTCACATGATTGTTTAATGACAGAGATTTTGGCAGGTTTAATATTAATTTTTTTGTCTTAAAATCTCACTGTTATAACCACTCTCTTATACATTTTACATGTCAATTTGACATAACAAATTTGACGAATGATCTTCTAAGATGAAAAACTTGATTATATTAATGCACATGCAAAAATTTACTGTGCATAAAAAATTCTAAAAATTTTGTAACTTTTAGTTTCGCCATTAAATATTTACATTAGATACTTTTCAAATATATTTGAATTTCAAATTTTTTTAGAGTTTAATGGAATACTTAAAAAATACTTAAAATATCTTTTTTGTTTCACGTACCAAATGTTTAGTAGAAAAAGGAGATTTCATTCCAATTTAAAGCGCGTATTAATCAGAAATTTTTCGATACAAACGATGGAGCTTACGTTTTATCTCGCTGGTTGATTTCACAGGCGGGGAGATTTCGCCGATTAATCTTCGAAAATATTTGACGGCGGTAAAGTTCTGATCGAAGAAACGTCGTGGTGGTAGTAGTGACGGTCTAAAATACATGCGCTTCGTATATTCCTGGAGTAATACTGATTGGCACTTAACTACGCACGAGTTCGTCGCCCTCGCGCGGCGAAAGACTCGGCGAGTATCTGCGCGACAAGTTGGGCGCTTCGACGAGACACGATGAAGTTCGATCGAAACTTCCGGGAACACTTAAGAACGCACCTTGGCTTCCGCCAAATTCGCGGCGCGAGTTCCAGCTGAGAGTATGTCTTACCCCGGAACGCGGGACGTGCGTAGGAAGATTGACAGAGGTAGGGGGAAAAGGGAGAGCGCACACTACGATAAAGTAGCACGTAATTTTCACGAGTTGCAGAAGTTGCGTGCCGTCGAAGACAATCGTCTCTGTAATTGTCAGTAACACGGTCTCGCCCTTCACTGAGGAGATAATTCCATTTCAAATTCATGAAATGACACGAACTTACCAGATTTTTTCGTCCTCTTTTTATCAAATATGTAGATAAAAAGAATGTATTACGTGTGAGTAAGAATTCAAAGCTTCAACTTCAGATAATTGTTTGTTACAATTAATTATACAATTTTTAGTATTGTGTGATGCCTTATTAAAAAAAATAATAATAATAATAAGATAAAATACAGTCATTGACAAAATGATTAGGCATCCTATTTATTTAACAATTTCTTCAATTAAAAGGAAATAAATAACACTATCTTTATAAATGTTATCGAAAAGCAAGGATGCCTAATAATTTTGTCAATGGCTGTAATTATAAAAGTATATTTTTCATAAGTAAAGTAGGTAAATATCTTTCAACGGCGAAAGATTAAGAATAAATCTACCGTGTATGCATTATGATTCTAAAATCTAAGATTCTAATACTACGGATAATTGGCTGTTGCAATTATAATTATGCAAACTCCTGGTATTATGTGCGCAAAAGGATTGGCTTGTTAAAAAAAAAAAAAAAAAAATTAAAAAAAGAAATAAATATTTCCGGCCGTGGAAAGTGAGCGTTTACTCTTTCGTCACGGTACGTTCGTTTTCAAACGGGCGGGCTACGCCTTTGAAGCAAGGCATTCTCGCAGCTAAATTTTAATGAGCGACCGTGCAGCGCGCTGCTGTATGCATCTCCTTAACGCTCCGAACTTTATGCACATTTACCGAGCGCGGAAAAAGTAAGCTCGGGATTGTTATTTCGTCGAACTTTAATTTATCGAGACAAATATTATTTCCAGTCGGAGCTATCGTGGAGAAACTATTGATTTATGTAAAATTGCAGTATACGTTGCATTTAACTGGGCGCGCGCTTGCATCGTTTGAAGTCACCCTGTCGTTTCAATGGGAAGCACAAACGCGTGCTTCGCTTCTCATTGCGTATGTTTTGTTCCTAACGGTTCCAAAGCTTTTCGCTTTAAATTGTCGTCAACAGCTTCCGACTTCAAAGATATAAAGACGTAATGGTAAACGGGGGTAGCTTGCAAAAAGAAAATCACATCCGAGTGAGAGATCCTTTTGCATCCTTGCGTTATCTGCCAGCTTTATATAGAACCGTCCGTAGATTGTCCTCGTCATTATCGTCCGCGGGAGTGCATTAGAGCGGAGAGTACATTTCGGGAAGCGACGAAACGTTTCTACGTATCCTGATGGTTGTTAACTTTCCGAGTTAGCGACCGAGATAAGAGCCGGCCGGGTACGGTATGGTTGAATAGGCACTTAGGTTCGAGTGACGATGGGCGTCTGTGCAAATGTCTCTCGTCTCTATGACATCTCATTTCCCATTAGCGTGTATTAGGAAAATAACGGCGTTGCGAGAATTGCAATAGCAAAGTACAATTAGCGCCGTACCGTAAGGCGTAAGTTGAAATTCTACGTCCGTAGAAGCGGACCGTATAATTCATAAAAGCAACTCATCACGCAATCTCTGATTTGATAACTAACGTATGCGTGTGCTATCGGTTGCGCAATCGCGACCCGGTATTAGAGTAAAGTGACGATTAATAGATCCGTTATAGAGGAACGGCAACGCGTGCGCTGCATATGTATTCGATTAATAATTCATTATTTGCGTGTGTATCAACTGATTCTGTAATTACTGGGCAAATAGTAAAACGCAAATACGCGCGCCGATTACCCACTCGATAGAAACTTCGCTACGCATTCGGACGACCTGCAATTATTCGGTCGACCGGCGAGATAAATTATTCAGCGTGCGCGAAAGAGTCCTTATCGCGCGAAGCCATTTGTCAGATACATAATGATTAGCGTGGCATAAAATTCGTTAGCTCCATGTTTTGCAAACGTATATGAAACGCCATGTCACGTAATGACTCCAAATTGATGTTGCTGAAGTGTCGGACTTTGCACTCGATGTGAATTATCTTGTTTATTTACGGCTTTCTGCACGTTGTACGGAATAAATTTCGATGTATATATAAATATTCATAAAAGCGCAAATGTAAAATGTATTTCAAAAATTTCTGATAAAATAATTTCATGAATAAAATAATTACGTATTAGGTAGAAATTTATTTAATCTTTTGTATGTAATGATATATGCGTTTCAATTTTATGCCGTTTTCATTGTGTTAAAAAAAATTAATACAAACTGGAATAAACTGGTACCATTCATGTTATAATTTTGAATAATATAAGAATTTTTGTGAAATTCAAGTTTAATAAAAAAGATGGTTTATTTGTGGGAAATAAAAAATAAAATTATAAAATTGTACACGCTGTATTCAGAATTGGTGCATATTGCGATTCATTTTCAAACATTTTTTCTGGAATAAATTAAATTACGACTTTGATCACATCAATAATTCTTTTTTTTTTTTTTTAAATTAATTTCCTGTGTTAACTAATTCAATTTACAAACTTTATAATTACACTAGAGTTTAAATATTTCATTGCATTTTGTGTTAAAAAAGAAATGTAAATATATAAAAGGTTTGAAATTGTATTACTTTGCCTTATAAATTTAAATATAAATCCAGTTAATACTAGCGAAGTATGTATGTCACGGACAGTTGGTACAAAAAAAGAGAATATTTGAAAAACTACGATGCCAATCGTGATTTTTCGTTGAACACTATTTCGCTGAAAGTGCAGTTTATCGTTCCCGTTGGCATCTCGAATCCATTAAGGGTTATTTCGCATCATGTAGGCTCTTTGAAGAATAATCGTGTCAAGTGAGTTACATAACTTCTGTCCCCTGTGTAGACTCAGTCCGGTGAGCCGAGATCAAAATTGCGTTCACGTATTAGTCGAATTTAATGTCAGGAGGGTTAGTTTTAATCTTTCGGCTCACCGTGATATCATTATACTGTCGTAATATATATAAAATGCGAACTTTTGCATTTAAATGAGATGGCGGGATGTGTCGTTATTTCACCCGTGGAATTATTCCTCACGGGAAATATTTCCATTTCGGTTGAGAGAGGGATGTAATAATCGTTTCCCAGGAATTGCATCGATTGAGTAACAACTTCGTATGATTTCTCAGATTTCTTTAGATAAATTAATCTACTTAATTTCCGGAAACGAAACACTTTCCCGTTACTCGTGGATTATTTGTTTAAACCGGGAGATCGAGAAAATCGTATCGAGATCCCGCCCAACATCTAATCCACACGCCGCGATCAAGGTTGAATTTACGTGAGACTAATTAATTACCCTACATAAATAAGTGAAGCGATTAAACCCCTTAATAAGAAGCCTACCTCCCGGCATGTTTATCCCGCTTGGAAGATTGCAATTTGCAAACCGAGCACGGTTAAGACTTAGGTGGATCGCGGTGAATTAATTTTAACGTCAGCTGCATAATAATTTAAGAACAATCTGGTAATGAATTTATCGTCTTTGATAGTACGGTCCTCTCAATGGTAGATACATCGGATTATATCTCGACTGGCCTACAATTGTCGTCGTCCAAGCCGACGATTGTCCGTGCCTTTGTAGAATTTTTGTGAGAATAATAATTAATAATTAGCCGGTTTACTAACTTATTCGATGAATTGTTACGTAATCAAAAAGAAATGTTTTATCTTAAAGCCAAAGTGAGCAAAAAATTGGAATTTAAAGAATTTGCAGAACGAGGCGTTTTATTAAACAACTCGTATAAATGTAATGCGACTGGTGATGAGAAAGAAAACGTTGTTCCGAGCGAGTTAATTGTGATTTGCAAAAGAAACGATTGTTTAAATAGAAGTCAGATTCATGCATAGATAATCTCGAGTCATCATAATCGATCCTCTCTTGAGAGGTGTCGTTAGGACGTTTCAACGTTATGATCAGTCACGCGACAATATGAATATATAATGAGGCAGTTATTCCACGCGTTTGAAGCTTTTAAAATTAAACCCGTTGCATTCGGTGCAGCAAGATGCGAGAGCAGCGTGGAAGAGGGATAGACGGAATAGGGGGCCAATTATTCGCGAGAAAAAAGGAAATTTCCCATTAAGCTGACTTTGTTAAAGCCGAAACAAAATTAGCCCATTAAAACAACGGGATTCTATCGCCGATAAACCTCTCTCCGCGCGTTTCTCCGCACCGCGGTCTGTCGTATTTTTATTCCGTCTTTAAACTCGTAACTAGCTAGGCTATCGAGGGAGGATGAGAAAAGGAAGGTGAGAGCAAGAGAGAAAGGACGAGAGGGGAGGAAAGAGAGGAAAGAGAGAGAGAGAGAGGCTCCAGAGTGAAAAAAGGGGAAACATCCGGCGCGGCGTGCCATCGGTCGTCCGTTTTCAAAGCATCGACTATGGCAAAGAACGTTCGTTAATTTTAACAAGATCCCGGGCGAACGAATGGCGCTCGTTAAACAACGCCGGTAATTTAACTTAAGAAGCGGGTGTTTTGCAATGGTATCTGCATTACAACGAATCCGCGCGCGCATTTCAAACGACTATTTTGTAATTAAGCCCCTCACGATACGCACAAACGGCATTGTGCGCCGACCGATCTCGCCATACCGCGAGACTAATTAGAAAATTAATCGGTAACTTTCGCGCGTACCGATTTATCAGGCGCGAGCGTCGCGATGTAACGCAGCTAAGGGATGGGTGGGCACCGGGACTCGCGCGTTTACTACCTACCGGCTAATATACCTACGTGGAAAATTATCGGCCTCGAGCGTGCCGGAGTTTATTCGATTTAGACGCCCGCCTCGCGAGAACCCGTAAAACATCCACGGCTCGACCCGAGTAATTAGAACGGTAATTAATATGGTTTTTCCTCTCGCCTCGCGCGAGAAGCTTCTCTTCTCGGGGGGCGAACTTTAGAGCGAACCTGCGAAATAGGGTAAAAGGAATGAGAGAATGAACGAAATACCGGCGAAGATAATATGAGGGGGGGGGGGTATAAATTTTTCGTTTGCCAACACAATTTATTTATTACGCGGACTCACCAGTCCGACATCCGAGTATAATTTTATTAACGCACGTGTAATATTTTAGTTAACGGAGCATATTACTCTTCTAATAAAAATATTTGCACAAGGCCAAAATATTATATATGTTTCACCCAACCGTTTCAAAAACTGCCTGTATAAATATGATATTTCGAAAAGACAATGAATTTATACAATTGAGTGAAAAGAGACCAAATAGAATTCCGTTCAAAATACGTAAAATTTTTTATATAAAATTTGGTAATTAATTTTGTATAAATAAAGTCTTTCAGCAGCGCGAGGAAGTTACATGGGATATAAAATGCAGAAATAAACAATTAACATCGGTACTATCGAGATAGGAGAAAAAGAATATATCTGCAAACTTGATTTTGTCAGATCTATTATGTTTTATTGTAAGTCCCATAATTGCTTCATGTTGCCAGCTTTCAACGGGAAGGTATTGAATTGTGTAATTGGTTTACTCATTTTTAATACGGGGCGAGCACGCGGGGCATAAATAATCCGAGCGAAAAGGAGCTATTGAACACAGCGAACGCAAACGAAAGGGAGAAACGAGCCGATACTCGTCGTTAATAATCTAGCTTCGAAATTCAACATCGATAAGGGCCAGTATAGGCGGCGGGCATTTTGTTACCCGCAGCTTTTCATATTCTCCGTGGTAACGAGATCGCCGCTTTTATCGACTTTATTTCTCTCTTTCTCTCTCTCTCTCTTTTTTTAAACCACCCTCCTCCAGCGATGCACGCTTCTGCGAGCCGTTGTTTTTCGGCCGGGCGTTTGCGCGATTCGCTTAAGCGAATTGCATTCGACTACGACACGGTCGTCACTGACGGTTATCACTGCTCCCATTGTTGTTGACATTATTCTCTTTAACTAATACGAGAGGGGCCATCGAGTTGGATTCGATAGCGACGGGGATTAATAGTTGGCGGTGATACTGCTCCATCTCCCCCCATGTCCCGCGCACACACACTCGCACACACCCTCTTCTATATATTTTTCTGTCCACATTTTTTTCCATCTGCCATAGACACGAGATTGTACGTTAATAAAAAGCTGTGCGCGAATGGACGAACGAACGAGCGAACAAATCGACGTGATAATTAATGACGGAGATAAAGAGCGAATTTTTATTCGAAAAATGTTTGCTATTGCCAGACGTTATTGCCCGCTTAGTGATGTACGAGCTATGTGCAAGCTAACGTCCCTCGTGCAACAGCGTCACGTTGCCGGATCAAACGGCATTAATTGTATGATCGTGCACGCGTACGCGCGACGGTATTTTCCATTGCGCGATATACGGCTGATTTTGGGAATTTTACTTGGCGCCGCGCGACCGCGGTGTGTTATTTATGATGCTACATTACACGTTTGCTGATTTAATCATTACGACGTTAATAATGAACGATTTTTTGGTGAAACGGCTTACGGAATATTATCATCGCAATACGAACGGGCGCCGCGTGCGGCCGAAATTCGCGGCCGAAATAATGCTGGTCGCGTACATTGCAAATGTCGTTCTTTTGATTGCGGCGCGGATGCATATCGGGCGCGGGCGATGAACCGACGAGCGCGTTTTACGCGCCCACCATATTCGAAGATTAATATTATATCCAAACATCCGGCGCAGAATGAATTTACAGAATTCAATGTTCGTAGCAGGTACACGTTACTCCGGTACCGGCCGGCATTAAATTTGTATCGCTCTCGTTACCGGTACTTCTGCAAAACTCCATTGTATTTCATTTGTAATAAATGGTCTGCGCCCTGTGTGACGATAAACACGAACCGCGTTATAAATGTGTCGTTTGTTTAGAGATAACGCTGCCGGTCTGTCGTGTACACTTGTTATAATACCGGCAAAACGTTGTTACAATCGTGCATATCTAAAATTGCGCGAAAATCCAGAACTAATCAAGTTGGACATTTTTGAATTTCGGTGTATTGCGTCGCGGGAGAAGGGACGAAATGCGATTCTCTCGTCGAAACGAATTTGCGTCGAATTGAAAATTGGTCCGTGACGTGTGCGATTGCGCCTACGGCTGTCGTCGGAGACTTTTGATCCCGAAACCGAAAAACCGAGATAGCCTGATAAAAGATTCTCGGCCAATTACGCGAATTCGATAGGGGAGATCCGCGTCCTTTTGAACGGATAATTAGTACGATGATAACCCGGCGAAGCATGGTATAATGAAACGAAAACAGCAGCGCCCGGGGTGCGCGAGGGTCGGACCACCGCCCGCGGCTACGAAATTACATGGCCACCCGATATAATATTCCCTCTTTCGACCACGGTGGGATTGATTGTGTTTATCTTTCATTAGGAACACTGACGGAATGAGGGAGAGAGGGAGGGGGGGAGAGAGAGAGAGAGAGAGAGGGAAAGAAGGACTGGAGCTGTGAATAATGAATCACGTGATTCTCCGCCGTACATTGGGCGCATACCCACTTTGTACCCCACGTAAAATCGTAGCAGACAAGAAGGCGATTCGACGACCCTCATCCGAGTCATCTGGACGTCTCATTGTTTCGCTATAACACGTATTTCGAGCGAAAGTGGCAAATAATGATATATTGCCACACGTAACGACGAATGTATCGCGTCTCTCTTGATCCACACATTATTTCGTTTTAAAACATTGCGGGATTCGTAAAAACAAGGGAAAGAGATTATTTCGTCGTTAAATTTTATATTACGAAATATACTCACGGTTAACTTTCAGAACTATCTTCTAACGCGATAAACAATTTAAAATTGGTTTTAATTTATTTTTCGAATTTTACACACTACGTGATTTACTTTTCGATGTAATATTCTTTTTGCTTTGAAATAATATAATTTTTCGAGCCCTTTGTCAGTGTGGCAATGGATACTGATAAACAATAAATTATATTGTTGCGATTTGGTAATGCTTTTAAAATCTTCTTATTGGATAGCGATAACGTGAATAAAGAGAGACATTCGAGCCGCGGATTTTACCAAAATGCGCAAACAGGAATAATGGTTGTTGAATTCAGCTTTAGTGTCAAGCCGGATTTGTTTTACGAGGCAAATATTTTTTGATATTTGAGCTCTCACGTGGTTTCCATTTCCATTCCGTTTTGATTATTTTGATGTGGCGGTTGCCGTTAGCTTTGGAAAGTAACTTATTATTCATCGGCAACTCTTGTATTTGGTTACACGCATCTAAAATGCTTTTTCTTTCTAAATTTTGGATATATAAAATATTTCGTATTTCGATTCTGCGAAGCCTTTAGTTCCGCGATATTAAAAGGTATGGGAAATCGATTATTTATTTAAGTTTCGTTATTGCGAAGTTTCCAATTTAATTTGAGCGCCAATACACACAACAGCGGAAGGATTGCATTACTTTTTAATAAAAAACTCACAAGTTTGTTTTAAAATTATTGGAAATATCGCATTTTGTAAATTCATAAGACGCTAAATTTTAAAGAGGTAACAACTCTTTTTATCATGAAGCCATTATGAAGATTCTAAGTGACACTAATAACTACAAAAATTTAATGAATAATGTAATAATCTTACGATTATATTAAGCGTATTGATATCTGACATTTGCGTAATATTATTACATAAATGTCGGACATCCTAACACGCTTAATCTGTATATTTGTCATGCTTATATTTTTGTATGACAGAAGAATTCATAAAAGATGCATTCTACTGTACAGGTGGATGCGATGGATTATAAGTCCCGCGTTTTCACTTTAGCTCTTTTAGCGGCCTCTCATATTTTTTTTTTTTTATTTTCAACAGCGAAAAAGCTACGCGACAGATATATGAGTCCTGTTAAAATGCATAAATTCTAAGCTATGATATTATATCGGACAAGCTGCGCTTTCTCACCTGTACGTTTCATTAAACTAGAATTCCTATATATATCGTCAACGTTCGCGCGCGCTGAAAACTTGGGGAAACAGATTTAGTACGATGGGCAGAAAATTGCGTCTCATCCAATTTTCCGTACGTGTAACCGAACATAGAACGTTCGATCTATCCCGGCATGTCCGCGCACCAAAAATTTCATTTCGATTTTATTATTCGCTTTTTTAAACTCACGGGAGAGGGGAATGACATCAAAATCGATCTGCCTTGGGCCACGTTAAAACAGAGAACGAGGCATTTTTCAACAGCGAAACAGCTTCAATTTCAACATCAGTTCAGACGATTTGTGCGGCGTGACAGGTGTACTGTCTAAAACGACTGTTTATCGCGCAACTTTGTCTGTGTAAACCCAAGATCGTCGGTTCGATTATCTAACGAGTTTTTGATTGAAAATGTTTTGCGAAGGAATACAATGTTATCGTTATTATTATAGGTATCGCATCACGCGGATGATACCCTAAGCTTTCGATCCCTTTGAGCACGGGGAGATGGGGAAGGGGGGAATCAATTTTGTACTACTATTAACGTTCGTTAATTACCGATTAATCGGTTTACAGCTTCTGCAACGGTTAATCGGTAAACAAACTATACTGTTAATTAATCGTGAAATGGATGCTGGAGCTTCTCCTTCGTAAACAGGCGGAATATCGATGGAAAAGACGTGACACCTCAAGTACGCATGCACAAAGTGCATTTACGTTGCATTTACGCCGTCGTTACTCTCGCGGTTGACTCGAATTCTTTAGCGGTTGCGGGCGAATTCTTTATGAGGACCTGACGCTCGAGTTTATCGGATGACCTAGTGGCCCTTTGACCTCGAATGCCCGGCGTGCATACGACGTGATGCATTGCCGGCTTTGTAGAGGCCCGTTTGCAGCGTGCAGCCATCTAGGACGATCAACGCCAACCTCTTTACGTGAACTTTACACGACGAGAAAAGCTCGACTGATACCGCTCTCCCCCATCAGCGATAAATCTTGACAGCGTTTTGAAATAATAATAGCGAAATAAGTAAAAGTCTACGCTTATTTTGCCATGCATGATTGATTGAGTCAATTATTTTCCTCGCAAAAATTTTAGGAGGTTTGCTTAAAAAGATATAAATAATATCTTAAATTAGATTGTTATTTGTTTGAATATTTAAAAAATGGAATGTCAACGATATTATTTCAGATTGATTTCTGGAAAGCTAACTATTTGCGTTAATTGAACTAAATTTGGGTTTTTATAAGCTCGCGCTATTACTGTCCGAATGATTAAACGTCAGAGGCAGCTTCACTATTTTTATAAAATATTTCTAACAATATTTTTTCCTGAAAAAGAACGAAGGTTTAATACATGAAATATTCTATCATGTTTCTATAAAATTTTGTAAAAAATTCTTTTCTATAAAAGTTTACAGTTTTATTCTAAAAATATAGTTTCTTGATGTACGCCTTTTTTTACGACTGTCGTTCTTGATGTCGCCTTTCAGAATTTCCAATATCTTATTTTACAATAAAGTTTCCTGCAAGTGTGTTTATTGTAATATTCACTTACGTGTTTAAATAGTAAATATAAATATTAAATTGGAACGAAAACTTTCTATACAACTCTCAATAAAAATTTCGTTAATTAATCGTTTTCTGCCGTTAATCTTTCTTTTTACGAGTATCAAATGTTTCTTATATTAAATTATTGAAATGTAGCAAGTTTATTTTTATTTAGAAATTGATCTGATAAATGTCCAGAATTGTACGTTTTTTTTTTTAAATACGCTCGATAATCGTTCATCGCAATGCATTTTACTTTTAATCGCGTCCTTCCGCGAGCGGGGTCCGCTTCGGTATGGCGTTTAATCTGACGAAATTGCCACTTTGTCCGTTCGTAATGAGTTCTCACGTCGCGACGGGGCATTATGATCGACGAGGGCGACGGCGGCGGCGAAAAGAAGAGAGATAAAGAATGCCGAGAGCGAGACGAATTAAGTTCTCAACTCCATTCAAACATCACTTCCGCCCCGATGATCTCATCGCGCTCCTCCTACGGTTCGATCGGCGCGCACGTTATTATAAGGAGTCATTCCTCTTTTCTCTCCCTCGGAGCCTTCCTTCTCTCTCTTTTCTTATTGAGACCCCACAGCCGCGTTACACTAATCATTAACGCGTTTTTCGCGACGTAGTCGACGATATCGAGCAAGTAGGAAATGAATAATCGCAACGGAGGGTCGCGCGAGGAGACGCACTGGTAGCGCGGTCGAAGCGTTTCCACGTTGGAAACCGAGTGGTACGATAACTCTTCTAGACTGAATCGAACGTTCGATAATTCTTCCGGATGACCGGGCGATCAATCAGTGCAAAATATAGGCGGTCCATAGCTCAAGCGTTATCGATATCATGAGAAAAGATGTGTTATTGACCTCCACCTACCGCCTCGTTTCTCAAACGTTACCATTACTGGCCAACGTTATTCCGCATACATTGATGTCGGCCAGTGACACTATATTACGTTAAACGTATCAGTAATATTTATATTACGCAAGCCACGTTCTTTTATCCGCAAGAATAACATCAACTTGGAGTTAAAAATTAATTTATAGTATGAAAATCTATAAGAAACACTTTTAATTCATAATAATTGAAAAGAAACATTTTTTTTTTTTTGTGGAATTGTAATTCAGGATACTTGAAAGAGAAAGGAGAAGCTTCATTTTATATTTCATACTTTCTTTTTCCGAACCAAAACGTGTAATACTATATAACATCGTTATATTTCCAAATATAGTTAACTTTTTAAATCTATTTTTGTTCGTCTCTCTTGTAATATTTTTGTTCATAATTTCTTAAATCAGTTTCTCGATTCTTTTTATGTATATTAGCTTATCTTTTTATCAACGTTCCCACGGTGACGAATTTAGTTTAAGCAATCGTTGCGCTTGACGCGCATTTTGCTTTTGCAGAAATTCACAGGATTGCATTGTCAACCGATTTGCATGTAGTCTCGGTGGAATGCACTCTTTTCCGTACCGAGGATGCCACATCATGGGCGTATGAAACAGTACCTCTGCCACCGCGCGCCGCACCATACTATTAATATCAAGGGGTATATTTAGATTTCAATGGGGAAGAGGACGCGAGACTACGAATCGCTCGTCCGATATGTCGTCTGCAAAGCGCAACCACTTGGGCGAATTGCAATGAAAGCGTCCTCGTCCGAGGCCACACCTCGTCGCGCATTATCCAAATAAAAGAAAAATTGACATCGATAACTCGCCCTCATGTTCTTGATAGATCGATAGCACTTTCACTTCTCTATAAGACTTCAACACTTTTAATTATTCAGGAAACTGCGTTCGTTTGTACAATCAATAATACAATAATTTATAAATCCACTTTCTGTGCCCATTTTATACTAGAGATGTAACATTCCAAATTTAAAAAAAAAAATTCCAAAGATACCGATTTTAATTCTGTGAAAGAAAAGAAAATGTTTACTTGTACATCACTGTCTCTGCAGTCGCGGAGTGCAATATTGTTACAACCGCGGAGCATTCGTTTCTAACAAAGTCGATGTCTCGCCGCGGATTTACGGGCGCCCAGTGGATCGCATTATTTCTGGAGCACGAAGCGCCGCGAACGGAATGCACTTTCTGGTTCATATTTATAATTATCACGACGACGGTTTCCGTGCGCGCTCTATGCCGTGTGTGCATTCGCGGCGTCTGCCGAGACATCCTGTTTCTTGTCTCTCCCGCGTTCGTTTTTCTCGTGTGCGTGCGAGAAAGCCCAAGATTCAACACGTGACTGGCAAACGCTCCGCGACTTCACGGATGCACCCTGCGCGGCACGTCGTCGTCGCCAAAGTCCCGGAGACGCGCGGCTACGCTCCCCTGGAAAAAGCTTCTCGGAATAATAAGTGCGCGTCTATGGTTTTCCGGTAAATCCTTAAAATATTTAAGGATTTATCCGACATTCCATGAATACGCGAAAGAACCGAAAGGAGCCCTCTCGGTACATCGTCGAACTTTTATTCAACGGAGATCGCTATAGATGGATCCCTCGTGACTCGAATTTTCTAAAAAGAAAATTACATTACCTGAAATGGAGACCGTTAGCCGTTAGTTTCTTGATATTCTTTTCGGGCTCGAAGTGCAAACATGTAACATCGAGAGAGACGATCGAAGAGAGAAATCTCTTTTTTCCGTCTTTGAATTTTATTTGTCGCAAACTCGCAACAGCCAGCTCTTCTAAGAATTTTTCAGTTCTCTTTCTTCCCTAAGAGGAAGTATCTTGTTTTCTGCGAGTAACTTGTTCGGGGAATATCTCGTTCTCAAAGAGAGGTCGATGACACGCGTTAGCTTATATAGAGAGACGTTCGGTTTAAAGGTCCATTAGATCTCCGGATGCAATATCGTTGCGACAGGTGACACACTGGATCGTAAGACGCAGATGGCGTATATTAGGGACACGCCACCCGGTATATCGTCACGAAATGGAAACACGGATAAAACACGTTTCGTTTCGATCGATCAGAAAGAGGGATAATATTATTCAACCTGAACATTCGAAAATATATGTTGCAAACATATTGAATGATGTGCAAATAAACAAATTACATGTTCCACATACGCGCGATGTGTATAAACTCTTGCAAGTGATATTTTTCCGTTTAAATCGAGATGGAAAATCTGCTATATCGAATTAAACTAATTATGGCTATATTACGTATATACATATATACAATATATTATCGCCAGTGAATTTTAGTCGTGCGCTTAGAATGAAATTTTACGATTACGTCAGTGACAGATTTAACATGGACGACTAACAAATACGAGTTCGAATTGCTTTTCCTGTCGCACGTGGTGGCCGGTATCATTCCTCTTAATGTATGTTGCGAAAAGTTTCACGATAATTACAATAATTTGACACGTTATACCGTAACCTGTTTTCTCCGACTGTGCACACAGAGAGGGAGAAACGGAGAGAAAGAGAGAGTCACGAGATGGAAAATCCATTTACAATCGAAGCTTTGGCTTAGGGTAAGCTTCAGATCGCCCCTCCTCCTCTCTCCCCATGATTTTGGTACTTCGATAACCCAGTCGTGCCAGCCGCCGGCGAGCATCTCGCCGGCGATCCTCGATCGATTTTCCTGGTATCTCCCGACACAAGAGATTAGGTCAGAGACCAGAGAAACGGGTTAGAGCACAGCGAATCGGATGCTAGCACGGCCATCCGAGTGATGAGATGATTGGCTCGCTGATGAAACCTGATAGAGCTGCCTGCTGCTTGGCCGGTCTAGCTTGGCGGATTATGTTCTCGTGCGAGAGAGCACGCTGGATCACAGCCACCCTGATCTCATCCACTTCCGTCTCGGACACCTATTCTGCTCCGCGGCCTTTCGACGTTGCGGAACGATCTATCGCTAGAAATTCGAAGATTCGCTTTCAAAGAATTTTGAAAATTGGAAATGCTATAATTTCGCCACTAGCCTAATTTTCATCACTTGTCATAATACGAGGGAATGTATTTTTTTTTTATTTTTCATTTATCACACATAAACACGCTTTCATATAATATAATACGATAGATAAACCATATCAGCTCTAGCTATTGAAAAAATCTTGCTCTAATTACATTTTCATTAAAAAGAATAGATTGTAATATGTTTTGAATTAAATTCAGAAATGTATTTTGCAACACTCCTTTTCGAAGGAGATTCTATGTATTCTTAGATATCCATATTTATTTTAATATATGTTGATATACATTTGTGTTTCTTCTTCTGAACGGATATTCATAGACGTACATCTGACCATAAATTAAATAATTTATAAGTATCCATAAATCGAGCCGGGGCATTGTCTGCCGCGAACGGATATCGAAGAAGGAAGAGAAAGCAACAAATTGCATCTAGTTGAAAACTCGTTCGGCCATCTCTCTTGACTTTCCACGACGAGCAGCCGGTCTCGAGAAAAATGACACTCTTATCTGAAAAATGGCCGGCCATAAACAATCCCGCGAATCGGTGTACGAAAGCGGGCGGGCCGCTGCTTTCGTACAGCACACGTCTTGGTATCGCTCTTTAACCTGTCGACAAAGTACCGCGTGATAAAACTCGGGAAAAATCGTGACTTCGGTAGAAAAATTACATGGGCATAAAAAGTTTCGTTCTGTCCTCGCGTAGATAAAATAATATTCAATTACCAGCGAATATTTGAGTATCACGTGTTCGCGTATTATTAAATATTATTTCTTTTGTTAAAACATTACATTCTGCGGCCTCTATTTTTAATCGTAACACGATAACTCTCACGAATTTTTCTGACGCAAGAGAGAGAGAGAGAGAGAGAGAGAGACAGACAGACAATGAGTAAACGTTTATTTATTTTATCTATGTGAGATAATAGGAGGCACAAAGACATATCGCTGTATAAATAGTGACGAAAAGTTTATTGTTCTTTATCTTGGAAATTACGAAATATTAAGATCGGGCATGATTCATAGATATTCTTAGGTAAAGGATATATATTGGTAAACAAGGTTCTTGATAAGTAAAATTCCTTGTAGAAAAAACTTTAAAGAATCCTTGTAAGAATCTTACAGGAAGAAAATGAGAAGAAAGAATACGGAGAGACATACCAATTTTCTGTAAGTTTAAAGTAAAATTTTTTTTATGCATATCACTCAACAGTTGTTTAATATTTTTTAATGTTAAATTACTCGGTAATTCTCTTAGCAAATTGAATTTTAAATCGCATCAACATTTAGCTCTAAATTAATTGAAAAGTAACTAAGTCCCATTATTCATTTACGCTTCTGACATTTAATTTGTCGGGGCGCTTTAATTTTCAACGTTAAATAGCGCGATAATTAGGTCTTAGATTAAATTCACGCCGAGGGAAAAAATCGACTACGAATTACTAGGAAGAGTGCGAATACTCTTTATAAATTTATACCTCGGTTGAGACTCGCCGGAGAATACGGAGAGAGAATGCAAACGCGAGGCGCGAAATTAGGAAAATTAATTATCGCCATAGAGAGACGTATTCCATCCACGATCCTTTCGCGCAGATACTTTTTCCATCGTACCCGGTCATCTTTGTCGTTCGTCTCCGTGGCTCGCCGAATGAAGTTTTCTCTTGGTTTTACCGTCGTCCGTAGAAGCGGAGAACGGCGGCCGTTTAGACGTCAACAGCTGCGTCGCAGCCCGCCCCGGCTGCTAGCCAGCTCTATTTGTTCCTCTTACATTCTTCATGAAATAGTTTGGTCTCGCCGTGGATATACACTGACTGTGCGCGCCCCGAGAGGGATTAAGAATATCTTTCGGCTTTCTCGTTGGACGTGCTGAGGCGAATCGGTGTTGGTTCGCGGCTGCATTAGTCCCAGGGTACTCTCCCTTCGAGTGAAGCACCACTGTGGGTCGTTTGATAAAAGGGACGAGTATGCCGTGACGACCTCTGAACTCGGAAGCGTATTCGAGGAGCGAGCGAGAGGTTGCGTCCAGAGAAAACTACTTGAATCGTAAAATTCTTCGAGATAAGACAACGATGGTATAGGATACTTTAAACATGAGAGATTTAGATAGGATAAATCGATGCGCTCGCTGAACTTTACGAGTAAGTACTTTGCGAATTGGAATACGCTCTCCTCGGACACCAGCCCGCGTTATCTGAAGCGAAAGATACTTGTGCGAGAGCAGCCGGAGAGAGATCTGATTGGTGGACCTACGTGATATTTTATCGTTCATTCAGACTGGTTGATTGCAGAAACAAAGAGAAATATTCCGTGTTTCTGCGTGAGCTTTTCTATTATCCGAATCATGTGAATCGATAATGGATTGACACAGGAAATATAATCAGAGAATATACGAGGCATATTTGAAAAAAAATATACCATTAAAAAGACTGAAATGTGTCAATGAATAATTTGATAACATAGCTTTAATAATAGGATTTTTAATAATATATATAAGATGATTCTTAATAATTTGATAAGAATTAAATTCTCGTGACATATTAAAGAGGAATTTCTAAATGTGTATTATATTATATTCATTCGGCATGGAATAAATAATGGTGAAAATAATTGGACCATTTTTAAAATAAGGATTGGTATCGATATTGATTGATTTCTCAGATGTCAGATGTAAAATACTTATTTATTAATACCTGACGAAGCAAATATATATATATAAATTTATGTCGCATCCATTTTGTCACAGATAAACATAAATAAAATTCTTCGATTTTTGTCGCGCAATACTTTTCGAAAATTCACTAATCGAGTAATAGTACTGTATCTTTAATTCGCGTTTCACGAGCGCGAATGTCAGTCATACGTGACGCACTAATTTTGGCACATCTCCGCTGCGATACTTTCACGTAAATGTTGCTTTGGTCGATCCGGATATAATTTGACTTCTTCCTTTCGCGAGAGCACCACCGAATGGTACGCAACAATTGTTCTAACAAGGGTTTATTCATACACGCGCGATTTGAAAGTAAGGACACTTCTCGTTCTCGAGACCGACAAGCCCCGAGCCTTCAACGCATGAATTGTACTAATTTCTGACGCGTATTTCCTCCGCTATTGTGAAACAGGCACACAATCTCTCAGCCGAGAGAGAGACCCAGGCGACCCGTTCTCGCCTGGCGGAAACTCTCTTACGCAATCACTCCAGCAAACACGCGCATGTGTGCGAATACTTTCCTCGTACAGTCGGCAAAAAGAAAGAACACTTTAATCTTCGTTCTCGATAACACGTAACACTTATATCACAGATAATGAGCGCCGCTACGCCTTGGCCGCATTCGCGGCAACGGAATCCTGGTCGGGCTTAGTGGGCAGTGGCCTGTTCGCCATTTTGCTAGTGGATGCGGACGTTTGAAGTTCCGATAACTCCGAGTAGAGATGGGCAGTTGCATCGGACGGCTCGGCGTATTCGCATAACAGTGAGTTCGGCCTCTTGTTGTTCGTCTTGCCGGACGTGCCGAGGATGCTCTCACCGAGAGCCTTGAGGAAGTTCATCGGTTTGGCGGATTGATTTCGGCAGCTCGAATCCAGCTTTGGACTCTGCGGTGGCCCGCAATCGTCGTCACCGTAGCCGAGATTTCGCGGAGGACGATCATTGCCGACGAGATGATCGTTCACCACATCCGGTGGCAACGGCTGCGGCGCCCTACCGATCAGGCTCTCCAAAAACGGTTGTGACAATCGACTTGTGCTGGGCACTGTCTCGTCACCCGGCAATTCGGCGTACAGATGATTTTGATCGGTGGTACGCTGGTCGCGTGGCTGCGCGTACTCGGTGATGAGTGGTCTGGTACGTAACCCGTTTGGCAGCAGCTTATCCAAAGACGGCGCTCTGGTGCCAATGTTCACGGACGGTTTCGGCGCACCGCGAGCCCTTCTGATCCTCGGCTGAATTACGTCGTACGCATTCTCCTCTCGATCGTTCGCTGGTTGCCGATCGTTGTTATTGTTACAACTCTCTTCGACTTTGATAAGATCGTACAGGTGCTCGATCATGTCCCTCGCCTGGCTGTGATTGTCAGGATCGTTCAGTCGCTCCTGGAGATCTCTCAGGTACTCCTCCGTCAGCTCCTCCGGCAACGTCTGCGTGGCCTTGTTCTCCGTATACGGATAAACGGCACCTTCCTCGTCGTCGTCCTCCGTATTTTCCGTCCGAGTATCCATTTCGAGAATTCTAGTCTCCGCCTGGAGACCGGCGTACTCGTGAACACTCAGCCTTGATATCGATCTAGCGGACGTCGCGGCGGTCATGCCGTTGCTGGATGACAACCAATTTGACAGATTTATCAGCGAACCGGATGCCAGTTTGGGGCAGACGCCGCGACGACGCATATAGAGAATTCCTGAGGATAAGATCACGACAACGACAACGAAGACCGCTACGACGCAAACAATGACGATAATCCTCTTCTCGCGTTCCAACTGTTCCGATTCACTTATCTCAATGTCGTAGAACCCTTTCTGCCTTGGATACATGTGAGGACCTACACTGGGCGGAGTGACGCTCGGTTTCGACTTCGACAACGTCCTCTCGCAATAGACGTCGCGATGCTGCTGCGTGCATATAAGTTGCGTGAAGTTCCGCATAGACATGTAGCCCTCGGGCAGATCGAAGCAATTTTTCGGGACGTTAACGATCATGCAGTAACTGGAGTCAATCATCCATGTAACCGAGCTGTTGCGGCCCGTCACTTCGCGCATCCAATTTTCGAGATTGCAACTACATTTTTCATTGAAGTAATTGTTACCGACGCGCGCCGAATTCACGCTCTGCGAGATCGATGCCGCAAACCGAAGAGATCCCGGCGATGCCTTGTGTATGCGATTGTCCGTAAAGGAAAATTCAAAGTTGGGCGCCGAAGTGGCACCGATTTCCGCTTTAATCGCATCATCTTCCAGCGTATCGAAAACATTGCGGTCGATCGCTATGCGGTTCCATTGATGCAGCAAGATTGAGCCATGTTTCAGGTGCTTAAATTCGTTGTTGTTAAAGGTGACGGTCGCTGCCGATGTGTTGATAGCACCAGTGTCCACCTCGAACAATCTAAATAGAGAAAAAAGAATACAAGAAAATAAGAAACATTAAAGCACCCGCTAAAAAATATTGAGAATTGAAAATAATAAATCGAAGATAAAATAATTAAGAAATAAAAATATATTTAAAACGTAATTTAGAAATATTGAATATGATTCTGTTTTTTTCAGAAAAAAATGTCTAGAATCTTTCATCTTTATAAATTTCTGCTGCTCTCTCATAGTAAAGATTTAATTACTGTAAATTTAATGCCAATAACCTGGAATGTTGAATCGTGAGATTATCGTGTCCTGCTCTGAAGGCTGCCGTGTTGATATTCTTGAGTTGCACATCGACAAACTCGAGGCTTTGAATAAGGGCCCTGTCGCTGAAAGCGCCAGTTTGAATCTCCTGGATAGATGCGTTGCTAATAATCACATTGAAAATGGTCATGGCACAAAAAGCATCCTTGCGTATGACTCTTATCGAAATGTCATCCATGCGAATTTCCGCGATAGCCGAAGGAAACACCGCCGTGGGTAGCTCCTCGAGCATCACATTTTGGAACATAATCTGTATCAAAGGAAATTCATACGAAACTGTAATTATAATATATTATCTATATACGGTTTATAAGTCTATCGACTTTGAGATTTAATTAACCGACAATTTGTGCCGATACAAATTGTATGAAGCGCTCTCAATCCCATTTAGTGACATTCAACACGGTGCATTACAGAATAATATTATATAATTTATTCATGTTGACGTGTTATCCAATATCACGAATGAATAGCATAATGTAACTGGGATGCGAATATCATGTCAGATACATCGATATCAATATCAGTTTAATTTTTAAGATAAAATGAATATAGATACGCGAGCATTGTTTAGTGGCGTGTAATAACGGCGGGATAATTCTCAAAATATCCAAAATATTGTACAACGAAAATACCTTGGTCGCTGGTCCATGTCGTCCGGATTGGGGAGCCTCGAACTTGAAGGCGTTGTTGGAAAGCACCAAGGACGACACCACATTCACCTTGAGCCACAGCAGCCACGAGAAGGCGTTTGGTTTTATCTCCACCTGTTTGCATCGCGATATTGAAACGCTCAGCGTACCTTGCGTGTTCCGAAAGGCGTAGCTCTCCAGGATCACGCTATTGCATTCCGACACCTCGAGATGCGTGTTGGGTGCGGCGATATTCTGAAAGGCCTGCCTTTTGGCGACCACGCTGTTGATTCCCGAAACGTGCACGCGTTTCAGGGGCACACCCCCGCCGAAAGCGCCCGTTTGTATTCTCAGTTCTTGGCAGTGAGAGACTTCGAGTTCCGCTGCCTCCGGCGGAATGGTCCCTTCCAGCAACTCCACTTTCTAGATTGAAAATGAAAAATAGAATATAGTGTTATTGAGCCTCTTATTGTGTTTGCGATTTACAGTTTACACGTTAACAAGTGCAATTAAAAAAAAAAAAAAAAAAAGATTGCAACGCCGCACGGCATCGATATTTTACCAAGGCCGTGTGCCTCGTCATCCGCCTTCGCTATCCAGATTTACATCTTGGTTGCGTAATGCATATCACAACAAGGCGACTGACTAAGACCGTTTTCCGGAAGCGTAATAAACGCGTATACGTTATAGACGTTCCTTTACGTTAAGAACTTCACCATGATTTACGATAGTTTTGTCGAGGATTATTGCACTATCAAAAACTACAATCTTGTATTTTAAGGTAGCACAAGAGAAGATGGTTTTGACGTTAAAATTTACAGCATATCGTTTAATTCAAATCGTTTAGTTATTTTAGAAATTAGTATCGCAAGGATGTTGTGATAGTGACGTTTTAATTGATTTAGATACGATCTCGTAAATCATCAAAAGAAGAAATTCTGCTTGTTCATAGTTCTTAAAGATGACTAGACAAGTAGTCAAATCACAAAGTATTCATTCTCATTAAATAATAGAGTTTCATCGGGTTTAAAATACAATATTTCCAAGAGTCCCACGTTGACTATCTGGCGGCTATTTATAGGTTTATCTCGGCACCAGTTTGTCGGTATGTTGCCTGAAAGCTAGCCCGATCGTACGTGTCACTCAGAATTCTTAACGTCTCTTTTAGTTTCTCCCGACATTACATCAGAAAGGTCGATTGTGTGATAAGCTTTCTAAAAGAGATATATATCCTGTGCACCCTGGTGCGGCTGCAAAACAACTGTGTGCGCCGCTGAAAATCGCTGAAAAATACAGAGGACGGAGAAATATTCAGTAACCAGTTTCACGAACGATAATCCGAATCTCGTAGCCGTTCGTAAAATCTGACTTTGTTCGAAAAATCCAATCCTCGTGAGATATGAATTTTTGACGCGATCCATAAATAAATACTCTGAATAAACATCAACGCCACGCCGTTCCAATTTTTCGTACACCATGGGGATGAGATATCCTTTCTCGTGCGTATTAGAAATTATTTATTCGTTTCTATTTTTAGATCGGAGCTTTGTTTACCGTGATGCACGTGAGCGCATCCGGTTTCTCCCGGCACCTTTGACCCACCCGACAACTAAATCCGTTATCTGAAGATATTTTCGTCTGAGATATCACAACGCTGTTTATACAGGGCACGAGTTAAATATGTTCGGAAGATACGACGTGTTAAGCGACATGTTAAATAATCTTAACTGCACGATAAGTCGATTCATTATAATGTCTTCCGCGAGGCGTGCAGGAAAGAGAAATGTGACAACGGATGTTAAGGTGCAAACATTCAGCGATTGAATTATTTTGTACGTGTCGCTACGCGCAAACACGGGATAACTTTTCTTACAACTCATGCGTTCGCTCGCATCATCAAAGACTTGATCTAGAAAAGTATATTACGAGCTCTAATATCTTTGTTGAAAGGTATATTGCTGCGATTAATAGAACTGTTTAATATCATAGGCGCCGCTTGATATTTCTTTTTCTCGTTCCAAACAATTTTTCACGCGTAATAAAATTTCCGAATAAGTTACCGAAATGGACGGAATTATTACTCTCTTCCCGTTTGGATCTCTTCCAGATTCGAATGCGCTCGATGTTTACTTTTCGTAGAAAAGTATTTTTCCGTGCATCCCAGTTTATTTTCACGTTTGACTTCGGTCTGCGCGAAAAAATTCATACAGACGTAAACCGCATAATGCGGCGGCGCGCAGGCCCATGTTGGTTCCTTCAAAGCACCGGAAAATCGTTTCAAGAGTTCATTAGAACGCCGATGAGTCATGTCACTGTTCGCGTTCGTCGCGTCGAGTAATGCGTACGGTTCGACTTTCGCATCCCGTCTCTTTGGTTACAGCACGGGTAACACGAGGCTCCGGTTTATTCTTTCTTGTTTTGTCGTCTCATCGTGTTCGATCCACCATAATTCGCGGTTTGATTTCAACCGAATGAGTTACCCTTGAATGCTCCTTAATGGAAAAAAAGAGAGAAAGAAAAGGGCACTTAATGTCGATGTCGTATATCTCGGATTAATGTATTATAGATGTCGAGCGAGAGGAGTGAGAGAGGGAATATATCGCGATTACGAGGGCATGCTATGCCAGGCGATCTCGTCGGATCACGGTGACTGCAGCTTCATTACGACTCAGATTATCCCGACAGGTACGGTCTCCGATAATATTGGATTCAGTTTCACGACAGCATCCGATAACGCGT
Source organism: Solenopsis invicta (assembly GCF_016802725.1). Classification (NCBI taxonomy): domain Eukaryota; kingdom Metazoa; phylum Arthropoda; class Insecta; order Hymenoptera; family Formicidae; genus Solenopsis; species Solenopsis invicta. Next base: position 8,677,251 of record NC_052674.1, on the reverse strand, counting down.
ATCTGGGCAAAGCTCAGAAACATGTACTAGGCATGGTCGCGAGATTCAGTCAAAATCAATTTATCGCGTGAGATATGTATTACCAATTTGCTCGCTTCTGAAATATTCGAGTCTGAATATTCGATTGCTTTACCGAGGATTTTAATGACGATATGATTTAGCTTTCTTTCAAGCTCTTGTGAAATCTAAGCTTTTACGGAGTAAAGTGCATTGCTCTTTCCGATATGCATCGAGCTGCAATGCAAGTTGCGAATTTCCTGTGCATTAAATTCCGTGTATCACGACCATATATACGACCATATATACGACACGCTGCACCGAATGATTACATCGTGGACAAAGTAAATGTAGCGGCGCCGGCGTGACGGTTTAGTTCGTTCCTAATTAAAAATATGCGTGACTTCCTTGCGACCCGGCGCGAAAGTTCCACGCGGATAGAATTAATTAACGAAATAGAAGCACGGGGGAAAACCGCGTCGAGTGTATAAAAGCGTTCTGTGCCGCACAGCTCCTTGCACACGTATCGGATTTTGCTTTCATTGTGTATCATTGGTGATTTGGAAGCACCGCACTGTGAAACAGCTGTTGCAGTCGACGGTTCTTCGAAATAGAGAGGAACGCGGTCAGGTGCGGCGGTGGGAGGCACGAATGCTGTGCAACATGCATAAGTCGGAAAATTTGTCTCTCCTCTCTCTCTCTCTCTCTCTTTCTTTCTCTTTGTCTTTCTGTCTCTCTTCTTCCCCAATGAATGACTAAGACTGCTCCTGGAAAGTCGTGCCATTTCGTATGACCGGTGTGACTCAAGGGTCGAGACGCACGGATAACGCCGGTTATTTCTGGGTCGCGGGCCTCGGGCACAAAGAGCATCTCTCTCTCGAAGCCCCGCGTGAGTTACAAACGACGTTAAAACGCCGGTGCGAATTAATTTTGCAGTACCGGGAACGAGAGATCGCGCGTTGGCCTGCAGCCATCGTAGAATTTTCTATCATGATATTCTAGGTGGCAGTTTAATTTCCATACCCTCCCACGCTCGTCCACGTTGCGATATAATTGACGAACTAACAGAAACATTTTGTTGAATCAATTCGTGCCAATTGATGCGTCAAAAGGTTCGTCGGATGTTCAGTTGTTAAGTATTACACGATTTTTCATCGTTCGCTTTAAATTAAGTAGTCTTGGAGAAACGGTAATGATTATGTCACAGAGAAATCCGTACGGAAAGTTCGAGCTTCCGACAAATTTTCTGCCAGCTGGAGTTATTCGAGAACGGTTACTCAATTTGTTTCGGCCCGCCCTGAAACTTTAGAGCAGAATTTTTTTTAATATCGCTTCGCTTCGTTCCGCAACGAAGCGTGTCGAATCGTTTCCGTTTATCGTTTCGGTTCAGTCCGGTTCCATATGTTTGAGGAAAAACTTTCGTGAGAAGAAAACCGCGAGAGTTTTCTTCGAGTGCCAGCATTTTTACGATACATTTGACGCTAAATACAGCAACACGATTTTTAGTAATGTCTGTCTAGTATGTAAATCGATTTGAACTTGAAAATCAGTCATGTAGAATGTTTTTATTTAAGACTGACGTGCAGTTTTCTGCATATTTCCTGCAAATAAATAAATTTTCGAATTGTCAAAGTTTTTTTTAATTTTGCGACTCGATAAAGAGAACGCGTTAATTAATCTGTCACGTTCTTTGATCTGTTATCCAAACAAGTGTACACGGTAATATTATGACGAAAACAAGTCCGTAATATTGAGAGAGCGTTGCTTTCTGGTGAGAAAGCACTGTAACGTGGATCGCAACGCGGAGGTTGCAGTACAATATACCGTTAGCGAAGGGAATCTCAAGAAAGCTGACTGTCTAGAATATCGATGAATCGCAAGGGTCACATCGTCGGCGTGGCGCACGCGAGGAAACATTATTTCAACTTATACAACGCGACTGGCATGGCGCTCGCTCGGAATGCATCGGAGCGGAAATAAAGGGAGTAGACCACTTTAGCTGGATTGCGCGAATGCTGTCGGACCGTGGATCTGTGGCAATCGACTTTGTTCTGCGGCATTGAGAAAACTCGATAGTTTTGGCCGAACGCCACGTTCATGACGAGCGGAAACGGCCACGAAAACTCTGCTTATTGTAATGGTTTAGCAGATCTTGTATAGAGGTTTATACCGACATTAAAATATTTTAGCATGCGTTAGTCTTGCAAGATGAAACGATGCTGAACGATGTAAGAGTTTCTGCATATTTCTGTTAATTGGTTTCTTTGTAATTAATTAATTAGTACAGTTAGGTATTTTGCATTTTGGTTTCTTTAATGTGATTTAATGTAAAAAAAATAATTTTGTTATTCGAAGAATTTTATAAAAATTCTAGATGTCTTACTTTATTTTACTTGACTTTTGGACTATATATATAATTCCAAAGTTTACATAATAAAATGACAAAACAGTTCCAACATCTGAAATCTTGATGAAATAACACGAACTAATTTTTCACATTAATATGAAAATATATTAATGTATAATATATTAATTTTTATGTAAATATTATATACACAACTTATAAATCTTTGTATAATTTATGTGAATATGTGTCGCTGACTTACAATTAGTCATATATAAAATATAATTGCATTGAATCAGCAATAAAGTTATAGATCCACGCACGTAAAGTATTAATTGAGCAACTGTTACAAGATTATTGAGAAATCAGATCTATCGAGAACCAATCGTTACACCTGAGAAAGTGTACATGACTCAAACAAATGATCGATCAACCGCTGGCAAACATATATGTTGGATTTTTCTCCAAAGTATCACAACTCAGTAACATAAATGATAAATTTGAACGCAATTGCAGAATATATAAACAAATTCTAGAAATTTGCCTATACAGAAATATTTTTTACGTTGATTATAATTTTGCAAGATATCATTTTGCACTGTTTCAAGTGTTTGGAAAACTATGCGGAGGATTGCCGCAAAGCTCTATGTTGAATTCTCAACAGAGAAATACGCAGAAATTCATTTGAATCGTTCAAATTATTGAAACTCGTCAGATTCCTTAAATTTTGTACTTATACCGATTATACTAAGGAGTTGTTTTCTTATTGAAAAAATAAGAATAAAAATAAATTATGAATATTATCTTTTTTTTCCAATTTACATTACATATGGCTAAACGATATTACGATGTTCGATTCGATCTCGTTCTAAAAATTATAGGAAAAGATAGTAAAAAAAGTTGTAATTAAGTCAGTGCATTATGGCTGACATGGATAACGGATGAAGAAGAATAAAATGCAAGGAACGAGAATTAGTTGCGTAAAATGAATTGTGTGCGAAAATATATGAGTGCATATATTATATATCTCTATTAAATTTTTCCGTGGTCTTCGGCAATCCTCCTCTATTAATATCGAGTACAACCGACCCCCAAATTATGCGATGAGGAGCGCACCGCGTCGAATGGATAAATAATTAAGCAGCTTGGAAGTACGTGTCGCGCATGTCGATCTCGCGTGTTAAATTCACAGCAGCCAAGTCACGTACATCAAAGATCTGCCGTTTGAATTGGAATCGATAGGAATATTTGACGGCCGTATATCATCGAGGGCGACGTATTAACTTCTAATAGAAGCGTTAATCGAAACGTAGATGACGTTGCCTCCGCGTTCGTCGCCGCGACAATTCTCGTCATCCGTGACGAGTAAATTCGTTTATCGAGGTGTCGAGGGATGATCGTCGCGAGATGAATGAACCGGATGAGTGGAAGGTGCGCAGCGAAGGAACCGAAGCCTGTATGGAAGGACCCAAGTTTCCGTTTTCGTCACCGTCGAAGTTACCATGGCTAATTAGTAGTCAGGAAACAGCCCGGGTGTCTTCGACGTATAAAAATAACCCAATTCACTGTGTCTAGTTCTAGTTTGAGGTGAACGAGAGGAAGACAATCGAGTTATTCTAAACTACGGTACGAGAGAGAGATCCCTTAGACGTCCTCGTATATCTACTCTCTTTGTCGAAATTAACCGCCGTCGTAATAAGTCGCTTCTTCAATTTAAAAAAACAGAGAAATGGTCGTCACTCTTAATAGACCGACTGAGAACGATGATATTCGCGCTTTTAAATGTGAAATTAATTTTAAACTGTAGAATATACGAAATTAGATTGAGAAGTTCTCATAATTGCAAATAAAAGTTTATTTTGAAAATAAAGTATTATTATTGTATTATTTGATATGGCCATTGATACTGCGGATAATTTTGCGTAATAAAGCTGAACATTTAATACTATTCGCCGACACAAAATTATTACGTATCCTCTAATGGCGACTGTTAAACAATTCCGATTTAATTACCCGTGACTCGTTAGCGTATTAACAGATTTAAATATTATATCTGGCAATCGTCATCGCGACGATAAATTTGCTGGGCTTTCGATAAATTTATGTTATTCTCTTTTATCACGCACATTGTTCTTGAAAACTCGCCGAACTTTTTTTTAAATTATTCTGACAAAAATTTGCTGTGTTACCGAAAAAGGAATAAACTATTTTCTCTGTTGTTTCTAGACATATGCTGCTATTTAATCATCGGAATCATGTCCAATTTAGTTTACATCTAAACGCGACTAAACATATATAATTTTAACATGCGATATCGCGCAATGAATTTCTGTCTTTCGGTGTTATCGCGCGTTGCTAAGATTCGGTAGCGTTTGGCCGCGCTTTAAAGCAAACGCCCACGCGGATTTGACGCTTCGTACGAAACAAGGTACCAGCCGCAAAGTTCTCCACTAGAACCGTGATATCTCGCTCTTGCGAAGCTCGAAGCGAGGCGTTATGGCGATCGCCACGGGGAATGCCGGAAGTTAATTCGTGGAATGGCGCGATGCACCCGCTGACACTTGCCTTCTCTCGCCGCGCGCTTCGCATGGGATGAAATTACTACTCGCCCTCGCATATGCGGCCACACTAGGATACGGCCTGCCTTTGCGGACATGCGAGCGAGGCGAGCGCCATTATCCCGCCGGGGGCCTCGGCCGGGTCGCGTCAAGGGATAATTCGGTTAATTGCCGCAGCACACCGGGTACTGGATGGCCTGCGATCTGCTAAGTGCGACGTGCTAGCCGCGCGCGTAGCAATCGCTCTCGTTTCATTTCTATCGCTTTAATCTCCTGCGATCTATATCTTCTGTATTTCCGTTTTTCGCTGCGTCAATTCAAGAAGAGATTCTATCGATTGCGTCTCTTTACGTGCTCTTGCTGGAGGACATGCTTCGTCTTACTGAATAATTAAATTGATAAATATATCAATGATAAAGAGATTAAGGATCAGTCAGATAAAATGATATTATGAATCAGGGAAGAGATAAAAGTTGGATCAATTTTTACTAAGAGTGGTATGTCTTCTATTTTCCTTTCTTTACAAAATTATAAAGACTCTATTACAAATATCGCTAGAGTTTAAGGCGTAAATTTTTATCATCTTTGTTAAGAGAGAGGAGGAAAATCTTTTGTGCTACTGCGACGGGGCTCGTCTGGCATTGTACATCGATTAAGCGAAGAGAATTCGATACTGCGCCTTCTTTCAAGTGTAAAATCTTCCATTAGGACAATGGCATTCTAAATTTAAACGTGCAACGAGACTGGCAGGCCACTTCTAACATCAACTCGATCACCCTCGCGCGCACAGTCATTGGAATGTCCGGATTACGGTTTCAAACGCAATGCGGAAGACGCATGGCGAATGATCCCGAATCGAGCGAACGTGAACGTGCATACGCGCATTTACGCGATTGTTGATCTCCGCCATACACATACGGCGGGATGTATTCGTGCAGATAGGCGAGGCACTTCGCACGTGTGGCTAATCGCGATAGCTCGTGAGAGCTTGCGGGGGGGATGCGTGCGTTAGAGAGCGAGAGAGAGTTATCGCTGCGAATGAACGAAGCAGGATGTCGGACTATATCTACGCCCCCGGAGCAAATTCTCCAGACAAAGCCGGCGAACCGCAATCGGCTCTCGGATGCGCGTGCATGTATTGTGCAGCAGCGAACCGTCCTAAAATAATTTATCGTAGGGTTTACGCGAGCCGCGAGGGGGGCCGCGAGTGATAATGGCGCGTTTCGCGATCGAGATCGCGCTGGATCTTTCCCCCCCTCGCCCCCGAGCCGTTTATTGGGTTATCGAAGTTATCGGGGCCGGTAGTGTGTCGGCGAGAGCGCGGCTCCGAGATTCACGAGTACGATAAAAGATCGCTCTCGCTCTCACAATTCTCTCTTTGTAGGTGTGGCTGTAGTGAAGCTGGGAAATTGTTTTCGAATCGACGCTCGCGGCTACATGCTCGACCGATTTTAATTGTGAAATATTGCGTTGTTGGGAAGCACACGAAGGCAGGTTGCAACAGGAAACGGTCATGACTTACGGATGGCGCTCGTCGAATTTCCACGTGGAAATGTTTTTCCTAATTAGATCGCTGTCTACTATAATTTATTGAATAATCAATAGACAGTAATAGAGAGAGGCGTAATCATTCTTTGATATTAGCCAGATTTGCCGAAAGATACTGAATAGTTTTTCTTGTAAACTTACGATAATATCGTACAGAATTAACATACGAATACAAGCTGTTATTATAATTCATGAATTTATATTTCTGGAGGAAAGCTGCCTTTCTAACTTAATAATATTCTTTGGTACGTGATACCAATTGTGGTGTCTTGAGATGCAAATGTTTTAACTGTTACATATAAATTCGTAATTACCGGACACATTTGTGCATCCTGGCCATATACATATGTTTCTAATCGACTGCTACTTCACTATCTTCGCCGTACATTATAAATTCTAATAACACACATACGTCTCTCGCTCGCTACGTATACAATTTTCTATTCGCTCGCACGAGGGTCGGAAACTCGTAGAACGTCGATTTACGTAAGATTATCCCGAACACTTCTCGCCTCCCGCTGATGCAAGCTAAACCCGCATCATCTACGCTCTCTCGCGTTGACGCCCCGGCCGGAGAGATACGTCGTGAACCGAAGTGTAATTCGTTGAAAGGGTCTATTGTGAATAAATTGAGCCGAGGCGAGGTTCGGCTCGGCGTTCCATCGCGGCGCGGTTTTGTCCGCACGAAATTCCCACCGCGGTGCCCTTACCCTCTGTACCCTCGCGCCTCCGAACCCCAAGGCAACCACGTGAGTCGTCAATTTGTTAATCCACCGACAGCTGAAGCAGAAGCGAGCGTACAAAAGGGCCGTGGAGGTGCACAACCGTCCTCGAGAGAACGAAACGGACGTCGTTACGCATTGTCGTCGTCGACGTCGATGTCGTAAAATTTGAACGCATTACCCCTCGCTTCGTCGTTTTTCGAGAATACGACTCCGTTTTCTCGGATTCCCCAAAGATAATTGTACACGATACAAATTATGTACAGCGGGGTCGTCGAACGTGCGCGCGTATCTGGTGGCATCGTTTCCGTCCTAAGTGCCACTATCGTTCTCGTGCGATTTCGCGCGACGTGTTATTTTCCAGTTCCGATTGTTAGGTTTATTTGCTCCACTCGAGATGATTACGGTGGAGAGAGAAAGACAGAGAGATAGGAACGGGGAGAAACGCGAAGGGAGGAGAGAAAGAGAGACAGAGAGGAGTGGCGTTGCCAGACCGTTACAGAAAGGGCCAAACAGCGGAGCGTGCACGTAACCGCGGTTTAATCGCCGGCGCATTGTTTTCGCCGGTTTGCATTAACAGATTCAGCCGCCTCTCCGACCATAATCGCGCGATCGGCTTGTAATCGAGTTAGTCGGGAAAAGCCGCCGCTTATTAACGGGCCCGTGAGCTTAAATCGCACGCCTAAACTGCCGCCACGCCGAAATTGTTTCGGCGCAGTGGCCAGCACGTGGTGCGCCAACGTTAATTGTTGTTTCCACGTGTAATTTTGGGTCGACGACCACTGGATAACGGTACCGCGGAGCGTTCGAATTAAATCTTGGCGTTAACACAGCGCGCGATGCACTTGAAGATGAATCAGCTGCGTAGAACGTTATCGGCACAGAATTCGCGAATCGTTCTCTCTGATCTAATTTACACGCCCTTCATCAATGTTGCTTAACATCGGCTGATTCTTCTTTTTGAACTAAAGACTGAAAGGAAACTAAAGGAAACTTTCTTTAAAATATTCAACTCTAAAGTTGACATTGGAATAAAGTGAAAAAAAAAACAGTTACATTATTGCTAAATTGGAGCGAAGGCAGTGAAATAGATTTCAAATCTTCGAACACGGTGAACCAGAAAATATTCGTGAAGCAGCTGACTCAGACAATGCATCGTACCTCTACTTCGACCGTAATGGACCCTCCGACCGGAAATTACATGCACCGGAAATCGCCTAGGTTCAACCGAATGCGTGAGGACGAATGCGAAGGGACCTATCGGGTCGATCTACTTGTGCAAAGTGCCAAGCAAGTTGACTATTGTCGGAAATCTTTCCACATATCTAAGTCGCGCTAGGGTCATTGCGAGAAATTGCCTCTGTCGTAATCGGATTTAACGACGAGACGTAACACACTAATGTTAAGTACGTATCGCTTTCATATTTCAATTAAGTTTCTATATTTCTTGCTAGATGAATTTATTCCGATAGCTCGAACTGGTTTAACCTATCTACGATAAAATATACAAGAGATAAGCGAACGCTTATAAGATAAATACCTGAGGAAAGTAAATACCTGAGGCACGTAAACGAATAACGTCGTATTTTTTTTAGTAAACGTGATTGTATTCTAAGATAGTGAAGAACAGCCTGTGTATGAACTCATCCTTGCTTAACCTAATCAATTTTTATTGACGAGATAAAGAACCCGCGAGAGGAAACGTCGCATTATTTCTGTTGCGAGGGAGAAATACACGTATTCCTACACTCTTCGGAAATCGCCGTGATTTCAGTATTTGATCACAGCAGCTTGATTTGCCATTTCCGCCGTTCAAATTAGAGTGTCCTTGTTTCGATACGAGTGAACTTGCACGAGTCGGCAAGGAGTTGCTGGCCAGTTATCGTGCGACGATGCTGGTTGTACGGTAAATGGAATTAATAGCGTTGGAATGATAAGTGACGCCGTGACTGAATCTGATTTGATTACCAAGTATTTGCCGTGCGGTAGCATAATAGTGACCTAACGCTGCCAATTGTTGTTTCTGTAGACACCGTTGAGCAAGCAAAACGACTTGTCACTTGTCGTTTGGTCAATGCTCTCTCGCTTCCCGATTATATCATCCTTGAAAGCTAAATATGTTTCTAGAGGTCCCTTCTCTAAAAAAAAGAAAAATCAATGGACTCTCGGGCAACGCGTTTATTATTTTATTCTTAGGGATCGAGACACGTATCGACTTGATTCATCGACACCAGTCACTTTGCTGTCTGTCAATTGTTAAGGACACCGGGTACACGTTGCTCTATGCGTCACGCCTACTCACAATGTGATAGACATTATCGGCGGCCTGACGAGAATCACCCTCGACGATTTAAAAGATGTACGAAATTACGTTAAAACTCACGAAAGAATCATATCGATTATACTTTATTCAAACAAGTTGACGTGATTAATGCATCTAAATATCTACGTTAAAATATTGAATTAAAAATTTTAAATTTTTATATACGAAATATTTATGTATCGTTATATTTTTCAGCATAAATATTGATTTGACAATGAGCGATTTGCGTTAATCCGACATTTCGATATCTTTAGATATATCTAACAAATGTAAATTTATATGATTGATTTATTTATAACTCCCAATTAGATTTAATTTATTATTTAGTGAAGAAATCACGTGAGCAAAAATATTATTATATTCGTTGCGTCGCTGATTATTCGGAACGCATTTAAAATGGTGCAGTCCGAAGACCATAATAGTGAATGGCGACAAAGCAATAAAACGAAACGATTTAATAAGATCTTTAGACAGTGCGTCAGACTACCGCAAGAGAGAAGGCAATGCTGTGAATGCCCCTTAAAACTGGTTTCCGTTGCGTTTCTATGCGAGCAGTTGATCGTAGCGTAGATAGGGAATAGGCTTACTCCAGTTTGCGGTCAAGAAGCGTACGAGAAATTCAATCTTCCCTTTCGGAGAAAAATACCAGATTACCAGCTCTGTATGTTACGCACAGTACGGATCAACACACGTAATAATTTTTATTACACAAACACAACTATTTTATATTATTTTTTTTATAATTTAAATTTTTTATATTCTTATGACAAGTTATATAATTCTTTGCTTAAAAAAAGGAAAAAAAAAGAAAAAACTGCAATTTTTAATATTATACAACACCTCGAACACGGTTCTGCGAACAATGTTATCATTAATCTTTTGTGATAAAAGCAATTTTCCACGTCAGAAATTGATATGATGTACTTATTTAAAGATTTACGTTATAACGCATCGTAAGATTTATGTTCGAAACTAAATTGAGTTACGCACCGTAATGCGCAATGTACATCATAGAAATTCTTGCGGTATTCGGCGTTGAACGTATCAACTTGGATCTGTTTAAAAAGTTTTAACTAACGAGATGCCACTCTACATTTCTCGTTTTATTAATATGTTGTACTTAAACAAGTTATCGCTACTAACAATTTCGCGCGATAATTTTATCCTGTTTTCTACCCGAGTCTGACTTGTCAAAAACTTCGCGTGAATTACGTGTAGTATAATGCGCCGTAGCTTTGTTGTGCGGATGGTATCCAGCTGAGTGCAGCTGACAACGAGAGCGGCAAGTGGAGCTACGGCTGCTGCATGTTGCACCGTGCAGAAATGTGCAAGTACATACAAGTTACAGCCTGTTTCGCAGGGACGGATCTAAGATCAAAAACATTTTATGTTCTTTGCCTTCCTAACGTTTCTATTCAACGTATTCTCAAAATCGTTTTATTTCTATTATAAATACGTCACTATGATTAATACTAGAATGCAAAAGTGCATATGCTGCATTCGCAGCGGAAAGAGAGAGAGAGGAGGAGAGAAATACATATAGAGAAAGTCGTGTGTTCTCGTATTTCCAGAACTAATATCGGTCATGTCAATATCCTTTTTTTTTCTCTCATTACGAAATGCGAGAGTTTATTAATCAACTGCAGATTTTTTATGGGAAAAGGCTTGAATTGGTAATATCGATTCGCAGTTATTTTGAACGTTAGATCAATTACAGACCCATTTCAGCGATATGCCAGGAAATGTATTGCGTGCATTGTTACGTGTCGTAAAAACTTATTCTATTCTCTTAGAAGGCAAACCATATTTTTTCCTTTGTCCTAAATCACACGACACGTTAATAAGCTAATAAAACTAGACCTTGACCAGTGAAACTCTCATCCCTATTGTTTATGCAACGCTCCCTAGTATTATAAAAGCTTATCATGAAACCCACTCACTTTACCTTATCTCTCTATTCCCCAATAAATACATTCTGAACTTTTGACATTACGAACGTTTTCCACAGAAGTCCCGATATAGATTTATATTATTACTATGTTACACTCTCTGTATGTACCAGCACTTGCATGTTTCGAGCGTACGCGTGCGTGCATGCGATTTCCTCCGTGTTCACGGGCCAATGATTTATATGCTAATCTCGCGTGGAAGGCGAATCCAAGTCTCTCGAGACTCTGGTAAACTTTCACTGTCGTGCACTGACAATTCGTCTTACGAAGCAACGGATGTGACATGTCGAAATAAAGATAATTTGTGAAAATATCGCGAAAAATCTCGCGCACAGCACGCGAAAAGCAATCCCGCTTTGAAAACACTTTAGAGCTGCATTGTCATCGCTTACTTTATTTCGGCAGTGATCATTAATATTTTATGACACCAACGAACATTATTTTTCTAACGTGATAAGAATAAAGCCTAGAATTGTTATTTTTATTCTCTACTAGATTGTATCGCGTTTGGTGTAGATAGACTTTTATTATCTTTTAGCTAATCATACACTGATAAAAGAGATAGGATATACTCTGTAGGACTCATATATGCTGCTGCTAAGCTCGTAAATTATCCTTCTTCAAGGCAACGTGGTAAAAAAGAGAGAACTACAGTATATAATCATGGTTTGATCGACGCCTTTCCGTCGCTTTGGTACTTTCAGAGTACATCAACGCGAAATTACCGCCATGGCAGCGGCAATAAGTTAGAACATGTTGTTGCATTCACCTGTTCCTCGGAGAAGACGCATTTGATGGTAACCCAGCGATGCGCCTTGACGGTGCAGTTGCAGCCTTTCATGACGCATATCCCCGGCTTGGTGGCCTCGACGATGCACGGCAGGAACGCGAGATACCATAGGAACACCGAGCATACGATCGCACGATCACATTTAATAAGCCCGTCCAGGGCGCTGAACACTCTTCGCTTGACACTCATCGCGACGATCTCCGATCGAGTGGTTAGATCATCACCAGCCGATCAACGTCGCTCCTTCGCCTCTCTCATAACGATCCGATCACTCGCGTTGCAGAACGACGCACTCGCGCAGAGCAGAAACTCTTACCGATTCATTTTATCGATCGTAAGACACTGTGCTCGCGAGTATCACTTGTATTCTTTATTCACTTGCGATTTCCACCTCCGATCGATTCCGCATGCGGACGGAGAGAGGGAGGTTCATCTCCTCCTTTTATCGATCCGCAACGATCGACATTCCACGTTGCACAGAAGGAACTGGCGGCTGAGCGGACTGTCTCGATACGCACGCGGTCAGCTCGTTACTGAAGAAGAGGAAGTGGAGGAAGTGGTAGGGCGACTTAAAGGCCGGCTGACGCGATCATGTCGGAGGTTGCTTTTAAACTGTTGTGGTCGGTGGCATGCACGATCGGTGTCTGCTCCCCACCATAGATTCATGTCGCTCGACTCGCCTTGCCACTCGCTCTCTCTATCTCTCTCCATGCGTTCTCTCTCTCTCTCTCTTTCGTGAAGATGAACGCCAGGCCAGAACTCGTCATCAGGCCTGAGAATACGGGACGGACATCGACGGCTTTCTTCGAGATCCGATTGGTCCACTCGCACGTTCACCAGAGGAGCCAATATTGAATTTCGCGGCAACGCGATTGTCGATTTTCGAACGTGTCCACCGACACCATAAGCGCGCACCTGCAAAGTCGACCTTGACCAACTTACGACCTACTACTACGTCGATGACCCACGTTCGTCGCGGATGCTAATTATGTAAAGCGTGTTCAGGGCTCGTAACCCTGATCAATGGAAACCAGTTGCTCCCTGAAAGATCACGAATGTGATTGTTCTATTGTTCCATGAATCTGATTGTCAAATGTAGTTATCAAAGATTGTCATTGTCTGATTGTCAACTCTGTTACGAAATCTTTTAGATATCAGCTGTTTAAAGGCTGTTTAATTGCTAAAGACGCGTTAGGAGATATTATTTTTAATTCAAACGAACTTTTATCAGCGAAAATGCACATTTCCCTTCAGTATTTGTGACACTTATGCATTGTGTGACATTGGACAGAAATAGAATTTCTATTTCTGGATCAAACTTACTATCTAAGAGATTGCGAAGTTACACAGAACTTTGGAATTTGATACGTGAACTTTCGTGAAGTTTCTTGAAAATTCCAAAACTTTGTCTTTACGTGTATTAGATTTTGCGATCAATACAGGATTATTAGATATTAGGAATATATAGGAACAAAAAGTTTAGAATCAGTTTTTTTCAATGAACATTAAACGTAACACACAAAATTCTTTGTCTGCGCAGTGGTTGTCCTTTGTCTCATTAAGGAAACTGATTATAAAATTTTTATTCTTATTCCTAATATTTAATATTTCTCTATTGTGTGCAACCTCTAAGGTTTTAACACACGTATTAAAATAAAATTTCTGAATTTTCAAGAAATTTCACGGAACTTGAAAAGTTGAATTTCAAAAGTTAAAGTTTATTCAGGAAACTTATTTAAAAATTTAATTCCTATTCCTAATATCTAATATTCCTCTATTGCGCGCAGGACCTTAGTTCCGCAAGTGAAATCAAGGAAGAATTGTTATCCATAGGTACGCGCGAATACCGTGCGGATTTTTGTGCGGAGATTCGCGATTTTTCTGTGACCGTCTACCAAGTGCCGGTAATCTCCGCGATTACGCGTTTCTTGTCGAGAGTGAAGGAAGACATGCCGTGTGCGGCAAAAAGCAAGCGCGAGCCATCGTCTCCGACCGTATCGTCGCCGGTGCTGGAAATAGGCGACACGGGGAGAGCGTCGTACCGTAAAAACGGAGACAGCCTGGTCCGGAGGACAGCCGTCCGTCGCCCTCGTCGCTGCTCCTCACGGCAGCAGATAGCGTTTCCCTAAAACGCGCTACTGCCGTCGTAGTTCTTCGCTTTATGAGCGGAAACCCGACCATTTAATTTCCCATGAGAAATTGCGCGTGTTCCCTCGGCTCTGTGCACCTTCTCTGTCGCGTACACACGTCCGATGTCGTCCATTCATTCATAACGCGTTCCTCAGACCGGGAGGAACGCGGCGGCGGCGACATCGTCCGCGAAGTACCCATTTCCGAAATGGTCACGTACCGGCTGTACGTCACGCGGATACCGATCTTTAAAGCCGCACGCTTCCGATCCTCCCGGCTGCGATCTCTCGCGTATTATGCTGGCTCGTCCTTCTCCGGCGTCTATTATCTTTGGCGTGCCGCTCGTTCATCTTTTTCGTCGTGACTATGATCGATGGCGAGAGCGCCCTGCTTCCGCGGCGTTTATATCTGACTGAGCGAAAATTACATTCGTTACATGGTTTGATACCGCAAACCACCAAGGTATCTCGTCGTCGTGACTCGAGGTATTACCAGAGTTTAACACCTTCTGACCTGAGGTGAGATCTGTTGGAACGGTCTTAAAATTGATTATACAAATCAGTTTAAATGAAATAAAGTGATTCCGAACGTAGTTCAAGAAGGGCAACATAAACATGACTCTCACTCTTCTCTATTATTTTATTTACTTCAACGATAACTTGAATTTTAAAAATCTCAAAGTTCTTTAAAAAAAAATGGCGGACCCACTTACAATCGTATAGCAATAACTCGTCGAGCATTAAAACTTTTTTTACAAGAAAGATCTAAAAGGAGTTACAAGTGCTTGTCAAACTATTTAAAATTAAATATTTGTTTATTGCGTTTGACGCATCGTAAATTTATTGGTGGCGACGAAAGAGTAGTCGCTAGAAAATGTTGAGGTTGCATACCATCGCCATTAATTTTAATTAGACCCTTGTTTTTCACGCGGAGATACCGTAATGACCGAACTCTCGCGCGCGTGATTTTCCCAGAATACCGGTTCTCACGACGGTAAAAACGCGGAGTCTGCTGTGCTGCGATATATAGGTAGCGAAGCGCGAATCACGTTGACGGGATCCACCGTGAAGAGGAGAACCGCGGTGTATGATTGCGCCTTATTAGGGATGAGCTCGACGAGTCCGAACGATGGGGAAGCGACGATTGTGTGACTGGCGGAGGAGCATCGTCCTCTATTTCGCGATCCATCAGGACGGGATTCGCGATACGAGGCACCAACCAATTAGGGGCATTGCGATTCTCAAACTCGTTTCAACGAACCGTATTCGCTCTCGTTCCCTGCACTCGTGACGGACTCAGGCCGAGATTTCGTAATAAAGACGAGCCAAGTCTTTCGTGACGTTTATAGTCTGATGTCAATACGATGATCTTGTATTTTCGACGTTCGCGATTTATTTTCCCTCTCTCTAATGCGGCTAACGAAGTATCAGCAGAAGAGTTTTAGCAGAAATTCTACACACACTATTCTTGTACATGTAATTTGTTATCACAATCAAACCAGAATGTACGATTACGTTGCAGGCAATTTTTACACTGTGTATATTTACAGAAAGACTTTTCATGTTTTTCTAAAATTTTTATTGAGCTTTCGTGGAGCGACCGAAGCTCGTAAATCTCTTCTCTTATGTACGTGATACATTTCGAACTACAACAAATAGAACAGAATACATCAGAGTTTAAATGCAAATAGATCTAATGATTCAAAAAATAGCATTTTAATACAAAGGACGTCGAGATCATTTCAATCTTTCTTAAATTCTGTATTCGTGTTATTTTCATGTTCAGTTGTCACTCGAACGAACGTCTATTTCTGCGCGATTTCGTCTCCTGCTCGGCCGGCACCAGCGGCGGTAGACTCGCGCGATGGCTGCAACCGGACAGCTTCGTCGATCCCTCTCAATGCGAGGCGTTATATTCACGAGAAGAAATGAGATGCGGTTGGCCGGCTATCGTCACCGTGCTCACGAGAGATCAATACGGCGAAGTGGTGCACGTGCCCGGATTAAAGGTATTTCTTCCTCTCGCTACGCAAAGCACAACGTCGGCGAGTTATGAGATATATGTCGAGACGCAAATCATATTTCACAGATCGAAGTCAAAGCGGTGCCGATCGATAAAACGGACATCACGGATTCCGATCAGAGCAGAAAGATACGTCGCGTATCTCAACCGGACCCCATGACATTTGGTGGTCACCCACAACCATCCTTGGACGTCCCGTACGAGGTGACCATCAACAATAAGATGTGCTTCTACGCTATCACTATCATGAAGGCCTATCAGAATTACTCGTTCGAGGAACTGAGGTTCATGTCACCCGCCGTGAAGAGATCGAGCGAGAGTATGCTAGTCAGGCCTAACGGCGATGGAAGTTACAGCGCTACATGGACACCGTCCTCCGTAGGCTGGTACTCGCTGATGATTACAGTGGACGGTTACAACATGGAGGATGTGCGTAGACGATTCTTCTCTTAAAGATGCGATCTCTTAAAGACTTGCGATATTCAGGGCTCAGCTGAATTCAATTCTAATTTCTGCTTTTGTAGTCGAAAATAAACTTCAAATAGGCTTTAAGTAGACTAATTCAATTCCGCTTTATTTAGAATTATAAAGTCGAGGTGAAGGAACCTCCGCAAGGCATGCAACCACCCACTCAGAACATTGTTAAAAAGCCTCAGCTTCAGCCGAGCAGACTCAGAAAATTCGTGGCGAAGAATAGCGCGGGATTGAGAATACGAGCCCATCCGTCGCTCCAAAGCGAACAGATTGGATTCGTCTCGGTTAACGGCACTGTAGCTTTTGTGGATGAGGTAATATCATTAATAAGTTTTAATTATTGACGCTTTATTTTAAAGTTTACTGCTTCGAAGAACGAACGAATGAAATTAATACAATTTTTTATCGAATTTGAAAATATTGGAAAAGCAAAATCAAGAAAAATATTTTTAGCACTCTTATTTTGTATAATTTTTAATTATTTTCGTATTTTTAAGACAAATAAGTGATAATAAAAACTCTCTGCTTCCCAATCAGATTCATAACGACGATGGCGTTTGGATACGATTAAATGCAGAGACAATCAAGGAATACTGCAATAGTAGTCATCTTGAGGCATGGTGCTTGCAATACAATCAACATTTAGGAAAAACTCTGCTTCTCCCTGTGGAGGAACCGAAATCCATTTTGGATCAAGTTATTAAGGAAACTATTCTACGGAAACGTCCTGACACTAGCGACGAGTACGTAAAGAAATATTTTGTGTGTCATTCATTTTCGACCATTTTCTAATTTAATATTTGCAGAAAGAGAAAGACTGTAACTTTCGACGCCGGAAGGAGCATGATAGTCGTGAAATGCGGAGCTTCTGGACATAATATTAGAAGCAAGCCGAGCTTAAAAGGCGCACCGATCGGAATGTTGGCGCTTGGAAATACAGTGACCGTTCAAGAATATGTAAGTTGATTTATTACTATTAAATACCCGCATGTCTCCTTTCACATGTGACATTATAATCATGTATGATTCATCTCTTACAGTGCGTAAATCACGAAGGCACTTGGGTACGCATCGATGATGATTCGGTGGCGAAATATTGCTTCGATAAGGGTCGAGGCGTAGAGGCATGGTCGCTCGCGATTAACAAGCAAACCAGCGTGATTTACATGAAGCTCGAGCAGGACTTGGAGAACGACCCAATCGAGAAAAAACCGATGATACCAGATTCAGCTGTTTCACCAAGCAATAAAGGTTTCGATTTTTCCGTGCCTTCCGTTAGTCACGAAGGTTTCAATTTTACCACGCAAAATTACACACCGGATACGGCTGAATCCATTGACAGTTGCAACACAAATCCATTTGTTTTTGGCTCGTATAATCAACATGACTCGCCAGGTATGTAATCGTAAAAATAAATTCAGATAATTACATCCAAATATTTGCTAAGTACGTATGTCTTTTAGGGAGCGAACGCTTTACACTAGAAAAAGCTGATGGTACTCCGAAATTTTCGAAATCTCATTGCAAGGAAAGAGTAGCCAAAGAAAGAGAACGGGAAAGGGAAAGTGGCGGAGGAAAACTTAGCGTTCTTCAAAAATGGTTGAGAGGAGATGATAAATGTCATGGAGAAAAAAGAAGTTCTCCGGGCAGGTATTTAACCACACTTTATCTTTCGATGTATATATCAACTAAATGCAATTTTAGTTTCTGCTATTAAAATATTTTAATAAAGTACAACTGTGTTTTAATTTAAAATATTTATATATATAGTTTTTTAAATTTCTTTTGGGTTTCAAACTTCAAAATTATCAATTTTTTTGAGAGCATAAAGTCGCCTCAATATGTACGACTTCTTTTTGATATAAATTGCAAATCCTTGCACTTTTTAAATATAAAATTAAACATTTCCCGTTAATATACAAGTATCCATTGCAGCATGTATTATTAATGATTTCCAGAGATTTCTCGGAATTCGTGGGCGTATCTGTGAAGGAGTTGGTAAAAGCGATGGGGGAGAGTCGCGCAAATGGCAACGGGGCGACACCGCCGGAAACCCCGCGGCGAATGTCAAGAAGCTCCTCGCCGAAGAATCCCCAAGGTGGGTCACCAAGATTTCACAGCCCCTCTTCCAGTCCAGTCCCAATACCCGGTACGTAATATGTTATTTGTATCTGTTGAATATGTGCAATCATTTTTTTTTTAACAAACTGATTTATCTCATAACTCATTTCTAACATTATATATTTGTGTGTGTGTATTTTTTTTTATAATTTGGCATTACACAGTCGCTTTGAAAATGAAATTATTTCAGAAGCTGTGAAAACGGATGCTGATACTTGTAAGGCAATACTTTATGTATTTGTGTTTTTTTTTCTCTATTGTGTATTAGAAGAAAGAAGTGATATTTGATATAGTAATATTATAATGAAATATATATGATAGACGATAGAAAAATTTTAGACTATTATATTAACTATCTAATATACTCTTTGTGGATTAGTTATAACAAATTAGTCATATTGATCTTAGCTGGGTCCAGTCGACAGCCAGCCATTTCTGGCAATTGCCTCTTTCCTCCTGCTACTAACGCACCAGGTACTCTCTATTCTATTGAATTAGTAGATTTAGATATCAAATAGTGCACAAATTCTGTATCTTTGAAGATCTATTTAATTACATCATCATTTACCATATAAAATTGATGGCACGATAGAATCTACTGTCTACTGATCAGTGATCACATCATTTTACGCATGCGTGATAATGTAGTTGCAATCGGAATGGCATGCAACATTATTTTGTTTTTGATAAATATATACACATGATTGATTATATCATATGCACAAAGCAATTCTTTATTACGCAATCCGAAAATGTAATAGAACTTCGCAACAAAGACATACTCGACACAATATATGTTACAATTAATCAAAATTATTAGGTGGGAGAAGCGCGATAGGAGGGGGAGAGAGTATGAGTGGCAGCCCTGTACTCTGCGGCTCCCCCCGAAGTGTCGGCCTCTCCCCGTTAGGTAAGATCACTAATACACACTAATTCATCTTAGTTTACATTTCATCAAAATTACCAGTAATATCGGTTCTAAGATTTCATATTGCTATTATTTTTACACCTTAATACATATCAAAATACATACTACATCCTTTGAATTTTTTGTATAAAAAACTTTCAATTTATACACGGTCGCACGAAGTAATCTGCATGATTTAAATTCTCTGAATGAATTGTACAAGCGAATGTCTCTAAATCTATTACCCATCCGTTTACGTGTAAGGTGAGAAAATGATATCCTTGCCATCTCAATTGAATATCCGAATATATCTTCTGAAGATTATGCAACTTGATCGTTAATATTTTATTACTCTTTTTTTTTGAAGTGTCAGGAGGGATGGTTGACAGCATAACATCGCAACGTCGCGGCTCAACGCAGAGTGACACAAGTGCCTTGGTTAGCAGCTTGACGAGAGATCCATCACAGTCACCGAGCGGTATTAGCACTACTGCCAATACGCGTGATCTATCACCGAGTCCAAGTTGCAGTTCTTTACATATGAGATCTGAGGACAGTATAGCTAGTCCGCCCGACACTCCCAAGAAGGAATGTGCTGTAAGTAATGGAGCGTAAAAGCTTTTTTTCCGTTTAAACATTATTTTCTTCGATGATAAGCATATATGTAAGAAGACTTTCATGTGTAATAAGACTTTCATATATAATGAGAGAATTATATACAAAGAACCGAGAAATATATTGTTTCTTAAAGGATTCGCAAGAAAGTCCACGCAAAGTATCTCAAGCGCAAACGCAGACAAGTCCTGAGAGCGCTACCACGGCTATGAAAGGTCATTTCAACATTGGTTCATCTGGAGTAAAGGACGAACGACACTCACCGAAAATGAATAGGAGAGATCACATGAAAGCCGTAAAAACAAGAGCGAAGCGTGCTATGTCACCTGCCAACACACAACAGAGTCCTAGTCCTAATCGTGCTTTAAATTTATGTAAAGACAAGGTGAAAGAAGCGGTCAGTCCTTCTGTAGCGGAATGTCTGAGAGCTGTTTTTGCCGCGTTCTTATGGCACGAGGGAATTGTACACGACGCTATGGCTTGCGCGAGTTTTCTTAAGTTTCACCCAAGTTTACCGAAACAAGGTGCGCTGGTCGTAACTAGACAAACCGTAGTGCAATCCAGCGACAAGCAACAACAGGAGCAAAAGGCCCGTCAAAGACACTCCGTCGAGGTGACGAACGCTGGTAATTATTTGCACATACAGCCCAGCACATTGGAAACTCTCACGCGTTCAGCTGCAAACGCCAATGCTAATAGGAGCAGGAAAAAACAGGAGAACACGATTAAAGAAGAAATTCAAGCGAGTGCAGGCAAGCTTAGTTCCTTGCCTGAATTTCATACGGTTGCGGTACTTCCGCCGGCGTTGAAGAACTTAGTTTTTCTATGGGAAGAACTCAGCACAAATTGCCTGCAAGCTATCGAACAACAATCAATTCTACCCAGTCCAATATCGCAGATACAAACAATGAAGCTGGCAAAACGACCAATACCGGAGAAACGTCCTAGAGAGGATAAAGAGAGGAAAGAACGCGAGAAGAAAGGTAGCCGAAAGAAAAAGGAATGGAAGCCCATTGGCAGAGCGAACACGTCTGAAGTTTTAGCGGGAATTGAACGCGAGACTATCTGCGAGCTTTGTGGCTCGATGTTCCCACATCCAGTCACTTATCATATGAAAATGATGCATCCAGGCTGTGGCTGGCACGCGGGCGGAAAAGGATACAACAGTGGCGGAAACTATTGTGTGGGCTGGGCAGGCAACTGCGGCGATGGCGGCGTCGGTGGTAGCTCGTGGTACTTAATCTGTGATACATGTAGAGATAAATATCTGAAGGCCAGAAAGAGTAAGTTTGCGAAAAAATTCGTAAGCGGGATTTCCAAAAGAAAGAACGGCACGAGTAAAATCCTGTCTCCAATGAACAGTCCCGGCGGAAACGAGACTCATATCATTATGAAAAACAACGCGATGTTTCTGCTGGATTTGGCTAGCGCTTCTGGCTTTAATATTCCTAAACAACAAAGACGACCGTCACAGACTTTATCGTCTGTGGCTGAGAATTATAGTCCTCCCGAAGCTACTGGACCGTTTCCGCCAACTGGACCATTCCAATGTTTGCAAGCCTTAGGTATTCATCACTCACAAAGTCATGATGAAAGATACTACGAAGAAACTCTGAGACGTGAAAATGGACAACAAAATAATTATGAAAGTAACAGCGGCACGTTTAACAACACGAATGGCAGGGTAAAGAAATGCTCTTTTTCTTTTTTAATTTTATAGATCGATATCGCTTTAATCATCGTCTTACTTGCAGCCATTGTCAGAATATCCAACGAGTGATAGTGATAATGAAAGCGGCAAAAATCGTAGTACATTTCATAGATCGGTGTCTATGTCTACCGGTGCACCTTGGGCCAGAAATAGTAATGACGGCAGAGTCGTTATGATGAGAAAACGAAATAATAGCAGTAGCGAAATGAATAACGGTTCGTTCTTATTTTAAACAAGTTACAAATACATTAGATTTAAAGGTAAATATTTTTTTTCATAAATATCTTTTGTTGTTTTTTTAGAAGCGGGTTCTTCGCTTCTATGTTACCCATCTGCTGCACTGCAGAAACTAGTGCCATCAATGGATCAATCAGCCATAGTATCTACTAGTCAAACCGAAGTAGCAAGTAATGATCGAATAGAGATTCTTATGAGGCCTGTGATGTTATTCGTTCTTCAACAGCACAACTTACAACATCTACAACTTGCGATGAAGCAAGCGTTGCGCCGTGCCGCTTGTCGAGTTTACGCGATGCAGGCATTAAATTGGCTTTTAAGAAGCGTGACGCAACCAATTTGTTTACACGATTTACTTTGGTGGTTCGTCTCGTCTCTTACACCGGTTGTTCCTTCTGATAGTGCGGATGCAAACGATGATGATAACAGAACGGAAAAGAAGGAAGATCACGTAAGTGATACATATTTTTAATAAGAATTTATTTGTTAATGTAGACAAATATTTATTATTATGATATATTTAAATTTATAGGATATAATTGGTGTGAGCGAGCATCCTCTAAGTGATTTAGTAATAGCAGGAGAATCCGTCAATCCATTACCTACTGTGTTTCATACTTTATTACAAACAATTGCAGATTTAATGCTACTACCACCACTTGGTAAGTTCTCAGCAAATTAAAAGAGATATTTAATGAATACACTGTAATAATATTAACTTACAGGATCTCCGTTACAACAAGCTGCGATTCGATGCTGGGGTATTCGATTTACACCAGCAGACCATATGTTCCTACATAGAAGTCATGTATTTAGTAACATCAGTAAGATTCTTTCGCGATCCGAAGAAGAAGAAGATGTAACGATGAGCATGCATGAGAGCCATCAGTCGACAGTTTCACAACAGACAAACAGTTGGGTGGAAGCTTTAAAGGATTTAACATCCAGTATTGAGATCAAAGCCTCTAGTAGACAAGCCATGATTGGTAGCCTTACGGACAATTCGACAGAAACATTTTGGGAATCTGGAGACGAAGATCGTAATAAAACTAAAGTGATTACAATTCTCTGTGGCGCCCATTCCTTACCTAGAATGTTATACGTGCACATTGATAATTGCCGCGATTTAACAGTAAGTTTTTTTTTCACAAAAAACTGGATTGTTTTTATAAAATAATATTTGTCTAATTTAAAATTTATTCACAAGCACAAAGTATCAAGCGTGACTTTTCTATCTGGTGTCAACGCCGACGAGATGATAAAACTAAGATCTGTAGAGATCGAAAGTAGATCAGCTGGATGGATCAATTGCCCAATCACTGGTAACATAAACAATTATAAGTACATTAGAACGTAATTATTACATTAGAATGGATATTTTAAAAGCGTTCTGAGAAAATGTATTTTTTAAAAGTACTGGCTTCTTCTGTCTAATGATATAATTTGTTCAGGATTGTAATGTATTTTTTTTTTTTTTTTTATAGATCAACGTCATATAGTTGTGGGTATGGAACTAAAGGGGCCAGATAATTCTTTAAGAGTTCGTCAAATTAGAATGCTTGGTGAAATCGAAGGAGGATCCCTGAAAGTAGGGAAACAGCTAAGCGCACAAACTATTCAGCAAAGAAATTGCGAGGCAGAAACTTTAAAGGTGTTTCGACTAATCACATCTCAGGTATGAATGATTTCTCCTAACCTATTTTTTATTGTAGCGTTTTCTATTATGTGTTGTGCATTATAGGTATTTGGAAAACTTATACAAGGAGAAAAACAACAACAGATGGAACCGACAGAGGTTGTTAATGAAGATTTAGAGGACAGTAATGACCTTCGAGAGCATATGGTTGGAATATTATTCAGCAGAAGCAATTTAACGCACTTACAGAAACAAGTGTGCGCTCATATTGTGCAAGCGATTAGAAAAGAGACTATACGTTTGAGAGAAGAATGGGAAACACTTTTATGTTCACCGATACCTGCTAATAGCGTATTGAGCGACAACAGTGATCTTCCAAAAGCGGCTGATACTTATTGCTTCGAAATGCTTTCTATGGTTCTTGCTCTAAGCGGTAGTTCTGTGGGACAATATTACTTATCGCATCAGACTGGATTATTAAAAGATCTATTGAGTTTATTGCATACTGGATCAGCAAGAGTGCAACGTCAAGTATGTTGTATTAACGTTACATAATTAAATGTAAAGTTTGAAACAATATTTTCAATAATATTGTGTTTTACATTTTTAGGTAACATCTCTCTTACGGCGAATATTACCCGAAATTAAACCTGAAACATTAGCGAATGTTATAAATGTTGATCGACTGCCGCCTACTGATTTCAGTATCGTATCTGCGGCGAATAGTGGCTTTACTCACGCTTCAGATTTTGACGAACATTCCGCCGGAATTCTCGATGTATTTTTAAGTTGTATCGCGAAAGCATTGACTGTGCAAGTTAAAGTGAAAGGAAAAGAAAACGGCAAGGCGCTTCAAACCGTTTCGTTAGCTACTAGCATCCATCCGAAAAGTTATGTCGGAACGAGATGGTGGTTAAGAGGTTGCATGACGCGTAAACTGGCAGAAGTAATAATTCAACTTTTAAAGGATATGGCATCGGTGAGTTTCACAATTGATACATTTTCTAATACTTAAACTAACGTCTGTTTGTGTTTCTTATATTAGGGTAAATTATCAGAAGAATGGGCATCTGTAACGAAAGCGGCTATAGCGGAAAATATTCTAAATTTGACTAGACTGGACGAGAAGAGTCGCGATCCTACAGAATGTCTTCACTCTCCAACGCTATGGTTAGCACTCGCTTCTCTGTGCGTTTTAAATTCGGAACATGTAGAAAGATTATCGTCTGGTCAATGGAGCGGTTCCGAAGGACAGCCATTGCCACCCAGGGTAAGATTATCATTACATTTTCAAATTACAATGTATGAATAACTAACTTTGTTTTTTTTTACAGCCAACGTGTAGTAACCACGATGATGACGAAACCACGGCCATTATTCAGTGTAACGTTTGTGGTAATTTATGCGCGGAATGCGATAGAATTTTACACCTTCATAGAAGAACGAGAACGCATCTCAGACAAGTTTGTAAAGAGGAAGAAGAAGCGATACGTGTAGATCTTCACGAAGGTTGTGGTAGAACAAAGCTCTTCTGGATTTTGGCATTGGCGGATAGCAGGACGCTGAAAGCACTGGTAGAATTTCGCGACGGTGCGCCGAGAAAACCGGTTGGCGCTACTACTGGTATTTGTCGATTTTGCGGTACCACGGGAAATACGGGTTTGCTAGCAATAGGCAATATTTGCGCCGATCATGATTGTCAGGAACATGCGAAAAACGCGTGTAACATGGTCCACTCTTGTGGTCACATTTGCGGGGGTGTTAGAAACGAGAGAACTTGCCTACCTTGCCTCCATCGTTGCTTACCAGGGTCCGATTTGAAACAGGACGCCGATGACATGTGCATGATTTGCTTCACTGAGGCCTTGTCTTGCGCGCCAGCAATTCAGTTGCAGTGCGGTCATGTGTTCCATCTACATTGTTGCCGACATGTCTTAATGAAGCGTTGGGTGGGACCACGAATTACGTTTGGTTTCTCTTTGTGCCCGATCTGTAAAATACCAATGGATCATCCGACATTATCTGAGCAATTGGCAAGTGTGAAAGAGCTTTACGAGGACGTACGAAGAAAAGCGTTAATGCGCTTGGAATACGAAGGCTTACACAAGTAATATCTTCTTGAAAATATTCGACGACATAAAATCAACGTGATATATAAGTATACTGAAATTATTTTGTTTTTTCGCAGAGCCGAAGGAAATTTCGCATCCGGTGGTCGTTATCAGGATCCTGCTTCTTACGCCATGGAACGATACGCGTATTATGTGTGTTACAAATGCCAGAAGGCTTATTATGGTGGTGAAGCGCGTTGCGACGCACAGTTGGGTGGGGAATCGTTCGATCCTGCTGAATTGGTATGCGGCGGTTGTAGCGACGTAGCGAGGGCACAGATGTGCCCGAAGCACGGGGCAGATTTCCTCGAGTATAAATGCCGATACTGCTGTTCGGTGGCAGTATTTTTCTGCTTTGGAACTACGCACTTTTGCAAGCCTTGCCATGATGACTTTCAGCGTGTTACTACTATCCCGAAGAATGATCTACCCATGTGTCCTGCTGGTACATAAAATACGCTTTCTTATAACAATAACTAATCTTTAAAGGATAACGCATAACACATGATCTTTTCTTTTCAGGTCCCAAGGCTAAGCAATTGGAAGGAGATGAATGTCCGCTGCACGTGAAACATCCACCGACAGGAGAAGAGTTCGCTCTAGGCTGCGGTATTTGTCGCAACGCGCACACGTTCTAAGCTTCCAATGCTGTTTTGTGATTTTCATGAAATTTGGAATTGACGCAAATTATAATAGAATATAACAATGAAACGCATCACTTTAATTTGCGGTGATAAGTTTGCGAGAGGGTATACCTGTTAAGTAATAGATAAGTCGTTTCTATCGGTAAATTTAGGAATTAGCTAGTGACGTAGATAGAAGATCGCGTAAGCTTGTGTATCAAACTTTCTCATGTAAATCAAGAAATGAATTTGGGTTGTACGTTATGCACGATATAATAGATATTCATATACAATTATATGTCTTATAAGTATTTTAATTCGTAAAATAATATAATTCTCTACATTATTTATAAGAAATGACCGAATATTTAGTACTGATAAATAATACTCAAACGCGAGGATTATAGTACGTAAAGAAAATGTATATTTAAGAACTACTCTAAATATCATCTAAATAATAGAAATGGGCGACAAAGATAGACAAAAGTCAGAGGTTGTACGTAATACAATTATAATATTATATATATTATAATTACATAATATATATATTATTATATTCAATATTAAACTCTCTTTATGTCTGGATATGTCTCTGTGAAGTTGACGAGTCACTTTGAAAGTTGCATTTCGCGTTATAGATTTTTCATTTGTTTTTATACTTTTTCATCAGTCGCGTGTGTGTATGTATGTGTGTGTATATATATATATATACATACACATACATACACTTAATATTATTCCTATTACTCGCCCGATGCTCATAATGTCTCCTATTAGATATATTATTTCCGCAAATGACGTGTTTCATAGTTATGTACATGAATGTTGCGTGCGCGCGCAGTTTGTTACTATTTACATACTAAGCCTGTAAGAGTTAAGCGACAATTGCGAATGTCATTTTGCCGATACGTTCCGAGATTTATGCTTTTTATTTATTATCGCAGAACCTGGAAACCTCGCTGTTTTACATTTTACTGACGATCCCTTTTAAACAAAACAACGTGATACACATTACGCGCATCAGTTGTTATTATTTATGTTCTAAATGTATAAGAAAATATTAAATGGCGAAGAATCAAACGGTTCGTTTTATTTTAGATTGCCAGACTTCCATTTATCGATAATTAAAATTAGAATGAGCGTTAGTTGAGACTATTGTATACTTACAATGTAGAGATGAGAAAAAATTGAAAATGTGTGAAACATTCTAGAGTTTTTAGTTTCGCAAAATTAATCGTACAGTTATTGCATTTCTAGGTTAAATTTAATAAAAGCGATGATTAATTTATCAAGTAATACTATAATTACATCAAAATATTATCATTCGTTATTTTGATATATGCAAAGAAAAATTATAAGTTATAATAAATAATGCAATCAAAAACTTCATAATGAATGAATTTCTGACGATTGAATTAATTAACAATTGAGCTAATCGAAGTTACGATTACTGAATAATATTCTGTTTCCATTTCCAAATTTAAAGCGTCGATTCATTTGATCAGTAATTAATTCATATTCAATATAATTATAATAGTTTATAATTACAATAACCCATAATTCATAATTAATTCAAACGATTCAGATACTATTTTGGTAATAGGTAATAAGTAGAAACATATTAAACCTTGTTAATTGATATGTGGGAAGAGAGATTAAGGATCACGAATTATATTATACAGTTGCAAATTTCAGTATAAGTTCGTGCGAATGAATTAATCAGAGATATAACTATTGTATAACATTATCATATTCATTTGTTGAAAAGCAGATTACAGAATATCTACAGGAATATGGAAAATTTTCGCTTGATCATACCATTGCCGAGTAGAAATGCGCGCGAAATCCATCCATTGTCGTCAGCGGTGCCGATCGATCCAAGATGGCGGCGGCGCGCGAAGCGCCATCGCGCGACAGTGCGCCGCGAGCGGCCTCCGCGGAACGTATAACGTGTGTGTGTGCGCGCGTGATCCTGACGTTTTTAGCTTCGATCAGCGGTAAGTAGCCTTTATTTACTCGCTGTTCAACAATAGTTACATAATTCCTGAGGCCCGTCGGGCGTGTGTCACGCGGCCGCCGGCGGCGGCCGCAGGTTTTCCTCGCACGACAACCGGAGACGGGAGACGTCTCTGCCCGAGTAAGGGAGAGAAGGTGCGAGCGAGAGAGAGGGAGACGTGCCGAGAGACGTGAACTCCTACGCGCGTTTGTGCCACCCTGCCGCAGCCGCACCGCTGTCGGCGTTGTTATGACTCGCGGCATCGCGTTTTATTTTTATCGTGAATCGCGAACGATCGCGGCCACCCTGGTCAAGATTACGGCGCGCGCGTGTCGCTCGCCGTCGATCGCGCTTTTCGGTGTCTCACTCGACTTGCACAGGGAAGAGATCGGAGGATCGTCCTCGCTCGCCCCGCGCGATTCTCGCGGGGGAGTCGATTCATCGCGAAAACTGCGCGGATTTCCGGTCGTTCGCGCTTCGGCGATCACTTCGCGTCGTACCTTTCTCCCTCACGACGACGCCTAACCTCAATCACGGGCGCGTTTCTGTCAATCTACGTAGGGGATGTGCGCGCGACGAACATCGTCTCGGCTTTACATTGCGTTGGTTCATTCATAACGTGCGCTTAATTGCGCCTCAGCGTGCTGCACAAGACGTGCTGTCAGCTGCCGTTAGCTGCTCGCGACGTTGCTTTATTTACGACTCTCGTCGCGACGTGTAATCAGTGTAATGCGCCGGCTCGAATCGCTCGAGATTCTCTCAACCAATAGTTTATTTACCTATCTTCATCTCGGCTATGAATAATTACGAAGTGGAGTAATTTCTGTCTAGGTATGTTTGAGAGAAGCATTATTTTTCTCTTTAATTTTTTGCCTTATTTGGAACGTGTATAATAATTGTTGTACGAAATAAGCATATCAGATATAACTTGTATATTTTATTTATATATAAACATAACCTATATATACTTAATTTATACATAAATATAATTTATATGCATTATTTTTATATAAATCATAAACTATCCTTTTCTTGCATTCTTTTTCGTCTTCGAAGACTTAGGACCACTTCAACCAACTCCGATTAATTTTAATTGATGATTAACTTGATCAGCAGTGTTACCAACATCTCGTATTCGCTGTAATAAAAATATTAATAATTCTATGTTAAAACTATAAAATATATCAGATACTACGATCAAACATATTATAAAGAGAAATCAAGAGAACCTTGCATCTTGATCAATTGAGATACTCTTTCCTTTTTATGTTGATTGAGTTAAGTAATCGTCGATCAAAGTTAATCGAAGTTCGTTGAAGTGTGATGGAGCCAGAAACGGGAGGGAATTTTTTTCAAATTCTTACGAAATGCTAAGTACATTTTAATTAAAAAAAAAAAAAAAAAAAATCGGAATGCACGAAAAAATTGGAAGCAGAAGGCAGCTTAAGTTTCGGAGCAAAGATCTACATAGAAAAAGTAGAGACCTATATTTATATGTGTGTATTTATTGCCGACTAATGACATCCGCGCGAACAGGTGGTTAATGTTAATGTCCTCGCATTCATCAAGCCTCTTAGGAGGCCCGCGATATTCCGCAGAGATTTTACTGTCTCGATCTTTTTCTTTGTTTTTTTTTTTTTTGTTTTTACGCCCGGTGCAGACGAACGGTAAATCACGTGCCGTCTCGAGATTCAAATCGATTTCGCTTATGGTCCGACTGCGCATCGCGATCGAGATTAACGCAGACGAAATGATTTCATTTGCGATTTTCAACCCCGAATCGGCGCTGAAATCTCATCCGGCGATAAACTCCAACGACTGCAGTGCAGTAAAACTATTTGAATCGGGAGCGGGATTAATTTGTAAAAACACGCACAGTTAAAATAAAGTTTCTCTCACGCGAGACGTGCAAGAAATCTGTTACACGGAAGAGTATTTTAATAGAACGGGCGATCGTCGTCGATTCGTATACGAGATTTATGACAACAACAACCTCTCCGTCACGAACCTCCTTGGGGGAGCACGTTGTAAGAAACTGGTTCGGACACGTGCGTAGCACGCGTCGTATCGTCGAGCACGCGTCTCTCGTTCATCCGAAGCGCTAGGTGCGCACAATGCATCTATCTCTCGGCCGAGATGAGCGAAAGCGCTCACCGTTCGCCACCAAAATGAATTATCTGCCGCGAA
This sequence comes from Solenopsis invicta, assembly GCF_016802725.1. Classification (NCBI taxonomy): domain Eukaryota; kingdom Metazoa; phylum Arthropoda; class Insecta; order Hymenoptera; family Formicidae; genus Solenopsis; species Solenopsis invicta. The sequence goes on along the minus strand of NC_052674.1, from coordinate 8,646,250 downwards.
GAAGCTGTGACGCACGTGCGTGATCAGCTCGCGTGAACCACGCGGGACGCAAACCGTTCCATTGATATAAAAATTCATGAAGGCGTTCTCAACGATCGTTTCGCGTAGCCGCGGTTGGTTTTAACGCGCCGTGCGGACCGCCTTTCTTAATCGAAACCTCTTCGGGGCATCCAGGGAACCAGTTTCGGCGATGAGAGATCGCCTCTGTACCGTTATTTTTACCCGTACACACACGAGGTTGCAACCAGACACAGGTTGCGATCGGCACGTCGGTGGTAGTCCACCCGATAATTTGGTTGGCGATATTAACACAAGGTACTCGAACGGAAAAAATATTGCTCCCGTGACAGCGCCACACTTGTGGAACATTGTTTCGTTACATATCTGATTATTTATTATTTAAACGTGATTTGTTTAATCTTCGTCGTCTAATGAAAGCTACACTGATCTCTCAAAGCGCGCTGACAAAATATAATTTAATATTTTATATAGAATTGCAATCAACTAAAATTACTTTACTTTCCAAAATATGAATATTGAAATGCAAACATTAGATGATTATAATAATCGAAAGAATCTTAATGTAATGATGAAACAATTTAATACACCATTTAAATCTATGCTTATTCAAGATGCTAATTCTTGTTGCTCAACACGCGATCTTCATGCCTACGTACTCGTCATTCAATACATGAGTTGTCCTCGTGTTGTTTTAAGTACGGAGATATTATATTATCTTATATTTGATTCAATGCTAGTTAATTGTTCCATGCCACGTGTAAATTATTGAATACTACGTCAGCATTGATATACTGCATTTTGCACGCATGTGCACTCGAAAGTGCAAAGACAACTTTACATTTTCTCTTCGACTCGATTCCTTTTCTTTCTTCCTCTCGTTTGCTGTTATGGTAGAAAGTTAAAAAGATGTCAAACTTGTCGCATCAGTAAGTACGTGAAATACGTTAATTAGATAAATATGTCTGCAAAACGCATCTCGTACGTATGTTTATTATTCTTTGTTCCGGTTGACCAAAGATAATTAATTGACTGATAAGTGAACTGTTGAATAGAAGTGTTATAAATCATTTCTTTTGTCCGTAAACGGGGAAAAGAAAGTTCATGAAAGTGTATAGTAAAATGCAATTGTTTTGCTGTCTATGGATATTTTTATGATTTTATAATCGAGGAGTTTAAAATAAAAACTGATTCCAAAATGAACGAAAAACGAACTTGCATCGTACACGTTGGACTTTTATTCTCATTAATGAAAGAAATTTGATTCAGAGCTCGTCTAAAATTTTTAAAGGTCCATTACGTTCTTGAAATATTATCAGTGGTTTAATCTGCATGCAATTTTCATATGGAGAAGTAGAAAGTCGCTAATTTTGTTCGGTGAATGCGTGTGTAACCTAAGACAGTTTTTGCAGCAGCGGGAGATTATTTTCACGCGAATTTTCTTGTCGCTCGTAATCGTCCAGCAGAGCGGCTCGCGATATTTAAATGTCGCGTTTCATCGTATTCAGAGTATGACCGAGGTGTGCGTTCTAAACGCATAAGTTCCGTCAAAGCGTGCTCTCATTAGTGCGATTAACGGCATTGTAATCGGCTTCGAGTAATTACGGGTCAGCCAGGATTTTCTTCTTATCTTTTATTTTTTGGACATTATTATTATTAAGCGATTCGTCGTAGCGATTTCTCTTCCTTAGGCAGACGAGAACAAAGCTCTCCGACTCTTTCAATAGCGATCTCACAATTGCCAACCGGTTCCTAACAGGGGATTCCTTCTTCGCCTAATTGCTTCTTGATGTATATAAAACGAAGTGCTCTATGGATTCTTATCTACGACTTGTCGGTAGCACGCTAGTTTATTGATCCTCCTCTTCCGTCTGAAAATTTTATCGCAATAGACAGAATATGACGTAATGTTTTAGGAATTAATGTGGTGTAATATATGCATCTATTATTAATTTATCTTTGTCTAAGAGATAAATTTTCTCGACTTTTAATTCTTTCTAACTCTGAACCTTTTTATGATATAAATAATACTAAATATTTTTACAAAATTGTAGAAATTAATGTGTAACACATGTGTTTATTTTCGTACTTTATTTTAGAAAAAAATATTAAATATTAATCAATATTCATGTTAAAAATATTATGAAATTCAACGTATTTTCAATGCACTTATAACTGAAAAGCATGTGCATGTGAAATTTAGTACATTTTTGACAACATTGAATTTACATTTAATATTACATTACATTAAATTCTGCTGCTGATTTTTAACAGTGTAGTCCATACCAATTTAAGTCAATAGTTTTAACTTTGAACATGATAAAAATTATCACAAAGCAATCTTTTGAATAAATAAATTTAAAAATTTTTGGTTATTAGGATTTTATATTTAAAACTAAGTTTTACTATTTGTCTTTTTGAATGTTGTTTGAAAAAATTAAATGTGTTCTTATTCTGTAAAAGAATGGGTCGAGAATCAGTTGATGTTGAGTGATTTACTCTCTTTATGGTAGTTAAAAGTAAAGACACCTTATTCTTGATATCAATTTTAGCCCTAATAGTCGAGCCGTTTCAAACCGACAAGCTTCCATTAGACTATAATACACGAGGCGACATTTCGCAACGTACAGATCATCATCATCATCATCATCAAGATCAAGGTTGTAGAAGACCGGTACTTCGTAATAAACGTGACGGAGAAACTCGTCACACGGTTCGGTATTGCGCATTTCCCGTATACGCAACAACGACCTGTCGAGTGATCGAGGTAACAACGCAGGCTCGCTTACGCGTGCATACAGGTGCGTAAGAGTCTGGTAAGGTGAATGTGCCTCTTCGGAACCGGCGCAAGCACGTTCAGTCGGATCTTCTTCCTCTCCTCCTCGACGCTGCGGACGGTGCATCGGCTGGCTCCTCGCGATCTCGCCTGCACTTGCAGTCTGCCTCTCGCCGAAACCGTATAACCGCCGCCGATGTCGACGCTCTCCTTATGGAATCGTAGCTCGATATCTAAACCCGCAGAAATCTTTATTACGATCGATAGCATTCTGTCGATTCAAAACTCGAACAAAAATGAAACACGTGTGTCAAGTACATTGAATGAGATCGTCCCGTGCGACAATTGGGAACTTTGTCGGAATTAATTCAATTAGTGCGACTAATAGTTTTTGGTGAGCTTGCGAGTAGATCTTTACCTCGGACAAGATTATTGAGATCTCGTAAAACGTGAGTCGTACAATCTGAACTCAAGAAACAATCATTCGCGTGTCAGTCAGCCGATCTACGTGACTTGCGTGCTGTGTCGTCGTCGTCGTTGTATTATGTGCCTCGATCTTCTTTTGCCGATTGTTCGTGGCGCGTGCCGGCTGATGCATCGCTCGTTTCTATCCTGCTATTCATCTTCCAAGAAATTGATCGGGCTTGGATCGCAACTGATCTAAGGTCGTCGACTCGAGGAGTATTGATAGTATACATTCCACAGGAGTCGGACCTTAGGGTGATTCATGATCGTAATCGGATTTGCACAATGGACGCGTACAATGTCTTAATCGGCGATTTTGTGAGCAATATATCCTTGGTGCTTTTCTAAATGTGATAGGACAACAAACAAACGTGACTTTCAAAACGGAATTGTGATAAAAACTCTTTTACGAAGGAAAGCAGGTGTCATCGGTAATTTTTGCGAATCTGTCGCACGCAGTGAATCGAATCGTTAGTGCGGCGAATCGTTACGCGTGCAAAATTTTTTCTTTGGTGAGATATGGGATACAGGCTCTATCATGGTAGTCGTAATGTCATCGGCGATTGCTGTAATTGAGGATTTCTCGAAGGATACACTAGGAAGGTACGAGAAGCACTCGTAATCGTGCTATTACGCTGATCTCGTTCCCAGCAATTACGGTTCGGTAATTAACCACGGTATTTATGATGACGTTAGCGCACGCTACTACGCGGCCGTCGTGTAAAATTGCCACGCGATATCGCGCTATTATATCACATTGAGGAAGCATTTTGAAAATAATTGTTTCAATAATCGTGGGACGATTGACCTCTCCAGACATTACATTATGTGAATTCGGTCATAACGGGCAACGGTAATAAATTTGGGGCCGTTACGCATTTAAGTCGCGATACGCATTGACCGAACGTAAATTGCTCCAAATGGCTTCGCGTCGAGTCCCGTATGATTGTCATGATAATGCGCCATCTCATTTTTTCAAGCAGTCTCAGATCATTTTTCTTTTCTTGCGTCGAACAATGTCACGGTGGTCAAATACGAGCGATCGGTTCCGATTCATCGCGCGCTCCAAGGATTCTTTTCTACGCCGTAAGAAACTATAATAGGGAATAGGAATATTCGCGAGAAGGAAAAAAAGGTTTGTACGACAGAAAAGCTGTCGTTTTTTGGGTCGGTGAAATTCTGCCAGATCGTTTCTCTTCTCGGAGAAATGAACGCCCCACGACGACGCGTCGTTCATGCCAAAACGCGCACGCCGGCGGATCGAAAGTACGTTTAGTTCCGATCGTGACGACGTATTACGTGGCCGGACATCGGCACGAACGTGGCCTCGATCGTTCATTGAATTCTTCCTGATACGCGGTGAAAGATGTACCGATAATTGTGCGAGCTCGAGAGAAATTGATCGTAAATAACATAACAAGGTAACTAACACGGATGTACGTGTACGGGATAGAGTTGTTTTATTTTATTTTATGAATATATAAAAAAGTTGATTTTCTTCTATATTTTAATATTGAAAAACATAGAATTATTAATAGTTTTGTTATGTATAAGAAGCTTTAGTGAGAATTTCATAGAAATAGTAGAATCCGTAAAAAGTCTCGTATTGCAAATAGATAACGCAAAGAAAGATATTTGATATCATTTTATTATATATATATCTTCATTTAAGCAAAAAATTGATCAGCATAAATTTAACTTATGATCAATTTCTTTGTAGCGTTAGTTAATATTAGAAAAATGAAAAAACCGCGGATTACTCAACCAACCGACTCACTTCGACCTCTATAATAAATTCAGGAAGACCTGCAGTGATGAATCATTGATAAACAGGTCTACGCGGAGATTACGTGGTACTCGTGGCGCATGTTTCGATAATATTTGTGCTGATCGTAGACTCGTATCGTGTCATCGTCGTAAACGTTATAAATTCTTTAGAAATAATATCTGATAGTAAAAACTGAATCATGTTTCGAGAAAAAAGTCACGTTTAATTTTATGCGAGTGTTAACAAGATGATTCTTAATGTGACTTCTTCGACTTTAGATACTTTGTAATGAGTTGATGCTAATAAAGAGTTGTGACTGTGATAAATGAGTTTCTAAACTGCAAAATTGCAAGAACTTTGGCAAATGCCATCAATCGATTCTTAACGCTAAAATAATACGTATCTCATAGAATCAAGAGGCGCGGTCGCATCTCGCGCCAAACTCTGAGCGAAGCGAGTCGCAGACTGACCCTCTTTTTTACCGGAGTCAGCGAGTTCCAAGTCATGAGAGATATCTTGAACATGACGCTTATCTAAATCTTTTTACACACTATAAAAAAAGCGATCTTCTTTTCATGGATAAAAATAAATCGGCATTTATTCAGCAACATAGGAATTAAATACAATATATTTCTAATTAAAATAAAAATATGATTTAATTATTTATATCTCTAAGAAACTTTAACATTTGGTACTTTTGCAACGCAGTGAGGAAGATAATACGGTAAAACTGAAATCATTATCTTAACCGAAGTCACACTGAATTATGTGGAGTTAATCGCATTCTTCACGGTTGGTCTTTCGTCCTAAGACCGAGCAGTACAATTTCGCACACAAGCACACAAAATGCACGACTTCAATTTATTACGCGTGTACGCGAGCACGGTTTAATGTCGGGATGGCGAGGAAGATGAAGAAAAGAATCGTCTGGCTTGAAGTGGGCGCACGCGCAATTAAGGCGCGACCACACGTGGGGAATCACGTCGTGGGCCCCTCCAGGCCAACGACGAAGGAAAGGGGGATTAGTGCATGCTCAATTAAGGGAAGCACGTAGCCCGGAACGGACATTGCTCCAGAACACGTCGCGCTGCACCGACTTCGTCAAGTTCATTCTTACATTCTTCGCTTGATATTCGTCAAAAGCAAAAGCCGAATTTAGGAAAATTTAATTCGACACTTAATTTAATGACAACAATTTATTTTTTACACGTATTGTCGACATTATGGTGAAAAAATATAATTTGATAATCATTTTTAATGTCAATCCTTAATTTTTACAGAAAAGATATTATCTAGAAATAATAAGCGTAAATGTATTTATTTTTTATACAATTGATTAATTATATTCTTATAAAAATAGAAAAAAATTTTTTCCGATTTTTTTTACAATAATATATGTGTAATTAAAATAGCAAATATCTATAAAAAATATAAATTTAAAGGTAAAGTTACATATGATTTAATAACAAAAATTGCAAAAATTATAGTCGAATATTCATTATTTATAATGTTAGATTTTCTAACATGTGCCTATACATTTTTTCCTAATTTCATGCTTTGGCGAAAACCTGTGCATGTGAATCTTTAATTATTTCTTCCGAGATTTGAATCGCATTTCGAAACGGTACATGCCGGGAGAAGTAAATTAATTTCTGCATAAAAAAATAATTCTTTTTGAATCATATTATGCAACGGACGCGATACTATTTAATTAACTTTACATCGCGAGCAGCAATATTAATTTGCTGATAATTATAGTCGTATGCATAATGTGCAATTTTCTTTTCGTAAAGTTGCGCGATTTATTCGCGGAACTTTGTTGGATCTCGCGAATTCGCCGTTATTCGCTCCCTTCATCATTTCTCGACGCGATTCTGCAAAAAATGTTTATGGATGAATACTGGCCCTTGGCAATGAAATACTCGCGGCTGCGGAGATATGTTTCTTCGATGCGGAAGTCGACCTGGCTTCAAGTATTCCGGAGAAGGTAGTCGCGTAGGTGAAGATTATATAAGAGAGGTCACAGGGGACTGGTATTTCCACGGTTTTACGTACGAAGATGTCGAAGCCGCAAGACTTATCTCGAAGTTACTCGTTAAAATTCTTCTTTAATGCAACGTCTCGATATTTGCGAAATTCTTACCGCGGCCGGTTCGTCTCCAGGTGTAATTGTATTTAATTAGACGCTTAATTAAGATGGGCATCTCGAAGGAAGAATTTGCGTTTCATTTTTCTTCGATTTTTTTAAATCAATTTAATTACAATATGGCCGGGGGTAATCGAACAGGTAAATGGAAGTATAAATTTAAATATTGAAGAAAGGATTCTTGATAACGTTGAACGATTAAATTATGCGTTGAGAGATGGTGGTTTCTCATTAACGTCCTGACCTTATACGCGATTTATTCCCGGATAAAATTTTGGTCCAGTATACAGGATTTACCTTATCCGGTATACCCCACCAACACCTGTATTTGAGTTGGATCAAGTTCAAATACTGGTCTTGGTGGGGTATACCGGATTTGATGTACCAAATCCGGTATACCCCACCAAGGCCTGCATCTATATATATATATGTGTGTATGGGTTTTTTCCATATGACCGACAGAAGCAGAAATTTATATTTTATAAAAAATATATACATAAATATATACATATATATATTTTTATATTTTATAAGAAATTGTATAATTTTTTATGTCTGGTACACGGAAAAGGCTTAAATAACTTGGTTAATAATTAATTTAATTAACTCTTCTGATACAGGTTACTTACCTTGAAGGTGGATTACTCTTTATATCTTCAACTGCTTTATTTATCCTTTCCAGTTCTATAAACCAGAATTACCGTAGCGTCTAAATGCACATGTTATTTACACAAATATGGTTAAAAGTACTTTTTATTTATAAAGTTGTTGTAGACATTGAAGTTCATATATGCTTTCTGTCCAAAGCTGACAAGAGATGTTGCATAAGCAACACAAATAAAATCTGCGCAGATGAAACAAAAACTATAGAACAAAATGTTGCATTATATTATATTTTTGCTCTATATACAGATTTCATCACATATCAAACACGAAACATTGAACCGTACGTAACTTTCAGATAGACGCATACGCATAAATGTGTAGATTACATTACTCGTTTAACGGCATTCAAGTGTTCGCCAGCGACATCCCTTTTGCGCCGTGTGACGCGTTTCTATGGGTTTGTTTTGACGCTCTTAGGGGAGATTGATTTTCTCGCTGGGTGGCTTTTGCACGTGCGACGCAATCTCGATGCGCGTTGCTCTTATTCTCACGACCGTAATCGCAAAGGGTGTTACTTCCGGCCGATACGTCGGCGTCGTAGCGGCGGCGCCTCGACGTCCGGCGGTATTGAGCCAGTACGTCGCGTAACGTCACACGTACGTGCATCCTCGGCCACGTGCTCCGTCGACTTACTTCTTGCATCCCGCTCTAAATGTTCGCGTCGCGCGTGTAATGTGTGTACGTTGCTGAGGAATAATTATTGAGCCTTCTTCTCGCGTGAATGTTGGCTACGACGTATAAACGCGCGGCCCGGAAGACGTAAATATTAATTAATTACTTGTCATAATTATGCATGCTTCCTCTTTCTTCATTCTCTTGTGATCTCGTTATCGCTACCTTCAATCTAAAAATAAGAATTCTTAAATCAAATGATTTGTTTACAATTAATGATACAATCTTCCAACCTGTCATCCTAAGATGTGTATATTAGCCTTATCTCCTCCTTCGTTTATTTTATAATACACAGATTTCCGATAACTCAATTTCCACATTGCATTAATAGCAAATATCTTAGTAGCGTAATGTATTCTACTTCTTCGTAAGTGCAGTTTGAGAACGATCGATAGGTAATAGCTGCCAATCTTCCGATAATACTCGTAAATTTATTTTTACATCTTTTTTTCATATAATATGGATAATTTTCTTTTTAATAATGGGACGGTTTTATGTATGCAGTGACAAACATCGTTTATAATCGTTGAATCAGCGTTGGTAATTTTGTGTGTAGACATGATCACTAGTCGTTTATGGATCGGTGAGTCATCGTTAAATATAGTAAAGATTTGACATATATCGTGTAAAGAAAGGGCGCTATGAGCAATGCCTGTGCTCTGATTATAGACAATCTTTCTATATGATATTTTTTATAACTGCTTACGATTTGCCAAGAATTCATTATTTTTGTGGAAGTTATTTCGAATTTATGGCGAGACTTAGCGTTGACAGGTTCAATTTAGCGTCGTGAGATTTAATTTAGCGACGAATTTAGCGTTGACAGATTTAATTTAGTGTTTCAACCACTGAGGCGTTTGCGTTAAATTTAGACTTTGCAGCGATGTGATGTTAATTTCGGTGTATCAGTACGTTGAACCTGGTACGCTGGTGATAAGAAGCGAGTAGTTTGTGGAAGGCTTTCCGCTTTTTCACCAACCAGAAGCAATATTTCCAAGAGAAAATCTTCGCAGCGCAAAGAAGCCATTAGCCATCTTGTAATAGAGGTATTCATCAGGTCAGCTTTGACCCCGTAAGCCGAGACTGGTACCGGTATTCGACGCTTGGTTTACCTACGAAGATAGGTCACGCGACAGTATTCTCCGTTTTTTTTTTTCCCCCCCTTACAATGTAAGCTCTCCAACGTATCCGTATATCCAGCTTTTATAAAGTCCGGATTTTTCTCAGAACAGCTGTTTGCATTAGTCTAATGACACAGGTCGTATTTTTCTTTTTCTGATTTTGAAAAATAAAATGATTCCTCGAAGTTTCCATTTTCAAATACATTTAACTTATTATTACAATGTCTGAGATTGTATGTTCTGCTAACCTAATGCGAAAATTTTTAAATAGGAGATTAATTCGATTATTCTACTGTGAAAATAATGTATCTACGTGTTTGTGATTAGGCACAGATGTATAATTTTTATTTTCAATTTAATTTTTTTTATAATTTATATCATTACCTAATACGGAAAGCTGTAATTTAAAAACTTTTTGCTTAATAAGTTACTTAAGCAGCAGTGAGTTATAAACAATAACTCGTTAGTCTTTCCATGATTTCAATCAATAACACAATATTTTAACTTTATGATAACATATGACAGAATTAGTGTAACAGCTTACTTATAAAGATTACTTATAAATGTTAATTTATTAGAATGAGAAATTATAGACTTCATCTCCGTACTTCCTATGATTGTGAAGGTTTTACCGTTCATTTAACTGGAAAAATCGATATGTGTGGAAAAGCAAAGTGATCTGCGAAAGCGATACTCTCCTCTCGTTTGCATGCTCGATTAATTTTGTCCTGCAGAAGGATGTGCACCGTTATATTGGATTGCTTCAAAGGTCGTGGTATAAATTAACAAACGATTCTTGTCTGCGCATATAACATATCGCGAAGGGAACGGAATATATGAATGCCGGTAAGTTGGAATTATAAATGCGGGTTATGCGATGGGGAAGTCGCGGCAGAGAGTCAAGGAGATGTCAAAGTTGAAGTTAGGGGAGAACGGCAAAACTCAGCAACGAGCTCGTCAAACTTACAAAGTTCCCTTTGAAATTCACTCGGCGACAGCCGTTTTCTTCGTTTGAACACTCTTCACTTTTGAAACCGTCCAATCTTATAAGTTTATTATTTTTAAGGAGATGTAATTTAGCTTCATGAGTTATACATTGTGGTTTATTTCCCTCAGACGCTGTTGTCGTTAATTGTGCTTGTGTGTCGTTGAGAAATTTTAGAAGCACTTGTTGCATTTTGTCGAGATTATACTGACAATCTCTAGGAAACATCTAGGAAACATTAGATCCGAGCAGATCGAAACGTGAGCTCGTCATATGCTCATCTTTGATTTGACGGTTCTCCATATGCTTATCTGCAATTGAACAGTTTATATTAAAAGCGAATTTACATTAATGTCGATACATTGATTTACGTTTGTGTTTCATTAGAAACTCGTATACGGCTACGCAATTTTAAAAATAAGCGATACTTTAGAATATCCCTTGAAGATGTTAAACTTTATTTTTATTCTTTAAGAGATTTACTATTAATAGCGATAGGCTTGTATTCTGGAAGTAATGAGTCGATGGTTTTAGAGTGTTTGATATCGGTTAAGGGGAACTCATAGTCACATCATTGCCGTTTGCAACGATTGCAGGTTTCTTGAATTTGATGCTCATATAGGAGCGCAGCTATTCAGCAATTTTTCCCTATAAAAGTAAATGCAAAATATATATCAAAAAGTTTACTTACTAATCGATATAAAAACATCGTAATTTTTTTGTTGATCTTGCTGCAGTCCGAGACTAACACTTCTTAATCTGCCACTAGTGAGGGAAAGCTCTTTCCGATTTTAATTAAACTTGGTGGGTTTGTAGAGAGGGCAAAAATTGTTGATACATATTTTTATAATTAAACATGTTTAAGAAGCGAAATCAGCCCTCGAAAACTTAGCTAAAGTTTTGATTTTTTGGTTATAACTTTTAAACGCCTATATACATTTTCCCCATATAACTTAAAATCCAAGAGTTTAAAAATTTTTTTAATAGTTTGTTAAATATGTATCTATTAATTGACAGTATATGAAGTGATGATGTGCCATGTACATATTTTGACAGACGACTGGGTCGATAGACATTATTCGTTGACTTAATGTCTAATTATAGCAAAATTAATTACACAATTTGTAAGCCAACAACGGTTAATTCTTGTGGTCGTTATTGTGGCAAATGTTTTGGAACGACAGGCGAACAATTTGTAACCGTTGATGTGTTTGCCCCTAAATTTCTAATGAATTACGTGCTGGAATACCGAATTGCAAGTGACACAAATAAAACAATCACTATTACATTTTAAATTTGTCATTAAAATTCTTACCGCGTTATTGACTTCAAAATAAACATAGTGAAATTCACAGGTCGTTGGTTGAAATTTGCGTACAAAAAGCCGAATTTATTTCGAGAGAACGTTCATGTATCGATAATTACATCGTTATAAACACGTGCTTTTTATGTCTCGTTTCATAACTTTCAACGTACTTTAAACGCTTCAGTGCTCCGTTACCTCGATGCGTTATTATACGATGAGTTTACGATCTGCTACAACCGGTAAGCACATTATTTGAAAAGATCAACGATGCATCTCGATCAATGGACTTCGCGATTATCACAATTGATTCCGTAACGTTATTACTTAATATTTCTTTAATGTGTTGTTATGTCTGTCTGTAATTTCCTGAGACTCTATTTGAGATATAATAAATATGATTCCACACTCAATTTTTATCGCGTTTCGAAGATTAATGTTTGTCCTATCAATAAACAAAAAATAAACATTCACTCATCCTGCTTTTCGCGGAATGGAAGAAATGTATTCCATCAGAACGACATGCATCCGAAAGCGAGTCAGAAATTGCTCGATCAGTGTTTGCCCTCCTTTTCCGGTAGGCATTCGCACACTTTACAGACGTACGGCGTAAAGCTTGATCCCTACGTTCAGTTCAATTAACTCTCTCGGCAAATTGAAATTGAATTTTCATTTCGCTTCTGTATGCACTTATCACCTATAATCCAAGTTCGAATTGTTGATGAAAACCCTCCATGTTGATGAAATTATATTCCATCATAAAACTTCATAATTTTTATACGTACAACCTAGATATTATCGCGCAATCTTTATTCAATTATGAAACTGTTTTCTCCCTGATTAACTTATAAAAAGAATACACAGGATGTTTTAGATTTAATGTTATTAATATTATATTGTCAATATTAATTTTATATTGTGCTTACACTATTTATTTAATGTTATTTGTTTTAATACATATATTTACAACCTTAATGAAAAGATTACAGTAATTTTATTAAGATTATAATATTATGTGTAAATTCGAGTAATTTTGAATTGTAATTGAAGTTTTCAATAAAGTTTATACCATGTTAAAAAGTATAACAAAGAGAATATAATATTCCCATTAAAATACGTTTATTTGAAACCTTAAAACATCTACTTATAATATTAACGTGAAACATTTTATTCCTTATTTAAAAAATTGTACATAAAAGTTCAACTACCGAACGAACGGATCGATAAGGAATGTGCGCGTGTAAAAAAAAATTATGCGTGTACGGAGAGGAGGAGAGATGAGAGTAATTATAGTAAATAGAACATGAAAATCATTACGGTCAATCGACTCGTTGCTTCAAGGTAACGTGACAGAAATCGATAACAGTGTCATATCCATACCTTATTAATAAACAGTATTAATAAAAAAAGTAAATATGCATGGTGGAAGATGAGAACAATTATAATAAACAGAACGTGAAAATTATTATGGTTAGTTATCTAAAAATTGCATCTACGTTTGTCATGTCATCAACAATAAATAATTTTCACGTTCTGTTTATTATAATTACTCTCAACTTCCACCATGCACATTTAATTTGTATGAAGTACATACTCAGGTTTCGATTGAAGGCTTATTGACATCAGCTGAAGATATTTGACAATAATATAGTAGCGTACGTATTTGTTGCATAAGGCAAACTGATACAGATGTTAAATATACTTCAAATTAATTAGAGGAAGGTCGCTAATATTGGCATAGATCTTCTAAAGCGGCACTCCTGTATTTCTTGAAAATTAAACATTGTACTGTATTAATACTGATAAAAACACGATCTGCCTAGTTAATTGAGAAAGTAAAAACCCATAGTTCATACATTTATGGCTTCTATATAAAATCTGTATAAAATCTACTAAACGAATTTTTGAAAAGGGAGAATAAAATTTGTATAATTTTTTTTCATATTTTTTATTATTTAGTACATAGAAATATATTTTATTATTTAGTTTATTAATTTATTATATATATATATATATATATATATATATATATATATATATATATATATGTATGTATGTATGTATGTATGTATATATATAAAACTCTTCTATGGGACTGTGTCTGAATTCTGTCACTACTATGCCAGCTTTGGTACCCAATTTCTCTATTTTTTTATGTTACGAAAATAATTATTAGAATATGCAAAATAGTATTATGAAAACAATATTATAAAAATTGTTACATAATCTGATAAAAGACACTTCCTAATTTATATTTATATTTTTAAAGTTTTATTTTTATCTAAGAAATATTAAAACAAAATAGTATACTAATATTGATGACTTTTCTCTATTACGTTAAAAATATCAAATTAAATGAATTTTTAAATATCTTGAATGTATGCTCTATTATTAATCTTGTAGAGTGAAAAATCACTCGATAATTTTCGTTCCATATGAGTATTTTGACTTTTATTAGAGACAAATCACTTGAAAAATTCTAAGTTCAATTTTGACTTTTTTAGAATAATATTTCATTTTATAAGATTTAGAGAGTATATTTATTTTGTTCAGAGAGAGAGAGAGAGAGAGAGAGAGAAGAGTTATTTCTGAAGTTATTTCCTTAGATTAGTACATCACCGGGATAGAAGATTGTTTGGGTCCGATTCTAAGAGCACGAAATCCAGTTAGACACATCTTTGGATTTAGGCCACATTATGTGTTTTCATTAGAAGAGATCAACGTTGTATCTCGATCAGTGGATCGTGATTATCACCAATTCGTTTCTATTTTATAGATCGATTTTAATTGTAAAAAAATTTCCATCTGATCAAAGAGTTTTTCAATTTAAAAAAGTAATTTGTTATATATGTATGTATTTGTTATATATGTATATGTTTTATAGAACAATCTTAATTTTGTAAATAAGTTTTCATATAGTTTATAATCCAAGAGTTTTTAAAAATAATTTGTTAAATACGTATCTACTAATTGGCAGTATATGAAGTGATAATGTGCCATGTATATTTTATTTTGACAGACAATTGGGATTACTCATTGACTTAATGTCTAATTATAGCAAAATTAACAACACAACTTACAAGCGTAACGGCCAATTCTTTCGATCGTTATTACGATAAACGTTGTGGAACGACTGGCGAACGATTTCTAACTATTTGATAAATATGCTTACCCCTAAATTTTTAATTAATTGCGTGATGGAATATTAGACTGCAACGCAATTAAAGTAGCCACTATTTCATTTTAAATTTGCCATTAAAATTAAATTTATTATTCTTCGTGTTACTGATAATCGTCGACTTGAAAAAGGACAGCGAAATTCAAGGGTCTCTATTTGGAATTAGTGTATAAAAAGCTGAATTTATTTCGCGATAATTCTCATGCAACAGCGATAATAACATCGTTGTAAACACAATGCGTGCCTTTAAGTCTCGTTTCAGCGCACTTTAAACGCCTCAGTGCTCCGTTACTTCGATGCGTTATTATACGATGAGTTTACGATCTGTTACAAGGCAGTCATTAGTCATTACAGTCACATTACATATTCATTTGAAAAGATCAATGTTGCATCTCGAAAATATAGTATCTAAAAATTTAGTTGGATGCAGATTTGAAAATAATTTTGTTAGACTATCAAAATAATTATGTTGGTATTAAATGACTATTGTGTCAAAATTTCCATTCAAATATGTTTATTTAATACATTAGTACAATTCTAATCATCATTCATAAATTCAGACTCAGATAAACTGAGACAATATCAATTGACATTTGGAATGCACGCGGAATAATGAGGTAAGGAAAATGCAAGCTAAAAATTAATTGAAATGTACCTTTGTTATGATATTTATCGCTAGTAGGCTCATTTTCTGGAAGTAAGTCGTTAGTTGTAGTCAGTTGCTTAACTGACGTTTAGGGCGACTTTGCGGCCACATCATTAGTTTGACTAGATTTCTCAGCAATATTTTACCGACATGCCGAAGCGTACGCAGTTGTGTACGAATAGGCAACCAGTTAGACCGACATTTATGTGAATGCAACACCCTGTGCTCTCAGATGTCAATGAATCTTTAGTATCTTCGGGCTTCTTTTTGTTGTTGTCAATTTTAGCTGGCGTAGTTTGCTGATTAATCAACGATTCATCGAAGCTAGGAGTTGTTTGAGGTGTACTTGCTTCCGTTTGATTGCCTGATGCATTGTTCTCTGCCCACGGATTTTTTTCATCCTTAGTGTTAATTAGGTAAAATATTTTGTTGTTGCGTCTACAACGTCTACAATAAAGAAAATGTTTAATTATCATGTTTTCTTTGTATAATGGATAGGTATATATTTTCATTGTAAAAACATGTATATATTTTTTTAAACTTACTTTCATAAATCTCTTGGAACATTCCTACTACGGTTTCGTACGTTTTGCGAACATTTTTAAAGAAAAACTCTATATACGAATAATTTTTGTTCTTTAAGTATATTATTGTTTTCATCTGTTTTGCTTAATTCTCCGTTAAATTTTAATGTGACATGTGGGCCGATGTACGCTGAAAAAGGAATGCTGGGTACAAACGGGTTTTCAGTTTGCCTCTCGATTGTAACTGAAAGTCCTTTGCGAGGCTGTTCTTTCAAATGGTTGGAGTCATATTGATAAACTTGGTTCCTTAGAAAGATACCTATATTACATATTTGTACTAATTTTATATTAATAATGTTGATTTTTTTTGAAAATGAAAAACTAAATTTATTGCACAACTCTCTCTATTAAATTCTTGAAGGTACTTCTGTATTTTTAACGGATATTCTGGTCTTTATCAGTACGGTCGCGAGAATTAATTATATTCATAAGCGTAATTGATCACATATCTGTTGGCGTTTTTTCCATCTGGTTTATCAAAAATACATATGCATTCTACATTTTACACTCTGTTTATAATATTATGTGATTTATACAATAGTCATTCATTAAAAGAATATGTCATTTGATATAAGAATATTCTTGATATCTCGTAAGTACATGCATAAATTTAAACGAAGTTTCTTTCGACGTAAATTATCTTGCTTAGAATATTTTGCTTTTATACAATAATGTACAAATGTTTAAATTTTTAAAATGTTACAAATGTTTAAATTGTTTAAAAAACATTTAAACAGCTGTATAAATTTCAAAGTGTTTCATTGTTTCATAACGGTGGACAATTAATTTGCCTTGCATATTTTTAGCGATACAATTTTAAATAATTTATATTATTATATAAAAAAATGATTTAATATAGTATATTGATTTAATATTTTATAGTATGATATATTTATCTCTCTTTGATTTTAATTAAACTTGGTGGGTTTGTAGAGGGGGCAAAAATTGTCTATACATATTTTTATAATTAAACATGTTTAAGCAGCGAAATCAGCCCTCGAAAACTTGCTAAGTTTTTAATTTTTGTAGTTATAACTTTTAAACGAAGGATGATATAGCGTAATTTTGTAAAAGTACAAAATAAATTTCGAAAGTTATCTAGAGATATAAAAATTAATTTTTTTATAGTCGAAGACCGAAAATTTGATTTTTAAGGACTGATTTCACCCTTTAAACATGCTCGGTTATGAAAATATGTATTAAACATTTTTACTTTTTTTACAAACCTATCAAGTTTTATTAAAATCGCAAAGAGATCAATTGGAAGTATTTTCTCATAAGCATAAAATAATCTATAAAATTACTAATGCTACAAATCTTCTGAAATTTAATCAGTTCTCAAATTATGGCTATTGTAAAATTATCTGAGAAAAAAGTATGTATGTCATCAAATATTAAAAAAAGATCAAAGTCGCCTATATACTTTCTCCATATATCTTAAAATCCAACAGTTAAAAAATTTTTTTAAATAGTTTGTTTAATATGTATCTATTAATTGGCAGTATGATGAATTGAAGTGATGATGTGCCATGTACATATTTTGACAGACGACTGGGCTACTCGACTTAATGTCTAATTATAGCAAAATTAATTACACAACTTATAAGCCAACATAACGGTCAATTCTTGTAGTCGTACGACAAACATTGTAGAACGACTGACGAACGTTTCATAACTGTTTGATAAATATGCTCACCCCTAAATTTCTAATTAATTACGTGATGGAATATTAGACTGCAACGCAACTAAAGTAGCCACTATTTCATTTTAAATTTGCCATTAAAATTAAATTTATTATTCTTCGTGTTATTGATAATCGACTTAAAAAAAAAACAGCAAAATTCAAGGTCTCTGTTTGGAATTAGTGTATAAAATGCCGAATTTATTTTGCGATAATTCAACAGCGATAATAATATTGTTGTAAACGATGCATGCCTTTAAGTCTCGTTTCAGCGCACTTTAAACGCCTCAGTGCTCCGTTACTTCGATGCGTTATTATACGATGAGTTTACGATCTGTTACAAGGCAGTTATTACAATCACATTACATATTCATTTGAAAAGGTCAATGTTGCAACTCGAAAATAAAGTATCTAAAAATTTAGTTGGATGTAGATCTGAAAATAATTTTCTTAGGTTATCGAAATAATTGTGTTAGACTCTCGTAATTGAATGACTAGTATGTCAAAATTTCTATTCAAATATGTTTATTTAATACATTGATACATATACATTAATACATATTAGTACATTATTATCATTTTTCTCTGTGCAAGCACATTTTTTAACAACCGTTCGGTGGACGGAGTTCGATGAGTAATGTACGCTTGTAAAAAATATGTATGTACAGAGAAGAATGATAATAATTATAATATACAGAACATCAGAACCATTACAATCGGTCGTCCAAAAATTGCATCTGCCTTTGTTGTGTCAGCATGTTCCCTTGAGTATCGATATTTGTATAAATCACATCATTAGGCTCGATTGAACTGATATCAGGTAAATTATAGTCTTTGTATTCAGAGAAATCTGTATTCAGAGGATTCTGATTCCAAAATTTGTTCAAAACATAATTGTAATCATAATTCGGAGGATTAAACTCAGATGAGCTGAGAGTATTTGCAAAAATATTTTTACGTGGCAAAATGTTTCTTGCAGATGGTGTATTGACGATCTCTTGAGTTCCCGATAGTTCGTTGTTACTTCTATAATAAGTGGGGTAGTAATGTAGTGTTGGTCGCACAATCTCATTAATCTCCGGGGGTAAAGGAACAACAAAAAGAAATGATTTGATCTTGGTTTGGTTCTGTTTTGGGTTGTCTTGATGCTGTCTTAGATTAGCGATGTTCATCGTGTTCATATCCTATAACAGACAAATGTATTTTATTCAATTGATAAAAGTTTATGTAATAAATATTGTATAATAAATATTTCTATAAATCAGATAAAAATAAAAAACTTTAAGGACATAAAACAAATTATGTTAATATTAAAATTGTTACCTTCCAAGAGTTATTTTCGAGTTCTTCTTGTGCAGCCCGCATTTCTCCCGTATTTTCCTCTATATCGTAGAGAATATCTTGTACAGTTTTCTTATTTAAGTCTCTTCTTAAACTGATATCTGCTACATGAGTCGCTTCAGGTGTGATCTTTGTTGGCAGTCTCCATATGGTATACGGTTGCTGCGTGTATCTGTCTGACTCATGTGTGTGATCGACAACAACCGGCCACGTCACTTTTGGCGCAGAAATTGGCGAGAAATACCATGCACTTCGAGGTTTGCCAGGGTAGTAGGGTGTTTCCTCTGCCGGTTTTTCCATAACGACAGGGGGAGAGTTCACTCTTGCGGAAGGTTCATTAGTAATTATACGAAAATTAGACTCAGGACAACCACAATTTTCCTGAGACGTTGTCGTTTGTTGCGCTTGTTTGTACTCAGGAAATCTTAGAAACGTCTCTTGGTTTTGGTCCTCGGTACTGGGCGATTGAATTAGGGATGACATCATTGTTGGATCCAGGCCGAATAAATGTGGCTTATTAAACCATAGGTCAGGGATTTGACGGTTCTCCACATGCTTATCTATAATTGAGCAATTTATACTGATAGCGAAATCATTAACGTCGATACATTGATTCACTTGTATATATAATTTTTTATAAGCAGAACGTTATAGGTTATCCCAGTAAGATGGTAAACATTATTTTTATTCTTTAAAATATTTACCGTTACTATCGGTTGGCTCATGTTCTGGAAGTAAGGAGTCGTTAGTTGTAGAGTGCTCGGAGTCGGTTAAGGGCGACTTCGCGGCCACATCATTGTCATGTGTAACGACCTCAGATTTGCTGGATTCGGTGCTCGTAGAATCGGGGGTGAGCGATCTTCTGTACCGATGGTGTACTACCTGAGGACATGTTCTTCTTAAGAAAGTTCGATAGGTTGTAGGATCGATTTCCGTACAAGAAGCACGATAAATATCACATATTCGCATTAATAATTTAATTAATAATTAAAAAAAACTTTCTAGCAACAACACAGTGGCATATTGTACAAGGTAAATGGATATTAGATGTTGGATGTACTTCAAATTAAATATTATATTTAAAATATCAAATTAAACGAAATGTAAGACAGAAATGAAATAATAATACAATTTTACGAAACTAAATTAATGAGACAGCTGTTGTTAATCGGATCAAGTAAAAACACGTTTAGCACGTACCAAGGGTGGGCGGTAACCGACGTACATTGAGGGCCGCGTATATCCATGACCTCCTATCTTTGCGAAGTGCAGTTTGTTCGGCCTCGAATAATGATAATGATGGTGATGGTATGGTAGATGATGTGAATAGCTTACTAAATGTGAACGACCTATGTTTTGGGGCGATGCGTAATAGGGATACACCGCTTGAAATCCCGAAAGCTGCGTCGATTCCTAATTTGTTAATTGTTTTGGTTACATATTCTGTATATTTAGAATGAAAACAAGTTCAATTTTTTATAGGAATGAATTTTGACTTTTATTAGAGTGCTAAATCACATAAATTGCACAAGTTCAATTTTCACTCTTTTAAAGTGATATTTCACTCTATGAGAGAATATTTATATTGTTCAGTTAGAAAGAGAGAGTATAATATATTTATATTGTACCTTCTGTTGCGGAACCGAAAAATGTGTATTGCTGTTAGGTTGTCCGTAACCGGGTTGAACGAGAACGTCGGCAAGTACGATACTCGTCAATGAAATTATCAGCACTAAGAACTGGAATGAGATTAAGGAAACTTTATGTAGATTGTTCTCAAACAGATTACTCCAAACGACAAAAATTTATTCTTTAAATTATTTGTTTATTAAGCAATTTAAAATTATTAGACAGAGAGAGAGAGAGAGAGAGAGAGATTACACACATTTATGGCTTTACTGTGGAATATTAATTTTTTCAATGTAACAATTGAATTAGAAAAAAAAGTAAAATACAAAAGAAGTAAATCTTTTATGTTTATTATATATTGATTTCTATAAAAATTCTGCTTATTGCCGATGTAGCTTAATTATTCAAAATTTTTAATTATAGAAGATAAGAGCATAAAAAATGTTAAGCATTAAAATGTTAAAGAAGTATAAAATATATATCAGAAAATGCACTCACTAGTCCTCGTTGCGAAAACATCGTAGTCTGTTGCTTTTACTTCAGTTTGCCCAGGACTGACAATTCTTGGGTCCGTTACCTCGAATAAATAATCTACGCTGACTTATGAATTTGGCGTATTCTGAACTTTGATCAGTTTGCACACATGCATACATTGTGTAAAATGATCCGAGAAAAAAATATGGATGTCATCAAATAGTTTTAAAAAAGTACAGCGTTGCTCTTATACCGCACTCCACGTAGGAATCGAACACCTTGGAAACGTCGTCAATTTTAATTTTTTTTTTAATTTGCTGTTATATTTTTCAGAGAAAAACATGAGATGTGTGTTCCGCGAAAAGAAATTTGAGATTTTTCGTGAAGTTATTTACGCTTGTAAGTTGCAAAAAAAATTCATTAAAAACGTCACTCAAATGAACATTCAAATTACTATATCGTCGAAATCGTTAGTGCAAAAAAATGCAAAAAATTGAGTATAAAGATATTGATTTCTTATATGAATAGATTATTTTTAATTTATTCGTTTTATATAAATAAATTATTTTTCACGTATATATGATTTTCACTAACGCTTTTTATCAACTCATTAATTAAATTTTTTTTTTAATATTCTCGATTGCCATTTCATAATTGAATCGGAATGAGCGATATGTCGTGGATGTAAATTGTTACATTTGTTTAACTAAAAGAAAAGCGTACGCTTGCATTATGTTGTAAACCAGCATGCGTTTCTCAAATAGACAGTACGCAATTGAACGAATCATCAGGATTCGTGCGGACGCGATTCGACTTGCGCGCGGACTTCCGTTTGTTGTAAAATGCACGATTACGAAACCCGGTAATGATATGCACGTATGGTATGCACGAAATAGCACTTCCTCACGAGAGTTCGTTGCACTTCGGGGCCAGCGCACCCGTAGACGTGCCCTGATTATCGCGTAAGTGGGTGGCTGGATGCCGAGACGTTCATCTAGACTTCTCTCTCGCTGCGGGCCACTCTGAATATAAATATCACTATGCCATCTTTCGCCTGCATTTCATCGTTATCTCATATTATAGCACGCGAAGCTTAAAACCAAGAGGTAAATTCCTGAAGCGATTTCATAATTCCTAGATATTACATAGTAATATCCACTAACGATACAGTAATATTCTGTTAAATTACTCGTAATATCCGACAATTTCAATATTTTTGTGACTGAGAAATCATTTTCGTAATATCATGTACATGCGCGAAGCTTTTAATGTTTCGCAAGGCACGTGGATAAAAATTAAAAGTTTATAATAATCACGTGGAATTCACGTATACTTAATACAAGTATATTATTTTTTATTCTTTTTATTATTTTCTTATAATGTAATTTGTTAAAAACTAAACGCGGATGTGTTACATTTATTTATTTAGTATTGACATAAAATTTATATTAATTTTTCTAAAATGTAAGAGTATTTTTTTTTGTAATATACATATATCTGATTTCAAAATTGTAAATGTTATATTACAAATTTTTTCCCATTTATTTTTGCTACATCTTTAAAAATTTATTGTAACCCGAAAAATTACAAATATTCCGCAGAAATTAAAATATATTTTTATATATTAACTCAATTATCAGAAGACAATTATATAAGAGCTTTCACGAAAAATTAAAACTCAATATTAATATCTCAATTCTTCAGTATTTACCTCTTGACAGAAATTTTTTTTTTGCAAAATGTATTTCGGCGATTAGTGATCTCATGCGACATATGAAGACTATGAGGCGCAATATGTCAATTTATGCTTTAATGAAATGATCCAGGTTGCGTATTCGGTACGTGATGCCGGCGGCGCACCTGACGCTGCGCGAGGAGGACGTGGTGCGACTGACTTTGGAGTTCCTCCACAGCCGCGACCTTCACATCTCGCAGCTTTCGCTCGAGCGTGAGACCGGCGTGATAAACGGCCAGTACAGTGACGACGTACTTTTTCTGCGTCAACTGATCCTCGACGGACAATGGGACGACGTTCTCGAGTTCATCCAGCCGCTGGAAGCGCTGTCGGATTTCGACATGAGGAAGTTCACGTATTCGATCCTACGGCACAAGTATGTCGAGCTGCTGTGTATCAAGTCCGAGGCGAATGTTATTGCCACTGGGACAAACGGCAGCGTCGACAACGCCGTAGAGGAGGTCGTCAAAGTGTTGAACGACCTCGAGAAGGTAGCACCCTCCAAGGAGGAATACAGCAGTCTCTGTCTGTTGCTTACTCTGCCGCGTCTGACGGATCACCTGCAGTACAAGGATTGGAATCCCAGTAATGCGAGGGTGCAATGTTTCCGCGAGGTTCACCCTTTGATAGAGAAGTTCCTGCCGGGTGACAGGAAGAGCACCGATCCCGCGCATCCAGTTACCTCAGCGAAAAACGATCGGCTTATTCAGCTCATCATTAAGGGCATCCTATATGAGTCTTGCGTAAATTATTGTCAAGCGAAAGCTACTGGGTCGAAAGAGAGTGAACAGGTGATTTTCGTTTTTTTATCTACTTTTGTTTTGCTTATTAAAGAAAATTAAAAGATTTAAAAGTATAAAAATTATATTAAAAATTTACCAAAAAACTATATATTAAAATTATTTTTGTTTTTTAGAGTACTTTTGTTCCCTGTAAATTTTTTGATACATGTTTAGTTTATTTTTACATTTATTTTTATTTTTAATGCATTTCATAGATTAATTTCGTTTTGTTTATTTCTTATGTTATAGGTAGAGATGAGTTTTTCGAGACTACTGGATGGGTCCGTGGGCTTCAGCGATTCGGACTTAAGTTTATTGTCATGGCTTCAAAGTATACCTCCCGAAACGTTTGCTGTACCATTCGCACAAAGAACCCTGAACGTGGACGTGGAGCGCCTGGAGAGGCCCTCCTTGGAGACTTCGTGGACTGAACATATGCTGATAACGCCAATTAAACCGAAGACTTTTCCGCACAGCGCCATGCCATTCACTAGGCCGAGATCCGCCGCGGACATGATGTCTCGTAGCTTAGTTCCGGCTTTGGAGGCTGGTCTCGGGCCCAGGAGTCCCAAGAACACATCCATACCATCGGCGGCGCTTATGGCGCTATCCGTCGGTGACGTAAACACAGTGATGTCCAGGTCGTCGTTCGCTAGCTTCCATTTGACCGGTTTCAAGAATAACAAATTGATGAATACTAGCGTCGATAGGCTCTTCGAGAACGAAGGTGACGTCTTCCTTAGTTCAAATTACGCCGAATTTCAACAGTTACCCTCAATACAAGAGACCACGATGAATGCTCAACCTAAGGCTCCGCCGAGAACCCGTGGACATTCCAAAAGTCCCGACGGTAAGATTGTAAAATATATCTTAGACATTTTTATGTAAACCATTTCGCTATATGTGCACAGACTATCAATCATATAAAAGATTTTAATAAAAGGACGAGAATTTGTTAATCTTGATCATACAGCTTATATTTAGTAGCACGTACATAGTATACATTTAATTTATTTAATTTAATTAATTTACTTAGTTTTAATTGTTTTTATTACTTACACGACTGATATGATAAATGTAAATAGTTCTATATTACATAAAAAGCTTCTAAATTATTTTGCAAGTAAATTTTGATTTTAATAACAGGTGTGGACGCTGATCCTTCAGCGACATCCACGCCGGAGCGTAGAGTGCCTGGAAGGGAATCGCCGGCGCCTTCGACCGCCAGGAGTTCCAGAAGGGACTCTTTGACGGAAAAGCCCACAGGAGTTGCGGCTAAAATTACAGACCCATCCGTGATACCGATTAGAACGATGGTGCCTCCTAGTGATAATCACGAACAAAGTTATAATGGTGGCCTATTTAAAGAATATCAGAAACAGAAGCAGAGGTTACAGGAAACCATTCAGCAAAAGGAAAGAGAAAGGGACGAATTAGTCAGACAGTTAACTGCACCGTTACCTATGCAAGTAGCGGATAATAGACTTCAGGGAGAAGGGTGAGTGATTTTTTTTTTAGTGTTAAATTTTATTCAGAAAATATTTCCACCAAGAATCACAAGTAGTGGTATTTTTATGATTTTCAAATTGCTAAATAAGTATATATTTTTGCATAATAAAGCATTCTAATTAAAAGAAAAATGCGTAGTTTAAAAAAGTATATAATTTTTTTAAAATGATATCGCACATTCAACATATTGTCAGTATCGACTCTGTTGCATTGAATGCACTCTCTGAAAAGTTGCAGCCCGTTGCATTCTCCAACAGATGGCGATAGTGAAATGCCTTTGTCGCATTTATTGTGATAAAGCATGTGCCGAGAATAGTAGCTTGGATTTAGACTCCGATGAAGTGTTGATAAAAATAGACTTACCTTCCTGCGAGAATGGAAAAAAACTGATTATATAGACTATTTCGACTACTTCTACATGATTTTTCGAGCTGAAAGATTAGTCTTAGCTATTTTAGAAATTTTTAATTGAATCTTTGTATAAAAACTCGTTGAATTAATCATTCCAGAAATTAATATTTTTATATAAAAAAAACTATTATAAATCACTTATATTGAATTTTCATTAAATTATACGATATTCGTAATCTTTAATTTATAAAATAAATTTTATAAATTAATATTAAAAATTGATTAAGTATTTGAAATAGTTTATATGAAAAATATTCTAACAAGAAGAAGGTTCTTCGAAAATTCTTCAAATTTAAATGTTATTTCTAATTAAAAGATCTAAATGAGTCGTGAAGAGTCGATTGGTTCATTCATATTTCGTTATTCTTGTATAGATTTAGAGCCGTTCCAAATTTCAAGTTTCAAATATATAAATTTTTTTTGTCATATACAACGATTGAAGTAATTTTAATGCTTGTCTAAATGTCGTTTCGCAATCGAAATAACCTTCGAGAAAGCGAACGTTGCTCGCACAGAGACCGGTGTTTGAAATCGGAATTTGATCACGGTTCATTGGCATCGACCGCTGACATCGTACTTGAACCGGATACCGGATGCATTGTACACAGCAAAACTGTGACCATACAATTCCGTCGGTCCTACCCTGCCGATGATTCACGCGCATACCTCTATATTTACGACCGCATTGTTTCATTCATACGCATGACTATATCTGTAAAGTGTGTACCAACACGTAAACTTCATATATTTATCTGAATTTGTGAACACACGTGACATTATTTACATAAACCAATTAATATTTGACTATTATCATTTTGTTTTTATTTAAAATTAACAATTCCGCAAAATAGAAATTTGGAAAAATATTAGAATCTAATAAAACATAGAACATAAATTGAGAAATAGCATAGATTAATTAAATTTATTATTTATTTACATACTTATAATTACATTATTCTAATTAACGCTTTTTGTAATCCAAATTGAAGTTTTGATGCAACGTTCACAACGTAGTAATAAAATCGTTATCACAGTTATCGTTCATCTCTCACTTATATGAAGACTTTAAAATTAGGAGAAGCTAGCTTAAAATATATGAGTTTATTACGGTATGTTTTCCGAGTAATAACTATTTCGTCATATGCGGTTGAATAGTATTTTCATTCGTAGTTACGTACGTTTTCACGAATGTGCTAATGAGACTGGCTAACGCAGCCGACGTTTTCGCGGAATAAATCGAGGAATTAACTCGGTCCAAAGAAGCTCCGAGTGTCTGGTAATTCGTTAGCGGCGAAATACGGCATATTTAGACGGCGACGTTTCGCGGTCGACGAGATGGAGGCCGAACGAAAGCCCTTGATCCTTTGGCGAGTTCAACAAACGTGGTTACTCTTGATGATTCGCTAGATTTATCGGACGGCGCGTTCTGTTTTTGTTAACGACACATAAAGCTTCCTTTGAAATATTCCATCTTTGAAGCATCCTGTCTTCTTTCAAAACAATGATATAACTGAAAAGCAATTTTTAATTTACTGTAATAAATATTTCAGATTATTCTATGGCTTTTAAAATGTGAAAAGGAGAGATTCTTGTTTAATTCATCGGAGAAAGTAAAGACATAACTACAGTATCATTTGATAACAAATTATCGAAATTAGAAGCATTTTGGAATATAGAATTTTAAAAATATAGAAATAGACATAAAGTAAAAAGCGAAATTTTCAAATATTTAAATAGAATTAGAAGAAAAAGCAATACGTAATACATATTCCTAGAAAATATCTTTGAAAGGATATAAAAACTCTCGGAAATGTACCATAAAATTAAAGCCTACACATGAGTTGCACCAGAATGACGTTTCTTGTCGGCCTTTCTAACAATTTCGTTTCCATTAATTATGCTGCGTTGCCGAGAATGTCGCGTGACATAAATATGCCTTTATCATCGATTATGTTCACATAAATGTAACGCATCGAATTTCCTTAACGAAGCAAGAAATTACTTCAATCCGATCGCGCCGAAGCCAAAGATGGATCTACAGATTCTCTTGACGTCGCGGACTGTTCGTTGTAACGCAGCCACCTACTTGCGCGTATACGGCGAGATGCAGCGCGTAATTAGAACGCGCGAGCGGTCGTCATTGGTAACAAACGAGGCTTTGTTGGAACATGATCGGAATACGAAGTAATCGAATATGAAGGAGTCTCCTCTTTCTCTCTTTCTTTCGCTTGAATTAAAAGCGCTTCGTTAGCATTGAACACTTCAGGTGTTGTGGTTAGATATGAATAGAAGAAAACTCAGCTTTGAATAATCGTTCTACATCGATGAGTTTATTTATAGTGTAAATTTTCATAGGATCAAGGAATCAATTATACAATTATATAATCGAGTTATCGAGCGCGATTATATAATTGTGTAATTAATTTCTTTTACAATTGCCTGCGAGCTTATGTAATAAATAAACTATTGAAGTTTATAGAAATTTTATTACGGTTTGCAATAAAGTATTAAATATATTATTCATACATATATATTTATAAAAGAATTATATTAAGTAAGCTCGTGAAAAATATCTAGCAGCAAAGTTCCAATGGAGTAACCATTTTACGATGAAAATGAATAATTATTATAAAAGCGTTACTAATTTCTTGTTTAATAATTATCACGAATAGTAATTAACTTTCTCTTTCAAAACTCATTGTATTGGTTCATTCATCCAAAAATTTCAATTACTTGGCAACTCAATTATTTCTTGGCGTATATCTTGCTCTTTTCCATGGTAGTTGTATAGAAAATACTTGATATTTGCAAATATATTCGCACACTGACGCATAGCGTTATTATAAATTTCATATCGCTTAAACGAACGTAGCCACGTTCTGAAACAGAGTGATTCGTGAAAGTTTGTTGATCACGAGCAAACGCAGAATTGTAAGGCAGGAAAGAATGTGAAAAAGAACCTCGGGAATTATTTAACGCATCGATATCGTTTGGAATATTTCGCGTCGGCGATGTGCGGGCGCGATTTAAGAAAGCAGAACGGAGAATACCTTTAGCTGACGAGTGGGCTGAGTGGCGCTTGAAAATTCATAGAAGCTAGCTCGCGTTCGTTGCTGATAATAAGGCAGAAAGTGTGGCGATACATTGTGAAATTGAGTATAACTCGCGTGTATCATTTTAACTGCGAGAAATAACTGTGAGGCGCTTGTAGCCTCTGTTTCTCGAAGCGGGACATCTGCCAGATGTTCCTCGCGCGATTCTCCCCGAAAGCGATTGTTCGCGCGCTTGATGTTCTCTCGCTCGAAAATTATTACCCAGTTGAAAGTAATAGCTTGATCCAAAAAAATTCAGCCAACATTGAATTCACGTCTTCTCTTTTCCATTTACGTAGGTAGGCTCTTCAGATTTTTAGGTATATAAAATATATTATCTATTAAATACTTGAAATATTTTACTTTAAGAGTTTACTATGATTTTCGAATCTACATGGATCAGCCAAGCAAAGAACAAAATACACGTAGAATAGGATTTCATGCATGATTTTATTATCTAACGCTTCTTATACACATCTCTGTTCGGCTAATCTCTCGACGATCCCCTCTTAACTTTCTATTTATCAAAATGCAAGAAGGAGAACGAGATGTCGTCACGCTATTTACTCCGTTAAAGGAGCAGACCATGTTTTTCCCCCCCTTATTCCATTTTATCTCTACATTTACATTTAAGTTCCCTAAAGAGTCCGCATGACTTTCTACACCTCTCGTCGTGAATCGCGCATTCGCGACGTATTGCGGTTGCGCGCACAGCGACAGCTGATCGCCGCGGATGCAACGCGCCGCGCCGCGCGTGCATGAAGCAGCCGGAGGGAATCAAAGCAGCCTCTGATAGGCTTCGCGATACGCTTTGTTATTACGGAGCGGAGTCGGAGTTCCGACAGGCCTGAGCTCAGTCGTGCCTAATGCCGCTGCCAGGCGAATCGTAGTCACCACCACCGTCGTCGTCGTCGTCGTCGCCGCCGCCGCCGCCGCCGCCGCCGCCGCCGCTCTTGCTCCCTCGCGATACTTCTCGCGTCAGGCCTCCTGGTCGGCAGTATCTGTTCGGTACCGCCCGCAGCTGCAGCTGCACTACGGCAAACGACATACCGCTTGTTCGCGACCGCTCTTGCACGCCAATCTCAACGGCAAAACGAAACGAGCGCAAATTCCGCGGCTTCCTGGGCGGTCAAGTCGGCGTCAGCTTCTCGCCCCTTTTTTTTCGCGTTTCGCGACCCGTGTGTGTCGATCGTCGAGTGCATTCCGATCCGTTGCGACGGACCATCGATCCTCGAAGTTTGCTCGTCGAGAAACTTTCGTCGTGCGGAAGGGGATCGTACCGTGTACGTGGCGATGAAGGCGTGAAGACTCGACGACGAGGAACGTGCAGGAAGCATGATTTATCATAAACCGACGACGCCGCGATTCCGCATCGCCGAGCGGGTCTGCGTGCAACCTCCTAACAATCGGCCGACTTACAATAAACAGAACAGTCACAGCAGCACGTGCAGCTTACGGAGCGTCAGTTCCACGCCGCCGTGCATAAGTCGGTAAATATTACTCGTTCGGTCGCTCGATGACATTCACCGTAGTATGGTCTACTGGCATTTTCCACTCGCAATACCACAAATAGATTTTAACTTTTAATTGTTCTATTCTAATTTTTCTTCTTTTGAAAAAATTTCATAAATTTTTTAATACGATGATTCAAATTCAATACGTTTTTGATATCGCGCGAATAGTCATTTCAAGAACAGTCTATTGCTTTTTTTTATCCAATCCAATTTCTTGCACAATCCATTTTCAAATTAATTTGAAGTTATTTTTTTTTCAAAAAAAAAAAAAAATTTTTTTTTGAAAGTGATCAATTGATTATTTAACAATGATATCTAAACATAACACTGTGAAATGCCGATTTTTTGAATATTTGATTTGACAGATTAACATGACAAATATTATCTGTATTAAATCACATTATAATCTCCTCGGATATATTTATCAATATCGGCGAATACATTTACAGGAACTGAGTAGTCTCGAATATCAGCTGTTTACCATGATTTCCGCGAATATGACTTAATCGTACTTGCTGTATAACTTATAACCCACGTTTAGCAAAGATGCAACTCGCTAAGCTGAACCGGGAGCTCATGTCGCATCGGAAAACGTTACTTCGATTGAGAACGCAGCACGCGCCATGATGCAGCGCGATTTTGTATAACGGTAACGAAAACTGAGCCATCGCACGATGATCGACTGGAGAGATTGTTTCAGTGATTTAGAGAATGTCAGATTGTAAATCATCTGTACATATCAAACCGTTATCGTTGAAAAAAAAAACTAGCAGCTCCTTCATGACCAACAAGCGCCATTGCGAAATTGGTTTACCTTTGAGTCAATGATTCGCAGTTGATAAAAGTTCCAAGAGACTTCGAGAAAATTGAGATGCTTTCGAATTTTTACGTACCTTAAGTCTCCGAGATAACGCATCTTACGAATTATTACGTGTTATTCAGACGCATCACATCACTTGAGATTACACTTGAAATGATACTTAATCCGTTGTTCATACTTCGATGGAAGGCCCGCGAGTCTGAAGTTCGCGGAGGTCAAGATGGCCCAGCGTCTCGTTTTCTCCCGTTGGAACTCAAGGGGTGACAACGAATCCCCGATAAATCACGTCTCGCTTGAGTAATGACTCGGGTTGCAAGGTCTCAGACTTCATTTTTGTTTTCGTACGAAAATCGCGGTCATGGTTAATTCCCAAGCTTATTCTTTGAGGAATTAGAAGCGAGAAAGAATAGACGCTTCAGCAAGATATAATGAATTACTTGTAATGACTCGGTAGAGAAAATTTATATTTGAAAAACGAATAAATCATCTATAATATCTTGATAATTTAATTTAAAAAATTACTCTGTAATATCGCACATTTTAAAACATTAAAAAAAAAATTATTTAAATGTAAAAATGTTTTAATTTTACCTTTAGACTTTCATTTATTTACATTAATTTAATTTAGCTTGAAAATCATGATCAAACTTCGTCTAAGTTTCTACTTAAAAAAGAATTGATTTAAAGTTGTACGTTTCCTAGATTCAGATGTGTTTTATGAATGACGATTATATATATATATATATATAGTTAATGTGCAATGAATAGCTGGACGTACACCGGCTTAGTAGTGAGACCGTTGGCTGGAATATGTCAACGGAAATGGGAGATTAGTAAGTGACAGATAAACGCGCAATACCTACAACCATAAATTCCACGTATTTTAAAGAAGAATTTATGATCGCGTGTAACGAAACTTAATTGCCATCGAGAATTATCGCTCGCGTTCGTTGTGGTATTTGCAGGATAAAGCAGCCTTTGGGAAGCAAAGGACCTTCGCCAGTTCACACGAGTGCACCTGTCCGGTCTGGAATCCAGTCGCCGAAGCCTACGATCAATGGATCGGATCCAGTCGCGTAAGTTCTCAAGTCGTATCGTATAAAAAATCTCACAATCAGATAGTCCCGTTGCGAAGGATACGCGAAAATTTATGGCTCTCTCAGGGATATTGTGTTATTCAATACCGGTTACACAGTGTAACTTACACTTAGCGTCGAAATGATTTTCTTTCCGACCACCTAAACTTGGAATCTCTTTCAATCTCTCGTTTTGCTAGAGGTATTCTTTACGTAGTTGACATAATCATTTTTTTTATTATACTTATTTGTGTATTTGTATTATTTTATTATATTTTTGTCTTTTTCATAAATTTCATAATTTTTATTTTCACAATGCGACGCGGTGTTTAAGTTGATTGAGCGTTTTATTGTTTGCAGGAGGCAAAACTCGGTGTCAAGCGGCATTTATGATTCAAGGGTATCGGAAGGACATTACGACGTCATCAAACCGAAGGTATGTTCATTTTTAATTTAAACATCACATCGTGTTTTCGCGTCGCTGACTATTTTATATCCATGAATCTCCGGCTGCTTTCCTTTCTGAGATCGTAATATTGCGCTTACGCACACTCGCGCAGCGTCATTTGATTCGATAGCATATCATTCAGTTATCGCATAACGAGCATAAATCATGAGTATCGACGTTCTACTCAAAGTCATATGGTCGTTTTATTATCGCGTCTAACGTTGTCCAGCTGTTAATAAAAAATTACACGTTGAATTGCCACACCGTAGCACGACGCGTACAACGTATACTTTCCATCCGTGTTTTCCGTTCTTCCCGTGTTTTCTATAGGCTTTGACATAAAAGCTATATAACACGTTTATAGTGTCGTCCGTAATTCGCGAGAGAAACCGGCCTTCCCACATTTTCCGCAAATCAGTCGAGATAGCCGGCACGTAAAATCGATCTATATCTCTTTCTACATCGCTTCCGGTGCAATTTAGAGGAGACTTTAAGATCGTTATCGTGCCAATTTTACGCCAGTAAGAAGGTAACGTTCAATATAAAAGACAAATGCGCCGATTTAGCCAACGAAACGTGTGTGCGCTATGTAAGCCCGTGAGTAGAAACTCTGCCTATGTTTGTATAACATATTGGAATTACTAAAAACAGATATATCACGCTTCATAAATCCAATTGAATGCACATTAAACTGAAAAATCATACTTCGTATACTAGTATAGGTATATCAGAAGATAAAAGTTTCAGTTTATGATACTTCGTATCTTTCTAACAGATTATATTTCTTTATAACTATTATATATATAATCATATTCATTTCGCAATTTATTACGGTTGTATCTTTATTGTTACAAAATTTGTAGAAAGTAGTATATAATTCTTTCATCTTCGCCAATTGGTTTTCTACATGCTTGGCTTAATTCTCTTCATTATTGATTAGTCATAGCTGCCAAGAAATTGTTCATTAAACGCTGCAATTGCTTCAATTGCCAATTAGTTATGGGATAATCTTCCGCTTGCCCTTTTACTCGGCTCGATATTATTTCTCGTCATTCTACTTTGTTCATTTATTCATTTTTGTGAAGCGCATTTTTAGATCGAGCACTGATGATTTTTTAAAATTAATTCAAACATTTATTCGTGGAATTTCTTTTTATACTTTATCGAAAATCGTTATATAATATCGCTTCTGGATTTCTTACTCCTAATACTGTGGTATTGCGGTAAAATTTTATTTTTATGGAATTTGGATATGCGTGATGTTCGTGACCGATGTTCGCATGCAATACAAAATTACGTGTTTCCGCGCCGGATAATACAACAATAGCGGCCGGCGCGGTAGCCGAAATTTGCATGTCAATTGCCTTTTTATCTCCGACGGCGCGGCGGAAATGTTATAGCAATGAAAAGAGTCGACTAGCGGCTCGTTTACCACGAACAGAAGTAACAAATAGGCAGGTGATACCAATGTGCCCGCGAAATTCGGTTATCTGGTTACTCATTCACTCATTTATCAACGTGCTGTTTGAAAGAAGTAATGTGTTAAATAATGATGATTTAGTAGTTGACCTCTATTTATCATTCCTTCATTTATGTTCTGTCCTTGTATCATTTCTGCTGCCGTACTTTGCATTTCATACGTGTCTGCTTATTTTTAAAAACGTATCAATAAGCACAGAGCATGACACGGGAGAAGTCATGTAGAAAGCTGGCTTAGAAATTATTTGTACTTTCAGCGAGAAAATATTTTTCGCCAATTGTTAAGCTAGAATGCGTTAAAATAGAATGCATTGAACGAAACACGACGTTATGAAATAATTAGTTCGAATGAACGAATTGGATTGGGGTTTATGTTTATTACTAACTGCGTCGATACAAAAAAAAGCGTCGCCGCAATGAAAGGATGTTAAACGATAAGAATCGAAACGCTTAGACTCGCGCAAAAAAATATCGCTGCTCTGGATTCAGTGGCCTCGTTATTGACGCGATTGCATTATGCAACGCAATAATTTCGCGGAAGTATCGTGATGTCAGGCTAGGTGTGGGTAATCGCGGCGAACGACAGATTTTATAGACTCTCAATATGACTTCTTAAACTTCGAAGATAACGCATTACGATTCCCGTTTTATTCGCGCATTTACCGTTTCCGAGTTCTCGCGGGCTGCTTATTTGTCACTTACGCTGTGAGAGGGCTGAGTACAGTTATCTACCTTTTTTTCTTCTTCTTTTATTCGCGATACTTCGCCGGCAACAACGGCGCAATGTATCAAATTGTCGAAGCGGCACGTAAACGACGACAACTGCAACTGAAGATTGAAATGTTGCGCCTCCGCGTAAGTGTGCCGGCGTCGCCGTAGCTTCCTAGTTTCATCCGTTTGTCTTTGTACGATTTAACGAATTGCGGATCGGCTATGAAAGTTCATGTTGACATGCCTCGCGAATATCCATCCGTGTTCTACATCCGCGATCCCCGCACGCGTCTACGGCCTTCGCCGTCATAAATGCGATGACAGCGGTATGTTCGATTCTCGTATTAATAAAGTCAACAGCTGCGAGCGGTTTCTCTTGGTGAAAATTTAACGACGAGATTATCCCCACCCGTGCGTTATTAATCGTAAAACATTTTAACGTCAAATTTTCACAATAAATCAAAGTAATCTGTTTTAATAAAATTTCTACAGTGTCACTTTAATCGTCAAATTTATTAAGATCATTTAACAATTGTGAATATAATGTTTTGCGATGGCGATTAGGAAACGTGTTTTCAAGTGATTAATGTTTTACGACTAAACCGCAACGACCATTGCAAGAATCCGATGAGGTCTACACCTACACTCTAAATTCTAACGTCCATTCTCGTACGATGTTAGATTATATCGCACTATGACGCAGATGCAGAATGTAAATTACATCGCACGTAGCCGATATTATCATCTCGCGTATAATTGGAGGATGCGTCGCGTTATTGACAGAAACGGTGCTGTCGCGTGGGTGCCAACCCGAGATTTTTCGACGCATTACGATCTATCGTCATTCGAGAATTACGTAGAAGCTACTTTCATGGTCGTCAACAGTTGCATGGAGGTCGAATCGAACCGAGTTAGACAAGTTAGCCCGATCAAGCTCCTTCAACGGATTTGACAGGCGTTTCTAACAGACGTAACAATTGTGCTAACGTCAGCTCACAAGCGGTGCAACGTGACACCGGTGTTAGCGAGCGTGTCGCTTTTTCAAGAGGGATGCCCTTTCCAGTACGCAGAGCAAAGTCGTTATTTATCTTCGATCGTCAAGGTGAACCGGAATAGGCTATCGCTTCTTCGTGTAGGTGTCAAAGAGAAGCCGAGTAACTCGATAACCTGTAAATACATGCACACGCGTTTCCTTCTGACAATACGTGACTTGTAACCGACTGACAGTCGTGATAAAATTTTATGATCGTGGCGCTACTCCATGATGATTCCGCTTCCAAAGATATAAACATCGTATCAGATGTCATCGCGATATTCAATGTAACATGGTCCGAGAAAATTGAATTACGGTATTAAATATGCACATTTACGTTTTAATTAACATTAATTTTAAATTTAATTTTAAAAAATTAATAAGCTAATATTTTTTTAAATTAAAAATTTTTATTTCAAGAATTAAAATTTAAATGAATTTTTATGCAAATAATGATTATGTTGGATTGTAATCTGTTAAAACACATGGCATCAGAGAAAAAAGCGTAACGCGCGCCTGTAGTGTCCTAATACCATAAAATTATGATAAATCTAAAATATAGTACTTGCACTAGTTACAACCACAACATACATTTGTAGTAATTTAAGTTAATCGGTATATTCAGTTTTTTAGTACGTTAAATTATCGTTTCTCTTTTGGAGCAAATTGCATAGTTATTAATGCAATTCGCTCTAATTCCCTTTTGCCCAAGGAAATTTTATCTTAAAGAGATTGTTTCAATGTAATTTGAGGCGCATTGTAGTCTTTACGTACAGAAATCATGTTTATGTGATTGCAATATATGCGGTATGCAAATGCACTCGCAATCTGTGGAGTCTAACGCAGTTGCGGCTCCATCTCTCTGGCTACATGAAAGAACGTTTCCGTTCACCAGATACCATGCTCGCGAATCCTTTTGCCTTCCCGTTAATCCGGAGTAGATGGCGCTAATTACGGTTATCAATAGAAATCGCTTCGGTACGAGCGTATTAAATCAATATGTTGGACGATGTGTATCTTGCACAAAAGAATTTTTTATGTTTCAATTGTAGGCAATAAAAGTGTAACGCTATAATGATATTTCGAGATTTGTATTTATTGAATATTCTATTATATAGATAAAAAAGAATGCAAATAATTAAATGGTTTAAATTGAACAACGCAAAAAAATTGTATATACTCGTATTTTTCAAAATTAATTTTATCAGTTTTACTTTCATATATATTTTCTTCACAAAATTCAGATCATGTTTTATAAACTGATTTTACTTTAATTCTTTTGTATTAATTTTTATTTTAATTTATATTAATTCTATTTTATAATATTTTCATTTCACGTATCTGTGTTTCACATGAAAAGATAATACTATTTTTTAAAAGCATAATGAAGATTAATGTTTGCATGAATTAGGAATGAGTCACTTAGTCATTCTACGTCCAATCTACCGTACAAATGTTTTTTCCTTGCTCATTGAGATAAGACACCCAACTACGAAATTTCGTCGAAAAGATGTTTAACTAGTTTGGGTGTCTTATTTTAAACTTGCTTTTTATTCCGTTACGTGTGATATATTTTATATCTATTAGAACATAACAACGCGCCTTCTTTTTTCCACAGCGATTTTTTTACAAATTTAATAAACATTTATATTAATTAAACTGTCATACAGTTATTTAATAAAATAATTATATTAATTAACCATTATGCAAGTATTATATTTATATTAATTAAGCAATTAAACAATTATTAAATTAACAAATTTACAATTAATCGAAAACGCGGAAAATAGGCTTTAAAGTAGACAATACTAAATTTAATAAGATTTATAATTATATACAAGTTTATCTTCAGTGTTTGATTAATTACGAGGAAGATAAATACTGACACTTAATATAATCGCGCTACGTATATCATCAATTTGTTTCTTCTTCTTTTTATTCTATTTATCTTACTTTTTATTTACGTGCTTTGCTCTGAAGATTATCTGAACATTTAAAAAATAATCACTTTGTAATCATCAATTCTTCAATTGACAGATTGACAGATTGGAGGAGGGGAAAAGTCAAGATTGTAATTACATTTTACATACATGCAGATCTAAAAATATTTTCATAAGAAACGTTTTTATTATGTGGTATTTAACATAATTTTTTTCAAAATTATATTCTTTTCCAATATATTTCGTGTTTGTTTTTTTTTAGATTTGACAAAATTTCCTCATTATTTTTTTTTTTATCTATTACGTGAAGAAGAAAACCGCGATATGACGCGTTACGAAGGATTGGATGTGCAGGCATGTGTATCGAGCATCGGTGTACGTCGAGATGATAAACTGAATCCCATAGTCACGAAGTGCACCTTCGTTGGCGACCTGATTCCGCGACGTGCCAAGGTCATATCGACGGTTTTCTCGCAGTTTTGCGCGACAAACCCATAAGGTTTGACCTAATATGGATACTTCGCCTTTGAACGAATGGCACAC
Source organism: Solenopsis invicta (assembly GCF_016802725.1). Classification (NCBI taxonomy): domain Eukaryota; kingdom Metazoa; phylum Arthropoda; class Insecta; order Hymenoptera; family Formicidae; genus Solenopsis; species Solenopsis invicta. The sequence continues at coordinate 8,607,704 of NC_052674.1, read as the reverse complement.
CGGTCTGGTGGGGATCTCCGCATGGCGGAGAGTTCCTTCGAGGCACCGGGTCTCTCGCGTACCGCGATACTCCAGTACCTCATCAGACGTGTATTACGACGCACACGCGTTTTCATATAGTTACGATCGCGCTCCCACCACGCTGCGCGCACGCCGGTTGCTTAACGAACCACGAAGGTAGAACCGAAGATCCCTTCACGTGGTTTCGAATCGTGAGTACGGAACAAACACATTGATGCTACAAACTAAATTTATTTTGTGATACTATCTATACGAAAATTTGTGATGCTACGAAATTGTTAATAATTTTCTCTATGAAATAGAACAGTTTATGATTAAAAAAATCTATAAAATCATATATACAAAGAAGCTAAAATTTGCTGAAACACAACAAGAGAGCTTGTTTAGAAAGATATCGAGAAGTATAGAGTATTGCACGGAAGAAATTTTCACCGTTATCTAATAATCTTCCAAGGTATCCGAGAGTTATTGCTGTTATGGTAATATAAAAACATTATCATATTACGACGGAATACATGGTTGATGAACATTAAGAACAAGACGAAACATCTCCTGTCTTGACTTACATCGGGGTCGAGAAATGTTTTTTGCGAGCTAATTAACATCCTGGTAGCCGTAAAAGTCACCAGGCGAGACAATCCGAACGGTCGAATTCCTACGTGAGTGTCTGAAGCAATTATGTGGTGCACGAGCGAAGCGTGGAAATTGTATACCTGCAAGGTCGAATACTAGACACTTTATCGAGAAGGTTCGGAAAATCTCTGGAGAGGATTCTGTGATCTGCAATTGATTTTCGAGAAAACATTTTCTCATTATAATCTCACAATGTCAACGGCGGCGCACCAGCAAGCGGCCATACGTCGCCTCGAGGAGCTCTTCAGGGACGTTAAGCTGGAGCAACTGCAGAACAATCCTGAATTGATCAAGCAAGAGATTAAGATCGACAAATGCTGCGAGGTGCACGGCAAGCACGCTAAAGAGAACTGTTGGAATCGCAGAGGATCCCTCGGTAGTCTGCACCACGCAACCAGGAAAGATTCTTTTGGATCACGCCATGATTCTTATAGTTACATCGCCACGTCTCCCACTGGAAGAGGATCGTTGAATATACCGATGTCGCCACCTAAGAGGGAATTGCATCCCTCAACCTTTCCTAGTACCCTGAGGAAAAATCCTTTGGGATCATCTATGAGCGCTATCAACAACAGCAGGAAAGATCTTTTTTCGAATACCATCGGGGGATCGCCTCTGCGAAAAGACTTTATAGGTCGTTCCATGGGCTGTCTCAGAAAGGATACCATATCGAGCTACAATGCGCCATTACGACGGGATTACGTGGCGAAGTCGATGACGAATCTTCAGCGCCCGGCGTCTATGCGGCGCGATACTGCTCCGAATTTGGCCAGCCTCTTCGCAACCTCTGCGGATCCTCGTGCGAATCTAAGGACCGGACTGAGCTCCTCGAACGGGGATCTGAAGGCGCGCAGCTACTCCAATGGGAATCTAAAGAGCTGCCTCGCCGGCTCCAGTGGGAACCTGCGGAGCCACCTGAACGTGACCTTGAGCGGTGATCCGTCAACGACAAGTTCAATCTCGGGCAGCCTGAGAAGGCCCGACGGCAAGTTGGTGATGCCGCTTTCTAGTGGCAGACGAGGCTCGTATGACCGGAGGAGACTCTCCACGGATTCTTTGGATAACCCGAAGAGAAACTCGTGGGATCCAGGTCGCAGAGGCTCCTCGGGCTCCTCGGGCGGATGGGACGATCCGATTTGGGAGGAAGGAAGCTTCGGCGGCGGTACCGATCAGGTAATAACACACCCTGTTTACCTGCCTCGAGAAATAGAGAAAGAGAGATCATGTGAAAGGCCGCTGATGATGCCATCGATAAGTAGAAGAGCTGAGTAAGCTGTGCGGTAATATCGCTTTTATAGCGGTTAAATAGGTATGCGCGGTTATGAGAGATATGATTATGAAAGTTGATCGATAAACGTTCAATGTGAAAAGGATTTGTCGCATGAGTAAACTGTTATTCCCGTGATAAAGTTAGAAATATTTCTTATCTAAGGCTGAAGAATATAGAAAACACTTCTATCTTATTTACAACGTTCAACGTTGTGCCAATTGTCTCGCACTATTTTCTGTTCCCACGAGCGACAGGAAAATATACTGGCTTGTCAACCAAAGATACTTACTTGGTTGGATTGTTGCAGGAGAACGAGTAAAAATTTATCGGTCCTTGTTAGGTGATCCTACATTCACGAGTGACTCGTGCTGGCGCGTGGGAAAACCTCGGGATCCGTTAATGCGTACGCTAAATATATAGGTTGCAGAATGTATCTGTCGGAACAGTTACACCGCGCAACCCGCTCTTCGACAACTAGATTCCGTGGAAAAATGTTATAAAAAAAATGTCGGATTTTATAAACTGAGAGTCTGTTTTCCATAATTAGAGATATTCCATGGCGCACTAAGATCCATGCCTTTTACGATGTAATTTCAGAACCGATCAAATTTAATTCGTAATTTCAATTTAATTTCTAATCTCCATTTGTATTTCTACGAAACTAATGTACACTTTGTTGACACAAATAAGCTTTGTGAGGTCATTTTTGTGTGTTCATAATATCGAACTCTGGACTCATCGAAATCATACCGGTTTTAATTTTCGCTTGCCTTTCAGACTAAAACTATGCTGCATTTTTTACATAACTCTACTTGAGTGTTCTTTTCTCATTGACTTCTTCATGAATGATTTTGAGCTTTGTTGGTAAAGTTGATTGATTCCACGTAATACTGAGGGAGAACAAGCATTTCCGATACGTGCTTACGTCACCGACGTGCCTTGCATGGCCTGAGAGTGTCACGTAGTGAGTCATATTAGTCATCGAAACATTACGATAGCGTCTCACTACAGATAGGGAAAATACGCTAATGCTCCTGTCCGCTTAAGTATTGTGTTCTCACGAACCATCAATTAATCATATTTCATTATTATTTCATTATTATAATGGGACAATCGTTGAAATCGCTAAAATTCTTTAAAAATAATAGATTAAAAATTACCATACATATGGTACACACGTTGCATAAATTTTGTCACTTTGTATAATTTATTAAAAACCTTGTTTAAAATTAGGAAGATACGCGCTAGAACTAAAATTCTACTCAGGTAATCTTTATAAAGATCGATAAAGATTATTTTTTATGATTCTATTTTTTGTTTAATACATGAACAATATTCCGATACGTTTAACTTAAATTATGCTGGATAAAAAATGTTTTCTAATAATTGTTTCATCTTTTTTTTGGCAAATACATTGACTTTTGCATTATTATGGCGTAACTTGCGTTATCCAACTACAGTTTGCCCTGCAGGCAATTGATCCGTGCATTTCCTGAAACAAGTTCCTCGCAGGTGCAACCTACGCACAGTGTTCGGCCCTGAGTGGTTAGCCTACGCGCTCGCTCCAGCGATAATTCACATTTTTGCGGACAGGTCCCCCCCCCTTATTTCCCCTAGCTTCCTTCCTCCGTGGACGCTCGATTTTTCAATATAATGCAAGAATTACGCGTGCACACACACGATTCACGTCGGTGCGCTCGATATGGTCCGCTTCCGAACACGAGAATTTAAAAGTAGCTTATTACATCACTATATTAATTCATCGTAAACATATATACCTATGATGCTGCAATTTATTTTTTGCATATACATGAATCTATCTATTAATATGACAACGCTAAAAAAATCTATAAGACTAAAGTAAACTTTATCAAGAAATATAAATTTTCAAGTGATCCTTCACAAGATAAAAAATTTAATTTTTTTACGTACTTTTAATATCTTTTTGTCATATTGTAGAAAATCAGGTTGATATACCTATCATTATCGTGCTTATTGCTCCGTTGGAAATATTAAGTAATTTTGATATTTTAAGTTTGATATTGATTTATATTTATATTGATATTTTTTTGATATTGATTTCTTTAATATTGATAATTATAATTTAACTTCGTGTAAAGAGAAAGAAGGTTGAACGTTTCAGTCGACCGATATTTTTTATTGCTCTCTTAATCAAAGGATGCGGAGTTGTTATTCCACGCGAGGTGTCAAAATTCCTCAATCCGGTCTGCAGCGCACGTGCGCTTCGTGCGCGATGCGCTTTACCTACATGCAGCTTTACGGTTGGCGAGCACGCGCGATTTTCCGCGTGTCACACGGCTCCGGAACCGTTCCGTCTCACAGTACGACATCCAAGATGATTGACCAATCGCCATCTTGATACCGTTATGAAAAATTGAGTCTTATTGGCGCACAAACTGACCAAAATTGACTCGTGGGAGGACGCTTCGTGTGTCACGCACATCGTTCGTGGTATTGCAACAGTTTTTTCTCGTATAACGAATATTGGCCGGAAGCGAGCAGCTAGACTGAATCGTAATAATTTTGCAATAAATTGATCTAAAAAATTAGACTCTTTATATATTAATTTTCAACTTCGGTGACTCAGATGTTTGTATCGTGCAGCATTGATATTGAATAATAGGGACATGAAAGAGCACTTTAAATTATCTGTAAAGAAGCTATCTGTACAGGTGCAGAATTCTCAAGATGGTGTTTGTTTTCATGTCAAGCTGGAATTATTAAATAGCTTGGAGTTTTTTTTCTACAGAAATTTTTTGTACATAATTCTATACAAAAATTTTATAAAGAGAGAATTATAAAGAGAGAATTCCTATAGACAGTTACATTTCAAAATTGCAGTTTAAAATACTGAACTAATAATAATAAATAATAATGATATTTTAAATATTTCTCTCTATAATTTCTATAGCAGTTTTTTTTACTTATTCTTTAATTATTGAAGCCATAAGTATATTTGATACACAAAAAAAATTTATAATATAATTTTTAATATAAATATTTCCAAAATTAGGAATCCAAAAATTAATACGTAATTTTTTCGAATCAAAGTTTGTCCATTTTTAAAAATGGACTCTTCATGTAAATGTCTATACGAGTAATTCACGATTTAATAAAAATTTAGATAATCAAAAATTTTTGGAGTCATTCGTTTGACTCTATAGAAATGGAAAGTTGTCTTTCTCGATCATTTTGGCCGACATATCTGGGGGACTGCGCTCGCAGGTCTTTAAGACCGAAGGCTCGGATCCACGTTCCATTCGATTCAAGTAGACAGGGTCATTCACTCCGCTATTGTCAGTCAGACAGTCGACTAGACTGGTATCTAAATATTTCGAGTTGATATCGAAAATTTTCGGATGATTTTGCAAAACGTTTTTGATATCGAAGAGTGTCCAATCATTATGCGAGGATTATCGTGTTTTGAAAAAAAGTTACTCCCATATCTCGTGTGGAATAATCGTATCGGTTACGAATCTTTCTTGGATGGTACGATGGATTCTTTAGAATTTCAGGTGAGAAAGCTTATTTAAAACTTTCGCTTTTAAAAACAAATTAAGATTGCTAAAAATTAATTATTATTAAAAAATATCAAAGAATGAAAGAGTTTGCAGTATTTATTGCTGGTGATAAAGCATATTGGATATAGTGTAAATGATCAGAAAAATATTACAATTCTTCACGTATTTATCTTACAATTTAAAAGCTAGTTCTTCATGTCTCTTCTCATATTTCCTGGCTTTAACTTTTAATGGCTAATTTAACAAGATAATTAAGTCTAAATGAAACACATGTTAGAGTCTACCAAACGTTCATTCATTCAAACTCATGCAATACTCGGCGCCACTAATTCATTAAGTCGATAAAAAAGATTTTTGTGTGGTTGGCGAGTCTGCCTATGATTATCGATGAATAAAAGAGCATTTCATCATCATTATGTCAGTGTTATTGGCGTGTAAATTATACTTAACAAATTATCGCCCATTTATTATGTTATGAGTAGAATTATTTAGTATTAATTTCGCCGTCAAATATTTCTAATCTTTTTTGAAATAATTATTAATGTGATGAATAGTTCCCTGATGCTATAATTAAAATTAAATACAGTATACAATAACTTATATTAATTATATGTATAAATTTATATTGAATGTATAGTTCCGAGGAGTTGTAATCCGATGAACAACTTGTACGAAACTATTTTGAGAAAGCGTAAGCTCTCGAGCTCACGTATATTCGCTTACCTTCGAAACTTTTCGAAACATTATGCAGCAGGAAGACCTACACGACGCAAAATGTTTGCTAATTTAGTGAAAGTCCTCTATGTAACCACCTCTTCATTCTGCATTTCAGTGAAATCGAGCGTTCCTTTCTTCGTCTCTATCCTATAGCACATGACCTTTTTATCGATACCGCAAACTGCATTCTGCTATGACCATGATCCGTGGTAAACATTTTCTTTGCCGAGTGAAATAGTCGATGTTTGCTATGATAAGACGTTGTTTAATCATTCAGAACGAGCACGTCTATCGTTTCTTTGGAAAATTGGAAAGATGCTTAGTTTGATTTTCTCTCTTAATCTCTCTTAACCAATTTTTAGTATATCTATCTTTCGTGTATTACGTTATCCTAGGACTTTGGATTTAAATGAAAAGTTGGAAATGAAACATTTTACGAGTTGTACTAATGGATTTATGTAACCGAATGTCAATTAGTTGTCAAGCTGCAAATGGAAATAACGATTACACAGTAATTAACTTAATATGAGGCTTACCAGAGCAAACATGTTTTTACAATGATCGCTATTTTTCCTGTACTCTAAAATTAGACACAGATTATCCTCTTTCGTCATCAGTAATAACTGTCGGTCAGTCGGATATCCATGTATGGTGTGATCCGCGTAGGTCGTCATTGCACCTTCGCCGACGTGCTCGGCAACGCCTCTATGAATATTCGTTTTTTCTGTTTTTTTTTTTACCTTCTTAAGTGTATTTCATTATATTTCTGTTCTTTGAGCATAACAATATTCGAATGATTTTTTTTAAGACGCATGAAATTCATTCTTGAAATTTATTCTGAAATAAAGATGATCAAGATTGTAATGGTACCAATTACGATCCATATATGTTCTTGAGTAAAGTTTTGTTTTTACTCTTCCTTTTATTTTTCTCATACTGCGATCTTAAACATAAAATTGGAGTACAACGTACAACATAAGTAACTGGCACACTTGTCAATAAGAAACTATAAGACAGTAAAAAGTATATAGAAAGACACCACATTAGAAGATCTATTTGTTGAGTTAGTAACCTCATATTTATATATTGTCGCGCTACATGTTGCGTCTTGCGGAACAGCATAAAATATTTGTAAAACAAAAACGTTAGATATCCAAGTGAAAGGCTAAGAATGCATTAATTTGTGTTATATAGATGATTCATGTTGGGGAAAAGAAAAGATTTTGGGTCATATTTTTTCAGACGCTTCTTTTTGCTATTGTTTTTTTTACAGAAAACTTAATTATTACAAAATTCGAAATTATAAAAATAATATTGTAAAAACTTACAATAAAAAAAAACAAAGTGATATATATTGGTGATCTACGCGTGCAGAAAATTATTTAACATACAAGACGATTTACATTGCTAACGACATCATAATCTATCATCTGCTTGTTGCCATTAAAATGATTGTTTCCTCGTTTGTGGGCGGCATCAAAATGGTAATCATTTGAATAACGATGACGCCAATTATGCTTTTAACGTCGGTGTTCGAGTACAATAAAAAGCGCGGCGATGACTATGCGATTGTCTGCAAAAATTTCAAGTTCATGGGTAGAAAATCTTGATGCACGTGTATAATGTCTTGAATATAAATAAGTACACAGAAAATCCTCATGTTAACATCCTTGTAGAAAACCATGTATATACGTGTATCTTAAAAACACTGCTTATCGAATTATTTCTTTAAGAAAATTTTCTGTGATAATATTGAAATTATTCAATTACTGTAAACTATGTTATAAAATATATATTTTATTCAGAAATTTTATTTATAAAATTTCATTGTAAAATCTCTTATCTTTCTCGTTAATATAGCTTTTAAAGAGCATATTTTCAAGTATTTTCGGAATCATTTCGAATTGCTTTTTACAACATTTTTTGAATTACTAATTTTAATACGTAATATACCGAGTGTGATTTACATGTATCACGACACAAAATACTTCGACGCGGATAAAACAGAAACCTATGTTAGCTTGGTGAATGTAACAGAAGGTTGATGGTAAACGATTTCACCAGTCTCCTACCTCGACGATCCTTGGTCAAGACTTCTCTTTGAATACCTTACCGAAGAGCTCTGCGTTATCGGTATAGAGCAGCTTCTTTATTTTTTCTTATTTGTTTGGTATTTAACTTTTGTTATTTGCAATAATAAACACAATTTTTTTACCATTCATGAAGAGAAAAGCAAATGTTTATCGAAAATGTGACTCAAAATGGAATCGAATAACTGAATTTATTGTCGAGAAAATCTGGGTCGCGATCTTCGTGCTGATGGATGCAAGCTTGACCAGGCGCATCTAATGGTAATCCACTTTCTTGTAAATTTCTTGTGATTGCCGCAAACTGGCGCGATCTTTTCTCTCAATCATGTTGTTTGTAATTTGTGAAAACGTGATACATCGCAGTGCTCATGTGTACACCGTAAATTGATTCACATAACACTAATAACAAATCAGCAATTTAATTAAATTGAATTTTTCATCGAAGTGACGTAAGAGAAGATCAAAGCAGTTATACCGTTTATCATCTAAGCCTAGTAATTACCGCTTAATAGTTTTATCTAGTGTTGCTTACAATTTTATTATCTGGACGATGAAAAAAGTAATTACATTAATTTAGTTAGAAAGCAACACATCACTTTAATTAGCCAGCAAAATAAAAATCATCTTCGTTAAAGTAAATTGTAATATTATCTCTATTTTAAATTGACAGTATAAATTAATTAAAAATTAAATTTGTAAGTGCGACGCGATAATAATTAACATCGTTACATCATTACCTTCGTACTCGATAATATTTTATCGAATACGAAGCATCGCGATCATGTGAGGCCTTTACCCTTCTACGCTGAGATATCGCTTTCGATAATATTTTTTCGGTATGGTCCGTCAGCGGCGGCTCAAGTCATGGTCCACGTATCAAGACCGGACGTATGATAATTACAACGCGTATACTTGGTAATGTACGGTTTACATTTCGTTATGCCGGTTATCCGCGTTGCCCGTTTTCGTGACAGGCACCGGTCAACCTGTTATTAGTATTTTTAACGGTACACGATGCCGGCAATCCGGTCATACCTGGCGTTACATTTTTCGTTTCCGCTCCGAACTCCGCTCTGAACTCCGAAGAAAGAAGTCGCGGTTGATCGCAATACGCAAGTATTACGCAAACGGTTTTTCAAGAAAACTGGTCACGTTCCTTTTTTTTCTCACGGTACACGCGGCTTCTCGGATAAGTAAATAAGAAGGTACGCGAATACGAGCACGTCGAATCCTATTCGCGCATAGAGAAATGAGTTAGAGAGCCGGTAAGTTATTTCTTAACTACCAGGTGTCAGCCGTCAATAGCTTTTCAAAACGAAAAGGTCAATCCGATTGCTCTGTCACGCGTAAATTAAGCAATTTTCATTCGCGCTCGCGGTAGCCACCGACAGAATTGGCAGAAAGGATCCATCATCAGATGAAATTATGCGATTTTACTTCCAATATCGAGCTTTCCAGGATCAACGGTATTAAAAATGTGAATCAAGTTTGATGAATAAGGGAAAAAATGTTAATGTGGAGCGTGAGAAATGATAATATATATTCCGCGTACGTCTGACGGCCGTATAACGCAGAATCATTGCGCGAATTGAAGTAGGAATTTGGTAGCTGGTAATTCCGGTACCGAAAACTCGGTCAACGTGTGCCTGTTTCTGCGATAACTTTGACCTCGACAACATTTCTTGTCGATGCGCACTCGCAAGTCATGACGTTTTCCTTTTGAGAAGGAAGAAATCGCGTTGGACACGGAATGCATCATTATGTAGATGCGCCAATATTTAACCAATGACCTCTTCTCTTCAATCATACGAAGAAATAAAATTATATATATATATTTTTTTATTCTAAATGAAGGACGATACCAGTTTTCAATCATTGTAGAGTTGAAAATTAAAAAGAAGGTATTTGTTGGAATTATTGATCATTCATTTTTCCATCTTAATCACAGACTTTAAGTTCTATTAAAAAATTGAATTTTAATTGACGTTAAAATGCATATTATTCGTTAAAAAGGTAATTAATATTAGTAGTTAATATTATTCTTTAATAACATTATCGTATTCTAATATCATGAAAGATCGTCTGACACCTTTTTATTAATACGATGTCTAATGATGCGGATCGTCTTCCTTTCACTATTACGTTCCAATTTCCAAGGTGGTAATCTTTCACCTAATCAGATGAACTCCTTCGCGGCTCGTGTGGATCACCCTCGGTTTCGTCATGAGATAATCCACCGTTGTTGTCTCCCGAACAAACGCACTGTTCCAGATTTCGTTTTCTCGCGATCTACACAATTGCATAGAGAGCCATCGCATTTTAATAGCGACGCGCGATAGTTCACCATCGACGCTCGCGCACGCGACCCAACGTCACTGGGACTTTTCTAACGGCGGCCAACCACGATAATTGCCCAAAGATTCACGCTATGACAAAAAGATATCCGAAAGGCTGCATCCTCTTTCGCACGTCGAGATAAGTCGCGTGTGTTCGTGTCACCGGATCACGGCAATTTACTTTTTGTGTCGCGCGATGCTTTCTCTAAAACGCAGATGTCCTGCGGAGGTGACGCATCGACGTCCAGCATCGACGTCTCATGTCGATTATATGCTTCGCGGTCTATTTTCTGTGATTTTTGTGTCAAATGGTTCGAGTGTCCATCTGGAGAAATTCAGCTTTTCTATCTGTAACATTTGTATCTTGCCGTTGTTCGCCAAATTGTAATTCCGGTTCACATCGCATTTAAATAACAGAAAATTAAAATATCTCATGTGATGGGGGAACATTATATAATACGTTATATCACGTAGGCGGAACATTCAATGTCGATGTCGATAATACACCTAACTATAGAAAGTTCTATCAATTAATCAAATATATTATATATGTTTTATCATTTATCAATCGAAACTAGATCATTTTCTAGCACCAGATTGCTCTATCTATTTAATCGGTCCAGATGTTAGTAGCCTTGATTTTATCTCTAGCTGTAATTGATCTTGCTCAAATGACTTTTGACTTGAGAACGGCGAAAAAGTCGAACCACTTTCGTTCTCGACATGTAATCAACGAGTACTATATACGCTGGTGCTTTTCCTGAGAACGTGAGTCAATGCAAGTGAAATTGAAGCGACGCGCAAAACACAGCGTTAATAATTGTTTGATGATCGCTCGTATGACGATTTACGAGCACGTGCGTAATTACCGCGGCGAAAGGAAATTTCGCGTGTACGCGCGGCAGCAACCGATATGGTGCCGCGGCGCGAAAAAAGGAAGAGAGACCGGAAAGAAAAATGTTAGAGGATTGCCGCATATCGCGGCGGATTATTAACGGAGCGTATCGGAGAAAGTAGCAATAGAAAATCAAATTGGCATGATCATACGGCAGGGCGGCGCCTCGCGACGAACAAAACACACGACGCCTTTTTTATTTTCCGAGGAATGCGCGATCTGGAGATGCGGATCTATAAATGCCAATGAGATTAAGCCCCGCATTGACGCTGCTTGACTCGCATAACATCCAATTTCACGATATTCCCAATTATTTTTAACTATCGTTGCGAAATAGAATCTTTTCTTAGCGATTCTTATTTAATGCTAAGAAATTAGTACATAATAAAAATATATATAAAATAAAAATTAATATCCCATACATATGAAGAAAATTCAGAAAAATTCGCGTGTGCGGAATGAAATTATGTATATATGTATAAACAACTTGTATATATGTGTATAATTAACATTAAGCCGCAAAGTCGTCATCCTCCCCGAAAGAATTATGAATCACATAAACTCTTACTTGCGTTTACATCTGCGGGATTCCTTTCGCGAGATGCAGGATCTGATAATTTGTACCGCGACGAAACATATATATTGCTCGGATCGGCCAGCGGGATAAATCCTATCGTGCACGCAGGACGCTCGTAAAATCAGCCGACCGAGGAGATTTGTGAAAACACGCGTGATAATATCGATATAACTCTTGACTATTAGCGGCATATCGATCACAATGTAAGAAAGTGCAACAGGTACATACGATGTTGCTGCAAGGCTAAACCAGTTGCGATTCGTCGTGAAGCCTTGAAAATAAGTAGCGCGCATCTGTACTCATCGTCGATAAATAAACATATATAAACTAATTTCTCTCTTTACGGTTTTTTTTTCTAGAATATACGTCATGCTCTTAATTACATATGCTCATGTGCATTCTTGCGTGAACGAAGAACTTTAAAATAAAAAGAAAATTACCTTACATACACGCAATAATTAATCGAAGATATAATTACTATAATTACTATCGAAATTGTAATTATATAAAATTTCTGTAAGAAAAATTTCTACATGGATAATTAGAAAATTTTAGAATTGAGGATAAAATTCTCTAGCATTAATTGGAATACTATAGCTAAGCTACTAATGATATTCAGATTTACTTCATTCATATTCATAGCAAAACGGTAAAATGAAAATCCGTTCTTATTCATATAAAAATTTTCATGAAAATGCAAGAATAATAATTTGTGTTATTTTATAAATAGACATATAAATGATATTTAGTTTTCTTATATGCGAAGAAATTCTTTAATTCTTCTGAAATAAAATTGTAGCACGCGCGTACTTGTTTTCGCGGTGGCTTAACTCCGAAGGACAGACTAAAAAGGAGAAATAGCTTGAAAATTATTATGCGGTTACACATGTTTTTTTTTTCTACATCAGTTCTGCTGCAACCTTCAATTCCGTCCTGACGCACATTGAGAATTGTTGCGACACAATTCGCGATTGAATTCGCGAAGGTAGTGCGTTTTGCGATATGAAAACGATCGAGCCGACACGTTCTCGACGCCCACCTTCGTTCTCACTTCCTGCGAATAATGACGCGATTTCTATCTCAAAATAAGATTAATATGAGCGGATGAGCCCCGGTGGTTGTCGCTGGAAAAGATGATCGCGCAGTGAAAGCGAGAGAGGATGGAAAACGAATGTTGCAGTTGCTCCTTTTTCTTTTCTTTTCTTTTCTTTTTCATCCATTATGTGCATTATCGAGCTCTCCCGATGGATGCAATTATCTCTTTTCTTGATTCGCCGGTCTCGGAGATAGATCTCGAAGATCTTGTTTACGAGATTTCGATGGAAGGATTATAAATTTTCGCATAGAAATTTCTTATCTCATCTATTCTAAAATTTTTAAGAAACTTTTGCATTCTTTTATGTACCAACGCCTGCATGTCTGTAACAATCATCTCTGCCTGTACAACACACTCCTTTTCCTAATTCCATCTCTACTGCATGATCTTTACGCGCTACGTTTCTAACGAAGATATCCTTCGCTGGTTCTTTTAAATGAGATCACACACATATTGCGGGGCTATCATGCAATCACCATTGTTCTTCATAGTATAATTATCTTGATATATTTTATATTTTATCTTTAATTTTATATCTTTATTACATCAACAGCAATTTGCAACTAAATTAAATTTCACTTATAAGAATTATTTTGCTATTAGTAACCGTTAATGTTGTTTTTTTAATAAGCTATTATTTTCTGTTATACTATTTATGTTATAATCTTAATTTTTTAACGATATTTTTAATATTATCGAAATATATATATATTTTTTTATTAAATATAAAAGAAACAGCCATTAGGTACATGCCTATCAGGCTAAATCGAAATATAAGCTGTGTTCGTTTTGGCGCTCGTAACACCTATAAGTATCTTTTTCCTTGTTTGGGTATTTGATTGATAAACAAGGATGAAATAATGCTTCAAGTGCTATGAACGCCAAAGTAAACGCAATCATAGTATTACACAATAGATGACAAGACTTTTGATTTATTACATTTACTATTTATTTATGATTTATTAGAAATTTGACAATTATACAAGTAATCCATTTGGATTATCGTAAATAAGTTCACCTGCTTTCTCAACCTATCTATGTGTCGAAGACGTACTCTTTTACACTATGATAGCGAGTCTTGATGAAATTCATAAATCAACATTATTTGACACGAGTTATTTAAGATCTGAGCAATCTTCTCCCCAACGGGACGACGAACTACTCTCGCTTCGCACGATGCGCGCGAAAGAAAGGGGGATGAGCTTCGCGGTAGTAGGGGAGACGAAGTCTTTCGCGTTCGAACGAGGAGAAGTGGGTCGTTTCTCAACTATAGTGGCTCGGCGAGAACGTAGTTTACGCACTCCTTCGTCGTACTCAGCTGAGCACGGGCCGCGATAGCTCACGATCGCCGCGGGATCGTTTTCGATCGTCAAGTGCGTTTCTCGAGTGTAACAGAGATCACAGTCTTTCTTGATAAATCTTTGAGAAAAAAAAAGAATCGAGAGAGTTGCAAAAGAGCACGATGTCAAGTTAAAATGAATCTTCTTTCAATTATCGGTGACAACTAAAGACTGATAAGTCCGTCCATAAGTGAAGTGAGGTGTCGAACAAAATTTGAATGTGATTTTTTTCTTCCGTCGCGTTTCTTGAATTTTGTCCGAGGATACCGAAAAGTGGTGAAAAAATTAATCGAAATTTCTCGTTGTGCATGATCGAACTTTTCTCTCGGTCCTCGCTTCATCGTCGTTCCACGGAAAACGTTTCTAATCCAGAGTCTCTCTATTACTCGACCGAGCGTGCCAAACTCTCTAAGTGCGCGATCATCAAATGCCGCTTTCGACGACATTGATCTTCAACGACGTTATTATCGTCGATTTACTGGAATATTCCCAAGGTTTTCAATAATGAACTTTTGAAATAATCACACGAGAAGTATTTCAGCAACCGGCTTCTAAAGTTTTTACTCGGGAAAAAAATCATTGAATTATTTCAAGATTATAAAAAAAAGTTTTAATATTCCACAAAAATATCTATACATATATTAAATATAACAAAATATATTTAATAACACGTATTTTCTGAACATTAAAAAAAAATTGAGAGAATATGACAGTGTACTTCAATCGATTCTAAAGTAATTGGCTCCGAAATCTTGTATAAGGAGCAACAAATCGCAATTTATGATGGGCGACATCCGAGTGCTGGATCCGCGTATGGATCCCCGTTTCGACCTGAAGCAGCACCGACCTTGGCCGCCGATGTACAGGAACAACCGAGCACCATCTTATTGCTATCGACCTGTGCCCCTAGACACTTTGGCCCAATGGATAACCCCTCACATCCCCGACTACAATTACGTGCCCACGCCGAGGATCACCGCCAATCCCAACAAATCGCGGGATTATTACTATCTGACACCGTTATACAGAAACGTCATGCCGCCTCCGCCGCAAGCAATGTCGCCACTTCAAGTGTCACCGGTGGCGATGCCACCACCTGGCATGATGATGATGGAACGACCGAGAGGACGAGCCAAGAGCTCGGGCGGCCTTACCAGGAGCATGCCACCTTGCACGTGCGCTGTCGGTAGAACCAGATCTCTAGAGGACGTGAGAAGCGAAATGAGCGAGTGGGACGAGTATCACGACGAGAACGGCAACCACTTGCAGAGGAATAGTCCTAAAGGCGTGAACGTGTGTCGACAGATACGCAGATCCATGGAGAATCTCTTGGATGTTGATACAGAGGAACGCGTGTTGAATACGTTTGATAGAGTCGGCAAACTTTACAGAAGATCCGAGGAGAGTAGGAGTGACAAGTCGGGAAGACGACGCGGTAGCTACATGGTGTGTAGAGTTTCTTATAAACAGGCTTTTCTTAAGGCAGACATGCGAGAGGTTTCCTTTACGCAAGATGCAATTTTTCGGTATTTGATCGTATTGTCGAAAGAGTCTTACTACATACATATACATACGTACACAGAAAGTAAAAACCTCATGCAATAAATATTTAATACATTTCTATTACACGCGCATGTTCTTTCATATATAATAAAAAATATTTTGCTATATATCATAAATTAGAAAATTTTTAAAAACTGTATCAAGTTCCTTCTACAAATAATTGATTAAACTTTCATTAATTTTATTGCCAACTTGTCTGTTTCTGATGTCCAACGTATGTAATATCTTATCATTTTCTCTATAAAAGTTCCTTGTATAAATAATTGATTAAACGCTTTCATTAATTTTATTGCTTAATTCGTTTGCGTTCTCTGATGTTTAATCAATGTAATATTATTTACTATTACCTACTTTGTGCATAAAATTTTTATGTATGTAATATGTATATTGGTATTATCTTGTTTAATAGCTTATAAGGGCAATTAGTGACTCTATTTGCGTCATATCTTAAGTCACTGGCAAAGTGACAGGCCATTTATTCTCGATATAATTTTTTTTCTGCGAGTTATCGTAGTCATGTCTCCCTACAATGTATTTACTATGTGACTAATCTACAATTTCGAACACACGCAAACCGTCGGAACGACTTTCAGACTGAGATTTACAGATCAGTGAGTTTGCTAATCTAGTCCGGACGACCAACTGGTTGCACAATCCACGTCTCTCATACTTAATTCCGGAAACGTGCCGCTTCTCGCGTCGCGTTCTAAACTGAATTAGTCAAATCATCCGGCACACGCAATGACAGAATTATAATCGCCTATGAGCTTACAAAACATTCGTTTCAAGGAGAAACCACATCGCGACATTCATTCCGCACATGTCTCGCGGCAATTATACAATTCCGGAACTTGGCGTTTCATTTCAACGTGGAGATAATCGCTTTTTCTCGCGTCTATCGCGATTCGCGAATGTCGGTCGAAGAAAGTGTTCCGTGGAATTCAACTTTGCTCATAGAATGGAAATAAATAAATCGCGTTCATCGTTCCGAAGAGTATACGCTTGAATAGCTTATACGATGAGTTATGTAGATTATACATCTGTTGTACAAAATGTTACAAGAACGATGCATTTTTGCATGACACGCATAAGATAAAATTAAAAAATGGCGGAACATTAGTAACCAGAAACTTATAAAACAAAATTTTTAATTCCGAAATAGTTTTATCGGTATTTTGCCTTCTTTTCCTCTTTTTTTAATATTGATTTTTTTTCATATTTCTAAATGTCTCTTAATTCATATTCATGCTTCTAAATGTCAAAAACAAAGTTGTTGCACAGATATCCCGTTTTTTTATCGGTAACACGTTCCGGTCCATATCTTTTTGTAAATTATGTATCTCTTTAATGAACGGCATTTTCGACTAACCCGAGGTAGAAAGTGTTCCTGATAGGTACCGAGTTAATCAACCGTCACTTCTTTATTAAAAAATTAATTCGCCCCGTCGAAATAATCGCTAATCAACGTGAATAATCTCAATCTTTTATTCCACGCTCCGCGAAGCTACGGTGAGATCCTCGCTGACGATCGCGATTATATTTCATTATTTCTCACGATCGATCGCGTCTCGACGATCCATCGCAATCTAGTTGCACATCGCGCTTGCTGGTTAAGAAGTGTCGTTAACCAGCTGCCGGTCATTAAATCGTTACGTTGTTAACCAATTTCGTTGCTAATTAGATACGCCGTGCTGACGGATCGACAGATCGTCAGATCAGCGGATCGATAGGAGGCGAAATGTGCAACCATCATAAGCTGCATATTGTGACGTTATCGATAAATCTCAATTACGAGCGTACATGGAAAAACAGATTGTTCTGCTCGATCGGCGATGTCGATTGGTTTTTCATTTCACATTAAGACTCTATATTCTATAATGTCCCGACTTCCTGCTTGTTTCGGCGGGCACGCTCCGTTGCGAAAAACAATCGTTCAGAAAATTGAATTGATTACTAGACTTATTGCGATAAATGATTAGTGGCTGGCAATCCACACAGACTGTTTCTTCAGTGAAAGCAAGATATTCTTCGGCGTTGCGCAATTAATCCGTGTGACGGAACACATTAGCTCGCGACAACTGAAAGGAAGAATGTACATCGGCGGGGTGATTTTGTTCTCGGTGAATGGGCACCAATTGCACGTATATGTCGAAAGCACGAACGATATAATTTTCGAGTTCCTCTCCCGCTCCGGTAGCGAGTCTGTTATTAACTAAGAGCGCTTTGCGCCACGTTGTAATCGACCGTTTAATTATAATCTCCGTCGCGTGCGTTTCGTACATACGGTAGAAAGTTACGGAGACTTCCTCGAGAGTCGAAATTACCGCTACGTAAGAAAATTAATGCGATGCGTCGCTCGTAATTCAAAACGATACATTCGCAAACTGTACTGAATAATCTTGCTTAGATCTTGCTTAGAATAAAAAATGATGCTTCTATAATCGCCGGGTAATAACAGTCGCATTAATTAATAACCAGCATAATAATAAGGACTGCCGGTACCTAAGGATTTACGCCGCTCATTAGCCTCACTCGGTTTCCTTGGGCGCGATTCATCGCTTTGAACTATTACATTCAGAAGTAGCCGGCTTTAAATGTCTCTAGTCGAGAAATATCACGCATAATATATTCGGGCTCGTTTGAGACCGAATTGCAACTATTTCTCGTTCGCAGAAAAATTTCGAGAACTCGTTAGCTGCAAGTGACCTCTTACGAAATCTCGCGCGAAATCGTCAGAATTCTGGAATCGTTTTACAAACTACTTTCGAAATTCAATAACGCGACTTTTGCTTTATTAATATGCTTTTAATTCTTCAAGGATATATTTCGCTCATTCTTAACAAAATCTTCCGCGTCCGATGACACCGCCGAGAATATTGTTTAGCACTATATATCCGCGATGCTTAATTCACTTCCGCATTCGCTTAGCATACCTGAATAAATTTCTCGGTTATTATTCTCATTAATATAAAAGAAATTATTTCTTAATATATCTTCGCATTTTGCATCTTGATAAAAAAAAAAAGACTCAAGTTAAGGCGAGTGTAACAATAATTAATCATATTAATTGAATGAAACGCGCTAAATAGGGAGTTGAAGGCATTAATTATACGTAACATGCTTTTAAAGTAAAGAACACGATGAACGTGTGGTATGGAGCATTCTCTTCCCGGTTGCAGGGCATTTATAATTTCACATAAGCTTCTCGTGCTAAAATTGCACGGTGAAATTCACGCATCGGAATTCCGAGTGCTCTCGAGACCATACGCATGCACCTTTGATTTCTGTCGGGATCGACTGTATCAAAAAGTATACCGCAACCCAGATATAGAAAACGAGATTGGTTTCGTCAACTTTTGTTGTCCGTAATATGTCGCTCGTGTTCTATTATGTATAATAAATTCGTCCTTCGCATCTGTTTAATTGAACTAATCGCAAAATGAAATTTCTTTTTCTGTGGCTATCTAGGTGTCCGACATGGAAAACGATCATCCGGATAGATCCGGTTTAACCGGTTTTTCAGAGGAGAGTGAAATTTTCGATCATACTCATCGTCGATCCGTAGAACAAAAATCGTTTAATGCCATTAATAATTATTAATGTCGCGCTGTCGTGATCTTCTACGGGGGGTTCGTTGATTGCAGGCCGCATCTGGAACGAGTGAATTCATAATTGATACCTCGCATACTTATGTGCGCGATATACATAAATTCTCGCGCGCATCTCGTTTCTTTTTTTTTACGATGCAGCGATGGAGGAAAGTAAAAAGCCGGAGTCGACAATCAGGTCAAGGCCCCTTTATTAGTTGTTTTTCATCGTGTCACGCGTCGTTGGACCCGTCCCTCCAATCTTCGATCGGAGACGCGTGTCCGAAGGCCTTCAGGGCATCCGGCGGATCCTTCGCGATCCACCCTTTCCTCCTTACGAGCATGCAGGAGATAACCGCTTATAGAGGAATTAAGGTCGCGAATATCAATCATTACTAATCGTCTGTAAATCCGGACGCATCGATGCTTTGATTAATATTTATGACAGGTAACTTTTTAAAATTCTGTTTGGATAATTACGGTTTTTACTCAGATTATATCTTGTTTCATCAAAGAGAATTATATATTATTATGTATTGCAAAAGAGAATTATTATATATCGCTAGATATTAATTGCGGAAATATTCGTCTTATAATGTTATTGCAGAATAACGTCTTGTTACCGCAGACAAGACTTTCATTCATCGATGATTCTATTGATATACAGACAGTCGAAAGATCGAATGCGAAACAGTGCGATATTCGAAACTACATTTGCATCATCTTCGTCCTACTTTCGGGATCTTGAGGTATCCATCCATATGCCATAAAGTTTCTGTCTACATCGGTCGGTAGCAGACGCTTTCGCAAGGCTGTACAGAGCTATTAAGATCGAATAACCTATAACGATGGTCGACGGGTTGATTGACCGATTGGTAAAACTAGGCTTCTCAGCTATATAAGCTCTCGCCCCGATGTTTCATCTGCTTTTCCCGACAGAATTATGATCGAGAAACGTTTCCGGCTCGTTAAGCCGCCCGGGAGATCGCCTTACGGAGAATGTCAGAATTTTCGCGGAAATGGGAATCTCTCTCGGATCTACGATCGATTCTCCTTCATGGCCCCATTCTCACTCGTAAATTGCGAGACGTCTGCATGCAAAAGAACAAAGTGCACAACTATCGTTTCCCTTTCCACGATGCAATAACAATGATCGGCGATTAGTACTGTGCAGGATCAATGGAATTGAATTTAAATCTTTTATAGAAAATACAACGTTTAAACATGAGAATAGCAAAATTAACGCAACGTGAAAGATAATAAATTATCGAGCAAGATTATAATCGAAAATCTAGTCCGATTCACTCTACAATTCCGTTCACTTATTGTTCGGAGTGATTCATTGAGACTGTGTAAAAAAATTCTTATCGGAAGAAATCAATGAATCATACAACGGTTATTGACGCGATTTACTCGTACGAGAGTGGAACAGGTAGCATATCGAATACTATTCTTGATGCAATCTCCCTCGTTCTTTATACGTTACTTTTATAACGTTACTTTCATAAGTATTCTTTTTAAAGGTATATGGATTTATCAAGAGGCGCGGTCGCGAATCGGCGTCGAGACAACGCGTTAGCGAGACCGAGCCTCTTTTACGTGAGTTATCTTTACATCGAATCGTGGCAAAAAAATTCTGTTTTAATTATGTGAATAACAATTGAACTTGGAAAGATTCTTTATCGGTCCACGGCTCCTTTATATCTCTTATCTTTTCGTGAGGATCTGATGCGCCTGTCACGCTTGCGTTCGAGATCTAATTGCACGTGCGTAAGTCAATTCCAATTGGCAAGAAGCAGCTTCGGCGCTGGTAAGTGTACGTCTGCCGCATGAAAACACGCGAGCGCTCATAATTCCGCTCGTGCTGCACGGTTTGCTAAGAAGAGAACAACAGCGGGCAGAGTGTGCATTTGCGTTGCTAATTTATCCATCTAGATAAACGGTCGCAGCCAATCTCGTGGCTTGAAAGTAAAAGCGTGGCGAAGCGCGCCGTTGCGCAAACACGAATCGCGAAACGATTCCGGACCTGTAGCTTCAGAAAAAAGAAGTGCCTCGCATCGGGAAGCATTGCGAGCTTTTTCTGCAAACAGTAATTCCATAATAGCACAACAGTTGCCTAACTGTCGATGTTGAAGAAATATTGTAGAATTACGGTTACTATATGTATGTGGAAAATAATCACGTGCGATTATCGATCCGCATCAGTTTCACCGCCCACACTTTGCATTTCTTTTTGTTTTTAAATGGAAACTTTTTAGATCGATAGTGCCGGCTCGTGCATTTCGCTTAACGTCGAGGAAAAGTAAATTACTATTCTTTCAATTTAACTCAAAGATTATTGCATGAATATTGAAGTAAATAAACCACTTATACGCAGAATCTAGTGAGGTAGAAATTCATCCAGGGCCCAGCTTTCTAGCATTTCTGAATTTTTCGCCTACCGCTCGGCTTCGCTGCCTGCAATACGCGAGCTGGTTTAGCGAGTTTGGAGCAATAACTGTCTTGCAAGAAGAGCGCATCATTTGCGTCTTGCGCGAAACGAGAAAGTGAAATTTCTTTATGTATACATAAACATGCATATCTCCACGTTGGGCACATTAATTGATTCGAAAAAAGAAATTTATTAACGGTGAAAGAATTAAACGAAAGTAATAATTACCACAGAACTACTAAAGCAAGTATAATTTTACATCTTGCTTAATTTTCCACAAAAAAAGTCAAAATTATTCCCGTAATTCTTGCTAAAACTTTCTGAACAATTCTTGCAAATATTTTTTATATTACATATGTTTGATATTTGTTTAGTTTTTATTAATTTTTTATTTCTACTCGTATTTACATCTGATTCACAGGGCGTTCTTTTTATTAAATATTTTCATTGCATTCTTTATTGGAATAGTTTATCGATCTTAAAGTTATTGTAATTAACATGTTAATTAAAAACAAATGTGTTGTATTCTATCAACTCATTTAGATAATTTTAGCACTTGTAACTGTATCCATTTGAGAATATGAGCATCAAGTGCAATGATATTGTTTCGATGTTACGTTCATCTCACTGCAACGTTTTCATATTCAACGCGGCAACCGGACGCAAAAGTGCATCCGCAACTCGCGACGATACCTTATCCCTTCCGCAAATAAAAACGGCTGCTTCTTGCCGGCAAGCATTCATTAGATCTCGTTAAAGCAGTATCGTTGTATCACGATAATTGTAGCTTTTCCGCGTGCATTCCGTTTACAAGAGCTGCAACGGCGTGGCTCCTCTCCTAATCGTCCGCGCTACAACGGGCATATTATTAGTTCCGTGAGCTCGCTCGCACAATGATAATTGCGTATTAATACCAAATTGAGTAACGATCGTGCATTTCGTTTTGCAGCAAGAGCCGAGGCCGGAACTCGATACCAGCAATGGAAGCAGCAATGGCGGAAGGCCGCGTTTCGTTCCCGTCACCGCTCTGGAGGACGTGCAGGCGATACGTTGCGCCGAATTTCACCCCCATGGGAAGCTCTACGCCGTGGGATCAAACTCGAAGACGCTGCGAATATGCGCTTATCCGAAGCTGCACGACGTCAGGTGAGAATCGCGTTCGTTACGCGTCCCCATTAATTATCGGGGAACTTATCTAGACGTATATCAATGATTTCCATAAGTATCACATTCGTCCTTTGACAAGCTCTGGTAATATTTTAACTTTTGTTCTAATTTGAGACCGTAAATATCCCCATAATAATATCCCACTTAAATAATTTTAATGCTCTGATAATTAATTCTACTTAATTAAATTATTTCTAATGCAATAATTCGATTTTTATTGGAGGTACATTAATTTGTAATATAAAAGTTTATATTTCCATGAACATTTTTTATGGTGAAATGCTTTTACAATAAAGCAGTTTTACATTTATCACTTACTTAAATATGCATCGATAACCAGTTAATATGAATGACAAACTTTCTACAAAATGCGCCTCATATCGACGGCGGAAGTCCGATACGAGGGTGGAAGCCGTTTCGCACCGGACGCTTGAGAAATCGTTAAACTGCAATTGCGAGTCAATCGAAGCGCGGAAATAACGCGATCGTAATAACATTGCCTCCTTCGCCTGTCTCAATAAAGAGCCTTTCGGTGTCTCGCAACAGAGCCTTTCGATGTCACGTTTAAGTCATTTCAAGATGACATATCGACGGCTAATGACAGTCTCCGATACGCGCGTTCTTCGACGAATTGCAGTATCACTATATCGTTACAGTGGTCTTACGCAAAGATAACGAATGGGTTGGCATTATGTGATTACCGAAAAACCCAAGTGTATACATATGGTATCCGTCGAGTCGGGAGAAATCGGATGAATTTATATTCATGCTTCCGCGAAAACCAGAGAGAGAGAGAGAGAGAGAGAGAGCGAATGAGAGAAAGAGAAAGAATTGTGATAAATTTTAGCGGGTTCGGCGAAAATAATCGTAAATTACGAGTCGGCTAAAAGCCGATCCGATCGTTGAGGAACGCGCGGGGAGAATCGTCGACGACGAAATGACTTCACGTCCGCGATTATCGCGTTTCGCGAACTGAAATTCACCGCTCGTCGTGGCGACGATAAATCCTGCTCAGCCGAGCTTGGCGTCGTTTTTATTCGCGGTGGACACGTTTCGGATCCCCAAGATAGTGCGCGCCACGAAAAATGCCGGCGCGAGGCGCGAGAGAAATCACGGCTCTTACAGCGGAACGCGTCACGCTATTCAATAAGCTCGGGGCTTATCTATCATCTTGATGTGATAATATCAACGCAACCTCGCTTCGCGGTGTAATTAGAACAGAGATTGCGATTGATCAAATGTGTTCTCCCACGTTGCAATAGATATCCCTTATCGCGAGATAATGGGACCAGTATTATTGCAAGGATCGCGAGCTCTCTGTAATTTAACGAGGTTACTTTGTAATGTATACATATGCAATATGCACATAAACATTTATGCGATAACGCGCCGAAACTTGTATCGAGACTGTTTCTCGTTACTAATACTAAACTTTCCGACTCGATGGAAAACAGGTTGGTAATGAATATATTACCGAGCTGTAGCGCTCTTTAATCTACAGGTTCATAATTTATATCCCAATATAATTATTCTTGTCAATATTCACTGTTCACTTTAATCGAGAAACAAAATTTTTAATTGCCGATTGCGTCTCAAAAATCTTTATTTAAAAGATGTATTAAATCAACGCTATAAAAAGTCAAGAGTGATCTTTAAGATCACGAGTTACTTTGCTCACAACCGACGAGTATTCGTTGTCACTCATGTGTAACAAAGGATCTTTTTCGTATGTAAATTTGAGGCGGGTCAAGTATAAATTCGCGTTCGTTCAACTAATTTTACGCGAGTGTACTGGCCTAACGAGCGGCCAGAGGCCTTCATGCCAAACGGAGCATTCCTGCGTGTTCAGCGAATGAGGATTGCCGGTACAGTTTTTTCCATTACCGGCTACTACCATGCTGTAACACGTCGTTTCCGTTTACATCGCTCTGAACGTGATTCGCAATATTTTATCTTTTCTGCCATCATATTTACACTAACCACGTTAACTCAGAACAATTCCGCATAATTTTAATGATGTTTGATAATTTCTTAAATGTAATTGCAAAGTTTTTTAACTGTAAAACACTGTTACAAGAATTGGAAAATTCCCCCAGATTCAGATTACTTTCAAGATCAATTTTTGAAATAATAATTGAGATAAAAAAGATTGCGATGTACGTAACACAAATAAAATCAAAGCCGATAGTAATCGTAGCAGAATCTCTTAGTGTTCAAATAATATTTTTTATGTGATTTATACATATCATTTTTTTTCTAAGTACTGTATGAACAAGAAGGAAAATCATGGATACGGAAATGGATTATAGAAAGTAATGTCAGTTCGCAATAAAAAAAAACTAGATAACACAAAGTAGTCGCCGGTGAATGAATAACAAAGTAATAATTAAGAATAATAAAAAGGCAAAAATCTCATGTTTACATGACGCATAAATATCAGAAGTTGCAGTTCCATTTTTTAACTTAGCGTTAAGTTATAGTTCGAGACAATCTATCTTGCGTTACAAGGTAGACAACAAACGGTCCCCTTTCACTCGCAGAATATTCCACAATTCGCGGCATTGTTCGCTTAACGCTGTATTACGGTGTTCCGGTAAGTTCAACGAGCTGTAATTTGTGTCCAAAGTCAATAACGCGCAGCAATTTCCATTTGTCCGTTTGCGAGCAGCCTCGTGTACTCCGCTGTTGTTTCGCGGACGGAACGATTCTCGTCGAGAAAGTTTGCGCGCGCGAGATATATTATCGTTGCGCCGTAGAAAATTTATACTTATCCGTATTACTGGCAAAACGTGAAGCACGACATACGCGTGCGTATGTCTTGCGCAACTTTCCAAGTTACCATTTAGATAATCACCAAACGCTAAGCGTCATACGCTGCCGTAATAAGTTTGTCTTACGTCGCAACAATAAGGCGCGCGAATAAACGGCTCGTAAAATTTGCCTAATAGTCGCGGAGAACGCGATGGATAGCGCTATGGATAGCTAAGGCACTATTACAATTATAATGTTAACGCGCGCGTAATTACTTGAGTAAAATTACGAAGTGTCAGTAGAGTGTTTTCTTGACACTCCGTGTTGGGATAAGAGCAAAAGTCAATTCCGATGAGTGACATGAGACCTGTGAGAACTATCAAGAGACTCTACGATCGTTTAATTAAAACGATGTAATCTCATTGCTTGGCTTGAAATTGAAATATTACGAACGTAACGCTGTTGACATTTACGTCACTGTATTACAGAGCCAGTAAGTCTGTGGTTTCATTACTTGTACTCTTGATCGAAATAACGCTGTAGGTTTTGCTATTGTCGAGATTGTAAAAAAGATGTTTGCCTAAGAATAAAATAGAGCGGATATATAAATCACTCGTTAAGTAGCTCGTGTAGCTTGTAAAAATGTGTAATTAATTTTAATTGATATAATGAAAAGAAATGCTAAAAACAACATAAAAAACTAATAAGAATAATTATGTAAATTCGTGCATACAAACATGATAGACACGCACGCATATACATATACATACACAAACACCTGTTTGATTGGTAAACAAGATATATTTTTACACACAAGTGCTTGAATTCTACTTTTTGATACATTTTTCTTTCTTACATATCAACTTTTAAAATATAAAAAAAATCAATCTCAAATATTATACACGGAGAAAGAATAATATTATCTAAAAATTTGGCTAGATATAGATTAGAAAATAATTTTTATGTTGAGCCATCAAAATAATTATAGGATGTCCAAAATGATAATGTTGCTGCAAATAGTTTCGACATTCTAGCAACCAAGTTAAATATCTAATATAATTTAGTAAATGGTTCAACATAATTATTTTCAGATTTGTATTTCAGCAAAATTGTTCTTTCCTTGTGGACAATTGGGTATGATTTCTTTCTTAAACTTTAGCTTAACAAGGCTAAACAAGGCTTAATTTTTTAATTGCTTCATACTTATAATTACTATCATAGTTTATTGAATTCTGACCAATTAAGAATTAAATTTTGAATTTTATAAACTTTTTGTTTTAGTGTTTGGTATAAGAGCCTTCTTTTGCACAATTTCTTGTCATATATATTTCAGAAGAGAATTTTCAACGTCACTACATCTGTTGATCCTCTTTTCTCAATAACTGTGCTCAGTTATTCACTTGTTCCATCACTTTTATCACTTAGAACGAATTCTCTTCTCCAATTATGTCGTTATTATCCGGAGAAACTGCCTCTGCGAATAATCGTATCGTCACTTTCGAAAGTCGTTCCCCTTCGGCGCACGTTGGAAATTGCGGCAGAAGTGACGTTAATCTCGCGCATCATGCTCAAGCCGAATAGACTCAAGGGGACGAATAATAATTAACAACGGGGGACATTTTTACGGACATTTTTCCAACAAATATCTTGATCGGTAAATATAGGGGGGGGGGAGGAGGAGAGGACAAATGATCACGATCTCACACGCGTCGGTTGCGCGTGGTGGGAAAAGAGCTGCGCTTAATTAAAATTTGCATAAAAACCGGCGCCGTGAAAGCGGCGCACCGTCTCTTTTAAGATCACCGAGCCTCTCCCTCATTTCCACGGCCGAGCCTCGTAGCCAGTGTACACAGTATGCAACGATATTGGCTCCAATTAAAGACACGGTTGATGAAGGCTGGGAACGAGGAAAGAAAATGGCTCGATGAAAGTGACGTCCGCGAGAACCCGAACATTTTTTCCTTCTCGAAACAAGTTGTAAAATAGAGAAACGAAATTTCTTTTTTACACAAATGATTTTAACATTGCAAAATGTTTGCTGCTTATCATCGTGTACTTATTACAAATAATGGCATCGCCTGTTTTCTTCAGAGAGGATCATCAGACGTATCAGCCCACTGTTCTTTTCAAGAGAACGAAGCATCACAAAGGCTCCATATACTGTCTCGCGTGGACACCGGATGGTCGGCTGATTGCAACCGGAAGCAACGACAAAACCGTGAAATTGATGCGCTTTAACGCCGATACGTCAAATCTTGAAGGTATAGTTGCTAAAAAAAATAGATGTATTCTTGCTATTCATAAAAAAATTTTTTTTTAATAAGAAAAAATTAAGCTTTACGAATCAGACTCGGCTCATTTTTAATTTTTTTATTACTTCTAATTTTAGTCCAATAAATTATTTAATTTTTGTTTTTGTATTTTTGAACTTTCGCAGAGTCCATATCTCAAGCATTGATTAGTAATTTATAAAATTGAAAAATTTTAAATTTTTATTTTGACTTGTTAAAAAATTTAATTCAATTAAAAAATTTACCAGAATACGTAATTAATTTGTCATTGAATAATTTGTCGATTGAATTTATTTAAAAAAAATTACTATTTTTTATTAGTTATCAATTTTGTATTTTTTGTATTTAATCTTCAGGGCAAGAGGTCGAATTAACTATGCATGATGGTACGGTGCGCGACCTGTGCTTCCTCGAGGACACGTCAAACAAATCGAGCCTCCTGATCAGCGGTGGTGCTGGCGACTGTAAGATTTATGTTACCGATTGCACGACCGGTACACCTTTCCAAGCTTTGAGTGGTCACAGCGGCCACGTGCTGACGCTATACAACTGGGGCGGAGCGATGTTCGTCAGCGGATCGCAGGATAAAACAGTCAGGTTCTGGGATCTGAGAACGAGAAGCTGCGTTAATATGGTTACACCTGCGACGGTACCTGGCAGCCGGGTGAGTCGTCTCCGTCGATATATCTGTAGTGATCATCAAAAGTGAAAATTAGAATGAACACAATTAGAAATTTTTTTCTGTTCTCATTTCTTTCTGTTTAAAATTCGGCTTGCACCGTCAGCATCTTTCTGTTTCGTTCTGATGTCATATTGAGTTCTACGTCCGATAAATATTCGATCTACATTGTTAAATAACACTATCATCTCATCCGATCGCACTGCATTAGTTACTTTTTTCTGCCCAAATCGAATTTTTATCGGACGTTTATTCCAATCACCAAGAATAGAAGCAGTATTGTTTGTCTGATCAGCATCTGATTCCACTACAGGTCGGTAGTCCCGTAGCCGCGCTGTGCGTAGATCCGTCTGGCCGACTGTTGGTGTCCGGCCATGAGGATAGCAGCTGCGTTCTCTTCGACATTCGCGGCGGCAGAACGGTGCAGTGCTTCAAACCTCACGCGGCAGATATCAGAAGCATACGATTCTCACCGTCGGCGTATTATTTATTGACAGCGGGATACGATAACAAATTGGTACTCACGGACTTGCAAGGTGGGTTTCTCATTAATTTTATAATTTCTTTGAAATATTACTGAGAGTATTGAAAAAATTAATACAAGTGTTAACAATAGACTAATATAAGCGTAATGAGATGTTTGCATGTTTCAGGCGATCTTACGATGCCTTTACCTAGCGTCGTAGTCGCTCAACATCAGGACAAAGTCATTTCCGGACGTTGGCATCCGACGGAGTTCTCGTTTCTCAGTACTTCCGCTGACAAAACTGCAACCCTCTGGGCCTTACCGCCTGTTTAAGGACCCAGCATGATGACGCACGCACCGTTATTTATTTTTGTTCTTTTAAGAACATTTTAACATAATAATTCGTCTTTGACATTTTTGTTTACATTTGTTTTTTGACATTTTGAATTGATCCCTACAAAATAGTCGTCACTGATTTCGATTCTCAAGCAATTCCGTAGACACGTTATAACCACAAAAGATGAAATTTTGAACGATATTAATGTTCTAATATATTTACGTATTTACAGTTTATTTTTTAAATGACCAATTAAAACTACGATTTACACGACTGTGTCATTAACTTGTTGCAGCATAATACATAAAGTAAAGCATTTAAACGATTAAAACGTAACACGCTTTGAAGACTCGGGCTAAAGGGGAATAAAGAAACGCGTTGATCGCGCGATATCGGATGAGCATAGGATTGAAGATAGGATTGTTTTTAGCTATGAATTTAATATCGGGAGTCACAAGACTGCGGATGAATATCCTTCGCTTCGACGTTGTTTTACAACTACGCGAAGTTGGGTTGTATACATCATGAGTTTTTACATACTTTCTTTTTGCACAATACGAGGATAGATTTTCAGATTTCGAAGAACGTTTTTTTTTTCCAGGACAACGCACGCGTACTTATTAGAACCGCAGTGCGATATATCCTTTTCCCCAGTCTCTTTTTTTAATGTAATTTCGTTGTAATCAGAAATGCCTGTATTGTAGATATATTGAGATAAGTTAAGGAAATTTTAGAAATAACTGACGTTCTTGTACAAAGGACGTTTTACTTTCTAGTTCTTAACGCTCTCTTACTTTCGCTCGGTTATCGCATCGTTGCATCATTTCATAGAAATATTCATTTTACTTATTTTATCTATGATTTATTGCAAAACTTATCACAATTGTCGCAACTTGCGCGCGCGATTAATTTACATAGATGCTCATACTTCCATCTTCATGTTGTCAACTCACAAGCCAAATATACACACGCGTACTAGTATATAGTATATAAATATATATATGTATTTGCGAAAGAAATTATATACGTATGCTCATACTAATCGCTATTTTTTACGGACTAAAATAATATAAATCGAGAGAATTATCCGAGCGTCGAGCAATTACGCGACTCATCGTAAGATGTGACAAGTTGCGCAAAGAAGATAGTATTCTTTAGTAATTTAAAGTCGTAAGGACTAACAATTAGAATTAAGTTGCTTGTCGCAATCGCCAAAGCTCGCGGTAGCAGCGAAACTGAAAGAGAAAGAGAGAGAAGTGCGCATAATTTTGCGCTATCGAAAGCAATTTTCTCATCGGTCGTAGTGATTCGATGGTTGAGTATGGGACGAAGATTTTGTAAATACACGTTTATCGGCGACTGAACTCGGCAAATCCTTTGATTCAATTATTAATCTGTCGGGTGATGATGTGCACGCAACCATATCATTTGTTTTAGCCCTACTTCGACATCAACGTTGTTAAGAGTGAACTTTATTTTGTCCTGTTAGCATATTTTTTCAGCGAACGGACAAATCATATTTTAAGATCGCGAATGTATTCAAGGAGAGAATGGGAAAGAGATATTAAAGAAATATAAGAGATAATAAAAGCAGAATAAAGGGGAAATAGGCGAATAATAGAAAGGTTAAAGTTAAATGCTTGCTAAATAAGTTCGTTCTGTCGCGTTCAATCATTCCCAAGATTGTATGGATTAATATTTACTAGACTTAAATTATCTTTCTCCTCTGTGGAAAAAAATAACTTTTTGATCAAAATCATTTTAATCATTTCTTAATTATTTTTTAATGTCACTCAGTTTGCGATTTTTTAAGTAATTTTGACAGAAATTCAAAGATTCGTGAATATGGCTAATCGCGATAACATAGTTCAACATATTTTTGCATTCATGAAAACATGACGTTTTGCGACTCTGTGTTCCGTATTTTGCTATCCAACAACTTTGTTTCTCTGTTTCACGCATTTTGTAATGATTGAAGATCAGAATGATAATAGCGAGCAAATGGAATGGGACGGAAGCAATTATTTGTTAATAGTGACTCAATGCAAGCATCAGCTTCCATGTAGCAATTTATCGTGCCTTCTGTCGTGGCTGCTTTCGGCGATTTACACTTATTTTTGTATTTTTTGTGAGCTCTTACTCTTCCTCCCCTTCCTCATGTTCCTCATGCCACCACGATAATCCTCCCTCATCTCACAATACATCTAAACGAGTTCGTAAACGTCTAAAATAAAAAAAGTCTCTCATTATCTCGTACTCGAGTATTACCGCATAACGCACTATATATATATGGCATAACTTATAACTTTGTACTTTTCTTGTAGATACGATATAATATGTCATGTCTAATTTAAATAATAAAATTTACGTTATTAAAGTGGTTGCATTAATAACAACGAAAATCACAGAGAACCCATCAAATTTCCATCAGAAAAATTCCCCTCGCTGATCTCATTCGAGTTAGCTTTTCAGAAATTCGGATAATCGGGTCGATTAGATTCGGATAATCGGGTCGATTATCCCCTGTAAAAGAGAAATTACGTCGGCGTGTGGGTTCGTACTACGCGATATATATACGCGCCATGAAAGTTCGATCGATTTTTTATAAATTTCTTATAATGACTATAATCATGCAATCTTCCACCCGTGGCGCCGAATTCAGCGCTCTATAGTTCGATTCCGTGAAATAGAGATACGCCGGTCGTGACTGTAAACCATTCTAGTCCCGAAAATTTTAATGAGAATTATTTAATGGAGAAACGGCAATTTCGGCACTTAGAGCTTATTTTTATTGATTATGGAAAAACTGCTGCTGTAATATATCACGTCTGTCGACTGCACCGTACAGTAAAAATTCTTAATACATCATAATCGCATGATTTTCGTGGAATTGAAGTAAAATTACTCTAAAAGAGTTTACTTTGAAAGGAAGTATTAAATAAATAATAATTGTGTGGTAAAAGAGATTACGGATATAAAAATTTGAAAAGTTTATATAAAAAAAATGACCTTATATAGATATGATTTGAAAAGTATAGATGTTGAAATAAGATGAATAAGTTATAATAAGAAATATATAAATAAAAATTATGTAAAAAAATAATATATTTAATGTTATACGCGCCTTTTTAGGAGCGATCTCCAATTTTATCGGTGCAAAGAGAAGAAAGGGCGAAAGGCAACCGTCGCGGCGACCAATTCCGTGATCTTTGGGCCTAATATCGTGCCCCAGGAAGCGTCCTCGGGGCGAGGATCCACCCACGGAATTCCTGTGCGTCTGTCGGCGCCATCTGTCGATTCGACGAATCCGGTTGATTTGGCGCTCTTCGGGATTTTTCGAAGTCCTCACCGCGGGCCATATTACGAGCCCTAATTACTGTCGGTGCGCGATGTTCGGTCCTGGGACGAGCACGGACACGTTACCCAGGTCCCCGAGGATAAATGTAGTTTCTGTGTTCTATCGGGCCCACCTACAAAATTCATGGCCCCGCATGCTTCGCGCAGTCTTCAAGAATGCCCCCCGAGGTGCGACGCTCCCTCGCTAATTTTACGTTCCTATTGCGGTTTGCTTGATGATATTTGGCAACGAGCGCTCTAATTCGAATTTTTAGGATTCCGGGTAACTACTCGCCGTAACGCTTTCTAGCTGGAAAGGAAACGAACTTCAGTACGCCTCGGGATAGATATCATCCGAGTTTCTCGCTCGAACTGCGATAGAAATGTGATGAATATATTGCGAATATCAAACTGGCTCTCAAGATCCATCAGTTTAATCGTCTCAGAACTGGTCGAGATCTTCGACGGAAACGCGATTGTAAGTGCGGGCTTTTAGTTAGAGTTGGGAAGAGAAATTAGCATCCGTGATCACGAACAAGTAATTGAGCTCTTATAAGCGAGAAGCGAGCAACTTAGAAAAAAGAGGACGTGCAATCGCACCATTAAATAATTCATCACGCATCACGAGGTATTCAAATTAATAATGTATTACAAAAATCATCTCCAATCGAGCACACGAATTGCTTTACATGCTCTATCATTTCCACAGAGGTTGTCATACACTCATTCTCTCTTTTACCATAACAGATTTTTTTATATCACATATTTCTACATATTTTACTCCATTTTTCTCCATAAAAAACAAAATAACCACGATATACTGTCTTCTAATTATTTTAAATGTATAAAAAGTTGGTTTATTAAACATACATAAAGTGTCCTACTTCTGAATTACTTTTAATGGCAAATTCTTTGGTCTATTTGAAACGGACATCACTTTTTAATTTTTATTTGATCAGCACAAGACCAAAATATTGATTCTCTTATCATTTAATTCTGTCATTATATTATTCATTCATTGATCTATATCTACATAAGATTTTTAGAAAACTATATCTGTGGTGAGATATGGCGGGATTACAAAAAACTTTGAAGACTGCGTATCGCTGATAATCTCCAAATCTCATTCAAATGAGGAGAGGAGAAGCTGCGTCACGACCGTCACGGGGACCCCAAAAGCAAAATCGCCATATAAATGCAGCGCGTCCCCGATCCCCATGGGTAATTATTCTCGGAAGGGCAATTTCCGTAGTCAAGAGATGATAATAATAATTTGAATCGCGGTCACTTAGCATATGTGTAATTTGGCGCTTATAAGACGATTCCGTCCTCCTCGCCCTCGCCACGGCGCGCAGCCGTCATCGTCGTCGTCCTGGAGGAAGACGACAGAGGATGGCATACACAGGGACGGTTACTAGTCGCCTGGCCATTCGAATCCAGAAATTCGTAATCACCGACCCGGGATTGAACCCGGGGGCCTGCCCAAAGACACGACCCGTATAAAATGCGATGAAACACGCGTAATTTGTGGGGCCTTTCGTCCAGGCATTCCACTTTTCGGGAGAATCGGCCGGCGCTCTTTCCCGCTTCGCATAAAAGTGTCTTCGCGATACTTTAGTTCGTCGTAAATTATTGCGTTAGACGACGTTGTTATCCCCGTGGTTATTTAAAAATACATTTTGTGGTAGGTGGACGATGGCAAACACCTACACGCTATAAGCATATAAGAGCGAAAGGAATATGAAAATAATAGAATCAGTTAGTGAGCAAAAAAATTCAAGTTTAATTAAGCATGCAAAGTCCAAGATACGTTTAAACAAAAATTTTTGTTATCCATATTGCACACCAGATGAAATTAATATTTTTTAGGAAAAAAATGCTAATTTATTTCTTTCTAAATATATTTTTTAAACATCCCTAGCGTGCGGCACGAATAACTTTGTGTGACAGAAAGTGTCGAGCAGAACAATTTTACAAGGCTCCACAGACACCGGTATGGCGAGGAAGGTAATCAAAAATAGCAGTGGTGACCTAGGGTTAAACACTTCTCGCTTGTAAATTGTTAAACTTAATTCTTTTATGTTTTTACACACAATGGGAATCAATTGGCTTTCTTATACTCTGTTAGTATATTTCTGTTGGAATTTTCTCAAATCTTGTATTAATTTCTTGCAATCGACACAATTTGTACAAGGTACATTTTAAGATTTGCAGACTCGGTGATCTAGGATCGTTTGCAGTCTCGCAGCTAGCGGGTGGAGATCGGTCGCGCATCTTCGCCATAACTCCGCGTAATAGCCAATATCTCACGAGAGTCGTACAAACGCGAATCGGTTACTAGTTACTACTTACGTGAGTTAACATGATTTATCGCCTAGCATTAACCGCTTGCGAGACTGGTGAAGACGGAGCGAGAAGGGTAGATATGAAGAGAAAGACGCGGCAAGAAGGAGAAGAGATGGACACGCGAAGAGGGATGAAGAGTGCAAATCTCTCTTAGGAGCCTTCACTACGGCCAATTAAGGCCCCGTTTTAATCGTTCGCGCCTAATTGCAGACCCATTACTTTGTCTCTCGAGGGTAAATACGTTGAGCTAAATACCCATGTCAAAATAAAGAATACACGGAGTTCCGAAAATCATCGATGAACAGTAGAAAGTGTACCTTCACAATGGAAGGAAATATTAAGGAAATACTAGAAATATATGAGATGAGCTTTTTTCGATAATACAACTTACAGTACATAACGTGATTCAAACTAACACGTAAAATTCAACATATATTTTAAAAGATTATTAGGTTCTTGTTATTTACCGCCTGCTACAGAGAAGTAAAAATTTTGTACAAAGAACAATTTCGTATTTTAATGAAAAAAAATGTAAAATTTCGCATTTCGTTAAAATACGACACGATATTGGGTCTAGTCGGAATCTGCTCCCGATTCTTTCTCGATCTATTTTTCGCTCAATATCGAGAACTCACCGGGTTGCCGTCAGCGATGCATCTCTTTCGAGAAGCCGAAGGGTTTTATGCCCTTCTAAGCCCGGTCCCCGTGCGCTGCTCAAGATGGAACCGGTCGCTCTTAATAACCACCCTCGCACCACATGGCCTAAGGATCAACGGCGCGACCTGCAATCACGCCATAGACAACTCGCAGCGACTCGATCATTATCACAGCCAATAATCACTGGGACGTATTCCGCTAAGTGTTCCCCTCCGTTGAAACGCACTTCGGGCCCCCGGACTCCAGACCCCGAATGCCACCACCGGCGCTCTCCCGACGAGCGAGAAGGCTGGTCCAAGCTCGCTTCCCTCCCCTTCTTTCCTCTATATTTGCCCGTCTCGGTCGCTCTTTATCACACTGTTATTTTCCATGACGATCAGCGATAATCAAGGACCGCGGCCCGTCGGTGGATGGACGGCATCTCTAATCCGCGCCAATTACGACGGACGATTAAAAAGATTTAATTGTCCGACGCGCCGAACCTCGCTCTAGGAGAAACGTCTCTTCGCCCACGAGGAAAGTGGAGTGATGTTCGTGAAGCGGAGATAGAGCCAGCTGAGATTTTTCGCCGTCATTATGACTCGACAAAATACGATGGGAGTAACGCAAAAACTGAA
Organism: Solenopsis invicta; assembly: GCF_016802725.1. NCBI lineage: Eukaryota > Metazoa > Arthropoda > Insecta > Hymenoptera > Formicidae > Solenopsis > Solenopsis invicta. Next base: position 8,570,959 of record NC_052674.1, on the reverse strand, counting down.
CAAGTAAAAAGCTTGCGGTCTCTCTCTCTCTCTCTTTCTCTCTATTCAGGATCTGGTGAAGACTCTCGCGGTAATTTTAGGGAAAAAGTAAAAAGTATTAATAATGATAACTTGTGACAGTGAGTGATTAGCAACGAAGGGTAGTTAAAGAATATGTAAAGCCTATGAATACGTACAAATCGAGGAATCATTTCCACGAAAGCAATTATTCCGTACGCTAAAGAAATTTAAGCAGCAGCTCTGCAAGAAATCACGCTTAACGACGATAACTGATGATGATAACTCGCTTAACGATGAGTAGCATCTAGAGAATTTATGAACAAGTACTTGCAGAACGAGAAATTCTTGTTAAGAAACTTCAAGACATAGCAGTTATTCAAAACATAAAGTATAAAACAGAAATGTAATTAATTACAAAAACACATAATGATTTTTGATCATATCTGCTTATCCATCGGTCGCATCAAACAGCCACGTTCTACAATAGCAATGGCGCTCAACAATAACTGCGCTACAACTAATGATCATCTTAGTTCCTCCGATTTAGCGGAGAAACGTTCCGCAGCACTGAAATCGGATATCCCACGCGATCGGGAGGCCGATATCCCTCTATCTCGTCCGCCACTTTCATTCTATGAGCCTATCGTGATCGGCCGAAAATCAGGATTTTAACAGCGCCAATAATTTCATCGACTTAACTCCCGCAGAAGGTGGTCGCGCAGACGCATAAACGCACGCACGCACGCACGCACGCACGCACGCACGCACACACTTTATCGTCTCCGACCAAATTAGAGGAATTAGAGACCGCCGCGGGACGCTTTCTCCCTGGCTTTAAAATGGGACACTCCGCGGCACCGGAATCCGGGAGCCGTCGAGAGCCGCGGGATCAGATATCGTCGTCGAGAGTCGAAGGCTCGTCAACTCCCCCGAGGGGGCAAGGGGGAAAGTGGCCGCCGAGTCGGTACGTCTCGCGGGATCCGGTCCGCGTTCTCCTGGAGAACGACGCGCTCCTCGCCGCGGGACTCCCTATTCGCGAGCAGCGTGCGGTCGTTTATAACCAAGATCGGGACCTTGTTCCCTGGGTCCCTTTCGCGTCACCTTCCGCGGCGGGAGCAGAGCCTCCTTTCCGGCGAACGGACGTCCCGCTGCTTCCGCGAGTGCCGGCGTCCCCGTGGGACACACCGTGGTACAGGAGACCGCGGACACCCGCGGTAACCCCTAATTAAAATTAACGATAATAAGAACGCGACCCGGTAATGCGCGACTGCGCTTAACCCTGTCGCGAGCGCGCTACTGTCAATTAAGCGGCGAGAGGATGATCGTAGGATAACTCGAGTGAAATGGCTCGCCCGGAGAGATAGGCAACGACGATTTCGACATGGCGGATAATTTTTAGAGTCCGACGAGATTAGCATATGACGCGAGAAAGTTCACACACGCGTGGCAAACAGCGTTGACACGCACGATTTATGATCCGGTATTTGTACAGATGCTTTAAAATACAGATTTAATTTTAAATCTAATGAATATATAGCCTCGTAATATTTATTGCATCTCTGGGCCTTCAAACTATGAAAATTCTTGAATTCTTATTATTGCATTTCATAACTGTTCAATAAACAATTTTAATGACATAGCAAATATTAAAAAACCGTTACACATCGATAAGTACTCTTATTGTCGAGAAAACCGTGATGAATCAATCCATAACTGACCAACGAAAGAAACAGTAGCAGAGTTACACGTCGTAATTACATTCGATCTTTCAATTATATATTTAAGTTCGATTCTTTTTTTTTTTATTAGAAATCAAATCATCGAACGCTGCCAGCCTAGCGGCAACTCGGCATTGATCACAGCCGCCGCACAGCGGCAGTGACTCGAATCTCAGCACAACAGGTGCCTACGTGCCAGACGAGGATAGAGAACTTGGTCGAAAGAGGCCGACAGCTAAAGCGGGAGGACGAGTGGTACTTCAAGAGTGAATGGACGATTACTCTCGTCTGCCCCTTCCCGTCGTCCCATCTTTTTTATTCCGGGGCCGCTCGTTCTATATGTCGCTCAGATTTTGGACACTTTGTTCGGGTACTTCGTTTAGGCCTAGAGACGCTGGGAGATTGCTGATGCATTTCTCCGCGCGCTACACCTAACGGATCCCGCGACGAGCCTCGCAGTTTCACATTTCGCGTGCAAGTGATTCATTTATTTTTTGCATCGAGTATCGGAGGTACACGTCCTTTTTTTCTCGTCGAGGAATAAAAATATCATTTAAGCCGCATGACATGCGAAATTCGGCAAATAAGACACGAAGAAGGCGCACAGGAGGCACCTGCTTCATCCCGAGGCAAAGCGGCGGCGTAAGCGTCGAGATACGGGCTACTATGCACGCTTTCGCGTAATTGCGCTTTTTTCTGCGGCGTTATATACTGTACGGTCATCGAAGAGCAATCAATAGAACGTGCGCGTACAAAAAGCATCCTTCTCTTCATCATTTATGAGAATCTGCCCCGGGGAGCCACGTTCATCGAAAGAGAATTTTACGAAGCGCCGCGAATTTTGTTTGGCTCGCAAGAATTTCAACGGAATATCTAATGTGATTCATTAATAAAGCATAATCAGGTGTAGAGATATCGGTGACAGAAGTCAAACACTTCTGCGACGTGTAATTGACGCTATCTACTACAAATATATCGATAAAATCCGTTATCAAATTTCTGGCACGCTGCTAACGTTTTGTGTTGCAGTCGCTTGATGCTTTTCCTACCTGAAGCAGCCAGAAATTTATGAGTACATTACCATACCAGAGCACAGGCAGTATCCTTCGTGTAGAGTAGAAACACGTGCCTTCGGATCTAGAGAAATTTAAGTGCTATTAATAAAAACTGAGACTTATATGTATCGTCGTTGCATTCCTGCTATCCCACTCGCTCTCGCCATTATCCTGACGCTGACTCAATAGGCACGCAAATTTTTGCGCCTTCTCGCCAGGCTACTCTAATTGCGAAACCATAGAAGTTCCAAGTACGAGTATATTTTCCGCGGCATGGAACGGTCCTACTTATTACATCACATTGTATTATGCATAATGTTTTGCGGCGCGGAGTTGACATCGCGCGCGTATCGTAAATCGTCCTTAAATTCTCGACGAGATGCAGTTAGCATCAGGCCAGGTCGACTTCGATAACGAGGAACGAAGGGAAGGAAGAGAAGGAAGGCAGAAAAGGAATTCCGCGACAAAAAAAAAAGCGAAAGACGACGAGATCCCCCGTAACGGCCGAAGATCACGTAAAGCTATTTATTTACTAGAAGCATTATTGTCGCCTGCGATTCGCGAACGAGCCTGCCGACAGATCCGCCACGCATCCCGTACCCGTCGCATAAACTTCGCAACTAAGGACCCGCCGTAGCTACCACGTAGGAGGAAACGATGGCTCGCGCGCGAGTGGAAAAAAAGAGAAAAACAAAGCGAGGCTCGCGAGCGCGTACGGAGCTTCCTGAATTTATATTGCAGACTATTATGAATATCACTGGTCTCATTTGTATTTCGAAAACCAGATTCTGTCGATGAGTCGTCGGGACGGGTCTGATGATACGTACGCTGAATCCATCTGAAGAAACTAGGCACCTGTTTAAGACTTGCGAGCATGCAACGATAACGATAAATATATAGAAACCATTATAGTATTGATTTTTTAATTTTTAAGAAGACTACAAAAAGAAATCTGAAAGCTTCAAAAAGATGGGTGTTTTATGAAAGGTATGCTTTGCTCTTGAAAATACTTGCGGTATTCGCTGTTTTCTGATGTATAATTAAATTTTCAATTATTCTCTTACCGAACGTGAAGATGCGAGGATTGTTTTTTAATTACGATGCAACAGACTCCAACATGATTTTTACATACGAGACAAAATCTTCGAAGTGATGAAAATTGCGGCTTTCGAATGCGAGTAGTCGGGAACAGAAGGAACGCGAAACCTGATCGTTATCGTTGATCGAGATTTCTTTCGGATCATAATCATGATTGCTATGCGAACTGCCCCCGTATTTATAGACTCGTTAGGTGCTCGATACACGGTGTCTGAGACAAGGAGGCGGCAGTTTCGCTCGTGCGACCAGCTCGATGACGATGACGAGGGATCTGTTCGACTGCGATGTGGAATGATCGTTCTCGTATGTCATCGTCATCCCACGAGAGCGACCGGAAACGACGCCGATGGGATGAAATTATCCGCTAGTACCACAGAAGTGAACGCCGCGAAATTGTAGGTTCCATCGCGCTCACGCGAACTGCAATCGTGATAAGCAAGGAGTGAACAAGAAGTGGATAATGCGACAAATTGACTTGTCTAGCTACCTGAGGAGCATCCGGTGACTTTGGAAGGGAAACTCCATAAAATTAAATTAATTAACGATTTCTTGCAATGTTTCTTTGAATGTTGAAACTTTGCTCTCAAATTAGTAATCTCATTGCGTTAGATTTCAAGTAAACTTGAGAATAATATTTTGCTAAGTTTGAAAATTTATTCGTCAAATGATTGTGCTTTAAGCGCGATTGCTTCAAATTTATTAAAGAACTTTGCGCGCGGAATATTCAGCGTCTATTAAACGTTCGCACCTGCGTAAGAGAGAGAAAGAGAGAGAAAGAAAGAGAAGTATCGATTTTAATTGCTCGAATCCTTCCATTCTATTCGCTCTATTTATCGCTTGCTAAGCGGTCGTACGATCGGATAGACTCGCGATAGCGGAAATTGGAGCGTGTATCACGCATGCGAGCGACGTGCAGATCCGAGCAACTGGTACCATACGATAAACTACTATGAAATAGATAGGACACGTTCTGTGCGGGCTGCCATACGAATGAACATTTGTCAAGCGATGTCATTAATTTCGCCCCGCGAAAAGAAATCTTGTATCACGCGCGGTATCGCAATTGCGAGGATCCGAGAGAGCGCTCGCGTGGCCGTCGAGAGCACGTCGCGTTTGGAATCTGTGAGCGGAATCTACCGGGGCGTCATAAATATCTTTAATCTTTATATTAATTTTAATTATCAGCTAAATATATGTGTCGATGCGTATCATTATCGCAAGAACGCGGCAGCACGAGACACGAATCGCGGAAACTGGGAGGACAACCGTCGTATTTACATACGTACATAGTTACGTGGTCGCTGGGGGGGAGAAAAAAAAGAAAAGGGAGAGTGAGCGAAAACAGCCCGTAAAAGACGCCCGCTTAACGTTAATTAACCGTCGTCGAAAGCAACTCGAGCACCATTCTCGATCACAAGTCACCTCTCTGGCCTTTTTTCGTTTCTTCGCCTCGCCTGCGCGCTACATTGTATAAGAATTTAATAAAAATTCTTCGAAACGTTGTTACAAATTTTTTACATACACCTGATATTGCGAAAAATTTCTTGAACTTTTTATTTCATATCTTGAACTTTAACCATACGCGATAAAAGAGAGCGAATAATGTATTAAAGACGCGATCGATAATTTTTCTTTACAATCATCATTGTTTATTTTTAAGATGCTCCTCTCACGAACGCGAAGATTTGTGTGATAATTATACGTTTTCGAGAGTCAAGGACGGTCTCTTTTTTTTTTAGGGCTGCAAGTATAAAATATTTCTACATTACAGAGAAATCTACCCTTCTGGCAACGGCTGGTTCGAAGCTGGCATTCCAGTGACGCGATTTATCGCGCAGCGGCGAACGCGCGGCGCGGCGCCGGAAAGCAACAGGTTGTTGAACGAAGCGGAGAGACTGTCCGGCTGGCTGGCTTGCTGGCTGGCTGGCTGGCTGGTCGATTCGACTGCCGGTAGAGTCCGTAGAGTCCTAGCAAGGCCGGTCGAGACGACGCGCCAAGCTAGAAAGTTGTACATATACCACAGCAACGGCGGTATGCGATTGTTCGGTACGATTGTGTCTTATTTAGATGCCGGTCGCATTCTCACAGGCGGCCAAAGGCAGCCTAGATCGAACCGATCTAGCTGCTAGAATTATTGGAAGTGATCTCGTTCATCGACGAGATCGTCACTATGCTTCACGGCTCCCTTGACGGACGTCCTGATCGCTAACGTTACGGTCGGTCGTAGCGGTCTTCCAAAGCGATTGTCGTCGGTAGTCGCGGACCGTAAAATAGTCTGCGTGATTATTCAGCGTAGAAATTACCACTTACGTACTAATGGTCCGCGATTGATTGTATGATTAACGGCGCGCGCTGAGCGCGATCGTTTCTGGTCGTTTCAAAGAGTGACCGTGTAACGGTTTCAAAGAATTATTGCGGTACTTGAATGAAGCTTTATCAAGATTAAAATACGATTTAATGTAATTTTATTATAAAGCAATTAGAGCAATTTAAAACTCTGGAGTTTTATTGCACCATACTCGAATTTTCTTTCAGAATTTACCCTTCAAATCATGGTAATCGTGGGTTTTGAGGAATTTTATTCTCTAATTTTAGCAAAATTATAATAAAATTTCAATAAATTTGAACAAATAATACTAAAATCTTACTAAATTTTACTAGAAGTAAGTAGCAACATGTTCCACGGCTAACATGACATAGAAGATAAAGAGAAAATGCTCTCCATGCATATGAACTGAAAAATCAAAGAATACGAAGTTAAGATTTTATTAAACGAAGTCATGAAATAGATATGCCAAGGAATTTTATTCTGATAACAGTTCCGTTGCTTGCATTAGTGTAAGTAGCTAGTACGAAAGTTTCCCGTAACGACTTCTATTCTGTTCAGTCGCACTGTACCCGGTTCAAACTTTTAAGCTACGTTTCACCCTGCTCGGGCGCATATCTATTCTCGTTACAGCGAAACCGAGACCGCCGGTTGCGTCCAGTCGATCGTCCCTTTTTATTCCCTTTATATCGGCGATGATGAAGTACCAACCGAGTTACCTAATGCTCGCACAATGGCGACAACGACGCGTTCCATGCGCCGTACATAAATCTCCGACGAGGGTTGCTCGTGGGGTCCGCATGTGCATACGCCCGTGCACATGTGATGCGAACCGCGAACCGCGCGACGTTATCTCGCCGTTGTATCGCGGCACCAGTCACTAAATATGTTATAAATTCTGCTGTGAAACATTAAGGAATGCTTTGAATGCGCCTAATGTCTAGGCGGTGTCCTGGCACAGAGCACCACGAACAGAAAGAAAAAGAACAGAAAGAAGAAAGGCTGTCTCGCGTAGATATGTACTTCATAACTGCTTTGCGTGTGTCCGTGTGACGCAGCTATTAGGTATTGGATGTCCATCAAAATGCCGTACGACATTAGGCTCCACTTAACGCGTGAGTCGCACCAATTCTTCTTGCCTCAAATATTTTCATTTTCATACATTTCTCGCGCGTACTCTCACGCTCAACCTGCTTTACATCTTATACACTTACACGCTGAGTTCATATTATATAATGCCTTAATTCAATAATTTAATGTTCTATGCTATTTTCTATATATCACGCCAGTTATTCCAGCCGATCCAGTTGTTATTTATATAATTCAGATACAACCTGATATTTCACTCTGGAAAATCACTGATACCTTAAAATGTTTTTACTTTTAAACAGTGACTTCTTAATTTTTATCTCCCTTGCAAACAACTCTATGAATTACATGCGCATTTCGTTACATCATTGGACTTGCGTCATGCATTCATACAAGATAAGATTATAATCGAACGTATAGATAAACGGACGCGTGCGTTCGTATATTTATATATATTTATGACACGCAGTAGTCGCAGCTTTCACGATACGTGTGAATTCAGATATTATAGAGGATTGCGTGGCCCGTCCATGTAATAACCAGTTGCATTGACGCACTTTTTCCAATCCGCGACTGAACATGAAGTGTTACAGCGTGCCGCGAAACGATCCGTAGGCTGATGGATTGTACGTGTCCATTTTCAAGCGGCGGAATGCGCAAACCGAAGTGTATGTACGCGTGTGTGTAGATCGACCCGAGAAAAATTCCTTTAAACCACCAGTTCCACAGTGCTAAACTGCCGAGTGGTCAATGCGTGGCGAAGTAGTAGTCGCTCGGGGTAAAATGAGGCCCCCGCAACGTCGCCGACGATTTATTTACGATACTTCGCGAGGGATCATTTTATTCATTACTTTTACCAGCGCCGGATTTAAGACTTTCTAGCAACGGCGACGCCGTGGAATTTATAATCCCGCGGCGCGGCGGCAACGAAATGTGACAAGGAGCTTAGCGTAAATCATCGCGACTCCCGCGTGAACTAATGGCGTTTCACTATTTTACGCGCGACGGTTTCTCTCTCTTTCGCGTAGTAATTGTACGCTGAAAATTAATATTATACCACTTGCACAAATTTCTAAAAAAAAATATATATATATAGATTAATGTGGATTCACAAGCCATTGTCATTTTAAGGTCCTTGCTGTAGATTTTATGAAAAAATAAATTAACAAACAACATCTGTAATTACCGTTCAAATCGGTGTGCACCATTGCGACAATTTATAAATATAATTATTAATGCGTTTAACGCAGCAACAATCCACTTTCTATTCTCATGTCACAGAATTCTTTCCTATACGCTCCACACACGATAACTTCCTTCAGAGTCGGTTCTTTCCTCTCAGGGGGGGCTTTCGTCTGCGACGCGTGTCGTCGAGAGGCGGTTCGCGCGCGTTATGCACCTTCCTCCCTCCTTGGCTGTCCCTTGACTATAATGGGCAGTAAATAACCGTTTTCTCGGGTCCGAGCGCCGCGGAATATTGTTTGCGATGGTAATTGTAATGTTTCCCGGATCTCATTTGCTGGCTTTCAGCCGCTAATATACGACGGTTCCGTAGCGTGGGGCCGCGGCCGGCTCGTAAATTTACTGAAACGCACAAACAGTTCATCCGGACTGGCGGTCGCGTGGGTGCCTCTGAAACGTTTCACTCTGATGCTCTCTATTCTCGCTCCTTCTTTCTCCAATCCCATACGTCGGGCTTTCTCCTATTTAATTACATTCTCGTAAAGAAACACTTGGCAGAATCGTCCTTTTTCATTTTCGACGACTCGATGAACGCAAGTGATTTTAACGATTTTCCTAATTTATGCGTGCATCAAGTAGTAAAGTTAATATTTCTGATATGTAATTCCGCCGTTCGTTAATACACGTCGGTCTTACCGTCATTCGGTGAAATTATACGAACATTAATGCTGAAGCGCGAGCATTTACCGCGGCCTATCGACTAGATGAAAACGCATGAAAGCTGCTCTCGCTACCGTCGGACTGCTACCGTTCTCCCTATATAATTTACGATCGCGCGGGACGAAGTCAATTAACCTACGAAGTTTGTTAATATTAAAACAAATGCCGGACGGTGGCATCTTTATTGCCTTAAAACCGGTGCTCGCTCGCTCGCGCTTTAATATTCCTTCCGCGTAATCCGCCTCGGCGAGAGTAGCGCGCGCGCACGTCCCATTCGTTTCTTCCACCTCCGTGCTGCGGAGTGATTGCAATCGTGTTTTCCAATCCGCCGATGGTTGTTGAATTAACCACCGAGTTACGCGCGCATCCGCCCCGAGGGCCCTCGAGGAAGGCGCGAGCGTACAGAGAGGCGTAGTCCCTCCGAGTTTCTTTAGGATCCGCGCGCGCACCACAATTATCCGCGTCATTACCGGCATGAATATTCATCGCCGCGCTCCGCTCGAAGAGAGACAGCCTCGGGGGAAAAGCGATATTTACATTGTGGCGAGATTCTCCTCCAGCTAGGCTGGACAAAATCGATCGCGAACGTCATCTCGGATTTCTTTTCGTGACAATTGCGCAGAATCTCGCGATGGGATACGCAGCGTCATTCGACACACGCAAACGAATGAATAAATATTAATGTGTAATATAAAAAAAAATCAATTTTTGTCCTTTTTTTATAATAGCGGCGCCTCAGAATCGACGACAATCGTGCAAGGTTAGCTCGTGAAGCTTCGAGTTAAGCCATTACGTTGAAAACTGCAGCCTCTGATTTTACGATCTTCTGACAGAATTCGTCAGCTTTTAGTAGCCAGGGTAATTAAGGTAGTATAATGGTGTAGTGGCTCAATTTATGTCGCTAATTATCTTTCCGTCACTCTTTGTAGAGTCACAGAGACGACGAGGTATTCACCAAAAGTCGACGTTTACCGTAATACCCTCCGATGTTATGATTACGTAATTTCGTATTAAAAAGCAGCACGCTCGCGCGACATGCATCATTATCGTCGACTCAAGAAAAGACTATAAATACGCGTATGAATAAAAAATTATGGGTTCATGTCGCTACGGCGAGACGTTAATTACAATTAGAGTGATAATCGTCGGTCTCTCGTTTTACGGAACAGCGGCCGTAAATTTCCGATCTGAGGGCAAGACATTTATAGGCATTTATGACCCTCATCGAGCAAAAGATTCAAAGGAATGCAAGCGGATGTCGGAGACAATGCGCGTCGACTAAAGTTATATTTATATGTATATATGCTTTATTTTACATTTTTTTGTATACAACGAATTGTTTAGCAAATATTAAATATAAAATTTTGAAAAGTAATTGGTGCACAAAATATTCAGAAGTTTATTTCATAGCAAAATTTTAACTTTGTAAATATCGTGCGTTAATTATTTTAAGCGAAACTTTAATTAAGAAAAATTAAAAAAAAATTATTTTAATGTATTTTAAAAATCTTAAGAAAACAGAAAGAATAATTATACAATAACTGAATAGACTGATAGATATCCTTATAAAGAAGTTTATTTAAAAATCTTTTTCAAAACTATTGTTTTTCTACAATTTAGCTAATAACCTCGGCGAATTATAGTAAACAGCAATTATCCCGATAATTTATAGTTCTTTTATAAAACGATATCATAAAGATCAATTTGAATGTCTTACGCACATAATAAAACCTCGTTATAAATGACTACCGATGTTCTCCATCAGTTTCAGGGGTCGTATATTCGCGAGGGAGAAAGAAAGAAATAAAGGAACGTAATTGTTTAATTATTCCATTATAACGAGTCCCGAATTGGAAACGCATACCATAGTATATCGAATATTGCTTTTATCTCAGATATTCTCTTAAGCCGACGGAGATTACAGATGGATGATAGGTGGTAAAGCGGTTTTAACGTCGGACCGGCCGCTTTCTTGCGCAAATAACATTCATTAAAGGTGGCCTCACACCGATAAACTTGAACTGCGCGCGAGCACATCAAGGACGGATGCGGCGACGGATTTATTCGGTGCGTTCCATTCCCGCCGGGCGCTATCTCACGACCTTAAAAGCGGCTAAACGATTCAATTTGTAGTAATTATAATGCAACTGTCGGGGAACCCGGCCCCGGACTCAGGCGTGCGCTTTTTTCATTGGGACCACTTAAGACGCGACGCAGCGTTGCGCGTGTGGGCGTCATTCCCCGCCCGACACGATCGAGAGTGCTGCTTCGAGCCGGACAATTTCGAGCTAATCTAAATGATATTGGACACGTCTGACACTAATAACTCTAGACAGCGACCGAGACGACAACTATGATTTATTGAATTAATGATCGGCACAAATCTGCTGTAAATAACAAAATAGATTTGTGATACACCTGGCAAATTTATTTTATTTTATGTTAACTATTATATATATACTAGTATGTGATTATTGAAATTAGCAGCCAGGATATTATTATCAGCCAAGACTTCGTATGCAAGCTGTCACATGGTACATTGACATACTGCAAATAGTCAAGGTATCAAAGCATGCATAAATTTTATTCGGAATCGAATTTGTATGTATTAATGTACAACAAGAAAATGAAATAAAAAATATATCAAAATATTAAAAAAATTGCAACACAAAATAAAATTGCCATACAAAGAAATAACTAAAATTATTTTATGTTACTTCGACTGCAACTTTTATCTTTTCAAATCTTGGAATGTCAATGATTTAATAAGAATGATAATAAGAAAATAAAGACACTAAAAAATAATTAAACTGGACACTGACTGTGTCAACGTGTCGTACCTTAATTTATTCAAAGATTTTATAGAGTTTTGTGTACTATGATCCAACGAAATCATTTTCATTAGGGAAATAAATGCAACTTAAATATCGATCACTTTCGTTTAGCACACAAAGCAAAGGAAATATTTTTGGAAACATCTGTATATCGAACGCAATGAAACGCGACTGCGAGACGAGTCTGCGAAATGTCGCAAATAGTGGAAGCCTACATATCGATGTACGTCATCGTTCACCCCTCGTTTCCTTGGACTTGGCGAATTGTCGTAGATACACGTCTCTTAAAATAGCTTTCCCGGAATAGCGAAGAATTTAGACCACCAACGCGCGGCTCTTGTCTCAATTAATGCTTAAACACTCGTCCACACGAAACCACCACCCACTACGTCATTTATGTACTATATTTGCGCGTGAGACCGACTTGTTATCTTATAAGGAGAGACGTGATAACGATCTTAATTTTTGCGTGACGTCAGTGAAGATGAATTTAATGTTGAGAAACTACGCGCAATGTTGCAATCGTGAAAATTCTCTCGATTATTGAACTTTCTTTTAGGCTGTCGAATAAATCGTGTCTTTGCTTACCGAATTAGATCGAGTGAGTACTTCTTTGGACAAATTATAATGAATTAACGTTTTCAAAAATTATTGACTCAAATAATTTAATTTTCACACATCACACATCATCTTATACTAAATTTTCAATATATTATATTATTATAAAACAATTACTCAGATTAAATTTTTTTTTATATTGAGAAAAATTTTGACCTGCTTGTGTAGGAATAAAGATGAGAATATAATTAGTATTGTAAATAAAAATTGTACAAGGCATTTTAGAAATAAAAATCTTGAAACTTGTTTTTCTTAACTCGCAAGGATATTACTTTTACTAAATTCTACAATTTGATTTCTAAAATTTTTCTAAGTAATTTTCTTAGATACTATCTAAACGGTTGGCTGCAATAACTTAACACCCTGATAACCTATCTTGCCATGCAATAAATAAATTTTGTGGAGATATCTCGTTAAACTTGAAAATGTATTCTATAAGATCTCTGATTTTTTAAGTGCACACATGCATTCTGTCATTTGCAAATAAAAAGATTATTATACATTTACATAATTCTTGTATTTATAACTTAATTTCTATCATAAATTTATTATTAGCATTATACTATTTATTACTATCGTTAAAATTTATCTTTCTTGATCTTTGCCAAGGTAAACGCGCGCAGAGTGTTTATCCGGCGCGATCTGCTGCGGCCGGTGGTTCACCTGCGAGAGACCTGCGCGTAATCTGCGAAAATCTAGGCATGCGCCCGCGTATACGTACTGAAATCTGCCCGCATAGTGACTTGAGTTTCGCAGCAAAGTGGGGTCAATTGGAGACGAGGACCTCGGCCGGCTCGCTCCCACACTCCGCAGAAATTTATTCTGTAGGCCTAATCGAGGCCGACCGCTCCGACGACGTGACGGACCGACAGAGAGGAGCGATGACTCTCCCGCAGGGAGAGCTGCTCTCCTCTCTGAGATAGCGCGACACCTTATTACGAGAAGGAGAGAGAGAGATATTCCTCGATTCGAAAATAAAGTTGTTTATCGATGCGTCTTAAGTGGGTGTTCATTAAGGGTCGATTAATATCAGTTGCGTGTTCGGAAGCATTAACGTTAAGAGCGATTTATGCTTTGATCGTTTCGTTGGTACTTAAAATTTCTCGATGATAATAATGTAGATACTATAAATGTAATTGCAAAGCACTTTTAAATTTTGTAATCACTTCTCTGCTGGATACTTCATACAGAGAACTGACTGGAAGGCATTAGATATTTTTCATTGTCAAATATCTTTTACTTTTAATAATTGAAATACTCTTATAAAAATTTATTTGTAATTATTTATTTATTTATATACTTATAATTATATTATAGCAATAATAAAGAATATAGTAACCGAATATATCAATAAAGTAATTATTCATTTTTCATCATTCAGACTTATGAACGCACGTATTGTTCAATATCTGTAGTATCATGTAAGAATCAAAGATGTGCAATTTTTGAATAAATAAGTATTTAAAAAATCATGCTAATTTTGCGTACAAAAATAGAGTAAATAGTCTTCTGAATTTGGTTACATTTTCTAACAAGACCTGATAACATTATTATTTCTATTCTAAGGTCCCACACGATTCAATGTAATTCAGAGAATTTTTTTGTTAAAAGACATCGTACTTATGCTCGTTTTTGTCTTAGGACAAAGTGCTTTACCTGTTTCTTTCGTGTAACGCACGTGTGACGTGTAAGGAGGTATGTGGGAGAGCTGCCTACGCCAGCACTATTCTTGGAGTTAATGCTGCTTATGCCCAGCGAATGCAAAATATGCTTTTGTTGACCTGCCAGCGTGCTGCTTGTCCTTTTTAAGCAACGTCCACAGCGTCTTAATGCGACCCAATATCTCGATTTATCATCGGTTTAGATTAACGCGGTTTCTGTTTAAATAAACGATATGATTAACAGTGCGACTGCAATATATAATTACTCAGCGTAATTCCATCGGAGTATAATTTCACGGAAATACGTTTTCCTATCTACGGAAACTAAATTCCTATCAAAAACTGCAATTTCAATCTTGGTTTTACGGCAACAAAAATCGCTTCCTCTATTTTTTTCTGCGGCACTTTTATAAAGCTTCCACGATTCTCGTTTAATTAATTCCAATGCAGTCCATACGCAGTTATCATCGATCTCGATGGTAGACCATGACCGCCGACTCGAGATGGCAAGAACTCGGACGTAATCCTCGCCGCGATCGGTATAAGCCGTACATACGCAGTAGCCCTCGATGGAAAGCAACTCGCAACTGTTCAGCCGCGGTATGCCATCGCTCACGCCGATCGCCAAAGCATTTCGCGCGCAATTAATTGGAGGAGCGAGCGAGCGAGGAAGAGAAAGAGAGAGAAAGAGAGAGAAACTTTAATGACGATGGGAATCGAGCTGGACCCATAAACGATTATCGAACCCGGCGAAAGAAGAGAAGATGTCCGAATGTGAGCGCGTCGTTACGCAAAGTGCGCAAAATAGTGGGTCGTCTGCGTTCCTCGGCGAGAGCTTTGGGAAAAAAAGCGGCCGTTAACGACCGCGTTATAAATTATTAACAAGCGTATTATATTCGCGTAGAGCGCGTACGGCAAAGAAGGCATTTATGGTTCACGAGCAAGAGGAGCTGCCGATCTCTGCCGCTCTGCGTGTTGTTGACCGCGGTCGCCGAGTGATTTAATCGCGTGCGTGGATGCACACAGGGTGTCACTTTTGAAGTAGTTCAATTAGAGATGGTGTCGCGATGAAGTGTCCGCGAGTGTTTACTATCGAAGATCGCGTGATGCACGTATATAGAGCAGATGCGACAGCGAATATGATCGCTGTATTTATGTCTCTTTTTGCGATCGTATGGGGTAACATAATTGAGACCCTGAGGAAGAAAATGAGCGATATTTAAAACAAAAACATTTAATCCATTTAATTGAGTAATAACCTTAAAACTGTCCTAATTTAAATTTTACCTGTTATTTTTCATCATTACAGCAAATCATTTTTTAATAGTTGTTGATAATTGTTTACTCTTCTTTTTCAGCGCCTCGATTACAATTTCTCAAAAATGAAAAAAATCGTACAATTCTTTTTAAATTATTAATCGTTATAACACTAATTAAAAATATAATTCAATAATTTTATTATCTTTATTCTTCTTGTTACATATATCATGAATTTGGAAGTAATGATACGTTATGTATATATTTCCTCAGAATGAAATCCAAAGATATTCGAAATTTTTTAACTTTACTAGATAGTCTGACGATAATCGCGTAATAAAATTAATCTTTTCCTCCGCTTATTAGAAAAATTTAATTACTTAACAGTATTTCTTAATCAGTCATTTGCCGCGCAATCTACCTCAGGCACATTCATTAGCACACTTCTAATGTTAACATCTCGTCATTTCGTTTCGCAAATTATCTAGGCTTCAAAGTGGAAAGATATAAACGAGTTGACGTTTTTTCGACGAGCCTAAATGGACGGTATACGCTGTAAAAAGCGCAATAAAGATATTTAAAATGTCATTCTTATCTGGCGGTAGAATCGTTAGGCGGTGATTGACCGCGTTAATTTTCGGCGCGGCAGCTTGACCGATCGGCTTTATCGTCGGGCTCCTACGTGTCCGCTTCTAACAGCAGACGAGCGAGCGGAGAAGCACCCTGTATAACGTACACATTGTACTCGTGGGCCTTGCACGGTGCGCGGCGGCCATTAACGCTTTTTGCTGGCGGCCGTGCGTGTGTCATTGACGGCGCTTTTATTGGCCGGGCGCATAACTTCCTTTAGCGTCGCTCGTTTATGGGCGAGTAATTGCACGACCATTTCGGTGCCGGTGTGTGTTGTACACACTCAAGGCGTCGGTCGAGGGCGGCGGGGGAGGGCGGAAAAATATGGAGCACCCCGATATAATGAACGCGCGCGAGCCCTCTTGATTATCGCGGCCGATGCTACCATTAAACCGATCCGAAAAATCTCTTTCGAATTGCGAGAATATTAAACTCGAATTATTCGCCGTCCGCGAGCGTAATTTCGTTAGCCGTAAAGGGGATCGTTAGGTGATGACGAAGCCCGGCGTTTCAATGCTTTCCAAACCGAATGAGTCACCTCATCTCGTGGTGCATAGATTTACGGGAGAAAAATGTGCAAAGACGATACGCAACGACGGTTTTAATTTTTTTTAAGCGAAATTGTTGTTGGCTGACCGATGTCGACGACGGTTCTGCGCGAGAGTCGAGAATACGCGTTGTGCGTCCAGGCGGCCGTAAATGAGGGACGTGAGAGTACGTGGGTGTTGTCGTTTGCCGGCCGATCGTAAGATAAATAAATTTCCATCGGGACTCTCGTCGCTGCCGCGTAGATCGACATGAATAGATGACGAGACGGGATCGATTCGTTCTCGCTGCGTCATCATCCTTCCCGGTTCAGCTTGCGGGCGCGATATCTCTGGGTTAAATTATTTCTATTTATCTAGAGGCAGAATGGACAGGCTCAAAGACATTTTTGTAAACAATAGAATATACTTAATTCGTGCGGCACAAATTCTATGTTTATTCAAAATGGATAAATACAATTAATCGAGCAACTGTCTGATTTTTGCATAATTTTTTATGTGTTTGAGCTTTACGTTTACTTTGTTGTTTTTAGTCGGTTGTTCTCCAACTCGATTGCACGTAGAAACTGAGAACGCAGAAAAGGCGCGAGAGAAGTGAAGCAAGGAAGCTGCGAGCACATGCTCTATAATCTAGACTTAAATTATGTTAGCACATAAAACTGTATATACCCCCGAAAACCAAACACGTCGAAAATGGGTTTTGCGAAATCGTAAGCAATGCTTCTTCAAAAATATGAGTCATCCCTTTTATTATTCAAATAGATTACATAAAATTGAAAAAAAAAACCAGAGTTGTTTTTTGAGTCAACGTATCAAGTGAAATTAAAAGTAAAAATAAAATTTAGCAATTAGTAAATACGATTCTATTCCATTCGAAAGCACGATGTACTTCGCATAAGAGTTTTTCAGTAACTTTGAATGATTTCTTTATACAAATCTTGTCACATCGTAATAAATGATTGTAGACACAAAAAAATTCGCAGAGGAACAGCGAAAGATTTCCGCACGACGAATCCCGGAATCTCCGCGCAAACGAGCCGCATTTAGGGAGGGCTTATGTATTTCGGGATCTCCCGGGAATGTGACGCACCCCGTGCCACGGTTGCATCGGTGACGGGTGTCGTTATTTCGGACGTAGGACCGCGATAGGGACTCCAGCTGGAGCAACCATAACATCGGCCTCGTTATTCGGTGCTAATGACGCTACGCGGCCTGGATTTATGGTGTTGAGAGTTAAGGGCCTCTCGCGATTTCACGCGAGCTTTTCATGAACGGCGCGACGGACTGAACGCGCCACGTGTAAATCGAGCTTTCGCGGAAGCTTTCGTACGCCCCCGACAAATAGTTGCGGATGTGCGAAAAACATCGTAAACCTAATGATTTCATTAGGTTTAAACCTCTCAAAATAAAATAAACGATATATATTCGAGAGATTGGATATACTAATATCTTATTTAATAATATCTACGTCTTGAACTTGAATTATAATTTGTATATGAGTCTCATTTTATGTGCGTAATATAAATAAAAATAAAATTGATTTTTTAAAACTATAGTACAGAAATCTTCTTAATATTCAATCACGTTGAAGTATTTTTTTCTCATGTTACTTAGAGAAATACAAAAAGTGATAGATTGAAGTTGCGATTGATTCTCTTTCATTCGACGTTCTACATACATAATTTTATCATCGTAGACTGATGTTTCTCGTAACACTCAATGTGTCAAGTATATCGTTCAATATTCAATTGGCAATCGCAGAAAGCAATCGCGGGGAAGAGACTGTGAAGACGACGATGATCGTCGGGAGACGATAAGAGAAAACTGTGAGACAGGAATGGATCGTTTATATTGATCAGTATTATTTCGCGGCGCTTGGTTTATGATAGCACTAATGGTCTTATTCCGTGCACGATCGTAATGTCATAAGAACGTAATGAAAAGGGATAAGATCTAACGTTAACAAATGCGAGAAAGACAGCCGTAACGGAGTAATTGTGACTAGCCTGTATGTGTGTGTGTGTGTACGTATGTTATAAAGAACCGTAATATTACTAGGCGATGCACTTTGTCACGCCTGCACATGTCGGAGATTGAGAGCGTATAACTTGAAAGAATTTAGATCTGCGGCGTGTGCAAATCTTCGAGATTGATACAATGTATTTGATGTATGCGATAAAATTAGACACTTAAATTACATGCAGTCATATATTGATTGTTTCTATATATGACATTGATACAATATATTAATATTATATTTATAGCATTTAAAAAAATCATAAATCTTGAATTTCACAAAGATTTATGAAAGAAGTGCAATTCAAAAAAAAAAAAAAGATCCGATATCACCCACATCGTGTGCATTCCTGAATGTATCTGGTGCGTGCATTGCGATGGAATTAACATTCCGTCGGTGGAAGGTTCGCGGTTCTCCGTTGAGTTCGTTTAACGACGGCCGTGACACGATACTAATATGTCGCCGAGCTATGAAGTCGGGCGGTGTCTTTGAGGGCTTTGGCGTAATAAATTAATCTATTAGCGCCGTGGTCGCGCCCGCGTTCCTACGGAGAAAAAGGGACGAGGAGGCGGGACTGTAGGCCCCCGAGCGGTTCGTCGTAATCCCCAATTAGGCCCAAATTGATTATCCCGAATTAATGCGGTCGACATTGCTTGAGCAGGCTTCGTAATGCACCGAGTCGAAAAAAAGTTTGTAAGGAGTAGATCTCCACCCGTTTCCACGCCGGACCGCCATTTTTCTCGTCGATACGCAGGCTCGTTTCACATTAAAAGCGAAACGTACTTACCAAACGCGACTTTAAATGCCACAACTAAAACTATTCATTCAGTGGTGTCAGAGGTGCAATAGGCAGCATTTCTCACTTCAACGAATCCATCTATTTCGTTATCACAAGTATCGATAATTAACCATCCGATCGAATAATTAATCGGTGCGCACGCAGGTGGAAATTGAATGGATTACGAGGTGTACATACCCGCGAGATTCTATTTTATTACACGCGGATGTCGATATATTTTAATTGCCTGACGAGCAAATTCTATCCTTTCGCCCCTGAGGGTTGCAGAAGTCAACCAACGTCGCTAAACTTTTGCCGATAAATCTAAATTTACGCCCGTATTCAACATCGAGACTTTCACAAGTGTTTATTTATTACTGCATATATCATCGACTGTCCTACGTAATGATTGACTATTCTTGTAAATTAAAAAATCTGTTTGAAAATACTAAAGTTATATCGCCATCGGATTGGCCATTTGAAGATTTGGTATCTCGATTAAATTTGATGATTAAATCTATTGCGTTCGGAAACATTCTGAAATCATATATTTTAAAAATATTACATTCCGATATCTTGTATAAAATACTTCGTAAACTATTAATGTACAACCGCTTATAAATAATAACATTAATACATATCTACGTATAATACAAATGTTGACGTTTAATTTTTTTAAATAAGATGGTAAGATAAAGTCAGAGGTAAAAATGGCTGCGTCGAAATGTTCTTTGGACACAGTACATTTTCTGCGGCATTTATAAAGCACAGTGATAATTTTCTTTCAATCCTCCCCCCCCCCCCCATTCCCTCTCTCTAAGCCGGCGGCACATCATTTTGCAGCGAATGAAACATCATCCAAACACGCATCGAAGTCTTAAATCGTCATGTCGCTTGAGGGCCGTTCGAAGGTGCCGACGAGAACGACGGTGCACCACGATATCAAGTGCGATGAGCACTCGCATGTGGCACCAATGAATAAGAGAAGGAGAGAGAGAAGGGGGGAGAGAAAGGGAGAACAAAAAACTGCAAGCGGAACAGCGAAGGAGGATACGAGCGAAGGCGTATTACTCGCGGAGAGGGCCGGAGAGGCCCCCGGTATTCCAGACTTTCAGGTCCGCGCCGAGTCAGGTGAGCCGAGGTGCCCGGAGCGCCGCTGATCACTTTGACCTACGACCCCATCAATCATCGCCAAATCATACACCACTTATCTCGGCGAGGCACGAAAGCCGGCGCACGTTCTCTCGTAACGGGCAAGGGCGCGCATACTCGCCTCCACCTCTATCTTCCCCGTCACTCGTTTCTTCCGCACACCCACGATTTCCCTCGACCGTGAAAATGAGTGTTTACGACGACTTTCTAGAGGAAGATTGATTTTTTTTTATTGATCAAATACACACGCGCACGCACACACACATGCCATTTATAAGAAAGTTGTCCGTGAGAATGGATACGACATGCACGTAGACGCGTCTCTTCAACATTTCTTTTTAGATTCGTAGAGAAATTTATCGGAATAGATTCTCTCAGATAGATTTCTTCTGTAAACCAAATATTTAAATCAGATTTTTCATGCTTTCGTTTAATCAATTTTAACTGTTATATATAATTTTGTTATAATTCATTCTTATTCCATGTTCTATCTCTGATATTATAAAAATTTCAATAAAAATTTGTAATATTATATATGTATACATAAACACGTTAATATTTCAAAGAACAAAATATATCTAGAGATATAATGGCCACCATATATGATATTATAATATTAAAATTCAATATTGTTAAAGATTTCAAATTCTCAGTAGATGTGAATCTAATCGTTCATTTAAACATTATCTTGGTTAATATTTTTAATTTGCAATTATTGTGTTGTTTATACACAATTGTTGATATGGATCCAATTTATTATGTTTATGCTGGTTTAATTAAGATGCGGCTTATAATATGATGGGGGAGGTTTGAAATGCTTGGACAACTTGTCTCCGTAGTGCTATGACACAAATCAAATGAAACATGTGCGCTCTATCCTCGCGTGCGACAGTTACTAATCTGAAATTAGGTCAACGTCATTCTCCACTGCTACTTCACTCTCTTCACCGCGTGTAAACGATATTTATATTCTTGCCGATATTTATGCCAAGTTTTATTCTAGTTTCTTGAAAATTCTCTTTGAATTACTATTCGTTTTTCAAGAATAAGTCATTAAAAGTTGTGTAAATCGTTTGTTTAATTGAAGATAATTTATAATAAAAATTAAAATTGTGCTATTAGCTAAAAATATCTCTCCAAGATCAAAATAGAATTTGTAAATATAACAGAGGTCAAAACAAAAGGAAACGATTCATACGCGATCAATTGATAACGCCATTATATTATTATATATCGCCGGTATCTTTCATTCACCTCTTCGATTTTTTTTTTGTCGTGTTTGGTTCGGTCTCTCGGTCAGAGATCAAATTTAAAGAGATCCGCAAATTCGGAAATGAATATTTCAGTTAGGTTCGCAAATTCTTAACGACTGAATTTTTAGAATTCTTTTCTGTAGTATTACTTAACGTACGTGTCAAAAAGAGTAAGTTTTTTGCAATTAATAGAAAAAATAATTTTGATTAAATGATTAAACCCGTCTGACTGTAGGATCATAGCTACTTATTTAGAAATTAGCGATCTTTTCGACACATATTGTAATATATTTTCTTACGCGCACACTCACACAAACACAACACAATTCACAGTCAACGTGTTCTCGATTACAATAATCGATGACCTCACTGGACAAGTAAAAAGGAAAGCACTGTACGATCGCGGATCTCGCAATATGAAGAAATTCGGGTTAAAGGCCAGGTGCCCAGATGCCTCCCACCGTCACCTCCACTCGTTCTCGTTGTTTCCCCGAGGCTGTAACTGCGGTCGAGTGCATATCGTGACCTTCGTGGTTGTGAGCAAGAGGTGAGGATGAAGTACGGGAAGAACCGTAGAGGGAAGCAACTTCTCTCGTAATTGGCGGGCACGAGTGTGCCCCTCGGGAATGGGGCAAACGTGATTCAGAAATTCTCAATGAACTCGCTTTAATCCCGTACCTGCTCGTTTAGATGAAAAGGATTCGCCGAGAAAGAGAGAGAGAAAGAGAGAAAAGAATTGCTTGATATTTTATTAAGCCACGACGAAATTGCTACCCTCGCTCGCTTCGCAAGGTCGACGCTACTATCAGTATCGGTGAGTTTTCAAGCGCCATGCCTTCGACCAGAGTTGTAAACTTGAACTACACAAGAGAGAAAGCGCTATTTGCATAATGTTTACATAAAATTATACAAGTCGCAATGTACTTCGGCATATTATTAAAATTTCGTCGGAGGATGTTGAAATAAAAAATATTTCTATGTTACTTTCATTTCACACAAAAACACAAGGTGCGTAAGTGACGAGGATTTACTGTTGTCAAAATACAACCGAGAGGACGGTGTTAAAAAACCAGCTGCTTGGCTATTATACATAAGTCGACTTCTGCGATACGTCCCAATATCGAAGTGTAAGAAAACAAGAAAAAGGCGGAAACGCAAGCTGGAACGAAGACCGGACGAGACTCTGAAATATTCGTTCAGATCGCGATCGGGCTTCTGCCGCGCGACCAACAAAAACAAATAAATCGTCCGTAACGAGGGACATATTACACCTGCAATTACTGGCTCTCTCGCCCTTCAAAGAGACGCTCGCTCTCACGCGCGCGAGCTACGGCCAATAGTGACGTCGATTTAATGAGAGAAAATACGAAATTGCCGTCGAACCTTACGTGAGGCGCGGATGGCGTGCTGCGCTTTATTTGGAAATGCGGGGAGAATAAATAACGAGAACTCTCGAAATTAGGAGGATGGGAATTACGTTGCGAATTAACGTTGCAGCGATATTTGTATGTACGTGCGCAGAAGAGCGCGAACGGAAATTGTTCGCGCGGCTACATTGTGCCGCTCTAATGAAACGTCGACGATTACGTCTCAAGATTGATAGCGTGTAGGTTCACCGAACTTCGATATATGCGCGGCGTAGAGAGGCGATTTAATGCGGTGACCTTACTCTTCAGGTAATTAGAGTCCGATTTCGGGCGGCCGTTTAATCTTTTTCCTTGACCGCTACTTTCTACGTGATGCGGTTATTAAGCTACCGCGAGATTGTTCTTGGAGCGATATAATATATGGATACTTTGATTTACTAAAGCCTAATAAAGTATGGACCATTAAAATGCCAAGGAGTAGCTCGCTTTAAACTCAAATCTTGCGAAACAAAAAGAATATTTCCGGGTATAGTTCTGCGGTGGAGAGATTCTTTCACGTATCTTTATAATAAGTTTCGTATATAATAATATAATCGAGTTGAAGAGGATCCAAGCCAAATTGGAAGCCATTCAACTTGACCAACATTGGTGCGCGTATAATAATACATTTAACTTTACTCGGAAATCTTCTCCGGCTACTGAATGCAGAAGGTGCTTCTTCGCAAAATGGAGCGCGGAATCTTAGATAATATTACAGTGACTTTCACGGAGAGGAGAGAGATCGAGTGACAATGGTGCTGCGAGCAACGATTTTAATTCATACGCACCCTTCTCGTACTCAACGTCGGATCTTCCTCGTCTCATCCTTTTTTCTTTTTCTTCAAGCAGAAACTTGCTTGCGCATCTTCCCGTACGTCAGGCTCGTCTTGCACGCTTGTTTCCAATTGTTTATTTCTCTTAGTGGTGCTTGATTTACATGTGAATGCTTGGCGCTAACAGATGCTTCTTCGGCTACTAACTACCAACCCTCCCACCACTAAGGCTGTCGCGAGAGGGTTCTTCGACCGTCTTTTGATAGACCATTGACCTCCTCCTTCCCGCGTGACTTAACCGTCGTCTCTCATTTAATCACGAAGGATTGATCATTCCGATAAATATCTGATTGATCACTTAATAATTGATAAAGATGTATGAATGATGCTCGAAAAATGTAATTTTCTTTTTTCTCCAACTATAATAGTATCGGCAAATATTATCATAGGATGACGTTTTAATCCATTAAAAAAAAATTTTTTTTTTAAAGGAAAGAATGCTACAAAAAATCGATCAAACTCGATCAAGAGAATTCGTTGAAGTATCTGGATACTTTGTAATTGTCGGTGAAGAATACACGTGATATTACAGACGAAAAATGCATGTTGTACATATATATCAACAAGATACATCTAATTAAAAATTATCAAGTCGGATAAACTGAGAGGCCAGGCGAGAGATCTACGGTTTCCAATTATCAAGTAAAACATTATCCCCCCGCGATTAAAACCGGCCGGGGATGACTTGGGCTCGCGCCAAAAATGTATATTTAGGCGCGGGATACCTACAGCGTGGTATTAATAACTTGATATCACTTAAAATATCGTGCAACGAGACTCCGTCTGTAGTCTGGCTACTATTTCCGTCAGGGATTGCGGCAGATGCACTCTTATTTCCTCGATCTGCCGACCAGCAGCGTCGGGACGCGCGCGCCGTCGCGCGTCGTAGACAACTTTTCGCGCGTGCTCGCACGTCGTTGATTCTGTTCGCGCTTATTTCTTCGTCCCTCCTCCCATAATTCTTCCATGACTAACGGCTAATCGACGCCACTGGAAAACTCCACGGATTAGCTTTCACACTTTGCTACGCGTATTTACGACAGCGCGGCGTACGGGACTGCAGTAGTAACAATCCGCTATACAACAGTTCTTAGGCAGTTAACACAGTTATAGTATCCTTTTTTTTTTACACAAAAAAAAGGATCTGTAAAGAGAATGTTTCCATGCTGAAATTCTTGAAATACGATAAACGCTCAAAATTATTTCAATTGCATCACATAAAAATCTAACGCTGACACGTTTCGAAACAAATTCCACGAAGACGAATCCCTTCCAAAAGTAGGTTGTACAAAATTTTATACAAACTTGGAGAATGTTTTTGGTAAAATATCAGGTGACTAGCTGGAGTTCCATGCGTGGCGTCGAAGATAAAGTATTTCGAGAAGACGCTAGGCACACTCTTGAACGGTTGCGTGTGGTATTTACGAGAAGACTGAGGCGCCGTTATTTCTTAATGCCATTTCGGCGTCGCAATGCCGGTACATTACGGGGTTACTAAGAGAGTCAACGAGCACGGTGACCAAAGCGGCGTAAAGTGGGGAGATCGGGGCGGAGGTCCCTCCTGAAATTTCCGCATTGCGTTCCCGTGTGAAATTCATCCTCGTCACGCAAAATATTTTCGATACGCGATGCATGAAAATACACTAATTTGCTGGTACGTTACACTCTCTATTTAAAGAGATAAATAAAACAGAGATCACGTAGAGTGCTCTGGATAAACTATTAGACTACCAAATTGCCGTGAGGCACTTATTTTAGCATCAAGCGAGAACAGCGATTGGCGAACCTAAAGGCTCTGGACGAAGACGTTATTACGTGATTGTTGATTCTGGATAATCGCCGGACGCAAATAATGGACGAGAACGACGAGAGTATCCTTTTATTGCCGCGGAACTCTAGATATTTTCTCGATCTCTTGGTTTAACACTCGCGTCTCCTTCTGCTTCTCCTTCTTTCTCCTTCCATTTCTGGTTCCGACAGTCACTTCAGGGTGTCAGGAATGCTTGACTCGAAGCATGGCATCCCGCGGAGTTGGCAGGGCCGACGATTAAAGGTGCGTTCACAGCGATTGTTAATTCCGATCGCATGACGTTCGTAACTCACAATCCTCCATATCGGAGAGAACTTTCGATAAAAAACTGCTTATAAAAACATCGTCACGGCTCATTTCCGATCACGGGCTCGTATTCATTGATCATCTCATAATTATATCAATAATACTTGTAATCGTAGATAATATATCTGGCGATTGTTGCAATATTAATCTCTCTGATGATTCAATGTGTCATCGATCACATTCCATTTCCACAAGAGCATCATTAGCTAGCCAAAAAAAGAGACTAGATAATTATCTTTCAAGATCTAATTTGAACTCAGTTTAGGTTTCCTTGATAAAAAAAGGCGTAAAACACGAATCACCATTCTGACCATAATTTCAACTCGATTTAAGAGTTCTGAATGCTACTTAAAATGGTCGATCCCGACAGGAGGTCTATCAAGGTAATGCTCGCGCGCGTCAGTAAACAAATTGGAGCACTCGAAGACAGTCGAGTGTCATTCAGATAGTCATCGACACGTATTGCCGACCTTACAGTAGCGACGAACAGAAACGCTCGGTACCGTCGTGTATTACACAATGTTGTTATCTCGTGATAACAGATCACCGTGACTAAGATCGCTGTAAGTATAACGTGTCTAAACAATGACCGAGAACAGTGACTCGCGAATAGATAAAATCGGAAGGTAATCAATGGCTGGACCACCTACCAAATTGTAGAATGCATCAAATTAGGAAATTAAACGTTTTATTTAAAAAAGCAATTTAATGCGGGGATGTTTTATAGCACGTATTGAAGAATATTTTGCATTATTTATCTGGATACTGCTTAAAAGCGCAACAAACTAACACAACATTTTTCTGCGGCTCTCGCTGCAGCGGATTTTTAAAATGCTTTCAAAATTTGTCTCATTTATCATTTATCTTTTATAGCTTATTTCAGCTTCCGCGGTACACGATTACGTGCCTCTCCGTAAGAATGTAACGATCCTTTCTCCTCTTGAGAAATTTTGGTCATTTTGAAAAATGGAGCACGCCGCCGCGATGCCAAGAGTCGTCCAGATAATACCCGTATTCGGACGACTTGCTAATAGCCGAGGACCACGCAGGGAGAGGAATTACTTATTCATGCGAAACTTTCGGCGTGGAAATTGATTAAGGCCGATAAATCAATCACCCTGGCGAGATGGCGACCGGACCCGCGCGATTTCTGCGTCAAAATTAATAAGTCGATTTAATTGATTTAATAAGTCGATCGATTTATGGATGCAATCAGTGTCGATTCAGCAGATTTATAGCTGTTTCTTCGCGTAACGGTCCTCCCCGAACGTGAACTTCGTCAGGACACATCCACTAACGCGGATGATTCGTCGGCCTGATCCTGAAAAAAAGTATACCTCCGCTCGATTTATTATAATGCGCATATAACGCTCAATTTGGGACCTGCCATAATTCCGATAGCCATCTATGTAACTATCGACAGACCTTCGAACGAGTCTCGTGTATTTTTTTTTTAAATATCTTTTTCACCTACATCAAAGCCTATTATCATTTACAACATACTTATTAATTTACATTTTCATTAATTTTTGTTTTGCAAAATTTACGATGTTCAAATAAAAAGGAAAACTTTCCTCCGAAAGGTGTTATTATTATAACATCATATCTCTTTTCTATTAGTAAACGTGCAATCTTCGAACGTTTATTACGCGAATAACTCAGACATCTTTGTGGAAGATTTGTGAGATGGAAAAGTTTAATCGCTGGATCGTGCTCGCGTCGAGTTAGCACAGTAAATGTCACCGGTTTCAAGAAGTCGATCAGCGATACGAACGCAGCGTCTAAGAGGAGAGCGTCGAAAACGCGAGAAACGCTGCGTCAGGTCGTGCGATTGTATGCAAATCGCGAACGTTGCGTTTGCGGTAGTACAAGGCGCGTTGCGTACGGTTCGTAGCTTGATCGGCCGATTATTAGACGTACGATACGTGACTGGAAATGCGTACGGCGCCGAGTCACGCCGTGCAATCTTGATAAATTTATGATACCGGTATACTGGAAACGAAGTGTCAACGTGATCCGTAGAAAAAGGACCGCGTCGCGATTTTTACTATCTTAATACGTCTCTCTACTGGTGTGCTTATTAATCGATACTGACGTTAATCCTTATATAATCGGAGATTAGACTTAATACGAATGCAGAAAGACTGATAGAATAAGTCGCATATAATGAAGAGAGAGATAAAGAGAGAAAGAAAGGAAATAAAATGTAGAGAAAGAGAGAGAGAGAGAGAGAGAATTAAATAAATTTTAGAAAAATATGTCGTTCAAGAGAGTGGGAACTGCATTTCTTACATATATTATCAAGAATAAGAAAGAGGCCGCAGACAGAACCGGTGACTGTTATCCTCTCGATAATGCTCGCTCAATGCGAGCTACCCGAGCCGGGCATTAAACATCCGCTTGCAAATTTCATTGATAAAAGTTCTGATCTCAATCCAACACCACCTGTCGCTGCAATTACCCGGCTGTTCGGTATTTCAGAACGGCTTAACGTTACACGCCTAGGCCGCGGCCTAGTTGCGATCGTTATTATTGCATGCGCTACGATCTATTTGTTACAGTGTCGGTTTGCGCGCTGGTACAACCGGCTCTTTAATCTTATTAGAAATCACGCGTGAAAAAAAAAACAATACGCGTTGTATCGATAGGATAGCGAAGATAGCTGCTGGCGATCGCAACTGCACGATCGAATCTTCGGTGACCGGAAGCGCGCCGGCACACATCGCGATTTAATTCGCGAGAATTGATATCAATCTCGAGCGGCCGCTTCCGCGACTATACCGGTATCCTTTCTCTTCTGTTCCTCGGCAAATCGCTCGTCCCGATTTTCTTTCCTCGAGACATCCTGCCGTCAATCGCGATCAGTGTTCGCCGACGTAATCGCGCCACGCCGCGCCGCTTCTCGATTTCTGATCATCGTTCAGTTTTGACGAGAATACTTTCGCCCGTCGATGACGAGCCAGCGATTGGCTACGATCCAATTACGTTCAATGAAAGTTCCCAAGAGCGATTTATGTCAACCGTTCTTGCCCATCTCAGCCTTTCGCCTTCACCGCAAAAACACATTGATCCGTGAATCCTGTTCCGACCTTCCACCCACGCGAACAAGCTGTGCGCGAGCAAGCGAGCTCTTTTCCAGAATGCTGCTTTCGCCTATGCCACTACCCCCTACTTTAAAACATGGGAAACATGTTGCTTAATGAAGTAAAAAGATGAATTTATTAATGAATAAAATAACGGACAGCGACATGTTCAAGTTGTGTTAAGTCGATATGTTTAAATATTGAAAACTTTCGAATTAAAGAGTTATTATTGTATGAGATTGTTTGATCGTAAAGTAAAAATAAAAATTATATGACAAAGAACTTAAACGACTATCGAATCATAAGTAAATTATTGTATTATTTCATTGTAAAGTAAAAATAAAAATTAAAGAGAAATAAGAAAGAACTTAAATCAATAATAAATGGCAATCAAATATTTTGCAAAAGAGACGTTTTTGGCGCAAATCTCTTGTATATTCTCGAATGTATTATTCTCCGAGTGTATTATTCGCTCGTATTTCGATGCACGCGTAGGCGTCGAGGTTGCCGGTGACAGGTAAAAATTTATTCGACGAGCGCAAAATAAGAGCGCGATCTTATTTCACTACGCAAACGAAAACAGCAAGAGAATTATGGGTGGCATCAGCACGCGATGCATCGCAAGAAAGAAGATAAATTTCATCGGAAGGTAAAACGCGTGGCCCGTGACGCGACCGATTGTCCGATGCCAATTGGGTTAAGATCCGAATAGCGTAAAGTCGTTGGCGCCGCGCCTAATAATCGCGTTATTAATGAGCACTAGGACCGGCGCGAGCATTAGCTCACTTTGAGACCCTCCTGCTTCGCGAGATACGGAACGTAGCAGAAAAGTTAATTGCGCTCCAGGACAAATCTATCGTTTCATACTTTACTACGTCGCGCAACGCAAACATACATTTGTCTGTATGGACTTTTAACGACAAACACATGAAATATTTATGTACACGAATGAAGTGCGTTATCCTTACGCAATTTATTTATGTTTGTAGATTATAGAATTAAAACGTTTGAGTCAATGCCAGACGTCTATTAAGCTGGCACAGCCATTTTAGAACAATCAAATGCGACTCATGCAGAAATTGTTTGCTATTTCTTTTGCTAATTTTTTTGTTTTATTTAGAACTTTTTTGCTCCAGTTTCGCTGAAAACAATGGCTGTACTAGTTCAAGCTAAAAATTCTAAATAAAGGAAAAAACTTATTAAAAAAATAACGAATAATTCCTGTACGAGTCGCATTTGTGTTAAAATGACTGTGTCAGCTTAATAGATGTCAAGCCAGTAATTTAATTTCTGCTACATTTGTGTTCTCATTATTTTTACTTTAATAAAATATAATAGCGTACATGTTGATACTGAACGAAAATGCTTGGTTGGCATGCGACAGATTTTTGTTCGATGGTAGAACTATTAATTAGGAGAACTCGTATCTGAACATTAACGTATGTGAACATCATGCTCGATGCAATACTGCTGTACATCATTATCTCATTATTCGCTGCATTATTATTATTGCCGAGAATGTCAAAATGTGCCTGTCTGCGATTAAAATTATCATACAACTTTCGAATTTGATGATTTCATCTGGCTAACTACAGGGCGCACGCGGCCGTTCGACCGTGCTTCTGCGAAAATTGATGAATTTTATTGCTTGTTCGCTCCATATAAAATTACGAGAGTGTCGTTTAAATTGGATTCTTCTTATCGCGCGCGACGGCGACAGTGCGTGCAAGGAGAGCAGGTGCGCCGCGATGCATGGCCTTACACGCATTGGGCGGATAATTTCCGTTGCAACCTTGTTGTCAGACTAGGAATCACTCTGCCGATCCCTATTTATAATAATTTACGAGATCATTTAAATTCCATATACGCTGTCGTGATATCGAGATGCTCGTTTAACGGCTATCGTTATTTTATTACTTTTTTTTATCAGCCGCACGCGGCGCAGATCTTGTTCGTGTAGATAACGAAGACGAATCCTGCGGGTTGTTTCCGATTCTCAAAAAGTCTCCGTTGCACCTGGGCTGAATACTGCGTTAAAATTGCGACACGGCAATCCTTTTGTAACGGAACAAAATGTAAAACTGAAATCCTCGATTCTTCCAGATTGAATATCGAATTGGAAAGTCTTTACTTTATAAAAAATAAACTTTTTCTAGCTTCTTGTAGCCTCGAGACATTTCCGATTAACATTAACGAGAAAAAGTCTGTGAAAGACGTTTATCAAATTCAAAAGCAGATTTACATTGTGACGATTGTTGTTCTCGTCTAGGTTACCGCGCGTGTATGTCATTTTTCTTTCATCGTCATGCAGCGCGCGGTGCAATCATCAACGCTAATAGGAACGCGCCCGCGATCACCCCGAGATGAGCGGCGCGCATCCTCTCGTCGACTATCGCTAGCGACCACTTTTAATTGGACGAAATTACAAGGTGCGCGAACAGAGTGCATAAGGACGACTTACGCGCGCGCGAGAGAGGCTTCACTCTGCCTTCGGGTACAATATATGACGGTGTCCGGTACCGCCGCCGCGCCGCACTGAGATATCGTGCTTTACCGTTAAGCGAGCAGAGATGGTTAATTATCCCGTTTAAGGCGGAGGTGAAAAGCCGCAGTCCCTAACGTAGCGTTCACCCGAGTAGACGTCGCTCGATCCAGCAATCGTCGACGTCAAAAATATCGTGGCGGTCCAGCGGACAGCTGACTCGACCGTTCAGAGGGTGTCCTGAAATTCTCTCTGATACTAGAAAGGATCTCCCCTAAAATTCGTGAATTCCAACCTAGAGATAATGCGAGTTGAATAGAATAAAGGGAAGACACGTCCATCCGCCTGCGTGCCCGTAAATGGCACAATACATCGTAACTGCCACAAACTCGAAGAAAGAAGAGGAATAGGAAGAAAACGAGAGAAAGCGACTATATCGCGGCGTCTGAATATAGAAAAAAAAATCAGCGTGCCATGCCGTTTGCTTCCTTCAACTCTCTACATTCGTACAATTTCATTTGAATCGCATATATTATGAGGGCGCACAATGGCCCCTGTGCATCGTCTCCCGCGTTTCAATTGAATCGCGCGAAGCCGAGCTTATCGCTATTCTTTACGCCTTCCCACGCGTATCTTTTACGATAATGCACAAGAATACGTAAACGCGTGATTCTTATGATAATGCACGAAAGGCGCGTAAAGCGTTTATCCTTACGTTACAAACTGCAGGCGCTCAAACAATTACAATCTCTCTCTTTCTCTGTTCTGAGACGGAATAAATAATCAGTTAATATCATTACGCAATTTTTCACTCGTAAATCCAAAAATTGGAGCATCAGAAACTATTTCGAATACATTACACATTTGCATTGGTTTCTAGATATTAACATACGTAGTTTGTGTAACAGAAGTCATTCTACCTAAAAGAACGAATAAATTCTTAGAAAGTTAAAGCTTCAGATTCTTTTCCGGTAAGATCGTTACGCATTCTTTTTGGTACCGATACAAGACGGCAGTGACGACAAGGAGAGAGAGAAAGAAAGATCGGTTACAGATACGAAGAAATGGCGAGATGACGAGGAGTCGACATCGCGTCGAGGATTTAGCGATCGTATATGCGGGCGAGTATCGGTTACGTTCTTCTTTCGTGGGTGCAACCGAACGAAGGAGCGCCGTCATGGCACCCATTCTTGCGTCAGATTAAGACGTTTATGCGCCCTATTCGAAATAAGAAAACGCACGCGGGACCGTGTCTCTCTCCTCGGGGGATCGGGCCGACTGCCGGATTAGTATCACACTCGCGATGCCTGATGGGAATTAACGACGACGGCGATCGTATCGCGTTGAATCGATTCTCACGAAACGCAGTCTTCCACTCTTCATCCTTTGGTCTCGGCTCTCCGTGATCGCGAGATAAAACTTACCACTCGGATACGTGACAAAGTAATTAAGCTTTCGGACAAAAGTTATATACATTGAAACTCGCGTCTCGTCTCTCGACACCCGAGATGTCGAGGATCCCCTTTGAAATTGATGTAGCGTTATAAACCGTAGTCACGAGAGCTAAACTATCCCGAAATTTAATACGATCTTGTTTAATGTCTACGACAATGTCTGCACTACAAATTAAATATATTTTAATCGTTTTGATACGGACGATGAAATAATTTTAAATTTGCACCGAAATATTCGATTCACTTTTTGAATAATAATAATCGACAGCGATTTCTACTTCTCCCATAGATTTTTACCAGTTTTATTCCTCACACCTTATCAAGCGTGGCTGAATCATTGTACGCCTATTGAGAAATTTCGCCGCTCGTGCCAAATGGACATGGAAATCGGCGTGTCAGCGAAATTCGTCGCGCTTCGATCGATTTCACCAGTCGCGCATAAAGGCGTGGGTGTCATTCCGGACCTCTCTCGCGGGGACCGGTTTCAAAATGCTGGCCTAGGGGCCCGATTTCCCGGTTGGATCCGTGCCGCGCGTGTGCCGGCAGCATTCTGCTGCGAGGGGAGTCGCCTATCGACTCTCTGACATCGGTCGTATCTATTACGCGAGAGATCTATTATAAACTCGACATAACTACGCGACGCCAATCAGCGTGACAATATACACAATCTCGATATGTGTACAGTAGGGCGCGGCAAAATCTATCATTCGCCGTCTCGAGTTGCGATAATACGTCCGAAAAAACCTGGCCAATATCCGTGATTAAATTAACTTTTATTGAAAAACAAACACACTTTAAAATAGCAGGTGTGTTTTTACGAATAAAAACATTTGTAACACTCGCGCAGCTCTCACCTAAAGTCGTATTTTCTTCCAAGATCGCGGCAAGGTAGACGTAATGCAACGGTAGCTTTTAAGAAAATTGAAATGACCTCATGACCACCTGTTCAGACTGACAGCTGATAGAGCCGATCGTGCTTATCGATCTCGCGCCAAGTAGGTTTTTCACGCTTCGATCTGTTTTTAATTGAAATTACGACACCTCCGAACGCGTATTTGCGAGCGGCCGGTGTCTGTATGACATGTCTGTTTGACGCACGGAACAAAACCGGCGCGACGCATGAAGCCGTCTCTCGTGCGTGCTTGTATGCGCGCGCCCTGACACGGCGGCAGTGCGTAAATCAGTACGTAAATCGGTGGTAGAATTAAGCGACACGGCTTGACATGTATGTACACGCGCGCACGTACACAGGCGTCTCCGTGCTCGCGCGATTGTCCGCCCTTTCGCGCGGCCGGGCCCACACGTATAGATAGGTAACGCGAACACGCGGTCCCGCGAAGTAAGGCTTAGACCCGCGAGCGCAGAGCTATTTTCATTTTTGCCGCGAGCAATCTAGGCGCAAAAAAGAGACACGCCAGACAATCGCCCCGCGCCCACGCGCGCACGCCCGGCGAGCGCGAGCGTAGCTGGCGCGAATTGCGAATCGCTCGCAGGCCCTGGCATAGCTTAGCGTATGGCGCGCGCGGCCCGTGCGTCCTTTGTGCGGCTTATCGGACGAAGAAGAATGATAATGAACCGTTGATCGTTAGTCATCCTCGAGTCCAATATTCTAAGCATTAATCTAGCTTTATATACAAGAGATTGATTGTAGAGAGAGGGAGAGAGAATATTAATAAATAATAGTCAAAGCATTAACGAATAACTTTGTTGAATGAATTTGTGATCGTGGAGCGAAGGATCGTGGTAAAAGGTACCGTCGCTCGCCACGTATATGTAAATAGCCAGGAACTATTGCACACATCCACTCGTCATTTTAAACTAGAACTTTCACGCGAGACCTTTCTAGTAAGTCGATTCGCGACACTTCCGTGTCGAGTAAACGAAGAAACGTGTAATCGCGAGAACGCACACACGCTCGGGATACCCGGGTAATTTGCGATTATAGTCGGTGGCGTGTGTTACCTGCTCGTGAAGAAGCACGACCTGTATCGAAAGAACGTTCCGATGGTACCGGGGCGTCGAGGGACAAGTCGTATCGTACCACGAAACACGTGTTTAGCAGCATTTTATTGTCGTAACACGACTGCGCATTGAATATGCAAATATAAACGCTCTTCATAGCCCGCTTCTTCATTTGGTATTGATAGAGTGCAATATTCAATTTTATTTCGCCATATCCCCCCCTTCCCTCCCGCACCACTGCCACATTAACGTGCTCATTTCTATAGTACAGTATCCGAAAACTCACAAACGTGTATTTAAATAATGTGGAAACTTTTTTATAAAATTAAAATTGTTTTATAATAAATTTACTACATATACATACATATATAACAAATTACTTTTTTTGGCTCGAAGAGTACTTTACAGCAATAATTAAAAAAAATTTTTTTATTTATTTTTTATACTTCCATAAAAATAATACTCTTAGAGCCATTCAACTTTTATTTAGAACATTTTCTTCTATCTCTTGTAGTTTTAACAATAATCGCTTGAAAAAAGAAAAATCGATTTTTTTCAAAAGGGTGTCTCAATCCCTAAAACTGAAAACGGGCACAAACAAAAAATACTTTTGTGTTATGGATAAACTCTTTTTGTGTACAAAAAAAAAATTTCAGAATTTTCTGAATTTCCGAATTCGTGAACGTTCCTTGTCAGTATAAGTTTGATCAAAATCCGAATTTTTTAATTAAAAATGGGTGGCTCACTTCGTCATGAATTACCCTATAAATATGCATATTTAGTCTATTACTCTATTATCAAGATTGAAAAACTCTTCGATTCCAAACGATATCGAAATTTTTTTACAAAACTAAGATTGTTCTATAAAGCAGAATTGGAAAGACTAAAATAAAAAACCCAAGAAGTAAAAATAGCAAATACATGCCGTTTACAGCATATAACTCACGTACATGCTTTTATTAGGCAACGTTGCAAATGTTTAAGAAATATAATAATATTGCATCAATGTCATTTATAAAATGTGTATACAAGCAACTTTAGTCTTTAAAAAATATTTGACGACATGCACATTATTTTCTCGGATGATTTCACAATTGTCATAAAATATTCGTAGTGTCAGCGATTCTGTCAAAATATGGGTATACAAAACGCCAGTTCGAGAGTCACTGCCAGTCTCGCCTTATCTCTTGCGAAGAAGTTACGAAGACGTTATAATATTTCCAAAGCTGTACGAAAAATTGATAGTTTTTAATTGGTAAGTTTTTTTTATACATTTTTGTAGAACTTAATACATAATAAAAGATTTATTCCTCTTTTGTATTTTACTTATTAAATTCTATTTCTAATATTTAAAAAAATAATATTCCGCAGTAAATTCAAAGATGTGTGTAATTCTTCGCTCTCTCACTTTCAATAATTTCAAATTGTTTAATAAACAAATAATTTAGAAAATAAATTTTTGCTGTCTTGAGTAAGTCATTAGAGAATCTGCATAAAGCTTTCTTAATCTCATTCCAGTTTCTGGTAATCATTCCATTAACAAGTTTCATGCAAGGTAACCCTGAAGCAAGGGTTTATAAATTATGGTTCAGCAATCCACCGCAATACAAGGTACACTTCCTTATTCTCATAGAAGAATTTGTTTAGTTTGATATTTTTAAGAGAAAACTCACCAATATTAGTATACCACATTGTTTCAATATTTCTTAGATAAAAAATAAAAATTTTAAAAATATAAATATAAACTAAGAAGTGTCTTCTATCAGATGATATAATAATTTTTGTAATACTGTTTTCACAATATTATGTTGTATATTCTAATAATCGTTTTCATAACATAACAAAAATAGATAAATTGCGTTCCAAAACTGGCATATTAGTGACAGAATTCAGATATAGTCCCGTAGAAGATTTAAATATAAAATAAATTGATGAACTAAAAGTAATAAAATATATTTCTATGTATTAAATAATACAAAATATGACAAAAATGGTACAAATTTTATTATCGTTTTTTAAAAATTCGTTTAGTATATTTTCTATAGATTTTCTATAGAAGCCCCGAATGTAGAAATTATGAGTTTTTACTTTTTTAATTAACCAGGCAGATCGTGTTTTTATCAGTATTAATACAATACAATGTTTAGTAGAAATAAAGGACTGCCGCTTTAAAAGATCTAAATATTAGCCAATATTAGCGACCTTCCTCTAATTAATTTGGAATAAATTTAACATCTATATCAGTTTACCTTACAGAATAAATACGTGCATCACTATATTATTGTCAAATAGCTTGAGTTATTAATGATAACGCAAATGCTAAAATTTGTCATGTTCTTGTACACAGAGCAGTCCAGAGATTCAATTCCGTCAAACTCATAATGTGGCCGTAAAATCGCCGATGAGACAACAAATCGCACCGACCATAAGGGGTGATACGAACTCGACACTAGCTGAGCTGCAGGCGATGGGCTTTAATTGGGTCTTTGGCGTGTTACTGCACTTTTCGAATGAAGAACAGCCCAAACAGAGTGGACCGACCAAACATGATATAAGTTACGTGTTAGGGGATTATAAATCCGCCGCAGTACGATTACGTACAACCGAAGGTCAGGTATCAACGAGAACGTGTATCAGTTTAAAGTTCCACCACCTAGTATTTGCAAATCCTCTCAGTTAACTGAGCAGTCCAGAAATTCAATTCCGTCAAACTCATGATGTGGCCGCAAAGTCACCGATGAGACAACAAATCGCACCGACCATAAGGGGTGATATGAACTTGATACTAGCTAAGCTGCAGGCGATGGGCTTTAATTAGGACTTTGGCGTGTTACTGCATTTTTCAAGTGAAGAACAGCCCAAACAGAATGGACCGACCAAACATGTAAGTTACGTGTTAGGGGATTATAATCCGCCGCAATACGATTACGTACAACCGAAGGTCAGGTATCAACGAGAACGTGTACTAGTTTAAAGTTCCACCACCTAGTATTTGCAAATCCTCTCAGTTAACTAAGAAGAAAAATGATAAATTTAATTTTAATGGCAAATTTAAAATGAAGTAGTATCTACTTTACTTGCGTTGCAGTCTAATATTCCATCACGCAATTAATTAGAAATTTAGAGGTAAGCATATTTATCCAACAGTTACAAATCGTTCGTCCGTCATCCCACAACGTTTGTCGTAATAACAACCAAAGAATTGGCCGTTACGCTTGTAAGTTGTGTTGTTAATTTTGCTATAATTAGACATTAAGTGAATGAGTAACCCCAACTGTCTGTTTAAATGTAATGTACATGGCACATTATCACTTCATATATTGCCAATTAATAGATTCATATTTAACAAATTATTTTTAAAAACTCTCTTAGATTATAAGCTATATGATGGAGAGACCGAATTAAGAAAAGTTATTTCCATATTGCAAACCTTTGAAGTCATACTTTACATTACTAATGACGCAAATAAAAACTATCAATTTATTAGACGGATGTCGTTGAAAAAGGAGTATTTGTCCATGTCACGATTATGTATAATTGTATGTAATAAAAAGATCGATTCGAAAATTGTTGCCTCTGCTTCGCTATCGAGATCACTGTCCCGTATCTCTCTCATGCCCGATACGCGATCACCGTGCGGAAAGATAACACAGTAACGACATGATTGATTCGTCACTCGAGCGAACAGGCTGCGAACACGGCGCCAAAACGGTGTCATAAAAGATTGTTACCTGCACAATACCGATTTTTCCCTTTGCGTCGCGCGTGCATGCGCGCTTGATTATTACTCCTCTTTTTCAACGTCATCGTGTGTGAACTATCATTTAGTGCAATAATCGATTAATATTACTATTATCGTACCGCTTTTTACAGACGCCGTTCGCGGCAGCGAAATGTCGGGTGCGCTCTGTAAAAGTTATTAAACGCAATAGCAGCTCGGTGCGGTATACGAAGCAGGTGGCGATTTCTCTTGTGAATTATATGCGCAATGAAAATACGCTATTTACTCTGTATTCGATATAGTTCTCGATTAACCGGGATCATAAATTACGCCAAGCGGGTCGAACGGAAGGAAAAGTCGACTACATAAGAAGGGTTGTCGTATGAATCTATTACTCGCTTGAAAAATGTGGAAATCGCAGCCAAGACCGGCCTTTTATCTTTCGTAATCGGGACAAAGAGACATATTTTCTTGTCTTTTGCGCTCGCAGAAAATCATACGTCTCTCTATGTATATTATTTATTATATATTATAGATATAGGTATTACGCAATTGCTCTGATTGGGATCTCGAAAATTATTAATCTTCTCATTTATTCAAATGACAAACCCAAGTGTATTAAGGACGCTTGTGATCAAGCACAGAGCTAGTATAAAACAGCACAATTAAGAATACAATAATTTATGATACCAAATGATAGAGCACAAATATAATTTTGTAAATTTCTTTCTTTGATGCTCGATATTACGTTTGCTGTGTTGCGAAATAATTGGACGAGAAGCCGCGAGGCGAATAATTGCACTTCCGTGGGTTATATTTAAAGGACAATAATAAAATCAAACGTGTTGTGGCGTTGAAAATTTTTAGCTTAGGGCACCGTTCACAACATTGACGGCACGGCTCGGGTATGAATTAAATAAGAAAATTGAGAATAATTAATATTGCAAAATTCGATAAGTACCACCGACTGGGAGGGCAGATATCTCAAGAGAGCGGGAGAAAATAATATATCAGAAGCGCGCGGCTACCGGAGCGCCCGATCTTTGCTACGACGCCCCAGGGGTATCGGGAGTGGTATTCGGCGTATGAGAGGCAGGTAGGTGCGCATCATTCGACGGGGGTATCATCAGCCGGTAGACAAGCTAGTGTGTACGAGCGACCTTCGTTATAAACCAGGTGCACTCGCGTACTCGTCCCACGCGCACAAGCATCGGACGCGATACGAGCACGCGAGGAAGATGAGAGAGGCGCACAGCGCAGTCATGAATAAGGAAATAGTGCTCGCATATTAATACCGGTATCCTGTTGTTGTGTTCCTTTTCATTTGAGCGATACTTTTATTCACGTACTATTCGACGGATTTATCAATGAACTTTGTATGAAAGAAAAATGAAATTCTCTCTTATATGTAAACTTTGCAAGCGTTAAACTCAACGATACGTGAATATCCGACCATGGACGCCGTTCTTTCTTGGGGCAGAGAACGCGCGAGATTTTCAATAAATAAATCCGGAAACGATGAGGCAGGGGCGAATGAAATTACCTCGAAAGAAATTACAGCGTCGAAGGGCTCGGGAGCTGTTAAAAAGAAAGAGGCCTGCAGTTAGGTGGAGACGCAAAAGAGGGAGATGCAGCAAGATACGAAAGAAGAGTCGCAAAACAGCGGGGGTGAACGGGAGAGAACTGCAGAGAGGGGGAGGAGAAAGCAGGCTTACGCTGATAAACACGTGTAGCTTTTAGCGAGGCATCCTGAAGATTGTATCTGCCGTAAAATATGCCCTCAGGAGACAATATTAACTGCTTCGTGCTTCTGCAGCTATCTTTGCCTTTCGCGCGCGCTTTTCCCCCCTCGCTCCCTCGCGCTCCCCGTTGGACCGAGTTGCCTCACCAACCGAAAAGGATCCACCCTAATGAACTGCGCACGCTTGCAACACAACGCGCAATATCCTACCAAATGCTTTTCGCCGGCCATTCTCCCGCCGCCGCCGCCGCCGCCGTCGAGAGTGCCCGGCGCTGAGTTATCGCCCGTCCGAATCCTTCGCGGCAACTCGCCGGTAATTAAGCGCATTTAATTATTATTATTTCTTACACGCGGGTGGCAAACCCGCGTCCGCTTTGCGGACTCGCACATACCTTTGATCTCCCTTCGCCAAAGACAAACGTGGGTAAACTTTGATTCAGAGGAACGCGCGTCGTAGAAGCGCACACTGATGTCGCTTGAACGTAAGAACATCCTTCGGACAACACGCTGAGAAAAGAGAGAAAGTTAAATTGAACAAAACGACGACGAGGATTCCCCTTCCGCAATGACAAGGCACATGTATAATTATAGAATTATTAAAAAATTACTCGTAATATCGGTGTAAAACTTAAGCACTTTCGATTTGCCAAGCACAGCCTTATTTTCTCATGGCACGATGTTTATTTATGCTAATTAGTATGTAGATATTATCTATGCATATAAGGATATTGCAGCGGGTTAAAGATGGCCGTTTAGAGTTCCCTTATCGTCAACCGTTGACAGCGCATACCTTGAAGCATGAGGCGCGTGATAATCCGCAAGAGAAAAAGAAAGACCGCGACGAGGCAGCATCAAAAGAGCGCATCACGAGATAAGAACGCTGCCACACTGGAATAAGAAGTTTAACCCGACAGCGGTGTACCGATGTCTCCTGCCGATTCTTACTGATGATTACGCACCAAAGTGAGACCTTATCGACTTTGTGACGTTCGTTTCCTAACAAAGTTGTTACTGAAGGACAGCTCGCTCGGCATCGCTCTCTCGTAATAGGAGACTAAATTAATGCACGATGCTAAAAGAGATAAACTTATCCAAGCGTACGATTTTTTATATTTGTC
Source organism: Solenopsis invicta (assembly GCF_016802725.1). Classification (NCBI taxonomy): domain Eukaryota; kingdom Metazoa; phylum Arthropoda; class Insecta; order Hymenoptera; family Formicidae; genus Solenopsis; species Solenopsis invicta. Next base: position 8,529,110 of record NC_052674.1, on the reverse strand, counting down.
GAAATAAGGATACGGCATTGCAAAAAAGTGCTTTATTTTAAAAAATTATTTTAAAAACTGAATAAAACAAAAGAAAAAAGAAGATAATTGACGTGAACGTGAATATATAGATACTCTTAAATTTCAAGTGAGCTTTCGAACTCAATCGACGAAAACAAATCTCACGCTATATCGAGACGAGCAACATTGTATTAATATTGTAAAAGCGTATCAACGGGTCATCTATGGAATCTCCGGTACGTACCAATGAGATACGGACTCGTCCCACTTTACTAATGTCATTACAGGACGTTGCCATAAGTTCCCGCCGTTCCCTGAGAATGCCAGCCGATTATGCACGCTGATACCGGACCCAGTAGCACGGCGCCGCGCCGTATAGGACTCTCTGGTCCCAAAAGTATTCGTCGTTCCGCGTGAGTGGCCGAGCCGAGTGAAAAATAATCGCGGCGAAATCGCCACCTCGAACAAACCAGGGGATCAGGACCTTAACGGCCTTTAACCGTTACAACGTGATTTTTTTGCGCCTCGAGAACGGCGATTCGCACGTTTTACTGCCAGCCAGTCGCGTAACTTTCTCGCTCGAGGGGTTCGATATTACTGGGACTCGCTGTTATGTCCACACACGCGGATATCGACGGAATGATGAGTGGAAACTAACCAGACTACCACCAAAATATAGGTATGGAATCATGAAACTGTCTAAATTAATAGACACTTCCAAAACGATGCCCTCTTCGTGTAACAAAAAGTTAATAAGTAGGATGCGAACTTAATAACTTCGGTAGTTAAGTGGTTAGAATTGAAAGTTCTGTCATTGTCCTTACTCCTTCTTCCTGTAATTATTAGAAATTAATGTCTAGAAGACGAAACCACAGGCCGGTGGAGCGATTTAGAAATAGCATATTCTTGCAAACTGCACGAAGTAGGCAATTTCTGGACGCGGGAGGGAATCGTTCAATGGCTATGAAGGTACGAGTTAAGATTTTTTTTTCGCTTTTTATATCGTCGATTTATTCTCGAGTAGCAGGTGGAGGCGTATACTAAGTTCACGCGAATGCCAACACATTTAAAGTACATGAAGAAGAAGGAGATGGAAGAGGAAGAGGATGAAAATTAAAAAAACCGACAAAAAAGTGAGGAGTAAGAATGACGTGAAGCGGAAGAGAAAAAAAAATTAAAAAAAAATAGAAGAAATTTATAAATTCAAAAACAGTGCCAAATAATACCATTATACTGTTACAAAATAACTGTAACCTAAATTTATATGGATTTTTATAAGTTTATAATTGAAAATAATTTTTAGTAGCATCTCAGTATATTAAATAAGACATGTACTTAAAAATATAAGTGTTTAATGAATAATTATTTTCTAAAATGAGATTCCCGATGGCGTGTTAAAGATACCATAAAGTAATGAACGGAAATAGCAAGATTCTCAAGATAGATCGAGGTAATCTTATCTCTTCCAAATCGATACAAGTAATCACGTGATAGTTCGAGACTGCTTTCATTGAAGAGACATCGTAGGTGTCATTAACAGCTTCACAGCTTAAGGATATAACCAACACCCACCTTTATCCTACCCACTCGCTCTTCATCTACACTACATTGTGTAACCACGAGGAAACAGTAGTATCATAAATATCTTCGGTAGTTTAAAACGACCGAGTAGACTTTCCATGGCGACGAGCTGCGCGGCGACAAGCGACATCAAATTTTCGAAATAGATCATAAACTGTAGACGCTAACAATAAGAAGTAAGCTCTAACGAGTTCTTGGACAATGACTTTTCTCATCTTCACAACCTAAAAGGTCGTAAATCCTGACGATGATATTTTTCAAGGAAATGTAGACGCTTTCTCAGATAAGGCAAAACCTGTTTTATACTCCAATTTTATTCCGCTATACGACAATAACGTTTCGTCAGTGGAATAGCGATGAAAGTATTACAAATTTTTTGTGATCAGCAATCAAAAAAACAATTATATACATATCGGAGAAAAATATTTAATTTTGTTACTAATAAAATTATATACGAATATATGTGTCATGTTGTATCTATTTAATTGTAAATTATAGTAATTAAATAACCATAATTTCGTTTTTTCTTTGTTTTCTAGATAACAATGCGCAGTTTCACGCCAACTTATAATAATAAAAACGTATATGTATAATTATAAAATACGGGTACTATTTTACGTTACTCGAATTCAATCGATGTTCTTATCCGTCGCTCTATCGACTTCAGACTTGTACAATCTGTATAGGCAAGGCAAAAGAGGCGAGGCAGCTGCCTTCGAAGATGCGTCGCGACTCCCGTAGGTACAGCAACTCTCATTCGGATCTGAAGAAACGAGAAGTCCCAAGAAACCACGGTTGTACCTATGCGATTAATGTCGATGGCACGCGTAGAAACATGTAGCAAAGTACAACGCATGAAAGCGTGATTGCGGAAGTGTCGAAGCAGTAGCATGTTGTAACGCGATCTTTAATCTTCTCGGAAAAGTGATCTTTAATACAATCTTCATTAGTAATCATTAGCGGAATTTCTATAGTACGTAGTACGTAACAAGTAATGACGTGTACCGTTTTATACGCGGATTTTTAAGGTGATTATACAAAAATCAACTATGTATATTTGCGTTACCGTAGGATAGATGGAAAAGTTTAAAGAGCTGCATCATTGAGCCAATGCGTAAAATATGCGGTTAAAAACAGGATTAATAAACTCAAAAGCAAATTCCTGGAAAAGAATATAGCGCAGTATATTTGCAAATATTTTCTTTACTCATATCATAATTTTCCTTTCAGAATGCGTTTTTTTTTGCATAAACAAGTTCATAAATAGCCCCTTTAATTCGTTGTAATTTTGCGAGTTACAGGAATCTCTTCCGTACACGCAAGCTGTCACGCTCACATCGATTTACAGGATTTCTTGGCAGGTGTACCGTGTGAAAATCACGATAATTGGATCCAATTATCCTAGCGGTCCAATTATGATCGCCCTATACCAAGGCGTTCATTCAGTTACAAAATGTTTTTGACGCATAATCTTCGCTATCGTATACAATCATCGATTTACAGCTGAAAAGCGAATCAATTCTGTAATTTCCAGTCACGTCGTAATAATGAATATGTCCTGCCATCGTTTACATGGATGTAAAGACATGTTCCTACCGTATACATGCCATGGTTTTATGGTCGTGACCTTTCTGCCGTGGCTTTTATCGCTTCGTGACTTTATTTAACACAAGAAACGCCATTTCGTCAATTCCAAGTGCCGCCGATCGTAAACTTTGGCGACCTCGTCGTTTCGCACACATCGCCGTCGCGGCGTCGTCGTCTTACGAGATCTTAGAAAAGAGCTCGCATGAGAACCACGATGATTGGACCCAATTACAGGTGGCGCGGGCGTGCTCAGGACGTTCTTGTGTCCCTGTCGAGCCGCGTTCAGCCACATCCTCTCCTCTCTTCTCGGCTCTTCATTCACCCTCCCCCACGTTTCCCCTTTCCGTCCACGGGAGTCGGCACAAGATCCGCCTATGTTGTGTACAAGCCTGCGTGTTTCTTGGCAGGTGTATACACGTATTTTCCTCCCTCCTTCCCCTCCCCGTTGCTCCGTAACACAGCCGCCACTCTCGTTCGCGTCTCTCTCCACCCGCCCGCACCCAAAGGAAATTAAACCCCACTTAACTCGCTGATTATCGTTGTCACGTACGACCGTCGTGTTACGCGGCGAGCGCTCGTGGAACGAACCGCGTGCTCGCTCTTGCTCGCGCTCTCTTTCTCTCTCTTTCTTTCAAACGCGACGCAAAAACTCCGCCCGGAGAGAAGGGATGCGAAAAAACGAGAGAGAAACGCGTTGGTGGGGAAGGCCAGGCAGGTTCTCCGAGTGGAGAACGAGCGGCAAGGATGACCGAAGGCTCGCTCCTCGTGTGTGTGCAATTGAATTTCAATTTCGCGCTCGACATCGACGCGATGCCGCGCAGTAATCTCGAGATCAATGCGTTTCGTACGCGGCGCTCTTTCTAGTGGTATCGATACTATCTCTCAGTCCGCGACAGTTATTCCACATAATAATAGTATAATTTATAATACACAGTTGTTGAAAAGAACTGGCCCATTATTAAAATATAGGAGATGCGTGATTTTCTAATAGATTTAAGTCTCTATACAGTAGCGAGTTATCAACCGATAAACGGAATACGGATAAACCGAAATACGGAAAGTAGTTTCATTACCGCGCCCAAGTCCTTTTTAAACGAAAGGGTTGAAGATTATTACTTGAAGATTATATTGCATCTATAGGCACACGTTTATCGAGTTCGTTACAGAAGAGGTCTATCATCAATTCACGTCATTATAAGTTGTTGCGGATTAATATTGCAGTGGTTATTTCACAATAAAGAATTATATAAAATATTGCGCAAATGTTACATTACATACAAATCCGCTTGTAGAGGCGTATAGGATTAAATCATGAACGCATACGAAATTATCCAGGCCGCAAATTAGATATTAGATTGTATTCATTTGGGACCGTTTGAGGCTGTGGCGTAAATTATACGATTATACCGTTTCATACGGGCGTTTTCTTGTTCCGGTACGTGTTCGTTGCCCGAACACGTTCCGTAGTAGACAACGTCTGGTGGTAAATGCGCCAATTACCGCCGGATAAGTCGACACACGCTAGAATTGAAATTCAACTTTGTAGAAGGGAAGACAGATTGCAGGGTTCCAGCCGCGAGGTCACGTCTCTCAGCCTGCGCTCAGCTTCGAAGCCGCTTCGAAGGCCGTTCCATCGCCGTTTGGCTACGGCTAACGAGATGTGACAGCATAATTTTATATTCGGAAGAAAAATGCAATTTAAAAACGAGGCGGCACAAGTACGCGCGCACATCCGTACTTTCAACGTTCATCTCCCTCTTTTCCTCGGGCGAGCCAAAGCAGCGTGAAAATTCCCGAGCCCCTTTTTGATTTTATACTACGGATAAATTCGGAAATTAAAATTATTATTTATTTTAATAAAGAGAAGTCGATAGACAACGATGCACGGCGAACAAGAGGGATAGACGAAGAGAGAAGCGAGTGTATCAAAGTAGATTTCGCCATAATGAATTCCACCCTCAATGGGTAATCACGGGCCTCGCTTGATTATCCGTTTCTCCCTCGCGATAGCGGCGAGGAAGGCGGGGAAGAGAGGTAAGGAAAGTAGAGGAACGACCGAAGGGTAGCACCGGTGGTTCGGGACCCCGGTGGAGTAGCACTTAGGGCCCTCTATACGTGCCTCGGATGATACCCTACAAGGAGCAACGGCGGCAGTCGACGCTGCCGGCGTGGTAATGTTTTAGTGCACGGAGGCGGAGGCGTGCTCTGGTAGTTAGGTTCGCCTTCACCAACCGTCGTGTTACACCGCTGTATATATTCCGTCGTCGAAGCTGGATGCTGCCGCCGCTGTTGCTGCTGTTGTTGTTGCTGATGCTGCTGGTGCCGGAGCGGTGCATCGAGGGGGAAGGGGGGAAGGCAACGTGCACGCTATCATTAGGAGAAGCAAGAACGAGAGGAAGAAGGTAGAAGGATGGATGAGATGCGTACCCCCCTCCTCCGCCTCCCGCTCTTCCTTCATCTCTTCTCTTCTTGTCTCTCTCCCTCCCTCTCTCCTTCATTCGCTTCGAATCTCGATTCTACACTCTTCTCCAGAGCCCCCTTCGAGTCTTATGCTCCGCCAGAGAGCGGGAGGGAACGTCGGTAGCCGACTCACGCCTTAGGCTACGGCTCTCTTATATGTAGAGCAATCCTCTCCTCCCCCGCCTGTGCTCTTTCCTTCGTCTCGTCCTTTGCGAGTCGTTCTTATTTCTTCGACCTGGTCCTTCCCCGAGGCTCCGAGGTCTGCGCCTTCTTCGTTGGCGTTTACGTGAGCCCGCTCGTAACGGAATCTCTTTCAGAATAGTAAAATGCCTTCGCTGCAGGATGTCGAATTTTGGAGTGGAGGATTTTTCTTCAAAAATTACTGATATTACTTCTTGGTCAGCTGTACTCGTCTGCGCTGTTAATTTTTTAGTGTTTGTACTTATTTTTGTTTTTACGTATTGCAATAAGTATCAGATATAAGTATATAATTAATTTCTTTTTAATAAACAAAAAGGACTTAGAAGCTGTCTTCGCATGTACCTACAATAATTGCTATTGGAGATACAAGACTTTACACGTGAACCAACAGAAGGCGTCAAAGATCTCTCGTTGATCTCTCATCGCCGTTTCTTGAATATACGGATCCTATAAAATTTTTTATTGGCTTCCAGCGTCCAGATGTGTGTACCTAACGTACCGCCTGGTCAGGTCGGGCGTGCCGCCGCGGCGCATTGCGAAAACAGTAAAACTGAGATAATACCGGCGGATTGACGACGGCACGAAGAAGCAGATATCCCGTTTTAAAGCGTCGTTTGCATATTGTGCGCCTCGAGGCGGCGCGTTTTTGGCCGCGCTGGTAACGGTGGCCTGCCACTTTCCACTTGGCTATTTTCTTCCTCCTCGTCCCTCCTGATGGCTCCCGCCTTCCTTCTTCCCGCTTCCCCACCTTCCCCCCGAACGCGTGTACGTATGCACCACGAAGAGAGGATTATTCCTCATCACCGATCCCCCTACAGCGAGCGATCTGCAGGGATCGCGGGGAGCTCGGTTCAGAGACTCGCTCGATCATTCTCGATCACGCATACTGGATCGCCGCCGCTCATTCTGCCTCTCCCGATCACCCGAGGGCGATCCTCGGTCATTCACGCGATTTCCATTCATCCGGCGAGAGGTCTACTCGTGCGCTAAGAAATCTTGAGAAACCGGATACTACGTAGCACCAATCGGGAATACACAGCTTGTTGTCTTGTAGCTTTACACGAAATTTCAAAGGCGTAAGAATTACGAACGTTGTCTCCCTTTTAAAATATTGTGGTAGAATATATAACTAACAAATGAACCAATTATAAATTTGATGTTAAATCTTATAAGATATCACACTACGTTTGATTTAAAATTAGAAATGTTTTAACTGTGTAATTTACAAGGTAACATCAAGACTGATTTGAGAATATTTTACATTTCATTTCTGAGTTATTTCATATTTTTGTATCGTTGTCACTATTTTTACAGGCTGAAACAAACGTTAAAAATATTTCTGAATTCGCAACAGTACACATCTTATAAAGTGCTCCCAAACGTTATCTCCAGAAGGTCTTATTCTTTTAGTTTTTGCCGTTGGTTGATGGGGGTTTAAACGTTGGAACGCGAGCGGAAGACCGCAAGAAAAATCGGCCGTCTCTTAACGACCGTCAACCCCTCTCGATGTCGAAAACGTATGGGCGGGCGTGGCGCGAAGCAATTTGGGGAAAACATAATTTAGCGGGCGTGGCAAGCACCGCGCGCAAGGTGCAACGAAAATGAGATTTTTTATCATACGTCATCGCGATGCACGCGAGTGCCCACCCCCTCCTTGCGAGTCGATCTTTTCGCGCTGCTTCTTCATGCGTACTTCTTTAATCGCGGAACATATCTTGAATCGAATATAATTATTGAGACTCGCGATAATTTTACAGCACAATCTGTTTGGTGGATGTAAATTTTTAAATTATTATAATTTTTAAATTATCATTTGTGCAGGCACTGTGACAAGTGCGAAGCATGTTTGTTTGACACATACAATTGGAGTATTTCGAGAAAAATGATTATTTTTATAAAATTTTACTTTTTTAAATTTATAAATAGATTCTCAGATAGCAAGCTGCCGTTATTTGTCGTCATTTTAACGTCAAAATAACGTTTTTGACATTTTCACATTAAAATGACGACAAATAACGTCAGCTTGCTACCTGGGTTGCCAATTTCCATTTTTATTATATATAATTTCCGTCGTTTCACTCTCTTCTTTTAAAATCGCGATTTAATAACTTTTATTCATTGCAACGAGACATGAGGGTACCTTCGCTATTTCTCGCAAGAAGGTTCCATATCCTTTATTACAGCTGCTATATGTAATAATTGCAACCAGTAACGTAAAGGGAACTTCGCTCTTCCGTGTCTTTATCACCCGGCCTCTTCACATACACACGTCCGAATGCTAAGCGTAAAATGCGCGAGTGACCGCGCGCAATTCCTCGCAGTTGGATCGGCGAGGCGCGAAAGAGGGTGAAAGAAACACCGGGAAGGAGAGAGACCAAGCGGATTCGCGCTCAGCGGAGATATATCAATCCGAGTCCGTATGAATCTCGCTGACAGGCTTAAGGCTCGCGGCACGAACGAGTCTCGGACAGGTGCGATTTCCGTGACAGAGGCGCGATGCGTGTGTATGCGCGTGTGCGTAAAGCGTCCGTGTGCAGTATTCGAGGCCCGGGCGTGTGTATGCCGGTTGAATTAGGTGGAAAGGCAAACAAGACATACGCCTTCTTTAGCGCGCTCAAACGACGACGGCTCGAGCAACGGCCATTAATAAGTCGAGCTGTGAATTGAGACCTTTTTTTTTTTCTTTCGTGTCGGGCGAACATCCTCGCGTTCGTCTCGCGATTCGTCGCGACGCGATTCTATTCTTCGTTCGGGGGAATGGTGCACCTGTGTGAATTATTAATTGAACTCTTGTCCCCGTTTCTAGAAAAAACATTGCCTATTGTATATTTTGTGAACATACCTACAAAATGATATGATTAGAAATTTTTTTTGAAATCTCTCTTTTCGTGATATCGTACAAATTTTATGTTCTCAATGTTTTTATGATCTCAGGAATTTCCTAACTAATCTTAAATTTGATTTTTGCACTTGTTGAAAATTCGGTAGTAAATTATCCAAATTATAATAATTACATTATCGTATTACGAATAGTAAAGATAAAAAAAAGAAATTTGCAGCGTACTTTCCTTTACTTCATCAAAAATTTATCGTTGAGAAAAAAAACATTTATAAATTTTTGCGTTACAAATCATGATTGGACATATAGATAAACGCGACAACGAGAAAAACAGTTATCCTCCCAGATCGGCTCATTTTTGCTCGCGTTCTGCTACAGACCTGGACATTTACATGCAAAAATATTTACGAGATCGTATAAGAAATAATAGCAATTTTTTTAAGTCAACGGAGCAATGCTAGAGTTTTAGTTATGTTAATAAAAGCTTGTTGCAGACTTTGAGATATCGTAATTATAGACGGTGCGACATGCGAAATACGATGTCAAACGATGTTGGACGCGTTGATTTATATGTGATAATACACCATATTAATTGCATAGGAAAGCATACATGATATACAAGATAATCACGCTCCTAATCGTAAATTTTAGAAAAACCGATGTCGCTTCCCATTAAATCAACAGCCAAGTTTCTTTTGAAGTACTCTTATCAAGTGACACCGCTATATCTGCCGAGCCTACAAAATAAATCGCAACTCTGTTACAGCATAATCGCCTATAATTACGGATTAAGATACTCTCGAGCTAACGAATGATATCAGCGCGCTGCAAAGTCGTAACATAGAATTTACCTCATTCCGAAGAAATAGATTCTCATTTACGGACTTGCAATTACTTGGAATTGCGATTAATTCGATGCAACGCGCAAATACTTCACGATCGACTATTCGCACCGATGCTCCGTATTCTTCCGTTTTGGCGAAAAATAAAACTTGGCGTCGTTTGACGCGCGCTATCGGCCGCGGAACATTTATCGGTGGAGACACGCGACGCACACACACACGCTTATAATGTGCAATGTGTGCAACGTTTTTGCACCGTGCGGACTTTTATACGCTCGCGCAACGTAAGGCGGTCCGCTTGGACGACGTTGACGCTAATTAATGCCGAGTCGCTCATTTGCATGCATGAAAACGATTTTTGCCGCACGCGTATGCTTATATCGTATGCGCCGATATTAATTGCGGGCGCTACGAGTGTATTAATCGGCCGAGAGAAAGAGGGAGATACACGGCGAGAGGGAGATCAATGACTCGCGGCGGATCACAACGCACCGCCATCATTGTAAAGTCCATCAATCGATGCTGACTTTATCGATCATTTGTCGTGATCGCGTTAGAATCTAGCGAGTGATACCTACTCTCGAGATCCGACACGATATCGACAAGCCACATTTCGCAATTTCTTCATGATCACCGTCGTCGTCGAGCGATAGACAGCCAGCCAAACTAGCAAAAGCAATTTAATTGGCAAATGTTAATCGACGATGCACAGGAATCTTAAAACGTGCAATATCACCGCGACATTGTATCGATGCGCGATTTATCACTGTCATCGTAACGCATTTAATTAATCTTCGTTAAAGGACGTCAGATGTCTTGGTTCGCGCAACAGCTTACAAGCAGTTAAGTATCTAATAGCCAGCAAGAATTGAATATTGCCCTTACGACGGTGACCATACGCTTGAATGCAGAATCGATTAATTACTTTCAATGTTTTATTTATATTCCTTTTTCTCTCGGCTAAGGTAATTAATAATTTTCCATAGTAATATAGTGTAATAAAAATTTAAATATCGTTATTATAACGCGTACATCGCAGCGATGTATAATCACGATTAAATATTTATCATACGTTTACGAAACGCAGTGACACGCTTGTTACGTTTGCTCGCGTTAATGAAACGGCATCAACGCGAACTGTCCGTTAGTAATAAAGATGGAAACAGATGAGAGACGTTCAGTAGACGATGATATATGGCTGCGCTACGAAGCAAGGTCGAGGTTCCAACAATATTTGGAACGCACAAGCGGGGGTGTTTCTATTTTCGCCGCGACGTGTCACCGTCTAATAATACTTGCTTTGATGTACTGCGCATCGTTCAGCATTTAATAAATCCACATGTAGCCGCTCGCCTTTCAAAGCGACTCGGTCTGAAACCGAGACGTCTCGTTCGTTCGCAGCGTGGTTCTGTTGACGCTCAATCAAGAACAGGCTTCAAAAGTTTTAAAGATGTTATGGTTGAAGAAATTTTACGATGAAATGTCAGATCAATAGAACGTGGTTAAATGTTCATTGATTTTACTCCTTTAGAAATCGAATAATGTACAACAAAATTGCTTTAATGGCATATAAAAGTTAAACTTTTTTCCAAACATTGTTTGAATTTTACGCCAAATCTCTAATTTATAATTATTATTTTTCAATTATATACAGTTTGCAAATGATATTTTTATGTATTGAAAATTAAAAATCTAAATAATAATTGTGTTGCATAATATTTAGAAAATTAATTTTAGAAAAAAATTTTACAAATTTTTTAGTCGATACACATCAAAGTCTAAAGTATGATAATGCCACTTTTTAACATCGTTAGTCGTGTTAATATTATCTGCAAATATATATTTTTAAATGCAGCGGTTTGCGTATCAACAGTCTCTTCTGCTGAATTCTCAAGTGCCAAATATCCATCAAGTTCAGCATTCAGCTCCGGCTGATACGGTGTTATAAGATCACGCATACTATCGCGACATGAAAAATCATGTAACTACGGAGGCGGCGCAGCGTCAAAGGACCGGCATGTCCGAATAATTTGATCGCTGGCGCCTTAATTGCCTTTAAGCCTTGGCATGCGGGCGTGATTTTGTAATCGTAAAGGCGATACAACGATGACGGATGACTGCGAGCGATAAGCAGGTATCCTTTCTCGAAGAGAAAAAAGAAAAAAAAACTGTCCTCTGATACGAGATTCGCTTACGCTTGTTATATCCGTGCGATAAACGAGGACACGAGGATGTAAATGATCGCATTTTTTACCGCAAATACCGCTGTCAAAAAAACTTGCGAACCACTGGACTAATTTATCGAAATATCCTCGTTATAGAGTAAAATTAAAATATTTAATAAATATATTTTCCATATTTTTAATTTCTAATAAATTTAACTTTCATTCTTATTTCTTTGCTCTCTAATCTTTTTTTTTCAAGTGTGTTTAAACATAAGAAAAAAATTTTAAACTTATTTTTTCTTAAGCTAAAAAAAAATTAGATTGAGGTAAAATTACGATACACGATATGAATAATAATTGCTATTCTCGCGAGGAAATCTTGCAAGAACAGCAAATGGATTCACGACTGCGACTCTCGTCTACCAACCAGGTTCTCGTGGCAAAATCTCTCAATTTATTATTTTACGTTTGTCTATTAACTTCCTCTCAGCTCTTCCTGTTCGCGATACCACGAGCCACGCTCGTAGTCGACTAGTTTTCCTGTCTCGGGCTTGGTCTTGCACTCGATGAGATACATCATAGAGGAGAAAGAGAGAGTGAGAAAGAGAGGGGGGCGGGAGGGAGGGAGGGAGGAAGAGAGAAATTTTTTTCCCGAAGAGGCAATTTACGGTAAAATTGCTCGGCGAGGCGTGAAGAATTTTGAGAGGCGTGCAACAAGTGGTTGGGTGCAACAAGTTATTGCCGGCGACGTCTGGCTCTTTCCAAGCCTCGTCGTATCTTCACTCTGTTCATACGACTCTCTTCGTGCTTTTGTACGCGACGATGCATCCGAGATGTGTGCATCCTCGGATTCAACATGTTTCACATCACGTTTCGCGACAATCTTATCGAAACCTAAAGGAGACACCTCACCTCTCGGGGTGAAGGTAGTCTTATAGAAAATCTATTCTGTGTATAAGTTATCGACGAATAACAATATCCGATGGATAAAGGTTCGATTTCTTATTGACGTGAAAGATATTTGAGCGCTGTAATACTATTCATCATTTCTGAACCCGCTATTATGCAATTCGACTTGACGAAGATATAAAATGTCGTTACAAGCCCAAAAGTATAAAGATTATATGTAAACTCGCCATTCGATTCTGATAAGAAAGGATATTTGATTATCCTTTTTTTTACTTTCAAATCATTGAATTCGAAACTTTGATATATAAAGTAAAACTTCAATATTCAGCAAATTAAATTAATTATTCTTTATATTCAGTTTATTTAAATTTATTGGTTTATGCTCGCAAAATATTGTTCTTTAGTGATATATACTGTAGAATAAATACATTAAATCTCATGGTGATAATAATATTCAAACTCAACATTACTGATAGTAAATTCTCTTTAACTTATTTAATAATTTTTAACGTTTACTATTACTATTTTACATGACTGGTGTCGCAAAGTCGCGGGATGTCCAGCGATAATCGATTAACCGCACGCTCGCGCTAATAATCTCCGCGGGCGATTGGACGATCGCCCTGGACAAGGTCCAACGTGACGAGCTCGTAGACTCGACCGCAGACCCGCTTCCGCGGCTCGCTTGAAATAGTAGCGAAGAATCGTCAGCCGCGTACGTGGCTGTGGTGCATGTGTCTAACGACGACGACCGCGAGAGACGAAAGGGGGTCGAACGCGACCGTACGTAGGGCGACTCTCCTCGCGGAATGAGCGATGATTGTAACATTTCGCACGGGCCGTGCCGTCGCTGCGAAACGACATATACGTCATCGACGACGAGGGGAATAGAGGCACATCGTGGTGCGCGTCGGTCACGCTGTCCCGCGATTGGCAAGACGGACGACAGGGCGGATAGACAAATGGAGAACGCCACTGTTAGCCGTCGTTCGCGTGGGTGGTAAGTTCGTCGCGTCGTGTCGCATCGCCCGTCCGGGGCGATCGTCTCGTCGCGTGAAGCCCGTAGAAATATTGTTCCCTCTCTCTCTTTCTCTCTCACACACACGCTCGCTTACGTAACTCATCGAGCTGCACAAAGTGCACCGAGACTTTTATCGCGTGTCTTTTGTTAGACGATTATGAAATGTCCCTCTTGCCGCTCTCTTCCCCTTCACCGTCTCAAGAGTTCTTCGGTACGCATTGCTGAGCGTTGGACATCGACGAACAGAGAGAAAAAAAAAATATTTAAAAATGTGTTAGAACAAATAATATGAGAATAAAATAAAGAATAATTTTGCAGTCGCATTACGTTTTTATATAAAAGTATGATTAGAGTTTTTTTTTTTTTTGTAAATAACGATTTTTAATAAGAAAATTGATGAAGAATAAGATTGTGGAACTGACCAAGAGATTACTGCTCTCTGGTGTCTAGCCGAGATACTATTATCGATAGCTATCTATTATAGGATAATTGTATTTTCATGCAGTCAGAAGAATCTTTGGGCAGATGATCGAAAATCAAATTTATATTTGATACATACATAACACAGCAACTTAATAACGTTGAGTTCTCCATTAAAAAAAAAAAAAAAAAAAAACAATATAATACATTATTTATATTTGATTGTAAAGTTTGATTCCTTTTTAGAATCAAGTATAATTATCGACATTTTTTCGGACTAAACAGATTTTATTATGAATTCTCTGTAACATGATAAATCGATATCGTCTTTTTCACGATTTTAGTGATAACGAATCATCAATATAAATTACGAGATACTGATCCTCTTTAATCCTTTACTCGATAACATCTTTTATATCTCACTTTTATTCATGCAAAATTTATCCCGCGACGTTTTACGATCGTGAAATCGGAATCACGTGTTCAAGTTAGCGACGTGACAACTTTGTTTTCGACACCACGAACGGGACACCGCTATTCTCAAATGACGATGGCATGTTTCAATCGCTGTTAATTAGGCATCGTTCGCAGGTCGGCAATATCGCTGTCGACGACGGGACAGCTCGAACTGCGTTACGCGTTTAGAGGCAGCGGCATCGTGAAAATTACACGCGCTGCCGAAGGAATGCAATGAAGGCGTATTACGTGAAACTGCGTCAGTGCGGCGTCGTGGAATGCGCGAAGAGTATGGATTCTCTGGGTGAAACGAGAACATAACGAGTCAGGACCGAAAGGGAAAGTACTTAAGGTGCGGCAGGGTAAAGGGAAGAAGCGTTCGCTTATATTTAGCGAACGGACTAGCCGAAGGGAAGAGAGAGAGAGAGAGAGAGAGAGAGAGAGAGAGAGAGAGAGAGAGAGAGAAAGAGGCGCCTGGAACATGATCCTTACAACACTTGCATTGTTCACGTGGAGTATAACTTATGAGTTATGACATATCTCTCGCAAGCGCGTTACTCATCTTTCTCGCGCTTGTTCGCCTAAATAAAGTAGTCAAATAAAAGGAGTTTCGTGTCGTACATTGTCCCGCGACAAGTCGCGTTAGCGAGAGCGGCTAATAAGCGGCGCGAGGCTGAATCGCCAAAATTGTAACAAGTTGGATGATGAGTGAGTCATACACGCGGAGTTACGTTGTCCGACAACAAAGTGTCAAGTAACATGTAATTCTGTCACGTGCGTGGATGCGTGCGTGCAAGATGCGAGCACGAAACATCGTATTGCAAATCCACCGAGAGTCTCGAGGCAGTCACGAAGGAATTCTCAACGGCCGTCGGACGTTCCCGGCGCGGCGATACTGCTGACGACGGTGGAATCGTCGGCGACGTTTACGCATCTAGCGATATAATTGCTCACCGCGACGATACGATAAAACATCCACGATGTTTACGGCGCCGCGTGCGTCAGTACGCACGTGTTTTCAGAAACGGTGTGCCTCGTGCCCGACAAACGTAATGTTTTCGTATAAATTTGCGTAATATCGCCACTGTATATGCTGGCATTAAGAGGATATACTCGTAACATATTTCAGTATGTCCTAAATTACGAAGAAGAAAACCCAAAGTAACGAGTTGTACAATGTATTTGATATTTCTCGAACTAATGTGTTCTTGAGTGTACTGTGTTAGCAAAGTATGATTTCAAAATTATACATTTCCCGTAATCTATGCTAGCTAGGAAACAGCAAATCAATATATTTTAGAAATCGAAAGAAATCAATAAATTAACATGTTGGTCTCTACTTAAGAATATAAGATAGTAATTTTTTAAATAAAATAGTACATTTAAAAAGTAGACATTAACACAGAAAGAGTGCCAATTTTCAAATTTATATAGTTATAAATTAAAACAAAACTTTGTGATAATTTTGTTGCATAAAATCAATAGTGCACTCGCAAATTTTATTAAAAAAAATAATGCGTTAAATTATCTAATAGTATTTAATATTTTTCCTGATATCTAGTCACAGACATTCCACTGCCATGTTTTGACAGACAGAAATGCATGTTCGAACCTTTCTAATCATTCAGTTTAATCTGACTTGAGTTGCGAACTATCAATCACAAACTTTATTATAATAATAATTGCGAAATGTCACGAGCATCATGAGTCTGTACTCGCCGCCCACAGAGCAGCAAAATAGCAGAAGAGAGAGAAAGAGAGAAGTAATTTTTTGTCATATTGTTTATCAAAAGGAATGTCAGGGGTGGTAAGGAAGTAATAATAACGATAGATGATAATACGGTTCGACTCTGCACAGGATCGCCGAACGAATGGATCACTATCGTCTTTCTTCATCTTGTAATAAACATATCTCTTTCTCTCTCTCCCCCTTCCCTCTTGAAATCCTCTTTTGCGCTGTTCTTTCTTTGTCCGTTCTCATCATCGATCTCCGTTTCGTCTTTCAGTTCGCTCTCGCGTGTGTAACATGTCTGAGGTGGGTGGCCTCAGACTGAACGAACAATAGTACACGTGTAGCCATCATGCCGAACTGTCGTGTTACCTCGAACGAAACAACGAAATGCGGCCCGATACCTCCCACTACCTCCTATTCGCTGTAACCGAAGATTATTCGCGATTAATTTAATCAATGATGCCTCCCCTCTCCTCTCGCAAATTATTGAATACCTTATATTATCCAGTCATTGACATTTCATTTTCTTGTTATTTTTTAAATAAAAAATTACATCGAAAATTATTTAGAGAGTTTATTAAAATTGTCCTTTTTATATTTCGTTCTTTTGTCAAGCCCATCATAAAACCACGCGAGCACTTGTAGGAACAATGTTCTACAAGTATTAGACAAGTCAGATTATCATGTCGCATTTGAGGAAACAACAGAGTCCGTCTGCTGCCTCGTACGCATGTTTCTCTCTAATTCATATTTGTTCTCTAGGCAGAAATTGTTTCGGACATTCTTCATATTTTCGTTATGATGCAGTATAATATCTAAAAATATCATTTTCTTCAAGTTAACTATAATAAATTTTGTTTCAGATATCTTTATTTTTAATTAATTAATTTTTATTAATTTTATTAATTAAGCTTGAGATAAGCCTAAATAATTTTGATTTGAACAAAGATAGTACAAAAGCAATCGATGAGAACCAACGCTTTCTCGCGACACTAATATGTGCCTAAATTGACAATCATTGCCTGTAATCATCATCTCTAGCAATTTGACAAGGGGACGCATCGTAATCAAGACTTCATAACACGCAAATAAACTGTGGACCAAGTACGCAAGATCTTCTCAAGTATAATTCAGAAAGCATAAGCTGCAAATTATTCTATCGAAAGATAGAATCTCGTATTGTCCGCTCTCTTCGATAATTCTGAAAATCACCAATCACATTTTTTTTTACCATCAATTTCGGTTACGACGCGCAACGCATCGCATTGAAGATCAAAGACGCATCAGTGCAGTGGACAGCTATCGTATTTAGATAAATTTACGAGATCGTCGTAAATCGCCGATGATCTACACTTTGATTAGACGGACCTTCGGGGTCACTGATTAACGATATCGCATTTTGGCGCTAACGAACGTACTGCAATTGAAACTGCCATCGTCACCTGCAGAGCGGAATTTATGCATCCATGGCATCTATCAAAGTCCCGGAGCGGAGGCAATACTAAGGTCATCGTATGGTGCTGCATGCATATTCTTGTGAGACACGACGACGCCAGCAGAATGCAAATGCAGCAGACCTTAGTAGACGACGAAGACAACGACGACAACAACGACGACGACGACGACGACGACGACGACGAGGCGGTAGACGACGACCACGTCGACGCCTCGTCCGCGGCGACAGCGCCTGACGTCGAATATGCGAGAAGCCGAAGAACTCTCGTGCTCGGTTATGTAACCGCGCATGAAACTAATATATCAGAGTTGTCCGGCGTTTGTGGCAAACTTAGACCGCGCGTCTCGAGCCAAACGTTCTCTCGCTTGCTCTCTCTCTTTCTCTCTGAACATTTCGGTTCTCAGCAGACAGCGAATGTTTAATCAGAGAAAAATTCGATAGTTCGATAATGCTCGTCACGTTGTTGTAAACTATATTTGCACGTCCACATATTTTGTATTAATCGTGTATTATAGAATTGAGCATTTCAGAAGCGCAACGCAATAAACATTTTTAAAAATCAATACAATCGATGGAGAAATAACAAATATAAGACATTTATATTGATAAACGTTAATAACGTTATTTATAATTAGAATGCTCATAATAATTTTACATTTCCTTGTCAAATTTATTATTGCTAATTTCATAAAGAACTTTTTATTAATTAGTTAAAAAATTCCAATTAAATACCGACGGTTAAAATTACGATCGTCAGACATAGCAAAAAAAAAGATGAGACACCAATAAATAATTCCTTTTTCAGATGATTTTGGCAGGAGCCCGGAGAGAGAGAGAATTTTTTCGCGGCTAGAAAGACCGACGAAAAAGAGCGAGCATCTGGTGCTACCAAAAAGTCCCGAGCGTTCCAGACTCTCTTTTGCCTGTATGTATCATCTCTATACGGTTTCTGTACTTTTTCGTTCTTCCGGCTTGTCATCCTATATTGTTCGCACAAACGGTATGCTTGTTCTTTTTCTGCGACTGGGATAAGATGTTTAGTCTGACGCAGCGGTGGGATTCGTGGGACATTATGAAATTAAAAGAAGAAAGAACAGAGGAAAGAAACTATAATAAGAATTTGTGCATTGTCACTTAATCGAAATTACTTTTATCAACGTAATAAAGATAATAACGAACTCTTTACTTTGGAAATACAACTTATCTCACATTAAATCTTCACTTTTCCCAATATTAATCTTTAATTTTTTGTACAAAATTGTAGTACAAAAAAACCCAAGTTCATAAAATAAAAATAACAAGTATACTGAAAACGTAATTACTAAAAGAATATTAAATAAACTTCGAATGACTATTAAGATTTAACTTGTCTAGATCTTAAGATAGCGAATCCACTACATAAGGTCTCTATTGCGTCACCTAAGAACGTGCGCTGCGGAAAATATTAGCCACCAGACTATATTATGTGGCAGACTATGTAGTGGCTTTACGTATTACATAATTCAATATTGTGCGTCCGCGAGGCGTTTGCGTATCGCGGCTAGCAAGCAATGCTGTAATGTCTCGCGTGACAACTTCCGCGCGTATATTACGGACAGGGACCGCTTTAGCCAGCTGTCATGATCGTGCTGACGAATTCACGAAGAGAAGCACACTGTCGTCGTCGTGCGAGGCTGGGCTGTCCCTTCTCGATTTCAGGGTGTGCCCGATGATGTCGCCGATGCATGGCTGTCGCAACGCCGCGACGCGTTATACCCACGTATACGTACGACTCAGGGCACGCACGTCACTTCCATTGTCAACGGGACGCACGCGTGACACAGGCGTGCGACATATTACGCACATAAGATTTACCACGGCGACACCCACGTGGCAGATGGGTTACATGATACAATTGTTGGAGATGATCGCGAGCTGCATTTCCGATTCGCGACTGCTTCATAAAAATTTAAATAAGATATGAAGAAAAAAGAGAACGGTAGAGACTTGTAATTAAAGAAATATTGGAATCATGGTATCTGATTTTTATTTCTCAGATGCGAAGTGAATGAAGAAAGCTGTGAGATTTACTTATATATTTCTCCAACAGAATTTTTTCAGAAGAACATGTTCCCTAATGGATACACGAGTATATAAATTGACCTCAGATCTGCGATAGCGTCAGTTTACCAAATGTGGAACATTTCGTATAAATCATCATGAATATGAAAATTTAAAAATTATATTGATGCAGCCAATGTAACGAAGAGTCGTGCTTGACTATCGATTACAACAAAATCCAACTTTAATGACAATTTTACACAACTGTATACCGTAATAACATTCAATAACTATATAAATTGCAATAATTGTGGAAATTAACATCCATGTTGCTAATATCCAGGTAGGTATGTATCCAATGAATGTGTTTACAACTGAAAGTGAGAAAGCATTCGAGAGATGCAGAAACTCGATAATCAAATGAGCCATACTCTCGTAACTGTACCGACGAATGTAACTCATCGTGTTCAACCACGAAGAACGCCGCATCGCATCGCATGGTAGCCGGATTCGCGGCCACAAGGGTTTGGGGGCTGAGAACGCAATGCAATTAACGTGGCGTTACATGACAACGCAATGTAACGCGGGGAATCGTCAAAATTAGTAAACAGCGGGGAATTCACCGACGGCAACACCCACATGGCAGACGCGCTCAACAGCGCGGAGCGCGCCGCGTCGCCCCGAAATAAACCACGTTAAATGGATCGTGACCGTTTGGACAATGAAAATGCGAAGTCAATTAACCCGGTAAAGCTGGAATCCCTGAAACGATTCGCACTGATCGTGTTCGATGGTAGCATAGATCGATAAAAATTTGGAGCAACGCATACAAATGTAATCAGCGTTTTGCTAGTAAGTCAGTACATCTAATTGATTATTAAATAATACGTTATATATCGTAGAATCTATATCATTGAGTACTTCTACACCATATTACTAAAATTCAAACATATAATATGTAAATTCGTTGCACAAGAAAAAAACATTTAGAATTCGGATTAGAATTTTATAAAATGCAAAGATAATTTAGTATATTTTTTAGAGTGCATAGAATATAATACATTATAAAAAATAATATGCAATATAAAAATGTAAAAGTACATATCATGTATGAGATGATGTATGCGTAACATAAAATTCACAACAAAAATGCCGCGAGACATAAACGTATTATCCGCTTAGCAAGGGAAGACGCATGAAAGAGGTAACATCGGGGATTAGAGCGTTGTAGTAATAGCGGTGAGGCGTTTAGTGTAATTATTGGCTCATCAGCGCAATAACATATCAGCTCGTTGCAATTAACGCTGTGCGGCATAAAAGTGTCCGTTAAGCGACGTGGCAGGTCGTAAAAAAAGACAAAGTGTGAGCGTTCAGACGAAACAGTAAATTATGCAGAATGTTTCGTTTAATCGGCGGATCGTTACGTCGCGGTTAAATTTAGGCTAATCTGCGAAATTATAGATAAGAATAACACCTATAAATTGGACGTTTTCTCCGTTCTCTGCCTTTCTTTTTTTTTTCAGCGCTACCACTTTGCCAGATCCGTGCGGATATATTACGAGCGGCATTTAAAATCCAATTTGCCGAGCAAAAAATAAGCACGGATATTAACTTGGAAGTCACGCGTCGTTTATAATTATTCCTAAATATTGCCGACAATTTTCTTCATATCAATTCAGAGGTTAATCGCAGACAGAAACAAACGATGTTAAATGAAATAGAATTTAAGCTTTGAAATAGTCACGGGTCATCAACGATGGTCACGATAAAGCAATGTTCTCGTGTATGAAGCGTGTCGACCTCTGTATATATTTAAAAAAAAAATCGAATCACGGAACCTGTTTCAAGCGGGGTTATACGAATCGATCGGAGAAATGGACACACAATACGCTGTAAAGCGATGGCTGCTGGAAGTTGACAAATGCGCGTTAAAACAACGATGAAATATGTTGTAATTATGAGATATAAGGAAACTCATGAAACAACCGTACGTAATGGGATTATAATCGCCTGGCGTGGATTTTCAACCTCGGCATCGATGGGTTAAATACAGGTTTCGTCGCGCTCAATGATACATATTAGTCCGAACATCGTTTAGAAGCCAACCACGTTAGAGAATTGTTGGAAAAGAAACAGTTGTCACGTTGGATACGCGTTAGATACATTTATGTTATTAAGTTGGTTGACGTCCAACAAGCGAGCAAGCGAGCGTGCCGTTATTCCGCACAGAGCACACGCGCTCTCTTCCCAATAATAGACGTCTTTTAAATATTTCAATCTCTGCTATTTTACCGCAGAATTTACGTCGCGCAAGAATGGCGATGTTAATGCACGTGCGGTTGTACGATAACTTACCATATAAAACGCGTAAAAGTAGAACTTATTTGGTTTAATTAATGGAAACCGGCTAACCGGCTACTAATGAGATAAAATCGAAGAAATATTAAACAAATTTTTCTCCATACGTCATTATACGTCATATTATTAATTGGATAAATCCAATTCATTTTACGGTAATTTTTATTACCGTAATTATATCTTTATATAGCACCATTAGAATATTAAAGATATCTTCACGTTTCCGAATGTATTTCAATTCATAAGCTGTGACATTTTTTTGCAACAGAAAATTATCTCCCCGTCATAAAATCTAGAATTAGAGATAAAATAAAGGTATTCGTAATTATTTCTTGATTTGAAATTTTTCCAGTAATGCCGCCTTCTTTTTAAGTCTACTTTCTAAAGCAAAGAGTTGATTTACTGGATAGTAAATCTAAAATTATTGGCGTTTTTATTATCACTTAAACATAACAACGTGCCTGCGATTTTTTTAACTATTTTATTATTTTAATTATTTTTCTCCAATATCTCTCTCTTGAATGACCCAAATCAAAATTTAAATTATTATTTGAATATTATGTAATTTTATATAAAAGTGTTTTCTTTAATTTTAAGAGTGGATAATGGCAAAATGACAAAACAGCCTTCTCTAATCGCAATAAATCATTTCTGTATATATTAAGTGGTCTAACTTTACGCAACATTGGTGACAAATTCTACTTCTCAATCGACGCATACTCATTTTGTCAACTAAATTTCGCGCTCATGGTAGCGCCATAAAGTTAAAGAAGTTGAAAAAAATCGCTTGTCAAGCATTGATTTTTGACACGATATAAACACAATTTATGCGGCACGCCGCGCCTTGATGTATCACATGTTGCAAACCGGCCCGATCCCTATCCTTTCATTCGTTTTCAAGCGTTTGATTTATGACCGTCTCTTATGTGCACTCGTAAACGTTATATTGGTTTCCCGCGGTAGGGGGACCGCGTCTGCGACTTTGGGAACCAATTAACGCCCTATCAGATACACTATTAAAAAAGAAGTGCAAGCGATGCGAACAAAACATGTACTGATGTTACAGAATCTTTTGAACTTTTCTGTTATGTGTAATATACGAAATTATAAAAGGAAGAATGTCCGTTTGCAACTAGAAGATGATACAAAGGAGATTGATTTTTTATAAATTTAATAATTATCGTAATGATAATTATCAATATCGGCTCATCTCTTTGATAACTCCGTTCTCTAAACTGAAAGTTGTATAAAATAGAAACCTCGATTTTTTCTTTATTTGCGCGAACCTCTGACCGTATGCGGATAAAGCGATGAACGAGACGTGTATTTGTTTCTTTTATCCTCATCCGAGACGGAGTTTAGATGGGGGCAAACTCTGTCTGTTGGCACTTTTTGCTAGCACCTAGACACTGGTGGCTCAAGCGAGGGCGTGCTGACGTGAGACGCCATGACGCTGAGTGCGTTCCAAAAATACGACGGCACTTTGGCACAGTGTACTGCATCCACAGTGATTCTAGCGGTTGTTTACATCGATAAAGAAGCTGTTGCGCGTACCATTCCGCACCATTAGTGATCTCCTAAGTTGTTCGTGACTCTGAGAGAATCATCGAAGTCACTTACTGTCTTCGGCGCTTTTCATCAAAAACATTGCGTCATCTTAGCACCTCTTGGACTAAAACGAAGTGCAGAGCCTTGAAAACCGACAGCTCCCATCTTTTATCGGTTATTGATGGTGTCTAAATGAATAAATAAATTTACAAGTGAGAGCGTTCCTCAAATAGAATTTTGCAAAAGTGTTTAGAATATTCAGCGTGTAAAATATACAAAAATTATACGTTTAACATGTAAAATTACATGTTTTAAAAAATTGTATATTTCCCCAAATGTAGATTTTTATACATCTATTAATGTATGTAATGTTTTATGTGCTGCCGTGATGCATCATTTAACGCATATTCATTGTACTTAGCGCCGCAATTCTTCAGCAGAAATTATTATCTCCACCTCATCTCTGCGAATATTTATGTAAGCGCACCTGACATCAATATTAATGATATCGCCTTTGTTAGCTGGATAGCTCGCGTTGATTTATCGCGATTTTCGAGACAATTTGGTAAGATCGTTCCCCGTGGACGCGCGCAAGCCGCTAGTCGACCATTCGCACCGGCTATTATTGTCACGGGCGTCACGATACGAGGGCGACGACGAGTTCTCGCGCGGGAGAGACACGCGCGAGTACATTCATCCGCGTTCACAGGCCGCCATGCGGACCTCAGCCCGTTCAGAGCGGCGCGTTTCCACCATGGCCACGATTCATAGTCTCACGGGTGTACCATTAATGAGAGTTCCTCATTGCGGCAACTGGCCACTGTTATTATAGCTGCTCATAACAGTCAAGCATCGCGCAGGCCGTCGCGTTGGCAGCCGCCGTCTACCGTCTGCACGACTGTGAGGCATTGAGCGTCTATTTTCACACGCGCCGCGCGTCGCAAACAGCCTCGCTCCTTGTTGCACGATCCCGAGTGAATGTCCAGCGGTGTGGACCACCCCCTGGTCAATTAAAGTCGACGAGCCGGAAAGATTTCGGGCTGGAACGGCGGCGTGCTTGGAACGAAGTCAATCGTTTACGCGACGTTGAAAAAAGGATGGAAATCCTCCAAAAGGAATGATGGAATTTGCCAACGTATTTGCATTTCAAATAGCAATTATTTCAACGAATGCGTTTCAATATGTAAAATTGGAATTACATAAAAACAGCGAATGGGATAGCTGTAAATGTGGCAAATCTTATGGAAAAAGATTCTATTTCATACCGCTTGTATCACACGCATTTGGAAACGCTTTTCGCAAAAGGATTGGAAGAGCGAGAAATTTAGGGCACTTAACAACTTTTATCCCTGCGCAATTAAAATTAATAAAACGATAATTAATAAAAACAGCAAAGACCGGGTTCTCTTTCTCTCTCACGCGTGTCGTTAATTCGTTATAAGCTCCCGGGGGACGTTTTCCACAAGCCACTTTGGCGCTCTCGACACGACGAAGAGGACACGCTTCTCCGGTATCCCTCAAGAGCAGAGTCGGCCGTCATAAATGTCATTAACTGATCGCCAGCGTTTACGCGCTTGAGAGCCGGTTGTCATCTCTTAACATGGCGGATATCTTCTCCGCCAACGGCAGAGTACGCGTAGATACGATAACTACACCGCTGGTAATTATTCCCTTTAAGCACATCGATTATCATTTCATTAACTGACACCGCCGCTCGACCGCGTATTCTAATTTTCTTCAGGGCGAAGGTACGGCGCGTCAAATTAAAGTGACTTTAAATCTTTATTACGTCTCAAACTTGACGTTGCTCAATATTCTCGCTTAAAATGGATCGCAGGAGCGTGTAAAATTTTCTGGATGGCGGACGTCCTTGCTAATGTAATATCGTACCTAATTTAGTTGCATTTAAGTTTTATCATAATTATAACTTTCATTAATTATATTAACATTTAATTATATATTTTCTATAGATAACATAATATAATTTAACGTTTATAACTGATTTTGAATAAAGTAATATATTTTGTCATTGAATCTGATGACTGTATTAAATCATGCTTAAAAAGTTTGACGTAATAAAAATAATAGAAAAAATTTCAATGTATAAAAATAAAATTTTTTTTCGTATTTATAAAAAAAATTTCCTTCTTTTTTTGTAACGTTCAAGATAAGAAAACTTTGATTCCAATTTCTCTCGTTTCTTTTGTAAAATTTAACAAAATATATATTTTTTCTTTCTATATAACAAATATGTTTCAAGATTTGTACGCAATTTAAAAAATATTTATTTCACGCGTGACTTTGATAATGTAAATATCGCGATATCTCCAAGAAAAAGCGGCATTAATCTTGCCTTCCAAAATTCGCACGTAGTACAGAGAATCGAGAGAGGGAGAGACATTACTAGTAGCGAGCGGGTGTTGGAAACAGTACAAAAAGAGAAATCAAGCCAGACAGTGGAGGGCGTGGGAGATACATTTATACACTCGCATCTGTGAGCTTAGAATCGCATGATTTAGTGACTACGGAAGGAGATCGTCGCGTCCGCTTTAAGCGGCTCTTCAGTCGTCCTCGTTTGCGAGAAATGGCGTTTCGCCGAGTTAAAGCGTCTCATCGATCATAAGTAAAATAGATTGCAAGATTATCGGACAGACGGTCAAGTACTTTTAACCTTCTTCATGATTTAATTCCGCAAGACTTACTAAAACTTTTATAAGAGTTCCATCTCTCTGACGGAAAATGATCGTATAATTTCGCAGAAAAACAATAAAATCACATTTGTATTGTATATTATGTAGATTATCTCAGAATTACGAGTCTTTTCTATTTTTAATCTACAATTCGTAATTATTTATACTATGGAATAAATTAAAAACAGCAGTCTTAAATTATAAGATTAAAATGATTAATAAGTTTAGATGGATGCTACTTATATATTATATTATTAAATGTTTATATAAGTATGAGTAGAATTAAATTTCTTTTTGCTAAATTATGCAAAATTTAACATAAAAAAAATATCCAATGTTAAAAAAGTTGCGCAATCTTTATAAAGTTTTTACCGAAAAAAAATTGTTTTAAAACTTATCACAGAATATATGATTAATAAAAAATTATGATAACATAAATCTTGACAATAACAAAATTTTAAGTAGTCGAAGATTAATGTTCGATGACACGTATGTTGCACTCGCTTGGAATTGAATCCTGTCGAGGCATGTTCCAACATACGAGTTGCATTATTTCCTCACGCATTGTATATCGCTAGTTACAGAGATTCCATTCATGTAACAAATGTCTGCGTATATAATCCGCCAAGAGGGAATCGCGTGCGTTAACGTGCACTTCTTGCCACATTTCTCAGCTCCGACCCACCGTCCCTCTAAGCTCGGGGTGTCTCACTCAATTGTTTCATCTGCGTTATTTGTGCGATACAGATCTTTCGCATTCGCCATATGTCAAATTTAAATGCCTGTTCACGTCATACTGAGTAATATCAGGAGTTGTTAAAGTAAGTGATTAAAGACGCACTGCAAGAGGAAATATATGTCCCCTCTTAAATTAACTGCAATTAATGTGATGTTGTGGAACACAAATATCGTAAAGGCGATATCGCATAATTGTAGGTGAAATTATACATTATAAATGTGAATTTGAAACAAACACATTTATACACTTTGACATTCTATAAAATCGATCATTATGTATTCCAATATAATTCCTCATTCTTCACATTAGGATTAAATATTTTAATATCATTTATCTAATTTTAATGTCGTAAAAATAAATGAAAAACTATTATACTATGTTTATGAGAAGATTGCTATCTCTTCCCTTTAAATTAGTTACATAAGTTCCTTATCATACTTTTTCTAGTATACTTTATTTAACTCGACGTGAGCACATGAATAATCTTAAGAAAATTAGCTGTGCCTTAGAATTCCGTCGTGTTCTCGACGGTCGATACTCCGTCCGATTCCCTACGTCACCGAGGGCATGCAAACGCACTAAATTTAGATCACTATCGTTGGTGCGCAATCCGTTCTGCATTGTCGACAACGACAACGATGTTTTTCCGTATTATTAATTATCTTCGGACTGCGCGCGATTTGTAAGCGCGCGACTAATTGGAGACGATCGGCGCCGTCGAGCTACGAATTCCGACGATGATGACTAGACCACGTACGTGAATTTCGACTGGGATCACGAACACTTTGCTCGCAT
Organism: Solenopsis invicta; assembly: GCF_016802725.1. Lineage (NCBI taxonomy): Eukaryota > Metazoa > Arthropoda > Insecta > Hymenoptera > Formicidae > Solenopsis > Solenopsis invicta. The sequence goes on along the minus strand of NC_052674.1, from coordinate 8,501,271 downwards.
TGCGGAATAGCGCGACGTTAGACACGAGGGAGCACGTCCGACACAAGCGAGCGTCGCAAATAGCCGAAATAGCTAGCACGCATCCGAGAAAGTCATGGTCCGTGAAATATGTGTCGTTACGTTGTCGAAGATACCTTTACGACTTTTAAGACTTTCAGGAGTCCAATGTCGTCCATGACGGGTCCGGTTAAGCCACTTTTACGGTAAGGCCGTTGGACTCTGTGCAAGTGTAATATCGGTATTTGGATGCATCTTTTTTATCATTTTACATTGTGTGAGTTTCAATATATTTTAAATAATCAAATTCTTCAACAAGAAGAATTGTCGTTGTCATCAATTGTAAAAATATTAAAGTCTTGTTGAACAAATTGCTAGATGTTTCATTGATTCAAATTTTTGTTTCACTTAAAATAAATTTGCATACATGCAAATAGCTTAAAAAAATTAAATAAAAAATTGTAATCCAACTTTGATTCAAAATTCAACGTTAACATGTAACGAAATCCTCTATCATGTTTCCTACGCGTAATAATGTGTGAACGTGACAGCTCTAGATAATATTTCCGACGATCTCTAGCCAGACGGAACATTTCAGGAATCGGTAACGCCTAACCAGGCACGAGTCGCTCAACCTCGTTATTACATCTCTCGCCGAATTCCTTTCCGCGTTCAAGGAACGTCTCGTCTCTCTCGGGAACGTTGCCTACTCGCTACGCAAAGCACGGTGTTCGTAAATCTTTCGCCGTAGTTACAGCCGCCGGGCATTACGTTGATGCACTATTTATAAACACGTGACATCGAGACGAGTGGTAGGTGCGGGTGGGCCAAGAAAACCTACGTCGCTACCGCAGTCGAGTAGTTTCGTGTTCTCGCCTCTTCTAATACACCTGCTCTCGTGTAATCAAACGTTCTCGCAGTCTCCGCCTTCCCCACTTTCTTCTTTCGTGCACACTCGATTTCGCATTAAATTCCTCACGTGAACGAACGTTTCTCGATCTCATTTAATACCTTCTTTTGCAAAACTTACTATCAACTATTCTAATTGCAAGTAATTTTTTGTCGAATAGCTTAAATTATACTTAAAAATAAATAAATAAATAAATAAAAACTCAACATAAATAGAAAAAGATGAAAAGAAATAAAAATTATATTTAAGAAGACATATGGTAATTAGGAATATTTTATAAATAATAAATAGTGCTGAATAAGTTAAGTATTAATTGACGTGAACAAACATAACAATAATTTACAATTGTATTCATATAATATAATAAACATTCAAAAGACACTCAAATTGTTATATCAAGTTTTTTATCTTAGTTTATCTAAGTTTTATCTTAGTTTATTGTAAATAGTTCACATTTGTTTAAATCAATTTGCATTAATTTCACGCACGATCGTTTACTATGACAATCTCTCGGACAATTTGATATCTACGACATTTATCACAGCTGTCTCCGCGATGCGATTCGCCCTGATTAAAGCGACATAAAAAAAACGTTTGTTTTATTATGCGGCACTTTTGAGTCGACCAACTTGTCACTCAAACTATAGCACCTTTCGATACGCAAAAATCATACGATCGTAATTATCTTAAAGCTACCGCGGTGCAATGGTGCACACCGTGTAGATCATATTTCTTGTCGGCTCCTACCTTTCCTCGGTGCGCACTTGCGAGGAGTAAGATGTTCGAGAGCCGCGAGTGCATTAATCTCCAGCGACGGTTGCGTTAATATAATCGTTTAATACGTCCGGTTTATTAACTGCGTTCATTTTCATTGGCCCGTTAATTCACCCTTCCGTCACGAACCCATCGCAAACCAAAAATCCGGCACGCGAGAATGAGCGAGTGGACGGAAGAAAAAAGAGAAAGGAAAAAAGAGATCGTTTCGACCGACCCACCGTTTCTTCGCGTGCAACGCGATGCACCTAAACCTAACGCAGCACGCCGGCACATCAAAGGTCCGTTGATGAAATAGTACGTATAATTTGATGAAAGCCAATTCGGATTCATTGTATCAAAATTATTTTGTGCGAGGCCAAGAAGGGATAAATTTTCGTAACAATTATAAACATTATAATTTTTGTTACGATATTTAAGATAATTGAAAACGCAAGATAATTGATCACTTACGATTGATCACTTGAGCTTAGATTGTTGCAAAAAATGGTCACATCCGACAAGTACGAAAAATTATGCTGCTAATGTATCGGTGGATAACACTTTCGTAAGCGGCGCCACACATAAGCGGAAAGATTATATCTCCGCGCGAATAATTAAAATCTGGTTGCCACACTTTCGCGCTGATAGATATTCGCAAGCGGGACAAATTATGATAATAAAATTGTCAACGCGTCTCGATCTCTCCGTTCCGAGAACACCAATTATTTATTACGCTCGTAATATTCATGCGCGAGATATTGTACTACCGCTGCGAGCGAGCACTCGATGATTGGTCGATCAAATAATTTGTATATTGCGTCACGGGTAAAAACGCTAATGTGACGCGCACCAAGTCGGTTGATAATTAATCCAAAATGGCGATCCGTGGTGAAAAAAACGCGTTTACGATAGATAATGAACCGCGTCGGGTGCCGCCGGTCAAGTATGCAAAGCGAATAATACGTTCGACTTATGCGCGACTGTCGGTTGCGGAAGGCAGAAAGGTGCCCGATCGGCCAATCGCAATGATCGTGGTACCCGATGTACAAAGTGCCGATCGACACGTCGATTGGTCGACCGAACGGCGCCAGTGTCGCGAGGGTTGTGTCTTTCCACATGCGGACTCTACTGTCATTTAATAAGCGTCCTCCGGGTATATTTCGAAGCGCAATTGAGTCGTGTCCTCGAACCGCGAAACCTCTCAAGATAGTTGTCGCAGCCTTAGGTCTTTTGATCTTTACAGGTAGCAATTAACCCTACGGTTAAGCGAAAAAAAAATGATGGAATTTCTACACAGGATGTATTAAAAGTGTCTTTCAATTTTAACGACAGATACATAATAGAAAAACAGCCTCGATTTTTCCTTAATTGAAACGTCGACGTATTAATATTTCTCGAGCTATTGAACAACGATTGAGAAACTAATTGAGAAAATAAGAGATGGTCGTGGACAATTAAACAATTTATAAAATCTCATTATTTACTATTGGATTCATACTTTGTAATGTAATGTAGATAAATAAATAAAAGATGACTGGTATTATAATTGACGGAAATCGAGCACTCTACAGTGGAGGATTCATCGAAGTATGCCTCGTAACAGACCGTTGCGATCGTAAAAGGCGAAAGATCTGTGATCGGCAGAACTTAGCCTTCTTGCTAGTAAGGTCCCGCGTTCCTCTCGCAGCATTCTAACGACTTTCCGAGCAACAAGAAGTAGTCCACGTCGAGTAAAATCGCGGACGCGCATACGCGCTCCGGGAAGCCCCGGCATTGTCTTAGAAGAAGAAAGTACGCTGGCGAAGTCACGGTGATTAGACGCCGCGAGGTGTGGAGGATCGGGATCGATGGATTCCTGGAAAGAGTGAGCGTAGGTGTAAAAATGCCTCGGTGGGCAATCGTCACGCTCGGTTCGCCACATTCCGTCCAACCGGACATCCCGCGGTGAGGGAGGTGATGACTCCCCCACACACGTACATACACATACACGTGTGATAAACGCATGAAGCGTGGTGAGCCGAGTGGTGGTTCCATCGGAGCGCGCGGCGCGGTGCGGCACGTGAGGAACCGTGTGCTCTGGATTGCGTCGCTCATCGTCCTCCCGCGGTGCGGCGTCGGGAACAGCGCGCTCGTCGTGGGAGCGGCGAATTCCGTGCGCAATTGTCCTGACGCGCGACATTTGTTAGGGTCCTGTCGCCCGGTCGGAGTCCCGCGCTCTCGGCGAAGCGAATAACGAAATCTTGGAACAGAGCGCGCCGCGCCGGTTTGTTCGCTCGAGCGTCGAGTGACGTTACGATGTCACGTTCCTAGAAGTTCCTCGAGATTCGGTTTTGCCGGTGTTCCCTTCACGGTGAAGCAATGTCCCGCGACATCGGCACGGACCCCCGCCCGTGAGTTGCTGCATCGAAACGAGAATTGGAATTGACGTAATCACGGAACAAAGTTTCGCTTTCAGAGGCAACTAATGCAAATTCAATCTACGACGTGTACCATACGACGGGCAACAACGCAATTGGCGATGGAGTAAAGCCACCGCCTTTGCCGTCGCGAATGATATATCGTGGATTACGCTCGCGCGGCACGTCGATTGAATTTAATTACGGAAATACACCGGCACTTGCAATCGTTCCAACGCACGCGCGCGCGCGCGCGCGCGTCGTGTCGCGAAGAAGAAATACTGCAGCGGATAGAAACGAGGAGGAGATCTAAGTGTGCCGTCGTCGCCGCGATCAATGAATAATAAAAGGCCCGAACGAATGCCGAAGCTGCCGGGATGCCGCCGCTGACTTGTCGTGCCCCCGCTCTCAACGCGACGTTGATAAATAATTATTGGGGTATAGACGTGGGCATTTACAAGCAGGTGTGCGCATTCGAAGAAAGGCGGCATTTCGCGACACCTGGTGCTGATTACCGAACGAAATCGTCGGCGCGAGCGAGCGCGTAGCGACTTAAGCGGCCGGCTAAATTGCCGCGTTATTCCTGTAAACCGCGGCTATCCCCACGACTGTCCAATTACCGGACGAGGTGGCAAGTCGTCGTCGTCTCGTCGGGGGATATACACGCGTTCCGCGCGCGCGGCGACTTGGAATCGCGACGTTTTCTTTTTCTCTTACCAGCGACGGCATGCACCGTTAAGGACGGATAATGAGACGAGTCGCGAGACGCGGCCGGAGAAAGAGAGAAACCCTCGCGAGAGCGCGCGTCTCGTCGTATATTACCGCGAGCTACCGCACTGCGTATGCGGTAGCGCAATTTCATATACAAAGCCCGGGGTGAATCCCGACGTGATGACCCCAAACCTCCATTAGATTTATACAGTCACAATGTTGCAGACCGCTCACCGTCGCGATTCCAAGATACACACAGGGTGTTGCAGCCCGAGGCGCATTTGCATTCAGCAACGAGCGAGAGACGCGATCACGAGCGAGGCACGATTCCGCGCCGCGCTCTTTATCTTGAGCAACGCCGCAAACGTTTTGTCGTTATTAATATTACTTATATTACATTCATCGCGATGATAAATGCACGGATAGGGATTACAAACGACCGCGATCGATCGAAAAGTCACGCGTGCGGATCATCGGTCAACACATCGCTGATAATTGATCGAGTCGCTTATTTTTCTTAATTATGCGTGCCAGGATGTTGTGAGTGTTAAAACGAGGCGCGTATTAATTAAGGCGCTTTGAATAGGAGTGGTGCGTCTCGGTTACGTGACACGATATTTACCCGGCCGGTGGTACTTTACGTGTTACCTTACCTTACGCGTGTTATCGCAATGCACGTGTGGCGACGAAGCTAATTATGCGGGAAATGTAAAAAAGGATACCGCGCGCGCGCCCGAGGAATATGAAATGAGCGATGAAGAGCAAGAAACGAGGCTATTCAATGATCAACATCGACAGTTGCATAACTTAACGTGCGAGACTACTTATTTCTTGTTATTATGGCCAATGCGTTTTCTTCTAAATTATTGCTTGAATTTATTTGGGATTCTTTCGATATGCTAATACTAATAATATATCTCGTAATTATTAATATAACTCGATTATATAACGTGAGAATTAGCGTGGTATCATAATCTCGTGTCGATTAAATGAAAGAAATCTTCTTAGAGAGGTAAAAATAAGAAACGCGTTTTTCATGCATGCTAATATCCGCTTTTCTTATGCTAATATTAATTTCACTAAGCATGTAATTTACGCATCGAATTATTTCTACAACATCGCATTTGTTTGCGATTTGAATAAAATTTCGGGGTATCATTTGGAGATCTTCACTTTTTGAGCGATCCGAATCTAGTTTCCGTGGCCTCTTCCTAGCAACGCGCAACGGACAAAATAGCGCATCAATAACAACAGTTCAGTTATCTCCGGACAGGCCATCGACGAGCAACACATTCCATCCTCTCTTCCCAAAATTATATTCGGCATCTTGATATAACCGATTTTTATCGGTTATTAAATCTTCTTAGTGATTATTTAAGCGCCGGCTTAAATGTGCCGTCTCCAAGTGTTCGCGTTCACCGAGTCTAAGTAATCTCAGCGTCGTCGCGCATTTCGGAAAATCGCAAAGGAGCCACCGCGATCATTTATCATCCAGATCATCACGGATTGCGCCAGATGATAAGCGGATCGCTGAAATTAACGTCGGCGACGATCTTCTTGCGACCTTCGACTTCTACGAGCTCTTCGCATGTGGCCTCTAAAATTCTGACGAAAGCTGCTCATGAGACGGCACATAACGGCATTATCCGTCTTGGAATTTCTTCAAAGGAGATAGAAGAGACAAGAAAGGGTGAAATATGACGAAGCCAAAGATGTCGGCCCTGGTGGCCTCCGCCATTCGCAATCTGCGGGAAATTCGTGGTTCGACGTCGAAAGAAATCATGAGTTACATTAAATCTCAATATACGGGGACGGATTCCAGCATACAAAAACAGGTATTTAATATAATTAATATACAAAAATCCTTTTATCGATATTCTCCATTTTCTCGCATAAAAAGCATGTTCCATGTATTATTTCATTTATTATTTACAACTCTCCTATCAATATTAATTTCTTATTCTCTCTCTCTCTCTCAGAAGTAATTAATATGTAATAATTAATATCAATACTTATTATTTTAATCTTTTAAATTTCAAAAAAATATCTTAAAATTACTTGATTTGATTACATTATATTACTTAAAAAACAGAAAAAAATTTATTAGAAATTGTAGGTTAACAAATGCAGTGAAGCAGTTTGTTAATCATACAAGAAGTTTATTAGTTATGTAACAAATGTTTTTTTTTGCAGATATATGCTGCCTTGAAACGCGGCTTGGACTACGGTATCTTGAAAAGGGACCGTGGTTATTACAGCCTGAATACGGATCCTGAAATGATGTACAAAGCGCATACCGTAGCGCCCTTGGAGCAAGGCAGGAGAAGGCGAAGGAGGCGACGACGTGGCCGTGGAGTATCGCGAAGGCGAGGACGAGGTCGTCGAGGCCGCAGGAGAGGCAGGGGCAGAGGCAGGGCGGCCAGAGGTAGAGGCAGGGGCAGGGGCAGAGGAAGGAGGAGGAGGAGGAGGAGGAGAAGCAGAAGCACAAGAAGCAGAGGAAGTCCTCCGGCTAGAACGAGGTCCCTCGCAGCCAGGTGCAACAAGTGCTCGCTCAGGAAGCGCGCGGAGGACACTTTGAGAAATTCCCCGGTGGAGAACCTCCGAAAGGACATGACTTATTTGTATAAGAGCAACCAGACGCCGTCCAGACACCAGAGCCGTAGTCGGGATCGAAGTCAGACGCGCAGCCGGTCGAGTAGCAGTGACAAGGAGATGATTGACGACCGAAATCGCGATCAGCCGTGAACATCTGCACGCGAAAGGATACTGCGAATTTTAATTCTTCGCAGTCGTATATCGTCCACGTAAAATTGACATCAAAATTTTTAATCATTTAAAATTTTTATTAGCTATCCTAAAAAAATTATTTTATTATTATATTATTTTATTATTGTACATTATTTCGTAAAATTTGATTTGGTTCGGAAGCAAGTTTTATAATCTTTTAATCGGGACTGCAAAGAATTAATTGTTCGACGCGGTGGTTATCAATCAGTGACGCGGGGATAACTCTCACGAATCTAGATTTTGTTTTATTTTATAGCGATAAATTACAGTGGTCCGAAATGTACGTCGACAGCGAGTCTTGTTTGTAGTCTTCGACTTTTTACAAATTTTATGTTTCCTTTACACTGACTAATTATATACAATTTTATCACTAATCACTTTTGTTCTTATTTTAAGTAATTTAATTATTTCCTTCTCATTAGTAGTAAGTTTCTGGAATTCTAGAAATCCAATCAATTATTTCTAGATACAAATGAAATCAAGGGACGACGATCAATGCTTTCTCTGCTACGTTCTTTAAAAAGTGAAATCACGAATTCTCGGTGCATTGATAAGATTTTCAGGTGCGAACCCGGCTCAAAATCCTCATGGTAGTTCAAATAAAACTAATTGCTATAACTCTTGTCGCGAGGGGGTTAAGGCAGGTTAGAAAGGATCAAGAAGCGATTACTAGCATTTACCGGTCTCGAGTGAGTATGAAAGGGAGACACGGAGCGAGAGAGAAAGACATCTGCCGATTGCCGGTACCGTTTAGACTTCCTGCAGGTTCGCTGGTCACAATACCGCGATCTAACTGCTCCCTATTCTCCGACAGGACTATCCCCCGGAGGTCGACACGACGCTAATACCGGGGATCTATCAAGCGATACTAATGCGATTCTAACGGTGACTCTATCCTAAGATCCTTCTGTAGCCGGAGAACCGTTCGCCGTTCAAAAGCGAAACTCTCTTTGGTGGTCCATCCGCAATATTAATTTTGAAAAATATTAAAGCTAAAGAAATTATCTAAAAGTGCTAGTTGATTTGTCTCAGTGCTTGACGCGTCATTAGCTTTTAAAAAGACTTGCACGCGATGATGATGTCATACAAAAGCACGGAGTAAGTAACTCTGAATAAATTCTTTTTCACTACTAATTAACGGAATAATGAAACATTACAGCGTATATCTTCTTGTGAAATCGCGTAAATGGAGAGATATTTTTTTTTTTATAATCTCACTTCGTCAAAAAATAACGAGATAACGCGGAGAATAGAAGTTATTCGCGGTCGTTGGCAGGCGTAACCATCGTGTCTCGAACAACGTTTCATGCCGCTCGTCGCCGCGTGGTTCCACCTAAATGACGTGCCGGACGGACAGGAAGAGGTCCGGAGAGAAAACCTCGGTGATACCATCTTCTCTTTGCACGCGATTGCTCGTGAAACTCCGGACGCTGAGGTGTCAGTGGGTTCTCATGTGTACTGACCGGCAGAGATAGCGTCATCCCGGCACTAACGCGGTGATATCATTAAGGTAGATTTATGCTACCACCAGTGGCAGTGTCGACTCTCCGCGGCTAGATTAGGATAGCCCTCGGAGACTACGCCCGCGGACATCTCTGACTTAACTTATATCGTAACTAACATCGGTATGTGCAAGAAGTGTGTCCGAACGCAGTGCTCGCCGAGTACTTAACGCTCTTAGCAAAAAAAAGAAGTCAATTACTGCAAATGATTCTATCCCGGAAGATAGAAATAATATAACCTTTTCGTATATAACCTGGACAGTTTCTTTCTCGCTTTATATTTTGTTAGGTTATTTTTACTTGGGTTTAAAAGCAGAAGCTAATTATTTTAAATTTATATATATAGTTCATTTTAATATATATATATATATATATATATAGTTCATTTTAATATTTATTTCTTTAATAAATTTGCAAGCTTTAAAAAGTAATTCTAATATCTTATTGATAAAATTATAGTTTAGTTTTATTGAAATTCTGTTGACATGCAAGAGTGCATTTTTTAATAATTATACTATCAACTAAATACTTTATAATTTAGATCTTGGATTTATAAATGTAGAATTGCAAGATATAAATTTTTATGACACAAAATATCAATTATAATTACTTGATGTAATTATATTAAATTAATTAACTTGATAACCTCAGTTTTTGGACGCGCGGTTATTCACATCAGAGATTATCAGAGTACTTTATGTTTGCTCGCATTTACAGAAGCAAGAAAAAAGAGAAATCTGAGAAGAAACAGAGAGTACAAGAAACAAGAAACAGTGAGAAACGAATTATTGCTGAAGATCATTGCTCTAGTTCGTGTCAACGGTCGAGAAACGAGGAATTTAATTGCGCCGCCATCTTCACGGCTAATATATCCGGACCACACGAGAGAGATTTTAATTCGTGCGATCCGCATCCTTGATAACTACCGGGTATACTCGAATTAGGCTACGTCGACGATATGGAAACAGCAGGTGGCGATCCTGGCATCCGATTATAGTCCGAAGTGTTATTAACGATCGATCGCAATACAGCTCCTGTACTTAACTGTAGCGAATAAGTATGCTGCATCATCTACCAGCACTCTTCTAATCGACTGTCTTACATTATGTGAGATGGTACTGCCATTGTGTGATAGACGTATACGTATCTAATCACACAAATCCAATCTTGATGCCCGTTTCATCTTCTTAACTAGAATGCTTGACAATTCTTTTGCTTGAAAATTCTCTCTCTTTAAAAACTACTTCGATGTTAAAATTGATCAATTTTCAATTTTATAGATACGAAAGATTTGTATTAATTATCGTGCTTTCATCATCGCGAATAAATATAGAAATTAATTTTATGTACTTCTATACAGCGACTACATCTGCAAATTTATCAAAACTTCATTTTTATGTTGGACTATAACTCTCAAGAATAATATGTACTACTCTCGAAAAAAGCAAAATTGAAAATGTATTAGTAGGTCTTCCTTACAATTGCAATAAAGCCGTCAGTGGCGGCCAATCAATTTAAATCGTAACCGCGAATTACGCTATTATCATCGCTCCAATGCGTAACGGAAGATTTTGCGTCTAGTGTTCTGCCGGATTTCTTTTCGCCGACATTTCGCCCGATCAGCGTTCATTACTGCGACCGCTCTGGAGCAGCGCCGTATAGCCGTTTAACTGTTTTGTCCCGGTTGATGGATAACGCGTTCGCACATTATTACCGGACACTCCGCCAGTTTTATGAGTCTAGATTGGTACATGGCTCTTTTACCCCCGGCCAGTCTGCTCGAGACCCGAGCAACGGCGGCGCTAATAGTGTGTTTACCGATAATGATCTCGGTGCGATAGTCGCGCAAGGAAAATATCGAACGCGTAAGTTCGACGTAATTTACGAGCGCCTCTTGCCGCTTGGGCGTCGATTGCGGCCCCGCGAATCTGACCGGAAGTCGTAGGTGCGGCAGACAAACTGGGCCGCTTTTTAATCTGGATGAAAATCTCTCTTGCAGAGCGAGAGAGCGATGCAACCGCTCGCGAAAATGGGTTGTGAATAGCTCTGGTTTCAGTTCGGTCCGCCGATTGTCGTTAACGCGAAAGCGAGTTTATGTTGCTCGTTTTTACATCGTATAATTATCCATTGTGAAATTCGTTTCTCGCCCATCATGTCACACCTTTGCTGGAAAAAAGTCGTAACTAGCAAAGCCGCGAGTTCGCGGTGTCGTGAGTGTTTCGAATGATTGATATTTCGACTGGAAACGCGGATCTGGACATAATGTTATTGCTGCAGGCTAGAAAGCGGTAGTATTACTTTTCCATTAAGTCATTTGCGTAATTTAAAGGATTCGTGTTTTCCTTTGTTTGCAATTTACCGTACTAATTTCAACACACACGACATTGAAAGCGCGGTATATCATTATAACATTTTTCATCAATTACGTTTATTTATAGAATTGTAAAAAAGCCACCTATAATTTAAAATAACACATCGTAATATGATATTAAAAAGATAAAATGTTAATTAAATTATTATTCGAATTTCTATCTAACTAAACTATTTTTATTAAAGGATTGAAAAAGTTAGTTCTAAAAATGCCTTATTTTGTCCAGCCTTATTTTTGTTGTTATTTTGAGACCTTCCAGCGGTATCGATAATTACTTATCTATAGTCTTTTAATAAACTCTGCTTTAATTAATCTTGAGATAAGGTCGAAATGCGGGTAGAATGCAAACCTCTCGCAAAAGCGTGACGAGTCGTAAATACGGGTTAGCGGAAGAGCTTTGACGTTACACCTGCGACGTGCGTTTAATAGACACGCTATACGGATACGGTTTTTGTGGCATCTTAAGAGCAGGCTGGTTGTATCCACACCGGTCCTATCGCCTGTTGCAACGCAGCAACTCGCATTTGCATCGCTAATTAGCGGGGTCCTGAGCGGCTGATATCGACATTGATAGCATTAACCGCTCTGTTTTTCGTCGGAATCGCACCACGAATTTTAATTATCCTCTTCGTCCGTCGATCGCTCGTATTAGTGTCTCTGATTAATCCCGTCGCGATAATCTATACGCATTATGAGTAACCGTATGCACGGCGGGGCAACATTATGGCAGAACGTTTGGATATCTTTCTGGTTACTTTGTCAGAGAGGATCTCTGCACGTATAAATAAAGATGAGTGTGCTTAAAATATTCTCGCCGCTATCTCTAAAATGTACGGTTGAAAAATAAGACAGTTGCCTTCTGCGCCAAACGTAATTACATCACATTTTGCAGTTAAATATCATTCTATAAATAGTCTCCACAAATTTCACATAAAATGTGACGTTTATTCGCATTTATAAATTTTGTAATAATATATAAAATAATGTATAAAATTTACTAAACGTTATTCCATTGTCCCTACAGTGTCAATAGAATAGTAAATCTGTAATTTTGATCGAGTATGTGTTGTGAGATATGAGTGGTGGCTTAATCTAAAAACGAAACATTTTATTTGCGTATAGAGGAAGATTGAGCTTGAGCAAGCGTAACGGTATTGCGTGCGCTTGAATCCTTGCGTGATCAGCTTCGCACAGATATTAAAACGGCGATGCGAAACAAAGATCCTTTTCGGGCTCTTGATACTCTCGCGCAAGCGCTATATAATTTCGGAGAGTTGTCAAGAACGTCACTTCAGTCGACGGACGATCCGATCGATCGTTACGCTCTTTTTCGATCGGCTCTTGATCGCTCTTTTTCGATTGTAACGAGGTAGACGTGCAAGTGAGATGCGCTATACTCGGGCTTAGTAAGGAGATTAATGTGACGTGAACGTGCCGGTGACAACCGGTAATTTTTTTGCCGATGCCGCTATTTAATTGATTTTAAAATAAATCGTAATTATGACGGACGCGAAAGGCTACGGATCCCAGCCGAATGTATGCTTCTTTTATAGCCGAGGTCGTCGCTGTGAAACCACCACCTCTTAGCGCGGCTAACTGTAAATAATCACACGTCGCGTTGCGTAGAATATCCGTTTTATATAGTTAAAGCGCGATTCGTCGTAATTCAATGACATAATTTTTAATCGAGCCGCAGCTGAAAGAGGAGCTACCTCGAAGAGAGCACCTTCCGGTACGTGAAACCGGTAACCATCGGGTTACCGGTCTTGTATTTATATAAAGTATAAACTCAACACACGCATAGAGAGAGAAAGAAGGGAGGGAGAGGGAGAGGGAAAGAAAGGGAAAGAGAAAGAGAGAGGTACAAGACCGCGGAACCAGCAGGTTCTCCGAGTGCCTACAATGGTGTTGCGTATCCGTGCGCGGACGGCTCTATTCAGCTCCAAACAATATAATCACAACTCAGCGTTTTCCGCGACATCCGCGACGCTCCCTTATCGATCGGCGAAATCGACCGTCGATCAACGCATCCTCGTTTGAACTCAACGTCTCAAGGTGAAACCCGGTATTAATTAATTAAAGGCCTGTCCGTCCTGTTTCGTTGCAGAACCCGGTGACTACGATCGATTCAGGTGTAAGAACCGCGATTATTATTCTGACAAGAATGCGATCCGACGTTACGCTGCATCCTCCACTACTATACGTATTTCTGCACGATTCGATTGGGACTTTTCGTTATAACTGGCACGATTTTAAATCTGCTATAATTATATCTCTGAAATTACATTTGTATCGCGAAGCAAATTTATCGTTGACAAAAACAGCTTCTTAACGAAGATACAAATTATTAATATCATCATATAATATTTTTATATTTTTTCTACATAGATATATTATCCAAAACTAGATTTACTGACATCGAAGCGTAGTGTAATTTAATTATCTTCTAAATGACAATTTCACAATTACATCAAAGCAAATGTAATTTAAAGTTGAATTTCACAATTTCCTTAAAACGCCATCGTTTTATAAAAGTTCCATAATCAACAATCATGAAAATGATTATAGAAGATTAATAAGTGAACTCGTCCATTTGATTTGATTTTTGAATGAAATTAAGGACAATTTTGAAAGTGGCTGTTTCGCCTTGCAACGAATAGCCTAAGTATGGATAATAAGACCGCTCGAATTCGAAAGGAGTGAAGAACGACTAATTTATACTTTCGTGTTTGTGACCCGGCACGCAACGCAACGGAACACAACGCGCATTTATACGCGACGCTCTTTGATCCTTTCAATTTAAATTACCGTCAGGTACCGAGCGATCGTTAATCGTTCAAGTAGTAGGAGGAGAAGCGCGCGTGAGCTTGGGAATTGGTCGCGCGACCACAGATTAGTCTGTCTAACAGGAGGACCTGACGTATACAGAAGGCATACTGAATACGCCTAATCGGAGCTGGCATTGTCAATACTGCGGGAGCCGCGAGATATCGGCAAAGCTCGATTTGATCAAGAAATTAAGGCTCACTAATTACACGTCTGTCAGACCGCAAACAAGTAGCGACAAAGTTGAATGAATTAAATTAATTTTAAAGGCGATAAGTTTCTTCTTCAAATGGCTGCTTTCATAAATATTTGTTCAAAATAACTGGACAATGCATCTTTCTTGTTCTCTTTTAAGAGTTATGTAAAATACAAGTGTTATATTGTAATATATTTTACATAACTCTTAGAACAAATATTAAAAATATTCTAAAATTATATTTAATACATCTAATCCTTCGGGACGGATTCGATTCTATTCGATGCAATATAAATTGGGAAAAGTTGATTCGAATTCGATTCGTATGCGAATCATAAATTCGATTCGACGTGAAAATTCGATTCAATTCCTCATAAATGCTTCATTCGTCTTTAGAATTTAATTTTTTTTTCTAAAGATTCTTTTTCTACTTTGCTAGAAATTTGGAGCAAAAATTGACAAACACAGAAAGATTTAAGTATTTATTCTGCATACATCTAATCTACATAAATTCCTAGTCTTATGATACTCATCGTTTTTAAACATAGCAGGTCCAGTATGGAAAATTTATGATCGACCATTTTCGACGATCGCGATGTAGCTCCTTTTCCGATCGGCGAATGGCGTGATCGAAATCAATTACTCATTAATCGCCTTCGTTCGCCGGACCGACCCCCGCGTCCGTAATTAACAATGATTAATTAAACTCGATGCTCGAGCGATGTATTTTATCGCGTATATGAAATTCGCACCGCGGGTTTTCCGCAGGATGCCAACCAAGACCGAAAAGAAGGCGGAGAAAGGAGAACTCTGAACGCCAAGGATGACGCGAGGGGAGGATATGAGTAATCATTGATCGTCATGCGATCGCGGTTTCGAAATATCCTCTCTTTCTGCTCACCCATAAAGTCACGATAGTATCAATTTTTGATAAAATCTGAAATGTCCCACTAATAAATATTGCAAACTCATTAAACTTTGTTGCATATGCTAAAAATTTGTTGAACAAAGGCAACAATATCGTAAATCTATCAATTCGAGCAATTAAAGCAAGAGAGTAACAAAAAAAAAAGACTGAGAGAGTTGTCCTAATTTATTGCCATGCGCGGTGTAATGAGACGTCCAAGGTTCGAAGGAGCGACAATTTAGCCGCTGATAATCTGAACAATGTTCTACATTCGTATTACGACTGCCGTAAATTAACCGTATCTTAATGACACCGCAAGAAGCTTCACTCGGGGACTCGCCGCCCACGCGAATCGTCCGCGACATCTCCGATCGCCGCGATCTCGGCAGCCGTTCGCTTGCGCGACAGGAACCGGAATGCCAGGTGCGAGAATCCTGCGTGGATTCGTCCTCGTCCGGGAGCGGCACGCAAATTGTCCGGCTGAATGGTTTTTACGCGTCGGATAGATCGGGCCGATCGCAGGGCGTGAGCCGCCGAGTGATCTACGGGTGATCGCGAGTCGACACGCAACAAGACGTACGGCCCTTCGGAGAAGTGCTATAGAAAAAACAATTAGCCGATCTCGGCGTCGAACCAGAGCATAAATTAGCGATCGGCAGGCCCGTCGGAAGCCGGTAAGAGCCAGTACGGACGGTGGGTTAAGCTGCACTCGGATTGAATTTAATCGAGATCGAATGTCATCGTAATGGCGGAATGGATCTCGCACCTTAATTGCATCAAATCACATGGTGTTAGGGCAGTAACAATGGTGCGCGCGCGCGCGATGATATTTACGAAGGCTAGAGACCGCGGGTGGCGTCGAGAATGCGGGCCACGGCATGGTGGGTTGGTGCGCACCGTGAGGAATTCTCGGGGCGGGCGACGGACAGAAGATTTCAGATCGTGTGGGCACATTGCATTGTTCGTAATCGCGATTTAATGTTTGCCTTTACTCATCGACTACGAGTATTTCGCCCACGAGTCGCAAAGAGGATCCGCGCGAATCGTGCGCGGAAATCGTGAAAGGTTCCGTTCGCGTGATAGTGATATTTAGCAGCGTTTCGTGTAGGTGCTACCTATTAGCGATGCCTATCAGATTCAATCGAGTGATTATATCTAAAATCTCACGCATATAATGATTTATTATAACTGCTCGCCTTTGATCGTCTTCCAATGCACGTCGAGTCTCGCGGAACAATCCTGCAAATGAAATTTTCTTCTATTCGGAAAAAATAGTGACTAATCGCAACGATAAAAAAAAACAGGTTTCAGAAATAGACAATAAATTCGTTTGATTTCGCTTCACACCTGTTAATCGCTCGGAATCGACGAATAATCGCGAGCCGGAATCCATAAACTCGATAATTAGTAGCGACATAAACGATGTTTTCTACGAGTTACGGGCGCATTTGCAATAACTTATAATTTCACGCACGTTTAGCCGCGCAGTTAGTTATCACCATTGCCATTGCGTTCTATTCATTCCAAAACGCTTCATCGCGCGTCGCGCAGCGAGGCCGCGCGTTCCCTGCCATATCGGAGTATCGCAATTAAATGAGTCTTCTTTCTCCATTCTCTCCGCACGCCGCAAATACGCTACGTACGATACTCCTCTGACAAAAATATCCGGCGCGCTCGCTGGGATTCCGCGGCGAATAGAATTACCCGGGTCCAGGCACTTCGTGAACTTCTGACCCAGAATCCCGCACGGCAATGGATATATTGAAATCATTCTGAATGCCGTAAGCTCGATTTTCCCAAAAGTATAACTAAATTACCAGTGACTAAAATTAGAATAAGAATAATACCGAATAAGTATAATAATAACCGATGTACGTGTACATGTGTGAGCTTTACATCTATTTTATAATCTGTAGAAATATATAAAAATTAATCATAAAAATCTGAATTGTATTACAAGAATATTTTTTAGGAGGCATATAATAATAAGTACGAATATGTTATAACGATGATTAAAAGTATTTTCCGGATATCCGGTGTTCTCTTTATCTCCCACGTGAGATTTCTTAGAAATATATGCAATATCTCTCGACTGATGTAATATATCCTGACGCAAATTTCCCTTTGCTCCGTCCCGGATTGCAGAATCGGTATATAAATCGACAAGTCGGTAAACACGGCTTGACGGAGATTGGCGTGATCCGCCATTAGGCGGAGTAATCGACGAGCCGATAACGCACGATACGGTACATGTAATACGCGACGATTGCACAATAGCGGGGGCGATTTGCGCGAACGACCGGATCAAGAAAATCGCCCGCGGTCGTGCCGCCGAGACGCTTAAATCACACAACACCCACATGCGTCTCTCTCACGCTATGCACGTGCGAAATGGAAACGCGCGACGAAACGCAACGCGCTCCGCTCGCCGATTTGAATGAGCGAGAGGCGAGGCTGGCACGACGAGATGTGTTTTGCCACATCGCTACAATAGATCCGGAGAACAATGAAGCGGACGACAATGCGTATTATCGGCAGCGTTGGTAATTAGTTTCTCCATTTGGTCGCGCGAGAGAGACGCGCGCGAAAAATTAATCGACCGGTTCGGCGCAAATGCAATCGATCGAATTAATTATCCCGGTCTGGCATTTATTTAATAAAGGCATCGTTGAAATTTTACAACGCGCGCGCGCGGACTATTGCCAGTCTGCTGGTCGGAAAAATAATTCTGCCTTGAAAGATTTACAAGGCACGATAGTAAATTTTGATTGAATTTATTAATTAAATCAATTATGCGTTAACTATCGATTTTTTAAAAGCAGTCGGTGAGCGAGATTCTTCAGCGTATTTAAAAATCTAAGGCTATCTCGAAATATCTAATATTGGAATTTGAAAAGTATGTCAGATTAAGGTTTGAAGGCCAAGTGTGTAGCAATATTGCATTTGTTAACATATCTGCTACGACCACCGTGTGCCACGAAAGATGCCGAAGCACGGAATCATCTTCTCCTCGGAACATCGTCACGGTGCAAACAACCGTGCATCCGTGCTTCCAGATTTCCGCGGTGTCGAGCACGTAGCACCGCCGGCGGCGGCATCGGGGCGTTAAAGTGCCGTAAAATGCGTCTGGTCGCGGTATCACGCGACGAAATACGGAGAAAAACGAGAAGGGAAAGAGAGCCCAGAGAAAAGCAAAGGAGACGCGGCGATGCGGTCACACAGATAACGCTGCTGCGATAAAGCCGAACGCTAAGCCGTGCGCGCGCGCTTTGTTTCTTCTCGATCTTGGCGACTAATGACAGGATATTATACGCAAGAAACCGAACCCGGCGGTACGTCACACGGCGACGAGAGAACGATAGAGAAAGAAAGGTAGGGGAGAGGGCCCTTTAATTTAATGTCCGCGAGAGAAATCCCTGTTTTGTGGCAGGAGTACACCGTCATCTTCGTTAAGGGATCTAGGAAAATGATTCCTGGGTTGCAGAGAGACACGGGATGCAAGAAGAAGAAGTCAGGGTAGGACGAGGAGGAGAATCAGGGGGGAGGCGGATCAAGATCGCCTCCGCATGCAGCCTAAGTGCACTCGTAAAACGACTCTAGCATTTCATCCGTTCTTGTTTAGCGGCAGATTACGCGCGCTCCGCCAGAATGTGAATTAAATGTAATAAATATTAAGATCTTTCTCTCTTTCTCTTTCTCTCTCCCTTTTTTCTGACTCTCAATCACGTCCATTGATTAAGCGACAAATTATCCGTTCGATAAGACTGCGCGCGCGGATAAGACTGCGCCGCTTCGCGCCGTTCCTTCAAACGAATCGGTCGAACGCTCGTAAACCGCTTCGAAGGTAAGTTGCGCACAAAGTATGCAATGCAGCGATCTTGCGTCCGGTTTATCAATATTTTTGTCCCGCGTTTACGGTCGCGTTCGTTCGACCAAGAGTGCGTTTTGCGAGGCGCCGCGAGCCCTCTCTTTCCCTGTCTTTCTCCCGGCCGTGTAACGATGTAATGGTTCGGAGAAACTGCCGCAGTAAAAACCGTAATGAGGATGCGCATAAGCGTTCGCACCCTGAAGTTAGTCGGCCCATTTGACGTAGTCGCGATTTACTCCCCGACGAAACGGGCAGATAATATTCGTGCGCGCAATTATATCCGCGCGCGCGCGCGCGTGAACTCGTACGTTCGGCTAACGCCCATTTTTCGAACGTGACGCTTTAAGTTCGACGTGCACGTACAATGCCTGCGTACAGAACACACGCGAATCGTTCGAATCTCCTGAAAATAATGTCTGTATTTTGACGCTCGAATTGCGATTGTGCGTTACAAATAAGTAACATTTATGAAACCTCTGCGAGCTTTTCACAACCGAAAATTGCAAGGAGTAAAAATAAAGAGAAGTACGTAATATAATTTTATAATTGTACACATTATTATATTACCGCCCAAACTGTCACTGTCGTTATTGTGACTGTAGGTACTACGATATTACGAGAACGATATACATTTGGTCTTCGAAATGTACCACCTACGGTCTCACGTCATTGCGCGCGGCTCCCGAGGCGATGCACATTAATTAATATGTTTGGCATTGTGTGGTCGCTCGTCGAGATTCTATCTCGCGCCGCAGGTTTCCGCCCGCTCCTCGATGTTTCGCGATCACCGCCTCGCGAGCGTACGATGTGACGAGATTGCGCGGCGATACCGCGCCGGAGGAAGCCCTTTGTCCTCGCGTATCTCGCAGTGTCCCCCTTTGACGAGACTAGATCCCGAGATTAATGAGAGCCAAGCCCCTTTAGCTCGTACTGTTCTAACTGAAAGGAGGTCCCGTGGACTCTTACGGTGCGATTCCCCCCTTCCCTACCCTCATGATTTGTAGAGATTTCGCGTCGTGCGAACGCAGTTGAATCACTTTGACGTTCCGCCCTCTCTGCGCGCGTTTTGTATTCCTGTCTGCTAAATCGGTAGTTCAGCGAGGCGCAGAACGCCTCGAGACTACACTCGAGCGGTCGACCTCATCGGAATCTATTTTTTTATAACTCCTGAGAATTCTTTTCTCTGCCCACGAATATCCAAGCGTCGCAAGGAATTTTTGCTGGAGAATTTTTTTTCGTAAACAAGCTAAGAAATACTTCTTAATATTTAATTCTTTTCTTTACATATAAAAAAAATATATATAATAATTTTCTTGTAACAGAACAAACGGTTTTTAATTATATATCTCCGAAATATTGAAATATTATTCATGTTGCGTAGATATTGCGTTGCGCGGATCTTCAGGGAGCTTTAATCTCTTATAACTAAGAACGTCAAACGAACGTCCGACGTATTAGCACGGGCGCCGCCGTCGCGATCGATACGGCATTTCCTGCATCCGACGTCTTTCCGCGTTGCGCCACGGAATTGCGTATTCCGGCCCAGTCCGCCGCGGCCGTCACGGTTAGGGTCAAGAATGCCGTGGTAGATCGTAGCAGAGAAAGCACACTGCGGGTGTATCGCGCGGTAAGTTGTGGCCAGCAGGGTCGTGGGTCGTCGCTAGACCGTCCGGCATCATGAGAACAGACTTAAACCCAGGCATCGAGGCCCCCCTCTCGGAGAGGAGAGCCGTGGGCCTCTTACACGCGGCAACTAGCTGATGACCATCGTCCACCTGACTTGGCGAGATTTATCGCGCTCACGATAGGTAGATATAAGGTATATACCTACCTATACGTATTGCGATACTACACAAACACCACGTAAACCCGAACGTGTGTGCACACACGCGCGGGGCCCGATAGGCAGACCCTCCGCGTGGCCCAGGCACCGGGGAACCCCGCTTTGCGTGAATAATTAAACTCTTATCTTCCTCTCCGAATGTTATTAGAATTTCCTTCTTCTTTCCCGGCCGCAACGTCGATGCCCTATGAACTTGGACGATGTTTCAACGGTTGATACGAATAACGGCTGACGTAACAATCGGACAAGATGAAAGATGGTCACGGTAATTTTGTAAACATTCATCCCACGGTTTTGCGCGTTCGGATGAAATCTTCGCTCGAAGAATACTTAATTCGCGTACGGTAAAACGTACGATTCGCTTTTATCTGCACTTAGAAACTCGTTGTTAATGGCCGAGCTCTTTTATGAGACTCTTATTAAGTTGTGACGAGTAATACCCGAGAAACGCTAATATTAATACAATGATTGCGCGGCGACGTTGGTGGACAACGTCGAGTTATCGTTCCTGCGTTCCATATTCGAGCGACAATGATCGATGACTGGCTCCTAGCTCTTCGCACACTATCAACGTAACGGCTATATATCATCCCCCCTCGTGCCTGGCCACCAGGATGCTAAGACGGTTTTACGTAATCCGCAGAAGTTGGATGACCTGAATGCGACGAAGAACGGCTGTTCCGTTCGATGCTCGGCCGATGAAATCGATTTGTATGTACATTCGTCAGCGAGACCTCGCCACCTGACTGTTTTTCTTGATCGTCATGCGACAAACTCGGATAGGAAATCGGTCAACGGCGCGAAATAATTTACAGCCGACATCCCCGCAACGTGTCTCGCCGGCGCAAAGTGCAGCCGCGGTATGCACCGCGCTCCTTGGTGCGGTGTAGCGTGATACGGTGCGGATTCACATAGTCACATGTGTAGGCATCCTGATATACATAAACACAGGTTCTCGTGCACGCGACGCGTCATCGGGTGTGGGTGGAGATTTACAACGTATAAAATTAGACGACTCAATGGACACTTCTAATGCATGCCTAAGGGGGTTGGTCTGTTCCTCTCCTAGTCGTTCATGCTCGAATGACTTCGCGTGCACTTAGAATTTCCTCACGCTATGTAAGCGGATTAAAAAGTGTTCGCATTTCCGGCGGAGCGCGTGGCGACTCGAGCGGTCAAGATCAAATGTCCGATGTATCGGGAACGATCGATGTGACATTGATCTATGCTGACAAAGATATATTAATATTGATTCGTAATTTAATTTAATATTTATATAAATATTACAAGAGCGTTAATTGACTTGAACATCTTCGATTGAAAAACTGTTTCAAAAATTTTTAATTTATAACAGAATCGTCCTGCGTAATAATCCTGATTCTAGACGACGCAGATAGCTGCGAAAAGTATAGGCTTTTAGCAACGCCGCGACTATGTATCCATACAATTTGGTTTACCGAAATTTGCTAATCAAACTGCGTTTCTCTGTCGTGTAATCTTAGCACGTTTTTATACGCACCTAGGCAAGATAATTCTGGTTTGTGTATAATTTGTAAGCCGTGTAGAACCGTGAAGCGGTACGGACTCGTTCAACATAAATACGCCAACGGCTATTAGGTATAATGAGTTCATGAGTTACAGTGTTTAACCGCCATTAGTTTTTATAAATAGTCGTGACGTATACGCGAGACTTTTCTTTCCGGTCGAAACATTCTCCACACCTGTACGATATTGCAACAGGGGATAATGGTAGGTTTAGAAAATTCGCAATATGTCGTTGAATATAAGTTATTAGTGGCTGGCATCCTGTTGGAAATCCTCTTTTCTTACAAATCGAATCCATATTCGATTTATGTAAATCGAATGTCACATAAACTTGTAAGCGGTCAATATTATGAAAAATCGTGAAACTGGTCATTCTCAGTGAGATTCAATAATAGACAACTATTAAGCAATAAACTAATTAAATGATAAATATCAAACGATATTATTATAACAATAAAATTTATTTAAACAAATAAATTTTGACGAGTTTCACTTTACTTTATTAGATCTTTGTTTAAATCCTTGGTAAATAACAAATATTAATATTAAAAGATTTTATATTAAAAGCCCCTATTTCTATTAAATTCTTTTTTTATTTTCAAAACAAAAAAGAATATACTTGATAAGAAGTTTAGTAATTTATCAAGGTATTGAAGAAAAAAATAATTACGTTACTGTGATATAAAAGAGAATCCTGCAGAACTTTGAGCCGCGACATTTCGAGACGCGCACGTCGGCGTACTGCAGTCACGATGATTTAGTGCAGTTTACGAAACGTAATCCCTGCATGTTTCAACGCAACATGCGTGACTGTCGTGCCCGCGAAGGACGAGCGCCTCCACCGAGAGAGAAGACGCACGATTGTCGCTCAGCGAGTCGGCAGGCCCCATTATTTAAGATGCCACCCGTAGTACGTCTTGGCGCATCGCGAGTAGTAAAACCGCGGTGTTTTCATCCCACAACGACGAGTTATATTACATTTTCGTAGAGCCGACCGTACACTGTCGCCTACTCGGAGTGCTCGGAAGCTCTCTCGCTCCTCTGCAAAAGTCCGCGGCGTTCATCAAGCGAAAGTCTAAGTCCCGCCGCATGCGCCCGTAATTCTTGATTATGACACATAAAATACACATTGTGTGAAATAACGGATGCGAAATAGCAGCGACGCATAACACGTTAGACACGCCTTCGTGTAACATGTGATATCTTGTTTAAGCTGAAACGCACAACTAGAATATCGATAAATAGTTTCTCGGATAGTATATGTCAAGTAATTAAAATTTCTAACAGAAGGAAAGAGTTAGAGAAAGAGAGAGAAAGAATATTAGTTTTCTTATGCATACAAATTAAATCATTATTCACTAAACTTTTTATCTTATTTTTTTTTTACTTTTTATCCAATAAATTATTTAAAATGTATAACATAATTATATTTAGAATACATTTTAAACAATCATAAAAAATAAATTTAATTTTTTTCAATTATTCAAAGTGTCATTATAAATATATAAGATTTAACAAAATATTCAAAGATCTTATTATTTATTGGGAAACTATTTTCGCGAATCAAAATCAATTTTTTTTTGTTTTATTACACAAAAGTTAGGTGATTTGGTTTTTCTCATTTGCCTCTGGGTGGCAACCGTAAGAATGACTGCGACGGTTGTTAATTGCACTTGAAGTATAATGCCCTGCGCGATTAAGAAACGCGCCCGGTTAATCGGCAATTTCCCTCTCTACTTTCGAATTATGTGCGTGATTGCACGCTGCTGCTACTGCCGGTGCAGAAACAGATGTATCCTGTAATAAGCTGGAAAGATACGGACGGTGCTCGCGTTTTCTCGCGAATGAGAAAGCGATAGACGCAAGGTGCTCTTGCGGCTCACGGTCACTCTTTTGTCAAGTAAAATTCCGATAAATTAAAAAATATATATCCCGCTAAAAGCAACGTAAGATATCTTATTGACAAAAACAAAAACGGTATCAAAACCACGTCCTACAAACTTTAAAAAAATAAAAAAATAAATAAGAAATTAAGCGACGCCAAAGGATTTATGCAAAACGCAAGTATGCGTTTGCTAATTCATCTTCAAAGTAGTTTTTCTGATAACGTCTATGCGGTACGATGCACAGAAAATATTTATTTACAATACATAACTATTTATTCAATAAAAAAAATAATAGTTAATATATATATATATATATATATATATATATAAAAAATATAATAAAAAAAATAATAGTTATATATATATATATATATATATATATATTAACTATTATTTTTTTTATTGAATAAATAGTTATGTATTGTAAATAAATATTTTCTGTGCATCGTACCGCATAGACGTTATCAGAAAAACTACTTTGAAGATGAATTAGCAAACGCATACTTGCGTTTTGCATAAATCCTTTGGCGTCGTTTAATTTCTTATTTATTTTTTTATTTTTAATTTATATATATTATATACTTTATAAATATACATATATATAAATTACATATATATATATATATATATATATATATATATATATACTTTAGAAACAGATTTTATGGGGAGTTTCTCTACAAGTTGCTGCTACCTTCTGAACAAAAATGACATTTGTTAGAATTTTAAGTACAAATATTACTGAAAATTATTCTTCCTTGATAGTTGGAAGCCTGAAGCTGAAATTTCATTACTTTTCGTGCTTCTGTACAACACGGAAACTCCGATTGCTGTTACGCGCCCGCGGGATTCTTCGCCCGTTGTAAATTTTTAAACGTCCTCAAGGAAATTACGCCTCGGTCGCTTTTGTATTTCGGACAACTCGCGCGTTCGAATACCTTTTGGCTCACTGTTTCGTTCTCTCAGAGACAATCTCCGGTATCGCCCGTAGATTTTATCTCTCGCGATGCAGAAAGGTATATTTATACAAAATGGAATACGGTAGATACCGCGCGCCAATCCAACCGTTCCGCCATCTTCACCGGCAACATCCAGAGCATATTTCATGCCCGATCCTTTTGCCACTTTCTTGCATCGCTCCTCATTACATTGTCGCTTTAGGGACTCGCTTCCTGGTTCTGCAACGTTGTTACTGTCCGAGCGATCTCGGCGCGATCACAATAATCTCCGCCCACGATCTCTCACGATATCCGTTAAAGCCAAAACGGTTGTGCGAACGCGAGGTCTCGCGCTTGTCCCTCCCGGGCGAAATTCTTCGCAACCCGACGCGCCCGACGGACACAATGCGATGAACGTCACGATCTTGGGACCTGGCAGGCAGGGGAACGAAATTCCATATTGTCCGTGCAACAGTCCGAGCTTTCGGTACCTACTTGCCGCATGGATGGCTTTTTGACGATAGCCCGTAGCATCGGGCGCGGTTTCCGGTAATGCAACCGCATTACCTCGTAAACTAAAAATGTTCATATTTATCAGCGTTGCGCTCCAATTTTTACTCGGAGATCATCACAGGATTCATATCGCAAAAATAATAAAAAAATATCTTTAGTAGCCCGCAGATTCAATTTTCAAAAAAGATAAAGAAGCAGTAAATAAGACTTATTTGTGTAAACATTTTTTTTTTTGGAGGGGGGGGGGAATTAATACGTTATTTCAGCGTCCAGCTAAAGATATTTTTAAAAGCCGACATTAATTATAGAAGCTTTTTAAAGAGAGAGAAAAAGAGAGTTGAAATTTAGAGAGAAAAATGTTGTATCTGTGATATTTTCTTTTCAGATTTTGGTTGTTTTAACATATTGCGCCGTTGTTCGGTGCATAATATATAACTGGGTCATTGATCACGGCAAATTCGCATGGGAGAAAGGTTTTACGATTATGGATGCCTGGTTTTATAGCGTAGCTCGCAAAAACGGTTACGATAACCATTCCTCGTTGAATATCCCAGCGAATACCCGCGTGCGCGCGAGTTAACGAAGCGTTCGTAATTCGTAAACAGCGCTCATTAAGAGTACGTATGGTCAAAGCGCGGATTTTTCATAGAGGTATTTCCTTATCCCGTTCGGCCGATCTAATAGATCTGTAATAAGTTTGCCGGCTCGCCCGCAATTTTCACCGTAGAAATGGAAAGCCTACTTCACCTCGCTGATAATGTTAATTTATGTTGCTGGATCGGAACGAGCAACGAGAATGCGACGTGTTACTTGTGTATGTCGGTATTCGAAGCCGCACAAAGACGGTAATTTCAAGAATCTTAATCCAGACCTTAAAAGCGAATCGTCGCGCTGCGAGTTTCGTGCGGGTGCCGTATCGGAATAGGATGGAGATAATAGCCTTTCCGTTAAGACATTATTGGTATGTTCACATATCAACCGGCTGTTCAGTTGTCGCGCGAATGTACAATGTTTCTTGTACTGATATACGTACGTACGCGTACATGTCCATATATGCAGACTTAACTGCAAGTATTATAAAAAATAAGATAAATTATCTCCATTAAATTAATCAACGTTATAAGTGTTAATAAATTTGCTACATGTTGAAATCGTTCTCTAATCAATTTCTTTTTGCTATTTACGATATACATGTACACAATAAATTAATCGACGCACAAGATAAAGAAAAAATAGAGATTGCCAGAGGTAATTTTGCAATTAGAAGGTAAAGAGAGCTATAGGTACAGTATTTATGTATTTACCGATTACAACATGATATTAAATACTGAAGAAGTAACTGTATTACCCAAGAAAGAAGGAGAAAGCGATACCATCTGGTAACAATATGGCAATAGCAGCATAAGAAGTTCTTTCGAGGATTACTTGACAAAAGGTGATACGCGTCAACATATATTTCTATAATTATTGCCGGCGTTCTTTGATATATCTTAACTCGACTATATTTCTTTCATTATTCCATGTCCCTCGGCTGTTCGCTGATGTTACATCTCAGATTCTGGTATCATTGCGAACGGAAATACGATCGCCAATAAACTGATAATGAGATGCCGCCGTGTATTTACGCAGCACCATGTGCGTACGCTTGACGCCGCGACAGAAAGAGAGAAAAAAGAAATAAAAGCATGATTCTTGTTCAAGATACGCACAACTTAAAGGCTCATTTAAACCGAATAATTTTTCACACGATACTGTTTCGATTTAACGCTTAAGACAAGCTAAATTATACAGCAATGGTAAATGCAAGCAATGCTAATATTTAGCATTACTAATTATACCAACGACTACTAGAATATTATCTATAAAAAATACTTTTCTAAGTTGATATTCAACTTTTATGAAAAGTATTGTAATTACACATGTACACATTGCATTTTTATTTCGCACAAAAAAATATCACCGTTTCTTAACATCAACGATTTTTTCTAACAATTGTATAAGTTTGTAATATTCATCTCGTATTGATGCACGAGCCTCGCGATTTGTAATAGCGGCATTTCGAAACAGACACTTTGTTTTCAATGATTTCTCCACAAACTGTTCTCAACTGACTTAAAAGGTCTAAAACAGCCCCGTCAACAAGCTATTATGGTGTTAAAAGAGACAGCGCCAAGTATACGTTGTGGTGCAATAAATAACCGGTCAGTACTGCCAATTAAACGTATTTCGAACGAAACGTGGCCGCGCGGAAAAGGGGTTGGACGTCATTAGGGGCGCGATGGCGATTAGGACGACGCCGTCGTTGAGCTCGTCGACTTGTAGTGCCGCGGCCTTCGGTGAACGGTAGCGAGATTCACCTGCTCCTGACGAAACAGCTGCTACCATTCCGTGCGCGCTTCCGAAGTACGGCGGTGCGGGGCTAATTAGTCCCATCGATGGCCCCGACGTTAATGACTTAGGTACTGGGCCTCCTTCGCCACCGCCACCGCGCGCGTACGGCCCGTGAATTAATCGGACCTTGCTCCGCGCTAGCAACGCGAGTGATAAAGTGCTGGGATAAGAACGGAGGATATAAAGTTGCAGCGTGCGCCTGGTTTTAATGAAGTAACAAAAGTGTACACCGCAGGATATACAAATAAACTTTGAAAATAGATAAATAATTGTAAAATGAAAAAATTTTTTAACAATTTAACTTTCTTCGTTAGAATATTACTGCTGTTTCTATGCATGCAGTTTTAGAAATTATTTCAGTTTAGATTAAGTTAGACTTAAAATTATGAAACTCTGCGGTACACTCTCCATTCGTAAATCGTGAATTAAAACAAAAAAAAAAAAAAAAAAAAAATGCGCGAGAATGTTTGCGCAGAGTTAATATTACTTTTATTATTTTTATCTTTCTCGGCCTGTGTGTGTGTGTGTGTGTGTGTGTGTGTGTGTGTGTGTGTGCGTGCGTGCGTGCGTGTGTGTGTGTGTGGATGTCCATCCGGCTTAGCGCGCGTGTAGCGTGAATTTTGTATACTCTTTGTATATATTAATTGCTTTCGAAGGGTAAACAGAGCGTCAAAAGAACGAAACATCTTACGCACTGATAGAGATATAAATCGGGCGACGCGATGTTGTGTATGCGAGTTTATCCGTGCGTTAAGCGCGATAATACATCGCTACATTGCGCTGAGAAGAGCAGAGAGCAATGGCGCTCACAAAAGATCGATTGCGAAACGATCCCGAGCAAATAGGCACGGATACAACATCCGTTCAGTTTATCGTCACGCGGACTCGCGTGACCCGGTTGTATCCTCGCACCGCGTTTCTCAACGCACGGGTCGCGGGCATCGATGTGTCGGTGAGCGCGGCGGAAGGAATTAATAGAAAATGCATTTATATCTCGCGCGTAGAGCGAGGGTGATAAACAGCCGACTATTACGCAGTATATATAAAGTTAAGAAGGCACTACTTTAGCGTGCTTGCCTCTCCGCCATTCCTCGCTTCTCTTTCACGATTGCTTGTAACAAGAAGTACATCATGGGATACACCTCGAAGTTGTGCGAGTACCTGTTGCATATATTTTGTGCATACTCATCGTCTCATTTATCATGCACTTGACAATTCTTTAATTTCGGGAACACAGCCAAAACGATCGACTAATCGCCATTAATTCAAGCATAAAAAAATTAAAGTACATGCTATATGTATATTCTCGTATGCTAATCTTTCCTCCATTACCTAAACATCCTTTTTTTTACGCATATTTCGAATAATTAAATTACAACGTCGCTAGAAATATGACATGTAAATGACGTAATAGACCTATATATGACAATGATGGGTGACGTAGGTAATGATATTCAAGATAACAGCGAGCTCTAAGCGATAATAAATTCTCTTTCTCTCTGTCGCAGACTATATCTCAACGTCGTAACCCAGGCATTAACAACAAGTACAAAAACTAAATCGATTAGCTTCGGCCATGAGTTAAAAAGTATATACGTTGCGTAACATTTTTGCTCGCCGTCCGTTCGGCTTTTAGACCAATGGTGTCGCCGCCTGTTTTACGCTATTAATACAACCATTTGTAGACACGAGCGTCGATCGTGCATTAGCATATAAAGTTTTCTTTTTTCAGTTTTGTTACACCGGGTAGGTTCGTACGCATAAAAGCGAGACGAAAACCGATCGCGGGATTCTCAAGAGCGTATCGAACCTATAACCTCGGGATCAATTAATCAAATTCCTCGATGGAACTTTATGAATTCCATCCACGTGCACGTCGGCGTCGGTCTTTTGCTAACTACACGTCGACGATTAAAAAAAGCGACAGCGTCAACAAGGTAAATTAGTAATTTCCTTGTGCCGTAACAGTCCTATGTAAATCGGCTTCAAATTGTTTTTGTTCTACGTTCATATATCATTGACAGACACACATACACACACACATTTCTTTCTTTTTCTCTCTCTCGATTAAGCAAACTTTTTAAAAAATTAATTTTACGCGCACTTATAAAGACGCTTTTTTTTAGACAAGTTTAAAGCCTAATATGCGGATGTTAGATGATAATATACGCAGCGCAGATGAAATCGTAAAAAAAAAGTATTTTTTATAGCGGCAGGCTTCCGCCCTTTTCAGGCATCTTTCAAGCATCCTATAAAATCCTCACCCGGACACTCAAGATCGTTCTACACCTGTGAAGGAATGTCTATCGGCGGCCGTCGAGTGGACGCATATTTTCAAAGCGGCCCCGAAAAGTCTCCCAAACACCTACGCATCGGGCCGGTTCTAAGTCGATTAAAGTGCCGGGCGATACAACAGTTTGTCGAAGATGGTTTCTCACGGTAAAATTGGATACTAGACGCAGAAACCGTCAACGAAGAACCGTCCGGACGTGATTAACTATCCCGGCTATCTGTAATTATCTATGTTGGTGGCGTAGAAAACAGAAAAAGATCATTTTTTTTGCTCTCCCTTGTCATTAATTGTAGGCGGCTAGAAAAACTGCAATAATCATGTAACGTGAAATTACATTGTTGTAAGAATAATATTAACACTGACGTGACACGGCCTCTTTGCATGATACTTTGCAATTATACTGTTCATAATTTTGGCTGCGATTTAAACTTGCATAAAAGAAATAATTCTTTTAAAACGTATATGCACTTGTACAATGTATTGCATATGTTACAATCTTAATAATTATGTTTAGTTATGTTATTATAGAAAGAAATTAAAACAGAATAAAGAAATTATATCCAAGTGTTACATATACATATACATGTATACATATTTGCAAATAAATAATTAGTAATAATATTGTGTAAAAAAATGTAAAATAAATTAGAACAAAATAATTCGAATTCTAATGAATAACACAATCATAAAAAAGAAAAAAAAACATACATGGAAAATTGTTATTTCGTATTGTTAATAATCAATAGATGAATTGCGGTTGTTTCCGTAGTCTACTCTATATTTTTCTATAATATGTAACTTGTGCAATGTACCATGCAATAAATTGTAACGTATAACAAAGCCCTTAAGTCTCAACTTATCAATTTGTATATTTAAAAAATTCACGTGAAGCCAACGTTGTGCTTCTATTCTCGCGTTTCGTCACGAGAGCAAAGTCGGAAAAAATCACGATACGCATTACACGGTAATGGCCAGTCAATCGCAACGAGGCAGCATCGTTGGCGGGCCGGTGGCGCACGTGGGGTATATTGAATGTGCATTAGATAAAGTTATCCCAAGATGTGGAGGGGCGCGAAGGCGCGGTTTCGAAGCAGGTTCCGATTTCTACGGCTACAGTTTATTTGTAGACGGTACTATCGGTCGGCACGAA
Organism: Solenopsis invicta; assembly: GCF_016802725.1. NCBI lineage: Eukaryota > Metazoa > Arthropoda > Insecta > Hymenoptera > Formicidae > Solenopsis > Solenopsis invicta. Next base: position 8,469,485 of record NC_052674.1, on the reverse strand, counting down.
TCGAGCAGTACGTATCTCGTAACTTCGTTGTGCCCGGAATTACCGAGCCAATAAACGATTCCACCAGAACCGCGCCGGAATCGCCTCCGAGGATCTTACGTAGTCCGCGACCGGCACCGCAACAATTATGGATATATCGAGCATGCGTTACCGGCGGCAGCCATACGTCACGGTAATGAGCCAACATATCTCAGTGGTACTGACAGTGGAACCGACTTCCACATGCTACTCCACCTAAGGGCGGATATGCGGTCGAGGCCTGCTGCCATGGGTGGCGTAATGATTTACGCGTCCCTGTCCCGCGGGCACCGTCAAAACCAATATCGAGAGAATTATTTTAAAAAGATTATGCGCTTTTCTGTGGAGGAAGCTGCATAGCATCGCGGCGTTGCATTTGTTCGACGTCGATCACACATATGAATCTGTAATGCACCTCCACTATTGAAACGTCATTCAAACTTGCCATGCTTACGGTATCTAAGTGAAACTACAAATAAACTATATTTTTAGATAAGATGTTTGTTCATTTTTCATTTCGTTGTAACACTTGCGATAGATCGTAATATGAATTTGATTATTGTAAATATTTTTATAAAAAAATATATATATCTTATGCACATTATAAAGAAATATGTTAAGATATTCTTCTCACTTCTTTGTGCTAAAAAAAGATTCTATATGAAGCGACACAGACATGAAAGATTTATGGCGTCATGCGAGAGAAAAACCAACTAATCCGTATTCGACGAGCAACCAGAAGAAACATTCCGTGATGGTCTCGATAAATGCAACTGTAATTCGCGGGATTCTTCTCGTGATACAACCTTGTGCTGCACGGTCGATCGTGCGGCTCTTCACGGGCACGCTTCTCTTCCTTCGGGGCCATGTCCGTTCCGGAGTGCGCGACCCCTTGACCCAGCGAGGACGCGCCGGGCCGTGGAACACCCGTGTGGATAATATATTCCGGGTGTATTCCGAGGGAGGAAGGGGGCAATTTTCGCGGGGCGGTGTTGCGTTGATTGCGGTCGTTCATCGCGAGTTCGCCTCCGTACCATCTTCTTCACTCACTCCCGTCCACACCGCCACTTCTTCCACCCGCCTCCTATCCTCCCGTTCCCCTCCAAGCCATCGCTCTCGCCCGTTCTCATCCGTCCGCGGCCATTCTCCACCAGAATCTCTTCGTTCCGCGCCGCGAGAAGCGCGCGGCAGTGCGCGCTGCTACACTCTCGGCTCTAATTTGCGCACAGCGGGAGCGACGCAAACTAATGCACGTTGCGCACGCCGGGAGGGAGTCCGTAGGATCTTTGTCTTCGCGCACTCCCGCGCTAACGCGCATCCATCATCGTGCGGCGGGATCTTCCGACGAGAGGAGAATTGTCCGCTGAGTTGTTTCATCAAAATGAGGGCCGCCTTCTTCTCGCAAGACTCTCTCGATATAGTTCTAATACTCATTGGAACGTCGTTACTTCTCATAATTATTCTACTCGGATTAAACGATATTCTGCATAAAACTGGAAGTTTCGTATTTGACGTCGCTTTGAAAATTAGCAAGAAAGGTTAAAGTATTGTGAATCATATTTAGAGCGCCTCGTTATCCGTGTATTTCTTAATAATTGTTTAGTAATAAAAAAATTATTTTATTTCATCTTATTTATAGATTTCATTAATACATATGTTTCTGTTCGAACTTTTAGATGTTTCAAATATAGCGTGAGTATTGATTCGAACAAATGATATGTCAAGAGAAGGCAAGGTCGACAATATAATACTGATGAGAGTTAATAACTGGCAAAGTATTATTATTGGAACAATAATTGCAATGCGTAGCGGTAATGGTAATTATTCAGGAAGTCGTATAAATTGTGTTTTAATAAATCACAGTTTGCATGAAACAACATTTCTTCATGTTACTTTAGCAAGGAAACAGAATTAAAAATTTTCACGGTTTACCTTCCACATGGAAAAATTTGTTGTTAAAAATAACAGTAGTGTTCGATCGATAATGCATCGTCAACCTTGAACAGAGACATTCACAGAGGGAATCGTAAGTGAAGCTTCTCTGGACAAATCTCCGGTTTCAGGGCCAGAAAACGATGGCCCCGAGGCACTCCACTACATCGGGAATCCACGCTCTTCGACTTTTGAATCTCAAGTTTTCAAGGTTTGGGTAGACAACCACCTGACTCGAAGCTCGAGGGGGTAATCAAACGCACGCGAACCGTGCAGTTTAACTTCGTTTTCGATTTTCTTCCAAGTTTCCTTGTCCATAGTTGACAGAGATCAAAGGTTTTGTAAGGATCAATAACGCGATTGTTGCTATTATCTTGTATCTTCTTTCTTCGAGTTAACTATTTTGCTATTTTTCTATTACAAAAAAATATTTTAAATAACTAGTATGCTTTAACTGAATTATTTATATATTATACATCATATAATGGCATTGTGGAGGTTGTAATGTAATGTAATGTAATATGACGAGAATATAAAGGATGATTCGAAATTCCGTGCTCGATTTAATGACCGTCTCCGTCATTGAGACGCTACGAATAAACCGCGAACAAGTTCGAACTCACGTCGTTTCGTAGAAGCTCAGATCTACGATCTATAATGATATGCATATGAATCAACCATATGTTCGCAGCCTCATTTGTGTCAGTCCTCGCATATGTTGGCGCACGCATCGTTTTCTTTAGGCGTAAGAGTCACGCATGCAGCCAGTCAGCGCGGTCGGACTTCCAGCTCGCCGATCTCGCAGATTTAAAACCAAGCCCTCAAGGTAAAACCCTTCAAAAATGCCCCGCTTTCTTTCTCGAAGAAATGTGCTGGTCGACCGTTCATTATACCTTCTGCTATTTGACAGTTCGCCAATAAATCCTGTTTCGTTCCTCAAGATAATAGAGTTCTGGATGTATGCACGAGACACGTGTGCATACTCTTATTACATCTGCATAAATATTAACATTGTAACGATTAAAGACACCAGAAAGAAAGATGCTAATGGAAGATATGGTTGTTAAGAATACTGTTAGCCATGCGATTGAGCACAATGATAAGCAAAAGTGGCGTGAAATTTTCCTCGGAACCATACATCGCGAAATGATCTCCCCTTAACGAGGGGGTCGACACGTATCGAATACCTTTAACTTTCAATTTTGTATCGCGTATGCTCATCGACTTCATTTACTCAAATAACCGGCGGCACGATCAGCGATCTTTTCGATAATCTGCAACTTGCGTTGCTGTGAAGCGCGGAACGATCAACGGTACCACCTGCGCGGTGGAATTAACTTCAGTGGCAAATTTTGCAACACTTTGGCCGAGCTTCGACGTGTGCCGTCTCTCCCTTTCAACTCGATTTTCTCATTAAACGTAATCGGATATATTCACGCGCGCAAGCTCGCGCACGGGACACCGGTTCGTTACGACGACTATTTCCTTTCATGCCCCGAAGCAAACACGCGATAAAGTATAAAAAAAAAACAACGAAATATCGCGCAATTTGTGCGGAAACTGAGTGGGATAATTACGCAGTGCTGATAATACAAATGACTTTTTTTTCCTCTACTCTCGTCGAGAACGACAAGACAGCTGCCATCCTTGCGCAGCAAAAGAAGCGAGCGAGTGCTGCGCTCACGCACGCACACGACGCGACGTCGTGTGCATTCCATTTGATCGATCGATTCGCGGATCGATGGATCTTACGTACGCGAGAAACCATATTTACAAGCGCGCCTCGGCTTCGGCGCGCGTTGACGATAGGACTCGCGATAATTAATTACGTCGCCCTGAAAGAAAATGAATTGCTACGGGTAGCAATAACAATGCTTAATGCCGCGGTTCGGTTATCGATGATGCTGCAAAATAAATACCACTTGTCAAAAAGATCATTTATCGGAGATTGATAATTGGCAGATCCATTCGAGCTTGTCCTAGGCTCCTTAATTATCACGACCTCGCCGGGATATCTCATTAACATGTTATATTTTCGCTCGTTTATAATCTATTATTATCCCGCCGACAATGCAGATATTCTCAATCTTCCTTCCCCCATAAGGAGATTATATATTTTAAGATTAATATAATACTGAGGAGATATTATTCGCACAAGTCATATAAATATCGTTTAAGATGTAATTTTGAGATAAATTTGGGAATATAATTAAAACTATAGAAATAATTAAATTATATAAAAATACAAGTGTATAAGTATATATACATATGTAATTAGTCGTACGTAAATGACCAAGACAAATGCTTGCTCACGTAGGATGCGGGATCGTCCTGGCAATAATGCAAAACAACGGCACAAACGAACTGGCTGCCCACGCTATAAACGTCACTGCTAACCGCGTCAGACGGAGTAAGACGCGCGAGTAAGCCGCTAATTAATACGTGAAAGTCACATAAGCCGTGGGCAGATAGAAGAGAGATCCTACGGATAAACCGTCTGATTAAGATACTAGCGGCTAGCGTTCCTAGAAATCCAGGAAGGTAGAAGGAAAGAGACGAGAAAGACGGTGGCGTTACGCTTTTCTTCACGACGATAGAGAATGACGCGTGAGCTTAGAGAGAGAGTAGATTAGATCTCGCGTCGAATCATTATCAGGGATCCCAGGATGAGCTTCCGCCTCGGCGACACGCGACGTTCTTTCGGTTCGCGCCGCGTCTCTCCAATTGGCCTTTGACATTAATTTGTCGACCGGCTGACCAACGGTGGCCGCGTGCTGCAGCGTCATGGTGCGAGAAGAGGGACGACGATCGTTCGTTAACCAGGAAATGGAGACGTCCACGCGTGTGCCCGCGTCGACCCAGGTATATCCGTGCGCGGCGGCGCGCGTTTATCACAGTCGGAGAAGAATAACCGACATTTTTCTCGGTGACAGACTTACGCGGTGGCGACGGCGGCGACGGCGGCGAAGAAGTTTCCTTGTCCATCGGGGAATTGCCGTCGAAACGCCCTGTGCGAGCCGCGGTCGGCTCGTAATCCCCGGTGATATACGAGGGGACCTCCTCGCGCAACGGGACCAACTTTTACCAAGAAACTTGGATTTTGAGGCGAGACGCGACGCGATGCGATATGTGCGGCGATGCGTTTAAAGCGCGGCTCTCTTTCTCTCGAGGAACGGTACGTGTCAGTGCTCAGTGTTCACTTTTCATTGTCAGCCATTTCGGTTGTAAGAGGCATGCCTATGTTTATATCTGCAGATATAAACACCACGCAAAAATATCACTTCTCTCTTGATTTGCATCTCACACAATTTCAGCTTTACGCCAAATAAATATCATTTTCTTAAATGTCATACAGCGAATTATTTCAATAGTACAAAGTCTATATAATTGTATAAAGAATTAAGCAGGCATCATTTAGATTTAGAATAACGTAATTTTATATATAAAATTTAAATTTCTTAAAAAAAGATCTCTAATGCATTGTATTTCTCTAATTTATTCTTCTACAATTCTATGATATTTGTAATTATATCAAAATTAATACATTATGTTGACGTGTGGATTCTTCGTGTAATTTCTCTAATAAAAGTATGTTGATAAAATCGAGAGATTACATTACAGAAATTATGTTTTTGTCTTACAATCCTGATCTCCACGATACTTCGATCAAGCGATACTCGCGCCGCGTATATGTTGTTGAAGATGGAAAAAAACGCGTGTGCGTGTACACGCGATAGTATACGAGCTAACGAGCGCATCATGCCATTCACGCCGAGTAAGATCAAAATAAGATGAAAAAGGATAAATTGGTAAAAGGAGAAAAAACAAGATAAAAAAGTGATAAAGTTTCTTTTTTTTTCATGCCTGAGGTATCCATTGACAGAATATAATGTAAGATGTCAAATAATGATAAAAAGTAAAATAAAATTTATTTAAAAATAAAGAGAGATAAAAACATTAATTTCAACATGCATATCAATAAAATAATTTCAGTTTGCATTGAAATATTTTTATTGGTTATTTTATGCTTATTTTTTTAATAAATATTTTTCTTAATTCTATTTTTTAACTCAAAATTAAAATAATAATAACGTGACATAATAAAGTATTTATCTTTCAAGCGGTACGTGGCAAACAGATCAATAATTTGTGACCGGTCCAACCATGTAGAAAAATAATTGGCGCGAAAGCTCAATGTAATTGGCGATCGATCGACTATCGATGATTTGACGATAGAGTGGTTTACTGAGCGCTGCCGATCGTTCCTTTCCACTCATCGCGGTTGCAACTTTCATGCAACTGCGTGCGCGTTTCTTCTTACCTTTTAGGTCGGGAGCAGGAATATACCCTGCGGTTCGCCGCAGTATCCAATAGTTATATACGAGCGCGTCATTATATCCAATCGATATCGAAAGTTTTGATCGGCTCGGCAGCTGGGAAGATCGCGAGAGCAACCAATGCGCGGCTTTGGTCTCTCGCGCGTAAGATACGTGTATATATATATATATATATTATATACGTATTATACGTATATATATATATATATATATTATATACGTATTATACGTAGAAGAGATGTATCCATCATACGCGAGGAGACGCATGTGGCGATTGAGAGACATGTGGCGTCGAGATACCTCCGCTTCGCATGATTATCTGCCCACATCATTCAGCCAGGACCCAGCTGGACTTATCCTTGCGTGGGATATTGGTTTTGAATCTGATAACTGCCATTAAAGCGGCTTTCCACCCGTCGTCCCCGAGCTTGTCCGCGTAATGGAATGTAAGATAAGACGAAAACCGTCTCGCGCGCGGCCTGCCACGGATGCTTTTTGATCGCTTATTTCGTGACGACTACACGCGAATGGCCATTAAACGTTGTTCGACTCGATCGACCCTGTATCTTTCATCTCTCGCGTCGAGAGAGGATTCTCAGTTGACTCTGTGGAATAATCGATTACACGCGCGCGACAATATTTTGCATTCGATACAGACATCATTCCTTTATACTATGATAAAGGTGTGATAATAATAGAATCATATTGCGTCAAGTAAGTCATTAAAAGATGCCTGTAAGCATGATCTATTACAAATAATCTATTCTCAGTCTGTTTGTTGTTAAAGAATGAAGTTTGAAATTTATCTTATCGTTATCTCGGTTTCAGTAAAAAAATTTATTTTTTAATTTTTAATTTGATTAAAAAGAAAAAAAGGGATAAATATTAAATAACTGATATAGTGTTTTATTAGCACTGATATTATGCTGTGTGTGTGTGTGTGTTAAAAATAATTTTAATTTTTTTATTTCTTTCCGTATCTTCAAAATTATTTTATTTTATTTTAAATTATTATTTTGTATCTTATATTCTATCGATTGAAAGATTATTCGCTATTTTGAATAATGACGAGATAAAATATTTACTCATCTTTATTTTTATAAGAGAAAGATATATGATAATTTATTGTTGATTGTCAACATTTGTCAACGACTCTTTTCTATGACGTCTATATAACTCTGTTGGAATTTTTTTGTATAAATCTCGAGATTTACGAGTATAATCGTTTCATTAACATAATCAGATAAATAGAAACACATATGTAGGTGTCAAAGTACTATATCTTTGAAAGCTAAAATTTTCATCGCAATAAATTTTAAATCATAGTAATTTATTAACAATTCCTTTAAAGATAAGACTTTCGTTAACTCTCGATCATTTTTTTCCATCGATATGTTCGTGTTCTTATTATTATACTATATCATCAACGATTTCTACATAGACTGTACTTATTGCGACTCAACTCTTTTATTTCTCATTACGAAATACCTTAAGTCACTACTGTCCAAAATCGTCTATGCCCGAAGGGCCGGCAAGTCATCTAAAAAGAGATTCTTTCAGACTTGAAACTTCGAGTTGTGACAATCTATATGATGGATGGTTGGTCAATCTTCAGTCCAATCTAAATGTATTGGCTCGAGCTGGATTTACGCATTAATGTGTTGACATGTTTTTCTCTATTAAAGTCCGCGATTACATATCGAGTGCGCTATATGTGACGCAACAGAAATGGATCCCATTTAATCGATGTATAGCGAAATAAATTCAATCAAAATTAGTTATCGCTACAAAGATCGTGAAATCTAAAGATATAAAAACATCGCGAATTTTTAACAGTCATCCATGATCTTCATTATAAATGGCCTGTCGGGACTAGCTTGAAGTTGAAGTGTCTCTGTACACGCGGCAATCGCGAGAACGGATCTCGAAGAGCGGGAGCGGTGGGACGAGAGCAGACCACGAGACAAAATTCGACGAGCGTTTCGCGATCTCGGGCGGACCGTACGAGAAGCAAGTGGGCGGAATGTTCAGTCGTCGTGTCGAATCGCGTATATGAGACTCGAGATCCTATCGAGATGACGCACTGCGTACGCACCTGATACCCGACCGCGTGCGCGCGTACGTAAAACGACAGTCGTGCGAGAAGAGAGTTATTTATCGGTTTAGAATACCATTTTAGAATACCACGAGACAAAACTAGCTACTCCGAAGTACTCTGTACAGAATATAAAGAGGTAGAAAGTTGTTTTGAAAAAATTAAAGCTTTGTATTTAAAAATCAAAAAGCTGAATTTTTTACATATTTATACATATTTAGTTTTCCTTAAAAATTAACTGATACTAACTCTTATAAAAAAACAATGTTTTATATTCAACGATCCTATATCTAAAGAAATAAAAATTACACGTAATAAATTAAAATAGCATAGTGGAAAATATATGTATATAATATTTCATATGAAACTAATTTTGATAAATAAAATACACGTTTGACAAAATTAAAGAGAAATGATATCTCAATTTACAGGAATATGACGTTTTGATTAATTTTATCAATGAGTTCTTTCCTTATATTCTCGGCTTCATTAATTCTGCGGTATGTCTGTTCGTAAAAATATGCGTTCTACCAAGCCATTCGTATAATTAGCAACATATTCACAACTTTATCACAGTTTATTACGTCGACGTGCGTACAAAGTCCGCTCCACGCGCTAATTAGGACTTAATACTCGATGAGTTTCTTCCGAATGGGGATTTATGTGCGGCACCAGAATAAATTCACGATTCGTTAGGAAATGCTAATCGTCTCGAGTATATGTACGTGGTAACATCGTGCGTAACCGGTATATACGCTTTGTAGAATTCATCGCTGGTGGTAAGTTTGCAGTGAAAATTCCGTATACCTCCCACAGACATCGTCCAAAATGATCTTAATGTAAAATGCAACTTAATCGTGACAACTTTAAAAGTTTTGTCAACTTAGCAATAAAATTATCGTCAAATCTGTATTACATTCGAGTAAACCAATCGTAAAAGTGATTATAAAAAAATTTTATCAGTCGCATTGTCACATTATACTTATTCTTTAATAATAATAAAAAAATCATTCGATATTGGTACGCTTGCGACTGATTTCCCCGAAATGGAATCTGCTTCTCGGCAATTTATCTGAGGTTGATTTATTCACCGTTGATACCGCGACATTAATCCAACCGAAGTGCGCAAGATTTATGTGCACGCCGCCGGTTCGGTCGTTGCAGCAGCCGAGTGCTGCCAACGCGCGAACAGGAGGATTAAACAAAAACGGGACAGGCTAGCAAAAAAATTGTACAGGTAAGGAAAGGAATCGGTGGTCGGTAGCACGGAGCGCTCGTTACCGAAACGAAGCGGCCACTTGTAATTGAGAATAACGCCGGGCGCAGCTCGGCAGGAGAGGGCGGGAGGGAAATATCAGTGATGGGATTTAGTGCCTTCCTCGAGCAAAGGGGGAGGGTTGATTATTATTTACGCCCGACAGGAGAGCGTAAATCGTTGTACGAAGAAACCCGCAAAACATAAGAAATTCTGCGCCAATCGGCGCGCGAGGCAAGGCTCTCGCGAGCCGACTCCAGGAAGTATCTTCCAATGCAAAAAAAAAGCGAATTCCTTTTTACGGCATCTGCTAATGAAAAATTTGTTCTGCCTCCGGAAAGAGAAAGAGAGAGAAAGAGGACGTTCGATTTTTGCTTCTACGTAATTCTTTGCATGCGTACACGTGTTACTGCATTTCCACAATCAAACAAAAAGTTATGAATTTGCTGAAACTCGATAAAAGTTACGAAAATTTCCACATTGCTCATTTGAATAATTATGATTTATGTCCTGTATGTAATTACCTCCCAACTTTGTGATATTTATCAAAGAATAAAAAAGGCAATGCTATTTCAAAGTTTGACAACTATCAAGTTGCCGTTCAGAAATTATTGTACACTATCACTTTTTTTTATTTATTTCTCGTATCACACTATCACCGTTCGAATTCCGCAGAGCACAACTTCATTAAATGAACTCAGCGTAATAAATCACATGATAAATAGACTTTGTAAGAGACGTTTCCATAGTAAAGTAATTACGTATTAACGTGGCTTCTCCGCGGTCGTGTGTAATTTTCTAATCAGTCGTTACAAATCTCTCGGACACTTCTCTCTACTTTTCTTTATCTTTCTCATTCAACGCACCTTATATCGACGCAATTAAAAAGTGGTGGGCCAATTTTTACCGCTCGTCGACGCATTCCTACTAACTTTCTCGTTAAGTCTTCAGGAGTATGTGCTTAACACTCTACCGGCGATCGCCGTCGATCGATCGTTTCGTAAACCAACCGGGGATCGTATTTCCGCGTACCGCTGAGTTCTCGCGTTCTTATCTGCCGATCCGATCGCGCAAAATTTATCCTTTATCAGCCGGTTACCGCGCCGCGCATCACGCTCTTTTTCGCTTCGCGATAACAGATCGGGATAACGCATCCCGGCAACCGATATAACCGGATGCCTTCCACGCGCCCGAATGACGCGCCTACCACGCGATGTTCTGGCCGATATCAAACGTCGGACTAAATATGGACTGCGGATCACGGTCATTTTTTCCCGTTGCAGATTTACTGAAATGCACCCGCCGCCGTTGTTCACGGCACGGCCGAACGACGCCATTAATTTTATGATATTACCACGTAAAGTCACACCGCCAGTCCGACTGGCCGGTCAACAATGTTAACTTTCGCACGTGGTGACGTGGCGCGCTCGACGAATGATGGAATGTGAGATGTACGATAGATCAAGATACAAGACACGGCAACAGCCATGTGTCCTTGCCACCTGCGCCATTGCTGATTAATTGCCACTGACGCGCGCTCGTTAACCCATCGGTTCTCGTTGCTTTACCTTGATGCTTTGCCTCCTCGGGTATGACAAGCGACAGCTTAGCGAACTCGAATTGCGGTTTGTACAACGCGCCGATAGCAATTATTGATACGTCTCTAAATATCATCGCCGTAACGATCTCCCGGAGTATTCAGACGATGGAAATGACCGAGACAACGACTCGACGCGAACGTTTCGATATCGATCCGTCCGTCAACAGACATCCTCTTTCTTTTACCGAGACTGACGGCACGTCTCGAGTTTTAAGGTAACACAGCTAAGATAGATGATTCATTATAATAATATTCACCTGTCCGCGGCAAAAGGGCGCGCACACGAACGACGGCGAGTTTCCTAAGGCGAAGAAACAGTCTCAGAATGAAGGTGAACAAAGAAAGGCGCGACGGCGGCGGTGCAATAACGTACCCGACTTTAGGGTCGACCTTTATAAAATAATTATGACAATGTAAGCGTAAATACGCATTTAAAGTACCTACACCTGTATGGAAAAAAGAAGCCGATCTAAAGGAGTTGGGGAACGTTAATTACCAGGGTTAATCGAGCTTACCCTTCCTCTTTACCTCTAGTCATGAGCAATCATCCGCTCGCGACGTGCTTCTTTAATGATCGAAGTCGCTCGAATATCACTTGGCGTTCAGTCCGCGATAAGAATCGTTTTGCCATGCGGCGGCGGCGACAGCACGTCAACGGATAAACATACGAGATATTCTGCGTTCTGAAAATAGAAGTCGCCTGTCGCCGTCGATCGAATAAACATTTTACAGAATCGACATTGAGCACTAAACTCAACGCGCACATCCTACATTTTCTTACGTTAGGTTACGTATGTTGACGTAATTCTAGTTGATACGTTCTCACGTAAACATGTTGGAACTTTTTAATACCTAATGTATTATCATGTTAGCTTCCACTATACATACATACATACATACATACATACATATATATATATATATACATATATACATATATATATATATATATAAAACACACGCGCGCGCGCACACGCACACACACACACACACACACACACACACACACACACACACACACACACACACACACACACACACACACACACATATATATATATATACACACATACACAATGGAGAGGATCACTGTCGTTTCTTTTTATAATTGTCAAGGTGAACATCGACCGATCGTTCGATAACCGTGCATACGGCAGGTGTTTCGCGATCTTACAGACGTCAAACCCACCGCGATCGAACTATGAACGTCGAGGGTGGTTGAGAGCTGTCACAATGTAATATAGTCTATTGTCTTTCATTGTAACGCGGTCAGTGGTCGAACCTTGGAGAGCTCGAGTGCACCTGCTGCCTACGAATGATATTTAAAAGCTTATCCAACTATAAATCCCCTGTGTGGTAACCAAAGCATCTCTATATTCCTATTTTAAATTATTCATTTTTCTGCCCGGTTTATATTAAAATTGTACGCGATCCTTAATAATTCAAATTTCTTTTCGAGCTCACTGGCTTGGAACATGAAATGTAGATACATCAATTAAAACAAGATTGCTAGATAATTTAATCTTTGTTAAATAAGAACTCTACTCGCCATACACATTTCAAATATGACAAATATAATTTAAATTAAAATTTGCGTCGTTGAATTTGTAAAAGGTACTACTTAAGGAATAAAAATATCCAGAATAATATATTTGGAAGTTAAGTTTCTTTAAATGTTACGTTATCGCGCATTTTCTAAATGTAATCCCGCGTGTAATATATCAAATGACGTGTGATAGATCAACTAAATTGATAAACGAATGAAGATGTACTAATATCATCATTGCCATTGATATATGCTGTAGATTTGTTAGAAAAGTCGCTAGCAAAAAATCGCAAGAAATTCACTCAAAAGGCCGCTCAATCGACAGGCGCGAGGGCCTGGGTTAATGAACCAACGATCCCACGGGACCTGTGTCTTTCGCAACGTTGCTCGTCCCAGAGTACGCCGAGGCCCACGGCCAACGAGCGGCGCCATTATTAATATTTCATACAGTTTATGGGCCGCTGAGTGGCAGCGCCCGCTCCGTTCTCCGTCTCCCCCTTTTCTCTCCGTCTTGCCTTTCACATCATCCCGTTTTTCTTTTTATCTTATACGTTCCTACTGCTGCCGTGTGTCATCCACGTGAACCTTGCGCATCTGCTGACCCTGGACTCTACGATAAAACTGCATAATGCACATTAGACGGAAACAAATTTGCAGTATCAAATCAGAAGAATCGAATGAATTATTAATATATTTCACCAAGCCGGGTGCGCGCGTTGTGTGTATTAATCGTGTTATTTGCTTCTATGCACTTTTGTCTGCCCGCAATGCTTATTAGTCGCTTAGCACCTTGTTGCTTCCTCCATCTCTTTTGAATGTCTGTATGCGTCACCCCGCGGATTTTTATAATCAATAATGTCTAAGTGAGAAAGATCATAATAAGTGGCGCTTTTGCGGTCATCTCATGCGTGAAGGTAGTGCACTTTGTACCTTGTTATTTTTGTAAAACAATTGTTATTCTGATGTGATCAATTCGCGTATCAAATAGAGCTCCTTCACGAGATTCAATTGCTACCAAGTGAAAAGCCAAAAGACTATCCAGACTGGACTTTCAATTTATATTATGTAATATAATGTGTTGAGCAAAAAACGTATTATTAAAGATAAAAATTATGTCATGTAAAAATTCTTACATTAATTTCCAATGATAATCTTATTCGAACGCAAGCATTCCTGAATCAATATTCGAAACATATATATAGAAACGTATAGCTAAGTTATTTGTTCAATGTTTGTATGTTAAAGATTGATGCAGATAATAATTAAATATATTAATCATATTAATATGTATTAAGAGTAACTAATATAATAATAAATTATAATACAATATATAAATATAGAATAAGTTTAAATGAGTACTGTAAATTCTTACGGATACAAAAATGTCTAATACAAAGTTCGTATATAAAAACGAATACAATAAAAACGAATACAGTAAATAATCTTTTAATCGTTTTCATAATTAAAATGATAAAATTCGTACATCTTTTTATGATCCAAATGAATGTTAAATGCTTCATCTGACAATTATTCAAATATTCATTCATCAGCTCTGAGTGAAAATTTTAATATCTTATTATTATTCAACTTTATTATTATTTCATACAATTTATTTCACGTCCAAGATAAAAAAAAATGTTGAAGCATCATTAATCTTTCACACACTGAGAAAGCGAGAAATCGAAAAATAGGTGTGAATACTTAATTTTATCGTGCGAACGTTTTGGTGAATTATCGAGAAACGAAAATCTTTCACCTCGAATTTACGACACTCTGGATGAATCGATTATATCAGTACTGGATACACTTTCACCAAGATACAAATATTAATCACCCACGATATTTATCAAAGAATTTTTTTCTCTTTGTTTCGACCAAAAAAAAGTAGAAAATCTTAAAAGTCCAATAAAAGCAATACTTCAGCATTAACGTACCATTAGTAAATTCAACACGAGTAATAAAAATTATCGCAAGATTATTAATGTATTGTAATACCACGTTTTAGTGCTGTTGGAAACATAAACGATAATCTCCATGAAGTCGATACAACTGACATCAGCCCATTAAGAACAGTCACAAAAATGTACCGCATTAATTGAATCAGCTGATCGCTACAGTTACAAAGCCATATAAAACCTATTCGCAAGTTGTTTACGAAAGCGGTAAAAGGCTGACGACGAGAGATCTAACGGATCGGTCTGTGAAACGTGGGTGATCTCTGAGAATTACTTGATACGAGCGTTTTGCGGAAGCCGGTCGCTCGCAAAACTGAAAATTTACGTCTCCGCGATTATGCGCCGTAGCTCGTTAAAACGCTCGTGTCCCGCGAGGTCAAAAGTGCAGTTTGAGAGCGCACGTGGAAGATGCGAGTTACCTCGGTAGAGAATGAGAGAGAGAACAAAAACAAGGCGGAAGAGTGGGTAGAGGGGAACGACGACGACGTTGCGCGCGAGAGACCGACAGATGGACCTGCATCGATATGCGTTTTAAGGTGCATGCTCGTGCTGGCTCGCCGCTCGCAGGAGGAGAGGGCGGTTCGTCCCATTTACATTGAAGGCGGCACGCGGAATGGCAGTCGAAGGCACGAAGGCCGGCAGCAATAAATAACGTAACTCCGCCCAAAATATAAATTGAACGCTACCAGTGTGTGGTCCCCCGTACATGGGTGCTTCCATACGTACGTGGAAATACTGCGCCGCATTATGCGTCCGCGGCAGCTACCGATCTCCTTTGGTACCGGCGCGCACTACCGGTACATGCTCCCGACGCGTACGCGCGATCGTGAACGACTTTAAATGCACCAATCTGAGTAACATAGGAGCGCCGCGCTTGTACATAATCGGCAAAATGGAATCTCACAAATTGCCATAATAATAGCTTAGTGTCAATTTCCATGTAGTGGAAATCTTTCTGATCTATCACATTATAACTTATAATTAATAGACTGAATATTAGAAAGAGAGAGAAGTACATAGTAATTATGTCATCACATCTTTACGATTTCATTGTCATCGTCAATTGAAGATATATATTATTATGTATAGCATTGTCTTCTATTACGCTTTATCGATTAATTGGATACGGTATCAAAATTTAATTATCATTTCATGTAATCCTAGTTGCACAATTTACGTAGCTCTTCCGTTAATTATAGAATAGCATTATAGAAATTGCGTTACGCAGAGCTACATTCTGTATAATACAAAGGAAGCTGAAGGGCAATCCTAGTAGTACGCTCGTACGCTCGTCGTATAGAAAACTGACGCGGCGCGGCGGCGACCGCGCTCGTATAGTATCGCGCGATCTATGAAAGAAGAGACAATGTGCTTCAGATCCCATCTGCGTTTCCCAGTTAAATCACTGATCCGTAACCTCCGCGGGGTACACAGAACCAACCATGAAGAACCTTCGGTACTCCTGTCGATCTGATTTTAAGTTCCCGCTGCATCTCGTCCGCCGTACGTAACAACGATATGTAACGGCTAACAATGAGGGCGCATTAAGACGTATAAGACCATATCCTGACTCCCCGCCGGCTTATTGTCTCGGTACAGTTATCGCGACTGTATGCATATGGTTGTATACGCGTGCGTTTGTATCGCCGCTCAGCAAGATGATACGAGTAACAAGACCGCGCGGGAAGAAAAGTAACAACGCGGTACTGTATTCCCTCGCACTCGCGAGTATACATTCGGTATTTAAGTGTAATTTAAGCATATTAATTTATGCGCGTCTGCCGTATAAATTTCTTTGGGACAAAGAGAGAGAGAGAGAGAGAGAATGTTTTATTATTACATCATATTACGCCGGTAATCGAAAGAAGTCTCTATTAGAAGAAATAATAGCTCTAGAGATTACAATTCCAAGAAAAAAATAGAAACTTGTTAAGTCACAGAAATAATTATTTAAACTAACATTGCTTTTGTCTAGCTTGTAATAGTGGCTTTATTATGACTTTAGGTCATTTTTTAGTCACAATCATTATGATATGCTGTAACTCAAAATAACTTGTCAGTGTATGCGAGTTAATCTAAAACTCGTTTCTAGATCGATAATATTAAATAGCAAATTTCTACGAGCAACGATAAACGTGGCATAAAAAAAAAACAATGACGCGATAAGTACAACCCAGAGTAATTAATCCGTCGAAAGTCAGTGAAAAAAAAGCGCGACGCGGCGGATTTACGATGCCGCAAACGACGTCTAATGGACGTTCGATTAAGATGGTCAGTAATTTGCGCCACTCATGGAAAAGAAGGATAAAAGAAAGGGTGCTGCGATCTCTTTTTTTCCACGTACGCAAGTCTATGATCTGGAAAGTGTGGTATTATCCAGTGATAACGACGCAGATGCCTCGTTACAGCGCGCGGTAGCACCGCATTAACCGCGATGGTTTCTCTATCGATGGTTTTCTAAATTACTGTACGCCTTATCCATAACCGAAGCTCCGATTTCCCGAGTCGCGTTAGATGAAGGCTGAAGGACGGTACCACGTCTTACAGGAAATAGTGTGGGCGCCGGGATACGGGCACGTCGAAGGAAGGTGCGGGGCAGAGAATCGTGAATGAAAAAGGGAAGAAATGCAACCGCGAGTTCCCCCAGCGTCCGTTGGCTTCGCCTTAATTGCCTTTCCCGGTTATTAGTCCTCGGACGTGTGTATGTATGTATGTATGTGGTGTGTGTGTGTGTGTGTGTGTGTGTGTGTGTGTGTGTGTGTGTGTGTGTGTGTGTGTGTGTGTGTGTGTATGTATGTATATAATATATAAAGCGTATATATTCGATATCGCGCGTGTACGCACCGTATCTGCGGCAACCGATAAGTGATTCGTATTAAGATCTCGCTGGGCGTGGTGATAAATTACACGGTGACTTACACGCATGCAACGCAACGGCGCGGCGCGGCGCGGCGCATGGCAGCGCGCGCGGCGCAACGCCGGCGCCGTACATGCGCAGCCTTCGGCGAAAAAGCGTCCGCATGAACGTACATACATACATACATACACACACCGTGGACATAAGTGGAGGCTCGCAGATAATTGGATAATCGATTCCACCCGATCCTTTCCAGAAAGCAGCGCGAGAGGGAAAACGCTGATCGGCACGCGGCTACCAATAGCTCGACGAGATTATCGACGATCTTTGTGTTCAGCGAGACAAAGCACGGAAGAAAGAACAAATCGCAGTTGCGAGTTTATTCTCTCAAACGTCCGATGAGAATATTAGCAGCGCGAATAATTGAATGATCAAGTGATTTCTCTCCTACGACTTATATTACTCATTGAAGATTGGAATATCATTAACGAGAGCGAAATGAAAAGAAGTAGTCGCTTGCGCCGCATGAATAACGTGAATAAGTTTGTTGGATCGCCGCGGCTCGGGCATGACAAAGCGACGATCGAGCGCAAAAAATCGCTGCCATTATCGCGTAGCATCGCATTGTCGCAAGAACAAACACGGCGCCATGACTGCACATGACTCGCATCATGACTCGTCCGATTCGCTCTCTCGGCCGCAGGATGTTTAATTAGTTTGGGCGACGAGGAAGACAATGTGAAGGGGAGTCAAGAAGAAGATGGAGAAAGAGAGAGAGAGAGAAAGAGAAAGTGGACTCTTCAGTGTCGTGTACTGCCCACGTCGTGGAGCGCCGAGCTCATTAATAAATAAATTGCCGATGACCGATCGTAAGATGGCGTCATTGCATCGCAAGAAGCGGCACCATCAAGCTGACGCCAAGGCGAGCGGCGGCGATGGTTTTCATATGGCAGGTGCACCGCGTCATAACTTGACGAGGCCTCGACCGGCAGGAGGTACCAGCTGATTACCAGAGAAAGACATAAGCGCCGTACTCGGCAGCGCTATTCCTCCTCTTAACCATCGTCCACCACCATCATCACCGGCACTACCACCTAGTGCGAGACTCGTACTTCACGCGGCACTGCCTGCTGCACAGGCAGCTAAACGTCGGCTAATATTAGATAGCTTTTCGCAAATTTATACTGCTATCTAGCGAAATTGTGTCCTCGTCCCCAGATAGCTTTCGTTCCTACGACTAGAAAATACGACTGGCGACACGTCGACTGCGCGTTAAAACTGACAGTAAACCAATGTACCTTCTAAGAGATATAGTAAAATCGTAACAGTAACCTGCTAATAAAGTTAATCCGTCCCGAATTAATCTCAACCCGTGATTTCTAATTGCATTAGAAAAAGACTTTACTTTAAATTTATAATTAAGTCGTGTATTTCAATTAAATAATTCAAAATTAATATATACATTTAACATTTATGCTCTGAAATATGCGATCGTATATTTTAGATGTAAGTAATAAAAATGTTAGTTATAAAAGTTTCTTTATAAATAACGTATAATATTCTTACGAATAAAATAAGTTTCTGTAAATTCATAGATTTTTACGTTACTATTGTCTGATATCAAGACATCACGATATATTGTAAGAGATTGTAGATACTTCAGATGATTTTGCTATCTTTCTACATTAATAAAGCTCTTGATACAGGATAAATAATTTAATACTTCGATGTAGCTTCACAAAGTTATGTCTGTTGCAAAGCGACATTGTGTCTCGTAAGAAAATATTCAGTTATTGTCACACAGCATATACATGGACAGCCTGCTATTTGCGTAAAATATTTTGTACTGTTTGCCACTAATGTAAGACGGCCTGTTCGGAAGGCGCGACACTGTCGCGTTGTCTCGTAACTCGGAGTTCAGTGCGGTTATATCCGTAACTTGTGAAATTAATGACAGATTTCCTGTTACAAACTGAGAATAATAACTATAGCGACGACTCGTTGTTAAACGAGCGCTATTGGCACCCGGAGCGAGGCTGGCTATCTCGAGGGATCGTGGCATACCTTTTACCGACGCGATAACGCGAGAGATAGCCTCTTTCTCTCGTACGTTTCCGGAAATGCCCGTTTCTTGTATCGGTGGTTTCGTGTTACAACGGGGAGATATGAGCGCCGCCGTAGCGCTGCTCTCTTTTAACGAGGCACCACCCGAAGCGAGACTTACGCTTTACATAGTGTACTCGAGCGCAGGAACGATGTCCCCATCGTTTATAGAGACTGGTATCCCGAGACTGCCGAGAACATCGTTTGAAAATGCTAACCAGACAAGACGCAGGAGCTATGAGTCTTTATGCGATCGTCGCCGCTGGGGTGTATAATTTTTAACGCTGTAATATTTTTAAACTCGAAACTGTGTATTCCTCTAACGTCGTACAGATTGCGTCTTATGGCACATGTATCGTAGTACAAGTGTAAAATTGTCAAATAAAAATTAAATATATAAATGCCAATTAAATTCTATGACATGAAAAGGATATATATAATATTTTATGAAACGAGTTGATTTTAATTTTCTCCGAAAAATGAATCATAAATGTATGCAAAAGAAAAAGTAATATCTTTATACGAAATAATTTAAGATGGAGAAACTAAATCTTTATATAATATATTACGCCCAAAAGTATGTATTTCAATAAATATAAAGTGAAATAAATATATAGAATAAGAAATATACATATACAAAGTATTATAAGTTTTAAGATTAAAAAAAGCGCATCTCGGAAGATTAATCTTTTCAGGATATTAAATAACCTCTACCTTTCTGCTGGAATATTAAATAACCGCAGTGCTTTCTAGATACACTCTTGTCAAACCTTCAAGAGAAAATTATTAAACGTCAAAGCAATAAGCCGTCCGTTCATTATTTCACCGGCGTGCAATGTGCAAATGGAAAGCGACATCGATCGATCTCTCTGCCGATTTCCAATCCAATCACGTAATTTGCCGATCAAGTTGGTGCGCTTTTCGGTGCACGCTCGTAGATCTCGTATCCGCCCGATTTCTAAAGCCGCAGCAAGATTTATGTCATGCGTAAATGGTAATAATTCCCCGCGGAGATTAATTATTCGCGACGCCGAAACATAAGGAGACTTTTCGCGTGTTGCTCACGCGCACCGATCGAACAATCCGGTCGTAGATTACTACCGCGACTGGCGGCGGGCGGTTGCTCAATTACCAGCCCGTCCGTTACTTTATTCGGCGCGATAACATCGACCGAGCGGCCGAGCGGCGAGAATTTAACGGGCGCACGATGGAAAGCCGCGTGATAACCGGCGATTTTCGTACTGAGGAAGCGCGTAGGCGACGCACTTCATGGGCGGAGTAGACGAAGGGTTTTCAATTTGGAGCACCTGCCGGCAAATTGTGGCCTGAACACGCTTCGAAGCCAGCATGAGGAAGGAGAAAGAGAGAGAGAGAGAGAAAGAGAGAGAGAAGAGTGAGGGAGAAAAAAAAAACGGTCGCATTGAAACACGCAGGTACATGGTTCATATACTACAGCGTTCTTTTTTTTACCGAGCGCAAATGATTTCGACCTTATCTCCGAAATAATATTGTTATGTCCCAAAATTGCTCAGAAACGCAGGCAGCCGGTAAATTGTAAAGGGTAATTAGATCTGTTTATTACGTGACATTTTTCCTTGATGTTCTTTTTCCCCCGATGTGTACGGCAATATATAGAAATGCGCGAATGCGTACGTTCTTTATTAGGTGATTTCTGTCGAAGATTCAGATCTTCTGAGTACGATTCGAATAAAGTTCTCTTCGCGGCGATTCGTGCCGCCCACGGATCCTGCGCGCACGCAATTAAAAAGGCCGTATAAATCTGAGAGATTCATCGCGCGAACGCCCTTAAAATTGGATCCAAAGGCCACCTGCTGTTTCGAGGCGAGCACGATGCGCGAGAAAATCGAAAATTTATTTGTAGACAACGAGCAAACATTTATCACAGCCACCGTTCAACGCGACGAAGTAATATTGGCTTCATTTAAAATAGCAAACGTATGGGATATACATAACTGGATATTTTTCCAACAACTCAATCTATAAAATGACAAGAAAAATATTAAGACATCTTTACTAACGAAACAGTTACATTGAAAAATAACAAAACGAAGTGAACTGTAATTTACGATTTCCGGTCAAAAAGAACGTGGTTTTAAAATATCCTATTCATATATAATATCGTTTAAACAATTTATACTTATATTTGTGCTTATGTTTATAAGAAATAAAAATTAATTAATTGAAAACAATAATATTGTGATCGATGGATAAAAAAAATAGTTTTGTTCGTGAGCGCAGCGCTCTCAATTGTGAATTGTGTTCGTGGAAAACCGCATGCTATGAGAGAGAAGGCAAAAGCGACATGTACCATCGCGCAAGAAATATTCACTGCAAGTTTATGCCGCGTCGAATTGGAATCATGCAAACTGGATATTTAATTAACGCCTATAAATCAGCACGTTATATAAAACCAGCTACTCGTTTAGCCGTTCTGTTGCGAATCAAGACGGTGTCACGCGATCAAACCGAACGTACTTAATGAAAATTGCATTTAGCAAGAAAGTTATTTCCGGACGATTAAATAAATTCGATGAAAACGAATACGATGCAACGGTGTTACGTGAAACTTCCGTGGGGATTCATCATTAATTCATTATTTCTTGACCAAAGAGAAGCCATCAATCTAACGATCAATCGAGAATAATTATATTAATGTCGAGGTGACTAATAATTTTATTAATACCGGTCATATTAATAGACACGTTTCCATTGGCATTTTAATTAAATAAGACACGTTATCCGTAATTTAGTAAAAATCATCCAATTCAGTTACTACATTTTTAAATAACTAATAACTTTATTATAAGAGAATTATTAAAAAAAAAATTATAATTAATTTTGTGTAAGTCAAAATCTCACAAGTAGTTCAATAAAAAAAATACAATTAATTTATTAATATTAAATATTACAGCATATCCTTTCTTAGTCCTGCTACGACTATTGTCTGTCTAAGGCCGAAATAACGTACTTATCGTAGGAGGTATATGATATCGCGAACATTTGCGAAGCACGTCCGTTGTCGGCTTTATACGCCGGCGGTAGAAAATGAAACTCGTCATAAAGGAGGTTTAACGGAATCAAGCGCGATTGTGGCGGCGATATATAAATCCTTTTATGTACACACGGCGCGAGTGAAAAACACACGCGCTTAGCCTCTATGAGAGCTACAGAGCATTGGACATTAACGAGAATCGCTCGCGATCGCCGTCGGCTGGGAACGGTACGGGTAATTACATTGAATGACGGTGGTACGCACGTTTCAATGAATTCCGCGCGGCAGTAAACCCGGCGTTAATACGGGACTAAGAGCTCGCTATTTTAATTAACGAGTATCGCGCGACCTCAAAGGATCTATACGTTCTCGATACGCGGACAAAATGTGAATCGTGCGCGTCCAGGGGGGAGGGAGGGGGTATATTTTCCGTCATTACACCTGTACGCACGTACTTGTCGTGTAAGAAACGCCGACGTAAAACCATATATAAGCATTACACCGTGTAGGTACATAGACCGTGTATTCAAGAACCACTCGATATGTCACTGCTAATTCTAAATTGCCAATTACGAAACTCACTCTCGTTTTGTCGATTCATGGAAACTGTAAGTGAAGCTAATAGACGATTCATGTTCGAATTAAATTGAAAGAAAGAACGCTTGTTCAATAATATTTCACAGAAGCTGTAAAACTTAGTTGATCAAATTTAGTATTCGGGATATGCAAGAAGTGTCTTATTTTCCTGCTGTTATATAAAAAAATTTCAAAGTACACATTTTATTTATTATACTTAAATTGTACTTGAGTCAGAATACTTTAGAGCCCCTAAGGATTCTAGAGGTTTCAAATACATTTGACTCCGAGAATGCTCCATATCTATAGAAAATCTTTGCGAAACATCTTTACGTGGTCGGTTACTTCAAAAGCGTCGGTCGGAGAAAACGAGATGCATTATGCCGAGCGCAACATGTAGAAATACCGAATGCATTCCTGTCGCGGCATTAACCCGTCGTGCAACGGTGGATATTTCTATAAATTATCCTGCATGTATGGCGGGTTGGAGCTGGGATATTGGCCCGAGGCTTATTCCTTCCTGGATCAACGCGAAAGCTCTCTTTCCTGAAAGGGCTATGATAATTTAATTGTGCAACCGATAAATGTATACCGACAGTGATTACGGCTGTAGCGTCGATGATAGCGTCCGGTATAATTGAAAAGGTGAACGTATATTCAAAGACATAACTACGAAGGAAACGAGATCAGGATCGTTTCGTATACAATTTGAAATAAGGCTTCTGAAATACGGAAGCCTATTCCCTCTCTATCGGAACTTTTTGGAATTTAACTAATACCAGTCACTATACGCTACGTTAAAATTTAATTAACAATATAATTTTTTCATGTTAATAACAAGAAAAATTAAATGTTGTAAATAAAATCCTTAAACAGGATTTATTGTATTAATAAAATTTAAAAACAATAACAGGGTGTACGCTCAAAATTTGTAAATCATTCCCTGAAAATTCCAGGAATTTTTATCAAAATTCTATCCAAATTGTGTACACATAAAATATACATAAAATTTAAATTTAGAAGTAGAACTTCAAAAATTTCCAGAAAAATCCCTGATTCGAGAGAGCACAGTTTCAAATCCTTTTCAAGTTTTTCTCGGTAGTGAACATCCTGAATAATATAATAGCAATGACTTAATGATCATTATTCTAATTTCTATTGATTTTCAAATATTATAAAAAAAAATTTAATGATGATTTTATGTTGAGCAGAAAGTTACAAAATATTTATATCGCTTCATACTTTATTGTTTATGTATTTTATCTTATTTATGGTTTCTGGCCTTGCAATAAAAGTTCATCAACTTGGAAATTGTTTAAAAATTCAAAGATAAACTCACGTTACTGAACATAATGGAACATAAGTAACGTCATATGCCATATTTCTTTTATAGCTGCCGAGGGCCATGATTACTGTCTTAAAGGCGAGAGGGAAAACGATGGAGGGTGACGCGGCATTGATAAAAAATCGAAGTTAAGCGTCTACATCCGTCTAAAACGCAGCATGTGACGATCGGACGTTCACGCGAGGCATTTACGAGGACAATGGAGACGAAAATCCCGCGAGAAGGACGCCTCCTTATAACGCCAGCTGGTAGTCGCCGTCATCGTCCCCCTCGTGATATACGCGCACGAGGACACGCCGTCTTGAAGGTGGCCAAAGTGGCACCCCTCTTAACCAGGGTTTACGAGGGTGGCTAATCGTGTACACGTCGTGTTTCCGCGCAGTTAGCACAATGCAGCGACAATACCGACAACACGTTGTATACTGACCGCTTGACCAGCCGCCCACCGATCGTTTATCAAACGAATAGCGACCGTGTCTAAACATGGCGCGAGGGTGGCCCCAGGCGCTTTTCCTATACAAGATAGGTGCTAACGACAAGCTTCTACCAGATGCACGTGGTAACAGTTAACCTTCAATGCCGATGCTTACAGACGCAAAACGTACACTTAACAAAAATAACATTTCATTGAAATTTACATTTACATTTACCAACTGCAATTTCATGTTGCATCTTGCATAATATAATAAAGAATAATACGCACAATTATGTGAAGTTCTTCAATAATATTATAATATTAAATATAATTTTTTTATTTGTATTTTATAATAATTGTATTTTACGAAATCATACCTAAAAAAAATATATATATATTTAATAGAATTATAATTTTTTGTTATAAAGACTCTTATTTATTTTTCTGACGTATGCTATTTTTACATTTTTATTAGAATTATAATTTCAAAAAGCCAAATACAATTGTTCCAACTTACAAAATATTTCTTGTGGCGACAACAAGTTATGAAAAAGGCAAAATAATAATTACGCTTTATTATATCATTTGGAAGAAATATTTCATCGTATATCTCCAGTTAAATCGATAATCTAACTGCTCGTTTAGAGACGACAAGGCGCGATACGGCGAGATATAAATCACGAATGCAAAGTCAACTTGTCGCCCTTTCGAGAATAGCAGGGGCCTCCAGGGAGACTAAACGCGGGCGCTGTTATTCGTTTTCGGATGACAGCGGGTCGGCCGCGCGGCGTTCGATACGATCGGGTCAAGATCGGCCAGGAGCCAAGCAGCAAAGAGCCGGCTTGGCTGCCAAGAGCAGAGAACCGAGGGCGCAGCTGCAGCTGATCGGGGCCACTACTCCCTTGCCGGTTAAGTTGGCGCGTGCCATCCCCATGCTACCTATCTTCCTTTTTTCTTTTCCCTCCTTCTGAAAGGTTTCAGGTAGAGGTCTCGAATACGTTGCTGAGTCTCTTGCGTAACGTACATTCTATATGTACCTGCCGCGAAAAAAAGTGGGGAGAGTGATGCGTTCAAAAAGAACGATTCGAGACTTGCACATTGCGTGCTGATACACGTCGAAGTGAATCTTCATCGATCGTATTAGAGCATGCTGCGAAATATTTCGATAGCTATACGTAAAATCCCAATTTAGCTTCTGGCGTTTGCTTTATACAGGCTACTGTTATATCAATGACATATATATATAATTGCAATCACTTATATTAGCTAAATTAATAAATATATATATATATAATTGCAATCACTTATATTAGCTAAATTAATAAAATATTAATTTAATTTAAACTCTAGTCTGTTATATTTAATTTTCAGAAGCTATTCTTTGTGAATTTTATCGAGTAGCTAAAAAAGCAAAACTTCTCTACATAATTATCTACATCTTACATTTATTTTAACTGACTTTAAAATTATCATTTTCATTTTGATAATTGTTCTCTATCCTAAAATTAAAGAAATCTGAAATACTACTCCATGTTATAATAATTCACGAAAAAAGTAAAACACATTAGTTAATTTCAGAAGCAATTCCATTAACATTTTTTCATATTTTATACTTTTTTATCGCATATAAAAAGCAAGATTCTACGTCCTAGCCAATAATCAAATTATAGTCTCATCACGCGAAACGCGTAACGTCTCTGATGCTGTAAATCTAACGGTTCCAACGTTTTTTGTTGTCAAAAGACGCGTGCCAAAATTGAAAGTTTAGTCGCCCGAGGCAAGATGGGGAGTAAAAAAAGCCGGAGCTCAAGCAGAGGGGCAAACAGCTGAGTCGCATTGAATCACGTCGCGTGTGTGCTCAAGGTGTTCGCCAACGGCTCAGATTCGAATTCAACGTGCAAGAGGATCTTGTCCCGTGCCTTCCTTTCATAACGCTTCTTATTATGCTCCCTACTAAGCCTGTCCAGGAGCCGGAATTTCGGTTAGACTATCTCCTACCGCCACCCCGGGGCGGGTGTCTTCCTTCGGGATGACTCAAGGATCCACGTGTCGTACGCTTAATATACCGTGACTTCTGAATAACGTACCGATCTGGTACATTAACCCTAGCAGAGAGAGAGAGAGAGAGAGAGAAAGATAAGAGTTGATATTTACGTTTTACAGTTCTTAAGTAGCATCTATGAAATTTACACTGTCATAAAAGCTTCTTAACGTTAACATAAAGCTATGGAGCATACCTTCTGATACAATCAAGATTAGTATCCGGGAAGCTAATTATAATTCAATATTTTTCATATTTACATATTTCATAATTTATAAGTACTCAATTCATAACTATTCATAGCAATATTAACATTTATTATAGTTGTCCGTGTATATTTTAACTGTTTTATCGCGTATATTTTTTTCTCCTATTTTTGTCCATATCGTCTGTAACTCAGACGACTTCCAAAAATATTCCTCTCCTAATCTACTTATATTTCGTCGTCTGCGTGGGAACGTGCCCACGCGTTCTCGTGCTCGTCCACAGCGTCATTTGGGTTCAATTAATAGGAATGTTGCCGTCCCAAATATCCACGCGGATATAATCGAAATACTGCGTTCCCTCGTCGTCAAAATATATATGCCCGGTGTAAACTCATGCCAATCAAATTTATAGCCGCGCGCGACCGCTCGCTAACGAGAAAGAGGTACACACGCAGGATAGGTGAGAGAACGAGTAGGCGAGAGATAGAGGCTAGGCGTGTTCGAAA
Organism: Solenopsis invicta; assembly: GCF_016802725.1. Lineage (NCBI taxonomy): Eukaryota > Metazoa > Arthropoda > Insecta > Hymenoptera > Formicidae > Solenopsis > Solenopsis invicta. Next base: position 8,441,685 of record NC_052674.1, on the reverse strand, counting down.
TACGCGCATGTAACTGGATAAGATAGCGAAAGACGCCTAAGAATCTGATTTAATTTTCACCGAGCGGGCGACCAAGGTGTACACCTCTTACAACATTGTCTCGTGAATATGGTAATCGCTGAAATAACGTCAGAGATATTGGTTCGTAAAAAGAAAATATTCGCTACACGACTAGTTTGAATTACCGGTGAACAGTTATCGATGATTGTCGCTAATGCTAGCTATCACTCTTGCGCCTCGTCCTGCTACACGCGCGTTCCGGATACATTTTGCTAGTTACGCGTCGCGGATTATCTACGACGAGCGCTCTGATTAATTGTCTGAAACGACTAGCATCGAAGGTATCGATCCACGCCACACTGTGCGCCCGAGATCCCGCGTTTAAACTGGATCTCTCGATCTCTCGCAGTCGCTTCCGAGATGCAGATAGTCATCGGTAATTATCGTTGGACCTTCGATAACCCGCGGATAAGCGGAAACGCCGAGGCGATAAGGAAACGTCTAGGCGCTATTCGAAAATAATTTCGAATAACGGATCGTAAACAGTTTACGTGTCGTGGTTTTAGCGCGCGTCAGTTTACCGGGTGGGGTTTATCTCCGGTTTTGTATTTCGTTCGATTGTACGGATCGCAATAAAGTATCTGAGATGTAGAGAAGCGTACCCGTTACTAATCGCAATAACTCGCATCTCAGATGCCCCCGATAGTACAACGGTAAGTAGGCATTCCGGCATATGTGAGCGATAATAAAATAGTAATAGGCACGCTTTCCATTATTACGTCGACCTCCGGGCGGATCTAGAAGCCTGCTTTCCGTTCCGGGGAGAGAGAGAAAGAGAGATTCATTATTATGCGCGGGCAGAGCAACCTGCGCCGATGCTCCCGTTTCAAGGAACAAACCAATCTCTCCCTTTTCACTCTCGATTCATCCTTTTGTACCTGGTTGGCCCATTTCGCGAGGTAAATGCACTCGCGGGCCGAAAATCGATAGCGCAGGTAGCGTGGCAGATGCAGCTTGAACCCTCGCGGATGCCGAAAATGAAACGAAAGGGAACGTCTTCATTCTATACGTTCTGGAATCTCTGGAAGCTCTTAGCATATTTATTCAACGTAAACGTCGTCAAACGAATATAATCGTCACGAAAAATTGAATACATTTCCGCACGGTGCGCAGGTGGTCGCAAAGATGCTTTCCGGTTTGTCTAATGCAAACGATGTAACCGGATTTCCTTCCGGAAATCACATCAACCTCTTTAAGCACAGCTTCTTCTTATGGCAAATTGAATCACAATTTAATATTTTATGTACTAGTCCAGATTTAACATTTTATATCTTTGGAAAATATACATACTTGCAAGAAGAATATTAGTAAATAATTTCTTTTTTTAATAGAATTTTTAATAATTTGAAAAGACTCGCATACGATGAAATTAGAAGATGGATAAATTTCAATCGAGAAATTTTGTGATTAAATTTTCAATAATAAAACTCATCCTGCGTCACAGCAAGACCCGTCGTCTTTTTTTTTTCAAAATCGAACGCGACGGAGCACAATAGTCTCATCTCGTTCTTACGAAAGTCTATATCGTAATACTGTCTCGGCACGTCGAAAAGCTATCGACTACGTGCAGCGTCACGGCGTTAAAACCTGCACGCGGCGGCAATACTCCGTTTATAACCGTCCAATCAGATCGGGATATTATCTCAGCAATATATAGCGACGTGGCCGCCGATTGGAGCAAGCCCACGCACCGTCGTCTCATATGCATATCTGCACGCTTAATAGTTAATGGTCCGCCTTGCCGTTACGTCGCGCTTCCCCACCTTCTTCAGCTCGCCGTTGCCCCCCCTTCAATAAACACGAGTACGCGACGACGATCGAGATCGATATAATCGAATCGGCGCGCTATCGGTGGACCACCATGTTACCGTCATTAACTTCATTATGCGGAGTCCTGGCGCGATTCTGTATTGCGAAGATAACGCGCAGAATTGCTCGAAACAATTCCTTTAATTGTTGTTTACCAAATGTCTGCGCTCGCAACACCAGATTACATCTTTAATCTTATAATAATAATGATTGTAATAATGATTTAATTTTGGAAACTTTTGTAAACATATACGCGGTTAGAAAAATAAATTCTACAAAATTTCGTACTGATAAATAACATGTATAATAAATTATTAGATTTAGAAAGAAAGCAAGAATCGCATCTCGAATGTATAATAAGCGATGACAGTTATAGTGAAAGCGACAGTATATAAGTCCTAATCCTAACTTCGCAACTGGAGATTCTGATTCAAAGGGCTAATCCGGCTTCCAAGCTGTTCGCTCAATCAACGCTTAAGCTACCTTAACCCTGTTGAGAGCTGAATCCAGAAATACTGACGATGGTAAAGCGGACAAAGCAAACGCATTAAGAGAAAGAATGCACGTGATGTATGGATATCGAATTTAAAATTTAATTTAATTTAAATTTGTTCGTCTTTAAACGATTATATTGTGTATGAATATTTCAGGAATTATATTGGTGATTTGTTTGTACCGCTTATAAAAATCAATAAAATGTTCTTTTTATAGCTATTGTTGCTTGTTATTTAAGTAATATTTAAATTCGCGTTAAACATCGCATTGATCGCTTTTAATGTTTCGCTATTTTGCAACGGGTTAAAGAGCCAAAAGATCGAGTACCTGTTTCGGTTGATTTCTCACGCGTGATTTGCGGCCTAAATTTATCCGATTCTCGACTTAGCAAAATGTTTGTGAATACAATCGCTCGTCTCGGTAACATCGTTCAATGTCCAACGGTACAAGGCCTGATGGCTAAAACATGTTCGTTGTCATGAAAGAAGTTAGATCGTAGATTGCGTAATTGGAATACTGTTCAAATAAAATCAAACGAACGACCTAGAGAAGTTCAAACATTTCGTAAGATAACTGGGCAAATACAACAATTATTTTGAATATATATCAATTGAATATATATTCGTAAATAAAGATGTCACAGATAAAAATTCTTAAAATAGCTTGGACATTTAAAGCAATGCAAATCAATCATATAAAATAGTTAATTTTATAAAAAAACGTAAGAGACAAATACCGGCGAGTTTGAACCATCCCCGAAAAAAAATAAGTCATACGCGAGAATTTTTACAGCATCAATATTGATTGGACTAATTCTATTATAAAAAGATATTTCTCAAGCATAGTCAGTGTGTTAGACGTCATAAAATTTTATTCAACATATATATTACGGACAAGGTGATTAACATGTCTACAGATAATGAAAAAGATGGAAATTCGAGTTATTCCGAGAATAGAAATTGAGAAAAGGACTCTGTCTCTGCGTGACGTCTCCTATATATTATACATTTTGATAGCTGCTTTATTAGTTTGTAAAACTATCACCTCTAACGACGTCTATAATATCAAAATGAATATGTATATTATTCAAGAAATATTGTATTAAAGCTGATTTTAGAATTTTTTACATAAATTATAATAAAGTAAGAACAAATTCACAAAAAAAACAATTTTGCTGAGATACAGATCTGAAAATAATTATGTTGAATCATTTAAAAAATCGTATCGAAACTTGGTTGTTAAAATGTTTAAACTGTGCTACATAATTATTTTAATAGCTCAACATAAAATTATTTTTTTTTATCTATATTTGGCAAAATTTGTAGATACTAACAATAAAATTTTCCTTTTCGTGTAGTAATACAATATATAAAATTATTTATTATAAATTCATTTTTGACTAAAATTCTTGTGCTAATTATTAGAAATTAGCAATTTACTAACAAAACATTTTTTTAGTAAAAATTTTATATCATAGTTTTTGTGTTTTTGTGATAGTAATAGATTAAATTACAGAATGTCCCAAATTTGAATTCTTACTGTTTATTTCACACATATTTGCATTACTGTCGCGTAGCACTTGAAAGAGCTACAGAAGTAATTAACTTTTTTGACAGAAAACACAATGTGGCGCGTCGCGCGCGCGCGAAACTAAATTAAATTTATTAGAAATATCTTTAGCGCAGACTATAGTCGTTCTGCATATAATTCCTAGAGGACATTCTTATTATTCCGAGGGCAATTATAATCTCCGATGCACCGTGCCGTCGAGGCTATATTAATTCGCGACGCCGTCTGAGAATGTCTTGCGTATTAACAGGGGCCACTGGACTCGCACTAGTCACAAATTTTAACCGATGAAAGCGTCGGTGTGTGGGAGCTCAGTCCCTAGAAGTTTTAATTTAGATATGGAATAAACAATCCTTTTATCAAACCAATTTTTCTTTACAGAAATTAATAGCAGAGAATATTGAGCTCTCCCATGAAAATTGTAAGAAAATCAGTATTTATATTTTAATTAATTAAAGATATTATTGAATTCCAAACAGTCGGATTCAAGATTAATCGATAAATAAGGATTGCGTGTTAGAAATATGATTTAGATGCTCGTTAAGATTAATTTGACAAACGATGGTCCCTTTTTTATAATGCGGTTTTATAACAATCTTGCTATAAATTATTTGTATTTCACGGACAAACGAAAGGACGCCCACATTCCAATCAGGAGATGTAAAAATACTATGTATCCTCTTCGCGCACTAATAAACTATATCGTTGTGATAATATCGCGATAATACGACCTCTTTCGTATGAAAAGAATGGATCTATGAGATGTATTATTTATCTGCATTATAGATCCACTTTACTTCAGATAAAAAAATTATTTAATCACTCACCGATACGATGTACTGCGGCGTTGAAGCACCATGTTTATCTGTAAAATAAAAATATATAAACAAATTATAGTTACGTCAAAATAATTTCAAAAACTAATTAAATAGATATTTATTAAAATAAGTATAATATATATTGCCCCAAAAAAAATTTTTTAATATAAATATTTGATATAAAAGTCTTTATCTCAAATTCTCCTTTAAATAATCTGAATAAATAACTCAAATAAGTAAGATTAGATGATTAAATTCGTAATTAATTAATATATGTAATAAAATGAGATGCAAGATTTATTCTTAAACTTCCATCCTCCGTCGATTCAGTTCTTATTTCGAATAAGTAAAACTAGAAAACCAAAAACGAAATATGTCCTTCGGCAAGCTATCGTTTTGATGGGCTTACAAATCGCACGAATCGATGCTCGATAAGAATTCGTAAGAAACAATCGCCTTTAGCATTTCCTACCACTCGTCGCTGTCGTATCACGAAGAGTAATGCAACGATGCGCTGAGCAGCTCGCGCCACTACCTGCCTGCTCGACTCTCGGCGTACGAATGGTTCAAGGTAATCGCATAACAACATACCGTACATTACCAAACAAGCGTCAAAACATTAAACATCGAGCTTCATGTATGTCAACAAACCCGTCACTTCGAAATATTTAATGTATTAGGAAATACGAAAATGTACAATGAATAAACATACAATGCTGCCTCTATATTTTGAAATATTATTTGAAATATTTCTAACTATTTTCAGATAATGCTTTTATTCCATATTTTGTGCTTTATTCTTTATATATATATCGTCTGTGACGGAGATATTGTTTGAATTTTAATTCGATAAACGTATGCTGCAAGCCAATCAACGAGTAAATAAATTACTAATTGCAAATTTTATCAGTCACGTGCAAATTATAATTACAAATATTAAACCTTTGTCTTTTTAATGAAAATTTGAATGGTTGATTATTAACTCTGGAATCTAATCTAATAACTGACAGTTATATTATAAGCCATAATTCTCAGTACACGTTGAGTCGATCGGGTTTGCGACTAGCAGCATATGGCTCGAAGGCGTCTTCTGTCAGACTGAAAGGTACATCCATTCACGCGAGTCCGGATAACGCGAACAGGATCTGAAACGCGTCCGCGGACTATGTCGCCAAGACATTATCGTTCGTCCTTCGCTCACTCGCGACTATGGTCCAGGAACGGATTGAGTTACCGAAAAAGCCATAATCGAGGATAGTGAATATCAAGTGTAAAATTAATAAGAATAAAATCTAAAAGTCATTTTAAAATTTAGCACAAAAAATAGAAAATTCTTTACTCTTTAATATAAATATGAATTTCTTTAACAGATTTTATAAAATTAAATTTATATCAATTCAAGCCTTACTTAAAAGCTGTTTTTCATTTGTTTGACATTTATAATTTTATATAAGTAACAGTTTTTATTTTAATAATTACTTTTACGCAATTTGTGTACGTTATTTCTACATTTGCAGATAAAGAATAATTATTTCGATAAAATTTCAGCATGGGTATGATCTCTTGTGAAAATTTTCTTATTCCGCCCCTGCCACGTCCTACGCGGCTTGTCTCAATCGGATGACCATCCGCTTTAATAGTGGAAGCGATAGAAGTCTTGATACTTCTTTTTTTTTACCTGGGTGCACGATACGCCCTTGTCTCGTTAGAAGGCGTTTTCATACGAGAAGGAAAACCCGCTCGCAACGTGTTACGACGGATTATACAGACGTGTGTCGATGTCGGGGATATTCACGCGATCGTTAGTGTCGAAGGTGGCTTACGAATGTCTCTCGAGTTGACTTTAAAGCGTCGATAAGTTTCGACAAGATCGTAACGCTAACCATACATTGGCCCTGATTCGCTTCCGCTTTACAATTGCATAATCCAATTAAGCTTTGCCATTTAAATCGGCAAGAGCACACTTAGCCGTGTTTTTCTGATTAAAAATAAAGCATATTATGAGAAGTTACGTTTATGGTCTTTAGATAGACTTGCATATGCTCCTCGATAAAATTAAAGAAAATGACAAGAAAATTATTTGTAATGAGTAATCAATGTAAAATATTTATAAAATATTAGAAATTCAAAAGTTTCTTTCTAACGTAATTATTTTATGTTGCGTATTATAATAAAGTTTTTAATACCCACGTATTTACAAAGAAAGAAGAATAATGAGTTAAATGTAGATGACTATAACATATAAAATCAATAAAATTTTTTGATATTTTATGTACAACTTCTAAATAAAGTTCTACTATTAATACATAATCAATCATTAGATCGTCTTTGTCACTAGAAAACGAAGAAGTGTATACCTTACAAAAACGCAAACGCAAATCGGCGAGGGTATTAGACCGTTTTTCAATGAAAGAGGCGAGCTCCGAGATGCAGACTCGTTTGCGACATCGTTGATCGAACTCCTTGATCCCTGGCTTAAACTGAAACTGCCGGCCAACTAAATATGCGCGCCACTACTATGCAAATTTATCGAGGTATGCATGGCGTGCACGATTTCATTAACGTCCCGCACCGGTAAATCGTACGCACGATGCGAAAGCATCTGAATATTTATACTTAACGCGCGCGGAACGTATAGACCGCGCTTCTCTCCCTGCTGAAAGCCGTTATTATAATAATTCAAATTCGAAATTCAAGCTCGTGTAATGCAGAAGCAGCTGCTGGGTTACAGAGAGCCATCGTAAAAATTATACCAGATTGTCGTTTGCAATAACGTAAGTTATGTTATCGCGGGAAAGAAACGCCACGCTCCTTCTATAAACGACTCTCTCGTCTTCAACGTCGGAAGAGGATCGAAGAAGTCGCTCATGTGGAACCGTACAAAATCAGTGTATCGAACATGTAAGAAAATACGAGACAGCTTGTCATTATTATTCAGTTAATACATGATTTAGAAATAGAATTATTTTTGCAAACGTACCAGAACGCGTGATAAAATGTACCTTATTTTCCTAGCAAGGTTTAAAATTAAATTTTATAGAAATCATTTAAAACTAATATTACATAAAGATAAAAAAACTAATAAAATAAAAACAAAAGTCCTTTCCTTAAATAATTTTCCCCTTCCTTAAGTAATTCTTATTAATTTATCTATAATGTCCATTTCCATTATTGCTTTAATTATGGGCTTTTAAACGTTTGTAATTATGACAAAATATTCAATAGACTTATCAATAAAAAATTATTTCCACATAAGTCCAAGAATCGACGAATAAAAGAAATAGTTCTCGGTAGATTTCGCATTATCTTTGAAGAATGTGCGTTTTTGAGGGATTTTTCGACAAGATGCTACCAGTGCAAACGATCGGATACGAGGGGGGTGATACAGGATCCTCCGTGTACCTACTACCTACTACGAGCGGCAGATATTAGTAGGAGGCGCGCGCGGAGTAGTAAGCGAGCGAGGGCCGATATTAATCTACATCCAGTGCCGCGGCGAGGGACGGCCGGGCATTCATCATCTTTATTTTAACCACACGACGCGGGCCGGGCGGTATATCTGCTCCGATCTGCACTAATAACATTCGCGTTATGAATGGCGCGCGCGATCCCTGAAACACCGCGAGCATTAATTCGCTGGGCGAAGGAAGGCGCGTCGAAAATTGCAAGCGGCGACGATGAGGGCGGGGACGCTCAGCAGGGAGAAGAGGAAATCCCGACGGGCACGACCGCGAAGAACTTTGATTGGAATGCACGCGAATTCGCTGGTGAGACGATTTCGATCTCGAGACCATATGAGCTAAGCGAATCTAGTTTGCATTTTAACTTAAAATTAACAAGCCAATCGTGTAAAATAATAATATAAAGATTTGTTTGAAGATAAAAAGAATTTTGTAGAATATAAAAACTTTCTTCTATATATAGTATCTCATTGCTAAAATATACGTACATTTCAAAATTAAATAAAACTTAAAAAGGAAAATATACCTAATATTTTAAATCAATAGAAATTAATATTTTAGAAATCTATACAAACTTTCTGTATTAAAATAATTTTTCTATAAAATTTAATGTTTCCAATTAGAAAACAGCAGCTTATTTCATCAATAATCTAAGAATAATTAAAAACGGCCAAAAGTACGGAAAATCCGAAGAATAATGAATTACAAAACAGCGGAAATTCAAAAGAGAAAACACAATCTCGAGGTTTCGCCAGGTCGTCTGCGAACAACTACCAATCCTCCCTTCATTAATCTGCCGTTATCCAGCAGATAGATCGGCGTCGATAGAAATTTCCGCAAACGAGCGCGCGCTGTCTTCGAAACGGCGGCGCGGCGACGGGCCGAGCTCGTCGATCCGGTAAAATTAGACGCGGACGCGTGTATTAACGTAACTGCGCCGAGGTTAATAGTTCGAAAATGTGAATTGCGTAGATACGGCTGGGTCCGTTTTACCAATCGACGATTCGTTAATGGATTCGATTGTCGTTATCAATGAGAATGGTCGGTGATCGATATCTCTCCCATGTGCTCCACTAGTAAGCAGGATATCGGGGCTACTCCGGCCGATCGGTCGTGACAACGTCAATCGTTGTAAAATATCGTTCGCTGTACCTATGCGGCTGGTGTTAATGAGGGGAATAATCGAGTCGAGTTCCAAGCAGGAAGGCACACGCCAGTGGATGCAGCGAGGCGTAGACGAAGAGGAGGAAGATGCGAGAAAGGGACATGGAAAGACGCGGGGAAAGAGAGAAAGAGAGAATACGTTGAATAAGAGCGCGGCTAAATTAGTCCGGAGAAAATCGCGCGATCTATTCTGCCTCGCGGGGCTTTCTTTCCTCGCACCAACGTGTCCCGAAATAATTGGCAAAAGAAAACCCTGGACTGCCTACCATTCCCGACGGACAATGTGAATTATTCGAGTTGGCGGCGTGGAGAGAGCAAACGCGCTCGCGAACGTCGTCGACCGCGTACCAAGTCTCCTTATTGCACCGCGTATGTACATCGTGGTGCATCGCAAAGGCAATGAACGCTATTGAGTGGAAGTCGCGTTGTCATAGATCTCATTGAAAAAGAGAAGCTGTGAGACTTGCGAGGGTGGACGAACGCTCAAGTCTGTTTATTCGAATCAAATGGAATTTAAATCTTCAAATATTATTAAGCATTCTCGAAGGCAAATTATATTATTTTCTTTTTATGTATTATTACTTTTATGTAGAATATATTATTTTCATTCTATTGTATGTTAATAATTTACACGGGACTTTAACGAGCTCTATCTCTCCTATCCTTTTTCCAATTGCTATTATCCTAATTTTACTGTAATTTTATTGTATAACGTATTGTTATCCTTGTACATGTGTTGAGGAAATATATATTTTACAGAAAACAAAAATAGTGTACAAACTCGAACTCTGAAACATGAAAATAAAATGACAGATAAATTAAGGCAAATAAATTTATGTAAACTTTCCCCCCAATGGCTTTGGCGTATGAAATGTTCCATGCATTTGGGATGCTCTAATTAAACACACGCCACATAAAACAATGCAAGTACCACAGAGATGGAATCTCTCGTCCGGAATGAAAAAGAAAAGGAGTTAAAGACTTCACCCCGCGCCGTTGCATCCGAAAGAAAGGCAGCCAGCAGGCTGGCTTTTGTTCTCCAAGGAGAGAGGGTCAGATCTGCTCGTGGGTTTGCGTGCTTGCGGTAAATGAAGGGAGCGAAGCGCCGCCGATGGAGAAGGAAAAAGGATGAGGCGCGACGAAAGAAGGAGAGAATATGTGGAGGAGATAAAAGAGATCAGAAGGCGGTAACGTACGTACCGATGTGCGAAAGCTCAGCATGTTCTCCTTTTGCGACGAGTCGACGCGCATTGTGACAATCTCCTCCTTCTCTCGCTACCCCCCTTTTACGACTAACGTGTATTACGAGGTAACTTATTTTAAGTCAGCAGTCGTGTAAAATTAGGAAGAATAATGGCAATCGACAAAAGGACGGAAGAGACGGAGCTCGTTAAAGTCCCGTGTAAATTATTAACATACAATGGAATGAAAATAATATATCCTACATAAAAATAATAATAAAACGAAGACAATATATTCTACTTCGCAACAACTGTTTAGATTAAATTGTATCGATATAAATATATATAGATTTCAATATAAAATAAAAAGATCATAATATTAGATTACTCTTTGCAGTATGAGAGAAAGAGAAAGAGAAAGAGAAAGAGAAAGAGAAAGAGAAAGAGAAAGAGAAAGAGAGAGAGAGAAAGAATTGTAGTATTCATTAAATTAACAAACAATATAAACGTAAAGAATGTAAACTCTTAACTTTCCCGCACATCTCACAGGGGAAAAAAAAATAACGTAACTTAGAAACTGAAGTACTTTTGTGAGGGAAAATGATACCTAGATCGAAATAGATCGCCGACCCACAATCCACGCAGCCACCCTGGTCAGTTAATCATCTCGTCTTCGACGCAATTATCTCAAGTGGGCGCGAGATCGGCGAGCGCGATTCGCACGAAGGCGTGCATACGGCTTCTGTTCTCCTTTGGTTCTATAACTGAAATCCTGTCTTACTCTTGAGATGATGTTCGATCGAGAGCGGAACTATATATCATAGCACGATCATCTTTCCGTAAATCAATCGACAGGTGTACACTTGAAAATTTTAAATCCGAGAGAATCTGAAGGAAAAATTTTCTCTCAAATATTCTAATAATTTTGTTACTTTTTTTAAAATTTAATTTTGGATTAAATTAAACGCAAATTTTTCAAATGTCTTAATGGTAATAATTTTGTTATGACAAAATTAATTCGGTTTATTTGTTCTAAACGAAACCATCAGAAATTAAAATGATAACAAACTATACAACATTTAAGTGTTAAAATGCGTTTCCTAGAAGAATGACAAATAAAATACATGATGAAAACTTATGTGTTGTTAGATTTATTATCTTACTGCTGAGAGCTAAGTATTCTTTTGCGATCCAACGCATGTCACATGACATCAAGCGAAATACTTGGCTTTTAGCTTACTCACTCTGCGACGTGACATTGCATTTCGAAACGAAAGCGTTGGCGCGAGATCTTACAATTGTTTTGTCTTCAGATTGTCCTTCCTTGATGACTACCGCAGATTTTACTGTCTCTCTTTCGTTTTTCTTTTTCATCCACGAATCCCCCCCCCGTTTGATACTCTTCTCCGGGAGAAGAACCCGAGCATTTGCGGATAATTTCATCCTTTCTTGCTCCATTTGTTAATTCGACGATGAGCTCCACGCAATGAGCGAAGAAGAAACGTTTCTCAGAGACTCAATTCTACCATTGGACAGTATTATGACTACATGGTTAATTAATGTCCCGGATTATGTTCTGCCGAGGTACTTCTTCTTCCAGTCCGTTCCTTCTGATTTAACCGCAAATTATAATTCTCCCGCGCTTTTGTGCAAGAGACAAATCCGTCGGACATTTCATTTCTTATTGCGCGTGCCCAATACATCTTCGCGGAACGAAGTTATTATGGCATGATTCCATCTTTAAGAGCACTGAGAGAAATACAACAAGGACGATTCTTCTTATTCCCTCTAACCACGCGAGTTATACAAAATATTAATATTATGAATTGTAGAAATTGCGCTATATAACCGAGAACCATTGCAAAGCGAGAAAGCAGCGGTTGTACATGGCGCATCAATTTATGTGACTTTACCGCCAACATTTGTCTTCGTGATACTATTCCATACACTTTGTGAGACTAAATTATCATAGAACGAAGAGATAGCAAGCGGAAAATAGAGAATGAAACACAGTTTAGTTGAAAAGTAGGTAAACTGTTTATACTGACGGAAAGATCAATACTCCTTTAATTTTAAAAAATCTGGAACAAACTTTATAAAAAGATAGTAAAAGAATATTAAATAATTAATAATAGAAAACATTCGTTCATTATTTTAAAACGTCATAATATTAATCGTGGATGTCTTTGGCAATTCTTCAGATCTCTTAAAGCTTCATGCTCATATATTAATTGAATCTGTACCAGCCGCACGCATACATAATCGAGAATTTTATCGATATTGCGACAATAAAGATCTGTTACCCCAACAATAATTCTAGTCCAATCTTTAAAGCTAATGTCCATGTAAATCATAACGGACCGTCAAGCCGCGCTCACAAAGTCTCAGTCGTCGTGCGAGTATAAAACAGATATTGCCATCGCGGTCGGCGTAAATTGTGTTTCTCAGCCGCCACCAACTTCAGACACAAAGGCAGCCTACGGTAAAACGTACATTAATCAAATCCAAGCGCAAGCGTACATCCAGCACAAAGAGCTAATTGAGATTTCTGACCGTTACAGTATGAACCAGTGACCTTGCGCCTGTTGTTTAGTACTGATTTACGATTATTTTCAATGAATCTATCTCATGCGTATAATATCTGCGAAAATCAAGAATATTGTCTTCGTTTCAATCAGCTATTCGAGAAATCAGTTGATTAAAAACTTTTTCTTTTTCGTTTATATTAGCTTTCCTATTAGCACTCTAACATTCTCAAATTCTAATATAAGCCTCTTAACGAAAATGATTTGTCTCACATTCTATAATTCTCACTTCATTTATTCAACAGTTGCAAGAATATTGAACTCACATATATTTAAAAAAATGTAACTTTATTAATACTCCAATTTTTATTCAAAACTAAAATATCGAATTCCTATATTATAATGGCAGGATATGATAATACTTGCTCCTTTTCCCGATACGATTTTCTGTTATCGATCTCGTCTCGACTTTCGCACCTCATTTGCACGAAATAAGACTGACCGACGACGCCCTTACTCACGTACACACGTTGTCTACGACACGTCTGACACGCATCAGGGCAATACGGCGCGCGTAGACGGTCGCTGTTGTCGGTATCGCACGCCCAATGCGACGCAGCCCGAGCGTGCATAATGCGTTAGTGCTAAATTTACGTTCTGGCGACGCGAATCTAGACGTACGTAGGAGGAGTCCGCCTCTTGCTCTCTCCTTCTCCCTATTTCTCTACCTCTCTTTCTCGCATTACGATTCCCCTTCGCGACCCGCCATTATCACTGTATCTTCTCTCTCTCCAACCTCCTTCAAACTTGTCTCTTCTCGCATGTGTATATTCTCTTTATCCTTTTCCTCCTTTCTTCTCTCTTCCTTCCTCTTTCTCTCTCTCGCACACTCGCCTTGCGCAAGCTGCCGACGGTGTTGCCACTTGACTGGCGATTTGTTACTCGCAACCATACGCGATGAATAATTGCGACGTCACGCCGCTAAGGCGTAAGACGCGGTTTCCACGTTGGCGACGGAATCGTTTCCTACACGGGAACGACGACAGCGACGAAGAAGACGACGACGACAACGCGACGACGATGACGCCGATGAGGGCGTCCCTTATATGCGAGAATTACGGTCGGCGGCTGCTGACGTCTGCTCCGATCTTAATCCTCTAACTTTCCATCGATTTATTTCATATATGTTCTCTTTCGAAAGCAAAAGCTGTATTGCTTACGACGGCCTCTAACGCTTGCAGCAAATTCTTTGAGCAATTTTCTACTTTTTTCAAAGCCATAACTTGATATTGATATCGCATGATAGCCGTAAGTATCCTTAATATCATATTTCTTACAAATTACGCCCGGGGGTTCTTTCCAGTGCTACTGTGTGTCTCTCTTATTATATAAAAATATCTTTAGATAGCGAATCTAAGATTTATATCACAATCATTTTTGTGTGCTTGTGATGGCGCTAATAATACGTTATAAACCTGCCCACACGAGAACGGGATCGGAAATTACTCATTTGCCATGGACGGTAGTTAATTTGTCAAAATTATATCGATATGAAATTTGAAGAGTTATGTAGTTCTTATATTGCAATTTATACATCATGCTACCAGTGCATTTTAGCTTTAACGATGTAAGCGTAGCTCTCTTTCACTGACATGAGTATAAAAGATTAATAGATTGCATAGCTTTCTTTAATGTTTTTACTCATTTCATTCCGAGTCTTCTAAAATGCAAAATTTTTTTTATAATAAAGATGTTATTTTCATGAAAACTAAAGATGTTTTTAACTGAAGTTCATTAAAATCTAATCAAATTAATAAGAGAAAATTCTCTAATTAATTTGATTTTCTTTATATAGTACACGTATATTAATATAATTCTAAAAAAGATTATTACTACATATAAAGAATGCAATTATATTGTAAATTACGTTACAGTGCCAAGTAATAAGTGACGCGCAAATAATCCTAATACCTGCTAATTTGGTATCGAGTATTGCCATCGACCTGCAACTATTAGGCGAGCGAGTTACAAAGTCTCGCCCGGCGACACTTTCCCCTCGAATAGAGCCGTCTTAAAGCCGCGTGTGGATACGCGAGGGGAGAAAAGAGGGCTTGGACCTCGGTAACGCTAAGTGCCAGCGAGTCATTAGCCGGGCAAATGGCGTTACGGTGCCTGGAACACGTGGTATGGAGTGTGTATTCGATGCTCGCTCGCTTGCTTGCTTGCAGACGCGACCAACATGTCATAATCAGCTGGCTGTGAAAGCAGACGGAGAAATGCGCAGCCCATTAGGCGAACAACGATGACCGGTGTTCCGAGACGGTGCCGGCCGTTTGTCGTCATATCGCGCCGCGGTGAGATTCAACCACGCCGCAATGATTACGACGCTGACAGAGGCGCGATTCGCGAGCGAGCGAGCGAGCGAGCGGATGAACAGCCGAAACGACGCGCCACCCGCCAGCCCATTATCCGCTTCCGCGAAACTCATTCAGTCGTTTTCTCGAGATTTCAATGGACTGGAGATACGGACCTTTCCCTGTCCGTCCAATGTCTATTCACGTAATTCGGGATATCAACGAGATCGAGGAGATATAATTAGGCGTCATAAATGATGGACATCTCGAGTGTTTAAACGGCACCACGGCTAATGACGATGTAATGTTATCCCGTTACTACTTATGTAATTATCACTGGTCGATTTTATCGTTCGTAAAACGATGTATTTAGGCTAATCCAGTTATATTATAAATTATTGCGAAATATATCCGCAAGTATTTCATTGAAAAGGATTTTCAGGTATGAAAATCAATTTTATTGGCATTTTTCTGTAAGAAAAGATTACTTCTTTAATTATCGACTTTAAGATTGTTAAAAAATAAACCAAAGATCAAATATTCGTATGTTATAATGTTTAATTATTTAATATTTAAATATCAGATAATATAAAATACTTAAAACATTAATATATACATTTATTACAGTTATCTTAATAAAAATGTATCTTTAAAAAAGTTCAAAATATGTGAATCATTAATTAAAAGATTAATAATTATTATTTGAGCACAATTGCAATAAAAATTACAATAAAATAACTAAATAATGTTCTATTATAATATAATGATCATGTGCGTTAATTTCTGCAAATATTTTACAATTTCATAGATGAAAATTCTCTATCACAGTTCATTTTTCTCCAGCTACGGATCATCACTTGATATCTTAAATTGAAAACATTAGAGATCCAATCGTATTTAATCGCGAGCCAACAGATTTACAACATTTCACCATTACGCGTGTGTGTATCTTTCAAGGCTATAAATCTCAAGATAAGCTCTCTTTCAAAGTTGTAAAAAAAATCAGCTCTCCTCCCGGTTTTGATTAGTACATATGAGGCACATTGGTCGGTGCTTCTCGGTTATCGCACTTTGCTCCGTACAGCTCCGAGAAGCAGACGGTTAATTCTCTCGATGATAGAGAAAATCGAGACGGGAAATGAGAGCAAAATTGACGAAAGACACACGAGAGACAGATGTTTGCGTTTTCTCCGGTGTCGAATCTTTCGCCTTTACCTTCAGCGAGGGATTTCGCATGCGGACGCAAACCTAGTCGTTTCACCTCGTTTTTTTTGTCCGCAAGACACCGCGACACCGATCGCTGACAGGTTTGTGGTTGTCCCCTTATAATAGCGCCACACGACGTGCAATGCCACCGTACAGCTATCTCACGGGTGCCGTATAATCTGCCACACCGACTTCTATTTATAATTGCGAGTGTGTACGACTCACACTACATATAAGACGTTACGTTAATATGCGGCAAGTACAATAGGATGTAAAAGAAATTTTTAGCTACAAAAAAAATCTTTTTTGTTCCAAGATATTAAAATTATAACAATTTGGTACATAGCTAAATGAACATTCTGTATAACAAGGACTACCTGAATATGTAACGTATATGAGCACATAGATATAACGACCGACATTTCCACATGACTTATGCGCTATTTCGGTGATGTTATATCCACGACCGAGCGCGACGACCTAACCGATTCACTCGGCAGGTGTTACTCGCGCAACTGCAGGTGAGTTAAGATGAGGTGAGTTGCAAAGTGATCTTGCGTCCGCCAGCGAGATCGGGCGCTCGGAAATGATTGGATATTATTGTCATTTAAGGAGAGAATATCTCTTCTTACCAACCGCACTTGGTGGAAAGTAAGAATCGAAAGTAATATAATTATATGTGCAGTAAGGATAAAATTATCATTTTTTATGTTGATACGATAAAACCTACAGCTAATTGCTGTTAAATAAAATGTTATGAGCGAAAGGTAGGTAAGTAAATCAAAATACTACGACACTACATTTCGATAAAAATAATATTCAAAATTTGAAATGATAAGCTTGACGCAGAATTTGTTTTCAAAATATCGATTTTTTCCTTAATAGCTGTCATAAAATCTACCGTATATGAACTTTTATTACAAGAAAGTAGCTAAGTAATATTCGATATCTATTTGCGAAAGAAACAGTTCACAGTTATAATTCAATTATTTGGTCGTGGAAATGGTTTTATTCGATGCTCCATTTCTTTCTCTAATTGGATCAAAAATTAATTCTTGTTTATACAAGATCTAGATAATTCTTTATACCTACATACGAAACATTTTAATTCCATCGCTGTCAATTATGAGCCCCTTTTAATAATAGAATTTTTACAATTGAAACGCTAATAATATTTTTATCGACTGACAGACTTGCAAATCTTTTATTGTTCGTTACGTATAAACTAGAAAAATAAAATAAAAAAATTATCACAAACTAAGATCGCCGAGTTACCTATATACTGCGGTATTTTCGTCACAGTTTATCGGGAAATTAATTACGTAGGTAACCGCTTCTCGCGACAGCTGTGGGACGAAATTTGACAAGCAAAGGGCATGAATTTGCAAAACGCGGCCCGATTAACCGACAATCTTAGTAGCTATTTCAGAACGAGGTAAAGCGTAATGTATTTTACGCGCGTATCAGAGAATTCGACGAAATGCGCTTAAGACAAGCATGGGACGCAAACTCCTAATTAAGGCGCGCATTTTAATATCATAATGATATTAACGGCAATAAATCTACTGTGTCAAGACCGGCCTTTCTCACCGTCTGATCTGGTGGGCAATACGCCGGTGGAAAATTTAAACCATCCAGGTGTAACGTCAAGACATTAACAGAGTCTTTATCGCTCGGCAGGTTTCTAAAATCAACATAAGGCTAATAATTTTGTCTTATCGATTACGAAACGAATTTCTAATCGCGAATGTAACAAGCTCTCTGTAAACAGCGGTTCATTACCCTAATAGTCACAATACAATACCTTATTCCTCACGACATAATTTTGACACATATTTACGTACACATAATTATATTATTGAAATAAATATTATAATTGGGAATGTGTAATGATGTTCTTTGTAAACAACGCTTAAAATCTATCGCAAAGTAACATATGAATAGACTCCAAATTAATCTAATTATAATAGCGTTCTTTCATTCAATTTTCAATATTATGACAACTAGTTGAATTATGTATTATGATTTTATTACATTTTTTTTAAAGATATAAAAATACATGTTCCATTTTATATACAGATAAATTAATTTACTAAAATTAACTTTATTAGAATCTCCAAAAGTCCAAATTATTTTTAAAATAATTCTAATAAATTATAATTATTAAATCCTAAATAATGATTCTTCTATATTTAAAGAAAAAAATTTCAAGGAAAACAATGCAGTACTTATCAGTAAAGTGCTATTATAATTAGATAATTTTAAAATATCACAAAAAAACACGCTTATCATAATTGTGTACGTAACGTAAATTAATCAGAGAAATCCCTTTCGTTATCTACCGGAAACTATACATACTAACACATTTTACAAACCATTAAACATAAACAGATCGCAAAGAATTTATCGCGCGAGCAGAGTGCGGAGGATATGCTCATTAATAATTGTCACACTGCCAAGCAAACGTCAACGTCATTCGTTGCACCGCTCGCGCAAAAGATACTTCTTGGCGACAGGGAGATGCACAAAGAAGAACGGTGAACGTAAAGGCGACGGGAATAGATTTATCGGCATTACACGCATTCGTAATGACGCCAATATATTTAGATGATTGATCCGACAGTAAGTAGCCCGGCTGCACAGTATATTCTTTGGCGCATGACTAACGGGTACGTCAATACGAAGGCGGCCTTTATCGTTATACGATGGTGTAATGCGAGTAAGAAGCTATTAATGTTATTACCATCATCGCTACTAGTAACTGTATATTCTGTACAATCATATGTTAAAAGTAGTCCGTATCTTAAATCACACCTTGCAACACTCATAACCGTTAACTCTTAAATCCATTTTCATATTCCACTTCACTAGCTATATGCAAAGCGATACTCGATCTTTATTAAAATTCTATGTTCTCGTTTGTAAGGCTAATCGTAATGTTTCAAATGAATTATTAAAAAATGATAACTCAGTGGCGAAATGATCTATCCTGTAAGGAAAGAACAGTTTCGCTATAAAGTGTCTACAAATTTAAATACAAATCTAAAAATAATTTTATTGAACCATTAAAATAATGTAAAACGTTTAACTGGTTGCTAGAACGTCAAATTTTTTTGCTGCATTGCTCATCATGCTTGAATATCCTTCATAGTTACATATTTTGATTTCAGTAATTATTTTCAAATTTTCTATCCAGCTAAATTTTTAGATGCTTCAGCAAAAACTTCTTCCTTCTATGTAAATAGTCCTACTTTACAATTACATAAGTTTGACATAAAAATCAATAATGTTTAATTAATAATATTAAATAAAAGGTAAATGAAAGTAAAAGAGCTCGTGTGCAATGAGTCAGAATGCGCGGCTTCCGCTACCAAATCGAGACAAAGACATTCCACGGTGCCATTAATGCAATCGGACGTTGAATCATCCTCGAGCACGAAGGCTCGTCCTCCACCTACACCTCCCACGTGCGAGCCGATAAAGAAACGTGGCCAACACTAATTGTTACGATGATGGATTGCAGGGAAAGAATGAGCGACAGAGATCTTTGTCCTGCGCGCCGAGCGTCTCCATAATACGAACGCGTGTCCCTCGCCAGATAGTAAATAAAACGAGATAAATTAGGAGATAAATTAGGCAGCCCACCTGTCATATTCGATGAAAATTCTCCCAGGTTTTCACGCTCGGCTCGTCGTCGATATGAAGTAATTTTGATGAATGCTTTATTCGCGCGCGTCTACACTTAAATAATTTCAAATACACTACTCTTTAATCAAGTTGAAAAAATTGATACGTGAGATTTTATTGACATTAATTCGATGACACACAAAACATTTTTCTTCAAAACTTTTCATATTATCTCATTGTCTTCGTCCTAATATCTCATCCTGCATATTGTCCTGCAATGAGATATATCTGTCGATTCTCATTACGTAACATTTGCACCCATGTACCATAAATTCTGTAAACGCTCGAGCAGCAATGTCGTCGATCATCACGTTGATCCTACCGACTAAGACACAAGCGATTGTTACTCGCTGTACGCAAGTTAACCGTCGCGTTATGCGTTGCCCACGGGCTATTAATTCGCCGAAGGACAATGGAGATATCATTCCGCAGCAGGGGAGCTCGCGCGGGGTGCAATAATAATTTATTAACGTCCCACGCGCGTAATACGACGCGTTATCTTGCATCCGCCCACGCTTTCGAGCTACCTCTCTCCCTCCGCCCTTTCCGCAGTTCCGCATCGGCCCGGCGTCGCGTACGGCAGCCGATCGTGTCAGCCGCAATTGTCATTTATCGTCTCAACGATTTACGATTCCGTTTACAACGGCGGCGACGATATCGGACCGTCCCGGGGCGTCCTGAAGTTTCGGAGCGATTCATCAGCGCGCGATTGCTCGTATATTCTCGCTGGTGACAGCGCGGCGCACCGTCCGTCGTTTTACCGCACGCGGTATCTCCGGTTCTCAGCAACCTCATCTCATTTCACATTGCGCAAATTTAGAGCCGTCCTTGTTGAATTATCCATGTCAAAATTACGTTATCAAGATTATTCTTTTGAGAAATCTTGATAAGAATTTATCTTGCACAAGAGAAACATTAGTGCATGAATATACGGGATGCACTGAAGCCATTTAGTATTTTGCGCCGCTTTAATAAAAAATACTTAGAGGACAAAGTAAGAAAAATAAAAGCATCTAATTACATTTATACTAATAAATTTACTTATTTTTTTTTTATATTTATCTCATCTTCTTTATATTTTAATAATTATTTCGAAACAAATTGAAACGATAAGGTAGCATTTAATAGATTGGCTTGTCAAAAGACTGTTCCGCGAATGGAAAGCACGTGGTGCGAACATACTCTTTGTGCGACAGCAGTGACACCGGTAGGCACTAGGAAGAAAGCAACAGGTTGTCAGTTCGGTTCGTTGTATGACGCAGTAATTAATGCCTGTTAGCTGTATCTGACGTTTGTTGCGCGACCAAGAGTCTTGTAATCAAGTCATAAATACGTGTAAAAATAAAAAATAAAAAAAAAACGCCCAACATGCGAAGAGACCCACGTGGCTTTCTTTCTTGGACTTCCCTTTGTTTCCGGCGCGTCACGCATCGCGTGAGTGAAGCAACAGGCGTGCAACTTACGAATGAACAAATACGCCAATTCCGCGATCTTTATATACTTGACCCACGCATGTTCGATTCTTATCGCCGATTAACACGCAGCCGTAATTTCGCAGCGTACTCAACTATTAAACGCAATGTTTTCGCAAATGGTTCCGATAAAGCTAAATCTGCCTGTACCATCGCGAAATGTAATGATACAGATGTACAAGCGTTTGAAAAACATAGATTCAAATGTGTGTGTGTTTAAAAAATCTTTCCAGATATAGATAAAAAATAAAATAACTATATTACACAGTTGTATGAATCAAAAGTATACTATGATTTTTAGTCATAACTTTAGAGTCTCGAACGTGACGATAAGAATAGAATTTCCACAAACGTGTGGCACGTCGATAAAAAAAGGAATCTGATAAAACCAGAGTATTTTAACACCTCTCTGTTAACAGTAAGTAATATCGAAAAAAAAAGTATTATAATAATAGTCACAGTATTCATCATACTTGTTTAATTCTCTACGCCGCAGCGCCGTTGTTTCAGATCAGATAAAAGAAACAAGATATGATTCAGTTTTATCAGGACAGAAAAGGAAAGTCAGTTTTTTTTCTAACGTATGTACACAAGCGTCTCGTTAACTTGTTCCCGTCCAGGTAAAAGAGGCTTACAGGGGATTTTACATGTGGCAACACAAAGCGGTTACACAAAGGCTTAGAAGAAAAGAGCTTAACGTTCGATAGTTGAGATTTCTCCCAGTATTATAGATTCGATTATATAATATCAATTTCGACTCGTGATACGTACAAAAGTGAATAATTGGCAAGGATCTATCTATTGAATTCTCGGGATTCGAGTGCCGATCCAGCCTATCTAACTTCCTACTCAATACATTATAAAGAAAATTATATTTTATGTAAGTTACTACATGTTAGTCCCGCGTCACGGTTCATCTATCATGAATAACATCGCGGCTGGATATCCTCGAGTTTGCCTCGTACCTCGAGAAACGACATTACCTTATCCACGATAATCTCTGTAGGCTGACTTTTAAGAATTGGAGCTGCGACCCGGGCCAGTTACTCCGGACAAGTTACTCGATGTTTCTTATCTGAAGAATTAAGGATGCCGCAATGACGGTGAGAAAGTAACAGACGTACGGTGTCTGTATACGCCATCACATGGAAGCGATACCCTTCGGCGTGGCGCAAAGGCGCCGACCAAGCCGAGCGAGGGTGTTAAAATTCTCATTATGGCGCGCCGCGAACGACCGTGAGCGAGTTCAACGACCGGTGGGATTCACGATCCACGTTATAGATCGTCGTTTCAGATCCCGCAGGCTCGCCCGTGCCCCGTCGACGCGTTCAAATATCCCGAATGCTCGCCCGAGCACTGGTTCACGTAGGCGTCATTCTCACGGTGCATCCACCCGGGCGATGTATTTGTTTCGCGCGCGGAAGGTGCGCGATATCGTAAAGCAAGGATCTTCTTGGCGGCCCGACCTTCGCGGCCGGGCTAAAGATAGGACATGACTCGGCAGATTTGTCGACGAGTTGAAAAACATTGCCGCGACGCGCACAGCAAATGAGCGCATAAACAACCGCGACGACAGAATACTAAACGCCACTCGCTTTCATGTAAATCGAATAATTTCCTAACCGTCCGCGAAACGTCGTTGCATAATAATATCGATCTTATCTCATCGCCGCGAGGAAGTTCGCCGGGCAAGTCGTTGCTACCGGAAGGCATGCGTCATTGCGTCTGGATTCTAATAAAATCATTTTTGAAGACGCGAACCGTTGGAGCGCGCGCGCGATTCCACCTTGCCCTCATAGATCATTCCGTTCGCGAGAAGAGAACGGGAAGGAGTGCAGAGCGAGAACGATCAGCCTACGCACGCTTAGTCTCGCAACCCCCGCGAGGAAACGGAATTACCTCGAAGAAGTTTCGATAGACCTCTCTTCATCGGTCACGTCTTAATCGACGACGAGCACTCCGTTTCTTCGACAGCCACGGTTGGGGGTCGACCATCAACGTAACCGAATCGTCCATGCGGGATCGATATACAGAGCGGTGGGAGAAAGAGAAATGTAAAAGAACAAGCTCGGAGAAAATGTTTGAGAACCAAAGGAGGGTCAAGGGGCACGAGCCCGTCTCGTACGCGCGATCAGCTGACGCGTAATAATGTAAAACCTACCTGTAGCCTCGATTAGAGGAGCTCTCTAATTGACGAGGTCGGTTATTAACTTGGAAGAGGAAAATATTGGCACCCGCGGAGAAACCGCAGTTTCGTGTCGATTAATTACTATCCCGAGAGAAAGAGAGAACTGATAGAAATAAATCAATTTTCCTTCCGCTATTCTCTCCTCGATTCTTTTGGACCGTTTTTCAGTTGTTCATTGCTCGCCTATGTTAGTTACGGTGTTAAATGTAGCAATTTCCAGTGATGATGATTATCTCGTTATAATGCATTAATTGTTGCCTCGATATTTTTCAATCGGCGCTTCAATCAGCAATGTTCCATCAGAATTTTTCGTATATCCCAAATAAATTTTCTGTTGTTTTAATCACATCGATGAAAGAGACTTTTAATTATATTCTAAAATTAACTGCAGCGCCAAAGATATATTAAAACCATATATATGTTCCAACATATATATGGTTTATCCGATAAACAGCTAAATTTAAATCTCTAATTAGTATGTTAATGATAAAGACGTATATTTTACAAATTTATGTTCGAATGTTTATCTTAAGAGTGTTCCTTCGAGATTGTATAAAGCTGAATTAATTATTCCAGAGGAAAGATAACAGGACATGGATATTAGTAATGACGGAGGAAATGTTCAGAAAAGTTTTTGAATCTCTTTCTATGAAAAAGTAGTTTGTCCGGAGTACGATCGCAGTAAAAATAAAGCGACTGTTAGTTGATAAAAAACGCGAATATACGATACGACTGCCTACAACGGAACGTGGCGATTCGACCTCAGCGAAAGAAACTGACGTAGAATTTTGCACGGCGAGTGGCAAACGGGAACTGGGAGATTGGCGCGACGAATTGTCAGTATTGTCGGATAATGCCGATTAATCGATTGCCAATCGCGGATCGTTCACGGCTGCGTTCCCGGCCATGCACGTGAAGTGGATTAAACCGTTCTAACCGCGTGCGGAGGAGAGAACCGCTCGCTTGAAAGTATTTCAATAAGATTATCCTCGCGAATAATTGTGTCTCTCACACCTCGCGGATTGCGTCAAATAAAATAAATCATGACGATGGCAATCACGTGTCAACTATTAAAAAATCGGGGATTGACTGTAATATTTATAAGATTGTAAGCGGCTTAAGACGGTTTGGAAATAAGCTCTTCAATTATTAAGAATAGTGAATAAGCTCTTTCTTATTTGAAAATATCCTTTTCCTTGCCTTTTCTCCGATATACAAAGGCGCGCCTCATTTAATTCAACGTAACTGTACTATGTGCCTTATCAGACAAGGACGGAAGTCGCATTTAGCGGCTTGTTTTTGGAGAACGGGCTCTTTTCGAACGTGCTTATCTCTCTCCGCGGTCGTATTATTGAATTAATGAGTTCCTACTTCGTCGACGATTGATAGACGGCGATAACTGTTATTACGATTCTTACACGAACGGGTGCTACGTAGGGCGTGTCGCGGGAACGATATCGCGCGATAACTCGTGCATGGATCATGCGGGCCACTTAGCCGAGCGAGAAATCGTCGACCTGTTCTCGAGACGGCAATGGGCTAATGGGCTTACCTGAAGCCGATTTTCCGATACACACACTTTCCCTCGGGATCAGGTCGCGCGCCACGCCGAGTGCATCGTGACGTTTCGGGAAGATAAATCGCCCGATTAAAAATCTATTTACGATCGTACTGAATCGATGGTGAGCGTAATGGCGTATCCTAATTACAACGCAATGACAAATATCGACCTTTCGAAGGAATCCAATTACTTGGCAGATCTCGGATAAATTATCCCGCATAATAACCAGGCGAGAATTTGTCCAATATAAAAAAAAAATATTCACGGAGCGTAGCCCCTATTAACAAGGACAAGACAATTGTTGTAAAAATAAAGCGAGGATTTTTGTAAATCTTTTTTTTATTATTATGTATAATATTGATTACCGCCTGTTTGTTTGTTATTTATTTTATTGCTCGACACAAATTGCTATTATTTTCTTATTGAACAAGCACTAAATATTCATGACAAGATGGAATATAAAAGAATGATTACTTTACATTTTTGGAGTTTGACAGTGAAAAGAGTTGACGCGCCGTGATTGCAAAAGTCCGCCGAGTTCAAAGTGTTGAAGTAACTTTAATACAATGTTAGCGTACCTCCTACCGGCGCACCTTTCACGAGGCTCTCCGGTAAAGTGAAAATGATATTCTGAGCTGTCGGCTGCGCCGAGTAGTATTAACGATCTCTACGGTGCACAAAATGGATACTCTTCTCCGCCAAGTAATCCATTATAAATCCATCGACAGCTTGGACGTGTGTCTCGTAAAATCGATACGTCTGCCTCCCTCTGGTTCGCCCTGCAGGTTTCCACCCCGGATCGTTCGGTAAAATAATAATTGACATGGGAGAAAGAGGGGAAAGAGAGGAGAGGGGCGCCACAGTGCGTAGAGCTCGCGTGTGACGCGCATTAATTACGCACAATCATTAGCATTTAAATCGCTTTTTAATTGCAAACGGTGGTGCTATCTTCTTGCCGCTACGCGTCCATGATACTTTTGAACGTGCGCGTTTACTCTCGATACTCATGCCCCGCTGATCCGTTCTCCCTACCTACCGTCGAATTGCAAGCTGGAACGGTTTCGAATAGCGGTCGTCGCGAGATCATTCGTCGATTATTTATGGCTGTGATTGTGATATTAAATACTATGGTATACGAGCAAGACTATGCAAGATCTAATCCCCTGCACGAATATCATTTTTCCTGTCGCACATACACGTGCCTCCTCTCCTGTCTGAATCGCTTTAGACGATTGTATACATTTATTATTATAGAAGCTATATCGGACGCTCGTTATTTCTTTTGTATGCTCTTTATTATTACTTTGTTATTTATTTTCCCATAATAATCCATTGCATCGATGACAAGCGCTTGCATCGACGGCAAGCGTACATTAATTCGGCACGTGCTTCTTCGTGCAATACGGTAGAATTTTCTCGGTGTTGCATCGGTGGATCGCGTGAATCGCATCGTCGTTCCTCGAGGCATCGGCTGAGTTTCGTTATAAATAAGCGGATAAGCCCGTAGTACCTGTGGTGCGCCAGCAAGATGCAGCATGAAAAAGGAGGTGGTATGACAATACAGTGGCTCGTATTAATTTATCTTTCGCAATAAAGAACGCAAGCGCAGAAGCGGCTGCGCGAAATCAATTACAATTACGGAAGCCTGTGGTTTTTCACGAGATGCTCGACTACATACGCCCAATCAATGAATTATGATTTTGCGCACTTGGCGTAAATATGCACTATTTCTTTTGCCGCCTAATTAATGTCCGACTGCCGCACACTTTGTTGGCTCGTGCCTTTCTTCCATAAATGTTTATTATCCGCTGGCTAGCTCACGCTAATTATCACGCGCAAACCTTTTACGCGGCGCTGGTCGATCCCTTTCACTATTTCTTGTGCTACGATATTACTAATAGAAGTTTATTGACTCTTGACGTCGCTTTTCACAGATCTATATTTAGATAATGGCAAGTTACATTGATTTAATCTTATTTTTAAAAACTCATTTCTGTAATATAAAATTCTTTTTTTAATTAAAATTTTTAAAAATACAATTTTTTATTCTTTCGAACTGTTGCATGTAAAATCACACAAGGAATATCTTTCAGCACTAAGTACCTGGCTGTGACCATAGGCATATCTTTAATTGTACATATTTTAAAATCTATAATAAAATAGATCAGATTCTATTGTGATATTTTCTTCGCTCTTTTACATCTTTGCCAAATTTAAATTTAGATATTCAACATCCGTTCCAGTGAATAATCAATAGTGTCATAATTCACTGAGAAGTTGTCAACTAAACTCGACGATCTGAATATCCATTTTGCGTAATAACGAGGGTGACGCCTCGTTATAACGTATTATTATTTTATGAGATGTACGCCGAGTCGCAAACTACCTGCTGCGCGTCGCGGGATTAATTTCGCGTAACGCAGGTAACGTCTCGCGAATGAACGAGTTAACGCTGCCGTAATAACTCTGGTGGCCGGTTAACGTTTACACAGGTGCACCGCGTCGCGCGCAAACGTGACTTCGCCGAGATGCGCGTGCAGTAATGCCGGTTTGCATACGCATTCGGTGCGGCAGAATGTGCACTGTTTGCGGCACAGGATCCGGCCGATACGAGGAAACGCAGTATATTTACGATGGCCATTAATCTCAAAGGGATACTCGCGGACGACGGAAACGAGCATGGCAGATTCTGCCCGACTTTACGACGCAGTCAGCGTCGACAAACGAACCTGTGTGATTGCAGGTAAGAGCGAGGCAGTAACTTGCACTCAGACCTATTTGTTTGTTCTTTTAATCGTTTATATATCTAATCCATAATAATGATAGACACGCATCGTGAAATATTATTATAAAAATTAACATAACATTAATTAGCAAATATTTTTCAACTTATAATATTAAGATGCATATAGAGATATGTACGAAGCAACTAATCATCCAAAATTGCTAAAGAGTGGTTTTTACACAAGTGGCAAAGATGTACAAATTACAAAAGTTTTCAGCTAAAGAGATATTAAATTTGATTTAAAAATGTAAACCGCGACCACGCATTCAATATGCATGGACATCATGTGATGTAATTACGCGGATTATAATTTGTACACATATTAGTTATAGCGTATGCCATAAAAATTTCGAAATAGCATAGTCCAAAGTTTTGCTTTCACTTTCCAGTGTTCTTCGTTTCAAATTAAATTCGCGAAATTAGCAACCCGCGGAATTTTTCTTTCTATACACAAATACACACACGCGCGCGCATGCACACGCATACACACATATGCACGCACACGAGCATTGGGATTTAGCCGTTTTATCGCGCAAAGAATTGTTGATACAAACGATTGTCAAACGGAAGCGGGTAAGCTAAGCAAATATTGATCTTAAGACTTGTGAATAGTAGCGATGATGAAGCGAACGAGTAGGAGGAAAGAGAAAAGGAGCAACGTCGACGGCAACGTCGAGAAGTCGATATTACCGGGACGAGAGACTAACCCTCGGTTAGCTGATTGGATCGACGTATATGAGAACGAGGATGCGGCAAAAAAATCGGTGAATGGATCGGGATCCCTCCTTCTGAAGATGTACACTCAGGATTCAGAGACTTGTGATAGCTATTAGTAAAGTGCTGCGCGGCAAGAAATGCTCGCGGAAAAGAGATGATCCGCACCCAAGCGTGATACCGGATTGACCGATCAAATTAGCGTGCCATTGAATCTTCGATTAGGTATATTCGTACCGTGCCGGAAGTAAAATTCAATCGCGCGAACCCGCACGAACTTGGTTTGCGAGCGGAATCCTGTGGGCAACATTAGCTATCACATGCCCGCGAGGATCACGGACGGTTATAAAGTTTTATTTGCTCTATTTGCTCTAGCTAGAGCAATGATCGCATATACCATAGGCTCGCGCTCGCGTTCAGATTACACCGGATAATCACGATATTTGCAGAGCGCGATTATCAATCAGGCTCAGAGAGCTCTGCCTTCGAGCAAACTGCTTTCTCGGTCACGCTGTCGCTTTCGAGCACTTTGCCACTGTGCCACGATATAGCGACCTGGAAAGTTAAAGGTGGAACGAGAGGAAAAAAAAGATTTTTTACTATTAATTTAAGTCGATACTTTTAAAACAAAAATACATATGTAAGAAAATTAGCTAAAATTGCAATAAATGTATTATTACTTTAGTTTTAAACATTTTCTTTGTTCTTTGCAGCGTTTTTTCAAGTTGTACTATCTCTTGTTACATGAAACATATCTTTTTCAATAATTGAATCAAATATCGAACATCGAAGAATAAATAATTATATAAAATTATTCGCGTAATAAAATTATAGTAGATAAAAGATAGTCCTAAATTATACATTGTCAAAAATGTTTACCCTGTTATCAATAATAATTTGCGGAACGTACTAAATATAACGCACGAGGTTACACAACGAGAAATAGCCGATTGTATATCGTCAGATTACACAACTAAAAATGATCGCGTTTGAACAAAGTAGCTGAGCACTATGGCGCACAATAATCACAATATTTGTGCACTGTGATTATCATCGTCAAAGCGTTTCGATTTCCTCAAGCACTTTAATCCTTCGTTTTCTAACGGGTCTTTAAAATTCCAGTTAGTGTCTCAACCAGAAGCATGAAATTGTCCTAGAAACGATGTGGATTTTACACAACTCGCGAACCAATTTAACAAACGTCATGAAACTTCTATGTAAACACTATTATCTTAACTCCAAAAATATTTACCAATTATCTATTTAAAAATTTTACCAAACAGAGATAAGCACATAGTAATTTTTATCCCGCATATGGAGAAGCGCTCATTTTATTTTCAACTTCATTTTTCATATCATGAACTTTCATATAAAATTCTTGAACAAGTTTATTCTCGGAAATGCTATTCTATTATAGTTTAAAGTGATTTATATTTTTCTAAGAAAATTAAAGAGCGACAAGGTACATTGATTCAGTTAAGTCTGTAATCCACGCTACTCTATTCTTACCGCTTCTGATTATCATGCTGCCGGGAGGCAGAAGGCCAGCGAAAGAAAAAGAGTTGAAATGTGCACGTCGAGTTTCCAATATCGCGCGCGTACACCTGTTCCTTCTATCTCTCCCCGGCTTCGTTAAATTCAATATTTCGCAATACGCGCGAGCCTTTCTCAGGGCGCCGTGTCACGCACGTGCGTCGATGCCGTAACACGACGCACTATGACGACTGTAATATAGACAGTACAAAATACCAATATCGCGCGTGCGACTAAGAGAGGGAGAGAGAGAGAGAGAGAGAGAGAAAGTGAAACGCAAGAAAAAAATTCAATGATTATCTTGCGGCTAAATTGAAGTAATTTTCTATACAAGCGAATCGCAGTTTATCGAGATAAACACTCTCATTTTTGTAGCAAGGAGCGATTGCGTCGCGTCTGTGCACGGCCCTACGGGTCTTGTCTTGTCGCGTGGCAAGAATATCTCGGCACGCTTGAACGTGCTTCCTGTTCGTATTGTTTCGTAAGAAGTAACAATCGACATTGAGCTAATTCATTTTTTTTTCTCTGAATCGTTTTTACTACTTGTTGCGTCGGCGAATGATTGAACCAATCTAAATATTCTGATTTCGTGCGTAACAAAATGTAAAATTATTGCACATTTTATTATAATCAATGCAAACACATAATCGTAATAAAAACATCATAAAATCAACATGTATATACATGCACACAATTTAATCAAAATTATTTAAATTATAAGTTGTCTTCTCATTTCAAGATAATTTCTTTTTATCGCTTAATATATATCACGGACCGTGCACAAATCATTCATTCTTTTCGAATTCTTCTAATTGCGTGCATTCTATTGGCTATTGGCAATGTGGCAGAGAGGATATAGATCGGAATAATTCAAGGTAGGCGCGCGTCGTTAAGAAACAAACGGCAGTCCTTTGTAAAGGGCCTTCCGTTTTAATAAACAACAGAAATTCATTATAGAAAACACCTTCCAGCACAATATACTTAATGGCTATAACGATAGCGATGTAACCAGGTCTGAACACACACAAACACATACGATGCTCAGCTTGCATCGCGTGTGTACGTACGTGTGTCGTAACACACGAATGCCATGCAAGGGCATATATGATGGTTTGTGCACCTTACGCTCTCGCCGCATATCTACACAGCATCACATCGCGCCACATACTGGGTGAATAACTTTTAAAGATAACACCGTCCGATAGCTATCGTCTCTCTAATTGTTCATAGCCGGTGTAAGCGATCACGCCGTTTATAATTTTCGGAATATAGTTTCTTAGATAAAAAATAAATAAATAAATTTTTGAAATTGAACTCAAACATTGATAAAAATGAAATAACATCAGGGATACTCAATGTTACTCGATGTATTTTATTGTCGTAATGTAATAACCGTATATATCTCTAAGTATATCCTATCAAATAATTTCGCAGATTGATCAAGATGGAATATAAATCAAAGTGTCACATAAAATTAAAAAAGAAAAAAAAATACTTTTCATGCGTGAACACCCGTTAGGTGTTAGTCTCGGTTTCTTACGGTACGTGGGTTAGGTGTATCTACCTGTCCGGAGCCCCTCCCAGCTCACCTGTAGTGAAAAAGGGTCAATAGCACACACCGCCAGAGAACGCGTACCGCAAAAGTCTGGACCGGGATGCTGCACCGAAAGCTCGTCGCGACGAAGAAATTCGAATTTCGATCGACAATACTTTTTCCAGCAGCCGGCCCAAAACTTCGAGCGCCGTCGAAAGCGAGTGTAGAGGAATATAATAATAAAAAAAAAAGATCCAATCGGGAAATGGCTTCTTCGTTTTTCTCGTCGCATTATGAATAGCGGCTCGTCCCTACTCACTCACGCCTCGTGTCGGCGCGATGTCATTCTTTCGTGATCCTCGAACGAAGAAAGAAAAGTTTGCCGAGATAAACACGTCACGATAATCCGACGAAACTGTGAGAAACAGTTGAAATCTTCAACTGTTGAATATAACAGTTATTCATGAATTACGTAACATCGGACATTGTATAAAATTAAATTTCGTGTCCACGAGACGAGATGTTTCCGCCATTGAATCGTCGTAAATATCGAATCTACCGTTCATTTTTAAATTCCAGATGCCCGTCTTGAAACGGAATTTAAATTAAACTGCAGTTCCTAGGATAACTAAGTCTTCACACATACACACACGAAGTCGCATCGTTTAACGTCGCTGGCGAGGCGAGGCTTCATTAGCCCAAAGTAATCGGAAACAAAATACTTCGTATTTTGGGATACGAAGCGGTATTCATTTCCAACCTTGGCTAAGGATAACAATCAACAAGATATCACGATGTACTTAGAATTCTCACATTTCAATATATCCAATAAATTTATTTCAAATTTTCAGTGAATACTACTTCTACAGAAAATATAAAAGATTTGTGTGCATAATTAACTGCAATCAAAATGTCAATCAAATATTAATCTATCAAGATAACAGCATAAGATATCATCAAAAAATTTTTTCAAAAATTTCTCTTCATCAGTTAAATTTTTCTGCTACAGTAACTTTATATAAAATAAAATAATCAATCCCTTATTGTCTAAGAAAATTAATTTCTCTTTTATATTATTCTTATCGATTGAGCAATTAAAATATAAAAAAAATCTATTTCTATATTTATCATTTGTATCTTTCTTTGAATAATAACTTGTATTTACATACTTTAGTTTAAATTATTTACTTCTTTTTCTGAAAAATAAGGGCAGGACTTTTGAATGCGTGTTTCATGCTTACTTTGGAAAAGGGCGACGACTCGCAGGAGGTGAAAGACCGACGCGATGTCACGGACGGAATCGCGGCGACGCAACGCGGACGAGCTGAACGACTGCGCGGTGAGAAGCGGCGGTCGAGGAAGTAGTAAAAGAAGTTTATTGGACGCCTTAATGACGTAATAGCGCGGGTGCCTCTCGTGAAAGACGCGAGAAGAGATGCGCGAGTGTCTCCCAAGGGCGATCCGAAACCGGCCTGAGCCGCGTTATAATAAGGGCGGCGCGATCGCCGTCGTAAAGTCGACGGAATCGTTAAATTCGTGGTACCGCTCGCTCGGCTTCCCTCCCCCCGAGTCTTTACCTTTTCCTTTTGACCGATCCCTCGCGCTGTTATCCCTCGTATGCGCGCACGAAATTACCCGAGAGAAGCGGTAAGAGAAGTGCGTTTCTCTCTCTTTCTTCTCGCCCCCGGAGGACTCGGCGATTACGTGACGTGCACTCGCGTGTGCATGTCTCTTTCGGCCGGCAATCTGGAGCACCTCTGTCTCTTTCTCGCTCACCGAAGAGAGAATCTATCATGCCACAAATCCCGCTGAGTCGAACGAAATTCGATGGTACTTGAAATACGAATCTTGACTGAATGCGCGATGAAATTGCTGCCTCGATAATGCCTTCTCTCTCGTTCTGTACGTTTCAACGAAACCATTACTGCGGTATTTGAGGATTTGTGTATGTTCCTTTCAGTGTAATATACACTTGAGAATTTGAAAAATATTTGGACAGTTGAGATTTCTTAAATACGTAAATGGCTGTTCGTGGGTATATGGATGTTTGATTGGCCAATTTGAGTGTTTAATTTTAATATTTATAAATTACTCGGGCATTTCAATATTAATATACATTAGCGACGTTTTGCTTTAGAGACAGAATTTATGATATTCAAATAATTATTTTACATATAATTTACGTATTATTTGTAACATCTGAAAGAATCTGAAAAGATTTGCACTTCACTGGATTTCGGGGGGGTCCTCTTTACTGTCCGAAAGGGTGTGCGGTGATGCACCGAAATTGTTATAACGAGCGCCGTTAAGGCTTCTTTCGCCGGAACGTAACGGACGGCGGTTAGGCTTTATGGACGAAAACATAACGGAATTCGTCCCAAGGCAATTTTGAGTATCGGGGCATAAGCATAAGTATTGGTTCCTACGACTTCGAAGACTCGGAATTACCTTTGCTGTTTATGAGAACAATGTGGCAACAAAACGCATTGCCATATCGTGCGGAGGTATATTTCTCGTACAATTATGTAATTTTTTATAGTATGTAAAAATAAAATGATTACAAACTCGACAAGAAATAAAATATATGCTGTCTCCATTAATTTACAAAAAAAATTATAAAAAACGCGATTGTTATAATAAAATATCAAATCATCATAAATACAATAAACGATTAATGAGTTGTGGAAATATTCTAAATATTTTTCAAGTCCTCTAATTTTTATACATATGATTTTTATATATAAAAATATTTTTTTAATGTAACCAACAAAGCGAGACTATAGAGTAAAAAGTAACGATTGTAATGAAATGTATTGTTCTCGACGTAAATCTTTGGTTAAAATCGCATTTTAAGATGATAAATTTCGTAGCCGTTTGCCTTTTCGTCTTCTTCGTCATCTCCAAAGCGAAACGCATGCTATCGGCCGGTGCTATCGATTGCAGCGCGCTTACCACGAGTCCTTGGACACGTAGAAGAAGGTGGAAGGTGCGTGCAGCACGCAGCGAGAAAACCTGCGTTATAACGAACGCACGATCCATCTTGATTTCTTCGCCTCCTTTCACTTTCGACAATCTCTTCGGTTTCGCCCGCGGCCGAAGATATCGCGGGACACGGGAGAGATCGACTCTCGATACACAACGGATCGAAGGGCTTTCATCCCACGCGCGCATATTTGCCACTGTGCTAATTTGAAATCGTTCAATTCTTGCAAAAAGATCAACTTCTACAATATATTTATTCAGTACAAATTGTTACGTATGTAAACTTTCCTTCTCTATCAATGACACCAACATACATCTCAAATATCTAAGACAATTCAAGTTGATGACAAAGATATTATAATTGTATTTTCGAACATTTTTTCAGTCATCATACAAAGGAAAAAAGAATACTTTGGTTAATCAATACTCTTCATTAAAATTTTGAGTATTCTATTCAGATATTTGTATTTCCATTTCCAACATTTAACTGCTCGACATAAATAAAAAATCGAATTTTATATGATCTTGTTAAAAATTTACATAATTTTGGATTTTTTAATTTTGATAAATAATAGTAAATTTAAAGAAATCCCCATGCGAAATATCTCTGGATATTTTAAAGATCAGGTGCGAAGAGCAACCGCAATGTTCTTTTCAGCCCGAATCTAATTCGTTGCTTCCGCTCGATGCGTGACGGACGCGTGTCTGAGAGGCCGATTCGAGCTGCTCGTTAAATTATCTCATTATAATCTGCGAGCTCTCGATCGATCTCTGAACTATCTTTTTCTTTCTCAGTTGGACGCGACACGGAGCTGGGAGAAATCACGGCTGCTGAGCAGACGTCCCTCGCGGAACAACCGCGAGAAAATTAGCATAGGAAATTGCGCGGCGCGCGGCGATGAGAATCTTAAAGCGTGATTTGTCTTCACCGGTCATCCACGCGCCAGGCGCGGTAATCAATATACGAGGTGCCGCGATACAAAATTATGCAATTAAGCTCGCAGCGACTCTTGTGAATTACAAGCGACGTACTTGACAAACAAGCCCCACGCTAGAACTTCCGGTATTCGTGACGCCATAAATTAATTTTGTCTACCGTTTTTTTTTTTAACTTTTATATGTATTTCCAGATATTATAAATCCAAAATCTCTCAACGTGCAAAAAAATCTTTTTTAAGAATTTAATGCATTTTTCATTCAAATTGATTAAGCACCCTCAAGGAAGTTTTCTTATCTTCTATCAAGTTATGTCATTTTTAAATTTAATAATCATATATATAAATTACTGAATTCTGATAATAAAAAATAATAACTTGTATTATTACTGTAATAAAATTTGTAATATTTTACACTGCCGATAAATTTCGCAATACGCGTCAAAGCCAAGAGTCGAGACGCAATATAAATGTTCGTAACATTTTGTTATCAGGTACTCGACACGGCACTAATCTTTAACAGACTTGGCCCTCGAGTAGGAGTCGATCCGTCGCGAACGATAACACCACCTATTACGACAATACCGGTCGTTACGAATCGGTCGGAATCGGCGGGAGAGGTTTTTTTGCTTTAGGCGAGCTCTCTCGCGCGTAGTTTCTTGCTCCCGCACGCACGCACGACCTCTTCCACGTCCGTCTGTTCCTTCGGAATCGATTTACGAGCAAACGCCGTTGCGTCAGTGCTCGGTGGTCACCACCACCGTATTGGCGTGTGTACGTACGCACCACGTTTCTCATCCACACTGACGAGACGAGGCGATATGCTGTGGTACGCGCGCGAATGCGTACCCGGTGGGCAAGTGGCCTTACAAGGACGTGGTGCACGACACGGCGGCTGCGAGAGTATCGCGCCGTGGTCCTGAATGTGCTGCACGGCGGTAGCCGCTCACATAGAGCAACGATTTACATGCGCGCGTACGCACATGCGTGCAGCTTGCGCTGATGCTGCTGGCACGCACGTATGTATGTGCGCGCTGGTAGGTCGGTCTAACATACCACGGAGCGACTCGAGAGCTATCCGCAATGGCACGTGCTTAGAGCGTCGATAGAATTAGCCAGTTTTCTCTCAAAGTGCTAAAGATAATGGCACTTCTGGGAAAACAAATAACTATCTACCATAAAGTTTTTAATTCAAGTTTTCGCTCAAGTTGATTTGATAAATTTGATAAAAGCAAGTCTCCTTTGAAATATTCTACAGTTAGGTTTGATATGTCTACTAAATTACAGTTAGGTTTGATATGTCTACTAAATTACAGTTAGGTTTGATATGTCTATCTTGTATTTTACTTAAAATCTCAAACTTTAAAGATTTAATATTAAATAGATAACTGGTATTGCGTGCTTAATACATTTGAGTATCTTTTTCCACGCAAGTATTTACAAAACTTTCTACCGAGATATAAGATTTAAACAAGATAAAAACAAAATTAATTTTTATAGGTTTATATATTGATTCTATAATTAAAAAAATATTTTAAAACAAGAGAAGAACGTAAAGATAAATTTACAAATAATGGAAATTACGGAACTTATTCTCCTTCCTTATGTAAATCGATAAAAATCCGTATAAAATTCATAAAGGTTTAAAAATAGCGAACAAACTAATCGCTTCAGTGATTCTAGCATTACATAGCAAATAAAACACAATACGTTTGAGGTTCGCGGAGTGGTAAGCAGTTGCATACTTTCGCAATAACATGCTCCACTGCGGTATGCAACGATAATGCTGAAAAAAGTGTTAGCAAAATAGGTCTGATTAATAAATCAAACGAATGTTCGTTTGAGAACAAATAGGGCATGGCGCGCACAATCGCTGGAATAATGAAGTCTTTTCTCTTTAAATGTACTTTAATTGGTACTTAAACCGTGCTATGACCCAAGATGCGCCCCGAACCATGGACCGTACACCGTAAAATCGTCGAGCGGGCGGACGCGTTTCATGCGGTAGGTAACTTCAGCTATGGCGCGCAAGACCTGTACTTAAAATTTTATTTTGGCGAGAGTGCGAAGCAAGAAAGGAAAGAGGAAAACAAGAATGATCCGCGTATAGTGAGCGTACTCGACGAAGACTCATATGAAGACAGAAATTACGGCACGCATAGAAGTACGCGGAAGAGGAAGCGTTTTATATAATTAAAATAAATTCCGCGCCGCAGCGCCACGATTACGATAAATCAAATATTTAACAATTTCAAGAATACTTCACGTAATAAGTACAAAAATTTCCGCCCACCATCATGTTTGGAGAAGCATGGGCGTGTTTGTAATATCGGATATAAAAAGAAATAAGATGGAAAAAATTTCATAATTGAATTTATAATTATTTGAAAGCTAAAATGATAATATTTCCGTTTTGTAAAATAACTGTTATATATTTTTTTTGAATGTATTTTATTCGAGCAAAGAATATCTTGTATTTTAGTAACTTGCATTTAATCTGAAAAAAATTATACGTGTGGCTTGTAATTAGTACATGAATAGACAAGCTATTTATTTATTCACGTACTCTTGTCCTGATTAAAACGATGTTTAGTCACAGTTTCGAAAAAAAAATTAATTACCTTGATCCTTGATAATAAGTACTGTAATATGATGAGCACTTCAGTACAACCACAATCAAAAAGGAATGTAGAAATGGGCGCAAAAAGCAAGAATGATCAGTAACGGACAGCAGGAAGAGGAAACAGGCGCGCAGCGCGAGAATTTTTCCGGAAAAGTCGAACGATGACTCGTTCCTTCTTCGCTCGCTCGACTCGCTTCTCTTACTACGTCCCCGCTCGCGCGGTCCGCAGCACGTGTAAAAGAGACTGCGGGAGCAGTTTTTGCCGTAATCTTCGCGGCTCGTTTCCGCCGCCGCGACCACAGAATTCGCCCAAGAGGAGTGATTTTGCGCCGAGACGCCACACTGCGGCGCGGTACGCCTCACCGACGACGCTGATCGTCGCGCGGTAAGCAGTTTCGCAATTTCCGCGATAATCCGCGTTGCGGAACAGGTCGAACGTCGGCGAGCGCGCGTCATGTATGCGCGGTACCTACTACCTTGGTCTGATAAATTCACCGGAGATGTTTACAGCCCAGTTAGGGGGACGACGACGATCGTCCTCTTCGGACCGCGAGGCACTCTATTCTCTACCCTAGCTCACAATCATGCCCTCATAAATATCGTTGATGTTCGCTTTTCCAAGACGATAAAGCGTACATAAGCATCTACTTCAGAATCATCGTGAAAACGATAAAACCTAACGGTATCGTGTGATGCCGCGCGCGCGACCCGAATGGTGTGAATTGGTGTTTACCATCGCTTAATTAGCGCGTACGATTTATGGGTTGATCCGGCTCTCGGATTTGCGACGCAAATTTTGCCAACTAATACGTACGTGGCGATATCCGGAACATGATTGTAGAACAATAAATGTCATAGTCTGTCTATTTATTTAGCCTTTTACGTTTTTATCGGTATTTTTATCTCGCAATAAAATTCCAAGAATTTTACTGCCAAAAAGTGGTTATAACTAAAAAACGAAGTTATATTGAAAAAAATTAAATAAAGTCTTTATTGTTCCTAAAAGAATTTCATGTAGAAAAAGTACTCAACTTATTCAATCTGTCTAAATGTTTAAGCATTTATCTTTGTAGGAAAAAAAATTGGCAACGTTACTTTGAAATTAATACATAATCAAAACATTCTAGCATTCAGTATAGATATAATTCAGAGATTTACAACACGTAAATTACATGGAAAAGTTGCTCGGTGGGTGTAGAAAGATTAGGCAGTCATTATATTCTATATGAAAGAGGTCAAGAAAAAACGTACTTGTCAAAGTGGCAATACTATGCGCGCCGGAAACGCACTTGATCGACTCGATTTGGAAATACCGACACGTACTATCGATAGCACTGTTCGAGGCCTCATGGTTCCTTCGCGTGGTGAAAGTCGCAGAAGTTTCGCGAGCGACTCGCCGCAGAAGAAGACGAGACGCGCGCGGCGGTGGAGAAGACTATGCCCTCGCCTATCGAGTTGCAATGGCAATAACCATAAAACCTATTGGTCGCGTATTTACATTCCATCGCCGGTATTATGCCTGCAAGAGGAGTGCCTCGTCGTAGGAACGAAAGAAAGACTCGAGAGGGAAGGTGGAAAGATACAGCATCGATCGTACACCGGAAGCAACCAAGTTTTTTCTTCGACCGAAACATTCCGAAGTGAGAAACGTCCGGAGAAACGCGAACGCGTAAAGTGGAAAAATAATTGTCGGAAGTGGAATATTAGTAATACGCGCGATCGCCTACTGCAAGGTATATCGAAAATTTTCCATCGTGATTGCATTCATCGTTAAGTTATATGATCATGCAATATGAGAGAAATTGTCTAGATAATTAGGCGACTTTGTTGATTTACGATAGCATGAACTGTCGTTTATCGATCTCTATGATAAGTATCTCTCATTAGACCTAATCCTATAAAATCTAAAAGAGCAATATCTCAGATATCGAAGATAAAAACATTTTATCCGTGGCTTCATGTCTTACCCACGATATTTTAACAATCTCTCTTTCTCTCTCCTTTGGTTAAGAAATTTTATCTGCACTATAGCAGATTTATGCCATCAGATACGCGTTTCGTGCGGTTTCACAATAAGATAATATTATACAGCATCATTTATGTGTCACAATTAAATCTGTGCGCGCGCGCATGGATCATTTATATCACTGAGCCGGGACCTTTATGAAGCATTACGCGCTAATTAACGGTAAAATATGACGTAATAACGTTAGATGCACGCTACATTGAGCAAGTAGCGCGCGTACCGACACCACCGCGCCCGGTTCCGTCGAGTCCGCCGCGGATGGGATCGCTCAAAATCGTATTTAACCGTAATGGTCAATGGCTGGCCGTGATTAGAGGGCATTACCGGGTAGCGTCGAGAAAGAGAGAGCGCGGGGCCACCCACCAACCTCAATCAACCTCTCGAGAGCGAGAGCACTGGCCATCTCTTCATCCTTTTTCACTCAGAAAGAAAGAGAAAGAGAGAGAGAAAGAGAGAGAGAGGCGTCTCTCTTTCTCTTTCACCTCTTCCACGGCGATTGCTACGGCTCTATAACCGCCCTGGTCGCCGCTCATCGTCCGAACGGAACGAAAGCGAGCCGAACCCACTTCAACAACAACAGTACGTACAGACGCTACACGGTTCGTACTTTGATGCACCAAGCGAGCGCACCTCGGCTCTCCTCTTTCAGCCGCGAAAGTGAAACCCGGATTTATTCTCTCCTTTATTTCCCGAAAGTAGTAATTACTCTGAAAGTGTGCAAAAATAACAGTTTCAAGTTTCTAATACTTAACTCTTATCAGAATCATCAAGATTCTACTTATCGAAGGAATTTGCATGTGTGAACAACAATGTCCAATATAGAATGGTCAGAGAAATTTAATGATTAAGACGATACATTATTCACATTTCTATTATGTTCTGTTTCTATCGATTCACTTTCCTATCGATTCAGAAAAGTAAATCCATGCAAGAATGTGAGAAACAGATGGTTGTACAGACTTAAAGAATCACATTATGTTCTTATTCAGATTGTGAATGTATGAAAAGATATTTGCGTCGCGATAAAAGCCACTAAAGTCCATGAATATTGAAGCTATCCGAAGGTAAGGGGCTACTCTCTTTCGGCAGTCTTTAACTTCTCGCACGAAACGACGCTGAAACGGCTGATTCGATCGTTTTAGTGAGGCCGTATCTACCAATATAGCTCTAACCTCGCGATTTCGATCTCGACGCTTCTCGATGAAACAGCGAACTTTATCGGCGATATTTTAAATCCCACGACCGTGTACGCGTTCGCCGACTTTTACACACCTGCGCGACTTAGCCTCATACCTCGTGCCTCAGCCGAGCATATTTACAGCTTAATATAAAATCGTATCGGTAAACACGTGCACAAACGTTTATGCGCGTGGTCATACTTTAGCAAAACGGATAAAGGGACGAGAGGAAGCCGTGAGAATCGGAGTCGCGAATTAATAGATATCGGCGTGGGTGTTATTGTACGAAAGAGTATAATATAAGGAAAAATTGTGCTAAACGATTATATCGCGATTTCAATGTATCTGTCGTGAATGTTGGAAGCTATAAATAACGTAATCTTATATGTAAGATCTGGAGGAGAGAAATTCTGCCATTGGACGAGAAATGGATGCACGACTG
Source organism: Solenopsis invicta (assembly GCF_016802725.1). Taxonomy (NCBI): domain Eukaryota; kingdom Metazoa; phylum Arthropoda; class Insecta; order Hymenoptera; family Formicidae; genus Solenopsis; species Solenopsis invicta. The sequence goes on along the minus strand of NC_052674.1, from coordinate 8,399,383 downwards.
CGATAGTTTTTCACTGCGTATTTAACTATATCTTTATTGCGGTACATGTACATTCGCCGATACGGGAATGAAGTCGCGCAAAATAAATCAGGATCCATTATAATAAAACAGATCAATATCTATCTGTAACAATCATGGCGGTAGCACGTTTCCTGTTTACTCGCGCTTTAAATAATTTTAGCACCTTGCAGCTGCGAGGTAAGACTTTATTTACACGAGTAATCTCGGAACAAGTAAGTTGCGAGTCGCATCGTGCAGGCATCGCACCGATATCGACCGGTGTAAAGATTATAACAAATAGCGTAGCGTGCCGCGATAATTAATTAAAAGCAGCAGCATCGAAAAGAAAGATATACAATATATACTAGAGATACGATAAGAGCTAATATATAGTTGGCAAGAAATCGAAAGAAATGCTAGTGGTAATAAATTTTGAGTGACTCTATGTGCGCGGCAAACAAATATCATATTTCTCTTTGGCATATACATGTTGCGTTTAAAACGCGCCTCCGCTCGATAGTTTACCGTTATCAAGATTAGACTGTTCAATTATCTATCCTTAAAAACCTTTAGAAATACCTTTTCGATATCTGAAATAACAAAGATAGAAATTCTTTGAATTGTAGCATTGCAATTTGTAATTTTTACACGGAAAAAATTAAAGTGTCCAAAAATTTAGCTGGATACAAATCTGAAAATAATTTTGATGGGTCATCAAAATAATTGCGTAGGATAGTGAAATTAGTTGCTGAAATGTCAAAACATTTTGCAGCTTTGCTCATCACATTTAATGGTCTGTATAATTATTTAGATGGCCCAACAAAATTATTTTCAGATCTGTATCCAGCTAAATTTTTGGACACTTTAGCAAAACCGTTGTTTCCGTGTAAATAAAGCTACTAACAGAATTTTCATATTTCTTTTTCTAGATTAAAAAATGCATATACACACAACGAAGTAAAATACAATTATAAAATAATCACGAGTTTAATATGTAAGATCTAATATATACTTTGTGTGCATACTGCACATAAAATTAACGGTTAACCAGTCTGTTTTTCAAAGCAAAGATCTATGTTATTTTTATCCACAGCATTCTTTCTTTAGATTTATTACCTCAGATTGATAAAAGCTAATTTAACTTATCATTGCAATGTGCACAGAGCAGCAAAATTGTAATAAAATATTATACATATATAAATAAAATAAAAATATATATTCAAACTTTAGTGTGCACATAAACAAATATCACTGTACATACACACAATTAGACAAATCTGTGAATCATGTGAATTTTTTTTCTTTGAAAAGGACATCGTATAATAAGTTATAACGTTTATATACAAGATTTTTTTAATAAACAAAACAAATATTTTTTTAAAAATATTAAAGTATATATAAGAATTATTGAAAAATTCTTTCCTACTTATAAAATTAATCAGAAAATTAAACGTAAAAATGGACAACCTATCGCGTGTAGAGAAAGTATCAAAAACTGTGTGTACAGAGTATACATCAATATAAATATTGCATATAAATATTGAATTTTTGTACATCAACTAAGTATTTGATAAATTTTTTTTTCAGAAAAAAATTTTTAAAGACTTTTACAAAAACTTTTATAATACACACATTTTATAAATAGAAATCCTTTTCTCTTTTCAAAAAAATCCAAATAAAAATTAAACAATTAATTCTAAATATTGGATAATGTGTAATAAATTATACACTCACCACGGTTGTTCCACGCTGTCGCCTGATGTCTGCAAAGACTTCCTTAGGTCGTTCGAGATTCTCTCAGGTTTCCTTATCTCAGATTTTTTCAGATAGCTTCCTCTCAGGTATACACATAACCAGGATTGGGTAACTATAAGAAATTAGAAATTAATAAATTTAAAGTCAATAATTTTAACTTACTTTTTAAAAATTTAATTTTTAACTTCAATTAGTTATTTTTAAAAAAACGTAAATTTTAACTTATTAACTTGTTTCTTAAGTTAAAAATTTCGTAAAAAAGAAAATTGTAAAAGAAACAATATATTCTCACACAAAAAAACAATATTTCTAATTTAGATAAAAAAAAAGATTAACTCACCAATCTAGCATATAGATAATACTTGTGTGAAAACACTCGATTGATTACACTCGCGAACACACTGATCATTATAAAATACGACGATCGATAGAACGCGACACTTGTACAACCTTCTCGATGCGATGGGCGACGAAAAAATATAACGCTTGCAAGAAGCACAATCTGTTCCACTAGATTGTGCTCCTTGAGGCGAAAGTAATATCCGCTCGCTGTCCGCGATATTCCACGGCAATGTAACGAGAAATTAAAACGATGGGACTTTGCGTAAATCGCGGAGGATCAACTTGACACGGCCAAAAGCGGTTACCGTCGGCGACAATGCCTGTTCTGACAAACGACACTACTCTTGCATTTTCCGGACTACCGATTATCGTTCGCGTTTTATGGCGATTGCTATCTCGCGTCACAACATAAATATGCATATCCGCGTGTCGCATCATTCGATACGATCGTCGCTTTACTGATTGCTCGAACGAGGGACAGGTTAGGTTTCGATCGCGCGAATCTCGCGTGAAGTATACGTTTCAACAATCGCCAATTCACGAATGCCGAATCTATCGTGTATCTAATCGCCAAAATACGAGTGTCAGCACGATACTTTAAGCGACACAGCCGACGTGACGGTACGAAGCTATAATCCGCTCGCTGTGTCCGCGACGTTCCATACGCACTGTAACGAAAACGATGATATTGGCGGGAGTCGCGCGGGAAGGGGCAGGGAGGGCAACTTTACGCCGTCAACAATGGTTACCAACGCTATTTACTTGCGAACTGCGGGGGAGAGGTTACCGACGCGACGATGCTACGCCTATTGCGCGCACCGAGATTGACCGTGTGTTTTTCTGGTAACGATCAACGTTCGCGTTTTTATTATGATTGATACCTCGCGACGCAAACATGAATACACAGGCATCGCGTCGTCCGATGCGGTCGTCTCCTCACTACTCTCCGACGGGTTTCGCGTGGAGCACGCACTTTTACAATCGCTTATTTACGAATGCCGAATCTATCGTGTATCTAATCGCCGAAATACGAGTGCCCACGCGATACTTTGAGCGACACGCCCGACGTAATGGTACGAAGCTGCGATCTGTTCGCTGACCGCGATGTTCCACAAACACTGTAACGAAAATGACGATGATGTTTGGCGGGAGTCGCGCGGGGAAGAGGCAGGGGAGGCAACTTTACGCCGTCAACAGTGGTTACCAACGCTATTTACTTGCGAACTGCGGGGGAGAGGTTACCGACGCGACAATGCTACGCCTGTTGCGTACATTTCTCGGGTAACGATCAACGTGTTCGTGTTTCGTGTTTTTATTATGTTCGATACCTCGCGTCGCAACATAAACATGAACACACAGGCATCGCGTCGTCCGATGCGATCGTCTCCTCACTACTCTCCGACGGATTTCGCGTGGAGCACGCACTTTTACAATCGCTAATTTACGAATGCCAAATCTATCGTGTATCTAATCGCCGAAATATGAGTGTCCACGCGATACTTTAAGCGACACACCCGACGTAATGTTACGAAGCTGCGATCCGCTCCGTTGTCCGCGACCGCCCGCGACCGCCCGCGACGTTACACAAGCACACGTATGAAAATGCGGCGTAAGTGGCAAGGAGAAGGGGAAAGGGCAGGGGGAGCAACTTTACGCGCTCGACACTTCGTCAGCGGCAGCCGACGCGACGAGACTACGCTTGTTGCGCTCAGCGGAGACTGTGTATTTTTCGGGTAACGATTTACGTTTTCTTGGCGATTGCTATCTCGCGTCACAGCATAAACATAAATACTCGCGTCTCGTGTCGTCCGATACGATCATCGTCTCACCGATTGCTCGTGTGACGGGTTTCGCGTTTAGTACACACTTTGACAATCGCCAAATCACGAATGCCGAATCTATCGTGTATCTGATCGCCGAAATACGCGTGCCACCCCGATTCTTTAAGCGACACACTCGACGCAATGTTACGAAGCTGCGATCAGCTCGCTATCCGCGACTTTCTACAAGTATACGTAACGAAAATGACGATTGTATTTTTGGCGAGAGTCGCGTAGGGAAAGAGAAGGGGCAGGGAGGCAACTTTACGCAATTAGCAGTGGTTACCGACGCGATTAGTTTATGAACCGCGAGGGGGCGGACTCGGGACTACCGACGCGACAATGCTACATACGTATGTACATACGCCTGTTGCTCCCACCGAGATCGTGCTTTTTTGGGTAACAATCCATGTTTTTTATCGCGATCGCTATCTCGCGTCACAACATAAACATAAATATTCGCGCATTGCGTTGTCCGATACAATCGTCGCCTCACCGATTGCTCCGTGCGACGGATTTCGCGTGGAAAATACACACTTTAACAATCGCTTACTCACGAATGCCGAATCTAACCTGACGTGTATCTAATCGCCAAAATACGTGTATCAACGCGATATTTTAAGTGACACGCCCGACGTATTGTTACGAAGCTACGATCTGCTCGCTATCCGCGACTTTTTCAAATATCTTAACGAAAGTGACGATGATATTTGGCGGGAGTCGCTTGGGGAAAGGGAAGGGGAAGGGGAAGGGGCAGGGAGACAACTTTACGCAATTACCAGTGGTTACCGACGCGATTAGTTTATGAACCGCGAGGGGGCGGACTATTGACGTGACGATGCTCCGTACGCCTGTGCTCCCAGCGAGATCGTGCATTTTTCGGGTAACAATCCATGTTTTTTATCGCGATCGCTATCTCGCGTCACAACATAAACATAAATATTCGCGCATTGCGTCGTCCGATACAATCGTCGCCTCACCGATTGCTCCGTGCGACGGGTTTCGCGTGGAAAATACACACTTTAACAACCACTTGTTCACGAACGCCGAATCTAACCTGACGTACATCTGATCGCCGAAATACGCGTACATCAGCGCGATACTTTAAGTGGCACACCCGACGTAATGTTACGAAGCTGCGATCCGTTCGCTATCCGCGGCGACCTTCCACAAATATACATAAAGAAAACGGCAATGGTATTTGGTGGGAGTCGCCAGACGCGTCGGGAAAGGGAAGGGGCAGGGGGGGAAACTTTACGTCGTCAACAGTGGCTACCGTCGGGACGATGCTATGCCTGTTGCGTCCAACGAGATTGATCATGCATTTTTCGGGTAATGATTTACGTTTTTTTATGACGATTGCTATGAGAGAGAGAGATAAAGCCGCGCCCGTTAGCCGCGGCAACGTTTCGCTAATAATCATAACGAAGAGACTGAGATGGCTAGTAGAGTCGTGCAAATTGCGGAGGACCACTTCACGCAACCAATAGAGGTTACGTTCACGGCGAAACACACACTCTTGCATAGCTGCGAGATAACCATATCCATAATGAATTTAATTGATCCATTAGCACATGCATAAGGAAATGGACCAATCAATTTCCTCATGCATATGATTATCTTGCAGCTGTAAAAGAGTGTGCGCTTATGCTTGTATGTATTTATATTAATCATGCATTTTCATACATTTTTTTCAAATAACAATGTATTATTTTAAATAACGATGTTCGCTGTTTTAAGTTCATATCAAACCTACGCATGGAAGAGATCGAGGAATTGCGAATTGAAGATTAGAATTCTATCAATCAAATAATTTTAATCGGTTTCTGATTGATTAAATTCTAATTTCAAATTCGCAATTCTCAATCTCCAATACGTAGTCTGCTATTGGCCTTATGACGATTATTATCTCACGATTGTGACATGAATATCCGCGATACAATAAATGTCAGAACGCGGTATCTGATACAATTATTCCTTTGTCGATTGCTTGGACAACAGATTTCGATCGCGTGTACTTCCGCAAAGTACGTATTACAACAATCGTCATTATTAGTGTTCGGCGTTTCATTTGTTATGCGCGATTTCTTGACAGCAATCGATCGCGTTATATTCTCGTGATAGCGACAAATAGAAAATGCTAAAACACAAGGATTAGTAAAATAATTTATGACTTATTTAAAACATAAAATAAGAAATAAATCATATAAGAAGTTATTTAAAATAATAAGTCAAAATTTGGATAAAAGTAATAAATACTAAATAACCTTTTTATTTTATTTCATTGTAAATACATGTTTTAAATAACTAGATTCTAGACAAAACAGATGCGCGCGTGGCGCGCGCTACAAACTCTATATTACATAATTTTATACAAATTACAAATTAAATATTTCATTTTTAACTCAATACAAATAGTCAAAATACGCGATCTCCGCGAACGGCTGTCATTTACAAAGTAAGCCTTAAGAACCAATCAGCACATTAGAAAAGCGACAACAATAAATTTCGAAATTTTGAGAATTGATGCAATGTACTTTTTCAAATAGAGAATTTCAGCTTTTCATGATAAATGTAAAAGACGTTGTTATTCGTGGAAAATAATTTTTGCGTTTGATTGAGCACATGTGCAATTAATTACAGGATACGATTCGGTATTGGAGACCGTTGCAATGTGCACTCTGACTTCTCGTTACGTTATCGGTTCAATGAGACCATGTCTCATTGAACTTAGCGTCTAACCGGCCGATCAGCTGGATTAATCACGATTTGTGAGCATGTCACGGGTTGACAAAAGCACCCCAGAAAGTGCGTCTCCTTTAAGTGACTTGCTGCCTGCGACTATGGCTTGTAAGATACAAGTGTCGTATGAATCGTGGTTAAAAAAGCTTAGTCGACGTTAGACGTGCGTTAAACGTGATACAAAAGGCAGAACGCATTCGCAACAAGCTCACTATCGATCCCGTATCTATCGCGTCCGAATTGCTAATTCGTTATTTTGTTAATCGCGTAATAAACAATGTCTCTTGCAGATGCCTTGAAAAAATGCTTGAAGCGCTAGAAAATGATTTTTTTAACGCAGAAACTTTTTTTTATCTTTATGTATAATTTTTATTTCTATTTTAAACTCTTGTGATAAATGCACTAGACATTGTGATTCGTTCAGAAAAAAATTTTCGCGTTTGATTGAACACAACTGAAATTATGGGGTACGATTCGGTATCGGAGATCGATGCAATGTACACTCTGACTTCTCGTTACGTTGTCGGTTCAATGAGACCATGTCTCATTGAACTTAGCGTCTAACCGGCCGATCAACTGGATTAATCACGATTTGTGAGCATGTCACGGGTTGACAAAAGCACCCCAGAAAGTGCGTCTCCTTTAAGTGACTTGCTGCCTGCGACTATGGCTTGTAACAAATACAAGTGTCGTATGAATCGTGGTTGAGAAAGCTTAATCGACGTTAGACGTGCGTTAAACGTGATGCAAAAGGCAGAACGCATGTGCAACGGGCTCACTATTGGTCCCGTATCCATCGCGTTCGAATTACTAAATCATTATTTTGCTTAGTGCGTAGCAATGTCTCTTTACACGTGCCACGAAGAAGATGCTTGTAGCAGTATAAAGTACTTCTTTATGCTGTAATTTTTTTTGTTTTTTAGGTATAATTTTTATTTTTATTAGACAAAACAAGCGCGCGCTACAAAGCTTCTAATATTATATAATTTCATACAAATTACAAATTGAATATTACATTATTAACCTTTCAATACATATAGTCAAAATACGCGATCTCCGCGATGACAGCCGTTCAGGAAATAAACGCTGAATGGCAATCAATCAGCACATCGGAAAAACGACAAAAATAAACTTCAAAATTTCGAGTATCGATGCAATGCACTTTTTCAGTTATAGAATGTTATGTTAAATGTGACTCCTTTTAAAATGCAATTGTTTCATCCGTATATTTAACAAATATCAATTTGCGTGATTAATTTCTACCAGCAATAAGTCATGTCATACGCAGTGCATTGATGCACTTCACGTCTTTGAGACGCGTACATACATATTTCGAAGTGTCGATTGCTGAAGTCGTGTCACGCGATCGTCATATACATATCTAATCGCCAGAATACGATGATCCGCACGATACATTTCAGTGATACATTTTGCTTCCGACATTGATCTTGACATACGACAAGCATTTAGCTGTATCGCATAAGATAAGCTTTATCGGATAACGCCACAATTTATGGCAAGTCATTTGTCTTTTTAATAATATAAAAGAGATGTTCATTAATTTAAGCGTTTAAAAAAATAATTGTTAAAAGAATCTTAAAGTGCATAAGCAAAAAATTATGTTTGAACATAATAATAATTTCACAAATTAAAATTATGGACGCAACACAATAAAAATGCAGAATTATTTTTATATTGATACATAATTTTAATTTATCGAATTATTATAATTACGTCGTGCCATAGTTTTAATTCGATGAATTATTATTACATTTTAACAGAATTTTAATTCGTTGAATTATTATGTCATGACATAATTTTAATTCGATATATGTATATAGTTATATCGAATTAAAATTATATCAAGACGTAAAGACTAGTAATAGAAATTCAGAATTATTATTTTGTCGTGGAATAATAAAAATTTGATGAGTTATAATTACGTATCAACATAAAAATAATTCCGTAATTTTATTATGTTGCGTCTGTAATTTTATTTTGTGAAATTACCATTACGTCCAGACATAATTTTAATTATTTATTTAAACTCATAGTTCTTTTAAAACACTTATTTTTTTTAAACATTTATTACGTCAAAATTTAATTTACATAAAATTAAAAATTTATTTTGAAAAATATGATTTATTATTTATTATTAAATTAGAAATAATTTTTACAATTAGATTATTCACATTTATAACAAGGACATCATTAAAACATGCGTTTCGTAAAATTTGCTTAGTTAACCGAATTTATTGGATTTGCAGACAACTGCAAATGACGATCATTCTTTTGGACATTTTATTTCGCAAACCTTTTTTTTGTCCTTAAATTTTAATTGATATACTGATTTATTTATTGTTATAAGACGAGATGGTAATTGCTGTAAAACGAGAGCGTATTATATATTATTTAATATTCAATGTATAGAAAGTACAAGAAAGTATAGTTACGAGCAACAAGCGTTGTCGCGATAATCGCTCCTGACGCGTGAAGTTGGCCGCACGATTTGCAAAGTTTCTTCGCGATATTAGATCACTAGTCGCATTTGTTTGTTGACAGTTGCGGATCATTGTCTCATAAGATATCGCAGTTTTCGTGTTGTTCGTCGCCGAGTGAATGAGGTACGTGTCGCGTTCAGTGCTGAGTGCCGTCTAAAACGATGCGCTAGCGTTGATAATATCCCGTGGATTAAAGTGTATGCTGACTTGTGCGTTTCCGCGAGTGAGTGTTGTGCCAGTGCAAAGAGGGAATCTGAGAGGAGGAGGAGGCTTGGGAAGCATCATGCGACGGCGGAGCAACCGGAGGGTGAGTCTCACTTATCATTTACGTGTTATATATCAAGGATTGGCACGCATCGCACATTTTGTCTGATTTTTGGCTTGACTTTGTCCTTTTTCTAGCACTATTCCCTATATTTACCGACACATTTGCGTACACTGGAAAAAGAAATTTGTTGATGAACTAAAATATTTATTCCGATACGTTCAACTAAACATTAAGTTAATATAATTCAATAACTTAATAATTATTTAATTGCATAAAAAATGATAAAGTTTATTCTTGTCTATCATTAACTTTTTTTATTAAAAATTTACTAAACCAACTCATAATTTAGTTGAACGTATCGGATTAAATATTTTAGTTTTCTAATAAATTCTTTTTCTTAATGTAGTGACTAGTTAAAAAGTTAAATAATACAGTTAAAAAGTTAATAACTTTTAACTTAACTTAGTTAATTTTTAATGATTTAATTTTTAACTTTAAGTGGTTATTTTTGAAACGTAATTTGTAATTTATTAATTTTTTTCCTGAGCTAAAAATTTATGTATACAAACAAAAAAAAATTATAAAAGAAACAATTGTTAAAAAATATTTTTTTGTTATTTTATATAAACTTACATATAAAATATTAAATTTGTTTGATAATCCATATTATAATTGTTTAGAATAATAGAACTTTACAAATTTATAAATTTCTTAATGTAATATGTTTTATAAAATTAACTTTTAATTTAAATTAATTTAATATTTTATAAAATTAACTTTTAATTTAAATTAATTAATTTAATCTCAACATAACTTTTAGCTAGCCAGTTTTTTGTTTATGTAACTCTTAACGTAACTAAGATAATTTTATACGCTCTTAACTTTAACTTAATTTAATTTAAAAAATTTACTAACTTACTCCACCTTGTGTATTTATATATTATATCGTATTATATTGTGCTGTATTATGCGTGATACGTGATTTGCTATTTATGTGAGATTCGCGAATAACAGATTCGTTAAATTCGTATTCATGGTTTACCCTGTGCTAGTGAAACGGTTTTTCGACGAAATCAAAGTCTGTGAATGCCGACGAATCAGTTAATTCGTGTTGGATCGCATGTATGTCAAACTGCATCATATAAATGATGAAGCACGAATCGCGAACAGTATAAAAAGTCTGTACTGGCGAACGAATTTCACTACGAAATCACGTATCACGAATTACGAATTATGAATGGCATATAGCCGATTTTATGTGTTACGTATACGGAATTACTCATTTCATTTATTTGGATTGTTTGTTTAAATGATTTAAATGAGAATTAGAGAAACAGAGATTTTTGCATATAAAATTGTATGAAAATTAAAATTTGAGAAAACAATTCTTTTGGGGAATGTAATAATTTTACTACATATCTATTTCTCAGTCTAATAAAAAAATTAATGCGTGCATTAATTATTTTTTCAAATATTGACTATTTTGAACGATACTGCAATTTGTATCTACATCTTTATTTTGCAGATTAAAACGTCAGTGCTACAACTCCGCTGCTGCGCGTCGTATCGGTGAGTCGAATTATCTTTTATTTTCGGTAATGAGACGAGAGATGCAAGTAACGATTACAAGTACCAGCTTTCTACCGTACCTGTGCGTGCCATATACGTTGTTCGGATTGAATGAACGCACAGGAAGCACGTGTGCGAGGTAGCGCTGCGAGGCTCGCTCGTTTTGCCAGGTAATCTTAGGGCGAGGCGCGCGGCCTTCGCGACCGCGCGGCCGGCATCGCAGGTGGTGAACCCGCGCGAAATTGAAATTGATTCCGCATCGGTAATAAGCGGCTCCCTGCGGTCCCGGGGTTCCGCACACAGTGCCAAGAACAGCCCCCCGAGGTCGTCGACGAGATCGGCCCACACGTGTACACCGCATGGACGCGCGTAAACGATATGTGCACCTCTATGCAGGTGCACACATCGTTTGCGCGCGGTTAACGAGTCGATCGATACTTCTCTTTCTCTTTCTTTCTGTTATTTTTGCAACATTGCAGCCACATAGCTCTTTCAATGATTTTTGGACTCGTACGTCGAAATTGTATGTCCGCATAGTTGGAGGGAATTCTATCTCATGGAACGCAGGCTGCAAATTATTCGAGATAAAAAATATTATTTTCTCAGAAATTATTTTTACACCCGTTGCATATCTTCAAGCGGCTATATCTTCTGAAATGAATAGCAAAAATAAAAGAACACGATTTTTAATAGGTATTACTGCAACGATGCAATCATGTAAACGCTTACTTAAACAGTCGCATTAAAAAGCTTTTATTTTTAAGGATGGGAAAAGAATTAAATTAAAATGAAGTTATTGACTGTTGTATATTATGGTTTATTTTTTCTCTTTTTCTCTCTTTCGAAAATACCATAGACATTAGCTCATATATCATTAACTCTCGTGTACTAAAATTTTTACAACCACTTGAAAGATTGACTGGCTATGTTGCGTGATGAAACTTGCATTTTCATGAATTTTCCTCGGTTGATCGATTGCGTGAAATCGTATTCTTTGTGCGTTTCTATGCGTATATCTCTCGTGTCCTCATGTGCAAGAGCGCACATAAAAGAGGAAATCACAAAGATCGAAGGGCGGGAGAGGGCTGTCTCGCGATTGCGTTCACGTAGCCGGATGTATTTCTCGTCGTAAACAGGGAGAGGGGGATCGTCGGTGATCGTCCTCTCGGCGAAGAGAGGATTTATCCTTCGTCGATTTACAATGCTTTATAGTGTCGGTCTCGCTGCCTCAACAAATAATTGCCAATTAAACGTCCCGCGCATCGATCGTCCTTGTTGCCAATTGCGAGAGAATAGTGGATATCCTTCTATCACGAGACCGCGGATTTCAATCCTTTTTTTTTGCCAGCCTTCGGTACATCTCATTGGGGGATGTCCTTTTTGCACATGAATGCGGAACGAGATATTCTCGAGCTTATTTTATATTGATTATAATCTGTTAACCGTAAAACTATTGCTATATTATGTAATAATTTTAATAATTAAATAATAATAAATTGAAGCTGTTTTACTTTTAACGCACGTATACTAAACAAATAATATAAATAATATTAATCTTTATTAATATGAAAACAACATTAATAAATTATAATGATTATAATTAAACTATGAACAATGGAACATAATGCGCTGAAGAATTAAACTATATTTTTATACAAACGGCATTATATTTTTATACAAACGGCATTATATCTAAAAGTATATTATCGGATTAATTTGAATTTATGTAGGATTAATATAGAAACTTTCTAAATGCGTCATGATAGAATAATCGATATTGCAATTTCTGATTAGTCCATGATGCAATTTCCGATTACTTTTTTTATACATCGTTAGAGAATGTAAGGTAGATAATTGACGTCTTTGCCAACAAAATAAATTTTGGAACAGTTTCATCACTCTCTCAGGACCGATACACAAGTCTCTTCCTTCTCTTTCTCGATGCGCCCGACGAGAGACGAAAACGCCTCCGTTTCATTGTCTACGCGCGCGGGTCGTTCGAACGGAATACAATACTTGGCCACTGCCTAACATGAATAAATGTATTTACGATTTGACGTAGGTGTGCCCGCATGCGCCTACAAAAAATTCGAAACGAGCCTGCGGTCGTGGATTCCGCGAGCGGAACGGGGGAAGAGGAGTGATCCACCAAGTCGTCCGCCTTCCTCGAGGGGAAGAGAGGACTTCGCAGGTGGAGAACGAGTTTCCCTCGGCCCGACAAAAAAATCTGATATCGACAACCTGATCTCTTTGATCCGACGAAATTGACTTTAATCGCTCGACGTTTGCTCCGCGGTACATTGTTATCTCGAAGCCTGCTAAATAGGCGTCTAATCGATTTTTCATTGTTCCGCTGGTTTTTTTTGTCTCGAAACTCTTGTCCATTTTAGGCTTCATCGTATATCCTGCAAAAACGTTTGTTTCCTTGCTGTTAATATTGATGAAGATCAGAATAGCTTTCCGTTTACGATAACAATTTTGTCTTTCTCTCCTAAAATTGAATAGTTTTCGTACGTTTCGATCGAGTGTTAATACGACGATTATAGTTTCTCATACAGCGACTATAAATAAACTCGTCGACCTGGTCAATACCGCTCGTCTCTCTCAAATCAGAATTGTCTCCTCGATTAAATTTTACAGCGCTTGCAAAATATACTTGTTTAATTAAATAAAATATATTGCCCAATATTAAATATTGATGTAAGAATTAACGATTTAATGTCAATGATAATAAAAAATTAATCTATTAATTATCAGGTAGATTTATTATGTAACACATGATCGAGAATTTCTCAAATAATTTAATGATTCGGATTCTTTCTCGAAGAGAGAATTTAGAGATAGAGCTCCCTTTACGTCATCTGCAGTACGCAAAAAAATTATGTTGTTAATTTTAGAATTAATATTATGGAAAAAATGAGATATGTTTAATTTGGAGACGTACACTCAACTTAAATTTAAATTATTCGGAGTATTCAAATATAATTATGTATATTAATTTGCTTTTCTATTCGCAAATTTAAAACTCACAATTCAATTAGTAAAATTGAAATTAAATAAATAAAACAAATAGTTTAAAAATAAAATATTTAATGCATCAATAATAAGCGTAAGTTGAAAATATTTTTTTTAAATAACGAGTAGAGGAACGTGTTTTCACTTTTCGGGAAGAATTCACGATTGCGCGAAGTCGCGGTGCGGCTGACGCCTCTTCCTCTTCGTTCTTTCGCGGCGTGTCGAGCAGGGAAAAGACGCACCGAAAGTTTATGGCCGCGGAAAGGAAGTGAAGGAGATATATATACACGCCACACTGTGAACGCGCGGGGACTTGCGACGTTGTGCATACATATACGCGCATGCAAAAAGGGTGCGTACACGCATTCGCCAGATAGATCGGCGAATAAATATAACGCCGCGGCGTGGGCGGCTATTGTTCGCACGCATAAAGTTGAAACGCACGAGAAACCAACCGTAAATCGAAGATTTCGAAGTTAATGGTCAACCAAGACGCGCGCGAGCTCTTTTCATCCGTGGGAAGATCCATGGCGGTGTTAGAGTGTTGCTCTCGTAGATTTGTGAAGTTGGCACAATATATTATTCTGTTAATATGAAAAAAATACATGGAGTTTCAGTGACACTTTTCATAGTTCTAGAATTCTTTATAAAAATCACGAAGAGTTCTGTATTTTTTTATCTCCAAAAAAACAAAAATGAAAAAAATATGATAACTTTGCGAATTTAACACATCTCCTTCCCTAAAATACAAGAAAACAATAAATATTAGTACATTTGATAAGAGTTCCAGTGAGTACTATCAGAGTTCTACCGATGATTGCAATTTAAAAAAAAATTCACACACTCAATGTATTTTTTTCATTAAAATATTAAATGCTCGACACTAATATTACATGCCCGACACTTAAATAAAAAGATCTTGCTGCTTATTTATCGCAATTTTAAAGACAGTTCTCGCCAATTCTGGTAAAAATCTATGCTATACAAACATGTTTAAAAATAGTTCTGACAATTGCATTTTTTTAAATTAATTTTTTAATATACGAATCAGCATGAGACTTGGATAAAAAGTATCGTACTGCTTATCGCAGTTCCAGTGACAATTCTGGCAGAGTTCTATGCTATTCAATCATTTTTGAAAATAGTTCTGGCGATTGCATTTTTTTAAATAATTTTTTAATATTTGAATCAACACTTGGACAAAAAGATTCGTGCTGAGTATTTATTGCAGTTTGAACAACAGTTCTCGTCAATTCTGGCAAAGTTCTATGCTATACAATCATTTTTGGAAATAGTTCCGACGATTGCATTTTTACAAATATTTTTTTTAAATATACGAACTACCATACTTGGAGACTACAATAAAAGGACGGCACAACATTTTTTATCCAAGTGTTCTACACAGAGAATAGGTGTACACACACCGGATTACAAGACTTAAAAATTTTTTACTTCAAGACTTCTGAGACGTTCTGAATTTAAAACTTCACCGGACTACACGGACCGTCATGAATTTCATCGGACTATGTCGGACTTTATCGGGTTTTATTGGATTTTTTGAATCTGATATGTAATATAATGAAAATTTGATATATTTATTTTTTATTAACTTTGTAATTTTTAATATTACATATTTTTATTATTAATACATTAACATCAGATATATTGACAATTTTAAAACTGAAGAAATTTAATCATATTGTAAAATTTAGTCAAATTAACATCTTTTCTCTCAATATACAGCAATTAGGGATTTTAATTAATACGAATGTTATGATTACTGTTTATTCACTTTTGCACTTATATTTTTATAACAGAAACGGATTCTTTTTTTTTTAATTCAGCGCTTTAGAATATATCGAATAGTGAGATCCGACTTCCATGAACGGCTATCACATGCGCGAGTCTCTTCTCGTGCGTTCGCTACGTGGGTAGTAAATCCGTCGCGGTTTTTCCTTTCTTTTCCCTCGTTGGCGGCTTAGGAGAAATCACTTGCAAAAAGCAGGCACGATTGAACGCGAAAGCGTTTAGGGCTATTGATAGAGTGGCCGATGTTTTACAGATTGGCCAAGTCCTAGCCATTTCAGGCATTCGCGTTTCTCTCGCTACGAACATGCTGTCCGTGTCTGGACAAAATCAGTATCGGCCATGTGTGCGAACCAAAGACATTCTGCCAGTACTCAATAAATGTCGCGGAATTTGACACACTCCTAATGGGATAGCAGGTAATGGCGAGGAAGTACTAAGGTAATATTCATATTAATAGGTTACGCAGAGCCTAGCATAAATTGGATTCTGGAGGAGATATACCGCGAATTTTTTCTGGGCGGTTGTATACAAGTATTCCTATTTTCGCGATTTGACAAAAACGGTTATAATAAGATGTACTCCCGGTCTGTCGATTTCGCCATTGCAATGCCTCGACAATCTGTCTCTAGATGAAGAGCAACGGCGGATAGAAGAAACGCGGAGAAACAGGCAGCTCTTTTAGAGCTAACGACCGATGGCTCTACATTATTTATATCCTGCCGGCAATTCAACTCGAGTTGCCACTACGAATCGGGAAAACGAAACGATTGTTTTATTACTCGTCGTACTCACGTCGGAATGACTCTTCCACGGCGGATAGAATTGCAGTTTATTGGTCGTCGGGATGTACTATTTACGAACGCATCTTCTTATCCCGTACGTCTGTCAATGAGCCTCTTGTAATGTAAATGAACGTCAATAATGCTTGTAAATTACGATGCGGATGAGATCAGAAATGGATACCGGATCTCGCTGTAAATTATTTTTTGATTTTCTTTCTCACGCGATAAGTGTTGAAAAATATCTTATCGCAAACTTAAGAAAAATTGATAAACTACATCGGAAGATAGGAAAATAAAGAGTTAGAGAATTAATTGCAATTTAGTGAAATATGCACATATTTACATTATTATAAATGTACTTATAAAAAGGACAGCCTGAAGAATGAATTTATAATACTATAGGAAATTATTAGGTACAAATATATTATTCAGCATATAAATTCCAATACGAATTCCGACATTATTTTACTTAATGGATTGTGTTTAAAATACGCGAAGAAATCGTACAGCTTTTAATATTGACCTAAATTCCATAATTGATATGTTGCATCCGGATGATGAGCTCGGATTTTCAAATAGACAGTGGAACGACATGAAGCAGATTTATATCACGTCTGACCTCTCCTAATGATTCAGTTATTTATCAGCTGAAATTTCTAGACTTTGCTCTCAGGTGCACTCACCCTCCGTGGATGTCAATCCACGTTAACCAAATTGAACGCGCCGGATATATTATTGAGTGTAGACGCCGTGCACACAGATTGTAGCCCAAATTACGCCGTTTACGTATGAAATTCACACGAAGGTATTTCCGGATAAGGTAAAATAATATTTCATCTCGGCTGGCGACCCGGTTTATACCGTTCCATAATGGATGAAGCGAGCATGTAGCTTCAGATTTATCCACGAGCGTACAATTCTAAAATTAAAAATCGTTTAAAAGTACGTTTTTTAAACACCGATATATATTCCCGATGTGACTTACCGAATAATTAAAGTTTTATATCATAAAAGACTTGTGTCCATTTCCACCAATGTAGATTAACTCGGTTTAACTTACTTTTTGTCTCTTTCTGGTTGAAAAAATTAGAAAAAGATAAAGAATAATTTAAATTGAGATCAAAGTTGATTTACATTGGTGGAAATGGACGTTGATGAAGTATGTAGAACAATATGACTTCCGTAAAAGACTAATTAAATTTTTTCTGTATAGTGAAAATATTTGCAGTTTTCAATTAATTTAATTCGCAGTATAAATCAAACTGATAGTTAATTATAATAATATTACATCATGACGATGCAGAAATTAATCCAAACCATATGTAACAAACCATTACGAATTATTTTACAATTTGCCTTGAATTTATTTCGACTCGTTCCGCAAAATATGTAGATATGTTGAAATTGAAGAATGAAAAGGCGCTCGATTGTCATTGGCATCCGAGCGCTGGAAGAATACGAACACGTTGCATGGGAAGAGAAAAACGACGCAGACGAGAGAGGAGGAGGACATTAAGCCGTATTTACGCCTGGCAAGATTTCGCGTGGGCGAGCGTCAGCAATTACGATGCGAAGAGCAGCCGATGAGCAAAGTCGCCACCGCCGCTTTAACGAGGGGAGGGAGGTTGCTTCGGGCCCGAGTACCCTCTTTCTCTTTAGCGTTGCCGATCGTAGTGTCTCGCGAATTTTAAGGGACACCTTTGTGGGAGACGACAGCCGCCGTCTCTCCTCACACAGTTTTCCCGGCCATTCTTGCCCAAAAGGAAGGTATAAAGAGAGTGGGGGCGTGGGGCAGGAGGAGGGCAAGAGGAAGGAGTCATCCTCGGGAGCAGCAACCTGCGGACTGGCCTTTTTATCGCGCCGACCGGAGCCGGCTTTACGAGGAGTCCCATAACGGAAATTTACGGTTCTCCCTTGCCCTCCTCTCCTTCTTCGTCGGCCTGCGGGCCTCTTCTCTTTCGTGTCTTACGTCTCCTCTTTTCTCTATCTTTCTTCATCTCCCGTGAAGATCTCGTGAACCCGGCCAATCTTTCGTCGAGTTTCGTATCGTCTCTTCCTTGCCCGTGACGTTTTCGAAGAGTGTCTTCGATCGAGCGACGATTGGCAAAACTCTTCGGTGAGGAGTCGGAAAGAATTAACACCGATTAATTAAGCCCACCCGATTTGGTATCACTCTGTGTGGTCTCGCAAGAAATGGACGGCAATCGAGACGACTTTTAAAGACGTAATCGAATCTTAAAAGATCAGTCGGGCTGGCCTGTGCTCAATCGTGTAACAGTAACAGTCGATAAACGCCCTTACGCCCACGCTCTATTCAAATCGACAAAAGATTCATAAAAGTTTATTCTTTTTTTTTTTATATATCGTGTGACAATGTGATAATGTAATTACACAAAATAAAATATACAATTTATTTTTGCATTTTGATATTTTAATTTTTTTTAGAATTCTTCAGGCTTTTTAATGTATTTGCTATTCATATAATAGGATATGACACAAATATATCAATATTTTAATGTTTTAATAAATAGAAAATCAATTGAAATGTGCTTATCTAATTACTTAAAAAATTTGTAATTATATATTAACTTTTTTTCTTATTTGCGATTAGTAAATTAAGTAAATTCAGAAATGTATGTAATATGGTATAATATATTAATTTATTTAAACATTTTTTTTAATTTTATACTTACATACATATACGAATTATAAAATTACGAAAATTGTTGTCTTAATTAATTACATTGATGTTTCTTCAGCAAAAAATGTTCAAACATTAGTAAATTAAACAGTAAGATACAAAAAGTTATTTTTTATTTAATTTAAAATAGATTTTGGAGTTTAAATAAAATGGTCTCAAGAATGTAAAACTGTTCAAGAAGGAAATAGACTTATGTATTCATAATTACGGATTCATAATTCACCTGGATGCTTTTTATTGGTTTTCCTTTAACGTCGTTACTATTAAGGCACATTTACAGCGCGGCGTGATGGTTAGTTACTGTAATACGGGCATATATATCTATCGGAATAATGTTCTCGTTTTCAATGGTAGCCAACTGCATGGAGGGTGATTAAAGCCCACGCCAGCAAATAAGTATTTCCACGTTGAAGAGTGCCGATTGCCGGGCTGGCCACGACTCACCTGCGGCAGCACCACGCGGTGCATACGGGGAAAGGTGCATACGATATCCCGAGATCGGTATCTCTTGTGCCCTTCTCCGTCCGTCCGTCGGTCGGTAGACGTCAGTGAGCGTTTTCGCGTGTCACCCGGCTGATATATTTCCGACTAATGACTGTGAGGGATAATTACGATCCCGTCGACTAACAATTTCTCGCTCGCGTTTGAGATCGACGCCGCACCACCGGAGCTGATAGCTCTCCCCGTACCGCCGTAATTCTCGATCGGCTCGATCGCGTTCGATCGCGCCCATTACGTCGGATAAATGTCTCACGCGCTGGTAGACGATCGCGCGAATCGCGAAACGGTATAAAAGAGTAATATATCCGTACTCGTTGATGTGTGTGCTCTTCGAGACGTCCCGCTGACTTTCCCCTCGCGAAGTTGTGTGCCGTTTGCTCTGCGTGACACCGGCTGCAATTCGGTAAAAAGTCATTACGAGAAATAATGATTATGTGATAGCATTAATTTCGCCGCAATGACGCCAAGCGGTGGATACTTTGATACGATTTAATCAACCGTAATCGCGGCAGAGAAATACGATATCGCGTTTAATAGCAATCGTGTCACATGTTACTGGCTTCGTTATCATCGGATATAATTTCTATGCGAAAAATATATCGCTATTACTGTATACGATATACGTACGTTAGGTAATATCTTTGTATTATCGAGTAAGTGTCGATTATATATTGCTGCTACTCGACGATTTATAACACACTTTCTTCAATATTCACATTTTGCTTTCGTCAAAAAACGTTATATTTATTTTTTGCTCTTACTCTCGTGATGATGTTTCAATCATGAATTTATACAATAATCTATTATCATCTCGAAGACTTAGCGCATCTTAATAAAACGCAATAATCTCGAATAAAATAATAATTTTCATATTAAACTGAACGAATCGCTACAAGATCTTTAACCAGTTTCAACCAGATGCAACGTATTTTTGCAACCTAGACTGCAGCATCCGCCCGCTTAATTACGTCTGTCTATTCCCGAAGAATTATAACGCACAGATCGCGCGAACGGTAAGATGAGGAATAATTAATGCCCGATACAGTATAATTACCGATACTAATCCCGAGCACTTTAATCTCAGGCGTGGGTCGAAAAACCGTGCTAATTGACCGGCGCGCGCGTGTTAATAACTGAGTGTCGCGGCATATTAAGCGGATTATTCGCTATGAATAAGCGCATTATCGCGCGCGAGCCTTGCGCGATCTTCGGGACTTTCCTCTCAGGTACTCCCCGAGTCTCGCATACGCCTTCCTGACTTTAAACGGCGGTATAAGCGTAAACGCAACAAAAGTAACGCAAAAACGCGACGACGAAGGTGGATTATCCACTGTCGCGATTCGTTATGCTTTTATCCGATGGACCTGTATCGAACTTGATGTTCCGTAATGCCGCCGATTACGAGAAGCTGTATAGAGAGGAAGCGGAGAGAAAGATACCATTATACAAATATTTAAAAATGTAAACTAATTAATTTTTTTGTGCAAATAGGTAATGAGGGGATGAATAAGACAAAATGTGTCAAGGCGTAAAAATAATAAAGGAAAAACGTGAATTAAAACGAAGAAAAATGCTTCTACTAAATTTCTTTTTAAAATTTTATGAAGCTATTAAAAATTTGTATGTAAACATTTTTTGATATGTTTTCAGAAAAATTCAAAAAATATCGCAACGTTATTATAATGTAAAACAAAATTTATTACAATCAATGAGAGAAAAGAAGAATATGTAATATATAATATTTAAAATGATTAGCGTTACATTTATTAGTCTTAAAGTAAAGAAAAAGAATATATTGATAGTAAAATATATTGTAATTGCGGAATTTAAAAGATAGCTCAATTGGACCTGTTTAAAATGATTCGTAACGAGAAAAACAGCTCTAATAAAGATATAATCGAGATATAGCTAATCTGGAATAGGAAATGAGAGACTGTAAGAAAATTCTTGCGAAGAGAATACTGTTCGAAATGATTTCATCCTATAGGTAATTGGCTCATAAGAAGACACGAACATAAGTTGGCACGCTCGTGATCGCATTTGTCGCGCGCGATTCCATAGTTATCGAACATTTAACCCTCCTTTACAATTATTATTTTTTTACGCCGGAAACTCGTTTCTCGCTTCACGGCTACCTCGTTTTCTCGAGGCGTGAACATTTTGTAAGCACGGCTCGTTCCGTAGCCCGGAGACTTCATATCCAAAGCCGATCCGCGTTCGCGTGGCGTGACGTGCTGTGCCTTGCCGTGCCGTGCGAAATTAGTCAGGTAATAGAGATAGAGCTCGTACGTACGTACTATACACACGTGTATATACAGAGATATATCTGGTCGTAAGTACCACCGATCCGATACTATCGCAACCGCCTACGCGTAAAACGTTCCGGCGTTCCTGCATCGTCATATCGTGCCGGTGGAGGTGGTTTTCCTTCGTTTTTCTTTTTTTCGGTACGTCACGCGGCGGCGCATATTTCTCCTCGCATTGCACGCAGCACCTGCCGATAGGATCGTTTATTTAACGGACGCGGTGCTGGACGCGGTAAATTTGGCTTCGCGATGGCTATTAATCGATTACGATATCGCGACGCGCGATCTTCTCCGACGTCGTGTCACTTTGCAAAATTGCCATGTCATCTGATGACACGTGAAATGACATAATTTACTATCTGTGAGCAAACAGTTTATTTAACGATAAGCGAAATTAACGTAATTTAGGAGGAAAGTATGTATATATATATGTATGTATGTATACATACACAGCTTCTTAATTATATTAACGTTAATTTAAATACCGAAAAAGATACTTTAATTATTTTTTTTTAATTTGGTAAAATAGAGAAATAAAAATTTCAAATGGGAAAAATCAAGTTGATGGCATACAAAGACATCGCTTGAACTTAGAAACTTAATAAAGTTATCGCTTTAAGGCACGGATCAAGCTGCACAATGTAGATGTCATTATAGATCGACGCGTAGTTATCAAACGATTCAAAGTCTTCGACATTCTGTAGAGTTTCTCCATAAGACGCCGCAAGGATCTAATCGATGGAGAAGTGTTCAACATGCGTGCGAGAGACCGGATGCCTCGAGGTCGTCGTTGCAAGAAAAGTTGCGCACACGCTTTGATGCGCTTCCCTCTGCACTCGCGCGCGTGTTTCTCACCAGCTCGCGCAAACGCGCCACATCTCTCTCCCGCATCCTCTTTCACGCTCGAACTTGTCTATTGTTGGTTTCCGGTCTCCAGCTTCTCTCGTAAACTGGTTTTTGTCGCGATCTCTAATGCCATGTTGCTGGACAAACGCGTGGTCTCGATCGGCGTTCGATTCCGACGATCCGTATCTGTATAATACCGCATGAACGACTCACATGTTCCTTAATTTGCAGTCTGTCTTGTTTTTGTTTCATGAAAGTGTCCACAATAATGTAAAGTAGCGCCTTTAATGACACGGGGAATCTAGGTTGAAAAAGTTATAAAGATTATAATTAAGGATTGCGAATTATCGGAAGCAATCACGATTAAAAAAAAATTTAGATATAACATCTTGTTACGCATTGAAACAAATAAGAGAACGCAAACAGGCGGTACTGTTTCAAACTCGTCAAATGCATAACACATATACATACACATTTTAAGATATATATAATAGATAAATAGTAAATTACATTTATCGCACTATCAAAGTTAATAAAATAACTAACGTTGTTAAATAATAAGAAGTTTAAGGATATGTATTAGTTAAACGATATGAAGAATCTAAAAAGTACATCAAGATGTTTAAGCATATAAGTGATATGTAATTTTAATACGTTTCAATCTGTCGCATTTAAAAATTCTTGACTTAGCTTTTTTTCTCTAAACGTCATGCATATTAAGCGACTGCTTGGCAATGGTTGGCGTCTTCGGCAAAGTTCGTCGCACCGTGTCTCATCGTCCGCTCGCAGCTGTAATTTATGAGCACATCGCGCTCGTTAATCTTCGCGCTCGCACGATCCGCGTGAATCTGCGGATTTGCACCGGCTTGGCGTTCATTACTAGAAATTAAATGTTACCGCTGCAAGCGCCGATAATTGTAACGGTTCGACGCCTGTATATGTTTCAATTAGCGTTGTGCTGCGAGTGCTCTCATGAATCAAAGCAATCGAGCCACTCGGCGAATGCCTCGCACCCATCATCAATGACGATTATGCGTTTCCGTTGCCTGCGCGCAAGGATATTGATCCTTAATCGATCGATTAAGGATCTCAGCGTTCAACGTATTATAATGTAATACCGTGAATAGCTTTATCCTTTCACTAATTTTTCTCAACAAATTATTCAGAAGTTACGTTTTTTACAGTATTATTGAATTAAATTGAATCTTAGGTGCACAAGATAAAACTCGTGCGTTCGTCATCGTTAAAAAAAAAAAAAAATCTAGACTGCAGAGATAATTCTGGACACATGCAACCCAATGAAATGATTTCCGGTCTTAATAACGTTCGGCGAGAGTGGGCAGGTTGTAACGATAGTTATTATTACCAAGTATAACGATCGAATGACGGTGCCAATTCGCGGCAACGACGACAACTCATTTCAATCCGGGCAGTATCTCGGCGAACGATCGATATTTTTCCGTGAGATAGACAAGTCGTTCTGCTACGTAGAGGATTAAGAGAGATGGAAAAAGGGAGAGAGGAGTGGCGAATGAGCGGAGATGAGAACAGACGGCAAACACGAACATATAGATCAGGAAAAGGACAGCAGAGAACTTCCTCAGAAGCGGGGGAAGAGGGAGAAGGTAAAGGAAGCTGTCGCGGCAAAAAAATGGGACCGGTCCGAGAACCGTAGAAAGCCGAGCATGGCGGCGGCGTGGGTGGAACGGGGAGCGGTGACAAGTACGATCGCGGCCGGTTCGCTACGTAGAATTGAGGTAGAGGAGGAAAAAGGGGCCGGGAGAGAAAGAAGTATAATGAGAAAAAAAGATCAGTGGGAGTCGACGGAGAACCGATCGGCGAACAGCGTGGCGCGCGATGCGGCCTTTATAATTTCTAATGGATCGTGCGAACTTTTTTTGTCTATACCTCAGAACTGTTTTCCGACCATCGTCCGCAATAATTTATGTTCGCATTGGCGATTGCGCGCGTGTGTATGTGTTGAAAAAGCGAGAAAATGGACACGGAATCGCGTCATGCGGTGCCACGCCACATCGCGGCGCGGCGTGGCTGTTCGCGGAAAGGAAAGGCAGTGCCAACGCGTCGCGACGATGACGGCGAGAAGAGATCCATAAATCGTCATAAAAAAAGATTGCTGCCAATTCGATATTTTTCTGATTTTCTTTCATAACTGGATTTCGCGTGGCGATGTTTCGAATTAGTACTGTCTCGATTTCATCGAAGCTCCAGATAGAAAAAAGTAAAAAAAGATGAACAGAAAATAATAAAATATTTATTTAAAATTAGAACATTGGACATTATTAATTACTATTTAAATGAATGAGAAATAATAGATATAGATAAGAAAAGAACAATTTCTTGCAATTGACAATGTACGAACGGGTGAAAGAAAAAATTTACAAATTGAGATTTAGATATTAGGATGGAATTTGCGAGCATTTAACTGTATTACGTAAAATATAATAGAGATTATATGAATCGCACAATAATAAGATTGTTTGATGGCTGATACTTCTGGAATGGAACTACAATGAAATAGAGTGGGCGAAAGAAGCACGATTTGCTTCGTCGGCGCTTTTTCAAGGCTATGTATGTTACTCGGTACCTCTTAAAGTATCATAGCATCATCACGTTCTCGTATGAAGATAACGAGACGGTGAGAGTTACCTCCAAGAATGATACAAACGTTGCAAAAATAAAAAACTCGTATTTATCAGCGGATTGTTACATTCTAATTATAATTTGAAAATGATACGATAAAGGATATAATTTTAGTAGCAACGTGCATACATATTATATTCTGCAATCTCTTCTTGTAATAATATCTTTATTTAAAAAATAAATATATTTATCACACAAATATGTTTAAGAAAATATATAGGATAATAAAACATATTAATCTCATAACAATATTATTTCTACACAATCTATGCAAATACTTTAGAAATAAAATATCTACAATAAGCACTATATGCAAAGTAAAAGCGAAACGATAGTCAAATACGTCCAACCGTTAATCACCTAATAGCATCGTATTAATTAGCCTTTAAGCGCATAGCAAATGGTCTAAACTATTCCGGTTCATGGGGCTGATATTCGCATTTGAGACAGAGAGAACGATTGGAATCTCGATGTGATCCGAACGCTTTAAGATCCGAAAAAGCGGATTGATTTAATTATTGACGCATTTTCGTCCGCACCGCTGCAACTATCCATTACGGCACGCTCTCCTCAGCTAGTACGGCGAGCTTGTGTATTTAAAAAATTATGTCAGCGGATATTGTTATGGAGATAGCGCATCGGCAAGCCGATTATCCGAATATCCCTTACACGAAACGTCGATTATTCCATTACCGCTTATCCGGGATATCGACCGCACCGAAAAGGATACGGTTGCGATGTACGTCCAGCGAACGCATAATGCGCGTATAATAAGACGTACAGCTGAAATTCTATTCAGGCGCGTGACGTAAACATCAAGCCGATCATCAATATGCATTCTCCGGATAAAGACTTAACACAATTTTCGGTGCATTTTGGATGCTGCATTAGGCTGTCGATTTACTTATTTGTATCAATTAATTAGTTTATATGACTACTTGTAATGTAATGTGAATGAATTTTTAAATCTTGAAATTAAACCTTGTGTGTGGTCATAGAAAAAAATCAACCATTATTAACTGGATTAGAGTTTTGCAGAATCTACTTTTTCATATAATAGATATAGAAAATATTTTTAACAAAAATTAATCTAGATACTTCATTATTTTTCTTGCTTTCATTTTTGGACTACGTCAAAAGACATCAAAGGGAACTGGCAATTTCACCATAATCACATAACACTTACCCTGGATCTGATAAACGCACTGACCAAAATGATTACAAATCGTTAAAATGTTATATATTACTGTTTGCTTCATAAGCTATATGGCAGAAATTATACAATTATTCTAACGGTAGAATTCTATTTTTGAGAGATCTAATAGAGCTTAGCAAGACATTTTTTTAAATAATATAACGTGTTTTAAATCTAATTACTGGATAAATATATATATGAGTTTGATAAATGTGAATAAATTTCCCAAAAAATTTTAAATGTGAGAAAATATATGATATTGACCAATTTTGCTGTTTTTATGTCTACGACGCGGAAGAAGTAAGCATATCGACTACTTATTTGCGAATTTGTTAGCAGTTCCCGGGTCAGGCCGGGTTATCGGTATCGCCTCAATCGTGACGTATTTACTTCCCTTTTTCGTGCTACATCTTCAGCGGAGCGTTTGTATAATTTGTAACACATGGATATTTTTGGCTAACAATACATGTATGTTGAGAAATGTAGAGCTATTTATATACGATACTAATTCTATTCAAACGTACTGCTTGATTTTTTTATTATTTATAATCTCATAATTTAAATTTGAACTGAGATTTATAGAAAAAAATTGTGGTTTTTTTATTTAATCAGATTAAAATGATAAGAAAAAAAATAATTTTGTCATGATAGGTTTAAAATGAATATACAGCGTAATATTATGGAGGTCCTTTAGTAAGAAACAAGTAACGTGTATATATATATTTCCATCATAGAAGTGCAGCAACATACAGGTTCTTGTTCTCTTTCGATGTACAGATATGCGGATTATAAATTCGTGGCAGTAGAAAAGGATACAAAGATGACATCGTGATAAAACGAATGTATGCCCTTGTTGTTAAAGGCCTTGAAATATTTACAGTACTGCAATAAATGTCGCAAGTAGTGTTGTGCATTATACAAATAAATGCAATTTTCTCTCTCTCTCTCTCTCTCTCTCTTTCGTTCTTAATTATTCATTAATTAAGAATTTTTCATTAAATTCTTTTGCGATATAATTAGAAATAGTTTTATCCCTTGATCAAAAGTTTTTAAAAATTGCTTTGTATAAGATATGTGACAAAATCATATAATCTAAATAGCAAAAACGCGTTAGTTACATATATATTTCTATATATTTAATACGTTTTCTGATTTAGCTAATAATCCCGATTGTCTTGCACAACACTGACTGCCAGTATATACATATAGATACAGATTACGAATTCTTAATCACGTGTATATCGGAAAGTTCATTCTCTCTTATCCAAAAATCGCATGAAAAAATAATTCACTCGAATCCTGTTTTCTACATAATTATCTTTGTTTCAGCCTTAAAATGATACGATAGATTCGCATCTCTTTATATTGATTTATCTATTTATATAATTCTAAATACGAGTTCTCGAACGTTGCAAGGCACCACGTACTTTCCGACATAATTATTAAATTAGCATTTAAAAATCATTTTAAAAAATTTAATCGCTTTAAATTATAATTAAAAGCAAATTAAGTCTATTTCAAGTCTTTAATCTTCTGTCCGAATTGAAATCATTATATATTATTTGCTAAAATATCTTTCAATAAATATATCACACAGTTCAGTTACTTAAAATTAAATGATTTATATTAAAATATATTGTAAGTCACACATTTTTTAACGAAAGAAAAATGGATAGAATAACGAAATAATGGGAAACATATAGGTGAAAATGACGAAGTACGGAGATAATTCGTTGAAAAATTATATTTTTCCATTCTGGCACGAATCGTAAACACAACATAATTTATAAATTAACGTACACAATCATCATCAATCATTTACACAAATTTTCATCAGTGTTTCATCGTTACAAAAGATATGCTTTCGTTTGGGAATTGGAGATCAAAATCTCTTCGGAGACAAGCTTTTTTGTGCCATGTAAATCGGAAAAACGGGAGATGAGTTTGAGATTCAAAATATTAGTTTTCGTCTTATTCATGTTGGAAACGTGATAAATACTCGTCACAAAGATTACGACAAATTTTGTTTTTCGTGCAAGTTGAATTCTCTCTCTCCCTTCTTCCGATTCGGTGATGGAGTGACAGAAAAGGATAAATGAATAAAATGAAGATAAGTAAAACAGAACATTAATAAGACGGAAAGAAAAGAATAAAGGAAATAGTGAGGAAAGAATCGATAGGATAAGAGAACAGAAAGCTTGACTCATGAACGGGATAACAAAATAAATAATAGAAGCATTAAACATGATTAATTACTTAACAACGTAACTAGAGATAATAATAATAATATTAATAATAATAATTAATAATATTAATAATAGAAATAATAATAATCATACGAATGGCTATACTTGTTAATAATTACAAGAACAGGTCTGGCACGGCGATCGCTTAACTGCCCGAAGACGCGTCGAACGTGTTTGTTCCTTTCTCACGTCTTTTCTTACTTAAATTATTACAGACTTATTACGCAAGAGATTCTGTCAGTTTAAGGCTGAATTGGTGCGAGAGATAATGTCAAGTAAGAGGTCTCGATATTCTTGTTTCGATAATTATGCCGAAAAGATAAAAAAATTAAATTAAAACAAAGAATATATTTGCGTCGAAGACTGAATGGCACTTCAAAATTAATCATATATTGCATATTGCAACGTACATTCTTCCGTTCGTAATCCTAGGAGCATATTAAGCAATTCACTTTCATAATGAATTAGTTTACATCTTGCTTTGAAGCCAAGCAATTAACAAAAATTACGTTTGATTTTAGAACGGTAGCCAGTCGCATTGCCGCGCGAATAAGTATTGCGACTATTATCGATTAAAGAACAAAACGAGTGTCCTCAGATTCGACGATCCTCCCTCGCGCGTCGCACCGCACGATAAACACCGCTTTCCAAGCAATCGTTCGATCAAGGGGGCAAGTAAAATGGCAAGCAGAGAGCGACAATACTTTCTCCTTAATAGCTACTTACTCATCCTCTGAAAACGCTTAACCGGTAAATAGGTAATTAGAAAAAATCTCGATATACAAAAATACAGGGATACGTATCTATGCATTGCATGCCACGCGCGTGTATCAGCGCGCGCTGATACTTTTACCTTTTTTTTTTCAACGAGGAATAGGAGACACATCGGGGAAGTACACAAATATACATACGGATAGGATAAGAAGGACGAAACGATCGAGTAAGCTCGAGTATTATGTCGGCGCGTGCTGCTCAACGAGTCACCATATGACTATCGTAAAACTATGTGGAATTGACGTTTCCGAAACGAGAGACGAACTTATTCGCGGGACCGAGCGAACAGCGAGATAAAATTTTATTTATTTGCATTTTAAGGAGCGAGCATCTCGTTTATTTTATCATATTTGTTTTTGTTTTCTTCTAATTTTCATTCACACTTAATTCTTAAACATGTTTTTATTTTTACAATTAGAATTGTGTGGGAAAAATATTCGTAAAAATAATGGCGTATATTTTTCGTCATTTATAGCTCTATTATGACATTAGCGGATTCAATCCGCCATTCACTCGGTTTGGCGACCTTATCCGTACGGAGATCATGGCTTGAGTATACTTTTAGATTGTCTTCGTCGATTCACAGCGCAAAGATACCTGTCGGATTCGCCCTCTTCGCTTAAGCACCACAACCAGTTTCGATTAATTGCGTCGCAACGACCGCTGCTCGCGTACACTTAGCTTCTACAGGAAAATGTAAAAAAAAGTTCAAAGAGACTTTATCGATCGCGTCAATTTGAGCGTTCGTTTCTCGATAACGTAAAGAACTGACGTCGATGTTATCGTCTCTCGCGGTGTTCGACATTACTTAATTAGCATTAATTTCGAGGTGAGAACAACTTTCTTCTTTCAAACTGAACTTCGCATCCACGTACTCGAAGCCTTTTGCGAAGCCACACATACTTCAAATGCATTATATAAAAAAATATTGTATTTCCCTATCGGTGTGCGGCGGCGCGAATAACTATAATCGTAATAGTTACAATAATAAAACGCAATAATAGTGTCAATAATATTACTCACTAATTAACGTTATTTCTATACGCTTTATTATGCTTTAACATTGTTTCTCTCTCTTTCTCTCTCTCTCTCTCTCTTATTCTCTCTCTCTCTCTCTCTCTCTCTCTCTCTCTCTCTCTCTTTCTGCAGGTACGAATACGTTTATTTTTTTCACATTGTTCTTATTTTTGCGATTGGGCGATTTCCCAAGTTCGCACTAACAAAATGTCCATCGCAAAACAATGATCGCGATTACATTTACAACTACATCACTGTTTTGCTTCTTTTGACTTCTATAGGAAGCCATCTTAACAAGTTTTCAAGTAACAACAACTTGAGCAGGTTTCGGGCGAATCGACGAGGTTACCAATGGCGACTCGCTATTTACACATATGGACACGTGAGAAACATATTGGTGATAAAATAAACTTTCAATCAGAGAAATTATCTCGTGGATTGATTTTTTTATTCTAATATTTTGTTTCCTTTCGGGATTATTGACGATATTATTCTCTTTCTCATCACCAATAGTTTTTCTCCGTCTCGCAAATCGCGCTCGACCGACAGATATGTTCTAAACAGTATTACTCTCTCTACAACTGCTCACATACACTGAGGTCTAATGAATTTTTTCTGTCTTTTGTTACATCTTGGACACTATTAATTTAATATAATTTTAAATCGTATTCAATTCTGAAAAATAACTTGTGTTCTAATATATTTTTTTAGCTAAAAAATTTGATAACGCGAAATGAGAAAAACGAAAAATAACAATGTATTCAAATTACGGATTTCATTAGACCTCGATATGCAGTTTACTGGGGTTGATGCGTGTGTAAATCGCATGTCCGAAATATTCATCTAAAATTTGGCACGTATGTTCGCGTCGCCGACGGGCTACGTTCCAGATTTCTTCACAGTGTTAATGTTAAAGATTAGGAAAGTCTTTCGCGAAGAAATGACGCGCGGTATAATTGATTATGTACATATAGTATTATTGGACACGTGGTCGTTTTATGAGCACAATAAAAACACGATTCGATTCTAACGCCGAGCCTTTAAGCTTTAAGCACCGCTTTCATGTATCTCCGTGCAACGCGGCCTGCACTTGTGCGGCCGAGCAGGAATGCTTTATTTTCAGCTTGTGTATGTGTGTGTCTTAGTTTTATGTATCGAGAACGCGAAAGCAAAAGATGTACAAAGAGAGCAACCGACTAGGTGCTATGTTTTTTCCATGACATTCAAGAAATCTCCGAGAACAACAAACGACACAGCTGACAATTAAATCTGATATTTAAAAGAATAAGATTAAACTTTGAGAAAATTTCTAAATTTTAAAAATATCACTGGTATATATAAAAATATATAATTTGCAAATGAGACGAGAAATAAGTTCGATGATAAATTAGAAATTTATTTCTGACATATACCTCTTTGGTGCATGCAATTAGATTGATCTCGGATTGTTCCTTAGCCGAAGTTGTAGTTACGATCATGTGTCACGATAAAATATTAGGAAGAATGAAAAGTACTAAAATCGCGGGAACAAGATTAGATGCGAAGATTGAAAAAACTATAATAATACTGTTCGGCATTGTTCATTGTTAATGCGCATGATCGCATGTGACGCATGAAAGGATGATGATTTTTTAGGCAATCCGCAAAAAAAAAACAAAAAGTAATTTATTTTTGATAAATAATACAATGTAATACTCACAGGAGCGAAGTTCATTTTTATCATTCAGCTCTCCATGATGCTTCTGACGTGCGAATTTAATTCTTTCGCTGAGCGCATGAGAAGATAATTTCAAGTTTATAAATACGATAAAGGATCGTAAAAACTTATAGTAATCTTGAAACAAAAAAGTCACTTTTTTAAATAATGTTATATACACACACTCTATTAATATATTTTATTTATAAAATATGATAAATGTAAAAAGAAAAGGGAAGAAACAATCATCAGGTTTAAATATAAACCTATTAACAAATTCTTTAAATCACTACAATTATATTGTAAACTTTCTTGCAGAAAAAAAGACTTTAGTGTGCAGCGAAAGAATGAAATTAACGCGCCTAGCAGCAATCTCTTTCAAAATAATCATTCCAAAAACTCGATCACAGACTCTTATTAGTGTCCGTCGGAATTCTCGCGAAATCGAATTACGACAACAAATCTTCCTTCTTGCTAATTTTCTTGTTCCATCAAAATTGCGATGTCTCCAAGCATCAATTTCTTCCTAACGTTCGGCTAATGTCATGGAGGTTGTAGAGCGACGATTTCGTTCTCTCAACATGTTCCCGCGGAGTCCTGATCGACTCGCGAAGGTTCC
The DNA here is from genome assembly GCF_016802725.1 of Solenopsis invicta. NCBI lineage: Eukaryota > Metazoa > Arthropoda > Insecta > Hymenoptera > Formicidae > Solenopsis > Solenopsis invicta. Next base: position 8,366,218 of record NC_052674.1, on the reverse strand, counting down.
TAAGAACCCTCGATCGATCCTGGCGCGATGTCCTCGCTGAGATCTGGAACTAGAGTGCAGCCAGGGTCATCCGATCGATCGTTGTCATTCAGCCTTGATAACTGCTGACGGCGCGGCCGCCACGTTCTGATCAAAAGTGGGACATTCCTCACCCGCGAGTAGACCAGGTTCGGTCTTCGGAATAGGACCGTCCGCGCACCGATTGTGGGTTTTCAGATGCCTGGTGATCATATCCCTGCGGCAGGCTGCATAGGCACACTGCGGGCATTTATATGGTTTCTCACCAGTATGGGTTCGTTGGTGGGTGCTAAGATGATCAGATCTACTGAACACCTGTCGGCAAACCCGGCATGTGTAGGGTTTGACACCGGTGTGCAGTCTCATATGCCTAGTTAACATATCTGACCTCGCAAAACTCCTCTGACACACGTCGCAAAGGTACGCCTTCGCCGAGGCATCGTGAAGACCTTGCCGACGATGTCTGGATGCCATGTGTTTTGCCAAACGATCATGCAAGCTGAACATCTGTCCGCATTCTGGACAGACATAAGCCACGTCTGCGCCCGGTGCCATTTCTTCAACGACGGGTAAAACCTCTAAATTGTACCGTACCGCAACACTTTCCTTTGTCGTGGGTGATGCGACGTCGCCCCTGACTACGGGTACGCTGACGGAGCCCCGCGTTACGATGCCGGACGGTAACAGTTGAAGAGACGGTGATCTATTAGAGACCGCTGAAGCGGCTGCAGTAGACTGCAGCATCAGATTTTTCATGGAGAGATCCAACGGTGATTCTTGAGGACTCGTGCTGTCGCTCTCGAGAGAGCTACTTCGCGGGGGATGGTTGACAACAGAGGAAAAGGAAGTGGTCGCGGCTGGCACCCACGTTTCATCCCACCTGGGCACAACATCTGAATCGGAGTGACTGCGTCCGCGGAAGGTGTCGCTCGACGACGATGACGACAGGTACTTAGTATGCATGTACTGCTCGAATATGCTATATGTACCGCATATACTGCTGTATGTGAAACTGGTTCGCGACAGTGGTGTCTGCAGAGACGTCGCTGTTGGCAGCATCATCGCTGCCGATGCAGCCAACGACTGTGAGCACTGGCTGCACATACAGTCGGAGTACTTTGTCGCCGACAATCGGTGGTTGTTTTGATAAGGCGAATAACGATGTCGATGATGATGATGATGATGATATGAATAGCGATATGGTCGGTGAGGATGATGATATTGTTGACTGATTTCGTTGAGTTCCTCTTCGGTTGATGTCACCGCTTCCGCGTCCTTCAACCTCAATGGCAATTGGCCAATCACCGCTGTAGTATCCACAGCGGATCGCGAGGACGACGACCTGGGCGAGCCAAAGACATCTTCCTCCTCGGACACGGGACCGCTGCTTTCAAACTTTAACACCTCACCTTCGGATGGTGAACTGCGATGGGCCTGTAACGTGTCCACTACCTGTTCCAGTCGTCTTCGTTTTTTGCGTGGGTTTCGGTGGTTGCGGTTGGCTGTCGCCGCGAGGGTATTATTGTTCGTACAGGAGGGTGGTGGCGGCTTGGCCGGGCCCGGGGGCGCGGCTGCGGCGTCCTCCACGGCGCTCTCGGCCATCGTCATCGAGGATACGCGGCACCCGCCGCCTGGGCCCCTTATGCCACCTACGACACCCTCGGCTACCACCGTACTACCACCCACCTCGTCCTGAAACAATCAAATAATGACGACGTGGTTATTTAAAAATATTTAGAAAATCTACTACGCACTAAGACTAAAGTTTCTTTTTTTTTTTTGCAATAGAAAGTACATGTTACATTGAAAAAATTCAACAGTTTGGTCTGGATAGTCCATTTTCAGTCGGAACTGGAAATTGAAAATATCATCGTTCCATAGAACATACTTGATTTACTTGTCAAAATTCTTTAACAAAAATTCGCTTCATTTTAAAAGAGGTCTACATTGTACACAGGTAGTCTGGGATACCCTACATATTACGTTATATGTCCTTCAAACAAGATCTATTTTTCAATTTATGTTAGAAATTATTGAAAGTATGTGGTTCGATCTTGAGTTTCACGAGATATATAATTTCACTCGGATTCAAATTAATTTTCACGAGATATAACGCGTCCGATTATATGTTATTACACTTTAAGATTTGAGCGCCACTGAATTAGGTGGTATTTTGTTGGCGCAACGTTGAGGTTAACATCGCTAAATTGCTAATCATAGTAATTGACGTATCGCGGCGACATTTATATGAGTGAGGTTAGATTCGCAGGTATTAATAAACTATGACTCATAATAATATATAATATTATTTTGATAACGTTAGTTGTAAATGCAACGTGATATTATTGATAATATTTCAACAGAAAATTCGATCAATTCATGTTTAATACTATCATTGAAATAACGTTATTGATTATAACAAATAATTCAAAATTTATAAGTGTTTACGTATTTTCGCTGTTATAAATGCAAAACTAATAGATTGACAAGAAATATAAAAATACAGCTTGATACGTGCCTGTTAAAATACAATAGCAAGAGAATTTATTATACATTTTACCATTAAAAATTGTTTCACGATGTGATACAGTTATAATATGTACACAAATATTACAAAAAAAAACATCGATCTTATGCTTCGGTTTATTACTATCATTAAACATGATTTATGTTAAAAGTAAATATAGGTTAACGTGCGCGCACGCGTAAATAACATGAAAAATAGAAAACGCTGAAAATTAATTAAATATCATTATCAAACGTTCAAACATATAATTATTCGCGAAAGCGATGAAATATTGAACCATTTGCATATAATCATGCCATCTTACCAAAAGAATAGGTACGTAATATAGATATTAATGTGCAAAACCAAAAGGTGTAGACTGCACGAGGCTTTTCTCAAAACGAATGGCAATCGAGGTAACGGAGACCTTCCAGAGAATGGGAGAGATGATAAAAAAGATTATGTCGTAACGAGACGCGATTAGAATATTCGTCGCGTTCTCGCGCCGCGATGTCGACTGACTATTTGTCATTAGCGCCGTGATCGCCATTAAAAGCTGAGAGACGATCGCCTGTCGACGAGATCACGCTCGATCACGTGCCGATTATCGCGCGTTATACAGCCCCGTTTCGGCCACTTCGCGACTAACGGAACTTTTTTTAACATTCTCGATGAAAGAATCTTGCCCACTTTGTAAACAGGTGGCATCGTCGCTTATTGATGACCAACAGGGTCGTTATCAAGAAAATTAATTCGAAACGGAAGAGATTCGTCATGAGTTAATTAATTCGAATCTTTTAAAACGCCATTGCGTTTCCGAAAGTGGAAAAAAGTTTCGCATCTTTTGCAATTCACGAAGTGACAGATACTAACGATACGTGTGTTCTCTTGATTGGATACACAATTTCCGACTCTATTCCCACGAAACGAATGTACGAAGAGACACGTGGAATTTTTGAATTATTTATCTTAATTAATCAATGCGTGTGTACATGTGTTGTGGATCACACTGTTTGTCTTGTTTGACGTGACAACGGCACTTTGTCACAAGACCGCGCGATGTAACCCGAGAGATGTATCCGCTGAATATTTGAAATTTAAATCGCGAGCACGAGCACATCAAGGGGCAGACAACTGACTGGCATTTAATATCGCGACATTTTACAGCGTGGGCGAAATTCGTTGTTCAGCACTATATGTGTGCCGTATTTATTTCATTATCAGTTATTCTCATCTCCGGCTCTTTTACGGATAAAAGCCAACAAATTCTAAAGATCAAGGCACGATGTAAATTATTTGCGACGTTATCCAGTCTCGCATCGGTAACAATTATACATTACATGAACTTTAGGATTTCGCACCGTCTTCGTTAACCAACACGCGCGGAGTTAAGAGTTTCAAGACATATCAGATTAAAATGATTAATTAATTTTCTGTAAGTGTTTATCAAGTAAAGCTAAGAGGAGAAGGAATTTAAAACAAGACACTCGGGATATTTCTGTTTTGTTGCCTGAATTCGCCATTAAATAAAAGAAGTCGAAAAATCGTATTACGATTAGTATCTTTTCGAAACATACAGTACATACGATAGCATCCAATACGACAGTATCTTGGCGCCACGTGTACGTACATAATCTCGATTGCAAGTCCGCCTACGGTCTCGATAGCACGTCACGGTCGTAGAATAGAGATTTTGTTCGGCTTCCCGGAAAAACGCGGTATGTCGCGCCGCGGACGCGGATGCGAAGAATTGTCCAACGGTTTTCCAGCGGCTCCAGTTTGTTGCATACCGACGCGTACGTGTGTAGTGCGCCATTTCGAGACCGATCTTCGCGGCCGGCTCCGCTTACCTCCGATGAATACCGAGAAATCCGTTCACGGAGAAACGTGCGAATTCCTGGCCACAGTCCCGTCGCGACAGGGAGAGGCGGACTTCGATAGCCGCTTAAATGACGTCGCTTAAGTGACTTAATGCAACTGAATCTAGTCCACGTGCGTCCTTCAACTTTGCACCACCGGGGCATTCTCGGGATTCTAGAATAAGGACTTGTCACTGTCGCGCCTTTGTGCTAACAAAAAACTGCTTTATGTAAAAGTCTTCTTAAAGAGACAGGATGAATATTAATTAGCTAGTGATTGTTTTTATCAGCTAGATGACACTTTTCCAGGACATGTAGTGGTGTCGCAGAAAAGAACGTGCGTTCATAGCGAAAAGTGTTGCTCTTGAGTAAAGTGTTTGGTTAGATGTCTTCTTAACAAAATTTACATTTATGCAGTCTATTCATAGATTGACACTTACGCGGTTTGATTACAAAACCGCATCAATCAATAGATAATAGATCTGAATATCCACTTCATAGAGAATAACTTCGATTAAAGAAGATCCGCACAGTGAATCTTGTTTGATGGTGCTTGGAGCACTTCGGTTCTTTCTTCTTTGCCACAGTGGCTATTCTTTTATTCTTCTCGGCGCCGCCACTTGTCCTACCCTTCTCCGCCTTCATTCGCGGAGAGAAAGGGTCTCGATGATCAGTCGTAAAACGTAAAGGAGACTCGTAAACGAAGTGAAAAGATATCAGAACGTAAATGTCGAGAACAGGTCCCCCCAAAGAGGACGGTGTGGGCGTACTTAGTCGCTACCTTCCCACCGTTTTGATTTTTTCTTCCTTTCCTTCGGTCAGAACTGAAGAATACCCTTTTAGATAATCCTCCGTGATATTTTATTACGTTTTTTATTTCTCTTCGCCTTTAATGAAATTATTATCCTAAACTAACAAAATGCAGGTCAAAAACGATTTTATTTCGTATGATAAGAAGTTTCACCTCGGCGATTCGAAAATTTAAATGTAAAGCCCGGAAAATATAACGATACAGAGATTTTAAGAAATATGAAAAATATAATACACAGGGTGAATTTTAATCGTTGAACTAGATTTTCATCCTAAAAGGAAAATTACTGACTGTACCGTTATTTTAAGCGAGATTAAATGTATCCGTCTATATCCTACTTTTTAAATAAATAACGACAGACACATATTTAAGACTTGCTTAAAGCCAAGATAACATTGGTGCAATTAAACGTGCAATCGCGGTAACTTGTCTAGATAAAAATCTGATTCCACCCTGAACGGCGTTAAAATTCACCCTGAATAAAAGTATTGATTTTGTAAAGTTATGCAACTAAATATTAATGAAACTCAGTTTTTCTTATGGGAAGGAAAACATAAACTGCATTCAGTTTGATATAAACAAAATATTATATCAAGAGAGTGTAGAAGAGATATTGCTATTTACGATTTGATACACATGTGATGATTCGAAGATATGAGTTTGCAAGAAAACGGAGCGAAGATCATCGGTGAAGAATTCCAGCAGGAATGCCCTCGGGCAGGCACCTGTAACCTGGCTCGACGAGAGAAACAGAACAGGTTGAGACGTGGGCGTGGGTGGAGCGCTTGATCTTTCTCTCCCGCACGATCTGCCCATATACTGGCCGCTGCGCCACGGCAGTGATGGGTACGATTTGCGCGCAAATCACGTTTACCATTTCTTGAAGACTGATAGATACAACAAACATGTACTCTTTCTTAAACTAAATTTTTTTTAGAATGTTTTACCTTGATGTTTGACTTTGCTCTTTTATACTCTAATGTACAAAACATAAAAGTTTAAAAATGAATTTTCAACTTGGAATTTTATAAAAATTTTATATTTTAATCATCATATTATCATTTCAAACATTTGTAGTTAAAAGCAGCATTCGATAATCGCAATATATATAACATCTTTTGATATGATTTAATTTAATCATTAATCATCATCTTCATTTCATATCTAAACGATTACGTTTCGTATTAAACGAAATGTAATTAGATATGACTTAAAAAAGATACAGTATATAAAGAATACTGAAAAAAGAAATCCGATAGCGTCATCTTCATAAAAAAAATATATATAAAAACAAATGTAGGTAGTTGCGTATAAATGTGAGTGTGACTCGCGCCTTTCGCTACTGGCTGTCCATCCAGAGTTCCCGCTTCGGAAAGGAAGAGCGGCCTTAAGGCAGACAGGCTCGCCACGGTGGCGGTAGGACTCTGGCGAACTGCTACCAAAAAACCAGACGGGCTACCGAAGGGAAGCCGGTGGTTGGTATCTATATAGGCTACGAGGTAGTGAAGCTGCGACCATCCGAGCGTATCTTCCCGCGAGGGCGAGGCCCGCAAAAAGAATTAGAGGAATCGAGACGGTCGGCGATCGAAGGTCGACGATCTGTCTCGATGAACGAGCGTTCGTTAACCATTAGGCCTATCTGAAGCACCGACCGGTGGCGCGTCTAGGAGACTGACAACGTATATCAAGCCTACGAGCAGTAGAGGACTCGTTTGCCACGCACACACTTTTCCATGGAACGGGTTGCAGAAGCACGCTACTTTCCTCATTCTGTTTCTTTTTTTCCCCGCCCCTCTCTCTTTCTCTCTCTCTTTCCCTCTATCTCTTTTCCTTTCTCCGTCTACCGTTTAAGTCTTTTTCTCCGTCTTTCTCCTCTCCACGAAACATTTCTCTCGATGCGGTCTCTGTACGATGCAAAGAAGTAGCTAGTTCGAGTGAGCGTCCGTCGCGCGACAGATTTTATCGTTGGTGGAAAATTACGGGTTATCGAGAGGGTGATTAATAGCCCCCCCGCTGGATATTGGACAGTAATTAAATGCGTGGCAATTTGTGCACCGCGTAGATATAGTGTGTGCGCATTCGCGGCACGACTGACAGGCCAACTAGACTGATTTAAAGTTTTACGAGATGACCGAGGCGCGCGCGCGTGATCGTTTATCTTTCTCTACGTCTTCCTCGATCCTCGTCGGCTCATCTTTTTCCCTGACGAAGATGCTAACACGCCACCATGGCATGTCTCTTCTTTTTTTGTCGTGTTTATACGATGCGACGCATATAAAGTATAGCGAGATTGCGTTCGACGGCGGCTTTGATTCTACTTTTTGACGAAAACGAGGTAGGCTCATCATACATACTTTGGCTCTTGTACAAAAAAGTAATTAATTCGGCGACAAAAAGATACATAATTAGTTAAAAAAAGGATCTTTAAAACATTCTACGAGGTATCTCGCTATAATTTTATACATATAATCGATATGTAGATGGATTAAAACACGTCTATTTATATATCGCTAATCAAATTCTGCGAAAAAATCGCGTCAAGTCGCAATGTAATTTTTCTAAGAGGTTCAGAGCAAGTATTTAAAAGTAACGTTCGTGATTTTACTATATAGAGAGCGTCACGATGGACACCGGAGAGTCGCCAAGAGTCTCCATTAGATAACTTCCACGAAAAGATGTCAGCCTGAGACGCGGTTTTTGCGTCCGCGATGGCGAGGCGGGACTTGGCGCTCATAGGCAGGTATAGAGCATCGTTGTCCTCGACTCTTACGATCTAGTTAGCACGATCCGTCGATCCGATTGGCGTGTAATCGATCGCCCTCGTCTCTATAAGGGGGGACGGACTAGAATTCGCTGAATCACACTGCCTTCGGGATAATTTGCCGATATGATAACGTTTTCTCTAACTCCACTTGTTTACGCTAGAATGGCGATATTCAGCATCATGCATTATTGAATAAGACATTAATTCCGTATTCTTCATTTTAATGGATTGTACATAGATACGACATGCAAGTGGAAAAGAAAAATATGCATACCTATCTACATATTATTCTCGCGCCATATTAATTCTTTATTAAGATTTCTAGTTCAACTATTTCTTTTTACGCTACGTGTAGATGTATTATGATTTAATTATACGTAGAAATATCGTATTTTTATAAAAGTTGCTTCTTTGCTATAAATAAATTATTTTTCTTAGCACATGTAAATTTCTGATAATTCTCGAAGATTAATAGACTTCGATTAGTCTTCGATATATCTCGAAGACTACTAGACTTTGAACTAAATTAATTTTTTCGAAATTACATTTCCAATTTTTGGTTATATTAAAAACTACGTTTACCGTTAAATAATAATGTTTTTATGAAGCTTGAAGAAGGTAGAAATGCGATACTTCCGTTATTCACTTGTCATAGTTCCGAATGTCCATCAAAGTCTCCATCATACCTCGGCGATCTTTCAGTCAACCGAAACGTATCGCGATGTCACGCTGCTCTGTCGACATTAAGGCGAGTTCGTTTCGACGGGCGCATAATCCGATTATCCCGGCTTCTCATTCGGTCGCGTTTTCCCGGCGCCGCTTGCATTTTATTCCACGGCATGCGTCTCCACCTGACCGCCGCCGTCGCCGCCGCAAAACTCGCGCGTCCCATTACGATGCGTAAACGTTCGATACTCCCTCGTTTCATTTCCCGAGGTACAGACTCTAGATATATCTAAATGCCGCCGCGAAAGCCAACCCATTCCCGCGAGACGATATTATTTCTCTCTGTTCTCATTGCCGAGCCGACCCGTTCGCGGAAGGGAGACGGCGACGACGATCGAAGAGAGGAGAGCCAAACGAGGCAGTCTGAAAATACGCTCCTGAAATTATCGTTATCCGCCAAGGGATCTCCGCGGCCGCGAAGATCGTCGAGTCGTTAGTCAGTCGGTCCCGCGGTCTCGAGACTCTCTTTCTGAGTGCCGGGAGAAAGAGAGAGAGAGAGAAAGACAGGCGCACTGGTAATTAAACTCTCGCGCGACTTTGCTTGCAGTCGTTCGTCGGCCGACGTCGTTGGCTTTTTACGGTTTGCACCTTGCACGCCACACCACACCGTAACGCAAAAGCGAGAGAGAAAGACGCGACGCGTATGTCGGCGCCTTACGGGCCAGCGTAAAACTGGCTGGTAATCATTAACGACCTAGCGCTCTCTCGACGAAAACCAAAGAGAGCCGCACGGCGCACCTGAAAAAGCTTACATATGCATGCAGGATATTACAGAACATTTGACCTCATTTTCAATGATTTTATTTTTATTTTTTAAGTAGAATGCAAAAGGAACTATTATATATTTGTGATGTGTATTTTTAATATTTTTAATGGCGTGTGTAAAATATATTTCAAAAGATCGAATTCTGAAGAAGCAAAATTGAATCTTATTATTTTAAAACAGAATAACTTTTATTTTTGAAAATACAAGTTCACAGTAAATTGCTGTACGTATTAAACTACTTGTTTATTGCAAAGCGTGACAGCCTGTCGAACGAGAGTAGATTGCGTTCCGATCAATCGAGTCACGAAGGTACAAATTATGAATTTATCAAATTAAACTTCGCGTGAATAGATATACTTAGGTTGTCACGACGATTTGAACGTGAAACGAATTGGAAATGGCTGAGCCCGTGGGCATACATTGCGATAATTTAGAGTATACAGCCGCGATGACGACAATGCGATGCTGACAGTGTGACGTTCAGATCGACAAATAAATAGTCAATTAATTTAACATTTGCTCCTGTTCACTATCCGTGTTGTCCGCAATCGATTCCCTTGCGTCACGAGGCTAAAGTGTTCCGCGAACTCATACCACTGACAACGCAATATGAACAGCATCGTTTATAACAGTGCGCGCGATTTATCGCGTGTCATTACGGTACGCACCGTAGGCCGTAAATATTGAAGGCGCAACTTGCTACCGAATTACATAAAATGATCCGCGAATAGAACACAATGCAAAGTTGCGAGAGCAAAGATACGAGCAGAAAAATACGAGTAGAAAATAATAAAAATAATAAAAATGTTGTATCACAGCTGCGTGTAAAATCAAGGAGCTTTGATTTTTTTACGAGTGCGCGTGTAAAAATGCATATAACTCGCCCTGGAACGGTGCTTTTAAACGCCACGTACTCGAATATCCTAATCACAATCACAGGAAAGTATCACTGCTTGGACTACTTTGACATAAATTTGAATGATCGCTTGGTGAAATTAAAAATAGAAATGCAAGTCATAAAACGTAAGGATCTTTCAATTTTTTTTCCTATTAAAATGAGTCTAATAAATTTTATATAAATAAATAAGAAATTTAAAGCTCAATTTTCATAGAAAATACTTTCAAAAAATATACATATAAAAGCTATACTTTCATAAACAATTAGGTTGATCACAAATGTATATTACAATTCGAAATATCGAATATATGCGCGGTCGCAAATTAAAAATGAAATGAATTGCAAATGAAACGACCTATGCGCCTACTTTTTTTAGAAATGTCTATTATTAACAACTGCAAATATAATATATTGTATTATATTTATAGAGATGCACAAAAAAATAATTATATAGCCTATGAACAAATATAACTTTAAAATAAAATAAAGATTGCAATTCTCTCTCCTCCTAATATAAAAACAAATGATAAAACCTTCATCTTTCGATAATAAATTTTATTTCAAATGGAATGCTTTTCTTAAAGCGTATTTCGATCCGAAACACTTCAGATGCAAGGCACGGTGTTGTATGCGCGCGAAGCTCTCGATACCGCATCGAAAGAGTCATGGTACTGCAGTGCAGCAGAACTGCAGCAGGCTCCGAAATGTAGCGCAGTATGCGGTCAGGGAGATTCTTAGTTAAGCCGGAAAAATGCAATAATAACGAGCAGGAAATTCGCGAAGAATTTGACAAGAAGGATAGAAGTCGTGATACGACTGTAATACTTTCTACGAGCGGGATGCAATTATTATATCGAACTGACAAAGTTTAAACGCGCACGTATGAGCGAGCTGGCGTTTATCGCGGTAATTACACTTTAGCTTTAACGATAATATTTGATAAAAGCGATAAGAAGGAAAACTTTACGAGCCAACGGTCGATTCTACATTTTTGACGCACCGAGAGTTGCAACGTCGTTCACAAGATGGTTTCGTATAGTAAATTGCGAACATTAACGCGGTGATCATCGATAAGATAGGCGGTGTGTGATCAAACGCGAAAAAGATCGACCAATTCGAAAGAACGATATAATTAAAACTAAATGCATTTTATGAGATAGCATTTCGGTTTATACGCGAGGCTAACCTTTCGCGGAATTTATAAAATATATTAATTCAGAGACAGGGAGAGTTTAAATATTTAAAAAATAATCGAAAAAAGTTTCTTTACACACATCTCTGAAATATAATATATTAATATAAAGTTTCTTACATAATATATGTAGTTATCATCAAAAGTTCAATTCGGATATGAATTTAATAACTCACTAAAATTTTGTTTTATAAAGTATACGAGTTAATGATCTTTTATGATTTAACATTAGGGTTATAATACTTTTTAGAATTAATGTGATTTTTTTTTAAATTTAATTTTTCAATGTTAATAGATCATCTAAAATTAATAATAGGTCAGCCCTGTACTGCGACGCGTATACACGCGTGAACGCATGCGGTCGTAACGGCTGTTACAGTCTATCCCAACCACGGCATTCGTATGGCGGACGTTATCGTGTAATTGCGGGTTAATTCGAGGCTGGCAGGCGACAGCGTACAAGGCGTGGGCGATTCCTTAGGCCTGTCTCGTTTTGTCGTTTCGCGTAGCTGCACGCAATCGCATTCACGAAACGACAGAGACATCTCCTAGTAGTCTCTCGGGATCTTCGTCCAGTGCTCGTTGAACATATTTTACGCTTCGTCGCGCGAAACCGACGATTGTCCGTGCAATAATTTACATAGAAATCAGGCACGTGAAATCTAGAGACTCATTTACAATGCTCGGGCTCGGAGAAAGGGAAGATAGATATGATTCATTCGATGAACATAAAAAATATAAAAATTATTTCGTGAAGGCAATATTGACGAATCTCAGAATTTTTATCTAAAAAATATTTTTTTCGACAGTATAATACTTGATATTTTAATGTTGAACTTTTACAATTTTTTTATTGGAAAGTTACATTTTATAATTAATCTATAATCATTTAGATAAAATTTACACTGTATACTTGAAATATAAAATGGTTATTTTTTTATTCCGTTTAAAAATAGATAAGAAAAAACGCAGTTGACTGATCCGTATTCTCTCTGTTGCGTCACACGACACGCAATGCAGAATTCTAGGTACGCTGATAAATTCTATGGAACGAGGGAAATCTTTAAGACTGACAACGTCGATTTCGAAGTCGGGACGTCGAACGCAGCTCAATCATTTATTCATGATGCGTGGGTGCTTGTTCGTACATGGTTAAAAAGGAATCGTTTCGACGAGATTAGATGCAGGGGAAAAGGAAGAATCCGAAGAACGAGTGGCACCTAGAAGAGAGTTCCACGGAGCGATGCACTCAGATGCACAAGCAGATTCTAAGTTCTCGGTGTCAACGGCATAAGGTCTCCTCCGGGCTGTGGCCGCTATACGCGCGCGTACACACGCTCGCACGTGCGTGAATGTGAGTTTACAGAGAGAGATCAGCCTCGGATAGGTCGGGTCTCTTTAGCTGGCAGGTATAGGCCGTATGCCTTAATAGAAACACCCACGCCCTCATTATGCGGATATCGTAAACATTCGCGGCGGAGTCGCGATCTCCCGTATGCAAATATCATCGACCTCCCTCGTTCCCTTCTACTTGCCGTTCTGTCCCGTACTGCAGTTTGCACGCGATCACGTAAAACGGCAGTCTGTGTCGGACCTAAAGGTGCTTGCTCCTTTTCAGTCGCACGCAGTTTCCGTATCTCGATCCTTGATGTTGTCATTATTCTATAATCGAGAGCCGCGATTTTTTTTACTCGGAATTATATCATTATTTATACATTTAGAATAATGCTGAAAGAGGAAAAAATTATAGAGTAAGAAGAAAGTTAAAAGAAAGCTATAACGGGCATTCCAATTTGCTTGAAATTTATTATCGAATAAAATTAGTAAGAACTATCTATAAGAACTTTAACGATTATATAACTTTGAAGCTTAAAATTCTATTTCCATTTTTTTATATACTTGCTTGTGTAATAGATTAATTAAAAAAATTTTATAGATGAATGTTAGGATATCCGAAAAGATACAGGTGATGTCATTCGAGAAAGAATTATAAAACATAAAGAAACACGAAATGAAGGAGCGACCAGTGCACGATCCGAGGTGACTCATTTTCGCGGAGAGTTGAATTATGAACTACCGGATATGTGGTTGCTGGTAAATGAGTTTCCGCTATAATTCTTATTATACGCGTGAACTTCCCGCAAGATTCAAATCGAGAAATACTAAGGCGTACTTATAAACACGATACAACTGTATCATGGCATTTCTCATGCTTATCTCGGCATTTGATTATTTCGAAGTATATATTAAAATATATGATTTTTTTTAAATAAATATTTTATTTATCGAGTATTAATTAATCGCAATTGACAAATAAAAATACATGTAAAATGATGAAATTACAAAATATAAAAGTTACAAGTTTTAATGTTAATGACCAATCAAGCTGTGGCTTAATATTTAGAAAAAAAAATAAAAAGGAAGATATCTTTACGTTGAAAGTCTGAACAAATTTTGATTCCGAACATTCATCTCGAATTTAACAATCTCTTGAAATATGTCTATCTTACAAAGTCGTGTTGTGCTGTGAGGTGAGAAATCGCGGCAGCACCGACAATTTGGTCGCATGTGGCATGCAATCGTCATGGTACACGAGCGCGTAGTCAGCGATGATGAAGAGAGGGACATGCGTACTTTGTCTTAACCGTCAGACAGTATTTCCACCCGCGCCATAGGCGCGATCGCGAGGTATTCGCGTGAATGTGAGATAGAGAAAGAGATATAGAGATGAGATAGGAGCGAGAGGAAGAGGAGATGAATGAGGAGAAGGAGAGTAGTAATAAGCCGGCGCATGATGATGAGTGGCCGGCGTAAATTAGCCGACACGTAAATTAACCACCCCCGACGAGACGCCAACGAATAACGGCTCGGATGAGAGGGGCAAGGCGCGATATCGCACCGGCTCGCAGGTTCCGAGGTCTCTCCGGTAAAAAAAGGGCTCGCTCGGCAGCAACCAACCCTGAGGCCTTTAATGAACGTCGCGTGCCGAGCGCGAGAACGCTCTCACCTTGCTCTCGCTTTCTTGAACATTATTCGTGGTCCTCATATTAATGGTCTATCGTTGGTACAATAATATGAATTATTTGTGTGTAGCGTCTGCAAATAAATACTGACTGTTTGTCCAGCATCGGATGGGGCATAAAGAACTTTTCGATTTTAAACCTGATACAAGCTTTAATTCTTTGCCGTTTTATGTAGGGGATTTAACAAAATGTAACTATTAATTTCACAAGTTTTCAAATACTTGAAAAAATATTATCTATTATTTTTGCTTTCATAATTTCTTTTTTTACATTGGACCGAGCGTTGGACCCATCGTCAATTATAAATCTTGAATTATTGTTATTATATATATATATATATATATATATATATATATATATATATATAATAAATTTAATATTTATTCATGTCACGTTAGTTTGATACCACGAAATTAATTAGTGCCCTCTGGTCAACGTGAATTAAACAGGTTTCACAGCGTCAGAAACTAGGTTGCAGATTTTGACGTCGCTTGTTGAACGTTAATTATGTTCAAGAGGAAATTATTGCCAACTTACACCTCTGTTGTCTAATATCGTGCTAAATGCAATTGAATTAAATCCAGGAATTCTATAACATTTCATGTTGACGCTCTCTTGACATCTAGAGTGATCTGTATCTCTCCAGCAAACTTAACTGCTATCGCGTTCCAGTTTAAAGACCCTTCTCTCCGCGCTCGCGAGAGTATTCTCCCGACGTTGCGAAGGCAGAGTCAAGTGCACGCGTTGCGCAAGATCCGAAGCACCAATTAAAACTGCCTGAACGGGCGGTGAGTGCAATTAATTAACGTGTCGGCAGCCGATGCGGCGACTCTAATGATACCGAGGAACCTCGCGGCCGACGGAAACAGAGAAACACGCGCGCTCGCAAGCCCAAGATAGAAATTAGAGCCGCTCACGAGCCGCTCGGCATGCGAACCGCCCGCCGCCTCTTTTTTTCGCTACCGTCTCTCTGCGACCATGCAAACGGTATCCGCGCTCGGTGATCATTGTAATTAGAAGAGGCCGTTTCGCGAGCAGGTGCCGCTCTAATGATTACAATCGCTATTCGGGAATATGACTGGTGGCGGTGGCATAAAATTGGAAAAAAGTCGGCCGGACACGCCGATCGGGGTATTGAATGCTGATCGCGCGTGTTTATCGGTTTTCCTTCCTGCGAGAAGGCGCGCCTGCTAACTGGGTACTCAGTCATTACGTAGCGTAAACGCGAGGTTTGCTTATTATACGAATTCGCGACGGCGTGGTTTTTTCTTTCGTCGAAACATCACGCACACGCCGCGCCGCGTACGCACTTCCTATGTTTAATCGCCGCATTCCTGCAAGCGAGCGGTCGCGTCGAAACGTCTTCAACTCGAGAACGTTATTTCTTTTTGCATCGGAAATCACAATTCTCTTCAATCGCGGAAAAAGAATAGAGGTCGGATAACAAATGTAATGGAATGTTCGTAATAATAAAAAGTATTAAAAGCAATAAGCATTTTCACTTTTTAATATTTTTTTTATATCATAATAAAGATGTGTTCATAAACACGTATAAAAAATATTTTTATATTAAAGTATATTGGAAATACTTTTGGATGGTTATAAATTGTGCAACAAATAACGTTATTTAACATTCCAATCGCTTTAAGTACGTGAGAAAATGATAAATTATTACGGATCAGATTTTGTGCGTGACTCGAATCGATCGACGGAACGAGCGTCAAAATGCTTTACGGAAACCTGATATCATTATATCGAAACGAACGGTCTATACTTATTCAAACGCTTCTATCGAGCGTTTGCTAATGTTCCCTACGACAAAGGCATAAAATCGCGAGTGACCACATATATTATGCAAGAACGAGATTCGTGCGGTGCGCGAGCAAGACTGATAACGCGGTGGGCGAAGAAAAATAAGAATGCAGCGCAAGTTGTTTTCACAGGCTCCACATTTGCGTGCGCGTCGTAGCGAGACGGTGAAATTACAGATGTTGAGCAGAAAACGTGTTTGCATAAACGAAATATGCGCCTGATCACTACCAGAAAATCGCTTCAACGATCAACATTTTCTCAAAACATTTTTGTCATCGAGTAAAATTCAAATTTTGATATCAACTTCGACCTTAATAATTAAGGTTGAAATTTTATTTTTGATTGACACTAAACATAGTTAAAACTAAGAGAAAGACAATTTTTTCACGTTTCTAAAATTTAATTTATTAAATCACTATAATTATTTTTTTTAAGTATATTCTTTTATTAATTATATAATTTCAAGTAAGCAATTTTATTAAAATACTATAAATGATGCAAAAGTTCGCACACATAAATGCATATTAAAAGAAAAGAACAGAAACTCGAATAAAAAAAGAATAATCAAAAAAGAGGTCTTCTCCCTGTATAATTGACAATGAGATAAGATATCATACAAGTTTATTGATAGTATGCAATACAATATTTTTCGTCATCTGTGTTAAATAATGTGACGTTATACATATATGTATATAATTTATGCGAATTATTTTTAGGCGTCTTCGTAAATCTTCGTTATTCATATTCGTCAGAGTTTCCCAGCATATTTTCGCGACAGGCGTAAGCAACGCGTTAATAAGGTCGCCGTCCGTTAGTAAGGTGCGCGGTGAGAAATTTCGCGCGATTTCGTTGAAGCAGTATTAAAATGCGACGCGGTGTCAGGCGTGAGAGAAACGCCGGTGGATTGTAAAGGCGAAATATACTGCAGTTTACAGGATTATCCGAAGTGCGATCTTGCGCAGCGCGGCGGCTCCACCTCGCCATCTCCACGGCAGTTTCTATATGCCGCAACGGGCGCAACGCGTCCTACATAAATCACCCGCTGTAGACGCCGGGAGAGAGCCTTTTGAAATTATATAGCTCGGCCACGACGAGAGTCCGCCCGCGGATTTTCAGAGTTCCTCGCAGCGATATCGCGTACGGTATCTAGATGGCAGATCGGGCCGAGTCATCGAGCGCCAGCGCGAGGTGCGCTCCTCTCCTTTCGTTGATGTATCGATACGACCAGCCGATCTCTTCTCCACGCATTGCCTCTCTGTCATTCACCGAATCGACTGTCCGAGTAGCGTTGCTTGCCAAGTTGCACTCGTTAGTTCGCCAAACGCGATCGGAAAAAGAGAACCAATTGTGAGATCTGACGGCTCTATCCGTAAGAAAAAAGGATTCGATGTTACGGAGATACGTTCGGCAGTGACAGAAATGATGGCATACATTTAAAAATATTCTTTGAAGAATGACGTATTCAGATATCGAAAGTTATAGAATTAGAATTGATAAATTAAATTGGAAGAATTTTATCAAAATTATTTTACTTAACTTCAAGATATTTAATAAGGATTAAAGATTTCAATTTTTAATGACTAAAGCTACGGCAAAAGTGTTTGACTTTTCGCCCGCGAATGTGATACGGATATCGTGTCGAAAGATCGAGAGATCAATTCTCAGCAATAGCAACAGTTGGCTGTGAGCGTTCACGGAACGTTCAATCTAAAGTGAGCGCGAACAGGACGATCGATAAAGAACGTATCTCAACTGTAAATCAATCTGAAATAATCATGGTTTGACAGCCGATCCACCTGGCGTGGGCGCTAGTTAGTCGTTGTCGGCTGTGAACGATTCATCGAGATATATCTATTTCTATGTGGATCGGCGCAATCTCTCTCTCATCGAAGGAAAGAGGGACTCATCTCTTACGTGTCGCTCGTAAAATTACGAAATCAAATCTCACGGCGCGGAGCGAGAAATTAACGGACCTGTTTCGCGGACAAAAACAATCCTGTCGAATAAAGTGTCGATTAATCGCAGTAGTTCTCATGCGGTTTTATTTTCCAATATGTATATGGCATCGATACGCTTCTTCCAAGGAACTAGATTTAGGAAAAAAAACTAACAATTTGATTTAATCATTGTTATAAATAGTTTTGCTCCATGTAACTTTTGTTTTTTCAATTTTTATATCTCAGGTTATAAAATATATTTTTTAGCAAGCAACTTTAGTCAAGTGGTGAGAAATTTCGCGCGATTTTGTTGATATCATTTCGTTTAATATCATTTGGATGTAAATATAAAAAACCGTTGTGACGAATATCATCGTTGCTTTCATAATATCATTATACAACAATTTTTTTTAAAGAAATATTGCTTTCTCTCTAATGTTCATTGTAGAGATTAATACATTTACTCAAATTATGATAAAGGAATTTTTAATTAGTAAATGTGAGTTTCTTATTGTATATGATATAAAAATAATCCGAAAAGCAAAGAGAAGTAACTAGCAGACTAGCAGATGCGAGAGATCGACGGCATGGCACTGGAAAATAGCTCGACAGATAGAACGGAAAGGTAAATGATCCGCGAGGGAGGAAAGAGAAGGAGGAAGACGCGTTACGATGGATGGACGGACGGTATTATATGGTGACTATGGCCGTGGTGAAGGCGAGTTTTTATCGCGGCCACCATCTGGCCGATCGTCATTACCGCCCTAAGTGATCCTCGCATGACCGACCGGACTTTGCACCACGTCACCGCAGCTCGTTACGAACAGCCTCGATTTTTCGCGGATATCACTATTACGTTTCCGCAGCCGTTCTTAAAGCCAAAAAAAATCTGCGAATAAAACTTTTTCCGTAAGTAAAATTACCAAGAGCAAATTAAATCTGTAAATAAAATTTTCATCATGCGCTATTGTATAAACGATATGTAGCGCTCCGTAAGATAGATAAAATATTAATTTTAAACGTTTTAATCGTGAGTTTTTCTAAATTAATGGTTTCATCACTACAAGACGTGGTGATAAATGTTGTAATATACGCTCGGAACAGGTGTATATCGGGTGGGATTACTTGAAAACAAGTTTAATAAGGAAATAATGCGTATGCTAGAAATAAAAAGAAGATATGGAATATAATGGATAATTAATGATGAGCTTGAATAAAATTTATCGTACTCACATAAATCACTATTTCATACCTCGTGCAATATCGCACGAGTAAATATACTCTTCATATTTAAAATTAAAAAAAAATAAAATAAAAAAAATTACTGCAGAGTTATGATAATTAATTTTATTTCAAACACTCAAAAATGTGCATTCTTTATATCTTTATAGGTTTTAATTAATGTTTTATAATTGCAATAAATTTCAATTTTGATAAAAAAGGAAATATATCTTAAGTATACTACAAATCGCGGTAGTTAATTTAATAAAATTTAATTCATTTCTTATTTTTTATCATTATTTATTTATAAATTGTAATAATTTATATCGTTTCAAAATTTCTCATAATTATAGTTCGAGATTGAATATTACAACTTCTCTCTACATAATGTAAAAAGTAAGAAAATTACGTTCGATGTAGCATTTGAAATATATTTTGTACAGAATAAAAACTGATTTATAAAATTAAAAAAAAATGGATAATATTATAGAAACAACAATCAATGCATAAATTTTTATTACTCTTTTATTGCGAGATCTCTGCGATGAACGTTAGAAGAAAGTTTCATGCAGTTATACATGATTACAATAAGTAAATAACAAACAAATAAATAACTAAATGCAAAATTGTTTCATAATAATAATAATCTTGATTCTTGAAAAGATTCGTACATTCCTTTAGTCTTGCTTTTCCTAGCTAATTACATTTATACACTCATTGGCATATTTCTGACTAGTAGAACGTGTAATGAAAACTGATTTATGCTACCGTGTCATCCGTTTTCCTGCTAATCCTACAGACAGCCGATCGCATTCCTCGTTTTCGCAAACTTTTCGTTTTATGGCTTCATCGGCGGCAATGGATTAACCGATCCCTCCACTCGGGCGTGAGTTTCTCGGTGAGGAAACGCGGTTTGATTGCCGCTATAAAGATGTTTCGCAGCGGTTTCCTTTCGCGCTTCGCCGAGATCGACGCAGACGAGCAGGATAGGGAAAAAATGGAGATGTGAAGAGAAAAAAAAAATTATAAAACAGTTGCGATTCCACGTCAGGAATCGCTTAAACTGCCAGACGCCGCATGGAATTCCGAGCTCAGTCTACGACTTAACAATGTGGAAAGAAAAACACTGCTGGTTCGGTGAACGAGCGCTTCAAAGCGCACTACGATACCGTCATTCTGATCCGTTGGATCCCGTAGAGATAATTGATCCGTACAGTTATTTGGGCTTAGCAAACCTACGGACTTGAACTCGATATACTGCGGACATTCATGTACATTTATTCATTGTATACCCATTTGTATGAGTGATAATACAACAAATATTTGAAGAAAAATAGAAGATACAATTCAACTTAAAAATAATAAAAATAGTAAGCCTAAGAATTAAACTGATATGCATTTGATATAGATGGATCAGGGTAGCAAAAGCTGAAGCTTATTTTTCATTTATATCTTTTAATTAAAAAAAAAAAATAATAATAATTCGTTGGTGTACAATAGATGGTTTCTGGAATTGATACGAGATTGCATGAAAAGGAGATCAATATGTATGCGAATTAATAGGAAATTGAAAACTCTCTCTTCAAAAGAGGAACATCGATCGAAATGTCGGATTCGCTAATTGACACATATTAATGTGCGATTCAACATTGGCAATTTTCGTTCGAAATTAAACATGACGATCTTTTATCCCATATTTGGATTACACTGTTAGCTTTCCTTAAATCCATGACAGGTAATTATCACAAATGAATTTTTTATCGAACCCGGAATACGCAAAATGTAAGCTGAAAGAAAAACAAAAAAAAAGGAACACGCCTACAGATGCAATTAAGAAAATGTGCCTCTCGATCGCAATTTTACAGCCTGCCGATTTAATTAACGCTTATTAACTTGTTTTAATCGCTGGCTCTCCTTCTTTTCATTCGGTCGACTTTCCTGTTCTCTCGACTCGAAGAAAAAAAATCAAGTAATCGTTAATAACTATGACACATTTTTAATTATGTTCGGCCCACATTGCCGACGAAAATCACCGAATTGACTGCATACCTCGAGCCATCTGTAACGGCCGGCCGTGCGCCGCTCGTTTATTGATCAAAAATAATTATGAGGACTTTGACGAATGCACCGATGGCGCAACAAACATGTTTTTTCCGCGCTTTTTGTCGTCGCACGTGATACACTTTTGCTAAAATGAGCCAATCGATTAACGGACTGGATTCATCGACTTTCATCTCGCCCGCAACTCGTTAATATCAACGACTTATTACAAAGTAAAACGTACCACTTTCATCTCCGGTGCAATCGCCGGGAATTCCAACGGAACTTGCACCGTATTGCGCTCGGGAACTTGTTACAAGATCTAATGCCATCATACACACACACACACACACACACACACACACACACACACACAAACTGTTCCAACGTGTAGAGTTGCTGACTTTCTTGAAATTATCAATGAATAGTCAAAGCTTATTTTTCATTTGTGTCTTTTAATTAAAAAAAAATAATAATAATTAGTGACGTATAATAAATGGTCTCTGGAATTGAGGAGAAATCGCATGAAAAGGACATTAGTATATTGCAAATTAATAGAAAATTGGAAATTCTCTCTTCAAAAGAGAGCTATCGATAGAAACGTCGGCTTCGCTAATTGATGCACATTAATGTGCAATTCAACATTGGTAATTTTCATTCAAAATTAAACATCGTGATCTTTTAACCCATATTTGGAATATATTGGCTAAACACACATATTGAATGGAATACATTGTATTCATTCCAGAAGCATTACGTTAAAGATTCTTTACGGAACTTTTATACCATATTTATTTTACGATCTTACTTATAACACTTTTTCATTTCTACACAGATCCCAATTGTGCATTAATCAGTAAAAATATTGTATCTTTTAACATTCTTTCGCGCGAGTTTGACTTTCTAAAGGTCTCTCGTAAATTCTGGCTTAATGCATAATCTTGCGGACATATTATAATACGCTACGTACGTACATTGCAAATAGTAGCAAAATTGGATATCATTAAGAAAAAAAATATAAGATAAAATTTTACCGTTAAAAAAAATTTTATTTTTTATAAAAATTTAAATTCTGTTTGTTTGATAAAACTTGTTTCACCTGCAGATTATTTATTTAATTCGTTAGTGCATACTAATTATTCAGTAATAAAATCTACAATAAAGAAGAAGCATTAGGTAAATGTAACATTTTAAGGAATTGAACTCGAAACATTTCGTTGAGTTTTTGTTGCATCACGACATTACAGGCGTGTTCGTATCTTTTCATGAGCTGAGTCAAATATTACGATATTAAATTATCACCATGTATAAACGCGGGCAATGACTTTGTTTTCGTTTTACGCATCGAATACCTATCGTTACATCATGAACAGCTGATTATCTCTGACTCGATGAATCGAGATAATTGTTGCTTTGATACATTTTATCATTTGTATGAAAGAAAATTAATAGTCGACGATATTTCTGCACAAGAGCGGAACTATTGTGGCATTTCTTGCGCGTTAAAGAAAACTATTACATTACTCAAGCGTTATAATAAAATTATAACCATGGTGTTTTTTGATCGATGAAGTAAAAAATATTACTCCAACGATACTCTTGTGTACTAAAGCGCAATGTATTATTATTATTATAGATATAAAGTTACCCTCGCGATAAGATACATCGTAGAAAAATTATCACGGTTCGAGCTCGTTCACTTTATAACAGTGATATCGCGTCAGCTTTGCTATTTATTTTATTCTGTATCCGTGTTAACGTAGAGAAGAATCGACTTTCCAGGAAAGAAGAGCTGGTACAGGCAAGAACTTGTCGTGAGAGGAACTTCGCGAAGTCGCAATAGCGCCGTTAAAGCTGCCGAGATTTTGCGCGGTTTTGCGAACAGCACCCGCTATCTCCGGGTTTGCAATCGAGGTTGATAATTATCGGTTTGATATGGTCTGTCGCACAAACACGAGATCGAATAACTTGTACGGTAGTCACGGCTATTACGTCGGTACGCTTGATTTTATGCGGTGATACTTTCATCCGTGTAAGAGATGATGACTAATACGTACCGTTTGATTACCGACTCAATTAACGGCCGATTTGTTTTGCAGGAATCGAGTTAAAGACAATCTATTTTACCGTAATGTCGTTTTATTACGTGTAACGTGATGATTTATCGAATTTGCAATTCTTCAAAAAAGTGACGTTTTTGTCTCTTTTTTGTCATTAAAGATGTGAAATTCTTTGAAAGAAAATTCTTTGAAAAGTAATAGAATTTTTTAATCCGAAAACTTTCAAAAATTCTGATTTTCAATCAAATTATACTTATCTATCATTTGATATACTTGCGGGAGAATACAAATAATACAAAAATATTTTAACTCCAATGATTTCGCTTGCGTGTGTGTTTCAACAATCATACAGACATTTTCTCTAAGCGGAAGTCCAAAGGTACGCGGTATAATCTTAAAAAAGGGGCTAGGGAACCAGAGCACAATGATTATCGCACGTCAGTGGGAGGCCTCTCTTATGTCGCAACGGACACTAATAGAAGACTTTTCGGGGAAGGATCTCAAAAGAAAAGAAGTCCTAACGGCGATGTGTCTGCGCAAAGATGAAGGCCAGGTAAAACCCGCAGGAGGATGGAAGGAAAAAAGAGGAAAGGCCAGACAGGTGCCACACGCTGAGGCGCCCATAGGCCGGTTAATGCGATCTCGCCGGCGGTTTCGCCGTCTTTCCGCGCCATGAGCCTTTGCGATAATTGTCGCATAAAGTCGACACATTATTGCGTTACAACCTTCCGCGGAGGTCCCGCGAGATATTACGGCCATTCCGCTTGCCCACGTAATGGCGGCCCCACGCGACGCCGCGCCTCGCCGTGGACGTCGTCCTCCGGAAGGACTCCTTCTTCGGACCCATCGCTTCAAAATTAATGGAAATAAGCGCCGAAGGAAGAAGAGGAGGAGCCGCGCGAGAGCGACAATCTGGCAGATTTCTCTTCTAGCTTTTCCAAGACGATGAATCGTCGGAGAATAATTATCGCGCGATTCTTTTCTTTCGACATACAATCGCAGCGTTTTATTTTATACTCGTGATATATTTAAGCTTTTTCTATATGGAGGAGTTTCTCTCTCCGGGATTCCTAGATAATTTCTCATTTCTGTCGGCGTCTACTTTCCGACAATGCAAAAAGATGTGGGATGATGATGGAGGAACATTAGTAATATGTGCGACGCAAATGCCTAGAGAGTTTCCATGGCATTCTCGAGCTCTCTTATGAGACTGTTTTCGAGCGAACGAAATTGCAAATGAGCCACTCACTTCGTCGGGATTCCGCCAAAACAAACAAAAGACATTAACCCTCGACTTCTTCATGTTTTAGAAGTTACCGCCTCCGCGTCCTACCGGCGCGTGAATCGTTAGTCACTCGTGTACTACTGTAAGATCTTAACGGGACACTAATACCTATGCTTGAAGTAGCCAACTGAAAAAACAAATTTTTTACGTTAATCACATAATGAACGCTCATATGGTATCAGTAAAATTCCTGCGAATAATTATTTCTAATTATACCAAATATAAAAGCAAAATAATTATAATACCAACGAAAGATGAGTACGTAAAAGCATCAGATTATTAAAAGAATATTCATCATTCCTGAAGAACTGTGAGTTGTTTCTATGTGATTTATTTCCAGGAGCTATTAGAGTTCATCTTATTCAGTGCGAGACACAATGTGTGAGGCGAACTTCAGCTCTGAAATTGCAAACGCGCTTTGTGCGTTGGTGGACATCGTTTTCTAAATCACTTGCTGCCACTGTCCGCGTCGACGACTTTCTCTCTTTTTCCTGCGGCTATCTTCGTTCGTCTCGCGTCGCGTCCTTGTCGCTCACGCACGTGGAGGAGCTACGACAATGTCCCAAATGACGTTCTATTTTCGCAAGGAGACGTCGATCTCCCAGCCGGTCGTAAAACTGTAGTCGCAGGTGCATTAAACCTAGAATAGGCTCCTTGTAACTTTGACTTCGTTGCGCTACAGTGAATGTCTCGCCCTGACTGTGAACAGTTTCGGGCGTACGAAGAACTTGTCTAGCGTCGAATTTCCTGATAAAATATCCCATAAACGAGATTTTACGCCAGCTAGCTACGTATAAATCGAATGCCAAAGTCGAAATTGTGCAATCGTTGGCATCAGTTATTGATAACAAACTTGACATTAATTACCTAAACGTAACAAAAGAAATTCAAATAAAATATTCCCGTATAGTATTTATTAAAATATCATTACTTTATAATATTATTAATTGATTTGTACGTATAAAAATATAATATTTGATATTTATCAAATGTCAAGTCGAAAAAGATTAATCTCATAAAAACAGTGAATTATCTGTCACATTAATGCCCAATTTTCATCTTCATAAGATATCTCTCAGAGAACATGGTAATTTCCATTAAAATTCTAGTACATTTTATGTCGAAAATTAATGAAGTATGAAAAATAACTATCCGTTAGATACGTAATCAGAGATTTCAGTGAGGGAAACGAATTTTTACTTAATTGACGAATATCTTTATCTGAAAGATAACTATAATTTTTTCCGTTTCATATTTCGCACTTTAACACTACAGGCAAGATAATGATAAGAAAATTCATCACGCAGCAGAAATTTATCCAACATATGGAGGATCAACATCCTTTTTTATAATTAAATTCAACTTAAATTACAATTTTTACATGCAAGAGAATCGGAAAATATTAAAAATATATATTAGAGTAAAAATATACAATTAATGTAAATTTATCAAACAGTTTCGAATAATAATAATTGGTTATTTATTATAAGAGATATTATAATATTTAAAAAAACATATATATTGCAATACAATAATAACAGAGTTTACTTTAATACATGTTTTGTACATGTGAAATTTAATAAATAATTTCAAGATGTGACCATTAAAGGAGCAAGAATAAAATATCTGAAAAGTCCAACACTCTCTACGAAGGAATAAAAAATTTTCATTATCGACAATCATAATGATTTGTATAATTTGTGGTCCATGAATTTTGTTGGGCAAAGATAACGAACAGCTCTAAAACTGCGCGGAAATCATTATTAATACAAAAAAATCTTGCAAACATTAAAAATGCATTGAAGCAAAACTAAAAAATCAATTTTGTTTTTATTCAAATAAAAATTAATTTAAGGTGATCGATTCGGGACTTATCTTATTTGAGTTCATCGATTTGATAACATTACGGCTTGTGTTAATATGTACGTATTAATTTGTCAACATA
Organism: Solenopsis invicta; assembly: GCF_016802725.1. Lineage (NCBI taxonomy): Eukaryota > Metazoa > Arthropoda > Insecta > Hymenoptera > Formicidae > Solenopsis > Solenopsis invicta. The sequence continues at coordinate 8,339,355 of NC_052674.1, read as the reverse complement.
ATACTTTCCGTAACACAATTTTGAAAGTGTGGTATAGTAATCGACTTCCGCATTGGTTAGCCGCTTCCCCTCGGAGATTAGAGTTTAATACCACGCAAGAATGAGAGCGATCTTATCAAGGAAGTGCGCGGTCTACAGAAGACGCCCGGAAGCGCAGAAGACGGTTTCTCATCCGTTTTTCTCGTGACCAAAGATGATAAATCTCTATGGAGATACGGATGGAGGAAGCGGCCAAAAAAGATTCCTACTTATTGTCCACGGTTCTGTTGCTAAATACCTATAAAAGCTTTACTAATAGCAGATACTTACAACGTCTGTTAAGCAAGAACACACACAGAATATGTAAAAATCGTTATTAATTGAAAATGATTTTAGATTTATATACTTGTTTAATTTGATAGAAACGTTCCGCTTTTCGAAAGAACGATCTATTTGGTGGAGCGTGACAAAGCTAGCCGTATACGAAGACTGAAAATTTATCATCAGCAAACTAAATGGAGAATTTTCAAGCCACATTTTCTCTATTGAAGATTTAAGTGATCGATAAGGCTTTGACCCAGTTTGATAAAATTCGTTATCATTTGTTTACATCGAACAATTCCAAAGAGAAGCTTTCTCCTTTTTAAGTAACAAACAGCTAGCTAAAATAGTAAATGAAATTAATTAATCACAACAAAGAGAAAAATCCGAGAAAACTAGAACTCTAATCAATAACGTTTCTCACACATACCACGTCCTCTTAAAGATATGAAACAGATAAAAACACTCTTACTATGTATAATTAATGTAATAAAATTATTCATACATCTATAATGAATGTACCTAAAGTTAGTTGTAATTCGAATAAAATCTCGATTGGATTTATATCGTTGCAGCTGTCGACAGAATAGACAACAGAATAGACGACAGAAAATATTTTATCACGTTAATAATCTTCATTAGTATGCACGAATCTTTACATACATGAATCCGTTCAAAGAATACGTAAATCGCCACACGTAAATCACGATTGATAAAGACATCCTTTTAAAGTGGATATTGAAAAAGGGAAGTTTGGCGGCCAGAGGACAGATGGGCCAATTAAAATTAATCGCTATAGCTCGAAGTGTCTGGATTCACAACCAGTATCGAGCTCGCAGCTACTTTTTCGAAGAAGACACCTGGCGCCCCATACTTGCACTCAATTCTTCTACATGATTAACCGAGTATAAACTGAAATAATAATAGCATACGGCGAAGAGACTGTAAAAAAGTGATAATAGCACGTGTGATGGCATGAAATGATGGTATCTACAAGGTAGATGTACAGAGTGTTTTTTATCTTAATGTAATTATTCAAAATAAATATTAAATATAGGCTTTAAAAAAATATATAAAATTTCTAAACAAATTTCTCTCTCTCTCTCTTTCTCTCTCTCTCAATATAATATTTTATATTAAATTTCAATCATAATTAAAATGTTACACATAAAGAACAAAAAAATTAAATAACAAATTAAGCTGCGAAAATAAAAAAGAGTAATCTTATTTGCGATTAATTTCAAAATTTTATTAGATATTATATTTACATGACAACGTTGTCTCATGTAAAAAATTTAATGTTACAAATTAATAAATTATGATGAGTAATACTTGTTCTTGAAATTTCTGTTAAGAAAAAAAATCTATTATGAAGAAATTCGTAAAATAATTTATCTTTAAATAAGTGCTGATTTCATGATACCTCGTATAAGGGTATTATTTTCATAATCTTGGAATAGCAACTCGAACAGCCGCGATCGAAGACAAACTCGAAAAAAATACACGCAGTACAAAAAATGCTATATACACTCAATCAAAAGTTATTTCAGTAACGTAGCAGGTGGTTCGTAATTTCAATGAGCGGAGACTGAAGCGGAAAGAATAATAGTCAGCAAAAATACTGTCGAAGATAGAAGATAAAGACAAATTTCGTTGTAAAATTAGCTGTAACACAATCACATCTGTATTTATATTTAATTTATATTTCTATTGATTTTTTAAATTAATTTTGTATTAGATAGTACATTTATTCTTTCAAAGAGCTTGAAATATTCACTGTTGTTAAAGAAATATAAAAAAAAATTATAATACTTCAGTGTAGTTAGTCAAATTAAACAAATTTCTTTCAAATCGATTTTATGATTGAAGACCGTGATTTTCATTTAATGCATGCTCTATGGTAATTGTTTTGGTAAAGGTGGTGTGCCATTGTCTTCCGAGTAATGATCAATTAAAATTTGGCATTTGGATTTGAATCCGCATCTTTGATACAAAAAGCAAACGCGCAACGCCACGATCGTCACATTAAACTAATAAGAGATATTAAAAGTCTAATATAAAATTTTATATAATATAAAAAAATTTATATTTATTTATTTCATGATAGTCACACATCCTAATAAGGAGTTTTATGTTTAAGGTCCATATTTTTAAAGGTATGTACTACCGATATTCAATCGATAGACAACTAATTCGGCGGTTTGTTTGAACATCTGGATGTTTGACTAGTCGAATATTTGGAGACCAGGATTTTCGAGACGTTAGTATACTCGAAAGCCTAAATATTTTTTGGGTGTTTGCATACTCGAGTCAATATTGAATGTTTCCGTAGTGATCGGGTTCTAAATTATGCGCTCCGAATCGCGCGCACGTGTCAACGCGTCTCGGTTTCATAAGATAGCTATAGTTTGAGACCTGGCGGCATTAAACAACCCAAAATCCAATCAAATTGTAACGTTGACATAATTACTATTATATTATAATTTATAATTAACTCGCATTAATATGGACAGCTTTCGCGTTGAAACTAGGCCACGATTCTCTAGCAGTCGTGATTCCCTAATTCATCATCCCCTTTGAACATGGAATTGCTTTAAAATTAAAATAACAACCAACGCTGATTAATACAAAAGACGATATACAATTTTTTGAAATATTTAAATAATTTAAAAAAATCTTATTGTCAAAAAATTATAAGTACTATAAAAAATATTTTGCATATAATACTCTTGAGGAGCATATTCAACAAATTTATCATAAATTTGTTCAGTTATTTAAAAATTTTAACATTGTTGAAATATTACTTAAGTGCACTTTTTCAAATCTAATTTTTTGAATTTCGAGGCATTTTTTCGGGCCTTTGTATGTATTTCGTATATCTCCAACTTTTTTAATATCAATGAAAAGACAATTAGCGGTCGAAAAGATGCAGAAAGGAAAGAAAAACACTTGGAGAACAAGGAACAAGTAGCAACACGGAGAATTTATTGCCGTGCGATCCGAAAAAGCGACGAGAAGTAGGCAGGAACGTTTAGAGGCAACCGCGCCAACAAATAAGAAGTTCGAAGCGAGAGGAGGCACGAAATGCTTACAAATGAGAGGTAGGAGAGAACAGGAACCTGAAAAGCCCATCATGTAACAGGTGTAATGGGTGAGCCTTGAACGCGACAAAATTGCGCGCATCGGAGCCACGTGCGACTGTTTGACATTGACTTTTAATGACATTCATTTTTTACGTTTAATCGATGCAGATAAAAAGTTGATTTCAAAAAATTTAACGTCGAATATTTTGACATAAGACGTTAAGACGTCGGTTGTTTTTTTATATTATTGAGAAATTGAGATTGAATAAATTATGAAATTCATAGGCAAATATTGCGTTTTTAAATTAGAGTATACAAGTTATTCTGCATTTAATTAATTAGTACACAGACTCATACATGCTGTAATTCATACACTCGAGATCTAAAAATATTAAAAACTAAAGCACTGAGAAAATAATATAAAAAATGTAACAGTTTAAAATTATAAAAATTCGAAGATTATATGATTTTTTGTATTTGTTAATTTTTAAAGCCTAACTACTGGAATAAATTGAGAAATTTAAAGATCTTTCTTGAGATATTTCAAATATTCAAGTTGTTTCAAAAATAAAAAATTTTTAAATTGACGTCTCTTAATTCATTAAAAATATGCCAAAATATTTTGTAACTTGTTTATGCATAACTTGTTTCCCCAAATATCATTTTTTGTCATATATGATGCGAGAAACGTCGATCCTTTGGGAACCACTGACCGAGAGCCTCGGGACGTTAAACGCAAGGCTGCCGTAAGAGGAAGAGAACGGCGATCCGATCTCCGATAAGAGTCGCTTCTGTATGTATACGAGCGGTGAATACAAGAACGCGGGAAGAGGCAAAGGTACCTCATGCACCTCATCTTCGGTTCTCGAGGCGCGTGGTCAGATCTCGCGATGCATTTTCTCTCTCACGAATACGTATCGATCGGCATCTTGCGAAGAAGCGGAGACTAGAGACAGATGATACTTGATTGATTAATCAAAGCGATACGAGTACAGAGTCCCTCTTTCTTCATATTAATTTCATATTAGTAATATAAATTTCATATCAATATATATTTTAAAAAATGGTTATTTAATTTTTGGTTATATAATAAATCAATGTTTCACCGCTCATAATTAGTGTCTCTTAGTGAGACAGTGACAAAAAGTTTTGAATTTTTTAAATGACAGAATACAAATTAAAATAGATTTGCTGAATAGACTTCTCAAAAATTTTACACACAAGACAACTTCTGCTTATAGTTAAAGCTTTCACTGTTTTTTTATTCTGCCGTCATTATTATGACTATAACGAATATCTAAAATGATTAATTATTAATTAGCATAAGTAAATATGACTTTTTAAGTTCTGAATAAATTAAGACTCGGTCCATTAATCAATCGTTAAAAAATGAATATATTATTCTCGACGTGTTACAGAAAAAAGATCAATTATAACACGTTTCTTCAATTCGTTTATTTTCAAATCGATTTTCTCCTCAATACTTTCGTGTCTAGAGGAGTGAAGGGAAGTAAAGGGTAGATGACCGCGAAAGTCAGACGAGAGAAGCTTGATTCAACTTGTTAACTCCGGTAGCTGAGTAGCACTTCGGCAACTTTGCGATCGCGCGCGGCAGGTACGTACACCTACTTAACGACCCAGGCCCAACCCAGCTACCTGTTCGACCATAGAGAATGATCGTTTTCCTAGCGCCGGTGATCGTTCATCGGCAACAACAGTTGCGGAAACGAGTAAACCGCAAGCTGAAGGTAGGAGGACGAGAAAGAGGGATGACGATAGGCGAGGGAAAACGAGAGAACGACGAGAATCGGTTCGGAGATTAACGCTTCGAGCGCGAGAGTCGTGTGTTATCGCGCTGAATGACTGAAATCAGTGTGTTCGCGCAGTGCGGTCGATGCATGGTTAAGCCTTTATCGCATCGTATTATCTTCGAGCAATAATCCAAATAATTATAACGTGCTTTATTGTGCCAAAGTTTTACAACTTTTACACATTTTTTTCCATAACAGATACAGGAGTAATATTGCCACAGTACACATACTTTAATTTTGTGAAAATATGAACAAAAATCATGAGAGTATTCGGGGTAAGTTTTCTCTCTCTCTCTCTCTCTCTCTCTCGTCCTTTAATTATTTTATTTTTTATATATTTAAAAGTTTTACTTTGAAAAATTTTTGAAAATATTTATATTCTACACATCCACAAAATGTTGTGAAGACTTAACCGCTTATACTTTGACATTTCAAAGCACAATTTATTATATGTTTATATGCAGGTGATTTATCGTCATAATACTTTAGTAGATGATCTCCTCGTCCATATTTGACATTCAGAGAAACCTGTTACATGCACATTTATGGGAAATTATGTAAGAATTACTAACATATGTTATATTGAAAAAATCTTATGAATTATGATATATGTTAAATTACGTACAACATATATATTACATATTAACACATATTTTAGTATCTCTTATTTTCGGATCGTGTCACTAACTTGTTTTAGATACAAAATTCTATAAGAGAGATGATAAGCACAAAAATATCTGCTCCTTTTTTATATTAGGGCATTAAAACAATAGCATTACGAGTTGTATTATGCAAGCTATTTTTTTTCTTACGCCAATACATCGGCTAAGACAGCCCGGATGTTTGGGATCACTTTGAAAAATCCGACAACCCTCACATTTATCGTTCGCATATTCAATATACGAATACTGCGAATGTAATGGTAGATCGTACACGAGAGTACGGCGCAGCCTCTGAAACGCGAGATGCGCGACCTTGAACTCGTATTCCAGGGTCGATCGATAGGCGCCACGCGCATCTCCTGACCTATATAAACATCGGGAATTCCGGGAGAGGGAATACGAGCGGCGGCGAATGCGAAGCACCTTGCGAACTTTCTCCATGTAAATAACAAAGTATAAAAATGTCTCGAATCTTTGCACTTTGATATGAGTTATCGTCGAATTTCGCTGTAGACAGTATAAAGAAACAAATTTTCATACTGTAAGCTGTATGATAAACCGTAACATTTACGCAAATCAGTCTACAAACATATTGCGTAATGATTTTAAATCAAAGAAAGGTTATCGTATCCCACCGCGAGCATGTTATGCCAAAACTGTATTAGCGAAAGATGTTAATCAAAAGCGACAGGAATAATTAATGATTGCTACATTTGTTTTCAAATTACCGGCTATTTTCGTGAGCATCCGCACAATGGTTCTCCTATTGTTTTGGAAATTTTAAAAACACGATTCAAGGGTAAATAAAACGCGCGCTCGGCTTCGAACTGGCGATCGATTAAAATGCAAATTCACCATCGTCCAATTAACAGTAAACATGCAGCTTGTCTCGCGCGGACGTTGATTTTTGTTAGCCGGCGTGTGTATGCGTGTGAGTCGCGACAAAGCGCGATCTCGCGCCGATAGGCAATTAACGATCCTCGCTGGCGAGGAAAAGGTGAAAAATTCATTGCCGGAAATCGTGAATCGCTACGTCACGTCCGTTGCGTACCTTCACAATCGGATCGCCGGTACGATCCGCTTACATTTAAAGTGGCGAATCGCGGCGAAAGGCAATCGCGACTCTTGGCGATACGAAAGCTCGCGTGGGCGTTAATTACTCCGTTAAATCTGCCGCAACGTGAAGTGTTAGTGGGAGTGTTAGACATCGCGACCGGGGCATATAAAATGCTGACAGATATGACTGGGCTGCTGCTTGTCCCAGGCACATTGCAAGTGTATTACGCCCAACAGAGATAGACTCCGGTTGCAAATGTCTCTGTCTTCTCGAGATCGGTTACATTAATATTAGTTAATTTTAAGTATATTTTTTTTTATTTTTTTTATTTTTATGAAAAAAGTTAACCGAAAAAAAGATCTTGTCAATTAATGCTGTATTTAATTAAAGCTGAGGTTTATAATTGAGCTGTAAAAGTTAAATTAAACTGTCAGAAATTAATAAGTTATCAATTTAATTTTTATAAAGTTTATTATGAAGAGAAGCTAAATACAAAATTTATATAAATTCGTGAAATACGATAAAGCAGGACATTGTTGCTTGCAAATATGAAAAATATGATAAATAGAAGCTCTGTGTCACACGGTATAATTATAGTGAATAATCTTCAATTGATAACAACTTTAAGATTGTAATGGAGAATATCTATTTTTGGCTCCTTTCGGCTTCGAAATGCAAAGATTGTATAATCGCCATATCATTTCATTAAGTAATCTAAATTTCTGCGAAAGATTTAAGGGATCTAGTAAAAGTATATTGTGCAGGTCGCAACAACATGCGAGTCAGATATTGCTTGATCGCGACGCAAATTATTAATGCGAGTGTACTTTACGGGTCGCTACGACTTTTGTATTCCTCGTTATCAGTTTCACGTAGCGAATATATTACATTACATCATCATTTTCGCTGCTGTATTTGCTGTTATACTTTGGATAAGCTTTTTGCATCTTATGCTCACTAACTTTCAAGTATTATGACACCCATCGTGATAAACTCGAACGGAATTTCGTTTTCCGTGATTTGTGAATCCAAGTATTATACAACAACGAATTAAGTTGAAATTTTTTAAATTTAGAATTTGAAAAAATTGAAATAATTTAAAATTACTTTTAATCAACGTGCTAGTGTCACGCTGTCACGGTAACAGTTAATCATTGATTCATCTTTGCATCATTATTCGATACGTCTGCAATGCAACGTAATTGCGATATGGATAAGCCACGATATATCCGACATGAGCCAGAACACTCCGTACATCCGAGACGCCTGGCTGGAGTGGACCGGTCCATAGGTAGAACGCAGCTTCTGCTGGTGCACGAGTAAAGAGCGATATTGATTTCCAGCGGGAGTGGAGGAGGAGCGGCGAGACGACATACCGCACACAGCGCGCCCGTGTGCATTGTGCCGTGGAACGAACCCAACCGACCTGTGCAACTCCGTGCCCAGGGGGGTGGGATTCACGGTCAAGGCCGGTGAAACCAACCCTCCGTGTTATCCTCGTGCGACCCTCGCTCTCACCCACCCGGCACGCGCGCCCCGTTAAGCTTTACGGTGTTGTGATTAACGACTTCAACCTCCGCGCTTGTGTATCTATATCTCGCGGCTACGACCAACGTCATCCTATAGCCGAGTTGTGGTGCAAAGTTCGTTAATAGGTTTATCTAGAGCATTACTATTTTCTGTCTGAGCACATAAAATTTTTCCAAGTTCATAGATTAACGTACAATCAATTTTTTACAAAAAAAGTTAATCTTGCTATAATTACGAATTCTCAAATAAATGTTTCGTATGATTAGGTTTCTTGTTCCATTATATTAAATTGAGATAATTTAAAAGTCTTTTTACATGCATTCGTTATATTCGTAAATCATTATAGCAGTTGACATTCTACATTTTTAAGCAATAAACAGCGCCTTCGTGTAAATCAAGTGTATCCTCTGATATCCACATAGCTGGAAGAATTTCGCGTAGGATGCTAAAGCGAAGCCGGAGCAAAATTTGCCTCTGTGCCGAGCACAGGTTGGCTACCCTACTCGCCCGCTGAGGTGAACATTTTAGAATCGCTGGCACGAAGTCGCCTTGGGACACGGGGGGAGACCGGGCGAGAGGGACCGCCGGGACGGACGACGGTTTTACGCAAGCGTTTACTTTCCACAGATCTCTCGCCGTGCGGCGGGAATCGACGGAGGACAGACAACGGTATAAAATATCGTCGAAAGCTATCGGGCGTTCGTTCGTTACGCGAAGGCTACACCTGCGCACGGTGCCACGCGATGAAGAAACTCCGTGTTCGAGCCCACCTACGCGGCGGCACTCCACTACTTCGCGCTCGCTTACTCGCTCGATGATCGTTCAAACCCATATTATCAGTCTGCTCGAAGAATTAATTAGAGGACGATTCACACGCCTCCGTGCATCCGTTCGTCATCGGCGCATACAATTACGCGCGCGTAAGTCTCACTCGCGTCTTCATAGCGCCCTAAACCAATGTTCTGACTCGTGCAGCGTTTTTGAACGACATAGAGTTTAAATCAAAGATTACAATAGTTGTGCGTTTAATATGAAATTTGTAATAATTAAGTCTGATTTATCTCGACAATGGAAAAATTATTACACGAGGAAATTAAATACAATTTTTCCAAACTCTATAATTTATGAATCAAAAAGATTCATTTAAGATATGATTAAGGTATTTAAGTTCCTCAAAACTGCTAGGAAACTTCAAATTTTCGCCATTCATTTTTCGTCAAAGATTAAATGTTTCGTTGAACAGTCACATTGATGATATTGCACGCGTATATAGCCAAGATTCATAGAATCATTAGAGTAACAATACAAAATACAGGCTTTCGCGACGTTTTCGACCGCCTATTGAATGTGCGTCTCTAAAAATCGACATCGTCAATTACGTATCGCCTCGAAGGCGTCATTAGCATGTCGTGCCTCCTCGCGAATACGATTTGCAGTGCGTTCTCTGCGTCACGCAGGTGACAATTCGCAACGCGTATCGTAGCGCGAGATTTGCCCTCGCGGACTCCGCGATTAGCATAATTACCGATCATTACGCCGACATCATCAGATTTTCGTGGGCGTACATTCGAAATCGCGCGCGAATGAGCGTCCTCTGTGTAATAAAATAACAAAAGGCGAGTTTTTTTAATTCGTCGATTGATTAATCGCATTATACGCAAATGCAGCTTTTACAGAACAAAGTTGCATTTGCGCATAATGCGATTGACCACTCGGTGAATTAATAAACTCGCCCAAAATACGAAATGCAAACGCAAAACGTGAAAGAATACATTTATAATTCCTTGCGGTGATGGTTCCGATATAAATATTGAAGCAATAGCTGGTAGTGTAAATTTTTTTTTATCATTTCTAAAACAAGAATCCAGTGCGTTGTCGCAATATTAACAATTAGGGAATAACTGAATAAAATAATTTATTTTATTAAAATTATTAAATTATAAAAATTTGACATAAACGGATTCGTATGCTTGGAACATTCTTAGAGTCTATTCTTAAATTTCTTTCACTTCGTTGCTTGCATGCACAACATACATTCTCTTTATGTCTCTTTCATTACAAACGAGATATGTTTAACACTGTAGTCTAGTTTGCTTTTTATGAGTCATTCGACTTATACAAATATATAACTTACATTAAAAAAATCAATTGTGGAATTGTAAAATTCTCTATATCAAATTCTTCATATCTAGTTTTCTTGTTTAAAAGCATTTCCTTCGAAAGGAAATGCAATGCATATTTATGGCGTATGTATTCTGAACTTAGATTGTAGCGAGCTGCGAGGCTACTGATCTACGCTCGTTAAACTGATATCGTTACAATCATTAACGATCGCCACCGTTTCTTATCGTCGTTGCCCCTACATACGCAACCAACATCGATTGACTATCAAGATCGCAAATACTGTATAATCGACATTTGCGATTGTACCTATATCAGAGAACGCCTTTCATCGCTGATATGCAATATTCTGCAAAATTTTCAAACTTGAAAAACAAATAGGTTAAATCGAGAAATAAAATAAATCCATTAATTTCTTAAATGCATCTTGAAGTTTGTGAGATCTTAAATTAAGATCTCCGTTTAAAGTTTACATTGATTGAAGAATATAATTTTATTACATCCGCGTCTTCGCTCAAATTTCATTGAAAACTTAATTTTGAAAATTAATTCGATAAAATTTCTTAATTTCCCGATATTAAGTAGTTTTCGCTCAGTTTTCAATCTTTAGAAAGAAGAAGTCGATTACGAATACATTAAGAAATACGCACTTGTAGCCTTCAAAGCCTTCATGAAATGTTCTGTACAGGTAAATGGCGAAGTGGATGGCGGCGGCCGTTTGATTAAGCGCGGTAGCTAGTACCCAGAGTGATCGTTGGCGCAATTACGCCAAATGGATTTCCTAATTGCGGCGCCGTGCCACGAAGAGATTACTCACGTTCGATCGTCCCGCGTCCGTTGAATCAGTAAAAATCGCGATACCGAGCCGTTGTACTCTTGTGCGCCGTCATGAAAAATATATCTGCTGCGGAATCGATCTGACGAGATTAATTCTGCGATACATTTATCTATGAAGGGTATAAAGATATACTGGCACGTGAAATTCATGAAACGTGGAATTGATTGACATACGAATGAAAAACTCTCATGCGCGCGTCATCACGCGTCCCAATAACGGATATTTCCGATATCAATTCAAATCTTGTCAAATCTAGCAATCTAAATATACGATTCTTTTTCTGGGAACTTTATTTAATATTTCTTACGCGATCTACATTATAGGCCCTCTTATCACTGATAATCGTTTCAGAGAATAAAGAGCGAGAAGCTGAGAAGCACGCGTGCTGCTTCGCGCTGCGGTTGCTGCAAAGAAGCAACAAAACGCTCGTGCGCTGGTAGTTGTCTCTCCTAACGGAGGAGTCGCGTGTAATCTTATCGCCGAGATAGCGACTACCTTAATCCTCGCTTATTCTATTTCTGCACGGCCGCCGTCTTTACGTGGGAGCGCGAAAGACGAACAGGAAGAAAGAGAAAACGATGAGGGAGGAGGGATATAAAGAGTCGGTGGAGCGGAGGAGGTGGAGGAAGATTGCAGGGGCTGCGTCGGGGAGCGAGCGTACCGAAAGGCCTTCGATCTGCATAGCAAATTGGCGATCGATATACGGTCACCGACGCACGGTGAATCGCGCGAGCCTCGAATTAAAGCTTATAACTTTCATGTCCGGCGCAATGTATCATTATGCGCGCGGACTCGGAGCCCCGCCGATGCAGCTGCCGCTGTAGTGCATCGGCGGCGACCGGCGGCGGGCGCGAATATGTGCATAAAGCACGATAAATCATGCCCGCCGATAGATATCGATCGACGGATGACAATCACCAAACGGTGATGATCGAGAGAAATCATGTCTAGATTCGTCTGTGTTTTTGCCTTTTGTGCAGTGACAATTAATGAGCACATTAATACGTGATTAATGTAGAACTGATTCAAATGATGTGTATATACATAGATTAAGATCCAAGTGCGTGAGTAAAATAGTCATAGCCAGATTCGCGCCTATTCAGAGTTCTATTAAATTCTATTTAATGTATATCAAATGATTACAAATTAATAACTTCTTTCGGGAATTGACACAAAGTTCGGTTCTTCTAATAATAATCAAATGGGATTAATTTGTTTAACTTTACACAATGCTTTAACGCCATTATCACGTATCGAAGAAGTATATGAAATGAGGGGCCTAAAAGGGGATCTACTCGTGGGATTGAAGAACGTTTTCGTTGCTCGATACGTTGTTTGCAAATGAGACAGGACAGCCGTGACATCTGACACTTTGTGTGCTCCATGTCCGGCCACTCTCTTTACCACGCACGTCTAGAAGGACGCTGACTTCTGGGATTGCCCTGTCATATTAAGAAGCTGTTGAAACAATGGATATAAGTTTTACACGATTGTTTCACCTACTTCAATAAACATCCATTAAATCCAAAACACAAAAGAAGGGAGCTGTTATTCATGATTTATCTCGAGTAATATAATACTGTTAAATCATGAAGAACTGATTGTACTAATCGGAAATTAGTATTCTCTTGATAAATTAACGGCGCGATTAATCGCGTTAAAAAAGATATTCTTTTTTCAATACAGAGTACGTAAAGAATTAATATCATAGAAATGATAAGAAATTCGAAATTTTCTTGTTTTCTTTAATATTCGAAAATATATTACTTATATAAGCAAATACAATTATAAACGCGAGGGATAATATAAAAGCAGTGTATGAAATTATAATTCGTACACATCTATTTAAAAGAAAGTTATAAATCTAGTGGATAGGAAACAGACATGTTTTGAAATTTCTATTCTTATTCAAATCACGTTCTGCGTTTCTTAATTTGTATCATTCAACAGTTCATTTCGCATGTATAAACACGCATTTTCGGCATAGCAGAATTTCGCGACGTAACGCGGTAAATCGGCGCGTGCGCGACGGTAACGACGGTAGAGATTTAACGCGTACATGTCACGCTTAGCACGCGTCAAAGTCACGAGGCGTGAAGGGACGAAGCGCGTGAACGAGATTGGTCGCAGTAGATCGTTCTACGTGGCTGGCTTAACGCGCGTGTCCGCTCCACTTCCGACATTAAGCCACCCTCGCGCGTAAGATAGTAACCCGTATTTACTGTAACGTTGCTGGAAGATATTTTCAAAACTCGCGAGTATCTGCATCGCACAAACCTCGTACGGTCATTCTATTGAAATTAATGCGAGACCTGCGATAACATTAGTATATTATATACATATATCTGGATTACAGAGTAGTATATTTAGCAAGAGAGAAAAAGTATGATTCTTGATCATGATTTATTCTTGGTACTGCTGTATCATACATTATGTAGATCAAATCGGTAAATTGCGAAATTAAGAAATTTCGAGTGATAATCGGTCAATGTTCTTGCCAAATTTTTCACACATCTCAACACTAAACTACTGCTCGTGATTTTGATTCTTTATACACGAGAGCTTAGCTTATACCAGTGAAACAAAGCCTAGGGAAAATATAGTAATTTGAAGTGCTCATTTGCACTATATCATTTAAAGATGTTTATTTAAAATCTGCAAGATTTTCTTTTTAATTTCTTTTCGCGTACACAGACAATTTGGGAGATAGCAACATATTGAATTATGTTGTCTCTACGTCAACGATCGAGGAATGATATAAATATTTTCCACTCGCGTTTTCAAACTTCTGCATCGATCTGGCGTGCATTTAAAATTTCAACCGCGAGGCGGAAAAGGTCGAGCGTGAAAAAGAGTAGTCGAGAACACGCCTCGCACGTATTTACTTTACCACGCGTGTCCGCTCCACTTCCGACGCTTAGCGCCGCGACGCTTCGACGAGCGCGGCGTAACGATGTTAAAACCGCCCTCGCACGTGACAACGAAGGAAAACTGGCTTCTGTGAGATCGATTATAAACGCATTCTAGTGTCAACGAGGGTGGAAGAAGCGGCTTTGATATTAAATGGCAGTTTGTCGCGCGATTATTATCTCTCTCGATTCCTCTGTGAGGGCTTCTTTCAATCTCGTTTAACGCGCTAAGCGGCGATCACTTGCGGCACATTAATACTCCAATTTACAAACTATCCGGTAAAAATGTGTAACTCTTCGAGTTTTTGTTTAATCGGCTTTGTTTTTTGTCCATCTCTCTCTTTCAACGTGCAATGGGAGCAGCGATTAAAGTCGTGACATTAATAGAGCAAGCAACAAAGTTGCAGCGAATAAAACTACAACGAAATATTATTCCGTTAACCGAGTTTCGATATAGCGCACGCCTGTGACACTGCAGTAACCCTCGATTAACGTGACATTTTTATAACATCGTAGATAGTGTACTCTCTCTCTCTCTCTCTTGCAAAGAGGAAAATTGCACGATACTGTACTGTAAAGTGACCCTTAGTACTGTAAAACATGGTATGACATCTTTCATTCAATTTTTTTTTCTCGTATAAAATGGGTTTATAAAAAATGATATTTTTTTCCCGCAAAAAATATTATTTTCCACGTTACATGTGACGGGCGCAAGCTCTATTAAAATCATTAAGAAAATATTCGTAGCAAGTTTTTCCGTATAGAATTTTCTTCACATCAAAACTAAAATCGAAGAGACCAGCGGTATGTTATGAGTCATTACGACACAAAATCAAATATCGTTAAGTCAATATTTAATGCTGTGGAATATTCACTATTAAGGAAACACTGCTTTTCCAACCAGCAATGTTCGCGATCGTCTAATCTAATCCAACTAGAGTCAGACCTCACGATAAGCATCGATAATTACGATGGGGCACGTCGCGGCGTGCTTTCACCGATAAAGGGTGGCAAGATCGGATCGTCGCTTACCGGGTAACAGTTAGGGGCTGCCGCGCATCCGAGCCTCCGGAGATTCAACCTCCTCTACCTCCTCTACCTTGGGACACTTTAATCGGCGTACCGGACACCCCTCCTCTCTTATCTATCTCCTTATAGTCACAAATCACAATACAGCAGGCACTGAACTTAGCTTATACAGAGACCATCCTCTTCCTCTCTTTATCACAGCAACAATCGAACGTCCGGGCCGTGTCGTCGTGCGGGCGCACAGTTCGCGGCGTTAATACCGTCGGAACAACACTCGAGTCGATATACAACGGAAATAACAACGAACAACAACGGCAAGCTGCGTGATCGCTCGACGAGCGAGCGTCGATCACATTGCATTAGCACATACACACAGAAATTTTGCCGATCTCTCCGAACGGCGGCACTTCACAGCCTCCGCCTTTCGCTCACGTGTGATGAACGGACGCTCCGGCGTCGAGATCGGGAATGGCACACTACTCCTCTCGATGACGATGTTTTCTCCCACGCATTTGAAGATCGTTAAATTTTCTCCCTTCCTCTCTCTCTCTCTCTCTCTCTCTTTCTTAAGTATCCTTAGATCGGAAATTCGATCGCGCGGGACACAATTAACACTGCGGCCGGCTAGCGAGATCAATCAGGCACATCGAGATCACAGAATTCTCTAGTCCGTCGGGATGTCACGCGTGACAGCTACTATCGATGTGCTCGACAGAAGCAAACTTTAATTGTCCCACGACGATCCTTCGTGCGACGGACGATCGCACCACGCGCTGGCGCGCTTTTTACACAGTCTTCTCGCGGAAAACAACCCTCTGGTGGGGACAACCCCTTTCGCGCTTCGATGACTCCTCGTACGTCTCTCTCTCTCTCTCTCTGTCTCTCTTTCTCTCTCTCACTGTCGCGCGCGCGAGGGTGAAAGAACGAGGGGCGAGGGAGAGAGCGCGTTAGACACTTCGGAGAAGGAGAAAGAACGTGGCGCACGCTCGCACACAGCCGACAACACGGCGATCCTTTCTGTAGCGCGGTCTCGCGCCGACTGCGAGACTGCGGCGGCTCGGAAGTTTCACCTTCGGCCGCGTTCACCACCCTCCGTCCCTCTCTCCACGTGCGCGGCATCCCCCACTGACTTTCATGTCCCACGGACCTTAGGTCCCCTCCGCCGTTCGATGTTTAACCCGTGCCAGCTGGCCCCACCAGCTCGACTCTTCGGTACCAGCTCTCCGGCTTCGAAGACCGGTCCCCTCTCTTAGGCGTCGCGTCAGCCTAACCGAGAGCAATAGGCGCGAGGTACGCGCACGCACACCATCGCGCGTGGGTGCACGTACGAACGTCGAACCACGCCTATCTCCCTACCTCGTGCACGCGACCGACCAGTTCACGCTGTTTTTACTGGCGAGGTAGCCAAGGGTGACCGAGAGCGAGAACGACGTACGGAGGGACGAGAGAGAGAGGACGGGGTTGCACGCGACATGTAGAATGAAGGAGAGAGAAAAGAGAAAGAGCTATCTCACCGGGACTGCCCACGCGTCCAAGGGTGCGTGCACACACGCACGCACGGCCACTTTGATAAGAAAACTGGCGTTTTCTTGGCGTTGCACGCGCTGCATAGCGCTTAGACTATCGCTGGATGACTCTAAGCTTTCCAATAGATAACGCTGAAAAAATTTTCTTTTTATCGGATGATTTTATTAAAGAACCATCGGACCATCGTTATCGCTAACGCACCGCCGTCTTGCAATCACCATTTTTTTTTTTCAAGCAAGCTTTGATAGACGTCTAACGACGTTCCGGATGCCAATATCTTTGCCGACGTCGTTCAACGAATTTAATTAATTTGTAGTTTACTAAGGAACATTTTATCAAGTACATTCTGCTTAGCAGCATTCTTTTGAGAATAGAGTCATAAGCAAGTTGCTCGACAAATTTGGAACATCCGCTCCGTTCCGCGAACGCAGAAACTCAAATATAACCTTTTGGAAAGTTTCTGATAAAAATACCTGACGCGTCGTCCTCTCTTTGTACGACTTTTGTAAACAAATGCCCCTTGAGATATTGACACGTGGTTGTGGCTCCGGCCACACTTTAGACACGTGTCCACCATGTCGAGAGTACTCGCTAAGTGGCTGCTCGACCGTTTGAATTTTTTCTAGACGTTCGTATTTGTCTTTTTCCTCTTTTCATTTTTTTCTTTTTTTCTACCGAAGAAGCCGCCGCGGCGGCGACCTAATGCCAGATGGAGAACCGTAAAGCGCGAAATAGTCGAAGTTGATTTATTTTAGGAACTCGCGTGCCGCGAATACAAATTTAACGTCGTCCATTTCCTCCTCTCGCGCATAATACGTGGAATTATTGCCCATGTCAAATAAAATACGTGCCTAACAAGAAACTCGCTCTTTAATTTATCACTCGCTATTGAGGCGAGTAGTCAAACACGGTCCGTTATTACGGATTCTACTAAAAAAAAAATCACGATTACTCAATTTATAATCGTCATAAAATGACTTATGAATCACGCAAATCTAATGATAATTTGTCGATATTAATCCTAGCTCTACAAAGATGAGGTCAGTAGTCTCGTGTGAATCGTGATACATTCCACGTTCGCAATCACGAATCGCGATTTGTCTTACCTTGGCGATGCTCGTATGATCGAGAAGCTTGTAATTTAGTAAATACGTAAGACTAAAACCATATTTTTTATATATATACATATACTTGTACTTTTATACTCTCACTTTTCTTTCGCGTTGTAATTATAACAAATTGATAGGTTAGAAGCTCGGGCCGGGCCATCGCTTATTGGAATAATTGCGCGATCTACGTCATTAGCCTTAATGAGCCCGGGTCGGGTCTAACGCCTCTTAGAAACCGTTGCACTTTCGAAACGATCCACACGGCGCGGTATTTTCTCCACAGTGCGTGTGTGCCCACGCATCTCGTCGTCGCGCCGGCCGGTCCGTAAAATCTAACGTAATTACAGGTTGGAGCATGCGACACAACGCGCGCACAACACATATAGATCGCCCTGATCTCTTTGTCAGGTATGAAGTGACTGATGCAATTTGCGTTATTCTGATTACCACTTCCTTGAAGCAATTCCTACATTTCTCGATTAGAAAAATGCAGTAAGATGGATGCACTGATGAATGATTGTTCATTAGAAAATAACCACGTTGAATCTATATGCATTTCTATTAAAAGATAGATCTGAGGAAAAAGTGTATCAGTGTGCCAATAATTTCGCAATTGCTAATTTGCTGAATCCATTCAGATACATGGTTGAAAGTAATTACTTCTTTTTTTAAGTTCTGCGTTTTTGTTATAAAATATAATTTTTAGTTTTTATTACTATACATTATTATGTTTGAATTCATTTTAATTCCATGTATAAGATATCTATTTATAATTACATTTTTTTGGTGGTAAATGGCTTTCGTAAATATAGACACAAGGAGCACAAGGTTACAAGAAAGTTTTTACAACTCCATCAAACGTTTGTACATTTTATATACTGACAAATTATACGACTAAAAAGTTAATGTCAATTATACAGTTAGACACGATTTGAAGTTTTATAACGTCTATTACGACTACGTAAGAATTAGCCGTTAGTCGTTATATTCGTTTTAAGATTTTGTAACGTCTGTACGACTCGTTATATGCCGTCTTGTATAAAATTTTAATGACGTTACTATCTGCACTTTTGAGTCGTAGTAAGAAAAGTTAAAAAGTTTTAAAGAAAGTTGTATATAATTATGTCTGTAACTATTATGCCACTAGATTGTGCTCCTTGGGGATTTCCTGCTTTTGAATGCACTTTCCGGGAAGGTAGGAAACGGTCATTGACTCATATTAACGCAAAGAGACTGCACTTCTTTTTTTTCTTTTTTTTTTATTCGCGACTTTCACGTCACATCGCACAAACCACGCGTGCGTACATACTCGCATTGTGACGCACGCCTTTCGAGCTTTGCACCTGGGTATATACCCACCTTTCCCGCAAGAAAGAGATCCTTACCTAAAGGCACGCACGAGATGATCCAGCTGTTTGATCTCCGCCATGCGCTCCCTTTTTAGGGAACTCGCGCGCGTTACGTTAGGATTTCGTAACGGCATCTGCGTTTACAGAATCTTCGCGCTCGTAATGTCACGTTATATCAGATTTTGCTAATCTGTTGCGTGACGAGAGAACACGGTATCGGTAACAGATCTACACGTAAACCGCTACACGATTTTAGATGATTCAATGTTCAAGAAGGTTAGATTTCTTAAATCCCAGATTTAATGATCTAATTTTCATTATTTCTCCGTTTTATTATGGAATTCTCACATTTCGTAGAAAGTCAAATTAGTGCTATTGTATCTATTTTTATATTTTACTAATAAGCTTCTTAATTAGATGAATCTTGTCTCAATTTTATATATGATAATGTGTGGGAATAATTTTTAAGAAAATGCCTTTCTCGAGCATTTATTTCGCACGATTCCGGCCGTGCACAAACACGCGTGGCTCGCGACGAAAGGAGTATTCACGAAGGATTCCCGGGTAGGAAAGGACCACGGCCCGAGCCGAACAAATCCCGAAATAAATGTCATCGTGTATCATCGTGGTAACGTAATCCCGGATCGCGAAGACAAATGGCTGCGGAATACGATACGATGCACCGCGGTCGGTCGTCGAGATGAGGAGCCTTCTCGTTTCTCGTATTTACATACCGCGGCGAAGGAAGGTCCGGTAGGGAGGTGTTCGTCCTTTTCCGAGAGGCGAGAGAAGATACGATAACTTTGGAAGACGAACAGAGTGAGACGTATACGTCGTTAAGGTCGCCAGTAGTGTACGATCGACGAAGGACGGACGGTGACTTTTCTCTTCCAGAAATCATACAGGATCGGATTCGTGCATCTCGAGATTAATAAGACTTTTGCATTGTCATTTAAATTACTGCATTCAATAGCGTCACTTGGATAATTGTACATTAATTCATGCAACTGTGGATCCAAATTAAACCTTGATCATAAAAAATCTAATTTTTTTTTTTTAATTGCACACATGCAGAAACAAAAAGAATTTTATCAAATAATACTCAGGTAGAAAAACAATTAAGCCTTAAAATAGCGTCAAAATCGTTCCAAAATGATTATTAGGAGTCACTTTTTGCTCAGTCACCATTCATTTTAATGTCATTTTGATGTTGCTCTGACCTGTTGCTCTGATTAGGTAATTACTATATTACATATAAAAAATTATTTATGTTTTTTGATTGAAAAGAACACTTTTTTACGTGAATCAAGAGATGATTTTTTGACATGTTAACGATTAAATAAAATTTTGATATTAGCATTTATATAATGAAAAGATGTCTGTTTCCATGGTAGAAAAAAATATCTTAGGTATTATTAGAAAATTGAAATCTTCTGGCCGACATTTTAGTTTCGTGCAAGTGTCTGTACTACCGGCCCTGAGGAAGGAAAAACAAATCAAACGGTCGGTCATGCGTCAAGATTTTAAGCAAACACGTGCAGGTACGTACGCGCGAGCGCGCGTTCATGCGCGAGCACGCAACTGAGCATGCACGACTACGGGTATTAAAAAAGCGCGCGCGTTTGCTCTGTCTCGAAGACCTCTTCGCGGGCACGTACGACTAGAAGAGAGGAGTCTTGCTCCGAGAACTCTCCTCCCGATTTAGCCAGCCGTGTCACCGCCTCTGCTCACCTTCGGAAGGTCTCTCTTCAAGGTTGAAAGTCTAACGACCGTCCCGTCGATTCGTCATTCGTGATTGAACAGATAAGGGGATTACATGTCGATTTATCTAAAAACTCCTGCCCTTCGATCGCTTTCGTTGAAAGAAGGGACAGATCCGGATTTCGTACACTCGTATTTCGATACACGATTATATAACCAACCACAAGTCAGAAAATTAAAAAAATAATTGGAGTACCGAAAGTACCGAAAGTACCGAAAAGTACCGAAAGTACCGAAAAGTACCGAAAGAAGTGTTCATTATATATTTTGCTGTCGCTGAAGAGAACTATTTAAAAATGAGCTATTTATATTATTCTATAATGTTACGGTATGATTACATACAGTTAGAGTTATTTTATTTAGTTAGAAATTCAAATCAATATATATTCTGTAATTATCTCGATTAACTTCAAAATAGCCATTTTATAAGTGTGAATTTCTCTTTCTTTTTGGAAATGCAGTATCTATCTATACAAACATAATTTCGTCTTTAATATATCCGTGGAATAAACTTGTAAAGTAATATAATGGAAAGGTCGAGCGCTGCTTGGGAATCATAAATATACGGATTAGTACACGGGCCATAGAAATAACGTAAAGAGGACAGAGGAAACTTAATGCCTGCGTCATGAAAGTGGCACACGGAATACAGAAGTAATTTACGCGATCCACCTACGACACAACAACGCGTAGCGCAACAGGTTCCCAAACGTGGCGAAGCGGAACACCGAGAATTCGAGCGTGAATTATGACGTTGGCTTTCCTAATGCACCCTAATACGGTCGTGTCTGGTCGCGTTTGTAGGAAAGGGGATAGGTCGGCGTGGAAAGGCTGCGGAGGAAAACGAATAATTTGTCGGGCGCGGCGACCATTTTTCCACGCAATCTCCCATCACGAGCGCGCAAGAAGAGAGAGAGAGAGAGAGAAAAAAAAAGAAAAGACTCTGAGAGACGTGTGTGGAGAACGAGGAGCGGAGTGGAAAGCGTAGGCGGGGCGCATACCAGAGGCACCTGCTCATTTACTTTGCGCCGGTCGGCCTGTTGCCAGTGTAGAGAGGGAATCCTCATTAGGATTTGCCCCTACCATATGCTCTCGCCACCGTTGCCGCTTGAGTGTGTGTTTCTGTTTCTACCGCGACACTGAGAATGGAAAGGAATAGAGAAATAGAGAGAGAGAGAGAGAGAGAGAGAGGAAGAGAACACGATTTATTCTCGAGGAGATATATTCCTGGTAGAATCTAGATGCGAATATATGTATTTATGTACAAGATTGTAACATCAATTATGTAACATAAATAATGGTTCAGTGAGTAAGAAATTATATAGGTTTCTTTTTACGCAGGACATTTCCGTCGTTGCGAAAATTAATTGCGAGCGTGGAATTTTAAAGGATAGACGTGATGATGACGAGAGATAGAGACGATATTTGTTTTACTCTGGACCCTCTCGCTACGTAATTTAATTTAAAGATAATTACAAGTGTTGGAGTAACGTTGGAAATTAGATAAATCTAAATTGAAATAAGATCCAGAAAGTATGATATAAGAACACAGAAAGATTTTGTAAAACTCTAACGTGTTACTGTTTATTTCTCTTCTTAAAAAAAAGATGCGGTAATAATTATACTTCGAAGATGAAGGTTTTAATAAACATTTTTACATAATCAGAATAAACAATTAAAGGCAGAGAAGAGTGTGTTAAATATCATCTGTTTAGAATTAACTTACAATTAATGAAGTCGCAGATTATTAGCTGGCGACTTTTCTCCGAGTCATCAAACCCTTCTTTCTTCACGTAATATAACGTTTTTCAACGTCTAAAGAGATTTATAAAGCAAAGAGGGGGTACCCGGGAGTACGAAGAAAGAGATTACACAGAGCCCCAGTGCACGAAAGAACGGGCGGGATTGATGAGAGAAAGAGAGAGAGAGAAAGAGAGAAAAATAGTGAAACCGCAGCACCCTCCGCACTGCTATGGGCGTACGGCGCGGGGCGAAAAAGGGGCCCCGTAGGACCCCGTGTAAGATCTCATATAAAGATCGTCGTCCGCACACAATAATGGCCCTCGGGCTGGCTGCCTGTCCTGTCGCCCGTATTCCCCGTGACCTCGTCGGCGACCGTTATGACGAGACGCTCGCTGTTGCAGCTTGCCTTGTACTCCGCGTGTAAACCACGCGTGTACGTGCCTTTTAGGTCCCCCACCGCCCCCTCACCGTACACATATTCACGAGACAATGGTACAGGAACAACGAAGCCGCAGGGGTGCGATGTAGCCCTCTGTGCGATGCAGCTATCTCAATTTGTATCTTTCGCGAGAGGTGCGCGATGCCGAGTCGCCCCGTCATGTTACGTTACGTCTACTTCTACTAGGAATCGAAGGATCTGCGAGGATAATTACTTACTCATCCGTGATATCAATGCTCTGAGAAAATTTTTTTAGGGAGTATCTGGGGAAAAAAAGAAAAACTGTCCTTTCTTTCTTTTGCAAATGTTTAAAGTTTAAGCGACTTCAAATTTCGTTTTTAACTGCTCAAGAATCTAAAGAGGCACCGACAAAAAAAATTTATTTTTATACTTGCAACGAAACATTTATTTACGATACATAAACATTTATTCAATGAAAAAAATGATAGCTAAATTACATTAGTGATTCTTGTACTAAACAAATTCTTATTTACATTTAATAAATATTTTTATTGCAAATATTGAAACAAATGCTTATTAAAATGTAGTAGTTTTTTCTCGTAGTGTATATAAATTATAAAAAGGTATAAATATATTTTAAAATTAGAAACATACTTAAAATTTTGAGTAAATTCAAGTTGTGCAAAAGTAGAACAATTAATGCACTTAAAATATATTTAAAGAAACTATAAGTGTTAATTGTGATGATTAGATTGTACGACTTTCTTCAATAAAAGATGATATTTTTTGCGAACGTTGGAGTGGTTTGCGTGATCAGGAAGGATCTGGAATTATGCTTTAGATTGAAAAAAAAAATATGTTCTAAGAAACTTGGACACCACAGCGTACGTGTGTATCGCGTGAGTGTATTGCAATTCTTTTCAGAAATAGTATAGGTATCCCGCGACGTGTGTGACGATATACGTTGACAGAATTGACGCGTAATTGTACACGCCATGTACTGTTGCTTCGCGGGCCATAATGAAGCCTTATTATTAACGATCGCCCGCGGCAGATCGCGCCGATGGTTTCACACGCTGCGAGAGTCCTCCTTTCAGCGTGCACCCGGGCGCGCGAAACCTTTATCGCTCTTCTGAAAGAATATCGAGCTCTCCTTTCGAGACGACGTGAAAAGAGAAGTCGGGCCCCAAAGAAACCTGAATTGGTTCACCGCCGCTACGCTAACGCGGTAGCGTCCAGTAGCGACGCGTCATGCAAGCATGATACATACCTATTATAACGCAGAACGAATGTTTAGCACAAAATATCGGCAATATGTAAAATAAAAAAAAAAAAATAATTCTTTATTTTAAATTTTTGCATCTTTCTATAATTGTCTGTGCATTTTTACTCTATCACATTAAATAAGTGTTTTATGTAATAGAGGATTCTCTTGTTTGTGAATTGTTGCAATTGTTAAGTTAAAATATTATAGCCTTTATATTTTATGTGAAACAATTATGCAATAATAATAGCTAATGTGGAATGGTATCAAAAATGCCTATACTTTGAGATCTCGGAGAGAAATTCTTACGGCATCGTTGCTTCGCGCGGTCGTTTTCATGCGAGACTTGCCTTGGCCGCTATGTAATTAGACGGACGGATTTAGTGTTCCGAGAACTAATGAGAGACCATCGCCATTATTCCCGGACTACTGGCTACTACATGAGAGGTTTAACGATATGCAACAAAAATGATGATCCTTAAAACGCATTATTGATCGTTTTACTAACCTGCCGCTTTATTTTTCAAATAGCTTGAGTATTAATATGCTTGACAATAACTATAAATTCTAGATGAATAAAATTAAAATTATGAGAAGAAAATATTAGGAATGATTAAATATTAAAAAAAAAACGGAAAAATTTATACTTCTATAATTTGTTAATTGTTATGTATTATATCCTGTAATTAATTTAATTTTAACTTTAATTATTAATGTCTAAATAAAAGAAGAATAAAGTGTGTAATGCATAACTTAATGGAAATTAACCAGTAAATTAATGGAAAATTATACTTTTATCAAATATTGAAGCATGATACGATTAATGAGAAGTATTGTGTATTAAATTAAAAAAAGTATATATCTTATAAAAGAAAAGTATAAATGTGAATATTTGAATTTTGATATTTACAATTCCTAAATGTTACGGATTACCATGCGAAATGATGCCTAATGCATTAAATTAAAAGATAAAAAAAAGAGTTCCTTGTATTGGCCAAATTGGGGAATTATGACCATGGTGATGACACGCCTCTAGAAGAAAAAAGCCTGACCTGGTGTTAGGAAGGTTTACGCTCTTTTAGTCGGTTTTCATCGTTCTTCTTTCTCTCTTTTTCTATTGCGGGTGATCTTTACGGTTCTTTGAACGGGACGACGATGTCCGTTGCAGTTTCAAGGCGCGTAGCTTGTGTACCATTGTCCTTAAATGGTGCAAACAGGAACAACGGGTGGTCCATCTTCGTTGGTCCTCCTATTCTCTCTTTTCTATTTCGAAAGAAAAGTCAAAGTTTCTAAAAAGCTTCTGAATCTTTATAGCCACTGAGTTTACAAGAGGCAGTGAAAGCAATCCCCTGTAGGGTTCTGAAGGGCGTGTAAACGTTCTAAAAGCTAATATTCTTTTCCTGATTTATGTGCGGGGGCGGTTACGCGTGCTAAATGTCCGTTTGTCTGCGAGCCTCTGACAAATTGGCACTTACTATTGGAAAGTCGGATTTTCTTTGAAGAAAAGGGAAAATGGAGACACAGTTGGGTGAACGTTCAGAATAAAGCGACAGGATGTATGTCAACTTGCGGCTTCTACAACAGATTTGACAAATGATCGTTTATCATACTTTCTCTGGTTGTTTTTTTATATTCGCTTATCATTATCTTTGATAATATTGAATCGTGATTAAAAAATCAATATATGTACATAGTCTTGTAACTGTGAAACTAAGTTTATTTGTTACAATGTATGTACATACATATCGGCATTTTACATGCTTTGGCAAAAAAAACTCATGTTTTTTTTCTTCGCGAGTCGTCGTGGTCTTTAAAAGTGTTAAAGTTTCAAGAGTTACGTACCGAAAGTAGAAACCTCACACTACCCAATCTTTATTATTGTTCCCTGTTCTTTTATTTCGCGCTGATTAGCCGTCTTAAGTTCGAAGGGCCTCGTAGGCTCCGTCGAAAGGCAGCGGACGTTATAACTTCCTGATGTGTGGCTCGATAAAAAAGCGTGAAAGAAAAACGAGACGGCGCGGCGGCTGAATCAGTACTAGCGCTACTTTGATCGAACTCAGGTCACAAAGAGCTCACCTCGTCACCGGTTGAATAGCCCTGGGCTAGAGAAGGAGGTTGGATTAGGTGAGGCTAAGTTACGAGGGTGGAAGGCCCCTAGCAGCAAGACGGCGTCTTGAATGGGGCACGTGCTACCATCGTCGTGATCTTTGGGCCTCACGTCTGGCGATCTATCTCTCCCTCCTTCCCTTCCCTTCCGTTTGTCCGTTTGCTTGCCGTCCATCTGATCGTCTAGAGACGGATCTAGGTCTAGACTAGGGAACTCCTCGATGTTTCTTTTGGCTTGTCTCGCCAGCTGCTCTACCAAAGTTGCGATTCCTGTGGCACGTGTCACTCTTGGACGTACGGATCTTTCTATGTGTAAACCAGATGATCCTTCCGACAATGATCACGACGAACGTGTATATCTAACGAGGAAATCGTACAAAATGGACACGAATTTCGCGAAAAAAAAAATGTCCGCGTTTAGGTCTGCTTAAACATGAACACATGTGACAGGTCTAATTTTTCGTTAGTCCATAAAAAAAATATTGGAAGATTGAAAGTTAGCGCGCGCGTAGTAGGTCCACTATATTGTTGACTTTTTTATTTTGTTGGTTGAGCAGAATAGGCTGTAATCTATGTGAAACATGGATTACAGAAATTATTGTTATATATAATATTTTATTAATGTCAACTTTACCGTTGGACGTACGGTAAACACGGTTACAAGGGATAGATAGCCAAAAATACTTTGGTAAAATATTGTATTTTCTTTATAAATCAAAATTTGTATCACAACTCAACAGTGAACAGTTATCACAATAAAATATATATTTTATATTTATTTTTTTTACATTTATTTTGTTGTAATAACCGTTCACTGTTAAGTTGTGATACAAAGTTTGATTTATAAAGAGAATGCAATACCTTACTCAAGTATTTTTTGCCCAGTGAATTATCTTTCTTACATTAATTAACTTTTTTTACAATTTTTTCTCTCATTACGCGTCTAAAACTTCCACTTAAATGCAAGAACATTATATTGTTGTAATGTGCTTTTAAAAAACTATTTTTTGTTTATATAAATATCGAAAAACACAGATCGTTCATACAATTTATACACGAGGGGGAATTCACAACCCAAAATTTTGTACACCAATGCCGATTTTTGGCATTGCTGTAAAACACTGCCGACATTTTTGTACACTGCTGACAATGCTTATTGTTAGTCAATGCCTACAATGCCGTCAATCCTATATTAAAATTAAGGCAATGCCATGCAATTATTAACACTACCGCGTGCCCATTATCATACGCCAATGCCTGCACAAGAATTCTAAAGCTTTCCCGAAGTATTCAAAAATTTTTGTGCTCAACCCCATGATCGAAAAACCGACTCTGAAGTGAGCTCACCACTTCCCAACCACTGACGACAATGCCGTCAATATTATAGGTCACTGCTTACTTTTTTCGGCAGTCCACTGCCGAAATTTTGTACACCAATGCCGGCTGTGAATTTCCCCTCGTTTATACAGTTTATATGCATTGCAAGATGCACCATTGACGTTTTATTGACTGATGGCGGAATCGTTCGGCAAGTCTGTAGTGCGAGAGAAAAGAGGGTGCTCGCGTGCCGGGACGCAAATGCGTGCGCGCTACGCATCTGTCTCCTTTAGGGCAGGCGCATACACGCACGTATATTGCTCGCGCGCATATGATCGCTACGTGGAACATATTTATACGTATAACGCGTGCACATAATCCAGCCCCTAGGCACCCGTACGTATGTGCATGCGTGCGTATGTTCGTACGTACGTGCGTGCGTGCGTGCGAGTTCGGGCATGCGAGAGTTACACAGTGATATATGATGCGTATATACAATGAGGTCGGTACATCCAGCCCCTAGTTGCTATGCTACTGGTACGTACGGCGACCAGAGGGTTATGGCGTAGTGCGCTGGTATTTCTTCACTGCACATTGACATACTCTGTCGACAGAAATCGCAATCCTGAATAGATACTTTCGTTTGCCACGACGACGTACCGCGACAGCCGCTGAAATGCAATAAATCGGCCGATAACAAATTGCCGCCGAGCGGCAGTCTACTTCGATGCGATAACCGGAATTGCGTGGGGATTTATGATCGAATGGTATCTGTATAACAGGCCATATTGAAACTTGCGATTTTGTTTCGTTGTCCTTGGAATTGCAAACGTAGATCCGTCTCGTTGGATTATATAAATAATATAAAAATTGTGTTTTATTGGGAAAGTCATAAAACATCAAGATATAATAGCATAATAGACAAAACCGACGACTAAATAATTTAATTTTTTTTCTTAATTTTTATATAAATTAAGTTACGTATAATTACTATTTAAATTATACGTAAAATGCAAAATCAATTTTGCATTTTAATATAGAGAACTATTGAAAATTGCAATTGTGAAAATATTAAATTTTATGCATAACGCACGGATGTATGCGGTGGACGTATTAGATATTTTCATAGTATTGCATATATTATCGTAGCGTATTCAATCGTCAACTAGCATTGCTATTACATTGGCAATGTTGGAATTTCTTTAGTGTTTTGATGTATTGCAAACAAACTTCGTATCGAACGCCACCGCCGTCATAACATGGCCAATAAATCAAGAATAATAGATCCGGTGAAACAAGTCCAATCTCTTGAAGCTACTTTCACTTCATTGTATTTCGCGTTTACAGTTTTGTTTATGTACAGCGATGGCAAAACGCAAATAACAAATCAATCGATGTAGAAATTCCTTCGAGGAGAATATGTATGTATATATTCATAGTGTGAGACTATTATTATTTATCAAGTACTGTGATAATCGCGAGAAGTAAAATTTACATATATATATATATGTACGTTAAAGAATATTTTTTAAGAATATTATTAATTATATAATTCTAGTTTTTTTTTCTGAACAAAATTCAATTTTTATAATATTAACATTATTCTAAATGAAAATTATTTTATTTTTTATTTACAATAATTGTCGCAATACTTGATAAATGATAATAATTTCATGCCACTTATAGAATCAAGCAATAGCATTCATATATAATACTTGGCTTAACTTTAGAACATCTAATATGCTCATAATTCTGTAACCTAATTTTATTTTCGTATTTTTATTTTCTTTTTAATAATTCAATGGTTGTTAGAGGATGATATACATATATCATACATGCTTTTTACCTTATGTAAATTCAACAAAGATTTTATAAAATTATATAAAGCGACATGATTTCTACGTATATAATAATAAATTCAGGTTTACATGATTTCGTTTACATAAGATGAGACTATTTTACGCATTGCACACAGTATAACAACGAATGCCGCTTGCAGAACGGCCAACTACTTGTTATGCTACCGGAATATCGGGTCGGGGTTACAATGTTACCGCGTGACGATGTTGGATTAGAATTTCTCGACAACGGCAACGAGTTGACCGTATCTTGTTGTATTTTAGTATCATTCCAACTGTTTCTTCCTTGGCACGGAGATATCCCGCTGTGCCCGCGTAGGATTAACCGATTACACACTTGTTCGTCCGGATGTATGCGAGAAATCCTTATTCGAATTAATTTTTCCTTCTTTTGCATCGTATTAGAAATGCAGATCATGTGATAATGTTATAAGCAAAGGTTGATAATGCAGAATTTCAAGATTTTGACTAATAATAAAAGATTAGGTATCTAATTTAAAAATTTTTTGAATCACCACGCAACAACAGAAAATATTTGTATTAAGAATTTATAGATAAAAAGTTTCCTAAATTTTGATTATTATCTGACATCTGAAAGTCATCTTTGTATTTTTTAAAATTATTATTATTATTATTATTATTAAGTTTATCTTATTAATAAAATTTATACTTATGCTTGAGCTTTAATCAAACTTACTCTCTAATTTATAATCAGTGTATTATTCAGTAATTTGCAGTACTACATTTATAATAATTATAATTATCACTTAATTATGACTATCAGTGTCTTTCAGTGATTCCGATTAAGAGGGGGGTACTTGACTAATTGGAATCAATATATTATTATTAATAGACAGTACGTGTATTACTGATTGAAGTAGTTATGTAAGTATAGCGCTAATCAATAAGATTTCACCGATTCCGATTTAGAGAGTAATGATAAGTATTCTATGATATAAAATCTAATAATTCCCACTTTCTGAGTCATAAGCTCTTGATTCACGGTTGATTTGTAAAAATTACTTATAATGTAAATTGGATAGTTAAAAAACACAATATAATAAGGGAAAATTAGAGTCAGCGGATTATTCTTCTAAAATTTTATCTTTCTCAAGTATACATATGCGAACGTCTCGACTTTCTTTGGAGATTTCCTCAACGTTACAAATTTGTTACTTAATGTATCCCTCACTTAAACTAGGAATAAAGACTCTCGATTTGAGAATCTCAATCAATTTGAATTTAATTTCATTTGATAGTACACAGATTTTTCTATGACATGAGAGACAATACCTATTTAGAGATAGCAAGAAATAAGATATGTATTGATCTGATAATCTGTCCTTGTATTTCACGATATAAAAAGCTGATTCGTTCGATTTTAACTAGTAGATCCGCATTTAAGTGGATGAGAAGGGTATTAATATAACGATATATCTTTTTTTCAACATCTTGGACTGAATACGAGTATATAATAAATGATAAAAGTTTATGAGTGTTTAACGTATTTCTGTATAATGAGATTAATTTATTAAAATAAAACGATGGAGATATTTATATTGTATATGATGAAAACTTTTATTGATTTAAATTTACAAAAATTGATTTTAATTAAAATCAAAATCATCTATATTACAATCTGTACAGCAATAATTAACATTCTAACAATAACTTCATTCGATACAGGAATACATTCGATACAGGAGTAATTGCCATTGCTTTTTTAGTATGTTGGACTGAGATTACTGCGAAGAAAGATCATTCTAAACAATTCTATGATGACGTTCCAATAAAATGTCCCCCCAGAAATAAACACGATTACCCTTCCACACGAAACTGATTGCACAAAGTATTATATAGATGTGTTTGGGGTAAAAGAATTGTGCAAAATTATCCTCAGATTTTGAATAAAGATCCGTATAAAAGACTGCGCTATGATAAATACTTTGGGACTTGCTATTTGCCATTATATATTGGTTGCGCTTATTGTCATCCAAATAACGTAATTGCGTCAAGACATAAAATATCTAGCGAAGTAGACACTTGTCGCTTGTACTTCGAGTGCATACACAGCATAAAATTTGTGAGAGAGTGTCCTCCGCCTACGTGCTTTAGTCGCACATGCCAAGGTTGCGTTGCACATCGTGAGGGTGGAAATTGCAAATAAACAATATACGCGGATGGCAATAAATACCCTCACGAATGTAACTGGTATTATAAGTGTGGCAATAGTGACTGGATTCTAAAGTCTTTGCGGTCCTCATTTGGATTGCAAATATAATAGATGCGATACTTCTGACATAACTCAATGCCCTATATTTTCATATTAATAACAATAGAAAATATTGATTTATTGTCTCCTGTATTGTAAATGTTTCTGTCTCTTCTGTTGGTACGGAGATATCCCGCTGTGCCCGCGTAGGATTAACCGATTACACGCTTGTTCGTCTTATCGGAATATACGCGAGAACTCCTCATTCGAACTAATTTTTCCTTCTTTTACATCGTATTAGAAATGCAGATTATGTGCTTTGATAATGTTATAAGCATAGGTTGATTAATGATGCAGAATTTCAAGATTTTGACCGACGATAAAAGATTATATTTAATTTAAGAATTCATTACCTTTGAATCACAACGCAACAACGGAAAATTTATGTATTAAAAATTTGTAGAACGATGAAAAGTTTCACAAGTTTCGATTATTATCTAACATCTGAAAGTAATAAGAGTCACATTTGTATCTTTTTAAATTATTATTATTATTAAGTATCTCTTATCAATAATATTTATAAATCAAGCTTGATTTAATCAAACTTATTCTCTAAATTGGAATCAGTGCATTATTCAGTGTAATTTACAGTACTACATTTATAACTACAATTATCATTGACTATCTTGTCTTTTAGTGATTCTGATTAAAAGGGGGGTACTTGTTTGATTGGAATTAATATATTATTACTAATAGACAGTATATGTATTACTGATTGAAGTAGTTACATAACTTAGCAGTAAAATTTCACTGATTCCAATTTAGAGATTAATGATAGGACTTTCATGATACAAAATCTAATAATTCCCACTTTCTGAGTCATAAGCTCTTGATTTGCGGTTGACGTGCAAAAATTACTTATTACTTATTACTTATAATGTTAATTTGATAGTGTAATAAGGGAAAATATAATATATAATAAGGGAAAATTAGAGTCAGCGCGGTTAACGGTGAGCAAAAATTAAAACAATTTCTTCTTCTAGAATTTTATTCTTCCTAGTATGTACGAATGTTTCGACTTTCTTTGAAAACTTTTTCAGCGTTACAAATGTGTTATTTAATGCTCACTCTCCTCACTCGAACTAGAGATAAAGACTCTCGGTTTGAGAATCTTAATCAATTTGAATTTAATTTAATTTGATAGTATAAAGATTTTTCTAAAAAATAATAGAAATAATGCCTGTTTATAGAGATAGAAAGAAATAAGATATGTATCGATCTGATAATCTGTCCTCGTGTTTCGTGATAATGCATGTAAAAAGCCGATTCGTTCAATTATAACTAGTAGATCCATATTTAAGTGAATGAGAAAGGTGTTAATATAACAATTTATCTTTTTTTTTTTTCAATATTTTGAACTGAATTCATAGTAGGCGATGAAAGGTGAGTGTTTAACGTATTTTTGTATAATGAGATTATTAAAATAAAACGATGGAGATACACTTATATTGTATATGATAAAAATTGTTATTGATTCAAATTTACAAAAATTGACATTTGATTGAAATCAAAATCATCTATACCACAATCTATACTGCAGTTGACATCCTAACAATAACTTTGTTCGATACAGGAATATACGTAATTGTCATTGCTTTCCTGGCATTTTGGATGGAGATTACTGCAAAGGATGTTCAATCTAAACAATTGACTTGGAAGAAAAAATTCTATGACATGGGGGACATTCCGATAAAATGTCCAGATTCAGAAACAAACGTGACGATCAATCTTCCACATGAAACCAATTGTACGAAGTTCTATAAGTGCTTTTTGGGTAAAAGAGTCTTGCAACATTGCCCTCCGATCGCAAATTCGAATACAAGACTGCACTACAATAGACATTTTGGGATTTGCGATTGGCCAGAGTTTGCCGGGTGCGCTTCTTGTCCTCAAAGCGATGCGCCGCGATCTAATTGTAAAATATCTTACAAAATATACACTTGTAGCATGTTCTTCGAGTGCTATTATGGTGAATATTATGCAAGAATTTGTCCTGCGAATACGTGCTTTAGTCGCACATGCCAAGGTTGCGTTGCAAATCGTGAGGGTGGAAATTGCGATTAAACAATATGCGCGGACGGCAATAAATACTCTCACGAATGTATGTAACTGGTATTATGAGTGTGGTAATAGTAACTGGATTCTAAAGTCTTTGCGGTCTTCATTCAGATTGCAAATCTATTAAATGCGATAACTTAACATAACAATGTCCTATATTTTCACATTGATAAAAATGAAAAATATTGATTTGTTGTACCTTGTATTGCAAAATTAGGCATGTTTTACTTTTCTCGAAAATCAATAAAAAATCGCTTGACTAAAATATTGTAAAAACATCGTGTGGTAAGCTGTTAAATGCTAATTATTTAAATTTAAAATAAATTCAAAAGATATGGAAAATTCTTTGAACCGATTCTATTTTTCCTCCTGACAGAAGGGTCAGAGAGGAGGTATAATGAGATGTATGAAAATTAAACGCATGCATCACAGCAATTGAAATGTATGATATAAACCTGTTTCCATCATCTCTGTTTATATTAAAGCAATATGAAGATATAGATATCTAAAGTAGATATTACATCCGAGGTTAAAAGGTGATTTTCGCGCAGCAGAGCGAAGGAGTGGTCTATTTTCCTGGAGCTGTTTGTGCTGACGTATTCTTACGGGCTACCCGTCTGGCCCGTATCTCAAATGCAATCAGTTCTCAACCGCGAAAGAATGAGCGGATTGCATGTCGGCTACCCGCGTTACTACTTGTAACATGCGCGAATTATGTAAGTACCGAATCGTGCGCGTGTGCCAACGTGTACGCGCTACTGTTATTGTGCGATAGTGTATCTACATTAGATGCAGTGTCTACCTCTCACTTCTTTTCCTTTTATTCCGCATACTCATGCGTGATTTATGTGATACCCCGCGTGTCTGCCATAACTTACGGCGAAAAGTCTCCGAGCAGAATATCGAGTCATTTTTTGCAAGTGATGAAAGCAATGTCTATCTTGCGAATTAGGATCCTCTGAGAAAGCGACAATAAAGTGACTAAATCAATACACATATGCAAGTCTACAATATGTTTAACAACACCCACTTGTATGTGTGTGTGTGTGTCTTAATTTAAAATTATATTCTAATATAAATGCAGCACAGTTATTTCCTTAATTAAAATATATAATAGTACGTGTAAAGATTATCTCAGATAATACTTTTATCTTGGGCCGAATGCTCCGAAGATAGACTCTGTTTATAGACGCGCGGTAAATGCGTGCTTCGCTTTTCGAGAGAATCGGCGTTTTACATCGCTATTGGATATTGGGTAGAAAAAGCATCGGCAGTATAGCTGATTTTACGACGAAATGCGTAACGGCAGTACGTTTAAAAATAATTGCCGCTTCGATGGCAACGATTAATGCTATTGCCGGAATTAATTATTGTGGCGGTAGCTTATTAGATATTTTTATTACCGCTCGTTAAACGCGCGCACGCGAGTGCGGACGAGAGATTTGTACTCTCGGTACACATTCTCTTCATAAATGATATCATTCGAAAGTTTATTTTTACCAAACGCAAGTTTTGTTGACGGGGCGCTCATACAGTTAACGTTCGCTTATCGTTCACGCTGACAGCTTTACAGTCGGGCCCCGTTGTTCCTGGGCTGGGGATGACGTCCGAGTTCTGTGACGCGTATGCATACAAACGGGACAAAGAGAATCTATTTAATTGTCAACGCGGAGGAAGAGTTAATAAATATTTAGGAACGATATATATAGACACTGCGCCGTACTAACGATCTCTGATAAGATAAATGATCATTTCTCTCTAATGACATTCGTTGCATTGTACGTCACCGCCACTATTCCGTAGCAATTAGTGTACAAACTTTTGTGATATCTTCCACGGATAATCTCTGATGACCCGAGTAAGTTTAAGCGTTTTATAATGTTAGAATTCCTCTTTTTCTTTTCGTTTTTAATGTTATGAAATTTAGGTAAATAACTTAGATTCGATAAATGATGAATAGATGAAAAAATATGCGACAGTTGAATAAATTTGCACAGTCATCACATCAATATTGATGCAATTGTGATAGAATGCTAATAATTGCAATCGTTAGATTTATTAAATAAATTACCATCACACTTTTCAATCGCTAATTTAGTCCTGTATTTTGTGGATTAAATATGAGGCAATTTAATACAGCACTTGTCTATTATTAAGTCGCAAAGTTTGTTTTTTCAATTAAAATGTACAGCAGAAACACGTTTAGCAGACTAGAAATAAGAAGCGATCGAATGTTCTACTTTGAATAACTTAACATCTCTTCCTTTTTTTATTCATATAAGTAGAGTCTGATTTATGAGAAAATTAATGATACATAAATTTGATAAAATTTCTGATAAGGAATCATGCTTCGCGACGATCTCACCTCTCGTGCAGATGGCAGCGTGAATCCGTTTATCGACGGTCGTTCAATGGTGACGGCGAGATGGAAAACACCTTTCGATGCCAGTACACTTCGTAGCTAACACACCACTTCACTTGAGATTCATATTATGCATTTGTCTGACACTTTTCGAAACACACTTTCCAAGCGAGTCAACTTCTATTCTTATGGAAAGTTTGTACACTAATTGCTACGGAACCGACACGGTCACAAGTTGATCGGCAATATTTTTTTCGTCATCAAGCTTTGGACAAGCTTATCTCTCATAAATTGTCCAATTTGAGCCGCGATTGCTGTTTCATAATTCACATGAATTCACATGATAGTTTCAAGGATACTTTCAACGATAAATACGATATCGAGTTAAATACATACGTATATCTGAAAATATACTCGGAGATTCCTCTTGAATGTAGGGGGAGTATAATAATCTTGTTTATACTCCGCGCTCGGCACTTTCCACATCCACGGTCGTCGTGTCTTGGATTTATTGATCTTAGATTGATATGTAACTCGTAAACAGACAAACCGAGTCCACGAAGTTTCGAACGATTACAACCGTCGACCCGACATTGTATCATTCAGTCTAATAACTCAATCGTGACTATGACTTCTCCGTAATTCTTGAAAGTTCTTTCTCGAGACTATTCCCTCACAGGTAATAATTTTCTATCGTGATGAGAGTTTACGGTTGGAGCTTGTCTTCGATCGAAATCCACGATTCGATTAATCCAGAAGCGAAACAATCGGTATCGACGTCCTCTCTTCGCGAGGATCTTTCTTTTCAAGATCTCTCCGATCCGGTCGTGCTCTGGCTGTTTGTAGAACACGTGATAGTTCCTCCAAGGATACTGAATGAGGTAATGCGCGTCGCGTTGCTGCGAAGCGCGATCTTCATGCGGGGCGCACGAAAACGACTGGATCAAAGGGGGTGCGCCGCAACAGGTGAGAGGGAAAGAGAGAGGGCGGAGTGGGAGGGATAGGTAGAACGAAGGAAAGAGAGAGAGAGGGGTCGGATGATGACGACGATAGTGGTGTTAACACCGCGCGTAGTAGCGGACAGTCGGCGACTAAGGCCCCTGAGGAGAAGTCTCACCTCTCTCTCCTTCGTTTCTTCTCTCGTCCTCTCGTTCCTCTCTTCCGACGGGGTCTCTCCACCATTTCCACTACATGCGTGGTCACCGTCACACCGTAATGCGCGCGCGCGCCCATATGCATCTCCGACATACGTGACAGTACCCTTCTATCCCTCGTCCCCCTCCAAACCCACACGGGCCACCCTATTTCTCTCTCTCTCTCTCTCTTTCTCTTACGTCGATAGGATATTGCATTTTCCATCGGAACGAATGCGCGGGGGTACCGCGCGACCAACTACAACAGAACCACTTGCAGATGCACACATAGACGCGCGCGATCGCGCGTGTGGGTACATCGGATTTGCGGCAGCGACGGTGATGGTGTCGGTGTACGTGTCGGTAGGAGAAAAGTGGGAGATGAGACACGCGACACGAGCCTTGGTAGGGAGAGAGAGGATCAGCGAGAGTGGGGCACACATAGTCTCCCCTCGTTCCTCCGGGGTCTCCCCTTTCATGGGGCACCCTCTCTTCCCTCCGCCTCGGACACGTCTTTGCTCATTCTCTCTTTTTCTACTCCATTCTCTCCATCGGTCTCAGCCTCTCATTCGCGAATCGTGTGCTTCTCCATCTTCTTCGATTACACGCGATACTCCGGTTTCTCGTGCGTTTCATACACCGTTCGTAGAGTCTTGTTCGACTTGCAAAAAGGCTCTACTTTGGCTTCTCTCTTCCTTGAAATGTACATTTACCTTTGAAACCTCTCAATGTGCCTCACGCAAGCGTAGATACGCTTTATGCAGATTTCGCAGACTCAACAACTTAATGACACTATGACCAACGCATGACCGAGACGTGAATAATCTGAGGTTACATCAGTTTTATTCGAATAGTTATTTATAGAATAGGTGTTATTGCATTGATCTCTTTCGGTACAAAAATGCTTCTTTCAGGAAAGATAAATAAATTGTAGAATAGGCACAGACAGATACATTTGTATAATTGACTTTTGACAGAATGTCTATTACAATTATGCACAGTCAATTTAACTTTCATGCACGTATAATATTGTAATAGAACGTTTCATCAACGCGGGACTATCTACGGATTATGGTGATAGCATTCTCATTAGCGAAACTATCGAGTGCTTTCAATATGATGTTACATAATAATATGATCGTTTATGGACTATTATATATTATTTATTGTACTCACCGCTTTAAAAGTTCGCTCCTCATTTACGTACGTTGGATGTATTACCTCCACCATCGTAAGAGATTTTCATGTAGGTAGCAATCTGATAATTTTTCTTGGAAATGGCATTCATTTCATAACATATTAAAAATCGTTAAGTGACGATAATAATTGATAATTTTTAGAGTTGTTTCAAAATTAAGACCATACGACATTTTTTAAATATTTTCTGCACTTTTTTTTAAGGCACGTGTTGATAAAAAGAGTCGTTAACAGTAAAATTTCCCGCGTAATAAATTGGCTAATATATACTTATATTAAAAGAAATATATATATATATATATATCTATATCGGTTGGGAGGACTTTTTCTCCCTTTCACGAATCGCACTCGATGAACTTACTGACACCGAGACTGAAAAAACAAACCCACGCGTGTCAATGAACGACAAACGACTAAGTGACGACGACGACGATTTTCGTCGTCGACCATCTCTCGGGGTTGCAAAACTCACCTCTCCCCCGTTGTTCCCCTTCCGATGAGCGAGTCGGCGATGAGAGGGGTGGCGAGCATTCTCTCCCTCCGTTCCCACGCCACGTCCCGATACCTCTCTTCGTCCCTTCTCCTCCACCGCCTCCTCGGCGGTATCCTCGCTGCCCGACTCCTCCCTTAGAGACGCGCCCTTCTACGGGAGTAAAGCACGTACTACTCTATTCTCCGCTTCCTCTCGGAAGTCGTCCGCTACCGCCCCCGGTGCGTTTACCAGGGGTTGAGATTTATACGTCATGTCCCACGTTGCGCGTAGCTACACGCGAGGTGATGTAATTTCGAAGCAACTGGTGGTAAAATCTATACAAAATTCTTTGTTATCCCCGGGCTATATTACGGAGGATATGAAGTGCAAACTAAATTTCAAATACCTAAACTGTAAATTCGTTTAGTAACAATGAAAGATTGATGTATAGACTTAATCTATAAAATATTATATAATCGTTCAGTTTTGAAGTTCTCTAAATGTATAATGAAATAATTTTATTTGAATTACTTTTGTATTTTGAAATCAATGTATTTAAACACAACCAAAAATTACATTTACATTTTAAATGCATTGATTTTATTATGTGTCTTGATTTGTATAAAATTCTTTCGTTAAAGTTTATTTTAGTATAACAACCAACGCGGAAGGAAAATCACAAATATTTAACATGATTCACGATTCAAAAAATGTTCAACAACCTTGTAAACAAGATGATTACTTGTTGTGCATAAATTAATTAAATTCTTGATATATTTCTTATTTCTATGTTTCATAATCTGAGCGAGAAATTTTACAAGAGTAAACAAACTTGTTCGTATATAGAAAAAGATTAAAAACAGGGAAGAATAAGATGTGTCAAGCGATAGGATAGGAATAAAATGAAAGTGCTACATTATATTCGAATGATGGAATCTAGGCGTGAGTTTGCTGTCAGTCACGGCCGAGCATCGATGTTTTAATTAATGTATCGATAGTGGAGCCAGACACGAGTTTATCCGGCATCATCTCGTTTGACGTATCGAGACCGGCTCTCTCAAAATATATTATGTAGAAGTTTCGCGGATAATAATTAAGTGAATGATAAATTTTAACAATGTCATTATTTGTCCGTACAAGATGCAAAATTTCATTTTAATTTAAACGCATTTGACAGTGTAATGTTATCTCTTGTGATTAATTAATCTTTACAAACATAATATGTTACTCATATGCGTTTATCCAAAAAATTAATTTAATAGTTTCAATTTTATTTATTGTACTAAAGTTTATTTTTTAGTATTTAATATTAAATGTTTTATCAACTGAATCAGAGTAGTTAGAAACGAATTAATTCAAGATTTATTAGGAGTACTTAAATCGACAATAAAGTTTTATCATCCAATTGCAATTAAAGAGTTTGATTAATTTTGTCTTATTTATAATTACTTAAAAATCATTAGTGCTATTGTAATTATGTATATTAAAATGGAAGACTTTATTGCAAAAGTTAAATTTGAAAATTATGAGAGGTTTAATATTATATTTGATAATTTATTTGATGTTACGCATTTTGTATAGCTGTGATCCGCACGCGATGCACATTTTATCAAATTATTGCAAAGCTTTCTCGTTTTTCAATAATAAACTCGAATTCGAGAGGATAAGCTCAAATGCATTAAATAATTTATTCGATATATTAGCTATATAGCATCGGTGATTGCTGACATTTTGCTTCTTCATAAGTGTTTACAGCGAGATTATGCATAAATTAAACCTTGTCGCTTTTATAGCGTTATCTTTCTTTCAGTTATCATGATTCGAAATGCATAATGGCAAACATGATTATCCACATGATTGATAGTTTGAGAATAATATACAAAATGAATGTGAAATATACAATATATATATAATAAAATTGTTATTATATATAATAATAATATTATCATACCTACAACAATTGTCACCTGTTATGTCAATCTTTTTGTTGGTGGTTCTAAATATTAATGTTATATCAATATGTTATTTCTTTTTTAACTATAACTATGCATTAATTTATAATCATGTATTTAAAAAAATATCTATATAGAATTGTTTTGCTTTACAATGTTATTGCATTTGTTTATCGTGAGTTTAATTTGAAGAGAACAATTAAAATAAAATCAAGAGATACATTGGCCGAAAAAAATATACCGTACAAATAACACAGACAATTTATGAATAAAGCTTGATTAAACCGGATTATCGGTGTTTGCGTAATTTTTAGTGTGGGCGTTTCGAACACTACTCATTGATCGTATACCATTCGCATCGGCACTGATATGGCATTGTTTTCTGTGTCGAGCACCCACCGCAAATTCAATCGATCGGGAACGGGAACATCGACAATTGGCCGCAATTGTATCGATCGGGGCCAATATGACATCGTTCGATCAGCAATTTC
Organism: Solenopsis invicta; assembly: GCF_016802725.1. Lineage (NCBI taxonomy): Eukaryota > Metazoa > Arthropoda > Insecta > Hymenoptera > Formicidae > Solenopsis > Solenopsis invicta. The sequence continues at coordinate 8,297,643 of NC_052674.1, read as the reverse complement.
ATTGCCTGACGGAAAAATCTATCGTGGATTTCATTGATCCATTTCATGGTTTGATGCATCTGCAATATGAGAAGGTCAAATTTATCGTGTAAAACATAAAATAGCATAAAAAGATAATACTTTGAGTATAAGAATGAAAATTAAAGATTCAGTTTTTAAATCGATGTTATAGAATAAAGAGTAACAATTAACAATTGTAAGACGTGATAACAATTTACTAAAAACATTGTAGTATTTTAAACTCAAAACATGAATTTAAAATGCGTGACAGTTGTTGATTAACAAAAGAAAAATATGTTATTTGTTCAATTATTTTCTTCTTTATTATCACAAGAATAAACTTCAACTGCGCTAAAAAAACCAATGAATATTCGACAAAATATTTTGAATTCAAGCGATGACCCAGCGTCGACCTGATCGCTTGATTGAAACTTTTCCGTAGCTTGTGATATCATCCCGCTCTCTCTACACGAGAGAAATACGGAACGTTTTACAACGCGTGTAGAGACACTTCTCTCTCTCTTTCTCTTTCTCTCCTATGTTTATTTTCGAAATTCTTTTGATATGTATCGTATACATGTACGTGATTTTCGCATTATCTTGCGTGGGCGTAGCAATTCCGTCATTGATAAGTGACTTTGTATTTCGCAAGTACTTGTGACAGGCGATATCTGAAAACTTTACCGTCTCGTAGCTTCGCAATCAAACCATTAATCACATACATTCAAGCATATAAATAATCATTAATAACAATGAAGTTCAACGAACATTTCTTACGAGAAAAAATTCATTAGTAATCTGAATCTATAATAATAATAATAATAATAAATTGATTGTAAATATGTACACACGTCTATTGCATATAAGAATTTTACTCTAATTTAAAGCCATTATTTTCTGAATTGAGATATTAAAGTTTATTATATATAAATCTTTGATTTATAAGTATTGAAAGCGAGAGCAAAGTTTTAGAAAACGCTAATAATGCAAATCTTTATCATTCAGTTGTGATAAATTATATAATATAAAATATTTGGATATAGATGAAGTATCTTATCTTAAGTATCATTTTATTTCATGTCTAAAATTTGATATTATCCGATTTGATTTTATCCGATTTGAAGTCTGGTTGTTTCGGATAACGAAAACATCTATTTTTTTCGCGATGGCAAAACGAGAAATAATGAAATACGAGGCCAGAGGAGAACACAGATCAAAATAATCGGTGCGGCTCAATAAAATTAATGTACGGTTCTCGGCGGTTTCTCGCTGTGTTCGTGCGTCAGAAGTCCCAGTCGGAGTCGCAGCATTCGGCAGGCCAACGAGATGTTCGGGACGCTCTTAACTAAGGGTCTACTAACTTTAAATCCGATAATGAATGTAATCAACGGAAATAACATGGAATCTACGCTGGTCTCGGTCAGACCACGTCCAGGTATACATTCCCTGACCACAGCGTGACTAATAATTATACTCGCTGAGGAACCCTCGTCTCTCTCTCCTACGCCGTTATCTCTCGCCGAGAGCGAGAGTGGAAGCCGAAAGCCACAGACGAAACGTAGAAACAATGGCCCCATGCACTCACGAATCCCGAGAGTACGGAAACTTGTTTGATCAAATCAGTGTCGTAAATAATGAACACGGGTTTCCTTCTTGCGTTGAAATAAGAATCACAGTTTGAAGTAATTTCTCTTTAGACTTTAGACTGAAAGAAAAATTGCAAAGGGAAAGTAAGATGACATTCCGTTCTGATAATATCATTGCATTTAATAAATAGCAATTATATATTTAATAATTACATTTCATTGGCAGGAAACTAACATTAATTTTATAAATAGTTTTAAGATAAATAAAAAAATTTATTTTGACTTTTGTCATTTATGGCAAGTGAATATATTACAAAATAATTAATTTCTACAGTAATAGAAGAAAAAATTTTACGTGCTGTGATTAGTACAAACTGTACGTCATTCTGGAAGTTTAACAAATTAGACTAATTATGTGTTTATAATCGTTCGTGTGCATTATAACACGTACTTTCAAAACCACGTATTCTGTTTCATCGAACGCCGACATCAAATCGAGTATTAATTACGAATGACTTTTAATCGTACTCGTATATCGTTCGATCGACATCAACATTATAGGCAGTATTCACAATAGGCACGCGCGCACCAGCAACGTACCTGTCGACCTCACGACGCCAGCGAGCCGCGAATAACGGTAGTCTTAATTGAATTATTGTTTCAGTTAATGTCGACATTCATCATAAGAGTACACACACGGTGTCGGAGCGGGATGAAGAAAACACGCATCCCGCCCAAGGAGTTGCGGCTCGCTCACAAAAGCGCAGAGCATTCATCTTCTGTCGTGTATGTCATGAACCGCGACGCGATGGCCGCTCTCTCCTTTCTCTTTCCTCCTCTTTAGAAAGATAAAAATGAATTTACACACGATTTTTTTCTTAAATTAAATTTCTTGCATTTCGGATCACGAATCAACTTTTTTAAAATTATTTCAATACTTATTGAAAATTATTTCTATTATTTTATCAAAATTTTAATGTAATATAACGCAAATAATTTTTAAAATTATATTATATTATACTAACTAATTTATTTCCGATTATATTTTTTGTCAAAATTTTGAACTCTTTATTTGAAATGGTTTTAGTTTAGAAGTTTCATGGAGAGAACAAACGTGTAAAAGTAGCTTAATAATTATCAAGCATATGTATGCGAAAGTGAGTACACAATTCATATGAAAAAATATTTGTGATACACGCCACTTCCGGCGTGTGATTATTAATTTCATTCAACCGGTGAAATAAATGGACCGTTTTCTTATGACAACCGACTACAATAATGATCACCTAACGGTGTTAATGGTGACCTAACGGTCAATATTTTTATTTTTTTATTTTAATAAGATTTTTAGGAATCTGAATAATTAACATTACATAATAGAGTATTTTTTATACAATTTTTCACATTTTTGTAAGTTCACAATTAGACTAACAATGGATAAATTTTTATACTAGCATGAAATCATGAGTTTCTATTTTTAATAAATACATGAATGTATTACCAATAAATAAAGAAAATGTACAGAATTATATAAGTATCTACAGTCTTGGATTATATAATGAATTTTAATGATAAAGTACGTGGATACATATAGATGTGGACATAAAAAAACGAGTATTAGTACAAAAAGTGATCTAAATATTAAACTCCATCGTTATTCATTTCTTAACTCTGATCTTAGTCCTAGTAAATCCTATTAAATCAAGTCATTTGCCAAGTACGAACGAGAGCATGCAGAGTTCGTACGTTCATATGATATAATAAATGATTAACGGATGGACGGATAACATAGTTGTCGACATTGCAAATAATTAATCGCGCACGAAGTGTCGTGATATTGCGTCGATTAAACGTTTTTACATTACTACAATCCAGCAAGAATCACGTTGCTCTTTACTATATAATAAGCAGTCTTTTTTTTGTACGAGTTTTGCGAAAAATTGTTCTGTCTATCACGGCGGTCATTCAAGCGTGTCGAACTCCACCTCTTTTAGACGCGCCAATGACAACTTCCAAGAATGGTTCTGCAAGATTCTGCAAAAAATGTACATATCTGCCATTAATTATTGCAAAGATTGAAATCAGTATACTACATTATAATAATGAATGAAAATGATGTAACAATGAGTGAAATTGATGGGTTGACGACGTTGCTATACGAAGATATCTTTGCATGTTTTTGTTCTTTTGTTGTTTTGTTCTTTATAACATAAATTATAATTGATGTTAAATAGATTTTTTTTATGCCAGTAGCTTAGGAAATTAATTGAAATAAATTAATTAAATCTTTTTTTCAATTAATTGTTTTTTTATGGGAAGAACGAAGTCTACAACTTATCAATTTTGAGATATTTTTTTAGACTTCTACAGCAAGTAACATCAATTATCAGAATATTGTTGATGATAACCAATTTTCCGAGACACAATGTATTATATATAAAATAAATATATGCGTTGTAGTGTTTGCTATGTTTAGATCTAACGGCGATGATACTTACGAGAGTGGGAGATAATTGCAAACAGACCCACGCCTCGTTGTTTCATATTTGCATCGCTTACGGAAACCAGACTGCGTCGATCGCGCGCGGTCGAATAAATGAATTTAGATCCGTAAGTTTGTCGAGTGCAGTTTCCATTGCTAGGTTGGACCTGAATTCGCTTAGCAACACGCGCGCATTTCATATTTCGGCCAGTGCCGTCGTTGCGAACAAACAGTTGCTTGGTGTCACTCCTTGTTCTATTTTTCACATCACTTTTATATTCCATTACGCATTAGATGTTGAGACGTTTTTGTTAAATCTATGTATATTTCTATTACACGATTTTATTAGTTAAATATTTCAAGAGTTTTTATATCAAACTTGTACAATCATAATCGATGCTTTCTGTTGTATTAAAAAATAAATTGTCACCGTAATTGTCTACACCGTAGTAATATTGATATAATCAAATAACAGTTATGAGAACCAATCTGGAGTTATTTGCAATTATCAATTATGCGTCTATACTAAGCTTAACAAGGATAAAAATTAATATTGTTATTAGTAAAGGTATAAAGAAACAAAATTTGCATTAAGATATCATGCTATATGTATTTTTTTTGTCTGGAATATCCTTACACAGACGTATTTTTTTCCTAGACGTTTAAGTTCTAGGTCAGCAGGAGCGGGTAACGCGCCGTAAAAAGGAAACGAAAATAAGGCAGACGAAAGAGGGGAAATCGATGCATAAAGACTGTGCGGATCGGGTCCCTGGGAGTTTGCATAATTCATTCGGCTGGCCGGCGAATGCATATTACCTCAGGATATCTAGTCGAGCCGAACAGCGGGATCAGGACGCAAGGACCTCCGTTCTGAATATGAGGTCGAATCGCCGAATCGTCTGGAGATAGTTCGACATCGATAACCGCTGTTGATCGTCGCGGCATTTCGACGAGGACCCAGATTCAACAGGATTCAACAGGATCGGCCACGTGCCTCCGAAAGAAGAATAATATCGTAAATGAGAATCCTGGGCTGCATGACTACGAAATCATGTCATAGCGAGATAAGAACCCGAAGAATCGTCGATCTGTTCTACTTTAAAGATTTCATTGAAATTTATCTACATGTTTTATTTCAAATAACACAATATCTTAATGCAAATTTGGTTTCTTTGTACAACATAACTTTCATAAAACAAGTTCACAGAAGATACAAGTATTTTAAAAAATTACTAATTCAATATTTCTAAATAGAGAACTAGAGAGCCACACTAAATATTATAAATTAACAATGTTGTAACAAATATATTTGATCTCAAAGTATTTCCGATGAAACGTTAAGCGATTCGTTTAAACGTTCAGCGACGATTTCCGTCATCTAAGCACGCGGCATCCCAATTGCATCTGCTCCACCTGTCTATCGATTTTTCCGGAAGCGTCATCGGGGCGGGCTCCTCGCGGCGGAAGGTGCGTGCCCATATGGGTGGACCGGATCTCTCCCTCGTTTTTTCGCCCTCGTCTCTTACACCTCGAGGAAGCCACCCCAGGCGAACCGGAATCAAGTTCAATTGTCTCGCAGTGGCTTTTGGACGCGTGAGAAATTTGCGAGCAGCTGTTTCGCCGGGGGTTGCTTGCTCCTCGCAGTAGCATGACGTCACGTTACGTTTTTACTCGCCGCTTACTTGGTCAAACGAGGAGAAGGAAAACATAGGCGATGAAGGAGAGAGAGAGGGAGGAAGAGGGAGACGTATTGCATACGCTGCGCGCATGTAAATTAGAGACGTTCGCGTCTCGAAGGGGTTAGATTAAGGGTTCGAGCGACCCTGAGGGTCGCCGAAATACTGGCTAGGCCTCCTCAACGAGGAAACAGGGAGTTTCTCGATATCGTCTTTCGAAAATCTCGCAGTGCTTTATTTCTATGCCTTTCCCACGACCGCCCTCCGCTACTCGCACCGGCATTTTAATTAGGTCCACCGTTGTTGCTGCTCCAAGTATAGTGTTTTGGTAACAATGTGATTGTGATCTGCTCGCCTTAAGGTTGATTGTATGTTATGTGTACGATTATGTTTTGCTTCCGTTTAGGCTCAGTGTAATTATGTCAAAGGAATAGGGATTGGAAGGAATAATGTTGGATGTAATGCATTTTTTTGTTATGCATGTATACGATTTTTAGTTAATCTACCATATCCATTTATTCATCAATAGACCGCACATTAAAAAAAAACTTATTTGATTATTTGATTTTTGTTTCTCAATTTACGCAATATTAATCAAGTTTTATGTGAGAAATTTATTAGGATTGCAACATTTCTTTTACATTATCAATTGCTCTTGTTGCACTGCCGACGTAATTCGCGACTCGGCTTGCCGATGCGAAATCATTCAATCCGTCGTGCCACAAATTGCACGGCTTTCTACGTGACGCGTATGCGAATGCGAGCGACGTAACCAACATTGCTGATTGCGAGCGAGAGCAAATCGGTGGTCGCCGAAGGCAGAAGCACTCCCGCATAAAGACTGTGCCGCGCGCCTTCGTCGTCATCCTCCTCGTCGTTGTCGTCGTTGTCGTCTTGGTAGCATTTTGAATTGCAGATAATCGAGCACGATCGACGAGGACGATAATCGGCTACGGCGCTTAGACATGCAGTGACTTATCTTCGGGCAACCGAGGGTTACCTGTCTCGGATACCTTTCCCCGTGCAACTCGGGAGAATCGACAGGACCGATAAGGATCGTGATGATTCAGAACCTTCTGACCTCGGCCCGTCGATCCACAATGCAACTCCGAATAAATCGTGCGTATCCGCGCGTACGAGGAACGCGACACAGAGCGGACGGCGAGCCCGGGCTGTCGACGCGACAGGTACGCGATCCTCGATCCTCGCCGATTGCTGATCACAAATTGCTCGAATGCCGATCTTAATATGCCTTACATTGTATCTTATACCGAGCTAACGATCTGCGAGTCACAGAATTCTAGCATCTCTTCGGTATCCTAAAATTGTCAAGAAATCTTTTTGTACATGTGCTTCTCTGATTCATATCTTTCAATTCATGTCCATCGTAAATTGCGAACTGCTGGCATACGTAATTTTCGCGCAGCGTTTATTTTTAGCGTCCAAATTTTATTTCCTTGTTTCCGCATAAAAAGTTTTGCGAATATAAAAAAGTAAGGAACGTAACTCTGGTACATCACGAATAAGCTCCCACGTTGAGGCGCATGGTGCCTCCAGGTGGTAACTGGCGGTCTTTATCCAGTCAACATCCCCCTCCTCCCGTTGTTTGAGGAACCTAAAGGAACGGTCTCTCCATTGTCGAGGGAGTTATTAACGAGGGGATGACGAGGGGGAAATTTCGGTGCGTATACAGTTCTCGTGTGGGAATTGCGCAAGCTACGCAGGCGCGTCTCAAAAGCAAGACACCTTATTGCTTCCCGCCAAAACACCGTTCGGAGAACCTTTAATGTCACGTTCGATCCATCCGTGTAGCCGACACGTCATGCGAGGGATCCGCGTCGTAAGTTTAATACATTAAGGGAACGGTGCTGCGACTTTGACATCGTGAAAGTTTTCCCGCGAAAATCCCGGCAGGTGGCTTAACGTTTATTATAAAATCGATGAACTGTTAAAGTTTATAAAATTTTGATACTTTATAAAAAATTATATACTTTTTCTTTCTTTAATATACATATTTAAAAAAAATGAAGATTAAAAATAATTACGAATACATAGTAAAAAGAAATATTAAAAGAAATTTATCAATGTATATTTGTGCTTTTAATAAAATTATTGTTGAGAAACGTAAAAGATAGATTCAATTTCACAAATTTTAGTTAAGGCAAAAGAGTTTAAATTCTTGATATTAAAAGTTGGTCAATTAGAGGTATTGAAGTAAAATTTCCTGACAGATGTAATTCGCGAGTCTTCTTCGACTGTGAGAACCCGACCTGGTGGAGTAATTCGCATTACGCGGTGACACTTCTTTGGATTAGATCTGTGGGGGAACGAGTATTGTAAAGGAATTTTTCAAGAGCATTCACTCCCACGTGGGGGAATTCGCCGCTACCCCCCACGTTTCTTGACGGATACAGGCACACGTGTTGGTATGCATACCGCCCGTTCCGCCGGTGCATATTTCCGAAGAACTACAGGGCTGCATTCCCTTCCTTTATCCCTCTTTCTTCCCCCTTTTTACGTAGCACACTCTCGTTACGTGAACACGTCACCCTCTTGACCGTGCAAGATGCGAAGGGGACCATTTAACGTTCAGCTGGGAAAGCTAAGAGACTCGCCTTCCAAGCGTTCCATCGGTACCCTCCATCGGTATCATCCGATTGCGTTTTCATGCGTGCCGAGATTCCGGAAAACAAGCCACGGCATACACCTGGACACTCTTTTCCACAGGTCGACGACCTTTCGAAATCGTCCTTAAAATTTTCTTGAACGGAATATAAAATATGATCATCAATTATTCTTTACTAGTTTTCGTATAATGTACTTTTGCCAATTAAATTATTTTTTTTGTTAACTAAACTATACGAAAGAAATTTTAATATTATTGAACAAAAAATGTGTTTTATTTAAATATTGAAAATACAACGCAAAGATTATTACACAGAGTACCGATTTTCATTTCGGATGTAATTTAATTTAAAAAAAATTAATCTTTTACACATTATGCTTTAAACAAAACATTATTGCGTACATTAAGATCTAATACGTGCTTTAGTAAAACAAGATCCGCGTATGCAAAGTAGAGAGATGTCGCATCCCGTCGTCGCGTCTCTCTAAAATTTTCACGTAGGTGGCGAAGACCGCGGTATACAATGACGAGTCTGCTGCACCACACGATGCCTTTCTTCGAGAGGGGAAAAAGAAACATCGTGTTTGCCCACGAACGAAGGTGTCCGGGCCGGTGGTACGTCGTCGTGTCGCCAACACCATTGTTCTAGTAAGAGTTGCCATTATTCTGACATTACGACGTAATAACGCCGCTTGTTACAACGAGAGTTACAGCCGAGTTAGCACAAATTGACGGGCACTTTCCTGTCGTAAAATATTTTGCTCTGACCGAATTTTTAATGACCAGGATAGTTTTGCTATTTTTATATAAATTATTAGAATTTATTTCAAAACTTTTCTATGACACAATACATTTTTGCTGCCTAAGCACAAAATAGATAGAATGAATTTTTCTTCCAGTATTAAGTTTTTTTTTTATTAGAATTTGATTGCATACTATGTTCTTGTAGCTTTTTTAAGCTGCGAAATAAATTATTGATAATGAAAATTATGGATATAAAAACTGTCTAAAATTAATTGAAAGATAAAGTTTTATTATTCATTAATACAGTTTTAACAAAAACTGTATTATCTTTATGAAGTATGCTTAACGTACATTATTAACATATCATTGTCATAGTTATATTATAGATTGTTAAGCTAAATTGCTCAAATCGCTACGTAGACATCGCCGAGGGAGTTAGGCTTAAAATTTAACGCGTGGTCGTCAATTTTCATCGAGCATCGTGAAAGGGGGAGCGCATTATACACAGAACGCTTCGGATAAAGAAAGTAAAGAAGACAAATTTAAAGTCCTTTAGGAGCGTCGGCTCGTCGAAGGAGGCGTCGCGTGAATCATCCGCAATCTGCGTGGGCGGCTGAATCGTACAAGTACCGGCGTACGATACATGGGCCAGTACGAGAGGCCTATTTCACGAGGTTGTCGTCGGTACGAAACAACTATTAGCGTTGCCCGATGGTGCATTATGTTACGGCATGCACGCGCATTAACGAGCTCCTGGTTCATATCGCACAGAGGAAAGCTACACATACACGTACGAACACAACCGGTCTTAAACGCCCACCGCACGCAGCCGTGCTCTCAACCTCTCTTTCCCACCCCCGCCATATCGCGGATATCCATTCCAGAATAGAATCGATCTTTCTTTTTTGTTTATCTCCAAATCAACTTCTTTCCGTCTTACCTTTGTCTTTCCTCTATTGTCTTTTCGTAAGATCAACGTGCCGCTAGATCCCATCCATATTCAGATTTTGACTCGTGCATTATTCAGATGGCTGAGCGCTGTGAAAGCTATTCGATGAGTGTGGCAAGTGTGTTTCTCGATAGATCGAGTCGAAGTTAATCGCCACCTTAATACGTTATATTATTGATTTAATCTTATCACAAATCGCTATTTGACAAAATTAATTATACATAGTTTAATAATATTTTTATGTCATGTACATTTTTTATAAATACTTGATATAGAATATTGTTTTGCATTCATCTTTTTTATTTTTGAATTTATATTTAATATAAAGTTATGTATATATATATTTAAATTTATAATAATAAATTTGTACTTTGTGAGATTTAACATTAAATGTTCAAGTAAAGCTACATTTCGAGAACTATTGGTACTTTGATACACTTGAATAAATCACTAGTGATTCTTTTAACACCTGTCATTAAAATGCGTAGCGGTTTGTGAAATGCCCCCTCGCCTTTTCTATGCGCTTTCGAGGAAATAAGTAGCAGTAGCTGTCACTAAATTCGTTGGTGTTCGTGGGCACAAAGTTCCCTTCTGAGTGATGAATCGATACGCATTACGTTTTCTCGGGGTACAAGAAGGGGGATGCTTTTCTCAATCATCCCTCGAAGAGGAACCGGTCGTTAAGAGAACTCGACGCAAACACGGCGCAACACATAAACTTTCGGTACATAAACCTTCACGATTTGCCGTCGATAAATCGCTGGTAGTGAAAAACCGACACAAGGTAGGGTATAGTGTAGGAAGGGGGGTGATAGTTGACGACTAGACCTTCTTATCCGAAACAAAGGTCACCCCTTCGCGGAGAACTGTGGGAAACTCGGACAGCTGAGGAAGGAAGGAGGATACGTCCGCGTTCTCTCTCTTTTGCGGTAGTAGAGTAGAGGAGTGCCGTGAAGTAGCTCTTTTCATAGTCCTTCAATGAAGGATTATCTTTTCGTTCAACTAGCGAAGAACTGACAACCAAGTCGCCTACTTGTCATATACAACTGCTTATCATATACTTGTTCTTGTTATTTATGCTAAGTAGTGTGGACTAATCTGCATCTTGGTCAATCTTTAAAGAATTTTACTTCCTCTTCATGCTTTGATTGACTTCTTACGCATTCTCAAGTTTATTAATATTAAATTTGAATACATTTGAAACGTTGGAGATCTAAATCTTTGAAATTTTTATATTCTCAAGTTCCTTCAATTTTATAATTTTTAACAATTTTAAAATTTTTTATTTATTCACTTTTACTTCTTTTGAAAGGTTCTTAAATTCTTTAATCTTCATGAGCGTTTATTTATAAAATCAATTACGTTTATTTTTATGTTTTTCAAGAATATCGAGTATTTCTTTAAAATACGGAACATTAATTATTCTTGCAACGTATATAATAATTTCTTGAGAATAATTTTATACCAAATAATGCTCCCGAATTCTGTTGATATCCGCTGGTATTCCTTTTCCATTTTAAATGCACCGGTAGTTGATTCTTGCGATACAGATTGCCATAATTCATTTCCATTGGAATACTGAACGTGAATCGACAATATTATAAGGTTGATAGAGAGATCTTTGCCGAGTCTTCAATGATTACCGGCGCTCCTACCGATGGTGATTAGGCGTCGGCATCGTATCTCGAGGATCATTCGTAATCGAGAACAGAATTGAGCGCTCACCGGGCACACTTGTACCGCTGATTGCAGTCATTAATAGAGAAAATTAATGAGCCGGTAGAGCCGACTCGTTTCGTCTTTGTCTCTCGGTGTTTCGACACGGTTCTCTTCTAAGCGCGCAACGTCAATCTACCAATAAATCACTGCAGTTTGTACAGAATATAATCTCTTTCACAGATACGGAACATAATCGAATTGCTTTCATAACGCTGCCTGGGAAAAGGAAATAATTTCAATGCGTTAAACTTCCTTACTCTGCTTTCTCTAAAGATAAAAATAGAGAATATTCCTTTAATTGTCCCGTAGAAGAAAAACGAAGAAAAGCAGTGTGAATATTTATTATCTGTGTGCTAGAATTAATTCTGCGTGAAAAATTGATGAGAAGTATGATATGTGTATCATATACAATATAACAATATTACTATTAATCATTACAATTATAGACTTTATATTATTAATATAATCATATGGATTATATTAGTAATTTACAACAATGAAACTAAAGTATAAGAAAGAGAGAGAGAAAGAGAAATTTATATATTATTTATATATTTAAATTGAACTACACACACACAAAATGAATAAGCATTGTAAAAATAAAAAAAAAATAAAAACAAAAATATAAAGATGAAGATAGTTATATATAAAATATAGAAAATATACAGGGAAAGAGATAAATATACAAAAAGTCACAAAGTTGGTTTGTAAAAGAATCATTATACGTATTTATCTGAGAGGTAAAGGGAAAGTTTTGCAAGTAAAAGTTTCCAATTTTTAATAGCGGATAGGTGTAAGGAAAAATTTTTATAAAATGATAACGGTATGTAATAAGGGAAAACTATAGAGAGTTCACGCACTTTGCGTTTAAACGCACGCTTGGTCACCTTGGAAGGTCGCATGGCGACTTCGACTTCACGAGCTCACCCACGATCGATGGTTAGACGCGAGCCTTCCGGAACGTCAAAACGTCTCGAAGAGTCAGAAGAGCCGGTGGCGTGCCTTTCACCTTGCGTAATTATTCACAGTTCATTATTCAATGTCAGATTATCGTACCGTGACAAGTGTTGCGCGACGAACTCGTGTAAGTCCTGCGGCTAGTAATGTGCTCGTCGCTCGTGTGTATGTAGCTTAAGGCCGCAAACGCGTCGGTGAGAAACGCGCGTGTGAGTGATTAGAGGCCGTGCGTTAATCAGACGATGAAATATTCCACAAAGGAAGTAAGCTGGCTTGCCTTCTGGCGGACGCGGGCACGCGGCGGGAGTTGGATGTTCGTGTGCTCGACCAGTTCCAGGAATTCCTCTCCCGCGATCCTTCTGCCAATGGAAACTCAAAATACCCACCTCTCAAACAAGTTTTGCACCATTTCGCTAGTGGCTCGACCGCCCGAAGTATGGCGACGCAGAGGAAGAGTAAAAGTAGGATAGAATTGTTATGCAGATGGAAAACTGCTCATTCACATTTAAATAGTGACAATTTTTAATGAAGGAAACGGGCATAAACGTTATACAGGTTATACTTTTAATCGATATTAAGATATCAAAATGACTATTGAACGTAATGAATTGAAAACAATATTTTCTCATAAAATTGAACATTTTTAAACAGTTTGATTGCGATATTGAAAGTAAAGAAATTTTAATTAAAAGATACAAAAAAATAAACAATGTGATCTCTATTTCAACGAAATTTCAATTAAAATTTATTTATTTATCGCAAAGATTGTGAAAAAGTTCCAATGAATAGTTCTATTTAAAAAGTTTCTTCTGAAATATCATTCTGTTATTTTGGTATATTTTATATATTTTATTTTTTTTTACTTATTGTTATCTTAATCATACGTAAAGTATTTATTCTGCTGAGCTTGGCACATTCATAAATGATAAAAAGAAACGAATTCTTTCAACGATTATATTTCAAGTGGAAGTATTTGCGGTCCCCATGTTTTTTACACGTCGTCCATCGACAACGTGCGGGACCACCCCGTGCACGCGTTGGTATCAACAGGTGTTGGTTTATGACGCCGCGGCAAAGCCGTGGGCACCGACATCGATTCCGATGCAATTTAGATAACCGAAACCGATTCGACAACCCTGAAAACCTGAACGCGCGACGATAAAGGCGCCGGTTGAACGACGATTCGTGTATAAATCCGGTACCCTCTCGGCTGACATAATGCGTGAGCCGACGTATCACGAAATCTTACGAGACGGATATCGATTCCACACGCGACGTATATGGAGTACCTGTATCTCTCCCCGAAAGACGTGACCGGCTTTGATAATATGAAAACGCGTCAAAAAAGTATTTTAGATGAGATATATGAGATATCTATTATATATTAATCTAAAATTAATTTTATATACTTTAGTATTTATGCTAAATCTTTGAATTTCCAAACATCAAAGCTTATCATATTTTTTAATTGTTACAGTTTTAAAAAGATGATGCTGTTTTATCTGAAATTTTTATCTCATTTTTCTTTATTTATCGAATGCGTGAAACCGATTTTGTATACGGTGCAAAATAGTTTTATTTATTACATGAGTGGTAGAGAATATACGTAAATTAAATAAGAAAATTTGAGAGAGAAAATTCGCATAAGATTAAATGTGTTCAGATAGATAATTTTAATCAAATGTTCGGGCATTGGGGCCTATCTTGGCGTAGCACAATTTATGTGAGCAAGAGAATCGCCAACGCATAAAAGACATATTGTGCTAATATATTTTCTTTTTTATCTCTCTCTTTATGGTTCCGTTGTCAGTGTCCATGCAGTAGATATCTTTTCACTTGTCTTTTTCTCTATATCTAATTAAATTTTCACCACGATCTTGAGAATTGGGAAAATTGCTACTACTAATTTTTTGTAAAGTAGGTACATCAGTGAGTAAGATGCATCATTGATTAGTGCATAATTAATAAAACTACGTTTTATTTCTTTTATAAACATAAAACATACAGTAATTTAATCATATTTAAAATCAAATGAGACATTTTATTTTTAATAAAATAACAAATTAAAATAATAACTTTTTTGAAATGTAATTATTGATATTTCTATCTTGAAAATTTTGAACAATGTAAATTACAATATGTACTCTCTTTTTCTGTCTTTTGTATAAAATATTTTTTTAACGTTAAATATATTTATGCATTGTTACATATTTTAGTGTGCACATATTTACAATACATCCATATATCTAATTTTTAAATGATTAGTTAATTAAAAATTAGGTCTATTGCGTATTCCATTTAAATTCCGCATGCTTCTAAGATGCTCTAACAGTGTGTACTTTACAACTTTAAAGAATTTTAATTAAAGCTGCAATCCTAATGTCTTCATTTATAGAATCCTGCGTTAACGAACTACCGGATAAAAGTAATTTACTGGATTAAATCATGCAATTTTTCTGCTATTGAGATTTCGTATGGCAGATACATCCGCTAAAGCACACTATATCTTATTAATATGATGTTTATGGCCATTAACGGTATTAAAACCCGAAAGCCCTCTTTTAATTCCCTCTCCAAACCAGAGGACTTGAATAAAAGCGCCGGGATGGGACGTCCGCTACGTGTAATTAAGAGGACCTTTATTTTCTTCGAGGCTTCTTTAGGTCTCGTGAATAAGAAACGGTCTCGAGTAATTAACGCGGGACAGGTACGAAGAGAGTTCATTGATATTTATTGCCATTCGAGGTACGATCGTTGCGCGTGAGCAAGAAGCGAACGTAGCGTGTGGGTGGAACGGAGAGAATCACCCATATGAGCCTCACCCTCGACACGCACGTGTATCGCACGTACGATTTTACACGCGTGCTTACCGATGTACCCGGCACGCATTCGTCACTGCGCCGCCACACGCACGTGTGAGCGCGCTTTCAAGCCGCTTCCACATTCGAGCACGCGTGCATTTTTCGCAGAGAATGTCTAATGCGGATGTTGAGGCGAGTCCCGACGCACGTGAGATTCGAATCACTTTCTGGTACACGCTCAAAGGGACTTCTTCGTGCTTGTACTTCACTGCTGAACATATTTATTACGATCGGCTCGGGACTTTAGTATCGTTCGTAAATTTTTATTTCTATCGATGACTTTTAAATCTTATTCATGTATAACAATATCCATGCCATTAATGAGTTATCTAATAATTCTGTATTCAATTCTTTTACAGCATTTCCATTATTGACATTAGGATTATTGTAATCGTTATTTATACTGTTAAAAATCGGCAGCAAAATTTTTGTAAATGGAAGAAAATTTCAAGCAAATACATTAGAAACATTTAATGTAAATTTAATGTTGACAAAAATGCATTAAATTTCGCGCACATGTTTTTCAGTTATAGATACATTAAATTTAACGTACACTATGAGACTTGAAAATATATTGAATTTATGACATTTTTAACAGTGTAGTATACATCGCGAGAGAGAGAGGGGTAGAGGGAAGGAGCGACTTAAGCAGGAACAAGTAGATTTGCATGTTATGTGAGCTTGTCCCGTGTGCCCTCAACTGTAGACGAGGCTTAACACGCTTGTGCTCACGCGCGTTGCATATTCATACCGCGGGTGCAGTCGATGCTCCACTTCGCCATTCGGGAGGAGTAGGAGGACAGGCGTGCATAATCTACGGGCGGAGTGCCTTGAACCTTCCGCGATGCGATTTCGTCGAAGCGGGAGTCTTCGTGGAAGAGCCAATATTCGCGAGCAGGTGCGCGCCCATTAGCGTATCTTGTTGCGGAATGAAGGGTAATTTTTAAAACAATGTCGGTTACGTCGACGGTAATTATCGGCCGAACTTGCGTATTTATTCGTTCGAATTAATCTCCGCGATCGCGCATGACGTCGTGTGCTAATTTCATATCGGTTAAAGGAACTTAATTAAAATTCCGTTGTCCTTACAAGAATAACACTTCTTGTTACTTGGTAGATTTTAGACTGTTTAGAAAAAGAATCATGGCTTTAATTTATCGACCCTATTATAAATCAGTATTTTATTCCATCTTGTCGAAAATGTTTTCTTCTAAGTACTTACAAGTACAGATTTTGATGTTTGCGTATTTGGATCAATTATGCATTGTTGTCACTCGCTTTCTTTTGCGGCGGCGGTTACGCGATCGATCAGGATCTTCAAAGGTATCCAGGCTATTAAAATTCGATTCTCCAACACAACGAAGTGAACGAACGAAGCATTCCTCCCACGCTCTCTCTCTCTCTCTCTTCTTCTTTTTTTTTGGCGATGAGCCCCATCGACCCGACGTGGCGGCAAATAAAAAAGACAGAAAAGTAATCGAAAAAGTCGAGCAACCACGAAGTCTGGCTTACACATGCCGGGGAGCATGTAGGCTCTATCGACGTGCCCGCCCACGCGATGGTTACGAACACCTCGACATGCTCTCGCGAGGATATACTTATACCTATCTTGACAAAGCGATATCTCCCGTTCTCTTCGCGTTTTCAAGCATTGTTTTTCAATCCGCGAATTTATGAGTGATACGTTAACAGATCGAATGTCGTAAATTTATTTTTTGTTTTACTTACTTTATTTCGTACGAATTTAAAATATATTACGTTCTTTTGCAAGTGTAGGAATTAAGTAAGTGGCGCAAGACAAACAGACGCACTTGATAAAAAAAAAGACTCAAATGTAAGGTACCATTCGCCTTTTTACGCAGTGAAATTATCATCTCGCCGTGATTTTCTCTCTCTTTCGTTCTAACGCTTACCAGCCGGCCTTATTATTGCCGATGGACATAAAATTTAATTTCACTTCGCCGAAAAATAAATCCGCGGCCGCGCGGCGTAACAGGAAGCGCGCGTTTTTTTTCTCTTCGCAGGGAAGAAATCAGCTGTACTTCGTTTTTGCCGCAACGTGCTGCCCGTTCCTCCTGTTTCCGGGATTCCCTTTTTTTCCCTCCGTTCTTCCGTGGCGTACCTACTTACCGGTAATTCCGCGAACATTCGCGAAACATTTAACGGATTATTTGACGATCAAGATTTGGCAGCTTATCGATCCTCGGCTGCAAGAAAGCGGTTCGGTTCTCTTCTTGGGATTTTTTTCCACGGATTTTTTGCGAAGAGTAACTATTTACTGATTGTTATGATAATTGTTACCAGGTGTTTTCGTGTTTGCACCAACAATTCTTTCCATTTCGTGAAAGTCATTCTAAATTTGGAATTTGGATGAATTTGCTACTCAATATATATTATTTTAAGGAAACTATTTATACGCATTTTAATTATGTATAACGTGCAAAATAATAGAATGAAAAGCGTAAAACAGAGTTATTGATTATATATTTTTTCAGGAATAAACTACTTCCTTGAATCGTTGAATTGCATAAATATGTATACACATGCAGACGTTGAACTTTCTCGGCGCGATGTCGCTTTACCAAGCATTGAAATCGCCTCGTCGCCGCGTCGCGTCGGCGTCTGTAAAAAATATCTTGAATACATACCGCACGCACGCAGCATATAGAAAATGTTTCAATTCAGCATTAATATGATCTCGAAGGTTAATTTTTTAGTTCGGCAAGAGTTTTCTCTCGGTCGCAGCGTTACGATAGCTAACGAGGCGGCTTCGACAGGCCGCTTCGACCTCGTCGGCTTTCTTCTTCTTCCGCCGCCCTCTCGAGATGAGCCTCGTCAAAACATGCGGGATAACCGTAGCGTTCCTGGCGCGTTTACGCCTTACATTTATGATCGTGCGCCAGGTAGCGCGGGCGATTAACGTCGTCGGTATTTCATGGACTTAGCGCCAAATTGCGTATCGTACAATTTCTACGCGGCCCTTTTTAATTGCGCCCCTACTTTAACGGGAACAACCAATGGGCATGCACAACGTCGCTCGTGAAATCGGCTTTTACTTCGGCTCGTACGCGTTCACAAAAAAAAAAGAGAAAAAAAGCAAAGCTTGACGATCCATTAGCACGTAGGGAAGGTGATGTGCGCGCGAAAGCTGGTTCAAAAAAATTTTTATACCCCCGGTTTACGCAGAAATCTAAGCCGTTCATGCTCGTAAATATTGTTCAGCGCTAATGATCCATGCCATGTTTTTCATTAAAACTTTGCTTGTTCGTTATAGCCATTGCCTTTCGTGGCAAGATAAGTGCTATTCCACGTGGTCCTCCTACCGTTCGTGCTTAATGAAGTTATCTCTCTACAAGACTTTTGTTCCGAATGCTTATCTTGACTTTCGAAATGAATGTGATCGAACGTAAAAAAAAAATTAAATTGACCAAAGAATAATCAATTCGAAAATATATGTTTATCTAAATAAAACTCGATTGCAGATTTCGTCACGTACGTGGTCTTAAAAAAAATTTTTTTAATAAATCGGTAATTTAAATTCTTCTTTTCTTCTGACTCTCATTCGTCGAAGTTTGAACGTTATATTACACGAAACGTGAATATCTGGCCTTTGGTCAAGTTTCGGGCGTTTCCATTACCGGAAGTTGGAGCTAACGGCCTTTTGCTGGCACACGAGAAAGTTTATTCATTAAATCTTACACACGTACCCGCGATTATCGCTCGAGCGGCGCACGCGAAACTTTTTCAATCCCGCCCATCACGTACAATGTAGTATCTTTCATCAAATTTAAAGCCGTGCGTTCGCGACCGGTACTTCCCTCGGTACCGATCTCGGACGAGGGAAATCGACGATTACGGAATCACGCTGAATCGCGGTACGGATCGATCAGCTGTTTACGCTAAGAGACGAGCGTGCGATTGATCGATATGGCGCGCGTTTAGCTGATCGTGGCCGCTAAAGGAGAATCGATTCTCGGGAAGATCTCCGTATCTCGAGCCCCGTATCTCTTCGGCCTCCCCGATGTATGTACGTGCGGGTTGCACGGGTTACCGTGCGCGGCTCGTTACTGGTGGGCCGTGTTGGAACTTCGTTCGAAGCGAAGGCCTGTTGGCCTCCTTCGTGCCAGAGAGACCTTCGTGCCAATTCATTAAGCAGTAATTGAGTTTTCAGCTCTGCGATACGGAGACCGAGATACATCTATGTGGGATGTCCAATGAGCAGGGGGAGAGGGAGGGGGAGAGGGGGAGAAGAAGACAGGATGAAGTGATAGAGAACGGATGGAAGATGGCGTGGGACCACGCGGGATAAAGAGAGATACGACAAGGTGCGAGGCACGGCGTAGTTCGAGAATTAAGCACGACAACGTGTGACCGATGTCCGAGCCGTGATTAACTAAAGCTTTAACAAGCTCCCCCTTCGCAGGACTCGTGCTGACGGTGCGTTCGGTTATTATTCCCGCCTAGAGAACGTCGCGGCAAAGATACTTAATGGTCGGCTAATGGTAGGGACGAAGAGAGGATGAAGAGAGGCTTCGTTACGTTGTCTAACGTGTGTTCGCTTCTGTTTAAATTGATTGCTGTGACTTGTTGACGAGTTTAACGGTGTATTCTATATCAATGCTTTTGCAAATATTACTTTGCTTTTTTTTTCTATGTAACAAATAGGATTTTCTATATGTGTAAAATTTGATCGTTTGAACAATCATATCTATTAATAAATCTTGCATACGATATTGTTAATCTTTTCGAATGTAATATTCGTTCATAAATAAAAGGTGAACAATTTTATCACAAGCTAGGAAAATGACAGTCTCAAAAAAATAGGCACACAAACTTTGGAAAACACTGATAATAATTCTGAAACAGAGAAGTTGAGCAAATAATTGATATAATATCTTGAAGAAAACATAAACCATAATGAAAAAAAGAACTTTGTGTGTTAATTGAGATTTAAATCAATATACATCCTTATCTCAGCCTTTACGACCGCTTTATTAGCGGTGATAGACCTCTTTCAGGCAACAAGTCCAGACGGATTTGAATAAAATGGCAAGTATAATTGCGAACGATATGCGTTTAAATGCAATATTTTAACTTTATAACTTCAAACTGAATGTTAAGTGAGCAATCTTGCACTAGCGAAGGTGGTATTACCGAAGTCGCCTGGATGGGATATAATACTTCCTCCTCTGGAAGCGCCTGTAAATCGAGAAGGAAACGAGTTTCGAGAATTAAGGTAATCGACCCGGCGCACCTGACCGAGGCTCGAATTACAGGCCACACGATGGTTCGTATCGTTCGTGGGGCTATTTTCAGCCACCCACGCGGGCCTAAGTGCCGCTCATTATCTGGAAATGCCTGGCTGCCATTCCGCCTCCCTCTTATACGCGCGCGCTCGCGTTTGCAGCGGCCTGCGTTACGCTACGTTACGCACGCCCACGCGTGTCTAGCCGGGCACTGCGCTGTGCGTGGAAACGAGTTTCTATACTGCCAGCGCTGGATTTAGGTAGCGAACTGCAAGGTTCGAAGTTAGGGGCACATCGTTCCGAAGAAAAATAAACGTATCTAAGGCCGAATTCCTCAATTTCCAACCTTCCTATTACGAAGAGGCGATTGCTCTTCCAAAGCAGTTTCTTTTTCAGTATTTCACAATCGTTAATGAATACTTTTCTTTGTCGTTTTGAGTTAGTTATGAAATACTATAACATCTTAAACAGCTAAATTTTCACGTATATAATATTCGTACGTTTTCTGAATTAAATTTTTAAATTTTATTTAGTCAAAGCTATTATTAGAAATTGTTTTTTTTAAGGATTTCTAATAAAAGAAGTAGAAGTATGAGACAATAATATTATTTATATTTTACTTTATTTGCCTTTCTTTACACAAACGTACACAATGTTCTTTTACAACTTAATTAGCATATTTATCGTTGTCGTTGATCCACGAAAAACAATAGTGAAAATAATGAGTCTGGGGCATTATTTTATTTAAATCCGCCCCTGCCTATACACCGCCTATCTTGCTCGCCGTGTCGTGGATTTCACTTTGTGGCATCTGTATTATGCGGACACCTCGGACGTGTACGCCATATATTCTCTCAAATTGCACTGTAATCGATAGGTATGCAAATAAACGTTTTTTAGAACGACGGATAGCGTCTCAAAGCCCGTCACGGGTTAGGGTGTAGTCCTTGCTGAACGTCCTTGCTATGTCTCGCAACACAGCAATACATTGCCATTGAACGTAAATTTACGACGACTTGCTCGAAGATAGATACATGTCTAATAATAGAAAAATAATAGAAAATACGAGAGAGATAAGCGACAGGATTGTGAGGAAGTATCAATTGTGATACGTAGATTCAAAATCTTTTCAGTATTTCTTTCTTTTTAACTTTTTGGTAGTATTATATATTAATTCAGAGTATATGAAACAACGTATGCTTCTAAATTTGAACATCGAGAAATAAATTTTTATTATTATGTTATTTTTATTGACTTCTCAGAACTTTCTTCGTGACATAGTATATCAAAATATCAAATTAATCCGAATAACAATAATTCATAGAGGAACAAGTTGCGATCATTCTTAAAAAAATACATCTCCTTGTGTTTCTGAACTTGCGAAACATTTTGTAGGCTTTATTTATACACGAAGCGGAACTTACTACCGTTGCTCGGTACACCGAGGTTGCGTGTTGCTCGAGTTTCATTACTGGGCCCAAATGAATCCTCGAGACGCAGGGAGTTGAGCGCGCTCCTAATTAATAACGTGGTACGCTACGTCCTGCTGAACGCGTAGTTCACGGGTAGCCCCTCGCGAGAGGCAACGATCTTGTTCGTAACTCGTCGACTACGGGATTTGTGTAGGGAGATTATTTCACCGGAGTGAAAAAATTAATAACCACGAAGTGTAAAGCGCATTTTACGACGCGCTATTTAATACGAAGCACGAACATTAACGCTTATCGCGCGTAAAAACAAAGTACGATCTAATCTTAAGAGTAAGGAAGAGCCAAGAGAGACGGAGGTAGTATGTTATCACAATTAAGTCACAAATCTGCAAGAAATACTGGACAACTGTTTAGAAAAATTTCACTTGTACAAGCGTCCGTGTACGTCATTATTTAAATTTGAAAATTATTTGATGTAGGAATAAAAGAAAAACGTAATATAAAGTGTCGACAAAAAAACATTTTTTTTTCACTTCCATGTCATATATTTTCTTACATATATAGAATTTCTCGATTATGACATTATTCTAAGCTTCTTCTTCGAACAACAAGTAAATTCAAGTAATTACATATAGGCACAAGTAATTTTAGGAATTGAATCAGTTTTCGTGTAATGAACAAAATCTAATATACGATTGGATATAAATATATACTATTGTGTCTATAAATATCAGGAAGTGATTACGGTTATTCTTTATCGAGCTTCCGTTACATTATCGTTTGCTGTTAACACCATACCTGCAGTTTCGCGTAAATAAAGGTGGCGTAGATTGGACCATTATCAGTTACTAGATGTATTTGACTCGTAGACGTTGCGCCATAAACTGCGGTTACTCGAAGGATCGCTCTAATAATCTTTACAATAATGTTAGGTTCGGTAAGTGTCGGGTAAGAGGATCGCGTTAAAAGCGTCCTTGGCATTCGAAGAATCATCTCCGGCACGGAGAGAACAATAATTTCGGGTTAGTCGGAAGACCAAGGCCACCTCGAAGTGTCGTCCTTCGATCATCGAAGGTGGTTTTTACGCGAAAAAGGGCAATTTCTTCCTAGCTTTATTAGAGCACATGCCGACCCGTTTAACTTTAGGACTCTGTAAGTATAATTTTGAAGCCGCGCCGGTCGAAATCGCAGCCGCGTTGCTATTCTATCTCGTGCAACTCTTTTTTTCTTCTGTTGGAAATTCCTTTATAATTTATGCGAAAATATCAACAATACGGAGAATTCTGTAATCATTAAGAAAGTTTCATACCTACGAGGCATAATGTCTATAAAGAAAAATGAGAGAAGTCTATTGGACAGGATGATGACGTAAATTACGAGCAAAAATAAAAAGGAACAAAATTTTTTTATACATTTTTCATATATATATTTTGCGCATGTCTATAATTATCTCGATACACGGAAAGAATTTTGTTAAAATACAGATTTGAAAATAATTATATTGAATTATTTAAAAAAATGTATCAAATGTTTAACTTGGTATAATGTCAAAACTATTTGCAGCAACATTCTCATGTTAGAACGGTCTACATAATTATTTTAATAGCCTAATATAAAATTATTTTCTGATTTGTATTTATCTAAATTTTTAGATGCCGTAGTAAAATTATTCTTTCCGTGTATGATATAACCTTTTAGATGATTTTATGAATTAAAACAATATCATGATAACAGTCGAACCTAAGTAAACTTTGCATGTAAGATGTTTTCTGTTTTTTTGAAAAGACATGCAAATGATAGCATGTATTATGTATGTACATACATACATGCTGTCGATCTATTAAATGGCTTATTTATTATTATACCTATCAATTATAATGTAAAAGAACCAAAAGAAGGTAAAATATGGAATTTTTATTTTATAATATACTATTACCAGCAATATTCCACTACGCGAAGCAACCGCTTCGACGATGGATATAATCTATGGGGTGCTCGATATTTTTCACGGCGGTAACGAGGATTTATAATTGCCGACGAGCATCTAGTCGCGCCGATGACGTTTTATTAAATAAACGTCCTTGAAGCTACCAAGAGAGGCACGCCGGCCGAGGGTAACAGCCGCGGAGTCGCGGCCGGGGAGAATCGCAACGGCCTGGCCCCGAAAAAGTGCGTAACCTGATCCGACAAAAAGGTAATAACCCGTTCATGAATTTTAATTTAAAATTAAAGCGATACCGCGCGGGGGAGGGACCGCGATATATAGCTCGTCCGAGAGTGGTTTTGCAGGTAGCCGCTGCGCGCGGACACACCTCCCTCATCCCCGTTTTGCTCTTCATCTTCTTCTTCTTCTTCTTCGTCGTGTTCTTCTTCTTCTTCTGCTTTACGGAGCTGGTTCTCTCGTTCACACGCCTCCTTCATTTTTGAGCACCGTGCCGAGCTTCTAAAAGAAGAAGCTCTCCTCTCTCTCTTTCTCTCTCTTTCAAATCCGCGCGACGACGTGCTCTCGCGATCGAGTTAATGACGGACGGGCGACATCGCGAGTAACAGTATTGATGCCCCGCCGAGATAGAATCACCGGTGATTTATCGCGCAGATATCGCGTATCTGAAACCGCATCCATCTCATTAAAAGTAGCTAGCAATCTCGGGGCCGGTTGCATCGATGACGGCTTAGCGCTACTGCAGTCAGCTACATTTTTCATCTCTATCTACGTTATATAGCTATAGGCTGTGTATTCCAGAAAGGGACAAACGTATAACCAATCTGGGCCGCGCAACGCTATTGACTGTTAACACACTCTTGAATACGAAAGATAAATTTGAAATCCACGTCTCTCTCTTTTTATTTATTTATTTTTTAAACATCTCACCATACGGATAAGAAAGTTGCGTGCCGTTCGTTTAACGAGCGTTAAATTAAGATTAAACTCTGCTGCTACTTTTCATTAGTCTCCGCCAACTGACATAAAGAATTTTCGGCGGACGCGATCCGTCTGACCGTTAACGTCCGTTTCGATGAAAGCGTATCTTCGATTAATTACTGCGTTATATCATTTTTAAGCGCACTGTGCGAACGATACGCCGGACGCGCAGAATGATTCACGCGAGACGCGTCGTAAAACGCGCGAAGACGATTTTCCTCGATCGAGCGCGACATGCTGAGGATCGAAATAACGCCGTGGTGCGTATAATTCGCGACGTGAGGTCTGCGAGCCGAGAAAAAAAGAAGGAAGACGGATAATAAAAGGAGTGATGCGCGAGAGATGAAGCGGTGGGATAAAAGTTGGCAAGGAGCGTGTATATGTTTACATATATATATACACGTATACGTACACGCGTTGTACATTCGTAAACCACAGTGTTTTATGAATACGCGAATTTACTGCTTAATCAACCGAGGCGGCGAGGCCACGCAATTAAAACGCCATTAAGCAGCCCCATAAAAATTCTCGGTAAAATTCGGCGAGATCGGATTACCGAGAAGCTCTTCTTACCGGCTTCTTTGGGATTCCACTATGGTGGACATCGCGGTTGAGAACGAAGGGGATTCTTTGAAATCCCAGTTCTACATTGCGTCACACCTAGTTTGATCCTTCGCTAAGAGTGTCCTGCATTAAGAGGAATGGAGACATTGTCTCTGATTCTGAGACATTGTAGATATATTCGTTGTCTTTTTGGGATATATTGTAACTTTCATTGCTGCAAACCTCTGCAGAGATAAAGACATAGGTAAATCAGCGTATTGCTGATATTTTGCGAAATTATTATTTAGACAAAAGTTTGATAGTGCTAAAGGACTATAAAAATAAATTATTTACTTGTTATTATATTTTCTTTTAATCTCGTACCAATTTTCTTTAATTCTTACATCGCGGTATTTTTTTTTTTTTTTTATTTGTGAAAAGACATATAGTTTCTCTTCCAGTTCATTTTGTCATCAATAATTTGTTCGGTAAATGTGCCATACTTATTTAAATTAAATCTAGCTGTATGAAATTAAAATATGGTCGTGTTTTTGATGGCGCGGGCTAGTGTTACTGAAATTGTTTTTGCTCGACACAGGATCAACGTACTCTCTGAAGGCGGCCTGCTCTAACGGTACGTCAGTTCATCGGGAACAGATGATTAATTATTCGGGCGGGTAGGCGTGGGACGTTATCGACGAATTCACCTTGAACGAAGGCACTGGATGAGAAACGCGCGATACCTCTCCTCCATCTTCCTGCAGAAGTCCCATCCTCTCAAACGAGCTGGACCCCACCCGCGTCATTCAGCATCCGTTCGACTTTTTTATCTACCTCGCGCAGCGTGGACTCGCAGCGTCGACTCCGAAACTCGTAAACAGATAAGAGCGTGAAGATGTTTCATACGTCCGTTCGGCACCTTTTGCGTTACCCTAATTTTTACGATGTCTCTCGTTGTCCGAGTAACCCGCTCTTATCTTCGGATATTTTTGGAGGGAAACGGAGAGGGAGGAATTTCAAGTCAAAGGAAAATTGCTCGATCTTTTATGATATATTGAACCAACAAACATCTTCCGTATAATTCGACGAGTTTCCGTAAAATTCGATATACTATCAATATCTATATGATAAAATGTATAATACACAAAACACAAGCTTTTCTTTGTAATTTATCTAATGTCATCATTGATGATCCAATATTTATTCTGTTAAGATAAGATATCGGAGACATTTATTTTGTCAAGATAATCGGATTTTATTTCGTAATCTGGAATAGAAAAGAGCAGTACACAGTTTATGATAGTCGGTGCAAGAAATGATCTAAAAGTTTTTTGACGGCTGATTGAAGCGCGAGGATAATCATTGATTGCAATTGTCACGAATTTACGATCGATTTGTGAACGTCACCGTTCGACTCGCGTTAACGTTTGCCGTCGTTTAACCTTTTGCTCGCTAACGGGATACAGCCAGCAATCTCGAGGTGTGAAAAACTTCGAGAAATCGTCGAAGAATTCGAGCCGCCCGCTATGCACGTCCGCGAAGCGAGCCGTTGTCGTCGTCGTTGAAGACGATGACGAAGAAACTGACGTTTCAGGGAGTCAAAGTTCCTTTTGCCGCGAACCTTTCTTCTCTCTTTTTCCCTCCTTTCCTTTCTTTCTCTCTGTCTCTCTCCCTCTTTTCTTTTCGTTTTGCCGTTTTCTCTTTGCTCTTCGAAGGGTCGGGCGTCACGAAGGTCATCGACTGCGCGGTGCATCACCGGGTCCTCCACGGACGAGCAATCAACGTCATATCTTTCAGCGAATACGAGCCGCAAGCAGGCAAGAAGAGATTTCTACGACTTCGAACGCTGACCGACGTTCAGCAATCCCGGTGATCGATTCTCGATAACCAATCGAGCCGTCGCGTCGGTAGCCTCCGATAAAGTGTCTATACGCCGTTTCTCCATCACCGTGAATCTACCGGCGCTTTTTTCGCGAGGGTTTAATAATCGGCTGTCTCGGAGATTCTCTTTGGCATATTCTATAGCCTCTTCATCGTTACCTCCTCTCTTTTATCTGTGGTCGTTATTGTTTAGCTTCTATACAATCTCTTTGTCACGGAAGAAGGTACAAACTTGTGCGAAGGTTGTAAAATTGTTTCAATAGAGGTTTTTATTTAAAATTCTGAGATTAGATCGGGACGAGTTAAAAGCTGGTCAACAACTTGGTTTTTCAACAGTTTTTTTTAGAAAATAAATATAATAGAAGGAAAAAGTTTTTATGTTTAGAAAAATCTAATAATATCATGTTCTAAAGTCAATCTCCCTATAAATTTCTTTTGATATAATCTTTTTTATTTAGTGAAACGTGTGTTATCGTAACTGTGTGTCATAATGTATAGCGAGTAAGAATGAGTGTGGCGTTGAATATAAAATACAAACTTTTAGTTCAACTTTATGAAATTTCATGTGACTGCAAAGTGATTTGTTAGCTTTTTAATTTTATAGTGTTCTGATGTAGTGTTTTTTACTTCTTTTGTTTTATATAAGCGTGGCATGGGTCGAGTATATAAATCACCGAGAATAATCTTAAAATCGTTCTAGAATTGTTCTAGAATTCTAATTGCAAAGCGTACTTGATATATATATACGAGAAATGTGACTGTTTTATCGCTAAAACAAAGATAACGGCAAGAGTAATTTGTGTTAGCGAGCTTAGTGAGGAGGCAACAGGTAAAACTTTCTAAACCATGCAGCAAGGTGAATCGAGATAAGATCGCGCCGTCGAATGAGGCATAACGTTAATGAGGAGCACGTCCGAGTGAAACTCAAATTCATAGCGGGGTTTCCTTTTTTGATGCGATCCTGCAGACACTTTCGCCACTTTGGATTAACGAGCTTTTCCATCTCTCTTGATTGTTCTTTCGTATTCTTGTCGAGGTAACGAGCCTCACGTAGCCTCGCGGTTCATCAGGACCGACGGCGCGGTGGTGCGGTGAGCCAAGCGGACGATACCGCAGAAAGACGAGGTAGCGGGAGCGTCAGCTGCCTTTCCCTCCCCTTATCTCGTCTGAGCAAAAACTTCGCTATTCGTTAGAGCCACTCGCGCTATTAAGATAATTGTTCGCAAGTGTACGGATCAACGATCCTGCCGCGACTCGCGTAGCTCACGCGACCTCATGAGAGAGAAACCTGAGAGTCCCTTTTGATGTCATCGTTTCATCACGTCTTGCGCATTATTTTCCGCCTAACTCAATAGATCCCGCGCGAAACGCCCTTATTGTGCGTTACCGGACAGCAATTTGCGCGACGTCAACGTCGCGAATCAGCGGGAACGAAATATTCTTGACTTACGATCCATACATCTTCTGAGACTTGGTCAGGTGAAGCGTGATTTGATTCTTATACTCCCTAGCATATTAGCATATTTTATTTTCTCGGGCCTAGCTTTTTTTTCTACCTTGTAAGTGATCTAGCTTAAAAATTAGTGTACATAAAAAATATTGAAATTCTAAAAGTATTCTTGATACGAGTATGAAATATTAGTAATGAAACCTGTTGTAAATATCAAATACGTTAGTTTCTGTTTACACGACGCCGTATGAAAGATTACTATGCAGCAACGTCAATAAGAATCTATATTCTAATCGATTGGTAAGGAGCGATTTACAAGTAGATTAATACATGATCCTGATTAATGACTCGTATCTTTCATTATTCAAAATCACTTCTTCCATTATTCCGAGTATATGATCAATCGCACTTAAGTCTTTCAATGGACGATTGTAGAATTGCGAGATTACATCTTTGCATAATTAATAGCGTTGGGAATATTGAAATTTTCCGTGGTAGTTAACTATGACGTATCGTGTCACGAACTGTACGAGGCACTAATGAAACGCTCCTTTCCAGCCGCGAAGTAGAAACGCTACAAAAAGTGTAATTACCGAAAGTAATAATTAAGTCCATGCGGGCCATTAATGACTCTAGTTCCGGCCGTTTGCCTCAATGAGAATCACCGGTTAATTCTACGTGTTCAAATGGGAGGAATCTTTGAAGTCACCGAAGATTGATAGATTGATAGAAGATAAATTGAACATATTTCCACGTTACTACTTAAATATATTACAGAGTCGATCTTGATTGATTGTCGCAGAACGGCCACACCTTTGATCTACGAGTTATGATTTTAGGCTGTCACATCATTATCGTGGTATATGTATCATGTAGTGAAATCGTATAACTCTAAATTTGTTAGTCCGTGAGGTCGCTATTTTTTTACCATAAATGTATATCTTTGTATCTTTGTTAAGAAAGAATTGTTATTAAATTAATTGAAGAATTTGGAAGCTAAAAAAGTAGCGTAGTAGTAGTATTTTTGACACGCTTTGCTGATTACGTAAGGAAAAACTGTGGCGTATACGCGCGTTACTCGGAAAAATATCCTTGTCCGCATATGAGAATTCGAGCTTTTGCTGGACGACAGAATCCACAGCGAGGCGATTGATTTACGAGTCAGGCCTCGCGTCATCTTCGTCATATTTATTTGTTTGCGGCCTCGTCGCGATGCCCCGAGCAACTGGCCCGAGGGCAACTTATAACGATATTTTCGTCAGCGAGATGTCTCGCGGACACTTCCTGCTGATATTCGCGCATGGTGGTACGGGGATCGGTTGACGCCGACGGGTAAGTGAGCAGGCAGTAAGCTCAGCTTAATTAATTACGGTCGGAGCGGAACGGACGAACGGAGCTGTTAATGGCCGCGGGCGAATTCGCGCGTAACGCAATGTGTTTCTTGCGACACGTTGTGGCCACGTCGAATTAAATTTAACGGCTAATTGATTTTGCCTCTCAAAATCCCTGCGGATCGGCGCCCTGCATACTAAGTTATCGAATTTCTTTCTCTCAACGCCCGCAACATTTCGAAACAAAAATAATCCTAAATTCGATAATTTAATTATACACAAGGAGATAAAGATCTTTTCCGTTGAAATAGTATAAAGTGGTTTAGAGCGTTATTGATTAAAAAATATTAGTAATTTAACGCATCAACAGATTTTACGATTTTAACACATCTTTAGCGCATCATTTTATTGCCTTGAATACAATACCGTGAATACAATTACGGTGTCACGCATGAAATTATTCTGTTTTTTTCCTCGTAATTGCAACAGTACTAAGAAAGCTTCGATAAAATTTTAATACAATATTTTTTTTTTATTTATACGCGTACAGGTGGATTTATATAACACCAATTACATATAACACTTAGATCACGTTCTAATTTAAAATTTTACTTTTTTAGAAATGATTCTTTCTTTGTGAATCTATACCACTTTTTCTTTTCTTCATTTCGTCACAAACTAATGTTCTTTGCCAATCTATCTTTTTGTCAATTAATTCTATGGAATATTCCTTCCGCGTTTAACTGTGTTTCACTGTAACTTTTAACTTGTAGCTTGAGAAATTAAATCTCCTAGTGTAGAAGCGGTGCACGTTGCTAAAGGAATCAAATCGCATTCTCTGCATTGTCACGCCTCCCAATGGGAGATTTCTCTTCCCTTTTCGCGCAATGACCATTTGTCTCGATTAGTGCCGGCCGTCTTGAAGTCTCTTCGTAAACCTGGAGACATCGATTCCTGGTAGAAAAGGTCGCGACTACCACGTCGCATCATAAGAACGCGATTTTTAAGATATTTGATTAATATTTACGCAACTCTCTCTCTACTCATATATATTAAGAAACTATACTTTCATTTTTTAATTAGTTTGGATTGTGTTGTATTATTTTACAAAATTATTTAAATGCCACATTTTTTTTCAAATCTGACCATATTAGTGGTGTAGATGTGCAAAATAATATGGATATGATTCGATTAATTCGAATTTTAAGAGTTATTAAAATGTATTTTTAGATAATCGAATGAAAGATGGATTTTTGATAACGGTTTCGTGAATCGTGCGTGGTTATGCGTTGGCAAGCGGCTCGGGGGTACCATTTTATTGCTCATCAGTTTGCTTAGTCGGTTGTAAGCCGCAATTACGCAACATCAGCATGATGGTGGTATATGATCGCCGCGGCAGGGTGAATCGATGTAAACTCGCGAGACGGCTTCCGCCGAGTCCGCTTGACGAGCGAGTATCCGCTAGAAGCAGGCAACGCACGTCCATCCGTGCGGTTAGTACTTAGCTACTGCGTTAATCCGCGGCTGCTGGAAGACGGCTGGAATTAGAGCCAGATTAAGACTCGACTCTGCCGCGTCGAGTCTTTGAATTATAAAACGCACCAGTCGAAAAACTCTGGTTTCTAAAGCTTTCGAGTCTATACAGTTTCTTTTCGTGCGATAAGTGTTATTATGATTTTATTCATTTCCACGTTTCATTTTTACGTTTTAAGTTTGTTGCTTCAACGGAATGTTTTTTCTTTTATCAAAAGAAAATGGAGAATGATGATTTTATATATTAACGAACATAATAATCCAGATTTCCGTCATGTTTATAATTAGAAAAAAAGACTCTTCTCGCAATCTTAAAAATAATATTTAATAAGTTGTTCATGCCGTGTAATCGTTGCTGTCCTATCTCTTCAGGAGTTGCATCTTATTTATCGTTAATTGCTACGTGAATTTTCTTAATTACTATACAACACGCAAATTTATTTTTCTTTTGCTCCTTGCGTCGTATCTGATAAGCGAGAGCGTCATTCAGGAAATCTTGAAGAGAGGATCTGTCGATTCTCTGGTAAGTGTTCTCTTCATCATCCGTTCTAGTACACGAAAGAGAAAGATGCGTTCTAATGCGATCTTATATCTCAACGGTATACGTTTAATGTTTCGATGCTGCGTGAGGTACATATACTTTTGTGTTTAACTTACGTAAGTCATAATCGCTTTCATTAGCGCGATGGTACCCGATGATTGCGACAAGCTCGATCGATATAAGATACTCTTACCCGTTTTACGGTTATCTCTGTGATTGAGCGCGCAATTCGGAAATTGGCAACTGACATTTAGAAAGGGGAGTCAGTTACTGCAAATGTTTGATATATATATGACTGTTTGATGAAACGATAACATCGAAAAAGCGATGTAAAAATACGATAACTATATTTTATGTAAATAGACAGGTACTATGTAGATGGTCCTCGATACATAATAAGTAACTACATTTTTAACTTAAAAAATTTTATAGATGTTTTACGCCTCATCCGTTACTTTATTATAAAATCGTCGATAAATTGATATGGCCTAATAGTGCAACACTTTTTACAGTCATGGTCTATCCTACATCGGAGACCGATACCGTTACTTCTTTATTAGCTATACGATATGAATCGCGCGGTAGATGGCCGATACAAGCCTCATGAACACGAATGCTTTTGTAAGTCGAAGACAGACATTTGTTTTATCGGCGCTACGTGACCTCCATGAAAATGCGTGGATTTTCTTGTCTTTCGAGAAGTCGCTGTATCACGCGCGTGCAAGGTGAAAAATCAAACGCCCCATTATTCTCATCGCGCTGAGCTTCCTTCCTGCATCTGAACGATGGAATCGCCCCGGGAAGTCGTTCCCCGTAACAGATGTTTCTACTTGCCGCGGGATGTTCCTTCGTCACCGTTCTTCCTGCGACATAGAAGGAAGACATCATCGTCGATACGATCTGATATTAATGTTATAGATTTGGCACATCGCCACGAATCACATACTTTGCTGGCCGGTAATCGCGATGATCTATCGGCTCGGCATCACCCGACGGTCGCGGCGAGTCTGAACGACCGTCTCGATAAATTTTCGAGGTTGCTTCCTATCTGCGCAGGGTGATAAAGGACACAGGTATGATAAGTAGGTGAATACCGGTGAGTGTTTAATCATAATCGAAAGTGGAGTGCCGGGGAACGAGTTTTCTCCAGATTGGATCTTATTCGCGTAGCAATCGAGAATTACGTCCGTAATCAAGTACCAACACTTGATCACAAGGACAGTTCGTAGATAGCGGGTTAATAAAGATGTATTGCTAATGTAATCACGCCGTGGATTATAAGCGACGACATAAATCTTACTGACTTCATCACGTTTCGCCGTTCAAAGAGATAATAAGCAATTCGATTAAGCTCTATCAATTATTGCTTATCACGCGAGTGTTCGTTTGGAACTTATTCAAGCAATTACAATTATCCTTCGAAACATCCTGAGATAAGGCTTGACCGCGAAAACGTCGCTTCTATATTATGCAATATAGAAACATTCTTCGTCTCATTTCTTATAATAATTTAGTACCGAAAGAGAATTAATGTCAGGTTTGAATTAGATTCTATAAAAAAATTTTTTTCCGATGTATGTACCGATCAGTTATTTCAAAAACGATCGCATATTTTGCGAGCGCGTTGCTGAAAGCCACATATTCGCTTCGAAGTTCGTTTCATTATACATTACGCTTACGTTTTCATCCCGCGTTTGATAAACGGCGACATAAATCCAACGAGGTGCGTTCGTTAGAACGGATCTTCTTTTATCCACGGGAGGTTGCCCTCTTCATCATCGTTCCTGGGTACAAGCGTAAAAGCCGACGGTAGGGGACGATCATATATGATTCGCCTGTAGAAGAGAAGATAGCAGAGCAATCGCGTGGGTGTTACACAGTCTCTCGTTATGGGCTTTCTACGATGTTCTCATGTAGATCGAGTCCTGTTCGCACTTTGAATTCACTCTCGAAAAACTCGCCGGTCGTTGATATTCGCAAACCGCATAAGAAATTTAATAGGAAGATTATAATATGTTATCTTTTACAAGTTTGAATTCATAAACATGATGTTGAAAAACAGTTTGTGATTTTTTTAATGTCAATGTATAAAAATTACTTGAGAATAGTTACGCAATAATTTGACTTTTTCATGACTATTTAAAAATACAAAAAAATAGTAGAATGTACAAGTACGTGAATGTGAACAATTTCGCAATGTAGTGTTTTCATGCGCAAAACCGCAGGTGTATTTCTTAAGCTGATCGATCGGTGCACGTTCCGGCGTGATGTGACGACGCGCGTCGCACGATGGTAACACGATGAAGAAGAAGAAGTGGGTCAAGCTCCCTTCCGATCGAGCAAGTTGGACGGCGAGAATTAAAAGCCGGGGACAGGCGGTACCGTTTGTCGTATCCCGCGAGTTTCGT
The DNA here is from genome assembly GCF_016802725.1 of Solenopsis invicta. NCBI lineage: Eukaryota > Metazoa > Arthropoda > Insecta > Hymenoptera > Formicidae > Solenopsis > Solenopsis invicta. Next base: position 8,262,757 of record NC_052674.1, on the reverse strand, counting down.
TGTCGTAACCGACGACGAATTGGTGATGCAAGTTGTCACTACGTTTTTACGTCCGCACGACGTATGTCCGTCGAATCCTCGTCCGTTTTATGCCGAGCACGCATTTTTTCGCGTTACACATCTGGCAAAATTAGCTGAGAACTTTCAGCTGAATCTCGATATCTGCACAGTAGAATTTAATTATTAAATCTGATAATACATATTTTTTTTTAAAGGAAAGTGAATAAAAAATAATCATAATTATTTAATTATATGATCACATTCTTACTCTAAAATATTATGATTATCGAAATTTTTTCAATGAGTTTATATTTATGAATCTATCATCTAGTTTGGTCAATTAAACAGATATATCAAAGAATAAGATAAAATATATCAAAGAAATTATTAATTGATAAAGATACCAGATGTTGTTCTATATACGTGTATTATATGGAACATAACAGGTTTAAACTAGCTTGCCAGACGGATCGAATTTTAATATACGTTTCAGGCAATTAAAGTCATCATCTAAACGATGTCACCTGCGGCGATTCTTCGTCACGTGTTTTAATGAGGACGGCTACCTGCGACGGCGCGTTCAAAACATACGTCAACAAGATTGCTACGATTCACTTTTTGTGGTACCAAATATAATAATCAATAATTTTGCTACGCAAAGGCTTCTCTGTCGTTTCGAGGAATTTTATAATAATTATGAAAAATGTTTTATTGGAATTAATTATTTCTTGGAAATAATTAACATTACATTTCATGCTCCGTAGCAATTTTATATAAAAGATTTAATAATATTATGAAAAGCTGAGACATCATATTTATTTTAAAATGTCAAAATAATGAATTTTGTACTGATATAAATAAATTAAGAGAAGACTAAAGAAATACACTATATAATATTTTTAATTTATTTAATATAAAACTCTGAAAAAAGATGCTTTAAAAGTACAATTTTTAGATTGAAATAGAAACATTTTGAGAACTACGGACAAATTTGCATTACTTAGATATAATCCAAATAATGTTTAATTCAAATTCTTATATTGTTTCGTATTAACCATGGCTTACAAAAAGAAATATCAAGTGATTTTATTTTTATATGGCATTGAATCGGTGTATTCTCGTTCATGCTGGTCTGGCAGACATTAATTGCCAGCATTAATGTAAGACGTTTCTAATCGCATGTCCATCGCGGTACGCGACGACGTAGGAACATCGAGAGTCGGGTTGTACCACAGTTTACAATTCCGGCGAGTGATAAGCGCAACTTATGCGCCGACTTTGTGGCCACCATCGGACAGAGCGGAGGCCAAGAACGCGATGCGACACGAGGATTACGTTTCTCACGAGAAAGAAGCAGCCCATCGTAGCGCGTGTGTCCGGCTACCTATTAGCAATTATCTGCATACGCGAGTGGCTTTTGGCGCGAGGAGTATATTAGAATCTCATAGTATATTCGCGAGAGGGACTCGTGAATTTTCCATCCGAGACATTAATCGTGTCAGCGTCTTCATTTTCATCGCATTATTTGTGGATTATTAATTAACTTTGTATTTGCCACACCATAGCGTAGAATACTCATTAGCAATTTTCAAATTATAATCTTATTATTTCTAACTCTCGCACGTCATTATATATTTGTTTCTTATGTCAAGTTTCCTTAATCCAGCTCCTCAAACATTTTCATTATTTTATTTTCTTTTATTCACTTTTGAAACACTTTCTGTAAACACGAAAAGTATTTATTTAGGATCTTAAAAATATTTTAGAACGGAAAATAATTCATTAAATAATAATTAAATATTGCAAAACAAAGAAATATGCAAGAAATATTTAACTTTAGTATTATAGCCAAGTAGACAAATAGAATGGTTTGTCTATAGTTTAATGAATATCGGAACAGATGTCACTTAACTGAATAGGTTCTCTCTACCTGTCTTGTTCTTCGCCGCTGCGGCAAAGCGGTAAGGAGGGGGGACCAAAGATGCTGTGCGGGCGTGGGAATATTATTCCTCCGGGGGCCACTGACCACAGTGTGCAGCGTGAGGTCCATGGGTTGTACTCGAGCCGAGTCACTGGACTCATGCTCTTTCGAGAGTCCTCTCGGGTATAAGTCGTAGAACGGCGATACAAATGCGCCTCTGTTAGAACTGCATAATCGGTGATAATAATTGCATGCTGTTTCAAAAAATGCATACATTTTCCATAAATAGTTTCCATGTCATGTAAGTTGAAATAAGAATAGCTGTTTAGGTATTGGAGAAGTTGTTTAACAAATAATCAATAAATAATGGACTATTGTTTGCTTTTTCAGATATGAAAAGGATTACAAATTAAATTTATTCAATTGTAATTGTTAAAGTGCACATACACATGTGCTGTGTAATTTGTACGAGAATCGAAATTAGAAATTAATTTTTTTTAACCGTTAGAAAATAATGATTTTTAAAGGGTCTAAAATCTAGGTTTAAAATACGAGTTATTTTTTGTAACAAAATTTAAGAGAGCAAGTATCCAATTATCTAGCTTGAAAAAAAAAGGTTTCATTCGCCGGACTACTGCCGCTAACTAATTACGGTCAATCCCCTTCTGACTAAATAACTTACAGTTGCTATTGATTATGCGGAGTCATTAATAACGAGAGTTTGGAGCCGCGATTAATGAGAATATTCAACCCGGGCACAAAAGCGACTCCTGAGAATATCAGAGACAAAAGACGGAGGTATCGGCTCGCTTCGATCGATCCGCGTGTCGCGACCTCGGTGCCCGTGAGGACCCCGGTCCGGCAGGTGCTGGCGGCGAGCCCCCGGTTCCTCTCTTCGGGCCCCCGAGGCTCCTTTCTCGTCCCCACTATCCTTGCGGCGGCGACTTGTTCGGCAGACTCGTTTGATCGCCGCCGCTCACGACTCTCCAGGTACGCCGGGACGATAATTATTATCCTTGCGTAACCGCCCTCGGGGCGAGATATCTGTGTACCCTAGGTGTATGCTCCTGGGAATAAATATGCGCCCTGCTCTTTCGCCCGCTCTTCCGACGGCCCACTTCCACCGGTGAAGATTTCATACCAGCCGAAGAAAAATTAAAAGTAACAACGTGGGCCGATGGAGTGTGCGGGGGCGAAGACACGGAGGGATGTAATAGCAAGAAAGAACGAACGAAAGGATAATAGGAGTCAAATGGCAACTTGGTTAAAAACTGACCTGGCATATCTATCCCGTTTTAATAATGAATAATAATTTGATTATCAATAATATAATAATGCGTTTTTCGTGTTGATTTAACATTGCACATCAATTAATAAGGAAATCTTCCAGAGAGAAATGGTTCACGCTGTAATTTATGGTACTGATTAACGGATTTTTTGCCTATGTAAATATAATTAACTGCGGTAAATATAATTCTTATAGCGGTCGCGTGATTGAATATAAATAAATCAATCTTAATTGGGACAACCAATAATTTTTTTATAAATTAATAGAGTTGACAAATGATATAAACTGAGATTATAAAAATATTACATATTTCATACGTAATGCATGTATTTTTTTAATTTATGATACATCTCATGCGTGAAAAATATATTTGCGTTTACACAACTGACGTTCTCTGCGAACAAAGCGAAGGATTTCACTACTTGGCAGAAAAATTAAGAGACGGAAATCGAGAGACCAGGAGAGAACGAATGAGAGGGTAATGGGGGTCAAATGATACCCGACCGAGGAACCATCTGTCTTCGACCTGCTGGATGCACCTTTCCAAAAAATAAGCATCTCGTTCTCTCTTTCTTCTTTTTTTCAGCACTCTATCTATCATACGTTATAAAGAAATGTTTGATACAAATTGATTACTTTAAGTGAGAGAGATGATAGAGAAGTAGTCGTAATAAGACAATTGCAGCACACGTGATAAGTCCAACTTAATAATCACATGAATGCGTTGAAAAAAGGTGGATGCTTTTAGTTAGTTAGTCTCAGTTAATTGATATATTATTCCTGTGAAATTGCATTAAAATAGTCACGAATCCGGAGTTGAGCGTGGCTGCTCGTGGCGCCGATGTCGCTAGATTTTCATACCGCGAGCATGCGTCCGATTATCGTTGGCAGTCCGCATTCCGAATCGTTAAGGCGATAATGTATTCGGTCGACGGGCGTATTAAGGATACTTTATTGCTTGGCGCTTAATGCGTGCGCGGCGGTCGGGTGCTCAGCGATGCGCATCCGCAGGCTCTCGAGTTTCCGCAAGAGCTGGCGCGGCAACGAGATGCGCTCCGCGTTCGCCACGAGCACGCGCGCGACCGATAAGCGGCGAAAAATTTTGACGCGCGTTAAACGCGTCGTTCCGGGTCGTCGGCCGCGGGACCGGCCGGTTTGAATTATCGGCCGATATACGCTATCACGATACGGTATTACATACGGGGAGATATACCTCCTGCGGCCCGCGCACAACTCGTAAATATCGGTCAACGTAATTTATTTATCATTACTGACAGGCTGACCGCGGCCGTTATAATTTATCGTAACGCATCAATTGCCGCTTAACGTTGGAACAATATGATACCGGGCGATTCCGTGCGGAAAGCTCGCGCGCAGCGTGTATCGTTTTGAATTATCGGCTTATCGGTGCGTTATCGGGCCCGTCGATGCGATCGCTCATCAGGGCCGCTTCCTATTAACGTTGGTGATTGTAAAACATTTATCGCGGTTTGCATCTTGATGATAGCTATTAGCTTGTTAAAATCTTTTTGCGGTGAATTATATCTTGCTCATGCGTTACATGGTACAGGTTCTAAAACTTTTTGGTTGAAAAAAAAAGCTGATACATGAACGCTAAAATCATCAAGCTTTTAAATTTTCACGACATTAAGATTTGTTTAAATTAATTTCTTCAAATTTTGGCTATTTTGACATCACTTTTCATTGAAATTGAATTTTTATAAATTAATAAGTAAGGCCAGTGAGACAAGCAAAAAACTTTTAGGTGTTCGTATAAAACATAAATTTATTAATATATTCGACACAAACGTTTTGACTCTACGGAGTCTTCTTCAGTGTGCGTATAACACTCTTACATTAATGACGCAAAACGCAAACAACTTTTTCAAGACGACATGAAGTTCGAGTATAAACAATCCGGCAGTTAAAGTCCATGGTCTACATTGACTTTATATTTTTATATTTTATTCCTGGATTTAAAAAGTCCGGACTGTGTCGTTAAGGCCGAGGGATCGCGTTAGAAAAGTCAACAAATCTTTCATGACAACCTAACATTACGACGCTAAGACGCCGCGTTACCATCTAGGAACAAAAAGCGCTAAACTGCTAATCGTGTAATTGTCCAGTTGGCAAGATGATACGCTCCCGCCTTGTCCTCCAGGAATCACGCGCGGCACGCGAACGAGAGGAAGTGACCTACCGCATATATGGATAATAAAAAGCGTTTGCACCCGTAAATACACGAGCCGCTTCCCTCTTGTACTCGTTCCGGGCATACCGGGAGCAGGGCCGTAAATTTATCAGTCGACCATCAGCCATCGTAAGCAGCGGATAATGCGCCATGCACAGCGGTTATTGCGTGCGCGTATACTGACGCGTAATTGAGCGTACGCGTCGCGAACGCATTTCTCTATAGAAGATGAATGCTGGAGGGCTGATGGTTCAAGCTCCGGTTGTGAAAGTTGCTAATATATAGAAATTTCTAAACAATAATTTGTTGATTATCAGTTCTAAACGACTTAGATATTGGCTCTTACGTTATTAAACATAGAATAATTTTCCAAATTTAACGAGCGTGAATAGATTACACTGAAAAGAATCACACGATTGTATAAAATGCCGTTCTTTTCTTTTTTTTTTTTTTAAAGAAAAGAGAAGTAGATTAGTTGGAGTAAGTAATTCATATTGTGTAATGACGACTGACACTACTTGTGACGTTATTTGCCATTGGTGATCATAATTTTGCGGATCACTCCCGTCACGAATGCACGTCGCTCGACCGAACGTGCGCGTGAATGTGGATAGATAATGCGAACCCGTTTCTCTCGAAGCCTCAGGCGTTACATTTAGATAGAAGGGACTGCCGTAGCCGCCACTTCTCTCTTGCGGTTTTTCATATCGATCGCTTTGATAAGTTCTACGGCTGCACTCTTACCGCATCGTTTGCATACAATGGTGCTTTTCATAGCTTCGGTTTGTGCTCTTCTCGCGAGGATTTAATTAGGACGCGACGAATTATCATACGCGTTTTCACAGATTATCGTCTCACATTCCCACAATACGAGTTAATAGCGGCTTCTTCCACGTGACATGCACTCGGATCGATGAATTGTCCATGATCTATGATCTTCGATCGATTGGATTGAGGCACAGAAGCACGTTGTTAGAGCCGATAAGCAATTTTCAAGCCGGCTGCACTGTGATTGAAAAGCCTGTTGTTCGTAAAATTTTTAGCTTAGAGTAAATGGTGCGTAGAAATAATTGCTTCTCTACGCAATGGCGTGTACCTGTAAAGCGACTGCAAGATATTTCTTCAATTGTGCAATTGGCGCACAGTAAAGTAACTGTTTATAGATAAGATGATTTTCTTCGGGAGATAAAAATATCAACTCGCATTATTTGTTTATTTTTATTACGCTGTCCATCCGATATTCTCTCACGATTCTGCAGGAACGACTGATCCGCACAGTCATTTAGGCTTAGGCAAACTCGCGGATCTGAATTCGATGCGTTGTGGATAAACTTGCGTATATCTATATATATCTTACCCATGTGCTCTCGAAGTGGTAACGAGATAAAATTAAGAAAAAATCGATGTAAAGCGTAATTTAAAAACAAATTTATTGTATTGTACATGGCAGAGAATGTACTAAATAATTATACAGGATTAGTTGAAAGCACTTTTATTAAATTAAAAAAAGAATTTACGAAAGAATTTTAATGTATTTTAATGATAATTTTGTTTTTCATTTGTTCTAGCATATTTTGTGACAATTTTGTTTTTTTTAAAGTAAAATATCACTGTTAATAATATTACATTTTTCTGTACTGGATGTAGCTCTCTATTATATATTTTCCATTGTTTTTTTAATTAATAAAAACTCTATTCATATTAATAATATAAGTACTATCGTAGAACATGCGCTTCGACCATTGGCTTTGGTACGTACAATAAAAATGACAAAGGTCTTCAGGGGAGAGCTAAAACACAATCGCAAGTCCGAATAGGGGCCATAGGGTTGGCAGTAAATACGCTTCCGCGTTTCGTAGGCTGTTCGTAGCTATTGACAAGAACCATAAACTGCGCGCGTACCTCCGGCGACACGTACGACGTCAGGAAGGAAGAGAGAGAGAGAGAGAAGAAAGAGAGAGACAGCGAGAGAATAAGAGAGGAAGATAATACGAGACAGCCACACGCGGGAGCCAAGCTTCTATCCTCGATAATGCGAGCCGTTCGATGCCTCGAGCGTTGTGTTTGCGATAGGAGGCCGTTCAAGGCTACCAGTTTCCTTCTCGAGTCGCCTTAGATCTCGATCCCTGCCGCGGGAACATCAATAGGAATGTCTTGATCATAGTGGGTTCCGGCGGTACAATATTGCGCGCAACAATAGTCGATCTGAACAGTCGATATTGTAAAACATAAACGAGGTGTTTCTCTCTCGGGCATAGGAGACGATTATAAAAAGTACGAAATGTACGATAAGGCAACCGGATGATGTACGGCGAATAATAAGACGATGAAATGTTAAGTAATGAACATTTTAGAATGCATCACTGAAAAACTGGCTACAATTGAAATTAAAATTGGTCAGTTTACTATCTATGACGGAAGAAATTTGTTGGAGAAAGTCCTTTAAATTCGTGGAATAACAAATTAATAATTAAGCGTACGGTAATTGTATTATCAGTAGATTAAAAATAATTAGGAGTTGAAAATAAAAATTTTTATAATTGACGAAACGTAGCTGAGTGAATCATAGCAGCGTCAACAAATCACGTGCCGCATTGGCTACAGTCTGGCTTGAACATCTGTAGAAGAGGCTGCGCCTGGTACGATAAAACACAACACAAAACGCATGATAACTATAATCTCTTTGGCCCGGTTCGGCTCAAACGCACGTGGATAATTAATTTATAGCGTCTTAACGGTACCAGAAAATTGCGACCTTGATGGTTGAATGTAACAGCCGACGAGGGAACCCCACCGTGTCTGCCACAATGCCGGCTGATGCCGGACTTATTTGTATCTTCATGCCTCACGATGATTCCGTTTCTTCGAGTTACTGGCCGACAGCCGCGGCAGTGGTAGCTCATAATAGTTTCTAATGAAAACCTTAGCCAATTACATAATGCTGGTTTCCGCGGATCTTCTTGCTCTCGTCGCCGGTGGACGATCATCTTCGCCCGAGTAGGTGCTCGCCCGGTACGAATGGTGATGTTAATAGTAACAATATTGCGTTTCTTAGAATCGCAGAAATTGCCGCGATTCCGCGTTCCGTCTTTTTGCTTTCGTCTTCCCAAGATAGTTTGGAAATTCTCCACGCGTCTATCTCTTCAGCATTATAAATCTATACATTCATATCTACAATATAAAATATTACTTTCTAAAATAATATTTTCTTGATTTCTCGCTTACGTCATTTTGTATCGAAGCGACAAATGTAAAATGAAATATTGCATCTATAAAGGAAAATTTTACTTTCTATATTTATTACTTTTTCTTATTTCACAAAAAAGTTTATTGTTTTTATTAATCATAGAACTTGCGAAGTTATAGCAAAGAGAAAACTTATCACCCTGTACATCTGTCTCTAGATTTTCCAAATCTTCCATTGGTCACGTTTCATCTTTCATTATTTTTGCCCGATTCGAAATATAGCTATATCCGCTCATCACAAGTGTAACAGGCGATAGTTTAATAGCACGAATTATTATCTTGGATATGCAATTTCATATGGGTTTGCAAGACCGGCATGGTGGTGCCCATCATCTCGGCAATGTTGTTGATGTCAGCGGCGATAGCTTGTCCATTCTCGTCCGCGCGCATCTTTCCCGACCGCGGCGGGAGCGTTCGTTTTAAGTGCACGTTGCATGTATGCACGTGTGTACGAATGTGCGAGGTACCAGCCGGTATTACACGTCCGTATTACGCGTAATGATAGACCAGGACGGTTCCCATTAACGCTCGGAGCACCCGCGTTTCTACGGCGATCGCCTTCTTCTAAATGGCCACCTAATTACACGGGATACGCCGAGGATGGAGAAGGGCGGCGGTTTCTCCTTTTACTATACACAAGGGTGAACACCGTAATATAACAATTATTCGTTTAAGAGAATATTTTAGACAATGCATTTAAAGTATCGTAATTTATTGTTAACAGTCAACATAACGTAATGTGAAACTGTAATGCATTTACAAAATGTGAATTGAGGATTACAGTTTCTACGAGCTTTTTCCTCAAGTTTTAAATATAAATGTTGAAAATGAAACTAATTATACATAGTACAATGTTAAATATGAACTAATATCTAATAAGTAAAAATATGATTAAATTTTAATTAACATTTGAAAAATTAAATTTCTACTTTTTAAAACTTTATTCTAAGCAATATTGTAGTTTAAACATCGAATATAAAATAGAAGTTTAGTTTCAACAGTAAAAAATATACTATATCACATAGTAATTTAAATTCTGATAAATAACGTGACTTAATCTTAATTCTCGTAATTCTGTTCAGCGAATGGAAGTTTAATGGACGTTTTACAAAGGCTGGTTTTTAGTGTAATCTTCTCAAGTAGGCGTAAGGTAATTCTTGGAAGTAGGATGCGCAACAAGAGGGTAAAATAGTTGAACTCGCTATTTTAACTTGGCGCAACGTGTCATTTGTGTACACGAGCAGATTGCCGGCCGAGATCTCGAGAGTCCGGGCTGTGCAACGAGTTTGCACGCTCGAATCGTGCTCGTGTCTCGCGTAGCAAAAAGGTGGCACCTTAGAAACTCAGTCAATGGTCATTAGGGAAAACGTGCGAGGCTGTTAGTGGGCACTATTGTCTTTTATGTTAAAGCGCGGCTATCGTTGCCTTAATGTCTGTCATTAATCATATATCGGCGCTTACTCGTGGCTGACCCGTTTTAAAATTAGTTACAAACCGCGGTGCAAGCCCGTCTCGTCGCGGGAAGAGATTGCGGACGTCGTTGCGTGTCTGTAAATAATGCGTATCGACATATCCACAGGTGGTGCCTCCGCATAATACGACAACGGCGTTACAACACAGTGGCTGAGGAATACTTGTTGGTGCATTCGCAATCGGTCGGTCGCATAATAAGGCTTTAAAAGAAAAATCCGCTAATAAATTTGCATCGTATTGTTTGCGATGCGAGAATCAACGCCTTTACGGCTCGTTTTCCATATTATATAACGTCGCAATGACGGAAGTGACGTGTTTATTGACTTGGTGGAGCCGAGAGATTGAAACGCGCGTAAATCGGTCTTGCGATTAAATTCCGCGGAGAAAAAAGAAAAATAGCAGGAGAATACAATGTCGATTGTTTCTTATCGCCTCGCTAGCTGACTATCGTCTTTCATTTTCATCGTCGTCATCATCATTATCGTCATTTTCTTCTAGTTATAATAATTCATCTTCATCTTCCTAGTTAGTATACCGGATTCATTATTTTCCATACCGTATGACTGGAAGCAATCTATCAAACCGTTAATTAATCAAAGCTTATTATTATGCAATGTGAAATGACAATAACATCTGAGGCTGCATCGCGCAGGTTCGTCTCTTCAATCTTCGTCTCATTTTCTTGTTCTTCGTCTCTCTCTCCCTCTCTCTTTACTTGTTTTTCTCTTTACGCTCGCATACGTTTCTGTTTCGAGTTAAATACTCTTATATTGTTTCGTTAATATTCTAAAACGTTACTTTCTGTCGTTTTTAACATTGGCTAACGAGATAAGACAGCGCGTATCTCTAATGCAAATTGTTAAAAAGAATAGTTCGAGAAGAAGCTGCGAAAAAGAATTTACACGTTTCCTTTAATTTCTTTCTTAATAACATTATTGTTTTGCTTCTCTTTTTTGTTTATTAGAGGAATGAATTTTGCGTCTCCTGTATATCAGATAGTTCGATGCATTTTGTATTATTATACATATCATGCTTGCGAAAAAAAAATTTTGCACCGCGGAGTGTTTTGCATTTAAATTGGATACCTCTGTAAATCGTTTTAGTAATAGATCGTTCGCACAATAAAACATTCGGGTAGTTGATGTTCGCGTAACGGGAGGTTCTCTCCGTCCTAATAGCCCTTAGACTATCCGCGCCGCGGGCAATACGCATTGAGCGGTCTAAACGCTATAACTTTTCCGCGAATGCCTCCGCGCGGAATAAATCGAATCATTCGCTTTTTCCCGACGCTAATAAATTACATATGCGTTACTCCTGACGCAACCGCACGCGCATTACCTGCCGCGCGAAGCGCGGCATTAACGCCTACTCGATTTTCGCGAATCCTTGCGACATTCCTCGCGCGAACGTACTTGCCACATGGCGAATGCGCGTTGATTAATCAGTATTGGCGCATCGAAACGCGGTAGCTCAGAAGACTGTGTCGGCTATTACGATCTTTCGCGCGACATCGGAATTACCTCTTCTCGCAATGAATAAAACCAACATAGCTTCGAACTGTGCGACTGGTGGGTATGCCGTGCAACTTTGCGCGACAGCATTCCTACGCTATTCGCGGAAACATATTTATGGCCTCGGCACGAGCGTTTCGTGTCTTCGACATGAATGAGCTGTCGAATCTTTATAACATACCTACGTGATCATTCATTATTCTGCGAAATATTCTATTATCGAAGTTATTTTCCTGTCTGTGCAAGAGCTGGTCACTATTTGATCGGTACTATTAATTGTTATAGAATAAAGTTTTTGACTCGCGCCGTTGACGTACGTTCTTCAACGCCTTTAAACATACGTTTCATCAATGATCCGTTTAGGACGTATCCGTTGTCGTCCATCTCTCAGAAGATGGATGACACCCGCCGTTTTACGATGTAAGCGTCGACAAGAAGTGGACAACGCTCGGCGCGGCTTTGTCACTGCTCTGATCGAGGGAAACCGGCGACTTCAGGACGAGTGTTTAGCCCGTAAAAGGCCGAGGGCTCGCGTCGCCCATGTGCGGTTCGATATGCGCCTCCACGCGCGGTGTCGTGCCCACTTGGGAGGATCCTACACCAATACTGGCATCAGGCGAGCTCCGCGTAATTCCGCGTGCAGAAAACGTACGGTGACGCGGAATAAAGATGTGGCGGGAGTCAAAATCATTTTTACCCGTAATTTTTACGTGGAATGCGCACGTGTCTCGCGCCTTTTTCACCTTTCCTCCGAGTGCGAGTCCACGCTCGCACGTGGCCGACCAGCTCTGTTAGAAATACCGCTACGCATACCTTACTCGTTTTCAATTATGTTAATTAGGCATAGATACTTATTAATTATTGTACCACTGCTTCCCATGATCATTAAATGTATATTTAGATATTGAGAGATATTGATGGTACACCATTAAAGATACGCTTCACAAATTATAGATAACTCCGTGCTGGATCATTTCTTTAGTAAACACGAGCAGCAGGGATCTTAACTTGAGAATAACTTGCGTTCCGTTACGATGGGAAAGGACGAAAGAGATGAATCGGGCTAGAATTAGCGGCGGCAGGATTTATTACGTTCGCCGCCGTGTTTATAAAACAAGCGGAGTAGCGGGGGAGGCAGCGGCGGCGGCAGCGGCTAAGAAGGAGTAAGAAAGAAATTCTCTAGAAAGGGGATACGAAAGCGGGAACGCGGCTACGAACGCGGCTACGAACGCCCGATACCATAGTGGAGCGTCAGATCGGGTGTATACGCGGAAAATGGGACTGGTTTTTATCAAGATCGCCGCCTCGCGCTTCTGCGGGGGGCTCGGCTTTATGTTTAATGCAGAGTCCATTGCAATTGCGCGGTGCGCACGTATATACGTGAAAGAGCTCATCCGTTGCGCCTTCCTAACGTTCACGGGCCTCGCATACCTGCTGGAGCACTTGGAGAGAGAACGCATTCTGAAGCAAACTTTTCTGATGCGTAGGAGCGCGTGGCGCGGACTTATAAAACCGCCTATGTAAGAGATCATAATTTTCCGATAAAAAAGATAAGAAATGAATTATACACCATAGTATCCTCAAATGGTTTATATTAAATATTGATTGTTTCTAAATGTAACTTTTTTTTATTCTTTATTACTGATATTTTTTATTAAATTTTTGAAGTAAAATCGTGCCTGTAAGATCTGCATGTAAAAGATTTCATGAGAACAATAATGAGTGCGTGTACGTGTGTGCGCGCGTACGTATGTGTGACACAGGCATCTGATATTTTCGAGAAAAGTTTTATAAAGTTTTTACCTTCCATAATTTGACGTTTCAAGATTTTTAAGAACCGGCAGAATGTATCGCGAGTTATGGCACGAGAAAGATTCAGGATTGTACGATGCGAAAAAAAGAGGGTAAAGAGAAGAATCGATCGGTACGGAGGACGCGAGAGGGCGAGAGGGCAAGAGCAACGAATGTATCGCGTACCTACACCCCTTTCGTGCCCTCCGAACACGCCTCTCTCGCGAGGAAGAACTCGCGCGGAACCGTTCGGGAGATCGGTCCGATAACAGCACGGCCCCCGTGCGGTTCTTTCGACCCGAGACGAGAGCAATACGCTCGCGCGTCCCGCTTTATTGCGGAACGCCTCGTTAATAAAGCGCCGATCCTCTTTTTCTCCGCGCGACTCGCGGTCCGCACTTTGTAACTTAGAGCAGGAAGCGAAGCGGGTGACCGAGCTTGGGATTAGTTCTGGCTATCGCATTACGTTGTTCTACTGCACTCACGCATGTGAAAAGTAGTTATATAATAACAGTCGTGAATTTTCCACTTAAAGTGTGGAGCAAACACAAAAGTTATCTTTGGTATAATCTTCAAGTTTACTTAGGATCAACTAATTTCATTTAATAACAAACCGTTGCAATTATTTCTAGATTTATCGGTTTAATGTTACTTCAATTTGAAGTATTGTACGGAGCACACTAAGAACATATTATTATTAAATACAGACAATTACAATTTTAACGAATATACGCACGACTTGGAAACTTTGTACTTTATCTTTTATTTTAATTCAATATTATTGAAGCAATGTAAATCAAGTTATTAGATATTTGTTGCTAGTTTGAAATCATACGTTCTTTCCGTGAGCCGCGTAACATCTAAGACAGGTGCAATCTGCCGAAAAGATATCGAGAGAATGAGGTAGGAAAAGTATCCTGGCGAGGGAGCAAAAGCAAGAAGGGAATAGCGAGGAGGTGGAGTAGCTGTAGGAGATGGCAACCGACCGATGGAACCACTATACCAACAAGCGAGGCGACTGGCAAAAAGTTAATGAAATAATATCAATGCGGAACGCGTATCGCGGGGGTACAAGTAGTGGGCCAACGAGTATGTAAGGCCGTTGCTCTCCTTGTCGACCCTTCTCAGGGCCTCACCTCCTTCGCTTCTTTTCATGGTTCGACGAGTTATTTCTACTTGCGAGCAAAAGAGCAGCGGACGGTTTTGCCGACGTCGCATTTCTCGTGAATGCCTTGATTTACGAATGCACTGGCGATTTTTGGCTCGTGGATCTGCAGGTGGTATTGGCGAGTATAAATCGAGCGATGTTGATCATCATGGCAGTTGTTCAATGAATAAAGTTATGTATATATTAGAGAGAAGAGTAAGTTTTAATGGATAGACCAAGATGAAGAATAAGCAAATATGACCAGAAATACAATAATTGATTTGATAAAATTATTCGATATTTTTTTAAACACATTACGACTAGTAGACTATTACGTGTAATTATTTAATGCTTCTTTAATCCAAATTTCAATTAAATTCAAATTAATAGCGGTATTTTATTCAAGACATGGATACATATATTTATTCTTTTCGGTACAAGAAAACTGTATGAAAACAAGCGAACCCTGGATAATGCAAGTTTGCGTACTTATATATCGATCATTTAATTTAATCGAATTTATTTCGATCGCATACAGGCATCCGAGTACGATAAAAAGCCCTGCCATTATGACAATGCTCTTGCTTTTTTCATCGCCGACTATTCCGCATGCAATAAATCCAGGATGCGGTCCATCGAATCGACCGATAATTACCGTAGTAAATGCGCCGCGCTCCGGAGAATGCTTCCATTCATATTCGCGGCGAAACACAAACCGGTCGGAGGAACGGTTCGGTGATCGCGGCACGGCGCGGCGTCTCGGTATACCGGATGCCTGCGTGACTACGGGGCCCGACGAGACCCAGGACCAAATGTGATTCCCAAACGAGACCGCATCGCCGCGCCGCGCTACGAGTACGAAACCGCGAAGCGGACACGTCCCGCATCCCGCTCTCGCGCCACCATCCGCGATTTATGGCGGTTCGTGCGAATTTATGTGCGCCCAGGGAGACGTGTATGGCTCCCGCGTCCCCACCCACGGCGTGTAACCGTGTGGGACCGAACCTGGCGAACCTGACCGACGCGACGTTCCCGTCCGGTTCGACCGACGATCCATCATCGTAAAAAGCGCTCCTTACCTCTCCTCGCTTCTCGTCGGTATTACACGGCTGCGAGTTGCGGGTGCGTGCGCGTCGATGATGATGATCGACCGACCGATCGATCGATCGGCCGATCGTATCGTGGATCGGAGACAGAATCGTAATGAGAATTCTGCCCTGTCCTCTCTTGCATGTGAAGTTGATAACGAAATCTTGTTCTTCAATGAATGTGTTCCAGCAGACTATCTACAGAGGTCTCAATTTTCAATCTTGGTCAACACATGTGATGTTAAAAAGCAATAATTTCAGAACAAAAACACATTTGATTGAATGGAAAGTTAATCACAAATATTAATTTAATTAAAAGAGACAAGATTGATTTTTATAATTAAAAATATTAAAATGTAAACCATAACGTAAATTATTTTCTGGTTAAGAATTTGCTGTATTTACAAATTGATATTTTTACATCTCTGATGTTTTATTGCATCTTTTGCTTCCTCTATTTTCAACTTAAAAGAAATATAATACGAATATAGATTTAAACAAATTATAATTCTGAAGTTTATAAGTTCTAAATAAATTATAGTAATTTTTAGAAAGGGAGAATCAAATCAATCGGATAAAGGTGCGTAATGTTCGCGACGGAACGAAACTTACATGCGCGATGAGGAGAAAGAGAAAAATGATTAATCGGCATTGAACTTGGCCCCTCTATGTATCCTTCATAAAATAACGTCAATCGAATGCTAATGGCGAGTAACGTGGTTTTTGTAATGGCGATAATTTGGTTCAGGTCAAAGGTCGTAATATAGAGACCTTTTCCTCTTCTCTCTCTCTCTCTTTCTCTCTTGCAGTAGCAACGATACCGCCGAAGCACTGTCTGAGAATATACGGAGTGCGAAATATATTTAGGTATCCTCTCGCAGGTGGTGTTCGTGTATCGATTATTTATTCGCCTGAGGGGCACCCGGCTCGTCCCTCCTTCTCCTGTTATCCGTGACCAACATTCGGCAGCAATTTATTTCTATCATAACGTTACCGACGAAGACAGGATTCGCGTAATATCAGATTAAGCGGCCTCATAAATTAATTAACTTTTGGACACCGCTGCTTCATAATTCTTTTTTAGTACATAAAACATAATCAAATATTCTAAAAAAAAACTTGACGAACTATCAAAATTAAGTAATTCGAGTAATATAGCTTTGCACATTATAGATATATTTCTATTTTTCAAAAATTGATTCTAATTATTTTAATTAATAATAATGAAATAACAGATGAACAAAGTATGATAAAGATGGGATATTCAGTCGAATTGTAGCATTTTGATTTATTTTAGTTATATACAAAATTTTATAATTTAACATTAATAAGTGTTTAGTATATAAATGGAATTTGTCTTTTTAATGAGATGTTAACAGCATTATCAATGTGCAGGTATTACAAAAATGTGAATAATGAATCTTGATAAATGATTCAACGTCAGGTATCGCACGAAAATTTATAGAAATGAGGTCAGTCCACGAAACGTTCCGGAAGCAAGATGTATCCGGGGCAAATTATCTCGGTATCTCGACATTCTCGTCACGCCATTCCGTTAGAAATTTTTAATTAAAGTCAATTGCGATAATGATCATTCTTTTTTATTGCGTCGGAGTTGGTTTTCGTGAGACTACGTATTATTCGTTTCCGTGTTATTTCCGACTTACTGTACATTATTCAGATCCATCTGCATATGGAAGTCTTTATATGTATAGATATACATGTATAGATATATTCAAACTAGGAAAGTTTGTGAGGTTTCCACGGTATACCTTCCCATACAGGCAGTATTGGGACGTGTTAATACGTTTGTTTTCGCATGTATCATTAATAATCTAAATAAAGCCCTCCCTTTTTTTACTCTTTTGGAATTTCTCGAGAAAACTATGTATCTCGAAATACCACGTTCTATTTCTCACAGCACGTAACAATTTACGTAGCTAAAAAAAAGAGAAAACAAATTATCAGGATAGCTATTTCATAGAAAATTTTGAATGACTTATTTAATTAGGTATTTAAATAAATAATGTACGCAGATTCTAAATAAAAAAAGTAAATGAGAATTTCCAAGTCTTTTTTTATGTAGAAAAACAAGAATATGTCGACTTCGCTTGCCAAGAGTTTGATTAATACTGAATAATCGGCCGTAGGAATTATATACAGAAGAATTAATTGTCCCCCAAGGGTAAAACGGAAGTGCGATTGCATCCGCGGTATGGTTTGCGAATCATTAAAATGTTCTGTGTACTATGTAACGATGACTATCGAGAGCCGAGAGAAGCGAAGTGCACCAATATACGAGGCATAAAATATGTATTGTATGATACAGAAGTTCACGTACTAAAAAATTTTGCTATATTTTTAAGATTAGAATATTATACGAAACATGCTCGCTTAAATATTTATTTCAGATATTTTTGATGCGGTACCAATTTTTATCTTTACCACGCGTTTTTTATAAAATACTTTGTAATACCAATTTTAAATCACTTTAGGAGTTTTGAGAATTATTATTTATATTATCGTTTGACGTTCTTATGAGTTTTATACTTGGTACACAGCTTACTTTTACAGAATTGTTTTCCACTCAGAGTTGAATAATGGTTAGAATATTTTATCATACACGTAATGCTTTTACAAAACAATTTTGTTCTTGGCAGCTCTGTACGCTGTACAGATATATCTTGCACGAGTACAGATGTCTCGTACAAGACTCTACTTTTGCATTCTAATCCAAAGAAACGAGCTTTCCTTGTAACTCGCGTGTAACCGGAAAGAGACAAGCGCGTGAACATGAGCACGGCAAGAAAACGGGAGGTCGGCGGCGTGGCGCAAGTCCTCGGTTGCACATCCGCAGCGGCGTGCAGGAATTCGCGGGCAGAGACGAGAAGGTCAGGCCTCGGGGGCAGCCCGGAAGTGCGATATATCCTCGAGGCTGTCTCGAAACCTCGCCCTGCCGTCCTCTTTCTTCTCCTACCCCCGTTTCATCTTGCAGATTCACGTCGAGGCCTCTCTCTCTCTCTTTCTTTTTCTCTCGATATCGGGGCTCGTGTGCGCGCTCTTCCGCACTTACGGACGTGACGCAGCTCGCGGAACGACGCTCAATTTGATTCGGGGTGGCCGCTGCGTTTATACGTACGCATCTCCTAACGGTACGTGCCGTGGCGGTACCGCGAGTCGAGGTAATTGGGTCCCGGTGCACTTTCGGTCCGTCTGCGGTCCCTCTCTTTCTTCGCCAACTGGATCATCGGAGGACCTCGGGGGATTCGAGAGTACGCGCGAAACAATTTATTCGGCGTTACTCTCCCATGTCGCCGGAAATGTTTTATGCGCGATAATGTATGCGTCGCACTCGTCTCTTTCTGCTTTACTTTTCCCTCGTTTTTTTCCCCTTCGTTACATTTTATATGCATAACGCGACGGATACGAGAAATGAGATCAAACGGAAATTCGCATATTATTGTAACGGATATCATTCGATTTTATGAGCTTCCGCATCGTCCTCGAAAAATTGATGATAGCCATATAAATGATACGGATATAAAAAAAATATGTGCATGAATTTTAACTGTGCGATAATTTTAATAAAAACTATTACATAGCCATTTACAATTATGTTAATATTAATTTAATTATACTAATTTCACGAGTAACTTGAATTCAGATTTATATTTCATAAAAGCTAAACTTATATTATTTTTAAAATGGACTGGTAATTACAAGTGTAATTAATCTCTAAAGTGGTTAAAATATTTTTTATTTCTGAATATGGTAAATTCATAAATATAACAAGACTGCGTGATTTGGAAAACGTTTGCACGTGACGTGCATCTCACCTACGTTTTCCATCAGGTGCATCCGGGTGAAGGAAAAATCTTGGGCCACAATACCGCTGCTTCCCGGAAGGTACACTGTGCTCGTAAGCATCGCATTAGAAAAATTGGCGGACACTGTTGTGACCGGTCATTCCACCTTTAGGAATGCGTGTCTCGCAAATTGTCGGACTGCCGTTCCGCGTTAACGCCGTCTAAAGGAATGAGTATGTCGTGGGAGTTTCTAATTTCTTCAGTCAAACTACTGGAATACTCTGGCAAAAACTATAATAGAGGAATGTCAATGCTGTGTGGAGAATGTAATCGTGTCTTTCCATTCACCGTGACGTATCTTATGTTTCGATATAATCTTCTAAATGTATATAGATTATTTTTAAATTTAGGCAACGCATTCGCGAGCTTTTTTGCGATTTTCTTTTCAGGAAATTTGCAAAAGAAAACATGACGTATAAATATACATATAATTGTTTAAAGATTTATTTCCTTTATTCCTTTTAAGAAAGGTTCACAATTTAAATTGTAAATAAGCAAAGTAACAAGATTTTTCTTTTTGACATTTATCTATTAAAATTTTAATCTTGGCCCAGAATTATGTTCTCATCACGCAAATGATATTAAAGATATCATAAATATGCAAATAACATGAAATCATACGTGATATCACGATTCGAGAATTTGAAATTAATTAATTCTTGCTAGAAAAAAATAATTACATATGTATGATGTTTGTGTTTATAAGTGACACGAAATTACTTTCAAGTCACCAGTTGATTCCTCGGGCATTCTCGTCCCTTGCCTCGACTAAGTTAAATACTATTAGTACTTTATCGCGAAAACTATCCAGATGTATTAGAGCGACGATAGATTGTAGCGTCAGTGCGTTGTAAAAACACGACACGATACTTAAGGATCGAATTCAACGATGCAATCAAAGTCGGCCTCATTACTTGGCCGGCGACTTCTATGCGTACGTGATCGCGAGAGACATGTATCTTCTGGACACTGAGCTAATAGACCGTCGGCAAGCAATTCCTGTTCGATTTCGTTGCCAATCAACAAGCGGCCGGCTATATCGGCCGGGATGTCGACGATGTTCGGCGTCATGCTAGCCGGACACCGCCGATCGTAAATCGAAGGGAGGACACGAGTGTCGCGCCGAACCGGAGTCCTCCTCGTCAGCCAATCAACGGGACGAGGCAGCCGGCGATAAGCGATAAATCACGCTGGTTTCGTTCCGACGACCGTTCCGCGCTGGAACCACGCGTGTTCCCCGAGTGTTCCCCGCAATTAGTGTCAGGCCTTCTTCCTGATCGATCGTTCCTTCGCGGATTCTTCGTGAGACGTGGCCCCCTCCTTCATTTCAGGGAGACGAAGACGCGTCGGTATCCCGGGGCGCCAATGCCACTTTTATGACGACTCTGTTCCCCGAAACCGATTTTCTCGATTGGGACACCTGCAGAAAATGAGGGGCGTTCTGCACGAGTAAGCTTGCGTAACGGTGCATAATCGCGCCGCGGAAAATCGTAGAGGCTATATAAGAAAATTAATCTTTTGAATAATAATGAAGAAAAAAATCTATAATGAATGTATCCGTATAATTAGGAGTATTATTTTGAGAAATTTGTTATTTTTTATTCAATACAACACGCCGCCGCGTATCATTAGATAATAAAAAGCAAAATGCATTCAGTTATAAAAGAAACATTATGAAATAGGCAAAGTGATTACGCAAATAACGAGATTGAGAAAAATTTTTGGAGTCATCACGTCGATTACATCTAATCCTCATAAATTTATTTTAGTAATTTAGCGCAAGAATGATTTTATAACATCATTAATATATAATATTCTATAAATTTATTATTTTCTTGTTATTTCATTAAGTCTATATTAGATTCGTAGATTAGATTCGTCCGTATAAGGACACAGCGCGAAATCGAGACGGATCGATTGCGCCGAATGAATAGGAGCGCGTGGTTAAGAAATCGATGTACTCTAGAAGCGGTAATCTCGCGCCGCCGCGCCGGGCAAAACGGTCTATCTAATTCCATATGTGGCCACACGAAATGAGAATATATCTCCGATGTGATGTATCCATCATGATCCATCCAATATGTTCCGCCCGTCACGATCCATCCGTCATGATCTACCGCACACCGCTCCGACGGAATTAGAAACTGTGGTGGCATCATTGGAAAACCGCCGCGGTCGCGATCCTGCGTATGGATCTGTCGCTAATAAAATATTGCTGGGTTCGCGATAAACCGTTTTATTAATCCGATGGCGGATATAAATCTCGCGGCTAATAAAATTAAGTTATCGTTTGATGAATTGTAATGACCGCACACGTCTTATTATGGCGTAGAAATGAATCTCGCGTAGAAATATATCTCGAAATCGATATTCTTTACATGAGAATTTGTTTACTTGAGAAAGTTTTATTTTTGTAGACATATTATAAATTCTTAAAAAAAATTTTTTTAATGCATGTATGTGTAGAGAATAAGGAATAATCCGAATATAATTATTTGAGCATTAAAATTAGTGATTATGAGGGGTAACATTTTTCTATTATGCGTAAAATGCTTTTGAATAATTTAGCTATTATTTAAAAATTGAGTATGATAAAAACTTTATACTTAGGTAGGGGATTAATTGTACACCGCGATAGAAATGTATCGTATTTCATAAGTGTTACCGATAATTCATTTTATTTTGCAAGGGACAACGATGAAATCGAGTAATAACGAAGTATTTAAAAGTGATGATGCACAAAGCTATAAAACCTGTGGAATACTTTAATGGGAGACTTTAATGCCGCTTCTGTCGCGGTCGATTCTCCGGTTTAGCCGCGAGGTTCATGACTAACGCGCACGTTGATAGGCCGTCAATTACATTGGGTCGAAACGAAACTATAATTGCGAAGATGCCGAATGATGTGGCATAGCGGGCTTATTATCAAGAAAAATAATTAATACGTTCATTTGTCGGCGCTCGCCTATTCGCCGACGCTCTCCGCAAAGATTTGCGCATTTCCGTTTCTCATTAGGGAGCACCATCTCGCGCTGAAGAACCTGCATCAACTCGAAGAAGTCAATGTGTAGCAGAGGTGCATATGCTCTATGAAATTTCTTATTTTCTTTTTCGACAAGTCCCCTTTCTCGCATTTAATATTATTATTCATCATTCGCTGTCCTATTGCACGATACAAATCAACTTTCTACGAATAGACAAGTTCTTTAAATGTCTCTTGATAACTATTATTATAGAATCTTGAATTAAAGCAGTTTTTAATCTATGATCGGGTGCTGCTAAAAAGAAATTCTTCTGCAATACAATTTTTAATGTAAAATAAATTGTTTGCTAATGTAAGCCCAGACTTTGAGCTATTTCGGTGCATTTCGAATTATGATCTCGATAATCAAAAGAACTGTAGCCTCTCTCTACCACCGCGCCCTCGGCATGTACAAGCAGAATACTTGGCCATGCAGTGCTGGATGATAGCTCGCGCTGTTTCTCTTTCTTTGCCGCCGTTTCTCGTCTCTCTTTGTCTCTTCAGTTCGTTTTCTTTTCACCACGCCGTACAACTTCACGCGTAACCAATAAAAGCGGCGGTTTCGGTAATGAGTGGTTGCATCTGCGCCCGCTCTCGCTCCGGACGTATTTACGCCCTTGGAGAGCTCCCGCACCGACGCCGATGCCGATATAGCATCGTGGCATCGTGGGTTGAATAATTTCCGCCAATCGGAAGTGAAATTTGTTGCCAGCGCATAAACGTTCTTCGAGGCGTGGTTATATCGTGCGCGTAATCGTCCCAGTTTGCATGGCGAATATATTTGTTCCGCAGCCTTGGATCACGATCGACTCCGTTTAACTAATTGGAGACCGGTGTTTCGGAAAAAAAAGAAAATAAATAATACGCAATTGAAACCGTTTTTTTAAACCGTTTTAATTAACAATTTATCAGTGCCTTCAAAGCTATTCTCAATTCTTTCTATAGAAAAAAATATTATATAAAAAAAGTTTCTCATGTTATTAAGTTTCAATTATTAAGTCTGCATTTGGAGACTTAATAATTGACAAAACTTCTTAATGATTGGCATCACTTTCGCATGCGTCTAAGAAATTCATTGAAATACACAAGCTTTGAATTGTGTTTTGAATAATTGTTGCGTGTTTAATTAAATCGATTGACGACTCATCATTAGATTCTAATTTATAAACTTGCTTTACGTGTAATTGTAATATACATTAATTAAAGAAATTAATTATCTGTAATAAGTTACATTTTTATAAAAACAATCCAAAGATTTAAAGAAATATTGATTTTTTTATGGGCTTTTAATGTAATTTTATCCAAGATTGCAATTTTTTTTCTTGAGCTAAATTTTGTTTTCATTGTTTTCGAGATTGATGGGGACATGAAATATCGGGAAGAGCGAAATAACGAAATATCATCGAACGTATAATCGACTTATGTATTATCGACAGGTATGTAATCCGATCTTCCAGTATTACTGAGGGTCTGTGCAACTTGAAGAACGTGTATCGAAGGATCGTCCTCCTCCGCAAAGCCGATATCGAATACGTCGTGGCTGCCCTTGAAGAATCTGGTGCTTCTTAAATTATCATACAAGACTGCTTTAAATCATTTTCCATGTGACTTTAAACTCGTGAAATACGGATGAAAGGATGAAAGTCCCGCGAGAAATTCGAATGCAAATTATAACGTGATCTAGCATCGATATTCTCTACGTCTCTACGGCAATGAGCGAGCAATCTATTTCTCGAGATACAATCAAATTAATGTCACGTTATTAAATCATCTATCAAGCGGGGGACAGGCTTTGGGAATCCATGCGTATCTAGCGTAATTGGATGAAATGCAAGCTCGTAATAAAACGCCATATCAGATACGTTCATTTATTATCATTACGGTATAATATTATGAATCGTTTTTCATTAAGCAGGAAATGAATTCAAAATGTTACTTTGACAACATTAGATTTGTTATTATAGACTATAACGGTAATTAAAGTAAGAGTTGCAATTATATGTTGCAAATAAATTATATAAATGGAGTAAATTGGAAATTAAAAATAAATTATAACAGTAATTGCAAGAGAATATATGGAAAATTAAAATAACTATGGTGATCGCATAATAACTCTTGAATATTTTTTTTATCATTTTTGAATATTACTAGTTGCATGATCTTTCACACATATAATATCTTTCATACATATAATAGTATCGCAATATTAACACGTTAATCTTTTCCGTAAAAGTTCGATGCTCAGAAAGAATTCAGGATATCCAAAAGGTCAGGATATGACCTCAAAGCGATTTCTGTAGTTCGATCGATCGGTGTGTATAATTGAAGGGTTCAGGTCAATAACATACTAAATTGCACGGAGCAAATTTGGGAAGCATAAATCATTGATGAAAACACACGTGCACACACGAAATTCTCTTTCTCTCTCTTTTCCCACCTTAACAACTTTTTCTTTACGTACAGTGCTATACGAGTATTTCTATAAGGAATATTAGAACCTTTTCTTGTTCAATCTCTATTAAATTTGTATATATAAATACGGCGGTGTTTACATTTATTCCCGAGGAAAATATTTGCATATTCGGATAATTTTCGTTAATACAGCTTACAGAGTATCATTGACCCACGTTCCCGAATTCATGATTGACCGTTACAAGGTCTCGGTGAGCACAGGTTACGCCTTTACAAGTATGTAACACGAACGCACCCGCCGGCACCCGGACCCCGTAAAAGAGAGAGCCGCACTACGGTTACATCTTGCGTTGCACGCGAGGGACGGATAGTTTCTCGAGCAACCGTAGCTTGCGAGAACTCATTCATGCATCTCCCCAGCCACCACTAGCTGCTTTGTATGCACATCAATGGGCCGCGCGCTTTCAATCGATTTTCTGCTGGCAATTCTCACGTAGTTCTCGGAATGTAACTTGAGGATTATTTCAAAATCGAAATTATTACCATCATTCAACATGCAATCGTTATTCTCACGTTTAAACACGTAATCTTAAAAATTTTTTATTTAAAAAAATTATCATTATCGTTATATGTGATGAATACTTATATGTATTATCTACAACGATATATGATAGATATATAAATTTGTACGATAAATATGTCTACTTTGTTACACGTACAGGAAAAATTATTTTCACATTGATTATGTTTCGTTGTTTTTTTATTATGGAATCGTGTCAATTGATCTTTTCTGTAACTCCGAGCAAGTGTACGAGGATTTATTTAAGATTTCGAATAATGAAGATTAAAACTGCCGCGGTCAATTATATTTAATTATATTTAATTTTCCAGAATTACATAGATATGATTTTAGACATCCGGTTCTTTATTTCAGAATTTTTCCAGTTCTTAATTTTTTTTTGTTTTTTCATTCTTGTACGTATAGTTGCACCATTACCTGCACGATTCCTTAAGCTGCAGTCACACGCTTGCCTGCTTAAGGAAACTTGCATGTGCATCTCGTTCTTTTTCTCTTTCAATTAATGTCCACTAATTCTCAATTAATTCGTGCTGTCTGTATTGATTATTACATATCACTTGTCACTTTAAGAGAGAATCATCCTTATAGCTAAGATCTAATCAAGTATCCAATAAAAACGAAGTCATGATTGCCTTTATATATTTGACTGTAGTATATTTCCTGACGTTCCATTGCAGATTGTTCAACTAAAGTGCCAGTCAAAGATAAGAACTAAAAAACGTTCACGTTATACTTTGATTGCTATCAAAAAATAATTTAAGAAACGATTACAATCATTGCGTCAATTGTAATATAATTACGTTAATTATTACAAACAAATATGTAGACTACTTTCTTACATTATCAAAAATCAATTCGCTGAAATTACGCGAGTTTCAATTGCCGAGTTATAAGTCGTTCAAGAGCAGATCGTTGCGAAGTGTCCCTTACAGCTGGATAATGTAACAATTATCGCTGTCGTCGACTCCTAGCGCTTACTCCCAGCGGGTGTTCCTTCGACGAATCGCGAAATCGCAATATCGCGAGGCCGAGACTGGGACCTGACGAGCGAGATAATTCATCCCTGAAAAGGTTAATCGCAGCAGGACTCGAGCTTCTTTCGCTTCCGGCGAACGGATCACAAGAGGAAGAAAAAGAGGGCGAAAAAGACGAAGCATGGGAGAAGGTGGAGAGATGAAGGAAGAGAAGAAGATAGTCCGAACTTTTCGGTATTTCGCTCACGCACGCATGCACGCGAGCGTGCACGCACGCACGCACTCGGTCGCACGCAATAAAAACGCTCCGTAAAACGCGTTCTACGAAGGAATCGTCCCAGTCGATAACTTCAATGAAAGAAGTTCCCGTTCGCTTGCATATAATCATTATTTATATATCAAACGTATTGACAGATCTGTGTTGCATCATAAGTGATCCCGAAATTCATGCGAGAGCAACACGAAAGACGAAGATGTTCGTTTCCAAAGAAGATATAAAAGGACTGACAGCAAATTTGAAGGATGAGAATACAAAATTTGGATCACGTAAGAATTATGTCAATTTTTTTGTTACATGCAAAACATATAATTAATGATTGCTGTAAGAAGGAAAGAGAATTTAAAAATCCACATAGGCCGCTTTCATTAATAATGTTGTAGCTTAATTTAAAATGAATTCTTATGCAATTTAATTTTCTATACGCGACGCATATCGGGAAGCTTATCGGAATACTGCGTGTACGCACATCGAATGAATATTGCGTGTTTCGTAAAAGGAAAAATTTTCGATCGACTTCGTGAAAGAGATCTGATATTACCGAGAGCATTATACAATTTATTGTGATAAAAATACTAATTAGAAACTAATTTATTATTATTAGGATCGGGATAACTCGATGGTGCAACGAGATCGCCTAGTATCTTGGAAAATTATCTAAGGTATACACCGGTTCAGTTTACTTCGGGATTTTGCCAGTTAATCGCGTGCGCGCAAACAGAATTCCCAGTTCTGATAATGGATACTAAGAAATTCGAGGGTTAAATTAGAGTTCATCGTAATTTAATTCTCGCGATACGTCATAGCCGCGAAAATTATCGGGTCGGCTCTCTCCGGGAGCATCGTTGCGAAAAACGCCTGCGTTATATGCAACGGCTGGGGAACCGTTATAATTTCGACGAGCCCGATCATTTCGGTGTCGTTGATACGCGAAAATGATCTTTATGTCGCTCGGCACTTAGGCAGGCGTCTTCGTGCGACGACCGCGAAATAAGTTATACCGTGTCCTTAGTTCTTGCAACATTATATTACTCGAATTATGGCAATTTGCGATAAAGAAGAAGTTATTCCGAGCAATATTTTCGCAACCGAGATTGTCGATCATCAACGCGTCAAAGCGTTCACTCGCATAAATATAACGTAAATACTTCAACGATGGAACGTGAGAGGATCGCAAGAAAGTAGCTGTTATTTTTAATACGAAGTTATTGAGATACTTCTTATGAACTTGTGAGGTGAATGTAGAAGTACCACGCACAGATGGTAAGGGACGAAAGTAATTGCCGCATCTTTATTCAGCGAAGAAGCGCGACTATTCGACAACGTTCCTTAATTGGTCATTCGCTAGTCTGTCAATTCCTCGACGTTACGCAGGAAAATCTCTTTGCGCGATACGTCTTTAAGGTCGCGGCGAGCGTTCTCGGTAGTCGCTCACCTGTTGTAATACCTATCCAGCCGCAGGTGGGCCGTGGGTGGGAGTGCTCCAGGTAAGAGACTGCAGTTTGATAAAAAGGGAGATACCCTTCCCCTCCTGTAGCACTGCTCTTCCTCAGAAAGAGAGAGGAAAAAAGGCGAGGGACAGAGAGCAGAAGAAAGAGAACAAATGAAAGAAGGAAGGAGAGAAAGAGAGAGAGAGAGAGAGAGAGAGAGAGAGAGAGAGAGAGAGAGAGAAAGATAGCCTCACTTTTACTTGCAAGAGAAGAGGAAGAGACCGAAGGGAGTCCACCAGGCTGCCAGACTGGCTGGCACGCTACGTGAGCGGCATGCACGCACATCGTCCCTTCCTTTTTCCCCGTTCCCGCATCCTCCCCATACACCATTCGTGGTCGTATTCTTCTTTCTCCGCCACTTCTGCCCTCGACTTTTTCTCCTTCGTTTACTAAAGTCCGACCACTCCTGCGTCCCGCGTCGCAACAGCGACCAGGCTTTTTACACTCGCTCATACGACAGTTTTGGCGGCTGTCTGAAAGAGAAGGGTAATTGATACTTGGTTCAACTATTAATTTTCGCAATGATTTTCGTGCTTCAAAATTCGCATTACTTGATGCATTAAAATAATTAGTGATTGCTTTAGTTAATATAAATGCTAATCAATAAATTAGATAAGTTAATCGATTTCGTAGTTGTCTCTTTGAATTTGCCATATATGCGATAATATCTGTGTGCACCAAATTAAAAATATTCCACAAGATAAAGAAGTGCAACATCGAGATTAATTAGTTTGATTTGGTGTAATGGCTAGGCATCTGCGACAGCAAATTTCGGTTATGGAAAAACTCTGCCACTATTTGACGATCCGATAATCGAGAATCAGATATTGACGTCCGTCCGCATGTCGGCGGATATGGTCGTTCAATGTTTAGTTTACGGCGGATAGGTAATAATTTGAAGCTAATGCGCGCCATCCACGCGCGCTATAATGAAAAGTCAATCATTTATTCACGAAGGTATAATCCAATCGAGCGACGGGGACTCGTTTGTGCACATTTCCGTTAAAAAAATTGCTCGTTAATAAGACGAGCTTGATTATAAAATCGATGTACTTAAGATACCCGTGCTCGATCCGGAAATCCTTCCAAGTAGAGTACTCGGGGCCGTTTGGAATTAATAATGCGCGCACGCGTGTGTGCAACCCTTGCACGCAGCTATTAATAATTATCGTTGTTATAAAAGTACTGATGATATACTCACTACCGCGACAGGCGGTACTTGTAGTCGGTCAAGGTACCACCAAACTTACAAACGGCGGCGATCCATAACCATAAATGATATCTACGAACGAGAGCGCGTGTGTTGCCCGCTCGCGTGCGTCGAAATAAATTGCGAGTCCCGCGCGTGTTCTCGTGCGCATTGCACCTGTGCACCTACGCTCCGGCGCGATACCTCGAACGCGTTCGCCGGGCACAAGTACGGAGTACTTGCCGAACAAAGTAGATAAATCGAAATGAGATATAGGATTTCCTCTTTTACCTACATATCTCTTGCGAACTCTTTTTGGAGATTTCCCTCGCGACATGCGATTGCCGCCGATTTTAAATCGTATCAATGCTCGCGATACAGATTCCCGATAACTAATAGAAATGCGTAGAGTCATGCTGACTCTAATCGATAAAAATAAGATGTACACGGTACCGATGCATTTATGCAAAATTTATGTGTTTTCACGAACGTATTTTTACGCGTTTTTTTTGTGTTGCATAGCAATAAATATAGGATCCTAAATATAGAATCAAGTTTTTAATATGTTTTCCATCTGTTTTGCTGCGGAATTTCAAACCATCTTTTACTTCAATTTGAGTTTATGTCAAATTCATTGTAGATGAGTGAATGAGGTTTTACATTATTTATTTTTTATGAAAATGTTAGTTCTTTGTATTTTCTTCTGTTTTTCGATGATAAGGAATTTATTCCTGGCTATCTTAAGAGAGTGCGCATTATTATTGTTATGAATAACGAAAAACGTTGCCTTGCTCAACAATATGAAGATAAATGAAGTATAAGAATTGAAATAAGAGTTACTACTTAGGATGCTGATGTTTCAAGAGCACCCTTCAATGCAAACGAAATAAATCACAGGTATGACTTGATAAATCCTTTCACGAGTATCGGAGCGCATGCAAATCATTCGAACGCCTAAGCTTCCGCTATAAATACACGTATGCACGTTAAATCGCCATCGCTTCGCCACGCAGACGGATCGAAATGACAATGTTGTGCCTTGGCAGCCTCCGGGTACGTTTCTTGGGCGCCATATAAATCGCGTGCAAATCGTTGCCTACCTACAACTTGTTCATCATTCATGACACGCAATAGCTACCACCTTTGCTAGATAAGCTGTGTTACCTTAGTCATAAAATTATGTCCTTTCGAAACGCAGCTCCACCAAATGCACGTAGCGCGTGACATGTCCAAGAGTAAAGGACTAACTTAATGAGATATTCAAAGTAAGTGGTAATATTGTGAAAAATAAACGAGAATAAAATCGATTTGAAATGTGCAACATATGAAATAATTAAATTTAATGTATGCCGATTAAAAAGATTTTAATGACTATTGCTATTTCGAAATAACGACGCCCAACTTGAAAAAAAAAAAACGAATGGAATCCAATTTCTACCTCGACATATATTGCACATGCCGTCTTAATGTAACTCGTAGAGTCAACCGTGGTGTGTTTTTCAAAAGCGTTTATTATCCGCTATTTGAAATAGCTATTTCATTCGGCTCTACCGAGCCGGAAAGAGTAGATAAATCGGAAGGCCGTGCACGAACGAACAGGCGATACTTCTTGGACGCGTGTACATGTAAAGCCAACCAACACGGGAACTTCAGGATCTTACATCCTTGCAGCCCATGCTCTCGGTGTATGCCATGCTGTCGCGCGACCTGCACGCGCGCATTAAATGCGATACTTATGCACGGTTAATATGCCCCGCGGCGCACCGGCACCCCGCCGCCAAGCGAATTAATTCGAGCGGCCGCGTCGATGTAATTAATAATTAGTCGAATGCTTAATTAGTAAGCGAGCATTCCGACCAATTAGATTGCACCAAGATGAAGCTGTGATTCGTCGCGCGTCCCGCTGAGAAAGAAGATTCCGCTCTTCTGGATGTCGCGGCTGAGATTCGTCTCTCCGTCGTCATCTCTTTCTCCCGTTGCCGACTAATTGCGAGATCTTGCGGTATGTAATTGGTCTCCTTTAATTAGACTCGCCCCGCGAGACTATGCTCGTTCCGGAGTGTTAATTGGATTCAAATCGAGGTATGTAAAGAGCGGGTTAATGGAATTTTTTGTTTTACTAACGATGTTTCATGAACGTACGACGACGAAAACTGTCTTAGATACTGGCTAATACAATCGTATTACATAACACACTGGTCAAGTATCATTAAAGTAAAAATACATTTTTATTAAAAATAACTTTATTACAATAGATACAATGTATTGTTTTATTTAATTGTATTCTATATATGTTTTTTATTGTATTTATTGTAATAAAGTTACTTGTAATAAAAATGTTTTAAAACACATAAACATAAACTTATATAATTTTTCTAAAGATTAATGTGAATAACTAACATTATAAATTGTAAGCTAAAAATAATATGCAATAAAATAAAACTTTATAATATAACAATTGTTTAAATTAATTAAAATTATATGATTCAATTGTTTTTGCTTTCTTTTGAATAACAAATCTATAGAGTTTTTTGATACAAATACAAAAATATTTTTATAATTTGTTAAAGAAAATATTCGTAATAACACAATGTTAGAAAAGTTACAATTACTCTCCCTAGGGATTTTTTTTTACCGCGATATTTTTCGTAGCGGCGTAAAAGTCGAATCAGCTTCTGCGTAGGCAGGTGGATCACTTGCAACCATCTCGGATGCCGAGGCGAATCCGGCAGCTCATACGCGAAAATTAGGGTAGGCCGGTGAGGAGGTGGAAGGTAAGAAAAAGCGTGGGCACTTGCGCGGCCCGCCCGATGATCTTTTGCCGGCAGCCGTAAAGAAATTCGTGAAGGAAATTCTTGCTGATGCGAGACTACAAAAAATGTACCAGAAATTTCGTCTGGAGAAAGGTACGGCATATCCAAGAATTGATACTTTTATAAATTGAGATCCAAGACATTTAAATCGCTCTTGAACAAATAATTTTTTAAATTATTTCCTTTTATTTAACTTTTAGAGAGCGGTATTTACAAAGGAATTTTTTGTTGGTATTAATGATCTTAAAAATTCGACTTTGGTCGTTAAGGCTCATCTTAAATATAAATATTACATAAAGATAATATTATATGAATTGATAAAATTGCGAATATTGTTGTTATGAACTCTTCATTTTTACAAACGCAGGCCTCCTTTTAAATTATATATATATATATATATATATATATATATATATTCTATTTTTAAGAACTTTCTTTTTACATTTATTAAATTACAAATTAATACAAAAATTAATAAGATAATTACAATTTAAGAGAAGAAAATATTGAAATTTACATGAAATTTAAAAGTAACAAAGTACTTTGAGCTAAGACACGTTCCAAGATATTTGAACACGCAGAATTTTTGCAATCCAGCTGATCTGTGATGGCCGCAGCCAAAATCTGTTTAAAAAGATGCTTGCGCGGGAATTTCGTGGCTTGTCTTAAAGTATCCTTGACGGACATGCAGAAGGGTTACTGCACCGCGAGTGAAACCAGGACCGGACGTTGGTAGCCGAAGAGTAGCCCCTGTAGTAGCCGCGGAGTGGTAGCCCAAGGCTACTAGAAGATTGCCGGCAGACAGGTGGGTGAGGCGAAAGGATGGCTGAGGTAAAAGGTAGTAGATGGTGTTGTATGCCCCTCTTACCTCCGGTCTCCTCTTCCTCCTCCTCCTTCTCCTCCTTCTTCTTCTTCTTCTTTCGGGGCCCCTTTTCTCGGAGCCCACTTAGCCGCACGCGAGCTTCCAAGTGCCCGGATAGAAGCCAAGTCCTCTTCTTTCTTTCTTTCTCTCTATCCTTTTATATATATTATATATATTTGACTTCCAGCGTACCGAGAGCATAAGAGAAGGGTGTGGAGGGCGAAAGGGAGGTAGGTGGTGATGTTAGTGGTGATGGTGAACGGCAAAGATACGAAGGAGAAAAGGTAGGAGCCCGTAGGGGAGATAAGAGGAGACGAAACGAGGCGAGGGGAGCCAATGGAGGCATTAACCATGGATTTATTCGGAGGAGAAGCCCCGAAATTGCCCGATTACAGTATTACACGCCGCGGACAGGCGGATGGTGGGAGTGGAAGACGCGGGAGGAGTGAAGACTTGCGAGGGGGCTGGGCGGAGGGGGCTCGAGGGGGCTCCAGTTGTGAAACCGACGTTGCGAGACGTAGGCGATGCACCGAGCAATCGGCCGACTCCGTGGCTCCAGCAACCGCCGGAGCCGGGGCCGTTCCTCTTTTGAGGGTGGCAATTTGCGGTAATATCGCCAACGACGAGGTAGCGCCCGTAATGGGGCCCCAGGGGCCCCACCGGTGTAACATGTAACTTAGCCCTCGCCTGCCTCGCGGCATCCGACGTTCTTTCCCCGAAGGCAGCGCGTCTTTTCGATGACAACCGCGCACGATCGGTAGTATTCGATCATGTGGTTTGATTTTGTTCTTTATTTTCTTACGCGTGTTTGCGAATAAAGATTGTAACGAAATAGACATTCTTTGTTTTTTGAGACTACAAAATTCAGCAATTTTTGAATTAAATGCCTTGAAATTATACCGTTTTAATTTTCTTCGTTTCATTTTATGCAAATCACAACTCTGCGATGTTACATATTATAGAGTGCAAAAACCCAACATGCAAAAAAATGATGTCCATTTATTTTCTAACCCTAGATCA
This sequence comes from Solenopsis invicta, assembly GCF_016802725.1. Taxonomy (NCBI): domain Eukaryota; kingdom Metazoa; phylum Arthropoda; class Insecta; order Hymenoptera; family Formicidae; genus Solenopsis; species Solenopsis invicta. The sequence goes on along the minus strand of NC_052674.1, from coordinate 8,228,596 downwards.
AAAGTGTGAATCGATCTTGACGTTAACGCGGCGAAAAACGCGCATTTGTCAAATAATCCTTTCCTCACCCCGGAGGCCAGAAACAGCCGCCGCCGCCGCAGGCAATTACTGGGACTCGCGCGCGGTACTTTAATCCGTTGTACACCGAGGCACGAGGAAAGGAATCGTTTGTTCTGCATCGTGGACTTCTGAAAGTCTCTCAACCTGTTCACGTGAGACGATATCGCAAGGCTGCCACAGCCTTGCCCTGAGCTATACGCGGTATATAAACCTCTCGTTCGAACGGGTTCTTCCTCTCTCGGTTACGGCTCTTCATCGGCTGGCGCGAGAAGTCTTACTTCGAGTCTCCTCGGTACTATCCGCACCGGGAATCGTGTATTGCATCCGCCCTCTTCGTCCTGTTCGTCGTCGACGCATACGCTCGCGGCCGCGCTTCCGCGTGTTACATTCCACGCCGCCGCAGAACTTTGACGTTTTTACTTCTGAGCTCGCCGCGCGCTCGTCCAGTTCAATCTGAGGAAGAATCATGCGAACCGGAAATTTCCAATATGATCAAAGCATTCGCGTGTAACTTGTTATATCAAGGATTATAGCGATTTTCTAGGAATTTGTTGGGTAAATTCAACCAAGCATGAATTCTCTTATAATAAAATTAATCTCATACAATTATTAAGACTGAAAATCTTTTGAAACCAATTCGCGATGTCATTACATTATTTTGTTAATCAGAAATGTCTATAGTAACTTTTTGATTTAAATGTCCTTCGATTCGTCATTATTTCTCGATAGAAATCCATAAACGTCATAATTTGATGAAAATAAAAGGCTTATGCAATTAATATCAAATATTTATGAGTTGCTACTTCATAACAAAGTTTTTTTATTACACGATGGAAAGTGAATAATGTCCTGTCATATTACGATTCCATTGTGTATAACAAAAATCAGTCATCGTTATTTATAGATTCTTGATGTTCTCATACAAGTGCCGAATTTCAGTCAGAGCATTTTCATCTTACATCCTATTTAGCTGTCGTGGCTCTCGTACGGATGCATTATATTTATTTCCTTGCTCGCGATCTTTAATTACAAGCTGCGTCCTACGCGGCTATAAACAGCCGAGTCCTCCTTCGTTGAAACGACCGCGCTTCGCTGTTATTGTCGTTGAACGTCCAGCGAGGAACGTTGCAATGTTTGTTATGCCTTCTCGTGAAAAATGACCGGACTTTGAACCCTCGCGGTAATCGGAATGATTCGTGAAGCGAGCGGTTCCATCGCGCCAAACATCCCGATTATCCGACATCCCTCGTTGGTCTCTTATGTTTTTCAAAACAGGAGCCGTTCACCGTCGGTACGATTAATCTTCGGTCAGTCGTAAGCCACGGCCGTTATCCAGCATCCGTCTGGCTTCTGGTGATGGTTGAGTGGGGTTTCGTGCCGATCCGACGTTAAGATACATCTGACCTGGCTAGATACGGATTGGATATCTGGTAGACGTCATAGACCGGCTGTTGTGCGCGCGAGACATTAGAACGTCAGTGCCGGTAGCCATTGGAAGAGATAGATGAGTTTCCGATGAACGACGCTCCCATCCCACAAACTTTTCAACGGAAGACGGTGTTCTGAGGGGATGACGGGTTGCTGCTTTGGAGCATCTATCTAAAGCATTTTAATTTACTCCTGGAAATGTGTGTATTCATATTTGTGTGAATACAGAAAATTACAAATTGAAAATTATTGTTCAAAGTAACATTAATACATACATTACTTTTTCATACGATTGCACAATTATATTTTTCATTCAATAAATATTATATTGAAATATTATTTAATTATTGTAATTGCTATAATGCACGTTAATCTAACTCTTATTTTAAAACAGTATTATCTTTTTTGCAACCATATTAGGATATATATAAATGTGTGGATTCAGAAGACTTTCTAATCATTATAACCAGCAGCTTCTGCAACGCGCTTGATTCTGACAGGGGGATATAGCGCCTGAGACCGTAGCGCGCTAGAAAGAAGAAGACGAAGAAGAAACAGAAAATGATTGATAAGCTGAGCGCGGCTGTGACGAACAAGGGCACCCGGAAAAAGCGACAGAGGGAAATTAACCGAGATGAAACGAGGACGAGCAGAGTCGGCTCGCTGACGAGGCAGAAGAGTGGTATAGTGCGCGGATGAGAGGATTGCGCTCGAGGCGAACTGCACGGGGGCTTTATGGGTAACAGGTAGTAGCTGTGTGCTTGCCGGTGAACAGCCCGCGCGCGTCTATCGGGCTCCTTTGTCATTGTCAATATTCCAAGGAGCTACAGATTATCTGGTGACTGATGGTCCATTCGCGTACCCATTGAATCTATGGTTGTTCGGCCGCGATGCGCGCGGACCTGAACCGATACAACGCTCGATTTCTTCCTCGCTCCTTGATTCCCTGATGCTTCTTACTCTTTCGTTTCTACCGCCCGTTTGTCTGTTTGGGATCTCTTTAAGCAATCCGCGCTGGTTTCTTCTTCCTCTCTTAGAGTCTTCTCTCCACTTGTCCTTTTCATGTAATCAGTATATTTTCATGCGGGGATTGTTCTTCTCTTTTTTCTCTTCTGTACTTTTCTGTCGTCGGCTATTCGCATATTTCATTTTTGTTCTTATTGTCGAACAATCTAGGAATTTCTCTCTCTTTTTCTCTTTGTCTTTCTTTTTCTCTTAGTTACCCTTGGCGCGATGCCTTCGTTTTTACCTCTTCCTACCTTTCTCTCTTCTACTATTACTGGCGCAGTATTTTGAGATTAGAGATAATGAAATTCCTTTCAAGTCCAGGAGTTATGGTGTCTGTCCGATGTAGTACACACTTCGTGCAGCATTTTTATCTTCTAAGCTGCACGCATCCGTACAGCTGAGTGACTCTGTCATGATCGATAGTGAAACAGATGATCGATACAGGATCATTAGGAGCTGGTAGAGAGCAACTCATCTTGGTTACTCAAAATTAAATAAGATTTTCTATCGTAATAAATTCTTGAGATAAAATTATTTATTTTAATGTTTTTCTTTCGAAATAGCGCATTTTTTAATTTTATTTATTTATTATGCATGGCAAAAACAATATATTGTTTATTGCAATTAAAACGAGATTTGAGAAAAATAGTGTATAAACATATTCTAAAAAAGTATTTTTAAGAATTACATACGTACACATATGCACATGTTAAATCCACTTATGGTCAATGAAGAAATGATTGCATGAATAATATCTGATGATACTGGCGGTTTAGCTGAAAGCCATTACAAACGTTTCATCAACGCCGATTCATCCCATTTCCTCCTACTATTCCACCTTCTAGCACAATTTTACCGAGACAAATCGCGAGTATAACCTACGGTGAAGAACGATGTGAACGAAAGGACGGCTGCAACAAAGTAAGAGAAGAAATCGATGTAATCCGATCAATATCTTACGAGAATATTTCTGCACCGCGGGGAGAATTTACAAGGGCAATTTACGAAGAATCGAGCGAAATCGCCGCTTAATGCCGTCACGTAGATTTCTCGCTGCCGATCTCGAAGCGCATTCGCGTTGCTCTCGGGGAAACCGATTGGTATCGGCGACGATTTGCCTTGTTTCGATGATCGCATCGAGGTTGCCCGGGATCGTGACCTTTCGATTTTGCGAATTATTACCACCGTTGCACCAACTATCGCATGCGAAAGGTTATGACTTTGGAATCGACCCTTTCAGGACCTTAACAAGATTGCTTCTGAATTCTTACATTTTTACAAAGAAAACAGACGATAACCGTGGTAACACTGGTAATACAGGTAACTGTTAGTAGCAAGGCGATTTCGACAATGGGATCTACTCGAATAGCTACTCCAACATGATATAAAAGTCTCATAATCACTATCGGATCGAGGTGCAAAGATGTGTGTTTTCCCTTCCCTTCCGTTTCATTATTTTTATCAATCAATAGCAATTGAGAAATCACACACTTGGATCAATTAACTGAGATTCTCCGTTCCGTCACGTTGTTGACTCATTTGACCAATATTAAAATATTTAGATTAATAAATATTTTAATTATAGATTAGTTTCTAATTATACTTCTTGAACACTGACAAGAGTGTTTCTGTATCCCCGCATCTTATCTTCTTCGCTTAACGGTAACCAAGAGATTACACATTTTCGATTTGCATGCAAAACAGTTTAAATGCAAAAATTGACTAAAGGTTAAATCGATTGCGGGTGATAGATTTCGACTGACCTGGTGGTCCTCGCCTTATCCGATCGATCGCGAACACGGTTATCGCTCTTCACCGGTCTGTTGCGAACGAACGGAAGGGAAAACACACGTCTTTCCGCCTGGGTTGATCCGATGGTGACGATGGGACTTTATACCATGATGGAGCGGCTGTCCAAGCCCGGTAGGTCCCACTGTCGAAATCGTCACGTCACTAACAGTTACCTGTGTTACCAGTGTTACTGGTTACCGATACGAATCTCTCCCTCTTCTTCAACCCGCCCTTCCGTTCTTTCTTTCCTTCTTCATCGCGGCGCACGCTCTCTTCTAGATCTGTATGCCAGATGACATCTTGTACCGCATAATGGGCTACGTTAGGAGAATAAATTATACGATACCAGATTATACGATATTCTCTGAGAAGACGCGAAGGCCGGATACGCGGTCCTTGTTTACAAATATATTTGTCTACGGTGACGAAATCGACGATGATACTCATCAATTAAAGAGAAATGTTGCCAGAACACTTTATCGAAAATTATACTTGAATCTTTCGTTTTGGAGCGTTTTGAAAAAGCAAAGCTACATTTGTTATTTGCCCATATTGCATGTATAGCTTTGGCGATGCGAAAAGTCTTGGTTTATCGTTAATTGTAAGTAAAATTTTTGTAAGTAATAATCGTTAATTCAAAGCCACATTCAAGTAACATTTTCCTAGATAACTTTCTTCCTTAGAACGTAAGCTATCCAGAACGAATCACATTATGAGGTGCACGCTGACAATGCATGCTCAATAAGCTGTGCGAAACATTTTTTTAAGATATGCCTACATTGTCATTACGCCATTTCCGAATGCCGAGGGCGTATTTTCCCGTGCAAGAAACTTCGGTGGCCTCGAGCAGCCACGGGCACTTGGGTTATCTGCATCGCCGTCATCATTCGGCTTCCAAGATCAGCCAAATCTGCAGGCGTGATCTCGGAGTAGGAAGAGGAAAGCTGACACGGCGCGAGCGGCTGCCTAGTCCGACAAAAAGCGAATGGCGCTCAGTGGAGATGCGCTTATAGTTTCGCGCTAGCTGACAGCTGGACAATCGCCAGGAGGGAAGAAGGCGCGCGCGGGATTATAGAAACCGAGATTACCGTGGAAACGACTCGGCTCGGATGCTTAACGGTAATTGGTAAGTGCGAGTAAATCCGCCGCGAGTGTACGCGGATACGTGCATACGTAGCGAGGTCGAATCTGTGCGAGAACTAATGAAAGTTAAGCGTCGGTCTCTGAACTATCAAGATTTTTCGCGAACGATTTGAAAACACTTGTCAAGATTTTCTTAAATCTATTACGCGCAAGTACAACAAATGAAAACATTCTTTGAAAGATATAAGAAAACTCTATCAGCCTTTATCTCGTATTTGTGATACATATTCCCGTTTTTATTTGTAAATATTAAAAAGTATAATTTTTTAGAGGAAATTTCTTATTAAAAGAACTGTTTATTTTATTACAATTCTATATTAACTAACGCTGTGATAACGTATTTTAATCGTATTAGACACATAATTTATTTACATTCTTATGTTGTACTTTGAAGTATTTGAAAACTATTAATCTTAAAAATTACCAGCCTCATTTGATATGTACCGTACTCATCATGGTTTCTCTCTCATCAAATAAATTGATGCGCTATATCCATTCACGTACCACTTTCCTCTCGTGGTGCGTAGGCAAGCAAACATCTACTGCGCTGTCGAACCATGAAAAAATCGAAACCGTCCATCTGTCGTATCGAACTTTAACCTACGCGTCTCCACTTTCTACATTCCTTCTTATGGACTGAATTATTCGCTGTGGTAAGTAGCCGGATGTCCGTTCTGCAGAAATAAGGTCTCTAATGTGGCGCTTATTGCGTGGCCTTTCTCTTCAGTGGCGCATCCTTTTCATAATAAAGACAGGGTACAGACAGGATTATAATTGATGCGGTTACTATTGAAGAGATTGTGCTATTGCATGGTGTAAATAATTTTCGAGGTTGTCAAAAAAAAAAAACCCCATTCCATTTACGTAGTGATCAATTTGAAAAGAGAAAGTCATTTTTTGTAAATATATTATTTGATTGTGTATAAACGATACGACCAACATTCGAGACATCTGTATACATACGACATACGTATTATTTATCTCGTACAAAATTCAATTATGTCCCCGACACCTTGCGGTACGAGAGTAATGAGCTTCCAACGGAAACCAGACATAAAAAAGAAGCGGGACAAGACGCGAGAAAGAAATGTCCTCCCGATTTCGTAAACTTTGACCTGTAACCAAGCTCGATTCTCGACAGTGATGCATCGCATCCTGCCGTTAGCCCGTATTCCATGGGTGAGTTTTCTTCTTCTTGCTGTTCTTCTTCTCTTCCTCCTCCTCCTCCTCCTCTTCGAGAATGGCCGCATCTTATTTTTGTTTTCCCACTTCCCTCGTCGAGTGCGTGGCGAGTGCACTGACTCATTGTCAGAAGGAGCGAGGGCTTAGTCAGTGGCTGGCATGCATGTACAGAGGAGAAGAAGAAGCAGACGAAGACGAAGAAGAACGAGAAGAAGAAGAAGAAGACGACAGCGACGACGACGAGGAAGAGACTATTACAATAGAGGGAGTCTGTCCGTCGGGGCGTAGGCGCTGCTCTTCGATTCTTTTTCTTGTCGATGCTCCTTTGGTACGCCTTTGTTGCCCTTGTTCCACTTTACTCATTTTTCTACCCACCTTTTGCCCCCTTGTCTCCGATCGGAGCTCCCGATGGCCTTTTTGCGCAAGATGCGCCGGTGGCGAGGGCGAAAATAACAGGCGCAAATGCCGAGGAAGAAAAGGAGAACCGGGTGCCATCCACGGACTGTTTACTGGCTTAGCGGATCGAAAGATCAACTAAATATAAACGGACGGTGATCGAGCTGTATCTCTTTCTCTTCCCCCAGTAGTAAATGGCCGCGATGTATTCGAGCATTCCCTCCAAGTTTTTGCGCCGATTGGTAGAACGGCAAAGATGAATTTTCGTCGAGTTATAAATTATGCGAACATTCAACACGCGTTCCTTAAATACGTTCATTGAACTTATTCAGAATTTTTTAAAGCACGTAAAAGTGCATTTTAGCGTGCGGACGCGAATAGATAAAATGCCCATGGTCTACATAAATTATTAATAGGTTTTATATTTTGGCCAACTTCTACATTTATAAATTTATTTGTTACGAAAGGAAATATATTTTTTAACAAGAAATGTAAGAGTTTATTAAATTTCAACTTATCGTGGTTTAATGTATTACGCAAAATGTTACTGTTAAAAATAATATTGCCAAAAGATTATTGGCGTGAAGATCTATTTCTGTCTATCGAAATCTGAATTAATTATTTTGCATCGTTGCGCAAGCCTCATATCCATATTTATGCGGTCGTTGACGCTTCGCGGATGCACGGCGGCCGCCGCGCCGACCAGTGTTAATAAATGCGGTTGCACTTTCCTAACGGCGCGGGCGCGCGGGTTCGCGACGGGCCGGCTTAAATCGACCGACGAAAGAATACGGATCACAGAATTATTACCTGCGTGGACCATTGTTCGCGCTCTCATTGGCATTCATGGAGTACATAGTCCCTGTACCCTATCAATGGTATAATGTCCGATGCTATTATGAGTTATCGCGCTATTGTCTGCCCAGCAGCGTATCCACTCGGCATAAAACGTCTTAATACATTTTCCGGACTGCTTTGAATAATTTGGAGAACTCTTGCGAGTTTTCGCAAGCGTGTACCTCGACCAGCGTATTTTTTTTTTTTTTACATACCTAATCCTGTTGAGCGGAAAGCTGTTGAGAATCGAAATAAGAATTTCGCTTGGATTGAATTGAGAGTGCATATTTATTTGACTGACGAGTGTTTCCGAATAATAATTTCTCGTATATCGTACGTTTGTGACTGTGTGGTAGCGGAGGACAACTTGCAAATATGCTTCGCGACTTCTCCCCACATTATTATGCGATATTTGAAGATGCTCTCAGTCAGCACCGCCGATCGTCATAATAGCGTCGCGAACAATGCGGAAATTGCCGGGCAGCAGCTACGACAGTGCGCTGTCTCGAAAAATGGACGGGAGAGAGGATCGCTTCTGGTACGAGGAACGCGGTCGTTATCTCCGGAGGATGAGAGTGGAAAAAAAGGATAAACTCGTAAATCGCCGCGATGCAGCCCCGGCCGCAGCCGGGAGCGAGGGAAGTCGCGGGAAAAATAATCACGCACGCCGCGCCGTGCGCAGTTTGGCGCACGCAACTTGCACAGGAAGGGAACTTCTTACAAACGCGCGAGCGGTTACAGTTACGCGTCGCGCGCATTTAATGCGTCTACGTGTGTGCTACGCGCCGTACGTCCCGTCGTCCCGCTGTACCCCGGGCACCGGGGACAATTGCGTTTTGCGGCAGGGGAAAGGCATATCTGCATACATGCGGCATAATACAATTTGCGATGCGTCGTACGTACACCTCGCGCGACCGCGCGGTATATATGCGACCGCTCGCCAACGCGCGCGACTACCATGTGCGCTACGCCGCATTGCGGTTCGCCGCTTGATGGAAAACGCACTTTTACCTCTCAACGCAGTATTGCGCCTCCCGACGATTCAGAGCCACCTTTCTACCTACGGTACCGCACGTGTCGAAGACCTAACACGAACGTTCTCACGCGAACGAAGATTCAAATGCGGCGATAACAGTCCGCGTCTCAACGCGCTCTTCGCGATACTACACTACAAAGTATCATCCATGCGAATTTTTCACTTAACTTCACTTAACATGTATGATCATTCTATTTATTAATTGTATTTATTGTCAAATATTATGCCGTGCGTAAAATATTCTGATTCCTGGTCCAATGCTCGAGTTGAGAACAAGTTTTAGGACTTCTTTCACGAAGAATATAAAAACAGCAAGCTACAAGTCGCGCGTTTTGATTAAATAGATCTGAATGCGGAATCGCAAAAGTTTTGAAACCGCGATCGCGCATTTCATTCTGCATGACGTAAGAAGCAAGCCGTAACATTAGCCTCGAGGTTCTCTTTCGCTGGCAATTGAGCGATGCATTTTCGGGAGATAGCTCGAGAGCTTGCATTCGCTGTTACTTATTATATTATACATGCCTTTCTCTCGCGGGAAACGCTTTGTCAGGGTGTAGCGCCAGAAACAACGGGGCTGCCTTCCGTCGGGTCGGCTTGAATTATACACGTGCAGGCTACTATTCCCATTAGGTGGTCGTTACGTCGCCGTGGAAGGTAGCTCTTCTGTATCGCCGCGATAGAGATACGTAGATCTGCCGATGGAGTGATTTATAGATAAGTAAATTGATACGTAAGTAAGTAGATAAAGAAGAGACCGGTAATAAAAGATAGGTATTTTCAGCGCTATCGAGACGGTAATGATGCAAAGCGAAACGATCGTAAGACACGGCTCTTAGCGGTATCCGACGAGATTATAAGCAAAAGGCGAGCTGCGATGCAAAGGTTCGATGCACTCGTACGTTATATTGTCTCGTTGTTGAAAGACGGGTATCGTTATGTCTTGTATAACAAATTTATTTTTATAGCGTGAAAATTTTATTCCGCATTACCTTTATTACCTACGTTATAATGGTATTTAGGACGAAACGAGTATTCGCTTACATTTTGATAGTTTGTACGCGTATAAAATTTTAGTCAGAATTTTGTTTCTTACCTAAAATTACAATCGAGAAAATAGTTATTTTATTTTGATTAAGTTTACCCTTTAGATCCTTTCGGGAACAATCGGTGGAAATTTTTAATCAAAAGAGAAGTTTGCAAGTGTCACGTTTGTCTTCAACACGAAAAGTATCATTTATTTCAACCGTGCAGCGAGCAGCGTAATCTCAATCTCAAGAAGATACCTGGGTTTCTAAGCATGTAACTTCTATAACCGTTATGTACACGTTATCTTCACCGCGTTTGTGCACGTCTAGGAAGCATCGTTTCCCAAACTTTCGAATCTTCTTTCTAAAATTTTCACTTCTCAGATAAGCAAACAAATAAGACGTATATCTTACGATATATTTCTTCGCAATGTCAAGTCATGTAACATCAGAAACTAAACAATTTCCAGAAATGGTGATTGTAGTCTCGCGGTAACAATGCAACATGATACGTCTGCGCAGATTAACCATTTAGCCATGTCCGCGTCGATAAGGAAAGCCATCGCCCCTTTCGTTCCGTCAAAATGCTGAAGGTATTTAAATGTCCGTCGGTATTCCGCGTATGTCAGACGAGTGAAGATACGCGTAGAATAAACGAGGAACGCATCATAATCTTCGGGCCGCATCGCGGATATAATTCACCGTGAAGACAACAGCGAGTTGTACGCAACCATCCCCCGCCCCTCCCCTCCCCTCCCCTCCCGTGCGATCAGGTGGATCTTTCTTCTGAGAGGCATCCTGCGGCGACTTTAACGAGACAATTGCGACTCATGGGGGAGAAGCCCTTAGGGCCGAAGTTCGACTCCTACGCGCCGTGGAAGCCAGCCGACGGAGTCGGTGGCGGCGCGGCGGCGGCGTCGCTTGAACATGTGGACCGTGGCGTGTCGCGAGCAGGCGTGTACGCAATTTGTCTCGTCCTCGGATAATTACGCCATTATGCCTACCTTCTTACCTTCCCGTCTTGTACCCTTGGCCCTCGCTTATAAAGGATCACGCTAGCCGACCGTCCACCTTCATTGCGCTCGCGGCTACGTTTTGCCCTCTCTTTCTCTCTTTCTTCTCGCCACTTATTCGTCTCGCTCTTAAGCGAAGCTTCCCTTTCCACAAAACAGTTTCTTCTCTCTTCCTCTTCCCGAATCCACCTGGTTGTTCGTCTTCGTCTGCGGTCGTCTCGGGATGCGCTATCTTAATTAATACGGGGGACACTTAATGTACCGCTGATTTATGCCATTCGTCCGCGCTGCCGGGGTCTCTCCGGGATGTTCGCCGAGAACCGCCGCGATATCGTTCGTCGCCTACCCGCTCATTCGTATTAACAGCGCGTTAATAGCCGCCGTTTAGGATTATCGCGGATCCGTCGCGCGAGTATGTCAAATGACCATTTGCATTCGTCGAACACACTATTTGTTCCTTGGTGACATTTATCTACGCAACCTACGTATGATTTTGCTCTATAGTTCTTTGATAGATTAACGAGTTAACAAGTCGTGAAATATGTCCTTTTTAGGTTTTATGCGACTGTTAAAAAGTTAAATATTTACACACACATACATACGCCTAGAATCTCTCTCTTTCATGTTCGCGTTTTCTCGCTTAATCGAATTCTTTTAAAATTTTACTTGTGTTTTATTACGCCTCGGATATTTAATTAACGTCAATTTTTCTTTATTTGTAATTTGTTATTCTATGTTTGTATCAATTTTTTTTGTTTTCAACAGGTTGTATCAAAATTTACCTATTGCTTTATATTTTGTCTTCACAAGTCACGCGATATTAATACTTTCCTTTGCATATTTTTATACAAGTTTTTCTCAATTTTTTAAAATGAGAAGGCAATATTTTAATTAGAATATTGAATGGCCTGTTTGCAAATTGAATGAATATAACTTTGATGTTAAATTCCATTGAAAAATTACACTAAGTAAGATATTGCGTCGACATATTCGATGATAGTGCATGATATAAATTCCACCTGCTCAATGCGACGGCGTCAAAGGGTTATTGAAGTACAATGGAGTGACACGTAGCCTACGATATCCCGGCAGCATTAGGCGGCAATCGCTCACAATTTTACGAGGTGTTAAAACCGGGTGCGAATCTATGAACTGATTGTGAGCTATACGAAGCGAGATCGACGTGGCACATACGCTCTCACGATGATAATATGTAAAGATCGTCGTAAAATTCGCTGCCTACGCACTAAATAGAGTCGTATAAAACCGTGCGAAGACATCTTTATTAGGGATTCCGTACGACAGTTAAAGATATCCGTAATCCCATATAAATGTTGGTCGCGTAAAATTTCGATAGGTATCGCGATTTCTCTCGATAGTCGCGTTTGCACTTTAACGACGTGACGATCTTTGAATTATGAGCAGTAAAACCATTTTTCAAAATTTAAATTATGTGCCTGATGTAACTTCACACGAACGAGGGTTGATGACCATACTAATGGGATAATTAAATATCAACAGCACCTTTCTCACTAGAAAGATATATTGTACTAGCAGAAATCGTAAAAATATTAGTGTTTCTAATTCCGTTTAATTGTATAATTATATAGAATTATACAAATTTAAGCGATACATTTAATACTATTATTGTGATATATTCCTTCAATATTGAGACATTAAATGAGCAAGAGAGAAATATTAAAAATATTTGTTTACGATAGCACACTTAAAATTTTATCTTTTCTATCAATTTAATAGAACTCATTTTATTACCATATATAAAATTTTTTTATCTATATAAACTACGGTTATAATTAACATGTGGCTGTAATTGCTACGGTATTAAGACGATTTCGAGCAAATTGTGAAATAATTAATGTTTACAAAATGCAGGATTGTTTATTTATACATTGACAATAAGGTACATATTTGACGAATAAATTATTGAGACACGCGTTATACTGTTGACCAGCACAGCGGTAGTTATTAATCTAGAAAAAGAAAAAAAATACGTTGCTTGTCGACGCAAGTTTGTCGCGGAATTAGGTGTGGTATCTCCTGTATAATTAGGGATTACCACATTTCGCCAATTACTTTGCCGTGGTTAGGCACGACCTGTGTGGCGAACTCAGCCCGGTCGGGTATCGAGCCGCCGCTGGATCAGGATTTATGGTCCGCCGTGGAAGAACAAGGTTCCTTCGTGCGAATACCTAAGACCACGCACGGAAACGTGGCATTCTCTCGAGTTGTGCGACCGGCCGGCATTCTTCCGCGCCGATAATACACATGTTGCATTGCCCTACGGTGGCGCATTAAGGGTGTCGATTTTGGCGTGAGAGGCAAAACGTGGGCTCGTCGAGAAAGCTGATCGCGTTGATGTACCGTGGATCTGATATTGCTATAAACCGTGAGTTATGATATATCCTGCGATGAACTCGAATAAGAGTTTAACGAATGGCTACTTCGAGGCATTTACTGCAGCGAGTTTCTTCCCGCTATCTTTCAGGCAGGCCGCAAATGGTGCCGTCAAAGACACTTGCATTAAATTATGCTAAAAAATGTAATGGAATTTAAAAATTTGTGCAATTACGTTTCTTTACAGCCTAATGAGTAAAGTATGATAATTTATTTTATTTAGAAGTGTTTTACATATGTAAGCTAGAGTATGCTGGAGAAGTTTTTCTTTCTTTTTCGTAGACTTTATTACGTTTATTACGATTTACATAAAAGTTAAATAAAAAGAAGTTTTCTGGAAAAGGTAGATACAAGGGAATCAAGCCGTGTATCTCGATGGTCGTATTAATTTTCGCTGACCTATCGAGGTCAAACTCCACCTGTTTCATCCACCCATGAGACGTCGGATCCCGGATCGAATTTGGTTTTGATTTCTCCGCTTTGTGCACCGGTTTGAGCGTGGGCGAGGATCCCCGCGGTTCACCAGGCTCGTCGACCTCGCCGGTTCCGAGAAGTCGAAACGTCCGGTCGTATCTCACACGAGAAAGGGGGATTTCGTGCACTTCGGGGCCTCTCTACGAATAATGTACACCGCCGTTGCTCATCGTCCAACCTCACGACCCCTGGGGATAGAGGCGATACCACGATTAGTAAATCGCGTGTTATCGCTCTCTTTCGTCCTTTCCCTTTCTCTCTCTCTCTCTCTCTCTCTCTTTCGCTCTCTTATTTTCTGTCCTTCGTTCTGTCCTGCGTTGCTTTACCATTCCGTGTATGTTTAAAATACGCCGGACTACCCGCGACAAATCGTCCCGAGATATCGATAAACCATTACTATGTATTTACGTGCGCCTCTAGATCTTCCGGCACTTCTGGATTCATAAAGTACCAGCAGCGATATTTACTCGGGCCGAGGAAAGTGGAAAACCTGTTAACGAACGATATTTGTCATTTTTGTTTCTGAATCTGTATAATTTAGTGTTTCAAGAGGAAGCTGTACGTTTAACGAAAATACGTATTATCTAGGATGTTAACAATCATTTAGATAATTAAATTGTTAGCATTTCGTTATGTCAATTTTAATTTATTTAGGATTCTGTTTTTATGTAAAATATAAAACACAATAATATTTATCGGAAAACATTTAAAAAAATACTAAAATTGCGATAAAAATATGCAATCAACATTTGATTAAGAAATATAAAATTTTGATTTGCTGAGAAACTAAAGTGCTTGTAAGCTTATACTTGTGTCTCCCGCTGTTCGTCCTTCTGGATGGGTCTCATCTTCGGGGACATTCGTCCGCCGCGACACGGTCGTCTCGATTAGTATACGCCGAAGAGACGGACAATCAGAATCTTATTTATCCACAATACAGCCAATCAATGGGCGTTAATTATTGTCGACGTCGAGGCCGTTCAGCTCGTTATATCGATGATAAATCAGCGACTCGGTATCGGAAAGTCGTCATCTTTATTTTGCATTATGTAAAATTGCATGTTTGCGCTCTTTTATTCGTGATTCGAGTAACGAAGACATGAATGAAAGCGAATATATTCCTTTTTCTGAATTATGTTACATTTCTACGAATCCGATACTTCATGTATCAAAGAAATTTTAATTAAATTGGATTATGAAATTTTTGGAATTTTTTTAGTAATATATTAGGCTGTAATTTTCTTCGTCATAAATAATAATCTTTTATTTAATATTTTTACTGTTTCAGTTCTTTGAAATCACGTATTATTGTAAAAAAAATATGATGTTACTCCTCGTATACTGAGTGCAGTGCAAAATATTTGACATAGTGTTTTAAATATCAAAAATATTTGACATCATCGTTGTTACATTGCCATGAGAATCCGGAATCAATTAAGAATGCGTTTCTTGGGATTTTTGCTTCACGTGTATGGGCAACATGTTCGAAAAATTAATCAGCAGTTTCCTAAACCCGATGCAATGATTATCAAAAAGGAGAGAGATCGAGGAAACACAGTTTGCGCAGCCGCGTATCTCGTAAATAGACACGTTTACTCGGACAGACCTTATTATTTGCCAAAGCCCCTTATTAAAGGCTTTAAAGATCGGCGAGCACGCACTAAACCACTGCCTCTGAACTGTTCGCGCGATTATCGTTTCGTCCTGCAGCCGAGAGTGAAACACCTGATTCTATGGCGAAATTCAGAGGCACCGAGCAAAATCCTCGGACGTAAACGATCGATCTTAGGTATCCTAAAGTACATACAGGCAATTACATTAATTGAATATCAACGGACGATGGATTTATCGGGGCACGATGCGGATATATCCGCATCGAGCGTATTATAAATAGCTGAGAAACGTCACGGCCAAATGGATTTTAACGCGTTCGATCTTTCAATTATACGAAAGTATTTTTACCGCGTTGCGGGATAGCTATACTTATTGCGTTTATTATATGTAGCAGAAGCTTTCAATTTAATAAAACTGGCAATTGTCAAGTTGTGGAACATAATCTTATATATTTTAATTTCATTTTCTTAATGTATAAATGTTTAATAATTATTATTTTATTATTTTTGCTAATATTGAAAGTGTTAATATATATTAAAAAAGTATTAAAAAAGCAAGTAAATTACTTCATATATTCTGCGTACCTGTAATATCATACGTGATACATAAATCAGTATATATTTAAATTTTGAAAGCGACATTTATATATTTCTTGTAATTAAAGATCTTATATATCGGTTTATAGAAGAGATAAATAGGTTTATATCATTAACGATATAGATCTATGTAACAGAAAATATGAGTGATATAAAAAATTATATAAAATTACTTATGAAATACGCTACACAATTACGATAATGTTTAAAAAAATCGCTTTAATGATTTCCGTCCACGAGGGTACCTTAAGTAAATGCAGCGTGGAGGAAGCGGCATTCCGCGTCATTAATCGCAGCTTACAATAATGGAAGTATCCATATATTAAATAGATGGTTGAGATACTGATTGAACTGCAACTTGGATAAGAGATTGATATCGAAAAGGAGGTCCATTGACATTTACCACGGACAGATCATACCCGGAAGGAGAGCCGTTTCGTTTAGTTTAATATGGATGAGCAGTGTATTCCGTCCTCGATGGATGGATTTATGTCGGTGAGCTACATTGAAATTACAATCAGCGTACATCATTCTCGAGTTTGGTGGAGATCGCCGCAGTTCCAAATTGGAACACCCACGCCGCTGATAAATTTCGTTTCCGTTGCACATCTCTGACGTTTGCGCTAAGCAAAATTCTATAATATATAAATTGAGTTTTATATAAATATTCCTTAATCTGGGAGAATTTAAAAACCGTAAGATGTAGGATACATTTAAATATAGTGTATGCGGATTTAGAAGCGGCGGAGTCTACTTATAAAAAGAGTCAAGTATTTCTGTGCGAATCTGCTTTATCCGTCACGCGTCGTATATTATTTTTAAAACTATTCACTATTAAGTTATGCTTTGAAATAGAATCGCATTTTATAGATGTACTCTTATTACGATTATAGTTAGAAAGTAGATCTTTTCGACAATCGGCAATTAAGGTGATCGGTATGCGTGCAAGAAAATACCTCACGGAAGACATTCCTCGTGTTCATGGACGCCTTATTAGGGTGAGAAGCGAGGGTGAGGCTTCTGATAGGTGGAGTGTCGTTGCAATCCAGGCAGGTAGGCGCCAACAATGCCGAGAGACTGTCAAGAGGAGAAAACCGTCGACACCGCGTTAACGACTTGCTGCCATGTAGGGCCGCGACGCCATTTCTCGCGCTAAGGTAAAAGCCTCTCGAGTTATCTTGAGAGAAGGATAGCTAGAGGACGAGGAAGGGGAACAGACGCGACGAGGACGCAAATAGAGGAAAGGAAAGAAAAGGGATCCTATGAAGCTCCAGCCCCGGCATTCATTGCTTCGGCATGCAAAACGGGCGTTGCCGCTTTCGCGAAAGACAGAACTGTAGGCTCGCGCAAAAAGACGTACTTAACTTTAACAGAGTAAGAATGAAGAGGCAAATAATCTTACTTCTTTCCCAAATTTTATTATTGAGAATATTTATGGGTGCTTTTGCTTTCACTAATTCTTTAATTAGTATGTGCATTTTTAAAGAAATAAGAAATTCCGGAATCCAACTATTATTACAAATACGTACGTCAATTCCTATTCTTTAATATTTTGTTTTATGCCCTCATAACTGCACGTTAATATTATATAAAATTAAATCTAAAATATACAACGCAAACGTTGAGAATTCGCATATTAACATTTCTTCTGGAATTCTACAAAATTCACGTATATTCACTGGAATTTACTGTAGTATTAATCTCCATTATACACTGTAGGACATCCGACGCCAGTGAGGATGCTCGGCGGACAAGTGCATCCTTCGAACATCGCTTACTCACGCAGGCGCACGCAACCGGAACTTGGAACTATTCCCCGACTGAGCTTCAGTACTCAGTGTCTCATAAGTCTCCATTTACAAGACCACGGGATCGCCAGTAAGTATTAAGCATCATCTTCGGTTAAGCAACCAAGTTTCCACGATTAGACATTAAAGAGGGAAGGGGAGGAGATGGTTATCTCCGGTATCGGATCGATCCTTTTGCGCTCGCGGTATACATTACGCGTAGCACGTGGGAGACGCGATGCACCACCATGTGCATCGATGTTGATAAATATCGGTATGGCGTGTGCTCGCAGTCAGTTGTGCATACACTTGTTGGGCCCTGGGTTCGGGTATGTATTTACTTAGTATGTCTGAGTGTATAATCGCAACTCTCTCGCTTATGCGCGCTTACGCGATCTTGAAAAGATTTCCGGAAAGCCCGCCGGATGTTATTTCTCGTGCGTATGTTTATCAGCAAGTTATAATTTGTTTAGTCGCGTGCAGTTATTATGCGCGGTGTGCGTGTCTAGACACACGGGTCCATAGAATCTCGACGGAGAAGCTAACCGAAGGGAGCGAATGCGCGAACTTTCGCGGCGCATAAGCGAAATCGAGACCGTTTGTACCAAAATTTGTCATTATATCGGTAGTTACGGATGCGAGGCTGCACGCGCGGCTAAGATTCTCATACGAATGACATAAATCGAGAGCTGCTCTATTCTTACCGAAATATCTTACCATCATAAAACCATGTTTACATCATTTATATTGTTCTCGATTAGCATAGCCTATGAAATTGACAGGGATTTTTTATTATTATTAACACAAATCTTATTTAACAATCTTTTTTTAAACAATTTATTATAAGTATTTGTTATGATATCAGAATGAGATTATCGCAACGATTATGGTATCATGCTGTTTGTAATTTATAATATTTATTAACCGTTTAATTAATATTATAATTTTATCTCCTTTGATTTTTATTTTATATTTGAGACGTTTTGTAATTATCTCTAAGCGTTAGATAAATATTCCGTAACAAGTATTCTAGACAATAATGCAGATGTGTCTCGCGTTCTTGTAGTCTGTAAGATTATGAATGCGCTGCAGTTTTATGGTGCAGCAGCTGGTTTGGAACAGAGGCAAATGGAAACTGTTTTCCTAGAAGGTGGTGTTTCAGGCGCGAGTAATAAGCCGTTCCTGCAGCTATCGGTTTCAATTTAATTAACGGTCGCCCGTACGCCGTAAGTCGCTAATTGCAAGGTACGAGGTGGCCAGGAGTGCCGCGTCGGAGACACGAAGGGCGGATCGTTGAAAAGGATCGTCGATCGATCTTCCCAACGCTCGCGACTCCCTTTTTCGAGGACGCACCTTTTACCGGTCTCCCGCTCTTCTTTACGACGACGTTCCACCGACGAGTCTTTGAAAAGGACAACCTCGCTCGTTCTGGTGCGCTCTCAGGTCCACTGTGGTCAATAATTGGAACCGGGAAGATAACAGTGATCGGCCGATGAATTACGCCAACGCCAACACGCAGGAAATAGTTATTGGATCGTTAGCATTGCCAGAAAGGACAATGACGTAACTCTCCGAAGCGAAAATTTTAAAAAACATCAGCAAAATTATTATTTAAGTATTACTTAAAATAACCGTTTTTCATGTTGGAACTGTTTAAATAAATATTAATAGCATTATACTAATATTGTACATTTATCGTAAAAATAAGCTTTAGTTGCATATTACATTTAATTACAATTTAATTTCAATATAATATTTTCCAGAAACGTATGCTTATAACGATATTTCTTGAAGAGAAATTTAGATTTTTAATTTTATGATAATATAATGATTTAACATTTAACATTTAAAAATAATATGTATGTTATTTTTTTGTGATAATTATACATTGTTACTTGCGCATCAAGTTATCTCTTCTATCTTTTCTATACGCAGTAATAACAAATAGAACAATTATGTAGTGATGATTTGAGTCATATTTGATACAATATTCTTATTGTTCCCTCAACATCGCTTTTTCTCTTTTTCTTTCCAGCGCTACATAAATTTATACATTAACCGCGTGTGGTTCTGTTCGTCTGCAAGCGTGTACACTCGTACATACATCGTGCCTGCAACGCAAGCTGTAAGGCTAGTGCGAATAGGAGGACGAGGTAGAGAGAAAAGAGCCTCGTAAATTACGACAATCTGAAGGCGCAGCCACGTAACCGAGAGCAAAGAAAGAGGGGAGAATGAAAAGGAAGAAGAGCCGATAGTAATGAACGAAGTAATGAATTTTGCTAAACGCCACTTCTATATGTGTAGACCTCGTAAACGTAGAGACTTACGCATGTGGTCGCGATCGCACTCTTACTTCCGGTCTCGAACCCTTGCGTTAACATCTTTTTATTCTGAATATGCTTATGCGCGTCGATCATATCTATTAATCCAGTCTGAATTCGACTTGAAATATTGTAATGCTATAAATTATGTAATCATTGCAAATACGAAGACTACAGGGTGCTAATAAAGACTGCCGATTCATCCATACTAATTAGTCGATCGATTACACGTTGCGCGACAGATGTCGGTTCGATTGGACGTCGTATCGTTTGGAAAGCCAGCTGCCACTTGCGCGTGCCTTCCGTTATAATAATAATGGAGATAGAGCTTATCACGATGAAGGAAGAGCAAATTAACGTTTGAGATTTACATGCTGGAATTCTAGGCTCTGTATCTAAGCTATAAAAACGAGTTTTTTAATGACACTGAAGCTAATAATTATTTAAGCCTACTTTACACGATCTATAATTCATGATAGAATTAGAGACCGAATTCTATTAGAAATTTATTTTTATATCACTACTAAAATATTAATTTTGCATGATACTGAAAATCTTTAAAGTCTTAATTATAAGTTAGTACGGGATAATAAGAAAGTCTGTCTCCCGCAGAAACATAATGCATCGTATAACTGTATTAACCATTCTATAGCCAATTCAGAATAGAATTCCAAATGATAAAACTAATTTAGGACGATTCGTCGTTGAACGAATGAGGTTAGCAGGTAAGAATCGATAGTAATAAGATATAAAGCAAGAATAGTATAAATTCCAAATTTCTTCTCTTTAATAATTGCGAGCGTTATGGCTTATCTTAACTCAAACATTCAAACACACCGACAATACCCCTGCATAATTAATGCATGCGCTGAATTTTGACTTGTCGAGAAATTCAATAATTTTATAAATTATTCAATTATACTAGCATTATAAATTCATTCGTAGGAATCTCGTAAAACGACGAGGCTCTCTTTCGAGAGACCGCCGTTTCCTGCCAGGTCGTCGTTCGCAATACTCTTCTGCCTTCGTCGTTTTATACCTATTGACCACCTGCAGGTATGCGTTCCGGGATTGATATACTACTGTGCTGGAAATATCATAAACCACGGAACCGTTGCGATAACAAAACAAAGCATCGACACATAACAACGCTTTAGCGCGACGAAATAGAATCCGTCACGTCATTATCTTTATACGACTGCGTTGGATGTTATATTTAACATTTGATAGAAATATTAGATTAGTTTTCGTCTCTGTGCCATTAAAGAAAAGCCAGCTTTTAATTTATTACGTGTTTTGTAGCTTTTGGTAAACGTTCTATAAAGTTAAAACGGTAAACGAAACAATTAATTCAATGAGAATTTCCTAGAGGTAGTTAATTCAGAAATACACCAATTCAATTAGTTCTTAGTAAAGATTGATTTCTAAATACTGTAATGTTTCGTGTGGTTGTCCAAATCTGAAAAATCCTCTAATTGTTTTGTTCACTTATAACGTTACTGAATGGCATAATTTTACTCATCGTAAAATATATTCTTAATAGTTCTGGTAGCTGCAGGACTGCTTGTACAAGCTAAAAAATCAAACTCTTTTTAGTACGTCTCTAATTCTCAACACTCACGTGCTTGATTTACACTACTCAAGACGGTTTCTTCATACAGAACTATTATATTACGTAAGTTTAAAGCCTATATTTAATGTCAGCTGCGTGCCATCAAAACGACATCCGCGTACTATTCGTATCGCCTGCGACGTGGATTGTGCGAGTGCCAGCAGCCCCCGGGGTGAAAAACTGACGATAAATCGGCGCTCTCTGCCAACGGGTTATTGGATACGCGTTTCAGTTGCTGACGTACAAGTCGGCGCAATGACAGTCCACACGAATTTAGGAACGGCCACGCGAAACCTACATTATGCGTTATTTATCACGACAGATATATCGCCGATGAGAACGGTCGAGCCGTAATTCCTCGCCGAACGCGCGCATTCGTGCAACGCGGGTGGGTGTAGCTGCACCAAAGGAAAATGCCAGTGAAAGTCTATCCAGACGATCGCTCCTACGACGACTCTCGTCCCACGTGTCGTGCCGCGCTGGGACGACAATCGCTTCCTGATGAAGCGAACGAACCATTTGATGCAGCGCACGCGGGCGGCGGCGCTCGGGTCCGCGCAGTCGTAACAATATATAATAGTTATCGTAATAATCCCGTAATACGTGCTCGCTATTTTATGCCCCACTATATCATCGGCTATAGTTATCTAGCTTAATAGCGGATTTTATTCTCTCCTCGCGATCGCGTTCAATAACCGTTCCTCCAGCGAGCCGCAAACGTTGCGACAGCGCTATCATTCAGGGGCGCCGTATTAACATAATGACACCGCGACATAATTACAACATGTTAAGATTGCAATAATTCAGGTGCGAAAAATGCACTTGCGAACCGTGGGGTGCGCGAACACGACGCATAGGACGGTACGGATTATTGCTTTCTTTCACATTAATCTACTGAGATCACAGGTTATAGCAACGAAGCTGGTCAAAGGAATGTCAGAGCCTTATATTTCACTCTTAATGTCCAATCGTTATGTTTATAACGTGATGTATGTACCAGTAAATTATTAGTTTAGAAATATTGCTGAATGTTCTTTTCTAAGTCACGTTATTATTTTATACATATATATTTACTTGTTGAAAATTAACTAGTACTACTGACTTTTTACATAAAAATGTACTATTTAAAGTTAAGTAGGTTAATTATGAAAAAGAATGAAGAATTAATAATAATAATTGCCTTCAGCAAATGATCATTTTAGATACTGAAGTTATAATAGTTACTGAAGCTACTATAGCTTCACTCGAAACTAATTACATATGTATATGAAATAGTAGAATAATGTTCTTCTTTTTAGCTATTTAAATATATTATTAAATATATTACGTAGCCTTAGAACTAAACAGAATACTTTCTAAATCGAAATCAGTATGTTATTTACTGAAAGACAATAAACAGTCTGATATCAGTAGTATACTCGTAACTTTCTCAGTGAGAGTACTCCCCTTTTAGATGGAATCACTGAAAGACAGTGAATAATCACCGATGATCACAGTTATAAGAATAGCATAGCAAATCATTAAGATATCACTGATTCAGATTTAGAGAGTATAATAGTTATATATTGGACTATTCTGCTGGGGATCATTCTACGTCCAATCAGTTTGATGCTGTCGCAAATTTCGAGCCACCTCTGAGAAGAATCAGTATTACACAGGCATTTGTATGCGCGCGCGTGCGATAGGTCGCGAACTATAAATAGTCGGTTGGTAGTAGGTGCAACAAAGGGATGCCAGGAAGCCGGAGAGCCGTGCCCATACAAGACCGGTCGCGAGTTTTCGCGTGTGCGCGCACCGTGTTGCACGCGCGCGCGCCGCTCACGCCCGCGATTATCTTCCGCGCGCGGAGCCTGGCGCGGAGGCTCGCGCTTCCAGGCAACTGCCTGCTGGATGCTTCGTGGGCAGGCAGTCAAGGTGGGCAGGGTCAGGAATTCCTAGGCGTGCGAGAGTGTCTGGCACACATCGCCGTGCATCGCTTGCAGCCCGGAAACCTGGCAAGAGGTTCTTTCGAGGCCGTTCGCCGAGACTCGCAAGGACGTTGCCGCTCGTCGAAGAGGATATTCTTGCGAAGCGGAGTATCCACCTGGTGTATCGCCGTGATTAGCGGTTATTCTAGCATTAGTATTTGCGTAAATGCTCAGTTTCCCTCGTGTATCGTCGTTCCGCAATGGGTCGGACTGTTGATACGCTCTCCACGAACAATTGAAAATCTTATTTCATCATCCTTAATTGTAACTGTCAGATTAATACGATTTATTTGAATAAAAATACTTTTCCTGTCGTCTCTTTTTTTCTCGAATCGCTTTCTCGAATCCGCCGCGTGCGCACCGTTGGCAATAAATACTCGCAGGTAACATAATTCTTTGGAAGGACACCATGCGTCATGCTAGATTGGTATCGGAGACGCGTTATCGCTCGACGCGATTTTACAGTAAATATTTTACTCGTGTATCTAAAAGGGACCCGACAACTCTTCCGCCGGTCCGGTTGTGTGGTACCTTAAAATATATCTACCAGACAAAATAAATTTTATTCACGTGTTAGTAGATTTTAAAATCCGAGGGAAGAGAAATTTTTAGGAGATTCAAGAAAACGTTAAGTGATTTTCCGAAACTGCTTTTTTTAAGAAAGTTATGGGACTGCTCTTTAGATAAGAACTTGTTACTTAAATAGTTATACTCACACAAGTGAGTATATTCTAATTCACGTTATTCGCGTATCTTTTTACGTTGAAACGAACGCCAATTTGATCGATCTTGTTTACATTTTATACCTTGATTAATTTAATAGTATCTTTAAAAATAGCCTTGTAGAATTTAACAATAATCAATTTTATTTTTCTTTTCACGAACCAATAGAAACGTTTCAGAAATTAAAAAAAAAAAAAACAAAAAAATTGTACCGCAAATTGTCCCAAAAGATATCAAGCAGATATGTAATTGTTGCAGACCAGGATTAATCGCGTATCAAGTTTCGGTGGTAGCCGAATGTTCCCTCGGAATGGAATTTCTGGAGAGTCTGTTTGTACCCCGGCGAATCGGCGGGATGGCAAAGGGCTGCCCTCGACTTGGCGAAAGAGGTAACCGCCGTTCGACGGCATGTTTTTCCAAGGTACGCGGAGCCGCGGTCACAAAAGCCGACGTCAGTTCCTCCGATAGAGAGATTCCATTGGGCCCTCTGCCGGCTTGGATCCCGCTGCCGGCTGCCGGCAGCAATATCGACGAACAACGATCTATCCAATTAGTAACCATCGCGAGTACCCATTAGCCCCAAACGAACTATCAGCCAATCTGCTGCCGGTTTCAGGCACATTTCACTACCATGCGTTCGTCAACGAAAATGCACACTGCTGCTTTATTACATCACTGAATAATGTGACACTGAAATTTTGTCTTAATCATTAGTACGTGATCATCCATTGGTATAGATTTTGATCTGCTTGTATAAATTACATAAATTAAGACCTGAGGCTAAACGATAACTCTGTTGAATATTTCATGTAAACGTTTTATAGCTGAGTTATATGAAAAGCTTATATATCGCATAATGTGATCATTACTAACAATAATTCTTTTTTGCTTTAATAGGATGAATGTGTGTTAATTAAAATAATATTTTGCTTTATAAAAATCTTGATATTATGATACGGCTTTATTATTGCATTTTAGGGAAGGAAACTGTGAGGAAATTTGTTTCTTTATAGTTAATACAAATAAATAGATAAAGTGTACGAATCAAGATTTTAATTCAAATTGAATTGATAGTCCAAATTTTTCGAATCGAATCGAATCATTGAAACGTACCTTTTAATTAATAACATAATTATTGTTGGATATTATAGAATTTTTATGTAGATAAAAAAAGATTTCTATGTAAGGAACACAATATTGATTTTGTAATATTTTATCTGACTTGATTCGATTCGTATTCGAATAATTTGCACATCTATGAGTAAACTCCAATTGTTTGTACATGCAAAAATTTCATTTTTGCATGTACAAACGTCACAGTTTCAGCATTAATTCTCGATCGACATAGCAGAAGAGTGCTTCCCAACGCAGGCTCTTTTCGCCGATGCATCCGTTAGTCTCTTGCCTCGCCAGATTGTTGACCGTGATTGCAATTAGTAACCCGGCAGGGGCCCTGTGTGCCTTGGAAAGCCTCCAGTCTTCCGACCCCTTCTACCCTTCGGCAGCTAATACCGTAACGAGTAGCAGCGTTCTTTCCGGCTCTCACCGCCCCCGAGCACGTCAACCGGCTACGCATGAGCACGAGAAGTCGAAGGAGTCGACGAGGACGACCGTAATGGACATTTGTTAAGGGGAGAAACAATCGATCGGTCGGGACCTCGCCGCGAGACATCGAGATACCGAATCTATTTTGCGTAATTACCTGGACAGACGCCACTTCGCTCGCGGTGCAACGTCGTTCCTGCAACAACGACGAGGCATTTGCTTCTCGATGCATTTTCTATCTACGTGCGAAATAATCGTACGAAGAGAGTGACTTGATGTTTAGCTTTTAGGTAGCTTTAATGTGTCACAATATTTCATAGATTGATAGAGCTGAGTTTTATAACAAGAAATGCGTACTTGGAAAAATCATTTTTTTTAAACTTTTTATTGAATTTATTATACGACAGATTAATATTTATACATGAACATATAATTATGTGAGTGACTAATAGTATGATTATGATCGAGCACCTTATAAATATCTGATATTTTTAAGTTTACCATTTATAAAAAATTTAATGTTGTATATTAATATAAAACTTTTATTGAACGTAAAACTTCTTTACAAATTTGGTTATTATTTCTTTTATTTGTTTTTTATATCTTTTTTTCTCACGATTAATATAATAATGTACAGACAGCTCATGAGAGAAGAGAAGGATCGACGAAATTGAATACTTGGAATCTTCGCTGACGTCGCGTTCGTCGGAGAACACGGAGATCGTCCACGCGCGATATCATACGTGCCTATGGATTAATTAAAAATGCAATAGGCGGCGGATCCTCGCGGTCCGGCAGCAGATGCGGACGGTAAGATAATAAATAGCCGGAATACCTCGAGTCGAAATTGCGAATGAAGATCTAGAATGGAGATCGACGAGGTGTGCGCGAGCGGGGCGCGCTCGCCGAACGATCGGCTCGCTCTCGAGAAATCGATTCGCCCTCGATACACAGGCTCCCGATGGCTCTACCGCATACCGCCCGATGAAATATCGGAACGGCCTTTTATATGCAACGTCCCGTGGTAGTTAACCTCCGCCAGTTGGTTAGCCGTGCGCGCACTCACACGCGTGTTCCTTGCGACACGCATCATCACACGTGCTCGTATGCGTAGGCAGCGGTGGTAACGAACAATCAGCGATGCCCGTTACAACCATGATTTTATGTTCCAATTTGCAAACGCGACGTTAAAAGCTCTCTAGATGTCGGCAACCACTGGTACCACCGCCGTCGTCGTCGTCATCGTCGATTGCCGATCTTGCCCTCGGATACTAGTCACAACGAGAGATTACGGTGGAATATGAAAGTCGAGTATGAAAGTGACCGCGTCAGAATGTTCATCATGGAAATAATATTGAACCGCGTGTGCATGTTCAAATGTTAATTTGGGGTTGCTCGGAATCGAAAATTGAATTACAGATATACATCGATTCTCAATTTCTGCATGCCTTGTTCTCTTATTAAATAGCGGATCGATTATAATCAATTTTGATATATTACTGATTATATCAGTCATCGTTATTCATAGTTTTCTTTCATTTAATCAATATTTTCGAAAGTGTATTGGTAAGTGTATTATAAGATAATTTCAAATTATTGTATTAAATATGAAAATTAATATATCTTTAGTCTCTATGCATTTTAATTTTTTTTGCTTATTTTGGAATTTGAAAAATAATTCACGATTTATGTGAATGGCAATAGAAATTTATCTGCATTTATAACAATAAATTTACTTAAAAAAATGTGTGTAATATATTCTTAGGTATATTACAAAATTGTGAGAAGTCACAAAGGGTTAATCGCTGTTCTAATCACCGCGAATACCATTAAGAATTATCTTGCCGTTAAGACGAGAGTTCGCTTTTGTAATGTCGAAGTTATTCGCGAATTGAAAGTCGTTTCTGCGTGATTAATGGACGAAATGCTATCGATCGTTGCTAGTTACGTACGAATTGGATCCGTGGCGATATCGCGAAACGATCTTAAGCTCTCCGGCGAGCGGAAAGATGAGCTTTCGCGACCAAGGCATAGGAAGAGGCGGTAGTTAGGCACCTCCATTACGGCATATAATTTACATAAACCATAAACATCAGGATCGAACAATAAACGTAAATAATTACCTATATTCTTAAACTGTCGTAATAAATTCCGCGCATCCATCGCTGCTCCGCGCCGTTCGTTCCGTTCGCTCGTTGCTGATTTCGTTCCTCATCTTCCATCGTATGCTCATCGAATCCTATAAAGAATTTTTTTCTCACTCACACCTTTAATACGCCTGCATACGTTTCTTCTTTCTGTCTTTTCTTTTCTCGCTTCGGTAAATTATATTCTTACGCCGTCCGATCGCACGCTGATTACGAGACGAGTTATCGACTGCCTAATACAGCGCAGATTCGTTATGAACAAATTTCTTCAAGTTATCGAAGTCAATTATACCAAGGTCAAATGTAATTTTGCGTTCGAGAATAACTCGATTAAATTCGGTAGAGAAATAGATTTCATTTCTTTTATTTTATTTATACGATACACAGAGTATAATAACATTTATTTGCCCAGAGAAAATAACATTTTAATTATGTGAAAATAGGAAATACTATTGCAAATTTTTTCTATATACTGCTGATAAAAAATAAACATATAAAAATGTTTATTTTAATTTATTTGAACATAATTACATGTAAATAAATATATTAATCAGCAAATACAACGAGCAAAAATTTTTTGCGATAACTGTCGGATATAAAGTCACGAAATTACAAACTTGCTATCGAGACAGCGGTCAGCACGTGCCTTGTTCCCGAATTGTTTTGGAAACTAATTCCTATGCGCAGAACAAGGAGTACCATCATGGTCAATACCGTCGTAACCAGAACCTTCTCGGAAATGAGATTAGTTCAGATGTTCGTTACATCCTCCACCTTGTTACTGCGACACTCGTGGAACTCACCCGGGAATTTTGCCCTGACATGGGGGAGATTTCCGATTATTTTTTTTTTATTGGAAAGAGTCGTACGCCTCACACAGCGCAGCGGTAGAGTTTAAATTACCATGAATTCGTTATTGTAACTTTGTTCTAACGAAATTTGCAACTCTCGTAAAATTGCCTATGTGTGTGAGTAATTTAAAAATTTTAAAATTACTGCAGCATTATATCACAAATGTGGATGATACGTAAAGCATTTTATTTCACATAATATCGGAATAATAAATACCGTATTTAATTTGGAATTGACATTGTTTTAGTCTCAAAGTATTGACAGTTCTTAAAAGATAAGTAAAACTTAATAATAAATCTTATATTAACTTTTATGTGTATTGCTAAATCTCATACTTTGTTAAATGTATTACGATTTTCATAAAATATTGCGGTAAATTCAATTCAAACTTGTTAGTCATTAAAGTAATACGTAACGCAATTGAATAGTGAATCATTGAGAATGCAATGCAATAATGTAGCAATACTTTGATGAGTACGCGCAATTAATAACGTTTAACATACATTTTACATAAATATACGACGAAACATTGCTCCAGTTAACGAATGCAAATAGTGAGTACAAGATAAATAATACCATCACTGGACGCAATCGTTCATTCGTGTTTTTCTCACATTTGCATTCTCGCGCATGTAATATACACGGTGAATTTCTTCGTCATCGTAACGCGGCATTACGTCATTTAATTACTGCTACGATTAAAAGCAGATCTGATTTTTATTCGCGAGCCGTGCGCGCGATAAATCGGAGATACGGCGTGGCGACTCGCGTTATCGCTCTTCTCGCGCGCGTATTTCGTCTCCTCGGAACTGGTTTCGCGCGGCGTGGCGCGGCGCGGACGTAACTGACTTGGCGCATCCTACGGTGGATGTAAACCAACTGCTAAACTAGTTCCGGCCGCGGGAGAGCCGAAGGGTCCACGGTGTAATCAAACTCTTGAATCGGGAAATCTGCATAAACCACGAGATCGGATCTCTCTGAGTCGAAATCGCGCCAGCGGGAAATGCACATCCCGTCTCCGGGTATAGGGGCGTGCAGACGACAGACTCCGAACAATCCGATAATTACTGGTGTCCGAAAGTTTGCTGTTGTAATTACGCGGGCTGCCGCTGCGAAAAATCCCCGATGTAATGCCGCGTCTTACTCAGGCAGTTCATACGATGGATTCGTAGAACACGAAGTTGATATTACTGCAAGTACTGTAATATTAATCTCCTTTATATATGTAAAAATGAGATGTATTCGTGAAAAAATCACAGATGGAATTTTCTTTCGACGACTACCAAGCAACTACTTTTCGTTATCGTATTTCTTGTTGAATAATATTTTTTTCTTAGTTTTTTCATATTTTTATTTTTATTATTCTAAATAATTAGTTGTAACCGTGTTTTACGTCGTATAACAGTCTTTATTTATTTTCTTACGTAATTTTTTAATGCATATTCTCTGCACAATTTTTTATTTTACTTTATTATTTTAGGATATTCTTTTTTGATCTATAAAACATGCAATATATATCGTATTGTTCCATTTTACTCAACCAATACTTTTTATACCGTAGATTTCATCGATTCACCTAGATTCCACAATTAAAATGTTCGTTGCTTTCGCCGCAAAGCAAATAAACTTTTAATAGTTCGTTCACCGTTGCGACGAACGTCGTCGAACAGGAGAGACGTTCGTATTTCCGTCGCATCGTTATTCGAAAAAGAGATCCAAGCCCGAGATCCACGACAGCCCGATTGCTCGCACGATTTATTCGCGGTACCTAGGTACGCTCGATCATGCCCGGCCATTAATCGATTAATCAATTAAGCGGCCGATTAATTATCGAAGGTGAGCGCCAGAGCGCGGAGGGATAGGGGACGTAAGACAGCGGTAATTAAATCGTCGCGTCGGGCCCAATCGTACGCGGTCAAGAGACGGGAGAGCCGAAGAGCAACGTCCACAAATGATTTTGTCGTAACGACGTGGGATATCCTGGACCGGCCTCTGCCCGGCTAATTAAGTCTTAGTCGTATTCGCGTGCTTCTTTTGCTCGACGATCGTTCCATGAAGCAACCGGCTCGGGACGCCACCATCTTCAAGGTTGATTCACACGGGGCGACGCCGGGGCGCGCGTTCGCCAGGTTCGTCGGGAAACATTATTAAAAAGTCGTAAATCTTACCGCGGTTTTATCGGGGCGCCGCACGTGTCTCGTCTTAATTGCGCTCCGTCTCGTGCGACCCCTTCTTTTACGCTGACCCTCGACACGAATCCTCCAGCCTCTCGCCTCTTTTGGGACTTGCTGAAATATTTTCGGAGGAGACTCTCAATGCCTTATCGACGGCACACGGTTGCAGGGAGGACTCCGTAATTGGACGAGGTGAGGTGAGTGTAAAGAAAACGCATGTTGACGCGTTCGGGAATAAGCACGATAATTGAGCGCGCGTTGGCTTATTAACGAAATGCCAATCTCTTTCAGTGTCTTCTATAAGACTGCAATGAGGTGATAAACAAGCAATTTCATGTGTTTATCGTCGCTCGTGCGCGATTAAATTCATAATAGACTTTTATTTCTAGTTATTTATGAATTCTATCGTCATCATCTTTCACGTTTTTCAATTATGGGCCTTCCTATAATTAATTGAACCTTAAACGAATTTTCCTATCCATAACACGAATATAGCTGCTGCTTATTTTTTTTCCGAGTACCGTTGAGAACCACTGCGTCAGCCAAGTAAGACGATGAAGGGGGAATTAGCGATCTTCGTCGACGTAGTCTGGCGTCTCGTGTGCGACGGCGTCGGCTATCGCGATAAGTGTGGCGCGGGCGATAGCGCGAAAGAGCGTCGAAAAATCCATGTGTGTACACGGAGCGTGAGTGAGCGGGCGTGGGAACCGCAAATAGGGGCCTTATCGTTGCCGACGTAAGAGTGATAACAATTTTTTGCAGCTCCCGAAGGGAATCGCGTGAAACATCTAGTCGGCTGGTCTGCGGGTTGTCGTGGAATTTTGTGTTTCCCCACCCCCTTAGATTGCAAGAACGATGGAGTGTAGTACCTGGTGGTAGAGCTTTCGTAACCGGCGGCAGAGATCTATCGCAACGTAAATCGACAACGCGACGTCGTTGTTACCGTTTTTTTTTCCACCGATACCGTCGTTATTTGCTGATTTCGGCGTGCGATACTTCGAACAGAGAGGAGTTCATGCATGAAGAGCGTTGTCCTGTTCCTTTCACCGCGTGCCCCTACCCTCCTTATGGGAAAGTACACAAATTCGAAAGTGTAATGCGGCTGGGTATTCTGGCTGCGCGATTACGCGTGTATACGTGACTTCTCATCGATGGGATCGACGTCCCGTTTCCCTGGGATATACTCCCCGCATTTTCGTCTCCGAAAATAACAAGAGGACAGAAATAAAAGGAAATCGTCAAGATAAAGATTTCTATCTAGAGAAATATTAATACAACGATGACTAAAAATCACCTATTGATTAATTTTTTTTTCTGCGATTAGATCTTCCGTGTCTAACACGTTTCAATGCATCTTGAAAGTGTAGGAACGGGTAGAGAACACGCGTGTGTGTACGGGATACCGTTATACATTTTCTGAAACTCCGCTAATAGACGCTGCGTGCCTCGCTATCGTAATTATCGGGTTGCCGCATATATGAATCGTCGATTTTAGTTCGCACACACCCATCCTTGTCAAACCCTGTAATTTCACCGGAATTAATCGCGCAATCTTCTCAGATCTTTAATAGAAGCAATCACGTGCATTTATACGTATAAGAACGGTAGTCCTTGTGGCCAGCTCTTGGCTCGTGTACCCGGGAGTCTAGCGTGCGCGCATCGGGAATCAGCCGTGCTTTCTCGATGCATTCGGCGCGGCGCAGCGGCGCATCCGTGCAGCGCGGCGCACCGCGACCCTCCGACGGGGGATGCTCTGTAATTTACAAAAAAGCGCGAAAACGGTCTCCACCATCTGGCGTCTGCGACTTGGCTCGCGTCCCTGAGAGCGACCACTCTCGGTCGCCTCCTCGTGGAGTCGTGGAACGGCCGTAAAGAGAAGACTCCGCTCGCCTCGAGGCCGCGGGGCTTGTGATGAATTTCTCGCGAAATGCCTGACATTAAGCTACGACGAAGTTCAGCGCCCAGGGCGCGTGCCGTGTGGCACGTATATTTGTAATTCTAATGGAGAACGCGCTCGTGTGGCGGGACCCGCTCGCCTCTCTCTCTCTTTTTCTTCCCCTCTTTGTCTCTCTCTCCTTCTCTGTTTTTTCTTCAGCGTGTAATAGTCGAGCAGGAATTTGGGGCCCAGGGCTGCGGTCCTCCTGGAAAAGGTGGGCCCTTCGAGATAGGCGCGGTGCGCTGCTCCAAGATCGTCCATGACGTACACACCCACCCTTTAGCCCGGGATCCGCTTTTAAAGCGAGGGTTCGAAGCCGCTCATCAGCTGCATTGGATCTATGTCGGCGAGTCAATCCACGCTGTGCTCTACATCGTGTAACGCAACATTATACGGATCGTGTCGCGCACATCATAAATATTATGCGGGATTGCGCGTTATAATAACGCGTGATTTAGTAGTGCATCCACTGGTGTATGACGCGGCGCGTCAATCATTACTGTGATTAGGCAAGAAATCGCGGGGTAACTACGTTACCCCGATCGTTATAAGGTATGAAGAATGCCCCAAAAGAAGTCTTGTGCTGAAGTCTTCGAAGAAGAGAAAAAATGATAAATTAAGATCGATATTAATAATTCGAAGATGAATATGCAAAAATGCGTATGGACTGAGAATTTTCGGTATATATGTTATAATTATTATTTTTTGAAAAAAAGCTCAGGACAAGTAAAATAAAGAACGCATTAGACATCGGAATAAATAGTTTAAAGCGTGATCAGGATGCCAGGTGAAGCGTCGTTCGTTTCGCGTTCCACAACGTTCTTAGACATGAACAGCGCTACGGAATCACTTGGAATCTTGAAGCGAATACCTAGCGTAATTGAGCATGTAATTAAAAAAGCGCGCGATAATGGTGGCACGGCAGAAGTCGCACAAAGCGATCGAGCACGCTATTAAATCGTGTAATTGAGTTGATCACGAGGGAAACGATTTCCACTCGATCCACAGTACCTCGTACGGCGAAAGACATTCTCGATCTTCGGCGCGGCTTCAATTTCGACGCGTAAGGTCGCTGTTTAAGCCGTCGATAAATAAAAGGTTACTGCGCCCCATTCAGCACGGGCGGTGGATCCCGCGGGGTCCCACGTAAGTGGGACAGCTTTACGCAAGTTTTTATATCCCGGGCATTGTCACGGGCTCCATACCATCTTGCGCGGGGCCCTACCTGCCAGCATCGTCGTTCCATGGATCTTCCTTTAGGCCGACCATTGATATACGCCGACCGTAAAAGCACGCTGCCGCCCGATAATGTGCGGAGAGAAAGAGAGAGAGGGAGAGAGAGAACAGGCGCGAAGGCAGAAAAGGGCGAGAAAAGGGCGAGAAGGACGACCGGTGTAGAGCCGTCGTCGAGTCGACGATGGTTGCGGCGACGACATAAATAAGGGTCGTTGGTACGTGCGCGAATATAACTGTTCCCGAAGTGTGTACACACCGTCATATACCCCGCTTACCGTTGTCTTGTCTTTCTCGTCGCCCGGTGAGAACCGCCAGAGGCATCTTCTTCGGCACGCCCGAAGATAATGGGGACGCGCCCGTGGTGTGCGCAACGCGCAACGGTGCGCGTTAAATTCTTTCTTTGTGTGAGTTGTGCTTCCGAAGTCGTTATAGCGGAGAGTGCGATTTTACGAGCGTAAAAAGGATCACTTTGTCGCGCTCTGTGACGTCATAATCTATGCAAATCGTTTATCGGTTATCGGCGAAAGGCGGTGTCATATCAATAAGAACGTATCGATTTAATATTCTGTGGATTATAGATTTGCATTTTTAATAACGTCAATCAGGATTATGTTGTTGAATGGTATCGTTGCGAAATATATGGGTGAGCATTTTACGAGAATTTAGGAAAAAGTTCAGTCGAGCAAATTAATATAAGTGTGTGATAAAATTAAGTTTGAAAAATGCTAAATTGATTCAAGCCCAACGTTACATATATTATATATAACATAAAAGTTATATTACCGTGTAAATAATAATATACAAACAACGAGGAATCTATGGATACAAGCGCGTTCATAATTATTTTATAACTTTCTTATTCGTCAGAATTTCTCGATATTCCTGGCACACCCTGTAGAGCGCGATAACATGACAATTTACTGAATTCTCGGTGACAGAAGCATTCAGTAGGCCCGGTGAGGAATTAGAAGATTATTAATTGGATGTGTACGTACCCCGAGAGCCGCTCAGTGGGAGTTGTAATGGGAAGCCCAAACAGTCGTGAGGAGCAGTGGGATAACGAACGTCAAGTCGGATTATTGTGTTCCATGGGTTTCCGTCAGTGCCTGTTATCTCGCCGACGATCTCCAGAATCTTATGAATTTTTTTTTTCTTCTCCACAAGTCTCTTCCACGAGCGCAAGCTCTCGGCGCAAGTGAGAGCGAAACCGCGAGCTATCAAGATCCGCGGGTGGCAACGCCGTCGGTCGCCTCTCTGTATTTCTCTCGAATAAATTACACGTTAATGAGAGGCAACGCGTTACCGATCGTAAAGGCCCGGACTGGATGGCGCGTTAGCGCGTTACGATCGTGCGGGGAATCTCTCGCGTGGGATATTCGTGAAATTCCACGGTGCGAGCGTTGCCAAAAAGCGCCGTTTCTCGAACCGTTAGTCGAGTTAGCATCCGTCATTTTAAATTACAATTGGACGTCTCTCAAGCTGATGGTTACCCATCTGAAGTGCCGCCACGATCGTCTATGCGGCGTGATTTTACGAGCTTCCTATGATTGAGCATTTAGAGCCAAGAATTTTAAAGCGATTGGAAACGAAAGGGAATAGGACCTCGTAATCATGAGAATTAAATCACTTCTTCAGATCACTTCTTCAGAATGTTGTTGGAAATTTTATTACGGATCTGTTGTTTAAATTGACACGGAGTTGCCATCTTTCAGTCGTTCTCGAAAGCTGGTTTACCAGCATAATGTAGTCATCGATGAGAGAAATATCGCGTTAAAGATTTAGAGAAGATATGTATATTTTTATATTTAGATATTTTTTGGATCTAGTAGACCCAACAATTAAAAGCTGCTAACGTAATCAATCGTAGATAATTAAATTATTATTATTATTAAAAAGGAGATGAATGAATCAACATAGATTTAGAAGAATATCATATCTAAGTGTATCAAATAGAGATTTTTGAAATATGTTATATTGAGGTTATAA
This sequence comes from Solenopsis invicta, assembly GCF_016802725.1. Taxonomy (NCBI): domain Eukaryota; kingdom Metazoa; phylum Arthropoda; class Insecta; order Hymenoptera; family Formicidae; genus Solenopsis; species Solenopsis invicta. The sequence goes on along the minus strand of NC_052674.1, from coordinate 8,192,292 downwards.
TAATTACGATATTACTATATAAAAACAAGAAGTGAAAAGCATTAATAATTAATTTGAATATAAAAGAAACAAATTTGGAGGATTTACTTTTAAAGCTATTAGAAAATATAATTTCTGAATTCAAAATGAAAATAATTGCAGATGCAAAAATTCACTGCAATGTTTAATTAAACGTAAAAGCATCAAAATTATTTAATATTGCTTTGTCGATGATATCTTGGACCAAGGTATCTTTCATCTCGACTACTGAAACGAACTTGAGTTCAGACACACCCGTTAGATGTCGACAAAGTATAGACCTTTCTTGTTGAAGCCAGAGAGGAACCTGAGAGTGGCCACGGCGGCCTTTTTCCTATAACGCTTCCAAACTCCCGTACACTAGTGACGCACATCTATTCTGGTCAGAATAGGAACTACGTGTCACATCCATTTTGCAACCCGCCGTTAAAAACAGTGTGGATGTTAGCACGGACAACAACCCACATCCATCTCTCGAGAAATGGATGTAGGTTGTTGTCCGTGCTAACATCCATTTTGCTGCAAATAAAATCTGACGCGTATCGCGTATGTTGCATCCAGAACAGGGGTCGAGAATGTGCACAAATGATTAATTACGTCTACTTTCGCGTAATTTTTTATTTATTATAGTCTGAATTATTTACATTAACATTGATATTAATACATATCACTACGTTTATGCCCATATTTTGCACATTCATATTTTTACTTAAAAAAGATGTTTAATAGTAACAGAGAGAATTTGGTTCTTTAATAAAGAAACATTCATTTTACGCAGTACTTAAAAAATAATTGTAATTAACATCGCATCATATGATGAAGAAGAAATAAATGTCTTTCCACGAATAAATATACCATCTTTTTATTTTTACATAATTCTTTATTATTTAAATGTCTTCAAATTATGCTTTTGAAAAAATTAGCTTTTTTAATTTTTTTAAATCTTGACGCAACTCTCTCTCTCTCTCTCTCTCTCACTCTTTCTTTCTTTCTCTCTTTCTCTTTTAACGTGATTGTCCTTTAATTGTTTAGGCCTTCAGTTAGAGAGAGAAAGCATCGCGGTGCTAGACATGGAGCAAGTGGCGATGTTATCTCTATGGATACTTTCCTCTTCACTCCCCTCACGACCCTTCACGTTTTCCGTGCTACGTTTAGGCCGTAAAATTCAGAAAGAGGATTTCGGACGATTTCTGCGCAGGGACGTAGAGAGACTAGAAAGCGCCCACTCTTTTTTCATTATGTTACAATGGCATATACATGCATACGCATGATTTACAAATGACAATACGCGCGATTAATATGGCACAATAAATAATAATAATAATAATAATAATAATAATAATGTAATAAAAATCAATGAAATATATGGATACTTGAGTATTATTTTTATTCTCTAACTTACAAACGTGAAGATTATTGATCTGATTTTAATACAACCTTTCAACAGTTTTTACGAAATATCACGTAAAGATTAATCAAAACTTTACAAAAAAAAATTAATTAAGAATTATATAATAATATACGATATAAGGTATTAAACTGTTAATCAGTAAAGTAACGGATTTTAATCAAATTCTTCTCGATATTAATCGATGGCAACTGTGGAAATGATGGAAATGGGATGGCAATGGGATGGAAATATTGGAATGAATGCAATGATGTTAATGGAATGGCAATAATGGAAATGATGACAATGACAATATATATAGCCTGACGGCAATGACGGCAATGGTGGAAATGATGGCAATTATGACAATGTTCTCGATGTTAATGATGGCAATGGAATGGCAATATGGAAATAGAATCGCATAATGAAATGAATGCAATGATGGAAATGTTATCAAAAAAATGGCAATGATGGCAATAATAAAAATGGTGGCAATGTCGGCACATATCTGACTTTAGAGTTTTAACCTGTCGACCAAATTGATTGTTAATCAACTTTAGAAAAATATTGAGCTTTTCAATTGCTTCTGACTTATTTTTCAAAAAATATATGGTTTGATAATGGCTATAGTCGTCCTTAAACAAGAGAAAGTATTTGGCTCCTCCTAATGAAAATTCGTTCATTTCTCCTAAATCTACGTGTATGACATCCAGACATTCTGTAGCTGTATTCGGATTCGTTTTGTGTGTAGTGCGACATTGCTTGCCGTAAGCACATCCTTCACATACGTAACCATTCCAGTCGTCGATATATTTTATGTCGTTTCTTTTCAGTATGTCTCTGACATAAGTGACATTTTGGTGTGCAAGTCGTTTGTGCCAATCTTTTATTTATATAGCTGTCAAACATTGATCTTTATTGTTCCTTACTCTCATTCGAAATAATCCTTTTGTTCTGTCTGCTATTAGTACTGGATTGTTATTTTCAAGGATAATTGACTGACTTGCATTTGCTTGTTGAGTGTATCCTTTATCCAACGCAGTTGTTAACGAGAAAAGGTTGAATGTTAACTCTGGTACATACAAGACTTGCTGAAGTACTATGGGATACCATTCCTTACCATTACAAGCTGTCATGTGTACATCGCCCATGTTATATGATTTTAGTTTCGTTGAATCGCTTAACATTATCGTTGCAGAATTTTCTATCGTTGTGAGATTTGACATCCAACTTAGATTTCCAGTCATGTGATGTGTTGCTCCACTATCTTGATACCATGATTTATGATCATCTGATATTTGTTCTATTTCCGTTGCGGACAAGGCAATTGATATGAAAGCTTTTACATCTTCCTTTTGCAATTTAGGACACTCTTTTATAAAATGGCCAACTTCCTGACAATTATTACATTTATAGTTTCTTTTACAATGTGATATTATGCGCTAGTAATTTTATTATAGTTATTTTAGTTAGTCCCTATGCAGCGTTTGGCGCCTATGTGTTCCCGCCAAGAACCGACTCTCTTTTTCGTTGTTACTAACCAACGTGCGACTGCTCCCTTGCGTTACTAATATTCATTTGGCATTCTCAGTATAATAAATATAGTTTCGTTCACATATATTACTTATTTACCACCCATAAGACATCACAATTGGCGACGAGGATATTCTGGCAAAGCGGGTGCATCGGAAATTGAACGAGAAGTACAATCAAGGCGGATGTAACAATTGAGATCAGAGACGTCAGGAGCAGGAGCAATTAAAAGCCAAGTTGCATCAAGAGCAGATGCAGCTAGCAGAGTGGCAAAGGCAACTGCAGCAGCAGCAAAATTTAATGCAGTAGCAAGCACAACAAGTAAAGACTCAGGTACCTAAAGAAGCGATGCCGAACATTACTTTTCTTTCAACGATTGGAGCGCTGTCCGAATTTAATATTGGTGAAGACTGGAATCTCTATCAAGAGCGGCTAGGACAGTATTTTGTAGCGAATCAAGTTTCGCAGGAACGTAAGGTAGCAGTATTAATTACATTAGTAGGACAAGAGGCTTATAAAATTTTGAAGGACCTCTGTGATCCAACGCTTCCAGAATGTAAATCGTATGAAGAATTGTGCGAAATTTTAAAGAAACAGTTTGCCCCAAGAGTCTCGGTTTTCAAGGAGAGAATCGAATTTTACGAGTTAAAGCAGAAGGAAAAGGAGTCAGTAAATGAGTGGTTTGCTCGTATTAAGAGCAAAGCCATCAACTGCAAATTTGGAGCGCAACTGGACGACAAAATCAAGGACAGATTTGTTACTGGGTTAAGTAAAGGTCGAATTTTGGATAGAGTATGCGAGGAAGAGCATACAACAACGCTACAGTCGATTCTCGAGGTGGCAAGAAAGAAGGAAGCAGCTTTGGCTTCGTCGTCTAAGGCTAGTCTGGTGGACGTGCACAATTTGAAGTCGGGAAAAGCAAAATCGGCTCAGCAGGTGACGTTCCAGAAAAAGAAGAAAGAGGAGAAGACAGGAAGCCAACACCAAGGGTCCAAAGAAGAACTGAAATGCGTACATTGCGGAGGTACAAGGCATATTTTTGCAAAGTGCAATTATAAAACATATAAATGTAAAATTTGTAGCAAGGAAGGTCATTTGGCTAAAATTTGTAAAAATAATAAGAGCACGGTAGCTAATACAAATTATTTAGAATCTGGTTCAAATGATAAGGATACAGAGATTGTGGATATGTATAATTTAAGCAATGTTTTAGCAAGCGAAGAACCGTTAATAGTTAAAGTTGAGATTGAAGGTAAATCTATTGCCATGGAATTAGATACCGGAGCGAGTAAATCAATATTACCGGAAAAGATTTTTAAAGAAAAATTTAGTCATTGCAAATTAGAAAACACAAAGATTAGGTTAAGGATGTATAACGGAAGTATTTTAATTCCGGAAGGGCAAATTTCAGTTAATATTAAATGCAAAGAGACAGTGATTCAAGCCCAGTTAATAGTGGTAAAGAAAGGAAACAGAATATTAATGGGTAGAGATTTAATGAAACTGTTAAATATTAAAATGGAACAGATCAATTTTATTAAAGAAGAAGATAATTTAAAAGCATTACTGCAAGAGTATAAAGAATTATTTAATAACGAGTTGGGTAAATATAAATTTGAAAAGATAGATTTAAAATTATCAAAGGAAGCTAATCCTATTTTTATTAAATCAAGACCGATACCATTAGCATTTAAAGAAAAAATAAGTAAACAATTAGAGGAATTAGAAAAGAAAGGAGTAATTGAGCCTATAGATACGTCAGCTTGGGGTACGCCCCTGGTACCGGTTATTAAGAAAGATGGAAGTATTAGAATTTGCGTCGATTATAAAATTACAGTCAATAAATTTTTAGAAGACGTTAAGCATCCTTTACCTAGAATTGAAGAATTATTTACAGCGTTAAGCGGTGGAGAATCATTTACTAAGTTAGATTTAACAGCGGCGTATAATCAATTAGAGGTTACAGAAAGAACTAGTAAGTTACTTGCGTGGAGTACTCATAAAGGTATTTATTCGCTTAAAAGGTTACCGTTTGGAACCAAGCCAGCGTGTTCAATTTTTCAAAGAACGATAGAAAAAGTCTTGCAAGGTGTAAAAAACGTAATTAATTTCATTGATGATATTGTAGTTACAGGTGCTAACAAGGAAGAGCATTTAAAGAATTTAAGAGAAGTATTCAAACGTCTTTCAGAGGCGGGATTTAAAGTCAATTTAAAGAAATCTGTATTTTTTCAACCCGAAATTAAATATCTTGGACATGTAATTAACAAAGAAGGGTTGCATAAGGATCCAGAAAAAGTAGCTGCAATGTTAGAAGCACCTAAACCAAAAAATGTGTCAGAAGTAAAGGCCTTTGTTGGTATGGTTAATTATTATGGCAAATTCGTACCGAATTTATCACAAGTGTTAATACCTTTATATGAACTCCAGCGTAGTACAACATTTAAATGGACGCAGCAATGCGAAGAAGCGTTTAATAATGTTAAAAACGAATTAGCGTCAGAGAGAAATTTGGTTCATTTTAACAAAAAGTGGAAATTGAAATTAGTTTGTGATGCATCCAAGGTAGGCATTGGAGCTGTCTTATTACATGTTTTGCCAGATAGCACAGAAAAGCCAATTTCATTTGCATCTAGAGTTCTTCACGATGCAGAAAAGAATTATTCAGTAATTCATAAAGAAGCATTAGCTATTTATTGGGCTATATGCAAATTTTATCAATATTTAATGGGTAACGAGTTTATTTTATGTTCTGATCATAAACCGTTAATGGCTTTGTTTGGGGAGCATAAAGGCATTCCACAAATGGCAGCAGGCAGATTACAAAGATGGGCCTTATTTTTAAGCGGATTTCAATATAAGTTTGAACATATTAAAGGCATTCAAAATGGAGGAGCAGATGGCTTATCTAGGTTGCCAAGACCCATTAAAATTAAAGAAGCAGAAGTTGAAGATTATTTTCATTTTGTTACGGCAGAGCGTACACCTATAGATGCAACACAAATTAAGAAAGAATTGCGAAAAGATAATATATTAAGTAAGGTATATCTGTATACAAGAGACGGATGGCCTAATTCAGTTAGCGAGGAAATAAAAGTTTTTGCAAGTAAAGCGAATGAAATTGGTATTGAAAATGATATTCTTATGTGGGGATATAGAGTAATCGTTCCGTTTAAATTTAGAAAAGCTCTATTGGAAGAGATTCATGGAGCACATTTAGGAATGGCCAAAATGAAAATGATAGCCAGACAGTATTTCTGGTGGCCTAATATTGATAAGGAAATAGAAGAATACGTGAAAGACTGTGAAGCTTGCAAAACTACGGCTAATAATCCTAATAAGTCACCATTAATTAAATTTCAGGAAGCTGAATTTCCGTTTGATAGAATTCATATTGACTTTGCAGGACCTTTTAAAGGTAAAACATATTTAATTGTAGTGGATGCATTTACTAAGTGGCCGGAAGTGTTTGAGATGTCTAATACGAACACAGAAAGCACTATTGAAAAATTAAGACAGTGTTTTGCTCGTTTTGGTCTTCCACGTATGATTTTCTCAGATAACGGCAGACAGTTTGTCTCAGAAGAGTTTGAAAATTTTTGTAAAAATAACGGCATTAAGCATAGAACGTCAGCACCGTATTACCCATCGACTAATGGTTTAGCAGAAAATGCGGTAGGTTCTTTTAAAAAAGGTTTGTCAAAAGCGTTAGCGGATAAGCGAAATGCGTCATTAAGTACAACTACATTAATAAATAGATATTTAGCTTCGTACAGAAATGCGCCACATACTAGCGTAGGAGAGAGTCCATCAAAATTAATGTTTGGGCGTGAAATCCGAACTAGATTAAGTTTGTTAAATAGGCCTGAGAGAGATAAGGCTAGAGAGAAACAAGTACAGTATTTTAAAGGAAATCGAGAAATTTTATTAAAGCCAGGAGATATAGTGTATGTTAGAGATTATAAGATTCCAACAAAACCGACGTGGCGTAAGGCGATTATTAAAAGTAAAATCGGAAATAGAACTTATGTGTGTAAAACGTTAGACTCGGAAGAGTTAATTTGGAAAAGACACATAGAGCAGATTATTGAAGCAGGAAAATTTTATAGTGAAGAGGAAGATTGTATGAGTAAAAGTGACAAAGACAATAAGAAATCGGATTCAAAAGAGTTAGAAGTGGTACAAGAGCCGGAAAAGGACAATGTATGTGAAAGTCCGGAGGAAACGAAGACGGATATTAACGTTAAGCCTAAGAGAATTATTAAGCCAGTTCAAAGACTCAATTTATAAAATGTATTAAACATTTAAGTTTTTCATAATTAGTGGGAGAGGAGTGTGATATTATGCGCTAGTAATTTTATTATAGTTATTTTAGTTAGTCCCTATGCAGCGTTTGGCGCCTATGTGTTCCCGCCAAGAACCGACTCTCTTTTTCGTTGCTACTAACCAACGTGCGACTGCTCCCTTGCGTTACTAATATTCATTTGGCATTTTCAGTATAATAAATATAGTTTCGTTCACATATATTACTTATTTACCACCCATAAGACATCACATACAATAATCCAAATACTCTTGACACGGCTTTCCATGACTTTTTTGATGTCCAACATTACCACATTTAAAACATTTATTGTTGTAATTGCTTGATGACTGATTCTGATTTCCTTTCCATTGTGATAAATTTTTCTTGTGATGCATTTTATTATAGAGCTTGTTATTTTTGCCTTTAGAAATTAATGCACTTTCTACTCAATTGCCGTTTCTCAATTTTATACGTTGTTCTTCTTGTCGAAGTCGCTCCATTAATTTTGAAATTGTTTTATCAGTTGATACTGTCGAATCCCAGGCAGAATGGAAGTGACTAAACCTTTCTGGTAGACTATCCAAAATTCGAGAGATAATCCAATCATCTTCTATTTTTTCACCAATAGCACCCAGCTCTTGCGCTAACCCATCTATGGCAAGACAGTTGTCGACTGCAGTTTTATTATCATCGTATTTATAAGCGAAGAATTGCATGCGTAGTCCATCTTTGGTCGATTGAGACCTTTTACCATACAGCGTTTCCAGACGTTCGAGCATTTCCGAAGCAGTTTTGCATACACATATTTTCAATGCTATACTTTCATCAACGTTTATGCCTATGATCGTTTGTGCTTCCAAGTCTTTCCTACATCATTCATCGTACGAAGCATCGTTTTCAGAAGGCTTGACTGTAACACCTGCGGCTATATTATAGAGTGCTTTCGTTCTTAGTATAAGATTTACTTAGAAGCGCCATGATGTGTAATTAATTAGACCTGTATTATCAGACTTTTCGACTAGCTTGTCCAAGTTCAATTTTGCTTCAACCATGATTAGCATTCAATACTAATACTTGTTTTATTCTTGTCTATATAACCTCACTTTACTGATTCTTACTTGCTTTACTCGGTGTTTTTTTGGAGGTTACGTTACTATTTCCGGTATTTTTGCACCTGGGCCCATAACCTGTCGTTATTGTGAGATACAAATGATGTGCAGGGAACCGTGCAAAAATCAGGGAATCTTGAATCGGACCAATTGAGATAGAAATGCAACTTGAACTTTTATTAAAATTATAATCAATGTACACACAATGGGCTAGCGCCAGCAACAAGAATACAAGTAATTCATTTCACGCAAACTAAAATAAAATATTGCAACTTAGTAATTAAAAGAATATTACATGATATGCACTTGCACGTATAAAATTTTGATTTATCACGCTTACGATTACACAAAGAAGATGAAGAACGACCGTACACACAGTGCATAGAGATACAACAGTACGCTAGATAGTCTCACGAACTAACAAAAAACTACTTATCATCGCCAACCTACATCATCTACAAACACTTAAACCCAACAGATCCATTATGATAAAAGTTACAACTCTTCGGTGGGCTATCAGAACAGAGATATTAGAGAAATTCGCAAAAATAGTTTTACTAAAAAATTTCGTACTTTGACTGATATAACTCTTTCGTTTATCACTTTAGCGATTTGATCAATTATGATAAAAGTAAGAACTCTTATGGGGCTATCAAAACTCGCGAAATAATGGCAAAATTCGCAAAAAAATTTTACTTAAAAATTTCGAACGAGAGACTTATATCAGTCAAAGTTTGAAATTTTTGAGTAAAATTATTTTTGCGAATATCTCCAATATTTCTGTGTTCTGATAGAACCTAGAAGAGTTCTAACTTTTATCATGATGAATCGAATCTCTAAAGTGAAAATCGAAGGACTTATATCCGTCAAAGTTCGAAATTTTTGAGTAAAATTTTTTTTGCGAATTACTCCAATATTTCAGTGTTCTGATAGCCCCAAGAAGACATCTAACTTTTATAATGATGGATAGAATCGCTAAAGTGAAAAACGAAAGACTTATATGCGATCGATATTTTTGAGAAAAATTTTTTTTGCAAATTTCTCCAATATTTCTGTGTTATGATAGCCCCCAGATGAGTTTTAACTTTTTTCATGATGGATCGAATCGCTAAAGTGAAAAACGAAAGACTTATATCAGACCAAAATCTTTGAGAAAAATTTTTTTTGCGAATTTCTCCAATATTTCTGTGTTCTGATAGCACCCAGAAGTATTCTAACTTTTATCATGATGGATCGAATCGTTAAAGTGAAAAACGAAAGACTTATATCAGACCAAAACCTTTGAGAAAAATTTGTTTGCGAATTTCTCCAATATCTCTGTGTTCTGATAGCCCCCAGAAGAGTTCAAACTTTTATCATGATGGATCGAATCGCTAAAGTGAAAAATGAAAGAGTTATAACAGTCAAAGTTCGATATATTTGAGAAAAACTTTTTTCGCGAATTTTTCCAATATCTCTGTGTTCTGATAGCCCCAAGAAGAATTTTAACTTTTATCATGATGGATCGAATCGCTAAAGTGAAAAACGAAAGAATTATATGCGATCGAAACTTTTGAGAAAAATTTTTTTTGCGAATTTCTCCAATATTTCTGTGTTCTGATAGCCACTAGAAGAGTTGTAACTTTTATCACGATGTATCGAATTGTTGAAGTGAAAAAGGGAAGACTTATATCAGTCAAATTTCGAAATTTTTGAGTAAAATTTTTTTTGCGAATTTCTTTAATATCTCTGTGTTCTCATAGCCCCGAGAAGAGTTCTAACTTTTATCATTATGGATCAAATCGTTAAAGTGAAACACGAAAGAGTTATATCAAAGTACGAAATTTTTGAGAGAAACTATTTTGCGAATTTCTCAAATATCTCTGTGTTTTTATAGCCCCCAGAAGAGTTCTAACTTTTATCATAATCGATCGAATCGCTAAAGTGAAAAAGGAAAGAGTTATATCAATCAAAGTACGAAATTTTTGAGTAAAACTTTTTGCGAATTTCTCAAATATCTTTGTGTTCCGATAGCCCCGAAAAGAGTTCTAACTTTTATCATAATAGATCGAATCGCTAAAGTGCAAGACGAAAGGGTTATATCAGTCAAAGTTCGAAATTTTTGAGTAAAATTGGTTTTTTTCCGAATTTCTCCAATATCTCTGTGTTCTGATTGCCCACAGAAGAGTTGTAACTTTTATCACGATGCATCGAATTGTTGAAGTGAAAAAGGGAAGACTTATATCAGTCAAATTTCGAAATATTTGAGTAAAATTAGTTTTGCGAATTTCTTTAATATCTCTGTGTTTTCATAGCCCCGAGAAGAGTTCTAACTTTCATCATTATGGATCAAATCGTTAAAGTGAAAAACCAAAGATATATATCAGTCAAAGTACTAAATATTTGAGTAAAACTTGTTTGCGAATTTCTCAAATATCTCTGCTTTCTGATAGCCCCGAAAAGAGTTCTAACTTTTATCATAATAGATCGAATCGCTAAAGTGCAAGACGAAAGGGTTATATCAGTCAAATTTCGAAATTTTGAGTGAAATTTTTTTTGCGAATTTCTTTAATATCTCTGTGTTCTCATAGCCCCGAGGAGAGTTCTAACTTTTATCATTATGGATCAAATCGTTAAAGTGAAAAACCAAAGAGTTATATCAATCAAAGTACTAAATTTTGAGTAAAACTTTTTTGCGCATTTCTCAAATATCTCTGTGTGTTTACAGCCCCCAGAAGAGTTCTAACTTTTATCATAATATATCGATTCGCTAAAGTGCAAGACGAAAGGGTTAGATCAGTCAAAGTTCGAAATTTTTGAGTAAAATTGGTTTTTTTCCGAATATCTCCAATATCTCTGTGTTCTGATAGCTCACAGAAGAATTGTAACTTTTATCACGATGTATCGAATTGTTCAAGTGAAAAAGGGAAGACTTATATCAGTCGAATTTCGAAATATTTGCGTAAAATTTTTTTTGCGAATTTCTTTAATATCTCTGTGTTCTCATAGCTCCGAGAAGAGTTCTAACTTTTATCATTATGGATCAAATCGCTAAAGTGAAAAACGAAAGAGTTATATCAATCAAAGTACGAAATTTTTGAGTAAAACTATTTTGCGAATTTCTCAAATATCTCTGTGTTTTTATAGCCCCAGAAGAGTTCTAACTTTTATCATAATCGATCGAATCGCTAAAGTGAAAAACGAAAGAGTTACATCTATCTAAGTACGAAATTTTTGAGTAAAACTTTTTTGCGATTTTCTCAAATATCTCTGTTATTTTATAGCCCCCAGAAGAGTTCTAACTTTTATCATAATAGATCGAATCGCTAAAGTGCAAGACGAAAGAGTTATATCAGTCAAAGTTCGAAATTTTTGAGTAAAATTGGTTTTTTTCCGAATTTCTCCAATATTTCTGTGATCTGATAGCCCACAGAAGACTTGTAACCTTTATCACGATGTATCGAATTTTTGAAGTGAAAAAGGGAAGACTTATATCAGTCAAATTTCGAAATTTTTGAGTGAAATTTTTTTTGCGAATTTCTTTAATATCTCTGTGTTCTCATAGCCCCGAGAAGAGTTCTAACTTTTATCATTATGGATCAAATCGATAAAGTGAAAAACCAAAGAGTTATATCATTCAAAGTACTAAATTTTTGAATAAACTTTTTTGCGAATTTCTCAAATATCTCTGTGTTTTTATAGTCCCCAGAAGAGTTCTAACTTTTATAATAATAGATCGAATCGCTAAAGTGCAAGATGAAAGAGTTATATCAGTCAAAGTTCTAAATTTTTGAGTAAAATTGGTTTTTTTCCGATTTTCTCCAAAATTTCTGTGTTCTGATAGCCCACAGAAGAGTTGTAACTTTTATCACGATGTATCGAATTTTTGAAGTGAAAATGGGAAGACTTATATCAGTCAAATTTCGAAATTTTTGAGTAAAATTTTTTTTGCGAATTTCTTTAATATCTCTGTGTTCTCATAGCCCCGAGAAGAGTTCTAACTTTTATGATTATGGATCAAATCGTTAAAGTGAAAAACCAAAGATATATATCAGTCAAAGTACTAAATTTTTGAGTAAAACTTGTTTGCGAATTTCTCAAATATCTCTGCTTTCTGATAGCCCCGAAAAGAGTTCTAACTTTTATCATAATAAATCGAATCGCTAAAGTGCAAGACGAAAGGGTTATATCAGTCAAATTTCGAAATTTTTGAGTGAAATTTTTTTTGCGAATTTCTTTAATATCTCTGTGTTCTCATAGCCCCGAGAAGAGTTCTAACTTTTATCATTATGGATCAAATCGTTAAAGTGAAAAACGAAAGAGTTATATCAATCAAAGTACGAAATTTTTGAGTAAAACTTTTTTGCGAATTTCTCAAATATCTCTGTGTTTTTATAGCCCCCAGAAGAGTTCTAACTTTTATCATAATAGATCGAATCGCTAAAGTGCAAGACGAAAGTGTTATATCAGTCAAAATTCGAAATTTTTGAGTAAAATTTGTTTTTTTTCGGATTTATCCAATATCTCTGTGTTCTGATAGCTCACAGAAGAATTGTAACTTTTATCACGATGTATCGAATTGTTCAAGTGAAAAAGGGAAGACTTATATCAGTCGAATTTCGAAATATTTGCGTAAAATTTTTTTTGCGAATTTCTTTAATATCTCTGTGTTCTCATATCCCCGAGAAGAGTTCTAACTTCTATCATTATAGATCAAATCGTTTAAGTGAAACACGAAAGGGTTATATCAATCAAAGTACGAAATTTTTGAGTAAAACTATTTTGCGAATTTCTCAAATATCTCTGTGTTTTTATAGCCCCCAGAAGAGTTCTAACTTTTATCATAATCGATCGAATCGCTAAAGTGAAAAACGAAAGAATTATATCAATCAAAGTACGAAATTTTTGAGTAAAACTATTTTGCGAATTTCTCAAATATCTCTGTGTTTTTATAGCTCCCAGAAGAGTTCTAACTTTTATCATAATAGATCGAATAGCTAAAGTGCAAGACGATAGAGTTATATCAGGCAAAGTTCGAAATTTTTGAGTAAAATTGGTTTTTTTCCGAATTTCTCCAATATTTCTGTGTTCTGATAGCCCACAGAAGAGTTGTAACTTTTATCACGATGTATCGAATTGTTGAAGTGAAAAAGGGAAGACTTATATCAGTCAAATTTCGAAATTTTTGAGTAAAATTTTTTTTGCGAATTTCTTTAATATCTCTGTGTTCTCATAGCCCCGAGTAGAGTTCTAACTTTTATCATTATGGATCAAATCGTTAAAGTGAAACACGAAAGAGTTATATCAAAGTATGAAATTTTTGAGTAAAACTATTTTGCGAATTTCTCAAATATCTCTGTGTTTTTATAGCCCCCAGAAGAGTTCTAACTTTTATCATAATAGATCGAATCGCTAAAGTGCAAGACGAAAGGGTTAGATCAGTCAAAGTTTGTAATTCTTGAGTAAAATTGGTTTTTTTCCGAATTTCTCCAATATCTCTGTGTTCTGATAGCCCACAGAAGAGTTGTAACTTTTATCACGATGTATCGAATTTTTGAAGTGAAAAAGGGAAGACTTATATCAGTCAAATTTCGAAATTTTTGAGTGAAATTTTTTTTGCGAATTTCTTTAATATATCTGTGTTCTCATAGTCCCGAGTAGAGTTCTATCTTTTATCATTATGGATCAAATCGCTAAAGTGAAAAACCAAAGAGTTATATCATTCAAAGTACTAAATTTTTGAATAAACTTTTTTGAGAAGTTCTCAAATATCTCTGTGTTTTTATAGCCCCCAGAAGAGTTCTAACTTTTATCATAATAGATCGAATCGCTAAAGTGCAAGATGAAAGAATTATATCAGTCAAAGTTCTAAATTTTTGAGTAAAATTGGTTTTTTTCCGATTTTCTCCAATATTTCTGTGTTCTGATAGCCCACAGAAGAGTTGTAACTTTTATCACGATGTATCGAATTTTTGAAGTGAAAAAGGGAAGACTTATATCAGTCAAATTTCGAAATTTTTGAGTGAAATTTTTTTTGCGAATTTCTTTAATATCTCTGTGTTCTCATAGCCCCGAGAAGAGTTCTAACTTGTATCATTATGGATCAAATCGCTAAAGTGAAAAACGAAAGGGTTATATCAATCAAAGTACGAAATTTTTCAGTAAAACTATGTTGCGAATTTCTCAAATATCTCTGTGTTTTTATAGCCCCCAGAAGAGTTCTAACTTTTATCATAATCGATCGAATCGCTAAAGTGAAAAACGAAAGAGTTGCATCTATCAAAGTACGAAATTTTTGAGTAAAACTTTTTTGCGATTTTCTCAAATATCTCTGTTATTTTATAGCCCCCAGAAGAGTTCTAACTTTTATCATAATAGATCGAATCGCTAAAGTGCAAGACGAAAGAGTTATATCAGTCAAAGTTCGAAATTTTTGAGTAAAATTGATTTTTTTCCGAATTTCTCCAATATTTCTGTGTTCTGATAGCCCACAGAAGACTTGTAACTCTTATCACGATGTATCGAATTTTTGAAGTGAAAATGGGAAGACTTATATCAGTCAAATTTAGAAATTTTTGAGTGAAACTTTTTTTGCGAATATCTTTAATATCTCTGTGTTCTCATAGCCCCGAGAAGAGTTCTAACTTTTATCATTATGTATCAAATCGTTAAAGTGAAAAACCAAAGAGTTATACCAATCAAAGTACAAAATTTTTGAGTAAAACTATTTTGCGAATTTCTCAAATATCTCTGTGTTTTTATAGCCCCCAGAAGAGTTCTAACTTTTATCATAATAGATCGAATCGCTAAAGTGCAAGACGAAAGGGTTAGATCAGTCAAAGTTTGAAATTTTTGAGTAAAATTGGTTTTTTTCCGAATTTCTCCAATATTTCTGTGTTCTGATAGCCCACAGAAGAGTTGTAACCTTTATCACGATGTATCGAATTTTTGAAGTGAAAATGGGAAGACTTATATCAGTCAAATTTAGAAATTTTTGAGTGAAATTTTTTTTGCGAATATCTTTAATATCTCTGTGTCCTCATAGCCCCGAGAAGAGTTCTAACTTTTATCATAATGTATCAAATCGTTAAAGTGAAAAACCAAAGAATTATATCAATCAAAGTACGAAATTTTTGAGTAAACCATTTTGCGAATTTCTCAAATATCTCTGTGTTTTTATAGCCCCCAGAAGAGTTCTAACTTTTATCATAATAGATCGAATCGCTAAATTGCAAGACGAAAGGGTTAGATCAGTCAAAGTTTGAAATTTTTGAGTAAAATTGGTTTTTTTCCGAATTTCTCCAATATCTCTGTGTTCTGATAGCTCACAGAAGAATTGTAACTTTTATCACGATGTATCGAATTGTTCAAGTGAAAAAGGGAAGACTTATATCAGTCGAATTTCGAAATATTTGCGTAAAATTTTTTTTGCGAATTTCTTTAATATCTCTGTGTTCTCATATCCCCGAGAAGAGTTCTAACTTCTATCATTATAGATCAAATCGTTTAAGTGAAACACGAAAGGGTTATATCAATCAAAGTACGAAATTTTTGAGTAAAACTATTTTGCGAATTTCTCAAATATCTCTGTGTTTTTATAGCCCCCAGAAGAGTTCTAACTTTTATCATAATCGATCGAATCGCTAAAGTGAAAAACGAAAGAATTATATCAATCAAAGTACGAAATTTTTGAGTAAAACTATTTTGCGAATTTCTCAAATATCTCTGTGTTTTTATAGCCCCCAGAAGAGTTCTAACTTTTATCATAATCGATCGAATCGCTAAAGTGAAAAACGAAAGAATTATATCAATCAAAGTTCGAAATTTTTGAGTAAAATTGGTTTTTTTCCGAATTTCTCCAATGTCTCTGTGTTCTGATAGCCCACAGAAGAGTTGTAACTTTTATCACGATGTATCGAATTGTTGAAGTGAAAAAGGGAAGACTTATATCAGTCAAATTTCGAAATTTTTGAGTAAAATTTTTTTGCGGATTTCTTTATCATCTCTGTGTTCTCATAGTCCCGAGAAGAGTTCTAACTTTTATCATTATGGATCAAATCGTTAAAGTGAAAAACGAAATAGTTATATCAATCAAAGTACGAAATTTTTGAGTAAAACTATTTTGCGAATTTCTCAAATATCTCTGTGTTTTTATAGCTCCCAGAAGAGTTCTAACTTTTATCATAATAGATCGAATAGCTAAAGTGCAAGACGATAGAGTTATATCAGGCAAAGTTCGAAATTTTTGAGTAAAATTGGTTTTTTTCCGAATTTCTCCAATATTTCTGTGTTCTGATAGCCCACAGAAGAGTTGTAACTTTTATCACGATGTATCGAATTGTTGAAGTGAAAAAGGGAAGACTTATATCAGTCAAATTTCGAAATTTTTGAGTAAAATTTTTTTTGCGAATTTCTTTAATATCTCTGTGTTCTCATAGCCCCGAGTAGAGTTCTAACTTTTATCATTATGGATCAAATCGTTAAAGTGAAACACGAAAGAGTTATATCAAAGTATGAAATTTTTGAGTAAAACTATTTTGCGAATTTCTCAAATATCTCTGTGTTTTTATAGCCCCCAGAAGAGTTCTAACTTTTATCATAATAGATCGAATCGCTAAAGTGCAAGACGAAAGGGTTAGATCAGTCAAAGTTTGTAATTCTTGAGTAAAATTGGTTTTTTTCCGAATTTCTCCAATATCTCTGTGTTCTGATAGCCCACAGAAGAGTTGTAACTTTTATCACGATGTATCGAATATTTGAAGTGAAAAAGGGAAGACTTATATCAGTCAAATTTCGAAATTTTTGAGTGAAATTTTTTTTGCGAATTTCTTTAATATATCTGTGTTCTCATAGTCCCGAGTAGAGTTCTAACTTTTATCATTATGGATCAAATCGCTAAAGTGAAAAACCAAAGAGTTATATCATTCAAAGTACTAAATTTTTGAATAAACTTTTTTGAGAAGTTCTCAAATATCTCTGTGTTTTTATAGCCCCCAGAAGAGTTCTAACTTTTATCATAATAGATCGAATCGTTAAAGTGCAAGATGAAAGAATTATATCAGTCAAAGTTCTAAATTTTTGAGTAAAATTGGTTTTTTTCCGATTTTCTCCAATATTTCTGTGTTCTGATAGCCCACAGAAGAGTTGTAACTTTTATCACGATGTATCGAATTTTTGAAGTGAAAAAGGGAAGACTTATATCAGTCAAATTTCGAAATTTTTGAGTGAAATTTTTTTTGCGAATTTCTTTAATATCTCTGTGTTCTCATAGCCCCGAGAAGAGTTCTAACTTGTATCATTATGGATCAAATCGCTAAAGTGAAAAACGAAAGGGTTATATCAATCAAAGTACGAAATTTTTCAGTAAAACTATGTTGCGAATTTCTCAAATATCTCTGTGTTTTTATAGCCCCCAGAAGAGTTCTAACTTTTATCATAATCGATCGAATCGCTAAAGTGAAAAACGAAAGAGTTGCATCTATCAAAGTACGAAATTTTTGAGTAAAACTTTTTTGCGATTTTCTCAAATATCTCTGTTATTTTATAGCCCCCAGAAGAGTTCTAACTTTTATCATAATAGATCGAATCGCTAAAGTGCAAGACGAAAGAGTTATATCAGTCAAAGTTCGAAATTTTTGAGTAAAATTGATTTTTTTCCGAATTTCTCCAATATTTCTGTGTTCTGATAGCCCACAGAAGACTTGTAACTCTTATCACGATGTATCGAATTTTTGAAGTGAAAATGGGAAGACTTATATCAGTCAAATTTAGAAATTTTTGAGTGAAACTTTTTTTGCGAATATCTTTAATATCTCTGTGTTCTCATAGCCCCGAGAAGAGTTCTAACTTTTATCATTATGTATCAAATCGTTAAAGTGAAAAACCAAAGAGTTATACCAATCAAAGTACAAAATTTTTGAGTAAAACTATTTTGCGAATTTCTCAAATATCTCTGTGTTTTTATAGCCCCCAGAAGAGTTCTAACTTTTATCATAATAGATCGAATCGCTAAAGTGCAAGACGAAAGGGTTAGATCAGTCAAAGTTTGAAATTTTTGAGTAAAATTGGTTTTTTTCCGAATTTCTCCAATATTTCTGTGTTCTGATAGCCCACAGAAGAGTTGTAACCTTTATCACGATGTATCGAATTTTTGAAGTGAAAATGGGAAGACTTATATCAGTCAAATTTAGAAATTTTTGAGTGAAATTTTTTTTGCGAATATCTTTAATATCTCTGTGTCCTCATAGCCCCGAGAAGAGTTCTAACTTTTATCATAATGTATCAAATCGTTAAAGTGAAAAACCAAAGAATTATATCAATCAAAGTACGAAATTTTTGAGTAAACCATTTTGCGAATTTCTCAAATATCTCTGTGTTTTTATAGCCCCCAGAAGAGTTCTAACTTTTATCATAATAGATCGAATCGCTAAATTGCAAGACGAAAGGG
The DNA here is from genome assembly GCF_016802725.1 of Solenopsis invicta. NCBI lineage: Eukaryota > Metazoa > Arthropoda > Insecta > Hymenoptera > Formicidae > Solenopsis > Solenopsis invicta. The sequence continues at coordinate 8,173,513 of NC_052674.1, read as the reverse complement.
TTAGATCAGTCAAAGTTTGAAATTTTTGAGTAAAATTGGTTTTTTTCCGAATTTCTCCAATATCTCTGTGTTCTGATAGCTCACAGAAGAATTGTAACTTTTATCACGATGTATCGAATTGTTCAAGTGAAAAAGGGAAGACTTATATCAGTCGAATTTCGAAATATTTGCGTAAAATTTTTTTTGCGAATTTCTTTAATATCTCTGTGTTCTCATATCCCCGAGAAGAGTTCTAACTTCTATCATTATAGATCAAATCGTTTAAGTGAAACACGAAAGGGTTATATCAATCAAAGTACGAAATTTTTGAGTAAAACTATTTTGCGAATTTCTCAAATATCTCTGTGTTTTTATAGCCCCCAGAAGAGTTCTAACTTTTATCATAATCGATCGAATCGCTAAAGTGAAAAACGAAAGAATTATATCAATCAAAGTACGAAATTTTTGAGTAAAACTATTTTGCGAATTTCTCAAATATCTCTGTGTTTTTATAGCCCCCAGAAGAGTTCTAACTTTTATCATAATCGATCGAATCGCTAAAGTGAAAAACGAAAGAATTATATCAATCAAAGTTCGAAATTTTTGAGTAAAATTGGTTTTTTTCCGAATTTCTCCAATGTCTCTGTGTTCTGATAGCCCACAGAAGAGTTGTAACTTTTATCACGATGTATCGAATTGTTGAAGTGAAAAAGGGAAGACTTATATCAGTCAAATTTCGAAATTTTTGAGTAAAATTTTTTTTGCGGATTTCTTTATCATCTCTGTGTTCTCATAGCCCCGAGAAGAGTTCTAACTTTTATCATTATGGATCAAATCGTTAAAGTGAAAAACGAAATAGTTATATCAATCAAAGTACGAGATTTTTGAGTAAAACTATTTTGCGAATTTCTCAAATATCTCTGTGTTTTTATAGCTCCCAGAAGAGTTCTAACTTTTATCATAATAGATCGAATAGCTAAAGTGCAAGACGATAGAGTTATATCAGGCAAAGTTCGAAATTTTTGAGTAAAATTGGTTTTTTTCCTAATTTCTCCAATATTTCTGTGTTCTGATAGCCCACAGAAGAGTTGTAACTTTTATCACGATGTATCGAATTGTTGAAGTGAAAAAGGGAAGACTTATATCAGTCAAATTTCGAAATTTTTGAGTAAAATTTTTTTTGCGAATTTCTTTAATATCTCTGTGTTCTCATAGCCCCGAGTAGAGTTCTAACTTTTATCATTATGGATCAAATCGTTAAAGTGAAACACGAAAGAGTTATATCAAAGTATGAAATTTTTGAGTAAAACTATTTTGCGAATTTCTCAAATATCTCTGTGTTTTTATAGCCCCCAGAAGAGATCTAACTTTTATCATAATAGATCGAATCGCTAAAGTGCAAGACGAAAGGGTTAGATCAGTCAAAGTTTGTAATTTTTGAGTAAAATTGGTTTTTTTCCGAATTTCTCCAATATCTCTGTGTTCTGATAGCCCACAGAAGAGTTGTAACTTTTATCACGATGTATCGAATTTTTGAAGTGAAAAAGGGAAGACTTATATCAGTCAAATTTCGAAATTTTTGAGTGAAATTTTCTTTGCGAATTTCTTTAATATATCTGTGTTCTCATAGCCCCGAGTAGAGTTCTAACTTTTATCATTATGGATCAAATCGCTAAAGTGAAAAACCAAAGAGTTATATCATTCAAAGTACTAAATTTTTGAATAAACTTTTTTGCGAAGTTCTCAAATATCTCTGTGTTTTTATAGCCCCCAGAAGAGTTCTAACTTTTATCATAATAGATCGAATCGCTAAAGTGCAAGATGAAAGAGTTATATCAGTCAAAGTTCTAAATTTTTGAGTAAAATTGGTTTTTTTCCGATTTTCTCCAATATTTCTGTGTTCTGATAGCCCACAGAAGAGTTGTAACTTTTATCACGATGTATCGAATTGTTGAAGTGAAAAAGGGAAGACTTATATCAGTCAAATTTCGAAATTTTTGAGTAAAATTTTTTTTGCGGATTTCTTTATCATCTCTGTGTTCTCATAGCCCCGAGAAGAGTTCTAACTTTTATCATTATGGATCAAATCGTTAAAGTGAAAAACGAAATAGTTATATCAATCAAAGTACGAAATTTTTGAGTAAAACTATTTTGCGAATTTCTCAAATATCTCTGTGTTTTTATAGCTCCCAGAAGAGTTCTAACTTTTATCATAATAGATCGAATAGCTAAAGTGCAAGACGATAGAGTTATATCAGGCAAAGTTCGAAATTTTTGAGTAAAATTGGTTTTTTTCCGAATTTCTCCAATATTTCTGTGTTCTGATAGCCCACAGAAGAGTTGTAACTTTTATCACGATGTATCGAATTGTTGAAGTGAAAAAGGGAAGACTTATATCAGTCAAATTTCGAAATTTTTGAGTAAAATTTTTTTTGCGAATTTCTTTAATATCTCTGTGTTCTCATAGCCCCGAGTAGAGTTCTAACTTTTATCATTATGGATCAAATCGTTAAAGTGAAACACGAAAGAGTTATATCAAAGTATGAAATTTTTGAGTAAAACTATTTTGCGAATTTCTCAAATATCTCTGTGTTTTTATAGCCCCCAGAAGAGTTCTAACTTTTATCATAATAGATCGAATCGCTAAAGTGCAAGACGAAAGGGTTAGATCAGTCAAAGTTTGTAATTTTTGAGTAAAATTGGTTTTTTTCCGAATTTCTCCAATATCTCTGTGTTCTGATAGCCCACAGAAGAGTTGTAACTTTTATCACGATGTATCGAATTTTTGAAGTGAAAAAGGGAAGACTTATATCAGTCAAATTTCGAAATTTTTGAGTGAAATTTTTTTTGCGAATTTCTTTAATATATCTGTGTTCTCATAGTCCCGAGTAGAGTTCTAACTTTTATCATTATGGATCAAATCGCTAAAGTGAAAAACCAAAGAGTTATATCATTCAAAGTACTAAATTTTTGAATAAACTTTTTTGAGAAGTTCTCAAATATCTCTGTGTTTTTATAGCCCCCAGAAGAGTTCTAACTTTTATCATAATAGATCGAATCGCTAAAGTGCAAGATGAAAGAGTTATATCAGTCAAAGTTCTAAATTTTTGAGTAAAATTGGTTTTTTTCCGATTTTCTCCAATATTTCTGTGTTCTGATAGCCCACAGAAGAGTTGTAACTTTTATCACGATGTATCGAATTTTTGAAGTGAAAAAGGGAAGACTTATATCAGTCAAATTTCGAAATTTTTGAGTGAAATTTTTTTTGCGAATTTCTTTAATATCTCTGTGTTCTCATAGCCCCGAGAAGAGTTCTAACTTGTATCATTATGGATCAAATCGCTAAAGTGAAAAACGAAAGGGTTATATCAATCAAAGTACGAAATTTTTCAGTAAAACTATGTTGCGAATTTCTCAAATATCTCTGTGTTTTTATAGCCCCCAGAAGAGTTCTAACTTTTATCATAATCGATCGAATCGCTAAAGTGAAAAACGAAAGAGTTGCATCTATCAAAGTACGAAATTTTTGAGTAAAACTTTTTTGCGATTTTCTCAAATATCTCTGTTATTTTATAGCCCCCAGAAGAGTTCTAACTTTTATCATAATAGATCGAATCGCTAAAGTGCAAGACGAAAGAGTTATATCAGTCAAAGTTCGAAATTTTTGAGTAAAATTGATTTTTTTCCGAATTTCTCCAATATTTCTGTGTTCTGATAGCCCACAGAAGACTTGTAACTCTTATCACGATGTATCGAATTTTTGAAGTGAAAATGGGAAGACTTATATCAGTCAAATTTAGAAATTTTTGAGTGAAATTTTTTTTGCGAATATCTTTAATATCTCTGTGTTCTCATAGCCCCGAGAAGAGTTCTAACTTTTATCATTATGTATCAAATCGTTAAAGTGAAAAACCAAAGAGTTATACCAATCAAAGTACAAAATTTTTGAGTAAAACTATTTTGCGAATTTCTCAAATATCTCTGTGTTTTTATAGCCCCCAGAAGAGTTCTAACTTTTATCATAATAGATCGAATCGCTAAAGTGCAAGACGAAAGGGTTAGATCAGTCAAAGTTTGAAATTTTTGAGTAAAATTGTTTTTTTTCCGAATTTCTCCAATATTTCTGTGTTCTGATAGCCCACAGAAGAGTTGTAACCTTTATCACGATGTATCGAATTTTTGAAGTGAAAATGGGAAGACTTATATCAGTCAAATTTAGAAATTTTTGAGTGAAATTTTTTTTGCGAATATCTTTAATATCTCTGTGTCCTCATAGCCCCGAGAAGAGTTCTAACTTTTATCATAATGTATCAAATCGTTAAAGTGAAAAACCAAAGAATTATATCAATCAAAGTACGAAATTTTTGAGTAAACCATTTTGCGAATTTCTCAAATATCTCTGTGTTTTTATAGCCCCCAGAAGAGTTCTAACTTTTATCATAATAGATCGAATCGCTAAATTGCAAGACGAAAGGGTTAGATCAGTCAAAGTTTGAAATTTTTGAGTAAAATTGGTTTTTTTCCGAATTTCTCCAATATTTCTGTGTTCTGATAGCCCACAGAAGAGTTGTAACTTTTATCACGATGTATCGAATTTTTGAAGTGAAAAAGGGAAGACTTATATCAGTCAAATTTCGAAATATTTGAGTGAAATTTTTTTTGCGAATTTCTTTAATATCTCTGTGTTCTCATAGCCCCGAGAAGAGTTCTAACTTGTATCATTATGTATCAAATCGCTAAAGTGAAAAACGAAAGGGTTATATCAATCAAAGTACGAAATTTTTCAGTAAAACTATTTTGCGAATTTCTCAAATATCTCTGTGTTTTTATAGCCACCAGAAGAGTTCTAACTTTGATCATAATCGATCGAATCGCTAAAGTGAAAAACGAAAGAGTTACATCTAGCAAAGTACGAAATTTTTGAGTAAAACTTTTTTGCGATTTTCTCAAATATCTCTGTTATTTTATAGCCCCCAGAAGAGTTCTAACTTTTATCATAATAGATCGAATCGCTAAAGTGCAAGACGAAAGAGTTATATCAGTCAAAGTTCGAAATTTTTGAGTAAAATTGATTTTTTTCCGAATTTCTCCAATATTTCTGTGTTCTGATAGCCCACAGAAGACTTGTAACTTTTATCACGATGTATCGAATTTTTGAAGTGAAAATGGGAAGACTTATATCAGTCAAATTTAGAAATTTTTGAGTGAAATTTTTTTTGCGAATATCTTTAATATCTCTGTGTTCTCATAGCCCCGAGAAGAGTTCTAACTTTTATCATTATGTATCAAATCGTTAAAGTGAAAAACCAAAGAGTTATACCAATCAAAGTACAAAATTTTTGAGTAAAACTATTTTGCGAATTTCTCAAATATCTCTGTGTTTTTATAGCCCCCAGAAGAGTTCTAACTTTTATCATAACAGATCGAATCGCTAAAGTGCAAGACGAAAGGGTTAGATCAGTCAAAGTTTGAAATTTTTGAGTAAAATTGGTTTTTTTCCGAATTTCTCCAATATTTCTGTGTTCTGATAGCCCACAGAAGAGTTGTAACCTTTATCACGATGTATCGAATTTTTGAAGTGAAAATTGGAAGACTTATATCAGTCAAATTTAGAAATTTTTGAGTGAAATTTTTTTTGCGAATATCTTTAATATCTCTGTGTTCTCATAGCCCCGAGAAGAGTTCTAACTTTTATCATAATGTATCAAATCGTTAAAGTGAAAAACCAAAGAGTTATATCGATCAAAGTACGAAATTTTTGAGTAAACCATTTTGCGAATTTCTCAAATATCTCTGTGTTTTTATAGCCCCCAGAAGAGTTCTAACTTTTATCATAATAGATCGAATCGCTAAATTGCAAGACGAAAGGGTTAGATCAGTCAAAGTTTGAAATTTTTGAGTAAAATTGGTTTTTTTCCGAATTTCTCCAATATTTCTGTGTTCTGATAGCCCACAGAAGAGTTGTAACTTTTATCACGATGTATCGAATTTTTGAAGTGAAAAAGGGAAGACTTATATCAGTCAAATTTCGAAATATTTGAGTGAAATTTTTTTTGCGAATTTCTTTAATATCTCTGTGTTCTCATAGCTCCGAGAAGAGTTCTAACTTTTATCATTATGGATCAAATCGCTAAAGTGAAAAACGAAAGAGTTATATCAATCAAAGTACGAAATTTTTGAGTAAAACTATTTTGCGAATTTCTCAAATATCTCTGTGTTTTTATAGCCCCCAGAAGAGTTCTAACTTTTATCATAATAGATCGAATCGCTAAAGTGCAAGATGAAAGAGTTATATCAGTCAAAGTTCTAAATTTTTGAGTAAAATTGGTTTTTTTCCGATTTTCTCCAATATTTCTGTGTTCTGATAGCCCACAGAAGAGTTGTAACTTTTATCACGATGTATCGAATTTTTGAAGTGAAAAAGGGAAGACTTATATCAGTCAAATTTCGAAATTTTTGAGTGAAATTTTTTTTGCGAATTTCTTTAATATCTCTGTGTTCTCATAGCCCCGAGAAGAGTTCTAACTTGTATCATTATGGATCAAATCGCTAAAGTGAAAAACGAAAGGGTTATATCAATCAAAGTACGAAATTTTTCAGTAAAACTATTTTGCGAATTTCTCAAATATCTCTGTGTTTTTATAGCCCCCAGAAGAGTTCTAACTTTTATCATAATCGATCGAATCGCTAAAGTGAAAAACGAAAGAGTTACATCTATCAAAGTACGAAATTTTTGAGTAAAACTTTTTTGCGATTTTCTCAAATATCTCTGTTACTTTATAGCCCCCAGAAGAGTTCTAACTTTTATCATAATAGATCGAATCGCTAAAGTGCAAGACGAAAGAGTTATATCAGTCAAAGTTCGAAATTTTTGAGTAAAATTGTTTTTTTCCGAATTTCTCCAATATTTCTGTGTTCTGATAGCCCACAGAAGACTTGTAACTTTTATCACGATGTATCGAATTTTTGAAGTGAAAATGGGAAGACTTATATCAGTCAAATTTAGAAATTTTTGAGTAAAATTTTTTTTGTGAATTTCTTTAATATCTCTGTGTTCTCATAGCCCCGAGAAGAGTTCTAACTTTTATCATTATGTATCAAATCGTTAAAGTGAAAAACGAAAGAGTTATATCAATCAAAGTACGAAATTTTTGAGTAAAACTATTTTGCGAATTTCTCAAATATCTCTGTGTTTTTATAGCCCCCAGAAGAGTTCTAACTTTTATCATAATAGATCGAATCGCTAAAGTGCAAGACGAAAGGGTTAGATCAGTCAAAGTTTGAAATTTTTGAGTAAAATTGGCCTTTTTCCGAATTTCTCCAATATTTCTGTGTTCTGATAGCCCACAGAAGACTTGTAACTTTTATCACGATGTATCGAATTTTTGAAGTGAAAAAGGGAAGACTTATATCAGTCAAATTTCGAAATTTTTGAGTGAAATTTTTTTTGCGAATTTCTTTAATATCTCTGTGTTCTCATAGCCCCGAGAAGAGTTCTAACTTTTATCATTATGTATCAAATCGTTAAAGTGAAAAACCAAAGAGTTATACCATTCAAAGTACAAAATTTTTGAGTAAAACTATTTTGCGAATTTCTCAAATATCTCTGTGTTTTTATAGCCCCCAGAAGAGTTCTAACTTTTATCATAATAGATCGAATCGCTAAAGTGCAAGACGAAAGGGTTAGATCAGTCAAAGTTTGAAATTTTTGAGTAAAATTGGTTTTTTTCCGAATTTCTCCAATATTTCTGTGTTCTGATAGCCCACAGAAGACTTGTAACTTTTATCACGATGTATCGAATTTTTGAAGTGAAAAAGGGAAGACTTATATCAGTCAAATTTCGAAATATTTGAGTGAAATTTTTTTTGCGAATATCTTTAATATCTCTGTGTTCTCATAGCCCCGAGAAGAGTTCTAACTTTTATCATTATGTATCAAATCGTTAAAGTGAAAAACCAAAGAGTTATATCAATCAAAGTACAAAATTTTTGAGTAAAACTATTTTGCGAATTTCTCAAATATCTCTGTGTTTTTATAGCCCCCAGAAGAGTTCTAACTTTTATCATAATAGATCGAATCGCTAAAGTGAAAAACGAAAGAGTTACATCTATCAAAGTACGAAATTTTTGAGTAAAACTTTTTTGCGATTTTCTCAAATATCTCTGTTATTTTATAGCCCCCAGAAGAGTTCTAACTTTTATCATAATAGATCGAATCGCTAAAGTGCAAGACGAAAGAGTTATATCAGTCAAAGTTCGAAATTTTTGAGTAAAATTGGTTTTTTTCCGAATTTCTCCAATATTTCTGTGTTCTGATAGCCCACAGAAGAGTTGTAACCTTTATCACGATGTATCGAATTTTTGAAGTGAAAAGGGAAGACTTATATCAGTCAAATTTCGAAATTTTTGAGTAAAATTTTTTTTGCGAATTTCTTTAATATTTCTGTGTTCTCATAGCCCCGAGAAGAGTTCTAACTTTTATCATTATGTATCAAATCGTTAAAGTGAAAAACCAAAGAGTTATATCAATCAAAGTACGAAATTTTTGAGTAAAACTATTTTGCGAATTTCTCAAATATCTCTGTGTTTTTATAGCCCCCAGAAGAGTTCTAACTTTTATCATAATAGATCGAATCGCTAAAGTGCAAGACGAAAGGGTTAGATCAGTCAAAGTTTGAAATTTTTGAGTAAAATTGGTTTTTTTCCGAATTTCTCCAATATTTCTGTGTTCTGATAGCCCACAGAAGACTTGTAACTTTTATCACGATGTATCGAATTTTTGAAGTGAAAATGGGAAGACTTATATCAGTCAAATTTAGAAATTTTTGAGTGAAATTTTTTTTGCGAATATCTTTAATATCTCTGTGTTCTCATAGCCCCGAGAAGAGTTCTAACTTTTATCATTATGTATCAAATCGTTAAAGTGAAAAACCAAAGAGTTATATCAATCAAAGTACGAAATTTTTGAGTAAAACTATTTTGCGAATTTCTCAAATATCTCTGTGTTTTTATAGCCCCCAGAAGAGTTCTAACTTTTATCATAATAGATCGAATCGCTAAAGTGCAAGATGAAAGAGTTATATCAGTCAAAGTTCTGAAATTTTTGAGTAAAATTGGTTTTTTTCCGAATTTCTCCAATATTTCTGTGTTCTGATAGCCCACAGAAGAGTTGTAACTTTTATCACGATGTATCGAATTTTTGAAGTGAAAATGGGAAGACTTATATCAGTCAAATTTCGAAATTTTTGAGTAAAATTTTTTTTGTGAATTTCTTTAATATCTCTGTGTTCTCATAGCCCCGAGAAGAGTTCTAACTTTTATCATTATGTATCAAATCGTTAAAGTGAAAAACCAAAGAGTTATATCAATCAAAGTACGAAATTTTTGAGTAAAACTATTTTGCGAATTTCTCAAATATCTCTGTGTTTTTATAGCCCCCAGAAGAGTTCTAACTTTTATCATAATAGATCGAATCGCTAAATTGCAAGACGAAAGGGTTAGATCAGTCAAAGTTTGAAATTTTTGAGTAAAATTGGCTTTTTTCCGAATTTCTCCAATATTTCTGTGTTCTGATAGCCCACAGAAGACTTGTAACTTTTATCACGATGTATCGAATTTTTGAAGTGAAAATGGGAAGACTTATATCAGTCAAATTTAGAAATTTTTGAGTGAAATTTTTTTTGCGATTATCTTTAATATCTCTGTGTTCTCATAGCCCCGAGAAGAGTTCTAACTTTTATCATTATGTATCAAATCGTTAAAGTGAAAAACCAAAGAGTTATATCAATCAAAGTACGAAATTTTTGAGTAAAACTATTTTGCGAATTTCTCAAATATCTCTGTGTTTTTATAGCCCCCAGAAGAGTTCTAACTTTTATCATAATAGATCGAATCGCTAAAGTGCAAGATGAAAGAGTTAAATCAGTCAAAGTTCTAAATTTTTGAGTAAAATTGGTTTTTTTCCGATTTTCTCCAATATTTCTGTGTTCTGATAGCCCACAGAAGAGTTGTAACTTTTATCACGATGTATCGAATTTTTGAAGTGAAAAAGGGAAGAGTTATATCAGTCAAATTTCGAAATTTTTGAGTGAAATTTTTTTTGCGAATTTCTTTAATATTTCTGTGTTCTCATAGCCCCGAGAAGAGTTCTAACTTTTATCATTATGGATCAAATCGCTAAAGTGAAAAACGAAAGAGTTATATCAATCAAAGTACGAAATTTTTGAGTAAAACTATTTTGCGAATTTCTCAAATATCTCTGTGTTTTTATAGCCCCCAGAAGAGTTCTAACTTTTATCATAATCGATCGAATCGCTAAAGTGAGAAACGAAAGAGTTACATCTATCAAAGTACGAAATTTTTGAGTAAAACTTTTTTGCGATTTTCTCAAATATCTCTGTTATTTTATAGCCCCCAGAAGAATTCTAACTTTTATCATAATAGATCGAATCGCTAAATTGCAAGACGAAAGGGTTAGATCAGTCAAAGTTTGAAATTTTTGAGTAAAATTGGTTTTTTTCCGAATTTCTCCAATATTTCTGTGTTCTGATAGCCCACAGAAGACTTGTAACTTTTATCACGATGTATCGAATTTTTGAAGTGAAAATGGGAAGACTTATATCAGTCAAATTTAGAAATTTTTGAGTGAAATTTTTTTTGCGATTATCTTTAATATCTCTGTGTTCTCATAGCCCCGAGAAGAGTTCTAACTTTTATCATTATGTATCAAATCGTTAAAGTGAAAAACCAAAGAGTTATATCAATCAAAGTACGAAATTTTTGAGTAAAACTATTTTGCGAATTTCTCAAATATCTCTGTGTTTTTATAGCCCCCAGAAGAGTTCTAACTTTTATCATAATAGATCGAATCGCTAAAGTGCAAGATGAAAGAGTTATATCAGTCAAAGTTCTAAATTTTTGAGTAAAATTGGTTTTTTTCCGATTTTCTCCAATATTTCTGTGTTCTGATAGCCCACAGAAGAGTTGTAACTTTTATCACGATGTATCGAATTTTTGAAGTGAAAAAGGGAAGACTTATATCAGTCAAATTTCGAAATTTTTGAGTGAAATTTTTTTTGCGAATTTCTTTAATATCTCTGTGTTCTCATAGCCCCGAGAAGAGTTCTAACTTGTATCATTATGGATCAAATCGCTAAAGTGAAAAACGAAAGGGTTATATCAATCAAAGTACGAAATTTTTCAGTAAAACTATTTTGCGAATTTCTCAAATATCTCTGTGTTTTTATAGCCCCCAGAAGAGTTCTAACTTTTATCATAATCGATCGAATCGCTAAAGTGAAAAACGAAAGAGTTACATCTATCAAAGTACGAAATTTTTGAGTAAAACTTTTTTGCGATTTTCTCAAATATCTCTGTTATTTTATAGCCCCCAGAAGAATTCTAACTTTTATCATAATAGATCGAATCGCTAAAGTGCAAGACGAAAGAGTTATATCAGTCAAAGTTCGAAATTTTTGAGTAAAATTGTTTTTTTTCCGAATTTCTCCAATATTTCTGTGTTCTGATAGCCCACAGAAGACTTGTAACTTTTATCACGATGTATCGAATTTTTGAAGTGAAAATGGGAAGACTTATATCAGTCAAATTTAGAAATTTTTGAGTGAAATTTTTTTTGCGAATATCTTTAATATCTCTGTGTTCTCATAGCCCCGAGAAGAGTTCTAACTTTTATCATTATGTATCAAATCGTTAAAGTGAAAAACCAAAGAGTTATACCAATCAAAGTACAAAATTTTTGAGTAAAACTATTTTGCGAATTTCTCAAATATCTCTGTGTTTTTATAGCCTCCAGAAGAGTTCTAACTTTTATCATAATAGATCGAATCGCTAAAGTGCAAGACGAAAGGGTTATATCAGTCAAAGTTTGAAATTTTTGAGTAAAATTAGTTTTTTTCCGATTTTCTCCAATATTTCTGTGTTCTGATAGCCCACAGAAGAGTTGTAACTTTTATCACGATGTATCGAATTTTTGAAGTGAAAATGGGAAGACTTATATCAGTCAAATTTCGAAATTTTTGAGTGAAATTTTTTTTGCGAATTTCTTTAATATCTCTGTGTTCTCATAGCCCCGAGAAGAGTTCTAACTTTTATCATTATGTATCAAATCGTTAAAGTGAAAAACCAAAGAGTTATATCAATCAAAGTACGAAATTTTTGAGTAAACTATTTTGCGAATTTCTCAAATATCTCTGTGTTTTTATAGCCCCCAGAAGAGTTCTAACTTTTATCATAATAGATCGAATCGCTAAATTGCAAGACGAAAGGGTTAGATCAGTCAAAGTTTGAAATTTTTGAGTAAAATTGGCTTTTTTCCGAATTTCTCCAATATTTCTGTGTTCTGATAGCCCACAGAAGACTTGTAACTTTTATCACGATGTATCGAATTTTTGAAGTGAAAATGGGAAGACTTATATCAGTCAAATTTCGAAATTTTTGAGTAAAATTTTTTTTGCGAATTTCTTTAATATCTCTGTGTTCTCATAGCCCCGAGAAGAGTTCTAACTTTTATCATTATGTATCAAATCGTTAAAGTGAAAAACCAAAGAGTTATATCAATCAAAGTACGAAATTTTTGAGTAAAACTATTTTGCGAATTTCTCAAATATCTCTGTGTTTTTATAGCCCCCAGAAGAGTTCTAACTTTTATCATAATAGATCGAATCGCTAAAGTGCAAGATGAAAGAGTTATATCAGTCAAAGTTCTAAATTTTTGAGTAAAATTGGTTTTTTTCCGATTTTCTCCAATATTTCTGTGTTCTGATAGCCCACAGAAGAGTTGTAACTTTTATCACGATGTATCGAATTTTTGAAGTGAAAAAGGGAAGACTTATATCAGTCAAATTTCGAAATTTTTGAGTGAAATTTTTTTTGCGAATTTCTTTAATATCTCTGTGTTCTCATAGCCCCGAGAAGAGTTCTAACTTGTATCATTATGGATCAAATCGCTAAAGTGAAAAACGAAAGGGTTATATCAATCAAAGTACGAAATTTTTCAGTAAAACTATTTTGCGAATTTCTCAAATATCTCTGTGTTTTTATAGCCCCCAGAAGAGTTCTAACTTTTATCATAATCGATCGAATCGCTAAAGTGAAAAACGAAAGAGTTACATCTATCAAAGTACGAAATTTTTGAGTAAAACTTTTTTGCGATTTTCTCAAATATCTCTGTTATTTTATAGCCCCCAGAAGAATTCTAACTTTTATCATAATAGATCGAATCGCTAAAGTGCAAGACGAAAGAGTTATATCAGTCAAAGTTCGAAATTTTTGAGTAAAATTGATTTTTTTCCGAATTTCTCCAATATTTCTGTGTTCTGATAGCCCACAGAAGACTTGTAACTTTTATCACGATGTATCGAATTTTTGAAGTGAATATGGGAAGACTTATATCAGTCAAATTTAGAAATTTTTGAGTAACATTTTTTTTGTGAATTTCTTTAATATTTCTGTGTTCTCATAGCCCCGAGAAGAGTTCTAACTTTTATCATTATGTATCAAATCGTTAAAGTGAAAAACCAAAGAGTTATATCAATCAAAGTACGAAATTTTTGAGTAAAACTATTTTACGAATTTCTCAAATATCTCTGTGTTTTTATAGCCCCCAGAAGAGTTCTAACTTTTATCATAATAGATCGAATCGCTAAATTGCAAGACGAAAGGGTTAGATCAGTCAAAGTTTGAAATTTTTGAGTAAAATTGGCCTTTTTCCGAATTTCTCCAATATTTCTGTGTTCTGATAGCCCACAGAAGACTTGTAACTTTTATCACGATGTATCGAATTTTTGAAGTGAAAAAGGGAAGACTTATATCAGTCAAATTTCGAAATATTTGAGTGAAATTTTTTTTGCGAATTTCTTTAATATCTCTGTGTTCTCATAGCCCCGAGAAGAGTTCTAACTTTTATCATTATGTATCAAATCGTTAAAGTGAAAAACCAAAGAGTTATATCAATCAAAGTACGAAATTTTTGAGTAAAACTATTTTGCGAATTTCTCAAATATCTCTGTGTTTTTATAGCCCCCAGAAGAGTTCTAACTTTTATCATAATAGATCGAATCGCTAAAGTGCAAGACGAAAGAGTTATATCAGTCAAAGTTCTGAAATTTTTGAGTAAAATTGGTTTTTTTCCGATTTTCTCCAATATTTCTGTGTTCTGATAGCCCACAGAAGAGTTGTAACTTTTATCACGATGTATCGAATTTTTGAAGTGAAAAAGGGAAGACTTATATCAGTCAAATTTCGAAATTTTTGAGTGAAATTTTTTTTGCGAATTTCTTTAATATCTCTGTGTTCTCATAGCCCCGAGAAGAGTTCTAACTTTTATCATTATGGATCAAATCGCTAAAGTGAAAAACCAAAGAGTTATATCAATCAAAGTACGAAATTTTTGAGTAAAACTATCTTGCGAATTTCTCAAATATCTCTGTGTTTTTATAGCCCCCATAAGAGTTCTAACTTTTATCATAATCGATCGAATCGCTAAAGTGAAAAACGAAAGAGTTACATCTATCAAAGTACGAAATTTTTGAGTAAAACTTTTTTGCGATTTTCTCAAATATATCTGTTATTTTATAGCCCCCAGAAGAGTTCTAACTTTTATCATAATAGATCGAATCGCTAAAGTGCAAGACGAAAGAGTTATATCAGTCAAAGTTCGAAATTTTTGAGTAAAATTGGTTTTTTTCCGAATTTCTCCAATATTTCTGTGTTCTGATAGCCCACAGAAGAGTTGTAACCTTTATCACGATGTATCGAATTTTTGAAGTGAAAATGGGAAGACTTATATCAGTCAAATTTCGAAATTTTTGAGTGAAATTTTTTTTGTGAATTTCTTTAATATCTCTGTGTTCTCATAGCCCCGAGAAGAGTTCTAACTTTTATCATTATGGATCAAAACTTTAAAGTGAAAAACGAAAGAGTTATATCAATTAAAGTACGAAACTTTTGAGTAAAACATTTTGCGAATTTCTCAAATATCTCTGTGTTTTTATAGCCCCCAGAAGAGTTCTAACTTTTATCATAATAGATCGAATCGCTAAATTGCAAGACGAAAGGGTTAGATCAGTCAAAGTTTGAAATTTTTGAGTAAAATTGGTTTTTTTCCGAATTTCTCCAATATTTCTGTGTTCTGATAGCCCACAGAAGACTTGTAACTTTTATCACGATGTATCGAATTTTTGAAGTGAAAATGGGAAGACTTATATCAGTCAAATTTAGAAATTTTTGAGTGAAATTTTTTTTGCGAATATCTTTAATATCTCTGTGTTCTCATAGCCCCGAGAAGAGTTCTAACTTTTATCATTATGTATCAAATCGTTAAAGTGAAAAACCAAAGAGTTATATCAATCAAAGTACGAAATTTTTGAGTAAAACTATTTTGCGAATTTCTCAAATATCTCTGTGTTTTTATAGCCCCCAGAAGAGTTCTAACTTTTATCATAATAGATCGAATCGCTAAAGTGCAAGACGAAAGAGTTATATCAGTCAAAGTTCTGAAATTTTTGAGTAAAATTGGTTTTTTTCCGAATTTCTCCAATATTTCTGTGTTCTGATAGCCCACAGAAGAGTTGTAACTTTTATCACGATGTATCGAATTTTTGAAGTGAAAATGGGAAGACTTATATCAGTCAAATTTCGAAATTTTTGAGTAAAATTTTTTTTGTGAATTTCTTTAATATTTCTGTGTTCTCATAGCCCCGAGAAGAGTTCTAACTTTTATCATTATGTATCAAATCGTTAAAGTGAAAAACCAAAGAGTTATATCAATCAAAGTACGAAATTTTTGAGTAAAACTATTTTGCGAATTTCTCAAATATCTCTGTGTTTTTATAGCCCCCAGAAGAGTTCTAACTTTTATCATAATAGATCGAATCGCTAAATTGCAAGACGAAAGGGTTAGATCAGTCAAAGTTTGAAATTTTTGAGTAAAATTGGCCTTTTTCCGAATTTCTCCAATATTTCTGTGTTCTGATAGCCCACAGAAGACTTGTAACTTTTATCACGATGTATCGAATTTTTGAAGTGAAAATGGGAAGACTTATATCAGTCAAATTTAGAAATTTTTGAGTGAAATTTTTTTTGCGATTATCTTTAATATCTCTGTGTTCTCATAGCCCCGAGAAGAGTTCTAACTTTTATCATTATGTATCAAATCGTTAAAGTGAAAAACCAAAGAGTTATATCAATCAAAGTACGAAATTTTTGAGTAAAACTATTTTGCGAATTTCTCAAATATCTCTGTGTTTTTATAGCCCCCAGAAGAGTTCTAACTTTTATCATAATAGATCGAATCGCTAAAGTGCAAGATGAAAGAGTTATATCAGTCAAAGTTCTAAATTTTTGAGTAAAATTGGTTTTTTTCCGATTTTCTCCAATATTTCTGTGTTCTGATAGCCCACAGAAGAGTTGTAACTTTTATCACGATGTATCGAATTTTTGAAGTGAAAAAGGGAAGACTTATATCAGTCAAATTTCGAAATTTTTGAGTGAAATTTTTTTTGCGAATTTCTTTAATATCTCTGTGTTCTCATAGCCCCGAGAAGAGTTCTAACTTGTATCATTATGGATCAAATCGCTAAAGTGAAAAACGAAAGGGTTATATCAATCAAAGTACGAAATTTTTCAGTAAAACTATTTTGCGAATTTCTCAAATATCTCTGTGTTTTTATAGCCCCCAGAAGAGTTCTAACTTTTATCATAATCGATCGAATCGCTAAAGTGAAAAACGAAAGAGTTACATCTATCAAAGTACGAAATTTTTGAGTAAAACTTTTTTGCGATTTTCTCAAATATCTCTGTTATTTTATAGCCCCCAGAAGAGTTCTAACTTTTATCATAATAGATCGAATCGCTAAAGTGCAAGACGAAAGAGTTATATCAGTCAAAGTTTGAAATTTTTGAGTAAAATTGGCTTTTTTCCGAATTTCTCCAATATTTCTGTGTTCTGATAGCCCACAGAAGACTTGTAACTTTTATCACGATGTATCGAATTTTTGAAGTGAAAATGGGAAGACTTATATCAGTCAAATTTAGAAATTTTTGAGTGAAATTTTTTTTGCGAATTATCTTTAATATCTCTGTGTTCTCATAGCCCCGAGAAGAGTTCTAACTTTTATCATTATGTATCAAATCGTTAAAGTGAAAAACCAAAGAGTTATATCAATCAAAGTACGAAATTTTTGAGTAAAACTATTTTGCGAATTTCTCAAATATCTCTGTGTTTTTATAGCCCCCAGAAGAGTTCTAACTTTTATCATAATAGATCGAATCGCTAAAGTGCAAGATGAAAGAGTTATATCAGTCAAAGTTCTGAAATTTTTGAGTAAAATTGGTTTTTTTCCGATTTTCTCCAATATTTCTGTGTTCTGATAGCCCACAGAAGAGTTGTAACTTTTATCACGATGTATCGAATTTTTGAAGTGAAAAAGGGAAGACTTATATCAGTCAAATTTCGAAATTTTTGAGTTAAATTTTTTTTGCGAATTTCTTTAATATCTCTGTGTTCTCATAGCCCCGAGAAGAGTTCTAACTTTTATCATTATGGATCAAATCGTTAAAGTGAAAAACGAAAGAGTTATATCAATCAAAGTACGAAATTTTTGAGTAAAACTATTTTGCGAATTTCTCAAATATCTCTGTGTTTTTATAGCCCCCAGAAGAGTTCTAACTTTTATCATAATCGATCGAATCGCTAAAGTGAAAAACGAAAGAGTTACATCTATCAAAGTACGAAATTTTTGAGTAAAACTTTTTTGCGATTTTCTCAAATATCTCTGTTATTTTATAGCCCCCAGAAGAGTTCTAACTTTTATCATAATAGATCGAATCGCTAAAGTGCAAGACGAAAGAGTTATATCAGTCAAAGTTCGAAATTTTTGAGTAAAATTGATTTTTTTCCGAATTTCTCCAATATTTCTGTGTTCTGATAGCCCACAGAAGACTTGTAACTTTTATCACGATGTATCGAATTTTTGAAGTGAATATGGGAAGACTTATATCAGTCAAATTTAGAAATTTTTGAGTGAAATTTTTTTTGCGAATATCTTTAATATCTCTGTGTTCTCATAGCCCCGAGAAGAGTTCTAACTTTTATCATTATGTATCAAATCGTTAAAGTGAAAAACCAAAGAGTTATACCAATCAAAGTACAAAATTTTTGAGTAAAACTATTTTGCGAATTTCTCAAATATCTCTGTGTTTTTATAGCCCCCAGAAGAGTTCTAACTTTTATCATAATAGATCGAATCGCTAAAGTGCAAGACGAAAGAGTTATATCAGTCAAAGTTCTAAATTTTTGAGTAAAATTGGTTTTTTTCCGAATTTCTCCAATATTTCTGTGTTCTGATAGCCCACAAAAGAGTTGTAACTTTTATCACGATGTATCGAATTTTTGAAGTGAAGATGGGAAGACTTATATCAGTCAAATTTCGAAATTTTTGAGTAAAATTTTTTTTGTGAATTTCTTTAATATTTCTGTGTTCTCATAGCCCCGAGAAGAGTTCTAACTTTTATCATTATGTATCAAATCGTTAAAGTGAAAAACCAAAGAGTTATATCAATCAAAGTACGAAATTTTTGAGTAAAACTATTTTGCGAATTTCTCAAATATCTCTGTGTTTTTATAGCCCCCAGAAGAGTTCTAACTTTTATCATAATAGATCGAATCGCTAAATTGCAAGACGAAAGGGTTAGATCAGTCAAAGTTTGAAATTTTTGAGTAAAATTGGCTTTTTTCCGAATTTCTCCAATATTTCTGTGTTCTGATAGCCCACAGAAGACTTGTAACTTTTATCACGATGTATCGAATTTTTGAAGTGAAAATGGGAAGACTTATATCAGTCAAATTTAGAAATTTTTGAGTGAAATTTTTTTTGCGAATTATCTTTAATATCTCTGTGTTCTCATAGCCCCGAGAAGAGTTCTAACTTTTATCATTATGTATCAAATCGTTAAAGTGAAAAACCAA
Source organism: Solenopsis invicta (assembly GCF_016802725.1). Lineage (NCBI taxonomy): Eukaryota > Metazoa > Arthropoda > Insecta > Hymenoptera > Formicidae > Solenopsis > Solenopsis invicta. The sequence continues at coordinate 8,154,549 of NC_052674.1, read as the reverse complement.
AGAGTTATATCAATCAAAGTACGAAATTTTTGAGTAAAACTATTTTGCGAATTTCTCAAATATCTCTGTGTTTTTATAGCCCCCAGAAGAGTTCTAACTTTTATCATAATAGATCGAATCGCTAAAGTGCAAGATGAAAGAGTTATATCAGTCAAAGTTCTAAATTTTTGAGTAAAATTGGTTTTTTTCCGATTTTCTCCAATATTTCTGTGTTCTGATAGCCCACAGAAGAGTTGTAACTTTTATCACGATGTATCGAATTTTTGAAGTGAAAAAGGGAAGACTTATATCAGTCAAATTTCGAAATTTTTGAGTGAAATTTTTTTTGCGAATTTCTTTAATATCTCTGTGTTCTCATAGCCCCGAGAAGAGTTCTAACTTTTATCATTATGGATCAAATCGCTAAAGTGAAAAACGAAAGGGTTATATCAATCAAAGTACGAAATTTTTGAGTAAAACTATTTTGCGAATTTCTCAAATATCTCTGTGTTTTTATAGCCCCCAGAAGAGTTCTAACTTTTATCATAATCGATCGAATCGCTAAAGTGAAAAACGAAAGAGTTACATCTATCAAAGTACGAAATTTTTGAGTAAAACTTTTTTGCGATTTTCTCAAATATCTCTGTTATTTTATAGCCCCCAGAAGAATTCTAACTTTTATCATAATAGATCGAATCGCTAAAGTGCAAGACGAAAGAGTTATATCAGTCAAAGTTCGAAATTTTTGAGTAAAATTGGTTTTTTTCCGAATTTCTCCAATATTTCTGTGTTCTGATAGCCCACAGAAGACTTGTAACTTTTATCACGATGTATCGAATTTTTGAAGTGAATATGGGAAGACTTATATCAGTCAAATTTAGAAATTTTTGAGTAACATTTTTTTTGTGAATTTCTTTAATATTTCTGTGTTCTCATAGCCCCGAGAAGAGTTCTAACTTTTATCATTATGTATCAAATCGTTAAAGTGAAAAACCAAAGAGTTATATCAATCAAAGTACGAAATTTTTGAGTAAAACTATTTTGCGAATTTCTCAAATATCTCTGTGTTTTTATAGCCCCCAGAAGAGTTCTAACTTTTATCATAATAGATCGAATCGCTAAATTGCAAGACGAAAGGGTTAGATCAGTCAAAGTTTGAAATTTTTGAGTAAAATTGGCCTTTTTCCGAATTTCTCCAATATTTCTGTGTTCTGATAGCCCACAGAAGACTTGTAACTTTTATCACGATGTATCGAATTTTTGAAGTGAAAATGGGAAGACTTATATCAGTCAAATTTAGAAATTTTTGAGTGAAATTTTTTTTGCGATTATCTTTAATATCTCTGTGTTCTCATAGCCCCGAGAAGAGTTCTAACTTTTATCATTATGTATCAAATCGTTAAAGTGAAAAACCAAAGAGTTATATCAATCAAAGTACGAAATTTTTGAGTAAAACTATTTTGCGAATTTCTCAAATATCTCTGTGTTTTTATAGCCCCCAGAAGAGTTCTAACTTTTATCATAATAGATCGAATCGCTAAAGTGCAAGATGAAAGAGTTATATCAGTCAAAGTTCTAAATTTTTGAGTAAAATTGGTTTTTTTCCGATTTTCTCCAATATTTCTGTGTTCTGATAGCCCACAGAAGAGTTGTAACTTTTATCACGATGTATCGAATTTTTGAAGTGAAAAAGGGAAGACTTATATCAGTCAAATTTCGAAATTTTTGAGTGAAATTTTTTTTGCGAATTTCTTTAATATCTCTGTGTTCTCATAGCCCCGAGAAGAGTTCTAACTTGTATCATTATGGATCAAATCGCTAAAGTGAAAAACGAAAGGGTTATATCAATCAAAGTACGAAATTTTTCAGTAAAACTATTTTGCGAATTTCTCAAATATCTCTGTGTTTTTATAGCCCCCAGAAGAGTTCTAACTTTTATCATAATCGATCGAATCGCTAAAGTGAAAAACGAAAGAGTTACATCTATCAAAGTACGAAATTTTTGAGTAAAACTTTTTTGCGATTTTCTCAAATATCTCTGTTATTTTATAGCCCCCAGAAGAATTCTAACTTTTATCATAATAGATCGAATCGCTAAAGTGCAAGACGAAAGAGTTATATCAGTCAAAGTTCGAAATTTTTGAGTTAAATTGATTTTTTTCCGAATTTCTCCAATATTTCTGTGTTCTGATAGCCCACAGAAGACTTGTAACTTTTATCACGATGTATCGAATTTTTGAAGTGAATATGGGAAGACTTATATCAGTCAAATTTAGAAATTTTTGAGTGAAATTTTTTTTGCGAATATCTTTAATATCTCTGTGTTCTCATAGCCCCGAGAAGAGTTCTAACTTTTATCATTATGTATCAAATCGTTAAAGTGAAAAACCAAAGAGTTATATCAATCAAAGTACGAAATTTTTGAGTAAACCATTTTGCGAATTTCTCAAATATCTCTGTGTTTTTATAGCCCCCAGAAGAGTTCTAATTTTTATCATAATAGATCGAATCGCTAAATTGCAAGACGAAAGGGTTAGATCAGTCAAAGTTTGAAATTTTTGAGTAAAATTGGTTTTTTTCCGAATTTCTCCAATATTTCTGTGTTCTGATAGCCCACAGAAGAGTTGTAACTTTTATCACGATGTATCGAATTTTTGAAGTGAAAAAGGGAAGACTTATATCAGTCAAATTTCGAAATTTTTGAGTGAAATTTTTTTGCGAATTTCTTTAATATCTCTGTGTTCTCATAGCCCCGAGAAGAGTTCTAACTTTTATCATTATGTTTCAAATCGTTAAAGTGAAAAACCAAAGAGTTATACCAATCAAAGTACAAAATTTTTGAGTAAAACTATTTTGCGAATTTCTCAAATATCTCTGTGTTTTTATAGCCCCCAGAAGAGTTCTAACTTTTATCATAATAGATCGAATCGCTAAAGTGAAAAACGAAAGAGTTACATCTATCATAGTACGAAATTTTTGAGTAAAACTTTTTTGCGATTTTCTCAAATATCTCTGTTATTTTATAGCCCCCAGAAGAGTTCTAACTTTTATCATAATAGATCGAATCGCTAAAGTGCAAGACGAAAGAGTTATATCAGTCAAAGTTCGAAATTTTTGAGTAAAATTGGTTTTTTTCCGAATTTCTCCAATATTTCTGTGATCTGATAGCCCACAGAAGAGTTGTAACCTTTATCACGATGTATCGAATTTTTGAAGTGAAAAAGGGAAGACTTATATCAGTCAAATTTCGAAATTTTTGAGTAAAATTTTTTTTGTGAATTTCTTTAATATTTCTGTGCTCTCATAGCCCCGAGAAGAGTTCTAACTTTTATCATTATGTATCAAATCGTTAAAGTGAAAAACCAAAGAGTTATATCAATCAAAGTACGAAATTTTTGAGTAAAACAATTTTGCGAATTTCTCAAATATCTCTGTGTTTTTATAGCCCCCAGAAGAGTTCTAACTTTTATCATAATAGATTGAATCGCTAAATTGCAAGACGAAAGGGTTAGATCAGTCAAAGTTTGAAATTTTTGAGTAAAATTGGCCTTTTTCCGAATTTCTCCAATATTTCTGTGTTCTGATAGCCCACAGAAGACTTGTAACTTTTATCACGATGTATCGAATTTTTGAAGTGAAAATGGGAAGACTTATATCAGTCAAATTTAGAAATTTTTGAGTGAAATTTTTTTTGCGATTATCTTTAATATCTCTGTGTTCTCATAGCCCCGAGAAGAGTTCTAACTTTTATCATTATGTATCAAATCGTTAAAGTGAAAAACCAAAGAGTTATATCAATCAAAGTACGACATTTTTGAGTAAAACTATTTTGCGAATTTCTCAAATATCTCTGTGTTTTTATAGCCCCCAGAAGAGTTCTAACTTTTATCATAATAGATCGAATCGCTAAAGTGCAAGATGAAAGAGTTATATCAGTCAAAGTTCTAAATTTTTGAGTAAAATTGGTTTTTTTCCGATTTTCTCCAATATTTCTGTGTTCTGATAGCCCACAGAAGAGTTGTAACTTTTATCACGATGTATCGAATTTTTGAAGTGAAAAAGGGAAGACTTATATCAGTCAAATTTCGAAATTTTTGAGTGAAATTTTTTTTGCGAATTTCTTTAATATCTCTGTGTTCTCATAGCCCCGAGAAGAGTTCTAACTTGTATCATTATGGATCAAATCGCTAAAGTGAAAAACGAAAGGGTTATATCAATCAAAGTACGAAATTTTTCAGTAAAACTATTTTGCGAATTTCTCAAATATCTCTGTGTTTTTATAGCCCCCAGAAGAGTTCTAACTTTTATCATAATAGATCGAATCGCTAAAGTGAAAAACGAAAGAGTTACATCTATCAAAGTACGAAATTTTTGAGTAAAACTTTTTTGCGATTTTCTCAAATATCTTTGTTATTTTATAGCCCCCAGAAGAGTTCTAACTTTTATCATAATAGATCGAATCGCTAAAGTGCAAGACGAAAGAGTTATATCAGTCAAAGTTCGAAATTTTTGAGTAAAATTGGTTTTTTTCCGAATTTCTCCAATATTTCTGTGATCTGATAGCCCACAGAAGAGTTGTAACCTTTATCACGATGTATCGAATTTTTGAAGTGAAAAAGGGAAGACTTATATCAGTCAAATTTCGAAATTTTTGAGTAAAATTTTTTTTGTGAATTTCTTTAATATTTCTGTGCTCTCATAGCCCCGAGAAGAGTTCTAACTTTTATCATTATGTATCAAATCGTTAAAGTGAAAAACCAAAGAGTTATATCAATCAAAGTACGAAATTTTTGAGTAAAACAATTTTGCGAATTTCTCAAATATCTCTGTGTTTTTATAGCCCCCAGAAGAGTTCTAACTTTTATCATAATAGATCGAATCGCTAAATTGCAAGACGAAAGGGTTAGATCAGTCAAAGTTTGAAATTTTTGAGTAAAATTGGCCTTTTTCCGAATTTCTCCAATATTTCTGTGTTCTGATAGCCCACAGAAGACTTGTAACTTTTATCACGATGTATCGAATTTTTGAAGTGAAAATGGGAAGACTTATATCAGTCAAATTTAGAAATTTTTGAGTGAAATTTTTTTTGCGATTATCTTTAATATCTCTGTGTTCTCATAGCCCCGAGAAGAGTTCTAACTTTTATCATTATGTATCAAATCGTTAAAGTGAAAAACCAAAGAGTTATATCAATCAAAGTACGAAATTTTTGAGTAAAACTATTTTGCGAATTTCTCAAATATCTCTGTGTTTTTATAGCCCCCAGAAGAGTTCTAACTTTTATCATAATAGATCGAATCGCTAAAGTGCAAGATGAAAGAGTTATATCAGTCAAAGTTCTAAATTTTTGAGTAAAATTGGTTTTTTTCCGATTTTCTCCAATATTTCTGTGTTCTGATAGCCCACAGAAGAGTTGTAACTTTTATCACGATGTATCGAATTTTTGAAGTGAAAAAGGGAAGACTTATATCAGTCAAATTTCGAAATTTTTGAGTGAAATTTTTTTGCGAATTTCTTTAATATCTCTGTGTTCTCATAGCCCAGAGAAGAGTTCTAACTTGTATCATTATGGATCAAATCGCTAAAGTGAAAAACGAAAGGGTTATATCAATCAAAGTACGAAATTTTTCAGTAAAACTATTTTGCGAATTTCTCAAATATCTCTGTGTTTTTATAGCCCCCAGAAGAGTTCTAACTTTTATCATAATCGATCGAATCGCTAAAGTGAAAAACGAAAGAGTTACATCTATCAAAGTACGAAATTTTTGAGTAAAACTTTTTTGCGATTTTCTCAAATATCTCTGTTATTTTATAGCCCCCAGAAGAATTCTAACTTTTATCATAATAGATCGAATCGCTAAAGTGCAAGACGAAAGAGTTATATCAGTCAAAGTTCGAAATTTTTGAGTAAAATTGATTTTTTTCCGAATTTCTCCAATATTTCTGTGTTCTGATAGCCCACAGAAGACTTGTAACTTTTATCACGATGTATCGAATTTTTGAAGTGAATATGGGAAGACTTATATCAGTCAAATTTAGAAATTTTTGAGTGAAATTTTTTTTGCGAATATCTTTAATATCTCTGTGTTCTCATAGCCCCGAGAAGAGTTCTAACTTTTATCATTATGTATCAAATCGTTAAAGTGAAAAACCAAAGAGTTATACCAATCAAAATACAAAATTTTTGAGTAAAATTATTTTGCGAATTTCTCAAATATCTCTGTGTTTTTATAGCCCCCAGAAGAGTTCTAACTTTTATCATAATAGATCGAATCGCTAAAGTGCAAGACGAAAGGGTTAGATCAGTCAAAGTTTGAAATTTTTGAGTAAAATTGGTTTTTTTCCGAATTTCTCCAATATTTCTGTGTTCTGATAGCCCACAGAAGAGTTGTAACCTTTATCACGATGTATCGAATTTTTGAAGTGAAAATGGGAAGACTTATATCAGTCAAATTTAGAAATTTTTGAGTGAAATTTTTTTGCGAATATCTTTAATATCTCTGTGTTCTCATAGCCCCGAGAAGAGTTCTAACTTTTATCATAATGTATCAAATCGTTAAAGTGAAAAACCAAAGAGTTATATCAATCAAAGTACGAAATTTTTGAGTAAACCATTTTGCGAATTTCTCAAATATCTCTGTGTTTTTATAGCCCCCAGAAGAGTTCTAACTTTTATCATAATAGATCGAATCGCTAAATTGCAAGACGAAAGGGTTAGATCAGTCAAAGTTTGAAATTTTTGAGTAAAATTGGCCTTTTTCCGAATTTCTCCAATATTTCTGTGTTCTGATAGCCCACAGAAGACTTGTAACTTTTATCACGGTGTATCGAATTTTTGAAGTGAAAATGGGAAGACTTATATCAGTCAAATTTAGAAATTTTTGAGTGAAATTTTTTTTGCGAATTTCTTTAATATCTCTTTGTTCTCATAGCTCCGAGAAGAGTTCTAACTTTTATCATTATGGATCAAATCGCTAAAGTGAAAAACGAAAGAGTTATATCAATCAAAGTACGAAATTTTTGAGTAAAACTATTTTGCGAATTTCTCAAATATCTCTGTGTTTTTATAGCCCCCAGAAGAGTTCTAACTTTTATCATAATCGATCGAATCGCTAAAGTGAAAAACGAAAGAGTTACATCTATCAAAGTACGAAATTTTTGAGTAAAACTTTTTTGCGATTTTCTCAAATATCTCTGTTATTTTATAGCCCCCAGAAGAGTTCTAACTTTTATCATAATAGATCGAATCGCTAAAGTGCAAGACGAAAGAGTTATATCAGTCAAAGTTCGAAATTTTTGAGTAAAATTGATTTTTTTCCGAATTTCTCCAATATTTCTGTGTTCTGATAGCCCACAGAAGACTTGTAACTTTTATCACGATGTATCGAATTTTTGAAGTGAAAATGGGAAGACTTATACGAGGTGTGTTCAAAAAGTATCGCGAATTTTGAATTTTCGCGGGTTACGTATATTCGAATTTCGATCTTTTTGTGGCGTTATGTTGGTACTCATGTCTCTCACTTATGCCGACAAGCTCGGCCATTTTGAATGTTCACTTAATTGTTGACAGCTGCTTTGCTTGCACGTGTTTTGGATCGTCTTCGATTTTTACCTATTCAAAAAAATGGATCAAAGAACCTGTATCAAATTTTGTGTGAAAAACGAAATTAAGTGCGCGGATGCATTCCGAATGTTGACTGTGGCATACGGAGAAGCTACCTTGGACCGAAGCAACGTTTATCGGTGGTACAAAATGTTCTCAGAAGGCCGAGAAGATGTGAACGACGAAGAGCGTGCCGGACGCCCGAGCACTTCAACAACAGACGAAAAAATTAATGAAGTGGAGAAAATGGTATTGGCCAATCGTCGAATCACCGTTAGAGAAGTTGCTGAGGACCTAAACATATCGATTAGCTCGTGCCATTCGATTTTTATCAATGATTTGGGCATGAGACGGGTCGCCGCGAAATTCGTACCAAACGCCCCTGCTCACACATCGTTGCTTGTGCGCGACTTTTTTGCCAAAAACAACACACTAATGATGCCGCAGCCACCGTATTCCCCAGATCTGGCCCCCTGTGACTTTTTCTTGTTCCCTAAACTGAAGAGGCCCATGAAAGGACGACGTTACGCTACGCTTGACGAGATAAAGACGGCATCGAAGGAGGAGCTGAACAAGATAAAAAAAAATGATTTTTTGAAGTGCTTCGAAGATTGGAAAAACCGTTGGCACAAGTGTATAATATCTCATGGGGATTACTTTGAAGGGGACAAAATAGATATTCATGAATAAATAAATAATTTTTGAAAAAACACAAAATTCGCGATACTTTTTGAACACACCTCGTATCAGTCAAATTTAGAAATTTTTGAGTGAAATTTTTTTTGCGAATTTCTTTAATATCTCTGTGTTCTCATAGCCCCGAGAAGAGTTCTAACTTTTATCATTATGGATCAAATCGATAAAGTGAAAAACCAAAGAGTTATATCATTCAAAGTACTAAATTTTTGAATAAACTTTTTTGCGAATTTCTCAAATATCTCTGTGTTTTTATAGTCCCCAGAAGAGTTCTAACTTTTATAATAATAGATCGAATCGTTAAAGTGCAAGATGAAAGAGTTATATCAGTCAAAGTTCTAAATTTTTGAGTAAAATTGGTTTTTTTCCGATTTTCTCCAAAATTTCTGTGTTCTGATAGCCCACAGAAGAGTTGTAACTTTTATCACGATGTATCGAATTTTTGAAGTGAAAATGGGAAGACTTATATCAGTCAAATTTCGAAATTTTTGAGTAAAATTTTTTTTGCGAATTTCTTTAATATGTCTGTGTTCTCATAGCCCCGAGAAGAGTTCTAACTTTTATCATTATGTATCAAATCGTTAAAGTGAAAAACCAAAGAGTTATATCAATCAAAGTACGAAATTTTTGAGTAAAACTATTTTGCGAATTTCTCAAATATCTCTGTGTTTTTATAGGCCCCAGAAGAGTTCTAACTTTTATCATAATAGATCGAATCGCTAAATTGCAAGACGAAAGGGTTAGATCAGTCAAAGTTTGAAATTTTTGAGTAAAATTGGCCTTTTTCCGAATTTCTCCAATATTTCTGTGTTCTGATAGCCCACAGAAGAGTTGTAACTTTTATCACGATGTATCGAATTTTTGAAGTGAAAAAGGGAAGACTTATATCAGTCAAATTTCGAAATATTTGAGTGAAATTTTTTTTGCGAATTTCTTTAATATCTCTGTGTTCTCATTGCCCCGAGAAGAGTTCTAACTTTTATCATTATGTATCAAATCGTTAAAGTGAAAAACCAAAGAGTTATACCAATCAAAGTACAAAATTTTTGAGTAAAACTATTTTGCGAATTTCTCAAATATCTCTGTGTTTTTATAGCCCCCAGAAGAGTTCTAACTTTTATCATAATAGATCGAATCGCTAAAGTGCAAGACGAAAGGATTAGATCAGTCAAAGTTTGAAATTTTTGAGTAAAATTGGTTTTTTTCCGAATTTCTCCAATATTTCTGTGTTCTGATAGCCCACAGAAGAGTTGTAACTTTTATCACGATGTATCGAATTTTTGAAGTGAAAAAGGGAAGACTTATATCAGTCAAATTTCGAAATATTTGAGTGAAATTTTTTTTGCGAATTTCTTTAATATCTCTGTGTTCTCATAGCTCCGAGAAGAGTTCTAACTTTTATCATTATGGATCAAATCGCTAAAGTGAAAAACGAAAGAGTTATATCAATCAAAGTACGAAATTTTTGAGTAAAACTATTTTGCGAATTTCTCAAATATCTCTGTGTTTTTATAGCCCCAGAAAAGTTCTAACTTTTATCATAATCGATCGACACGCTAAAGTGAAAAACGAAAGAGTTACATCTATCAAAGTACGAAATTTTTGAGTAAAACTTTTTTGCGATTTTCTCAAATATCTCTGTTATTTTATAGCCCCCAGAAGAGTTCTAACTTTTATCATAATAGATCGAATCGCTAAAGTGCAAGACGAAAGAGTTATATCAGTCAAAGTTCGAAATTTTTGAGTAAAATTGGTTTTTTTCCGAATTTCTCCAATATTTCTGTGATCTGATAGCCCACAGAAGAGTTGTAACCTTTATCACGATGTATCGAATTTTTGAAGTGAAATAGGGAAGACTTATATCAGTCAAATTTAGAAATTTTTGAGTGAAATTTTTTTTGCGAATTTCTTTAATATCTCTGTGTTCTCATAGCCCCGAGAAGAGTTCTAACTTTTATCATTATGGATCAAATCGATAAAGTGAAAAACCAAAGAGTTATACCAATCAAAGTACAAAATTTTTGAGTAAAATTATTTTGCGAATTTCTCAAATATCTCTGTGTTTTTATAGCCCCCAGAAGAGTTCTAACTTTTATCATAATAGATCGAATCGCTAAAGTATAAGACGAAAGGATTAGATCAGTCAAAGTTTGAAATTTTTGAGTAAAATTTGTTTTTTTCCGAATTTCTCCAATATTTCTGTGTTCTGATAGCCCACAGAAGAGTTGTAACCTTTATCACGATGTATCGAATTTTTGAAGTGAAAATGGGAAGACTTATATCAGTCAAATTTAGAAATTTTTGAGTGAAATTTTTTTGCGAATATCTTTAATATCTCTGTGTTCTCATAGCCCCGAGAAGAGTTCTAACTTTTATCATAATGTATCAAATCGTTAAAGTGAAAAACCAAAGAGTTATATCAATCAAAGTACGAAATTTTTGAGTAAACCATTTTGCGAATTTCTCAAATATCTCTGTGTTTTTATAGCCCCCAGAAGAGTTCTAACTTTTATCATAATAGATCGAATCGCTAAATTGCAAGACGAAAGGGTTAGATCAGTCAAAGTTTGAAATTTTTGAGTAAAATTGGCCTTTTTCCGAATTTCTCCAATATTTCTGTGTTCTGATAGCCCACAGAAGACTTGTAACTTTTATCACGGTGTATCGAATTTTTGAAGTGAAAATGGGAAGACTTATATCAGTCAAATTTAGAAATTTTTGAGTGAAATTTTTTTTGCGAATTTCTTTAATATCTCTGTGTTCTCATAGCTCCGAGAAGAGTTCTAACTTTTATCATTATGGATCAAATCGCTAAAGTGAAAAACGAAAGAGTTATATCAATCAAAGTACGAAATTTTTGAGTAAAACTATTTTGCGAATTTCTCAAATATCTCTGTGTTTTTATAGCCCCCAGAAGAGTTCTAACTTTTATCATAATCGATCGAATCGCTAAAGTGAAAAACGAAAGAGTTACATCTATCAAAGTACGAAATTTTTGAGTAAAACTTTTTTGCGATTTTCTCAAATATCTCTGTTATTTTATAGCCCCCAGAAGAGTTCTAACTTTTATCATAATAGATCGAATCGCTAAAGTGCAAGACGAAAGAGTTATATCAGTCAAAGTTCGAAATTTTTGAGTAAAATTGATTTTTTTCCGAATTTCTCCAATATTTCTGTGTTCTGATAGCCCACAGAAGACTTGTAACTTTTATCACGATGTATCGAATTTTTGAAGTGAAAATGGGAAGACTTATATCAGTCAAATTTAGAAATTTTTGAGTGAAATTTTTTTTGCGAATATCTTTAATATCTCTGTGTTCTCATAGCCCCGAGAAGAGTTCTAACTTTTATCATTATGTATCAAATCGTTAAAGTGAAAAACCAAAGAGTTATACCAATCAAAGTACAAAATTTTTGAGTAAAACTATTTTGCGAATTTCTCAAATATCTCTGTGTTTTTATAGCCCCCAGAAGAGTTCTAACTTTTATCATAATAGATCGAATCGCTAAAGTGCAAGACGAAAGGGTTAGATCAGTCAAAGTTTGAAATTTTTGAGTAAAATTGGTTTTTTTCCGAATTTCTCCAATATTTCTGTGTTCTGATAGCCCACAGAAGAGTTGTAACCTTTATCACGATGTATCGAATTTTTGAAGTGAAAATGGGAAGACTTATATCAGTCAAATTTAGAAATTTTTGAGTGAAATTTTTTTTGCGAATATCTTTAATATCTCTGTGTTCTCATAGCCCCGAGAAGAGTTCTAACTTTTATCATAATGTATCAAATCGTTAAAGTGAAAAACCAAAGAGTTATATCAATCAAAGTACGAAATTTTTGAGTAAACCATTTTGCGAATTTCTCAAATATCTCTGTGTTTTTATAGCCCCCAGAAGAGTTCTAACTTTTATCATAATAGATCGAATCGCTAAATTGCAAGACGAAAGGGTTAGATCAGTCAAAGTTTGAAATTTTTGAGTAAAATTGGTTTTTTTCCGAATTTCTCCAATATTTCTGTGTTCTGATAGCCCACAGAAGAGTTGTAACTTTTATCACGATGTATCGAATTTTTGAAGTGAAAAAGGGAAGACTTATATCAGTCAAATTTCGAAATATTTGAGTGAAATTTTTTTTGCGAATTTTTTTAATATCTCTGTGTTCTCATAGCTCCGAGAAGAGTTCTAACTTTTATCATTATGGATCAAATCGCTAAAGTGAAAAACGAAAGAGTTATATCAATCAAAGTACGAAATTTTTGAGTAAAACTATTTTGCGAATTTCTCAAATATCTCTGTGTTTTTATAGCCCCAGAAAAGTTCTAACTTTTATCATAATCGATCGAATCGCTAAAGTGAAAAACGAAAGAGTTACATCTATCAAAGTACGAAATTTTTGAGTAAAACTTTTTTGCGATTTTCTCAAATATCTCTGTTATTTTATAGCCCCCAGAAGAGTTCTAACTTTTATCATAATAGATCGAATCGCTAAAGTGCAAGACGAAAGAGTTATATCAGTCAAAGTTCGAAATTTTTGAGTTAAATTGGTTTTTTTCCGAATTTCTCCAATATTTCTGTGATCTGATAGCCCACAGAAGAGTTGTAACCTTTATCACGATGTATCGAATTTTTGAAGTGAAAAAGGGAAGACTTATATCAGTCAAATTTAGAAATTTTTGAGTGAAATTTTTTTTGCGAATTTCTTTAATATCTCTGTGTTCTCATAGCCCCGAGAAGAGTTCTAACTTTTATCATTATGGATCAAATCGATAAAGTGAAAAACCAAAGAGTTATATCATTCAAAGTACTAAATTTTTGAATAAACTTTTTTGCGAATTTCTCAAATATCTCTGTGTTTTTATAGTCCCCAGAAGAGTTCTAACTTTTATAATAATAGATCGAATCGTTAAAGTGCAAGATGAAAGAGTTATATCAGTCAAAGTTCTAAATTTTTGAGTAAAATTGGTTTTTTTCCGATTTTCTCCAAAATTTCTGTGTTCTGATAGCCCACAGAAGAGTTGTAACTTTTATCACGATGTATCGAATTTTTGAAGTGAAAATGGGAAGACTTATATCAGTCAAATTTCGAAATTTTTGAGTAAAATTTTTTTTGCGAATTTCTTTAATATGTCTGTGTTCTCATAGCCCCGAGAAGAGTTCTAACTTTTATCATTATGTATCAAATCGTTAAAGTGAAAAACCAAAGAGTTATATCAATCAAAGTACGAAATTTTTGAGTAAAACTATTTTGCGAATTTCTCAAATATCTCTGTGTTTTTATAGCCCCCAGAAGAGTTCTAACTTTTATCATAATAGATCGAATCGCTAAATTGCAAGACGAAAGGGTTAGATCAGTCAAAGTTTGAAATTTTTGAGTAAAATTGGCCTTTTTCCGAATTTCTCCAATATTTCTGTGTTCTGATAGCCCACAGAAGACTTGTAACTTTTATCACGATGTATCGAATTTTTGAAGTGAAAATGGGAAGACTTATATCAGTCAAATTTAGAAATTTTTGAGTGAAATTTTTTTTGCGAATTTCTTTAATATCTCTGTGTTCTCATAGCTCCGAGAAGAGTTCTAACTTGTATCATTATGGATCAAATCGCTAAAGTGAAAAACGAAAGGGTTATATCAATCAAAGTACGAAATTTTTCAGTAAAACTATTTTGCGAATTTCTCAAATATCTCTGTGTTTTTATAGCCCCCAGAAGAGTTCTAACTTTTATCATAATAGATCGAATCGCTAAAGTGAAAAACGAAAGAGTTACATCTATCAAAGTACGAAATTTTTGAGTAAAACTTTTTTGCGATTTTCTCAAATATCTCTGTTATTTTATAGCCCCCAGAAGAGTTCTAACTTTTATCATAATAGATCGAATCGCTAAAGTGCAAGACGAAAGAGTTATATCAGTCAAAGTTCGAAATTTTTGAGTAAAATTGGTTTTTTTCCGAATTTCTCCAATATTTCTGTGATCTGATAGCCCACAGAAGAGTTGTAACCTTTATCACGATGTATCGAATTTTTGAAGTGAAAAAGGGAAGACTTATATCAGTCAAATTTCGAAATTTTTGAGTAAAATTTTTTTTGTGAATTTCTTTAATATTTCTGTGCTCTCATAGCGCCGAGAAGAGTTCTAACTTTTATCATTATGTATCAAATCGTTAAAGTGAAAAACCAAAGAGTTATATCAATCAAAGTACGAAATTTTTGAGTAAAACAATTTTGCGAATTTCTCAAATATCTCTGTGTTTTTATAGCCCCCAGAAGAGTTCTAACTTTTATCATAATAGATCGAATCGCTAAATTGCAAGACGAAAGGGTTAGATCAGTCAAAGTTTGAAATTTTTTAGTAAAATTGGCCTTTTTCCGAATTTCTCCAATATTTCTGTGTTCTGATAGCCCACAGAAGACTTGTAACTTTTATCACGATGTATCGAATTTTTGAAGTGAAAATGGGAAGACTTATATCAGTCAAATTTAGAAATTTTTGAGTGAAATTTTTTTTGCGATTATCTTTAATATCTCTGTGTTCTCATAGCCCCGAGAAGAGTTCTAACTTTTATCATTATGTATCAAATCGTTAAAGTGAAAAACCAAAGAGTTATATCAATCAAAGTACGAAATTTTTGAGTAAAACTATTTTGCGAATTTCTCAAATAGCTCTGTGTTTTTATAGCCCCCAGAAGAGTTCTAACTTTTATCATAATAGATCGAATCGCTAAAGTGCAAGATGAAAGAGTTATATCAGTCAAAGTTCTAAATTTTTGAGTAAAATTGGTTTTTTTCCGATTTTCTCCAATATTTCTGTGTTCTGATAGCCCACAGAAGAGTTGTAACTTTTATCACGATGTATCGAATTTTTGAAGTGAAAAAGGGAAGACTTATATCAGTCAAATTTCGAAATTTTTGAGTGAAATTTTTTTTGCGAATTTCTTTAATATCTCTGTGTTCTCATAGCCCCGAGAAGAGTTCTAACTTGTATCATTATGGATCAAATCGCTAAAGTGAAAAACGAAAGGGTTATATCAATCAAAGTACGAAATTTTTCAGTAAAACTATTTTGCGAATTTCTCAAATATCTCTGTGTTTTTATAGCCCCCAGAAGAGTTCTAACTTTTATCATAATCGATCGAATCGCTAAAGTGAAAAACGAAAGAGTTACATCTATCAAAGTACGAAATTTTTGAGTAAAACTTTTTTGCGATTTTCTCAAATATCTCTGTTATTTTATAGCCCCCAGAAGAATTCTAACTTTTATCATAATAGATCGAATCGCTAAAGTGCAAGACGAAAGAGTTATATCAGTCAAAGTTCGAAATTTTTGAGTAAAATAGATTTTTTTCCGAATTTCTCCAATATTTCTGTGTTCTGATAGCCCACAGAAGACTTGTAACTTTTATCACGATGTATCGAATTTTTGAAGTGAATATGGGAAGACTTATATCAGTCAAATTTAGAAATTTTTGAGTGAAATTTTTTTTGCGAATATCTTTAATATCTCTGTGTTCTCATAGCCCCGAGAAGAGTTCTAACTTTTATCATTATGTATCAAATCGTTAAAGTGAAAAACCAAAGAGTTATACCAATCAAAGTACAAAATTTTTGAGTAAAATTATTTTGCGAATTTCTCAAATATCTCTGTGTTTTTATAGCCCCCAGAAGAGTTCTAACTTTTATCATAATAGATCGAATCGCTAAAGTGCAAGACGAAAGGGTTAGATCAGTCAAAGTTTGAAATTTTTGAGTAAAATTGGTTTTTTTCCGAATTTCTCCAATATTTCTGTGTTCTGATAGCCCACAGAAGAGTTGTAACCTTTATCACGATGTATCGAATTTTTGAAGTGAAAATGGGAAGACTTATATCAGTCAAATTTAGAAATTTTTGAGTGAAATTTTTTTGCGAATATCTTTAATATCTCTGTGTTCTCATAGCCCCGAGAAGAGTTCTAACTTTTATCATAATGTATCAAATCGTTAAAGTGAAAAACCAAAGAGTTATATCAATCAAAGTACGAAATTTTTGAGTAAACCATTTTGCGAATTTCTCAAATATCTCTGTGTTTTTTTAGCCCCCAGAAGAGTTCTAACTTTTATCATAATAGATCGAATCGCTAAATTGCAAGACGAAAGGGTTAGATCAGTCAAAGTTTGAAATTTTTGAGTAAAATTGGCCTTTTTCCGAATTTCTCCAATATTTCTGTGTTCTGATAGCCAACAGAAGACTTGTAACTTTTATCACGGTGTATCGAATTTTTGAAGTGAAAATGGGAAGACTTATATCAGTCAAATTTAGAAATTTTTGAGTGAAATTTTTTTTGCGAATTTCTTTAATATCTTTGTGTTCTCACAGCTCCGAGAAGAGTTCTAACTTTTATCATTATGGATCAAATCGCTAAAGTGAAAAACGAAAGAGTTATATCAATCAAAGTACGAAATTTTTGAGTAAAACTATTTTGCGAATTTCTCAAATATCTCTGTGTTTTTATAGCCCCCAGAAGAGTTCTAACTTTTATCATAATCGATCGAATCGCTAAAGTGAAAAACGAAAGAGTTACATCTATCAAAGTACGAAATTTTTGAGTAAAACTTTTTGCGATTTTCTCAAATATCTCTGTTATTTTATAGCCCCCAGAAGAGTTCTAACTTTTATCATAATAGATCGAATCGCTAAAGTGCAAGACGAAAGAGTTATATCAGTCAAAGTTCGAAATTTTTGAGTAAAATTGATTTTTTTCCGAATTTCTCCAATATTTCTGTGTTCTGATAGCCCACAGAAGACTTGTAACTTTTATCACGATGTATCGAATTTTTGAAGTGAAAATGGGAAGACTTATATCAGTCAAATTTAGAAATTTTTGAGTGAAATTTTTTTTGCGAATATCTTTAATATCTCTGTGTTCTCATAGCCCCGAGAAGAGTTCTAACTTTTATCATTATGTATCAAATCGTTAAAGTGAAAAACCAAAGAGTTATACCAATCAAAGTACAAAATTTTTGAGTAAAACTATTTTGCGAATTTCTCAAATATCTCTGTGTTTTTATAGCCCCCAGAAGAGTTCTAACTTTTATCATAATAGATCGAATCGCTAAAGTGCAAGACGAAAGGGTTAGATCAGTCAAAATTTGAAATTTTTGAGTAAAATTGGTTTTTTTCCGAATTTCTCCAATATTTCTGTGTTCTGATAGCCCACAGAAGAGTTGTAACCTTTATCACGATGTATCGAATTTTTGAAGTGAAAATGGGAAGACTTATATCAGTCAAATTTAGAAATTTTTGAGTGAAATTTTTTTTGCGAATATCTTTAATATCTCTGTGTTCTCATAGCCCCGAGAAGAGTTCTAACTTTTATCATTATGTATCAAATCGTTAAAGTGAAAAACCAAAGAGTTATATCAATCAAAGTACGAAATTTTTGAGTAAACCATTTTGCGAATTTCTCAAATATCTCTGTGTTTTTATAGCCCCCAGAAGAGTTCTAACTTTTATCATAATAGATCGAATCGCTAAAGTGCAAGA
The DNA here is from genome assembly GCF_016802725.1 of Solenopsis invicta. NCBI lineage: Eukaryota > Metazoa > Arthropoda > Insecta > Hymenoptera > Formicidae > Solenopsis > Solenopsis invicta. The sequence goes on along the minus strand of NC_052674.1, from coordinate 8,136,760 downwards.
CGAAAGGGTTAGATCAGTCAAAGTTTGAAATTTTTGAGTAAAATTGGTTTTTTTTCCGATTTTCTCCAATATTTCTGTGTTCTGATAGCCCACAGAAGAGTTGTAACTTTTATCACGATGTATCGAATTTTTGAAGTGAAAAAGGGAAGACTTATATCAGTCAAATTTCGAAATATTTGAGTGAAATTTTTTTTGCGAATTTCTTTAATATCTCTGTGTTATCATAGCTCCGAGAAGAGTTCTAACTTTTATCATTATGGATCAAATCGCTAAAGTGAAAAACGAAAGAGTTATATCAATCAAAGTACGAAATTTTTGAGTAAAACTATTTTGCGAATTTCTCAAATATCTCTGTGTTTTTATAGCCCCCAGAAAAGTTCTAACTTTTATCATAATCGATCGAAACGCTAAAGTGAAAAACGAAAGAGTTACATCTATCAAAGTACGAAATTTTTGAGTAAAACTTTTTGCGATTTTCTCAAATATCTCTGTTACTTTATAGCCCCCAGAAGAGTTCTAACTTTTATCATAATAGATCGAATCGCTAAAGTGCAAGACGAAAGAGTTATATCAGTCAAAGTTCGAAATTTTTGAGTAAAATTGGTTTTTTTCCGAATTTCTCCAATATTTCTGTGTTCTGATAGCCCACAGAAGAGTTGTAACCTTTATCACGATGTATCGAATTTTTGAAGTGAAAAAGGGAAGACTTATATCAGTCAAATTTAGAAATTCTTGAGTGAAATTTTTTTTGCGAATTTCTTTAATATCTCTGTGTTCTCATAGCCCTGAGAAGAGTTCTAACTTTTATCATTATGTATCAAATCGTTAAAGTGAAAAACCAAAGAGTTATATCAATCAAAGTACGAAATTTTTGAGTAAAACTATTTTGCGAATTTCTCAAATATCTCTGTGTTTTTATAGCCCCCAGAAGAGTTCTAACTTTTATCATAATAGATCGAATCGCTAAATTGCAAGACGAAAGGGTTAGATCAGTCAAAGTTTGAAATTTTTGAGTAAAATTGGTTTTTTCCGAATTTCTCCAATATTTCTGTGTTCTGATAGCCCACAGAAGACTTGTAACTTTTATCACGATGTATCGAATTTTTGAAGTGAAAATGGGAAGACTTATATCAGTCAAATTTAGAAATTTTTGAGTGAAATTTTTTTTGCGAATATCTTTAATATCTCTGTGTTCTCATAGCCCCGAGAAGAGTTCTAACTTTTATCATTATGGATCAAATCGCTAAAGTGAAAAACGAAAGAGTTATATCAATCAAAGTACGAAATTTTTGAGTAAAACTATTTTGCGAATTTCTCAAATATCTCTGTGTTTTTATAGCCCCCAGAAGAGTTCTAACTTTTATCATAATCGATCGAATCGCTAAAGTGAAAAACGAAAGAGTTACATCTATCAAAGTACGAAATTTTTGAGTAAAACTTTTTTGCGATTTTCTCAAATATCTCTGTTATTTTATAGCCCCCAGAAGAGTTCTAACTTTTATCATAATAGATCGAATCGCTAAAGTGCAAGACGAAAGAGATATATCAGTCAAAGTTCGAAATTTTTGAGTAAAATTGGTTTTTTTCCGAATTTCTCCAATATTTCTGTGATCTGATAGCCCACAGAAGAGTTGTAACCTTTATTACGATGTATCGAATTTTTGAAGTGAAAAAGGGAAGACTTATATCAGTCAAATTTCGAAATTTTTGAGTGAAATTTTTTTTGCGAATTTCTTTAATATCTCTGTGTTCTCATAGCCCCGAGAAGAGTTCTAACTTTTATCATTATGGATCAAATCGATAAAGTGAAAAACCAAAGAGTTATATCATTCAAAGTACTAAATTTTTGAATAAACTTTTTTGCGAATTTCTCAAATATCTCTGTGTTTTTATAGTCCCCAGAAGAGTTCTAACTTTTATAATAATAGATCGAATCGCTAAAGTGCAAGATGAAAGAGTTATATCAGTCAAAGTTCTAAATTTTTGAGTAAAATTGGTTTTTTTCCGATTTTCTCCAATATTTCTGTGTTCTGATAGCCCACAGAAGAGTTGTAACTTTTATCACGATGTATCGAATTTTTGAAGTGAAAAAGGGAAGACTTATATCAGTCAAATTTCGAAATTTTTGAGTGAAATTTTTTTTGCGAATTTCTTTAATATCTCTGTGTTCTCATAGCCCCGAGAAGAGTTCTAACTTTTATCATTATGGATCAAATCGATAAAGTGAAAAACCAAAGAGTTATATCATTCAAAGTACTAAATTTTTGAATAAACTTTTTTGCGAATTTCTCAAATATCTCTGTGTTTTTATAGTCCCCAGAAGAGTTCTAACTTTTATAATAATAGATCGAATCGCTAAAGTGCAAGATGAAAGAGTTATATCAGTCAAAGTTCTAAATTTTTGAGTAAAATTGGTTTTTTTCCGATTTTCTCCAAAATTTCTGTGTTCTGATAGCCCACAGAAGAGTTGTAACTTTTATCACGATGTATCGAATTTTTGAAGTGAAAAAGGGAAGACTTATATCAGTCAAATTTCGAAATATTTGAGTGAAATTTTTTTTGCGAATTTCTTTAATATCTCTGTGTTCTCATAGCCCCGAGAAGAGTTCTAACTTTTATCATTATGTATCAAATCGTTAAAGTGAAAAACCAAAGAGTTATATCATTCAAAGTACAAAATTTTTGAGTAAAACTATTTTGCGAATTTCTCAAATATCTCTGTGTTTTTATAGCCCCCAGAAGAGTTCTAACTTTTATCATAATAGATCGAATCGCTAAAGTGCAAGACGAAAGGGTTAGATCAGTCAAAGTTTGAAATTTTTGAGTAAAATTGGCCTTTTTCCGAATTTCTCCAATATTTCTGTGTTCTGATAGCCCACAGAAGACTTGTAACTTTTATCACGATGTATCGAATTTTTGAAGTGAAAATGGGAAGACTTATATCAGTCAAATTTAGAAATTTTTGAGTGAAATTTTTTTTGCGAATTTCTTTAATATCTCTGTGTTCTCATAGCTCCGAGAAGAGTTCTAACTTTTATCATTATGGATCAAATCGCTAAAGTGAAAAACGAAAGAGTTATATCAATCAAAGTACGAAATTTTTGAGTAAAACTATTTTGCGAATTTCTCAAATATCTCTGTGTTTTTATAGCCCCCAGAAGAGTTCTAACTTTTATCATAATCGATCGAATCGCTAAAGTGAAAAACGAAAGAGTTACATCTATCAAAGTACGAAATTTTTGAGTAAAACTTTTTTGCGATTTTCTCAAATATCTCTGTTATTTTATAGCCCCCAGAAGAGTTCTAACTTCTATCATAATAGATCGAATCGCTAAAGTGCAAGACGAAAGAGTTATATCAGTCAAAGTTCGAAATTTTTGAGTAAAATTGGTTTTTTTCCGAATTTCTCCAATATTTCTGTGATCTGATAGCCCACAGAAGAGTTGTAACCTTTATTACGATGTATCGAATTTTTGAAGTGAAAAAGGGAAGACTTATATCAGTCAAATTTCGAAATTTTTGAGTGAAATTTTTTTTGCGAATTTCTTTAATATCTCTGTGTTCTCATAGCCCCGAGAAGAGTTCTAACTTTTATCATTATGGATCAAATCGATAAAGTGAAAAACCAAAGAGTTATATCATTCAAAGTACTAAATTTTTGAATAAACTTTTTTGCGAATTTCTCAAATATCTCTGTGTTTTTATAGTCCCCAGAAGAGTTCTAACTTTTATAATAATAGATCGAATCGCTAAAGTGCAAGATGAAAGAGTTATATCAGTCAAAGTTCTAAATTTTTGAGTAAAATTGGTTTTTTTCCGATTTTCTCCAATATTTCTGTGTTCTGATAGCCCACAGAAGAGTTGTAACTTTTATCACGATGTATCGAATTTTTGAAGTGAAAAAGGGAAGACTTATATCAGTCAAATTTCGAAATTTTTGAGTGAAATTTTTTTTGCGAATTTCTTTAATATCTCTGTGTTCTCATAGCCCCGAGAAGAGTTCTAACTTTTATCATTATGGATCAAATCGATAAAGTGAAAAACCAAAGAGTTATATCATTCAAAGTACTAAATTTTTGAATAAACTTTTTTGCGAATTTCTCAAATTTCTCTGTGTTTTTATAGTCCCCAGAAGAGTTCTAACTTTTATAATAATAGATCGAATCGCTAAAGTGCAAGATGAAAGAGTTATATCAGTCAAAGTTCTAAATTTTTGAGTAAAATTGGTTTTTTTCCGATTTTCTCCAATATTTCTGTGTTCTGATAGCCCACAGAAGAGTTGTAACTTTTATCACGATGTATCGAATTTTTGAAGTGAAAAAGGGAAGACTTATATCAGTCAAATTTCGAAATATTTGAGTGAAATTTTTTTTGCGAATTTCTTTAATATCTCTGTGTTCTCATAGCCCCGAGAAGAGTTCTAACTTTTATCATTATGTATCAAATCGTTAAAGTGAAAAACCAAAGAGTTATATCATTCAAAGTACAAAATTTTTGAGTAAAACTATTTTGCGAATTTCTCAAATATCTCTGTGTTTTTATAGCCCCCAGAAGAGTTCTAACTTTTATCATAATAGATCGAATCGCTAAAGTGCAAGACGAAAGGGTTAGATCAGTCAAAGTTTGAAATTTTTGAGTAAAATTGGTTTTTTTCCGAATTTCTCCAATATTTCTGTGTTCTGATAGCCCACAGAAGAGTTGTAACCTTTATCACGATGTATCGAATTTTTGAAGTGAAAATGGGAAGACTTATATCAGTCAAATTTAGAAATTTTTGAGTGAAATTTTTTTTGCGAATATCTTTAATATCTCTGTGTTCTCATAGCCCCGAGAAGAGTTCTAACTTTTATCATAATGTATCAAATCGTTAAAGTGAAAAACCAAAGAGTTATATCAATCAAAGTACGAAATTTTTGAGTAAACCATTTTGCGAATTTCTCAAATATCTCTGTGTTTTTATAGCCCCCAGAAGAGTTCTAACTTTTATCATAATAGATCGAATCGCTAAATTGCAAGACGAAAGGGTTAGATCAGTCAAAGTTTGAAATTTTTGAGTAAAATTGGTTTTTTTCCGAATTTCTCCAATATTTCTGTGTTCTGATAGCCCACAGAAGAGTTGTAACTTTTATCACGATGTATCGAATTTTTGAAGTGAAAAAGGGAAGACTTATATCAGTCAAATTTCGAAATATTTGAGTGAAATTTTTTTTGCGAATTTCTTTAATATCTCTGTGTTCTCATTGCCCCGAGAAGAGTTCTAACTTTTATCATTATGTATCAAATCGTTAAAGTGAAAAACCAAAGAGTTATACCAATCAAAGTACAAAATTTTTGAGTAAAACTATTTTGCGAATTTCTCAAATATCTCTGTGTTTTTATAGCCCCCAGAAGAGTTCTAACTTTTATCATAATAGATCGAATCGCTAAAGTGCAAGACGAAAGGGTTAGATCAGTCAAAGTTTGAAATTTTTGAGTAAAATTGGTTTTTTTCCGAATTTCTCCAATATTTCTGTGTTCTGATAGCCCACAGAAGAGTTGTAACTTTTATCACGATGTATCGAATTTTTGAAGTGAAAAAGGGAAGACTTATATCAGTCAAATTTCGAAATTTTTGAGTGAAATTTTTTTTGCGAATTTCTTAATATCTCTGTGTTATCATAGCTCCGAGAAGAGTTCTAACTTTTATCATTATGGATAAAATCGCTAAAGTGAAAAACGAAAGAGTTATATCAATCAAAGTACGAAATTTTTGAGTAAAACTATTTTGCGAATTTCTCAAATATCTCTGTGTTTTTATAGCCCCAGAAAAGTTCTAACTTTTATCATAATCGATCGAAACGCTAAAGTGAAAAACGAAAGAGTTACATCTATCAAAGTACGAAATTTTTGAGTAAAACTTTTTTGCGATTTTCTCAAATATCTCTGTTACTTTATAGCCCCCAGAAGAGTTCTAACTTTTATCATAATAGATCGAATCGCTAAAGTGCAAGACGAAAGAGTTATATCAGTCAAAGTTCGAAATTTTTGAGTAAAATTGGTTTTTTTCCGAATTTCTCCAATATTTCTGTGATCTGATAGCCCACAGAAGAGTTGTAACCTTTATCACGATGTATCGAATTTTTGAAGTGAAAAAGGGAAGACTTATATCAGTCAAATTTAGAAATTTTTGAGTGAAATTTTTTTTGCGAATTTCTTTAATATCTCTGTGTTCTCATAGCCCCGAGAAGAGTTCTAACTTTTATCATTATGGATCAAATCGATAAAGTGAAAAACCAAAGAGTTATATCATTCAAAGTACTAAATTTTTGAATAAACTTTTTTGCGAATTTCTCAAATATCTCTGTGTTTTTATAGTCCCCAGAAGAGTTCTAACTTTTATAATAATAGATCGAATCGTTAAAGTGCAAGATGAAAGAGTTATATCAGTCAAAGTTCTAAATTTTTGAGTAATATTGGTTTTTTTCCGATTTTCTCCAAAATTTCTGTGTTCTGATAGCCCACAGAAGAGTTGTAACTTTTATCACGATGTATCGAATTTTTGAAGTGAAAATGGGAAGACTTATATCAGTCAAATTTCGAAATTTTTGAGTAAAATTTTTTTTGTGAATTTCTTTAATATTTCTGTGTTCTCATAGCCCCGAGAAGAGTTCTAACTTTTATCATTATGTATCAAATCGTTAAAGTGAAAAACCAAAGAGTTATATCAATCAAAGTACGAAATTTTTGAGTAAAACTATTTTGCGAATTTCTCAAATATCTCTGTGTTTTTATAGCCCCCAGAAGAGTTCTAACTTTTATCATAATAGATCGAATCGCTAAATTGCAAGACGAAAGGGTTAGATCAGTCAAAGTTTGAAATTTTTGAGTAAAATTGGCCTTTTTCCGAATTTCTCCAATATTTCTGTGTTCTGATAGCCCACAGAAGACTTGTAACTTTTATCACGATGTATCGAATTTTTGAAGTGAAAATGGGAAGACTTATATCAGTCAAATTTAGAAATTTTTGAGTGAAATTTTTTTTGCGAATTTCTTTAATATCTCTGTGTTCTCATAGCTCCGAGAAGAGTTCTAACTTTTATCATTATGGATCAAATCGCTAAAGTGAAAAACGAAAGAGTTATATCAATCAAAGTACGAAATTTTTGAGTAAAACTATTTTGCGAATTTCTCAAATATCTCTGTGTTTTTATAGCCCCCAGAAGAGTTCTAACTTTTATCATAATCGATCGAATCGCTAAAGTGAAAAACGAAAGAGTTACATCTATCAAAGTACGAAATTTTTGAGTAAAACTTTTTTGCGATTTTCTCAAATATCTCTGTTATTTTATAGCCCCCAGAAGAGTTCTAACTTTTATCATAATAGATCGAATCGCTAAAGTGCAAAACGAAAGAGTTATATCAGTCAAAGTTCGAAATTTTTGAGTAAAATTGGTTTTTTTCCGAATTTCTCCAATATTTCTGTGATCTGATAGCCCACAGAAGAGTTGTAACCTTTATTACGATGTATCGAATTTTTGAAGTGAAAAAGGGAAGACTTATATCAGTCAAATTTCGAAATTTTTGAGTGAAATTTTTTTTGCGAATTTCTTTAATATCTCTGTGTTCTCATAGCCCCGAGAAGAGTTCTAACTTTTATCATTATGGATCAAATCGATAAAGTGAAAAACCAAAGAGTTATATCATTCAAAGTACTAAATTTTTGAATAAACTTTTTTGCGAATTTCTCAAATATCTCTGTGTTTTTATAGTCCCCAGAAGAGTTCTAACTTTTATAATAATAGATCGAATCGTTAAAGTGCAAGATGAAAGAGTTATATCAGTCAAAGTTCTAAATTTTTGAGTAAAATTGGTTTTTTTCCGATTTTCTCCAATATTTCTGTGTTCTGATAGCCCACAGAAGAGTTGTAACTTTTATCACGATGTATCGAATTTTTGAAGTGAAAATGGGAAGACTTATATCAGTCAAATTTCGAAATTTTTGAGTAAAATTTTTTTTGCGAATTTCTTTAATATTTCTGTGTTCTCATAGCCCCGAGAAGAGTTCTAACTTTTATCATTATGTATCAAATCGTTAAAGTGAAAAACCAAAGAGTTATATCAATCAAAGTACGAAATTTTTGAGTAAAACTATTTTGCGAATTTCTCAAATATCTCTGTGTTTTTATAGCCCCCAGAAGAGTTCTAACTTTTATCATAATAGATCGAATCGCTAAATTGCAAGACGAAAGGGTTAGATCAGTCAAAGTTTGAAATTTTTGAGTAAAATTGGCCTTTTTCCGAATTTCTCCAATATTTCTGTGTTCTGATAGCCCACAGAAGACTTGTAACTTTTATCACGATGTATCGAATTTTTGAAGTGAAAATGGGAAGACTTATATCAGTCAAATTTCGAAATATTTGAGTGAAATTTTTTTTGCGAATTTCTTTAATATCTCTGTGTTCTCATAGCCCCGAGAAGAGTTCTAACTTTTATCATTATGGATCAAATCGCTAAAGTGAAAAACAAAAGAGTTATATCAATCAAAGTACGAAATTTTTGAGTAAAACTATTTTGCGAATTTCTCAAATATCTCTGTGTTTTTATAGCCCCCAGAAGAGTTCTAGCTTTTATCATAATCGATCGAATCGCTAAAGTGAAAAACGAAAGAGTTACATCTATCAAAGTACGAAATTTTTGAGTAAAACTTTTTTGCGATTTTCTCAAATATCTCTGTTATTTTATAGTCCCCAGAAGAGTTCTAACTTTTATCATAATAGATCGAATCGCTAAAGTGCAAGACGAAAGAGTTATATCAGTCAAAGTTCGAAATTTTTGAGTAAAATTGGTTTTTTTCCGAATTTCTCCAATATTTCTGTGATCTGATAGCCCACAGAAGAGTTGTAACCTTTATCACGATGTATCGAATTTTTGAAGTGAAAAAGGGAAGACTTATATCAGTCAAATTTCGAAATTTTTGAGTGAAATTTTTTTTGCGAATTTCTTTAATATCTCTGTGTTCTCATAGCCCCGAGAAGAGTTCTAACTTTTATCATTATGGATCAAATCGATAAAGTGAAAAACCAAAGAGTTATATCATTCAAAGTACTAAATTTTTGAATAAACTTTTTTGCGAATTTCTCAAATATCTCTGTGTTTTTATAGTCCCCAGAAGAGTTCTAATTTTATAATAATAGATCGAATCGCTAAAGTGCAAGATGAAAGAGTTATATCAGTCAAAGTTCTAAATTTTTGAGTAAAATTGGTTTTTTTCCGATTTTCTCCAATATTTCTGTGTTCTGATAGCCCACAGAAGAGTTGTAACTTTTATCACGATGTATCGAATTTTTGAAGTGAAAATGGGAAGACTTATATCAGTCAAATTTCGAAATTTTTGAGTAAAATTTTTTTTGTGAATTTCTTTAATATCTCTGTGTTCTCATAGCCCCGAGAAGAGTTCTAACTTTTATCATTATGTATCAAATCGTTAAAGTGAAAAACCAAAGAGTTATATCAATCAAAGTACGAAATTTTTGAGTAAAACTATTTTGCGAATTTCTCAAATATCTCTGTGTTTTTATAGCCCCCAGAAGAGTTCTAACTTTTATCATAATAGATCGAATCGCTAAATTGCAAGACGAAAGGGTTAGATCAGTCAAAGTTTGAAATTTTTGAGTAAAATTGGCTTTTTTCCGAATTTCTCCAATATTTCTGTGTTCTGATAGCCCACAGAAGACTTGTAACTTTTATCACGATGTATCGAATATTTGAAGTGAAAATGGGAAGACTTATATCAGTCAAATTTAGAAATTTTTGAGTGAAATTTTTTTTGCGAATATCTTTAATATCACTGTGTTCTCATAGCCCCGAGAAGAGTTCTAACTTTTATCATTATGTATCAAATCGTTAAAGTGAAAAACCAAAGAGTTATATCAATCAAAGTACGAAATTTTTGAGTAAAACTATTTTGCGAATTTCTCAAATATCTCTGTGTTTTTATAGCCCCCAGAAGAGTTCTAACTTTTATCATAATAGATCGAATCGCTAAAGTGCAAGACGAAAGAGTTATATCAGTCAAATTTCGAAATTTTTGAGTAAAATTGGTTTTTTTCCGAATTTCTCCAATATTTCTGTGATCTGGTAGCCCACAGAAGAGTTGTAACCTTTATCACGATGTATCGAATTTTTGAAGTGAAAAAGGGAAGACTTATATCAGTCAAATTTCGAAATTTTTGAGTGAAATTTTTTTTGCGAATTTCTTTAATATCTCTGTGTTCTCATAGCCCCGAGAAGAGTTCTAACTTTTATCATTATGGATCAAATCGATAAAGTGAAAAACCAAAGAGTTATATCATTCAAAGTACTAAATTTTTGAATAAACTTTTTTGCGAATTTCTCAAATATCTCTGTGTTTTTATAGTCCCCAGAAGAGTTCTAACTTTTATAATAATAGATCGAATCGCTAAAGTGCAAATGAAAGAGTTATATCAGTCAAAGTTCTAAATTTTTGAGTAAAATTGGTTTTTTTCCGATTTTCTCCAATATTTCTGTGTTCTGATAGCCCACAGAAGAGTTGTAACTTTTATCACGATGTATCGAATTTTTGAAGTGAAAAAGGGAAGACTTATATCAGTCAAATTTCGAAATTTTGAGTGAAATTTTTTTTGCGAATTTCTTTAATATCTCTGTGTTCTCATAGCCCCGAGAAGAGTTCTAACTTGTATCATTATGGATCAAATCGCTAAAGTGAAAAACGAAATGGTTATATCAATCAAAGTACGAAATTTTTCAGTAAAACTATTTTGATGTATCAAATCGTTAAAGTGAAAAACCAAAGAGTTATATCAATCAAAGTACGAAATTTTTGAGTAAAACTATTTTGCGAATTTCTCCAATATCTCTGTGTTTTTATAGCCCCCAGTAGAGTTCTAACTTTTATCATAATAGATCGAATCGCTAAAGTGCAAGACGAAAGGGTTAGATCAGTCAAAGTTTGAAATTTTTGAGTAAAATTGGTTTTTTTCCGAATTTCTCCAATATTTCTGTGTTCTGATAGCCCACAGAAGACTTGTAACTTTTATCACGATGTATCGAATTTTTGAAGTGAAAAAGGGAAGACTTATATCAGTCAAATTTCGAAATTTTTGAGTGAAATTTTTTTTGCGAATTTCTTTAATATCTCTGTGTTCTCATAGCCCCGAGAAGAGTTCTAACTTTTATCATTATGGATCAAATCGATAAAGTGAAAAACCAAAGAGTTATATCATTCAAAGTACTAAATTTTTGAATAAACTTTTTTGCGAATTTCTCAAATATCTCTGTGTTTTTATAGTCCCCAGAAGAGTTCTAACTTTTATAATAATAGATCGAATCGCTAAAGTGCAAGATGAAAGAGTTATATCAGTCAAAGTTCTAAATTTTTGAGTAAAATTGGTTTTTTTCCGATTTTCTCCAATATTTCTGTGTTCTGATAGCCCACAGAAGAGTTGTAACTTTTATCACGATGTATCGAATTTTTGAAGTGAAAAAGGGAAGACTTATATCAGTCAAATTTCGAAATTTTTGAGTGAAATTTTTTTTGCGAATTTCTTTAATATCTCTGTGTTCTCATAGCCCCGAGAAGAGTTCTAACTTGTATCATTATGGATCAAATCGCTAAAGTGAAAAACGAAAGAGTTATATCAATCAAAGTACGAAATTTTTCAGTAAAACTATTTTGCGAATTTCTCAAATATCTCTGTGTTTTTATAGCCCCCAGAAGAGTTCTAACTTTTATCATAATCGATCGAATCGCTAAAGTGAAAAACGAAAGAGTTACATCTATCAAAGTACGAAATTTTTGAGTAAAACTTATTTGCGATTTTCTCAAATATCTCTGTTATTTTATAGCCCCCAGAAGAGTTCTAACTTTTATCATAATAGATCGAATCGCTAAAGTGCAAGACGAAAGAGTTATATCAGTCAAAGTTCGAAATTTTTGAGTAAAATTGATTTTTTTCCGAATTTCTCCAATATTTCTGTGTTCTGATAGCCCACAGAAGAGTTGTAACTTTTATCACGATGTATCGAATTTTTGAAGTGAAAAAGGGAAGACTTATATCAGTCAAATTTCGAAATTTTTGAGTGAAATTTTTTTTGCGAATTTCTTTAATATCTCTGTGTTCTCATAGCCCCGAGAAGAGTTCTAACTTTTATCATTATGGATCAAATCGCTAAAGTGAAAAACAAAAGAGTTATATCAATCAAAGTACGAAATTTTTGAGTAAAACTATTTTGCGAATTTCTCAAATATCTCTGTGTTTTTATAGCCCCCAGAAGAGTTCTAACTTTTATCATAATCGATCGAATCGCTAAAGTGAAAAACGAAAGAGTTACATCTATCAAAGTACGAAATTTTTGAGTAAAACTTTTTTTGCGATTTTCTCAAATATCTCTGTGTTCTTATAGCCCCCAGAAGAGTTCTAACTTTTATCATAATGATCGAATCGCTAAAGTGAAAAACGAAAGAGTTATATCAATCAAAGTACGAAATTTTTGAGTAAAACTTTTTTGCGAATTTCTCAAATATCTCTGTGTTTTTATAGCCCCCAGAAGAGTTCTAACTTTTATCATAATAGATCGAATCGCTAAAGTGCAAGACGAAAGAGTTATATCAGTCAAAGTTCGAAATTTTTGAGTAAAATTGGTTTTTTTCCGAATTTCTCCAATATTTCTGTGTTCTGATAGCCCACAGAAGAGTTGTAACTTTTATCACGATGTATCGAATTTTTGAAGTGAAAAAGGGAAGACTTATATCAGTCAAATTTCGAAATTTTTGAGTGAAATTTTTTTTGCGAATTTCTTTAATATCTCTGTGTTCTCATAGCCCCGAGAAGAGTTCTAACTTTTATCATTATGGATCAAATCGCTAAAGTGAAAAACGAAAGAGTTATATCAATCAAAGTACGAAATTTTTGAGTAAAACTATTTTGCGAATTTCTCAAATATCTCTGTGTTTTTATAGCCCCCAGAAGAGTTCTAACTTTTATCATAATCGATCGAATCGCTAAAGTGAAAAACGAAAGAGTTACATCTATCAAAGTACGAAATTTTTGAGTAAAACTTATTTGCGATTTTCTCAAATATCTCTGTTATTTTATAGCCCCCAGAAGAGTTCTAACTTTTATCATAATAGATCGAATCGCTAAAGTGCAAGACGAAAGAGTTATATCAGTCAAAGTTCGAAATTTTTGAGTAAAATTGGTTTTTTTCCGAATTTCTCCAATATTTCTGTGTTCTGATAGCCCACAGAAGAGTTGTAACTTTTATCACGATGTATCGAATTTTTGAAGTGAAAATGGGAAGACTTATATCAGTCAAATTTCGAAATTTTTGAGTAAAATTTTTTTTGTGAATTTCTTTAATATCTCTGTGTTCTCATAGCCCCGAGAAGAGTTCTAACTTTTATCATTATGTATCAAATCGTTAAAGTGAAAAACCAAAGAGTTATATCAATCAAAGTACGAAATTTTTGAGTAAAACTATTTTGCGAATTTCTCAAATATCTGTGTGTTTTTATAGCCCCCAGAAGAGTTCTAACTTTTATCATAATAGATCGAATCGCTAAATTGCAAGACGAAAGGGTTAGATCAGTCAAAGTTTGAAATTTTTGAGTAAAATTGGCCTTTTTCCGAATTTCTCCAATATTTCTGTGTTCTGATAGCCCACAGAAGACTTGTAACTTTTATCACGATGTATCGAATTTTTGAAGTGAAAAAGGGAATACTTATATCAGTCAAATTTCGAAATTTTTGAGTGAAATTTTTTTTGCGAATTTCTTTAATATCTCTGTGTTCTCATAGCCCCGAGAAGAGTTCTAACTTTTATCATTATGTATCAAATCGTTAAAGTGAAAAACCAAAGATTTATATCAATCAAAGTACGAAATTTTTGAATAAACTTTTTTGCGAATTTCTCAAATATCTCTGTGTTTTTATAGTCCCCAGAAGAGTTCTAACTTTTATCATAATAGATCGAATCGCTAAAGTGCAAGATGAAAGAGTTATATCAGTCAAAGTTCTAAATTTTTGAGTAAAATTGGTTTTTTTCCGATTTTCTCCAATATTTCTGTGTTCTGATAGCCCACATAAGAGTTGTAACTTTTATCACGATGTATCGAATTTTTGAAGTGAAAAAGGGAAGACTTATATCAGTCAAATTTCGAAATTTTTGAGTGAAATTTTTTTTGCGAATTTCTTTAATATCTCTGTGTTCTCATAGCCCCGAGAAGAGTTCTAACTTGTATCATTATGGATCAAATCGCTAAAGTGAAAAACGAAAGGGTTATATCAATCAAAGTACGAAATTTTTCAGTAAAACTATTTTGCAAATTTCTCAAATATCTCTGTGTTTTTATAGCCCCCAGAAGAGTTCTAACTTTTATCATAATCGATCGAATCGCTAAAGTGAAAAACGAAAGAGTTACATCTATCAAAGTACGAAATTTTTGAGTAAAACTTATTTGTCGATTTTCTCAAATATCTCTGTTATTTTATAGCCCCCAGAAGAGTTCTAACTTTTATCATAATAGATCGAATCGCTAAAGTGCAAGACGAAAGAGTTATATCAGTCAAAGTTCGAAATTTTTGAGTAAAATTGTTTTTTTCCGAATTTCTTCAATATCTCTGGGTTCTGATAGCCCACAGAAGAGTTGTAACTTTTATCACGATGTATCGAATTTTTGAAGTGAAAAAGGGAAGACTTATATCAGTCAAATTTCGAAATATTTGAGTGAAATTTTTTTTGCGAATTTCTTTAATATCTCTGTGTTCTCATAGCCCCGAGAAGAGTTCTAACTTTTATCATTATGGATCAAATCGCTAAAGTGAAAAACAAAAGAGTTATATCAATCAAAGTACGAAATTTTTGAGTAAAACAATTTTGCGAATTTCTCATATATCTCTGTGTTTTTATAGCCCCCAGAAGAGTTCTAACTTTTATCATAATCGATCGAATCGCTAAAGTGAAAAACGAAAGAGTTACATCTATCAAAGTACGAAATTTTTGAGTAAAACTTTTTTGCGATTTTCTCAAATATCTCTGTTATTTTATAGCCCCCAGAAGAGTTCTAACTTTTATCATAATAGATCGAATCGCTAAAGTGCAAGACGAAAGTGTTATATCAATCAAAGTACGAAATTTTTGAGTAAAACTATTTTGCGAATTTCTCAAATATCTCTGTGTTTTTATAGCCCCCAGAAGAGTTCTAACTTTTATCATAATAGATCGAATCGCTAAAGTGCAAGACGAAAGAGTTATATCAGTCAAATTTCGAAATTTTTGAGTAAAATTGGTTTTTTTCCGAATTTCTCCAATATTTCTGTGTTCTGATAGCCCACAGAAGAGTTGTAACTTTTATCACGATGTATCGAATTTTTGAAGTGAAAAAGGGAAGACTTATATCAGTCAAATTTCGAAATTTTTGAGTGAAATTTTTTTTGCGAATTTCTTTAATATCTCTGTGTTCTCATAGCCCCGAGAAGAGTTCTAACTTGTATCATTATGGATCAAATCGCTAAAGTGAAAAACGAAAGGGTTATATCAATCAAAGTACGAAATTTTTCAGTAAAACTATTTTGCAAATTTCTCAAATATCTCTGTGTTTTTATAGCCCCCAGAAGAGTTCTAACTTTTATCATAATCGATCGAATCGCTAAAGTGAAAAACGAAAGAGTTACATCTATCAAAGTACGAAATTTTTGAGTAAAACTTATTTGCGATTTTCTCAAATATCTCTGTTATTTTATAGCCCCCAGAAGAGTTCTAACTTTTATCATAATAGATCGAATCGCTAAAGTGCAAGACGAAAGAGTTATATCAGTCAAAGTTCGAAATTTTTGAGTAAAATTGATTTTTTTCCGAATTTCTCCAATATTTCTGTGTTCTGATAGCCCACAGAAGACTCGTAACTTTTATCACGATGTATCGAATTTTTGAAGTGAAAATGGGAAGACTTATATCAGTCAAATTTCGAAATCTTTGAGTGAAATTTTTTTTGCGAATTTCTTTAATATCTCTGTGTTCTCATAGCCCCGAGAAGAGTTCTAACTTTTATCATTATGTATCAAATCGTTAAAGTGAAAAACCAAAGAGTTATATCAATCAAAGTACGAAATTTTTGAGTAAAACTTTTTTGCGAATTTCTCAAATATCTCTGTGTTTTTATAGCCCCCAGAAGAGTTCTAACTTTTATCATAATAGATCGAATCGCTAAAGTGCAAGACGAAAGGGTTAGATCAGTCAAAGTTTGAAATTTTTGAGTAAAATTGGTTTTTTTTCCGAATTTCTCCAATATTTCTGTGTTCTGATAGCCCACAGAAGAGTTGTAACTTTTATCACGATGTATCGAATTTTTGAAGTGAAAAAGGGAAGACTTATATCAGTCAAATTTCGAAATTTTTGAGTGAAATTTTTTTTGCGAATTTCTTTAATATCTCTGTGTTCTCATAGCCCCGAGAAGAGTTCTAACTTTTATCATTATGGATCAAATCGTTAAAGTGAAAAACCAAAGATTTATATCAATCAAAGTACGAAATTTTTGAGTAAAACTATTTTGCGAATTTCTCAAATATCTCTGTGTTTTTATAGCCCCCAGAAGAGTTCTAACTTTTATCATAATAGATCGAATCGCTAAATTGCAAGACGAAAGGGTTAGATCAGTCAAAGTTTGAAATTTTTGAGTAAAATTGGCCTTTTTCCGAATTTCTCCAATATTTCTGTGTTCTGATAGCCCACAGAAGACTTGTAACTTTTATCACGATGTATCGAATTTTTGAAGTGAAAAAGGGAAGACTTATATCAGTCAAATTTCGAAATTTTTGAGTGAAATTTTTTTTGCGAATTTCTTTAATATCTCTGTGTTCTCATAGCCCCGAGAAGAGTTCTAACTTTTATCATTATGGATCAAATCGATAAAGTGAAAAACCAAAGAGTTATATCATTCAAAGTACTAAATTTTTGAATAAACTTTTTTGCGAATTTCTCAAATATCTCTGTCTTTTTATAGTCCCCAGAAGAGTTCTAACTTTTATAATAATAGATCGAATCGCTAAAGTGCAAATGAAAGAGTTATATCAGTCAAAGTTCTAAATTTTTGAGTAAAATTGGTTTTTTTCCGATTTTCTCCAATATTTCTGTGTTCTGATAGCCCACATAAGAGTTGTAACTTTTATCACGATGTATCGAATTTTTGAAGTGAAAAAGGGAAGACTTATATCAGTCAAATTTCGAAATTTTTGAGTGAAATTTTTTTTGCGAATTTCTTTAATATCTCTGTGTTCTCATAGCCCCGAGAAGAGTTCTAACTTGTATCATTATGGATCAAATCGCTAAAGTGAAAAACGAAAGGGTTATATCAATCAAAGTACGAAATTTTTCAGTAAAACTATTTTGCAAATTTCTCAAATATCTCTGTGTTTTTATAGCCCCCAGAAGAGTTCTAACTTTTATCATAATCGATCGAATCGCTAAAGTGAAAAACGAAAGAGTTACATCTATCAAAGTACGAAATTTTTGAGTAAAACTTATTTGCGATTTTCTCAAATATCTCTGTTATTTTATAGCCCCCAGAAGAGTTCTAACTTTTATCATAATAGATCGAATCGCTAAAGTGCAAGACGAAAGAGTTATATCAGTCAAAGTTCGAAATTTTTGAGTAAAATTGATTTTTTTCCGAATTTCTCCAATATTTCTGTGTTCTGATAGCCCACAGAAGAGTTGTAACTTTTATCACGATGTATCGAATTTTTGAAGTGAAAAAGGGAAGACTTATATCAGTCAAATTTCGAAATATTTGAGTGAAATTTTTTTTGCGAATTTCTTTAATATCTCTGTGTTCTCATAGCCCCGAGAAGAGTTCTAACTTTTATCATTATGGATCAAATCGCTAAAGTGAAAAACAAAAGAGTTATATCAATCAAAGTACGAAATTTTTGAGTAAAACAATTTTGCGAATTTCTCATATATCTCTGTGTTTTTATAGCCCCCAGAAGAGTTCTAACTTTTATCATAATCGATCGAATCGCTAAAGTGAAAAACGAAAGAGTTACATCTATCAAAGTACGAAATTTTTGAGTAAAACTTTTTTGCGATTTTCTCAAATATCTCTGTTATTTTATAGCCCCCAGAAGAGTTCTAACTTTTATCATAATAGATCGAATCGCTAAAGTGCAAGACGAAAGTGTTATATCAGTCAAAGTACGAAATTTTTGAGTAAAACTATTTTGCGAATTTCTCAAATATCTCTGTGTTTTTATAGCCCCCAGAAGAGTTCTAACTTTTATCATAATAGATCGAATCGCTAAATTGCAAGACGAAAGGGTTAGATCAGTCAAAGTTTGAAATTTTTGAGTAAAATTGGCCTTTTTCCGAATTTCTCCAATATTTCTGTGTTCTGATAGCCCACAGAAGACTTGTAACTTTTATCACGATGTATCGAATATTTGAAGTGAAAATGGGAAGACTTATATCAGTCAAATTTAGAAATTTTTGAGTGAAATTTTTTTTGCGAATATCTTTAATATCTCTGTGTTCTCATAGCCCCGAGAAGAGTTCTAACTTTTATCATTATGTATCAAATCGTTAAAGTGAAAAACCAAAGAGTTATATAAATCAAAGTACGAAATTTTTGAGTAAAACTATTTTGCGAATTTCTCAAATATCTCTGTGTTTTTATAGCCCCCAGAAGAGTTCTAACTTTTATCATAATAGATCGAATCGCTAAAGTGCAAGACGAAAGAGTTATATCAGTCAAATTTCGAAATTTTTGAGTAAAATTGGTTTTTTTCCGAATTTCTCCAATATTTCTGTGATCTGATAGCCCACAGAAGAGTTGTAACCTTTATCACGATGTATCGAATTTTTGAAGTGAAAAAGGGAAGACTTATATCAGTCAAATTTCGAAATTTTTGAGTGAAATTTTTTTTGCGAATTTCTTTAATATCTCTGTGTTCTCATAGCCCCGAGAAGAGTTCTAACTTTTATCATTATGGATCAAATCGATAAAGTGAAAAACCAAAGAGTTATATCATTCAAAGTACTAAATTTTTGAATAAACTTTTTTGCGAATTTCTCAAATATCTTTGTGTTTTTATAGTCCCCAGAAGAGTTCTAATTTCATAATAATAGATCGAATCGCTAAAGTGCAAGATGAAAGAGTTATATCAGTCAAAGTTCTAAATTTTTGAGTAAAATTGGTTTTTTTCCGATTTTCTCCAATATTTCTGTGTTCTGATAGCCCACAGAAGAGTTGTAACTTTTATCACGATGTATCGAATTTTTGAAGTGAAAATGGGAAGACTTATATCAGTCAAATTTCGAAATTTTTGAGTAAAATTTTTTTGTGAATTTCTTTAATATCTCTGTGTTCTCATAGCCCCGAGAAGAGTTCTAACTTTTATCATTATGTATCAAATCGTTAAAGTGAAAAACCAAAGATTTATATCAATCAAAGTACGAAATTTTTGAGTAAAACTATTTTGCGAATTTCTCAAATATCTCTGTGTTTTTATAGCCCCCAGAAGAGTTCTAACTTTTATCATAATAGATCGAATCGCTAAATTGCAAGACGAAAGGGTTAGATCAGTCAAAGTTTGAAATTTTTGAGTAAAATTGGCCTTTTTCCGAATTTCTCCAATATTTCTGTGTTCTGATAGCCCACAGAAGACTTGTAACTTTTATCACGATGTATCGAATTTTTGAAGTGAAAAAGGGAAGACTTATATCAGTCAAATTTCGAAATTTTTGAGTGAAATTTTTTTTGCGAATTTCTTTACTATCTCTGTGTTCTCATAGCCCCGAGAAGAGTTCTAACTTTTATCATTATGGATCAAATCGATAAAGTGAAAAACCAAAGAGTTATATCATTCAAAGTACTAAATTTTTGAATAAACTTTTTTGCGAATTTCTCAAATATCTCTGTCTTTTTATAGTCCCCAGAAGAGTTCTAACTTTTATAATAATAGATCGAATCGCTAAAGTGCAAATGAAAGAGTTATATCAGTCAAAGTTCTAAATTTTTGAGTAAAATTGGTTTTTTTCCGATTTTCTCCAATATTTCTGTGTTCTGATAGCCCACATAAGAGTTGTAACTTTTATCACGATGTATCGAATTTTTGAAGTGAAAAAGGGAAGACTTATATCAGTCAAATTTCGAAATTTTTGAGTGAAATTTTTTTTGCGAATTTCTTTAATATCTCTGTGTTCTCATAGCCCCGAGAAGAGTTCTAACTTGTATCATTATGGATCAAATCGCTAAAGTGAAAAACGAAAGGGTTATATCAATCAAAGTACGAAATTTTTCAGTAAAACTATTTTGCAAATTTCTCAAATATCTCTGTGTTTTTATAGCCCCCAGAAGAGTTCTAACTTTTATCATAATCGATCGAATCGCTAAAGTGAAAAACGAAAGAGTTACATCTATCAAAGTACGAAATTTTTGAGTAAAACTTATTTGCGATTTTCTCAAATATCTCTGTTATTTTATAGCCCCCAGAAGAGTTCTAACTTTTATCATAATAGATCGAATCGCTAAAGTGCAAGACGAAAGAGTTATATCAGTCAAAGTTCGAAATTTTTGAGTAAAATTGATTTTTTTCCGAATTTCTTCAATATTTCTGTGTTCTGATAGCCCACAGAAGAGTTGTAACTTTTATCACGATGTATCGAATTTTTGAAGTGAAAAAGGGAAGACTTATATCAGTCAAATTTCGAAATATTTGAGTGAAATTTTTTTGCGAATTTCTTTAATATCTCTGTGTTCTCATAGCCCCGAGAAGAGTTCTAACTTTTATCATTATGGATCAAATCGCTAAAGTGAAAAACGAAAGAGTTATATCAATCAAAGTACGAAATTTTTGAGTAAAACAATTTTGCGAATTTCTCATATATCTCTGTGTTTTTATAGCCCCCAGAAGAGTTCTAACTTTTATCATAATCGATCGAATCGCTAAAGTGAAAAACGAAAGAGTTACATCTATCAAAGTACGAAATTTTTGAGTAAAACTTTTTTGCGATTTTCTCAAATATCTCTGTTATTTTATAGCCCCCAGAAGAGTTCTAACTTTTATCATAATAGATCGAATCGCTAAAGTGCAAGACGAAAGTGTTATATCAGTCAAAGTACGAAATTTTTGAGTAAAACTATTTTGCGAATTTCTCAAATATCTCTGTGTTTTTATAGCCCCCAGAAGAGTTCTAACTTTTATCATAATAGATCGAATCGCTAAATTGCAAGACGAAAGGGTTAGATCAGTCAAAGTTTGAAATTTTTGAGTAAAATTGGCCTTTTTCCGAATTTCTCCAATATTTCTGTGTTCTGATAGCCCACAGAAGACTTGTAACTTTTATCACGATGTATCGAATATTTGAAGTGAAAATGGGAAGACTTATATCAGTCAAATTTAGAAATTTTTGAGTGAAATTTTTTTTGCGAATATCTTTAATATCTCTGTGTTCTCATAGCCCCGAGAAGAGTTCTAACTTTTATCATTATGTATCAAATCGTTAAAGTGAAAAACCAAAGAGTTATATCAATCAAAGTACGAAATTTTTGAGTAAAACTATTTTGCGAATTTCTCAAATATCTCTGTGTTTTTATAGCCCCCAGAAGAGTTCTAACTTTTATCATAATAGATCGAATCGCTAAAGTGCAAGACGAAAGAGTTATATCAGTCAAATTTCGAAATTTTTGAGTAAAATTGGTTTTTTTCCGAATTTCTCCAATATTTCTGTGTTCTGATAGCCCACAGAAGAGTTGTAACCTTTATCACGATGTATCGAATTTTTGAAGTGAAAAAGGGAAGACTTATATCAGTCAAATTTCGAAATTTTTGAGTGAAATTTTTTTTGCGAATTTCTTTAATATCTCTGTGTTCTCATAGCCCCGAGAAGAGTTCTAACTTTTATCATTATGGATCAAATCGATAAAGTGAAAAACCAAAGAGTTATATCATTCAAAGTACTAAATTTTTGAATAAACTTTTTTGCGAATTTCTCAAATATCTCTGTGTTTTTATAGTCCCCAGAAGAGTTCTAACTTTTATCATAATAGATCGAATCGCTAAAGTGCAAGATGAAAGAGTTATATCAGTCAAAGTTCTAAATTTTTGATTAAAATTGGTTTTTTTCCGATTTTCTCCAATATTTCTGTGTTCTGATAGCCCACAGAAGAGTTGTAACTTTTATCACGATGTATCGAATTTTTGAAGTGAAAATGGGAAGACTTATATCAGTCAAATTTCGAAATTTTTGAGTAAAATTTTTTTTGCGAATTTCTTTAATATCTCTGTGTTCTCATAGCCCCGAGAAGAGTTCTAACTTTTATCATTATGTATCAAATCGTTAAAGTGAAAAACCAAAGAGTTATATCAATCAAAGTACGAAATTTTTGAGTAAAACTATTTTGCGAATTTCTCAAATATCTCTGTGTTTTTATAGCCCCCAGAAGAGTTCTAACTTTTATCATAATAGATCGAATCGCTAAAGTGCAAGACGAAAGGGTTAGATCAGTCAAAGTTTGAAATTTTTGAGTAAAATTGGCTTTTTTCCGAATTTCTCCAATATTTCTGTGTTCTGATAGCCCACAGAAGACTTGTAACTTTTATCACGATGTATCGAATTTTTGAAGTGAAAATGGGAAGACTTATATCAGTCAAATTTCGAAATTTTTGAGTGAAATTTTTTTTGCGAATATCTTTAATATCTCTGTGTTCTCATAGCCCCGAGAAGAGTTCTAACTTTTATCATTATGTATCAAATCGTTAAAGTGAAAAACCAAAGAGTTATATCAATCAAAGTACGAAATTTTTGAGTAAAACTATTTTGCGAATTTCTCAAATATCTCTGTGTTTTTATAGCCCCCAGAAGAGTTCTAACTTTTATCATAATAGATCGAATCGCTAAAGTGCAAGACGAAAGAGTTATATCAGTCAAAGTTCTAAATTTTTGAGTAAAATTGGTTTTTTTCCGAATTTCTCCAATATTTCTGTGTTCTGATAGCCCACAGAAGTGTTGTAACTTTTATCACGATGTATCGAATTTTTGAAGTGAAAATGGGAAGACTTATATCAGTCAAATTTCGAAATAATTGAATAAAATTTTTTTTGCGAATTTCTTTAATATCTCTGTGTTCTCATAGCCCCGAGAAGAGTTCTAACTTTTATCATTATGGATCAAATCGCTAAAGTGAAAAACCAAAGAGTTATATCAATCAAAGTACGAAATTTTTGAGTAAAACTATTTTGCGAATTTCTCAAATATCTCTGTGTTTTTATAGCCCCCAGAAGAGTTCTAACTTTTATCATAATAGATCGAATCGCTAAAGTGCAAGACGAAAGGGTTAGATCA
This sequence comes from Solenopsis invicta, assembly GCF_016802725.1. Classification (NCBI taxonomy): domain Eukaryota; kingdom Metazoa; phylum Arthropoda; class Insecta; order Hymenoptera; family Formicidae; genus Solenopsis; species Solenopsis invicta. Next base: position 8,113,401 of record NC_052674.1, on the reverse strand, counting down.
GTCAAAGTTTGAAATTTTTGAGTAAAATTGGTTTTTTTTCCGAATTTCTCCAATATTTCTGTGTTCTGATAGCCCACAGAAGAGTTGTAACTTTTATCACGATGTATCGAATTTTTGAAGTGAAAATGGGAAGACTTATATCAGTCAAATTTCGAAATTTTTGAGTGAAATTTTTTTTGCGAATTTCTTTAATATCTCTGTGTTCTCATAGCCCCGAGAAGAGTTCTAACTTTTATCATTATGTATCAAATCGTTAAAGTGAAAAACCAAAGAGTTATATCAATCAAAGTACGAAATTTTTGAGTAAAACTATTTTGCGAATTTCTCAAATATCTCTGTGTTTTTATAGCCCCCAGAAGAGTTCTAACTTTTATCATAATAGATCGAATCGCTAAAGTATAAGACGAAAGGGTTAGATCAGTCAAAGTTTGAAATTTTTGAGTAAAATTGGCCTTTTTCCGAATTTCTCCAATATTTCTGTGTTCTGATAGCCCACAGAAGAGTTGTAACTTTTATCACGATGTATCGAATTTTTGAAATGAAAAAGGGAAGACTTATATCAGTCAAATTTCGAAATCTTTAAGTGAAATTTTTTTTGCGAATTTCTTTAATATCTCTGTGTTCTCATAGCTCCGAGAAGAGTTCTAACTTTTATCATTATGGATCAAATCGCTAAAGTGAAAAACGAAAGAGTTATATCAATCAAAGTACGAAATTTTTGAGTAAAACTATTTTGCGAATTTCTCAAATATCTCTGTGTTTTTATAGCCCCCAGAAGAGTTCTAACTTTTATCATAATCGATCGAATCGCTAAAGTGAAAAACGAAAGAGTTACATCTATCAAAGTACGAAATTTTTGAGTAAAACTTTTTTGCGATTTTCTCAAATATCTCTGTTGTTTTATAGCCCCCAGAAGAGTTCTAACTTTTATCATAATAGATCGAATCGCTAAAGTGCAAGATGAAAGAGTTATATCAGTCAAAGTTCTAAATTTTTGAGTAAAATTGGTTTTTTTCCGATTTTCTCCAATATTTCTGTGTTCTGATAGCCCACAGAAGAGTTGTAACTTTTATCACGATGTATCGAATTTTTGAAGTGAAAATGGGAAGACTTATATCAGTCAAATTTCGAAATTTTTGAGTAAAATTTTTTTTGTGAATTTCTTTAATATTTCTGTGTTCTCATAGCCCCGAGAAGAGTTCTAACTTTTATCATTATGTATCAAATCGTTAAAGTGAAAAACCAAAGAGTTATATCAATCAAAGTACGAAATTTTTGAGTAAAACTATTTTGCGAATTTCTCAAATATCTCTGTGTTTTTATAGCCCCCAGAAGAGTTCTAACTTTTATCATAATAGATCGAATCGCTAAAGTGCAAGACGAAAGGGTTAGATCAGTCAAAGTTTGAAATTTTTGAGTAAAATTGGTTTTTTTCCGAATTTCTCCAATATTTCTGTGTTCTGATAGCCCACAGAAGAGTTGTAACTTTTATCACGATGTATCGAATTTTTGAAATGAAAAAGGGAAGACTTATATCAGTCAAATTTCGAAATCTTTAAGTGAAATTTTTTTTGCGAATTTCTTTAATATCTCTGTGTTCTCATAGCTCCGAGAAGAGTTCTAACTTTTATCATTATGGATCAAATCGCTAAAGTGAAAAACGAAAGAGTTATATCAATCAAAGTACGAAATTTTTGAGTAAAACTATTTTGCGAATTTCTCAAATATCTCTGTGTTTTTATAGCCCCCAGAAGAGTTCTAACTTTTATCATAGTCGATCGAATCGCTAAAGTGAAAAACGAAAGAGTTACATCTATCAAAGTACGAAATTTTTGAGTAAAACTTTTTTGCGATTTTCTCAAATATCTCTGTTATTTTATTGCCCCCAGAAGAGTTCTAACTTTTATCATAATAGATCGAATCGCTAAAGTGCAAGACGAAAGAGTTATATCAGTCAAAGTTCGAAATTTTTGAGTAAAATTGGTTTTTTTCCGAATTTCTCCAATATTTCTGTGTTCTGATAGCCCACAGAAGAGTTGTAACTTTTATCACGATGTATCGAATTTTTGAAGTGAAAAAGGGAAGACTTATATCAGTCAAATTTCGAAATTTTTGAGTGAAATTTTTTTTGCGAATTTCTTTAATATCTCTGTGTTCTCATAGCCCCGAGAAGAGTTCTAACTTTTATCATTATGGATCAAATCGATAAAGTGAAAAACCAAAGAGTTATATCATTCAAAGTACTAAATTTTTGAATAAACTTTTTTGCGAATTTCTCAAATATCTCTGTGTTTTTATAGTCCCCAGAAGAGTTCTAACTTTTATAATATTAGATCGAATCGCTAAAGTGCAAGATGAAAGAGTTATATCAGTCAAAGTTCTAAATTTTTGAGTAAAATTGGTTTTTTTCCGATTTTCTCCAATATTTCTGTGTTCTGATAGCCCACAAAAGAGTTGTAACTTTTATCACGATGTATCGAATTTTTGAAGTGAAAAAGGGAAGACTTATATCAGTCGAATTTCGAAATTTTTGCGTAAAATTTTTTTTGCGAATTTCTTTAATATCTCTGTGTTCTCATAGCCCCGAGAAGAGTTCTAACTTTTATCATTATGCATCAAATCGATAAAGTGAAAAACCAAAGAGTTATATCATTCAAAGTACTAAATTTTTGAATAAACTTTTTTGCGAATTTCTCAAATATCTCTGTGTTTTTATAGTCCCCAGAAGAGTTCTAACTTTTATCATAATAGATCGAATCGCTAAAGTATAAGACGAAAGGATTAGATCAGTCAAAGTTTGAAATTTTTGAGTAAAATTTGTTTTTTTCCGAATTTCTCCAATATTTCTGTGGTCTGATAGCCCACAGAAGAGTTGTAACTTTTATCACGATGTATCGAATTTTTGAAGTGAAAATGGGAAGACTTATATCAGTCAAATTTCGAAATTTTTGAGTAAAATTTTTTTTGTGAATTTCTTTAATATCTCTGTGTTCTCATAGCCCCGAGAAGAGTTCTAACTTTTATCATTATGTATCAAATCGTTAAAGTGAAAAACCAAAGAGTTATATCAATCAAAGTACGAAATTTTTGAGTAAAACTATTTTGCGAATTTCTCAAATATCTCTGTGTTTTTATAGCCCCCAGAAGAGTTCTAACTTTTATCATAATAGATCGAATCGCTAAAGTGCAAGACGAAAGAGTTATATCAGTCAAAGTTCGAAATTTTTGAGTAAAATTGGTTTTTTTCCGAATTTCTCCAATATTTCTGTGTTCTGATAGCCCACAGAAGAGTTGTAACTTTTATCACGATGTATCGAATTTTTGAAGTGAAAAAGGGAAGACTTATATCAGTCAAATTTCGAAATTTTTGAGTGAAATTTTTTTTGCGAATTTCTTTAATATCTCTGTGTTCTCATAGCCCCGAGAAGAGTTCTAACTTTTATCATTATGGATCAAATCGATAAAGTGAAAAACCAAAGAGTTATATCATTCAAAGTACTAAATTTTTGAATAAACTTTTTTGCGAATTTCTCAAATATCTCTGTGTTTTTATAGTCCCCAGAAGAGTTCTAACTTTTATCATAATAGATCGAATCGCTAAAGTGCAAGATGAAAGAGTTATATCAGTCAAAGTTCTAAATTTTTGAGTAAAATTGGTTTTTTTCCGATTTTCTCCAATATTTCTGTGTTCTGATAGCCCACAGAAGACTTGTAACTTTTATCACGATGTATCGAATTTTTGAAGTGAAAATGGGAAGACTTATATCAGTCAAATTTAGAAATTTTTGAGTGAAATTTTTTTTGCGAATATCTTTAATATCTCTGTGTTCTCATAGCCCCGAGAAGAGTTCTAACTTTTATCATTATGTATCAAATCGTTAAAGTGAAAAACCAAAGAGTTATATCAATCAAAGTACGAAATTTTTGAGTAAAACTATTTTGCGAATTTCTCAAATATCTCTGTGTTTTTATAGCCCCCAGAAGAGTTCTAACTTTTATCATAATAGATCGAATCGCTAAAGTGCAAGACGAAAGGGTTAGATCAGTCAAAGTTTGAAATTTTTGAGTAAAATTGGCTTTTTTCCGAATTTCTCCAATATTTCTGTGTTCTGATAGCCCACAGAAGACTTGTAACTTTTATCACGATGTATCGAATTTTTGAAGTGAATATGGGAAGACTTATATCAGTCAAATTTAGAAATTTTTGAGTGAAATTTTTTTTGCGAATATCTTTAATATCTCTGTGTTCTCATAGCCCCGAGAAGAGTTCTAACTTTTATCATTATGTATCAAATCGTTAAAGTGAAAAACCAAAGAGTTATATCAATCAAAGTACGAAATTTTTGAGTAAAACTATTTTGCGAATTTCTCAAATATCTCTGTGTTTTTATAGCCCCCAGAAGAGTTCTAACTTTTATCATAATAGATCGAATCGCTAAAGTGCAACACGGAAGGGTTAGATCAGTCAAAGTTTGAAATTTTTGAGTAAAATTTGTTTTTTTCCGAATTTCTCCAATATCTCTGTGCTCTGATTGCACACAGAAGAGTTGTAACTTTTATCACGATGTATCGAATTTTTGAAGTGAAAAAGGGAAGACTTATATCAGTCAAATTTCGAAATTTTTGAGTGAAATTTTTTTTGCGAATTTCTTTAATATCTCTGTGTTCTCATAGCCCCGAGAAGAGTTCTAACTTTTATCATTATGGATCAAATCGCTAAAGTGAAAAACGAAAGTGTTATATCAATCAAGGACGAAATTTTTGAGTAAAACTATTTTGCGAATTTCTCAAATATCTCTGTGTTTTTATAGCCCCCAGAAGAGTTCTAACTTTTATCAAAATAGATCGAATCGCTAAAGGGCAAGACGAAAGGGTTAGATCAGTCAAAGTTTGAAATTTTTGAGTAAAATATGTTTTTTTCCGAATTTCTCCAATATCTCTGTGTTCTGATTGCCCACAGAAGAGTTGTAACTTTTATCACGATGTATCGAATTTTTGAAGTGAAAAAGGGAAGACTTATATCAGTCAAATTTCGAAATTTTTGAGTGAAATTTTTTTTGCGAATTTCTTTAATATCTCTGTGTTCTCATAGCCCCGAGAAGAGTTCTAACTTTTATCATTATGGATCAAATCGATAAAGTGAAAAACCAAAGAGTTATATCATTCAAAGTACTAAATTTTTGAATAAACTTTTTTGCGAATTTCTTAAATATCTCTGTGTTTTTATAGTCCCCAGAAGAGTTCTAACTTTTATAATATTAGATCGAATCGCTAAAGTGCAAGATGAAAGAGTTATATCAGTCAAAATTCTAAATTTTTGAGTAAAATTGGTTTTTTTCCGAATTTCTCCAATATTTCTGTGGTCTGATAGCCCACAGAAGAGTTGTAACTTTTAACACGATGTATCGAATTGTTCAAGTGAAAAAGGGAAGACTTATATCAGTCGAATTTCGAAATATTTGCGTAAAATTTTTTTTGCGAATTTCTTTAATATCTCTGTGTTCTCATAGCCCCGAGAAGAGTTCTAACTTTTATCATTATGCATCAAATCGATAAAGTGAAAAACCAAAGAGTTATATCATTCAAAGTACTAAATTTTTGAATAAACTTTTTTGCGAATTTCTCAAATATCTCTGTGTTTTTATAGTCCCCAGAAGAGTTCTAACTTTTATCATAATAGATCGAATCGCTAAAGTATAAGACGAAAGGGTTAGATCAGTCAAAGTTTGAAATTTTTGAGTAAAATTTGTTTTTTTCCGAATTTCTCCAATATTTCTGTAGTCTGATAGCCCACAGAAGAGTTGTAACTTTTATCACGATGTATCGAATTTTTGAAGTGAAAATGGGAAGACTTATATCAGTCAAATTTCGAAATTTTTGCTGTAAAATTTTTTTTGTGAATTTCTTTAATATCTCTGTGTTCTCATAGCCCCGAGAAGAGTTCTAACTTTTATCATTATGTATCAAATCGTTAAAGTGAAAAACCAAAGAGTTATATCAATCAAAGTACGAAATTTTTGAGTAAAACTATTTTGCGAATTTCTCAAATATCTCTGTGTTTTTATAGCCCCCAGAAGAGTTCTAACTTTTATCATAATAGATCGAATCGCTAAAGTGCAAGACGAAAGAGTTATATCAGTCAAATTTCGAAATTTTTGAGTAAAATTGGTTTTTTTCCGAATTTCTCCAATATTTCTGTGTTCTGATAGCCCACAGAAGAGTTGTAACTTTTATCACGATGTATCGAATTTTTGAAGTGAAAATTGGAAGACTTATATCAGTCAAATTTAGAAATTTTTGAGTGAAATTTTTTTTGCGAATATCTTAAATATCTCTGTGTTCTCATAGCCCCGAGAAGAGTTCTAACTTTTATCATTATGTATCAAATCGTTAAAGTGAAAAACCAAAGAGTTATATCAATCAAAGTACGAAATTTTTGAGTAAAACTATTTTGCGAATTTCTCAAATATCTCTGTGTTTTTATAGCCCCCAGAAGAGTTCTAACTTTTATCATAATAGATCGAATCGCTAAAGTGCAACACGGAAGGGTTAGATCAGTCAAAGTTTGAAATTTTTGAGTAAAATTTGTTTTTTTCCGAATTTCTCCAATATCTCTGTGCTCTGATTGCATACAGAAGAGTTGTAACTTTTATCACGATGTATCGAATTTTTGAAGTGAAAAAGGGAAGACTTATATCAGTCAAATTTCGAAATTTTTGAGTGAAATTTTTTTTGCGAATTTCTTTAATATCTCTGTGTTCTCATAGCCCCGAGAAGAGTTCTAACTTTTATCATTATGGATCAAATCGCTAAAGTGAAAAACGAAAGTGTTATATCAATCAAGGACGAAATTTTTGAGTAAAACTATTTTGCGAATTTCTCAAATATCTCTGTGTTTTTATAGCCCCCAGAAGAGTTCTAACTTTTATCAAAATAGATCGAATCGCTAAAGGGCAAGACGAAAGGGTTAGATCAGTCAAAGTTTGAAATTTTTGAGTAAAATATGTTTTTTTCCGAATTTCTCCAATATCTCTGTGTTCTGATTGCCCACAGAAGAGTTGTAACTTTTATCACGATGTATCGAATTTTTGAAGTGAAAAAGGGAAGACTTATATCAGTCAAATTTCGAAATTTTTGAGTGAAATTTTTTTTGCGAATTTCTTTAATATCTCTGTGTTCTCATAGCCCCGAGAAGAGTTCTAACTTTTATAATTATGGATCAAATCGTTAAAGTGAAAAACCAAAGAGTTATATCAATCAAAGTACTAAATTTTTGAGTAAAACTATTTTGCGAATTTCTCAAATATCTCTGTGTTTTTATATCCCCGAGAAGAGTTCTAACTTTTATCATAATCGATCGAATCGCTAAAGTGAAAAACGAAAGGGTTATATCAAACAAAGTACGAAATCTTTGAGTAAAACTTATTTGCGAATTTCTCAAATATCTCTGTGTTTTTATAGCCCCCAGAAGAGGTCTAACATTTAACATAATAGATCGAATCGCTAAAGTGCAAGACGAAAGGGTTAGATCAGTCAAAGTTTGAAATTTTTGAGTAAAATTTGTTTTTTTCCGAATTTCTCCAATATTTCTGTAGTCTGATAGCCCACAGAAGAGTTGTAACTTTTATCACGATGTATCGAATTTTTGAAGTGAAAATGGGAAGACTTATATCAGTCAAATTTCGACATTTTTGAGTAAAATTTTTTTTGTGAATTTCTTTAATATTTCTGTGTTCTCATAGCCCCGAGAAGAGTTCTAACTTTTATCATTATGTATCAAATCGTTAAAGTGAAAAACCAAAGAGTTATATCAATCAAAGTACGAAATTTTTGAGTAAAACTATTTTGCGAATTTCTCAAATATCTCTGTGTTTTTATAGCCCCCAGAAGAGTTCTAACTTTTATCATAATAGATCGAATCGCTAAAGTGCAAGACGAAAGAGTTATATCAGTCAAATTTCGAAATTTTTGAGTAAAATTGGTTTTTTTCCGAATTTCTCCAATATTTCTGTGATCTGATAGCCCACAGAAGAGTTGTAACCTTTATCACGATGTATCGAATTTTTGAAGTGAAAAAGGGAAGACTTATATCAGTCAAATTTCGAAATTTTTGAGTGAAATTTTTTTTGCGAATTTCTTTAATATCTCTGTGTTCTCATAGCCCCGAGAAGAGTTCTAACTTTTATCATTATGGATCAAATCGATAAAGAGAAAAACCAAAGAGTTATATCATTCAAAGTACTAAATTTTTGAATAAACTTTTTTGCGAATTTCTCAAATATCTCTGTGTTTTTATAGTCCCCAGAAGAGTTCTAACTTTTATAATAATAGATCGAATCGCTAAAGTGCAAGATGAAAGAGTTATATCAGTCAAAGTTCTAAATTTTTGAGTAAAATTGGTTTTTTTCCGATTTTCTCCAATATTTCTGTGTTCTGATAGCCCACAGAAGAGTTGTAACTTTTATCACGATGTATCGAATTTTTGAAGTGAAAATTGGAAGACTTATATCAGTCAAATTTAGAAATTTTTGAGTGAAATTTTTTTTGCGAATATCATTAATATCTCTGTGTTCTCATAGCCCCGAGCAGAGTTCTAACTTTTATCATTATGTATCAAATCGTTAAAGTGAAAAACCAAAGAGTTATATCAATCAAAGTACGAAATTTTTGAGTAAAACTATTTTGCGAATTTCTCAAATATCTCTGTGTTTTTATAGCCCCCAGAAGAGTTCTAACTTTTATCATAATAGATCGAATCGCTAAATTGCAAGACGAAAGGGTTAGATCAGTCAAAGTTTGAAATTTTTGAGTAAAATTGGCTTTTTTCCGAATTTCTCCAATATTTCTGTGTTCTGATAGCCCACAGAAGACTTGTAACTTTTATCACGATGTATCGAATTTTTGAAGTGAATATGGGAAGACTTATATCAGTCAAATTTAGAAATTTTTGAGTGAAATTTTTTTTGCGAATATCTTAAATATCTCTGTGTTCTCATAGCCCCGAGAAGAGTTCTAACTTTTATCATTATGTATCAAATCGTTAAAGTGAAAAACCAAAGAGTTATATCAATCAAAGTACGAAATTTTTGAGTAAAACTATTTTGCGAATTTCTCAAATATCTCTGTGTTTTTATAGCCCCCAGAAGAGTTCTAACTTTTATCATAATAGATCGAATCGCTAAAGTGCAACACGGAAGGGTTAGATCAGTCAAAGTTTGAAATTTTTGAGTAAAATTTGTTTTTTTCCGAATTTCTCCAATATCTCTGTGCTCTGATTGCACACAGAAGAGTTGTAACTTTTATCACGATGTATCGAATTTTTGAAGTGAAAAAGGGAAGACTTATATCAGTCAAATTTCGAAATTTTTGAGTGAAATTTTTTTTGCGAATTTCTTTAATATCTCTGTGTTCTCATAGCCCCGAGAAGAGTTCTAACTTTTATCATTATGGATCAAATCGCTAAAGTGAAAAACGAAAGTGTTATATCAATCAAGGACGAAATTTTTGAGTAAAACTATTTTGCGAATTTCTCAAATATCTCTGTGTTTTTATAGCCCCCAGAAGAGTTCTAACTTTTATCAAAATAGATCGAATCGCTAAAGGGCAAGACGAAAGGGTTAGATCAGTCAAAGTTTGAAATTTTTGAGTAAAATATGTTTTTTTCCGAATTTCTCCAATATCTCTGTGTTCTGATTGCCCACAGAAGAGTTGTAACTTTTATCACGATGTATCGAATTTTTGAAGTGAAAAAGGGAAGACTTATATCAGTCAAATTTCGAAATTTTTGAGTGAAATTTTTTTTGCGAATTTCTTTAATATCTCTGTGTTCTCATAGCCCCGAGAAGAGTTCTAACTTTTATAATTATGGATCAAATCGTTAAAGTGAAAAACCAAAGAGTTATATCAATCAAAGTACTAAATTTTTGAGTAAAACTATTTTGCGAATTTCTCAAATATCTGTGTTTTTATATCCCCGAGAAGAGTTCTAACTTTTATCATAATCGATCGAATCGCTAAAGTGAAAAACGAAAGTGTTATATCAAACAAAGTACGAAATCTTTGAGTAAAACTTATTTGCGAATTTCTCAAATATCTCTGTGTTTTTATAGCCCCCAGAAGAGGTCTAACATTTAACATAATAGATCGAATCGCTAAAGTGCAAGACGAAAGGGTTAGATCAGTCAAAGTTTGAAATTTTTGAGTAAAATTGCTTTTTTTCCGAATTTCTCCAATATTTCTGTGTTCTGATAGCCCACAGAAGAGTTGTAACTTTTATCACGATGTATCGAATTTTTGAAGTGAAAAAGGGAAGACTTATATCAGTCAAATTTCGAAATTTTTGAGTAACATTTTTTTTGCGAATTTCTTTATCATCTCTGTGTTCTCATAGCCCCGAGAAGAGTTCTAACTTTCATCATTATGGATCAAATCGTTAAAGTGAAATACCAAAGAGTTATATCAAACAAAGTACTAAATTTTTGAGTAAAACTTTTTTGCGAATTTCTCAAATATCTCTGTGTTTTTATAGCCCCCAGAAGAGTTCTAACTTTTATCATAATAGATCGAATCGCTAAAGTGCAACACGGAAGGGTTAGATCAGTCAAAGTTTGAAATGTTTGAGTAAAATTTGTTTTTTTCCGAATTTCTCCAATATCTCTGTGATCTGATAGCCCACAGAAGAGTTGTAACCTTTATCACGATGTATCGAATTTTTGAAGTGAAAAAGGGAAGACTTATATCAGTCAAATTTCGAAATTTTTGAGTGAAATTTTTTTTGCGAATTTCTTTAATATCTCTGTGTTCTCATAGCCCCGAGAAGAGTTCTAACTTTTATCATTATGGATCAAATCGATAAAGTGAAAAACCAAAGAGTTATATCATTCAAAGTACTAAATTTTTGAATAAACTTTTTTGCGAATTTCTCAAATATCTCTGTGTTTTTATAGTCCCCAGAAGAGTTCTAACTTTTATAATAATAGATCGAATCGCTAAAGTGCAAGATGAAAGAGTTATATCAGTCAAAGTTCTAAATTTTTGAGTAAAATTGGTTTTTTTCCGATTTTCTCCAATATTTCTGTGTTCTGATAGCCCACAGAAGAGTTGTAACATTTATCACGATGTATCGAATTTTTGAAGTGAAAATTGGAAGACTTATATCAGTCAAATTTAGAAATTTTTGAGTGAAATTTTTTTTGCGAATATCTTTAATATCTCTGTGTTCTCATAGCCCCGAGCAGAGTTCTAACTTTTATCATTATGTATCAAATCGTTAAAGTGAAAAACCAAAGAGTTATATCAATCAAAGTACGAAATTTTTGAGTAAAACTATTTTGCGAATTTCTCAAATATCTCTGTGTTTTTATAGCCCCCAGAAGAGTTCTAACTTTTATCATAATAGATCGAATCGCTAAATTGCAAGACGAAAGGGTTAGATCAGTCAAAGTTTGAAATTTTTGAGTAAAATTGGCCTTTTTCCGAATTTCTCCAATATTTCTGTGTTCTGATAGCCCACAGAAGACTTGTAACTTTTATCACGATGTATCGAATTTTTGAAGTGAAAATGGGAAGACTTATATCAGTCAAATTTAGAAATTTTTGAGTGAAATTTTTTTTGCGAATATCTTAAATATCTCTGTGTTCTCATAGCCCCGAGAAGAGTTCTAACTTTTATCATTATGTATCAAATCGTTAAAGTGAAAAACCAAAGAGTTATATCAATCAAAGTACGAAATTTTTGAGTAAAACTATTTTGCGAATTTCTCAAATATCTCTGTGTTTTTATAGCCCCCAGAAGAGTTCTAACTTTTATCATAATAGATCGAATCGCTAAAGTGCAACACGGAAGGGTTAGATCAGTCAAAGTTTGAAATTTTTGAGTAAAATTTGTTTTTTTCCGAATTTCTCCAATATCTCTGTGCTCTGATTGCACACAGAAGAGTTGTAACTTTTATCACGATGTATCGAATTTTTGAAGTGAAAAAGGGAAGACTTATATCAGTCAAATTTCGAAATTTTTGAGTGAAATTTTTTTTGCGAATTTCTTTAATATCTCTGTGTTCTCATAGCCCCGAGAAGAGTTCTAACTTTTATCATTATGGATCAAATCGCTAAAGTGAAAAACGAAAGTGTTATATCAATCAAGGACGAAATTTTTGAGTAAAACTATTTTGCGAATTTCTCAAATATCTCTGTGTTTTTATAGCCCCCAGAAGAGTTCTAACTTTTATCAAAATAGATCGAATCGCTAAAGGGTAAGACGAAAGGGTTAGATCAGTCAAAGTTTGAAATTTTTGAGTAAAATTTGTTTTTTTCCGAATTTCTCCAATATCTCTGTGTTCTGATTGCCCACAGAAGAGTTGTAACTTTTATCACGATGTATCGAATTTTTGAAGTGAAAAAGGGAAGACTTATATCAGTCAAATTTCGAAATTTTTGAGTGAAATTTTTTTGCGAATTTCTTTAATATCTCTGTGTTCTCATAGCCCCGAGAAGAGTTCTAACTTTTATAATTATGGATCAAATCGTTAAAGTGAAAAACCAAAGAGTTATATCAATCAAAGTACTAAATTTTTGAGTAAAACTATTTTGCGAATTTCTCAAATATCTCTGTGTTTTTATATCCCCGAGAAGAGTTCTAACTTTTATCATAATCGATCGAATCGCTAAAGTGAAAAACGAAAGGGTTATATCAAACAAAGTACGAAATCTTTGAGTAAAACTTATTTGCGAATTTCTCAAATATCTCTGTGTTTTTATAGCCCCCAGAAGAGGTCTAACATTTAACATAATAGACCGAATCGCTAAAGTGCAAGACGAAAGGGTTAGATCAGTCAAAGTTTGAAATTTTTGAGTAAAATTGCTTTTTTTCCGAATTTCTCCAATATTTCTGTGTTCTGATAGCCCACAGAAGAGTTGTAACTTTTATCACGATGTATCGAATTTTTGAAGTGAAAAAGGGAAGACTTATATCAGTCAAATTTCGAAATTTTTGAGTGAAATTTTTTTTGCGAATTTCTTTATCATCTCTGTGTTCTCATAGCCCCGAGAAGAGTTCTAACTTTCATCATTATGGATCAAATCGTTAAAGTGAAATACCAAAGAGTTATATCAAACAAAGTACTAAATTTTTGAGTAAAACTTTTTTGCGAATTTCTCAAATATCTCTGTGTTTTTATAGCCCCCAGAAGAGTTCTAACTTTTATCATAATAGATCGAATCGCTAAAGTGCAACACGGAAGGGTTAGATCAGTCAAAGTTTGAAATGTTTGAGTAAAATTTGTTTTTTTCCGAATTTCTCCAATATCTCTGTGCTCTGATTGTACACAGAAGAGTTGTAACTTTTATCACGATGTATCGAATTTTTGAAGTGAAAAAGGGAAGACTTATATCAGTCAAATTTCGAAATTTTAGAGTGAAATTTTTTTTGCGAATTTCTTTAATATCTCTGTGTTCTCATAGCCCCGAGAAGAGTTCTAACTTTATCATTATGGATCAAATCGCTAAAGTGAAAAACGAAAGTGTTATATCAATCAAGGACGAAATTTTTGAGTAAAACTATTTTGCGAATTTCTCATATATCTCTGTGTTTTTATAGTCCCCAGAAGAGTTCTAACTTTTATCAAAATAGATCGAATCGCTAAAGGGCAAGACGAAAGTGTTAAATCAGTCAAAGTTTGAAATTTTTGAGTAAAATGTGTTTTTTTCCGAATTTCTCCAATATCTCTGTGTTCTGATTGCCCACAGAAGAGTTGTAACTTTTATCACGATGTATCGAATTTTTGAAGTGAAAAAGGGAAGACTTATATTAGTCAAATTTCGAAATTTTTGAGTGAAATTTTTTTTGCGAATTTCTTTAATATCTCTGTGTTCTCATAGCTCCGAGAAGAGTTCTAACTTTTATCATTATGGATCAAATCGCTAAAGTGAAACACGAAAGAGTTATATCAAAGTACGAAATTTTTGAGTAAAACTATTTTCCGAATTTCTCCAATATCTCTGTGTTCTGATAGCCCACAGAAGAGTTGTAACTTTTATTACGATGTATCGAATTGTTGAAGTGAAAAAGGGAAGACTTATATCAGTCAAATTTCGAAATTTTTGAGTGAAATTTTTTTTGCGAATTTCTTTAATATCTCTGTGTTCTCATAGCCCCGAGAAGAGTTCTAACTTTTATAATTATGGATCAAATCGTTAAAGTGAAAAACCAAAGAGTTATATCAATCAAAGTACTAAATTTTTGAGTAAAACTATTTTGCGAATTTCTCAAATATCTCTGTGTTTTTATAGCCCCCAGAAGAGTTCTAACTTTTATCATAATCGATCGAATCGCTAAAGTGAAAAACGAAAGGCTTATATCTATCAAAGTACGAAATCTTTGAGTAAAACTTATTTGCGAATTTCTCAAATATCTCTGTGTTTTTATAGCCCCCAGAAGAGTTCTAACATTTAACATAATAGATCGAATCGCTAAAGTGCAAGACGAAAGGGTTAGATCAGTCAAAGTTTGAAATTTTTGAGTAAAATTGGTTTATTTCCGAATTTCACCAATATATCTGTGTTCTGATAGCCCACAGAAGAGTTGTAATTTTTATCACGATGTATCGAATTTTTGAAGTGATAAAGGGAAGACTTATATCAGTCAAATTTCGAAATTTTTGAGTAAAATTTTTTTTGCGAATTTCTTTATCATCTCTGTGTTCTCATAGCCCCGAGAAGAGTTCTAACTTTCATCATTATGGATCAAATCGTTAAAGTGAAAAACCAAAGAGTTATTTCAATCAAAGTACAAAATTTTTGAGTAAAACTTTTTTGCGAATTTCTCAAATATCTCTGTGTTCTTATAGCTCCCAGAATAGTTCTAACTTTTATCATAATAGATCGAATCGCTAAAGTGCAAGACGAAAGGGTTATATCAGTCAAAGTTCGAAATTTTTGAGTAAAATGGGTTTTTTTCCGAATTTCTCTAATATCTCTGTGTTCTGATAGCCCACAGAAGAGTTGTAACTTTTATCACGATGTATCGAATTTTTGAAGTGAAAAAGGGAACACTTATATCAGTCAAATTTCGAAATTTTTGAGTAAAACTTTTTGCGAATTTCTCAAATATCTCTGTGTTTTTATAGCCCCCAGAAGAGTTCTAACTTTTATCATAATAGATCGAATCGCTAAAGTGCAACACGGAAGGGTTAGATCAGTCAAAGTTTGAAATTTTTGAGTAAAATTTGTTTTTTTCCGAATTTCTCCAATATCTCTGTGCTCTGATTGCCCACAGAAGAGTTGTAACTTTTATCAAGATGTATCGGATTTTTGAAGTGAAAAAGGGAAGACTTATATCAGTCAAATTTCGAAATTTTTGAGTGAAATTTTTTTTGCGAATTTCTTTAATATCTCTGTGTTCTCATAGCCCCGAGAAGAGTTCTAATTTTTATCATTATGGATCAAATCGCTAAAGTGAAAAACGAAAGAGTTATATCAATCAAAGTACGAAATTTTTGAGTAAAACTATTTTGCGAATTTCTCAAATATCTCTGTGTTTTTATAGCCCCAAGAAGAGTTCTAACTTTTATCATAATCGATCGAATCGCTAAAGTGCAAGACGAAAGAGTTATATCAGTCAAAGTTCGAAATTTTTGAGTGAAATGGGTTTTTTTTCCGCATTTCTCCAGTAACTCTGTGTTATGATAGCCCACAGAAGAGTTGTAACTTTTATCACGATGTATCGAATTGTTGAAGTGAAAAAAGGAAGACTTATATCAGTCAAATTTCGAAATTTTTGAGTAAAATTTTTTTACGAGTTTCTTTAATATCTCTGTGTTCTCATAGCCCCGAGAAGAGTTCTAACTATTATCATTATGGATCAAATTGTTAAAGTGAAAAACCAAAGAGTTATATCAATCAAAGTACTAAATTTTTGAGTAAAACTATTTTGCGAATTTCTCAAATATCTCTGTGTTTTTATAGCCCCCAGAAGAGTTCTAACTTTTATCATAATCGATCGAATCGCTAAAGTGAAAAACGAAAGGCTTATATCAATCAAAGTACGAAATCTTTGAGTAAAACTTATTTGCGAATTTCTCAAATATCTCTGTGTTTTCATAGCCCCCAGAAGAGTTCTAACATTTAACATAATAGATCGAATCGCTAAAGTGCAAGACGAAAGGGTTAGATCAGTCAAAGTTTGAAATTTTTGAGTGAAATTGGTTTTTTTCCGAATTTCTCCAATATCTCTGTGTTCTGATAGCCCACAGAAGAGTTGTAACTTTTATCACGATGTATCGAATTTTGAAGTGAAAAAGGGAAGACTTATATCAGTCAAATTTCGAAATTTTTGAGTGAAATTTTTTTACGAATTTCTTTAATATTTCTGTGTTCTCATAGCCCCGAGAAGAGTTCTAACTTTTATCATTATGGATCAAATCGTTAAAGTGAAACACGAAAGAGTCATATCAAAGTTCGAAATTTTTGAGTAAAACTATTTTGCGAATTTCTCAAATATCTCTGTGTTTTTATAGCCCCCAGAAGAGTTTTAACTTTTTCATGATGGATTGAATCGCTAAAGTGAAAAACGAAAGACTTATATCAGACCAAAATTTTTGAGTAAAATTTCTTTTGCCAATTTCTCCAATATTTCTGTGTTCTGATAGCCTTTTTTTTTTTTTTTGTTAACGGAGAGGAAATGCGTTACCGCATACCCCAGGCCCCGGGGGAGGCCTGGCGGTTATGTGGGGCTCTTCCCCGCCGACAACGTGTCGGCGAGGACATACCCACTAAAACCTCTCCGGGTGTCCAGCTCAGGTCCTTGACTGGGGGGACTCCGGGAACGCGTACAGCATGCTTCCGGAGCCCCCCGGACCAGGTCGGCCGAGGCCGATTCAGCACGCCGGGGGGCACCCTGGTGCAGGTCCCCCGGCAGGGCCGTGAGGCCAAGCCGGCCTAAGGTCGGGGGAGAGGGACACCAGCCCTCCCCCGCCTCTTCCCCTTGTGATGTTTACGGGGGTAAAGCCCGGGAGTCCGGCCCCCGGCCGGATGTCCCGGGCCCCTACGCGCCGGACTAGCCCGGCGTGGCGGCATACTCTTCTCCGTGTTTGGGGGGGGGAGGAGGTAGGAAGGAGTTCCTTCCCCTCCCCCCACCAGCACCCCGGCGAGGCGCTAGAGGGGGAGCGATGGCGCATTGTGACGCGCGATCGCTCCCCCGGACCGTTAAGTCAGGTTTGCCTCGCCGGGCTCACTTACATGGGGAGCTGCCCTCCTCCCACGGCTGCGCGTCCCGAAAGCTGGGCCGGCAGCCGCAGGGGAGGAGGGTCGCTCCATTTCATCATTCCTGTGGCGGTCGCCGTCGTCCCTCTCCTCCGCAATAGTGGGTGCGAGGGGGCGACCTCCACGGCTCTTCTGCCCCGCCGCCGCCCGGTGGAACTCCGGTGGCGGGGGCCGCTTCTTCTCGGTCGGGGGGACGGGGCGGGGGCCGAGACGAAGCGTGACCCCCGTCTCCGCCGCCCCTTCTGTTCCTCGCGTCGCCTGGGGGCATACGACCCCCAGGCTGACGCTCCCGCACCTTTTCGGCCTCCTCCTTCTGCAGCATGACTCGCTCGCAGAAGGAGGAGACCGCCTTCCAGGCGCTCTCCCTGCCGACCATCTGACTGATGATGGCCGGCAGGGAGAGGTCATCTCCCACTTCGGCCCTCAAGACTCCGCGCAGCTCTTCCCACGCTGGACACTCTTCCAGCGTATGCCGCGCGGAGTCCCGGGCGGCGCCACAGTGGTGGCACTGTGTCGTCGGCTCTCTCCTTATCCTGCACAGGTACTCACCGAAACAACCATGCCCGGTGAGCACCTGTGTCATCTTGTAGGACAAGCCGCCAAACGGGCGGCCCACCCACTCGTCCACGTGTGGTAGGACGGCCTCCAAGATCCGAGATCCGGCCGCCGGCGGGTTGTTGATGAGGTTCCTCTTCCATGACCTCATCACCCGCCGACGGTCCCTCTCCCGTAGCAACGCGGCGGCCCTGGGGGTGACTACCCCCACCTCAAGGCGGATGGCTTTTGCCCTGGCGTAGGTCCACGCCAGGGCATCGGCCGTGTACTCCGCCGGGGGGAGCCCCGCCAGGGCCATGATTGCCGCGTTGGGAGCGGTGCGAAACGCGCGCGTTATCCTTCGCGCCAGCCGCCGCTGCACATCGTGCAACACCTTCTTGATGCGGCGGCTGGCCAGCGCCTCGCGGAACCACACCGGGGCTCCGTACAAGGCCCCGGACATGATCGCGAGGGCGTACGCGCGTCTAGCACCCACCCTCGGACCCCGGAGGTTGGGCATCAACCCATTGAGGGCGTTCAATCTCCTGCCCAACCGCTGGGCCAGCTGGTCAAAGTGATCAGCGAAGGCCCAGCGACCGTCCAGGTGCAACCCAAGGTACTTCAGGGTTGCACCCACCTGAACACGGGTGTTGTCCACCAGGACGAAGGCCTGGGGCGGTACCCCGGAGGAGCCATCGTGAAAGAATATGGCTTCTGTCTTCTCCGGGGCCACCCTCAGGCCCAGGCCTTTTATGGCACCGACGACACAGGCCACTGCCCAGTCGCCATTGGCGACTGCTCTTCCCCATGAGGTCCCCCCTGCCACTATGAACGTGTCGTCAGCGTAGCCGACGACGTAGCAGCGGGGGGGGAGGGCCGTGCGGAGCACTTTGTCGTATGCGGCGTTCCATAGCACGGGGCCCAACACGGACCCCTGTGGAACGCCACATGACACGTCCCTCCGCTGCTGGAGTCCGTCTTTGTCGCGGAACTCCAGCTCCCTATCCCGGAAATAGTCCTGAACGATGGCGACGAGGTAGGGCGGCAGGCGA
This sequence comes from Solenopsis invicta, assembly GCF_016802725.1. Lineage (NCBI taxonomy): Eukaryota > Metazoa > Arthropoda > Insecta > Hymenoptera > Formicidae > Solenopsis > Solenopsis invicta. Next base: position 8,094,559 of record NC_052674.1, on the reverse strand, counting down.
AAGTACTAGCTCAGCGCCGCCACCACCTCGCCCCAGGGGAGACTATTAAAGGCGTTGGCGATATCCAGGGATATCGCCAACGCCATCATCCTGTCCCCCGTTAGGGATTCCGAGAGGGACCGAACCTGACGTATCGCGTCAATTGTCGATCGCGCCTCTCGGAACCCGTATTGTTTGGGGGACATTTCAGGACCATTCCGGGCCATATGCCGGATGATGCGGTTAGCGATTATTCGCTCGAAGATCTTACCCGCATCATCCAGCATACAGAGGGGCCTGTACGCGGAGGGACTCTCCGCGGGCTTGCCCTCCTTTTTAAGGAGGACAAGCCGGGCCCTCTTCCACCTCCTGGGGAAGGTACCTTCCCGGAGGCACTTCGTGTACGTGGCACGAAGTGCCTCCCCTACGATAGGCGATGCCCGGGTCCAGATTTTGGCATAGATGCCATCCGGTCCGGGCGCCTTCGCTTTTTTGCCAGTTATTCGGGCGAAGGCCACGACCATTTCGTGCCTGGACACCTCCAGTTCCTCCGACCATCCTGGGGGAGGGCCGGACTTTTCCGGGATATCCCTCTCCCGGGTGGGGAACAGTGTGTTCACCACCCTTTGGAGGAACTGGGGGTCCAGCGTCTCCGAGACTGGAGGCGCCCATGGGCGAAGCCTTTGCATCACTATACAGTATGGCCTGCCCCATGGGTCGCGATCCAGCTCGGAGAACATATCCTCCCAGGCCGCGGCCTTCGCCCGAGCTATGGCGGTCCTCAGGGCCTTTCTGGCATCCCTGAGGACCGCCTGTATTCTGATAGCCCCTAGAAGAGTTCTAACTTTTATCATGATGAATAGAATCGCTAAAGTGAAAAACGAAAGACTTATATGCGATCGAAATTTTTGAGAAAAAAAAAATTTTTTTTGCGAATTTCTCCAATATTTCTGTGTTCTGATAGCCCCTAGAAGATTTCTAACTTTTATCATGATGAATCGAATCGCTAAAGTGAAAAACGAAAGACTTATATCAGACCAAAATCTTTGAGAAAAATTTTTTTTGCGAATTTCTCCAATATTTCTGTGTTCTGATAGCCCCTAGAAGAGTTCTAACTTTTATCATGATGAATCGAATCGCTAAAGTAATAAACGAAAGACTTATATCAGTCAAAATTTAAAATTTTTGAGTAAAATTTTTTTTGCGAATATCTCCAATATTTCTGTGTTCTGATAGCCCCTAGAAGAGGTCTAACTTTTATCATGATGAATCGAATCGCTAAAGTAAAAATCGAAAGACTCAGATCCGTCAAAGTTCGAAATATTTGAGTAAAATTTTTTTTGCGAATTTCTCTAATATCTCTGTGTTCTGATACCCCCCAGAAGACTTCAAACTTTTATCATGATGGATCGAATCGCTAAAGTGAAAAACGAAAGAGTTATATCAGTCAAAGTTCGAAATATTTGAGTAAAATTTTTTTTGCGAATTTCTACAATATTTCTGTATTCTGATAGCCCCCAGAAGAGTTTTAACTTTTTTCATGATGGATCGAATCGCTAAAGTGAAAAACGAAAAACATCAGTCAAAGTTCGAAATTTTTGAGTAAAACTTTTTTGCGAATTTCTCCAACATCTCTGTGTTCTGATAGCCCCGAAAAGAGTTCTAACTTTTATCATGATCGATCGAATCGCTAAAGTGAAAAACGAAAGACTTATATAAGTCAAAGTTCGAAATTTTTGAGTATAATTTTTTTTGCGAATTTCTCCAATATTTTTGTGTTTTGATAGCCCCTAGAAGAGTTGTAACTTTTATCATGATTGATCGAATCGTTGAAGTGAAAAACGAAAGACATATCAATCAAAGTTCGAAATTTTTGAGTAAAATTATTTTTGCGATTTTCTCCAGTATCTCTGTGTTCTGATAGCCCCTAGAAGAGTTCTAACTTTTATCATAATGGATCGAATCGCTAAAGTCAAAAACGAAAGAGTTATATCAGTAAAAATTCGAAATTTTTAAGTAAAATTTTTTTGCGAATTTTGCCATTATTTCGCGAGTTTTGATAGCCCCATAAGAGTTCTAACTTTTATCATAATGGATCAAATCGCTAAAGTGATAAACGAAAGAGTTATATCAGTCAAAGTACGAAATTTTTTAGTAAAACTATTTTTGCGAATTTCTCTAATATCTCTGTTCTGATAGCCCACCGAAGAGTTGTAACTTTTATCATAATGGATCTGTTGGGTTTAAGTGTTTGTAGATGATGTAGGTTGGCGATGATAAGTAGTTTTTTGTTAGTTCGTGAGACTATCTAGCGTACTGTTGTATCTCTATGCACTGTGTGTACGGTCGTTCTTCATCTTCTTTGTGTAATCGTAAGCGTGATAAATCAAAATTTTATACGTGCAAGTGCATATCATGTAATATTCTTTTAATTACTAAGTTGCAATATTTTATTTTAGTTTGCGTGAAATGAATTACTTGTATTCTTGTTGCTGGCGCTAGCCCATTGTGTGTACATTGATTATAATTTTAATAAAAGTTCAAGTTGCATTTCTATCTCAATTGGTCCGATTCAAGATTCCCTGATTTTTGCACGGTTCCCTGCACATCAATTGTATCTCACAATAACGACAGGTTATGGGCCCAGGTGCAAAAATAGCGGAAATAGTAACGTAACCTCCAAAAAAACACCGAGTAAAGCAAGTAAGAATCAGTAAAGTGAGGTTATATAGACAAGAATAAAACAAGTATTAGTATTGAATGCTAATCATGGTTGAAGCAAAATTGAACTTGGACAAGCTAGTCGAAAAGTCTGATAATACAGGTCTAATTAATTACACATCATGGCGCTTCTAAGTAAATCTTATACTAAGAACGAAAGCACTCTATAATATAGCCGCAGGTGTTACAGTCAAGCCTTCTGAAAACGATGCTTCGTACGATGAATGATGTAGGAAAGACTTGGAAGCACAAACGATCATAGGCATAAACGTTGATGAAAGTATAGCATTGAAAATATGTGTATGCAAAACTGCTTCGGAAATGCTCGAACGTCTGGAAACGCTGTATGGTAAAAGGTCTCAATCGACCAAAGATGGACTACGCATGCAATTCTTCGCTTATAAATACGATGATAATAAAACTGCAGTCGACAACTGTCTTGCCATAGATGGGTTAGCGCAAGAGCTGGGTGCTATTGGTGAAAAAATAGAAGATGATTGGATTATCTCTCGAATTTTGGATAGTCTACCAGAAAGGTTTAGTCACTTCCATTCTGCCTGGGATTCGACAGTATCAGCTGATAAAACAATTTCAAAATTAATGGAGCGACTTCGACAAGAAGAACAACGTATAAAATTGAGAAACGGCAATTGAGTAGAAAGTGCATTAATTTCTAAAGGCAAAAATAACAAGCTCTATAATAAAATGCATCACAAGAAAAATTTATCACAATGGAAAGGAAATCAGAATCAGTCATCAAGCAATTACAACAATAAATGTTTTAAATGTGGTAATGTTGGACATCAAAAAAGTCATGGAAAGCCGTGTCAAGAGTATTTGGATTATTGTATGTGATGTCTTATGGGTGGTAAATAAGTAATATATGTGAACGAAACTATATTTATTATACTGAAAATGCCAAATGAATATTAGTAACGCAAGGGAGCAGTCGCACGTTGGTTAGTAGCAACGAAAAAGAGAGTCGGTTCTTGGCGGGAACACATAGGCGCCAAACGCTGCATAGGGACTAACTAAAATAACTATAATAAAATTACTAGCGCATAATATCACACTCCTCTCCCACTAATTATGAAAAACTTAAATGTTTAATACATTTTATAAATTGAGTCTTTGAACTGGCTTAATAATTCTCTTAGGCTTAACGTTAATATCCGTCTTCGTTTCCTCCGGACTTTCACATACATTGTCCTTTTCCGGCTCTTGTACCACTTCTAACTCTTTTGAATCCGATTTCTTATTGTCTTTGTCACTTTTACTCATACAATCTTCCTCTTCACTATAAAATTTTCCTGCTTCAATAATCTGCTCTATGTGTCTTTTCCAAATTAACTCTTCCGAGTCTAACGTTTTACACACATAAGTTCTATTTCCGATTTTACTTTTAATAATCGCCTTACGCCACGTCGGTTTTGTTGGAATCTTATAATCTCTAACATACACTATATCTCCTGGCTTTAATAAAATTTCTCGATTTCCTTTAAAATACTGTACTTGTTTCTCTCTAGCCTTATCTCTCTCAGGCCTATTTAACAAACTTAATCTAGTTCGGATTTCACGCCCAAACATTAATTTTGATGGACTCTCTCCTACGCTAGTATGTGGCGCATTTCTGTACGAAGCTAAATATCTATTTATTAATGTAGTTGTACTTAATGACGCATTTCGCTTATCCGCTAACGCTTTTGACAAACCTTTTTTAAAAGAACCTACCGCATTTTCTGCTAAACCATTAGTCGATGGGTAATACGGTGCTGACGTTCTATGCTTAATGCCGTTATTTTTACAAAAATTTTCAAACTCTTCTGAGACAAACTGTCTGCCGTTATCTGAGAAAATCATACGTGGAAGACCAAAACGAGCAAAACACTGTCTTAATTTTTCAATAGTGCTTTCTGTGTTCGTATTAGACATCTCAAACACTTCCGGCCACTTAGTAAATGCATCCACTACAATTAAATATGTTTTACCTTTAAAAGGTCCTGCAAAGTCAATATGAATTCTATCAAACGGAAATTCAGCTTCCTGAAATTTAATTAATGGTGACTTATTAGGATTATTAGCCGTAGTTTTGCAAGCTTCACAGTCTTTCACGTATTCTTCTATTTCCTTATCAATATTAGGCCACCAGAAATACTGTCTGGCTATCATTTTCATTTTGGCCATTCCTAAATGTGCTCCATGAATCTCTTCCAATAGAGCTTTTCTAAATTTAAACGGAACGATTACTCTATATCCCCACATAAGAATATCATTTTCAATACCAATTTCATTCGCTTTACTTGCAAAAACTTTTATTTCCTCGCTAACTGAATTAGGCCATCCGTCTCTTGTATACAGATATACCTTACTTAATATATTATCTTTTCGCAATTCTTTCTTAATTTGTGTTGCATCTATAGGTGTACGCTCTGCCGTAACAAAATGAAAATAATCTTCAACTTCTGCTTCTTTAATTTTAATGGGTCTTGGCAACCTAGATAAGCCATCTGCTCCTCCATTTTGAATGCCTTTAATATGTTCAAACTTATATTGAAATCCGCTTAAAAATAAGGCCCATCTTTGTAATCTGCCTGCTGCCATTTGTGGAATGCCTTTATGCTCCCCAAACAAAGCCATTAACGGTTTATGATCAGAACATAAAATAAACTCGTTACCCATTAAATATTGATAAAATTTGCATATAGCCCAATAAATAGCTAATGCTTCTTTATGAATTACTGAATAATTCTTTTCTGCATCGTGAAGAACTCTAGATGCAAATGAAATTGGCTTTTCTGTGCTATCTGGCAAAACATGTAATAAGACAGCTCCAATGCCTACCTTGGATGCATCACAAACTAATTTCAATTTCCACTTTTTGTTAAAATGAACCAAATTTCTCTCTGACGCTAATTCGTTTTTAACATTATTAAACGCTTCTTCGCATTGCTGCGTCCATTTAAATGTTGTACTACGCTGGAGTTCATATAAAGGTATTAACACTTGTGATAAATTCGGTACGAATTTGCCATAATAATTAACCATACCAACAAAGGCCTTTACTTCTGACACATTTTTTGGTTTAGGTGCTTCTAACATTGCAGCTACTTTTTCTGGATCCTTATGCAACCCTTCTTTGTTAATTACATGTCCAAGATATTTAATTTCGGGTTGAAAAAATACAGATTTCTTTAAATTGACTTTAAATCCCGCCTCTGAAAGACGTTTGAATACTTCTCTTAAATTCTTTAAATGCTCTTCCTTGTTAGCACCTGTAACTACAATATCATCAATGAAATTAATTACGTTTTTTACACCTTGCAAGACTTTTTCTATCGTTCTTTGAAAAATTGAACACGCTGGCTTGGTTCCAAACGGTAACCTTTTAAGCGAATAAATACCTTTATGAGTACTCCACGCAAGTAACTTACTAGTTCTTTCTGTAACCTCTAATTGATTATACGCCGCTGTTAAATCTAACTTAGTAAATGATTCTCCACCGCTTAACGCTGTAAATAATTCTTCAATTCTAGGTAAAGGATGCTTAACGTCTTCTAAAAATTTATTGACTGTAATTTTATAATCGACGCAAATTCTAATACTTCCATCTTTCTTAATAACCGGTACCAGGGGCGTACCCCAAGCTGACGTATCTATAGGCTCAATTACTCCTTTCTTTTCTAATTCCTCTAATTGTTTACTTATTTTTTCTTTAAATGCTAATGGTATCGGTCTTGATTTAATAAAAATAGGATTAGCTTCCTTTGATAATTTTAAATCTATCTTTTCAAATTTATATTTACCCAACTCGTTATTAAATAATTCTTTATACTCTTGCAGTAATGCTTTTAAATTATCTTCTTCTTTAATAAAATTGATCTGTTCCATTTTAATATTTAACAGTTTCATTAAATCTCTACCCATTAATATTCTGTTTCCTTTCTTTACCACTATTAACTGGGCTTGAATCACTGTCTCTTTGCATTTAATATTAACTGAAATTTGCCCTTCCGGAATTAAAATACTTCCGTTATACATCCTTAACCTAATCTTTGTGTTTTCTAATTTGCAATGACTAAATTTTTCTTTAAAAATCTTTTCCGGTAATATTGATTTACTCGCTCCGGTATCTAATTCCATGGCAATAGATTTACCTTCAATCTCAACTTTAACTATTAACGGTTCTTCGCTTGCTAAAACATTGCTTAAATTATACATATCCACAATTTCTGTATCCTTATCATTTGAACCAGATTCTAAATAATTTGTATTAGCTACCGTGCTCTTATTATTTTTACAAATTTTAGCCAAATGACCTTCCTTGCTACAAATTTTACATTTATATGTCTTATAATTGCACTTTGCAAAAATATGCCTTGTACCTCCGCAATGTACGCATTTCAGTTCTTCTTTGGACCCTTGGTGCTGGCTTCCTGTCTTCTCCTCTTTCTTCTTTTTCTGGAACGTCACCTGCTGAGCCGATTTTGCTTTTCCCGACTTCAAATTGTGCACGTCCACCAGACTAGCCTTAGACGACGAAGCCAAAGCTGCTTCCTTCTTTCTTGCCACCTCGAGAATCGACTGTAGCGTTGTTGTATGCTCTTCCTCGCATACTCTATCCAAAATTCGACCTTTACTTAACCCAGTAACAAATCTGTCCTTGATTTTGTCGTCCAGTTGCGCTCCAAATTTGCAGTTGATGGCTTTGCTCTTAATACGAGCAAACCACTCATTTACTGACTCCTTTTCCTTCTGCTTTAACTCGTAAAATTCGATTCTCTCCTTGAAAACCGAGACTCTTGGGGCAAACTGTTTCTTTAAAATTTCGCACAATTCTTCATACGATTTACATTCTGGAAGCGTTGGATCACAGAGGTCCTTCAAAATTTTATAAGCCTCTTGTCCTACTAATGTAATTAATACTGCTACCTTACGTTCCTGCGAAACTTGATTCGCTACAAAATACTGTCCTAGCCGCTCTTGATAGAGATTCCAGTCTTCACCAATATTAAATTCGGACAGCGCTCCAATCGTTGAAAGAAAAGTAATGTTCGGCATCGCTTCTTTAGGTACCTGAGTCTTTACTTGTTGTGCTTGCTACTGCATTAAATTTTGCTGCTGCTGCAGTTGCCTTTGCCACTCTGCTAGCTGCATCTGCTCTTGATGCAACTTGGCTTTTAATTGCTCCTGCTCCTGACGTCTCTGATCTCAATTGTTACATCCGCCTTGATTGTACTTCTCGTTCAATTTCCGATGCACCCGCTTTGCCAGAATATCCTCGTCGCCAATTGTGATGTCTTATGGGTGGTAAATAAGTAATATATGTGAACGAAACTATATTTATTATACTGAGAATGCCAAATGAATATTAGTAACGCAAGGGAGCAGTCGCACGTTGGTTAGTAGCAACGAAAAAGAGAGTCGGTTCTTGGCGGGAACACATAGGCGCCAAACGCTGCATAGGGACTAACTAAAATAACTATAATAAAATTACTAGCGCATAATATCACATTGTAAAAGAAACTATAAATGTAATAATTGTCAGGAAGTTGGCCATTTTATAAAAGAGTGTCCTAAATTGCAAAAGGAAGATGTAAAAGCTTTCATATCAATTGCCTTGTCCGCAACGGAAATAGAACAAATATCAGATGATCATAAATCATGGTATCAAGATAGTGGAGCAACACATCACATGACTGGAAATCTAAGTTGGATGTCAAATCTCACAACGATAGAAAATTCTGCAACGATAATGTTAAGCGATTCAACGAAACTAAAATCATATAACATGGGCGATGTACACATGACAGCTTGTAATGGTAAGGAATGGTATCCCATAGTACTTCAGCAAGTCTTGTATGTACCAGAGTTAACATTCAACCTTTTCTCGTTAACAACTGCGTTGGATAAAGGATACACTCAACAAGCAAATGCAAGTCAGTCAATTATCCTTGAAAATAACAATCCAGTACTAATAGCAGACAGAACAAAAGGATTATTTCGAATGAGAGTAAGGAACAATAAAGATCAATGTTTGACAGCTATATAAATAAAAGATTGGCACAAACGACTTGCACACCAAAATGTCACTTATGTCAGAGACATACTGAAAAGAAACGACATAAAATATATCGACGACTGGAATGGTTACGTATGTGAAGGATGTGCTTACGGCAAGCAATGTCGCACTACACACAAAACGAATCCGAATACAGCTACAGAATGTCTGGATGTCATACACGTAGATTTAGGAGAAATGAACGAATTTTCATTAGGAGGAGCCAAATACTTTCTCTTGTTTAAGGACGACTATAGCCATTATCAAACCATATATTTTTTGAAAAATAAGTCAGAAGCAATTGAAAAGCTCAATATTTTTCTAAAGTTGGTTAACAATCAATTTGGTCGACAGGTTAAAACTCTAAAGTCAGATATGTGCCGACATTGCCACCATTTTTATTATTGCCATCATTGCCATTTTTTTGATAACATTTCCATCATTGCATTCATTTCATTATGCGATTCTATTTCCATATTGCCATTCCATTGCCATCATTAACATCGAGAACATTGTCATAATTGCCATCATTTCCACCATTGCCGTCATTGCCGTCAGGCTATATATATTGTCATTGTCATCATTTCCATTATTACCATTCCATTAACATCATTGCATTCATTCCAATATTTCCATCCCATTGCCATCCCATTTCCATCATTTCCACAGTTGCCATCGATTAATATCAAGAAGAATTTGATTAAAATCCGTTACTTTAGTGATTAACAGTTTAATACCTTATATCGTATATTATTATATAATTCTTAATTAATTTTTTTTGTAAAGTTTTGATTAATCTTTACGTGATATTTCGTAAAAACTGTTGAAAGGTTGTATTAAAATCAGATCAATAATCTTCACGTTTGTAAGTTAGAGAATAAAAATAATACTCAAGTATCCATATATTTCATTGATTTTTATTACATTATTATTATTATTATTATTATTATTTATTGTGCCATATTAATCGCGCGTATTGTCATTTGTAAATCATGCGTATGCATTTATATGCCATTGTAACATAATAAAAAAAGAGTGGGCGCTTTCTAGTCTCTCTACGTCCCTGCGCAGAAATCGTCCGAAATCCTCTTTCTGAATTTTACGGCCTAAACGTAGCACGGAAAACGTGAAGGGTCGTGAGGGGAGTGAAGAGGAAAGTATCCATAGAGATAACATCGCCACTTGCTCCATGTCTATCACCGCGATGCTTTCTCTCTCTAACTGAAGGCCTAAACAATTAAAGGACAATCACGTTAAAAGAGAAAGAGAGAAAGAAAGAAAGAGTGAGAGAGAGAGAGAGAGAGTTGCGTCAAGATTTAAAAAAATTAAAAAAGCTAATTTTTTCAAAAGCATAATTTGAAGACATTTAAATAATAAAGAATTATGTAAAAATAAAAAGATGGTATATTTATTCGTGGAAAGACATTTATTTCTTCTTCATCATATGATGCGATGTTAATTACAATTATTTTTTAAGTACTGCGTAAAATGAATGTTTCTTTATTAAAGAACCAAATTCTCTCTGTTACTATTAAACATCTTTTTTAAGTAAAAATATGAATGTGCAAAATATGGGCATAAACGTAGTGATATGTATTAATATCAATGTTAATGTAAATAATTCAGACTATAATAAATAAAAAATTACGCGAAAGTAGACGTAATTAATCATTTGTGCACATTCTCGACCCCTGTTCTGGATGCAACATACGCGATACGCGTCAGATTTTATTTGCAGCAAAATTGATGTTAGCACGGACAACAACCTACATCCATTTCTCGAGAGATGGATGTGAGTTGTTGTCCGTGCTAACATCCACACTGTTTTTAACGGCAGGTTGCAAAATGGATGTGACACGTAGTTCCCATTCTGACCAGAATAGATGTGCGTCACTAGTGTACGGGAGTTTCGAAGCGTTATAGGAAAAAGGCCGCCGTGGCCGCTCTCAGGTTCCTCTCTGTTGAAGCTAAACACTCATTGTCAGTTGATACTTCTCACTTGATGTTCTCCAACTTATCATGTTCTGAAAATGTAGTTTTTATGCTGAAATTATTACATACACGTGATAAATAATTTTAGCATTTATTATTATCTTCAATATGTATTCTTAAGATGCAATAATTTTATCATCGTTACAATACAATCTAAAACAAGAATTTTATAGAAGATAAGATGTGCCAAATTGATTTTTGAATGTTACATATACATGAATATATTTATGACGTATTGAATTATAATATAATAGTAATTGAAATCTTTTTATTGCGGAAGTTATTCCAAACATATAATTGATATTGAAGATATAGAAGAAAATGTTATAGAAAAGAAAAGGCAGATTATTTGTGTTATAATAAAAGTAAAAAAAATATTAAACAAAGACAGAGATATATAATTTTAATCATATAAAAAAAGTAAACAAGTAGAAAACATAACTATTGCTAGATTTCAAACTTCAACGTCGCGTGCTATGAAATAATAAAGAGACATCCAGTGCGTATTTTATAAAGAGAATTTTAAAGGAATCAGCTGCTTCGATGAAGAGTACTGTTTCTGGCATGACGCCGGAGCGAACCTTTCGAGTAAAGTCAACGTGCACAAGCTTTCACCAGAACGGGCCTCCGAGCTATGATCGGGTCTCTCTGTCGCACTCTTCGAGATCGTTTCTTGTGTTCTCCTACCGCTTCTCTTTAACAACTCGCTCCTCTCTTGCACACTTTCCACTTCGCGACCGAAACGAAACCGACCCGCTTCCACGGCATCGATAGATGGAAATCACGTCGTCACCGCGAACAATCTGCTATCGTCATTGATCGCCGATGCTATTGTTTCCTGGATCACGTAGAGCACCTTCGAGAATCCTGTCATTTAGCTACCATAATTACGATCCGCACTCTCATCTCCGCCTTGACCTCCTCCTATATAGATCCGTTTACAAGACGTGTGAAATTACACGTTTGCGAAACGCAAAATAAGACGTTGAGAATAAGGAAAGTACAAGCAATATATCGATTAACGTTTTCAGATTATCGTAAAAAACCTAGAAGCAATTTTGATATTTAACTTTTATGGTATACAATTAAAAGAAGAAAGAAACAATTTTTTCCAAGATTAGAACTTAGAACATATATTTATATATGATAGATATATAATAAAATATATAAATTGAATAATATTTTGAGATTATATAAAACTTTTTAAAATTAAATTTATAATTGAAAAATATTTTATGAACAATGCTTCTGGAGTTTTAATTATATTTCTCTTTATGTAATTAATTCTTACAAATATCAAAATTTTTTGAAATATAGTATACATACATATAAGTATAAATATTTGCGTATGATATTTAATTATTTATTAACTTTCCCGGTTTACACATCTATCTTGATATGTCTTAAAAAAAAAACATGCAACTCTCTTTTACGTAAAGTTGCGTAAGTTACGTAAAGCGTTGCTGCATCAAAACCCCATCAGCTGATTGCATAGACAAAATAATTATGCGCTCTATAAATATATCATGCTTTAGCTATTTAAACGATACTCAGCCTCTTTCCTTGCCACGAGGAAGAAAACGGCAACGCGATCGCTCGTGAGTGGGAGAGGGAGAGAAAAAGAGAGAGGATCGCCGGCGGTAGCTCAACGGTCAGAGAAGGAGGAGGAAGACTGGCCAGGATGGTGGTGATCGGCTTCGGATCCACGAGTGGCAGTCCATGGCGCGGGTAGCCGGCGCAGAGTCAGTCACCAATTCAGCCAGTCGGTTGTAGTCAGTCGGTACCATAAGAGCAGCTCCGTTCGCGGGGCCGCGCTCTCTCGCGCCTCGGTTCGCTCAGAAACTGGATTTGACTGTTTTTCACGTCTGTCTACCGGAAATTTCGACGGCGCGGTATACTTGGTTCACGTGAGATACGCGATTGTTCGTGAGGCTCAGGAAATCGTCAGAGTGGCTGGTAGCGCGCGAACTTGACAGTAAGTGCGCGGAGTGTTTCGGTATCGAGTGTTGGATGAAGACGCTTTTTCTCTGATATATAAGTGATAAAGTGTCAGCTACACTGCGAGATTCAAGAGAGGTGTATGAACAGGTTCTTCTTGGCGATATTCTAGAAGAAGTTGCAGAAATCTGATTACGGATGGTTAACGTGAGTATCGTGTTAAGTCGAGAGTACGTGCGAGAATGTAGTAGGCTTATCGCTGCCAATCTAAACTTCTAATCTTCCCATTTGTCTATTTTTAATCTTAAATTTCTATTAAATGAAGATGTACTAAGTTGATAAGTGTATATAAACTTTAGGTACACACTTATCTTGTTATCTTCTACTGATTATCTGCTGGATAAAATTAATAAATGAATAATTAAAAAGTATACATATATTTTTTAAATAGCGAGTTTATAATATACAAAATATATTAATGAATACTAATTATAAAATAATTATGCATTTCATGTAATCTCGATTATTTTATCAAAAGTAATTATAAATTATTTATACGAAAGGATTTAGAAAATTTTGTTTCAAATGTTTTTTATAAAAATTACTTAAGATGCAATAAAATGATATTGCATATAAATTGAGGCAATATTGCACAAGTATAATTTAGAACCTTTAAATTATAGAATATTAATGGCTTAAAAACGTTATCTTTATCTTGTACATTGTTAAAAATACGTCAAAAAATTTTATATAATATAAAAGAAGCAAATTTCAAGTAGATACATTAAAAATATTTAATATTGCCAAAAGTGTATTAAATTGTATGCACATACTTTATAAATACATTACATTTAATATACTTGTGTCATTTAAAAATGTATTGAATTTTACGATATTTTTAACAGTGTGTATGACCTCGTGTATAAGTTTGATGATCCATTCAGGTTTCATTTCGAAAACGCCGGCCCACGTTTTTTTCGCTCGTATCTAAAGATTCCAAGTTTTCTTACGAAAGCCTTTTTATCTGCCCACATCTTTCTGTTTCAACAATAGTTTACTACGGAATTTCTAGCAAGGTGCGGCACACTATGTGACTAGAATGATTTCTTTGCGAGAAAGTCATCCCGCTCTGTTTGCACCGAATCCAACTGAAATGGAAATTATTGGATTCGCGTGGCATGCGAACGTACGAATGCCATAATCGAGTGTGACGACAAATATTAACACAGTAAACCATTAGTAGTTTTCACTTGACTTTCGAATGCGAAATCTTGGTGTCAAATTGCAAAACGTATTTTCTAGTTAATTTTACTTTATCGCACAATCTTAGTATTTAATAGTACGTAATAATATTTAATATTATATATATATACACATACATATAATATATAGAAGAGACACACTTCATGTAAGATTATTATCTAATTAAAATAAAATTTTTCGCTGGGATTGTGATTTCAAAATCAGATTATTCTATACTTTCTTTATAAAGATAAATTGATGTCATGAATCATTTTTTACGGCAAATTACCCGAGGTATTACAATAGGAGACAAATTAAAATATATGACTTTTTTTACATTCAAAATATAGGAGTAATAAAAATTTTTCTCTTGAATTATTTTTTCATGAACTCGTTAAGCTTCATAGCAACGTTTTGGATTCTTTTAGCATTAAATACGTATACAGGTTTTTGTATCTATCGTAATATCTATTAAATATATATACATATTTGAAAAATACATGACTTTTTAAATATATACATGTATTTGACATATACATAATTGTTTTTAAAATTCAGTAATTCTCAATCTTATGTGTTGATATTATTTAATTAACGAAAAGTTTTTAGTTCTTTTTCTACATAAGTATATTTTAATATAAGGAAATTTATAAAATTAATAAATATTTAACAATGCATTGATAATTAAATTTATAATTTTAATAATAAATTTAAAAAATATTTTATCTATGTCTTGTTTTTTTATCAACACTTTTTCTACTTCTTTCATGTGAGATTGGCAATAATATTTATTGCCTGATTTATTTGTACATTACAAAATTCATGAAGAACGTGTTTTTATTTAATTATTAGAGGTAACTATTGGAAAAATAAACTATTCAAACGCGGAATGATAGTTTCGAGCTCTTTCCTATCTCAGCAGTTGCGCATGAAGCTCAATAACTTTGTTTAGCGCTTAATGTAGATTATTGTAATGTTGCCAGCAAACGTAGAACATTACTATTGCGAAAGAAAGAATCCATACGGCCCTGAAGCATTTTTACTTTCGAATGCGTCACCCATGAACCGCAAATCCCTACCTACGTTTTCAAACTCCGTTTCAAAGTCGATTAGCTTAGGTCAGTCATCCTTACCTTTTAAGCGAGTATCCGTGTAGTGTAATCTATATGTGGGTCGTAATTCTTCTATCGTCCAAAAAATATTGTGCCATATAGAAAAGAGAAAACGATTAGGACATTCTGTTTCTTTTGTAACGTATAACGTAGAAATTATTTTTGTTACTTTAGAATCTTTATCGAGCATTGACTCTTAATAAAAAAAACGTTGCAGAAAAGTACATAACTGTATTTTTTAAATAATATTTACGTTCCTTGCACTTGTAATGTTTTTGCGTTTCGCTCGATAAATTTCCTTCGTATAATTATAGTATCTGACTGAATTAATTATACCTCAGCAATTAGCATATTGACGTCATGAATTTGCACCGAACGTTTGTTGCACTTTCGTGACAACAAAATTTAATATAAATAATACAGCTGCTAAATAAAAAAATAGAGAGAGAGGGGAAGGGAGGGAGGGAAGATCTCTTTGACGAGAGAGAGAGAGAAAGAAGACGACCTGTTCACCTGTTCCTTCGCGTTCTCGACATGGTCGAGGAACCTCGAAGTCGACCGGCGCGTTTCTACCTCTCCGCCGCTGCGAGATTCTCTGCCTCCTGCGAAACCGGGTCTTCTTCTCTCCGCGACCTCGAAACACACAAATTACGAACAGCGCAGACGTTGCACGTACAGAAGCATCGAGACACTAACGTACACTAATACGCATATACGCGCACGTGTCACATACTCGTGCACAAAGTAGTTTAGCTACGATGAAGCTATGAAATTGTCGAAGAGAAGTTACATTCGAAATATCTTAAGATGAAGAGTTGTGTCCCCACAGTAATATTCAGAATTTACTGCTCTGAGATACAGCTCTCCTTCTTTGTGTGTTAGATTAAAGTGCAAGGGACGAGAGAACGTCTCGCGTCGCTTCGAGATTTATTAATCCGCTAAACATTAGTCGTATATTACTAAATGGAATGCATGCGGCCCTTGTACATGCCGAGTTATGGGACTCGAGCTTTACATTCTAGCGTAGGCGTTGCGATTTTCTCGGTCGGTCGTGCCGTCATAATGTTTGCAGTAATTATTGCTTTACATTATGAACATTTATAGTATATTCTTGTAAACGTTGAATTCACAGAACTCGTATCGTCTCTTATTATCACAACAAATGTGGATTATACTTCAAATTGTAGAGATGGGCCATTAGATCTGGAATTTATCTTAGACATTGAAAATAATTTGGTGTGAACATTGCTTGATGCGAGGAACAGGCGAAGAAGAAATTGCAATTTCAAGCGAAGAATAAAGCAGAGAGGGATACGATGAACTCGAGACGAACTCAAGGACATCAAAGGATCCTGACTCGCTTCCCTTTCCCTCATCGAGAGATTTAATAAAAAATATCAAAAAACAATAATTTTTGAAATAACAATAATTCGTTAGATTAAATTTTCACTGTATTAATTATTTGCCTCAGAGAATTTCATATAGCTTTCGTTTCTATTTCAAGAAAAAGTAACCACGGTTAATTTCCATTTTCCGATGTAAATGACCGCTTAATACTCGAATAAATAGAATTTCTATAACAGGAATTTTTTAATAGGAAACAATCTAGTTTACATGATTAATCACGTTGCATAATTTTGCTTTAATAATGACTTCATTCATCTTCTTTCACGTGATACACAAGAAATTAACATGAGACTTATACGAAATATTGTAGATAAGATTCTTACAGACGATAGGATCTTAAATTTATAACCTAAATGCGATGAATCAATTTATTTGGATATATCAACATATTAAATTTATAAGTGAAACACGATGAATCAATTTAGATATATCGATAGATCCGTTAACTTGCGGAAATTATTAGTCATCTATCTCTGAGGAAAGTGTTTCTCGGAACATGAGAATCGTTCAGGGTCGACGGAGTCAATTGTAGACTCGAGCTCTACACGATTCAGGAACCGCGGTGAAGAGTTCGAACACGATCGTGAAGAGAGCAGCAACCTTAGTAAGAGCATTAAAAAAACGACTAAGTGATCCTTCGCCGAGGAAACTCGACTCGTTGGGCGAGTCCTCGTAAATCAGTATCCGTTCGGGATGAAATTAGCGTCAGCTAAAGGATACTATGATGCCGGGGTTCGTAGATTCGTTCGCGAGCGCTGGCGAAATGGAATTAAGCAGTACACGTTTCGAAGAAAACAACGATTTATGACTTCTTGCTACGAGTACTACGATGGCGTTTGCATTACCAACGTAATTTGTTTCTCATAAATAACTGCTTTATCGTTCGCGTTTGATTCACCCAACCATTTCAAATGGAAGTTGCAAGTGTGCTGAAAAACGAAACCAGAATGCGACTAGTTCAGCTTTAAGGTCGATTTGCGGAAGTGTCAGACGGTTTAAGTGAAATCACGAAGTTGGAAGAATGCTGTTAATTTATACCTTACAATATTTTGTATTAATATCAACAACATTTTTATCGAAAAAAATATTCTAGTTTTTACTTTCAGGTAAATTACCATGATAATAAAGCTAGAAAATATATCGATATTTCGTTTAATATAAAAATTAAGTTTTAATAAAAGTTTAATAAAATTTTACATTTATATGATATGCGATTTACTCTACATTTCACAAATTATTTATTAAGTTATGAATTAACATTAATATATGTTTAGTTAGAATATTTATTCAAAATTATTCAAAATGCGTAAATTTACAAGCATTTTTATTACATTAATCTCTTAAATCAAAATTCTATTTTAAAATTAAAAAATCAATATTGAGTAAATTAATAATGTTTATTGCGAAATATTGCATTAAATAATAATTTGTACGCGACATTTGATCCATTGCTTCCTGGAGCTAAGAAATTCTTGAACTTACCGAAGGCTATGATGATGATACACGAAGCTTGCCATACAGATAAATCGAGGAAAGCCTCGTCACTGGTACATCAGACTCGGTAGAAGTGTATATACGAAGATCTACAGACCATGGTAACGTAGTAGACGCGCGTGGAAAATCCAAGAGTCGCGTTCCTCGATCAACCGGGTGATAACGTTAAGGTGCTTGCACAAATTTCCGGCATTTGTCAAGGGAGTGGGAGCACGAGCGGCTGCTTACGGGTTGTCTGATTATCGTGCGAAGGGATCGCAAATGAAAGATCCCGTGCAAAGAATTACGGGATGAACTACTTCGAGCAGGAGGGCTTGAAACGTTCGTTGTTAACACTAGAGCATACCGGCGGGAATGTATAAAACAAGAAAATAATTTGTAAAATCTTTTAATTTTTTAATTTTTAATTTTTTATGCTTAATAAAATTATAATTATTTTGACGTTTCTCTTGTTGTCAAATTACTTCCCTATTTAATAAAAGAAATCGTATATAAAAGCCTTAACAAATTTAAGCGACTCCGTGTATTATGTATGCTTCGCTGTCACGTTACGTTGATTGAGAATGCTTACAAGTGAATTCACTTTCGATGACAACGTACAATTCTACCGTTAGAAACACGCTAACGAGTTAAACAAAGTGTTACATAAACATTGGTGCTAATTATCACGAAATAATGTGGTACAAATCGTGATAAATGTATAAAATAAATAAATAATACATGTGTTAATGAAATAAACGATACGAAAAAATCTATAATAATTTAATATATTTTCTCCACAGTTTTTAAATTTATTTTATAATTATAAGAGCTAAATGTACCTGTGAGCATACATTTAATTGAAAATTAAAAAAAAAGGTTATTTAGCAATTTTGTAAATCTTCTAAGTTTCAATATATATATCACGGTTTTTAAATTTTAAATAATAACAATGTCTCTTCAAATCGAAAAGTAAATGTGATAAAAATCATCATATCAATGTAGGAAAGATATAAGATATTTCAATATTTTTTTCTGAATCGGTCCATATGTCATCACGCTGTATTTTTACTTAGAAACTTTCCTTTGCGGCTTATCAATAAATTTCTAAATTTAAATGACTAATTTCCGTCTTTGAAGTTTCTCGTTTACAAATTTCCCCGCTTCAAAGAGATTGATAATGCACTCGCCTGATTTTCTGTCATAGTCAGGCATTTGAATACGTTAGGTGGCAACTTTCTAAGTTTCTAGTTTCGCATCGAGTGAAAATGCTGAATCTGGCGGCGAGGAAGTGTCATGCCTCGGATTTCCGGTAGGAAAAACGCACGCGTGAGTTGTCGATTATGCAAAACCGCTCGCAAGATCGTCTGATCAGAAAGAAAATCGATCGAAACGATTATCCGAAGTGACGTTAAAGCGAGACGTTATTACGCTTGACTTCCAGGTAAGTTAAAACGTTAAAAAATGCAACCGCGCGCCGGAGCACCGTCTCGAATTGCAGTGAAGAGTTCTCATAAGAGCAAGAAGTGTTTGGATCGAGGAGAGAAAGTGCTTTTGCTGAGAGACAGTGCAACCAGCGGGATCCGACGAATTATGCGTAATCGAAATTACCGTCATTTTCCCCGTTTCGCTTTGTGCTGGTGGTACGGAACCATCACGAGTGCACGGTTTTATTCGTGGTCGTAAACGCACCTTGAAATACCACCGTACAAGCAACAATAAAGACTCAACGGAAGATACTCAGAAGCTTAGAACAATTTGTTTCATGCTCAAGTATAAAGTTATTTGTTCTATATTTTATTTTAACTTTACCTCTTTGTATATTATATTATACAGGCAGTTTTTAAAAATAAGTCTTAATATATTAAAGCAGATAATATGATAAAAACTGAATAGCATATCAATCTAAATGATTTAATTGATATTTATATTTATTTATAAATATTTACCAAGAATGATAAAGCTGTTTCCGTATTTTTTAAAAAAGATTTTGGATGTCATAAAATTATACTAATGAAATCAAAAGTCAAGTTTTTTCTGCTTTGTAGCAGCGGATTATTATGTTGTTTTAATTTGTGCCACGTAATAGTAAAGGAACTTTGATGTTTTGATGAGCTAGACAACGGAATCTACGGAGGCGGCATAATTGTGAAGAGAAAAAAATGGAACGAATTATATAATAGAGAAGAGGAAATTAGGGTCGCACAGTTCATGAGGTTATAGAGAGTACTTGCTGTTAAGTACCGTTACATGAACATACATCTCGGCCTACTCGCCATATTAAGGGAATAAAGCTAATAAATATTTTTACTGTTAAAGATGAAGTTAAAGATGAAGTCATTCTTATATGTTTAAGAAAAAATTTCCCTGGAATTAGCTGCTTTTGAATCAGACAATTTAAAACTAACTTTTAATATACAAAAAACTTTATAACATTTAGCGCGAATATTATCGACTAATTTTTGATTTTGTTTTCTTAATACGATAATCAGACAGAGATTAATTAGAAGAATTTTAACATTAAATGTGCAAACAGAATATAATGTTTAACACATTTATTTAAAAAAAATGTTTTTACGATACAAAGAAGTCAAGAAGAGAAAAGAATTTTTGAAATTCTTATTACATAAAATAATTAATGTTGAGAGGATATAATTTATTTTTATTTCTGTAAATTCAAGTTTTGTTCGTAAATTTTATTTTATAAAAAGTAAAATTTACTTTTGCTTGCTCAACTATCTTGGTCTCTTGTTGGCGATCAAACGTGTGCGTCGATCTTACGGTCGGCCTTGCTCATTTCGTGGCACAAAGTGAATGTAATAGTGCGCCTTTGAAACACGTGACCGACGTAAAATTCTTCCGTCCGAGAAACTCGTGCATCTAAAACGTTTTTACGAAGAGTGACGTGTCAAGAATCGCGACAGGAAGAACGCAAAAGCTCTCGTATTTCCGCACGATCATTCGCCACTTTGCAGAGTCACGACGATGGAGCACGCTTTTTCGCCCTGCGAGCACTTCGCTCGGATGCGCCTGAGTCTCAAGGCCATATATGCAAGCCTGGCGTAAAAATTCTCTGACCAGTAGAAAGTATACGATTAGTCATCAACGATCGCGCTCGCTTGCGCAGATATATCTTTTTTTTTACGGCAAATTATTTTTATTTATTGCGCAAATGTATATATCTGCACGTAAATGCAAACATATAAATATCCATGAAACTTTTTTTTTAAATAATTAGGAAATTAAAACTGTGCTACATAAATTCTTTTGGAAAGATTATGCACATTGATTATTAAGATACATTTAACATTGATTTCGCCATAATTGAACTGTTCTGCAAAAAGAGAGGTTCTGTAAAAATGGTTTTGATGGCCAAAGAATTGAACGACCGATAGGGCGAAAATGAATGGAGAAAATTGATGTCCAGTCTTGTTTCTCGAGTGGCATCTAAAAGACGTACCCAAAGCCGATGCATTTCACGCGGTGGATTCCCGAGCAACTACCTTCCGCTAAAGCGAACACTTGAACGATCTACTATACACGTTAGGTATATAATAGCTACGATATACTCTCGTACCGGTCGAACTAGTTTCATGCTTGGTTCTCTCGCGGCCTTGAGGCGCACGGACCACTACACGGCGTGTCGGTGGTTGTCGAGAAAGCCTTTATGGCTTACCTCACCCGACGTGGACTGCGGATCCACGATAGTACTCCTTGGCCTTCCGCAATTTCAGTCATTATAACCGTACCTCTCGTGCTGTTCTTGGACAGATAAAGCACCTCTGAGATTCGGAAACGTAGATTAAGAGCCATTTTCGAGATTCACGAAACAGCAATGCGTAAAACAGATCACTACGGTGAGCGCTTCCTTATTTAAGATTTGTTAAAAAATATTAACTTTGCGCTAACTCTTTTAACTCTTATTCTCGCTGTAAAAATATTGATTCAACCTTGCGAGAGAGAAAGAGTTTAATCATTGAATCGTTTTAATGTTAATTTTATATTACCGGTTTTACAGTTATCCGGTTAAATAAAATGGCATTAATCCAATTGCGAGAAGTGAATGTAAAATATTGTGCAAACGTGCAAGTGTACCGCGCGAGCTTGTTGACTTCCGCAAATAATTTATCGCAGTGCAGGTGCAGCGAAAAACATCAAACTGTGTCCCGTGATCGATCTGTTACGAAAGAGATAGCTCAGACGTATAGCTCGTTGTCAAGCGACGACAATGCAAAATGGCACGCCTCAACCTGGTATGCCAAGGCAGTTCCGCGCGACAAAACAGGATTACTCATGGCACCAGAAGAGGGAGGGAAACATCGAGAAAGAAATACGGAAAGAGAAACTCTCCGCGGTGACTCCGCGTGCCGAATGAGCGCGACAGAAGGACCTCTGGCCCCGTGCTAATTATCCGCTGCCGTTTTATTACGATCTTAATTGGTGCACCACGCCGGTGGAATTAACCGGCCTCGGAACAATGCTCGAAACCGGAACGCGGCGCCCCGACGAGTGTAATTGACTATTTCGCAATCGTGACGCTTTCACGACCACGCGCGCACACCTTCTCCCGCATTATCGCCTACGCGGTGAAAATATGTTATCAACGGTCGTTGCAAAATATAATGACGGCGTTACGGCTCGCTGAGGCGTGGAGGACATCTCTCCCGACGCAGAAACGATTCAGTGGCCAATCACTGCGATGGCGACATTTATCGCAACGAGGCGAGGATAGAGCGTGGATGTCTGTTACGAACTGACTGATACCTCGAATGTACAAGGTGATAATACGTTCCAATGCTTTGTAAAGCGAAATTATTTTAATCGATGTACGTTCAATTTTTACGGAAACTAATTTGATCATAAACGATGTCATTAATTTTATTAATAAATTTCAAATGAAACATGAACAAACAATTTTAAATGAAACATTATATTATTTATTCGCGATGTATGTATAATTTAATAAAATATATAAAACATTTCTTTTTTAATTTTCTTTATGTGAAGAATAATGGACGTTTCGGAAACTTCGTTAGTAATGCAATGTAAAAAATATTTTGCGAACATCATTTTGAAACGTGAGTGACTAATGCCATTCTGCAATGACTTATTAATGAACAAATCTTCTATGTCCGTGCATAAAGAGAGTTTCCTTTCTTACTTCCTCGTTCTTACGCGTTGATTTATCACATAAGCACGTGTATTAGTAGAATAAGTATCGAACGTGTTAATATAATCACGAGGGCATTAATATTAATGAATTCCCAGGTTACGATGTAGCGCGCGTGTTTTGCAGGTGAATATTCCGCGCGCGAATATCCGGCGTGTCGTCGCGCCGCGCCGGCAGGATATTTCTCAATTTCGCGTCGGCGTTAACGCTGTATCATTAAAGTCCATTAGACGAGCGAGCATCATGGCTTGGTATGAACCGTCGATACGAACTGCCGGTTACCCCGTTTGAAAAACTGTGCATAAAGTCACGTGTTATGGACGCGGCAGGCGAGGCTAATCGCCGCAATTCATTCTGAAAGCCTTCACTCGTGAAGAGGTGTCAATGACTTTTATTTCCTGCCAAATACCGCGTAAAGAAAAAGGAGTCGTTCGACACTATGGCGTGGCGAAAACTCGACGAAGGAAGAGAGAGAGAGAGAGAGAGAGAGAGAGAGAGAGAGAGAGAGAGAGAGAGAGAGTGTCGACCTGGATACAATGTTCGATGAGCTTGAAACCTTTATCGACCTGCGCATCGAGGTCACAAACGCGCCGTCGATTAATGAATGCGCGAATAAGTATCTGCGAAAGTGATTTGTTGCTCGACTCGGACAAGGTGTTATTATAAGATTTTTAGGACCAATGACGCATTTACCTTGCAAGAGGCAAAATTTTGCGAGTCGCTCGTTGAGAATCGCTATCGAAAGATCTATGGAGGTCAGCAAGGTACGCTCGTGGCGTGGGAAAAGATATGCAAAAGAATTTTAAACGTTCCTCCAAAAAGTGTCAAACCAGCACGCGCTGCGGCGAAATATTTTCCAGAAGCGCTACGATTAATATATTTTTTTAAATTCTACATGTTTAGATTCTTTAAGAGGGTCACAGAGAGAGTTTTTCACAGTTTTCAAATATTTTTGAATGAAAATTTGCGCGAGATCTCGTGTATTCCTAATATAAATGGCTCTTTTATTTTACAGCGAGTTTCTTTTCAAATGTATTGTTACTAGCATTTGCGTGAGAATGTTTAGGAAGTTGATCATACTTTCGCGCAATTTAAACGTCGACATTTGCTAATGCGTATTATTAATCGCCGCAAGAACCGCACTGCGGCATTTCAAAAAGGCTTTCGAGCTGCTCTTATTCTGTGTGTAAGGATGTGTCTTAATTATAGAGATGAAAGAAGAATGAGGATACGATATGCGGTTAGAGGTACTGTTAAATTCTCACCCTCTATTAGTAACAAGCCATTAATATTAATTAGATCACGTAATCTTTTAATTTAACTTTACGAGGAAGTTCTCTGTTAGGTTACCAAGTTTTTGTCTTCGTACATATTTATGAATAGTTAAAATTATTTTTATAAAATTCCAAATGGTAATTAGTGCGACGTGTCTACGTGACTTGTCTTGATCAATATAATTAAGGATAAATTAAAACACATTACAGTTATAATCTTTACGTAAGATTTAAAAGACTGATCTAAATGTTAAATTGTATTTTTTCAACATTATCAATTGAAAACAGATTTTAACGTCATGTAATAGTATAATAATATGATAAATATTTTGTTTAAATTAAAAGGATAGTTAACTCGTAATTGGTCTCTTAAAAATTCTATTAAAAATTCCATGTTATTCTATTCATTTTATTTTTCAGGACGTAATGAGCGAGTACGAACGAATCAAGCGTTCGTGCTTGAAACGAGGTGAGCTTTGGGAGGATCCAGAATTTCCAGCGACGCAGGCGTCGGTCTTTTATCACCAGACACCGCCATTCCAGTTTCAATGGAAAAGGCCAAAGGTAAGATTGTATTTTTTTCTTTTAATTAATATACATATTATTTTTTATTAGCAAAATACATAAAATTATATAGCTATTCGTATGTACATCAATTTTATTAGCATTTTATTAATATTTTATTAGTGTAATTAGAAAAATTATAATTTAGATTTAAACTTTGATATCTTTATATATCAACGTCCTTTTCTATCGGTTGAAAAATATTGTCAAGAACAATACATAGTCTTTTCTTGTAATCAGGGCATAAACATTAAAAGATTTTTTCTTCTGTTAGTTGAGGCAACGAAGTTGCTCCTGCGGGAGCAACTTGGAACTAAATTAGCTTCTTCGGCTCGCTCTAGTTCCTAAAGAACGGAAAGACGTGCAACATGGAACTTAGGAACCGTAACGAAAACAGTTCGCAACCTTGACACGTAGCTCTGTCGCCTGCGTGCTTATAATCGTGGAACAACATATCTCTTAGCCAGAGCAAAACTAACGGAACCATTCATTCCATCACAAGATCTTGATATTCTTACAATTATCTTAATACCAACATATTACTGTATTTTTTTTTAGATACAGTTATATATTTTATAAATATACTTAAAATCTGAAACATATAATTATTTTCTTTTGATCAATTTTTTTTATGATTATTCATACACATAAATTTGTTAACAATTTTATATAAGAATTTGTTGATAAGGAACTTTTGATCGAATCTATGTCAAGTGTTGGGATAAATTTAAAGAATTTTAATTCTAAACTTATCGAATTTTGTTCTTCCTGAGTAAAATAGTCCACGAAACAATTGCAATTCTAGAATATCGAGACAGAGATCAGTTGGCGGGATCAACGATCCTGCGGCATTTATTACGCAACTTGCACGATGAGACGAGAAACGAGCGGGCGGCAGGTGAAGTCGTCGACGCGTAACCGGGGTCTTTTCTGCTTACCGAACGAGACATTGCGTGGCCGTGCATCGCCGCGTCGAATATGATTGCAACAAAAGTCACTGACAGCCATACATTCCTATGACAAGGTTAACAATTGCGTGGGGAACGCGTGCGTCGTGTACATACGTCGCGCTTTTAACACAATCACCGAAAGATCGTCCTCGCGGATTATGATTTGAGTCACGATCGTGCCATCGACCGGAAATACACGCCGAAAGAGGATGGTATTACGCTAGCGCGGGATGCAACAGTTGGAGAACAGTTATTTAATATGGCCCCGATTATTGCGATACGGTGCTTCGCGTCGTTAGTATTTAACATTTCTCCATTTGGCACAAGGTTACATATTCGAAGCCCGTATGTGATTATTTTAATTTCTTTGGACTGTATAATTATGGTAGACATTCCAGCAAAAGCTAACAGAATGTAAATGCTTTAGAAATTTTTTTACAAGCTGTATGAAAATTACGTTGGCAAATTATAGTGTGAACGGCTGCAATGTCTCATTAATCGCGACAAGCTTACTTATCAAGGATTGGGTATCTAAGAACCACATTGCAAATGAGATTTTACTTTATTTTGCTTTTAGTTTAATAGGATAATCTACCATACTATATTTGTATCTTTTATATATATATATATATATATATATATATATATGATTTAAACATTATAAATATGTAAAATTTTATAATTTTGTTACAATATTTATTTATTTTATTTAAAATTTTTTGCGCATTTAATTACTAATTTTTAAGTATAATTGCTTGGATTCTTATTACATGAATAAAATTCTATTAAATAAATATAATTCTGCTTTAACGAAAATTATTAAAGCGCGAATGATATAAGATACTATGATGATTGCAATTTTTTATTGCAGAACCATTCATTACATCAAATAAGACATGAGTGCAATAATAAAAATGTAAATTTTATACAACAATATATTTGATACTCCAAATTGGTTAATTAATCATAATTAAAATGCAATGAATTACAAGCGAATCGTTTCGCTTGGTTTGAAGGAACTTTGCCTATTAAATATTCATGTTGAGAGAACTAACAGCGCAATTCGTGAATCATGAACGCATCAATAGAAAAATATGCAACGAGAATCACTATTCTTCCTAACCCGTATAATGTGTAGACCTGATTCACATTGAGCTACTCTATTATGCTGGATAAAAGGAAATGCGCAACGGAATTTTTATGCAATGACAAATAATGTGCTGCGTTCCAATAAGTTTAGTAATATATATAATGTAGCATAATTTTATGTAATCGACATTACATCAGGCTCTAATTCATTTATAAATTACACTAATTTTTTATATATAAATGCGTGTGCATGTGCGTGCGTGTATGCGTTCACTCTTTGTTATTACACTCTTTACTTCAACATTTTATTTTTGTTGATATTTTATCTCTAATTTCCTTTTTTCGTATTAAACAATGTATATTTTTATTTGCAAAAAGTCGCTTAAAAGTTTATTAATTATTAACGTCGACTGAGCAGAAAGAGAGTGAAGATAATTTTCTTTGTTACAGGAATTGTGCAATCGGCCTATCTTCGTTAGCGATGCGCCGGCTCAGTTCGACGTTATTCCTGGGAAGATGGGTGAGTATCGGGTTATTTATAAGAGATAATTCTACTTTAAGTAAACTTGTATGGAAAACTTGTGACAGAGCGCAGTAAAATGAAACATAGAAGAATATATTCTAAAAACGTCACCAAAATAAAACGTGCATAAATAAACGACGTAAGAAAGGCATCCGCATATGATAGAACTGGTGGTTCCGCTTTTGCCTTTCCTCCTGATCCCGGCAGTATAGAATTTTCTCGATAGACATAATGATATGTTGTGTTCTTACACGTGTTTGAAAACCTTGGCTTCCACCTAACTCCCTTTCTTCTTACGCGACGAAAGGTTACGCGAGTTCACTACCACGAGTTTATAATCGAATATTAAACTTTCACAGCCGCCTGTTACTTAAAGCCCGACAGAGTATCACGTTATAATAATTTATGTAAAAGAAATTATTTAATAAACAGTGACTGATCAAGAAAAATGTTATTCGAGAAATTTGTAGTTTCCGTTTGACTTTTTCGTTTTGTAAAATAACGTAGGTATTTTATTCTTTTCAAGATACGCAACTGTAAAATACACATTTTTCTGTAACTGAGCAATGTCTGTTGCAAAAAAATCTCAACTGCTTTTTTGTTACTCTTAGATGTTACAAGTATTTATAACCAGAAGAGTAAGAGTTGAATTTTAATTGCAGTGACATGATATTGGTATTTCTATGTTGCGTATCGGATGTATATACGTGCGTAATTTTATCGTAGACGATATCAATTAAGTTATTAGGAAAGCGGTCACATACTGTCGACGTTACTTCTTGAACGAGAAGATGTATAACATTATAATTAACTTAATGTAGATAATATTCGCAATTAAATGGCTTAGGATGACACCGAGGGTATAATTGTAATCAAAACTTAGTCGTAATCATTTTCTGACAGATGTAACATTTGATACATACATACATACATATACATATATATACATATATTTAGAACTCGGTACATATTAATTAAATTAGAAAGTTGCGCTAAGCACTTGTACGTTCAACTTACTCGAGATCGTATTTCGCTAATTATTATCCTGAAGATAGTAACACTTGTTAAATGTTACGTATCACATTATTGAAATTGGATTTTCTCTAGGTATATATAAATACTGCGACAAGAGATTCACAAATAAAATAATAAATAATGTTCTTAATAATTTTGTGATTTAGTATCGATCAGATATACTATCGCGCTTGAAATTCTTAATTTCTACCGAGAGCAGGAAATCCGAACGAAGAGAGGAAACCAAACCAGTTTCCAGCTCGCTACTAGTATAGATTGACAGATAATAACCACGACACTTTTATAATACGCCATGATTATTATAATTAACTTCCACATTCTTGAGGAAGAAATTTTTTTATTTCTTTTTAAGAAAAAGATGTAAATTAATTTAACTGCTATTAAGTGCATTATTATAATTTACGCTTTTTATTTTAAATCATAATACTTTATTACAAGTATAAAGATATATATAAAATATAGTTTACTTTTATATATAGTTTTAATTTTATTCATTCATTCATTCATTCATTCAGATATACAGTTATTATATATTCTATTTTTATTGAAATAAACTTTGGTTTTTCATCAGTTTAGTTTTTATCGTGCCTGCTGCTTATTGTAATGTATCGCAACGATACACTTGTTCTCCTCGGATTTTGCTCTGTCTCTGAATGTTTACGACTACCGATTCAGGAAATTAAAACGGAATACGAGCTTTACCTCGAGCTAGTGCACCACGGATCGTTCTGCAACGTAATCTCTTCCGCGGTTCGGATATAATTCACGAGTGATGCACTGAGCCGCCGGAAGTCGAGCGCCCTCGAGTAAGCCATGCGGGCGCATTCCTCAAGATATAACTGCGTTCGCTGCAGCACGCGGGGGGGAGGGGGAGGGAAACGTGTCCCGTTAACGTGTACGCAACAGCACGCACAGTCAAGTAAGATGACGACATGTAATAATTTGTACCGACCTACATAACTGCACTCCAAAATTCGGCGATCTACCTTCGCGTTCTGGTGTGTCGGCGGGCCTATCTTTTGATCGATTGCAATAAATCTTATCCGAAATAGAGAGATACTTTGAATATATCACAGAGTAAAGGAACTGGAAGAATTATAAAAAGTTATATATTAAAATTATTTTGCCAATTTTTGAGAGAAAGTGGTACGTTCCAAAGAAAAAAGTCAGACGATAAGAAAATAAAATGAATAATTATGATTAATTAAAATGATAATAAATGTTAACAAGAGAAAGTGATAACAAATTGCCTTATTACTTAGAAGCGTAAAAAATAAAACTGTTATTCGCGTTCTCTTTAAATGTTCCTCTAAAGGCTAACCAAAACGTAATACGAGAGTCATTATCGAAAGTGGGCAATGTAAATCCGTGTCTGGGCAATTTGTTCTCATTTTCCTCTCTTTCCTTCCATTGAATGACAAAAAGTCGGTAAAAGCGCACGCTCGATCAGCGATTAGACCTTCGAAAACGAAAGTAAAGTGAATGACTGCAGCAAGATACAGCGCAGTGTCGTTCTTGAATCCTAGACAAATTTTCTCACGACATTAAGACACATTTAACGAACATTACCGAGCCATTCCACTTTTCATCATCCTTAGAAAAGAATTTATTTCTCTCAATCATGCAATTTGCCAATTAAAGAATGTTGAACATTAGATAAATTAAAATTGTACGCTTATTAAGAATTTCGTGAAAGAACAATAATAATGGCTATTTTGAAGTGAAATTGAGATTGATTCTGACAACAAAAATGGTTACACATTATATATGTAATACATTAAAAATCTTTTAATTCTTTACATTTTTCTTATTTAGTATTTACTTCTCAGACTTTTGCATACCGTTTCATTTCTTCCACAAGATTAAATCTGTGATAAAATCATTAAACAAAAGTGGAATAATGAAAAAGCGGCTGCAAGAAGTTTACCAAAGACATATTTGCATAATTTCTTACTAAGAATTGTTTAAGACAAAATGCTTCCTTTTTTTAGTTTATGCAACATATAGAGTTTATAAACAAAACGTTTTATAAAATATTATTGTTTTATTTACAGGCGACAAATGGCTGGTGTCCTGTCTAGGAGTGTTACACCTGAGCAAGGGTCTATTCTACAGGGTGGTACCAGCAGACCAGGGTTTCGGTAGCGGTGGAGAACCACCGGGCTCACCGACCGCAGAATACGCCGGGGTGTTCAGGTTCCGATTGTGGTGGTGTGGCGCGTGGGTGGAGGTTCTCGTCGACGACAGATTACCAGCGGTTCACGGAAGATTGGCCTTCGTACAAAGTCGCCATAGCGATCAGTTCTGGCCGGCGCTGCTGGAGAAAGCGTACGCCAAGTAAGTTTTCTTCGATCGTTTTTTACGTCGGATCTTCACGGGCAAATGAATCCGCGGGTAGATAAACCAGAAAGATCTCATCTGCAAGAAATATAGCGCTTTGTTGACCCAGATAAAACAGATGACTGAGGAGAGTTATTTATTGATGAGTTAAGCGATTATGTGGCTCTGGCCTCGATTTTCTTCATGCTCTTTTCCAGGTTAATATGTAAATTATACCTTTTACTTGATACAAATACTATCTTATCTAACGTAAAAAACCTACTTGAATTGCTCTCATTAATTAAATTGTTCCATTAGATTCAGAAAATCTTTTTAGGTAAACCGTAGCCACAAAATATAAAGTGACGATACAATAGATTTGCACAGTAATTTTTAAGCGATGAAAGAGCTTGATAAAAGAGGATGTAGATTTTTATCGATGCATGAGAAATTTTCTAACTGTCTAATTTAACCAACGAGCACTTTCGTTCGTTAATCTTTGATCTCCGCACAAGATCATAGAAGTAGAAAGACGAGACGTTGCGTTCTTAACAACGAAGGCAATTTTTGAGCCAGTTTGAGACGAACGGCGAACTGCCGTGGGCGGCGTAGGCGTTCACCAGGTGGCTGTTCAAGGTGAACTCGCGCGCGAAGATCGACCTCAGTGCGTTCGATCGATGAACCTCGATCTCCTCGAGTAGTATGCGTGAGTGCGAGCTGTCGATAGCTTGAAGTGTTATTCTAAATTTAGCTACAAACTTTGAACGCGTTAGATGGAACCATACAAGGAGATGATGAATTAACAATGAATCATATTTTCTCAAAATAGCAAGATATCTTTACGTTGCATTATCATTTTTGTAAAATTATTAGTATATAAAGTTAACAAATTACGAAATAGTCTGCAAGAAATGTAACTCAAAAATGAACCATATAAGTGGAGATTAAAAGCTTTCATTGCACGATTTTGTATTATAGCTACCTCTAAAATGAGCTTACATGATCATGAAGAAACGGGATTTTGTATGCATTAAATTTATAATTAATGTGGTCTATTGCGGCACGAACATATCGTGGTTTTGCTCATCTTGTAGTTTGACAAGCGAAGCGAAGAGAGAAAGAGAGAGAGAGAGAGAGAGAGAGAGAGAGAGAGAGAGAGAGAGAGAGAGAGAGAGAGACGATGATGTTGAGCCCGTTTGGGCTCAACGACGGACAGAAACTTCATACCGCGACTTCATCTCGCGATCCGTTGAGATCCATGGCGCGAGTAATCGAGGCGCGCGATCTCTCGCCACGAGATGGAAGATGAGTTTACGCGGACGGACGGACGACGATGACCGGTTCTGTCGGAGGTCCTTGCTCCTCTTCTTAATCTTCCTCTGATGACCGTACGTACCTTCTCTCTACCATTTCCTTTCCCTCGTTATCCCCGTCTTGCCCATCCTCTCTCTCTCTCTCTCTTTCTCTCTCTTTCGTTCTTTCTTTTTCTTCTCAATTTCTTGCCCCATCGAGTGAGTGCAAACCCCCGCCTGGGCGTTGCTCTCGAAACTGCTTGCAAGGTGATGGCATCGAAAAGAAAGATGACCTCGTCCCTCGCCAGACAAAAGGGATCCGAGAAAATAAACGACGATCGAGAAACGATTATTTAGCCTTGCACAAAGTTACGTCGAAAATTTTGCTTGTATATTCCTTTGCTTATCTATTGTCTTCAGATAATCGAGAGAAAATTACCTATTTCGATGAAATAAGTAGTGTTAGTTTTCTCATTGTGGGAATGGACTGTTCTAAGAGTATTGTGTAATTTACTCTGCAAAATTGATATTGCATTGTCAGACAAATATATATATATATATATATATATATATATATATATATATATATATATATATATATATATAAAATTATAGAACACGTGGATATTACATTCTTTATTCTTTATTATTAAATTTTTCACTTGATGTGCGTTTAATTTAATTTCTTATGCATAATTTTACAGTGATATAAAATATTTGTTAAAATACTTGTTTAAAAGAATAATTATAAGAAACGGTATTAAATTAAAGCATAACGCATTTTGAATGGCAATGGAGCATTTAAACATAAAAGAAATTCACTCAAATTTTATATTTAATAAATTTAAATTATATTAAAAGTTTATACATACCGCTGCTAATATTAAACAGTCGTTAAGACGAAGCTGTTAAAAAGTTCTGAATGAGGCTAGGTAATTGCAGGGTTTTCACACTGTTTAACTATATCTATTTAAATAATGATGAGTTTCATGAATATGTGCATTCGTTACGGTCGAGGAGGATCACGTACTTGGGTGCTTAAAATAAAAAAAAGACTTAGTTATTTTTCTTATAAGTATACTAAGGCCGCATCGTTTGCGTAAGGCGTAAATAATACTAATCCGCATAAATCTCGGCTTCTAACAAAACACCACACTAGCAAATAGTAATATGTTTCCAGTTAACAACCGTGAACGTACTTTGCTATAATTTCATCATCAAACGCACCACTTTTACGTCACAATACTGCATACACGTGCGTAATGAGAGATCGTAGCTGCGCTTGGCTTTCTTGGTGAAAGCAGAACAGGATGATGACGGGTTTCAAGCGGGAAAAATTGCGTTATCTTTACAAGAGGTGTTCATGCAGTGCTGCACATATAACTTTTTTATTTAAAATTATTTTTACGGGCATGATAATACGACGTGTTATTTTATATAAAATCTACATGTAATTTAAAAAAATTCATTATTGTTATACCACGTTTGCAGTATACACTACTAATTAATAATATAGTCTTTCCAATCTTACAAAGTAATAATAAGATCTTTTTAAATGTCCACGTCGTATTATCAATACGTCCATGATGTACGACTCATTCAATTGAATTCAAGTTTGATTTTTGAATTACATATAATATGAAGTGACGAGCGTGATATGTATAGTATTTCATTTCTATATATGTTGGACCGACTATGAAACATCAGTTGCATACTGGCGAGGTCGCGGCTTGTTAATAATTGATCGCATGTTGCAGATTCTCGGCGACTTCCGCCCATCAGCGTTGAAATATACATCACGGTTAATTGATGCCGCAGCTTTGATTTAAAACGCAATTTGAAGCTCTGCTAAAACGACCTTACTCGCAGAAATATAATTTTCTTTTGCAAGTGTCGATCGTAATTACGATTACGATAATGATTGCGCGATGATGGAAATATTATGAGTGACCCTACACGTGCTGCAATACTTGCAGGTTGCGAGTTATGCGCGCGTAATAAGTTTAGTGCGATGATGTTTATGGTTCCGTGTATGTCAGGAAACATCGCATCACGCATACGCCTGGTAGATTTTACTGTAAAAAATTGTACAGCGTAATTTCAGTTATTACAGTATGGAATAATCACGCGGCGCATCATACAAGCGACTAGTTGAATAATTCAGTCATAATGTAATTCCTACTCTGTGTCCCATAACTATACGTGTTAAATTATCACGGAAGATTATATCAATTGTCAAATGCATTTATCAATAGCGTGCAGCGCATTTTGATATATTCGCAAGCCGTGTTGATTTTTTGCGTAATTATTTGAGCGAACGTTGCAAGATCGTTATGCATCGATCGTAACGAGCGCGATTATACCGTGCGATAGATTGTTAGCGCAAAACAAATATGGATTGCTCGATTAATAGCACCGGTCACCGAGGAAGGCTCAATTTATAGACGTATCATCGACACACTTTCGCATCTATGTCTTACATTTCCTGATGGAATATGTGGATATGTCGCCGTGATATGTCGACGATGAATTAATTCTGCAACAGTGTCACGTCGCGTACGTGAGCCGATAAATATCTTAACGATGACACACATCGGACGAAAAATCGACGAAGAACGAGCGGGAGAGAAAGAGAGAGAGAGAGAGAAAGAAGCTCATTCGTCGACCTTTCCTCTTTCACCGCGACCCTGCTGTGAATCTGGCTGATCCGGAACGATTGGCCAGCTTTATTAAACCAGTAGCGGCATCGAGAATCGGTTAGAAAGCTTGTGCGCTCCTTCGCGTGCCAATATGCGCAAGAGTATGCGCAACATGCCTCTCTGTCGATTTCCATTAGAAAACATCGCTTGGCTCCCCTCGGATCTCGCTCGGCCGAACAGACCCCTATCGTTGCTCGCATATTTCATTCGTTTTGTAGAAAGTTGTGTTGAAAAATATCATAAATTGCGCGAACACACCCGTGGAATGGAAAGTAATTGCGTACGGAAATTAAAATTTCGAGCAGTGAAGAAAGTATTTGTTTTCATAAGTATACTCCATAAAATAAAAAAAAAGTTTTTTATATTTTTATGTAATGTCTTTTATAATATTTAATTATACAACTATACATCTCATTTGTATTAATATTAAATTTTTATCAAATTACTGTATTTGTCAGATTGATTGATTTGCTGATTTAATAAAATGCAAGTTTTTAATTTGTATTTAAATTTGTATTTAAAGGCATCGTCTAATCGTATAATTTTAATATATTTTTTGATGTTTTTAAGCAGAACACCATATTTGAAGTAAATCCGATTTAAAATACAAGATTTATACTTGATTTGCTGAAAATATAAATATATTAATGATGATTAAATTTCGTTGAGAATAAATTTCTTATGTAATTTTTGGATTTATCTTTCGTACAAAAAGTGTCACGCATTCGCAAAGTTATACTTCTGAGATATGTATTTACGTAAGAAGTAGCAATTTGTACATTTCAGTATTAAATATATGTTTGCAAATGCGTCATATGTAACAGCGGATCTCCATGACAGTTCTCGACACGTGTTTTCTCAATTTTAACTCCGGATCGAAGACACTCGACCCGAAAAGAAATCAGACAGCGATATTTCGCCGAGATATTTCATCGGGCCGATCGTGCGTTGAACGCGCGTGACTCGCGTGCACGCAGCACGCTTGGCGCGAGAGTGTGCCTGGTGAGGGTACACAGGGCTCCGATACTTTCACTCGGCAAGTAGTCGGTATCGCTGGTTGCCAGCAATGGATCGGAGGTCAGTGCACCGGTGACCACAGTCCATGCTCGTATCCGCGAGCGCAAAACGGCCACGAAAGCATGCCGATAATCCCTTGAAGGTGGATGCTCGCCGGTGCGGACAGCTACAAGTCGATCTTGCCCCGTTCGGCTCTTCGGTATCGTTAGGATCGCGGTGTTCGTATGTTCGTAAGCTCATGCGAGTCATCGTGCACGCTAGATTCGCTAAGCGGTTGAGTTACTTCTCGATCGCCGCTTTCTATATGCGCGAGAAAGATATGCCAAGCGCTTACGTAAGAGAAAATAGAGCGAGATCCAACTGACAGACCAAACGTGACGTGCGCGCGTATGAAAAGTTGTTGATTGAGAAACGAAACGCAAGTAAAAAGTGTTGCCGATGTCGCAAGACGTGCAACAGAATTTATTAATGATATTCAGCGGACCGGAAATATTGTAACAGAGTGATCATGACCGGTTGCTGAATACCTTGCTATTAATAAGTAGATGCCTTGAATTTCTGACGTACTGCCTGTTTCTTATGCATATATATGCAAATATGTTTTCAATATTACTTTTCACATTATATAAATAATAAATATACTATTAATAGGACACTGCTTATAATTCATTTCATATTATTACTTTGCGATAATAAATGTATATCATAATCTTTTTTAATAGATCTTTTTAATAGAAATTTTTTAATAGAGCGTTATTTTGATTCAGATAGTATACAATTTTTGTATAAAATTGCTGATTTGCTTGAAGGTTAGAAGAATGTGTTAAAGGGAGACGACTAAAAATAAAACAAATATAAGCACTTGTTAAATAAATATAACAAGCGGAATCCAGTGGATTATTCTCTAGATTCTCCGATGAACAGTTTTATGAGCGAAAGGAGAGCAATTTTCCGATTATACATAATCATCTAGTCACGCAATGATCCCAAGGATGCTACTGCGAGAGTAGGATATAACGATTACTTAGTAATAGCGGAAGGTGATTGACAACGATGACGTAGATGATTGGTAATAGAGCGAGGCAACGCGACAATGACGTTGCATATACGCGTGCGACTGCATCGCTCCGTTAGACAAACGCGGAACGGAAGTGCATCAACAGGCAAACGTGCTGCTAACCGTTGAGTCACAAAGTGACAAAGACAGAGTTACGTAGCCACCACGGTTGCACCTTCGGTCGAAAGTGCGGTGACCCCTTTACTTGAACTCTCGCGCTTCTCTATGTTACCGACATTTACCCAAGATGAAATTTGTTATTGATTGATTTCATTATTTGTTGATTGTATTTAATAAAAATTTTATTGAAATTTGTTGCATAATATTTATGAAAAGATTATGTAACCTCATTACGCTCCATCTTCTAATTTATTTCTTCCAATCAATGATTCCGATGGAAAAGGAATGATTTCGTTATATAATTTCGATTAAACACGCAATAATGCTTTTTTTCTGAATTATCACTACACAATGTTGATTAATCGCGTGGATAACAAACTTCGCATTGGACTTACTGTTTTATAGGAAGAGGCGTGGTGGGGGGAAGCAGAAAGAAGCAAAGAGTTGACTGCAACACCGATCCATTTGTACGCTCGGAATCTTTTCCCCTGGGTGTTACGTATGTTTTCCTTGAGAAAATACCCAGGTAACACCCGCGATCGTGCGTGTGAATGGTTACGGTTTCCAGATTGACTCGAACACGCGCAAACCGCACGCGCGATAACAAAGAAAAGGCGTTTGAAACGAAGCGAACTGTGCGAGCCCCGTTATCTCCGGAATGTTAATTCCCGCAGGAACGGCATATGCAAGGAAGATAATATCGTTTACACGTATACATATATACCCCCTTGATCTTACTTCGAGTTCCGACAGGTTCGCCGAGCATCTTCGTGACCCTCTTCTTCTATTTCTCTCCACCATCATCCTTTCCCCTACTCGCGCGTCGCATAGGTCAGGAACGGTCCCGCATAAAATACTAATTACATTTTCCATTAGATTCGATATTGAAAGTTTCGTTATCACTGGAGACTATTTGGATACCAGCGACTATGGAACGTTAATGAAATTACGTTTCTTCTTCGAATTCCATGTGGAAGATTATTCCGAGCATGTTCTTACGCTTTGGTTTCAACATATTTGTACGTTGATATTTATTTTGTAAGATATTTCTACGAGATTTCTCGACTATGTGTAAAAGAAAAAAATATGCTCTTTTTATAAATACTTATTAGATTAGATTTTTTTTATCATAGTTGAAATTTTTTTTTCATTTGAAATCGTGCGAAATTGTGAAAAAAATATATGTAGTTAATAATTTGTATTATTAAATTTCATTTCAAGTTTGCTGTAAATATTGAGAACGGTCCAAAGATTTTAATAAGAATTTTATTTATATTTAAATGCATTATATTTCTCAAACATCGATGCTATTAATTAATAGCGTTATGCTTAAGACGTCAAATTAATCAAATTTCATATTCATTTGAATAGAAGTGCTCATAATAATACGACGTGAAAGTGTTATGCACTTTCTTACAGAGTCAATAATCAATTAGCAATTTTATAATATTTCTGGACGGAAGTCTGATTGCGACATTGCCGTATTTAGACATCGATTCTTCACATTGATTCGATGAAAGCGGTTCTTACGTAGTTCATAATGGCGTGTAGTGTAATGTAGTGTCAGTGCTGGGAGGTCGTTAGGGGAAAAAAATCCGACCCATCCGCTTTCCCTCATCCGACCAAGTACCCAGCGATTAAGAAAGTCTATATACCGTGTGTTTTCTCTGTAGCACCGATGCAATAGTGTGAGAAATCGCCGATCAATCTTTACCGTCACGATAAACTCGTGGCTGATGAGCGATGGAAATTTTATTAGGCTTAATGCACGTCATTTGTTATTTCGTTGTTATTTTGAGATCGACAATTATTTTTTCTGCGTATTTCTGCGTTTGCTCAGTTATTTATTACTCCTATATCTCAGGTGCTCTAACAAGCAGCACGAAGAAATACAGAATTAAACGCGGATTAAATCTAATGATATCGAATTTTTATTATTAAATATTATATTACGTTTTATAATATTTTTACTTATATGTAAAGCTTATTAGAAATATTCATAGATTTAATTATTTACGTAAGTTTATTCGAAATGTTTCATGCTTTTTGATTAGCATTTTTATTGATTGAAATGATAAATTGCAACTACTAAGTAAAAAAAAAAATGTCTTATACATATAGAAATATGAAATAATTTGAATATTATTTTCAGACTTCACGGTTCTTACGAGGCACTCAAATATGGTACATTATTGGATGGCTTGTCTGATCTCACGGGTGGTATAACCGAAAGTATCGCGATTCGCCAGGATCCCACAGCTTGTGGACGAGCGTTGTCGAAACTGTTGGATATGACGTCTCTTATCACATGTACAGTAAATAATAATCAACAGCAACAGGTACAGAATGTTTCAAAGAGATACAGCTCAAATTCTTTTCATCTTTTATTTTCACACACGTGTTTTCTATTTTAGATACGTGCCAGTACTGAGAAGCTTGCCAATGGTATACAAATGGGAATCAATTACAGATTATATGCGATTGAGAGGGTCAGTATATCAGTCGCATTCGGCACTTTTATGTATATAAATTATGAGAACAAGAGAGTGAAAGATAATGAAAGATATTTGAAAGAATGATGTTGATCTCGTTGTTGTAGGTGGAAACTTTTGGAGGGGAAGCAGTGCAATTAGTAAAATTAAGGAATCCTCTTGGGCCCGGCGGGGAATATGTCGGTGCCTGGGCGAGAGGTGGACTTGAATGGGATGAAGTACCAGCAATGGAAAGGGAACGGCTAGCTGTAAGAAATATGGCCGAAGGAGAATTTTGGTAAGTACACGAAAAGATGGCGTATAATTCATAACGTATCGTAAACGATAGATCGTGAAAGATTTCTTAAGTCGGCTAAGATGAAAAATATTGTGTTATTCTTTTTCATTGAATTATACAAGTTACAAGAAAACTTGGAATTAGAGATGTCATCGAGTAGTCCCGGCAATTAATATGCAAGATAGATTCTCAAACTTTGCTGAAGCTATGAAATGTTGTTCTATAAATGTCGTTACGGTTTGCAGGATATCATACTCAGATTTCGTCAAGACGTTTACTCACCTGGAAGTTGTGCATCTGGATGCTGAAACTTCGAGAGACGAACCGTCGTTACACAGTAAACACACTTGGCAAATGAAATTGTATCAAGGCAGTTGGAGGAGAGGTGTCACCGCAGGAGGATGTCGAAATAATCAAGGTTCGATTATTGCGTCACTCAAAAGTCTGCGTGTTATCATTAATACTATCATTGAAATTACAATTACAAACGCAGAAAGCGATCGCTTAACTCAAAAGTTTAACTTATATTATTTAGTTTAATCAAGTTATATAAATAAATAGCTAACGATATGTTTTTTTCTTACTTTATACAGAAACCTTTCATATAAATCCACAGTTACATCTGATTCTAAGCGAGATGGAGGAAGTAATTGTTTCGTTGAATCAGCATTCAATTATGGAGCCAAAAGTAAGAAACTTTTCCAGAATATCGCGCATCTAAAGTGTTTCATCAAATTAATTTATCAAATTGATTTTTTCATTTTCAGGTGATCGGCTTCACAGCGTACACGTTACCGAAGAATAGTACCGAATCGATAAACAAACAGTTTTTCAAGAAGAACAAGTCCTTAGTTAATTCTCAATACACGAATAGTCGGCAGGTGAGCCACAGGTGTCAGCTGGAACAGGGTGGTTACCTGCTGGTACCTACGACCTTCGAGCCTACTCAAGAAACGAGTTTCACGTTACGGGTCTACAGCAGTAAGCCTCTAAAACTCAAGTAGGTATATGCATTTGCCGATGTGTCATATACTCGTGCGAGGCGACACAAAGGATCGAAATGGTCGCCTTGGTGCATTTAATGTGCAGCATACATTAACTCACGCGAGGATATGTCATACGTCCGTCTTCAATTATATTTTTAAAACTTTCTTTCGACTGTATTTCAACGGAAAGCAATTCAAATCATTGCTTCTTCCGAGCACACATTTTTTTTGTTAAGAAAACGCAATACATCAAATATTTTTTTAGTGAAACAATTTACTGCCCTTGTTTAAGTATTTTCTATCAGCTATTATTTTTTCTTTATTGCGCGTGTATATAATTAATTTGTAATATATTATTTTACCATTAAAATTGCTTTTTTTAGGATTTAAAATACGTGTAAAATTTCATTTTTGTATTATTACGCATTAATATGTTTTGTAAACTAGAATAAAAGAGTGAATGGTAAGATTCTGTTTTCTAAACATGTACGATTTGTCAATTTTTCAGATTGTTAGACACTCCGCCATCGTTAATGAAATCCGCAATTGTTAAGGCGCCTCCTCTCGAAGGAAAAGGTTTCTCTCAATACGAAGCTGTGTTTCTGCAGCTTGCTGACGAGCACAGAACCGTAAACGCCTTCGAGTTGCAAGAGCTTTTAGAAGCCTGTTTACCGAATGGTACGACGTGCCATCGCTTCTCTCTTTCCCTGTTGTAAAATATATATATAGAAAATCTTTCGAAAAGTAGAAGGCACTAAAATGTGCAATGTTAATTTATATAAATGCTTTCTCTTTAATTTCTAGATTATATCAAGAGCTGTGCCTGCATGGAAGTCTGTCGACAAGTAGTGCTCACTATGGATGTATCCTTTAATAACAATCGCATTTTTTTTAGACTGTATTGAATCCAGACTTTTTCGACATCCACAAATGTGTCTGTACACAGGCTTTTATTTGATAAATGTTTGCATAGTCAGTTTTATGCTTAAACAATTAATTTAATTAACTCACATCAAGTAATTAATTTTAAATAAAATCCTTTGCCCATTTTTTTTGTTAAGATAATGGTCAATGTATAAACAATAATTTCCTTACATTTATTGTATCTATAAACAGAGTTCTGGGAGTGGTCGGTTGAAGTTTAACGACTTCAAAGATCTTATGTGCAGTTTAAAGTACTGGCAAGCTGCTTTTAAGAATCACACGAAGGAAAAGACGGGTATACTTAAGGCGGAGAGACTGCGAGATGCCCTATTGGAAGTTGGTACGTAAAAAGAAAATGTAATACAGCATAGTGCTGTAGAACAAACGTTCCATTTTATCGTCGTCTAATCAAAACTTCTATTACAGGTTTCCAATTGAATACAGATGTATTGTCCATTTTAATCCTTCGATACATGAGAAAAGACGGTACTCTTCGATTCGGCGACTTTGTCTCGGCGATTTTACATTTGAGCGACGCATTTGGTACGAGACTAGCTCGATTAGCTTATATGTATAATCTGATTTAAATGCTCTTAAATATTTTGTATTAATTGAACTTTTTTTATTTACTCAGGAATATTCGAAAGCAAGGATCCTTTGCAAAATGGCACGATAAAATTAAGCTTGTCAGAGGTACATAAAAGTCCTATCAAGATATAATATTTTGCTTTTATAATTACGAATTATAGAAATTATACTAAATTACGGATTTTGTTTGCAGTGGCTGAGATCATCTCTGATGTGTTGAAATGTCGGTCAGCGTAAATCATGTACCTTATGAATCGTCTGTAAATAACATTTTCTTCATTCGACATTAGATGTAAGTTTTAGCCATATTAACGATTAGTGCCCATCTATTTACACTTTGTAAAATAATATCATTGTCTTTTACATTATCACTGATCGTCATTCCTTGTGTAATTATTATACATTAAAATTAAAAAAACTATGTATGATACGTCATTTGTATAAGAATAACGTACTGGAAAATAATAAAGTTAAGTTTATTTTGCATAGTTCACGTGTACCTTTCATTAGATCTTGTTTATATTTAATTTATAGGTTTAACAAGCTATGCATTTTTTCCGAATAAATATAAGTATAAACAATATAAATTTTTTTTTGTTCAATTGCATAAATTATTAAGTGGCAGGATATTCAGAATTGAAAATTATTAAATCAAAATCAGATGTTTTTTGAAATTTAAATATATATGTTAGCAAATAAAGACTAATATATGCATGTGTATCGGAGAAGAAGGAATATAGTAAAATTACAATAGAAACATTTATTTATAGAATTCGTTCGAGAGATACAACGAAACTTTGATATCCTAGAATTTATTACCTACTCCAAACGGCGGAGTGAGGTATAATCCGCGCAAACTGATTAATTTCTTGCCCGAGTCGTCGACTCGATTCTCACACTCGGTTCTGATCGTGAATTTCATCCTGCGCGAATTATATAATAAGTGCACACGAGACACAGATAGGTGGACGGCGATATGTGAAAATTACCAGGAACAAACTGACGCAAAAGCGATCTCGTCCGGATACTCGAGTGGTTATTCCAGGCAACTTCAAATGTCCCGTCTTTAGACTTTAGATGATGCTTTGATCAAGGATACTGCCGGCTGCGTTTTAACGATAGATCGCAGGCCAGCATATAATGCGTCGAAAAACACGTACGTTATCAATTATGTTCTCATCGATATTTGTCACTGCGAGCAACATCTTTAGAATATATGTGACACTTGATCTGACCTCCATAACTCCGAGTTTCGTTGTGAGAAATTTGTGCAAAGCTAGAATAGTTATTGCTGTATAAAATATGAGTAGCTTTAATATTTTACTTTGATATGTGTAAGTATGAGTTTTGACGTTAACAAGTCTGGAAATAGATTTGTTTATTGGCATATAATTTTAATAACTTGGAATTACTGCAATTTAAGAACTTTGGATAATTTTATAGTTTTCAAATAACAGTTAAAAAGATAATGTTAGTGTGTTGATATCTCATTACATTCATTAATTATAGACACATATTTTAAATTATATTTTTGAAATAATAAAATAAGAAATATTCAGAGAGATCTTTAACAGAATATTTAAAAAAATTTATTAACTTTAAAAAGATCTAATTATAGAATTACACTTATCCTTTGATATATGCGGTTTTTATAAA
The DNA here is from genome assembly GCF_016802725.1 of Solenopsis invicta. NCBI lineage: Eukaryota > Metazoa > Arthropoda > Insecta > Hymenoptera > Formicidae > Solenopsis > Solenopsis invicta. Next base: position 8,050,605 of record NC_052674.1, on the reverse strand, counting down.
TCTATAAATAATTCTTCCGTTTATGTGATACTGTTTTTATGCCGTTTCAGTTTCACGCGATCTTTTTAGACATCAGAAAATGTAACTTTTACGATATTTATTGAAATTATTTCAGATCAGAGAGTCTTTATTTGATTGTATCTATTACATCGACTGATTACTTCAGAGTACAGTACTGACAGTTATAAGATAGAAAATTTTAAATTATTTTTCTTAATTTTTAATATTGTTATTTTTATGCAAATATGTAAAATGAATATTTTTACAATTCACATAGATTTTTTTCTCTTGCACATTTTTTTTCATATTGGCAAACTCCATTTACGCGAACTCCATTCTCAATCACGTAAAAAAGACCACGTAGAACGGATGCTCTGCGTAAATCAAAGGACCAATACATACATATGTGCAGTTCAGAAATAAAAATGCGTTATTTTAAACGAAACCATTTAATTCTTTTCGTGTAAAAATATAAATTCTTTAACCTAACGTAATGCAATCAATCTGGACAAAATCAGGCTTCGGACAATAAACTATAACAAATAAAAAAGTTTACAAATGCAAAGAAAAGATTTCAGAATTTTGTTAATTATGAGCGTCACGTATGCTGCTCGCAGGAACACGACATCGATTCTTCCTTCTACAAACATCCGCTTTGTAGAGCACGTGTTTTCGTCGGTGCAATGAGGGGAAGGAAGACGTTCAAAGGTATACAGCCGGGGTTCACAGTTTCACACACATATTACGATCGTTTCCAAGAGAGGAAGACATCGAAGTTTAGAAACAGTCTCGTGCATCAGTAAAATGACGCTTTATCTTCACGCGAATATTGGATGGCGCATCGCTTATCGTTTAGATATTTACATGATCGTGAAGATATTTGCAGCAAGATAGCGTAGATCTTAAAGTAATGACCAGCCTGTTAACGATTCGCTAGAATTTTATCAAGTAGAAAAGTCTGTTTGCGTATTACGGGTAATTAATGGCGACGAACAGATCAGAACTAAATGTTGCAATTTGTGATTCTATCGTGTTTACAAATAGTGTCGCTATATGTATATCGAAGAAGCATGGTTGAGGTTCACACTGGAAAACGAATTATTTCTACACACATTTTCCGCTATTATTAACATTTGATTTTTCTAAATGCAAAAAGATTACTGCCACTTACGTTGAACGTTTGATATTTTTATGATTATTTATAGACAACGCATAACTTCCGATTACTTTTTAATATAACGTGAGAATGTTACCTTCCTTTAAATAAAGCGTAATCGATATATCCGCTGTCCGTCGCCTTTGTGAAACAGGTATCGAGGTAGGTTTATTTTGAGCCTTTGCAAATGTCGACGTTCAATTGAGCTTTCGCACGAGGTTCGAAGAACTTTTGCGAGCATAGAGATCATAGTGAACGAGATAATCAAATTTTCTCCTTTAATCCGCGCTCTTGGTGCGACCGGTTGTCTTCCGGCCATGCCCATCTGTGCGGAATGGTCGTGCTGGCATAAGATTAATTCGCGTGTCGTCGGGCAGTGCGTACAGCCGATCGATCAGACTTCCGTGACCCTTTGCACGGAGTTAATATCCAGAGCACAGTTACCGATCGTGTCGGGCGAGTCTGGAAGATATTCCTCGAGCGGCGTAATCCCCGCCGTTCTCAGCTCGTCCCTCACGCGCTCCACCTGATTTAATATTGTTAATATTAATGTCATCGTAAAAATATTAATGCCATCGTAAAAGATATAATGCCGTACTACCTTACAGAATTATCATGCTATTTATAAGAAGAAGGGAACTTTTCCTACTTAGAAAAATGATTTAATGAGATATTCTTTTGTCTCATTTTTTTTTATGCTTATGAATTGCTCGTGAATCGCGAACAAAATAATAATAATGATCGTTGAGTAACGAAAATTTGTTATTACCACTTTTCACGCTTGTTAAATATTAAAGGGCGACAATTTATGAGCACGAGGAAAGCTATATAGTTGCGCGCAGTCGTGTAATGTAGCGAGACTAGCAATACGCATTACTACGGTAGAAATATGACGGTATTAAGGTCCGCCGTAGGGTATGTGTACGTACAACCGCACCTTAGACCTTAATCGACTCTAACCTGTGTGAGGACCCGCAGTAAATTCAAGCCGGCGACTTTCTTTAGGTCGAGCACGTTCCACTTGCCACTCCGAAGAAGTTCAGCGAATAGTTCGGGATACTTCGAGACATCTTCGAGACCACGAGGAGTTCTACGGAGAGAGGAAGTAGTTTCACACGCAATTAGAAACGCGATTTTCATTTTTTATTCACTGCGAAGAAAATCAGGATAAAATAATTTACTGAAGATTAATTTGTCAAAGCAAAGGATCGAGCTTTCTGCGATAGTTGACGTTGTAGGGATTGTGGATAATTGAATTTCAGCTTAAGTTACTGAAGCAATATCGTACATGCAAATTGTATGAGGATCAAGGCATGGTTCCCGATACATATTTTCAAAGGTATCATTAAGTTTCACGTTGAGCTATCTCGTTTTCAACGTACTTGTTGATGCCGTCGAAATCTCCGCCGACTCCGATATGGTCCACGCCAATCAGGTTTCTAATGTAGTATATGTGCTCGGCCACGTCCGAGACGCTGGCCTGAGGTCCGCATTTCACGAAATAATTGTAAAACGTGACCATTACCAATCCACCGTTATCAGCCTGGAAACAAGCACGTGAGAATGGAGCGCGTAATTCTAGTAGTTGTGCAATTTGAACGTGCCTCGCACCGTCACGCCGGGAATTTCAAGCCAGCTCAATGAGAGGTGTAACACGTAATTTTCCGCTGGCGCACTGGGAAAACTGTATCCTAGCCGCGCCTTTGCTTCGAAAACGAAACGTACAACCCCCGGGGCGACAGAAGAATCGATAGAATCGACGAGCGGCGGAAAGGGAGACCTCGTTATCGCGGTACCACATTCACCGTCGACTCGGTGCCGTTAATTTTCGACCTTGATAATTTGCCTCTTAACGAGCTGGAGTGAACCGGGCGTTCCTTAATAGAGCACAAAACTCAACAATAGAACGGAATCGCTGCCGGTAAATGTTTCGCGCTATTGAACTCCGACCGCTGCCCCAGGATAATTATCTGCCCTCTGAAAGATCGGAGAAGACAGACGAAAAAAAAAAGGGGCCTTTATCTTCGACACATCGCGTTGCTCTTTCGTATCGCCAATTGTCTATTTTCGCGTTTACGAAGTGCGAATTTTGCCGCAAGAATGTCGTTTAGCCCGCATCGGTTGTTCTTATACAATTATCAATGTTGTAATTATTGCACAAAATATTTTGTACAAAAGGAAATGTCATAAAAGAATTTTTACATAATTTTGTTTAAACTCTTGAATTATATCGTTATTAAAAAAAGTATTTTTTTTATCTTCAAGGATAGTTTATTAACGAAAAATAAGATTTAATTAATAATGTTAAATGCATTTTACAGATTGTAAAACTTTTTGTGTACTTACCAGTTGCTTAAGAATATCGTCGGGCACATTTCTGGAGGAATTACAAATAGCGAACGCAGAGGAGTGTGAAAAAATGAGCGGTGCTTTGCTGACTCTTAGAGCAGCTCTCATAGTCGCCCTCGCTGTGTGGCTGAGGTCTATCAGCATTCCGAGCCTATTCATTTCTTTAACTACTGTCTCGCCGAATGCTGTCAGGCCTCCGCCTAAAAGATATTGATGTCGGCATTATTTATACTTCTACAGAATTAAAAAAGACATAAATCCTTGATTATGAAGATTAAGTAACATATATACATAGAAAAATCTCAGAAAAAATATAAATGGAAATATTTTACTTAAAAATTTTTACTGTAGTTTAATTTTTTAACTACTTGTGTATCTATGAATCTTTACGAAATTATAAGTTAGCAAGTTTTAGTTCTGCTCATTCTGAAGAAGATGCTTATTCCAAACTTGCATCTAATTTACCATCTTCATCGTCGTCTTCCACCGACGAACTTCTCGCCCATGGTGTGTTGCAGGTGTGTGTCAGTGTAAGGTACCGTACACCCAGTTGGTAAAGTGTTCTTAAAACGGCTAAACTACTTCCTAGACTATGCCCACCCTCCACTCCAATCAGGGAAGCTATTCTGCCCCTCCCGTGAGCTTCCAAAATCTCTAAAAGTCAGAAATATAGTTGAATAAAATTCGCGCTCTGTCGATCGCGGGATATTATTCTTGAGCATTTTACATATCGCACGGTGAGCTGTACTTACCCGTCGACGATGCAGCGAACTGCATGTGCTGAGAGTATTTTTCTATGAGCCTCTTAATGAGGTCCACCTGTTCCAGAGTCAACTGGACCGCGTTAAGATGCTGAGATTCGCACGGCACGTAAGCGGCCCAAAACTAGAATACGAATCATTAAATATAATTGTCGGAAAAGATTGCGTAGATAGTTTAGAGCAACCATAGTTCTTTCGTATATTTAAAAAGAAACGGTGAGAAAAAATTCCGAGAAAAACGTAGAAAATATGGCATAAAAGAAAGTTTTAAGGAAATATTTTATTCCCTTAAAAAAAAAGTATTTTTAGTTAAAATATAAATACATATTTTAATTTACAATTGTATCACAAAAAATTACAAATTAATTAAAAAATGAAGAAAATATCTTGGCATTATAATAATTCATTATCATACATGTAATGTTAAAATATGCAAAAAGAAATGTTTCGGTCACAGTTATGCAATATCTTCCCTTTACAGGAAAAGAAATGCAAGTTGCTGGAATGCACAATGTTGTTTGCGCTTGAAAAAATTGTTTTATCTTTCGAATTCTTATCTCGCAGAACTTTTCGCGTAATTGTTACATTTTATTAGAATTATATTCTCTTCTCATTATTCTCGTGTAGCATATATACCAGGACAAATATATTTTCATATACAATTTTATTTTAAATTTTATTAGCGAAACAAGTAAAAAGATTCAACGCGAGATTATTATATAGTTATTTATTATTCTTAGTGCGCGCAACAACTATTTCCTTTTAGATCACTACAATTTCTACAATATATGTGTGCGTGCAAGCATGATACCCGCTTAATGCTCGCATCATTCAGACCTAACGAGCTCCTGAGTGCTCGCATGCGACGATAATCGATGCATTCAATCCGTCACGCTCATAATATCGCCGACACCTGAAACTCGCCTAGTCATCTCTAGTATGGTTTCCGCGAAACGTCCGAGCCTAGATTGCTTATTACATTGCATAATAACGTAGCTTTATTCTGGAAAACGTGGTTTTTGCGCGGTCAGTTATTAAATTAATATTTATAAAAGTACTAAAAATGTACTAAGAATATACACATTTTACATTAAACATATAAGAAGCTCAATAGTCAATTTTAATTATGAAAACTGCGGACAAAGATGTAGAAATATTATTTTAGTCAGAGGTTTCCTTCTAAGGAATGCTGATTCCAAGCATTTGATTGTTGAAGAAATTATATTAATAAGATCGTTATATTATTTTATTTTGACATCTCCTTCGATACGCGACTTTGTAATACGCCTTGCAATTACCTGACCGCCGACCATGCCTTGCCGCAGTCTGACGAGATCGGTCTGACTCCAAGCGCTTTTGCTCCAGGGCGCGACTTGACGCAGATCTCTGTCAAAATCGAATTCCGCCAACTGGTTATGGAGGAAATTGCGGATGTTCCACGGTAGGTCATTGTGGCCGTCGATCAAAGGCACCTCAGAAAGAACCTGTCGAACGGTTTCCAATCGCTCACGCGGCGACGTCAGGAGCGCGAGCTCCCCATCCGCTGGACGTGGCCCGACTCTACCCACCCAGGTGCCAATCGACAGTATAATCACGCTTACTGTCCATACACCACTCTGGCCGCCACTCTGCAATAAAATACAGCGGATAACGTGACAGATAATCTTCCATATTTCGATTGTATTTAGAAGATAAATCGATAGCTAAACGCTTGTGTTCAAATTAAATAAACGATATGAATAAATTTTTTTCATTGACAAGTGAAATGTGCGTAATTTTTCAGTAATAATTAGAATGCAATTAATTAGAAATGTAAATGTTAATTAGAAGATATGGCAAAATAATATATATTAATTACAATAATATTATAAATATTACCTTTTTATTAATTTTTGAACTATTATACAGCATTCGCTTTGGGCATTACGCAAAAATAAACTTTTATTCAAATGTGGACGCTGTATATATGACCACATACTCAACAGTCAAAGAGAGTTTTTTTTTTTCTGGGCAATTTGTCAGATAAATTGTTCAGCAGAAAAACGAATGACTTGAAAACGTGTGTGACATAAAACGATTTAATACTATGCCGTGAAAGTTTCTTTGATACATGCATTTAGCACAGCATACGAGAGTAACGTATTGTCCCCGCGGGATTATCTCGTGTAATGAAGATAGACCGAAAGGGAAACAACACGAAGTAACAACAGTCGTGTATACAGTACGCCTGTTGTTTCCGCACCTTTGAAGCCGATGACCTCAGAAATGACTAGTATTTTCTCGAAAGAGATGTGTGGCTTTGACAGAGATTATAAATTATTAAGACCTGCTCATCCAAGCGATGTTGGTGGACGTTTGCCTGTCGCCGAGATTTGAAATTCACGGAAACGAAACAGTGAATTATTTCTCGAGCTAGGCATCAAAGGTATCGCTGCTCACTTTCCAAGGTTCTCTCCTTTGCCAGCAAGGCAGCTTGCAAATATGGAGGAAAATCGTACACGATGGCCGGGGTTTAATCTTCGCCGCGAATAATCTGTAGTAGGGCGTACCATGGTACTTTCCCATACGTTATATGATTATATGAAAGAGTCATGTAGATGAAGCATATCCCTTTGTTCCCTGCATTATTCTGTTTACGAGATTGTTGAGCGAAGGAGGAAATACGTTCGCCCGCCAGCGTAAATTCCTTGGAAGAGTGATTGATGGGTTTTTTTTCTTCTCAACGATGATTGATTATGGATAAAGCTTATTTATCATGCATCATTTACATCAAGGATTTGCATTTTTAATTCGCCGCGCAAGTATTATAACACTCATTTCTGATGAAATAGTCATTTAACTGAATGAAATCCGTCAATCTTTAACGAAAATAAACATAAGCTCCTTTGCTCATCTCTGCTTTTATATTTTTGGGTTTTACGCGACAAGATCGAATGACGGGCTCGAATCAAAGGCACATGTATAAAAGGTTCAATCGTACCGGAAAATATCCGCTGCGAGAGCCGGGAGATTCGTGTACAAGAGGGATTAGCTCAGCTCGGTGCTACAAACCATGTACAAAAGAACGAGAATTACTTGAGTGCTGAGCAATGTCGTTTAACTGTATCCACTGCCCGACCAAACGACGACCCGCACTACTCGTTGACCGCGGGAATGCGGTCTGTTCATACTCGGCTGGCCATACACGTCGCTTTCTGCACCGGCTGAGCTCTGAGAGAGCCTCGGCGTTGTTTGAACTTCCGGCGGTCTTACGGAAATATTTGCGTGAAGCTAACTTTAGTTGGCAATAATCATTACGGAATTTGTGATTCATCACACCATATTTTCATAGTATTTTGCGACGTTCGTATATATATATATATATATATGTTGGGTTTCATTTCAATTAAGCGCAGACAATTTTCAAAAATAATAATACAATGTCTCGCAAAAAATTAAAATTAAATTTTCATTGTTGTTTTATAGAAAACTTCAACATCTACATAGATTGAAAAGTTACACGTGCAAATTAGAGAGAAATAATTTATTACGAAGAAAACATGTTTCAATTTTTTTTTATTAAAAATGTTTTTCTTACGAAAAGATAGTTTCAGAATTTTAGTTTTGCTATGATACATAACTTCGTTTACAAATCAATCGAGTGTCCATATAAAAAAATAATATAATGTGCGTATCAAAATAAAGTAAGTTAAAATAGAGTAGGCCAAAATAAGATATAAATTTACTATGACCTACCGCCTGATGATTAATGAACAGAAAATGATTTAGTGACATGTGAACGATATTGTTGAAATCCTACACCGCCGCCGCGCTGGTCCAAACGACGATTATACGATCGTTCGCTTCTATAGACGACTGATATTGAACCGAATCTATTCAGTCGCGTTGCTGAATAGTAACGTTACATTCGTCGCACGTGTCACGCTTAGCTTTCACATTAACTACGAGTCGATATTGCTTTCATCCGTCTTTGAAATAAATTTCCATAATCTCGCGTACGATCTGTATTCTACGAAAAATAATTCATATAAGTAATTTCATTCGGCCATCACTGTTTAGATTAAAATCTCAATTAGCGTATGTTTCAAAGTACAGTAGTCAAGATTAAAAATATAATAAAATATAGATTTTTAGAACTATTTAAATCATTAAAAAAAATTTAGATTATTTTATTTCTTCTAGAAGTGTATGTTTTATTTTTATAATAATGTAGAAGCATTTAAAAAGATGAAAATATATGATTGATACAAATGCAATATCGCATGGCTCACTGGCACAGCAATTCAAGAGGAAGTACCATCATCGAAATTTCGCAGTACTTGCTACAATTGCTTTCAGAAACTAGAAAAAACATCTTGTGCATGTGAGTAGTTTGCAATCTATCGTTAATTTCCTTGAGTATGGAAGCGGAAGTGCAGAAGAAAGTTTGGAAAAGATGCAGAAGTAGCGGAGAAAGACTTGAATTGGCTTGCATCCAAATGTCAACTGTAATAAAGGACCATATTAAAAGAGTATGGTCGAGGCGAGCCATCCGTTGAATATGCTGAGTGGATGCGTGCATTGATGTTTTCAAAGATTTAATCTATGAAGTTATTTACTAGGTCGAGCGGTATCGTTTATTTCTGTGGCGTCACAAATCGCTGAATATTGCTTAAAGAAAGTAGTATTTTATTATTTTAAATGAATTGTGTCATTTTGATATTATGTGTCGGGAATATTCTTGGAAAAAAAAAAATACTGATAAATTATTTTAATAAACTGATTATTATTTCAGTAACTGACATTTCATCAGTTAATTGTTTATTGAAACATTTTTTCTCAAGCGCAGAGAAATAGAATACAGAATAGAGATAAATACGCCTATTTTAGATAAGTATGTCTATTAACTAATTTCACAGAGTTGAATAATTACTTAATTATTTCTACTCGATTAGTATTTTGATAGGAAAAATTGTTTTAAAAATTCGCTTTACCGCACACGTTTCGCTATTTCGTATGAATGGATAATCGGATCCTATCTGGCCCACCGAATGAGGGGCCGCAAAGGATTAAATTGGGTGGTCGATTCGATATTCCGTGCTCGTAGGTGGAGCCGCGATATTGCTCGTTTCATAATTAACGCGTCAATTTGGCGATCGACACCGTTTGGCCATAAAAAAGCGACGTGCCGTAGTCGATTTAAGTCGCGACCCGAATTCTAATAGCCTCTCTCTGGCGTAAAAGTCTCTGTTCTCTCCAATGCACACTCGTGTCCACGCATGAATTTCTTGGAACAATTGCCGTAACGTACGATATGATATTGAGAATGTGGTTCAGTTTACGCGAGTAGTATCCGTGTACAACGTCGTAGAACGTCGTACGTTATGAACGGGGAACGTCGTTACATTCGTTATTCAAGTGCTTCAACTACATGGGCGAGCTTCAAAAGGGGTCATGCGAGGCAAACTGGGTTTCGCGGCACTTTTAAGTTTCACCGGGAATATCCTGCGAGCAAGCGAGTGAGGGAGAGAAGCGAGGGAAAAATTACTTTGTAGCTTCGCTTCCCCGGGGACATCGTAACGTTTGAAATTGCACGGCGGCGGCGCACGAGTTCTCTCTCTCTCTCTCTCTCTCTTTCTCTGTGTCTCTGTTTCTCCTTTTATTTCTTTGCTCCCCTCCCTCACTGTAGGTGAACTCAAAAAAATTCTAAAAAAACAATCGGAGACTCTCGATCTTCCCACAAGCAGCTTCGCTGGAACCATTTCGCCGGGACTCGCTGCTGGAAAGAAAAATTACTTCGAGATGTTCTTCCAAAGACGTCGTTCCGCCCGAACGGCGGCATGCATTTTAACGCGTTGAGAATTTATACGGCACGGAAGAAACGAAAATTTGCAAAATTTCTGCCATATGTCTCCCTTATAGAATTATGTATTACGTTTATGCGAAGCTAGGTTCCATTTAGCGAAAGTATTTTTAAAAATACACGCCTTTTATACGCGCGATGCGTACAGCAACGCACGAGACGTATGTACATTAAATAACGAGTATCTCGGTAACGGTTTGCAGAGATCTTTTTCTTCTGGATGTTATTTGATTTTTTTTTCAGATTTTTCAATCACGATCTTTTAGATAGAGCGGGTGCATGTAAGTGGAAATTCAGGGGCAAATGCGCGAACACAAGGCAAGTGAATCGGAAATTCCACGGTCGCAATTCATGTTACGTGACTGAGCGCAATATTTCATGGAAATTTCTCTAGGGATAGGAGCGAGGTGAAGATGGCGGCCAATGGTCAGAGAAATCATTCGTATGCTCTTGGAGTGTTGCGAATCTCGGCAGAGAACGTCAGCGATTAGGTGTAAAAATTTTGTCAAGTACATGAAGCGATGAAAGTTCACCTTTAAAAGTTGTCGTTATCATATAGTCATCGCAGGAAGGAATTTCACTCTGTGTAGACACATAATTTCTTTATTAATAAATATTTAACGCTTATTAATATTTGTACTCAACCATTTATTTAATTTAATTTACCATGAGTACTCAATTCATTACTATCGCATATAAATTAGCGGATTTTTATCAACTTTACATTCTAATTCTACTGTTGTTTAATTATGAAAATTTGATATTTTAATTCAAATATATTTATATGACAATTTAAATAAATAAAAAGTTATGCGATGTCTTTTATATGCAGGCTCTGCTAGCCTTGTTACACTGTCAAAAATGCCGCCGGTGCATATTTTAGAGCACGACGCATCCTCGTCACAGTTGCAATTTTTCGACGCGTCCGAGCGAACGTAGCCAGCGTGATTTGCGACGGTCAGACATTACACATGTAAGCAAGGTGTGTCAGTGGCAATATTCACGTCAAAACTGCAACACTTGTCACGAGGATACGTCACGCTGATCTGTCACGCGGATGTTTTATGATTCCGATATGATAGAAAAATGTCAGTTTGGATGCAACCCCGCGAATAAATTACTCGACCATGCGCCCGTGATAATACGACGAAATCGGTGAGTGGATTTACGCGACTAACGGCGTGTATTTTCGTAGGAGGAGAGGAGAGGAGGAGAGAGAGGGACGATCTTTAGCTCCCTGGGAAAAAAGCGGATGCGATTTTCGCGCTACTCCTGTCGCCGAGGAAAATCGACGACCGGCGCAAATGGATGGGGTTCAGGCGCAATCCGGAAAAGCATCGGCCGCAGAAGCTACCGTGAAGCGCGATAGTCCTGCCGAGGAAACATCGAAACAAAAGGATGGAGGAATCCGCGTTCGCACGGAACTTCCCTTTATTCCGCTCCGCTTCCCTTTTTCACCTTCTTTTGCCGTGACGTGTTTTGATTCCCGGGTATGTGCGCCGAATTGCAGCTTCCTAGATTGCGGCGTTCGTAATCGATACGGCCGCTTCGGCGGACACTCTCTCCTCGACTCCGTAAATATTTCTCGTGCACTTCCGAGTTGGCGCAGTGCGCTCGTGTTTAAGTTAATTTTGCAGATCGCTCGTGTGATACGGAGTAAATTATGTATGAGACTTTCACATGCTGGAGATAGGAATCTGGCATGCAGGCAAAGAGATTTGGGGTAACTCTGGATATGACCCAGAAACAGACCAGAAACGTTATGAGAGCTTTTAATTTAAAAATCTCTCTTACTATTGTATTTTGTCATTTTTCGCATAACATTTACATTACCATACATATGAAGAAAATGTGTTATATTTATCATCAGTATAAATAATAACAATATGATACTTATTACTTAATATTATTAACTATAAATTATCTTATAATCTGCTTAAAGAAGAAATAAGAGATAAAATTGTATTAAATAATTCAACAAATTTTAATAATGTAATAACAAATAAATATAGTTCTATTTATTGCTAAAACATTTGTACTGTAATCTAAATTGAAAGATTCTTTAATTAAGGTTCTTTGCAAGTGCGATTAATTGTAATATTTGGATAAAATACCAGATCGCTGTATACCACAACTAATACAAAGCTTTTGAGCTAAATAATTCTGTCTAATTAGGTAGTTCATTGTTCATACCTGTATAGTAATTTTATATTATTGAAGGGTAGCCAGATATCAGCTTTTTACGAGAGATAATTTTTCGTAACTCGTGGAATATAACGCGATAGGCAAAGAGTGAAGTGACTAGAAGAGTGGGACACATGACTGAGAAACTGAAGGTAAAAAAAAAAGATAAAAGTGTCGCAAACTTCTCAGTCTCGAACCCGGGAACTTTGTTATTTCCCTGGCAGAGGATTCATACGTAGCGAGAACAGCGGGGGGTGCAAAGGGTGCAATTTGTGTGTGGGTGTAAAAGATGGTGGGCGCGACGTAGAAAAGGATCAGGCATTGGGGGCAAGATGGCTCAATGCGAGAACTTCGAGCATGAAACTTCGAGATTGGAAATATTTCGCGTTGCTATTTCTCCATTGTAGAGCTCGAACTCACGTTTTGCGTTCAATGGCTTCGTAAGAAACCGCGTAAATCAACAGATTGAAACTTTTTCGCTGATTGCGAGTATTGTTCGTTCCTTTCGTAATTTTCATGTATTACTTCGACATTGAAACACATATGTATAGCAATACCGTAGTTTTACGTTTAACAATTCCCTTGATTTTAATTAAAATACATTTTTATTGCAATGCAATAATTTAGTAACTATAGAAAAAATTTAATATTGATAACATTCTTTGATATATGTATGAAACGGTAAATGTTTCATTCGAAACAAGTACTTTTTCTTCAATATTAGTAAAACCTTTTGCTTAGATTATATTTTTATATTATTAGCGATATTTTTAATGTAAGTACAGTTCGCGCGCCTAAATACACATTTATTCATTTATTCTTAAATGCAAAAAAGAAATTTTAAATAAATAAAATATCCGCACTCGTAGAGATAGAAAGAGAAATACACACACACACACAGCAATTCTACTGCATTTTTTATGATATAATTAAACTAACAAAAGTTCACAGGAACTTCCACAATGAGGAATGTTAACAGCCTTACCTCACGGTTCAATATAGTCATGCGGTTACCGTGGGTTCGTCGGTGCAGGTTTTTTCTTTTGGCTGCGTCCTGCCGTAAGCTCCGGTTTAAACTAATCTCACTGCGTTTTACTGCGTGCTGCCACGCGCGATATGCACGCACAAAAGCATGATCATAAAAAGACGTAATCGTAAAAACTCCTTTCTCTTTGCTTCTCTTCTCTTTCTCTTTCTATCTAATTCCACCGCCTCCTCTCATATATATATATATATATATATATATATATAACATATATATATATATATATATATATATATATATATATATATAACACGTTCCTCGTGTTTTCTTTGCCTCGCGTCTCATGTGCACCTGCGCAATTTCTTCTTTTTTTGGTAATCCGATCTCATCTGCCGCTGCTAATTAGTCGGCTAACAAGTGTCTGCAGTTCGTTCATGGTCGGGACTGCATTACGTAGCGTAGATACGTACGTACGTACGTATGTTAACCGAACGATCGTTATAAACCCTATAGCGCTGGCTTTAATCGCTTCCCAGTCAAACGGTTACCAAATTACGACCACAAATTTATTCTCGTTTCGAAACGGTCGGTCGTTTCCATCCGATTTTTCTCCGTCCATTCTAGCAATCAGCAGCAACAGTCGATAATCGAACCTGTTTCGGCGCATTCACGTACGTTAATTATAATATTTTTAACGTTGCTCTGCTTGACATGAATAATAATTTGCTTTTTACACGTGATTGACTGGAAATTGACGTTAATTAAAACAAATCCACATTATGCGCGAGTATTGCGCATTGAAAGTAGATTAGAATGCGGTTTATTGACAGGAAGTCGATCTATTTTCCATAACGCGCGATGGCGGGCGCACACATACAAACACATTTCGCCGAGTTCTTTCAAATACGGTAGAATAAAATCTCTTTGTGTATTTTTGCGTGACGTCAAACGAGCTTTCGACTACACGCATGTTTCTTCGAACCGTTTTTTTTACCGATAAAAAACATCAAAATTCAAATCTGCTATCCACAACGATCGAATTCAATTTGCGTAGTGATACAGTTCCGTAATCAATATTCATACGGGCGCGATAAAATTCCGACTAAAAATGTCGATACAGCGTAGGTACTCTTTTACTTGAAATTCGCAAAAAAAATGCACGTTCTGATAGCGTGGCAAAATTCGCACGCAGAACGTTAATTCTGTGATACAACACTCGCTTGATATTTAACACTATTATGTCGCAGGAAGGGTAACGGATTGACGGCCTCGCAAACCACTTTGATACGGTACCGGAGTTGTGCGCGAGTTTCGAATCGATGGTGGTAAACCGCATCTTCGACGCACGAATCGCGCGATCTAAAGTTCGTCGAACGCCTGAGGTCTAAAGGGAACTTGATTTCCGATAAATTTGTGGCATACAGTAGAGACCAGGCAAAACAAGTGCGATACAATCCTTTCGGCAAACTTGCGTCGATCGATCGTTATTCGCATCGCTGGCGCTAAATGACGCTAAGCAAATCGCCTAAAGTTCGTCAATCTGAAAAGTTGTTAACCCAAAATTTATCAGACATTTATGGTAGTGATAAAACTGAAATATATTCAATGTATCAATTTTATCACTGCCATAAATATCTAGAATAATTGATAAAAACAATTCTATGTAACAAAGGCAATTTTGCTTTACATAGTCAGAAACTCTTCATTTTATTAAATGTTTTATCAAGCCATTATATTAAAGATAAAAGTGGACATATTTTTATGAACGTCAATAATATTTAAAAACGGAGATAGTAATATTTCTTTTCAATAATCTCGTTAGTTATTTAAATTTTCGCCCACGTTCGACCATATTTTAACCCACATGAGTAAATATTGCTCGAAAGATAAAACCGATCGAATTGACGTATATTGATATAAACAGAATTTTTAGTTTCACAGTCTTTTTTAAGGGTCTACGCGGAAACGTCTAACTCCACAAATGCCACGCGCATGAAGTACGAGGAACATGCTTCTTCGCGGCTAAAACGCCAAAACACAAAAATGTTTTGCTTACGAGAACAGTCGATTGCACTCGTGTAACGACTTTCTACAGTCGGATAGATTGAAATGTGAAAATAGCGCTGAGCTTTGTGTAGGCAAACAGGAAAACAAACCAACCGGGTATCGGAAAAGCATACGGTGCTTTCAAACGTGAAATATTGTTGCATGGATTCGCTCAGCACGAATTTGTGCACCCAATTTTAGTACTACTACTACCGGGGGATAGTTACCGAAAAGAAAAGAAGAATATTATTATTTTTATCGATTCATTTTATATTGGGATAGAAAGTTATTTATAGCGGCAGAGCAGCTTGGTAGCAAATCTCTCGTGATGCAGGTGTTCACCAAAAAATTCATATAGAAAAATTATCAAAGATTTATTTATATATTCATTTTATGTTCTTTCAATAAAAATATTTTATTGACAATTACATATAGCTACTCTGTACTGTGAGTTTAAATGTTTCATATATATGTCAGTTGATTAATAATATTTTAATCCTATCGATATCCCTCCTTCTTGTTATTTAGTAACTTTTAAAATATTTTGCCTTGTTTTTTTGTATTTCTCTGTATTTCCAATATCTAAGTTATTTATTTATAATCTAGCGATATATAATAGTATAACCGTGAATAGTTACAAAAATAACAGCACCAGTATTTTCAAGATATTCGTATAGAAACAACTGTTGTTCTTTTGTTACGCGTTAACGTAACAAATTTCGCTTATTGATATCAGAAAGCTGTATGCATTGTCAAGTATAACTCAATATTATCCGCACCGCAGGATATGCCGCAGCATTCGAGTAGTAGCTGCAAGGCCAGATACTCGTGGCGAAGTTATGCGCAGCATTTGCCCGCGAGGACATAACTCCGTGCGCAAAGTTGGCAGAGAACAGCGTTGGCGTCCCTTCCACGCTGGAATAACAAACCACCCATGTTACAACTGGGAAGCACCAGAGATAGATACTGAATTCGATTTAAGTCAAGCCTGTTAATTATTTACTTTCGTAAGAATTTTTAATTCGCGTACAGACAAAAGATTGCGAAATATACGGATAATGAATTATTTTTAGATATTTCTTATAAAAAAATTATTGAAAATTATTCAAAACAATATCCTTAAATTTTTTTAAATTTCATCTCTTATTACAAATTAATAATATAATAATAAATCGACAACGAGCGAGGAAAATGTAGATTTTTGTATAAATATAGTTCATATGTATGCATTTCTATATAAATAGATTTTATATTTCATTTTTATTTTATTGAAAAATAATTTTTCAATCACTTTTTATAAACGATATATTCAAATTCCATTTTTATGCCTTGTTAAAAATTATAAGAATACGGAAAGTTAGGAACAAATTTCTTAAATTCTTGAAGAAACGCTGTGTGATTATGAAGACATTAATGTTTTTTTTTGTTTTGCACAAAAATATTTTCTTTGACAGGAGATACGAGCATATTTCATGTTCCAGACCCACAATATTGCAGGAGATACATTGAAATATACGTTCATTTCGTAAATTCGAAGTCTCACTTCGCATAGAGCGTCTTCAAATTCTGAGCACGTGAAATACATCTGACGTAGAAAGAGACTATTCGTACAGGATTTGCCTGAATATTACGTCTATGCCTTAGCTTGCACCGCATGTACGTGCCCTCATACACGACGTCGAGCAGTCGAGCTTTACTGAAAATTGGTGAAAGTGCACGTGATAGATGTTGGGTTATATGTAATATTCTTAATGTCACAAAATTTTGAAAAAATTGATTTAATCAAAAAATTTAAATTTATAACTTTTTTTTCAATAAATATGCTAGAACTGGTAAATTATCAGTTTTCAGCAAAAATGTAACAATTAATAACAACTATAAAAAGTTGTTTTTTTTACTACAAAAATTCATGATTTCTTACAAATTACTCGTTAATTTGTAGCAAGAATTTAGTTCCAATTGCAAATAAGTTTATTAATTTTTTAGAAAAAAAAAAAAATAAATAGAGTTAAATTAAATAAACCTAATGTATTTATATACATTCTAATTACAATGAAATACTTAAATAATTTAAAGATTAAAGCATATAACATTTATTTAGAACAAATTTTATGAATATAATTTTATGAAAAGAGTTTTTACGTAAAATCTGAAACAACTATAAAGAAATCAATGCGCTTGATGTACATATATTGATGTAAAATTTTGCATCACATAGTGAAAAGATTAACAACTCAATCTTCATTCATATTACAAAGCGATGATGTAGTCGCAATTTGTGATTACACGTAATAAGCGAGAATTTCATATAAAAAATTACGTGCAACTCGAATTATCGATTAGGAGTTCGTGATATTGCATTCATGATTCGAACAGTTCGCAGAAAATTCATTGCGGACAGATTCAATAATCCAACTTGCGAAGAAGGATGTAATTAAACGCCTTTTAATCCGTCTATTCATTTATCCACAGAATTGCGCGATATGCAAAATTAGTAGTCGCTTGATCTCATCGTGCCTGATCAAATGACCAGATTGCCGATCTTCATTCGTTATCTTCCTTTCGACTCGTCAAAAAGAAATGCTGAACCGAACGCACAAGCGTTCGTTGTAACTTTCACATTCCACCAGCAAACAATATTACGTAAATGAAACAAACGAATCTTATGTAGGCACACAATTCGAACTACCGATTGCAAATCGATAGTTAAAAGAAAAAAAAAGCGTAGTTTGTTACTCGGAACGAGAAATAATGACGCACGTGTAACTCGTTTATTGGAAATTCTTACATTGCAGAGGTAAAAGTTTGTTCTCCCGTATTTCTTTTTCTGCTGACCATTGTTAGGTGAGGTACATATGGCATGCTTCTCGCTGCTGTAACAACCGTTTTTAATGAACCGTACTTGTAATCCTTGCGGCAACGATAGAAACACAATAGAAGGGACTGGATGCGATGCAATCTAGTGAGTTCAATGCGCCGTTTTTGCAATCGTATTGTATTATATTTACTGCATTATTTGCACAAAGTTTGAACGTGTTGTAGATAATTATAAAAATAAAATTTAAACTTGCCCTATTTTATCGTAATGACAGCAGTAGCTTCAGTTAGATAACATAGTTAATAAAGAAAAATTTAATTCCAAGTTTTTATGGAGTTCTCATTAATCAAGTAATTTATTCCATATTACGTAGCTCATTAACGTTATTTTAAGAAGATTTTAACGTTACTTCAGCGGAACAAGAGGAAATCTTAGAAAGTCCAATTCTTAAGATTCTTTCGTAATAACATGCAAAGGATATTATAAAATAGAACTGTGTAAATAATAATGCAATAACTAAAAGAGTGTTTTTACGAGATAAATAATATCGCAAAATTATTATTGATATATAAGCATTTATAAAAAAATTATTTTTACTGTAAAATTAGTTTTTATGTATAAGTAATTTTTATATATATAATTAAAAAAAAATACAAATCGCTTCTTTCTTTCTCTATCTGTTTGCCTTTATTTATTTATTTATTTATTTATCTCTTTCAATTCTGATTGGAAAATTTAATATTTAGAGACATCTTCTTCTATTGTAAAAAATTTGTTAATATTCCGTTTGTAAATTAATGATTTCTACTGCTCTCAGGACAACTCTTCCACGACAATTATCCACGAAATCACTTGTCAACTAGGGACATACCGCCGAAGTGTCGCTCATTATCGGGACTGTTCTTTTCATCACTAAAGCCTGATCTACAATATGCTTTTTGCTTCCTATTTCTTGCTTTTTGCCTCTTGCTTTCTTGTCTCTTCGCGCACTGTTTTACCGACAATCGTGTTTTTTGTCACGTGTTTCTTGTCTTTTCTGAAGTTCGTCAAATTTTATCTCGGACAACAAAGACAAAGAAACATGTTGGTTAGGTTAAATACGACCACGGTATCGTGGTGAATCGAACATAGTCTGATAAAAAATATGTCTGATAAAGAAAATAAAGCTGAGATACAAGTAAACGAAGCATTTGGCGAATTGTTTGCTAATTTTGTGCAGAAAAATCTTTGCCTTTTGTGCATGACGATGTCTCTCGGCTTCGTGTGACAAAAATACACAAAGCAAGGAAACAAAAAGCAAAAAGGACAAGACAAAACGCAAAGAGCACATTGTAGATCAGGCTTAAAACGTACGTGGCGTTTCACGGGGCTGTTGACCACTTTCAGCCATTCGGCGCACGCCATCGTCTCTAATTACACATCGCTCTTGTCGAGTACTTCTCATTATCGAGCACAACATAGTCTCACCGCGTCTCCCTGGAAGTATTCCGCAGTTACGGTGAATCGATTTTCTTCCGCGTTCCAGGCTTTGCTCGGGCCGAATTAAGTGCCAGCACTTAATTATTTAATAGCCGGCGGCAAAATGCGATCGAGAAGGGAATCGGGAACGTGACGATTAACAGCTGCCGTGCCGAGCCTCGCGAATCGTGCGCTTATGATAATGAAGCCCGGGTATCTGCGATAATGGCATTTTCGAGTTCCTGCGTGTCTGAAAGCGATTTGGCGAGACGGAAGAAAATCGTTTTTACGAAAAATTCTCTACTGATAGATTAAAAACACAAGAATTTAATATTTTCGAACTCTAAAATTGAAAAATGATTGAAAATAGTTTCGAAATTTGCAGATGAAACAATTCTGAAATCCTGAATAAAATAGAATAAAGTTTTCTGAGTTTGCTTGTGTTTTTTTTTATACTTAAATGTTTAAAAAAAATGGAATGTATTCGTCACATACAATTCAAAATTCAAATATTATTGCTCGAGTATTTTATTGTTACGTTTATTGTTAGAGATACCTTTTGCTTTTATAAACTCGCAAATTTTTTTTTAAATTGATTTTGCTTTTAACACTGCGGAACGTTTAAAAACAATCTATTTTTTTAAATATACGTTGTCATGTGATATTTAATTGCATTGCAAATAGTTGTTTATTTAAATAATGTGATTGTAAAGAGATTTTTGTATTTTGGATAATAACACATTTGAATTCTTTCTATTTCGTTATGTTCATAAGTTATTAAAGAATTTATGGAGATTTGTCAAGGTACGTAAATTATCAGGTTTACAGCACCCTGGAGGATTCTGTATAACATGATCACAGGGTACAACGGAAACACCTTAAAGTGTCCGCCCTAATAATAATTCCGCGAGAAAAACTGAGTGGAAGAAAAGGGGAAACATTTCGCGAAAGTTAGACACTCGTAACAAGGATGTGAAAAAACGGCTGAGGGAAGAGTGGGTTGGAGAGGAAGGTTAGTGAGAAGGAAGAGGAGCCACGAAACTTTTAAACGGGTCAGGAGGTCTTGTTCAAAAAGTCGTTCGCGAAAGCTACGCCCGCAAGCGTGATATCGCAAGAAAACTCCCCTTTCCACCCCTCCCGGTCACTCAGATAAAAAAAGGTCTGCGGAAACTTCAATAACCCATGCCATGCCGGCGTTTCCCAATATTTAAACAACGTTCCCGTCGCCGCGATATTGTCTCGCATGAATGGACACCTCGCAGGAATTGATGTCGCTGTAATAGCTTTCTTGTTCCACGACCGGGTTCGAAATCAGTCTCAATCTCGTCGACGATGTCACATTTTTTCTACATGCATCTTTTCACGTCTCGCCGGTTACATTATATAGCCGCCCGAGATAGGAAGTATCGATCGCTATTTTAATACTGTCGCTTAGATTGTATCAGAAATATTGCGACTTTTCCTGCAAACGCCAAACAATCATGTTCACTAGATTTACTTCTAGCTTATTAAAATTTTACAAACATGTAGCAAAAAATAACTTGTGTTTGTAATACGTTGGATCAGTTAATCATTATTTAAAATAACATTTATTTTTTCTTCATCGCATCGTCGAAAGTATTATAAGTCTTCTGCGGATTTTCTGACGAAGCTCGTTGAAAGGAGACTCGAAGTTTTAAAGAAGTATCGGACCTCGTCCCTGCTTATTATAAAGTTTCTTCAGAAGTACGAGAAAAAGAATAAAAATTGATACATGGTTTTAAATCATTCGCATATATAATACATAAATTTATTCTACTTTTCCGAAAAGAAAAGCGCAAGTCTTCTTTCTTTTTTATTCAATTAGTTTCTATGTAATTTTTAAATGCTCCTAAATAATATTTAATTAATTTGTAAATGAAACTTTGAGAAATTATTATATAAGGTACTTGCAATAATAAAAATACGATTAATGTTATATCTATCAATATCAAATAATTAAATTTCTCAAATTGAAAGATAGCGTAAACCCAGTCATGTGAGAAGTTTAATATTGCAAGAATACCCGAGAGTCACGTTTCTCTTTGTTTGCGAGAAAGGCGAAAGTGCGAGCAGCTATCGCGATACATGTAATACACGAATGTATTAGTATATCGAAATACTAACCGATGAATCGATTGCATTCCTGGTAAACCAAATTATAAATTGTGTCGAGTACATCGGTAACAGTATTCGACAACTTTGTTACGAAGTTTTACCCAAGAGTCTTTCTTTAGATACATACACCGCATATACATACATATATTCTTGACACGTACATTCTGGTTTCCATTATTTGCCGACGACTTTTCTGAAATTCTCAATCCCGATTCTGATTTACAATTCTTCGTTTTTCGTCTAGTGCCACACAGTCGTCATACATATTTAATCGATTCGTGACCGTTCGCTGGATAAAATTGTTCTTTCCCGTCTTGCTCTTGCTGCTACATTGAGGCTGGTTATAAGAGACCAAGAGACGTCCCTTTACTTCGCCTTTATGTCCCCTCCTGAGAATGAGCGTGGGCGAGAATCGCGCGGTATACCTTCAATTCGTAATCAAGCTGAAGTTCAGCTTCCATACTCGCGACGATGCTTTCTTCGGGATGAAAGGCACCATGTCTCTTGTGCAAGATAGAAAGTTCAGGACAGACGTCTCGTCTGAACCAGAAGATTCTCGCTCTACTACTTCCACGGTTATTGTGGAACGGGTAAGAGAAGTGTGAGGCTTAAGGTTTACATGACACGGCATTGTTATTTGATCCAAGTTTGTGCGAGCGAAATAATAGGAACAGAAATCAAAGTGTCAATATGTTTTCTTAATATAATTTGTTAAACTTCATAATGCATATGGATTGTATATAAATACATTATGTAAAAATGAACAAATTGTTAAAATGCTTATTCTTGTAAAAAAATTATGATCATACAATTGTTAAAAGCACATTCAGAAGAGAAATACAATTTTAATTGTAAAAATAAAAAAATCAAGTTTTAAAATATTCTTCAATTTACTTCTTGAAACAGTTAAAAATTTTCATACAAGAATATTATATGTTGATTTAAACATTTATTGTTACTTAAAATTGAAAATGACAAGATTTTTTAAAGCTTAAAATTTTGGAGATTGGATTTTAGTATTCAAGGTTTACAAAACGTTAAGTATTTTAATGCCAAGCGCTGTATTATATTTTGAAATAATATTAGAATATTTAATAGTATTAAAACCTGGCAATATTAAAAATCTTACTAATCACTCGAATGCCATTGGGTTTTAATTTTTTAGAAATCTAATTAAAGTTTAAAGAACTGACAATGCTAATGAACCAAACAAGACTGTCATTAATATCTTATAACGAATCTTCGGCAGACGCGTTTTCTTTACTAACACTTTACGTACAGCATGTTACCTACAAAATATATAAGGTGAAGAAAAGTATCATTTATCAGGTAGAGTACGTCGATTTAAGCGTCCGGTTTAACAGCGCAGTTTTGTATCGCGCTCTCAGGAATAGGAGGACGTAGGTAATCCTTTTTAGTGCGCTTCTCTCTGTGCTAAGTATCGAGATCCTTTAAAAGAAGCACTTTTTTTCCTCTGGCTGCACCACTTGGAAAAAATAATTCTCTTAAAGATCAGCCACTTCCATAAATCTCGACGTATACCCGCGCATACTCTCTCAAATTTTAATGAAAAGCAAGAAAGATTGAGTGTTAATAAAAAAAGAAAACAAATAACGATGAGCAAAAATGCAGGCAATGTAAATTTAATAATATTTACAACCATTTTGCATGAAATTTTATTTGCTATTTATTATCTACTAAAATTGAATAATTGATTACATTAGAAATAATAATAATAAATTCTAACAAAGTTAAATCATGATATACAATATGTAATAGATTAATTGTAAGAATAATTATTAATCAATTAACAAAATGAAATATAATTGGTTTAATGGATTAAAGATAAATTAAGCCGCCGTCATGCGAAGATTGGAATTCTATAATACCAGATTAATAATGACAATTCTAAGCAAAATTACAAAAAGAATAGTAACAAATGAATCAATGAAAATTTAGCCTTTCATAATTGAGGAATAAAAATGTGTAATCTAATTTTTCTTTTAATATTATCAGTTTCTTCGGGCTAGCAATTCGCCATTTCACAATTCAAGAGAAATATATGCATACTAACACAACTGTGCACACATTGCAAGTATGTGGTGCGATCATAGATCATACTTGTCAATATCTAAGTAGACGGTCTAACTAGCCTTGCCTAAGTTGTGCGAAACGCGGAATACAATTTAGGTGATATCGCCTGCCGAGGATGCGAATGCAGAAATCAGCTTTATGCGGTAGTTTACATTCCGGGTCTAGATATGCACGGTATACGCATACAAAGATACAAACAGCCCTACCATTAGCGGGTTTACGTGGGTCGCCACTGTATAGTTACGGGGTAATGGAATGCATGGCTGGTGTATATCGGTGGTTTCGAGATGGGTAATCGAAAACCAGCCAGCCTCTGCTCTCGTAACGCGAGAGTGGTTGAGTACAACTGCCGGAAGATCGTGCCAAAACACCGGCTTAACAAGACGATCACGCGTAACGGAAAGTGTCAGAGGTTAGTCGGTACCCAAATTTTTATGTAATACATGTAATGGATTTATGTTAATTTTTGGATTTCTTAATCAATTTTACAAAAGCTCGCACGACAGAGGAATATTGATGATTGCTACTAAAAAGAATTAGCTTCAAAATTAAAAAAAAAAAAAAAAAATGTGATCAAAAGTATTCCAAAAATATTGTGTATAAAAAGTGAACAGTACAAGATCTGTTTTTATTAATTAAAAAAATTTGTTCGTTGTCATGTCGTAACTCTTATACTCCATTTATCTTTCTGTCTCCTACAGAATGTATCTTCTATAAGACTGCTACAATGCGATTATGCGTCGCATACAGTTTACCTTAATGCATTTGCCTATATTGCCCAGTAGCGGGAGACAACATCTGCATAACTGCGGGTGCGATATTAGTATTAAATCTCGGTGTGCCGGAGAGGGAGGGAGAAAGGGGTTGAGAAACATTGCTCGCAATTAGATCGAGACGTTATACGACCGTCGGTCCGGTGCAATCTGCAGTTTGCAACTTCGGCCAAGTCGTTGGAAGTCCCTGCCTTCCTGTTACCGTCTGTGCGCACGGTGGTCTCGGTTTACGCTACATGGAGGTACGCAAACCATGGGGGACGCCGCTGTGTTTGCTCGTAAACCTCGCGTACACGCTTGGAAACATTCGATGGACAGACGCGCGCGAGCAGCAAATCCTCTTCGGCAACGAGCTTTCGGTTTCGAACTTGTTCACGACTTCAGTGTTTGTTTCGTCTCATCTGTGCTTTTCGTGATACACGTATTTACGTTTAACGTCACTATCGAGCTTCGAACTTATTCACGATGCAAATATCGGGTAATTCATCTAAAAATGAGTTTTAAAATATCTTGCTTCTGGCGTTCTTTTCGATTGATTTTATTTAACGTTAACAGCAATATGGTATGAGTCATTAATTTTGGTTTATTATTACTAGATTCTTATGACGTTATTTCAGAGAATAAGAATATTTTTAAGATTCTTTTATCTTATTTGAAATCAGTAAAAAAAATCATACTTTTGTAATTGAATGTTTCTACGACTAAAAATCAAGTTTTAAAAAAGAAAAGTTTAATTTGGTGGAATATAATGGCAAATAAATTTATTTCTAAAATATTTTGATGTTCGCAAATATCAAATTTATACTTTCAGTTATTCTAGTTACTCTAGTTATACTCTATTCCAATCTATTAGTTACACTGTAGTTATACTCTATTCCAAACTAATATGTATGATGCATAATACGTATGATGCATATGTAATAAATAAAAAAATTAGAACGTTAATCTCTCTTTACTGCTATAAATATTAATGATGAAAGAATTTAAAAAATAACAAACAGTAGAATGATAGTAATGGAACGAAGCTTCTATTCTTCTGTTATTCGTTGTAGAAGGTCCACTTTTTCTTACCAGAGACAATTTAACATGTTTAATTTTCCCGGGGAATCGCGTTTGATGTTGATGGAAACGATTAGCGGAATTAATGCAAATCTCAGAGGTAAACGTGTCATTTACATGTCTGATTACCTTCAAGTCTCCCACCGGTTACATCATCGTTGCCATATTTGCCCATCGGCGTTGATTGCCGGAGAGGATGTCGTGGTCGCATAATTACGTTCCTAATCATGTTAACGAGAATTTAAGGGACCAAGTCGTAAATCCAGGCCTAGTGCGCGGATTATTTGCGACGACTGAATCCCATGATACATGTAATGTCAAGCAAAATTGGAAATTACTTACAGAGCACAAGTAAGAAGCATAAAGGAACAAGAGGAAAAAAATAAACTGCGCTAATGATGGAATATCATTTCAATATAAAGATGATACACTACTGACTATATAATGCAATAGTTAATAATTAATATATAATTAATACATAAAAAACTCAAGATAAAAATAGAAATTATAATATCATAATAACAATATAATAATCAAAATTTGCGATATATGGGTTATAATAGATTTTACTCGTGTAAATATCGTACGCTTGATTTCGTTGTTCATGTATAAGGTGAATGTACATAATTAATTCAAATGATTGGCATTTAAGTAATTTCTTCAAAAATTTTTGCGAGATTATCTTGATTTAAGTAAACTCATTGAAAATTTTCACGCCGCATTGCAGCTGCGCTGACTTCATCCGCACTGATTATTGCTTTTTCATAAGCGACCGGCAATTCGATTACCTTAGTAATTTACCGTCGAGTAATTAAATTCTGTCGACGACGACGCCCGGTGACGGCGACAACCAGTGTCGCTTACTTAACGAAGGACGCTAGATGGTGGATGCTCGAATTTTGAACAAAGTGACATACACTCAACGTGTCTCGACGGATCATTAAGCTCTTTTTTCACGTGATCGCTTTATGTGTGAAAAAGTGGACATGGATTAACATATTAAATCCATCCATTACGTACGGATGTCCAAGCCAAAATATATCTTGCGAAAAAAAACATCGGGAGCAAATTTGCAATCAGTTTTTTCTAAAATAAATATGCTGACAGTCATTATTTGTCTCAACTTCTCATCCTTCAACGTTCAATTTTTTATTCCAAGTCTGAGAAACGTAATTTCTCCTGAAGTAAAGAAAATGATATTGGCATTAAGTGAAAAACAAAGTTTTCTCCATGCAAGAATTTTATGCATCTCAAGTTTTAGAAATGTAACTGAATAAAGAAACTTTTTCATCAACTAACTTTGTGGGATAATTTTAGTTTTCAGAGCGTGCCAATATTACTAATATTATTTGAAGGCAACGGTTTGCGCTTTTGATGTGCACTTAATGCAATATGTAACTGTTTAATATTGAACTTTGTTAAGCCACTTGATATTATATGTAAACGTAAAACGTATTGGAAATCAAATATTTATGTATTGCATTTATGGATGCTTCCTCACGATACTGTGCGATACTATGAGAATGTAAAGGGAAGCGTAATTTCGATTTTGCATCATATTACGATGCGACAGTAATTTCACCGAAAAATTTAATTTCGCCGAAGTGCTTTGACAGTAACTTCGGATAGCAGGTGGCGCGCCGCGGAACAGGCATTTTTTGATTAATTTTATGAAGACAGGCGGATTCAAGACTACGTCATTCGCAGGTTTAACCTCTCGGAGGAACTTTCGATCGGCCGTTCCCCTGCCGAGTCTAATAAATATTTTCCAAGAGAATTTAGAACGCTCGCCCGACGCCCTCACTCTTCTCGAGCGGGAGCGAGATCGATCGTCGCGTAGCAGGTGCACTCGATAATCGGTCTCGTCGCACTTCACGATGCCAAAGAGTCCCGGCGTTGAGGAACTTAAGCGCTCCAGTCAATTGCTCCGGATGCAATTTGTCGCTTTCGCACTGCTTGGGTGAAGGGCTCGCTTATATACGAATCTTCGTTTACGAGTTTGAGAAGCGTCGCAACCTCCCCTCATATGCCGCAGCGATGCTAAAACTTGGATTAGTTTGCTTTCAGCTCCCGATGTCGGCTGAACTAGTCGCCCACGAAGCGGCAACGGCGGCTCGCGGGTGCCTCATCTCGTGGTGAAGTTGAGCGCCGACGTCGCCCCTGTTTCGCCAACTCAATGTGACTCGTCGTCACCGCGGCTTCTCGGCGCGAATCTTAACACCGACGAGCGCGAACGCAGGAAACTCCGAATGAGATTTGCGATTAATTTGGTCTTACGCTTCTATGGATCTCGGGGGAAGCGAGTGTATGGATTATTGCGCGAAAACGCAGCGGAGAGAAGATTGAAAAATCATAGAAATGAAATAGAACTTTTATATTTGTAAGAAACTTTAATTATAATTGTGAAATCTTTAAATCTCATGCGCCGAATGTTTTATCATTAAATGTGTTTAGTTTCTTGAATTCATAAATATTTTATTAATATTGTATAATATTAAATAGAAATACTTTTAATATCATTTTATACTAATATTTCTTTGATAAAATATTTTAATTTGTATATCTGACTTTTTAATAGCGTTTTACCTAATTTAAAAAAGTCAAAGAAAAATTATACGCGTAGACAGATGGAATATCAAATGGTAAATCCATGAAAAGATATTGCTATTAAAGGTGTACCAGATTTATGTAAAATGTTAGAATCAGAATAGCGTGAAATCAATTTTATAACATAGATTCGATGGAAATCTTATTTCAGCTTCAAGTGATGTGCGAATTTTATGCAGGAGCTCCATGAAGGTTTTCGCTCGCATATTCACGGTTTCTCACGTATATTATTTGCGTGGTCGTAAGTTGCCCGTTTTCTGGTAGTCGACTTGGCCCTGAAGAGAATTCCTTGCCTGCGTTCCGTCCATCACAAACAGCCTTGATTCAATTGGTTCTCGGGATGGACCACTGCACAACGCGCTGGTAGATTTGTCCTTAACAAAGGCTCTTGATTCGACTGTGTTCTACGTTCGACATACCTATGTGCAATACATTTGTCTGTATTCAGTTCGCGTCTCACTGGTAGACGTAACATTGGAAGACCCTAAAGCACTCAACTGTTAGTTTGGGAATAATCGATCCAAAACGCCATTTAATTGGCACATAATACGCTGTAAACGCTGTAATACGCTTTTACACGTTTTAAGTCTTTTCTTTTCAGCATCTTGAATATAAAATTCAATATCGTAATTATTTATAAACACATTTGTTATTGAAATTAATAAATTCATAAATTTAATTTTATTAAAATTGAAAGAGCATTTATATTGTTAGAGGAAAAAAGTGTCTAGCAAACTATACGCTTTTGCTTTTATTTGATAAATTATGTCATTAAAAAATCATAAAGCTAAATTATGTGAGATATGAAGTATGTACATTATACATTACTGATTTAATAAAAGTGTTCTTGATCGATAAATAATGGCGTTCCATCGCGTCGTTAATCGACTGCTAGCAAAAAGATAGCTTCAACCTATGTAGGCATTCTTTTCCCTCGATAGCGACTTCATCAAATACCAATCGACTACATTTTTGACGATCTTAAATACAGAATATTCGTCACTATCGGATTCAGAGCAGGAATTTCATCTATGCCCTTCGAGTATTTCCATTATCGACCTTTCGCGAGCCTGCAATACCAAAGAAGAACGGCGAGAAAGTATAAAGAGAAAGTAGGGAAATTTTTTTTTAACATTGTGGGCGTATGAAAAATGCTGATATGCACCCATCTCATTTTCTATTAAAAAAAGAATTGACGACAAGATTTTTCTCTGTAAAGAAGTTGCTCAAGGCTATGGCTTTTTAAAATAAATAAACTTTATGGAAAATGCAAGCTAGCCGCTATATGCAATCTTATGGTAAAAATATATGGCGTGAGATAAAATGTGAAAAGAATGTACGTGTAGTATCTTTGCGGTCTATGAAGAATATTTTTCAAGAATTTGAAATAGGTTTTGAAGCGGAGTTTCTACCAACTCTCTTATTTCACGCGTGTACATATGAGAAAAATATTTTTCTGCTGAGATTCTCGTTGACTTTTGCCGTCAACTTTTGCGAATAAATCATGGTTACCTTTGCGAAGATGCTAAAATAATAGAAGAATTTTTTGAAAGCCCGCAGCGAGGTTCAACGAGAATTACATGAGCGCAAGCCTCTTGAATTCTTTTGTGTAAGTACGAGCTGGCGCGGCGATTAAGAGCTTCAACATTACTCGACGAAAAATCCTTTTTTGTACTTTTTGTTCCATTGCTGAATCGTACTCTCCTATTTTATGTATTATTGTAAAGTATTTATTATACGTTAGAATATTTTTTGCCATATAACAGTTTTCAACAATATTTAATATTCAGTCATCGAATATTACGTAACTTTATATAATTATTTTCCACGTCATAGAATGTATTGTATGTTTTTATCGCTTTTAATATTATTTATTTTTACCAAATAATTTATTTATCAAATAATTGTTACAATTATTTTTGAGTTTGCAATCCATTGCATGTATACTATCGATATCATTTTTAATTTATAATTTGACATGACAGTTTGGCATACATTATTTTAGTTGACTTTACGTCTTTGCAACTATAATTTTTCTTCTTTTTTTCAACTTAAATTAAATTTCCAATATGTTAATATATGTATTTATGTGTTTCTCTAGTAGAACCATATATATTTGTATATACAGAGCGTGCGCTTTTAAAGGACCATTTACTTTGGCCTCCGTGCGTCGGCTCTTGCCGTAAATTCGGCCGGTTTTCGCGCGTTCCCAGCGTTTGGTAGAAGTGCCAGCACCAGAAATAGGCGGACGAAGAGGCGAGCAAGGTTCATTTTCACGCAGACAAAGTGTTGTACGGTTTAATAACGGCAAGCAGTGCAAAAGAGTGCGACGCGATCGTAGTAGACAAAGTACGGTGCACAAAGCGGCGGCACGTAGACGGCTTTTATTAACCATATTTTAACGAGACACTGATAAGTTTATAATATCTTGCCGTCGTTTCCTGTAGACACGGTTACGGGATTTACATGCATAAAAATTTATACACAGTATATAGAATTTTATTGCGAAAAAATTACAATATTTAAAATTATTTTTATACAGTTCTATGGGTTTTGTGAACTATTACAAATTTGCAAAACCCATCTTTTAAATACATTTAATAATGCGTATGCATGCATACAGAATTGTTAGACATATTTATTTTCGTAATAGAATTTGATTACATTATTTTTCTCGTTAAATTATAGTCACCGATTATCATATAAAAGGTAAAAATTAAACGTTCTCAGCAGTTGAATTAATTTTTGTGTTCTGAAACGGCATTAATGTTGGCGTGACATGTTTCAATTTTGCGCGAGAAGCGGGGGTGAGATTACGCGCACGTACAATCCCTTTTCCATGTAAGCGGAGTTGCGGCAAATATTTTCCAGGCAGATGAGTCAGACTTTAACGCGATTATGATTCGGTAAACCGATACGCGACGCACTTTGTTGCAAGAGGTACCTTTTATCGATCTTCCGCATATCGTTGACAGTTCCCCTTTATGAATCTCTTATCACCCTCTCATGATTTTCCGGTATTTTGAATCTCTGTCGTTGTTTAAAGTTTGAGTTACTCTCAACAGTAAAATTGCAAATTGTTGAGCACGAGGAAGAAAACATGAAAAGCTACTGCTACAAAAATAGATTACTAAAATTATATATATATATATATATATACATAAACTATAGATTTTTATTTTTTATATTATCTTTTATATTACCTTTCCATTTCAAGCTAGCAACGCTGTTTCTAAATGTCTAATGATCTTTAAAGTAAATTTTGAAGAATTTATTTTGGTGCGAAAGATGTCCTCGCAACGTAACGATGTTCCATCATATTTAAGAGCACTACATTCAGTCGTTCACCCGCAGGTGCCTTTTCACGCGATTATTGGAAATGAAATTTCCAACAATGAGGCGCTGTAAGCCGGCTACACGTAATTACTTCAAACGAGAGCTTATAATTAATACTATTTCGTTCAAGTGTCCTCTCAAGGAATTAACGAACACAAGAAGAAGCGAACGCACAATCAACATCTTGCATACCGGTAAAACTTCCCCTTTGAATATATACGCATACAAATCACACAAATGGACAATATACGTTGTTCCGACAATCTTGTAGTCAGCGTAATCAATGTCACTGATTACGATTTACGTTCTTACCTGTTTGTAACACAGCAGCGTCTGTTCCTGCTATGTTCGTCTAATCCTACGTAATGGTAACTATCCTTATTTACGCTCTTACTAACACAGAGATATTGCGAAAAGGAAGCTACGTTTACCCTTTTCAAATTTATGTTCCTTTATTCCGTTCCTTTTCTCATTGCAATCTCAATTCCTTATCCTGTTAATAATAATAATCAAATGAGATTTTGTTAATAATAAATCAAGTAAGATTAATTCTATACCATATCATATTGTTTGTACAAATTGCATCAGTAAACATTGAACTGATGAGATTAATGAGTTGTTCAATCAATTTGCAATGTTATTTTATTGATTTTAATTATATTGCTAATTGTAATTGTACCTTACGCTATAAATTAAATGTGGCATTAGTAGGTTCATTATTTCTCTAGATCACTGTAGCAAATAAGCGGATTTGTTGGCGTTATAATTGGACAATACAAATTTATATTGTAAGAGGACGTCTATGTATCTCTTATCAATAATCATTCGTACTTAAACTAAATATAAACTAATAAAATAATTCTGAAATAAATAAATATATTTAATAAATGTGTATTTTATTACAACAATTCCATCAAGATTCAGTATTTCAATAATAAAATTAAATTTAGTGCTATATCATTTAAGTGCTATATCATTCCGAAATTATTCGTAAATTAAGATATTAAAATTGTTCAATTATTTTTATATGCTAGAAATAATAATTTTTTAAAATCTTACTTTCTTATAAAATTTTAAATCAATTTAAATTTAAATTTAAAATTAAAAAAAAAATCAATAGAATTTTGATTAAATCAAATTAGTAGCTTATTAAATAAAGTATTCAATGTGTAAAACTATTAGCTTATTAAGACAGATTTAAGATAAGTTCAATTGATTAAATCTTAATGGATATTATTTGTGATTGATATTATTACAAAAATACTTTCTTTTGAAAGATTAATTATATTATTACTTTTATTACTTATACCTATTTTATTAAATCTTCTATTCCTTCCTCATTTTTTAAAAATAAATATTTTAGTTTTAACAATAGTAATTAATATTCCCGCTTTTCACAGAAAACCTTATTTTTTCACCGTATTAGTTATAAAATACATATACTATATTAAATATTTAAAAATTGAAATTCGCAAAGTAATATTACTATTAACTGCTTTTTGATGTATCTTTTACATTCATATATATATACATATATATATATATATATATATATATATATATATATATATATATATCATTTAATGTCGTTAAATTTACTCGATTCACGTTATTTTATTTAAGCAAAATATATAACAAAATTTAATTTGTCTATAAAAAGATCGTAAAAAATATGGAAACTCTTTGACACGTCATTTCTGTAGAATATTTTTCAATGTGCTTTACATTCTACTAAAAATTGAATTATAATTTGTTTTAGACCATTGTAAGCCAATGTTAATAATTAAAAATTTTGTCAGATTGTTAATGAAAGTAAAATTAATTCGTATAATTGTTTTTCGTCAGTCATCTCATTTAATCGAAACATTCAAATACGAATATTTTTCAAAAACCAATATTGACGTCGCGTGATTACGGAATATATGTTCGAACGTAGAAATAATTAAAACTTGTCAATGTTAAATTACAGTTAAAAACGAAAAAGTTTTGTAGTTCAACTGCATGAATATAAGAAACAATTAAGGCTCGTCCTAAAAGATTTCTTTTAAATTCGCTCCATTTCTTCCTCTTCGTATAAATATAAAAAATTTATACCAGTTTCAAAGAACTTCCTACAAGTGTCACAAGGAACTGTGGATCATAAGGTGACTCAGCATGCGTATTTGGAGCGTGTAAAGAAGATTACCTCTCAAAAGAGAGATGCCGTGGATCTTCCCAGTTCGAATTTTAGAAAGAGTGCCACGGGTGAGAGAAAAAGTTCGATGTTGAGTTGATCGGAGAAAGTTGCGAGCAAATCCGATATTCCCTGCAAAGATACGAAAGTAACGAGCGAAGCAATCTGCGAGGCTGTGCAAAGATTGGACTATTGCGAGGTGGGTGAGTTTGATTCACTACTCGTACTGGAAAAGAAAACGCTGAAAAATTTTTACTGTTAATGCGCGCGTCGCGATTTAAATATCACTATATTTAAAAATTTTATCAATATAAATGTACAGAGATAATTTACAAAGGTATTAATTTCTATGTAAATTAAATTAATTTATTGTATTACTGAATGTTTGAATTAAAAGCAAAGTGAGCAATTTATATTTAAAAAATGTGTATATATAATTGCACACAGAAATTTTATTAAAGTTCTCTTTGAGCTTTTTAAATCTTCTACGATTCTGACTTTAAATCTTTGATTCAAATAAAAACTTGTCGTAACTAAAGATAATGCAGTTATAAAAACTGGTCGATCATCGGTCCTCTTTCATCGCGATATGACGTCCAGAAACGTATATTGCTTGAACAACTCGATGATAAATATCATTTCGATATTTATTTCGTAAAAGTTATATCAATCGTCATTCGCGCAGACGTAACGTCGACGTGATTTTTGGATGCAAATACCGATGCTAACGCGATCCTGGGAGGATCCGTTGCACCGAGAATTGTAGCTTCTATACGAACGCGTGGCTGCAGCAATATACATGATGCGCGCATCCATCCGTAAATGGCCTTTCTATCAATCGTTGTCGATTTGACATTTCGCTGCAGGTTTTGCGCGATATTTCTCGCTGATAAACTCACGAATAACTTTTCCAAATTCTGCCACTGGCGATAGTTCAGCTGCCTAATTCTATACGTTCTTTCCGCGGTTTTATGTCAGCAATTTTCAATTGCTCGAATATTTCAATTATTTGTTTCAATAAATTACAGAAATATTTGTAAACATGATGTAATTTGACATTCCTCGATTACAAACAGTATTTCTTAAATGTATAGAGTTATTTATATATAACAAAATGGTGATTGATAAACTATTTATCATTCTAAACTATAATTCAAATTGCAAAATTTCTCAAAAAAATCAGAAAAATCGATTTTTAATAAAGAGAATATTTTAATAAAACAAAAGCTCGTATGATTTTACAATGACACCAAAAATTATGATTTGTTAGAATACTTTATAGAATTATAATTATATTATTTAGCATTTATAAAAGATTAAAAAGATGAATGATAAAATGTTTGCTATGTTTTACTGTACGATACCTTTTAACTGCGTATTTTATTTGTAGATTATTTTACCAAACGGAATTCCTCCTGATCAAGAAGGTGACTTCGTAGTGCGCCATTCAACGTATGTACGTGCACGGATTTCATTTCCGGTTGCAGAGTGCCCCGAAGTTGAGTGAACAGCACGACTATCTCGAATCTCGCGATTCAGGAGATCATCACGAGTGGAATGGGGATTTTCAAAAGGACGAAACGGATTATCGGGAGTGCCGCAATGTGGAAAAGGATAAAGCGTCGTCATATTGTAAAAGTTCGTTGTCGAACAGGAACGATTACGAATATCAAGATTCTAACATTACAGATCCGCTTTTAGCTCATGAATTGTAAGTGATAGAGAATTAATTTATCTCAGTTGGAATTATTTTATTGATCATAATAAAAACATTTCAACTTACTATAATAAAAGCATTAAAAAGCTTTGAAACAAGACTGTTAGGTATAATTAAATATAATAAGTAGAATTTGCACTCTCTCTCTCTTTATTTCCGTTTACGTAGAGAATGATTAAAATTAACTGTTATGACATAATACGGCGTTAAAAATGATCACATTTTAGGATTTAATATACTACTAAATGAAAAAAGCTGTGCAACGATATTTACCTATACAGGGATTTACGTGTAATTCTCAGTTTTATGCTTCAGCATAAACAATAATACTTCTATGCAAAATGTAGAGATAAGATATAAGTAGAGATCATCAAGATGCAAGTAGATATTACAATACTAATATATAATTCTAATTTTTGTAATTTATCTGTATTTGAGTTATTGTCTTTTATACATTTCATATAAGAACATGTTCATATTATTATCATTTACCACTATTGTTTTCTCATCTGTTGTTATTGTCATGTATTTATTTTATTATCAATTTATTGTGGATAAATAAATGACGCCGCGGAATATAACAGCAGATTGAAACAACATTTTAGAACAATTCTGAAAATTGGAAAATTATCGTAGAGTGCTGTCAACAAAAGTTTTATTAAACATGCATTTCTATTTCTGTTCTTCATTAAAATTTCTTTATTAAGCGTTTGAGTTGAAACGTTTTTGAATGAGGAGGTATTATAGAGATCGATCGTAAATTCTCGCGAGTTCGAGGTTGTTAGCGCCTGGTAGAGCCGAAATAATATTCTATCGATCGTGCGTAATTCACAGTCACTTAACACAATTTGCAGGTTATTGCACGAGAGCTTTATCCTATTATTACCTTATCTTGCTCGCGCTACTTCGCGTGTTCGTTAAATGCACGGATCTCAGAATTTATCTGCTGCGAATACTTGATAACGCTAACGCTACACGTACACGTTAATATTATCTATCTTTTGAGAAGCATACTTTATCTCGAATTACATATGTATTTAATTCACGAATATGCAAATCGCGATATTACAAAAAATAATTATATTTAACAAATAGAAAGCTGTAGCTTTCGAGTTTAATAAGAAAGTTTTATTAGAAAAATATATATTCTATTATCTACTCGCCGTGAAGTATTATAATTAACTGCGAGTCTCTAAAAATATATGATGATTTTTAATAAAAGGTAATCTCGTTCAAAGTTCCTTTAGCTACTGTTGGACAATTTCGCAATTACTTTTCCATCAATTTCCGCTCCATCGCCACCTCACTTGAACCGCTAAGAAACTGCAGAATAAATAAACCTGCAATCAACCACGCGCATTGTTGCGACCATAATTAAGCGGAACGATTGCAGTAACATTTCCTGAAATCCCGCGTCTAATCACTGCCTTGGCAAAAAGATTCCAACAAACTGCAGTCGCAGAAAATGTCTAGGATAATCGAACCAATCGAGACATTGAAGTGCCCGCAATTTTAAACCTGAAAATCTTTATGACGTTTCGGACTCTGAGAGATCATCTACTGGTTTTACTGATGGTAAAAACGAAATGCAACGCCAGTAATTTTCACTTATGCCATCTGCATTATTTTTACTAGTAATAACCAAACTCATTTTCAAACAGACTAAAAATTTCATCTTTTGTTAAACATAGTACTATCCGATCGTCAATCAGTACGTCCGTTTATTGTTCCTCTTTTAGTTCCTGTGCTTTTGTTTTGCCAGAAAAAAAAAACTTGGAGCTTGGAGCTCGAGAAGCTACGACTGTTCTCCAGCGATTCTTATTTCTTCTCCGTGATTTCCGTCGATTCATCTCCGGAGACTAGGAGAAATCACGGAGAGATCTGATCGCGTGTTTTCCCTTCTTCACAATCACTTTGTTCAAATTCCTTAGACTCCTACTATACAATCGTATGCCGAGGCCAAAGCTTTTCGTGCTAATGACGAAGACGCCGAATACACTGCCACTGTATTACCAAAAAGACTTCCATCGTCCCTTATCACGAAATGTTTGAATACAACAATGCCTGTTTTAAAATAATAACAAAGACGTTTAATATTAAAATTATAAATTTATGAATTTGCCAGATTTATAAAAACAAATTACGAGTTTTAATAAAATTCAAATTTTGAAAACAGGTATATTTCATCCGGGAGATCCGATCTGCATAGTAGAATCGAAGAGTTATTAAAGCGACAGAGCATCGTCAAAGCTCGATGGCATTTGTGGGAATTTAAGGATCGAATTTCGCAGAGCGTAAAACAAGTTTGGGATGCGGATGCCGTTTTGGATTCGGTTATTCGCGCGCGATGCAGGCGTTGTGTGAAAACGTGATTTTGACAATAGCTGGCACGAATGCAGAAATTGGCATTCATACTTTTGCCAATATAGCCGTTATTTGAACATTAATTGACTTACAAATTTTAGATCCGACTGTGCTGGATAAGCAAGAACGTTCTATGTTTACCAAACTAGAATTACTTAACATCAACAGTATGTATAATAAATACAGTATAATAAATACAAACTTGTTAATTTCCTATAACAACATCATTATTTTATTAATCCTTATTCGAGGATTAAAAAACAATCGTTTCTTGTTTGTGCATCTATTATTGCGCGAAATTATAATTTAAATATATCATATTTTATAAAACTTTTGTAATTATAGAAAAAAATCACGAGTTGCAACAAAAACTACCATTGTTGTAACAATTTTTGCAAGACAAAAATACAGTCTCTATTCAAATATAAAAAAAAATATACATTCATATGTATTTGTGTTTTGTCAGAACTGTTGATTAATTGGCCAGATTGGCCTCATTATGTAACTTGTGTAACATCGCACAATCGATCGTGACTATAGAAACCGCATCAGAGACGGGACGCATCATCGTTAGAAAGTATCGGGAAACTGACTCGGGAACCGCATTTAACTATTACATACTCATTAACACCGAACCATTATACATCAAACTTCTTGCGATTAATATATGCGATAATATATTATTTGTAATCCTGAATATTCATCATAAATTCGTCAGAGCGTTCGACAAGCCACGAAGTGGTCGTCTCTTCGAAACTCTGTAGAGCTCTCTTCGAGGTGGACGGTTCAAAGTTCGATCCGCACATCCTGATGCATTTGCATCGTGCCATAGTTTGCCATGGTCGCTGTTCAGTCCGGCACATCAGAGCGGTATCATTAAATTTTATCCTAACGTGAGAGAACAAATCGAGAAATTATCAGACTCGTCCCAATACGTAAAATCAGTTTACGTACCGGATGTTACGTGTTCTCACTTTAGAGAGGTGTCAGTTTAAGCTTATGTGGGGTTCAAAAGAAATCCAGAAAGTATCTGCTTGAGGGATCAATCGCGAGCAAGATGGCGAAGTACTCGTGTAGCTCGCCAGTTTCGTGCAGTAAAAAGAGAGAAAATAAAAATAAAATATACTATATTTTACTTAAAACCTCAGATTGCAGTTACCTTAACTTTAATAAATTACCACTTGAGACGGAAAGTATTGCGAAATTTTATTTTGAAAAGACTCATGAAAGTAATTAGAAAATAGAGAGGAAATAAATGTTAGATTTATTATAAAATATATGAGAAATTATAATCTGAATAAATTTAATGTCTCTAAATAAAATCAAGTAGAAATAATAGAAAATTAAAAATATAATTGTTGCATTAAATTTTAAATTGTGATTTTATATTTTTCTTAAACTTTTTTTGTAAAATAAATTTCTAATTTTCATAATTTTATTATTTTAATTAATACAAAAATTTCCTATCGAAGCCTTTGTTGTATGTAATTTTTATAAATTTTATTATAGATATAATTAAACGAGAAGCTTCTGTATAAATACACTAAAATGTATGGTTTTAATTAATTACCACTGTATTGCGATTCAAGTTTAAGAAGCCATAAATATTTTGCAACTGGGGAAATTTCGCCGCGGGTCTCGCAATAATTCACGTCAGTCGGCTACCTTCTGTGCGACGATGAAATTTTTATGATCCTAAATTTCAATCCACAGAAATCGTAGACGTCAGACAACAGTGCGGCAGTTAATTAACGCAATGAAATTAATTTGGTAATATTAATTATATTATTAATTAATACTATAAACGACCGCGTTTTCGTTCAAAACCTTTTCGTGAAATTTTCCAGGTAACAAATCAAAATTATTAGCGTATAAATCTGTCGCCAATTTTGCTGAAATACTTTGCTATCGTACAAAATTGCGCGGACATTTTTGACACGCATAATGTTCATGTCTGTATTATCGTTTGATCACGTGGAAAAACGTAGTCAGCGCTATATTACCATAACGTCTGAAGATTGCCAGATGTGCTTGGACTTTTCCACAAAGAACTAAGGTCCCTGGAAACGTGCGAGGATCGATGCACAGGGATCAGAAGGCGCACCTGAGGCTGGTCCCTGGAAGGAATATAAACTGGCCCCGGCGGCGCGCGCGCGAATATCGTGGATGTAACGTGAAGAATAAAGGAAGAAGAAAAGCGACGTCGTTCGTCGGACATTTAATGGACTTTTCGCCTCGCGGCGCCTCGCCGACTGCTCGCGCCGACTGCTGATTCAGCGTGGAAATTACGTCAGCTTCCTCGAGAGGATGGAGCACATGCGGAAGTGCCACGCCTTTCTCTTCCTCTTCGCGGCATCCACCAGTCTTCAGTCTTGTCTTCAGCTACGACGGCGACTGAACGGTGGCTTTTCTCTCTCAGAATGTGTAAGTTACGCGTTTGAAACGCCTAGTGGCAAGCTGCCGATTCGTTAAGTAAAATTAGAGATATAAGTCGTTTCAATTATTCTTGCAGTACTTGAATAAATTCATTTTAATTTTCACGCTATGATTATTGATTTTTATTATCCGTGACTTGAAAAGAAAGATCATTGTTGTTTGATTGTAGTAATGTCATATATATAGTATGTATCTAGTAGTATTAGTTTCTCATATATGTATACATCTCTTAATTTATAATAAGAACTTGTTATCACACACATAATTCGATGTTTGAATCATAACGTTTGTTGGAATAGAATAGAATCAAAACAAATAAATGCAATGGTAAAATATCGAGAGTAAGTGACCTGAGTACTCAAAGGTTAATGAAACTTTTATAATTTATCACGCCCGACATAGTCGCCGGAAGCCAAACCGCGAAGGTATTTTTTTTTATCACCGGGCACGATGATTGGAACCTTCAATTTTCCATGTCGCGGAAATCGCATTTACGTCGCCGGCACTTTCGATATCCCTCCTTTAACACGGCGTCCATTAATTGCTTAAAAGCCTCGGGTTGCACCCCGTTAAGAACTAAAATATGATTATCGAATGATAATTAACGATTCGACGTGTACGTTATCATGAATAATTCATGTATTATGAACAGCATAAAACAGCAAATAAATTTAAATTCTATTAAGGCTGTTGGTAGCAGCGTTGGTAGATGTGCAACGTACATCAGAATTTTCCTTGAATAAAGGTTATTTTTGATAAATATTTTACAGAACCAAAGATAAAAACAAACTTATATAATAGAATGGAAGTTTCTTTTTTATGTAAAATGTTTGCAAAATTTAAATTGTATTTAAATTGTATTACACTTTCACGAAAATAAATGTACCGTTTATAATAAAATCTGGCGTTCTTTTCAAGATCCTTCCGATTGCATTCCTGGCGGAAGATTACAAATAATGTAGGCATTTAGAATGTAAATTTCTTCGTAATCAACAAATATTTGTCCAAGATAAATATTGTACAGCTCATCGCATATTATTAACAAGGAAAACATCCGCGGGAGCTACGCCCGAAGGGGTTTAAATATTCGCAATGCCAGAGTTAGCTATACGCACATTTGCGTATCCTTCATCTATTATCTTGTTACCTTTCCCCCCGAAACAATACATAAGCTCGACATTGTCACGCTGATTACTCGGAAGCCGCTAATAACACCGTATACAATGCCGAACTTGCAGAGCCAGTCGAATCAATGCCAGGCACTCTTGCGAGGTCGCTACCGAGCTGTCCTCGAAGCTGATAAATATTCATGGCTCACCGTGGTTGGCACGATTTCCTCGTCGTAAAACGGCCGGATGACGCGGGCGAATCCGTGCGACAGTTCCATCGTTCCGCGTCGCGATAATCACATCCAGTAATGCCGCGCCCGCTTGAATCGTTGAACGCGTCGTAATTGAACCCTCGTTCCTCATGAAACGGGATTTTTAAGCGAATTAAATGGCATGCAGCCCTCTAGCGGCGCGTAATACTGTACGACTAATTACAAATTCTGCGTGCCTGCATAGCGCGGGGGGTTCAATTGCGAACACGTTCGATGGTTTAAGCGACACGGCGTATCTTAAGAAAACGTTATTAATGAGAAGTGACAGATGGCATTTAAATCGTGGAATTAAAGATAAAGAATTGGTACAAATTTGTTTCACTTTCTAATTTATAAAAGAGATTGTTTTACTATCGCTAAATTTTCTATCCTTTTCTAAGCCTTTTCTATTCAATTTTAATTTTTACTAAGCACAATCAGATATTAAAAAGAATGAACATCTTATCTTTACTAGAATAAAATAGAATAGGGGTACTTTTCTGCTTAGCATTTGAGTGTTATATCACATTGTACAACGTTAAAAGGCAAAATGAGTATTTTGCAAACATTTATTTCATTGTTTTAAAAATACTCGCATAAAAATCTAATTTGTTTTGTTATGAGTACTTGATCTTTTCCAGAATGAGCATGTCAATGTATGTATATTTCCATTAAGTGATTAACTATCGCTTTACGCAATAGTTTGATCATTATTCGCGTTCTAATGACCATACGCGCGAATGTGTTACGCAAGGGTGGCTCCTATGAATTCACATAGCTTCACATTACATTTTAATCGTTATTATGACGCATTATAATCTCGGATCAACTCTAAATGTGGCTCGTGTATACTGACTTCGTCATTTGGCAGGTTCTATGCCGTCCACGAGTCGCCATATTCGATATTAATGTGCTTTTCAGCAGGGTTAATATTCAAGAGAGGATTAGACCAGCGAAATTAAAAAAGATCTGATGGAGCCATAAAGCTAAGATAAGATTATACGTAGCATACATGCTCTAGTAGCTGGTCATATATCAATTTTCATCCTTGAAAATGTGTACGAGAAGTATAATTGCATTAAAAAAATATAACAATGGTTTTTTTATTGTTAATAATTAATATCGTCTTATAAATATAGGAGAATATTTATTAAAATAAATTGTTCTTATTTTCAATACACAATAGCATCTTTTATAGCATTTCTATTTAATTTTTTATTTTACGTACTACATTTTTTTGCTTAAAAAATAAAGAGTATTTTTCTTCAGTAAGGAAGTAAAATTTAAATAGAATTTTCTTAATTAATCGATTACTAGGGCATCTATTTTAATTTTGTATTGTTATGTAATACTAGATTACATAACAATTTCGATGGTATCATAACATGAGAATAGAATTAGCAACAAGCGGAGAAACACATTTTAGATCAAAAGTAACGCTTTTTACGGATACTAAAAGTGTATTTCAACAAAGCGACGCGACCATATGCGACATAACAAATCGCTGGTAATGAGGCTAAATAGGGACAAACATTTATCATCCCTCCGACGGGTGTTGCTGGCATTACAGATCTCTGCTGATAATAATAGTTCGCTCGATCATGGCTGCAATATCTTTCTACAAACAGAAATATCTATGATATATCGATTAAAGTAAGTAGGTTTATTTAAAAACGGTCCAGCACTACGAATTTTGTCGTATAAGTCTACATGCCAATATAAATTTAATCTTGTTCGTCTCTATTGTTTAAATAATTGAGTATTGATGAGCGGCTTGTACTTGTTATAAATATTATCTAATTAAAAGTTATATTAACATTTTTTAAATACATAATACTGCAATATATGCCACGCAAGTTATTGCCTGATAATTATACGAAATAAAGTTTGTTATTATAAAACGAATTTATGATTATAGTAAAAGTTTAAATATTAGGTGGATTATAAATATCTTGGAATTTTAATTCCTCCGTGTGTGTTTCGGACTGCTCGTCTCGAATCCGGCATTATAGATCGGCAATGCAACGCTTCCGGCGAAAAGAGATGTAAAAAAAGTTCGAAATGAATACGGACCATTGAATAGAATAATGATGAATGCACATATCCCAATGGAGATGCGTGATCGTTTTGCTGCATTTATCACTAGTTTCGTATGCTGACATTTTCGCTTTTGATATGTAGACTGCTTTCATTTCTCGCATGACGAACTTACAATTAGAACACAAATTATTATTTCTAGAAATATTACAAAATCTCGAATTCAATATTTTCTATCTCATTGCAGTAAA
This sequence comes from Solenopsis invicta, assembly GCF_016802725.1. NCBI lineage: Eukaryota > Metazoa > Arthropoda > Insecta > Hymenoptera > Formicidae > Solenopsis > Solenopsis invicta. The sequence continues at coordinate 8,006,663 of NC_052674.1, read as the reverse complement.
ACAAATTTAATTAGCCTTTGAAATATTATGTAGAATTTTATTGCTAAAATTATTTCTTGAAAATTTGTCTGGAATCTTAACTTTTAAAATTCTTTTTCAAAAGATATTGTATATAAAATAATATATACTGTACTTTACATTTGCTAGAATTAAAAATCTATTAATAAAATTAAAAAAATGTTTATTATTTCGCTGTGATTTAACAACAGTTTGCTTTTTAGTCAAGCTATATTTAAATCGATTGTGTGTAGTTTTGATTTTGTTTTATTTTCCAAATTTTAGTTTGTTGAAAAAAGTGTAATATCTTTTAATGTCAACAACTGTCACCGTAGAAGCGCTTAAGCGAAACAATGGTATCTAAGGGAAAGAAATGGGTCGCCAACAAAATCTTAACGCTAATACGAAGCGACAATCCGGTTTCAGCGGATTCGGTCAAGCCAGTAAAAGGATTAGTCCGCGGTGTCTTAAGCTGGAAGAAGCACAAAATATCGAAGCAAACGTATACAGGCCACTTCTGCCGCAATCGCGAGCTACAAACTGCATCCCCATAAATAACGCCGTTACGTGACGGCGTTGAATTCGTTGAATGTATTCACCGGCGACCACGTGTGGTAAACTGTGAACCAACTTTTGGCGAAATTTGCGCTCGGCAGTTAGTTACGGTCGGCTGAAAAGAAATACTATTATTTTCACGCTGAAACTACGCCGGTCTACGTTTCGCGCCAGTCGCATAAAGAAAACAAGAAGAAACCTTTCTTCCGAATGTCTCTCGACGAACGACGCGATGTGCCGTTTCATAAAATGCATATAAGTATGCGTATACTGATGCATTTGATTTGAACTACCTAGGGAATGCCTTTCCCTTATGATACGAAACGGAATGTTATGCATGTTTTATGTAGTTCCGAAAAGAGTATGAGGTAAACGAAGTTTGTAGAGATTCTTCGACTTTCTAACTATTGAATTTTCTGTTACTTGCTACTTCGTGGGCTATACTTTGAATCATCTATCCTCGTACTCCGAATTCAGAGTTTCGTAATTCTCTAATGAATAAATATTCTCCTTTCTTGGGCGTATTGTCTTCAAAGTTTTGCTTTACAAGGCTCGTTTAAACAAGTTTTAATTACGCAAATTTGATTAACGTTACATTCCGCGAGAAGAGAAATTTGCATACAAATAGCTTGTATTAAACTTTGTTCAATGTCAATATCAAAGTTTGTAAATTCCATATTTACATTTATTTAGATATGTTATGAATTTGTAGAAATTTTAGAAACGTTGGTGTGTATCGACAAATATGATCACAATAACGGTGTTAACAGCTTACTTTCTCATACCTTCAGATAGAGAGAAAAAAAAAATAATTGTAATCTAAAGAAATTAGTGTAATCAAAGTAAAAATAAACTGTTGAAAAACACATAAAAAATTGTGTTTTTCTCATATGAAATTAAAAAAATAAAATTGATACTAAAGAAAAATTTACATAAAGTAAAATATTAGGAAAAACATTTTAAAATGAAATATGTAGATAAAAGTTTTTTCTTTCTAGTAACATCATTGTTTTTGTGAATGCTCTAGACGTGCGCTAAACTATATTCATTAATCCAATACTACTTTTAGTAGCATTTCTAATCTAGCTTTACGCGTTAACTGGAAGGTACCGCGCTTGCAAGCTTGCTCGACACCGCGACCCGTCATATGGTGCCGCAAACAACCCGCGGCCGTTGCTTTGCGCATCCGAAATGCACCATGTCGCTCGGGAAGAAACGAGAAAAACACGTTGGACGTATCTCGCCGAGCTTACACGGACGTGCGCGTTCTCGCATTGCTAACGTGAAGAAACTTATTGTCTCTTTTTAATGTTCGCGACGGGACAGATCGTCCATCTCTTTCTCACACGCTTTGTCAAAGTATGATCGTCGAAGCGCAAAGAAATCACAGAACTGAGCACCGGAAGGAAGACGTGATACAGAAATGAAAACGATGAGACATGATCAAGCTGTGCGAACTACACACATATACCATCTGTCCTATTTACGAACGGTTCTTTTCCGTCCGCCCTTTTATCCGACTACGCTGTTCGTTCACAGTGTGGTATTTGGTCTTGTTTTATCAAGCTACATTTCTTTGTTTCTTTATCTGATCTCTTCCGGTGTAAAAATATTTTGAAATGGATTGTTAGCCCGATGGAGGAAACGGAAAATTTTATTTCACAGATTCAACAGATTTTCAGCGAAACACTCGGAATCAAAGTTAATAATATCATACATATTGAATAATAGTTAATATAAATTATTTTATTATTAATTTTATTAAAATAATTTTGTTATTATTATTCAATTTGTTATATGTATATTACTATTTAAAAAAAAATAGTATGATTTCTCTGTTTTATTACTTTTATTCTGTTGATATTTTAATATTTTTAAACTATAGAAAACTCTGCATTGCTATTTGTCATTTAAAGACGTGTAGTTATTATTAATTCATGGTTTCAATTTCTCGTTGTTGAGATTCAAAATTAAAAGCATTTCGTGATTCGGTAGATATTAGGCAATACTGGAGTTTCTAGAACAACAGTGCATCAGATTATCAATGAAAAGCAAGCATTCTCGTATTTACTCTTTTTTTTTGCTTTTAGTTTTTGTTTTTACTTTGGTTTTAGTGAAACACTCGTAACAACTCTTGACGTTGCGCTGCATCCGACGTATTTTCCTCATTACGTCTGACTATCCATCATGCGTCTCGAACGCGCAACAGTATGCACTCTTTATGCACAATACGTCGCTCTGGTAGCGGCATAAACTGAAAACGCAGTAATCCAGCACTGTAATGAAGAAGTATCAATCTTGTATGTCACGTAAAACATCCAAGTTCCCGTATAAATCACGTTAACACTACGCAAAATGTACGATAGGTATCAAAACGTATGTCATGGTCCAATGTCCGATATAAATTGCGCGTGCAAAGATAAGGTCATATAAAATATATATTGACGATAGCGTATTTTGATACTTCGATCGATCTGCTCTCACATGCAATTTATACTAACAGATTACATGGATCACAATTTACACACGCACGCACGCATATATATATATATATATAAAACATATATTATAATTTTTAATACAATATTATTTATGATGTGTGCGTGTGTGTGCGTGCGTGCGTGTGTATGTGCGCGCGCGCGTGTTTGCATATATATATATATATATCATTTATTGTTAGATGTATATACTATCATATACATATAATATTTATGTAAATTGTAACATAAATATAATTATATTATATGGATTATAAATAATTATAAATTATTGTTAAAATCATATTGCATTTAAAGAATCATAAAAAAGCTCAACGTATATTAATATTAAATGCGAATAATAATCTTCAATATAAGAAAGAAATTTCCAATCTTACTGCGTAATCAAAACATATATTACGGCGCACGGCAATACAGCTGTCTTATATATAAGAAAAATGCCACACTGACAATAAATATATTTCTTCATAAAGGAGCATGCATTCGGAATATATCTGACACGGCGCGTATCGTGAGGAAGATAGCCGCGCAGAAGAGTATCGTGGATAAAGGATGTCTCGATCCTGTTTTCCTCCTTATGGAACAGAACACAAGATTCATGACACTTTCTGAACAACGTTTACGACTCGCGTCAGGTCGAATGGGTGATAATATTTTCCAAAGTTATTTCGTGCTTTACGATCGCCAGGGTGCAGTGACGCAATGCGACGCTGCTGGTGTGCGAAGAAATACGCTAAAGGATAATCGACGGATGAGAAACGTGTCGCAAATAAAAGTCTACATATGGAGGTGTTAAGAAATAAATAATAAAGCACCAGGAAGTACAAGTTCGTGGATAATAGGGTTTCATTGAAGTCTACGCGCGGTAATGTTTTTACGATCAACGAAACATCCTGACAAAGTAGTTTCTTCGTACGTTGTGAAAACTGTCGACGAAGCGAATACAAATTACATGCATGCATAAGAATGGAATTGATCTCATTTCTCTTACATAAATTCGAGATTGTAAAATTTATTTTAATAACACGGTCCGGTGCGCTTTGTGCACAGCCCAGCGCAACTGCCGGACAAGTATGTAAAAATGGCAAGTAACTCTGCCGTAGGGTGAGTCGTTGCGTTTTGCACCGAGGGCACGATGACGGAAAATTCACGAGATAAGGTTTATATTAGAGCGGACGACGTATGTGCGTCTCGTTTGTTGCTCTCTCTCTCTTTTCATTCTATACTTGGTGGTTCGCTCGTTCTATCGCATTCTTCTAGAAATGTCTCGCGACAGGGCGCTCTTGACACTTTTATCCCGTACATCTACCTTACGAGGGCGTTTCAGGAAAGAATATCTCGTCCATGAGGAACTTGTCCTCCCGCTGTAGAAGAATGAGCAACGAACATGTACCTAAATTATGCGACACTTTCAATTTCACTTATATTGCCGTGGAAGATATTCATTTCCCAGATGATGCATTTTTGCTATGCATGCGATATTTTCAATTTATGAATAAAATTCAATTCGAGTATGTTCTGTTGTTTTACAGAACAACTTAATAATTTAAAATTATTTTTAAAGTTACAGTAACAGTTTGTGAAGATTTTGTTACCATGTAAAATATTAAATTTAGTAATTATTACTTTCAATGAATTTAATTTTAGAAATATTAATTATTACAATTGTAAATTATATTTTAAAAACTAAATTTTTAGAATTTTTATTAAAATTAATTACAATCAAATTTTAGAAAGAAATTGTTTGCGCGTGACCTACACTTACATCTAAAAATTACAGCAGTGCAAGCGTTGTTTCCCGTTGCCTCGAATCTGTTAAAAGCGATGCTGCAAGGAGGGGTGACTCTAAAGTCAACTATCATGGATAACAGCCTCGCGATCACAAGAACCGTCTGACGAGCTCGCTGAAAGGGCTCCTACTTCATTCGGCCGGTGAATATTGCAGCGGCCATTAACTCGACGCCGCCGTCTGTACGGTGGGTTTGTTAATTTTTTAGAGGCCTCCGACGATTCCTTGCACATCTATTACGAGACCTGTGTACGCCGAAACAAGAAGCAGCATTTCATTCGTCTCCTATTATACATACATCAGGTTCTGTTATGCGGAAAGAGTCGTATAGCACCCTTTTTCTCTTGTGTATTTATAAAAATAATTTGTCTTTGTCCGATCGGGATAGCTTTATCGTGTTGCCTGATAAAACGTGCATGATTATTTGCGAAACACAATTTCTCATCTGACTCATGATGAAATGGATTATGTGCGTATGTTCATGTCACAATTTTTTTCATCATATCTCAGACAAATATTTCGCTATAAGATTTATCTTGCGTCAAGTCCAATGTATATATATTTTTCTTTTTTATATATTAATTCGCCTTCCTTTATAAATATTGTTCCATTATTGTGTATGACTCTGCACGCACTGTACAATGAAAAAAAGGTTAAACTGGAATATTTAAAAATGCACTTGATATCTATGTGTTCTTGAAATACGATATGAAGTATGAAGTAATATGATACAAAATATGAAAAACATATAAAGAGGTATCATTTTTCATAAAATTCATTATATTTACGTATCATAAAATTTCATGTTATAAAGTATTACAAGCTTTTTATTTTTGATAAATCGATCGCTATATATTTTTACTGATCATTAAACTTTCAGTTACAAACGCTTTGTGCCATTGTAAATGTCGTGCAAGAGAAATAATTTCTATCGTTCCGCTACCGTTCCATAAACAAGATACGGCAAATATGGCAGTTACGGAAGACACGACTTGGTGGCGTATGTGGCGGAAATCACGAACAGAGCCGAGAAAATAAATTGCGTACAGTAACGGGCAACGAACGAACGAACGAACGAACGAACGAGCGAACGAAACGGCTGCCCGGAGGTTTCCCGTGAGAGCTGTGTCCTGTGCCGGCGGAGATCCTGAAAGCGAGAAACAGCGAGCAACAGGATATTAAAGTACAAAATTCTATCAAAAAGTACGTTTTACGTATGAGACAAGATAAGAGATAGTACAATAACGCAGTCTCATATTTCAGTTGATCTTAAACTATGAATACTATACAAGCCGATACGTTCCTGTTTGCATTTTTCGTAAGAGTTTTCAATAATTAATGGGAAAATTCTAAATAAAATTAGTTTTGTTATCATTTGCAGTTGTAATCATACGTAATTTATTTAATATACAATAAGTTAAAGACAATTTCTTGAAAATATAAAAAAAAATTATGCGTTTATTTGCAATTAATTAAAAAATAATAAATTGAAAATTAATCGAAACAAATAAGCTGCTTGTATTTAAATTGCATAATAAAAAAATGTTAATTTTCATTATAGAATGTTATTCTGATGAATGAATTTGTGTGGCTGTTTATAAGAAATAACAACACTTTTGTATAAAATCTTTTTTCCGCTCCCATTCCACACTATGGATCTTCACTACGTCACATCCAATGCATCAGATAGAACAGTCCAGAGAGAAATATCGCGGAAGGTAAATTGTACCTGCGAGGGTTAAATCACGAGTGCACGCGGGAGGAAAGTGTGCGAAACGAGCGGCTTGATAAGCGATGCGCAAAAAGGGCAGACGGTATCTCACGCGGATACGAGAGGCATGTTGCTAGTCAAGTTCGAGCATACGTCACGAGAGGAAATTACGCGTATATCATTAAATCTCCGCGAGCAAGAGATGCCGCGAGCTGTTTCCGACTCGCGGGTCTCTCTTGATGATGTCTGCCAGCGGCAATGCGAGAACGTATCTCTCGCGCGCTGCTTATTTTTTTCAAGATTTAGCGAGATTCGCTATACGAGTATTTCTTAATGGTAGTCTGCATGTTTTCTTTCAAAACAGTGACAAAAAAAACACGATTTGCTTCGTTAGGTCCGTGATTTCTGATTTATTAGAGAGAAATGTACATACTGAAATATATGTATTTATTATTGCTTATGAACATTTCTCTCATACTTATTTCATCATTTTACTATATTAAGAATAAGATAAAAATATTGAAAAATTTCAGATAAGTGACTTTGTGATCTTTCTTTTCCGTTCCATTATCGTTTCTTTTATTGTAACTTTGTATTATTGTTTGTGCATAACATAAAGCTTCCAAGAAATAAATTGACGCTATTAGACTGGCGTTTAAGTACTTCTTTACTTCGTTTGAAACGAGCGAGCAAGGATTCTCAGGGAAAGAAGGCAGCGACGGCATCTCGTCTCCTCAGTAGCACTGAATTTTTTCAGAGGTATCTCCAGGCTCGTTGTTAAGATCAAAATTGATATTATTTTGTGAAAACAAGTCTGCGATGCAAAGCGAAGAGCGAGGATCTTGGGAGGCATCATCGATAACGAGTTGCGGTAGTGAAATGTTAAAATTCAAGGAACTTCGAAGACGCCGCGACGCTGATCCCATTGACACTGGCGATACCATACAGATTATGTGACTCCATCTTCCCGTTCTTCGAACCCATCTTATCTATTACTTCGGCTTTCCTTCTTTCCCCTTCGATATCGCGAGCAAGATCGAGCAAGCCAGTTACGTCTCGAGTGTGGACTTTACGTACCGCAAAAATTTCCTCGATGCGAGCGATGCTTAAAGCGAAGTTATAAAGAGAAGGAAAAAACGACGAAAACAGGGTTTTAATATTAGAGAGATAGGTGAGCTAGAAAAGAGAAGAAAGAGGCTTGTATGTGCTAAGCTCCGCGCGTTTTTTTATTTTTTTTTCATTTCTTCAGTATTATCACGGAACTTTTTGCAATGGCTAATCATGTGCTTTTATTACTACGTGCGGATTATACGTCTGCATTATGTGTGAATTATCCAAGCGTCTCTCTCACGTTATATATTCAACGATTAGGATTGTAATTAAATCTAATATAAGCTATTTGTGTTCTAACAATTATTCTATCTTTTAATGTTGTAAAATTACTTTTGAGTTCACAGTTGCAGAGAAATAGGTTATTTTAAAAGATATTTAAAAGATATATTAGATATATGTAGTATAAAATGTAATTTAGTAATTAAATAATTAAATAATATAAAAATAATTTTGTGTAATATTGTTAAATACAAAATTTATATTATAGATCACATGTTGATAATTTACTGATGATATAAGATATGGCTGAGATAGGCTGAGATATATCTATTCTACTTGCGTCTGACCATAGGCATCTTTCTCCACTGACTCCATTATAACTAGGTTACTCTACTGATTACGCGCGTCTGATCTATTTTTTCTACTGGAACCATATGCAATGTATTCCCGATATAGAAAAGAATTTATAAAAACTAAAAAAATGCTTGGTTTATCAATTTTATGAAACAATGAACTCATTGTTTAATTAATTAATTTTTTCTGCCTAAGAGTAACTCAACTTCTTATATTAAATGGCAGTTCAGTAGTATAATTTAATATTTATGGAATACAAGTTGCTTGTTAATAAAATGCACCATTTAAATCAAATAAATTATCTTAATACTGAAACTGGCTAATGCTACAATACTTCGTCGGAATATTTTACACAAGCGTTTCTTCCTTTCTTACTGTCTGCCAGTGACTTTGCCTCCATTTTGGGCCCTTGTTGTTACAACATTAATGACTCGCAAATTGTAACAAGTTGCGTTATATAAGCAGCTGTTACATGTACATCGAGCCATGTTCTGAAATTAATTCCGTGCAGTTCAGTATCGATCGGCGTATAAGCCACGCTTTTTCTCCTAAAGCGGCAACCATATCTAAGAAAATTTACTTAAAATATATATAACTATAATTATCATTTTTTAAATAAATGTTGATACAATAAATAAATTGACTTGTTTAGTTTTTAGACATTATTTTATTAAATAAAAACAGAGATCTATTTTTTTCTCTATCACACTATAATATTATTAGAATTTCTGCTTTCAAACACTTGTATTTTTTGATAGATACTGAAGCTCTTAAATCTTTTAAAACCACCAGTTTCTCAACTTCTTACACTCATAGATCCCTATCTGTAAAATACTTAGAGTCTATTCTTTAAGTTTCTTCAAATCCTAAGACGCTCGGCTTTTCTGGATTTTCGGATTCGTAGGTCTTACATATTGGACTGTCAGATAATAAGGATCACGCTTTATTGTTTTTACTTGGTAAAATACAACTTGCAAGTGCGCCCGACGGTTAACGGTAACGACCTCGACGGCGTCGCAGTTGATTGTATTCGCGCGGTGTTATTACGCGACGATAATTCGCACGTGCATTATAACGTCCTTCGCGATAACTGTCGACATTGCGCGTGCGAAACCTACATCATTTATGGTTCGCATTTAATATACTCGGAGCGTAGTGCGTGTGCAGAACTCAATGTAGTATCGCTATACGCTGACGTCGGCCATCCACACGGTACAGCGTGTAATTTAATACCGCGCCGTCGAAGCAGCGATGCCACGAAAACGCTTTCGAATGCATCTGCGGAAATATTCGCGCGAGCAAACTCGTACAGCTTTGCGATGACGCGCGCAACGCGGTGCGAAGCTTTTTCAAAATTTGCAGCGGGTTTATAGCGACCGGTTGATGGCAGACGACGGACGCATCTTTTTTTTCCTGAATTTTTACGAAACGCATGGTCGCGCTTGCTGGTACGCCTGACGACAGTGTAAACGCGACAACTTGAGTGTAAATAAAAGCAACTGAAATATCGCTGAATCGCGAAACGTGAATTGAGACAGCCGTTTTGACGATTCCGTGAATCATAATGTTTCGATTCATTATTTCAATAAACATAAATTTTGGAAAATCTGCAGTACTGCTGTAAATTTTATCATAAAATTATCAAAAAATATTACAAAAGAACATAAAATTATATAGATAAAAATTAACGCACCTATTGTTGATGCATTGTTAAAGCGCAATTTAACAATTTTATGATCGGTTCATAATATAACACTGCAGAAAATGCAATTTGTCTGACGATGAAAAATTTACTGCGGTAATTTGTTCAGCATAAAAGTGAATACACTGCACTCCCCCTCTGGATGTTATAACTAGATTATACAATTTAGTTTAATATTCTCGTTATTTTTAGTTTTTTGTCTCGAATATCACTATTTACGGCAAACTCAAATAATTTTAATGAGATTATTTTTATGCGGATAAATTCAAAGCAGAAGACGTGCGCAGGTAATGAATTTTATAATGCTTTGTATTAATTAGCAAATTAATCAACTGTTCGTTACGTCGTTCTGTCAAAATTTTTTTACGTCAACTACGATCAAAGACGATGCAAAGAAAAATTTATAATATGCAAAATTATGATCAAACGCTCTTTATTCAATTGTGAAATTACCTCAGGTACGCTTTATCAAGCGGAAATCGTTACGTCTGACTTTATAATGCGTTTCAATTAATATATAAGTTCGCAAAACTTTCGTAATACTCTTTGTGGTAAAGTTTCAGTACCGAGGAATACAGATAAATCTTGGGATATTACGCAGTCTCTTTCAGGCGGAAAATGAAGGTTGACTTTTTTTCTTGCACAACCTCGTACTCTCTCCAATCTCGTGTAACGCAATTATACAAAAAATTCCTTAGGGTACTCCGTGATGCTTATGCACAACTTTCTTGCTGGAATCACCCAGCTAAGTTAAGTAGAAAGATTAAACATGATTCCATAAAGTTCGCGTAGCTTTCTCGAATCTGTCCTTAACGACACAATCCATTTCTCGTGGGGGTTCCGGCAATGCAAAAGACGGCGTGACTCGTAAAGATTCTCAGAGATGTATCTGGCAAAGTGTACTACGCGAGCAGTTTTTATCTCATTTTCTACGTATAATTATATACAGGAGAGCGGCCATAGAGTGGAGTCGGGTGAGAATGAAACGGCCCAACTGCTCGAGTGAAATAAGAGACGCGCGGAAAGTACGAAGAGAGGCTGCTTTCATACACCATTGAAAGCTCTTATCTCAACTCTCGGAATCACGTTTGTCGTTATTACGCCATTACATTGCTAACGGAGGTGGAATCAGAAAAAAAGTCTTCTCGATGTCCTTCAATCACGTCAACTTTATCGAGCGTATAAACGCGTATAAGAAACGAGATAAGAAATAATTTAATCGATTCTTGGTTAATGTTTTGTAATAATGATAAAACTTAATCATTAAATTAAGCTTAGGAATAATTATAAAATTATATTGCTTTTATTAGACAGTTAATATCAATTGTATAACGCTAATTTGTATAATTGTTTTAAAAAAGTCAAGGATCTAATAACAGGACGATTTAAAATTGTAGAAAATAACAATAAGGTTCTTTTAAAATTTCAACATTAATTTTTATTAATAAAACTACATTTAAATGATTAAGATAAAGAAGTTCCACGATAGGGAAGTTCCTATTGCAGTTTCGAAAACGTTCCTCTTCATGAGCGTTTAAACTTTCATTCGCGGGGAAACTCCACTAATGTCTGTATTGCTCACAGATAAAGTATCTTCTTCTTCTCTCATTACTTCCATTGTTGTTAACTACCGACGGTACGTTCCCGTTGGACGTTTTTCAAGTTACCGCGCTTGTGTAATTATACATACCTTCGCCTTAAACGAGATAGCTGGCGAAATGAGAACGCGAAAAACTTTCCTTCCGCCAAGAAAAAAAAAGTAAGGGATCAATGCACACGCGAGAGAATCAAGACTACTTCCACAGGTCATTGAAAGTACACTCTTTTGTTCAAGTTTCGCACTCGTCTCGTCGTTACCGCCCTATTACAGCAGCAACAGCCGCAACGAGTGCTCTTTTTCTGTGCGTTTGTATCAAAAGAAATGGTTTCTACCTGTGCACGTCTTTGTGCACTTGCTCCTTTAATTTGTCGTCTGAAGAAGTTCGAAGAAAAATGGCAACATATAAAACTTTTACGTGCAAAGATCTTACATCTCGCTGTGTAAAAATTATTTGCTCGGGCTGTTTGATAAAATCATAATTAATCAAATCCTCACATGTCAAAATTTTATATTTCTATTTAAAAAATATATAAAAATAATAAATACATATTAATAATATGCAAATATGTTGAAAATGGAGATTTGAATTATATATTAATTTAAACAACGTTTTATCCTGTCTATAAAATAAATTAGATAATAATTTTCAAGTGTCGTATTGCTCTAATTTTAAAAGTACAACTTTATTTTTATTCGTATCGTTAAAATAATTGACCCTCGACAAACGCCAGTCAAAGTTTCTAAGTGAGTTTGGAAAAACGGTACAACTCTCTCTACACACAATTGCTCATTTGTGAGCCGTCTAACAAATGTAGCGAACGTTGCGAAGCGCGCAGTGAAAATATTTGCCTCGAGGTGCGGTAGAAACTTGATCGAGTTTGACATTGCTGTTCGACATGCGGTTCAGCATTTAGACAGCATGTACGTGCGCGCTGGCAGCCGAAATCGCATTATACGTTCGCATAAATCGCGCGTTCGTCGGTGCGTCGCGATGCGTGATGCGCGCAAGCGTGTAGGTGGTGTGTTTTACGAAGTTTCACTGTTGGCGTGTCCGAAAACATCATCAGTCCCGCGGCGGTTTGCGTGGTACAGATCTGCGTGGTAGATTTACGACGACGCGCGCTCGCGGATATGCGTTTTTTATGCCGAATTAATGACGGCATGAATTTTTGCCGAAATGAAATATTAAAATGTAACGAAATACTCAACGCAGATTTCGTAACATGGACCAGTGCAGTAATACGACCGGCCTCGTGCAATATTCACGTTTTGATTGATGACTTGAATAACTTAAGCGAGCACCAGATCATTATTGAAATGTAATCATGTTTCTAATTTACATTGCGGTAAAATTATTTATTACTAACTATACCAACGCTATTGAGTTTTTGATCATCGTACCTACACGAATTTCTATATGAATAATTTAACATACGGTTAATTGTTTACATATTATAATATTTGGATTTACACATATCCTTCGCATTCACGTCGCTCATTTACAATTGCAATATGAAATAACCATTCGTTTCATTAAACTGTATGTGTTTGTCATTTGCAGTACAACTAAAATAGGTAAGCTCTCTGTGTGCGTGTGAAGCTTTCACGTACGTTAATACAAGACTTTACATTTAATAAAAACTTTATAATTAATATTAAAGCCGCACCTAGGTTCAAAGAGACGGTTTGCATTAGTAATTACGAATGATTAGGTGTTCATAAAGAGACTGGGGAATCGGTTATTTAGGAATTACGTGCAAGTGATTTCAATCTCAGGAAGGAACTGTAATCGCAGCTTGCGACTTAGCTTGAATCCCAGGATCACCGTTGGTTTACCAAACACACATCTGAGATGGATTCGTAAGGATCAAATATAAATTAGGTTCGAGTTATGGCGCGGTCGCGGCTAAGTCGGGTCTACATCGGACGTGTGCGATGTAAATTTGCACGCATTGGAATTTCAGACCTGATCTACGCGCCCGAGTCGAATTCGCAGGTGATGCATACGACCTGATTGGACCTGGTTAGATTAAGTACAGTGCCGTTCCGATTCGAATTAGGATTTCACGCAGATTAAACGTAAATCAAGCGCGATTCACGCATGGTTTAAATATCTGTAGAATAGACGTTAGCTGTGCGAGTAGATTGCATGTACTATTATTACTATTAACTACAATACTGGCAAAGATAACACAATGTCTATGTTGATATTTTTATATTTTAGTTTGCACAGAATAGTTCAATTATTAAAGATGTCAATTCTGTGGCATTTATCACTGTTTTCTCGCTTGTAATTCCCCTCTACGATGATTAACAACCACCAATTTATGCATCAAAATGTCTTTCTGGAGCAAGACATTTTGACAACAATGCGTTAAAAAATCACATTATTAACGTTTTAAAAGGGATTCTACTTTTATGATAGTTCGATTTGAACCTCCGTTAATCGCACGCAACGTAAATCAAGGCGGAAAGATATTCGACAGTCGCGCAATATTAATTAGAGCTCGGTGACAATGCGATATGTTTTTCTTCAGCCGAGTATAACGCGGCAACAAACGGTGGTTCCAACTGGCGTTGCACTTCGAGCGCGCCCGGTTATTCGTCCTATGGGGAATTATTAATGGCCGGTACCCCAACGGCGGGAGTTGGTAGCGGCATTTATTCACTTGCAATAATGGCATCCATAAATGAAACATCCGTTTTGTATAGGGGGAGGAGAGGGCGCGTCGTTGTTGCGGCATTGCTGCGGTCGCGGCAAAGATGAGTGCAAGCGTTGCGGTAAGGGGTGAGCATGTGTTTTCAATGATCCACAGTTTCCAGAGTTTGCCACGTTCTCTAAATTCAATCCCGCTTTCTGCGGTAATAACTGTAATCAGACGAACGATTGAGGGGGACCGCAGAGATTACATCTTATATTCGATTTTACAAACGGCAATATTATTTATAAAAATGTCTATAATCTATAAAAAACATTATATTTACATTATCATTATACAGTTTTAAGACTCAAAGAATGTAACTATTGTATATTTAACTGCAGAAGCTTCCCGTGGCAAAAATAAAAATCTCTGGATGAAGGAACTATAATGCTTGAATAATTTATGACAGCGTAATTATGATGAGTGGGAACGGCCAGTCAACAGCGACGCCTGAATATTTTGCGTCACAAGGATTTGTCGTTGGATTTAAAAGATTTGCTTTGGTCGGAGGATGACCGTACGGTATTCTCGTCGGACCCGCTGGTTCTGCCCGTGCTCTGTCCGCGTGGCATAAATATTACAAATGAAAGCAGAGAGGCGGAGATAAGGCAAATCTTTGTCAAAAGTCTTGTTTTATTTGGGGGATTCTCCATGTCGAGATTAAAGGACATCAGGTACTGCTTGCTAGAGGATCATAGTTCCGACCACGGATTTCCTTTATGAAGACTCTGAGCACCCCTCCCGGGAGGCATTAAAAGAACCTGAAGCAATGGAGCGGGAGCCGCCTCCGCCGGGGTCATTATCCACGTAAATATGAATTAACCACGGTGCCCCGTGAGGCTTTTTCAAGGGACACAGGTTTTTGCTGCATCAAAGGAAACGTCGTGATGAAACTCGATTTGTACGGGACTTGTACGGACTAGACGGGTTTGTGAACAGACATTCGTTTCGCTTGACATCACAGTGATCCTGACATCACAGGTCTATCGGGATATAGCTCAAATAACCGAAAAAAAGACTTCTGTTCGCGAAGGGATAAACATTCGGCGTCGCCAAAAGCGTATCATTTTTTTCTCTTTCTTTCTTTCTCTCTTTTTCTCGATTTCGCGTAATCTCCCATTATGTTCGATTTCCTGTGTGAAAACGCTCGCGGGATTATGGGGCGCGCAGTGGCGACGTATTAACGACAGCCCCGGCTCAATTAGTTTAGCTCAAATAATTGGGGCAGGTTATGCGTCGGATTATCGAGGTAGCGCTAAAAGATAATATGCTGTTATCAACACGTGCGGTGGCGAGCGCAAATGTCGATGACTTGTCAATGGCGCATAAATTAAAGTTTTACTACATTATCGTTAATCACACTATTAATTAATAATATATGCAATAGTTCACTCAATATCAATTATTTGCTACTTAATTTCTCATCATTACCTTCTGTCGCGTTGCGTATTATTGATCGATGTATTGATACAAGTGCACCGCGAACAATATAATTACATTAAATATACAATTAATTATTTATAACCACCTATTAATTCGTTATTTAAAACGATACAAGGAATACATATTAAGTAGTAATTACATTACGTAAAACAATTTAACTAATGATCGATTTATTTGCTGGTATGAAAAGAATAGGTATATCCATGGATGTTGAAGGAGCGTGATGAAAAAATGTTTTTAAAAACAATTCCAAGAAGATATGTAAATATGGAAAACATTCTAATTAACGCCGAGCGGATACTTTACGTTAAGTTTAAACTCTGTGTATCTCGTAAAGTATTTTCCAACATAATTCTCTCGAGAATGCGACCGCAACTCGTATCCTCGGAACAGCGTGATAGCGAGGGGCAAGGTGCTTTATTGATCTTAGGCGAATGGCATCATGGGGTTCGGCTGTATTAGAAGGTTCATCACGATGAGGTGCTGCCAGGTACTATTGGGTCGCGAACTTTTCCAAAAACATCTGCCTTCCCTGATTCTTTCTCGATACTTTTCCTCCCGTTAAAGAAGTTTCTCTGATGTATCATCGGGAGATAAGTTTCCTCAGATAGATGAAAAGATTTAATTTTAAGATACAAAGTAAAATTATTTGAAAAAAAAAATGTATGAATATATATATTGTAAAAAATATGTATGTTTAATATTTTAAAGGTACTCGTTAAAAAAAATGTCTGTTGCAAAATGTTTCATTGTTTTATTGTATATCGTTTTTCAATTTTACCAAATAAATTTAGAGTAACCTGGTTAAAAACCAAACGCGTTGCAAATACCCAAATTGTTACGTTTTCATTTAAAAGTATAGTAGATATGTAAGATTTTATCACTAACCCTCCGGGGTAAACTTCGAGAATCTATGCAATATCTCATAACTTATTCATTTCCGATCTGTTCTCTCGACGATAGCTGCAATAAAATGCATGTAGCTGCGATAAATTGCCCCTCGATTTTCGATCGCAGCTTCTCTAAGCGCCTCTTTCGTAACAC
Organism: Solenopsis invicta; assembly: GCF_016802725.1. Lineage (NCBI taxonomy): Eukaryota > Metazoa > Arthropoda > Insecta > Hymenoptera > Formicidae > Solenopsis > Solenopsis invicta. Next base: position 7,989,936 of record NC_052674.1, on the reverse strand, counting down.
GTATTTCGCGCAACGCGGGAATTCGGCCGAAACGTGCACAGGTTTAATCTCGGAACAAAATTAATCTCGGAATGTGCCGTTTCGTGCGACGTAAGGATGGGATTTATCGACTTCTACTTCAAAATGTGAGTGTACGCGATCAGGGGTTGCGCCACTTTCGACATCTGCTACCCTCTGCCATCGCTCTGTTCGCCATCCCAACGAATAAACGTACCTGTGGGCGTGAGAGGAGGCCGGTAACTTGAATCGTTAAATTTTACGGCATATCCCGCATATTTACGATCCAAACGTCTTTATTGTCGTCGCAGTAATCTTCTTTTAGTAGCCGGCAGTGTCAATGCCGAAGCAGTTACTGCGGCAGTGCAGGTGACGCGTCGTCTTAAAACTACAACTGCAGTACGTACTGCAATTATCAATTAAGATGTGGCGACATTATTATATAATAAAAAGAATGAGATTGTCTTAGATACTGGACCTTTTATTTATTTAAATTTTTACTATTTTAATACCAAAGTTCTAGACGTTAATACACTGATTTATTATTCTTGTATTATTAATTGCAATAAATTATTATGTGTAAGAGGCATTGTAACTTGAGTCTTAAATTATTATTCTGTCTTTTGCATTGCTTCAAATAAATCAAAAACTTTTTATATCTTGTGCATGGAACTTCTAATAATTATGAGAAACAGAGAAAAGCAATGAAAATTGCTGCAAAATTGTGTTTTGAATTGCAAGAATCGATTGGCATGTTGTGTGCGGACACTAGACATTGAAATAAACGTCTGGTGAAAAACGCCCGCGATAAATCGTTACACCACGTCGAATAGTGATCGATTATCGTTGCCCCTAGTAGATTAATAGTAGCAGATATCGATCAGTAGAGACAAGGCAGCGCGGATATTGCAGAAACCTATTGTGTGTGGGTGTATATTGAGGAGAACTCGTTTACAGATATTGGCGTATCACTAAATTTACAGTTCCTTATAAAGTACCTTAATGTTTCTGAGTGGCATGTATGATAGATATCCTTTAGATCCCGATATTAACAGTAGCACTAGATTAATTACATACGTAGAACACATTTGAGATGTACTTTATCAAATTTATGATGAAAATAATTTGCCTGTTTTTATGCTACGTTCAATATTTATATGTGTAAACTTTAATTTATCTCTAAAAATCGATATATAAATTTTAAATATTGGTTATAGACGTAACAAGAAATTGAATACAATGCAAGTAATATTTTGATAACAGTGTTTCTCTTCCGTTTCGATATATCAAGTTACAAAATTTAATTATTCAAAGTTAATAACTGCAGTTGGATAATAACTTTATATATATCTGATAAAAACAAAATATTATCTATACACAGGTTAAACAAAAAAATATAAGAGATATGTAAAATCGTATGTTTAATGTTTTTTCTTTCTAATTATATATTTTATGTTTTTTTATACATATACAAATATATTATATGCAAATATAGTATATGTACACATACGTACAATTTTTTTTTATAGAATATTTATTAAACATAACGCAACGAGTCGTAATTAATGTGCAACATCTAATATACATAACTTTCAATTTCAAATCTACTGCATGGGTTATAAAAATATTTTTGTATTATCACAGCGGCATATTGTTCGCGTTCGTATAGCTTCATGGGTCAGCTAAGCCGCGATAATAGTTTACAACGCAAACCATAGCGGAATCTCCGGCATGCCAGAGTTAATCGAAAGTTCATATAACTGAAAATTAATTTTGCAATTGTTATATACGTAGTCGTATAAGCGAGTGCACGGTATTTGTTTGAAAGAAAATGTCTTTCAAATAAATAACTATCGTAAATTTTCATAGAAACTTTTTTTCATAGAAATTTTTAGAATATTTTTTTATATACCTTTTAGTTCTTAGTTTTTCAATTTTTTTAATGTAAAGATGGCGTCTTCTGCTAATTAAAAGATAACAAATGTGAGTCGATTGTGATGCACTGATTAGTTCTAATTCGATGAATTGCAATTTTGATTGTCAGACATGTAAAGGATTAATAAAGTATAAGAATAAAGAAACTTCTTTCTCAATATAAGCGACCTATTATGTACCGTGTCGTTCTAAATCTCTAAAGCATCAACGTATTGCGTTATGTATTCCGAGAACGTGATGACTATACGAGAAAGTCGTGAGAGAAACAAGAGAGCCATACTCTTCTTTTTCTCCCGGTCTCGCTCGGAAGAGTGATTGAAGTTTAACGATCAAAACTTCGTATCTTCAGTAATACTTATGACAACGTTACGGTTGTAAATATCTGTGCCGAGATATCGATTTAAAAAGTATCGGAAAAATCATATCACACTGTGGCGTTATGTTATCTTTGCCAGTGTTAATAATAAAATGAATAAAAAAGTTACTATTATTTATTTTGTAACTTTAATATATTTTGGAAAATTACAATAAAATGGTAAATCAGTTTGCAAAAATTAAGAGTACATCGTGGCCATTTTTGTATTTTATCAAAGAAAATTCTTCATATTTAAGATGCAAAAAATTTTTGATAAAAGACCGTAAACTAAATTTCACTTGGCTATCATTTTTGTTTTTATTTTGCGATTTTTGACAACATGCTGCGCACAAATAATTTGATGATAATAAATTACTTATAATGTCGAGCCGTGCAAACTTTCTCTCTACGGATAATATCCTTGACAAGGGTGTAGCCCCATCGGGAGACCAACGCCGAGAGTCGTACGTACATATGTAACACGGGCAATGTTACGCGTGGGAATTCACGCGTTTCTGCGACTTGTTTCCTATCGAGAGTGTCCGTAAAGAATCCTTGCCGTCCGTGTTCCCGAGGGACGTTAGCCACCCACTCTCTCGTTGCTACCAGAAACCCATATTTCTAGCATGTCCGGAGGAGCACTTACCTTGCTCGCAGTTTTCTCCCTTGATTTACTTCCTGTCGCGTTGACTTCGCGGGAATGTGAAAAATTTCATCAACAACTCGGTACGAATAAAAACTGGGATTGAAAGCCATATTAATTTCAACGAGTTTCAGATTTTTGCAGCGTAGATATGCAGAAATGAATCTGACAATGAAAATACGCTATTTATCGTAAGATATGTTTTTCTGTACGTTTATTACTAAAAAATAGCTAAAAACATATTTACTTTAATTTTTATGTTTAAAATGTGAAAGCAGTTCCTGGTTTTAATTTCATGGAGAATAAGTTTACACTTTAATTTTATGTTGCGATTGAATAAAATGATTAAAATTGTGATAACTGCATGTTATCTTTCCTGTTTTAATATGTAGATTTCGATACTTTATTATTGCAATTTCACTGTATTGACATTTAGTAGTAACTTTTTTATTCATTAATATATATACTATTTAAATATATTATATAAATCAAAAATGTTTAATATAAATTACCAATATAATATATTATTCCTTCATATTACATTATCTTTTCTAAGAAAATTATCAAGTAATTAAATTGAAACTCTAGTCTACAAGGACGAGGTATTTTCTATCTATAATATAATCCTTAAAAAGGTATTAACATTTTTTCTCTCATTTTACAAATAATGTTTCAAGCTTACATAAAAATATTTGTGCTTTATAATTTTATATTATCTGATTTTTCTCATATAATATAAAAAAGAAGGTTTTCTTTAAAACTATTATCCAAAAATATAAATTATTATTATCTTCATAAAGAAAGGGAACAAAGATCTATCACTGTTTGCTGGAAATTATTATCACCGTTCTAGAGTATATAAACGCGATTTCGTCCATATTTTGTTAGTCAGATTTTACCGGAAATTATTCAGTCGGATATCGACGAATTACTATCCGTTGACGCATACTTCCTCATTTTGACCCTGATTTACCGGGAATACCATCGAATATTCGATCACGTGACAGCAACATTACATACATGTATACATGCCCGTGTACTGCAGCATAGATAAAATGCGCATCATACATATGTAATATGAGCAAACGTGCGAGGCATACGAATGGACCATCCTGTATATCACAGAATCCTTGTGAATACTATGCGAAATCGCTACTCCTTTCGATTCCGGGTGCTTCGATTTTCAGAGTTCCGCTTACTAGAGGCGAGTCTACGAGCTTCGATTTCCAAATGGACAAGCAAAGGCAAAAATAAATATTATGTAGATGTAAGAGGATATTGGCTCTTTGATATAACGGTCCTCAAAGGCGCTACTAAGAAGAAAATATTGAAAAGTCTAATAATATATTCATTTTTTTTTTAAATTTATGTATATATGTATAATAAATTGAATTCACAAGAATTTTGTTTTATAAAAACATCAAATAAATGATTTATACTAAGACACGCGCAGTAATAATTAAATGCAACATGTATAACATCTTCATTTAAATTCATAAATAATAATATATAGAAAAGCAAGGTATAATAAGAAAGTGATATTATACTTGGAAATTAGTTTTAAACGTAGGAACTTAATCCCCATTTCACCAAAGTTTAATTTTTGTTTCGTGGTATTGTATTCTGCTGCTCCTTTGTAGCTCAAAAGTGCAGCATTAGCGAAAAGAGCGCGTCCGCGACTTAAGCTTCAGTGCGAAGTTCAATTCCGCAAGTTCCGCCCCCATTGAGTTTGCCAAAGTAGAAATTTCTGAAACTTCGCCTGCCCAAAAATATATATACTCTATTCTTCTCCACCATTCGTGAAAGTTAAAAATGAGCTCTTCCGCCATATCCCGCGAGATCGGCGCCCGTGGATCGAGCATGCGGGTCCGCGCAACTTTTGGTGTCGAATGAAAAATGAAACAAGGAGTTTCGCGGTTTCGTGAAGTTCGATAACTTCGCGATTTATATTTTCGGCGGCGGAAACTTGTATGATCCAACTCGCTGAGTTGAAAAGAAACAAAGTTAATCGTTGCAAGCGCGATGAGAATTCTAATTCATGAGCCAGGGTTTTCATGTAAGAAAATGTGCAACATAATGTTGTGATGTCTGTCGCGTAGATAAAAGATGTGATGACATACTTTATAGGATGTCAAGCATAATGTGAATATAATACGATGTGATATCCGATAGTCACATCACAAGACCGCATTATGTTATAACGTACTTTGTCAAAGAAAACCCCGTCACATTATATTAGAGTGAAATTTCGGCAAAAGATAATAATCTGAATATACATAAATTGAGTATGGATCATAATATTAAGGATGTAAACGTTTAATGCGAAGTAAATTATATAAAGAGGATTGCGTTTAAAAATTGTCACCGAAAGAAAAGGATCGGTTGACTTTCTACGATTCTACCGGTTAAAACACGAAGGATCATATAGTTTGATCTCAAGAAACACTTTCGCGAGTAACGAGTATTTGCCGCTCGTTCAAGAGAGTCGTTTGGTTCCGGCTGATAACTCCGTGGGAAGGCAAAGATATCTCAAGTGTATTTTCTGGTAAAGTTTCTTTCGAAATGACAGGATCGTTAATATCTTTTCGTATCTAGATTGAGATGCTATAAGTATTATTGATGATATATGATATTGCGATGAGAAAAGTTAAATTATATTGTTTAAACAATATTACGCAATTGTTTACACAACCTTTTACTTACGTAATATTGCACTGTTATTAGCATTTTAAATATTAAATGTTAAATATATTCTGTAATTATATGAAAACATCGAGAAAAAAATATCATTTTACGCGATGAGTCAGAAAACACAAATAACTTATTGATTTACTCGAAAAACATTTTAAGTAATATAAATACAATAAAAGCTCCGGTATAATCTCATTCGAATGTTTATTTTATATCGCGGTACATCACGTAGTCAATATTTAATCACAAACATCAGAGAAACGCAATGTTCGACGTTGTCGATGCACGCAAATTAAGAATTATTTATGAAATCATTTCCATTTCGAAGTAAAAACAACTCAGAATTACGTGCATTTTGTATTTATCCAATCATGATGCGTCGCCCATTTCGTTTCCTGGAAAATTATATTGCTGCGGTTTCAAAATGGTCGACGCCTCGGCGGAAGCGCGAGCTATGTTTATGGTTTCCTATCTTGCGGTCGCGATAGCTGTGCAATTACATTTACACCATCGGCATAGGCTATCGTATGCACAATTTTGTCCTCAAATTTTCATCACAACGCGTACACGTTTTATTATTGTGCATCTTGTGAATCTCGATTACATAAATTAACTATCAGTGATATAATTATTTAAAACAAAGTTAGTAATTAGAAATAAAATGTTATCAACAGAATAATAAAATTAACGATTAAAAATAAATAAAAAAATATACTCTCTCTCTCTCTCTCTCTCTCTCTCTCTCTCTCTCTCTCTTCTCTTGGTATCTAAACAAATTCCTTAAATAATACTTTAATTGTTTCTCTAAATATGTTGCTCTTTCTTCATTTTCTAATAAAATATTAAATATTTTTCGACAAAATATATTCTTGCATAAAAAACTTTTAATAGAAGTTATACAAGATTTTTTTCCAACATGTTAATTTAACATTATTTGATCATATCATTCAACAGATTTTAATATATAATAATGCAATGAAAATGTTAATGTTACGTATAACTTCTGTTAATTACTATCACCAACAAACATTAATTGCGGCGAGGATAACCTCCGCATCGAAGGGAAGGGTGCACACCATTGGGTATACACAATCCATCAGGCCCCGGATATAGGTTTTCGCGGGTACCTAGTTACAGAATAAATTAATGACCGCCGAATTTGCTGTTCCACGGTACATAGAGTTTGTACATAATCGCGCCTCCCTCTCACCACGATCCTACGTGGAATATCGAATGGATGTTCAAACTCTGACCAAGAGAATATGTTATCGTAACTTAAAATTAATTAACATACAATGCAGAGATAACATTGCATTAAAACATTTTTAAAGTTATATGGATTTGCAAAATTGTAACATAAACATTATATTGCAATCAACTTTCAGCAATGTATAAAAGAAGAATAATATTTTCAATTAAAATATTGGGAATCATGCCAATTATCTGGTATCGATTATTATTATTATTAAAATATTCGTTTACGTTTCACTCTTTGATATCGAGAACTACAACGAACAGATTTTCCATTCTACAATAGTATACATTTATCGCTCACTATAATCACCTTTGTATTTATATAGCCAAAACATTCTGCACAACCGGCGGATATTCCGACACCCCGTTTTGCACGGCCATTATTATTTTGTTTGATTAGCTTAATTTGTGGCTGAGAATGCGCCACGGTCCAGACACGATAACGTTGCGGCTCTGTGGGGTTGTACCCTGGCTTTTGCAGTGATGGAAATGCGCAATGGACCGCACGTGACTCATGCATTGCACGGTTGGAATTGTGCGCGGTTTACATTTGTGCACATGCAATGTGCACTAAAACAAAGAAGGCTGTACCGAAAATTACTAATGTCCCGTGCGAATTGTCGGCCATTATGTAATTTATCACTGGTTGATAAGAATCAAATTAAAGCCCTCTGCGTTTGTCATTTGTTTGCACTCTACACATTAATTTTAACATGGATTTCGATAATTCCCCTTGAACTTTGCCAATCACATCGCAATTACTTAAGTCCTTCATTATTAAATATAAATTTCTTGTTATGCAACTTTTTAAATCTCATAAAAAATTACGCAATGTTAGAATATATAAAATGTTGGTTGTTTTTAACGTGTAACTTGAACATTTTCGTATTTTTCTCGCATAATGCAAAAAGTTTTACGCGTTAAATCCTCATTTCTAATACTTTAAGTAAACTTTGAAAAACGGATCCGAGAATTCTATCTAACGGTTATTCTGTCAAACGGTTTCAGGGTTTTAAGACTTTTAGATTCTTACACCAAGATCGGATATGAAGATAAGCAAATGCACTTCTTTCCTTGAAAAAGAAGGGAATTACCGTTAAATGCTACTTTGTATGAACACGTTACGCTTTCCTTCTAAATTTTAGAGGTAACTTTCTTCTCCGTACCTTCAGTAATCTCCACAGAGGTAATTTCTAAACGGAACAGAAAGATACCTCCCCGTAATGGCACGAGGGAAATTTCACGGGCCGCGTACAGGTGTACGTGTAGAGATGGTCGCGACCGATATAACCAAGCATTAGTACGAACAACGACTGGTGTTATTACTCGTTTATCGTTGTGCGATAAGATAAGGGTAGATAGGGTGAGCGCGGGCACGATATGCCTCGTTTACCCTGTGGTTTGAGAGAATTGTTTCACCCGGTATAATTTTAAAGAGTGTCTGGCCACGGGCGTCTTCTAATTCCGTTCAGATTAGCAGCGCGACGATTCCATCTGTGTTACCTCCTCATTTACCTTGCCCGGCAATTACAGCTGCATTAAAAGCCACTCGTTTTTATCGAACGCAATTTCACCGCACCTGTTTACCACTTCGCGAATGGGTTACACTTAGTTTCCAGCACTGGTTAATTATACAGTGGACTTTTAAACAAATTCCAAGGATTCGCAAATGGAATGAAATAAATCTTATTGATATTTGCCTTAAGATTATATAGATACATATTTATATACTTAATTGTAGATAACTACGTAAAATTACGAATTATTATTGCTAACATTTTAGATTAGTGCAAATGATTTCGATAAGGTCTAGATTCGTACCCTTTATTTAGCACGGAGAATATACATTGTTAATTAATTTTAAAAAACAAGAAATAGATATCGTAACTACAGTAATATTTTCCGAAAATGAATAACGAAATTTATCCGAAAAAACTCTATGATAAATATTAGAAAATTACACGTCGTGTGAGAACATTTTATTGTTAGTCAGTTTACTTTTCACGCTAACCCAGGGTGTTGCCCTCGCCAGTTAAGACGACTTAATACTCCGAAGGGGGTCCCTCGCTTGGTGCACGATACGTACTACGTGTTGAACATGTCCTGCACATGCATGAGCTGAGAATGTGGCGGATGCAGAGAAAACGCGTGCTGCGCCCAAGCGATAAACATGGGTAAAATACGGCGCACGAGGATCATTATTTACCGTTAACAAAGCGTTCAATAAAATAATTCGCTGTAATCCGGGAGGAAAATGTCGGCTGATATTTTGCGGCATGAAAAATATTACTGTTGTCAAGTAAATGTACACACACACAGAATATATAACGGGGTACAGACGTCATAGAGAGGAGTAGATCTAAATTACACAGAGATATAAATCTGGGACTTAGTAAAGAAAAATATTACGCGGCTTCTTTTTTTTTACCGTAATTGGCTCCTTGGGACATTCCTAATTATTTTTTCCCTGTTCTTTGCCTCTCTTCGTTCGTTCTTTATGATATAAATGTAAAAAGAAAAGTAGCGTATTTGTAAGTTTTTATGTTTTTAGTTTCCTAAGTAATAATGTTCCTGTAGTAATAATAAAAACAAAATATTTGATAAATACGATTTTTTGTTCAGGGCTCATTAGCAACGTGGCATATATATTTATACAATATTATCGACGTTGTTGTTATTGTTTAAATACTGCTAACTTAAGTATTAATGTAACACTACGAAAAGAATATTTGATATCTGTGTATTATAATTGCATGATAAAATAATTATAGTTAATGGTTAGAAGCTCCATTTTTATTAATGCTATAATGTTAACAATAATAACTTTATAGATCTACCAACTATAAATATATATATGGCACTGAAAATGACTGTAAATTGTAATTAAATTATGATAATATCAAACTTTTTTTCTCTCAATAAACTTTTGAAATATCTTATGTACTTTGAAATATCTTACAGTTCATAAAATGTAGATTTGATGACACCGAGATTATAGACATTTATTTTTTGATTGTGATGAGAAATATACAGGAGTGATTTCACGAGTAGTTAAAAGTTGTGGATTGTTTTCAGTGAAAACACATCAGACTGTCCAAAAATCTGAGCTTTGCAGAATCTTTCGATAAGATCATCCGGAATTCCCCTGAAAATTTTGTTCGGATCACGGGAACACTGTCGCAGCTTTAGATAAACAACGGATCGATGCGACGCGTTTTCTCGAGCCTCGAATGGCTCTGCTCTCGACTATATCTCCAGTTTTTCCACAATGGTTCTATTCACGAAAAGCCGCAAGTGAAGCGACTGTTTATACCACACGATCAGCGTTTCGCTATTTTGTTTGCCAAAAATATCACAATGCATCAAAGAAGTACAGTGAAGTGCCATTCATTTTTACCGGGGTCGAGAATTTGACAGTTTCGTAACATACTAAGTGTCAGGGTGTTGTTGAATTTTGCACAATATCTTTCCAACGACAAAAATGTAAGCGCTTTTCTTCTTTCGTGAAGCTCCAAAGTCATTTGTAAAATTAAAAAGAAGTTTAAAAGTAATCTTTTAATGTTACTTTTTCATCAATATTCTATCAAATATTCATTTTTACATAAGTTGAAATAAAGGCCAAATGTTATTCAAATAATTTAATTGATCAATATGAAAGTAAATTACGCGAAATTATTAATTAATTGACTATTAACATTTTCAAAGACTAGATAATTTATTTGAATAATAATTACTTGCTATATAAAATAAGTTATATGCATATATTCAGATGTTATTTGAATAATTGGGCACAATTATTATTTCAAATATATGTAATCATATAAATATTTCCAAAATACATCTAATTATACTGTTATATAACTGATTGTGAATTAATTGAGATAAAGAATAATCATTTAGATAAATATAGTATTTACATTCAATCCTATTATTTAACAGTGAATTATTTCATTAAAAATAATATAAAATATTCAAATAATTTTTACATATATCATATAGAGAATAATTTGATACAAACGCATAATAATGCAATTATTATCATACGACTTATCAATGAAATAATGTTTCTTTCTCTCTCTCTCTCTCTCTCTCTCTCTCTCTCTTGCTTTCTCTTTGCCTTCCACTATTCCTAGAGTTCTTCCATTCTTCGCATAATAATGAAATTTGGAAACTTCGTAATTATGAAATTCAACGGAGACCCGGATACTATCGCTTTTTAAGATTCACCGGGTACTTTCGCGACTGCCGCAAAGTTCCCTCTAATTAAATTTTTCGAACAGCCCACGGAATAATTTGCATTTATTCGCTCATTGCTATTCAACGCTATGTCTATGTACAATGTCTCTTTTCTCATCGAACGCTTTCTTTCCTTGCCGAATTCGAAAAGTTCAAATATAGAAGGTTTTATATCTTGCGCGTTGTACAACGCGCGTTCTATACCTTGCGCTCACTTGAATATATCATCAGCTTTACGCTACCGTTTATAAGTCACAGCCCCAACGGAGTTTGTATTAAATAATTTTTTTCTCTTTTATCGCGTAAATCTCTGTGAGATATTAATCAAATAATGAAACTAATCTATAATTACACAGATAGGATATAAAAAAGATTTTAACGTATTTAACGATTTTAAAGTTTAATTTATTATTTCTACAAAATGGTTAGTTTTACGATTAAAAATATAAAATTGTACACGAAGAAAAAAAAAGTGGATGCAACTTTTGTAAAAATATCGTGAAAATGAAATTTTCAAACGTTTCCTTGTTTTGCGTATTTGAGCATTTCAACGTACTTAATTTCCGCGCCGACAGGAAAGTAGCTTTAATCAGTTACTGAGAGACACAAGTTCGCGGAAATATTAAAATAATTGTCAAACATTTCCCGACAGTCCAGTGCGACGCGACGGCCGTTTCATTGACGTAGCAAAAAGCGAAACATTTTCGCTTCCGGTTTGCGCCCAGAGCTCGTTTCCCTCTCTCGCACTTGTCAGGAAAAGGGGCCGGAAAAAATTTCCCGCTTTTTGCATCCGTCGCGAGCTTCGTATCGCTCTCGCGCGCGCGCGCACGGCTGTTATTTTTCATTATGTCAAGGAGTTTTCACTTGCCATGGTGCAACGCTTCTCGTTTGAGAAAATACATCTTTTTTCTGGACGGTAAAATTGATCGTATACATCGACACGTTCCATAAAATCCTACCAAAAACCATCGCGTTCGAAACTGTATATGGTCCTCGAGCAGGATAAATCCTAATAAAAAAGTCTATTTAACGCTATGCATAGGAGCAGCAGCGTAACAGCAGGAAGCTGTTAATAACACCCGATAATGCTTCTGGTCAATTTATAGTCGATTTTTCTTATTAAGATAATAAAATCGTTAAAAGCGACAATTTTTAAATCATAAATTCACTCAAAATTTAACTAAAATGATATTAATCTTCTATTCATAGCCAAAAAATTAAATTTTAATTTAATTCTAGTAATTCTACACAACAAAAACTAAACAACAAATTTTATTCTTATATATTAAATTACCAAAATATGTAAAACATATTTTCAAATTTAAAAATTTTTTAAATAGATTCAATTATTTACAATTATAATTAAATTATATTATAGTTTTATTTTTTTAATTATAGTTTGGGTTTTGTATAAGTCAATAATAATAAATTATTCATTCCTGCATAGTAGATAGTTAAAATGCATCAACTTAAATAAATCTATGTAACATAAGAAATAAAAAAACTTATAGGTTTTTAAAATTTGTAAGAAATAGCTTTTTAAACGATTATATGGAAAATGCATTTGTATAATAAGACTTTATTTTAAAGAAAACTGAATCTTAAAATGCTGGCAATCTTAAATTGCCGGTTATAGAATTATTTCTGATAAAACTATCTATTTAAGTGTGAAAAATTTGCAACAAAATTTCATTATTTAATCGTAAAGTAATATTATTTTTATGAAAATGAAAATAATAGTGCTGAAGATAAAGTAATCCTTATGATAAAGCTAGTGCGAAGCAGGAAAGATTTAATAAAGTGACTCACGCTTAAGCAAATAAATCCCTGCGATGAAAGAGCATAAAAATCGTTACTCTGGATACGCTTGTTCGCGTAAATACGCGCAAGAACAATAAAGGTTCCGACTGAGCGTCTTCTGCCTGCAGTTTCATTAATCCAACTCAACTCTCACCCTTTCTGCGATTCTCTCGTCTTAAAAATTTACAAACTAAGAAAATGGTCTTGCTGCCCTGTCCACTTCTTTCCATTTCGCGATAATTCCCTTTTGGTTTTACGCTTCTCGTTTTATTCGTTCTCTGATTGGCCGCGCGGAGCTAAAATTTATTGATGGTATTCAACAATGAAGCTAGAGAAATTTTCTGGGCTATATGCCCACGCATTCTTCTCTCATTGCTCGTAACAGACAAGAAGAGGGAGGAAAGAGGGAAAGAACCGACGCGAAATTACATCCTATCCTAATTTTCGCAATACCACCGAGCTTGAAATATTACAATATTCTGTTTAATTACAATTTGTTGTAAGTAAGAGGACTCGCTAGGGCGCCCGTATCCAATGCTTGTTCATGTGCGTTATGAATAGTAATGAAGGATGAATTATGAAGAATTCGTTTACGGCTCGCTCGCGTTGGTCAAATTAGTACGGCAAATTAAATTAGTTCACGAAAGCCGTTACTGAAAGTAGTTATGTACATATATGCTTCTTTTGTAAACGTGAAGTCTCTACAGTATCTAGTGCGATAAATGAATGAAACCGTGCTCTTTTATCGTGTTATTCAATTCTCATTTTCTTTTCCCCGTGCTACCACGTATAGTATCCTTTCATAAGGAACAACTTATAAAAGCTTTAATGCAGCGCGAAGTATGTTTAGTTACTGTGCTTTTTAATTTTACGAGCTCGGATATGTCAAAAGTAATTGGCGTGATTAATTAGCGTTGTACAGGGTGGGCTATAAAGTTATGTCGTAAAGAAATTATTTATACATCGAGTAGGGATGAGAGGTAGCGCACGTTTGTGAATACGTATCTTATTAATAAATTTTAAGTAGCTTTTAGCAATTTAGTGCAGTACAGAGAAATCGCATATACACAACATGTGCAAAAATATAGAAGTAGCGCAAGTTATTTCTCTAAAACGCATATACGGGAAGCTCAAGGTGTTGTTATAAGAGTTAAAGAGGGAAGGATTAAATTCTTCGAGAAATATCCCATACTATCTTTCACTCTATAAGTGTGGAAACTTAAGCCGCTCGCTCGATATTACCAAACTCGATACTACGAAACTACGATATGCATTTTGAGATGGTCTTAAGGAAGGGTACGATCGATGATGGATTTGGGTATATTACATCGAAGCGAAGGAAAAGCCATTTCCGCGTTAGTTGATGGCTAGAGGAGCATGAACAACGAACGAGTAAATGCACTCGAATATTTAAGAGCTGTTATTTAAGAGATGCAGTCTCCAAGTGTAGCTTCCGTCGTCACCCCGCTCTATCTCTCAATTTCCTTCCCTCATTTATTCTACGCGTAGATTAGCATTAATTGCGGCGAGCTACTATAAATGGAGGAAAAAGTGAGAAATAGCCTGGCCACCTCTGGTCTGCGTCTGGCGAAACTGTCGCGTGTTTTTCTTAAAGTGCATTATATTAGAGTTTGCGTCACTTTACTCGGATCACCGTTTACTTTAAAATCTGCAAATATTCAGAAGAAGTTATATTTAATTTTGATCATTTATACTTGTTGCATTATTAAACTCTCGCAGAACTATTAAATCTTTATTCTGTCTACATTTAAAACTAATTAATTAAATAGTTTCTTTTAAATTTTATAATTTTATAACACAGAAAGAATTATTTCCTAGAATTTACAATTTCTGAATCATGATAGTCTTGGGACAATGTTGTATTTTGAAAAATATTAATATTTGTTTTAGTAAAATTTAATCAAACTAGCTTACATTTTATTGTATATCAATAAAATCTAAAAAAGTCACATAAAATTCTTCAAAATACTATATTGTCCTATGACTGCTATAAGGGTAAATTCTAAAAGAAAATTCTTGTGTATATTGGGGCTGTTTGAAAAACACAGAACACAAAATGTAATCTATCATGTTTTTTATCATTTGCAAAAATGTTTGTAAAGTGCAATAGAAAAATCTTGTAACAATAATATTACTAATTATGATAAAATTATGACAATTCTATGCTTAACGACATTAAGAAATAATAGAAATAGAAAAAGCAGCAGACAGTCGGATCTAATTACGATGAAAAATAGGAAGTGTAATTTCAGCGGATTAAATGAGGTGTATATTTGAGTTTGTACAGATGATCCTTTGTTAGGCGTTTATGACAACAAAGTCACTTGCAATTACGTGGAATAATTGGTGTCACCGCAACTGTTCAAATATACAAAAGCTATTCGTTTCGAGTAATATACCAAAGTAATTTCAGATGTAGTATATCTTCCCTCGGTATGGAAATTATAAGATTGCTATTAAATATGCTATTAAAAGTATTAAATTTTAGTCCACGTGCCCCCATTTGCCAAAGAAATACATTGAAAAATATCTACATTTAATTTTATTTCGCGAAAAGAAATTCTCTGAGAAAATTTATCTCATTCATTAAATTTAATATTTAAAAAGAAAAATACGGAGGATATTTCTCAATTCAAGATCGTATTTGAATCGGATATAATTCGTTGCGTTTATTCAATTGATACATTTAAATCAGGAAATTTTTTAATATAATGTACGTCATATATTGAAGAACATTCGATAATAAAATTTTCCTTTAATATATAAAATATATTAAAGAAAATCGCAACAATTTGAGAATTGAAGTAAACATTCGCGTTTAACGTCGGTTTGTAGCGCGAGGGGCATCTTTAACAGTTTACCTTGGGGAACGCATTTAAAAATACATATAATACTAACAAACGCCGTTGCACAGAGTGGGTTTTTGGCGCGACGCGGAAATACTCCAATGGCTTGAATAACGTAAAAGTGTTAAATGAAAGCGGTTCAGTTTGCACACGGATGATCGTCTGTATTTGTCCGCCATGAAAATTTCCAACAATTACACGGGATTACTGTCGTCCGCGTGAACTTCTTCTTCGGTGTATGAGCACATTCGAGTCGGTTTAATATCAGTCCCATAACATTTCTTTCTCCCATTACCACCCATTATTTACATAAGCCGTGACTTCGAGCCTGCTAGGAAATGGTTACGGGGCTTTCGCGCGTCTTAACGCTCCAATTGTTCCGACTTACTGTTTAATCCTTCGAATTTATTTTAATACATATGGAATATAATCGTACGATAAGATCGGAAAATGTTGACTACATGGCAGTATCAGTAAAATATCGAATGCTCGCATGAAATTACAATTTGGAATAAGCATAATTGATATTGCTAAATTGTGATATATGGAAAAAGCAACAGCAGAGAGGTGAACAGAAGTGATTTCGTTGTTTGAAAATTTTGTAGTAATTATTTTCGAACGCGCAACTATGTTATAAATTTAAAAAAAAATAAAAAAAAAACATGTACGAGTAATATATCATTATGTTTTATTTGATAACAGAGTAACTACTAGGATCGATAAACCCCTTCGAAAAGCTTCAACGGGATTAAGAGTTCCAATTATCGTCCGCTGCAAGGAGGGTAACGCAAGAAAGCGCAAACTTCTGGCGTTGCCTAACACTCCACGATGAACAAAGGGTTAAGAATATCGATAAATGAAAAGCGTTCCTCTCATTCTACACAGACGGGCGAAACTGGAATAGCGCAATATCGGATTTCGTACAACAAAGGAATTGGAAGAGGTCAAAGCGTTCCACAACGGTATGAAAATACGAGCGACACCAAACGAGTTCTTTTCTTGCAAAATTTCGCACTGCGGAAGATTAAAAGTACACGGTACGAGTCCTCTTTAACAAGACTGTGTAATCTGTGAGGACGTAGCGTTTACTCGGCGATGTAATTAATTCGCAGTGCGTTTTTTTCGGTCGAGCGACGAGTTAATCGACGCAAGCGCTAAGTAAGAGGAATTGAATTTACACGGTCGGATAACGCAACTCTTTTTCTCTCGTCATTGAGCTGCGCTCCAATTAAGTAAAAAGTAACCAGTTGCTCCCCCCATGTGCGTTTTTGACTAATTATTGCATCGCGTGAGAAAAAACATTGTGTAATACGATGTCCGCTTGTAAAAGCATTAGTGCTGTGTATTTTGGGAAAACTTTTTTTATAATACAGATATAACTTTACAAATTGTATTAATTCAAAAGACGTACAAAAATATTGAAGAAATTCTGTATAATGCAAGCTGTTTAAAATGTTTCGGATCGGGGCTACATAGCCTGAATACTTTTACGAACGGATAATTCTATTTCATTATGTAATATTAACTAAAGGGATTAACAGGTCTCTTTAATTTTGCTCGGCGCATCTCTTAAAATTGCAGCAGTCTCGAATTCCGTTATTTCTTTTATGCTATAGAATCCAGTTAGTAACAAAAAACGGGTTCACCCGAATCTTTTCCTCCTTTCCGATAGCGAAGAACATTTTAGCGAACTATTAATCAAACTTATATTCTCTTCTTCTTCTTCTTCGGTAGGAGAAAATGGCTGAAGAATTTTCTAAAATTACAAAGTGAAGTTTCACTATTCGGCGCTTTTGTTGAAAGGAAGAGTGATTGAGGTGCCGAAAAATGCATTTACGACGATTCAGTGAGATCGAGCTGACTTACATGGGAGAACGTTTACCTCGTACGTCATTGAAATTCCCCGCAATTACGCGAAACATACGGCTGGGAAGAGCATTACCAATGGTGCAACGGACGACTTCTTCGACATTCGAGTGCGTGGGAGCTGATGTAATGTGGGTCGTTCTTGCCATCTGGGAATCTCGTTGAAATCCCACCGCGCTGATTTCTTCCATTGGTTACTGCTTTGAATTTAGAGTGCCTGCTCATCGGGTGCATTATTTCAAGTAAATTCGCCCGGATTTTGAAATCTTTCTGCTTGCAATTGTAAATTAACTCAATGATGTCTCTGCATCAAAGATTCAGTCGATTCTTTACATCCGTTTTTGGATTTTAAAATTTCCATTTGTCAATCTTTAACTCGTAGGAAATTTATTTTTATTCTCGCTCAAGCAAGAACATACTTGTTCAAATCCATTTATGATTAACTTTCAACCCTTTTTTCCAGATTAAAAAAGTGTGTGCTTTAAAAATAGTTTGCGTACAATTTAAATATTTATTCAGGTAACAAAAAGCGTTAAAACTGCACAAGTACTAAACATAATAAAATTTGTTAATAAATAATTATTATCTAGCAGAAGAAAATTTGTTTTAATTAATACGATAATACCAATTATTTATGTGCTTGATTTAAAAAAAATATATAATATAAGAACTACAATTATATATCATATATAATTAGATATTATGTTATATTAAATATAAGAATATAAACATAAAACCACTGAATGTATAAATGTATCTACTCTTGCATATTCAAATGTAAGAATAAAACGTGCGTTAAAATGTAAACACAAATACGAAACGGAATGAATGTAGATCAGATCTGTACGAATGTAATATGCTCGAAGCGTGTTAAACATTGTGTGAATGTGTGTGCATGTACGACATTAAAACCATCATTCGTTGCGTAGACAGAGCATTAATGGTGCTGGAACGAGAAGCAGCCGCGTGCGGCAGTAATAAAGTTGCAAAATAATAACCGTAACGTTATCAGCGAAATTCATGTGTATCAAAGACAAATTGCGCCGATATTACCGTCCGAAATACAGCGTATAACTCCAACATATTACAAGTCCCATCGGCTATGTAATCGTGTTTGATGTACTTACGCTATGGATGCAAAATCGCAAACTAGATTCGAGTTGAATAGACGACAATCTATTAATCAATAAAGGCACATTTACTGCTTGCTTGCACAGAAACATTAACGATATTTCCGTAATCGCAAAATCCCGTTTTAGCAAAATTATTTTTTAAGTACAGTAATAGCTTAATTGTGTATTGAAGTCATTAGAAAAAATAAAAAATTCAGATTTAATTAAACATATTACAGAGTAATTAAATGTTTAAAGGATCACAAAAGTTTGCTTCTATCACGAAACTAATTATTTATAATTTAAAAATTTATTACGGAAAAGATATTAACATTTAACATATTTAATTATAATATATTAGATTAAATTTTAAATTAAATTACGTCGCCCGTTAATTGAGTTGTTTATTATGAAAATATATGCAAGCCTAGTTTCTGCCTTCTACGTACCCACCATAATTTACAAAAATTTTGAAATTAAATTTTCAAAAAAAAAAAAAAAAGAAAAAGAATCTTTCACAACAAACTATTTAATTGAGACGAGTATCAAATATGTCTACCAGATAACACATATCAGAGAATGGAGTAAAGCAAATCGATCGGATCTACGTTCTGTCCTAAAAATCAATTAAACGTTGGACACGTTCAGTTTTAGCAACAATTGAAATGCATTGCGCATTTAGTTACAAAACTGTGCAGCACGTTCATTATTCGACATTCCTGTGAAATACGGCCAAACTGTTTCCCAGTTTTCGTGTAACAGCTTTGAAAAAGTGGACTTGCCCAGCTCTCGGCGGCCAGCCGGGCCTTCGGCTTTTTGTGTATCTGCACCGTATCCGATGAATTGGCGGGGCACACAACAAAATCTCGCGTAAAATCGATGCAGGGGCCAGCTCGTTAAGCCGTCCCGCGAATAGTAAGAGAAAACGATAACAATGAGCCACGAAGAAATTGCGTCACGCGACAGGTGATACTTCCCGCGAGCCTCGTAATTGCAGGGCATTTCAATTCGCGAACAAAAGCTTTTGCCGGTGTAAACGCGAATACACCGGCAACCCAAGGTAAAATTGCGATGGCGGACAGAGAAAAGTTAGCATAGAATAACAAAAGAACGGAAGGAAAGAGCGAACGGAGGGGGAAAGAGTGTAAAATGCATGAAAGAGAAGAAGTGAGGGTAGAAATAAGAGGAGAGAAGCGGAAAATAGAGCGTAAGAAGAAAAAGAATTAAAAGCATGACAGAAGCGAAGAAGACAGTAAAAAAAAAGACATAACTTTATAGTTAGGAATAAACGAGAACAGAAAGTAACTATGGAAAAGAGATGGGAAGAAAGTGTGAAAAAAGACGTAAGGAGAGAACAAAATAAATATGAGAGAAAAAAGAGAGCATGTAATAGAAAAAAAAAACAGCAAAAAAAAAGGAAATTGTACAATGAGAAGCCAATTAAAAGGTATAAAAGAAAATGGTATAAAACGCAAACGAGAAAAAAGGGAAGAGAAGAATAACAGGTTAAAAACAAGGTGATTAAAAAGCAGAAACGACCAATAAAACAAAAGGACTGTGGAGAAATGAGAGATTTGGAAAAAATGCGAGAAGGAAAAAAGAGAGGCGGGATAACGTGCTTGACGAGAGAACATAGATGTTTCTTTTAGGCAATAGTTGGAGCAAGAGAGAAATCAGTGGAGAATAGGAGTAAAACGGAGGATGAAAGATAAGAAATAGCAGATAAGGCGGAGTATGAGTAATGCGAAAGGTGAGAAAAATAGGAAGAGAGAGAGAGAGAGAAAAGGAAATGGAAAAAGAAAAAAAAACGAGAAGTGGAATGCATAATAGAGGAAGAGAACCGGTAGAATCGCATGCTCGACGATCTCTCTTGTCAGTTTTATATTATAGAAAATGAGAGTGAGAGAGAGAGAAAGAAAAAAATAAGAGAAATCAAATAGAAAAAAGAGACAGGACGAGAAGGAGGAGAAGAACGAGTGAAGGCAAGTGCAGGAGAACAAAAAGAGATGAAAATCACATGCTCAACGAATGTGCTTACCGGCTTTATGCTCGACTTGAAATCCGACTGCAAGTTCAGACGAATACTCGCGATGGATACGGAGAAGAACGGAAGATCTCATATTCACATGAATATTTCGCGAAATGAAAACGCGGAAGTTAAATCGATAAGCGAAGAAACGCAAGGTGTTAGCCGGTCAGAGGAACTACGTGTCTGGTTTATTGAATGCTGTACTGCTGTTCTTTTCAGATTATTTCAGTCTTGCGGGAGTTTCTTACTACTTTACTTGTTCGCTGCAAATCATAGGCGAGCGATAGTTGTATTACCTGATTTATATTGTAGATATCAGAAATACTGGAAAGAAACTGTGAAGGCAACGTTTATTAAATGGTCAAATCTTTGACAGTAGATTCTTCAGTAGAAAATTAAAAGATTTTGCCAAATTATGTATTCGAGTTGCAAAAGCGTACAGTTAATTTTAGAAGGATATCAAAATCATAACAGAAATTCAATTTAGAATTTAATTGTTAAAATACATTAGCGAAGTAAATAATTGCACGCTTGAATAATATCTAGTTAATTAAAACTTAACTTTAAATACGTTGAAATAGTCGGGAAACATTTTGTGTCTCGTGATGAAAATCCTTCTAATTTAATACTACTGTATGATATAATCCGTCAATTCATTACGTTGCTGTGCTTAAATCTTAAAATACATAAACGATATATAATTATATATCTGGCATTTGCATTTCATATTCATGTACACGATGCGTGCAGCTGCACATTAGTGCGTATTTAAATGAGATGGTATATCTGGCGATTACGTAATAAACAGCATACAATGTGTAGAGACCTAACTAGCATAATAGTGTCCGTGGAGCATCGTGCGGACATTCTGAATATTTGGACAGACAATGGCACATCTCGGGGACATTCTGTAAACGTTTGGAGCACTAAGGTATACAATGGCATGCCTAAGGCGTTTCCTGGAGGTATTTGTAAGCCGAACAACCAGCACGGTTAAGACGCATGTCAGAGAATTGCAACTGTATATTAATGCCACGTCATTAAATGGTATTAATGAAACTTAAATTTACATTCTCAAAATATGTCTTGAAAATTCGTTAAAAAAATTTTTAACACAATATTCGCAACACAGTATTTTCTATTCGTGAAACAGGAGTATTCGACAATTTTATAATAGGTTACGATAGAATAAATACAGATGAAAAATACAAATAAAATAAAACGAATGAATGGAATCTTTTTCACGCGGTACAGAGAGTTAAATTATAAAATTTATAGAGAAATTGCTATTAAAGTTTGTAAATAAAAATTATTGAAGAGGAAATTAAAATAACTTCAGAGAAATAAATAAAAATAAAAATATTTCATTCCATTACTGCGATTATTTTCTTAATAATTCAAAGAAAATATATCTGATAGGAAAATAGAAAATATTTATATTCTATTTTTCCTCTATTATGAATTGTACAATTGCATCAATTTGTAGAAATTATTTTTTTTTTTTTTAGAGAGTAATGTAAAGACAAATGATATTTAATTAGTAAAAGTAACGCGTGTGCTACATTTATTTATAATTATATGATTTTATAATTGTAGAATATTTTAATGGCGTATATTGTAGAAATTAATTAGAGAATGGAAAACCCTGATATATATGAAAATGTCAAAGTGTCAAATAATTTAATAATAAAATTCGAAAATTGCCTAACGCATTGATTTCGTGTAAGTCATTGATTGTATATTATATTAAATTATCACTTATAGATTGTAATACGCTTGCGTTTCATCCTTGGTTTGGGTTTTCTCGAATGCATATATTTTGCGATAAAATCTTTAAATTTTCCGTTCGTTCTAGTCAAGTGTCATTCATATCGTTATATTATTGAGTAATGAAAGTTGATGTAAGCTATATTAATAAAATTTATGTAACCTTTACAATTGAAATCTCTCAGTTCACTTAAAAAAAAAAAAAATTGAAAAATTTAACGTTAAAGATTCGAATTGGAAGAGCAAAACTCATGTTTCGTAATCGAAAATAAGAGTGAAGGACTTGACTTTGTAAATTCAAATATACTGTAAAA
Organism: Solenopsis invicta; assembly: GCF_016802725.1. Taxonomy (NCBI): domain Eukaryota; kingdom Metazoa; phylum Arthropoda; class Insecta; order Hymenoptera; family Formicidae; genus Solenopsis; species Solenopsis invicta. The sequence continues at coordinate 7,967,070 of NC_052674.1, read as the reverse complement.
TAATAAAATCGACGAGTTATTATCGTTTTTTACAATCTGATTCGTATTTTGTTGTGATGTACTTTTATTCGTATCGAGGCAGCAGATCGAAGACATTGCTTTTGCTAGGGTAAGAAATCTAGCAATCTAGCGCGTACGTCGAGATGCATTTAGGAAATGGAGGAACGTCCGTGAAAGCGTTCGCGATATAAAAGAACTTTGAGTGCATCGGAAATTTATAAAGGGAAGAGAAATCCTCCGTCCCTTCTATCCTCTCTGAATTGTCCTACCCAGTGGTGTATTTATTACTTTCGCATGGTATACCGTTATCTTGACTGTTTGGTAAATATTTCCGAAAGCAGGATTTCATTGCGTAAATCGCAATGTGTATTCGCATACGAGATCGATTTATGATACTGGTTTAGACGACGCCGAAGAAATGTTGTATCAAAGTAACGTATGCCTCCACCTTTTTCGTCCCTCCTAAACTTTCAACAGATCGTAAATCAGACAACGTTGCATCGTGCACGCCAGTTTTCTGACAAGAATTGAAAAACGTTATAGTTACCGATTAATGCACCACTCATGCTCGCGAATTCATGAATTATTCTTCGAACAGATCGGAGTATTGATCTGTTTTTCTGAATTTTGTGTAAGAATGCATTCTCTCAGCCAGTTGTCCGTAGAATGTAATTCTTGTAGAGATAATTCTTTAGCGATTAGTAGAAAAAATTGAGTCATACATATTATAATATATAATTGAGTTAGTTTAAACAATTGTCTATAACTAAATTCGTTAATAAGATGTGGATGTAAATTTTGATATTCGGTAATATTGTAATACAAATAAATAATTACTGTCCTTATAAATTAATAGCTATTTACTATTACGGCAAATATATATTTAAATAAATGTATAACGTTAGTAGCATCGTGAGTAAGGTTGTAATAAATATCACATTTCGTTAGACCATTATTAATGCAGCTGCTTTTCCTATCTTATCGATTGCGAGTTTAGGTAATGGATCATAATGGATAGTTTCGTAACATTGGAAACGTCATACACTCGTATTTGGATAAGTACGTTAATTTGCAGTTTGATAAACGATCCAAGCAGGCCTTGAGCGTTGTGTCATATCGACGAGAGTGGTATTAAATTTTCCAGCTTCTCTCCGATGGCGAACGCTATGGGAGAACGAGAAGCTCGTTATCGCGGTTAGATAACATTATATGAAGGATTTCGATGAGAGAGACCTTATAGTTTAATTAGGTTAGCTGAAACTTTAACATGTGTGCAATTTCTGCCAACAGCAACCGATAGTTGTAAATAACTGGATTTTGATCTCGTTATATATTAACTGAAAGCTTTTGAAAAGTTACTAGTAGTGAGGCATGTACTTTTTTAAATCTTTTACCGTCGATCTTGAAATCCCATTTAAAAAGCGATAGGAAAGAGGAAAGAAAGAAGACATCAGTGGTATTTACTAAAGAAACGAGCTGAATTCTTCATGAATTATTTTTACACAAGAATTATTATTAAAATTAGAATTATTAAATTCCTGGACTGCCTATTATTGAAATTATATCGTTACGCATTTCACATACGAAAAATTGACATTGCAAATCAAAAGATAATATGTATTAAAGTTGTGAAGAATGAGATTTTTTTAAAACTAATTTTTTTCTATTTTTTTTTAATTCTCAAAACTTTGCAAATAATTTAATACTTAAAGTTTATTTTTACAAATAAAATTAAATTAAAAATTAAGTTTACATTACAAGTTATATTTGAGAGAATCAATGATTTAAAGGGCTCAATTATAAACAAGAAAAAATTAAACATAAATTAATTTGAAGTGTTACAAAAAGTCAGTGTCATTAAAAAAAGGCTTAAGTATTTTTTTAGAAGCGTACTGATATCAGCGCTTAAGTGAGTCGATTCAGTGGCGATACAGTTTGAAGAACCGACCAATCGCTCAATAAAGTATTAGACGCTCCCCCTAGCTTGCTCGCGGGGATTATAAATCGAGACTCGATAATGATGCGTAATAGATGGTTTCCCCGCTTTCAAGCGGCCGAGTCTGCAAAAGTCGACTTGCGGAACATGGCATAGCGATTATTCATGCTTACCACCTTTCTGGACGTTTCGCGAATTAAGTCCTTCGACGTGCCGTGAATCTCGAAGTCGTTCGGGTTCACATCAGGCCAAGATTACGGTGCCATTTGATCTTGAAGAATAACGGGTCAAAAAAGGTCATAAGGTAGAAATCAAAGTTATTTCCACTTTTCGATTATTTCAAATGAGATCGCGACAGCAAATAGAATGGCCCCGTTAGATGTATTTTCGGTTTGGTAAACATAAAAGGAATAAATGGGATAAAAAATTTTCAATCTCGAAACATGATTTTAATAAAAATTATAAATATTTGAAATATGTAATAATCCATGTAATTTGCATTTATGTGCACACACGCATACGCTTACTCTGGAATGCACATAAAATTAAAAATTCAAACTTAATGGATATAAATCCATAAATATAAATGTTCAACTTTTAGAGATCACGAGTATAATAAAAAAAAGCTATAAGTATCCTCTTCGCACGCTTTTCTTTTCTCTATGAATTTCAATGAGACGCCTATATAAACTGATATGGTTTATTGATTTTGCCAAGAGAGCCAAACTGGACTTATACTTTACTGACGACGCAAATCGTGCTTTTTTATGTTGTCCTGATAATGGCGATCGGACAGGCGCGTATATTTAATGCAGTACAGCATATTTACCATTTTATTATAGCGGGTTATCTGCACTGGAGCAGGTGGGATACTGTGTCGTCTAATTAAAACCGCACTTAAAAGTTTCTCATCGATCGAGCATCTCGGGCTACAACGAGCTATGCGATCGAGAGTCGATCGATCCATTAATCCTGCCAACTTCTAGCCCAGGATAACATCGGATTTCCATGGTGGCGGATGGAAAGTTTCTTTGCCGGTATATTTTGCGCAGAGCGTCTGCCTTTGATGCGGCAGGGTGCGCGTCGCGTAATTCATGAATAAATAAGAAACAACTTTTGAAACAAGCTGACTGAAAGGTGCACGGAGACGACGACGACGATGACAGTGTAGTGAAGGTAAAAGAATCCCGGAAATCCAGCGACTTCAGTTGCCGCTTTGGTTCCTGCGTGACCCGCAGATCCTTCTTATTTTCCGACTTCCTTCCACCGGAGTGCACCCACTCTGACCTTTCCGCCTGGCTCTACTGCTCATCTCTCGGCTAGCCTCTTTCGCTCGTGATTCCCCGAGAGGATGGCTTCGAAATTTTCATATATTATGCAAACATAGTTCTTTTTGCCACGATACCTTTTATTTTTATTTACTCATTCGTCTATTCCCCATCGTTTCATTCCACATTGGATCGCTTTGTCACAGTACCGCATTCGAATTGCATTTTATTGTAACATTGCGGCAATTTGGTATGCGAACTATTGCGTTTACCTTAAAGTATTGCGATGTTAATTTAAAAATTTTTTTCAAAGTATGTGAAACTTTTGTACAATGGCAAGAATACATTTTTACAGAAAATTTAAAGCCACTTCAAATATTTTAATTAAAATAAAAAAAAACTGCTTTGACTGCTTGAAAGCTAAAGATTTCAAAGTTTAAACCTCTTCTTTAAAATGTCTCTTTTAGAAATTAAATTACAATTTGAAATAATAAATTTAAAAAATTTTTTTTTTCGTAAGAAGTAAGTAATGCCATCAAATATTAGCAATATCCAAGTTAATTATTGTTAGAAACTTTGGAGACTTCAAGAATATGCGACATTAACATATATTTCATATTTATGTAGGAACTTACATATCTTCTTTAACGTCCAGCAAATGATAGCTTTCCATAAATATGCTGATAATATTCATGCGATTAACTAATATGGCTTGAGCCAATATCTTTTATTCTTAGACATTCTCAAATATCCCGGAAACCGCTCACCCAACACGAAATCTTGTTACTCCAATAAAGTCGCATTATTCGAGTTGCGCTCATCTTTTTCCAAGAAAATCAATTTCCGCGAATAGGACGAGGAAAGCTAGCTATATTTAAATCCTTATCCGCATTTGTTAGCAAACTCGACTGTAACTTTTTCCGATATAACCTCGGTTACCGATTCAAGTATATAATTCAGTGCGGAATGTTCCCCGTTTATTTATCATCTCGCTTTTCTCATCGATGATACGAGATTTCTTTTGCTTCCTTACGTTACTTTTCTACTCCACGGCCTCCATAGCTTTCGATCGAGCTCTCGTAGCGTAAAATTAAAAATACGTATTACGCGCCAATATTATATTTTTCCATTTAACGTTGCATTTCGTTATTAATTTCGTCCTTGCCTTGCACTTTCCTTTCCTTCCTCAGCCACGAGGAAATATTTCGCGGCTGCAGCGCGTACGCGCGCGTCCGCTAAATCATTTAAACATTTTAATGGAAAAAGTACCGGTCAGCCGTTTTTCCAAGCACGTCCATAATTCACTGGCGCGATCAGAAATTTATATTTCATCGCGGAATGGATCTCGCTCTTCCGCCATAACGTTTTTGCAATAGTGAAACAGAAACACCTTGTAATTGAATTAAATTTTGATGAAGCATATATAGAACTAAAAGATACTTAAAGCGATGTCGATTTCGAGGCAATTGTTTTTTCAATTCTAATAACGTGATCAGATAAGATATGTGCAGTTTCACATAATTAACGAAACATTTCACAAAGGCAGAGATAAAATATTGGATTCGAATTCTATCTCGTTACAAATTATTTTTTAGAAATGTTGTTGTTGATAAAATATGAAAAGCTATCTAATGACCCACGGAATTAAATTTTTGACCATAATGTATCCTTGTAAAAAAGTATAATATAATCTAGTAAACAATTGTATTTTATAAAATACTGAAAATATGTGGAATTCTTAAATTATCTCGTGTAATAACAAATGTATAATATGTATATATGTACATATATTATTTGTAAAATGTATGTGTAAATCGCGTTTTATGTTGTATTAATTAATGAAACAAATATATGCTTCAAAGGAAATAAAAAACAATTATGTAGAAAAACGTACTTTTATATTAATAATTTCATTAATAATAAATGAGCTATTAATTAAAACACCAATTAATAACTAGTGAAAATATATTAAGGCTCAATAAAGAAGAATTAATTACATTTGCGATTATATTTCATCGAATCTATTTTTTATTTTTTTTTTTAATGATTCAAGATACAAGTGATTATGTACATTCAAAATTATTCAATATTTAAAAAATAAACATAGTCTCGTTGCATTGAGAGTGTATTAAAGTGTAAGTTTCACACAGAACGAGATGCGCGAGAGTGGGTTTGCAAGAAACTGGGTTAAAGCCCACGCTCCAAGTTTAAAAGTAGCACCCGCATACAATGATACCGTTTCTCGTTATATACATGCATCTGTTTATTCTTTTTTTTTACAGGCGAATAGAAATAATGTTGTTACTTTTTCACAAGGATGGCAGAGATGGACACTTCCGTTCGGATAATAAATTATTTAGATTACTGCAACCATTAATATGCTGAGAAACTTAGCTGGCCTCAACGGTTGCACAAAACATTGCACACATAATATTTACGTTTACGTTTTCATTAAAGTTTTATGTCGCACGTGTTGATAGTCGCGATAAAATATCTTTCGTACGCTTAATAAACACTTGATCATTCTCAGAGATTGTAATAATGAAACAATTCGTTACTCAGAATCAAAAAAACATTTTATCGTTTTACGGTGAGAGATAAAAGTAATCATAATGAAACGTTATACCATCACAAGTTTTCCCATTTTCCGTTTTCTCGACGTCCCCGAAGGTATAGCAGTGCTTATAATAACTTTTCAATCAGCTCTCTGATCGCCATGAATGGTAATGGAGCGTTCGTTCAAACGGAGCAGTGCGCTTATAAGGGGCTGTGAAAACTTTTGCTGCGCCTGAGTTCGTTACAGGATGCTTATGGATACTTTGCAAGAAGCAGGGAGAATCTCTTAATCCTTTTCCACCTGTTTCCACCCACGCGTCGCGTTCGCACGCCCGAATCTTTTTAGTCGATTAACGTGATTACATTAAACATGCAAATCCGACGCGACGATCGGAACTTCGACGGTAGCTTCTCGGGCTGGCAACCAATTTCCCACACTTTTTTGTCGTCAAGATTTTTTATAGATGTCAAATAATCGAAAAGTTAGGAAGAAAAAACGACTCCAGTCAGCACTTCGGTCCCAAGTATTCTTATGTATTATTCAAGTAAAAAAGATAACGAGAAATGTAAGTACAAATACGAGTAAGTAAAGCTGAAGGAGCAAATTTTAATCTTGTTAAAGATATCAAGACTACCGTAATGAAAAAAACGAGTAAAACATTATTTAAATTATTAATAAAAAGCATGCATCAAAATCTCAATGAGAGTCTCGACAAACTTTAAACAATTTCTTGTACGCAATTATTTGTCCACTTTAGAAAACTTTTTTCCCCTAACAACATCTTATAACTTCTTTCTTCTTTTCACGATTATTTTCATTTTTTAATTACAGGACGCAGCTAGTGTTATGCGTAGTCGTCACGTTAGACAGAAATTTTGAATAAAAGTTTTATGCATATATCAGTTTCATTTCTTTGATTCGTACAACATATTCAATATGGCGATGGACCGGCAGAATAGCCAACTGCAAATATAACAACATATAATTTCCGACGACCCAATTCGCCGAAAATGTAAGAGGATTATGAAAACGCGGCGCGCTCGCGAGAGTCTGAATGATTATTCGTATTCATGCTGGCGAACCCAAATAAATTACTTGCGGTTCTAGTTGGAACGCTACGCTGTGCCACGCCGAACGATCGGATGCTGGGTCGGATTGTGTCGTAAGTAGGATTTGTGAGTTATTACAGTATTACGAATCCGCGCCACGGATTCGCCAGTAACTTAGATTCCGAAGACGTCGTTCCGTTTAGACGCTAGTAACGTAATTAGAAAAGTAAATCAAATGGGATTGAAGATATTAAGCACCTATCTGGTATTGGCACGATGCAATTGGCAGCAGTTTTATAACAGAGACTAAAATAATTCGAAAGAATGATGTACGAGTGTTTTCTCGTACATTTTTATCGATAAAATTACAGCCGGGCAGCAGTAAAAATTTTTACGCGGAAAGAACGATTTTCTTAAAAAAACTTTGTTAAAGAATTTAAAAAATTAGATAGATACAGATCTAAAAATAATTTTGTTAGAGCAAAATAATAATGTAGCGCACTCAAGCATAATGATAATGCTGTAACAACTTTGGTAATCTAGCAACCAGCTTGAGTATCTTACATAATTATTTTTAAAGTCTATCCAACAAAAAAATTATTTTTATGTTTAATTTAGCCTATATCTAACTAAATTTTTAAATACTTAAGCAAAATATTTGTCTATGTATGCTATTATTGCTTTCCCAGATAAAATAGAAGAAGAAAAAGAAAATTTCAAAATTACGAGTTTAAACTTCTGCTTGGTGCGAATAGTTTAAAGAACTATAGACTTTTTATCAGAACGTATTTTACAAAGTACTCCGCGGAATAGTTTTCGTGGATTACTACTTTGTGACATTTCGAATCGCGCGAAAGAACACTTTGACGCCAGCATAGCTTGCGTGGAGCTACACACACGGTGACACTAGGAATTTCAAAGTTTCTCAATTTACGGTTTGCCCTTATAGTTGCTGTAGGCTAAAGTCCCCGTAAATACCATATATAATCAACCAGCATCTTAGTTCTCTTCGTTTATGCGGGAGGTCAAAGATCGACTTAATCAAACCACGAAGAACTTTGGCACTTTAAAGATAAATATGGTTTAATTTATTTGTTTATCTTTTCAGCGCTCAGTCGATTTTGGAATATTTATCTTTTATGTGAATTTCTATGAATGAAGATCAGATTAATTTTAATCTCGGTTCAATTTATTTTTTACCTTTTTCTTAGAATTAATAAAAGATAAAAAGTAAATTAAAGAGATTAATCTTTCGTAGAAATAGGCATTAATGAAGAGGCGAAAGCTAAAAATAAACCAAGATGCTTACTTATATTCGTTTCTGATACAGTCTTTAGACTTTTTCATCTGTGCATTATTCTTCTCATTAAATGTATTTTTGATCTCGACGAGCTGAAACAATCCTTCCCAATTCTCAGCGATGTTCAGTTAGATGTATCATGTACGTCGCGTTTTTTATAGCACATTCAATGCATGTGACATCTCTCTTTCTATTACGTATCCGACGTAAAATTGCCCAATTCTTGACGACGGTAATATCGAGACGAGTAAAATGCAATACATATGCTAACGATATCGCCGCGCACGCTGGTGGCGATTTATGGACGAACTATACAAGATGTTCCGCTTGAACCAGCGCGGATACCATCGAAGTGTGTCTCGACGGGCAGCGGCGCGAGTATGGTCGCTCAGATGGAAAACGGGGATTTCGATCAACGAGGGAATACATAATTAGACGGCCGGCACGATGCGAATTGAGTGTTCACTCAGCTGTATTCCCGCTGACGCGGGTTATCGTGATTTCCTCTAGTCGGTTAGGCCATCAAAAATTTTTATATTTGCACGTATTTATCTTGTCAAGTTCATTTTTCATCTCAAATTTGATATTATAAAAAAAAAGACTTATATTATTGTCAAGATATTTTAAATTTGTCTCTCAATTTCACAAATTTTGAAATTTTCCTGTCAATTTCATAAATTAGCTCGTTCGTTTGCTTCTGAGATTTCCAACTCATATTCAAAATCATTAAAAAAAGTTACGTCCGTGAAAAAAAAAATATCTATCCGATTACGCAAATTGTTTACTGTACTGATTGCATACTCCACGATATACGTTATAAATTTTATGTTCATTTGTTATTAAAATTTTTGCCAATAATTAAATGCAGAATTAGATCGGTAGATAACGAGTCAGGTAGCAATAGCCATGTTAAAAGCGTTATTTGCTGGTATCATGAAATGAAAATCTTCTGATCATTTGCTCTGATGTGCATTCACATCGAATAATTAATATTAATATAAATTTTCAACGTATATAGCAACAGAAGCTTTTGAAAGCTCAAATATTATACAAAAAAAAAAAACATTTTTTGAAAATTATTTAATACGATTTGTATCATGAAATTTTTAATCAATCTTAGCGAAATGCTTTTTTGTGTCACATATGAATGTTACCGTTAACAGAGAGGCAATTTAGATGCAGATAAAGAGTATAATAATAATCTCGTATCATATGCAGCTTCACACATGTACATAGCTATTCTCTATTAGTATTTTGTTTAATTACCGCATGATTGTTCATATTGGGTAACAGCAATAGCATTTACATATTATATCCAATATTGAATTTCTTGTAATTTTTTATTTAATTAATCGTTTCCAAATTTCGATATAATTAATCGAGCTGTATCTTAACATCCAAATTTATCTTCATAAAAAATACAATTCACGTGTTTCTTTAGTAAATTTGTTTTCGACACGCTGCGACGTATTATTATTACAATAAAACCATTTAATATTTACAATCGTAAACGAATTACACAGAACCTATCGACAATCAAAATCCCGTTAATTCAATTACTGTAGTATTCATTACACTTGTTACACGATAGTAGCAAATTTCTGTATGAAAACAGTTGTTATGTCGAATGAAAATTTTGACGAGTTTTATGTACATAATTATGTATTAATAGACACTAAATATATTTTATATTTCTACATAAATTATAAAAAATAAGTAGATTATTTATATTGGGAGTAGTGTAACTAAATTAATTCAAACATTTTCAATTTTACTTTAATGAGAATCGGATTGCGTTACGGTCTGATATTGCGTCTCTTTCAACAACTTCCTCGTACTTAAACTCACCTAAACTATTTAAGTGTTGACGTAATTAAAAGCATAGCTTTAAATTAAAATTGTATTAACTAAAAATCGTGAGTCCATTTTAATATTAAAAAAAAAAAAAAAAAAATCTCTTAATAAAAGATAAATGATACATCATGTCCAATGGAATGTATTAAAAATATAGTTTGCAGCGTGCGTGTATTAAATCTATGCTTAAAAAAATTTACTTAAAATGCTTGTAATAGCCGCTAACTCTGAGTCCAGAATTTGGAATATGAAGTAATACATTATTATAAAATTTCAAAAAACTAAACACATTATTAATTTACTTATAATTAACTCGTCAGGAAGAGTAATTTTTGTTGAAAGAAAGAAGTTTGTGAAATTCCGCTATACAAGCAAGTAGTATTGCAATGTTTAACGACGATACTTATATATACTTAGTTAGCTATATTGTTTGTGTTTTCAGCGGCTTGTGATGCTTTCTATATTTTACGTTAACAAATAATTGACTTATTTTAGAAAAAAAAACATAAATAGAAACTGTATTCCACTTGACGTCAAAGAAACGTAGTTTTCACTCGTGTGTTTAAAAAGCTCGAGTTTCATTTAACTCTACACCGAAATTACTTGTATAAAATTGCAACTTCATTACATTTAAAAAGAAGCAAGGTATACAGATGTAAACTATATTTATGTCTACTAATTTCACTTTTATGTAAACGTTCGCAGAATGTTGTGTGGACGTGCTCCGTTGCTTGTTGTTGCGGCGCTAGCCGCATCCGACTCCAATTTGCATTGCTAATATAAATATCAAGCTTGAAACACAAGGAAGGCTCGCAGATTCCAGCATTTACCAAAGTCCGAGAGCAGTTGCTGATTATGTTCTTGTTTGATGGCTTCTTACTAATGCATCTTTCATTTTCATGCCATTTTTTTTTGCATTCACAAATCATCGGAAATACGAAATTTCGTTTTGATTTCAATTTTCTCAATTACAACGAGATTGTAATTACAGAAAAACTATTTTGCAAGGACGTTGTTTACAACATAAAACCAGATACTTGGAAGCTTAATTCATCGCTGAAGTTTTAAAACAGGATTTTTTTCGTCCTGCGAGACGTGTAATTTATCTTGGAGGATGTTCAGTCGACACCTGTCCCGAACTTTTCGAAATTTCTCGCGCCAACTGGAGCTTAAAGTGAAGTACGTCGTGAGTGTCTCTCGAGCGATTTTTTTTTCCAACCTGTGCCCGAAACTATCAAGGGGAAAATCTTTGGCAAGTACCGACGTGTTAGCCGTGCAAATAAAATTTACCACCCAAGTTTGCGACCAAACTTGCCTAGTATGGCGACGAGTTTCCGAGTTTATCATGGTATGCATCTTTTAATAGGCTCGGATAGTGATTCAGCATCTCGAAGACGATGTAGTTAGGAACCTCTCTGAATTTTAGAGTGATTTGTTATCACTTTTCAGATGATATAAGAAGTGCAATGAAGGAAATTGATATTAAATTAAATTTTGTTAAATTAAAAAAAAATCTTCAACTAAATTTTGTTATATCTAAAAAATGCAGTTTTAACTTTCACAATACGTAAGTAAAGTTTCAATTTGCAATGGAGAAATTGAGCTGGACATAATTAAATTTCCTATATATCTAATTAGATGTATATTTTTATAATATGCATGAATATGTAGAAAATAATTGGATGTTTCGTAGAATTTAAAAAATAAAATAAGAATTTATGCATAATATTGAAGATCTTATTGCGCAAGCAGTTAAAATTAGCAGAGATAATTATTTCGCCCGTAATAGTTAAGACAATACAAAATTTGAACATCATCGATTAAGTCATTTCGAAGTACCGCAGTCTAGGACACTTCCCAATTTGACTCGGCTAAGTTAGTAGAAGTTATGCCGCGCTGCGCTCCAACTACCATGGATGAAAATTCGCCCAGGGGGTATTATGGCGTTGGTGTTACGGGGTCGAGAGCTAACCCACTGTAATTCCCTAGATGACTTTAATCTGTTGTCACTTAAATCGTTCCTTATTACAAGTTTTGTCACATTCAAATGTATTGTATCTGGTTTCGAATTAATGCATAAAAACAGTTAAAGACTGATATTATTTAGATTTCTAGAATACATTTTCTAGGTTATCGTCTAACGAAGATCTATTAACAATATTTTTTTTAAATACGTATTTTATCGTGAAATCAAACTTGAAGTTTTAAAAAAAATTTTTTTTTATTTTGTAAATGATGTGTAACATGGGAATCGAAAATGGGGAAACATGTAGTCGATGCATATCAAAGTAAGTCAGTACCCATATTAATGTAAATTTCAACTGAAATAATTTGCTACTGAATCGCTCTCAGTTAATCAATTATAGAGATTAGTTAGCATGAAATTGGAACTGTTTCGAGGAGGTGAAAAGCTACATTAGATATGTACTCGGTCATTGGAAATCATGATTATAACTTCTGATGATTCTCTCTGTACGTTCTGTGGAAATTTTCATGCTGTTTTTAATATTAAATGAATAAAATTACAAGCGAATAAGTGTGCTCATTTATTTTGCAATTCCATATCTCTTTAAATAAAATAGAAATTCACGTATTCAGCTCATTTATTCCTTCTTCAATTCATTTGTAGTATTTAATAACCAAAGGACCTTATATTTACATATTACACACATTATATCTCTAAATATTTTATTTTTAATTTATTTTTGTTTGCAAATAAGATAGCGTTTATAAATATTAAATATTACTTTAAAAGTAATATAAATAACCAATAAATAACTTTCGTGGCCATAAATAAAATTAAAATAAAATTATCGTATGCTGTACAGCAGCTGTACAAATAATCATTTTTTAATGTCATTTTATAAGATACACGGTAATTTTAAATTAATTTTTAAATATTAGAGCGTAAATATCGTTTTTCAAGTAAATATCGAATATAGAAAATTATTGAATATTAAGCGCGTTGAATCTCTATGCAAAGAAGTTTTATATGCAACGTAAAAATAAATAAAACTTTTTGTTTTTTGTTTATAAATTGTAATACCATAATAATCATAATTTCCAATAATCATAAAGTAAATTTATATTTACGTAATTTTTGATAATGATTCTCTATAAGTTTTGAAACAATTGGTAAGTAATATAATGTTCATATTCCAATTTAAATCTTTCTACAATACGACATTTATCAATATATCTCACATAACTGATTTATTCGCATCGCGAATTCTATGATTTATACATCAACGTTTTTGCAGAATAACATTATGTACACGTTGTTTTTTTGCACCTTATGTATACGCGTTAGGTCACGACACTTCTGAGTTAATTTTCATTGCTTTTACAAGCATAAAAAAATTTTTCAACGACTCACATACACTGTGATACCTCTAGAAAATATTTATGATTGTTTATTTTAAAAAAAGTTATAAAAATGTTACAACTAATTATAATGCTCTAAATTTTTACAAAGAAAAGAAATTCGCAGGATAAATTTGTCTAATTGAGTGTACAAAGTGTTAAAATTTGTTCTGGATTATTTAAGTGACACAAACAAAAGTATTGCAAAAAAAGAGGAACTTCTCGAAAGACAAAGATTCATTAACTATTGTCGTCTATAAAAAAGAGAAATGCTTCATAATCAGACGCTCACCCTCATGGTCGAAGCCTCACATGGTCCCAACGATGCTGAAAAACACCTTCAGCCTGCAGTGAACCCGCGTTTGTCACCCATCCGCCATACTCCGTTGTTCCTCGGAAAAACAACCGATGGGCGTCACTTGTTTCGCACGACGTAATTCTCACACTCGACCTCGACCTTCAATCTTCGATACTACAATCCTTGACACAAATTCTTACACGTCCGAATTCCACGCTTGAAGCGTGTACCTGATTCCCGACGAAATCCGCGCACCACAGAAATTTTCACTCTCGTGGATATACGGAATATAATTGTGGAAAATGAATTAAAGAGAAAGTCAAACAAGTCAATCGAAGGAACTCACAGTTAATGTTTTGAATATGACTGCAAAAGCTTGCAATAACTGGACACTCTGCGTAAGAAAAGTTTGTGGACGGTTGAAAATTTTGACACAGTCTTCAAAACTTCGCGAGCTTGTCCTTTTTCGTGACATTTTCAGTGTAGATGAAAATTGTAGTAGAAGACAGTCTGTCAAAAGTTCGGACGTAAATTCGAGAGAGCGTATTGAGAAGAAACGTGGCTATGAAAGCTCTCTCGCGCAGTATTGAACCAAGCGGACGAGCAGCCGGGTTGATGTGAGGTCGTGGCCCGGCAGCCGGCGACTGGCTGCTGCTAGAAAGCTCGCAAGCTCGAGCCAGTCGGCCTGGCTAGGCGCAAGCTCCCTACTACGCGGCCTCGAAACACCCAAGCGAACACACCGCCGCGTCGCCCAACCCTCCCAGAGAGAGGGTTTCTTCTGCGACTCGTGTCGTTGAGGAAAACGCTGCCAGATATTTGGCAGCTTGCGGCGCCTTAAAGCTGCGCAGGGTGCATTCGATTTCTGTCGTTTGCGTGAAATTGATGCACGACGTACAGAGATGGAAACTTTTTTGAAACCGATGTTATCTCGTGGAAGTAGATTTCAGTAGTGCAGATGTAGATAATTTTTATGTTTATATTTTCTATCGCGATGATCCACACAATAATAATAAACGTAAGATATATCTTATAGGAAAAATTAAATTTATTAATATTATAATGATTCTAATCTCGATGGTACATTCGATTTTCAACCGTAAAAGTGTAAGAGCACGCATTTTTGTTTTATGACATTAAAAAGAAGATAAGCAGAAAAATTTTTTGAGTCCTTTCCGTGACGTACTTTTGCAGAGTAAATTATTTTCCCATGAAATGCCGATTCCGCGTGGATGAAGCAAGTTTAATTCGTCGCGAATCGGCGTTAATCGCGAAAGCTGATATCGATATTAATGGCAGTGCGGATATAATGCTACATTCGTCGGTGTTCCAATGATTAATCGATAATGAATTACCGCGCCACTTCCGGCTGCAAACGTATTAGTCGATTTTATGCACCATTTCTTTTAATAACGCAGAATGGAAATATATTATTTTGATCGTATAATATCTTGCGTGAATATTTAAATAATAATTTTATGCACGAGAAAGAGAGAGAGAGAAAGTATTATTTTGTTGTAAAAAAATGGAGTTAAAATAATAATTGCTAAACTGGATAAATACTTTACACATTTAAAAAAAACCAAGTGTCTATATTTCGTTATACTTTAAAGATGGTAATTATTATACAGCAACTTTCAAATTACAATAAGCTAGCTAGAAAATATAATGCAGAGAATAATATTTTGAATCCCAAGCTTTTCTTTCGTGAATAGAATTTTCTATAAATTTGAAATCGATTTTGTCAATCATTGAAGAAACTTTGGAACAAAGCAGTTATCACGTATTTGAATATTTTAATATTCAACGTTAAACATTTTTATAACAGAACTTTAATTAAACTTTATTATAATGTAAATTAAAATCTCAAAAAAAAACAAAACAAAATGTATTTGAATTTAAAGAGCAATAAGTAAACAATTATTATTAACATAAACATAATAATAAAAATATTTCTTTTCCACTTAATTATATTATAGAAAATCACAAGAAACATTACATTTTTTAAATAAATGCTTTTTAATATTATAATATGTTTCAGTTATTATTATAAATTTACAAACTTTGCAAGCTTGAAAATAAAACTCTATCGTAAAAATTAATAGTTACAAAGCTTTCTATATTTTTATTTTAAACAGTATCCCATTAAGTTTCTTCACAATACGCGCTAATATATTTTGCGAGAGCATTTGTGCCACAGATCTACGACAAGAATAAAAAACTTTATCGTTAATCGCGTTAGCAAGGGAGATTCAGAGAATGAGATTGTGGTGAAAGGGAAAAGAACTGATAAATTTTCATTAATTATTCTTGACGAATTAGCGAAAATCCTACCAAGTCTTATACGTTGGTTTGTAGCTTGCGAGGTGCGTGTTTGCGGCCGTCACGAACACAATTGCGGCACTGTGGCCGACCACAAAGTGCTTTGATAGCGCGAATGCGAAGCTGTGGCAGACCGGTCCATATGTAGAAGAAAGAGGGTCGGACATCACTTTTACTTTGCGCATTTTAATTAATTCCACACGTGAAAACGAATTCCAGGGACGCCTGCGCACGTGAGGCAATTATCCTCGAGAATACTTTACACGAATACTTTCGTATTTTTGTATGAAACTTTCCTATCCGAAGAGAGTTAGACGGGGTTATTTCAAATGACGACTATCGGAATAACGGATTGTCAAGATTTCACGAGTTACGTTAGATGTACTACAAAATATTAGACATTATGTGCCATATTGCAGATGTAACGAAATATTTATAAAATATTTATATCTTTTTTCATATAAATTTTCCTGGCGTAACAAACATGACACAACATGAAATATGTGTAAGTATAATATTCGTAAAATAAATATTTTTCCCGTTTTAACATTGTGTGCGTGTTAAAATTCTTTATAGTAACAACGCTGAAAATTTTATTTTAGAGAAAAGCTTGTTAATTATTAATATTATTTTAAAAATGTTTTATCTTTCTTGATACAAAAAACCTGTTTATATATTGTACAATTTTTAGTACATTTTATTTACAAAATAATTTAATATATATAAAATTTAACATTTTGTTACATTTTTAATACTTAAAATGTACATTTTTATTACATATTTAATATATTATATATTAAAAATAATAAAATTAGTGTTAAGATTTTAAGTGTATTTTCACTAAACAAAGATGAATATAAAAACTTTGACGAAAAAGTTATTATTAAAACTTCTTTATCGCAGGAATGCGTATTCATAATTTGCACCCTAAATATGTAGCATGACATTCAATTTTAACTGTTAATATGAATAAAATTAAATGTCGCCGATACGGTGATTAATTGGATCATTTGACATTTAAAGACGATGTAAAGTTATACATTTTCAGATTTTAATGGAACACGAAACATAAATATTTCAATAAATAAACAAAAGGCCGCGAGCGACTGTTTAATTGCTAAACAGAGTAATGTAGAATAACGACCAATCGAATGAACGGTCTCGCGTAAAGCTATAAGCGTAACGTTTACTCCGCTCGTGCGTGCGCGTGAATCGACAAAAAGCACGGGTGCACTTTTAATTAAAGCGCAAATGTGAAATGACTCCTTTCGCTCGCGTTTTATTACGGGGACTCGTCGGTTTACCGAATGCGCGGCATTGTAATTTCGCTTGCGTTGCTTCCACGATAACCCTTTGCCGTTCACCTCTCGTGTGCCTCGGTTATATATTATTCCGCCAATTTACGCGATCTGAGGCAAGTGTCGTTACACGCGGGATATGTATGTCTTTCTCTCTGTCTCTACGTGAATTGAAATTATATATCATTTAGTTGCCAAATTGATGCCTGTCACAATTGCTACTGTTGCGCATATATCTTTTTACGTGTATGAATCATTCGTGATTATCGCAAAAGTAGTTCTCATAGAATTCATTGATTTTCCACATCTTTTTAGTCTTAAAAATACTTTAATCTTCATTTAAAAAAAATTTTTAATCAGATCTCAAAGAGAATTCTCAAAGAAATTTATTGATAATCATCATTTAAGGATGTTCTGGTATTGTATAATTTTAGTTTATCTTAAAATATTTCTTTTTTTAAATGTACGCTAGTTTTTAGTTAAGTTTTTAGTTAATTTTTGTAAACCTTATAAACATCCTTTACTCGATATATTATTACTTACTTCATTACGAAACTAATCGTTTCAAAATTAAATTTCAATACTCGAACTTTTCACGACGACGAAAGAGTATCGATATTGGTTAACTATTAAATACATTTTGTACAAGTTTCCGGGATCTGCAGAGTACGTACGACAACTACGAGAGAAGCTGTTTTAATTAAATTGTAATTTGCATTTTAAAATAACAAATAACCTAAACATTTGTTGTTAGATCCTAAATTCTTCTAATAGTTGCCTTAAATCTTGACACTAGAATCGCTTCAACTATGTTAATCGGTGTCCCCTGATTTTTAGACTAATTAAGGAATCGCGATTAATCATCTCGGCAAGTTTCAAGAAACCAAGGGGTAGCTTATAAGCTCATCGATGTTCCTTCTCAGGACTTTCAGCTCTCCGACGTCTATTAATCCACCAAGCTTGGATAGATTCCAGCGCTACGACACGACAACTCTTAACGATGTCTTCGATCGTGTAGCCCTTCAGATTGACAAGTAGCCTCGGTCACAAGTTCGTGAGATGAAAAATCTCGTTTTTCCTTTACGTTCCGTCTCTAACTTTCGTAATTGCTGAAATGTCATGGAACGAGAACATGAGTAACAAACGCAAAATATTCGCTCCGCGTATTAATTTATGCATACGTAAGCATAAAATAGCGAAATGAAATGCACCATCAGAAACACGAAAAAATAGCCCGCCCCGACGTTGCAACTTAAATATTCAAATTACGACATTCGAATGCAGATGAGACCGCGAAAAAAATCGCAGGAAAGACCTAGACCGTAGTTCTTTTTACATTTTGTGCGTGCACGCGTACATGCGGGTCTCTGGACGACATCCAACTAAATTTTTATTCAAATGGTTATTTCAGCAAAACTTTTCTTCCTCTTCCTCCGCGCACATATCTCCGCTTTTACAGATATTATTTAGTGTCGCGCAATTATGTCACAGTACGGTGCAATTCGATTTAATGTCTAAACTGCGTGGAATATTTTTAAATTTGCGTTACTTTTAGACGTGTATATTAAATTAACTGTTTTTCTCAGTGAATTACTTTTGTATTTGCCTCCTATGGCAAATCGTACTGCGAAAATTTCATTTCAAATCATCATTGGAAACCTGCTAATGATTCGATGACTGGAATTACTATAGGTATTTTTATCTCGAAGTAAACAGCACGACTGTTAGTAAACGTAAACATTGCAACGCAGTACAATAACGGCAGAGTGCGGCAGCAACAGGCGCTTTCCTCGCTTGACATGGAACAAGCGATAGCATCATTAAAATTCCCTAACGCTAAATGGACGTAGTCCCTTCGCAAACAGCTTGCCGCTATACATGGCTTTATTGTTCATAGTTCATAGCGCGTTCCATGAGCTCTATTCTCCTTGCCTGCATCATTGCACGGTCACGTGATCCGCCATCAGAATGATGGTTTTAGGACGGATAATCAGGAAGATTCACGAGCATCCGTTTCGCGGCCATCTGTTTGACTGTTTAGGATATGGGGTCCTGGGAAAGGAACTTGGGAGGAATTCGTAGGAAGATCACGTGTCGCGCGGCAATAAATTTGCAGTTCTCTTTTGCGATAATCAACAAATGACCGTGTCGAGGACGCTACGTTTTTTTGTATTAAATTTCGATAGAACATTTGAGAAATAGCTTATCTCCTTTCTTTCTATTATTTTAAAATTGTATAATGATTATATATATTGCGTACTTTGTATGTAATAAACAAAAGTTCAAGCCAAACTTTCTTAGAAAGTCATTTTTACATCAAAATAACTTTGGTTAGTCTTCAATCTGATTCTAGACTTAGAATTAAATTGGAAAAGAATATATTTAGATCTTGATTACATTCATTAAAAGAATGTTTAGGTGACAGAAACTGGAGAAATTTTATGGTAAAGGAAACTCGAAACGGTGTACAACGAATTAAATTGAGATTTAGGTCACGTAACACTGGTAGAACTACCGAGTTAGAATCCTAGGGGATGTTTCTCGCGTTGTGAACTCTGCCAAGGAGTGCTTATTTTTTAGTACCTCTTTGTTTTACATCTTTAATGCGTACACGGAACTTTGCTCATAGCGAATGCTTCGAGTTTCTCCAATTTTATTCCGAAGAAGCCCGACTTCTTTTACTCGATCGTCCACTATGGAGAGGCACGAAACTCCATTAGCATGTTCCAGATCCCAACGGGTTAGGCGTAAGATCTTGAGAGGAAACTAGAAAGAGATAGTGTGAGAATGTAGGACGGCCAATAAATTCAAAACTCCGTGGAGCATCCGTGTGAAGTGCAAAAGAGGAAAAATGTCAGGAAATCTCTGAAGAGGGACGAACAATTTTCCTTCCCAATAACTACCGAATATTCTCATCTATCTCACAGGCAAATTTTCTTTTCGGTTCTATTTCAGCAGTATTCATGAAAATATATGTCACAATTAATTGACTTCATTTTTGCAGAGAAATATTAGTTGTAGTTAACTACATTAGAAACATTAGTTGGAAACATTAGCTTTAACTTGGATTTTTAGACAAAATGTCTCATCGATTTAATTCTTTGGAACAATTGTATGATTTTTATATTCAGATTTGGCAAATAATGTTTTGCAAGACCTGAATAATTTATGTAAAAAAGAAAAGAAAATTTATATTTCAATGTTCAAGTTATAATTATGCATAAATTATGCGATTTGTCAAGTTTTTACAATTATTCACATAATTTCATAATTTTCATGTGTGACTTTATTAAACTTTGCTCTTAATGTGTTCGAATCGTGCTGTTGATAACTATACCGATGATAATCATCCTGAAGGGCCACCTTTAGGTAAAGGGAAAATCCTCTCAAAGAACGCACGTTCCGCGAATACCGGCGCATACCTTTGCACACCGGGAGGACGCTTTAAAACTGACGCGGTCTATTTGTCTGCGGTGACCTCGGCCACCCTGACAACACGCCGCAGCATTTTCCTGGCTGCCGCCTCCTTTTTTGACATTTTTCAGGCTCTTCCTGTCTCCTTCGTCCTCCATCCCCTTCGCTTCCCGTTTTCTCCTTCTTTGTCTTTGGCGAGAGGTAAAAGCCAGTTGCGGAAGTCCTTTCTGGCTTTTTTCCGCAACGCGATTAATGACGCTCGTTTTCCCTTCGGATGGATGAGCGGTGGGAGAAGGAGAGGGTTGGATTGTCGAGCTTATTTCTTTGCGGTATCTTTTTCTTGATAGACCAACGGTATGAAGTGCACAGTGATTGGCCGAACATAAATCCAGAAGGCGAAGAAAATTTCGAAGTTCGTTACTATAGTTTACTCGCTACCGGTGTGCAATTAATTTCATAGAAGTGAAATATTGATTACTCGTTGATTTATATCTTCCTGTAACTTTGCGTATCTTTCCTAAGTAACACGTACCGTACACTTATTCGCTTTCTTTTATGTTATTTAGAAAAAAATCCTTTTGCCTATCACCACTATACATCATTCGTGCTTAAAATTGGAAAACATTTGAAAAATCTAATAGTAAAATTGTAAACAGAAATAAAGTAAAGATGAAAATATATCTATTTTTTTTCCACTGTCAGAATTGAGTAAACGAAGCTATCTCTTTTTGGAAAGCTAATTGCGCTACTGCAGGTACTAGATTGCTGTTAAGTTCTTCACATGACGAAGCTTGTAATAGTCGCGCGAGGTGTTGTTCGAATGTAATGTTGTCTCGATGTCTGAATAGGTTTACGCGTCCACTAATGGACGGCGCGTACACGGAATTACATTCTAGGAGTGTAATGCTAATAAACGGCCGATCAGATGAATTAGCGCGGCAATAACGGCGCCGGACGCCGCGGTGCAACAAAGCGCGCTCGCATAACGAAACGTCATCCCCGTGAATATAGAGGAGTCATTAATTAATCAGGTAACATGTACTAGTTGCAGTTCGCGCGAAATAACATTGGTGATATGATCTAGTTTACATGAATACGGTCCCTGCTGTTTAACAGTCTATCAACATAGTGAAACTTTTCCGTCTCTCGTTGCAAATTTCGAAAAATAAATGCTTCTCTTGGCATTATACAAAATCTCAATTTTAGATGTCTTCAAATGTCTACAATTCTTCTTGAAGAATTTGTTGAGAAATGTGTACGATAGTACGAGAGAGAAAATTATCAAATATCTCATAAATATTTTATTTTCATCTTTCGCGGAAACAAGTTTTGTGAAAATTAAAACTTGACCTATACGATATATCGGTTATGCGGATGTTTTTCTATTTGCTAAATTTATATCTTGTGTTCATCCATTACTTGCGTCTTATATTTGCCAACTAGAAATTGTCAATACTCATATGCAAAGTAATTTTTTTTTTTTTTAGAAATGACGTTATTTCTTATGTGACTATTCATACATTAAGAACGTAACGTTTGCGCAATAAAACTTCACGTAAGCGTGCATTCCCTCGTTTCAGAAAGAAAGTTACAGGACTTCCAGGCGTGTTTTCTAATCAATTTCGGTCCGTGCACTTGGAGTATCTGAAGATTAAAGAAGCCTTCCGTCTGCCAACTTGTACGGGTGCCAAGGATTTCCGGTTGTGTTTCGTTTCGAGAAGAAATCCGTAATTTCGCGTAAATATCGGAATGACAAGGCAGGCGGAAATTCAGCGATCGCCGGGGAGAGCACTTTTGGAGAGAGACAGAAAGCGAGGAGTTGTTGATTGTTGAGGGGATGTTTTGCCGCGTGAATAAATAAAATTTTGTATCGTTACAGAAGCCTATAAAGCGTGTTGGTAGTTGATTTTGACAAAAAAATATTTGCCGTATCTATTTGTAGAAATCACCGTTCTCTCTATTCTGTCTTTCAGCCCGGATCATTTTATTTTTGGCAATATTTTTCTATTTTTATTTTTTTTTCCTCTTTTGTTGTATTTTACTCTCCATTCCTATTTATCTTTTCATATTTGTCGAGAGACATTGATAAATCAATAATTCTCCGATAATCGGAGACGAGATAGTTCGAGGATTAAAATGCGTAAATTCATAAAAACGTAAACGTTTTTAGGAGAGTGTGCGTATTTGCTTTATCCGGCCAGATTTACTACGTCGCCGTTTAATTTACTTTGTTCCAACGAAGATCGAAACTGCGGCAGTATGCGCTTCATCGACACGTCCAATTCAGATAAAAATTCATCAATACGACCCCAAAATACTCCAGGCATGGAAATGCTTTGTAAAATAAATTCGATCCTGTGCATAATCCTGCAGATTCGCTAGGTCAACGATTTTATTCCGTAGTGACCAATTCGAATGATTCTTCGCACAACAAAAAATGCGTGTTTCATAAATTTTGCATATGTCTGTATCAATATTAATCAGGAACAACTCAACAATATGACGTCAATTTTTTTTTAAGTTATTCAATTATTTAGAAAAAAATACATCTTATCTTTTTATAATTATAATTTTTTAGTAATCTTAATCTTAATCAATAAGCTTTTTTAATAATTTGTTAACAAGATAAGAGATAAATTTATTTCATCAATAAAAAATAAAAAAAAACTAAATTTTATTTATTTTTACATAAAAATGTATAATCTGTATTTTATTTAGTTCTGTCAATATTTGTGTGCCTTCAAAATTTATTTTGTTTATTAATTAAACAGTAGGAAAAAAACAATGATAATACTACATCGCAAAAAAATATAATTGCTTTATTGAATGATGTTGGAATGTTGCTATGTTAGTAATATTATTAGTAACTCATTAAATACCAACTAATTTCACTGCTCATAAATATATTTGCCTTTCAATACTACGTTCTGTAACTAACCGTGCATGATGTGAAATCGTCGCCATAGCCGTTAATCATTGATGTTCTAAACAACGCATAGTATGCTCATAATTTGTTACGTGAAATATTGTAATGGCTGGGATGAAGGAAATGCGCGCAGTAATGATTCATGTTCACCTATTAACAATCGCGTTAAATACAATAATACTGTTTCAAAAACTATAACTTTTTTAATCAATAACGTTTATATTATTTTCGCCAGTAAACAAAGTAGAATAAAAAAAGTAGAATAAAAAAAACAGAGTAGTATTTTTGAAAAAAGAAAAATTAAACAAGAGCAGTTTGGAAAATTGTTCGTAAATAAAATACATGCATTTTTTTTGAAAAACAACATTGTGAAAAAATCATTCGCGGATGGTTGCTTGAGAATAATTCACCGGTAATTTTAGAGTATTTTAAAATCTGATCGAAAAACTGTAACTTCATCGTTCGGTCCATTAAAGGATGCAAGTATATGTGCGGATATTCGAGGAACACGCGTGCACTCGTGAATATTACGTGCCGCGGGAGTTGATGGATGATGTTTATAGGAGTACGCAAAATAATAGCAATCGACGGGAGTTGACGAGAGCGGAAGATCATCGCTTATTCTCATGTACGCTTTTCTCATTTCATCTCTCCGAGATTGCACTGATAAAAGGAGCATATCGTAGAATTTTTTGTTTTACAGAACAAGAATTTTCTTATGCTAAGTTAAACTATATATAGATTCAATTGATAGGAAATATAACAATTTAAGTGTAAAATTTGTTTTGTTTAACTACATGTTTGGAAGAAACACATTTGCTAAGCGTTGTGAGAAATCCGATTAAATAACCGCATAATCGCTCATCGAGATTGGCTCGAGTCCCTTAATCGTGCCCAAAGCCACAACAGGGAGATCCGTCTCGTCTAATCGCTAATTCAGTCAGGAGAGAACAATTAGTCCGGCCAGGGCCCCGTAAACACAGACTTCAACAGAATGCTTTGCAAATTGACCGATAAGTGCACCGACTAAGATCGAATGAATTCCATCGATTACAAAGAGAAGTTCGAGAGTTTTGCGGTCCGATATGTGATTCGGTTTGTGTGGTTCGGGAACAACCGGTGAAGAACCTGAAACGCGTCTTCGTCAGCCTGCACGATAAAGCAATTTGCACGGGAGAGATCGGTGCGGTCCCTGGCCACCGCTGCGGTTGTCGAGAGACGTTCTCTCGAATAGGGTCAACCAGTTAAACAAGCTGCTTGACTTCTCGCGTTGTGCATAAGACAATGAGTGAGCTTATCTCCCGCTAGAACTCCAATATTGCGCGACGTCACTTGCAATCCGGCGAAGCGAGTCGGGCATTATTGAGACGCGTGTTGGATCAGCGCGACAAGCCGGCGATCGTTAGTTGGGTATTAACGCGCGGAGCACGTAATTAGCGAAAGCGGTGATCATCGCTAATGGAAGTGCATTGTACGGAAAGGGCAAGATGGCGAGGAAATGTGAAATTTGTATCTGCGCACCCTCGCGAAAATCGGATTGTAGTTAGTCGATTGGCCACACATCATCATCTCATGGCGCATTCTTGTAAGGGAAGGCTAAGGAGAAAGGTTTTTTAAAGCCTACTTGAAGCTATTCATAATTAAAAATTAAAGTATGAAGATACTTCTTATTTTAACATAAAAATCTCTCCTCTTTTTCTTTCTTTAAACAAAAGTAATATAAATATTAATTATTGGTGCAAACAGTTTGTGTTGTTATTTTTTGTAAAAATTAAAACCAATTTTTTGACAGAAAGATTACAATATTATAAATTTGTCAAATAAATTTTAAATAAAACAATACTTTAAAAACACAAAACACACAAATTTTACAAAATAAATTGTGAAATACAATTAAAATTTTACTGTGATTCTTTTAAGCGATATACACGGTATTGCAACATTATTTTATCTCGAAATGCAAATAAATATCGATCTATTTTGCTGTCATTTCCCTTAAAAAATGGCTACCAAAAAATGTTTTTCCGAAGATATCGCTTTGAAACTAATAGAAAAGATGCATTCTCAGCACTTACTGCGATAGCCGTTTACTGTGCAGCAAAAACACAGAAATGGTTGGGGCGCTAGACAGAAACGTTGCAGCTATTCTCGAAAACGAGAATGTTGCGTATAAAAGGGAGGAATGGATGACATCTCGAGGGAGGATAAGAGCGTTTGTAGAGTGGAAAATGGGTGGAGAGCGAGCACACAGCCGTGTCGGGAAATAGAATTCAATGTCTGCTTTAGTGATTTGCAAAAACACTTTTCCAATATTAGTTATGCAAAACTCGCAGGAGATACTTCTATAATGCCTTATCACCATCTAATATTTATAGTTTCTATATGATAACGTGAGATAATATTATGGTAAGAATGTACGATAAAAGCATGTTCTCTTCTTTACTATTATATATACTATAAAATTATGGCATTATGAGTCTTATTGACACTAGCAAATTATCGCGAATCACAAAAGAGTCAGGTAAAATTTTTTCGTCCTCTTTATAATCCCTTTAACCATATTCCAAACAGCGTTTAAAAAGATTTGCGAATTATTTTTATCGATAAAGGATGGTATTTACTTAAAAACAAAAAAAATGTATATCATGAGAAAAATGTATTATGAAATACATATTTTGTAATTGTTGAAAATAAAAAATAATACGCACATATATACACATAAAGTGCGTTAAATATATCCGTACTAATTCCATTTTGTGTAAAATTTATAAAAGATTGTTTGTCAAGAAGTAACATATACAGCAATTATAACCCGAAATAATCAGGATTTAACGTATTACAACATAATCAGATATTTCGTGGAAAATATGCATTTTGTGCAGCACAATTTTATAATAAAATACGAAAAATAAGAATTAATAAATATAAAAATGTATTATAAAATATGTTATATAATATAACATACAAGTATAAATTTCAAATGATTTAAATTTATATTATATTATATATTCATATAATACATTCTTATATTTAATAATTTATAATTTTTTCATATTTTCATATTTTACTATAAAATAATGTACAAAATACTTATTTTTCTCGAGATTACGATGCAAAAACCATTTTTATACAAAAAATATACGAATTATTTTATTATTAATATAAGTTTGTTTCTTCCATGTTATCAGTTGCGCGTAAAACGGTAAGAAAGGAAGAAACTTTTATTTTGAAGAAAAAATTAAATTTTCAATGTCTGAGATATGCAATTATACTGTCTGTGAAGTAATGAGATAAAGAACGTTGCGCGAAGATAAATTAAACGTTGATTCAAGATAACGTTGATATCACGCGAGCGTTCCTAGATTTTTATACAAATTATGATACAATTGCGATACATGGCAAATAGGGTTCATGTGTGTGCTCAGTTACATTCGCAATAATAATCCCCGCAAAATCTGAACGCGATATAAGAGTCACGAAATAGGAAAGAATAATTGTGAATTGCAAGAGAATTTGCGCGATAGGAAGGAGCAAAAAGGAGAAAAGACACGCAGCGAAATGAAATATCTCGGAGGGAAATTAAAATGCCAGGTTGCTATGAAGACACAGGCTCTTCCGCTTACTTATTTATTCCATTACAGACGCTAGTATTTCAACGCGCAGGTGAGAGCGCATCAATGCGCCGCTCTTGCGCGCTATTGCGCTCGCGTTGCGAAAATTTGTGGCGAACTCGACACCCGCGTCTCCGGTTTATGAGAACGAATGAAAATTACATTGCAAGATAAAGCACGGATTTTGAATAATGAAGTTGCATCCCGTGAAGCATGCAACAACGTGAACTTCCCAACAAGGAGAAAACGCACGCGAAAATGAAGAAACATTATTTTCAAATATACATATTAGATATGCGCGTTGACTGGCGTGGGCGTTGGAGATACATTAATTTGTGTTATCAGCTACAGTAATTTGCGTCAGGACGCATTGAAAGAAGAGCTATTTGAACCAAATGAGATAAATGTTCGGATTAATTTTATATTCAATGTAATCATTCGTATTTAATTGACGTGTAACGGAACGGATGGTTAAGAGAAAATTTTAGCAGACTGTCGGAATTACTGCCTGTAACACGATTAACCCATCAATTATTCGATTACACGCTATCACAGTCATTGCGCATATTCTAGAAAATTTGATTCTAATTTGCAACGTGTCCTGTATGCGCCATTATTTAATTCGCGTAAAACTCCTGTCTGCATTGATGAGTGTCAGAATTAAACTGGTGTCATTTATTTTAAAGTGCAACAAATAATTACGTTCTATAACAATATTTAATTGATTTGTCAGGACTTGTATATAAATTACATTAACAAAATCGCTCTGAAATGCTAATTGCGTTTTATTAGATTGGCATACAAGGCGAATTTAATTAAAAAGCGGTGCTCTTTTATTTAAACCTTTATATATCTTTAATGATTAAGTGAAAATCAAAGGATTCATTAAAATAATATAACAAAACACGAGGCAGCCATTAGTAAATTAAAGCGGAAATACTAAAAGTTATACACATATTCGTTAGTTTCCGTTACAACAATTTAATAGAAAGCAAATGTGTTGATTGAAAATTTTGTGATGGAAAAAAATATTCTTTGTAATAAAGATTCTTTGTAAAAAAGAAATAAATTTTATTTTAAGAACAACTACAGCCATTGACAAAATTATTAGGCACCTTATTTATTTTACAATTTCTTCAATTAAAAGGAAATAAATAACATTATTTTTATAAATGTTATCAAAAAGCAAGGGTGCCTAATAATTTTGTCAAAGGCTGTATATTGTATAGAAATTTCCCCGCAAATTTGTCTCTAAACATTATATATTAAACACAAATAAAAGCCAATATCAGTCAAAGCGGATTTTGGTGTCTAGCAATAATTTTGTGTAAATTACGCAATTCCTAGTTTATGCAAATTATCTATTGGCTTTGAGATACAGTCCTAAAGCTTAAACCAAAATATATAATATCACAGATTAGATTGACAAACAATCTATTGATGTTAATGCTAATAAGCATATTAGAGAAAGAATATTGTAAAGATTTAATTGCGAAAAATATCACCTCAGCTAGAATTTGAACCTGGATCTCTCTCCATTTCCTTACGAACGTCTTGCCAGTTTGACTGCTTAGGTAAATGATGATATTTGTCGTAAAAAAAACGTTTTTCCAAATTATTGATTATTATGTTAAATGTCATCACATGCCTCAGTGATCGAACCGGTAAGGCGCCTATCATAAAATGTAGAAAGTCCAGGTTCAAACTCTGGTTGAAGTGATATTTTTCGCAATAAAATCTTTACAATATTCTTGCTCTAAAATGTACTTATTAACATCAGTATTATTAAATTCATTGTTAATTTAACCTGATATTACATATTCCGGTTTAAGCTTTGGAACTGTTTCAAGATCTACAAATAATCAGTACACTTTACCTATTGATCTAGAATTGTATAATTTATGTAAAATTATTATTAGGCGTCAAGATTCATTTTGACCATACCTTCGTATTGGCTTCTTTCTTTTATACTTCACATTTTCATTAATTAATTTACAATTATAATTGTTCGTTATATTTTAATCTAATCATTAATTTTAAGTTACGCGATATACATCAGATTTATTTAATTGTTATCATAACGCAATTATATATTTTTATATGCGAAAAAAGTACTCATACAATGAAATTATTTATTAAATAAAATGTAATAATCGAAATAAAATAATTTGCATTCATTTGTCGCTCAAGTTTGCAATTTAAATAATTAATAATCATTAACGACAAATATTATACAATCATTATACGAATAAGCTATTGTCTATGACTTCCTACCCTTGCAAAACGCGCACGATTGTCATCTCTGTCAATTATTGGAAACTTTCTCGTCACTAAAGCAAACGATTATATTACGGTGGCGCAATATAAATTATTACCTTCGTTATTCGCAACGTCGTCTGCAATTTCCGAATTGTGAAGCACTCTCTTTGTCGAAGTCAGTTTTGCAATATGTTTTAATTTATTTGTCTTTGAGACAATTGGACAGTTTAGCCATCAGCATTTTTCATTGCTTTCCAAAGTTAAAGAAATGTTCTTATTATACGGGATCGCAAAATAGATGATAGTACCAAATCGTGTCTGTTTTTGATTCTCTTGCAAAATTAAAACATCAGCATAATCCCCTCTAATGTGTCATATAATAAAATTTAGAGCAACTAATTAAGCAATTCAGAGTTTGCGGAATTTTTAAAATTCCATAATTAATGTAATTTATAATGAATCTGTGTTACAATTTCTCTCGTGAAACTTTTGTGATATGTGGAACTCCTCTATAAATAATTATATAACTGTAGGTATAGACTCTTGGGATGTGTTACATAAATTCACTAATTTATACATATATTCTCTTGTGAAATTAAAGTTTCAATATAATCTGTGCTAATATATCATTTAATCAAATTTAAAGTATTTAAATAGTCGGCCCTAACAATGGCTTTCTCTTTAATTTCATAATAATAATGTAATCTTTAATGAATTTCTGTTGTAATTTTATGAAATTTTTTTGTAACAAATTTTCATAACATATGGAACTTTTAAATAACTATGTCTATAAACGTAAAACATTTAAAAGTAATATAATATTCAATATTTTATATATGTATTAAGTATAGTTCTTAATAATTCTTTAGTCATTGCAAAAAATGCAACATTAGTTCAGACCTTAAATTACTAATACGTGATCAAATTACAGTATGCATACAACTTATTACCAATAAATAAATTTTTTTACCTATAATGTAACCAAATAATGAAAATTCTAAAAGAGCGTTTTCTGATCATAAAAAATTTATGGATTAAAAAATTTCGCACTAAAATTTAACGAGAAAAAAACGTCACAAAATGGTTTCGCATATATCAAGTAAAAATCAATATCAAAAATATAAAAATTGTAAGCCGATTGGAGCTCTTGTCAAAGAGTAGCGTCATCTCTATCTTGATGTATCCATGGCAATATTGCTGTAATTTGTCACGTGCCGGCTACTGTATGACGGATAGCTGGCCGCAACCGGAACTACAAATTACAAAGCTACCGCAACAATTAACTCAACGAGGCGCCAACGGTTAGAGTAATTTCACTCTATGAGCCTGTGAGTAAGGCATTTCAAATCAACATACTGACTATTTGAATTAGCTCAGATCAACAGTACATTTGATATTATAGTAACGTAGTACAGCTTAGATTTCAATATATCTCTCTTCATAGTTCATAGTTCTTGTCAGACCGTAGTGATCTTTCAACGTATTTCTGTAGTATACGCTTTTCTGAATCTAAAATTAACTTTGAGAGGATAATGTTCAAGATGATCATCAAATTTACGGACTATATAGTAAATTTTATATTGATATGTAAATGAAAATAATTTATGAATTTATACGTATCATTAATAATGTCGTCAATATAATAGTGCACAGAATTAATCAGAAAAGTTTGATAATGTTGCTTGGAAAGGTTGTAATAGCAGCGTATGTAAAAATAAACAGAGGTTGTTTCAGGTCAGCGAAATCGACAGCAAACGTACCATTTTCGTATCGCGATGGCACCGATATTTTATGATGGTTGAAGGTAACGTCGGCTGCCGCGTTACAAAGTCTCAGTGAAGGTGCAAAATTGCTAATCGCGGTGAACCAAGAATGTGGCATCTCGAAGAAATCCACTCTCTTTGCATCGCGGTATTGCGCGAGTATAAATACTGATAAAGGTCGTTCGTAATTATATGCTTTGTTAATCCGCGCCAACTCGATGATAAATGACTTATCGTTAGTTTAACGTAAGATTGAATTATGAAAGACGAACTTGCGTTCTGCTTCATATTCGCGGCTATCACGCAACGCTACCGTGACTAAAGAATTAAAGCCATAACTTTCCTGCATGCCCAAATATGTTATTTACATGTGTATAACTAATCTGTTAATATAATACTTTCAATAAAAACACTCAAGCAGTAATCAAATTATTAGAAGAAAAGAAAAATATCTAGCAATTAAACTAATTGTACTATTAGCCAGCTTTTAAATAGTGATAACTCAAAATACTTATAACATTTTTAATTAAGAAGTATCAATTTCAATCGTTATTTTTCAATTGAATTTTTGATATCTTTATACGTGGTAGCTTTTTATAATGGCTTTATATGATGTTATAGCGACTGCAGGTTGATGTTTAGGTAAAGTTCATGTTCGTATATATTCTATAGCAGCATCGAGAATATATCTTGACTCATTCACGGATAGATATATACTTTAATTCCAAGAAACATAAACCAATTACTCCATCTACCTGCTCCGATGCCATCAATTCCTTCTAATTATAGACAACAATACATTTTTCTCGTGGAAAAAAAGACTTCTTCGATCGCTACCGTGACATATACGCGGCCATTCGGGCCAAGCCCTCGTAAAATCATTCACGGAGACCTCTCACTCTCCCCACGTGCTCGCCAGAGTACGAGCCTCCGCGGCGGGGAGACAGGAGAAAATCATGAAAAGTAACGAGTGCGAGCGAGTGAGAGTGAACGCGACCACAGTACATGTGAAAAGAAGAGAACGAAAAGACCGTTCTCTCTCTTTTTCTTTCTCTCTCTCTGGTTTCAACTTGCGAGACTTGGCGAATGTCCTGGTAACGAGAGAAGTCGCCAGTGTCTCGGTAGACCTCCATCTGATACAGCGGGCTGAGCTTCTTCGGGGATCGTCCGTCCGTTCGTCCGTCTGTCCGTTCGAGTTGTTCGCGTGTCACCTGGCAAATCGTGCTGCCAGATCTTATTGTTTTCCCTTTTTTTTTTTTGCCTTCACCTTAGAGCGGGCAATAACTCGCTCGATACTCGTGGGAATGGGAGCGTGCAATTCGGAATAAATAGTATCGAACACGTAGACGTTCTCTTGTGGCACGTTCGAGATCAGTCTTGGCGCGTGCCGATTTCAGTAAGACCGCGGAAATTTCCGAGTTTTTAGTGCGACAAACTTATATCGGCTTCTTTATTCACGCCGCGAGCATTCACGCGCCAACTTTGATACATGTTCTGCGTATCTGATTGATATCACATAAATTGAAATAATAACTGCCTCAGATTGCTCCTGGTAACAGTGTTCAAATTAACATCTTATGTTAGTAATACATTAATCATAATATCCGCGTCAATAAAATCAGAAACACAAAGATTAGACGGGAAAAATTGATTAAAAGTTACTGAACAACACTCTGAAGAAATTTATTTATCGCGAGATGTATGTCTTTATGCTCCTCTTTTTATGCATGCAAAATACATTATTTAATTAAATTAATAAAAAGATTTGTTAGTGACGGAGAAACTGAAAGTAAAATATTTTATTTTCTAATTTATAAATAAATTTTATACGTAAACTAAATTTCAAGTTAATTTAATTAAAATATGAAACATTAAAAATACTCATACGGTTCACAAGCTCGATTATTACACATTTTTTAATTATATTCACTAGAGTCTTGTTCATCTACTGTTCATTTTTAAAAATTAAAAAATTATACAAAACAAAAAATAAAAAAATCTTGACTTTAAATCTATTAATCGTTGTTTAAATGGACATGAAATTGACATCTTTATGATTTGCGCCTCAGCAGTAATTACTATTATGTACTACACTTGACTATAAAAAGTTTACTATAAAATTGATATGAAATTTACTGTAATGGTATTTAATGTAATATGTGTATAATGTATGTAACATCATAAGCATTGAAAAAGTATATTGCTCCAGTAAAAGTTCACTCTCTAATATTGTAAATACTCTCTCCGCGGTGAATATTGCGGTCAAGCAAAAAGTAAAGTGTGAATGTGAATGCGAAATACACAAAACGCCGATATATCGCGTGATCGCGCAATTTAATTCGATGGCCGACTGTATTAGGCTTGTCTGTGTTATGCTACCGCATCGTTGATCTAATCGGGAGGAAATAATTTGTTTGGCCGCACCCGGGTTGTACATAGGGTCTGATTGGCTGTAGATGATCGATCGCTGTATATTGAATCGTGTTACCGTATGTATGTGAAGCGGGAATTAGGGACTACCTACACGTTATCATTGTTATTGAGCGATAGAGCGTGATCGTCACAAAGAAACTTGTTTTGATGGCAGATTCGACAAAATATTGCTTTATGTAAATAAAAATATAAAATGGAGCAAGCTAGAAATATTGTGAATAAAATTACAAACTTTTTGTAGATTCAATAAACACAAAATCGGGAATTTTTTTATCATTTTTTTGGTACAATTTATGTAGTTGGAATAATCTATTATCGCCTCAAAATTTGAATAATTACATGCAGATCATTGCAGCAAAATTTTTTTTGAGTGCTTATATATATTCTTTTTTTTAATAAATGATCCAAATCTACAGAAATAGACTCAGTTTCTAAAGAAGACAGAATATTTTCGCTGTTCTGCTGTTCCATCTTGAGATATTTGAACACGATTATGTGCATACAATTGTATAAATCTGGAAAATAATATTAAGATGCAGTTTGATATAAAATCTGTTTTATGTGAATAAAACCAATAAATCGAAACGCAAGAGGTTTTTAAAAATTTTTGATAAATTGATGGTTTCGTAACAAAATCCGCGTACTTGAAGCTGTTGCTATTAGAGGCATTCCGTTTCTAATTTGCGTTCCACTACCAGTTCTAACGTTCACCTTTAAGAACGTCGCTCTCGTAAAATGTCCATCAAGTGATAGTACCGTCGCGAAAGTTTCACGATATCTACTATTTAACTAACATTCAACAACTAGTATTTAATCTGTTTGCGTTTTCAAAGATTAAATTATAAAAACAAAAAAAAATTTTAATTTTATTATGTCTTTTTATTATCACAGAGCAATAATTATGTTATCATATAAAGCTGCTAATATATTCCGTAAGAATTAAACATTATGTTAACGTTGGAATTTTTAATGTTTTAAATATATTCGTCATTTTTTAACTCTCTAATATTTTGTTTTTTAACCATTTTCATCAATGCAGCTATCAATTTAAACGAAAGATATATATATATACAATAAAAAATATATCTGGACATACATACACACGCCTATATTCAAGGTTTATAAATTCGACCGTGTATTTTGTGTTTCTGCATGAAACATGAATCAAACATTTCTATTAGCATATTACAGTCACTCGATATAATATATGCAACGATTCAACACGGGGTCTGGTGATAATATTAGTGATTCAGTGAATCTAATGCTGTACAACTTGGATTTGTTTTTTATATAATCAATGAAAATCAAACTAAATAGATCTTTTCGATTTTAAACTATCTTATTTAGGAACAGTATTATAAAATTAGAAAAAGTAACTTAAAGTAATTATTTATGTTATTTATATGTGTATGTGTGTGTGTGTGTGTGTGTGTGTGTGTGTGTGTGTGTGTGTGTGTGTGTGTGTGTGTGTGTGTGCGCGCGTGTGCGCGTGTGCGCGTGTGCGTGCGTGCGTGCGTGTGCGTGTGCGTGTGCATGTGGGTGCGTGTGTAAAGCAATTCGCTCTCGTTGGCATTTTTCAAATTTGCATCAAGAATGTGCTCGTGCTCTTGTAACTTGCATTAAATGTCACAAACCTTCCTCTCCTCGAGGCAGTTGTAATTTCACTTCCACATGCGTAATCCACTTTCACGAAACCGGTATTGTGGTACGCGACACTCGATCTACCGGGATCGAAACGTGCCGCTTGGCGCTCGGGAACATCGAAATTATAAAACGAATCGGCCAATTAAAGCGCCGACCGCAAATATCTAAAGCCGGTTGTTTTATGGGATTACATTCTCTTTGTCGGGCTCCCAAGGTTCATAGTGCGCTAGTGGACGTGCTGCAGGTGTGAAGCAGTCTCATGTGTTATACGGTGCGCTGAGCTAGGGAAGGCGGAAAAAAAGGAAGTGCGGGACCCTCGGTGGAATTTCTTTAGCCAACTTTGCGAAACGGTGAGTCAAGTAGCGAGATAAAGTTTAATGGATCTTCGGGGTCGAACTTTTGATGTACGGACGAACGAGGGAACGCATTCAAGCAGTACGTGAGCTTCATCGTAACTTTGAACAGTACTCGCGTTAAAACGCTTCCGCGCCTGATCATTTCTTACGTCCGTCTGTCGTGCCTGTGAGAAAAACGTGCTGGTTTGCGACGTTGTTTCACTTTATCTCAAGTAAAGTTGAGCGAGATAAATGTTATTTAAATGACATAAGTAACTCCTGACTCTGTTTGGTTAAAATTTAAATTGGAAGTTACCAAATGTGATGTTATTAGTCGAGATAAATAGAAACTGAATTTTTGCAACAATTTTTTATGATAAATTAAATTTTACAAATTGCGACTTTACTAACATATTATTAACATAATAAATAATGTGAATAAATTGCAAATTGTAAAATAAAAAGATATATTTATTAAATTTCTCAATTAGAAAATAATAATGTGATACTATTATTCATAGTATCAATATTTTACTCAATCTAACGTCTCGATCGCTATTTGGACAATCGAATTTGCTGGATACCGATACCACGACATATCGATCGGCCAACAAACGAATTTACCGAACATTTGCCTGCTAATTCACCTATGCATGCCACATAATCCGGTTACGTCGCTAGGACCGCAGGAATGCGCGGATACTCAGTTGTGTAGCCAATGGTACTGTATTATGTCGATTTTCGCATAAACGTAAATATCTTCATAAGAAAACACGTATGAAGAATAAACAATAAATTAAGAAGAAGCGAGTCAATAAGTACTCTTATTAATCAGTTATTAATCATAAATAAATATGTATCTATGATGGTTAAGTTATATCATGCAGACTAAAGTAATTAAACTTTTACTAAAAACGCAATTAGCTTTCCTTTTATTATATAAGTAAAGCTACGAATTAAAACTTTATTGGAGTTTTATATTTTAAAGATATAAAAAAATAGTATACAAAAATTTAAAAACAACAAATATTTT
This sequence comes from Solenopsis invicta, assembly GCF_016802725.1. NCBI lineage: Eukaryota > Metazoa > Arthropoda > Insecta > Hymenoptera > Formicidae > Solenopsis > Solenopsis invicta. The sequence continues at coordinate 7,930,410 of NC_052674.1, read as the reverse complement.
TACAAACTAAAAATTGGATTTATTTTAACGGGTCATTTTCTGACGTTCTCAGACTGTTCTTGATTATTTAATCGTGAGAACTTAACACTATCAAATATTAGCTTTTAATTTATATATTTCAAATCCTTTACGTCTCATCAAGTCATGTAATTGTTTTTGTGTTGTGTCTAATTAAATCTCAAAATTGAATATTGTGATGTAATATCTTTGGTAGCGTTATGGTAGGTAGCACACGTGCAATCCTATTGATCTGTGGTTATAGGAAATACGGTTGTCACGCCCTGTGTGTTCCTTCGTACAACAGTATAACCCTTTGACACATAAACCCTATTCAATATGACCTTAGTTCTAACAGCCTACGATCTCAGTTTTAGTCCTTAATTTACAATCAGACTAGATCAATCGTTTTCAGTTAAGATAAAGTTCGCAATCCTCAAACATTTTTCTCAAACATTAATGAAACCTTGTTCAATTGACTAATACCGCAATTTCACCAACAATTCAATCTTCTTGCTTTAACAGGTCTAGAAATTTGAGTTTTCGATTGATTGAATCTTCAAAAACTGTTTTGAATCTTCTGGAGATTATTGTGATTATTGTGAAATTTTGGCGTTCTCATACTTTTAAGTGCATCGTGTCGTTAAATTTTTATTCATTTAATTTTGATATTTTCGTTATCTGAATGACAAAACTTAAACATAAAGAAATATTTATTAGAAAAATCTTCATACTACGTATTAGTAATATTAATAACATACTATTGATTACATTATATTCGAGAAAACTTTTGTCCTCTTTTTGTTATTAAAACAACGATAAAATTTTGAAGTACTAATGTACGATAAGCCAATCGTGTATTAAATCGAGTCGAACAAATTTCATATCGAACTATCCAGTCGCAAAGACATTCGGGTTTTCTGGAACTTCGAATTGCTTCGTACGTGTGCCGCAATTGAATCGGCCGATTTGTCGGCTGGTCTCGCCAAACGTTTGCCCGCCAATTTGCTTAGACACAACGTGCGTGAATCTACGGCAATCTCGTTAGCGTTATTGGGTATACAGTAACGCGCGAATGCGTCGCGATTACAGCGGGGGGCAAATTGTCCGGCACATCGCCCGGAAACGGACTTTGTAGCGTCGTTGTGTCTTAATGAACGATCGTTCTTCCGCCTTGATGGACTCGATTTTCATGCGACAGGAAATTAAACAGTCTTCCTTGAGTCCTGAGTCTGCGCGTCATGCATCATTTACGACAGTAATAGCAGTTTTCTATTTCAACAATTATAGTATAAATGGAAGTATATATGTGTACGCTAATTTAACGATTGATTTTATTAATTATTATTCATTAATTATTAATTATTTCTTTTAATACGTATTTTTCATTTATTTTTATCATTGTTAAATATTTATGAACACTTATCCCAATTTCAAGATACGTCCAGTTTTAAGATTATTCTTCCATATTCTACGTGGGAAGAATGTAGGTCAACAAAAATAGACGGCAATAACGTCCAAGAGTTTGCTTTAATCTTACAATTAGCTTCTTTGTTTTCTCACAAATGTACAGCTTAAAAATAAAAATAATATTAATGAAAGTGTTACGAAAGCATATAACTATAAAAAAATTTGTATATAAATACAAAATACATTTTAAATTAATTTGCAGCATAATTTTAATTTCAAACATAAAGATGAGAAGACTTGTGTATTATTTTAATTAATATTGCAATCATAATTAAAAACAAAAATTTATATTTAAGTAAACAAGAGAGATAATTTAAAGTATTTCATACAATTATTTACAACACTTAATACTTCTCATTATAATTTTTCAGCAACGAGAGCATTTTTAAAATCTAGTTATGCCATTTTCTCGATACTACAAGTTTGCTGATTCAGCCCAGCATACACAAAATGTACCACAAATTGTCGGCTCTCGTAATTTCAACTCTAAATTGTCCAAAGGATCTGTCAGTGAAATTAAAGGGTCGAAGGGATGGGCTTTCGAATAGCCCCCTATATCGATTTTAACAAAACCGTTTTATTTCGTGCCAACCGGCCGATCGCGATCGAGCTGTCCGCTGTCATACTTCGTCAAGCTGGATTTCCGCGAGTTGTAAAATATCATCGGACGCCGCGGGAGTAATTCGAAATCCGTTTTATCAATTAATATCGATGGACGACCGTATCACAACGGTTTCGTATAGGCATTTTGCTGAATATTGAAACCCGCAAAGCTCGCCGATATAATTGCCGCTGTGGTATCGTTTGTCAGTGACCCATCATTATTTTGCTTTTTTTTCTTTCTGTATTGTTTGCGGTTTTGATTATGTAATTTTCTCGACACTAATCGTCTCTCTTTCTCTTGCATTCTCGCAAAAACTGTTAACCTGCGTTAACAGTTATTACTTTTTGCAAAGAATCAGTGGCGATAGTTAGTTGGCTACAAATAACTTTAATAAGCTTTTTATAAAAAAACGATATATCAATTCTATTCTTGTAAAATATCTCTTTTCGTTTTAAGTGCTGTTCTCGTGGTTCACCTGTAGATATTACATCTAAATTTAAAAATTTATTATTAAATTTCTTAAAAAGCGAAGAGATGAAATTGTAAATATCGATTTTATTTTTACGCGTTTCTCATAAACGACATTCATAGATAAAGTATAGATTATTAAATAAAGACTAATGTAATGCGAAGAAATAGTGCAAATTACACAGATAAATAATTTAATTCCGTTTAATTTATAACAAATATCTTTATTGACTTTATCCTCTTTGAAGCAAAGAAAAAGAGCCAATTTTTATTTCTAATTTATCGTGTAACGAAGAAATTTCTTTGTGCCAAAGACAGTCCATTTCCATTTGCGTCGCGATACGCCGACGTACGTACAAGTAATTCCATTTACAACGGAACGTCTTATCATTAGCAGTATCGTCGTCGGTCGGAAGTTTCGACACGCGGCACGAATTTCGCACTCGTGCGGTAAGAGAGGAGAAACGGAACTACTAGCGGAGGAAGCGTCATGCCTGTTTGTCGAGCGTGTAACGAGTACCGTGGTAATTGCTCCGCAATCGAGGCGGTAACCGGTGCAATATCTGCATGCATTGCACCCCGCGGACGAGGCTTAATTGCGCCTGCGTCAGGAACACGTATCTACCGATGCTTTCTAATGCTCCACGACGACACGGGACACGCGAATGTGCCGCTCTTTTGTCGCAGCAGACCGCTGGCTGCGTTGAAATTGTCACGCTCTCGACGTTAAGCTATCCACAATCTCGTAGCGTTCTATCATTGTTCATGAGTGACGGCGAACGTTTCATAAGCGAAGCACAGTTTAAATTAACGCAGATTACTTTGGAAAGATAAGACCCGTACATCAGCGTTATCTTTTTACTCGGAGTTGGGACGATCATTTATTTCACAATGAAATCTTCAGTAAAAGATGTTCTTTTTAATCTTTTGTAGCTTTTACTAATCAATTTCATTATTTTTATGTTATACAAAGTAATATTTTCGCTCCAGAAATAACGAATGGGCTGTTTTCTGGACTAAATTATATTTTATTTAATTATCATGTAGAACAACTAAATTAAAAGAATTAATTGATATAGATAAACTTGAAACGTTTACCGTATCGTGAGTTTTTCAAAGTATAAATATGTATGCGTTGTCATATAAGAATTCATTAATAAAAAATTTAACAATTGTTATATCAAGTTACCGATCTAGAAACTTACAAATTTACATGCAGTTAGTTCAATACAAGAAAGTATTAAAGAGAGAATTTTTATAAGTTACTCATTCTTTTTTATAAGTCATTTATCAGCGTTTCATTATTTTTTAAAAAGCAATTTAATTCCATTTCTTTATTTGCGTAACATTCGTAAAATGTTAATTGCGCGTGTACAATAAGATCGGCGATCTATTTTCTCTCGATTCCAACTGCAATCCCCGTATACAGTATATAAAATTGACGAGTGCAATACATCACTGTTAACGTAAAACGCCTTTCTATGTGCACAATATTTCGCTCTGATATTATCCTATGCGGCATCGATGCTGTGCGAGTTTATGTATAGCTTCGTTACGTGCTATTACGAAACAATTACGTAAGGTCAACGTGTGGCAATGAGTGCAGCCGAGCGGCAGGTTAATTCTGCCGCTATTGGAACGAGGAAAAGGCGTTTTTTCCTGCATCCTATACATGGTGCTGTAACGAGAATAGCATAGATCGATGCCGCTTCCGTTCGGACAATAAAAAAAAAAATCGAAAATAGATGTAGGCATAGGAAAACAGATGCGTTAACGCCATTAAATTTCTGAGAATTGATTATTATTATTTCAAAAGATAAATATATATTTTATGTATCGAGAGCCTATTTTTTCCATGATTTGCAACAAGAAAAATAATATAGCGTTGTATAGCATTAAAGACGATAAGAATAGAAACAATTATAAATATTTTTTATAACATTCAACGCAGAACTATGCTCAATAAAATGCAAAATATTACGTTTCAGTTTGTAGGCAAACAAATGATATTGCATTTCTTTCTTCAATATTCGATCTAGTCGCTAAAAAGTGACAAAGAAAAGCTTCAATTTATTTAACTCATCGGAAATAGCAGTAGAATTATGCAATAGATCCATTATGGTAATATCCATTTTAAAGTTATCACGACTTGACGAATCGTAATTCGCGTGAATATAATTCTGCAAAAGTAATCTTCCTTATTGACTTTTTAATAATATGATAATATAATTGGCATATATATGTTTAATATTTTAAAGATTCTAGACCAAACTGCTTACAATTTCTAATTATTCTCGATGTATAGAGAAATTGTACAACAACTTGATTAATTCTTAATTTTCATTGTGATTTTTTGGAAGTGTATTTTTAATTCGCCGATTCTGTAAAACTCTGGATTTTTTAATTACACGAATCCTAATAATTATTAGAATACTTTCATTAAAATATTTTAATTAAATATTTATATTTAAAATAGTTACAAAATAAGTATTCCCAATTTTAATCTTACTACATCACATACTTATTACATCACATACATAAATTTTCCGGAGAAACGATGGTATTTAAGATTCACCTACTTTCGCTGAATTTCTATTTTGTAGTCGAAGAAAGTGATTTCTTCATCGTACAGATTTTGCATATACCACCGCGCTGTCAGAAAAGAATTCTGTTTCCTGATGAACATATTTCCGCTTCGCCTATTTTTTTCAACGCTGATTGCGAATCTGACTTTAAAATTTGTCCGTTGGAGAAAAACATTGAGCAAATGAAAATTTATGAAATTTTACGTTGAAGGTTCCTGTTTTTTAAATCACCGTTCGCCGCGTGGCGAATTATCGTGCGTAAAAAAGCGCACGAATTTTTAATTTTACGATTTCGCGTACCGCTGCACGAAAGATAAAAGAGACTCGGGATGAATCCGGTGGATTCGAGTAGAAAAACGAATAGATTCGCATGAATGATAAATAAATTCTGCGGCAGCTTCCCCGACGAAACTCGTGGTTTTTACGCATAACTGAGGCGCTCGTTAAATGTTTTGTTTGCATCTATTTTGCATTCGGTAGCAATCCGATTTATTGCGCTAATAACATCAGGGTCCTGATCCAATTGCACACTCTCTGGAGATCAAAATTAATGCAGCTAATTTGCAGTGAGGACATTAGCGTAACAAATTTATGTTCCGTCGTCGGTTGAACGGAATGACAGGAAATTCGCTTGAGCGACGTGCGACGAAGAGATTATCCGAGGAATTAAATTTCTGTAGGTCACCCACATTTTATGCATAATTAATTAATCAGTTTAATCTTAAACTTGTCCAGTCCTGCCGGCCGGTTATATTAGACAAGCAATATTATTTCGTCAGAGCACTTAAATACAGACATTTGTATTCGGAAACTATTCACAACAATAAACCTGAATAACAAAATGGTTAACTAATAAATTCACATTTCCTATATTTTCTTAAGTGAGAATAATTCAAAATGATTGAAGAAAGCGCTGTTACGTGTGTTTACTATCGAAACATTCTATATATGTATATTTAGATTAGTATGACGTAAATGTAAAAACAGCAACTATTGAATATTAAGCAAGATTTTTGTGATTTGTTTGTACACGTCACTCTTATTCGATGGAGCAAATATTAATTAGTGATTTTACTCGATAGATTTCGAATGTATTTAGAACGATTGATCAGTCGATAGATCAAGGCAATCTTGCACCGATTAGGTAATACCCGATCCCAGTAATATCAACAGATGACATTAGCTCGGTGCACGTGTTTTTGAAAATCCCTTTGTCCCTCATTTTCAATTGGCAGCGCGATCGGGTTTTCTAAGCGGCGTCATGACCTTCTAGAAAGACAAGTCCTAACTCAGGTGAGCAAACAGGTGCATTCGACCAGGGGATCAGGTTACGCGAGAGATCGGCTAGTTAGCATTACCAACCGGTTTCTCAGGGAACTCAGGTGGACAATGGCCGTTCGTGCCTGAACGTTTCAATGAGCGTTTTACGCGGACTAGGTGCAGAACGGAATAAAGGAAAATGTACACGATGTCTGATTCGTATGTAAGCTAATATTTTTTGCTTAATTAAATTATTTGTTATAATTTTTATGAATAAAATTAAGTATGTTTGTATATCATATTATTATATGATAGAAATTATATATCTAATGAACACATGATTTTATTGGCTTTATGTATTGAATATACTGATATTCAATAAATTGAATAATTTATGAATGATTGTAGAAAAGTGTTGACTATACAATCTTTCTTGTCACCTGGTATCCTGGTAGTGACTATCTGGTTGCGCACCTAAGTCTTAAATTTATCTGCGCATGGAGACTGAGTCCTCCTTACGGTCTTTACCGCTCTGGTAAAAGGAGATTCGTTTTATTTTAACGCTTCCTAAACCTATGACTTCCCTTTCTAAGCGCACGAGATCAAGATTTGAGCGTGATGAACGTATAATCGGATTGCTCTTTCGGCTTAAATTTTCTTATTCTATCATAAACCATTACGTTTGACTTTAACTTTCTTGTTCTGTCGTAAACCATTAATAATATTTTCTTATCAAAACATTGAAAAACAGAAGTTAGAGTTACGTAATAAAAATAAGATTTAAAGATTTCTGGCAGAAAATATATACATTATAAAATGCGTGTTTTCCTTATAAATTAAGCTGATATTTATAGTAGATTCTTATTTCAAGACCGTCTTGAGACGCTAATGCAGCTTTGTGATTGATTTATGACTACATTCAAGATCTTAAATATAAGAATCGACAATGAATAACGGTTATAAAAAGTTATGTTACATCTTCTATATTCATCTAACAGATTCAGACGAAATGCCTGAATAATTTTGTCATGCTCGAGTCTCAATTAGTTTCTATCGTCTTCGCTTTAACCTTTCGATGGCATTTCCTAAATCGTATTATAGAAATCTATGTATAAGCCAAGTATCTGAGAAGGCGTGAATCGTTCATAACTTTTAAGTTTTACCGTAGAACTTGCCCGACCTTCTCTAACCGCGAAGTCCTGCAGGATGAGTTTTATGGGAATTCCTAAAGATTTTATGACTATCCCTTTGAAAGCTGGTTAAATTAATCCTATGCGAGATACCACCTTCTCAACAAGGCCCTAGAGAACTTGCGTCCAAGACATTTCTCAATTCATGACGTAATTAAGAAAACCGCGTTTTTTTTACTAATCTGAATTTTAAGTAAATTATTCATTGACTAACCAGAATTTATGGCTTGTTAAAATTTATTAAATTTATATTAAATTTCTCATCTCATGAGAACGTTAGTTTCTTGTAGTTAACTTACTGATGACTTACATGTTTTCCATATTTATATTTTTATATGATCGAAAGAATTTTATATTATCTATAGGAATCAAAATGTCAAAAATATAATAAGATTAAAAAGAAATGATCGAAATATTAGTACTCAAGTGTTATTCGTTCTGTTCTAATATTTCTTCTTCTCTCTTTTCCTTGTTTTTCTTTTCCTTTCGTGATATAACAATGTGTTATTTAATACAGTAAAACTTTCAATTGTGTATCGAGTCATACAATATCTTCAAGCGAACAATCAACGGAATTGAAGCAAATCGAACATTTCCCCAGGTCAGGAGAACAGCACGAGTGTAAGCGCAATAGGTCAACGCAATTCTAAGGTGAATGCACTGAGGAATATGTCGCTGTATTGCGTCTTCGTATAACTGATAACGTGAATAGTGTGGTAGTAAGAGCATGTAGTAGGGCAACATATGCGTCAACGATTCATCGTCCGATGTCATTTGAAACGCATCTATGGTCAATCCATCTAGAAAAAACTGGTTTCGTCGAGTAGATATTTTAGATTTACATCTAGTCACATTATATTAATTTTATAAATGCTGCTAATATTCATCAGGATAATTAAATATGACAGATATGACACATATGGTAAATTTTAAATACTTAATTGAGAAATATTTTAAAGTTTGATATGCGAAAGCATATTTTTGATTTGTCTATTTAGATATGATTTTAAAAGAATCGTTAGAAGAACGTTTCAATTTAATGTTGCACATTAAATAAAATATTTTAACTCCTCTTGTATGTTATAGCAATATAATTTAATTTTATTTAGCTGCAATTTTCAAGTTTTGATACTTAGTAAAAGTGTTAATGGAATAGTGAAGTGACACAACACCTGCGGCTAGTTAGACAAAATTAATGCTTCGACACATGATCAGCCATAAATTAACATATTCAAATACAAATCTATTAGAGATTATGTCATAGCAATAATCGTTATTTCCAGTCTTGACGCAACATTATCGGATCTTTCTAGTTTCAATTAGTTCAAGGATTCATGTAAAATGGTTTATGCAAGATGTTGTAGAACCTTAATCTAAAGCAGATCTTAATTCGTAACAGATTTCGAAATAAGATTTTACTTCTAATTTTGTAAATTATGCTTAATAGAAAATAGAAAATAGGAATTATACTTAAAAAAAAATCGTAGAACGTAATAACTATATATATATATATATATATATATATATATAGTTAGTAAGTAAAATCCTATTTCAAAATCTGTTACGAATTAAGATCCGTTTTAGATTAAGATTCTAAAACAACTTGCATAAATCATTTTACATGAATCCTGCAATATATTCATATATATATCTACATATATGTGTGTGTGTGTGTGGGTGTGTGTGTGTGTGTGTGGGTGTGTGTGTGTGTGTGTGTGCGTGTGTGTGTGTGTCGTGCGTGCGTGCGTGCGTGCGTACGTGCGTGCGTGCGTGCGTGTGCGTGCGTGCGTGCGCGCGCGCGTGTGTGTGTGTGTGTGTGTATGTGTGTGTGTAGATACACATATGAATATATCACAGAATGTACATATATCAAAATTACACATGATATATAAATAAAATTCTGTCTCGAGTTCTGTAACAGATGTTGCCAATAATTTCCTATGGGAATATCTCGAGGATATCTCGAATGGGATACCTTATGTTCATAAACGGTAACATCTTTATGACATTTCATATGCCAATAACTTATCAATCTTTCATCCGCTGAAAAATAATCCGTATGAAAAATAATCTCGACCAATTTATTTCGCCGAAAGCGTATATAGCAAAGTGAATTCACAATGGCTGTCGCCGAACACGTTTTGTTGTTCACCTGTTACCTTCGCGACCGGCTTATCCCTACCGTACATATGTTGCTCTAGCTACGAAACGCGAGGCACGATTAAACGAAGAGGAACGAGAAAAGTGAGGTGAGGAAGGAGAACGCAGGTAGAAGGTGGGGATAGACGGTAAACTGTGACCTTCCACCTTCAGGCAGGTGCAACATCCTGCCATCTCTGCTACCCTGCTCGCCCACGCTCGCGGAATTCACCTGAAAAGGAAATCTCCCTCGGCGACGAGCCGCCGCGCGTTTTACCTGTTTGCGATGCACGCGAGACGAGTCGTTATCGCTGTTGCCGACGACGACAATGTCAGGCGCAATCGCGTGGCTTGCGCGTCACGTTGCCGCGGTCTTTCTTCGGCACCTACGGCCGCCTGCCTGCTTTCCTGATACTCGTTAGCCGTCGAAATCATTCAGACTATTTTGCGCGACATAGTGTAGTGTAGGTACACAGATAATTTTCTACTTACACGCCAATCATTAGTAATAGTATACGACGTGTTTCTTGGAAAATGAAATTTTACTAATTACGATTGCTAATTGCAGTTCTTACATACGTATAAAAAGAAATGCATCACGATACGTTACATAATATAATGACACAGTTGAAGTAATATTATTTAAAATATATGGATAAAATACAATATTTTTTTATAAATTTTGCGACTTAATTTATTAGTTTTTTATAATTCTATTATTGCGATATTTTAACGATGTAAGCAAATATGAACAAAAAATATTATATTACCGTTATGTTGCAATATAGTTAAAGAAAAACAAATATGTATTAATTAAAAACTGATAAAGATCGAATTTATTAATTATATGTATTTTATGTGTAATCACATAAAAATGAAACAAATTGTAGTGTATTATATAGCACTTTTAATTAAAGAGTAAATTATCATGAATTTATTTTATTATATTCAAATAACTATGTGTAAAAATAATAATTGTTTAAAAAGTTATGCTTTACGTAAACATTTTGATTGTAACATATTGGTTTAATATTTTTTAATGAAATCGCTCGAATTACTAGTATTATTCTAATATCTGGTAATCAAAATATTGTTTTATTTTTTAACAATGACGAATTTTTCTTACTTAATATTTGTGACGTTTATCGTTTATTTATATATTAAAAAAATTTTTTTTTAATAACTTTAATAATAATTTATTTTCATTTATAAAAGAATATGAGAAAACTATATAAAGACTATATAATGTTTTTAACGTATTGATGTTCAAAATTTAATAAATCATTTAAATAAATTTAATTTAATTTAATTATAAAGTTTATTAAAGTATTGTAATATCCAGATATAGTAAATCATTGATTTAAATGGATATTGGAATACTGACATTATGCATATATGTTTTATTATTTAGTTAATATTAAAGTAAGTTTTACAATCAAGCTTAACAATTCGATGATCGATTTATCGTAATTCTCTAAGGATGACACTCAACGCGATACATTGACGTTTTGTCTGTGTTTAAACATAAATATCCTGTACTATTTCATTCGAAGCAAACAACGATTCCTTTAGCAAATATTTCTCAAGGCGCGCTAACTTTGCACACTGCAAAATCAATTGACGCTTATTACGGAGCTTACTCAAACTCAAGATATCTGACTGTTCCCATCGGTGTTTGCGAATCTTAATTAAAACTTCCTCTGTGCCAAGAGTTCGAGCTGGAAGGTAGAAATCTAACAGAGAAGAGAAATAGAGAAAGGAGGAAGAACGATCATTTTGATATTTGAATAATAATGATAGGAGAGAGAAATAGCGCGGATAGACTGCAGGTATCTTGGAAGGTGGGAGGTGTGGGCGTTGAGCCAGGTAAAATGCTGCACCTCTGAGTCCCAGGCAAGCAGGCGATCGAGGAATCGGTTCGAAGGCAGGCGCAGGTTGTGCATCGTATCGATGCTTGAGTCAGAGCTTGGATCACCGTAAGGAAACGCTAGACCGGTGTTTCCGGTATCCCTCATTAGTTACTGTCCTGAGTAATTAAACGTTGTATCGCGTAATAACTTTCGTTCCCGTTAAGGAGAGTACCGTGTAAAGTGTTACTATGCCTTAGTTATTGTGGTGAGAAATTTAAGATTTATATTGGATCTTCTATATCCGTTTCATGATGATTATGTGTAAGAATAATGTTTGCTCGAGATTGTTTTCGTTATGTGAATTTCTTCATTCTTCTTTGAAGTACAAAAGATAGTAGGAAACCCATACTCATTGATAAGGAAGATGTTATTAATATGGTTTAGTATTAAATTAAATCATCTAAATGATCATATCAGTATCGTAAAGTATTGCTTGAAATTGAAATATTTCGCGATAATACAAGTGTGTTTAACGATAAATATTTTATATCTTTGTTGCTTATAATTTTACGAAGTTTTATAATGTATTATGTTTTTATAATGTATTATGCGAGAATACCTATGTAATTAATCAGAGAACACTTTAATCAGTCGAACGTTTGTCATCTCGAAACAAGAATGCAAAATATTCTTCTGTACGGTCGTAAAGCTTTCTTAAATCCCTACATATTATTGCTACAGGTTATTTTAAATGCGTTCATATTTGAAAGCCTGTGCGTCGACGTCTGCGAGTCGATCTTTGCTCTCGCGTCGGTCACGCGCATGCATGCAGGTGCAAGATGTGGCACGTTATCCACGATCGACGTGCGCAGAGTCGCTGGTTATTGGTATCGATGTACCAGGAGGCCAGAAAGCGCTCGCAGGTACACTCGCGTGCCTCTCACTTGCCCGATGCGTCCTGCTTTCGCATTGTCGCGAGGACGATCGCTCGAGAAAGCCGTCAGTCTCTATATATGAAAGAAGCCCTGCCCATTGCGAGCGCACTTCGCAATGATGCAATAAACATGACAAATACGATAAAGAAACGTTGACAATATTTTTGAAGCATTAAGTAGAAATTCTTAAATATGAAAGACAGTTAACTATTACCGTCATCACTTCAGTTATATGTATACGTCCTGTAAGTTACGATAATATTACCTTCACGTTTAATATCTGTTATTATCATTGTGATTGCACGCAAATGGTGCTGACTTTTGAATGGATAAAATGTAGAATGCAGCTAGCAAACATTAGTAATAATTGTGTGAAATCTTGTGTTATTTAGTACGATATTTTATTCATCGAATTAATTATCAAGAAGAGCTGCTCTACCGGTTTTTATCAATTAGCATATAAATTAACGAATTAAGTGAGAAAATATTCTTGATATTTTATCTGAAGTAGTTAATCAACGCCATCTTTTCTGTCTACATTTAACGACTAGATGCAATATATTTGTCCAAGATTTTACGATTAAAAATAACTTCACAAAAATTATAATTTATATCTGAAAATATGTTTATTTTATATTTTAAAGAATTTGTATACTATATGCGAATTCCTTGCATTATATTAAATAAAAACTTAGACAGACGTAATTAATTAGCAGATAATTAACACACTTTAATATCGCAGATTTTGGTTTGCATTTAAAATATTCTAGATTTGTATATAAATTGTTTATAATAATTTTACAGTTATGACCGATTTTACTTGAACCATGTATCTAACGCTCAAATGTTTAAGTAAAATACAAATTTATATTGTGTTTGAGTTAATTTTCCCATTAATATTGCAGAAGAGATACGCGAGTAATAAACGTGACGTAGAAAGATGATTTTCGAGACTATGGCTGCTTGTACTCGCGTCGTGTTTCAAAGTTACGACAGACAGATCTTTTTTGTACATCTCTGTGGAACTAAAGCAATGCTCTGTTCAACAATTCAGCAAAACTCGGCGATACAGTAAAATAAGACTATGTTGGGTAACTCCAAAACTTTAGTGCACTAAACGAATTTCAGTATCTCTAAGAACGCTCGGATAAAACTTTATGAATTTGAAAAATGCAAAGATAAAAAAGAAACTTAATGTAATTGGTGGGTTAATTGTTACAATTTATCAAATATATTAACAGCTTTTAACATTTTTACAAATTGTTTTATAAAATTCGAAGAGTACGTTGTTTGTTTATTGTTTTTGATATGTGATAACGTGTATGCACAAACATGCACTCAAAGGATAAAAATGGATATAGCATTAATAAAACTATACACGTTACATATATTTTAAATAAATATTATGATCTTTAAATTGCATACTATATAAAAAAAAAATATCTTTTATTTGTATTTAATTTAGTCTTTTATTTTGTTATGCTCACTAGTAATTCAATATTGCAGTTTTCTTTTAATTAAAATCATTGATATTTTAAATTAGACGGATTATTTTTCCGTCAAAGGCATGTGTGATGTATTGGACATGAAACCGTAAAATGTAAATTCTTTTGTTCGTTAAAATAATCAATAATTAAAGATTTTTTAATTAATAAAAATTGTAACAATAACAAAAACTAATTAAAAACTGATAAGTTATTTAAACATAATAAAAAAATAAAAATATAAAATCTTAAACCTATTAAGAGTCAGTGTCCTGAATACTGTTCCTCCTCCTTGTTCTCCACTTGATTATTCCCACGTAGCTAATATTATCTCCCTATTTGCTCATATTTACTGCCACGCATTTACTTATGTTTATACGATAGTCTTAGTTTAACATTAAAACATTTAATACGTAATATTACAATTTTCATACTATTACAATTGAAAAAAACGAAAGTAATTTGATACTAGCAGTAATTGGAACAGTTACTCTGTATCTGAATATTCATAAATTTTTGAAGAAAGATTTATCTACAATTATATCACGCATCCGTGCACATATCTTTGAATATTCTTTATATTTTTTGTAATTATATACATATAAATATTTTCAAGCGAGAACATTGCAATAATAAAAATCAAACTCGATATTTTAATGAGAGCTTGTTGCATGCAAGTTATTAAACTATAATTTTGTTTTTAAAGAAAAAAAGAAATTAAGACATTAAATAAAATTGCTTATTAGATGTAAAAGAACATCTAATCAGTTCTAGGGAATTGCGGCAGATAATGAATTAATTAAAGAAATTTAAAAGATGACTTTTAGCAATCTCGAGCAATCGTGCTGTGACTCCCCCGTAGGCACTATAAAGCTGCCCCTGGAGAAATCCAGGCTCAGGTGAGCTCCCGGGACAGGTGTATCGATCAGGTGGTTAATTAAACGCCGTATATCTCCCTCCCCATACGGTCCTCCAATCCCAGGTCCTGCGGTCCTGCTACTCCTGAAAACGCGCGGCTGCTCGCAGATCTCAGAGCAAACTGAAATCCGTCGCCGAGCGAAGTAGAGAATCGGTATTTCCGCCAATCAACAGGTGGCTTTTCATCGTACATTCGCAGGTAGCAGGAGAGCGGGAGGGCTGGTAACGAAGGATCCTTCCGATTGTGAGGTCCTGAAAATTAAACCCGAACCTTCCACTCGATGCGACGTCGATCGATTATCGCGGAGCCAGGCACGGCACTCCTCGGCAGTTAATTTTACATCATGAGAGTATCCGGTCGCCTTTGAACTGCAAACGATAATTGGAATGCGAGATTCGTGCGTGATGCTGCAAAGTTATCGGTTTTTGAAGAGGGTACCGTGATATCACGTTACGGGATCTCTCTTATCAAACTCTCTGATAACAAGTGTTCAGTTGTTAAGGAAGACGCGATTTCCTTGTTAGTCAAATTACGAGATAATTGCAATCTGTAATGTACTGCTTTGTCTTGATCACAATTTAATATCTAATTATTATATTATTTTTGGAAGGGACGTAAAGACGTAATTTATTAATATAAATTAATCGTGACCCCTTGGTGCATCTTACTATAAATATTTTTGCATCACAAACGTGAATAAATTTCTTATAGAGCAGGAAAACTTTCCGTTTTACACCAAGTAAAGATTCATTTGTGGTGAGTCTGGTTAATTGTTTCTCGGTTCCCTATGAGAACTGCGTACAGTTAATTGTCTCCATGTACATGTGTCGTGCGGGAGCACACGACATCCTCCTCTCTCCCCATTCCTATTACAGACGCCTTGCGGTAGACTCATTAATTCACTTTAGTTGTCATTTATTTACGATTAGCGTCGCTCCATAGCATTTCTCCTACGCTCGCTTTGAAATTTTGGCAACCGAGCAATTTTTAAATTAAACGTTACGTTAATCCTGTGAGCGCTTTTTTAAGCAATTAATTTCACTAAAAGTTTCATTGTCTAGTCATTCATGTTTCTCGTTAATTTACTCTTTCTTTAATGAATTTCACGAGCATTACACTTCCTTAGTCGTATTATTATTAGGCAACAATTGCATGTAAATTGCCATTTAACTTTGTTAATATGTCAGGAAATAGTTTCCATCAAGTAGGGCAGAAAGACAGACTAAATAGTTAAACTGTATTCAGCGCGCACTATCAGACGCTCGAGGGAAGGTGCGTTTTAATTGGATTAAAGTTAGATTTTCGCTCGCCATTCTGGCATAAACGATACCTTTGGGGCACTGTACGCTGAATCTACTTTTAGGCGCAAGATACTCTTAAACCGCGATAACCCGTGGGCAAAAAGGAAGGAAGGGAGAGAAAGACAGAAAGAGAGAGAAGGTTTAAAGGCGTACACTTTGAAGTAGATCAAAGGAAAATGCGCGAACTCTTGGAAACGGCTCCCATGGGACCAAAGAGCAGCGCCTGTAAATGCATTTTCCGCTTTCTCGGTTATTCCGGATTATTACACGCGTCTCGGTGAACTCGTGCGAAAGAAACGCGTGCGTCGACACGCGTCGGGACGTTCCCGTGATGCGAAAAAAATTATGGCCTCTCGTTGCAGCTCCCGCACGCGTTTCTTCAATTAAATTTATTATTCTATTCGGCTATGCTAAATATAACTTTTGCGACAATGTCAAATTATTAAAAATTTCAATTGATGAAATTGTTAAGTTAGATCATTAAGACATTTAAATATATTTAACAATAAGGTTCTTGACTAAATCGAGATGATTGATGCAACTATAAAATTTTACGTGATCAAATTCGTGATCGTTCATTTAGATTGTATTGAAAAACGTTATTTTCTTCAGTGGTATAGCTTTGTTTGTTTTACGTTGCCTTCGAAATCATTCTCCTCCCAAACTCGTATCGACATCTAGAATCAGTGCAGTGGTGAAGTGATGTAATGAAAAAGGGTGGGTCCTGAGATGTGAGGTGCAGAACAAAATAATGTACAAAAAAAAGAACGAAGGTAACGGCGAATCCTTCGATGTGTCTGACTAGGTGCACCATTTTATCACTCGTGCACTTCTCCGCACCGAGACTCACTATAATACGTTCTCCACTTCCATCGGAAATAAACTGGAGCTACGTAAGGCGCGCCTCGAGATAGTCCATCGCGACCGCGACAAAAGGAAACAGAGAACGAAATACTTATCGTATTTCTTTATTGCTTGTTTCGATCCTATCCACCTTCGAAATAGCTACTAAAAATATTTCTCGTGAGTTTCTTGAGTTGTAATTCTGGTGTAATAAATAAATAACGGATAGTCAAATAGCAGTACTCTTTTAATAATTTACGTAACGTAATTTTTGTTATACGTAAAATTATTCTATTACTTTCTTATACAAAAATTTAGTTCTTTCTTCTTTTTATAACCGTTTCTCACCAATATCGCAAATGTAATTTAGAGCAATATGACTTGTGCATCCACTATCACCATAAAGAGTGTCATTAATAATTTAAAAAAATATATTTTTGTTCTTGCTATAAATATGTTAATTTTTATTACAATTTCTACATTTATTTTGTCTTAAGACAAGAAAATATCTGACATAGCTCAACTGTAACTACTATGCAAGCATTGTTGCGCGTAGCACTATATTTTACGACCGACCAACATTTCAGCGCGATCACGTTCTTCGTTTCGTATTATTCGGAACGCCATTTTTCTTTTTGAC
Source organism: Solenopsis invicta (assembly GCF_016802725.1). NCBI lineage: Eukaryota > Metazoa > Arthropoda > Insecta > Hymenoptera > Formicidae > Solenopsis > Solenopsis invicta. The sequence goes on along the minus strand of NC_052674.1, from coordinate 7,912,725 downwards.
CTCATTCTCTTCCATCCCCTTTCGATTACCTTGCTTCGTCAGTCTTAAGCACACGCCAACGTGTGAGCGCGTGGGTAGATAGGAGAGTTTCGAAAGGCATCTTACAAATAAGGAATATTGTCTGGAAAGACGTGGTCTGAAGGACGAGCACATACGTGAGGCAGGCATAGAATCGATGCAGAAGGAAGAGAGGGACTTGCTCGAGGGTGGTTACGGCACTCTTCTACTCGGCGCCTCGCATTTTCTATTTCCTCCTGCCGCCCCCTTCTTTTCTACCGAGGAAAATCTTTCCCGCGCGAGTAAATAGGGAGAGAAGACGCGCGGCCGCAGATATCCGCGTATCGTCGCTAAAGCTTTTTCCCGGGAACATCGCGAAGAGAACAGCTCCGGTTTACGTCCCGATATCGGCTGGGCGTAAGACGGCTTTGTGTCGCTCGTGGATCGATTTCGCCGTCATTTGTGCCACGACGGATTATTCGCTTCCGTTCCCCTTCCATTTCTTAGACTTTATTTCTGCCAGCCACTCGGCGAGATCGAGATCGAATGTTCGTTACGATTTGATCCCTAACCGGAATCCCGATGTCTCAGCGACCCGAACCAATTTTTCACAATGATCCTCGGTCAGTGGTAAGAAAGCTGTGTGCATTAAGGTAATATTTGTGGAAGTAGAATTAAAAATGAACCTCACGATTTCGTTCAATAGCACTTTTAGACAAAGAATATAATTTTTAAGCGTATTTAATGCTAATAAATATTCAATATATTAATCATTATAAATGAAGATCACGTAATATGCATATAAATTATAGTAAAAATTTAACAAAGTTAAACGCGTTTTATTATATTCATTTTAAATCGTATGATTATATTTACACACTTATTTTTCCTCACAGTCCTTTACGGCATGCATCATTTGTGTTTTTATTAATTTTCATCTTTTTCACAAGTAGGTAAAAATCGTTAAGTGACTTATTTATTTTGACACTTCTAGAAAATATAATTGTTAATTAAAGAAATTGTATATAAGTGTTATACTTAATTAAACAAGATTTTTAAAAAAATATTGCAAATGTTCTATGATTTGCATTAAATGTTATTAACCAGTAAACGAGACTATTACACACACAATGAAATCTACGTAAATTCTCTAAGATATCCGTAACTAGTATACTTTTATGTCGACAGAGCTTATCTTAATGTTTCATCGGGTATCGAATCTTTTCTGTTTGCTTTCACATCTACTTCTCTTTTTCTCTCTCTATACGATTCTTCGTTTAAAAGTGAAGAGATGTTATCGTGCATAAACAGTTTCGCGTTCATCGTCGTTCCGTAAGCTTCCGAGTTCGCGACGATTACAACACAAAAATATAGTGAGCTATTTTCGCTTTTTTTTTTTCTTTCGTTCCGACAATCGTTTATATTTATACGCTGTGCTTAACGCTGCTTCCGGCGCGCAATAACGACAAAGCAGACGGACGATAGTGAAGCTTAAGAGTGACGTTACGGCAGCGGTGAGATAATAACGAGAACTGTGGTATAGTGTGCCGTAGCAAGTGCACGGATGTTCAGGGAGATGCTACCATGTGAGAGAAGAAGCAAGAACTTTTTATGAGAGAAGAAAACTGAACTTTCATCTTTCTCTCGTTTTATCCTTCCGTCCATTCGCACCTTCCTTAATTCTCGCCTCTCCACGGGGATAAAGCGAAACGGAGGTTGCCGAGACCGTCATTAATAACTTTTAATATCGTTCGCAGCCTGGGAAAGTCATTCCCGGATATTTGTTCTACTACAATATCACTGAGGTAGCTAGCGCTATTTATTATTATTATTGCTGCACTGCCACTGTTAATAAACCTCTAATCCCACGATCGACGAGGAAATTGTTCACTTTACGGTTTATTCTGTGAAACAATGATATTTCGCTACATTTCATTACATCGCGCAATTTTCAAAGTTAAATTTCAGAGAGTAAAATAAAAATGAGTGCATGAATAATTTTATTAAAGTAATAAAAGTAAATTAAGGTCTGTTCGTTGTTAATGTAAAGTTTGTGTAATGAGGCAAATAAGATTGTCTCCGATGATTATAAAAAAATAGTAATTCTTGTAATTTTATTTTATGTATCTTTTTTCTTTTTTTTTTGTGAAATATTGTTCAGCTTGAAAGTACACCAGGTGTGTTTTGTCGTGCTTTGTTCTTTATCTCTAATTATTTCGTAGCTGCTGTTATATTGCTGTGTACTAAGCTCTAGCGTTATCCAAATTAACAAAAATTGGTACCAAATTCTGCAATATTCTTGTTTCTATTGTGACTTTAATCTAAAAGTAATTAATCCCAAGACATTAACAATAACCAAGATATGAATTAATTATTAACAAACTTTTTATAATTTTACATAAAAATAATAAATATTCATGCAGTCACACATATTCATAATTTTATTTCATAATTAAATAAAAATCAAGTGATCTATTTCAAGAGCAATATTGTTATAAATATTTTGATGAATCAAAAGTATTAATATACTAACAATTTTATTTAGTCATACGTTACAGTTAAATATTTAAATATTTTATTAGTTATATAAATATTATATACTTAAACGTACGTAAGTAATATTTTTAACAATCGAAAGATAAATATAAATATAAATATGTGTATAGTCATTTTTCATTTTTTAAGCAGATGCATTTCTCTTTCAAACAAAAACATAGTTTAATCTCTAGAGAGCTACTTAGTGAAGGAAGTTTGTTCGATCGGAGAGCTTTCTTGTGGAAGCACCGGTTGCCCTACCTCAGTGACGAAGAGCCCTAATTATTACTCAGCCGGACACAGGGTCGCTTGCGGAAATTCGTCTCGCAAATCTTTCTACCTTCGTCGACTCTATTGGCAGCGCCTTTACTTTCTTTCCCTTTTGTCGTTAATTTTCATTCGAGATTTACGCAATTCTAGCACAAATAATCTTTTATTTTCTTTTCTGAACACTCTTGTTTCTTAAAATTCAGTTTATTATTTTTATAATTATTATTTGATATTTAAAACTATACAGTTTTAGTCTTTTATGTTATAAATTAATAATTAATTTAAAAATAACTTTAATGTTTATAAAAAATGATTATTTAACGTCTTTCTTTCATTGTAATACTGTTTTATTCCTATACAAAGAAACTATTATAGCTATTTTAAATTTTTATGTACGTCTTATATGTTACGGTTCCATTTATCACAAACATATATGTATAAGTAGAGCTGCGTGTGTTTACAGCACAGAGAACTGAACTTACTAAAATTATACTGCTTTCAAGTCTTAGTAAGTATTAAGGACGTACTTAGATACTTGGACGAAACATTAGTTTCAATAGACAGTTACTTATTGCTTTTAACTTGAATATACTGCTTAATTAAACGTGCAATTTACGTCTTATAAGTTAGCGGAACAAAGTGAGCAGAATCAATTCAAACTAATTTTTTTATTTGTTGCTCATTTGTTGCTAAAAAGTTACCAAAGAAAAAAATTTCTTGCTCTATTAATTTTTTTTTAAATAAATTTTAATTTTCCGCTAAAGGAAGTTTAAGTTAACAAGACAACACCATTATAATGCAAAAATCACACGTAAAAGCAACGTCAAAATTTGTTGCTAATAAGTTGCTCACAAAATATGCTACTCTCGATATTACTTGCAAAATAAGTACCAATAACAATAAACAACCATCCATTGTACAGAGATTTACAAGAGTAAACTATAAGAAATAAATTTGTTACTCGCATAACTATGTTTCCGAAATAATCCTCAGCCATCATACTATCGAAATATGTCACGATTTGAAATTGTTACTAACCATAAGACACTAAAAGTAATTAATTTACCCAGGAAACGTGCGCATCGTAGGCACGTTAACGAATGTCAAAAAATGTGTTCGCTGGTATAATCATGGTATTAAAATAATCCCCGAACATCGTACTATCAAAATATGTAAGTTTTGAATTTGTTACTACCCATAAGATACTAAAGATAATTAATTTACTCAGGGAATGCGCGCGTTGCGCGCTGTAGACACGTTAACAAATATCAAAAAATATGTTTGCTGATGTAATCATGATATCAAGATCGCGCGATAATATTATGCCTTAATCCTGCGCAGGACATTTGAAAAGCATGCAAATATAATGAGAAAATTTATTACTGACTCACCGACCGATGCGCAACGAGCGGAGTTATTCAGCCACGAAGCTACGATGATACTGTAACACACAAACATAAGATTCAAAAATTAAAACTATGCTCAAAATAATCGACATGTAAAAAGTTAATTTTTATACACCCAGAAACAAGTCTCTTTGAATTACAAAAATTTGTTTGACTCAAAGAAATTTGTGTATTGCTATATTGTTAAAAAGTTCTTTGATTTGAAGAAATTTTATGATTGTTCCTTTTATTAGAATTAAAAAAATAGTTTGATCGTGCAACGCAAATCTTTATTTAATAAAAGCAATACGTTTTTAAAATCAGAATAATTAAATTAAGTCTTACATTTTTGCCAGTATTTTTTTTTAATTAAATAATTATTAAAATTAAGCCAATCATTTGAACAAATAATTGATTTACTTTAAGAATGATTGATAAGATTATTTCTTAAAATCAAATAAATTTTTTTTTCTCAAAGATATTTTTATTTCAACTTAAAAAAATCAAATTAAAGAGACGATTTCATCAATTTAAATATAATTTTTCTCTAGATGTGTACAACATTTTCTATAAATTTTCTTTAAGTGACTTTTTTTAATCTACTGCTTTAAGATTGAATTAAAGGGAGAAAAATTATTAAATTTATATAAATAGGGAATTATATTTACCCCAAGGTTGCTCCGCTGGGGCCCGATGCCTCTCCCAGACCTCCTCCTCCTCTCAGTGTTCTTTAGGTTGTCCTCTTCCTTTCGTTGCACTCGCGAATAATACACTAAATTTGCGCGCGTGGACTAACGTGGACTAACTAAATGGAAAAAGTCTATTTAGTCACAATAAGTTTTTAACGGCACTCCCGGAATAAACGCGCGACGCGACAAACAGGCTGCGGTTTGTTTATTTTATTATAAGTCGGCGACGATGGCTGATGTTCTCTTCTCGGCTTCTTCCAATTCGAAGAATATCTGTAACATACGATATCCATCGGTTAGATAGGATAGATATTGTTATAAACCTTGCACTGAAAAAAAAGACTGGCAATGACTACCAAATGTGAAATATTATCATTAAAATATTTTGTCATTGTAACCAAAAATAATTTTTCTATTCTAAATATTTAGTAAACTTATACCAGATAATACTTAAAAAAACACTTGAAAAAATAAAATTATTTTTGGTTATATTAACAAAATATTTAAGTAATGCTATTTCACTATACATTTGGTAGTTGTTACCTGACTTCTTTTTCAGTGTGTATATGTTGTATATTTAAACTCACCTGAAAGTTGCCTCGCAGGCCTCATCCTCTTCCTCTTCGATCATCAACAGGATTGCACTAACTCACTCGCGAAAATACGGTTACGATCGCACGATAATACACTAAAAAAAAATCTGATAATAACTACCAAATGTATAGTGAAATAATATCAATTAAATATTTTGTCTTTACATCAAAAAATAATAATAATTTTATTTTCCTAAATGTTTAGTAAGTATTACCAAATCTGGTATAACTTTACTAAATATTTAAAGAAATAAAATTACTTTTGGTTACATTGAAATAGTTAATTGATACTATTACACTATACATTTGGTGCTTATTACCAGACTTTATTTTCAGTGTACTTTACACGGCACTCCCGAGGACCGATCGCACGCGATTGGGTACTCGTTTTCCCCTTCGGAAAATTATTTGGCTACTGAAGAAAAGAGTTTGTATCAACTATCAGACTCTTTCTTTCAGTTGTCCTGCGCAGGATATTAAAATATAATAAAAAAAATTGATTTATGACTCACCGACCCGATGCGCAACGAGCGGAGTTATTCACAATCAGCCACGGTACAAACTGCGGTGATACTGTAACACACAAACACAAGATAAAAATTAAAACTGTGCTCAAAATCATAAATATTTAAAAAATCATTTCTTCTACACTCAGAGAAAGGTTTCTTTGAGTGCAAAAAATATTTGTTTTATTCAAAGAAATTCGTGCATTGCTATACAGTTAGAAAAAGATTTCTTTGACTCAAAAAAATTTTTTGGTTGTTTCTTTTATTAGAATTAAAGAAATAGTTTCGTTGTGCAACGCAAATATTTTTTTAAATGAAAGAAATATATTTTTAAAAACCAGAACAAATTTTATTTCTTACATTTCTTTCAGTACATTTTTTTTTATTAAACAATTAGTTTATTTTCCTCAAAGGTATTTTCACTTCAACTTAAAGAATCAAATTAAAGAAACGATTTCATCAATTTAAATATAATTTTTCTCTAGATGTGTGTAACATTTTCTATAAATTTTTTTTAAATAACTTTTCTTAATTTATTGCTTTAAGATCCTCTCGCCGTTTTCCATCTCGAGGAATATCTGTAATATACGATATCTATTGTATTGTAGCAAGAACCATTACTGCAAGGAGCACCATCGTCTCGCAATATACCGAATATACCACTTCCTGCTTAGTCGGAGTAATGGAAAACGACGTCTTATAAGTTAGCGGAACAAAGTGAGCAGAATCAATTGAAATTATTTTTTTATTTGCTGCCCATTTATTAGTTGGCCTCTGTTAGTTTTTTTTTTTTTTTTAATGTTTTGCTAACAAAAGTATAAGTTAGTAGGATAATATATGTATAGTAATAAAATTGGATATAAAAATAACAACAGAATTTCTTGCTTATAAAATATATTAAACTTATAAGACGTGTGTAGTTTTCAATGACAGTGGTAATGTTCATTTTGATAAAAATCCTTTTATTAAGGAAACAAAACAAAAAATCGCACCCTATTTAGTATTGAAAGCATTCGAATGATCAGAATACCTTTATTTTATTCTTAAAAAATTGACTAAAATAATTCGCACGTATGTATCTTATTGACGGACGGTGAGAGAGGTAATCCTAGGATCAGCGAACCCAGGGATTCAGAAACTCAATGATCCGACGAGAATACGTTTTATTTACCTCCGTAGAACGGGTTCTAAATTTCGCGTCCCGGCGGCCGGCACTAAAGTCGCCCTTCTCCGTCGCGATGAAAAGGGATAGAGAATATTTTCGAACCGGCTAACCATGAAACGAGATACGTGGAAAAGTTGACCCCGGCAGGTATATAGTGATCGATGAAGGTTCGAAGATCCTCGAAGGCAAGGGGGTTGCCACTTCGCGCGCGAGTATCATTTCGTCGTCGGGCGCGTGTGAACGTGTGTACGTGCGTGCGCGAGGTCTACGTGTATTTGTGTACTCTTGGTCGAGATGATCCTGGGGTCGAGAGAAGGACCTGCACTCTGAGTACTAGACGATGTTTTCCTTTCGAGGGAGAATAGGAACTTTTACGCTGCTCGTCTGGGGATTTTCCCGGAAAGGGCAGCTCCTCCGACAGATAAGCCTTTGGAAGGGATATATATACCCGCCACCTCGGGAAGGGGGATGTCTATCCTTCGGGTACACTTCCGCTCCTTTACGAAATGTATGTGAGTGGATGAAACGCGAGAACGGCTGCAACGTTTTCCAAAAACGTCGATAATAATATGTGTCTTTGATCTTCTTGTATTCGCGAGAAACTGCGCTAATCCGAGTTTATTCGGTAATACAAAGTACACAGATTGCAGATATAATGAAATTTAAGTAGAAAATAAACGTATTACATTTTTTGATTAATTTAATTTAGGAATAAAGTATTTATTTAATTGTAAGTTGTTATATGGATATCGGAGTGTATAAAAAAAATATTATATTTTTTTATTTTGAAACGTGTGTAAAAAAAAATAATACAAAACGACGTATGTGTTTTGTTTCAATATGAAATGTTTTGACAAATATTTTAATAAAATTCGCGAGTTAAAATGTGAAAAACGTTTTTCAATAAATTTAATTATTTAATTTGGATTATTAATTTCAGCTAAATTTTTCTTTGTATTTTCCTCTCAGCAATTTACTAAGCGATTTCAACCGTTTGAAAACGATTGACGTTCTCGAGCTGACGTTCCGGTATTACGTCACGAAACAAAACAAGGATGTTCGGCGCATATTTTACGGAAACGATAAAATGCGCATACAGAAACGCGTTGATATCATCGTGACAACGAAATCCCGTTAATTTCATGGATAAAGCAATCGTCGTCGTCGTCGTCGTTGTCGTCTTACGCGAAAGGAACTTTTCCTCGCTCGGTTCGCGAATAATATTCGCGGAAACTGACATAGAGAACCGAGTACGTGCCGCGCGGAAATGCTTGTCGAATGAAATATATATCTCCACACAGTCGAAATCCTCAAAGAAATATTTTATAACATTTCCGTGCACGCCTGGCGGAAACCCGGAAATATTCAGCCGTGCTGCACCGCGAATCCCATACTCCGTGTCTCTTTCTCTCGGTTTTCGATTATCCGCACGATTGCCACAAAGGATCGTCTCCGGTCTCGACGGTTGAGGCACATTATCCCTTCAACGATTACGAGGTGGGCCGATGATCCGCATAGTTATAGAAATGTGTGAATGCAACAATCGATCTTCTCCTTGAACTATAGAACGCGAGAAAATACATTTACTTTGATGACAAAATAAAGTTGTTCAATCGCAATCTTTTAGAAAAGTTGTAAAAGATATACCACTACTAAGATTTGTACTGAAAGTAGTGGCACAATTGAGCGATATTGTGGATGTCAAAGACATCTCGTATATTTCGAAGACTTTAAATTGCAAAACATTTGGACAACATAAATTTAAAACTTTTATAAATTAAAACGCTTATCCTTTTGTGGGCGGCAACTTCGCCACAACAAGTACAATAATGGATCGGAAGAAATGCAACGGGGAAACGATAAGTTTTCGTAAGGAAACGACGACGCTTCTTCCGAGCAAGCAAAAGCGACCAGAATTTATTGTGAACAAACTTGCTTTATATATGTACATACATACATACATACATACATATATATATATATATATATATATATCGATCCTGTTTTAACTGTTTTATGCTACCTTAAGCGAAATTTAAAGTAGATATTTCAAAGTTGTAACTAAATCAGCAGGTTTTCATAAACTTTTAAAAACTCAATTATAATTAGTACATATTAAAATAAATCATAAATGTCGATTTCATATGTAGGGTAAATAACCCGCACGCAGAAAAATATTATTTTAATGTCAAGAAAAATAATTACTAAATTAAAAATTTTTTTTCTTGTTTTTTAAATAACAATTATTTTTACCAAGAATATTTTCTTGATAATAATCTTAAAGCACATTAATCATTTACTTAAAATAAACTTCTGTGTATATACAGAAAAATACATACTGAAAATTATTTAAATTAAGTAAATATTATTTATTTCACATAACTATATCATAAGTTCACATATACTCAAATCTAGCATAAGTTTATTATATCATTAAATTTATTCAAAATATATTTTAAATCTTAATAATTTAATATTTCAATCAAGAATCGAGAAACACAGTAGTGTATCGTGCAGTGCGAGATATTAAGTTAAACCAGAAATTTAATTTGCTTATTATTTTGTCTTTTCTTCAATAAAGTTTTATAATATTCTTCAAAATAATATAAATTCTTTTTTCGAGTACACGATAATGAGTTTTCTTTTCAATTCATGATAAATATATTTTAAGATTGTTATTAAGAAAATATTCTTTTTATGATTCACATAATTTATATAATTTAATATAATTTATGTTTAAAAAAGTATTTATATACATTTAAATTTAAATTTCCAGTATTTGAGACATTGTCAGTAATTGGATCGTTTACCCTAATTAAATTTATTTCGTTATAATATTTACGTCATGTTGCGTTGCATCATGATGGCCTTACTTAAGAAATCCTGTAAAGCTGCGATAGTATTGCAGTCGTAAATAAACTGTAAGTGCTGTTCGCCGCACCATTGAATCCTTAATTAAGTTCAGAATATCGCTTCTTATTTCAGGTCAAAATGGGAACGTGCTGGTTCGCAGTGTGGGTGCTTTTCGTGTGTTTCATCGGCGATGCGCGGCCGCAATACAGGGATAAAAATATAAGTGAGTATCCATAACGAGAAATTTTTGCAATCTAGTTATTCAAGCAATATCGTAAACGTTATGCTTGAAATATTAAAAAAGAGTCTCGTATTAAAGTTTATATTTTCTGATATACAGAGATTTCTTTCATACCTTGTTCATGTTGTTTCATATTTATTCTCACAAAAAAAGTTATCAAAATAATTGTAGAATATTCAGTGATTCAAGTAATTGTCAAATCGTATCGTTTGAAACGAATATATTGATCACGCTATAGACTGGCAATTCGTCTTACTTCAACCTTAATGAACTGTTTTAATCGTGAAAGCAAATCCTGATCCACGATTGTCTGGCTGCACAATGATAGATTATCTTTCACGCTCCGAGAAATGACGTCACTGTAGGGACTAAGTGCTCGATAAATTACCTTTGCTCGGGGGCTCTAACATGTCCATCCGTTTTACGTAACTATCATCGGGATAGCCGTGCTCAAACGTTTCACTCGTCGTCGCGATAAATTAAACGGTTAATCGCAGAGAAGAGTGATGAGTACGCGAGCAATTATGCGGCTTGGTAAACGCATACCATCCGAAAATAACTCGTCGCATTTAAACCGGCGTTGGACAAATCGGTGGATATTAAATTCGCGAAATCCACGTACGAATCGTAATTACTTTTTAGCCTCAATTCAACAACTTGTCAACGAGCCGTAAGTGTCGCTTCATGATTCACTCGCGCTTTGCAGTTACTGACACGGGAGTTGAAATAAAGCTCATGTTGAAAGGCTAATTATTCGTGAGACAATTTTGCTTTACTGTTTCAAACGAATTCAATACTGTAATTGAATGTTATCGAAATAATTTATTTTTCATTATATATTTTTTAACATTCTATACTACGAAATACAATGTGACATATTACAGAAAATAAATTATCAATTAAACTTAGAAAATTATTTAATATTTCAATATTAATGTTTTTTAATAAAAATGTAAGAGAAAATGTTTAGATAAATACACTGTTACTGCATTAAGTTTATTATTCTTATTGTGATTACTTTCTTTGTCAAAATAATCTGCCATACTAATAAAATATGATAAAATTGAAATAAATAATTATTATTATTATTAAAGCACATTGATAAAGACACATGATCGACTATGGCTTTATTGTAACAACAATCGTAAAATAAAGAATCTCGTTAAAATAATTATTAGTATTGGCTGTCTCATTTTTATATTTGATTTCTTTTAATTATATAAATGGAATAAGGTAGTATTATCAGTCTCCCGATAGTCGTACATCTAATTACCTTTAATTTTATTTTCTTATACTTTGCGCAAGATAATCTGAAGCTAGTAGACAGAGTGCATCTTCGCTGAAAATCTCAATTGTGCTTCACGATTTCTAATCTCATTTCCCGGCTAGAAAAAAATTACTGTTCACTGTGACAGGGCAACGGCGGAAAAATTAAATCTACATCTTCACTTCGCCTGTTCTTCGAAAATCTTCAATTTGTCCGGGAACGATTTCACGGAATTGCGAAAGATGCAGAGTCTTAACGTTTCCTCAGTGCGCACAGTTTTCCACGGGATTAAATCCTTGGAACCGACGCGAAGTTAATTACACGTACGTGTTGCCCCTCACAGATAAGGACTACAACATTCTCTTCACCCTTCCCCCTCTCTTCCTCTCTCTCTTTCTCTTTGCGGTTTATATCTGTGACTAAGACGCGATGAAAGTAAGTCTCTAGGATTACATATAATTTTGATAATCTTTACTTTTACAATGTAGATGATACAATTATTTATCAAGTTTTTCTTTATAAAAGAGTTAACGATCATAATAACTCTATCTGTGTAAATTGAAATTTAAAAGATATTTTAGAAATATTTCATCAGAAAAAATAAAGAAAAAAAAATTACTCAAATAATTTAAAATTACTTAAAAATAATGACAATTAATTAAATTATATAAAAACAGTAAATTACAAATTGCGACTAAAATTTAAATTTTTTTAATATTTTGTAAAATTGTTATACGTCATTTCTCATTAAAAAAGAATATTGTTTATTTTATGTCATTATTATTAATTTTAACTTTATTAATTTTAATTTTCTGGCACGTAACGAAGAAAAAATATATAAATATTATCGTCAAAAGAATATGTAGGATGAGAAAATCGCTTGTGTTCAAATTGAGACGCGATCGATTCTCAAACGTGTTCGCATTCTATCTACGAGTTGCAAAGTTCATCTTCAAGACGGTTTATTATATAGGTCAGAACACCATGTCTTACGGATGGTTTTTGCAGTTTCTACGTAAAATTTTTGTAGCTCGAGCGACCGTGAAACAGAAACGGCGAATACGCAGACATTCTGTCCGCTCGATAAACCTAAATGCAATGCAATTGAGAAGCCTTGGAATTCGAGCACCAACGAAAGATGTTCCGCGAGATTGAGGAAGCGGATTGAGAACCGAGAAAACAGCTGCGATATAAGCAGAATTTCGTCACTAATCCCATCCGGATCTGACGGAGAGGATGGTTAAAAGATCGAATTAAATGAGAATATCGCGCGCAGAGATTTTAGGATGAATATCTTCGCAGTGAAAAATCCTCGGAAGATCCCTCGCGGGCAATATTTTATTCATTCACCGAATTATGGAAATCTCTTATAAGATACCTGACTTGCTTCTACATTAACGATTAAAAGTGAAACGTTTCCTTATCAAGTTTAGAACGCATAATTTATTTTATACCGGTAGATTTCCATTAAAAATTTTATTGGTATTTAAGATTAAGAAAGAAATTAATTTATAAGTCTTAATTATATAATACCAGTAAACATTAACGACATTGTTTTAGAATAAGCTTAAATTGCAAAGAGTATTCTTGTATTTTTGTCATTAAATCTTAATTTAATTTTCTAAGAAGTTGTGTTGAATCAAATTATAATAGCCGAATTAGTTTACGTGACACGTACTGTAACCTATTAAATTGTATAAGATATCGTAAAATGTGCACGAGTGATGCTGAATGTAGTGATTGAAGATAGAGAATGTTGCAGCTAAAAAGTTTTCTTCGCGAAGAGAGCCTCGAAGCTTGTTAGACTCGTCTAGCATCACATAATAGGCAATCAGTGTTGGGCAGATGTAATTAAAGCGGAATCGAAATCAGGGTTTTCCGTTAGAGGAACGGGAGTAGGACGTTGTCGTTGGAAAATTGGTACCTAATTGATATTCCGGCAGGAAATTGAAAATCCAATTTTAATTGAAACTAGTGATACTTAATGAAAATGGGAATTTTCATTCTATCAACACGCAATGGTGTTCATCATCGAGCTACATCTTCCGATAATAAGCTCCATAATAATGTAAAAGTGATAAAATTTCATAATCATAATGGGTATAATCCGGTATATCGCTGATTTATGTGCGCGCTCGAGTAAACGAATCCATTGTCAACATCTGTACGACCAAACTTCGTTTACAACGTTCAATAGGTAATTAAACCGACGTATTTAACGCGAGCAACATCGGACAATACTCGCGTCTGTCCTCTTTCCAAATTCGTTTAGCAAACGAATCGCGAGCGCAATGATTGCTGGTGCATTGCGCGTACTGATCACGATTTCATCGGGCCGTTCTCGCCCGTCGATAAAGCATTTTGTTTAAACGAAGGTCGTATCATCTGGAAAATCGCCATCGTTGTTGGTCACCTTGCATGTGTAATAACAATAAAATAAAATGAAATAAAATCACTGCGTTCGATTTTATTTGATTTATATCTGCGGAAATGTACGATAAAAAATTTTTTGGAATACGATGATGTAGAAAATAATTAAATTAATAAACGTATTTGCATATAATTCCCGATTCTTTAATAAAAATTAATATAAAAAATTTTCCGAAAAATTTGTCGAGAAATTAAAATATTTAGTCCGATATGCTCAACTAAATATTGAGTTGATCTGATTTATTTTAAAAATTAAAAAATGTTAATGGTTGACATGAATAAATTTTCTTTTATTCAACGAAATAATTGTTGAATCAATCCAATGTTTACTTAAACGTATCAAGCTAAATATTTCAGTTTTTCAACAACTTTCTTTCTCAGCGTACGAGTATATACATAAAAAAGGGGAAAAATTTTTGACATATAAGAAATTTTAGATTATTTATTTATTTTAAGAAGATTATTATTGCCGCAGATTATTATTGCATTTGTACAGATTATAAAAGTTGCTATTTGTCGCCCCGTTAACAGTGCAAAAAGTATTAATCCCGAGATTAATCCGAAAGTAATCGTGATAAGAAATGAGCTGGGCTTACCATGTAGCACTCGGCTTTAGATAAGATTTCAGAGCGAATCGGATTTGTGCTCGAACGTTTATGGCATGCCGACATCGTGCAATCCACGATCGATCGTTCGAATCTATTTCGAGATATGATTTACGTTACCACGTACCGCGTATACGCGCGCCGTCCGTCCTCCCTTTAACGCCGCACGCCACGTTGCTCTCCCTTCACCCTTGTTCCCATTTGAACGAAAAAAGGACCATTGTCCGCCCGATGCAGCGCCTGCTGTATTGTGCGCGAATATCGCGTAGCCGCGATACCTCGATGATTTTGCACTCCGCGCTTTCGTCGTTGAACTTCGCTGTATTCGTTCCGCATTGTCTGTCGGTCGGTTAGATTGTTACTACTCGCATTTTTGAAGATCTCTGATTTTGTATTTTAACGGAAAAAAGTGACGAGTTGTAAAAGTGAGAGAGTTGTAACTGATGTAGGAAAAAGAAGATTCATTTAAATTATACAATAGTCTAATGTGATTCTTTTTAAATCAATAAATTTGATATTTTAATTTTTGTTTTAGAAAACAAAATTATTAAAAATATTTGTTCTATTCTTAGCTCAAAATTGCAATGGGAAAAGTAACTTTTTAATATACTAAACAGTCTAATAAATAATAAATATTTTTATTATTGAAATTAATAACAAAGTTTGTAGTATTTCATATAATTTAGTAATATAATAATAATAATGCAGGCAGGCGAATGAAAGGCAAACCAAACCAAAAGAGAACTCATTACTCTCATAATATAATATTGAAATTGCATGCTATTCAGATAACTAACAATTTCCAGCGGCGACTTGGAAATCGAACGACGCGCAAACCTTTGCATTGATGGTGGTTGCGATGGGTTTATTTGAACGCGCGCTCGCTCGGCGATTTAAATGAAACTTTTGCATACGTATACTTTTTTCTGTATACTGCCAATTTGCAATACGGTCAATAAAAGTGGAAGCAGGTCGCCAGGCTCGATTTATGCGGAAAAGTTTAACCTACGAAATATCCGGGGGTCGAACGGGCCGAATCGGATACCGGAACTTTGGATAATTGCTTCGATAGGATTTAGGAAAAGTTTGCTGATTTTCTCGAAACGATCGGACGGACGTGCTCACCCTCGCAATCTCCGACGTGATTTTTGCGGTGTTCCGTATTACATGTTTCGGTTTGCAACGCAAAGAAACAATTTATATGTAAAAAATTATCGATACAGGAAGTTATTTTAGTTTTGCCCCACCCAGTGGATTCTATTTCATAATCAAAGGACTTTCCATTATCATTAATACAGTTCAAATATCAAAATGAAAAATTAATATGTATAAAAAATATACAACAGTGATTTATAATAATTTGTAATGATTATTTTAGAATCACATCTCGAAAATATACTATTTGATAGCAGAATACTGTTAAATGCTACTCGATTGTGTGTGTGAAATAAAATTAAAAAAAAAGCTCTTGTACTTCTTCTCCGTTTTTCAAAAATTGGAATAGTCCAATTGAAATGTGTAATTCAGCTAAAATTCAGCTACATTAGAAGTTGAGTTAGGAAAACGTAACAATGCTGGCGTTAAACAATAGCGTATATTTTCTCATAGCGATCCATGTCAACACATCGGTGTGCATTAACGAAAAATTATTGCAGCGAGTTACATCCGCTATAATAGAACGTGATACGCAATGTGATATATAAAAGGAAAAACAGGTAAATAGAAAAACAGGAGCAATGGATTTACGATCGGTACGCTGATTTATATTTGCATCAAGCCGGATATAACGCGCGTTTTTTCGAACCGGCCTCTATTCTTTTTCAGATTATTAACGAGTATTTCGTTCTTCATTCCTCCTACGTTCCATTTTACCTAATACTTGTACATTGTCTATTGCATGTCAAATGTTGATAAGTGTGCCAAATTTTATCGCTTGTGCGAGATGTTATCACGTACGTAGAGATCCTTTTTTTCGTACTAACGTTTAATTGTTCGACTAGTTTGATATAGAGATAAAATCAAAATACGGCGCACGTTTTTGCAATTTTTTTCGTCTCAATTACCTTTACAATGTAGCGCAATATAGCTTTTACTGCCGCTAAGATACCGTATTTTTAGTAAATTCGATGTACGTGCGTTGTACTGTACCGAGATGTATCGCGCGGAAGCGATACAACCAGAATTTCATAATATTCTTGTATTTTCTTACGGTAAAAATGTTGAAAATGTACTATAATTACCGGATTAAAATACGCAACGACATATGTAGCATTTCTTTCTTTCTTATATTACCATATTGCAATTAATAAACTTTAACGAACTATTTGTTAATTTTACGATATTGAAAAATGCTAGAAAAAAATGTGCAAAGTACAAAATTGTAGAAATTTAAAATATTTCAAATTAAATGTCAAAATAGAACGATTTTAGAAGATATTTCAAAAGAAATTTTAATGAGATTATTGTGATGTGTGTGTGGCTGTTTCGTACTCTAGCGTGATAACGCTTTAAATTGTAATCAAGCAATACCGACAAGCAGTCCTTTGAAGTGTTTCGCGATAGTGATAGCTTCGTCCCGTGTGGTAACATATTTCGCGCATAATATGACGCTACATTACATGGAATGACGTGGATTACAGGAACTTACACAGTCTTGGGAGGCGCTTCGAATTTTAGGTAGTTTGGAGCCACGAAGTTACCCGTGAGGATCATCTCATCACAAAGCTTCCAAACAAAATTACACAATCTTTTACAAGCAATTTTGAATGTAACTTTCGTCACCTTCTTGATCGTGCAATATTAATCGTTTTAACTTTACGTCATTAATTAAAGAGCAGCTCGGCATTTGTAGTAAATAAGTAATTACTATAACTACTTCAGCTTCTTGTCAAGTCATTTTATAAATATCCCATAGAATAAACTAAAAAATTAATTTCTAACCAATTTTTTTACATTCCTTATGTCTCAGTTTATTTATATTTTAACATTGAATAAAAAATAAATGTGATTTCAATAATGAGCTTTAATTTAACGCATCCGTAAATCGGATTATTATTTGATTTAATTTCTGTGAATAAATTAAATTAAATATTAACATGAATTGTACTTTGTTTCTCCCCTCTGTTAGTTTACTTTATTTATTATGGTGCTGTGAAATAATTACAGACATTTATGGAGTTACCGATGACGGAGCTTTCGGCGACACGAGCTTTATCTCGTGAAACTTTCAAGAGATCTCCGCGAGGCACCATAACTTTCTATACAATTTCAGAGCCATTAGAACAACGTCTCACATCTCACGAGTGCACACGCATCGTGTGTACTCCACCCTGAGTTCAAACATTTACGTTGCGAACACTATCGTAATTCGCTGCAAGGTTTGCAGACTTTAAGAATAGCGACCGACGGATGCAGCCATGTGGTATTATGTTACCTTCGCAAAGATTGAAAATTGAATTTTTATTGAAAGCTAAACATTTGATGTGCTCGAAACGCACCGACGTCTCATATGAATAAATCATTTGCCGCGGATCTCTATTAACGTGTTTCGTGGGAATTTTATGAACGCGAATATTTCTGAAATCATCAAACATGGCATCGAATGTGATGCATGTTTTATTTGATCTCCTACATGTGCACGCGATATTGCACCATCAAGAGATTTATTTAACTATATAAAAATATCTCGGATTACAAGCTTACTGTTAGTTAAAAACGTTACTCGTTGATGAAACATATTTCGTTTCAAACTAGCAACAACGACGATTATTAGTAAACATTTCTCTCATTTTTAATATTTATATTAAAATTGAAAATTTTGAAACAATAGTTTTATAGAAGACAAATAATCTTTAATGGATCTTTATAGATCCGAAGATCCTATTTAAAAATATTATTTGGCAATGTTTAAATAGAAATATCATTTGTATGAAAAAATTGTATAAGTCAGTTATTCATTTTTAAACATTTAGTATTTGATTTAATTTTAAAAAGTTTTTACTATAGATTATTTAAATTAGCCTCCCTTATTAGTAAATAAAATCGCCAAATAACGCGTCAAATAACTTTCTTTCTAATTAATACACTCGATCAAGCTTAGTTTTCTAGTTGCCTTAATTTGCTAAGTGCTAAACAGCATTTTTCACTGAATTAATAGCGTTTCAGAAATGAAGTTCGCGTATCATCACGTGTGTAACTTAGTCTTTAAAATTGAGCATTTTACGATGTACGAAACTTTTCACGACTCGTCGAGCTCATTAAACTTCAGCGAAATTCGGTATAAATACAAAGAAAGCCTCGTTACATCATTCTACGACCTTTTCTGAAACGACTGGTCGTTAAATGGAAACGGCTTCCATTGCGCACGCGTTCATACACACGCACATATGCAAAGTTGAACGAAGTAGTCCTGCCGATGTTGATACGTCGCGGACCGAATTTTTTTTTCTTTACGTCGCGCTTTACGAGTGAAGATAGTATCCAAGCACGTGTAAAAGTATCTCTGGCAAGTCGTAGATGCCTTCGTATTCGTAATCATTTTGCAGATGTAACGCGGTATATGGTCAGTTAACTCTGAAAATATCGTGAATTTTTATTTCTCGTGAAAATACCGCAGACTATGATTCTTCTATTTCTTTTGCTTTCTCATTCGCTGCTTTCTTGCAAAAAAATGTTCGCAATGATATTAACCAAAAACAAAATTTCTAGAAACTTTTAGCCACGAAAAAATTGTTGAAAAATATAATTAATTAAATATGTAAAAAAGAGATTTTGACATAATATTTTGCCTGTTTCTTTTTAAAATAAATATGATATCGTTTACTCAAATATAGTAACTTTTGATAAGATAATGCTATAATAATTTAAAAAACTTATTTTGCTTTGATTGTAAAAAATAACATCTATGCAATTAATAATGTTGGTTTTCCATAATTATTAAAAATATACATGAATCCAAAGAGAGAAGTATAGAAAAAATTTTGGTTTTCTCGCTAATTAAAATTTTATCGTTTTTTTAAGACTAGGAAAAAATAAGAGTTTTATAAAAACAAAAAAAAACGGTATATATCGGCTGTGAATATAATTCTGCAAGAATATTTTTATTTTTATTTTCTTCCTTTCCCATTGTATTTTTCCCTTACATTTCACACGTTATTTCATACGAAAAATTTATGTCGTATTTTCACATCACAAGTATTGAAAGTTTCTATAATATCTGTTTATAATATTGTTATTGATTTTTGTGATGTTTGCTTCGTTTATTTAAATGTGTATGTGTATTATAAACAAATTGTGTCATGTATAAGAATATATGTAATGCAAAGTTTTATTTATGTAATTACACAATTTTAAGATAAAAATTTAGTATTCACTAATAAAATCAATAACACCGTAAGTCCTATATTCAGGATTCATGAATATTTAATCAGTAAAAATAAAATAGTTGATAATCGGCGTTGCGCAAGAGTTTTTGTGACAAACGATATCATACGCAGTTTTATCTGTCAGAAGTGATCAACTATTAGGAACTAATATATGCTAATAATTTATACCATACATATATCTCATAAGATTCAATTTTTTAATTTTGATTCTAACTATAGAGATGCTTTCCATTTCGTTTCCGACGGTTTTCTTTCTATTCCCCGTTCCATATCTTTCCAATTCGAGATCTCTTCACGAAGAAGCTGCTCGACCGTTTCCAATTACCGCGGAAAAAAGTGCCAATTAGGAATGGTTGCGTCCGAATGGTTGCGTTCATCCAGGGCCGCATTACGCAATAATATTAAATGTTTGACAAATATTCAATAAAAGAATTAATTTAATAGACAAAGAATATTAGTAAGTCGTCCTATAACATAATTTCTATCTGCAATTGGAAAAATTTTGTGAAATTATAAGAATCACATATACGATAAAATTTAATGAAAGAAAAGAAATAGAAAGAACAATAATAATAAAATTATTTTCTTTTACTTTAAGAATACGAAATTAAAGCTTGAAGAAGATAAATTTTTATCAAGCTCCTTTTTAAGCTATCTATTTTTATATAAAAGCTTTAAAGAATAATTTATTTTAAATTTATAGAATCTCGAGAGGTATCTGCTTGCCTAATATTTATTTTTCTAAATATAAGTTTAATTGAAATTGCTTATTGCAAATTTTCGTCTATTAACACGCTTTAGATTTTTTAATATTATACTTTGTATTTAATTCCTTTTTATACATTAAATTTTTAAAAGATGTAAAAAAGAATGGTAACTCAGAAACGGGAAATCCGATAGAAAGTCAATTTTATGAGCGCGGTTAGATAAAACAAGGGGGAACATGCACATTCGCGCGAAAGCTCATTCTTATTTCCGGTAAGGTTCGCTGCGCTTTATTTGCAAAATGGAAATGGAGTAATTTGCGTTTGAATGACCGCCTTTACTATGCCTTATTCATTTTCTCTATTCATGTCTGACAGTTTAGTCTACCTTTTTACCATCTACTATATTTTTTCCGCAAAGCCGATCGGTTGATGAAGTAATCCAGACTCGTATGAATTTCCTTAGAGCTTCTTTTTCTTTCGTTGTTTCTTTTTAACCGAGACAATATATCTTCCAAAGATAAATCGTTAAAGTAGAATTGGGATACGTAACAATAGATGTGATGTATAAGAACATGTATAACCAGCGTATCTTATATCATACAATAATATTAATTAATCGACAAAATCGGGGATTTTGTGTTGTTGTATGAACAACTTTTCAAATGATTTATCGAGCAAATCTCGGTATAAATATGAGAAATGTGAGGAAAGCCGCGCTATTCCGAAAATTAGATTCAAAAATCCTAGTAATATCGAGATTGCAATAGTTTCCAAGTTATAAGCGGTAAAAGTTGTCTTATGTCAGGTGGAGTTTACGCGATTCGTAGTCGCGTTTACTTATATACGCACGCACCAATCTATAATTTCTTATCGATTTTTACAGCTGTAGACAATATTAATCTTTACCATTTTATTTTTTCCATTTTTTATATCCATACTGCGCACACTAGCAATCAGCTGGTGTAACTACTTGGTTAAGAATAATAAAAGTTTAACTGTTGCATATAAATTTAAATAAAGTAATTCATTTTTCATAAATACAGTTGGATGGGCTATAAAATATTAAAAAAATAAAGTTAGCACATTATAAGAAAAAAATAAAATAATTCAATTAATACATTTTTTCTGTATTAAATAAATTAATTAAAATAACCTAAAATATTTCCTGCTTTTATTTATGTTTGACTCATACGTATTAAAAAATGTCTAGGGATTATTTTTTCGCATTAATTTATAATCTTAGACTAAGAGATAAGCCTTAGGCAGATTTCAAATGTTAAAGAATACTATTAATTTTATCACATTCAGAAACAATTTCTTTTGCAAAAATAATATTGAATCATATTTCATTTGTTAAATTATTTATAAATTTGTGTTTCTTCCGGTACTATGATTGCAGATCCGCGCACATTCTGGGATTATATATACATAAATAATTCTAATATTTTATAATCCATCCATTCTTAAGTAATGGATCTGTGAGATGTTTTATATATTTAAATATTAATAAAATTTAATACACGTTCATACATAACATTGCGTATGCTTCACATACGCATACCAAGTATTATTTTGCGTTATTTATATTTTATACAGTTTTCACAGATCCATTACGTAACATTAAAATAAAATATATTCTGTCACTCACCGGTATGAGGCGCAGCAGCGGAGTTGAATATCACGCCGAGGTACTGTAAAATACAAATATATTCGAATTGTAGCAATCTCCTTTCAAAATAATTAATATATTTAAGAAATATTTGCGTGAACGTAAAATAATTATGAACAATTAATTTCTCAAGTAATAAATAATGTAATAAATAAATTACTCACTTTACGGTTGCTCCGCCGTTGCCTGACGCCTCCCAGGCCTGCTCCTCCTCTCAGATTCCTTTGTTACACGCACATGTACACACACAAACACACTCACTCGCGCGCGTACCTGAAAACATTAATAATAATTAATTATAATTACATGTGATATTAATTATCACGATATAACGATCGCGGGACTTTTTACGACAGTTACGGCGTAAGCTGTTTTAGTGTTTTATCATATTACGACGAGATAATGCTATAAAAATTACGCTCGCACGAAGCAGTAATTCGCTCGACGTTTGCTGCGTCTCGCAAATTAATGTTGGGTACGGGCAAATTTTTAACGACAGAAACTTTTGACAAGTCTGTAATAAAAATTCTGATTTATTCACCTGCGCTCTTCCCGAATATTAAAATATTAAAACACGAATGTTGAATTACGAATATTAAAATTGATTGTTTATAATTTTCATACACTAAAACACACACACACACACACACACACCTTTGTCATCTTGCTTACTATCAACGAACCGTTTAAGGTAATAGACTTCGATAAATGCTTGCTTTGAGATTATAGTTCGTTTACCGCGGTAATTATCTAACGAGATTGGAGTGAAAATTCGTGAATGATTAAGTCTCTTATGGATACGTCTCTCATTGCGCGCTGATATTTCGAGAAATAAAAGACATACGGAGTGACTAACCTTACTACCTGCTCCGTCCAAGAATGTCGACGAACGGCCGGAAAAAACAATCTTCGATGTAAACACTAACGGGCGTCGTACGTCGCGGAGAAACGCGTGTGAGACAAAGCAAATGCTGCTGCTTTTACGGAGCAAGGTTGCATTCGCGATTGATTAATCGATGAATTAAAACACTCGCCTGTAATCCGTAACCGTCACGAAATGCAGGAAGACGTACTGCATGCATACACCAAACGTCGAATGCTTCGTTGTTACGCCTGAAGTTGGCTATCGATACAGACGCTCGATACGTCACACGGCTTTCGATACTCGAGGCAGATCCAGTAACCTGCGTACCTCTCTCTCACTCGCAATCGGAGCAAAAACGGCGTAGAATCAACAAGGCTTAGATACGTTTATATCAAAGTGCTTCTAAAGGAATTATTATGCGTACATCGCACAAGGAAACATTCGGTATTATCGCTCACCAGGTAAGCTCACGTAATTAGTGCTCAAATGTGATTAGTCGTACTTAAAGATCGAATCTCATTCGGCTGCTATTCAGCGATTCAAGCAATTACTTCTCGAAAAACATGAACGCTCGAAGTGGCTGCCATGATAAATAGCCATTGTTCAGAGGTTAACTAACCTACCGCGCGAGACGATAAGTCGTCAACTACAAGAGAATAATCGCGATCGCATTTTGAGGCGTAATAAGACGACACACGCGGAGCGGTTCGTGCCTGCTGCCTGCTCGCTCGAGCTTCGCAGCGCGAATAACGGAGCGCTGACCTGCGGAGCGCTGACCTGCGACGTAAACAATGTTCACGTCGTACGCGCGGTACGCGGGTAACGACTAGCGTGACTGGGCGCGTGCCAGTGAAAACGAAAACATCGTGCGTCATCACGTTCGAACTAGCGAAAGATCTATATGTCCCGCGATGAACATTTGTTCATTACGGTAATTTGCAAGACGCAGCACGTGTTGAACGAGTTGTACGCATTATGCGATTGTCCCTTCGTGTTATTTTATTATACAATGTGATAAAATTAGGGGAAGTTAATATACTGTTTTTGTCTAGATTAAGTTAAAGGCTCACAAAATTATTTTAGTCACATTAAATGCTGCATGAACAAAAACTAATTAGTTACGTTAAGATTAAATTAAATTAAAAGTCAATTTTGAAAAGCATTTTATTCATATCAAATTAGAAATATTTGATTAGAAAAGTTTGATTTTTCAAAATAATTACGGGTTATCAAACGAACGTAAATTTTATTTGTAAATTAAATTTATCCGAAATAACAAAGAAATATATTGTTTTTTTAGGTGGCAATGTATTTTTTTATAATTCTTTTAGATAGAGAGAGATTAAGTTTTAACTTAGTAAAGAAGTTAATAAATTAAAAACAAAATTAAATTAAAAATTAAATTAAAGTTTATGCCTTTCAAAAATAAGTTAACTATTTTTTTACTTTTTGTTTTCTTGTTTTGCAAGATTATAGAGTTTATTTCCTTTTCATGATTGTATTTTATTTTTATACTTTGAAGACAAGAATCGATGTTACGACAATGGAATTACTGCCCTATTAAATTAATATACTTATGATGAATTTAGCATGAGTAGCATAATCTATGAGATATCCTACACGGAAAATTAAACAGAGAAATTGCTCGAAATACTTGTTTCAATAAATATTCACTCATAAATCGTTAATGGAATTTTATTGAAATTGACTAATTGCGCGGGATAATAATTCCTGATTGCTAATAACGAATGATCGTGTTTGGAGAGATAATATAGATTTATGTCATTGAAATATATTCTTGTTTAAATATCGTAGATAATGCGTTTATATTTTGCTAAAGTCTTCAGACTTAATAACGTCTTTCAAAAAATGTTTAAAAAGCAATATTATTGAAAAAATAAAGTTATTAATAAATTTTTCAAATAATAACGTTAACTTTATTGCGCGACGTATAACATTGCTTGACAATTGATGATAAATGAATATTGATGAGCTATAAACGTGACATTTACGGCATCAATTATCGAAAAATTATTTATCGCACAATGCAAAATGTCTGCATCTCGATAACGTGTTTTATATCAGCTACATCCATTTCGGTTTTACGTTAAAAATCGGCTCCGCGTACAAAGAAATAAAATGACTATCTGATAGTTGAAATAAAGCATTGTAAGTATACGACATAAAACGCGATGATAAAAGTACTATAATGGGAACGAAACGGTGCTTCGTATTTATAACTAAAGAATACAACGAATAAATGGGAACATGTAAAATAGTAAGGTTAAAAATTTATCGAATATCCATTTAAATTGAGCGTATGGAAAGAAAAAAAAGCTAAATCTTACAACAAAGATTCTGTTTCGGTCTCTATTTTCCAATTACGCGATAAAACGCAGCAACTCAATTAATGTCGATACTTAATATCTATTTATGCGTATTTATTATATAGATCCGTATTTACGGATGTTTAATTACTTCATCTTTACATTGTCGTTATCTTTCTACCAAAAATTTGTAATAAAAATGATTTATAAATTAGAAAGCTTCTTTAAATTTTTCCCTGAATTTAAATAATCTTGTTGTATTTTGTTAACATGTTTTGTTAAAATGTTTTTATTAGAAAGCATTATAATAATAATAAAGAGAAACTTATTTCTCTTTGCAAAAAGAAATTAATTTTCAACTTTTCTAAAATCATCGAGACGAGATTTTCTCTCGAATCTCTTTGATCTTCTGTGCGGTTTCAGCGGTTCATCCGGGTCACCGGTCATCCTTTAGAAAACATGAATGCATGCAGAAAAGGATAAGACTTAAGTCCTTGCAGTGACGTCTTTTGCTTACGGGCCTCATTTAAATTCTGCGTTAATTAAACTCAAATCTCGTTTGCTTCTTGAGTATCTGGTTATACAAAGTTCTGTTATAAGCATGCCATAATACATTGCGAACATTACATTATATTGTATTTTCTAGCTATTTAGAATAGAAAAACAGCTCGTGTACTCAAATGTTTTGTTGAAGTAGGTAGATTTTCCAGGTGTTATTACAAAAATTTATCGCTATTTTTTATCTGCTAAAATATTGTTTGCCACATAGAATTTATAACAGCAACATTTTAGCAGTACCCTTTAGAAAATTTAAATTTAAATTAATTGCTAATTATACGATCACATTTTATAACAAATTTTATAATAGGTCTTAACTTGAATAAACACCCATAGAAAAATTTTCTTTTTTTTCAAACAATTCAGATACACATGCTCTTAATTAGATTGATTAAGTACCAAGCATATGCGATATCACAATATTTGCTAATCATTTATTTACTCTAATTAATTTTTTGCAGCCAAAAAATTTGGCTATACTTGCAAAATCATTTTCTTTAATAGGAAAATAGAATATGTATATATGCCAATTATAATTATTTAATAATTGAAAATATTTGATGCGATTGATAGTCACTAAATATTGCATTTTGAATAAATTCATTATATGTCAAATTTGACTGAATAATTATATATATTATAAATATGTTTATTGATAAAAACAGGACAACGTGTAAAAAAATATGGCAAATTTTGCGCATAAGAGTATCAGATATAAACAATTTGGCATCGATACATTCGACATTTTGAACAGCATTGGAAATTGTACGTGATGTATTAACGTATATTTACGTGATGTATTAACAAAACTAATTATCATTTTTTTATTAGTAATGATAAATATTGTTGGTATTTAAACTGATATGACTATTCATGTGCACACGGATTATTTCATGTTTACGAAAATAATAATGCGCGTCTAATAAATTTATAAAAAGTACGTTACGATTTGATCTCCAAATGCATGTTGCTCGTTGCCAAATGCACTCCGCGCTCAGAAACGTCACGGAACCTCTCGATATATTTTATGCGAATTCTTCGCGATATTCTCCAAGCGGCGTGCAATTTTGCGAGACGGAAACGCTCCTCTAATGCACTCGCGCAATTATGAAATCTCGAGTGTCGCACGACGTGCGGAAACGCGACAGGCAAGAAACTCAGACGGGAAATCTCTGCTCTTCCAACGAAGTTCTCTTTGTCCGAAGGAACGATGTAAGAAGTCGTGAGTGGCCGACTTGACAAATTATTGTCAGTCGCATTCGAGGCACTCTGCAGCTTCTTTCCCGTCAAACTGCGAAATGGGGGGCGTATATCAAAAAGAACGGGCGTACTAGCAGACAGACACTTTCCCTCGAAAACGCCATCGTACTGAAATATTGGCGGACTTATCATTCTAGCAGTTATGCTTACATCGATCTTATGGCAGAAGTTCGCGATATGCAACTTTCATTGCTAAATAATACAGCGCGTGATCCAAAAGTCAATTATTTCTGTAATCCACGATAATAGTATTTATTAAAATGATTTATATTACCGTTTAAGTTATCAAATAATGCAGTGAAAAGCAAAATATTTTCTCTTTTGTTATTTATGTTAATATTAAATAATGCTGAACAAATTAAAATTTTAATGCGTGTATTTTATTATAAATATGAACATAATAAGTTTTAATCATTACAATTGCTAAAAATAATCGTGTAAATTATCACCGATCTCTTCGTCGATAATAAATCTCACTTATATTTTATTGATGTTTTAACATTTTGCTCGTTAAATTTATATAATATTTTACATAATATTTCTCTCTCTTTTTCTTTAATTCTAGTCGAAGTAAAATATTAAAAATAAAATGTCAGTCCTAAGTCATTTAGCAAAGTATTCATGAAACTAATCAATCAAAAATTAAACATTGACACGTAAATTATCATATAATCCTCATTACATCGGTTAACTCAAGCGGATTAGCTTCCTGCTCTTTCGCGCGAAAGATTTGAAAAGACATTTATGAGTAGCATCGCTATTGATGGCGAAAACGTGCCTTGAAGCCGAACCTTGCGTACAATACTCCTCCGTCTCTGTTTACCATTACTTAAGGCACTTGTCACGTACGAGAACTCGCGTATATACGAAACACCGGCGTTTACACAGGATCTTTCGCTATTTACGCCGTATAAATCTCGAAACATTGTGCTTTTCTTGGGTGAAAACCGTTTCAAAAGTACGTATCTAAACACGCCATCAGCGTTTGGATACGTTTAGCTTCTCCACTCGTTCCGAAACCAAATGGCCCCTTTCATTCGGCTCTGATACATTTAAATCTGTTTCGAGAAAGCCCACGAAGACATCTAAGCGATCTAAGTAAAATTATTCCCCATTAATCACCAGCGATTAATTTACACCGAGATACGATACTAACAATTGATTTACAAGAATAGAAAGAATCTTTCTTAACATTAAAAAAATTTTTTATTTATCTCAGATTTTATTTGAATATCAAATAATTTTTCGTATTAATTACTAGAATAATTTGTTTGAATAAATTTCAATTACACAATTTTTTTGCAAATTAATATGCCTTGTAAATATTACGGTGTTTAAAAAATAAATTTTTACTTGATACTGTATGGAAAATTGCGATACGGGCAGCAATAATAATTTTATTCTGAAACATTAATAATCAGAAATTACCAAAAAATTGATAATCAAAAATATTGAATAATTAATATTTACTTGTTACGAATATCTCTAATGGATAACGCCTCTTTCGTATTAAATTTTAATTTCTTTAACGCCAAAGGTTCCACAGACGATCGATCTGAGCTTTCGCACTGGCAGTTGAAACGAAATTCATACGAACACGCCTCGTTGAAATAGGTAATCATACGGCTTGATTTCCCTTTTTGCAAGTCAAGTTGTCGCCTTTGCTTCGCACGCGCGAACCGCTCGTGTATTGCTTGTTTTAGTCCCGTTTCATTCAGTTAAATATTCTATATTTAACAAATTGTGTTATCTCGAAAAGAGAATCAATATTATGTGATATGTTGAATCGTATTCAATTAGGACCCGCAATTTTCGTACTTTTGTATTACATTTTTAAATAGATATTATCACAGTATCATCACAGTGGATTTTATTACCGTGTGTTGCGTTATGAATTATTTTATATTACTTCTAATACTCCCTTCGATAGTACTTTTATAACTTGCTATAACAGAATAATATTGGCTCCAATACAATAGCCCGCGACCCAGAAATAAGATGCCGTTATTAGACTTCGTTCGTTCGTTTCAGAATTTAGATTCAATTACGGTAAAAGCGTATCGCGCGCTATCGCCGGCCGCCACCACTGTGGTAATCTTAAAATCACATAAAACATTCAAAAGACCCGTCGAGGAAATAGTCCAGGAAACGTAGTTCCGAAAGTCATTGAATTATGAAGTGGGGACAATGGATTACAGGAGAAGGTTGGTTTCCGCGCCGGCTGCGGGCCGGATGAGAGACGCGAAACTTGCAAATCAGTTCAGGCGAGACATTCCGTTTTAATGCGTACGCTCTCTCGTGCACTCGAGAATGCGAGAGCGAAGCTTAAATCACTCCAAAGGACACTCACGTTTCTCCAGTCGGCCGTGACTGTCGGTTTCTTCCATTGCGAGACGCCGCGCCGGGAGACGATGATAATGAGTCGATTTCGCATCCGAGCAGAATACTCAACACAGAAAGTGGAATACTTTCTGTTGAATTTTCCGTCCAAATTGGGATTCTGACCAGAAGAGTGCTCGCTGGCAATTCTCCGTTCGACAATTTTAGAGAAGTTCCACTCGGACTTTGTGATCTTTCCCTTTTTCGGATCGTCGTGTGGTCGATCTTGAATTTCAGCACGTCTCGTCGGTCATTTCAGAATACGCAGTTTTCACAGTTTTCACGATTTCATTACTCCAGAAAAAACGCGATTTGCTTAAAAAACTGCAGAGAACTTTAAAAAGATGATAAACGTAGAGTAAGTAGTATGAACGATACAAGAGGTAACATTAATGTTTCAAACGTCGACGATCGAGATGTATAATTATTTTTGTATTTGTTAATACAGAATTTTATTAAATTTTTCCAACTTCAAGAGTTTACTAACTTGAAAGAAATCGAGCGACTTGCACTAAGCTTCCGCCTGGAAGACTTCCAAGTTTCTTTTTTTATTTCCTTTTGCGCTTATGTTCATACGCGAAGATATAGTGAGAATTTTTCTTTTTTGAACGTTTCACTTCTGGCAATGTTGCGAACATTTGGCCGAAATAATTTTCTGCATGCTTTCAAACATTTTGGATTTTCTGGTGACAGCGTCTGCTATTGCTTTATTCTTCCTTGAAATTAATTCCATCTTCGTTTTCTTTTTTTTTGTAAAAAGAAGACATCTTCGTCTTCTTTTACAAATGCTTCATTTGTTATTCACGAGTTGACAGAAATTTCATCTTAAAGGAGAAAAGAGCGGTATTCGACTGCATTTTTGCAAATACTTTGATGCGAACCTCTCGTGGTTTCTTCGACACGAAATTTTTCTTGTCCAAGAAGATACCTTGGATTCTGGTTTAGAGAAATTCTCACTTCGGCGGCGGTTTTCCGCGGATTTGCATCTTTCGGTCGAGAACGCTAAATTCCTCTTAGGGCAAATCTCGCGTTGAATCCACGAAGAAATCCATTCAATTCGTTGCATGGCGTGACCTATGACTTTCCACGATTTATTTCGTGCTCTTTCTCACAACCAAAATCGGGATTTTCTTTCCTCTCGTGCCTGTCTCATACAACTTGTTTCTCATACAACTGTTTTATGTTCTTAAATTTATTATTTTAGAGTTGCTCTAATTTCGTTGATTAATCTTATTGTTAATCTTTAAAGCCTTTGCAGAGGCTTTTTTTTCCTAAATTGCGAAATTTCATTGTAGAAAACAATATGTATATTTTACATGTAATTGAATGCAAAATATGACACTGATTTCGAGACGTTATCATTATCTCGCAGCCCTCTAAAGGTTAAGGAACTATAGATTTTTAGGTTGCAATAATTTTCAAAATAAGCTGTAGACATTATTTAATAAAGTTGAAGAAGAAGATCGATAAAGCTTCAAATAAAGCAAAAATACAGAATTGTTTTGTATAATAAAGAATAAACGTTTCGTTTGGCCCAACGTTTTTCTGACTGTTCACGCGATTATTCCTGGATTTTTTCCCAACAAAAAATAGATAGGAATAGTCGGAATATTTCGGGATGTGACGTTTTATTATTTTTCCGATATCGAGCAACGCTTTATGTTGTGTTGTCTTGCGGAAACATGTACGAGAATTTTTCTAATTGCCGTAACGCGCGCCAAATATTAGTTTTCGTCGTATTTACCTTTCACGTCAAACCGCGAGCATATGGAAAATTTGTACGATATGTTATTATCATGTGTGGTTTTGTCAGATATTTTTCAAATGTTCGTTTCAGCGTTCAATCAGTGTTTTTTATCAATTTTCTCTACATTCATCAATACCATTTAAATTAACGTTACGGTTTGTTCCGCGTAAAATCATGCGCTTTTTACAGATATAAAAACGCGCACGATACGTTTTATGAATTCAAATCAATCGGAAAATTCTGTCAATCAGTTAGAATGGAAGGCATATATAATACTCGGATAAAAAAAAAATACATTGCTAACTTGATAAATACGAACGACGTGGTGCAAATAAATTGTCAATTACTTTAATGTACGCTCGTCAAATTAGTTTGCGCGCGCGAAAGCAAGGCTAACAAGATTTGCGCCAGGTAAAAGGTGGCGATTCTGAAAAGCCTTGCCGGGGCATCACCTCCGTGCCGGAAGGTTGATCCTTTGCGGTCAAGCCGAGCGTGCATTTTCCAGCTTGCGCGAAATATAACAAGAAAACAGAGTGCGCGCGCGACGGCGCGTCGCTCGTTTTCCGCCGGTTTGCCAGATGCTTTTTCATAATGGGATCAACGTTTGCCTGTAGGATTTAATTACAAGAAGCCGCTGGCCAGAATAACAGTTTGACGAGCGTCTTCGTTTAACAAAAAGTATCGAGGTAAAAAGTAGGATGAGGATCGAGGGGAGAAATGATAGGATTTGTGCGATACAATTGATCCAATTCAATTACGAGACAGCCGTGTCGGAGCACAAGCTTACTCCTAGAAATCGATGTAATTGCACTCGTCCTCCGTGCTGGACCTCGCCGAAAATTGGATTTCTTGTCGCCGCAAATCCTCCAACAGCTCTCGCGACATCGTCGTTTAGTCCACCGCATCTTTAATTATTCGTTTCTGCGTTACCTTTGAACTCATGCAACATTTAACTAGTAATACGTTCGTTTATGTTTTAGAAAATCCCAGTAGAAACATTAACCATTTACAGTTTTAATTGGAAAAAAATATATCTATGAGACTACATATGCATAATAACCATATATATATATATATAAGTATTGTATTAGGTAAATTAAAAATAATTAATGAGTGGAAAATAGGCTAATGAGAGTCAGCGCGGGTCAAAGAGCGCAATTACAAGTATAGATTGAATCATTTATTCAGTTCAAAATTACAAACGTTTTGTAATTTTGAATGGAATAAATGATTTAATATCTATACTTGTAATTGCGCTCTTTGACCCGCGCTGACTCTTATTAGCTTATTTTCCACTCATTAATTGGACTTAAATTTTGAGAGTCTGGAACTAATCCATTGTAAATTTAAAAGTTTTGATAGGTTTACGATGAATTTACAAATTTTTTTATTGCACTATTAATAAAGGTATGTTAATGATGTACGAATTTTGGAGAGGAACCAAATATTCGAAATACAGCGTAAAAAGTATTTGTGATATATTTGGAGAGAATGCTGTATCAATTCCAACATGCAAAAGATGGTTCGCTGAATTTAAACGAGGTGATTTCAATCTTCAAGATAAATCACGCTCTCGATGGTCTTCTGCTATTAACGATGACAACGCGCACAATTTAGTAGATGCAAATTCATGAATTTTAGCAGAAGTTGCTGATAAATTCTGATTAAGCTGATTAAACGTTAACATATCGATTACCTTAAAGTATTAAAAATAATGTTGATTGCAAATCTATTGAAAATCCATTAAAACTTTTTTATTGTGTTTATTTAATGCTTGAAATCGTCAGATAATAAAAATCATATCAAAAATATTTATTATTAAAATTTAAATTTTATATATCTATAACAAATCATTCTTCATATATTTAATGTAAATATAACAGCTGTCATAAATTATTGTTAGTAAGATTTTTCATATTTGTGTGTATTTAATAAAAATGTGATGAAGATATTAATATGTGTATCCGTCAAAAATGTTTTTTTTTTTTTAAAGGAAATAATAAACATGTAGTAAACATAAACGCTAAATACATTTAAATATATGGAGCTTGGTTTGGATTTTAATAAATTCTTTAAAAGGCTACTTTTGCATGTGTATGATTCGCGTGATTAGCAATAATGGATAATGAACTTAGATTAGCAATTGCCTTCTTTCCTTATACGCAATTATCAATGGTTCTTTGATGTTAATCAGTGTTGATTGTATCTACGATCGCAATGCGATATCGAATGATTTATAATTCCTTTCATTTTAGTATATCTCTTTGACGTAACTATGAGTCGCATGTACATTGACGTTAAACAATAATTCACGAAAGCTCTTCGAACATCAAACGCAGACGAGGCAGAGACTCTAATAAAGCATCCTGCGGACTCGAGTATTTTGCCGTATATTGTTTCCGCATTATGAGCACGTTCGTCGATGTTTACGCGTATTCAAAAGCAAAGAACAGTCTCTTTAATCATTTCTTTTACGTTATACATATTTAATCTTCGTTTACTAAATTTATTGCTTTGTTGCTGTCATTTATCGTTATAATTGTATGCCATTTTACAGTTGCTGATAACATTTGCTATGTATATGCTGAAAAAACACTCTTTGATTACTATTATTCACAATAACATTTAGAACGATTTAAAATTTGCCGGAAGGTTTTGTGCGTTTCTTTGTTATTTTGAAAATCTTTTATTTCTTGCAACTACGGATATTTTTCTCTCTCTCTTTTTTTCTGCCCGCATAATTATTTTTCTGGTTCTAACGAGTCTACCATATCTCTATTGATCCACTACCGTGCTGAAGGGATTATTACTCATCGCCGAACCCGTCTCATCAGAGCGTGGATCGCGCATATCTTTACGCTTGCACGAGGATGCACACGCGATGCATCTCGTACATGACACAAGAAGAAGGATCCCTCGACAAACGACAACCCTGAATCGAGCCCCGAGGTCTTTTGTCTCCAAACTCGCGAAAGAGAAATGCGAGCACTGTAACATCATAGAAAAATGGGAGAAAACTGATGATAAGAAAGAAAAAAAGAATAAGAGGAAGGAGAAATAGATGGCGAAAAATCGAGACGAGACGAGACGAGAGGAAAAAGACAAAGTGTAAGAATGCGGATGTAAGGACTCAGCGGGATATCGTAAAATCGGGAAGATGTTGTCGACTGATCACGAGAGCGAGTCTCTCTTTCTGTCTTCCAGGCACGGCGGAGACAGACGCGGTACAAGCGCTTTTGGCCCGTTACCTTCAGCGTCGCCTTCAAGGCTCTCAGCTGTCGACGCCGCCGCCGCCGTCGGTCCTCTTCAGTAACAATCATCGGGCCCGCGTGCGACAGGCCACTCAGAGGGGTCCACCCAGCAACAATCTTGTTTCGCGAAATGTCAGCGACAATGATGGGGACCAACGTCTCGTCCCTGAGGATTACGACGATTATGAGGATGACCTCGAGGGCTACGAGGACAGCGAGAGGAGCAGAACCAGATTCGATCTGTTGGCGGGTAAATCGCGACTCACCTTGATAACTGCGACCGGTAGGGACAGGCTTATCGTTCTTTATGAGATATTTTAATTGGAGATCGACATTCTTCTTTTGCAACCACTGTCTCGTTTTCTTTCTCGAATAGCAAAAAAAATTTTGTTTGTATGTGATGGAATGCGGGCACGAAGAAAAAGAGAGAAAGAGAGAATGCTTTTGTACTGATATGGTCATAAATTGTGATATCGAGAGGTTGTTTCTCATAGATTTCGATCAGAGATAGGAAAATCGGAGAATGGGCAATATTCCTGCATAATTTTGCGATAAGCGGTAATAACTTTCGAAATAGGGGATAACAATGAAAAAGATATTAAAATGCTCTTTAAAACAATGTAATAATCAACAATGTAGCAATAATTTTGATTAATATTTTAACTTTGATTAAATCTTTTAATAGAGAATTCTCAATATACGATATATGCAATTTTTCTCTATATCTCTCTGAACGTAAATAGAACTAATCTAACTATATATGTATATATTCTCTAGTACATCTATATAACGATATTCTCACACAAAGCAATATTTTTATCTACCAAATTATCTACATATACGTTTGAAGACAAAATGGGGAATACTACTTTTTGAAAATGGCCTAAAGTTTGAGTGATATTAAACCAAATTACTGTATGCTATCGAATAACATTATTTTTACTAAAATTGTTTTTTGATGACATAAGCAATCAGAATTTTGAAAAAACCAATTACCATGCTATCTGCATACATATTTTCGTATAACTTTATTATTCATGCATTGTGGCAACCGCAATAAATTTTGTTGCACATGTATCGAAAAAGAAGTTTATAATTTCAAAAGAGCTTTTGTGTCTACATTTTTTGAATTGATTAAGTGGTTCGCTACTGAATATATTATATATTGCCTTTTATCATTAAAACTAAAATAAAAATCAACAAAAAATATTAAAACGCATGCTGCTTAATTTAATAATAGTAATTTATAATAATTTATTAAAAGTTACACCTTTCTCGCTTGTAAAAGACAAACATAGGAAATCGTGTGATGTTTTATGCAAACAGTAACGTAAAAAAGACACGTTAAAAATCACGCTCGCGCAGATTTTGTTTCCTCTACAGTGCAACAAAATTACCGTCGATCGGCTGTAATGCGATGACAAAGGGTTAGGGAAGCGTGCATTGACGTCACAATGCCCTGTTTCTGTTCCGAGCTTAAGTCGCATTGAACCATAGTGAATCGTTCAGAATCGAGCATACATAGAACTGCATCGATAGCACGCTCTAAATCGCACATGGTGTCATGACACGATTTTACGATCACCGACACTTGATCCGATTTTATCAATTTTTATCGTTCTAATTTAACAAATTAGCATAATTTCTATAGTTTAGTATCATAAACTCTAATATCAACTATAATTTATTGTATAGAATAATATGATAACAAAATTATATATTTTAAACGCTAAAAATCGTAACTAAGTGAGATTGCTAATTTAAAAATAAAAAAAAGACTACGTGTGTGCTGTTCTAAACTAAA
Organism: Solenopsis invicta; assembly: GCF_016802725.1. Classification (NCBI taxonomy): domain Eukaryota; kingdom Metazoa; phylum Arthropoda; class Insecta; order Hymenoptera; family Formicidae; genus Solenopsis; species Solenopsis invicta. The sequence continues at coordinate 7,876,238 of NC_052674.1, read as the reverse complement.
ATAATCGTGTTTACAATATTGAAACTAAATTCGTCGTCATCCCGTTGAAAAATAATAATGACAAATAGATGCGAAATCTATTTTCATAAATCTTTCGTGTGGAATATAAAAATATATTTTTGACATAAAAGATAACATTATTATGAAACATAATGGAACGTTTGAAAGCTCGAAACAACATTTATCCTGATATATGTCGGGAATTGTTAGGTAAAGGAACAGAGGCCTGGAAAATCCGGTTGAGAAATAAGCAATACAGAGAAAATAGTGATGAAAGTTGGGCAAGTACGTAAAATCAAACGGGATCGACATAGGATAGTTTTACGTTGTTCCTATCGGTTTTCTGTTTCAAAGCTTTGACGCGGCTTTCGCAGTCACGATGCGCGGATGGATTTTTCAATCCGAGTAATACCTGCTCTAGCGATTCGTTTCGCGCAGAATTGGGCGATAATTTAATTTCTCTTTGTTCCCAGTAAAAGTCTAGCATTTTGCACACGTCAAATAATTCCCGTGTTTCCAAAATTTCTATGACGCACCCGGTCATTTGGTATTACACAAAAGTCGGTGAAATATCAACAATAAGCAGAGATATATATATTTTTGACAATACAGAAACGTTAAACTAATGCGTGTTTCAGTAATTTGCATAAATTATATTTCGAACATTACGAAAATCAAAACATTGTATCGTATCATACGAAAATATAACCATCATGGAATATGAAACTTTACATGAAACTTTGCATTTAAGAAATAGTGTTATTCGAAGAAAATACGTTCATATGATAAAAGCATTATAGATTTTTACATAATAAATATATCTTGTATGCGCAAATTATTGCATTTATAAATGCAATGGTCATATCGAAACATTATTTAATTCTGTCTTTATTCATGAGAAAAATTACTTGATTCAATTTAATATCCTGAAAAAGAGATTTATCTTTTGTACCATTAAAACGTTTTCTTTAGTTTAAGAGCGTACATTGAGTTTCTGCAAGAGAAACTTTGTTACAGAGTCACGGAAACTTTAAAATTCAATGGAACGTATATGGTAGTAGAAAGGTTTATTCAATAGAATCAACTTTTCCGAGGAATCCCATGTTATATACGATGGCATATAATTTTATTATGATTTCGATAAAAGTAATATACTTAATTGATAAGATCAAATATAAATATTCGATATATGAATTTATTTCTACATTCTGCTTCATATATGTTTGATGTTATTTTTGTCCGTTTATCGGAAAATGTTTACAAACGAAAGCAAAATAAAGTATTTGTTATAACGGGTGTTGACAAAGAACTGCCATTTACGAATGGATCAGTTCGGAGATGTATGACATAATGGGGACACTGCACCGCGCAGAGAAAAACCAAAATTATCGACACTTTGCATTGTGTCAATATTTTTCCTCCTCGCCCACTTGTTCTTCATCCATATTTTTTTTTGCAGCGAAATGATTTCGCAAACGCAATTCCTTTTTTATCATCCGGCGATTTAACTCCACGAATTCGATATTCCATCGGCCGCGCTGTCGTGGATTTAATTGAGCACAAGGGGTTTCGATATTCGTCGAATGCAATATGCAATCGAGCGACCTATCCAATCAAATCCTCGTACGCTGTCGGCTGCACTCCAATGCGGCGACAGACTTTTGATAAGTTTTATTCCCTGTTCCTTCATTCTTGTGTTGTGATTTCTTTTCACATTGTCATGTGCTGATCTTGAATTGAACGCTAAATCGTTCAATATATTGCGTTTTGAGTTTTACACGTATATATGTATAATTTATTTAGCAGTTTAATTTTATTTTCGACGAAAAGGTTTCGCAATTATAGATTAAAAATAAAAATAAATATCATAACAATGTCAAAATTAACATTAACTATCAGAAGCTACGTGCTAAATTAGCTTCTTATATTATTTATTTAATAATAAATGCAGAACCAAATTTGAAATGGTGCAATGACAATGTTAAATATAAAATAATTGTAAAAAAATTACAATTTATATAATATGAAAAATCTCACTCGAAAGATTGTTCCATTATATTATCGCGTACATTGTTAATTTGAGAGTGTGTTTTCCAACCATTGCTTCGAATGTGCGCTCTTGATATGCTAATGCATATCGAATATCGCACATTTGTTTCCCGATACACAGAATGTCAGAAACACGAAGATCTGCTTCGAGCAATTTTCATTAATTTTTTCTCGCGAGTTATTCGCGCTATCCGACGATGCTTACGGAGAGGACACGAGAGAGAACGAGAGCAGAGACAGATCTGGCCGGGATGAAAAGAATTGTCGACGGTACTTAAGATATCACGACGACGGACCGGTTGTCTCTCAGAGAGAAAATGCATTTGCGCGCGGGCCACGCGAGCGAAGTACTTCCGAAGTCGCCGTAGAACAGCTTGACAAAGACAAATAATGCGCGGCGTTCGCAGGTGCATCCCATTCATGCAAATTTTTATGAAATTTTCATGAAGCGGGTGCGATACTACGCGCGAAGTTCAAGCGATATCAAGCAGGGATTGCCCTTGAAGTACCGATATGCTACGCTAATCCGACGCCGCTTAAGCGATTATAAGCATAGTTGCGAACGCCACCTGAAGCATTTTCGAAAACACCATTTGTCCCTGTCATAAGTTTACCGATATGCATATATACATATACATGTTTGTTGTCACGAATATCCGCATGCCTTCCACAATAATCAAGATTGACGATTCATTCGGTGTATTTCGCGGTTAAATAAAGAATGGGATATATCGCGCGATTTGAAACATTGCACTTTCAATGTAGAAAGGTGTCACAACTTTTCATTCTTTATTATTAGAGATATGACAAGCATCTTTAAATTCTCAATCTTCCAACTGGCAAGATGTGACTTGAAACTTTCCGCTGAATCGTTTGACCATTTTCTCTTTTTTATTAATTGCACAGATTTCGAAACAAAACAGATGCGATAAATCTTTTTGAAAGGAGAAAATATGCAAAGCAAAAAAAAATTGTTAAAAAATTGTTTAGAAGTATGTAGAGATACAATATACTTAACCTTTTATCAAATATTATTTAATAACTGAAGTAAGTTTCTCTTTCTCCGATTAATTTTTTTTTTTATAATATGCATTTCCTTGAATTCTTTATGGTTGAAAAATTACTTAAGTGCATCCAAGCAGCATTCAAAATAAATTATATATCCGTCTTCAGCTCGACAGAGAGAACATCTTCCAATTGCGAAAGTGAGCAATTCATCACTCCATTGTTGTGCGTGCGAACAATCTCGTCAGCAGCACTGCCAGCGTGCGCGCTTTTCACGTTGTCTGGATTTTTCCAGAAGTCCAGACAGGTCAATTCGTCGCCCATATAAAACGAGCGCGTAAGCGCTGTACTACATTTACGCGCCACGAACAAACACGCGTACGATTGCGAGAAATCGCGGTGAAATTGCGAACGTGCGCGTCCCGATATCTGACCGACGATTGTCTACCCTTGCGTTATTGTTCCACCAGCAACGTCGACACTCGACAGAAATTATCGAGTCTTTCGCGTAACGTATAGCGATCAATATCGCAATTGCGTGCTCGCTTTTGTCATATTCGCGACAGCTATCACCATGCGTTAAATTAAAGCTGTACGACGTTATATAGAAAAGTGGATTTGCGACCTTCAGCTTATAAAATATGTCTGAAGCAGTTGCAGTGTAACAATGGAGCAATTTGAGTAATTAATTTTTTGCTTCTTCTCAATCTTTAGTATTTAATACTTAAAAAGGTTTATCTTTTTAGTAAAGGGTAGATAAATAAAAAAAGAGGTGTCCTTATTAGAGAAGTACATATTGTGTGAAATTGCAAACTGGAAATCTAGGTAAATCAGGAATTTTAATAACATTTTATACATACATTGAAATAATTTCCTTTTATGCTAAATCAATATTTAATTATATTGCTAAGTACGCATCAATGAACTGGATAAAATAAATTAAAATACCTTTCAACAGAAATCTGATTTCTAAGAGTACGTATTTAATTGTACGATTAATTTAATAACGTATTATACATACATGGTTTACTTTATTTTTTTGTTAGAGGATATACAAACTTATTAATTATTGAACTGTGCATAATGCTTGTAAGTATCTGGTAAATTATACCACAAAAGCAGGAATAAAATTGTTTCTTCATTATTTACGAGAAAATTTACTTCATAAACATTTTACTTCAAATATAATTATAAAACTGTTTAGAATGGAATATCTGATAAATCAAACAGCAAAAGTAAAATTTTCTTTCTTTAATAGAGATACTATAAGTTTTCTTTTATGAGTGTTGTGTAATATTAAAATTGTGAATGAAATCAATGTTGAATAAATTTGAAAGAAAAGAGAGGGAAATTAATTTAACCGATAAAACGCGGTGGTATTTTTTCCAGTACCACAAATAACTGTTTGCGCAAAGTACGTCGTTTCAATATTCATTCTACACACACACACACACACACACACACGCGCGCGCGTACTGATTCAATATTTATTTCATATACTGTAGAGAAAATGAGACAAATATATGAGTGATGCTTTGTGGACATTTCAAAGATAATTTTGTAATTTTTATTTTAGAGATTCGCGCTTTATTTTTTTATTCAAGGAAAGATAAATAGAAAAGAAGGGGTTAACGGTCTTTTATCTTAACAACAGTGCTCTTACAGTGTAACGCTCTTGCAGTGTAATTATGCATCACTTTAATCTCTTATATCTTTTACATCGCTCCTTGTGAGTCCTTTTGATCGTAGAAAGGACGCATTAGTCATGTCATGCGTGAAAAATAACACGCGATGTGTTAACGTTAGCATAAAGATGGCCCTATAGATACTGTAACGGGAATATAAAGTGGATATTCTTGAATTCAACATGCAATTTTCTATGTACTTTGTCACTACGTTATGCTATTAAGCTGCATTATATGCAAGCTCTTTAATCTTGATTTTCGACACGTTCGCAAAATGGTTATAATCAAATATCTTCTTCCTAATATTATTTGATCATAATTAAAGAATAAATATTGATAGTCAATACAGATTCTAATTCTTCTAAAATGTAAAATTTTTTTATTAAACACAGATATATCTTATTATTGATCACGTAAAACATATTTGAGAAATCTAAAAATGGTTAAGTACGGTTCGCAGAATTCTATAACATACAGTTTACAGAGACATGACAGTTTTCGAGCTTATCTGCAGCTTGTACCAATGTTTAAACGAACTTTAATTCTGTAAACGCCGCGTATATTTCCGCCTGATAACTGTCTACTTTCCTCATTCAACATTTCTGTTTAACTTGACGATTCATAGAGTCGTGTTCATTTGTACACATCGGTTGGCTTATTTCTCGCTGGCTTTTAACACGTCATTGTGTTTACACAGTTATTAACATATTGAAAACACCTCGATATGTGTCGATAGTTTTATGTGACTCGATAAAGCACCTCGCGTAATTACTGTATTTCGTTTTATAGTGATGCATTTACATTCGATTTTGTAATGACGAGTATTTCGTACAATTTGGCGATTAAATATTTAAAACTTGGTATATTACTTCCAAATTGTTTTGTTGAGTTTATTTTTTGGTAATTATAGATCTATTTTGAAAACAACATGTATACATAGAGAGAAATGCGTCAAAATATTGGGAAACTGAAGTATAAATATGTACTAATATAAGATGTATAATATTAAATATATAGTAGTACATCGATTGAAAAGAGGAAATATATTGCATCCAAACATTCTATTATTTCAATCTCTAATTGAAAGAAATATGTTAAGAATTTTTAAATCTCGTAATTTGCACTCAAAGAAGCTTGTTTTAAAAAGTTGATAAATATATTGTTATATAATTTCATTAAAATTTTTATAAATTCGACATTTTCTGGTATTAAATATTACAAATTTTGTAAATTTGTGATTTTACAAAATCTTGACCTAAACAAACAATAGCTAAGATTTTGAGAATTTCTTTGGAATAATAAAACGTCAATATATCTTTCTGTATGACAATAAATGATTTAGAAAATAGAATTAGTCGGAGTAATATACATTTTTATATTAACAATATTATATTAACATTATTCAAATAAATTATTAATTTGTATGTCAATGATGAAAAAAAGTCGAAGCAAAATTGAATTGCATGCATTCTTTTCCAGAAGTTCAGTGATGGTAAACACGATGGTATCTTGTGTTACACGTTGCGTGTAGTAGAATAGATTTGTAATCAGACCATTTCACTTCGCAAATAGAATTTCGATTCTGCAAACATCTTCCATTCTACATTCACACTTCGATGAGCAGCCGAAGCTGCAATCAGATGGTATCGAGTTAAATTGACTTTCACTTCCACTTTATTTCTCTTCCGTGAAAATCGTATCATCTCGACATTTTTGTGATATAAATTTAATAATTAAATATGAAAAAATTAATATTGAAATTAATATTAAAAGATTGTAGTATTGTGAACCAATTTTAAAATATGAGAATTGGATGATAATTAGATGATGATTCGTCTGTTCGATGCTTCAACTAGGCAGCCGTTTGTTTCCTAACTGTAGCTATTTCAAACTTTTAATCAGTTTATACAATTTCCTGAAATAGAAGTTCGTTCGTATAAACACTAATTAATCAAGTTAGGCGGCTGCGTGGTTTTGCATGATGCGCAGTTTGTAACAGAATATGCATTTGCGTAATCGAGTAGTTGAAGACACGAGTAACGGTACAAATGTTGACGCGAATTTAGGCATTTTCGTTTCTTATATGTGAAAAAATAATATTAATAAAATAAATTTTTTTCAGTTTAATGTATTATATATCAAATTTTTTGAAATTTAAAATATAGCATGAAAAGTCAAATATCAAGAAGCGCGTCTCGCGCCAATGTAAACGCGAAGCGAGAATCTTATTTACTCGAAAAAAAACAAAAAAAAACAGGAAAGTTACTTGGATAAAAAACAAATCACTGCTTGTCTAGTTAGTTAATTATTGTTTTACTAAGGTATTTTTCAATATGAATCTCAGACAAATAGAGGCGTACGAACGATTTTGCGCGGTCTGCTTCGCGACATTGGATAATCGGAGCATCCAACTTAATTAAGCAGGCGCGGACGGGATTTACGAGCAGATCCAAGAGCGTATTAGACGATGTAACTTACAACTTGTCGCATTAACTAGCATGCCTTCAGCCACGAGTCCGATTTCGCCGTCGACAGACAGCAAAATGGAGACAAGAGAACTCGGGCCTGGTCTTAATTACGCTTCTTGCGCGAATACGCCAAGTATCTAGCGCATACACTCTCACTGGCCGTCTCCTGCACAACATAATGCGACTGTTATACAGTCTACTCGACTGAGGCGTCGTCAGGAGTGCTCGCAGACGATAATCTAGCGTGAATGTCGACACACACGTAGGGCTCGCGGGCCTCGCATTAGCATTCTGATCTCAGGCCGACCGTCCTTGCCAGAAGCCCTTTCTGCAAATTGTTTCGAGGCACACGCCGAGCAAATAATTAATGGCAACGCAATTCCACCTAGCAATTAAAATTACCTGGTTTGATTAAACTGTACCGTAAAATAAAAATTACATAAAAAACGTGCGAAAATTAATGAAAATGATCGTTGTAATGCACGGAGATTGATTACATTTTGTTCACAGTGACATATTTGATAAAGCTCTATTTTTGCACATGTGCATGTTTTTGTCTGTATTTTGTCACCTCTTTTAACAATTTTCTTTTGTCTTCATATCCCGATGAAAAATGTGCTTGTTACACTTTCTCTCTTTCCTTCTTTCTCTTTACGAACGGGAGAAACCGCTCGTACGCCTCAGTTAACGGCAGTTAAGTCGTTATTACATACTCGTCAAGGCAATGCACCGTGAGTGCTTTCAGGCGAATTCCAAGTTGGAGATCTGGCCGAGGCTGATAAGCACTTGGAGACAAAACGGGGCATTATTACGCGATCGTTTCCGGGTGCGCGACTCGAAGGCCCGCCTAAGTGCGATCAAGTCTTCGCGACCCACCGAGCGAAGATCCAGTCGGCTCGCTTTCCCATTCAGCCTGTCCGCCCTACGCGCTAGAAAGGCCAAAATTATCCTCGCTTTATGCCAGGAAGAGATGCCTGCCGGGGATACTTCGCGTCTGTCCGCCCTCATGAACCAGCCGTGGCGCTGCGGCGAAGCGTGTAATCGATTTAATACCACTACCGAAATTCGATCGATTCACCGATTTGCGAGGAATTTCGGAGTGTAAATCGGTTACGTGATTTATTGGGAATGATTTCGCGCGCCAGCGCGTTTGGTGAATTAAAATTACCCCAAAACTAGATTAGATTGCCTTAAAACGCGTGATCGTAAATCGATTACGGTAAATTACATGACCATCGTGTGAAATTAAATGTTTTATTGAGAAATTATGAAGCAAGGTTGATAATGCCATTTTTGGAAATATTGCAAATCCTATAAAGTGCTTTTGAATTGGGTATTCATTACGAAAAGATAATTAATAAACAAGGTTCGAAAATCATTTGATTATTGCAACGTAACAACTTGATTTATAAAAATCAATCGTAAAACGCTATTAGGAAGTTATTTACATTATAAACAAAATAATTGAGTAAACGTTGCAAAATGATATTTGTATGACAATCCAGAATGGTACATTTTTTTTATTCATAGAAGTATCACGCTTGTCACGATATTTTTTGTGCGGTTTGTAAATCAATTCTGACTAAACAAACAATCGATAGAGCGGCAAAAGATCAGAATTAAATTGTAGGTGCAGAACAGCGCGATGCGGTAAACCGTCATGTAATCGATTTAATTTGAAGAAAATTCCATCAATTATTTAATCAAATTACTCGATGGTTAAATCCGTTCAGTTGGCTACGCATTTTATCACGAAGAAAATTTTGTTTAAACAAATTAATTTAGTGATAAACTTTTGCGTTTTAATTGAATAAGACTCACGTACATAAATTTCTTTAAGCTCCTCTTGTGTTTACGTGACATTCATTAAAGGTCCATGAAAATACTTTAACGCTTGGAAAAATTATATACGTAATATGTGAGTTTCGCAAAAATATTTTTTTGGCATTATTATGCAAATAATATGCATACAAGCAATTAATATGCATCAATAATTAATACACTTGATTTCCGTTTTCATACGCTTAAATGGCGCATCAATATTACACAAAATAAATTTATTTAACATTATTAGAGCGTTTTAACATCAAATTTTCTATGGATGCCAAATACGTGCGAACAAGTAACATCGACAGTTTATATAAAGCGAGACTTAACTGTAACTGACTGACCATCGGTCATGATAAATCGAGAGTAAATTGAGAGAAGTGTATCGTGAAATCCAGTTTACTTTGCCAAGGCTGACTCTCTGGAGAAAGTAGCATAATATCGTCTTATTAAATGAGAAACTGCTGTTGATATTTCTCGATTTCTTGGTACGTGAATTAATAATTTGAAATTATTACCGTAGAATAATTATGATCTGTTAAGAATACTTTTCATGCATAAATATTTATAATCAGTTTTGCTTTCGCAATATACTTAACAATAACTAATAAGATTATTTTAATTAAAAAATACGCGTCAACTTTCTTGAATTTAAAAATTTGAAATTTTAGTTTTAAAATTTTTGTTTTTTTTAGTAATTTAGCGTACTTTTTGATATCATCTGAGTTACGTGAAAGAAGTAAAATAATTTGAGATAAATCATAAGCAGTTTCTGAAATAATTAGAACATATGTTGACTATATTGAATTATATAATTTAACGATGCAACAAGTATCAATTTTTGGGTTTGATAAGTGGTATAAGGCATGTGGTGTCTCTCAAAGGCGTTCACGATAGACGACAGGTAATTAGCGGGTCCAATAGCATGCGGTTTCTCTCTCGAAAATGCCGATAATGCTGAGAACACCATCGTTCCTGTGCTGGAAACGGCACGGGGATTGATCCCCGATTTTATATCATTCGAAGCGCGGTCGTTAGAAAGCCAATGCTTTGAGCGCAAGAGGGCAGCTTGCGAATGACAGGTTGGCGTTCGGACTGACAGATTACTGCTTCCTCAAACTAATCCCAAATATTATTATGCACAAATTAAGCAAATTTTTGTTAAAAATATAACACAAAAAGTGATTAAAATCATTCTATTTATGTTATCGAAGCAGAAGTAACGCTACATAAAAGTGAGGTAAATTATGAGATTGTGAAATACGTTAATGTTAACTATAAGAATGCGAGAACTAAATTGAAAAACTTGGAAAAATAAAAATGAAATTATATTGTCCTAAGAAGGAAATACTATCTTCAATTTTTATATATATTCTTGATTAATCGTATCTTTTGAAACAAGTAATACCTTTTCCCTTCTTAATAATGAAAAATTAACTCTATTAAATTAATTGCAGTGAATATCCTCAATACAGATGCAATACATGAACCAAGGAGCTCCGATTGTCGTTAATCTCGTTAAAGCTTTTAAAAGCCGGTTCTGTAAAAAATAATTGAAAATAAGTAAATTATTCATATCAAATGAATAATTCTCACGCAAGTTAATAGCATAATGTTGTCGTTCTGGCTTTTTTCGATCGTTATCGTTCTGCATCTAGCACGAATACTCTCGTGTGTGTCAACCTTGAACCTTGAAACATCTTTCAGTATTGATTTAAACGATAAAATTTTTACGATTCCGACAAAATTACTCAAGCGACTTGACCAACCTTGAACGGATAAACGTATGGAGTCTTAAATTGGGAAATAACTTTTTCTTCACTTTTACTCTTTTCTCCAATCTTATCAAGCTTGTTCATTTTAACGTCTTATTTTCAAGTATAATTTTAAAATTCACAAACATATATTTTGCAATGATTTTAATTTACTTTATACAAGATAAATTTTATTGCAAATATTTTATATTATTAATAATGTCTCTTTTTTATAGCATTTATTTATATAGCTTTAAGTTGGTTTTAATTACAAGAAAAACAGCTTTATAATGACAGACTCTATATTTTTCATAGAATAATACAAATTTTGGAAAAAACATTTTAAAGTAAGGATGAATAAAATGCAGAGGGATATAATAATTAAAGTCTCGTAAATTTCTTTCTAACCTTTAATAATCGTTAGAAATGTCACGTTTTTATACATTTACCTCATTATTGTTGTTGCCATTCAACTGCTTCAATAGCAATTATAATTTTCTTTTAACGATACTAATTAACGCACAAATGCGATGCTCGTGTTCCAAAGAACATTTATATTATTAATTTATACAATAGAATTTCAAGGCATAATAAAAAATTTTTCGTGCCTAATATGGATTCGTCCCTAAGCCGCGATCGATTAATATTAGGAGCTTAAATAAACATCGCCTTTCTAAGCGTGACCCTGGTTACGAAACAACACGCCGTGGAATCTCAACTTTCATTTTCTATGATCGTACTCCTTGCTTCACGTACAGAAGTGCCTCGCGCATGTGCTTCTGCACGTGACGCCGTGTGTGCACGCGGCTGCACGTGTGTGAGCGCGTGGTCCAGCAAGTGCATAAAGCCCGCATTGCAATGGTTGCAGCTGGCATGTAACCGAGAGCCTGTTTATGCGACAAGCTCGCATTTAAGGCTGACAATGCACCGGAGAAGTAATCTTGAATTCTTCAAGTGTAAGTTTCCTAATAAAATAAATAGCGTTTTATGCTCGCTATGTAAGTTTCTTCCTAAATTCTTTTTATACGGATGGTATTAACGTGTTACATTCGTAGCATAATTAAACTTTTGTCTGTTGAGAGTAACTTGAAATATTCTCTCTTTCATATTTCAGAAGAAATTTTCTAACGGAAATAATTCTTTATTTACTATTATTAGTGACTAAAATTTTTTTAATTAATAAGTAAATTTTTACATTAAATTTATATAGAGAAAAAAACGATAGAGAACATTTTAGTTTAAACACCACGATCTTGTATCAGTGGAAATTATTTAAAGTCAAAAGGCGCCTAATTTTTTATGTGTCGAATATATTTTAAAAATAAATGGGATGTCTGCAAAAATTTATGACGATCTAAACTAAACGAAAAGAATTCGTGTCGCGCGTTTATTCTACATTGAAGAAAAACGACATTCCTGCAGTTTTTACGTGCCACCCTCAAATTTTATTTCAGACCTTGTTGACCTGATCCTGATAACGTGACCGAGGCCTACATTCCTGCGACGTGTGTTCACTCGGCAAAACACATTGCGAAAGAATCCCGCGGGCTCTCGCACTCGTTGCGAACGATCGATCACGTACAGACATTAAAAAAAGTACTGAATAATGAAAATTAGGAGACACCAGATCATTAAAGTATTTTATTCTTTCGCAAACTTTGTTCGAGGAATTTACAGTATATATTTTTTAAATTTCTTTTGAGGGGATAATGACGTTATTAAAATTGACTTATAGAAAAGGTGATGTGGAGAGTTACGAAAGAATATGGAAGCTTATTGTTAGTATTATAAGTATTATAGTAATCTTATTGAAATGTTATTAAGAATTAATGGATGAAGTTAGAGATTCAAAGCTTACACAACTTCTTTTTAAGTCTTCAATTAGCAATGTTAATTTAAAACAAATTTTCATTACGATTACAAATTATTAATGTAAAATTACAATATAAATTAATCAATTTTAGTTTTTTACCTACTATGAATAAAATGTATTTTTAAGAAATTAGAGTGCTAATAGAGTGCTAATAAAGCACAATGTGTATACAATACATTTAAGAAAAACATTTTAATTCTATTGATTAATATATATTTGATATATATATATAATTTATTATAACAAATAATAATAAATATATATAAATATATTATACGTATATATATTGTAATACGTATTAATACGTAACAAGGCTGTCTGAATATAAACTTGATGCTATAAGCTCGCGCTTCAATTTACATGCAACTCTGACAATGCCTCTGGTTGCAACATAATCATTAGCAAGACATATAGCTTCGCATTTCGATTGTTAATATGATCTTCTTAACGCGGTAATAACTTGTAACGTTGACTCTCGTATTCACGTCACTCATTTTCGTGGCGTCTGCAATTGTTAAGTAGCTACTTTCCAATTGACATATCCAATCAGTGATTTCTTTTGCTACTGCAGCGTACATCTCGAACGATTTACCGTTATCCCCGCTGGCGTGATTTATTCCTCGAATGGTGCCCTTTTCGATCGAAAGTACAGAAATAGGATTCTCAATGGCATGGTGTCGCGCAGATGTCGTGGAATAATCTCGGTGCAAATCTCCTCTCATGAATAATTCGTCGAGACGTCGATCCTCGCGTATATTTCCTGTCAATCCTCATAGATTTCGATGATGTTATATCCGTTCGTACGCGATACGAAACGTGATCGGCGCCGATCGCATGTGTAAACGTCGCTCGGTGACGCCGTTTTTCGATCGGGGGCGATGCCCTGATTGCGGCGACGATGGGCTCCCGAAGGATGGTGAATTGCACTCTACGGATTAGAGATCGAAGCACTTGATTTACACGGTAGATTTATTGCAACTTGGAAATCTCCAGTCTAGATCGCCATCGTGAGTACGATTTAATGCAACCTTATGTCTGATAATTATTGAGATTGATAGATGGTCGTGCTGGATAATTGAATTTTCAAAGGATAGAACAGTTGTATTGAGAAAAAAAAAACTTAATAAAATTATGTAGAAAAAAATCATACATGATAAAAGTTTTAAAATTCAATTGTAAATGTTCTTTAATTTTTTTATTCAGTAAAATTACGTTTTAAAATTTGAACGTGTAACTACTAAATTGATATCTTTTGTTTAGAAAAATGTCCATCGTTGTTAATTACTGTAATCGTACTTTTTAATTCATGAGAATAAAAAACTCCGTGTATCGCGGAACGAACGAAAGGAAGTGAGTGAAAGAGAAAGAAAGAGAGAGTATCTGCGTCGAAGGAATATTTCCGTATTCCCATGAGTTTCCCTCGCAAGAAACTGCCTGCCATCTCTTTTATGACGAAGAAATTATAGCCCCGCTGTGACAAGAATTCAGTCCACTAGGATCCCTCCGCTTTCTGTCATTTCAGCCGGAAGAAGTTCGCGATGCTACCCAACGTGGCTGACAGGGATGGTGACAATGTCGCCGTTGCAGTCTTTGCAATAATAGGGTTGAAAATAACGTTGATACATTCGCGCACCGGATGACTCGCTAAAGTACACGTTTTACGGTGTTCTGCGTTAAGAGATAATACTATACTCTGGCAATTTTGTATTTAATGTTTAATTAGAGCTTATAATTGTGCGTAACAAGAAAGAATGATTCGTAGTAGAAATTATAAATGATTCAAAATAGAGTTTCTACTGAGTAGTTACAAAAAAATTAAGAAGATGTTTTCCCATATAAATTAATATTAGTTCCTTGAAAATTTTTTACTTTTTTCATTCTTATATTTTCTTCAGAAAGTGCAAAATAAATTTATCAGAGGAATTTGAAATTCGAAGGTTTACAACGCGCGTGAATTTTTATATTGTATTTTTATTCAGAATAAGAGATAAGTCACGTATCACATTGGGGATCGAGATAAATTATATGACAACGTATACGTGCTGCGATATATGCCATTTAATGCCGTCACGTCCGCTGAAAGAAACCAAAGGGTATTATCTTTGAATTTATATTTGAACGAGAAAATTTCTGATCGTTTCTTTTCAGAAGAAATTAGTTTTTTATGCATCTAATTGTACTAAAATAGATTTTTGGTTAACGTAAAACCTGTAAAAATCCAATTAAAAACGTTTTTAATTGGAAATCAGAAGAGTCCTCAAATACAATATCTGCGAGAATTTCACTCGCGTGAAGTATTTATTGAAGATCTCGAAAATAAGAGAAAGAAAGGAAATAGTTCTTCCTAGAGAGCAAAACATTCTCTGTCTGAAGACGATGTCTGTTTATACGTCATATATATTTATTTTGGGCGTACCGGCCAGACGGGTTGAGAAATTCGATTTATAATTCAGTGAAAGGAGACTCGTTCGTATCGAGAAAATGAAATTAAATCGATGAATCTTCTTCCGAAAGAATTAACTCGCAATGTCTCTTCCTCAAGTTCTGATTAATTCGTATAACTACATCTTTTTAATTATCTGCGATTGTTCACCCATTTAGTATGACGGATATAAAAAGTTGAGATAAGTTTCATAAACAAAGAACTATTTCGCGAAATTCTATAAATACATCGTCTATATTAAAATATACTCAGAAAAGAGACTACCTAAGAATTTTTTATTAGCCATTTTGTAATAAATTTTAGATGTATTGTTCAAATTCAATTTTTAATTAACATTTTTGCGACACTTAGATCTGTGATTAAATTTCTGTTAGAATTATAAGTCAAAGTGATATTAATTAAAAAAAAATTTATTATTTTGTTTTTATTATTTTATTATTTTAAATTCTCGAGAATTAATTTATTAAAAATTTTTAATTGTATAATCGTACCCGTTAAATAACTTTCAAATGTAATAATCATTATATTTTAGCTATAATTGATAAAATACATATTTATTGTCGAAGAATGCACAATATATCTCAAAACTATCGCGATGCGTAATGAAAAATTCATAAAGGATTATTGATGTTAAGCTACAAAAAGTCACATAGGAATTATCAGAATATTAGTGTTTTTAATAGTATAAATCATTGCATATGAATTATAAAAAGAATTTCGCGACTGTTCACGGTGGCAGGATTTTAATTGGCAAATTCTGGCGACCTTCGTTGGCGACACGTACCTTTCTCGAACACGCGGACTAAAATATACTGATCGAGGGTGTTCGTCTCGCGTTCGAGAGTACGAGTAACCGGTGAAGGTCGGCCAGTATGAAATCCAATTGAAAAGCGAATGTTGAGGCCTGCCGATGCTCAGTTTATCATTGTTTCTCTCGGAAGATTGACCAGCGAGATTCCGATATCCTCCTACGTTGATCGAGGTTGTCGAAAAGTAAGACGTAACTGAATTACAATCACCCCAATAGTTAATCGTTTAATCTTGTAGCTTTCTCCGTTTTTGAAGACGGCGAAATTGGAGCATGTCGTAATGCGGGTTTATGCATTAACGAATGTACACACGTGCAAATCTTTATATGATACAACACATAATTTATAAGTTAAAAGAAAAAAATAATTATTTAAAAAATGAATGATGAACGTAACGTAAAATATGTAAATAATTTTTAGTTTCTCTTATCACATACTAAAATTCACATTTATAAAAATATAATTATTGTTACTCATTTATTTTACATTTAATGTTGTAATAATTTGGTTGAAAACAATGTATGTTTATCAATCGTTAATTAAATACATTAAAACTAATAAGATAAAACGTTAATTTTTACATGCGTGTTCGTATAAATATTTTACAAAATTTAACTGTGTAACTTATATCATATTAAAGCACATTCGTTTATATTTGCATAAGTTTACTTCTGTTTGCAACTCTCTCTAGTCGACATACTCTATTAGGTATAGATACACTCGTAGATGTGCATTATGTGTATATGTATGTATATGGGAAGAGAAGGACGGCGCATCGGTGTTGATACGTGGAAAGTGGAGGAGGGTTAAACTTAGATACATTTTGCACAATGCATAATTGACGATGCACTTGGGCGCCTAGCAACGAACCCTGCTGTGTCATACAGCGTACGTCCGACAAAGCACGTTAATAATTTACAAGAGAATCTGCTTGTTGACTGAAAATGCACAGAATTTTTGTTCTTTGTTGTTTGAGTTCTGGCAACTTTCCATCAAACTGTACAAATTCTATTAAATATTCACGAAGAAAATAATAGGAAAAATATATTCTATACCTTTTATTTTGATACAGGCTTTATTTAAAATTTTTTAATATTTTTCTTGGCTTTTAATCGGTTTATAAAAAATTGTTTTGATGACGTAATATTTATATTTGCAATTTTATGAACGTTCTCCTTAATTTATTTTTTTAAAATAGTTTTGTAATTTAGCAATATTGCATCTCTAGACTTTGTTTTCGAAGCATTTTGAAAATCATAATTAGCTGTAGCTGAGCAACGTTTAATCATGCATTAATATGCAAATAAATACCTGAATAATAAATTAAGATAATAATGTAAAAATTTTTTTCCAATTAAATAGAATCAGATTTCTTTCTTTCTCTCTCTCTCGCAAAGGAGTTATTGTTGAGAACTTTACGTCCAAAATCTATCTTTACCTTTCACCGGCACAATGGGCGTCCGGCGATATCTGATCACGACCCGAATTCACGATGGCGACCCTAGCGAGATTTCATCAAACTCACGCATACCAATACGTGACCGCACTGTACACAAGGACAGGATTTATAGTAAAAGAGTACTTGGCTCCTCGATCTGCCTGACATTCTACCATATAGCCGGTGCGCCGTAACTCTTTTCCGCGATCCTCGAGAAATTCGCGAGTACACGTGGTCGAGTGACATTCTCCAGCTGGCTGCTGGAGGCCCAGCATCGTCGATCTCTCGATCTCGTACGAGCGCGCGCGCGTCAAGGACACCGATCGATCGACCGGGATTACATGAGGTCTTGTCCTCAGACGAGAAGATTCGGCGGATCGGACACGACCGTTAGAACAATTTCGCGGTGACGACATCCAAGACGACATGGCCACGAAGATACATTTACTCCTGTTGTCGCTTCTCTTCGTGGGATCGTTGTACGCCATTCCTGGCAGACTCAGCGGTATGTGGACTTGTTTTTCTCGATTGGCGTCCGGTGTTGTTACGGCTTCGAGTGGAGGGTGGAGTGGTGTGTGGTGGATATGACGTGGTGTGATCTGGTTTCGACGGCTTGTCGATGATTTTGGCGAGTGGTTCTGCGCCGTAATTGTAATCCTGGGGTTGAATAGATCCCTCCGTGATTCAACGATGAGAATTCATGTTTAGTCTGGCGCTTTTGAAATGTCTAAACGTGGGTATGGCAAAATGTATTTATGTTACGCATTCAGCGTTACGAGCTGTTGCTGTCCGATCGAGATTCATTACTGCTGTGATATGTAAAAAAATGAAGATTACGTGCCGCGAAGCTTTGCATAACTTTACATAATATTGTAACACATAATCTCCATAGTTTAAAAATTGATTTGGAAACAGAAACACGATCTTGCGTGTTTTGAATAAGATGTAATATATTCAACGGTTCATTTTTCTTTTTTTTGTCTTGTCTCGAGCAGTCTAATGCAACTCGTTTAGACTTAAATGCACACACATCTTCTCGAAACGCTCGCTCGTTTATAATAACGGTGTTACTAAATTACGTAACTCACTTACAACGATGTTGTCGTTACTGTAATGACATTATAGTCTTTATCATGTAATTACTAATGTATACCACCGAACCTTCAGCCTAATCGATGAAGCCGTGGTTACACTGTCATTACGTCTATATTTCGTCAGACTAAACTATGCTCATATCCGGTACCTCAATTAACTTTTTCTCAACTTTTTTAACTTTTTCTTCGATACTTTCACCGATTCTCTAGAACTCGTTCCTTCCGTCACTTTCGTAGCACTTTCGCTTAATCTGGAATAATTTACTTTTATCGTCAAACTTGTTTTTTTTTATCAGATATTGTACTCAAGTCGAAGATGCTAATTATATTTTTATGCATTGTATGCAACATGTGAAATTACCCATAGTGATTTTAAAGCAGAATAGCAATAGAACGCAAGATATAGGACAAACACACACATAAAAGATAAATCAACTAACTTGAACGATCTGGAATCGGTTTTTTTTTATATTTTTGTTGCAAATAAAAACTGTTAAATATTCATTGTGTGGCTTTAGATAGTGCATAACATGAATAACATTGACATTCTTTAAAGTTGTAAAATAATTTTGCAATACCTTTTAATATTCGTATTTTTTTTACAACATATAGTTATGTAGTTAAAATTTTATAAAATTTTGTGTACTCTTTTTGTTTGATTTAGAAGATCGATAAAACGAAGATTAGACTTAATTCAGTGTTGACGAAACTTGGCTAAGATATAGAGTATGGAAACGTGCACCATCATTAGATACGAGTCTCTTGATTAAATTTATTTGTGATTTCGAAAGTGTCTCTTGCCTTCATTCGAGAACTTGATTCGATTTTATCAGAGATCTTTCTGCTGACCGTGATCATAATAAGTTTACCTTGGAAGCATAGCCATTGATCAAGTATATAAGCCCCAAGGAATATTCTTTTTCTTCCAGCCTTTCTTCCAGCACGTCATAAGTCATGTAAACGTTACGCGATAGCGACGCACATATTATACGATCTTTTACCTCATCATTTACCTTTTTACTTTATTATTGATACATCATAAAATATGTCACAAATTAATTTTGCGAAATTTGCGAATTTTGGCGAGTTTTGTTGAAACTATTCGTGCCGCGCAGAAACATGCGTCCATTTTGTATGAATGTTTCCGCCACGGAATTTATGGTGCGGCAATTAAGGAGTTAGTACAATGACGTTATTCTATCGAATTTCATAATCTTACGTGCCGCTGGTTCGCTTCGCGTTACGCTCAGCCGCCAGTGGTCCGTTGCACTGCAATGCACACGATTTACTTCACGGAGCGGAAGTGCAGCACGACACGAGATACTCTCTCCGCTCGCTCTATACGAGACGTTGCACTTGTGCGGAGCTCGGTATGCCGTTCTTTCTGTCTCCCTCACCTCTATACCGCAATATTCTTCCCGCGAATGCTTCCTCTTCTACTGGCTCCCGGGCTAACGACGCATATCCTGGAGCCTTATCTCACACGAAAGGCTCGAGAGTTGCCACACGCCCCGTCACGCTTGAAAAGACTAATTTCCCAATGAGTCCGACCAAAAGTCAGTAGTAGGATGAGAATCTTATATTTCTTCATGATGTTTTTATAAGCTTGATTAAAGATATGTGTACGTTATATTTAATTTTTTCAATTAAATATTAAAATAATCATATTTGCGAGTGAAATGTAAAATAAGCGCATTACAAAACTCAGAAAGATACTTTTATAAGATACATAATATTTTATATGGATGCAGATGTATACAGATAAATCTTCTTTTAAGAATATTATTTTGTTTGCAAGGAGTTGGAATAAGATTGAATAAGAAGATTCACGTAACATTGAAAAAAACGTGGAATACGAAAGTTTGTGTGGAAATCTGTTGTAAAAGAGATTATGTACTTTGTTTTACTCTTTGTTTATAAAAAATTTGATGCTTAGTTAAAATAAACTCCTTAACTTTATCATCAAGAATTTATAAAGTTTTGTGTTGCGCTTTACAGCGTAATGAGTAGGAACATTTTTAATTATTATTAGGCAAGGAAAATTCGCCCTCTTGTTTCTTCGTGTCCCTTATAGCAATATTCGCAATTTGCTGGAACTTAAGCTAATGACTTATATATTTATGCCGGCACATTATCTTACGAAAGGTTCGCGTTCTTTATTCGAACTTCGTCACGCTTAAAGGAGTTTAATTTTTTAATGCGCAAAGTTGTCGCCATCAAAAGCAACATTCTACTTTAGTTAAAACATTATTGAAATAGCGAGAAGTCTTGAGATATCGATGCAATTACAGTTTATTTTACAGTTTTGCAGTTTATAGTCTAACTTTTCTTTTACATATGTCTTATATTTTCTCATGCACGAATAATTAAAATTCTTTATAGCTGATATTCCTTATATATCTTGTTCTTCAAAGTTTTAAAACACTTGCATGCGTAACATTGTTAATAATAATATAACTATTTGCACACATAAAAAATATTGTTAAAAGAAACTTTACAATATAAAATTAAAGCAAACTGTGTGACAGTTATTTTCTCAATAAAAAAAACTAATAATCGAGTTTACCAAATAATCCTAAGAAATAAATTCCAATGAAGCTTGTAGCTTTATTTATTGTCAGTTGCATTAACTTGCGACGCTAGGGGAGTCAGTGCCGTTGGACGTTCAAACTGAACTGAGGCTTTTTGTTTTATCCATCTCACTGGAATTCCAGCTGGTGAGAGTATTACGCGGCACTTGCACAAGTGTACGTGCTCCTGATTGCGGTTTCAAGAGGAAAGCCCGATCTTTGCTGCAATGCCGCCGAACGCATCGGTGTGCTCGGTCTGCGGTCGGCCGCGATAAAACAAAACCGAAATTAGATAACGCCGTACGATCGTATTGAACAGACCACCTGAAGTTGTCGCACCTTGTCGCTTGCAAAAATGCAAATTGTAACGAATATTAGACAGATGCAGATGCGGCAAAACTTCGACAACGTTACATATTTCGATGATATAGTTTTGTCTGATATTTTTCAATAAATCTTGAGGTTCTCTAATAACAGTAATTGAACTTGGAATATTATTTGAGTCAGCTTCTATAATTTTTTTTAAAATGCAGTTAAATGTTATAATTGATCAAAATGAAGATTTTTCTATATTTTAATTATACTAATAAAAATATTAATTTTTTTTTAAAGTATTCATAAATATAAAAATGTTTTAGATTTTACATATTTTGAATTTTTTTCTTAAAGAAGTGTCAACTTAAGAGAAATTTATTAAATCAATGTCACGAATTCTCAAGCATTTTATGTATATGTTTTTATGTATATGTATACGTTTTGATGCTAATAAGGATTGATGCATATGCAACCATTCTAGTCCGCTCATTAGCGATTGGCCATTCTCTCGTTTTTCCTAATCGAGTGGCACGGCAGCGCGTATATCAAAGCAGGTACTTCGCATCTATCATTTACTAGCAATAACGTTATTTGCTCCGGCAGATAATCTTGCGGTGATGAATCCTATAATGGGAAAATTCACCGCGGAACGCGTTATTGCGTTTACTGGATTAATTACGAAACGAACGCGCCTAAACAGCCCCGCGTTACGTCCAGCTGGCGTACTCATTATCTAATGGCGTACGTTGAATTTATCACAGTTTAATTACACCGTCAACAGTCAGCGCGCTTTGCCACCGTGAAATATGATTATACGTCTGACAATAGGATAACATAATTTGCTTCCGACCGCTTACAACAGCCGAAATATGCTCTTAATGGCGCTTCTGCAAGCATCATCCTAGTCACGTGTTATTTCATATGCACCAGAATGTAACTGCATGCGTTGATGCTAACTACATGTATCATGTAATTGTTATTTATTATATTTGTACTATTAATTTGAAAAAGAAAAATGAGAAGAAATTTCAATTTGCCTATTTATTAAATATTTATATACTTTGTTATGACACAAATTATTACATAATTAATCGGAAATATTATTTTAATTATGAATTTTGTTCCATGCAACTGAGTTTCATTCGTTTTTTTTTTCACAGAAGCAATTTAATGAATATATACATATATATGACTTAATTAACTAACAATAATGATTTAATTAATTAACAGTTATGCGTGATTACTTTAATCTCATTTGATAATCACACAAATAAGTCAAGAAGGAAAAGTCATTTTATTATAATGATTGTAATTTATGATCATAATGAGTTGGATTTTTATGTTGCTCAATGTTGTATCAGCAGATATTTATGAAATTGCCGTCGTGACCTTTTTACTCAAGATGAGCAATAAGAAGGAAAGGTTAGAACTGCGCGAGAAAGAAGTTCAAATGGAAAGAGAATGCGGTGAAGAACGTCTGCTCACGTTTCACCGCGCCTCTTTTCGATCTGCTTGCCGTCCTGCATCGATTTCACGTGGCCATCCACGTGTTCTCGTCACGTTCGGCTACCATTTCGAACACATCTCGCGATCGTCGCTGGCTATTCCAACGTAAATACATATGGATGTACGTTTTTAAAAGAAGTGTATCGCAGCGAGGACAGGACTGTCACATTATTGGCTCTTCATTGAAAAAAATTTTTTAAATAAAATTTAGCAAAAAAAGAACACCAGAAATAGTTTCCAAAATTACGAAAATTATTTTAATATTGTTCTATTATTATTCTAGCAATAATTTGTAAAACATATGTGTCGCTAAATTTCGAAAATTAATAAAGTTATAAAGAAAATTTATTTTAGAGTGTAAATGCAAATTGATATTTAAGTATAATAGTACATACAGTTAAACGAAAAATTAGTAATTTTTTCAAACTCCCATTTGTCGGCTGTTATAATGTTTGTAGATAATTTGGTTCTTCTGTTTGTTCTATTTTGTAGTTTAATTATAATTTTTTTTTAATTTTGAATCTATAAAGATGAACGCTTAAACAACCGCACATAAAGGCAGCCCTGAGCGAAATGAAACATTAAAGTCCCGTGGGACGTCGGGACGACCGTAAAATGATATCGAATTTGTGATGTAACCCGGAGAAAGATGGAGGGCGAAGTAACTGCGTCGCCGCATCGTTATCGAGAGCCGGTCGGAAATAACTTGTCTTGCAGGAATGAATTTGTGATGGATTGGATTTATATGTATATATGTTGTATATACACATATATATTTTTTTATATACATACATATATTGTATATATACATATATAAATCCAATATATTATATATAACTTAAGATTAACTGTACTTATGTACAAAACATACTACGAAAAGCATAGAGAAATGCAAGACCTAATATTCTAATATAATATAAAATATGTAATAATTCCTCTAATTCATGTTCCTTTTTAATTTTATAATTATATACTGAAAGACATTTGGTGCAAAAATATTTTCCACAATGCCCATCTTTGAAATGCACAACAATATGATACAACTTTGTCTTTTTTGCAACTCCGGAGACGCGTGTTATTCTCGCTCAACGCTTGGGGGACATTGAGATCGTTAACCGGAGGTGTAACCGAACGATGCCAAGTTGGCGATGCAATTTCTCATTGCGCCACCCACGTCACCGAGGTTACGCCGGACGTGCGGCTCCTCTTCTCGCGTCATTTATTATCGCGCCCTGTGCAAAAAGGACTCGTCGACAAAGCTCGACGGCAGCGACGAAGGTGGGTCGAGCTTTTCTACCGCGCTCCTGCTTTTTCTCCGATGGAGTTTAATTAGCCCGGCGTGGCGTCCGCAAAAGGTCAACCGCGCGCGACGAACGAACGAACACGTAAGTGCCACTTCCACGCAAACATGCCGAAGAGAAAGTTTCGATGAAGCTGATTGGCTTCATTTCTCCGTTGGCGCGGTGGTTCTCCATCGGGCGAAGTAATAAAAGGAACCGAAGTTACCTCTTTCTCCCGCTCAGGTGGCTGCATCGCCGACAACCTCCTCCCGGGACAATGTGCATTTCTCTCCCCGCCGCATTTTCCTCCACCACCCCCGTATTCGCCCGGCTTTTCTCCCGCCTCGGCCGTTGATGAAATTACGTAAACTCCATTTTCCGGGCGCGCGAGCGTCGGGACGCTCGTCCTCTCGAGAGAGGAGCTTCGTAAGGAAATATGGCGATGGGCGGGAACAGTAATAACGGAGCTCGGTATTTGGGGTGAAGTACTGGGGGAGTATCTTTCCAATGGTGGCATTTTTAAGTCGTCTAATGATGCTTTTTCTTCTTTTTCTATTTTTTATATATAGATTTATAACCGACATTTGAGTTGGTTTACGCTGAGTTCTAAAGTTTAAATCATGATCATTATTCACAAAAATTTTTGAATTTGTTGAAGATGTGCTAAAGAGTATCGTAACACGCTTGTGATTTCGAGTTTAGAAAATGTTTACAAAATATTTTCTGGTGCTATTCAATTATTTAGTCTTAATACGATCTTGTGAAAAGAAATATGTTAAAAAAGCATTTATATGACTAACTAAAAAAACAGACTTACTTTTTAAATTATCTGTTATATAGGAAAGTGGAATCGTTGAATATTAAATGTATTTTGAGTTACGTTATCGTAATTATTAATAAAAAATTGTGTTATTAAGTTCAAACGAGAACATCTTTTTCAAATTTAATTGCTTTAATAAAAGCTATTATACTTTATAAGAATATTTTGTTCTTTCGTTGTACTTGCATTTCTTCGCGGAGACTTTGCGATTATTAAATTAAATTTCTCATTTTATAATTTTTCAAACGTACAACACTCTAATTCAGACGAGAATTGAGACGAATAGTTGGATAAATACTATTTACTTCAGGTTAAATTTTGTTAACTGAATTATTTAGTAAGAATTCTCTTAATCTTATTAAAAATGAATCATAGATGACATTAGAGTGCCGTAATGTTGAATAATAATTTAATAAAAAATTATCCATTGTAAATTCTCTAAATATGATATAAAAAGAAATTTTTTATTTATCAATTCTTATCGATTATTTTTTGTTTTAACTATTAAATATAATATTAAGAATAAATAATATATGGAAAATCTACATGAGTTGTTTATAATTGTTACATAACTCTGATGTTATAGGTGTTATAAATAATATAAATATAATCAATTAACAATTTTTTTAAACTACAAATAAGAAATCGCTCACAAATAATCGTAAAAAGACAAGAGGATACTGTCGGATTTCAAAGCGAATTGCAAATTTCAAAACGGTTCACGAATAAATTCGGATTTTATTCGGCGTTGTACTAGGGGTGCGTCCGTCTCCACTGGAGGGTTTTCCGGAGGGAATTACACTTGTAAGACATAAAGAGAAAGAGAAACGCAGATTCCCTTGAATCCGAAACGTTTCCGTCTATGTCGATTGTACGCTCGACAAGGTCATGACGCGCGTCGAAGCCGCATCCGCTTTTCCGCGTCGCGATTCCGCGAGTCAATTTCAGTCGGTGGCAGCCGTTTTCCATTGCCGAAAGTGGGAACCTGCCTCTTCCATTTGCCCGAAAACGATACCCGAACCGTCGCTTTTTCTCTCTTGCCTTCTCCGCCGTTTCCAACATAGCCACGAATTCAAGGGGATTGTACCGTATCGGATCTACTTATACGACCATTTCGACGGCGTGCAATGCCAGTATGCGATCCATAATAGAACTGGGAGTCACGCGAGCACTGAAAGGACAGCCCACTTGGATAGTCTCAAAAGATATTTCTACTATCGAAGTCGATACTTTGTGTAATGCTATCCCTGGGATAAAACGTTCGCTTTTCCTACGAAAAAGTAAACTCCAATTTTGTCAAAGAATCTTTTACTAAAATATATAACGAAATAGATTATAAAACATCTCTTTTTTATTTGGTTATTATAGCGTAAACAGCAAAGATGTATGTGTGTGTGTGTGTGCATGTTATTCGCTTCTAGTCTTTCTGAACATTACATATTGCAATTTAGTTCGCATGTTACTGTGTACATATTGCCATTGCTGTGCATTGACAGCTCTGGGGTGCAGTTGCGTGTTGGTGGTCCGTAACCGCTTGCTTTGATCACCCCATCAGTATGCATTGCGCCATAACGGACATTTACGTAACGTGGCCCCCGTGATTTTGCCCACATGCGGCATGTCCGTCATCCTCGGCAAAATCTTCCTCGGCGAATACAAACATCGAACGTGACCCGCGTCGGCGGCGGCGGAGGTGACGGCGACGGCAGCGGCTGCCTTTTCGAAAGCGTGTCAAGGATACGCTGAACGAAGGTCGGTCGCTCTCGTGAAGTTTAGTCGGTCATCCGACTGGCTGATTATCAAACCGCGCGTCCTCTTAACGTCCGGTTAAAAGTGACAGTTCGATCAGAGACACCGTTAGCCTTAATAACTGAACCGTTCGCCGGGCTCGTTTTATTGTAGGCAATCATCTCTTGCCGTAACCATGTCTCATTAGGTGCTTGTCAGAGGCATACATTAAGCCTATATTACCAAATTTATTACAAAAAAATATTTTGTTACATGCTGTTTATTATCTTTTATGTCTTTCAACTTTTTATTTTTGTCGATCGCAATATTGTGTTGGTCTTA
The DNA here is from genome assembly GCF_016802725.1 of Solenopsis invicta. NCBI lineage: Eukaryota > Metazoa > Arthropoda > Insecta > Hymenoptera > Formicidae > Solenopsis > Solenopsis invicta. The sequence continues at coordinate 7,849,232 of NC_052674.1, read as the reverse complement.
TAACTTTTAATTATCGAGTATACTTTGTTGAATAAGAAGAGGCACGAAATGTTCTACTTTATAAATTTATAAAAAGACGTTTAAGTTGTTACGTATTTAAAGTTTTCTTAGTGGTTTCTATTCATGTTTAGAATTGTGCATGATGCTTGACATGTGAAGATAGAAGATAAAAGACGTGATTAAATTCGTGTACAGATAAATAATTATTGTAATTTCATTTTTTGAGAAGAAATTAATTTAACTTGATTTATGTACGATATTCTTCTAGAATGTATTTGAGATATCGCTTCCTTAATTAATGTATTCATTTATTAGTCATTTTAATACAGTTCCGGATGACTAAGTGTAGTGGAATGACCGCCGAGCGATGTTCAACAGAGCTCTGATCATTTCAGTATATTGCTACATATTGTTGCTTCAGAGGTAATGCTTGCGATAATCATTAGCTGTTAAAAATTGTATATGAACTTTTTGATCGATAGAATGCGATTGCGCACAATAAAAAATGGTTTCTTAAGTAACTGTTTTGACATTTCTGTTCCAAATCTACAGAATTATCAATGCGACAACTAGTATTCAACAAATTGCATTATTATATTTTCTTGACGATGAGCATCAAGTCTTATATAATTTTTACATTTTCAATTAGTGATATTATAGATATTTAAAAATTTACGTTTATTATTTTAAATGATATAAAGGTACAGTTTGTATCTAATACCAGTGAAATTTTATCGTTGTTTTTGTCATCAGTTTAATTATTCGTTCATTTCTAGCGCTTGTTCTTAAATTATGATTCAATGGACTTTGGAACGATTCTGTGAGCTTGTGAACGATAATTAAATTTCTCCGTACGCACGGCTCGTGTCATTTTAATTCGCGCGAGATTGTACGCGTATAAGATCGTACTCGTAAAATTCGACTTTACGATGTCGTTTCTCCTAAACGAGGTAGGCTTTAGATCATCTGTCGATAAAATTCGACATTTTAAGAGGCGAAGGATCATTTACTTTCTTGACTGTGAGCTTAAAATAATCGTAGTCGGATATTACATTCCCAGCAAGTTTCGAAAAATGATTGATTAATCTGTATTCTATCGAAGCGCTGTATCGCGTAATGAGGCACGCAAAATTGCATTCAATATTCTTCAATATTATTCTTCATAAAAGATATATTAATTATTTGACTAATATTTTCCAACATTAATATTGATTAATGATTTATTTAAAATGCTGATATAACAACACGTTTAAGTGGTTGATCGATTCTTAACAATTTTGTTGTGTGAAAATATTAAGAAATGCGTACTAATATTTTATTTATAAGTATTAAAGAGTCTCACTTGTAACCCTTCCGACAACTATTTAACGTTAATTATTTAATGGAATACAAAAGCTTGACGTACAAAACAAAATAAATTTCTCTTTTTGCGATTACAATTTACTGGATTAACGTTCCACTTTGCTAGAATTTTCGGACGCGATATTCTTTTCTATATAGAACAAGTATAACAGCACGCTTGACGTTGTACATCGCGACATGCATTAAATTCAGTAATGGCCGTTGGCGGATTTGTAAATTCGAATAACGGATTTAGTAGAATGCGTGCATTACGGAGCAAACAGTGGCAAGGACAGTGTCAGACCTAAATCCCTCGAATTTTGCAGAGTTTTTCATAGTACCGGAGAACATGCTTAATTACGCTACAATTATGCTTCCTCTCGCATTATTCACAAAACGGCTCCTATCGTTGTTACAGTGGATTACCCATTATTTTGCAAGACAGATAACATTTTCTCTTAATAGTATTTAAATTTAATTTATGCAAATTTCATAAATTGATATTAATGTCATATTGTTATTCTATTAAAAATGTTTATAAATTGATAAATTAAAAATTGATCAGTTCTTAACCAGAATTGTTACAATTAAAAACAATTACTTTTCCTTGTTATTAATCCTGCGTATACATACTGAATGTTCTAAAAAATGTATGCACTATCATCGATATCGGAAAACTCTCAAGCTATAGTATATCATACCAAAACTCGAATAATAAAAGTTGACATAGCTCGAGATCCGTTAATGGCTCCTCTAATGGAAGTAATTTATCTTTTTTCCATCTTGTAATCTGCGTGACGAGAAGCGATGTGGAACCAGAAAGTGAAACAAGAAGCAAAAGTCGGAGGTGTCTATTAAGAAGTCCGCTGAATATTAACACGACGAAATGTTTTCTGACGCCGCGGCGCGGAGATTAACGAGGCGATTATTAAAATATGCAGTACGCCGGCCTAATTAGCCCGCCGATGAAACCAAGAAGTCTACTCTTCTTATCAAGAAGTCTACTCTTCTTCAGTTTTACAAAGGTTGCGAACTTTAACACGACGCAGTTTTGCGGTATTACCTCGCTCAATTTACGCGATGAATCGAATTGACTCGAACACTGTTTTATCTTTGTTTTTCGGAGTTTTATTTTATTTTTCATAATTTTTTTTACTTTGAAAAAAGAATTTATGTAATATAAAAAAAAAAATATTTTAGAAAATTTAAAAATGTTATGATGTGCGAAAGGAGTCTCGAGATTTATACGTTAGATGTATATTACAAGAAAGATTTGTAAGATTTCTTCAATAATTAATGTGAAGTTGTTACATATTTTATTATTTTATTATTATATTATTAATCAATATAGCTCACTGATCAATTAATTATCGATTTTTCAAGAAACATTTTGCATGTACATACCATCTATCATACAGAAACAAAAAACTGTTAGTTATTTTTGTTTAAAATATCAGCCTGTCAATAACATAAACGATAAAAAAACGTAGTTGCTAATCGATCTCGCCTCGTACTGCTAACAACGTTATAACCTCGCGTTTCATGTGCAACGCATAAAATGCGAAAGGAAGAATAGCAACGGATTTTTGTTAACAACGACGAGATTAATGCGGCGGTAAAAGAGTGAACGAGAAAAAGTGACTCCCGCGCGCGGTGCGTCGCGCGTATGAAAGTGAGAAAAAAGCCACTCCCTGCTACTTATGCGAAAGTACGCTTCATTTACCGCGACAATTAACGGAGCGACGCATGCACGCACGACGCGCGTGCATGCTGTAACGAACGAGTCTCGTCGGAGAAATCCTGTCGTCGCGCCGTAAGCAGAACGGACAGAATCATCGCTGAAATTTCACATCGCGCCGCGCCACGCCGCGCCGGGCCGCGTCGGCGAGACGTGCAGCGAGATTCGCGGTTTACGCAACTGTTCGTGTAACCGTTGTAACTCGGTCTTATTGCATAGAACGTGGTAAAGAGGCAAACGCGAGATATCGCACATATCCTCCAGCGACAGGGACTTCCGTGACTCTTGTTCTCGCGTAGAACGATACCTCCCATTCTCGCACATTACGCTGTTCCAATGCAGTGCAACGACGACTCTGTTGCTGCGCGAACACAATCGTTTTCACTCATTGCTCGCTGTCGTTACAAAAATATCAGTTCGCATTTTACTTTGACCCATCTCTTCTCAGCAGTCAAGTTGCAAGACAACTTTCGAATCGGATCGCGTTAAGCTGAGTAGTGCGTGAGCCGGTGAAAGCGGCCGTTGTCATGCGAGAGACACAAAGCGTAGTTTGTATCTTCATCATTCGCGTTTGTTCGATCAAGGTTACTGTGCTCAATTAGAATGCTTAAAACTTGGTTTCCTTATGTAACACTGTAGGGATTTCGTTGTTTCATATAATTTATTCGGCTGTAAATTTATCGAAGTAGACAGCCTATTTTTTATGTTTTCATGAATCATTCCTGTGCACGTTGTTCACGAACATTATATGTTATATTTTAAAAAAGCAATACGTGTATACGTCTACTTATGTAAAAATAAAATTATTGAAATGTTACGGACTTATATTCTTTTAATTGTTGCTTCAAATTATTTCTGGTTTTAAATTATATGCATATTGTATTGGTAATATATAGATACATCTAAATTATTAAAATTGACTATCTATTGATGTAGACAGCTCTAAGCCTTTTTAACGCGATGATTATAACGAATGATTGCAACAGCACCTTGTTGCGATCATTTGTGATATCCACACATATAAGTGTCCACATTTTGCTAGAAAAGATAGCATAATTGTATCCGTGTCGCAGCATAATTACCATGCCGTTGATGATAAATTATACTTTGTCCCAATTGGCTTTCTATTTTGTACTTTTGAAAATATTTTTATCGCAGAACTCTTTGACATTTGACGACGTTGTTTCGTGTAGAGGCAAACGAGACAACCGCATAGTTATGTGCGCACACACTTACATGTGTGATCTCTTCCGTGTTGCATAATCCCAATTGCTAAAGTCCTCACTTGCAATTGCTACGTTCTCCTAATATAGTCGGAGAAACTGATTACACTACTGATTAAAAAGATACTAACGGCAGTCGGAGAAAAGGCCGTTATGAAATTTCACTTTGTGCCTTCTGTTCCTCTCTGTATAAATTACACGCGAGTTAGATTGATGCGAATAAATTCAGTTTACATTATTTAGAGCGTCTTAATATTTGCTTTTAAAATGAATATTCGTATTGTTTCAATCACGTGCAAATTTAATTCTCTAATTGCAAATTATAAAAGAAAACTGGCGGAAAATTATATGTATATTATTCGCATAAAAAATCTTTTCATTTTTGTGAAATATATTTTTGTAAATATATATTAAAAATAAAAAATAAAAAATTTATGACAATCAGATCTACATTTTCAAGGTACCTTTTTGTAATTTAATAAAAAATAATCATTTTTTTGTTCCTTTTACTATTTTTTAAAAGTTCTGTATTAATAAGTAATATTAATTAAATAAATATTATATTGCTTTACTTTTTAATTTTAGAATTCTGTTATTAAATTTAATAGTGTACTCAACTTGTATGAGTGATCCGTTAAATTTTATTGCATTGCTTGAGAGAAGTCATGGATGACGCAATACAAAACGATAAATTTCTTCTTCAAGGAGAAAAAGATTATATCATCGATATGTTTCGTGCATTATTTGTGAGAAAGACGAAGTGTTTGGAGAAATTTTTGAAGTGGGCGCACTTTAAAGAAGAATGTGCTAATAATGACTCAGAATTATAAATTCATTCATGAGTATGAAAAGAATTCGAGAAAGTGTTTACGTGTTGTGAAATATTGAATCAGAATCTTTCATTGCAACAATTTTAACTTATGAATCCGTGTCAAAATTTAGGTAAATATTAAGACAAAACTTCATTTGTTGCTATTGAGAAATTTGTTATAATGTAATGCATTATCTTTAAAAATTCTTTAAACTTTGAAATGTATAAAAGAATATGCCTGAAAATAAATTCAATTATTATTAAAAATAAATTATTATTTTGTTAATTTTGATATTTTTTACAACTAATTTTAAATTTGCGAATCTTTTCTCGAGTCGTTTGCCGCTAAATAAAACCGTTATTTATTTGCCAAGAAGATATATTCTTTCTTACAAATTTTCCTTTAAATCTTCATTTTGAACATGTAGAGATAAAATTTCTTTTGCATTAACGCAAGCTGATTAAATCGCTAAGTAAAATTGTGAGAAAAAAGTGTGCTCGTATTCTATCTTTCTTGTCATCCGTTTTGCTTAAGTATACGTATCGATATTAATAGCCTTTCCATTTTCTTTACAGACGACTGTCCAAACTGCGTAGACGAACATAGCAGCGGCTTGGCGGCTTCAAGATGGACGATGCCTTTACTGAAGCTGGGCGAGAAGAGATACTACCTGGGGATCTTCTTCAAGGTATCGCTCCTGCCAGTTACGCTGATTTATCTGACCGAACTGTCGACCCGAGCCGGGTCTCGGACTTTATCAAATTATTTCCGAGCTCGTAACTTTCCGGCTTTGCTGTCACGGACGGTTTTACGGTGCATCGAATGCCAGGGACCAGGGTAGTAAGGGTCTTTTCGGATAACAGCGACCCTGTGTTGGTTACAGCGGAGAAGCTCGCGTGATGAAAGAAAATTCAAACACATTGAAAAGAAACGGAATATTTGACACGTAAAAAAAAATTGAACGGCTTCCTAACAAAAGTGATTTTAATTTGCGCAAATTTATTGTTATGAATAATAAATAAATAAAAATTTTCTAGATATATATCAGCATTAGATGTTTTAACAAAGCTTTCTTATTAAAACATCTCATCTGGCATTTAACGCATAGTTTTTTCTTTTTTAATTACAAATGTTAAATGATATTAACAACAAACTCAGTAAGAAAGAAATAATGTATGTCTTTGTTTCAATTTAACCATACATCTACAAAATGTAAGGATTGGTTTTTTCAAGATGTATCTTTTTTATGAAATGTGTCAATTTAAAATTTAAAGTGTATCGTTCACGACGATAATTTCGCAGGTGCTGATTTCATGCGGGTCTTTCGAGAGCGACATTTCTGGTTCTGACGTGTGTAAACGCGTGTCCATTCATGCGCGAACACAATCGTATCGATTAGAGTCGCCCTTATTACGGCTTCCCGGATAGCCTAGACGCTTTTATTGACTCATGCGCTATTAACACGGATTTCGTAATTCCATCGCTGCCGCGAATCCGGCCGAAGTGGCCTCGCTAGAGATGGATGATGTAAAGGCTTTCGCGTTTAAGCGGGCTTTTCGCAACGGAAGCGCGAGAAGGGAGGAAGTGGAAAGTTCCTCCTTCTCTCGTGACCCTCTCCTTTAATCGGATCACACTGAAGACGAGCCCTCTTTGTTTCGCAAGCAAATAATGGTCGGCGCCCCATTAATCGAGACCTTGCAAAACAACTTCGTTGCCGGGCAATGACCGACTTTTCGACTGAATTTCGTGGCTCAGAATTCTTAGCGATAGAGAATGTTTGCCTCTCTCTCTTCGACGAACTTAGAACTCATAAGTCAGGAAAGAAGGCGGTTTTCGGGGTGAAAGTCAAGTTTCTAGGTAGCAAACGTACCATTTGTTCTCTTGCACCAATTAACCTGTCTGTTTGATATGCGTAGGTATTTGTGGCAAGACGTGCATCCATCATATCTTCGAAGGACTAAGATACATGTCAATCCTACTGTACATTACGGAAGGAATATTAATTGATCAATTAAAGAGATTTTGTATTCGCGTCTGATTCTAAGACGATATATATCTCCATATAATTGATTAGACATTGCATTCTAAAAGATGCTAACTATATTTCTTTCTTTTACTGTCTTTTATTTTTATAATTGGAAATAAAGTTTATTATAATGTTCATTGTAAAAGAAGAAAATGTAGCTAATGACATAAAAGCACAGAAAATTGGCTAATTAAAAAGTGATTTAACTTTCTTTTAAAATATATTAATAACTCTTATTGAATAAACGAGAACATTTAATAATTGTGAAATTTTCTGCTGTCTCTTCTTTCAATATAATCACACAATCATTATATTACTTTTACATTAGCAATGTCAATCCCAAATTTTGATTGCACTTTTTTGCCCGAAGAAGCGAACGTAACTTACAGAAAGAATATATTCTCTAATTCTCTAATTATTTTCTCTTTATTTTCTGTCGGTGTATCCCGAAACAGTATTTGGAACCAAAAAAGCCAATGCTCGCCATTGATCGTCACGTACGATTGCTGTTTCGTTTAGGGAACATAGACCGAGCTTAAGCGAGGCCATCGTGCACGAGTAACGACAAGTTCGTGCCGACGTTTCGTGGCGGCGGCGCGGCGCAGGAGAGCGCTCGCTGCGAGATTCGAGCGGAAAGGGAATGCAACGCCGTCGGGCCGCTCCGGTGCAATCGCGACGGCGCTCTATTTATTGCGCTTTATTTGCATTCCCGGCGGGTTACACTCGATTTTTCGCGTCCTTCGCGTCCCACCTTGCCCCACCGTATACCGGACGGATCGCCGAAAGAGCAATGCGAGAGCAGCGACGAAATTCAGTACCGTTGACGTTGATGGAACGAAAGACAATATTTACTATGCTCTTGAATAAATTCTTTCTGAACGGCTAAATGCGCGAGTGAAAGACATATACAATAAATGCAGATATTGGAACAACAAATAATATCTAATAATAAGATAGCTTGCTGTAAAGGAATTGTCACAGTGATAATATTATAAGATTAAATACAAAATGCATAATTCAGAGGACAAAAGTATTTTATATAATTATATGACGTCAAGATAATAAATTCTATAAAAGTTGAGATTCTTTTTTTTTAAAATAAATTTAACACATTTTTTTCGCGCGAAAATGATTTTAGAACATTTTATTTCTTAATGAGTAATTAAAAATTAATTAGCCGAAAATTTTAATTCAAATAAATGAATTAAAATTTGATTTATTTATACACGTATATTAACTCCGAGTTTAGTTCCTGTTATGTTAACATAGAGATCAGTTTGCAGTTAAAACAAATAATTTACATAAGCATTAGCTAGCCCGGTGTTAATTACGGACGATGTTAATTTAAGTAAACTTTAATTAGCATAGCGTTTAAGATCCGTAAAGATTCATTAAGTTTCACAAAACAAGCAGAATATGCAAAATTTTCGCTGAAATGCGCTAATCGCTTTTCTTAAACACTCTCTGTACGTAAAAGCAGCACGTGCAAAGATTTTAGTAGACTTATAATAAACTTTTTTCTTAAATATATCATATGAAACTTTAAAATAAAAGCTTTAACGATAATGAAGAATATTTGCATGTCACATCAAATTTGACTTAACTAACGTTACATTATTATTGCAAAATTTTGTTCAACATAATACAGCGATAACTTGTTGAATTATCAAAATATACAGAGTGTTCTGAAAGTCGCGCACTATGTACTTTGCAGAAGTGCGATGTAGTTGCCACATACACATGTTTCATAGCAGCCGCATAATCGTTCTTACGGAATTCCAAGAGGATAATCCAGTTTCTCTGTAAACGTGTATTATGCGTCCTAATTATGCAGATAAGAAACTTTGAAGTTTACGAATATAGTCGCGTAGAAGCACACGCGGACTATATTCCGTGACATTCGTAGCCTGATTTCGTTATCGCGAAGAAGAATGCATCGCATTGTTGCATAATGTGTTGCATTATCAAGGATACTGTGAATAGATGCTTAGAGATGGTACGTGTACGATGTGTGATGGCCGAGAACCAACTTTGCACTTAAATGGTCGACTAAGCGCGAATGCGACGAAATGCGAGGAAGTTTGTAACGATCGTAAAGAACTAATGCCAATGAAGCCAGCAGCGTTCGCTCTTCTGCAACGTACCGCGGTCGTAAAAATCACATAATGCCGTGCGAATGACCAAAGTTAGCCACACAGTCGATATGTTATGCAATATTGAAATACTAAAATACAAATTCGACGTATGTACGTTCGTCGAGTTTTTCTTAAACGCATAAAATATTGCGGTACACGGGTTACTGGTAAAAATATCTGTGGTATTATAAACAGCCTGAGGCAAGTTAAACAGTACTGAGTTGATAACTTTACTTGGCAAAACATAACTTGTACGTGTACATACTTTTACATACGTGACTGTTTTGAAAAGTAATGAAATCTTAAATGTATAACATTTAAAAAAGCTTGCAACTTTTTGCCTGTTACTGGAAATTTTAATTCACCAAGCGGATAAGATTTCCCTTCCCGCTTAATGATAATATTTATATTAAAAATGTTATCTTTAGAATCTTTCCCTTTACGTTCAGAATTTTTAATATAATCCAATTTATCTGAGAATAAATCTTCGCATTAAATTGTCAAATTTTATCACGATTACTTACAAATTTTATTGCACGATGCTATTATATTAATATTTGATTATAAGAAAAGTTTAATTAATTACTATACTTTTGTATAATATAATAATTATATAGTTATATTATTAATACATTAAATAATAGATTTCATTAATAATATGTTAGTGATATTCTAAACGGGTTCTCGAATACGATCTGCCAAATACGGTTTCGAAATCGATACCAGAATGGTGATTATGTAACTTTAGTGTGAATATTAATGTATCTCTATAATCTGTATACTGTTAATTATTAATATCGGCTAATATACTGTAATCAACGATGATTATGTTCTATGTGAATATTAAGGTCAGCTTATCTCTCCCATGATTTGATCACGTAATTTACCAATAGTTCAAACGTTTCTCTTTACCATAATTATTGTCGTAATGTTTAACATAATGCTTTAGGCCATTATATTTCTCTCTCATGATATTCTCTTGTACATGCATAATTGCTGTGTGTGACAATTTGATTTATCATTTAGTATCATTAATAATTATCAATTATTTACAATATTAGATATTTTATCCTAGTAAATATGTAACGTAGATCAATATTTGTCGAAGACAACAAATTATAATAATTTTTAACGGTAGAAATATCGAACGGTCATTATTGACCGTTTCTATTTTTTTGGGAATAATATTATATTTCTTGTGTAAAAAGTATTCTTAAAAAAGAATTCTTTGATTTTTCAATAACATCTTTTTTAATAATATCTAATTGATAAAATGTTTGGTTTTTAATCACATTCTTTCTTTTTATAGTAATTTATTTATTTGCTTCTTTTGACGAGTAAACAACATCTAGCACTTGTAGAGTTAATTTAATGTATGTACATCTTTCGCACGTCCTTTATGCAAACGCATCTTGTGTGATGGTGTTTCGATTTTGATTTCACCGAAAGGAAAATGTTAGAGTAAAAAATTACCATCCCTTTTTTCTACCGCAGGCAAACTGGTACAGAGCCTCGCAATACTGTCGTTATCACGGGATGCATCTGGCAAGTATAGCCTCGCAAGAGGAGAACGATAGACTTGAGAAGCATATCAAGGACTTTGGTCTCGGTCACGAGCATTTTTGGACCTCTGGCACCGACCAGGCCGAGGAGGGTACCTTTTTCTGGATGGCTAATGGTAGGCCGATCACGTTCGAGAATTGGAATGTCGGCGAGCCAAATAATTTCCGGTAAGCGTGCCTTACAATCCCAAACAATTTACATTCCTTCTGATTTCGCGGGAATTCTATTTATCCTACCATTGCGATACGATGGACATAAATCGGTTATTGAGCTTATTTCCGGTGAAAGGTGTTGGTTCGTACTTATGTGCTTTTTAATAAAGAAAGAAACTCAATTTCAATAATTTTGAAGAAAATTTAATATTTAATATTGAAATGTTTTTAATATATGTAATTATTATATATTTAATAAAATTATATGTCCTTTGACAACACGTTTGAAAACAATTATAATTTAAACGCGTGCGCGTGTAATTATAAGTTATTAAATTTTTAACATATAAACTTTGATATATTTTATTATATAAAAAGATATTAATAATTATTTTCTAAAAAAAATATGTAGCAAGAAAATAATTCAATCAATTCTTATAATATATGCTAATGTGTACATTTAAAATTATTAAAAAAAACTATGACGCTTTTATGTCAATTTTTATTTTTAGCCGATTCTCTGAATATGTTATTAAATAATTCACTTTCTCACAAATTTTTGTTTTAATAAAAATAATGTAAATTCTATCTAATATCTTTATTTTTATTTCAGATACGAAAACGGCGAAGAGGAGCATTGCCTGGAGCTGTGGAATCGAGATGGCAAAGGGCTTAAATGGAACGACAGTCCCTGCAGCTTCGAGACTTTCTTCGTCTGTGAAGTGCAGTGATCAATTTGCGAGAAAGAGCGGAGGGAGGGACAAAACGCGCGAGAATATTCGTGCGCAAATCATGTACCGGTTTTCACCGTATCCTCAAGGTGATTCTCGAGGAAACTGCGTGTGACGTTCTCATCGGCCGTCCGTTCGTTTCAGTGAACTTAGCAAGGTAGAGAGAGATTTGACGTGACATGTGCGCTCGGACTGAAAACGACATGTGATTAGCCAGTCGCTACCGTTGTCACGTTTCGCATGTCCAAAATTCACGAGTGTGTGCGCAAAACGACACCCAGTTCAGTCAGTTCTTTTCGTAAAAGAATCACCACGCGACAAGTCGAGTGTTGGATAAATTCGCAGTGTCAAACAATAAAAACAACCACTTTACGCAGAGGCAGCCTTTAGCAGAGTGCTATTAGTTTGCAATGTACATTTAGAACATTACGTATTTAAAAAGTCTTGCTCTAAATTTAAAAGCCAATAAACAATTAATATTTTTATTTAAAATAAAGGAGACACAAGCTATAAAAATTTTTTACATGTTTATATTTTAAGTAAATATATAGATTTTTTATACATATAAATCTTTAGATTTATATAACCATCGGAATTTTACTTATTTTATTTTTCTTAAAATCTAATTTTACCTCTGCTTATTAAAATTACAAATCACTGCGTGAAATCTTGCAAATCGACGCGCGAAATTTTTATTTACACGTGATTAAAAGATCGATTGGCTAATGTTGTATTTTGTAATGTTACATGTATCGTTATTTTTTTCTGAATTACAAATAAAATATTATAAAAAAGCCAGCGTTAATATATATTGTTACAAATTATTTTTGTTTCAGTTAATTCATTATCAGATTACTATTAAATGATACATCTATGCCATATGATTGCCTATCGATTTTTTGATTATGACGAATTTGAAAGTTTCTAACGCATGGTGATAATATATCTTGATTAAGTAATTCTCTAATGCAACTTAGATTAATATACGTATTATATAGAAATTTAAACATTCGTAATTGTTTAGACAGATTAATCAATATATGCAAGAAATTATTTTTATCCCGTATATATGTATTCTTGCAGGGATTTTTATTATGAAATCAAATGGACGATTATTTAACGGAACGATTGAATCGATTTGTTTTACATACGATAATTAAGTCAAATATTTTTTTCGACATTTACTAATTTCACGAGTGTGTGTTCTAAATTCCACAATACTTTAGTTTTTTTTTTATCTTAACACATTACGACACCGTACGTAATAAACATGTATATATATACATATGTAAACTGTATATATTTACGCCGCACATTAGATAGTGACTTGTTACAAGTAATATTACTAGTAATATGAATAAACCAAAAGACTCTCTCGTAATGCTATAATGTTTAGTATTAAGGAGTGCAGTCGTTCAGTTACTTACTATGACATTGTCAAATTCCTCAAAACGCTTTACTAGACATCGTAATTATTACTGATTTGATAATTTTAATTATACTCAAAGATAATAAAATAATAAATTTTATGATAATCGAATATGCTCTTTCAATTATGTTAATAATTTTTCGTGTTATTATAATTTTCAGATCAAATAAAAAATTTTGTATCTAGTCGTAAATTTATAAAGACTAGAAAATTCCTGATATCGTAAATATATAAATTTGAAATTTTTATTTCATGACTCGAATTGTGAACTTTCTAAATTTTTGAATATTTAAAATCATAGAATTGTTATTATATCTACAGTTTAAGTTTTCTAGTGTAATTTAGAAAAGAAATTTCAAATTCTGTAATACAAAATTTATTCTTTAGAATTTTTTTTAGCATTGTACACGATCTCTAATTTTCCTTTTATAATTGGAATGATTGGAAACGCATACGTGGATGAATAAAAATATGACTTTTTCGACATCACAACGATCGTGATCTGCGTTAATTAGGTAGCAATATAAATGAGCATCGTGATAGATCTCGTTTGAACAATAGTTAGCCTTCAAGGTAAATTAAACGAGGTTTCGTCGTTGTGCTTTATGTATTCTATGTATTCGCCGTCAGAAATGACAAAGAACAGCGTTGTACATGGCATTATTTAGTACTAAATAAAATCAAAATTATTTACCGATATATAATCTTCTGTCACTTGTTTTCTATTACGTGTTTAAGCGTTTTATCTATTCTTTATTTTTGTGTTTATTAACATATATTTTGTGTTTATTAACATACTGTTTTAGTAGATGCAATTATTAAAAACTGTTTCGATTACCTTTTACCAATACATACACACATATACATTTACACGCATTTACAAAATTAAATTTAATTTATGAAATTTGGCGCTGGATCGTGTATTATGCGTTTCGTTAATTAATTAATTCTTTTATTACATTTTCTGATAAATTCAGCGCTAAATATTACTGTTGCATTTCCGGAATTACGACAGCAGAATATTGGTATTTGTGAATTATTTATATTAAAAGAGAGAATTGGAAAATATAATAAAAAATTTATTATTAGGTAACATATTATGTACATTAAATTAAAACGGATACATATTTTAATCATTTTAATAATTATGGACACAATCTAATTACTATACAAATTTTTTCAACATTTAAAATTCTGTTTAACTTTTGTATTTTATTAATAATAAAAATTTTTGTACTTTTTAATTTATTAAATGCATTTTGTACTTTGAAATTTATTAAATGCATTTTATAAAAAAATATTTATAAATAACTTTGTTATTTTTTTAGTTTTCTCTTTTGAGATTGAAAATCTATTGGATTTTATTATAAAAAAAAATATAAAATAAGAGAACTTTTATAATGCATATAACATCTTATTTTGTACAAGTCAACACATCAATGTAAAATAACAAAATTTTATACTTTATTATATCGCAATATGTGTATTTTAGATTAATTTTTTTTACTGAAAATCAGTTTTATAATAGAAAAAATGTATGCATTATGTTAATTAAGGAGAGAATCAGAGTTGTTTTAATGGAAATTACAGAGTGATGTTCTATCCCCGTGCAATCTTTCCGGCCGACACGGAGTAGCGTTTCCAACAGAGGCCCATTGCCACCTGGGTTTTCTACCTCCTTGTCTAGATTGACAGAACCAATTAGCAGTTCTGTCGATTTTTTGCTGCCCTCTGGGAAACAATAGTATTCTCGAGAGAAAGGGAATGATTTGAAGGGAGAAAAATAGAAATGGTTGAAAGGGTTGAGTTTGGAGAACACGTATGTACAGGATCGATAATGAGATCCACGTAGATATTTATATTTATGAAACATTGTCATGATCGATAAAAATAAATATTGAATTCTGTCTATAATTTTTTGCTTTAAAGTTACATTACTCGGCATTTTTCATTATATACTTTATGATTATGTATATATGCTGTATACAAAAGTGCAACGTTCTGTTTACAAAAATATAAAATAGTAAAACAAATTGAAAAAAAACTTGTATCTGTAATCATTTTTAATTTTGTAATTATTGCAAAGTGGGTTTCTTATTATCTTTTTTCTTTTTAATTATTTTATAGAAATTGCAATTTTTTTGCATTTTAATGGTCTTATCCGCACTAGTCAAGTGAATTCGTCGGTTAATCATTTTTATTTCGACTTTTGTTTGACCGTTTTGTGCAGATACATATATACGATAAAATAAATAAAAAGGTAAGAGGCGCGCCAGTTTAGAGATACATTTAGATACGTTTTATTTGCGCCGCTGGCCCGTCCACTATAACAAGCAATTTATGCCATGGCACTTTATTTAGTCGACAATAAATGCAGATTCACAGGAAAAGCAACGGGTTTCCGTGGGGGGCCATAAACACTGTGCAACGACGCATTCAATGCAACACCGGGGTCGCTCTCATTCTTTATGACGCAGATCTGTCGTAATGCGATACACGTAAAATCTTTAACATGCGACTAGTGCATCCAGGTTTTAAGATATTTATCAGGTGACCATTGCGTGATTCTTTCGCAATTTCATTTATGTTGCTACACCTTTGAGAAAAAATTGTGTTAACATTATCTCTAAATCTGACGTAAATTACAAAGCAATCTAGATTTATGAGATTAAATTATTCTGACATTTATTCGTAAATCTGCTGTTGTGCAAATTGTGTTGTTGTAAGAGAACATCATTAAGCGAACATTAAAGGCTTATAAATAATATACGATAGCACGTGATGTTGTTTCCAATAAAATATTGTTGTTTTGTATATTATTGATTTTGATTCTTTACAAGATGTTATCATTCTCTTTTATCTCCTCTTTCTCCTCTCACTTGATTAATTTAATAGTGGAAACAATTCAAATAATACAAATCATATAAATATGTGTCAACAACTATAATTAAAACTAAAATTTAAAGTACATTAAAATGTGTCATACGCATTACGAAAATAATTCTAAATAAAATTAAAGGTGTACTTAATGTATTAAAAGATTCCAATATTTACAAGTGTTAAATTACTATATGTATATCAAAATAATTAATAATTTATTGTGTATAAGATCAGAAAGATATAATTATACATGTCAAACTTCATTGTTGTTAAATGTAATATATTTAATACAAATAATTTTTTATCTTACATTATGTTGACTTTATATTAATATTTTTTTATTAATGTGTAATGTTATTTATAATAATTTAATCATATGCAAATTAATAAATATTTTATATTTATATAGTTATCATCGTATTATTGTTTTCAATATTTGTCTTTATCATTATCAGTAGCAGAAATTGTAGATATATGCTTTCTTGATTCATCAGTCGTCGATAAAAGAATGTTGAAGTTTGCAATGCTTCATTCATTATCATTCATTAATAATTATCCTGTATATTTTAGCGTCATAAGAAAAAGACTGGTATGACCGTTTACAGGTTCCTTTCTGCTTGCTCTAAAAAAGTTTAAATATATAATATGTATAGATGATAAATTTTTATAAAAATGAAACTATTTCATTAATAATTTGTGCTTGGAAAAGATAAATAGAAACTCAATGTGCATGTAACGTAATCAGTTTTTGCAGTATTAATTACTGCGGACACTGCTATAATGTGAATTATATGTGTGTTTTACAGATCGATGTTGAAAATTCCGCTGCTGCGCATCGTCTGTCGGTGATTGTCAAATTACTTTTAATCTGGGCATCCTCCTTTAAATAACTGATAAAAATATTTTTAATTATAAAATTTCAAATATATAGTCTATAAGATATAAAAATCTATATTTATATACAATAAATATATAATATTCCATTTAATTACTATTTTATCAGCAATCGTTATTGCTAAAATTTTGCAAAATCAATAAACACAACGTTGCAAACTTTAATATTCCTTTATCGACGATTGATGAATCAAGAAAGCACATATCTACAATTTCTGCTACTGATAATGATAAAGACAAATATTGAAAACGATAATACGATAATAACGGTAAATATAAAATATTTATTAATTTGCATATGATTAAATTATTATAAATAACATTACACATCAATAAAGAATATTATTATAAAATCAACATAATGTAAGATACAAAATTGTTTGTATTAAATATATTACATTTAACAGTATTAAAGTTTGACATGTATAAATATATTTTTCTATATATTTTATACACAATAAATTATTAATTATTTTGATATGCATATAGTAATTTTACACTTGTAAATATTGGAATCTTTTAATACATTAAGTACACCTTTCATTTTGTTTAGAATTATTTTCGTAAAGCGTGTATGACACATTTTAATGTATTTTGAATTCTAGTTTTAGTTATAGTTGTTGACACATATTCATACAATTTGTATTATTTGAATTATTTTCACTATTAAATTAATCAAGTAAGAGGAGAAAGAGGAGATAAAAGAGAATAGTAACATCTCATAAAGAACCAGAATCAGTAATATACAAAACAACAATGTTTTATTGGAAACAACATACAATCACGTGCCACCGTATGTTCTTTATAAGCCCTTAATGTTCGCGCGTTCTGCCAAGACGTGCACGTTACAAACAAATACAATTGCTCGAAGTTCGCGGAGCAACCCCGTTCGTCCCGTTCGAGCTTCACCCTCGCCCGTTTACTCTCGTCGCGAAAACTCACAAACGCCGTCGTTCTATACGGACAAGAGTTTCACTTTTCGATATCGATGGGTCCTTTTGCTTATGCTCCCTCTTGGGCTAGAAATATGAGTACAATATCCTAGACTCCAAGAGAGATAGACGGAAGAGTTGGAAAAAGAGGGAGCAGGGATCATTATTATTGCCGCAAGGGTCCCGAACGCGAGGTTCTATTTCCAAGCCGCACTTGCTATAAAGGGCTTCCCTAAAGGGCTAATCCTAAAGGATTTTCGGTTTGCTAATCCTAGTCCTCGACGATGAGAGACGGAAAGCGAGGACAAGAGGATTTATCGTGCGGAGGAGACCTCCCTTTATGTACAAGTACACCGACGAGTATGATATACAACACACGAGTTCTTATTCCTTTGGTATGCACATACTCATATGATACTTCTAATTGTGATGTCACAGCAATCTTTTCGGTTGGCACAAAACGGCGCGTCCCTTTACGCTCGGGTACGACGCCTTTGGTGATTTCATATCTAATCTAGGGTTAGAACTTTTTCCGTGATACTGCGCTCTGAGGTCATAGCCGTAACTATTTCGATGCAATGATCGAATAATATATTGCGGAGCAATATAAATAATTGAATTTTTCGTTGATTCGCGCGAGTACACTCTTTAAGTATATATAGACAGAAATATCTTCAATTCACTTATAATTTAATTCCTACAAAAATATAATTAAATCAGATTTAAGACAACCTTTGATTAAGAGACAACAAAATTAAAATATACTTTAATTGCTTATGTAATTTGATTATTTCTGAAACAAAATATTTTTTGACCATAAGTCATTAAAAACTGGCGTTTTTCATTCGTTGTATTGATCCTCACGTAATGCAACGTTCAAAATTTTTCATGAAAAATATTAGAAAGTATAACATTATGTATATTAGTATGACTCTTATATAATCTATATATAAAAAATTTGATAAGATATCAATTTTTTGTGAGATTTACTAATTGCTACAGAAAATGTCTCATGCATGATTTCTCTTTGATAATAATTATATATTAATGTTTCAGAAATTTTGATCAAAGAATTAGTTGATCTAAATGACTGATATGATTTTATCGCGTATAAATTTCTAAGAATTATAAACTTTTGTTTAAACATAAAATTTTGTTAAATAATTTATCTCGCAGATCGTGATCGAAAGAGTTTCGGCTAGTAATAGAAAGTTTAAAGGCGAGGAATTTGAGTTCGACAGAGCTCATGAAAGGAAATCGTTCGTCATCTACTTTCGGTTCGAAAAAATTCAGTGTACGTCTAATAGTTATAAGTATGAGGAGTTCGCAGCGACTATCATACTGGAAATTATTAAGGCCGCTATTTTGTGTGTGCGCACAGTAATTTTTTTCGGGGTTTCGCAATCTCTCTGACGAATCGTTGTGATAGGTTTCATGTTATTACATCGTTTTTTGTTACCTATACTGTAACTGAGTTTCGTAATAATTTGAATTGCACAAGTGAAAGATGATTAATTCTTCATCGGCGTCAGTTATGTGAATGAGAAATGCCCATATCACAAAAAAATTTTTGCCAATTGAAAATTTGTACAATATGCTGTAATTACCGTTCAAATGTGACTCAATTTAAATTTCTGTGTTCCGATATCGCAATAACATGAGCTTAAATTGCAATAGCAATAACATTGCACCACAATAAAGAATAGTTTTAGAACTATTCACATTATAAAAAAAAAAATACAATATATAATTCAAGTGATAGGAACTTTGTATAAATTACAAAATTGAAGTTTATAAGTAAAACTTTGGATATCAAATAATATCGCAAACTTCTCTACGCTGTCGTGCAAAGTTACTTTTGCTAGTGCAATCTAATTATCGCTTATAGCACTCTCATACTCTCGTTGAGTCTTTCATTCGCATAAGACCGCATCTCGTAGGAGAAAACTTTTGCGCAGGGGTGTTATTCGCTACACTCTTATTTTCGATTATAAAATCTACGAGATAAAGTAAAAAGGAAACGTTTGATAAATGCAGATTGATTCGTATTATCTTGTAGTTCAATTTTTTTTTTCGCAATTCATACGCTGCATCGCTGTGTCACCTCGCCGTAGATAAAAACCAGCTCAAAGTTAGGCAGTGTCTGGAGAACATTGCTCCACGATCATTGGTGACTGCTTTAACATCACATTCGATATAAAGGCCCACAATATGTATATATTCACATATAAAATTAATCAATTAAATCGCATTGTCCGCAGCGTTTACAGCTTCAATGGACGCTCAAGTTTAACTGCGCCCTGAGCGATATTGAAAAAAGCGACAGGGAACATGTGTTACAATTCCTCCGCGCAGGATTAATTTTCGCATTTACATCAATTCTTACGTGTTCCATTACCGTTTAATAACGATTAATTAATTAATAAATCAAATTGTATTACTTCATCCTATTAATCTTATTAGCTAATTAAGTTAATGGGTCGCTAATCGTTGCGCCGACATAAATAACCGTGTCGCCTGATAGCGCATGTGAATCCATTGTTTAAGAGGACTATTGTCGACGTAAACATATCCGAGAAGCTTTCTCTTCGCGATATGACGAATAGTTCGCAAGTTCGAGCGATACCGCGGTAGATTGCGAGTGCGCACACTGTACGACGGGAAATGACCGAAATGCAGGGGCACTTTGCATTTATGGAAAACGGTCGCTCGAGTAGATTAACATAATCTGGAAGTGCAAGCTTACGAATGCACACGCACGCTGTCGGGGTGGGAGATGGAGGAGTGGAGGGAATTTGTAACAACTTTAATACAGACAAGGAATGTACGAAAAAGCGAAGAGGAACCGCACGTGTGGAAAATTCTCGCCCGGGCAATCGCGTGAATGTACTCTGAAATCAACAAGGATCAAAAATCCTTGTCATAAAGGATTTACACTCCATTCAGACTCGTAAGAGGATTGGATTCATTCCACATGTTCACACGGGAGCTTTCGGCGTAGGAGTGAAAGCCTGCGTGTGAAAAAGATTTCATGTATACAAGGATCTTAACGTTAAAAGTTTAACTGGAATCATACGGCATATGTAATAGCTTGGAGCTGGCAGTACATAATCAGCTTTGGAGTATTCAATTCAAACATCTCATATTATGTTTGCAATTTTTATTAAGCACCTCGAACATTTTATGTTTGTGCTTTACCCGTTTTCTGTATGTATGTTTTTTTAAGAAATTAATACTACATTTTCATTAATATATAAAGTACAGAAATTTATTATAAAATTATTATAAATTTTATTTATATGTGTGTGAATCTTACGTAAAATTAAAGTGATCAAAAATATTATACATGAGTAGAATGACTCAATAAAATGATTTTAATATTACGTATAATGAGACTTTACGAGAAACAAATAATTTTCCAGAGAAATTTAAATTACTTATTCTTCTTTTACTTCTTACATGTTCAATGCACTTACAAATATATCTAAACATGCAAGATCGTCAATTACGCGAATGTTCGAGCGCATAAAAATTCGAGCGATCCTGCCGGCTCCATTATTATCATAATATATTCAAATACGCCATGCCAATATTCTCTGGGGATAATTATTTCGCACTTGACTTAACAACGTAACATTTCCCTTTATCTTTAACAACAACAATAACAACATGTTTTTTTTTTTTTTTTTGATAGCAATGTATTTCTTAAAATATTCCGCGGATGACGAGGATTTGTATTCCAAATCATCCGTGTGCGTATATCGCACAATTAGTACGGATAGTTAATGATTTTACAAGAACGGATTAAGCGGAATTGATCATGAGCATTTCGAAGTCTTTTGTAGGCCTTCCTATGAAATATGCTCTGATTTTTATTTCTTCCGCATTATGACTTAACGTGCATTGCAAGTTTGGAAAGTATAATTTTTTAAAAAATTAGCAAAACTAAATATAAGCTTAATAATATTTTTACTCATTATTACAAATTTTATTATTAAAAAATATATATTTGTGGATTTACAATTAATGTAAATTAAATATATGTTTCTTTAAAATTAATGCGTAATAATGTACTAAACATTCGAAATAAGCGTTTAGTATAAAAAAATTTCTGTAACTTACAATCAGAGAATTTTATAATTTTAATAATTAATTTATGTTTCCATTCTCAAATCAATATGTTTGAATTGTCATATAAAGTTTTATTAATATAATAAAAAGCTACAAAATTTTGTTCAACATTGATATTGAAAATTAAAGAAATATTATCTCAGAATTATTTCTTGATACTTCTCATTTAAAAATTGATTAAATGGATTTAAATTAAACATATTTGCTTTATCATAATGTCCTATTTATATTATAATTATATAATTTTAATTTAATACAAAAAATCAGTTTCAGTTTTCTTACAATAAATGTTTTTTTGGAATATTTTTAATACATTATTATGCTTAAAGAACTTATCTTGCGCACAACATTGCGATAGAATTTTATGTTTCACTATTTAATAAAGGACATATTAACCTGCAATGCATTTTAAAGCTGATACGAGTCAATGCAATTATATACAGTGATATATGTCTTAAAACTTTAATCTTAATTCTCGAATCCTATGCGCACGTGAAACTCGAAATCGTTCGAGGGGTTTTATTCGTTATTTCGAGTAATCATCATCCGTTGCGGATTGTCAGGACGTTACATCGAAGCCGTTGTAACGATATTCTGTCTTTCTTCAAAAATATTAAAGACTTATTCCGTCTACAAAAATCTATAAAATGTACGTACAGTTATGAAAAGTAGATAAAACATACAGGAATATTGAATTGCTATCAACTGATCGTTTTTCTGCAAATTCGACATAAATTACAATTTTAAGCATCGCGCGTTTTAATATAGATATAAACGATTTCATATGGATGTAATCATATACAAATTTTTTGCTTGTGATTTTTTTGATTCACTGCATTATTGCGTTGCTTTATTGATTATGTTTATTTGCTTGATATTCTTTTTTATTTCTCAATTTCTCTTAAATAACGTATCCTGACACTCCGCGATACGCGCGCATTGTGGCTCGATTTTTATCTCATATTTGTATATATTACTTCATGTTTTTGAGCATATTACGTCTTGAAATTCTTTTTTTTTAGAATATTTCATTGTTGTGTGTATGTGACCATATTAAATATATATTATACAATATATGTTATACTATATTCTTTTTATAATTAAACGGACTCATTCACACTAAATTTATTCGACATACAGGCTTGGATATCATTAAGTAATTCGTATGGTACACATTGACATTTTTTCCATTAAGATATCGATTAGGTTTCTAGTTCTTTAGATTTTTTTGCATATTGTTCGTATCGACGTACCTTATGACACTTACTTGGAAATTGGCACAAGTTCGTACAAAGTTGAATGTGTCCTTTTTTAAAAGATTTAGGAATTTCATAACTATCTATTGCATTGTTGGTGCCTGAATAAATGTGTGCCTTTTCCTCCGTGACCTTGGTTCCAGCTATCAGCTTCAAAATTTCAAACTAATTGAAATTTTTCCAATCGTTTTTCTTGCACTCTTTTATTCTTTTCGGCGATTCTTTTAAATAATTATGTATCAAAATAGATAGAAAATAATAAATAACAGACATAGAATGAGAAGGATTTTAAATAAAATAATTTATTGGTTTTTATATTAAAAAAGAAAAATACCTGTATAAATACTCAAAAATAAAATAAGTCTTTTTAATAATAACAAGACTAATAAATAATATATTAAAGAGTAAAATTACAACCAGAACATAGTATAAAAATTAGACTAAAAATCGATATTAAGGTATAAATTTATGTCTTTTTGAGAAAAACAAATTAAAATTGTTCTCTCTAAAAAATACTCTTCAAAGTAAATAAATAAAGTATTAAAGATATATCAAAGAGAAATGCAGAGTTAATGAAAAATTAAGATTAACGAAAATGTAAAATGGTCGTGGACAATGTGATACCCTAATGCTTTTGCTTTTATAAAAATTTCATTAATAAATACCCGCATAGAAATTTTCTGTTACTACTTTGTAATTATAAAAATATATGAATATCTAATTAAAAAATTACATATTTAATGGAAACTAATTATCTTAGTGAGATAGTTGCATTTCATTAAGGTATTCAAAACAATTTAAAGTTTTACTTTATTTTTATCGAATTACTAAGATTTAACTCATTTTAGAATGCCTAATAGATAATCTAGTGCATTACAAACCGTGTCCAGACGATTTTAGGCACAGGTTGAAATTTTAAAACGAATCCTTGCATGTGTGCACACAATTTCGATATCGTTGACATGACTTCGATCATGTTGTTATAAATAAATCCCTTGCAGATAGAAATCTGATCCAATTATCGAGCATTCGTCCGAGCATCATGAAGATTCGGCAACTTTTCGAAACATTTCTCTCGCAACGATCACTGTTGCGTGAGCGTAGCTGCCATGCAAATGCATTCCTTCCGATATTTCAAAGGACACAAAGGATGCATCTCTCGGTAGCATAACGCAAGTGTCAACAACAAATGCACTTCTTTGAGTTATAAAATATCCTCGACTGGTGTCTTCTTGGTCGCTGGTTGATCGATCATTGACATAGGCACTGACGACGTTCTTCCTCTCGTCGTTTCATCGCGCGCGCGACGACAGTTTCCGAGGATCGATATCAGCGGATTAGTGTCTTCGTCCGAACGAAAGATTGATGTGGGTGGGGCTCGTTGTTCGAGGCAGGAGCAACAGGACGCGATTTTTTATTTAAATCACGTCGTTTCTGGAGTCTTCGGAGGCCTCGTAGTCCATCCCATGCGCTTCCAGTATTGCGCGATTGGGCGACTGAAGCCGATCCTCTTACGATCACAGAACTGTTTCCATTTCAGCAATTTCCGTCCTGGTCGCGTCATCATCCGGAATCCTATGACAAACAATCGATTATTTTTGCAAGATCCGATATTTCTGAATGATACAAATAAATGTGTGATTGTGCAACGATAAGATTTTAGGAAATTTCAATGTGAAATAAGTATAAAGGACGCAAATTATTGTGCCTCGAATTTTGTTATTATAAAAGTAGAATTTTGTTAATATAAGATAGAATTACTTACAGAGTAATATTGCTTACATATAGATACATGTTAGTTTGAGTTGTCAGAAAATCAATAAAAATTCAATCGTTTCAACAATTACAATTATACATGTTTAAATTAAAAGAATATCTGTTCTGAAGTTTTTAGGTTTCATATCAGTGTGCAATGTGTAGCTCACGTAACATATTAAATTACTATAATGGTAAATCTCGCACGCGTTCAATGTATATAAATAAATTTATAATAATTGAGGAGACTACGGCTAATTATAAAAAAGTATAATATTTTGTCATTTTTGATAGTGTACTTTGTGATAAATAATATCGCATCTTTCCGATTTCAAGCCCCCTCTAATCCCTCGCTTTTACCTGTAAATCTCCGTGGGCAAGAACGTCTCGGCGTATTCTGTACTGACCACATGGTTTCTACTCATATCCCTGGGACGGGCAACCTCAACGGCATCGATGTACCTGAATGTAAACGATCGGAGATTATACGTCATCGCCATCGTAATATCACGAAAGTTGCCTCCTACTGTATAAAGTAAACTTTATCATGCTCTTCCTCGCCTTCGTCCCGATTACGTCACTTTCTCAATATTCCCACACCCTGAATTAATTTTCTCCCCCGCGTCGTTGTCTCGCCTTCGCCGTCGGACATTATAGGTAATTAATCGATTAACCGCCACAAACCATCTCAGGTAATTACCTATAATGTGCACACTGTTGGCACCGACACGCCTAAGTTACCTAGCCTCTTTCCTTCTGGAACTCGCATGCCATGCTCTCGAGCACATTAAAGTAAAAAAAAAAAGGACGTCCGTGATAATAAGAACGACACGAAAGTGTATGAGCGAGAGATACTTGATGCGTAACTTATGCAAACGATCTACTAATCTACAGAGAAGCGAGAAGCGACTAATAATCTCTACATTCTAATTTCTACATCCCTGTTATTCTCTATTGGTCTTTCTAAGACGCCCGCCGTCGTCGATCCGCGTGACGCTCGGCGTCTCTTCCTTCGCTGCACATTTTCTTTTCTTCATTATAAAAAAAAAGAGAGATCAAGGGGAACGGAGGTCGCGCGAGTTTACGAAACAACAGAGCCTCGCGGGATCGCGCGAGTCGTGGCAAAATTTCAATCGATCGGTGGAACGATCTTTTGCTACACCATGTGAGATCGATTACAGTGACGTAGGAAACGTTGTTAAATTTTAAGTATGAGTACCAATCGTGTCGTGGGATCAGAGTGTAATTATTTAAAAATGATTTCAATATTTTAACGTTTAGAGGGAAAAGACTTTGTGAAAGAGAGATTTGCCACAGCTTTCTTATATCCATTAGCGTCGCGATTAGGTCTCGCGCAACAAAATGAGTTTTCGATCGATTTTAAATATGCAGATCGTAAGCAATCGCTGATAGCTGTTGAAATAAACTGAAATGTTTTGTATAGGGTGTATTAAATGTTGTTGTGTGGTTATCCCAGATTACAAAAATACGAAATAAAGCAGCGCGTTAGCAAGACCCTTTTCTTCAAGCAATTTATTCTAAAAAATCAATTTGTTGCAACAGACAGAATTTTATTGAAGTCACAACGAAAAAATATTTTAATTCCCACGTCACTGAACGTTCTTACGTGTAGTTTGGCATTGCGGACTTACGAATCGAAGTATGGCGGTAGCGGATGCGGAGCTTCCACCGCGAACGGCTCCGGTTGTGTATGGCGGTCCGAACTTTGGAAGCATCCTCGCCACCAGCCGAGATTCCCGGATTTCCTCCTTTAAAAAAGCCGACGTGGATATGTGCCAGGCTTCCTTCTCACCGTCGAACCACCAATTATCGCTTAATATGACCCAAATAAAACCATTTCTCGTTCACTCGAAACGACACCCCGGGACACCCCATGTAACACTCCACTCTCGTGGAGATCTGTTCTTTTATTCTTAAAAGACGTACAGATGGATTCGCTTCTCACGAAACAAGAACAGGTTTTTTGTTTATCTACGCAGTGAGTATAGAAACGCCGCAAAAACGGACAATAGAAAAGAAAATCAAATGCGCGTGCTAATAATCGATACGGTATTAACGTAGGTAAGCATAAATATACATGATATACAAGTTATACCGAGACTAAATAAAAGTGGCAAAACGAGCGTTTTCAATGGAACATGACTAAATAAACATTTTACCTTTATTCTATATTTTTTCTATGTATACGTTGCATAAAATTCAATTTTAAATTTGCAAAAAGTAAAATAAATGCACAATGCTTACGTACATATAAAAATACAATTGATATAAAAATTTAATTAATATTATTGCTTGAAATTATATTAAAAAAATGTATATTTAAATTAATACCTTTTAAAGTGTAACAAAAGGAAATGCCATGCATCATATTGCATTTAATGTATTAATGTTTATAATAATGTTGTGCAATTTTATATTTTAATATAAAGTAAAAGTATCGAAAAAAGATTCCATCAGTAATAAGGAGAGAGAGAAATGTGAATTAAAGAAGAAAATGTAATCTAAAATGTAATTTGTATAATATTAAAAAATGTCGATATATTTGATGTGTCGAAAACGCACACGTTTTGCCCTATTATAGATAAATGCATGCTGTGCAAACAAGATTCCAAGTGACGTTAAAAAGTAGATTACTACTTAAGCTCGGCCCGCAAATTATTTGGGACGTGCGGTTTCCATGTTGCTTGCATTTTTGCACTAATGATTTTTGCAGTAATTAAATTTTAGCGTACTTTGCATAGTGAACCGAGCGTAAGTTTAAAATATTAGAACAAAGACAGGTGGAATAACTGTGCAACTGCATGCGTAGACTTTTATCACGGGTCCACTTCCGCTTTGCGAAGTAATTTCCGGAGAAGAGTGTGGAAAGATGAAGAGACTTAAAAGAAAGCTTTCTAAAACAAAGGTTTCCAGTTTCGAGGATGGAAAACAAGCGACAGCACTCTGCGAAAAGTATCGTTCGTGAAAGCGTAATTGTAATCTAGAGAAAAAACGATAGAAATGCACAATATTGGTTGGCGTAATATTTAAAAGTCTCGTTTTCTGCTCGGGAAATATTTTCTTACTCGAGATTGTCAATTAATCTTTTAATGTCGGTTGAAAACTCAATATCACGACATATTAATTATCGTTGAGTATACGTGAAATGTTTTGATATTATTAAGGAAATATTTTTCATGTACATTTTTCTTCTTAATTTTTTTTAGTCATTTTAAATTATTTTTACGAGTGTTGTAAACAATCGCGTGTAAAATAAAAATTAATTTAATTTTTATTGTGTATTGCGCTGAAATTGGATAGAAAGTTGTTACAACTAGGTATTATGCAACGAATTGATTCATTTTTATTTTCAATCTGTACAATGTACGTTGAAAGACCCACTATACTTTTTATTTCCGTCATTTATTAAAAATTGTCGGTATCAATAGTTCGTAATATTAAATTTTTATTTTCTCATCATGCACAAATGTGACATTTCGATTCAGAAAATTCCGGCATTAAAAGATTAATCAATCAGAAAATTTTCCATCTGTCATAGAGACTTCTGAAATATCAAGATGATTTATTGTCACAAATTGCGAATTCTTCCTGTTTTAGTTGAGAGAAATAAAATCAGCCGAAAACTGTTATGCTCGAATTGCTCGCGAGGGAACGATGCCTTATCGGATATTGACCGATCAAGTTTGAAGATAATCGAATAGCACGGCTAGAGAGGGGGTAAGCCTCTGTCTTCGTAAACTGTGCGATTCAACTTGATCAATCCGGCTTTTCGCTCGATCGCATTGCAAATACCCGGTGCAGTCGAGTACTTTCGTAGCTTGATACGGAATTAAATGGTATTAAAGAGAAGGGCAAAGCGTACTTGGTTTGGGTTGGCTTTATTCCATGGGCCTCGAGATCCTTCTCAAGTTGTCGTATCCTGATCTTGGCCATGTCGAGTTCGTGCTTGACCTTCCATAAGTGGGTGTCGCAGATCGGATCCTTGCATCTATGGTGCCTTAAGATATCCTGCGCTTCGTACACTGCACCACGAAAGGTCAAGGACTTTCCCACGCTCTTTAAATAAAACATTTTGCATATCGTTATCCTGCTAAAGTTTTCCTTTTAATGATATTCCTTTCAATATCGAGATATATATAGAATTACCGAGATATCAAAATATTATCGAAAAAGTTAATGCAAATGCATATAAAAAAATTTATTGATATTTATAGAGAATTATAGAAACTTTTTTAGATTATTAAAATATTATTTTTGTCAATTTTTTTATCAATTATTGTTTATAGCATTTTATATTTATTTTAAATATTTTGTATTTATATTTCATTATTAAATGTTTATAGTTTGTTGCCAATGAAATCATATTGCTTGAAAATATACGATTTCTATTGTAAATTACTGAACAATAATTAGTTTACTAGTTACAGCTTTTTTAAAAAATATTCTTAATATTTGACCATCTGTCGCTTGTTGGTTTTAAAGCTAAGAATGACCTAGTTCCAGAAATAGCACAGGAAATTACAATTCTTGCGATATTAAAATACGTGGTGCTTACCAGACTGAAAATAGCGCACGTGCCGCCATCGTCGCTTTTTGCCAAATGCTGTCTGATGTATTTGAAATACAGGTGTTCCAGAAGTAAAAAGACTGCCGCCAAGAGGATACCCATCATCAGTAAGAGGAACGCGCTCAAGAATTGCTCCAATGCTAGCGGATCGCTACTTTTTTGTACCTCCTTCCCAGGCTTACATGTACCAGTCATCCAGTATCTTCTCAATCGCTCCAGATCTCCTAGAATTGACGGAATGACGTAGATATGCTATGAGTAATCGATCCGTCAAATAAAATTTAAGAATCTTTATATTTTACACACATGTAGACAGAAGGAACTTAGTAGATATCAAAGTATTCTTCGGAACGTTTAAAAAGATTTGGAATAGTACCGTTATCTCTATAATCCAACAGTCGCTTGTTGAACATTTGTAAGTATTTTGAGTTCCTGGAGAACGCTAGACCGTATCCCGTCATAGCATACCATGATCCGACCGTCAACAGTCGACAATCCTCATCTTGGGCGACCAAATAATCCAAGACTGTGCCGTCGTAAATGAACGCGTCCATATCTCTGCGAAAGTTATAACAAGATATTCTGAGATACCTCGTTACATTATTGCTTTCCGCAAGGATACTTTAAATCGGCTTTATGTCGAAACCAATGTCGAGGGTGCAGTCGTTTTTTTTCCAAATTTATAATATATATCTATGTGATACTGCAGTTTTAGAAAAGAAACACCTCATTTTAGAAATGATTAAATAAATTAATTTCAAACCGATATGAACTTTTTTATGGTAAATATTATATTTGTTAGAATATGTTTGAAGTGTGTAATACGAACGTATGAGAGAATAAATCAAATAAAATATTTTATTTGAGTTATTAAAATTTTTTTTCTCAATTTTTATATCAAATCCATGTACTAGATAAAAATAAAGGAATTTATTTAATTTCAATGGATATTTGCATACAAATCGTTTATATAAAAGAGAAATTTGTTACTATAATAGAAATCTACTGTGTTATCTTTAAATAATCGTTTTGTCAGTTGTGTCAATTTTCTCTTTTCAAATTTTTCATTTTTACTTATAAATGTTGACAAAACAAATTCTGAATTATGTTTGAGAATTACTTACCCAGTGACGACAGCTTCGATACCGTCTGTAACGCTACTTTTGTTGAAAGCTCTCATGTAGGAGTGCATCTCCTTGAAGTATTTTGCCAGCGTACTATCTGTGTGACTCCACGGAATCGTGCCGAATTTGAACATGGGTTTGTGAGAAAAGGGCTTAGCGAGTCTGTGATCGTCCACACCGCTGAACTCGTGAAATTCTTCCCGCGTAATCATGAAGGCAGCCAAATTGGCAGTGTAAATAGCGAGGAAGACCACGGCAAATAACGCCCACATGTTCGTCATAAATCTATGTAGATAGTACATTGATATTTTACATTGACAATTAAAAGAATCATATATATATATATATATATATATATAACGCTTATTTCAGATAATTATTGTTAACTTTATAAATTGACGTTTTTTTCTGCTTACTGTATTCTTTCTCTTAATTCTCTTTACCCATTTTGTCGTGCTTCCCGTCGAATGCGTCTCTTACGCAACATGAGATATACTTTTCTTTTGTAACATTATTTGTCAAAGATAAAATGTTTAAATTCTCAAATTATTTGTTAATTATCACTTTAATATAAATGGCTTTTATATATAATGAAAATTCATTAATATCTGTAATTACTAATGGGAATTTATTAATGTTAAAAATTACTGATTATGTTATATGTATGTTATTATGATTTCAATTTTCAACAGTGTAAAAATTTATAAAAATTAATATTTACAATTTTCTTGCAAAACATATTTAACTTTTTTTCTCATTTTTAGCTTCTAGTTTTTATAATTACGATATATTTGATTAAAATTTTCTTTAAAATATTCTACTTCTAATTTGTATAATTTAAAGCAAAATGCTTGCTTCAAATTGTTTAAATCAAATTTAATTAATTAATTTAAATTAATTTGACCTACAAAATTGAAAGTGCATCAACGAAATGCACCAACTTACATCAGGTAAATTTAAATTCAAGTCAATATCATTGACAATTCATAAATAGGAGCAATTTACAATTTAGAACGGTAGTTGCGAGTAAATGTTTGGTCCATTTATACACCGGTCGATCTCGAATAGTTAAGAGGCGGAAGACTAATTTGTCGCTCGAGTTCTATCTCGGGGTCTGTAATTAAAATTCGTCGGGGAAACGACGTTCTTGTGGAAAGGGATCCTTTTCACTGACCTGGCTGTAAATCCTCTGGGAGAATCGATATGGACGGCAGCCTGAAATAATACAGCCCAAACCAGCCAGTACGTGCGACAAAACGAAAATCGATGGTTCGTCGATGGATTATTCTGTAGGAAGAAAATAATTGATATTGCATTAATATAATAAATATTCTATATGCAAAAATAATAACACGAGCAAAATTCTTGAAATTGCTCGTGTGTGCGTTATAAGAAGATTAATATATCGCTAACAGAAGATTAACATATCGCCTTTACCAATTAAAAATTTAATGTAATGATTATGATTATGATATTGATATGTTTGAACAATATCGCTAGCATTTCTAAACATATATAGTTTTTATAATACGCTGTGCAATAAATACATGCAAAACAAATAATCCCATGTGAGGCTGAAAAAAATATTGAGAGTTTTATAATATATAAAGGACAATTATATAGAGAATATTATTAGGGTAACTCCGGTATTTACGTGTAGTAATTGCACTTAGCTTTTGTATTTTTTATTCAGCTTGATTGTTCTATTCATAAATGACTATATCTCATATTTTTTTAATATACGGCAAAAATTTCCAGAAGCTTTTTTTTAAATAATAAAAAAAATATATTTTGTTTTTAAAAATTTTTTTATAGTAGTAGATAGTATAAAATTTTTATTGGGACGATAATCTTAAACACAGTAAATAATGTTTGATAAATTAAATTTTTGCTAAATGCGGCATATACATGCATACTGAAGTTACCCCACGTGTGTATGTAATAGAGAGTCCTGTAAAAAATTTTCATCAATTATATATAAAATAATAACTACAAATTAGAGAAGCCAGTAAAATTCTAGGAACGTGTTCTCTTCATTTCCTATTAACAAACATCGAAGCGTGCACGAAAATTAATTAGTTGTTATTGTAATTATGACACCATGACATTTGTGCATTGATTTGTATAGGTGTGAACTAGGTAAAAAATATATACACATATATACACATTTAATAAAAAGCGAAATAAAAAATACCAGTTTTTGCGCAGCGCCTGAAGGGTTTACCTTCATGTCGAAACCGGAGGGTGATGCCCACTCGAAGAGTAGTATCATTACTGTTGCGGCGTGTATAGCAACAATACCCACCAGCATCCATGAAGCCGTATCGAACGGTTCTGAAAATTGCATTGTTAGGTGCTAAAGTGAATTTTCTGTTTTAACACTACCGACGTGTGTCGCGTATTTTCGCGCAGGAACGGTTCATGTAAAATGACTGCTCTTGTAAATATTCTGCCAATTCGTACAGCAATATTAATATTTCGACACAACATCTGTTTTCGCAAATATTTTACTCAATTTATGTAACACTCTGTTTGCTTATGCAAAGATAACATGTATTTTTTAGACATACTGTTGGCTTGTAAACACGTTATTATAAATAAACGTTGTTACGGTATGATCTTTACAAATACAATTCTCACCTAAAAATGCAGTGGGAGATATAATGCCAGTTCTTTTTGCTACAACAATGGCGATACCAGTTTCCATATAAGGTACAGTGAAATCGACCACTGCTTCCCTTTCCGAGTTGATCATTAATGAAGTCATCACCATGTCGGTCTTTCGGTTGACCAGATCAGCTATAAGCCCGTTCCACTTCCCATTCTGCGTATAATATTAATAAACCGTGACATTTGTTTGATATATTAGAAAGTCGATTGCAATTTGCGAAAATAATTTTTATTGAAGGATACGGTTAATATGAATTTTATTGAATATTCATACAGTTAAAAATATAAGAACATATAATTATATAACGGAATATAATACTGAAAATTATTTTGCATGCTACGCAAGATTCAAACAGGAATTTATATTTCTCATCATTTTATGTGTCATTGAACGTAATTTAATACGCCGGTTTCTCGCGAGAGAGAAATGATAATGAAGCGATAACATGATTAGAACGCACAATAAGTAGAAAATTATTTGTTTTCAGGCTATTCAAGCTACCATTGAAGCGTAAATATACGTTGCATCATCGGAAGCAACTTTTGTGCAGCGGAAATTAAACGCGTCGAAAGCTCATTCATGCATACATTTCGTAATAACAGTCATCAATAGGTGGGTCAACACGTGCTTGCAGATAATTGTTGTCATTAGATAATTTGGCTTTCAAATTATACAGCTATGAGTCTAAGGCTGCAGATAAAGTATAATTTATTTCCTACTTCTTATATTCGACAAATTTTTACCAGAGGTGTAAAGAGACTAAAAAGATCAATCATGCTTAAAGCTGCATTACATTTCGCTCGCTCGCAAAATGTAGTCATCTGCCGTAGACATGAAAGGACAGAAATTTTAAGCGTCCAAAAGGAGGAAATAAGCGCGCCGTTCTGAATGCGGTAAAACGCTCGGCGGGAATTTTCTCGTTGCATTACAAGACACATTTATCTTCCGTGCGATGTAAGTAAGCAGCACCTTTCGAATTTTGTTCAGACTCACCTCTAAAGTACCCCACCTACCGTCCTCCACCCTTACGAGCTCATAAGTGAAACCAATTTCCTCGGAAAACTTCTGCAGCAGATCGATGCAAAATCCGCTGCAGCACTGATAAAAGCTCGCATTATTTTTCACCAATTGATTATCTAGAATTCTGAAACATGAAACCAGTGCTCGTAAATAACGGTATCTATTGAACATAGAGATATCGCGTGTATTTTATATTCGAGCGTATATACAACATCAGAAGGAAATATAATAAAACATAAAATTTTTAAAGTCTTAAAAGAAAATTGTTTACATTACATATAAAACGCGTGCATATAAATTTATAATTTATTAAACACATTGGAGAGAATATAATTTTCTTAATAATTATAAATTATAAAATATTTCTTTTAATAATTATAAAACATAAGAAAATATAATTTATTCGTAAAAAAATTAATAGAAAATATCTAGAATTAAAATATCAATTTATGTTATAAAATTGACATATTAATGGAAACTTTAACGAGTCAGAATTTATCTTGTAATACAATAAAAACATAAAATTTAATATATTAATAATTAGAATTCTTTAATTTTTTATATTTTGAGATATGATACGTATATCCTTAAAGCAACATTTCGTTCTTTCCACCAGAAAATTTCTATTATGTTATTTAATAACCAAAGTTTTTTCAAGTAATAAACATTTATATGTATAAAGGATAGAATAAAATGTGCTCAACAAAATTACAGTCGCATTCTTAAAGAAGTTATTAACTAATAAAACATCTTTAGAAACATACAAAGTTTAATATTTTAAGACAACATTTCGCTACTCCCACCAGAAAATTTCTGTTGCATTATTCATGTAATAGACCAAATTCTTCGTAAGTAGTAAACTCTTATAAAAAATAGAATAATGTATTCAATATAATTACAGTCGTGTTCTTAAAAAAGTTATTAACTAATGAGATACCTTTAGAAAGTTTTTTGTTTAAGCGCTTTGATTTTTCCTCCTCAAGAATTTTTGTATTTAGTCTTTCTTTTAGGCAATCTTGGCCCACTCTTTATCCCGATATAAGCAAGGCGCAATTAAATTCACCACAGCTGTGCCATTCGGGTCAGATGTCGCCGGCGCAAGAACTGACAGCCATTGTTAGCCGCCTTTTGAGAAAATCGCCCCTCGGAATGAAGCCCTTTCATGCATCTGACATATACAACTAACAAGATTCACTCTGAGAGTAACATTAAATTCTTTTGTGCACAAAGAAGTCTAAATCATGATTAATGCTGATACACCAAGGGCACAATATTATTACGATAAATAAAGTTTAAATGGTGTGTAAAAGTAAAAGACGGAAGACGATAAAACAAAATTATTGGAGAGTCACAAAAATTCCATATATTGGTAAATAATTTTATAGAATATATCAATTGTTATTAAAACTTAAAATACAATTTTCACAATAAAGATATGTTTGTATTAATAACAATTTATATTTATAACAGTTCTGCATCAACGATAAAACGAAATTATATTAATTGAATATATGTAACAGAATAGATTTTAAAATATAACAGATGTAACAGTTATAACATATACAACAAAACAGATTTCAAAAGGTTAAATAATAAATTTTTCTCTATTATAAAAAAAATTAATCGTAGATTTGTATAGACCGTGCGTATCGCAACCCTTCTCGGATTACAATCGAATTGATTATTATTGTAGAAAGTTTACACAGTTTGCAGAGAATATTAAATATCGATTGACATTGCTTCTTTTCCTGCGTATTTGAAAAACACAAACAAATTTAGTTTAACACGGAAAATGTACAGTTTTGATTGCAGTATGAATTAAACATATTTCGGCACAAGTGCATTAACGACGCATTGATTCTTCAATGATAAATTGCTTAAATTGGCGGTAGTGAGTAATAATTGTTTCAAACAGTTATATCAATGTATTTTATTTGTCGCCGAATGAATGTGGCCGATTCCATCGAAGCGTTACTTCAAATTGTCGATTAAAAGTTTGCCGACATCGCTTTACAGATGTTGTGCTCCATTTAGCATGACTGTTAGAGAAACAAATGTTTTTTTTCTCATTTTTGTTGTTGTAACAAAATATTGAAGGTTTAAAAAAATTCGTTTGAAAATACGAAACGTTTAAATAATACGTAATTTTATCGATGTGGATAATAGAATTTAATACAATCTATTAATATAATAAATTTTAGAATAATACAAGATATTAGAATTTAAAGAAGAGCATATTTAAATAAATAATAAAAAGATTTTATTAGAATTTTAAAAAAAGGTGCATTGTGCTCGTAACAAATTTTGTTTTTCGTAATACGAATTAGAAAGTTAACAATTATTTTTCTTTGCCTATTATTTTATTTTTTACGGCGTATTCAATGCAACGTATAATAATGATCAATAATTGATTGATAACAATGTTTTTTTCAAAACGAGATGCTATAAACAAAAACACGTGAAAAGGGGGAATCAAATCTGAAAATGCTGGATGATAGATGTAAGTTTCCATAACGGTATATTCGTCATACTTTTGCATTGTTTACGGTGTCGATTACAGCATTTCGTCAATGTGCTGACATGTATGCGACGCACGAAAATATCGAATTCCAATACCCACACGTGAATAAAATTCGGTTTTGTACGCTTTTGCATCCTTTCTTTTGTATCGTATTTCCGATTTCGAAGAACGCACGCAGCAATATACAGTTTGCATGGATTTGCAATTTTTTTACATAAGTGAACCTAAAAGAGAAAGCTTGTTCTGTAAATATAAAATGTGAATATAAAGAGAATACAATCATTATGTCAATCAGAATTCCGCCCGAAAGCTTTTGGGGAATATAATATAGTAAGGTATGTTATATGTATTATATTTTTATATAACATATGAAAATACACGTACAGATGTACTTTAGCGACTGTACGGACGTATCAATCTTACTAAAGCTTTCGCCCCTTTTGTTTCAAGTGGAAATATTTGTCAAGGGGGAGAGACCATAAAAATGAAGCCGCATAGGCAGTAAAACAGACAGAAGGCAAATATGTTTCGTAATGCGACAGGTCTCAATGGAAATATATGCCGGAATCGGCGGTGATAAAATCGAATACATATTCGAGGGTCAGCTTGGCGACGATGCCCAGAAAAGCACCATAGCGCAGACACACCACCATAAAACCGCCCCGCACTGACATTTATTGCCACTCTCTCCGCAGTGGCACACGGCGCATAAAAGGTGGTCACAATTTCGAGGGAGTGCGCAGCCTGCTGCTGCTACTGTTGCCGCAGAGAAATATGTAGCGTCGCATTAAAAGCGAGAAGTTCACGCCCGTAATACCTTCAACTTTTCAGTTTGAGTCGCGTAATGCGTCGGATAAGAAGCGGAAATTTTGATGTTACATTTAGGAAATGACATTTTCACAGGACTTCGTAACACTGCTCAATACGAGGGCGTTATGTTTTTTGTGATAATTTATTATACGTAAAAGACGTCATAAATTAATTTTATCTGATATAGGTATCATTTTAATATTTATATTATGCTTGCATACTATGTGCTTATTATGCTGTATATGCTTTATATTCTATATAAATAGATACTCTTCGTTTAAAGATTAAATCACATTTTATTTTTACACAAAAAAATATACATATAATATTTTCAAATATTTTATTAAAAACGATAGAAATTGACATTCTTTGACTAATATAAAATATAACATAAATACTTGTAATGATGATAATTACACTTTTCAAAGCATTTAGCCAGTTCACTTTTACATTTACAATTTCAAATTAAACTAAATATGCGTATCATTATAATAATAAATCGTTCCATATATTCGAAATTATGCTGAAACGATTGTGGTTATGCTGTCATGAACTATTTCCGAATTTCTAAAACCGCGATCGATAAAGCTGTTCGTAGCGAACTTTCTCGTTGTTTTGCTATCGAACAAGTGACGTTAACGTATTTATTTTAAAAGGTATATGCGACCAGCAATTTATAAAGACGTTTTATAATTTGCATATTATTGCATACCATGTACATATATCTTTTTACTAGGATGACGGTGAAGCTATATGCCTCCGGGGGACAGAAATGAGCTTCCTTTCTCTAAACGAAGATTCTTGGAAATCATGTAATATTATAATAACTTTAAAATTTTATATATATATATATATATATATATATATATATATATATATATATATATATATATATATATGTCTATATGGACTGTCGCTGCTAGCTTGATGTCCGACATTAAGTACATCTTGGACATCTTTATGCTCATCGTTGCAACAAATACATTTCATATTGCATCGTAAAAGTTTTAATAAAATAATATAAATGTTTATATAATATTTTTAGTAATGATTTATTTTATATAAGCTAAACAAATTAGCTAATTCAGACATACATTAAATTTAGTAAATAATATTTTATTTTTACTTTTTCATTGATTTTCTTTCTTACGTCCAATATATCCCAATTCTTTCAAATTGAATTAAAGATTTATTTTTATAAATTGATGTAAGAATAATTATTTATTTTTGTTTGCAATTTTCCTGCACTTTTGTCAAATTTTATTAAAATTAAAAGTTTAACATACAAAAGAGATTCTTTTTATATATTTCAGAATATTATTATAAAATTTATTATTATACTATAAACAAAAAGTTTATTGTTTTTAAAATTTTTTTTTTAACAAATGTTGATTTTGCAAGAATAATCTATTGTATTTTACGATAAAATTCATTTACTTATTTACATCGAATAAAGCTCACGCGAAGCAAAAATGTTTTGCCCTGGATGTTTCTTCAAAGATAATTAAGTCAACAAATTTTGTAGTCCATTCTTCATATTATCGTTCAATCTGCATACACAATATCTTTTTACGTTGTTTTCATAATTACGTTTCTTTTATTATTATAATCGTGCAAGAAATGAAACAGTCGACTCCATAAGCCAATTATGCAAAAAATTAAATTGTACAAAAATAAATGCATGTGCTCGACTTGCACAAGTAACATACAAGACTCTTTCTGCCAGTCGGCAATAATGGAGTACACTCAAAGTCACTTACACGTTTGTCTGACGGTAACGCGCGACTACTACTGCAAACGGGTAATATAAGGTAAAACTTTCATATGTGCATAAAGTATCATATGTTACACAAAACGACATTCTTCATGAACTTTACTAGCGCAATTTGAGTCAGCAGCTGGGCAATGCCGAACATTGATATTTTTAGAGGTACGTGTGGGAATGTGCCAGTTCTATAATTGATATTACATCAATTATAATTGATGTAAATTTTCTTTTCTTTTTCATAATGCGAAAAACCGACTTTATATTACTCTGGATATTTGTATATTCAGTTCGTTGATTGCCACGACCGCGAATGACGCAAAAATACACTTTAAATCCGCATTGTGGATCGACCCAACGACAGTGATTTGTCACAACGGACAGCCGGTTATCGTAAATCCGCTCCGCCGCATATCAGAAACATGAAAAATGAAACATGAATAGCGGCTCTTTACGCAGCACATTGTGGTCGCTCGACGCTTGACAAATAAATCGTTTTGGGGAAGATTAAGTGGCCAGTATTAACGTGATACGCACGTTTCTGCGATTAACCTTTTGATCGAGATTCATTTTTGCTTCAGCAAAACGTATTTCATATTTATGCTGTGTTTCTACTTATACTTGTTTGGTTGGAACATTCAGATTACTTCGGTTGATTGCAATATTTAAATCAATGAAAGTAATTTAAAAAGTAATGAAAAAAGAAATAAATTGATTTTATTCTGTTTAGTTTCTTTGACAAAATAAAAAAAGCACGTTGTATTTAATAAGAGATATATATTTTAGACATTCAACATATGTTTTTTAACGGCAACGATAAAAATTTATAAAGTAAATGTTTTACATTGCATTTAATATCTTATTTATATAAATTTTAAATAATTAAATGTTTTCTTATTTTAAAAAAATTTAATTTTTCTGAAAGAAGCAATAATTAACTTTGCTCTCC
Organism: Solenopsis invicta; assembly: GCF_016802725.1. Classification (NCBI taxonomy): domain Eukaryota; kingdom Metazoa; phylum Arthropoda; class Insecta; order Hymenoptera; family Formicidae; genus Solenopsis; species Solenopsis invicta. The sequence goes on along the minus strand of NC_052674.1, from coordinate 7,808,786 downwards.
TTCGAACATACTTTCTCAGTAATCTTGTGTTAAAAATCTCATTGAATTACTCGGCGGTCTGTCAAGCGTGCTACTACTTTACGAAAAGTAGATTCTTTCCTCGTCCACGAAAGTAAAAGGTCGAACTACAAAGAACGCTTGTGTTACAAAGAGAGATCTTTACCTTCAAGAAGTATTACACGGGAGGTCCTTTAAAAAAATGTTTTTTATAGCAATACAATAACGTAGTATTGGAATCTCTCTCTCTCTCTCTCTCTCTCTCTCTCTCTCTCTCTCTTTCTCTCTCTATGCGGTCATCCATTTGTGAAACATATTCACGTGGCCTTCTTGTTTCACGGACTAGCTTAGGATAAAAATTGTCAAGGAGATCTGAATTATTTCGAATTATTGCCCTTTTATACCACATGTGCATTTATTACTATCGCATTTCTGAATTATCGGAAAGTGTTATTGGCCAAATTAAGGAAATGCCTTGGTAATGGACTAACGAGATATTTGATATTCACATACATATATGCGTCAAAGAATACAAATAATTTTTTATATAATGCAATCCAATAATGCACATGTGTGTATATAGAATACAAATATTTTTACATCGTATTCTTAAACATATACATATAACAAGAATTTAATATTCATAATATCAGTTATTCAATTATTGCATCGTAAAATACTTTAACATTGTTGCAGGCTGCAGAGTTCATACGCACACATAGTTTATGAAGCTTCATCAGTTATATCGTTAACATTGTCTCTCAAGCAAAATGGACGTTGTCCATCATACTTCATTAATTATAATGTTTCAGTGTTCTGTTATGTTGGAATTCCAAATAAAACTTCACAGATCTCTCTTCTGACTAATTTTATATGTAGAAAATTATATTATTAAAAATTATTATAACGAATATTACTGATATTAAGTCGGCGATGTGTACAACGATAAAAATTTAGTGTGCAGATTAAAAACAAGTTTATATAAACGTTTTTATATTCTGGTTTCATCACGGTTACGAGTAAAATTTCTTTAAAATTATGCCAGCCTTTGTGAAACCAACTTGTATGTATTTATGGTAACAAACCTCCTAACAAACATTGAAATCAAGTTGGACATCTCGAGGTTAATCTAGTTTCACACGAAAACACTAATGTAATTCCTTCCGCTCTCGGTTGCATTCCAAGCCACCAGAAGACATTGCGTTCCGTAAGAACTTGTTCGCGTTTATATTCCATCCCTTACTCAAGATAAGGCCTCGGCCTTTACCATTTGTAGGTGTCTCAACCACTTCTCTCGTAAAGGACGTCTAAGTGATTTACATATTAATATAGAGAGATATGTCCTCTGCTTGCGGTATTGCTTGCCGGAGATTATAACTACTGCGTAGTTGAATATTTAGCGTAAGGTCTATTACGTGACTACGATAACTGCCAGATGACGGTAAAAAATTAAAATAAGCACAAGAAAAATGGTCACAGCGATAAAAATTAATTGAGTTTTATCTTCCGATTTTGGTAATAACTTATTCCATTCAGCAATAGAAAAATAATGTTAATATATTTTTAAATGCTGACACGAGTGGAGAAAATTTCACTTTGTCAGAATAAAACTTTGACGAACTCATTGAAATTTCAACCAGGCACATTTTTCTCTGTCGGAAATAATCGCGGCAAGGTAACATTTATTATCTCGTTCGTATAGTATTCTTTAATTGGATGAAAATGTGATCTTCAGGCCCAAGAAAAATTAAAAATGTAACGCGGACAAATTGGTATTCGTGCCGGCGGTATATCATCGGTGAAACGTTACGTTCGGTGTAATTTATTGCCAATTATTCTGCACCGTGCAATACCTTCGTAAGTTCCTTACAGCGCTAATATCAATTCGTTAAGCAAGAGTAACGCGCCGTTCTCTCAGACTGCACACAATTAGCAATTAGGTAATTCGCTCCGTTCCCCCCAGCGACTGATGGAACGTAATTTTTATTTTTCATTGGCAGCAGTTAGTTGCCGCTGTACATAAAAAAGATAATACAATGTGCAAGTTCCTTCTAATGGTTTAACCTTTTTCAGCGTTTTTCTTATTTAAGTATGCATTCTTCGTGCATCTGTAGAGAAATACGTTTTTGCTCCACAGAATTTATTAACTTAATTTATGATAAAATGAAAATATTATTTTGTAAAAGAAATATGTTCCGGATTCTGGATGTCTTGTTCATTACTCAAAATGTGAATAATATCTGCATACAAGCTATTGTATTAAAGAAATCATATCGATAGCAATAATGCAAATATTTAATTGAAATCTTGGTATCACATATTGCAAAATTATATCGACGAATATTCGCTTCTGCCTTCTATGCAAATTGATTGCTTTTTAATTATTACATTGTATTCCACACTTCTCACTATTACCATAATTTTCATCTTTGCAAACATAATCATATTTTTATTCAGAGTTACAATATTCACCTCAAAAGGAAGATAACATTCTCATGTCGACATTTTCCGAGCAATTGTATGAGGATTTGTTGCGGAATTTTCAATTATACCTCTCCCGAATTTCTCGTGTCGAGAGAAACTGTGTTAAGCGCTAATTTTCCTTCTCTGTTTGTCGAAGTAATAGTATAACGTACTTCGATATAATGTAGTTGTTTATCTAATTATTTTGAGATTAATCTTTTAATTTAGTAATTAAAATATTCTAGTAATATATTTAAGATTAAAAAAGTGAATTTTTAGAAAACTTTTTTAAAAAAGGCTTGATTTGATAATGAATTATGTTTTATTAAAATTAAAAAAAAATATGTATTATTACAAAACAAAGCAAAGTTACACATATACAGAATTATAAACAAGGCTCGTGCGCATGAGAACATTTTTAAAATTAATAGGACTCTATATGTCTATTCGTTGTCACGTAACTGTAACGATTTGTTACATTTAAAATAAAACATAAACATTATTTTAAATGTAACAAATCGTTACAATTCTGCACTGCACATCATTATTAATTTGCCGATGTCCGTTCTTTTCAAATTTCTCCGTAGGCAGAGTGATTGCTATGACACCGACAATTGAAGCAGAAAATCGACTTGTATCTGCTTTGTTTCCTTCTCCACCGTAATTTCCTAACGCTTCTTCGCACGAGTTGCGTTTCTCTCGAGAGAAGAAGAGTTTCAATTACTTCCACGCTGTTATCCTCACGAATGCCTTTGGGAAACTTGTTGGCGGGCTATTTTCGAATTGCGATTCGAATCGGACTCTTGGATCTGACGTGTACAAATACGCGTTAAATCGTTGTCTTCCTTTTTCCGTTCTCGTGCGTCACGAATAACTCGTAATTTAATTTCGTATCTAGAGACTTTACTGGAATAACGGTTAAAAAAACAGAAAAAATTTTATAATTTTGTGATATAAACTAAATTATTCAAAACAATTATTAAATTAAATAAAATTTTACAAATAAAAAAAAATAAATGCAAATAATTTATAAAATATGTAAACAGCAAATTTTTCTAGCAATTGTAATTCTTTCAAGATAAACATTTTTAAAAGATTATGCTGCGTGTAGAAATACAGAAATCATTTGCAGTATCGATTTCCAATTTAATTCTCGTTTATAGATAATAGCGTATGAATATAATAAATTGTTGATTCAACAATTTCCTGTTAAAAAGGAAGAAATATGGTAAATATGGAGTGCCACTTTGCCTTGCACTATTTTGAACAAAATGCTGTATTGTTTTTACAGAGGAATAGATTTTTTCGCAGACTCTCGAGTTTATACTGAAAACGAGCGCAGCAACAGCTGTCGCGTGCACTATACTATACTATATAGAGACTGCAGGCGAGAAAGAGTTTTTAACGTATATTACGTGACCCGGTTTCGCGCAAATAAATACTGTTATATGCAGAAAACGTCTGTTAGAGGCTGTAACCTCAAACGATATCGATGATACTCCAAATTGGATAACGACGTTCAAGAACACGCTCGATAAATTTCAACAATGCAGCTTGCATTCAACGCAAAGGTCGATATGAACGACCCGATAAAAATAGCACTTGCGTTCGAACTATTGAACAAAATCACTATCGCGATAATAGCGATATTACTCCCCTTTTTCTTATTTTTTTTTCTTATTGCATAAACGTTCTATTACACTCGCGATATCTTTCTAGAAGCTAAATGTATAAGATTTACCAAAGGTAAAGTGCTTTCTAATGAGTGATTCGTTTATCGCATGATAAATGCCATTACACGCCACTATAAATGTCAACTCCTCATCCTGAAGCACGAGTATTAGTCTAGTCTCGCCTGTCCAACGCTTTCAAAGACCGGCCCTTTAATTTTGGATTGGATGTGCACGAGGCTTCTTCCGACTTGGTGTAGAAGCGACACGTGTACTTTACTGGGATTCCCTTGTAAATGAAATAAGTGTGCCGTGTACCATGATGTTCGAGTTTAATATTCGGCCTTTGCTTAAAAGCGGAGTCCATCGTAGAGAGTCGATTTCCCCGAAATGTCATGAACTAAAGCGCTCTCGCACTTGTAATGTCGCAGTGATAATAAATTACACATATAAATTATTACGTAGTATACGTTTATTATTAGAGTTAATTAATCTCGGGTTGCGTATCATTCAGTAAAGGTTCAGTTTCCTCTGAGTTAGCGATAAAATTAACTAATGTAAATAATGAGTAAAAATTTACGCAACATTATTTTTGTATATCTTATCGCTACTTTATTACTTCATCAAAAGTATTATAATTAATTAAAACACAGTGTTATTAGTTTCACAGAATATTACATAAAGTAGTAATGAAGGAATAAAGTAGTAATAATGCATTTCTAGTCAGACACTATTTCTCAGTAGTCAATTCCCTTGTGGTCAGACGCGTTGTCGCCATAATGCTTAAATTTTTTACTGATTCAAATGATTTTAACAACATATATAACATGTTTCAATATACAAAAGAAGTTAACAAAGCAATAATAAATAGTATAAAAAAATGCTTGATATATAAAAAAACAATTATAAAAATAAAACAAAAATAAAAATCAATTTTTAACTAGATTTATATTTTTTATTAATTTCTCTAATGCTAAAAACACTTAAGTTGCAAATAACTTTTGAGTAACGATAAGTTGCAAATATCTTGAGTATCATTAATAACATTTTAGAAATTAAGTTTCCAAAGACGTAGGTTTGTAGACATTTAAACGTTTAAATATCAATATAAAGTTTTAACAAATATGTCTTTTCAACAAAAAAATCCAACGTTGCATACTTACCCAATCATATCGGAGTCCTTGGCCACTCGACAGTGAACACCGCGATCTACCAAGCATTTTCCGGTCACGGGATCCGGCGGTGCAAGATTGATGTAGGGCGGCTCTTCTAGAAAGGTTATTTTGAGGTAAAACTTCTCCGGCACGCCTTGCGGAGGAGTGTGGGTGTTGCCCGGCCAAACGATGTCCTTAATGTCCAGACCCTCTTTCTCCCAGGACTTCCAGACACCGATCTACAGACAAGCAGACGAAAGCAAATGTGGTCAAATATAGTAGTTGTAATACATCATTTCTAAACGTTATTAGCATAATTTTGGTTTTAGCAATTAAAATGTTTGAAATTTTGATAAATAGTACAAATAAAAATTAATTATTAACGCAACATCCTGAGAATATTACTAAAAAATTAATTTATGCTGCGTTAAATTTGAAAATTTTAGAAGGTTTCTAGCATGACTCTTTTCATCTTTGTAATCATTTGAAAGTTATCTCTTTCTCTTTTTTTCTATTCATAATTTATATAACCCTTGATGAGAATATTCTACGGCTTTCTATTAAAAAAACTATTAAAATTTTTAAATCTTACTTAATTCATTTAAATAACTTGAAAAAGGTACCTTTCCTGAAGTCATAATCAGCTTTTCAGTAATTCCTTATAATATTCAATTCTACAAGCTCAGAGTGTTTTAATTAGTGTGCACAAAGCAATGCAATTTCAACCTTATTGCTTTAAATTTCGTAATGCCGGCGTTTTATACTTAATTGCGTGCAAAATTGTTTTCAGAAAGTGTTGGCGATGAAGATATAACGTGAAGTAAAATTACGAAGTTCTTTCTCTCCGAATTGCTCTGTGACGAATCCGGAAAGAAGGTTTAGTTACACAGAGATATAAATTGGTCGTGTACTTCAACTTGCTTGCTTCCCACGCGTATCGTTTCTCACTATCGGGCACGCAATTTACTTCCTATTCAGACGAAACTGTACTCGGTAATGGAACGCCATTAATCTACGTCGATGAAAATTTTATAATACATCCATCATTGCCAGTGTTATCGTTTTAGAAAATTTAACATTGATAATGATTGGTCTGATCGGTAGAAACTTTAGTCACTTTGCTTACTACCGTGGAAAAATGAACTGGGATAGTGTGAAAGTGGAAACTTAATTATGTAAAACTACGCGAGAGTACGTAAAAGTAATTCTTTCAACGTCTAGCGGAAGGCTAAAATTGGTCTAAAATTGGTATTAGACGTTAATAAGTTTAGATAACTATTACTCTCTGTAATTATACATAACTATTTTTTTAAATATTATATTATAAACAATTTGTTTCAACAATTCGTTAAAAAAATATTGATCTTATAATTTGTATGTCAATGTTATCAACTTTGTAGGTTTTTCATTGATAAGAGCGTTGTAGCTTTGCCTTCGGCAATTCGGTAACGAATGGGCTACTGAAATGTGGAAATAACGGATGTAATTAACGTCGGCAATTAAAACCATTTGCACATACGCTAGACGTTTCTGCGTGTTGAAGCTTATGGTCGACCCAGGTCATGTAGATGAAAATACGTGCCCACCGCGCCGAAAAGACACGTGGGCGGCATTGAAAAGTGCACTTACGCCCGCTTTTTTGCATCCATCGTAGTGCATTCGTAAAAGCTTCGTTGAAAAATAAAACCTATCAATTTTTAATAATCATAAATTCGCGCAAACGCGCGTACTGTGCCATTCCGATGATAATCACAAACAAAATAAAATACGCATACAGAAATTTTGTTAATCTTTTTTATCTATATTAAATTTTAAATTCTATCGATTAAATTATTACAAAAAAAAATTAAGCATTTTTGATAATTTTTTTTTAATACAGGCAATTTTAAAATATAGAAATTCTTTAAAATATCATAAATTTTTACAATATTATTTATATAAAAATTCACTTAATATTAATATTACAACAAAGTTTAATAATAAAATATTTTAATTAATAACATTGTAATTATAATATTTTTTAATTCCCAATCAACAAATAATATTTTTTAAATGTTTTTAAAATATATATTCTTTATTCTAACTTTTCTAAATATTTAAAAAAGTATAGTTATTAAGTATTGTCTGCTAATTAAGTTAATGAAAAAAAATCTTTTATCTGGTGTCCGAAAAAGACATAACATATTTCTATAATAAATCAACGATATTGATTTCTGATTATTAAAGATAAATGTTTAAATTTATTACAAAAAATATTATACTTATGTATGCTCACGAAAGGTAAAATAGAAAAGCTGAAAGTTATCTATTAATTAATGGATTCTGCAAAGCAATATCCATTTTTGTTCTCATTACGTGTTATTGAAAATCGATTTATTCAAAATATTCAGAACAAACAAACCAAAAATTATTTTACACAAGTGTCATCATAAAAAAATCAACGAAAGAAGAATTATAATGTAAAGTGTTATATGAATAATGAATTATGTATAATTTTTCTATAAATAATTTTAGAGCACTATTTAATTTTAAAAGATTTCTAAAACAGAAAAATTGTATTTCTTTTTTATTATTTATAAAGAAATTAATGTTTATATGATTTGCGTGCAAATATTTAATGTTTTACATAAAACATCTACAAATCTATTCTTTTTTCACAAGCTCCAGGATATCTGTATTTATTATAACATAATTTTCTTCAAAATAGTTATATATTCAGTTTGAAGCTTCAAACAGACTGTATCTATTTCTATCACACTTCATCGACTATTCATTGACTCTCATGCGATGCGTTTAATCGAGTGCATTCGAACGCGAATTGATTTATTCCGCACATTCCAAAACGTTCCATTCAAAGAGGTAATTTTACGGTGATGTGAACAAGGAACCAAACTAGGACAGGTTATTTACTTTGTCAACATAACGTTCGTCGCTTTGTACATTTCCGTCATTTCGTCTCGTGCATTGCGGCTATTGTCTCTGCTGGACCGTCAAAATTTATTTGGCAGCCGTGTACTACAATAAAGAAGGTAAATGACTTCTTGCAGAATGCATAGCAACTTTTCAGGTGCGATGGGCCAATAAAATGAAATTGCATCGCTCTAGTGCGAGTGTTGCTCAACTTCTGAATATGTAAAGCTCTCACTGGTGATGCGAGCGAGACATCTACATATTAGAAACCGATACTGCACAGGGGAGTGAGTTCAGCGAGCATGTTGCCATGAAAATTCATATACATGCTCGTGTACGGTAGTATGATCGTACATATTTCGTTCCGGTGCGAAGAAACGAAAAAAAAAAAAAAAAAAAAAAAAATCAGAACGCACGACCCTTCAATCAAAGTCAACCTTCCTTCTACGAATGCCGAGGATCATCTAGGAGATTTATGCATTCGTAATTAAAAGCTCAGGATCCGGCATTACGTGCATTTAGAGATTTTCGCTCACGTATCGACCGTATCCTGTGAATTAATGCACGCAGACGCTATGCCCTGTATGTTCCATTATGGAAAATCCTTCGTTTATGTCGGAATTACGACAGATGCGTACGTATTTATGCGCTAACGCGGTTACACGGAATCCAACAGAGAGATCAATGAAAACAATGTCAAACGGGATATTGGACAAACGAGATATTCAATAAACAAGATCGTGTTTTGAGAGGATACGAAGGATAATCATAAATTTTGGGACACGCTGTCGTAAATCGTATAATAGAATATCAGATCTGACACAGTAAACTAGGCTCGTATATACATTAATGTACCATTTAATCTAGAGTTTTTATTCAACGTATAAAAATAATAATTAATAATTAAGATGATTAATAACAATTAATAAGTTTTACGCTAAATTATAATGTTAAATTTATTTCTGAGATGCAAATTTACATAAACTAAATATGAATTAAAATTCCAATCAATTGCTGCATCTTTATTTCTTTTTTCACGTAATCCAATTCTGCAATTTCACCGAAACTGCATCTCCATTTTAACCCATGGCAACAATTAACAACAAAATAAATAATACGTATTTCCTTCTGCTTTTGCTCGTTACTCAGTTTAATTTAAGTCGCGGATAACGCGGGTCAGTAAACCGCAGGGAAGACTCGGAAATTAAAGTTTTGCTGAGAAATATCTCGCAAAATGTCACGTGCAACGGCGCCGGTTACAAAGCGCCGGTGATGAATTAATGACTACATTAACATGCCGTGAATTAATGAACAGATTACAAGTTCATTACACGAGTCGAGATTATATTGAGCTAACTATACCACGTGATATGACGTAACGCGTTCTTTGACGTTGATATTCCGTCATGTTGCTCTCGTCAAGGCAATTACAGATGTTCTTTTGACGTGGAATTAACGTGATGTACCGTAAAATCTTACGATATCTCCTAATTATCATGTTCTTGTTGCTGCATCGTTCCCTAATTATAAGTTCCGCCGCCTGTTTAGTTCGTGACACGTTAGCAGCTGCATCTTGTTAACCAGTTTGTTGCACCGTGGTGAAACCCGAACTTTCTACAATAATCACAGCAGTTACACAGTTATGACACAATGCAGGCTGACACATTGAGTGTACGCGATAATTATCCAATCTTAATTGTTCTTCGTATATTAATCTATGTAGAGCATATTTGTTAATTTCTACTTATATTTTTATGAAAAATGTGTTTATAATGCGTTTGTAGCTTTGCTTTTACATCTTCAGACTCTTTTTTTTTTTTTAACTGACTATGTACATTTCCAATTTAAATGTCAGTATATTAACTTACGAGTAGAGAGCTTTTGTGGTAAATAATTAAACGAGCACTGAGTACTGTAATACTAAACAATTGTCGGATAGCGTGTTCCCAACATAACTTTCGGTCATCATTCTTCCTTACCATTCTGAATTACGTTATCCCGAGTGCGTTTAAAGATTCAACTATGCGTGATGCAAAAACTCTGGGAGAATTCGTTGTGCTAAGAATACTGGCGGTGGTCTTGCAAAAGGTTAATTGGCCCACCAGCATTTCGACCGCAACATAAAGTTGCCACAATAGCTGTCCCTTCGATAAGCTCGGTCAGGTCAGGGGAAAACGGGGATTAAGGCTATACATTGTCCGCGTTTTACTGGAGCCGTTTGCGACGATACATCCCGTAGTATTTGGCATGATTCCAGCCGTCCCGTTAAGTCAGCTACGGTCCTCTAATCTGTAAAACTTCCGACTTAAATTTCCGCCTCGGAAAACATCTTCCTCGAAGAGATGGGCAATTTTTGAGTTCGTTCAGAGGTCGTGGTGCCCTCGGGGCTATCACAATCAGGAATGCGAATGGAAAAGAACGTAATTCAAGAGACGGAATGGCGGGAGAAAACGCATACGCGGCACGTGTACGCTCGCGGTGCTGTTTCCGCCGGAAATTCGACGAGTTATCGCACTCTAAATTGCTGCCGAGTTCGAATTCTTGGTCAAATAAAATGATAAAGAACCATAGTATTGCAGTAGTTTTGCCCCCTTTTTGCGAGACTGTATTTCCGCTATGTTAAAAATCACACATTATATATTAGAAATAAAAATTATTATATTAATAAATGAATAATAACTTTCTCGACTAATTAAATTAATTAAAATAAAAACATCATGATATGATTGCATGTTTTGTATTACAAAAAGGGAATTCTATTATTATATAATTAAAAATATTAAAATTTATAAATCGCTAATATTGAAATTAACAGAAATGTACGTTTAAAATATATTTTAATAATATTTAATAAGTACAAACAGGTTAAAGCAAAATAATTTGATAAGAACAAATAATTATATGCAGTAAATACCATACAAATTCAATATATCTGTTTATCTAAGAGAAATACAAATTTATAAGTTATTTAAAAATATATATTCTAGTTGCACGTTAAAAACTGTAATATAGTTGTTCACAAATTATTATACTGCTTCTTAAGTTACTTTAACGCCCTGCAAAATCAGAACGTTGAATGTAGATAGATGATTCTATAAGCGAGATAGATAAATCCAATCTATTTCCTTACTTTTCCGATTTACTGTTCCAATTAACACCGTCGACTAGTAAATGGAAGTGTCGGATAGCGCTATTCGAACAATTTCGCTAATTAATTCGCAACGCTCGCGCACAAACTGTATCTATCTTAGGATACACGTCACCACGCACATACATCACACGTATGATATGCGGTATCGAAAAGCTTCAAGTGACCACAACATTATATCGTCAATAATTAATTCCGCAGGCAGTTTCGCACAGTTTCACTGTTCCCGATAATTGACTAATTACTCGTCCCGTGCTCACAGCTAACAATTTAGACACGACAAGTATCGTTTACCAGCCACTGTGCATGTTGTTTGCGGAAAGTGACTCATCTCATCCTTCGTTCTAGACACGACAACATCGTGACAAAAAGATTACATAGAAGTTCCATTTTTATTAAAGTGCTATTAATACAAAAAAATCAATGCAACAGTTTATTGGAAAGCACAGATATTATGCATATGACATCACATTCATGCTTTTTGCATAAAATTATATTTTTGCTATTTTTAAATGTATTACAATCTGAAAATCAAATCTCTTCGTAAAGAAAAATGTATATTTATAAAATGATTATCTTTGCTGTGCATTAAAATTCCTCTGATACTTTGAAGAATTAATTTTTTCATTTCCATCACATTATCATCTGTTACATTCGATAACTTGTAATACCTGTTGCCATTCACTTCTGTTTCTCATTGTATTCCTTTTGTCGTGTACAATATATTAAAAACTTATTCGATTATTACAGGTATTCCGATAAAGTATTCAATAAATGATCCTTCTTTCTTCAGACATTCTATCTCCTCAATTAATTTTCTTTTCTTGGTCATCTTTTGTTATCTTACCCGATTTTGCACTAAGGATTTTGCAGCGTAATCCTCCGGATTGCCAAGGATCCCCGGAATCCGTTTTTGTTTGGAAGAATATAGGGCGCAATGGAAAAAATCGATATAGTAGCGGTGCAAAAATAAAGGACCACTTTGGCGAGAATTGCTGAGTTATATCGTAGACTTTTCCGTTATAGTTTTCACGCTGTAAAAAATCTAAACATTTTGGGAGTAACGTGACCATGTCGCGTATCATTGAAAATCAGAAATCGGAAATCGAATGGTCATTGTGAATAGTAAAAATTGATTGTCAATGTTCTACTAACGATGCTGTTGATTTTGACCAGTCGTTCAAGGGGGCATCGATATTCAGCTTGGTATTCATGTGTTCATTCTGTTGACTATTGCACATCTTAATTAAATGCACACAAACGTGAATTAATCAACTAATATCAAATGTATAACTATTAAATACGTTATATATAATATTTTATTTATTTATTTTATTTGACATTAATTGAATTTGTTAATTGCATCGTTTGTTTCTTGAAATCTATGAGTATTGTAATAAAAATAAGTTTATTAACTAATTGTAAGTCATATGTTAAATAACTTATTACAATGATTATTGTTTTATTTTTAATTACTTTTTAATAAAAAAATAAACGTAAAAAACTTTTATAAATTTCTAAAATCCTTTGTCTGTATCTAAAGATACTGTAAAATGAAAACATAAATAAATTGCGATTTATACAATGTATAATAAAACACATATCAATTACACATACTTTTTAATTGCCGATATCTGAAAAAATATGTTGTTTTATAGAAAAAGATAGTAGCAATTGGTTAAAGTGGTTGTTTGATCAAACATGGAAAATATATTATTTATATCTGCTTGAATTTTGAATTCTTAGATTTTTAGGTGTTATTAAATTACTTGTGTTTTTAACAATCGATATTTATTATACATTTATACCACAAGAAACGTGATAATAAATTTTATGAATTTATAATATTTTTAAATTAAATTCCATAATTATTTATAATGCAATTTTTCTCATGTATTTTAATCACACATAATTTTCAATATTAATTGTCAATATAATGATAGTAAATAAATTGTTTAATTATCATAAAATTTTTATAAAGAATAAATTTTTAAACTGGACAATATAAACTTGTTAAATAAATTATTTTATAAATTAATAAAACATAAATAACAAATAATTAATAAGATAAATTATATCAATAATATTTATATTTTATTATAAAATATTTTTGACTAGGCATAGTGAAAAATGTTTAAAGTAATTATTTTCTTAAGCGTATCATCCAGTTTATTTGTATAAAAATGAGAAGGAGTAAGAAAGAAAAAGACAGAGAACATAAGACATACATATGTATTATACATAGAAATGTATGTTTGAAATATCGACTAAATGGCGAGTGCTCGGTCGCACGTGCGTTTATATATGTACAGTTGATTGTTGGAGTCGCATCGCGCGTTATCCCGCCAATGCATGCATACTAATTAATTCTAGCTGCAGCTTCCTAAGTGACGACCTAATTTCGCACGAATTGCGCGAATGCAGGAGAGTCTGGAGTAAACTGCGTTCCGGCGAGTTTGGTGCGATTCTTGCACCGAGAATTGGGATTTAGCGGACGTACCTAATGTGATTAGCCGATCGACGCGTTTCACGCGCGATACCACTCGCATCGGGCCGACTTTGATCCGTTAATCCGCTTATTTTGCAAAAGGCCGGCAATTTAGTAGCAAAATGTACGAGGAAACATGTGCGCGCCGGAAAATGATGCATCACCGGCGCCGTTGAAATTTTGTCGTGAACACTTGACGTCTTTATATATGAGGATTGATATCAGAGGAAAATCAGATTTCCTTTAAGCTGCAGCACGAACAACTTTGTAAATTGGATAAATCTATTTATCAATCTATTATGAAACAGAAATGTTTCTTATAAAAGTTTATAATCTCAAAGAGAGATCTATTAAATTAAAAGATACATTAAAGACTTAATTTTTTTCATAAAAATATTGCCATCACGCCGATCAAAGAGAAGATATTGTACTTATATATTTTTATATATTAACAGACAAACCAAATTTTTTTTATAATTATAACATACATAATTCAGCGCAATATAGTTTCTCAACTCCAATTTAAATTAAAAAATAAATGTATTTTGAAAAATAATTTTTGTCTTATAAATCCATTATAATGCCATATTTTAATAATTATATAAGAGAATTATAATATTTTTGAAACATTAACAGTGTATATAATATCCTTAAAATATCTTAATTTCCATGATATAGTTGTAAACTTGATTATGCAGCCGCTATAAAGATGCAAAACATTTTAATGCCTTTGAGATTCTAATGAACTCATAATATGAAGCAGCTTGCATTCAATAGCATTATTTACGCCATGCTGATGCACACTATGTACAAGAAGAATATTATTAAAATTTTAAATCCAATATGCAATATATTTTTTTTTCTGTAAAAAGCTTGCCTGAACGACTATTTCTCATTAAAATAATGAAATAGAAAAAGTGTAAATATTTAATATTTTAATTTTAAAACGCATCTTTACCTTCTACATCTTTACATTATACTATTCTTCGTTATTAACTTGTCAACTCGGGTTTGCACAGGAAATATCAAGTTCATCCGTTTGATATCTCTAATTAATTATTTCTTGGACAGTGAAACGGAAGGACGTCGCTGTCAAAATGAGTTGAAAAATAGAAACACATGGGATCTTGATATTTCGAAATCTGCTGTGATGATTTATACTGACGTAATACGGACGGAAGATATAATTAGAAATGAGATGTTGACGAGTGTGATTGCGTGCAATAGATTGTGATTTTTAGAGCGGCAAAGTATTCGAGATGATCGTCTTTAAAAAAAATAATTAAAATCGTGACTAGTGCACGCGAATCGCTAAAATCGAGGCAGTCGCGCGTGTTGGCGTAATAAAGTTTCGTGTTCCATCGCGCTGGTTGCAGGACAGCAAATGAAATTTTAACGCAGCTTTCATTACATGACGAGCTAGGTCCTGGATTAATAGGACTTTAATTATAGCTTTGCCAAGATAAGCGCAAATGTGTCACAACAAATAGGACTTGGGCAGTGTAATAATCTTTTTATTTAAATAGTGTTTAAATACATTTGTATTTCAGATATATCTCAATTTAAATCTATATATTTAGATATCCTAAATAATTTATATTTACGTGCTGTCTTGAAATTTGTAAATCAAAGTACTATAGCAAGAAAGTTCTTGAAAAATTAAATAAAAAAAATAATTTGAAAATTTTTATTTCCAACCGCAATTTTTAAGATATAAAATTTTAAAGCGCTGGTTAATCACAGAGTGGTGGTCATGCACCTGTCATGCGGTCATTACTACCGCGATATATGATTCGTGGACAGGTGACCGTTTAAATATAACGCGATCTGTAATTACCAGTTTTTAATTCTTATATCTTTAAAACAACTTTGAAATAAAAACAAATAACTTGTTACTTAATTTTGTGAAAATTTTCTTACTATATCATTTTGGTTCGTGAATTTTGAACTATATTCTGTATATAACTTTTTAAATGTTATAACAATTATTAAGCATTGTATAAATGCGTTTTGTGTTTAAAATTAAAAATGTCTTTTTATAAAAATATTTTTAAACTGAATTAAAATTATGTTTTTTCAATATTCTGGCTCTTTAAATTTAGAGGAAGATTCTTATAAAATAAAATAAAATAAAATCTTTTAAACATATTTTATAGTATTCTTAATTTCTTTATTGTATCATATGTTTCAAAGATTTTCAAATAAAAAGAGTATTAAGCCAATATATGAGAAGTTAACTATTTATAAACATATTTACTATAAAAGCTTTTAGAAAATTATTTAAAATGTTGCAGACGCATAGATATCTATATACATTGAAACTTTATACATCAATCTCTATTGTGTAAAGTTACTTGATCATTGTCATGATCGAATTTTGATTAATGAACAAAACACGAAATGTCAAAATCACTTTCGATAAACGTAATGTATCGTATCTTAACTCGAATAGTTTCTCAATCTTAAAAAAACTAAGTTTAAAAAAAAACTATTTAAAGAATAACTTGTCTTACATTTACTTCATGAAAAATGAATGATAATAAAAAAGAATAACACAAATGATTAAATTATTTTTACAAACATTGTGAATAAGTAATATTTAGAAACAATAAACATATTTCTGTTATTTCATCCAGTGTTATTATAGAACCGTACTGTAATAATAGTATTACACGGAAAAGACTCGAGACTTCCTGGAGTTGATACTGGGCACGGGAATATTAGAACAATATTTTATCAGAGCGATGCGCGGTGGTTGTGAAGCGTTGTACCCCGGCACGGATCATAATATATTATGAATAGCCTGCGCGATGTATAAAAGCTTTATCAGCCATTCAGAAAAAAAAGAAAATTTATCTTAACGGCAAGTTCATCCTCCAAATGGCGAATTTAGCGAAGCGGATGGATGATAAATTCTTGTCTGTGTCGAGACGTCGTGGTTCTCACAATGCAAGCATTTCAAACTTTAATGAGGTGACGAAAGAATTTCCTGGATGAAACGGTTCGCTGAACAAAGATGGATTCGTGTCGCGAGAGGAATGTCGAAAGCAGGAGAGTTAAACTTTGTCGACATTTCGGGCAAAATTCCTATCAAACTTGTAAAACTCGATATCGCTGTTAAAACTTACAAATGTAGTAAAAATTTTCGACGAATATTCAATGATACGTTGCGTTATGGCGGTAAAATGTGCAAAAAAGAGGAAAATTCTGAAATGTTTTACACGTTTCGCTTGTTTCATGCTATTTGTCAAAACAGAATACCGATAAATAAATCAATTATATTAACAATTTGAATAATAAAACTAGAATCAATGTATTATTGATAAAAATATAATAACGACAATTAAAAATTCAGTGTGATAGTAGTATAAGATCCCACATGCAATTGCATTTACAATCGTTTGCAAATAGTGCAGACTTTCCAGTATCTAATTTTATGCAAAACTTATATCACAAACTTTTGGGAACAGAAAATTTTCCTAATACAAAATATTTCTTGCCGGGAATTTCCAGTGCGCACGTAAAGGGACGCTATATTAGTTTTATCTGCCACAAAGCATCACGCAGTAGTCTCTCAATTGCTGCGTACGTGACAATTGTGCTGTGCCGTTTCTGTCCGCGAAGAAAACGCGTGCGGCCTGAAATATCTTACTGAGCATTTCATAACGTGATTATGAGCCATTCAAGTCTGACAATTTCTAGAAAGCATCAGCTTGCAGCAGAGCATGGCTTTCGTACGCTAGATGGAAGACCCGAGCAACGGAACATTAATGGAAGCCTCCACTGTCGCATTAATTTATTACCGTAAATGATCCGGCGCCGCCGTAACGATGTGAAAACGATGAAGGATATGGACTATGATGAAGTTGTTTCATCGATTAATAGAGCGGCATTTTGTGGTTCTCTCCGTTGAGCAGAGTGCAAAAGGAATATCGTCAGTATTGTATGCAAAAAGAAACTAAAGTTTACCGCAATTCCGCGGCTCAGCGCCATAAATTCAACGTAACGAAAGAGACGATCACGAAGTTATATATAGAGCAGCCCCTTTGAGCCTTTTCGGCAGCGAGGGCGATAAATTTTACATTTTTACTCGATAACGCTTCTTCGGCTTGAAGCCAGTTCATGCGCGACGAAAAAAAAAACTTTCCGTTCATTGCGTATATTTACCGGTATTTATTTATTCAATAGTTTTGATTTAATCAAGCCTTGCACCGGTGAGTTTATTTTTATTTTGCTTTACTAATTACGTATTTCAATGTACAATTCTTTTGTCAATCATACAGGATATATTTGCTTTTAAAAAAAATTGTCTAATTCACAAAAATTTGATTTAAAAAGTTTTTGTACTATACATAAAAGAATTATTAATATTTGATATCTCAATTTCTATTTTTTTCTGCTATAATAATTTACTAGCCAAAACAAGAAATTTTTAGCATAACTCACTTTTAGTGAGTTATTCACTGGCGTATAATAGAAAATTCGTGTTTTTTAATCCAATTTTTGCACTAGAAATTCTTTCTATTATACAAATTTTATGCAAATGTATGTAAATGTTTCGTTGCATTAATAATGTCGCGATGAAATTCAGTTCCGCTCTGCGAAAATGACGGGAAATCTTGGTTCGGTGCTTTAGTTCAATTATTCGTTCGTCTTCATGTATTTATTTGTGAACATTCGCGTACGATCTCGTTCGGAGCTGTATTTCGCGTTGCGACTAGCAATAGCTTTCGGAAGATAAAGTTTCGTGGCTGGTAAAGTGCATACGAAATGATTTGAGCTTACCTCTTCCCAGACGAGCTGCTTGCTAACTCCTGGCCGAAGGTTCATAATTTTCAACTCTGCCGCTTTTAACACACCATCTTGAGTGAACTCTATGTTTGGTTTCCCCTGATCGCCCTCGACGGAAACGTTCTTCAAATATCTAGAGATACAGAATGCGTCACAATGAATAGAGTAAACATTGCAAAGTTTTTATAAAAATTAAAATTAAAGTTAAGATTAATATACATTATGTATTTTATAATTCTCATGATATTAATACTATAATATTTATTGAATATTAATATGTATATGTATAAGAAGTAATATTAAAACATTAAATATAATATACATATGTTATGAGCCATTCAAGTCTGACAATTTCTAGAAAGCATCAGCATTTAGTAATATTATAATTCTATGAGATCTATACATATAGATATCATAAAATTATAATATTACTAAATAATATATTGCATTATAAATCATTTGTTTAACTGTTCAAAGTGTTTAATCAAATAAACAATTTTGTTTTGTAATATTGTATTATATAATAAATTAAATATACTATTTTTTTAATCTACAAAATTATGTTAATTTATTACAAAATTTGTAAAAATTTTCTGTGACGTTGCTTAAAGAAAATTGTTATACATAAAATTTTGCATGAATAGTGCATGAACAAATCTATCGATATTTTAGCAAATTATGTGAAATTACTTGAAAAATAAATCCCCTGTACTCCATCGTGATTCACCAATGCCTTCACAGCTCAGTTGAGTGTTCAGACTACGATTCGCATTTTTCGGATCATTGACGAAGTCCTCGACACCGTAAGCATAGACCTTGATTGCTGTCGTGATTTCGCTTACCAAACTCTCACTGCTCGTATCGAAATGTACACCTGTAGCAGTAAAAAGATATCGGACGAGTTCGTTAAAGCAATTTGATTACCTGCGAGATTTATATGCAAGATTTGCACAATGACCAATTCAATCATATCAGTTTATAAAAAATTTCCTTTTTTTTTGTCGATGTTAATTGGATAGAAACGGACAAACATAACTGAACGAGCTTGAAAATAATTTATAAGATACGTATTTTAATTCCCAATATAGAGCTTATTGCTTAAGCTGATTGATAACTCGTAATCTCGTATGAGCCTGCGATTTACAGAAATTGAATTCTTGAAGTAACTGAATTTTCGTTTGCTTTGTTCTTTTTTGATCGTTTATATTTCTGAATAAATTTACAATTCTGTTTATAGTACTTATATTTTAAATATCAAATATTTATTTGTAAGTGGTAGAAACAACAAATATTTTGGGAGAAAATTAATAAAAGATAAATTAAATATAATTAAAAAAAACTAAAAATCTTCTCAGTTTTTATCTAAAAATGATAGAAAAAATTTTATCCAATTTTGCAAAAAATTTTTCTTATAATATCTGCTCTCGATTTTGTTTCATTTATGTTAAAAATATTTCCTGATTATCTCGTTTTTTATACATATGAAGAGTATACTTCTTTTTGCAAAGAAATTTCATGTAGAACTTGCATTTTACAACATTTTATTCAGCCAGATTTTTACGCGACACACTGCGCCAGCTACATTTCCATAAATATCAAAAGTGTGAGCAGGACGCGAGGAAGAGGGAGAAAAGTGAAGATAAATCGATGTATCACAAGGCCGAGAAACGTTGGCGACTCACTCGAGAATTGTTGAGTTGCCTTGTCCTTTCTATTCGGTCAGAAATTGACCCATGGAAATCAGTCAACAAAATTTTCCTGTATTGTGTAAATATGTTTTAGGATGAAATATTCTGTGAAAATTCAGCAAAACATTTGTATAGAAAAATTTTGAATTTCATAAGACCACGCTTAGGAATTTTGCATAGCTAAAAGAACATGTTTTTGATGAAAAATATAAAATGTTTATTTTTTTCGTATTAGCTAAAATAAACGTGGATTTATACCAACGATTGAATATGTAGCCTTTTAATAAAATTGGAGTGATAGAGAATTTTAAATATAAGCAACGTTTGCTTTGCTCGATTCATAGCAATCGTGTTTAAGAGTGCGAGGTGTTTGCGATCTATGTAGGACGAGTTTACCCCGTTAGTTTTAGCTCGTGGAAATTCAGGCGCAAGAGATTCAATCCAAGTTATGTTATTCCACGTGGCTCACTGGGAGGAATTCGACGAATTTATTTTTCCCTCAAGGATATTCTTGGGAAATTCTCACGGAAAGAATCAATTTTCTGTTTCTGCGATTCTGGTCACGGTGTGAATAACTCGCCAGTCTACCCGAGAATCATGCATTCTTACCGATAAGCCAAAAGGCATATTCTGAATGCTAACATATGTGCACTATAAATACACTCTGCTCTTTACACGCTTAAAATTGAAAGAGATTATGCATAATGATTAAATCAGAATTCTTGTTTTATTATATGCATATGTGTTACGTCTTATAAATATAAAGAATATTATTTTAACCAGTTCATCTTCGACATAAATGCACGTAATTCTTAATATTCTAAATATTAATCTTTTCTTATAGAGCGAGAAAAAAGGCTTTCAATAGAAACATTTAATTTCTCGGATATGTAAATGCCGCAGAATGTTTTTGAAACTATTGAAAAATTTAATTAAAACATCCCGTAATTTACTTTGTTTATGCATTATAAAATGTGGAGAATAGTTTGCGGATAATTTAGCTTGGGATTCGTACACATAGTCATGTGGTATTTAAACTCATGTGAATTTACAGATATGTAAGTGCAGTGATCTGCTCATGTAGTCTCAAATACGTGGATACGAATAAGTTTGCTACTCACCTAACATTCCGACCGGAAATTGATTGGGCGTTTGTAGATTTTCAATAACGCTCTGCGTGACGACCCATACGTAATTCTCGCCGGTAATTTTGTATTCCCTTGCGGCAGTCAAGATATGAGTAGCCTCTTCTCTTGTCGAGTACAGTAGCATCACTCGAGACTCGCTGTTAACCAGTTCGAGTAGATCGTGCGGTTCGGTAACCAGAATGGCGCTTAGTATGGTGAACTTGAATGTGTCCTGCATGTCGGAGATTCTCTCTCTGACCGCTTGTATGAAGTCGTCGTGACCAGCTATTTGCGAGGTGACTACGCTAAACTGATGCCACTTGTACCTCTCCAGGATACTCAGCATCGCCGCGGTCTGATGTTCCAGCGAGGGTGCCAGTTGCAGCTGTAGACTGCTCTGTGACGCCCGCTAAAAACCAACGGAATTTCCGTCATTCCATAAATGTTGACGAAGTACATATACGGACTATATATTTCTGCTCGACTTTAATTTTAGTTTTATGTAACAAAAAAAAAATATATATATTTTTATGTCTATATGCAGAAGAAAAAAAAGTAAACAGCATAAACTCGCTTTATTGCAGACTGCACCTTTTATCTCGTGTATTTTAATATAACTGGAGAAATTCTTTGACGTAATGAAAAATTCACCCGCGAGCAGTTACTGTTTGCGCGCTCGACAGAAACATTAACTCGTAAATTTTTTTGCTTCTTTTCATTTCAGTTGTGTTAACTTACTCTCTCCAGACCAGAATTATCAGCATTCCATGCAATCACAGGAATTCCCAAGTAACCGGCCAATTGGAGAAAATATTGAGCGCTGGCCGTACTGCGTCCGTATTGCTCGTAGTTCATAAGGTATAAGATGGCCGATACGTTCACCGAAAGAAACTCCTTGCATAGCGAGTCTAAGATAGCTGAAACACAAATTAATCCATGATGAATAATAATTTTAATAAATAAATATTCTAATATCTAATATCTTGCCTTATTAAAAATGATTTCAGACAATTTTTAATTTTATCAATATGCATAGCACTATTTGACATAATACGCATTATTTGAAAGTTGCGAAATAATATTTGTTAATGGAAATAACAATCGTTTACGTTACATGTACATTATATTCTTTTCTTTATTTTTACTTTTTAAATTTTGCAGAGCGATTGGATTATCAGTTTAATCAAATGAATATTGATGGACGATCGGCGTCATACTTTGTAAATTACGATAATTCAGTTAAATCGAGTGAATTTTCGTACCGTCAGAGCCATTAAGCGCATCTCCATGCCGAATGCACTATACCGGCCGCTTAATAGCGGGAATAAAGTGATTCGCGCAGCTTTAACTTTTGCGATGACCAGCCCAGTGCAGCCACGTTATTCTTTACCCGCTAAATTTATCTCGGCGCCTTTATCACACGCACACCCATTTTTCGCAAAGCGCAAAGCAAAACGACGACGGAACTACGACTACGAGCGTAGTTCGACCCACCTAACGCAGCAACACACTTGACCGACTGACCTCGTTTTCGTTCTGCTCTATTGTTTCGAAATACGAAGTAATTGGAAGTTTTAGTTTAACCGATTTTTATTTTACACGATATTTCTTCTATTTGGCTTATCCGATTCAATTTAAGGTAAAAAAGCACAGGCGCCATAAGATGGAATCGGGATTCTGAAAGAATATACTGTGCTAGGATTTAAGTGAACGCTTTAGATGTGAAAGAAAATCTTTACTCCTCCAAAAAATCCTTATTCCTCAAAGAATCTTTTGATGTTTGCTTTTAATGTGATAGTAAGGATGCTTAGATTTTTTAGGATAATAGATTGTATTAATTAAAGAATCTATCATTAAAATTAAAAAAAATTATTTGCTAATAAAATTATTATTATTTAGTCAGTAATTTTTCGCATATGTGTGGACATTTTTACGTATAAAATTACATTCTTTTTTCCGTTTATTTATAAAAATTATTTTTTAGTTTGTAATATTTTTGTAATAATACAACGTTCTTTTCATTAAACACGAGCTCTTCGCTGCATTTTTCAAGTACCAGTAAAAGAAATTGAGTATAGAAGAGACACTTAATCTAGCTCAATGTAATCTTTACAACAATCTCTCCAGCTATAATTTTAAAACGTCAGCAGTTGTGATTTGAACACGAATGATTTTTTTAGATAATTTAGAAATACATGAGTAAATTTGAAAAAATAATCATACTTTTCCCTTAATTTTTATTTTACTAAAATTAATTTTAAATTTAATATAAAATATATTTTCTTTTAATTTTGTATTATTAACTTCATATTATTGAGTTTAGATATTATTCTACTAATAGTTATAAATATTCCAACCAAAAAATCGACGTTCTTTTCATGTTTATGAATAACTACATTTATGAACTTTTATGAAATTTCTTTTGCTTGTTTTCGAGAAAATTTTATTTCTTTAAAAAGAGATATATGGTTGTGTAATATTAGTTTTTTTCACTATTTTATTTATATTTTTAGAATAATTTAAGAGTTAAATAAATGTTTGCATGGGCTTTGAAAATAAACGAGATAAATAAGGTTTAATTTATATATTGTCATATTTGAACATATACTGCGTTTTTATTTTAATTTCATTATACGTCACCGCACTTATTTAATATAATTGTTGAATTACCCGCAAATAAACTTTTAGAATATAATAACTATTGCAATTATCGCAATACCATTGACATAATTAATTCAATCTACTGTATAACTAATTGCATTCCTCTTTTACCTCTTTTCAAAATTGCGCAAAAAATTTGATTAAAATATTGAAAGGAAATCAATCCAGTTATTGAGAACAATTGAAATACACGAATGTAATCTCATGCCTTTGAAATCAAAGCCGTGAAAATACGTAGTTAATTTCATTCGTAATATAACTACATTAACATTACTGAATAACATTATTTTAATAAACGCCAACTATTGTATTCACATGCGCTATTACTAACAAAATTGCAATCATAGTTAACACAATAAAACAGTATATGTGTAAGATTTTGTGCCTCTTTACTAAAATAAATTACAATAAAAATAAAAATAAAAGTGCCACAATATACGAAATATGTAATTTATTCGAATATTTTATCTCTAAAGAAAGTAATATATCTGTTAAAAGAAATGATGTGATTCACAGACAAATATTTTGGCAGTTTATTTATAGACGCCACATATCTCTAGAATGACAGTATTAAATTAACAGGCTCACAGTTCGCTTCTCTATGTATGTTACGACCTGTCGCGATTAATGAAAACATAGTACTACGAATGTAGTAGCTAAATCTGTAGTAACAGCAAGTCGATTAACGCAAATTCCTTTGATCAGAAACTACCTTGACTCCGAAATAGAGTATAGTCGAGTGCCTCGTCGACCATGCGTTCGTAATTTGTTAAAATTAAAGGAGGGGAGAACGTACACGTTCCTCTAAGATAAACCTTAATACAGAAACAGTCAAAACGCAATGGTTCTTAAGTATTACAATTAAAAGGAATTGTTATTACTTTAAAGAGAAGATTGATTTCTGATCAAATCAATAATCTATTATTTATTAGTCAGAATGAAAATGCATCGTTATCGTTGAGAGATCCTGTTTATGCAATTATCACCAACAAATATGTGTACATAGTAAGAGATATTTTGCATTATGGTTTTTGTTTCGAAACCTATAAATTATAGCCTTGAAAGTGATAAATGTCCAAAGTGAGCGACAAACTCGACGAATTGATACCGCTTGCTTTAAACTCTCGTCAAGTGTTATTAACGAGAGGATTATTTACGGCTCGTTGGTGTTTGGTTAAAATCGATCAATGGGTTATTTACGATTTTGCGTGTTCCGCGAAAATTAATAATTCCTAATGGAATGCTGGATTCTCATTTGTAACAGCAAATGGCATTTAAAATTGGATGCGTGGATTTAGCAAATGTGGGCGTTGCTCGGCTCATACAACAAATACTAAATTGCCATTCCGTTTTATTTAACTCTTTAATGGTCATACACTTACTTTTCTTTACCGTAACTTTTCTTTATCAAATTAAACATTCTTATCGAATGCATGTGTTATCAGATTATACCTCGCGGTTTAATGTAATCTATTAATCAGCATTGATACCGTAAATCCGATTAACAAAATTGAACGCGTAATTCATCAAGATTAGTCATTTCTATAGATCTGCATTTATGGCGTTATTCTGATTATGATATTTACGTGATAATAACTTAACACGATTCGGTCAATCCTAAGCCATTAATATTAACACATCTACATGGCGAACCAGAAATTGATAGCGTTTGTTTCGACCAACAATTACGATGCTAATAACAACAATCCTGACAAATCGAGGCTTCCGCATTACTGGCCGCAAAGATATTTCGCCAGTAATTACAATATCGGTAATGATTACGCTACCGTAATCGGAGATACTAGCTTGGGAATGTTGCCTTGGCCGCTGCGGCTCAACGCTCATATATCGATAGTCAGCTTAACCACATATTAATTAATCAACCAATTATGAGCGTGCTGAATAGGCTTGTATAGTTTCACAGCCAACGTTCATGAAAATCATTGTCTAATATATATACGCATGAGCAAATATAACGAGAAAGTTTGATTTCCTAATTATAATCATAAAAGATGGGATTGATCACGTCTGACCATACACGACTTTATTCTACTGAGCAGTATATTACGTTTGCTCATGTATAACCTTTTATTAAGTTCAATTAATCTCGTAATAGATGCGATAAATTACTACACCAAAAATATAATTCTTTTTAATTTGTGAAGGATTTATATCTGAAGTAATCGTGGAAGAAATTTAGTGCGCGCAATTGCAGGGACGCGAGACTACAGAGATTGAAATAGTTTATCAGTTAGCACCATATATCAACATCATACAATCCAATATTTTAAAGTATGTTTACTGAAATTTAATTAGACGGCATTGCTTTGTTTTCTTTGTGTCAGAAATATTTGGAAATGTCAAAAATGTGATAAAAAGAAACCTAGATTCTATTCTCATTATGATGCAAAAAAATTATACAGAGTATTTCTTTCAAACAATTACGTTGTAAGCGAAACTTTTAATTACTTAACTATGAAATTAGGTTAATAGAAATATTGTATAGTACAACGCATTATGGAAGATTGTATCTGCATTGCTATTTAATTATTCTTTTGCGTTTAACCGAACATTTTTCGCGCAAATTTAATACGCAGCAGTTTTATCTTCAGTCGTAAATTTCAAAGTTTTACTTAATTGGAATTTGTCTGAGAAAGACTCTGCGTTATGACGTGACGAAATAAGGACCCCGGACAGTAAAAGTGCAATGTGTTTTCAAACTTCGTTACCGTAAAGTATAAATTGACGAGATAAGTTTAATTGAATGCACACTGGATGTCCCGAGTAAGTGTTACACAATTAGTCTAAAAGCTCGCGTGGAGTATAGTGGCGTTTCCGTAAACACGAAACTCTAATGACAGATGACGTCTAACACAACAAAACGAGCTTAACCAATAACCGTTTAATCGATCGCCTGCTAACTAAAGTTTGTATTTAAATATTCAAAATCTTTCTGAAACTAGATTAAATTTAGGATCATTTGTGAATTTAGGATCATTAGGATCGTTTTTATCGGTTATACATTGTTTATTTTATTCGCTGAAGTAAAGTTAAAATCGAGTTGTCCTATATCTATTCGCGGCTACTCTATAACAAATTCATTGCACTGACACTCTTTTTCATTTTATCCAGTAATTTTTAATATAATTATTTTAAGAAGTTAAAAATGAAATATAACAAAAAATCTAGTCACCTGCAACCATATATTCTGCTTAATTTTCGTGATATCAGAGAATATCGAGGAAGATGCACTTCGTGATTATTCAAGCATTAATAATGTGATAATGCGAAATTTTCTTTGTCACGCCACTGCTTTTTCTTCTTACGTGTCACCTGGTAGAAGATGGTTTTTAAAGCTCAAAGCATCGTTGTTACCTTAAAGTGGTACGCCCGCGGTCGGTTTGTAAACTTTGAGATTGGAATAGCCAGTGCGCTATCCAAATATTAGCAGTAGGAGGAAATTTCCGACGCGAGAATCATATACCCAGTGACAGCAGACGCGTAAATACACCGACATCGACTCCTTGCTGACATCATGGACGTGTGAGTTAAGCCTGAAATATTGGCTACCCGGGACATCTTTCGGATGCGAAGAAACGCAATGCGCCAATGTTAATTCCGACAGGTCGTATATCACTTCTACAACCGAACAACGCGCAGAGAAATATTTTCCATGGTAAAATCTTCCTGACCAACGTCGTCAGGCGCGAAATTACGAGGAGTCCGCGCGCAGTTGTGTTTGCTCGGCGATGTTCACACAACGCGAGGAGACTTCAAACACTGAGTAAATAGAAAAAAAGCACGGTAGCCATTGAAAACAATTTTACTTCGCGCGAATTGCTTAATGAAATTTTGTAAAACTATTATGTACATTGTGAAATGTATTTGTCAAGATTATACGTATAAATGCTCTATCATATTTGTCTGTATTATTGTCCCACATTGTGAGATATGTTGATAAGAACCTAAGCTTAACATTGCTATATCAGTGTCCACCTTATTACCTTGCGATGTTAACCGGTTATATCACGTTACCCGTTATATATTTACAAAGCAAACACAGTTTCTCCTCGATTCATGTGG
Source organism: Solenopsis invicta (assembly GCF_016802725.1). NCBI lineage: Eukaryota > Metazoa > Arthropoda > Insecta > Hymenoptera > Formicidae > Solenopsis > Solenopsis invicta. The sequence continues at coordinate 7,780,606 of NC_052674.1, read as the reverse complement.
TAGCTTATTTACCTATTCGAGCTGCATCTCAGGCTCTGTCAAGCCTGTATCAGCTTCACCGGTATTTATCCAGATTCGCGTATATCTAATCATACCTTTACATCAATTAAAAATGTGTAACGTTAGAAGGAATTAAGTCAAGTCAAATGAAACATCAAATATATGTATGTTATTTAAAAAGAAACTACTAATTTCACAAAATTATATTTTAAGTTTAAATAAATTGTATATACAATGTATATAAATAAATTGTACATACATTGACAAAATTATTAGGCACCCTATTTATTTAACAATTTCTTCAATTTATAAAAAAATACATAACACTATTTTTATAAATGTTATCATTTATTTCTTAAGTAACCACATAAACTAATATTTTCTTGGTCCACCATTATTTTTTATGACTTATTTTTTAGCTTACGCACATACAGTTATAAGAAATTTAGAAAAAGCAAGAGTGCCTAATAATTTTGTTAATGGCTGTATAAAAAATTTAACATTTTAAAGTTATACTACAAATAAAGAAAAACAGGTTGTTAGTAAGGGTTTGCGGGTACCCGAAATCCTGTCGGAATCCGAAATCAACACAAAATCCCAAAATTTTATAAATTTTGAGTACTCAGATCTAAACTCGGGTCAAGAAGCGATCATAGATCTAAATAACTTATAAAAACATTTTCTACGGTTAATCTTACGTTTCAGATGTTTATACACTGTAAATCGATGTATTCCGTGATTAATCTTCTTAATTTACCGGTAAGAATTATTTTCTACAGTTAATCTTATGTTTTATATACCTATACACACTGTACACCGATATATTCCGCGGTTAATCTTTTTATTTACCGGTGAGAATTCATTTTCTACGATTAATTTTACGGAAACGGGAAGTTGCGCTATTCTCGCCAAAAACGGGAAGTTGCACTATTTCCGCCGGAAACAGGAAGTGGTCCGATTTCCGCCGAAAACAGGAAGTGCGTCTATTTTCGCCGGAAACAGGAAGTGCGTCTTTAGTATAAAAGATGCCTTACGTAAATTTACTAAAAAAATTACTAAATTTACGTAAGGCATTGCGTTTATATTAAATTACTAAGTTTGAATACTACCAATGAAATATTTACTTACAGAACATAAATATTTACTCAATAGAAAATAATAATTAAATTAGTGGTTACTCTTTGTACTAAATAAATATATATTTAAGTTTAAAAAAAATTTTATTAAGGCAATATTCAAACAAATAATTATTAAAATTTAGTAATTTTTAGTTTTTTTCACATCGGTGTATGAGGTATTTAGATCTATGATCGCTCCTTGAACCGATTTTAGATCCGAGTATTCAAAATTTACACAATTTTGGGGTTTTGTCTCGATTTCTGTTTCCGACAGGATTTCGAGACCCGACTCGATTTCGGTTCCCGATTCAATTTTGGGTCCCAACCTGATCCCAAAAAAAAAAAATCCCGACTGGACCCAAAGCTCAAGTACCCGTAATTTTGGGTACTCGCACCCCTAGTACTGGAATATCATAAAATATTGATATCAACTCCTTTCCAATAATAAAACAAACGCATTCTTCTCAAGATTTAATTCAATGTGAAAATATTTACCTGTCGGACTCGGCGTGAGTTTCATCATAATGTTAGTGACCTGGGTAGGTGGAAACTCGTATTTCTCCAGGAAAGAGAACTTGGATTGGCCTTTGGTCTTGCCATGACCTTTGTGCAAATTGTTGACGGCTTTGTTGATGGCTTTTGTGTATTCTCGCGCACCGAAATTTGTGTGCGGCACTATCAGACCGACGCTAAGCTTTGGTAGCGAGGTATTGCTACTGCCTCTCATCAATTTGTGATGATCAGTCTGATTCAATTTTAATCCGTGCTTCGACGAGGCGACTAGTACGCCCACCATCAAAAGAACGTACAAGCCACGCATTTTTTGTCTCTTGTGGCAAATTTGATTTTTCTAATCTCTCTCTAGTTTTAAAAGATTAGCCTTGCGATTTCTGTTAGAATATTCACTTTAGATAAATCAGGTACACGGTCACAAATACAGAACAACAAGTCCACCGTTTATATTAATTGCAAGTGATCTGTCGCTCTTTTAGTAACACTCCATTTTTAGTAACACTTCAGTCATTATAATGTATTTTTTTCGTACTCTCGTCATTGTCATTGTTGAAGATTTATACATTACACTCAAAAGCTGTAAGACACCTCACTTCGCGCACACTTTACTCGCTAGACTCTTTTGTAAATGTAGATTTATTTAATAACGTTACGGCTATCATCTGCGATAATATGTTTAATATACGATAATATGTGTTTTATTTATTTAAAATTTAATAAATGCACGTAGCATCACGGAAAACACATATCACATTCCATCACAACAAGATAAGACACTTTAATAACAGTTTCTTTACTAGTGCTCATATGTATTATGATTCAACATCAAAAACTGTAAATATATTTCTCTCATATTTTATAAACACGTTAATATTATATTCCATGGAAGGAAGACGAAATTTGATTCACTAGCGTAAACAGACAATGATATTTTATAGACACAAAGATTGAAAATTTTGTGAAGCATCGAGGAAATGTCCGTCGAGAGTTGCTGACACTCAGGAAGATACTGAAAGGTAAAACGAGATTTTGTTTCGACGCTATTAAGGCGGATAATCCCTAATCGCAAGTCAAGTCTCGAATACGTAACGTAAGTAAGTTATTTACGTCCTCTCAAGTTCTTTAACTTTTATAAATGTTTAAACACCCAAGTTCTTCCCGTGTCCAAGCCTTATAGAATTTTATGCGCTCAAATACTTAAATGTTGTACTTCAGTAATTGGATCCATAAATCCTTTAATCCTTAGGTATATAGATATTAAAGTTCTTAGAGTATTTAATTCCATTATTTAATTCTCTCTTTCTGCGTTTTCATTCTCAAGAAGAGAATGAAGCAGAAGAACCGAGCACAAGAACCTCTTGTTCTGCGGAACACGTATAGTAACATGGATGCAACAGATGGATACATTTCTAATTGATACAATAGAATTGTATCGCTAACAAAAAATCACTGTTTCTCTTTCTTTTTTTCTGTACTGAACATTAAACATATTCAAAAATACAATGCGAGGAAACAAAGTTTGAAATTAAATACAACCGATTCGATCGTATTGCTAGCGATAATTCGACAATATTCTTGGGAACTTTCCTATTCAGATTTGCTGTAATTAGTACTTCTTTGCCAAGCAACAGCAAGATTGGCCGGAAGCAATTACGACGCTTTCAATTAATCGGCTCGATAATTTCGCGAGGATCTAGAGCGTCAGGACCGTGGCTAAACCAATTATTGAGATTTTCATCCGTCCGTTGGAGAGTCACCTTTGCGTGTAATACCACATTAATTGGTAATTATAACGACATATCTATGCTGATATTTTGTTACATCATACATATCTTCGTTTTTTTTGTGTGTAAAAGAATTCGTTCTAGACGGAAAATTCAATGTCTCGTTATTTTAATGGATATAAAGTCCGTTCTTGCTAATTGCATTTACTTTGTATTTTAAACTTCTATGTCTTATGTTTCTCGTTAGTTTCTTGGAAAAATGTGAATATTTACGTGTTTCATTTAAAATACAGCAAAATGTATAAAGTATAATTAGACAAAAGACATTCATAAATAAATGTGTTTCCGCATAAAGTTTTTCAAGGGATTAGAACTTCTCTATTATATCGAACGCTCATTTATCAGATTCGCCGACAACATGACAGGGAATAGAATAGAAACGTACAATGCAAGAAAAAAAACCGTTGTAAATCTAAACAACAACGGACAGTAAAGAATGCGGGTCCGCACTATATCATGAGCTCGTTTTCTCTCCCTCCGCTCTATCTGTCGTCGGGAGCACAGTATAAAAGTCGACGGAAACGTTATTCGATTGACGGAGCTTCGATGTGCTCGCTCTAGCATTTTTTCATTCACGCAAACAACGTGGAATAATGTTTTTCTTTTCCGCTTCTTTTTCTTCACTATTTCGAAAATCAAATACACGTGAAATAAAGCAAAATAAACCAGATTGCGTTTAATCTGATTTATGAAAATTGGCGTCATCCGTAGAGCGCAGAGGCGATAAAACGAGAAATTTATATTACTGCGTATCTATTCTCATTTTAGGATGACGTCACGAACGAAATATCGAGTTTAACGAATTCATTATTACCTCGCGACTATAAATATTTTTGGACATAATGTTGATAAGAATTCTGTCGCGTTAATATTTACTAATTTATTTAAAAAAAAAAACAAAAAAAACAGAATGGTATTTTCCATCCTTCCTCTCACATTTATATTTATTTTGTAAAGTTTGCATAATATTTAATATACAACATATTAGTAAGTTACAAAATAATGTAATAAATAATATTTAAGTTAATATTGAAGTTTAATATTGAAGTACAAAGTATTGAAATAAATATAAAAAAACAAAATATTGAAATGTTACAATAAATTTAAAGAATGTACAAGATCGTTCAAGATTGGATGTAACTCTTTGTTGCAGCAAATTGGATGCTACGAAATTTAACGGTTTAAGATAAAGGAGGAACAATCAAAGTACATGTAATCCTCATCTTACACGATGTTTGAACGTGTTCTGCAACAAGCGATTCGCGAGAAGTTAATTTTATATAAAAGACGGCAACCAGATCGCGCGATAAACAAGCTCGTGTTCGTTCCGCAACAGGAAATCGTCGTTAACGAGAAAAGACACTCGCAGGAGATTCTGTGGTCCCCGAGCGTGTTTCTCGGCAAACTCGAAGTTATGCCGTCACTCGCGAATCACCGATAGAAACCGATGCTAAAGTTTAGGAAGATAGCCGTGTCGACTCTAGTTAAGCTCTGGATTTCGGAAAGTACTTCGGGAGGATCGCAGTCACGTTGTACGGAATCTTGCAACCGATGACCGCCTTTAACAAAGTTTGAATCTCGAATAATATTACAAAAGTTTGGCCGTGAAATGTCGAGATAAAATGGGATGCATTCCATTACACTTTGTGACATTCGTGAAACTACGATTGCGTAATTACAAAGAATTATTTATTTAATAAATAGCATTAAGTCAAACTTTAATATCGATGTAAAACATTCTCTATCCTGATTTCAAGAACAATATTCGATTGACGACGATTGACATCAGCCCTTTGTACTCTGAAAAGCAATAAGCTCGAAAAAGTAAATAAATGGTCATCATAGTAGAAAATTCGTGATAAAATTTTACATCAGTAAAGTTTGCTGAAATATTTTCAACTGATAAAAAAAGAGAAAAATAAAGAGAGTGTGAAAATAGATAAAATTCATTTAATAATTTAAAATAAATATTGAAAATAGAATGATGTTACTGTATAATTTTATCCAATTTTTGAAAGAAGTTCATTCAACTTTTAGCCTCATTACGTATATAAATTTGGTCTTAACATCTTGAACAAAATAAAATGTTTTAAATAAAACAGAACTTGTTTTCTTATAAATTAATACAATAAATCTTTTTTCTAGCCATGTATGTTACAATGTTAAATAGCTCTATAGATCGTTCAGTTATTAATAGTTCTTTGAGAAGACATATCCCTATATTTCGTCTTCAATGACATACTTGTTTCATGTGAATAGGCATCGTATAATTTCCGACAGATTCGAGATATCTCTATGGTGTCAAGGTTGCCATGAGATGTATTGGATTAGAGCTATTTATGCAAACGGGAAATCGGTGATAACAGGATTTGCGGAAATATCCGGGAATCGCGTTATCTGACAAGATCTCGGCAATGTCAAACCTACTCCAACCATTTCGCATTTCGACGTACTGTCAGGATTATTAATAGAAATAGGACTTTAAGCGAACGGAAATAGAAGGATACAGATTGGAGATAAACTCATAAATAGCGCTTACACAGACAGACAACGCACGTCTCTTCTCGCGTCGGGACGTGTAATTTAGAAGATATATATATATAATTTGTTATACTTCTAGAAGATATAATAGAAGATGTTATACTTCTAGAAGATAACATACATTGTTCTTTTCTACTCCTGTACTTTTCTTCGTAAAACGATGCCAAATATTTTATAACTACTGCATGTATTAACAAGACTAAATTTTTTATTTAAAAATTAAATTTATTAAGTAATGCGATGACCTACAATTTTTATCCTTCCAAAACGATATTCAGCTTTGCAAGAATGAAAGGAAACAAAGGTGAACCTGTTCTCTCCTTCTTTTTTATCCGCACCAAGCGAAATGGAGAAGAAAGAGAAATCGAACCGCGAGATTGCAGGGAATCAAAACGGCAGATATCGTTCACGCGGTTCTATTGAGGAATCTTAAAGTCGGATAGAGCATTCCACAAAATTGCAGTAATACTCTTATATTCTGACTTATGCTCAAAGCGAAAATTTGAGGAGAAATTTGTTTAATAAAAAAAGATAATGTAGCAATAAGAATAATATATTAACAATATATTAAATGCTAAAAACTTTAATAAACATTTTTTGAAAATATAAAATTTGAAAATTTTACAATTATTAGTTAATTTTGAAAATTGACAAAATGCGTAGATAAAATAATGCAATATTTCAATTGTAAAAATAGATTATTGGTTTTATCATTTTTATATTCATTATATCAATTCACATTTCTAACAATTAATACATTTCAAATTTACATTATCACGAATCAGTCCTTTATATTCAATTTCGATTCTTTAAACTAAAATAATCTCTTTCATTATTTTAACGGCGTCATTTTTAATTTCATTCCATCAATATTTAATATAGCGATTCTTCCATTTTTCTTTTGATTTTCGATGCCCTATTTATTTACAGCAATTAATTCTTGCATTTTTTATAAATTGTGAAAAATTTTTATAATCAAAAAGTACTTACAAATAAATTATAAAGTTCAAAAAATAATTGATAATAAAAAAAAATAAATAAACTATATGAGTTAATTGATATTCGAATCAAGCTTTAATGTAATTATTATCAAACAAAACTATTCATTTTGTGATAAAAAGATATATTGAATTTACTCAATAAAAAAAGATATATATATTTTTTTTTTATTAACTAGTTTTTAATTCTAATAATTAGTTACAATGATCAGTTCTTTAACAGAACGTTTTACTCTATAAAGTAAATTATACTAAAGTGTTCGTACAGAAAATCGATGACTTATTACGTTTTAATAATTAGCATGATCATCACGTAAGTTTTATGATTGCTCAGTTTTCACATTGAATTTCTGATATCGTCGTAGTTATTAAATTACACTCGTTACGTTTCTCAAATATTGGCGTAAATTTCAATTTTACCTCTCGCGCGTAGACTTTTCTATTCCTTGAAACACCGAGATTATTTTATCGTCCTTTATTTTAAAATTATTTTATGCTCAATATACTTCAAGTTTACAAAATTAAATTACGCATTTAATGCTTGCTATCTGTCAAATATGCAAATTTAACAATCTTTAATTAAAAAAACTATATAAAGGTCTCTTTTTAATATTAATATTTCTTATTCACAAAAATTAATAGACTGAAAATTGGTAATTCCACATTTTTTATTTGTTTTATTTGTTTGCGGTGTAAAATTTTATATAATTATTTTTTAATTTATTAATTTAATAATTTTACTTAATTATAAATTATTTTATTTTTAAAATTTTTACATCTTAGAATACAATCTTATTTTGGAAAATAAAACAAAAATAAAATTTACTTTTGTGTAATAATTGTCATATCTTTGAACGCCTGTAATTATATATATATATATATTTTATGCCCCCATCACCTGTCACATTCCTTTCACATATCATTTTCTAAGGCAATTTATGAACTTTCTTACCCACAGTTGAAGTTCATGCGCGATTTTTCAAATATCTGGTCAAAAACTTTTAATCCCATCATTCACGTTACTTCTTTAAATGCGGTCTTTCATCTCAATTTTTCCCGTTTGCCTCATTTCTCTTCTTTTGTCTAACTTGAAAAGTTAGAATTGAATTTGACATGAGTGAAGAACATGAAGAGATCTGACAAAGAGAATTAATTATATTTTCATTTTCTAGTTTCAAAGCTCGTGCATTTCTGCTTATTTTTTACATGCAATTTTTAAAAGCTATCGATACTTCAATTCTACAGCTTTTTCATTAGTACATTTTGCCAGAAACACGAGAATTTTTGCGTTTCAATCGTGAAAATTAATTCTCATCAACGTGGACCATCATAACGGAGTGCGATTAATCAAGAATACTGATCGGAAAGTTACACATCAAAGTTCTTCTGAAGCTGTGCATACCAATAAGTGTATGCTAATACAACGTTGTTATAGATAAAACTTTACATACTAATTAGTTAACAGTTTAAGTAAAAAATGCAAGTGAAATATATTTTTTTAAATTAATTAAACGATGATACATTTTCTTACACAATATTTCTTACACAATGCTTTAAATGCACCTCGCTTTTTGCACTAGTTAACAAGCTGCCAATTAACGAGTTATACTAAATCAAATTTTCAACAAATAAAGTTACTTTTGTACGTTTGTATCTTCTGTTCGTCATATTACAAATATATCATACAGATTACATCAAAAGCACAATTTTTTAATTGTATCTCTTTAGTAATAAATAACAATGCAAATTTATGTCTCTTCGATAACAAAGAAACCAATATTGAAGCGAGGTGGTAATCTTATTTACGACTCAAATGGGAAAACAAGAGAAAAATTGATTTTCTTAACGCGTAGGTGGAATGCGGCGTAAACTTGACCTCACAATTTTCTGGCTTACTGATTTGAAGCTTTTCACGTCAATTTCCTCTTTGTTCTTTTTCCTGTTCATTTTCCTCTACACGGCCAGCAGCCCCTCGTCGCAATCAAACGCGTGAAATTAAATTCGATACGAATCGTGGGGTGCGATACGACAAAGTCGATGAGGGGCAGAAACCTTTGTCATTATCGGTGGAATTGCAAACGTTCAACTATGTTGAATGATGGAACATACCGCAACGCATACGCTCTATTAATGAGATTAATAATTTCACAAGCTCGATCTGTGAGATTGTAATATAAATTCTGTTATGCTTTACAGGACTATATTTTGCAATAAAATAACAACATTTTGATATTTACAAATGAGAGTCTTTCCTATTGTAATTATTTTTTTTCTGCCAATATGCCAAGTAGCAATAATTAAGCGGATATTCATAATTGCATACAAAATATATAAGCAGTTATTAAAAATATTTACATCTTTCAATATTTTTTTTGTACGTTTATGTTTACGTATGTTTAAACGAGATAAATATTAGTTTCTTTATTAAAATGTCGAAAAGAATAATTTCCAATTTTTTTATGACAATAAAATTATATGCAGCTATGGTTATCAATAATTGCAGTATGCCTTGAAATTGTCACGAGCTCGAAATTGAGACGAAATTACTGGAATTGTCCGCGGATTAACTGTCTATTTATCCACGTGTTTCATAAGCGAAATTCGACGCTTGTTCACGCATCGGAACATTTGCATAATTATTTGATAAAATACAAATAAGACAAGTATTATTTGTGTATATTGTGTATCACTTTGCGCATATAATGACATATTAATTATTTATTCCAAGCTATAAACATTTTATTCTAGAACAAAAAGAAGATAAACACGTTCAAAGAATCACGAAGCAAAATGTAACAATTAATTTCTTTAATTTGCAGCAATTTACTTAAAGTATTTCATTTATTACGTTAGAGCCATTTAATCATATTTTTAATATTACAAAAATGCGCATATATTTAAAAAAAAAATTAATCATTTTTATTAGATAATGCATTCATCTAGTCATAAACGATAAAATATTCTTATCTAACAATCTCTTTTTAACATCGTTTTTTACTAATTACTCATTAAAACTAAATTTTGAAAGAAAAATATTGTTTTTATACAACGTGTTTAATATGATAGCATACCTAGCTGCTAAATCCACAACGGCAGTTACGTTTAACCTGTTGCTTTAAAAATCATTTTTATTTTAACATCTTACCAGTTCAACATTCTTTTACATATAGAAACAAAAAAATTATAAAATTTTTTCCCTCGAAAATATTATGCCGGAAAAGATTAGTCTGTAAAAATGTATTTTCTAAAAAATTCGTCTGCTTTCAAATCAATTCATACCAACTGAATTTCAAAAATTACAATGGAATAATATTCACCAATACGAATACATTTGTATGTCGTTATTACTGTTATGTACCTGCTATCTGAAAATTCATAGTACACAAATAAGATGGAAACTGTAGGATTGAACGTATTCACCATCCACAGGTGGTTTGCACACGTGACTTGAATGTTAGCACTGGTCAATAATTATACCATGGGGATTAAAAAATGTGAGGGCAAGGGTGAATGATGAAATGCGAATGAAGAACGGTTTTGCCGGATTGTCGTATATCATGCGCGGGTGACACACGCGGGAATTGCTTTTTTGGCATTGGTCACGCAACCACTTTCACTTGACAAGCAAAGGGTGACGTGCTGTTAAGAAAAAATATGTGCTATATGTGTACGCTAGCTTTATATACATGTATACATACCTAAAGTATATATACATATATAGCTAGCAGATATATGTAGCACATATGTACACAAATATTACGGCCATACTCTGGAGAATGATACAAACACAATGTAATGGTTATAAGGGTTTGAGGGAAAGATTTGAGAAGTACAAAAAAAATACGAAAAATACGAAAGTATAAAAAATAAAAAAAAATATAGTTTATAAAGTGAAATTGCAAATTTTTATGAAAATTTTTCTGCATTTTTGAACTGTGTTTTTATCCGAAGTTAATTAAATATTGATGAAATATTTTAAAGGCAAGTGGTAAACTCGTTATATGATAATCAAAATTACATCAAGAATTATATCGTAAACAAATTTTTATATTGATGTAATAAAGTACTTTATACGTGTTATTTAAAATAACTGCAAATATTTGATTTTCGTTTGTTTATTTCTATTATTCGAAAGGTATTAATTATAGTTATTTACAGTTTGGTTAAAATTATATTTTTTCTCTTTTTAAATAGACTACATATAGAAAGAATTCAATGCTAAGACTAAAATAAAAGGAAAAAAATAATATTAAATAAATGGTTAAATAATTAAATGTATGTAATCTGAAAAGACAGCATAAGGTCTATGTATTATCAAAATAAAAAAGTGAAAAGAATCAAAGTAGCCAGTATCGTAAAAAAGTAAAGCAAGCAAGACCTTTGAAACACTGCACGTACATGCTAGAATAAAAAGTTCATAAAATATTTTTTACGATATTTCTTAACTCTCCTTGACGTTATTTTGTTAAAAATACGTAATGTAAGGCGAACCAAAATCTGTGTAAAATGAAACAAAACCACGTTACTCTCTAGGGATCCAAAGACCGCCTGCAGCGTGAAACAAGGTGTAGGGTTACCAATTCAGGGTAAAAGGAAAAAGGGATAGAAGCAAGAGAAGAAACAAAAAATACAGACGACTATTAAGGCCTCGCGCCACCCTTCGGTGTTCCAGCTGGCTTAATCCAGACTCTGCGTGATTGCAAAGCAATAAGGTTGTTAACGCAGTAAAAGCTACTCATATAATCGAGGCTCGAGCTGAGTCATATTCAATAAACAAACTTTATGTGGAAAAGCAGCTTAGGTTTATCATATTATATTAGTATTGATTGGTTTGCTTGTTACAACATTTCGCCTTTTCTCGATAGAGGTAATATATACATTAATTGATTCACTTAATTTGTTATTTGAAAGTTATTTTATTTAGAAATTTGCATCTCATTCTCAAATGCTTTTTAAAGATTTTATGACAACGCTTATATTGATTATAAAATTGTATACTTAGCAATTTTGTATTTTTTTATTATCTATACTATAAAAATAATGTAACAGTTTTAAATGTAACTACATTTTAAATAAAGCATAGCGTTTTAATTTATTTGTAACAAGAGATTTTTATTTTATTTAAAATCTTTTTTTGGTCAATTATTAGTTTTATATTTTTGTATTATCTGACCAATTCCGTTAGATATACGTACAACATGATTCTTCATTGGAAAGCAATTCTGGCTTAGCAGAGATTAATAATAAAACAGGAATGAACGTGCTACATTTTATTCAGATATATCGGAAATTCGTATAAATGGAGGGCAGCGAATCGATAGTTCTCGTGCAGCAATAATGGATGCGATAACCAAAGAAATGTTGCAGGAGCGTAATGCTAACCGTTTTGCACTGCGAATGAACGCTATTCTGAAGCGCGATAAATCGTCTCTATGCATCACCGATCGTAAACGAACAGCGCCAGATCCGTTGTGAAAATAACACGACGTTGACGTCACAGATCTCGGTAAACAGAACTTAATATCGATAAACAAACATATTACCCGAAGAATATAGTATTAGGACCAAAAGATGAGGACCGAACATAAAACGGGATTACGACAAGAATTATATTGTTAACAGGATACAAGAATATTTTATCCCATTAATAATACAAATGTGTTTATCCATTCCTATATTGATAGGGCTTAATCGATGCGGCCTTTAATCAGCGTCTCGTTAAACGATTCGCGCCGGAAGGCTGCATTTGAGGTTTACGGAAGGGCGGATGTAGCAGAGAATGTAGAATTTTGGCGGCAAGCGTTTAGCATCGCTCTACGCTTCCTCAAAGCTGCGGATGACTCGTGGTTAACGTACCGATCGAAGCCCTCACCGGGCAAGAGAGAGATGCTGAGGAACCTGTGTGCCACATATCGGAGTATTTAGCGATTCGAGCGTTCTGTTGACTTCGATAGATGGAATTAACTCGAGCGTAACACGTCGATGCGCGTGGGAGCTGTTGTGTTACGAACGCGATGAGAGAAATGGTAGTGGCTAGATCCCGCGGGGTATGCACGGCGTCGAAAATTGTCCATTCATATTGGAATATCGCTCTCGTGATACAGAGCTTGGAGTACGGGAAATAAGTGCGTCATTCAAATAGGATATTTTCGAGTGGATCAGATCGCTGCAAAGCGAGAATTGCATGCAATAGCATAACGAATATAGATTTCCGCGAGGAAAAAAAAGAGTGTGACCGACTGCTTTCATCACCCGGAATTGAAAATAAATTGCAAAAATATGAAACATAGAATGTGTGAAAATTACGCAGATTTAGGATAAACATTTTAATCCTAACAATAAAGTATTTGACGGTTCCTAGTTAAAGTAGTTCAACATCGTAATTGCAAAGTACACAGTTCTGTTATTCAAAATATTAAAAGTTGCAGCATATGCAAAAGTATTTATGTAGCTTATTTAGATTTCAAATTAAAAGAAGGAACGCAAAAATGAAGTAAAAACAGTGTGCCGTGTCGTATAAAGATTTAAGTACTCTCGCTTTTTAATTGTATGCTTTCAACAACATTCTGGCACATCATAAACGGATATAAGTGTAAATGTTTGACTTTTAAAACATGTTCCTTTAAATCTTGTAAATAAAGTAATGGAGATTCGAGACTTTGACTTGCAATTAATCATATTCATCCGCGCTCGCGTCATTAACGTCATCGATGATCCCCTTCTCGATCGACAAATACGATACCTTTGTGAAGTTGCACAAAGGTGCGATCCTGCGATCTACTTGACAGTGATCGATGCGGCAGTGGTGTCGGGTCGCGACATGATTATCCACGCCGACCACAAAGATCCGTTTCTGCGAACGCGCCACAACGTTCCTTCGGAATCTGCGAGAGAGGAAAACGGAGAAGGACACGCAGGGCGACTGAGAGAGAGAGAGAGAGAGAGAGAGAGAGAGAGAGAGAGGAAGAAAGAGAGAGAGAGGGACACTTTCCTGGATCGATCTTTACACCGAAGATGGAATCAGGTCATTCTCGATCAAAATTGGACGCATCCACGCGTCTCACGATCTCCGCACGAGGTGGAGGTTACGCTGATACTCACGGCCGCACTTCGTCGGAGGATATGTGTTTATTTAAGTCACCGTGCTATTGGCCGTTCGATCGCGTTGCAAACGACGCGCCCTCGGTTATTGTCAACCGTCAGCTGTTTCTTCTTGCCGCGCTCAGCGCAGCGTATTTCTTCAGGATCATTATAAAGCGGTCTGGAGCTCTTGGCCGCGAGACTTGGTATAAAGAGAGTCTTTGTCGAGAAAAGAGTTAGCCAATTGTGCGACACGGCTCGTTACGACTCTGAGACTTCGAGTGCCAGTAGTACACGCGTCGGCACTTGCTCGCGGGACGACCGAAACTGGCGGTGATCTTCGGGACAGCTGTTCAGATGATCGATCGACGTGTATAGCTACCCTCGTTAGTCGGCGAGAATCGGGGTCTCTCCATCGGCGGCTTCCCACGCGGAACGTATCTCTCTCTTCGTCGTCGTATCGCTGACTACGGCACACTCAGCTCTCACACTCCTCCTCGCCACCCTCGCTGCTCACGTGACTAGGAAGTTTCACTGGCGCAGTGGAAGCGTTTAGGTGATCCACGCGGTGCGCGATCTTTCGATCCGCCGCGGAGCTCTTCCCGGGCACTTTGCGCGCTTAGAAACGGGCTCGACAGTCGAGATTGCTCCGAGACTCTCTTCAACTCTCGAGGATCTTCAAAGGGTAGACGACAAAAAGAAGTCCCAGAACGCTGTTGGATGTGCGAACTATTGGCGTGCACAAAACGAGCGAAGCAACGAATTGCCGGGACTGCGACACTTTCACTTATTTTTTGTTGTTTTGACACGTGTACTATTAGGATAGGACAGATGCGGGCTCTGTATGATACCCTCTCACATTCCGCTGACACGTGTATGCTCGACGATGCACACCGAAAAAGAAAAATTTAGTGACGTTAGTCCGGCAAGCACGCCGTGAAAACGTGATAAGAAGAGCAAGCGAAAGAAATAAAAACAGGACGAGATATAAATACAGATGAAGAAAACGAGAAAGAAAATAGGGAAAAAAAAGAAGGAAAGGGAGTAGAAGGAAGGTAGAAAACGAAGAAGGTGATAAAGAGGAGAGATAGAGGAAAAAGGGACGGCTACCACCCCCGTAGCCTTCGATTTTCGGGAGGAAAGTGAAGGCCGCAGACACCGCCCAGCCAACCGCCCGGGTGTGCCAACACGAAAAACCACCCCCGTGATGTGTTCCACGGCGGATGGCCTGAGTAACCCCATCGCGCATGTGCTCAGTAACCATGGATACCGCGACAGATACGCGCTGACGGCAGCGGCGGTGGCGGTCCACGGTACTTTAAGGGTCGCTAGAATTTTCGGACGTAATAAGCGTGTTTGTCGAGGTACAGAGCCATTTGAAAAATAAAGGATTTTGCCTCATTTCCCCCGTGTCACCCTTATTGCGCCAGTGTTCGGCACCCTGTTGTTCTTAATGAATGTATGGGCCAGCTCTCGAATGCTGATGCGGTACGAAGAGGATGAGAAGCAAGGGGCGAGAAGCATCAGGAAAATAATGCTGCGAGGATAACATCCGGTTTAGCATGGGCGAGGTCAGCGAATAAAGACTGTTTGTACTCATTTTTCGTTCCATAATTCAATTTTGCCTAAAATTTATCTATAATAAATAATTTATTAATAATATTAAAAGTAATAATATATAATGCTTGATTTTTTTATTACTAATGAGACCCTTTTTATCAAACATTTTCTAACAAGTATTTAAAATTAATTGTTGAATATTTCTCTAAATATTGATTAAATATACACATGACAAACAATTACATCAACAATAAAAAATTATTTTTATTAGAACAAAAAATGGTATGAAAATACTCTTTCAATAAAAAAGATTATGATACTTTAACATTTTAGCAACAAATCAATAAAATCGGAATAGCGAGAGAATATATAATATTTATATAAAATATTTATTGATATAATAATTATTATTGTCATAAATCTCTACAAGTATTAAATGTTTACAAAAATAGGAAATACCAAAGAATATTTTAAGTTTTACATTGCAAAGAACAGAAGCTAAATAGTAATTAGACATAAATGTCATTTATGATAAATATGGTATTATTAAGTATAGATCATCAATTAAATCTTTGCTAACGAAATGTGATTTTCTCTTCTCGAAAGTGGTGTTTGCCTCAGAGCTGTCACCAGAACGGTTCGCTCAGTGTTGATGCAATAAGCGACTGTAGCGTTACTAAGGGAAAACGAGGCGTCCCTCATGCGGAAAGGAACAATTATTACACCAGATAGAATCTGTGACACGAACGAGAAATTAGCAGTATACTGTTACAGATGTCCTACATTCTCACGTAGCATATTTTGCCTAATTAGAAAAGTATTTCCTCCTATTTGAATTGTAAATTATTCAACTAAATATTGTTGTCACGCACAAACACTTTTATACATAAAACATTCACACATGCGTAATCATTACATTAATATTAGAAATATATTGTTGATATTTGTAATCGAATTAGCCATCATCAATAACGGTATGCGAGATAACGGAATAAACAATCGATAATCGATTAATAAGCGCCGTAATTGTATTCACATGGACCATCTAATTTCACGCGCACATGCACTGAACATATTGCTATATCTTCTGAACGGAAGACTCCGTTCCAGCCGATACAGATCTTTATGAAGGTGTATCACAAAAATGAGGCATGCTGCCAGCCTTCTCCTCGTCCCTCTCCAGCAATCTCCTTTTAAGAACTTTCTCCCTTCAGGATATGCAAATGTATCTCGGCCAAGTAGGCGCCGGTAACCCGGACTCGATTCCACCGACACTCTTTTGCCGTAAGTGCGCTTCCATTCTTATGTTAATGTAATAAGCATCAGCAGGCATCAAAAGACGTCAAAAGAAATTTGTTCGATACGCTCAACGGCGAGTTATTTAAAAGGGTAAAAAGCATTTCATTAAAACAGCGAATAGAGATATTCCAGATTGCTGCTCGATAAGATTTATATCGATCTGACAATATGCCACTCCACATTATGGAGAATAAGAATCAAATTATAGTTGACGTTAATTATGATTCTTATGATAATTGAGATCTAAGATGAGTGCCAATTATACATAATAGTAATAAAATTAATTTGTTGAATCTTTATATTTCAATTTTCAAAAATTGATGTAAAAAAAAAAATAAAAGTAACAATTTTATTCTTAAAAACCGAAGATTTAAATCGTAAATTTTCATTCCTAAATTCGGGCTAGTTAGTAATATTCTACGTAAAATTTAATTCTATATAGCGACCAAAATGTTATTAGTTTGAAGTTAAATTATGTCATGGTAAATTATAACGTTTGGTAAAGTTTGAATTCCAATATTGTCAAATAAATCTGATGCTATGAAATTTTAACCGTTTAAAATATATACATAATTTAATAATTTTACAAACTTTAAAATATGTCACGTTTTAAAATTAAAAAAACTTTGATATCGATAAAATAGAGATTATTTCTAATTAAATTTAATTATATACATTGTTAACAAAGCATCATCAATTTATGTATAAAGATCTTTAATAGTCATTTAATAATGTACAACAAATCCAAATATCGATTTAAGAAATCTATAAATCGAAGTACGCCGTGTCTTAAATTTCGATCCGAGAATTCTACTGAATCGACGTATCTAATACTGCGTAAGGTTCTAATTAAGTCCAACGTCGCATTACGTGATCACGTTACAACGCAGAGAAAGAAAAGAGCGCAAGATACGTAATTTTGTTTGGTTTCATACTGAATAGAGAATAAGAGAGCTCAGTATCGTACTTTGTTCTTTGTGCTGTAATTAGGGACCTCCCTGTAAAGATAAGTCTCACTTGCGGTACGTTTTACCACTCCACGCGCGAAAGTAATTATTTGAATGGGTTTCGTCTGACTGAGTCATCCAAATACGTGTTTTTGTTAAAGTATCACGTAAAACCGAAATGTATTTCTCAATAGTGCGCTGAGTTCTGTTTGTCAAAATTACTAAAAAATATGATAATTAAGGACGTATGCGAAAATTATTAATATACGATACATTACAAAAAAGTCGTTATCAAATTATTGTAAGTGTTGATTATAATAAATGAATAGTTTTCTATGGCTCTATGATCAAACCAAAGAATAAAATAATAATAGTTTATTCTATAGTTATAGTCTACTATTTATATAAAAGTATTAATTTAGCAATTATATATTTTACAAAGTTCCTAGTTTACGTCGACATTAGTTGCGCCACTTTCGTTTGTTTCATGTAAATTTCAGTAAAAAAACTGTTGATGAAACATACATATTTTATTTTACAACAGAATAGATAACGTGTCCCGGGAAATGTTCATCATCAGATTTCTTTGCGAAAAAAGTTTTTAGAGAAATATCTCAAGAATGATCGAGTCCACGGTCCAATCATACCTAGAATGATTGCAAAAGCTTCGAAATGGAATTCGGTATTGGAGTGCATTCACATTTCTCGTTATTAACGATCGTTTCATGTATTTAAAAAAAAAATAAGAAAAGTGCGATATATCTTTGCTCGCAATTTTGTACCTTACACCTCTTTAAATTTATGCGCGCTCTTCATTCAAATTTGTTTTCAATACAACACGTGCAGATGCATAGACGTTTGCAAACACAATACACGCATGCATATACACAACACATCGAAATTGAATTCTGATGGAATAATTCGCTTGCTATGAACGAGAGATTCTCCACTGTCGTTGCAGAATTAACAACGTTCCGTGCAAAATACGTTAACAGGAGACAAATAACAACTGTTAGTCCGTTGTCAAAATAATTATTAAGGAAATCACTTCACAGTTATATTTACCTCATGCTCAGAAAATGACTAAAATATATATGCTCTGTTTCATTCAAAGCCAAATAATTCCGTCTTTAAGATAGGTTTACGTAAAGTTTACTGCCAAGATTGTAGGAATGCTTTTGAGCCGCAATTGTTCATCGACATTAAATTTATATGCTTTCACAGACTTTATGAAAAGTTTCAAGTGTAATTTAAAATTTAGCTACTTATTTACTTTTCATTGCATTAGCGCATTACTTAGACTAAATTTGATATTTTTGAATTTATCGAAGTTTAAGGATTGTGTATTGTTGTACGTTCGGTAGGAAACATATACAGCGGAATATACACTGACAAGAAAATGTACGAAAACTCTTTCCAAAGTATCGGATTCCGAGAGAGAAAGAGAGAGAGAGAGAGAGAGAGAGAGAGAGAGAGAGAGAGAGAGAGGGAGAGAGGGAGAAAAGTAAACTTTAGCTTTAAATGTATCTCAACAATATCACAAAATTGGATGACGAAAGTATCTTCCTTTTCGTGCTGATAAATCAAGGTGAAAGCATTATGATATCAAAACTAATAACTAAATGCCACTGCGATGAGTTAAAGTTTTGTGTGAAAAACCAGTTTAAGCAGAATTACCGAAAGCCGGATTTATAAAAATCCTCCGACTGTTGTAAGCAAAGATTTGAAAATGATTTCGTACATTAATTTGATTAAAAGTTTTGAAGAGGAATATCGGTTTCTGTTATGGATAAATAATCCGATAGACAAATAGGTGGTAATGGCGATTTATTGCGTTAAGCACAATAGAGGAATATTAAATATTAAAAATAAGAATTAAAATTTTAGAATCAATTTTCTCAATAAGCGTACTAATAATAAATGATAAATAATAAGTTTTATTGTATCTTGTATGACACATTTATGTCTTACGTTTTATTCGTATCCATTGTGAATTACGTTTAATATTTATTTAAAAAATTGATTCTAAAATTTTAATTCTTATTCCTAATACCTAATATGCCTCTATTGTGCGCAGAGCATTATACTTTGGCTACATTTTCTCATTCTGGAGTTCTACAAGAGTAGCATTAGTAGCTGTCTTCGCGTGCAAGAAACCGTGATAATACATTGCAAACAAAGGGAAATGTTTATAACTTAATGTACTAAGAGTTTCCACAAAGTGATTATTTACTTAATTATAGATGGAGAATTAAGCGCTGACTTTATAAATTTGTATTATTTGTATGTTTAGTCAGTGCGTCAAACATAGAATTTAACGTGTTGCTGTTAGTGCTTCTTAGAACGCTTTCATTCAACATTTTCTACGAAAAAGCTAGTAAATAAGATATTATGCAAAAGACTCCGCATCATAGAAGCTAATATCTAATGCTAGTAGATCATAGCTACAAACTGTTCTATTATTATGCACGTATTATGCATGCATGCAGTCTCTTTCGGAAATACGGCGAAGTCTGACGTTGTCAGAGGCATAAATAGTAGTTTAATAGCAAGCTTAGCAATCATTTAAATATTTCTTCTACACGGAATTTTACTTTTAAAAATATAACAAATAATTTTATTTGCTAACATATTTTTATACGTGATATTTTAGTAAAGACTTTTGGAACAAATAATGACATTAAATAATTTATATTATAGAAAACCGCGTGTTAAAGAATAATACCGAAATAATATCTTTATATGCGTAAGCTTTATTGTTTTCACGTTGTATTTATTAAAAATAAGATAGTCAATTTGTCATCAACATGATTTAATGTTTAAAAATTTTTGTATAATGTATAGAATTTTGTTCCATACAATAAACAATAAATCTTGGGTGAAATCCAAAATACAAACTCCTCCTTTTATTATGCATACAGTCATCTGCGAAAGTATGGTTGAGCATGTCCGTCGTGTTGTAACGGGATGCGCATACTGTCCGAAGTAACGGTACCAATATCAAATATTCATAAGGAAGCTTCAGCACGACTCGTATCGAAACGCTGAAAACCGTAACGCATATTACTTGGTTTACGAGATTTCGTGTTGAATCATTTTACTGAATTGCCTTTGCTAAATGCCCAATCCAGAGGCATTTTTCTCTGCGTAAGCCATTCTAAATTTGACCGCCTCGTCCATTTATTTTGTCACATCTGTCACGTGGTGGCATTTTTTTCTTCTCACGCTTTTTCCGGATATCATCCGCTCCACAAAGCGTATTCTTTCTCTCTAGTGAAGAAAGACATGTAATACCTCGGTATCAGATGAGTATTGCCTCTTTGCGACCCTTTCATCTTCGAACCAAATAACATGTGTGCTCTAGGCATGACCTACTTCAGCGTCCTTTCCATTTGTTTCTGCATTTGTTTGTCCTTTTAAGAAAGACAGCCTTTTAAAACAATCTCTTGGCTCTGACGTTCACCCATTTCCAATATATGCGACGATATTATATTTCCGTACATATGTTATGCTATTACGTATATGTCTGTTATACGTATAAGTCATTACGGTTATTGCAACCGTTACGTTGCAATTAACCTTTGAAGCATGAAATTATTTGTAGCATCTTTTTAATTAAAAGATGCACCTTAGAAAATAATTTATATTTGCTATATCGATTTCCGTTGTGCAATATGCCGGCAAATGATTTTATACCATCACGCGTCAATTTCGAATTTGTTGCGGTGTACCGTATGCTTGACATATCATCGCGAGGAGTCAACTCATCACATTGCGCTACACAAGTTTGATTACCAAGAAGAAGATACAAATTCAAACCTCTGACCTCGAGTACTGATTGCATCCTCGATACGTTGATGAGACAGATTGGATCAATTTTCTTTGATCATTTGCCCCTACGTGTACAAACTTCTTCACTTTTAACGTAAATTTCCCGGAATTTGTGTTAATTTCTCTCGTCTACAGTAAACAATTTTAACATTTAAATCTAAATATAGCTCAGGCACTTAATTAATTTAAAAGATTTTCTAATTATAATTCATAAAATTACAGGCAAAATAGGTTGCAACTGTCGCTATTATAATTTATAGTTTCCAAAATACCATCGTGTTCCCAATCAGACATTTGAAAATCATTAATATGAGAATTTTATTAGAGAAATCAATTTTATGTTACACAAATAATATCATATATATATATCGATTGTTCTGAAACATCCTATGTATACATATATATAAAGACTAAATAAATAATGTTCATAAAAGATAGAAGCAATATTTATCTTCGCTACGCTCCATCTGTCGGGCAAATTCCCCGCGCAGTTATTCGCAATTATCCTCCGGATTCGTTCGCCGGCGAATCATAACGCCGCAATATCTTCCCAAAGCTACCCTGGGGTCTATTTATCAGAAGAAAAGAATCGATGTGATTGAAATAACAATGCCTTCCACGAAAATGGTAGAAAAAATTTCTCTGAGTAATCAGTCATATTTCTCTCTCCCTCTCTCTCTCTGTTGATAGGCAAAAATTTATTATTAAGAATTGGCCGGAGCGAAGCACCGCAAAATCGTTGAAAAGTTCCATTAGCGGTCCGACCTGATTTCCCCTCTCTTTTATTGAGTGACGAACGGCTTCGTCCGGAGAGAATCCTATGTACGGAGTAGTCCGTCCAAATGACGCATTCAACAGATCTACTGGCCAACGACGAGATTGATTAAATGTTCTTGGTGGCGAGATGGCATCGGAAACGAAATCCGGAGTCGTATCGATATACGCAGAGAAGTTCATTGCGATAGTACCGTCTGATTATAGCGCAGGTACGATTGAAACTTCCACTTGATGGACGATCGAGAATGGCAAGCGCTACCGTGATTGATCCACTTTGTCGGAAAAGGGGGAAAGGTCGTATTACTTCATTCGCGGTAGACGAAATTGACCGAGTCGATGGCATCGTTTTATACTACTCATAAAAATGTATGAGTGTGTATGCGTGTACAATAATATTATACATGATAAATGCTACAACGATGATCAAATCTTTATCAAATATCGACGTACAACGAATAGAATAGGAGTAGATAAAGAAAAGAGGAAAATTATCTATCACGAAATTCTTAAGGGAATAACCTTTGACAAATTTTGTTTTAAAAAAAAAACTCTTTAACAGTTTCTCCAGCTGCTCTCAAGGATGAAAAGATAACTTGCGAATAAGAGGTCTTTCGAGAAAAGAGAGATAAAATTGGCCGACGCAGTTGGAATAGGAAATTTCTGCAGATCGTAACTAAACTCAAGTAGCAGGTTTTATTCTTCTGATCAAGAAAGAAACGTATTAGGTTCTTCGATTGTTCCTTCAATTTCAAACCACAATTTCAGTAGTTTCACAAATTTAGCAGTTATTTTCGCTAGAAACACTCTGAGTTTCAACACTGGAAAATTTATTTTGAGATTTCAGGTCAAACGTTCGTTGCTAATAGATGAATATGGTCTTGTTTTTATGCCGTGTAAACTGAAGTTCATTGACATTTCCATCACTTCTCATTCAAAGTTCAATGTTTTTGTCTTACAACTCAATAACAGTAACGAACTAATAACAACAAGCATTCATCTACGTTACAACAAGCAATTAGTTTCCTTTATTCTTCTTCAATTTTAAAGCTTAAAAAATTGCAAACTAAATCTTAAGAACGTTTCAGAAATATATGTTAATAAATAAAATATTTATTAAAATTTTTGCATTATAAAAATCATAAGTTATGTTAAAAATTTTAGAGAAAAATATTATAATAATTAATCACGTTTAATTTTATCTTGTCTAAATGAATGAAAAAAAAGCATGTTACAATGTTACCGTAACATCGGTAGAACAGGCAATGTTAGACGTTCCATCATTAAGTCACGAGAAAGAGGAACAAAAAAAAAAGATTAAGTTTAAGAAACTAAAAGTCTGCGTTCCAAATTACTAATCGATGATGCACACCAATCTGAACTCCGTATTAGAGTGCGCGATGTAGTCGCATCAATCTGCGGAATGGCGCGTGATAAGAGGACGTCGTTTGTTAGAATGGTTCGAACTTGCCGAAGAAGGGTCAGCGCAGTCTTTGTAAATGTCGTCGGTAAGTCGTTCGTGAAATCCATCGATTGATCGCGAAGTTATCCCGAGACGGTAAAATTCAGACAAGATGACAAAGGTCGCGTGAAGCTTGATTGGGGAAGGGGACTCTTTTCACAGCTATAATTTTCCGCAGGTTTAAAAAACAGCATAAATCTCTTTCAAAAAGAATGGAAAATGTGCGAAATAAGCAGAGTTAAAAATCGGACTTCATGTACGGATGAAATGTAGCTTTAGTTTTCAGAAGCTTAACAACCTATTAAATAGGGCATGTCACACGAACTTTCTGTGTGATGATAAATATATACATAATTTTTCCAATCGCGTCTGAAAATAAGCGTAATTTTCAAATTCTAACAGAAATGGTTAAAAAACGTTTGTACATGTTTTCATAGTTTTTATAGTTTTGTTGTTTAATAATCACATTCAATATGGCTAAAATTACATACAACAAGCTAATTTAAATAAATATACATATAATCCAAAACAATTAAAATTTCTCACCATATCCAAATATGAGAAAATTAATGACATTTGCATCCATTTAAGTCATATTATAAATAAACAACAAATATAAAGATATTGATTCAATCGTTATTTGTCAAATTTATTCTGTGATATAATTCTTGAATATAATATTTTTATTTTGGAATAAAAAATATAATCTTTTGATGTACAGCATACACAACTTTTCATTTAAAAATTTCTAGTTTTTATGTTTTAATTAAAAATCATAATTTTACGAGTACGTCTGCGCGCGTGACAGAGATATTTTTCTTGCTACTATATAAAAATAAAAAAATAAAAATAATGTGAGAGTGTTTTACAATTCGCAAAAAATGTTTTATATTGTTTTTCTTGTTAAAATACTATTTTTTTCTTCCTATTTCTTTTGTCAAGCTGTTTCGCAGCGCAACCTCGACTAAGAATCTTTTAAGGCCATAAACAAAGGAACGTTAAGGCAAATAATTCAAAAGCTCTGCGATCGATGTTTCAAATGGTATGCCAAGCACTTGTAACACGCCGCTTCCTACTATAGCATTCTAATTCCGCTAACGGCTAAATAGATCAGATCTCGAATGATTGTGTTCAGAAACTTCACTAAATAGTTGAAGCAATTAGACGCATACTATGAACGTGTAAAGAAGAATAAAGAGAATGTGTAGAACGTATATGGAAGATTATTTCAATAAAATGGCTCTTTTGAGGCTTATTTAAATTAATTCCAAGTTTTTATTTTAGAAAAATTTTAAAACAAGTATCTGTGTGTTTTTGGACGTCAAAATAATTGAATACGTTATTTTTTATACAGAAGCCTTTTTATTTAGTAAACTTGAAAATAAAATTAATATCTGCACACTTTATAAAATATTTCGAGGAAATTAATTCGATGTGTGAGAGGCTCTGCCGTTGATTGAGGTAAATGCGATCAAATAACGGAGATGTCACGAACGGCAAATTGGCCTTAGATTAATTGCTTGGAAATCTTGATTGCTAAGTTTCGCCGTGTAAATTATATACAGAATTATATATGTACATAAATGAACTTATTTGATGAAAATCAGGATGCAACACATAGATTTAGGAGTAAACAGTTTAAACCAAACGTTTAAACTAATCAGTTCAAAATAAACATTCTATAACAAGAGCTATAACAAAGAGCTAAATAAATCAAATAAGAGTTAAACAATTAAAAAGAGCTAAAGAATATAACAAATTACAAAAAAAGTTTATCTTTAAAGGTCTTACAATATATACCTATTAAGCTAATCTAGCTAAATTAATCAATAGTTCATATATTTTATTAAAAAATATGTTATCTATCTGTTTATTGTTCTTCTTTTCCTTGTCTATATTTTCCTATTGAGAATCGCAATATCTTAAATAAAATTAGGTGTCATGGGGAAGGCGTCAGTAACAAATCGAAACTCTAGTAGCTAGGGAAAGGACAATGAGAGACAATATAAATCACGCAGCATACTTGGATTTGCGGGTGGTAACAATGAGGTCGAGATAAAAAAAGGGAGCAAAAACAAGGTACGGAATAGGAAAACGGTGCGGAAGAATATCTGTCTAGCTCACTTGTATTTTCCATAGATCCTCAGAACATGTTCCGAACTTTTCGGATGTATCTTGATTCTCTGTTTTGGCGAAATAGCCGATACCTTGGGTGGCGAAAGTTTTGCGTTTTATGCGCTATACCTTTTACGCAAAATGCTGCGAATGTGTCGTTAAATCTTTCTTACAAACTACTATTTGTACTTGTTATCAGCTAGAAATATTCAGAACAGATATATAGTATAAGTATTTTAGCATGAAAATAACGTTAATTTTGTACTCTATCATAAATTACATTTTTTTTTATTCACCGTGCAAGTATAATTGAACACTGCTATTAATAAAAGTTCTTCTGTCTTTGCTTTAAAATACAATTTCTGGTTAATTAACTTTTGATGATAAAAATATATAACAGGATTTATCATGATAATATCGTGAGTTTAACTTCAGGAAATTAAAAGACCATCTAGCAAACGCTACTTATCTCTTGATCACAGATTGTGGGGGTGAAACAAAATATTTGTTCATTCTTATTACCTCTTTCCTAATATTGTCTGAGTTTATTATAGAGATGGTATATTATTTGAGATTAATTAATAAATTAATTATTTTGCGTTAGTTAATAATAATGAAAAATAAATAATATGTAAATAAATAAAATGGATTTTTTAACTATGGTTCTGTAAAATTTTCAATAAAATTATAACATTTTTAAGTAGACTTTAAAATAACTTTTTACAAATAAAATCTAGGATTTCAAACGCAAATTAAATAAATTGATAAACAAATAAAAAAGGGGGCGGAATTAAGATTAAAGGGATATTTTTACTCATTTACATTTCCGAGGCTTTAACTCTTAATTAATTTAATTGACCGAATGTAATTAGTAAAGCTGAGCGTTTAAGTATAGCTAATCTGGGATTAAATATAGTCAATTCAAATTAACTTTGAAATTACGTGATGCTGTTCCAAAATTTCCTTTCATAATGCGACTATATATTACTTATTTATAATCGTACAGCAAAAGTCAGATTAAATTCTTTTATGCAGGAGCAACAATAAAATTTATGTATTAAATTTTACATAGGAACATTATTACTTTTCTTGAATTAGATGTATTATTTATAATGTTTCAATAAAGTTAAAAATATACGATTTTTTATGTCATTTTTCTTGTATTTTTTTATTTTGTTATTATATTTTAATAATTTATTAAAATAAAACAATTAATCTTATTTTTATTTTAAATAATTTTAGTATAACATTAAATAATTTATTAAATCGATAAAAGCTGTAGCTTTTAGATATTATAATTAAGTCGCATGTTACGAAATCCACGTGTAAAAACGTTCCGTCATTTTTCGTTAGATGGCGGCAGCTTGCAAGCTCCGCGAAAGCTCACGATTTCAGTTTTACCCGCGAACGTAGCGATTAACAAGATTTTAAATAATCGATGAAGCTCCAACTGGATCAAGTGTTGTCGACATTATCGTGTCACTGATAAAATTGAGTGGATCAGTTTGTCTGATAAAGAACAGAGCGCTCTCTTAAGGCATGGCGCGACCTCCTTTAGTAACGCCAGCTGGAATTACCGATAGATTTTCACGCAACGACGCTGGCACAAACCTAGCTTTATAGCCGTCGATATGCGAGTAATTCAAAAACTACACCAACAATCGCGAAGCTGGTGTAAACTTTTCTCATTGTCGAGACATATGAAATCATATCTTGAAAGTTTGTTAGTACAACACTCTATCTTTCTCTCTCTCTCTCTCTCTCTCTCTTCTCTCTCTTTATACATTTCATTAATCTTGAAAGAATTTTCAAAGTTATGTATTCAAGAAAATCATTATATGCATGTACTTATCGTTAATTTAAATTCTCAATATCATTTGCATAATTTTGCATTGTCCATGCATATAATCATTCCACGTTCCTAGTTCAACTCATTTGTATTCTGATTCCTTTTTTTAAAATGCGAATTTTTTTGCAATATATTGACATACTCTCTTTATAATCGGGATCAGTCCACGTATTGGATCTACATATTATACACATATATTAGATCGTAGTTTCTTTTTGACGTATCAGTTACCGATCAACGTTAGCCATTTCCATTTTTAACAAACGCGACTGTACAGAAAAGTTATCGTACATATGGAAATTGCCTTAGCAATATCGAAAGCACGGATATCGATCGTGACTGTTGGCGGTGGTCCGCGATTTACTCTACACATGTCAGCCGTTGCGGTGTCTGCGTTTAACCGCGATGTTCAATTTGCCCTACGGCCAAACCACTTCCGGTTTTCGGCAAGCCTTCGCTACTTCCCAATACAGTTATCGTACTTGTGTGTTAGAAGTGTCTGATAAGATCGCAGAAAGCTGCCGGAAAGTTGCGGAAAAGCTTTCGCGCCATCCTCGAGAGAACAATCGGAAGTTACGGTCATATATAGCTTCCAGATCGTTATAGATTAAAAATGGTTATGACACTTCAACTATTCCTGATTTGATAAATTGAGAGATATAAAAACATTTCACAGAATTTCTGTTACGTTTTTACAATTTGGTTATAGCATTGAGATATTTAGCAGAATTTTAAATAATCTAAAACGAGTATAATATTAAAGTTACGTTTTCTGTGAATATACAAATTTCTCAAAAAATTTGTAAATTTACAGAAAATGCAATTTAAATGTTATACAACTCTCAGCGAGTTTAACGATAATCAGTTCTCATTCCCAATTCTCGTTTTATTCATTTTATTAATATTCCTTCCAAGAAACTGCTCAAATACAGCAGAACACGCAGAAACGAAGCGCTTCTTTGGAATATAATAATCATTTACAGAGTTTCTGCTCACATTGCGTTGCAGTCTCCATATTGTCGGCTTTATTAATTTTTGCTGAGTCAGTGTTTAAAATTTTCCTGCAGCGCGGAAATTTAATGAACCGACAAATGATGCTGATGTGTTACTAAGTGACTGCCATCACTCATTTGAGTTTTCTGGCAGTGTTACGACCATTTCGTGGTTAATGTATTCGCTTGGGAGAAGTGTGAGGCAATGACTGAACCGTGGTGAGCGACGATTGGTGGTGGTGCGGCGTTTGGTGATATGTGCGGCGCCTGGCTGTCGTCCAGCTTTTCTGACGTGATTTACATGGCAGAACTGCGCTCGACGTCTCTCTTTCTTTCGGTGGAGCGCGGCAGCATGAAAACATTCGATTTTAGTTCGATTCCGATTTTTCATAAATTCAATGAGCTCCAGAAAGCTTCCGACAGCATCAATAGAATTTTTACGAAAGACAGATCGTCGCCACGTTCACTGCCATTTACCATGATGATGAACTTAAAATGTTCGCGGAAGATTTAAATATTCTTGGATCCATATTAAAGTTATGACACATTACGAAAAGAACTCTTTAACTAGCAATTAATGTATTATTTACTGTTTTTTAATGATTCTGATTAAGAGGGGAAAATTAACAATGATCGGAATTTTGTAGTGCGTTATCATGAAAAGACAGTACACATTTCACAGATTGATATAATTATAACACTAAATTAGTAAAATTTCTCTAATTTCAATTTAAAGAGTATGTAACAATATTTTAGTTTGTGGCTAACATTTGTATTCATTATAAACATTTAATGCAATACATATAGAAAATAAAGTAACTTACATATCATAATTTTAAAAATTATATCAATTCAATTATTTAAAACGTTGGGTTGTTACATAAGTTTGCTTAAAACATATGTTTTATTGAAAAAAAAGTAAAAATATATGTCAATATCTTTTGAGACATTTAGAAATTTTCATATTAATCTCTCTATAGAACTTCGTAGATGATTATATGCGTAATCTGTTTGAAAAGTTTTCGCACTTCGTTGAAGAGATGTAAGATACTTAGGCAAAACATAAGAAGTCTCAAGAAGGAGTAGTTGTGATTTATAATCAGTGACAGAGTGCCTGCCTGAGAAGATCTAAAAGGGGAAAGGATGCAAATCTCGGTAGTGCTACAATCACTCTGATACTTTTCTTGTATTGTTGGCATTGAAATGAATCAATGGCGAGAAGAAAAGTCAAGACTGAATGAGTCGTAAGTAATTTCTAAAGGCTTTTTGCATATTGCCTTTTTTGCTTTTTCATGCACTATTTTATCAACCATCGTGTTTCTTTTGGAATTCGTCAACTTTTATCTCGCTAATTTCGATAAAACAATGCACAAAAAGACAAAGAGCAAAAAGACAGGAAAGAGAAAATTGTAGATCAGCTTTAAAAAATTATGAAGAAAAAGATTGAAAATTTTTTGGAGAAATCACGAATTATTAAAAGAAAAGTTGCATAAAATATAATTATCTTTTTCATATTTCAATATTGTACTTGTAATAAATAGAGGTCGGGATTAAATATCAAAATACTTGATGTTTATTTTTAAAAACGTTCCTTCTTAATCAACATTTGCATCGGTTCAGTATAATTTTATCTCATTCTGAATTAATTGAATATGAAGCTGTTACTGCGAGTCAGTATGTGCAAACTGTAGAATAAATGTATTTTATGCACTTTCATCCATCAAAACCTACAATGATTGGAATGCTTGTATTTCATTTCCATCCACTTCACGCTTTATGGAATTGACACAAACTTTCCAACGTTAAAATATCCAGCGCAAATATCTGTTACGAATTTGTAACGAAAAAATGAAAACCATAACGGTATATACTCATTTATAATGCAACGGCGATGGTTAGAATCGATCAAGTATGCATATACATGTAAAATTTGTTTTATTTATTAATTGTTTATACGGTGCGTCAGACATGCATTTTAAGCTAACGTTTAGATTATATTATCAAGGATCAATAATCTTAAATCATCATCTGCATGCTTCCTTCATGTTTGGTTTTTGTTTTCTAATTATCTCGCATTACTCAGCATTTTCTACGTTATTCTACATGCTGTAATCGGCGTTGTGCCGTAGTAAGATCGTAAAATAGAAATTTGTTCTTTAGTCACGTTCGAGCTATAAATTATGATCTTTATTTTGTTTTAGTGTAAAATCTTTGTAAAAAAATAATTACATAAATCGTCAAAGGATAAATCCGAGTCATTTTACATTTCTGCTTTGCATTCGTTTGACGACAAAGAATCTCTTTATCTCAAAACTAAAGAACTGATTTGTACCTTACAGGCACAAAGAACGGTACTAGAGAAGCGTATAGTCCCAACGTTTTCAGATTTTGTCTGATAAAGGCCAAGCTTCCACAAAGCCACCAATGTCTCCAACGAAATGGGTCCTAAATCGATCAGAGAACTTTCTGTTCTCTCCTTGAACGTAGTACGGTTCCAAAAAATCTAAGGATTTGCTTTTTTACACGTAAACCCATTCCGTGATTGCAAAAAGATAAAAAGTTAATGCTCAAGGATTTCTTTGACCCGTTCAAAATCTTTTGTAATCTCACTCGCGAATCAACGAATTTAATGCACGACTAATTTCACGCTTTCCATAGAGTTATGCACTAAACATTATATAATTAAATCTGTTTTAAAGTGAGAATAAAAATTGCAGAATTTTTGTAAGCATTATACGTTCATTAATAATGCAGATTTTTCTTCCATAGATTACATTTCCAATTCAAAAATGTCACAACTGTTATATTTAAAAAAAAAAATTCACATCTGACGTTACATTAAAAATTAAAATACAACTGTTTCAAAGACATATTTAATTTTTAATATTATTTTATTTAATGTTTAATACTATTTTATTTAATTTTATATAATAAAAAATAATTTCCGTTAATATATATATATATACGTATATGCACTGAGAGAAAAAATTACTAAATATTTTAATAAACATTTGTTTCAATACTTGCAATAAAATTATTTATTAAGTGTAAATAAGTATTTGTTTAGCACATGAATCACTAATGTAATTTAATTATCATTCTCTTATTAAATAAATATTTATTTAACGTAAATAAGTATTTCATTGCAAGTATAAAAATATATTTTTTTTCAGTGTGTAATATACTGTAATAACGTTAAATAAGGAATAACAGACATCAAATGAAATTAATACTCACTGGTAGGACTAGGTGTGAGCTCCTTCATCGCTATTTTGACATGAAGATCATATCGCTGGAAAAGCCCCAGCCTTGGACCTCTCGTACTTCTCTGTAGCGTGTTAATAGCGGTGGTGACTGCTCTGGTGTACTCTCTCACGCCAAAGGATTTGTACGGCACCATCATGCCCACCTGTTACACAAATATGACGGAGAAAATATGAAATTTCGGTAAGGCGTATTACGTTCTCTTACAGACGTGCGTCATGCGTTTCGGATGACGTAGAAACGAACGCTGCGTCCGTCAAATGATAAATCGCTCCCGCTCTGTCAAACGGTGAGAAAGATCGTCAACAGGTTGTACAAAACGATATTTCGCCAAGTTTCGACCGAGACGTGGCAGTTGACGTGTCCGCTATGTTACAAATGGCTCGAGTTTAGAAACAACTATCGCGATATACACTCACTCATGACGTGCACAATTGCGTTAGGACACATATCCATTATGTGTCATATTACTTTATCATTATTATTATTGCATTAGGTATTGAATTATATGTTATAATTTTCATCTTTATTGCAATTTCCTCAATCAATATTGATTTAATATTCGATCAAATTGCAAGGATTACATCGTTACGTCATTATTAATTTGCTTTGCTTGTAAATGACATTGATCGAATATTGATCGATCATAATCTCAATAATAATTTTTTATGTACATTCTTCCACATCAAAGAATTTAAACAACATCATCACATCGTACAAATATAACAAAGAATGTATCAAATTTTCTCGATAAGACACATATTGATTGTGAGTGTTACTTTTGTCAATTTGTACACCTTTTTTCTTATATTTACATATTATTTATAAATATAAAATACTTGATTACAGTAAAACGATGAGAATTTTAACCACATTTATATGAAAGAGAGTAATTTTCAAATAAATATAAAAGTTTCTCCATTATAATTAGAATTGATTTAAAACACAATCCGGTTATCGAACAAATTGTTTAAATTTAAACAATTAAAGATTTAAAAAAATATTATATGTATATACAAATTGTATATTTGTATTTAATTGTAAAAAATGTAGTGATTTTTAATGCATTGTGCCACATCTGTTTGTCTGATACATAATTAAACTACTAATGAGGCAATTAATATTTCCTTTATTTCAATGCTTCCAATGTTTTGTAAATTACGCAATTCGATGCGCAATTATGTAGGATAATAACGCTTACTGAATATTAACGATAAACTGTTATAATTTTTGTTAACGGCTTATTCACTGCATCACGATCGACAATGCATTAAGTGCTCGAAGCGTTCAGAAAACTGCAGCAAGGGCATCTTGTTCACTTTATTACCACAAGAATGGACCGGCGCGCACCTGTTGCATAAATCGATCGATGCGAATGAATACCTACATGTAGGCTGAGACTGGACAGAGGCTTACGTTTCGGTCTCACTGATATCAACAATGCTTCCTATCAGAAATATTAATATCGAAGTAATCGTTAAAAGAAAGTGTTTCTCTCTGATTCTCTCTCTTTCTCTTTTGCTCTCGTTCTTTTTTTCTTTTATAACATAATTAAAATTTTGATACATTTTTAAATAATTTGGAGATGTACCTGTGAAAGATTTAACTTCAATATAAAATTTACAATTTATAAACAAAAAATTAAATACTAAAATCTCTATTATACTCGTTAATCATTAATATTATTTTATAAAACAAAATTGTTTTAATAAATAATATAATTTTCTAAATACTAATTAGATTATTTTATTTTGTTAATAAATATATATCGCATATATGCAAATATATTCTAAAATATTTGTAATTAGATAATATGCTAAGGAATCTAAAATTTGTAATTTTTTATATTATCATATATTATTATAGCATAATATTTTTAAAAAAATTTATATTAAAACAATATTTTTTAGTGAAGTCTACATTCATTTAAAATTTAAATCATCGCCTCTTGTGACGTTAATTTGAGAGAAATTGTGTTATAATAAGTACTCTCTCATATATCGTTTGAATAACGGACTTAATTCAGAGAAGTGGCATAATCCATCGATTATCGATAACAAATCGAACTACTGACTGTATATCTAGCAACTCTAATTATGCACTCGATTCCGATGTGCAGACAGTGCTTGTGCTACAATCAGTGAATGGAGACAAAGTCTTATAATTGATTTATTGTGTACCGAGTTTGAAAAATCGAGAAAAAAATTCATGAATCTGTCGGAAATTCTCAGGAGCGAAAAGTTTTCTAAGAATTTCATCTCGGTTAAGTTCGAAAAATATCGAGGTAACTATCCTCAAATAATGTAAGTTATTAACTTGATGAATTCATT
Organism: Solenopsis invicta; assembly: GCF_016802725.1. Lineage (NCBI taxonomy): Eukaryota > Metazoa > Arthropoda > Insecta > Hymenoptera > Formicidae > Solenopsis > Solenopsis invicta. The sequence goes on along the minus strand of NC_052674.1, from coordinate 7,746,149 downwards.
AACATTCATTAAAGATGATTATCTTCACGCCGAATATTCCCAAAACGCTAAGAACTTTTCGTCAACTGCATTTAAATGAAGCTGGCAGTTCAAAAAGTATAACTTGTTTAAAAAAAATAAGATTTAATATGACTTAAATGATCAAGTTAAAAATAATTTATCTAAAAAGTTAAAGATAATAATTAAAGATCCATCAATTTTAATAAAATAAAAAAACAAGAATCAATAATTTGGTTATTATAAAATTACGAAAGTATATAAAAAAAATTGTTTAAGATATAATCAGATAAATTAAAAATTTTTAAATATTTTTTTAACATTAGAAATTAAATATATTTTTTCATGATTAATAAATAAATTTTTCAAGTATATATAATATACATATGCATTACATTTAAAAAAAAATAAAACTGAGAATATATAATTTATTAATGTGTTACTGAATAATATATCTATTTTCCAACATAATTATTTTGTAGTTTGATAAATTTTTTCCAACACAAAATAAATTTTAGAATTTTGATAAAAAATGCATGACATTTCCATAATTGCACTTTTTACTGGATTAACAAATTAAACTTAGATTTCAAGTTACTTATATAAAGGTTTAAAGTGATCTTGTCTTAGTATGTTTAATTTTAACGAAACAATTCTTCGATAAAAAAGGTGTACTTTTCTTAGCAAACATTTTCTCATTTTGAAGGGCTCTCATCCTTACCTTGAGATCGGTGATGTTATAATTATTCCCCACAGAAGATTGCGGCGTGAAACGTGTAGGGGTAACCATGGTAGTCGTGGTAGTCGGAAATGATCGCTGCCTCGTTGCGTTTGATAATCTACCACCCTCACCGATACGAACTGCTGAATTACCTCTTCCCTGGTTTATGCCTTTGGGAATGGTGCTTCTACCGGCCCCGATTTTAATGCCTCCTTCTCTAATAGTGCTACCCGCCGGACTACCTAGCACCAACAATGGTGACATCACCAACGAGAGAATCCACGCGGTCTTCATGGTGCGGTATTTGTTGTACGAAGCGACGATCGTATTTGTCACGAGACGACGATCCACCGACAATTGATTCGATCGTACACCGCTTCTTCGTGCTATCTTGACACTGTGTTTCCATTCAAAATACTGACGAATCCTTCAGCATCGCGACGCAATCGCATGCACGTGCATTTCTCTTGTCGTAATGTTGTCTCATTGTGTCTTGATACATCTGAAATAGAAATTTTAAACTTGTTAATATCAAGTATAAACGTAATTCAAGTATAAAAATTACAAAAAGATTAAATATTGGTTAAAAAGAATCAGAAGTATTTGAAAAATAAACCCTCAATTGTATCTATAAAATAAGATCCTTTTTCTTAAATAGTTATAGTTCTTACGCCGATTAGAAGATTAAAATACATCAAAATATCTTACACTTAATACTTTTTTTAACCACATCTTTTCCTGCCTCAAATTTTTAACAAACCTGTTAGCTAACTGAAAGTTTCAAATAACGCGAAAAAGCTTTATTCACGATGCATCAATAAATGGAAGATATATAGATCCTTTATATTTCTTACCAAAATGAAAGCTTCCACTAAAAGGGTATTTAATTCTGTTGCCCTAATTTGACGTCGGAGCAAATACAAACTCATTCTAGGGTTAATTCCCCGCTTCGCTTAATTCCCCGGCTCGCTCCACCCCTTTTGTACTATTCTCTGAATTGGGAGTTACAGTTCGGTAAATCTATAGATACGTCTTTGATCGGTGAATTTCGTATATAATAATCTAAGGCTTTGCTTTAGAGAGAATTGCGTATGAACCATCGAAGCAACAGACAGTCGTATATAATAGTCGATTTCCCATAGGATTAGCCGGACACTTCGATCGGTCATCGCTACCTGTCATCGTACACGAATGTGAAATGCTCTACCTGACAGATTGAGTCTATCACGGATTGAGTCTGCATGTTGATACCGTGAATCTGTAAAATCTAATCGGATAAATTCCAATTTCATGGACTTGCAGTTTTGACATATTTCGTTTTTGCGGATTAAATTTACCGCAAGCTAAATCTCTCAAATTAAAATAAAAGTATTATTTCAAATAATTGCTACCATTTATTTATTTAGCACGTTTAATAATTGGTTTATGTGTAACTACAAATTTGAACATTATGACATATCTTGGAAAAAAAAACAATAAAAGTGGTAAAACTAAAACACAACTTTTTAACAACGTCGTTAAATAAAAATTTTAAATATAAATATGGTAAACAATATACAAATTAATAATTCAATTAATACAGTATGATTTCAATTAACATAGCTTGATTATTTCATGACTCTATAAAAAGTAAAATATTGTTTCGCATAAAAACTATAATTGATTTTTTTCAATAGCTTCTTTTTTATCAAAATAAAATATTGTTTTAATTATTATAAGTTCACGTCATAAAACATACTTTTTAAATTACCAAAAGATTTTCAGCCCAATAAAAATTAATATTATAAAAAAGAATTTATAGAATTGATAAAAAAATAGATTGTTAAAAAAATGAATTAGATTTTATGTAAAATCAGATACTTTAATTAGACTTTAATTAGTAATTAAATATATACATGTTGTATTTTATTTTAATAATAAAGGAAAACAAAATTTTTTGCAAAGAAACGTAATATTAAACTGTGGGTTAAAGCGTATATAAATTGTATACACTAAAACTATAAATCAAATTCACTTGGAACTTTTGACATTTCAGAATTTTATTCTTAAAGCATATACAAGTGGTTGTATATTATAGAAATTTTATGATGCAAATTGATATCCAGGTACAAAGAAGCAACATAACTTTCATGTTCAAATATAATCCTCATATCAAGTGTTCTAAAGAATTTCAAATAGAACAACTTTTATAAGTCTTTCTCCGGTTTTAGTTTCAAAAATTTTCCGATCTGATTTTTCGGACTTCACCAAAATACTTTGATCTTCTAAAGAAACTAAAGAATGAGCTTGCAAGTCTCGTAACGAACGAAACTTTTGGTCTCACATAAGTTTAGAGGCATAAGTCAGCAATATCTAAAAAGAGAAGAGTTTAACAAACTTTCGTTTTTGAAGTTGTAGTCGACGAAAATATCCGATGTAAAAATAACTTTGTCCAATTTTTACTCAAAATTATTTCTAGTTGTATAAAATATTCATGTTTGTTGTTAATTATTGTATAAACAAAATATATTTTACATAAATTGTTTAAATACTTTAATTTAAATTCTAGATAAATATAACTTTAAAATATTATATTATATCAATGTAAATAAAAGAGTAAGAAACAAAATTTTAACTTTACACTAATAATATTGCAAAATTCGACGTTAACTAATATTGTAAATTTCCATAATTTTTATGGATTTTAAATAATAATTAAATTTATATAATTAAATGCTTATTTACTTCAATTGTTATACATGTCAAGCTGAAGTATATCAAGTTGAAGTTTAGTAACTTTTCAAAGGTTTTCTATTCTAAAGTAGGTTCTTATAGCATGAAAGCTTTTCACGGCTTTCTTTCCGTAACATAAAACGTAGACATTGGTTAGTCTTTTCACGTTACAGTCCCCTTTCTAAATTTGATGGAACTTCAATCATCCTTCTTCCTATAACAAACATGAAAGAGATTGTATCACTGATGCCTATATCTAAAGCAAATATAAGAATAAACTATAATTTTACTGTATATTTACGTTTTTTTAAGACATTTTATAAAAAAGAAGTTATAAAGAACGTAAAACTTATATTTATCGTCAATAATTTACCCTTACGTAAACTCTCATCCTATATAAAATATATAATTGCTGTCAATAACAAAAATGATATACTGCTGATACTTGCTGCTTTATTTCTCGAGTGTCGGACCTGCATTCAAAATGACGTTTGTTTCAACTTTAACACGCTGGCAGCTATTTCATTATTGCAATGTTTCCACTGTGCAGACATTCGTCGGTATTCCGACAGCAATCTATATTTTGAACACGTACGATATAACGCTATACATCCGATAGATATTTTTAAATGCTTAGTTATCTTTCTCGGGGACTGTCATTAATCATTAACATCATAATAGAGTGATTTGCATGGAAATCGTAATAATAGAAGCTTTATGCGCATTAAAGTCATATGGGAATTCGATTTGTAATTTACGAGCAATATGCTTGACTTTACATGCAAACAATTTTAATCCCAAGCCACCATTATACATTCAAATGTAAAATGTAAAACGCAGGCGGTTGGTATGAATTCAATCACAACGTTGAGTTGCATTATATTTTTTACTTGCATAACAATAATTTTTATTCCGATATGATACAAACGCAATATACAATTAAAATGCCTTATCGTCAGTGCAATTTTATTTTTCTTAATTAATTAATGCGTAATTTAAACGATAAATTCGTATATCTCAAATTTTGTTCCGAATACAATATAGTAATTATTTACAATATTTAAAACTATTAATATTTATGAACTATTAACTATTTATATTGCGGGTTTTTTTTATTTTGTTATTAATATAATTGTTAAATTTGTTTCTTAATCGAATAGGAAGTTCACTACTGATGTAACGATCTACATGTTAGACAGAATCAGATTAATGGATTAATTCTAAAGAACTTTTAGAAAGCTGAACTGCTGAAGATAAAAGGATTTAATTTCTAATTGGTTAACAATTTGAGAGTTGAATGGAAGTCGACAACGTAGCGACAGTTACTGTATCTCGCAACATAAATTCTTCCAAAACTTTTTACGATACTTTCATCTTGCCAGGTTTGCACGAGTTTATTGCCAAAGTTAGTTTCGCTCTCTATTTCTTTCTTCTTTTCTCTTTTGATCTTTTTCGGAAGACGATTACCGAAGTCAAATATTTGTCTCAGACCGTAACGCGAGAACGTCTAATGATCCTCGTTCAGAAGATCAAGTTTTCTGAGTTAGAGAGTTTTCTGAGTTACTATTCAGAAATGTATTATTTATATTACATAACTTTATTACAAAAATAAACATAAAATCGTCACTTGTTGAATTTAAAAATAATCCCTATTTGTATTTTAAAATTTTCTAAACGTGATTCTTCTGCGCATTTACAATAAAGCGTAATTATAAAACTGTTTTTATCATTTCTAATCATTTAAGTATCACATCTTACGTATTCTCTACTACGTTAGCGATTCAAGGGAAAATGTCTGTACTTTATAATAGCCGTACTTTTATAATGCTATGTAATTTAATCTTTCATAGAAATATAAATATTTACGAAACGTTCAGCATCTCAGCAGGCAATCAACGAGTTGACAGCCGATTAGAGTGGTCCATAGAGTATATTGGCACAAGCATACAGCTACGACAAGGTTGAGTTTTTACTACCACGTATCGCTTTGACCCCTCATTTATCGCTTCTACGTATCAAGTTTCGCGATATTGAACCACGTCCCATATGGATGGCCTTTGGTAAACCGACCACCAGCCGTCGCGGATTCCTGTGGCCTGGCTCTATCTCTGAACCCTTGTACCCTCTATTAAGGTACCAAACTAACCACCATGTAAGGGGACTACCCGCTGCTATCCATTGATCTATTTGTGATAATTACATATCCAATTAACAAGCACCTTTGTTACGTCAAAGGTCGCATATTATGTAGGTTACCACGAATAATTTAAAAAAAATAATTCTAAATTCTTAATATTTAGCAACGTTTCTAACATTTTTTTAAATATTGACACTTGTAATCATTGAAGTATATAAATTTTTCTTACAAAGAGATATTTTGCATAAGCATAGATGTCAATAGATGTATCAAGTTTGTAAATTCACGATAATGCGTTAAAAGATATTGCACGCGTGTCATGTAGAAAATTGTGGAAATGGCCGAGTAACAGAGTAATAAAATATGTCTAGACGTAATAGTTGTAGAAACTTTCTTTTTGTACCGTATCGTGAGACTTTTTTTTATGTTGTCGACTTTATGGCCCATCTCAGTTTGATTCATATTACACACAATTTTCACCGTTGCATTTATTTACTTTTCTCATGGCGCTTTATGTTCTTCGCAAGAAATTATTTCATTTACGTATTATTTTACACCACATACACAATTTTAAAATATATTAGCTAAGACGTATTGCAGCGATGTATCTACAGGCTAGTTGATTGAAAATCGAAACGCAGCTCCAATTATGAACTTCTGACATGATTAAGTAGCGTTATGTAGGTTAATTAACAGTGTTCCCGTAAACGACGATTAATGGTGATATTAGCATGTTGCATTAGTAAACAAACATTGTAAACAAATATTGTAAACTTAACACCGTTATTTATTGTTAGATATATATTCGATATTGTTAAATATATCTTAGAAAACTTTTACTGACATCAGATATATTTTCATTATTGAAGTCATATTTTTATTTCATGAAGTAAATACATTTGATGTATTATTACACTTAAAAAAAAGAGTTTTGAATTGCAGCTAGTAGTAATTTGTTTATAATAATTATTAATTAACTATAATCGTTTCTGTCGGATGTTTCCGTTAGCGTCAAGCTGTCATCAGTCATCCATAACGCGAAAATGTGTACGTCATTAAGTTTTACGTCAATGTCAATACTTCAATATCAGTGCATTATCTGAATGTACGACGTGCATTTGTCGTATCGAATAACCGGTGTCTCAGATAAATGACAATCCAATAATCGGAATTCCGATTAAGCAACATCAGTGTAATCAATATTCTGGTCAACCAAAAATTCTCTACTGATTTTTAATATTAAACGAATATAAATAAAAATAAAAAAAAAATTAAAATGTATTTTCCAATGCCAATTACAATTATTAAAATAAATTTAACAATTTAATTATATTTTCGTTATTTCTCGTTTTAAAACCAAGTTTACCTATTCGCTATAGAATTATTTGTCTGTACTATAGAATTATAATGCTTATAAATTCACCTTAAAAATTATTGAACACTAAGAACTGCTTTTGACCAGTATTATCATTTTTTATTATTTAAAATTATACTGTTTGATTTGTGTATAGAATTATTATTTTGTATTTCTTATATAAAATAAAAGAAAACTTTGTTAAAAATAAAAAAAATTTTAATAATTAAAAAAAATATAGATCAACATGTGAAAAGACAATTAATTAAAGATAAGCCTTATTTAATAGAGATAAGAATTTACAAAGTTATATAATATTACACAAGAAGTATCAGCACAAAGATCCAACCATGATCGAATAAGGTTCAGCTTTAATTAGTTGTAAAGTTTTTATTGTCGGGAGTTAATCTATATATAATATTGCTCGCGATATCGAGTAAATTTCAACAATCTATTTTATAAGAACGAAAGTTTAATTAGAAGGGAAAATAAATTATGGAAACTTGATCCCTGAAGATTAAACATTTATATGATTCGTAGCTTCGTATTTGTTATACCACTTGATAGCTTTACGAATCACTAGTGATTTCAATTTCTTTTCTATTGGACCGCAATTCGATATTCAATCAAGGATTCATTCAATACATATATCGAGCGAAATAACCCGGAACGCTGAGATCGCCGGATGGAGAGCCTCGATAGGAATTACCGGATCTCGTAGTCCCAGCAAATCAAATATCCAGTACTACGCCTTTCCGGGCTTGTTTACAACTTTTCGCGATTGCCAGGAAAGCGGAAATCTATCTGCAATATTTCTCTGATTATGTAATTTTTTGAGTTTTAAAAAATTCGAATGTCGCGAGAAAACTTTGGAAAGATACGACTGAATTACTGTGATTGAGTTCTGCAAGGGTTTCATTAGATCTCGAGAAAAGATGATGGATGAAGAAATTGATCGAGATGTGTGATTTCAATTTCGAGAGTTTCTCAACTTCCGAGAAAATCTCGTAACACGAGGTCAAAAATAAATATCCAAAGGCAGAAAGAAGGTAGAAGCGAAATCGCGTAAAGTAATATAGCAGTGCATTCATAGAGCAAACATGAGGGGGGAAGCAAAACAGAAAGCTGTCGACGAAGTCGAGAAGTAACACTGTTCTAAGACTAATAGTTTATGCACAGTACGACACAAACATGCACTGCGCAAAGCTCTTTGAGGACGGATCGATAAAACCTGTAAGAGGATTTCAGTGAGGTACGCAACAGCAAAGGGAGTTTGAGACATCACTGCATACAACATCGACAAAGGGAATATCAAAAAAACGAGCGGAAAACCGAAAAACAAGTTGTGGTCTCATTTGAATGATAATATAAGAAACAAGGAGCTATGTTCGAAATTATAAGAACTCTTAGAAGAGGAACTAAGCCATGAGAAGATAAGTATTTCATGCGTTATTACTTTTCTTTCCTTTATACTTTCCAAGAATTTTTTGACTTCTGGCGAATAAAGTTATAATGCTGCGCTGTTTCTTGTTGCGACGAAAGTTCAAATGTATTAAAGAGAACTATGACGTTCGTAATTTTCCTCAAAATTGCAGTAGCTCGTATCGCATGAAAGATGCATTTCATTACAATCCTTAATTCGAGTGAAAATTCTATGATGAATCGTCGGTACTATCTACAACGTTATGGTAAAATGCTTTCTTGCAAAACTATCAGCGATAAGAATACATCACGTGGAAGCCAATTTATTATAAGACTGTTTGAATCTTTTACAGTTTTCTATGATAAATTGAAATTTGTCGTGCGAGAAGATATAAAAACGTTCGAGTTTCCACATCTTCTCGATAGCTAATAATACTAAATTACTAAATCGAACTGATTTTCCTTTGAAGCTAGTTAGCAATTATAGATGAAACGATGGTGCCTATGGGACATCTCAAGCGTTTACGCATGATAATAATATAGCTAGGGGGTTGATACTAGCTATGATGTTAAGTGGTTAACCGAACAGTTTCGTTACTATGGGGAACACATGACGCGGAACTATGCATACGATTTGCATTTGTCGGCAGTCCATTTACATAATGCATTATGTATAATGTACCGCAGCAACGGGTATGTAAGTGCATAATGTCGTGAGGGGGAAGGAGTACACGATAATAATCCCTATTTAGATCGTATGTTTTATTTCTCCCAAGAGCTTTCGCACAGAATCGTGCTAGGTATTGACAGTTTATAACAAATACTTATCTATTTATTTTCGCATGCCTCTGATCGCATGGCGTCTTGAAATTCTTGTACCTCCATACAATTCTTAATCTTTTTTCTTAGCAAACATCGCTCGATAGTGCAGCCGAGATAACGCAGGTGGCTCGTTCTAAGCCATTGCAAGTATTTCACGTATTATTACGTTATAAAGTTATTCTCATAAATTAGAGTAACGGTAAGATTACTCATGATGCACCTAAGATATCGGCATTATTTCTTACTGCTCTCTTTAGTTGCGTTATTTATAATATTATTATTGTAACGCGCTGTAGTTTTTATGCAATTAATATAAAATGTGTATTAATAATTGTGTGAATACTGTAATTTAGTTGTTTAATCGTACAAACTCGAGTAATTTCCGAGAATGTGAATTAATAGTACAGAATTGAGAAACAATGTGAATATATATTATAAATTTAAATGTGTAATTTTTTTATCTTTGCCTTTCACTTAAATAAAATGTAAAACATTAAAGGTTGACGTACAGGTAATCGATATGTATTAGTAGTAAAAAGTAAATGTACATATAGATATAAAGATATGTAATAATAATAGCAATTTGTATACTTAATGTTTATAAATAAATAGAACAAACAAATAAATATATTAATGTTGTTTGCATGCTACTGCTGTTCCTGATTAATTATTCCAGTTTACATTTGACATTTATACCAAAATTAAATGCTGAGTTAAATTGTAATCTAACATCGCGAGCTAAGCTTTCAGACCGCGAATTCTTCTTTCAGACTACGTTAATGTTAGTTAAAAGCTTGAAAGAGCACTAAATTTACTAAAGGTTAGACGTACTAAAAACTGCGAAAAGAACCTGAAGAAAAGCATTCATTCGGATATCATTTTGACCCTTGTTACGGATACATTTAGTTTTTCCTACTCTATATTCTCTTTATACTGTCTGATCCATCTACAGCGTCTTTTCTCAAGTGAACGCTAAAAAACATCGGTCATTCGAGAAAAACGATTAAAGCGCTTGAATACCTACTTCTTTTACCATGACATCAAGAACGCCCAACATTACAACCGAGAAACTGTTATCTATGACCTAAGTACCGGTGAATAAATTGCTATAAGTTGTTAAACTCGGAAAGTCATAAAATTTAATTTATTTGTTTAAAGTTACAAATTATAAAAAGTAGATATTTAAAGAGAAATTATATCTTGTCGTTCTTTACCTTTGTAACGTTTATGTTACAAAATGTCTCTCCCTCTGTCTCTCTTTTCTCTTTTAAATTATAAATAAATTACAACAATTGTTTATTAGACTTTAAAAAATATTTTATAAAAATTTTTAAAAAACGTGTTAAAAAATTTTTACTTTGATATTTTTTAAGTATTTTCTGCAAGTGTAAAAATTACACGTATGTTTTTTAATTAATTACTTATTCTTTGAGTGCTTTATCAGTCTACTAGAAATATTTTGTCTTTTCAATAAACAAATTGGTTCAATGCACATATCCTAATAATAACTCGATATAAATGCAATAAATAACATTAAGGCTTTGACATTTGGAACTTAAACATAATAACAAAACTTTAATGCTGATGGCATAGCAAAGAAAATTCACAGTCCTGTCACTCGTCGCTGCGTAAATTTCCAACGTGCAAACTCCGAGCCTCGTTTTCAAAGTCTTCGTTAGAAGTTAAGAAATTCTCATTACGAAGGCAGTGCTCGTTTGGATCGTTTTATTGCTCTATTACGAACCAACAAAGGTCGCCCCGAGTTGTCTGTCTCGAAGGAAAAGTGCGATTTTCGCAACGTGCCGCGCCGCACCAAGAGATTCTTCGATTCTCTTTTTTTTTTGCTAAATAAAACGATGAATTCACGGCTGTCATAACAAACTTTTGAAAATGAAGAAATGGATTGTCGTAACATTTCAGTCAATGCATTAATTAAGCGAGACAAAAACGTAGTGTTAAAGATTATTACCCAAGAGTATTTTCGCAGTTATGAGCCTTGAATAATAGGATATTTTCTCGATCAAAAAAAGCAATCAAGGAGAACGAATTAAAAACGTACAAAATTGACGGCGTCTGAGGAAGACTTAAAATAAAGTTTTATTCAGTGTCACAAATGTTTCAAAATGCCATGAAATCTTAACGTTTTTTATATTGTGACAAATACATACCGTTTCTACAATTAAATTATTATTGAATCATAATTACAAAAATTATTTATATCTGTTAAAAAATCGTAACTTTACAACATTAGTATTAAGTTAACTAATATTTCTTTAACATTAAGTTCCTAATTTTTTATCAAACGTACATCCGACAAGCGAAATGGCATTAGATATTTAGTTTCAAATTTGTATCATTACAACATCGACAGAATTATTCACATTCGCCAACAGCTCTTTACATAAAACACGATAAAATCTCATATTACTTGCCTGTTACTTTGATCAGCAAATTCTGTTTTCACCCTTCGACCCCAAATAAGCAACAGCACGAAAGATCTAGCTGTTAATGCTTTCTTATCTGAGAAATAATACGTCCCTTGCTGTTACTTCCCATAAATTGGCCACCCTTAAATTCTCCTTTTTCTTGCCTTTGCTGTGCCATCTCACACTTTTACATCACCCTTCGTCCCGACGGACGCGAGTAACTCGATGGAGCGAGAGGGTCGACATTGGCTGCAGTTCTATACAAAGTTAGACCCGACGAAACGATAAATTCAATAAGACAAAAGCGAGCTCTAGGGACACTGGTACACCAAAGGGACCCTGCGTCGCCGTATCATCTGACATCAGGGAACTGCGTGCGCTCTTACACCCCTCTCGCAAGTAGCTCCCGAGAATGCCGAATAAAGAAGATAAATCGGATAATCCCTGGGCGCGTACGCGGTAAAAGTGGCGAACCGTGTTTTCTGTGGTCATTACATTTGACGTTGCCTCAAAAATAAATCCGTTGTCATGATGCCATTCTACAAATGACAGGAGTACCAGTTGAAGAGTACTATTAGGCGGACAACTTTTCAAAATCTGACATCCGGTATATCTATATTTTTTCAGTAATTATACAAAGTCGATAAATAAATCAATATAATAAAAGAATTATCATATAAGATTTATAATACATGTACTATGTGGCAGTTTGTACAATATTTTTATAAATTAATATAGCCGTGTATATTACGTTTGTTCAACATTTTGACAAATCTGAACGAGAAAAATTAAATATCTATAATTTATTCAAATAAAATATTAAACAACTTAACACCTTTTCTACTTCACATTTCAAGAAGAAAGATATCAATCTCAAAGAAAGACAAAAGCTTTTGAAAAAAAATAAATGCCGTTGGGAATGACAATGCTTTACGGCAACGTAAAGAGGGTATATTGGATTATACGGGAAACTGGAGCAAAGTAGAAAATAAGATATCGCTCGCCTTTATGTGGGCCCGTTATTGTTGGGTCACATGGCAGATAAATCTAGACTCCACTTTTCGAAACGCGAAATCCATGTACGGATTCTTGCACGCTTCCTCACATATCTCAAAAACGCGTTTCCACATTCTTTATACGCAAAGAAATGCCGCGCCTTCACCCCTATACTATTCTCTGATTTATCTTCTGTTGAAATTTTTTCTCACTTTTAAAATAATATGGATATATTTCAAGTTTCAATTTTATGTAGGTTTTAACATTAAATACATGCAAATAATAAATTTTTATATATTGCAAATTTTATAGTTGTTTCAAATTACTTGTCAATATCTTGTTGGATTAAAAATGTGTAAATTAAGCATTTGCATGATCAAATCGAATCAAATCAAATCGAATCTCTGATTACATGTTCGAAACTGGATTGAATCGAGTTCAAAATTTTCACATCAAATCTCTTTTATTCGAATACGAATATCGACGAATTTAATGAACTTGAAAAGATGGGTATATAAAATCACGCGAGAAGTATGAACCTGAAGAAGATATCTTTCATTAATTGTATTTTTATACATCAATCTATATTTTTTTAGTATTATTTAAGAAATATAATTATTATTTTATAAGTATTAAAATATAAAATTTCAAATATGTTGCGTTATTTCTTGAAAGATTTCTAGATTTATGAAAGTGTGTGACATTTCAGCTTACGCTGAACGCAAACGGCATATTTTCAACCCACGATGGAGCGTCAACATCGTACGGCATGTGCACGATCGCGGTATTGTTTTCATTGGCACGATCGTAATTCCATTCTATTATCTCGTTCTCGCCAGTCGCACACACTTGGTTTTCTGAAGTGGAACTGAGACTATGTAAAATATAATGTACATTGCATTGTTGAGTGTCTAAAATGCGGAATATTTTGCGATTCATTAAAACCGTCTTAAATAAAAATGAAAAAAAATCTCTTTTAATTTATTCCTTTTTCATCTCCCTTTTTAATTTCTTCCTTCCATTTCTCTTTTAATAATCTGTGTTAGGAGAGTATTATTCGTTTTCAAGACCAATATTCGTTTGTCCCTTGTTTTAAAAAATCTAGCGCCACAAAGAAATTTTACAAGGAAATTTAAAAGTCTTAAGAGTTTAAATCTCCGAGCATCTTCTACAACAAGTTTTGTACTTCCATCTGATTTTATATATACGTGAGCCGCAAAACACTCTCGTCGCAGAATAAATTTAGCGATTATATTATCATAATCCTGATATGAATAATATTTGCAATTCATTACGTTCCTTAAAGCTCTATTCTTTCAGAATAATAAATATTGGCTACCTATCTGTTTGCCAATCTATATCAATGTCGTTCTTGGTTTTCACGACTATCGCTCGCTCCCACCACCTTCGCGCCCGCGATCATCCCCTCACCCGACTTTATCCGAGATAATCGAATTCCATGCGTAGCTCCAGCCAATCGCACCAGAGATTCACATCGACGACCATGTGACATTTTGTCACGAACAAGCAAGAAAGAAAAAAGAGAAAACAAGAAAGGTGATAAGACACGATCCCGAGTCGATGCGGAGCATCCAAAATAAAGTGCGCGAGCTATCGGGTCCTCTTACACACACCGTTCTCGAAGAAGCATTCTCTTTCGGCGCATATGCATTCGCCTTTGCAAGCTTACGCGCCAAAGAGCGTTCGGTATTCCGAGGTATAATCGGATTTCCGTCATAGATTCGTCTTACAATCGACTCGCTTTTTGCTGCGAATAATTTGATATCTCATATCGGAGTGCCCTGTACATTTCTTATATAACGTAGGAATATTGAAAAAATTCTGATAAAGAACATAACTTTGACTCCAATTTTAGTTTTGTAAAATTTTTAGTATATTATATTATACTGCTCCCACTACTACGCGATAAAACATCTTTTATTATTGCGTAATAATTTTTGAAATTATTTAAAATTTTACATTGTATATACATTTTATATACATCAAGTTCGTAAGAGCAATTTATAAATAATTATTAATAAATGATATGCATGTATCTTTTACAGATAAAATTAAAACAATAAATACAGTTATCTTTTATGTTATTTTCTAATATTCTGAAAAGTGACTGTAAATTTTTAATACGTTTGCAGATATCTGCAAAATATGTAAGTACTGAAAGCTATACAGCTTTCATGACTCCCAATCTTAGAGCAGATTATTTCGTTCTCTTTTTCTTTTCGATACTTGAAAGTCGGAACGCATCCGCCCCATCCGATACTGTTGGGAGAAAAAGGACAGTAACCTCCGACTACATCGGTATGGCTTCAAAGCTTCGTTACTTAACTTCCATGAAAGAATATCCCCGTGCGCGGATCCCATTCTGCTTTCTGATCTTCTTTCGGTGAGAAAATCACAAAAGCTCGACCGATCGAACGGTCTTTTCCTTTAAAGGCGTTTCACACGTTTATTCACTTTTTCATCATTGGTTACTTCTTTTTTAGCATTGTTCTTCCGTCCAGTTACCATTCGCGGTTGTTCGTTTTAACCTTATTCTGACTCTCTCTCCATTTTATCTTTTTCTTTGTTGATAAAAGTTGATTATTTTACTTTTCAAGCCATTCTGCGTTAAATTTAGAACTAAGCAAACGAATGCGAACAAATACAAATAACTTCCTTCAATGAGTACGAACGATGCCGTCGGTGCTCATTTACCCGCATTCATCTATTTGATCCAATAGTGAGATCCAATTTTAGATGTTTCATTATACGAACGATTCGATCAATTTCATATCTAATAGATCAATTAATAAACTTTTATCAACAAGGAAAAAGATAAAATAGAGAGAATCAGAATAAGATTAAAACGAACGGAATCGCGAATGGTAAATTGGACGAGAAAAGTGTACTAAAAGAGAAGTAACCAATGATGTGTGTAAAAATATATATAATATATTTACAAAACAAAGTGTTTTTTATATTATTTAGTATTATGGTATAGGTTTTTTAATTTTCACACACATTTAAATTTTATAATAATTGAAGAAATTTAATGTGAACAATAAAATATATCATATAAGTTACTTGAAGAAACTACACGCACCCACAACGTATATCATGTCTACAAATAGTCAGTACATTTCCGTGTACTTACTAATGTATAATGTATTACTGCATCAAAGTACACGAATGCATTATGCATAAAACTTCGAAAAAGATCTAGGCGTTGCGAGTTAGGTAAAGCTACAAGAAGCATATTGAACTTTGCTAGAGTGTCCTAGGGATTTGCAACATCGTTTTGAATTGCCTCATTTATTTCTTTTATACAAATCGTTTTAGAATATAATTTTAATATTATTGTGATGTAATATTTTATAAATATATGTGTATACTATTATATTATTTTATATTTTTATATATATGGATATATGCTTTTATTTATGTATTAATATTTGCAGGCGCTTAGAATCACTAATCACGGCTACATGAAGAAATATAATACAATAAGAATAAGAAAATAAAGAGATATAAAGAAATATAATATAAGCTGAATAAGAAAATAAAAAGAAATATAACAACGTCGACATAATGAGAGTCAGAATGATACGACTCGATGTAATGAGAGCTGCAAAGAAAACTACAAGAATGAGTTCATAACATAATTCCGAAGATTTAAATGTTTATGAATGATACAAAATTTATTTCTGGTTGAAGAAATATTCATCACTTCAAGTATTTTAATTACAATAAATACACGTAATTTATTGTAATTAAATTACTTAAAGTGATGAATATTTTGGATGTCGTAAACGACATCCAAATAACATTTAAATCTACAAAATACAATTTGTAGATTCAAATGTTATTTGGATATCAAATAGAAAATATGAAAAAAGGATATAAGAAATATGTGCTATAAATGTACTGCTAATAATATCAAATATCATAATATTTACGAAGGACATAATTTTAATAAATTGTAATAAATATTATAATAAAACGCTATCAGTCTCTCTCTTTTCCTCTTCCCTACAATAACATTCCGTGCTAAATTCACACGTTAGAGAAATATGAGTCTGCAGTTAAATAAAACTCATACACATAACTCACGATCACGTATCGAAATAAAATCACGATGGTTTATCACAAAATCGCCCGACGTTTCTACCTCGCAAAACACAATAATTTCGAGCTGTCGCAACGTGTGGGACGTGCAAAATTCGAAGCAAACCAATCGCACCTTAATTCCGGGTGTTTTTTTTTGTATATTTTTTTTGAAATATAAACCGTATGCGATTCACGTATAACGCGCTCGATATACTATACCGGAGAAGCTTAACGTTTTGTGCAATTTCTGACAGTATCCTGGCGATCCACGGTCGCGTGGAAACGACCATTTCCATCGTCTCGCTTATCCCTGCTGGGAATAGCTGGGAAATTTCTTCAGAGACGAATTGTAAGCATCACGGTCTTCAAATAGTTATGCATTTTACTATCTCACCGACATCGTTACAAATGCTTCCTATTTACGTCGAGGAAAGTTCATGTAACGTACTATCTGCGCAACTCGGGATACTTCGAAATAGCATGAAACACCGACGCATAGCTACAGTGTTTAATATTTAAGGCGTGCCGCCTTGGAGAAAAATACCTTTCCTAAATGCAACAATACTTTAATGCATTATTCAATGCATTATTTATTGATTCATAGTACTTTGGCAGTAAAAGTGAAATGGCAGTTTTTGCGAATGAATATTAGATATTACGCTTTTATCGATTTCGGACTACCGAAAACACGGATGAAAAACACAGCATTAATTTTTCAAACAATTCGATGCTACAAGTACATTTGTATAAAATATATTTTCTCTATATTTTGCTAATTAAATTTGTAGAAATTATCTATGGCAGTTTCAATCTTTAATTAAGAAATTGAGCAAAATAAATGCAAAAACGTGAGACATTTTTAAAAAATTTTCTTTTTACATAGCAAGTACAAGAGTCATATATCAGAATACCACACCAGACATCAAATACATTCGTCCACAATCCGCCTAACTCTGAAGCTGTCCCGGCGCGCAACTAATATTGGGCAGCGACATGATTTGCACATGTAGACTTGCACGTATGTACGAAGTACACCCTTGAGTACACAAGAACTTTACATTTATATACGTATATATATAATGTGAAACACTTTCTCACCTAAGCTCTGGCCAGCCATAAAGTCAGTACGTGTAGCTTATCTCGGACCACCCAAAGACAGTTACATTTAACTTACCAAACAGTATTTGTCTTCAACTTACATAACATTGTTCTCGATTTGCGAGGCACGTTACCATTATTGTTACGAACCGAAGCGCTGTACTGTACAGTTTGTTACTACACACTTCCGGAACTTCTACCGCAATTCTATACTGATCAGACTGACCAGACTGGTGGTTGATCACCAATTGGACTCCGACTATCCCATATCATTTAGTCAGTGTTACATTGGTATGCTATCGGCTGCAATTATTGCGGTAAATTGCATGCATCGGTAAGTAATAATCATGTTCAAGCATTTCACAATTAGTTCATTTATATCAAAGTTAATTATACGAACATTTCTGACCACAAAGAGATATCATCAGTTTAACTTATCAGAGTTGGCACAATGTAGTTTATTATTTCATATGATATATGAACGTTTCCATACTTTTATTAATCATTTTACTTTTAGAGATATTTTATTTTATTACAGATCTCAAAATCAATTAGTATCATTTGCATTTTGCAGATACGATATAACGTATGACAGTTTATGTAAATTGTATATTTTTTAATATAATACATTTTAACATATAATTTTTATGTTTAAAATTTATGATAAATGATTAATATAAAGAGATAGTATTTACATTGTTTCTCTTTTTTTAAACAAGATCATTCCTAAATAAAAAATTCAAAGAGATATTTATTGAATTTTACTTGGCTTATTTACCAAAAAAAAAAAAAAATATTATAATTATAAGTCCTAAAATACATAGTTTTTAAAATACAGAGTGTCAAAGTTGAGAAGGAAAGAGAATGAAAACTTGGAAAACCTCGAAAACATTTCTCTCTTTCCAGTTGGTTCTTTGTCATTGGAGATCGTGTCATGTGGTTTTGATCATACAATTACTTATTAGTAAATTGGATGTGGTGTCGTCACCACCCTCCACTTGATGCACGCTCGTACATGGTCCATTGTGACTATCTTGACAAAGATACTCTCGGTAGTTTGCCATTGCCTTTTGAGAAATAATAATTAATTAAAAATCTAATATGTTCTGTGTGTATTTGAACCTGGACCTTTGGAATAGAAAGCAAACGCGCAGCTCTTATGTCACGATCGCCACTAAGAAAACACTTAAAGATATTTTAATTAAACTTAGTTTACTTATATATTGAGTACTATTTTCCACTATTACTGAAACATTTTACACACTTTTTCTTCAAATTTAACAATTTTTTTAAATTCCAAACTAAACTTTTAATACCACATTTAGGCCCAACAAATTTGATTAAAACGTTTATAAAACTCTTTGAAACCAAGATACATGTTTACAAGACCTTTTCTTTATAAAATAAGCCAAAGAATATCCCATTAAATTTCTTATATTTAAGAATTGTCCTATATAAAAGAAAAAAAAATTTGAGCTGTTTAATTACATTATCACAAATGATCTTAAATCTCAAATATTTTATTTATCTAAAATAAAAGAATTTTCTATATTATATTGAATCACCGCAATTCGCATCTAGTGACAGCTCTATTGTTTCTGGATAAAGGCTACATTTCGTTGGGCGTGAACGAAGACTCCATTGTGGCTGAGAATCGACGCTCTACAACGTAACGATTATGTGTGCTCAAGCGGAGAGCTGTACAATAGCGTCGTGGAAAGCATTCCGGTAAAACGTTCATTTTTGGAAAACCGCACGAAACTATATTAAATAAACATCATCACCACCGAGAAAGTCATATATCTGCTACTATTCTATCAAAAATGTTATCTCTCACATACAAAATAATGTTCAAACGGTAATTTTCGTGCGATAATTGCAGTTCATATGTAATAAAAACTATTGTGCACATTTTTATTGTTATTACGCAATAGCAATTTTGTACACAAACCGTTTAGGTAGATATACACATTAATAATAGCAAAAAGATTGTACTAGATTTTTATAAGAGCTTCATTCAACAGCCATTTCCATAACACTATGTTCGTTTTATAGAATGTTTTACTCCGCCACATCCAAAAGTTTATATATTGCAAATTAAGCATATATTATATTTTTAATGATTTATTATACTATAAACATGTTTTAAAAACAAATATTGGTGACATCTATCATTTAAAAGCAGTAAATAATTGAAAAAATAAACATTAAAGCAGAATTCTAGCGCTGTGTTTTCTAATTTTATTGTTTTCATTCACGTTTATATTCAATTATATTTATAGTTATTAATTAAAAAATAATTTATTGTCTTAACTTAAAAAAATGTTTAACATTTAAACTTTTTTATATCATTAACTCTTTAGGTTTATTTATAATATTGTAAAATATGCAAAAAATTATAACACATTTAAAAAAATAAGAAAATTTTTGCTATAATGCATTTTTTATATTATGCCATTACTTTCTTTTAATGTAATCACAGTTAAAACCATCATTAAATTATTAAAATTTTCAAAATTGGTTCCAATAAAACGTATGTAGATTTTCCATTTCACGCACTTCGAAATTGGCTTTATATAAATACATCAATACGTTCGCGTTTGTATTTTGTGGCTTCTATTTTGGAGTGGCCTGCGGACAATACCAATTGGTAGCTGCCAATCACCGTTCGCTCAATAAGGTGATATAAATCGCGCGTAACGACGTACTGCGGAACAACGAATTAATTGTCGAGGAGAAAGATTTTTACGTCGATGAAAATACAACAAGTAGCCAGTGAATAGTCGGTAACCATAAACGTACAACGGTATTTATGTATAATTGATACACTCGTAGAGCTGGCGCAAAAAAAGATGCGCGTTTCTGCCCGTATGAAAACATGTTTGCCGTTGGAAATGAAGTTGCTGAAAAAGTTAGTAATACATATAGTGCATATGCGAAAACGCTTTTCAAATATACTCATAGTCGATGTGTATCAGTTAAGACATTCTACCGATTTCATATGGTATGGATGTGATACAATATATAAGCGCGTTATAGGAATGCATAATGTATCGGCTGCTCGGCATTCAATCGTGCAAATCGATTGATACACGCACACTATCGTAACATAAATCTGTATTTTCAATCACTTTGGATATACACGTTTTTAAATCTTTTATATAATTTCTTGCACATTTCTTAATACAGTTAAATAAATTTAAGAAATCAATTATAGAAAAATTTTGAGTTTTTGCAACAAAACTGAAAATATTTATAAATCAACAAAAAAAATTTTAATTTGGATTAAATTTTGGTATTTATAATAAAAAATGAAAGTTACGCATCTTGCATATATAATGTTTTATCTTTTATATATATCTTTTATATATTATTATATCTTATATATATATATATATATATATATATATATATATATATATATATATATATATATATATATATATAAGATAATAATATATAAAAGATATATATAAAAGATAAAACATTATATATATATATTATATATATATATATATATATACACATCTTAATTATTAAAATGTACATTTTTTATTTTACATGTATAACGAGTTTTTGTTTTACTAATTTAGTATTGCGTTTTTAGTACATTCAAGCAGAAACATTTCCATTTTTTGCATGCTCATATGCAAAAAATGTAAAAAAATGTAAAAATTGTGAAATTGTGATAAACTTATTTTAGGAATTATAGTTATTTTTCTGCTGATCGGTCAATAATAACTGGAATAAGAATCTCTCTACCCTCTAGTAAATAGAGCACGGACTATGAAAGAAATACGGCAAACTTTGAAGAAAACTGCAGTGGCAACTAGAGCGACAGTAATGTTACGCTCGTATTTTTGCTCCTAAACGGACATACGCCTTTACGAGACTCGCGTGAAAAGCAGTTTGTGGAAAGTCTGCTTGAAATTGTCAGCCAAGAGTTTGAGTACAATAGGATAGTGAGTTTTTCTTCGCTTCGTTCGATCCTTATTGAACTCCCGGACAGTCGTAGTGATCCAAATTGTATAGTGTCAAATATGATATTGAAATATATATAATACTGTACAGAATGCGAAAAAACGAAAGAGAGAGAAATATTTCTATTTTAATAAAAGTGAAAAGTATATTTTAACTTTTTATAATTTTTTAAAATTCTTTTTGTATTTATAATAATATTAGTTTTATTGCAACTTTTTTACTTTTAATTTCATTAATTTTTAAATTGATTGATGAAAATATCAAACATAAACAAAAGAAAAATTCGTATCGGTCAAAGCCAGTCTTAGAAGTCGATTTTGTAACCTTAACGATGTCGTTACGGTATTATTGTGTAGCTGTTGCATTGATACAAAGAAGCTAGTGTAACGATACCATAACGACATCATTAATATTACAGAATTGACCCGTTAGTGCCTAAAAATAATGATATTTTATTTTTATATTTCAATGTGAAAGCATAAAATATCTTTAGATAAATTGATATGTACGGTACATCCAATAGAGAAAACATTATTTTGATTCTACGTCATATTTTTTGCGCTGTATCATCGTTGATATGTTATGTCGCTGGTAATAATATATCCCATTAAAATATTCAGTTCTGTATTCCATGATGAAATACAACGTGCAAGCCCTAAAAAAACAGCAGGTAAATTTTGAAGTAGAAACCGTTACGCGCACGCGGCATTTTAAGCATATAATTCAAAAATAAATTATAGGAAATTGTTAAAACATAAATGGTTTTATTTACGATAAAAGCAACTGCAAATACTTTTCGTGAATATCCCTCATTAAAAAACGACAATGTGATTTATAAATGGCGTAATTAAAATATTCTATTGACGCGAGAGATGAGTATCTTATTTACTTGATAATGTTGTAAATAAGATGGCTTACCTCACAGTGACGTTTTAATCCGTTTCGACTAGAACACAAAATAGAATTCGAAGGAGAATGAGTAGCGCAAAGTTCTGCGTCTTAATTGCATCCTTAATTAAAGACCTTCTGTTTATGCGTAAACTGGAACGATTGTTCTTTGCAGTGAGACCCAGAGATTTAAAAGTCATCGGGTTTACACCATCGAAATTTTTTTGCGGTTATTTCTTAAGCGTGATTCTTTTAACGAATTTTTAGCATCTAATTAAAGAAACAAGAAATTTTCAACAAGAGTCCGTGATAAGATAATTGGATTACGTCGCGAAGATAGTGCAAAGCGACGACCGCGACGTCGACTTTGTGTTAAAAGTTGAAACAATATTAATGTGAAAATAATTATAATTTTGCGACTAATTTCTTTATAAGAATACTCTGAAGTGTTATGAGAATTTTTATTATTATAAAATATTTTTATAAATTTAACTATTTTTATATTTACATATTCACATTTATAGTTACATATTTTTATAAAACACAGATTTGACAAAATATGTGTTTTTTTTTATAAAATACATATTTTGTAAAAATGTATCTAATAAATCTGAAGTATCATAACATCGCTGAACGTTTAATATAATGACGCATTAACATAATATTAAATTTACAGTTAGTGAAGCACGGATGTAATATTTTACAGTGAGTTCCTCGCAAAGTTGCATATGCGAAATGGGTTGAAAGGAACGAATGTTCTCGGATTTGCCCGTCACAGTTTATCATACTATTTGTTAACTGCACAATGTAGAGTTCTATAATTGCATTATTATTTTCTAACAATTTCATTTGAGCTGCTTGTTTGTATTAAATATAACAACGGCTGAAATCCGTTTGAAATCAGATAAACGCGCATTGCTACTAATAGTGTCGCGCTAAATTTATGTTCAATCCCTAGACGTCTAACACCACAGAGAATACGGTTTGCATTTGTTGGTAAACGATCCAGCTGGGAATGCGGATTGAAGTGAGTTGAAACGTTTGCCAAATTTCGTTCAGTAATATTGTGTAAAGCTACCATTAATTTCAGATTTCAGACATTGGAATAATTTCGCTTTAAGTGAAAACAAGTCTTTGATGTGAGCCGCGTAAGACATGTTTTAGAAAACGAATTAATTTGAATGCGGATTGGTGGCGTAAAACGCGTTAATCCGCGTTAATCCAAAACGAATATTTCTCACGACGGTATTCTATGCGGAGATCTGTCGCTCTAAGAGCACTAGTTTTGCCCTAAAGATTCAATTAAGCTTAATCACCTTGCAGAGCGGAGCGATTTTAATGTTCAATCGTTTGGGCTCTTTCGCGTGCCGAGAGACTGTATCCTGGGGAGAAGATCGATGGAGAGCGTACCAAAGCCTTCACATGCGAAAAACCGATAGAATACCATACTCCTGTCATTATCAATTTCAGGAGCTCAGTAACACTGTTATCCAGGCTTTTTTGCTACTCCTCACATAAATCTTTCAAAGATTAATTGGTCTAACCGAATTGGATTCTCGTCAGACCTTTGAACTTGAATTTATAGACTTAAGACGAGAAAGAAAAAAGATGTTCTCACTTTTTAAAGAGTATTAATGTTCTCAAATTATTCTCATTATTCTTTCAACGTTATTTTAACACTCATATACTTCTTTTAATATTTATGCATATTAACATGTATAAAATAATTCAAAATACCGGTGTATTACTTCTCAATTCAAGTTTACAATTAAATTTTGTTTAATTGTCTTCGTTTAATTATATTTTTATAATACATTACATTTTCTCTCTATTCAATTAGAGGCCTACATTAATCTTCGATTTTTAATAATATATAAAACAAACTCTGCAAATTAATATTTTATTTACAAAGAATTATTTAAAGACTTCATTGCTATATATCGTTTTTCATACGTTAAAAATATTCTTTGTAACATGTGTTTTAAATATTACTATTTTGTTAAATTTAAATTTTTGTTGATATTTTCTAATACATACACAGTAAAAAATAAAATGTCCACTCTAAATTTTAAATTAAAATAACTCAAAAGTTAAGTCTTATTTTAAGTTATTAAGTTAAAATAAGAGTTATTTCACCTTAACTTTTGAGTTATTTTAATTTAAAATTTAGAGTGGACTTTCTGGGACATTCAAAAGTGTTAAATTAGCATTTTATTTTTTGCAATGTAAATTGTTTTTACTTTCAACTGTTTTTATATTGTTATATATTAGATACCTAGATCTTTACATGAACAAGTACTGATACTTTCCATATGTTACAAATAAAAGGATAAAAGCATTTCAGCACAAGTACAATAGTATTATAAACGTAGCTAATACATTCAAGCTGACCGAACAAATCGATATCTACTAGTGTAAAGTGCATTTCGCAAAATGTGATGCTTCTTGCATTTATAAGAAAACATATTCATCTTTTACGGAACCCGGTACGTAAGGTGGTTGATAGTAAAGGGATTTCGTCTGCCAATCCGTCCTTCCCTGTAACGAAATGGTTTCGTGACCGCAGCAGCTTGGAGAAGTTGCTGGTATCCATAGAAGCGGAAATGGAAGTTGCATCCCAAAGAAAATTCGCGAGGTGACAGACCATCTCTACTCGTCGAAAAATAAACGCGCAATATTTCCTATCCGCTAGATGCGCGAACGTATTTCTCCGTTCAAATTTCACGCTACGAGGAATCGATGAAGTATATCTCGCTTAAATTTATCTTTATTTTAATTGAGTGTCAAGCTCTCTCTGGAAGATTATTCGTCTTAATATCTATCCGATTATTCATTTTAATGAATCGAAATATATAAATTTTACATCTGGAATATATAAATCCTCAGTCCGTTTTCAATCACATTTCCGTTATTAGTATCAGTTCTCGTTTTTTTTAAAAAAAAAAAGTTCTTTAACCCATATTAATGTAGATTGATAAATTATAACAACAATGCTACAAGTAAATTATGTATTAAGAAAAATTATTTTGTCTCTTGTTTTTGAATAAAATAGAAAAAGAATTATTTTCTATTAGAAGAGAATATGCATCTATAAAGAATGAGCTGTAGATTGAAGGGTGCGGTTATGTTTGTAGTTGTAATAAATGATAAGAGCGACGATGGAAATCAATGCATTGATAGAATCAGCACGTAGAGCTAATAGTTGACTGACAATGAGATAATAGTGATCGAGAAGGAAAATTTTCAATTTCTAAGCTCTAATCAAATGTAGAAAACATGATGTTACAAAGTTAAAACTAATAAAATAACCATGAGATCATCTTTGTATGACCATAGAAATAGCAATCATCGTAACAGGTTCATGATGAGTTAGATTCATGATTTGATTAGCTTTTATCGCGGTTCTTATCATCTCTCTCGCAGCTTTTATCACTGCTCTAACATAAACGCACCCTAAGATAAAAGATATTGCATCCTTGATAGGTACTATATTAGCGATAAAGTTTGCCAATCTAAAGAGGGGATTGTAGAAATATCGCGGTGTTTTAAAGCAATAATTTCGTATTCAACCAAACTTAAGCGCTTCTCTGAAATATTTTATACCGTTGACATTCCCACGAGCCAATTCCATTACGAAGGCGACGTACTTTTTGCCGAGATGCAAGAAACGCGAACGCGCCGGTTAGGCAAAGCAAATTGCACTATCGTAGCTTTTTCCGATCACAGCTAACGAGCGGAACGACGGCTGATGCAAATCGATGCTTTTTCCAACAGCGTTTCGCCGAAGGGACAGCACACCATAGAATGCTAGGTTGGAAAACTCTTCTGCACTGTTGGCACGACAGCAACATTGGCACTTATGTACGGAATAAAAGCGACCTTGGCCTCTTAGCACGGGGATTGCGGATGGTAGGTGTTTGCCGCACCCACTCCATGGCCGTGTCGCATCTACCGATATATGTATCGATTGCGTCACTGGCGCGAGGGAGGCAGAGCTGACAAGTCTGACTGGTACTACTCTTTTCTACTGTGCACAAGCTTATTATGAGAAGCTAAATATTTAAATTAAATATTTAATACAACAGAGGTTCATAAACTACTGTACAAATATGAATACTAATATTATACGTTATATTACGCAATAGTTTTTATTTTTAAATAAATAAATTAGAATTTTTTTGCCGCTAGAAAAAAATACATCGGTATTATTATTGACGATATGATAATTTGTATAAAAATACAGGCTGTACACAAAATGTTCGATAATTTTCTCATATATTCAGGATTCTTCGATTCTCATGTTTCTTAATTTATAATGTAAATACTTTACTTTCGATTTAAAGTAAATTATTTTTCAATACAATGCATTCTTAAAAATGTAAAATAAAAAATTAATGTTGAAAAATAAGCTTGTTCAAAGTTAAAATTGTTATAATTATTTGAGGTTCTAAAAACATCTAGTTTAATGATTCTCGACGTTCAAAGTGAAGGCTCATAACGATGAGAGTTTCACAATCATGTTATATCAACTCTTTTCTCCGTCAGACACAGACCGTTTTTTAAACGTGACATATTTTTTTCATAGAGGTTCTTTTGACTGAAGCAATTACAGCATAGGATTATTCTCATTTCACTTTAATCGACGGCAATCTATTATACTTCTTTGAAAATCATTATAAACTGCTTGAAATGAAATTATATTGCGAGATATATCTTGCAAGAACCTCGACATTCAAAATACGCAGGATAAAGAATTTCTCTGGTCTTTGTTTGTATAAAGCATGAGAGTGGCTCGCTAGTACATACTCTGTCTTTAGGCAAAAGAAATTCTTCCCTCAGGCGCACAAATCCGCTTTGCAACAAGACTTCAAAAGCAATTCTAACTGACATTATGTGTCTTTATACCGAATTAATTTACTAACATTGTTAAAAATTTAATTTTCAGTGTAAAATTATTAACTTTAATATAATAAATTCAACCAGTGCAAAATAAATAATTTAATAATAAATTTATGATTTAAATCTTTAATTTACATAAATATTTATCATGCATTAAATAGCATACGATTGTATTTAATTAAACATACGTGTAATACATCTGAATAAACGCATATACTTATTCAAACAAAATATTTACGCAGTTTCCATCGTGAAAATTTATTCTGTATGATTTTATATGAATAAAGTTAAATATGTGTGTATTCAGTTAAGTTAACTTTAAGAGACGAGTGGCAACGGT
Organism: Solenopsis invicta; assembly: GCF_016802725.1. Taxonomy (NCBI): domain Eukaryota; kingdom Metazoa; phylum Arthropoda; class Insecta; order Hymenoptera; family Formicidae; genus Solenopsis; species Solenopsis invicta. The sequence continues at coordinate 7,718,249 of NC_052674.1, read as the reverse complement.
ATTCAAAATCTTTAATATTACAGTATCAAAAGAAACGAGAGCTTTTCTAGCCAATTGAAAAGTTCATCGATTTCTAAAATTGAAAAAGTTTTAATATGTTTTTCTTTAAATCCCAAAACGTGTTTCCAATATGTTTTATTTTATTTATATAACAACGATTACAGATAAAATTACGTGACGAAATGATGCTAATATTTTTGTTACTATTTTTTATATTTTTTATTATTTTTATTACGATTTCTACTGCGATTTATCTGTGCAAAGCTGACAAATACATAAAAAAAATTCAACAATCATGTACATTCCTAATTTATTGGATCATAAAGACAATATCCTGGAATCCCGGGAGAAGTCTCGCCCTAGATAATCGTGAATCCTAAAAACTTGAGTCTATGAAGAAGGCAATGAACTTCTTGGACGTCGTCAGAGTAAGAAACGCGCCAAGAGGGATTTTTAGAAATAAGTTACCCCAGTGTAGTAGTAGTGCGCTGACTTTCTGAGATCAGAACCATCGTACTATTGACAATCGTCAAATTGCATACTATTTCACAAAACAGTCGAGGATAGTTAAAAAAACTGAATTACATAAAAACATTCCTCTAACAAAAACAAAAATTAACGTTTTCATCAGGGCCCTTGTGCGAATAAACCAATTAGAACGATTACCTGTACCGAGACCAAAGTCTCTAATTAATTTACAACGTGTAAAATTACTGACCTATAAAATTTGAATCTGACACAAAATAAATAAGACAAAAATTTTTCAGAGATAATAAACATAGTCTAATTATGATAGACTTAAATAAGTAGAAAAATGATGAGTAGAAAATAGGAAAAAAGAAAAAGGTAAAATGGTGGTGCTTTTTTCTGCAATTTCTTGCAAAACTTTACAGCATCGTAGAAGTTCCAGCGCGGAGCTTGACAGCTACGTCGACCAACGGTGTGTCATTTCTTGCGATAACCTCATGCGGGAGTTAGTAAGGACTTTACCTTCCGCCTACTTCCTCCTACAAACGGTAGATCGGCGTAACGCGCCTCCGCGACAGAATTTTCTACTAAAATTTTTTACTCAGCAAAAACTGAACAAATAACGAAAGAGATGAAGAATGCAGAATAGGCGAATAAAATATTAATCATCGCAAACATCTAAAGCGATAATTGGCACTTTTATGGAACTGCTCGGACTGAATTCCGATTAAATTATTTTTCATCGAAAACACAATAGAAATTTTCAAAATATAATTGAATAATTTCAATCGGAATTTATTTCAAAAAGTTCTATGGTATGTGCCCAGAACAATGAAAGCGCAATAGTAAAAGGTTGTTATGATCAGTGAATGACTTTAAATCCGGATTTGGTTTACATGAGATCACAGCGTACAGATTCAACCTCCTTTCCATTCTCGACGTTCTCTCTCATGCAATTTACAACTCCTGCCTTCCGCTCGCTGCCATTTTATCCTTTACTGTCCTAGTTCATGTTATTTTCTTTTTGGTCTGCCCTTTCACCGAACTAATCACAAACTTTTGTCTCCACATTTTGCAGTTCACATTTTATGAGGAAAATTTTTTAATTTAAAAATCCCTAATATGTCGAATAAAATCGTATAATAAATCTGTATCATAAGTTATTCGTGAAAACGTAACAATTAAGTAAAAATAATAAAATATTGAATAATGCAAATAGAAACATACAGCAATATTATGATTCATGATGCAAGAAGAGAGCATTTTGCGTCATAGAAATTTGCAATTTTCATGAAAAAAAAGGAGCAAAAACTAAAGTAAGAAAGCAATATCCGAAAGTATTTACATAATGCATATTCTCTCTGTTTTGCAAACTATGAAGTAAAGAAAAAATTATTTCGAGAATGCGAGCCAAAACGAAAGGAGGTCTTCGTCACCCACCTCCTGCCCGCTTATTCTTCCAATAATAACAAGAGAGTTCGATAAAGTTCTTCAAACAGAAATATTTCTCTGCCATAACTTCCTTTACTGGAGTACGAAAAACAAAGAAGCGAGAGAAAGCCTGGAGATGTAATTAACATTTTCTCTTACCTCTTCATCCACACAATAGATGAAGAACTAAGTTCCAAAGTTGTTCAAATAACTTGCGCACGCACACACACACGCACATGTATTTAATCGGCGTCCTGAAACTATTAATGGCAATTAAAAAGCGTGATTGCCACACAAAGTTTCTCAGACAGCAATATATAACTGAGTCTAACTCTATTTAGTGCAAGCTACACAAGCGTTCACTATTATTAGAATAAAATATTTATTTTAAATATAAACCCACTTTGACTGTTTATATTTTTGAATGTGACAAACTGAAAGACGTACAGACTTTGCAATTTGCTTTTATGCGCTTGCTATTTACATAATGATAAAATCAAAATTTGTCGAAGACAAATAAGGGAAAAAATTGATTTTGCTTGTGTATTGAATAACAGAATTGCATCAAAAGTAGAAATTTATACGTAAAATACAATTTGCAGCACAAATATTATGCTATGATTTTACGAAGTTTATATTATATTTTGTATTCCATATATGTGTATCATCATACGTCAAACTTTCACAATATAGTATACAGCAGAAACATTTGCATGAATAATGATGAGAAGAACATAAATACAACACAACGTTACAATATTATGAAACGCTTTTCATGTGATTGATGTATCAGCTTTCGTAAATTACGAGTGTTCTTTCATTTATTTTTACATATGCTAGGATAGATCGCACTCTCTTTATTTTCTCTCGTTTTATTGTGCAATCACTCACGGACGAACCAGTCGAATTATCCATAATCACGAGGCACGTCGACACATTTTTAGTTAAAATTCTAACATAATTTACTATTTTATAAAATTACTGTCACTTTAAAAGTAGCCTATCTTACATAGAATCTGTAATAATCGTTTTAACATCCATGTAATATTTTTTTAAACGAATTTTTATTGTAGAATTTTTATAAAAAAAGTATGCAAGAATATTTATAATTCGTAAAATGATAATTATAATACATAATGCTATTCCCCTGTCGCACTATGGATATATAATCTTTTTTTATTATAACCCAATATGCTATTGTCTGAATATTTGCAAAAACATTTAAGTACTATAAATGCATAAAATATCATTTTGTATAATATATAAAATTTCAAATAGTGGTTCTGTCAAATATAAATAGAATTTTTTTAAATGTGAATACAAATCAACGTTGGTAGATGTGTTTACACTGACTGAGAAATGGGAACGTCTGCTTAGGCTCTACAATCTCTACATAGTCGTAGTCCCGTGGCAGTTGTTTCTATAGTCGTTGCGATGTTTGAACAAATAGCACCGAGTGCCATTGCACAATGAATTGTTATCATTTCAATCGAACGAAAATGTAACGTGAGGCTGCCGTCATTTATTTTACTGATAAAATGCCATTTTGTTAAACAAATGATAAAGTTATGCAAGTTATATGTGCAAAAGTTACATGTTTTATCGTTACAATTAAATTTATTATAGGATATTTATGTGTAAGACCTCGGTACAGTCGTACGTAGAGATTAATCTGTTGATGTAAACCGTATGTATTTTAGATGTGTAAGACACGTTCAATTGGTATAAATTGATGACGTCAGCATTTCCTTAAAGATGTTGGAATGTAGCGTCGACTACGTGCACAATTCGGAGAAGGGTTGCTTAATCAGATTCTGACTGCATTGAACGTTTCCTTCGATTACACTTCAGTCACCGGATGCAAGAACGCCAGAGACACATTAAATTCTGTACTTGTTTAGTTCGCTATGGAAATTATTGTATTATTTGTATACTTGCGTCTTCGATATTTTTTGTTCAAAACTGTGCACGAAATATACGTAAAATTTTGACAGTTTTAATATTTTTATTTGTAAGAAAATGGCATATAAAGGACTATAACATTGCGCAACAGCCTTGATATTACTTGTTCGGACATTGCGAGGATGACTACAGTAACAACTGTCGCAAAGCCACAACTATGTAGGACATGAGTAGACGCCATCATCTCAGTGTAAACGTCTACTAACGTTGATTCACACACAAAAAATCGTTATTCCTCTCTCGTATATTTATAAAATATTTTGTTCTCTTTTTATTTTGCGTTCAGAAAATTCGGAGGAAATAACTAGAACAAATGAACTTAAATGGAAGCTAAACGATCGAGCAAAGTCTCACAATAATTCCTTCTAAGCAGACTGTTGTTTTCGTACATCGAGGACTCGAGACCATTCAGTATTTCACGATGTGCTTCATCCAATATTTTTTAACGTTCGTTTTTTAACCTCTAAACTCCCAAAACTTTACACTCGTTTTTATATCACAGCGGGTCTGACTGATCGATTTCGGAGGGTGGCGAAGCGTATTCTTGTTTTCCGATTCGCTAGTGAATTTTGAATTCCATGCACTTCATCTCCATCTCCTTTAGATATTCCTACGATAGCTGCATATGCGCTCGACAGGATGTCGCTCCCATTTTTCGAGAATCGCTGTGTTGCGTGCACTGAACGGTGCGAAACGAAAATGTCAAGCAGTTTATAAAGCAAAAATATTCGGCATTTTCTTCTATATCAATAAAACATCTCATCAAAATATATTTATAAAATATTTTACTTTTTTTTTAAATTTATTGAGAAAGATTATATTGAGAAAGATTTATATTACATTAAATATTAAAACTTATTTCTTAACATCAAATTAATAAATGTTAGAAATAACAAATTTTTTAATTATTTTACTATAAAAAAAAGGTAATGAACATTTACTTTAGTTATCATTGTATAAATTTTTTGTCGTGTCTGAACAATCGTTGTTTTAAAAAAGTGTCTTTTGTCTTTGTCATCGACATCGATTGGGTAAATTGAAATTTTCTGTTGGTATCAATCGAGAATTACCTGGGCGAGTGCCTTACTTTATAACCATTAGTTATATCAATTTCGTGTTCGACACTACTCCCTTGTTCTCTTCCTTCCATTTCATTTCTCTTCTAGACACTTGACGATGCTTAATTGCGCGGACACGATATCGCTTTTACTTTTTTATTGATCACTGACTTGCTGATGAGATAAAACAAAACTTTTCTTATATAAATGGCCGTTGGTAGCAGAACACTCTGTGATTGATGCAATCTTACACGACTTACATTTAAATTTAAGTTTGAATAAAGCATTAACCTTTCAACTTGATAAGTCAAATAATATTGTAAGAAAGGAAATAAAGTCTTTAAGATGTATAAACTTATTTGATTACTTTGACTTTTGTGAAAATAACGTAACGAAAATGTATATAGTGTCATAGTGAACACATAAATAAAAGAATACATATCTCAATATACAAAATTAATATTTATTTTCTCAGTTCAAGATTTTTCTCATAACTCAAATTGACTTAAGTTTTATATTTTGATGTAAACAAAATAAAAAATAAAAGATATATTTAAATAAAAACATTATAATAGTTTATAATTATCAAAACATAAATTATTTTTAGCTCGATACATAGTTAATTTTTTTCTTTTTAAATTGTCTTCTTAAACAAGTATAAGATATTGAGTAAAATTTTTTTATTTACGCGAGAATAATAAACTTTGAAGTTAAATTTCAAATCCATCTCCTAACATTTTTTGATGAAATGTGATCCAAATAAGAATGTATATAAAAGAAGTTGTTCGTATTTTAAAAGATTATCCGCTGTATCGCGTTACAGCGATGTTCTTGCGGTAAATTGTTATTAACGATGCTATTTCTCAGGACACCCGAGCTGAAAAGCTGTGAGTACCACAGGAAATTCGAGTCCTGCAACTGTTGCCGTGTTTCATAGCTAAAACAGCGGAAACAATCCTGTTGGATTTACAAGGTTTAAGGGCTGTTTCAAGGGTCTCTCGGGTGTGTGACGCAACAGCCGCAACCAGAGCGGTTGTGGGCTATTGGAGAACGCAAGGAGAGTCGCGGCCGATTTCCTTCCTCCCTGTAATTATACATATAATACGTACCTTCCTACCTTCCCTGTAATATGCCTACAGTTACGCAGACAAATGTTTATGTTACTGTATATTATATCTTATTACAAGATGTTTATGAGTTCTAATAAACAGTTTAAGTCTAAACTATTTAAAAATGCAGTTTGGAAAGTTTTTTTGCTGTAAAAATTATTTTTACAGTAAAATGATACATAAAAAGAGCATAAGTATTTATATTCTTTCTTTGCTTTCGATAAACGTCCCTTGGTATTATAAAATTTTTTAAATTTAACTGTTATTATTATATATAATATTTTTGCTTTTTTAATAATTTTAATATTTGTAATATGTAATATATTTATATTTTAATACAAAATATGTGTCTTTCACTGTACATGTTATTCGCTATTGTTAACTTGTTAGTTAATTAATATTTTACAATTATTTTGCTTTTCAATTTCAATATTAAAAGCATTAAATTTAATCTCAATGCTGGAAACATTAAATAAATTAAACAAGCCACTTTCATAAACAACGTAACTACATGATAATATAAAGTAACAAAAAGCAACATTATTAACGTAAAAAATTATTTTATTTCTTTAATCAATTCAAGTTAATTTAAAATATACACAAATTAATTTAAAATATACACAAATACGTATTTAGTGAAACATTTTGCATTATATTTACTGTTTTGAAAACAAATTAATTATTTTAATCAATCGTATGTGTTTAAGAAACCAGCAAAGTCGCATGATCTATAATGTAAAAAAAGTAATTTGGAAGAGGTACGATTTAAAATGCACGCAAATATTTTCAGCAGCAAAAGGTTAAAAGTTTCAGTAATTTCTTTAAATTGCCGTGCAAAAAACCATCGCAAGAGTTGTGTGTCCAATTTTATCGTCATTACTACGCGCAGCTGCGCAGCTAGGCGGACTAGAGCAAGTTCAATATGTCATTTTTATTACACGGAACATTACTGTCTGCGTATAATACTAATCCGCTACCAAGCATAGCTCGTGCGTTCGTTGGTGAAGTGTATCTGGGTTATACACCAACTTTCCATAGCACTTTACTCACGTACGCGCGTATGCATGCACTTTACGAACGAATTCGCGTACCTACGAGATTTTACCTTAATCCCGTATCTCCGTTGGTACAAGATCATTAAGATGCACGTGTACGCAGCGTGCGCAAATTACGGCACATGTCGCGGTGTAATCCATACCTAGCATATCACAAAATATTTGCTAGATATCTGGATCTAAATCACCCAGCAGATTATATATTCACATAGCTGCCAGCATTCGCGTGGCAAAATGTAATGGTAAAAAATACTTTAAAAGATAAATTATGGTATGTGATATTTGGAATGACTAATATATAAATCTTTGCAATATATAAGCATTCTCTGATTTGCGTCATAAAAGGAAACAGGAAGTTCTAAAAATGTGTTTCTACTAGCATTTCGGGTCGATTGTTCGGAAACTTCAATCCGACATTTGAGATGTGCAGGCGTGCGATCGTGCGCGTATTGTGACGTATGCCAAAATCTTTTTGATTTTCCACTGTATATCCGAATTATATTTTTATTTTTTAAAAATATGTCTAATACAAACGATACAATCTAGAAAATATTGAACTTAAAATACCACAAATTTTGATTAAAAAATTGAGCAAATTATTTGTACGATAAAATTAATTGTACAATTAATTTTGCAAAAGAACGCATACAGATTTATTTAATAAATGTCCGTAAGAAAATTTATCTCTCAATACGCGTGACTGATAATTTGTGTGATTTTCGCGCGACACGTATCGAGAAGACAATGACATTTACATTCTCATTTCAAATGTACGCTCTCGCGAGTGCATGAATGCACAGGTATATCCACGCAAACTAACGTACATACGTGTTCGATATAAACGACGGATGTGAGCAAATGAATATATGCTCGTACATTTTGCATACTAATGCGTCGAACGTACCGCCGTTCACAGAGTATTTTATTCCAATGGAATGCACGTGGCATATTTTACACTCAGAGACACTTTCCACCAGAGTGACTAAACTAGCTCCCATGCGCGTTCGCGCGAGTCATGGCTACAGATGAGACATTTGGCGATCACGCTCATAACATGTAAGCGCTACTGGCTGTCGAAGTTCCGAGAGGTACACCGAAGCTCTCGCAACTCGAATCAACTTTGTCCTACGTAATGGCGCGGAAAATTGGATCCCCAAACGTTAAAACCATAGGCATTTTCCATTAAAGCCTTATGACCTTTCACGGCTTCGCCGAGCTTCGCTATTCGACCGCCGTAAGTAGTGAAATTATCGGAACGTCGGAATTACGATGCACACGCATTATTATAAAATACAGATAAAACCAGATAATTATAAAAGTTAATTAGTTTGTAAAAGTTAAACGTGTAAAATTATGTAACGTGAATTATCGTTAATTTTCCTAAACTAATTTAATGATTAACATATCTCTCAAGTTAATCCTTTATGAAGATCGGATTCTCCACTCGCATATTTATGCATGCTCCATAATGACTATCTTGGCAAAAGTGTTTTCAATAGTTTCTCTTCTCGTCTTTCTGCGACAGGTGATCAATTAAAAATCTGATATATTCTGGGTAGATTTTTTTAACTTTGATTTTTTTTTACACAGAGTGCAGATGTGCAACTCTTACGTCATACAATGATTAGCATATTATTGTTAAAAGTGTATTATCAGAAATACGTCAATAGTTGAATATGAAATCTACGCTGACTTTCACGCTAATTCAAAATGAGGGATTACCTCGACATCATCCATCATTCGAAATGACAAACTAATACCTTGGAACTTAGTGACGTACATTCACTGAGATGTACGATTTGATTGCGTTCATTCACGTATTTTTACACACAGATGCGCGAACTTAGTGCGAATTCAAAGTTATCCATTAAGTTAACTCTAGCTCCGGATCGTACGCCACATCTGTTCACTTCACTTGCATGTATGAACTGCAGATGGTATGACGTCAAGAGCGAAGTGTTGCGTTGTATCGTGATGAGAAAGTGCCAACCAATTTTCGACGTGCTTTCGCAACAAATTATAGTATAAACGTGGTATTATACGTCGTACACTGAGAAAGCCTTTTAATAAATAACAATGATGGCAAGAGCAATAATAACAGTAGTTAATACTGTCAAATTTATTATAAATTTCATATTGTGTTTTTATCACAAAAAAAAAACAAAAAATATAATCAATAGTAGAAACAATAATAAAATCAAATTATATATTCTTCTGGACATAAATCTAAAACGAGAAAGATCACGTAGTCTCTCTAAAAAGATTAGTTTAGTTTAAAAGATAGAGAATAAAAATCAAAAATAGAGACTAAAAATTAAAAATGAGGAATAAAAATAAAATTATTGAATAAAAATAAAAAATTGCGAAATAAAAATATTCCAACTGTCTTATGTATTTCTAATTCCATTGTAATGAATTTCTTAATATTTTTTCCTTGCCATATAAAAAATGGAGATAGTTTTCAGATACCTATCTCACATGCGTGTTTATAGATTGCGTTTCTGTCAGGATATTGTGCATGTCGAAGCGCATCCATTGTAGAAAGCCAATCGCACACGAACGTACCAGCTAATGGAATTGCACTCTTGACGTACACTTCACTGCTCGACAAGCATGCGCGCAAGCGATATTTCTCAGTACTTAATAGTTTCCAACAGGAGGACACCGTTTGTTTCCTTTGTTGCTATCTCTCTTTGTCCCAAGCATTTTATTTGCTCTTCCTGCCTTTCATGCAAACCATATTATCGCTTCTTAAAAATTAGGTATGTGCGAAAATATTTCTGAATGCATCGTTGTTTATTGGGATAGTACTAGTAAAGTGTTTGTCATTTCGTATGATCAAGCACTCATTCTCCTAATTTTTAAATTCAACTGATTACTTTACCGGTAAATCGTGTTTTTCTATGCTTCCAAGTCAATTAAATTAATATGACAAGACCGAGATAGAGATAAAGATTAAAAAATTTAATTCCGATAAAAGTAGATATACAGATTATTCTCGTTCCTTCGAGGACACAATCTTTTTTTTTGTAGTTGCTAAAAGTAAAATAAATATTCTTTCAAGATTTGATGTGACTTTTCATTTTTAACGGTAGAATATAATATCTTTTTAGTACGAATATTGTATTTAGAGAAATTAAAATTAAATAATTTTAATTTCTCTAAATACAATATTCGTACTAAAAAAACTATTTATTAAGAAATGTTAGTAAAAATGTAATAAAATGTTTAATTAAAATAATGATATTGCACATTTCCAAAAATATATAAGTCTACAATTTATTTATAATCAGAAATCAATTTTTTCCAACTTTTTAAATGTACAATACATTTCATAAAGTTATCTTTATGAAACTGCATTTTTTAATCATTTATTGGTAAATAACAGCTGTTATTTATTTAATAAATTTATATAAATATCTATTTATAAATATAGAAAAAATAATAAATGTATAAATTATACATAACGATATGTACAAATCACTATTTTGCAATTCTGATTTTAAAAGCAGTAAAAAAAATATGTTTTCTCCAACCAAACATTTTGATTGTTCAATAATTCATCATTTTACAGGAAAATATAATTTTGTATGTATTAAATCTACACAAAATGAAAATTAGTCGTACGCGAAATTAAACTTCTTTCTGCTCATAAAACCGTCTTATCAAATAAGCAGAATAGAGAATCGTCACGTGGCGCAGATATTTTCTTAGATTCACAGCGAAGAACCTTCTTACGCTATATTGCTCCGATTAGAGTTTACTTATATTAGAACTCGAAAGCTCTCTTCGCTATTTCCCCGTGGTATTCTTCTCCCTCAGAGCTTTCAGCATTTGTTTCTCACGACACATTTTCCGTCGCGCTTTCCTGTCGGTAATCTCAGAACACAGCACTGTCATTCAAAAACAGTGGTGACTATCCCCTGAGGGAATCGGTGCCTTGCATAATTATAACGTATCAGCGCAAGCAGCGCGCGACATTCAATCTCAACATTTCTTTCGCCGTTTCTTTTCGCTACCCAGTTATTTTTTTGTTTCCCGGGGCGTTGTGTCATTGCCGCTCTCGACTCTAATTCGATCGGAATCTCCGTTCACGGCTGAACGGCCGCTCAAGTAGACGGAGAAATTGAGAAAAATGAGAAAAATCAAGTGCTATCGCGAAACGCCGGATGCAGAATCGCAGTCCCCGTCTTCCACTTCGATAAGCCGTCGGGAAAATTCCGGCCTGCGAGCGACGCGTGAGCGATATCGGATGCTTCATAACGTGGCGTCTTCCTCTCTGATTGTAACATCAGACATATAATTTGTCATCGCGCGACGTATCGCAAAGTGCTTGGCACTATAAATGGAACGTGATCTCTATCTCGCTTTGCATTTTGAGGATGAACGTACGTTTCGGTATGCCGTACAAGTTTGATCTTATTCGAGTCTACAAATTCAAGTCAAAATAAAATAGCGATATAAGCTATCTACCGATGTAATGGAGAGATGTCCTTTTCGCCTCCGGGATATCTCCACTGTGGCGTAGCGAAACACGAGCTACGGAATCTTGCAACGATAAATTTTCGTTCGCGTACTCTTCCGTGCTGCCGTGTCAGTTCGGGCAATAAATTTGTCGTCGCTCAATGTTATCAGTCCCGCGTGAGAAAACAACGACATGCCATAATCCAAGATACCAACTCTGTGATGTTTCGATTTCATCAGTCTGCCGCGGGAGACTATGCGAAATTTAATTTCTGACGTGGCGGCAGTTGCCTGACGACATTACGCCCTTTCGCTTAATCCTGCCAGCGGCGCAACGCCAGATGATCGATACTCCCGCAACGTTGGATGGTTACCGTCGCTGGAGTATCCATGGAAATTGTCAATTTACCGAGCACTATGTTTAACCCTTTTATTCTGGCTTTGCGTTATTCGGACAAAGTGTACATACTCTTGCGGAATGAAAATTTAAACGGAAAAGTTTACGTATCGCGATGCGTTTCTTAAGTGCGCACTGGGATTTAGTAGTTCTCAAGATGTCATTCCCAAGATGTTTCTAAGAAATACTTTAGCTATTTTTCCAAGCAAAGAAAACAAAGTTAAAAACAAAATAAATGTTTAAATGTTAAAAATCCTATGAACGTTGCAACGAAATGTGAAAACATGGGAATGTGCCGGATTTCAATTTTTACGTACATATTTTGCACGCCTATATTTAACGGGAAAATAAACATATATAATATATTAATTTACGTCAGATTTTAATATTTCGTTTGTTTGCACAACTCATTTTTACATTGAAGTATTAGTTCTTTCGACTAAAATCATTTATTTTGAAGTGTCCATATATATTCCGACTCACACGTTGAGGTATATCAATCTATCGCCACGCTGTCACTAGGAAAAATTGTACGTTAAGATCCACCTGGTCGGGATAAATCGTGCAGTCAAAACTTTCGGAAGCGAATCCGATCGTAAAAATCGAAATTGAAAATGTAGCTTCTTTCTCACTGTGCCCTTGATACCGCTTTCTTTTTCTATCCCCGAGCGAATACTCTAAATCCGCAATGCGATTCCGATATCACGAACCAAAGGCGATATCGTCGGTGCGCCTTTCGATTGTGGAGCTTACAGAATGTTATTTTTCACACTGTCAGTATATAGAAATTTTCTACGGTAATATAAGACTTTTACATGGATAATGATCGCTTAGAGTACCGCTTCTGTTCTTCGCAAAACTTTCTCTGAACTTTGTCATTCTTGTAAGCACACTTTGTTTACAAATTCTCTAAACTTTGAACATTACCACCTGATTGGGTTAACAAAACTATCGTGTTGCTGAACAACCTGACCGTTACATGTTGCACAGCTACTTTGTAACAGTAGCTGCTTCTGTCACTTTGGCAAGTGATAATTAACGTGTAAGTTTTGGCCATACAGATATTTAGCTAGTAATAAATAACGTGCAAGTTTTGATTACATATAAATATTTACAAAATTGTAATAGATTGTCTTTATAAGTATTAAGCAACTAATAATAATTAGTTTTGTCTTTTCTAAGGTTTTCTTCTTCGGTAAAGCTTCCTAAAAGCTTTGCTTAACAAAATAATACATTTATAATAAAAAAACTCAATATTAAACAACATCTATCTTGCATTACATTATTGAAATTCTCCGCAAGCGTATCATATATTTTATATAAATCACATTTTTATGATATCTCTATGAATTATATTTGAGATTCTTAGCAGGTTCTTTGACATACAAAAATTTGGGTAACATAATATCACTTTGGGAATTTTCAAATATTTAAATTCTAGGATTTTACAGTTCAATGTCCTTAAAATTTTTCCAACATGAATAATTCTTACTTTTCTTTCAGTAGCATGCAAAAGATTGTCAGATATATATATCACAGTCTGTCGTACTTTGTGTGCAAAGGACACGTTCTTTTTCGTTTTAACAATTCTATCATTATTATGGGAATTGAGTTCCCTTTTACGTTTTTCTATCCCCTATACCGGAAACAGAACTGCTACAGTTATATGTTCGATTCTGTTTTCACTTGCATTTCCACTTCTGTACAAACGTAACATTGATCGAGTTAAAATTGGATTGGAAATACAAGGCAGGTGTCAGGCAACGGAACAAAGCACAGACAAAAAAAAAGAGAAAATCGTGAAAATTGGACCGCCAGCGTTACAATATACGATCGCAATTATGCGTAACATCTCTCTGGGACACCACTGTGCATTACATTTGGATGTAATCTCGATTGCGAACTAGATGGCAAAAGAACGTCGGCCAAAAGAAAGGGACACCAGCGTATGTGGATGGGACAAAGCACAGAGATTGTGTCTGGTTGTTGCGCTGAATTAAAATATATATCATTTCACGAAGACTCGGCTCCTACCAAAGTTCTATTATGCATTTTAATTTTGTACAGTAAACTGAAATGAACTGGAATTATATTTTCAAAAAGGTTTGTAAGAATAAAGTTTGAAGTAGTAATTCAAAGAAATGTATAAGCTTTTCTTACGTTATATGTACCCTATATAAATCTTTTTCAATTGTTAAGGTTGCCGAACGTTTAGTGCACACAAATGAAATGCTTAAAAATCAAATTATACTACCAGAAACGGGATCTTTTTGTACAAGAGAGGTACAAAAAGAAGTAAATTTAATTCAAAAGTCTAAAAGGGGCAGGCTTTGCAAGTCGAAATAATAATAATATTATATTATATGTGAATACTCTCTCATTTGATACCGAGAAGATTATAGCATGGTCGAGTGCAATTTTTACAATGGTAAAATGCTTTTAGGCATGTGTGGTCATATGAGGCGACTGTATTTTCAAAAGATAGGATTTCCATATAGAAACGTAATTAGAGTTATAATCAAAGTATGTCAGCAAATACGTCATACTGTCATTTGTTATTATAAGTGGTTATTGAAATTTCACTGTCAGAATTGCCTCTAGTTATTACATTCATAAGAAAAACGTAACCAATAGTATGATTTTAATATAAAAAAAAATCATTATTTGATTAAAAAGGTATTTGTTTCATGTGAAAATGAAATCAGAGGACTTACTTATATACGAGTATATCTTCTTAATTAATTTAATAATAATGATTTTATTTTAACACTTTTTTACCAATAAAAAACGTTTGATAAATGTCATAGGTAGAATCGCAGTACAAAGTTTCAATTTAAAAAGCAAATGATTTTAATAAAAACAAAAAGATTTTTAATTTAAACAATTAATATAAGCTTCTCTTTTTCTCTGTATCTCAAATTGTTTTACCACATTTTCCATTTGTAAATTATGTAATATTTTTTATTCCACGATAAAGATTTTACTCAATTTTACTGACTTTATTCAATGATTCTGCAAAAGCGCGTCACATTGGTTCATTCAACTTTAAAATCATGACTAATTTGACACAATTTATTGAAACTGGTGATTAAGTATAAGTATAAAAAAACCTAATCAAAAAAGTGTTAAGAAAAAAAAGTGACTAGAAAGTGTTAAGAAAAAAGTGACTAAAAAGCAAATCAAGTATTACATTCAAAACAAGCTTTATTAAAAGATGAAAAAAATAAAATTCATCAAACATACGTTAAAGCATACATATTCATATAATGTAAGCTGTATATAAAATGAGTCTGACAATACTAAAATAATTTAAATTTCAAAATTATTATTGTTTTTTAAGTTATAATTATAATAAAATAAACATTTATTTTAATAAAACTTAATACCATAATAAATTGGAGCATAAATTTGCAACATTTCTATCTCCAGATTCAAATGGTAGTAATTATACGGTTCGTGTACAATTACCGATAATGTAAATATGACGACAAATATTAATTTGTTGAATTTATTGTTAATCATGCCCGAGTAAATTTATGTCACATTAATTTTATGCATTAAAAATTTCGGCTTTATTTAACATCTATAAAAAGTAATTCAATTTTATTGCAAATTTGTCATCAATCATACTTCTCCAATAATTTTTAATACTGTTTACGTAATGTATGTATTCTGCTTTTACCAAATTAGAAGAGATTTTTTTTGCTTATAATTGCATAATGAAAAGCAATTGTAAGATATCATATATTTATGCAGCACCTGATTTATGAATCAAATTAAACGTACAAAAGCTATGTCGTTCCATTTTAGCGAGAAATTAAGGTCATCAAATATATGTCTGGCCACGAAGTCCAAGAATTTGGGATCAATAGAAGCCTTAGAATTTCAGTTCCATGAATTACAGATCTCTATGAATCTAGGATTTAAAAATGCCGATTTTTTTAATGACTTCTTTATTTCTATATAGTAATAAAAAATCTGTGAAATAATTAATTGTGATTTTGGAAATTAATGAAAGATGACAGATAAATTAAAAGATACAATAATCAAAGGTTTTAAAGATATTAGTAGTCCAAAAGTACAATTCCAACAAAACTACATATCTAACGACCATTTAAACGCAATACGGTCTTCAATATGCATAACACTTTTACCTCATCCGAGATTTGATAAAGCTATTGACAGATTACACGCTATTACGACGTGTAACATTGAAAATTAATATTTCGGAAAATTACTCTGTGGCTTGTATTCTGTTATAAATCGATCACATATGCTTTAGTATCAGCTAAAATTGATTGATGCCTAACGGCGTATTAATCAGCATTAAATTTCGAGATGTAAGCGAAACGTACTTTAAGTTGATGATACTGAAATACGATTAACGTAAATTTAACATATGACATTTTGCAAAGAAAAGTGCCTTATAAAGCATCTTATAAAGAGAATCAATTTTTTGAAACAAGCTTACTTATAAGGAAGATAAAAAAAATTAATTCAAAAATCATAAGTCAAATTTAATTAAATTTTTTTATAGAGTCACATATATGCATATACATATCACTGTTGTACTAGCGTAACACAAAAGATCGCTCTTAACGTTTCCCTTTCCTTAGTTAACTGAGAAAATGGATAGATTATTAAATTTTCAAGCCTATTGTGTGAGAAAAGGGCTACGGACGATCTGTAGCCCTTTAGAAGAGTTAAAGTTTGAATAATATGAATATGAAGATAGTTAGCTGTGAGCGAATAAAGCTTGAAAGAGAATCGATTTAATAGAAATTATTCAGTTAGGAAACGGGTTGTTATGATGCAAAATAGAAATATTTTTCTTTCAGTTTCATATTCAGTTAATACAGCATTTGTTTTTTTTTTCTTGTTATCTGGCACAGGTAAATAATTATTATTCTAAAATTGTCAGTTTATAGAAAAAGATTTGGCATATGTGTACGTTTTATATATTGAAAACTTATAAGATTTTGTAAATATATGGATTTGGAAAGCCATAATTTATATACCAATTAATAAATATATTAATTAATAGATATACATATTCATGTATTAATAACCAATATAACTCGTATCTAATAATTTGATAATCTAGGAATATATATGTGATAATCTGTTAGTAATTAGTAATTTGATAGCGGGCGGTAATAGGCACATTCCATAATTAGCCAAAATTGAAACACGATAATTAGCACCGTATAAACATAAACCTGTCTATATAATTGTTACATGTTTTTATATAATAATTTAAAAAATATTATCTTATATATAAATTTAATAATTTGAACATTTTTAAATTTAAAATTAAGAAAATATTTAAATTTAATAAATTTATTTATAAAGTTATAAAGAATATAAATTGAAAATAACTGCGTTGACTCACAAGTTGAAAATAAGTAATAGATGTACCAATCATTGCCAAGTTTTTTCTACGTGTAAGAATTTTAATTTGCTAAAAAATAGACTTCTATTATCTAATTGTAAGTGTAGTATTGACTTTTGTATTGCAATTTGAGCTAATTATAAAAGTCAATATTTATTACATAAAATTCTGTGCAATTTTTTAAAATCTTTTTTGCATTATATTAAAACGTTACATTTAACAAATAAAATTCCAATTCCAATAAAATATAATTATTTTTTTATATTACTGTAATATAAATATCGTTTCAAACTTCATAATGTATTAATAAACGTATTCTTGTAAAATAAAGTAATAGTAGCAATTAATTATTAAATAAAATAATATTATTATTGTAATTAATATTAATCCCATTATTTCATATTAGAAATTCATAAATCAACATAAAATCATAAATAAATCTTCATTTTTTTAATGTGTGAGCTCCGCTAAATTTTTTACCATTATTATTCTTACTATTATTGAAACCAAACTCATGACAAATGCAAATATTGCATTAATATGCGAGAAATGCGCTAAGAAAGATGATGAATGGTCACTATTGTTACAAGAGATTCGAGAATTTTCAAAAGATAAAATCGCTTTCTGTGCGAAAGCAAATACATTTTACAGAAAATAAATATTTCATAGCACAATCTCTTCTTATTCTCGTATTGGTTATGATCACAGCCCGAAGCAATGCGAACGTAATAATTCTAAAAGCATCAATACCAAATGTCAAACAAGATGGCATAAGACAGATAATATTAATATTAATATTAATTTGCATCTGCAATTATATACAATATTTAGCTAATTAAAACTTCTGTTATCTATATGAGAATCTCTTTAGTCAAGATATAAGATTAATAATAATAATAAAAATTAAAGTAACAATTTTTTAAATTATTATTTTTTAAATAAACAGTTAAAAAATCTAAACATGCGGTTTAATAAATTGAAATTTAAATGATTTTTTAAAAATACAAATCTTTTACTTTTCATTCAAAACTGCCTTTTGAAAATAAATACAATCACATTTATATTTTGAAACAATTTTTCCTGTATACAACAGCTTTTCCAAATATAACAAACGTTTGCAATAACAATATGTAATATCCATACAATTTTCATTAAGGCGGTATAGCTTCATCACATTGTCATATGTATTAATCTCTGGAAAATGATTAAAATGCACTATAGACACATATTGCATTTGGCATTTTCAATTTTTCTATTTTTGTAATATTAGAGTGTAAAGCCCTTTTTTCATATATCTCTTTATAACTTACTTTTTTTTGCACTATACATGTGTTTCTTTGTAATTTCCTATTAATTGCGATATCACCATAGACATATAATTTTCTAAATAGTCTTCATAGAATTCTTTTTCTCTCTCTTTTTTTCTCATAAAATAAAAAAGTATATTTATCAATATATTATGTCCTCACATGTCACATGTCTAGATTGTACAATACAACGAATTCACGTGCCAACGGTATTCACAGAAATTTATCTGTAATTCAAATCAACGATATTTATGGCCCGAGTCTCATTCATCAATTCAGAAGAAAAAAAAGCGTATTCATCTATACATCGTTGGCAAGCAAAATGTGTAATTCAATACAGCAATCTGAAACGTATCATATCAAATGAAATAACGGTAGCATCTGCGGTAGAGCGCGACAAGTTCTGATCGGTTTCCGGTGCAGTTGCACGTATCCTTGCGCGAAACAAATGCGGCACGGAGTAACATCAGAAACCAAGGAAGTTTGTTCGCCTAACTTTTCACCACTCTAGATGCAGCATTCCTCCACGCTTCCGATATTGAATATCGTTGGAGTTGGATTGGAGATCGTCAAGAAGAGCTTCTCGAGCTACCCGATCTTCATCGAAATTTAGGAAATTCTCTACGCTGAAGGACCCATTTGTTTGAATAAAACAAAACTTTTTGATTAGATCATTTCGTTTAATTGAATTTGTAATTTGTTTGTATTAAGAAAAAATTATGTTATTAGAAACAAATAAAATGTAGAAAATAAAATTTTTTGTTTGCATAATTAGTTTTAATAAAATTTAATAATTAGCTATAACAAGAGCGTTCATTCCAATACAGCCGTTATATAGAATGGGCAGTTATCAAAGAAAAACGCACGATTAAACACTGTTCCATAAAAAGAATGCAATTCAGCGCATTATAATGCACTCATGTATGACTCGGCACGTCCTCTCGTATACCAGCGTGAAATGTTTTCAGTGAGTTCTTATTTTGATACGGGAAAATGAAATTATTTAATTAATGTAATAAAGAAAAATCATTTTTTGAATAATTAATACTACATGAATTTGGTTTAGCAAATAAAATTTTATAAAATACTAACCACGAATTTAGTTTTACATAATTAACAATTTTATTCACTGAATATAATTTTTATGTTCATATTATCACATTTTCTAACCAAATCGCTTTATTACATTAGCCAAAAGCATTTGTTTTCACATATTCAACAAAAGATTTAGCAGCTAATGTAATCAAATTTTATTTTAATTGACTAAATGAGATTTTCATTATCAAAGTTTTTAAAGATTATTCCTCGCATTAGTAACAATTTTGTGAAGAAAAATGAACCTGTCATAAACTATTTTTATATACTTAAAGAAATACATTCCTAATACATTTGTGAAGTGTATTAAGTGCACTTGTTGAAATTTATCGACTTTATTCCTAACTTCGACTTCGTCACGAAACCAACATTCCTCTGAGAAATGCTCGTGAATTTTAAATGTAAAGCGCCGCAAAGGTACATCGTGGGAACGTGTTCGCTTTGGCTAAGTTCTCCCAACGGATAGCCACGCAAAAATATTTCGGGGATGAAATTTTATGTGAAATGCAGACTTGTCTCCTAAGCGTCGAAATTAAACTCACGAGGGTAAATATTTATTGTAGTCCAACAGCACTTTATTTCCGCACACTTTCACAAACTTTCGTTAAATTGAATCTCGAGGGCTTAATTTTCCTTGTAATTTTTACCGACTGCTTTCTTCTTTTTTTCCTTTGTTCCCTATCCATTTTGTTCTAAACGACCTATGCTATTTCATACTAAAACTACTATTACTGCAGTAGTTACGTGAAACAATCCGGTATTGTTGTCCAGACAATGTTTTTAAATATAACAAAAAATCATAGTTTAAATGATAAATTGCTTTGTTTGTTAACAATAAAACAATAAGATAAAACTTATAAACTAATCTAAAAAAATATCAAAATTGTTTACAGAAATATACAATTTGCTTTAATATAAAAACAAAATATTATTTCAATGTTTTGCGGTATTTTGATTTTTCAAATGTCAAAGTTGCATGTTACATAACATTTTGTTTTTATATATAAATTTCAAATATGACGTGTGCGCGCGAGAGCTATTTACAAATTATATTCTTTTAACACTTTCCAAACAATAAATAAAAAATAAAAATTTAAAAGAGAAATGAATGATAACATCTTATAACATAAAGACAATCAGAAATAGATTAAAATAATTTGATTAACAAGAAAATTATTTTAAATAACTCTAATAAACTGAGTGTATGATATTAATGTTCTCTAAAGTCAATTCTTTCGAATTGATTAATCTTTGGTCACACCTATGATAAGTAATTAATATACGGAAATCTGTGTGTGATAATGTAAAGCATAAAATTTCTATTTGCCTTTAATTGCCGCAACTATGAAACAGAAAATTAAGTTCCAGAACAAGATTCTGAATTGAAAAATTTTTTGCGACTGTTTACTTGGCGAGTGCACATACTAGATCGTTTAATTAAAATTTCTCGGCCAGAAAACGAGATCCGGCACGGCCAACGATTCGCAAGTTAAATGGACAAATGGTTTCTGTGACCCATAAAAGCCGAACCGGATTTCGAACTGTTCAAAGTCCAAGCCTGATTGATACCAAAAAATAGTATTTTTTTTTTTTTTACAAAAGAATATTATATCATGTATTAAAATATATAGAATATAGTTTTATATGGGTATATATGAGTACTAAAATCTGTTTAGTCTGTTAGTGAAAAGATAATGATTTTACACAAGCAAGAATAAAGTCTTATTTAAATTTTAATATTAATATAAGATAGAATTTTTTTCATTCAAGTTAATAGCAGCAATAATTCACAGTTAAATTATAGATTTAAGAAAAGTATAAAGTTTTATTGAATTTCTACTTTCTTGTTGCAATAATACGTCCGGTAAGATCTACATCTAACCGGTATCTTCTCGAGAAGAGATACGAGTACAGCCACGAAATCGTGTGTTTCGGCCTTTTATGACTCTTCGAAGTATTTCTACCGCCGGAAGCAGGATCTTCCTCACCTCGTATTGGACGAATTTTCTAGCTTTGAGCCCTGCTGGCGAGATTTACTGCGGCGTACCACGCTTGCACGTTAGCCACGTTTAGGTTCAATCCTTTCGCGCGACGTGACAAATAACGCTGCCCTCTTTTCGTCAAGAATGGATATCCACCACGATGAACGGAGGAGGAGTGTAGGGATGGACCGCATCAAGTAACGCGACACGAGCTAGAGAGCGGAAACGATCTACGCGGATATAGCTCCCCGTACGGACGTCAACGTCGACGCAAGAGCGCGGCTGGGTAGTCTTCAGAAGGACGAGGGAACCAGAAAAAGGAAACGACGTGAGCTCCATCGGCGCCGGGCTTTCACAGTGGATTTCCGAAGCGGAAAAGGCGCCAGTCCGACGTGAGGAAAGTAAGCAAGCGATTACGTTCGAAGAGTAAAAGGAAATAAAAGTATATTCGACACGTGGCTTACTCTGAAAGGACGACGCTCTTCTTATTATTATTGAAGAATTAAAGTTCTGAGAATCTTGAATTTTCAAGTAATAGAATGTAAATATTAATAGAAATGAAAGAAATTTTAAGTGCGCAAGAATCGATCAAAAACATTTTTCTGATGGCATAAGAAAGATAATAATGCTTGTTGTTATTTCTTGTCAAACAACTTTCGAGCCAGCCTTGAAGCGATATTTACATGAGGCCAGATTGCTTTCATAAAATCCGTTTTACGAGATGATTGCGTCTGTGCGCAATGAAACCGTGCAATCAGGTAGCTTTCCACATCCCGTATAAACAAAATTGCATCACATCGACAATATTTACGTAATAGGGATTTTACTCTAGAGTGAAACACATCCATTGAACAAGCTAGTTCTTTTGCGCGTTTATCCTGATGCTTTTCGATAATCGAGACGATCACTCGAGATGCATTTGTTCGAAGCGCAAACGCTGAGGGCTGTGGTTCGTAAATTCAACGTCTCGATTTCAATTTCGCGGCTTATTTACTCAAAGGCGTACACATATACATACATATATACATATATATATATATATATATACAATACATATACAATATATATACACGAAATATCGAAGATAGGGACGAGTCGATTTGAGCCGAGAAAATCGAGTTTCTCCCAATGTTTGCGCCGGAATTTGATTTTCATTCTACGGTGTTAATAGCCAGCTCGAACAAAGAGAGTGAACGAGAGAGGAAATTGGTCGGTAACGGTATTCAAATAGATAGAAAGCGCAACGACTTTTATCGCCTTTTTCTCATCCAGCCCGCAATTTCCTAAATTAGCGCTCGAAATCGCCTAGCAACAGCCGCGAGGATTTTTCGATTACAATCTCACACTACACATAGACTTTTAGTTTTGTGCTCAAAGTTTTTCTGTTTTTCTTTTTAATCGAGTTCAAAAGTTTAGTAACACGTATTTTTTGTCTTATGTCACAAGCAAGTTTTGCGTAAGATTTGGGAATTGAAAATTGGAAACACAACTTTTATAGTCCTATGAGTGGTGTAAAAACATTTTTATTAACGGAACTAATCACACGATTCTGATAGTAGATATGTCAATTTATTGTTACTTTATTTCAATTATTTAATTTTTGTTAATAACACAGTCAATTTCAACAATATACTATTGAATACATTGTAAATCAATTTTTTAAGAGCGACTAGATGATTTGATAATCATAATACAATAATCTTTCTAATTTTTCTTTTATAGAAGATAAACTAATTTAAGATATTTATAAATACACAAGTATGTAAAATAGGTAAAACAATTAATATTAAATTAGTTCTAAAAGGCATTTGAATAATTGTAATTCCATTGCTCAACTGCAGCAGAAGTTTCATTTTTATTACAATTAAAACTTTTGGACATGGATGATTCTTAACTTGACAATCTCGACAATTTTATTCCAACAATTCTTAAAGTCATTAGAAATTGTATTTTCTTGTAACTTTTTTTTCAACTACTGTAATTTCATAAAAAAAACAACTTAAAATATGTTTAATAATGCATTTATGACTGTAACAACAATAAGATATATAATACTTAATTTATGACGATATTAAATATTTAAAAAATTTGTGTAAATAATTTTGTTTGTAATTTTATCTTATTTTTTCAAAAATCACGAATATCAAGTGAGTAATGTACGTTGAGGGCTAGTAATCCATGTACGAATAATTCTTGAAGCCTTGTGAAAAGTTACTGAAAGATTCGTTTCCTTCAAGCACATCCTTAAATGATGATACTTCCCAAAAAGTCCCGCGGGAAAAGTATGTTTGAATTTAAAAGCAACTTTTTATCCAGGCACTAACTTTACGCCAACGCTTCCGTAAGTTTCGTAACTTTCGAACTCTTCGGTAATATGCATAATTTTATTATATTATCTGACATGAGGCGACGAAAACAATTAATTAAAAATTTAAGTATGTCCATTAACATTCACTTATTATTGAAGCTATAATTGTATTAATTACGCACGAAAAGAAAACGGAAATAGAAATTCATCCTCAACAAAAGCTCTTAAAATATCTTTTAAAAAATTTTTGTATATTTGATAAATGTTTAATTTATTCTCCTAAAACTAAGGTTTTTGATTTAAAACAAGCAAATACTTACTTATGTATACTTTTAAAATATGGAAGAGACTTTTCATGTACATATTTTAACATCGCAAATATAAAATGCTAGAATCTTTTTCTGTAAAGATTCAAAGATTATTATATTGGAATGATTAAATCTTATTGTATATATAATAATGTAAAAAATATTTTGTTGTATTAATTAATAAAATAAATATTTGATGTAAAAAAAGATAATATATGATGTTTATTCTACATTATAGTCTTCACAATATCTTTTCTCATAAAAAAATAGTAATCAAATAATTTAACATCGCAAAATTACAGAATATTGTTCGGATAATTTACACGAATGTCTTGTGTAAATACGGGTATGTCTTACGTAATTATTCACAGAAACTTGTTAATTATAAATAATTAACACGCGAATGTAGTCTCATTAAACATAAATACTGTCTCGGCGATCTTCTGCGTCGACGATCAGTCTGCAAGTAAAAACAGCACGGCACGTCGCAAAGACAAAACATTCTGCGGTAGGGGAGCCACGAAATTTCTTGCAAAATCACGCAGATTATTTATGATTGAGCGAGCTGCATGCTGAAGAAAGTTAAAACCTCCCTTGTAAGAGGAGACTACAGGTTTACTGCTGCTTAAACGTTGCATCGGAGTGCATTTCTCGTGTAAACTGAAAACTGTTTACCGCTGATGTAATAAATGGCTCCCCGGAAATTCTCACGTTACGTCCCGGAAATTAGAAAACTTTAATTTCGAATCGGGTAACGCAAATCTATCCCTCGATTCTCATGATGATATCCTATTGGATTTTATTTAGACACGGACAATTAATTTTCAGGGATAGACAAAATGCGTATTAAAGTTAGATTTGTCTGCAACTGCAAAATTATTTTACCGATATGTTTAATCGATACATCGATGAGGATATATCGATTTAATCGATGTATTAAATAAATTTTATGACATCTTCAAACTTTCTAATATAGAATAACATGAGTAATATAAATAGGCAAGTTCTAGCTATACTGCCTATCTATACTACATAGCATGTCTTAAAAATATTATATTCTTTGTAAATTGAATTAAACAAATTATAAATATGTATATGACTTCAATAAAAAATGTTTTAAATATTAAAAATCAAGAAAATAGAATATATAAAATTAACTGCAACTATAATTCTTGTGATGAATAATTTGAAGCATGTTTCTTTGTCTAATATACCGTTGAATTGTATCAAAGAGGCTATTGTGAGAAATCAGCAACAAATCAAACCTATATTACATTCCCTACAGCGCGACAAGATTGCGCAATATGCATTAAAGCGATAAATATACCGAGGCTTTCTGTGATTTCAACGTGTGAACCAACACTAATTGTGAGTTATTATACGCGCATAATTACATTTCACATAACGACTACGAATGGCCTGACCGTCGGGACAAACGGAGTTTTTACTACTGCAGGTCTAAATATGGCCGATAATGCCGCATTGCCGAACATGCACTTATGCGAAATTCTGGTAAGCTAAACTGCAAGCCCACTCACGTTCCACGATGACAACAGGCACTAATTATTAAGTGGCGCGATATATAATCACATCGTCAGTGTCGTAGCTGACGTTAATTCAAGCATCGTTAACTTTAAGTGTCTCATCCTGATGTAATGCGTAAGCGCTGTTGATGATTATTGGATGCAATGCGTAAGTGCTTTCGATTATTATTGCATGTATGCGTATAGCGTACATAATAGATGTGCACAGAAGATGGAACGTAAAGAATGTTTAATAACGTATTATTGTTTCCAAAATAAAAGTGAAAGGAAATTTATTACAGTATACGTAATAAATAAATACTGATAAAGCATTTTTTACGATACATTCGTCAAATTTATGTGCATTGCTAACTAAAGTAATAAAAATGTATACACATAATTTAATCACGTGATGCTTACCAATATATTGTTATCAATACATTGATAACAATATATTGGTAAGCATCACGTGATTAAATGATGTATATACATTTTTATTATTGTGAGCTTCTTTGATTCCTCCTAAATAGTTTCGTTCCTTTGATCTCACCGTGCTCTATCTTAGCCCTTTGTTTCAAAGTTCAAATTAATCAATATTGTTAATTTGAAGGACGTAACGTAACACACAAGCTTAATTATCGACGATCAGATAACAACGACTTAACTCTTTCAGTTATCCTTCAGGTTCTTTATATTAAGTTAGCCAGTTTTAGCCATGGCCGAACTAGTCTGAACTTTTCTAATTAGGCATTCAGGTGTGCCGTTCTAGTCCTTCCGCATCGTATTAGTTTCGTAATTAGTTATATCATGGCGGAAGAATTAACGAGCTTGTGAAGTTTCGCTGCGAAAAGCCGCGAAATGATATCGCGCCCCGTAGCGTCGCGATGTACACATTGTGTGTACAGCACCGTGTCTAAACTTTACTACAGAACGTGTGAGTTTCTAGTCGTGATATATCTACCGGACGATATATATCACTTACAACTTAATTCGAGAAAAGCCAAAACAATAACCCGGATACTTCAACAAATGCGAAGATATTTATTTTAGAACACCAAAACTATGTTTCTTACCCTCTAATTTGGAATTACTAAAGTTTACTTGTTGCGTGAAGGATAACTTTCAGATTAATACTATTAGGTATACATGAACAAGCACCTTGCGGAGTGAGGTTTGTTCAATAGCGTTGCTTGTCTATTGTTTGTTCTCAAATCAAGAGGATATCTTCTTAACGAGTGCGTTATGAGAGAATTTACCTTCGCGCGAACCGAAACTTAATGATTTTGTCATCATGAACTTTGACGAAGAAAACAGAAATTTTATAAATACATGTATACATATAACTTTCATTTTTTTTTATATTTTATGTGATATAAAGAATTAAAATTGATGACCATTCAATATATTCAGTTTAAAGAATTAAAATTAACAATGTTCTAAAAATTTCAAAAATTAAAGGCAATTATTCTGCAAATGAGAATCAGGCGCGATTGTTGGAGCGCAATAAATATTCTGACTAAAGTAATGTAATTTCATTTATCAAACGTTTAAATATACTTATTGCGTTAAAACCACCGCGCCTGATTCTTATTTGCGAGATATAATTGTGTTTAATTTTGGAATATTAAGAGTTCCTTATTCATTGTTTCAAATTAAAATTTTTTCTTTATAATTGCTTGAGAAATTTTTACAAAACTTTTTTATTTGACTTTATGTGCCTTCTGCCGTTTACAACACATTTGCTCAGTATAGAATAATATATACAACTGCACCATAAACTCCTACTACAAATGTAGTTCATTCTTATGATCTCCCAAGATTCCATTATTTGGAAAAGTAAGATTATATAGCTTATATAGCTGGTTTATCTTGCTGCCGAAATATCAAAGGCTGAGCAATCTTTTAGAGATTAAAGCTGGAATTGGGCAAATATTAAGATTTCCCTCTTCATCGAAAATTTTGTATTGTCCTGAAGTTTTTTGAAAAATATTATAAATTTTATAGAAAAATTGCCCAACTACGTAATGTATTTTTAAAAACTTTTATATTAAGCCACATTTAAAACAAGATTATGATCTAAAAGATTTAATAAAAGTTAATAAAATCAATTCTAAAAGTGAGCTTTCTCATTCTCTACATAGTTATACAATTACGCAAATAAAAAGAGAAAAGAAGTACAAGAAAAGTAGAAATACACGGTTGCAAAATGTAGAGCAACCAATATACGAACCTAATTGTAATACTACTAATTGTAAATGTTCTTTAATAAAATGTTAAATTGAATAAATAAACTTTGTAACGTTTCGATTGTTTGTTTGCCAATCGCGTTCCCACTGATTAATTCGTGTAGCATTCGCGTGCTTCTGCGAACGACATCGTAAACGTTTTTTTTTTTTATTCTCGCTTATCCAATTCTAATTGCTTGCATTCGCACTGCACAGAAAGAGTTTCACTAATTACTTTCATATTTCATCTCGCCGCTGCCAAATGAATGTTTTTATCATATACGGAAAATATCCGTGATCTCATAGCCATTGGCTAAGAAAACAGCTTGCATTACATTTGGTGTAATAAAATCTTTAATATAAAGTTTCGCGATAAAAAGTACAAGAAAGTATAAGCGAAAGAGAAACTGTAAAAAGAAGTTTATTTATTAGTTTCCAGGAAAAAATCATTTGTACTTCATACTTGACGAGCATTAATATTGCCATTTAGCATCGTAAACGAAACTGTAGGCACGACGACTATCAATATCATAACCACGATTGTGGTGTCGAGTGAGTCGCAACAGCCGAAAAAGATAGAATTATTGTCGACATTGCATGCTGGAACGCATTTTTGTGGCCGTCTCTTCCCATTTGAACCTCTAGTGGTATACTCAGCTTAAGCGAGCAATACAAAAAAAAAAAAAAATACATCAGCTCTCCGTTTCGGCTTTTATCTCGGCAATAGAAAAAAGTTCGATGCTGAGGATTAATTCTACAACGTATTTTCAGACAAAAATTTCCCCCTATTTTCACGATTTCTTTTATATGTAAAATCTGTTATGTACAGATAGATAGTAGGTTTATATAATATTTATTCTATATGTACATATACCTATACAACACACACATATAATTTTGTGTATATAAAATCTAATAAAAAGTTGAATACCAATTTTTCACACAGATCATTTATGTAAGAGTTGATCCTCATCCTTCTCACACTTTTTGTCAGTAAATTTGTTATACTTCGCTTGAGTTATACTTCATCATATAATCTCTTTTTTTCTCTTTCGATCTTCATTCTGAACACGTTAATAATTAATTCTAGAAGTAAAAATAATTTTTTTTTAAATTTGTTGAGAAATAAATTTTACTTCTTATTTTGAGTCTTTAAATTATCGTAAAATTAAAATAAAGTTTTACAGGCAGTTTTACAAACGGTATAATTTAACTTGAAATATAACGCAGAATATGTAAAATACAATTATACATATGTCTCACATATCTCGGTAACATAGAAATAATGGAATTTTAATGTCATATAGAAGAGACTAATTTCCATTTTGCATATCATTTTGCCTATTATCGTGTGTACACTATGTTATATCTGTACACGTTGTATTTGTATTCCTGTCATATATGTTTCCTAAATGTTTCTCAGGGACCATTATTGTGCTAATATTAATGCATTAATATTCGGGGTTGGTTATCGGTCGAAAAATGTAAGGCTTTCGTTGGTGATGCTCATGAATGTTATAAAAATGAAAAGTTGATCTCGTTACTGAAATGCAATCCGACCATGTTAATTCGCACCCATGAAGCTCAGCTGCAGCGCGCAAATCTGACGTGTCGAGAATCAGATTATGTGGAATTTAATGAGCTTTCTCAGAGAGACTTAATATAATTTGTCAGTTGGTATTCTATGCAATTTGCACCCTTCATTTTTACACTCGGCGAAAATCTTCATGTTCTCCGCAACGTCATTATGACTCTGATAATAATGTCACATGTTTGTCAAGTAATCATTCGTTACTTTATGAAATATAAATAATGTAACTTAATATTTTTGTTAAAAGTCTTCATGATGTATTAAAGATATCTGCAGTTTTATACGTGTCCAAATAATTAACCTTAAACATTTTCAAAAAAGTACTTATGAATATAGATAGCAATAAAAATTATTTTTTTAATTCTCCATATATTTTTGAAGAATATTCCACGAAAATTAAATTTACTCTGATGTCTTTGTAGATGTATTAGGTGACAAAATAAATGGAAAGTTCATATTGCGTTTAAAATAATGGTTCAGGTAATTTTACGAAAGAGTATACAAATATTTTCAATCTCAAGCAAAAGCGTTAAGGAAATAAGCTCTCACAATGCACAATATAAAGTGCTTCTACGATAAACGTCAGAACATGCTTCTTATCTCGTCCTTTCACGCTACGTCATGCATCTAGTAGAGCGAATGCATTCTCGGTCAGGCTTTGCTCGGCCACTCGATGTATTCCGCATCGATATTTTCGCATTGAGCTTAAAGCAAGCTTCCAGCAGGCAGCCACGTGTATTCACGCATGTCCAATTTCCGTTTAACCCTCCCAAATGGAAATCTCGTTTTGAACCTTTGATATCCGGCTGCCAAAGATGCGATGTATTGAAGACTGCAACTACGGTTGTCTCATATAAAGATCGCAATTGATCCTCTTGCATTGTCATACGTTGAAACGTGCCACGGTACTATTACAACCCTGACTCAATTTAATTATTATTATTATCGTTTTTAAAGTTTAAGCTTATGTATTTGCGATTTAAATAGAATATAAGAAATATAAGATATTTTTAGTATTTCTTTTCATCCGTTTATACATCCGTTTTTCTTGATCCGTTTCTCTTCTCAAATATAAGAAATATCCTTGTGCACATAGAGCACATAAAGAATAAGTACTTTTTTATTTGCAGAATCCATAAATTTACATTAATAGAAACTGAAAATAAATATAAATATGTATATATGTACAGAGTTAATATGACGAAATTAATATGACGATATTGTAAATGTTTGAAATTCATAATATATTAATTGTAACATAATTTTCTTGGAGACAAAAACAGAAAACAAAAAAATTTTTTTTAATTATTAAATAAACAAAAAAACATTATTAAGAAATTACTAAATCTACCAATTTTATTCAAGTTAAATGTTTAATAAATAGATATTTTTGAGTTTTTATGTAAAGAAACGTGTTATTTTTACATTTCTCAATTCTTAATCTTATTTTCGTTAGAAACATATTTGCATGAAAATTAATTTGCACATAAATTTATTGACTGTACTAATAATCAATTAATCGGAGATGGATCAAGATTGATGACAGTATTGCAAGCAAGCATCGATTTTGCTAGAGTGTTATTTTCTCTTTCGAAACAATAGCATTTTTTAATATCTATTTTCTAAAATAAAATTTCACGAAACGTGATAAAAATCCAATATTGTATTTTTTTAAACAAAAAAATGTAAATAAATAAAGAATCTAAAAACTATTGCCTTTTAGGTCACTTATATTCTACGCGTAATGGTGAGATTGTTGAATCGCAAGAAATACATGTATTTATCCTCTGGATAACCAGAAATGGAGAAGCGAATTAATGAGAATGAGTTAATTACATCAAAGTTGATTCGTATTTCCGTTCGATATAACGAACACGCAACACAAAGAAATAGACCACAAAGTTAAACACAAAGTTATACCCGGGTCGCCCACAAATTCCGATGATCGTTAGATAAATTTAATTTCCGTTTGTTCATGGACTATTCGCACGAGATGTTTGCTCTTCTGGAACCGCCGAATACATATAAGTGGATGAAGGAAATGACGCAACGCGACACTCGCTTATGTGTATTGTTCCTGGCGTTTATTCGAGTCCTATGCTCCGGTCGCAGTTTCGCAGATTTACGACGACATTTTCGTCGTCGTGCATTCCGCGTTGCAAACCCCACGCTTGTAAGAAAGCTAGACTCCCGCGTGTAACACCGCAACGAATACGCCAGCGCATTCTTGAGGCGCATGCTCTTAATACTCAGGAACTTTGTCGGCTGCAGTTACGAAACCTTATACACATGCCACGCGAGTTAACGGAGAGAACACCGGAAAATTTCTGCCACCTTTGAGCGTACGGTGTAGCGAAGTGTTCACGGTGAACATCGCGTGACTTGTTTGTAAGATGCAATATTTATAGTATTCATATGTAGAATACGTTAGTCAACGAAATATTAGTGCTAAAATGGTTATCAAATTTGTAGCAGTTTTATTCACTAAAATGCTTCAGAGATAGAACGAATGAAAGTAGCTTCCTGGTTTTTTTGTTTAAAAAGATGCAACGAAACAATTTTGAAATTTCCATTGAATTCATTTGCATATTTTTAGACAAATATGTTAAATTTACATATTATTTGCATGTAAAAAGTTATAATTGCAAGTAAATTATAAAGTAATAGTTAAATGTTTAATAAAAATAAATATTGTAAAAACAACATTAACATTTTCATTTAGAATATTACAAAATTTTGTAATGTCAGCTGTATTTTAATAAAAGCGAAAAATTTTCTCTGCTAAAATTATGACAAGCGTATTAGAGCATACGCAACATTACTGTTGGCAGATTAATATTTCAACTTCAACAAACTTATAATCCAACATATCAAAAGTTACCGCGAGAAGAAACAGTTTCAACTATTATCAAGTGCGAAAAATAACGAACTTTCCCATTATTCGGAGTTACTTAAGAAGAGAGATGCTGTAAAGATTATGGTGGAAATCTCGTCCTGCTATCCAAGATGACCTAGTTGCAAATGTTAAATCGCACTTTTGTGCACTTTAAGATATAACTCAATATATTAAAGCCTTAAATTTTTATAAACCTGTAGAAAAGATAATAACTATATTTAAGAACAAGAGCAAATGATATTTCGCAATTATGTACATTATGTATAATAGAAGAAGAAAATTGTATACAATATTCTTCATGTGTATATATGTGTGTGCGTTTTCAATTTATTTTTTTGAGCTATTTACATATTATTTTACAACAAAACATATTTAAATTGTTTTTATATAATAGGAAATAAGAAAAAGTTTTAAAAGACCTTAACATAAATACTTGTGTAATTATAAGTAATTCTTTAATTTGGAAGAGCAAAAAAAAATATTAAAAAAATTTTACTTATTCATAATTTTGAGGAACCGTAATTTCTTGATTTCAACAATTAAGAGAGATATCCAAAAATTTCAAAAAAATGTTTCTTCTTTAAAATTTAAAGATTTTATTTATGGAAGGTAATTTAGGAAAAAGCCTTGATTACGGATCTTTAAATAATAATGTACTAGAAATAAATGGCCTAGATTTATAGAATTAAAATAAAATAGATCAATCAGAGCTGGAAGATGTCAAATTATTTAAATACAGGTGGATGTGGTAATGAATGTCAGAGGACGAAAGAACAAGGTTGATTATTTGAAAAATGAGGTTGCAACCATAAAGCTCTGCCGCGACTCTTTGTACAAAGTATTGAACGAATACAATTCTGTTCCCTCTGTCCTGTATATGTCCTTCTCTTATATTGCGTTTGCTTTATAAGTACCATGAAAGGTATGATAGAAAAACTCGTTGTTCCTCTTCATTATTCGAACTCGTCAAAAACATGACGTTTATCTTATAGTAAGCAGAACGGAACTGATTCTTGCTATGGTGTCGCCAAGTGCGTATTATTGATTATTGGTAACTTTATTCGTTTCAGTTAACCTCGGCTAACGCATTAAAGTGTTCGGATATTTGCTCAGCGTAGTTGCGAAATCGCTGAGCGGTGGCACGATGGAAGCCGATTAAAGCATTTACCACGGTGACGAACGATCGCAGGGACGATATCAGTGGGAGCTTGGACGCGTAATTCAGTTTGCTTTATATATAATACTGAACAAAAAATAATTGATATATCTATCCTGCCTTCATTGTACTTCCTGTACGGGTAATATATAGTGGAAATAGATTACGATTGATGGCATCGTGAAACATACGATATCCTTTCACGTCATACAAAGCTAAAGCTTAAGTTATTTTTCTCCTTTTTAGTTTTTTTTATTATCTTTTCGAAAGAAATAATATTTGCTTAAAAATAATTTATCACTGCGTTTCAGATTTAACTGATGACTCATCCTTCTTGATAACAAAAAAAAAAAAAAGAATCGAAGATAATTAAGTATCGCTCGCTAGAATGGAATGAGAAAAAGATAAAAGCGTGGTTGCCTCATGATTAAAATGTTCTTAATACCACGATATATCACGATAGCCAATAAATCCGCCGCGCGTCGAGGGAAAAATAAATTTTCGCGCGCACACAACGTTCACATATATTCCGTAAAATCCCCTTCGACATTCGTAAAATCTCGAAGTTTAATCTCACAATACCTAAAGCAAGAATTCATACAGCCATCAAAAATCGCTGATTGCAAAAATTAACTGCTATTGACATTGTTAAATATTTTCGAAATTTATCTGGAAACTAAGCACATTGAGGTATTAACATGAATTATATTGCGCTATATGCAGCAAGATTTCAAGTAGAAATAAAAAGTAGACATAGGGCAGACAATAGATTATAGAAGATGTCAAAGGTCGTTACTGCAGGGTCTTTCAATAATTCAGAATACTTAATAATTCAAAGCAATTTAGAATCTAAAGATTCAAATATAGAGTATGTCTTGACATTTGAAGCAATGGTTTGTTTTTAGAAGCGTTTTCGTTGTCCACATTTCATATAAGACTTCCAAAAATATACATAAATTTACATATTTGAATAAACTAACATAAAAGTTCTCAAAAAAGCTTCCACAAATTTGCTTCAGTAATTTTCCTTCAACTGTGTTTGACCTAAAATAAATAAAACAAAGTTACATACCTCAGTTTTACTTATTATTACTTTTATGGTCAAAAAAAGCTTTAATTAAAGACATTTGTTGGGCTTTTTCTTGCGATAAGAAAACACGCGTTTCCACAGTTGTATTATCCGACACCATTGTTACAAAAAGATAACATTGCATCGTTTACTGACAGTAGCTAATCGCTATTAGTTCTTGTTTTGAAGTGAGAGAGAGAGAAAACAGAGGAATGAAAAATTATTTTTGTAACACGCTCTATAGAGTCCAGTATGTCAAACTTTCAAAGTTTACCTCGTAAAATACTGTGAAAACTTTAGCGAGTAATCACATAAGAACAGTTGAAAACAACGAGAATTTTAAGGAAACGAAGGAAAATTTCTTGCATCTCAGCATAAATATAGGGATAGATGTTTTCATTAAAATAAGATTATCTGAATCAATAATATTCAATAAAATAATAAACTTTTAGTGTGTAAGCATCTTTTTGCTGACAACTACTACACTCACACATTGTTAGAAATTGAAATTAATTAATTTTTATAATAGACAGTAAACTTACTTTTTAACACAAACTTATAGTTTAAATGTTACTGAAAGGAATTCTATAAAAAAATTCTTTTACATTTGTAGAGCTCGTACTTCACTAAACACTATAGGTGCCCCAGTAATGGGACTTTGTAACTCTTAACAACAATGTCGATGTACCTATCATTGTGCAAACATTACGGCTGCGTTCGCTTTGGCGCTCACAGCGCTTGTAAGCATCATTTATCCTTGTTTAATATTTGTAAACAAGAAAGATGAAATGATGCGTACAGTGCGTGAGCGTCCATCGTAAACGCACTCTACATGGGATGAAAAAGCGCAATGACAATGTAACATCGGACTGTCGCCAAGAATTATGGAACACGCATACAAAATTTATTCTCATATCGCTATTAAAATACACAGTTTAAATTGTATTATATCGTATTATATTATTGTTATGTCATTATCTTTACATCAGAATCAGTGTATTATTCATTGATTTGTGCTGTACTTATAATTGTAATCATCAGTGACTATAAATTGTCTTTCAGTAATTCTGAGGGATACTCTTACTGATCAAAATCAATGTATAACTGGAAAACAATGC
This sequence comes from Solenopsis invicta, assembly GCF_016802725.1. NCBI lineage: Eukaryota > Metazoa > Arthropoda > Insecta > Hymenoptera > Formicidae > Solenopsis > Solenopsis invicta. The sequence goes on along the minus strand of NC_052674.1, from coordinate 7,682,335 downwards.
ATATATTACTAATTAATCTAGTTCTAATTCTAGCATTGGAATCAGTAAGATTTCACTGATTTCTGATTTAGAGAGCGGATTTGTCTAAAACCAATCATCATAAGTAAAATATCGTAATACGGGAAAATTACAATATTTTCAAGGATATTTATAAATGTATAGATTCCAAGAATAAATATAGGAATATACATATAAATTTGAAAAACGCAATATTCTTAAATATCATAGCAAAGAATTAAAATCAAACCATTTGCTTTCGTTTACAGCTAATGGATAACCAAGGATGTCTTGAGGCAGCTTTTTTTACTATATTTTTATTGATAGGACTTGCAGTGCAAAATCGAGAGATCAAAATTTAATGTTCGTAAACCACAACGCAACGTAACATTGTTACAAAATTTATTACACGCTTGATTACATTATTATAGAAATTCATATACGTGGAACGATGATACGTGAAATATTGGACTTCGACGGAAACTTTTTCAAAGCGCTATCCATCCATAGTAGGCCTAGCTCGTGAAACCGTAAAATCCTACACGTTTACACGATATCGGGTTTAACGAAAATTGTTAACGCCACTTATGCGGCGAAAAAAAGGCTTTCTCCCAGCGCCAGCAATTGTTTCAGAAGCGGATTGCGGAAGTTATTTTGACGTTGTTCGCACAGTTATTCGAGTAAAATTTTATTCAACACCTCTTAAAACTTGACGAGACATAAATCTGTGTTACAAAATAACTTTACAATAGCGGTGTTTGAAATTGACCCAATTACATTGTCAACAAGAATTTAAATAAAATCCGAAAATTGCCCTGTTATTAATTTAAAATTATTTTTATAAATAATACAAATTTTAGATAATTTAATGTATTGAATTGACAATTTGTCTAATTACTAATTACTGACACAACTACAGAATGTATCACAATTTATTTCATAAACTTTGTTTTGGCGATATCAATATAAATTTTAGATTGTAAATTTAAACGCTTTATAATTCTTTCATCTATTCTTAGATTTTAATTTCACATGTTTCCATGTATAACAAAAATAGATTTATTACGTAGAAAGATTGTCGCGTATAAAGTTCTATAATCGTTTTAGAACAACACAAATTCAATCCAAATAAACTCTTCTATCTGTACAATTATTGTTGTAACAAATCAAAATAGAAAAACGTAGCTAGGCAATGTAGTGTTTCATTAATACCTCGTCTATATAAACATGATCATAATTATAATCTTATTAATAAAATAATGGCAAATTGATTCACTTGATAATTATTAGAGAATACCGTGTAAAGGATTTGCTTTCTTTTATGTTATTTTAATTAAATGTTTGATTGTTTGTTCTGTTACAAAATTGTTTCCCTAGATTATTATTAACATATAATTTTACATAGTCGATCGTTTGTCACTTCAAAGCGTAGAAATTAACTAAATATGCGTAAAGCGTCCCATTATGTATATTGCAAATTTAATTAACAATGTTTATTATTAATTATTAAAGCATGAAAATTTACATTTTGCAAAACTAAAAAGATATGACTAAATCACGGATTTATTACTAATTTATGTCCTTTACATGCAATTTTTATTTTGTTGTAAATTTACTAGTAACACGATAAACACAATCATTAATACTTTGTTATTATAACGATATTTAATAACAAGTAATGTTTTCAAATATATTGTATTTAACAGTGTATACAACTTTAAAATTACCACATTTTGATCATAACTTGGAGATAATGTTTTTAAAATATTTCAACAACGTTGCAAAAAAAGTTATATATCAAACAATTTTTTTTAAATATTTATACAATATTATTTTAAAATGTTTAAAAGTACACATAACATTTAAAAAATATTGTTTTAATGTTGTTTCTCGTTTACTATAAATATGTATTAAATTGGTATACATTAAAGAAAAATATGCGATATTTTTCAAATATCTAGAGAATTTTTTGTTTTGTACATTCTCTCCATCTCCGAATTATTTTTTTATTCTACACGTCTTTAGAATTATTTTATTTTCAATTTTCTCACGATTTTTTTATCGCTATGCGGATTTATAAACACAATACGTACGTTGTATCTGTTGCGGAAGATGTGATTGAACACAATTCAAAATTTTCAAAAATGTTGAAAACGAAACAAACACGAAAAATTCACGAAAAAGTGTGTACGTAGATCGACGCGGTTTAATAGGCATAAATTTCTGAAAGGGATAATCCGCAATGGCGTATCGGTTATGGTCATAACAGAAGAGAGAGAAAAAGAGAGAGAGAGAAAAAAAACGGTAAAACAAGACGAAAAAATAGACCTCCCTACTTCCATGTTCATAAACGCTAAGGGCGCAAGTAGCTTAGATTAAGGTAAAAGAAAGCTAAAAGATAGATAGGGAAAAAATAGAGAACGAAAGATCATGACTAGGTTAGAATAATTCGGGATTACGGTACACGAGTGATTACTGTTAATTGATCGATGTCGCTTGATGAAGATTAATGGGTTTGCGTAAGCGGATTTTATTAGAAACGTCTCGCGAATAAATTTGTGATGAAAAGAGATCTGATTCTCTACAATGTAAACTTGAAGATAATAAGTCTATCCGCTTTGTAGCTCGACTCTCTTTTTAATTGAAAATGTTTGGATAATCTTGTCAAAGATATATCCGCAAGGTATCGTTTCATAACAAAATTCATAATCATTCATAAGCAAATAAATAAACGTCATATTCCCTGATTTACCGATGTATACATACAATGTAATATTATTTAGCTGATTCACAGGAGAACGTTGTAACGATATTTCAATAAACATTTGTCAGTTTGTCAACCAAATTATTTATCAAATAAATAAAATTTTATTTATCAAATAAATAAAATTTTATTTATCAAATAAATATAATTATTTTGAAAACGAATTTATTTTAACAGTTAAATTTAAATAAAAAAATTTTTGTCTTAGTTTTAAGTATAATGCAAATTTCTGCATCTTACAATTATACAAATAATTTATTAATATATATTTGTATTGTTCGAATAATACTGGTAATTATTTGTTAAAAATTAAAAATATTTCCTGCACTTTAAGTAAAATAGGTGCAAAACTGTAATGATCTAATTATGCAAAAATGATCGACTGGTAAACAAAATTGAAAAACGTGCCGTGCTTACAATTAGCAATGTAATTTCCAATTTAAATAGAATATGATGCAGAGATAGAAGCGCTCCCGCATTAAACGAACCTGTTTTGAACGCATCGGAAAATCGGATTTTCCGGTGCGTTAAGACGAAACACCCGGTAAACTCGTTTCATTTACAATCAAAATTAAATTGCAGATATGTTTATTAAATTTAACTTCCATACAGCAATTTTAATTTCAAACGCCGATGCGTGCGGTTTTTATTTCGGTTCGTGAGATAGATAGACATGAAGATATATATATATATATATATATACACAGCATTTTGTTACATCTCTCTTGCAACTAATCAGCATTAAACCAAACAAATTGGGACTTTAACTCTTTCCAACCATTCATCGTGTTCACGCTTCAAAAACATTACAAACCATTCTCGTCAGCGTCACACTCCGATTATTGCTACATATTCCGGTTATTTGATTAATCTCCGAGTTAGCACCGACAAGCCAGCTATTGTTCCAATGCGTGGTCCCGATGATATTGATCCCTTTATCACGCAATCAAATGTGCTGAGCTTTTTTCATTCTATCACTAACGGACAGGTTGTAACCGACAAGTTCTTCCGAATAATTGAAAAACGACAAGGGTACAAATGTTAAATCAATTTTTCAATAGTCGTTGAGAATGATCAAATGCAATAATATTAGTTTGCAAAGAAAAACATGAATGGAATTATGAATCAAAAATATATAAATATTTCAAGAATAATTGAAGAAAAACAAATATACATATTATACAGTTTTGAGAATTATATCCACAATGAAAAATAATATCTCTCGGTTAATGGAATTATGGATGTAAAAACTTTTAGTTTAATAAGAGAAATTAAATAAGAAAAAAAGAAAAAATGATTTACTGAGTTTTTAGAGAGAGAGAGAGAGAGAGAGAGAGAGGGAGAGAGAGAAGGAGAAAAATGATTTACTAAGTTTTTATTTAAAAGATAAATGACTCTATAGAGCGATAATTATCATTTCTTTGTGCACAACAATTGATCAAACTCACATAAATCACATTCTACGAATATCAATCATGTTTCTTGATACGCTGTTAATTAAATTTAAGAAATATTTTATATAAATATTATTTTTTTATTATATGGAAGGACAAATATTTTTTCATCCGGTAAAAATTTTTCTTCTCAGTGGACATTGAGTTAAATCGAGTGTCATACATATGTGTCAAATGCTTACAAAAGAGGGAGAGAAAAGTTGACTCAGATGCGGGTCATTTAACAAAAAAAAGGGAAAAGGAAGAAAGAAAAATAGCCACGTGCGCCGATCGAGTTGCGCGTTCTAAACAGCCTTTGACCTAGTTCTGCTGATTAATTGACAAATGCAACATCTATCATGTAACCTTGCGTGCATTTATCTAATGCATGAAATGACATTCTTGCTTCATTACAGACGTAAAATAGCTCTTTATGCTCCCTGCTGTCAGATCTCCCATTATATTCCGAGACAACACGTGTGTAGAAAAGGTAGGCATGGAAACTTTCGTAATGCTTCAGATTTTTATATTTACTGTATTATATCAAATTCCTCTTGTTTGATCAGAACTTGGTTTTTGAAATATAATACTCAAGTATAATTTTCATTTTAAACTTAATAAAAACATGTCAAATAAAACTGGTAAATGGCCCTGAAATAATCTCGAAATCACCACGGAAAAGAGAATGTCCTATTCATGCGCAAAAATACGTAATGGAGAGGACAAAAAGAGTAAAATAACAAGAATCATGAAAAAGAAAAGGCGACGTAATTTTGGACATAATAAAAAAGATTTCATATCCTGAAGCTACAAAGATTATTTGGGCCGCGATTCACCATTGAAAAAATTGCGTGGCAATATCCGGGCGTAGCTGCTTTAAACAAGATTTGCAATAGGAAAGCTTGCGGCTCTACATTTTCATATACATTTTTAAATAAGTCACTATATTTATCCGACGTGCAAGAAAAATTACGACGCCACGTCAAAGCCACGCAAGTTTAGCGAGTGCAACGACGCGAAAAAAGCAGCAGAAAATGCAAATATCTTTCTGCATTCCATCATACCCACACTCTCGATGTTTATTCTATTAATTCTGCTTCCTTTTCGACGCTGTATTCGTTTGTAGTTTGATTTTTACAGCCTTCAAGCCACTGAAGGTCGGTTCGATTTTTACGTTTGACCAACGAGCAAACACACAAGCGTTTGAGCACGACGGCAAAATGCTCTACATTGGAAATGTTAGTTTGAAATCTTTCGAAATATAGTTTAATACAAAATAATATTTGCGAGACAATCTTTACACTTTGTTGATTAAAACACACGTATGCACGCACGCACACATTCACACACACATACGCACACACACGAATCAATAAATTCATAATACTTTTTATATATTTTAAAAGTATCGTTCAAGCAAAAAAAAAAGAATTTTAAGTATTTTAGTGAAAGCAATAACATTTCTCTATTTTTCCATCAAGTGTCACGTTGATCATAGCTAAAAATGTGTTACCTACACACGTTGCAGCTAGATATACTGTATTTATCTATAAATTATATCATAAATTTTATGGACTTCGATACGTGTGCAATGACGTAATATATCAAAGCGCTACAAGATCGATACGTCGCTTTTTAAGCAGTTGCGGAAAGAAACGCGAATTGCTTATACGAACTGTTATACAGCTATTCTGTTACAAGCACGACAATTTATTTTACAGTCTCATCGATCATGTTAAAGTCACATGCGCCAGATCGAGGACATAATCGTAGAAAATAACTGTGCTTTGTTATTATATATTTAAAAAAATAATTTTTCTAATAATCAATAAAGATAAAATCTTCCTCCAATGGAAACAGACAAATATAATAAAAAAAACATATGAGAAATAAACGTTAAACAAAATTAAAAATACATTAAAGAAATGAAAGAAAATATAAATAGATAGGAAAAGTAATTACTTTCATATTATAAACAACTTTTATATCAAAGCTAAATTAAAATATCACAGCTAAATTAAAATAAATAATAATTATAATTTTTCAATATTGTGATAATTAGTAATTAAATAAAAATTATTATTTAATTAAATAAATTTAATTAATGAATACACGTGACTAATAAATTTATGATATCGATTTTTTTATTATTAATAAATTATTAATAAATTGTTACGTCGCCAAATATTTTCAATGATTTTAATTGTATCACTTAATGTTCCTCAATTATTACTATTATAAACTTATTTGGAGCAATCTTAGTTTTCATAAAATAATCTTCAGAATTCATTTTCTATGTACGTCAAGACTAGTGAGCAATTGTATACAACTAAACAAAGTTAATTTCTACTAATTTTTAATTTATACTACTTTTCTTTTAACTTGCATTATACAAATGCTGTAAAATTTACACGTCCTTTTTAGAAAGATATTAGTCTTGTAACTTAAAACAAAAATGAGATCAAACCACATTTTCCTAGAAAATGCATTTAAGGCATAAATTACGCTGCGAAATAGAAAATGCAAATATTATCTGCCATCTACAGACTTGATCGACATTGCATGCAATTACCTACCATACTAGTACTTCCGCCTCCCGATGTTTCCCGAGCGTACATCTTCTTAAATGCAAAGCAATAGAATTCCCCGCCCATCTCATTTCTCTACTTAAATATGAAAATTCATAATTCCGCAAAGAGAAACTTTTCTCGTATGATATTTCAATTTAAAAATTATATTATGTCACAAAGGTAAATGAAATTATCTAAGCTTTTGTCTGAAGCCATTAACTATCATTAATGCGACTACCCTCGATTATACACCTCGACTACGTTCCCATTAATTTTGAAATGTTAAATATTTTAATGAATCTAATAAGAAATAAGCTTGTTAATTTATATCAGCAATAAATCGAATAATTAAGCTAATAATGATAATAAAGGTATTATCACATTATGTAAAATTCACATTTTTTAGCGTAAATAAAAACAATATAATCTTGTGAATTTTTAAATACTTTATAATATTATGCGCAAACTTGAATATCGAAACAGTTCCGTTTATAACTATTACTTATATTAAACGTATTATTTTTCATTTTTATTGTCTATTTACATTAATGTTCATTCCGCGCAAGATCTACAGATTCTACAGTGATCCTGTGATAATACTGTGGCAATCCTTTACTGATGTTTTGCGACAGCAGAAAAAATGTCGAGTCATTTCCAATTGCACGAAAAACGCATCGTCAGCGCTGTGACGACAATAGAAGCAACAGCAATAAATACTTATATTTGCGTTGCTACGAGATGATACCGCAGATGCATTCTTTACGTTCACGTCGTTAACTCGCTCAAGTGTGCAGGTGCTACAGTGGCATTGTTGCGGTTTAATAATTGCTACGTTACGATAATTAGTTCCGTAATAATCATTACAGAAGCACGAATCTCGAATATCAGTATTATTGTTCCCAACATTACAAAATATATTAACTATATAACAATAAATTAAGCATTACAATAAAGTATTAAATATAAATACTCATTTAAATAACATTATTGTGCCTTTTTTAAACATTATGGTTTTACTTTATATCTTATACGTAAAACAATTTTTTGCACAAAAAATACATTGTTTTACGTTTATTACTTCTATTCATTGACTTACATTTACTTCACAGAAACAATACAATTTTAAACAAAATATTAATTTATTGAATACAAATTTTTTTTATTTTGTTGCATTAATTATTTGTCAAAAAAACACGATTGTTTGGAATAATATTTTTAATGATAAATTTTTCAATTATACTAAATAGCCTTTCCGCGATCGTCCCTTGAGGATTCGTACTCATGAGACTCATTGTACCGTTAGTTACACTAGGTCCACTAATAACTCGTAAGCAAAATTCATCACACGGGGGATATAAGGCCGTTGGCGTAAATTTCAGTAACCATCTGTAGCTCAACTACAGTATATGAGATAATTATATTCTATATGGTCTACTTAAGTTTTGCAACTTTTTCTAATTTTTTAATAAGAATTTTATAAAAATATTAAACGAGTTTGATTAATTAAAATCCACTAAAATTTTATATTATAAATTACTTTATAAAATTTATATAAATTTTACGTAATTTCATCCTTTATGATAAAATTTATGTACATAAAATATTTTATAGGAAACTAAAAATGTAATATTGCATTTAATTCTCATACAGAACGTAATACAAATAATACATCAAAAGATAAAATAAAAAGTAAAAAAGTATTTATTAAGTATTACAATAATGGACATATAAAAGTAAGAATATTTGAATGGTGAGAAATATATGAAATATTGATTTATATATTAAATATTAACATTTTTAAATCAATATAAATAACGAAGATAAATTAAATATCAAGAAACAAAAAGTTTATTGCAGTTTACGGATCATTTTATGCAAATTTATTTTAGGACTATTTCGTAATGCGTATACTTAATCGATTATTTTATCATAGAAAAATATATGCAATCAAAACACTTGCCACGAATATTCTATTCTTCTGCAAAAATCACTACTTTATTATTTTTGCCGGAACTCGACGACACTCCATTTCCAGGCTTTAGACTTCTATAAGAACAAATGCAAAACTAGTCAGTAGCAGAAGTGTTCGAAGAGGCAATAAAACGCACACAAAAAGTGACAAAAATAAAAGCTAAATAAATGTTGGTTCAACCCTTTGGCGAGCGCTACTGAGCCCCGAGACATGCCCTTCGCATTTTCTCATTTTCCACAGGCAGCGAATATTCAAGCTTTAATCCTTGCATCAAAATAACTGTCCCAGTAACAGTGAATAGAAAGTTTATTTATCAAGTCTTTCGCGCTCGCGAATATTTGAAAACATGGTATATTAATTTTGTCCTTCGGATTTCTCTTGTCTTCCTTTTACTCGATCCCTTATCGAATAGATTCTACATATATCACCATCCATTTAAATACAAATATCTCAAGAGTGATACATGACTCTCTCACGTTTATGTAATCCGCGTATTTAGAAACTACTTTACTGCTATCTATTCTCAACAACATATTGAAATCGACTTCAATATCAGCAGTCATTTCGCCATGTCGATCAATATCTCACTGTATTAACGCTGTACATCACTAACATATACATTTGCGCGTATAGAAACGTGTATTTTAAAGGTATACGTGTATGTATATCATCGGATTTAACATGTTAATCCTTTTCTTTACCATTGTTTCAAATGACATATGAAAGCTTTTATAACCAAGTTAAATTTTAAAACACTACGTTACAGTTATTTGTAATTAATATCTCTAAACTCACTGTAATTTTGAAGATAATATTAAGAGAATAAAAAAAGTTAACATAAAATCTAAATTTCTGCATTTTTTTTACAGTATAATATGCTTCATAGGCAGGTCATACTTATATTATAATAAAACAACGTTATCTTTTCTTGTTAATATTTAAATATATAAATCCAAAATTGTTATAATTATGAGAAAAAAATAATAACATAATTTGACATATAAAATTTCTCATTGATATAAAACTTCTCATTCTATTAAGAAAAATCCATTTTCTAATATTTTGAATGAAAGAGCAAATAGAAAACATTTTATTACTTATCTAAAGAATAAAATTTAATTTTACATTTAATACATCAAAAATAGGTATGACAAAAATACGTATATATGTGTTTTTATCATATATATCTTTTTATACCATGGAATAAATTATAATATATTCTATCTTTCATTTCCTACGTTTAATAAAAAATTTGTATAAAAAAAAAAATAGAAAAAGCCCATTATTTTGAGTTTAAATTTAATTTTTCGTTCACTACTTTTTCATCAAACTAAAAGTCCGATATCAATTTTATCTTTATAATTGCATTGTCTTAATCTCTCTTAACTTTAAACAAAATGTTAACTATCAAAAGATGACATATAATTTAAAACCTCTTAATAGAGTGTAAACGCATTAACGATGTTGTATTTCTCTTGACGATGCGGCGATGTATCAAATTCAACTCTGAAATCGCGTCGCAGCGTGATTAGTTTAATCAACGCCGTCTATCAACACATTTACTCTAACTTATGCCGACGACGAGAGATCGTTAGAACAGACGAGAAACTACCCGGCTTTAATTAACGACTACTTTTTTTATTATAACGACAAGGACATAAGAGCAACCTTAGATCTAACCCTTAGAGACCGAATGTCATTTTTCAGACAGCAAGGTAAATAAGACAAGACGTCGCAGACCAGACTCGTATTTCTTATGATATGCATCACGCGATATACAATTTAAAGTGATGAAAGAAATGCTATAGGTGTAAATCCGTTAATATTATTTTTCATATCAAATTTTTTCTCCTCTTCTCATTAAATCAAGTAAAGCTGTGCTTATATTTGCAGCAAGCACTGAGAAATTACGTTCCTTAAATTGTTTTGGATTAATAAAAATTACTATGATATTTAAATAGACATAGATTGGCAAATTTTTTTTTAATAAAAATTTTTGAAAGGTGAGTTTTTTATTTCCAAAACAATTTCTCGTTGATCTATGTCTATTCAAATATCGTATTATAATAATTTATTGCACTATGGTTTATAAAAAGAGTGTAAATAAATGTAATAAGTAAATGTGTCTGTAACGTATAAAGGGTCCATGGGTTTGCTAAGCTCAAATGATTATGTAGATCAATCACCTCTGTGAAAAACAAATAATTGTAAGATGAGACTTTTAACGCTGTTGATTTTAAAACGCAATTTCTCATTTTTCTTTTACCTCGGGCAGTGTAATGATCTTGTTTGTTTTTACGCGCATAATAAGCGTAACACGCTGCACTTTTTATACATTTTTCGAAACGCTTGGTAGATCTTGGTGCCGGGAGCGTGGCTTTGCGATTCGAGAAATTTATTCCAGTCGTCAGTTAAGTAATCAAGCATTATTCCAACCTCTTTGTGTTGTCAACAGTTATGGCTAATGTTATTGGTTAATTAACTAATAATTATTATTGTTAATTTCTGTCGAAAACGTATAAAAAATGCAATTGATTAAATTATTTCTCCATTAACACATAATTTTATTTGCTAAATATGTTTCTTCCTACAGTGTTTTATTCAATATTTAATTTCATGTACTTTCGCATAATAAATAAATAATTTAGCAATCAATATCAGTAACAATTTTAAATATCAATTGTAAATAAGAGCGTTTTTTTCTTTTCTTTCTATTTCCTATTTATTTTTTTTAATTGCACAATCAAGGATAATTTATCTCCACTCTTTGTATCAGCCTGTCACGTGTTTCGCTTGACACGAGGATCATTAATTAACAACGTTAACCACAGTGGTTGCCGAAGATAGGTGATTTATTACGACAGAAATAGCGCGAATATAGAACCACTTTTAAGCAACCTTTTTCTTAACCATTTTGCAACGTAAATTTTATATTTACAGAAAGAATAATACGTAATTTCCTGTTTGATTGTATATAGTAAGTACAAAATGTGTAACAAACCAGTTTTAAAATATTGGAAATTATAAGATAAGGTCCAATAAGATTAAGTCCAATTTTTCTTTGTCATAAAATTATAAACATTTACTATAATTAAAATAATTTTAGTGCCAAGAAAAAACATATAAGCACATTCTAATTAACCAACATACTTATGTATGTTAGGAGGGTGTAAAATATTAAACAAATAAGAGCTAACATTCACAAGAGAAAATGTATTCACCAACTAGCTAAATAATTCTCTAGAGTAGTGTTCTGAAAAGGTAATCAGGATTGTCAGCATTCACTCTATCTTTATTCATTTCGTCCTTTGTCTTGAACAGTAGTAGCTTGCGACTACGTACGTGACTCGCTCCTTGATGAACTCTGTTAATTGTTACAAAGGCATCACAATTCCATAAAATAATGATAATCAAAAAGACTAATGAAACAAACGCGTTGAGACAATCGAAACTTAACTGTTTGTCAATATTTAAAAAATTGTTTGGATCTCATTTTTAGAAACTTTTATCAAATTCACTGTAATAATTAAAGCGATTATGCACACGTGTTTATTGCATTTTGCAAAAATTGTACAATTGATAATTTTGTAATAAGTAGCAAGCTATACAATGTATTGTACATTATTCTAAAACATTTTAAGAAATGTAGTACATTGCGTTCATTGTGCTTCTAACAATTAAAAAATTTGTATGCGTGACAAAGCATAGTACATAATTATACATTTTAAAGTATTATTTATGACATTGGTTGAATGACGAGCAAACAAGATGAAATATAATAATGAGGCTACATTGTAACACGCAACAGAATCAATTTCATTAATCAAACATGCCTTCGTTCGATGGAAAATAATTTCGTAAGCATGTTTCACCAGAGCGACCTGTTTAATCTACCTCGATATTCTCTTATACTGCTCTTTCATTTTGTCATTAATTCGCAGGATATATAATTTCATAATTATTAATTACCGCCGTCACATAAACCAATAACGAAAGGCAATAGCAAATGACCGATTTGTCAATTTCAAAGATATGAATTACTTTAACTCCTAAATCATTCATATATCTTGTTTGATAGATGAATGATTAAAAAGTAACAAAACAAAATGTAATTATTAAAGTATTATTAAATGTATTATTAAAGAATCTTTTATTTAATTATTTGACAGTAACGTATATTAAAATTTTAATAACATTAATTTTAATAAATGATTTACAATTTTTATGAATTTATTCGTTAATATTAATAAAGAAACAAGAAGCGTGTTATTATATGTTTGTAAAAATAAGCGTTTTGCAAAATTATCATTTTATTTATAAACTAAATGTAACATTTACTTTATAAAATTAACACAAACATATGTAACACATACATTTACAACTTTTTTCCGTTCACATTATATATATGTATATATTTTTTTATATGCTTTTATATAGGAAATATTTTACGAGTTTGGCTCCTAAAATCAAACTTTCGTATGCTTTGACCAATCAATTCTGTCAACAGCCACTCGAGCCTCAGTTATTTAAACACTTTGTGCCCTGTCCTTGCCCTTCAGTTTCGTCAGCGTATGTGGCTTGATAGTTAATTAACAATTTTCGTCACTTAGACTCTAAAGAACGACAATTTACACATTAATAATAAATATTCTGCTACAGCACGTAAATAAAATTTTCTATGTAAGCATCATGTAATTATCGGCTAAAATTTCCACAAACAAATTAACTCCAAACTTTCAACGTAGTAAATTCAAATAAATAGTATATAAGCAATATAAAAGTTTGTTTGATTTAAGCCAACAACACGGTTGAATAATTAAAAAAAGTTTATATGATACGTTCTTTAAAATCAATAATAACAGTTAATAAGAATTACGTATTTAAATAATTAATAAATCGTATTCTCAGAGATTTATCGATGCAATACTAATGGGATGCATAATAATATATCATCAAAGTTATAACATTAGTAAAGATAATAATAATTCATACTAATAGATATTAACAAGACTGGACATGAATCCTACTTATGCGGTTGCCGCATTTACGTTTAATCTAGAAAGTTTAACGGGTCAGAAGTAAATATCGTTAGAAACAATATGTCGAACCATATAATCGAGTCGAGTTGCAACTTGCGGACTATAACCACCAAAATGCACAATTAAAGTCGCTTTGTCTGCATTAAGTGAAGAATTATACTGTTCGCTTTTAATAATGTAGAATTAGATCATTTCCATTTGCTTTCCATTAGTCTAGCTTTATCCAAATTAACGTTTAAATATTACACAAATGATCAATTCAATAGAATACCACAAAAACTATACTATACAATTAGAAGCAATAGGTTTATTAGCATTATCTATTGAAGTAATAATCAATCTTGTCAGAACAATAATTATCACGGAAAAAGAGAGAGAGAGAGAGAGAAAGAGAGGAAGATAGATAAATTATTCTGTGATATATAGGTACTAGAGGTCATTTTTATCTTTATAAATGATTGCAATGTACGAGTAACAGTTGCAAAGACGATTATCATACAATTTTACAATAAAATTGATATTGATAATCCGATTACATAGAATTTATATATGAATCCATAATAAGTTTATCCTAAAAATGACGTAAATAAACTTATAACTAATATAGATTTATAAATTACTATATATGTATATTAATTAAAACAATACATTATTGCAATAGTAAAGATAAACAAAAATCAAATTGTTAAACAGTACTTAATTTGTAAGAATGAAGATTGTGAACCTATTTTATTTTTGTACACCGCGATTTTAAGTACAAGTTCTTTAACATATTACTCTATTATTTTATATTTTTTGCTATATACATGTAAAGAAAAGTTATTAAAATTTTGCGAAATTTCTTCAATATATGATCAAAAGTTGGGCATAAAACGATATAAATCAACTATTATCCTTTAATTCAAAAATAAATCATTATAGTCGGCACTGTCTCTATAATATCTCATTGCACGATTATGTATTTTTGCAATTTAATTAAGCCATTTGCCAAATAATTTTCTTTTGAAGTATACGGCGCCATATGCATAAGAGTTCCGCATTAAATAGAACGCGAATCGATATTCGATTGCGTCCTACTGCGAAGTGACTTGAACGAGATTATCGAAATAGTCGTAATTAACATGTAGATACCGAAGTATGTATCATTATCTTTGCGACAATGCTAAACAGATCTTAGTACCTTTCTTTTTTTCAAACAACTTATTTTTAATCCATGTACACACTTATCAAAGCTCTTCCACAATATCATTTCACATATAAAGAAACAAGTAAATATAAGAAGCAATAAGAGATTTTAAAATATATAACTATAAAATATTTAAACGAGTATTTACTGTAAAACAGTCTATTTTCAAAATTCATATATATTTAAGTTATTCAAATTTATGTTTGAATTAATTGTTTTTTTAAGCATTTTATTTTTATAATTGAATAAATTCTTTAAAATTTTGCCACTGTTTTCTTTCTTAATTATTTACATAACATTAGAGCATTAATTATTTACATAACAACGACATAAGTCCTTAATAACAGCATCTAAAAATTTTTAGACGTTTAGTGAACATCTATTGTCAATTAAACTTTTCAAATCAAACAACACAAATCACACAAATAATAAGTCGATTATTACTATAATCGATTAGTTTACAGACTTTACAACATTAAAAATATAAAATTATTTTATTTAACTTAATTTTATTATATCGCGTATTAAAAATTATTTTCTGAGTTTTAATATTACCTCACAATTAATTCTTTAGAAATATGCAATGATATGATAAATTAATAATTTCGTTAAAATAATGTATATTTTTAACTATTTTTTTGTAATTTATAAAATGTTTTACCTTTGTTTTGTTTCGCTAAAAATACATCTGCATCTTGATAGTGTGATTCATTGATTTCAATAAATCATTCAAAATTATATATACTAAGCCTCGATTGTTTACATATTTATATTCTATTTTCTAAATGTCAACAACGTGAAATGTAAAAAAAGCCGGTTATTTATATTTCTTAATTTTGTACCTTTTCCCAAGATAAAAAAAGTTTACAGTTAAATATAATTAGTACGATTTAATTTAATATCACAAATTGATTTATATTCAATAATATTTTGAAAAAAATAGAGATAAAAGTAGACTTAAGAATGCTCTTCGTAGCACGGCGTCGCGGTATTAACTCATAAATACTTTTAAATTATTATGATCCCTCAACTAGTTTCTTTACGTATAACTAACGACGGGTAAGTGAAAATTACTAACTCCTTAACGTTTCATTAATGAAAACGCTTCTATCTCCTCTAAGTAAATCCGCAAGTCACATCATCCATTTATTTTACACCTTCTGTAGAACCACAAGACCAGTCCTCCTTATACACCTAAGTTACGTCAACCGGCGCCAACTTAACCATTCTCAGCACATTAATCGCAGTCGTTGCATCCGCGAGACATGAATAAATTCCATGTGTATCCTGATGTACGCAAGTCAACAATTTTTTTCTCACAAATAAGCCAACTCACCCTTCGTCAGTTCGCCAAATCCTTGTTATGAAAGAATAACCAGTAAACACTCTTCGACTCCCAAACACGTAAATGGCATCCGTAGTAGTCGCCCCGGCAAAGTCGGACAAGTGATCGATAGTCAGGCGAAAAATTTCAGCAAAGTCTTCAGAAAAATACGGAAGAGAGTTCTCTATGCCGCGAGTTTCGCGCGCGACTCACGAGATAGAATTGACAGACGAAGACAGGAAGGAAAACGAAGGTGCTTACCGCGGAAAGGCGCGCAGTGGCCAGTCGCGAGACGCGTACCAAACCCAACTGAAGAGCGACGATACTGTCCCCGTGACCGCACCCCCGCCCCCGATTAAAACCACCCGCGCACGCGTTTCACCCCGAAACTACAGAGTATAGTTCTGCGTCTTCGGAGCACCACCACCCCATGTCGTCCTGGCGTACGGTACTGAGTGTCTTACGTGGATCGCGATTGATCCTGTATATCGTGAAAGACACCACGAACTTATGATTGCCCAGTGAGACGTGGGATTCTCAAGAGAAATAACTAATGCGCGGAATACAAATACCCGACGAAATAATATGAACCTATGTTATTTCGCCGTATGTATAATGTTATGATTTGTTAAATGAGACAGTGAAATATATATAACAATTATCTAGTTTGTTTTTCCATAAAGCAGTCCTTAAACAATTTGTTGATATATATAGTATGTCTCAAAAGCAACAGTCAGATTTCGAAAATAAAACATTATCGATAAAAATGTTTGACATAAAAATTGTATGCTCTGAAAGGGGATAAATAATATTAAAATTAATTTTAAAAAAATTTTTTAAGGTCGTATGAAGTTTATCGCCATTTTTGTAAATAGAATTTATAATTTTTTTTACATAATATGATTTCTCTATGTATTTTGCATAAAAAAATTTTAAGGCAGTTTTATCAAACGATCATATTAAAAGATTCATATTATGTAAAAGAATAAATATAATTCTGTTTTAAAACATGATGAATCTTTATAATTTTAGAAAACAGATATCTTCAAATATATTATATTAATTTTATCAGTATTTGTCTCTCTTCAGATTATGCGATTTTTGTCTAAAACCGTTTTCTCGATAATGCTTTATTTTCGAGATATTTGACCGATCCGGAATTTTTTCCGGGACACGTAGAAGCGTACATGTAGAGAGTGAAAGAGTGACAGAGAGAAAGAGAGAGGCAGAGAGAGAGAGAGAGAGTGACAGAGCGTTTATTAACATTCTAGCGCAAGCTCTTTAAGAAGAGACAAAAATGATACAAGAAAAATACAGAGAAAAGAGGCGACATATAAAAGTCTACGAAAATAATAAAAATCAACAAAAGTAATTAAATGAAAGGAAAAAAATATAAAAGTAGAAGATATAAAAGTAAAATTAAAGAAAACAAAATGAGACGTGCGCAAGATCACTGAGCGACAGTTAAATCTGGATAGATTAATTTACAAAATAATTAGGAAAGAGAAAAAAATAACATTAGACAAAATAATTAAAAAAGAAAGATGTAGAAATATCGGTAGACAAGAGTGACAATAAAATAAAATTTTTCGTAATAAGATTAATTATTACGAAGAAAATTATCACACATGAACTGAATTGAGAGGCGATGAGCTAGTATAGGTATTGCATTCTGTTGCAGACGACAGAGGAGTTCACGTCTAAATGAATCTAAGGATTGAAACTTCCTGATGTCTATAGGGAGTGAGTTCCAGAAGGAGGTGCAGTACAAAGGAAAGTTTATTGAAGGTAGGAAGGGTTAGTAAGGTCAAGCAAAGAGGCATGTGTGGCATCGTCTCAGTTGAGAAAACGAAGGCTGCTGACAAGATATAAATTCCCGAATGGAAGAATGAGAAGAGTAGGCAGCAAGTATTCTTCTGTCATCCGAAGTAAGCCAATCCAGTTTGCAATAAAAATGAGAAACGTGTTCGTCGCGACGCAGATTGAAGATGAAACGCTCGCAGGCGTTCATCAGACGCTTTAACTTGAGCTTCATTTGCTCGGTAAAATCGGTGAAGATAGGAGCGCAGTAATCGAAGAGAAGAAATATCGGGGAGGACATTGAATGAACGAGTGAACGAGTGAATGAGTGAGAAAGAGAGAGAGGAAGAAAGAGGGAAATATGAATTATCTCAAATATTTCACTCATCTAAAAAAGCAGAAAAATTCGTAGAGATATTTTATATGAATTTAAACTGTTTTATGTTTTCCGACGTGTATGCTTTCTCTTAATATTATTGAAAAGAACATCTAAAATTCTAAAGTATACTAAACAAATATATGCAAGGAAACCAATATATGTAAAATTTTATTTTCATCCTTCTTCATTAATAATTTAAACCAATATTTCTGTTTAATAATTATGTGTGTTTGATGGACTTTACTATAATTATGATTTAATCTTAAAAGAAAATTGTTTCTTTTATATTTTAACAAACTTCTATGTTAAAATAAAAAAACAAAATAAATAATTTATTTTGTTTATTGTTAAATTGTGTAATTAAAAACAATTCTTAATAACTCTTAATATTTCATACTAACTGATTAAACATCACGTATTGATTATATTTTAATTCTACAAGAACAAAATTTTTACAAGTTTTTTAAACTAAAATAGTTAAAAGAGAAATATTGAACTTTAAGAAAATTAAATATTTATAAAATATTTTAAAATATTTAATTTTTGTTGTTGTTTAAAATATTGTTTCTCACATGTTCCATACAACCTATATTTTATTTAATATTCTTTTAATACTTTAAATAAGTAGAATATGTAACATTAATGACATGTATAAACATCGCAAAATCATATCTTGTTAAATTTAAATAATTGAATATATATTACATTGTATAAGTTAATGCTTTCTTAATTAGCTGTTTGTATTCAGTAATTTAAATTAATCATGTTACATGACGTTTAGTAATGATTTCGGTACGTTATATATTACCGATAATTAATTTCTATAATAATATTGTTGATGATAGTGTAAATTTCGATAAACTTCGATATTCGCTTCAACTATTTGCGTCACAATAACTTCTGTACGTGAGTTCGTACTTATGTTTCTCAAGGGAGGCTGTATAACGCGTTAACGCGTTAACTCATAGTTAGAATATATATCCTTGAGGATTACTACGCTAGACAATGTCTACTGCCATGCAGCGAAGGAACAGTCAGAAATTCGAGAGGCAAGCATCGCCGAAGAACATAGTATGTAAGACAATAATAATGCTAGCACAAGTAAGTTTTTCTCTAAAAACTTTAGCTCTAAAATCAAAGTCCACTTTCTTTATTTGACTTGCAAATTTTTTTTACTACTGCAATGTAGCTATAAAGGTATTATAAATTTTTTTAACAATGCTTTAATGATTATAGAGAGATCAAAAAAAAAAAATTCTAATAAATAAATAGAAAACATTTATGTGTTAATTTTGTTAAATAAAAAGTTTCTAGTTTTATACATCAATAGAGATAATTCGCTAAATATTCCGCAACGGTAAACAAGTTATTGTAATAAAAATTCTACTAGGTATCTGCCTGAAGCATTGTTCGAAACTACGTCGAGGGATAATGGTTTATATAATAGCATCATTTATATGCCTCGACAGGGTAGTGGCGTTCTCGTGAACAGAAAATTACAGTGCCTATCTGCAAGGTTGTCTGGAAGGAGAAGCAGAATGAAAAAGACCGGCATCGATCTATACAGGCTGGATAACTACGTTGCTCTGAGTATGCTCATAATGTGAAGAACCACAAAAAACCACGAACGTGTCTAAAGGATTTATCCCCTTTATTCACAGAATCTTAAAAAAGAACGCAGGAAAAAGACGCCGATAAAGATGTACCATCGCTTCCTTCAGAAGCTTTTGTTTTTGACATCCTAACGTGCCCGTCATTTCCACGATAGTCGGGAAAATACAATTTCTACGAAAGGCTTTCGGTAATACAATCTATTTGTCGATGCATTTGGAATATCGAAACCGTGTTTGATTTTGAAGCCGATTAGAAAGTACGTAGAGACAAAAAAAAGGAACGTAAAGCCATTTGCTTACATATTGAATGCTGAGAATACGAAATCAGGACGGAGTTGCGAATTACTTTGTAAAAATGTGCAAAATAGCATTTTTAGCAAAATAGTTTATATTTGATCTATTAATGAAACTATGTGTGCATGCGTCTTATTCAAAATTTATTACTTATAAGCTATTTTAATTTATTACCATGATAATACCGAACATTAATTTATTTGTGTAAAACTAAATGTAAACCCAAATTTTAGCGTATATACAGATGTATATACAGGGTGTTTAGAAATAGTTGGCCGAACTTTAAGAGCATATTCCACTCATTGTAAGAATGAAAAAAAGTTATATAAACATGGGTTTGAAAATGCTTCCTTTCCAAGTTATAAACATTTTTTTATTGACTTTACAAAAATTGTTGGAAATGATTTCCTTCCGAAATTTTCTTTTTGGATCAATTTTTTTCACCTACACTTAATAATAACAACTACAGACAATTTTTGGAAACGCAACTCCCTATATTATTAGAAGACATTCCACTACAGATACGCAATCAAATTTGGTTTATGTATGATGAAGCTCTAGCACATTTCAAACGCATTGCTCGAGAGTTCCTGAAAAATAATTACATCAATACATGAATTGGTAAAGGAGGACCCATTGCTTGGCTTGCACGTTTTCTCGATTTAAACCCTTTGAATTTTTACTTATGGGGGCATTTTAAAACTCTCATGTATGATACTTTTGTTGCTACTGTAGAAGTACTTTAAAATTGTATTATTGCTGTGTGAAAAAATACAAAATACTCCGAGAATTTTTGAACGTTTTCGACAATCCATGCAACGTCAATGCAAAGCATGCATTGATGCAAAAGGAAATTATTTCCAGCAATTTCTGTAAAATCAAAAAATGTTTATAACTTGGAAAGGAAACATTTTCAAACCCATGTTTATATGACTTTTTTTTATTCTTACAATGAGTGGAATATGCTTTTAAAGTTTGGCCAACTATTTCTGAAACATTCTGTATAACAAATTCAATATATATATAATATACTTTTTTTAATATTAAATAATTTTAATATAATCGACATCTTACTATAATCGAAGTGTATTAACATGTAAATTAAGAACGTGTCTATGCCGATCAATATATTGAACGGTACTGATTTCTTAATTTACGATGAAATTTATTGGCATCATAAATTCTTTATTATATTTCATTAATAAATTGCATTAGTCTAAACATTGACATAGGCTCGTGTTTTCGATTAATAATCGCATAATCCAAATTGCTGTGGTATAATTAGCTGTGGATATGCTCACGGTGAACTTTCTAATCGTCAGGAAACTATATCGAATTATAGTTCTAGTTAAACGCGTGTTATCCTGTACCAGAAGCAGCTTAGCTTCAACGGTGCTAAGGTATAATATAAGCCAGCCGTCGCGGCTGGAAGACGCCATAACCCTTTCCTGATGAAATTCCGGAACTAATCTTTGAGTGTACGATTTTAACTAAGTTCCGCATCATAAGGGACACAAGGTTCCCATGCAACAGCGTAAAACCGTAATGTCAACTTAGGATATATTATAGTGTAGTCGTCTAGGAGGAATTCCAGTTTCCCTGTTAATCACCGAAGCTAATTAGCAAAATACCAATGATTCCAGCCAGTTTCTAGTTGTGAATAATCGCATGTGATATGACAATTATGCGCCTTGGCTTCAATTATTTCTCAATTTACCTTATTCAATCTCAGCTTACTCTTTTATGCAAGTATTAATTAAGCAGAATAATTATAAGTAACAGCAAAAATATAATTTCGTAATCTGATATATAATCGATCGTATCGTCGCAAAAAAATGTTATTGAAAAACATTATCTGAGATAATGTTTTGCTAAGCAATCGAATATGGGCGTTATAAGAAAAATATTTCTTTATTAAAAACAATGCCAAATTACAATAAATATCAAATTAATTTTTCATTAAGTTTATTAAATTGTCACACATGCTTAAATACTTTGTAAGAGACATTCATAAAGCTAAGATAAATTAAGGTACATACATCCTAAAACTTTACCACTCAAGTTAACGTACACTTCAACCCCTATACACCACTGATAAATGATTTTAAGATATTTTCAGGGATTCCAGAGAACGTATAAATACAGCTCGATATACATCAGTCTACCTAAACACAAAGTCTAAAATAGCTAAAGGGCAACATACCGCTGTTTACCCTACATCAATCTCGATTCGTACATTGGAGGCTTCACACATTATTACTTTTGTATCGATTGATTTAAGTTCGTATATATTGTTTGAAATTTATACAAATTGCCTGCACGATATCTATACATTTATTCACTGACAGAAACAATCAACTTGTTAAATCTATTCTATCGTCTCAATGAAAACCACTACTATCAACATCACCACCGCTATCTGTAATCGCTTGTTCATACGAATGAAAAACCGTCAGTGGCATGAAAAGATACAAAATGTTACAGAATTTGGAATCGCAGATGGTGATGACACTCGAGAATGTTAGACGCGCAAATTAATTAAGAAAATTCCGTTGAGACAATGCGTTGAAATCACGAGCGCTAAGCTTTAATTTGATACTCTCTCTTTATATTCATAATTGCATTAACTTTATAAATGCATATCCAATATATACTATATTAAAAAAAACATGTAATTATTTGACAAAAATAGATAAGTCATTAAAAGTCACTAAATATCTTTTTTTTCTTTGAATAATATATAATATTCGCATATTTCCGTAATTTTCAATATTAAATATTTTTAACGCATTGAATTAAATTTTTATTCAATAGAATTTTGCATTGAAGAATATAATATTACAAAATGTTCAATGAACCTATCATGTATTATATCCATGAATATGTTATTGAATTATTAATTTTAAACCATAGCATTAATAAACTCGTCAACATATACTCGTAT
Organism: Solenopsis invicta; assembly: GCF_016802725.1. Lineage (NCBI taxonomy): Eukaryota > Metazoa > Arthropoda > Insecta > Hymenoptera > Formicidae > Solenopsis > Solenopsis invicta. The sequence continues at coordinate 7,659,020 of NC_052674.1, read as the reverse complement.
TATCGAAAAAATCAATTTTCCTACGTTACTTCAAGTTTCATTGAAAAAAAGAAACAAAGAGAAACATTCTATTACTATATAAAAATCGGGCGGTCTTTTAGATAATATCAGAAACATTCGAAGGAAGGTTACGATGTTTGTCAGGAATCGTAAACCTTCGACCTACAGTAGTCAACTTTGCAAAAACATGATCCCTCATCGGCATTGGCGTTCGCGTTGGGATGTACGAGAGAAAATATGCGTCGCAAAACGCCTCTTCGACACTGAACTCGTCTCGACGAAAGGGCGATGCTTTTTACTCAATGATACGTCGACTTTTGGAACTGCAACAGGTACATGTTTTCGAGGAACCGCAAGGCTTTGACCTTCTACTGGCGACAAAAGTTCTCGAGAAAATTTACTCATCAATTAATGGAGACGGCGCTGCCTTCTTATGAATTCGTTCACGCGATTTCATTCGAAGCGAATCTCGTTGAAAGATTCATGCGACTCGTATTATCGATTGGGATTGGATGCAAATACAGTCAGGTGGTGACAAAACGCCGGTCTTTTGCTCTTTTTTCAGGAATTCATTTACATGTAATTTCGATAGAGAAAGCTGCAATATTAAGCTTTTAAAATCACGCTACTACGTGCATAAATGAGAGGGCTTCAGTACTACTTTAGTATACTTCAATCATTGCAAAAGATATTTTGCCATAACATTTGTTTGTTAGAAAACATTGGACTACTGTAAGTTCTCTTTCAACAATCATCGACTGCAGTTGCAAATAAATAATATATAATATTGGCTTACAATAAATTTGTGTTTAGAAAATCGATGGGGTTAGCTACATTTAAAATACAAGTTACTAGGTAGATATTAATAAAAGTTCTGTGGCAATTATATACGCTGTAACTTTTTAATTGTTGTTAAATTTTTATTTGATAGTATTAAAAATAAGATATGCGTTAGAATTAATATTTTTCTCATTCTCTTTTTTTTCATACTTAAAAAGTATTTACAAATTTTTAGTTTTTTTTCACATTTATACCAAAATAATTCGTTATTATATATAAATAACAAAATTGCATATGATATATAGTGTTGATATCAGAAATATGGAAGAAATTTATGATGCAATTGACCTGACGCAAAACTTGGAAAACACCTCAGATAGCTGCTCAGTAACTTTCCTAATCGAAACACGTATACGTTTAAGTGCAATCAGCATCGCGTAAAATCTACTTGAAGATATTACAAATGCACGATGTATCTTCGAAGTTTTGCTCGTCCAATTTCGTATAAAGTTTTGCCCACTAGTTTCCTATTTTTCTTATTCAAAATAGGTATACTATCAAGGTTCTTTTATCTTGTGCTCGCTGCATTCGCGGTCACGACATTGGAATGTTAAAATAAAACTTCGATTCATCGCAACGTTTGACGCAGAATAAAAGAGCGACAGGAACTGACTGTGCAATCCCAGTTAATATCGTTGAAGTCATATTTTCGCTGAATTAAACCGATTTCTTTATATTTCCCGTTTTACCTATTTGACTTTTGGTATTCAGAAACGTGACAGGAATTTTTTTTCATTTAGCACTCACATTTTACTGTTAAGATATTACGTTGCAAAAATTATGTTGCAGAAATTCATAAAATATATGTTCTCAAATTTTTTGCTAGTTCCTTCCGCTTCCTTGACTTTATTTTATTCACTTAACTCATTCCTTTCAAAATGAATTTCGCATAACGGATCGCATAATAACGGATATCTATAGTACTGCTGCATTTATAAAGATCGCTCGATTATTCTCAGCTTTTTTACTTGAAGCATGCGCATGTAAAAAGATCGGATTTATACGACCAAGTATAAATGCATAAATAATAGTCTACAATGTACGACTCTTATTAGCAGCGTACCATATTTTTTCATCTATTCATAATTTATAAGCGTATTATAGACAAAAATATCTCCGTAAAATACGTGTAACATTTAATAAATGTGTAACGTTAACCAAAATCAAAAGCATTTAAAAGTTAATAGTCATTTACAGTATAGTGCATTAATTCGCGTATTTCCTCACGAATAAAATGCTAGTACACAGTAGTTCACAGTAGTGTCACTAGAGCAACAATATCACTATTACAGTAGTGTTACTAATAGTGCTACTAGTAATGTTCAACAGAGTGGCACAGCCACGCAAATTAATTCACTGCACTGTACACTATCTATTACAATTATTTTTGCTTTTATGTGTTTTTAGTTAAAATATATCAAAAAATACGTTTCGTGTGATAAATCATAGGTAATTGATGAAGAAAAACGTTTCGTTTTACGCAGGAATTTAAATAAAAATTTACGTTGTAAAGTTTTAAAATTCACATAAAACTTTTAAAGACCTAAAAAGAGTGTGGAAAGAACATTCGCCAATCGCCGTGTTACTTGGAAAAATGTTACTCCAATTAAATTCGCTAGCAATAAAATAACTTCCTGTCACATAACTATTAATTTCTTTAAATCATTACGCCTGAAAATTATTCATAAATGTCATAAAAATGAAAATCGCGAAATAAAAATTTATACGGCAGTTTGGCGATTCCAGTGATTAAATATTTTAACAAAACTGAAAATACTGTTTTACGGTAGATTTGCCGAGATCGTATACGAAAAGTGAGTGACAAACGTAGGAAGATGGTCGAAAGTAATTTTATACTTACTTCAAGCGATATGTTTTTTACAGGTTCGCGTACGCGTGATGGGAATCGCGTGGGAAAGGGCGTGGTCCGTTCCATCTTTCTGTTTCAGAGCACGATCCTGCATTGCTTTCGAATGCAGACTATGAATAGCTTTCGGCAATCGATACGGAATTCATTGCAAATCACTACATAACAAATTGACGTGCTTGACATGCTTATTGTCAACACGTTTATTTATGTTGAATCGCTTTGCTAGTAAAGCTAAAATATCTACCAGCAAAATTATACTATTATCAATAATTATTAGATTTAGTTACTAGTACGAATCCGTTAACTTTGAATAATAAATTTTACGATATTATCGATTTATTTGTATTGGAAATTAGTTTTCTTCGGAAATAAAGTTACTATAACTTTCTCATTACATGAAATATAAAATATAAGAACACATTTTGGGAATAAAATTTTAAACTTAAAAAAAAGCATGTTTCTAAAGATAAATTTTGTTTATAATATTACAAAAAGATATGTAATATTTTTATTAAACTTTTTAAATTGTAATTACTATTCAAAAAAATGAATAAATAACGTATTTTTCAATTTATATTGTTTCTCGATCGTTCTTTTGATATATTAATTTATATTTTTATTTAGGAAACATTATTCTACATAATTATAAAATATTATATAATAGTTTCATGGAGATTGAAGTAAAAAAGTAATCAAAATATATTTTTTTTATTATAAAATGTTATTTAAAAAATTAATTGCATAGTAGAAAAATTTATCGTATAGCAACGTTAGCAAATAAAAATAACATTATGTAATTCAAAGACAAGGTTACGATACAAGATAACGTTAAAAAGTTCGATTACCGCAAGGATAATTTTAATATACATTATTAAAATTCCAGAAAAACTCGCTTGTAATTATCCATAAAATTGTCGTGTGTGACCAACATAATATTAATTAATTTTCCAATTAACCCAGATTTACATATAGAAATATTTAATATGGAATTTTGCTAATTCCAGTAAAAATATTACAAGTTCAATATATTGAAAATACAAAATAGTGTGATAAACTGTGAGCACATAAGTGTATGTACGCGCGCGCGTTTGTGTATGTGTTGCGTGCGTGCGTAAATATGAGCGTGCATGCGTGCGTGCGTGCAGGAGTCCGTGAGTGCATGAGTGCGTAAATGTATGTGTGCGTGTGTGTATGCGCGAGCGCATCTGGTGTGTAAAATATAAATTTCTCTACAACTTTATATATGCGTAAAACTACATACATATGTATAAACATAAATTACGTTGTAAACTTGAAAATCAGCTTCAAAATTAATTTCAAGTGTAAATGTGTGTCAAAAGACTTTAAACCAGCATTTCTCATAAATAAATTTAAATTCCTATCTTAATAACTTTAATTTTATTTTTGCAAAGAAGAATATCCAATTATTTTGATAACATTGGAATTTATCAATAGCGTTTCTTCTTAACAAATGACGATAACGTCTCAGCTCTATTTATACTTTAATTTCAAATAGTGAATCTTAGTAGTGAAAGAGTGTATATTAATATGAATATAATCCTTAAAAAAATAAAAATAAATTTTAAAAAGCGATTTCATTACTAGATAGGATTGTAGAAAAGTGAAAGAAATGAAAGAAATGAGGAGAGTAGAGGAAAGCAGCATTTACGTCTCCATTCGCGAGATGTAACAGCACTTTTATTGCAAAATTGAGACATTCAAAAATAGAAAACAATAAATTAAATTTAAAAGCGAGAAGAAAAATTCTTTTCGTAAAAAATGGCGTATTTTTATGTCAAGAGTAGTAATGTCTACCCACACATAGAAATAGAAAAATGTAATTTAACAAAATATCAAAGAAATAATATGTGAGTGCGTGATGAAAGAAGATATTGAAGTTATATGATGTTACACTGAATACGCCTGATACGTGGTACGATGAAAATTACCGCGTACAATTTACGCGAGCGGAAGATCATAAAAATGAACAGGATGCGAAAAATACGTGGATGCGCATTCTCTCGCGCACGAATGCGCGAGAAAAATTGGAAGATGCATTGCACCTATGCATAAGCAGGCACAATAATAGAGGCAATAACGCTCTTTTAAAATATATCAGGCAAAGTAAAATTATTGACTTATACTTTTTAAAGTCTTTCGTGTGAAATATTATTTTTTTAATAATAATTTAAATTAAAAATGTTTTTCATTAATCTATTGTAATTATTAATTTATTAATTTCTTTATAAATTATCTTCAAAATGATAAATTGCAAAATTGTTGCTAATGCAACAATTTTGCAATTTAAATATAAACTTATTGTAAATGTAAGCAAAAGAAAAAAATAATGAAATTTATAGAATAAACATAGAGAAATGTTTGAATACATTATAGGCCTATTTTCACCCGTTACCGTTAGCGCTTTATGTCATGTTGCAACCGAATCGCGAGTGATAATCTACACGACTGGCATTCCGCTGGCGTGTATATTCACAGAATAACGAGTTTCAACAAACAAAATACTGGAAACATATGTTTCATACAAATAATACCTGCTGCGAATAAATTCTGTATCCCAATCTTTGAACTCGTCACTCAATACTAACATTTGTTTATATAGCTATCGTTATGAGTATGCAAAAGAAAAATATTTACGCACAATACAAATATTGCTGTTCTCTTGGCAGTAGAAAAGTCTATCTTTACAAAAAACATGAATTTATTACGAAAAAAAAACAAGAGATATGTATATGTATACGTGTGTGTCTACATGTGTAAACGATATCGTTCAATATTACCTAAATCATTGATATTTAAATTGAATATATTTTAATTATGTATATATACTTAAATTAAATCACTTAGATAATTACATTATTATTTTAATTAGAAAAAGACAATATTAAAATTTTTATTTCCAAATTCATTTATTTGAGTTATTTAAACCTAATTAAAATGTTTTTGCTATTTTTGTTTAGCTAATTTATTCTTTGAATAAAAACAGAATACCATAACTTTTGTAACACAATATATAATATTATACAAATTAAATATTAAATAATACATATATAAATTTTTGTGCAGTTTAAAATCTAAACTTAGAAATTTATTTTAAGAATCACTTTTGATTTGTATTTTATAAGCAATCTAGAAAATATTTACGTATATCTCTATGTTGTTTGCGTGTGAGTCAAATGAAATCGTCAAATCCGTTCGTTGGTTGCAATTAGCTCTATGAAAGGCCACTGGTATTAACGAAAACCACAAGAGCCGCAAGTCCACCATCGACACTTAAAATGTTACAATCCCGACTGAATAGTACACTCTAAAAGCAGAAGAGCATCACTCTGCGACTGTACGCGATTTACGAGGGAGCAAACGACCACGAACTCGCCGCATTTTCCAATCCAGCGGACGTCAAACTTTAATGAAGTTTGCCGAGCCTCCAGTCACGTACGATTTACAGAAGATGACACCACGCCACGATTTTGCGACTGTTCTCATAGTCGATCCTGATCGAGACATGTACCACGATGTTCTTCTACAGCGGCGGACGTGTTTATACGGCGACATAGGCGACGAACGTCGCCGCAAAGATATTGCCCAAGGGTGAAAAGCTTTTTACTTCGCGGGAACGTTTTTGCGATCCTTTCTAGCTTGTCTCCGCTAAAACGATCGGCGTTTGATACCATTTGCACAGCCTTGCGTTGCTGTCATTGAAAATTTTTCTTACTGTACATTATCGAGACGTTTCAAGATACCTTTCTAAATTTAGAAGCATCGTCTGACATTGCACTATGTGAAATGTTACATTGAAGTATTAGATTTTGTATTCCTGACTTTACAATATTTGACCTTTTGGGGACCTTTTAAAATCCCAAAATTTTTTAATTTATACTTTCTTGGAACCACATATGTATATGAACGTTTCGAGATCTTAGATTTATAGATAAATACATTCATATCTTAATTTATGAAAATTATTAGGTATTGAATAATAAAATTGTTTTTTTCTTGATGAAGTTTTAAAAAAGTCTTCATGTAAGCAAGTTGTGTGTACGTGTTTCTGTCTAATACACTAACTTCAATATTTAACATTTCAAAACAAGAATGTTTTTTTTTCTGTGCAGATATTAAAGCTTTAGATTTCAACAATTTATCAAATAATTTTTTTTACAAAATTAAATTATCAAATAATACAAATATTAAAATAAGATTAATGTGACAAAAATTTTCATATTATTGATAAATTAATAATTTATTATTGATTTTTATTTCATTTATTACTTTATAACTATTTTTTATTAATATTATCACATTTATTATTATTAATTATCATAATTGTACCATTGTTCATCAGTGTAATTTTATGTTTATTTTTTTCATTTTTATACATTTTTAAGTACTTTAATGTAATGTATTCTAGAAAGAAAGAAAAGTTATGTTTCTTTTCTTTTAACTAATTTTTGAGTATAAAGCCAAGTGTCATTCCTCTAATTAACAAATCGAGTTCTTTTCTAAATTAACAAACGAACATTCAATCGGTGATGAGAGAAATGAAACAAATTCTTGAAGGCAATTACTTGAGACTGAGACTAATAGTGAGCAATGGTTGGCTCTAATGACGGTTAATAACTACCACTTAAATTACGGCCGCATTAAACTGAGTAGATTGATTAAACCAATTTTAAATGTATACGAGAAAATTACGCTAAAAATTTCGTAATTGGATAGAATTACAAATAAGCCATGAATATTACACAGACTCAGGTTTCGCTACATTTCAGCTATAATCTACAGTTCTACAAAAAGAATTCTATTAATATTGTTGTTTCAAAATTATTTACGTATTATTCTCGCTCTATATTATTTACATATTATCTCAAAATAATTATTAAAAACCATTATATTTATCTCACAAGAATTATTGTATTGTAATAACTGTTGCAAATTGCTTCACATTACAATTGTACAATATTAGTCAAACAATCCTATAGTCACTGGATTTTCTTATTTTGAAAGGAAACATTGTGCTAGAATAGTAAATCACTGGAATGATAAAATATTCAAATAACGAATGCTCGGATAATGGAGGCCGTGATGTATCTTTCTCTGATGCTTCCGCCTACATCCAAAACGGATTCCAACGGTGTGAATGTCGAGGATGTGTTCTCAATGAATTATATAAAAGCCGTTTTTTGTTTCTTTAAAATATTAGCTGCTGTCAAGACATGTAACATGTCAGATCAAGAAACAAAAATCAGATCAGTTATGAAAATGTTGAAATCATATGTAACTGTAACGTTTGTACTTGTAAATTCGTACTTGCCAACATATGTAATCATGTGTCAATTGTATTTGAAACTGTCGCATCATACACAATGACAAGAAATGGTATTCGCAACTGTAATCACGAATGTTTATAAAAAATCATATTAATTGAATAGTCTGCATTGCCTTGATGAAAACGTTAGTAACGATAAAAAATAGATAATTCAACTGATGCGATTATTGCTGCAAATACAAATCGGTACAAAGTTAAATCTCGATCCATGTTTCATTATTGGAACTTTTATTGCAAGCATGCTACAATGGCGTTAAATAATAAATCGCAATTAATTGTTCCTCCGGCACTTTTCAGACTTTTGAATTTATGATAGTCTAGGGAAATTTGGCGCATTCTCTGTTTTTATGATATCAGGAATGAAAATTCATCAAACAGTTTTGTGATTTTGTTTCTTTTCTATTGTTTCAACAATTATTTATTTCATAATTATCATAATTTAATGTTTCTTAAGAATTCTTCAAAATTTTGATATACGTGTAAGTAAACTTATTTTCTTATATTTGTAATAATTAAAATTGTAAAACTGCTTCTTTTATTGCTATCAGATTTGTATGTCAATAAATAAACGTGGAATTAATTATTTTTATTACTTGTTTATTCTATATTCTGTTTTACTAAAGAAACTTTTTATTTGAACGTTATAGAAATTAATATACTTTTACTACTCTTTAAAATTATATTTTTGGATAGCACAATATAAAAACATTATAGAGGAATAATGAAATTTATATCTCGTTATATAAGTACAACACATTAAATAAATTATCCAATTCTTAAAAAATTTGGTAAATTCTAATAAGTAGTTTACAAGATTTTCTACTTTGTTTTGATCAATTGATTAAATATTCTATTTCAAAGATTTATTTTTGTACAAAAATTCTAGTTAACCTGCTATTTATGGATAATTCTCAATAGTTTGTGTAGAAATAATAGACTAAAAAAGTAAAACAAAACTTACAGAACTAGATTCTGAATCAAAAGAAGCAAATAAGCCGTTATCAAATAGTGATTTCTCAAGTCGCTAGTTTACATACGTTCACAATTACGCCACTGTTCATGGATTTATTCACAAAACTTTTAATCAGATTCAACTCACGTCTAAGCGAAGGAAAATGGAAATTGCGCTCATTAATTAACTACAGTCACAAGATAAGTGAAAACAAATATTTAAACTAGGGGACAACGGGTGCGCGATGATGAAAGAGAAGAAACGTATTCGGTGCGAATAATAAATAGCTACTTGGAATTCCTACCATCCAAATTTGCAGATGAGCGAAGGCGATGTAAATGACAACTGTTACATATAACCTAGTTGTTTAAAATAAATGTCTTTAGGCGGTATAACTCTGAAAGTTGTGTTAACCCTCATTCAACAAGCATGTTATTTTTCAGAACCACGAATGGATCTCATTATTCTTTTCTTGGAAAAGCTTACGTTATATAAGAATATTAAATATATCACGCATTTAAATGTGACAAAGAACTTAAATCATATTCAAATTTTCTTATTTCTTTGTCCATGTTTATATCAGGAAAATTTAATATCCTACTATTCTTTATTATAACGGCGACAAAGAGTAAAAACCCGAAAATTTTTGATCGATTATTTGTTAAAGAATAGTAAACTAAAACTAGAGCATGAATAAAATATTCCCAGTCATGTGAGAGATATTTTGTTTATTTAAAAATTATTTAAAAATTATTTTAAATTATTATATTTTAATCTTTCTTAACAAAATTATTATTAAAATTGTATTTTTAATACACTTGTTATGTACAGGTACTACCATGAATTTCGTAGATCATGTACTTATCCTATTGATCTCTGCTTTATCCCTTGGCTCGTGTAAAACGGAGCATCATTGTGGATTTTGTTGACCACTTGCCAACGTACAATGAACCGATTATAGTAAGCGTTGTATTTGGTATCCAGTTTGTTATTCCAATAAGTACTTAGTGGGATTAAAGCATCTAATCGCTTCAGTTCACCTGCTTGTTTGTAATCTCCCTTGTATTAGCACAATGTTCCGATAATCTCAAGATTTAGTTAATCCATAACCTTATTTAAAATAAAACTATTAATAGAATATGCTATTTCGTCTCATCATCGTTGTACTAATAATTATCACTAAATTCTAAAAACTATAAATTAGTATTTATTATGTATTGAACTCTCTGAATTCTTTGAAGTGGATTTTTACACTCTAAAAGTGTAAAAATCTTGCCAGTCTTGATAAAAAGTGGTTGGATTTTTACACTTTTAGAGTGGAATTCCACTCTTTTAGATGAAATTCCACTTCAAAGAATTTAGAGAGTACGTATAAATATAAAATTTTTGTTTTCTTTATTATATGTATTAAATATTTTGTTTCGTATAAATTTAGAAGTATATATCTGTGTATAATAGTTTATAACAGTTTGCAATAAAAAAAGTTTATTCTTTAGTATAACGTCAAGAAAGAATATAAAATTTTTAGTAAACTATTATGCACATTCGGTTCCTTTAATTTTATTATTCATAGTTTCAATATCGATAATCGCAATATGCGCAACACAAAATTGTCCGCTTAAAATACTTCCTAACGAGTTATACGCTACGTCGTTTTATTTTTTTCCTATCATTTGGTTTCTATATCAGATCCTTTTTTTTCTCTCGTGGTAAAATTCAATACATCACGAGAGATTGCGAGAATAGTCACCAACAAATCGGTACGAAAAGTTCTCGACTGACATTTCCAGAAACGTAGAAACGTTTGAAACGAGAGAACCAATCAACGTAATCGACGGCGGAACAGTTAAATTGGAATTCCAGCATACTTTTCTATTAGTTCTCGCGTGAGTCCTTCGAGTTTTAAGTGGCATGGGAAATATTGCCTGGAATTTCGTCATTGTCATCCAATGGCAGAACGAAAGTGCCAACAAACGTATTCCAATAACGCTTTATGCTTCTCTGAGGGATTCAACTCAAGAGATTTGCCGTGGACGTCGTTGCTCGGTAATTCAAAGTCTTGCAAGCTTTGCTCACATTACTTGTCATAACAAAGTGAGACACTTTTCGTGTTCGCCTGTGCATCTTCCCTCTCAATTAATCGTTCATTTCTACGATTGACGCTTTTGCGAATAAGAACCAAAACTGTATTGAAGATTCAAACGTGACGTGCCATCTTATCTCGGAACATAAATATTCTTAATACCGCGCGCAATATTTTATTTAACCGTGACGTGCAAATTATTTCGTTGGAGTGCTCTCAAGTATTTCAAAAGGGGGAAAAGATACGTTGCCAGCGATATACACGCGCGGATTCTCATCGTAACATCCGTGGAAAAAGGTGAGAACGCTGCCGGAAATGATCTCTTTCACGAGGCGCTAATGACTCTACCGCTCTCATCCTTTAGCGTCACGACGGCGGTAATGCGCGCGAGAGACGCCGACACTTCGTGGCCACAGCGTTGTTCGCGTTATGAAAGCCGGCGAGGTACCGTATTTATTAAACATATACGAAGAATAGGTATATGAGAACGTGCAGTATACACGTGAGACATGCCGTATTTTGACGCAGCAATTTTGCCGTAACATTGATATTCCGTTGCTCTATTTCTTTTTATTAAAGTTTTGATGCTACTTTTATCGTTTGCATTATTACATTTTTTTGATCCCATTAACTTGTACTAAAATAATTCAAGTTCAAACTGTAAATGTAACAAGGTAATATTATGAAAAACAAAGTAATATTATATGAAACAATTAAACAATAACTGTAACCAATTAAAATAATTTTCATTATACACATATGCATATTTAAAAAATAATTTAAATACTCTCTGTAACACTATTTATAAATTATGAAACATAATTTATATTCATGGCAATATAATAAAAATTCTGACCATTCAGTTAATTTACAAAAAAAAAGAAAAACATAATATTTCTGTTAAAACATAATATTTGTAATGTATTTCTAAACTTTATCTGCGTTAAATATTCCTAAATAACAAAAATTATCGTAAATAATTTGTTATAAATGTACTTTTTGTAATATCCCGTGTAATGCGAAAATCTAATGTAAAATGTTATCACGATTGCACCAAAGATAATGCAATAACGCTGTTGCATTTTAAACGTTCAATTAAAAACAAAATCTTATTTTAGAAAGCAAAATAAGAATGAACAAATTGACACAACTTTCATATATTAGTTAACACAAATTTATTTCTTGCAAACAAACGTTACCGATTTCACAGAAAATGTTTTTATAACACCTAATAAATGCAAAAGTGGGAAAATTTACAATTCTATCATCACAAAATATAAAAATATAAAAATAATATTAAAAAATATTTATATCTCTGATATATTTTTATGTTTTGTAATGCATTTTGTACTATAATAAAAAATACAAAATAGAACTTAATAGACTTTGATATTTCGCAAAATAGAATATAACAGAATATTTTGACTGAGATAGACGAACGGGAAAAATTTTTTTCTAAAATAGAATATCCTGATTTTTCAACAGCAAACACTTACGGTGACAGCGACGTAATTAAAGTAATTATTAGCGAGACAGACCAAAGCACCGTCACCACCAATTCCTAGTACGGAATTGCGTGGCAATTTCCTTCGTGAACTAAAAGGTAAAGTTCGAGTCCGTCTAAAGGAAGCCTTTCCAAGACGAATTTCAGAGATGCCGCGAAAGTGGAGCTTAATCATGTTGAGCCGAGAAGTCGAGCTACGAGAGCAAACATCTATTTCGTGTCCTGATTCACTCTGAACGATATCTTGAACGACTCAGAGGGCATCTCGTATGCATGCCCTTTGCTAGCAAATCACCTCTTCATCGCTTATACGTTGCTATGTGTTAATATATTATTAACCGCATTTATGTCATAATTTTATCATCACAGTAAAAATGTATGAAATATATTAGCGTACTGTAAGAGACGCATAAATTACTTTACTTTAAAAGCAAAAATGTAAATTTAAATAATATAATTAAAACCATTAATTTAAATAAGTGAAATTACTTAATTAACTCTCCCTATTCAAACTATTAATAGAATAATATTTAGAGCTGTTAAGGTTAATTAATTTAAGAAATTAAAAATATTTAATAAAACATGTTGAAATTGACAAACGTTCTCGTTTAACTGATGTAACTGTTTTAATTGGTTAAACATTTTTTTGTCCATATGTTATACTACAAATAGTTCTACAATTTATTTAGTCAATATTTTTATATTAACTAAATATTTTTGTATTGATATGACAAACATCAATATTATAGTAGCTTCAGTTTAATATAACGTAAAATAAACGCGTTAAAAAAAAAATTACAATGATAAGTCTCGTCTCCATGAAGCATTTTCGGTATTTCATCTTCACTTTCTATAATTTAGTAAATATAAATATATTACTTGCAATTAAATTTATTCAAATATTTATTTTAACTCTTTTTTATATTTGTTGGTAAATCTATATTTAAATATTTTTTGTTAAATCTCCCAAATTCCTCAAAAATATTTCACAAGCAGAGAATTAATTGCAAACTGCTGACAAGTCTAGCCTACGTAAGTTGATCCCCAATTCCAACTTTCACCGTTCAGAAAAGAAAAGACTCAAATTTCTCGGAACTATGAAATGCGAAAAATGTGGCGTCAGCGCTCCAACCCATGTTTTTTACCACGAAAATCACCGTTTTAAAGCGATGTGACCAGAGACGCTGGAATGTCGTTCAAAAAGCATATAAAAATAAAAATAAAAATAATCATAAAACTTTTAAACCGTCATACTTGTGAACATATATTTTGTAAAAAAACTTAATTTAACTTAATTTGATTAAAATAATAAAAAAATTTGAATTAATAAAACTTTTATTTATAAACTAAATTTTTCTTTTGTAATTACGATTAGTTTTAGTTATTTCATCATATTTCGAATGCTCCCATAGATATGAGATTATTCCCTTATATTTTTGTCATTTTTTTGAATTATGACCAACAATCTTCACAGTTTTTTATACAAATTATCGACATTGTGTAATGTTTGATTCGATAATGCGTTACTTTAGAGTTTTGATCAAGTGAAAAGAGCTCTTGAGCTTGAAAGGAAACAAGTTTAAGGTCGTCGAAACAAGTTTAAGGAAATGATCAACGAGAGGAGTCATTGGAAGAATGCTTTTTTTGACAAAAAATGATTATTTATCAAAGGTTATGAAATATATGCCCTTACTTGCTATTGACGCTTTTTTTGAAAAAATGGGCTTCAATGAAATGAGATATAGAAAACACTTTTAGCTAATTATTTGTTATTATGCTCATAAAGTAAAATTTAACAAATAATCTTTTTGTCTTTCTCTTTCTCTCATTTATTCATTTAGCAAACTATTATTAATTTGTAATAATAAAACAAAATAATAAGTTATAATAAACATTATATATATATATATATATATATATATAAAATTCCGTTAAAAATAAGTTATTAATTTTTTAAAATATTAATTTTAAAATAAAAAATGTAACAATTAAATTACAGACATTATTATGTATTACCAATTATTTCTGTAATTATTAATGTTACATTAAAATGCACAAATAAATATTTACGTATTTAATTACGATCAATTACTTCGAGTTGAAATTTTAAAACAATTGCAGCATTAAATATTTTCAATTTTTCATTGTGTTTTAAATTTTGATTTTACAATATAATGCAAAATGAAATATGTTAATTCTGTTTATTATATTGCTTAAAATATCATTTTATCGCGCAATACAATACAAAACATAAAAAGAAATGCATTATTATCGCATTTCCGTCGTTCGCGTTTTCGACAATGCGGCAAAACACCGTGACGTTTGCACGATTTTTCACTATGGTTCTGCGCGTTTTACTACAGAGGAGAAAGATTAATTATCGCCAGCTCTAGCGATGGCAACGTGCATTTTCAACATGTCGAAGGATGAGTCCACATACGCCAAGTAAGCAAAGCACACCGGCTGTTCCCGGTGTGATTTCCATTAATCTCGATTACTCGGTAGATCAAGCATGCATTTCCTGTCGTATACGAGTAAGAAGGAAAAAGAGAGGGAAAAGATAGGATAGGGAACGTAGGATGTACCGAACAAACGGATATTCGACTCTCCATGGGGATCCTAGGGAAATCCAATTGTGGTCAGCAGAATCGGTCGGAAATGTATCGAATGTACGATCGAAATATCGAACGGCGGGTATATCTCGGTTTCCCTTCCGCGATTGTGTTCAGTTTTTGCTATTCCATCGTATTCCGAGCGCCCATCGATGTAAAGTCACCCTCGTGTGTTTAGTCGTACTTTTTTGCGTTTATTTATAACCAGTAATCTTTTTCAAAAAAGAATATGTAACAAAACTAAGAAAAAATCGTTTATTGTTTGATAATCCTATCTTGCTCTAATGCAAAGTTAACATGTTGGATATTGGATTCCGTAAGTATTATAGTATATGTGATGCTTCATTTTAATCAATACAGCTAATTTCCTCGAAAAAGTTATTAACAATACAAAAATATGTTTCAGATAAAAGTTATTTTAGATAAAGTCAAAAAAAGAATATTTTATAGCATAAACAAAATATAAATTAATGTTTTTTTTCCAAAAACAATATTTTAATACTTTTGTATGTATTATAAAATGATCAAAGGAACTATATTGTGTAAAACAAATATAATTTATAAATAAAAATAGTGGTGGCATTCATATTTTTTAGTGTCTCTACCTAGAAAAAAAAACAACATGACTAAAATACGATCCCCTCGAAATCGTTCACTTTTAACTAAAATTTTTTTTGTGTCATCAATAATTTTAAAAAAATTAATTGAATTGATTAAAATTGGACACTATGTACATGTAATATATATATTCTTCGCATATTTAAATCGATTGAATTAATTATTGTGTACAAAATTTAAAATAAAAATAAAATATGCATTTCAGAATAAAATTGAAATATTGCATCTTAATAGAGACAAAAAATTCAGAACACGTTAAAAATGTAGAATTCTTACTGGATCCTTTCTATATTCTGCATTAGCGCAATGAATTCTAACGTAAATCTTTAATATTAAAAAATAATTATACATTGCATTATGCAATGTTCAACTTCTAGTAAGAAAATACAATTCCTTGCAACGTATTCTAGAGTGCCCTGTCAATTCCTTCTTCTATCGTAATCAATCTTAAAAGAAATGGGTGGAAAATTTCGTGATCCATTACATTACGAGCCAAGAAGCTCGTACAGCTCAAAAGATTTTTTTCTCGATTGCACTACTTCACGTTCTACTTCACACTTTCAATTTCGATTCACGTCTCGTGACTAGCGAGAATTTCTATCTCTTAAAAAGTATTTCTACACCGGTTTCCATTGATAATTCGTTTTATTTTCATCTGTCACGTCTATTATTTTCTTCGTTCACCTCAACCCGTGAAAACATATTTCGAGAGTCTGAATTTATTCGATTCCGCTACAACTTTATGTCAATTAACACAATGAACAGTCGACCTAGCTTTCTATAAGCTTTATTCTGACTCAGTATTTGTCGAAAGTTTCGATCTGAAAGATTTGATCCCCGCCGCTAGCAAATTCTGGCTACTTTGTAACGTAATTATAACTGGAAACATATGAACATCACGTAATGAAAGTAGTTTGGTGCATGGTGAAGTTAAAGGACAAATACGTGTGTACAGTCGTGAACTAAAAGGTTGCAACATATTTTCTTCAATGGTTTTTAAAATGTAGATTTGCTCATCAAACGGCGAACATAATTGGTTCTTACCTGTGGATCCAACCAATTACGTTCGCCGATCAATGAGCAAGTCTACATTCCAAAAACCATCGAAGAAAATGTGTTGCAACCTTTTAGCTCACGACTGTACATACAAACAAGTAACTATGTAAAAAAAAAAGTTACGCAAATCTATGGCATTCTATAATTAATTTATCTATTTTCGTTTCTTATGCTACGATTAAACAGCTTACTGTAATTGTATGTTTTCCCGTATGATGCTTTTTTTCATTTCAAAGCTCTCCAAATAGATTATGATAAATAATTTTATTCTCGAACTAAATATATATTCGATGATTTTTTATTTTAATTTTTTTCAAGATTAACTTCTTTGTATATCAAAAGAATATGCAAATGTACTATAACACATTTTGTACAAGAAATTGAAATCTTTTATTTACATTATAAAATATTTTTAAGCGACGGGTAACTATGTTTCTCTTGTGTTAGCATGTAATATAGCATCGCTCTTCTCGTACGCATATTTTTCAAATATATTTTATGTAAACAAGAGAATTTGTCTGCGTGTCGCGTACTAGTGGAAAACCTTTGATGTAACAATGGTGAAATGACGTTATCTCAGGAATGCTACAATTCTCTCAACTTCTAAGGATCACTGAACTTCTACCTGTAACATTGTAATTATACTCCGTTGCAACAACGGGACCAACAAGAATCCGCGGCAGTCGATACGACAGCAAAGTTGCGACAATCTGTTCCACGCGAATTATTTTGTACTGCTGGCAATGGCTTCTTTAAAGCTTCCGATTGTTCGACGCGCACAATATCCTACTGACAAAGCGGCTTCGTGAAGCGGCATAGTCGATTCGATGTAACTACAAAACGGTTACTTCCGTACGAATTCTTACGTGTTTACCTAATACTTTAATAAGCAAACAAAAGTTACGTAAGCGCCTTTCATGGAAAGAGATACACAATTCCGAGGACTTAACTACCTTAGAATATCAACCATCTTAGCGATCTTTCTGCTTTCGCAAAGCAGAACCGTGGAATAATAAATTTCATCATAAGATTTCATCGCAAGCCATTAAAGACGTTTTTGCGATTTCTGCGATAGATAATATTAATGTTCGGTCTCTCGCGAGTGTTTCTGTTTTTATCTTTTTTTCCTTCGCGTAATACCCACTGAACCCAGCTCTCGGTATATTACAAAGGAGTCATTTTTAATTAGCAACCAAGCATTTTCTTTGATTTCTAGTATAACAGTACAGTTTTAATGATAAAAGAAATCTTGATTAAGTATTTTAAGATAAATTTAGGTAAATAGCAAAATTTTTTGGATCTTTAATTGAGAACTTTAATCATTTTTTTACTTTTATACTTTGCTTTAATTTAAACGCTGCGGTAATTAAATGCAGTGTCGTAATACTGTTTGCCACTCACCAACAAACATAATAAATTCATTGCGCTTTAGTGCGAATATATTTATTATTAAAGCATAATATAACCTCATTTGGGCATTTATTTAAAAAAAAATTTTTTACTATCTAAATTGTCATAAATCAGTCTAACTGTAAAAAATTGCATCTTTTTTTTATTGCTATTGCATTACTGTTTATCGCTATGAATATTTAAAAAATTTCAAGAGTCATAAATTAAGAATTAGATTTAATCATTTCATTACGAATGCATTTGCAAAATAGCAGTATAACATTGAGAACACAAATTAGCGTCTAATACGAGAGTTTGTTAAAAGTCGTCCGATTTATTCAAAAGTTTTAAGCACGACTTCTTCGCGAGTTAAGCTTTTTTACCATTCGTTACATTCTACGCTTTTAGCTCTCAAAAAGTTTTATAAGCAGTTCAGACAGTTTGCATCGGTAATGTTTAATAAAAAATCTTTTTCAAGGTATCAAATATTTATTATTTTAATTTACCGTAGCTAAAATAAAATTTTGTACAAAATTTCAATATTTACGCTTGTAATACAAATATGAATAAAAATTAAATAAATGCAGAGATATATTAAATACTTTAATAAAAACAAATGTATTTCATTTTTTGTTAATTTTTCTAATCAATAACTAAAAAATTAGTTTTAATAAATTTCTCTAAAAAAAATGTCAAACTTATTTACCGAGACCAATATATTACGTTTCATTTACACAAGTTACACTTATTTTAAAGCAATAGTATGTTCTTTTTAAAAAATTTCTACTGAAAATTTAAAAAAAATATTCAAACGTACAATAATCATTCAAAAATGCATATATATATTTTTTGTCAAACATTGAATGAGATGGGGATCGACAGTTGTTGAGTGAATGCAGTCAATATCCCGGGTACTATATAAAAGCGGTCAATGATTGGTAAACTACCTTTAAATTACACATTCGTGCGCACTGTCGCGCACAACACGGACAACCGTTGTGCTGGCGACAGCAAATTCAACGTCACATGAAGCGAGTAATTTGATATTGTAACGCTGGATAACTATGGTACGCGTATTTTACTCGCGGCGACGGCTGGAGATTTCCATACAAATTAGCGGACCCACGGGCCACGTATCATAATCCGCAAATAGTAAACGGCTGCATTTGTGGTAATTCAGATGGTTGGCGTACTTTGTAGTACTTGGCGTCTGTATAGTCATGGGATTTACATTTTTATCTCTCCAAATTTGTTTAATATTGAATCAAATAATAAAGATTTTGCAAGTAATTAATAGTTTATTTTATTTTCATACAGATAAAAGCTATTTCCTTAAATTTCGAAAAACATTAATTTCAGAAAAAAATGTTAATTTATTATTTGCTTAAGCATAATAATTCAATAGTAGTAGAATAGAATGCTTGTAACGAAATAATTCAACTGATATAAGCCGAATTATTCATGGGGTAACCGGAACGTTTATTATATTTTTTTTTGCAAAACGAACTTTTCATATTTTGCGTGTTCTTTTTTTACGATCCACATGACGTAATCCAACTTGATTTAGTTTACGGTCATCTCGTACGTGATGCGCGCATATTACGGCGCAACGTCAACGAATTAATTTACTGCGTCGGAGATAAGCCGCGGATGCGTCATGCAAAGCATAATCTCTATCACTGGCGTAGTGGAAGGTCTGCTTGCATGCGTACCGGAATCACTTGCGCGTATACGCGGTCGACTTCGCACGCAGAGTTTATTATAACTAAGAACAAATATTCAAATCACTAATTATAATGTTTGGTTAGATGTCGCGAAATTAATTTGCTTGTCTATGTGCGAGTTAATAGTGTGTAAATGTCCTTTGAATAATAATTATTCAATATAAACGTATACGAGATGCTCCAGGCATTATGCGTTACCTCGCAATTGTGAATCCATTGACAAGTGCGTTTTACTTTCAAATTGTTAGATAATGAGTTAGTTATTATTGATTCAAACAAAGTTTGTTATTAGTTTACATGTGTATATAATACAGAATACGCATTAACAATTGTTGTAGTCACAATTTATTGTATAAATTATAATTACATTAGACATATATTAATTATCTATCACAATTGCAAGTATAATGATTTATAATAAAACTTGAAATTATGTAATCAATAATGATTAACCTAAATTAACCTAGATAGCATCATGTCTAAAATCGGGACATAAAATATCTTATAGTCATTCAGACGTCTTGAAATATGTCTTTCACCATTGTTAATTCAAGTAAAAATAAAATTTATATAATCTATGATATATATATATATTTTTTTTTTGTGTAAAATGTTTTTATGTTTTATTGTGTAACTCATTTCTCTGCGCTGTAATATAATCTACTATTCAAATAATGAAATTAGCTCTCGGCGTTTAATTTTATTTCATTCATTTTGTACAAGTTTGAAAATAAAATTCCAAAACAACTGTTTCGTTGCTAATAATTGCTCCATCGTTTAGTGTTTCAATTAAATATTTAACATTCGTTTACTTTGTTTAAATGTATCCGAAACGTATGTTACATATATCCATTTCCTTTGTGCATATATATTTTAAGCACACTTAAAAAGAACTAATCACAGATTTTCACATAAATTTTTTAAACTTAGTTATTCCTGTAGTTTATTGTTGTAACAATTATACAATTATTTGTGCATTATTTGTAGGTTATATTAAAAATTAAACCATAAGTTAAAAAAAAAGATGTGCTTTTGAGTTACATTATGTATAAGTTTTGGTAAGAAACATTATTCTCAGGTGTAACTCAGAAACGAATAATGTATTGAGAAGGCGTATCGAGCGTTATAAATTCAACTGCCTTGGCGTTTATCGTGGGTGAAAATTTATCGAAGAATATTTTGTAGAGCTAAAAATAAATCGGCAAGTTATATCCCGGATTTACGATGTAGAATATTTTGCCGCAAACGATTATAGGAACAATTTTGCTCAATATCTCTAATTTCTATCACATTCTCTTTGTGATGTACAGAATCACAATGAAAGTTTATGCGTCATTGACAAAACGCAATATTAGCCGTTTAATGTGCAACGTGTAATTTGCACTTTGTCGACGCTCTCTGAAGTGTTCGATGTATTTAAATGCAACACTGTCCGTAAGTATACGTGCAAACACACAGCGGAATTAACTACAAAAGACTGCGCAAATTAATGGCAAATGGCCAAGCGAACGGTCTTGGTCACACATGCGCAGATTCAAACAACCCCAATTAACTTTGGAGCGCGATAAAAAGAAGACACGGGCGTACTTTACGATCAACGTGACACTATCGGAAGAGTAAATTTACTTTTCGCGTTAATTTATTGTAATTCGCTTAGCTTCCACTGACACATCTCTGTGACTCGATTTTACTGTAAGATTTTTCGGTGTAACCGTTTAAAATTCATTCTTTGCTAACAATTAACATCAAAGTATAAAAGTATATATATAAAATTTTCATAATGTGTTTACATATATATATAATAATACTTTATTATCTTTTTTATTTTATTATCTTCTTTTTTCTTTTTGTTGTAATTTTTCTCAACAACTTTATATCATACAAATAATTA
This sequence comes from Solenopsis invicta, assembly GCF_016802725.1. Classification (NCBI taxonomy): domain Eukaryota; kingdom Metazoa; phylum Arthropoda; class Insecta; order Hymenoptera; family Formicidae; genus Solenopsis; species Solenopsis invicta. The sequence goes on along the minus strand of NC_052674.1, from coordinate 7,637,137 downwards.
TCAAACAAAGTTAAATTTACTTTAATTCTTTAAATTTAATCAAAATCTAACTTATCTCTCTATATATAGTATTATTAATATTAAGCTCTCAACTGAGAGTGAGCCAGCGGGACATCGTTCGTCATACTTGCTTCCTACAGTGATTTCCAACTGAGAGCATCGTCCACTTTCGTGTGCAAAAGTTCTTCGGACAAAAGGCAACCATGTTGCGGCCCATTTTGCGCTATCGATTCGCCAAGTTCTCAACCGCCATGGTATAACATTTCCATCACCGTCCAACAATGTTCTCACATTCGTAAACGTTATCAAGCAGTTCTCACCGCCCGCGCTAGTACAAACTCCACAACGTGCGTTTGGCGTATGATCGAATATATGTATCGTTGTAAAAGTCAAATAATGCAAAACACAAGAATTCAAGAGAGTGTAAATCAATTCGATTGCGTTACTCAACTCGCCGTATTGTAATACGTCGGAAGGAGTGACATAGTGTCAACCCGTAAAGTTACACGGGACATTACCGATGTCAAGAACATACGTGTATATCGCATGTATGCCAACGACTGGCTGCGAATTTCCATGAGAGTGTAAATCGAATGTACATAACGTTTCACTACTGCGCGGTTACGCAACAGATATCTGCGGTGCGTAATAGTTACTGTAGAGAAATTGTTATTATATGTATATTTTGTTATTTCGATATTATATGTGAATATTATTGTACGAGTAACCAAGAATATTAGATTGTGCTAAATAGATATTAAATCAAAAACAAGATATACAATAATAGATGTAATGTTGTAATAGATAATATTGTAATAGATGCGTTAAATAACGTTGATAATATAAAACATCCTTTTGGAATTATTATTTTTTATGACACTTATATCGTAATCATTTCAACTGTCTGAAAATAATGTAACAGACAGTTAAAAATATCATAAAATTTAATGTATTTTTAAGTTATATATTAAATTTAATGTACATTAAATTTAATGTATCTATAACAGAAAAGCATGCATGTGCATAAAATTTAGTACACTTTTGACAACATTAAATTTACATTAAATGTACATTAAATGTTTTTAATGTGCCTATTTGAAATTCGCATTTGTTACATTACATTAAATTCTGTTGTCAATTTTTAACAGTGCGAATATTCTATAAGAATATGTATATATGCATAAATATCACAAAAAAATGATAAATATAAAAACTTAAAAAGATTTTTTATATTTGTAAACATGATAGATTTACTTTTCTCGTGAGCCACAAAAACGTTAGTTCATTCTGTTCGCCAGATATAAAGTTATAAGTTTAGTGTAACATTTTCGATATCGTGGAATCTAATATCTTTACGAAATCTAGAAAGCAACTTGAAAAAGTATAGACCAAATAAGCAGAGTATATGTGGGTTGTTTATTGCAAACGCCTTCGACATGCACTGAGTAATCCCTAAGGATAAGTTTCTTCTAACTTCCGTTACACAGATCCTGTGGCTTAAGCATGTGAAACAACGGTAGGATCCATTAGGGATAAATTGAACAGGCAAGTTTATGTCTTGCGCGGCGTTTCTGCCCTTACAACTTAAAGAACAGAGTTTCTCATAGATTCCAAGAGAGCTTTATATGAGAAATTGATCAACTTATAGAGCATTGATACAGATACCGTATAGCGCCAAATAAACGAAGTAATAATCGTTTGTAAAAGCTTGTAGCATTTATGTTCAAATATATTCAATGTTGTGTTCAAGTATAAAAAATCAATACATACACTAGAGATTCATTAAATGTTTTTATTATATAAAAACATATAATAAATCTTTATGTATGTATTAACATTTTCTGGTATATAATAATTTAGGATTTTATATATACATACATATATATATATATATATATATATATATATATATATATATATATATGTATGTATCAGGCACTTTTTTGGTCAGATGTATCTATATATCTGTGCATTGTTAATTGAAAAAACAAAACTACATTTTGATTAATTAGATATTTTTTAAATTGTTATTTTTCTATGATTTAATTTTTCACATATATTAAAAACTTATAGGTATTAAATTATGGAACAGAGTTTTATGTTATGTGTACGAAAGTTTATACTCGTGGTGTTCGATCAAAAATATCTATGCTAAGTTTAACTTCCAGAAGTGCTGAGAAGCAAAAAGCGTTTTATTAAATTGTTTATTATACATCAAACACAGGTAAAGTTTTAGATTATAATTTTACTATACATTTGAAAAGCTAAGAAATTTTTAAGAAGTTTTAAATATTCCGACTAGCAAATTCTCTTTACGAAGTATTCTCGGTGTATATATAATTCAAGGAATTGTAAAATAAAATAAGTTTAATTCTTAAGCGCAAATTTTAAGTTTCGTCTTATTTTATATTGCACATTTACAATTCACAATATATCAATTTAATCTTTGTATTCAACAATAAAATTACGAGAATTTTTCGATGAAAACTTCCCTACCGATTTCCCTATCGACTTCTCTCTGAGCGCGGTAACCAAGCTTCGAACGAAAGTCCATTGTAACTTTCGAGCGCAATAGTGTCGTATGCAGCACTAGATCAAAGAGTATTCTCTAATTATTATGCATTCGAACTACTAACAGACTCGGAGTACGTTTTTCACACGGACATTTCATCACGTGCAATGCATCTCTCTCTCTCTCTCTCTCTCTCTCTCTCTCTCTCTCTCTCTCTCTCTCTCTTTGAGGAGATTTTTTTCCAACAATCAAATGCGAATTGTTATCTCGCCGGCATCGACTTGTGATTGCGAATAATCGAACACGAGGATCAAGTTCCTACTATCCTCGAGAATCATTGTGCGGATCATCCATTATTCATATTGAGTGACCACGAGAAATCCCCAATATCGTTGATGACATTGACTGATAACACTTTTCTTCTATATATCTCGATAATTCGGATGGATGCACGTATAGCTGAATCTATTGAGGTCGCAAAACCATCTTTTTAAACCTTTTTTTTCTTATACGAAAATAACACAAGGACCAAGAATGGACAGGTGACAAAACGTTAAAGCTAGTCTTAGGGTAAAGAATGATGGGTTTTGACCGTAATTTCTTATATAAAATCTCGTTATACGAAGCATAAAACGATCGAACATGAAGGAAAATAAAGTGTAACGATGCGTTAGCGAGACATAGTCATATCTAATATCTCGTTTGCCTTTAACAGGCAGTCGATAAAATTTGCGATTTCGCTGAAAATCATGCGAACATTATTGCAATATTACAGCAATTTCATAACTATGATTAACGACAAAGCTCATAGAGGCAGGAATGATATACAGTAGAGATTTGATAATAGAGGCGTGTTCGTTATATTTATATATGTGACAATATATTTTGCATTGAAAATTGGAACTCCTCTTTTTATTACCTGCTTGCATCGTTCAACTACATCTAACTAATACTTTTTATTTTTCACTAATTGCAGTTGGAAAATGGTCAAACATTTAACAGTTTAATGTGTCTTAAAATTTTTAACCAATTCTTTCTTTCGGAAACTTTTACAATAATTACTACAAACACATACACACACATATGCCAATAGCAAAAGTATACTCCGATAAAAAGAAAAGAATTTTTCTCTCTTCAACTACGCGATAAAACCCGCAGCTTTTTCACCGTAAACGCACATCTAATGGTTTTATTGCGAAACAACGAAGAGAATATTCGACCAGGCGAATACCCTTAAGTTAATGTGAAAGTTTTACGAGTCTCAGATTATCACGGCTTAAATTTCCTTAATGTATTAACGTAGTCTTTATTGTACCAAATTCTCAAATAAAAATAATGTTAGAAAAAAAGTAATGATACATATATACAAAATAAATCAAAAATATATTAAAAATATGTGTACGTTTGTTCCTCATATTTGTTATCTAAATTATTAATTTTTTGGATCAATTAAATATGTTAGCTTTTTTTAGTAATTTATTAGCCTTATATAATTGCATGCCGCAATAATGGATACAGAATAATGGATAAAATACTTTTAATTCATTTTCGAACCAAACAATATTAAGTAACACATAATAATTAAAATTAATAGACAGTATAAAATTTTATATACACTTTTAATAAAGCAAGCTTTTTGTATCTTTATATTTCTCTTTATTATTGCTTTATTTTTCATTTATCTGATTAATGAACATTATTTTAAAAGCTGATTTAATAATCTAATACTCAAAGAAGCCTTTCATTGTTTTTAAATTATAAATATATCGGAAAACTATTAATTTACATAATTGAAGAATAATATAAGATGCAAATTCATTCATTTCTAGCAGCCTATTGCAGATAACTTTGCAACGTCAAGATCTATATTTTATTTTTGTTATAAAAGGAAATAAGAAGTTTTTACACTCAGAAAAGCTTCCAAAAATTTTAAGAAAATTGGTCGACCAAGGAACTTTACATATAAGAATATAAACTAAAATGCAGTTTAATGTAACGTAAAAACTAAGAAAACCGGGAAACAAGTCTTATCCTGGAAAAGTATCGTTTCAGGAAAAAATATCTTGTATTAAAAAATATTGTAAAAAAATGTTTAATAATACTGAATTTAAAAATAAAAGCATATTTTTTGCAAATTTTTTCAGTCTAATTTTTATAAGAATTAGATTAGAGATTTTTGCATTTTGTATACAATAAATTTATCTTTTATACATTCAAAATTCTTTATTATTCCCACCCAAAAGTTTGCTATTTCTCAACAAAAATTTAACAGATTTTTTACACAAATAAAAAAATCACTTAAAGATAGATTTGTGCAAAAATATCTTCGAAAACGATTTCTAAGATGCAATTCCAAAGAAGCAAAGAAAAAAACATCTTTCCTTTGCAAGGACGCAAATAAAAAAAAAACATAGCTGAGTTCACGATGGTACGGTTATTTCCTTGGCACGGTGTGAAATTCGATCAAATCGATATAATCTCCGATTGCAATTCGGTAGAACGGTCTCACATACACGCGGTGCAGTCGCATACGCCGTATCTGTCCCCAAGGTTTCCATTTCACGCTCTCACGCCGAGCTTACATCGGACAAACCCGAGGAGGAAACGTCGCGATCGGCACGGTGCAATTGCACAATACCCTAGCGACTCCAATAAGAAAGTTTAGCCATGCAACGTCGTTTCAACTAATATCCTCAGAGACATCAAAGAGACCATCGAATATACATACATACATTACACATGTATCACAGAAGAATTCTCTTCTTCCTGCTTGTCCCATTATTATAACATATCATCATTTCATCATGAATATAAAAAATCCTCTTACATAAATTTTTACTTGATCGATTATTTTTACATTTTTACTGCCTTTGCGTTAAGTCAACGTTTTCATTTATCTTTGTTTAAATGTTTACGTCAATAAATAATAATACGTTACTAATAAATATTAATGTTCAGCTTTAATTAACTATATTTAAAAAATAAAATAAAATTATATAAAATGTACATATAATATACATAAAATGTATTATCAAGATAGAATAAAAAATCTGATATAATTTATCATATTGTATAAAATGTTTACCAATGTTTTGATTAATTTGAAAAAAAATTTTAATCAACACCGAATGTGTTCTTTGTAATCAATCAAACGTTTTATGAATTATGCTTGAATTATGAATTTTAGCAATTTTAGATTCAAGCTAGGAATAAAATTAAATATGTGTATTATTTGCAGCAAATATTGATTAATAGATATGGTATAGCGTTTGTCATAAGAAATAAACGCGTTTAACGGTAACGTGACAAAAATGTTAATCTATAAATCAGCACGCAAACTTATAAATTAAAAAAATGTTCAATTACTTGACATAATGTCTAAAGTAAAATATATTGATAAAAAATAAAAAACTGACATGAGCTTCAATGAAAATAATAATAATCACCGCACAAGTATGATCATAATCTATACATTTTTATATATATTTCCTCTATATGTGTATATCATTATAAATTTTCATGTCAAAATGAAAATTATCCAATATTCTACTTGATTTAACTTTACACTACATTCAAACACATTTTAATATAAAATTTAAATACGAAATAATTTAATGCATACTTTATTTCAAAGAATTTAATACAATTATTAATTCTGTTATAATCTGTAAGAGAATTTCTGATTTCATGATAAAATATTTGTTGACTCTCACATCACAAATATAAATTATAATTTACTTCAAATCCTAACACATCAATTTAAAAAAAAAGAAAAGAAGGCAATGGATTTATTCTCTTAATATTCTCTTATCATAAATTTCTATTTTATTTAAATATAGTAATGCAATATAGAAATACATATTTAGATATTAAACAAGAATAAATATAATATAAGCTACTCTTTGTTGCAATTATTATCATATCATATAAAATTCTTTTAACGAGATGTCGAGAAAAAGTTACTCAACTTTTAATTCTTTGAAATCCTTCTAATAATATTTCATCACATGCGTATTCATTTTATTTTCATAAAATTATACGAGATAAAATCCATTGCTTAAAAATTAATGAAAAAAATAATTTAATACTCACGAACCAATGCGCAGCAACGGAACACTACGATGATCTGTAACAAATGTATAATATCAAAATTAAAACAGTGCCAAAATAAAATTATATAATATTTAGAAAAAATAAGTGTAGCGCACATTAAAGTTCGTATTCAAAACACGTTGTTTTACTTTTTTCTTTGTTTAAGCTAAGTTCAGAAACACCCGAATGCTCTCATTCAAAATCAGGAAAGAGGAGGGTATCTCAGGACATCTCCTCGTTCCTGGTTTTGAATGAGAAAAATATTATGTATTGTACATCATAATTTTTTTTTCCCGAAGAAAGTATAGGCAAAGTAGAGCTAATAAAAACGAAATGTGCAGATCTTTATTTTTAATATTATTGCATACAAAATATGATTATTTTCCTAAAACAAAAATTGTTAAAGAATTTAAAAAAGAAAATAAAATGGCTTTCTGTATGAGAAAGATTATTAAATATGATTAGAAATATAATAAAAATTAAATAAAAAAAAAGAAAAATTATTGAAAAGGTAAGTAAAGTCATTCAATGAAATTTACAAAATTAAAAGATTATGCAACTATTTTTTTCCAAAATGATTTAACATATGTTCAGAATTTATAATAATATCTGTGAATCGAGGCAAAGCTATTCGTAAAATTTTTTATGTGCCACTGATTTATATATTTTTCAAATAATTTTTTAATTGTCTAAAGATAAAAGAGTTTTCTCTGGAGAGTTTCGAGAGCAGCAGATACTGGTAATCATGATCGTAACAGGACAAATATAATATTTTACGTTATAATAAAAAATTTACTCAGACTTAAAAGTAAAGTTATATTTCCTAATAAAAAATTAAAAAAAAATAAATAATTTTAAATGAAATAATTAAAAATGAAGAAATAAATAAATAATTTCAAGTGGGATAATTAAAAATAAAAAAATAAATAAATAATTTCAGGTAAGAATTTAAACTCCTCGTCCTCCTCTTCCCGGATACGCCCATGCATATTATCCTTGTTATTATATTGAATGCTAAAGGATACACAGAGGCACTCGGGTGATTTTTTTGAACGTAACCTTAATGAACGATAAAGATAGAATTAATAAATAAGCGCGCTAATATCTCTATAAATGCGTTCTGAATACAAGCGCAAGTTTTTTATTCGTTATTTAAACGGATACTCAATGAAAAAATTTCTGCTAACGCAGAAAATAATCGCCATCGCTGCTAATGACTCGTTTCATTGTTACCATTAATTTCCATTAACTTGCTACGCAATCAGTTTGTAAAAGAGTCATCGGACGAGCGGGATCGTTACCACAATCGCGAAGTTCATTTCAGAACTGTCGTTTGTCCGCACTTTTTTTTCTTTTAAACGATGCGGCGGTCGAATCTAATGACGGATTTAATTAAGCCCGCGCGCCTGAGAAACCACGATACTGTGGGAACGAATCGAGCTGCGGTTTGGGATCTTAAAGCGAATCCGTTATCGAACAACGATAAATAAATCGTTACTCACCTCAGAATCGCTCCCGTCGTCACTCGATGCCACCTAGGCCGCCTCCTCCTCTCAGCTTCCGTCGTTGCTTCCTCGTGGCACGTTCACTCACAATTTTCTCTCGCGAAAATATCGTTAATAGCCGAAAATAAATACCGAAAAACCGGCCGCCGCGATTGTAAGTTTGAGAATGATCGAAGCGCCTCGCGTCGCTCGTCTCGCGCAACCATCTTCACTTGTGTCGACAAATTATGGTTATAAGTTTTCGATATTAATACATACTTCCGCGCGCGTCGTCATCGTTAATGGAACGTCTCGCGGAAATCTGCTCTAAATCAAGATCGCGTGGCATTCGATTAGCAAGCTAGCTCGCGGTCGATCCTGCATTTCGTACCTCGTACACTTGATAGTCGAGTGGCATTCCGCGTTCGTACGTTGGGCATTTTGATCGAGAACAATCGCGGAGCGTATTGTACCTTTTAACGCAGCGGAATGAATGTTTTCGGAGAAACGGTGTTGTTCTTGTCATACCGAGCATTCGGTCGCGCGAACGTCCGACCTTGGATCTTAATATTTTCACGCGGAATAACATTTCAGTCGCGCACTGCGCAGCAAGTCGTCACCACGTACGCGAGGGTAGTTGCTCGCCTGAAGTTGGCCGCGCGACTCGCCGCCTTCCCCTCCATCTCATTTCAGATTCGATAAATGTCGATAATTCGATTAGTCTAACTTTCGAGAGCGTCGAGTGGATCGTCGTGCTTCGCGCGTGCGGTATTTTTCTAGCTCGCGTCTTCTCCGCGTTATTTTTCCGCCGTTCGTGTAACAAAGCGCTCACCGCGTCGCAAATTGAACATCGGAAGTGCCGCGCGCGATGGACAATATTTTCGCGAGTGAAAATGAACGCGACGCGAAAGTGCAACAACGATGAGACCGGAAAGAAGGAGGAGGTAACGAGAGCGGACGAGGAGAGAAGAGGAGAGGAGAGGAGCAACCGCTCGGTGAGTCATTCATCAATCGCTCAGTATAATCGGAAGGGATTAGCGTTATTCGTGCATCGCGCACGGCATTCGTTGCAATCGCCGATCCCGAGAGATAACGCGATATAGCATTCACGGACCCGCCCGCCCGAGTCTCGCCGGGTGAACGACAGCGCGGAAACTGCGTACATACACAAGCGCGGCGCGCGCTGTATGGGTACACAAGGGCGCGCGCTGTATACATGTATACATATATCGCGCCCGGTGACGCGTTACTGAACCAATGACGTCGACTTTAGCACACTCGTCTCTGTGTACTGTAGCATCGTGCTGTAGCCAGCTTACCGTCACGAGATGCGTTATTCACAAAATATTTAATGTCTTACAAAAGCAAATATGTATCGGACGTAAGCTGCCCTTTGCACTCTCAAATTCTATCGATGAATCCATCTCCATTTGTGTGAGTCGGTTTGCTCTTCTCTTTTGCTAGATTTTTACTCGGATTGGACGGTTTCCAAGAACCGAGAATTTTTTTTCCCCCGTTTTGAAACCGGGAAAGTGAAATTAAATTTAATCTCCGCACGCGAAAGATGCGACGGTTTTCTTACTTTTCTTAACTTTCTTCATTTATTAATATTGAACAATTTTATTATACTCGAGATTAAAAATATAATAAAAATTGGAAAAAAATACAACGAGGATAAATTTTATTCTTTAAATTTAACGTTGAACTTTAGATTTAATTCGCGTGTTTTATTAAAATATGAATTCAACTTACTAGTTTCCGGTGTTATCTTCAAATGTCATTAATTACTTTAAGGAACAATTAACACTCATTTAAAAAGGAATTATTCTAACACAAATGATCAATTTTTTTTCACTAATTAACAAATATTAATTGTTGTTCATAAAAAATTTATTAAAAATTTTACATCGTACAAAATTTGCACCGTTTCCTTTCGAAAAATCAGGAATTTGCTAGTGTCTCTTTGGTATGATAGCTATCGATTCTGTTATACCTCACATTCCATTCATGAAATGTCACGCGAATAGCTACCATGTCAGTAGCCTAATGCACTCGAAGAATTCATCGTTCCTGAGGAATTTCGTATGCCCCATCGTTGTATAAGCTTGACCTAGTGCACTGGATATCGGTATTATATCAATCAACCGCCAATTTCTTGCACTCTCATATTCCACATTATGATGAAGACATTATAACCATACTTTTAACATGCTAAAATTTTATATGTAAAATTACAACATATTATATACATAGTTAATACATTTTTTTTCTTACGATGGAAAATTGATATAAAATGACTGAGTAGAGGGGACGTAAAAAGAAAATATTTATACGTGTGTAGAAAGACATTGTTCATTATTGTTTTGTCATTAGAAACATTATCAGATTAAACTTACATAGTAACTATACACGCATAGATGTACATACATATACAATAATATGAGTATATATGTTGTATATTTAAAATCGCGATAATTACGGTCTATTTCACATCGTGATTAATTTCAAGTGCAGCGTCCATTCTGTAGACGTTAATAAATCTCCTTCGACAAGTGGAAAACGCTTTTATTTATAATTTATGTATCAGCTAAAGTGCAGTCATTTGATGTAAGAGTGAAAAATCTTGGAAATGTGAAATGCAACATGTGAAAAAGTATACATTTACGTGTATATCCTAAAGTACAATTCCTAAAATTCGCCTATGAAACTTTTATCAAACAAGCTTGAGCATTCTGTAAATGCTTTATGCACTGTTGAGCACCAAACTTATTTCGCCCAACATTGCAGGGAGATTTAAAAAAAAACATGTAATTAACTTTAATTTCTCTTTAAATAACGTGGAAATACAGTATCATTGTCTTATAAATATATATTATATATAAATTTTATATATAATTGCACATATAAAATTTATATAATTTATATAAATATTACGTGTATAATTGTATATATAAAGAGTGTTATATTATGTATTTGTATATCGTACGTTATGACTAAAATAAATAGTTTGACATAATTTTCTTAGTTATATCAGAACGTCTCCCAGTTTTACAAAAATAATAATAAAAACAAAGAAAATGTTTTATTTCTGATCTCGTTATATATAAAAAGGACAAAAGAAGTTTAATGTAATATTTTACTAATATATATCAGTAAAATATAATCGACACAAGAGGAATGTTTTCATACAGCAATACTTATATCTCTGTCATCATATCTTTCTCTTTACTATTTCCAATGAATAATATTTAGCACATTTTCCTTCACATTTATTTCAAATTACATTCTTCTTTCTCACTCTATTTTCTCTAATAAAATTTAACAATCGTTATTCAAATAAATATGTAAATATTTAAAACAGAGTTAAAATGTAATTGCAATTTTCGTATTGACGTGCATTGTCTTTCTTTTATTGCATTAAAATGTAAACAGTAAAACCTAAGTATCAAATAAATCAATCAATTGTAATCGTAAAAACGTCTCGAGAATAAGATTGCCATTTTATAAACTGCTTCAGTTGTCTGTCGAGTAACTTAATGTTTAAATCTTATTATTTGTTTTTCTGTGTATGTGCTACAAACTGTACTTAGATCTCAACTCCAAGTATCACTGTCAATTTTATGTGGATGATGAATTTTGGAAAAAAAAGACAAAAATTGAATTTAACTTGCAATTTATCTCTTTTGTTTTTTGTGTCTGTTTGAAAATGTCCGATTATAGTCAACATGTTGAGCCTGGCACTAGGAATTTGTATTCCTAGTAATACTGTCTACGATACGCTGTCCCCAGAATGCTTCCAAATTAAATGGGCGAAAATCTGCAAAAAAGATACGAAATACATCTTATACTTCTTCATTCACTACACCATTTCATAGCAAATAACAAAATAAGATAAAAATTATAAAAGTAAAAATAAAATAACAATAAAACAAAATAATTTAAGATTAATAGAAGCTGCATATAAATTAGAACATGCAAAGAACGTGCATATAATTTTCTTAATAAATCAATATCCAAGAAATAAAACAAAAAAGATAAATTTGAGTTTAAATCGTACACAAGCTCTATCATCATTTCTAGATAAAGTGTAGAAAAATATTTACTTTTCAAGATTGGAACTGGATCAGGACAATGATAATATGTAACCGACGCTCCATTTCTATGATTGGAAGAGTTACTGTGTGGTTGATTGCGTGACGTATCTATCTCTCTAGATACCGAGTTCCATGCTAAAAGTAGAGCAAGAAAAAATAAACGTCTGTTAGAAAAATATATTTCAATATCTCTTAAATTAAATCACATTATACTTACAATCATAGATATATTTTATCAGATCAATGTGTTGCGCCAGTGTCTCTGGCTGATGTCTAGACGGCATTGAGGAAGGCCTCTTCCCGTTCATCGTAGTCATCTGCGATCTACTACTGTAAATAACAGAAATAAGATAAACAATCGTTCTAAAGTTATCCATTCAGTTTTCTTATCTGCAACACAACTTCACAAAAAAGTTTGATTCCCTAATAAAAATTTACCTAGTCTAACCTAACTTAAAATGTGTCAACTGTAACGCTAGCATGTGTGATTAATGCAATCACAAATCCATCTAAAATAAGTGTTTTCATAATTAGCTAGATTTACGCATTATCGCGTAACGTAAAATCCGTGCAAGCACAGATGCGGTATTTCACAGAAACATTTTACGGATCTACACGTTCGAAACTTCGGTTAGTAACTATCATGCACGTGATTCGATAACTTGCGATAACGTCGCCAAACCTCGACGTGAACGCAGTTCAAATCACGCAATGACAATGCGGCTCGTTCGTGACAAGTTGCCGCAGCACGCGTATCAGAATCCATACGTATGTACGTATACAAAGGCCGTGTCCATGCCACGAATTCAGTCATTTTTAAACTACAGATGCTGCGCTCGGGAATACGCACAGAGTGCTTCCGAGTATCATTTTATTCTTCTTCAGCATTCGGTGAACAATAATAAAATGAAACCTGAAGCCTCTGCCTGAAGACATGCTAGAAACGATACACACACGTACTGACACGTACTGTCTGCCAACAATTAGGTGACACGATTCCCACACGCGACATTTTCACTCGCGTGTATGTACATATGCATGTGTGTACAAACCATGCACGCTTTAGCTATAGATAGCATTTAGATATAGATATATAATATGGCGTGTATACACAGCACAGTAATAAAAAAAGAACTACACATTCGAGCGTGTCCCGTTGAGGACGATAGAAGAGGCGCATTTTCCAGCAAGAAAATCGCTCCGCGATGCCACCAAATATGTCGAATCCGCGAATTAAATGCCCAAAGTGCGAATCAATGTTTGGGGGATGAGCAAAGACAGCGCGGGAAAGATGGCGGTTGATAAACGTTGATACATTTTCCCGTTCCCGCCCACGAACGTTCGTACCGCCGTTCTCATTTCGCGGAATAGCCTTCGCGTGTCCTATTTCACATATGACTGGTGACGTGTAAGAACGACGACATAAGAACGATTCGCGAGAAAGCGCTGGCGAGGTAGAGCACGTTCGTCACGCGTGACTGTTAGATACCTCATTCTTCCTAGTTCTGTGTCCCTCCCAGTCTCTCGACGACGATGCGAGTCGATCTGTCGACGCGACGGATGACGGTGGCCGGGATACGCAGCCTGGACGTGGCTGCGTGGGGACGCGAACGGCGGGCAGGGATCCAGTGCCGCTGACAATGAGGGAAACCGTGCAGCCGTGCCAAATGCACAGCTGTACCAAGCTCACCCTACTGTGACTAGTGTGACTGTTGATGGCTGTCAACAATCGCCACGACGCGATCTTCCGACTACGCGAACGGAAATACACGAGTGATGACGAGAAACGCGCGGCCGCGGGGTAGCACGATGGTAGCGAACGGGAGCGCCGTTAGATGGTGCTCGGGTATCGAAGAGCGTTGCACAGCCGGTATTTTATCCATTCAGCATCTCTCGGTCAGTCGAACCAAGTTAGACGAGAATCTGTTCAAGTTTCTCGAAAGTCATTGTGGTATTGTCACTAGATGGACCTGCTAATAGCATCATTCTTTTAAACGACCCAATCAGCAATGTTTTTTAAATGTTTTTTAAACGTTTAAAAAATAATATAGAATATGTTAAAGTATGAATATTTGGAAAACATTGATTGCTGGAGATTGGGGAGTTAGATATTGTTTTTTTCATAATTATTTAATTTCGCACAGTTAAACTACTAAAAGTGTTTCTTTTAAATACTCTTATTGTTTTATATTATATTAGTAGGTAAATTTGGGGAATTTGATAATAAAAAATTGACATCTTTTTGAATGGATACATTTAATCATAATCGGAGCAATTTTTTAAATCTCCATCAATTGTATTTTTTTTAGAATCCTGCAATTTTTAAGAAATTTGTGATAATTCTCAAGATTTCTAAATCAAATGCGATTGTGCAATAGTTAAGTTATTACTAATGTTTATGTGATGAAAGATTCTCTATTTTTGGACATATTTTTTGTACCTAATTATTAAACTTTCTCGAGAACATACAAGGATTCTTGGAAATTCAGTAAAGAAATTGGAATGCCATCATTTTTATCAAAACTTTGCAAACAAGATATGAACTTCACAGAGAAGTTTTAATTCCAACTTCGAAAATCGTAAGCGAACTAAAAATTGTATATATACTTAATTATACGCTCAAATATGTATATCATTATTTTTCTCGATGCCGTGTCAACGATAATAAAATCGCTCGAGAGCGTATTAGAATAATCTAAGAAGAGATTACACGAAGGAAAATGCAATTACTTCCGTTTCCTTCCGCTATCTCTACAGTAGATTTAATTATCGTTTAAAAGATACATCCGTAACGCAATAGAATTGGAAAAGCCGATAGTCCCATCCGTTATCTCACAAGACTTGTTTGAAAACTTATCGTATTATCTGCGGCTTCTCCTGCTCTCTTCTATATGAAAGTATCGAACATGATTATCCGTGAAATAAAAACGATTTTTCTCTCTTACTTGTTGGTGTATAAAAATATTGTCGATCGTTTAATTTAAAAAAAAAGCGTTTTTTCATAAAGGCAATATTTTCTTTAATTTCCCTAGTTTTATAATTTTTAATTCTTTCCAACATTAAAAAAATTGCATTTTTATATAAAAATTAAAATATAGCATTGTTTGTAGCACATTTGTTCCTTTTTTTTATTTTGATAAGTTTGACCTTAATTTAAAAGTTTTCACAATGTAATTTTTCGAAAACATTATAACGAAGAGAAACTACTAAGAGTCTTTGAGATTGTTTTCTTTTGCATTACAATGCAAAAGAATGCACGTTTATTTACTTAGCTACACTAGCTAGCGTTTCTTCAAAATGAGACGTGATATTTCAGAGTTAAAAAAATACGTGTCCTTAATAGCGTTAATTAAGAAACGACAGTCGTTCTTTGAAACTGCTTTTCAACTAGGTCGTTATGCTTAGGAATGCGTCAAATGCATTTAGTAATTAAATATAACCCAGTTAATAAGCGAGACAATTCTACATTGTCTCAATAGCGATAAAGAAGTATCAATTGCAATGAGATATTGTAATTTCGATCAAGTGCTAAAGATAAAATTAATATCTGTGGATACATCTATATAGATATTAATTTTTATTAAAAAAATACTTGCATTTTATCAACAGTAATATGATAACTCTTCTTTATTACTTATTCCTTTCAACTTTTGTCATTTTCTTTTATTGTTACCAACGTCAAACCTACACAGCACAATCCTCCGAGGAACGTTCATGAGACGTTTAATGGTCTGAGAACGTCGCTTGGATAAAGTACTGCGCGGGAAATAAATATCGCATTTTTCATGTTACATTTCTATGGATTTTCGGTGCTGTCAAAAAAGTTGACAGATACGTATTAAAGGATCGGCATGTAATACAAGTTCTTGAACTCATACAATTACGTGACACGAACTTTTTAAAAGACTCACGATCGAAGAAACAGACATCAACCGAGACATTCTGAAATGATTAATTCATACAATTACGTGACACGAACTTTTTAAAAGACTCGCGATCGAAGAAACAGGCATCAACCGAAACATTCTGAAATGATTAATTGAACTTTTTCGCAACGAATATTGACAATTAAATCTCGCGAGTTGTCATGCGTGAAGTCGTAGGTCATGATTGACAGAAAGATCCTGCGCGTAATACATACATTCATGAAATCGGACAAATGCGTATGCAATGTGGCAACAGGCGAGTGTGCGCATCGATTTCCGATATGCACGCGCTCTTCTCTATAGAGTCCACCACACGCCACGATCCTTCGTCCTTGCCTTCCTTTCTGGTCATGTTAACCATGCGACCAACATGGCGAAGGGCGTATACGAATTTCCGGCATTTTTCTCTGCTTCATCGTAAGTGAACGCTGCGAGTTGCATTGATCAATATTGACTGCGCGAAAGAATTCGGTATATCGTCAGCGAATGTGTGTATGCACATGTACATATACGGAATAGCATCGATTGAAGTTGAAGTTTCTTTTTTGCGCTGTGTATATTGCGATTTATTACGTCATGCCATATTCCAGTTTTCGTGAAATTTCTTCTATGAGAGGTAACACTGAGAAAACGTTAGCTCGTAATTAATTTTCTTCATGCCTTGGAAAAGTCAATAATCCCAGATTTGCGATTATAATCCTTCTCCAAAAAATTTTGACGAGTTATTTAGCTACATTTATCGTTATCCAATTAGTAAATTCAATTACATAAGATAAAAGGAATTCTGACAAAACAAGAGAGTATGAACACGAGCAATTGAAAAACTTACTTCAACAAGCGAGCAATGCTGAGAAAATAAAAACTTAATAAAAACTTCATATTTCTTGAGTAAAATAATACAATCTATTATATAGCCGTCTATGGGCAACTTTCAAACGAATGAGACTCAACATATCGCGTTTTGAGTATTTTTATCTAAAGATATAGTTTTTTGGGACGCATTTGCTTCTTAATTAAAACTACTTTTGGCACATTATTAATTGCATTGGATCGAAAAAATGAGCTTGATTAATAAGCGCAATTAATTAAATTCTCAGTATCATAAATATCGGCGATTTTGTGCTGTGCTAATGAAATTAGTTTCCAACACTTGCATATTATTTGTGCATTAATTACTCTTAAAAGCCGGTTTGTCATATCAATTGCACTTTTTTTCAATGGACGCGTTTTTGGATCGAAAATAGCCAAAGAAAAGATAGCGAATGTGAAAAATGAAAGAAATGGAGACACCGATGATGCCTAGGCCAGACACACGACGACGACAACCTGAAAGCCTCCATGGAATTTCATCTGACGAAATAAGATTTTGCTCGGAAGAGATGATAGAAGAAAAAGAAGTGCTGCGGAACTCACCGACATGTAACATTCCAACATTGCAGTCCAAAATAACATTGCTTTACGCTTCGTGAATTCGCTTAGACCGCAAGCAAACGGAATAACTAAGAGAGTTTGGTAATTGAGAAATAATTTATAATACTCTCTTTATTTTTTAACAATTTTCAAACGAAATAAAAACTCAATTACTCGTACAGTGAAAAATTTTATTCAACGCGTACACACATTTAACTGTACTATTTTATTTAAATATATTGTAAAGTATTATCTTTTAATTGAAAACAATGTAGAGAAATACTCAGTTTCATCATTTTAATAAGACCGCATAACGAGTAGCTTATCTAGAAGCGTTATTAAAGGATTTTGCAGGAAAAATGACCGAGTTTCTGGGTGCAATGAGCAACGGCTGTTAATTATCGTCTAAAGTTATTGTTACTCCTTATGATATTCATAACGATTTATCTATCGTAATGTTGTTTCATAGGAAGTACGAGTAATATTTCGTATCGGAGATGGAGTATATTTACATAAATAGCTTGATATAACGCAATTAAATAGATTACTGCTAATGAGTTGTAACATTCAGTTACAAATTGACCATTAATTCCTTTCACCCAGATATCACGTGCCACGATGCCACGTGGAATATATAAATGAAATTTATATTTGGTTATACATGGTATATTTAAACAGCGCTTACGTCGTATCATAAAATCATTAGGGATTAAAACTCCGATTTATTTTAGTCCCTTTAGATATAAAATTTGGACCGAAGAAAATCCGAAACTCGAAGCGTATACAAAAATATGTTGCCTCTTGTCCACTGAGATAGAAACGAAGCTGAACGAAGTCGAATACGTATTGAAAAGGGCAACATTTCTCTCGATGCAAGTTCTTTCGTGGATTTTTGCTCTATTTCTGTTACAATCGTATTCACAAAGAATTCACCGTGCACTTTGCGTTTTACACTACACTTTTTACAAGTGCAAAAAATTTCGTTTATCGGTCAATGAACGTGAGGTCAAGGAGATAAATGGATACAGATGAACGTTGAATCTCTGAAACTGTTAAACGTAATTAATTTAATTTTCTTAAAATTTTTTATTCTGGAATGATTAAAAAATTTTTGGAAATATTTAATTAATTTTAATTGTATTTAATATTTTTATTTATATATAACAATTTAATTTAAAAAAATTGACGTGCTATAATAATAAACGTTTGTTAGTCACTTCTATTTCTCGCGATCTTTACGCTTGGATTACTGCTTCGAGTAAAGTTAGTTCTGCTTAAAATGAAGAGAAGAGATGTGCATCATTCATTTAACAGATGCTTTTGACAGTTCGTAGATGGTAACCTTTCCCAACGACAATCATAGTCAGCGTGAAATACAGTCGCAGGGGAGTTGTTATAAATTCCAGGTATTGCGTCAGTTTCCCAACTTCGTTATTTGAATAGTTCAGATTCTTCACCAGTCTGATTCCAATATTAGTAATCTGAGAAATTCCATTAATGCAAGCACTTGATTGCAGAGTTCATGATGTGCTTGTATCTTTTAGCTTTGGTGAACCTCAGCGCTCAAACTATAATATTAAATTAATTATTTTAAATGAATGTATTTTGTTTGTTGATTAAAAGAGATGAATTATTAATTTATAAAAATCAATACTTTTACATGTATTTATACAGAGCTTGTGTAAATCGAATTGAATTACTATCAGTTTTTGAAATAAAAAACGTTCTAAAAAATTAATATTTTAAAATCAATACAATTAAGTTTTTTTAATATTACGCTTTTCATACTTTGATTAATTTATTATCTCTTTAAAGTTAATTTAACATACACACATACACATCTTAAATATATATTAAAGTCTTTGAATTTTGTTAAAATATATTATTAAATTACTAATGTATTTAATAACTTACAATTAGTAATAATTTTAATATCTGATATAAAATTTATTTACTATACTACATTTAATTATATATGTATGTTGTTTTGTCTATGTCTATTTTATTGAAGATACATTAGCCTTGAATATAAAATAACATGAAATCTCTTCTATTTTTTCCCTCGTTCAAATACCGCTTAAAACAACGTAATAAAACAACGTAATAAAACAAAGAATCAGGTTAAAGCCAAATTTGATTGAGATTGAAATGAATCTTAACATGCGGCTAGAATGCAATATTCTATGCTGCAGTCTCTGAAGCGCAACGGCGATCTTATTTCCGTAGGTATTTCCGCTCTATATACGTACTGATATGAAGATGAAAACTAATTATAATAATAATTCATCTCCCTAATTGAAACAGACAGTTTTGTAAATATTGCATTAACAGCAACGCTGTACTGTTTACGTGTATTTGAAAGATCACTCAAAGAATACTTCTTGCTATGTTCACTTGAGAACTATTTAAAATTAATAACTCGATTTCAGCCAATAACTTGTTTATATCGCAATTTTCTATATCTTCCTAATTACAATTTTTACTGTTGGAATATTAGTTTAATTAATTTATTGGAATTATTATCACGCTAATTTTAAAGTATGTGATATAATGCATAACAATTTATTTTGTAAAATTAGGAAAATGACAAAATATTGCTTAAAGAAATCAGTTTAAAGTATATATATTTTAAAGAAAATTTTATAATTTTATTTTTTGTATTAACAACTGTACATCTTCAAAATAATTTTGAATTTAAGAAATATTTTTTGATTTTAATATAATTTAATATAAATTATTTAAATAAAATTTTAATCAAATGTAGATTTGAAAAAAACAAGTTATATTTGAAAGAATGTTTGTTTACTAAGAACAAACTAATAAATGTACAAAAATAAAAGCGTTAAATTTTATATTTTTAAAAATGTAAATTTTTAGAGATTGCTTGCTTCGAAAACACATTATTTATATTCATGTTTTTATTTCTTTGTACATATACATACATATTTTGTGCTTTATGTAAGAGACGTGAGATTGAGTCTGGCGCGAAGTATTCTTTCGTATATACATAAATGAAAAACGGTGGTGGAAAACTCGTGTAAGAATATATCATAAGAATATCAAAGAGTTATATATGCACGCAAAATATCGCGAGCGTAGCAAACGTTTATTTCAAAAGGCGCAGGTTTTCAATTCAACTGACGCGATAAAAAATCCCAAGAGAATCTATATAAATTTAAATCTTGATTGATCCGAGTTTAACAAAATAATAAATTAATGAATTTAAATCAATGAATTTAACGGACTTAACCAACAATCTTTCTGATTTCTCCAGAACTGTGAATATAATGAAAAATTGAGAGATGTAAGGATTAGAATTGCAAAGAAACGTGTTATTTGTAACTTTATTACCGTTGCCGTTTTTTTTTATAGTGATTATTATTTTTTTATGTCTATAATAGTGTCGGTAACGTTAAACTTTTCAGTAATGGTAATGAATTTTATCGTTACTTTTGTCGTTGTGTTACCAATTACAGATTTTGTATTGAACTGATGAAATAATAGCAACGGAGATAATTAGAGCTAAAAAAAGTTATAAAAATTATATGAAGAAATAACGATAAAAGTAACGAATCGTTTCTTTCTAAGTAACGATTATGAAGACGTTATTTTTTAAAATTAGTAACGGTAACGAGTTTTTGTAAAAAATAACAGTAATGCGTTACTTTTATATAAACGTTTTCTATCCTAGTAAAGATTGTAAGCTCGTGCGATTGCAAGTAGGTCGGATTTTCTCTTAAAAGATCTCTTAAAAATCTTTTGTCGCTATCGTGTATGTCGCGACCGCTCGATATGTCGAGGACGTGAAAATGTCGGTCGAAGAGATTACCCGGCTCCTCCTCTCAACATCATCGCTTCAAGGTTTCGCGCGCGAGAACAACCCTTTTTCGTATTCATGCCCTGGAGCAAACCCTCACAATCCGCCTCAGCTTAACTCACTCGAGATTATGTCCGTACGTGTTTTCCAAAATTTATACTAACATTGAACCTTCTCCTCGCTTCTCCTCGCTGCCCATTCTTAAAAGCGTTTCCTCCAAAATTTTTTTTTATTTTTTTTTCCGTCAATATCTTTTACCCCTTCGTGATACTTTCCATTTTGACTGACTTACCGGAGCGTATCCTTTTTTTTTAAATCTCAAGTCATTTCTTTCGTGCAAATAAAAAAAGAAGTAAATATGTAATTATAAAATTGCCTTATTTAATTTGTGTATACATGTATAAATATTCTTATACATCTGTTGTTTGATTAAAAAATTTTCAAAGTATTTTCCATAAAAAAATATTTTAATTTAAATATTTTTGCCACTTTGAATTGCATATGTTGGCAAACGTATAAATATTAAATGATCTTATGAATATTAAAATCAAATGATCACTGTTTCAAAACATATACATCTTTTATAACAATTTTAATTTCCTAATAAAAATGTTACAATAGTAGAGAATTAAAATTAAATTATAGACATACTATAACATAATTTCCACATAACAAATTTTGCTATCTTTTTTTATTGTAATAATTTATACAATTAATTTTCTAAAACATTTAGAACGTTTAATTGTTTGATTGTACTTTTATCGTATTATTCTGTGCTACGTGACATATCGGGTGGATACGTTAACGAACTTTACGGCAAGCTATCGCATCTGCTATTAATGCGAACAAAACTTTGTTTACTGCTTCGGTTATTCGATAATAACAGACAACCAGGTGTGTTGCCAGATAATCTCCGCTAATCAAGCGTCATCTCGTTAATTAACGTGAACATAAATTCTCGTAAATCAAATTTTTTCTTATTTTATAAGGCTGCAATTGTAAATATGCACGCAAAACAAAAATAGTGCGAGAATACTCTTCAATATTTGTATTTTTTTTTTTTATAACGGTTTGTTTTATCAGCAGTTTCCGCAGTTTTTGTCGTCTATGCACCAGCAAATTCGTATGTACGATATGTTTATTGCAGATTGTTTCGACAACTTTTGTCGCAAAAATTTATTTAAAATTAAAATAGTTAATTAGAGAAAAATATATTACTTGAGTTTACATAAAAATAACAAAGCATTAGGGAGTACAAATGATCACTGTTCTACGGAATGCGCACATAATTTACTCGGTTACACATACCATGAATACGTACAGCGGAATTTATAGCGACTCGTTATTGACAGCAAAAGTGGCCCGCTCGGATTTACTGATATTGCCTTCATTAGAAATTGAGTCCAATTTAAGTTTTGTCCTGACTCGATTCCCTCTATGGTATAGAATCGACAATGCTCCATTGTTGTACCGAATCTAATCTCAGATCTGTCTCAATAAAAGAAACGCGGAAGTCGGCGTTCGTGTATCAAAGTAAATTCACGTAATTTACAAATAGATACATGTTTGTTTTTGTTTGTTGTTATTTTTTTTTACTATTTTTAGTACCAACATTGATGGTACTTTTAGTTTAATTGGCTACTAGGTTAGATCTGTTAAAATTAAAAGTGTACAGGCGGACGTTTCTTTTTTTAGACAAATAAATAATAAAAGATGTATTGGTACACTTTTTCAATTACACAATTTTTCTTCTACAATTTCTCTTTTAAGATACATGATAAAATAATAATTCGTCAAATAAAATTTTCACGATCTTATATTTTTAAGGAATTTGAAAGAATTAATAAAATGATAACTTGATAATATCTTGTGATAATCTGTTATTCGCATGAAATTTTGATATAACGCAAATGTATTAAACAAATTAATGCAGTCATTTTTATTTTGAATAATTGTGTATTGTAGACACTAGTTACAAATATTTCTATCAAAAGCAATGAGATGTGTTTCAAAGTTGCATTTTTGAAAATACTTGTTACTTGCGCAAAAACTTGAAACATCGATATCGATATCGTGAGCATTTTAAACAAAAGAAAAGCGTGTCAGCCACAGCTAAGTTTTGTCTGCTTTTCATTTCCGACTCTGATATGCTGCACAAAATGCTATATATAGCATCTCACTTTTCTTTCATTTATTTCTTATTTTTATTTTTGATTCGTTTGCGAGTGCACAACCGAACTAGAAAATATATTTCCGTGGCTCGCTCTCAACCGACATTCAAAATGAAGAAAAATTGAAGATCACGGAAACTTATTTAGAACAGCCACAAAAAATACGGATGACGGAGAAACTACGAAAAGAAATAATGAGAGTCAATTGATCGTAGAGGAAGAACTTTAAGTTTAAATAGATATGTATTATCCTCTGTATTTCAGCACAAAACAGAAAATCTTCAATCAATGCATCATCCTTTTTCTCTACTATCTATGGACTCTCATTATTTTGTTTATTTTAATAGTTTATAGATAATTGTTATCAGTCAAAACAAGTATTAAATTCTAATAACAAGTATAATATTATTAACAAATGAAATTTGATTGATTATATTTGTTGAGATATTGTCTCGGTAATGCAGAAGAGTTATGTACATATTATACATATTACATACGCTTAGCTTGTTTATCTAAAAGCAAAATTATTAGTGAAAGAGTGAATTTAAGCTGATAGTGAATAATAGCTTTCATACAGTTTTTCATGACAAGTTGAATTCTCAAATTACTGATGTACGTCAAAGAAAATTATAGATGTTAGATGAATTACAGTAGCAAATTATTATGACTGGTGTAATAAATTAGCTTTACATAAAAAATTGTTTTAAAAACGAAAAGATAATTTACGTAAATGCATTATACTATGAGTATAATTATTACAAATAATTAATGTTAAACAATATCAGAGTTTACTCTCAAGCTATCTGTTTTGTTTCTGCTAGTCTGAATGAGTCGTTTAAATTCATAGATGCGATTATTACAAACGTATTTTAATTAAAGCGCATTTTACTTGAAATGAAAAATTTATACATCCATATGACAAAATTAATTCAATGATAATTTGGCATGGGTGAAATTGGAAGGTAGCAATTTCTACCATACATAGAGTGCACACGCGTTGCACCGCGAAAAATGTCAGAGCTGCATTCTGGCTGGAATTGGAAAATTGCGCGTCCTACGAAATTTTTATACGTACCGATAAAAGTAATTTGCTATTTCGTTACTCTGTACAACCCACACAAACAGAATAAATCGGAATAAACAAATACGGAAAAATTTGCTGCAATAGAGAAATTCTACTTTCCCGAAAGATTAACTATATTTCAAATACATCAGATATTATTATATTATAACTGTTTTCACCGTGATATATTAAAAAATTTGCAGTAATATGTATTATTACAAGTTAAACATTAACTTGCATTTATTGTTTATTTTGCAAACAGTTTCGATTATTATTATAAATTTAAAAGAGACATTCTTCTCGATACAAATATATTGATCTATAGTTAGATTAGAATTATTTTTAATATATTTGTTAGTGTTTAAAGCTTTATAAACTTTTAGCTCTATACAGACATAAATTTCTTAATTGCCATTTATATCGATATGCATATATAAATTAATGATATTTCTTATTCTGAACTATACGTTTCTATTTAAGTATCTACATATTGCACAAATACTTGCTATAAAAAATGTTTTATTGAAACTTTTATTATTAAATTGGTTTCTGCTAAAACTTTATTTATTAAATTTTGTACTGTTAATAACAAGCCAAACGTTTGATTCACCGAATAAATTAATCAACGATTATTGCCGTCATAATTTTGTTCGTAGTAATGAATCTGCATATTATGTTGCAATGACGTGCAGAAGAGTTATCAGTGCATCATATGCGCAACAGAATAAAATTGTCGACAAGAAAGATTGTGAGGATTCCTTCGAATTGTCGATGAGTGTCGTCTACGTTCTTACTCGTCTCCATCGTGCCACAATAGCCGTTAATGGCTGAGCATCTCTCGACCTGAAAACTCTTGTAAGACTGGAGATATTACGCGGAAGGAAAATTTTCTAGAAGCCGCACGGCTTTAATCGCGCAATATTAACGATCGGAATTCCTTTTAAATGCAATCGTGACTTATAAAAGTATCGCTTTCGGCGCGCAAAAGAAGTGAAAAGAATAAACGGATAAAAGGAGCTAGAAAGCGCGAAAGAAAGAGAAAAGAAAATTATATGTTATAAATTAAGCTTTCTAGAACAAATAGAGACAATTATCATCATAATGTAACGAGCTCAAAACAAGATTAAGTTAAAAAAGGATTAATTGCTCGTGCCAGGAATAATGATTTGCTTATTTATTTTCTCAGTTATAAATAAGGCAGAATAACCTTTTGCAATACGGTTTTAGTTAAGATTACGGTTATTTTAATTTTAATGCAATTAATTGGCCTTGTGTAATGCTATAGCCAAACAGCTAAAATAAAACAGATCAAAGAAATTTTAATGTTGCATATATTGAAACAAATAACGAAAAAGTTTAAAGGTAGTATGCTGAACTTCTCAGTGCTACCTACTTTAAAAGTCATTGTTGAAAAGTTACAATTCAAGAGACTTGCAATGTGACATTACCAACCAGAAATGTTTTTGATCTGTAACTTTTCTTTTTGTTACAAGTTAAAAAATTCGTCTTCTTTCACTGGCATATAAAAACATAAATTGCGAAAATTGAAATTGTATTATTGTTTGAAATCTTTTGATAAGTAAAAGTAAAAGTATTTTAATATAAAAAGATTATTAGCTTTTTAGTGACCTTTATTCGTGAAAGTTTAGTTCCGCAAAGTTTATTTGTTTTGAAAATGTAATTAAAAAAGTAATATTATAAATATTTATGTATTTTCTATCATATTTTTTATTATGTGCAGCTAAAATTTAAAAATAGGCTATAATAAATTTAAAGCAGTAATAATTGAAACATATATTAATATATTTATATATTTATATATTAATTAATGTTGTATTATTAAAAAAATGTTATATTATAAAATGTTATATTATAAAAAAAATAAAATTTTATTGATAAAATGTCAACAAGATACATTGCACACAAAATTTCTTTAAAAATGTTAGTAACATTAATAATCCAAGACGGTAACGTGTATACGTGTTTACGGCGATTTCAGATCGTTCCTTTGCGAACCAGATAGTTAATGAAAATTTTCCATTAGGCACTGTGTGCGCTAGCGCTATTATTCTGTACCCCCTCATAGCGCCGTCTATCAATGCCATTTACGTCGGTATACGACTATTTGCTGCGGGAACGAAATCGATAATCCGATTTCATTATCACATCGTAGAGACCAGCTATGGTTCTATTAACTAGCATGCGTGTCAATCCCATAAATATAGCACCACGCACAATAGCATAAAACTATCGAGAGTTCAGAATACAATTCATTTTATTTGAAGCTTTTAGTTTCAATTAATTGCAGATTGATTTGAAACACATAAAACGATAAAAATTCTACACTATCAAACTTCAACATCTTTTTTCTAATTTATATAATATACTTGCCTGAAATATAATCTATCTAAGCTTAGAAAAAAAAAAATTTTTTTTTTTAATAAAAATATTTTAAAGGCAAAATATCCAAAAAATCTGAATATTTGAAAAAGTGATTAAATAATCAATTATAATTAATTTTATAGTAATTTTCTATTATTTTTTTTTAACTATTTAGATAATTTGTTTTGTATTTTAAATTTAATTTTTTTCAAAATATATAACTAAATAAAAAAAAACTGTATGGGTAATATCGTATTTAATTTTTGTTATATTATTATTTAACATTAATTAATGAAACAAATATATGCTAATTTACGTAAATAATTTTATCTGATTATTTTATCAATTTTATCAAATATCAATAACGTATTTTTTAATAAGTACTAAACATTTATGCGTTTAACAAAATGTTGTAAAAATAAATACGGTATGCTTGTTGTTTTTTAAACTACCAATCGAAACGTGATTGTATGATTATGTATTGGCTCAGAATCTAGAATAATTTCAAAATCAAATCGATTTTTGATGCTCTTGACTTACATTTCAGCAGATTCAAGCAACGTGTTTTTATTTTGTTAGAAATAAAAACAGTTTCAACAATAGGCCATCATGTTTCACTAAATCATCCGAGCATTTAATATCAAATATCACGACAAAAACAAAATATCTTGCGAGAAAAAATACATCGATAAATGTAAAAATACGAAAAATTTAATTTGTTTAATCTGTTTGTTTTTAAAAATATGCCGTTTATCTGTAGATCTAGGATTATTAATCTGCAGCAACTAAATCTATGAAAAAAAAGAGAGAGAAAGAGAGAAAGAACAACTGTGATAAATTTATAAAGATAACTTATGAAATAGCTAGTACCTTTTAAAGTTTTCAATTTTTTTAGATTTGCTATATAACTATACAAATAAAAAGTGCTTTATGCAAATTGTAACATTTTTTTAGTTTATTGTTATTTATTTATTTGTTTACCATTATTAACAAGAAAATTTCATGAATTTCTATAATATCAAAAATCAACATCTAAGAAATTACATTGAATTTATTTCTTCTATTATTTGTAAATAAAAAATTAATGTTCAAAAATAATTTATGCATGTTTTATTTAAAATTTTGTTGAATAAAATACACGAGAGGTTACACCTCAAGTTGACGACAATCATGTAGAAATTCTTGCGCAATGAAATTTAATACTTTGCGTGACTGTCGCGAATAAATGTGAAGTACACCAGTGACATTTGTGCCACCAAGTAATTCCCATGGAAATTACAATCACGCGAGTAACATGCATCGCGCTAGGGTCTCCTGCAAGCAAACGGCCTCAGTATTAACTCGAGATCACGTTCTACGTGTGGTACTAACACAATTATGGTGTCGTCCGTACTCTATGTATAACATTCTGATGCGAATATAACAATAATGCACAAATAGAGCCAAATAAAAATTTGACAAATGATTCAGAGATTGAATACGATTGAATATAATTTATAAT
This sequence comes from Solenopsis invicta, assembly GCF_016802725.1. Lineage (NCBI taxonomy): Eukaryota > Metazoa > Arthropoda > Insecta > Hymenoptera > Formicidae > Solenopsis > Solenopsis invicta. The sequence goes on along the minus strand of NC_052674.1, from coordinate 7,608,685 downwards.
AATCCAGTAATAACGGTATTTAAAATTATACATATAGTGGAAACGTCTATATATATTGCTATACATATGTCCTAGGGTGCACTGGACACATGTATTGCGAACAATAGGACATGCGTCATTTTGCTGTCAAATGGAAATTGCTATCAAAAAAAGAAATGGGTAAAACCTTATTCAGAATGAATTTGTCCAAAAATAATTATTTTTTAAAATTACAATTTTTAAATTATTTGCAATGTCATTTATTCTTCGTAAAAATTAAACAGCTTAAAAAACAGTTTTTGACTTAAAACGCTTTTAAAGTTATACTTTTTTATTCCTTTCTATTCACGCTGTATGTAGAAGGTAACAAAATTTCCGACGTTAATTTTAATGACTATAGTTTTAATTTCTTTTGCTAAATGAACATCAATGTCAGATTTATTATGGAATTATTCAAAACTGAGATCATATTTTCTAGCACATTCCGTAAAAATTTTAACTGGAGTATGAATAAAATTTTATAATGCACAAAATACATTCATTCAAATGCATAGATAAAATTATGTGATTAATAAATGTTACTATCAATCTTTGTTTAATTCAGAAAAGCTACGTCAAACTTTGTCTGATAAACTTTTGGCAAACATTATGTTAAAACATACAATGTTTTTTGCAAAAAAATGACAATTTTGAAGAGAAAAAATATGATTGCTGAAATATTAATATTACTTACTAGTTAATGAAGTAGATGCTAAATAATGTAGAATAAACAGGGGGATTTCTTATAATTTATTCGATCACTTAATTTCTAAGCGAATCAAGCTTGTTGAACATTGATATAACGCGACCATCCTCTCTGGAATTCTCTTGATCTTCGTAACCTAGATCGACAATTCGGGTCTCTGGGTCTCTCATCGAAGTTTCGTCCGTCCTCTCTCTCTCTCTCTCTCTCTCTCTCTCTCTCTCTCTTCTCTCTTCATTTCACTCCCGTGGCAATGGGTAGTGTGAACGCACCCGTACGCGCGCAGGGTACGGTATGGAAGCGGCAGCAGGTATATACCCGGCCTGGCAGGAGCGTAGGTGAGCTAAAATAGATCGATGGACGTGCTGCGCACGCAAGTGCCTCCGGTTGTACCCCTGCGGGGGTAGGAAACTGCGCGCCACCGAACCTCGATGGGTAGGGCGGCATCGAGAAATAGCTAGGTGGGAGTCACTGAAGAGGGTAGAACGGCCAGAGGGACACTACAGGAGAGAGGGGAATCTAGAAACGTGGAAGGAGGGAAGCCGTGTTGGAAAAACTGGAGGGCGAGTGAGGAAGGAAGCGAGACAACACTGAAAAACAGAGAGGGTGAATGAGGGAGGGAGTTGCGTGACATGGTATCTAGAATGCAAGAAAAAGAGAAATGGAAAAGGAAGAAAGATAGTTGCTGGCAAGTCTGTTTCAAGAAAGGGAGATGGCCGAGAAAAGTAGGGGTGCGTCAAGGCAATGGATCAGAGAGAAATAACGATATAGTGCCTCGACGCGAGGAAGAGAAAGATCCAAACGGTAGAGATGGAGAAGTCTCTGTGGAGGAAGCGAAAAATAAGGCGGGTAACGGGGAATCGGAACGAGACAGATAGTCCGAATTCTGAACAAGAGCGAGATAGATGGCACGCGAAGAGGGGGAGATTCATCTAGGTGGGAGAGAGATGCGCCGGGGTGAAAACCGGGAGGGTGCAACTGGTGAAAGTGGAAGGAGTGGAACGCGAGCGGCTGGGGGAAGAGGGAGAGAGGCACGCGACGACATCTCACCTGTTTATCAACCCGCCAGTCTGGTTTACGCGCCCGGTCATCCGCCGACTCTACAAGTGGCTATTCCACTTCGAATCTCGAACGTGGGCTCGTTCGCCTAACTCTTTATCGCGATTTATTTCGAAGACGCCGGAAATATTTGTACGTCGCGGAAGTACATGCGGTTAACGTTCGAAAGACGACACGTCGTGTCACGGTTTACCTAAACGCATCTTCTCGATCACTCCTTCTCGCCATCGTCGTTGAACGTCTGTGTGACGGTGAGTAATTGGAGTCTGCGTTCGGTCCTAGTGAGAACTAGGTCATCAATGGCACTAAATCGCGCGGTCGCTTCCGGTCTGCGTCGGATCAGATGGCAAAGACTTCATTCGGAATTTGAGACGCGCGCTCGCGCACGCTCCAGATTGTGTTGCCTGCGTGTTAATTGTACGCATTTAGAAACTCTGGCAATTTCGTGCGTAATCCTTTTAATTATCTATCTTGTTACGTTGTAACGTTAATTGCGCATAGTGAATTAAAGGAAGAGATTGAAATTTAATAATGCGTTGTGGTGATAGTGATCAATTTTTCGGTTTCTGTTTTTACTATTTTCTTTCGTGAAAAGCTTTCCAATGTATTTTTTTGGAATTTGATGAATTGATGTTATAACAAAAGAAAAATTTTTTACGTTGAAATTAGAAACTCACGTATAATACTTTACTAGTCGATCAGTAACTTCACCATTGGTTTCCAACAGAATGAATATTTTACTGGAACAAATACCAACAGAAAAAATCGTAACCAATTTTGATGTGTCTTGTCAATTTAATTTGTTAAATAAAGCGAATGAAACGAGGCATATAAAAATCTCATAATCATGTGATTATAATTGTTGCACAAACATCTTGTGATAATATTTTGTTAATGGGCAAATCTGAACAAATTGTTCAATGCAATAGAAGTCACAGTTTGGACAATGTCGCAGTAATGATGGATTAATTAAACGTGACAGTTAAACGTCACATTAATGCGAATCACATCTCGGCAGTGAGACACGTACGCAATTGAATGGCATAGCAAATAGTGAGAATCAACGTACTGTCGGACATGTCGAAGATTATCGCTCTATCTGAATTATTGTTCGTGGGTCGATGAACAGATAATGTCTCTCGATGAGTAGGAGTGCCAACACAATATGGGTATAGACACGGTTTCTTTCTTAATATATTATCTCTAGTATTCGTCAACGTGTTATCTGCTCAGTGGATTTTGTACGTCTTACCACCATAGTAGAATTTTTATTATGTTATCGCATGCATATAAAATATTGTGTAATACAATTAAAAATTATATTCTTATAATGTAATGCATTTTCTTCTTTATATTAGCTGTGTGTAGCTATTTATATCATTCAAAAAATATTTGATAATACTTGTTTTTTACAAGCGTTTTACAACTACCAGAGAGTTATTGAAAAGTCGGGCATCAATCATAAATAACCAATGTTGCATTTAATACAATAATCTTAATGAATATTTATGTAATAGAAAATCATTAAGATTTCTTACATTTAATAGAAATTTAATAGAAATTTCTATTTTGAAATAATATACATATATAACATAAAATAATCTATATTAATTTGAAAATGTTTCATCTTCAATTTTGATTCGATTATTTGAAGTATTATAAGATTAAAATATTTAAGTAAAATATATAAATTTTTTAGAAGAAGTATATTATGTTTATTTATTGCTGTGTCGATATCAGTTTAAATAAAATTATAAAGATTTATTTACTGTGGTATATAATATTTGTATGTAAAATAGATATACATATAGTTTTCGATTTATAATAATACATTGAAGTGAAGTTAAAGTGTTCACATTCGATAGTTACAATTTTCAGGTTTTTATTTATAAATTAAATAATTACATTTATATGTTCTGTAGACAGATACGTTTTTATGATGTACGTCAAATTTGCATTTAACGTTATATTTATTTGTTGAAACTTTTTACAACGCAATAAATCAATAACAATGTTGTCAATGAGATAATCGTTAGCGTTTAAAAAAAATTCTAATTTACATTAGTATTGAGTAGGATTTATCACTGTGCTATAAATCATTGGATATATCAGATTTGTTATAGTTGAAGCTATTAAAATTATTAACTCGTTTTTAAAAGCTTATCTGCCACGCAAGCGCGCAATTGAAATTAATCAACTGCACCGAGCACAGTCTTCGTTAAAAGTATGAGTTTAATAATTAAATGATAGCCAAACGAATGATCACTTCTGCCTCAATGGGGCACCATGCGCGCGTCCGAAATGCAAAATAACGAACTCTGGCAGTCTTCCTTTCGCAATCGATCGAGGCTTGCTTGTTAGTGACGGAAGCGCTTTTGGCGGGATCAAAGATGTCTGTTGGATTACAAAGATCCGTTTCTACGCGACGACCCAATAGAAGGGATTCTCCTCTTTTTTGCGTCAGACAGAGAAAGCTCAAGCGGGAAAACGAACGCTCTATAGGTGAACAAAAAAAGTTGCGCAACGAGAAGGATTAAATGGAAGCTATAATTCTACAATCCGAATTTAGTTGTCGGATTTACATTTTAGAATCTATACCTACATTTGAAACATTTCCTGATTATCGTAAAAATATAATTACTATTATGTGGTTAAAAGATGAAAAAAAAACTATGTTTTTCTTTATTATTAAGAATAGTAACTTTTTATTTTAATAAGGCAAAAAAGTAACGGAAAATTATATTCTGTGACATATTCATTTAATATTTTCCTTTAATTGGAAAAATTCTTAGTTCTTAATGTGTAATGCTCGAATAAATTAGAATATTACTTTTTTTTCTTAACAACTTATTTTAGAATTGTTTTGATTTTCTATTGATCTATAAAATATTATATTTGTTTTTCTAAAAGTTGAATTCAGTAAGAATCAACCGTTTATTGATTATATGTGTTATTTGCAATTTTAAACTTATTTTCAAAATCAAAGGATGAGATAACCATCTATTTTTAACAATAATCTTCTGCTACCTTTGTTGATATATTGTGGAGATGTACAGCTAAATTACTAAATAGATGAAAGCTTTAGACATTATCGAGTGAAAATACGTGGAAATTTCGGAATCTTCGATATTGGAAGGATTCATCAGAAATTCATCGTCGACTGAAGCACGATAGAAAACTGATACAGCACATCCGCGAAGAGATTTTCCCTCGCTCGATCCGACTAAAGAAAACACACTCGTTGATCTGACGTATTTGGTTCTGCGGAAACCCGCTCGTTGTATTTCCGTAGTTCTGTAAAGAAAGAGAAATGCTGAATCTAGCGAAATAAACTTTTCGATCGAGCTCTGATTCAACGTGACGCCAAAATTTCCCCTCGACTTGACGTTTTTAGCTAACTCGCCTCTAGAGTCACATTGTTAATCTTTATTAACGTTTATTCTCCAAAAAACGATGTTTGATTTAGGAGTCTAGGGATGACCCTTGGTAAACTTCAAAAGTTTATAAGAAGAATGGAACGCCATCCTTCTTTACCTTTCCTTCCTTTGAGTTATTTGACAGCTCGGTGATTGAGGAATTTTTTCTAAGAGTTTTATATTTCACCGGGAAAATAAAGTGAAATCGTAAGCGATGATGTAAAAAGGTCAAACTAACAACATATTTATTTGAAATTTATTGAGTATGAATATATTATGATGCATGACATACACTTTACACTGAATCTAGTATATATGACATAATATTCACATGGTAAAGTTTTATTTATTAAGATAACTTTTTTAACGTTTATCTAAAAATTGATATAACAATAAAACTGTTTAATTTGTGATATTGTGCAATTTTGAAGTATCTAACATAAACCTGATATTTTTATTTTTGGACAAAGTTCTGTATTTGTCAGTAAGTTTGTTTTGAAACATAATTACAATTATGTACATTATAATTAATGTGTAATTTTGTTATTAGACTCATTTTTATCAAGTTTACGACGAACACGTTTGGATACACATATATCGTGCATGTATTATGTTGCTGTCATCCTTAATATCATGAAAGACGAGAATATCGTCTATGAAAATGCTAATCATGGCGGCTTGTAGCTATCTCATAGTTATCCTAGAACTTATCTTGGTTAATCCAAACTAGGGTTTGCTCGTTTGCTTATAACTTCCACGCAGATGACGGCTTTTGTCATATATTTATTCTTTTACAGTTCAAAATTGATATTGAAACCAAGAAAGATAGAGTTTGCATAAAAATAGTTAGATTTTAATATAACAATACAATTGGATTTTTACATACAATGCAAGTATGAAAATAATTTTTACATTAAGCGATTATAATTTTAAAATATATTTATTGATTTGTTTTGATTTAATAAATTTTTATAATAAAATATTGTAAATTGTAAATTTGTTAAAAATTTATTTACAGAATTATTTGGTATTTCGTTATTTATTTTAGCAATTTAATGAATTATTTTTTAATCTATAAACCTATATTTAAAAGCAGTTTATACTTTAGGAAACATGCGGTAGAAATTTTTATTAACAACAATTTAATTTTCATAAATTATTTCATAAAAATTTTCATAATTATCGGATTGCGTAACATTGGGTCACACAAACAGTAGTTCTTGATTAAATTTTCGTAAAGTTGAAGTCTACTCCGAATTACATTGGAAATTCTACTATCGGTGGCCAGCTGATGATGCTTTGAGGTCTGCAAAATTGAAGCTAATTTACTCAAAGTGCATTATAAATCTGCGACATGACCGCCCTATCGCTCTATTGGACTACATAATGGTGAACAATGGCCGCTGCACAAGATTCAGAGGATCTAATTTCTCTCACTCTCTTTCTCTCGGTTGAATTTTTTGAGTCAAAAACAATCCCTGTACATGGCGCGCTCGGAACGAACAGCGGTCCGTTCTTCCATCTTTATTACGATCATCCGTAGCAAAATAGGGAGAAAGAAAAAGAGAGCGAGAGAGAAAAAGAGATTCCAATGCTGCGAACACGATAGCTGAATAATGAGAAGCAGCGAGAAAGCGGTCTGTCACGAATAAAAGGGAGTAAAATCCCTCCGGAAGCCGCGTTAATTTTTCTCAATATTTTTTAGCCGTTATATCGCTTTCTCGTAGACATTGTTATATCGTAATAATGTTCGTAGTATGGATGTAACAATGCGATATTTCAGAATTCTCGTGAAGACAATTCTTGGGAATTACGTGCGACTTATTCAACGTCAAGGATACTATTTTCGATGGAATGTTTCTTTAATGAGAAATTGTTTTGTTCTTCAATAGATTATTCGACCGTTCCATGAAATTAATACTGCATATTTAGAGCTCTGAATTTGAGTGCTAAATGCACAAAGATTTTTAAATATTATAAATGATAAGAAATTGTACAGAAAAGTGAATGTAGGTCTTGAATTTAAGCTTCAGTTTAAATTTATAAATATTTAAAAATATTTGAAATAATGTATCTTTAAATTATTTTATTAAAATTATTACTATGGTGTAAAAATTAAATACAGTATTCTTTTTAGAAATTATGGAATGTAAATAATCAAATATTATTAACAATAATAAATTAGGTGTGATGAAAACACATAAAGATAGAAGAGCTATTATCGATCTACAGCAAATCTTGGAGTTTAATAATAATGATAATTTTAAAATTCTTTATTTTTTTTTATAATTCATATGAACTGAGTTTCGCATTGTCGATTTTGATAGTCCTTAAATGAAGTTATACGTACATAAATTAACAAATAATTTAATAATATTGATGCTCGTGAACATCCTAAAATACTGTAAAAAATTTATTAAATGTTATTAAAAACAATCATATTTCAATTATGTATATATAATTATATATATATATATATATATATATATATATATATATATTATATATATGTGAATATATTCTACACGTACCACACACATCATATATACGCAAAAATTAGTTTTAAAAGTTTGCTTTTTTTTTAGTAAAATTTTTTTTTTTTAATCGTGCACCAGTATTGAAGGTACAAATGTTTCATATGCGATTTCGTTTTTAAATAAAAAAAATAATATAAAACATATTTCAGATTTGAGTCTACCGCATTGGGTCTATTGAAATGCTCCAGTTCTTCAAACTTTGATCTTTCAAGCTTTATATTAGCTGAATATTAACAATATTCAAAATTTTTCTGTGTACATATGCATACATACATATACATTTACACATGAAAACCGATCCTCGTTTTCAAATATTTCATGGAGATATATCTCAAAAATATCTATATTAAAAAACGAATTAAATTTATTAATTAAAAAATTCTAATAGATCCAGTAACGAAATGGAAAGCATCATGTTATAAAAACTCACATGTTCTTCTGACAATTATTACTGGATAGTTATATCTATCTTTATGCAATCTCTTAATATAAATCTTATTATGATTTAAAGTCTCGCAGAAAATCTGACTTATCGTCGGTGCTAGATAATTGTTTACAGCATATGCGGGTGCGGCAAATATCTGGTTGAATTAATTAATGTAATTAACAGGCTGCTCTTGACGACGAAGGGTTGCGGGTAAATTCCGGCGCAATGCCGTGTAATGGACACACGACGTTCCTGCACGATGTATCAATGATACGCTAATAATTATAATAATCACAATCGCGCAAAGGGCCAGAGGCCGACAAACCACATTCGTTATTGGCGCACGATTGACTTGTACCGTTAGCGTTCATGATTGACGGTAAATTCTAGCTTGCGGCTATCGACAGAAATCAGTTGATAATGAAAACGAATTGAACTTACGGATCACAACATCTACATTATTCGAAAAAAATTATTTGTAAAGATTATTTGTAATGTAGAAACTGCGCACGCGTTCAGGTTTATAATCTTATCTCATATTGTTAGGTATATATTTATAAAAGAGAAGTGCACGTTTACATATTCAATGTCTCTATGTTCCATGTTATTTTTAAAAAATGTTTGTATTTAAATATTATGCCCAAATTATGATATTTCTATTTGCCGTTAACATATATGTCAGATCAGAAAGGTGACCGCAATTACAGACAATAGATTTGTTTCGATTACCTTTCGAATAATTAAGGGATGTGTACTCATGACCAACAGTTCGCAGCAGGAAGTTCTGCAAATTGAGATTCGCGAATGTCACGTGAAATTTGCGGCTTTGATAACATGAACAGGATTTTCGCATAGGAAATCATAAAAGAACTATGCGAAATAATGATTCACGTGGTAAATGAGCGCTGGCATTAAACGAATAATTAAATAAAGTCAGACACGCTCATTGTTAAATTTTTCTCTGTTATATTTATTATGATGAATACTTTTTCTCTGCTTGTTCATTATAATTAACATTTTTCCTTAATAAAAGCATTCAGTTTTAAATTATCTGATAACAGTTGAGTGACTGCTATATTTTCATTCCTGTTATCAATTATGACGTAAATACAATTATGATATATATATAAATTTTTTTATTCCCTTTTAATTATTTTTTATATAATAATTCTGCTTAAAATTGCACGTAAATAAGATCTTATAATTAAATTTTTTAAGAAAATATTTAGAAACGTATTATATAAAAGAGAATAAATCTCAGTTGAAATCCTGCCATCGTTAATGAAAATTTTAAAGAATAATGTATTTTAGAATATTATTCGTGTGTTGTTGAAAATTTAATGTGGTAAATAAACTTGTTATGAAACTGAAATCCGTGCGAACAATTCTCTTTAATAAAAGTGTTGGATACGGCCATGAGCCACACTACTGAACGCGACCCGATGAATAATGCATAAATTCAATTCACGCCTATCGTGCGTAATTAATCTCGACGCTTAATTGAAGTAGAATTGATATGTTTCCTTCGGGAATGTTAATAATTTTTGTACACCTTTCTTGTACGGTATTTTGTTACTCTTTTGTTAGTCTTTTCTTTTTTTTATTCTTGTTCAAGCCACAAGAATCGATTAATTTACATTAATTTTGAGGTTGTTATAGTAGTAAAATTATTGGGAAGCCGACGGTTTTAATATAAAAACCGATGTAACGGTAAAAAATCGAACGCAACCGACTTTCCGCCCTAGTCGAGAGCTTTTTATCGCCTTCATCGCCGACACGTATTCTACTTCTCCCGGAGTTTTTCTTTTCAATTTTTCTCCCCCTATATCAATCAAAACGTTCGTGACGCAAGCTATTCCTTACGCGTTTGTGATTTAATTTCACCAATTGTGTCGTTTTAAGTATTTGATGTATAGCACGATTTAATTAAAAAATATAATTCTGTTTTATCAATTATATTTGTTTCCGGTACTTTTCCTACGGTAATATATGCTTATTTGCATCAGCAAAACGGAATTAGTAATGTGAGAAAAATTCGCATCACCAGTCAAAACAAGAAAAACGGGTTTAATTCATATTGTACAATAATATACACGTTTATTATTATGCGAATTTACAATGTGATCAGATTATATATTTAATTAAATCCAGCCGAATATAAAATTTATGATTAAATGTGATTAAATTAAATTAAATTTTGGCCGAGATAAAATATAATCAATTTAATTAAAAATTAAATCAAAAATTAGTAAAATTCTTAAATTAAATATCTATTGAATATATACATGTATATAGCGCTCTGGAGTAACATAAATTAGAAGTGCTAATAAGAAAATAATCATTTCGTATATTGTTATGCTTGGAACGTTATCGGACATTGATCTAAAGGTAAGAGAATACGATTCACAATGCCACTCCTTGCACAATAACTGTCTGGTTATACGTTGACTTGAACTACTGGTGCAATTTATCACTCGTAGCGCGCTTCCTACGAAGCGTTTCTTTTATTAGCGTTCAATGTGTCGTAGTGACCGGCTTCCAACACTGACTACTTTCATTGATATGTGCAGTATTCTGTGGTAAGCAAATTGTTCGACCATTTTAGTGCCACACGTCGAAAAGCGTTTGTCATGCATTTCGCGAATTAATTGCACTGACATTAACGTTTTCTTTTCTCAAATATGCCGCAAATTCCATGTGCCTTCTTTCTTCAAAATTTTTCCCGAGGCAACATGATTAACATTTACACGTAGTGTTGTAAGAAGTGATTTTCTCTATTTGGCATACGCATACTTACGTTAAACTACGTATTTCATATTAATACAAGCATTTTTTAATATTAATGCTCATCGGGATATTGGATATTACAAATCGAATTGTATACAACGTTATGTTTATGAGATATAGATCGCGTTATTGCGAGAATGAATCTGATCACAAGTTACGCAAAGTAACCGACATGTGAATTAAATACACAATCGGTTTGAAATAGGCGGAATTAATTTGCTTTTCTATATGAAAGCTACCGGTATGTGTTTATGAAAGATATTAGTTGAATGCGGATTCGCTCAACAAATAAATATGGCTACTTCAAAAGCGTTCTCCCGTTAACGGTAATACGAATTGAATCCTAAATGCTCACTCGTGGCTTGCGTATTACTGCGCCGAGTATTATATTTGATATCGCTGTTACTAAATTCCACACGGCAAATCACAAAGCTCTATATAAAATTCCTGTGCATCCTCTATAACTCAGCTCTTTCGCCTACATCCTTCACGCGTTTGTTGCACAGATTTATTTGACATACGACCGACACACAAGAGCTACGAAACGTCAAAATAACAAGGTATGCGCATTGCGGCGAATAATAGACGCAAAAACTCGAAAATTATTTTTAACTTTCCCGTCCTCTCGCTCTAATAAATTTTTAAATTTTCAAATATATAAATATATTTAATGTCAATTATAAAACTATAGTGCAATTTTTCTCTCAACATGTGACATTGCTATGAATAAGTTAGTAAAAGAACTGTCGAATTTTCTTTCTACATCTTTTATTAAGTTTACTTTTTATAACTTTCTGCATTATTTTCGATGCTTAAGACGTCACATTTATATTCAGCAAGCATTTCCGCATAGAAATCACTATTGATAAGCTGCAAGAAAGTTATTGTTCAGCAAATTTGTCTTTTCACCAAAATTTTGTGCTCTCACACCTATACCATCACATTCTACATGTATATAGCAAAAAATTATAATATAAAGAATATAAGAATATATTCCTAGAATGTGGTGATATAAATATGAAGGAAATGCGTAGTAAATTTAACATATACATATTGCGACACAAACTTTTCCTTGAGTTGTTGATTACACGTGGCAACCGGAAATTTCCATTCGCCTTGCCGTGTCTCGATCTACTCGGCGCTCAGACGTTGAAACTTTCAGTAAACGTTGGCCTAAGCCAAGTTTTAACGAGCCTTATGCTCTGTTCTCGTCGTTACACCAACGACGATCCTTCAAACGCGTTCGCACGGAAATTATCCCAGTAAGACGACCAATTTCTAACGGAAATGCGAAGTGACCTCTTAACGGATGTTTACGCACCTTCTTGATACCTATTTCATTCGATGTAATGTACTAATATATTGCGTAACAATTCAAACGTTTATATTTCTTACGTATTTCTATTAACATATTTTAGAAAAACTTAAAAACGAAAACAGATATGCATAAACAATTGTACTCTCAAAGGTTGTCACGGGACACCCTGCATATAAATATTAAGATAGTATTTTTTTTTCTTGTAACATCAGAATTGGATTTTTCAAACGATTAGGTTCAATGACAATTTCCTTCGGCACAGAATATTCTTTTTTCTCGAGCGAAGCATTTCGTTTCACACGCATTGTAGAACACATCGATCGAAGAAAGTAGTCGAAGGCGAACGCCGTAAGGTGTGCTCTTTACGGTATCCCTGGACACAGCCGTAATCCGATTTATCCATCTTCCTTGTGCGATCAGAATATTAAGAAGCGCATACTCGAAAATACAGCATATCCCCTGATAGTCGGCACAAAATACTTCTGAATGGCATGAAATAGTTCAATATGCGAGAAATTTGGGGAAATGTTTTTCATAGCGCAAAGCTCGAAAGCGAATTATGTTGACTATAGTATTTTAATAGCACACACATACGTGTCTACGCTATATAATATGTATAATTAAAACGATAAGCAAAAATTGCTTCGCATCTAAGAATTGTGTCAAAATTGTTTATGTATTATTTTTTCTAACGCATTTTGTGAAACTCATGTGCTACAAATAAATAATATAAATATCTAACTAGTAGGATTGAAAATTAGCGGTCGATTCTGTAACCTTAACGATGTCGTTAAGATATCGTTGTACAGGTTTTTTGTATCATGTATAATAGCTGCGCAACGATATCATAATGACATCGTTACGGTTACAGGATCGGATCCCTTAATATTTAGAAATTACAATTCTAATTGTCGCAAACGACTTCTCAGTCGGCTAATCGTATAAATTTTTATTAATGTTCTTTTTCATTAGTATAACTTTAATGATACAAATTTATCATTGTTGACACGTTTCTTCTATTTTGTGTGCATACATTCCAAACAATCAATAATAACTTTTTATATTTGTAAATTGTATTATAAATCCTAAATTATATGGGTAACAATAATATTATTATTATATATATTCGTGAAGATCAAATTTCGTAATTTTAGTCTTTTAGTTTAACAACTTGCAAAATTCAATATTACCTATTATTGTAGAATGTGAACTAGCGTATACATGCTGTGTATTACATTATATAAACGTAACGATACAAATGTATCGCGATTTATTACATAATTATATTATAAAGTGAAAGGTGATTCGTGGACAGATGTGTAGAATATGGGTTAATTAGATAATGGATGTTCGCTCTGTTACAATATTGCGGAGACCCTATACAATAACTCACACTACAGTATAGACGAGAATGCATTAAAATTATTCTCTTGCTTCGAGCAGGATTAATGGATACCATCTCTAAATTACAGCACTTTGTCTGTTGCATATTTGAATGTTTACCAAATATAGTTCCATAATAAAGATATTGAGAATAGAAACTTTTTTTACATCTCTACATGTGTGGAATATAAATATAAACCATTAAGAATGATATTTTGATTAAATAATAACTGTTAATTATTATTTAGAAATAAATATTGTAGATATATGTTTACTATAAAAATTGTATTTATATTCTAGAAGAGTTTTATTACATTTAACATCTTTAAATAAATAAAAGTGACTTTATTCAACACAGCATGCAGCTCAATAAAAAGAAAGTAGCAATGACATTTAGTGAGAAACTTTATTGCTTTTTATTAAAATATATTCTGTGCAGTTGCAATTTCCAGTGGAAACTAGTCAAAAGTTTTTTTATGCTGGATAATTGTCGAAAGTATACTAATCGGATGAATAGCAGATGTTAGTGGAAGTTCATGCGATTAGCTGACTGAGAAATTGCCTCTCTGTTTGCCGCTAACAATTAGAACAATTTCTCTGAACATTTATTTTGAATCCTGTCAGCTACAGATTAGTTTTTATCCATGAAACATGAATCACACAAAGCTGAAAATATTTCGCAATTTGTATGTAGATAGAGAATATTTGAACGTAATGCATTTGTACATGTTCGTGAAAAGAATTTTTAATTATAAAACTGGAAATATAAAATACGTATTTAGTATTTATTTCTGTCGCCAAAAATGCATTTTAAACTGGCATCGAAATAATGAAAATTTATTTGTTCGTAATATAGCATTTTATTTAGTATAAAATATTAAAATTTAAGAATTTTTATAAAATGCAAATATTTTTCAGATTTGATAATATACATATGAATTATATTTAAATATAAATTATTTAAATATAATTATATTTTTTAAAAGTTTTCTTACAATTGTGACATACTATTATACATGTAATATTAAAATGTTTGACTGAAATTCATCAATGTAATATAAACATATAATATAATGCAATATAATTTTACTTGATATTAAATCCTTTTAAAACAATTATAAATAGTTTTAAAAAGTAACATTATATGATGTATCTTCTTGGAAAATGTTTTTTAATTCTATTTTAATCTCAAACATGCTCAATAAGTATGTTTGAGATTAAAACAGAGTTGATAGTTTTTACTGAGAAACGAAGAATTTCCGTATATTGAAAAATTGCCTCTTTATCAAGCACTCGATTCGCGAATGAGGAGAATGAAAGAGATTGTGAAAAATGAAAGATTTGAATAGATGAAATAGAACGGGTAGCACAAATCAATAACGAATTTTCCAATAGTAGTGCAGAATTAGTTGTTGGAAGCGATTAACGTTTTTAATCCGTTCTGATTTCGTTATATTCTGTAAATAAGAATAAATGATTCATAATTTTACATTTAATGATTTTATGATTATAATAAATAATTTTACCAGTGATGCTTCAATATCATATTGTATTTTATGTGTGTAAGTGTAGTTTAACATTTTTTAAATAACAATAATTTTCTTTTATTTCCCATATTGTTTACTACTCAACAATTAAACAATATTACACTTTACGCACGTGTTAGAAAATTTATGCATTTTATAAGCTTGTATAAATATTTTTACCGTAAGATACAATTTTTCCGCATGCATTTTTATTGTAACTGAAGATGTGACATCGCGTTTCAATTTTTCTATAGATAAAACTCATCAGCTTCCATGTTTGATTTTGTTATGAACGTGACCAACGGGCATACATTATTTATGGACCCGCACAAGACCTATTCACAAATGCTGGTAGATCTTTTACTGTAAAAAATTTACATTCGTATGGGTCGTTACATGTCTTTCTGACGACAGTCAGTCAGTTCAGTTACCTTTATATCGAAACTCAACATATTCCTCGTTACGTACTCTTATCGAAACGTCTGGAATACGAAATTCACAATATAATATAAAATTTTCTGTCTCTCTATTGATTACATATATGTATATGTATACTCGTATGGATGTATATTACATTTGCCATCATAAGTTGTAGAAATCTAAAATTGCTTTCGCTACAACTTTGAGGGTCGTTAGAAAGGTCAGTTTTGATCTTGCAATTAACGAATTTACCAACAAAATTGCGAAATAATTCCATTTATAATAAAATCTCTGATACACATATTATCTTATTATAATAAATTGAGAAAATGTTTCTTTATTTAATGTAAAATAATACTGTACACAAAATAAGACATAACACAATTCTGTCATATTTCACCTGCTTGTAACAATGCACGAGTATGTTGAAAAAATGCAACTCACGTGTCTCAAGAACATGCGTAATTTTCTACGAAAACACGTATATGCTCTGGTATTAAAAAAGATATAAACAAGATTTTCGAGCATTTAAATTGGTTTTATTTCATAATAAAATCTTGGTTTGCTTTGTTTTATCATATGGAAATTATACATAGTTGGAGATATTGTTGGAATAACTATTAAATATATTTAATCTTTTATTATAAAATGTGTTGTGAAGTTTTAATAAATACTATAATACGGAAATTATATTGCAAGCTGTATGTACGTGAAGTGTGATTAAACTGAACGTGTTACCTCAAATATGTATTAAATATAAACTGCTATACTTTACTTAACTGGAACACGGTCATCACAAAACTATTTCCGTGATTTATTAGAGATAACGCTAAAATTGTAGCTTTTGAAATTATCGAGTAGCTGTATTCTAGGAAGTTCGTTACGTAGAAGCGCGTAATTATTTCTTGCTCTTGTTGCTTGTCAAACGCAACAGGGAAGAGAAATTACCTGATTTGCTCTCTCTTTTTTGGAGACACGACAGAAACTAATTGTGGAACTAATGGGTTTGTCTTGTATCAAGAACTGTCTGCCAGATTTAAAACTTAATCTGGATTGTATAAATTGTTAACACAAAATTAATAAGAAACAATATTAAATTTGTTCAGCTGAAATCAATTCTTTGCCATTAAAATCTGGAATAATATTAATGTTTACATTATAAGATATAAGAAAATAAAAAAATAGTTTTTTCTGTTTTTTGTGTCAAATTATTTTTCAGTTCTTTTTCAATTTCTTGTTTCTTTTTTGAATAAAACTCAAGAAAAAAATAATTTTTCTAAAATGTTTAATTATGACCTTTAGAAATTTTTTTAAGTGTTTAGACATAATATTTATATGTATGTATTACACATAAAATTAAATATTATACAGGGTGTCCCACAATCCGTAATCAAAATTTTAATATTATAATGTATTTCTTACTTAAAAATAAGACAAAAATCTTAATACGAAAATGTCGTGGCTATAATATTTTTTAAATGAAATTAAATGAGAAGTATTTACAGTAAGCAAATCAGATAATCTAAAGATCGTGCATTCAGTGACTGTACAATGACAGTAGGTGTTTTTGCACTTTTGTAAACTTGCTGTTACATTGAAGTAATTACGATGATATTGAAATGCTTTATTGATTGAATCATATTTAAATATAAATATAAATTAGTATATGCATTATACATGTTATAATCATTTAAAAATATTACAAAATATTAAAATAATTATAATTAATTGTCAAAATTCACTAGATATCAATGGTTCACAAGCCAACTTTAGAAAAGAGATACCTGTATGTCATACAACTCGGCAATACTTAATGAAAAATGTGTTGATAAGAACGCGAAAAAAAAATAGATGTAGAAGTATTAACTTTTTGTAAAATATTGATAATTGCTTACTTTATTTATATAAGCAAATTATCTTTCTTTAACAAAATTTAAAATGTTCTACAAATTCTATGAACTCTCTTATATAAAATAATCATTAAAATATTGAGAAATATTGAGAACCAAACCCTGTTATTTTTGCACAAATAATCACACCATGTATGTACTTTATTGAATTCTTCCAAAGATCCTGCGATTACATAGCTAACGTTTCGGCTATAGTTCGAGCCATTTTCAAGGCTTAGTACAAAAAAGTTTTTTAAAACGTGAAACAAAAGTTTTGGATAAAAATTGTTTCATCCTGTCAATAAGTCCTGTCAATAAGTAAATTGGTGTAATTATTTGTGCAAAAATAACTGCGTTTGATTCTCAAGGTCTAATAATCTAATTTATCAATATTTTATAGTTTTATATAAGAAAGTTTGTAGAAACATTTTAAATTTTGTTAAAGAAAAATAGCTTGCTTATATAAAAATATGTTGTACAGTTTAAAAAATATATTCATCTTTATTCAATAATAAAGTTTACAACAATGTTAAGAAGAAAAGTATAAGTATATTTAGAAAAAAAGCAACTGTGTCGTCAAATTAAGGAATGCAAATTTTTAATATCATTGTTATCAAAATAAAATTATATATTGTGTTCTTCAGATGACAATTATCATATTGAAATGAAAGTATATTATACTGAAATTTAAAATTATTAAACTTTTTTATAAAAATTTTACATTTCTTTCCTTATAAAAAGAATTCATCGCTTCTACCTTATATAGAAAAAAAACCCAGATTGCTCACATTAAAAGATAAAGAACACAAATAAATAAAATTGTCAGAGCACTCATTGTCATTCTACCGTTACTGAGCGCGTGATCTTTAGACCATCTGATTCGTCTACTGTAAATACTTCTCATTAAAAAAATATTATAGTCTTGACATTTTCGTATTAGGATTTTTATCTTATTTTTAAGAAATACGTTATTAAAATTTTGATTACGGGTTGTAAGACACCCTGTATTTCTCAATAAATATATAACACTTTTTTTACGTATTACTGCGGGCGCAATAATATTTTATTTTTAATTATTTGATATAATAAGTGAAAACAATACACATATATGAAGATTATAGATTTATGTTACAAGTTACACTCATTCCAACTAAAAGAGGATAAAAAAACTATACCTTTCACAATTAGTGAGTAAAGCAACGTCTTTCTCAAACATCTTGATACTTCAGCATAAGAACATAATGGAACACAAAGGAGAAGCAAGAAATAGATAAATGTATAAGGGTGTACTTTGATCGACGCATAGGCTGACGCACGTTCCACCTCCTCATTTCTCCTCGCCCCTTCCGTCTTACTGCAATACAAAAATATATTTAATAAGAAAGTATAACTGGCAAGAAAAAGTGAAGGAGATGGAAAAATAAAATAATAAATAGGTGGAAAGAATAAAGTAAATCCAGAGCTAGTATCAAAGCTAGAGAAAAAGGCAGGGAGAAAGAAAGAACCCTTGAGTGGCGACAATGCGTGAAAGACGGACATCGAGAGGTATATCGGAGAAAGCAGAGCCCTTGCAACATGGTCGTTCATGCAATAGCCCGGATAGAAACGACGTCAAAGCATCAGGTGCTTTTCTCAGCCTAGTTTTGACCTTCATCATCTTTTCGATAGCTGTACATCCCTTCGATGCATCTTATCAGAGGGAATTTTAATCCTGTCCTTGAGTGATGATTAAAATTCCCTCCGATGCGATGCATTGAAGAAATTTCTAGGAAATTGATATCTAAATATTATATCTGAATATTAAACAAGAAAACTTATAAATGCTAAGAATAAGCATTTTGGAAAAATTATTCATTTAAATAATTTTTCGTTTCTTAAGAAGAAAAATAGGGAAGAAACATTTTTTTAAAGATTACTTTTATACTTTGTAAGTAAACATTTGCAATTTTGTACAATCTTAATAAACTAATTTTAAGCTTTTTTAAATAAAAAATTATTTTTTAACTTACAAAACAAACTGCTTTTACGTCAGAATAATTATTCAACGATAACGACTAAAACTGCTATTCATTGAAGATTAGTATCTTGTTGGCCTGACATTAAATGTTTTATAGTCTTCTAAATCCGGATGCTTATATAGTACATCTATTATATTGGCAACTTAGGTCAGACCTTTTGACTTTTCGTAATAATTTATTATACAGTTAACCATCGCGTTATCACATTTTTTTTTTCCTATGCTATTTAGACACAGGATTTTCTTCTTTATTCTTTTCACATTTTTCTTGGAATAAAACAAGATCGAAAACTGTGCGCGTTAATCGCCTTTAACTTTCAACGATATTACCTTGTTCTCACCGTAAGCGTTGAGATTTCAGTGTTTAATATTGAAAACAAATTCCTAAAGTTTCTGTAAAATTGTTAAACATCGTTTAATGAGGTCAGGGAGAATCGACTGGTGGAAATTGTTTCTCTTGATGTCCTTGAACACCCATCGCAACACTTACCACGAGTCGACTACCTAGGCACGATTGTCCGACTTCCATCAACAGAGATCACACAATAAAAAAGTCTAGAAACTTTTAAAACGACGAACTAATTTTATCGTATAAGAATAATTTAAACTTGTTTTTTGCAAACGTTTCTGCACATTCTTTTTTGTAAACATTTTTTGCTCTTTTTCAACATTCAAGATCATATAATCAGGATTATTTAAAAGGCAACTGTAAATCACATTACTTATTTAGAAATTTCTATGTTAATAATAATCGATTATAAAATATTTATAAAAATGTACTACGTAATTTAGAATGTAATTGTTCGGAAGTTTATCTCAGTCTAAAGAATGTAGTACAAGTAAGATTTTTAATTTTTAAACTAAGCTTACTAACTTTTCTAAAGTGTTACAAGCTTAAATAAAACACAGTTATAAAACTGGTTTTACACGTATTTTTCCAGGTAATATCTATTGCCACTTCTTTAATACATTTATCTTCGCAATATATTATATATTTCATATTAAATTTTCAAAATAGATTCCGGAGAATTCTTTACTTCGAAATTTCTTCGAAATGTATATACATATAAAAACATGTGAAAATTATTACAGAAAGAAATTATGATTAATAAAAAATGATAATATTCAGTATGTAGATGTCAATGTCACAAAAAATACTTTATTGCTTTGAAAGTAGCCCTTGGACAAAAGTTCCGGCATGGCTATTCACTCGTGAAGAAGCCAACCGCTGATTGCCGATAGTGACACGACTGCAATATTGCATTCTCGAATATGGGTGCGTGCGTCACAATACGTGCGTATGTTACACCCTTCGTATGTGTAACACACGCCCGATTAAACCTGACATGTGGGCGCTTGAACAATCGATAAATTTTCACATCACTCTATTTTCTCAATGCTGATAGTTCGTCTGTAAAGAATTACAAATGCGGGTATTATTATTTTTGTGTAGTTTTAATTTAAGGTGATAAGATAATGATTTTTAAAATACACAAAACACACTTCTAGATACGGAAATAAATCTATTTGTGAACTAATTTTTTTCTAAATTGCCGTTTATATTATTTACTTTTAATCAAATATACATTATATATATTATTTATAGTTAATAGTTATTTTATGAGTCTTACAATAAATTAACGATTATCACCTTCGTTTTCTGAGGTCTAAAATTCATTCTTAAAATAGAATGAATGTAGTTGTACTGAGATTAGAGAATCAGTTGCGGCTAATAAGCTGGCTATTTTACGTCACGAGATTATCATCGAGATTCAGACGGTTCCGTAAATCACAAAGTAGAGCGCGCAGATAGATAGAGAAGCACGAACAGAATGCGTAAGAACGAATGTACACGCACACGGAATAATGTCACGCGCGCGAGACACTCCGAGGATCTTATCTCAATTGATCTTATCTCAACTTTTTCGTTCGCCTTGTTGTTTCATAACAAAAGATTTCTCCTACTAAGAAATAAAATCGAAAAGTCTCTAGATAGAGATAAATTGGTGAAATATGAAGGTAATAAAACGAATTGTTAGACATTCAAATATATTACACAAATAGTGTAACGTGTAATAGTATAACAATGAGTAATTTTAAGATATAAAAACTTATAAACTTTTGCAAAATATGTAGTATAATTAAGTATCTATATGAAAAATGCACAATATACAATTTATTACATCTGAAAATAAATTTTACTAATCGTAAATTAATAAATTAAAAATTATCTCAGAATATAATTAACGTGCTTTAACATTTTTTATTTTTATAATTTTTTTATTAAAAATTATAAATATGTTAATTTTATGTAGTTTATTTATATTTAACGGATTAGCTAATTATCATTTTTATAAATTTCATTAACAAATACTACTTAGATATTACTCATTTTGTGTTTCACTTTTTATAAAATTTTTTTTTGATCTTTTGAAAAAATTATTAATATAAAACAATAACGTTTTTTAAACGCATCTTTCAAAAATAAAAATAAAAATATCATAATTACGAAATAGAAATAAAAGATTCTTTTATGAAGTGAAGGAAAAAGGAAAACGCAAGTGTAAATTTATTTAAATGAAATAGAAGGGCTATAATTAAACAGCTATATTTTCTGTTTATACCGCCAACTATCTTCCACAAACATCTCGAACTGCAATTGCATGTTTAATCAACTATGTTTCTAGATTTTAATATTTATCAAGATTCAAGCTTATAACCTTATACAGCAATGACAATTTTACTTGAAAGGCGAATATATTGCGTTAATATTGCAGTGAGTTAAAATGACAACTATATGACCCTAATTTATATCAAATTTAATCACATTGGTAACACTTATTATTAGCTGAAATGTTCGTCACGGCGCGGCGGTTTGCCGGAGCTATAGTCTCTGTGAGTCAGCTAATAGTACCTTTGTTTGTCTATCACTTTGACATGTCTAACAGCTTGCTACAACAAGTTTAATGATAAGATATAACCATTTTACCTGGTTACTCGTATCTGCGCTTTTGACAATTCTACCATATTTTTGCATCGAATATTTGAATAGTATGACATTTGTATAGTATAAAACTATACAATGTAATATTTAAAAAATGCACACTCGACCAAAGCTATGCTCGCAGTGCGCTCTTCAACATATATAACTGAGTAAATTTATCGTTATAAAGTTAAAATCGATAGTTTCATAGACAGTTACGTAGAAGTGCGAGTTGTTCACCTTGAATTGCATGCGTACTGAATAAACCGGCGTTATAAGTTTACTCTGTAATCTGACGTTCTCAGAACGTCGTACATTGTTTAATACATTTGCGTGCAATTTTATCATATGGATGCAACTTTTAATATTGATCACGAAGAAGAAAGTCAGTAAGACATTTTTTGGATTTTCTTCCGATTTCTATTAAACAATTTTTTTTGTTATTTTTTAATAGCCTCAGTGAACAAAAAAATATCATACATATCTGAATAAAGTTCCACTTATAATTGTAAAAGATTTTAAAAGATTGATGTAAACAGATGGTGAAAATGTTTCTAATTGACTTTTTAAAACATTATTAAAAGTTTAATTATGTTCTTGCCATTAAATAAAGCTAAATGATTATGTATCTACAACATATTTTATTTACATTAGCGTAATAAGTGCAGGTTGTTGTAAGAAAATTATTTTATAATATTTTGTTATATTAATTAATTAAATATTTATAATTTGTATTTTTTGAAGTGAGAAAAAAATGTTTAATGGAAATTGGGAAAAGTCCAAAAACGACCATACTGAATCTTCTCTTTTCAAAAAACAATTTATTTGATGAACTAATTTCTTCGAATTGCCATATTTTGTATGTAATATCAAGTAAACATTATTTTTTAATTACTTGCAATATAAAATTTATCTTGATAGTATTATATTAGTGTATGACTAATATTTTAAAATAAATCTTAAAAAATAATATCTTTTTTCATTGATAAATAATTAAATATAATATTATTTTTTTAATTAAAGATATAATTTTTTTTATCATAAAAGAATATGAATGTGATGCAGAATATAACATGTAGAAAAACAAGATAGAACACGCGGTTGCGTGTGTGTACCACAATTATTATATTTACTCGTGTTATGTGCGCTGATATCGATTTCTTCGTACATTCTTTCTCGTGCATATTGCATTAATGTGCAACACTTGCAAATTTGTAACGTTGCAAAGATCGATAGTGTAGGAGTAATGTAAACACCCTGTGTTTACGGTAACACCATTGTTTGTCATATGCACACAATATGTTACTCCATTTAACTTCCGATTAATTGCATTATATATACTGATGCGCTCTAGTTTTACACGAAGATCCTACGCACAGTGAAAATGTGCGTTAAAAAACATTTATAATAAAAAGTGCATGAAATAAATAGTTTATCTCTATCATTTTGCACAAATATAAGCTACGGATATTAATACGCGTGTAAGCATGCATTTATTATTGAACATTACGAACAAAGTATTATTGTCTACATTTGTGTACACAAGAGGAAATGTCAGTACCTTTGTTGTAATACGTCAAACATAATTTCGTAAATAATCAATGTTGTTCTTTAATGACGCATATCAGGATAGAAAATATAAACAAATGTTCAATTTATTGGTAGAATTTACGTTTTATTGTTTACGCTTTATTGCATAATATCTATTCTAATAATTGTGCAAAATGATTCCAAAAAGGATATATGATAAAAAAAGTTAAATCGACTAAATGAGTTTGTGTACATTTTA
This sequence comes from Solenopsis invicta, assembly GCF_016802725.1. Classification (NCBI taxonomy): domain Eukaryota; kingdom Metazoa; phylum Arthropoda; class Insecta; order Hymenoptera; family Formicidae; genus Solenopsis; species Solenopsis invicta. The sequence continues at coordinate 7,584,413 of NC_052674.1, read as the reverse complement.
TTAAAGTTATCTAAATTTCTTTGTTTTTCAATATCATGTTATATTGATACATAAGAAGGAGAGAAAATGAAAAAATATTATATCTAAGAAAAATCCGTTTAGAGAAACTTTTAAAGCACGGGGGAGATCTATTTTCAAAACCTTACAATTTATCTTTGAGTAGGATTTATTATAATTCATTTTATATATTTTCTTTGCCTCAAATGTGATAATATTTTAACTATTGCAGTGGTTTCCCATCTTATAAATGTTAATCAACGTTTAATTTATTTTATATATCAATTCTAATTATTTGATTATATGTGGAACATTAAAATGAAATAGATATTTACTTTTGTCATGTCTTTCACTTTTTAGACTGCAGCGAAAAAGAAATCTGAAATGGGAGAGAGAGATATCCGTTATTCCAAAATAATTTTTATATGCACATGTAATGCATATATAAAATTTATTAAAAATTATTAACATTAAATTTCAGCTTTTAATTATATATGCATTATACAATCTATTTAATAATTTGTTTTCCACGGAACATACTTTACAAAATTATATAGTTTTGAAAACTAAAAATGAAGTTAGAAGTTAACTTTCGTTGACGCGATTGTCATATTTTGCTTCAGGGAACACTTTTATGTGATATATGATGATTTACTGTCGCGCAGTAACTACATACATAGTTCTTAGTGAAAATTCAAAATTTGCTATGTGGAATTTCAGCGTTTTAACCAAAATGATTTCTCGACTTCATTTTTGCGACGTACTTATGTAACAAGAAAAGTATTAGGCATGAAAAGAAAATGAGACAGGAAGTAAAAAATAAACGGATGTAATTTTGCAACAGAATAACTTTTTATTTGGTATAAGTAATGGCAAACTTTCTGTTTGTCGTCAAGTAGTATTAAAACCAGTTTTTCTGAAATATGATAATCATATTTCAGAAAAACTGATTTGATATACATTGATTAGATTGCTAATCGGTAGAATTTAATAAAATAAAAAATAAATTTATAATGAAGTAGATGTATGAATGAATTTATGTATAATTTTTTCAACATATATTAAATATACATGTAGTTGAATTTATAATTATATTACTATTTTTATTATTATTATTTAAAACAATATTACTACTATTATTATTACTACTACTTATGAGAAATATTTATTTTTTAAAAAACTTGTTACTTATGTAATAACAATTAATTAAAGTAAATTAATTAAACTGCTTTATTACTCTTTATCACTCAGCAAGATTGTTTCTCTTATTCGTCAACAAATTACTACGTTACAAATTACTACATTACGTTAATTGTATATCAATCAAAGGTATCTTATTAGAACCTGACATTATAAAAATTTTTGCAGCAACGTATGAACTAAAATGCTTGCAAATTGATAGAAATTTTTTCTAAAAGTTTAAAATGTTTGTCTTCATTTGTGCCGCTTTAAACGCGCGCGTAAATTGGGAACGAAAAAGAGAATGGCAAAACAAAAACGTTAAAAGAAAATACATCCATATTAAAAAATAAATTATTTTTATAAAGTAGTTTAAGTTTGTTCAATCAGCCGATTTAGATCACAAAATTGAATGTCACTCTTTTAACAGAAAACCTTTCTACTATGTTAGGAACCCATTATTTTATAATTTTCTCTATTTTTAAGATATTTTATATCAAAAATAATATTAAAATGTCATAATTTTTCATCAAAAACTTTCCTTTCTTTGCTTTATTTTATTTTTTGAGAGGAATATTTTAGAACCTTTATTATATCTTTAAGATAAGACTTTATACATGTGCTTTAAGTATGCTTCTATACATATTTCGTTTTTTCTAATAGATATCTACTAAAGATTCTTCGAAAATTTTATTCCAATTTCTATTGCATATTATTTGGAGTAATATTTTAACATTACTACTTTTAACATTCTATAATTTGTGACAGAATTTGTGCTAGAATTGTATTTACAAATTTGTATGCACACACGCACGTACACACACACACACACACACACACACACACACTATAATACAAAAAAAATATTTAAAAATTAGAATTTACATCTAGGTAAAATATAGTTTATATACATACATTCACGTGTACGTGTGTAAAATTAGAATATCCTAAAGTTTGACTCAAATTACAAGATTGTTTAAAATAAATTTTGGTATATAAATTTATGTATTAAATTATAAATTTAATATTTTATGAAGCTATTGCATTTATTCACCATTTGAATTTGTAAGCGTATTAATATGTAAGCTTTAGAAGAAAAATGTAATTCTGTAAAAGGTAACAAAAATATTATGAATATTTTTGCGGCACTATCTCAAAACTCTTTCGAGTATGCCTCATGCTAAGTCGCTTTCCTAGCTTACTTTCGTTTCAGTCATCTCACGAGCTTCATCAAATCACTGCAGCGAAGCGTTTTAGTGGCTGCTTTTGAAATGGAAGAACAGGCGCTCACGTGAAAAGGTGGTACGCTGGGGAAGCGAACAGATCGGCTAATGAAATTGGCTGGAATAGGGCTGTGCGCTGAAGCTTTTGCTCTGCCTCGTAACGGTCTTTTTTCATTTCATGGAAAAATCTTCGATGAACGAACTTCAAAGGCGTCTCTCAGGATTGTTTCACAAACATTTCGTTCACGGGGCTGACTTTTGCCTCTTTTGCAAAATTTCGTGAACAATGAGTTGAGACAAAGTTTAAATAAGCAAGAACGAGAAAACTCCGTAAACATAATGCGACGATTGGTTCTTAGAAAGATTCAAAAAAGAGGAATTTTATTAAGAATCAAAGATTTTTTTTATCTATATTAGAAACGCTTATTTTCCTTATCAGACAATGGAAACAATGGACAGTTGAAATATTAAGCGCCTAATGCTAGGAATTATCGATTGACACGGTCAATTTCAGGATTTTTATAGACACTCCAATAGAATATTACTAATAGGATTATACTTTAACCCTTAACTACACTGGCGAGCTACGTATATGTACCCCCACTGCCCACAATTACAAATATTTTTTACGTGACATAAGATTTCTGTTATTTAGAAGATAAATCCTATGTTAACCTTGTCGAAAATTAGAAGATAATCGTTATTTTTGTTACTTAGAGTCCTACAAACTTTACTTTCTATTTGTTTCTTTTTTCTTTCTTGCTCTTCTTTCTATTCAATAAATAATTATCTTTTAGCTTCAGAATGTTTAATTATTACAGGAGATAAAAAAAACATTTTATTTTGTTTCAGTTAAAACTCTTATCAAAATTTGAGGTGTAAAACTACTCTGCAAGTGTAGTTGTATAGGCTTTGTCAAATTTGACTAATATAATTAAGAACTAATGTTATCGAAAATAATTTTTAATACTTTCTTAACATTACATATACATTATCATAATAATTTTTTCTATTATAGTCATTTTTGAGATTCATAAATTTACACTTGTAGTTTTTCACTTTTTTATCTATATTTTTTCTTTGTTTTATTATATTTATGTGTGAATAATATGATACATTAATTTGTTATTTGTGTAACACTTCTTTACAAATAATTTTTAACTTTTTTAATACTTACAACTTGTTACACAGATAATAAATTAATATGTCATTGTGCACACATTGATAAAAGAAAATAATGAAGAAATATAAATTAAAAAATAGAACACTATAATTTTCCTAAGAAATATAGATGATGTTCTAACCGGATTAAAATTATTTTATATTGTACTTTATATTTTTCTCTTTGCTCTCTATCATCTGCACCCGTAAATTCCATTTGGAGCGGCCGTTTCTATGTCATAATGATGTAGTGGTGCTGCTTCTGGATTAAAGCAAAAGCTGAACTAATTTATATGATTGATTGTGGAAGAGGAAAGTGAGACGGTTTCCAGCTTATAAGGTTATGGGATTATGGGACGTGCACCGTTGCATGAAGCAGTTGAAAACGGTATATTCATCGTATACCCTGCGGTGCTAAATGTGCGGGACGTATCTGAATCCCTTAGCATAATGAAAACCGAAATCGAGAAACTACGTTACATATATACATATGTAACATTAAATGTTTGTAAGAAAATGTTTAATGTTTCCTGATTGATCTTATTTCAAAACATTGCAGAAAATTTATTCGAATAATTTATTATTTCACTAAAGAATATGCAAATGTGAGAGAAATGAATTTATCCTTTTAATTATTACATTTTCTCAAATTTCGTTGCCGTCCTGCAAGCGTATTAATGTTGAATCCGTATAAGCAAATATATAGTGAAACCGTAAACGATCATGAATCTCGGTGTACAATATACTGATCTGGCAGCTTGATTAATTAACGCAAACCTTTAATTAACGAAACCGTCCTTCCCTATTATATTAGCAAGAGTTAGCTTTTTATTACTGCCACGTGTAACTCTGGATTACGTACTTTTATTCTTTTTAATTTATTTATCACGAAAGAAGACAAAGTCTTTGGAAGTCTTGGAAAAAAATGTAGGTTAGCTATTCTCTTTAATTATTATTATTACACTAAAGCTCTCTGCGTTTTTGGACATTAAGGACGTATTGATTTTCTTAACATGCTACCTTGACGTAATAATTAACGATTATTTGCGTCGTGTGTACGATTTTGACCTTATGTACTTTTCTTTTCTGTTTGCAGTTTTCTGTGAAAGGCATGAAAGAACGATGTAGCGATCGACAGATATAACAAGCGATTTTATCTAAATTTTACTTTAAAGAGAGAGTTAAATAGAACTCTGAAAAAAAATCAATAAAAATAACGTTTCCTTAATTTCTTTTCTACGTATCTCTCAAATATAATTACTACACGGTTTTAGATTTTTAGTTATCAAATGTCTATTTACTATAGCATATATGTTTATACAAAAGTAGTATGTAGGGATTGTTTTAACAACAAATATATTTAATTTCCCAATAACTGTATTTTAATTAAATTAATTTTATTTTACAAATTTTTTTACAAAATTTTTTAATTAAAAAATTCACATTTTGTACATATTTTTTAACAAAATTCTATATTTTCAATATGTTTTTTTTTTTATAAAAAAACATTTGAGAGTTGCAAACTAGAAATGTTTTCTCCAAATGCAACTGTTAACGAATATTCCATAACATCGTGGATGACATATTTGCTTGAAAACATGATGTTATCTTAATCTTTCATTTATCTTTTTCGCTCATCATACTAAAACACATATTAATCTTTTTTTAATGTTCGTGGAAGATAAGACTAAATAAACGACTAAACAAGAATGTCACTTGTATAAGTAACTTGTATATTTAAAAGCTAGTAACATTTTTATATTTTAAAAATATAAATAGAAAGTAATTTTGTTGCAAATAATTTTTAAATAGTAAAAATGCAAGCTTTGACTTTTTTTACTACTTTTGACTACTTTGATCTAACGAAGAAATGACATCAAGAGATTTACAAAAAAATAATAAGTTAAAAAAGCATTCGGCGATTTTCAGATATCTTATATAAGATAAACAGTAATTTACTTGTGTAAAAGTAGATTCTCAGAAAATATCGTTTATAATAAATGCATGATATGGATAAAAGATAGAGAACAAAAGTAAATGCAGTACTATAGACAGAAAGTTGTAAAAAATTTAAACGTGGAGTTTTGTTAAATAAAAGAACATAAAATAAGGGAATTTTATGTAAAAAAAAACAAGTACAAAGAACGTTGGACTAATTACATTAGACGGTTGCATGATTGAAGCAATTTATTAGTTATTTATATCAAGCAACGAATGCAATGAATGCGAACCGTAATTGCGGTCGAGGTTATTTGTGTTCAACACGAACTCTTGCGTTTGTGGGATAAATATTTTTTTCTTAACTTGTATATTGATATGAATACTCACTTTTTTGCAGGCTCGCACAAAATAAAAGCGCGACAATTCGTAATACAATTTGAGAATAAAAATGTTTGCAAGCCATTGCGATTTAATTAAATCGCTTTTGTTAAAATGAAAATATACGTGATACATAACATCTGCTCGTGCATCATGAAGTTAAATAGAAATGATAAATATAAATATAATGGCTACAACGCGGAAAAATTTAATTCGGAATAAGAGACTACAAAATGACTACAAAATAATTGTTTTTGAATTTATTGATATATTTCAATATAACATGACATTAAAGCATCGTAATTATTCAAATATTATCAAAAATTTATTTTGTCAAATAATATTAGATAAAATGACTGGAATATTGTGAAATAAAATAATGAACATGTAACATAACACGTTATTACATGTAGAAATGTTATATTTTGTTACATATATGTTGATAACTGTTAAATACCTTTTTATTTAAAATAGAAAAAATTATATAATATTGCATGCCAAGTAATAAATAGTACACAAGGTTGTTTTAATAATTTAAATAAATTGCGTCGCATTTTTGAAATTTATTGACTTTAACATTTATTTTATTAAATGTAAAATCTGCGTGTGACTGTCATTAGAGACGTGTAAAAGGAGAGTAGGGAAAAGGTTTCAAGTTACAAACTGTTTTGCGAAAACGTGCCTGTGCGTGCTTTACATCCGGCATACTCGCTTGTGTAATGAAGTTTTGGCCGAGAATACTTTTCCACGAAGTATCGGTAATGTACGCGTTTACAGAACGAAACTACTATATAACGAGCGACCGCGAGTTAATTAACTTGCTTCGTGCGTTTCTCAAAATTATATTTTGTTCCGCGTTAATTCTTGTTATTGTATCGCGTCAAACATATTCGAGAATTGTATCCTATATGTAATTAATACTTTTATTTCATTTTCTCTCACAATTTTGTAAAAACAATTAAAATTGGTGCTTACACTGATCGTCCAATTAGTGTGTCTACTTGAAACGCGTTGATCCTAGCGTGATATAAAGAGAAATGTGTTTAACAGATTAAATCACATACTGAAAATGGTGTTAAATACTACTGTGAATATAATGATATCCGTAATCCTATTTTACATTACATTTAATGCAACAAAACTGCATATATTGACAAACTGTTGAAAACACATCGCATCCGCGAAGTGTAATAACAACATACTTTAAATCAAAAACAAATCAATAATTGCATATTTTAACACAATGATTGGATTTATTTGTAATCGGCTTTGCTTATCGATTACAAGAGTTTTGTGATGTGATAACGATGGTTTCAACGTGGTATTTCATAATTAATGAACAATTGTCAATTATCACAGTTAAACTTATTCGGCTTGAAATGCAAAATCATGTATATTGCGAAAAGCAATATTAAACTAAGCTGTAAGCCGTATCGTGCAAATAGGAACATTTGCTGGGACTTCATGCTACGAAGAAGATTAACTGTACTAATATAGATATGAAAAATCAATTCTTTTTTACTAGTTTTCTTCATGTTGTTTTAATTACTAGATTGCAAATTATTTTATAACAATGTTTACGATTGCACGATTCGTATTGTAAATATTTTACGTAACTCTTCACAAGATTAAACGCTCTTTTTTCCCATGAGACATTAAGAGCTAGCGAAACGAGCTTCGAAGGTAGTTATTGCTCTGGAACAGAAAAGAAACAAGTCAATCAATACAGTGAAGGAATAGTCACTTGTAAATAGCAACGGAATATTACTTTTATTAAGACCTTTTCGAGATTTAAAAAAATTATTTTTTTGATATTAACTTTATGGTTTATATTTGCTTAGACTGATTTTTAACGTTTGATAATATAAAAATCTTAATAAATTAAAAAAATAAATATTTTTTCAAATATATTTATTATATATTATTAGAAATACGTTATTTTTGATGATATATACAAAAGTAGAGTATATTATAATTCATAAATCGTATATCGTGTGTATTTATTATTTACAAACATTACGTACAATTGAAGCTCTAAGATATTTATTGTACATGTATAAAATGTGTTTCAAATAATGAATTTTTATTGTACATATACATAAGAAATAAAAAAAGTATATAATAAAAATAAAGCTATATGATTTTGAAACTTTAAAACAACGGTTTAATTAAAATTCTACAAGAACAAGACGATTTTTCAGCCCTTAGCGTAACGCCGAGACTCGCGTTACCACACTGGTGAACTCTGAAAGCAATTATTCCCGCAAGATATTACAAGGATAAAAAGATATCTGAAGCAACAAAGGATCGTTAAGCGATCTCGCGGGTCGCAATGAGTGTTGCCTTCTCCTTGAGTTGTTCAAAACCTCCGAAAGTCGTTACGTCAACAGATACTGTTGTGCTCTCTTACGAGAATTTATTACTACCTTCTTCTACAATCTATAACGGTATATAACTCAGAAACTACGCAGTTTCATTAAAACTTCATACAGAAGTAAACTTTCAGGATATGATATTACTAAGATATTACTACGATGCATCTTTGAAGACTTTAAAATGCATTCTTGTAGTGTTTAATGTTATGAACATGGGTGATATAATATTATGCCAAATATCACACTTTTAAAAACATTATTGAAATTTGATAATATATTCTCTTTGGCGAATATTAATCTATAATTTAAAGCACTTGCGCATCTTCTCTGCAAAGAATAAACTTCGAAATCCTAAAAACACTCTAAAATATAATTTTAAATAATAATAATGAATTAAACATATATAACGATGCCATTATTTTTAACAAATTCCAAAGTGTTAATTTTATTAATTAAATTTAAATTGTTTACAACATTCGGGAAATGTTTTTGAATACACGAGGTTAATCTTTACACAATAATCACACATGTAATTGAGAAGGTGAAATTGTAATAGAATCTACTAAAACGTGATTTACTCTTTTCTAAAAATTGCCTTACATGATACTATGACACTCTCATATATAAAAATCCTCTAAAAGAAGTATAATAAAAATATATCTTCACAGAGCAGTTTATTTTTAACAGTATATTATCTTCGATCAATCCAATAATATAAGCAGGATACATTTGACATAAATTAGAGAATTTACGCTTGAAATTACCGTTCGAGTTTACTCACTAAATATTTGTCGATATTTTATGAGACATGAAAGTCCACGCGGGATTGAGCACTGAGGTTCGGAGCAAGATTTAATAGGCTCGCGGATATCACCTCGGGGGGCGACATTTCATTTTCCAGCCGGCTCGGCTGATTCGATCGTGAAACGTGATTTTACAACACAGCAACTCGCTGGCATGTTTCCGTGATCTCAATGTAACTTCGCGGATTACCCCGCCAAGTCGCGTTTACATTGCGCGTTTACCTTCCGGCTACGTCATCCTATTTTCCTGCGGGGCTCATTACTTCTCTTAAGCCCGACGCTCTCGCGACGTCGGCGGTTTTGCAAACATCGCGGTTTGGATTAGGGGGACAATTTCGAAGCTTAAACATGGCCTGGTAGTAGCCCGGTAGCAGCACGTGAGTGCTGCATTTTGCACCAGATGCATTCGGATAACCGATTGCAATTAACGGCCGTTTACCGGACAGCAATTGTGTTGGAAAAACGCCACTCACAGATTATAGTATGTTACGTAAGAAAGAGAACAAACTGCTGTTACATCAGAATGAAATATACTTGATGAGAACAGGTACGTGGATTCCACGTTCTATCCACGTGTATTATGTAAAATTCGTGGATAGGACTTCATCGACTTGATATCCATATGAATTCTACATGGACACTTCTATGTAGATTTTAATAATAATACATTTCATTCACGTAGAATTACTGATGAAATTTGACGGAGATTAAGATAGGTGACAGCAATGTGGATTTCATAAGAATAAATTCACATCGACTTATCCTGTACAACTCACGTAGAATTATTGATTAAATTTAAAAAAAATAGGAGCAACATAGAATATTCACGTGAGTAATTTTTTCATTTTGATTTTTAAGTCCAAGATTTCTTTCTTGAACACAGTACTGTTAAGAAACATAAATATTATCGATAAACAAAATAAATCTATGAATGAAGAAACTTTGATCTACATCCCAATGAGCAGACAATATTTTTTAAATGTTTTAAACGTTTCCTTAATAAAAATTTTTTCATATTTAATTTAATTATTGTATTATATTGACATATATTTTCTAGTTGCATTCTTATTTAAACAAATAATAAAAAAGTTATTCCAGATGCTATTCCGCATTTGTGAAAATTAGTAAAAAGAAACTGTAATCTTATATATATTTATATAAATAATATAGTTTACTTATACATGGTTTACATTTTGATAATATATATTCACCTAATCTATCAGTTATATACACATATTAGTACAAAGTGGTCACAGACCATCACGAGAGATCCAGTTTGCAGCAGTCGCAGAAGTCGAGCATCGTCTACTGTGGTCACAGCTTAGATGGGTGGCGGCTTGGGAATTTCCGAGAGAAAATTCCCGATATTTTTTGCAAAGAGTGTTTTTTAAAATATTACAAAAATATTGTTTTGCTTATTGGAATTATGTGGTGTAATAATATAATATTTATACGGATATTTCAAAGAAATTCATAGAAGAATTTGATTAGATTTTGATGTGGATTCTAGTACCGTTCTTAAGTGGACATTATTCGATTGGTTACGTAGATTCTACTTGAATGACTCACGTAAAAAGAACGCGGATTCTACGTACCTGTTTTCATTGGAGCAGTTCCTTGACTTTTACCTACTTTACCTTGCTGTATATAATATAAACTTTATTATTTCCGATAATTTCTCGCTGAATAATTACTTGCATTCGATGACATAATATAATAATTAACACTTATTTAATGAGTATGCACTTTTGCTTGTGAAATATCTTGATTTGTACAAAAATAATGAGAAGATATATTTATATAAAATATAATACGCTTAACATATATATTTTTCTCAAAACCCTCGCAATAGTTATGAAGTCTATTTTATTGATCATTTAATAAGATTGAATTTTCTTTAACCATAATTCAAAAAATAACCAGTTTCTTAATTAATTTTTTAAATTATTAATTTTTTATTAATTCATTCAATTTATTTATTTAAGTAAGTAAAACCTCTCAAAAACTTGAAAAAAACTCTATAAAATTATCAAAATATATTTCTGTAAAATTAGATTCACAAAATTCTAGGACACTTTGTATGTGCAACGCATGCATATGCAATTTAATGCATTCATTGCATACAAATGTAATATGACGTGAATTTCACTAATACCAGTCCAACTCAAAGAATATCTGCCGAGTAACCGCAAGAATATCCGATTCTAGGGTGATTCGCGAGATTGTCCATCAGACGCAATCGCGGTCCTAATTGCATCGCTGTCCGATTTATTGTTCGCGTGTATGTATTTTGCGTCGTCACGCAGTACCGCAGCGGAAATGCAGCTGGTCACAGATTAATTTGCCCAACCCCTCCTCGGCCCTTTACCGGTTTCCTTCTCCAGGTCGACTCTCAATCGCAGGAGCCCGACGTTTCAAATGAAATTCAGTTAATGTGTGGCTCACGAAGTAATGGACAAATGACCCAACCGACCAGAAAGAGCTTACGAGGTAGCCTCAAGTCACCCCGAATCTCGTAATTACACTCCGCAAAGTTTACTTTACATCTTTTAGTCTCTCTTGGATCATGGCAGATACTTTTGACCAAAGTATATGATGCCAGAATATTTTCGAAATTTACGTTCTCGTAGCACATCGGTAGAGCGTAATACAACTTAATAAAATCAATAGATAATTATAATATAAGTATTATATCGTTTTTCGTAAATGTTTTTTTTTACTCTCTTATTTCTTAATGATTTCATAATAATTGTTAAAAGTATTATTACTTTCTTAAATTTTATAATTACCAGAACACAAAATTTCGTGATTTATAAATGATTCTAATATAAAATATGTATCTTCTAAAACTTTTCAGGCTAATATTAAATATAGATAGCAACCGATCGCTAATTTTTGCATAAGATACGTGTATAAGTTTAAATATAGTTGCCGGGCAGTTTTTTGAAAAGTTAGAAAGTTTGGCGTGAGAAAGTTCAAATGCCCTTAATGTGTTCGCGCAACATTTTAGCAAGTTGGCACGATAGCTTTCTTGGTACAAGTTAAAATCTGAGTAATGAACTTCTATTTTAGTTTCTCCTTCCTTTGTTATAAAATGTTATAAAAAGCAATTTTTATGATGATGCGAAATTCACCGAAAGATAATATTTTTATAAAATTGTTATAAAAACTCATTAATTTTAGTACGTGTCAGTTACTTAGTACACGTCTAATTTTATCTTTTCAATTTTTCACAGATGATTGCCTTAAGCCATCGGCGAGAGCCGAAACGTCGAGGCTGTACAATATCTTAAGTACTCGACGAAGTACGATGACTCCTACGGCGAGTAGAAATCTCTCGGGAGAATCGCGAAAAGGATTTGAAGGGAAGTCACAAATGGCCATAGCCGAGAATCGATATTGCGACGCGACCAAGTACCGTAAAAGTTCTCGAGGTCGGAAGATCTTCCTTCGTGATGAGTCAGCCGACGAACGGTATCCAGTCACCCTTCCGCGAGATCGATGCCTGTAGATTTTGAGGCGCATCGCGGCAATTCGGTCCCTAAGAGCGAACCAAGAAAGAATTTGGGGAGGAGACAACGATGACACGCTTGGTCGCTTGAAAACTCACTATCAGCACTCACGTGGAAAACGACAAGAAAAACATCGCATCAACGACAAAAATGAGCTTCTTCAGCTCCTTGCAGGAATACGTGACGAATAGCGTGGCTAGTTTTAGCCTGAGTCCAAAAAGGTTCTCGTTCAGTCGCGAGGACTCGAAGGGCGATACCAGCGGGACCGGAAGAAGTAGTTCTACTGGCAGCGTCACCTCGACAACTAATACCAGTACAGCCGCTACTCAACAAGCTACGCCACATGGTTTTCCCAAGGTACGTGCTTTAGTCCAGGAGTGATCGCGTCTCGGTTACTTTACCGCACTTTTCCGTTCTTTATTTGTATCTTACTATTCATTAGTATTATCATATTTTTTTGTTTTATGCATATTTTCTTTAATGTTTCTTCGTATATATTATATATTATAGTATAGAAAAAAGTTGTTAAATTGACTAAATGTTTCAATTCGATTAAATTTTATATATATGTATATTTGATGTATTTAATTTAAATATATAATTTTTTTATAAATATAAAAAAATACAATTTTTTGCTACGTTTTTTGTATTAATAAACTAAAAATTTTAGCAAGTAGAATAGAGTTATAAAATAAAAATGCATTAATATACTTTATGTAATTTATACACAAACATACAAACGTTCTCAGTAAATTTAGGTTTTTTTTTTAATCAGATTATTAAATTATTAACTAAACTATATTATTAAACTAGTATTAAACAACTATAATTAAGTAAATGTGCGGTTCAGAAATTATACGATTTTTAATGTACACAATGCTGCAAGTTTATACAATTTTGAATTAAAGAAATAAAAATTACTTTTATTTAACCTACATATGATGTATTATAGCAAATATAAATAATTTTTATGCAAACAAAATAATAATATTTTTTGAATTATTTCAATCACACTGAATGATTTTATTAATGAATAAATATTTTCTGACATGCATTCCAATAATTGAATGCTATTGTGTGAATGATAAAAATTTGATAGAATTTAAATAGAATGCAATAACTTTAATTCTTTCATTTAAACGTATTTTTATTCTAGTTCGATAATTAAACAAGTAGTTTCATTACTTAAAGCGACATTTATTTTTCTCAGTGTGCAATCTAGCAATCGAAAGCCACGCAAATTTTCCCAAGTAAATAACGATAAATTTCAATGCGAATCCTAAGACAGAAAATCTAATTGCATGAAACAAAGATTAATTCCTTATGAGGAGTTATAAGACTAAAGTACACGATCGTATTTTCTCTTGATTAAAGAAACCAAGAAAGGCGACATTAAAGAGGATGTGTTACAACTCGAGGACGAACACAGATGCGATCATTGTCCATTTAGCGGAAAAATCAATTTATTGATTACCGATGCACTACAGGCAGTAATTAACCGCTTGTTACATTGGGGTTAATTTATGCAGACATAAAAATTTAATTCTCTTGCGACATTATTTTCCGATATTATCAATATTGAGAATATAAATTATATTAGTGGAATAACATTAAGTATGCACCAGGAAAATTTTAACAATGTGAAATTACGATTTCCGATTTCAATCGGAATTTATTAACGTGCAATGCATCAATAGGGACGCATGTCTCTAATAAGCATGGCAGATAATATTATGCAAACGAATAGAGATATGTTTTCAATTATTATATCGGACGTATAATATATAACTGCAATTTGTTCGGTATTTAGAGCATGCATCATTGATTTCAATAAACGAGCAAATGTGATTTTATTAAATCTTATATCGATAAAAAAAAATTAGTTGAAACGTAAAAGTTTTTAATAAAACAATACCTTTATTGACATCAATGCATTAATTGAAACGTCTATTAAATTAGAATTGATGAACATATTCTATGGCAAGGCAATAAAAATACTATCAGATTTTTTCCGTTTGTATAAACAACTATACTTTTTATTTGAATTACTTTTAAACAGGTATTTACTTACAGTATTTATAATTAAAAGATTAATTTAATTTAATGTAAATTAATTTTAATTTATGTCAATATTAAATTAAATTAAATTAAATATACATATATATATAAATTATTTGTGCAAAACATCGATTATTTAACAAATTGGATGTAATATTAAAATTAAATATTTGTTAAACGTATCTAGTCGTATTTATTATTTTCTTTAGCTAGGTGTTCCAATTTGATTTTGCACAACATCTCTGAAGCTGACTCGTTTTATTTTTCTTCCAGGTTGTGCCACCACCAGGAACCGTCATATCGCACACGCGCTCTCTTTCAGCACGTAGACGCACTCTCGAGTGCACTCCAGCTTCGGGATTGACGGTACATCCTGCGACAGGAAGTGGTGCTACATCGCCAAGGCGAGTCGGCTCCTTTCGACGGAGCGGCGGATCTAGCGATAGACCGCCTCTTATGTTCTGTCGTCGTAGACCATCCTGGCCGGAGTTCGACATACAGGCCACTTCCGGGTAAGTACTCTGAGTAACGAGCGCTTGTCTCACAGCGTCAGGAAGTTGTCGCACTTCCGATACCAAATACACATCTGCAATATCTGCATTGCATGAGTTGCAGATGTGATATAAATTGCATGAATTTAAAAATAAATTGAATTAAATTTATATTCACAAAAATTTAAAAAAAAAAACTAGTAATATGACTACATTGATTAATTACTTACATTAAAACTATCATTATTTTTTACATTATTAAAGAGACTCTATCAAATTAGCAAAATTTATGTAGTTGGATGTAATATAATCGAAATAAGATTTTGAAGGAAACTCATTTTTCAGCAACACGTGATAGCATCCTGCATGCGCGGTCGAGCAAATAATTTCGTTTGATTACTCCTCATGTATTTCGAGAATATTCCGAGATTCTCTTCGCATAATTTCAAATGTCTCAATCGGATTTCCAGTAAGACACTGCCTCTGTTGCGTGAGCTAGCCATTCAACGCTTTAATCCGGTTATGCTGGCGCTGCAGTGCGCTAAGCTTTCCAGTTAACTACATCCCCATCCTCCGTTCTTATCGGAGAACGCTTTAGAGTGAGTCGCAGACTTTTCGTGCACGCGCGCGCGCGCGCGCGCGCGCGCACACACACACACACACACACACTCTCTCTCTCTCTCTCTCTCTCTCTCTCTCTCTTTCTTTCTTTCTCTCTCGAGTTTCCTATCACATCTGTAAAATATGAAGGCAAACTACAGTCCAAGAGACAAACAATAGTGGTATTTCCACTGTGGAATTTCGCATGCATATTGCGGCGAATGCACTTTTAAAAAGGCCGCCATGATGATTCGCGACCTTTCTCTTAAGCTGCTTCGTTGCATATGCATAAGCGCAGCCGGCCATTTAGTGCAAGCTGTTAATCTCTTTTTAAAGCCTGCCTTCCCTTCTTTCCTCTAGCTCACCCTCACAACGAACAGTCAGTTTGGGTTTCCTCTCGTGTGATATTTTTTTATGCGGCAAATTTGTAGTATTTCATGGACAGAATTGCAATTTACGCATTAATTTGATTTTCATTGCATATTACACGGTGTTTGCGAACCGAGAGACTGATATGCCACCAATAATAAACAGTAATTTTACTTTTGCATATTGAATATTTTTGTACCTTGAATCCGCATCAAACCATCAATTGTAAAAAACAACTCAACTGTCGACTTGCATTTAGAAATAGAGCTAAATGCGAATTGGTCGAATCAGTCAATTAGCGCTTCATGTAATGGATCCGGAATTGATAGTTAGGTCGTCCTTTACATTCACGTAATTTGATATGATTTTAACGGAAACGCATTTAAAATGTGTCTAAAATGTAAAATGGATAAAATATAAAAACGATAAACCATTTATTTTATAAATTTTTTTTAGAAGCAAATAATTAACATTGTCGTTTTCTTTTGCAAAAATATTATATGTATACATTTTATGTATTTATTAAATTTTAAAACGACGGTATTTTTAAATTAAATGTTAAAATTATAAAATTTTTACAAAATTGTAAAGCTTTTATTTTAAATTTTGTGAAAAAGCATTTGACAGATTTACGCTGAAATAACTTATTGTATTCAATACTTTCAAGGAGTATACTTCTATGATAATCAATTCTAATCAATTATTGCATCACTTTCGTGAGCATACGATTTGTTTCACTGCCACTACATAAATATCGAAATCGTGTTTCATTGTTTGTTCGTTGCTTTCTCTCCCAGCGATCATGAACAAAAGAGAACGTGTTTTAACATGTAAAGTTTCCTTTAGCAAATGTAATCACTACTTTTATTTAACTTTACACAGTTTTGCCATTCTGAGATTCCTATTCCAACACTTCATAACAATATTTAATTAACGCAATTGGAATTATATAAAATAATATTCGTGAAAATTATTAACGCAGTTTATATGCATCGACGATCACACGAATAAAATATTCTCTTATCTCGGCGGGTTTACGATTTATGCAAAGTTTATTACCACAGTCGGTCTCGGGGAAGAACAAGTGCAAGAATAATAAACATCTTAACTCATTGTCCCTTTGAACTTTATACAAGACAAACTCCCACGTTTCTACTGCGACAAAGGCACAGTAAAGTTGCTGTAAAATACATTCGCGTTCTTTCGTGCAAATTTGCATGGACTGTGTTCATGTACCATATTTTCTTGAGACATATCCGCGCGCATCAACGTGTTGCAAGAATATTAAAGTTGATTTATTTGTACAAGTATAAAGACACTCGTGGTTACGTGGCATTTAACAAGAAAGAATGTTGGTATGTATGTATTCAACTGATATTCAATGAAACGAATTTATGGTCAGTTTTATTTACCATAAGATAAATCATCAAAAAATAGAAAATTTTGTAACATTTTCCAAAAGTTATTTAAAAAAAAAATTATAATTAGCAATCCTTGTCACTAAGTTTAGTGTTTTAGATTTTTTTGTAATAAATACTATAATATTCATTAAAGTGAATATTTTATATATATATATATATATATATATATATATATATATATATATATATTAGGTCAATTTCCAGCAACATATAATTTTAATCATCTTGATCAATATTTAAAGATTGCTATTGCAAATATAATATAATTGGTATAGCGTATTTCTAAATCTTCCTGAATATTTGTTTTCAATTATTTAGTTGTCAAATATAATATTTATTTTTTTAATGAAATTTTATTATGTCTTTATTTATCATGACCATTCTTGCAATATGTTTTTTTATAGGATCATAAATGTGATATACAAAATAAGAGATTGGCGTCGTTGTTCGATATCGTTGTTGTAGCAATAAAAGCTGTCTGTGTAATTAAAACTCATATGCCCGCATAAAATACTGTGACAGGCCAAGACCTTCGTGAAACGTTCCAGGACATTTTTCCGATTTCATTTAGTTTTCAAATACTCCTTTTTCTCTCAAAGCTTTGTGTGCTATCGTGGTTCGATTCTCATTGCTTCAAATTTAATTCATACGAATACCTCTCATCTTTTTTGCAAAGTCACGTATATTAATTATCTTACCGTTTGCACAATGAATAATTGAAGTTTCACGAATGCGCAGAACTAAATGTTATCAAAAAGTAAATTTAGTAAGAGGAAAATTCGATTTATTCGCTTCGATAAATATTTTCGGGCGCATCAACATGGAAATAACGTTCTCGACGTATAGGCCGAAAAAATTTTCAGCAATTTTCAAAGCGGCCGATAAAAAGAACCTATACCGTTTGTTCCGAATCCAAGAGCCTTTCAAAGGAAAGGAACATATCGAGGTCTGGCCATTCGATGACCTCAATTCGTTTGTGGAATCCGTAAGATCCGCTATAATCAGAGGCCGTTATCCTTTCAATATGACATCCTTTATACAAGTGTCTTTGAGGTTTGAAATCCCACAAAACTGACTTTATATCAACAAAAGCTACTTGCTGCTCATCGAATTTCGGAGCCGCTCATCCTGCACGATGACGAGATAGTTTTATATCGATACGTTTACAGATCGTACTGCTGTAGAAACGGAAACCGATAATATTGTATATCCGAATGATACGAAATGAAAACACATAAAGAGCAGTACTTTAACAATATGATTTTTGAGTAAAAAAAATAAGCATACAAGTTGTGCCTTTTGAATAATAAAACCGTGAAAAAATCTCGTTAGAATATCGATTGCTTGCAATATTTATTAATGTAATCTCTCGATGCAGCGAATTTCAGCGTTCTTCCGCTGCATCCACAACAACTGAATTTCTTATCCGCGATATACGGAACCCAGTACCGTGATGAAGCCGGAAACTGTCACGAAGTGATAAATGATATGTCTTTCCGTAACAAGAGGGACACCTACCCTATGGGATACTTTATACGTACAACGAATCTTAACCGAGACATACTTTGACAAAGAGACAGGATGAAGACCTTAAAGTGACCTATTTCCCGGAATAAATGAAGAAGGATTTGTTCGCATCTACAACTTCTTTTTCATGTCCATTTTCAACATTATTTCTCGACAATTATAAAGCGACGAAATGTTGAAGGAATACTTTAGATTTTCTTAATTATATTCTACATTGATCATAAAGGAAGCGTTTGATTCATTTAAAAGTTCTATTTATATCTGTTTATATTTATTTAAAAAAATTAGTAGTTGAGTTACGTTTTTTGAATAATAAAATCGTGAAAAATTTTGTTAGAATATCTATAGTTTGCAATATTTAATAATGCAATCTTTCCATGCAGCAAATTACCGAATAAACTAAAGTTTAAACATTATTTGCATATAAAAATCATTGTATGCTAATAATGTTGCTCATGTACAGATTAAGAAGCAACATAATGCTAGTTTAATCACTTGTCAGTTACTTCTTGGATTATTCCAACAGAGAATCGCCCGTCGCCTTAGATAAAATGGCGATGTCTCTCTCAGCACGAGACATCTCACTTGAGAGTAGCAAATGAAGTTAGACACAGCAGGTGTAACTTAATTAACGTTGACGACGTTGACGAGGAGCCCGCATGAAGGAAGGAAATAAACAATGGAAAGTTCATTACCTTGTAATGGAGGATGACACCTGTTTTGGTGACGTAACATTGTCGTGTTCTGTGCCTATTCGTGAAACTTTCTTCGGAACATGGAAATACGAGATATGAATTATAACGCTTGATACATGAGAAATATAGCCAGTGCCAATCTTGCTTTATGTGCGTTTAATCTTTTTTTAATAAGGATTTAATACGCAATTTAACGAGATTATTTAACAAGCAGCTAATATCATATCTCATTGTGCATGCAGCAAGTATATATGTTTGTATTCCATGCTGCTCCAGAATCTTTATATTCTTTGCTCCATTAATTTTACTTTTCTAGACAGTTGGATTTTTATCCTGTTACGCTAAGTTCATGTCTAATATTCATTGCATCAGTATCTTATATCAGTAAACAAAATCTCTCTGTCTCTCTTTCTGTCTTTCTAAATGAATTGAAGAATGATTGAAGAATTTTGTCAGACTGTATTATGTAGCCTCATTTCCCTGATTATAGAACTATTTCAAATTACTATATATAGTATTATTTAATAAAAAATCTAATATAAATTTGTAGTTCAATTCTAAGTTTTTTAATAATATATCAATATCAAAATCAAATAATTAGAATTTTACCAATGTTATAATTCTCTAAGAAATTTATATGTTTTTATTTGTATGAGTTTATAGAGAGTTAGAATAAATTTTATAAATTGTAAGATTCTTACTTTTCAAATACTTAAGCAATATCTATACAATAAAGGTACATTAATAAAAATTTATAATTACATGAATTAATTGTTATACTATGATTTTATACTGTGAGGTAATTTAGAAAGTTACAAAGAATATAACTCTTTTCAAAATATTATCGCACACAGAATTTTTTTTTGTAATTTTCATAATTAACAAAAGCATTACAAAAGATACTTTTTTAACTTTACATATTTTGTATATTTTATTAATAACAATAAATAATCTGTTTAAATAATAATACTTAAAATGTTAGATATAAAAGTATTAAATATAAAAACAAACTATTACATATGAAAAAGCAATTTATCAGAACTAAATTGAATAATTTTATTACGTGGCAAGAAGGGAGTTCAAAGAAAATTTAGATTGTAATTCATTGTAGACCGAAAGCTTTATTTCTATCAGGCAGTCCTACAAGATTTTCCATAATTCTATTAATAAAATTATTCTGCGACAATGTTTCTGTCAAAGATAAAATCTTCGATACTGCATTTTTATCATTCTTATCGTGTTTTATTCATTTTCTTAATCTGATCGTCTCTCTGTCCATTTTACGAACCCTCCTGATTGATCGATTTAATATCCGTCCTTGTATCTGTCCACCTTGTATCGTACTTCCTCTTTGTGCAAATCCCAATTTTCCACCCTTCAGTCAGCCTTGGAGAAAAAAAAGAAAAATTTCACGCAACCGCGACTACAAGCTTACCCTTGTAGAGATATTAAAAGTATCTTAGGGGACCTCGATCGTTCCACCTGGATAACTTCTGGAAATCGAGGCAAGCTGTCGCGGTGAAACTTCGCACGCGGTCTCTTATCGAACCTAACAACTTATCCTGAACAGAAGTCTCATTCTGAAATCCAGCAATAAACTTTCCCTCGGTGTGACGCAATAAAAGTAAAATTTGTTCCCTCATGAATAAAACGTAAAATTTTATCAGTGACGATCTGGTAATGATTGAGATAACACGGGTGATTCTAGAAAATTACTTAGGAACGTTATTGCAAACGTTATATCATTTGTATGATAAGACTACTTTGTATTCATGAGTAAAAATAAGGCTAAAATTCTAAAATGCAAGCATTAATAAAATTAAAGATCTCTTCTCAAATCTTCTCATGTATCTGATTGTTCAAGAACATTTCGAGACTTTACAATTTCAACGCGTAAATTTGAGAACAGTCTTGCGATAAATACTGAGACAAAAATATTAAAGTATTTCCCGAAGTCATAAATACTCAATTGACGATTTCCAATAAAACAAATTGTGTGCTTCAGAGTATCTATTTTTACGACTTATTATGAAAGAATTTTTTTTATGGTCGAAAATCTGTTCGCGAACTTTCTCCAAGACGAATGTATTCCCATGAATATTGTGGTATCACCGATGGACAACTTTTTTGACAAGATTTTATCATGAAAATGGAAATTTCCCAGAGGCAATGTGAGGAGGTTGTAGGGTCATGTTTCTCGAACGTTGCTTTCACACACAAGTCCTTTTATCTCGACGGCCGGACGTGCTGCTATATTTCTTAAGTTTGTCCTGGTCCACGTGCTATTACCTCCATTAGGGTACCTACATTCTCGTTTCCATTCCCGTGATGTGAACTGTTGGTGGTCGACATCAATCAGACCACCTGTGTGTACCACGTCGATGAACAATGCTGACGACGTACGGCATCGTCATCACGTCATATCGGCGCCGGCCATTCGCGCCCCGCGGTGAAAGCCGTACGATCGACTCTGCTAATGTAACTTCTCGTTCTTTATTTGTGTTCGTATAACGTATATCTTCGCGTACAAGTTCAACAGCTTAAACTAACTTTATTCTCTGTGTATTCTCTGTGCACAATGAATAATAATAATAATAAATATACTAAATATATAATAAAAAATATTTGTGTATGTAACGACAATACCTTACTTCTTTTGAAAATTGCGAGATCGTGCGTATAGTTAAAAAAGTAAGACTTTGAAGTTGGCCAATTTATATATCTAAATGAAAAAGACACTTTAAAATATATATCGTATGATCTATATAAAATAAAAGTTAACTGATGGTACAGAGATTAAAAAATACAAACGGAGTTAAAGAAAAAACGTGTGTTAAAAGTTCTTTCATGATGCCGAAAAAAATACAATCATATAAAAGGCTTGTAAAATTTTTACAAACATTACGAAAAGTAGAAAAGTATTGTAATCATGATTTAGATATTATTCCTTTTGTATGTTTAAAACATTTAATATTCTAGAATGTTTTACTCCGGATGCAAATAATTCTTATTTTAATACAGTAACAATATGATTATGGAGATTTAAAAAAATTTCATTTCATCTTTTTTAACAACCTACACACACGCATACTATACATACAAAATGCATGACTTAACAATACTTTTAGATTTGTGAAGCGTGAAAAAAATGATGCTCAATATTTTAAGAGATTCTCACTATTGCGTTCTGTACATTGTAAGATTTTGCGAAAGCGCTTCGCGTAAGCAACTGACTATCTTTTATTGGCGTACTAGGGACGGTTTATGTTACTTTTGCCGACAAAAGATGCGGTCATAAAAGGAATCGTTCTTACAAGAACGCAGTCAGCGTGCTTGGTCCGCTTCGATCGCGTTTTATTTCCATCGCAGCTGGGGTCTCCACTTTTATCATACAATCTTTACTGCAGATACTGCAATGCAATGGGGCGGCACATGATGGCATTAAATGTTTAAGTTGCAAGATATTGATAAAGTAACGTGAAATAAAAAATATTAAAGAATTTAATGAAAAAATTGCTTACTATGTTGTTCTTATATACTCAATTATTAATAATAAGTACTATTGATAAAAAAATTATTCGCTTATATTTTATTACTTTTCAAAGATGTAATACTATCCAAGTTTCATTAAATATGTGCAGTGATTTATTGCATATGTGATCGTATTTTCCAACTTGCAGTTAAAAGGTATCACATATTGATTAATTGTCGTACATTTTTTAAATAAATTTTACTATATTTATACATTGAAATTTTGTTTTTAATTTTTTTATGGAATCTAAATTTAATTAAATGTATAATAAAAAATATTAATGTATAATTTTTGTCTAATAATAAAGTTGCTCGCTATATATCACGAGAAAATTTTACAAGAATCAGATACCATATAAGTATATATCTATGAAAAAGAAGAACATCATTGTTCGATAACGGCACGACTATGATCACTGAGACCTCAGGGATCAAAACTGTGTAAAGCCTCTTGGTGAAAGGTTCCACGTGTAACGCAACGAGCGTGAAGCAGGATGCTGTAGTATCATGCAGGCAGATGCTGCTTTTCTCTCCAATATTTTCCTAGTACAGTATACGTGGCTACTTTTATGCTCTACCGCGGACACAAGCGCGACACTTGTTGACTCTCTTTTGCACGGGGTCGCTCTAAGTGCTTACACAGTCTTACACCATTCCGTTCAAGCAATGCAAAGAGTGTCGTAGGAGGAATTACATTGCAATTAAAAATTATTTAATTATAAATAAAGTTAGATAAATGTATTTTATTATTAAATTATTATTAATAAAATAATATAGCACAATACTAGTAGCATTTATCAAAATCAGTTTTACGAGAAATTTTAAGAATCTTAAGTATTGAGTCATTTTCTTCCTGTGAATTAAAAAATTGTAATGTATAAATATATTATTATAATATAATGCTCAGTTTCTTGAAGTCTTTATAGCTTTTTTCTTTGATTTATAGGATTTTTATTCTTTGGATTATTTTATTATTCAAATTCATATCTATATAAATCGAGTACTATACTAAACATTATTAGAGTTTAATTTTTTTTATAAACAGTAATTAATTCCAAAAACTTGTACAAATATAAAAAAATAAATTTAATTAAAATTTAGATAAAATTTTTAATCTAACTAAAAATATTTATTCACAAATATAGTCTCTGATTTAATCGCTATTATAATCACAATCTCTTGCGTCGAGAAAATACTTTTTTGTCATCCTTACCTTTCATCGAAAGATCATTGAGGACGGCAAGAGTCTCAACATCTCATAATCTTAATTGCCCGGTGGGGAAATTAACGCAGAATAAAATTAGTATCTCCGCTAATGCTCTTTGAGAAACTTGACTCACTCAGTTAAGATTCCTGCCTGACGCAAGATGAGATCGGCCGAGCTTACCCTCGGAATGGTTCATTCAAAGAGGGGCCGGACACTTTGCGAAGCTTTATTCGCGGTAAATATTTTACAGCAGTCGTTGGAAAGTAACGTTTGCGTTATTCCGGTCATAATAATTCTTGATATATACAAGGTCTCTTACTTTCCTACCGAATACATTGCGTGGGCTAACATTAAAGCTCTGTAAAAAGATAAAAATGTGCTATTCATATACCTTGCCAGAATTGTTGCTAACATGATAAATCGAGTATGTTCTATTTATATAAAATTTATGCGGCATTATGTCAAATTTATAAATAAATCTTTATGATGTGACAGCTTGGAAACATTTTTTTTTATTAAAAAATGCACTTGAGATTTTTATTTACTAATTTTAAATTATTATTTTACAATTAATATACAATATTTAAAAAAATTAATTTACTCATAAAATATGATAATATGCTTTCATCACATTAAAATAAATTTTACATTAAATCAACAAAACAATTTAATTTTTGCACATCCCTAAATTTTAATTTGTTACAAATCCTTTTTTTTCATTATTCACACTAGATTTTGAAACAATAATGTTGACACTTTTATATTATTATTATAGAAAAGCCTATTTTTGTTCTTAACAGCTAGGCGAAAAAATGTTATTCAAATGTGATTTTTGTCAATAACGGTTTTAAATAAACACGTATGCTTAAGGAGAATTTGGCCCATTGTAACAATCTGTAAATAGTGGCCGTCCATTATGTTGCACTTAGGACCGTCGCAACGCTCCTTGACAATCTCGAGCACCCTTCATTGGCACGTTGCTGGCAACGTAGTTTCCAACATTAATCACCAACAACAGCTTTGTCTTTGAAGGGCCTTTTAACAATAGCAACTTGACAGCTCTCGGACCGTGTCGTCATGTCGCTGCAAAAAGTGTTTGAATAAAAGATTGAAATTGTTATTAGTGACACACTTTAATTTCAAATATTGTAGATGCGTTGTGCAACATATTTAACACATTGTTTATGCCACGTGCGCCGCAACCTCGCGTCAGAACACAGCTAAGAAATAATAAGCTGGAGAAATAAGATAAATATGAAATCGATAAACATCGAGTTTCGTTGATTCTATCACATTGTTTTCGAGGGAGCGTAACGCGAAACTCTTCGAACAAAGACAATATCCAGAAATCTACGGCTCAACTTTGAAAATTTATTTCCTGCGAATGCATCATCTCGAAACACTATGAAGACATTTTTCTCTTAAAAAAATGAGATATTTATACGAGATATACCATCTCAATTTCGTCGTAAATGTAAGTATGTATCAAGCTAAAATCACCTATATTTGCTGAAAAGAACGTCCGGGAAGATAACGAAGTTATAAAACTCATCTTGTTGTCGAGAACCGTAACGCTCCATTTTATGGATAAAACGGATTTTCGTATCGGAATGTTTTTTGCTGGAATCACTAGCTCTCCTTTGTCTACATAATACAGGGGATCGTCATACAGGCGATAAGCCACGATGAGAGCATGGTGGTTAACTTAGAAACTTTTTCATAAAGTTTTTTATACGACACCCTTGGTGACTGCGCTACGAAGTTAATTCGTCATTTCAGGATTGCGATGGCTATTTTCGGTCGTCGTCGTGCGCCCGTTACGGGGCATTTCCAGGCGTTTTCCACTTTTACGAACGCCCGCCGGCTATTTGCCGTTTTACTTCCCCTTTGTAATTTCATTCGCGACTCCGCTGCAACTCTGCCTCTTTCTATTTACCTTGTCCTGTGGTTATATGACGTGAGTTAAAGAGTGACGTTTATATAAACGAATATCGGAAATTGTGGTGTAGAAAATAAGCGATGAGTCCATTAAAAGCTTCGATGCACGTTAGCATGTGTAGTAAGCTTTCTCTTGTAATAGTTCAAGGTTTTTCATGCTGATATAGTCAATGATTTAAATTTGCAATAGTTGGAAAATTTTTAGCATAAGAAGTCAACGATTAAATAGATGAAAAAAGTTTTGTAAATCGAAAATGCACGAAAATACAGAGACTTAATTTATGAATATTTTATTTTAAATGAAATTTTGAATAAATTTGTAAAATTTATTAGGTAGAAATTAATGAAAATATCAGAATTTAAAAAGATAAGAGACAAAGATAGAGAAAAATTGAAAAAATCTAAAACATTTAAGTGAGTAAAAGTTTGTAGATTTAATATTTCAAACATTCAATAAATATATCAAATTAAATCTAATATTTCTTTACAATATTTGACATTTTATACGGAAAATACAGTTTATCTCGCACTTTTAGTATGTTGATACACTTTCCAGGAAATGAAGAAAGGTACTAAAGCTTTTATGGGAACATGTTCCATCCATATTTATCTTCACTTCTCTTGGGCTTTTGGCCACTTACGAGTAACTCTTCGAATAATTATGACTACAACATACCAACAATATTTCTTCAGTTTGTCCTAAATCCTCATTAACAACAAAATTTGTAACTTCCACAACACTAGCAACGCAACTTATTTACAAAAATTACTGTTAGTCATCTTTATACAATATTATTTACGAAAGTAAATAAAAATATTTCATAAAATGTATTTAAATAAAAATAGAATTAAATATTTACTCAATTATTTGCAAACAACTGTATTTTTATTAAAATGGCATGATAAAACTTAATAGCAATTTCGGAGGTTTTGCTGGGAGTTTGAAAGACTAAGTGGGCGACCGAGCACAAATTGGTGATGACATATCGCGTTTAAATTCGCACCACGTCGTGGCCCTAATTGCAAATTAAGAAAGGACCGTTATTGCTTTGGCAATTCGCCAGCTTCAAGATAAAGCGCGACCTAAAGCACCGTTTGACAACAAAAGCCATTAGATTGCAATATATATATATATATATATATATATAAGCGATACAGTAAATTCAATAAAGATTCTCTTGAGAATTTCATCCAATTGCTTTAGAGTGCAATACAATATGAATACAATACGGTAAGAATTGACTCGCGCTACTAATTCGGACAATGTTTCACCATGAGCAATACGGTTCCTACATGCTAAAACAGAGATAGTAAGAAAACCGGACAGCAAAGACAAACGTAAAACGAATTTAAGGAAAAGCGGTCACGCGAGACTCAATGTTTCTACATGACAAAATGTGAGAGTCGATTCCAAAGCGTGTACAAGAGGAGAATACATAAAAGCATTTCTCAATGCTCCTTTGTGGCGTTTACGTTTGTTCGTTTTTAGAATATATTATGTTTAAAATATATTTGACAAATTTAGAATATGTATCGTAAATATTTTTTCATAATAGCAAGAGAAAAAAGTCTCTTTTAATGAAGAATTTATCGCGCGAGACTAATGATGTAGTGATTGTGTTATATCAACATCGCGATATCAGAAAATGCAACAGACACTTTACGTAACGATGAGATCCTTCATATTTCGTTTACGCTCGTTGCGAAGCGTTTAATAACATTCAATTAATTAAATGTTATTTACGCATTGAAAATTAGTTTTAACGTACAATGATTTGCCACTAATGCTTTATATATTGATTTAAGTACTTTTCGACCTACGCCGCTGTAATAATGGAATACGTATCAATGAACATTCCAATATGCTCATTTTGTGTTGAAAGTATAATTGCGTAACGTTTATTTTGAACATTTTTTGGAAGAAAATCATACGTGTTTTTATCTAATTATTAATTCTTTTTCAAATCAACCCAATAGGCTACAACCAAATTATGTAATTTGCCCTTTTAATTGAAAATATTGTTTGCACTTAATTCATGAATCTTGCAATACTATACAAATAAATTCACCGAAGTATTCGTGTACTTGAAAGTATCTACAGCAAACAAAGGAAAAAATATATTAGTTTAAGTGACAATTACGTACGTAAACAATTAATTGTACATCTAATGTAACATCAATTGAAATGTCAGGTAATCGAACAGTTGATGCAAGAAATTGTCGATAGAGCGAGAGGCATATTGTATCAGCCTACGTACACCTGCGTTCTCGAACGAATCGATAGCGCATACTCGGGCACAATTAGATAAAGCTCGATCTCTAGTAGAGGTGTTTACAAGCTTGTTTACGATCGAGTAGCGGATAGAAAAGCGATAAGTACAAGCTTACGTCTGCAAAAAACATTAACGCGCATCAACGCTCTTGTAAATTTGCCAACTTTCTTCTTCCATCAAAATCTTATTGTTTTATCAAAAGATTCTCTGAAGTGACAACATAATCATTGAAGACGATTCAATTAAATCGTACTTGAAAGAACAGATTTCTACTACTATTTATGTATTAAAGACGTTGTAAACTTAAAGTAGTGTAATTCTAGATTATTAATCTATAAAATGTTTAAAAATTATGATTATGTAAATGTTACTATATCTGTTATATTTATTATATACTAAATATGGACATTATTTGAAACACTTTGACAAATTAGAATATTTTTATATGTAAACAATAAATGTATTCATTAAAGTCTTACAACTTTTCTACAGCAAAAAAATAATTAAATAATTTTTATAAAAGAAAATATTTTAATATAAGTATTTTAAGGCAATTTTTGTAAAATCAGTAATTACTGCTGTAAGTCTTAATAAGAGGTTTAAAAGGTAAAAATTTTTCTTTTAAAGCCCAGAATACTTGTATTTGAATTATATCAATTCAGTTCCCACAAAACCTTAATTAATGAACTTTATTTTTATGGCCTTTTTTAAGGAACGTCTTGCATAAGAAAATGTTAAATGTTGCCATGGCAAAGAATAACATTCTCGATCATAGCGAATTTGTTTTCTTTAAAAGCGCATATTCTCTTTGTAAGCTATTGCAATGGTACTATCATTGTGGAGGAAATGGTTTCGATTTGTGCAACATTCTCCGTTACGCTTGAATTTGCTTAAACTAATTTGATTTTTTTTTTGCTGTTTGTTTGGATATTTTCTGTGAATACTCCGGTAAATTTAGTTCTATTACAAGCTTTACAAACTAAGAGTTACTGAATAATTCCTTCAACTAAAAGTCTAAACCACACACAACTGTTCTAGAATTCGAAAAAGAATTCAGCAAAAAGCATATAAATTTTTAACTAAAATATATAAAGCTTAACCTTAACTCTATAAAGATTCAAAATATTATTATAGAAAAAAACCAATATTGCTAATAAAAGTAAAAACAAAAAATACATATTATATAAATTATAAAAAGTTTTTTTTGAAAAATTGACTTTGTTAAAGGGAAAGATTCACTGCACAATTCTCTTTGTAATGTAGTTCCGACCGTAAAATGTTGAATAGCCGAGATAGTTGAATCCTCGAGAGAACTAAAGTGCAGATGATGCAGTTGCTGCTTTTAATCTTATTCATACCATACTCTTTTTTTCACTCTCGAGAGAAGTTCTTTCGTGAATATCTTGATAACGATCTGCGTCTTAGATTCCATAAAAGACTTCGGATTAAAGGAAAAACATTCAAAGAAACGGAATATCAGCTATCTAACACTGGTTGTTTGTCACTACCAGATTTAATTTGATTCTGAAAATATAACTCAATGAAAAAAGAGAGAAAAATCTTAGTAGATATTTATTATTAAGGTATACATATAACAGATTTGTTTGAAAACTCTCCGGAGCTAATAGTTTATATTAACAGTTTCTTTACTATCGTAAGTAATCAAATAGATATTACAAATATTTGGAATTTTAAATATATTATAAAAAACACATATATAAATCAAATACAGAATGGATATATAAATGCCTCAATCAGGTATATCTGTTTCATATTTTGCTCGCAAAAAGTAAATGTTTGTGTAAACAATCAAGCAGAAATCAAGAACTCGCACGTTCCAGTTATATTTCTAGCTGCCTCGTGCAAGCTTTCCGTACCGGTTTTTTTTTTTACCGTTCCATGCGCAGGAGGATAATCCAATGTCTGTTTTATTATTTTCAAACGATTCACGTTAACTCGTTGAATAATACGATATGAATCGATAATATTCTTTTTTCGATAATCCGCGAAAGATTGCAGAAATTGAATTGCGTCGTTATGGAGAAAAATAATTATTCTAAGAGAATTTACAGAGCAAACGTGGGCATGACACTTTGCGAAAATTATTTGCTGAGAGTTTATTCATTTTTCACAGGTTGCTAATTGCTTAACAAAAGATCTGTCGAGCATCACGTTTCTCTATGCCGGTTCATTTTTTCTATCAGTTACTGCTCCATGTTTATTTATTATTTCACTAGAGGGAAAAATTAAGCTTCTCATAAAAAAAAATAACGCAGCGAATACATGCAGATTACAAGCACTTGTTTCGCATACAATCTCCTTTATTGCAGTGATCATCAGCTCTTTTCAACCTTCGTTCTATTTTCCAGATATATTCCCGGAGATTGTAAAATTAAAATTAATTTGACAAATTAGTGGTTAATTCTTAACGCTTGTGTTCACGCGACTGATTCGTTCGGAGTATCAAACAATTAAAAACAAATTCATGAGATCGAACCGGCAGTTAATTTGAAGGACAAAAGAGACAGAGCCAGGATTAAACCCGGTTTCCGAACCGCCCACGATATCAAGGAACGTCATCCATGGCGAAAGGCACACATGCACGTCAGGAGCTTAAAATCGCCCCCGATGGCCTCTCGAGATACGCAAGGGCCGTTTATTAATACCGTATCCGTCGGAATATACGGCCCTACTGCTTTGTATAAATTAGCGCAGTGGGGCGCGCTTAACAAGCTCTGGACGAGAAGGCGCGCTCCTGAAATACGATATCGGGGCTGACCGTCCACTATAACGAGGACATGTGCCCACTTATTTCCTCTCTCGTCAGTGAATCCGACTCGGCACGGACAAGGTCAAGACTGCATTAGAAGTGTGAGAGATTGTACGCCTTGTGTACATCCCATCTAATCCGCTGTATCTCCGGCTATTAAGTTTCATCGTAACCTACGGAATCCAAAAGATCCAAAACATTAACTTGAGTGCTATACAGAAAATTACTTATTTAATTTTTTGTTCATCTTCAGTAATTATTGTTATTTATAATAATATTTTAATTAATATATGTAATAACAAGATTTTCAATCTTTGAGATTTTTCAAACCTATAATCTTATAATCAAAATCTGTAGATTTCTGAAACACAGTGAATACGTGAGAGAAATTAAGCAATTGTTCCAACGTAGTTTCTATTACTATACAAATTTTTGAAAATGAAAGGGTTGAGTAGTCACCAGCTCTTTGCTCAAAAGGATTTATTTAACTTTGCGATGGATTTCGATAAAATAAATTTACCTTTGTCGGCTTGAATTATTCTAATATTAACAGAATTTTAAAGAAAGAATGAAATTAAAATTGATACTAAAGACACTCTACATTAATGACGCATTTTAATCGTGATTTTACATCTAAATGACTTTAAATTTTTAATTTTCTAAAAAAGAATAGCAATACCTATATAAATCATTTATATAAATCCTGAAATTTAAATAAAAAGGAGCTAGCGATAAAGATACCCACGAACAACGCATTTCGTTTGAATGCATGATTCTGAAGTTTTAAAAGAATCCCTATAGAGATAGAGACAGATAGTGAGAGAAAAGAGAGAAAAAGAAAGAGAGAGAGAAAGAGAGGGTGTAAAATATTCAAACTCTCTTAAAAGGTGAATCTCAAGGGATAAAAGATCTTTCCTAAGCGGACTATTTCAACGCCTTGTGATATCAAACCAAAATAGCGCCGTGCCTTCTCGTAGATTCATTAAGAAAATCTTAATTTATAAGTATAACAAAGGTGCTAAGATGAAGGATATTACAGCTTCAAAATTAATGCTTTCACTTACTATATATACCTAAATAAATGTACTTTTTGTATAATAAACAAATTATATGAAATATGTAAAAATTAATCTACTGTTAATAACTTGTGAAATTTATTTTTTATTTAAAATTATATTTACAACTATGCATGTATAATAAATTTAAAGATTTGTTATTTGCTCTTTATTAATTTATATTTTTTAGTTCTACGTTAGCATTAAAAAGTGCAAAATCTACATGTAATATTAATTATAATATTAATTTATTAATTTCTCATAGCGTACTGTATGAATAATTTGTTTAGTCTCTAATCATAAAATATTAATTCAACAATTTATATTTAATAAGTTTTTGCTTTATAGTTTTGCGAAATTATAAGTTATTTATAAAATTACATAACATAGTGTATAATTAATCGTATTACGTTTGACAACTTTATTTTCTCTCGACCGTTAAATTGTAGCACTGATGATACATAAAAATATTCGTGCAATTTATTTTATTTTAATATAACATTCAGAATGCTGTTAAGAATCTTATCAATACAGTTTCAGACTTTTTATCGCATATTTGGTCGTAAGAAAAACGACAAAAAACTAACATAATTTTACAACAAACAAAGTAAGAGAAGTCATTAAATAACAATTAAACTGGTAACAAGTTGGTAGTCAGATACAATCTTGAAAATATCGTGAGACACGTAAAGTCTAATCACCGCACGATTTCTGCCTTGAATTTATTTTGATGACAAAAAAAGACGAGACAAAAAACAATTTTTTATCACGTATTACACTAAATAAAACATTTTAACACATACAACTCAGATAACAAACCCAATGAAATTAAAAAAGTAAAAAATTAATAAGATTAATAATATAAATGTGACAATAAAATAAAAATTAATATATTAATAAATTATTGATTATATTAATTCTTTTAGAAATAAAAAATTATAAAAAATGTACAGTTTAACAATAAATAGGGGTTTAGAGTAAAATCTAAAAATAGGAAAATTGCTAGCGTTTTTTTTTTTTTTAATTAAAGGTTCGTAATTTATAAAACGGGTCTTTGAAAGTTGAGTGCTGAAGCAGTCCGACGGGAAGTCGACGCTGATCAAATTACAATTCACAGCGTGGCAAACATGCTCTCGACGTTAGAATGACGATGAGAAGAATGTCGTTGGTGCGCTTTCGGTTTCCATTACGAGAATGCCCATGGCTAGTTGTGTTCTTCCGCAGCATTTTTTCCTCCTCAAACAACTCTTTTCACACCCGTTTACTTGGTCTCTTGTAAAAAGCCACATTGATGGCATTATTGTCCCTGCTGTCTCCTCTCGACGACATGCCTTTGCGTCTCAGATTTAGCTATCCTACCCGCCACTTTACCTTGACCTTATATTTCCGATAGCAAAAGAAATTCTACAAAGAAAAAATACACATCACTCCAATTGACAGATTGATAGTTGTCACGATTATCAATTTGAATTAGTGAATATTGAAAACAAAAGGAAATAATAAAACATTGATGAGATTATCAATTGATACCAAACAGACTTTAGTATAAACTTAATGCCTACAAATTTAGTTTAGCGCTATAAACACTAATTTAATTTAATACTTTTATAAAAAATTATAATTATTTATTTAATTGCTATAAAAAAGTTAATTGTAAATATATAACAAATTTATTTAGTTAAAAAAGACACAAAACTGAAATATTCTTTATAATTTTATACTAAGAAAGGTAAAATTCTAATGAGATGAAAAATTAATTGTTAACCTAAATTAAATATTACATTGCATAAATATAAAATTTCAGAGAAATCACGTGCAGTTATCAATCAATGGGAAAAGAATATTCATTGATGCGCATGCATTTGGTTTGGTCGATCAAAATACGCACGTGTGGCTTCTGAGAGAAATATTTGCTATAGGATTGACGAGAGTAATCGAATTACTGTGCTTCATTCGCATGCGCGGGTTACGTAATCCTCACGTCTCGGTAATAATTACAGAAATGGAAATAAAATTGCACACTTTTTCACGTTGTAATTAAGCCGCAACGCAAAGCGAGTCATCTAAATGCACCGTGGAATCACTTACTTAATTAAAAATTAAATTAACGAGGGGACCAGTAATGTCGTCCCTTTTTGATCATAAAGACATCATTAAAATGTAAAGTACTGAGACTGCTTGGGTTATTAATATGTCAATTCACGAATTATGCAAGCTGTGAAAGGGAGCATTGTCAATACCGTGAATTATGAAATGACGTACAGTTCGCGTTCTAAACTATACTTTATACAGGAAATTTTTTTCATTGCCGCTTTTCTTGCATGTTCTCTTGGCTAATGTAGTTTTTCTGTAAAAACTTTTTATTCGACATCTCTATTTTTTATATCGAATTTTCGATATCTCTACGATAATTTAAATCTTTTTTAGTGCAGTAAAATAAAAGAACAGTATGAATAAAAATTGTTTTGTTGTTATAAGCAAAGAAAAGTTATAGAAAAAAAATGTTAGGTATGTTAAACTGAAAATTGTAACATGTTCAAACGTTTCCGAGTTAAATGTTTCGGATGATCGTGTTAAATAAATTTGTTTTGAGTAGCAAATTTGCGCAGAGGGCTTGTTTAGTCTCTGCTCTATATCTTGCAAGACATCATGCAAGGAAGTCAACAGCAAAGCACGCTTCGTGCGAGTTTAATTTGAGCGACCGTGCATACAATGTTCCCGCGATAACTATCAAGGCAACCAAGATCCCTATCATCTTGGAACAATTATAGGTTTGCGCCATCACGTTGCTTAACAACCTCTCTCCGTTATTGTCGTGTTTTCGTAGCTGCCCTACCATCCTGACTTCAATAATCGAGCTTAGTGGGAAAAAGCTATTTCTCAAAAGCGAAA
The DNA here is from genome assembly GCF_016802725.1 of Solenopsis invicta. Taxonomy (NCBI): domain Eukaryota; kingdom Metazoa; phylum Arthropoda; class Insecta; order Hymenoptera; family Formicidae; genus Solenopsis; species Solenopsis invicta. Next base: position 7,549,017 of record NC_052674.1, on the reverse strand, counting down.
GACATGACTTATGAACAGCCAAAATGACGTCAAAAGTTATCACGCTATTTTTCTAATCCCTTACTTTGGAATATTATGTATTGATATGTGTCAGTACGTACAAAAATTACCGCTAGTATATGTATATACAATATATATATATATACTTTTTTTTTAAATTACAAATAATAAATAAATCTGAGAACAAAATTTTTGTTTGATTTCTAATAATTATGCTATTACAAATTAAAATTGTATAAATTAAACAAATCCATAAATTAGACAAAAATAAAAATTATTTAAAAATACAATTAGTTACGATGAATGACAGATAGCCACATATAATCGATGGATCAAATATCAAACTTATAATATTTTAAAAACTTGCTTGCTTGTTATTTTGAGCTTAAACATGCACACGTCATGTTAAAATTCCGATGTAGAGAGAGAGAGAGAGAGAGAGAGAAAAGAGAGAGAGCATCGATAGCGATCGATAGTTTCGCGAGATTGTGAAACTGGGCATATACGTGACGGTGAAAAAATCACTGGGCTAATAAGGTAGTGCACGGAATACAAAGTACGGAAATAAGGTTTTATTTGCGAATGCAAATTGCACAATATGCATTGATATATTGCGAAATTTTTTTTCTCTTGATTTACTTTCATTAAAGTATTTAAAGACAAAACACAAATGTTATTGTCATTGAAAAATATTTACCCGCTTTGTTTTTCTTAATTAAATTGAAGAAGAATAAATTTTAATTTTTTTTTTTTATAAACTTCTAGATGTTGGGCTTAATAATAATCTTGATGATTCAAAATTATACATTCTACACGGTATAAAGAAAATGTAGAACGAATTTTAAGCGTATAAAAAAATATACATAAAAATCAGAATGAGTAAATACTTTAGAGCAATAGTATGTGCATTTAATGATATAACAGCAATGCAAATCAATATTATTCAAATCTACATTCATAAGTATCTATTAAAAAAATTCTTTATATAAATATAAATAAAATAGATAAGTAATAACAAAATTATCTTGAGATATCTAAAAATAGCTATAAGAAATTTTACAAAATTTTTTTAAACATCTTCTAGACAACTTTTAAACATCTAAAAATATCTTAAAAATATTTTTAATAAAACATTTTTTAAATATGTCCAAAACGACGTTTTCTCACAGATAACATTAATTATTTGGATTCATCTACGATTAAAATGCTTGTTCAAATATAAACGTGTTTTGTGACAGGTAATTAATTTAGAAACACGGTATTAATTACAACGTGTAATTTTATATTATATAGTATCATGTTTATCACATGACTGAATATTTAATTGGTATTTATTACATAATTTGTTATAACTATTTGTTATAGAGAACTAATCAATTTCTACATTGCAACACGATATAAAAACGATTTATTGCTTAATTTACATCGTAAAAAAAGATAACTTTGGGAATTTTATTATTTAACTACAAAAAATTTTAAAATGTTTTTAGACCTATATTTTCAGACGTTCACTGTAACCCCTTAATTACAGTGTTCAAGAAACAGATGGATCCTTTTTCGAAAGTTTCACCGCGTTATCTTGGAAGCAGGAGAATCGAAGACTCGTTGTTCTTCAGGAAGTGGAAGCAAGAGCGAAAGAACCGCCACCGCCGTCCAGAAATTCGAGTTTGACCTCACAACCATATCGGCTCAGTAAAAAAGAGGTAAGCGCTATCGCAATTTTCACTCATTTTTTATATAACAATACACAATTTTTGTTTGTTTTATCATAAAAATTTTACGTTGCTGTTTCAACCGTTTTTTAATGCCAATTTCTGGGAACTAGAATTTTTGATTTGCTGCTGTGTATTTTATTTTATAATTTAAACATTTTTACTTTATTGTTAAACAAATGGTGCGAAAAATTTTTCGCTTTCGCGCTACGACTGAATCGCGTGCAACCTAACGCCGTTACATTTAACACACGTCATCACGGTTTCAACGAGCTTTGCATGCGGACGAGTAGTTACGTCTGTTCCGTTTGAAGTATTATTTTAAGTAGATAAAGTCTGTCGAATCATGCGGGTCAAACGGTCGCGCTCATTCGCTGATCAAACTAATAGGTAGAAAATCTATAATGAGAGTGCGTCGTCTTTCCGATTTGCTAACTGTAATGCGGGAATGAATAAAATCCGTATTTCCAACTCCGACGTTCCAATTTCAAATCTCAAAACTTCGATTTTAAATTCAATTGCTCTGTAATTCCTTAATCGTTATTTACTAGTTCGTATAATTATCTGTCCAATAAAATTGATAGAAAATATATCATCCAAATAACATTAAATGCGCATATATTTGAAGGGAGATATAGTTATTAATTTAAATCTATACAGAGAATATAGTAATGTAATATTGAATAAATGCAATATTAAATGCGACAACTTTGCCATATTAATAAAAATTATTTTAAAATTTCACGAAAACTTATATCTTTGCCACGCTACGGAGAAGTATAAATTCTAATAAATTCTAGACATTATATATATTTGTAAATGCATGAAACTGTGAATTCTTGTGAATTTATAGGTCTATATATTTTTCGGATTTGCGATAGGTTACGGATCCAAATGTCGTAAACTTACGTATCCGCTATCTGCGGTGAAATATGTCTTGCTGTGGGTCCTCCAGATATCCGCTCAATTTTTCGCACTGTGTCGTTTCGTACACAAGCTCTCACGACTCTCTCGTAGAATAAATATCCAAGCGGAAAAACACCTTCAAGTGAATAGCGTTTCCACGAGAGCTCGCAAGTTTTCAACGAAGTTCTCGTGTCAAGCTCTGCTCATCATTTTAGCGTACCCTTCTCTTCCATTTCCCTTGGATACAATATTTCTGTGTGATACCTGACTCTTTTTAATCTTCACATTCACTGTCCCATCCTTCTTTGGTGTATAAAGGTTGCTATGAATATTTCAAGAGAAATTAATTGACGAAAAGCCGATGCCGCTCGATGAAAGAGAAAAGAGGGACATGTTTCTTCTGTCATCGAAAAGTGACACGAAATAGAAAATCTGCTCCATAAATTCATTCATTGAGCTTACTTTTTTGCTCTCATCATTCATAACATCTTTTATTTGTCCAAATATAAATATAAAAATATGAATAGAAAAAGAATAATGTGATACTTTGACTGACAAACGTGTTTTCCTCTCTTTACAAATCAGTTTGTTAAGATATTTATTAAATTTAATAATTTTGTACTATCTAAACGAAATAATAATTAATAGTGTGTGTTTTTGTATTTTCTCGAAGTAAACGGCATTGCCTAAGTTACGAGAACGCGACGCTTCTTAGATTTATATCCTATCTCCAGTGAAATGAGTTTGTACTCTTCTTCGTATAATGAATATTGCATTGCTTCAAATTCCTACAAAAAGTAGCAGAGAAACTCGTCCGTTTAGTTAGACAAAGGAAATCTTTAACTTAATAGTCTTCTAACAGAATTTCTCCTATATATTGTTACTGGAGGAATTCGTAGCATTTTGTTCATGCTTAATATTACTGTTCTTTAGTTTTCCTAGATAAATTGCTTCTAATAATTATTATAATTGTGCAATAAAATAACTTTTGTAATATCAATTTTAATAAAATAATTGTAGTATTGTTATTTTGTACTATTGCTAAAAATTATGAGAAAAATGTTCTATAAATTCTTTTATATTTATTAAAAAATTTGAAATATTTATCTTGGTTAATTTATACTTTAAATTTTAAAATAAAGTGTAAAATATAAATAAGAAAGTTGATACTAATAAATATTCCATACTTTAAAAGAAATTTGCAAAATTGTTGCAGAGAATTTAAAAGCTGTATGACTTTATATGTACTTATACTACTTGTATATACTTGTGCTATTTATACTTGATCCTGTCTAATACAAAAATATCAATTATGCGTAAAGCTTATTATCTGCTGAATATTATTAAAAGATGGGAATACATTTCTTAGATGGAGCAATTGTACATAGAAGTTCTTTACACGATTGCAAACACTGTGGGCGCCAGTACAGGGCAATACGCGCACTACAAAGAGGATCTGTATCGATACGCCCAAGAAGCCTTTGGAGTCCCACAGGATCAGCATCGACGATATCTCAATATTGCCTCGGAAGAAAAGGTACCTATATTCGTTTATAACTTCTCTCTCGAATGCTCTGCAATATCATTACTCTTCTGTGAAAATTGTGTCATTGAAGCATCATTATTTGTGCCGCAATAAAAACTAAATAATATGTAATTTATTTACTGTTGCAGCCACCCATTGTTGTGCTAAGTGTGGTGGTCATTGAAGCCGATGGTCTCGAAGCGAAGGACGTCAATGGTAGGTTCAGTCAGTTCTGTATTCCACTGAGATTATTACTTGCGTTAAAAACGGCTGAGAATACTGGCTCTCTCTGGTGGAACTAAGCTTCCACCAGAGGCAGCAAATAAATAACAAAATCATATTCCACACGGTTAGCTTAAAGAGCAAACAGTTAAAACTTTGCCTTAACAAAATTTTAACTCAGTTAAAACTTAGTTATGTGATAATATTTAATCTTGAAAAAATTTCAACGTTGCAGTAAACGTTATCTTGTCTCGAAATTATTGCTGAGAAGGAATACGTAACATAATAAACGTTTGTATAAAAAATTACATTTAAAATATTATTAGAAAATACAACGAAGAGAATAAATCAGAGGTTATATACAAAGCTCCTTTTACTAAAAGAGTATTGTTACGTTCTTTAGGATTCAGCGATCCTTACTGCATGCTGGGAATACAGCCCGGCAACCCAGGTGCACCATTGAGCCCACAAACGAATTTAACAGCGCATTCGCCGCATACACCCCCTGCGTCTCCGAGGCAAACAATTCGCACCCTTTCTGACGGCGGCGAGATCGAGAATTCCCACCATGAGAAACTTCGGAAACATCACAGGTAAGTTGATGTGTGTGACGCGGAAAAAATAATTTAATTAATTAAATTTTCATGTCAAAAGTATACGGGAATACGTAAACGTTTTGTAAATACATTGTTATAATTTCTGCAATTTTTGTTTGACAATCAATTATTATAATTAGGAAAGATGTGAGCAAATCTTATCACGTTTAGCTAGGACGTCTAGATTTTTAATCTAGTCTGGTGATAAATATTGTTAATTATTCTAAATAAAATTATTGCTCACGTTTATGGAAGTTATTTTTTACTTCTACTAGGAAGTATGTCAGTAATGTAAACATCAAATTGAACTTTCCCCTTTCGAATTATTTTCTATCCTGCAAAACCGTTATTTATATTATTAATATTATCAATATGATCAAAATTAATGATGCAATGTGTTCTGCTCTCTCGAATTTACCATTAATTATAAAAAATTGCACCATATCACATGTCAGCGGTAAAATTGATGGCACGCTACTTAAGATAAGTGCACACTTGAGAGTAGAAATTAATATTGCAGAAAATAATGCATAACCAAAAGGGTAAAATGCACTTACATCAAGGAAATTAAAAAATATTATCCCATGTTTTTCTATTTCCTAATTAACATAATAAACATAATAAACAAAATCTTAAATTCTTTTTTATATTTATCAGTCTAAGAATATATATAAATTTTTGTAAAGTGAATTTCTTAAATATTATTAAAATGTATTATATTATTATATTTATGTAACGATATTTTTATATTATTTAAGAGATAATGTTTAAAATGATTTTATTTAGATTCTAATTTTTGAAGACACTTATGAGTTATGTCTGTGCAAACATATAGATTTATGAACTTATACAATAATATATTGATACAATTAATGCATTTATATAAGTCTAACATAGATTATCATTGCATGGAATTCTACATCCTTTCTCTATTTTTTAATTTAAAAAAACCATTAAAAATAATGCAATCGTTACTGTATTTTTGGAATAACGGAAGATTACGGTTAAAAAATCAGAATATGTCAATCTAAAATGTTATGAATCCGCGATGATATGTGCACTTACTATACGCTAACACCGACGACATTTACGACAATACGACGGAATGTACAATGGACATGCCGGATGCAACAAGTTCTGTGAGCGGGCGAGCAGAGTTCTCCGGAAGGAGAACGGGCAAGAGCATTGAAAGAGCAAGCCCATTTTACTGTATATCTTCCTATATTGTTTCATTCGCCACCTGGTGGTATAAGTAAAGTGATTAATGCAACGGCAACGAGAGCGAACAGTGCGTCACCAGCTGCAACGAGATGCGCGACGTCTGAGAGGTGTCATACTCCGTGTATGCACTTCGTTAACCGCGTGAAATTCCATCCGGATTCTGCGAGAGCGGATGTCATGCTGCATATTGGCATAGAAGATCTGGAAGCCTTGTGAGGAAAACTTGAAATTATATCTCCCGACGACACGATTCGCCAATTAGCATCAAAATTCCAATTTCCGAGATTATCGTGTTACAATACTTAACGTGGATAAAATGAATTCGTGAAACAAGAATCTATTCTATACTTCGAGATTCTATACTTCTATTACTTCGAGATAATTGTAAAGTAACGCGATTTCAATGCAATTTAAAGTTTATTTCATAAGAAAGAAGGATTTATGAAAAGTGGGAGGCTATGTAAAAATAAAGAAAAAAATCCTCTTAGAATATAAACTTTAAAGATGCAGATATTAGATTATAAGATTATACTTTATCATTTCGTATAAGTACTTTTTAATTGATCAATAATAATCATATTATTCTCTGAAGGCGAAAGAGGTAAGTTTGCTCTAAAAAAAAAGTTAAATAACAAAATTTAATGATCGAGGATCGTTAAACTGTTGAATGTTAGAGTCGAATGATGGCGATGACGTTGGTGTTGATGATGGCGAGTTACTAAACTGTTTATTCAAAATCAGTTTCAGGCTTTCATTTAAGCGCAAGGAGCACAGCAGCAGGCGGGAACACCGCGAATCCTTGAGCGGTGCTCTACCCGCGAAGTTTATACGAGCTACCTCGGTGAAGCAGCATACGTTGAGCCCACGTTGGAACGAGAAGTTCCGTTTGTAAGCGAAAACTTTGGGGTCTGTCCCCCTCGTAATTGGCTCTCGCAATGGCGATCCTTTATTAGTCTAACTAGTGCAAATCCGTGTACTCATGCATAACCATACGACGATTCCTCTTTCAGCGACATTGATGACATCAACACGGATATTCTCCATCTGGACATATGGTGAGTTTGCATCGATAACAATTTTCTATTATATTACCAATACGATAAAAGTCTAGAGTAATAATTTGAGAAGATAATTGAAATTGAAATTTCTATGTAAATACGTGAAGTTTTCCAAAATTAAATCAAGCTTTGCGAGACCTGCATCGATGATTCTAGGGACCACGACGACGAATCCTCGGTGTTTGACGCGGTAATCAAACTCAATGAAGTACGAGGTGTGAAAGGGCTCGGACGATTTTTCAAGCAAATCGCACAAAGCGCTAGATCCGGAAGTCAGGATGACTTCCTAGGTTGTGTGAACATCCCTCTGGTGGTAATTGTTTAATTCGTTGAAAATTTATTATTGAATTAGTTTAACCCTCTGACTGTGAACAGAATTATTTTGTATGTTTAAAATTTTTTAAAAATAATATTTAAAATTTAGAAACTGACTGAAAATGCTCGTTAAATTTTCAAAGTCAATTATCTTGAAAAGATCTTTTTAATGAACTTTTTAATTAAGATCTTAATAACCAACATTTATTTGTTTTAAATAGTTTATAGAATTTATTCTGAATTAAACACATTTATAAACATTATCTGCACAATAATTACTGTTTTATGATACAGAATTACATATTGAAAATAAAATTCTAGAATAATACTTAATAATGTATTGTTCTTCCGTAGGATATTCCGAGTACTGGGGTGGATCAATGGTACAAACTTGAAGCGCGCACACAAAGAAGTAACATCCAAGGTAGAATCAGACTGAAATTATGGCTGTCGACGAGAGAAGACCACGGAACATCCGAGGAGGATAATTGGGGCGAGCTGAGGCAACAGGAAAGGCTGTATACAATTTTCCTTAATCATGAAATGAACAAACAAGGGGTACGCATAACCGTATAAAAACTCATACTCGATTCAACGCAAAAGACATATTTACTTCATATATTGAAAAAAAAAATACAACAAAATAATATTTGCCCATAATACAATACATGCGCATTCACGTTATAAACATATTATAACACAAAATTGTGTTGAATGCTACATATCGTGTTATTTACAAGATACATATCATAATAAAATTTAAAACAGCCATTGTAAAAAGTTTCTAAAAAATACAAGGAAAAATGGATAAATAAATTGTTGAATTTATTTTTTTTCAATGTTCTCAAAATGTTAAAAGTTGACGCTCGTGCATAAAAATTATGACGCATTTTAAGATACGTTTTGAAGGAAATCGGGCATATGTCTTTATATGCACTCGCGTGGTTTTCAGGAAGACTTTACTTGGGAATTGTCGCAGACCGCGTTGACAATTTTACATCAACATGCGATACAAGGTGATGTCACCGAGTTGCAGCAGGCTTTGATAAGATGGGTGGCGAGTTCCCGGCAACCCGCCGTCGATCCACGGATGCTTCATCGTCTTCTGCAGGTAACTTGAGTAACCGAAGCAACTTGCATCTTGCCATCTTACATACAGCAATGTTACGAAACTATTAAATAATAATATAATTATAAACTTAAACTATTTCTCAAACTTAGGAACTTGACAGTCGATGGCATACTGAAACTCTGTCGCGCGACGCAGAACAATGTCTGGCGGATTCCTTCAATGATTTCTTAGAAGTATCTTTGAAAAAAGTTAGGCAACATCGAGTATTGTACCCACCTCTGTATAGACCAACTATATCGAGGCTGGATTATCTGCTCAGGTAAATTTATCTTTATAATAAAATGTTCTGTACAATTGCAAATCATTATAAATAAATCATTATAAATTAGAACGATTAGACGTACAAAGCTGCAGATATAAAAAATTATTATAATTTTAGTAACGTGATATAAAAAATTGTATAACAATTATCGTTATTATAGATGTTTGGGACTTCTCTCAAATATGAAAGCCTTTCGAACCTGTTGTCCCTTCAACAAGGAAATTCGTGGCGAAATCATTACCGCTCTCAGAAAAGGAACTCTTGAATGGTAAAAGATGTTTTATAGTAATAAGTCAATAAAATAGTTTTCTAAATAAAATTTATGTTATACTGTATTTTCTTTCACAAATACTTTTATTTGTGAATTAATCTTACGATAGTAAAATGGAATTATAAAGAAATAAAGTTATAAAAAATATAATTCAATGGTGTGACATAAAAATAATGCAACTTTTATTTAACCTTGATTTTAATTTTACAGGTACGAGGATACTAGACAACAGACAATGTGTTACGATCAGGAACCTGATCAGGACATCGACCGAGTTTTGCAAGATTTCACAAATTTAGTTACTGCATTACTAGTCGATTTAGAACAGGGGCTTTTATATTACAACAGTCTTTTTGAAGGGTACGTCTTTCTGTATTCTGCTTTATAAGGCAATATAAATATATATGTAAATAAAAAAAACATAATTAAAAACATAATTCGAAGAATTCTCTCTATTAGTAAATACGAAAATACTAAATCACTTGATTATTCTTTCAATTTTAATTTCTGTATTTTTAACAATGTCTGTAGTACTGTTTTATAATCCACAATATTTTTTGACAGATTTAGAAATTGCAGTGCTTAGAAAACTGTCATTATCATTACATAATAAAAAATGTATCTAAACACAATTTATTAATTTTATGTTTCAGTACGAATGGTGTGCCGTATTTCTCAGCAGTTTACAAGCAACTGGAAAAGCTGGTAAGAATGCAAGTGACAAAAATGTTCTTCATGAACAAGTTATAAAAAATACTTATATAAATAGATTTTTACTTGTGATTTTGCAACAATATCAAATGCGTCAGAGACACACTGTTACATAACACATCATTATTTTTTATTCACTGTGTCGTCGAGCTGGGTGTGCTATGTTTGGCTTAAACGCTTTATTCGAGACGTCGATCGTGCCTGCGAGTGCAAAAAGATCTCATGGAAAAAAGAAGATTAATTTAATTAATTTTTTTCCAAGCCACTCAAATTTTAAAGCAAAAACACTAATTCGAATGTGTTCGAAAGAGAAATTCAATTGAATTTCTAGTTATCAATTACTAATTCTAATTTGACGAAATTATCTAAACATAAATTCGGTCGACGTCCTTGCATTGAAATAACAATACATATTAATGTTTATATATAGAGTGTCCCAAATTTATAGTATATTGCTTTACGAAGATATGAATGGCAATTGAAGACTAAGTATGTTTTATATTGTACAAAATAACGAGCACAATCGAAGAGAAATAAAAGTAAGTTGTAAAATAATTGCAATTATGGTAAGGTTGCATCGGACACGCTGTAAATAAACAAGTCGCAGTGACCTGAAGGGGCCAGGTTAAGAAAAGGCGTGACGACGAATTATAAATGTCCATCAGGTCAGCGCGATTTTACTGTACACGAGATGTTTGTCCATAGCTGGCGGAACACGTGGCGAAACACATGGAGAACACTTCCGAGGTACTTTTTTTCATCGCCACCACAAAATATTAAACTTTCTTTCTCTTTCTTTCCTGTTATCTCTCTGTTTTACTATCGTCTCTAGTTCTTTCTCTCTCTCTCCTTTTCTCTCTCTTTCTTTCTGTTACTTCAAATTTCCTGCATAATGTTAAACTGTTGAAATCGTCGCATATTTTTTATCTGCATACCCATTAAAAAATATGTAAATTAGTTACTGCATTAATGACAAAAAACATTATGGAATTAATTACTACGCATAGCTTAGCTGCATTATACAGCTGTGCTATGGTACGAGCAAAATGAATAATGTATGTAAAAAGTCTATATGAGTATGCAGTTAAGGAAGTAGACGTTATCAACTTAGTAATTAATATTATAATTATATTTTATTGTATGTATATATACAGTTATGTATATTAGTTTTGAGGCGATTAATTCTCTATTTTGATTGGCAGTTTAAACTCGCGATTATAGTATTTGAAGTTCCATATAATTTTTTAATACGAGGAGAGCACACACTTCAATTTTTACACACATAAATACAAAAAGGATACTCGCAAAATGCACAAAACGCTCAATAGTGTGTCGATTTAAATGACTCCGATTGTCGTTACTACGTATATAATATTAACAATATATTTTAGAAGTTTTAAAATAATTTCAAAAATCTATCTTATTAATTTTAGCATACCAATTATGATACAGATTATATTGTACAGACAGCGTGTTTTAATATCAACTAGCAAAACTATAGTTGAATTTTTCTATCGTTTTTCTCTAGACAAGTCAGCTTCGAGTTAACATAAACTCTCTTGATATTATGGTCAAAGAAAACTGCACACTATTGTTTTGTACTATTAAGCATTTGTTAGTTCTTTTCCTTCGTTAGTACATATTCTTCACAGCACTCTCGAATCGCGTAGTCCTCGTGAGTAAAAACTATCGCATATTGCATGCGCCCGTCCAAATCGTTAGTGAGACACAGCTGCACTTGACGCGTACTGATTGCATGCGCTCGCCAGTTTAGCAAATGACGCACTACTCATCTGCCTCTGTGCACTTACTTTTAGCCGCGGTACAGGTGTATTTCTCGTTATACACGATTGCTTAGTTACGCAAAAGCAACTAAAATCAATACGCACTGCGTCGTCCCAGAAAATACCCAGTTTGATAGTGATATACATATATATTATTCCTTAAAATTGTACTTCTCACTGAAATCGCTCTTTGTACATAGATCATTTTAACATTTACAAAGTTTAAAGTATTCAAATGCAAAATAGTTTAATTAAAAAAAAAAATTAATTGCTAGACTGGATTTTTAAATATTACTTCCTGTGATGTTGTTCGGATATCCCAATTAAAATTTATCAACAAGTTACTGTGCATCAATCGGTCTTTCATATATTTAATATGTTTCATTTATTATATATTACACATGACGAGGAATACATTTGTATTTACTTATCGTTTAGCAAAAAATAAATAAACTAAAACAAATTATAAAAATACATTTCTAGGAAATCTCGTATGTACTTTTCAATATTAAGTACCGTTTTAAAAAAATTATTATAATCTCACTTTATTATTTTTTTACACTATATATTATATTAAAAAATATTACATATATATATATATATATATATATATATATATATATATATATATAATTTGTATTGTATAAGTAATATTAATATAATTACAGTTACTTTTTTTTTAAGCAATCATTTTCCTTACACCAGTTGATCTATCACATTATTTTGTGCATTAAAGTATTAAGATATAATTATCAGAAAATAGTTTTCGAAATATTTTATATTAAAATGTGCCAAAATAAATTTAAAGTATTTCGTAAACTAAATGAGTTTCCAATAATATTATTTTAATGCTTTCATGTGAAGAATAGAGAAATCATACTATAAAAAAGATTTGACAATTCCATTAAAAAAATTATCTCTATATGACTTAAAAAAATTAATTTTTTTTGAAAATTGTTTTTACCATTATTTATCCCTCTTCAAAACCATACAACTTTCACCTCAAATAATTTTTACTATTCTTCCTGCAGAAATAACAGTTGTCACACTTTACGTGAGCTACCCAATATATGTATATATATTTATCAAATTTGGAATACCTAATAGATTTAGGAGTAGTCAAATATGTAGAAATATCCATTTTTATGTATTTGAATAACTAAAATTTATTTTTTTAATTATTTCTTGTTAGTTTAAACGGACATAACGCAAAAAATGGAAAGAAATTCATTACTGGTATAGTATCTTAAATTTAAATAATTAAAAATTTATAACTTTAAAAGTCTTCTTACGGTAATTTATTTTTTGCAGGACGACCGAGAATATAAAAGACGCGTAATTTACATTTTTTGCACTTTCAGGAATACTCTCGCGCATCTTTGATTCGACATCCGACGTCTCGCGAGTCCTGATTAAATTTCTTTCGTAGATGCCATAAAACTTCAGTTCTTCGCAAAGTTTTGCAACTATTGGTGTTGAACTTGTTCAATCCTACCGCGAAAAAATTTCAAGAAAACTTGATCGCATAACGCGATTCTTTCTCAATCGCATGTCTTCGTATCGTCTACAAATTCAATCACATTGGGTTAAAATAAATTTAATTAATCGTAAATTTAATAAAATGTTAATATAATTCTATTTTTTTGCTTTATTTCATCAGACACCTGCTAACTAAAACTTAATTGTAAAAATAATCAGGTTTTCCGCAAATTGGGTACAAATGTACTATAAGACTGAAAGGGATACTTGAAACTTCCTGAATATGATACATATTCTCAACTAGTCTCTAAGCAGTTTACCAGAAAGACGCTCGAGAAGTTTTGTAATGCTGACCGCCTGCTATGTTGTACAAGCACAACCCTCATTTATCCTTCTTAACTACATTGCCGGAACTGACATCCGGTACCTCTCTTGAGACCTCTTTTGAGTAAACTCGCAGAGGAGAGAGTCGCACGTCAGTAACACGATAATTTGGCACAAACACGCGAAATTGAACTTTAATAGCTTTACATACAAAATTTCACCGAGATTGCAAATCCGCTTGGGCTCGGCTGAACGATGCATATATAATTCAGCAAATTGTTTTGTGTGAAATATATAATGCGTGGTAGCGCGTAAAATCGGTCTCAATAAAATTATATTTTAGACTCATTTTATATGCATTACATCAAGTTAAATATTTTACGACAGCAAAGAGGATACGCGATCTACATCAAAAGACATTGTAATTTCTCGCTATCTTGAATTGTTTGAAAATATAAGCGTAATTTAATAAAAGCAGGTTATAAAATATAAAAGCATAAAGATGTTAATTAATATTAAAAAGAAAGAAATAAAATAAAAGTTATTAGAATGTAGATTCTTGTAGGGAATTATTACAGTCTTTTAAACTTGTGAAAAATAAAAATTAATGTAAAAATAAATTTACAATAAATATTTAGGACAGATAATAATACTATTCTATAAATTTGTTACTTTGTAACATTTAGACAAAATGTTTGATCGTGTATGATTTTGCAAGCAATTATGTACATATCGCAAAAAGGGCACATACCAAATTCTTTACCCTTTCTAGTAGGGCTTTATCCCACTTTTTTAGTAAAAAAGGTTCGAATTGAAATGGCTACTTAATTAGTTAGTCAAGAAATTTTACCGAACTTTGACACAATGCTTTAAGGATAATTGAGTCGCAAAATACAACAGCATTGTATAATAGCTTAAATAAAGTAATTATTAACAGTAAAATTTTCACCGCTTGAGCGTATGGCTATACGAAGAAGCTGCTCGTGTTTAATTAAAACGATCATTTTCACAGATGCATAACGAGCTTGGTGCAAGGGTCACCACCGCTTGCCTGCAGCTACATGGTCAAAATCGAGACGAAGAATATGTTCTACCACCCGGTGCTGAAATAGGAACGCCGATATTTGAGCTTTATTTAGCACTCCAAGACTTTGTAAAGTAAATATAACGCCTCATTTTACATAAATAAAAAGTAAAAATAATACAAAATATTGTGATTTTCTATACAATTTGTTACTTTTTTTTTTTAGCATGAAAGAAAATTTACCACAATCGGATCACAAAACTCTGGCAATCTGCAAGTATTACGAATGGTTTAGACCAGCTATTGACAAATGGCTAGATCTGGCGAAACTCAAGGCAATTCAAAGAGTGCGAAGAGCTGCGGAACTCGATCGGATCTGCACCGGGGAATATTTCGTCAAACACTGCACATCGGCAATCGACGCCACTGCATGTTTTTACCAAGTAAGTTTGTCAAGTTTTTTTACTTTTGTGATGTGCTTTCTTATTATAAAACAACAAAAATTGTATTTTTATAATAAAAAAATATTAATATTTATTTCTTTTTATCACAGATTAAAGAATTCTGGAAGAAATTAGCGTGGCCTGATCTTATTGGCTCTTATAACTTCGTGTTGAAAGTCATTGACGTAAGTAATGACAATTGTTTCTTAACAATTTTAATATTTAGAATATATTGTTTATACTTCCTTAACAAAAAATTATTTTGAATAAAATTTTCAATGCTCTAAATCAGCGAGATGTTTTGATAATTTGTAAAATATTCATTCGATGGTTCTTTTAATATAAAAACGTATTATAATAATTAAAACTATATAGTACATATTTTTACGCTGTACTGTCACTGTAATAACGCGATATCAAAACATTATTTGCTGTAGGCAATATGCAGCTCCGCCGCTTACTACGCAGAGATAACACATCAGAAACTAGCAGATAGCGGATATTATGAAGAGCATACACCATATAAGACCACAGATGAGGTAATCGCTCAGGTAGAGATTGCTTCGCTTTAGTATACAAACAGTAGTACACTTCCTGCTTCGCAAAGTAGTTTCGTTAAACTACGAGAATATGAGAGATGCGATTACAACTTTGCACGATAAGCAGAGCATGATGCGACGTGCAGCACAAATTCTACTAATGCATTGGTTTATATAAAAAAGCATATCAAGGCTTGTAGGCAGATATTATATGTTACTGATTGATATATATGATATGAATTGAATATAATTAATTTTTATATACAAAGCAATCATATGTACGTATGTATGGATAAGGTAAGTTTTGAATGATATAGATGTCTCCAAGCAAAGTAAAATATACAAAGATATTATTGAGTGAAAAAATAATTAAAGCTTTTATAAACATTTAATTAAAAGACACTGTAAAATAATCCGTTGTTATTGTTCATGAATTCTAAAATGATTTAAATATATGTACATAAAAGTTAAAAAATAATATATTACTAAATTTATAAATTATAAATTATGGAATTTTGGTTCTTTTTCAAGTAAGTTACGAATACAATGTCACATAACATAAATTTAAAAATATTATACATATTGTATAACAGTTATAATTGGGTTTCCAACTTTGAGAATACTACAAAATTTATGGCAATATAAGAAATGCCCCTTACCCAGGGAGAAACGATAAGTCGGATCGATATTGACTCGAAGTCGATGGCGTCGATAATTTTTCCACGTCGAAAAATATCAATCAGATCAACATCGATTAGACGTCGATAGCATTTAAAATTTTTGATTGGTGTGATAAATATACCGTGATACAAAATTTAAAAGTTGCATAAAAAGCTAATTAATTAAAAGTTGCACTAAGAGATTAAATTAAATTAAATTAAAAGTGTACTTTTAAAAGTATTATCTATATTAATTTTTTTAATTACATGATTTCTGGTATGACTTTTCCGTTCTTTAGGTCAATTAAACGACTCCTGAAAAATAATGGAATTAATGTCAAATCGATATGAATTTAATGTCGATAACATCCAAATAGCATCAAAATTCCAACATTTTAAGATCGATGTAGATGTCAAATTTGATTTTATTTCAACCGTCAAAATGATACCGATTTAATGTCGATCCGACTTATCATTTCTCCCTGGGTAGTGTCACACGAGCGAAATAAAAAGAAATACTGTAATTATTAATTTGATAATTAATTCATAATTTATCTGTTTTCAGATGTGCGTAGCTGTCAATGGTCTTGAGTATGTGAGAAGATGGTTATTAACCTTAGGCGAAGAACTACGCGTAGAACAGATTCTGACGGCTTTGGAGACTCAAGCGGGTGAATCTGTTCGAATACAATGGCGAAACGCTATGGTAACACCGCTGGAGCAAACTCCTGGGCAAATGTTACTTTTCATAAATCAAATAGTTTCCAGAATTGGTGCAAAGGTACTTTGAGATCAAATATTGATATAAATGAAAAAAGAATCAAGAATTCCTTGCTTAAGTTTGAAATTGGATTTCTTGATAATCTCTTATTTTATAATTTACAGCTCTATGCTATGCACTCTATACATAATTTCTGTATTATCGCAATCTCTAGATGAGTATCTCGCTGCTCTTTCCTAAAGGTCACCAAGTCAGAGCAGCGTATATATACAGTACAACCCAGTTTTAAACACTGCTGCCGCTTATTAACTTACAAGCATAATTACTATCACGATAAAATCGTTGTAATCTATTAGTGACTGTATTTACAGACGCGTATAAAAGCTGCAATCTATAACTTTTATCTTAGTCATAATTAGTCATACTATAGTATATTCACGCGATAAAAATAGATCTGTAATGGAAAGTTTAAAATAGCTTATACATTTGTTTGCGATTATATGACAATAATGTTGTTTTGTTTGTTTTATACAGATGAGACCACCTCTGAAAAAGACGATGTTTCACCTGGCTTGGTCTCCTGACAGTTTACCAACTATAGAAGCGATCGTACCTCTCGTGGAATATCTAGATGTTCATTTGGTAGCACTTAACTCAGCACTGCTAAGCGCAAATTTCAATCGCGTTCTGCAGGATATTTGGGAGGTGGTCCTTAGTGAATTAGCCAGCCAAATGGATGGAAATGCCGAGGTAATTATTATGTTTTACTATAATTACAAAAATATCTTTTTTTCATGATAATTATCATTGATAATAACATTATCATATTAAGGATAATAATTCTTAATACTTGTATAATTTATTATGAGACATTTCTAAATACATATATTTTTAAAATAAATATTTGTAAATGACTTGAATTACATAAACAACAAAATATATAAAGAGAAAAATGTTATTATTTACAGGATAAGCCAGTAATGTTTTACGAAAGATTGCACGAAGCGCTTGACCTATTAGTAAGATTTTTCAACGCTGATGATAAGGGCTTGCCTTTAGAAGTATTACGTCGTCAGAGTTTTATGAACGCGGAAGAACGCCTTCAGTATCATAGAATGGACACGACATTCTTGATCGATCGATATTATCAGCAACGTCTTCTGGTATATAATATGCGACATTAAAATTTAAATGACTGGCTAAATATAATTATTTTTCTTATTTTATAATAATTTTATTAGACAAATAAGAATATCTTACAAAAATATTAAAAATATTCTTATCCTTGTATTCTCTTTGTTTAGTATTTTTGACAACTATGTTGCATAGAAAAAATAATATATGAAATGTTTGTGTATTACAACGTTTAATTACTGAATCTGCTACATTTATATATTACGTAATGATACATCTATGTATTCATTTTCAGGACCAACTTAACACAACTAGCTATGAATATGGCGTTCTGACGATACGAGCTTATTTGAATCATGATTCACTTTGCGTCGAGATAATAAGTGCCAGAGATGTCATACCATTAGACCCGAATGGATTCAGTGATCCCTTCGTGATAATCGAATTGTTACCGCGGCGAATGTTCGAGTATTGCGCCGAGCAACAAACTAACGTCAAAAAGAGAACTTTAAATCCCATGTTTGACGAGTGTTTCGAATTGTAAGTTCATTATATTTTACACTATTCTAATATTTAATTTAATAATAGAACAATATTTATACATCAAAAGTAATTGCATTCAAGAAGTTTGTTAGGAATCTGGACTTGTTTTATATAATGTATTTAATTATATATTTTATTTATCTTAATTTTTACTAAATTTGTATTGTAAGACATTATATCTCGAGTTACACATAAGACAATAATAATCGACAAAATATATTCCAATGAATGCACACATATAATTTCTTTCAGTTCGGTGAGTGTGGAGCAGTGTCGTGACCCTAAAGCGATGGTTCTTTTTACGGTAATGGACCACGATGTTCTCACGGCGAATGACTTCGCAGGCGAGGCTTTCCTAGGACTGAGTACCATTCCTGGCGTCGCCGACACAAACACCAGCATAGACAATTTCCACGGCCTCAAACATCAGGAACTACCGCTTATGCACCAAAAAAATCGACGTGAGTCGAGATCGAATTTCACAAATATTTAATATTGTAATAATAAAAAGTACTAGTTTAAATAATTTTCATATTGACTTCTAGATTGATGCTTATTCGTCTGTAAATCAAATATGAATCTTATGTTCTAGATCATCCAATCCTCCAAATACTGGAAACTCGAGTCGGCGACAAGATGGCTCTCGACTTTGTGAAGAAGCAGAAACAACGATTCGCCACGACGTAAGCGCATTACGTGCTGAGGAAAAAGGAGAAAAAGAAAATCATGGCGGTTGAATCGCAATTGCTATCAAGACTTGTATACTAAGCTTAAGAGTCAATGAAGAAAATCGAGGAGAAGAAGGAAGAGGAGAAAGTCCATCCCTGCGATATATCGTCGATTCTCACTTTCTTTCTTTCTCTCACGCACTCTACCTTTCTGCCTATCTTTCTACCAGCCTTCATCCCAAATTCGTCAGATCTATTTCAGTGTAAATCGTGTTGAATATAATCGGTGTTGGGTAAAAAAACAGAAAAAAGAAGAAAAAAAAAAGAAAAACGCAGTGAAAGAGAATCGAAAGAAATATATCGGAACTATTTTTGTGTCGAAGAAGAGATGTGTAAAACAGAACTACACAACACACAAGAAACAGTAAAACACGTCGGTGTGACATAGCTAAGGTAAATGTTTAAAAGCCGTCTCGTCAGGCTTGAAGCGACACCGGAGCGACCGCAAAGTTCTTTATCTTACATTTTTTATACAGGGAGGTCCAGACATCAAATATCTCGCGCGCCCTTGCGAGAATTTAAGGATTTTCCTAGAAAAAAAAAAAAAAAAACACGAGTGTTCACGTTTTCAGATAAACTGAAATGACAAGACTTCCCTTCGCGATCGCATAACCTGCTTTTCGTCTGTCGAGTATCAATTGTGAATAGAAATCGGGGTTCCATGATGAGAATATAAATATATTCGACACATGATGACTTTCTTTGAATTGAATTATTTTCTCAACTTCCATAAAAGAGGAAGTCATCGAGGCTGCTCATGGAAACTTTCGTCTCAAACTTTCTCCGATTGTGCAGATTTGATTCACGACAAAATTGGGAGGAAAACGCAACCTCTTTATTATCCTCTAAAATTACCATTTCTTATTAAAGTCATGTAAAATAATTTGTTAAAAAATAAGTTGTACAAATATGTTTCTCTTCCTTCAGGCAATGCAGCGCACAACGAATAATAATATTAATGGCTAACTTACAATTAGACATCATTGATCACAATAATCCATTGTTGATTGGGAAAAGATTTAGTCAATGAATGTACAAAAGTATGTGGAAAATTTATGCTGAGTAATAATTACTTTTAACTGCCTGTTTTTTAATCAAGTTAAGAATCGTTATAATATATTTCTAATAATCCATATATGATGCTTTTCCTCCCCGAAGAGTAGCCGCGCCGCTTCAGCGTCGCTTCGCCGACGCGAATCAAGCCGAGAAGGTCGATATACGATATTTTTCTTACTCATCATTAGCTAAAGTCTTCTTTCTATCTTTTCACCATCTAATCTTCCGAATGACTAAATTATCAACGCAGCTTTTCTTGCTGAACCGCTTATACGACGAAAACGGAGATGTTTCTATCAGAACGCTCTACTCTGTTATTTCTGCAGCATCGAAAAAAAAGAACAAAATTTGAGAATGTGTCAGAAACACAAATTTCGCTTTCAGACATAAATATTGTTGAAAATTAAATGTACGTTTCACT
Organism: Solenopsis invicta; assembly: GCF_016802725.1. Lineage (NCBI taxonomy): Eukaryota > Metazoa > Arthropoda > Insecta > Hymenoptera > Formicidae > Solenopsis > Solenopsis invicta. The sequence continues at coordinate 7,528,231 of NC_052674.1, read as the reverse complement.
GGAAAAGCGTTCTCTGTGTACGTCGCCCTCAGTACTAGATTTTTCTATTGAATTTTTATTTTGCTAGTACAACATGCTATTCTATGTAGTCTTTCTAACTTTCTGATACTGGCGAATTCTTCGTGATTAAAGCATATGTTAAAGCACTCGTAGTGATTGGGCAAAAAATGAATGTTATTTGAAAACAAAATTAATATTAATTTTTTAAAGTACAATTTTTATAACTTATTCGATAAGTCAAATTTTAATCTCATTTAGTACAAAATAACAGATTGAAATAAAAATAATGCGCCTTTTTTATCAAATATGTCAAGAAAATTTAATATCTTTGTTTTTTTAGTAATTTACATAAATAAATACTTTGCGTTTTTAGTAATTTACATAAATAATTGCAAATACATAATCAAATAACGTCAATATAAGAGCAGTCGCGAATTTATGTTACATAATAATTGATATAAAACAAAATTTAGATGCAGATAAATCGAACGTGCGAAAAACTAAGAAAGGAAAGAAGGCAAAAGAAAAAGAATTCAGTCAAGCGCACATATGTCAATTTTCCTAATGCACGTATTACTTCGTTACATAATTATATACAAAGAAAATATGATAATTATACATACGAGCGCCCCGCGTAACACAACTTAATATTTTGCACGCCTTATATAATGAAAAAGAACCAGCAAAAGAGAAAAGAAAACGATTACGAAGAATAAGATTTATTTGTTTAATTATCAATATATTTTATGCATCCAATTAAACTTTACTATTTACTTTTCCAATCTTTTTCAATCCACCCAAAAGGTATGTACGATCTATCTTGTATCGTGAGACAAATAAATTAATATAAATGTTTGTTTGAGTGATTAATAATTTTCTCTGGTTGACCACATTAATTTATCGACTATCATTAATTAAGGGAAATTTCAATATATATTAATATTTAAAGCTAGATATGACAATACTTGATCAAAGAATGTTTAATTTACTGCTTTATTAAAAATATTTTGTCTTATAATGTTAACATTATTTTTAATATTATTAATTATTTAACATTATTAACTCTGTAATTTACGTAGCTATAAATTTTGTATAAACAAAAAATTTAATAACTTTTTTTATGTTAAATGAAAGTAATATTATTAATTTTACTTTCAGATTTAATAAATGTTAAAATTTTAGATAAATAAAATATTTAAATTATTAGCTAGGTTCTTGATCATGCAAATCGTGCGACGGACTATCAGTTTTAGCTAATTGAATTGGATTTTCTTCCGTTCGTATTATTGGGTCACCATCAAGTTTCTCCAAATTTGACAAACGTCGTGCAACTTCAAGTCTCCATTGCTCTACCTGCAAAATATGAGTATATAAAAATAATGAAACATTAAAAATTTTTGCACATTTATGAAATTTTAGTAATCTTGAAATAATATTTAAACTTGTTACAACACAAAATACATTTAATTGTGTGTTCCATTTTATTATAATAGGTATTATATATAAATATTTTTCTAGTTTATATTTAATATTTTAAAGAGTAGATTCTCCTATATATTATATCTGAAAAAATCCATGTTAAATCGATAGTCGCGCATCTCTCAAAGTTTATTGTTGACGTTTTTTCGTAATGCTGATTGGTTCTCCCGTTGTGCTTACTTCGTGAGCTGCTGTCATCACAAAGATCAAGATATGAATATATCGATAGATTTTTTAAATCTATGTCCGGTTGACGTATTTTTTTAAACCTATGTCCGGTTGACGTATTTTTTTAAATCAATATCTTATTGAAGTGATTTTTTAAATCAATATCTGCTTGACGTATTTTTTTAAATAAATGTCCGGTAGACTCATTTTTTTCAATTTATATCCGATTGGCGTATTTTTTTCCATGTATGTTTGGTTGACGTATTTTTTAAAATTAATGTCCTGTTGACGTATTTTTTTAAATCAACATCCGGTTGACGTATTTTTTTTAATGAATATCCTTTTAACGTGTTTTTTTAAATCAATGTTTGGTTGACGTATTTTTTTAAATCAATGTCTTATTGACGTGTTTTTTAAATCAATATCCGGTTGACGTGTTTTTTTAAATGATATACCGGTTGACGTATTTTTTTCAATCCATGTCCGGTTGACGTATGATTTTCAATCTATGTCCGGTTGACGTATTTTTTTTCTACCTATGTCCGGTTAAACATAAAAAAATCTAAGCATACAAAATATGTGTAAAAATATAAAAAAGAAGAAGAAAGAATTGTGAGAGTATAAAGTAGGAAAAACTAGAATGTGGAAAATATTTATGAAGACTGAAAATTCAAAAATAAAAGAATAAAAGAATTTTACTTGTTACATGTTCTATTAAAGAATTCTGTAATACAATAAATACCTCGAGACTTTCGTACAACGGATTACCGACGAAAACTAGATCCCGAAGATTTACAAGCTCTTGTAGCCTTGCGAATTCGTTCCATTCTCGCACCAAGTTGTTAGACATATAAAGCACACGAAGATTTCTCATTGCTTGGATGCCCTTCATCTTCTCAATGCAATTATAGGAAATCCAAAGCTCTTCGAGAGTGTCGCCTAAAGGTTCAAGACCTGTGAAACCTTTGATTAAGTTACGACCTAATGATAGGATCTTTAAATTTTTCAGAGTTCCCACGCCTACGACAGAGAAATAGAACGTATTTAAATAGATAATTTAATTTTGCATGCAACACAATATTTCTATTAAAATTTATTGTTAGTATTACTATAATTTATTATGTACTAATATTAAATTCCAAGCACGTTTTATATCGTTACAGTTATCAATAAAAAAATGTAAAATATGTTGTGTACGTAACAAAAATACGGTACATAAATTTAATATATTGTGATAAAGAATTTTTATCATGACTTAAGCTGTCTTAAACGGTCAGAATAATTGTCGCACAAAATTAAATAACATATTATAATATGTGAACAACAGTAATTATTATAACACGAGTAAATTGATAGTAACAATTGAAGGCATTAACACGCACAATCCATTCGTAGTAATGTAAAATTTATAATCATATTTACATCGTAATGTGTCACCTTACTGAGACAGTCACACGCTTGAATTATGCATGCATTATGCATCTGATGTCGCAAGTCCGAATATGCATCAGTTCTGATGCAGCATCTAAAATGTATCGCGATTTACATAAATCAATTGATTCGTGAATAATCGTTGATTAATTAATGCAAACTAACGTTAAATGCAGAAAAAAAAAAGATAATTCCAAAAATTTATAATCTATACAAATACATACATGCTTATTTTTTCTTATGTTCATGAGAAGAATATATTACTTTCTAAACAAGTTGGTTAAATTTAATTATTTATTAGATGCAACAGCACACACGGTAATTATTTCAACAAGAAAGTCGTATTGTCATATAATTTTACGCGACACTTATTCCAAGTCATCCTGACAAGTGGAATCTTTTTGCAATTTTATAACACATATTTTACCTGCAATCTTTTCAATCATATTTGTCGATAAGGACAGCTTTTCACAATTTGTCAAACCTGCCAGAGCATTGTCCATCTTTTCAATAGGCGGCCACTGAAAGCTTAAAATTACTTCTGTCGCCTTAGCGGCGGTTTGTTGATTCTCTTCCTCCCATCGCCGTAAGGCTTCTTTACACGTAGTTGGCTTTGCAGATGCCATTGACGGATTGTAATAAAATATATCTTCCCAACATTGATAAAAACTTCCAAAAGATCTATTAATTTTTTACTTATTATATTCATTTCAAGTGTAAAATATTGAACAAAACAGACACACATACATGCGCACATCTTATTATGCTAATATTGCAATATAAATAATATTACAAAAAGTATGATAAACAGAAACGTAATTACAAGCGCGGTAAAATATTTCATTAATGACATCATTAATTAAAGCAGCATCGTAACAACAACTACGCTAACAGTAATTACCGCTAAAAACACAATTTACAATATCCAAACTTAATTTCTTCGAAGTATTATCGACGCTATCACATCATTTAGCAAAATTAAATATATCATTGAGCAGTGTTAGAAACAATATGTTTGCTTGTGTTGGCAAATGCATAACCGAGTAGAAAAATCGCATTTGACGCTCGTTAATGAGAGCTTGCAAACACGTGCAGCTATTCTATATATCATGTCAGCTAATATATTATTTTATCTTGTATATAAATATGCAACTACCTTGTATATAGTCAACAATGGACGACGATAAGAATATTCAATTTCCCATTCTTTATTTTTATAATTTTGCATTAATATGTATATGAAATTGAAGTGTTATGCATACAAATCGGCTCTCGAATACACTTTGCGCTCTTCATCGTCGGTTTTTTTTTAAGTGCTACTGCGTCCAGATAACACCCTGTGTCTCGATACCGTTACATACACGTGCACGTTCTGAGGTTACAAGAACCGAGTACTTGTTTTCCTGGTTGCGTGGCAATCTGCCCGCTGCCATGGCCAGAGCTTTGCAATATCTCCAAGCAAAATAATCGATCCACAAAGCGCATGCGTCTGGAGTGAGTATTTGTTAACCAAGTGTCCCGATACTAATGATTTACGATAGTTATTGGTTTGGAAAAAAAACAAATAGGATACGGGAAGAACGCACGCCTGGCGTACTATCGATAAGCGATGACGCGCGCTGATTCGTACACGTATTTGAAGACGCAGTGTTAATGACAATTGCGAAAACAATGAAAGCAGCTTGAATACTGCTAGATGAGATTAGTAGATTTTTAAAGTTCAAAACTGTAATTGCAACAATCATAAACACATTTATTTTTTTTTAAAGTTGAATAAAAATAATTTATTTATTTTAACTTTTTTATTTAATATTACGTATTTAAATAATTTAATTTAGAAAAATTTAAATTAATGTTGTTTTATATATATAATAAAATTATTATTTATAGATACACAGATTTATTAATTTAAATTTTAAACTCACATATATAATATGGCAAACGCATGCACTGTTAAATATTATTATAAATGATGTGATTCATGCATCATGTAAAAATTTTTACTTATCTTAATCAAGCAAACAGAAAAAGAAACTCCTGCCTCATATCATAATGTCGGATAAAAGCAGAAATTTTTTATAAGCATTTTATTAACCAAAAGGACTGGCAGTATTGTCACGTCACGTATTACAGCGAGCAGACACAATGACATTTTAATAACTAAGTTACATTCATAGCTTTCGGGAGATGTGCTAATGGCACGAATAAACAAGGAAATTTATCGGTGACGTAACTTTAAATGTGTCTTTAATTAGACGGAAGTAAACTTATCTTAACTTGGCATTTTAATAAATTTTAAACTGAGCTCATAATAATTCATATTTTTAAGAAAGAAAGTTACGCCACCGAGAGCGTACAAGACGGCAATTTCGCAGGTGATATAATGAATTAACAACAAATAAATATATCGATAATATATGTATAATAATAGATTATACAGTGCGATACTCATGGGGCTTACACTGAGTTAGCTTAAATTACAAAAATACGCAAAGGCACTTGGTAAAAATTTTCCGTCTCTCGACCGAGAAACTTTTCAGGATAAGTCCTTAAACTCAAAGTTCACACAGTGTGTTCGTCACAACTCACATTTGATGCTACGATCGAATTAATTAACACGACAATGATAACGGCGATAACGACGAATGCCAGAAAGAACTTTTAGAATTTTATTCGTGGATCAGCAAAAGTCAAAATATCTTTAAAAATATTCATACAACGAGGGAAGGAAAGTCCATAATTTATTACTGTAATCCGAAACGTTAATTTCTCTTATACGTAGTCTAGGGACAATGAAACGTTCATACGACGAGGGTAAAGTTGGTCATTCGCGCATTGTTCCCGGTATTTAGTGCACCAGTTCTACGCACTCAGATTTTACGCTACATTCGTATAATTCGGATACACGGGCATAGAGATCGCAGAAAATAGACAGCTTTTATAGACACTCTCCTTAAAGATTCGAAAAGGATATCTCTCTTCAGAAGACTACAGTTTTTCGGGTACATTACGCCGCCGCTGTACCCATCCTGTTTCCCGCGGCGCGCGCAAGGATAACACGCAACATAATGCATTTCATTTTCATTGCGGCAGAACATTGCACACAAAATGCCGCACATAAATTATGTACTATATCAATATTGGTATCACACATATCGGTACAAAATAGCGGATTACAAAATAATTGATAGAATATTCGATTAAGGAATTTACAGAGTCAGACCTCAAACCGCTAGTTAAAAGTCACTTAAGTTACGCGATTGTATGATAACTTTCAACGTATCTGGAATTAAAATTTGCAATCGATGTAATTATCTACTTTGAAATACAGATGATCAAAATTATTCACGCACGCGCAACGTATAGATCTGCTCGATAGCGTAGGAAACATCTTAGCAACATATATAGGCAGCTTTACATTATACTTTTTCTAACCGTAACAAACACGTTAGATAGCAAAGTAACCTCATGACTTTTATGTACAACTTAATGTCAAGTAACATTAGCATACTGCATCAAGTTCTGGCCTTATGCTCATTAATGGACTGCGAAAAGCCCATTGGAACGCGAGAAATTAATGGCACTAGCAAGCCAATTTAACGACGCGAGGGTAACGGCGGTATTTTGTTTACAAATGCCGTCGTTGATATAATGCCGTCAGGTGATAGAATCGACACCGGTCAACAGGGAATTAAGGATGTACACGTACAGATGCTTGCACAAGTATACGCTTATACGTATGTTTCGTTATATACATGTACTAAAATAAAAATAAAAAAAAGATTAACCGGTTTCATCATTATACAATAAATTCGTTAACTTAATGGCGACTAGTTCGCGCCATGGTCCAGTTTGATTCTTTTTCATATCGTCACGATATCGATTTGAACTTTTGACTATATTATTGAGGGCTGCCAAATTCAATGCTACTCGTAATTACATAAAATTAATACGCGCCATTTAAATACCTATTTGCTAGAGTTTCCTCTTTAACAAGTGTAGAATACTAACGAAAAGTGTACGATCGGATAGAACAAGCTACGAGAAATGCGTAACAAAAATTTGTCGGAACATCAATTTCTTCAATGCCAAATTTGTTGTTCAAAAGATTTCAATGAGTAATTTAATAGCACTATTTCATCTTTCGAAAGAAGTGACTGCGAAGAAATTTATCTCGAAAAAGATGCTGATAAGCAACGCTCAGTCACACCTGAGACTGAAATGGCCGGTTAATAACTTACATTTCTCACGAGGTAATTCTAGTTAAACGACCGTGGAATCGAGTGACATTTTCTCGTCCCCATACACCGTGCGCGTTAATTTTCACTAATTGGCACTTTGTTAACCCGATGCTAATTATATCCATTTTGGTCCACGGACCAATTCGCCCTTCCTACAGGATTACGAAATACTCTCGCAAACACTATCAGTAGCGAAGACTTGATGTTTGATTCTAAAATAACTTTAAGCTACGTACATATTGTTGACTCAAAAGATGCATCCGCTCCGCACACATTCAGGCTACATTCTCACGATCCTTTCTCGACGCGCGGAAATTCCTTCAACTCTCGAACTCTAACTTAAAGTTCCCGTCGAGAAGGAAGTTGCTCAAGTCATGTTATACTTACGTACTAATAAAACAGAAGTCGGGCAGCCCAACTGCGACGTTCTTTTTTTTATCGTAGAAATTTAAAGTACGTGGAGGTTTTCGCAATTCTTGAATTTACTATCCTCCTTGCCGAAGAGCCAGGTCAGCATCTGCCTGGCTTTCATGCTGGCGCGCACGACGCCTCTGGATTTGTACCAATGAGCGCTACCTTCGCTGCCACCGCTGTTTCGATTCTCCTGGACCACTTTTAAACGGATCTGGTTGAGTATACCGACCAAAAGCTCGTCGACGTTGTGATTGATAGCCACCGACACTTCGACGAATTTCGCTCGGTAGGTGCACGCCAAACATTTTCCATCTACGATTCACAATACGGAAATTCGAGATGAAGAGTACAATGGAAATAGAGAAGTGTTTAAATTATCGTATATCTCTGATATATGATAATAGAGAAATATGATAACAGATGACTATAAAAAATCTTGGTTTTTCGAAATACAAGTCGAGAAATGAACTTTGTAAATATGTCTCTTCAGTTTAGAATTTGTTTAAAATTTTAAACTTTAAATCTAAAATTATTTTTTAGTAATAATGTAAAATATTCTTTTCTAACATTCATGCAAATTCTACATTCATAAAAAGTTAAATATCTGAAATAATCATCGCACGTGCACACGCTACACACACGTACAGATATAGTGATCCTTTTATTTTAGAATTTGCTTGATGTACCATATCATGTTAACTGAACGTTCAGTTTTATAAAGTGTCACAAAACCGTGACTAACCATGAAAAAACGTATATCTAAAAAAGAAAGATGTTCCGCCTCTTACCCTGGGGCGAAACCACTCTGGAACGAACCAAATCGACCTTGTTCCCGACCAGAATAGCCGGTCTAGCACGAAGAAGATCTTGATCGTGAAGTCGAGCGAGATATTCCTCGGCCCTTTGAAAGGACGCCTTGTCGATTACTGAATACATTACGACAAAAGCGTCTGGCAATGGCATTTTTTCCAATTCGGTCTGCACAAATCGAATTTATTAAATTAAAAAAAATTAGAATTCTATCCGCTTATTTAAAAAAAGAAGTAAAGTAATCTGTCGCCATATGGAGCTTTAAAGCATTATACATATAATAAATAAGAAAATGATTCTTACCTTAAGATTAGTTATGTTTAAGAATTTAAGCTCACTTTCTTCACCATTGAGCATCACAAAAACGGATTGCTCACTTGGCACATCTGAAATGAGAAAAATCAGAAATGAAAGATAAAGATTATCAAATATTTTTGAAATAGAATATGTTCATGATTAATTCAATGTCCTAGAAGGTGGCATTCATACGTTTACACATTTTACATATAATATATATTGTCTTTTTTTCCCAATCATTCTATATCATTCGATTAACTTCCCATTTTAAGCACTAGGTTATGCATAATATAAAATAAACTATAACAATAATGTAGTTGTATGTATATGTATATTAAAATGCAAAAAGCATATATTTTGTTTATTCGAAGTTAAGAGAACTTTGAATAATTATTCAGATAAATTAAGATGTGTTATTATAGCATCATGTATGATATAATAAAGGTAGCGTTTAAACAAAGAGAGAACTTTAATTAGATCCCGACAAATGCTAATATCTATCTCGCAGCAACTCATACAATGAGATAAACACCTTGCAATATTTGTTTCCAGTGAACTCTATTCTCTTCCTTTCTTTATTTTCGATTTATTGTACGCTTCTATAATATACACTCGAAGCAACGATATATCATTATATTGTTAAATGAAACAGAAATATTCCAATAATAATTAAAAAACAAAGAACTTTTAAACTTTTTATTTTTTTCTGCAATCAGCGCGTAAATGAACAGAATACAATCTATTCGTTTATTATTAATAAATATCGATTTTCTGATAAAATACAAAAGCAAATTCGAAAGAAAAATAAATGATGGAAGTATGATTGACGGAGGAAAATTATTTTTAAATAATGATATTCAAATAAAATTTTTTTCAAAATAATTATTCATTATTCAGGAACACGTAATCAAATTTTTATGCACTTTGAATGCTGCTGCAGTTTTGCCCTGCAACACTATTTTCAAAGTATTCTGCGATAAATTTTGAAAGTTGCAAGATATTCTTTGAAATGTAGGCGTAAATTCGCAACGTTGAGTTTCACATATACTTGGCTGTTACCAGAAAATGGAGGTTAACGGTCAGACGTGGTAGAGTTGACGGATGTATACCTACTTTCGCGAAAATACGAAAGAAAAAAAGAAAGAAAGAAAAACTGGAACGATTCATCTCTCCATCGCTCCAACACAAAGCATATAGCGTGAGTCAATGAACGAGAAAGGCTATATCTATGGCACACTAGTTGCATCTTCTATCTTATATATTCAGTTATAGAAGATGCCGAAAAAATTTGTTACAATTGTAACCGAGTTAGTAAAATTAAAACACTACGTAAATAAACTAACGCATACAAATTTATGTTTTTTTATGTAATGTAAAAAAATGGATAAAATTCCAACGCAAATAACAGCGCAAAACTGCAAGAATTTTCAGGGAACATTTGACGTAAGAGGTTGTATACATATTTTAATATTTTTACAAGGTACATAATAATCGTGATTTAAATGCTGCATCGTTTTTTCAGACAAAGAGGTATTTTTCAAGAGATAATTAGCTCAATAAAATCGTACGTGCAAGACATAACTTGATTAACGCTCAGGATCAAATTCAATTGATGGCCGTGACGGGAATATTATGCATGCTAGAAGGGACTGACATTTTGGGGTTGCAAGATCGCTGTGAAATACGAATAAATATCGCGGAAATTGGCGAAACAAATTTACCAGCGCAAGCGCGTACTGTAATTTTCCTGGATACAAATTATTGATCTTTTAGACGCTTAAAAGAATATACATTCATATTTTTAATTATCTTAACCGCACAAAAAACTCGCTTTGATCAATGAAAAATTTTCTCTTGTATCCGTACTTTTACAGATAATGGCTGTTTGATATTGAATATTGCGGTCACGTTTCATTTACATGAAATTTAATAAAAACAATATCTTTCACCCGAAAGTAATCAGGGTTTATTTATAAAAAATTTTACGTTTTTAAATCTGCTAACTTTGACAACAAATTTTTTCAGTAAATATCACCACCGCAAGTTTCAAGTAATTTAATTTACAATTACAGTTTCCTATTTCAATCTCAATTATTTTTTCTATTATACTTTGATTATTAAATTATCATACCTTTTAAAATGTCAAAAAATTTATGCTGCTTATTTATTTAATACCTCATCTATATTAATTGTTAATAAATAGTAATAAATTGTTACAATTCTACTATAAACAATTAATTTAAAATAGTATTAAAATGCAAATATAAAAACATTATGTGCAAAATTTATATAGAGAATTTAGAAACATTATAAGCATCTATTAAACTTTTAGTTATAGCAGAATCAAGTTAGCAAAATCAAACCGAATCATTCGATTCCCGGATCTATTAATGTTGCAACACTTGCAATTTCCGCCATAATTCTTCAGAAACATAGAATGTATTTTTGAAGGATTGAGAGCTAAGAAAAAAAGAGAGAAAGATAGAAAAAAGGGGGAGCAGAAGAGAGGAACTCAACGAAAAGCGAGAAGAAGAACAGACGATGAACAGACACGAACTCTCTATGATGTACGCTTATAGCACGGAGCGGACGCAAAATTAACCGCGGCTATTTCCGAGCGGCTTGTTCCTGCACTTTTCTTTTTTATACCTTCGTGGAAATCGTTTCGTTTGCTTTTCGAAGCGGACGTATTCCATCGACTAGCACACACTCGACTCGCGAACGTCATTGCTCCCTTTTCCACGCGAAGTCACGGAACGCGTCGCAGTTGTAGAAGGTCTGAACTGTACAAAATGCTTTGTGCACATAAAATAAAATATGTATTCGAATGATGTAGTAAAATCATAAAACTGTGAAAAACAAAAATGTATATTGTAAAAACTTTAGAAAACAGACAATTTTGAATAAAGAAGATATGTTAGATCAACTTGAAGAATCCTGTAATTGATTATTTTATTTGAAAAAAAAAAAATAGCTTGCGGTAACTCGATTATATTAGGTTACTTTTTTACAATTACAAAAATAATTAAAATGAGAATCAAGGAACTGAATTGTATTAACATCCGTGTTAACAGCATGTTAAAAAGCGATACATATTAATTTAATTTAAAATTTATATATACCAGTTTTATATTTTATATTATATTTATACTTTATTTTTATCAAAAATATTTGTTACAATTTTATATTCTTATATTTAAATTTAAATAACTCTAAGCGTTATTAAAAAAATAACAAATAAAACAAAAAATCGTAATAATATATAATATGTCTTGTAATTAGTCTAATAAGTACAACTTACACGCATTATTAAGATTGTTGTACAATAATACGTATTATATATTATAATATATAATCTCTATAAGCAATCAATTAATGTTTAATAATATTTAATAACAAATATTTAATAATATTAAAAGATAGAATTAGATTTACATTTCTGATTACAACGTGCATTTATTTTTTTCGTTCTCTCCTTCGCGCAGCAAGTTGCCTCTTGGCCTCGATCCCAATTTACAGCAAAATTATCGCGCGAAACTTGACATCAGCCTAAATTCTTTTTACTGATGCACGTCGGTCAATGGACTTTCGATTCAATTTCGATCGTGACTAATCTTAAGTTACACGAAACGCATCAATATGGAATAACTGAGATAGAATCGCGTATGTAAAAATTTTGAGCCTGACTGTAGGTGGACTAAAAGTATTTTTGCCTCTATTTTTCCTGCCATTTTTGTCGTTTTAATTATACCGTTCTCTTTTGCTCATTTCATTTTAGAAGAATGTGGATTCTCGCTAAGTACATCCAACTGTTCCGATAAAAACGTCAGATACATTATGCATTTAAAAACTCACACCGTCATATGAGATTATACGAGTTTCACTTTGCATTGTATTAAAAAAAAAAAAATTTTATAAATTTATCTGGAATAGAAAATATTAAATGAAATTATGGAAATTTTCTCTTTGATATCTAAAAAAAAAATTTATTTAAAGCGTTATACAAAACGTTTTTACTATTACATAAAATTTAATTAACTTGTTTATCAGAAATAACTATTTCATTAATAATTAAACATTATATAATGATAATTAAACACTATACATTCCAAATACGTATTTTCCAAAGAAATTAGAAAATTGTGCATCTTAGAAAATTTTACATCTAATTTGTTTATCAATTTTTTTGTTGCTTAAACATAAGAAAAATTTATATAGCGTAATATATATGCAAATTTACTAAGAATGCAAAATAATAAGTGAAAAATACAATTTTACATAAAATTCAATTATTTAAATACAAGTTGAAAAGTTTATTCTCCAATACTCAATGTTTTCAACATTCTTAAAATTATGTAAGAAAAATCATAAATTTTTAAATTACTTCAGCGTTATTTGAATATCATTGCTTCACTTCTTTGTTAAAATCTGAAAAATTTGTTCCATTAAAAGTACAATATCTCTTTTTACTATAAAATGATCTGAACATAATTATGGCAATCATTAATCATCTCACATAATAGTTTAATTGACCTTTTCATCGATGATGAATCTTCTGCTAAAGGTTTGCCATAAAGCGTTTTGCGTAATTAATCGTGGAATTGATTTTCGCTCCATTTTGCTCACTTTCGCAAAGTATCTCTTTCTACGGAAACCCCGACTATGTTTATAAAAGTAAACATAAGCAAATATCAAAAAATGTTTATAAACATTTTAAATGCTTGTAAATATATTGCAGATCTCAGAAAGTTTTATTTTTTTCTTAAAATATTAACAAAAATTGATCAAAAATACAGTTAACAATTATTATTATTTATTTAAGTTTGAAATCTATAATTTATATAACACAATTCCAACATCATAAATAATAATTAAAGCAAATTAAGACATAATTTGAAACGTACAATTCTGTGATGTATTAATGTATTTACATAATTATGTGTTGATGTATTCATATAGATTATTTATTGTTATAATAATGTTACCAATTAATAACATAATTAAAATTAATGAATACGATTCTATGAATCTTATACATCTAATTATGCAACGAGATAATGTAATGAATACTAATGCATCTTAGAGATAAATTGCAGTATGTGTCATCCAGCTGTACGCGCAGCCCTCATGAAATCATTTGAGCTATTATGGCGCCATTACGTATCTATGCTATAATGTGAACGTAATCCATATGCCTGCATGGTTTGTCGCTCTAAATACAATTATAATCCCGGTGATTAAAATGTACTTTCAGATACACTTAAAAATGCAGGATAAACTAAAAGCATATTTCTCGCGAAACATATAAACGTATCATTTATAAAGCATGTTCACATTAAACTTTACATCGTAACATGAAAAAACATTGTTAAAAGAACGATAGTTAAGAATGATAAGCGAGAATATATTCGTCGATGAGCCAGTAATAACACAATTTGGTAAATGCGTACGCCGTCACATAGAGATAAATGTGAACTTTATGATTAAATTATTAATTAAATTACGGAGGCGTCAATAATGAGGGTAATCAACTGAAGAATATTGATGGAATACATTTCCGTATGTATAATTAACAATAATAGGTAGAAAAATTGTCTTTTTAATGTTTTTTTTTTTTAAGATAATATATTTTACTTTAAGAGAAAAAGAGGATTATCTCATTGGGAGAAAAAGATAAAGAAACAAAAAAATTGTTTTCATCTGAAAAGCTGAGTAATTATTTTAAAGAGAAAGCTTCCAAAAGAAAAAAAAACGAGAGTTGAAGAGACATTTATTTCTTGCAAAAAAACAACAAGAGTCAATCCGTTGATTTGCTTTTGTCTTATTTATCTTTTTAAAAGATCATAGAATCACATAATTGCGCTTTTTTAATTATACGTTGTAGCAATTGCGAGGATTAAAATCTACTGGTACTAACAGTTTTATTTCTTTTTAGATCAATCTTATTCATAATCTGTATAACATTGCAAAATAATAAACAGTAATTTAAAGCGCTCGTAACATTATTATTAAAATTGACAATCAATTTAATTTGAAATATTATTTTAATTTATAATTGCGTCTTTTATCACACAATAATCGACGATAAATCTTCAGTTCATAAAACTGAAAATATACTTAAAAACTTTACATACATATAATTATTATTTGCTATCAAGCCTTGACTGCGATTGTATTTCTCTACATATTTGTGTGAAATAAATAAGATCTAAGTATTTCCAATTGATATCAATTATGAACAAGGAGACGAATGTTATAATTCATAATAGCATATAAAAAGATCTGTGGTCGATGAAAAAAATGTAAAATGTAAGTACAAATGTGATAAAAAGAATGACCGCAGAAGCAACAGGATCATGCGGGGAAACCAGTTAAAGTTGTTAACTTTTTCTTGAATTGGAGCATAAATGCAACAGACAGAACATTTATTCCTTGATAGTGCCGTGCCATTTGACACGGGTCACTGTGTTTTATTCTCGATCTTACTCTTCGCGACAACAAGAATAACGTGTTTGCTTCCACTTTTACATTTTGTTAGTTCACAAACAGAATTCCATAGGATTTAATTAATATAAAAAATTCCATTTTTACTTTAACGATAAATTAAAAGCTCTATTATCCCTGTAATAGAGTATTTTTATATTTTATACGCTGGTTTTATACGTTTGACGATGTTTCGCGTATGCAAAAGGTCCGGGCAGGTAACCTTTGCGAGAGTTGGCACTCTCGTTACAGTTTCAAAACCATTATCTGCGCGAAAGTCGCTTGCCTGCGCGCACTACACATAAATAGAAAATTCCATTATATTGGAATACAAAAAAAAACACGAGAAAGAAAGAGAGAGAGTGAGAAGAGGAGGAGGGGAAATAGAGGGCGCGGATTTTTTCTACCACGCGAGCGTGTCCCATTGTTTGATAGCTCGCACGAATATCGATCGTAATAGCGCCGGGTGACGTCGCCGAACGCGGATTGAATGTGTCCAACTGGAACAAAGCCTCGCCCGTCTCGCTTATCGTACTTTAGCACCAATGAAAGAATCGCAAGAAAGTTTTTCAATGGGAAACAGAAGCTGATTAATTATGGATTTGTAAAACAAATAATAAGTAAAATTAACAAGAAGGAAACATTTTTCATAGAAAAGAAGAGTAGTTGAAAATTGATCACTATGTCAAAAGAGATGTGTACTTACATTTTAATAAGCAAACGTTTATTTCTTTACCCAACGGTCATGTAACAAAGCTTAGAATACGTTGTATTGGCAAAATTAATGGAAAAATGTAATAATTAAGATCAATAATATTTAAACGATGAGAAAGTTATCTCGCGTTTGTTTTAACAGGTGGACATCGCAAGGATAGACGGTTGGTGGAATGGTGACGATAATTCACATCACCGTTGAGACGATATATGGTTCTCGACCTAGATATTTACGCAAATTTTGTATTATGTGAAATATCGCAGATGCTTATGCAATCGATATCGGGTGACAAGCATTTTTATAATATTAATGGTTCAGAGCTTTTGAGCAGCGAAAGATCCTATATTTTACAACAAAAGAAGAAGTGAGGATGACTATACGGAAAAAAATGGTCTTGCTAAAGTACTCGTATCTAAAACTTTAGCTAGATATAGAGATATAAAGTTTTGTTAAACCATAAAAATTATATAGGACGTTCAGACTAGTTGCCTGAATGTTAAAATTTTTACAGCATTACTTATCATGCTTGAGCGTCCTACATAATTTTTGATAGGGTAAAGTCGGTATATACGCCGCAGCTATCGAAAATTTAATTTATTAAGTATTATTTACTATGTTTAAGGAAAATAAATTAGGCTAATAAAAACTTCATACTGTTTACTATTACAAAAAAAATTTTAAGTATGAAATATTTCTTTTCTTATACTTGAAAAAAAAACTTAAAAAAACCCTTGTATTTTTGTCATATAAAAAAAGTGGCGGGATTTACGACTACTCATGTGTAAGATACACGGCGCATCGAAATTTACAAATAATATTTTCAGATATGATATAAAATAACATAATGACTTACAAAATGTGTTTATAAAGTTTATTAGGGAATAAGAACAGTAAATATGTATTCAAAGTAATAATAATGCAATATTAAAGAAATTAATATGCACAGACATCAACAGAGTGCGCATTGTGTTCTCAACATAGTGCTCAACATAGAGTAAGTGCTGCTTTCCAATCACGCAGTGTCTGTATTACGGCATAAATCCCGTTCGCTGAAAAGGCCGTATATCCTAAACAAATGGAATATACAAGATATCAAACTAAATAAAGAATACAAGAGCTATGCACTTGAATCTTGCTTGTATTTTATCCTTTAATATTGTTCTACATTTACATATCATGAAATAATCATTATGCCTTTTATATTTTCTACAGTAATTATTTTACGTAGACGGTAATACACGATCGCGCTACTTCTACGTGAAAAAATTAATTCAATTTACGATATTTTCGTTAATATTAACAATAAAGAACTGTAATTACAATACAATACTAATATAACATAAAGGCACATAACAAAATAGTTCTGAGCAAACTATCTTTATTTCTTCTATTTTTTCTGACTGCTGCGGCGTACATCCCCCCGCGGCGTAAATACCGACTTTACCTTAACTGAACAAAATTTTCTGATCCGTGTCCAGCTAAATTTTTAGACTCTTTAAAACCTTTCCGTGTGCACAAATTTTTGTAAATAAAAACTGTTATGAAATTTTCCATATTTGTAATAATTCCAGATAAATCCTGAGTTAATGTTGTTTTTATGGAATTTTATTTTACGCCTGGATTATATTAAAAATATCTGATATTAAAGATTAAGAGAGACGCGGAAAACGAAGTAACGCAATGAAATATTTGCTAAAGAAATATTTATTTTAATTTCAAAGAATTCGACTGCATAGTGTTTACCAAGCCATTCAATAACGCCTCGTATATTAGAGTTAAGAGATTTTAGAAGTTATCTTTGATATCAGTGTAAATTACATCACTGCTTATACAATTTATTAAAAAATTTAATTATATTACATTTTATTATATATTAACATCCAATTTATATTTGTTTTACTTATCGCGATATAGTTTAGTAATGAAATTTTTAAATAATAAAATAATAAATGTTATTCTTTTTAATGATGAAAGGCAAACATTTATTATTCAAGACATTACATTCTCTTTTACTTTTATATTTTATGACCTTTGCATAATTTTTAATTTGCATTAATTTTTATGAGTCTCATTTTTCTGTTCCATATTTTATTTTAAACATAATGTTAATATTACCGTGTAATATCCGATTTCTACGTACTCGCTACTTCCATGTTTCATAATCGTGGTTGAGAAAAATCAATATTATTCTATGAAATGGAAACAAGGAGAAAAAGTACATTATGATCAGATATGGAATATTCGTTCTTTTTTTTATGTCAAACAGTAGGTTAACATTATTTGCTGTCGTTTCAAGATATCGACTTAAGCGTCTCTCAACTCTCAACTCGTTCAGAGAGAATAGCACGTATCCGAAAGAGCTTAAGGAGCCGGAAACTACGCGCTCCTTAGATGGAGCCTGACACCGTCTTTCACTGTGCGCGCAATCGAAATACACACGGGAGACCGTCGCGTAAACTCGCGCATTATAACAGGATGATCGTGCCGCGTGCGAAGTGTAAATCGTTGAAAATCGTGATAATGATTATTTGCTTCAGAATTGAATGAGAGAAATGTCCAATGATTTCCGTCTATTGTTTTCACGTAATATGTCACGTTTCCACAACGTGGCAAAATATTCTGTTCAAAAGTTTAATCCTGGGTGCTTCCGAACATGATTATGTTTACAAGTTTCTTATCGCATTATGCTCTCTCTTTTATTTATTAAACGATCATTTATAATTACTTCAAAACTGTAACTTACAGAAACTTCTCATTGAATAGGTTGTAAGTTTTATATTTTTCTTATTTGTAGTTCGAGAATAATTTCTTTCATCAAAGATTTTATTTAAAAAAAACATTTTACAAAAATTTGTAAAGTTTCTAATTAAGTTTAGTTGGAAAAGAACCTTTTTATTAAAAGTGAGTTATTTTAAGAATCTAAAATATTCGTGTATGCACATTACAATACATATTAAAATCTTTTTATTAATTACGACTATAACATATATTGAGTTTCTTATTTTAATAAACTATTGCAGTACATTAAACACCATTTTATTAATTATTATTTGAAAGTACTAATTAACAATAATAATTAACACTAGAAGAGTGATAGAACAATAAAAAAGTCGTTTTTTCTCAGACTCAAAATTGCATTTTTTATGCTTTTCACAACGTGAAATGATTTACCGTACACAGTATCGTAAAATATCGTAGTGTCACAGTTATAGTACTCACCTTTTGGTCTATCGTAGGCGTTTATACACTCGCTGGTCATAAACTGACTGATAAGGGCCGTTTTTCCAACTCCCCTTATACCTAACATAGCGACGGTGTGCGAAGCTACTTCCTTGGGCGGCAGTCGTCGTTCCACATTTTCCTGATCAGCAGGCGCCAGAGAATTTGATCTCGATCTTCTTCTCCTAAAGGAATCTCCTCTATTGACGACACCACCTGAGGCAATCATTGAAACATAGTATAGATAAAAATATAAAAAATTGTAATTCATATAAATACAAACAATAAAGAAAAAGCAGAGATCGAAATAATTATCTTACAATAATTTAGTATACATATTTATAAAAAGTAATCGATTATTGTTAAAAAAAATAAAAGTTTGTTAAACGATAAAAGATAGTAACAGATTGTTTTCAGAAACATTTTATTATTATTATAATCATTATTTCATTATTATCATCCATTATAAATCATCAACGTATTTTTTCACATAAATTCTCCACTCTTCTTTTTTAATCTGTAATCCGCTTTTGCTTTAGTACCCATATTCGTATTCGATTCGTGTAGACATTGATCGAATATATGCATCTCTATATTTATATTTGCTTTTTTTTATTTAAAGCACGCAATGTGTACTTTCAAAGTACATTGCATGTTCTAAACAACATCGTGCCCTTTACAGCGCATTGACCTCGGTTAGTACCACTAATACCACATTTTACGTGGGCATCATTTTAATATTTGCTTGGGATTGGTGGAAGAAATGAGCAGAGATGGAACGGCCGGAATTCTCAACAGAGAATTTCATCTCTCGGTTAATAACGCAATTCTCGTGGAATATGAAATAAATTTCACTTTAAAAAAGATAGCAACTACACGTGCGTAACTTCTCTTATATTATTGAAATATGCTTTTTATAAATGTAATCGATACAAGAAGTAAAATAAGAACAAATAATTATGATTTTCCATTATTATTATATAATAATATAATCATTATAAGTTATTTTCAAAGTGTATACTTGTGTCTATTGTTAAAAATGGATACATTTACGCATTTATTAAAATCTATCTTAAAATATTAGACTTTATTTTATAAGTACAATATCTGTAATAAATACAAATTAATAATTTAAAATATTTATTAAAAATAAAGATTGTTTTACTATTTTAATCAAAGAGTAGAACGAACATATTGATCATTTTTATATTTTCTGAAAACTAGCTTCTCTGTAAAGCTTGATTCATCAACTGTGTTTTGATAGTTAAACCCATTTAGCACCTTAATGTAACCAACATAAAGCAATCCGAACTGACACAAAGATCGACTGTTTCTAGGTTCGTACATTTGCGTGGAAATGGATAGCGACGCAGTTCGAGTAATGGATTCACACGATCGCTCTCGATGCCATTGCCGATAAACGTAATTCAACGCGAAAATTGAATCGGTATGTGGTCGAACTTGTAAATAATCCTTAGATACCGCAAGAGTAAACTTCGACTATCGGACACGCTTCGTGCTAATGCATTTACGTTGCATTAGTAATTGCACGTCAAGTTGAACTAGCTAACAGAACAAAAGTTACACACCTGTGTACGCAACTGTTTTCTATGCATTAAACATGAATATGCCCCTAAGGAATTGAATTTTCTAACTAAATAAAATATTGTTTTTTTTTTAATTAGATTTAAACAATTTAAAAAATTAAGATTATAAAAAAATAAAAAAAAATAACAAATGGGAAAAACTTATTTAAAATAGCATAAAACGTTATTTACGTTTATTGCATCTAGTTTTATTAGATTTTTCAAACACTCGATTTCTGTGAAAAATAAAAATAAAATATAATACAATAAAACGCACAATACTGGCATGAAAAGCATATTTAGAAGTTCATAGACCTTAGATGATTCATGAATCCATTTTATCTGTGAGGTGATTCACACATCAGTTTTGTATCATATGTGCAAGATGACTCAAATCCAACAAGTCTCGCGTCTCATGAAATTTACGTGTTGAAGCGAAACGTTTCGAAATTCTGATTTCCATGTTAAAATCATTTTACCTCATTATATTTCGTATGTAATTAAATTTTTAACATTATTATTTTAATGGTACGGACATTTATATAATTTCGTGCAAAAAAAATGAATTATTATAAAAATCCGTTGTTTTTACAAGTTATTGATTTCACAGTACTGACGACAGAATAAATTTATTAAACCCAATTGTGAAGAACAGCGCAGTCGTACATTTATTTTATATAAAATAATCTACTCTCTCTTTCTCTAACCCTCTAACCTTCTCATATTTACAATAAACAGAACTTTATATTTTTTTTAAGACTGTTTTTTATATTAAACCTACTTTATTAAAAATCTGATAAACAGCAATAAAAATTAATTTTGCCGTTATATCTTTCAATCCTTACAAAATACATTTAGATCATCAAATCGATCCTGCCCAAAAGTCACGGGCATTTATTACACATACGTGTATCACATGCAAAGCTCGCACTTGATAACGTATACCTGCATCCTCGTGCACGTGTATACGACGATGTCAACGTGCGGCTGTCAACCGCTTGGAGAACAACGCACGTCCTGTTCAGCGACTCAGAACACCGATATCCCGTCCGTTCGTCTGTCCGTTCCTTCCCTTTGTCTCACACCTTTGTTAACGCGAAGTTTAGTCCGACATGTGTGCTACTTGTGCGCACGTACTTGTATGTACGAATGACTAAAAGCGGGAGAATCGATCATGCCAGAAAGAGACAAAGAAAGAAAAAGAGAAACATGGAGAGAAAATTGGACAGCTTCGGACAACTCGCGGGGACAATCCGATTTTCGCTCCGGCTTCGTTAAATCCGGAAGAATTTTGTATCACATTTGAATGATAATCAAACGAACGTTAAATGAGACTACAGCGATATCTTACTCTAAGCGCTCTAGGCATTATTGACTATTTTTATCACTACGATCTCGGTAATGAGGCGATTCCGATGAAAGTTTGACAAATCACCTATCACGTGATAAATGGCACGAGATATTAGATCTGGTTACATTCGTATATAAAATAATGTGCATGTACAAGGACAAAGTGATAACGAAATATTTCAAATGTTTCAGATAAATGCTAACTTTGAAAAATTGTTCTTGTTAGCAAGATATTTTCTTTTTTCATCAAGATAACAATGTTATTTATCACGATAAATGTTACTCTATGAGTTTAAAAAAACGATTTGCAACTAAATGCCGTTTATTTATTAAGTTTATACCATTTTTTTGTTAAACACAATTTTCCGCACTCCAATTATAGGGATGTATAAATTATCTTACTGCACACACACACACACATGCGCGCGCGCGCGCGCACGCACACGCACGCACGCACGCACGCACGTACACACAGCTTTTGATAAATATGTATCGTTATTTATCCGATGTATAATCGGATTGAAAATGGATGTCGATTGCAGTACACCATTGATTGGTACAAAGTAACGTCAGCTGACAGGAACGAGTTGCGGGTCGCTGCGGGACCGTTATTTTCCACGTGCTTTTGATAAAAATATCACGCAGCGCTCGACTGAACTGCATCGGTGCAAGCTTTTGCATGCTTTTGCAAAAGTAAGTTATTTCACAGCGAAAAATGGGGAAAGCGTTCTCCTTTACCTGTGCGTCCGTTCACCATCTAACGAGCAAATGGCTGGCACGACAAACGCGGTATAGGTGCACCGATTTGACCATCGAATAGGTGAGATAGATTCTATTAATAAAAGTTTAAACGTTCGACGTACGATCAACGGCGCTGCCAAATCGTTTCGTGCATACTTAACGTTTCCGCTTTAAAAGTGATTTGTAAGAAGTTTCATGATGCAATAAATTCGCCATCTTTTTGGTATTATCGTTTGATATTGTTCTAACTCTAACATTTAGTTAAGTGTTGTGTGGGCGTGCCTGCAACCCTGTTGCTTTTGAACCTGTTACGTTCATTGATCCAAGATGTGCAAAGGCGACTTATAAGCATCTCTCAGACTTTGATGTTGTTTACATTGTATCATTTTAAGATAAATTATAGAGAAAATCTTCAGAAGATCTTTATCAGACTCTTAAGAAATAGAATATTTATATAGTCAATATTGTTGCGTTTATTACCTTATAACGTAAAGATTTAAAATAACATTGTTGTTTAAGAGCGTTTGAAAATTTTTAGGTTTGAAATAAATTTCTCGATATAAATAACATGAGTAACTTGAAAATCTTCAGTTTAAAAGCAGATTTCTGTGTTTTCGTTTAGATTTTTTTATATTTCAAGAGCGTCTCGAATCAAATGCATCTCAGCTGAAAACGAAACTTTGCGAGAGATATACCTTAGAGATTCAAGAATAATATTATAAATAGAAAATGATGCAAGCGATCTTAACATATCATCGTACAGTTGCACCTATATAAAAACTATGTCGCTTTCATGTCTCAGCCGCATTTACATTCCATGTGACACGTCCCAAAAATTTCTGATGACGCATATTTGGCAGTCATCAGAGAGACGGTAATCGAGACGCTGATTCTCTTTCTCTCTTTCTCTCTCACTGTCGTCATCTCTGCCGTCACCTACTCATTTTTTCTCTGATATCGGCTATTCGGTGGGTTATCGGCCTGGAGAGCCTGAAAGTCAAGTTTTACGGCAAGTGAAGCATGTTATGGAAAGCGCAACGTTGTACCTTTATACACTCCCCTGCTCACAAAATCGAATTACATTCCGATCGATATACAGCAAAGTCAATAGAAAGAAAGAATGAAGAAGGCTGTTTGCCTTTTTTTTTATACATATCGCTATTTATAATTTAGGCATCGCAGCCAGAAAATCAAAATAAAGGAGCAGAAGTAGTATTTCTGCTTCACATAAAATTGCCGTTCAATGAGATCGAAAGTTATACTAAGCTATTGCATTATTAATTTTAATGGAAATTCAGAGTTATTAAATTAAATGACTTTTATATTAAATATTTAAATAGTTATTGCCATCAATAAATTAGCAATTAATAATACAAACATTTACATACAGTAAATGAAAAAAAATTATAATTAATTTACAAGTGGCATAAATATATAATAATACGCGAAGTACGTTTTATTAAAGTATCGGTATTATGGAATTGTTTCCTCGTGATTGCGCTCCAACATAAAGCCGCGATGCCATTTCGTGAAAGAATGCAGGAAAATTTAGATGACGAAAGTTTCTGCAATTCCGAGTATAGCTAGTTATAGAAGCCAATAAAAAACGTTGAAACAATAAGAAGCAAGGCAAGCGACTTCCTTCCTCTAATCTCGTTGAATGAAAAACTGCTTGCCTCATTTATCTTCGACTTCTACGTTGGAGGAATTGGATGATAGAGAAGACAGATATATCGTAATCAATCAGACAAAGTTATCGGTCATCCCTCTGGGACGAATATTGTTCACTTAAAGCACGAGATATCAGTATTCCGCGTACTCTCAGAATACACTCGAAGCATTTCATTCTATTCAGAAACTAATAACGCGCGCTTTTGTATGCTTTATTTTGACGAATCGTATTTAGTCTGTCATTTATTAAATATTTTTGCAAAGCAATAAGGCTGTACGACATGAAGCATTGCGCAGCAAAATATGAAATAATGTAGTAAAATACAGAATATTGATATTCTTTATTCAAACACTGCCAAAGAGAAATAGACAAAGGATTCAATCCAATACATAATATATATGTGTGTTTATGTGTGTGGTGTGTATACCTGAGAGAGAAAAAGTTGTTTTTATTGAATATTTAAATAGAAATGAAATTTTTTAAATAATTGTCGAAATACTAAAAATGCTAGAGATTGTGAGTCATATTTTTGCATATCCGGTCTAACAGTTTACGATTGGTATACAAATACTTCATCTCAAGCAGTTTTCAGTAACGGGATTTTACAATGCACACGCCAACCTTGCACTCCGATAATCCTAAGATCTTGTTCCGCGGGATAGACTCTCCGCTTCCCATAAACTTAAAAGCTTTCCAGACACTCTAAGCCTGCGTCCTCGGCAAAGTGCTTTCATTCTTTCTTACATCTAGTTGTAAAAGAAGGTAAGAAGAGCGGAATATTATTGCGTTTAACATAATTTAAAAAGTAAACGGTAGGTAATGATAAACCATAAACTTCAATCAAGCCATCTGTTTGGTAACTTCGGTACTGGGCCACATAATAAGTCAACTTGTAGAATGAGAAGGAAGGTCTCTAATTTATATGTCGGTCACATCGACTTAGGCAAATCCACGCGGTACAAAGTTGCCACCCCCGTCTCGCTGGCATGATGCGAATTTCTGTCGTCGCGGTTAAACTCCATTAAGCAAGCAGGGGAAGCACATTTGAAAGCACCGGCAGTGATATAGCCGCGGTGTCGCTCTATAGGGACCAATCTACCAGCTGCGCGCCCGGTTGTCGTTATATGAGTGCATGGTTACGTGTAGATATATCCCGGACGCACATGCACGCACACGTGGCACGCGGGCGTGCACACGGATGCATATACGACCCGATGCAAATTTGCCCGCGGCGCGCCGGCTATGCGGAGTCATACGCATAGACGAGAGAGAGAGAGAGAGAGAGAGAGAGAGCTAGAAGGCAGCGGAGTTAGACCTGCCACACGCGTGTTACCAGTAGTGGCGTGGAACGTCTGCATATTGATCGATGCGCGCAATCAAATCATTCCGAGGTAACGTGGCGGTTACCAGCCGTAAACAGCGACCCAACTAGCGCGGCCGCTAACTCCGTTAGGTCCGTTTAATATTTCAATATCGGTTGCCTCGTATTACGCTCCTCGTGAAAGTCAAAGCGAATATCACTCTGCGAACCGGACTCATCGCCCGCTCGAGGTAAAGTCGCGCTCTCGGTAGTGGCAGACTACTGCCAATTTATCATTCGCGATTCTTATCGCGGACTGGCCGTAGCTTACCGCCAATCAACGGCCAGTTGTTTCACGGCGAGAAAGAAAAGACCGGAAAATGACGCTAATTGAAGCATTCAACTGGGATTTACGTTAATGTGCCGTCGTTTTCGCGACACTCTCATAAATTTTATCACGGTGGTTTTATGCACGAACGTGCTTCTTGGAACGACTACACAAGAATTCTTAATGTCAACAATTTTTCTTACACTAAGCACGTGCATTTTCTTAAAATTCTTAAAAATTTACGTCTCAACTGCGTAGTGTAGACGGAAAATATATCTCGAAAAGAATTTTCAAGAGAAATTATATGCATGATGTAAAACAAATTTATTCACTATCAGCAATCGCTTGTGAAATTTCACTTCATAAAATTTTTAATTAAATTTTTAATTATACCCTGATAATATTGAAAAATTATATGTACATTATTGAAAATGTAATTATTAAACTCTTAAATGTTAAAAGCATGCATACATATGTAGGCATGCTTCAAAGTGAAGAAGAATAACTACAATATATATATATATATATAGAGTCCGTAATAATAAATACACCGTTGTACTTTCTCTCTTTTCTTTATTCTTTTCTTTTTATAAACGCGATTATATTAGATAAAAATTTAAAAAAAATTCCGGGACATAAATAGTGCTTCCCTAGAACGGCTAATGGTTACACGAGTTACATTGGCATGAAGAAATAGCAAGCCCAGTGAATAATAGTCGGGCTGCTAAATATCCGCTTCGGAAAGCGGATTACATCGAAGACGAAGGATCAAGTCGACCGTAAATTTCGACGTAGATTGACTAGCTTGCTCGTGCGCATCAACCATGAAGCCCGTCACACAAAAGATTGATATGTATTTATGCAAAATTGCACGCGGCAAAGGCGAATGCGCGTCTCGCATATATGCGATAAAGCGAGACGAGGCGGGAAATCGTAAAACGTTACGAGCCGTCGTCACCGTCGTTCTAGCACGCAGGTTCCCACGAGAGAGGGCCGTTTTACGAGCATCCAGGAAAAGCAAAATCGATTTTCGAAACGAGTCCGACGAACGATCAGGGCGGACGTGTCCCTCGATTTCACGGACCGTGTTTGCGCAAGGTCGTCGTAAGTCATTTTACCTTTGCCGTATTTCTCAACATGCTACTCAATGAGCTATTTTCTAAGCAACGATCGCTTTTAAATAACTCTAAACATTTGCACGGTTAAACGTACAAAGATTGTGTTCCAAAATCTTCACTGCGAGTATTGAAAATCTGTAGTTCACATTGTATACACAATGGATTTTCAGCATTCTGAGTAAATAACAGAGCACATAAAGTCTGAAATATTCAGAATCAGTTGACTTCACTTATTTTTCGATTCTTGACAATAGTTGCTCTATATTTCGATATTTTAAGATTTGCGAAATCTTGTAATTCTTATGTATTATTTCCATACTCGAAGAATTTTTTAATTCTCTTGTTTTCAAACTGAAAGATCTTTTAAAGCTTTTATTTTTGGAACATTAAACACCTAAAATCGCGAGACATTCTTGCATGCATTTAACTACATTTATTTACATTAATTAATGGACAATATATCTAAAAAGTTGCTTTATTGAAAAGTTATTCTATATGAAGATAGGTATAAAAGCTGAGGCTTTTGTTTAAGCGCGATTCCACTTCTAATTATACTATCCTTTCACGAATTCATCAGGCAAACGGTACGAGGCGTGTGCATGAAACGGCACAATGGAATGTCTGACCAGCATTGCCTATATCTACTGCGAGAACGTACGCGGTCCTTGATAAAACAGGGATAGAAGTACGACTGAATTGAATAGCGGCAGCCCGAAGAAGCGGTAAACCCCTCGATAATACTCGCTCCCCATTATCCGATGGCCGATGTTATGTGGAACATAGAATTTTTAAATGTAGTCAAGCGTAAGGGGAGAGAGAGAGAGAGAATGACGACGAAAATAGAGGCAACGTAAATGGCAGCGAAAATATTTACACCGACATTGCGAGGTATATGCTGAATTAAATTCTTGTCAGTGGTATTTAGGCTTCAATGTATTTCAGCTCGTAAATTTTAATTTTAATTACGATCGATTGTTTAAACGGTAATTCTTACATAATCGTCCGTAATTACAAATATCATAATGCGCGCACGGTATTACATTTCTAGGTGGACCGTATTTAATTTGATAAAGGAGGCAGTGAGACAAATGGAGACGCAACGCAGTTTTCATGCGTGCATGTGCGTGGAAGCGCCCACGAGTCCTCAGGCTCAGTTCGTCGAGCAAAATGCTTGTTGAACCTTGAAAGAAATTTTCATTGGATCTCGCGCACGTCCGACCAAGCTCATAATTAATAACTTTCCGTATCGAAGAGTGTCGCCGGTGTCCGCTCTTCCGTTATTACGATAGATGAATATTCCTTCAAAGAATGAACTTCCTAAGAAGTTTCTTCAAGAAGAAAATATACCTTAAGATAAAAACGACGTTTTTCCTCGGTACAAAATTGTCCGTTTATGCACTCTGACATATGTGCGCGTTGCAAAATTCGTTTCAGTACTTTGACTCGTTGGGCTCGACAATAAAAATGATGTCATTACTCGACGTGGGAGTAGTAACAATGACGTTTTTATTACTCACGGTACAAATGAGAGGATAATAAAGTGTACAGAATGTGATATCATAACGTTAAACCGGGCGTAGGATAAAATTGACGTAGTAACGTGGGTGAAAGTAAGCGCAGTGCTAAAGTTACTGGAAATGATTGATAGTGACGTCACAAAGTGCAACATAATATTTTATTTTGTCGGTCGAGATTTATTCCTTAATAATAAGATGACATATTGAGTGCTCCAGTAAAATGTCGCATCGATTGCTTTCCCTTTCATTAAACTCTCGACGAGTTAACATATTTTTTTTAATACCTATTGTAAAAAAAGAGAGAACAAAGGAAAGATTTTTTTTTATTTTTTATTCAGAGAGAAGGTAGAAATAAACTTTTTACTCGTCTCTCGGAAAATTGCAGAAATTACCTTCACTATTCCAGCATGCAATGCTATGTCGTAATTATGGTCAGAACCGCGACAATTATGATTAAAAAAGATGAACACGAATATACATATGTATGCGTTGAAAGAAGAAGAGATTTAATTAAAAATTCGTGCAATTGATTCTGACTGAATTGGATGAACGAAATGTTACAAAATACCAAATTTTGTAAAAATAAGCAGAACGTTTAAAAAAATAGTTTCAATTGTTAAATGTAATATGTGAAAACTGATAAAAGTCAACTGTTCATACAGACTAATCGTTCACTTAGGCTTCAAATGCAAAATTTCAAGTAGAAAAATCCAAGTACAGATCCTTTATCGAAAAAAAGGCAATTATGGCTCGACGAATGACAGAGGAAACTGTTAGCACAGAGGGTTAAGGTCTGCAACAAGAGCACAACAAACCTTTCTCCCTTCAGCGAGGCGAGATACGACGCGCCTAATATCGCGGAAAGGTGGAACGCCGATAGGATTATTTATAGTAACGAAAGCAGTATCCGAGGCGCTTATAAAT
Source organism: Solenopsis invicta (assembly GCF_016802725.1). NCBI lineage: Eukaryota > Metazoa > Arthropoda > Insecta > Hymenoptera > Formicidae > Solenopsis > Solenopsis invicta. The sequence continues at coordinate 7,498,438 of NC_052674.1, read as the reverse complement.
AAATCGCAGCAGCTGTACCACCGATGTGTTTATCGCAAGGCAACCGGCGCGCCCTTTGTAAGCAACCACTATTAACTCCGAGTAGTCGAAATTATCCTTTTCAAGATTTTTTATAAAAAAGATTATATCAAAGAATTTCATAATGTTATAATTGCGCATACCTTACGTAATAAAAACTTTAAATCCGAGTAATGAAAGAAAACTGCAACATATACATAAAGTGATACAATATTGTAAAATATTATTATATGTAGATTAAAATGTTACGCACTTTTAGATAAAAAAGTATTATTATTATATAACTAAAATTATATAAAATAATATAAATTATTATATAAAATAATATAAAGTAAAACAAATTTTTTTTTATTTTAGATAAAATGACGCTAATGCTTTTTTAAATTATTTATTGTGTCATCAAAGTGGATTTAACGCATTTTTTTTTAATATTTAAATTTACGATGTATGCATAACGCAATTATAACTCTGTTTAAATCGAATAAGATCTTAAAACTAAATTTAAACAACTCCACGCGTGTATTTCCATAAATATTTTTAAATTCCTCACTAACTTTATTTCTGCGTAAAATACTGTAATGAATTTACGAGGAGCTGTGTAAACTTAGCTGGCAGAAGGAGAGTAGGCGGAAAAAGTAAGATCGTAGAGAAAACGGTCTTTGGATGGAATTACGATGTATATGAGGTTATTGATGCCGCCAAAATGCTGAGGGTTAGATTCCATAGAAAGCTTTAACAAAAGGTTGATACGGGATACGAAGAAGTAAGTGTAATGCTACGCCCGACGCACACCGTAGCCATCGTTGATCTTTACTACTTTCATGGTTCAGCAACCTTTCCTTCTCTCTCCGTTTCTTTCAAGGAGGTTTTACTGATAATAAACTATAAAAGAACGAAATATAAAGTATTGAAACTATAAAAAAATAAAATATAAAGTATTGAATTAGCAATTTCAATCAATTAAAAATCTTTATAGCAAACGTCTTTTAAAAATATTTTTGCAAAACTTAATGAACAAAATTTATTTTTCTTAATTATTATTTTTATCCGCCTCAAGATTTAAAAACAACATTAGAAATACATATATTTGTATCAAATGTGATCTGTACAATAATTATTTTTTACAGAATTTGTTGGATACATGTATAACTATATGAAAGAGACATTTTTTCTGAATATATGTCTATAGGGAATTTTTTTCATTATCTCAAGTGATCCTAAATGTTTGATACAACATTTCTACTATATCTTAAAATGGAAAACAAATGGCTAGGGTAAATAAGTTAGCGCAAACTCTTATGAGCTTAGGCTTCCCTTCTATCATTTTACGACTTAATATATATTCCTATGTTTACTGTTTTCCCTGTGAATATATCTAGTTGATATATTCCTCCCTTCGACGCTTCAACTTCCCTTATCTAGTGAAATTGATATGGCTAGAAATAAGAAGACGAAAGAGGAACGAGATAAACAAGAATAATGAGACGACTTAATTTATATTGACGGCGGTGTAATGCGTCTGCGGTTTATCAGCGTGCAATCTAAAACGCGGCTAATGTGTCTGTTCTTCGCGCAAAATCAGATCTGTAAAGCCTCACGCTAGCGTAACCATTATTTTGTCGTGCGCGTTGTTGACAAGGATAAGAACGCAGATAACTGGAGAGATAGATGTTACGAACGTGTATTGATCCGGAATTCGAAAAATACAAATCCTCCACAAGCCGATTTATTCCTCTCTCAGAAACATATAAAGAAAAATGGAGCATAGCAACAAACGCAAATAAAAGACGTGGTAAGAGAAAAATTAATCAATACACGCGTATGTAACGAGTAAAGTAAGAAAAAAAATTTTTCTCTGGAATATAGTAATTGCGAGTATATATATTCCGAAGATTTTATTTCAATTGCATTCTTATTATGCAGAAACTAATATACATATATTGAAAAAAATTGTTGTGCATAAAAATAAAAATTTTAGCCAAATTTGCAACGTTTTTGATCTGTTTCATCACATTACATGCAAGAAAGAAAGATATAAGTAGATTTACATCTCGGTTTAGCTACGATTCAACCTCGTTTAAAAATTTGTTTAATCACAGCGTTTAAAATCAACATGCATTACGGAAGATATGAATTCTATGAATTCTATCACGTATGAAGAATTAAATCGGTAAAGTAGGCATATGGAAATTCTGAATAGAAATCAGTTAATTCCCCACGGAGGCCCAAGGCAACAGGTGCGTGGAATCACACGGTCAGATGAATCTCCAACCCCTCTGAATACCTATTTAAAGTATCTAAAATACAAATCTGTTATCTGTTTTCAATTTTGTGTACAGTATATATATATATATATATATATATATATATATACTATATATATATACTGTACACAAAATATATATATGTGTGTGTGTGTGTGTGTGTGTGTGTGTGTGTGTATCGCGTGAAAATCACTTTGATCATTTGCAAACAAATTTTATAAATAATTCCGAATTTAGCCGGCAAACTGGTAAATTGTTTATTGATTAAATTTGCTTACAACGTTTCCAACCAAGATCCTTTTCAAGTGAATCAATTAAACAATATTACTTTAAATCATGTGTTCTGAAAACACAACCGTCAATAAGTTCTTTTCAGAGAAATTATTTTTAACACTGGCAATATATAAGTAATACTATATTCTACAAATTTTATTTTCTTTCTGAAAGTTTTCGCCAGTTAAACCGTTAACACGGAGAATATTTTGCTCCTGGAAGTTTCTGCTGGTGAGATTATCGCGAATCATCTTATACTATCGTCGAGTGAGCTGCTCTTCCAAACGACAATAAGATCTCAAATAATCTTCTGAGAAACTGTTCAAGGAAGCTCCCGCGAAAATGGAAGCGACAGCTCTGGTGAGAATGTAACAGGTCGAAGAAGCGCTTGCCAGATTACGTTACCTTTTGGTCTCGGGTTTACGCACCAACAAAACATTTTGCTTATTTTCTCAAGGTTCTCTCCATCCTTTTTGTATACCTGATTCTAGTACCATTTTAGAACCGATATCTGCGATATCTTTATTGTTATAATTTCACCTATAAACTAGACAAATTCGTGTTCTATTGCTATTATTTTATTTGAATTTTCTATATTATTACATCATTTAGTTTGATACGATCAAAAAACTTTAATAAATAAAAAATAAGAAAATTTTTAAAGAAAATATCTTACACACAAAAATTCATCAAAATGTTTGAGAAAAAATTTCTAAATAAAATAATAAGAAGTAAAATACATTTTGGATCCGAATAGATCCGAACAAAACGTCAGAATTAATTCTTATAATCGTATGTGCGTCCATCTACCCCTAGGAAGAAATAACAAATAATAGACGTCTAATAAACGCCATCGGCGTCTAATCAACGTCGATCCGATTTGTTTGTTCTCACAGACCATATATTCCTATTTCTCATGTAATTATTTTCCTTAACAAATGCTCGTTTCTTTGAAAGACAAAAAAGTCTTGGTGCCTGTATGTATCACCATAAACATGAAAAATTATCCTCCTCTGGTATATGCAACGATTATAGTTTTATTATTTTTATTATCTTGAATTAAGGTTTATAAAGTTATTTTAATATATAAAATAACACAATAACAGTTATCGAATGGCTCTTAAAATAATAATTTTTAAAAAATTTCAAAATTGTGGAAATCTAGAAGAAATATTTAAATTATCATTAAAAAGAAAATAAATTTAAACACTTTATGTTTTGTTATAAAAAAATGTCCAAAGTAAGTAGCAATTTTAGAACTCTCTTTTTTCAGTTTAGAGCTGTTATTATAAATTTGCTATGAAAACTGGCAAGAAATCAACGTTTACAAATGTAACAGGTGGTCGAATTCGATTTATGGTAAACCAACTTCAAGGAACGCAACAGTTTTGATTAGACTAAGACAAACGGGTTTATGAAAGACGTGGAGAATAGGAAATGAATTCAATCATGCGGAAAGTTGCTTCAACGTAAATAGTACCTCCGTTCCATTTATATTCGTCGTTCAACTTATATTCTCTTTTACCAAGATAATTAGTTTCCGATAAAATAGAATCTACTTCGCCAAGTTGGAAACTCAATTAGAAAGCACGATTAATAACGTCAACCAAATCAGCTGCAGTTGACACTCATATTTTTACGCTCATGACATACGTAAAATATCATGCTATTAAACGATAGCAGCGTTAAAATTGTTACATTTTGATCTATAATCATGTAGAATAGAATTATATTTAGACTGAGTTTTGCATGCTGACGTAGTTTAACGAAACTTTGTTTTCAATTACGAAACAAACGGAAAAGTTGCTAACGCAAACTGATTGTATCAGATTATAGTTTACATCGCTATCAAACTGTTTGTATCGAGTAAAATAGCGTAGACCTGATGTAATATGAATTTCGAGGGATCGTTTATCTCTGTGGGTTCGAACGATCTTGTCTCTGATGTATCCGCTGACCTAAACCACCAACTTTGCCTCGAAGGCACGTTCCGCTCTTAAACAGTAACTTTCCGGGAATGATTAACAAGCAAGCAGGCAAACGATTTGATCTGGGCGAGAAACGAGGAACTTCATGTCATTTAAGGTAAATTCAGGCTCTAACTTTGTTACTGTACTGCACTCCACTTCCGTTCAGAGAACGATTAGAGACAGAAAGATAGACGGGAGAGGTTGAACAATTCAAATAGAATTACACGAGCATGATGCAAAAGCGATTGGATAGAAAATCAAGTAGAATATTAGAAATGTTTAAACATACATAGTATGTGTATCCTGTAAACTTTAATAGAATTAGATTTTAATCATAAATTCTTTAACAAAATTGAAATCAATTCTTATGCAAAAAGAAGATTAATAAGAAGTTATAACATTTTAACATTTAGTTCTTAAAACACATATATAATAAGCTTATTCCCGACTTATAAAGTTTTAAATATTAATATAGATTAATATACAATTAGAAAAGTTTCAATTAAAATCTTGAAATAAAATGAAAGACGTATTTTGTAACATATTTTTGAAATCACGTTTGTATTTTGTTTAGTAAAAGTTTTTAAAACTTCAATTATATTCAATATAAAAATTATTGTTAAACATCAACTTTATAAAAACTTAATAAATAGATATCAATTGAAATAATATACATTAAAAATAGATAACAGATATACAAATGGCAATGTTAGTGACCGTCATCTCCACATTAATATTGTTAACGCACTATGCTGCCGCACAAATATCAACAAGATCGTAATAACTCATCGAGAAAAAATGATCTCGTAACGTTGTTCTACTACACCAGCTCCCATCAATATAATAATAACATTTTCTTAATGTCGTAATCGTTCACGTTTAATCGAGGCTTAATCGATATCACCTAGTCCAACGATGCCATAATGATACCACGAATACCGTAAGGAAATTTGATAGTACCGATCGGCAATCAATTTTCCCGATATCAAATCACCCTTATTGATCAAAGTTTCCGAAGACGTCGCATATTCATCTCTATGAGGGTAAGCGAGCGTTATTACAAAACATGATTCTAGACGGATGAGTGTAAATGACTTTCACGCGCATTCACTGGCTCGTCGAACTCGAGTTAAGCCCTCGTGGTTAGAACCACGTCGACGTCATAACTATAGCTGCTCTATTTTCGCTTATCTCGACTCCACTGGTCCTCTCTCCCCTGCTAACTCTCTCTCGTACTCGTGTATTTCTGGCACGGCTTCTCGTGAAGTACACACACGTGAGGCAAAGAAACGCGAAGAAACACAGTTCGAGATATTTCGATTGAATTTATTTTCATTCTCTCTTTTCTTTTCCCATGTAAATTGTCCGTGATTCCATGAAACATAATAGCTCGCGATTGCGCATTGCAATGAAAAGAATACCGTCCAAATACGAACTCCGATGCTACTGTGCTATATTTAAAAACTACACAGAATTTTCTCTAAACATAAGAAAATAAATAGATTAAACGGAAAATAGCAATTATTTTGATTAACGTATTAATAGCTTTAGCTTTCAGTAAAATTATTTTCTTGTACCTCAATTATTTTCTTGTATTTCAAGTGTGAACTTTATTCCATTAGAATTAAAATCTAAAGAAGTTTAGTTCAACTTCTTTATATTTAACTAATCTTTTTTAGATTTTTATTTCTAATTAGCTTAAGTCCGCTTTCACCAACGTTATTTTGGTTTAAAGCTAAACTTATACATGTATTTATCTTTATCTTTCATTCTAAATAAATAAAGACAGACACATATTTAAATCTCGCTTAAAACCAAAATAACGTTGGCGCAATCGGATTTTAAAGAAGTTTAGTTAAATTAAAAATTTTAGAATGAGGAAAATTGTACTGTAATTTCTTGTAAGGAAAAAAGTTTTCAAGTTTAAAGTTTGAAAGAACATGCAATCTCTGAGATATTCTACCTGGCAATTTGACTGAAACTGCTTGCTATGAATTTATATTACATGTTTAAATAATTAATTATTTTGATTACAATGTAATGCAATAAAGCTCGACGATGTAAACTATATGCATTTCATTAAATAATTGTAATTTTTAATGAATACATATAACCAAACTAATTTATTTAAAATAGAATTTTATTAAGTTAATATAATGTGATACTGTAAAACAGTTTAGTCGATAATCGATTTATCCGAAACCATCGTCGAAACTATCGAAAAATTCAACCATTACGTCGCCCACATGGTTACCGATACTTTTGCGGTAAATCGAGAATGTTTGTACAATGCTGGAAGCTGTCAATAATTTACGTCGCAAAAGAGCGAAGTGTACACACTCTGAAAAAGTTTCACTTTGCTTTTATAATTAAACAAACGTCGATGGTTCTATGAATTTTTTGGGAATCTACAACCATGATAAAAAAATATTTAAAGATAAAAAGAGTTTAATACAATAATGCTAAAAGTATTTGACGTATTGCAACCTAAAATATATCCCCCAAAAACATTATAGTATATAAAAGATTCCATTGATTAAAAACTCAAAAGCGCATATCTCTTAAGATGCTTGAAAAGTCTCTCGGGAAGTGTAAAAATTTAATTATCTTCAACGACTGTACACTTTTTGAGAGTTTAAATTTTAGATAATAGAACCACGTAGGTTCTATTAACAAGTAAGACAATAGCCAAAGTTACAAATATTAAGAATCAATAATTATTGCATTATAATTGTGAAAATTATTCAACTAAATATATAAAACTTCTAAATTACAGATAGCATCATTAGAAATTTATTACTTATTATTATTCATATATATCATACTTATTATTATTTTAATTAGCTTATTCCACCTTAAGTCCAGTGTCATCTTATCTTTTGAACCCGTAATAGACTGTCTATTCTTGCTCGCACCTCATATTTATTCAGCGTACCTGCACTTTCTATCTATTCCTATCTCCCGTTGTGCAAGGAAGCCGCGGTCGACACCAAAGCACTTCTCTCATCGTTTTCGCATAAAAAGTGAAATCGTTTCCTATGGTTGTTTACATTTACAACAGGTGGAAGAGAGCTATTTCTGACCTTTGCTGGTGAGACTGAAGCTACGAAGTCTGTAACTATCCTCGTCCTCGCCTTCCTCCCGCGGTGGCATCTGAGACGAGACGTCAGGCACATCCAGGAAGGCGTTGCTCTTCCTCTGGTGCGTATGGTGCATGCTCTGTCCCCTTCGGCTCCCTCGTCTCCTGATTCCCGGACTGACGTCATTCTCGGTCAGTCTGGGCTCGCTACTGCAGTGAGCTGACTTCATACCGCTCTCCTGATGATGGTGATGATGATGAGCGGCGGCTGAAAGTGACAAGATTATAGATATTCGTGTATATTCAGAAAATGTATCGGTAATAGATATACAAAATTTATTAAAAAAGCATAACATAGTTAACAGATCACAATGATGATGCTTTGTACCGTATGCCATATATTGTATATATTTCGTACAGATGCTTTTTGTATAATATCAATATCAATGGCAATTAAATGCAATAAGTCGCTCTATTTAATCGTTTTCAATCATGGTTTTAATAAAAAATTATAAATTGTACTGCAGCATAACAGATATTAAAATATGATTTTATTAAGGACGCTTAAAGTAAAATGTAAAAATTTAATATCTTGCTTAATAAGCACGAATGACATATAAAGAATTTTAACGACTTTATCTACCATTTAAAAACTGCCTCTCTCCGAATTTTATTTGTGCATGTGCACACATTTTGTACAAATACGTAAAATACCCGTATTCATATCGAGAGCGCTGGCTTTTGTCTTAAAAAAAGAGATTTTTTTTCATTTTTACAGAAATACATTTCCAATATTTTACACTGTAATGTCGAAATAATGGATTTTATAACAAGAAAGTTATGATTTTATAATAGGAAAAATATGTATTTTAATGGGAGATAAAACTATTTAAAGAAAAAAATCTTTGGCAACAAATAGGGCAGATAAACAAAACAAAAAAAAAATTCTTTTTCGACTGCATGCCAATCGAGCTTTTCACCAACAAAAAAGCGTTCGAGAATAAAGCAAGGAGCAGAGCATTTTTCAAAGGCACTACACCTATTACATCACAAAGTCGACGCGTGCAAAGTCAAGTGATTTAGTACACTCTGGAAAGGGTCGGGAAAAGAAATTAAACGACGCGGAAAGAAAAAGAGAAACGAACGCAGAACCGCGTTTACGAATATTTATTTGCTTCATTTAATCGCAAAGTTTATTGAGCAGATAAATTTCCCCGTTTTATCATTTTCAAGAAAATAGAATTTCTCGTTCCAATATTATTGGATTAAAGCTATTTAATATAACAACTGATTCTGTAATATCTCTGCTGTTAATTGTAAGTAATAATTTATATTAAAATTTATATATAAATTTATATTAAAATTTATATGAAATAATTATATTAAAATTAATAATAATTTGTATTAAAATCTACATATCTATGTAACTTAACATGTAATTAAATTGAATATTTTTGATAATTTCATGCAATATATATATATATATATTACAAATTATATAGGTAATTATTTCCAAAATTTAAAGAGGGTAAAAGTCGCGGTTACTTAAATGAAAATATCCCACAACGAGATAATGATCTATTAAGCGGGTAATGCTCGCCAATTTCTATCGCCTCTTGATACTATGTACTAAAATTTTAACTCTCTATCCTTTAATTAAGACTTGATCGTGTTCCATCCGCGTACAATTAAGCAACACGAATCACCGCGCCAATTATTCCTGTTTTTCATTAATATACATCTCCGTGTTTTGGCGCGCATAAAACGGCGAAACCGCTATGCCTAGCTACGAACCTGGTTTCTAGACTTGCTAAGTAATGCGGTAGCATACGGTGAGACGTGTTTGGGCTGTCAGTGACCTACTAGCCAAATCTACGTCCGAGAATAGCGGCCGCCAATGATTTCAAGAACTCTCGCCAGACTCTAGAGCGGCATGTTGCCGATGCAGTATCGATACACTTTGCTCTTTCGTCAGGTGAGATCGTACGTCACCGATGACGTTTCTGCGAGTTTATCGGACACCATCGAAGTTATGTCCGGTCACCGCACCACGCAATCCAGTCGCGCAAAATAAACTTTTACGTATTTCGAAAGTGAATTTCAGCCAGCTATATTCTTATCTTGATTATTGAGAAACACGCGATACGGTCATTTGACAATTTCAGTTCTCACGTGGTTATAGATCATCAAATTTAAAGTGTTCAAAACTAGAAATGCATTTTTCGAGATAGAACCGGCAAATCTAAAAATTTTTTGAAACTCGAGTATGAAAGTTAGCAAACTTATCTCAAGCTGGTTGATAGTTCATTCATACCTCTCAACCTTTGAATTCTCAAGTCTGAATGCTTCTGGGGAATTACAAGTCTTAGATCTGAGGTCGTAAAAATCTACCCGCGTAATGAATAAATTAGTACTTATTCAGCCCCTGCAGGTTATTATCATTACCTTGAGCGGTGGCACGACGTCGGATGCTTTTATTTCCGCCGGAAACACGGGCGCTTTGGGATCTTGTAGCCGGTCTCCGTCTTCTCGTAGGTGTACTGCTATCCGGAGTTCCGCTGCCGCTGTCTCTTTCCCGTTCCCCTCTTTCCCGATCACGAACTCCCGAGGGTGGCATAGCCTCCAACATTTTCTCCATGCTGGAAAATCCTGGGGCACAAATCGAAGCCGATCTGGTTTTCCGACGAAAATAGTCTTCCGCCATTCTTTCAAGTTATCACAGCCACCACTGTCCCTCCCTTCCTAAAAACACTGATCACCACAAATCTTTTACCTTGTATTGATGATTATCTTCTTCAAATTTCTCGATAATTGCGCAAATCCTCCGCAGATTACTGATATTGAATCTTGCTTGTGGCTTCGTAAATGTAAGTGAAGCCCTTATACTTCACTTATTAAACACAAAGTATAACGATTTGTATTACTCGACTGTGTCAGGCACTGCTTTACCGTAATTCCACACTTTTTTTATCGTAATTCTTGCACGATTTCCTTCCTTCGTGGAAAATGTCACGCCGCGTCTGATTTCCGGAATGTCTCTTCGAATGCCGCGAACCTTCCATTCGTGGGATTCGATTATCGGAAAAGATATCAATTCGAAAAAAATTTTATAGGATATATCCACATAAGAATGTCATGGATCCAACGTTACATCGACCGATCTTGCCTCCGTAGAGAATCCTCGCGTGCTTCTTGACTCTACAAATAAAATATAGGAAGTTTGATTTCCTTCTGGCCACGTGCGCGCGAACGATACGGTCAGAGTAATTACGGCCGTGGCAAATTGAGCCTCTCCTAAACTCTTCAGTAAAATAATTGGCATCTATATTTCTTTTTTTTTTGCCTGTTTCTCTTTCCGCATTTTTCCCCATCCGCATCTCTCTCATCGGTTTACTCTGCTTGCCGGATGCGAGCGTGCATGTTAATTAGATCCACCCCGTCGATTATTGCCTCGATTATTTCATACGCGTTCGTGAAAGCTTCGAAAGCACGTATGTAAATTTAGAAATATATCGTACAATATTCTACAAGTTGTAGGTATTTATTCCTTAAAATACAAAATATGAATTATTCTAAATAATAGAATTACAAATAATGAATTATTCTAAATCACTTAATTACATTGAGATTTAGATTTGTATATGTGTGATTTTTTATTCCACTTTACATATTCAGATAAATTATACTGAAATAATTTAACTTTTATATTTAATTGTACCTAATTCAATTAAATCCAGTCGTGAGGTTCAAGCGATCGAAAATGTGTCTTGCCTATTTCTGATTAAATAGGATAAAGATCAGTGACAATATTGAGGATGTAGGTGTCAGTATCCGAAGTTTCAAGCGGAACTCGGCGTAGTTGAAAGACAACTCTGTGGACTGTCGAAGCTGTCGAAGTTAGTGAACGTGATACATCGAGAAGATATGGTACGTGAAGACGTTCCGGCAACTATAATCGAGTATTGACAAAGGTAAGCTCAGTTACACAATACAACTTTGCAACACCTTATCAATATACTCTCTTCGATGGAGTTTATACATGAATTCGACTTTGAGACTATGAGAGGAAATTAAGTAGCTTACTTTAAGTAACTGAAGATATCTTTTCATATCCAAGAGTAATTATGTTTGTACATATCATTATAACATAATACAACTGTCTTATTTTCCAGGTACACGTTTTTTTATTTTTCATTTAACAATAAGTAATTTTGTCTCAGCAAAGTATCTTTAAATATTTTTAATATTTAAACTAGAATCATTTTTTGGAATAGAAACAAATAACAAATAAAGAAAACAAATATATGCAGCATTAATAATAGTATTATATCATCATTTTGATTTATCAAACTATCTTCTTTTGCATGTTATAAAGAAAAAAATAAGATAGTCAACATAAAAGATTATTATACGTCTGCTGTTATCACAATGCAAGCAACGCGAGCTCCCGCATTTATAAAAGGGGCATAAAATAAGAATGACTAGGAAATATCTTTAACGAATGCGATGTTGCAACGGACTTTATTTAAAGCACTTTTCTCGTAAGGTGTCTCCTTTGTGAAATAATATATCATGCGAGGACGCGTTTACCATAGATAGACTGCAGGATTAAGTAGAGGAACTGAAGCTTTGCTCTGACAGGAGTGAGAAAAGGTCTTACGAGCTCTTCATCGACGTTGAACGTTAAAATCGATAGTCTGCATAAGTGCTTTAGGTATTCACACAACATAACTTCACATATATAACTTCACATTATGGCATCGAAGATGCGAGTTATCGTAAAAGATATAAAACTTCAATACTACTTATTTCTCACGTATTTCATATTATTGTTTTAATATAAAGAGCTTTATAGCTTATATTAGAAAAGACATACGTTAGAGACATACGTTAGAGAAATAATAAAGTTTTAGTTATATTTAGTTATATTATTTTGTCTTTTACGTACATATATAATTTAAACAATTCACTCTTTTTTGATGACTTTGCTATTTTCACGTACAATCGTGTGAATCATTTTTTACATTATTTAATCGTACTTTTTTTGTACGCAACGTTAAATTTAATTGAACCTGTCGATATTTTTAACAACCTCTATTCAACTCTACGTTTTCTTCAATTATCGGACATTCAGATCTAATCTGAATACGAGAATCGGAATGAATAACACGTGTAAACAATGTTTCAAAATATTCAAAAGATATATTATAAAATATATTGAAATGTATTTAGTAATACGTTTTCTGCTAACATTTCCATGACGAATTCTACATCGCTTTTTTATGTACATGTATATAAAGTAATTTTGCCCATTTCTTTTATCAATTATTAAATCTTATTTCTGAAGAATAAGCCTTACATTAAAGTTAGAGAAAGGGAAAGAGAGAGAGAGAGAGAGAGAGAATAAATCCATTTAGGAGCATTACTAACTTGAATAGAATATGAAATGTGATATGTTCACGTAAGCAACATTTTCAAAACTATACATACATGCATGTTCAACATGAGCAATATTTCCCATTTCTCTTGATATTCACTGAAACAAGATATAAAGTTGAATTTGCTTGAAATTAAACAAATTGAAAATATATTTTTGTAAAATATTTTCATATTAACATATCAACTGCCGCATTAACTGCCGCTGAGTTAAATGTCACTAATTAAATTTAATTAATATTTGTTAATATTTTCATATATCAATAAATATTCAAAATATTTTTAATTTTTCTGCATAATAATGTAACGCTACCTTATGTTCCTAAAACTTGTAGAATATATTTTATTATAACAAAAGTTATATATAAAATAATAACTATTTGCCCATTAAAATAGAGATAGTACTTTTTCGCTCGAGTATTCAGTGTTATTTAACTCATCATAGAAGGGTTAAGGACAAAACAGAGAGAGAGAGAGAGAGAGAAACCGGGCGCCCTTCGGGAATTTCAAAGTCGGAGCATCGGTTTTTTTTCTCCCGTGCGATAATCATCGCGCTCTCCTCGTCGACTTATTTTTTCCGACAACTAATTATAGATAATGTTTCGCATAAATCTTCTAGGGAGAATCATAAACATCTCCGCCGATCTGTCCCCCATATGTTCATCTCCGTGTCTCACTCCTTCAAGTGCTTCGCCACGGCCGTAATTATCCCCCTTTTTCGATAATCTCGGGCAACCTCTGCCCTTTAACCGTAATTATATCGAGAGATGATATTCGCGCGCATCTGCATCTCAAGATATCGCCCCAAGACATCACCGATGCCTACTCTCATCTCCGAGTACCGAATCCGCGGGATCTCTGCGGGATCGATATGCCGAGCGCGACGATCGATCCTTACCACTTTAGGCCGTCTATGACCGTGGGATATCTCCTCGTCATTTTTCTACTTCATCCTTCTCCGAGATCACGACAGACTCGAATCACATGTCTCGATTGCTCGCACACGAGCGCGACTCGACCGACACGATGCACGTCCGACGATACGCGGCACACTGACGACTAGCCGGCGTTGCGGTGGCCGCTAGGGCGAGAACCGACGCCAGGCGTCGGCGTCGGCTCTCTTGCACGCCCTCGTCAACGACCACAACGAAGACCACGACGAAGACCACGATGAGAAGACGACGGCGAAGTTGGTGCGCGTCCAATTCCGCGCGTTCTGACTTCACAGAGATTCGCCGAACGCGCGAGATGCGCTTCATCAGAAACGGAATCTGCATGCAGCAACGAATGGTTGACTGGTGATTGTCGGTGTTTAACATTAATTATTTCAATCCAATTCAAGTAGGCAACTACAATATCACAAAAGAAAATAAATGTCTCCAGAAAGAAGAAATGCTGGATCAGATTGCTAATCTAAGAAAGTTTCATACACATTAACTCCTCGTGAGTGACAAGCGCCATGACTCTACGAAAACTTTAGCTTCATTAGATCGGTAGCGTTAACTTTGCGTGACTCACGATGTCTCACCCAGAAAAGTCATTATTCTATTTCGATATAAAGTCTTTTAAAACTTCAGAAAATGTATCTAAAATAATACCAGTTAATTAGCCTCTTAGAAATAAATTGCTAACTTCAAGTTTAAATAATTTAGAATAAACACAGAATAAATTTCCAAAGAAAGAGAAGCTAATAAATCGTTATTAACGCGATTAGCGCATTAATGTATGATTTACCGATGTGATAATCAGTTGGAATGTTCATGCTTTTTGTTCAATTTTCACAAACTAAATAAAATTCTTAAATTAATAGCTAAAATTTCTCTTTAAACATGAATAATTTGTTATAAACGCAAAGTGAATTTCCGAGGAAAATAGAAGTTAACGAATCGTTATTAACACCTATTACATTGATGTACGATTTACTGATGTAGTTATCAGATAGACTGTAATATGCGTGCTTCGCACAATTTTCACAAACTAAGTAAAATTCTTGAATTTACAACAGTTAAAATTCTTTTTCAAGTTTGAATAATTTGCAATAAAAGCAATAAACGTAAACTGAAAAAAATAAAAGTTAATAAATTGTTGTTAGCACGGATTAGTATCCATTCATATGTGATTTTTCGATGTAATAAACCGTTATACTCGTACTTCAATTTTTACAAACTAAATAAAACTGTTAAGTTAGAAATCAACTACAAATTACAATTAAAGCACGTATATATAAAAAATATTCTTACTATGTTTAATATTCTTATAAATATTTTTATTATGATTTTATTTTGTATTACTTTACTTGTATTATTATCTTATCAAAATTCAAACTTCCAATATTATCTCAACAACATTAATTTAATCGCTACAAAACTCTTTTATATACGTGTAAAATAATTTTGCTTGCCTATTTATAAATTTAAAAAATTTCTTTGAACAACAAATAGTATGAGCGCCAGATTTGCCATGTCACTATATCTATGTATAAACCGATCCGAAATGACGTGCCGTGACGTATTCAATCTAAACACCAAACTTGTTTAAATTCTAGCGATAGATGACGAAAGCCACGAAAGCTGGCTCATATCTGTTCTCAAGAAGATTACTACGAAGTACTACTTTTAAAACACCTCGGAAAAGTCGTCATTCTGACATCGTCATCAGGCACATTGGCACTGTATATCTTGTCGGAAGAAATCTATTCGCATTGGTTTATATAAACAAACTACTTACTCATCTTATTCTTTTGGTTTATTTTGCATAGTCATCGTGTTTAATTATGAAAAGTAGCGCGTCACTATTCCAATGAATCAGTACCTCAATCGAATAAAAGCAATTTTTTTAAGAGAAAGAGAGAGAAATTGGCCATTATTTACGTTCTTTTTATATTTGATTAAATATCTGATAAATGTATAATATTTTGAATGTAATTTATTATCAACATATTAAAGCGCCTTCCGAAGAGTTGCGGTCGATTCCGATATTAGTTAATCAACAAAAAATTAATAACTTCCGAAAAAGCCAATTTTCTGCATATATGGGTGAGATGCTGATCTTTTTCAAAGAATTCTGTGTACGAAAAAATATTTTTCCTACAGTTCTCAACATATTAAAGCGCTTTCCGTTAAGTTGCGGTCGATTCCGATATTAGTTAGTCAACAAAAAATTAATAACTTCCGAAAACCTGGTTTTCCGCATATATGGGTGAGATGCTGATCTTTTCATTAATATAAAATAGGCAATTAATATAAAATAGGCAAAGAAACACAAAACATATTCTCAAAAAATATACAAAGTAGTTAAATGTTTTAAGTTTTATCGCTCATGTGATTTCACAATGCGTCCATGTGTCATAACAAGAAAATTCCAAGAAGATACACATGCTCTTCGACAAACAAGAATAGAATTCTGAAATTACGACGTTGATTATCAGTTCAAGAAATAACGATTTGAAGCATAAACTAGAAAGATAACAATCTTCATTTTCGCGGGAAAGCAATTGGTAACTTTTCATCGAAAATTTCAATTCAATGAAAATGTGTTGTTTGCAATATTCATACTAATTACTAGATTTTGTTTTAACGTATTTACAAAGATTTCAATTTTTTAAGCTCAGTGAATTTTTATCTATATTAAAATGATTAATCTATAAATGACGAATTAACTATTAAATCACACAGATCAAAAAGTGTATTTATAAAAATTGATAAATGTTTTTTATGTTAAGTATTTTATGTTAAATTATAATAAAATATTACATTGGCAAAAACCATGTAGAAAGATTATTCTACATATTATCCTATAATAAAGAGTATGTAATAATATTTTCAACTTTTGAACAATAATTTTTACTTACTATAATTGTACACGACCCTCTCTATTTTTCCGGTTAAGGCTGAATTTATCTACTGTATTCGAGAATGCTTATGCTTTATGGGTTTCTTGGCTTACGAACGGAACATATTTTAGTTTTATAAAGTCCGTCCAGACATTAAATTTTTTTAAACCTTGTCAACAGTATTGATAGTCGATATTATGGCGAACGACTAGCATTATTTAAGTCCAAGACGTCTTGTTTGCGTAACATAAAGTTATCTCCCAGTTTTGTTATAATTATCTATAAAATTTATTCCTAACGCGGAACGCATTATTCATTGGCGTTACATTCTTCTCTTCATTCCGCTTCGCCCGTTTTACCCAGCATTAGACTCAACGCTGTGCGGTATATTTTTGACTTGTGGTGGTCTAAAGCTATTTCAAGACGAAGCCGAATCAACCTTCTGCATGCACCAATACGATTCTTCGTACCCACTTTCTCCATTTGTTTCTTTGTGGTCTCTGGCAACACACACATCTCCCTTTTTCGTCCCTAGAAACACTTTTTCTCTCAAGGTTATTGTCGAGCTGTCCAGCTAATACATATATAAAAAATGTAAAATGTTAAAGAAAAAAAATTGCGTTTTTGCAGATTATCTAAATGGCTTATAAACAGCACAATAAAATCGCATAAAGTTACTGGAAAAATGGTCAAAGAGAAATAGCCATTTGTTGTTCAATATGATTCAACTGACGCAGTTAAATAAAATTATGATAGTTCCTCGCTAACATAACAGTAAATTGTCAACAAAATTTATTCTACGTCAAAATTATTTTACCGTCCGTGACAAAACTTCTCAATGTTCATTGCAATTCTCCTTTGCTACATTAAAAGACGAGTTTAACTAGGTTTGCAATTGAGTTTACAGTTCCCATTTATTCAATAATCAAATCTGATTTATGCAAACTACGTTGCGGAATTTCCACACATTTTGTAATAACAAAATCTTTAAGTTTTTTTAATAAATTCGTTAAACTGTCTGTAATTAAATTTCTCTATGCTTTTTATAGTTTATTCAAAATTATTTTTGTAAAAATTATATTATTTTACATTTTAAATCGACACATATTTAACATAATTGCGCGGATGTTGTTAAAGAATGTGTATAAAGTGACTTTGTTCAAGATCAACAATAATCCCTTACGGATCAGCAGGTTAATTGTATATGATGATTCAACATGCGCAATCCAATCGTGGTGTGCCACATTCGAAATTAGATAGTCCTAATTGCAAATGCCATCCGTTGCGGACGATCGCTTTGGGAGTGAGTGAGTGAATGAGAGACAGAGAGAGAGAGAGAGAGAGAGAGAGAGAGAGAGAATTGCTCGCTTTATCATTAATTTACTAGATCCGTGAATCCGCGACAGACATACTTGATTTTCTATTAATTGTAAGATATTGTTGTTTCCAATCGGTTCAATTAAAATAATCAATGAACGAAAGTGGCAAACGGAATATTCATACGCGCCAAAATAATGCTGCGAATTTCTCGTTTACTGATATTTCTTTTGCACACAAAAATAAAAAAATGAAGTTTTAATTAAAACTCGGTAATGAATTACAAGCGCCGCCGCGAAAAGCCGATTGATTGAATTAAATTTATTACTGCTTTCCCGTTTGCCATAATTAGTATTCGCGCGATAGGCGTATTTATTTTTCCGTTGAAAAAGTGGCATCGCCAAGTTTCAAAAATGTCGGAAGGACTGCTGTGTCAGAAATCTCATTTATCATTGCTGTAATCCGGCAAATCGTATCGAATAATAACTCTCGCAAAATAGTAGGTCTGTCAATCACACGACGCTTCTCGCTTATATCTGTACAAGATATCGTGTATCTCCTCCAAAGAGAAATCTCGTTATAAATCATGCTAAAACGCAAAGTAAAGATCGATATTTATCGTTCATCAGTGCAAAATGGCAAGTCCGTGAACCTGAAAATAGCAAGTCATGGGATTACAGAAATCTACGGGATGTACTAGATTTACAATTTTTAAATTTATACTTATAAATTTAAATTTTTACAAATGAATTGATTATAAATATCTCTCCCTGCAAATTTTACAATATTTCCTTGATTTACACAACAAATGATAATAAAAGGAAAAATAATAACGTAACAATAATATAATAATAGAACTTTAACTCATTGGCTCAAAATGGGTGCCATGATTTAAATATCAAGATAAATGATGTACACTTTACTGATAGAATATATATTCAATCGACAATGCTCCTAAATTTATCATAAAATGCATCTAAAGTACTTTAACCTGGCGAAAATTTAATGGAGGGTTGGAGCGTTCGATTGTAAGGTAAACGGATATATACCTGATGTCACATCGAATGCAGTTCCACGAGAGCTATTGATAACGTTGACACACAGAGGAGCACTATCATGCATTAGAAACATAAGTGGCACGTCATGTTGATGTGGGCTGCGTAAACGGTCTTAAGTGCATGTACGCAAAGGCCAATATACAAAGATAGCAGTTAATGCATAAATGTGAAACCGTACATATTCGTCCAGATTATTTGATGGTTGTTTATTCCGTTTGATTTTTGGTTATAATGCAGACTGCGCAATTGCCAAAGTAAAAGAACGGCAACTAGAAGTAAGAAATTAAATTGTTTTAAAAACTTTAGTTATCTCAAAATAAACTGCTAAAAAATTAAAAAGTTCAAAGTGTTATTTAATCTTACTTTTAAAATACATTTTAAAAAATCTTCTTTTTTGTTCTGAACAATAATTCAAGATGCAAGGAAAAAAAAATTTTTAATTACTTTAAAATTTTATTCAATTTTTCAGATCATTATTTCAATTATTCTAAATGATAATGAGGCTTCAACTTAACATATAATGCAATAATATTATAATATTTAGATTAAAAAAACAAACATGAAATATATTTTTTAAAATTTAAATTAACAAATAAAAAATTAAAATATTGAGGATAAAAATATGTACCTTATTTGGATTAGAGGATTTTGATAGGCAGAATAATATCCAGCTCATGTATTTTGCTCGTTTTATTATTTCCAAATCTTGCTTAGAACCTGAAGAAATTCTTTCACAATCTAATAATTAATTAATGATAATTAAGTTTAACATTAACGCCTGACAACGACGAAGTAAAGATTATAGATATATATATATTTATATTTATATATATATAAGCTAATCCTTGCCCAGACACACGAATTGATATGCAATGTTTAATATGTTACTTGTTTTCTTTCTTGTTTCATTCGTCCTTGTTTCTCTTTTTTTTTCTTTACGGGCATATAAATAAATTCTTATTGCTTAATATTTTCTTGTTAATATATATATAATATATATATAGTATTATTACATATATGATGATATGTTTTTGTAGTCCCAATGATTAATATGCACGCGTTTGTGCAAATGTCTCCGGCGTGAGACATTTTATGGACGGATTAATCCAGATTACGTCATGGACGTTCCGAATTGTCGAACAATCGCCACCGCTCTGATAATTCACGGTGGCAGATAATTAGTTTATTTTATCCTTCGATATATTCTTTATTACATTTCAATCGATCTTCGGAATATCCCTCACGCATCCGGCAGTATTTGACGAGGCCTCAGATTGTCGTTTCAAACCTCGTCCGTGATAATGATAAAACAAGAGAAACGTTTATATAGATGTATATATAATATTAAGGAAAATAGAAAAAAAAATGAAGAAGAAGTAACGAGAGAGTTGCGATTGTCTACGGCTCCGATTTTGTACTTCGCCGTAGATCGATTTTCGGAGAGGCGTATCCACTCAAGCCCCGTCGACATACTGATTAATTACTAGTATTATTACTATCATATTATTACTATCATTATTAATGTTATTATTCGCTCACTAAATATCATATTCTTATCTCTGAACATAGTTCAATGTCGCTACGGTAAAGTTATTATTCTTTAAATATCACAATAACCTTACACAGAAAGCTGCAGCTAATTTTATCATTATCATTATTATTATTACTATTCATCATTATCCATTATTACTATCAGTATCGGTATTGTTGTTATTATCTACGAATTTACGCGCGAACTTTATTTCGTAAATATGTCAGATGTATCGTATCCTCCCCTTTTTGTAACGAATACGAAAGTATTACCGTTATTATTATTACTATCTTTATTTAATGTTGCTGTTATTATTATGCACGCACAATCTTTAGGGTAATCGTCGTCGTGTCAAGCGACGCACGCCTGCGTAAACTCGATTTTGCTGCCTGTGTACTGGGTCACTTTCGATGGTTAGCGTGTGTGATTACTCTCGTGTGTACACGATGAACAAAAATTGAATGTTACCAATATACAGTGTACGCAAGTTTCCCGCGCTACTCAATTATTATAGAACAATGTCGACACAGAATTGTTAATTATCTACGTAACCGTCGGCTTGTATTCTGATGCATAGTATTTGTAATTCGCGATACGTAGTGAACCCCAAACTTTGAAAATATTGTAACATAAAAAAAACTGTTAAATAACAAAGAAAAAACTCTAAACGATTGATACGCTATTCATAAACTATATGACAAGTAATTGAAACAGTTGTCATATATTTGAGGGATTAAAATCATTAAAATACTCAATTTTTTCAAATATAATGCTACCTCTGCATCATTAGAAATGTGTATGTTTTGATAAGTAAAGCTTATAATGCTGCATAATTATGTTCTCAACAATAAGAGTACGTACCATTATAAATATTAATTCTCAAAAAATGTTCACATAAAATAGTCTAAACTCTAAAGTAATTCCTTTCTTTGCATTAATTAATTTGCATCATAGAGATTGCATTATAATGAAATTATTCTATCAATCCCATGTCCCTCTGGTCACGTAAAAAAAAAAAATAAAGATTTTTTTCAATTGTGAAATTTTCAGTATAAGACAATGATCTATAAAATCATTTAGGAGTTCACTATTATTACCACCAATTACAAATACGTAGATTCGAGTTTTCAACACTTTGCGGACTGACCGTGCTGTACTGTGGCGTGCGCAGGGGACGGACTAGTTTCTGCAGCTGTATATGCATGTGATACACATCAGATATTAAATACAAAATTATAATCTCGAAAGTGACGATTATATCTAAGCGAACATATGATCGTACTCAGTCGCAAAAATAACATTTGTATTCGTCGCACAGTATTCTTCCAAAAAGGACCAAGTGTAGGACGTCGTTTCACACACTTTCATCCGCAAAGTGTTAAATTCACTCGATCTGTCGACTGATCGCTCGAGTGTGTCAAAAATCCATATTTTCGCAACGCTTTACTAATCTCTCTCTCTCTTGTAACGATAATCGCTATCCCATGAACAACGTCGACAATTTTTAGAAATGAATTGTTTCTATGTAAACATATTGCAGATGCTTACATAGATCGCTTACTGCATGGAGGAAACTGCTACGATCGTCGTACATATTTAACAGAGAAAAATCACACCGTTCCGCGTTCGAGTGGGCAATCCAAAGTGATCGTAGAATCCCCATGAACCGACACCGATACGAGAGCGGAAGCGATTATTACATTAATTATGAATCGATTACGCTCCCGAATTGCAAGGATTCGCGGCAGATGTAGGCACGTTTCTGACAATCATTCATCTGTGCGGCTAACGAGTGTACGATAACCAAGTGTAAAGAACAAGTAACGGCTAATGCAGAGTCTAATATAGAGCTCTGACGCCGAAAAGATCGTCAAGAAAGCGTGCCATTGATCTCCGCGCAATAAAATTTCTTCCATGTATAGAAATCAACTCGCGAAATTTCTTTTTATATATACATCATCGTAACTCACAATTTTCGTTTTCCTGAATCGAATCGCGATTCAATTTCATGATTTGCCTCAAAGTCGTTTGTATATGCATCGTGAAATTCATAAATATTACAATCAACATATTTAGATATATATTTAAGAATGTAAAACGAATTTCTAAAAAGAAATTTTTTCCTTTCTAATATCTCCCAAAAATTTAGCAACTTTTTGTAATAATTCTATTAGATCTGAATTCTAAAAATATTTATTTTCAAGGATGTACAGCCTCGAAAGGTTAAAAAAAAACGTACCTTTTAAATAGAAACAATTAAGGCAAAGAGTCTCCACGATGCATTGGAGCCAACTTTAATAAATTTCTACGATGCAGATCAATAGATTATTACATATTTAAATGTACATATTACATGTACATATTACATATATACACGCATACGAGATTCATGTGATAGGAAATATTCCCATTTTCCTCGAACGCTTCCACTCCATCGACGTTATGCATTACTTCCAACATCTCTCTTTCTCTCTCATACGCAATATTTCTCGCCTATCTGCCACCCAGACACCGGGCGCAAACCGAAACCGCGCGTTCACGCATGCAATACGCGCGCGATATGAATCTAGAAACAACACGCAAATAAATACACGGACAACGTAGCTACACAAAGAGACACGTCCTTACATACATGCAGACGGATACAAATGTAAGACACGGGTGTATCTATCGATTAATAAACGCCACAGAACGCTCGCGGTTGTCTACGAACGACGAATGTGGTCCAATGCGTGCCCTTAATTAAAGCGATTAGCTTGGCGAAACGCGCTCGATCATTTACCATGCCGGACATGTTTATCTAACTTGCCTGAAAGAAAATTGCAGGACGTCTTTTAAGCTGACGTTATTGAAACGTAGCCCCCCCAGTCCTTTGTATTATGAAAAGATCATTCATTTATTGCGTTTGATTTAAATAAATCTATTTTCCTATGAAAAACTAATTTAAACTACCTAATATTACTAAACATATAATTTGCAAGTGGATGTAGGAAAGTTAAGTGTGGTGCAGATATTGTGAGTTGTTAGTTGCAGAACTTAAAGATCTTCTTTTCGCGTCGATAAACACTAATGTATTGTACCCTCTGTTGAAAAACACAATTCTTTTGGACTAGATCGATTTGTATTATCTTCTTCATCTTTCACCCACAGATACAATTCTTTGAAACACCCTGAGATAGATAATAACATAGATAATAGTAATAAAACAAGATAGGTACTCTAGTACGTTTCTTTCTTTTTTTTTTTTTTTTTTTTAATAGAATAAAGACGGGCCCAGCATATATTATGAATGATCGATCGATTTCGCTGTTTCTGATATGTTAAGAATGTAAGGGCGTGTTTTTTTTTTATCACTTTCAAAATATCGTACGTCACTGTACAGTGTATAAGTATCAAAAGCAGTTACGTGTTTTCCCTCAGGAATTCTCATTGCAAATTGAGCGATGCCGAACGATCTTAGTATCTCGAGTTACTGTTCGATCTCGTGACACGTGTGATTGTCATATTCTGTCTTTTTTTTTTGTTTTAACTGAGATTACGCATGTCGCAGTATTGACTACGCGGATTCATCTTTGACATATTCGCGAAACATTGATCATGAAAGTATCATGTACAAATTAAACTCCTCAAACTCTTCGTAACGTGCATTTAGTGGTCAACGGATTTTATTCCCTCGGCTGCGTGGAATGTATGTCGAAACACAAAATCGGCCGTCATCAGATGTATCGTTTGAATTTGGTTACTTTGTTCGAATGCGAATTGTGATACAGCTCGATATCCCAATTTACATTAACCCTGTCAAAGAATTATTAGTTACACGACGCTAACTTACACATCCACAACATGCTTCTTAAGCGTCTGCGAAAACGCAGATTTCAATCACGCGTGGCCGACGTATACCAGACGCGACACAGTGTGTGCGTAGTGTCCATCTGAGCGTAAACTCGGATCTATGAAACAGAGGTTTAAATCTACAGATCCATAAATCCATACGCCCGAGAAAATTCATACGAACATTCACGAATCAATGAACGTTATAAAATGAGAAAAGTTACCCGACGAATCTATAAAGCGGGAATATTATAAATTCGTATCTTCAAAGATCCGGATATTCGCAATTTCGTACTAATCCACGGACACATATGTAAATCGGCAAACTCACGTATTCAGAAAGCGGAATCGGCGAGGTCTATAACAGCATGAGATTTCCACGGAACACACTATGAACACGCTAGAATAAGCTTATATAATCCTAAAAATTCTCGCATGCCTCGTATAAACTGCTCCATCCATCTCAATTTATAGGATCATCAAGAATATTAGCATTAATTTTCGTTGACAGATGGATAAATTAATTCATCGATTCCATAAGAATCCATAAGAACAGTTCTTCACGTTTACTTTGGCCTTACGATGCTTAATGGGTATTACTTATCACATTATTCCTCCAAGATCACGGTAAAAGTGAAGGACTCTTCCCACATATACTTCGCTCATCTAATCATTTTGTCAAGATTATCCGGTTTCGCGACCGGAAATTGTGAACGTTTGGTATAAACTACCACAGTTCGTCGTGTAGACATCCGTCCATATCACCATCTACAAATATTTCCCTCTCGTGAACGGGTTTATCCACACGTATCCACCCAGGCACACAGCCGCATGCACACATGCATACATACGTACATATACACAGACGCAAATAATTAATTAAGCAACTATAAGTCCCGACTCTTCTCGAACGATCCTCTAGATAAGTACATACTTCGATATCCGAACATTGAAAAATCTCTTTTCTAGGCGCCCTCCTTACTCGCTCACGTGTGCACAACTCCCCTCTCTCCCCAAATTTGTGATCTCAATACGTAGTCGTCGTTGTGAATCGATCTTGCGATCATGGCTTGGACGGGTATAAAGGCTGCCGTCGATGATTGAACAGGATTATGTCATAGTGAAAAAAATTCGCAAAAATTGAATCCTCTTAAAAAGTAAAAAAATAAACTAAATAAATAATATTACTTTGTGCTATAAAATTTGCAAAGAATACGAATAAGTTTACCTTTAAAAAGGTGCTTGAAAAATGTTTATACCATAAATTTGGATGCGTTATTAATGTATAAACGATGGGGGTTAAGTAATAATATAATTCACTGTGACAATCATCCTATCATTGCCTTTTAAATTTTATATCTGTGTTAGTATAGAAAGTGCATAGCGCATGTCAGATACGCGTATCGCTAATTGCATCAACGAATTTAGCAATTTTCCTACGGCAAATGTACATCAAAATACATTCTGTGACATAAAATGGCTGATGTAAATTCTCTTTCCGAGGATCGATGTTAAATGTTAAAATTCGTATAATAAATAATCTTCTCCTTTAATCAATAATTAGCTTATAGGATTTAAAGCCCAGTTTAATTCATACTGATGCATATTATAACGATGTATATACAGATTCTGGTCTCATGCAATGATCGATATTATTCGTGTGTGACGAGATGCACGAGAGAAAAAAGATTTGTAATTGGCAATAATGGCATGAGCCAACTGGTCGCCGATTCTCGACTCTCTTGGACGATAAATACGATAATCGTGAGATTCGCGAGAATACTTTCGTTTAAAAGCGCAAAGTAGCATTTTTAACCCTTTAGGATTACTTGCATGAGTCGCGTAAATAATAATAAATTAATAGTCGAATAATCTCAGGTACATATACCTCAAAGAATATTTATCTCGAGGGAATGCATCAAAATACTGCGCGATTTTTGAATTTAAATGATTAACGCGAGGCTAACGAACGATCGTGCGAGATTATTCCCCAACGGGGAAAATTCGAGTCAGAAAAAATTATTTGAATCTATACCAAAGCGGTCGGTTTAAGGCAAAAATTACAAAGCGATATAATAATAATAATAATATCGATTCTCCTTTAACAATCTCATAATAAATTAAACAACAATCATAATATAAAAAATTAATGAATGCCCTATTAAGAAATTAATTAAGATTATGTTACTTGTTTGACTTCATTCATGTTAAATTTTTCGTTAAATATTTAGCTTTCTCTCAATCTCTCAATTAACTCACAGTTTTCTCTTTACGCAGTTTTAAAAAGCATGTTTATTTATCACACTCGCATTTACCTCCAGATTTAAATTTTATTTCAATTTTAGAATTCCAATTGTTAATATTTTTTTTCTACATTCCAACGCGTCCGTCGTCAAGAAATAGTGTCGATATTTTGCATAAGTAATACCGATGTGCCCGAGCAAAGGATACCCACATCAAATGATTACTCGACACGCGCGATATAATCGTATAAATAGAATATATGTGGATTACCTGAGCACGACCGGCTTTTCAATAAGAACTCGCAAGCCGCCTATATTTTTGCTAAATAACGAATCAAACTCGCCATCAGACTGCGACAGTTGCAATATACAAATTGACTACACTCTCGATTCCACACGTACGTGCGTCGCCGAGTCGCTTAATTATTTCAATTACTTTCAGATAAAATACCACAGATTACTTCGATTCTTGATGGCTTCGAACAGACATTATATTTTTTTTTGCCACACACTATTTATTAGATAACTAGATATTTTCAAAATGTAAATTTATTATTAGTAAAAATATTATGATAACAATAATGGTTTCTATAAACAATAATTTATAATGAGTAAAATCGCAACGCATATTGAGTACTTTCAAATAAAAAAAATATAAATGTCTGATCGCAGTTGTTTTCTAAGTATCGAAGTCCACGGTACATATACATCTATATAAATATTCGTCTAGTTTCGTCTTTACTTACGTCGCGCGTCGTCAGACGGATGTAACATCAATGACAGAATCAACTAAATACCACAGAAAGCGCGTGTGATACTACGATTAACAACTATGTAGAACAGTCTACGGTTACTTAACTATCTACTCGCAATCTTACAAAACTCCGAAAAACATCGTGACGCATTATAATCCGCCGCCAGAACGAGTTCTTGCGGTCGTTTAAGTCAATTAACAAAATTGTATTCAAATAATAGAAAAGCTGTTTTTAGACTATCGTACTTCTCTTCGCCTTCTCCTTATATTCTTCCCCTCCTCCTTCTCCTAAATCATTCGTCCGGAATGTATATAAACTCCCTTCCACGACACTTATCACTGATATCGGTACGAAGCTCTATCCGTTACCCAATATATATCGCCGCGGTAAATCCGCTTCGCATTTCGCGCACTTTAGAAAATTGATATGTATTTTGTTTATGCATCTTTTCATCGTGCCCTCTCACTTTCACATTCACTTTCATTTTTTTTTTGGTGTCTCAACAATACTACTATGGTCATTACTTTCGAAGTATGGTCAGGCTCGTCAGGCTCGAAGGAGCTCTATTAATCTTGCTCTATATGTATACTCATGCATATATATATATATATATATATATATATATATATATGTATATATATATGGTAAGACAGTAGCTCTTTCGACGCTGGCAAATTCGAGACGCGGTAATCAGTTGTAAGCAAAAAATGTATAAGTAATTCAATTGCAAATTATATTATTTTCTTTAAAACCATCTTTTTTATAAAAAGCCCATGACAATTCGATACCGTCAATTGTAACATTTTACGGGCGATCTCTGACTACCGGAGTGTCAATGTGCAATTTCTTTCTCTTTTTATCCGTTATTGATTGGAAAAAGTAATTACGCGACATTCGTTTCGATATTAATCAAAAGTAAAACTCCAAACCAAAACGTCTTTATGCTTTTCGTGTAGTTTATGATGGTGCAGAGGCTTTATCTCGAGGATCGATCCTGCCGCAGGATCTTCCTACGAGGACGGAATCAGGATCTACGAGAGAAACTCAAAAAGCAAAGGCGAATTATAATTCCACGCAATTCGCACGCCTGCCTTGATTTTTCTTCGCGTTATCATTCACAGTAGATTGGTGCAATCTAGTATCAGGTGGTGCATATTAATGTTTTTCTTTTTTCACAGCGTGATATAGTCTTTGTGAGGTCTATTGGTAGTCTTTGGATCGATACATTGCCATCTTTGGTGATCTCGCATTCTTCGATCTCGCTTTCTCCCCCCCTCCCCCCTTTTTTTTAGTAAGCTTCACGCAAACGTGAAGTTCTTATTGTAGATCAAATTTTAGAAGATATTTCCTGTATGCAAACCATTCGAGTTGTAATTTGCCGAAGTGTACAGTGGATTAATCATGCGAACCAATGATTCGATAGTGTTAGAGCGAGAGCGTGTCTTCTCGAAGGAAATATCGTACAGTCGATTAAATTGGTTTAATGCTGCAAATTGTTGTTTATTTCTTAATTTTCGAAATATCTAAACGATTCGCAGACATCTTTTATGCAAATCGTCAATTCATTGATTCATAAATTCTTACATTCATAAGTGTAAAACAGAGATTCAGGCTTATTTATGTATATATATATATCTTCAATCCTTCGGCTCTCCATTAATTAATAATTTTATAAAGTAATCTTTTCGTTTACATTTTCGTTGAATGTACGATTTTCCTCTCGAGTTTTCCGCTCTATAATTTTTCGCCACTTGCAGAATAAAAGAACGCTATAGGGTCCCGGTCACGCTCGCATTTCGCATGATTCGTTTCGCAGTGCTTTGCGCACGATTTGCTTCCACGATGCTATATGTATATGCCTATACACATGTGTATATATATATACGTATATAAAAAAGAAATAAAACGGATTTGCTAGAGTAATTTTCTAGAGACGGTACAAAATATCTGATTGACATGTACTTCTCGCCCCTGTACTTTAAAAGTCGCGCTGTTTATACATATATTTTTTTTCTTCATATATATATATCTATCTGTAGATATATGTATATATATATACTTCTTCATATTTTATATTAACCTCTAATATATCCTTACGCAAATACCACTCTATATTAATGTAATAATAGCGTACTGCCTACTGATATGTGTTAGTTCACTTGTAAAGCACTTTAAAATTCAATCTAACGATTCATCGATTCCGATCGTGAATAACGACGAATCCGCCTCTTAACGGCTAATTACAAAATAACGAGCTATTGAATACACCGAATAATGCGTTTGCCGCGCCGCATCCTTGCATCTGTCCAAGATCGACGATCATCCTCGCAATCGCGACTCAATACTCGAGCGATCACGGCCGCGTTATCCAACACTTGCTTGTTATACTTCTTATTATTCTCCTCGCTATATTTCTTTTCTTGTCTCTTTTTGCTATCTTATTTGCTGGTACTTATGATATATTCGTGAACTATCCCCGACGGATTTCCAATTCATATAGACTTTTTTATCCTTGATACTGACATGTTCCATTAACTCTTTGCGCTCAGATATATAATAACTTATACATTATTTTTCTTAATTGCAAAAGATACGCATGAGAGCGTTATAATACTTTTTTTTGTTAAAGGAAGGCCAAATATATGTAAGTCCGAGTCCAAGCGTATAAAAGTTACTCTATCCGCAATGATACGCTGGATGTAAGTTCTTTCTTTATTATTTAATTACGGATGTTAATGCAATTATTTGGTTTTTAATATCTGAGATGGATACTCTCGTATGGAGGATTTAAATCTCAGTCCGTTTCAATACTCCTCGAATTATAAGGCCTCTCGATTCGATTACAACTTAGATTATACTTCCTAAATTTTCGTAAATTACATTTTATCGCAGTGGTTCGTCAGTTAATTGTAGCGTTAAATTCAAAATTTGTAACATTACAAAATATTAATTTTTGATCCTTCTCCATTCAATAATCTATATTGCTATGTAAAGTAGGACTCGAGAGTGAGAGTGCAAAGAGTTAAAATGGAAATTCGTACATTGTATCTGACAATAATATCCTTCTGCTTCATTCCATTGTATTCGGATCTATCGTGTATTCGTCAAGTCTTAATATCGCGGATATTTCTAATGTAGTGCTCTCCAGTCCCTTTCCGTAGAAAAATAAAGAACATACTGGCGCGATCGTGACTTAACAATCGATGACGACGATGACGGGCGATCAGTGATGGATGATCGATCGGTTCGCCCGAGCGCGCCGCTGGATGATCGCCATTATCAACATAATCCACTGTTTAATCGGCGGCTTTCTTTTGTTTCTTAAGTAACTTCCACTTTCGTTAATTGCGGATGCATGTAATAAATGCCCAGTGATATAACGGGGGATATACGAAGGTTGGTCGTGAAACTCGAGGATTCATCGGCGGAAGCTGCGTAAGATTATTGAAAGTTGCTCTACTAATAATCTTCGTTACAGCTGTTTGTTAAGCTCTATTTATAATCTCACGTTATAATTAATATAAACATAATCATTATGTAATTCTTTCATGTGAGATGCAAGATTAATGAAGTATTTCGCATTATCTAAGAAAAACTTCAATCATGATAAATAGAAATTATCAAGATAGCTATCTTCATGAATTTGTTGAGTCATTTCGGAAAATTCGCTCCAAGTCTCGCCGAAAGCTCGCCTTTGATCCTCGTCAATCATTACGAGATCTTGAATGCGCCCTCATTGCAGCTTTCCGCCACTGAGAAAGTAAGAGGAGAAGGTGGAAGGGAAAGGGAAGTGCGATAGGGCGAAAGAGAGGCGAATGGGACGTAATTTGGGTACGGTTGTACGTTTAGAGAAGCGTCGGGAGTTCTCTCTTTAGGAGTTCGAAAAATCGGGACAAGATCTATGTGTGTAACGCGCTACCGATTACAGCTTGTGACTCGACCAACAGAAAGGCACTTGGGCAAATTACGTGCCGAGTTGGCCGCCGTTTCTAACACGCGGGGCACATCACTTTCACTACCACCCTCTTTTCTTCCGTCCGCTCTCACTCTCTTTCTCTCTCCCTCTCTCTTTTTCTCGCAATTTTTTTTTGCTTTACAGAGAAGCGGACGGTCGTTCAAATTCTCCTCTCGCTGGACTTTAATTTTCATCTACAGGCTTAACCCTATGATATGTTCGCGTTCGTTATGTATATATATGTATAAGATTATTACGTACATTCTTTCATATCTCACTTGCCATTCTCTCGATCTGATTGCTCTTTTCTCTTCCTGTCGCCATGCATGCTCTCTCGCATTCGCAATTCCATTCTCGCTAACACTTCAGCTCGGACTTCCTTCTTCCTTCTTTTTTCTCGCATTCACACAAAACACACACACACACACACACACACACACACACACACACACACACACACACACACACGTACATTCTCACGCACA
This sequence comes from Solenopsis invicta, assembly GCF_016802725.1. NCBI lineage: Eukaryota > Metazoa > Arthropoda > Insecta > Hymenoptera > Formicidae > Solenopsis > Solenopsis invicta. Next base: position 7,466,391 of record NC_052674.1, on the reverse strand, counting down.
CACGTCCACACACATACACACATATTCTCTCTTATTCTCTTTACTTTCACCTAGGACACTAGACTCTTCTTAACAAGATATAATAGTTAAATGTATACGCGCGCTCGTGCTACGCGCGATGCGCCGATGATAAAACATAAAATACACGCTTCTTAGGGCACCTTTGGTATTAAGCTTGATGTACTCATCTTCGCCTCGTCTGTTCCGTTTCAGTGTGTGGAGTACGCAATTTCGCGTTAGAGCCGCCACCAGGATTTACATCGTGTCTACCAGTACAGTTTTAATCACACGTTAATGAGCTTAATCTTTTCGAGACTCGATTTTCTTGCGATTATTACTTTTCCAACGATATGAACAATTTGAAAAGCTCGAGCTCGATGTAATGACTTATTTAACAAATTTGTAAGAAGTTCCTTTTCCGAAACACCTAATAGATTATCATTGAATGCAATTTTCTTGGTATGTCGCAAATGCATCCCAGGGTGGCATAGTATGTCTAAAAAAATTTTCACGACTGTTGCGTGTGAATGTATTTGTTTGTGTGTGTACGTTTATATGTATGTATTAAATAAAATCGCGATGTAACGTACGCGTGAGTGACTGCGAAGAGTGCCATTCTTCTTTACATATGTATACACACACAAGAAATAAAATTCTCGCTTCCTCGCTCGCTTCATTACTTCTGCTGCTTCCTCTTCGATGCTCCACCTATATCATCTTTGTCCCTATCTCTCGCTTCGTCATCGTCGATCGCGATCAAAGACACGGTGAAAATAAATAGTAGGTAAAGGTAGGTACGCGAATAGATAAGTTAAGTTCGTTAAAAAATATATATACCTAGGAATTATTATGTGATTATATTGGGCCCCCCGCTAGAGTCGCACGAACCAACACGCCTCCGTGCAATGTCGAAGAATTTACAAGAATTTGCCTACCGTTGTGTTCGCTGTGTCCTTTCCGGACGGAAGAGCGAAATCTTGCCCTTCCGCCCCCGCTCACAATTTTTGCCTTTTTCCTCTTCCTTTTTTTCCTCATTTGTTATATGTATGTGTGTACGTGTGTATGTATGTTTACTGCGTCCTACGCTTCACTCCTCGCGATCTCTCGCCGAATCCTCAATTGCTCGACAGTGTGTGACTTCTTGTGTAGTTCTCCTATCTTGTTTTCCGATGATTTTCTTGTTTTACGAGAACGCGTCCTGTCGTCTTCTTGGGCCTTTTTACATGCCATTGATGTCGATCTTAAGGTTGGCCGTTTTCTTGTCTCTTTGATCCCTGAAAAGTCGATGCAAATGATTAGGACAATTCGTGATATATGGCGATACGTTCTAAGTGCTAGAGATCATATCTAATTACAGCAAGACGGTGTTCGACATAATTAAATCACATTAATAGAGATTATCTCAAATAAAATTAATATTATTTTTTAAACACAATAATTCTTTAATTTTCTTGCCATTGTGCCACTATATACATATAACAGACATTTTCAATCCTGCTTTACTCGTGCGAGGTGTCCAGGATTATAACCCCAGCCTTATAAATTTGCTACAATTCGCCTTACAATTTTGGATTTATCTTTATCTAGAGGTTGTAGAAAATAGTATCAATCTTTATTTAATTGTAAATCATAAAAAATCAATAAAAATTGATATATAATGTTGAGTTGCCAAAAACATTAAGCGAGTAATTATGTTAAAAAGAATCGCGCGATTAAAGCAGGATTGATAATACACATACAAGAAAAAAAATTGCATCATCTTTGAGTTATAATTATTAATATCGCCAGTCAAATATGTTTGAAGATATCGTAGAAAATCCAAGTTCTTAGAAATAAAAAAATTTCTGAAATTGAGCATTTACGATAATCAAAAAGCAGAAGGATATAAGACTCGAAAGTCAGTCATTCATAACAATAGTTTTGATACCGGTTTTCAATAAGTCAGTACATGTGGTGACAGTTTGAAAAGAGATCGAATGTCTGAATGAGAATGAAAGAGCAACCTACATTTGTCTTGTTACCGCAGTGTCCGCGTGAAGCTGAAGAGATGACATTGCCATTGAGTAATTTGCGTATCTCATTAGAACGTGACTATGCTGAAAAACATTCTTTCAAGATTTTTTTAAAGCTCTCGGTTGACGAAGACACACACACACATACGCGCGCGCGCGCGGAGCGAAGAAGAGAAGGATATAATAAGAGAAGCAGAAGATATAGGGATATAGATAGATAGATTGAATTTTGTTGTATCTTGAAAAAGAAATCCCGCAGGAACAAACAGAGATTTTATGAATAAAACATATTTACATAAAGATTTTATGAATAAAACGTATCTACATCTACAAAGGTAGACGTTCAAAGCGGACCGACGTGAATAGAAAAATAAAACGACGCCTAAATCTTATGACAATATTATTTTACGGTGCGCGTATCGTAAAAATTTTTTTAATTCTATCTAAAAAAAATTGTATCGATTATTCAGCACTAATGGAAAATAATATATTAAATTATCGCAAAGAAATATTTTATAATATAAATTTATAACGTATGTATAAAAAAAGAGAAAAAGAAAAAAAAAACAATTGTGAAAGTGAGAATATCTTAAAAATTCTGTGAAACAAATCAACGCGAGCAAATGTCAAAAATATAAAAATCGAAGAACTTTCCTCACAGAGGCAGAAAATTAAAATCTCGACTATTCAACAACTCGAGCCTCTCGGGTCTCTGCTGTGCTTCAACAATCCTATAAAAAGGCTTCTGCTTCATCTATTATAAGCGTAAATGCGAAAGGTTTTCTGATATACGCGTACAATGAAGACAGAGGAAACGGAAATATTCATAGAATTGAATGTGTTCGCTCGGAAAAGGGCAAGAGTTTTAATTCATCGAGTATCCCACCTTGTAAACGTTACGATGCTAGACATCTCTATAAAATAACGTGAATTAACGATGACGTGTTCGGCCGTGCCCAGCTCCAAGCGGACCGTATCGATCGTTTAATTTGAAAATGGGGTGGTCGATCCGTAGCCGCAGCTTCGTTTATAGCGTGACCAATCGCAACTTTTTGGCATCGCGTATGAATAAACAAGTTAAGACACAATCACAACTGCAAGCGAATAGTATCGATTCACTGATTTCAAAGGGTAAGGTCGAACGATCTGAAGAGCTCTTTTATAGCATCCGATCAATTTTTGGTGACACACTTTTGCCCCGACGCAAATCCATTTTCGAACGTTTCGAATGGATTCCTACATCTCTGTCTCTCAGTCTTCTGCATATTTCAAAACGGCAGTATAAAATCCATTAAATCCATATTCCTTCGAGATCTCTTTGAATCTTTAAAAACTAATAGTTCTAATGTTCCATATAGCTATATTTGTTTGATTCATTTTCTTTTTAATACGAAATAAAAAAGAGACTATAATAATCATATATAATCTGATTATATATCATTATACAAAAAAATTTTGTCTCAAATTATAAAAAATTTGTTTTAAATTTTATTAAACAGTTTATAAAATGTTTTTTGTATATTTCAGAAATTCTTATCGTTACTCTTAAAAGAACTTGCATTTTTAGATTTTTATATCGTTCTGTCTTTAAAATACACGATTATTATTCTTCATTAAACTAAAAGATGATGCAAACTTTTTCTTAACGTGACCTATCATATCTATATCGTGTACAAATAACATCATGTCTTTGCCGAAATATTACTACAATATTTCGGCTAAACGAACAATTTCGTCAGCTTCATTCATCGCAGTTTAATTACTTAACTAATTAATTAGTTCAATCCTTTTAGTGGTTGGATAACCTGTGAGTTGAACTAAGTTCAGCCCTTAAATTACGTAAGTGGGATCGATCCTTAAATGTCCGACGAATCTTCCTTCATCGGCGGAAATACGGTCTTAATTAAAAGCGGAACCCCAGAATCATCGTTTTGTCCAACTTTCCTCTTTTTTGTCTTACATAGATTTTTATCGTAATCCATGGATTTGTTTTTATTTAAATTTGTCAAATCGAAAAATAAAATAAACGTTAACATATCAAACCCTCTTTGTTTTTTATATGTATCAAATACTTCTGTACAAACATTTTTTAAAGGTATGTGTTTCTCATAACGATGTAAGAATAGATAACAATTGTTGCATTTCAGTGAAATCTTAAAATATATACAAAGTTTATCATGTCAAAGAAAGAAATTTGAAAATGTTTTATTCTCACAAATCCTAATTATTAATAAAACAATTTTTATTAATAAAATTGATTTAATATTTTATACAGCTAATTCTTTCCCCAAGCATTACTACAGCCGATTAGTATAATGCTACAGGATAGTGCATTGTGCTCGTCATATCTATATGATAAAACAAAGACAGATTTGATACAGCAGAATTAAACAGGAAAGGATAGGATTTCGTATGAAGGAAATTACACCGTAAGAACGAGCAAACTGACAAACAGGCATTAATAAAGAAAAAATACGAAGGGAATACAACAGGAAAAAAGAGATTCTGTAATTCAGGATCGATACCATATATTACAATTTGGATGAGTTCAATTTTCAATGCTACGATAAAAAATTTACCTTGCTATCAAGTATTACGTTTCTACCCACCACGAACGGATATCGAGAGAGTTTATTTCTGACTGTCTCTAACATCGAAACCTGAACTCTTCGAAATTATAATTTAGTTTCTATTTGAAATCGTGCAAAAATTCGAAAAAGAAAAAATCATGAAAAAAAAGGTAATTCAAAACAGATGAAAAATTACATTCCTATTGCAAAAATAAGAACATGTATCTCAATCGAGCGATAGAGAAATAAAGAGAGAAAAAAGAAGGAAAGAAAGACGGACACATTCGCCGGCTTTCACGTGATTGGTAGGCGATTAACGATGGATAATTGACAATTGGCACCAACAGCGCACGAGAGTGCATCTACTGTTTGGATACGGGTCCTCGACGGGACAGCCGTCGTCGGTCTTTCGACCAGATTTAATTGGCCTTCGAAGTGACAGCCTGTCTGGCGCCCCGAGGTACAAACGCTTTCGAGGGCGAAGCCGCGTGAGTTAGATCGAATAATGACCGCATAATTGGATCCAGGATCCACTGGGCCCAATGCATTTCGGTGCCGATGACAAAAGTAAAGATTCAAAATCGATATTTTTTCGATGGTGTGTCATCTTCGATGCTATAGATATAGAAAAATGTGTCGTTTTAGCTTCAATAAGTATATTACGTCATTTTTTTATATCTATAGCATCAGAATACATACATTCATCGAAATCATACCAGTTTCGAGACGAAAACGTACAGCTGTGCTCATAGATCCAATAAAGTGTTGCTTTAAAGTAAATTTTATTTTTGAAGTAGATTTATCATTTAAAATTGATATTTGATATTTCTATTTTAAATCACACTTTATTTATTGCATGTGTGTGTGTGTGTGTGTGTGTGTGTGTGTGTGTGTGTGTGTGTGTGTGTGTGTGTGTGTGTGTGTGTGTGTGTGTGTGTGTGTGTGTGTGTGTGTGTGTGTGTGTGTGTGTGTGTGTGTGTGTGTGTGTGTGTGTGTGTGTGTGTGTGTGTGTGTGTGTGTGTGTGTGTGTGTGTGTGTGTGTGTGTGTGTGTGTGTGTGTGTGTGTGTGTGTGTGTGTGTGTGTGTGTGTGTGTGTGTGTGTGTGTGTGTGTGTGTGTGTGTGTGTGTGTGTGTGTGTGTGTGTGTGTGTGTGTGTGTGTGTGTGTGTGTGTGTGTGTGTGTGTGTGTGTGTGTGTGTGTGTGTGTGTGTGTGTGTGTGTGTGTGTGTGTGTGTGTGTGTGTGTGTGTGTGTGTGTGTGTGTGTGTGTGTGTGTGTGTGTGTGTGTGTGTGTGTGTGTGTGTGTGTGTGTGTGTGTGTAATATTATATTAGGGAGGAGCGATTTTTTTTAATCCCCTACTGTATATATTTTCCGAACAAAAAAAGGAAATTTCCGCTTATCAATAAAATTCATCACTTTTTATGCTTTTTCCAAAAATACATGCACAATAAAGGATTAAAAAATCGCTCTACCTTCATATACACATACACATATGCATACATACATATACATGTAAATATGTATATGCTTTCAAAAACTAAATTAATGCTTTTATTTTATAAATGTTCAATTTTATTACGATATAAAAACAATAAATCTCCTTTTGAAGCTGTACTGTTAAAATTCTATTTCATATTATCTTCTCACCAAATATTCATTGCGTAATAATACCAGAATAATGTTTATATTTGCGATATACAACTAAATATTATAAAATATCTCTCTTCAATAAAGTATGATGAGAATCTCAAAATATGTAATAATAATTATTAGCATTAAATTAACATAAAATGTCGATGAAAGCACAGCCCTACGTGTTCGCCGTTGATCGTAATTTCGCGGAGGCGGCTCTACTGCAGGGCGGACCACCCAGAGCGCCTCGTGTATGTACAAAAGTCTCGTGCTAGACCACAGTAAACATTTGTGCTGAGGACTTGAGCGCATAAGCGAGGCCTCTGGGTGTTCGGAGGTACGCAAGTTCTACACTCGATCGCAGCAACTCGTACTCTCGTCGAGGCTCTCTCGGCATGTGCAAAGTGCGCGAGAAACGCCCTCGCTAAAATCCTCGCGCTTGTCAAGATCTTTCTCGGAACCATCGTCTTCGCCCTATATGAATACCACAAAAATAAACACCGAGGATTTCGACCTGGCAAACGCCCTGTACGAAACCTCGCCTATATCGAATAGAGCCGCCCCCCGCGTCCTTTGCAGCGGTCTATCGTAGCATAAAGTGGAACCTACTTCGATCCAGAGATTTGTAAAGCCCACCTCGGCCATTTTTGACTTTGCATATTCGATTCGTATCGCTCCCCGGTCGGAGGAGAGGAGAAAGGATCCTTGGAGAGTGGCCATCGCCTGGGCCGCGTAGCGAACGTCTTGGTATTCGATAAAGGCCACTGGCGACCCTCCCTTCGTGTGCATACGAAGCCGGGAGAAACCAGGAAAACTGTGCACAAATAAGAGAAGCGTACAATACGTGCTCTAGTTAGTCGTAAAGACAGTACTCTGGTAAAGGGGAGTTTAGAGGGGTTTGGCGGGGGTCTGGTTACTGCTTGGCTGCCATTAATGGTGTCGGTGGTGTCAGGCGGTGCCGACATGGGGTGATTACACGGAGGGGATGCGACACAAACTCAGCAACAGAATCGAATTTAGATTGTTAACTGGTATGAACTATTTCCTTCGGCACACATGTATGCAAATTATTTTAGGGTAATTTATTTAACGTGTACAGAGATAATTACGTACATACGTACAATACATACATATGATTGTACATGTAGAAAGAAAATGATCAAAATAATAAAATTATCCGTACACTTCTTATTTTGCAAAATCTTTCTTAGAAACGGTGCATAAACAATTAAATTATTTTTTTTTTTAATGTAATCAAATATATTTGAAAAATTATGAAAAGAAGTACTTCTATATGTGATAAATTCTCCGTTATTATTTCTTATTGTTATACTATTCATTTTATGATAAACAATAAAATTTTAATAGATTTTCGTACGTGTCTCTTTCTATTTTATATCATGTTATTCCTTCCATCTTAATCTTTTCATATTAGATTCACTGTGTATTCACAAATCCGCAATTAGTTGATAGTTCGCAATGTAGGGACATTACCCTCCGTGCAAACCCGTTCAGCACACCGACAATTAGTAAACGGCACTGGTCGCATGGTATTGGTACGGGTACTAGTACAGGTGCGTCCTATATGCCTACAATCTACGACGGTGGCAAATGATTAGCGGATGTCAGTGATGTTTAGAGGCAGTGCTGTTAATACAAAGCTTTCGGCGTTTACGACGGACTTGCACAATTTCAACCATAACATCCTCGGCACGACAATTAAATGTAAGTGCAGGTACTTGATGCTTCGTTGTTTGCTTGTCACCTTTCGATTACTATGGTCATTGATTTAATATTCGCTTGTTTAGTTATTCAAAAATGCACAACGAAAATAGACATAAATCACAACTAACAAATTTATAGATTCACAAGCAGACTAATGTACACAAATCTGATAATGTTCGTATAAGCTCACAAATTCATGGATCCAAGGATTTATGTAATTCTAGAAATTTGTATTGAATATTTCCTAATTGATACCTCTCTTATAGCTCCTTCAATTAATTTGAAATATTTTTAAGAAAGTTAGAAAAAGACGGTTACTTTCTAAAATTTTTCAAGTTTTAAAATTTAAATAATTATATATCAATTAATTAAAACTGAAGTTTCTGAGACCTACTAAAGATTTAATATTTTATTTAAAAAAAAAGAGAGAAATCATAGATAGGAGAAAAAAAAATCTTAGAAATTAATTTCTCTTTCTAGTTATTTTCTATTATAAATTATTTTTCAAAATTATTTGATTCTAAATAATCTAATAAATATCTTTTTATCAATCTAAAAAATGACTTTAGAAAATCCAGATATAAAATTGTTACAAACTATATTTTCAAATCATCTTATATAAATGTTTCTCTAATATAATTAAAATTAAAATTAATTAATATTTAATACATAATTTTTAGAACATTACTTGCAAGGTGTTAATTTCTATTTTTTTTTTTTTAAGGTAACTCTATGCTACACATTCTATAACAAAAAATATTTTTGCAAGATTGTAAAATTCTTTTTTTGTCTTGACAAATGTTCTTTTTCTCAAACATCAACGCAAAATAATTATCCGTAGAACAACGGTTGAATTACATGCGACGAGGACAACGTATTCACGTCGTCGACGACGAAATTCTGTCGAATACTCCCGTGAGCTACCGAAAATTGCAGAATGCGCAGTGTGCCTCTCGCACGTGCAAACGCGTGTAATTAACTCAGGCACTCACTTACGAATTCATACTGCAGAACTCTGGGGTTTGCGGGATAATGAGATTTCGCGGGCTAATTATACGAGGGGAGGAAGAGCTTCTCTATTGGCGGCGGAACTTGCGAGACAGTCGCGTGCAGACTTCCGTCAGCGATGGAATTCGAAAAAGTAGACGCGTCTTCTGGATCGCTAATCGTATTTGTGTGTTCAGGAACTTGTTAATGATTCTAATATCTTGTGAAAATTTTTTTATCTCGATTAACTAACTAAGCAGATTTTTCAATTAATTTTTGACAAATAAATGTAATAAAAATAGTGCTTAAATAAAAAGCATAAATTCAAACATACAGGAAAGATAAAAAAAATTTTTAATATTGCAAACCATGGTAGTGCTACATATAGAAATTTAATAAATTTATTTTATATGATTTGCTTTTCTTTTTAGAAGAAACAAAACATAATTAACATATTTAATAAGCGTAATAGCAATTATATATTAATAAACATGTATACCATTTGACAGTAACGGGAAAAAAGTCAAAACCTACTCTTCTAAATTCTTTTTATTAAATTCTCTTGCTATTAAACAACTGAATAAAATGCATTTTAGTTTTTATTTATTTAAATTCTTTTTAATTACCAAAGAGATAATTTTATTTTTAAATTGTCATTTTTGTCTTGATTCAATGATTATTTATTCTTAAATTTCCAAGGTAAATTATATTAATGACATTAGATATTAGACTCTCTTCTCTGTCTACAATTATATGTTTTAAATCAATTAAATATTTTTTACATTGTTAATACTTAGATCCTTGAATTTCTGAGTTTTTACTTTGCGAGTCGTGAACTGTATAATAATACGAGATATATCAAGTCTTTTCATTAAATTCATTATTTCCTCCATTCCAACTACTAAACTCACTCTCTTTCCTTCTATTATTTTTTTTAATAACCATGGTAATCGATATCAAAAATACCAAAGCAACTACTTCCAATATTTTATTAAACGAAGAATTATACTAAGTATTCTAACAATTTTATATAATTTTGCAATGCAACGTACAAGAATTAATTCATGTAACTTTCTCTTCGTACTGGCAATTATTATAATTTCGTAACAGCAAATACGTGATCGAGGTTCGCAGCATTAATCAAAAGTAAATGAACGACTCTTTACCGGATCTTCAGTCTTTCCTATTCCTACGTAGAAGCGTATGTACGTACGAAACAGCGGATATTAACCGCGGTCTAACCGATTTAACGTAGACACATCGAAAGAGTCCGTAATTCTCGATTCAATGATTCACGACGTACCAGAGGCGTGTGGATCGTGGGAAGGTTCCGCATGGCGGGGCACGTGAAAATAATTTATTACACCATCACAACTGTAATGCTCGGCCAGATAACATATTTTAACTTCGCCGCTTGTTGGATAGCTGACACTTAAGCGAGTAGTCTAATTACAAGTATCTCCGTCCGCAATTAGCGGGTCATGTTTAATTATGACTTTGCATTTTGTGTTCTTCGTGATCCGAAAATTCCCTTCATGCATGCCAATTTTGAGACGACGTCAAGTACAATAACGTGATAATTAATTGTAAATATGCGCGAACATTCCGCATTTTGCAAGCGTCAGGAACGACAAAGATTGCATATATTACGCGCTATTGACGTATGCTCGCGATTTCTATTTCTTTTTAACGGCGTTTTTTGTCCAACCTAAGAAATCCTTGAACGAGTATATCCTTACAGTTATATAACTATGTGACGGTATAATCAACAACGTAATAAGCTATTTCCTTACATGTAAAATTTCCGATCTTTGATTTATTTTTAACTTATTCATGTCAATTTAATTATATAAATTTAAAAATTAATATAATTATAGAATTTTTTAATTAAGCACATATTAAGAAATTCAATCGTTAGATTTATTACAAATTCAATGAGTCTAAAATTTATATAAGTTAAAGATCCAGGAAATCCGAGAAATCTTTTAATCCTCCCAATAAAATATTCTTATCAAACAAAATAATTTAAAGATTGAAGAAATAAAACATTCGCGTAAACTTTTTATTCAGAAATTGAGAATTAGAATAATTGAAATAATTCTAAGAATAATTTCCGAATATTAAAAATGCTTTTGGAACTGCCGTATTCTTGCTGATTGTTCGTCGAGAACTTTGAATACACCACGACATCGTGATATCGCCACCACGTGGTGCACAGATAAGACCCACGTGTATCGGTACCCGTATCGCAATTAGCGCGCATTTACCGCCAGCATATGCATATCATGTAAACATGATTTGGTTCTTTGGAGCAGTGTATTGCCATTACTATTGTCTTATGACATTAAGTTAAAATAAAATTATCTATATAGTCATCACATGTTACAATAAAAACGGCTTTTAAATAATATTTTACTTATAGATATTGCACCCTGCATGTAAATTGAGATTCCACTAAAAATTTCAATATAATATACATTATAATAAGACACATCTAATTTTATCGCTCTCTGAGAGAGTGTCTTTTTCAGATTTTTCACTAAAATTCAGAAAAGCGAAAAATTATTCCAAAGTTAGAAACACATTAACTTGACTGATATACTATTTTTACCAATTTATTTTGCAACGCCTACACCTTTGTCACACGGCAACAATGCACCTTGATGCACTTTAAAAATTATTCTCGATAGGATCTCGATAATCACACACACGTGTGAGTCACAGAATATATAAATATAGTAAATCAATAAGCGAGCATATTCAATTCGCTCGCGCACGGCTATAGACGAAGGAAATATCGTGCGGATGGATAAAATGTCTGACCTGCTGAAGATGTCCTTTAGCTCATGCTCGGACACGAACTGGCCCAGGTTCGCCACGAAGAGGGTGGAGCACTGCGCATTGCTGACGGCTATGTTCGGTTGTGACGAGGGTGATCCGACTGGTGACGCCAGTGCTGGCGACGGTAGAAAATGAGGCAGCGACGCGTGTATCGACGTCAACGTCGTAGGATGCGGCAGGGACATAGGCGCCTGGAAAATATAAATACTTCCGTTACTCAGCTCGCTCCGTTCAACCATGAGTAGTCAGTCTGCTCGCACAGATCGACGCATTTGCGTCAATCCGCCCTATCTTTCCTAGCTCTACATTTGTCCCATCGACAAAAAATCTTTTTAAACAAAATATAAAGTCTAAAGGTCGTCGCAATGTGGGAAACATTTTTCCTTAACCGAGGAGAACATTGGTGCACGTATCCTTTGTAAAAGTACAGGTGTTCCAAAGAACTAGAATCTAAGAGAAATTTAAATTGTGTGTATCCTGTGTAGTTTAAATTTAAATATGTATCTAGTTTTTTTTTTTTTGCTTGAATATATTTGCATTAATGGGCCAACATTACGCAACAAATCTTTTTTATAATAATGGCCTTAAATTGTACATTACAAATCAGTTTAAAAAATAATTAATTCATATTACTTTTAATTGCAGATTAAAGCATACTTATTGATAATTTTTTCTTCCGTTTTTAAATCTCCTTGTGCTTAGTTGCGAAATCACTCTAGTACTTTTTTTATCGAGACAAATAATGACTGACCTAGCTAGCCAATTACATAGAAATAAATTATGTAATATAAAGAAACGCAGCAGATTTCTCATCTAATAGTATATAACAATTTATTTGTAAAAGAGATATCATCAACATAAAAGGAATGATTCTGAATCATTTACATCGAATATCGTTATTAGCTTATCAAAGCTATGAGAAATCTCACCAACGACATTCTCGGTTTCATCAAGTCATTTGAAAACGCATTTAATCGAGTTTGTTCGTAAAAGATATTCAACTTAATAAGTTCCGACGTTATTGCAACCAAGTTCTCGGTTCGTTATTCCTCGAGTGGATATCTCGAGATTCGCTTCCTTTTTACTTCCGTTAAAGGAAAAGCAAGATGCGTACGGGAAAAAGGAAATAATAGCTCAGCAGTCCGGGCTCGAGAGCTTTCGATTTATCAAACGTTCAATGCTACGGATTTTCTCTCTCTCACGCGGATAAATTCGAGAGAAAAATATTGGCAATTCTCTCAATTTTAGTAATAAGAATATTTTGTGTTTGAGATTTTGTATAAGCTGTATAAAAAGTTGACTTACAAAATTTCAATCATTTCTAAAAATTTCCTCACAAATCTTTTTAAAATTTTTGCTGAACTGATATTCTGTCATAAAATAAGAATTTCATATATCTTTTTTCGTGAAAAATTATTTTGAAATATTCATGTATTGCAAACCAGAATACTTTTACAAATAATTTTATAAAGTTCTTTATCTGTAAAGGCATCAGTATTAAACAGGAAAAAAGAAACATGAACTTAGAGAATTTTAAGTATCAGAAACTTTAAGATTGAACGATACAAGGGAATGATTTATAGATTTTAGAACTTTCTGTATAAAATGATAACCCTCCAGTAACAAAATGTCTCTCGAATGATTCGCGATTATACTTAAATATAAAAATGTTTATATTACAATAACTAAAAATATAAAAAATTCAATAAAGTCCAAAAAAATTAAAAAAACCTAACAATATAATTTTTGCAATGTTATTTACCTATAAAATCCCAAAATTTTTGAATTTATCAATAGCCTTAAAAAGTTCAGATACTTATCTCTGCCAACATTTTAGAATTTTTAATATCCAGAACTAAAGTATATTTATAGAAATATTGTATTCTGATCTTTTACCTTCGTATTTTTGATTATAAACCGTGATCCATTGCAACATATAACAAAATAATATTAACTTGCTTTTACAATATAAAAAGTCACATATGTACGCAATGCGATCGATAAAGTTCAGATCGTATCGCGTTTGTACACATTTGTGATTATACAGTCGCTTTATTCTCGCAGAAATCGGTAGAGATCTGTTTTAGGAGCAAATTGCGGCTCACAATCATTAATGCGTGACAGGTACCCATGTGAACCTGGCAAAAGCTCACGCGATATCAAAAATCAATAAAGTCGTATGATTTGGTGGATTGATATGACTGAATGGCATCGCCAATATTTTAAAAGTGATTGAAGAGATACGCAAACTCTATAACTTTTCCGATTCTTTCAGCTTGAAACTTCTATTGGATATTAATCTTTTCTTTTAGTGTGTGTATATATGTATATGTGTATATATATATATATATATATATATATATATACAGATAAGATATTTTAAAGTGTATCAAAAACTATATTAAGCTAGAAAGATCCCTTTTTCAACCATACATATGTTATAAAATTTAAACGGAAGATGAAATCCAAGACTAACGAAGACTCTGATATGGAAAATATATGTACCAAAATTTCTATATATTTTCTCATATCTCTTCATTTAACTTCATTTAACTCCACATACCTTTAGATTAGATGTTGCTAATTAACTAACATGTGGCTTATCGGTGTTACTTATGCACCTTACCCTTCATCTATCTTCATTAATAATTACGAAGTAACCCCGAATTGTAGATATCATCAACGTAATGTTCACAAGTTTTAAATACTCTTCCCAGCTCGTAAAATTAAAACGACGGAAAGTACGACACGACTAGAAAAAAAGTAAGCTATGGATTTATTAACGTCGGTCTACGGCGGCCATAATTAATCCATGTCGCGACAAACTACGGAGACATCGCAATAGCTTCGAAACTCCGCGATTCGAAGCTTGCGTGACATATACCCACACGAATACACGTTTCTGTATAATACGTGAGGACACGCAGTGCGACGACAAGTTGCACTATCGATTTTGTGATGATATAAAACGTAATGTTTGAATATGCTGGCTGATGTTATACACGTACTCCAAACAGATGTAATTTACAATAATCCGCATAATATTATTTATTATGGTTATCCTGTTAATGTTTTTATGTTTTTATGTTAATAGTTTTATGTAATATTTATACAAAGTTAGTTGTCATCACCGCATCAAATTTTAACGACGAATTTTTTGATCCAATTCCATCCAATACCAACCTTAAAATATAAACTATTAATATAAAACATTAATATTTTAATAATAACATTTGTTTATAGCAAATAACATTTTGAAAATAAAATTTTAGATGTTCAAGGAAACCTTATAATCTTTCAGTCTATTTCAACAGATTTATAATTTAAAAATTGATTATAAGTATTAACAATGAAAAAATTGATTTTAAATTCATCGAAAATTCAACTAATTATTCATGATGCGATAATGATAAAGTACTCTTTATATTCGCATAAAAAGCTTTGCAACAATAATATCAATATTTATTAAATATTTTTTCCGAAAATCTACAGATCTGAAGATTCATAAACTAATTCTAAAGATTTCACGCGAGATCTAAAAATGCAGAAATCCGAAGATTTAAAGCATCCAAAAAAAGGTATCCGAAAAACTAAAGCGCTAAAGAATTTAACACCCAAGAATCTAGAGAATCCAGGAGTCGAGAACCCAAGGCAGCCATGATCGAAAGCATGTTCGGCCCTTGAGCCCTCACGAATCTCCTTGTTACCATGTAAGAGTAATCGAGTATAACGATCATGTATCACTAACGTGCATCGGGGCGCTCGTCGGCGGCTCCAGAGCTTTGTCTGCAGATAGTCAAAGATAGGAACGTACGGGGACCTGAGGATGTAACGCCGGATGCACCAGCGTCGCATGTTGCAGCGTGCCCGGTAATTCGCCGGCTGTAGAGTACGCCAATGGATGATGCCACAATTCAGGACCACCGGGGAAGAACGGACTCCCTAGGTCTGCAATAGAGCATAGGATTAGATAGAGTCGCTCCCTTGAGTAATTAAATGCGCGGTTGTGAACCGCGTTTTACGCGCGTTCTTGCTCGCCAGGATGTCTACTGATACTAGAAATGCTAGAGACAAATTTTTATCTTGATATCGAATGCATCATAAAAATATTTGAATTTAACATACTGGCATTTCCCAATATAAAAGTAATATTAGCAAAAAAAGAGATTGATTAAAAATGATTACATTACATATATATCTTTTAATGAAATTGATAAAATTACTTGAAATTAAAAAATTTAAGTATAAAAGTGAAAAATAGGGCTCAGAAATTTATTAGAGATAAAAATATATCGGCATGTTAAAAATTTTGCTTATTAACACACAGTAGATATCTTGTTTATTATAACTATTTATATCAATCATTTAATACTTTGGGCAGCTTCTATGTAAAATTATAACTAAACATTATTAAATTTTTTTTTATAAAGAATTTTTTTAAGTTTATCTATTTCACCATTTCATCACACGTTACCTTTCACATAAAAGCTGCCTATTGATCTTTGCTATAACAAAACTAATGATATTTATTATTAACAGGTCACAGAACCGTGTTACTCGCAGTCAAAACAAGTTATTTAAATATCGCATAAAAATGTATCAGGTTCGAGGTGAAACGCATTTTCCAACGCGGCCAGAAAGGTCGCACCAATTTGCCGCGCAAATTATTTCAGCATTGTAATCATCGTGGTATTTTCAACGCACTCTTTATAATGAAGAATACGCAAAATTATGTCATTCTATTCGCGATCGAGATATGTATGTGACGTAAAAACATGAAACATTAATTCAGGTTACAAATGTTTGCTCATGGTCGAAGGAAAGTGGAGGCAATTTGATCGACATTTTGTGAGACTAGTGATTACAATCGATCCAATTTACGATATATATTCTTTTTGTTTTTACTAAAAGTTACGAAGATGTACGAAGATGGAAACGATAATTATGGTACTTGAGGATTTTCGTAAGTTGGATGATGAGATTAAAAAAGATTAATGAAAGCTCAGACGTATTA
The DNA here is from genome assembly GCF_016802725.1 of Solenopsis invicta. Taxonomy (NCBI): domain Eukaryota; kingdom Metazoa; phylum Arthropoda; class Insecta; order Hymenoptera; family Formicidae; genus Solenopsis; species Solenopsis invicta. Next base: position 7,449,610 of record NC_052674.1, on the reverse strand, counting down.
AGGATTATCTTGATTTATGTGTGACTATAAGTTGCAATGAAATAATAATTATTATATAAAAGTCATATATAAATTAGATGTACATCGATATATATTATATATTAAGTTATTAAGTATCACAATTTTATATGATGAATTAATATTAATACAATTTTTATTAAAATCAATAAATTTAAGTAGCAGATTTATGTAAATTGCAAAAAAATTTCAGATCTTTATTTTGCTATATAAAATCTATATTTTTTCTTGTAACTTAATAAATTTATTCATGTTTCAATTTTATTTATATATTTACTTTTCATTTATCAACAAATAATAAACTTATTTTTATAAATAACTAGTAAAAATTCATTTATCAGTTAAGTAAAATTTAAAAGCTTCGTGTCGCGAATATTGCCACTCCAGGGAGCACCACGACGCATATTATTCGCGGTGTAATGGCAGAGTATAGTGCGCCATCGAGCGTAATCGCCGACGGCACGACATGAAAAAAATGGTCTTCTTGGAAGCCGGTAAATCGCTGGAGAGGGAGTTATGATTAGGCGTTACGAACCAGTGACAATGGTAAACCGAGCATCTTCCCAAGCGATTCATCGACCGAACCTTCGTTTGCGACTTCGTTTGCGACACTGATCTTGTTACGTAATTCATAATATTTACATTGTTTTCCTCAAAACGTTCCAGTTTCTAGTTATTTAAATCTAATTTCCAAACACCTTTCACTATCAACTTAACAGCACAATCTAACTGCACGGTTTTTCTATCATATGAAGAGGTTCACATGATGAAAATGCTAGCAATCTTTGTAGAATACTTTTTGTCCGTACTTTTTTTTTGTTAATACTCGCGTTCTCGATTGCTATTGCAAATATGAAATCGCAAGAAACTTCATCAACGCAAGTCAACGCAAAGTTTGCTTCTGCGTGAAACCACGCCTTTCCGGTCACGAATGCGCAATTACTTCGCTCTACTATTTTTTTTTATCCTTTTTTTACTGTATGAATTGCTAGAGCCACAGTGGTAAATGTATAACAAAAAGCTCTTTCATACAGCCATGTGCCGCGATTGAACATCGCAAAACTCGCGTCACTTGCTCGCGTATGTCAGCACGATCAATTAGGCGGCGGCATTGCATGTGTATTCGATCTATTTCTTTCGATGACAAGTAAGCTGCAATCATGCATAGATCTTAACGCAAGATAAAAATATCTTTGACATAAATACATTTGCATACTGAAAGTTGCAATAATGTATCTCAATGTTCTCTGTAATAAATAAAAGTCGATACACAATTCGAATGCTCTCTATTCATATAATTACAATTTAATTCCATTATTGATTTCAATCGAAATTACTTTCAACATTTTTTAATATTTCCTTATTATCAATTGTAATTACGTTTATTTCAATTGTAATTACCAAATAAAAGTTAAATTATAAATTATAATTTTTGATATTATCAGTATTATATGATACAGTGAATTCTGATTAAATTAGTCATCGATTAATCAACGATGGTTTATTCTTAAAAATGTTGAAGTACAAAAATAAAAAATAAATAATTGGCACTTTAATTGTAGAAAATGGCATAATTGGGTCATAAAATATTTCTGATTACCCCTCCCAATTAACTAAAATCCTTTCCTCCTTTTCTTCTGTTATCTTTGTTATAAATTAATTTCCAAATTATGTTAAAAGATGTTACTATTCTATATGCATGGAAGCTAATTATATCCACAACGGAAATCGCATTGTTTCCATTTGCAAACCAAAATTTTTATGCGTTTAACAAGAAAATTACAGCAATTTAATTCTTCGAAAGTTGAGCTATTGTAAATCCCACGAAATCTCCTGAGATTCATATCCCCCCTTCCCTCGAGCAAAGAACTTTGTTTCCATTAAAATGTGAACGTTCGCCAACAGAAGCCACTGCATAAGCCCTTACGTGTATACGTCTGCCACTCGGTATGTTTTAGTCCCTGCCAGGACTGTGCACTTTATTGATTCTAGGCTGACCTCCGATTCGCATGGCGAAGCACATACAGGCTCGAGTAAACGCGTACCGTCTAGGTAGAGAGAAAGCTTTCACTGTTACCGACGATCAAACTTTTTTTATTTTCTTTCGATTTATTTTGCAAACGACGAGTGAATCCAATAAATTGGAAAACAACACGTTGCCTTCCAATTTATTCAACTATAAAAATATGAATTTATTACGCAATTAAACATATTTATGAACAATGATATTCCATTCTCTGCATTGATCCCTAAATTGAGCTTCATAAAGTTGAAAATAAAATAATTACAAGATAACAAAAAAATAAAATGATTGATCAAAAGACTTGGTTAGACTTTTGCACACATATTAAACCGCATATTTAACATATTTTTAATTAATTCATAATCAACTGTTTTTAGTTTCAGTCATGCGCTCTTTCATTTTTTTGAGTAATAATGCAATTTGAACAAGAGTACAACAAGCGTAGCGTATATAGCATCGTGATACAGTATCATGATAGATTTATAGATGACATATGTTCTCCTACTGCCTTCCTTCTCTCTGCGAAATAATTCTCGTGCACTCGTTAATGAAAGTTACGGTGAAACATTTCATTTAACACCTCTCACGCGTTCATAAAGTGTCCTCGGATCATTGCTCAGTAAATATTCATTTGCACAATACGCTTTTTCTTCGCGACGCTTATAACCGAGATTAATCCGAATCTTAGAAATATACTTTACAAGACTCACTATTGTTTTCAAACTGCGCATTGTATTTGTTAAATATTTACTTTTAGCGTGTATTTTCCAGTGTTCAAAATTCATGTGAAGTATATTACCGTGTATATTTCTATTCAATTAATAATTGCAATAATGAATTGGAGATTTTTTTGCCTTATTCGTCATGTTCGTAAACTTTGTCGTTAATAATTGACAGCGTTAATAGTCATTTACTGATATAAATTAAAATTTCCATATCAGCAATAAAAGAAAAATTAGAGACGTAAAATATTAAATATCTACTATAATTTATCAATATGTTGCTCACACTCCATTAGCACGTTTACAATTATGTGTTTTATATTGAAAATACGTATTACGTACATCTCCCTCAATTTATTGCTCAGTGACATCTGCTGTTGGTACGCTATTTTCGTGTGATCTCTGTTTTTCTCTATATTTCATTGCATTATTTAAATTAATATATCAAGATTAATATGTTTATACAATAAGAAATTAACAAGCCCAACGTATGATAAAATGAAAGCGCAAATAAGATTTTACGTCGGTTTACAAATAAGTTATTTCAATATTTGTTATTAACTTCATACGCTAACAACAACATAAGTACAAACCAGTATATTTCGAAAAATAAATAACTTCAGTGAATTATTCGATATGAATCAACTGGACTCATTTTGCTAGGTAGCACGAGAGAAAGAGATTCTTAGAAATGTATATCCATTAAAAAAGAACGTATATAATAAATATATAATTATGAGAATTCTTCCGGCACGAGTAAATGTAATTGTTAAATTGTTTATTGTCGTCGACCACGCGAAACGTAAAACTTACAGAAGTCAGCAATTATTTTCGAGCACGTGCCACATTCATACGCGAATAAAAAATGAGATATATATATATGCAATAAAAAAAAAAAAAATTTCTTACGAGAAAGCAGACCTTTCTGAAAGGAACGTGCAGTTTTTATATCGATTCTAGACCGTCATTTGTGACACACGCAACCCTCGCAACTACGCGAACGCACGTGGCCTTTCGCACGAACCTATACCTACAACACCTTGGCGTCGCGTCTCGAACTCCACGTAACGCACATATGCGGATCTATGTTAGGGCTAACGTTATTGCGGTGCGGCTCTACACCGACATCGCGCGGGGGCTCCGGCAGCGTGCGAAAAGCCAACCGAGCATACCATTTTCTAGCGGGAAAATACAGGCTGCATTCCTCCGCGCGTAGATAATGCATAATACGTCTGAGCACGCACGGTCAAACGTGGAAAACTCGGTTAAATGGACCATGAATTTCGGAGCGTACAATCAACGTGCGCATCTTCTCGCCGCGCGATTCTTTGAGTCTTAACGACAATTTATTGCGTTAATTTCGTTGCTGTTGTATTTCACCTCTGTATGATTTTAATCTCTGGAAAGAATAGTAAATTTACAAATGATATTAAAATCTTACAATTGCGAAAAATAATAATAATTTATCTGAGAGAGATAAAAAGTAGATAAGATAAGAAAAAGAAACACGATCGACCTGCATCTAATAATCGTCATTAAAAGATGTATCTGTATATTTGGGATACTTTGTAATTCGTCCATTAAATTACAGCCTACATAGAAAAGGTACGTTCGTGCGGCTAGTATATTCAACAAAACAACCACCGCTAGTCGTGTAGATTCAATTTAACCTGATTATTTCTTACGACTATTCTCCTCTATAATTCACAGCAAACAGTTTAGGTGGCGATCATAAATTTTATTGAGCTCGCGCGCGCAACTTTTGATATACAAGAAGCCAGTGTCTCTCAATCAAAAATTTGTCTTAACATCAGCGATGTATTCCTCATAAATATTTCCTAAAATATGAAGTTTCTTATACTCATTTCGCATTAAATTTGAATAATAGGTTCTTCAATCTCTTTAAAATGGACTTTTCCTCAATAAAAATATCAGAGTGATTTAACGTTTATTACCATAAACTTCAACATTGCATATCCTTGTTTGAAAGATTTAAATTACAATTTTATTATAAAACTTATTTATAATTAATGAAAAATGATATACTTGTCATTTATTACATTTTTTAATTTATATAAATAATTTTTCTCTTTAAAATTAAAAAAGACTATACAATGCGTATATATATAATAAATGTATACGCAAAATTCCTATAAGTGAAATATTTACAATGTCAATCGCTACAAAACCATCTTTGATTAATTAAATGATGCTCATGCAAATAGAGTTGAGAATCACCGTAAAAAGCTAGCATACCGACGGAATTTTCTTTCTTGCCGCTTTTGCATGATCAAAGTGCAGAAACTTCCCGTATGAATCACATTTTATCATCGATACGAACATACAGCGCAAAGTGAATGGTAGCTGAAGCCGTTACGAAATCTGTGCCAAGTTACTGTTGTACCGTTGAACTAAACATATTTCTATATGTTTCTATAATCTCAGAAATAAAACAGCTATGAAAATAGCAATTTAAAACGCTTTCGTTACAATATTTTCTCTCTTTCACAAAAAGAAAAATCCAAGAATTTTTTTATATTTATAATTACTTGTTACTTGTTTTCAAAAGCGAGAGCCTTTCTTCACGTTGAAGATTACTTCACCGGTATGTCACTATGTAAATTTACCTCAAGATATCGTTTACATTTAAATTCGATTTGGAGGCAACGAATTACTTCGGATAAACTCAAAGCCGAGGTCTTGTGCTTCTCGAAACATAGAAGAGGGAAGTTCGACGAATATAATTTCGAGAGTTTAGAAAGTGTTGGCAACGACGAATTCTAAAATCTATCAGCCCAGAAAGCATCTGTACATAACTTTTATCTTTCTTAGAAATGTGCATGCAATGTCTTTACACAGTAAAGATCAATACTTTCTCATTTTTAATGTACATTAAATGTCTTCGCAATTATATTTCTCATTAAATCTTTATTAAAGAAAAATCCAATCTGTATTCGTCGAAGAAACTTTTATTACTTATTCATCACTCTATAATGATAAAATCTATATAATTCTAAACGTAACGTATCGGATAATTAAAGTAATTTAAACTAATTACTTCAAAAATTGACATTTTCTAATCTGTCATTAAATTAAAATTATCTATTAAAGATTATTCATTCATAAGTGATTTTATGAGAAAACAAATTGAATATGTGCTCGACTAAAATTGATTAAATGTGACAAGCTTTCATTAATTATTTCTATAATTTCATTTTTTCAATTTTTATTCAGTGTCTATGAAGGTAATCCCGTCGAAGCTACGTTTGGCAGTCGATTATGTCTTATTGACGTGACTTGGCGTGTGGTGCGGAGAAATTGGGTCATCGTACGAAATTGCTACCACCTAAAACGAAATTATTCCGCAAAATTTCCCCGCGTTGGATACGGTCTATTTGCGCGATATTAAGTCGCGAATGCCATTAACGATTGGTTCCAGTCGAGGAGGATGGTACTACTAATGTTTAGATAATTAAATAATCAATTCGCCATTTCGAGTATACCACAAAACGTTTGCCAAAATCTCCATTAGAAAATTACTCGGATTATATGGCATTATTATCCAAATTATCTTACAATATATAATTTTTTTCTGTAGTCTTTTATTAACTCTCCAAAGATTTCACAATTAATGTGAAAATAACATCTTTAAAAAAAATTAAGCAAAACTAGAAATTTTTTCGCCAATGCAACATGATTGATAAATTAGTGACACAATTAAAACTTGAAATACTTTTTTAAGTATATCTGTCATTTTATACTTAAAACAATCTACTAATATGCTGAAATCCCTCAACCTTATTATATCACGAAGACCATTATAACTGTAGCTCGAGTTCATTCGTCACTGGCACAGGTAATAAATCACCGCTTGGCGGATGATGCGTTCGGATATTATGGAAATAAAGACGATCTTATATTCTATACAAAAATCAGACAGCGCCCGAGACAGCAAAATTTATCATAGTCGCTGTTTCTTCGGAAACTGATGCGTTTTACGTCCGTCCGGCAAGTCTGTTTCCGCAATGTGACACAAATACATATTTATTGCGTGCGCAAAACGCGCACGTAGCCCGTAAACGTGCAGACCTTCGAGATTTATTCAACTTTATTCTGCTCCTCTCGTTCCATTACCCGTGATCGATCCGCGAAATATATATGTCCATACATATGTATACTCTCTTGCTTGACCATTCATGGCCACGCTTTCTCTGTTCATTTTTTTGTATATCCCGAGTAAATATACAATTGACAATGCGAAATAATCATGTTGTGATATGTTTATAACTTGTCTCACAATTTTCAATCCTTCGACCATTGATTTTGAGCTTATAATATAATAATTTAAATGTGAACAATTATTATGTTTACCGAATAAGTTTTATCTGATATAATATTATTTGCGATATTTTTTTTACATACAAAATATCTCAAAAATACAAAGAGTATAAGAGATTTATATAATTCTAATTCATATTTATCGGATAATATATTATAAGTTTTCTTATCATTCTCCACTCACATCTACACCGCGCAACGTAGACGGATGACTAACAATTCTTACAAATATTCTTACTGTTATAGCTCTTAATGTATTGATAACGGAAACACGAGAATGTATGATTAAAATTTATACCCAAGGAATACCTCAAAAGAATGCATGCCCATATTAAACATAACCATCCAACAACGATAAAAGTACGTAGGTACAAATATATTTTTTAAATATTAAAACCTCATTATTATCAGAACATTAATTTTATATGAATTAACAAAGGCATGTAATATCTAGAAAAATTGTTCATTCCATTTTAACTAAATTAAATAATTTATAAAAATAAATCAATTTTATTTTAACCAAGAATAAAATTTTTAACAAAAAAAATATATTTTATAAAATGTATTAAATATATAGTAAATAAAAAAAACAATAAAACATAAAATAATTTTTAGAATGTATATGTATGAAACTTTTTGAACTACAGAACTTTTCTACAGAAACTGTATATGTATTAAACTTTTCTAAAATATCGAATTTTTAATAGTCGTTTAATAATTTAAAAACTTAAATAAAGTACAAATAAAAATAGATAGGTGGATAAATAAACAAATTTGAGTTAGACCAACACATCACGAGAACAAAGAACAGTCTAATGTTGATTGAGAAAATAACAGCGCGTTGACTTTAAACGGATTCGCAGTACTATAGTCGCCGCGGAAATCGGAGATTATCTATACTCGACACAGATGTTATTATTATCGTCGATCTTGCGCCGTAATAAGCACGATAATTTGCGCAACGTAAGCGCCATTGTAACCACATACCGTGTGTATGTTACCTGTATATATACTCGATGTACACACCTTGCGTTGCAAAGCGATATTAATCGCGAAGGTTTACCGCGAAAAACCCCTTCGTACTTCGATCGATTGTCGTACGATTCTCGATGACGAGATTTCAGATCCCGTCGCGGGGGCTGGTGGAGGGGCGGGGGAGGGTACGTATGTAAAAAAATCCTTTTGAAAAAAAATAGCCGAGTGACAACAGGAAGTGGGACACTTTGTAGTCGGTGCAGTGGGTGAGAAATAGTAAGTGAGACGTATCCAGCAAGTGAACGAGTGGCGGTGCATACTTACGTCCCGTTAAAGGGTGCATCAGAGCGGGGTGCGAGGTGGCTGCTGCAGCGGCTGGTTGCTTGGGTTTGCTAACCTTTGTGTTACTTTTTGCAAATTCCAAACGTATGGTTTGTGGCATATCAGGATCGAATCTAACCCCCTGCTGCAAATAGATTCCCTAAATTAGTAAATCGGGAGCACACGTGGATGGGTGGTGGTAAGTGTAGTAAGGCAAAAATGAGAGAAAGAAAAAAATGAGAGAAGAGAGCGATAGTGGAGGAGAGCCCTTCTTTCGTCACTAGCTCATGTCGGATTAATCTTCCTCAAAAATAAAATTGCGTTTTTAGTAGATTCTACGTGTTTTTCTAGCTGTACTGTGTTTCTTTTCATAACAATTTCTTAAAAGTGATCTTTTCGTTGAAAGGCAAAGAGTTGTAAATTAACTTTTAACGATACAAAGGAGTTTCACATGTATATCTAACTTTAAACAAAAATTAACATATTTACGACGCATGGTAAAAATATTTGCCATTTTTTATTCGCCATTAAAAATTTATATAACAATTTATATAAAATTTATATGCAAAAAAAATTTTATACAAATGTAATATTTTTTATGCAAATTTCTACGCGGTTCTATTCTTATTAAATACTATAATAATATCCGCAGAAATATTGACAGATAATGCTATCCAACGTCGATCACATTTTCTGCAGTAATTTATTTTCCTTTAATATATTTCACTGGCATCGCTCATTTTGCATCGTAAATTTAACATGAAAGTGAGCCAGATTGATGTTTACGAAAATACGAACGTTAATCCATAAATATTTCATAAATCGTTGTCATCTAGATATGCAGTCAGAATAATTCGCTTCTGTTTATTTATGAAACTAACAATACTATATTGTCAAACTATACGAACAGAACAATACAACCAAGAGCATTTAAAGCTTACTACGTTCTCAATATGATTATAATAAAACAGAATAAAACTTCAATTATTTATTAAAAATCTTTGCATATAAATGAAAATGTATTGGTATCTTCTAAAAATATAACGTATATTTATCTGAGTATTCAACGTAATTCATTTACACAGACTGTATCTCAAATTATAGAAATTATTGATTTTATTATAAATGTCTTCATTCTGTCAATTATATCTTCGATCATAAATTATAAGAAACCTTGATAGAAACATTTTTTTTTTTTAATCTAAGAAATGCGCGATGGATTTTTCTATATAAAATTACTTTGCTGATTTATAAAGAGTAAAAGAATATCGGACGGATTCGAAAGCCGAATGCAGCGTTCAAACTCAGTACACGGCGGACATTTTGCGCGTGCGAAATCAAACCGAAAGGGCCGATCGAATCACAGGTGGCTAGCGACGAAAGTGATGTAGGTATAATAATAACATAGGATTACGCCAGGTAGAAGGGAAATTAGCACAAGGACGTGTAGACATGTATTCATGTATGTATGTGTCTGTTTCTCTCCTTGTACGTGTATTCAGAAGGTGGGCTCGTTAGTCCGTTCTAGGGTGTTTCCAGCGAACGTGTCCATCCGACAAAAGGATGTTTCTCTACGCGGTACGTACATACGTACGTAGTAGTATACCGTTGCTGTACTTGGGTTATATAACATTGCAGATTGCGTGAGGTCAGTTGCAACGGTATGGTAGAGCTATACGGGGTGACCAACTTAGCCAGAAAACTTGATCTGATTGCCGTCGTGCAACGAAAGCTGTAAAGCTATTCCGTGCCTGAATTGTATATAGATATATGCCAAAGTATATCGCGTGACGAGATACGAACATTTTTTTTAAATCAACGTTGATCACCCCGCAGATATATGTATTTACAGATACATATATACGCGTTACATATAAATACATTCATATAAACTTTAAATGATCAATACATGTATTCACAGATGTCGTGTGCAAAAATATTAAGATTGTTTCTCAGTTTCATACAGTTAAATTCAATGTCGTCTGTAAAAGTTTCAAAAATTTTTAATTTGTTTAATTCTAGGAAAATACAAGATCCGTAAAGATTTGAAAATTGAAATTCCAATTCAAAATTTAAGATATAACAAATATATTATAGTATACTACACTAAGAAAAAAAAATTTATTTTCTTTAGCAAAAGTCGTTTAACTGAGCATTTTTTAACCAAATACTTGATTTTTTTATAACAATAAATTTAATTACTTCTGCAAAATACATGTAAATAAAAACATATTGATCACATTATCTAGTTTTGTTCGGTACACTTTAATAAAATTATTTGTTGTTAAACAAAACATTCATCTTAGTGTTTAAATTTAAATTATCCCCTTTTCTTCGAGAAAATAATTTTTCAATAAAAAGATTGAATATCTACTTCTTTTTTATCATACTCTACTACAATTTGCAGATAATTACTTTCTCAGAGTCGGCGAATTTTTGAAATGTATTTAAATATATGTATATGCAACGAGATGATACTTGTCGGAAGGCAAACAACACCATATATAGATATATCAATAATGCCACACGGTGCAGCGTTATTACAATACGCCTTGGTACGTATACAGGTAGACAAAAGGTAGTACTACGTTTGGTCCCAATGAGAGAAAGAAAGATAGAGAGAAAAAGCTACGGTAGAAAGAAATGAGTAGTCAGATAGAGAGGTCTCGTGGATGTAATAACTAATGGAGGTAAGAGCTAGAGGTAGCATTAACCCGTGCCAGCTGGAGAATCTAAGGCAGGGTGGAGAGTCGTAAAGAAAAAAAAAAAAAGTACTGCCGGGCATATTTGTACGAGTGAGTGTCACTGTGTATGTATACTATATCAACCGCGCGTCAACCCTGAAACCCTTGCGAGAGTCTACCACCTTCGCCCCGACTTTTCCTTGCCTCGCGACGCCTGCGAGAAAAGGGCTATTACCTGCAGATCCTGCTTCGCCGCCTCTGCGCCTGCCCTCGTGTGAAAAGTCACGAATCCCACCGGCTGAAATGAGAAAAAAAAATACAACAAGAAGCATTTCTTTCGTCGCATCCACGATTAGCATCTTTCTCTTTCCCCTGGCGGGCGTTCATTACGCGAGCGCCTCATCACCGTCATTAGTTTGCCGACGAATGAGCTTAGAATCGCCAACGCGCTTCTGCTATTCGTATCATCGTTCTCATTTGGGAACGCTTGTCGCATCGTTCATAATAAGTGCCAGAGTGAGATAAACAGCTATGCGAAGTAATTCGTGATCATCACATAAAATATTAAAGACAGATTTCGTCTTCTCTTGTATTACTTCTCTGTATTATAATAATATTTTATGTAATTAATAATATGAAACTTTTCCAAAAACAATAGCTATATTAGAAATCATTTGATCTATTATTTAAAAAAATTAGAATCAAATATGTAATTCTTATTTAAATAAAATTTTGCAGTCTTTCTGTATTGCTGTTATCATATTTATTTTAAAAATAGGAATGTAAAAATTATAATATTGTTCGATAATCTGCCCCTTTCTTGCAAAATATAAACTATCGGTGACAGTACACAAATCATTTATATTGTTGAAAAATAATTATTTTACTCGTTTACGGCAATTTTATTTGTAATCTTACATCATAACAATATTTCATAAATACAAAAAAAGTATTCTATTATTGATATAACACTTATTACAGGAAATATTTTGCTGGCCAAAATTATTTGTCGGAATCATTGTCGCGCTCCCTCTCCCTCTCGTGCTTGCATCGCGCGTTGCATTTCTCAATATACACTCGTCATTTTATCTGCGCGCGCGCACCCGCTAATTTATTCGGTAGACGCCATCGATTCCATCGGTTTATACGAAATTAACGGAGCAACGAGGACGATGCGGCGTCGCGATGCGAAAACGCGCCGATCAATCCGCGCTAACGATCGCCCGTCAAGGCGAACCTACTGCGCTTCATAATGCATCGCGTGATTGCACCAGCTGCAATCGAAGGTGTTGATGCTATTGATGCGAAAGATAGAAATACCCAATCGTTAAACGCGAGAATTCGTTACTCGCGCTGCCGTTTACTTGTGCACCAGACCCCCTCGAATATTCATACATCCGAAAGAATAAAATTGGATCCCACTCAATCGAGTGCGTGCAATCTCGAAGCACAGAGACGCTTTGAGAGAGAAAAAGTTAGAATGCAAATAATATGTAGCAGTCCGTGAATTTGTAAAAAAAATTCCTCAACAATCTTATCTCTAAGCTCAATATCCTACAAACAATCAATAATTCTTAATAATGTTTTTAATATTATAATATTTATGCTAAACACTAAGTTTTTACCGACATTTTTTATCAACATTTCGATATTTCTGCAATATTGTAAAGAATTTGTCAAACAACATGGTTCATTAATTATTAATTAAATATTTGTAAAAGTTCCATAAAATAGTTTCATAAAAAATTCAGGTCCAGCCATAAATTCGCAGCCATGGATCTTCAGTTAATCGCGATTAAAAATAAAAACTGAAAAAAGCGGACGTGCCGCACTTTCGCCCATGTAACCAGGCATTCAATTCTCACAACTGAACGCGGCACGTGCACTACCGACTTGCGCCCATTTTTATTCCGTGGGGCACCAATCCATTTCGATCTCGATTCGAATATCAGGTACAGTCACGCTGGGCCCGCGTATTTCCTAGCGTGCATCGCGCGAATTCGCGGAATAATTCTTATCGAGACACGGAACACCCAAACGTAATATCGTCGTTTTGCCTTCGAGCGGTTTTTTATCGATACGTGCATCGTGATGCGATGTAGGTTAATGGTCATGCGTGCAGCGGCCACAGAGACGATCGATTTCCTTCTTTCTCTTGTGTTTTTCTCCATCCTTTTTATTTTTTTGTTGCTGTTGTCGCACACCGCGCTCTTGATGTAAACGCGAACCGGCACGGCGGCGGGCGACGCGACGTTCACGTATCGGCTTTTCTTCCGGGCATCGGTGTTCTTTGTGCCATGCCGCCGCGCGCGGCGACAACCCGCGCCCATATGCACCATGGCCATGTAAATGCGCATGCAATTATGCATGTAACCCCCCAGATACAGGCAAGTAAAGGCGCCACTTCGCACAGGGTGCAACGCGGTCATGTATAATCGAAGGGCCTGGAAATTATGATAATGCTTACGTCGAGGATTTTTTTTAAACGACTCTCGTTATTCAGAAGATTGCCGAGTTTGAATGCCCCGAAATTTAATAAAGGCGCTTATGCTCATCTTCATATCGAAAAAATATTTTTTCTTGTACAAAGAAAAAGAAATAAATATATATATAGGTTCAAATGTAACGAAGTTAAAACGAAATATGGCGGAATAATTGAAATACTCTTGTTTAACTCGTATGAGAAAATTTTCAATGATTTTCAATGATACAAATAAAAGTTACATTATAAAATCATTGCAGAAAGTCGTTAAGAAATAATATTTAATAATTTTATCTCTCGAAAGTTATTGTACTATCGCATTTATCTGATTAATAGATAACGAGGTAATATGCAATAACGAGAGAGATAAAACGTTTATTCGAAAACGAATTAACGTTGCAATATTATTTACTTGGTTATTAGAAATCAAATGAAGTCCAATCTCTGAGAGTAATTAACTATGTTTTATAACTGAAATTTTTTCAAGTTAATCAATAGCAGGTGCAAGGAAAGTTTTTATCGAGGAAATGTAACTCGCTATTATTATACGATCGATTTAATCTTGCTAACCTGAAATCGAATCGAGTTTAATCCGTGAAAGAAACCGAAAGAACTGCAATCTCAATTGGATCAAGAGGAGATAAATTCTCGCTTGTAGGAGATTTCCAACGGCATCTCCAACACGGAGATAAATCATCATCACCGGGCTACAAAGGGTCTTTGTACGGACTCCGCGATGGCACATCGTACTAGATAACGGAAGAATGCGAGACAACAAAAGCTTCTAACAACATTTGAAAATCTTTTCAGTGCGTCGCCATTTTTTGAAAAACCGCTCTACGGCCGCTGCTTTTCGTTCCCGGTGCAACGATGACCGAAGGAAACAAATGGCAGAAAGGTTGGCCCGACCCGCTATCGATTCGCACAGTCAGTCGTACCCAACCGTGCCAGTGGCCAAGGAGGTTTAAGCACCGTTCACACGGAAACCGTGCCTCTTCGGTTGTGCCTCTCTCGCCCGTTTTATTCGCATTCTGCTCGTATTATATCCAATTACATCACCGCGGCCATTGCGAGCCGCCGCGTCGCGCCGCTTGAGTTCCGCGCTGGTTACAACGAGGTCAAGCCCCATACAGAAACGAAAACATGTTATTAACTCTATTCTGCATGTTATATATATTTACGAATTATCCTGATAATCAATATCAAATCTATACAAAATTTATCAAGACGGACAAAGGATTTGCTGTTTAGACATATTGCAAATGTCGCGAGACAAAGCTAAAATTCATTAATGGTAAAGAAATAATGAGATTTTAATATTTTGAAGTTTCTATAAATTTAAGAACTCATATTAAGACTTGAAGCTTAGATTTGACAAGTTCGAAAATTCACACAACAGAAAATTGATTGATATATTTGAAAATATATAGAACCCAAAGAATTGAGATGCATTCAAAGATAAAATCAAATTGATAGATTTCATAAATTCACAGATAAGTAAATTCGAAGTTTTATACTGATCGAAAGATCTATAATCTTCAAGATTGATAGCTTCAAGAGCTGAATCTCAAGAAAACTCACAAATTTCAAAATCCATCTTATCTAGCAATCCACAAATTCTAAGTATGAGTAAATTCAATCAAAAATAAATTTAAGCTTGTCGTCGCATCCCAAGACTCTATAACTCTCATTATTTCTAACTGCAAAGAATACCGGGTTCAGAGCGAAAAGATATGCTATACCCAGATCTGCCATAATTTTTTTAAACACTCACTACTCGGCATTCCTCGGGTGAAATGAGATTCTTTAGTGGTCAATACAATCGTTGCAGTTTTATTTTAGAAAGCTGTGACATCTAGCGCGCGCGAGATGTAGGTAAAAGCAGCGGAATTAAAAAAAAATAGATACCAGAGTAAAAAAAATGTTAAAATGCTTTATGGATTACGTACTTTACAGCGTCAGTATGCTCTCGCGTGTGCTGTTCCAGCGTCGCCGCATAAATTAATGTTATCTCGGGGGATTATACTGGGCTGAGTAGCGCGCGATGGCATTGCCGCATGATGAAATTTGATGTATTTCTCTCTGTCGGCTGATTAGATATTTTTAAGGCTTCGTGACTCACGTAATCAACGAGTGCGCTTTGAATAAATAAAAAAAAGGCTTTTAGCATAAGCAACTGCTGTTTTTAATTTTGAAACTGCAATTTTAATCCACGCGAGTTCAAAACTCATGTAATATGAGGTAATAAGATGTCAAATAAAAAATTTCATTATTTTATATACAGTTAATTTATAAAATACACAGAAAATAAACTTACATTTTATTTCTAAAATTCTGTAAATTTTTACTTTCAAAAAGAGATATTTAAATTAGAAGAAATTATATCTTTTATAGCTCGTAATACAAAATTATTTCAATTGTAAAAAATTTTTGCGAAATATGTAATAAGTGACATTCAATATGTAACATTACGTTATACTTGTTAATAAAAATGAGTCGATAAAGAATCGACAAGAATGTATAACGGAGAATGCATGAAATCACGTAAATTCCCCATGGCCCAAAAATTCGATCGAAACTTGCGGTTTGGCTGACCAACTTTTTCCATTCGTTTTTTCCCTTGAGAATAGTCATGTTAGAGAAAAAAAAGTGAGAGAGGGAGTGAGAGAGAGAGAGAGAGAGAGAGAGAGAGAGAGAGAGCGAGAGAGTTTTCGCTATTTTCACTACTCCGCGTAATTGATTCGGAGTTTTCTCGAAATGTACGTTTTCTAGAAATGTGCTCGAGAAAAGCTGGGATCCAATTTTATCTCTTCGTCTTCTCAAGTGCATGAAGAAACGACATATATCGACAGTATCGAACTACGTCGTGCACGAATCTAGGACGAATTTATTTGTGTTATAAGCTCGATGCGGTTTTTCGGAACGAATGTTAAAAAACTCGATGTTGGAAAAACATCGTATAACATCGGACTAATATATCATCAATTAAGCGATGGCAACTTACCGACGCTGTTTTCCCATTTTTACTCGTGACTTTTAACAGCGACCCCTCATACCCCTGGAACAAGAAAAATATTACGTTATTAAAACTTCTATCATATCAAAATACTGTAACCAATATGATTAAATAAACAATTTGACTAGCTTTATATAAATTTGATATCTATAGATTTTACTTCAAAATAAAACAAATATCTCTATATGATTGCTCGTATATTAAGGTGTGTAGGATATACAAGAAGTAAAAAATAGATTTCAATACAAGTCTATTTTTTATATCTAAATGAAATAATAAAACGTAACATAAAAATAATTTCTTTTATATTTCCCGGATAGTTTTCAAAAGAATTGAGCCTATAATTTTTTAAAGCAACTTTTTAAAATAAGAAATAAATATCAAAATGTTCAGTTAAACTTGCAATTAACTTTCAAATAATTAATATAGACATATAGTTTCTATTTGAAAACATTATTTAAATAAAAATATAATACATATACAGTACGATGTACCGTGTGGTTGCGCGACATAGCCAAAATGCATTCGCCGTGGGCCTTTTAGGCGCAGGATTTACGGAGACTATTCAGAATAGCAAAGAGCACCAGGTAAAAAGTGAGACAGGACATTCACATATTTTATTAAATAACTAACACAAATGCTAAGGCATCCGTGAATTTCTCAGCGCCCGTCGCTTGAATTAGCCATCGTTAACGTGCTCTGTTCCGTTACCTGATACAAGCAAAGCCGATTATTAGCCATAGTAAGAGTTTTTAATTTGCTGTGCGCTTAATGTGTAACACTTCGTTATTGCACTATCGAGAATCTTGTTTCGTGCTGCCGCTCAAGATAAAGGAATCCTCGCGGTAAGGTAACGTTTGCTTAATTTTTATAATAGAACCGCAAGTAGGATGAGTGAGATGAGCACTCGGTTACATGCGAACGTTGTAAGTAGCGTTCATTACCAAAGTACCAAACTGTTAATAATTGCGTGATCGCGATGGAAGTGCTAATTAACGAAGCCGCAATTAGAAAGCGCGGTAAGTCTAAGAACGTTTATTTGACGTGCCACGAAACGTTTTTCGAGTTCAAACTTACATACGCGAGTACATCGCAAAAATATTTATACAAAAAATTGAAAATATAACAGTTAACATTAACTGTAATTACAATAATATAATACTTATCTAAAAATAATATATATAATAAAATTAACAATTAATCTAACAGTTAATCAAAATCTAAATATTAATCTAACTAACCAAAATCTATATTCTACACTGTAAAAAAAATAAAATGTCCCAGAAAGTCCACTCTAAATTTTAAGTTAAAATAACTCAAAAGTTAAGTTAAAATAACTCTTATTTTAAGTTATTAAGTTAAAATAAGAGTTATTTTAACGTAACTTTTTAATTATGTTAACTTAAAATTTAGAGTAGACGTTCTGGGACATTCAAAAGTGTCAAATTAGTATTTTATTTTTTACAACGTATAGTTTAATATAAATCTATGAAAATATAAGAATTGTGAATAATTAATTTTATGGATCGTCCTCTCTGATATAACTCTCTATTTGATATAACTCATACACAAACACCAAAGTTATTATTAAAATAAATTAGTAAAATTTCATGTTAAATTTGAATTTCTAAATGTCTCACTTTAGGGGCATAGATCGATGTGCAAAATTTTCCAAGTATCTGTTACAACATTCTTGGCACTCACAAGTTTCTTAATATCGCATCATTAATCAGCCTGTCCTATCCATGAAATATTACTACTTCATTTTTTATATTAAATAAAATAAAAATTCTAAAGTATAAAATTGATAATTTAATTTTTCACCGACACTATAATAATTACAGAAAAGCGGAATTTGTATTTAACTCAAATTACTGTATTTATTAATCGTTTTGCTGCAGTTTTTCACAACAAAAATATAATTAACGTATACGGTATTTCAATCTACAACTTTCTGTTCATTCAAAAATATGCATCTTAGATCGTCTCAGATATATCAGTATGCGACATTTCCAAGGTATCTGTTTCAACATTCTTGGCGCTCACTTCGGTCTCGCACATTATTAATTAACTTCCCTTAACTATGAAATATCGCGGTCATTAAAAGGCGGATCTCTCGAGGAAGCATAATCGAGTTTTCGCCGTCACTCGCATATGTTGTGCTCGCACGATGCGAAGTGCAAATAGTTCTCGCACTTCTCTGAAAGTTTCGCGTTGGTACGAGACGTCAGCGAGCAACTGAGCTGCCCGGCTCTTCCGGCGCGTTGAAAACTCGTCGTAAATCCACGGGAAAACGGGTCGCGCGGATTATGCGCAACGTATAACGTTACGATATCTCAAAGACGATTAATAACCGGATTCACGCGACAAAATTCTTCGCGTGTGCACCAAGAAATTTGAGGGCAAAAATAACGCACGGTACCACTCAAGGTTTATTGTTTGCACTATGTCGCCAGTTATATTTCGTCGTATCGATGCCAAGAAATCGCATTCACTCTTGATATGAGGAGCCGCAGCGATTTGCGTGTATAAGATGACCGCCGTCAATATACATTACTCCCACACTGCGAGAAAATGCGCGTTTCCGCGTTTGCAGACTCTATCGAGATCCGATTTTCAATTCTCTTCGTCATTTCAATAACATAACGAAGTCGAAAAGTAATTTCAATTTCTTTATTCGACACTGACATACAATAATCTTCCGTTTGTTCGTAAAATAAAAAATCAGTGTTAAATGAAAGAAATGTATGTCCAATTCGTATTATGCGAAAAGAATTGAGAACATATAAGGGTTTATAAATAGACAAGTTATTATTTCTTGTTGCGTCATATACAGAACGCATCGGGTATCGTATCCAAAATTTTATCTAGGTCACATAATAGGAAACGAATAGTGTGTACCAATTATAAACGATTGAGTGAAAGCAATACGATGCACCGACCAAATTCTGGGTTACGCGTAGATTATATTTTTATTTTTCATTCAATTTTAAATAAAGCTCATTTTAATAGGATTAACCAAGATTAATTTTTTAATTTAAGAACGTATTAAAGGTAATTGAAAATTATAATAAAAACATATTTATAACAAAGAATTATAACAAAAAAATATTTTTATTTTTCATTCAGTTTTAAATAAAATTCATTTTAATAGGATTAACCAAGATTAATTTTTTAATTTAAGACCGTATTAAAGAGAATTAAAAATTATAACAAAAACGTTTATTTTTAAACGTTTTTTCTCTGAGAAAAATTTCAAAAAATCAGAGAATAAACAAAAATCCATTCAAACCGCAACAATGATAAATGGAATTAATTTGCATAATCGTGTCTATTTGCAAAAAATTTTATTGCTGCACATTCACATGTTAATAATTAAGTTTTTTCAATTCACATATTCTACATTACTGCTATTATCTTGCAGTATTATTAATACATTAAACCATTATATATAATTATCGTGCACTTACGTATACAAAAAATAAGATAATGCCAATTCGATTCGCCTTTCAGGATTGCGTAAATGCAATTTATAAGTTCATCGAGTATCCTTTCTCTTCTATTAGCCAGTAAACCGATCAGAAAATTACTGTTACATTTCGTCGCGTAAAATCATTATTTAGTGTCCCGGGACCGTTACGTAAAGTAGAGATGCTCCTCGGACGTCTATATGTATACCTCTCTCACGGCGCTCGCGATGCCGACGAAAATGTAATTCCCAGCATACCCACGCGACTAATCCTAATCCCTTTGAGCGAACTGCTCACAACGATTTCATGAATATACAAAACAAAGCTCGAAGCAAAGAGTAAAAAAAGCCGTGTCGCACCACGCCGCCTTTTTCGCCGTCGAATAACGACACGCTCGAGAGAACCTCCCGGATTTAACTTTCGAGGGAGATTTCCAAATGGAGCGAGAACAATTTCGCCGTTTTTCCACCTGTCCCTCCTTTCCCAGCAACAAATAACAGCGGTTTCTCTCCGTTCCGGCTGCTATCGATCTAAATCGCGATTGAATTTCGTACCGAACGTATATGAAACCTATTTAACTTTCACGAGCGTAGCCTTTGATAAATTTTGCCAGATTCATCGTTGATAAGATCACTCCAATATTGATGCGAGAGCACAAACTTAAAAATTAAATAGAGATTTACTTAAATATTAATTTTTTAAAATAGATATATTTTCCTTCCATCAAAGAAAGTTTTAGTTTCTCAGCTATTTAGTTTACGCTATTTTAGAAAAATTTTCATATATTTATCAGTATATATTAACTTGCGTTTCGGATAGTCAAAAAATAAACGCGGAGACTAAAAATAACGAGAGTTTTCGTATACACGTCAAATTATAGACTACGAGAAGCATCAAATTCCATAGCTATCGATTTTTCGTCTCCGCTGGTGTCGGAGCTCGAAATGCAAGCTCGTAATTGGCACCGACATAATTAACCCTCTAGACAAACTAAACTAGGATCCCGAGTCGTGCGCGCGCGGGCAAATATGATGTTATAGAGGAGTAGGTACCGTCTCTCTCCCGCGGCGAATGGTCGGCGTAGACGAGTATGATTCATAAGGGGAATATTCCCCTTGTGAATACAGTTCGAACGCTTCAGTCATAATGTTGCGTTTCGCATGATACCACCGTAGACCGTAGTTGAACTTATTGAACGGCGAGTTAAACGTACCGGCGAAGAGTCAGACGTGGAAAACGAAGGTAATTGACAGGATAACGAGATCAGAAAGAAATCAGACAAAACTATCCAAAAAATATGAAAAAATATACAGCGATGTGAGATCAATTTAATATATACTAGTCTATTTTTACATTTTGACGTTTTTGCATATAGATATTTATAATTTTGGCTCTGTAAAATGCTACAAAATTAATCACTAATTTAAACAATTTAAACCGCGAAAGAGTTACTTATTAATTAATTTATACACAATCGTAAATAACTTGATTACAAAATTATTGGAAATTTATATTTTTAATGTCATTCTCAGAGTCATTCAAAAATTCAGATCCCTTAAAATGTCGAAATTTTCGAACTGTAAAACTTTTAAAATTTTAAAATTTAAAGATTTAAAAAATTTTAAAGATTTGAATTTTTTAAATGTAGATGCGAAAAGTAGAATTTAAGCATTCCACGTTCTCCAATTCTAAAAGCTTTTAGATCTTTGAACTCTGTTTCCCTTTTCGGTTTTCGATTATGCTCCACGATAAAGTATTAATGTAGCAGAACTTTAGGTCCTTCAATATCACATCGTTCACATTCGCGAACGCGATGTGAAGAGGGTCCTCGCGCATTGCCATCGGAATATTTGACTTCTCAAATCTTGAATTCTCCCGGACCCTTTGATCTCAACATCGCAAATGCATGCCTATATATATATATATATATATATATATATATATATATAAAATAAAGCGAATACAGAGAACAAACTCTCTGAGAAAGATTTACCTCGTACGCTCTGAAAAGCAGATAGAGCTCCCTCGGCTTGGTGTCCATCGGCAAGCCGCTCACGAACAAGGTGCGCACCTGAAACAGGAGAGAAAGAGAACGATAATTGAGTTAATTAACCTAATTGCCTGGTGTAGAGGGAAAGAACAGCAGTCAAGAAATACAGAGACAGATAGAGAGAGGAAAGACAGAGAGAGAGAGAGAGAGAGAGAAGAGAGAGAACAACCGAGAAGGCTTATATCTAGACTCGGAGACAAGGAAACTGACTTTCTCGATTTGACTTCTGCCCTCGTCCTACCAGATGAACTGATAACTAATTGCAGAATCAATGTGAGATGCCTCCTCGAGACAGGAAGAAGTCGGTTCCCCTCGTTCGTCAACCTTTTTAATTTCGCAATTAATTCGGCAATCTACGGAGGAGGTCCCAATTAATTGTGGCGCCACCCCTAAAGATCTTAGAAAGTGATTCCAAAGATATTGCTTCCCTCCTCGCGATATCGGTTATCTTTTCCGGCGGCTCATCGTTAACGTTTGGTGCGGCTGAATTAATGTGATATTATTTCGCTTTCAGTGGAGAATGCAAATCGGCCTTTCGTATTGAGTGCCGTCATCTGAAACAATGCGGCAATAAAGGAGACTGATGCTGATTCGATGTAGCTTTCGCTAGTGAACGCTTGTTAAACGCGGTTAGTGAACAGATAATTGCTAACCAAGTGTCCTCGATTCACTAAGAATGTCAGTAATACGTTCGTTTATTATTACACAGCTTTTTCATTTTATTACAAAAATAACAATTTTTATAACAATTTAATTATTTTTATTTAAAATGATATATATATGTATATATAAATTGAGAATAAGTTAGATAAAAATTTATACAAAACAGAATTATTAATAGATAAATATTAATAGATTATTAATAGATTTTGTAGTAGCAATTCTATGTACGTAAATAATTTAAGAAAAGATTTTTAATATATAAAAAATGTTTATACGGAAAGAACGTTTATACAAAAGTTCTCTGGTACTCTACTGTGGTACTTAGTCAAGTTTCTTTAACTATTCACAAATTAATAGTCAGTTTACCGTGTTTCTTGTCACCTAAACTTACAACACTGATAAAAACCTGGCCGCGTGTAAACGTTAAAGCGCTAACGCGACACGTAACCGCAACCGTGTCGCAGGGCGGGCCGTCTACTAATGGATGAAACTAAGAGACTAACCGGTAAAGTTTCGTCGGCCAAGTAACATGAACGTCTTACACCGACTGGGCCTTAAGTAATTGCTGCGGCTATGTACACACATACACGCACATACGGCGCATCGCGGGCATAGGTACGCAGCAGGTAAGTGCAACGCTGTCTCGCGCTCGTGCTCGCGCCGTCTAACTTATAATGATCTCTGGAGCGGAGCATCAAATTGCCGCAATGAGGTTGCAGCAATTAATAAAGTTAAGAAACATCGCGGTGGCTATAAAAGTATGACGTACGCGCGCGAATCTAATTACAGAATCTTTCTCTCTCGCTCCGCTGCTCACGTAATTAATTTTTGTAAAAGCGCTCTTGTTTTACTATCGATCATCAAACGTCTCGATCATCTCAGTCTCGAACAGTATCAACAGTTCGAATAAGATTAAGACTAACACGAACTATTAAAAAAAAAATTCGAATTATATAAGACGGGAAATAACAAAGATTGCACAAGTGATAAATAAAAGTTCTTCAATTCCAAAGTGTTTTATCTTTATGACAGAGGTATTTATATCACTTAGATGTAAAAACTCTCTGGAGAAAGTTACTTTGCGTTGAAAAAGCTAATAATAATTTTCTTTAAATTGTTTTTTTTTTAAACTATATACGGAACCTCGAGTAAAGTCCCGATAGCTGTCGAGACTTTGCTACACTTGCACGTTGATATCGAGCCTGGTAAACCACGTCGATCGAGAAGGAAGGAACGCAAATTATCCTTCTCGGCAATTATCCGATTAGATCGCAGAATAGATCTCCGCCTACTTGCGTGAAGCTGAAGGAGAAAAGGTAACTCTTAAATCGTGCAAATTTCATCAAAAGAATGTAATTGCTCAATGCCTCGTAAAAGACTAATTTTTAATTTTCACGTCGGATTAGAGGTTGCTTTCTGCAAAAGGAAAACAAAAGCGATTGCGAAAATTTAGAAATTCGACTGCTTAGAACTTTGTTCATTTTGTTTTAAAAATTCTGCAAAATTAAATATTCAATTTAACGTTCAGAGAATTTGAAATAATTCCTATTTACACCTTAATTCTAATCTCGATAATACGATTATTTTTAATGCAAAGTACACGTACCGTTTCCTCATCGTCGACGCCATATTTTCAACAGAAAATTGAAGCGACTTACGTAATTATGTATTTATTCTCTTTAACAACGTAGCAAAATCGTGTTATTGTTCTGCTTACGAATATTACTCGTCCGTTACGCTAATTAAACACATCACGCATCAGATTTTTATCCGGAAGATTGTTAGTTTCCTACTCTGCTTCTTCTTCTTCGCTTTTTTTCCGCGTTATAAATTTCGATCGTGTTTACAATCTTAGATGAGTTTTGTCAGGCGTAGCATTTAAATGACAATAATTGATCATGGACGAGCGAGTCCGCTCCTAGTTTGCAACTGACCGTGTCGCTAGTTCTCATTGTTTCATCTTCAAAACTATGCCGCGTCGCCACTTGCACATCCGCTGGCGACACTCCTCGTCCCATATTTGCGTTCCCCTTTTAGCGGCCCCTGTTATTTAGAAGTAATCTTATACGCTGACTGAGAGCGTGTATGAAAAATATCACAAAGTAATTTCATCCTTCAATTAGTTTACCAGTTTTTTTTATATAAATAAAGTAAATCAATTTAAAATATGTTCTTTCCTAGCTAAGATTCATTAAACGTAATCTTCTTCATGACATTTTAATTTTTAAATATCTTTGCAATTAAAATGTAATTACGTCCAAGTACTATTAAATTTTTAACATATCAAAGTAATTAAAATTCAAAATAACATTTTATTGTATAAACTTGAAAATTGATCAATAAAATTCTTTAGTCATTTACTAATTCATATGTCGGAAATTACATGTAAATTAGTTCACAATGTGATAAAAATAGTTTCAATAGGAAAATATTAATCATATGCTCGGCTTATTTCAAGATTGCACGATTGACAGAAGGAAGGCAGCGATTCGTTACCGTCCCCTCGTTAATTTCCGGTAGGAAGCATCGAGGACAGAAAAGCGTTACAACTATGAAAAAAAAAAAAATCTATAATCTCGAATTGATTTGCTCCATACATTTATAAATCTGTCATTTAAAATTTTTTTTTTTAAGTAATTAAAATTAATAATAAATAATTGTTAACGGTTTATTGTAAATAATCTTAAATGCTTTTAATCTTAAAAATTGAAGACTAAATTTCATATATGTTCGAAATTCCCATCTTATTTTCCCTTTTTTTCATATATGTATTCCTCGTGTCTTTTATCAAGTTCGTACTACAATGTCGAATTTAGAAAACATTTACATCAAAGGTTGTCCGTTTTAATTCTGCTGGGAAGACTTACGAATCGATTTGTTACCGTAAATCTCGAGAATACTTGCACATATACAGGTGATTATTAATGAATCTCCCCACATTTTACCATAGAAGCACGCATTCGTAATTTCTAATATAATATGTTAAAAATACATATCCGTCGGTAAATCAGGCTCCTATGATAAAACGTGGGGACATTCATTAATAATCACCCTGTATGTATATATATATATATATATATATATATATATATATATATATATATATCATTATTTGGTGTAACAATACAGACGACACACCACTATATGGCTTCAAGCTCATTACCTCATAGTAACGTGTTGGCAGCGTTGGTCAAACGCAACGACTACCGCGGATTCGATTAATCTTGAATCAAAATTTACAGGTAATTCAAGAGCACGCCGAGAGGAACAATTTGTAAAATACATGCCTCGCCAAATTCCAAATGGAAATGCGTGGTTACAAGCATATCTCTTTACAGACAGACCGGGCGAAGCCGCGCGAGATTTATTCAATCCAATGAAGCTTTCGTTCGAACATGCACGCGTATCAACACAATCACGATCTCGCGTTGGTATATTAACGTAGCCAGTTCGAATGTGCACGTTCAAATGTAAACGTAAATACTAGTGAATACAGGAAAAGCAGTAATAAAAAACTACATAGAAAATAGTGATAAAATAAAAGACAGCACAATTTTTCCTCTGACAAAAACTATTTTACTCTTTCATAACGCAAACGTGTCATGTTGGAAACAACAGACAATTCGCTAGTAAAAATATTCAATGTACTGTTGGCAGTGGTCGAAAATACAAGAATGCTGAATCAAATTAACGTTGGCGACGTGAGGAATGTTTTTTAGCTGCACGTACATCGTTCAAGAGCGGATATTTTTGCATAAAAATAATACAAAAGAGAAGAATAATTTATATATCAATTGCAAAGTAAGAATTTTTATTAATATTTTCCTCTAATTAATATTAATGTAATTTTATTATTTTTTACATTATTATATTATTTTTATGCCATTCTGTACTACTTTGCTTCTATTAATTCATTTAAAAATTGTTCTATAATATTGTTCAGTTAAAAGGCTCTTGAAAATTAGTCACGTTGGCAAATTTGACATTTCAAAAATCCAGACAAATTACTTTTTCTGTGTTTGTTGTATATTAAGTACAAAGTTGAAATTTATAATTCAAATTTAAAACGCATTTTTTTAGATACGTTATTATTAATCACATATTTAACATTTTTTTTGTCATGCTTAACGTGATAATTATTTATCACAGAAAAACGTGTATATTTAAAAGTAACAATCGTATTTAATTTAAATATTTAAATTAAACAGAAATAAGTAGTTGAGATGCAGTGATAAAAAATGTATAATTTTTGTTTTCTTATCTATTTTACTACGCTTTATAAGGAATTAATACGAAAATGCGACAAGGTCATGTCGAATTGTATGTACAAACTGCGAAAAATACGTGTTGTACGACTTCACACGGCATAGGAACGCCGCATTTGGAGCGCATCCGAACAATTTCACATCTCGGTCGGCAACGCGGCCGCGGTGACACCAGAACGTGAGAGAACAAAGTTTGCATCCGATTTTTCCGGCCATGCGCACGCGGATTTCCGCGACGTATTCTCAGAATCTGGCTGTGTGACAAGCAAACGGTTCTGCGCCGCGTAACAACGGTTCTATTTAATTTTTTACAGTTAGCTCGACGACCGCTGCAAAATTTCGCGTCACCGACAAAATGGTCGTTGATTTCAGCCGACAAAATAAAAAAATCGCAATTGCGAACAAAATAGCGCAATCTGATTTCCAATGACTGAGGAACCAATCTAGATTGTACAATACTTTGTTGAGAAGTACCTCTGCTTAGAAGCTCACATCCAACCTGCAAAACCACTTTAACACTCTCCAATTTCATCTCTAGTTTTCCCTTTGCGACACTTTGGGCAATTTTCTCCGCTTCAAATCTTTCACCGCACGGCGATGATAAAATTTATATTTTAGGTGGCTAAGGAAAAATGTACACTACAAATATACACACGAAAGTATATAGGAAATATTCTTGCTGATTTTCGTTTGAAGGTAACACATGCGAGAAAGATAATACAAGCGATTGAAATAACATCCCATGAAGACAAATCAAAAATCAACATGGAGAGTCATCGTAGCTCTCGGCAATTAAATCGTCATGATCGCGATTACACACACGTTCGTGAATATTCACGCGACGCGTCAGCTGGCGGATTCACACTTTTCGATCTAATCTTCTCGTAATTACGGCGGGTGGAATTTTTGAGCGCTGATCCGAGCGAGGCGCGCTGAGGAGCAAGGAGCGTGCTTCCGTTAGCGCGGGACGAAATAAAATACCGGAGCTGGGGTTCGATGGGCACAAGCTCGTTTTCTCTACAAATGCACACACACGACAAACATATTCGCATCATCTCCTTACGAGCATATCAGATTTTACAGTGACCGCGTCGTGTAGAACGCTCGTATCTCGTAAATTTTCTGACATTCTTTTATCTTATGTTCGGACACCGTGAATTTTAAGAAATATTACAAACGCAAATTTATAAAACATAAGTTAACACAGTTTGAAAATTATTTTTTTCATAGTTTAGCGCTGATAAAATATTAAATATATTTAAAAACATAGAATTTATAATGTCATAATTATAACATTTAACAGTAATTTAAAAATTAAATTGTTTTAACGATTCTCCAACTTTTTTAAATTACATATATTATTATTTTTATTTTAAATAATAAAGAGTGTGTAAATAAAACTATTAAATTCTGAAATGTGAATCCCGAAGAGATGCATTTTAATAATTAATTACTTCTTTAGTATATCTAAATTTCGTGACATTTGAGAAGAAATTATTATTATAGAACGTAGTAAACGCTCCATCTGTGACAAAAAGATGCACTGGATCAAGACGCTGGAAGCGTCGTACCGCCATTTTTCTTCGCCTATCTTTATTCTTGCCAGAATTTTGGTGGTGTGAGGTATAATTAATAATAGATCAACCAGAAGGCGAATATACTATATCTTCGAGCCTTTAAATATAGTCTCACACAGGAGTGCAACGCCGGCTGCAGCGGTGCAACTCTGTTAAGTAATACTGTAAGTAATACTGGCGATAGTAATCGTATCGCATGAAATGTCACAGAGCCACCAGATGTTCCTTTAACTACACATTCTAGAAGATTTAATTGTAAAGTTAGCTTAGCTTCGCAAAATTTCGATTTTTGTTCAATTTCGACTAGTTTCTATTTTTACTTTAGAGAATTTGAGATATATGTGTATCAAGATAATTAATAAGATAAGAGAGAGAGAGAGAGAGAGAAAAAGAGATATATATATATATATATATACATATATATATTAAGGAAAATAATGTTTAAAAATAAAAAAAAATACGGTAAATAATACAAATATTAACAATGTATTAATAAAATTAATTCAAACTTTATAGTTACGTTTGTTCAATCAGATGTGTCAATCCTAAAAAATATATTCAATATATTATGTATAAAAAAAGGTATACTATTAAAAGAGAAAAGAATTGACTTTGATACAAATCATTTAGTGCTACTTAAAAAAATTCTTAAATTATTAAACATATCCGTATGAAAATCCATTCGTGAAAAATCTATCGAATACAATAAAAATTGACCCTATTTTACATACTTGACACATTTAAACGCAGAGCTTATCGGAAACAAAAATATCAAGCAAAATCGATAACCACGCGCAGGACGAATATGAAGTACCGCCGCCGTTACTCAAATCATATAATGCCGGTTGCTAAATTACGTGCGACGATACTATTATAAGGATAATAAAGCGCGTTATTAATTATCCTCCTTTATGTTAAACCACGGCCATTATCCTTCCCAGGCAGAAACTCGAAACGGTGTAAGTAAGTGGTAAGACATAATTAATAATAGGATCGCTAGGCGATGTGCTATTTTTACGTACGCTCGGATATAACGTCGCTGGGCTTTCGTCGCCGATATTGAACGCGCCGCGCGAAAGAAAAGCCCACTGGCGCTCCTTCGTGAGCCAAGAGAGCGTCCCACACTCGTCACATCCCCTCAGATTTGAGTGTCACGGGAGCATACAAGTGTCGTCCATAACAAAAGAGCGGAATTAATCGCGAAATCTCGGACACGCACGTGTTGAATCTTTCGTCGCGGTGAATTACATGCCAACTCGTTGCTGCGCTAAATCATAATTTCGGTAAGCCGCAAGATCGCACTTGCGTGCGGCGAACAGAACATTCGTTTTGTAAGACGTCCCTCGTCTGTCGGAAGTGACCTCCTCTTAACGAAAATCATTTAACGAGGTAAACATCTTCGTGAAACTAGAAGCGTAACACAGTTTGTCTCATACCCGTTCGACCGGATGTCAGGATTATTTTATCTACACATTGAGCAATATTGAAATGAACGATTTAATGCAACTCATAATAAATTTGCTTATATACTGTTGAATTTATACATCATTATCTCTCTCATGAATTTTTTAATAAATCTGACTCGCTTGTTATCTGTATCTTTCTGGTCTACTGCTTTAAAGGTATTTTAGAAGAGTCTTGATTTAATACGTTGCATTTTCTCGTGTGTGTTATCTGCATATGACCGATCGTAATTAAAACATTTATCGCAACTACAAAATAACATTAACTATGACAAATGAGTCAGATAAAATAATATTTTATCAATTTACTATTAATTAGCAACAATTTATAGAAAAATAAAAATTGCAATTTTTTTATTTCCTACATGAATTTCATTTCCTACAAAAGTATTATTCTTTTTTTGCAACCAATTTTTCTAAAAAAAAAAAAACTTTAATTTTTAATACAAAATTTTATAATAATTTATGTTGAAATTTAAACATAAATAACAACAAAAAACTGTACAATATGACGCATCCCAAATAAATTAATAAAATTTTTTAATAACACGTTACAAACTTTCAACTTTTAATCGTCTCTCCTCTCTCTTTAAAAATAAAAAAAAATTAAAAATTATTAATACTACCAATTAAGGTAAAGAGTATTTCTCTTAATTTTACATTTAAATTATAGCATCTTGTGAAATTCTATGTTCAGTTTACCCTTGAACTTTTATTCGAATGAGCATCACGTCTGGATGCAATCTACTTCAATCGTTTTCCACTAACAACTACCGTAAGTGTCTTCTCCTGAGTTTTCCTTCTGTTTGGTTTTGCACACCAAGACACTCCCTTACATTGCAAATGAACTTCCGATCGTATGTTCATGCTGCCGTTTTTGCTCCTCTTATCAGGAGCTTATTTTTTTACGATGTGGCATTACTGCTCTATTCCTTTTTTCCTTTTTTTCACACACGACTTACTTTCTCTATTTATATGCATAATTAAGTCATTAGATTTACAAATAATTCGTTCATTCTATTTTATCTTCTGTATTATACTGAATCATATGTATTTATATATAAATTCATACATTTTTCCGGTTTTATGAGAAAATGTATACACTTTTCTAACTGTTAATACTTGTGGCACTACAATTTCTTTGTCTCCTCACAGTATGGTTTTTTTATTTATCATTAATAACTCGTTTTACAGTCATAAATTCTTTATCTATCTGTCTATACATCTACGATCAAAAGCAAGTGTTCGATCCGTCCGAGACACCATGTATATTCGAGTTCCCGACGATGCGAATGCCGGAAGCAACGGGGTTGCATTAATATATCCCGCAATAGCAGCGTGGAAAGTAAGAGTAGTGATCAGCAGCCAGTGCTATGGACGTTGCAGCGAAATGAATGTGAGGCTCGCGCACATGGCGCACGTTACAATTGGTTTGACCTCGCACGCTTTCATTATTGATGTCGTAGCGCACTGTTCTTTGCTACACTGTGACAGGAGACGCTATATCGCGCGGCAGTCGCCGTGAAAACAATTCTCCTACCTTTTGTGAAACGTTTCCCCCGCGATTTCTACGAAACGCAGGAAATTGTGGCAAAGTGGTCGACGGTCGCGTGAACGTTTCTCAACCTGCAAAATGCAGATCGCTCGGTGGTTTTTATACGACCGAGAAGTAGCTGAAGCCGCCACAAAAGCTACTGTAAAACACCAAAGTCACTACTGGACGTTTACGAGTTTTCTCTAAAGAATATAGTTTTTAAAATTTTAGAGTCCTGTATTTCTTTATCGCCACACTATACAAAATTTATTTAATAATTTTAACAAAATCTCTCTTTCCTTCTCTCTCTTTCTTTCTCTCTCTTTCTGGATACAATTTTATTTATCGTTACATAACACAATAATCTCTTTGAAAAGCATTATTTTTAACACCATGTCATTTTCAGAAAATAGGAAAATTAGAAAGTATTCGCAGACTCATATTAAATTTTTTTAAATGACTTTCTAAATGCGCACACTCGCGCACGCGCATTATAATTTGTGATAGAAAGATGTTAAAACTTGCATACGTTTCTAAATAGACTATCGATCATAAACTATTCATACGATTGATTTAATTTGTTACAACTTTCGACAAATGATACCTCGGTGGTATAAATCGTGTCTATGAGGTTATACTTCAAAACGAAACTGAGGTACACGCCTACTCTTACTTTATTATCTGCACGATAGTATGGCCGAAGGGAATGTCATTCCCCGACATATCGCCGACCGGAACAAAATACCTTCCCGTGACAAAGAAGAACATGTAAGATGATTATGCAATATTTTAAAAAGCGATATTTTTAGAACGATTATCCGGCTCAATTTATCGAAATGAATTTGACCCATTTTCATCGTTGAACAAATATCGCGATCCGCAGCTAAGTCATAAAATAGAAATAACCATTGAGTTAACGCGATTTTAATGATTTTAAGGGACTAATTGCGATCTAATGAAAGATTAAGAATAATTACAATAATATTTCCATGGCCCAATAGCACGTGAATGTAACCTTTCACATACTCTTCCAACGAATATTGATTTTCACCATATTTTTCTCCTAATAATGATGGATATTACTCTTGCGTTTACTACGTCAAGTTAATGGATATGCGAAGTGTAGATGCGTATGATCGATTCAATGCAGATAAATTGTTTATAGACGTGCCTAAGGTTCATCAATCTTTGTTTTTCAACTCCATGTTTCTCTTTGCATTTCACGCTCTCTACATACATATCTTTTTATACATACAAATAAATTTATACGAATTAAACGTATTAATTTAATAGCAATTTTTTAGTAACGAAAATTACGAGAAAGTAGCTTTTCAATCGTAAAAGATTAAAAATAAACAAGAATTCGTTTATTAAATTTACTATATCAGGCGGGAATGATAATACGCTTTTAATTTAAAGTTGAATGGTTTTTCCAATTTCAATTATGTGACCTACTTTTAAAAATATTTTATGTTAAGAGTTAAAACAACGCGAAAAAGGAGAGAAAATGTTTGATGAATTTTTCCTTCAAGAAAATTCAACTTCACATTAATTGAAGAATGCACAGAGAAAGAGCCATAGAGATCAATTTCAAGTATCAATCGATAACATGAAAAGTCAATCCAAAATAATTTGGATGAATTTATTATGTAGACATGATTCTTTTAGAACACATATAGAAGAAATATTACTATGCGAAATTGCAATAACTTGTTTGAAAACAAAAACATTATATTTTATTTTAATATATATTTTTTTTTAATAATACGCGTGAATTGAGCGGATCGATTTAATATTGACTGTGCTTGAGGGAAAATATTCTATTAAATTTAAACACTCGTTTACAATGAGACGAGTGTGTTCGTCGTAATAGTAATGTTCATTATTAACAACACGACCGACCGACTGAAAGAAAGTTCTCCCACCGTCAGGTTGAGAGAGAAAAGTTCGCGGTGAACGTTTCGCCGATGTAAGAAATTCTAAGGGAAGACGCGAGCATGGAAGAGTATAGAGCTCAGGCCTGACCTGGAGCCACTACGAGTATATAGTGGAGGGCAAGGAATAAAGAGAGGCAAACAAAAAGAAAGAAAGAGTGAGAGGAAAAGAGAAAGGTAAACGTGCTAAAGAGAAAAAGAAGATACTTGAGAAAAGAAGAAGGGATAAATAATAGAACAAAAGAAGACAGAAAGAAAGAAAACGTCTGTGCGAGAAGGATGAGATTATAAAGAAGAATGAAAGAAGAGAAATTGGTAGAAAAAAAAAAGAAATATAAAAAGAGAGAAATAAAAAAAGACGAGACGAGAATGGATGTAGAAAAATAAGAAAGGAAGAAGATAAATAAAGAAAAAGTGTACATAAGCATGGGAGAAACAGGGTCAAAGAAAAAGTGAGAAAAGGAGAGACAGAAGTAGTAAGACGAAGACAAGATAAACTGACACACAGGAAAAAAATGATTGTACTGAACGATTGAGCGAAAGGAGAAAGAAGATGCTGCAAATGGAACACAACAGTAAAGCATAAGCAGATAAAGAGAGAAAAAAGGAAAAGGAGAAAAAGAGAAAAGGGCTAGAGGGAAAGGGTAATGCCGTGGAAAGGAGTGCAATGGAGTGAAAGAAACAGGGAAGGGAAGAATCCCTGTGTTCTGTCAAGAGGGACGGAAGGGTCGCACGGAGAGATAAAAGAATCGCAAAGGAAGCAGCGAGAGAAGGACCGAGAGAAGTGGAAAATGCTTGAACTTACAAACACACACATACACAGAGAAAGAGAGAGAGAGAGAGAGAGAGAGAGAGAGAGAGAGAAAGAGAGAGAGAGGAAAGAAGAAGATAAACGCAGAAAGACCAGGAAGAAAAGTGAGCAGCATACCGGGTGTCCAAAAAATGACAAATTTTAGTTATAAATTTTGTTTATAAATCAATGTCTACTTTAAATCAACCTCTTTTTTAAACATAAATTTAATAGAATACTTTTGTTCTTACTCTCTCAATTTTTATTATCAATTATCTCGATAAAAATCCATATTAAAATGTTGTAAGGTTTGTAGACTAGCTATTTTAAAATTAAGCAAAAAATAAAATTATAAAAATCACATATAAATAAATTACCTTATCAATTAACTTAATTAAAAAAAGCATTCATATCTTGACAAGCCTCTTTAAACAGAAATTAATTTCACAACTTACTTAAAAAAATTGCACATTTTTTTTTTAAGAAATTGATTTAGACACCCTGTATATATACGTGCAAGTGTGGAAGGGACGAGCCGTGAGGGCACGATGGTGACGAGGGTAAAGAGGCCGAGGGGCAGAAGTGAGGTCGAACTGGCGACGCCGTGTCTGTCTCGACGCTCAGAAACGAGGGAAGCCGGCGTAACGGGCCGATCACTTATTCATGCGCTCCGAAATGATTCCAGCCTTGTAACAGACCGGTGCGGTGCGGTGCGAGTCGCAGTTACACGCGGCTTTGAATTAAAACGTCAGCCTGCCATCCTTGCGGCGCGCCGCGACGCACCGCCTTTCACCGACCGAGATTCGCGCGACCGATATTACATGAAGCGAGGCCCACGAGCAAAGTGCAGGTATTTCCCGGCGGGTACTTCCGGACATGCGGATTCTTTGGTTAAATTGTAGATCGGTTGAAAACCTCAGCATTAAATATCAAAATTTTTCTGTTTCACAAAAGCGAGATTTTTTGAATAAATATTCTTAGTGTAATAGATGCAACTTGATTGAAAAATGAGAGCAAATTCAAATTAAAAAACTCAAATTAGAAAAATATGTAAAAATAAGACTTAAAAATTTAACATTAAAAAATTTTCTCATTTTAATGTTTTTAATTTGAGCAAATATCAAAAATTTAATTTTATTGATATAATGTATTTACTAAATCTGCTTCATATAAAACAGGAAATAATTATGATAAGAAATTAGCAAAGATAAATTAAAAATTCAAAAATATTTGCGATGATATTTGAAATATTTATTTGCTTTAAATGTAAGAAAAATTGCTCAGATTTATAAACTTGAAAGATATCTTTAAATTTTTGAATTTAGAATTAAAAATTTCAATTTAAAATATAGAAGGGAAACAAATCGTATAATACAAAATTAACATAAAATTAGAGCATATATTCATTTAGCCACGACGCAGAATGAGAGTTCATATCTAAGTATCACGCTCGAGAAAGCGCTTCTTGACGTTATGGCACGCGCGAGATGCTGCCCCAACTTTTTTCATTAATTCCCAGCGCATTGTTCGTTGAGAAAACCTCCGACAAAGCAGAAACGCGAGTTAATTAAGGGCAAGTCGTGAAGACAAGCACAAGAGAGGTGTTTACATTCTCGGAAGTTAATTCGCGAATCGCTCGGACGCATATTTTCTGCAAAGATGAATCGCTATCAGCTGTTTAGTACAGTTTACGCCGTGGCAAAATTTCTTGAAACCTGATTTCATATTTCGTGAACACCACACACTAGAACACCAATATTTATAATCCTACTTCTATTGAAAATAGAAGAGAGAATATTCTATCACAAATATCATATTTATCTGAAATAAGAGCAACGTTTGTGAGATTTAATAGCTACAGTAGAATTAAATAAAGCATTATTATTATAAATTTATACTTATTTTTAATTAAATATAAAATTTAATTATACATAAGTATTAATTTTATAATGCCTCATTTAATCCTGTTGCATTTAATATTAATATTTATACTAAAATTTTGTGAATTAACTTGTAATAAGTCATCTAAATTCACATTTTAAAAATTTTAATTTGTAACATTATACATATATTAAAATTAAAATATGTATAATGTTACAAATTAAAATTCTTCAACTAACGTTTTTTGATTTATTTTATACTGTTTTGATTTTATAATCATGTCAAATGTCAACTCACTTTTTCTTCAAATCATCAAAATTAATAATTTTCTATATTTAAGATAAATTGTACTCTTAGTTTGCGTACGTAACGAATTCAGATTCTATGAATCTTACAGTCATCCAATCTTCCAACTCCTTTTTTTTTTTTCCTTACTCGTAACGACTACACAGTTCGTATGTATATCTGGCGTAATATCTCACAGAACATTGTTCCGCATAACATCATCCCATGGGAGTTTCTCTGGGAATTTAGCGGGAGTTATACTTGAAAACGGGTGTGCCTGTATCCGAGCAGTTGTTAACAATCCGCGCTCATACACGTGCTCATACCACTAACACATACCTGTACTCGTATTTCACTCATGCGCTTTTAATCCGGCGTGGGTATCGCACATTTTAATTCAAAACCTCGCTATTTATGACATTACCGCGTTACCGCATTGTGTTAGCGAATGTACGGAGCTTGCATTTTCACGAGGACTTTTCGTTGCCTTGCACAGGTCTCATTCAGGACTAGCATCAATCAACTCATCTTGAATCGTTTAATTTACGCTTAAAGGCTCTTAACCTGCCCAAACGAGGTTTTAATATACAGCCAGGCATGAGTTTAAGAGATTTATGGCCAACAGGCTACCCTCTCAAATCATAAAATAACAATGTGTTGAAAAGGCACTTTCTTAACGCGATTAAAGACGTGAATGATTATCTAACTAAAATTGTCGTGTATTGTGCCATATTCTTGACAATAAAATTTGTGATTAATCATTCCGTGTAAGAGATTTATGGCATTATAATAGCGTAAATATAAGATCGTAGAATTGATTTATTAGTATGCGAATAAAAAATACAAAAGATGGAAATTTTTTTAGTAAAATATATATGTACAATATATTCCTTAAATCGGTCGCCACAGTTTTTGAGATACTTCCGAATTAACAACCAAATGTTTCTAACGAAAGTTTATTGGTTTCTAATAAAGAATTTGAAAATTTCTCTTACGCAAATAATTCTTTGTTAGAAACATTTTGCTGTCAATCCATCAGAAGTATCTCAAAAACCGTGATGCATATAGTATATAAAAGTTAACATGTATAAAATTGAGTATATTATCTGGTATATATTTTCTTTCAATTTTTTTAACATAATTGCATTAACCAACTTGATTACTCCTGTTATGTTACATTCAAATTACAAACACGAGTAATCTTCTTTCAACGCAATGCAATTTACAAATCCAGTTTAATATCTGCGATTAAAGGTATGGTTGTCGGTTTTGCCAGAGGCTTTCGCGATATCTCTCAATGCGTGTTCCATTTGTACAATTTATAACCATTGGCAAAGAGAGTATGAGAGACTCTCTGAATGGTATAATTGTGCACAGGCACAAATATCTGATTAGATATTATATTAGCAAACGAGTAAACTCACTTAACCCGCTGCGCGAATTACAAGATTCATAGCGGCGTTATTGTTCGACGTAAGCTCGGCATCAAGCATAATTACCGAAGCAGCGGATGATTAATCACCCAATGGTCTACTATCGGGGATACCATTGCGGAAGTCATTGGCTGAGTCTTGTTGGATTCTCGTTTCCCCGCGCGAATTTCCGATACCTGTTAATCCTCCTCGCCTCGATAATCGTCGCGCGCATTTCCCTAAGAAAGAGCAGCGGAAGATTGCAAAAATGAAGCGTATCAGAATTCTTACATCTATTCTGATTGTCATTTGTCCTTTTCGTATTTGTCAAACGTGAAGATATTAAAGACAGCGTAAATAAATTGTCCTGAACTTTTCATTGTCAAGTAATATAAAAATTTAATTGCATTTTTGCTCGTTTATTTATTTTTCAAACTTACAACTGTTAATTATATATAGTAATTCGTACTAACATTAAAATTAACACACGCCGCTTTATTAAATTTATCCTCACAAAATATCCCGCAGGACTGAAGAGTTATGCCGGCACCATAGGAAAACCGCAAGCGTACCCCAGTATTTTTAAAGCAACACCGCGCGTACGTTCATGAAATAAAATTTAAATACCCTGGAAGAGCTCGTGCGTTCGCGTGTGTTTGCTCACGCGCCGTTTCGTACACGTTCTAGCAATTTAACGACAGACAGTTCACCGCAACGATAGAGTATTTTATAGGCAAATTTTGCCACCGCTGCACTTTCGTGGAGTATCGATATCGAAACCGGAATTTTCGCCGCAGCAACTCGCACTCGATTAGAAGATACCGTTAGACCGTCTATTGATTTCCAAACAAACAGCTGGATGTGAAAGCACGCTTCATGTTTGAAGGGTATCTCTACGGTTACAAGAAAACCCCGCAAAGCGATTGAATCTTCCCCATGCGAGAATGAAATTTGATTCTCGTATTTATCCATTGTACTTTTTGTCTCTCATATATTTTTCCCCTCGTTGTAATTATCGCATTTGATTTGATCGGCTTTTCATCATTTGTCATCGATTCACAATGGATTTCTGATATACTTGCTTTCATCACTCTTGTTTTATTTTTTTATTATAACATATTGTTATCTCTTCTCTCTTTTATGTTTTTTTTTCTTTGTATTCTATTTTTCTTTTATCTACTTTCCTTTTTTTTATCTTATTTTTTTTACTCATGAAAACTAATAAAAAAATACATTATTTTTATATTAGAGTAACGTTACCTGCATATCATTTATTATAATTCCTTTGTTAGATTTGTAGATTTACATTCGTCTCCATTTACTCATTTTTCTCCAATCAAAGACAGAATTATTAAACGTATGCATATTGCATAACATATTAATAGTCATATCATTTCAGCGCCGGTTATCGAACTTTTTGTACTACAGGTCAAGGATATTTATTCGAAATAAAAAAAAGATTGACGTGTATTGTGTGTATCTTTTTTACAAATATAAGATATCTTCATGTTGTCTATGATTTGCTGTAAGCATTACTCACTAATTTTTTTTAATTATTATTATTTTACAGATGCTTTAATGTTCCAAGAAAATATATACATTTTGTAAAATCTGTACTATACAGTGCATGTAGTGAAATTATGCAGAAAAAATTATCATTAACAGCCTCGCCATTGTGAAAGTCGATAAGCATGACCATCGATCGAATTTGACATGCGCAATGATACATCGGACTACGGGGTTATTATAAAAATACCGTTTGGCTGGTACTCACAACGCGTGCCATTGATCAGTTGGTGTATTACCAGTCGCATTATCGCACGTCGATCGTAAAATTCGACGTAATTATCGGTGTTGTGACGCAGTATTCTCATGCTTCCCCGATTTCGGCGCGCAACCGTAAAAAACGCGCGTAAACATCGGCGTTAAAGTCAATACGCGAATAATGTAGCGAGGCGGGTAAATTAAAGGACCGTAATGAGACACTTCCGTATTAATAGTTGTTCGTAACACTATTGCCTTAGCGAGAAACACAAAGCGTATGCGTTTCAACGTACACGTGGATTAACGTGTCGCATACAGCTACATGTGACAAGAATATTCCACTAAGTTGGAAGTTAAATTACATACGCATATTCATGCGCTGTTAACACAACGTGACGTAAGACTGGTCCTCACGGTAAAGTTAAGTAAAAATTTCATAATGTTTAGAAATTTCGCAAAAATTTGTAAAAAAAGAAATTTATCATTTATTTATCATTTTTCAATACAACATTTCAAAAATAATTTCATCCTAAAATATAACCAGCGATTTGTTTATTTGCACATGTTAGATATTGTACTTGTCTCGTTTATTTAATTTATTTTTCTTTTTCATTTTCTTTCTTGCACATTTAATAATGTGAACACAATTATTGGAAATTTCTCTCGTGAATCAAAGCGAATCTCGTAAACCACGCCCACGCGAAAGAGGATGAACAACAGCTACAAGAAAAAAGTAATTTAGCTCACTTGCAAGATTCCCTGTAATACTCGCATATATAGAATAATATGTTTCTTTCTGGTAACGTTTTCTTTGCATTTTTAATTTCAATAAATTTGCGAATCATTTTC
This sequence comes from Solenopsis invicta, assembly GCF_016802725.1. Classification (NCBI taxonomy): domain Eukaryota; kingdom Metazoa; phylum Arthropoda; class Insecta; order Hymenoptera; family Formicidae; genus Solenopsis; species Solenopsis invicta. Next base: position 7,409,094 of record NC_052674.1, on the reverse strand, counting down.
AATAAAAATATAAGACTTAACAATTGTAGTCAATTACATGGAAACTAATAAGTTGCTTTAATTTACGTTACGAACACATTTTTTCTATATTAAAAAATTATAAAAATAATACTAGTCAAATTAATCGTTGCAAAAAAGTATATGGCAATTACCTTGTAGATTAATTATCATACATGTATGGATAATATATATTAGTAATCAAATTGCATCTAAAATATACAACGTTAGAATAATGTTTGTACATTATAGCGGCATAAGATACCTCACAGATAAGATACTACTGGGAACAAGCGGTATCACGAGATGACCCTACAGGTCGACAGTGGCACGATAATTAATCGGACTGCCGCGACAAGCTTTTCGTCTCTGATTCTCTCATTGTCCCGTTCCACACCGCGTTCCTCCTCGAGGGCTGCCTGGATTATAATAGGGATTTTAATTGCACAAAGAGAATCGTTAGGATAAATCCGGTTTCCGGAAAAACGACATGCTCCAGAAAGATCAACGACATTTTAACTGTTGAGTTTCCAACAGTGGTGCAATTAAACGACAAATTCGTCGGATCGAGTCTGAAAGAAAGTCTACTGCTCTCTTGTTTTTAAGAAAAGACGCATTTATGAAATATTTTCGCAATTGAAAAATCAGATTATTTGCAGATAACGTTTATGTTTGGGGGCAAATACTTCCGTCTCGTTCGTAGAAACGGTCAAAGTTGTCTAATTTTTATTTGTTAGAATCATACTATCATTTATTAGACTAAACAGATATGTAATCACACTTCCATTTATATTAAATAATCTATTATAAATGACTAAAAATGTCTTACTATATGCATATTTCTATTGTCACACAAAATAATGTAATTATATTTATATTTTTTAAGTATAAATTAAATTATCAATTTTTTATTTTTACAATAATGCAAACGGTATATTACATTATACATAGCTATTAAAAAATGCAATAACTATTCATTAAATAATTAATAATCACATACAACAATTTTTTGTCCACTTTTTAATATTTTTTTCTTATTATTTCGCAGTTAATAAATCTTTAAACTTTTAAATTAATTAATTTTTCATTAACAGATTGGTAATTTATAGTGTAATTAATACCCGAGAAAGATATATTTCTAAAAATATTTCTTTCTCTGCACAAGAATTATGTGTGTTACTCCAACCGCGCATATCTTTCTTAATTGTAAAATAACTATTTTAAATTCTTCAAATTTTATTATTCACGTATATATTTAAAAATGATTGTCAATTTTAATTTATAGTAGAGAATATAAGGTAGAGATAGTTAACCGATGGAGTGGTCCCAATCTGTCAATTTCTAACCCGTTTTGAACACTTTTGTGCAATGGTAAAAATCAACCTACTAGATCGACGAGTGACGACCATTGACGAGTGACTGTTATATCAGAATGTGCTCACCTCTAACAATGACGCACGACCTGTAAATGTCACGGGTAATGGTGGGACATAGGAAGAAAAAAGATTCTCGCGATATTTACTCGCGTTTTATTTGGAGTCATCAGAGATTTCATGTAAACCCGCGGGGTTAAATCGCGCGTCTTTAATAAAATTTTTAAACATGGATTAACAAAATTATGAAACATCGCTCAATTGGTTTGTGCGATTAATTTTTTATTGAAAGATTCCAGTTTTTCGCGTGTCACTGCTGCAGCAGCCTGCAGCAGTTTAATTTTTGCATTGACCTAATGAAATGTCATATAAAGTGCGCTTTCTGGGGTAATTAATTTTTATGAAGGAAAAAAAAAGAACGCGCATGTCATAACAATTTAGCACGCGCTCCGTAAATTGCGCCAATCTACAGAATAAAAGGAAACAATGTTACATTATTTAAAAATAATGAGCACATTTCTCCTTTTCGTAAATAAAAAATTATATTGTCAACATATCATCAATTATAAATATAACAATGAGTTGGCAAAATTGCATAGCTCCATAAAAAAAAAAGAAAAAAAGAGGAAAACGTCGAGGACACTGTGAATATAATCCATTTAAACGGATATTAGAGTTATACGAGTACTTATCGTGCGTTTCACCGCAAAAGTCGGAAAATAAAAGGGTAATTACAAGAGTTAACTTCACTGACTGAAAGTCGGGGATCGCTTCTAATTTGTTGCTAATTTATTTGTCGGAATCCGCTCCCATTTCTCTGCCCATTTTCTCTTTAAAAAAATTAAACGCGTGTCATGCGTGAGTTTGATTTAACCGTTACAAGGTCAACATAATACAACGTAGAATGACGTTATGTCTCGTATGCAAAACTAGAGCACGTAATCAGTAGTGGTTGGACCATGTCGAAAACGTCATTTGTATTTACTTTTAGAAAACAACATTTATCATAATGCGTATGCATAATTACGAAACCGCTAAACGTCACATACACATGGCTCGTTTTCGCTTATTTCTAATTATTTCACACAAAACTTGCTCTAACGCTTAAACACAATTTCGTTACTACACGGAAAAGAAAGAATACTTACAGTTAGTTGAAGCAGCAAAGATCTGTATGTGGTAGCTAAATTTTAGCTATACATAACTGAAATTTAACTACAGATTCTTGCTGCTGCAATCTTTTTTTCTGTGTCTGAAATTAAAAGAAATGCTTACAGTAATTAGTCGTTCGAATTACTTACTGATTGATACTAAAATCTTTCGAGTCATGCAAAGCACGTGGAAAACAATAATTAAATATGCGATTATCGAAGATATTGCTTGCAAATTGCGACGTCATGCTACCCATGAGGACGAACGTATATAAGCGCGAAAATCCGGCACGTAATGCTCGCTGCAGTCGGCGACGCGCGTCAAATTGCATTTTGCCGTCGGTCAGATTTAATTGTCTCTTTAATTGAGTTTTCTGACGGGAGAGTGTAGGCTCTTTAATTATGGGATATAATTCAGCTGCGCGTTTAACGCAGCCACTTCGAATATCGGCAACCGTAAACGCGCATTTACGAACGAGGCAATAAGTCGCCGCTTGCCATTATCGTCCGAACACTCCCTTCATCGCGGTTACGAGAAGTGCGCTCGCATCTGTGTGAGCTAAACTTCATGCAGCTTGTTTAGAAAGCAGACGGTGCAAAATAGAAATTACGAAAACCACGAGGAACGTATTTAAAGTTAATCTTTTAAACACAAAACTACAAATAAATTTGAAATTTAGGTCGTAATTTCGCACGTTGTAGCTTTTATTTCTTCCGCAAAATTACTTTATTATTTTCCTGATAGAATTGTATAAAAAAATGTTTTCCCATTTTCGGCAATAGCTTGTTTAAAATTGCGTAGATAGCTAGGCAAAATAGCAATTTGCACAAATAAATAAAAAAGTTATAAAAAAAGAGATTAAGAAGAAAAGACGAATATATTCTCCTAGTTTATAGATGAAATATAATTTCAAATTGCAAATATAAAACTATGTGTCTTAAATATTTAATATTTACTATTAATTTAGAGAAAATTAATATTACTCTAGCTTATAAAAATTCTTATCGCATTTATCTTAATTTTTAGAGCTTTTCAACTGTAATTTACAATTTATAGTTTCAATTATAAATTAAAATTAAATAACTTGTAAATTGTACGATAAACATTGTCCAATTGTGCAAGTTAAATATCAAATATTTTTTCTACACTGACTTTATATTGGTTTTAAATAAAAAATCGCTATAAAAAGCAATTTTATTTGCTTATCATGTTGCTTACATAAGCATAAGTGTGTATATATAGTACAAAAGTTCTAGCAATATATTACCATTTTGTTTGCCACTTGATTATAAAGATATTTATGTAACATAAAAATTATTTCTAAACAAAATACTAAGTCTATAGAACTAATATATTTTTTATTATTATTTATGTTAAATAAAATTATAAATTTATTGTTTTGAAACGCTAAGCAAGTTCATATATCATTACAATTTATCATTATGATTAATTAGCTATTCATATTAAAAAATCATTAAAAATAATAAATTTTACACATAAAAAAAATATTTGCATATTGTCCTGCTTACAAATACACCACATTGGCTTAATGCCCGCATAAAAAAGAAACAAAAGAAACATCGATGACGTATGCTATCAGCCTATCAGCTCACTAAAGTTATCGTACACGTCCACAGGTAAGATATCGTTTCGTCAGTGGTTCTCAATTTATTAGGTCATAGTAGTGAGGAATTGTTTGGACTTTGAAGAGATCAAAGTTTTATGGACACAAAAATTCGAAAGCGTAAAAGTTTAGAACTCCCAAAGAAATAGAAGACTTAGTGATCAAATATCTAAGAATTTAAAAGTTTTAAAGCTGAAAGATTCGACACAAACATTCGAAGCTTTATAGTTTCGAAGTTCCAAGCTTCAGAGACTAAAAATTTCACATGTTAGAATTAAAGTCAAAAACGGAAAAGATTTAAAAATTCGAACCTATGTCAATTCAATCTATATGTCCAAATTCCTAAAAGTTAATGCTGAAGCGTAAAATAAAATTGACGTAAAATCTGCAAAAATCATGTTACACAACTCTTACACAATTTCAATGACAAAACCGCATCGCGTCCATAAAAGATCTTGTCGTCGTAAATGCGAGATGTCCCCTACAGTAATAAATTCGTCCGTAGAAAATGAAAATACTACTGTCGGACGTATTGGCTCAGTTTACTATGTTATAACTGTAAAGAGGATCGTCCCAAGAGATGAATCGGGACTTGTACGGATAGATACATCCTACATCATATAAATACACATAAAACACACACACATTTTTTTCAAATATATATTTTTATCATTATTGAACACTAATATCCGCTTTCAACCAATTAGCCGTTTTTCTCAATTTATGTGTACATATATTTTTTTGCATAATGCAAAATACATACATGCATTCATACTTTCATGCATACACATACGTATGTATGTATAGGCATATATTCAATAACCTACTTCTGGGATCGCGATTCCGCGGACCGCGATTTGATTCTTTTATTGGCACTTTTACCAAAAAAAAAAAAAAAAACGTTACAGAACGTTAAAAAACGACTAAAATAAATTTTATTTATTATAGAAAACTTTGTAAAGTCATCACGTTCAATTCTGATTTCTTTTCTTCAATGATACTTTTAATACAGTTCAGATGTACAGTGATGCAAAAACAGTAAAATGATAGACACACTATATAATTAAAAGAAATGAATTTTAAAAAATGATTGAAAGGTAGTGCAGATATGAAAGATACATTTTTATAACACGATAAAGAGATCGTACCGGCGCTTTCACGTGCGAATTATTTCTGACAGCTGTCCGCCGAAAACTAGCAAAATGTATTCGAACCTACCGGACAGGTGCAAGATGATCCACGGCAACGAGCATCATTCCGAGCGCAAAGTGACAAACCATTGATATTAGTCGACAAACACATTTCAAAATCGCCATCAACGTGTAAAATAAATTCCGCTGGCGGGAAAATTCTGAATTGTTTTGAACTCTATTCATAGAAAGAGTCTATTAGCCGACACAATAAGATGGAGAAAGAGAGATATATGTCAGTTGTGACAATTATTTATCGTGGATTCGCAACCCGCGTGTCGCGGAATCGCTGCGGCCCGACCGCGTATCCGTACGGCGGATATATTCGGCGGTGACTGGTATATATGCCAAGAGAGATATAATATTACATTAAATTATACGCGCGAGACATTATTTTAGATTAAACTGCCGCACAGACGGGCATAATTCTCTCAAGCGACGTTTCGCTTGAACACTATTTTCGCGTGACTCATTTTCAAGTGAAAAAAGTTATCGATCTGTGTGTGTGTGTGTGTGTGTGTGTACATTTAGTCAAAATCATTCTTTACTTGTCTTTAACCGTTACATCAGTAACGATTGGACCTTGCGTATTCAACCTATAATTACAATTAAGAATAGGAAATTCTAACGTCATAAGAGATTACATAGACGCACTTGCAACAAAAGACAGCGTTAATTCACAGTATGTCTCATTGTGTTGCATAAAGGATTTTTTTTTACTACACGCATAAGCGTTGCACTCAAGTGGAACCATTCGTGTCGTTATTCAGTATTCAAATGTACTAAACTGTCGATATTAATGAAAAGAGAATGCCTGCATAAACGCGCCGCAACACGCGCGCGATATCGTTATTCATTACAAAAATGCACTTGCGCATTGCGTTTTCGAGCAACAAAATGCTCGCGTCCATTCGCGTAATATCGAATTACACGCGTATTTACAGAAACGCTCCAACTGATGGCCAAATCATCAATAATTGACGAATAAATATTCTAACACGCTTCGCAATTTGACTCGTATTACAAAACTAGCAACGCGCGTTTTGCGTGCGTGTGTAAAATCGAAATAAATGTAAAATGTTAATATATATGCGCATAATATACGTCGAAAAATTTGACAAATATGCACAATTATTAACATAACTTTTGTATATAATTATTTTGGTACACAGAAAAACTTTAGATTTTCTTTTTAAATTAAAAAAAAATTAAAACTGTAAAACAACTAGGTTTTTCGTAAACTATGAATAAATAATTTTGACGCCATAAAATGTCATTAAGATTTATACAAGTTATGTAAATATCTTTCCTTCATGATATTTTGTTTAACGTTCATTACTTTATGAGTCCCTTAAATAAGTTATACAGAGAGAGAGTTATTGCTACTTCAATTAATGACTTTCTGTTTACTCGTATCGATTTTCTATTTCCGAGTGACAGAAAATTTTCCACTTTTACAGAAGAAATCATAAATAAATTCAGGAAGTAGAATTATAAAATTAATCAATAATTTTGTGTGACAAACTCGTCCATTTTGCTCTCTACAACCTAATTTTAGTAAACTGTAAAAAATCTCTCGTTTACATTCGCTACGTACCCCATTAAACAAATTACTCTTTAGCGAAATAGATAATTTACACAATAATCATATATGGATTTTTCTTATTATTTCACAAATTATTTATAATAAAACGTTTCAACAATTGTTTTACAAAAGGACAAATAAATATTACTACCAATAACCGTATGCTTTACTTTGCACGTGAAAGAAACACGAATGTCACTCCATTCTATGCCGTCATGCACGCATCTGACAGGTGCGAAACGCGGCCCGTGCTTTCCACGAGTTTGATATTATTTCGAATAACGTCGTTGCGCGAGAACAAGAACGAGTACGAGAGAGAGGGAGACGAAGAAAAACTCTGAGAGAAAGAGAGACGAACACGGAGAGAGGTTGAACGCTCGTGGCGTTTACGGTTTGCTGCTCCCGTCTCGTTCCTCTTCGCTGGCTAACCGTTATACAACATCCGCTCTGCCATAATGCCCTCCCGCTAGAGTCCCAGGTCCCATTGTTCATCGTTATACAATCATTCCCCGCGAGCAGTACGAAATTCAATACGTCGGCTGCATGCGCGTTACAATATCACAAACTGAGAACCGACCGACCGACCGAACGACGACCAACAACGACGAAAGAGGACCTCTCGGTCGTAGTACGATGAGAGAACAACTCAATTTATCGATACCGCACGGAGAAATTACGCGTACGAGAACACTGTCGCTCATTAATGCTGCTCGCGGCCGCTCCTGTTGCCGACAGTGGACTCAGTGGTTCTCAACGCGAACATAATGAGACATTTTGACGTATAAGATATTAATATGAATCGTTTGAACAATGGCATTAATATTTTAATGATATAACTAGCTTGTTTAATCGTTAAATTATTATTTCCCATATTTCATTAGACAAAATTAGCTTACATGTTACAATGTATATTACAAAATTAAAAAATTATTATAGATTTATTATCAAAAATTTAAAATATATCACCATTGTATTGTACGAATAGAAATTATTATTTATTAAATTAAATTATAATTTATTATTAAAATGTATTGACATGGGTGCTTAGAGTCGACGGTGCGTCTCTCATTACATTTTAATAAATTAAAATTAAAAGAGTAAATTAGAATAATCTAGATATCATATCTTTATCACGTCAGAATTAGAATGAGATTCGCTGTAGAAAACAACGACGCTTCGCATGACTCTACGAAGTTATACTTGTGTTTTGTGTTTATGCTCACGCAAGATGATTCTCAGTTTCCCCTCACGTAACGCGATCTAATAGTTATACAGTCATTCGATAACGAAAAACATTGTATTATCCACGACATAGTGCGTGCATCAACGCCATCAACACATACACACAAGCGCTACTATACAGTCGTTATTATACAATCCGTTTGTTTGCATATCATGAATCCAGCCTGTTAGCGACCAGTCACATAAATTAAATTCAACCACCCACCTGCGGAGGACTCGAACAATCACGAACTCGAAATTTTGACCGCCTCTCCCTTTCTCTCCCGCCCTTCCCTCGATCTGCCGCCCATGCCCGATCGGTTCCGTTCCATAATGAAGTGGTTACACGTCTGTCTGACTAATAAATCGTTAGTCAATGTTGCCCCATTTTGTATACGATTGGGATTTACGGTTAGCTTGGCTATGCAGGCAATTAGATGATTGAATACGAGGCAGTGCATTCTAACTCGCGGTGCTTTCGAGCAGCATTGGTATGTCGATATGTCACATGTAATTTTGTGATAATAGTGCGAGGCAATCGAGATCGAGTAAAACCTTATCGATGTATTCACGATACCACTATCATAATAGTTAAATAAAATGTATGAAAGAAATAAATGTCGTAATTCACATATTATAAAGAATTGTTCACTCTTATATTATTTGATGTCAATATCAAAAACCATATAAAATAATTAATCTTATAAAATAATTATTATCTTTCAGTAGTTAACATGGCATATTTTCTTTCTTTTATTAAGCTGCAAGAATCTCACGAATTCTAATAGAGAAAAATGTGTCAATAAGAATAAGTAATAGTAAACACTCCTGTGGTTTGGACAAACAGCGTACGAGCGTTAAAAGTTAGTAGGAATGCACATGAGTCTGCATTTTGACGATCGTCGAGCACGCGCAGATTTCCCCGGCGATCGAGTATCGATCGCGCATCGTCTCCTCGGGCAACCGCGGTGACAAATTCGGCCGAGAAAGTCTTTCCCGCCGGTGAGTAAGGAGGTCAGGACGAATCGACGCGGGACAATGGGGCTCTCTCGTTGACACTGCGACAACGAGAGGATCGTTCGCAAAAAAAGAAAAAAACAAACTCTCGAGCTCGTTTCGCTTGTAGATTATTGATACGCGAATCTGCACGATCTGCAAATTCATGAAAGCGTTTCCGTAATTTACTTGGCGAAAGTTGACGAAAATACGTTTGCAACTGAATTGTAATAACTTGGAACAACTTAAAGTCGCATTCTACTCATCCACTACATCGGTATAAAATTATGCATCGTATAATTACATTACAATGCGCTTCTTATTGAGATTAAAAACGCCAATTTGAATTTGAAATAATGTAAAATCGTGGGAAAATAATTGCGAAAACTTATCTACTTTTGTATTTCACGAACATATATGCATCTGCCTGCATTATTATTTTCCAAGATTATTTTAAGATACACTTATTTAACATTCCAATTTTAATATTAGATTTCACAGACATATAATTAAATTTAATTTATCGAATGTTTAAACCATCTGTGCGATATTATTAGAGGAGAACTGCTTAAAGGAGAATTTCTAAACAACATCGATTTACATGTTTTTATTCCTATTACATATTCCGCGAAAATCATCGTTATTGCTAGGTGTTACTATAATTAGCAACGATCAATATATTAAGCTAGTACACTGCTTAATTAAGTCGTTCAATTAGTAGATTGTTTGCGTATAGAGGGGCTACCCGCGGCAGACACCAGTTTCTCTAAGCTAATTACGCGCTCAAACAGAATCCTAGAAAGATCAGATCGAGATAGTTCAAATGAGAGAAGATAAACAGGGCCTGTGTTCTCACGGTAAATTTTCTACGGAAACGGCAGCGCATTTCGGACGTATGCGCCGTTGCAAGTGCAACTACACGCGAGAATTGCGACCGTTTTACAATGTAAAGGTGTGATAATGCTGCTTTACGTAATCATAGCGATTGCAGAACAGAACCGCGAGTTTTCTTGCGAAACGAGCAGTGTGCTCTGTCTAACGAGGGAAAGAAAAAGGCTACCGGACGAAGTCATTGCACCCGACAAACTTCATTTCCAAATATTTCTAGCGTCACCGTAGCTACAGCAATCATTTCGAACCACTGAACTGAAATCTTCTTTCAAACTTGAAGTGATTCAAAATTCTTATGAAAATCCATATCCATGTTTTGTACTTTCTTCTCTTTACAGTTTGAAAACACATTCTCAAAATAGAGAATGTATTTTCACATAAGAAAATCAAGAAATTAAATAAATTTCTTATGTCAATAATTTGAACAAAAAGATATTCGCACTTTTAAAAGTTGTTTATTACAACCTATGTGTATCACGATACTCCGTATTATTCTATTACACATTATTAAATCTATATAATATTATTAGCGTATTATTAACTATATATTATGCTCTATATATATAAACTACGTATTGCGATCGTTACAGTGTATGATTACATTTCAGTAAAATAAATATGATACGGTAAACATGACAAATCGATGCACATGTAATAGAGTAAGATTTCCCAATAACCAAGTAACCACTAATAATAAGTCAGTAATTTTAATATTTCTAGACATTTATTTTTATCATTTAATGGCGATTGTCCTAAATTCAAATTCAATCAATTTCAAATTAAGATTTGATATCGGTTTCATCAGTTTATAATTCATCATTCATCACATGGTCCTACTATATATTCATCATCTATTTCATAATTGAACTCACTGCTACATTTACTCGAATTTACCCTACATTTCTCTCAAATTTTTATCTGGAGCAAATAGTTCAACCAAAGAAGATCATACGAAGCAAAATTGAACTTTCAGGCACGTTATATCGATGTATTCATATCTCTATCGACAATTTCGTGAAAACCGAGGCTTTTGTCGCTTAGCGACGAACCAACGATTGTCAATCCTTCCCGGTATCGGATTCGTAACAAATCGATTTAGCCAGGTTCCTTATACCACCGACACGTTTCAGCAAGCAAATCCCATCACCAGGAAGACGAGAGCGCGGTCAAGGAAAGAGGATTATTCTCCGACGTGCGATGACTTCCACCCGACCCTCTTCCTTGTAAATGCCAAACATCCAGCTTCCGGCATTCGCTGGAGAAGTTTAAACATTGCCGATGATGGTCACCGAAGCGGACGAAATTTTTTTTTATTTATTTATTTATTTTTTATTTCTCCCGACCGCGATGATCGATTGCTTAAGTCGCGCGCGCGGTAACAGCTGCTCGTAACGGTCCGCAGATTTCAGAATTTCCGCACGCAAACGTTAAGTACGGTGAATCGTCTGTGACCGCTAACGCTTTTTTTTTTAAATAAATGGAATAAAAAATGTTTCCAAGTGTCACGCGTACCCCACTTCCTGCAAAAGTTATGAATCTTATATTGAGGTCAAAAGCAGCATAAAGCCGCAAGAATTGACCTGTAGTGATTTGCAAGTCATAATACCAAAGAATTTATAAATAAACTTGATATACAGAATTATGCAAAAATAAAGATATACTGTATTTTAATTTTGAGCAAAATATTCACATTCTAAAAATAGAATTAAAGTTAAACAAAGATGATAAAGTCTGCTATTTTAACTTCATTAAAATTTAATCACCAATTTGTGTTTTAGAAGATATCAAAACTTTTTATAAATCATGTATCTGTACATATTTTTTTATCCAATTTATTAAATTGGACATTTCCAATTTATAGAAACGTCTAGAATTATGTCTACGTGGCTTTTAAGATAATCATAATTATTATTAAATGCACGTATTTAATATTAATATTAAAATTTGTTAGTTGTGTTATATTTTAACTTGGTTCTTGATATTTTTAACGCATGATAATTTTATGTAATTCATGAAGAAATATTTTAATGCAAGTACATATAAAACGCATATGTAATGAACTATTTTATCTCGAATATTTTACGTGTTTCAAAAAATAAAGAAAATTTTTTTAAACAAATAGATCAAGAAACGCACGGAAAATCCTGCCGTGAGAAGCGAGAGTCTCTTTACACTATGTACCTTTTTTTGCAGTGCATCCACTTTCTGTATCAGTTTCTCCCACGACAGTCGACCAAGAGATCGAGTTCTACTTTCTAACTACAGCAGCTACCAGCTTCCTAGTGCAACGTGATTCGATCGTGGAATTATCAGGAGTCGATAAACGAATCAGCTGCGAAAGTCATGTCTAAAGTTTCTTCGCAACTTTTACCAATATACATAGAGAGAGAAGAATCGCACAATTTTGACTCAGCATGACAATATTAAACCTATCACAAAATCAATGTGTTAATAATTAAATGGAAATTACATAATTATATTCTCCTTTTAAATTCATTGCAATTAATACATCATAGAAGTAGAAATTAAATATCTTTGAATCAAAAAAGCAAAGAGAATTATACATTATCTAATATCTTTGGTTATTTGAATAAATTAATTTCGATAATTTAATTTCGGAAAATCAATAAATTTATGAATTCATAGATTTAAGAACATTTTAATAATAGTTTTTAATTAGTATAACTATCTTAATACATATAAATTGTAATATCTGAATTCTTCAATTCTTTGATAAAATATAGTACATTTAATTTTTGCCGTGCTGAGAATTGCTTCAATGATTCACGGAGCGAAATGATAAGCCGTGAATAATAGGAATAATTTCTCCATAAACTTTCCACTCTCGTCCACATCACGCTTATCACGCTTTTCCACCCTTTCCACTTGTATACCACAATCCGACGATTTCTCCGTGTAACCACGTGCATTTATTCCGCTTTCGTTCCCAACCGAGATTTTGGTCCATCCGAATGCATTAGCGTGCATGCAGCATCGGGGATTCGAAGCCCAATTCCCCGTTTGCTTTTCGCGCGGAACAGACGGAAAGAAGGGCGGAAACGAGAACGAGTAAAACGGCGAGGGGTGGCCTAACCAGCCGGTGCTCTTCATGCACCTGCACACATCGGTGAAGGTTAACGCATAATGCGGACTCCACCATCCGCCTCTAAAAGGATAATGCTGTTGTATGTATACCCGCGTGCGCGATCGTTCGTTTGCCTAACGAATTCGAAATATCTTTGTGAATTTTCTCACGCGCCGCTGCTCTTTTGCGGTGTCTCGACACGGCGGCATCTGTGCGTGAATCGATAATTACTGCACGCACTGAGTTGTAGTAGTTACACACACGCAATCGAACATCGAAATACACCGGGAAATGTCAATAAAATTGAAATCTATTGATTGGTGGAACGAAAAACACGCGATAAACGTTCTAAACTAGATGTATTTTTTGTACATACACTTGTATAATCGAATTTTTAGAGACTCCATCCCTTCACGAATTTATTAAGACAGTATTTATTGTAATTGAAACATTAAATAATCAATTAGTATTAATGCCTAAAGGAAAATATTCTTAAAATGTCTTCTAATCTAATAATTATTTATTATATTGCACAAAATAAATTTCGTCATATATAACTTTATCAAATGAAAAATAATGAAAATGTACAACGTAATAATTTCTCTCAACTATTTTTATTTAAAACTAGCGACATATATTTCACCAACTCGCAACGTTCAAAATAACGTTGTTACTAACGTCGAGACTGATTAACGTGATCGTTATGCCATACTATTACGTACGCAAACTACAATTCTATTTTGGAGTTATCGCGTTATTGGAGACGTCACCTCTTGCAGAATATCAACACTCGTATTAAAAGCCGTAATCTGTTCGTGAATTTCATTTTCCCGATTAACGAGGAAAAGCATGAAAGCGTTTCCTCGTTATAATCACGAACTCGCCGTACAGCAAACGCGTCGTCATCCAGACGAAAACCGAGTGAGTGAAATTTTCTGTGACAAAACAATAGTTCGAATAAATATTCATTTATCATTTTCCCACTTATCTAGTCGTTTCGAACCAATCTTGAAAATCAATTTTTTTGCGGCATTATTTTAATGATTTCAGAAGATAGTGCAATAATAATTTTTCTCATAATATAAATAAACATTTTTTTAACTAATTGTACGTTTAACAAACAATTTTTAATTCATGAAATGTACATATATTGTATTTACAATTTAAATTCATTTTTTTTGAAATATATATTTAGTTTAGTCGATGTTTTCCTAATAAAAAAATCATGAAACATAAACGATCAAAAATAGGTTCCAGAAACTGTAGAATATTTAATGATGCAAACGAAAAGTTCGCGCGGTAAATGATAAATAACGTTCTCTGACATTTTCACTAATAAACTAAATTAAAAAATTGAAAAAGTAAAAGACAGCTCCCTCTTTGTAGAAATTTATAAAAAAAATAATTCTCCCTTTTTATAAATAGAAAACTCTCACACTACGCTTGCTCATTTATTTTATAATAGATAAGATACAATATGAATAAATGACTACACGATAAAAAGTACGATAGAAAAGATAGAACTCAAATGAAGTAATTAAATCAGTGAGTAGAAAGCTTAATGAATGGAATAAAAAACTATCTCGCAACACAATTATTTACAAATTTTCCTAAACTGCGAGAAATGTACGAGCTCCCTTGAAAGAAATAACATTTTTGCTTAAACTTCGCAAAATATGATTCCCTACAAGCATCTGCTCCATCGTAAACACATGAATCGATTGACCCTTCGCGATAAAAAACGGACGGCAGGATCGGCCGGTTACGCTTCGTTGGGGTCGCCACCCGGTACGCTCTGAGACCCAAGTCAAATCATTTGCGCGTATATGTATGCCGGCCACGTATACGACGTACGCGTATATACGCACGTATACACACACGTCTTTGGCACCCACGTTACCGTCACGAGGCGTAATCCACCTCCCGTATGATGTGACATAGCACGAAGCGTGCTGGCGGACTCTCCTCGGTGGCCCTCTCGCACAGTCGCGGAAAAATCAATAGCGAGCGTAGTGTGGCGCGGCGTGGCGGCGTCACTCTTTCAGGTGGCCGCCTGTCTGTGGCTGCCTGTGCCTGTACGAGGAAGGAAGCCAGCAGCCTGGCAGTCGAGAGGGCAGACGGGCGTGCAGGCGAACGAGTAAGCGAGCGAGCGAACGAGCGAACGAGCGAGCAAGCAAGCAAGCAAGCAACCGTCCGATCGAGCGCGCACCGGTGAAAACGAGTCACCTGCGAGGCATACACTCTGTCGTGGCAGGCACGCGATCGAATTCCCGCCTTCCGCGCCACGAGACGTACATGTATATACGCACGTATATACGCTGCTGCGCAACGATAGCGTTGCGCGGCTTTATCATTTATCGAGGCGGCGCCAGGACTGTATTCCTTCGGGACAGTAAGGGCCTATCAAAATTACAAATCGCCCAAAAATTCATTTCAATCAACTACAGAATTTGTATCCAATTAATAAATGGTTCTGGTTAAATTTTGAATCAATAATCGATTAGATGCTTTCATTGTTTAGGTAGTCGAATGGAAAATACTGTAATTTAATAATGCGTGCGCATGCAGGCTAATATGAAAATGATTTTTACAATTTAATAATTGGTTTTGTTTTTTTTTTGAAAAAAAATTACTTTTATAACTCGATGAATTTATCTACCAGCAATCAATAAAAATCTTTAAATAGCCCGATTCTTTAATTCAAAATTTATTATATACCTTTATAATTTTTTCAATATATAAATAAATCTAAATAGATTTAGATGTTAAATGTACAGATATGTTATCACACATACATACATACACTGAGAGAAAAAAATACAAAGTTTTAATAAATGTTTGAATAGTTGCAATAAAATATTTACTAAATGTAAATAAATATTTAATTAGTACAAGAACCACTAATTTAATTTAACTATCATTTTTTTATTGAGTAAATATTTCATGGCAACTATTCAAACAAATGTCTATTAAAATTTAGTTTTTCTCTCAGTGTATTCAATATTGTCATAAAATCATTTATAATAATAATGCCTATTTTGTATCAATAGTTGTTTGTTATTTAAGAAATGGATGTGTATAAAAAAATCTTACTTTAAGAGCATAAAAAAAATTTGAATATGCTTTGAAGGGCTAGCGTATGCTATATAAAACATTAAAAGATGAGACATTTAACCGCGTAAAAATTTTATGTATCGTAAGTATGCTTTTTCGTAAGACTTCTTTGCTATTTTTGTACTTGTATTTTTTCTCGGGAAGAGTTTTACGACGTTCTTGATGTATGCCATTGGCATCAAGTCCGTAGTACAACGACACCGCGACGCTCAGAAACTTCGTTGCAGCGCGGTTTGAAAATTAATGTAAAACAAAGTTTTCGCGACCCACGCTATAACTAACGTATAATACTTCTCTACAGAGTTCTCGATCTGTAACGTATACAACATCGTAAATTAAAGATACGATTTGTTTCCACTCTATGAACAGTTGCGTTGTACAACTGTTTCAACTCCGAACAGTTGCGTCACGCCAGCTGCCCGCTCCACCAAGAATACATTACGGGCAATCGCGAAAAATTGCGCAAGATTATACATAGTTGCGGTTGATCACGAAGAACAAAGGATCCTAATGAATGCGCGTTATATGCTTCGCGAGCATAATGGATAACACATATAATTATATATAATTGCTAACCTCGCGCTTCTCTGTTTCATAATCAATTTTGCAAAGCCGATACACAATCATACATTAATTCCAATTAATTCCTAAACATCTCCATTAATTACTCATCGGAAGATATCTGATATCTCCGATACATTATAACAAGATAATGGCTCGTTATATACTTAAAATACCGTTATATGCGCATAAATTTCTCGTGTGACGATTTTCCGCGCGTCATTTGTCGCTGTTTGCCTAATATCACTTGAACAATACGACTAATCAATTGATAAAACGTCATGAAATTTAATTAATACTGTTAGCAAGAAGAATATGATTTCAATGAATATCGGAATTTGTATGAAAATTACCTATCTTAATAATAATAATGATAATATTCATAAATGGGATACCTTTCTGGTTTCTGATTAATTATTACATTTACTATGCCTAGCGTTGGGGGTCATTTCGAGCATGCATGATGCATCGAGCTTGCATCGAGTGTATCATTAATGAACGGCATTCTACACGCGGCGGAGGTACGCGCGTGTCAGCAGCCCGTGCTTCACTACGCGCTTGCGCGCGCTATGACGCGCGAGGGTTGGAACGAATAAGGGAGACAAACGTGTATATATACCGGACGCGAGCAAGGGGGATGGAAAACCGACCAATATGGCGATAATATAGAGGTGCGAGGGAGAAAGAGCGGAAAAAGGGGAGAAGGTGAGAGACGAGAGACGAGAGACGAGAGACATTGTAACTTTTCGATAGACGAGAAAGACAGAAGGCGATATCCGATATCAAAGTAGTCTCCTCGACGAAACGAAGGAAAAGAAAGGGGTAGATTTGAGGAGGAAGAGATATCGATAGTCTCGCAGAAAACGCGTGAAACGTAAAGAGGTAGTTCGGAGTCGGGAAAGCGGTGGGGGAAAGTGGGAGGGAAAGAGAGACAGAGAGAGTGCGTCAGAAGGGGTGGATTCCACCCCTTCGGCCATCGTACACGGTACGGACCGGCGCTGCGCTGCGCCGCCGTCGCGACGCCTCAGACAGCAAGACCCTTAGAACACCTACCTCGTCTTCGCCGGTGGCCACCGTGTTAACGGAGTCCATACTCTGCGATAGCGGCGCGTCCATGATGCAGGCGAGTTTGCCGGACGGTCCGGGGTTGCCGGGGGCTGCGGTACGAGCGGGTGGCGGCGATGAATCCACCGTGTCCCGTCTCGGTCTTTTTAAAGCGGGCGGCGTTATGGTTGTACCGGCGAAGACGACGGGCGCCTCCAGGACGTATCACTGGAAAATAACCTTCCCTTCGCAAGAAACACGGGGGCCGCGGCCTCCTCCTCCTCCTCCTCTTCCTCCTCCTTTTCCTCCTCTTCTTCCTCCCCCTTCTCTTTTCTCTCCACGCCTTCCCTCCTTCCCCGATCTGATCCTTTTCTTTCTTCTTTGACCGGCTTCTCTCTTTCTTCTTCTTTTTGCTCTTCCGTCTGTCCTTTCTTGACTTTTTCTACTTCTTTCTCTTCTTCGCGTCCTTTCGCGACCACGAGTCGATTCACTTCTTCTTCTTCTGCTTCCTGCTGCGACTCTTCGCCAGCGCCACCACCGACCACCCTACGACGATGTCGTCGTCGTTGCACCTGTCACACGTTGCTGCTGCGAGAGAGAGAGAGAGAGAGAGAGTCGTAGCAGCGTAACAACGAGAAATAGAGGAGAAAGAGAGGGAGAGAGAGAGAGAGAATGAATATGCCGTCTGTATGAGTGTGTGTACGAAGCGTAAAACACACACAAGCGTGTGTGGTCTGTTGCGCGTTTATGCGCTTGCGAACGGCATGTGTGTACGTGTACGCCTGGCCTGCAGGTGTTGTTCCCACGCGTCTATTTTAGAGCAATCGATACACCAGCAGCCCGCCGTGGAGGTGGAGAGCAGGGCAGCAGCACCCGGTGAACGCGATCGGCAACGGCGACGACGACGACGACGACGGCGATGTTGTTCCTGTAAACAGGATGGTTCATCTATCGTCGAACAGTGACCCATGCACCGGATAGAAGGAGTGTGCGTTCGATGACGACGATGTTCCGGCTGATGAACTCCAGAGCTGCTGCGTCGCGCGGCTACACGCTACGACGACGAAGAGGACGACGGCGACGGCGACGATGACAACGAAGACGAGGTTGCGCGAGACGCGTTGTCGCTGCTGGTGCGACTTGCCACGCACCGGATGGCTGGCTCGCAGCAACGCTCCAAAGTGCCAGCGACGCTCGTAAGTACCAGGAGCGGCGATCGGGTAAGGCTCACAGGCGATCGGTTCGTACTTGACGTATTTGTGCTCTTCTCTCCCTCTCTCCCTCGTGACAGCTTTCTGTCTCTCGATCACTTTATCGGTGCGCCTTGTGTGATGCGCGCGTACATACGATCGCAAATCGTGGCGAGTTTCATGCGCGAGCGCGGACGTATGCGGCGGCGACGGCGGCGACGGCGGCGGCAACAGCGATTTCTTCAACGCGAGCGCGATAGCTCCTGGACGTGAGAACGTAATTAAGGGATGGGACGGTGTCGAAAATCAAATACGCGCAACGAAGTCGAAAACGAGACTGAACACACCACCGATCAAGTTTCAAGGCAAGTAAAGAGTGATAGTAATAATAATAAGAATTTTGTTACGTGAGCGCTGCGACACGACTGGTACGCAGGTTGCCGACAGACTGACGGAGCGTGAAGCAGCGCGCGATGACGATGAGACGGGCGCGCGGGGTATCCGCGCCGTGAGGGTGAGGTGGGGGTGGCCCGCGGGCCACTGGGTCGGGGTAGGTGAGTGGGTGGGTGGCACGAAGTGTGTGGGGGCTTTGGATCGAGCGCCGACGATGGGTACGAGGGGAAGTGAACAGGTCGTTCGCGATTCAGACGAGGGGAACGGAGAAGCAAGAGAGAAGAGAGAGAGAGAGAGAGAGAGAGAGAGAGAGAGAGAGAAACGCGTGCCTGGAGAGGGGCCGCCGCCACCGCCGCCACCTCCGCCACCTCCGCCACCGCCACCACCGCCGCCACCGGTCCCCTCTTCCGTCACGACCGCCGGAAAAGGTGACGGGAAAACGGAGCTGCATTCGACGAAGGGATGACCGCTGTTGCGAGGGGAAACGCATAGTTACGATAGGGGTGTATCGGGCGCTCTCCGCACGTGTTCTCGGATTATCTTTGAGAAAGGAAGTCGCTATATCGAAGAATTTCAAACGCATTTCCAGGAACGTGGAGATATTTTCCACATCTGCCAAGTTTAACATAGTAAATAATAATAAAATAACAATAACAAATATACTGTAAAACAAAAATGTAATTTATTAATAATAATAAATTAGCCAGTAATTATTGTTTATTTTGAGTGTTAAAAGCATTGTTATTAGTTCTTTTGATATTTAAAATAAGCAAATATTACTAGTTAATTTAATTACATATTTATTACATTTCTGAAAAGGTACACAAAATTCATTTTTTGTGATATTTTCTATCTAATGATCGAAAAAATCAATTTAAAAAATAAAATTAATATACCAATAAATGCAAAATTTTAACTAAATAAAAATAATTTTAGTGATCTTAAATAACATTTTAATTTAATTTACGTTAATAATTTTTATTTATTTTCTTAATTTAATTTGTATGAATCAATACTCTTCGAATAACAAAAATATGCATAAGAACTTAAAAAAATATATTCAAAGTCATTTTGATTAGTAATTATAATATTTGCTTGCAAATATAATTTTTTTACGTGACGAATATACGGAAATGTTCTGTTGGACTTAACATACATCTACTTTTTTTAAATCTACTTACGAAGCAACATTTATTAATGAAGCATAGATTCGATTTAAAAAAAAGAGCACATGGTGTTATTTACAAATTATAAATCAGAATATCATTTCTAACAATAAGTAAATCGCTTTAAATATTATGGGCATCTTATTTCAAAAGAGAAATAGGTTTCATTCAAAAAGAAAAGTACGTTTGGTCAGAAGTTCTCGTCTAGTTGTAATGACGAGCGCTTTGGTTCTATGCTTACTGCGCACCGTTATTATAATAACCATAATTATTGAAGTTGCATTATTAAAATGAGTTATAACAAAGAGGTCAAGGGAGAAGCATGCCCCGGAGGAAAATCTCTTCGCTGTGCTCGTTACAAAAGACGACTGAAGGCGAAAGAGCGTGCAACGGGGATAGTCAACAAAAACAAAAGCAAATGCAAAATATGCATATTGGAATATAAAAATTGCAAAAAATTATATGTAAAAATATGTCAAAATTAACTTATAAGTTTGATAGAAAGTACATATACCTCATTTAACGTATTTTTATTTTAACAATTACTGCGCACATAGATGAAATTAATTAAAATCTATAATAAAATTGATAGAAAAAGATACGAGTAATAATAATAATAATTTGTGATATTTATTTCTCTTGTAGTTTTACTGTAAATTAAAACCTAAAATCTAAAAAATCTGCGATCTTTTATTTAATAAATCTCAGAACTTAGAAAATACAGATATTATGGTAAAGATAAAATTCAATTATATTATGAAAAATTCTGACTCGTTCGCACATGAAAGAATCCGCGTCGTTACTTCAAGGAGCAAATCGCGAGATGCAACGATGCGTCGAAGGTAATGGTGTACTTTCTTTCAAAGCATACCGCGTTGTGCATTCGCAGTGTGTGTTCTGTTTCCCGCTGTCTCTTTCTTCCTCTCTTTCTCTCTTCCCCCCCCCCCCCCCTCTCTCTCTCTCTCTCACACTATCGCGAGAGTGCAGATGCTGCGTGTGGAAGAGCGATGCACGGCGCATGCAGTTTCGTTCTACACGAGGGACTCCGTGACTACACGCTTTCCCCCGTAACTAACAGGTGGAAGTCGCTTGGAACCGCGCAGCTTTCCTCGAGATTAGCAGGTGGAAGATGCCCGTGGCTGTGTCGTAGATGATTCAGACACAAGACCGACGAAAAGAGGCGGGAGGAAATAGAAAGGAAGGGGGCAGATGGATGATACGTGAGCTGCTTTTGTTCCAACTAGTTTCGGAATTATGGAATGGCACTAGAGTCCCGTTACACGTGAGCGAACAACGCGTCCGCGGTATAAAGAAAGAAAAAAATCCCGCTACAACGGTTGTCCACGGTATATTTTCTTTTTTAATAGGTCAGGTTGCGTTGAAGAATGATAAATATCACATTTGTTAAGGCAACAAGAAAACTTATGACTGCTAGCTCAGAAATCTTTATCTTTTAAGTACCAGAGAAGATAAGAAAAATACGTTAAAAATAAGAAGAATAATCGCTGAATTATGATATTATAGTTTTGTAATATAATAAATTTGATACACACGTTTCAATAAAAATATTGAAGTATCTTTTCTGCACACAATACAGCAGATATTTTTAAAAGATATAAAATCAATAAGGAGAGATAGTATTTTTATACTTATACGCACATAATCATATACGTATACTGTTTGATTAAATTTACATTAAAAAATTTTTCACGTATGTCGAAAGTTACAGTGATTCTTTTGTGCAAACGGAATATTTTTCATACCGTTTCTTTCTCGTGCCACATTGGATATATCGATCTCATAGAATTAGACCACGGGATAAAATCACACGTTCACTTGTAGATGATATCGTTTCTGGCGCAATCATATAAAAAAGATTCGTTTCTTCCGGTCGCGTACAAATTTCTATGCGGTATTACAAACCAATGCAATCACAGGGAAAAATAGTCGAGTCGCGAGTCTATTATTTTCAGGCATGTAAATGTACGAGTATTGTGCGTGTTGGAGTATACATTAAATCGTAGCAAGTAGAGTGTATTATTGATGATTTATTGCTCCAATCGACCGACGGACGATGGTATCGTGGGTACATCAAATAGTGCATCGGCATACATGCGCCAGACGATCGACGAAAATATGCGGAATAATTTATTTGCCACGCGCAATTATTTCTCTCTAGCCTTGGACGGAACTATCGCATCGCGTTTATTATTTCATGAGGAACTAGATCCGACATCGCACCAAAGTCAAAGAAAGTTTCTGTGTATCTTATGCAAATCTTCTTCAACTTACATTTGCATGAAATTTTGATGAAAAAAAAAAAAACTATGCATGGCATATACAGAAATTGCACGAGGCAGAATATTATTCTGACATTCTCATTTTATATTTTGTTTTATTATCAACATTTTCTCTGTTTAAATTTAAAAATTTAAACTTTATGTTTGCAGAATCTTTAACTTTGTTGTGAAATACTTTAAGATGTTTTTTATATATTATATTTAAATAAGTTGATTAAAAAGATTGGCAACGTTTTAGTGATTTTTCAATAATTGAATTTGTGATAAATGATAGAAATATATAATAAAACGATGGATATGATAAACTTATTTAATTTAAAAGTAAATGTAATAATTTAAGCATCAATCAAAATCATGAACATTTTAAGGGTACAGGATTAGAAAAGAGAGACTATTAAGTACAGAAGCCTATTAAGTACGTGCTTATTAAGAATAAGCTGTATGTTAATGTATAGTTAAACGATAACTGTACGTATATGCGTACGGAGGAAACATTTAACTACTGTTCATCACATATTACAGTAGAAAGCATCTCGTAAGGATTTAAAGCAGCCGCCACTTTCACGAAATAGCATAGAAACACTTAATGTTAGATGATCTTGTACACATTCCTTTAAAAACTCTTGTCAAGTGTTAATTATAATACATATATGAAGCAAAATAAACTAACATTTATTATAAAATTATTAAATTTACAATCATTAATTTTATCATTAAAAAATTACCACATTGTCCTAATCTAACGTAGGGAAACGAGACAAACGGTAAAACAAAAGTTTTGTTTGATAAATTTATTTTATATAAAGAATAATAAATATCTTTTCAAACTTTAAGCAGTCATTAGAAAATTTTTCAATAATTTATTAAAGAAAAATTGTCTCTAGTTTTTTATATCAATTGTAATATTTTCTTTAACATCTATTTGAATAATTAAAATCAACTTGCCATTTGTTTGATTCTATTTCCATTAAAGCCTACCATGCTTTTTAAATTTTTACAGAACACTATAAATAATGGAAGTCACGTATTACTTTAAGCGATATCTATAATACTTCAAATAAAAATAACACGTCCTAATATTGATCCGCAGAGGGAAATAATGTCACGCTGCCAAGAGTTAATACAATGACGTGCAAGATTTCCGATTAAGCGTTTCCAGGACGTATTTTCGATAGACTGACTACTTGTTTCCTCATCCGCGAGAATTGCTTAGATGCAAACTGACTGCTCAAGTTAGTCCGACTGCAACATCTAGACTGAATATTTCATAAGGAGAGACTGGTCGATTTCCGTGCTTGCGGGAAGCGCGGTCACCTCGCTACGAAAATCGTTAACTGGTGAGTATAAATAACGGTAAGCGCGATTTCATACATACGAGTATTCGCGTGAATCCAATGTGAACAAAGAACAGTAATTATCTTTCTTGAAAAATCATGAACTTTTCTAACTGTTACATTTAATGTTATTATTAAAGATAGAACACAATGAAATAAATAATATTAAACATATAAATGTATAATATTATATACATACAAAATGTATACAATGTGTACGTGTGAATATTCTTTGGAAATGTTTAAAAGTCCTAAGCTTAATTTCAATGACGCTGCGACTAATTCTATTTTGTAAAAATACAATTTCACGAGAATTGGCATTTGTTGGACAACAATTGCTAATTATATTGATAAATTTAGTAAATAAGATTAATAGTAAATGAACTAAAACATAACATTTTCAAAAGATAAAACCTCTTTAAAATTTGAAAAAAAAACACCAGAGTTTCCTTTAAATAAAGAAAATAGAGAAAAATTTGTTTATTTCAATTTTTCAATTGAATAGATTTTATTGTTTAAAAATTTTAATTTAATTACTAAACTTATTAATAAAAATTGTTGATTCCAATGAATTCTCGCAAAATTGTATTTTTATAAAATAAAATTAATCCGATTAATTAGTCACAGCGTCATTAAAATTAAAATTAGTCACTCTAAACATTTCTCAAAAGTATTGTCCTTTATTTTTAGCAATTTTATAATTACTATTTAATAGTAAAAAGATTTAACATTAAATATTTAGTAATAATAAAAATCTATTTTTTTCTTGATATTTTAATGAAGAAAACAATTTTTAAATCAGTCAGTATAAATGTGCTATAAAATGTAATAACAGAAGTCTTTTTGGACACTATATAATAACATATGCACCCTAACTATATCTCGTTATACCATAGAAAATTACGTTATTATACATCGACGACAATGTGATGAATCAGGAATCATGTGATTATCATGGCATGTGATTACGGGTTGCAAATAATTTAGCAACAGTTGGAGTTGAACAATCGCCAGTAATTGTTCTCTCTTACTATTTATTTTACTTATTCTTTGAGAGAAGAAAACGAAATGCCAACAACTATAAAAATTAACGGAATATAAACTAATCCGTTAATGAGCGATTAATAATTCCAAACGCATTCTCGCGAAACGCACATAATAAAATAAGTCATAAATCTATTCTGATATATATTGTAACAAATATAAATTCAATTTTGACATACATTGTAACAAATATATTACATGTGAAATTTAAAAATTGAGATAAGTCTGTAAACTGGTGTTAAAAAAGAGAAACAGCAATATTATCGAAACAGTATTTATATATATAGTACAGAGATCAAATAAATTACCGACATTGTTCATTTTAAAATATCTTTGAATTACAAATTTTTATGCATAATTAAAGTACGTCCAAAAATAAAGAGAGCAAAAAGTGATTTTATGTTAATAACAAAAAAATTTTTTAAATACATTAATATATATTATAAATTTTTTTTTCATTATTAGCATAAAAACTCTTTGCTTTCATCATTTTTGTAAATACTTTAATTGTATCAAAAATTTTGCATTTCTGTAAAATCAATTCGCTGTAAGATCAATTCAATTTTAATAATGAAATATAAATGATGAAATATCAGTAATTTGCTAGGGTCCTCTGTGCATATTAATATACTTTTGTCACGTAATATTTCTTTCATTTACATTCTTATACGTACATATGTACTGAAAAAATGCTGTAATATGAAATAAAACGTAGTTTGATTCAATTAAACACGGTCTGTTATTAATGTAATTGATTCAACTAAATTGTATTCATTCAACTATATTTGTTATTACCCTTACTTTTAATCTTTTTGTTCCATTAATGCTGTTATTGAATTAACAAAATATTTCCAATTAGACTGATGCTATTGATTCAACAGTATTTTTTTCCTGTGTAAATATATACTATATATTTATATACTTTATGAAATTTTTTCATCACATTTTAATTTATTACAAGTTTGATAAAAGTTTTTTTATTTATTATGTTCCAATTAATATCAGAAAAATCACGGAAACACAAAAAAATGAATATAATTGTGCGGGGGAACCAAACTAAAATTCTTCACAGACTGACCCGTCAATAGCGAGATTCTGTAACTCTTGACGATAAAGATATCATCGCTTTTTATCACAGATATCGCAGCTTTTTATCATATATAATATCTGCATCATGATAATATAACGATACTGATACTGATACTGTCGTTAAATTACAGAATTTTCCCACAGAACGTGCTTGTAAAGATACCAGCAAGATTTTTTATCATTCTATTTTTTAATTTCGTTTTAAGTCTAATGAATGATAAAAAATGGAATGATAAAAAGACAAGATAGCTCTTTCTTTACAAGTGCATTCTAAATACGGGCTTATACCTTAAATAAATTGTTGTCGCTGTGCAAATAGTGCAGCGAAAAGAGCAAATGACGGAATTTACCGATCCATTACTGGTCGATCGCTAATTCAAGCATCAAAGGAAACGTTTATATAATCGATATATAACATTATGTTAAGCAAAATACCTGACGACGATCGTTCGTTTGTCGCGCTATCGCTGAGTCTCGATGAGAAAACGCGGCAAGATGAAAATATGAGATGAAAATAACTGTGATCCATTCCGGGCGAGCAAGAGGTAGCTGGCACGGCTGGCAGAGACGCGTCGAGGTAGGTTAGATATCGACAAACGCCGGCATGATGATATTGACGATCGTACACGATCTGTTTCGTATGTCCCACGCGATAAACGTCCAACGCACCTTACGACAGATACTCGCGACGATTGTTCGCGAAATTTACGATGACGAAAACACGACGACGAAAGCATGACGAACGATTCGAACTGCGACAACGCAACCGACGCATTCCGGAATGAGTGCAATTCGAAATCTATCGACAGAGAGAGTTATCGACGCCGCTGCGATTTTCGACTTATCGAAGCGGTCAGAACGATGCATTGCGCATGCGAGTTCTCGCGATTGGCTCTCGCTGCGTTGCGTCGTCTGCTAAAAATTGGCGGGTAACGTCGGGCGTGACGGGCGTGACGCTCCATGACGTTTGGTCGTGTAAATAATTGTATATACTGTATGTTGCGAAAGTTGTTGAATAATACATCGATAATTATGACTGGAAATAATTACGTGCAACTCTTGTGACAATAAAACAATAAAACGAATTTTATTGAATTGTTGATATCTTACGAAAGTCACGTGTGAGTAAGGTTAGACTTTTTATTTGTCACTGTGAAAGCAGATTAAATGACAATTTAATTGAGAACTTTGAAAAAATGTTTGTCTAAATTATACCTTTTCGATTTGTATAATAACATCACGTAGAGAAAAAAAGTTTCATTCTGTTTGATTTAATACTAAGCAGCTTGTAATCAATTCTAATTGGTTCATTGAGTTAATTAACTCCATTTGACATTACTTTGTTCTTATCTGAGCATCCATAAACATGTTTCCTTTCTAGATTATACCTTTAACTTTAATATAAACAACCAAAATAGAATTAAGTGTGGTTTAATTAAATATAAATATATCCCTTTCATTATTCCTTTCATTTTTACAGGACTCGAAACATGGAGCATGAGGACAGTGATTGTGATCTAGACATTCTGAATAATCTCATATCAAATGACACTGAAGAAACTGAGCAGTCTAAGCAACTTGAAGAATCAGAACTGTCTGAACAGCCCAAACTGTCAGAATCGAAAAAGACTCTGACAGAATTGCAGTTTAGTTTCTTAGATTCTACACCTAGTAACATAAGTAATGAGACTAAACCTACTAGTGAGATAGTCACTGATAGCATTTATGATGACAAACTTGATTCTTCTGATGATGAAGATAGACGTTATTTTGAGGAACAAAAATATTCCAGTTATGGGCGTGAAATAAAACAATTGTTAAAGGAGAGCTCTTCATTGAAGACTGAGCAGCCTGTGAAATTACAGGGTGAAAAGACTGTTAATTTTAATAATAACAGGAATAAGACATTTGATTTCAACAACACCTTAAAAGGTAATGATAATAATACAGCAAAAGATGTGTATAGTGATCCCTTCTTTGGAATAAGAATAGTTAGTCCCCTTATATCCTCTATTGAATTGAGAGAACGTATGAAAGGCAAGATAGCTGTAACAGTATCGAGAGTAAAGAACCACATTATTTCTGATAATATACATAACGATTGGGTGATCGCTGGTGTATTAATCAACAAATCAGCCACGAAAACTTCACAGAAGGGAACTTCTTATTGCATTTGGAAAATAAGTGATCTGTCCGACGACCTAAAAACTGTATCTATTTTTCTATTCAGTAACGCATACAAACAACTATGGAAAACCATTACTGGTAGCGTGATAGGTATTCTCAATCCAAACGTACTCGAGAGCAAGGATAACATCGATCAAGCAACACTGTCGTTCGATAATCCTCAGAAACTGATGATTCTTGGCAGATCCAAGGACATGGGCAAATGCAAATCGGTCAAGAAGAACGGGGATTCGTGTACTGCAATTGTAAATACAAGCCGATGCGAATACTGCATTTATCATGTTAAGCAGGAATATAAGAAGTGTGCGCGACGAGCGGACATACAGTCGAGTAATACTAGCTTCGGATTCACTGGGGATGCAATAAAACGTATGAATAGGCAAAATGTTACGCGAAAGCCTTACAATGGATTGGCATCGTTCGTTCCAGTACTGGCCAAACGCAATAACGAACTTTATGAGAAGGATCGTGCGCGTTTAGAATTATTATCCGAAACCACTTCAGATAACAGTATTAAGAAAGTGAAAGATGATCCAAATCATGAGATGAGCAATGTGGATACTAACAAGAAAAGGATAGCTGTCGAATTGACGAACAAACAATCAAGAAAAGATTTTGACCGACTCAACAAATTAAGAAACTGGCAGACCTCAAAGCAGTTAATGGTACAATCAACACCTAATGGACCAATTCTGTGTTCCAGTCCAGTGCAATTAAAAGAAAGTAATCCTGTTCCGATCAAATCTACGAGTAACCACACAGATAAAATCAGTTTGGCTTTATTATCTTCACGCCCGCGACTAGGAATGGGATGTAATCAGGATACAATAGATTTCTCCGAGCCAATTACCAAGCAACAGATTCGCAACGCCAAGATGAACGCTATCAAATGGGTGCAAGAGCATGGAAAGATCAAAGCGAAGGACCCTAATCAGGTCCGCGTGAATGCGAAAGAAAAACTGAAGAAGACTGCGAAGCGTCAGAGGGAGAACGACGAGAGAGAAGAACGAAGCGTGAAAAAAGCGAACATAGATGACAAATTCAAAGAGATGCTAGAAGCCAAGTCGTCGCACACAGACCTAATCGAGAAGTCGTACGACGAAGAGAAGGAGAAGTACTTTAACAAGTTGGAGGCGAAGGAAAGAATGGAGGAAAAAATGATGAGCACTTTCAAGATCAATTGCAAAGCTGTGAAGTGTACAATATGCAAGTACACAGCGTTTTCAGCATCGGACATGTGCAAGGAGCAGAGGCACCCGTTGCGCGTGTTCGACGCTGTTAAGAGATTCTTCAAGTGCGCCGATTGTGGCAACCGGACTGTCAGCCTGAACCGTATGCCATCGCACAGCTGTGCCAAGTGCAGCAGCTCGAATTGGGTCAGGGCGGCGATGATGGACGAGAGGAAAACCGCTATCGCTGCAGAGACCTTATCCATACGCGGCGCTGAAGAAAATTTCCTGGGTTCAATAGTAAAAGATGCTAATCTCAATCTTCTCGTTCCGGATGAAGATTAATGTCACTCTGATAGCTCACAATATATTTTTGAGAAATGAGTATTATAAATATTTATGGAAGATAAATGAAAAAATGATTAGCAAGTAAACTGGTGCCTATTTTACATAATATGAAGATAAAATAGTTGTATATAAAATAAACGCAGATAATGTGCTGTGTGAAATGTGCTGATATCCCATTGCCCATACATCAATTTAATTAATATTATTTTTTTTATATTTGTTATATGATAAAGATATAAATTTAAGGACTAGCGAATTTGTCATTTAAATTTATGTTTGAACTCTTAATTATCGTCCAAAATAAAGAAATGAGAATTTTGCTGAAATCACGACTGATGCTTATTTCTATAATTTATATCTTAGAATCTACAAATGCAGAAAATTTGATATC
Organism: Solenopsis invicta; assembly: GCF_016802725.1. Classification (NCBI taxonomy): domain Eukaryota; kingdom Metazoa; phylum Arthropoda; class Insecta; order Hymenoptera; family Formicidae; genus Solenopsis; species Solenopsis invicta. The sequence continues at coordinate 7,378,650 of NC_052674.1, read as the reverse complement.
CTTTTGTTTATTGTCAGTATTAGCATTTTTTTCTTTTCTCTTTTTTTTCATTTTACGAAATGTACAAATATAAAGAAATCCTAAAAGTGTATCTCTTGCACATTTCTGAAATGAAATACATCGAATTCTCTCCATTCGAAATATACACAGCGAGCAGAAACATTTTGATATACAGCCAGGTACAACAATCGTATAAAAACCACTATATCATCTACTACGTTTTCCACTATTACGTTCGTTTGAGATTTACGTTTAGATTGAGGTGAGCTATTACTATCTTCCTGTTGAATAGTCTTTTTGTACCTTTCTCGTGACGAGAAAAGCATTGTTTCTCTCCTTATAAACGGGATTCGAACGGTCTAAATAAAGGTGGACATCAAATAAGTTTCTAAATATGAATAACTGTGATTGGGGTCCGGAAGCATCGCCTTGACATAATTCACCATAATCCAATGTTAAATGCTTATTGTTTATATAATATGCAAAATGCAATAATCGAGAGAAATTAATCTGATACAATTTTCCAGGTGAGGTGTTATGCCAGTGTAACAGTTCCGGACTCTAATAACCATCTGTTTGTATGAGAAACATAGATTGTATTTTTTTCACTCATGTACTGTTTAATATCCTATAGTTGTCCAGTTCTATTCGGCATTTTATATTACGATGACACTTTACTCTCTTCCTTTTATATAAAACTTTGAATAAAATATGCGTGAGAAAAGGAAGATTGGAAATAATGGTTATTCATTAAACTTCCAAGTGTTAAAAGCGTGACACATTAATTATTGTTATTCCAACAAATCTTATCTTTTTGAATGACACCAATTTATCGTAGCTTTCGAATATTTTGTATATACTTTATATATACGTAATTATTAATTTTGGACCGAAAAATTATTAAAGCAATGAATTGTGCAAAAAAATATATATGTATGAGAAAATTGAGTTACATAATTAATAAACTATTTATTTTATTGTAAAGATAGTTTTTCGAAAAATTCATTTGTTATTTCGTGCACTAATACACGATACATGTATATACATATATGGAATGTTTTTAGTCATTATTTCAATCTCCCTCTTTGTCACCTGACAAAGCATAAGATCTCAGAAAATGAGCAGCAGTACCATCGAAAATTTCTTTTCCAATCCTTAGCTATGATTCATGTATACTTGTAATCCAGCAAAATAGAAACCAGATTTCATTTTAGAACAGCACGTGTGATACACATATACGAAAAAACGTGAAGCATTACAATAAAATTGTACTCTGAAAAATCGGCCGGGATAAAATGTTCACAACGATTGCGCTCTCGTATTGCCTTTCTGTCGGATACAAAATCTAATAAGATTATTAAGGAAACAATTGATTTCGAATAAAAGATACATTCCACTGGCAAAATACGTGGGAGTAAAAATAATCAATGACGAACATGTTAGCAGATTATACAACTATGCTTATAGAGATCATAGGCAAGCCATAATCTAAGTACGTCATCGATCCTGTTATTAAAGCAACGCGTGGACGACATTTCCGTGTACCTTTTACCTTAAAACAAAGATTACAAGGCTTTCCCTACTCTCTTCCTTTTTCGCACTCTTTTTCTCTTCCTCTCATTCTCTCTTTCACTTTCACTCATTGATATTTATTGATTTCTTAATTTATCTATTTTGCGTACTTAAATCGGATGTTCCGCTAAGCAGAAACGTAGTCGCACCGATGTATAGAAATAAATAACTATCTAGACTCCTATAGTGAGAAAATGTTTACATATAAAAATTTGAAGAAACGTTAAGCCGGCAATTAACATCTGGGTATCTTGAGAGACAATACACAGATACAAATACTTCGAACCATCACGTTCTGGAATTCGTTGTGCACATATCGCAAAATTGGATCTCTCTCTTTCGAACGTTCCACTTTGATGAAGTTCTCTTGTGCGCCTGTTTTTGTCTCTGCAAGGTGTACATTACAACAATATCGCAAATAATGTAGGTACATTATTAAATAACGATACACCATTTTCATCGAGTAAATCTCACAGCATTCGAGACTCTTTGAGAAACTCTTTGCTCTCTATACAGTATTCTTTCATAAAGGATACTTCACCAAAATTGCACGTTACATTCTTTTCACATTTATACATACATAGCGTCGTTTATTACAGAGGCATCGTACGAATAAGCGAATTAAATTAACAATGTTAAAATAAATTTCGTAATATCTTCAGTAACCGTTTAAATATTGCGCGGGGAATATCTTTCTCTTCATTGAGGTGCATCACTATAACAATGAAAAATTACTTCGATACTTTTGCGAAGCGTTTCTTATGTACAATTGTGTGAATGTACAAAAATCTAAGAGCCAAGAGCCAGCAACGGAGCAATGTAGGATTGCGAGGAATTATCTGTCCTTATGTTTACAAGTGTGTATCACTGCATAAGACGGAAATACTTCATTTACTCCGTGGATCGTGTACGCGACCTCAACTTATGTCTAAGGCAACTGTGCCGTTTTTAAAAATTGACATCTATTTACAGAACTCTTCTTCGTATGAATTTTGCAAATATCGGTGTAGAATGCACGATACGCAATTGTATGTTCATAATAATCAGTTTATTACAGCTCTTTCATGATTGTGTATGAACAAAATACCGCTACAGCCGCTCCTTGTAGTTCAAATACTCATTTCTCGTAAAATCTATGATAAGATGACAAACATCAATTTAATATAAAATTACGATCGAACCACCATACACTGTACATTTGTATTCGAAACTGTAAAGCGCGTAATGTAATTATTTAAAAGAATCCCTGTGAATAATTAAGGACCATAAAATTGTAATACAAGGTGGTGAATGTATGAGAGTAGGCAGGTATCAAGCTGGCTTAATTAAGTGTCACAGTCTTCGAATCGCCTTTTCATTCATATAGACATGGTTTATTTCAGCCGCGTCATATTCGCTGGTGCTCTTCTCTTTCGTGTATCAATTACAATCTGCTTGATGTTTGGTAAATTCTAGACAATAATTTTATGACGATATCGTACGTGCTGTTATTGTAAATTTTGAAATTTGTTTTTTATGATTCTTTCTTGGGACATCATATGAGAAAGAACATACTCGTGTCCCTCCTGCTTTCTCCGAAGCTAAGAGAACCAAATGTCGATTGAGTCATTTAGTAGTCATCCAAATCAAAGCCATCAGTTTCAATGTCGTCCAGCTGCATACTTTGAAAGTCCACTTTGTACCGCAAAATACCTGTAAGATACAAATTTAAAGATACATGCAAAAGAACGATAACTATTACTTAAAAATTTCCTTTGCTAAAACAAATAAAATATTTTTGAAAATATATTAAATATTGATGGTGAAAAAAGTACGTGTAAGTACGAGCATATAAGCAAATATACATAAGTAATTAATTAAAACTGCACAGTTACAATATCAACGGCATTGATATGCTGAATTATATAAGTTTACATTAAATTATCATTTTATGACAACGCTTTTCTAAATAAGAAAAATATATTTTTATACATTGCATTTTATAATGCACATAGTGAGTACAACATTAGGATTTATAAAACACACATATAAAACTTAAATATAAAGCATATTGAAAAAATTATATACAGAAAGCACTGTCCAAAAGAAACATATTAGATTAGTTGAACACTTTACAATTAAATTCAAAATTGTCACTATAATGTGTGAAAACAATACAAATTAATATTATATATTTTAATAGCAAGGACCTGTATTTAGTTTGTTCTTATATTTAAGATAGTCTCAAGTACAATCTTAAGATGTCATGAATCAATCACAAATCAATTTTAAGACTGTACTTAAAACAGTCTTTAAAAAAAGTCTTAAAAATAGACTGTGAATATCGACCTACAGCCATACAATAAAATAAAAATGTGAGTGTGTATTAATATATTTAAAGTAAATTAATATAAATATATTAATAAACAATGCATAAAAGATACATAACCATATAATAAAAATTATTATAATTTTAAAGGATTAATAAAATAGAGTATACACATATATAAAAAAATATGTCAATTATATATAAAAAATATATCAATTATAACATTGTAATGTAAATTATGATCAATGAATCAATATTTTTAATCTGTTGTATAATTAGTAGAGAACATGTACTGTACCTTTCCGAATATGCAAGCTAATAAAAATAAGATACCGATTAGTGTTTAAGAATATTAAATATTTTAACTATTTTAGCAATTACTAACTATCAACATGTGAAAGCATAAATACTCATAGATATCATAATTACATGATACTTGTGTTCATTATCAGAGATAACACTTCTCATAACATGTTTCATTCATACTTCAAATAGCCTTCAGATTAGTATCTAGTTTTTTATATAGAATATATTATGTGTTTCTAATCACAGAATGTATATTATCTATGATGATGAACCTAATGTTGCTTATTATTTAACATGCATTATTGGGATATATCACATTATCATTTTTCATTTTCCATCATAAGCATAGGCGTAGCATATAACAAAAAATAAATATATTGAAAGCTGTAGGAAGATTCAAGATATAGCATATAATAATGTATGATCTTGTTGATTACTCTCCTGCTTCCTGTATCATATTAATTTGATAACAGATATTTTAGTATTTGTAAAAATGGCGGAATTCGAAAAGAACTTTTCGATAAAAAATTGAAATTAATTTAATAATCTTTTTACCTGTTAAGTATAGTATATAATTATATTTCCAGAAGAATATTATGTTTTCTTATTGATAAAATAAATTTATGTTAATATAAAATGATGTATTAAATTAGAGCAGAGTTCAAATTTTTAAATTCTTCCTTGAAATATCATATAATAAAGTATCATAAAAAAATGCAATTATAGGGACATACATGCGCTTGTGTGCTACAATCTAATAACAGTGTGATCAATATGTGATCTAATCTATATGACGTCTATAACACAATATAAATTCAGTAATATATAAATAATTGTATGTACAAAATTGATAAAAAATAATATTTAAAAAATAATATCAAAATCATATTAAATGTGCAATACAAAAATCTACTTGCCAAGAGATAGATTGGAAATATTATAAAGATTATCATGCAAACTATATTTTATGTGTATATTGTAGTTAAAGAATAAAAAATAGATTCAATAAGTTTAAAAAAATCAAATATACATATTGCGTATTTCAGCAAAATTCTCATACAATTTATATAGGTAAGTGGTAATAATACATTGAATCGAGAATCATCAAACTGTGTGTATGTGAAGCATTGTACGTTTAAAATGTAATTTTGATCAGTTAGATAGATATTAACATATTCAAGACGGGACAACATGGACGTAAGTAGTGATATTCTTAGTAATAATTATGAAACTTATTATTGTCTAAAAAGCTAACATTTTGAAGCGTTATAAATCAATTTATTAAACATTCCTGTAAACACGGCCTTTATAGCTCGTAACGGATTTTCGTTGTGTACGATGGTACCGTACGAAGATCGAAGATGACATGTGTTAAACGAATAAGAATGTGGCTATATATTTGTGGCAATATATGTAGCTATCAAGCAGTACTATTTTTCCAATGAATCAACCATTGTGTACATTGTATCTACTATTCCAATTATGAGACCAACAATGTATGAATCTAACAACGCGGTCATAGGGAAAGATAGAAGACTGGAAGATTTCAACTCACCCTGTATATAAACAGAGTTATCCATATGTGTAAAAGATTTTCTTTATACGCGTTTACCATCAAGAAAGAAAAGAAAGACAGCAAGGATTCTCAGACGTTTTTATTCGTAGAAAAAAGAAATGTAATACTTTGAGAAATATAAATCAAAAATGTTTATTACCACATTCAAACTTATTTTAAGAGACACATATGCATATGTATACTACAAATTTGCACAGAAGAAACAAACTATTTAGTGAGAAACCCAATGAAAGAAACTGTGAATTTCTTGGACAAATTTATCTTAATATTAATTTAAACAAAAACAAAATTCTTCACAATAATTGTAGTTATCTTTTTATGTTATAAAACAAAATATATAATTTCGGAGGTTTATATTTACTTATGTAAATATTTATACATTTATTTATACAGTTGAATTTCTGTATGTAATATTTTATTAATAAAATGTAATCATATTCCTTAGAAAAAGATAAGAAAAAATGAATATTAAACCCAGATTATATAAATAAAGATAACATCTTAAAGAAGCAAATTTAGTTATTCAAACATTGCAGGTTTATACTAATAGAATTTCTATATTAATTTATATTTGTGCATCTAATTAAATTATTATTATAGTTTATCATTAAAAAGTTAACGCAAAACATTAAAATCATCAACAAACGATAAATTTGTCCAGCTTTGCAAATCATGTTTTTATAATACACGAGATGTAAGTGAACGCACGCAAGACAGAGAAAGAGCTACCTGTTCGATTCTGAGTAATTCACAGATGAAATTAGTAATCATCAAGGTCAACATCATCAAGAGGCTCATCGGCCTGCAGTGACTGGAAATCAACTTTGTAGCGGAGGATTCCTATACACCAAGATATACTCCATAATTAATATCAGTTTGATGAAATTTATCTTCCATGCAAAATAATCTTCGATGGTGTCTAACGGTATAAGGTTAACGTCTACCGGTTTTTAGAAATATTGTGTACCCATAAAACGCAACTACGCCATAACTTGGCAATAAATAATGTTGCACAGCAAGTTAAATACGCAGATTGTATTAAAAAGAAAACCTAGCATGTATATTATTACATATATCTTTCAAAATGTTTCAAATACAATTATCAAAATTTTTTAACACCTTTTCTTAATTTCTTAACTTTATTTTTCTTTATTGTGTTATATTTATATTATTTAATCATTTTTTATATATTTTCATGTATTATGTGTTTTATTTTTCTAGGACCACTAGTGACATGTAAGTTTATATTTTTTGACAGGTAAGTAAAATCAATCTTATAAAATTAAAAATAATAGCAATAAACATGCATAAAAGAAACTTACCTCCAATGCCACCAAAACCTCTAACAAACTGGGATCCTTCCTGAGACTTGTCTGTAATAATTTCCAAAGTGGCACCAAAACTTTTATAATTATTCGCGAGCCATTCAAGTAGTGGCTGACACTCCACGAGTTCCAGTTCTACCCCGCTCTATAAAAAATATAAATAATATGTAAAAAAAAATTAAAATTTATTTTTTATTTTATATTTCAACATCATTTCAATACTCACTTCTTTATCAGTAAAATGAGTCTTATCCTTTTCTTGTTCTGGCGTTAAGTGTAGCACTTTTTCTTCCGCATTTGTATGATTTTTCAAGACATATCGTTGAATATCTAAATTTTCCCAACAAATTAAAGTTTCGACGCTACCTAATTCCAAGGCTCTCAAAGTGTCTTCAACACCGAAACAGTATTTACCAGTTTCTTGAGAAATTTCATCAAAGTAACGACCTAAACAAAACAAAAAAAAAAATCAAATATATACACATAAATATATAAATATATAATTATACTACATAACATTACATTGAGATGTCGCATGGTTCTGTGTGAGAGCGACAGATTTGTGATAAGTCACGACTTCAAACTCACACATATACCATATATACAGATTTTTAAATTCGTAATCTTTAGTGGGAGTCACATTGTAATTAACATGTTAATATTTACCGATTAGTTTTTTCTCTTGAATAAACTTCACGTTTTGTAAAGATTCGGCCGCTAACTCAATAGCTTGATTAAAACCATTTTCACCACCATATGATACATCAACTAACTTTATAACCTTCGCTTGCAATCTCTGAAAAAAATTACATATTAAAGAAATTAATATATCAGCAAATTGAATAAAGAAATAGCCTTGATGAGATGTGCTAGATAACCAGTAATGCTGAGAACAGTTGCCTGTCAAACAAGAGATCTAGGTTTGATTCCTGGATTTGTCATTCTGCATATATAATAGACCTGTTCTTTTTAGCTGAACTTCTTGTACGGTTCATCTTTCCTCCTTTTTTCTGTTGGAGAGAAAAAGAGGAAAGATGAACTGTGCAAGAAGTTTAGCTATGAAAAACAGACCTAATATTAAGAATGTTAAGTGCAAAAATTTGTCTACTTTAAGAGAAACAAAGTATGAATATCAACATAAAGACAGAAATAAATTGCAGTATTGTCGTTCTTGAAGGACAGAAATCTCCAAAGAATAAAAATTTTAAAAACTAGCCTATTTTCCAAAAGGGGAATAAATAAAGAGCTTATAATCATTTTCAAAAACATTATAATAAATTATAAAACCAAGTTTAAAAGATTTAGCTTAAGTCAAATCATTGTTCATGACACAATGAAATAATTAAAATTAACAGTCGTAATCTTAAAAAAAGCATTTTGCTTACCGGATCGAACATATCGGATTGACTAAGTTCCGTTTTGAAATCGGCGCTACCCGCGAGAATCAATCCAGCGATGTTAGGTTTGTCGTTCGTAATATATAATTGAGTAGCGACTTCGGCTACTTTTCTAACATAATTATGCCGCTTTTCCATGCGTAATCTGGCAAAACGCAATGCAGATTGACCACCTCTCCCTGAAATTAACATTTTTGTAATATATTTGGTATAAATGTTTTGCACTAGATTTTGAACAACGACACGATTAGTAATTTTTGTGTACCATGTTTCTTGGGTAGGTCCACAGTAAATTTATGTAACACCTCGCGCGTGTTGCCTTGTAGCGTTCCAAATAACGCTCCATTACCATCCATTACAATAAAACCAAATTTGTTATCATCCGCAAGCAATGCAGTGAGCGCTTCTGTGTGAAACTGCAAAATATAATATAGCTTATATAAAAATCATTCATACACAAATGTTACATTTGCAAATGTAAAACACACCTTATTATCACAAAGATATAAAGATGTATTGATAGGTTTGAAAGGCTCAAAATCGATGTTGACCTTCTTTTCTTTTCCTTCCTCTGTTACAATAGTTCCACAATAAATTACCAGGCCATTTGGAGGCACTAAAATGCATTATTATATATAAATCATAATGTTCAATATAAATTATATCTGACTACAAATATATAAATTTTATATTTAAAAAATTAAAAATTGTAAACTGTTATAATAAAATATTATAACTATATTTAATAGTCATACTTTTCTATACTGTGTCAAAAAGAATTTGATTTAAACAGTAAATTTGATTTAAACATAGTTACCTTTAGTATATAGCTTTAGCCTATGCTGCACTGATGTGATTGCACCCAAAACAGATAATCTATTTACACGTGACTTAATATTTGACGCTGTACCAAATTCATCCGCCAGCATCTTGCTCACTCTCGATATTTGGTCCTTTGGGGGGATAATTAACGAAATCATACTCGTGCCATTCCTGCAAGAAAAATGAGTCAGTTTTTTTTGTATAATACTGTAAAAACGATTGAGAAACTCGCTTATATAAGGCGAGACCTACATATCTTCTATTCATGATATAAACTCTAATAAAATCACAAAATATTTTAACTTTTATCAATCGAAATAACGATTCTTGGGACTCAGAACTTTGATTTGCAAAACGTGGCAAACAAACACATGCTTTGCCAAGCCATATGTCAAGGTGGTTCATGCGACGATAACAGTTGACAGTGCAAGGCGCGACGACGTCGGCGACGACCTACTTACCCTCTGGCCATTTCGAGGCTCTTTATAAGCTTCTTGATTTTCCAGATCTCGACATTGCGGTCGGCGGAGGTCTCCTCGTTCGACATCGCTGCGGATGTGCGTGGGAACGCGTGGTCGCGGCGTTACGGCGCGCTGGTGCCCGAGATGCTGAAAATTAATTGCTGCCGCGCGCGCTCTGGTCCGCCCGAAGGTGGACGTGGACGACGACGACGACGACGGCGACGATGACGGTGAACGAGCAGGCAATGTGGCTCGCGTCGACGACGGGATAGCGGACCCTGCGACGGGTTCCTCTGCGAAAATTATGGTCGAAAATTATCAATAGTTGCGAAATACCGCACCGATCCAGTTCACACCGGATTGTGTCAGCCGCGGAGGAACGTGGTCGACATAGCCATTCATTCAGGGCGGCCGCCCGTTCCGTTCGTCCGCTCTCCTCTCTCTCTTTCGCTCGTTCGACCTCTCTTTCTCTCTTACGCTCGGTGTCGCGCGCGCGGGCATTAAACGCTCGGGCTTAAGCACGCGCCGTGCGGCCACCTTCGCTCACGGCTGTTATACTCCACACTCACTTTCAGGGGATCGTTACGGCGTGGTAAGTACGTCCGACACGTCGACGTTGTCGCGACGGGCTGACCCTCTTCAGCGGCGACGCGGCTCGTGACACGGCGAGTACCACGCGAGTGCGAGCCGTATGCACACGTCGGCCATGCGATGGCACAGCGGAAACGTCAGTGAACCACGGTGGACGTGCCGCACGCGAGACAAAATGGGAAGCAAAAAGACCCCGAGGCCGCCCAGTCGCGCACACGAGCGCGCACGACCGCGAATCGCCGCGTTCGCATTGGCCGCTCCGAGCGCGCGCCAGCGTGTGCGGCTTTAGGTCGCCCTCGCATTGCAGCGAATCGTGGACAAAAATCCACAAAAATTTTAGCGGCAGTAGTCCAATGTTGTATTTAACGCGTTTACTGCTAAATACGAATTAATTCGTAATTTATCTCTAAATGAACACCAATACAATTTTTTGGAAAAGGCCAATTAGGTTTAAGAACAGTCAACTGCAAAACACTTAAAATTGATCATACTATTTTGTTTTCCTTGTCCATTTTCTGTAAATTATAAAACTTTATAAAATATAATACTTTGAATTTTACTAATAAAATAATTTTTTAATTAAGATAAGAAAAATAATTTTTTAATTAAAAAATTAGCTTAAAGATGACTATATTGAATTTGTAATTTATAAATTTAATAGAATGGTTAATCGGAGTTGCATGGTGAGACCAGCCTTGGCAAACCTTGTAGTCTCAAAATAACAATTTTCACGTGGCTATTGAATATGAGTTACACGCGGCGCCGTTGATCAAAGATTGATTGGCCGATCTAGTTTCTGTTCATCCGAATTATAAAAAAAAACCACCGCGAATGATATCCGCGACCATTTTTTGCCTTTCGACCAATGAATAAAGAGAGAGTGAGTGAGACAGGTTGCTCCATCTGTTGTTTCTAGGTTGGCGTGACAGACGCGGACCATGGGCAAAAACCAAAACCAAGCAAAAAGGCAATGGCGGCTACCCGTTGGACAGCCAGCGAGCTTGGCTACCTGAAAAATCTCAGAAAGATGTGATCTACGCGTCGCGATCGACGAACGCAAATTCGAGGTATGTGCCTCGCGACTCTCTTTTCCTGGGGCGATGATTTTCTCGACATGATGACGCATCCGGGATGATATAAGAACGAACTCTGGCAACATGTGGATTCCAAGCGATTCGGTCGAAAAAACATGACTCGTCACGAAAAGCTTGAAATAATCTCGAGATGTTCAAGCCGCAGACGTCGCGAATCGAGCTTACCGTTTGCGATCAAATTGAACGCTCATTCATTCTTCGATCTTTCGTACATCAACCGCCCCGACGTGACACGAGATAGCTTTGTTTGTGTTAAACAAATCTCATGTGTTTGTCAGTAGTACATTTGTTTACGAAATTTGTTACACGTGAAATTTACTATTTGCACTGATTTACCTATTCCCATTGATGGAATATGTGTAGTATCAAAAAAAAGATATAAATGGTTACTCAACTTCTGATTTGTTACTATTGACACATGTTTTATATAAAATTATGTTCCAATGTAAAATTTGATGAAGTGTTAAATATTTGTGACTATGTTTTGCTTATTTTTTTTATATTAATTGTATGAGTTTTAAATTGTTTATTTTAAGTAACTTAAAGTAAAAATTTTTTCTTGACAGGTGTATGGCTTGAAGGTGGGGGAGTATTGTTACCTGCAAGGGTAGAAATGGCACAAGGTATGTGCAGAGGATGGCTGATAGACGAATGGACTTGTTATTGTATCAATTAGACAACGAATGGTGGTCACTCGCAAATCAAACAGAAAGATACTACAGCAAGCAGGAAGGAGTGAATGAGCGAGCGCACCTAAGTAATGAGCGAGACTCGGCATTATCCTATTCGCTCGGTCTCGGACTTATACGCAGCCGAGGAAATAGAAGTGCTTCTTCTAGAAGAGATACGCGATCTGGAACCGCCACCAGCCATATATTCTAAACCCGAAGATATTCAAGACTTCGAAATTGGTATATACAATGTTTCAATTAACATTCATATGTTAACATAGTTTACATGGAATCTTATTTACAAAATTAAAACTTCTATGCTAATGAATACTTTATGTGTATAGATGTTTTATAATTCTCAATAATATTGAAGTAACATGTTAAAAGTCTAACTTGAATGTATTCCAAAATGGTACAATAATTAAATCATATTTTATGTTATGCTATGTATTATGCTATAGATTTTTAGTTACTACAGTGTGATTTTGGAATACCTGCTTGTTTCATATATGTCCATTTCTATCAATATGGATTAACTTATAGCATTTTTCACTGGGAAAACTAGTGCGCACTGAGTGTGTACTTGCTGCAGGTAATTGGGCGTTTCCGTCATCGCGCGAACCGAAACGTTTAATTGCCAGCGGCGAGTGCGCACTAGTTTTCCCAGTAAAAAACGCTATTAGATTTCAGGAACTTGCTTTTTATTTTTTTTTAGTTCTAAAAATTAGAAAAAACTAACAGTAAGTTAAACCAAGATTAAAGTTAATCTACATTGGTGGAAATGGACATTGAAGTTTTGGTTACATGACATGCATACACAAATGTATACATGGGTTTGATATTGTATCAATAGCAGGCAGTAGGACAGGGGGGCGAATCAGCTCCCAATCATCAGACCTGGATTCACCAGGGGTGAATTCGACGGTCCATTCTTGGGATTCGCATGCCAATTATCATGGTCACTATGGTAATAGTGATCACAGACTTGGCTCCTCGAACGCCATGCCTTGGTCTCGCGCAAGTCATGTGGTTATTTACTGTGACATACAAGGACATCTTAAAACACCTACGGGTGTTGTTAGACTCTTATTGCTTGTGAGTTCAGTCATTTTTTTTTTTTTTTGTAGAAAATGTATGAACAGACTCAAAGTTTGAGCTACTAAAAATTATTTTTTATACATATATATATAAATACATTAATGAGCGCATTTCGTAGATATCCTCTGCAGCTTGTTTGGCAACTTTATGCAGTTCTGGCACTGCCAAGGTCAGCATTTTTATGCTGCCTTTAGCAGATCGTTTACGATTCATGATCTTTGTAGCTGTTTTCTGTTTCTTGGTCACTGCAGCCCTTCTCTTCCTTGATATTTCGCATGTCATTTACATCCTTCCTTTAAATTGGACTAAGCTGGTAAGTAATATTTTATTAAAACATGTATGTATGTTTCAGAAATTATTTGTGTAATTATTTAGATATCAGTTGATGCTGTTATGTGTAAGAGTTTATTTTTTTCTAGAATGCTATAGTATTCACTGGCATAGGCTTGTCATATGCTGCGAGTAGCGTATTACTAGCATGTACAGTATGGGAATACCACAGTGGACGCTGGGCACCAAGACGCACACGTTCCCAACTGACTGCTGCAGCAGCAGTGGGACTTTTTTGTGCTCTTTTAGCGTTTTTACTATCCTGGATACATTGTCGTAGTGGATCAAGTTGTAAAGGTCAAGATTCCCGTAGTCATACCCCAACGCAACTTTACAAACCTGTTGACAATTCTTCTTCCTCTGGGGTAATTAATCTGCTTGTTTTATGGCGCAAGTATCAAGTAGTAATCACTAGGTGTAAACATAATCTGAAATGCAGGTCACTTTGAAGGAACGTAGTCCTAAGAGACCGGCTTCATGGGCCGTGAAAAATCAGCAATCGAAGAAACGCAACGCGGACAGTGACACGAACACTAGTAACGGTGGCCATCGCGGTAGTAATCAGATTGAGAAATTTAAGCAAGGCGCCAACAAGAAGGACCACTGGGCTACGACCAAGCAACATATTTTAGATACACATACGAATAATGAGGATATTCAGCGGGAAGAGACCGAAATTGAGAGGAGACGGAGAAGACGAAGGAAAGAGGGTGACAGTAGTTCGACCGGTGACGGAAACGCGCCAGGTAGTGGTAAAATTGATACTAGCCGTGTTACTGCGGAGGAAGCTAAGATTAGACGAGTGCCGCGAAAGTTACCTCTACAGTCTACAGTGGAGCAATCTCAACCGTGGTCTGATGCCGAACGTAGGAATAGTGGTACTACGCAAATTAAAAATAAAACTAGGCGAACGCCAGTGAACAATGAAGCACAGAATTGTTGTGAAATGAACGAAGCTAGATCGATCAATCGAGTAACTCGAAACGGTCTCCGAAATTGGGAAGCGGAATGTACGTCTAGCAATGGTATAGAAGAAACTACTGATGCAAATGTGGTTCGTAACGCCATGTGGTCCGGACAGTGGCGCCCACCACCAGATGATGTTCAACCTTGTTCTAGCAAAACTATCGATCCTTACAGCTTTGCTTGAACGTCTTGTGAAATACGAAGCACACATTTTAGGTAAAAAACAAACTTGTTCCATTAAGCAGTTTCTGTGAACAGTTTGTGACATAATGAAATTTTTTATAAACCAAGTACATCTATATACTTTACGTTAAACGTTTTCTTTTATTAAATTGCAATAGTAGTTGATACTTATTATATATTTAAAATTTCATATCTTTCTCTTCTTTGTGTATAAACTCATCTGATTTTAATGTTTAATATTTTGTAAATGCATAGTGTGATTGAAGTAGAGAATTGTATCTTGGTTTTATATATTGCATCTGTGTTTTCAATTGTGCATGAAATCGGATGTGATTTAAAATGTTAACGTAAAATATATAGATTACTATATTCATACATGCAACAGGTGAAAAAGTTTGTAGCCCAAACTTACGGAATAGGACTTATCAAGTTTGTCGTTATCGAATTTTGCAGGACGATATTGTGTCCAAAGATTTAAGATCTTGTATAAAATTATTGCTGCCTTGTACATTTTTGCTGCCAAGAAAATAAGTTCTCTTTAGTTGTTCGGGTCCTGACGTTTTGCATCATACAAAACTAGACTGCCCAACTTTGATAAGCAAATAATGCCACTTCATTCCAATCATGTACCAAATAATAAATCTAAGTAAGTTTTAATGGGATTTTGTAAGTATAAGACCACTATATAGCACGTAACACTAATATATATTTGACTAATTATTTCTATTATATTTTGATGCCAACATATTTTGAGCTCCATGCATACTTGAAAAAAAGCATTTATATAGAACGTGCAGGGAGAAACCGCCTATTCTTTAAGATGAAAGTGTATATATTAAATCTTAAAAGGATTATATACATAGTAAAAATGCAGCTAGACCGATCTTTCTATCAATCCTACAAAGAACGGCAGTTGCAGCTGCAATTTGCGACTGTAATTTGTCTATTTAAATTTATATGTAATTGTAAATTCTTGAAACATAAGCACAAGATTTCTTTTTATTATTCTATACACAAATTGTACTTTTAATATTATTTAAGGAAAAGTCCAATAATATAATTTATTTAGAAATGCTTAAAAGACTACGTAATTGTAAGTAAAGTATGAGAAAATTAGAGTTGATAAAGTTATGAAACATTTAAAAACGATGCTTTTAATAAAGCTTCTAATAAAGGATAAAGGAAAAGATTATTAAACGCAAAATTAAAATTGCTTTCTACATTCCTCATTTAGATTTTATTTCAAATTAGATTTTATTTTATTTTAATTGAGCTATGATTAGATAGCTTATTAATAATCAATCATATAATATTAAAATCATGATATTTTTTTGCAACGACAATATCTTTATATATATATTTCACACAATGGCCTTATATAGAATTTTAAATTTTTATTAAAGCAAATTTTGAGAAAAATGCTAAGAATAATTTTATAGAGAGAATTTTTCATTGACTCATAAAATTTTATGACTTGATTGGTATTTTTTGCATTGGAAGATCGGTTTGGCATTAGGTTCCCGTATAAAGAGAATAGTATGCGTGGAACGAGATTATTCATTATATTATTCCAATTAGCTCACACTCTGAAATGTGCTCATTATATAACAACAGTAGTATCATTCTTGCACGAGGACGGATTTACAAATTATTTAAATTACATAAGTTTTATTTATAACGTACTCACAAATTCAATAGTATTAATTAACAAATAACGTCGGTATATAATTATCTATTTTTAAGTTTTAATTGAGTATTTTCACACAATTAAGACTCCATTTCACTACAGAAATTAATAGGTTTTTAACTCAGATTGAGTTATTTAAAAAAAATCCGTCCCTGTACCTGGGTCATTTATAAGTATCTTACATAGTTTTAAAATTATTAGACGAATAGTATATAATTTATTGTGTTAATTGTATTTATTATATTAATCTCTTATTTTAATGAGAGTCTAGTCAACTCTAGTCAAGCACTTTTTTGTACAACTATATCTTCTTAATAATCCATCAAATTAAAGAGCAAAGTATTTTTTAGTACATACATATCGTGTTAGAAGTACAATTCATCTTAGAAAAAGAAACTGTTGAGCGCTTGTTTCCTGATTGATAATTCCATTGAGTCCCTTTTAATATATAATAGTGTCACATAGTCTTCAGAAATCCTCTGATATCTCGTTTCTCCTTCGTTCAGTGTATCACGACCATTATACGAATAAATGTAAACATATTAGCTAATCTTGATTAAGACAACTATTTTGTCTGATAACAGCTATTTTGTCTTTTGATACGATGCCGCGAGTGTAAACACAAATAAATTACACATTTATCGAACTTTGATGCGTCGACCTTAAATCAATTAATAGTGTAAGAGAAATGCGTGTTCATATAGATTCGTAAAGAGAAATAGCATATAATGCAGCAGCTTCGTTGTGGCAAATATCGATGGTAACTATTTTGTTGGACACAATAAGAAACAATATGTAACTCTTCTGTATATGATTCATTATTGGTATGCTGAGAATTGAAAGTGTGATTATCTTGAAATAGTATTTAGAGGTAATTGATCGAATAAAAAGTCACTTGGCATAATAAGGCAATTAGCTTTGAGCTAAATCAAAGTGTACAAGCACTGCCAGAGGAAGTATAATGCTCTTCGAATGTAATGTAATATTGATTAAGTTCTATTAATGACTTTACATCCGAGGCTTGTAATTTTATGATTTGTAATTCGAACTCGCGCACTTAGCTTCATGTCATTTTTTTCTCATTGTTGTAATAACAGATTTTTAAATGCTAATTGTTAAATTTTTCAAAAAGAAAAAAATGTTATTTGTCAAATAATACTATCAAATTAGTAAGGAGCAGCTAATGGATTAAAGTCATTATTAAATATACTACATAAAGATTAAACTGCAATTCAACTTCGATATTCGCAACAATTATTTGCTTCAACGAAGTTAATATAATAAATAGCAGTATGTTTGTGATACATGAAAAGCACTGTTTCCTTAGAATTTGTATGAATAAATTATCATTCAGGCAATAAATTTCGATTACGATTAATAGACGCAGATTTCTTTATATTAAGCTCGATTGACAATGACCTGTAGTGATAGCATGACAATCCAAATCTGTATATGACCTGAGATCCTTGGAAAATCAGGCGAGTTAAAAGGAATTGATAGGGAAGATTATTATGTGGGTTTAAATGGCTATTTTAACGAACATCTTAATTGAGAAATGTATGATGTCGAAAATTAGAAATGTAATTTCGCAGAATAAATTCCTGTCAATTTATTTTAATTCTCCTAGCAAAATAATTCAACTGGCCTAATTCCTCATTCGTTAAATAATAGACATACACATGTAACGCGTTACATGTTCCAAATACAAAGTGTTCGTCTCATTTGGATATTTCTAATGTGTTTTAATATTTATGTAGATGTAGTATTCGAGTATTGATAATATATAATGTCATTGTATTTATATATTTAGTTACATGTGAATGAATAATGTGATGCTGCCAATAATTATAGTGAACATCAAACTGTAGCGACATATTATAGGATTGTTAGGAGAATCGTGAGTCGAATGTCTTTGCAGAAGTCTGAAAATGGATATGAATAAGATGGCTAGATAGATTACCAAGTTATAACGCAGATATGCGACACTGTATCTTGGCGATTTGTCGAGTTGATAGCGAATGATCTGGACAATAAATGATTCATGAGTCACGTAACACCTAAGTTACATAGCATTATCACGTATTCTTTTAAATGTCATTTTGTACATCTACGAGTAAATGAGTATTTATACACTATCAGTGGTGCGGAGTTGTGTGTGTGTGATTGTGTATGTTACTTAACAATATATCAAAGCTAGTCAGAGTGAACCTTGTGTGTGTAATGTTACTTGAACAGAACAATGTACATTTGATAGTAAATGCGTTAAATATGGCTCGATTGGCAACGGCTAAGTATAACATTATATTCTGCGTATATTGCCATTGAAAAATCACATTGTCACACAATCGTCCGAAATACAAACAAAATTATCAAAATTTTTACGCGATCTGTTCAACTTCACAAGAGTCACGCCTTATGAAGAATTGGAGTGTCTAACAGTTTATATAAATCATATGATAATCTTTCCATAATTAATAATAATTATTTTTAACGCGAAGGCAAAACTAATGCAAAGGATGAACATTTAGAATAAGATTCATATCGAGCTTATATACATAATATCAATCTGCAATTACGAAAATTTTCAATATTTTTATCATTACTGTTATATTAATTCTTCAAATTGATATTCGAAGATATCACACAAAGATTAAAAGGAATATCATTATTTGCGTGCAACTTTAATGAACTTCTCATCGAATTAATGTAGAAGAGCGCTCAATTGTTGATATTATTGCGTTCAGTCTCTTTCAATTTTCCAACTATGTCCTCCAAATTTTTACGACGTATGCAATACTTCGTTTGATCGCTTCCGTTTAGCATAGAGGTATAAGGATACATGTGTCCGACATAGCGATGAATCCATCCGCTTGAAGAATGAAGAAACCAAGAAAATATCACAAATATGACTCCAGTATTAAATATAAAAATCATATTTCCGATATACTCCAGTTGTTGAGCACATAAACCTTACCTTTGATTTCGGGCATACAGAGGCGAAGTCTGTAACGATACACGTAAGTAAACGCGTGATCCGGAATAATCTTACGTCTATATCTTCTTACCTGCCGTTGAAGTCTTAATTGCTTCAGTAATAAATATTTACAGATGGATCTCGCCCAACTGTACTGATCGCAGTACGCGCTCGATAATCCGGATGGGTTCGCCGGATACGTTGAAAATTGCCTTGTCGTCAAATGACGCTGTTGGTGAAGCAGGTGTCGATTATCTTGTTGCTGCTGACACATGTAATTCGAGTAATACGGATCATCATAGGCTGTTAAATGACCCGAAGAAGATTCTAAAGAATTTGATATTGCAACTGTAACAAAATTTAAGTAATCAATATTGAACACCTTATGTCTGATTAATCACATGATTTATTATTTTTCACACAAAGTACATTCAAGCATGTCTGAAAGATTACGTAATAGAATATTTAAATATACATAATATGGCATTAATTTTTTAATTAACCTTTCGCTCTCTGAACATTCAATAACGTGTCGTAATATCGTTTCTTGTATGCAGCTAGTTGAACCATTGAGTGAGTTTGAAAATTGTTTTCTGAATTATCTGATTTTGATTTTACCATTTCACATCTGAATTAGAAATTGTTTTATTATTATATTGACATAGTCACGCGCACGATTAAAACGTTTACAATAGCATATAGAAGAAACATTTACCCATATCTTGATTCTTCCGTATTTTTTTCTTTATATTCAAACGTAGCTGCTTTCTTATTCGTATCGTAATTTAAATTATTTTGTTGTAATTCTCTCTCAGTTATTTTATTGAATTCTTGAGAAATATATTTCTTTTGTAATTTATTATCGTAAGTGATAGCTTTTTGTCTTGTTTTTTCAATTAATTCTTTCTGGTTCTTTTCTACATTGATATCTGTATTATGCCGTTTTAAAGGTAAGCAATTGTTGCTATTTGAGACATTAAATGTAAAATTTTCCTCTAAAACTTTTTGTGGTGTTCCAGACTTTGAATTTTTTGATGGAAAATATATTGAATTCAAGGATCCCTGTGGATGTGGTCTGATGCGTGGGAAAGCTGACAATTCTGTATGCATATATGAGAAATTATTTTTATAATTTTGTACATTATCTCTAATTAAAATATATATTATATAAATTAATAAAATAGATAATGTTACCAATAAAAATTCCTTTTTGCGCGCGTTTTAAAAAATTGTTTAAGCTCGTTTTAAGTCCATTGCGCGCTGTGGGTAAAAAATCGTCCGCCTGTAAAATTTAATTAATTTAATTTTACCTCTAGAGATATTTTAAAAAACTTTAAAATTCTTTATATTTTTTCAAATACGTTTATGATAATGTTCTCATCCTCTTCCCAACATACATCCATTTTATGTATATCATCTTTAATTGTCTGCTTAATTGTTGCGTCTTGATCTATATTGATTATTTTTTGTGATATGACAGATTTTTTATCTTTATCAAACACATATTTTTTACATTCATATTTAACATCATTAAATGGTTGAATCTTATTTTGGCGTGTATCTGCTATCATCTTAATATTGTTACACATTTTCATGGCGCGTGTATCCTAAAATTTATTAATGCGTTATAATTTATATTAAAAATTTATTTCATATTATCTTTTTTCATCTATTTCTCTTTTATGCATACAAACCTGGCATCCTGTCTGTGACGAGTGACAAAGATGTGATTCATTAACGGAATTATATAAATTAATTTTAGTAGGCATACAATATTTCTTATTAAGGAAATATTGTTGATAAGACGATTGGTACTTATTATTTTTTTCCAACCAATTTTTTGAATTATCATTTAGATGATTACTTGATAAATCCGCCTATTGGTTAATGTAGAATTTTTAACTGTTATAATTTCTAAATAAAAAGTTGCACAATATTCTCTACAAATAAATTACGTTTCTTATATGACTGGGAATCTTGGAAATTTCGCTCTTGGAAAAACCTCGGAAAGGAAAAGCTTCTGAAAGCGTCGACTTGAAATCCGAATAATTTTTATCGTATAAAAAACTTTTTTTTGGTGATGAAATGCTATCCGTTACTCTGTCCATGTTTTTAGTACTAAATATATTTTGAAACATATTGCTGCTGTTGTAATATGAGGTATGAAATTATGTAACAATAAAAAGAATATACCATGAAAAATGGGGGCTTACTTTTCCTGCAGATTGAGTTTAGTAAAACCTGTAGTTGTATGAAATACTTCTTTAATCGTGTTATCTGATATATTGTTTGGAAAAGGTATCATTGAGAGCAATAACTGCTTTTTTTGAAAATCACACTCTGCTAGTAAATCTTGGACTTCTCGTAGCACACGTTTATATGCATTAATATTATCTTTTGGGTGATATTTTTGCAGTAATTGTGTAATTACATCCGAAATGTTGTTCCCTTCGTAATCATGATGTTTAGCTGAAATGATAAACGGTTCATTGTTGATGCAGTGTGATATCAATGTCATTTGTACTCTCTAGTTAAAAAATACTTTAATTAATTTCTTTATTAAATTTAAGAAGCTTAATTCTATATTTTAGAATAATAATATTATTAAGTGGTTTATTAAAAATAAAATTTTATTTTATATATTTATCAAATCTAATCATTTTGTTTATAGAGCTGTAAGATATTGTTTGGTCAAAATAAATAATTATAAATAATGCATATGATTTAACAAATACAATTGACAACCACAATTCATGCAACCATGATTTTTTACTTCTAGATAAGTATATTTAAATATGTTACTCACGCTGCTCAAAATTGTCCATGCTTATAATAACATTAATAATAGGACTTAAATTGAAAGGACAGTGACAAATTGCTTTCAACAACCTTACGTATCCCACCAAATTCGATGATCAAAATAAGGTATTCGTGAAATAAATGAAGTATTTCCATTATTGAAAACAGCTGACAAATGCAATACACACACCTCATTTGTATCCGATTGCATCCGTAAAATGTTATTTATATATATAGTGAACAAAAAAAATGAGTAACTTAGCGACTTGGGAAAGAAAAAAATTTATAGTTTAACTTTTTTTTATTACACGTTCTCCCTTCGAGAAAGTACGATTATCTCCATTGTTAAAAATAGACATACTTACGCTTTTAAGAAGGAAATCGTATTTCTTCGAGAAGAAATTGCATCGGCTAATTAAAACACAACTGCAAATTCTACATGTGGCGAGTGGATTATTTTAATGAGGTTTCGCAGAGCTTAGACAGCATTCTCCATGTGGATAATCCCAGAGACTTTGCAAGGATTATTAATTAATGATTAATATAAAAGAGAGTTCATGGCATAGGCCACGTTACTTGTTACAATGCCGCAACAGAAAGCACTTCTACTTTCCACCTGCCTGTTGGCATTCGTTGCCAGTTTAACTCTGGCACTTCCACCTGGAGCACCATGGACAAACTTTGCATCTAAGCCTGGTAAGATTTTTTTCTTTTTATTATTATATATAAAAAATAATTTAAAGAAAACTTTGCTATAGTTATTTATGTAGAGAAATTAGATTTTTTTCAAAATATCTTTTAAATTTAAATTCAAATAATCTTCTAAATGTTATATAAGAGAACAAATTAAATTCTAAATATGTATGTAAGGAACATTTAAAAGAAAACTTATTATAAAGTTATACAATAAGAAAGGATCAGATTTCAAGTCATTGCTTTTCGAAACTCTCTTTTCTTTTTCAACTTTTTTCCAAGAGCTAAATTTCTATAATTCAATCATGTAAAAAACATAATCTATTTGTAGAGAATATAAGGAATATAAAGAACTTACATTTATTAATTGTTTTCTACTTCAAAATTCAAGATTTGAAATAGATATACAAAGAAATAATAAAAATTTAATGATTGTTATTATTTTCCATAATCTAATAATTGAAATCATATTTTTCGTACTCTCATGATCAAATTTTAAATACAAATTTTTAAATTTATTAATGTCTTATTGCATGCACAAAAAATACATTTAAATATCGTACCAATCATTATTTCAAAATTTTAGTTTATTCGCGAGCTCTCGGACCTCCTGGAGGAATGGACACGATATCCGTACCTTACGTACCAAAATCTCCATTCATGCCAAAATTCGTCGATCCGAAGGCGTTTATTTCTAAAAAGACGGATATGCTGAGTAATTTGTTCGGCGGTTTGGGACCAGTTGCATATAGCATGGCAGATACTCAACCGATCATACCATATGGGGCAAGTGCACCGTCTTTAGATACCACTAATAGTGCAAATGCATTATTTAATAAACGAGATATGCTACAAGCTGGTAAAGAAAAAATGGTCGACAGTAGCAGTATGTATAAACGCGGTATGTTTGGTCCGTTCGCTCCAAAATTCGGGCCGATGGGTCCAATAGGTCCGATGGCTCCAAAATTCGGACCTATTACGCCATTTTCATCACCGGATATAATGCCCGATTTTATGGATAAAACATCTTTTTCTCGTAGAAGAAGAAGTATAGAAACGCCTTCTTCCGCAAACGATATTAATACCATTCCAGGCTCTTATCCAAAAATAGTAGAAGGTATATCAGCAACAGGACCAGTCGCTGGAGATGTACCGAAGGAATACTTGCCACCGGGAATGTTCGGACCTTTTGGACCAGGTCCTTTCGGGCCTTTTGGACCAGGTTCTTTCGGGCCTTTTGGACCAGGTCCTTTTGCACCGAGTTCTTTCGGACCAGCGGTGGACCCAAGTGCAATTATTTCGAAAAAATCAGGATTCTTGGACACGCTCTTCAATAATCTTGCTACCAGCACTCCAGCAACAACAACCGAGGGACCTACGGCAAAAAGCACTATTGTACCACCTAGCTTTTGGATTCCATCCTCCATAATTCCTGGCCCGACCGAATATACCCAGAAAGTATCGGACTTTCTGAACAAATTATTCGACAGCATAAATGCAACCGCATCAGAAGCAAGCGATGGTTCAGACGCAAAAAGTGATTTAATGAGATCTCTGAAACCCGATGATATTTCACCGGACAAAATCGCAAGGTCCTTGGACGATGCGACGTCTATCGCAGCCGCTAAAGATGCAATCGTTGATACGATACTATCAGAGCTTGGCGATTTAAAAGGCGATATGATGGCAACTTTGAATGATCTGATCGCGTACGAGAAGGCTGCGGCAGCTTCCGCCACTACGGCAAAGAAGCCTTTTAAGCCTTTCTCCAGTGTATTTCCCTTTGCGAAACCAACAATGGATCCAACGGTTCCATATCAGCAAAGAATGACTGTACTCAGCCAAGTATTCGATATGCTGACGGATCTGCAAAGGAATATCAGTGTAGTCGCGAAAAACGCAATGGTAACTAACACTAGTACTCCAAATAATCCAGAATTGCCTAAGGTTCCATTAGCTAACAATGAAGTTGATGCTTCAACAATTAATAACACTCTCTTGGACGCTATTCTGAAGAAAATATCCGCTATTGGAACTGCAACTCCGGCTTCTTATTCGGCATCTTATCCGGCTTCTTATCCAGCTTCTTACCCAGCAAGTCCTGTCAAGGGAAATTCTGTAATGAGCAGAGCTTTACCTAAATCACCAACGTCTTTCTGGGTGTCTTATCCGGAGAATCCGGCGCCTGCTGTAAAACGACAAGTGGACGATGATTCGCTACCATACTTCGCATATGGAAACGATAATGATCACCAAGATCATAGACAATATAAGAGAGGTGTACAAATGCAGATGCATCAGGGTTACCAGAGTCTACCTGCAGGCTCCGTGGAATCTGTACAAGCAGGAGGAGGTTCCACACCTGGACACCAAGGAGGAGGAATTAAATTACTGGTAAGTGTAATTTTATTTTAAATAATTTTAATAATAATCAACTGAAACATTAAGAATGAAGAAGAAAAAAAATTTGAGCCGTTAATTATAAAAGAACATTTTAATTTCATACAGAAATTTTGTTACGTACTTTAACATGTATAACGTGTCTAACTAAAATTTGTAATTTATTTTACAACATATATTGCAATTAGTTACAATAATTCATAATGGAAATCACCTTAGATTGAAGAAAAAGATTCGAAAAGTTCTTCATAAATCAATTATAACTACAAAATTCTATAAATAATTTGCAGCAATTATGATGTCATATATTCAATAATTGTTATATTAATTGGATAATAATTATTAATGGATTTAAAGTCTGTTCTTAATGTTCCAGTTATTATTATGTAATGATTATATATTATTCTATTATCTTGAACTAATATACTATTTTATTAATATTCATTAACGCCAATGTTTTGCATTTTCTTCCTCCTTTTAATTTCTAAATATGTTACGATGTTTATACAATTTACAGGAACCTCTCTAGATAGTATAAAAAATGTGTGCGAAATATGTACGTATCAGAGATTCCTAATATACTTTACTGTTTTCTAAATCTACTTTTAAAAACTCTATATACATCTATTTATTTATATGAATTTATCAAAAAATGACAAAAGTAAAATGAAGTATAACAACAAAACAATAAATTAATCATTTAAATAATTTAATGAAAGGCAATATGTGCATATATACAATTTTATGTCATAATATATAACGCGCTATATAATACCTTGGAAGCCTATGTACAAAATTATTGCACACACATACAAAACGGCAAATAATGAATTATATAATTACCTAACACTTTTCGCCGAAGATCTCTTTGTTCTCTATTTAATCGAGTAATATCCGCATGTAACTTATAAAATATAATAACTTAATTTGTGTTTTCAGATTCAAATGCCTAAATTGCCTAACTTTCAAGTTCCGAGCTTTCAAACTATTAATTAAGTACGTGCAAAATGTCTCTGAATTATGAATATCGCAGACATCTGTTCATTTGTCGCAGGGATCTAATGCTTACGAAAACTCGAACAAATGGGCTGACTGGATGCAGTATCACAAGAATGAATATCAAGATCGTAGGCACCATCATAACCACCATTAGGCCACTCAGCCCCAGCAGGAGTATTTCTTACGTTATATATTTACGATTAGTTATCAATAAAAATCTTTTACAAATGTTATCCAAAATGTGAAAGTAAACGTGTACGATATTAATCGATAAATTCCAATAAAATATATTTGGCAGAAGATAGAAAAAAGAAACGGTAATGTTACAGAATTATTTAAAATTCTCTGATACATAGTCGAGATAACATACAAAAAATGAAACTAAAAATGCCAGATTTATTGTATGTTCGTTTTTCATTAAGAACAATACACAATACTTTATCTATATATATGTACCGAAGGATATGAAAAGTGAATGCTCTTTCTGATAGTATCTCTAATCTATTTATTATATAATCATATTTTAATAGCAGTAATACGCTGAGATGTGCCCATCAGTCGCGCAAACAGACCGCGACACACGGACGCAATCCTGCATCAAGTGCGTTGCTTTGTTCGTCAATCAGCAATGCATTGCACGCAGGGTAGCGTTAGTGTGTTAGGAAGCATCACAGTTTGGTTACGCGACATATAGTGTCTTATAAGAGGTGTACATTATCTAACATTAATATCAACTCGAAGAAGTGGAGAGACAAGTTCTTTTACTTCGGTACGAAAAATGTTATTTATAATACTCGCTAGATATATACCTGATTTCGTTTTTACCCTCATTACACTTTCATACAAAATTGTGGAAATATTGGCAGTATCGTTAGTAAGTATAGACTTATATGTTGCCCGTTTCATATCTTAATAGTTCGAATTGTTAGAGATACGATCTATATTCGTAAGTAACGAGCCACTTTCGGATTTATTCGCAAAAGCGAAGTATTTTAACGGTACTTTGGTACTTTGCTATTGATTGTACTATACTTCCTTAAAAGTGAGTCACTATCATCTGCCTTTTGTGACTCTAGTGATGAGATATTCCATTTGTTGATCAATACGGAATACCATGTAAAACGATGCTAGTATACTACCCAACGTTACCAGGAATCCTAATCCTTCGAATATTAGCTTTGGCGCGAATATCTTCCAAACCATTAAATGCCGACAATGTATAGTTGCTGCGAGCATGCTGCCAAAAGTCTAGAAAATAAATATAATAAGTGATTCAGACATGTATATCTGGATAAATTTTTTCCTCTTGGAAAAAAAATCTAAATTTTAATATTATCTTATGCGACATACCCGAATTCCGTGAAGCAACGCGTATTTCCCCGCAATTGCAAAAATTGCAGCATGAAAAGCAGAATCTTGTTCGAACAGGAGAAGCTCGCCCCTTTTTATATCATCCAGAAATTTTGCTTTAAGAAACTTTGGAAATACCCGATGTAATGCAAATGGCACAATCACTAATAGTGGTAACATTGTGCCCAAAATAATATGCGATCCAAACGTATTAATACCTAAAAATCATTTTGCCATTTAAAGGACTTTGTTAGTAAAAATTTTAATATAGAGGCTGTATTAATATCTACCGATTAAAATTGCTGACACTAAGTTTCCATAAAAATGACCACCAGTTCCTACAAAGGCAGCATGCCAGTGAATGGTAGGAAACGTCGCCTGATGGCCAGTTCCATAAAAGAAATATTCAGCCAGTAAAAACCAGCAAAGTAACACAGGCATCGATACGTCAACCAGCTCAGCTGTATGCAAAAATGTATAATTAGAAAAATTAAAAATCCAACTGTGTACAAATAATAAATACAGATTTTATTATGTATACTTACAAATATTATTAGCATTTTTGTATCTCTCTATCGCGGATAAACCCAAGATGCAAACGCACGTTACAAACATCAAAAATGTACCAGGCGATAGAGTATCTCCTAATAGTAATGCGTACAAAAGTGTAAGGAATACGCTTAACGAAATAAATGCAGCACTGTAGGCAGTCCCGAAACCATAAATAACCGGGAGCTCATCGGTATCTATTCGTTTACGGGAAATGGAGTCTTTTATCTTTTCGAATAATCGAGGCACTATGTTCTCATCGCGGTAGACATCGATGGACTCCTTCTTCTTTGGCAGCAAGTATATACTAAGCGGACGATAGTAGAGGATGAGAATCGCGAGGACGCAGAAGAAGTAAACCACATTGGGTAGCGTATTGATCTCCCAGGATAACGCAAGTTTTGGTTTGACAAACTTTGGAAGCTTTTGTAGAATCCAGTAGCAGCCCATGCAAACACTCACGATAACCGGACAATACTGACCCACCATGACGCTGGGGGCAAAGCCTGTGAGATTTCCACAGCTTTGCAACCATAATCTAACTATCACTACATATGATGCCAGGATGACTGAGGCGAGTAAAACAGCGAGTAGAGCACGCTCCCAATTATTTGGTGTTGTAGACCAACCAACTTTGCCAGTTGCAAATATAGAACATTCTCGTTGTAAATGCTCCTCTCTACAGCGCCAGAAATAATGTGAAAGCCTGACTGAGGCACACGCTAGTAAACCAATAATCAGTACAATTGTCTTGAAATTTGATTTTATTGGTTTTGATGTAAACCTTGTTTTTCTCTCTGAAGTACTATCAGCATCATTTTTTCTCAGGTCGAATATGAGAAGGCAAATAAGCGTAATAAACAGAAAGGATAGGACTTTGTCCTCTTCAACTATGTAACTGTTAGAGAAGAGTCCGCATACTGTTAGAAGAAGTATTATCCTAGCTACGTAGGTCAACAGTTTGATTCGACGATGATCATACCAGCACATCGATATGACATCCCAATTTTGAGCGATTACTATAACCAGTAAACCAACAGAAACCGCGCCAGTGACAAAAAAAGTTGTGTTCCTCAATTCCTCTAAAATATTTAATAAAAACAAGCACGTGATAATCGCCGCGGTAACTAAATTTGCTATAATGGCACATTGCAAGAATGAAGATTTAAATATATCACACATACGACTTTCAGGAATACCAGTGATGAAGAGATAAAAGAAAAACAAGGAACAAAACATCAAAAGTAATCCTTTGGAAATTAGACCAGAATCAAATTGGACCCACACCTCCGAACACGTGTCTTTCAATAATTTAAAATAACCTTTAGTATCTCGAATAAACACTTCTAGCTTTTCAATACTATCAACTTGTTTAACTCGCTCAGAGAGAAGACTGTATATGTAATGTAAATGTTGCAGCTGCTCTTTCGAAAACAAGTATGTATCTGCAGAATATATCTCTATGTACTTTTTTGTTTGGGCAATGTTCCTCCATAGAGAATGTAATGGATAAAGCAACTGACCAGCAGTCACCTTTTCCAATTTACTTGGCAAACAGTCAAGTATTACAGAGCCTAAATTAGAAAAGGGAATTGGTGTGCCGAGAATCGATGACAGAGTAGGAACGAGATCAATTTGATTTACACTATTGCCATTAATTGTAAATCCTTTCAACAGCGGAGTCGTCGAGTAAACAAACATCGCGGCCTCAACCTCGTTGGCACTGTCACCGCCATGATCTCCCGTCTCGGTCATACCATGATCTCCAACAACAAAAAGCATCATGTCCTTCTCGAGAGATGCCACAATCTCTTTTATAAGCGTATTTGTGTCATTTAACTTTCTTGTCATTTCTGGATGCTGCGTGCCATGCTTGTGTCCACAGTGATCAACCCCGAGAGTGTGAGCTATCAGCAACGACCAGTCTCTCTTCTTCATCTCAAAGAAGATACGATATTGGACATCCTTGTCCACGCTGTCCAGATCCCAGACGTTGAATGATGGCGACGGAAACTGCCTCATAAATTTATCCGGGAATAGATTGGTCCACGTGTCATCCCCCATAAAAACGATACCACTGGCGGAATTTTGGTCAATGAGATTGTCTTCTTGGATATACTCCGAGGCAAAGTTCGAGCCCACTTCGATGAAGGTAGGCAAGGAGCCTGTTGTAAGACCTTTCAGACGCTGCATTGTCGTCGTAGGTGGATCGGCCATAAATCTGTATAGGCGAGAATGCGACGGATATTTCTGCAGCAGTTCGTGAATCACGGGCAATTTGTTGCGATGGTAGGAAGACGCGGCGGCGTTGTCCTCGTGCCACTCCGCGAATTCATACTTCAACGCGTCGACGATCAAGAGCACGACCCGCGCTCGGCGCTCCAGACACACCTTGGCGGCGCGCTCCGTGTCCTGGAGAACGTCCGCCGTGTCGCAATCGCCGGTCTCCGTGCACCGCGCGCACTCGGCCCGTTCCGGCCGGGATACACGATTGAGAAGGAAACCGCTGGTGAAGACCAACAGGCCGGCTGCCATCAGGTAAGACATCCATGCCTGAAATACCAAGTAGTTCCATAGCCGGCTCATCTTCGTCGAGTCAGTGTTGCTCTCGGCGGATATCGTTCACTGGCGGTACAACGTCGTGGGCACTGCGACAGCGGAAACTTAACCTACGGCACGCCGGTCTGTTCTCCACCATTGTTGCATCTGAATACGATCGACCGCGATATTGTTTTGGTCGCGCTAAACGCAAAGAACGTCTAATCAATAATTCATGTGTCGCGGTTCAAATCAGAACCTAACCTCAAAGAACACCTTCCCACTGCGTAGAGCAGTCCGCATCGATTCTCCACGACGTGTGACGGCGCTCCGCTTGGTCAGCAAATCCTCGATTTTCGAGTCAGTTTGCGAGAATCGACCGAAAAGACCGCGCAGACTTCTCTCTCTCATGCTCTCTCACGCTTCTTCGTTGTTCTCCGTCTATCTACCTTTCCGTCTTTCACCTTCATGGTTTTCTGCGCTGAGAGTGGCCATCGTGTGCGCATCGTACGCCTGCGCGCGTGGTACGCCTGCGCGTCCTTTTGTACCGCTACGCAATGTCGCTCAAACAACAACACGGTTGGTCTGTTGGTCGGTCGCGACGTCGCGACGCGTCGCATTTCAACTCGCATCTTCGTCGTCCCGTACGAATTGATGCGAGCGAATATCGAGAGTCGAGACAGCCGAAAGTGAAATGTCGCGCGTTTGTGCCAACTGTGAATCGTGATGAGCTAGTGTGGCGACCAAATGCCCATATTCGATCGTGATGTCGCACTTGGCCACAGCTTTCGTTTGAACGCGTTCGCGTGTGGACGCCGTTGCTTCACCCGTCGCGTTGCGCGTTTAATTGCGTCTTCTCCATTGCCTTGTATCTCGAATTTCTGACGTGCGTGAATACCGGAAATGCCGAAGTGTTGCGTATTCGTGCGAAGTGTGAATCGTCGTGAGGAGGATCTTGTCTCTCAAACATTCGATACCTGCGGCCGAGATGAAGCAACCAGCGCGGCGAACGGTGAGTCAATTCATTTGTATCTACTGTTCATTCGCCCCCACAATGCAGTGTTCGTACCTCTTGATTGCCTTAATATAAATCGCGACAAGGCGAATCAATGAATTTTGCGCGGAAGCCATTAGAAAAATTTGAAATTCCTGTAGGCGCGCTTGGCGCTTTCTTCGCCAGGTGTACCAATAGTCGGACGACGTGCTCCGACATCTATAAGTTCTATGACATGGCCACTCTGAAGGCTTCTCTCTGGCGACAGATAACTGTTTCCTACTCTGCGATTTAAAGTTCTTGGATAAGACGGTGCCAAAGAAAGAAGTGTCGATTAGCTTTGGTATCCGTATAGCACCGCTATCGATAGCGAAGGAGTGAGTGTTCCACGTTATTATCGCGCGACTGCGCCTATTCGACGTGCCTTCGATCGTCGCGGACGTGCTTGTAGCGGAACAAACGCGTCGATTCTGTTGCCTAACCTCTCTATCGGGGCTAGACAATCGAGCGTTCTGTTTACTAAAGCTTTGTTACCAAGAAGAAAGGAAGGTTTTTTTTCCAGAGTAGTCTATTGGCGATTTTTTATCTATCGTCATTAATTGTACATATACATATTTTGTGGTATACTGTTATTTGCGCACGAAATTCCTTTATTCATAAATATTGTTTATTAGGAATCACCATGACAGGTGGAAACACCACTGAAAAATCAGCTAATAATCCTTTGGAGCAGTTTGTACTGCTTGCAAAAACTGCGAAAGGTGCCGCCGCCATAGAGCTTATAAGGCAAGCGGTCGAAACGCCTGGTGTTCATGTCTTTGGCGAATTACTAGACATGCCAAATATCAAAGAGTTAGAGAACGGGCCTTACGTTCAATATTGGAATACTTTAAATCTATTTGCATACGGCACCTATAAAGATTATCTGGAAAACAAGGAGAAAGTGTTAGAGTTAACTCCTACCCAAAAAAAGAAGCTTCAGCACCTCACAATTGTCACTCTTGCCACAAAAAACAAATGTATACCCTATTCAGTACTGTTGGAGGAGTTAGACATAAAAAACGTCAGAGATCTAGAGGACTTGATTATCGAAGCGATATACGCCGATATAATCCATGGAAAGTTAGATCAAAAAAATTCACAGTTAGAAGTGGATTATGCTGGTTTAGGTCGAGATGTCCGACCAGGTGACACCGGTGTTGTAGCTGAGACACTAGCTGCCTGGGGTGAAGCATGTGATACAGTTCTATCGTGTATCGAAGAACAAATATCTAGAGCTAATGTTGAGAAACAAAGAGCTACTTACCATAAAGAAAGAATACAGAGAGATGTGAGTCATATTTCTCTGTCTCTTTTTTCTTGTCTAATTGTTTCAGAATTAGTTGTATATAATGAATATGTTTTTTCAGATTTCTAATATAAAGAAATCTCTTGCGGCTCAAGCAGGAGGTGGAGGCATTCAAGAGGCTGATATGGCTGGTGGTAGTTCTGGTGCAGGTGGAAGCGAAGCGGGTAGAGAAGCCTTGCCGGTACTGTCAGAAAAGAAGAAGTTACAGAAAGTCAAATGTATCAAAGTCAGTGGTAAGTTTTGGAAGACATAAACTCAGTAATCTTTTCTTGCATATGGAATGCATATTTTTCCCATTGTTTATCCATTGAACCGGATATTACACTTCAAATGTGTTATGAATCGTGACTATTCAAATTGAATTGTGACTATTGAAATTGAATTGGAACGTATGTTTGGAAAAAATATCGAACATTCTTGTGTTAACTTTTTTTTTTAGATTATGAAGTGAATGATGAATGAAAAGGTTATGAATGAGAAGGGCAATATTGAAACGAATTTATTAATCATGTATAAAATATAACCCAAACACTGAATCGAAAATTCTTTATGTATCTGAAATATTGAGTTTGTAGAAACTTTTAAAGCAAAGTAGAAAAATAATATTTTATACAACGTGTTCTAAGTATATAGCATCGAATTGTATACATTAAATATGTATGAGTACTCAATTTTGTGACATTTATGGATTCAATGTTATAATAACAAATAAAATCAAGAGTACCTTTTTTTTACAAAATATATTTGTAATATTGATTTATTGATACACCTCGGTATAAGAAGCCTTTTAGAAAAATCGACATTTAAGTATAAATTTCCACTTTAATAACTGCAAATATTTAGTGGGAAGTGTATAAAAAGAGCGATAGATTTCATACTTTTACTGTGATCATTTTAAATATCACGACTAGTATTTGTTGTATAAGCTATTTCAGTACTGCTGTTAGCATAAAGTTTAACGTTTATTCACGGAATTGATTGTTTATTATTTATTTACATTGAACACAAAATAATAATAATATGTACGAGGTATACGTAACGAAGTATATGTGATGATTGTCTTTACATCGAGCGTTTAAAAAATAAAAAAAAAACAATGAATCTTTTCTTTGTGACAAAGATAATTTTGTAGGTAAGCTCGAATATTCTTGTAATATACCTGTTTATTTTTTTAGACCAAAGACATCATGTTTTGTGTTTGTAGGGCGTGAAGAATTTAATTAGGATTTGACGATTCTCTAGATGAATTTGATAAATAATGCAACGTGTATTGCATATTTATCAATGCATACGTGCCTACCCCATTGCCAGTTATCACATAAAACGGTATGCCCATTGTGACGAGTTGGCTTACGTGTACTTCCAACGATAGTACCGTTCGTACTGTTTGCGTTCAGACTTTACAGATTCTCGTTTTGTAAGGATTTGTAGTCGCTAAACGATTTACTGACGGAACAATGCGTAACTAGTCGGAGAGGTCGTTTTTGAAGGAACTTGTATATTCAAAAAATTGTAAAGGTATGCCACTGATGTAGCTTAGCAAAGAAAAATGTCAGTCGTCCGTTAAAGCGTTGTAATTGCTATTCGAATAAAAAGATAATATATTTTAGCGAGGCTTTATCTATTTTTTTATACCCTTAATGCCTCTTTCTCTCTCTCTCTCCCTCATGTTTATAAAATAAGTTGTTGAACATATTAGGTTTTGAAATTTTCACAAATTGTAGATGTGTAATATTGTAGGACGACACATAAAACTATATGCTGCTTTAATGAGACTTGATAGAGAGTTTATATATTCTTACACATTCAACTAAAATTGTCTATAGTTACATTTACATTTCCGATTTTTTCCAATTCATATTCTAAATGCATCTTTGTGTAACTTCTTTTGTTTTAAATTCATTTACGAATTGTCGAAACATTTATGTAAGTGATGTCAAGCAAATGAATTCTATGTTAGAAATTATAATCGTACAATTACAATATTTTGTTTCTCGTCAATGTATATTTTATATATGTATATACACATACACATATACCATATATTATAATTACACATATATCATATTTTTATGATTTGATTGAAATACAAGTCATCAATCATACGTCTAATCGGGATTTTCAGGATCTGCTACTGATCCACTAACGGTCGATGGGACAAGTTGGGAATAATGACCAAGAATGAATAGATGAAACCTTGTGGCATACCAAGTTGATCGGATACTTATATCTCTCTCTCTTTTCCTTTTTTCTTTCTCTTTTTCTTTTGATTTTGATGTTAGAGTTTCTCCTGTAACCTTTGTAGCTTTTAAAAATAAAATATTTTTGAATTGTCTTATATTTATTGTAAGTCGCATATTAAAAAAAAAAAAATAAAATTATGTTGACTAAAGTGTTTTTCTTTCCTCCATAAAAATTCATCTTAGAAAAAAGGAAAACAGTACGCAATAATTACATTATCCATTTTATTTTGCAACTTTCATTTTGATGAGTACATTACGCTATTACGCTATCTCTTTTCTATTTCAATTTATAACGTATTTAAAATATCTTTAAGTCGCGTGAAACGTATATATTATATATATTATTTTTGACAATGTGTCCTGCATTGCATTCAGAATTTATACTTCTTGTAATCATTCTTACGCACTTTTGTTATAATTTAAAATGACATAATTAAATTGGTTCCATATACGAATTAACAGGATAAATTCTTATTTGTATAAGACTGTACGATATTACATGCGTATGTACAATTATCCATTTATAGTATATTTATATATGTACATGCGTACACATATGACTGAATACCTGTTGAGGAACATCGCCATTTTCCTACATATTGGCCTTTATATATATAATTTAGATTTTTTATAATGAATTTCTTAACATATCCATTGCCCGCGTATCGGATTCGTGACTCTTTGATTAGTTTCTAAACCGTTGTATGCATAACACTAAAAGACCAATTTAAATAATTTAAAAAAGTGGTCAATTTGTGTCATTTTTATCTAGTGACTATTGCAGCAGAATCATCACATTGAGACAGAGTCTGTCTCAGGCACGTGGGCAGTGAATGTGTTAAATTATTGTTTGAATAAAATGTACAACAAATGTACATTGAAAATTTCTTTCAATACAACATGCGCATGAGTGCTACATTTTACTCACTTTTTCTTAATTTCCTAGTTTAATATTATGTTATCTTATTAAAATTATTATAGTGAACGGCAGAAATATGAACATGTGTTAAATAATGAATATCAGGCTCATGTATTTATAAAGCTGAATGAAAATAGAAAAAGAAGCTTGACAG
This sequence comes from Solenopsis invicta, assembly GCF_016802725.1. Lineage (NCBI taxonomy): Eukaryota > Metazoa > Arthropoda > Insecta > Hymenoptera > Formicidae > Solenopsis > Solenopsis invicta. The sequence goes on along the minus strand of NC_052674.1, from coordinate 7,342,303 downwards.
CACATGTTGAAGCAGCACAATTTAACATGGTACTTTCATATTAATATTTGTTGCATGTTATAAATAATTTGACATATATGAAATATATAAGTACATCAACTGATTGATTTCTTTCGACACGTATACAATTGAATCACAGGTAAATCGATGACAATTGCAAATGATTGAGTGAAAGATTTTTACAGTAAAATATAAAATAGTTTCTTTAATACAGTATATAGAGACGATATGTTTCACGCGAATGGAATATATCTAATTTTACATGAAATTAACACAGTCTTCTCCACATAAGAATCTATTTTATATCTATATTTAATTGATTTCTGATAATGGCAAGAATTATGTTTTATAAAATTAAATTTATGCTACTGTATTATTATATTATGCAATTTGCGCATATTCTTTCTACGAAGACCAATTCCTATAGTTTGCAGAAAATGTTCCTAAACAATAAATTTATTCCGTACACAGCACAGACCTTCAAGGGCCGTCCTAAACATCCAAAAGATGTTCTAAGGACGCTTATACGTTCTAAGGACATTCCTAGAACATCCCTCGGATAAAATGTGCTGTGTAGATAATATTTTAGTATTAACCTAAGTATGTCTAAAATGTATTTCATTTAATATATCAAACGCTTGAAGTGCGTGTTACATTAGATTCTCTTAAGTTTACATATTTACAAATATATATTTACAATAATTAGATGTAACGCGTATAGCAATATGAACATTATGCTTAATACTACTTTTTCTTAGAAAATTTACGAATTTATTACCTTATAAATGAAAATATTTTGAAATTACATATTTACTTCATAAATATATTAAAAGTACTATGTATTACAACTTCTGTTTCAAACAGGACAATTTTTCAATTTAATTAGATCACGTTTAAATATCTGAATTTTTATGACACTTGGTATATTAAATGCCAAGAAATGTCGAAACGATGTAGATATCGAGATGTAGAAGTATATGTAAAATACAGAATACAGATAATACAGAATTTTTTCACAATTAATTGTTAATTCGTTATTTTTTTAAAACACGAAATAATAGAAATATCGAAAGTTTTAAGCAATTTTAAGAAAATTGTTAAAGATATTTCTCTTTAACGGCAATTAATATCTCATAATATAATTTAATAAATACGTAAATTAAATTATAATAAATACAATATGAATTCAGAAGAATAAATGCAGTTTCTTAAATTTGTAACGAAATATTATATGAATTAAAATATCGAATTTATTAAAATTCATATTATTTTTTTGATGAAAACGTGAAAACGATATTTTTTGTTATGTGTTTAATTTAAGTAATAATAAATGTTATGAAATAATGAGAGATTTAGAGAGAATAATTTTATAAATTATACATATTTCTTCGTTGCACATATTATGTCATATAATTAAGTAATGAAACAATCTTTTTAATTTTAATATTCTTTCATTGTATACTCATTTATGTTTATTTGTCATTTTATATATAACTTAATATTATAAATTCATATCATGCATCTCAGAATATACATACATATTTTCGGCACGTCATACAATACATGTAATAAATTTCTCCTACTTCAGAGATTTCACTCAACTCTAAATCCGACAGTATAGATAGTTTTAATTACGTGTTACCGAACATTTTAACGTTTAGTTGTTGTCATTTTGCTGTCGAACCCTGGCGAGGGGCGTCTGTCAATAAATTGCTTTTTAAAATGTTTTTTAAAACGGATGTCTTGCCTACCTCGTTATGCTGAAAAATGCGTTGGCATAAATCTAGTCGTATTTACAGTATACAGCAAACTAAATCAGACGATAACAGGATTCTTCGAGAGCGGTTTTAAACTAACAGTTAATACCGACGATTCTGTTGATAATTCTACCTTCCGCTATAATGTGACATCACTCTGAGAAAGCGGTCCATTGCCTATCCTCGCGTTATTGTTTAATCGTTTTGTCGTTGCCGTGCTATTTATTGATTCCATGTTATTCGCGGACACGATTACGTCTGGCGATTTTTTATTACTCGTCATGACGGTCACAAATTCCTTCTCGTTGATATTCGTTTGCGTTGATCGTGAAATGCACGTCGTCAGCGGCTCTCCGTTTTTTCGTTCCTTCAATTCCATTTCGTAGTCTGCAAATAAAAACGTGAAGAAGCAGTGCCTGATTTGTAGTATACGTATATGTAAATGTAAATGGAGAAATAAAAAAAATTACATTAAAATGATAATCAAATTATCTGGGAATTGGAATCTCGGAGATCGTACTTACACTCGCTCTGAGTGGAGCAGTCCATCGTGGACGCGATATGTTTCTTGATGGCTTTATTCTGATCGCAAGTAGCGGCTGTTAGAACCGTTGTCGCCGTTACCGGTCCCATCATCGTACTTGAGGCATTTGTGGCAGTTATCGCCGAACTTTTTGTCGGATTAGGCCTTCCTGCTCTCACGGTTGGGCGTACATTTCTCTCGGGTCGAATTAAAATAATGTACAGCTGCGCATATTAATATTACGCGTTAATCACTTTGCGATAAATTATAAAAATGCAAAAATCGTTCTGCCCCATGATTTGACAAATATCGTGGCACGTTAAAAAATTAATTTCGTTTCAATTATTCAAAGCAGAATTATATACCACAATTGAAAAGTCATTTTCTTGTCTGATATATATTTTATATTACAAGATAAATATAAATTTTAGATATTTTAAAATTTTTACATGTTTCACAATTGTAGTAATCTAAATTCGATTTGATTTGTCGACAGTTATGACGAGTAAGTGCATCCGAAACTTCAAGAGTTGTTGCAATAACTGAGCTCTCGATCATTTTAAAAGCGTGCATTTTCAGATATTTCAAAGTGTCAAGCTTCACCTTTGGACTGAAGAGGCAAACCACCGTCACGGATGCAGAAAGACTGATTGTTACAGACATCGAGGTAATTCTCAGTGCGACGTTGCTTCCAGTACCGTAGTACAAAGGTACGAAAGCGAGCCATATGACACATGTCGTGTACATCGTTAAACCTGGAGATTGGAAGTGATATTTTAATAACGCTATTTTTTTATGCTTTGTTGAGCATTAGTGTCATACGATTGAAAGATTTTTTGCGCTAAATATCTTTTATATTATTATACAATTATTATAAATGTACAAATCTTTACCCGATCAATATTTATTATTATTTTGTACAGCAAGCTGTATTTGTTATGACGAGTGATAAATTTTGCAACGTATTATTATTACGTTTACGTGTTGCAATTAAAATTAAAAAAATATTGTTACTTTTATCTTTATTGATTGAAGCTTTTTCAGTTATGAAAGAACGTACCGCAATTTTAGCGTAATATGGCACAGCATGTTTTTATGCATAATGGTAAGGAGCCGACATCATGATAAAAAGGTAAACTTACCGATGTGCTTGCTCTCGTTGAAAGCTTCTGGAATTTTTCTCGTGAGTACGGCGTAGATAGTACACACAATTATTAATATTATAGGATATGTAAATGCGATCATATAGCTGGTATCGATGTAGTTGTTGCACACGAGCAGATTGTCTTCCATCGTGGGGTAGTGATGCATCGCTCTGGCAGGATCGATGATCATCCAAACTATATTAATTAAAATCTGCACAGATACCAATCCGGAGCAGATAATAAGTTGCGACCGTGGCGATATGAAGGACGGCCTCTTTGCACTTCCAGCGTTGAAGATTCTTGAGATTCGATTGGTTTTCGTCAATAAAGCCGCATATACTACCGTGAAGCAGAAGCCCGCGGAGAATCTGTCAGCAGAAATAAAATTGCATTTGTGTTTTTTCTTAACAAATGTTTTATTAAGAAAGAATGCTTTCCGCGCATAGCTACTGGTATTTTTAATTTTGACTCTAGCCCGAAGTACACAACAAAGATACAATCTCATTTTTCATCAAATTATTTTTGCTCTAAAAACTTTTACCTACGTTTCCGTCGAGATATTATTTAAAGGAAATTTTTTACACTCTCATTGTACCGTGATAAATCATATTAAGAAGAAAGTAGAAAGATAAGTTGAAAAGTTATTAGTTCCGTGAACCATGTAAAACTAGTAAAACTGCCACTCTTTCTTGGACAGCATTGATCGTACGCGAGAAATGTAATTTACCGAGTAACAGTCTGGGACAGGAACAAGAGAGATTAATGCTGCCGTGTCGGAACTCGTGGAATACAGCCAAAAAATCCATAGATGTTTTTTTTTTACCTTTGAATACCGCAGACAATGTGCGTGGGTTTGAATATCAGTGTGAATGTGACCAGATAACAGAGTAGAATTCCCGAGAGAAGAACATAAGATAGTTCCCGTCCAGACGCGCGTACGACAGGCGTATCGTTGTGTTTGAGGAAAACGCCGCAGACAAATAACGTCACCTGTTTTTTTCGCATAAAACACATACGCATAAAGCATGTAAACGGCTATGGCATAAAATATGTGATTATTCGATCATTGCAATTAATTTGAGATACAGTCAAAATACACAATTCAAAATCTCTCTTTGTTTCAGAAAATTAAACTTCCAAAGGATACCTACCAACATCCCAGTGGCAGAGAAAGACATGGCACCTATTGCCCAACCACTTTCTGGACGTAGGAACTCCTCTGGAACTTCTCGACACATCGAATGTGTTTCGTCCGGTAAAGTTCCTCGTTCACACGGAGTGCACTGCGTCTCATCCATGGGATGCCGTATCTATTTAGGTAACAGAGTAAAATTCTCGAGAGTTCAATATGCTTATTTAATATAATTCAACGTGTGAACTCACACTTATAAATAACTTATAAATAACTTAATTAAATTTCTTTTTGCATCACTAGTTTTCCTCAACAAATATTCGCACCGCAATTACGTATACGCTCTAATTTTTTTCTTCTTCCGAATCATGTGATTATTCTGTCGCGAAGTATTATTCGTAAAAGAACTGTATTACTTTTTCTCATATACATAGCAAAATGTTATAAAAGAAGTTATAAAAAGGATAGTTATGAAAGGAAGTGATAAATAGAAGTATATAACGAAATCATTTGACATGCTACAAAAGAAGTCGGTCGCATAAATAACTTTTATCTTCATCTGACATGCATTCAATGAGAACTTTAGTGGACAAAGGCAGTATGTGGTGCTTTTCAAAATCTGTTATCTTGTAAATTATCTAAAAAACAAAAAAAACCACGTAAAAAGTAGATTTTCCTATTATTACGCGGAGTATTATACTCGCATCCTTTAAAAATGAAAAAAAAAAAAAAATGAATGAAGTATTAAATTTCTCTTCCTCTCTTTCTCGGATCTAGTAGAATTATCACGTTAACGTACCTGATATTGAGTACAATTAAAGCAATGCCAGCAGCATCTTTCACCCTCGACGTATTTCTTTGCCTGACCGACCTCGCAAGGCAAGGAGCACACGCTTTCGGGTTGCTGAGGATGTCCAAGCTTAAATTGGATTTCTAAAACAAATACATGTACTGTGACGATGTAGAACTGTAGAACATACGGACAGTATCTAATAGAATACTGTAGAATAGAACAGACATGTCCAAGCGATAGGGACACGTCTCATAACATGAAAATGTACGAGCTTACCTGACATGTTCAGTCGTAACTCGCCTTCCAAGTATTTGCCAACGCGAATCCACTTGTACTTGCCCGGTTCGGTTTGCTTGAAATGTATGATGTTGTACCGCGCCGGTCCATCGCCATTCTCATCGAATTTAAATTTGTCTCCGCTTAGACCTTAAACGTAGTCGTTCGATCGCCTATGAGTACCATGAAAACTTGATCGAGATATATAAGCAGCTAATCACGGTAATATAGTGGGAGCTCTATCGCCTCTTTTATTTAATTTTATCTTGCGTGTGAAAGCGTCAAGAGGATAAACGTGTTGTATCGATTTACCGTACAAATTCCAATGACTAGTATCGCATTAGATATATTCGCACTTCTCTAAGGTACGCTTTGTCGAGCTTACCCTCGAAATCCACCGTGCGCAGGTATTGCAAAAGTGTCGTTCCTTTAGTCGGTTTCATTTCATCGCACAATCCTCTCTTTCCTTTGCAAAGATCGTTATGCATTTTACTGAGGAAAAGAAAAAATGGCATGTTTTGTTTTCACAATTTTCAACACGTGACAAAAATGTTCAGAAATTTTTTTAATCTATTGAAGACAAAATTTCAGTTACCGAAAAGCATAAGCGAATGCCATTACTGCGTCGGAAACAAACTGCAATTGGTCCTCAAAAGCAGTGTTCTGTTTGGTGAGACGTTCCTTCATTGTACAATTTCTTGTATATTCATCATTATATGGTGTCCGAGGTGCGTTCGGATACCGACATTTAAAATGATCTTCCCAAAATTCTGAAATCATTATGAGAATTTGATTTAAAATTTGGAAAATTTTTAACTCTTAAATTTTTAAATTTTAAACAAGAGTTTAGTAATAATAATTGAGTCTAGATGATAGTTACTAAGCTTCAATATAAGCTGAAATATAATAATTTTAATTAAGGATTGAATTAATATACCCAAATAATAGTAATATTTAATAAGTGTTTGATAATAACAGTTTAGTAACGATTGGTTATTATTATGTTTGGTTACTATTATATAATTATTAAATGTTATTTAATATTTGGTTATATTAATCAAACATTTGATCGAAATTATTTTACCAAACTTGATTATTATTATTGAGCTTTTTTTTTCAATGTAGCATAACAACGTGTATATTAACAAGAATAATTAAACATTATAAATAAATACATAATGTCCTTAACGAGAGAAAAATGCAATACGTAAAAATGCGATCGTATCTTAAGCACAGAATTACTTCTTCGATCACTTCATTCGACAGTTAGTGATAGTGACAGTGAATATACGTTAATAAAAACGTTAAATATTGGTCTGTTTAGCAAGTTTGTGTAGTTAGTTTATGTACTAAAAGTTTGTTGGCATATATTGACAGAAAAGTAACTTCTTACTAACATCTACAAGTGTACATTCACATGCAATATTACGGACGCGGTGTCTAGCTAGAATTTGCCAAGTTTCGCTCTCATCGTAGAGCCAGCATCCTTTGCTGGTATCTCTCTTACCAACGAACCACGGGTTCCTCGGATTGTTCTCGACGGTCAAGTTGAGGAAGTACTCTTCGAAACCCTTAACGGGGTTCGCCTGAGGTTGAACCGATAGAGTGCCCTCGACTTCTGGCTCGTTACCGTTGCTCACTAATCCTCTTGCACTCCAGCCGTCGCTCCCAATCCAGGAAAAAACGCCGGTCGCGTTACGACGCCTGACCGCCCTCATGACTCCAGCGACTTCTTGGTCGGAACCGAAGATAATGCAACCTGCGGAAGAACAAATTGAGGAAATTTCCCGTAGACATTTCGCCTGGATAGTCTCATCTGTGTCACCCGCGACACGGTGATCTCATTTTTCATCCTTATTTTATCGCGGTAACGAAATTTTTATCATCTGCTTTTATTTTATCGCACGGCCTTCTGGTACCGCAAAATTCCTTTTTGCGTTTTTCGCGAAATGAGAGGGGTTCGAGCTTCTATTGAAAAAGTGCCAATGAAACGGGTCTCACTTCATGTCGCGGTTGGTGATTCCCATGAGAATCAAGATTATACAGGCTAGAATCGATAAGGGTGTAAAGGGAGCATAAGGTCGACCTTACAAAGTCGAGAACGGTTTGGTTACAAAAGGGTCTGCACAAGGAAATTCTGCATAAAATAGATGTTTATCATGAGATATATTTTTATCGTCGGAGTATAGCAGATGCGGAGTATAGTAGATCTCAAACAATCAGGTATATTTCTTGTCGAAGTCGATATTCTTTTTATCCGACATATTCTTTTCTCGAACAAAATTGGTATTTTAAATTTGAATCGATATGAATCGAAGAGAAAGAAGTGTGTGTACTCGCTAGAGAAAAAATCTTGTAGCTACATTTATTTTCTCGACATTTATACGTTCTAGCACACCCGACAGGATTATTAAAAGCAATATATACTTGAAAAATACTTTAATAAATTATCTTAATTTTATTAATCTATCATAACAATTGCGTAAAAATTTTACATATTATTCCTGTTCGAAAATATAATTACTTCCGTTACAGTAATATATATTGTATACTCAGTTTGCTCTACTTAGAATGTTCCGGTTTCTATACATCTCCTCTTTCTTTCCCTTTTCTCTTTACCCTTATATACATATATATAGCTCTCTTGACCTAATAATATTTGGTACAGAGAAAGAAGTATTCTCGAATAAGATCAGTATACATTAACGAGCCGTTTAATTTCTCAACGTTAGCTCTTAAAAAAATGTTTTTTTAAGAAAGAAAATATGAATTATTTATAAAAATTGTTGGTCGAAAGTTTATTCAAGTACGAAAGATTCTAAAAGTCGCCGCCTCGGGAGGAATATCAAGGTTCAGGACCACGTTGAATGGATTAAATGGATAAAATATTTATTCGTCCAAGATAAAGAAGGAACGCGTCGCTCGTCAGACGGAGTCACTAAATTCTATTTGCCTGAAACGAAATTACCTCTCCAACCGTGGATGGAGAGCATTATGCCATTAATTATGTTTTTTTCTTTATGTACGTATGCATAGAGGTGCGCGGAAAGAGCTATCTAGCAACACCATAATTTTTATGAACCTTACAGTCGTTTTCACTTTGCCCCATTTCTCATTTTACTTTCGCTTAGAATGAACGTTCGCTCATTTCGCCGTTATCCGTGCTCTCTCACGTTTGATTTTTCTCGCAAAATCTACATTTATATCGAAGAACTCTGATATTTCATTAGCCACACGTATAAATACAGTACAATTTAATTTTATTTATCTTATCTCTTTCGTCTAACATAAGATAATATTTAAATAAGTTCATTATAAAATTGATATTCATCATAATTTGATCGTAATTTTCTCTTCACGTGTTATTTTACTTTTCATCGGAAATCTATAAATACTGATATCGTAATTAATGAATAGCTCATTGAAGTGAAACGAAATACCAGTTATCTTATCTGGCTTCGAAGATACAAATTTATTTAAAGTAATACAAATATTTAAAAAATGGTTTAATTTTGTCCGCGTGTATCGAAATATTTTATCATTTCATTAAAGATTACTCGAAGTTGCACGTGCACAAATATTCAACTAAAACTATAATTTAAACCGTGCTTATTTAACTTACAAAGAAAGCCAAAGATTTAATGTTCGCTCATCTCGCTTGGAAGATTCTAAGAAGGAGTTGGCTGAGTTCTGCAGATTTTCAACAAGTTTCGGATTGCATCTGACACAGTACCGTTTGGAATGAGTCGCGTTTCCATTTCGATAATGAGTCTATTTCGTCATTCTGAAGTAGATCGAATAAAGTCGGAGTCTTTATTGTATTCACTATCGATACGATACTATTTCGTAATTGTAACGTTTTTGCGTTCGCGAGATTCGTTTGTATTTTAAGATAATTTATGTCGATTAGAAAAGTGGTGTGTCGTGCAAATGGACAGACTATCGGGACGAGGGAGCGACAATAATTTAAATATAAATCCTTTTTAATGACATTTAATCCATTGAAGAGCGGATTATCGAAGAAACGTCAGCTAAGATTTTATGGTTTATTCACCGGTCGGTATATATCAGGCTTACAATTTAGAAGAGAAAAGCGAGAGAGAGAGAGAGAATGAAAGACAATTTATCATGTACGTTAGATTAACACTTCTAAGTGCATCAAACCAAAGATTGTGCATTATGATATATGTGTACACCCATGCAATGTGCTGATATATACAATAACATGTGCATTATTTTATTGAGCAATTAATAATGAGAAAAGAAGAACAATGTCTGAGTACCTTTTACTTTACTTCGCATATAAAACTTGAATTATTAAATGTTTATTTTTACCTCTCGCTCGTGGTTTTGTTAACAACTTTAAAACTATGTTGTCGTATGCAACCTCCTCGGCGACTCCGGAGTCCTTCACCAATTTTTCTTTGACAGCGATACATATGTTATTTTTTCCTAGTAGTTCCTCAAGTTCCTCGAAAGCCTGTAACGCAGAGAAAGGGATGCATTTTCTTTCGAAGACGTTTCCAACAATGCATCGTATCTAACGCAGGCTTGTTCGTGGCCTTCATCGAGCAGCACACGTAACGCTTTGAGGTCTTTAGAAGAAAGATGGGCGTAGCAAAGAATGAATAGAAGAGTGGGAAGAAAATGTACCTTAATGGAAAAATGTAGATGAAACAACCGAAGATTCTTTCCTTTTAACAAGTTGTACAAAAAAAAAAAAATTATGATTTAAATAACAGAGAGCACTGCATCGAGGATTGAATAAGGATGTAAACATGAATTATTGCGAATGTTGCTGTCCTATGTTCGGAAACAGCGCGTCAATAGTGAAAATTCTTGTCAATCAAATCGTTAGATATCTTAAATAATATTCGCTGAACGAGACATTAATTTTATGATAATTTAATACAAAAATGCCAGTCAAGATCTTTCCAGACTGTAGAAATTTGTATTCTATAGATGTATAACAATGAAACGCTTATCACGGCTGAGAAATGGTGAGATTCCATCGAACTTGCATCCTCAAGATTGTTTCGCTTTACTGATCATGAAATGAATCACGCAATTGAAATTCCCCAGTGAGATTCGATGGTGAAGTGGAAAAACTCTGTTACTTTGTCGAACAGATGGATATTCGTAATAAAAATCCCCATTTGTTCCGTGCTTTTGGCTTTCGACCGCTCGTTGAAAAATGTTCCCTTCGTGCCATGAAATCATATATATATGTATATATGTATATATATGTTCCCGTATCGATTCGTTCTTCCTAGACTGTTCCTCTCTGTGCACATTTTTCGTATGCGATCCGTATGTCGCGCTGAGATCGCTGATTTCCAATCCCATCGCGAATGGTATTATCGATTGGTCGCGTTAGACAGAAAAATGTAGTTATATACGAATATGGTTTCCCTTTTCCCCTTATTTTTGTCCATTCCCTAAGGTTTCTCGCTATAATGATTTTGCAGCGATAAAAAGTAAAAAATTTCCATATCTGCACAAAGTGATTTAACTCTATTATACTGTGGAATAATTTTAACAATTGAACAAATAAGTCCAAATTACTCAATTGTTAAAAGCGTTTTTTTAATTGTCATTAATATTTTTAAAATTTTTTTTTGTGTAAAATAACATACAAAATAAAGTACAAATATTTGTTAACAAGTATAACAAAAGGTATGCATTGAGCTTGTTATTGAATCTAATGAGTAAATTACTCACGGGTCAATACGGATCATTGTTTCACGAATCACGATAAATTAACGTAAATCACCTAGCTGGAGGGCATGATTTCAAATTCCTTCGTATTATATATTCAAAGCGCGATCCTTCCTTCATTATTGTAGAACGTTGTGTTGTGTATTGTGTAAGTGGGGTGCCGTAATGATGCTTGTTTCGAGTGAGAATTTGGCATATATAAACGTCAATCTCTGGTAATATTAGATTTCTCATTAGAGAAGTGAGACATTCTAATTTTTATGAAATTTAAACATTTATCAAATTTATTTATATGCAATGGCTTTATTATTCATAATATTGCGAGTTGGAGATCACATTTCATATCGTGCAAAGGGATTTGAAATCATTGTTTGGTAAATCTTTACATAAATGTAGCTTTGACTCTGTCACATTTACTTAATGAATTTTTTGCAGCAGGATTTTTCCCAACCTTTAAAACAATATGAATAAAAAGCAGAAAGAAATAATGTGATAAGCAAGAAATATGGTTGATTTTAAATATATGAAAATATTTAAATATTTTATTATATACGAAGAATACGTTATATATGAAGGATGTTCCCCCATAGTTTTAGAGGAAAGGAAAGAATTATTGAACCGTAAATATGATGTCTCGAGGGAATAGGAGAGAAAAATTTAAAGAGAAGCTATACAGATTTTTCGAAACTCTCTTAAATATTTAATATTTAAACATCTTTTCGTATTTGGAATTTTTCCAGTATCTTTACTCTTCATACAGGTTTACGGTACGTGTTTCGCGGATTACGTATAAGTCGTTACATATTTCATCATCTTTTGCAAAGCATCGTGAGTAGCACAAATATGAGTAAAGTAATTTAAAAAATCACATTTTTTTTAGGTAAAAAAAACTGCTAATATTCGTTTTTCTCAGTATTTAAAATTTATTTAAATAATATTTAAATTCCATCGTTCAGATAAGCAAATGTTTTGCAAATGCGTTTTTTTTTTTAATTAAATGTTTTAGATTAAATATCGAGATATTATCTTTATTTTGATTTATTTCAGATGGACACAGAATTCTATTGCTCGTGTTTTCAGAATAATTTATGGTTACTTTAATGCGCGAAGATAGAGTCTTTGGCTTTTTAGAATATCCCGTGAAGCCGCATCCGGTACTTAAGTAACTTCCGTCTAATCTCTTAGTCCTTGGCATCCCGGCATGCCGATAACGTGGACCACGCAAGATCGATCGTTATGTAGACCGCGTATTTCGCGAGGAATCTAATTATGGAATGAACGTAATGCTCCGTTTTTCCCGTCTCTCGCACGAAGAGCAGAATATTGTGGTGTAAATTCTATCAAGCGCACGCGACTTGACACGTACGGGGCAACGTATATGATAGGCAGTAATGAAATTCTGATCGGTTGGGTAACAGGCGGCTTTTTCTTTTGATCGTGTCGCCAACCATTGCGGCCTTACGAGAGGTAATAGATCGAAATGTCATTTCTCTGTAGTATCAAAATGTGTGTTAACTGCAACGCTTATACGTGTCGCGCATGCTTACGAAATATTAATTTAATGCGGGCACATCCATCATCAAATTTGGCTCGCAAATGCGACGATTGTGCGATTAATGGTCATGCAAATTTGACACCTAGAATTGCCGATTACTACGGTATGATTGCGCTCTTTAGTATTAAATCTCTTTCAATCTCTTTCATATTTTAAAACAAAATCATTTTTTAACGTTGTAATCTTTGTACTCAATTAGTATATTAATTATATCAATCAAGATTACTTTTATGAATAAAAATTGAGGAAATATATTATACGGATAATTAGATATGAAAGACGATTCATATTATTTAAATTCGCGTCACGTATTTCTGCGCATCATGTGCATATATTCATTTATGCACTTATACATAGAATCAATTTTCTTTCTCATAAATATCAATGTTTTGTATTAAATTATTAGATGTATCCATCACTTGTTCTTTTTACCTCATACGTAAATCTAGCATAATCAAATGCTTGCGTAGTAATTATGACGTTATATACATATATTATGAATGTGTATAACTATCAGTGATATAGCATGTTAATTATAATTGCACATTTAATATTTTCAATTGTTTTATTTCTTTTCTTAAATCTCTATAAGTTTAAGAAATAAATTTACTTTAATTTTACGTATTTTTGAAATCAAATTTTTATAACTTAAGAGAGATAAAGTTGATTTTAATAGATAAACTGAATCAGCAGATTTTTTATGACAACTTAATTTTATTTCCATGACATATTGGAAAATGCGTTAAAAAATGATTAACCTATTAAAATTGTATAATTTCACTTTTTTCACACGTAAATACATAAATGAAATTATCGATCGATAAAATAAGGTAAATTTTATTCAAATAAGATTGATACTAATTCAGCTCGTGATAATAATCCGTTCATCAACATAATTTGAAATGCAAGAAACAGAATGATATATACATATATATATATATATATATATATATATATATATATATATATATATATATCACACAGAGAGGGGAGAGAGAGAGAGAGAGAGAGAGAGAGAGAGAGAGAGAGAGAGAGGAGGAGGAGGTAAAGGAGAGAAAGAGGGAGAGAGAGAGAGTAATACACGAAATATGTCGGTGTTCAAGCAACACAAAAGAAATCTCTCTTGTTATAAGTGAAAGGTATATATAATGGAACAATGATTTATAATACTAATTCCCTATCGTTTTCAATTCAACCGTATTTCAAGCGGCTAAATTGCGCGGAATATCTGCTCCGGTCGTCACGCTTACTCGATACGAATCGTTACGATTTGCAAAATTAATCAATTGCACGAAGGATAATTAATCGTTAAAGGTGTGGTAGAGAACGATCGTTAAGTCTCTAACGCGATAGCGAGCGGACCTCTTGCTTGACGTTGGTTGCAAATTGTAACGGGGCGACTTGCGTGTACAAACGTTCGACTGAGCGTTTGTTTTTGTAACGGCGTAACAGCAAAAAGCTTACAGTGTACTATTGTGTACATAAGGTCACCGTGTTACTATTCGTATAACGTGGATTTTGACGTATGCAAAGTCGCGTGTGAGATGCGGACAGACGCGTTTTGGCCTGAATAATTTTTGAAAGCTGCTGATGCATCTAACCGACTTTATTTCTCCACATCTGATCTTTGATTTTTGATCATATCAAATTCAAACAAGAAAATCGGGAGCCGTAGTTTGGGAAGAAGAGGATTTTGGTTCTATGTATTTTTTTTTTTTTTTTTCGATTACTTTTATGTATTCGATTTTGTCTTTGTCCAACGCTCGAGTATTGATTACTTTGGCCTTTCGAACCTAAACTTGGGGATCGGAAGGCGTAACTTAATTCGAAAATAATCACCTAATTTTTTACGTAAACGATCACCCATTCTATAATTGATTTAAGGGCATTATGTATAATTTATACTCGATACCTTTTTTAAAAAATTAAGGAGAGAAATGAAAAAGTAAGTACGGATTCTCGCTCAGTAATGAAATATGTTGGAGCTTTATTCGCGTAGTAATTATGCCGTTATATACATGTATTATGAATGTTTATAATTATCAGTGATATAACATATTATTACGTATTTAATATTTTTGTTTTCTTTTTTTAAATTTTTAACTTTGACAAATAAAGTTTATTTTTATTTTACGTATTTTTGCTGTTGAAGTGTTAAAACACTTTAGATGATTATTTCCGAGTTAATAAAAAGAAAAAAGACATAGCGACGTTCGAACAAGTCGCTCCGTATGTGTCGCATTATTTCACGAGACACGGTAAAGTCTTCGCGCTGTCTGGTACATCTGGCGATTGATCATCTCGTTCGATTAACCTCTGTAATTAACGAAATCACTGGTATCGAATAAGCGACTGTTTTCTATTATGATGTTTCACAGAGCTTAATTCTTTTGAAACACGTTCGAATGGAAGCAACAAATAAACGTTAAGAACTATTGTTTCATTGTGCATACGGACGATAATGATTTCTTTAGTCTTGCTTGAATTCGAATCGATCACGTTTTATATATTTTCACCTATTGATACATAATTTGCTCGCTCTCTGATTGGAAAGTAGAGTAAATACGCAAATTGTCGCACGATTTCTGAAAAATTTGGCCAAAAATTAAATTTTAAATGTACGCATTAACTGACTTTAGCTATTTAAATAAAAAAATGATTGAATATAGTATTTAAAATAATAATAATAATAATAATTTAGGTTGCTAAGTAATCGATATAAATACGAAATATTAATGTTTCTTGCAGTATAACGTTTCGCTGAGAAACATATTACATAGGCACATTATGCGCATTACATATATTTTGATATATTTTATTTTAAGTATTATTACAAACAAAATTTTTATATAAATAACATGGAACATTATGGAAGTAAGCAAAAACTTCACAATGCTTTTTGTAATAGTATACTTCGGATTATTTATAATGGAACTTTTTATATCATAATGTTACTGTTAACATTTATTATATTCCAAATGTTTTCTAGAAATCTTTTAAACTTGTATCTAAAAATTTTTTAGTACAGTTTAATAAGTAATTTGGAAAAGAAGAGTTGCAAAAACTTGTAGATTTTATTTGAAAATCAAATAATTTAACAAAAGTTTTTTCTTACATTACTTTACTTTCGTATATTTTTATAAATTATGACGGAAATTATTTTGTTGATAATTCTATATTTGATTATTTTACCTTTTTATAATTATTCATACGTCTGTGTTATATTAAAGTTTTTTAAATTGATCAATAATTGAGCGATTATAGGTAAATTGTCATGTAAAAGTATCATGAACGAATATTTACAAAAATTTATCTTTAAAATATTATAAGTTTTGATTTTATATGTAAACATCAGAGATGAGTTAATATATTCGTTTAATTGCATTAAAATATAGTTGAAATTAATGGGTTACAAAATTAATTTAGTTACGTTAATAATTGCATGAATAAAAATTAACTCAATTAAAAGTGACGTTTGGATTAAATTAACTTAAAAGTTAATTTTGAAGAGCGTTATTCATATTAAATTAGAAATTCGTAATATTTTAAAGTTAGATTATTCAAATCAATATGGAAAACAGATTATATAAAATAATAAAGAAATATTTTAATCATATTATATACAAAGAAACATTGTATTTATATAGGAATGTATTTTTTATTTTATAGTTTTTTTTACGTAGATAAATTTTTAACTTTGAAAAAGTGTTGATAAATTAAAGTTTATACTTTAAAAATAACTAGTTGAAGTTAAAAATGAAATAAGTTAAAATTAACTAAATGAAGTTGAAAGTTATTAACTTCATTATTTAACTTTTAACTTTTGAACTAGTTACTACCTAACTCTGATAAACACGAATCGGAATAATGGCCAGAAATGTTTTAAAATCCATTGTGCGGGTAAAGCGATTAATTCAGTTAATGGGAAATCGTGATGTATTGAATGTTTATTTGATTTATCATACAATTTAAACAAATACTGAAAGCATATCTCATTTGATAATTCTCATTTTAAAAAGTTAAAAATTTATCTACGTAAAAGAAAAAAATTATAAAATAAAAAATACATTTCTACATATAATAAATATAGTCTTTATATATAAAACTTTGATTGTATTTTTTTTCAGATGATCAAAGTCACATTTTTTTCAACGATCAACTTGACTCGCGTGGTATTGCGTTGTATCAGAGTGAAGTTGCTGCTTGTTTTATTGCGGACGCGGACGGTGGAAGAACGAGCGGATCCACGAGCGACATTGCGACGCGTTTAATTAGTGAGTACGGTCGCAATTAGTGTCATTAATCGCGTATCTATTTTAATGTTTGCCAATCGTAATTGATAGACTTAGCGTCCGTAAATCGGGAATTTATTAATACGCGTAGATACGCGAGATCGCAAAATTTACTTGATCCGAGTCGGCCAAGCAACAATCAGTAAAGCAACGATCGTATTGTTTTCGGATGCCACGTTTCGCATCTTTATCTTTGATCCTGACATTTACCCCTCTTATGCCGCTCATGTTGTAATACGCAAAAGTAATCTCAAGTTTATATTCGTTTTTCAACTTGCTAAAAGTGTGCGAAAGTGCAGGTTAGAAGCGGAGCAGGTGCAGTGCATCCTCGCGGCGACGTGACGCTTGCTCGCTGGCGAGTGAAGTTAGCCGCGCGATTTACGAATACTCTCTCCGCCATGTTAGCTATAGTCGTTGCGTCTACTTACGTGTGTCGGTCACAAGTGTCGGTCGCGAGCGACGTCTTTGCTGTTATTACTGGCGTCGAGCGGGTCGCGTTCGCAACTCGTCCGCGTTGTCCTTTCGCCACCGTGTAATAAAGTGCCGTGCCGTGCCGCGTCGCGATGTTATTGTTGACGATAGACGGGCGTATAGACGGCGGACTGAATCATAACCACAAACCATAGCCGGGGGCTCGCTACATCGCGATCACGGATGCTACCTTCAGTAGTGTTTGGTCGAAGATCGTGTTCGCGCGCGTATGTGTGTGTGTGTGTGTGTGCGTATAAAAAGGAAAAGAGGAAAAGCCGGCGATACTTTTCGTTCGCCGGGAAATAGACGGTCGGCCGGAAATTCATCGTGAAAACGTCGGCGATCCGGGCGAAACCCGGAGAGGTAGCAACCGTGATCGTGATCGTGATCGTCCGAAACGAAACCGTCAACCGACAATCCGCGGTTCGATACGGGCTCAATATTGGGAATGCCGTGCAAAGTGTCGCGTGATCGTAACCGGTGACATTTTCGCGAGTGTACGCCGCGAGTGAAGTGCAAGTGAGTGTGCGTCGGAGATGGAGCATCGACGACAAGCTGAGAGGAGGAGGGGGACCCGGAACGGGCATCGGGCGACGGCGGGGCAACCATGGGGTGAGTAATTGTTATTCGTTTATTATTTGCTATCTCGTGGCGAATTCCGTCAATTTCTTCAAGCGCGACTCGATTCGCACGTTACATGATTACATGCCTCTACTATTCGAGGTTAACTCCAACGCAATTTCGCCGAGTTCGATCTCCGAGCGAGAACACGAAAAGCGATATTATCTCGCGAATGTCCTGTCTCACTTTTTTTTTGCATGGTCGTAATACTGCTTGCCCGATTTTTCGCGAATTAATTATGCGAGCGAGGTAATGGAAATTTGCAGCAGCTAGTAGCGCCAGCGGTCGCGATCATTTCTCGCATTAGCATTTTTTAAATCAGCTGTCTGGTAAAAAAACGCTAAAAAAATTTTTAACGGGCGTAGTAATTATTTTTGTAATATTGATCATATTTTGTGCTTTAATATGAATTTTTGTACGTTACAGAGTAATGCAGTTTACAACTCCGCTGCTGCGCATCGGCTGGTGAGTTATTTATTATTTTTTTTTTTATTTTCAAAGCAATAGATTTTTGTGAAAATTATGCATATAAAATATATGTATGAAAAATAAAAATTATTAAAAAATCACGAAGAATTTTTTGATTATTAATCATTATATTTAAATTTTTATTAAAAATAATAAAATAACAAAATAATATTGTAAATAACAGTAAGATATTTTGTACCATTTAATGTCATAAGATATTTGTGAGTATAATATTTATTTCTACAATTATTACAGAAAAAAAAAAATTAAAAAAGCAAGAGTTAAAAATATTCCAGATGGAATTTATCGAATAATCTATTGTCTTGAAATAGATAGGCTCGAACAAATTCGAGCTTAGAATATATTTTTATAATCGTCTGCCGATTTTTTATTGTGCACACATAACAAGGACAAGGCGTATTGAGATTATTACAAAAGAAATCCCAAAGTGGGAGGTGTCTCATTATTTTTAGCTTAGTTCTTTTCAATTTATTATTTCACTGTAGTAAGAATATGAAGAAGAGAAATTGAAAGAAAGATGAATAAGAGGAATGTATCTCCGATAGATTTTTGCGTTAATTTTCTAGATTGCAGGCAAATGTCAGGATAAAATCTATTGCAGAAATAATACCGTACGTATACGTCTTGCGTGTGATGTGTACATATGAGAAAATATATTTCGCGGCAAAGTGTCGCAGCGAAGACACCTTATGCATTTTTCATGACACGAGTGCAACTGATTGAGGATGGCGTATTCTCGTTTTTGCGATAAAAACTATAAAATCGCCAATTACCATTTCTTCATTTGATAAAAGCGTTACTTTGATGCATTTCTCAATTACGTATTCATCAAGCGCGTTAGTTCTCAAATCGGAAATGGATAAATGACCAGGTGTCCTATTAAAAAAAAGGTTCGTTTATATTCATCATTTATTCTTATCGCACAGTCAAGTCACTGCCTTGATAGGAATTAACGTCTTTTTTCTTTAATTATGTAATTCTTTTCTGCGAATATAGTTAATCCTCCGTGGTCCAATGTTTTTTTTTTGCTGCTTTTCTAGTCTGTCCGAATAATAGGTGCCTGATAGTGTTTTTGTAAAGGTTTTTAGACTTTAAAAAAGTTTTAGAAAATTCTGATACATTTTTCTAACATTCCAAAATGCGATTTTACAATTGTTTCAACGTTTCACTTTTTTTATACGTGTCCGAATGTGCGGGACAGAATAATTTAAAATTGAAAATTCATCTGGGTGAAGTTCATCTTCAAATTCCGGGATGGTTAAATCTTTTTCTACACGATTTTCTTTTTTTTTTGCGTTGCCTCTGCATCTGTATTTTTATTGCACAATTTTTCGCGCATTTTTTCCGCATACACGAAATAATTTATGGAGAACCAACACTACGTTAATAATTACTAAAGATAGAAAATTTGTTTGACATAATTAAGTCCGTATTTTAAAATATGTTCTTTACATAGCTTCAAATTGCTTGCATTGCGCGATTGCATGAAAACACGTTGTTGTGAAAAGCATATTTGTGCCATCCATCTTTACGTTATCGCGGAAAACAATTCGATGCAAAAAGCTAGCTGGTAGGTAATAATTTGTAACGCGAGTCAGGATGTCAAATTACCGCGTCCACTGTCGTTTTTACGATTTCCAATATCCTGCAATCGATGATTACAAACTGTTGCTGTTTTCATATGCTGCAGAGAGTTATATGAGAGAGGTGATGAATAAAATGATATGAATATTACTGCCGTGACAGAGAGAGAAAGAGAGAGAGTTGAACACGTAATTAGTAACATAATAATTACATGTAGCGATTAGTGAGATAATAATTTCACTATATCAAAATATAAGAATATTAATATTTGAAGCAAAATGTTGATTCAAGAAATGATAAACGTTTAACAAAGCAACATATATCTTTTTTGTAAGAAATTAGCTTATTAATAATTAGCGCATAAATTTATTTAATTGCAATTTAGAGAGAATGTTTAGAAGGAAATGTTCAATAAGCATCCTATCGTAATTAAATTCTCTGTAAATTCACGTTACTCGTGAAATTCACGTGAAATTCATTTGCTAGATATTCGGTAAGATCAAACAACTCGGTGAAATAGTCTTGCCATAGACTTAAAATAGTCTTAATTGAGAGCACGTAAAGTGTCACTGAAATATACGTAAATGAAATATATAAAATTTTCATGTAGCAGTGTGTAGAAGATAAAAAAAGGGAAGAAAAAGGAAGAGAGAGAGAGCAAGAGGGAGGCGGAACAGAGAGGGGTGGAGAGAGAGGTAGAGAAACTTGTAAAGTCAAGAATATTTTCCTTGTGAAACAGAAAAATTTGACAAATCTCGTAATTTCTTCCGAGTTATTTGACTGTCGCATATACTGAGTAAATAAAAGGTCATGATTCTCGTGTAATGCTAGATATTCGCCATATTGCGAGATGGAAGGTGACCGTTGAAAGAGAGAACCTAAATTATTTGCGCGCTATTTTGAATTATTATAATGTAGAACCACGGGAAAATCCCAGTTCATTTTCCATTTATTTTCGTTTTATCACGTTTATTTTCTGCGAATATTACGATTTATCGATTCGTTTATTTGTCAGACTGTAAATCGCATAAAGGCTTATTTTTTTTTTTTTTTTAGATGAAATAACTTTCAACCGTAACTCGTGTGCCACTCGTAATGTTCATTTTACATCGATATGTAGCAATTATACTAATGGTATTTATTAAAAAAATTTTTAATTATTTGGTAGCTATTTGAAATGCAGAATAATAAAATTAGGAAATAAGTTCTATGGAAATTATCTAATGTTCTATCGTATTCAAACATCAACTCAACATCTTTATAAAAAAAGAATACAACAAATGATATTGGCAAAGTTATAAATATTAAAGATTATCTCAGCTTTAAACGGAGAATATAATGTTTTCGTCAATATAATTACGTAATTAATTAAAAAAGTTATAATAAAATATGTTAGTTTTATTTGTTATTTTTTCCATTTCCATTATTCATATCCAGTTATCAGAAAAGTCGCAATTTTATATTAATTTATTCAACATTCGCATTTATATTTTTATGTACAAATATTTAATTTAGTTTGAAAGCTTTGCGGTTGGCATTGTATATAATAATATCAGAGATAAAAATATTATGTTTGAGTAAAATATTTTCAATGTGAAGATTTATTTTTATATTTGAATGTATACAGTTTTTATAGTCAATATAGTATAATATTTATTTAAGTAGTGAAAAATGTTTTTTTTTACTTAGTTTTTAACAAATTTTGACGAAAAATAAAGAGAAAATTGTGTAACAAATGTAAAGAAAGATATATATTACCTTTATACCTTTCTCTATCATATACAATGCTGTATATGATCTAAAAAGGAAAATGGAGGTTATAAATATACAATAACAGAATGATATAATACAAGTGGTCAATATACATATATAGCTCGGCACGTTTGCTAATACTACCCATAAATCTAAAACCAGATATTACGATCAAGTACTTACCTTTATACCATAGTTGCTTTCCTCGTAAATGATGGAAACGTAGCTCCAACCCATCGCCAATACAATGTCGACCATCGCTTTGACCTGATAGTGATCGCTAGGTATGGTGCGACTGAAATATTCGAAGCGTTGTTTGTTGGAAAGCTCTGGGCTCGTCGAGAAAAAGGAGACCTGTAAGGCAATATAGGCAAATTTCTATCTTAAATTATTCAAATATAAGAGAGTTGCTGTAAATTTTATAAACGTATACGTTAGCCGTTGTACCACAATTTTGTAAGAGAATATTCTTGGAATATTTTGCAATGTTTATATAAAATATTTTTACTGGTATTTATATAAAATGCAGTGAAACGTATAATGTAGATAAATGATGTTGTTTACGTTTAATCATAGTCGTACCAAAAAGCTCTGTTTCTTAACATTAAATTTATATTTTATTTAAATATTTATATCTCTAAAAGATGGGCGAATAAATCCTTATCTATACTACATCATCAAACAGTTAAGTGTGTTTGATTTTACTGGTTGTAAATATCTAGTTTTCTCTCTTTCTGGGTTTAAACTTTACATCTAAATTAGTTTTATAAATTTACGTTTGTATTTTACGCACAAGCGTAAAATTAGTTTTAGAAATGTGCATTTGTTTTTTACGCACAAGCGCGCTTCTTACAGAAAAACATTTTATTTAAACAAATGTTGTACGTTTGATATATTAAAACTATTAAGATGACACAGAAAGTGTTTCTCTCAACATTTTATGTGATAAAAAAAGAAAAGTAGAAATTTTGTAAATATAAAGAATATAATAGTTTTATAAAATTTCTGCCTTTGTAAAGTCTTGTCTTTGTGCATTTGTTATAGATTTCTGTGACATAAAGAGATTGCTATGCCAATACGTCGAAGTATTCGTATTTGGTGACGTGAAAAAGGTGACATAAAACTCGTGTAAACTTTCTATCGTTCATGTTCCTGTGATGCCTCATTCTTATTCAAAATGTCTTGAACGTCAAAAAGATTCTTTTCTCCTAGATTTGTCTTTAATCTTGAAGCCTATAGAGGCGATATTGGATTTTTCATTGTGTTACGTACGCGACATTATGGAATACGGATATTTGCGCTTGCATTGGATAATCCTGTTCGTGATTGCAAGCGAGTGGTCGTGCTTGACTAAAAGCGAAGTAAACTTGGATCCTCCTGAAAGTGGCCGTCGTCGTTTCTGTTGGTCTCGAATTCCTCCGGTTTTACTGCCGGAACAGACCGAGAGAGCAAAAACGTGTAATGTTTAGAAGGTCACGTGTAAACTCGTATGGTTTTCTTGAAAAAGAAACGTCAAGATAATCGATTAATTTATTTCTCTCGCTGCTCTTTAAAGCGATCCATATTACTTTGTCTGAGCGCTAGAATCTTGTAGCATTACGCAGACACAAAAATTTCACTGAAGATATCTCAGCGATGTATAACGATCTTAATATTCATGCTCAGGAGGGTACAGCTTCAAAGCTCGAGAGGTATAAATAATCAAACAGTTGTTATGAAGCTTCAAAGATTTAAGAATTTAACAATGTAGGGCTTTAAAGACTAAAAGGTTGGCAGAGTCTATAACGGGCTTCAACGGCTATGGATCGAAGGATTCGGAAATCAAAGTTCCGTAGAGTCGCGTATTCAAAGAACAAAGTTTAAGGAGTCTAAGAATGTAGATATTTGACGAATGGTAAAATCAAATACACTAGGTGTTTGACGATCTTATATAAATAACGATTCGTTCGCGAGCACGAATTTAATCTCGAGAGACAGAGCATTCCGAAAACGATGACGGTTGTACATAAAGGATCGTTTATCTAAGTCATGTGTTTCATCGTAACTTCATAATAAGTTCTATCATCAATTTGTCGTTTATGTCTATAGACTTAGGTTCTCCCTCTTTTCATATAATGTTCTTCGTTTACCATTTGCGACGCTTATCGAAGAATAGGCAATTTTGGGTTAGCCGCATGTGGCAACGGGGGGATAATTAATCATCTTTTCGCCGAGAAAGGCGGCGGTGTAGAGCAACTCCTTGGAGATCGACTTGCCGGTTGATATTACAATCGCGTCACGCCTTGGAGAACTTTGACGAAGATATGCCATTGTTGTTCTTATGATTATCAACCTGGCTTTTCAGATTGTTGTACAAGTTACATTCTTCCACTGCATGTTCCCCGTATTTCAACTTGTCAAAGAACGAATATCGAATGGCTCGAAATATGTAGAATGAGATTCCATTTATCATTATAACATTCCTTATAATTTTGTAATAATCTCTGTCGTAGATTTTTACGTTTTATATTCGTGACACTTGCTGTTTGGTTTAGTTGCTCTTGATCGTTCGATTTGTCTCAGCCAGTAACGAGGTTTCAAAATGTTCGATCTGTGCGAGCGACGTCGATGCGTAAACATCGGATGAGTTTATGTAGTGAGAAACGAGGCGGCGTTATCTCACGCCACGAAGGTACCAGCGCTACTTTTCTCCGCAACAATGCGCGTCCTATCATACATCGCGGGTGTTGCACGCCATGGCGAATATATTTATCATGGTTTGTCAGATTCAGAGTGGCTACTATCCACTGTAGTAATTTGCTCGTTCAACCATGCACCTTGCCACAATGAAGAATTGTACAAAACTTCAACTCGGTCTGCTTGATTGGCTTGTTCGATTGATTATACAGTCTGCAGTTTTCTTTGCTTCCAACGTTAAAATGAAAATATTGATAAAATAAACGTGTATATAAAACACTTGTCGGGAGAAAAGGAAAAGTTTACGGCATTAATTATTCACGCGTAATACAAACTAAAGCTTTCAAGATTTGATTTTGTCTTCTTTTTCACTTTTTCACCAACGATGTTA
Organism: Solenopsis invicta; assembly: GCF_016802725.1. NCBI lineage: Eukaryota > Metazoa > Arthropoda > Insecta > Hymenoptera > Formicidae > Solenopsis > Solenopsis invicta. Next base: position 7,317,128 of record NC_052674.1, on the reverse strand, counting down.
AAGGTTTGAAAAAATTTAGATTGATAATAGAGAAATGGCAAAGAAATTCTGAAAATTTCTATTTTTTTTCTTATCATAAATGTAAAAGAAATAATAAATAATTTAATTAATATTATTTATAGATACATATGTATTTCATATTATACAATTTATTTATTGAAAAAATACGTAAATATAATATAAATAAATATAAATAAACAAATTTGACGAATATATTTATATGTTAAACTGAATAATTAAAGATATTACTTTGAACGAATCGATATGCATCAATATAGGATGCATGTAAAAAAAAAAAACAGTTGATAGTATTTAATGAAAAATTTATTGTCGATATGAAAAATTTAATCTTATACATTACATTTTTTGCACAATGTTATATCGAAAAAATCGTGTTTGGCGAAGACTGACGTAGCATATTATCTGTTTTACTGTTATTCGCAAGTTAATTGGAGATTATATGATACGAATTCTGTGCCGGGATGTTTGCATTTTTTACCATGTCTGAGGCTCATACCAATGTAGCTAGTCCTTTTGTAGAATCTAGAAAATCACGTTATCGTTAATTGAAATGAACCGGCTGCGTCCAAACCGCGCGAAATTGCAAGCACAATTCGCTACGCCGATAAAATTGAGTAAGCGGTACATTCTTCTAAATTATTTGTTAAATTCACCAATTTTTTATGCAATTTAGTTTCAGTAAAGAGATTTAATGTGCTTAATATATCAACTATATTGTTATAACTCAAAAATAATTTTTTTATATTACTATTTTTTTTATTTAATTAGTAATATAACTACTTAATTTTTAATTTATTTACTTCTATTAATTTTTTAGTAGCATTGTAATTAAACATATTTGGAAATTTAGAGTACATAAAATCGAATATATTAAAATTGATTTTGCATATAATAAATAATTAAAAAATCTTGATATATAAAAAGTTTTTCATAATAATAAAAAGAGAGAACGCTCACTTGGAAGATATTTCTCGCAAATCAAATAGAATGTTCAGAGATTGAATCGTGATAAAAATGCTAATTGTCGGCGGCCACAAAGTTATGAAGTTCGCGTTAATTAAAAAATTTTACGAGCGATTATAAGTATACTTTTAATCGGATAATGTAAATCACGCCCATCCAAAGACACTTCATAGATTGAATCTAATTATTTTCTTCAGAGATTATTTCTGAATTTTGTTTCTAGAAGATGAGATGTAAATGAGCATCTCTCTCTCTCCCCTCTCTCTCTTTCTCCCTCCTCTCTTTAATATTTTTACGCGAAGTAATTTTCGATTACAAATTTTTGTATTATGTCTCCTGGTCTTGTCCCTTAGCAATGGATATGCCGATGATCGAGGGGCAACGGAAGAAGGATTATCGATCGTTATTCAAATCTCAGCTATGACATCAGCGGCATATTTCCAAGTGAGAAATTTCGTAAGGATGCTGCAGCTTGCTGGCAAGATGCGATTTCATTATTTAGTTCACTGACTTGAGCTCGCGTCGACTTACGTCTTGAATCTCGATCGTAATCCCACGAGCTTCGGCATTCCTAGAGAGATGGAAATCCACTTACAGAAATTGCTGCTGAGCGCTTTCTTTCTCACTAATTCGATTCGCGAAAATCGTGACTAAAATATATAATGGCGGTGACGTACTTGGTGTGATTAAAGCTACCCTGTTTCAGTTTGAGTAATAATTAATGAAGAGCGGTTAGCAATATTATTAATGATCGATCAGTAGCGTGTATACAGTAGGTCCCTTCTTAGATGATTATTATTACGTATTTTAAATTATAATTTTATAATATCTATTAAAGTTTTATAATTTCTTAAAGTACACGGACGTCGAACCATTCAATCAAATAAATTAATTTCTTTTGTGCTCCTAATCTTTTATTTATGCTAAATACTTACATGAAAAGAACGGTTTTACTGAAGTATCTAAAAATTTAGCTACATACAGATGGATCTGTGAAGTTGACACGACGTTCTATTAATATGAAAAATATACATAGAGTTCCAGTGGCACTTTTTATTCTGGAGTTCATTATAAAAATAACGAAGAGTTCTACAATTTTTTACCGCAAAAAGACAAAAATGAAAAAATGTGCTAACTTCGTGAATCTAATATAGTATTCTTTAAAGTACAAGAAAAAAATATTAGTACGTTTGACAAGAATTCCAGTTAGTACTATCAAAGTTCTACCGATGATTGCAATTTCAAATATAATTCATATGATTAACATTTTTTGTACTAAAATATTAAACATACCACGGCACTTGGACAAAAGATCTTGCTACTTATTTATTGCAGTTCCATCGACAGTTCTTGCCAGTTCTGGCAGAGTACTATGGTACACAATTATTTTTTTAAAATAGTTCTAGTGACTGTATTTTAAAAAATACTTTTTAAAATATATGAATCACCACACTTGGACACTGCGATAAATAGACAGCATGACACTTTTTGTCCAAATGTACCACTACGAAAATAGATATATACTAGATAACTAGACTACGAGACTTCAGGACTTCTGCCTGCAAGACTTCTGATTTCAAGATTTTTGGCTTCAATCAAGACTTTATTTTATGTTGAGTGATCAAAATAATTGTGTAGGACGTCCAAGAATGATAATGTTGCTGCAAATAGTTTTGATGTTTTAGTAACCAAGTTAAACATCCGGTACAATTTTTTAAATGGTTCAACATAATTATTTTCAGATCCGTATTTTAGCAAAATTGTTCTTTGCGTGTATATTTTGAGTAATAGAATAATTTTGAAATACATACTCATGAATTTCAAATTACGAGCGAAAAAGCTTGATACGGAGTAATTTAAGCGTGAGTATCGAGAAGGTAATTTAGCTTACCTCTCACAGAATTACCTTGAGTCTTTGTAATGTACGCGTATGTTATCGAAACCTGTGAACTGACTCCTGTTCGCTTGTCGATCATGTCGCGACACATGTACGCGTATACGTGGGATACTGATTGACACGAATAGCGAAGCTCCCTTTGACGTGTATGCACTTTCCGCTCACATGCTTAGTGCTCATGCGTGGTATTATGCCTGTGTTTCTACGTCGATCGTACGTCATCTCGTTGACAAGTTGCGGAGAAATCGTTTAGCTAAGCGGTCGTCCGCAGCCGCTTCCGATCGTACGTACTGTGACGAGCAACGATACTGTCGATATAAGTCACGGCTAACACGATGAATAATGTATTTTGTTTCGGGATAAAGCAACCAATCAGAAAATACATCTCTTGCTTTGCACGAGAATGTGCCTCGAATTTCACAAATAACATATTAATCACATTTTTGCCCTCATTGCACTACTGCAGGAACTGTTATACACATATTAGTCACATTTATATATTCAATATAAATTATGGAATTTATACTGAATATGTATACGTAAAATGGTTTCGAAAAAAATTTTATTTGATTGACCCGAATATCCAAAATGTGGCGATCTAATATTAGGAAGAAGACAGCACAAGGGTATCAAAATTATATGATTGATTGACCTCCAAATGATGAAACGTCGTTTCTGAAGATAAAGTTCTTAATAATAGAGACGTGTTCCGTCATTGGAGGAGATCGACTTTAATCAGATTTTGCCTCAAGTTGCCGCGAAAGTGATGAAGATCGAGCGCTTTCCGAACTAGTAAAACTGTTATGAATATGGAATAAACTAAATTGCTAGGTTGCATGAAAGAAAAATGTGGTAAGTTTGTGGGACAAGTGGTGCTTATCTCCTTGGTCGAATAGTTCTTTCTTATCACATGGAGAAAAAGCGATTTAATATGCAACAGTTTTTTAAAATATAGTTTGAAATATTAAACAATAATAATATTATATTAATAATGTTATGATATTTTACTTAAAAAGTTATAATAGGAATTATATAACAGACTATAATATAAATTGATATTCTTATATAGTACGAAAGCAATGCGCCATCCAGAATAACTAATTCAAATTATATTACCATAATAGCTGTCAGTAGTTGATTTGAAACAAGTTTATTAGAAAGTTCGCTCTATTCAAGGAAATAGTAGCAAGCACTCAAATTCTTCGTGAAAATGAACTTGTTACCTCGACTCTGTGCCTTTAAGCAAAAGTATGAAATTGACTGGGTCGGGAAATTCATAAAAGTTTGCATTTTTTTTTTTTTTTTTTTTTAAATACGTCGTCGGCAAAAAGCGATCTTCGTTTTACGTCACATACATTCTCGAACAGTTTTCTAGTTTAGCATAACGCCGACGTAATAAGTTTCACAAAACCGACTGGCTTAATAAACGTGTCAAAGAAAACAAAAGTAAGTACCGAAAAAGTAAAACTCAACTCCCTGGTTTTTGCAATATTGCGAATATAAGAAGTTCTATAAACTCTTGTAAGTAATAATCTCGATAAATAAAAAGCAACGGACTTTAATATATTGCCGTTAAGATTCAGTTAAAGTTTTAAAAGGGCGAAGTAATAATGCAAGTTCTGATATTATGGAATTATTATTGATCGTAGTAATATCGCGAGTCAAAGATTAATTCAAACTTCATATCTGACAAAATATTAAATACATATTTTTTGTCGATATAATTCATTTTTTAGAATGATGTAAATATGTTATATGAATATTACATTAAATAAACATTAAATTGTTATTATTATTTAGTACAGTGAACTTTTTACTGGTTAATGCGGTTTTTTAATGATAAATAAATTCATTAATTAAAAAAATATATATACAAAAAAGAAATGCCCTTGCATTTTCTATTATTTGCTGTTTTTGCACAATATTTTTTCAGTGCTTGAAATTTATCTCAGTTCTAAATTGTGTATAAAATAGAACTCGCGAGGTTGATGGTATCATTTGATTTTTTTTTATGCAAATGCAATTCAAATGTGCTTTAGAGAACGGCTTCACTTAGTTTCTGTTAGTAGTATGGTGATACAGATCACGATGTCGCGGATCTGTTTCGCGAACCTACGCCGAACCGTAGAAATAGATAAAAATCCCACCGAAAGAATTATGGAGTGAAATTAAATCCGTCGCCGTATCCCTATATTCCGCCTGATCCTTTCACGTCTTTCCTGAAATCCTCGCGAAATCTCTTTCAAACTTCGCCGTCGAGGATCTTTAGAGGCATGAATCAGCGACAGCCGAGTTTTCGCGAAGGATCGCTCTTTGCCGCAGACATCCCACTAAAGAAAAGAATCGTATACAAGTTATTCCTCACGGGAATATACTACGCTCTGACTATATACGCCCTTCGTATTTGTATATAATGTACCAAGAACTTTAGCTAGCAAACTACCAGAGAAGAATTTGTCGTTAATATTTGGTTTATGGTCGTGGCGCGTACGCAAAGTGTATTTGGCGTACGCAACAAACGTAAATCACTTATTTCGCCATTGATCGCGTCACGTATCTTTACCTACTCGACGCGAGTTAAAGATCATTATCATCTCTTGTCATACTAAATTGCTGCTTCGATCCTTTCTTAATACGATCTTCATAAGTTTGCATGTAAATGCGAATATTATAGCGTTCGACCTCTACTATACGCGTAGCTATCACGGTGAGAAACCCGACATCGTAAAATGAGATCCTGACAATGTGGACGATATAAACGGGTTAATCTCCTAACTCACATACCAGGATCGACTATTGGTACTTCGAGTGAAGGAGCTTTAGATGAACTATTATTACAAAGTTACTGCATACAGAATCTCATGATTTCGGTATCCTATTTGATGATCAACAAGTTCAAGTTTGTCCTCGAGTTACACCGTAATGAACCTATATGCTTATAGTTATTAGGTGAACCTTCATCGAAATTAAGGAAGAGATTTCTAATCAGATTATCTTGTAGTCAGTGTACATTGTATTATAAAAAAAGAACGTGTTTAAACCGAATTATTTGTAACAGTGATATAATAAAGGTGAAAAGTATTTTTTCTCTCTTTTTATTAAATCTGATTATACTGCTTAAAAAAAGTGATTGTTGAGTTTCACTTTGTTGTCAGGTTATAAGAAATTATGAGCTATAGCGCTCTATTGAAAGTTTATTTTTACTTATCTTTAGTCGGCGACAAATATCGGAATAACGGAGTTAGTAAAAGTTTAATAGCAGTATGGCTCTTTCGTGGCCGGACGGATAACGTGTTATAGTAACACCCTTTAAACCTCAACCTAATAGAGCGCTGAGAGATAAAATGGGCCAAGAGACTCGAATGGCTTATAAGGAAAGTAGCGCTGGATGAGGTGATTTCACGGTACGGAGATTTTAAACCGCAGGTTCTGTAAACTTTCGTCAAGAATGAAGTTTTCACGGTTTACTGCCATCTAAACTGGCATTTCCTTCAATCTCTAGAAGTACGACGGTACTTTCCTATGCGCTCTACATTTTCGTGGTAGAGCATAAAAAAAGTATGAAAAACGTATTATCATATGCCCAGAAAATATGTGATCGTTATGTAACCATTATAAATACAATGCTTTTACATGTGTATTATATGGTAGTTACATTTGTGATTTACTGTGGGTGTATATATTTTTTTCTTTATTTGTTCATTATATTATTTTATTAATTTTTTACATCAAGATCGTATTTTTTATAGTTTTTATAAATTTAAATTATTTTGTAAACACATTTTTTTTTTATCTTTATGTAGAGTATAAATAACATTTATACATATGACTATAAATAATTTGTTACGTGCATATAGATCTTTATGTAAATAATAATGCAAATATACTTCTGTTTTTTACTGTTTTTTTTTTACTTTATTCAGTAAACAGAAAATATACGTGACAAATACTATAAACATTATAGTAAAAACGTTTATAAAAAAAGAGTTCTGCTTGCGTAATTTTTTCGTGAAAGAAGCACCTTTCGTGAAATATTTTGTACAGACATACTTTTCTATATAACCCAAAATAGCTCAATGTTACGTTAAGATCAGACTTATATTGTACTAGAAGAATTGGATTTAAAAGTTTACTTACTTGCGGAATTCTAAACAATCGTAGGAGATTGGCAACCTGAATCGAAGTTACAGAACTCGCTGCACCAACGACTCCACTGATTACCTTCCGCACGGCAGTTTTGTTGCAATGATATTCCGCGCCGTCTATGTTGCTTATTGAACCTGGAATGCATAATAACATGACACAATTCCGTTTGTAATTTATTCAAAAGTAATATTTCAAATTAACAAATTAATTAGCTTAATGATGCTTTTATCAACGAGTTCTATGTTGGAGAAATTTTGTTGTTGATAAACGTGGGTGTGAGTTCGCGTTAATATAATAATGATGTTGTTTTGTTCGGACTATCAATATTTTCATCATTGCATTGAATATACTGGTCAATTAATCAGTATACGGTAATAATTCGTTTTGTATTGCGCGAACAGGGAGATGTTTAATCAATAAAAGGTGCGATATATGCGAACGATATGAATATCCGGTCGATACTCGTGGATACAATTTGCGTATACAAAAATTAATGACATAAATGATTTAAATATTTCGTTCCTTTTCCCATTTATATCAATATCGAATCTATAGTTCTTTATTGGATGTTATTTTACATAAATACTTTATGTAATCACAATGCGTTATTAAACTTTTATTGATATACATACATTTGACTGGCTTACGTCGTTGTATATCTGATATAAAATTAAATGAAATTAAAAATTTTATTTGCGGTACGCGTTCTCAGATTTATTTTGTTAGCTAACATTACACGGCCGTATATTGTAGAATGAATCCGAATTTAATGAAATTCTTGTAACACGGCAAATCCATTGTATCTTTGCTTTTGTTTTTCTTATCGTTTGGACTTTACTCCTGCAATTTCGCAGTATAACACCTGTTGAATCTGCCCTTCTTATGTTGTTTACCACTGATTTTTGGTTACAAAAGTAAATCAGGGTAAAATTTGTTGTATTATAATAATTCCCAAGATAATGCTTGGATAACTAAGAATTCAAAATAGACTCAGCGATTGTTATAATTTTAAAATTTTAAATTTGTCACAATTATTCTAGTTCTACATATCGTCTCGTTCTGATTGCGATCAGTATGCAATATGAATAAACATATCTGAAGAAACGTATATGCAGATACGTTTACATTTAATTAAAATATTTTATTTAGTTATGTAAGCATAACATTTATCTCACGACTGTCGCTTGTAATTGTTGAAGAATTTTAGTGTCGAAGAATTTTAGTCACGCAATCGTTGCCTGCATAAAAAATTAACTTGTCGCCTCTACAGTTTTACACTTGAAGAACGTCGTTCTTCAGCTTCTCGTTTGCACACGTGGCTTGGGAGAGTGTTTACTGATGAAACTCACTCTTATTTCTATACATAGCTAGTGTAAATATTTGCTAAAGGCTTAAGTGTCACGAATAGCGAGAGGATGAGAGACGAACAATTCTTTCCTAAGGATTTTGCGTTCTCCTTTTCTTTCGAGGCTTCATTTTTCTTCTTCTATTCTTTTTCCCTTGCTGAACCGTGACGGTAAAAGAAATTGCGATAGAAACGCTTTTCGCGCGTGAAACACCTACAAATCAATGGAAACAAATTTACCTTTTGTTAGAAGACGTATACATTTGGCTCATGAAACTCATGAACGTTAAGAGTGATGGTGAACAAGAACAAGTTAGTATAAGAATATAGAAAGAAAGCATGCATACACATATACAAAAAGGAGGAAACGTATGGTCAGTCATCATGAATGATGCTGTTCGCACCTTTTTTTCAATCTTCGTTTTGCGTTAGAAGACGAAATTTTATTTTCACGGATCTGATGCGCACATAACAACGCATGCTCCCTTCTTCAAGATTTATTACGAACTCCAGAAACGAGATAGGCTGAAACGTGAACTGACGGGTGGGACGGCCGTAATATGAAAGAAAAAAAGAAAGCGAGAGAACGAAGATGGAAAAATTTTTCTTATATCTACGCTCACATGAACGGACATGACTTGAAATGTAGGATAAATGTCCTAATAATAGACACTACTGTTAGTGCGATAATTCATATTTAATACATGCTATTATTTTAATAATTTAGTTGGGCTGACAAAATGTTACGGTGCTGCTTAAAATCTCGTGAGAAAATAAAATGCTCATGAAAATCAATTAATAAGAGCGAAATTAATTCAAAGAAAGTTTATTGTTACAAGAATCGGATAGACATGAAGTCGACTTATTTAAATAATTTTCTATGTTTATAAGAGGTATATAAATGTTTCAATTTGTATTTAACTTCTTTTATTTAATACCCAATAGATTGATTTAAAGAAGAGTGAAAAATGTACATTATTTCAAAAGTAATATGCATGCATATATATAAAATTTAATCAAAATTATCAATGTCAACTTATTTTTAATAATTTGCTTAATGTATCTATGATTTAATTTAATATTAACTGTATTTGTTTCTCTCTCTCTCTCTGTTTCTCTCTCTCTGTCTCTCTCTTTCTATTTCGATGAATACGTTATATGCATAACTGCGTTTCTGGTATTGATTAAAATACATTCCTTTCGCTCTTTATACGTACACTTTAATATTTCGCGCTTGAAATATTTTATCAATTGAGAAAGTGAAGGTAGAGTTGCTAACTCTCTCTGTCATGCTCGAAGAAATATTCTCGACAAAACTTACAAATTGATGGATCACTTGATCTATCGTTACACTCATCGTAATTGGCAAACTCATTACGATGGAAAAAGTTCCACTTCTGATATGTAGACTGTTAAAACATTCGTGCGTATATTTTCTGTTATATTCCGAAGAATAAATAAACGAGAATAACGTAAACGGTGAATCTGCATGAAGGAAATAAAATATTGAGATGCATGCATGTAAAAAATATGTACAAATGTTTTTACATATGAACATATTTCGTGTTCGTCATCTCAATAGGTACATCTCGATGTTCGATAGATCCATGCTCAGCGTTATTCCCAACTCGCTTTATTCGCAAATGTACTCTAACAATTCTGACCGATGCGGATTATTCCGGGTCGATCGTCAACATTGTGAATATTCGCGTTCGTTTCTGCACTAGGTGAATCGTCCTAATTTTCGGCTCATTGGCTATTACTGAAATTGCGACAGCCGTTTGGCATCGGAAACCGCGCGCTACGGTCGAGGAATATTGAGTTAAGCTGTAGATTTCTATCCAATTATTGGAATTACAAAATCGTGATTTTTTTACAAGTTATTCGATTTAATTTTGTACAGGATTTATGCAACCTAATTATTCAACTTTAAAAAAAAATTATCTCTGTGTATCAATGCCAGTTATTGATGCTCATATTGGCAATTTATTTCAGAGATTTTAATTTTATATAATCTAATTTGATTTTCGGAAACACATTTAGGTTTAACTCACCGTTATTTGCGTTTCAATAAACATTATCTCCTACAGTGGTTATAATAAAATAGCAACGACGAGCAAAAGCTTGTGTTTCTCAAATAAATCGTATCAGTAAATTTTTTGAATCAAAGTATTTTCTCGTATCGTACGAATATGCATATTGGAATGAAATAAAAACGCATAACAGTCCCCTCATGCTGTTTTGAAATTATTTTGTGTTTTATGTCGCGACGTTTTTACCGAAGGAACGAAATGGAATAAATCAAATTTGCATGAAAATACGTACTACAGAGTTTATCCTTTTTCATAAAGGCTTCTTTGGATATCGTCGATAAATGGATGCCATTTGTTTAGAAATATATAACAGATTTTTGTATATTTATAAAAAATGAAATTGTAATTAATAAAGAAAGTAAATTTAATGTTAAAAATAAACATTTGAGCAGAGAGTCAATTAAGGGATTATAAGATCCTAGTAAATAAAAAAAGATATTTTTCAACACTATGTAAAACTTTTATTTAAAGATATAGATAAATAATGTTTTTGTTTTGACAATATGTGTATTTATTTTAAAAAGTAAGATGTAAAATTGCATTGAAAATGTTATTAAATTTTGAATACATTTTTCTCAAAATATTCTTTAAAGCGGTAGCTATGATAACTCAAACATATCAGATCAATTAAAAATTTTAAAACAATATTTTTAATATTGTTTGGCTTACACAGGTTTTTCCCTTTTTTTAAGTTATAAGAAAAAGAAGGAAGTTTTTTAAATTCATGAAATTGCGCATATCTAAATTTGAAAATGCAATTTTCAAATTTAGATATGTGCAGTTTTATGAAAAATAACATTTAAAAAAGTTTCTCTAAATCAAAAATGACAAGTGCAAAGAAAAAGAAATGCTTTTTAATTTTAAATAATTTATCGAGGAAGAATTATGATATGCATTTATTTAAAATGCTTTTATTTTTATGATGTTTATTCTAACTTTGGTGTTTTATCTTTTTATAAAAAATATATTTTTTTAAAACAGAAACTTTATTTATTTATCTTTTTGAATAAAAGCTTTGCATGGTAAAAAAATAAACTAATGAAAGTAATGTTAATAAAAAAAGAGATGAGATAATTACACTGCAATAATATTTATTAAACTATTTGGTAGAAGCAAGTACACGAACATGTGTTAGCATGTTGATAAATATTTCTGAAAAGAATGATAAGTAATACTAAATACAATTATCATTAATCCTATTATATATGAATAGATACGCTTAGAATAAGTTTACTTTTGGTATCGATTTCTATACTGTATAAATTGTATTACAAATTAAATTGAACAGTATCTGAGATTTGCACGTAAAATACATTTTATTTTTTTTGTAAATTTTTCGTTACGATAAAAACATCAAAGAAACTCGTAAAAACTTGTAGAAAATATTATTAATATATTATATGTTTACCTAAATTTCGTTTTTCTTTGAGAAATCTTAATACGAAAATAATAAATATTTCTGAAGCTATTTACTTTTTTATAGGTAGTTATTTTTATACGTCTAGTTTCAATGTCGTTTAAAATATACGTCCGTATTTACAGTGCACAATTTTTTGTGCCCGTAAATCTTTGCATTTTACCTTTCTTTTATCTCCTTTTTCATCTGATCTTTAAGATTTTTTCTCATTCCACTCTGTTGGATGTTCAAGTTTATAACGACTGTGTGGTTTATAGCGGATGGTTGAAAGGCTAAAACACGGTGATGCGTAAATATTCAGTAGAATTTCTTAATGAGTCTTTCATCTAGGTGTAACAAAATGTCAGTAATTAATTATAACGTTTAACTTGTTAACCTTTGTGCGTTCTTTCCGGTCGAAGATTGCGAGACAAGAAATGAATGGAGGTACACGGCTGCAATGAGCGTGTTCACAGATTGAATGTGTTGACGTTGGCTCTAAGCGTCGAAGTGAGAAAGCAACGAGAGAAATAAAACGTCAGAAAACGCGCAGAGGGTGTACGCGTAAAATTCGAGAGAACGAGTAGTCGCGGTAATTTAAATCGTGGGTCAAAATGTTATGCTTCTCACGTAAAACGGCTTCTTGACTTTCATGTTTTACTGTTGCAATTTAGAAGTGATTAGTGAATACTGCAGCGTAATTTCTTTGAAAATTGAATGAAATATTAATTATATTAATGCTTCCTCTAGTTTATTTTCTTGATAGTGTTTTTAAATTTTATTTCTCAGCAATCAATACCATTGTACCGTTCAATCGGGAAGTAATTATTGTCTTAGCAATTATATTAGTTTGAATGTGATTAAAAAGCTTTAGTTAACCGTATAGATTTTACTTTTGCGTTGAATATTATTATAATAATTCCTTACATTTTTAAAAATCTATTTGGTGAACTAAAAATTAGAAAATATCTGTAATCATGATCAAACTAAGAAATAATTGTTAGCTATGGACTTTTTTTGGTTTAAAATAATTAGTTGGAATTTATCTCGAAAGTAAACTGTATCTGTACGTTGTGTGAATAAACAATACGTAATAAATGGTACCTAGAAATCCAACCTCGTGTTACGTGAATTGCATCTAGTAGCGTAACATGACATAGAAATGGTGAATATGATAAAACATTGCGTACATTTGTATGCTTCTGTTCTATCAACTCTACAATAATATATATTTATTAAAATAGATATAATACAATATAAGGCTTTATCTTTCTTAACTTTATCTCCTTATTTGAATAGCATATCTTTTCTGATTAAATTTCTCTTCTATTTTGGCGAAGAAGTAAGCATGATTATATTTACTACATCCTGCATAAATAACGCATTATGTAAATATCTGGCGCTGTGATGTTTTAGCGTAACCTAAATATATATTTCGTACATATAACCGGTATATTTACACAGTTTAGTAAGACGGAAGCCGTAGCGTGGAATTACTCTGTCGCTGTGACACAATCAACATCAGCGACAACCGCGAGCATCACTAAAATGGTAGCACAATTTGCAATTTATAATGACGGTAATTATCATGAAATCAACATACAAATTGAAGTTGGTAATTTAGCAAAATAATTTCAATAATTTAACAATTTGATAAAGATAAAAGTATTGTTTTGTATTTTTAAGTTGCCAAATTATTGAATTTATTTTGTTGAATTACTGAAATTCAATTATTATATCGTGGATTACATCGTGATATCTTCGAACGAGGCAAAATGCAATCAAATAACAAGCATGCCGCTAATTAGCACCCACAGCCATGCAAGTTCAATACGCGCCGTACATGCTGTGCATATTCCGCATTTCCTTTTACCAGATTCGAAAGCAAATATTCTCATAACGAGAGAAACTTGATCTTTCTTAATTATCATGGTTCATGCTGAACAAATAATATTGATCGAACAAGAATGCTTATATTGAAACAACACAAATTACATTGTTAATACAGGAAGTTTTAAAACAAATAGTAATTTCTTATATTTTCTTATTTATTGAATTCGAAATTATTATGACAATTAATACTTTCTAAAAATGATAAACGATTAATCCGAATAAGAGGAATTGACACGCGTATCATTTGTAAAATTCGAAATTTCTTTTTGTGAATTAAGCACGACATACATATATTAATAATTTATTAATAGAGTGAGAGGAAGACATATAATATTTATACATATTATCGGGGTAAACTTTATTGCAGAAAATATAATTTCTGCAGTTAATTGTAAAGTGTTCTAGAAGTGTTTTCATACTTTTTCCTTTAATGCTACAGGATTTAAAAAACTTTCACGATTTAGTAAACAATCAAGTCACTCTATTGAAGATGCACTCAAGAAATCAGTTTACTGACACATGCTTCGATTCCCAGGACACTTTTCGCTCCGCGTAAGACAAGATCAAGATTGCCTCCCATTGCGGTCACATGCAGCAAACCTATTTGATTCGAGAACTTTAATAAAGAGAAAACGGTGCATCGTGAACAGAAATACTCTGTGAATAGCTATGCTACTTGCAAATAATGACTCGAAAACTTAAATGGCAGTTATACGCGTCTCTCCTACAATTATTTGCAAGAACATTAGGACTTCTGAGATGGGGAAAGGGAATGAGTTACTTCAATTTTTAATTATCGTAATATTTCATATCTTTATTTATTTTATAGTTTTGTTTATTACCTCGCATTGCAATTAAAATTTATGTAAAAATTATTGATTGTACATAACAATTGTGATATCAAAATACGCGCGTAGGTAATACAAAAATTGTATTTTATGATATTGTATAATTTTTTATTTCTAATTGCAATTTTTTGATTTTATTATTATTTTGGCAAAACTAATTTAATAAAAAAATTATAAAATATTTCTTGAATTTTAATATATTAAAGTAACTTTTTTTATAGTAACGTACTTTAGATGCCTTCATCTTTTTCTTAGAGGGGGGAAAGATATAATTTGAGTAATATATAATAGGTATAAATAACGTGGAATGTATTACTTAACAGATAAATAATGTAGAAGATTTTCCATTTTTTTCGCATTCTAAAGAGATAAAGGAAAGCGAGAGAGAATTGTATCTTTTTATTTTTACGCTGCTTTGCGCGTCAATTGAAAAATGAGCTAAGAAGGAAGAAGTGAATCAGCGGACCGATGAAACGAGGAAACTCGTCCAATTTTGATGTAACGAAGCGAAAGAGGAAGTCTGTGGCTCACAGCACAATCGCCTTCGCAACAAGTAATTCGAGAGTCGATCGATGAAACCTACACCCTACCTGGTGAAATATTCTCGATGCTCGTTTCGTGTTAGAGTTCTCTGCCCGTTCGATCTCAATCCTGATAGAAATGGACTAAGTTTTTGTGAAACTCATCGTATTACAATCTTTTGCAAGACAAGTTGTTTCTCTTTCTGAAGAATGTAGAGTCGCGCGCGCCCGTCGACGGAAAGTTCTCACATAAATTAAAAATGTTCTTTTCCTTCAATTTACGACGCAAGAAATTCTAATTAATATTACGGAAAAAAGAAGTATATTAAATTCTGAAATCTAAAACATATATAATGATATTACGAGATAAATTATAATGAAAAAAAGCATTTGTATATAAAGTATGATGCATTCCAATGCAATTTAAATAAATTTGCTGTTATTATAATCTTTATCATATTTGCATGAAATAGGATAGGATTGATAACATTGTTGCAAATAACGCTAGAAATCAACGTTATTACATTGATACGATAAAATTTAAGAAATAAATTTTTCTTATACTTACAAATAGTAATCACAGCTTCTAAGAGTATGTCGTTTTTATTTATTTTCTATTTGGTTAAGTAATTATTTTACGATATTTTATTGGAGTTATGGAGATTTAATTTATAATTAAATATGAAATAGATATCGCGATTTTTTTTTGTTCTAGATGAGAGATGTGCATTGTTGCAATGTCAACTATTATTGATAATTAATGCAAACAAGTTCCTTAACTAGTAACTGTGTATCGTTAGGTATCCGATAATCTCTAATTAGTGCCGCGTTAATTAGTACATCGCAACAACCGAATTGATAATACACCTTGTTGACAAGTGGATATTATTTCAGTATCGATAAAGTAGCTTGCGCTTTGTATTCCATTAATAATCGATTGATTGAATAATTGATATAAAATTATTTAAAATCTACCACGTCTCTATTTTATATTTGATTATAAAATTATATAAAATCTACGATTCTCTTTTAATACAATTTTTAGAATTATGGGTTTAAATATTATTTCAGTTAAAATATATATATTTTTATAAAAATTTCTGATGCGTTTTCATCATCCAATTAATAAAAGATATTATAATAAATTATATTGTATTACGAGTATATTATAATTTATTATAAGTTTTTAATAATTCTACAAGAAAAATGTGATATTTTATACTCGATATATGATAAAAATCTAATAAAAAATATAAGAAAATGATTATTTTATTAGTGTTAATAAAATAATTGTGCATAATTATCATTATAAACATTTTTATCGATAAGAATATTTTACATGACGGAAAAAAGTATCATGTTATCCATCTACATTATTACGCTTGTGTATATATTATTTCAAATTTATAATTATCAACGCAATTACCATGCACATAGTTATTCGGTCGTGTTTCATCTTAATAATTCTCCCCAGCTGTGTTAATAGTAAATGTAATAATGTGATCGGCAAATAGAATTTTTTATCTCTCGAAAGCGAAATAATTTCGTTGTTTCTGTCATTTGCAATTCGTAGCGTGACATGAAGATTAATTACGGAACTTGTAAAGGACACAAACGAAATTCACTTCATATTAATTATCTCTTAACTCACTTTGTTCCGAGATTTCTATTACTTCTTGGTTCTTTTGTTTTATATTGATCTCCACTCTTAGTATGAAATTCCGATTTATAAAAGAAAGTTAATGCCGACAATCGATTAATTTTCTAATAGATATTAATTTTTTAATAACTTTTCTAAAGTTAAAAGACATCTTTAATTCTTTCGCACGATAATCGTCGTGTTTACAGCAACATTGCGTAGTCGCTATCTTTAATCTCTTTTTGTATTTGTATTTGTTTGTGATACTCGTGAAAATTATGTAATTTGCACAAATATTTCCGTGTTATGTTTTGATGTTATTTTGATTAATAGAAAAATTGATCAAGATTTATATCATTTAAACTTCAATGAGAAAGAAATTCCTGATTGATTTGAAGTAGAATGAGTTGTGTTCAAATTACGTTCTCTCGTAAAAAAAGAAAATGAATTCGGAAAAAAACTCATAAAAAAAACTCGTAAAAAAGAAAACAAACCAGAGTGGTAGAATTTTAATTTGACATTTATTGTCGAAGTATCGACCGTTTTCTTTTTAATTTGCAAATAACATTTTTGTACGTAAAAGACGAGTTTTTATTTAATCCAATTTACATCCGATAGCATTTATTCGAAAGAATCCAGTGTGATATTTAGGTATAATTGAATTAATTAAAATTAGCGGATATAAGATAAAATATATTTTATTGACGAATTTGTCTCTCATGCTAGTTTTTTCGTGCAAATGTAAGAAAAGATACATGTAATAAAACAACTATAATGATGAAATAATTCTTGTGTTACTCTCGGAAAAAATGGAAAAAAGAAATATATCAAGGAAAAATGGTATTCTGCGCGTACATTGTGGTAACTCAAACGTGTTCCGAGCACGCAACCACAATACCACGACAACCGTTTCATGGTGCATGCGGTGTTACTGATTCGTTTATCCTAAAGACATTCCTTGAAGCAGATGTGAATAGTCACGTAATTATAACAATTTGATAGCGCGCACTTAGCAACTTTCATTATTATAATTTATGCATGTAATTTATATCATAAAATCTTACTAAAATACAAAATGTATGTACAACATTCTATTATGTACTAACATTGTTAACAATGAGATACCTTTTGGGAAATATGCTCAAATGATATTTTACTGTTAAAAATGTTAGTTGATATAAATAAGTAATGTTTTAAATAAAAGGTAATAGATACATATGAAATAAAATGGAATATTTAATATCATAGAATATAAAATTCAATTAGCAATTTGAGTAACCCTAACGAAAAACTTAAAAAAAAAAAGAAAAATATTTAAAGTATATAAAGAAAGTGTCGTATGTTATTATTATTTTAAAGTAAATATCTTTTTTAATAAAAATATGCCAAAAAGTAATGAGATCTCTAAAAAAAACTTCTTAAGAACGGAAAACTTAAACAATAACATTTTTTTTAATTGCTTTCAAATAAATGTTAAATCATACAATTAGTTAAGTTTTTAATTAAAAAAAGTATATGAAGCAAAAATTTAATTTGATTATCTTTCTAAAAACTTTAATCACTTTAAGTTTCGTAAAACATAAAGTGACCAACGGAATCATAGTGAAACCAAAAACATCTGACGTGTCCTAGTCGCTTTATATATTTCTTATACATTTTATCAATTAATACGTAGCCAGTGCCGTAGTCACAAAATATTGACTCGAATTTTTTGTATATATCTGGCGTTGCGACGCTACCACATTGCTTGATAGAAATCTAAATTGATATACTATAAAATTACTGAAATCAATGTCTTATTGCATTGAAACAAATAATAATACTTATATAAATTTAACGAGGTAAAGCAATACTTGTAGAAATAATAGCAAAAGCAGGAAAATTAGAAAATTTTGAAGCTACGGTAATAGCTCTTAAGTAGATCTCCTTGTAAATAAATAATGAAGTAGAACGGAACGAATACTGTATTTTAGTTAATAAGAATAGGCGAGAAGCGGCTGTATCTTTTATGAGAGCTGAGCTTGTTAACTCATAAGGTTTGTAGATGCTACACAGCTCGGTAAATAGTGAATCTTATTAGTGTAAATGCTGCGATATTCTCCTATCTTTGTTAGAACTTTCTTCAGAATAATGACAAAGGAGGCAAATTCAGAGTTGTGCAAGCTCGCGTCCCGAATCGAATATACAATGTCACAAATTAACATGGCCGTTTATTAGACATGCACATCTCATTATGCGCACGACAGATCTAATGAATATAAACTATCGATGTATTTATAATTTTTACTCGTAATAAACAGTCGAGTCAGTAATATATAAAATGCTATTAAAAGATGTTTATTAGAATTGAATAAGAAAATATTTTCATAGAAATTGGTTTCATGTTTTGCTAGAACTTCTTCAATTTATGTAACTATTACGCGAATGAGTTTTAATTCAATTTCCTTTGCTTTGTTATGCAAATGACTTAACAAAGTTTACCCCTTCTTTTCTATAGGACACCATGCGCGCGAGAATTGTAATTCAATTTACCAAGGAATTTAAAGGCTTTGAAAATTTATTGTTTCTTGAAGAGCTGCGATTATTGCTCAAGCAGTTATCGACAGCAATAATTAATTAATATTAACAGTAATTAACATTAACACTGAAGAAAGATGAATTCCGAAACATTCTAAAACTTAAATATAATAATAGTATGATTATATTCATATTTTAATATCAGAAAAAAAACGTATTAAAATCAATATTTTTCAATATAAAATAGAAAAATCAATACTTTTAATTTGTAAGGTTTATTTTGCACGCAGTACACAGTAAGTTTTATTAGATTAGTTAGACGGGCGTACGTCTCATAACACAAAGTTTATCGCGCACTAGTTGTACAGTTTATTACTAGGATTAAATTTGCGATTTGTATTTCACTTTATAGTCAAGCACAATTCTATAATAAATATTAATAAATAAATATTTGAATTAACTCATACGCTTGCCATAACTAATATTAGTTTATTCAATGTTTACTGAAGCACTTTAAGTTATCAGTCATTTTCTACAACTTTTAATTTTAATTAATCCGAGAAAGCTGCTAATGTCGTGAGATACAACGTGGTTTTGTGTTGTACACGTAAATGTATTTCTCATTTGTAGAATAAGTGAAAAATGTTCATCAGCGTTTCTCTTGTTTCCGGAGAAGTAATGGCGACTGCGGCGTAATTGAATAGCGACGTTTGCGCGATTAAGATTCCTCGGCAGATACCCGCTAAGGCTGAAACGAATTGTTTTCGACACCGCAAACCGGCACGATGCGATCGTAGCGAGAGCGGGCGTAAATACGCGTTAATGTACGAGCGTATCCACCCAGTGATAAGAGTTATATTCCTATGGGAACTCGGCCTCAAACCGCAAGTAGTGGTAGCTGTTATAGATCGGACGTACGCTTCAAATTACGAACCACGATAAAACGTGTCTCGATGAGAGCTTGCTTTTTCATGTTGAAACTTGGCATTTACGTATTGGATCGCTTCGACGATCCTTCACGCGTTTCGACAGCCGTGTCTTAACATTCGGGCTTAAGAATTAGTTTTTCTTGTTAGAGAAGTGAATAATTTTGATACTTTCAATCGCGTGAAAAATCTATAATCTATAAAAATGACATCTGTATATTGGTTTTTGTTAATAATCATATCGATACAAGATAAAGATTTTGCCCAAGAAATAAGAGAAAATGTAATATTAGAATTAATAAAAGTAACGAAGCTATAGGCGTCTTAGAAAACTGCAAAAAATTTATTGCAAAAAATAAGATGCCTATAGCATCGTTATTAAATTTGACGATCAAATTAATTTAGATATTATTTCTAACCTTTATAATTTACAATTGCGTGCAATTTTAAATCCGACAACCATATCAGCACGCAGTTAACTGAAAAGTACATTTAATAATCGATATAAAAATATTACTAAGCATGAAGATCCGCTTTTGACCGAGAAATGGTGCTTCATATTTCTCGATTCACATGATCTAATAACTATTGTATAAAGATATTGGTTTCTCTTCGCGTTTTGCTTCTAAGATCGTTATCTATATTTATGGTTTAACAAATATTGTATGTACCGTTACGGTACTCTATGGTACATTTTATCTATTATTTATGTATTTTCTTTTTTTTTTACCGATAAATATCTTACATTGCGGTAACGTAAGATTTTTATTGCGACACGCAATAAAAATTAGTTGGGTATAAGTTATGGCTTCGCGCTGCACCTCAGATTACTCGCGTTTCGAAAGTGCAGCTTTTGTCGATATGCGAGCCGAGTAGATGAAGTTCGTTGTGCGACACGTACAGATGCAAGCCAATGCCACGTGCATGTGAAAACCAACTAAGGAATTCGTATTGGCGAGAAAATGGAATTGCATCGGAAAGGCAACTCGATATTCCATTACATTGATGTGACCACGAATGGTATTGCATCGCGAATTACGATCCGAAGGTGCTGACTGTGCGGGCTAAATGATCTCGTATCACAGTCTTATCTCGAGCGAACGTTGAATATCGATACATTGTGTGGCATTCATCTCATTTGGTTCAATTAGCAACATCTCCATCAGACATTACGCGATCTATTGATAAGTATTTATTCGCGATCTATTGATAAGACATTATTCAAGTGTCATAGATTTATTTGTTATATACGCATAGTTATTTAAGATTTAAAAATCTTTTTAATTTGTTGAGATATATCGACCATTGTCTAGATACATATTCAGTAATATATAAAAAATGGTATACAAGCTATATATAATTCTTGTACGTTTGTGTTTCGAATCACTCTGCTCTCTTGAAATTTTGATGAATAGAATCTCTTTCTCTGTGCGTGTACTTGGAAGAGCGGGAATATTTGTTCCTGATATTCCAAATATTCGCATATGATTAGCGCTGATGAATTGATGTCGTACAATATTACTTGGCGCGTGGAGAATCGTGAACGTACGCTCGAGAATGAAAGATATGAAAACTATGAGCGAAAAAAATGAATTGTCTGTCGATTCTATCCGGTGCAAATTAAATTCAGTAGAACGCGACGTGAATTCGCGCATGAATTCATTTATTTCGTGGTGAGAATTGGGCGTGCTTGGTCCGTACGCAAAAGTGATCCTCTTTTGCATTTTTCGTTTTTCTACTATTGCCGAAACTCGAAAACTGGGTTGCTACAACGACACTGTCGATTCTTTGTACAATCGTGCGCATCGTGGAAATCATATCTAGCGTGCTGGACTCTCATTTAATTCGCACTTGCCGGGCCAAAAAATAATATCCTCGATTTCCATATTTCCATATTTCTCATCTCAGAAAATTATAACGGCCTCCATTATATTATGAATATTTATATCTGTAAGAATAAATTAACGCAACAATTTTATTAATCTACACCATGTTGTAAGAATTTTACGAGAGATACGTTCAATCCAAATAAAGATATCGAGAAGATACTATATAATGCAGTTCGTAGTATTCGCATTACTCTACTTGAACTCAATCGAAAATTCGATAAAATTATAAGAGCTTGCCAAGATTTATGGAACATCCCGAATCTGTTCGAAAATGTATTGAAAATTTACATTTCTTATTCTGAAGATTTAACGTTCAAATGTTTTTTTTAAATAACACTTCAGACATTGAATATTCTGCAAGCAGATCTGTAAAGCCAAACGTGTTTCGCAAGTTTTACGGTCGCGTTAATTACTCGCGTGCTGGGTAATATGTGAGGGAACGTAAAAAGATTACGGCATTCAATGAGCAATCTAGTAACGCGATCGAGATAACGTACATTTTGAATTCCGCGCTTACGATCATCTCTGCGGGAGTTTCTCGATCGAAGACAGCATATCTACCTTCCATCGATGATCAGATCAAAATTATCTTCCACTTTCTATTATTATTCTTGAGCACGAACAAGCCAAATCGGTCATTGGCCTAAAACGTTCTCGTTGTGTCTAAAGCGCTTTTTTATCTTACACTACGTTTTTAATAATACAGTCACGTACAACACAGTTTTATTTAAGGTACCTTGTGGACACATAAATATACTTTTTCGGTACGAAAATTTAATACTGTGATATTATGAAATAAATAATTATTATGGCCAAAATGTCTAACAATCGTATTTAATAATATTGTTAATCTTAAGATTAAATAATCTTCCGTGGAAATTGAGACTTACGCACACGAAAAATTGATTAGTTGTGTCTAAAAATGTATCTAAATATAGATCGGAAAATAATTTTGTTAGACTATCAAAATAAGTATTTGTATGAATGAAGCTCAAACTAGATGAAATGTCAAAACTTTGACTTTGTTCATCATGCTTGAACATTATTCATAATTATTTTGATAGTTCAATAAAATTGTTTTCAGATCTGTATCCAGCTAAATTTGTTATAGATATTTCAAGAAAACTGTTTTTCTCTATATGCTTATGTGGTTGAGGTATGAATATGTTATTAATTAATCATATTATAAATTAAAATTAAACTTTTTTTTTATTGAAGAAGAAATCATAGTCCATTATTCACGAAAATTAACAGCTGATAACATATAAATTTGCTAGTCGAAATAATTTGAAAATACATCGGATTATTATTTAATAACGGAATTTTGTCCTGCTGTTGCGATGTGAAAGACATTTTCATTATTCATTGTTACTCGAATTCTTCGACCGTTCCATTCCCAATAATATTAAAATTATTAATTTAAACTGTTTACATTGAGGAAAGTATTGGTAAATGACAAAACACACATAATATGAAATTTACAGAGATATATCTTATTAACCAGCTTTAATTTAAATTTTAATTAAGATTTTTTAAATAAATTTTGATAAAATAAAATAATGATAAAGTGAAGAGGTTTCTTTTTACTTTATAGTCGATTTAAATCATGTACGCTTTTATCAAATTTTGTAAGCGTATGGGTTAAAAATAAAAGAAGTTTTAGATGAGAGCAGAATGTCACGTTTTTGTTACGTGTTTTGCCAGATGTAAACTCGTTGAACTAGGATAACCGAGCGAAGAGAAGAGAACACAACGTGACAAGAAGCTTCTTTCGACAAGAAATTTTCCCTTTTTGATTCAGGTGCGATAACAAAGGCGATTATCTCAAAAGAAGATAATATTATGGTAATAAGAAATAAGTCTATTTAAATATTTTAAAAGGAGTTACGTAAATGTCTTAACATCTCGAATGTTCTTTTTCAAATCGATTGAGAAAATTGTTACTTATTTTATATATATATATATATATATATATATATATATAAAATAATTAACAGGAATAGAAAGTTTTTTGTCATCTATAACTAAGAGTGCTGAATAGAAATATATACAAATATCTCGAATCTTACTTTTTTACTATATGTCACATATATGTGAAGATATAAAAAAAAAATAACAGTATGCAAGTAAACGTGCGTTATAAAAAAAATCGTTAAGATTTGAATTTTTTTTCCAATAGTTTTTATTCGTGAAAAACATGTCAAATATTATTGACATGTTTTAAAACTACAAAATGGCACTTGTTATTCTAGCTTCGATTCATATCTGCGTCTATGATATTTCATGGATGCCAATAAAATATGAGGTGGCTACAAAAATATTGCACTTTGTCATATTTTATTTATTGACTGAACGGCTAACAAAGTGCAACTAAACTTTTTGTAGAATTATTGTAAAATGATTTTATACTTTTAAATATCCAGTTATAAAAATTTACGTACATCTGTAAAAAATTGGTAGTTCTTTTTTTAAAATGAATTAAATTTGGAATAAATGACTTGTCCATTTAATATCTTATTATTATTATTATTATTATTAATGCGTATTAAATATAATATCTTATTAATTAAATCATTATTAACGCTAATGTATTCTCGTACTTTCCATCATGAGGTAATTCTAAAAGGTGAATTTCAACAATTCCTTAAAGATTTCGCTCGAGAAAGTGGCTTCTCTTGTATTTTGAGGGTGGGATCGATTCTCAAAACGCTCTGCATCGCAAAAGCCTCGACTGTTCAAGTAGCTATTGAAAACGCGAACGTAGCAGACTAGACTTCGAGTTGAGCTTTGAGTGTAATAAGGAATTAAAGGAGATATCTTCTAAATCACGAGTAATAGAGATTTTACGTTTTAAATTATTCTTATATTATTAATATAAATATTGGAAGAAAGAAAATGCATAAATTTAAAATCAGTGATTTTTAAATACCAATAAAATGCCGAAAGTAATATTAATTCGTATAAAAAGATATACAAATTACAAAATAAAATTTATGCGGTCTCACAAGAACGTTGACATATTATATCACTCAACATTATTTTACAATTTATAAATGTTCAGAGAAGGATCGTTTTTCGATTTGAGCTAATCGGATACGAAATTAATGACAATAGTACTGCAGAAATTATGGTCAAAGCCGCATTTAATTTCGTTTATGTAACCGAATAATTCTGTTACGTATACAATTTTGCTGAATTAAGCAGAAACCGTAATAACTTTATAATACACATACAGTTGTTCGACCAGGTTTATATTCTCGCATCAAATGGAGATTTACGTTAAAATTATAATCGGGATAATGGTATAACATGTGAGAGGTTGGATGCAATAATAGCATAAGTCGACTTACGTTGTATTAAGGTACTTACGCCGAATATGGCCCACTTAAGTTATTTTATTTTTTGAAAACTATCAAAAGTTAATTGAAAATAACTAAGGAACTAAATATCACTTTATAAATCAGTTTCAAAATGATTATTAATCTTAAGAATGATATTTCTTAGGGTTTACTTTACTCTTAAGTATTTTTGGTTGAATCTTTAATGAAATCTTTTAATCTTTTTATCTTTGGAAATTTTTAGCCATTTGGGTGCAATGTTGACTTCTCAAAATTTAGCAAAAATTATTATTGAAAATTGTTATCTTTTGTAAGCCTTACATATAACAAATAAATAATAATAGCTATAATAATGGTTATATGAAAAATAGGCCTGTTTAATGAATAAATTATTTATAAAAAAATATATATTTATTCTAAAAAATCGATATATATGATATTTTTTTTAGTTAGGAAGATGAATAATATAACATGTTATAATAAACTATAAATTAATGTATACTTAATAAATTTTATAGCGAATTTTTATAAAAACTTATTCTGCAATTTTATTACAAATTTTTGTTACACTAATTAGACGTGCCGATTTTAATTTCGCAGTCTCTCTTCACCTACTGACACATTTTTTAAGCATGCACTCTAGTCGTTTAGTTTTAAGCGCGTTTTTAAGTAAAAAATTTAAAAGTGAATTTTAGCGCAAAATTTTATTTGGTTCAAGTACCTTATTTTATAAAGTTATTTTTGAATGTACTTCTGTTATACAGCAATCTTGGATATTATGAATATTTGCAAATATATCCTGATTTTTCATTCTTTACGCAGACTTCATACAAATTCGTTTTCTTCGTGCATACAACCAACGCTACTTACGCTATATTGTATTCAATTTCTTATCTTTTCTTATTTAAGATTTTAAGTAAAAAGATGTAATATATAAGAAATTATATAGCATAATTACAATACGTGAATTACAATTGATTAAAGCTATGCTTTGTACCAGAAGGGAATCGTAACATTTTTTTACGATGTAATCTCGCATCTGAATATTTGATTGATTGTTGCTATGTTGAGCTGAAAATATTGTTATAAAAAAAGTTTTACAATTCCATATATTTGATTCTCTAATCTATGTTCTATAGTTTTAACAAAATGTATTTAATAGAAACTCGTTGTTGAAACTGTATGAAATGTTTTGAATCAGTTCTGTTGAAAGTGATGCGTGTGTGAAAATCTGTGATAGCACTTTTATTAATTTGACGGAACCTACAGATCTAAATTTTTGATATTGTCCCTTTGATAAAAGAGGACAATACGACAATATCGAGGGTTAGAAAAGAGAGCCTACTGTGGCTTGGGGTCACACAAAACGCGTCGTTTCTAAGGAGAAACTCTTCGAAGTAAAGCCTTTTTTCTTTTTTCCGTCTTTGTTCGCAAAATCGCTGAGTGGACAGAGAAAACTAACGAGCACTCTTTACTTAATTTTATTGACTATGTCGTCTTTTTTTTAAGAACATTGTATTATTCTACTTAAGCTTATCGGTATTGCAGAAAGTATGTACAAAGTATAGTATATAATGAGAAAACGAATTCTTCTTTGCGGAAAATTGTGCAGGAAGAGTTACCTTGTTTTTCATGAATATAGTATATTGCTAAACCAAGTAGCTTTTTTTTTTCAAGATTAAATGAAAAAAACATTGCGCATGATATTGCGGAAATCTTGGAGATTTGCATGTTTTTCCTCCTGTGACAGCGTTCGATGATCCTATATAATCTCTACTTGATATGTGATGTGATTGAAGTGATGTTTCTCATGACGAAGATTGCGTGCTCGTTTTAATAAAGATCAAAGCGCAAAAAAATACCATATTTTATTACATTTCTAATTTTGTACACTTCGTATTACGTGTCTGTTCGTAGTCGCGGATAGTTTTCTCGTTATCAACGCGAAATGCTCCCGAGTAAACTTTTGAGATAACATTTCATGAGATCGGCGGGTTTAAATCATACGTTCAGCAGAGGTATACATTTCAACTGTTTTCTTATCTTGATAAGGAAGGAAGACCGAGATACCTTAAGATTATAGTTTTAGCAGCGTGTTCCATATCAACGTGTAAGATTAATTCAGATTCAGATATGACGATTGAGTTTTTTACGTCTATTACGTCTATTTTTAAACGAGCATTTTTGTAATATTTTAACCATCATTAAACGATTTTAAGATAAATTATTTATTACAGCAATTACGCAATTATGACGTTATAATGCGGAATAATGCATCAAATGAGCAATGTAAATATCAATATCATACATACTGTAGTATTGTGAACTTCAATCACCAGTTTTCGTTAGTTTTCAACCGACATTTAAAATAATTTAATTGAAAAAAGATATTACTCTTTTTTTTATGCTGAACGTTGCATTGTGTAAGTTACTCATAGCGCGGTAAAAAATAATACCTGTAAAATGAGTATTTTGAACATGTATATTGTCAATCTCAATTTTTCTATTCCAATTTTATCAAAAAATATGAACGGTTGTCACGTCGTGCCAGGCAACAAGCAGGGTGAAATCGATTTTTGCCGGTATTTAACGAAACATTGTCAGCCTTCCCTCGCGTACAATCGAAATTGTTTTCCGTGGATATATCATTTAATGCAATGCGTATCAACGCGAATTGCAAAGCGTCCGAAAATCTGGCAGTTGATATTTCTACAAATTGCATGCGCGTGCTTTTTGCGGAATGCGCGTATATTTTAACTGTCGTACGCTTTCGCACTTTATTCTCCCCTTTTCCGTGAAATGCTATTTTTTGCAATATCGTTCGTTTATGGAGATAACGCGCATATCTCACGGAGCGGAAGCAATTCTGTGGGCAGCGAATAACTGCCGGGACATTGGTGCGCGTCGCGTGGACTACAATTTTACCACGTCCCTTCCAAACGACTGCCCCAATGGGAGAGCTCTTTCCGGTTATCGGCGTATGTTTATCGAGACTTTTGCTCCGCTGAAACCAGTAAAGTTCTATGCTTGAGATAAGTTGGTACTGAATCTGGATCTAAGATACTTTATAACGTGTCGAATGTGCAGTAAAATTTGTGTAATATTTTATATCAGAAGTATACATATGTATATTTAAGATAACTATTTATATGTGTAATTATTTTAATTAATATAACTTGTATATTTGACATATTAAATATTACTAATTCAGATAAGATTATTTATCTAAAATTTGAAATTTTGATTTGATTTGACGTGATTTAATTTCAAATTTGATTATTTGTGTATTTATCTCCTGTATTCGTTCGATGGAAAAAGAATTGAAAGAGACTCGTTATATCGTTTAAGTTCTACCACGTAGACATGATACGAATTAAAGCTTTTGTGCAACTTTGTGCAACATTTATAAAGCTTTTTCCATAGTTTTTATATATTTTTTGTTTTATTGTTAAAACGTATTATTTTTTCCGACAAAGTAATGTTGACAAATAATGACGTGATATTATAAAAAAGTACAATAATAATCAATAAGATAATAATAAAAAAGGAAATACGAGTTGATGTTGTAAAAAAAAGTAGAACAAATAATATATTATTTGTTAAACAATTGCAATCTTTCTCTGTCATCAAACTTATTTTAATGAATAAATAATAGAAATTGATATCTACTCTCTCATTTTAAGCTATCAATTTCTTCCTTTTCTTTGTGCATTAGCCAGCATAATTTATCGCAATATAAAATTGAAAATTTTAATAAACTTGATACTTACGTTTCGTGGAAATTAAAACGTTCGAAGAAATTTTATTTTATAAAATTTATTTTATTATATCGGCACTTTTAAATATTATATCATAACGCGTATAAATATGCTTTATTAATTTTTCTTATATTTGATAATTGTGTTACATTGAATTATTAAAAAATGATCTTGTGCATATATTTTTATAGAGAATACGGATATAAGTGTTAAAATAGTGCGAAATAATTTAATAATAATATTAAACACCTCTGTTTAATTTAAACACTCAAAAAATGCTGTCTACATATTCATCATTTTTTTCCCCCGACGAATAAACTGTATATATGCTGATTCAACTTTTTCATGAATGCTTTTGAGATAGGTTAATCGCTCGATGGTCTCATGTGCGAAATAGCAAGTTACGCTGGTCTCTTTTTCCGCGGTGCGGCTAACCCCCGAGGGCCGGATTGATAAAATAGAGCAAAAGCTCCCATCGGTGCCATCTTGGAATGTCCCCTGAAACTGCGAACGTATTTCACCAGTTGGTTTAACTGCGTTTTCCTTGATTCACTGAGAGGCTGTCGCAGTAAACGATGGCTGACGTAAACTTCGAAATCTCCCTACGATTTCTCGTTTTTCCTTTTGCTCTCTTTTCCTCTTTTGTCCTCCTTCTTTCAAATCAAAGGTACTTTTATTATCCCGTCGTTGAATACAGCTATCTAAAATTGGATAAACTTTCACGGCAAAAAACGTGCTCTTTATGAGCGAGTATTATTTGCAGGTAGAGAACGAAAATCATAAAATACACCGGAATCATTTTTGCTGAATGTTATTTAAAGGGGTGCGATGCTTTGATAATCACATAAGTACTATTATAATAGTATCACATCTCACGTACGCGCGGAAATTAAAGTTGATTTCATAATTTCCTTTGTCTCAGCGTTTTAATTAAATTAAGAGGTTATTTCTGTTTGAAATGGCCGGGAAAGTTATCACAAAGAGCATTGCAAATAAGATATAAATGAAGAAGTGGAGAAGCGTATATTTTATGAAACAGCATAATTTTATAAAATAAATCAGTGACTTAAATGTTTGTACAGATACGATTATATTTATTTATATTAAAAATGATATAAAAATCAGTATAGAACGAAATTTGAGATTGTAGTGATAGAAAAAATACACAAGTTTATCTGTTCTCTGATAAATTTATTACAATGTATTTATTTTTTATAAAAGTATACGCATTGCGTCATATTAGCATATTTAATTAATAAACGGAAATGACCTTATTTTATTTTATAGATTAGTGGTCACGTAAGAAAGTAGCATTGAATCATTTGTTATCAACGATTTCTCCCCATCTCATTTGTCGACGTCTATCGTGATCATGGAGCGTAATGCGGGTTGCGGAAATTTATGCGATCAAATATCTAACGTGAATGGATGTCAAAGGAGATCAAACACGTGCGGTCATTGTCTTGTTCAAAGGAGATAAAAAAATGACAAAGTTTGGTGGCAAAGGATCCTATTTTTTATTAAACAGTGATTTTCGACTATTCGCACGGCTTTGAAATGTGATCTCATTCCTTAACTATTTCAATTTTATTGCTCTACATTTGTCTTTGATATTGATATTGAAGATTCTAAATTTTACGCGATGAGGCGAAATTGTCGAATATGATAATGAAATTAAAGACGAGATAATAAATGAACGTAGACAGAACCGAATATAAAGCGTCTTCAGAATTCTATATATTTATGACTGATCGCATAACTTTGTTCTTATTTCGACTATTTTTTAAAGTCTCGTAAAAAAATTGCATTAAAATTAATCAATTCTTATCTGCTGATATATCTTGCAATTTCTACAGGAGACGAACGCGAGGTAGCAATATAACGAATACCGTGAACAATTTCATTGTGCTGTGAGCACAAACTGTCAAAATTGTCAGTTAAAAAGTTTTGTGTCGTCGCGACGTAGATAATTGATGACAATAATTTGTTTTCCCGTAACAACGGAGTACGCATTGAAACTCGAAACTTTAAACTCGCGGAGCAGACGAACGAAATATCGGAGAAAATTTTCGCAATCTTCTAGCGTTATTGTGAGGATAAGATCTACTAAGGATGACGATTTCTTCTAGACAAGAGACAGCGTAGAGTTTCCAAGATATCCATTGTGGCAGCCCTAACTCGAGCTTGTGTAATCCCGGATCTCCTTCAAATTTATACAGCTAATACAGCCCGGGTGTACATTTTCACTCCGTATTTATTAACGTCAAGATTATATCGTCCGTATAATGGAGTTGTGCCAAGTCGTTCTATAACAAAATTTAATAACTAGGATCGCGAAGACAGAGCGAGTGTCTACGCAGTAGATTCTAATGACAAATACTTTTTCTCATTACTGCGAAACAGTGCGCGAACACTAAATTTTAATGGCCGTTTAAATTTATGCGCTTCATACAATTTGCTATATACATACAGACAATGCACAAATACTACTGTGCAATCATTAATTTTAAAATTACACGTCGAAACCATAACTAAACATGTTAATGTACATTATTTACCCGCGATCAGTTTCAAATTAGCTTGAATTTATTGAACATAATGTAAATAACTCTCACAATTGTTGCATTTATTTTTCTTTGATCATTGAATTATTAGTAATTATTTGCAACCGAATTTGGGTCATATTATTTCTTATTGGATCATATCTAGCTGAGACTTTTCTACGTTTTACGATGCATATGAAATATATGAATAATGATAAGTGAAATTTTAAAGAAAGATCTACTATGGTATTGCTGTCTCTTTTGAATAATGCATATGTATATGTGTATATATGTCGTGATATTCTCAAGCGTCTGCATCAAACTTTTGATCGCTTGCGCGAATCGTAAGTAGTTGCGAAATTAATTTGTTCTTTCAAATTAGCGTTTAAATTGAACATTTTTGTGTGAATATATATATATAACAATATATGACATGCGTTTTCATTTTGCACCAGATAGATCATATTTTCTTTTTTTTTTTTTTTTTTTTTTGGGAAAGTTATCCGTATGCAATGAACGTTGCAAATTGTGATGCATGTCCTCTGAAATATCGCGTACGCTGTGTTTTAATGAAACGGGAGTAAAAAGATATTCAAACTTTCAGTACAAAAAAAATCAGAGTGCTTTGGAAATGGTGACATATGTAAGGTACACTTAGAACTGAACATAATATTTATACATAAATTAAAAAATTTTAAAATACGTGTGAATAACTTTTCTATTTTTACATGTAACATGATCAAACCATTTAACATAATTGAGTTTCTTTAGCATAAATTTATTAGCAAAGACTTGATGAAGGTTATTAATCATTTTTTTGCTGATAGATGTCTAGAAGTTAAATTAAAATTTTTAATAATTGATATATATGAGTAAATGTTAATATAATATGCTATAATTAGAAACTTAATGATTAGAAAAATATCAATTTTTAATGTAGAATAATTGTGTTTTTAAAATAATTCAAGTAATTTGTAATCATAAAAAAAACTTAATAAAGACAGTAATTTTCTTCTTTACCTTGCTGCCTTGAAACAGGCAGATTTTTGCGCGCGCGGAAATATATGGCCATTTTATTTTTTATTTTGTAAGCCAAAAACGTTATAAGTTTTTGATCACGGCATGCTAGGAAAGTAGGACAGTATCATAGAATTAAGAATACGAAACAGCAAGAATGTAGTAAAGAAAAATAATTAACGAGTAAGGCGGAGAAGTAAATGCACACAGAATACCATAAAGTAGAGCTAACTGTGAATAGCATATATATCACGCATTAAGGTTAAAATAGTGCCTTCTGTGCACATTTTAAGTGAGTTTTTTAAGCCGCACTCAGAATCTTTTATGCATGACATGTCGGTTAGATTCGTTATAATTATCGAATATGCCCCGCATTTGCCTTTACGTATTTACGTAATATTTTCTACAAGAATTTATCGCATCATCTTTATGCCAAGAGCAGTCGAGCTTCCAAACGATTCGTTGTTATGAATAAAATCGTCCACATATATTTCACGCAGATGTGACTTTACCTTCCGTAAAGTGCATTGAAATTCATAAACCGAACTAGGGTTTGCCAGCCCACCGCTTAAAATCAACGGATGGCTGCGACATCGCTTCCCGCTGCTTGATTTTTTAGCAGCCATCCTTACATCAGTCGGAAGTCACGTTTTTCTTTTTTATATGTGAGAAGAGGAAGGACTACTCTGAAAAGTACCGCGGGCGAGGATTTTTATTTAAATTCATCTTGGAAAGAGAATTTTTTAAAAATCGCTGGCTATGGGCGGTTAAAGGCGCTGGCTAAATATTCAGTACTTGCCCTAAGTTAATTTCATCTGAATCATCCTTGGCTATAATCTAGCAAGTTGGATGTTCATGCTATATGCTTGTTTTTATCGTAGGAATGTACAGTACAAAGGGAATCTAGTTTTACAAAACATCGAACTAATTAACATTCGTGTTTAATTACAATTCGTGTTACGAAACGTGATTATCTATCCTACCTGATCGCGTAATTCGATTTCTATTTTGAAATACGATGTCTCTCTATAACTGTTTTATGTTTTATAATTGATTTTTCTGTAGATGTAATATTACTTTGCGTTTATCGCAATAACGAACATTTGATCTTTTTTAATAGATTTTGAAAGTTTGATACATAGGAAATTAATACGTGACATTTTAAATATCGATATTCAGTTTATTTTATTTTGTTAATTTGATTAAAAGTTTATTAATTAATACATTTTATTTTAATATATTTTACAAATTTATTAATTCTATGAGTTAAAAAAAAAAGAAAACAAGTTTGCATGTCTGACACACAATAAATTTTAATATTAAATTATCGTGATGCTTATTCTATCATGAATATCTGAGGGAGGGAGATTGTGGCATTATAATAGTAACTGTAATTGAATGTCATTACCGATGATACCGTTTTGCACGAGACAATGATGGTGCGTGAATAACTTCATTGAATACTGCTCACGCGATAGTGTACTGATAATATGTCGTTAGCATCGAACATCAACTTTGATGAGAAATTTATGTTTCCTCGTCCAATTGACATATATCTTTTATAAAGAATATACAGGCTTTATCTTGGACATTACATTAATTAGAGATCGATCTATGAGTAAAAAAGATGAATAAGTTCAGTTATCAAACAATATTCGGCACACATATTGTTTACTAAATCTGCGCATTTCGGTAACGAACGTTGAGTTTTAGTGTTTGATTTGATGGATGAACGTTCTGAGTTGAAAAATAAGAATATAAAATTGAAGAGAGACGCTGTCTTAAGATTGTTCTTAACTTGCTGTTTTCGTTCGCGATCAATTAAGACGGAGTAGCGAAAAAACTCGCCATCAGGTTTAAATAAATCAACGTGTACGTACCCTTGATGAAATCTACCGCCATTTCAAGACCGTACGTATCCTTGTCGCAGTCGTCGAGTATATGCGCTCCGATCTTAACTCCTGGAACGATTTCTCGTTGATTGAGAATATCCAAAGTGTAGAGCATTGCTTCTAACGCTTGTACGCCTCCCTGCGGCATTACAGGTCCGCAAGTAACGGTGTCCTCCCTCTCGTGAACCATCATCAGGCCACCCAGTACAAGATCACCTTCGACCACCGCTTCCCGCTTCACTGGCCAGCTAAGATGCTGGACCAAATCCTTCGGTTCCATTGAGCGAAATTGATGACGTCGATGTCTGATCGGATGAGGTAGTTCATCGCGAAAATGACTCAAGCGTGCACTCGCGCGATCATCGTAATGACGTAGTCTCACGATGTCTGTCATTAAGTCCACATTTTTGTTAAATAACGGAATGATATTGTCGGTCTTCGAGATGTCGATTTTCTTGGCCCATTGTTTGATAGATTTCAAGCGTCGATCATCGGCCGAGCAAATGCAGCTCAATAGTGCCAGAAGCAGAAACTTCATGACGTCATAATCGATGAATTATGTTGTTTGTTAGTTTCGGGTTTCCGACACGTTGATTTTGATGTTGCCGTGGCTTTCGGTGGTCCGCCTCGGGCTTTGAATTTACGATGATTTACGTTGCTACTCTTCCTTGGCAATATGAACGGGAAAGCGATATCAGCTTCGAACGGGAGATCGGACGTCTCGCGCACGATCGACGGAAAGGACGTGCCAGCGCGAATTGGGGAAGATTCGATTGATCCGGTTTTTCGTATTCCGTATGTATAACGTATATCAGAAGTGAGCAGCAACTGATTCACAAGTTGAATGTTGTGCCATACTACTTTCAATTTGATGATACTTTAAGATAAAGATGTCATATTGAAAAATAGATCATAATTTATATCTTCGAATTTCAAAGTTATATTTATTTAAGTTTATGCCGATAATATGAGTATATGTACGTATGTAAAATATTTAGTTAACGATGTTCGAGAAGGGCAACATGACGAGAATATGTATCAACAATATCACGAACCTAATTACAAATAAAATTTACAACTAGTTTACAATTATAATTGAGAGAGACGCATCTTGTGATTTACACAGATGGCATGTAGCTCCCCGAGGAACGATATGTCGCGACATATGCTACGAATATGCTAATGCAAGTGGAGATCTTGGAGGTACAGAAACAACGTACACGTGTCGTCACGAAGCTTTGCGTAATCTTCCATTTGCTTTTATACGAGACCTGTCTTTTCAGTGTTGCACATTCTTTCTATGCTTTATGCAAATTTTATGTGCGACCACAATTATTTAGGTTGTCACAATTTTTCAACGTTTTTACGTAAAAGAATGAAATGTGGCGCACTTGCTCGTCGAAACGTTTACCGATTCGAGTTGCGTCATTTACGCGCAAAAGTTAGAGTGGATTTATCTGCGACCTAAATCTCGCCATTGTTTTCACGACGACTTATCACCTTTCCCTTTGTCTCTCGAAAAAATATATTTATTACCTATTACGTCCTCACTTCTTCTTTAACGTTTTGTATTCAATTGGGTATTAAGATATTTTATGGGGATGACGGTGATTATAACACTTTTATTGATTTTCTTTGGATATTAAGCATATTAACGAAACAAAAATAACTTTAATCATATCATTAACTGTGCTCTTCTATACTACAAGAGGCAACAAATCTGTGTTAAAAAATAATATACGTTTAAGGATGATGAACCAAGTATTATACCGTACCAAGATGATCGTTATCCAACGCCATCAGATCGGCGACGACTCTGCTATCGGATATTTTGATAGGTCTTCCGAGCTTCGAACCCGCAGGTGGTATCGTGCAAGCCGCAAGTTTAAATTGCTCGGTCACGAAGCGCCGCGTTGCATGGTCGAGAAATTGCAGATGTGCAAGCGCGGGCGTGCAGTCGCGCGTCGATAACGACTCCGGGTTCCGCGTAATTAAAAACTTCGACATGGTTACGTCGCTGAAAGTTGCATTATTCCTGGTGAACTTTCCGGCTTGCCGAACGATCGTCAGAGTGACGGACCGAGGTCGGCTGTAATTCGTTGTTGCGGAATGTTTACCTGTTGCGCGGTTCAAACTCCGACGGAAGTTTGATGGGCTGCGTTCCACCGTGTAGGAATGCTCTCGCGCGATTTCTTTCTGTACGCGGACATGCGTTATGCCTTACAGAGAAGGCTTTATAATCTCACGCGTGATCGTTTGATGCAAACGTGACCAAGTGTCATTCCTAGACGACCTGTTGCTCACTATCCCTACTATAGTCGGTATCGTACTTGTATAGACAGATATAGCAGAGAAAAGGGAAGGGAAGTTAATTGCAATCAAAAGCAGAAGGTGGAAGTTGTATTAGAAATGCAAAGTTTCTCTCAGACAAGTTTGATGAATCCCAAATGGATTTTTTTGTAACGTAAAATTTATGGCTCAATTATACAGTTATTTAATATTCATGATAAAGGCGTTAATTAAAGTTTATGATATTTTAACAGATAGTAAAACTTTTATACTTCAACTGGTTTTATGTATTAGCTTTCTCTGAAAAAAAGAAAATCCATTCGTTAAGGATCCATTAAACCATCTGTTAAGAGAAAAGGGGTGCAATATTCATTACACATTTTATATATCCGTTTTAATTATTTTAGCACTATTTTACTGGAGTAAATTAGTTCAGTGATAAAATAACGATACTCTTATGATGTAAAGGCTTTATAGCGTTTTGTGATTACGGATTTTACAAATGGCATCATCAATTATCTTTGTTAGTAGCAGAATTGATATAATACGTTATTAATGAAAAGTTAATAGCCCTCTTGTTATTATCAAATGATAACAATGAATATTATTATTGATTGAGTATTCACAAATCAATTGACAAATGCATTTATCTTCTTGCACTCTTCGCTTCCCGTGTCCCTTTAATTCTCTCTAGTAATATTTTAGATTAACGTAATTTATAGCCTCAAAATTTCATAATATGCAGTGTTGCAATAAATATCGCGTAAACTACTAAATAACAGTACGATAACGGTAGTGATATCGAGGCGTTCAGAAAAATCGATTTTGTTGACGGAGATATAGGACCAGTCCGTTCGTTTATTAACGATGTGCCGTTTTTTGGATGCTAAATTTGCTGATTGCGAACATCTGCTCGTCAGATCAATTGGTTTTCACCGTTGGTTTGGCACGCAATCACGAGCCGGGATCGTGAAATCGATGATTGTTAGCAATAACGCGCGCGCGCAGTTTTATGAAATAATGCATAGCACAAAGTGGCAAAACAATAATGAATGAATAACTAAAATGGAAAAAAAGAGCAACAAAACTGACGAGCAGAATAATTCTGCTTCTCTTATCCCCGCGAGTCTTTAGTTACAGATGTAATTATTAGAGAGAGTAGTCGATATTGATATGCATATTAATAACGTTCTTCTGTTATTCCGATCTACATTTATGGTAATTAACATAATTTACTTTGCTTATATATGTGTAATGAATATATGACTATCAATGTTAGTGCACGATAGTTTACGATGTGGATATTTCTCATACCATGCAAGTTATAGCATAATTAATTTTGCTTGAGCTATATATGAAATACATTGCATCTAATCGTCACACCATTTTGAAACTACTTTAGTTGTGTGTATGCATATTTTAATGATCCCTTTGGGGTTAGACTACTTGAGTTAAGATTATTTATGCTTTAATATATTTTATTTATCGTTATTTGCGATTGTATTACGCATAATTGCTTATTTCAATTAAACAGACAAAAAATAAAATAGATCGTGAAGTTGTGATAATTTACAAAGTATCAACTACATCGCGGTCAATTAGGCAGCGGAGTTAATCGTAATTGCAAACTATCCAATTAATTAGCGATTCGCCGAAATCGGGCCGAAGTGCCGCAAGGATCTTCATTGAACTTTCATCAAATATGTCACAAAGCGACCGCGCAATTCGGCTTAGAGAGCTAGACGAAATATAATAGATAACAATCTACTTCTTACTCAAACTGTCACTGTAAATTGCTCAAACCTCAATAGGATTCTGGATCGAATTTCCTAAAGTTTCTATTCGGAGAGAAAGACAAAGTTACCTAGCGGTAGATTGTAACTTTGGCTACTACTACTTACTTTACGTAGTCGGAATTTTTAACAATGTCTTTTTACAGAAAAGTTAGATTATGTCCTGTGATCAAGGCAAAGTAATTTATTTGAGATTACACGACAACGATAATGTCGAAAACTTTCAAATCACCCAGGGACATACATGTTAAAGTAGGTTGCAGTGTGTTTTTGAATATTTTTTCATTTTAAACAATGATTATAGGGTGTATCGTAGTAAATTATAATAGAATAACTTGAAAGTGTAGTATAATATTAATGGGGAAAGAATGTGTTGCGTGTTGCATGATGTGATATTCTTTACTTTTTTACTTCTTCAAGTAACATTTCTTATAATTAAATTTTCATCCAAGTTGTAATTAAATTTTCATCTAGGAGACGTTATGTACACGGCATCTTTGTCACATGAAATTTAAGTTACAAATTGAAAAAGCCACGTATAAACGTTTGATTTAACTTTTTGTTAGACAACTGACAATCTCGCACTCGACAATCGGCTGTCAATTCTACTTAATCACGGTTTATTCGCGATATCTTCATCCGCTTATTTTAACGGTAGAAACATTATTTTTTGTCGGTGCACAAAAAATAACTTGTTTAACGCTTTCACAGCGATTGTTTGAGTAACTCTCTCTATCAGAAATACGTATCTCACAGATACATGTTTCAAAAAACCGCTGAAAGAAAAAGTTTACATTTACAACGATGCAACAAATGATTGTTATTCAGTGCACAAAAATTAAAAAAAGAAATATAGTAAAAAAGCGAGTTGCTTCTTTTTTGCCTAGCTCAGTGTTTCACCCTAATATTTTATTGTTTGTAGATAATTTCTCGAATAAATTTAGATAAATGTGTTTGAGTAAAGGAGAATGTTTTAACGGACAATCGATAACGATGTAATACGATAGCAATAAATCGTCGATGTCACATACGCGTGAGATAAACGTGCAATCGAATCGCAAGCCCGAGAATATTTCATCATTAGATCTTCAAAAGCATCTCTTTGCCAGCTGAAGTCCACCTATTTGATTACTCATTATCCTCATTTGAGGTTTTATTCTGTTACGTAAAGACGAGAACATTAATTAAGCACATTAATTCTTTAACCACATTATCCAACTTTTCCGCGAGGCTTTACGAATTTCAAGATGCACGTTTAAAGAATTAGAAGGATACTTTGCAAGAAGCTGTCATCCTTTCCGTCACTCATAAACACGCGGATTACCAGAAAATTCGAAAGCGCGAACGGCGGGAAACGAGAGACAACATCGACGGACACAATTAGCGACTGTCTAATTAACGGGATTGTCGTGCCGTATTTGTAACAAATTTTGTGTCATATTCCGATGAAAATGTTTCGTTTATTGCGTTTCTTAGGCCCGAAAACGATTTGAAAAGGA
The DNA here is from genome assembly GCF_016802725.1 of Solenopsis invicta. NCBI lineage: Eukaryota > Metazoa > Arthropoda > Insecta > Hymenoptera > Formicidae > Solenopsis > Solenopsis invicta. The sequence continues at coordinate 7,276,905 of NC_052674.1, read as the reverse complement.
GCACGCGCGCGCGTTACTGTGCCGTAGCAGCCACTGACTGGCTGGTGCGACTGCATCAACGCTACCCTCCTCGAACGTATCAACCCTCCTCCCTCCTCCCAATCTCCTCTCCTACCCTGCGACCCCTCTCTCCCTAACGGTCTGACCATTTTCTCGTAGGTCCTTTCTCTTCCCCTCGTCTTGGCGCCCTCTCTTTCCTGCTGTCTCGTATAACGATCTGTACTAAGTCATACCAAGAGGTTAAATAATAGCTAGTGTCAAGCACTATTTGACACAAGCACTATGTTGACTTGAAGAGAAATTTCGAAAGTAACGAGATGTTTTGAATAAAAATGCAAATAAGGTCCGCATAGTGTTTACGAAAAAGATGCATAATCAAATTTAAAAACACAATGCCGCTTAAAACGCTTAGAACGATGTATATTGCGAAAATGTGTTAACAAGATTCTTTTGGTACCTTTTAATTAATTACTTAAAATACTAATTGTTGTCAAGTTTCCGATGAATTAATCGCAGAGCCAAGCCAAGCTGCGCTAACCCGTTTCTACCAGCTGTTGTGTAATCAAAAATTAAATGATAAAAAATTAATATAATACGATACGGTAAATCTTAGTTTTTATGTGACTGTCTACTAGCATATAAATAATAATGAATCTAATGAAATTTTAATAATTATCTTTACCAAAATATAACTACGGTAACTGTTTGTGGTAATAATAAATCATATCCGTTTTGGAATATTTCCTTGTCAAAACTCGCAACGTAATTTCGTAGTCCGTGAGGTGAGTGGTCTCGCACGGCTAAAATACTGCGGTAATTAGCTTACACGGCGATATACTGCATGCTGTGCTATCATAACGGAAACAAGCCACCTCGCACCCATCAACGCGTACACCGTACATACATTCAAAGAGATGTCTTTTTTATGTCGTTCATTTTTGGTTTTGCCATACTGATAGACTATTTGGTTTTCTAATAGTTTTTTCATTCAAATAATAGAAAGAGGACAGAGACAAATGTTTGTTTTTTTTTTATTTGTTATGCGATTCTGTGATACGTACCATCTAATATAACGAATACTCCGCTGTTTTATCCGCACTACAATTATCTTCTCGTTTCGCAAGTTTCATTTCGTTGATGTTATGGTCTTCCGAATAGTTCTTTAATGTGTTGTACGCATTGGCTCAAAAAAACGTAGCTAATGTGCAAAACAGAGCTAATGTATTAAACCGTCACCAATTCTGTCGACTTAAAAAGCATGTTGATTTGAAAAACATATGGTTCTGTTTAATTTTTCCGTTAAAAATTGGAAAAAAATAAGATATTTGACAATACCTCGAGATAAATTATATCATTTCTTGCTACTAGAAACTAACAATCTGCATTTCTGAACATTTCTAAGTAATATTGTTAAACGATAAAGCAACCTGATACTGCAATCAAATTTATTGCAGAATAACCGCATAATGACAATTATCTTGCAGTATCTGGATATTAGAGACTTTGCGAAATCGTAGTAGCTTTAGATTACATTTTTCGAGATGCGAAGTCCTGCAACGAGATACAATTTATCCTCGTAATGATCAGCAACAGTAATTGGAGGGAAGTGCAGGACAAGCGAGAGTTGTCCAATCGGAGAGAAAGATTGTATGGCTGCTTCAGTTGCTAAAAAATCGATTAATCTGTTGCTATTTCATTGTATCCACTTAGAGAAATCCGAGAACGTCCTAGTATTGAACATATCTGTAGGATGCCGCGTTTAATATTTGGCGAACAACGTGAAAATTACACGATAGCCCAATAACAGAAAACGGTTGGCCCAGTTTGGCGCTACACTAATTCTGCGATTAATTTATCGAGAAATTGCTCTCAATTTCTAGAAATGCGCGACATCTGCTACACGCATAATACGTTCGGAATTCGGCACGTCAGTTGGTTACGACGTGTAATAGTTCACGAATCTATTATGCCGTGCAACCATGCAAAAACGCGTGACTGCATAAAACAGTTTGATGATAGTAATATAGTTGATGAATGATTCTTGAAATTTATTTTATCGTTTAAAACGCGTTTTACGAGTATCAGATATATAAAATTAGATAGAAGGGCAACGTGTATAAAATTATTGTGGAATTTATAAAATTAAAAAAACACGTAATTATATGAAATCATTATAGTTTTACCGATTTGTCATCGGTTGCGCAAAACGTAAACGTGAAGAATGAGAGTGGAAAGCGATCCACGCGTTACTATAATGCTGTTAAAAGAAGATTGGACGACTTTTTGATGTTTCATTTAATCCGCTTGCCAGCGAAGCGTATGAGTAAAAGGTAACAAAAATAAAACGATGTACTATCCGTTTGCAGAATCTTTAAAGTCGCGAGTGCACCGAAAGGCATTGCAAAATGGAGGAAAACGATAGTGATCACGTGCTCGGTGCTTCATGGCTGCGGAAAATGGATTAGGCGTGTTTTTGTGCAGTTACTTATGAGATCACGTAGCCGGAGCTAGTCGAGGTGGCTTCGGAAATTCGTGCCGGAAGTCTTATATCTCGGTGATCAATTCTCTCGGGTCGAGCTGAGATAAGTTCGTTAAGTGCCGGGTCGCAACCGTGCAATCGACTGTGATTTGTTAAGAATATCTAAAGCTTTGCTTGGGATTAGCTTTCACCGAGTCGGGAGTCGTGATTTATAATAGATCTTTACGTTAATATAACGAGCATGAAACGTGACTTGAAAGATTATTTTTTTTCTAATGTTATTCATCCGGTGAACAATGTTGATTCTAGATAGCGGTGCGCACACACACACGTACCGACACACACGTACACATATTTTTTTATCCCCCGCTTTTTTATTTCTCGCGAAAACGAATAGAACGATGAACGTCATTCATGTCAATTATTTTATTATAGTTTTTAATACAAATTTATTATATTTTTTTATATTTTATTGAATATTAAATATTATTTTCTCAAGCTAATCCTACTTTTGTTAGACTCAACTTTATACTCAACCGTTCTTACGTTTACATTTTTCCAGAGACAATATAAATTTGTATAAATGTACTGATTTAATTTTGTTAATTGAATTATAATTTTCTTATATTGTTTACGGTAACTACATATGGCATTATACGGTTTGCCCTTTTTGCGGAAAGTCGTATGCTGCGCACTCGTTTAAATATACGTCATTTTCATTTTTTTGCTTCAGACATACGAGATTCCTTGCATTGTTTTTGGTAACGAGATGAAAATTATGAGAAAAGTACTCATAACAAGCACTTTGATAAATACCTGCGGCCGAGCATAATCCTGGTAAAAAAAGCATTAAGTATCGTATACTAATTTACGGAAACTCCGGTTTAAACCTCGTTAGATGTTAGCTGGTTAATGAATCCCCGCGGTTTTTATTCGCAAAGCTTTTTAAACCATAATATGATCCTATACTACAACAAATTTATGACGAGAAAAGTTTGTCGGTTAGCTTTCTATTAAAAAAAAAGAAAATAATTAAAAATAATTGTTACGTGCGTTATCTTTTAATATTTATTTAAAATCTTTAATGCATACCTTTCTACACGACGCATAGTAACTTTATGAAAATGTTTAAAATAAGGACGGAATTTATTTTAAAATTATTAATATTGTTTTAAAAACGTTTGCGGAAATAACAGACGTTTTACAAATTAAAAATATTTTCTCAATGTTTGTGTACGAATATCAACAGATGTAATGTGTAGCACGATATCGAACGCCATTCCCCTGACGAACGACTTCCGGCAATGCCAAAACAGTTTTTCAGACATTTGCAGAAAGTGCTGATGCAACGGATGAAAGTTTAAAAAAATAGTTGGTATAAAGGTATGTTATAACGTTAGTATTTTCGCACAAAGGAAGCAAGCGCACGTTTGATGTTCCGATATATTGGCCATGCGCGCACACGTTTAAATATTCCACCGCAGCGTAGCGTTCTCGTAACATTGATCAACAACTCGGGACTTGTAGGAGAAAGAGAGGAACGCGTTTATTGGCGCTTTCCAGAGAGAAGTTTTACGATATCCAAAATTTACATCAAACGATCACGATTCGATCCGTTACTTTACCTAAAAATTTTATCGTAAAAAAGTTCTAACGTTTTCAATCGAAGATTAATCAAAGTTTAAGAAAGTTTGGTTGGCAAGTTATATTTCTTCATTTCTTTGATATCTTTCCAAGAATCTTTTCAATGTACGCGGAAAGAGATCTGAAACAATTTTATTGGACTATCAAAACATTATTCAAGCATAACGATCAATGCTTCAAAAAAGTTTTGGCATTCTGACCGGAGTTTAAAACGTCCGATCTTGTTATTATTTTCCGATAATTATTTTCCGATCTGTATCTACCTAATTTCAGATATTTCCGTAAAACCGTTCTTTTCATATAATAAGCATATAATATTAAGTTTCTTTTCTATTTAATATTATGTACTTTTGAATCGATACGAAGCACCGCTATTCACAATGTTATCGATATCATTACCATTTTCATAGCAACAGTGGTTAACAAGGCAATTACAATTTCACAGATTCTTCTCCATTCTTGCAAATGACTCTTTCGCTTCGAACGAGAATGCCAGTCTCTCGTGGAAATTCTAGTCTCATTAAACTTTCATAAAATCGTTATTACTGCTCACTTCCGTGAGGTACAGCGATATTCGATTTTGCCATTATCTCCTGCTGTGGTGCCTCAGCTGAGTTGCACGTTGAAAAATGTTGTTTTTAAATCGTTTGTTGAGGGGAGGGGGGGGAGGAAGCAAGTCGTGACAAATTGCTGTGCTCGCCACTAGGAGCAACATTATCTCGAGAGCTCGCGTGCAGTCTGAACGCAAAAACGTCCATGTTTTAATGACAACGACGTCGTTTACCGTTCAGTTATCAGATATGAATTCTGGTATTCACGAATGTAGATAAAATTTGGAACAATGCTTCAATAACGGTAGTATGTTCTATCACGCAGTTAAACTAAAAGAGATTGCAAGTTTTAATTACATTAGACGTGCATGTGCTTATTTTTTTAATAATATTTTTCATATCTTGAAATAATCAACATACTTGTGAAATTTATTATTAATATTATAAGCCTGCAACGCATAGAACCGTCGAGAGTGGTGTTCCGAAAACGTATTACTGTTCATTAACGTTAAATGTTACTATTACGGCATCATGACTCTGAAGACTTTCAGTCGGTTCACATATTATAACAGCGAGATTCGCCTGCTTTGCTTTCGCTATATTAGTATTACATCTGGTGTCTTACGAAGCCTTTGCTTCGTGAAGCCTTTGCAAGAGTGGCAACTACTCCAAAAGCACGTTACCAAATTACACTTTTGAAGAAATTAGTGAAATTTAAACGTATTGTATTTGCATAAATATTTGTTTAAAACTATTTTTTTGCACGTTGAAATAATTTAACATTTTTTCTTGTAATAATTATCAAAATGATTTTTACTTTATAATTCTTTTTACTTTGCAATTCTTATTTTTTCATGTCTATTAACGATTTTCGAGTCCAAATATTGTATGGACAAGTGATGCTAATATTTCGCGTGACGATTACGTTATCATAATTTCGCGATATACTCTGCACATGCAGAGAACGAACTGTATCGGTGGTAATAATAATTACAGACCGCAATGTCCGCGACGCTCTCAACGAGAAATTCAGCATGCAATATTAATTAACGGCTTATAAAGACCTATCGATTTGAAGATTACCCACGCATACCGCAAACATGCTGAATTCGGTTTAGCTATTTGTAATCTAACTGCTCTTGTCCATGTGGAGTAGCGCGTATCATATCACTTCATTATATGAAAATGCACATACCTTACGTTAAATTTATTGCAAGGAATATGATTTGATAGAATTGTTATATTAATTTCACATTAATATCAGACCATTTATATTACAATTACATGCATATGTACGTATATATATATGTATATATATATATATATATATATATATATATATATATATATATATATATTTATATACATGATTACAGGATTTATACTAAGAGTTTTACCCCGAATAGGATTATGTTAAAATATGCTTTTTTATTTTTGTGCTGCTGCTTTAACCTTTACAGGATTATAGTGGCGCTGAAACAGTGTCACATTTTGAGGCAAGGAATACAATGAACTATAATAAATCTTATTCAAGGAAAAGCTTTTTAAAAATATATCCCCCTGCTTTCTAAAGATTAAATATTTATTTTTAATTGCATCTATACGTTTTATCTTGATAACTTGTTAATGTTAATGTTAAAGCAACAACTTTATAGATTTCTTAAAAATTATTCTGTAATTCGTATTATGTTTACGATGCAATGTAGAACTGGTTGTAACAATTTTTTAAAAAAATAGTATTAGAGCGCAATCAGGAATTTATAATGAGAAAGAAAAAAAATGTATTTAGACAAGTTATTAATAGAGATTTATTGAAAAATTGAACAGCCCAATTTTTTGACAAAATTTAATAAATCCGTTTTCGTTCGCTGATGATTTTTGACGAGCTTCCGGGGATTTATTCGCGGTCATAAGCGGCTTAAACCTCTCTTTGGGGAAAGTATCAATAAAACCGATTACGACCATCGTGAATATCAACGAGTTGGTGCCAGCTGGTAGAACGCAAGCTTACAACGATGCAGTTCCACGCGTTCATCGACAGCTATTAACCCAGGTCAAGATTAAATATACGAATTGAATAGAGAATTCGTATTCCGCGTGGAGATAGTTCACATTGCTTGAATTCACATGCTATTCGTTGAATAATACAATAACTTCCATTTTTTGGATGTTATTGCCGTGCACTAGTATTGCTATTGCGTGCCATTTTCTTTGCAACGTAGACTTTTGCTGAATCTGGAAGAATTATATCGTATGCAACGACTGCCTTTTTTTTATTACGAATGATGTGTATTGCCTCAAGCAAATATATTGACTCGAAAAATATCTTGGCGGAAACTTTAGATTGGAAAATAAGTGAAAATTCTTGTAGTCCGTTTTAGAAAAAAATTTTACCTTTTTCTATTGTATTATTATCAAATAAATTACTTTGCATGATTAACACTTAAAAAATAGATACATTTGCAGATAGTTAAAATATTTTTTTCAAGTGTAATATTTTACAGAAGAAATTATGTTACCGAAAATTGAATTACGAGAAAGAGTGTTTTCTAAATTATATAAATGTAGTCAACACTTGATATTGAGTTGTTTTTGCAGTTTCTACTGGCAAGGACGAAACGTGCAGAAATTCCAGCGTACGATAAATTTCGTAATTTATCGAATGGCGTTTCTGCAAATTTCTGCGGGATAGTCGGTACCTTGTGAACAGCTCTCGATTTAGAAGTTTACCGACAGAGTTGGTCGGAAACTTACCGGTAGTTGAATATATGCCTGTTTAAGATAGTGGAACATTAGCCCACTGTTGTTTAATATTGCCTTATTTATCCATTAATGTATATGTCTATATATTTATAAACTTATTTTATTATTGTAAGTCTGTGTACTTATCTAACTCTACGCCAGTTGTACAATCATCGATGAAAGAGGGAGCTATCGAGCTAATGAAAGTACATTTGCTGTTGCAGAAACTTTTGAAAGAAAATCTCGATTTATTTGCGATATTATTATTATTATGATATTATATTTTTCCTGATATAGAAAGAAAAATTGGGACAATGAAATAAATAACAAAATAATTATCAATTTTAATATTCTTTGTTTGTATTAAACTTTGAAAATTAGTTTAAAAGCAATTTAATTATATTTTTTATGTGTAAATGTAAAAGGAGCAACAATATTATTTTATATTTGTACATGCGCTTTTTGCCTTGAGCGTATTTAATCATTGCGCTGCTTTAACTCAATAACAAAATAAGTTAATACAAGTTTACTAGAAATTATATGGCGGTGACTTCATAGCGTAAATTTCCTGGTTTCATTGGAAATCTCTCTAGAGATATTATAGACCTGCGGCATCACAGGCGCTCAACGGCAACAGTATATCGGAAATTCTCTTAGGAAATATTCATATTTAGTTTTACAGAAAAATAAAACTCCAAAACTTTTAGATCTACTATTTTTAAATTAAAAAATGAAGAAATAAAGTCATGACAAATTAAATCGACAAGAATTAAGGAAAGTACTATTAAAATGTAATAAGGGAAAACGATGTAATATTATTAAAGAAGATACGAGTATTTATATGACTCGCGTACAGACGTCAAATTTAATGTCAACTTTCTTGGGCCAATTTAATGTGAAATGGAATTAGATACAAATTACAAGGTTTAAATTTTTCATACTTGTATCTCCGTGATATCATATCGTTTGATAAAGATTCGCTATATGTAAATCACGATATTACGTGCAATATACATAAGGAAATGCGTGACCATCATGTTTTGCTATATGTACGTACCCTTAATGAAATCCACTGCCATCTCAAGACCGTACGTGTCCTTGTCGCAGTCATCGAGTATGTGCGCTCCGATCTTGACACCAGGCACAAACTCCTGATCATTCAGAGTGTCCAATGTATACAGCATGGCTTCCAGAGCCTGAACACCGCCCTGAGGCATTACACGACCGCATGTAATTGTATCTTCCCTTTCGTGCACCATCATCAGTCCACCCAGGACGAGATCACCTTCCACCACCGCGCTACGCTTTACAGGCCACTGGTCTGAGAGCACGTCACCGGCCGATGAGTCGACGACATTCTCCATAGTGATGTTCTCGAAGACATCTCGAGGAGGATCATTGTTCCTTTGACGAAATGGGTCAATAGTCCAAACGGATTCGTTGTCGTACGCTTCGTGTCCCTCTTGCAAATTAATGAGCTCGGTCGAAGACACATTGAAGACGATTTTATTCGCAACGTGATTTGATATTTCCACATTTTCCTCCACAGCTAAAGGAGTTTCTTTCGGAATAATAGAGTTTTCTATTTTAGTTGTCATTCTCGATCGATTGTGCGCTTGGATTAGAAGTGGCTTTTCTACCAAGCTGGCGTTCACCATTTTTGGAGCATCTATCAACGGTATCTCTAATGAGTCAGAAGAATCAGAATCTATTCTTGCTGAGCCGTTTGTGTATCTCTCATGGCGATCAGTCGTCAATGGGATTGATTGCCATTCTTTCTGGAATGGTTTGTATTTCGAAGATGGCAGTGTTTCCATAGATGTACTAACTTTATTCGCGTTAGTTGACACTTGATCTACGTTATTCGTTTGAGCCGCCGAGATGAATGGATCCACAGTAAATTCGATTAGTGAGTTTGATGTTGTTGTTACCTCTGTTGTGTCGAACGTCTCGCTATCGAATTCAGTTGAAGTTGCAATCCCCAGAGTATTTCGATCTTCGTGGCGTTTGTATCGTCGATACTTTGAGTTATAGACACCGCTTCGTGAATAAAATCCAGATCCTTCATGCATGTCACGATGATTTCCACCTCGTTTCGTCGTAACTCTGATACTTTCTAATCCAGGTTCATCCATAAGTTCGCTCGATGACTGCACACCTCCATTAATCTTCCGCATCCCGGTCGAATTATCGCTGACATTGGCTGCACCGAAAAAGATAGATATGCTCTCGGTTGAAGTTCTTCGAGGCTCTTTACCGAGTTCCGTTCTTTTATTGGTTGTCTTAGCGATACATGGACGCCGTCTATTGATATTGATTGTACGAAATTTCCGCGAGTATTTTGGGCGACTATGAGCTTTCTGATCAAGAAGGCTATCGAGATTTGCGATCTCTGATGGACCGGAGACATTTCGAAGGTCGATTCGAAACGCGTCACGAACTTTAGCCTCGAACTCGGTCGTCCACGGACCACGCTTGGAGTCCGCGTCGGATTCGACGTGTCGTACGTGCATCGGATTCCTTTTCTGCGTGACTGACATACGCGCTGGCATTTGATAGTCTAAGTTTGATTCGTCTATTCCCTTGATAGTTAAATTAATTGGTAACTGAACACGCTTGGTTTCGACCGTGTTGCGTGCTGCGCAGTTCGCAGCGACGGTAATGTTCTTTTCTTTCGTTCTTTTTCTCAACTCTATCTCGCCAAGATTCGCTGTTTTTCTATTTATTTTCGCATCAGTATCACTTATTGAAGAATGATATTGATGTCGTGAGTCGAATATATCGTTTGCCTTTAACGCGTTCTTTTTTCCGTATAGAAAAGGACGTCTCGTAAAGCTGACTCTTTTTCTAGTGAAACGGTTATCGAGCGAGTTTGATGCGCGAAAAGTGAACGAATCGATGTTCCCATTTCCCTTCGCGTTTCCGTGTGTACTTGTACTTACTTTAAATCCTATCTTTGAATATTCGTCGCGTTTGTATGTTTTGGTTGCTGAAAACTTGTCTGCTTTATAGGATTTCGAATATTCGTCCTCCGAAAAGTGATAGGGACTTACGGTGTTTTCTTCATCACCAACTTCTTTGTTTGCGCTCGAGATTTTGGAGTTGAGGATTAACGTAGTCCGGGTGACAGGCACGGAATGCTCGTACAATAGATTCCCTGTGATTGAGTTATCTGTAGTAGTTGTAATTTGATTTTTCATTGAACTTGAGTAGTTTGAAAAAGCTGACTGTACTCTTTGAGATTTATCGTTTGCTTTAACGTAAATCAATTTATTCGTGCTGTTTTTCGTCCACTTGAGACTTAGATAAGAATCTCTTTTATTTCTATTATGTTTGTGTGTTTTGTTAGTGTGTCTGGACTCGATACTTTCTGCAATTACGAGTTGCGAAATATCAGAATTTTTTGACTTCAGTATAGAACTATTCTTGCCGTTGCGAAGGTTCTTCGTGAATTTGTTCGAGAAGAATGTGGTCATTTCGTTCTCTCCGCTAAAGATTGGATCTCTCTTAACTTTTTTTCGCCCTTCATCTTTTTCGTCAAACGTTTGAATATCGTGTCTTATCGTTCCTGCCTTTTTATGATCGCTCGAGAATACGTGGGTGACTCTTTTCTTACGTCTTCCCTTTTTCGAGACACTTTTCAATTCTCGAGAAGTCAATGGCGATGGGCGTAGGCTAGATATAAAGTTAAGATAATTCCTTGAATTCTTTGACTTTTCCGTAACTTTTGACAGCCATATGTTTTTCATTGCTATTCTTTTTGTAATCAGTCGCACTCTTTTGTCATCGCTGTCTTTCAAGTACTTTGTCGTAGCCATTGCATTTGACTTCGCGTGCTTTTTATAGTCACTGAATCGTGAATCGCGATTTTCCGTGTTTTTGGATTCCAGAGAAACTTCTTTCACATACATAGATAAACGATTGTTCGATTGGAAATTCTCTTTCGTGTATCGTAATCTCGAATCATCGATAACTTTTTTATCAAAAATTGAATACGTTGCTCCGTGAATTGTATTAGGAGTTTTTTCATTATTTTGTTTATGGAGAACCCGCTCACCAGCTAAACTGCTGTTCAAAATTAGGAATATCGTCCATATGGCCAGAATGGCCGTCCAACCAAAGTTTCGCCACATCACATCACCTCTTCGTCGCATTAATCATTGCCAAATCCTGAAAAAAATAAAAATATGTTTCATTAATTACACACAATTGTTTACTTACATTTATTAATTTATATAAAAAGTGGAAAGATTTACGTGGCTAATAAAAAGTTATTATATATATTATATATATATTTATTTAGTATTTTTTTTTAAATTTTACAATTTATATTTACTATACGTATAAACATTTAACATATAAAATATTAGACAAAACTGTATTAAAGTGAGGTAGTGTATACAAAATTAGTTTTTAAACAAAGTAAATGAAGTAAAAGCTCGTAATTGGTATTGACTCAGCATTAGCTCCAGCAGTTGAATAATCAGCGCGATACGGCAAACACTGTCTTCGCCCCGGTAAAAGAAATCATTTTTGCCGTTATTTGTAACGCAATTTTGTACGGTATTTGTAATTTGATTTGAATACGGTGTTCAGGGGATCCACAACTATGCGTTACTATTGTCTGTGGACGATGCGGTTCTCTAATTTCGATGCATTCCACTGCACCGTTCAACTAAAAGGGCTATACGCGCGAGACCTCGCATCGACCGATGCTAACGAGTCAGTTGCAATTACCGCGTTAAATCACTTCAAGTCTCATTTTAATCGAGATGGAAATCTTCTTACTTCTGTCTTACTTTTGAGCTGAGTCCCTTTGCAATTAAGAAATCCGATTAAGAGTTAAAGTAACTTGCATCAAGTGTGCACGACGTAATATTATTAATGTATTTATATCGTTAAAGGTTTTAGTAGATTATATTCTTGTTTACATTTCGTATTTTCTTGTATATCATATTACAAATTATATATGTTTGTTATTAAAAGACTTTGAATTTGATCTTAAAATATGTAAACTTATTCTACATAGAATACTTATCTAAATAATGCATTTGATTCTTGTTCACAGTTCTTAACTCAGTAGGAATCCAGTTTACACATACTTTGCAAGAAGACACGCGTGGTTCTTGGTTCCTTTGGTTTAAGTTCGACGACTAGGTCAAACGTAAGTTTGATCAAGTGACAAATATTTACGAAACGAAAATCGATTTGAATCCATCGACGTGCTAAGATTACATGATATAACGTACCTTACATTTAGTACTTTTTATTAATGATATACTTCATAAAGAGTTTATGAAGAATTTATATATTTTGCAAGAGCCAAAAATGAAAATCTTTAAAATGATTTAATATTGCTTCTCTAACTTGATGGAATATCATCACAAACATACGTGATATGAAATGATGTCTTTGCAAGAGCTTGTAGTTAAACGTGTCACATAAACTGCAACTACGACCAACTTTATGTTGCACGTTTCCGCGTCTCTGAAAGAGCAATCCCATTTGTTCGTGTATCAAATGACACAATAAGGAATGAAGTATATTAGAAAATTTTATAACGGTTGCTTTCAATCTTTTCTAAATCTTCTTAAAATTAAGAAGTAGGCAGTGTGAAAATTTTAAATTATTCTTATTAATTATTCTGTGCACGTATATAAATATTTAATAAATAATATCAAGTACTTATAAAATATTGTTAAACATTCACAATAATTTTTTTTCTCTATTAATATCTGTAAAGTCGTAAAATTAAAAAGTAGCCAAAGATTCTGTCAGAAATTTGTCGCGGATGAAGAGTCAGAGGAAAAACTTTTCAAGCGATTCTTTCATTGAAATAAAATAGTAAATAAGTTTCTTAGCGTACCGAGAAAAATACGTATTTTTCTTTTGTGAGAACGCCTACAAAGTTTAATCGAAACTCTGTGTTGCCTTTGAAAGGCTTTCCTCGTTAACGGCATGTTCCAGCTGATAATTGTAGCTGGTAGTACGGTAATACCTGGCCTGGTTTGGGATACTTTCATCGAATGGCACTATGAGAAGGTTCCAGATTGATGAAAGGAAAATATACGACTTTGCAACATTGAATTGAGTACCGACTAAAATAAATAATAGAGATTGTTGTCCTTGATTTCTAAACGTCAATATCAACAATTAATAAATTTTTAAATATGTAAAACTTAATAACTCTGATAATAAATTTCTAGATAAATAATAAATTAGGTAGATAATTCATTTTCCAATAAATTTTGTCAATTTTAATTGCATTATTTGATAAATTTTTTCTTAATAAATTTTTTAGATTGATAAATGAGAAAGCAAAATTTTTATCATCGTTATTTAAAACTTTAATGATGTGAAATTTTATTCCGAAAGCTTAAATATGCATTATGTATGTGTATTACCAAAAGGAAAACATATTTTTGTTTTTCATGAATAAAATAATAACTCGTACCAATTAAAATGAAACAATAGCTTTCGCAAGAAGATTTTGAATAATTAAATTTTGTTTTGGAATATTATTCAATTTAACATACGTATCGTAAATTACTATTTTTCGTGCACATAAACATGCTTATTCTTTTCCCTTTGTAGCCATTTCGATTTACTGTTATCCGATATTTGTCATCAGGATGAAAGAACTTAGATAAATTGAATGTGAAGACGAATGCGCACGCGTGCTTTTATCTACGTCGATCAGGGAATGCATCTCCTCTCGTAATCCGCCTTTATACGTCCGCTATGGCAGATGGTCGATATACTTGTTCGACTTATGTCTTACCGCATCAATCCGAATGATCTGCATCAATTCCAAAATTATTAAAGTTTCCTCGTTTCAGCAATTTACCGTAATAAAGATAGGGCGCGAGTTGTTTCCAAGACGACCGAATTACCGGTGGTATCTGTGGCTTCTACGCCGTTTAATTACAGTCGCGCGAGATTGTGAGTAAACGAATGTCTACTTGACTATCGTTCTCATTGGCTCTTTCATTACGATCCGATGTCACTTAGAATTTCCGTTGAAATACAGTAATGCCGATTGTATTTCGTTGGAATACTATCTTCTGCAATTCTACAAAAGTCGCTATAGGAGTTAGCGTGTCACACGCCGCACTGTAAATTTTTTGCCGTTGAAGCATTCTGACGAATGCCATTTTATGTCGTCCGGCGTCACGTTGCAGAAAAAAATAAAGTAATCTAGTTGAGGAACGTAGGGACCAATCTGTATGGAAATATGTTCCACTATTCATTTCCATAATTTTGCGGCGGATTTACGTTTGATTCGTTACCACTTGTTCTTGTTGCAACGATGAAAAAAAGGAAAAAAAAAGAAAGAAATGCATCCTATGGGACTACTGGATTTGTGAATCTTCGCACGTTCGAGTCCGCATAGCAGCGTAGAGCTATTATGAGCGAAGTGGAGCGTAAAGGCGCGCGGAAGTAAAGGAACGTTAATGACGCTCGACGAAGAAGATGCAAGCTAAGCTTGCAGAAGTAATTATATATGTATCAAAATACACACCGTTGTTTTACAGAATTTTTAAATACTCTTGCCAATTTTTTTACGGAGTGCAGCTGCATTAGTGTTGTTAATATTCCCCCCCTCCCCACTATATATTTTTTTAATTATTGGTGAAATATTTATATATTTTTTAAGATTTGTTTTTATCGAGCTTCACTGCTAGGTTTGAGAAACGACGAAACATTGACGCTGTTTTTAATCATTCCCGTTTTGTAGTCTATACAATGCCTCTACTTGTTGTTACACTTTTCCTTTACATTTATTTCTCTTTGGTTGTTGATTAAAAGCAGTTTCATTTTGTCTGCGATTCTGCGAATCGATAACGACACCTCCTCTTCTAACGTCGTCGTCCGCATCTGTTGTCAGCACTAAAAAATTTTCTACCCCATATTTTCATCTCATATTTTGTCTTTTAATCAAATATAATGAGATTGTTAACCGAACAAAATTTGTGATAAAAGGAAAGTTTGCCTGCGATATAATCAAAGGATTGAGAGTTAACTAAATAGAGTAGATATATAACATCGCTTTACAGATAATGAGAAACTTATTGACGCTAAGTGATTGCAATAACAATATCTAATAATATTGATTTATTTGCCTTTTACATTTATTACCATTATTTTTTATTTATTTTGCACACTATGGAAGTACATAATTTGTATTATAATTTTTAAATTAAATTCTATTTTATATTTAATATATTTTTTACAAACATGTGTGTATGAATACCAATGAAAAGAAAAGTTTGCAAAATATCAATTATTTTTTAACGATTTCCGTAAATCGATATCCATTATACTATGATTTTTAATTTTTGTTAATCTTTCCAGAAGATAATCTACCATTGTTCTACATTTTTGTTATGCTTAAACCTCAAATGTAGCAACAGTGTGATAAAAGCATTCTGAAATTTTAATGTTACATTTCCGTATGACGTGCATTGTGCTGCATTCTAATACAAAAGCTGAACTAACTAATTGACTGTTATAATTACTTGATTGCTGTTTTCTTTTTCTCTTACTCAGTAAAGTGCATTCTTTTGTCGTGCATTATTATGAAAAAAATGTTTATATCAAGTAAAACTATGAATAAAACTACGAATTTTTGATTTTTCGAAAGAAAAAAAATTACGTTTACTTTTTAAATAACACAATTAATGAAGTCAAAGTTTGATGAAAAGTTGAAACGCCTCTGGCGTTCTGATGTATTAGAGATGTGGTCAAAAGTACAGATTTATTTAAATATGGGACGTGTGTCTGGTTACTTTTATTTTTGTTATTTACAACATGAGTAATTCTGACGAGAAATTCAATTATAGCTCTTACAATAATGTCTCTATAATATGTAGCATTTGTTTTTTTATTGTTGAGGTTTGTAGCTATAGTTATACTTTCGACGCAAATCTTAAATCGCCACTTAACATTCCGAGTTTCAACATCAACTGAACTTGTTGGGCACCAAGCAGAGCAGAATGAGCAAATTGTCTCACAAATTTCTCTAAATAATTAAAACAAAGCTGAGATCGCAAGATGCGGTAGTAACCATTTAGAATATCAGATTCTTGAACAAGGTAGTAAAGATAATGAGCTTTTTCAAGCATTGAATAAAATTTAAGAAAAAGAATTTCAATTTAATATATAAATTTTAAATAAATTCTCAAATAAATTGCAATTATCACATATTACTGAAATATATGCGTCACACACACACACATTAATTATCGCTTAGAGAAACTTTGAATTATTTTATTTATAGCCATTTGATATGTTAGAGATCTCTCGTTTCGATTTTGTTTACTTAAAATTTGTATTATTATTATGTAGTTCTATTTCAAATTTTGACAAAATTAACCAGAGAGTTAGGAAGGAAAATAGTTAGAGAGTAGTATGTGTTTTCGTGTGCGTTATGGAATAAGGAAGTCTGTGAATTTTAACAAGTTTCTCTGGATATGGTGTGCGGTCGCGTTTACCAGTTCTTTATAACTTTCAAGGATTTTGGCGTAAGAGAACATGAAATTTATGAAAAGTTTCAGATTTATTGTTACTAAAACTTAATGTGAAAGAGAAGATTATTGCATCATCGTAAACAATGATCTTTTCATTCTTTAATAATAACTTAAATAAACTTTTTTGATTTGAGAACAAACTTTATACATTTTGTCGCTGTAAAGCCGAATTAATTTTTCATATATTTTTTTCTAATAAAAATATTGATCTTGTATAAAAAAAAGTTTAAACTTGCTATGAAAAGTCTATAACTATGTTGACTTTATTCCCATCAATAAATCGATAAATTTTGGGATAATGTTTGCCCAAGATCAATCACAAGTGCTGTTACTTACCGTGAAAGGATATTGGTCTATCTCAATCTAGCAAATGTTTATTCTTAAACGTCATGTATCTTATTCAATCTTAAAATGCATTACTGATGTTTCTTGTTTGTCTTCGAGAGTTTTAATTTTTATAAAATGATTTTTAAAAGTCTTTGTATCACCATGACAAATAAATTGGTCTTAGATAATTATGTTATAAACTACTGTAAAGTTATCAGGAAATCGTTGAGTTTCATATTCTTTAATGAGGTTTTAATTCAATATTATTAATTATTGGTCCGTAAGACTGTAACTACGTATCTGTAACTATTGATCAAATTTTATGTATAAACATGCAAAATTGATTTTAACTCTCAATATAGTAAGAAGTTATCGTGTTTTTACTGCTTGATTAACAATTTCCATTATTTAGGATCAACGGTAATCCATCAACGATTGTGCGTATTATAAGAGACCGTTATTGGATTTTGAACGGTATCCCTCCTTATTTCCAACGAACGATTATTGTACTTCGAAAATGTTGTAATTATCTCTAAAGTTTGTCGGTGTCTACTTTGTTTCGCAACCCGCATATTTTCCGTAAGTTGGCGATAAATCAAAAGTTAGTTGAGAAATTAGTTACAATTATATTCTTTGCGAGTATGCGAGCTACGTGGAGTTGTGTCTATTCACAACATGAATATACCCAAATTGTTGCCAAAATGAAGATAAAATGAAAATAGTGTACATTTTTTACAACAAGCGTGTTTTTCATGAAGATAGCAGCATATTTTCAGCAAATTTTATACGATACCATAAAACAAAACACTTGCTAATATTACGCAACGTAAAAAAATTATTACTCGGTTTTTTTAATTGTGCATCTGAATTATGCAATTATGAAAGTAAATAAAGTAGAGTACCCCTTGCGGTAATTTACGTGACTTGAGACTACGCGTCCGGTCGCTGTCGTAGCACATGGTCGTAAGTGCTTCTATGCGCCATCGTTAAATTTTTTATGTCTATGAACCCCGTGTGGGGGCTGATAAATTGTGTTATGTGTTGCAAAATAATCTTTTTTTTCCCCCTGGGCGCGGTATATATTGCGCTTCGGGGACACCTGGAAATTCGTAGTGAACGATTAATACATACAAATGCGAGAGCAGAAATTCTACTCGGAGTGGTTTTTCGTTGCTTCATTGCAAGAAGAGAGAAGCGATATATCTTCTTGAACTGTTTGAATAGGGGAGAAACCTTAGATTACTTTTATTAGAAATCGAACAAAGGGATTGAAGGCTATGAAGTTAATTTTACAGGAAGGTAAGAGTTCATAGTTTCTTTCTTTTGAGAAGAAAAGGAATCCACAATTCGATATTGGTAGTAGCATCTTGATCAATTACGAGACGCATTTGTATTAGTCCAACTGATAGCAATATTCTTCATCTACCCTCCTCCCCTTCCATACAGTATTTTTGAAATATATTCGTGTGCACGTACATTTGTGCGTCCATTTGAGAAGGCTCTTTGGATTTTTCTCGATATGGTTTTTATTAAGGCGCCTCCAGCAACACGGGATACGGCTTTGTAGAATCGTGCTTCGAATACAGGCAGCAGTTCGTGCGCAGATATATGATGGTTCTTCGGTATCGATGAAAGTCGATTCTTGGCATGACACAATCGAGCAAGATAACACACGAATTTTGATCATAGTTATGAGTAAGAGTTACAGCATTGTTACTATGCGGATGCATGCCTTATTGTGTCGTACCATACCAAAGGAGCATAAAATAGTTCAAAGTGTTTCTAATCGATAATTAATTAATTGCTGAAAGGTTACGAATATTGGAGACTGCTGCAATATACGAAACATGGAAAACAAAAATGTAAAACTGTTGAGTAAAATTTATAGATAGGAAAATATATTGAATTTTTTAAAATTCTTTTTACATCTATGTAATGTAAATTGCATTCTATTTTTATTTATTAGTTATATCTTGGAAATTAATTAATTTCCCTAATTATCCCCATTTTATTTGTATTTATTAATTATATTAAATGTGTTATAATGAACATCAAACATCGAGACTCTTGAAAAAAATTATTCATTTATAAATAACGGAGTTGGAGCAAATATCGTAAAATATGGTAAACAGATTATCACTCATATAGTTCATTCGTAAAGAGTCAAGCAATCTGTGGAAATGGCATACTAGGTATTTAATGTTTGTGTGATTGTAAATTCTTTTTTTTTTGTTAGTTGTTATTTATTACAATTTATAACGAGAAAAAGTAAACATGAGGATATAGATACAAATACATATTGTATATGTGTATGTAAATATTATGCATGACCTGTTCCCAGTCCGTTAAAATTTAATTGCATTCCGCATTTTTGCCAGAGGCTGCAGTCATAAACCTTTTATGATGTACATTATGCTCGTAAAATATAAAAACCTTTAATATTAAGAGATGTAAATTTCATACGTAGAGCTATACTTAACTATTAGCGATATAAAAAAAATCGATAAGTGCATATGACCTGTACGTTGGATTAATTGCACGTGATTTTTAAATCTGATTTTAATGAATAATGATCCTCCAACGAAGCATAAGATTGGTTGTCGAGGCGTCGCTCGTGACCTAGCACTTAATTGTAGCCAGACGTTGGTTACAGAAATTTTCATTACAGTGCCTGTACCAGCGTGGCGGATTTAATTCGTGTCGTGCTGTTCATTTCTCCGAAATGCCATTTCGCCAAATTGCTTTTTCGTTGCAGATAACTTCGTTTCTCATAAATTTGTGTGCTTCCTATTAATCACGTATAACATATTGATTACCCTTTTATATCCCGCGGGAGCACAGAGATAATTGCTTCATCTCTATATTTATAATGTGTAAAACACAGAAAGATATTAACACCTCATCACTAACATGTGGTTATACGTGGAAAATACAATAAGTTTCTTTCTAAATCTGATTAAACTTTGCATAAATGTGCTAAACTTTATATTACGTTAAGTGCAGTACAAAGTTAACACAAATTGTAAGCATATTCCTACGAAACGTGCATTAAAGCTAAGAGTAACTCAATAACCAACGTTGGTTTCAGAGTGGTAGGTACTTTCGTTATCAGTCATAATCTTGATGTATGGTCGAGTATTATAGTGAAATTTCTTTTGAAGTGCAAATGCTCTTTGTGCTTTGGTTAGAATTTCCATTCAGAAGCGTCGTGTCATCCACTTTATACATAGTTTAATGTCTCTCGCTGATGACCGGCGTCAATCTAAGAGCGTATAATGGCTACCGAGGTGGGATACTTGTGCAACTAAAGGGTTAAACTTTGCCCATTAATGTCGCTTGCGTATCAACGCTCTCTGTCAGACGTAAAAAAAAACTTATATTGCTTTCTACACATATTTTTAAAAATTCTCAACTATTTTTTATTATTATTTATTTTTTTTTTTTATTATCTAATTACCATTTAGTAACATTTTTAAGAGATTTTCAACTTTCTTAGCAATTTTACATCATTAGCTTATTGGTTCTAAATGCAATGGAAAATATAATGTCTAATTATATATTATCTAATTACTGTCAAATATTAAATTTGATTTAATATATCCAATAACTTATGTTGAGCAGTGCAATTGCATATTATAGAACATAATTATGAAATTTTTTTAAAGAAAAATTGTCATTAATTTATGCATATTTAGCAATGGTAATGCTAATCATGGTAATGTATATGGACATGTAAATGCATGTACATATTACTATTGTTAGATATCTATAACATACATGTGGTGTTCGCGTATATCTTACTCTAATTTCGTCAGAATTATAGTGCAGTTGTATAAGAGGATTGTGTAATAGTTAGCTATTGTGTAACGGGATCATGATGTGATGCGATTCTTAATGAGCAACAGATTTGTTTATGGAAGTAGTATGGCGAGATTGGAGGTCAGCGGAATTGACTTGTTTAAGATTCCGTTAGCGTACTCCATGGATTCAACCGTAATTAACCGTAACGACCCATTACCGCATTTCCTCTCTACAACCATTCTTCTATTTAAATAAAGTTATTACATAGTATTTTGTCCAAGTAACTGATCAAATCTTATTTTAAATTTGCGAGGTAAATTTGTTATCACATTGTAAAATAAAATAACCGCAGCATTTTTAATGTGGTATAAAAATGACAATGTAAGTAATATAATTTTCAGTAGACGGATATGTAAATCCGTAAGATCATCTAGAATGGCTTAAAGTGAAGATAAACGATACACCTTAATATTTATCGTGAGAAACAGAAATAGCATCAAGTGAACGTAAAATGAAATGACATGAAGTATAAGAATAGGGTGTCCTACGTGAATTATGAAACGCGATATTATAATAAAAATTACTTGTGCAGTCATAAAATTGTAGATATAATTGTAAATATAATATATTATATAAATACGCATAGAGCAGAGAGTAAAATAATCATAAAATTATTATAGCATAAGTTAGAAGAACTTTAGCGGGACGTAATAAACAATCCATAATTTTTCTGCAGTCACGTCTGATAATCCCGCACTCGTACGTGGTAAATGGATTTCTCGGGAATTAGACAAGGGAGACGATTCGGTCGTACATACCCGACTGGCACTTGCTTGCACCTGCTCGGCCACCGATAAGATTATTTACAGCATGAACGAAATCGTATTACACGCATCTGTGCACGGAAATTGGCACGAACATCGTTCCTGCTCTTTTCAAAGCGACCAGAAACCGAGTTGTATTGTCTATAAGAACGTACCGAAATACGTTTTGGTTTAATCCTAGAGGACGTGGTTTCGGATTGTTCTCTTAGCGATTTATATATAATTACATTTGCGAGTCACAGCAAAGCTAAATGGTTAATCTTGCAGTGCTAATTATTTTCCTGACTAATACCACTCTGGATAAATACATAATTAAGAATATTTTTTACCCTTTTTACAATTAAAAAAATTTCTGTTTTTAGATTACAAGATATTAGAGTACCAAATCTCTAATACTTTTAACGTAAAAAAATTTTGTTAGATATTACTTTAAACTATAAAAATTTTAATAACAAAAACTGTAGGAAACTTGAATTAGCATCTGGGTGAAAATCCACAGTCGTATTTTAGGATTAAACAGAAGCTGTAGTATTATAGAAAAATTTAGCATTTAGTTAATAAAGTTTTTAAAATTCTATTTTTTCTCCAAAGTTTTATTAATGATGTACATATATATTAAATCTAAATAAGAAATTGTGTGAAAAATGATTTATTACTATTATTTTTACTTTATATACTATATGTATATACTATATAACGATAGTGGAAGTTCACATATTCTTAGGATCTCTCTTAATATCTATCATTCATGATTACGTGAATAGTATGACAGAGTTAAATTATGCGGTCCAGCTGGCGAACTTGCTTGAATTCATAGTTGATTATCAAAATGCATCATATTACTGCCGAACTACATCGATATTGATCAAGTGTCGTTACATCTAAACGATACACACCTGAGCGAGAATACATTAACAAATTGACGCGCGACATGATTATATTTAAAACTTGGAAACTATTGGAAACACTTTACGATGAAGTTGCTTCATGTATTAAACTTATATAGATCGATATTGTTGTTTACTGATTTGTCGAGTGGCATTTAGCAGCACATTATTATTAATGATATAAATTTAAATACATTTAGTAAAGATTTTAATTGCACACACACACACACACACACACACACACACACACACACACACACACACACACACACTTGCGCGCGTGTAAACACACATTGGGGTGTTAGATGAGTAAATACTTTATCAAATCAATATAACATTGTATTATGAATCTTTCGGACATGTTCAGATATTTTTTTAGGAGCAGAGTTCAATATTTTTTTTATTATCATCGAAGGTACGTATTTTATAGAAAGAAGTCCTAAGTGCAGAGGACATCGACATATTTTATCGCAAATCGTTGTCTTTTACGAATGATGGTCTGTGGAAATAGGAAAAGAAGATAAAGCACGTACTTGTCATTTCTATTATCTCCATTTTATATATGCATGCAAAAAGATTCGTTATATTGTTTCAAAGACAGTAAAAACAAATTGATTAGATTATCATAGATGAAATCTGTATTGAAATTAATATTTATCCAATTTATATGAAGTTATATTATTACATGAATGCACTTTGTAATCTCGTTAAAACCGCAACAAACATTATATTACATCAGGATAAAGGATTATTTTATATTAAAGGTACTGCATATATGTATGTATTAAACAAATACGTATTATGTCAAAGAAAATATGTAGAAGAGATAAAAAGGAAAGAAAAAAAAAGATGATATAAATAATTGAAATGCCTAATTGATCATATCAGCAGAACTTAATGCTGATACTTAGTGTGTGATTTTGTATGCTTTTTCCAAGTTTACAAAACTGCATCCCAAATAAATTTTTGATCATAAAACACTGTTCTAAATTGAACAAGAAATGGCAATATCATGTTATTAAAAAATCAATTTAATAATAAATGATACTAAGAAGCATCTAATTAGGCGATGATGCCAATGAGAAACTCTTTCTTCCTAAAAAACATCATCTATTATTAAATTGATTTTCAATTTAATAACATGATATTGCCATTTCTTGAGCAACTTGGAACTGTATTTTAAGATCAAAAATTTATTCAACGCGCAGTTTGATGACTTGAAAAAGGTATATAAAATTACATAACAAAATAATGTCAGAATTAAAATCTGTAACTGATTAGACATTTTAATTGTTTATATTGTGTTTTCACATATCGGTCAAAATTCTCTATTAAATTTGTGACAGTGATATATTGGATTGTCAAGTTGGTATTTATAAGACCGAGATAATAAATTTCGAACATAAAATAACTATTTTTTTACAGTTAGTGAGATATAAGAAATCCAATACCATAAATCATAACTAACGAAAAAAATGAAAATTTTATGAAAATATCGATTTTATATCGGGGAATACGAGTCCTTTTCCAAGACTCCTGTGGGAGCCATAAAGATTGGAATACAAAGACAACACACGAGACTTCGACCAGATTGAAGATGTAATTTTATATGGAAAACCAATTTAAGTATATATTGCGCTTTTTTCTAGATATAAAATAGCAAATACATTTTGTTATATAAATGAAAGTAGCATATTTATTATATACACATTTAGATTATAATTAAATTATGATAATAAAATTAAAACTAAAATAATATTATATTTTTAATTAAAACTTTTAATGTTTTTTTAAATTTGATTAACCTTTTTAAAGCAATTATAATTTTAAATATTGAAATATCAATATATTTGCGGAAAACGATCATGTTTAGTATAATATTGCAATGGGAATTCAACTTCAAACTTATGACTTTCTGATATTCTGGTATTGCTGATATTCTCTGCGGGATGTAAATTTGGAAATGGCTTGTTTACTCGTAATTAAAGGAAGTTGGTTCATAGATCGTAAACCTCTGTGTCAGCGTAAGTCAAAAGCATATGGTAGTGGACACAAAGTTTCCGTTTAATCCTGTCGTTTGAGAGTGAAGTCACTCGAAGCAAAGCGAGCTATGAAGTCCTCGCTTCGTCGCCGTTGGTTATATTGGAAAATCTGCGCGTGCAAGTGACAGTCAAGGAGAGTGTTCATGCAGGAGCATAAAGGCGAGTCAAAAGTTGTTTAGGCGTTCACTTTATCGAAGGATTGAAACAGCTGCTGTGGGAAATAAAACATTTCCCTGTATTCTCGTAAGGAAACCAAGGGAACGATAACTCATTGTTTTGTGAGAAATAGTATCGATAGTGGGTTTTACTGCCAATACAAGGAAATATTAAAAATATACATATGTTTCCCTTCAAACGTGATCCCATGCTATATTATGAATAATAGATTTATGGTGTGAACGTAATCGATAAATACATCAAATATATCAATACATCAGTTAGTTTTGGAAAATTTGCAATTAGTTTTCAAAAATAAACTCTTAAAAATAGATTAATAAAAAAATTTATTTGTCCTATTAAAAAGTAAAAGTAAAGTAGTTATTCGATCTGACAAAAGAAAAAAAAAAACGTTTGCATCGTAAATTTTAAGCTTCTAAGTATTAGTCGAATGCCGCATTTAAGCAATGACGGTAATAACTTTGACCCTTCTAAAATACAATTTTCCAGCTACTTTGTATTTTATGAGGATTTTACACCATTTCGACGGTGCGACCCAAGTAGTTTTCTGTGGCAGTTACGAATTGAAATTTTAATTGAATTTAATTATTGTTTTTTATTACATCATATTTTATAAAAATTTATTTTTTATTATTTTATTTAATTATTAATTTCTTATTGCTAACGGGGCACTTACGTCTGGTATTTGTGAGTTTACTCAAAAATGCTTTTTTATTGAACAACATATTGGCTGTAATATGCATGTTAGAAGCTCGAACATCAAATACGAGTTTTTCTTGCACATGAGAAATGATAAACGAATGACGAACGACCATCGACTATTAATCGTCACGTAGGATCGTAAATTTTAAAGAACGATTATTGATACCGAGGGAAATCTCTAGCGTTATAAATGTCATAAATGTCGTTCATATTTTTGTTATAAAAATTATTTATGGCAATTTTTTCTCTTTTAAGTGGCTTTTTTCAATTGACATTATGATTTAATGATTGTAACTTAACCATAACTGTATCTTATATGTAAAAAAGCATATGTTGGAAAAAATTTTCCAAATGCTAAGAACTTTTTGCACTATAAATTGGTAATATTATTTTCCTTTATTCATGCTTATTTTTATTTAATAATTTGATTGTCGAAGATACTACATGATTTAGCTTGAAGCTGAATTCTCTTTGCGGCATATTTGATGGCAATGTCAATTTTACGATGGGAAAAGTTTTTACATTGTCAATATGTGTCGTTTGTTTAATCAAGTTCCATCTCTACGTTCTTTACTGATTGTGAGTAAACTAACTGTAACCGTTAAGGGGATACACATTAAAGAACAGTATCAAGTCGCATAAGCGTAAGTACCTCGTAAGGAACGAAGTAAAAGAGTTTAATGATTTTTATCAATGTTACGTGCACTTTCCCTTTTCTTCTTTCTTTTTATTCACAAAAAAGTTTAATGTAACTAATCACTTTGATTGTTTTAAAGTGATTTTATAAATAATCCATATATTTGATGTAAATTATTATTGAGAATTCAATATTGTTATCTATAAATGCTTTTCTTCTAACTATATTATTTAATTCAATATATTATAATTCAGTATTTTGTTACTAGTTTATATTTACCTTCGTTGTTAGTATTATATATATAATTGTGGTTTGATGGAATATTTGGGCTCTACGATGAAAAAACATAAAGTATTTCTTGTTGCGCCTTTTCACTGGTTTCACATTAATGTTTTTTTTAAATATTCTCTTTTATCTATGAACAGAATGCCAGTCAAGCCGATTATAACCCGCATTTTGATATGGTTCGCTTTGTTTCTTTAAAGCAGACAGCTGACCCAATTCGTCTACTTTCCACTGCAAAAGCACGAATCGTATCCTCTTATTCAGCACATTATGATTGACTGTTTCGACAAGAGGTGCTCCTTTCGATTAAAAGAGCTTCGTCTAATATTACGGTGGAATTTTCTAAGGAGATATTATTCTCTATAAACTGCGGTGTAGCTAACAATGGACAGTTACTATGACTCAATCTAGTCCATAATCTCTTTTCCGTTACACACTCTTAGTTACATTTTACAATGCTCATTACATTTCCTGTTTATGTTTTATTGCCGCGACGTGAAAAGAGTTAACAGTTCATGATGACCATCAGCGAGAGTGACACTAGTTAACGTAGAGATGTAAAAGTTGCGTCAGGAGACAAAGTTTAAGTGCTTTCAAAATCCACTCGCCGTTCTGTATGTTCCGTTATTAACAAAGCGAGTTATACGTGAGTTGTGGATAAAAATTCAGAAGTGCATTCTTTTATTTGGAACGTTTTCCGCGGCAGAAAATTTAAATTAGTTTTGTATATCGCGTATAGAAAAAGAAATATTCAAGCAGAAAATGTCAATAACGGTTTGCCTTACACGTGATTGGGTTTAAAAATTGATCAGCCGATCTTTCCGCGCGTTTCTTGTCGTGAAATACGTGTTATCCATTTTACAGCCCATAATCGAGCAGTAGCTTCGCCATATCTCTCGTTTCGTCATTTTTCGTTTTTCCTGTTACGGCTTTCTGAACTGAAAATGCTAAAAGCTGACAAGCAGATACATGAGTTTCATTCCTGAAAACCCACTTCGGAAATAGAATACATTTTTTTTAACAGCCGGAAGATAGATAAATGTCTTGTATTACATAACCTGCGGTACACTACACTGTTCTAAAAGATATCTATAGATATTGTGTAATATCATCTTGCTATTGACCAACACATTATCATCTTAATACGATATCTGTTTATTGCTCGGCGAGTCAAATATATTTTAAACGTATATATTATATATACTTGAATGATTAAATGACATTTACAATTATTGATTTAAAAATAATTATATGTTTAATTTTCTAAAATTATATATAATTTAATTTAGGAAATTAAATATGTAATTATTTGTTTAAGTCTATAATTGTATCTTTAATATTTTCTTGTGGTGTTTTGAAAAAAGTTTAATATTTTTAATCTTCTTTTACTTTCATTTATTCTCTATTTTTGTCCCAATATTTTTTCTATTATTTTATTTTCCATTTTAGTATTTATATTATTATTTTCCTTCCATAAATAATTTTGATATCGGTGAAGTATTTTATGTAAATCGAATGATGGATTCTGTTGACATTCGTCGACGATCCGAATGAGAAATGAATCTCGTAAATGCCAATCTCGTAAATGCCCCCGGGTTTTTGAAAAGTCGACCAAGAGAGACTTTCTCATCTGATCTTTCTCGTGTCAGAAATCGCACAAAAGATCTTTTCGTCTTTCGACCGATAAGACGAAAGATTCACATGTACACAATGCAAAATTTTATTATATAGTACATAGCGTTCTAGCGTAGTTACAGCTTGATTAAATCGTAAATAGAGATGTTGAAAAAACCGGCAAATTTAATCAACTGTTCCCTACACAAATACAAACATACATATAAATCCTTTTCTTCTAAATTAAAAAAAATAATTTGGATATGTAATCTCACATTATTATTCAACTAGCATAAGCAAGAGGGAAAAATTATTTGATCGAACTGAATACTTTCAATTATTTGTTTATTTTACATACAAATAAAAGCTAGAAATCAAAATCTAGGAAAAAATTTCATGTAATTTGTTAAATATTAAAGCTCTGCAAATTACATTTACTGAATGGAAACGTTAAGGTACGTTTGAGGTACATTTTACAAATTGCATGAATTAGCACTGATCGATTTCGACAGACTACATGCGCGAACGATTAAAGGTTTTACATTTTTTTTCTTTTTTTTTTTACAGCAAATGAAATTCGTTTAGATCGCTTGCTGCTTTGCCGAGGTTACCGGGCATTGAACTATTCTACAACGACCAAATCAATTACGTAAATGGATGTAAAATTGATACAGCCAACATTAATTCCGACGCAACCCGTCGCTATACCGTCATTTTGCCCGAATATCCCGTTAGGACGGCTACTTCGTAACGTGATTCGCGCACGCAATTTCGCGCGCTTTTTCAGCCTTTTTCTCCACTGTCGGCGTTTCCGTCAGTTCCACATATTTTTCGCCAGCTGACAATACGTTGCTCTTTTTTGGGTTACCATTTTCCTTTGTAGGAGACGCATGATCGATCGGCGGACACTTTCGTAACGTTCTGCGTGTAACCATAAATCAGTGTCGTTTGTCAATACAACGTGCTCCCACGTTTTTTGGAATAGACATTAAGAGACAATTGTACTACTGTCGAGACAATAAGAAAACGTAATAGATGTATAATAAGTGCCCTCGGGACCAATAAACATAGGATTACTAAGTTATTTTTAACATATCATTTTCTGATAAAAGCTTTTCAGTTTAGAGTTACGACACGACGAATACCTTTAGTCTACAATGATAGAAGTTTTAAAAAATGTCAATAAAAAATATTAAGGAACTTTAATATAACAACTATTCGCCTTTGAAAGTCTTGAATATAAGGCGGTAAACATAACGATACTGACGCCGGTTTTACGTAAATTGCATTTTAAACTAGCACATTGAATTGAATTTTCTTGTCGGACAGTTAAGTAGATATCTGATTGTGCGGGAAAAATGTTCTCTCTCAAAGCGGTAAAGTCGTTAAGAAGTAAACAGCTATCTCTGGAAACCGAAATCGTAATAAAAGTTCTTGATATGCCTTCATTCTTTGTTGAAAACTTAGCCAAAGCAACTGTACTTAAGGCAAGAATAGGGCAAAAATAGGGAGTTGTATCAATCTACCGGCGAGTTCATTATAGAGTTTGCGCGATACTATTGTAGGAATATTGTATTGTAGGTATACGTACAATCGCTTGCTCACGACTAGAAAATTATCGTCAAGTCCAAGTGATTAATCGACAGAAGTATAATCTTGGCTCTGAGAATTTATTATTTCTGAGAGGTACCAAAAAAGAGAATAAAAGAAATAGATTAAATCTCCGTTTCGAATAATAGGCTTGCATTTTTGTGTTCGAACCAGTGACGCCAAAGTCATAGTGCTAGGTCACTGTAGTTTCCGGATTTCACCTGTTATCTGATGCAAAAATAAATTTCCGTCTGAAAATTTCCGCTGCAATGAAAGTGAAGAATCATTAAGACACTAACAGCGAGAATTGCAACTAAGCCAATGGTTATAAAACGTTCACATTATTTATCACAATCGCCAAATGTATAAAGTTATTTAGAATTATCATTTATCTTTCTAACTTTTTTTATTACACGTAAATGGTATTTCTTTTAGTTTTTTGATCTTGATTTATTTAAGTGGAATGCTTTTTCGATACAGTGGAAAAATATCTTCTAGTAATTTCTCCGAAGAGAAAATGAAGATGAAATAGGATCAGCAGAGCAGTTCATATTTCAGAGTGATCAGATAGGTGTCGAATTTTATAAATTACACGCCACATGTATTGACTTTGTTTTTCTCCTGATCGACGCGATATGATATTAAATTATGATAGCATAAAAAGTGAAGGCAGAATCACTTTCTTATCTTTTGTCAAGAATATAGAGTGTTGGAAAACGGAGAAACTTCTTAAAAAAGATGATTGATGTTACAAAAGATTTCTTTAATTTTTAAAGCATTTTAAAATAACTTTAAAAATCATTTGATTATCCATTTAGATTTAGAGTTAAATTATTCAGAATTAAAAATATATACAGTATATTTTATCTTGTCATTTTATCTAATAGATACATTGCGAGGAAGTTTGAAAACTCAGAGAGAGAGAGAGAGAGAGAGATTTTAAAATTGTTAATTTTCATCGGAAAACTTTTCTGTTAGAAATGAATGTTAGCTCAATAAAAATAACTGGTAAAAATTGAATGATGAGAGCTTGAAAGTTTACTAAGATAATACTAGGTTGTCAAAAAAATTCTGAATTACCTTTAAAAAATATTTTTACATTTATTAAACAGTACATTATTTATTAAAAAGTAACGAAAATTATTTTTCTCAAAATAAAGACTATTATATGTTCTACATTAATTCACTGGTCTGCTAGTTGTCGGATTTTGTTTTGATACCATTCAGACTCTTTAGATACAAAGAATTCATGACGTGCTACCTCAACTTGCTCAATAATTTCAAATCATCATTTTCGTAAAAAATGTTTCATTAAGCGAAACAGGTCGTAACTCCATAAGGCGAAACTCAGACGATATAACATCATGACTATATATTGGATGCGATAAAACAAATTTTCTTGACAGCGATTCTCGTAACCAGGCCTTTTTTCCCAATAATGACGACAACACACGAACTTCGATCGTAACATCCGCCGTCTTAATACCCAAATGGTGGCAGCAATCTTATTGATTCAGGAAAAAAGTATTACAAAAAGTTTTGATGAATAAATGCGCATAATAATCTTTTTTTGTAGGGTAAGTCAGAACTTTTTTGACAATCTAGTAATACCATGCTACAATAAGGGCCTGATTTCTTTTTTACATTTTTGTTCAAATCAGTAATGATTGTGTTTAAATGCAAGGAAAAACAGATAAAACTATTTAATACGGATAAAATTTAGAAAGAGCGAGCGAGAGAGAGAGAGAGAGAGAGAGAGAGAGAGAGAGAGAGAGAGAGAGCGAGACTATAATACCAGCGGGAAAAACTTTCTTCGCTTCGTCGCTAGCCGTATAAAAGTTAAAAGTTGTCACATCTGTTCTCATCCACTGGGAATCTGCTAAACAAACTTACGGTAATATCGCAAAACATACCAAGTGGAAAATGCAGCACGGAGAAATGCACGATGAAATGTTCGCGATAAAAAACTTGGCGAGAAAAAGATTTTGCGTTTTTCGAGGAGAACGCGCGACGAGAACCATAACGACGCTTGAAGTCGGTGTGGCAAGGTAGGCGGTATGAACACTTGACAGATATCTTACTTTTCTTACTTGTTTCTTCTTTGTGTAAAAGTGCATCTCATAATTGAGAAAACTGGATTTATTAAAAGTTTAAGTTCTAAATAAACACAAGTACATGCGCATCACGTTTCTAAAACAGTTTTTCGCAAAAATACACTTTTTATACTTTTTAAATTAGATATAATTGCATTTGCCTTATTATGAGTACTAATTAATATCATACATAATGTAACTATAAAATAGAATAATGTATTATAATATACATATATGTACATGCGTTATAACGTTTATGCGAACTTTACTCAAATATTAATATTTTTATTTTATGTTTTGCAAAAATAATATCATACAAATTAAAGTACAAATAATTTAAAAATCATTGTTTCATTAATATTTACAATTTAATTTCTAATCTTCTATCTCATGCTTTTTCGTATTCTTTACTATAATTCTTTATGAGAGCTTAGCTTAGCACACCGCTTACAATTTACTTGAGATTTCTTTACAAGTTAAAATATAGCGAGTGATCTTTAATTTAAAGGTAAAGGAAGCAGTTGATTTATTTGGCACATTACTGCTTTTCGGATGCGCAAGTGAACAAATACGTTTCTTGCATACTATATACGTGTGTGGTTTCGGAAAACGATCTTCTTTATGAGCTTAGTGCATCGTTTGTAGTTTACTTGAGATCTCTTTACGAGTCAGAATGTAGCGAGTGGCAACAGATTAATTTACAGGTAAACGAAACGGCTGATTTATTCAATGGCCACATTACGGCTTTTCAAATCGTACGGGCGAACAAATACATTTATTTCCTGCACGCTACATGTGTAGTTTCCGAAAATGAACTTGGTCATAAATTTTCTTGTTTCGCAAAAGGAAGCAACAGCGATGTAACATCGTGTATAAACTGTATCCAAGTCCGATTATGATAAATTGTTAACGTCAGTAGTGTTATTAGAGTTTGTCGTCATCGGCATGACGCACATAACTTTTTTTTTTAAATAAAATTTTATAAATAATTGCATAGGAATATTAATTTATTACTTATTAAAATTTATAATATAAGAGTTTCGAATATTTTATTCTTACAATTATATATTTTAATAGTATTATCCAATATATACTCCTTTGATATAATAAATAAATGTTGATGACTCTAATATTTTATAATTTTCATTTCACGCTTCTTTCTATAATATTTATAAAAATAATCTGTTGAGATATAAATCGATTCGTTCACCGACTCAGTTCGTTCTGAAAAGATTGGTAAGCGAGTCATGCCCGAGGGGTGATTTTTGTTACGGAAATAAAGGTAGAATCTCTCTCACTACATTTGGATTGAATCGTTTTCCGTGGCATAAGAGCCTAGATCATACAGAGCAGGTATACAGGTTTGACAAGCTTCGTATATTCTTTTCTTACCATCTTGTTAGTTGGTGCTCATGTTTGGCTTTGTGAATAGTATTTTTTCATGCATAAATGGTCAATTGAAAACGCGAGTTTATTTCTCCATGCAAAGTCTTATTCTTTGCGATTTTACGAATGATTAGAATTTCTCGGCCCGAATTTTTGCGCATATTTCTGAGACTTGTATGAATCATGACCTATATTCCAATTTCAGCTTATCCATTTTTACAGAATTCTCTTCATGTATGTACATATATAAAATCGTGCTTTTTAAAAGTAACTGTAGGACATGAATAACAGAGTCATTGCATTGGTCTTTTTGGTCATTTTCAGAATAAAAGTACTTCTAAAAAATATACAAGAGAATTTGAGATGCGTCACTCAAAGATCTTGCTTATTATTATGCAAAATTGCTTGTTCTACTTTGTATACACGAGCGTAATCTAATATAAGCAACACGTACATGTAATAGTCATAGACGACCGATAACAACTGAATAGAGTAGCGGCAGCTCTTCGTATAATTGGCTCGTGCGATGGAAACTATTTACGCATCTACCAAGTGCCGCTGAGAGATTAGAGGTAGACACCAGAGAAAGGCTTTTCTAATTCTAAAGTTCCATTTCGTGACGACGGTCCGCTTAGTAAGCAGCAGTCCACCACTCCATTAACCCACTGCTCTCACAGTTAAGCTATAATACATATTAATGCTGTAGATCGCTTTCCAGCATCCGTTTTAAAGATGTAAAACGAGTGATTTTCATTATTACATTATAAAATAATGCCAGAAATTATAAATTAACTAATGACAAACATGCATTACAAAATTAATGTAAATTTATTGCAACAATGTTTAACGTATATCGAATTGTTATATTTTTTAATTTTTTCTTAAAAGTTAATTGCAATTAAATCATATAAATTTGTTGACTTGAATTTAAAAACTTTCGAGTGCAATAATCACCGTGTTTATATTGACTTTAAAATTTTAAAGAAGTGATTTTCTTTATTTCTTTAAAAGAAATTGTAAAATTACTGTCTAAATAAACTTTCTACATAATTATAAATTGAGCAATCTTTAAGAAAGTATTTTATCTTTATTGGTTTATCTTTTCATATTTTATGGCTTTTCTAATAATTACTTTTTTGATTTATGATGCTTGATATCTGGCATAATAAATTTAAATAAATTTGATACTGAGTTATATCTTTCTCTCTCTTTATATATTTATATAAAAAATTAATACTTTTAATTAATACTAAAAATACTTTTATCATGTTAACGTTTCCAACTTTAACATTATCAATATAATATTTGATTATTCATTTTTTATTTGATATAACAAATTATTAAATCATAAGAGCATATTACTTTGAG
Source organism: Solenopsis invicta (assembly GCF_016802725.1). Classification (NCBI taxonomy): domain Eukaryota; kingdom Metazoa; phylum Arthropoda; class Insecta; order Hymenoptera; family Formicidae; genus Solenopsis; species Solenopsis invicta. The sequence goes on along the minus strand of NC_052674.1, from coordinate 7,242,226 downwards.
AACTTATGTGCGATATTCAGTTAAAAGGAACTGTTTTACGGCGGAATTAAGCCCATTTATCATTCCTGCCATCATTTGCCGATTCAAATTGTCGAAATCGATCGAACTAAGTCTGCGAATGTAGCAGTAAAATCGAGAACGCTGCTCGCAGTTCTCCGGTATGATGAACTTCTAATTTATGCAAGTCGTATTAGTCGCCAAAAGACAGCACGAGTTGTGACGGCGGAACGACTGACCCTAATCCGCTAAAACTACTGTTGAATAATGACTTGTCTCGTTATATGAATTATTTGTAATACATCCCAAATTATCGCGAGTAAATGATTGTAAAGCTTGAAGAAATTAAAGATTATCTTCCATTGATTATTCGCGTAATTTTCCCCTAGAAAAATACAGAAACGTGAAAAGTAAAAAGTTTACATGAATTTGCAAAAATCGTGATCGTGTTATTTTTTCGAATGCGCAAAACGGTGAGATTTGATAGGATTGAAATTCACATGAGATTGAAAACGACGAAAACTCATAAAGTTTTGACAAATACGTGATCGGCCTTCTATATACATGAAATCCGCCAAAAATTATTCGTGAGTTAACTCTATAACTCTATAAGTTTTGGAAAGAACTTTTTTATTTGGGGTGATCTTTTTATTTTAAAAGCTTTCGATTATTATTATATAAGAATTGTTTTTTTACCAAAATATCAAACATCTTAAATTTTATTGGCAGTACAAAACAATACTTTTGGGGACACAATGTCAATATTTATGAGGATATAATACCGATAATACCTACTAAATACACATTTTATTCGTTATACATATTTTTTTTATCTTTTTTACTTATTATTAATTTCTTATGGTGTTTCCTTCTTTTTTACTTATGTTCTTTAATGATGTGTTTTAATGATGTGTTTAATGTGATTTAACAGACTTTTTCTGTTTAATGTTACATATTAATTATATAAACTTGTTTACGTATACACGAAACTTTATACATAATTTTCGGAATTTCTCTGATCTAATAAGCTACTTTCGTACAATTTGCTTAAAACTTCGTGAATTTTGGAGAAAGCTACTCTGGTTTTATGAAGTTGCAAAATATTTTATATTTCCTTAAAAGATGAAATATTACAGCGGCAGATTTTCTCAATTCTTGAAACGTTCAATTTAAAATATTCTCTAGCACAGTGCTTTATGACATCTATACCATCTCGAAAAGATCAGTTTTATGAAATATTTGAGCTCATTAATTCGATAAATTTTACATTATTGCAAAAAATTTTATAAATAAATGAATAGAGATAATACTATTATCATTGAACATAACTTCTTTGTTTTAAATTTATTGTTTCAAAATAAAAAAATGTGTACGATGAAATTACTCGTTAAAACTTTTGTTGTCAAAATTAATTAATTTTGCACATTTGATTAGTGTGAATTTATCGACAATAAATGTGACACAATGTTACATATTATATGATAACATAGATTAATAAAAGTAGTTTAGATTATTGAAAATTCAAGCAATACTTTTTTTAACATATAAAATATTTACAAAATAAATATTTTTGACAGCTTAGAAAGAGAGGGAAGAAGGCAAGGGGGCAAAGAGAGAGAGAGAGAGAGAGAGAATATAACAAACTTGCTATGTTTGTGAGAAAGAATAATATAAAATATAAAACCAAAGATACACAATTAAACATTGAAATAAAAGATATTGAATTGGAATATTATTATATAATTTTAATTAATTTATGTAATGTATGTGTTTATGCATATTGCAAAGTAATTCCATTATTACGTATATATTTTGCATATTAATTTAGTAGCGTAAAGTTACTGATTTTATATTATTAATATTATTACATAATATTATTTTGATTGTAAAAGTTTATTTATTCTTTTTTTATTTTTTAATTTAAACTTGACTCTTTAGAGCAGGTACGAGACATGATTACGAAATAATTACTAATGTAATGGCTATCATCATATATGAAAGTTCGTTGGAAGTTTGCTTTACTATATCAAAAGATTGTATTTTACGATGTGAAAATATTTCAATTCTAGATAACGATGCCGATAAAAAGATAAGTTGCTGCAGTAAATCCAGATTACGATAATCCATAATTTAATTTAACCAGATAATTTCTTGTCAAGTCTGTGTGTGCATATAGTAAGCTTTCCATATGTAAAATAACGTCGTAATCCACGATATAAATCTCAAAGATGTTATTCCGACATTATATTTTTCTCAATTTTTTTTAACATATGAGTCTTTTTACAAAAAAGTATTGAAAAAATTGTCAATTTTCAGAGTAATTAATGTGTCAAATCTAAAAAAGAATTATAATTATGGAATTTTTTTCATTATTTTGTATTGATTATTATAAAATTGGAGATATCTAATTATAAAGGAATATGTTCATTAACGCTATGAATGTAAAGGCTTTGTAATCTATTTACAGATTGAAAAATTTTTTTAATTATATTTCTCCAATAATTTTCAATAATTCCTGTTTTTAAGATTTTACAATGAATAAAATTCTCATATAATATCAGAGATCATATATCCACGAATTTCACGCCGTATTGCTTTTACGTGCGACCGACTGATTTAAAGCAACTTGAGAATTTGATGGTTCTGCAGAGGTCTTTCACTAAAAACGCTAGAGGCTATTTGGAAGTTTCGTGCATTTATTTGTGAGTTTCTCGAACGTTTACGGAAGTTCCAATTTATAAGCAGAAAATGTAGTGCGACCGGGAATATACAATGGTATTCGACGGATTTATCGGGGACATAAACTTCCGAACCGAATCAACCCGAATGAATTGATTGAACTAAACGTTAAGGCCACCTAAAGTAAAATCGCTGACGATAGCATGATGCAGTTTTAAATTTTAGATTGTCTGCGCACTAACATGACGAAATACACGACTCTTCCAGAAAATTGCTACCATTCACCGAATGTGATTACGGCGGGTGTTAAAGAATAGCAGATATTTTTCAAGAAAAATTTCACGTAGCTGCTAGACGATTCTGTAGGAAAGGCTATCTTTTGTTCCCATACGAACGAAAAGAATATGCACTTTATGTTGGGTCACACTCGCTTGATGGATGTCGCGGACTATGAGAGTAATTTTCGAGTTCTGAAAGCTCCGTGACTGAGAAAAATATAAGATCTTTCCGATGGAAAGAGCGTTGTAAAAATTATTGAATAATATTAGTTACATTATAAAAGAGAAACACAAAAAAATATTGTATTATTTTTAACAGTATCGCTGAAATTGACAGAGCGTGTGCACACTTTACTTTATTGAACGGACTTTAATTACGCAAACTTTAGCGGTATAGTCGCAAGTTTGCAAGTTTCTAAACGACGAAGGTATGTACGAGATGGTAGGCTTCCTCGCGCATTTGCTTATCAAAGACGAATTATGCAGCTTTAACTATGCTTATAATAAAAGGTGCTCATCCGTTAATGACTTGAGGAATATAATTAACGACGATAGCGGTTATATCTTGTCACGCAGGGTGATGATTATCATCGAGACTGTTGAATGAAGATTGAAAGTCAATATCTCGCAGATGGTAGAAAGATATTCGAGCAGTTTCCCTTTAATAGCAGAGATTCACGGTTTGTTGAATTCTCGCTTGAAAGCTTTGCTCGATTCGCTCTTTCTGCGCGAATATAATTTCACTAGCTACTCCTCGATTCCATCCTAAACCCTTTCCGCCGACATGCATCGTCGACAGATGCGATGCATACTAGGCCACCTTTTGCCACGCAATTACCTTGGAAATGCGACATTCAAAGAGCTAGGCTTCCTTCCTGTCTACAACCGACAGAATCTCTTCAGGACAGTTAACTATCCTTCAATACGTGAAACCTGAATTGAGTCGATACAAGAATGGTTAATTAATTGTCTACATAGGAGCGTAGAAATTATGTTACATTCGACATCAATGCGACGTCGTAACTCTGCAATAACGTTTGTGTAGTCGATCATTCTTATTTTGCGGTGATATCTTATCTTTCAACGCGGTATTGCATGACAAGTGTCAGATACATTTGTGAGGTTCTGTAGTTCTTGAGGGTTTTCTCCATCGAAAGATTTCCGACGTTATAGATATTTTTATACATGTTCTGTCATGACGAGAATATTAAACGACAATTTTATACGCGAAAATGTGGCAAAGAATAAAAAATTTTTATGAGACATGGTGTAGCATATTCTGTCAAAGTAGAAAACGTTTATACTGTTTTGTAATTTAATAGATTTTACGCTGGTCTCTTAGCATTTCTGTGTATTTTAATACGATTTGCATATTTGATCAAATTATTAAATCAAATTAATTAATTGTAAATCTTTGAACGGCAATAGAGATATTGCCATTGAGTTATAAAGGTAGAACAATTTTGACGCGGTTGTTCGAAATCGTGATTTGTTGCCATTGTATTACAACCGAAACGGCAGTTACAATGCTGTTGTAACGAAACGAACGATTGTGTCATTCGGAATCGGCTGGTTACTATGTGACTCCTGACATGGACAAATTAAATTCGACCACGATAGCTTTCACAGGGTAGAGAAACTGGTTGCGCTATCGAGCACAAGATTGAGTGTGTCGTGAACGACAAATCGATGGCGCGTTTGCTTTGGCGCAGTTGGACTGAGTGCCGAAGCTTGTATCACGCGGATATAAATTTTTATGACGAGCTGTGCGGGCAAAGCTACGTGAGACGGAAATGCATCGGCACATTATGTGAATCTTCATTTCGCGCAAGAACGGATTAAATCAGAAGAACATATAACACAAATGTTAACTATTGTTGCCGTATCATTAATTATATATTCAATAAAATATCAACTCGGTATTTGCCTATCACCAAAGTTTCCTTGTGATATCTTTCTAAAAAAACGGATCCGAAAATTGTCTTTATATAAGACCCTCTGTTATTGAGAAAATATAAAGCTTAAATCTACTGAAGCCGGGGACAAAATCCACTTGGCACTTGACCTCTCAATAGGTTTATAAATCTATAATCCCGATTTCTCAGCGCAATCCTTCTCAAAGCCGCTCTTCGTTGACTTACGCATGCACTTCTATCGATCGGTTTGCAAAAGAAGAATTTATAGCCACGAAAAATTAATAACAGATACATAAAGGCATAAATAAAATATAGTATAACATATTTATGCATATGTATCGCAAAATTATTTCTCTTTTTCATATATCTATGAAATAAAAAACGTACGTTAAATATTGCTTGAAAACTTAGAAATAATTTATCAAAGAACTTTCAAATAATTTATCAAAGATTTGAGTGTAAGAAAAAATCACTTGATGGAGCGAATGCGGGACGTGTACATATTTTCAATGATCTTACATTTTTCTTATCATGCCTATTATTAACATTCGAGATGTATCTCGACGATATATTTGCAAGATAGCATTTGTATTTGGTATGAGAGTTATACATATGATATGTTATATAAACAAGATTCTTTCATTCGTATGCCGATGTTGTATATCGTTGTGTTCTGCTTTGAAACGTAATCGCGATAAGTAGAAAAAAAACAAAAGAAATATTAAACCTGATCATTCCTTATTATTATTATAGTCAGCAATTTATGTAAATTTCTTGTAATAATAAATGAGATAAATTTTATTCTTTAATTTTTATATTACGAATATTATGTTAATTGAAATTAGTTTAGAGCACAAATGTAGTGGATGAATTTATTTTAATTTATCTTACAAAGAACTGAAATTTTGAAACCGCAATAAGGCGCAATGGCTCTTTTAGTAAATCACGTACAGCGTTTCAAAGTTTCTGCGTTACCTTTAGCACATCACCCTTAAACAAACAAGACATGGCACAACCTCGTGTATCGTGTTACTTTTCGAAACTTGCTGCAAGTATTATAAGATACCAAATGCTATAATACCTTACAGTTATTATATTCGTGTGTACACACACTCGCGCGCGCGTTTTATATATATATATATATATATAATATGTAACAAAAAAGAGACAAGATATTTGAAAATCAATAACATCTTTCATTACTTATAGTTACAACATAATATTGAAATTTTGCTGAGAAGACCACTGAAGTACAATACAAATATCTTTTATTAAGGAAGTTTTTTCTTGAATTTTTTTTTGTTGGTCAAGAATTGTTATGTACATGTATATTGACAAAGTTTTTGCTTATCAATATACTCGAAATTGCTTCTTTTTTTGTAATACTTTAAAAATCGATTGCAGCTCGTTACTTCGCGATGTAGTTGTCTATTTGCAATTGTCGGCATTTCCGATATAAGTCGAGAAGAAAGGAAGTCTGATTTGCTCTAGGATCTTCGTTAGCAAGTTTCGCGCAAATTCCTTACGAAACTTAAATTGGTGCATCGCCAAATTTAACAAATTCTTCTGAAACTTCTTCCAAGTTCTTCTCTCTGTAAAATATTTGGTATATGAATGTATATTTTATTAAGATTTTTATTTTTTTTTAAATTATGTGTTTCATTTATCATTGTATAATAATATTTACTTAATCCAACATGGAAACCAAGATTTTTGTCGTGTTTCAGAATAATCTTTGTTATTTTGTTACACACAAATCAGGATATTTATGACGTGATACAAAATGGATATGTGCTCACTAAACTTTACGGTGAGTTATGTGATAAAATATGAAAAGTCTGTTGACTTTTTCAGGTTTTCTTTTTATAGAATTAATTTTTCACAGGCATTGAATTTTAATAGAAAGATATATAAAGAAAAAATATCTCAGAACAGATTATTGTATAGTAAGTGTTACGTAAAAACTAAAAAAATAAAATCTTATATATATTTTTCTTATTTAATTACATCTTTTTTGGACACGAACATATTTTGTAATAAATGCAGTTTCAAAAATATTAGAAGAATCCAAGCTGAACGAAAAGTCATTATGACATCAAAATGATGTGAAAATAATTATTAAAAGTCACTTTTTAATTAATATGATTTATTTAAAATTATTTTAACTTTATCGTGATTTGTTGTCCTGCTTAAGAATTTAGTATATTATGTAGAAATCGTAACATGATAGAATGTAAGAATAATTATTGTTATAACTCTACAAACAACTTACAATATTTAAGGATATTATAATATGCAACATATTATGTTTACATGTAACGAGATGTTTACTAAGATTCACTAATATACATATTCAGTAAAAGGATACAAACGGAGATGTGTACACAAAGATTCCATTTTTCTGCTCATATTTTAAGCTAACACAAACGTTATCTGCACTATACAACGGGATGAGAATGTTTATCAACAAAATAATGTTGACGTAGTAAAATCGAGATTCTCTAGCTTTTCGTTCAAATTTTCAAGCCCATTAGAAAAGTGAAGCTAAAGAATAATATTCTTATTTTTAAAAAACATTGAACAAAATTAACGTGTCAGCTGTATGTATTTCATTCGAAAGAAGCTTTTCTTATTTTTTAATTCTTAGGAAACGCATCGAGATATCACAGGTTTATGTGCTACGTGATCTGCAATGGTATTCTCTTTGCGTTATGTCGTTCCACCCTGTTGATTTGCCACCACTGTCGACCTGGGATATATATATTTTTTTTTTCTCTCTTTTTTTTCCTTTCTAAAACAGATGAAGTCCATCAGTCTGGAAGTGCGGGGCAGATACATTGCTGTTTCGCGAAAGATACTACGAAACGCCAATATTTTATCTCGCGTTTTCCGCGCAGACTCACCTGTAAAATGCGCACGTGTTGCCGCTGTAAGAGCTACTTCTCGCGGGATTCATTTGTATCCTTAAGGGACCACGAGACATATAGCTTCTCGGAGAGAGCAGAATATACCTGTTTCACCTAACTTAGCGCAATATGACTACCGTATAAATAATGCTGTATTAGCATCATTCATAAGCTTTCTTAATATTCAGAAGACTGATTCTCAAATTATATTATTTGAGCAAAATCGCTCCCTTCCATGCAACATAATAGACGCACAGTTAACTGATAATAACTGAATCATTTAAATTATTAATTTAATTATATTTTACTTGCATTAACTTTATATGTATTTTTTACGATTGCACTTTGCGTCATATGTACTTCCAGGATATTCCGTGATCTTCGCGACAGTATATGATACATAAGAAAGCACGTGTTATTGCATATATTTAAAAGTGTAAAAGGATTGCACTTTTTTCATTTAAAGCAAGAAAAAGGTACGAAGGTTTCCATCTACCAGGAGAAAAAGCTGTTATCTCGTAGCAAAACGAAGGCAAAATGAAAAAGCCAGAGATAGAAGAAAGAAAGAGACTGTACGAGATGACCATACGTTAATATACTCTTCACACACTAAACTTTTATTGTGATTCTGTAATGTATCTTTTATAATCATTCATTTATCTTTGACATTGTTTCATTTTATTTTATATATATAATTTTATCAATTTGTCATATCGCGTATAATTGACGGAAAAAAGATATTGATAATTTAATTTTAAAAAAGAAATATATTACATTTTTAATTTAAAGAAGAAAAAAATTTCGAGGGTTTTTATTAAATTTTTTTATTACTTGTACTTTGACATTGTTTCATTATTTTTTTATTACTTGTAACTTACCAACGCTAGTGGATTATTTTAGACTGAAAAAAACTACAATTTACCATCAAACTTGCAAGCAATCTCTTAATGCGCTAAAAATAGAATTCCTCCATGATTAATTTATAAAACGGAAGAGACGACAGGAACTCACTTGATTGTGTCCATGTAATAAGAGAAGTTTTGCAGGTATTCCAGAGAAGAAGAACGGGAACGGCAGAACGGTGTCGATAAGGAAAATTAAAATCGTCGAAAAAACTTTGGTGGTTGTTAGTTGGTTTTGATCGATATAACACGAATAAAAAAGTTTAATAACTGCGGGTGGGTGAAATAGGTGGGATCCAAAGAGAAATGACTTCGTATCGTATGTCAGCGTCAAGTTGTATGAAAAAAATTCGACTATTTTTAAATTGACTCGTATTCAATGTCGCACTACCCTCTTCGGGAAAGAAATAGCCTGCTATTTGAATCTTTTATTCGCAGAAAAAATCTAGTTGAAGTTTGAATTTTGTATGACTTTTTCATTTCGCTTATTGAGAGTGAAGCACTCATGAGTCCGAACAAAAGAATTCGTTATTAATAGGCAAGAAAAAAAAGTTTCTTTTTTATCGTCACATGCGTTAATTAAATGTTATTTAAAATTTTATAATTATAAATTTAATACACAAAAATAGAGAAATAGAGGGAAAGAGAGAGAGAGAGAGAGAGAGAGAGAGAGAGAGTATATGTATTATTTTTCCTTCGTTTCTTAACGAGCATTTGACTTCTCCCTTGATTAAAGCGAAATTTGTAACTCTGCTAATGATGAGATGTGCAAATTCTCTCTGAGAAATAAGATATTTTATTTTTTCTTTTCTAACATTTTACATTCATCCGCTTGACTCGAGTGCTGATGTTGCCTTGTAAAGTGAATCCTTGTTTATGATATCTGATATGTATAATAGAATGCCAGATATCGCCGCGAGCGTATATTCATGCCTCGGAGGCAACTGCGGAATCCGCGTGTATCTTTGTCAAAGTATCGCCGCAGGGAATAGATGTAGATTAAGCGAGTGTCACCTTTCGATTGAATATTTAACTAGCATGACTAATTACTTCCAAGCAAATGCAAATATTCTCCATAGGGAAGCCCTTTATACAATTTGTATGAATGAGATTTGCATTACAGATGTAAAATATGAGTTTAGATACTGTGATGACTGAATGTTCAATTTTTAAGCTGAATATTTCTATTGTAATTTCTAGCTGTTTTCGTGTAATAACATTATTAATATTAATAAAAAGAAATTAATTAAGTTGAACAATTATAGAAGAAGCAATTGATGAACAATTTTATATGTTTATGTATGTTTCAACGTAATTATGCAATTTCTGATTGATCTAAATTGAGTTTGCCATGTTGCTGCACGATTTATTTGAACAAGCCAGTTTGACTTAGGTAAATCAAACGCTTTTTTATATTTCCTTAATCCGCTTGCTCAAGCCAAAATAACTGCGATTTTGTCAAAATCTTGATGAATTTGACACGCGTGCTTGCTCATGCATACTTGACAAGTTCACTTGGACGTGTGTGACCGACTTTATGGTGTGCTTTAAAAATCGGGATATAATGTTTTTAATTTTTCAGTTTCTTTTTCCTCATTATATTTTAAAACATTTCTGGAATCTGCAATTTTTAATTGAATTATATAGAAGCTTTTTTCGTTAATTTGAACAATAATTCCTAATTCTTTTAGTACATATACATATATATATATTTTTAAAGAAATTGCAATTACGGTTTAATAATGTACATAAAATTTTTTAAAAATTAATTAAGTTGCATATAAAAAATTTTAATGCATACTAAAATAAAATATCAAAAACGATATTAATAACACCGCTTTTATTTAGAGACACAAAAATTTTAATAAACTTTTGATATCTGTGATGAATTTTTGTATCATAGAAATTGAAGGCGTTTCTGTAAGAACGTAATATATTACAAGAAATTCAGTTTCCTATTTTGCTTCTAGCGCTGTAATAATATACGTATGCCGCAGCTTAATTAATAAATTACTATCTGTATTTCCTACGAATGTCATCTGCAGATGCAATGGCGTGCAGTAAAGTGACAATTTAATATCTTTAGTGCAGGATCTCGACACGAGGGAGAACCTCGTAACTGTATTTCATGAAAATGATCGATGGCGTGGCATCGTTACCGCATAAAGCGGTTGTATTTCGTCCTTCCTTGTAGGCTCCAGGGCACATATCGCAGTTTCGTTAATGCGTGACGCTGTCCTTTGTATATGCATCAATATCTACCACAGTTTATGTCGATACATAGGTACAACACACCGCCCTTTGTCCCTAGACGGGATAATGTCGCTTTTCGAGTGAGCCGATAGAATATTGAAATTTATCGAAGAGATATATACGACACGATTTATTAGAAAATAAATCTTCGTATAATCCGATAAGCGGTCGATAATCTGGCGCGCGGACGTTAATTTTACCCAGTTCTAGCAGTAGGCTATTTGTTTTTTATTTCTATATCAATCGCGGAGAGTCCAACGTGTTCTCGTTCATTCGAGATAGATAAATTTATTGGCGATTTGAACGATGAGAGAGCCGCTGGAATTGTACGCTATCTGAATTATTTCACAACTGATAGCTATTATTGTCCGAAATAGTGGTAGAATTTTAATCTAGGCAAAAGTAATCACCAGAGAAGATAACAAGCGTTAATTAAATGCACATAGCGTCAAAGTATGGCTGCATATTTATGCTGAAAAAAATTTAGGCGTACGGATCGATATTTGTTAAAGATTCATGTTACACCGGAGTAATTGCCTCGCTTAAAACGTATTAATTTACGCAACGTGCATTCTCTTAGCATTTATATCGTATTATTTATATTTCTGTAAAATACGATTTAATGTTAATTTCAGATTCTTTATTTTCGAGCAATTTTGTTACGTTCAATTTCTAGTATCATGATATTTTTTGCTTTTTTTTGTGTATAAAATTACGAAATTTATACAATACCGAAAAAGAATCAAACGTAGGAGGAACAAGTGTTTGCCTTTTTGCTACGTTTTGCTGTTTGTTTTTCCGCGTATGTAGTGATGTGTACAGCTAGCGGACATTCGAATTATTATCACAAATTTCTCTTAGCTTCTTGCGTCATGACTCTCATTAATTGGATGTCTACATATCTGGTGAATTGCTACAAAGAAATTCTAAAGCTCAGTCGAACATGATTATAACAATCTAAATGATATATATAGCCGTTTTAAAATGTGACATGGTTTACATTAATGAGATATGTTTAAAAATATAATGAGGGAAAAAATGGGAAAAACGAGATATTAAAAAATTTTTTTTTTTTAAATTGAAATATGCTTTTTTTAAATCACAAAACTCAACATTCTATAACGAAAAGCTTAACTGTAATATGTAACTAATTTCTAGCATATTTTTTTAAAATCATGACATGTGCAATATAGAACAGTTGATAAATAAGTCATGTAATAAATAAATAAAATTTATTATACATACATACACACGCAGACCATAAATTAATATTCAATAATATACGAAGGATATGTTTAATATATTAGTTTAATGATCGCAAAAGATCTTTATTAACGTACAAAATTCGCTGTTTTGGACATGAAGGATCAATAATAGGCGTTACCGCGTGTGAGGATTATTTATAGTGTATTGTTCTACATACATATCGTCCAAGTTTCGGCGATCTGGATGGAGAAGGTGGAGCTACGAATTTTCTATGAAACTCATATAAGATGATTTATTATGGTCTTGAATAATTGATATACATCTATCGACCTTCCGTCGGCTTATAAAAGTATACTTATTTAATAAACTATATCAAATAGATAGAATTTGTGATAGAATACATTTTTGCGCGTAAAATATGAAATTGTTTATGTTTGTCAATAGATAAGCGTGATCTGTGAAATATATTTTTTTTATTTGCTGTTGGTATACTTTATTCGCTGTTATGTTATACTTTTTAACGCATTATATTTCTGATACATTACGCGCATAAAAAAATCATGAATCTCGTAGCTATAATAATTTTCTTGACTTAGACGTGCAGACGCAGCAATAGATTATTCATTACATATGTGTGGCGAAAACGCCTGTTGCGCGACTTAGAGTCTCGCTAACGCTTTAAGACGAGAGGCGCCGTTTCACTTATGAAAGTTGTTAGACTCGCGACGGCATACCGCTGAGATGGGAAAATAGATTTCTCCTCCCACAGTGACATGAATTTTTGGATATGTAAATTTAGTTACTTCCTTAGTATTTATATAGCATTTTTATACGTATGTGTATACATATTTATTTATTTATTTGTGTGTATGTGTACATGTATAATTTTTAATTTATAAAAAAACATCCGAGAAAGAAGTATGTATTGTTGATAATTCTCAGAATCTGTATTTGTATTAATTTTACAATAATTAATGCACATTGAAAATGTAAGAAAATTTTAAAAAGGTTAATAGATTACACTATTCTGTTCAGCGATATTGCTGAGAAATTATAATAAATGATTAATCTCTTAGAAACATTAAATATTATATTATATTATATTGACATATTTCTATCATAAGAGTGAAGTTCTTTATTTGATAAATGTTTTACATATAGAAACTGTCTATAAAGGACGACGTAGTTAAAGAATGCATACACTCGCCAAGAATATTATTGAACGAGAAGAACTGAAAGTTCTCTAAAATAGAAATTGAAGAATCGTCACAGAATAAGAGGCTTTACTTGATAAAATCACCTTATAAGGAAATATCCAATATCTTTAAATATTCGTGTCTTGTTTTTAGTTAGAACGTTTCAGCTCTCTGCAATATTTAGTATGATCGATTTTTATCCGCGTTTTATATCAAATGCATATCACGTTATACCCGATTAATTTGAAATCTAATTATTCATCCATTACGGTCTTTTTTTTGCTATGGACCATAACGCATCAGACGTCATTTATTAAATCGCCTATTTGGAGCTTACATTTATGGATATGACGTTAATGCGAGTGGTGCATACAAAACGGACATGGCGTTTACGGGACATGTATCGTCGAGATCTCAAGAGAATCGTAAAGTGTTGATTCATGCGAATTTTATGAGTTATTTTTCACGATATCGGTTATTTTCCAAATGTGCACGAAATAATATGGCCCGTGAACGGAGTGTTATTATCAGAGAGCTTCCACGCGTGAATATATGACTGCAAGTGAAATCGACATCATGTATATAGATGCAATCAATACTTCTTCTTCAGAGATGTTGAATATCAGTGCATATTCGAATGTTTCGTGAATAGTTTCCGTAGAGATGACAGATTTCGAAAAATTCAATTTAATGATGACAACCACAAAAATATTTTTGCCCGTGTGAAGCAATATTATTCGATAGAAAATGTCAGCAGTGCCGCACACATTAAAATTGCATGAGCCAAATAAATGATTGCCCGTATAAAATTGATGGTAATCAATATTGCATGATAAAAATTTTAAATTAATTACAATAAAATAATTTGTGAGGTTTTCCATATTTTTCTTTAATTTTAGAGAGTTTTAATGGTAGACCACGAATACAGTAATTAATACTTGTTTCAATTTTGAGTATCGTTGGTTCGAAATTTAATAACGTTTATTACAAAGCAATTGAAATATCTCTTTGTAATAATCTGTCGCTTCCATATTGCCTCTTGTATCATAATAATACATAGAACATTTTTTTTTAATTTTGACTTTTATATATAATAATATTATATAATAATCTCGGTCAAGGATTCTTTCAAATCTGTTTACTCATAGTTCCGGTCAAATCTCACATCCTCTGTTTTCGAATATACTTTTTTTTTATATTATTAGACGGTCTCTCGAAAAGCGAGAAGATCGTCTATCGATCTCGAACGGAAGGACGTGAAATTCGTTTCTTTGCCATTGAGCATTTTGCTCGTTTCGCCTTATTGAGCGCGAGTAAAAGCGCCTTCTGATCGTCTTGCGATAGTCTTGCACAGTGAACAAAGGCAAGATGTTAGACGCGGTTGCATCCCGTTTCAATGGAACTGAAGAACGTCAAACGAATAGACCAAGCGATTGCAATTGAGAAATACCTATATTCGAAGGATTTGATAGATTTCCGCGTAAGGAGTTTTTATATATGTATATGATTTTAGAAAACAGAAAGGTTTTGTTAAATCCACATTTCTTTTCATTTTTAAGTAATTTATTTATAAATTAAACAATTGCAAATATTATTTTAAAAAATTTGTTTTAATCACTTTTTTTGACAGCTTCTATAAAACGGAAGAATTATCATATAAACACAATGTTAAGGAAACTAGAATCGTATTGGCACCTTCAAACTCATTATTAATTCCGTGATCTACTGAATAAATGAGGAGGTAGAGTTTTACACACATCTTTTTATAACGAGCTTGAGCCTAGTTGGGTTTGTATGGGGAGTTGCCATTTTTTCGGATATTTGTTTGCACGATATTGTTTTGTCCCACATCTACAATATACAGGAAGATGTTTATGTAAAATGTTTTCCAAACTTTGATTTAGCTTTCATAATTTTACGTAAAATGTAATTCCCCTATCGCGTATATGTTTGTTATTTGACTAATAATACATTGTTCCCATGGATATTTTGTGGCCAATTATATATTTGATATATTTGGATCAATAAACATTAACGATAGTAACAAAGACGAATACAATCATTAACGTATTAAACGCGTTTATTGAATATATTATTAAAATAAACGGAGTTTATATCCAACTACAAAAAATATTTTTAAAAATATTTATCTTTTTATTATATATTATTTATTACTTAATTCAATATTATGAGTTAGTGGGATAATCTGCACAGGTATTCATTTCTTATAGAAAATAGTGGGATTAATAATGTAGGTGGTGGTCAGATAAAAAATTCGTGGAATGTGATGTAACAAATTTTTGCTGACCAAGGACGAAAATAAGGTACGTTGCTGGAATTTAATGGTACGATACAGAGCATTAAACGCTGTACTCTGGGAATTTTTAAGATATACTCAGCTGTTTTTTGTTTTTAACTACCCTCTTAGCTCATGCTCGGAAAAGCGGGTGATTAGTCTTGAGATTGGAAAGATAAATTTGTTGTACTGCGGTATTCTTGAAAGAACAAATTGACAGGGTAGTTTCAAGAGATATGTGAGCAATATTTTTTTAAAATAAATATTTATAAATAACAATACTTAGCATTAATATGCGGAGTCTAGTTTCGAAAATTTCTTACCATTAAATCTGTGTTTCGTTAAAAATTTTAATTTATGAATTCGATCTTGTATTGATATTGTTAATTCACAAAAAATTACTTTCTAGCTATAGATTAAAACTTAAAAAATATATATTGAATATAAATAATTCTTATAGGTAATTAACGATGTGATTTTGTAACATATATTAATACATTAAAATAATAGATTATTATAACTACATTTCAATGTTATTATTGTAACATTAAATGTAGTTGTAATAATGACATAGAAATGTAGTTATGATAATGGAAGTTTATGGTGGGAGATAATGTATACGTTTCTATCAGAACAGTATACTTTGCAAAAAGCTGCTATGTAATTAGCGATAAACAACATTTATGTCACACGAGAGACTTTTTCTTCAAGTTGATATATCACATTGGTTCTTCATTGCAAATATTTTCTATTGATATTTCGTCGAAAAACATTTATTTCAAATAGCATGATATACCTTCAAAGCACAGCAGGCAAATTATAAAAAAATATTTACCTAATACAACGTTAAAATTACTCAGCAATCTCACTTATATTTATCATTATTTTTACAAATATAGTTAACTACTGCAAAAAATATTTGTTGTTCTTTATATGTTTTGCTTGCGTTTGAATAGATATCTTTTACGAAAAACTTTGTACTAAAATTTTATTTTTCCAAACAATCACACGTTTTGTGTACGTAAGGGACGCAAATTAAATTATTATATATAACGATTTGAATTATTCAACATTTTAGCACAGTGACTGCAAAGGGGCGAGAGAGGGGGAGAGAAAGAGACAAAAAGGACTCTCTTTTTCAATTTATTTTTGAATAACGAGATATATCATTCCTTTATAGAATTTGAAAATTCTTCGTATTTTTCAAATAAAAAATAAAATAGGTCAAAAAACAAGTCAAATAAATAGAAAATATGATGTAGGTTTTAGATTATTTATTTATAATAAGTTTTAAAATGCCACGGAACATTCGTCAAGAACATTCCGCCACATTCCAGTACTTATTATGAATAAATAATCTTAAACTTATACTATATTTTTTTGGCCTGTTTCTATTTCGACGACCGTTCCGTCGCGTTCTAATACTTATTATGAATAAATAATATGAAACCTATATTGCATTTTTATTTATAATAAGTATTAGAACTTGACGGAACATTCATCAATGAGAATATTCATCATGTTTCGTTGCATTCTAATATTTATTATAAATAAATAATTTTAAACCTGCGTCATATTTTTTGGCCATTTATTTGACTTATTTTATTTTATTTCTTTATCATTAATCGAATACGATTTGATGAAGAATATGAAAATTCCCTCCCTCTATCTTTCTTGAATTATCGCTTTTAAAAACTTATCAGGGCGGACAATATTATTCAGCAAAATATGATAATAAATTTTCCGTAAGTCTAACTTCTGTATATCGTAAGTACTAAAGATGCTAATTTGTTTCCTTACTTATTCAAAAATGCGTAATTAAAGAAGAATAACTGTTTTTTTTAAGAACAATATTTACGCAGATGGTTATAATGATGAAATATATCTCTTTTTAATTTTATATTCCATTATATATGTACAGATTAAGAAAAAATCTCTAATATTGTTAGACAATACATATTGTTATTATTATTGTATATAATGTTAATTTCTCTTTCTCTTTTTCTCTTTTATTGTCGTAGATTTTCAAAGTTTTAGATTTATGAAACGTCTATTAACAAAAAGGGATTTAAAAAATTTTGGAATCGTTTATATTTTAAAAAATGTAGAAAAGCAATTCTCTGTAATAAAAAAAATATTTAAAATTTTTATTTTATATTAAAGTGATATAACATTTTTTGTAATCTAGTTTTTAATGAGTGGAACTTGCAATTACGATAGTAAAATGATAGTAAATATGATAGTAAAATACCTTCAAACTAGCTTTGAATATAATGAAGATTCTGCAGCGTATTTTCAATTTCCGGCTTATCGTGGATGCACTTTCGTCGTGCTTACGTAATTATTTCCAAATAATGTCACATTCTGCCGGAAATGAGGCGTTACCACATAATTGTATTATAAACCGCCGTTATTCGAGGTCTAATGGATAATCATTGGCGGTGCGCAGAATTGACTCTCCGGTAATATTTGCATCGTCGCGTCGACGCACTCTATACTCTAATCCAAGCAATAACGTTTCGAAGCATCACGTTGTTACTTTCTATGTCGATAATCGAGGTAATATTTACATTTATTGAACACACATTGTCATATGCTATATATATATATATATAATATAAACAAATCTATATATATATATATATATATAATATAAACAAATCTAATCAAATCAGTTTCTTAAATTTCTTTCTATTGCGGAATCGAGTACTAATTTATATGATCATTTATATGTTTAAAATTTAATGTATAATAGATTTTTTCAAATTTATTTTTTCTCTTAGCGTGAGCTTTCATTCACTTTCAATTTACAAAAAATAACTTGGATTGCAATGCCGCACTCTCCCTTTGGACCTCCTCAAATATATAGTGTATCGCGTTTATGTGTACATAAATCTTTTATTTATATAATGATCTCTCAAAAAATATCCCATAAAACATAAAACTTTGTCATATCCAGGGTGATTCATAAAACTTTATGAATCACCCTGGATATGACAAATAAAAAGGGAAAAAGAGGAAAGAAGCATGTGGCTCGGATATATGAATATAAGAAATTTAATAAATACCATAAAATGAATAGAAATGTCGGAGAAATATATTAAAGCCGCAAAAATTTAATATCATTTTAGCTCAATAACGATAGTTTTATTTAACTGTTTTTCAATGGAAATTTTAATAAACGGCATATATATGTATGTAGCTCTCTATTAACAATATTGTGATATTTTCTGGATTCATCGGATATTTGATGCCACAAAGAGAAACCCAGATAAACAAGTCCCAGCTTTTATATTTTTGCGCCACGGTGGTTAATTGCGTTTACGTCCGGCTTGTTTAAAAGTGACATTGTCGCGACTAATTAAGTTCGCACTTCTTTATGTGCTCGGAAAGGTGTTACCAGCAGAGTTTTCGTTCGCGATGAACTTTAAAAATACTGTGATAACCTGTCTAAACGCAAGAAGTAATAGATACACATGACTCTTATTACGTTGAGTTATTATTCCGTTGTATGGCATAAAAATGAATCACGTTTGCTGCGGACGTGTCAGCATATCGATTATTCATTTTTCATGTTTTCAGAGAATACAACAATTTTGAATTGTTTATATATTTTAAATTAGTTAATTGTATTATTCAATGATACATTGTTATCATTGTTTAAAAGTTTCACTGGTTTGCTTGAATATTTGATAGTCATACCATCGCAAAGTTGATTAACCACATATTTAGTAACAACGAGAAATTACATTACAAACGCAGATTTAAAGGCGCAAATATAGTGAAATGAATGCAAATAAGCATACTTTCACAAGTGAATACCTTTTGCATATTTCGAAATTAAATCTTGTGTGAAATGTAAAGACCAATTAAGAACAGAAATGGTTCGTGTAAATTTCTGCGGCTGCGCTAGTGGATGCCTTTTAATAAAGAATCCATTTATTCTGTACGGGATGCATTATAATATGATTATTAAATACCTAACTACAGTTCAGATCGTAGATATGCACAATATTCATGTGCGCTGCTGCTGAAGCTGTAAAATTATCACGACGATAGTCCTCATTTACGACCACGTTTCTCGAGAGTACCGCGCGTTCGTGATTAATCGAATATCGTAATAGCGAGATGAAAATTTCTCTAGAGGGGATCGACCAACATGCGCGTGTTAAAATTATGAAAATGTATGGTAATGTTGGTTTTTGTTTCAAGTTGCATCTGATTCGTTTGTATTTACATTCGTAAGTATACCTGTGTGCACACACGTAAAATGTACCACCAAATGTACGCGCGCAAATATTTATATGCGCATGAAAAATAGTAAAATATCTTTTGTTGGAGAACAATCAAATAATGAAGCAAAGTACGTCAAGGGTAAATAATTTTTGCTTCATTATTGACATTTAATTACATCTAAAAATTACACATAATGTTACATTGTTCACTCGACATTTGTTAATTGTTCCGCAAGTGTCCGAATGAGATTCATGAGATTCATGAAGAATGTTAAATCTAATGTAAAGTACTTTCTCGCCTGTTCGTTTATGTAAATTTGAATTGTCCTGTGGAAATGTGCTCGCATAAACGTAATACAATTACTCGCGATAAGAACGATGTGGCAGCAGAGACATTATTATATTATTAAGATTTCCATCGTTTCATGGAAAATTGTGGACGATAAAATTAAGAAAATTGCTCATAGCAATTGTTGCTTTTGATACTCTTGGCTGTTTTTACGCACTGTTGTTACGGGCAATTTTTTAACCAAACTCTTATGAGACCACCACTCTTACTTACCCTTATATACTTTTTTCTTGTTTCTATAACGATCTCTGGATGTCTGAAGAATCAAGTGATAATCTGGGATCTGTGTCAAGGGGTAATTCTCATCTCCATTGTCGCAATGCATATTCATCTCACGACCATCTCGTAAGACATCGGGTGTACGTGGGTAGATAATAGTCTTTTAGTCTTAGAAATAACTTCTCCGTGAGTCGCAGCTCAGTTGTAATAGGAATACTTAATTCTAGCATTAACTTTTTTCAGATTTAGTATTGTGCTCAGCTATAATATCGTTTTTGTTGAATATTAATATGCTTCTCAATTCAACTTTGTAACTTTAACTAGTTTCAAAACGGTAAATATGGTTGATACGGTCTGCCGCACATCTGTTGTGAAACGAGAATCCGCGGTGGGAGAAGCCGAAAATTTGTAAGACAAAAATCAAGTTTGATTCGAGAAAGTTGGGTATAAACTTGACAGGAGAATATTGCATTCATTAAAAGTTATTCGCCGTAAACAGGCGTACATGTCTTTAAGTCTTTATGACACAAAAATCTAGAGCGATTTAAGAGAAAGATAGTGAATGAAAAATTATATCATCGGGGAAACATAAAGTGCAGCTTTCAAAATGTTTGCAGCAATTTTTATTTTTCTTTATATTTACGACAGAGTACAACTCATTCGCCAGCATATCATAGGTATATCTAAAGCTGAGTTTCCTTGAGAGTATGTTACGTGAAATAAAATGTTATAATAAATCACTGTCGGGATACTCTTTGCACGCGAACGCCTGCAACTGAAGTATCTTCTTTTTTTTATATTCTAAGTGTGGATAGCTTTTGCAGATACTGATTTAGAAAATTTATTTTATTATTTGAATATTACATTGTAAAAAATGTTATATTATTCTATTAGAAAAGTACAAATATTTTGGAAAATGTTTTGTCAATTTTTTTAAAAATGTTTAAAATTATTTTTTATTTAATGTGAATGAATGTTTTTAGGAGTATTTTTTTTTATAAAATAATGTGTTTTATTATAATATATTGTAAAATACTTTTTGTTATTATATTCGTATATAAATGTTTTTAAGAATATTTATAAAATACTAATAAGTAATAAAATAAATAATAACGAATTTTACCTCACATTAAACAATTTTATTGTTTCCTTTTTTAAAGATTATGCATGCATGTTTTATGTTTCCTCTTAAGTATATGTTTCTTAAAATATCGCTGAGCGTTATAAAGCATTTGCATCACATGTTTAAGATAAAAATCAGAGGTACAACGATAATGCAAATGTGATTGATCGCGCACACAAGTGCTTGATAATTATACGTTCCATTTGACTTGTCTAAGGGTGAATTTGGTGAATTCAGGGGAACGGTGAAAGAGCCTGTTGGTAAGATGGATTTCAGCTGCTACTAGTGTAACTTTATCAGGGCTAAAGAAACTCCCTGCCACCACGAAGTAGCTACATAACCGAGAACAGAGTGTGTTTGTGTGCGCAGTCTAAAGAATTACTACGGTCGTAAAGGGTCGTACGATGATCTTAGATGCTTCGCTCTGAGTCTAAGGGTTTGCTGTTTGGCCATCGACTTTTTCTATAAGGGCTAAGGGGCGATAGGTCTTTGTGTGATAATAGTTAGGATAATGTCTCGAAAGGAACGATATGAGAAATTTTGCTTTTAATGGTATAATAAAAAATTCTATTAAAGTATGCATGAGCTATTAACATTTTTGCAAGAGAAAATATCAATATTTTCTTATTTTAATTTTACTTCACGATGAATGACAAAATTTTTAGACATTTTTAATCATGATAAACTTTTTAGACATGTCTTTGGCATATATAGATGTGCATATGTACAAAAAAGTAACGCAATAAATATTTAAATTATACACAACATTACCTATGAGAAAGAAAGAGTCAATAAAAGGGAGGGAAGAAAAAAGAAACAGACAAAGAGAGGGGGGGAGGTGGGGGGAAGAGAGAAGGAAAGAAGAGAGAAAGAGAATATTAAATGTTGTAAGCAAAAAAGCTAATTCAGCAGCTCGATTTAGTTCCCCGCGGCAGAAAAATAAAAGAAGTGCCGACACATGGGAAAATTGGAACATTATTTTAGTATTACTCTCTCTTTCTCTCTGCATTAAACTAGTATTAGCTAAATGGTTAAGCCGATATTAACATTGTTCTTGCTTACTCAACCAATAGGTGTCAGTATGACTTTACATTAACACTAAGAATTATTGCTTGGATAATAAGCTGCACGATGGCAATATTTTCTAATTAGTTGCTAAAGCAGCTTCATGTATTCTGCGCAATCAAGATCGTACTTACCCCTCTGAGTTAAACTTCGTCTCGTAATGTTGCCATCCTCTCTCCGCGCTGGAACACTGTGACGGCCTCGTGGTATGGATATTTTACAATGGTTACATGCGCGAATAAACCGTGTTTTTTATCTCGAGGAGAAACTCGTATGGTACCATTGTCGAAAAAATTCTCCAGGCTAGCATTATAAAACGTACTGAAAGAAGTAAAGGAATTCGAGATATATTGCCTCGACAGTACCACCTCGCGCAAATTGAAATCGATTGAATCTCTGATGGCCGTGATAAAGAAATTATGAATGTCCTGCGCACGCAGTTGTAGTATCTTCCAAAATATAAAATTACATCATAGAATTTGTTTTTTCACAAAAGGTAATTAATCTTTGTTTGTGAAAATTCCGTTTTTTACGAGATAAAATTAACTTTTTTTTTAATTATCTAGTTTATGCACTGCAATATTCCAATATTCTTCATTGCACATAAATAATAATTATATGAATTATTTTAAGCAATTTGCGGAACGCTTAAAATAAAATGACATTATTGCCCAAATTTTTCACAGAGTCATGTGATTTGCAATTTGCAAACCTCAAGTAGACAATTCACGTTTGCTCGAAGTTTCTACGATCAATCAATGTGGAATCTCGATATATGAAGTCTTTTTAAAGTTTCGATTTATAACGAGCGGTATAAATTTAGAACACTTCAAGGGGGTGAATTCGATTCGCGCCAGCTTAAATTGTTTTCGATGAAATTCAGGTAAGCACAGCGGTAATTTGACACGTATACCGGACGACGAAATACTTCTCTCATGGGAGATTTCCCCGATGTCAGGGTTACGCGATTTTCGAGCGATGCGGAATAGGGTCCAACCGAATGTAGCTACGCGCGTATACTGAAGGAACTTGTAGAGCGAGGGCGCCGGCTTGAACTGAACCAACCCCTCTTCCCAGCATCCCATGCGGCGCGCGTTCTCTTATCGGACACTCGGGACGATGGGAATTTTTGGCCGATAATATTATGAGTGGTTAAGGGAGATGCGCGACGATCGATAGATGATTGTCAGTAGGAGGATCGGCCTCACAGGTTTGCAAGAGTTAATTACCTCGACAGCTTTGATTCTCCATACTGCGCCGAGAGAAGAGATTTAATTATTCCCACCTATTTGCGTTTATCGAATCAATTAGACCTTGCCACGGAGACAACGCGATCTTCAAAGTTTCTCTCATAATGTATCTCGAAGCTACGGATATATATTGAGATAGTACTTCGAGTTACTGCATGTATATAATTTATTATGGATTTTTAATACTGATATGAAAGATAATTAAAATATCACTTCATTTCTGATTGTTGACATTAATTGAAATTTAATTTTTAGTTAAAAATGATAGTTATTAAATATTTTATATGTTAGAAAGTTCTTTGTACTTTTTAATACGTTGTTAATTGAAATGGAATAATGTATTTGCAAAAAGAAATATGAAATCAGCGGACCGTGGTAAAAGGCAAAAATTTTAAGAATTAAGCTAAGTGCTGTCATAGTCGGGATAAGTTTTAGGACGTTCTTGGAATAGTTTATACAGCACGTTTCGAGTACACTTTTGATAGCGGTAATGCGCAATCGCAAAAAATGATATCCTTGACATATTTCGGATTTCCAGCTATGTTGAAATGAAAAATGTCATCGAAATATTTTTGAAATATATCTCTAAACGGTTTTTCTACATGCAATTTAACACGTTAGTAGTTTACTTAACGGTCTTGCGCACAAAATTTCATGAGTGAGATATCACGTCTTGCTTATCTCAGGAATTCTATGTCAAAGTATGCAAAGCGATTTGCGGATGTAGCAAAACGTCCATCAAAATATTCATGTACTTAAGAAAACTGAAACGAGGATATAAATTTTTAAAACATTAAAAAGTAAATGCTTTTGATTCTACATTAAATATGGAGATGATATTAACATGCTTATGAGAACGATAGAATATTTCGTTACAATGTTCAGACATTGTTGAATTCTGTAGAATTTTAATAAATTTAAAGCTAGTATCGAATTCTATTGCTTGATTTCATGCAAATAAAAAAAAATTATAACATTTATTTGCTGTGCGCTTCAAAATATATTTTATGTTTTTAACAATCTGTCTTTAGCAATCAAATAATATTTGTAAAATTCGATAAACTGCAAAAATCTCTGATAAAATTTATGTGCTCATCATCAGATTTACTTTCCCTTGGAACAGTGCGAAAGAGCAATTGCATCATTATTAATCGAACTTCTGAAAGAAAGAATAAAGGTTTATATATCGTATTGTAAAGGTTAAGGAACTTGCAGTCATAAGATTACATATTATCCTTTTACGATGGTATTTTTATAATTGACAACGAGATTGATTGCTTATGCGATGACAATGTGTCGCAACAACCAGTTGCTACCTATTATAGACGGTGTATCAGACGATGTATTTTCTTTAGGTTATAAATGATAAATCAAGAAAAAGACTTACTTTTAATCTTCAAATCCGAGATGTATGCAGTTGAAAATCCAAGAATATTTAATTAGTCTTCTAAAAATGAGAGAAGAAACAATTTTCTTTTAATTTTAACAAATGTTGTATTTTGACAACAATTTTAACTTAAATATAAGTAAAGGAATATTATGGATGGAATTGATCAATTTTTATTTAAAAAAAAAAAATGGAAAAATTGTACGGTTATTAGAAATTTCGTAATTGCGTGCGCGCACGTATGTATGTGTAGAGATTAAAAACAGTATAAAAAGTATCAGTAACATACCAGTATTTTTCGATTTTATATAATAATCGAAATAGAAAACGATTGGTATAAATATCAATATAATACCGATATGTATCTAATGTTTCGATATTATATACCGCGCGCGGTATTACTAAACGTTAATATATTCAGAAATGAATATAATAATATAATATTAGCAAAACCATTTTAGTATAATTATACTTTTTAACATCGTAGAAAAATATTATTATATACGATGACGCTTTTTCCATATCAATATTATGTAAAAGAGAATGTATGATTCTTGTTATTTACGATTTTTGTTGATTATGAAGTAAGCTCTACGTATGCTGTATAAATTACAAATAACATTTGCAAATCAAAGCAAACAATAAAATTCACGGGAAATAAGAGCCAAGCATTGATCACGGTGCGCAAATAACTTATAATGTAATCAGCGCTTGATTCTTATTTACCGTGAATCTTATTGTTTGTTTTGTTTAAATTTCAAGAGTCCTAAATTTGTTGGTTTATTTGCAAACCATCTCGAAATGATCATAAAAAGTTTTTTGTTTGAAAGTTCTCATACAAGAGACATAAAATAATATTCTATATATACAGTAAATAATAAAATGTAAAAAAAGGTCCATTCTAAATTTTATGTTAAGATAACTTAAAAATTAAGTTAAAATAACTTAAAATAAGAGTTATTTTAACTTAATTTTTAAGTTATTTTAACATAAAATTTAGAGTGGACCTTTTTTACATTTTATTTTTTACTGTGTACACATATAATAATAATAATAATATCAGTATAATACCGGTATTATTGAAAAATATATGTACACTTGTATTAGAAAAATTTTGGTTATATATCGACATTAGACCGGTATTGTCATATATCCGTGTTTATCAAAGATTTTTAAAACACCGGTGTATAATATATATATATATATATATATATATATATATATATATATATATATATATATATATATAGACCGGTATTGCCGTAGCAAATATAGACACGTCCATGCGCTTTGAAATTGTTAGCTGACAAGTGATATTTGTGCGTATGATTAAATCTCTCAGTCGTGAAATATGTACGTATGGGAATAAAGATCAAAGGTTATCAGCATCGATAAGTCTATCTTTCTATGTCTTTCTATCCATAGAGACTTTAACGTACGGTTCTCTGAAATTCCTATCATCGCGGAGAATTGCATGTTGAAATTTTTTCCAGCATTATAAGAAATGATTACCCGTAAAGATTTATGGCGCAAGAGGTATATTTTTATTTCTCTTTACGGCCGCGCGACACTGCGTACTTGTGCGCACACCTCGGCCGCGAATTTTGTTCCACAATGCCATTCCGTCAGTTACAATAAGCTTTGAAGTCGTATTACGATAAATAGTCCTTGCACTGGACGACAAAAATAATGAACAATTTATTATTACTGCGCATTTCGTCGTGGGTTTTTTTTTCTCTATTTTATAAGCTACAACGCTAACTTCGTTATGTTACGAAAAAATTATGTATATCGAACAACACCGGCTGTTATTTTTTTCACGAATATTACCATTTGTTCGGGTACGAACGCAAGGCAATTTTAGAATTTTGGAATTGTGCCGTGAATAAAAAAAAAGCAAGCAAGATCAAGCGCATATCAAATTGTCAGTTAGAACTGACCTTTACGCGCACATTTTTGCATAACGTGGAAAATGGTTCTCTCGCTTCAATTTTACTTTTGTCGGGTAGTACTTCCCCTTTATCGCCCAATAAAAAAAAGCGGTCCTTCGTATCATAAAACACGAGGCAATACGCCCTTCCCCATTTCTGTATCCGTCGTATTCATAAATAGTTTGTGAGCGGCAAAAGCGTTAGCATTAATCTTGATGCTATATGTACACACAGAAACAAAGAGGTTTCCATCAAACGGAATTCGCGTAATTTACGTGTCTTATTTGCAACACGCAGTTCTAAGAGTACTTACTAATCGTAGGAATTAATTACTGCAAAAAGTTGCCAACGGAAATTCACCGAAGCTCTTGCCACACATTAAAGACCACTGCTTTGTGGTAACTTTTCTCTCTTTCCTTCGACGATAAAGAACCTTCGTGAACTTTGTGAACTCGTTTGCTGCCTCAGCGGGACTATTTGGTTACAGTGAAACATTCACAACGTTACAGTATATCCGTCCGTATTTTTGCACGTACTTCAGTAAATTAAGTCTGGCTTGAACTAACATCGCATGTTTTGTTTATCAAAGACTCTTGTAGCAAAAGATCTGAATTATTTTAAGAATGTGAAATTAACTTTCTTGCATTGTATGTTTTTGTATAATTTACATTCTGCAGTGAAAAATAATTTTTTATTGATAAACAAAATGTGAGAAAAAATATACATAACATTTTCAATATTTTCTAAGCTGCATGACGTGTTAGTTTCATATTAATGTAAATTACATGAATAATTTTATGCGAAATTTTTCACCAAAATTATAAATTATTTTGGAATATGTTTTTTAATACATTGATATCAGATTATTTAATTTGTGTTGAGTAAACAATTTGTTATGTAGAGCATTTTTTATCAGGAGTCTAGTTTATTTCAGCTTGTTGAAATGAAATATTTTATTTCTATCATTGTATGAGACTTGCGTTTCTCTTTATGTCTAGAAAGAATGCAATATATGTATACTTATACCTAACGTACAACAAATTTTCATTGAAATGCCAAATCTACGGCTGCCAGAGTTCACTTAACCGTACTGATAACGCTGTCCGGATAAATTTTCGAATAGGATCATTTTCCCCCTGGAACAATGTTACACTTTTGATGGACGCGAAAGCGAAATGCGTGGTTTACGCGATGATTCATCGGAGGTAAGGTTTATCCGCATGTTCCACACAGAGTCACGAGCATTTCTCAAGAGGACTCGAGATAAATGGAACAAGTTTCTCCGGGGGTGTACCAGCTACGTTATTTCTCATATTGTGGGGAGGAAGGGTGTCACCGTCTTCGTCACTTCCGCTGACCTTGAATGCATATCTAATAAGGTTTTCACGAAGTATTGAAAGACATTGTCATGACTGTCAGTTCTGCGTTCCTTTGTTCAATGCTTTCCCCCCGGGGCTCGGGGGTGAAGTCTATAGGAGATTCGGATTGAGGTTGATTGGTTGCCAATGGCGATTTTATGTGAGTTTGTTCTCTCGAATGTTATTATTTGACCTCCAATATTCCAATATTCAAGTCCGATTTATTCTCTGTAAGAACAAACTCTCCTTCTATCTATTTATCTATCTATCTACGTCTATCTATCTACGTATATATCTGTCCCATTTGCACCGTTAGCTTAATATCTAAATTATTCGATGGATGCAAGCGAAGGGCGTTCACAAATCGTCTGGGGAATTCAACATAGGTATCATTAAATAAGTATTAGCATTACGTAGATTAACCAAGTTTTTACGGGAATTTTTCTATGCGTCGCGTTGCGGCTGAACCGTTTTCATTTTTACGAATATCAAAGTTTAATCGCCGATGCAATGTTTTGTGGATTCTCATTTCAATTATAGAAGAATCGTTTAACGGTAGGAAATCAAATTCTCAACGTTGTTTGTATAATTTTATCCCGAACTATTCTCTCGTGGGATGCCATTGCGTAACTTGTAGGTAATTTCATCTGCGCATCCATATTTCAATATGAAACACCCTAGATGGTCTTCGGCATCTGATATCGTCATCTCATTCGAGTTATCGCGGTACAGATATCAATGGGACGCCGTAATCGAATAGAATCGTATAATTCGCTTCGAAGTTGCCGCTTGAATTACTAATATTAATATCACGAAATGGCGAGTCGTGCGCACTACTTTAGCTATAAACGCTTTCTATTTCGTATCTTGTTAATTCGCGTGCCTCTTGAAAAGAAAAAGAAAAAAAAAGCAGAAGGAAAAGAAAGGAGTATAGTTTACAGTCGTAATCGTCGAATATAGGTGGATGAACAAAATACTAGCAGTGCTGACGTAGCCTCGTAATATAAAATTACGGTGGATGCAATGACGTGCTAGCACTCTAACGAGAATCCAGCCGTACAATCCGAATTCGTTCAGCGCTCGTTTGGTAAAATTTTCCACGGAAAATCGAAATGTGTTTTAAAATCATGATACATCGGGGGAATAGAAGCGAGATACGAGCAGATAATGAATCGTAAGAAATAATGACGTTGCGAGTTCGATACGGTTTTATCTTCCCCGCAAATGGATTAAAACAATTTGACAGAGGTCTGAATTGCATTGTGCAGTACGTCTCGCCTGTCGGCAATAACTCCCTTTCTCTCTTTTTATCCCTTTCTGTGCATCTCATGGCTGTTGGAAAACTACGGGAATTGACCCCATGCTTTACCCTCCGCTTGCAAATTTATTGCGCTTTTAAATCGAAGCGCTTATTGGTAAAAGTTTGACTTGAAATTTATGATAGCGCACATTCCGTTATGAACGTCATTAACTTTCATATTTGGAGAATACGTGAACAACGAATGAAGCGCGCTCCAGTTTCCTAATTTGAGTCAAGCGATGAGTAAACGAACTTCTGGCAGCTCGTTTCTAGCTGTAATCCCGCGATAGAACATTCTCGATACATTTCCCAAGCATGTCATTATGCATTGCTAAAAGGAAAGAAAATAGAGGGCGAAATACAAGCGCCAATTATCGACTGCGTTAAACGGGACGTGGGGTGGCTGTTTAAATTTCACAGCGAAAGGGAAAACCTTGTTAGTCACGTATACGTGTAAACGATTTAATACTAAATTTATACCTTGATTTTGTAGGGTACCGTGATTGTTAGATGTTACATTGATGATGGTAATCTCATGCGACAATTGTTTGTTCCAACTTGTCTCTATGACTTTATTATCTGGACCATATTACGTCCGCGGTACATGAATTTTTAAAAACAACTCAGCGAACTATTTTTGGATGTAAAATATGATGCAACAGAGTGACATAAATGTGTTTTAACGCCGGAATACTTTCTTTCTCTAATATTTTAACGAGGAAAACTCAAATGAGATTACATTATTTTTTTTATATATTAACAGTTGTTATAATTTGCACAATTTATATTCTCTTGTGACTTTGTTACATCCAATTTAAGAACATGAGTCTGTAACGAAGAAAGTAAAAAAAAAATATTTTTTTAATAAAGTATATATAGAAAAAATTTAGTATCAAAGTAACAATCTTTGTTTCATATATAAGCAAGAATATAAAATTTTTTTGGAAGACTTTATAGTCTTAAACAGACATAATTTGCTTACGCGAAGAGAAAAATTTTTTTCATGTAAGCAAATTACGTTTGTTTAAGATTATAAATTCTTTCAAGAAGATTTTATATTTTTGCTTATATGAAACAAAGATTATCAATTTGATATTAATTTTTTTTCTGTGTATATATTTTTTTTAATATCATGCGCGTGATTATATGTGCGTATGTGTGTGTGTTGTGTGTGTGTTTCCTCAATATTTTTTTTCTCTTTATTTCCTCATTGTTATATACAATGTTTGTGTTACACAAACATACACACACATCTATTATGTTTCTTTTTTAACTATAATACACAATTTTTAAATCCGATCTTTGGTAATCTTTGAAGTTATTATTATTCATTTCTTTATTTTTATGTATGATGACACTTTCCAAAGGTAATCATTGCGCAATTTTAACATACGTATTCCGATGACGCCAATAAAAAGGGGACGGAAAGTTTTCTCCTCTTCGTGCTTCGACTTCCATAATACTATTTATTTGAAATTCCAATATTTTGTCAATTTATTTTGAATATAACGAAAAAATATTCCTATTCTTAAGACATAGATCGCAAGTGTCTCGTGATGTTTTTAGTTTTTATTACAGCGCAAAAGACTTTGTTAGCGTAAAAAGCATTGTCGTAGAATTGTAGAAGAATGAGTACACAAACACACACACACACACACACACACACACACACACACACACACACACACTATTGGATAAATCCAATAAATTTAGCTGAGTGACATTATGTTAAGATGATTAACGATGCTGTCATTTCTGTCGATAACTGATCTCGCGATGGAAAGAATCTTAAATTTAAGTAGGTTTATTACATGCAATTAATTACTTGGTTAACAAAAAAAATGAAATAAAATATAAAACAAGATATGAAGATTGAGAAATGCCGGTTATGGGAGTTCTACTTACATCGCTATGCAAAGAACGCTCGGAGATGCAGTTTCGTTGCTCCTTGCGCCGTTTATTGTTTTCTGGTTACCATCTTTGTTCTCTCACACAAAGCGGGTGAATATTACGAGTGAATATCACAAATTCAGCGAAGCAAGATGATTACAGGCCTCGAAAATGCACCGCAATAGACATGTTGAAGAACGTTGCTCAGATTTGGTAGGAAATCGATAATGCAGATAGTTTCGTGATCGTAATGGATTTTAATAAATATCAATTCTCTAAACATACTTTTCTGTTGCATATCGTTTTATCTTTGATTGCGCCATTAAGTTGCTGTATATTCAATCTAAACTGCAATATTATTCAAGAATATCGAACAGGATAAAACAAACTCTGTTTCATATTTCAAGAATATTGAATATAATAACAATTAGAATTTTAAAATAGCTCTAACAGTGCTTTGAATTTTCTTGAAATTGTTTCTAAAAAGAAGGACTGTGCTTGATTAAAATATGATTTATTTCTTAAGAGACGAGAAAAATGGAAAAGATAAAACGTAGACATATCTTGGATCAAGCAAAACGTCGAAGCTTGAAAATATTTCACGCAACGTAATTATTCTTGCACTGCTTTTGTAACTGCTTCTATACGTCTCCAAGATATACAACGCAGCCGTGGTCTCTATCCTCCCGTTCGCTGTTAACGAATGTTACGGGCCTCAGTGGAGCGAGACTCGCCCTCGGACGCGCAATTCCGGTTGATATGCAACATATGCATGCCACGAAATACGCCGCAGCACATATCCGTCCATGTGCTCTCTTACCCTTGTAATTGAAGTGTCCTAGCGCTGACATGCTGGCTATGTCCCAAAATAATACTAAATATTTATTGATACGATTAATTTATAGTTTATCTCTCATGCTTACATATAAGTATTATCGTCATCTTTTTGCGAACACGTAAAACCACCTGTTTGAAATTTTATCTTCTTTGATATTAACAATTGAAGCTAAACTTGTACTAGCATACTTTAAAGAAACGACGACGAAAGTTGAATTGAAAAATTTTAATATAAATTTAAGACAAAATTTGATTTGAAATATTATTTATACATTATAATATTTATATATTCCTATTCGATACGGAACTTGATTAATACCAGGAAAAGATAGTTGAATTATTTGGAGAGTAATAAATTCTAAGGGCAGTTAAAAAAAATTCAATGCAGGATTTATACGACTGCCATATGCATCAGGACATTACAGACTTTATGATTTAGTTGAAATGTGATATCAGCTTGTTTTATCCTTATGTCAGTGTGGTTGAAACTGGATGTAGGTGTGGTCGTAATTTATTTGCGGATATAAATAGTAGCAAAAAGTGTGTGCTTTGCATTTTTAGTCATAAAACTGTGAAAGATACTGCACGTTTTATTAAAATTTCTACCTAGATTGCGACATATAAATCAACCTTTTTGTTGGAACAAATACGAATCGGGAAAGAAATTAACACTATATAAAAATTCAACTCTTGAAATATTCTATTTAGCAAATTTTTTTGTTGCTTTTTTTAACACTGTTTTTTATCGAAGAGAATATGTTTGTTTGCATTTCTCTTGCTTTATTTTGCTATACATAATAAAAAAATAAAAATTTAGTTAACGTATTGTAACTTGAATTTAAATACTGCAAACGGCGGTATTATTTTTATATGAATGTTAAAATATTTCTACAGTATATTACTGAATTCCAAAAAGTTATATATATATAATAAAGAAAGAAATTCAAAATAAAATATTTTTTAAAGCCGAGCGAAACTAGGACAATTTATAACTTCTTCGCATCTACAACTTCCAGAACCTCAATTGATCTCATCGAGGCTGAAAATCGCTTTTACGATTGTCATGCAAACTTGAAACGAACTTCATAGAGAACTTCGACGATTTCAGATAAGTTTACTATGTAACACAGCCTAAAGGAATATTTTATTTACACAAGCCGCTTTTTGAAAAGCTCTTTTTCGCACTTTGACTGTGCGAAGCATTGTCTGTTATTTCAATTTCGATGTCCAGTGTGCCAGACATTTCTATCGAATATTCTGAAACAATTTCGACGGAGGTTGTTTAGTGTAGCGTGAATGTGCGGTGCAATGGATTTACGACGCCACATAAGCGGATTTTACGTATGAACATTAATTACGACTAATTATCACACAAGTTGCCGTGATAATAACTGTAAATACAATTATCGACAAGTGCGTTTAATAATAGCAATAAATACGATTGTAAAAAATTGCTTTTAAACCGGCACATTATTCTGTATTTTCAGTGACAATTATATTTCCTACGTTAATTATCTTTTGTTAATACACGTAAATTACTATAATGAGCGATTGCTTATCATTGTATCGATTATTACAATAGAGCAAAACAAACGATAAATATCAGGCTTTCGACGGAATCGTAAATGCATTAGAAATAGGTTCTTTCTCTGAGTTTGATGGAATGATCCACAATTAATTCTAACGATTAATGAACACAGTTAAGCGAAAATCGTTAGAAAATCTTTTTTATCGTGAATTTCCATGTCGATTGATGAGTGAAATTTTTATCAGTCATACGCAATATCCTAATTTTAAAAAAAATTTGTTTTAATAAAAATTTCAACTTAAAGCCTATATTAAGAATTTTATTAACCATTATGGTTTAAATCAACAGAAAGCTGTACGAGATGATGAAGTTGACGTCCATCGGTATTCTGTTTGCGTCCGTTGCAGTGGCACTGTCGTAATTAATTACTATAATTTCTGTATGTCCCTCATGCATGATTTCCAGCTCACATGATGATTGCCATTTGGGCAATCGGTGTATCCGTTTCTGGTCAACGCTGCCGTCAGAATATCTCCTATTGCGCATCATTGAAATCAACTTCATCAAATCAGTTTCAGTGGATTATGTTCCATCGATTAAATCTAATTTAGGTCAGATTGATGCTCCCGATGTCAGTGGCAGAAACTGAATTCGCACATTTATAGCTAGGCGGAATGTGTTTTACTTTCTGATTTAATCTTTCGTACAATTTATAGTGTTTGGCCATACCGTTCGATGTTTTCTCTTCGTTCAGTTTAATCTCCATTTCAGCGTCATGCTTGATGGATGTCCGTGAATGATACGGTCGGCTGTTTGCAGAAATCTTTTCTGGGTTGAGACGTTCTGTTTGTTATCGGAAAATATAAATGTCACCGCTTTCAGACTACCTAAGTCGTTATAGATAACTCACGCCATAGAACACGCAGAGATCATTGAGACCGTAACCGCAGGATAATGGGTGATGGTTAACCGAGGTGATTAAATGGCTTAAAGGCTTTACGATTAAGATACGATGGCGTGACACGTGTCTCGAACACAGAAAGCCGACATGGATTCGATAAACATCACAATCCCTACTAGCGCAAGATTCCGGTCGCCGATATATCATACCTATCTCGTGGAGGTGGATGTAAGTGGGGAATAGCTCTAACCATCTGATCGTTCGCTCATTCGCGATTTATCTCCAGTATCGTTTTATTCGCCGTGCTTAAATAAACGTATGCAAAGTTGTCGTATGCATGCCGATAATCAGGAAAGATCCAAGCCTCGTCTTCGTGGAATTGGAAATCCTCGGTTGAGGCAGGTAAGCCTGGATGAACGCTGTGATATGAGAGGAAACGGTGGATAGGTTGTCGTTTCAATTAAACAATTTTTTTATTTATAAATCCGTAGTAAATAGATTATTAAAAATTAAACATCACACAATTCTATTATCTTTTATCTCTACAACTTGCGTGATGATTTTATAGCAGACTAATGTTAGGTGATGACATAAAATTGGACATAAAATTGATTTAAAACTTATAATAAGATGTAACTTTTTAAATTATATTGATATTTAATCCATGTCATTTAATTTATGTATTCGCAATGTAAATGTACAATATCTATAAATTTAAAGCATATAATTTTATGAAATTTCCAAAATATTTATTCTACGTAAAAATAAATATTTTTCCATACCAATTAACAATTTTATAAGCGATTATATATACATACATTTTGCATCACGAATTCTTTCTGCGTGTTATTTGTAAAAAATCATATTTATTCATAATCTAAAAAATCATTGTATATAAAAAGAATGTTTGAAATATATAATATAAGTGATTAGTTAATAAGAAAATGTCTTACACAAACGACACAAACTCAATTATGACAAAAATCGAGTGATCAGTGAAAGGAAACGCTTGAAATCGGTATGCAGAAAATATGTATAAATCATACGTACAAATCACTTTTAAATAGATGCTAAGTTTTCATGGGAATGATTGCATTCTGAGTTCTTGACGTTTCTGCTTTATATCAGGCGTAAAATATTTCATCATCATATTGCTGTCCGTAAGTCCCGTCCAATAGAGTTACATAGTTGTGTGCGACGGTGGCCGTAGAGTGAAAATGACAAGTGATGTGCTAGGGGCTAATTGAACTGCACGACATAGGTACGGACGCGTATGCGAGGGTGTCCTCATTTTCGTAGACTATTACTCTTCGATATAGCGGCTTCATAATTGATACACCACATACCGTTATAATAGTGACTACTTATTATTTAATTAATATAGCATTCGCAGTAGACGGGGTCAACGTCGTGATTACGGTTGAAGGTGGTGTTGCACGCAGCTTTAAGGATCACTTAGCATGAGATCTAATCAACATCCATTAAACATGATTTGTTTTTCACGATTGAATGTCTAAATAGAATGACTATATTATCCCGCGTATCTACGTAGTTATGTTAATATTATGAATTTTAATTACGTATGCACCAACTTCCTTGTTCATCCAATATCACGTTTCCTATTTTTAAAACAATTATCGAGCATATTCACAATTATTCATGCACAATACGACAATATTCGAGTTGCAAACGAAATAGTAAAGATTATTAAACAAATTTTGTATCCAATTAATTTGCGGCGTAAACAAGCTGGTAATATAAATTTATATTAGATTTAAAGAATTAATGAAATTAACTTTTATCAATATGTACATATATGTGTATGTATATTTATACATTTATATATTAATTAATGATTACTAAGTATACACACACACACACACACACACACATACACTTATATGTAAATATATATTTATTTACATATCTATATGTGTGTATTTTTATTATTTATTTATTCGTTAAATGCTCGTACGCACAGTAATCAACAATGTTTCTACGTTACAGATTTTCATCAAACTATATTTACGCAATATTGTTCGACATTTCGTCGATAAATTTGTTTTGTTTCGCGTTGTCGTGTGCATCTATTTTTGAATGACAGGGTCCCAGTCCGATCGGCATGTTATATATTCCAAGCGACGTGCACGCTTGGAATGGAAATTGTATCAGGTGCGATTAAGGTGCGTGAAAGGAGCAAGGATACCTATTTCCAAGGACAGATTGTCTATCGATGCTGGGGCAACCGTGTATCTCTCGTCGCTGCGTTGAACAGAAAACAGTTATGCAATTCCCCTTGGATTGGGAGTTTCGTTGCTGCATTCCTACGTGAAGCGCTATACAGATCAAAGCTGACATTATAAAATTAGTGGCAAAAAGCGTGAAACCAAAGTATTCGTGTCCATAAAAACACAATGTTAATTTGTCATATATAGCGTAACCGACGCCGTTTCCTCGTTCGCTGATTACCTTGAAATCGTTATTGCCGTTACACAAATCGCGTGGTTCGTGACCGTTACGAGAATAAATGTGAATATTCAATTTCGGTTTTAATTTCACAGTCCATAATCATTTGTCGATATCCTGCGCGATGGAAATCGTGGCTGATGTAACGAGGTTTATTAATTCAGTCGATTTGAAATATACGTTGCAGCTAAAAAGATGAATTAAAGTTGAAATTCCATGAATCGCAACTTTCACTATATGAATAGGCAAATATTTACACACGTGTTTTGTGAAACTATTTCTATATTTGTATTTTTCGAAGGGCACACGCGAGCAGAAATCTACAAGAAGTCACTCATCTTTAAAAGTGAATTTATCAATCGACGAAATTGATATTAAGTATACAACGAAAATTAATACATTGAATTATGACGATTGACAAAATCGAGACACCGGGACAATTTATACAGGTGCCAACCCAGAATTTTGAACCATCAGAACGATGGCGAATTATGAAGAATATTTTAGTGATTGGTTGCGCTTTTATGGTGAATTTTACGGCTTTCATGGGAGCCGCAAACTTACAAAGCTCGATCAACGCAGATCAATCATTAGGTACATTTACATTGTCGGCGATTTATGGCAGTCTACTCTTCAGCAACATTTTTCTACCCGCCTTAATCATAAGGTAAAGCTCAAGTAATTTTGTTTATGAATACACGGAAAGAACGATTTTACTAAAATGTCTAAAAATTCAGCTAGTTACATATTTAGAAAATAATTTTGTCGGACTATCAATTACGTAGAACGCTCAGACCAGTTGCTAGAATGTCAAAATTTCTTGCTGTATTGCTCATCATGCTTGAGCATCTTTCATAATTATTTTGATGATCCAACAAATTATTTTCATTATCTGTATCTGGCTAAATTTTTTGACACTTCAGCAATATAATTCTTTCCATGCATATTCTTGTTTACCATTTGTATCGTTTCGCTTACTTTCGTATAAGTCAGCTTGATGCAACTTATTACAATAATGATGTAGTAATATTTTTCACTGTCTGTTATAATGTCTGTTATATACCGTGATAAATATTTTGCATCTTGATCTAAATGGAGAACTGTCGTCAGATCTGATTGTTGTTACTTGTTATCGCCGTAAAATGAATAGAAAGTTTCTAAAAAATGTCGTCAATCATCATAGACACCGGAAATGTTTGATGTGTTTCCCATATACGTGAAATATACAGATGCCTAGAGTTCTGTACGCATTCCCACGGTACTAAACTTTATTATGCGTTGTCGTTTTCACCTTGGTCCGAAATTACGTTACACGAAACCCCTGCGGGTTCTGGCATTAGACAAGAGTGAAACGAACATGTCTGGATGTCTGCGGGAGGATTCAGTATGACATCTTCCTAGTTAATGTAGTCTAAAACCATAAGCTTTTAGTGCATATCGTCTTATATATATATATATATATATATTGATATTTACTTATTTTTATTTGTTTAATCTTCATAATTAATTTCATAAACACCTTTGCTATATTTTTAAAAAATGATCTAATTATTGGATTAAATTTTTTCAATGAATTAAATTAGATCTAAATAAATATAATTAACAAACAAAAGATAACATAAGGATAATCTTTTCATCCGTATTTATGTAATTCTGTTCCAGTTGGTTAGGATGCAAATGGACAATGTCGGTTTCTATAATGGCTTACATGCCTTTTATAGTTTCGCAGTTTTATCCCAAATTTTATACCATGATTCCCGCTGGATTATTGGTTGGATTAGGCGGTGGACCGCTTTGGTGCGCAAAATGTACTTATTTAACCGTTGCGGCAGAAGCTTACTCGACCATTTCAGATATAGCTGCGGATGTCCTTGTTACAAGATTCTTTGGTCTTTTCTTCATGTTTTATCAAATGGCACAGGTGTGGGGAAATCTTATATCTTCAGCAGGTGGGTCGCTATTATGGATATACGGCTTATGGACATATGCGGCTGTCAAATTTATATTTCAGGGATTAAATGCATTGAGAAAGTTATTATTAGCATATTATTCATGTCTGCTGTCGACTTGGCCAGCGTTTCGTTTCGCAAATGTTAATTTTGATGACGTAAAAATGAATCTATAATTGCTTTGCGATGTCTTCATAGTATATGTAAAATAGTTGTGCCATGTGAATACTAACAAACTGTACAAGAATTTTATTAATATGTAAATATTTAGTGACTTGTTTTATGTAAGTTTAATTTAGTTATAGAAGAAATCACAAATAAAATAATAATTTAATTATTATTTTATTTGTGATTTCTTCGCATAACGCAGTTTTTCACTACTTTTATTGAGATACGAAGAGAACTGATAAAAGCTATGTCGAGTCTACTAAAATAATAATATATAATAAAGACAAACTTTTTACAATTTTCTTGAAATGAGAAACGTAATAACATGCCTTTTTGTTCGAGTTTCTGGATAAAATAAATTTTTGTTACAATTGTTTAATTATACTTCAATAAGCGAGAAATAAATGATTATGAAATCATGAACCGGCACAAACGACGCAAAAAAGTTTGCCTGCAGTTTGTGCAATCTTTGCGGAAGCGTGTATAAATGCGTGGCTGCTAAGCCATAAAAACGCGAGCGCCGATGAAAACGAAATTAAGTGTTGCTACCGCCGCGAATCACGGGATTGTGAAACTGTGAATGCAAGCTGCGCAGTAACCAAGTTGGGTCGGGCATTCTAATGACCATATTTCGGTCTTTTGAAACACATTTTAACACGTTTATTCGATTATCAGCGTAATAATAGATAGTTTCTATTCTTATAACGTATGATTCTCTAATTTTTTAATGCAGCTGCAAATTCCGTGGCGAAGGTATTTGTACAGAAGTGTTTTTGCTGTTATTAGTAATCGATTAGCATCTTTTTTATTTCTGTTAACGTTTTTCCTACAATTACAGTTCTTTCGTACGGAATCGACACGGTCGATACGAACGTGACTCTGAACAGTAGCATCGTGGCCGAGATTTGCGGAGCAAATTTCTGCGGAGTGTCTGCGGAAAACGAAAATCCGAATCTGCTACGACCTCCGGCAGAACGAATATATCTTATTTCTGGAATTTATTTAGGCTGTATGATATTAGCTTGTCTAATAATTGCATTCGCCGTCGATCCCTTATCTAGGTACAATTTTACATTTATATTGTATTTTGTGTTTATCATTAATATAGATTTATATAAACTATTACTATAAACTATTACAGTTACAGATATTATAAAAATATTTATATCGTATTTAAATAACGAATGACGAATTGCATAACACGAGTTATAGTATATACTGTACAAGACATTTCTTGACGCTGTTTCCATTTTATAGATACGATAGAAATAGAGCCCGCTTGGTGAAAGGAACGTCTGGATTCAAGCTCTTGGCCGTGACATTAAAACTATTGAAAGAGAAGAATCAACTTTTAATATTGCCGATAACGTTGTTTATCGGGGCCGAACAAGCGTTTTTATTTGCTGATTATAGCGCAGTTAGTAGCTATTTATAAGAGCAAAATAATTTAAGAAATGAGATTTTTATTTATATTATTAATAATAGGAGAATTTTTTTTTATTATTTTTATATTTTTTATTTTTATATAACACAGCGATAATATTTCATATTTATTACAGTCATTCGTTTCCTGTGCTTGGGGAATAAGTAATATCGGTTACGTGATGATATGTTTTGGTATCACAAATGCCATAGCTGCGCTCGCTACAGGAGCCGTCGTGAAATTGACTGGAAGAAAACCCGTGATGATTTTTGCTTTTTGTTTGCACTTAAGTCTTTTCATCTTTATGTTACAGTGGAACCCGACACCAGAACAGGGTATCGTCTTCTTTCTGTTGTCGGGTTTATGGGGTGTG
The DNA here is from genome assembly GCF_016802725.1 of Solenopsis invicta. Lineage (NCBI taxonomy): Eukaryota > Metazoa > Arthropoda > Insecta > Hymenoptera > Formicidae > Solenopsis > Solenopsis invicta. Next base: position 7,200,845 of record NC_052674.1, on the reverse strand, counting down.
TGCGATTCGATCTGGCTAGTGCAAGTTAATGGTAAGAAAAATAAATATACCGCACAGAGCCAAAATATAAGTGCATGTTCAATTGCTTACTATTAACCAACAGTTTTATACATAATGTATATATCGCATATTTTTAATAATTGCCAATTTATTGTGTGATCATTAAGTCGAATTTCCTAGTTTATTTGTTGTATGTAAAATTGTATACCAGTAGATGAATATCTCTGATGGTATTATACCAACCAATAGTATAACAAATTTTTCTTTGTGTGTGTGTGTGTGTATGTCTTTTTGAAGAAATTATTAACAAATATAGTTACAATAATTTAATGTTTAACAAATAATAATGCTTGCAATTTTCAGCTTTAAGTGGTATATTATTTCCTGGTCGAGAAGAAGCAGCTTTTTCAAATTTCCGTTTGTGGGAGTCCACTGGTTCAGTGATAACGTACGTGTACAGCCCATATCTGTGCACGTATATGAAGCTGTATCTTTTAATCGGAATATTGTGCGTTGGAATGGTTGGTTTCGGTGTTATCGAGTGGTCAGGCATTCGGGTGGAGAGAACTGTTTCTGAAGATAAGCGTGATGTTGAGTTAATGGCTAACAAAGAGATCAATCGATAAAGTGTAGTAGTAGCAATAAGGTATCGTCTTTTTCAGTTGACGGAATTGTAGGAAACTGTCGAAATATTTTTATCTTTTGATATTATCAAAAAATGTCAAAAAAAATTTGACGGAAAAATTTAAAAAAATCTTTGAAACGCGCCTAAAATTTCTTTATGCTAATTCTGTTATTAAAATATATAAAAAATAAAATGCACTCTACTGCATGTACCTGAAATTACTAAAATAAGAAAAAAAAGTTTTTTAAATAAAATAACTTTGTCACGAAGACGAAATTTAAGAAGTTTAGCGTAATATTTTAGAACTGATGTTACAAATTTCATTTAATAATTACAAATATAATTATAATTATAAAGAAGACATGCATATGATATAACAGTTACTCATCTGAAATCGAAATAAGTTTTAATCACAAAGAATTATGGATACGACCTTTTGTTATTTGTACCACAATATATGTTTTTATTTTATTTTTGTGGACACCTACTAAATTTTACACAGGTATTCGCTTAACGGCTAAGATTCTTGTCCTTCATTTTAAATACGTAATTTAATGTTACATCATGTGCCTAGGTGCTAACATTCAAGCTAAAGCTACGGCTGCTTAGTTTAATTGTATACTTATGTGCTTAATTGCCGACTGTGTGTTTATTTCGTTGCCGAGATCAATTGATTCCCGCCTTCGGGCGAAGGCAGATTACCGAGCTGCGTGATTTTCTCATAGACCGACCGACGTTTTCCGATAACGGCAATGTCGAATCAATTGATCGGCGAATTGTAGTTTAGCATCGTTAAATTGCTGATTGTATCGTGATTATTAGCTTAACTTTGCATTCATCGTATTTACAATTCAAGTTCTGCAGTTTAGTTATATACTTTATAAAACGTAGTAGGAACTTTGGTTTCGCTGGGCAATGTTTCATGAGCAGTTTCCTCTTATTGATTTGTGACTTTATATTTCGTATCTCGACATGGTTCTTTTTAGAGGGTATTTCTTTCTTCTTTATTGTACGCGCGCAGTTGTAAAGTATCTACCCGTTTCTCGTTTCGTCTAGTTTTAATTTACGAAAATTACCGGACAAGGCGAACAATTCAGCTGGAAACTGCTATAAAACATTCGCCCGTGGATCTATCTTCCTTAATATGACACTCACGAATACAATTCACTTTTTTTTTGTAATACTCATGTTTATATTTTCGTAAGGATCTATTTGAATATTTCAATTTCACGAAGAAAATACACATAATTCTTAAACCGTCTTCGCGTTTTTTATTTTTATCACTACCGCGGACCTTTTTCGACGCTTTGCTTTTTCTTTCTCTCTTTTTCTCTCCTTCACCCTTTCTCGCTCATATAACAAAATTTAATAACCGGAATATTTCTGTACAAACATTTTCGCTCTTTTATCAAAAAGGATAACATACACATCTCACCCCTTAATAAAAAATTTTGAATTTTGCGTTTTACTCCGTCATATATCTTTTTTCCGACCCTCACCTCACCTTCCTCGCGCCTTTCATACTCTCTTTTATTTATATAATACATTTTAGGAACAGATCACTTTGCTCGTCTCAGGCTTAAAAGTAAAACCTTAAAATATTATTTACTTTTAGAAATTTATTATTTTTTTAACCATGTAAATTTTCTTTGCATGAATTCAGCTATTTTATAGCTATAATAATAAAAGTTAATTATAATATTACAATGTCTAGATATATCGTAATATGTACATGCTACCCTTGCGCCCCTAGCTACTCGTCAAGTTAGAGATTTCATAATATTATCGTAATGAATAGCCCATTATAAAGAGGATGAAGTACATTTTATGCACAGTTCTTATTCATTAAATGTACGCGTCTGCTAAGTATTAAGAAAACCGTACTTTAAGAGCTTCGTTTAAATATCCTTTTACGCGTGAAAACGACTGCGGGGTGTCGAGCGCTTGTTGCTAAACGATTGCGTTAACTTAATGCAAAATCAAACGTCTAAAAGTCACTATGTGTATGAGGCGACTTTACATGGTCACGTATTTATTTACGATTATGATTTTTTTTTTTTTCAAGAAAGACACTAATGTATAAATAATTCTTCGATTTCAAAATCACGCATCTGCAATCTTTTTTTCACTGTACGCATACTCGAAGAAATTGTTCCAGTGCTTTCAATTTTTTTTTTTTTTTTCTTTCGCGATTGTAAATACGAAATTAAAATAAAGGAACAAGGACGCAGAAGCGTATTTCGCGGTCGAAGAATTATGTTCGTTCGAATATCCCCGCAGATCGAATTCGAGCTCTGATAAAATCGAAGTTTTCGTCCGAGCTTTATCGTTATTTAGCGAATAAGCGGATCGCATATATGTATAGGAACGGAGGATGCGTGCTCGTTTAACACGTATACGTCTTATATGGCAGATTATCACGGACTAGTTTTCAGCAGAAACTCGAATCTTGTCTGTTCCTAACTGCATCTCTTTCTCTCCCTCTCTTTCTCTCTCACTCTCTCTCTTTCTCTCTCTCTCTCTCTCTCTCTCTCTCTTTTTCTCTTGCTTTTCCTACAGGATTAAATATAATTTCAGGAGCGGCGTGTGATATATAATCGTTTATAGCATACTTTCAAAGACGTTATTGCATTATTTAGTCACTAAAGGAATTTCATTGATTTCTAAATACACTTGTAATTTACAAATCTCGCGCGCATCAAAAACTCTCGACTGATTTGTTACCGAAGTTACGATAGAAATATTATCGTGCTCGTTATAACAGTGTATATATATATGTATATATAATATATGCAAGGGATGATATTATAATCAATAGAGACAATGATTTTATTTTGTATTTGTTATTTAAGCGATATTTTTATTTGCGCAACTCAACGAGCGACAATGATATCTCAAGATTCCCCGAACGGACACAGTCACAGTTTTTATTGCGCGCAGAAGATTGCTACCCTTCGAGTATTTCCATTTTGAATGCATTTTTTTTCGATTGTTCCGCCAGTTTAGGAATCAATTGTACGTAGTTGTTTAAACGTTCGCCGCTTACGTGCTAGTATTGTAAATAACCATTTTAAAGATGGCTAAATTTTTATTAACTATTATTCGTACGACGATTTACATACTTTTTTTTCTGTTCGGAAATTGTTTTGACAGATTGTATTTCGAAAAAAACATACGTGTCCCGACAAGTGCTGCAATCAAGCAACTAATTAATTAGAGAAGCCTAGAAGCGATTTTTCTATAGTTGCTTGTGACAAACTGTTCGTGTAATTTCGATCATCGAGGCATTTACGTCCATCGGTTCATTAATGCTTACCAATTGCCGATAGTCCATTCGTTCAAAACTCGAAACTGGATCAGTTAGTCAGTGTTTTCCGGTGGATATATATCTATGAAAATTGGAAGCGCGCGACGGATTGGTACCAAATGAGAGACAACGATTTCAGATTATCAATTTTCGATATTCGACTCATGTATACATCACATATTCGTAGATTAAAGCTATTTACATATATAGATGTCGTATACACCTGCGATCACAATATTCGAAGGACTTCGCTTCGATCTAGAACGATTTTTCCGTGTCGGAGCGAATTTGATAAATGTGGCTTTCTTTAGTAAACGCTTATTTATTATCGTAACAAACCACGGAAAATTGTTCTCGCGTTAAAATTGTTTATTTATTTATGCTAGAGGAAACGCGAGACTGGAAAATTTCACGAAGCGTGTTCTTCATCGTCCGTAGTCTGAAACTTTTCTCATATGCTGCCCGATTGCTCGGTAGACGTAGTCGGTCCCTATACAACACCCTTCGACATCATCCGCACCGTATTCTTCAGGGCTTGTCTCTTGTTGCAGAACCAGATTCTTATCACCTCCCTATCGTAACCTAATCGATGCGCTAAAGTCGTGATTTCGTTACCTGCAAAGAAAAAGAAAGAATAGAAAGTTTCAATGCGTTATAGTTACACTGTGCGAGATAACTCCGCAGATTTAATAAAATTCTTCCAAATAGCGAAAGGTTTAATCATAACAGATAGACGTAGGGCGGAACTAACCAGTAGGATGAGTGTTCCTGTCAAAATGTGCGTTCAGCAATTCCAAAGCCTGGGGGGTAAAGGAGGTCCGCCGTTTTCGCTTCTTGCTCGGTTCGACCCCGATGAAGTCCGTCAGATGATTTACGCCGCTCTTGTACCTGGAATCAGATGTACTACTCTTGCTCAAATTCGGAAGATTGCATCATCGGCGTTATAGTAACGTTACCGCCGCGCGTGATATTTTCGTGAAAAAATATATATATGCATTCCTAGTCGTTAAGATTATGAATCGCGAAATAGGATCCCACTTAATAGTCTGGTCGGTTAATCGTCATGTTTTTACAATAATTAATTACGTCCGTGAGTCTACGCCGGGCTCAAAATTTCTCCTGTGGTTTATGAAATATTGTTATAAATCCAATATGAAAAAAATAATTCTGTTTACTGTTTTGCACGTTCGTAATTACGTTAGCGCGAAATAGGATACTGATTAAAAAAGGAAATCACCGGCGTCACGATATTCGTGCTCGGACACGTTCGGTCGCAAATATCCCGGTCCGGTATTGGATTTTTCCCCGAGTACACACTCCGGTTGATTCACGAGTCGAACTTACTCCACGTATCGCGAAATAGAACTCGCGGTGGCAGCGGCTACGGTGTCGGCGTCGACTCAAATAAAATTAGCGATCGAATAGCCGCGGCGCTTTCAAACTCGAGAACTTTTATTTCATTCGTTATCCAAGCTCATCGAATCTCGGGCAATTTCTATATTCAGATATCGTCCGTTTTCACATTCTTAAATATTAAGAAGGTGCAAGCAAGCGTCGCGATTTTACCGTGCATTTTTATTATTATCAATGTTATCATTGCGATTTTTACGTATTAAAGATGTTATAATCGTGAACAGTTCTTTTAAAATTAAATTAAAAATTCTTATGAGATTTATTCGCCAGCATGAATAAATTTCTGTATCTGTTTGCTTAAGTCTGTTATCCTTATCGAAGAGCAGAATAGGGTCGAGTAGATTAATATAAAATTTTAAATAATTGCATAAATTATCGAACAATGAAATCGACATTCGTTAATGTTTTTCTAATTAAATGAATGCAAGATATTAATTTGTATTAACTATGAATTTAATTAAAGAATCAATGAATTATTTGATGCGACAATTCTAGACATCATTTCTTGAGGTTCGATATTGACTAAATAACTTAGAGGAAATTTACATTAGAAAAGATTCGATCTCGAAAGTCTCGAGTCGAGAGTACGCAAACTTTTTTGGCGTCGCGCGACTAGTCGACATAATTTCATTTGACGGCTAGCATTATCGGGTGGTGCGACGCGGGGCGCAACATGGAAAAAGCCCGCGACCACGACAGTAAACAGGAGAACTTCTGTTGGGACTCCCGGGTGAGCGATGAGAAGCGAGTATGGTGTGGCAGCGGGATCGGGGAGCAGACCGATGGTGGTACAGTCGCGGTACCGGCTCAAAATTTATGTTTTTAATTTAACTCCAAATGACCAACTGTCGAGTCGAAAAAAGTACACGGCGGGCCATTAGCATCGCGCGGTAATATTTCGTCGAATTCGCGAAAACAATATGCTAATGGAGAAGTCGGCGAGAGCGCGAAGAACCGACGCGACGCGACGCGACGCGAGACGAGGCGACGCGATGTGACGCGACGCGACGCGACGATTCGACGGGGGTTTGGATGCCACGTCGTCGTTGGTATGCGTTGGTGACCGGTGAGCGCAATGGAGAAACAACGCCAGGCGCAAGAAAGGGGAGAAAGAGGGAAAGAGGGAAAGAGGGAAAGAGGAAGGCGAAGAAAGAGGAGAGAAGTAAACGTGAGTTAATACGCAAGGCAACGTGAAAGCTGCGTGTAAGCTCGTACGTGGGTGTTACACGTCGTAGTTGCGTGTAGGTAGGGAAAGGGAGACGCGCGGAGAAGTTCGAACACGAAAGGTAGAAGAAAGACGGAAACAGTAGGAAGGTGGAGGAATGGAGGCTGCGTGAGCGGAAAGAATGACAGAGAGAGCGTCGCGCCGCTCCGCGATGCCGCTGCGGGTAAGAGTGAGGTGACGGCGGCGGTGGCGTGTAGGTAGGAGGAGCGACGCCGGGGGAGAGGTACATCAGAAACCTGATTTTAATTAGTCCACAGTTTAATTACTCGGCAGATAAATCGTGCACGTGCACCGCATAAACTAGCCGCTTTCATTTTTCCCGGACGCGGCCGGCGCACGGTCGACGCTTAGCTCTACGCCGCGCGAATGCAGGATGGGTCATTGTTGCTGGCTTGCTCTCGTGAAAAGAGAAACGACCCTACCCTGCACCGCTTCCGTCATCGAATCATTCGATTATTCCACGCGTGCCGCGCGTTTCTTTTGTAGACCGAAGCGTAGCGATTATTATCGCGAATGATAGTCAAGTATTTCGTTTGTTATTATTTTTTTTTATGCGAATGCGGCTATTTAATGCAGTCATATTTCTTCTTCTGGTCGACTTATCCTCGCAATTGCAAATATAGGCACGAAACTTGGCAAGCACGTTTTACAGATCTGTCCCATATTCATATTCATATTCATATTCCTCATACTTGACGCTAAATGCGATAATTCAAATTGCACGTATATTTTTTTTATACTCTTGCATAAAAAGATTTACACAGTCATGTATGAGTTAAATGGAAAACTACGTGTGTGAATACGAACTGAATAATATTCAGTCTCTTTTGATAAACAGGATTACGATAATGATGAACAGATAGAAATCAGAGATATACAACTCAATAATAATAACGTAGATACTATTTAACTGTAATAAATTTAATATTCAATCTTATTTTTAAAAAATTGCCGCATGAGCGAAGAATGCGTTAATGCAGTAATGTCAAAACCGTATCGCGGTGCGTTTTAATCGTAGCGCTACTATACATGGATTCCTGATTAGCTCGCGGCGTATAAAGTTCATTAGATTTTATCGTCTCATAAAATTTACACCTTGTGAATACGTAGCCCGAGATTCTTAGGGAGGATCGGTAGTATCTTTCGCGTCACAGCAGAGCCACCGCATTGGTCGCATTGCGCTGCTGCCGCGAGCGAGTAGCCGTCTCGCGATCGCGCGGTAACGGTTTCTCCCATTCTAATTAACATTCCACATATTTATTAAACGCGGATCCGCAATTAATCAGGTGGATTCAATTAGCGAATTACCAATTAGCACGCACGCGTTCGCACGCTCTCGCGTCGACGCGCAGACGCGAAGTCGAGGCCGCACTGGACGATTGCGAAATAATCGTGTATCAGAAATACAACGTTAAAGAACTTGACTTGCAATTGAGAAAGTCTCTCTCTCTCTCTTTCTCTCTCCGATTGGAGAATTTTACTTTTTTATTTATATTAATTATAGAGTGTTTATGGGACGTCGAAAGGAACGTTGCATTTACGATACTCTTCCGGCATAAATATATGTTGAACATCTTTTTTTGAATAAAAACATTTTCTCACGGTACTCGTGCGATAATTCTTAAGATATTGTAGGAGTATTACTCACCTCTCTTCCGCCTCCTTCATCCACCTCTCGAGGACAGGCTTAATTTTCTGCGCGCTTTTCGGCGTAATGTCCAGCTTTTCGAATCTAAAGCCAAGAACAAGGCTTGATCCATTTTCTTGCTTTAATTTCTCAGGAAATTGATTGAAAGGGGTATGTGTCGAGAAAAGACGACAGGGACATAAAAGATGTGTGAAATCCGATTCAATTTTTAGCGTAACATATAGAATGGTATGTATATTGAAATACTTTTGGAGAAACTCAAATCATTCAAATTTTTGTCTGAACATTTGCTTTTCGCCCTTACGTCTTTGTCCCACTAAAGGAGCACTAAGAGGCATGCATTGATTCAATAACAGGACATTGACAATGCGTGCATGCTTTAAGGTTTGGTGATGCCGTGTATGATGTTGCCAACGCGCTGCGCGACTAAACACTTGTTGTGCGGGCGAGCGATATGAATCCGACCCCGCGATCGAATCTCTCGTTGAAACGATCCGGGACTTAAACTCAGCGAACGATAAAAATCGCGAGTCCTCGGTTCCGTTCTATCCTTTTATTCTTAGCGCGTTGGCGACATCATGCCCAAGTTTGCCAATGCCCTGGCTCGAAGAGAGTTAATTTTAGAAGTGCTCCTTTCGCATCTCTTTTCCGAACGGAATTAGAAATTAGTGAGAGTGCTTGTGCAGCTATACCCAAATATGCCTGCCGGTTCTAAACGGGAGAGGACTGATCGCGAATCAGTCGAACGCAAATAAAGAAGTGGAAGAGAGGAAGACGACTGGCGTCTATTTTTATTTTACAGGACATACATCGTTTAACACGGTGGACCAATTAAATTCGTACTTTTTCTTAAAGCTCCTTTTTCGAGATTGTCGGAAAATTCGTGCTCAATTTTCCATTTGTTGGGTATAACTGCGGTTTCTTAAAGGATTTTAGAGTTTTAGATTTTTAGGTAAATTAAGTAGCATGGAGGGGTGAACGTACGTAGCTTGCTGCTGAGAGGCAATCTGCGAGGCAGCGTACATCTGGGTAGCCAGGGCACTGGGGAACAATCACCAATGCTTATGTTAGTTGATACGATAAGAATTTTCTGAGAGGTATAAACATTTTCTCTTATGTTTGACATTTTCTTTTTGCCTGCTACCGACATTACCACGGTGGTTCCCATTCGCATTTCAAAGACGCACGCGATCGGAAGCGACGACGAGGGTAGAATAAATAGCGTAACGATCTGGAAACCCTACCGATCCGTGAAAATTTTAATGTCGGTTTTAACATATTAAAATTTTTGTAAGTAAATAATTTCCATTTTACAAATAATTTTAATAATTCAATTTAGATTAAATTGCAGCATAAATCAGGAACCATCGTGGATTACGGTATGAATAAGTTTATCATAGCACCTCAAAATTGGAGAACGCACTTGCGAGAGTTGTTAAACTCCTTTGAACAAGTTTCAAACGTTGCGATAAATAATAAATAATGATAAAAAACGCGTGAAAAACAATTTTGCTGAAGATTACCGTACAAAAAAAAGAAATAAAGACATAAAATTGCTTCGAGAGTTTAGCTTTACATTCATTCCTAACGGGAAATGCTGTTACAAGGCCATCACGAACACGAATAACTATCTGTTTTTGCTACTCTGAACAAATCTTAACCCTTTCTACGCCATTTCCAGTGACCTGGCACACTGTCGTTTTACATTCTACTATATTATTGAATTCTCATTAGCGACGTCTGTTTCGATGAATGCGAGGAGGACGATGTAACGATAACTAACCTGCATATGGCACTTTGGCTGTATGCGGGGCCCTCAGTGACGCTCAGAGCCTGACCAACCTGGGTCTGTGTTAGACCCAGAGATAGTCTGCGTAGCTTAAAGACCTTGGCAAACTCCTTGATTTCATCTAAATTGATCCCATCGACTACATTGTTAGTAGCCTCATTGATCGTTGGCTGATCTGTAATAAAAATGCATTTTCTATTTCTCTCACATGAATTTATCTATCTGCAGATAGATAAATAAGCTATGAAAATCGTCGCAAGTATCGGGATTTTTTTATTTTAAAAGAAACGTGTTTCTTTGTCTCACAGAACGCAATAAAATCGATGAATCTTTGTACAAATTGCGTTGCGAGCCAGTTACAGAAATGATATCGAGTCGGTCATGCACGAGATGAAATATTCGTAGTTCAAGGGTTAACGCGCGATAAGCGACCCCTGCGTCGCGGATGATTAATTTTATAGCGATTTTAATGGTGCATTTTGAGTAGATCAGTGATCCACTGCCGGTCATTCGAGCGCACGTTTCAATCGATTCGCCGGGACGCAACGGAGCGCCGGCAAGAAGGCTGCCTAATGACATCAGGCGGCTTCGTTAAAGCAGCTCGAGCTACCACCGATTTCTCTCGTAAATCTGTCACCCCGAATGTATACGAACGCAATAGAAATGCCCACATACTTCGTAATCTCGACCAGTTCCCCTGGTTTCTGCGCCGCGCAATAAACTGCAAGTCCTTCTTCCGCGACGGTGTTTCTACGATCGTTAATTTCTGATCAAGGCACACCGAGTACTTCTCGCGCTTCAAACAAAAAGCTGCGAGCAAGTTATATGACTCGGCCATGACACGATAAATAAAGGAATAAGAATATCGCGAGCGAGAAGTCGCTGTTCAGCTCACAAAGTTAAAATGACTATGGCTTTGGTCGTGAGAGCGGTTATTGGAATAGCCTCTAAGTTTTATACGCATTACAAATTGGATAAAATAAAATACGACGTGGGAAACAGTTAATCGTTAAGACTTAACCGAGTGTACAAATATCAGAACTCCGCGTTTCAAGTATATCGTTTAATTATTTTTATTTGCAATAATAAGTAATAGAAAGTTAAACAAATTATTTTTATTGCAATCGCGATATCGTATCTTGATCTCTACGCGAGAAATTCTATCTCTGAAATTCTATCGGAGAAGAGTTACAACAAAGGCAAATATTTATGAGATAATACTCGCATCTGACACTAGCAATTGAGAATCGTTAGGCTTCTCGCGCCGAATGATTATTCCATCGCGTCAGGATGACGAAGTGCTAGTCTACGCGATGATTGTAAGTTATTAAAATTATTGTCAGCCAACACGAGGTTACGCGCGCTGGTAGAATCTTTATGGTTTCCTAGAAGGCAGTAAAGAACAAACTAATGCTCCGTAATGAGTCCAATATATGATATCCTATTACAGTCAAGCGTTTCATGATCAATACGTGTTTGAAACATTATTTTCCAGCTTCAAGAGAGAGATAGAATACGTGTTGAATATTAAATCGTTTTCTCTGCGACGACATTAATGTTTCGTGAATATTATCAGAGAGAAACGTTGCCGCTTTTTAAGCGATTAGAAAGAATCGAATGTGTACATCAATTATATAGAGGTGTAGGATTGCGATTTTGCGCCCGACCAGTCGGGCGATTAACACCTTGTCAAAAATATCGTCAGAATGTGACAACCTGGCAAGATAAAGATAAGGAGCGCGTTTGCATGTAGTAATTGCTTCTTTAAAAGTGATCATTATGCATGCAATCGCTTGTCGACATTAGCGAGTGTGCCTCGTATAAGCAAGTGATTGCGTTATAGGAAGATGGTGTCTCCGGCGAAAATTGTAATTAAAAGCTGTCAAGGAGTAACACGGCTACCCCGAAGGCGTAGCTCGATTATCATTTACCCGCGCGATGTGGACATCGTTTTAAACGCTCTGTCAAGTACCGCAAACCAATTGACACAGATCATTCCGACTTTCGACCCGTGGGTTAATATCACCGTAGGAAAAAGAAAATAAACTGTGTCTTACTCGGTGAATCATTCAAGAGATCATCCTCCTCATCCTTCGGACTATGCATACTACTCGGAGAAGCCTTTACCCCGGCACCGCCAGGTACATGTGACGTCGTGATAGTAATCTCGCCGTTGCTAGCGGCCAATCTGTTCAAAGCGGATGCGGCGGACACCACGGATTCAGTCAATGGCGACGACTGCTCCGGTCTCTCCCTGTGATGTTTTTCCGTCGGCTGTGAACACAATACGGTAATAGGGACGGATTAGTAGCTCATCGGAGACGAGAGCGCTCCTCTTCCACGTCAATTATGCACTTAATAATGAGACGGAACCTCGAATCGAGACACTTTAGAGTCTAATTAATGGAAGGAATGCCGTCGGTACGGAATACTTTCTTAACGAGATCACTCGGTATTGAGAATTATTCTGGTTGTTTCGCTGATCTTACCAACAGTCTACTCCGCGCCGGAAATGGAAACCGCGCGTTCGACTGTGCATCGCGATCCGATAGAAATCCGTTTACATCGTTAGAAAAAAATGGAAAAGAGGAGCCAGCGAAGGTATTTATTCTCTTTGATTCATATGGTAGTGTTATTCGTTGATGGAAGGTTAACTACACTAACGGTTATAGTTAAAATTATTGAGAAAGTGAATAACACGCATCGTACGGCCACTAGTGAGATGAAACGTGAAATGCATGCGGTTTTCGAAACAATACATCTATATGCGCGAAAATATGAAGCTTATTGTAAAAGAAAAACATTGCTATTTTAACAAGCAGTGATATGTCTATCAATTTTGTTGATAGCATGACATGAAGAATTCTGCTATTTTATATCTGTATAATAATATAAAATTGTGTATATATAATTATATAAAGCTATGTGATTATTCTAAGCGTCAATTATTAAAAATAAAAAAAAACAAGTTACATGGAAAAGATAGCACTAAAATTCTAAATCTTAAAATATTTATTTCGTATTTTTTATATTACTGATGAATTTATACTGTTTCTGTATTTTTGAAAAAAAAAAATGCTGGAGAGGGCGAGTCGTACGTACTGTGTAATGATTCATATGCGAGGTGTGTCGGTGGCTGTGCTGTTGAGGCGATGTCGTTAAAAGCGGTTGCTGAGAAGCCTGAACGGCCTGTACAGCCTGCGCCGCTTGCGCTTGTGCCGCCTGAGCAGCCTGAAGTAGTTGTTGAGGCTGCATCGCGTTCAGAAGTTGTTGGCTCGCCGAGCTATTGCTCAGAAGATGCGGCAAAGCGGCAGGGTTCAGTCCTAATCCCGATGCCAGGCTGGGGCTCGTGGGAACTGATAAAAGGACAAGTAAACGTGCATAGTACGACATCCAATGCCGCGTTAATCAGAACGTAAATACAGCAATCATGCTGTAACTGAACACGTACGGACATTTTGATAAAATGTATAAATGATTTGACGTCAGTTAAAAAATTTTAATTCAATAAAGAAGGAATTTATCGTTTTGAGTATTGCGGGCGCTTAGCGTATTTTTTTTCTATTTTCTCACTTTAATGAAATATTTATTAATGTTCATTAATAAATAATATTGTTTAATAATGAATGATAACGTGAAAAGAAATGTTTATTAATAAATAATACCGTAAGTTCGACGAAAATGCAAGTATTTTAGTAAAAGCCCTAGATCCAATTATAAATATAAAACGCAAGTATTTTAGTGAGTCCTAAATCCAATTATACATTGCAAGATCATTTGGTATTTTAAGATTTACGCGAAAGAAACTTTTATTACAATGCTTCTTATTACAAGCTGAGGTCCAGTTACACTGAACTTTAAACTATTCTGTATTTAAAGAATTAAACCTTCAACATTGGATATTTACGCGACATTGCAGATTTAGCAGATGCAAAATTTTCATATATACTACATAAGTATAAATGTTTTGTTCACTTTTGCGAGGATAAAAATAATAATTTAATCTTACGATGAATGCACAATAATGAATTGAGATTGAAACGTTTTAAAATATTTAATTAATGAAGTATATTATAGAACTTCCTAGAAGCAGAAATTTATATTTGTATCTCGTGACGCGTAAAGATGGATTTTTTAAATATTAAATTCATGATTACATCTGACACATGACACAGGAAAATCTTATTAATAAATTAATATTGAACTTACCATTGCTCGTAGGCGTATTGAGCATATTCTGCGGTTGAGCTAGAGATTGGAGATTCGCCAGTGTCGTAGAAACTACTTGTCCATTACTGAGCGCCAAATTCACCATTTGATTGTTCGTTACGTGACTGACCGGTATAGTCAAGATGGTTTGTGTCGCGATCCCTAAGAAATGAGAGAAACATGTTGCAAAATGAATTTGTTTCTCCGACCAGGGACTGTTTTCAAAATCAAGGGTGACAAAGGCAATTGATTATGTCTTCGTTAAAACGTTATATGATCGTATATCGAATCAATAGATACTTCATTTCCATTATGAACATAGTCCACGCGTCGTTGATCCAGGATGGGTAGTAAAGTTATCAGAGTCTCATAGAGGGATTATTAGGCAACCCATAGGGCAGGTAACCTCGCAGGCTAGCGTAGTTGGCAAACTATTATCGTCATCTTAATAGTGGGTACAGGTACTGGTACTGGACTGCGCTGCGAGAAGGACGCCTAATCATACTTAGAATAGTTTCGGGATTACCTCCAGCTCCGCTAATCTGATTACCCTGTACACGCGCTTAATATGATTACTGATCATGAGTACGTACCCGTGTTGCCACCTACAGCTAAGCTAAGCAAATCCCGTATTCCGAACAGCCATAAAAGTTTCACGTTCTGAGGTAAGGTCAACCGACAATCCGATTAACGTACAGTTCAAACGTTACCGAACGATAACGCACTATCAATACTTTCACTGTTCACTCAAGATCTCTGACAAAAGCGTAATGATTTGAAAATGTTTCGTTTATATCCGAGCGACAGCAATATAATATTTGCTTTTCGTTTACGCATTATAGTTATATTATCAACAAGAAGCAAAGAAGAATTCTCTTCTCATTTTTAGGAATATCGGAGATTTATTTATATCTGATAAAAAACGACCGAATGATGTTATTTCCATTTTGAACGGATCCAAGCGTACATGACCTCCCGTGTATTTTAATCTTCGCCGCTTTTTGGGTCTTAATCGTTCACACGATAAAATCTCGGACGGCTGATATCACTTTAAATAAAGCCACGGACATTCCTGCGGACAATAATTTCTATGAACGACAACCTATTGACCGCACTCTCGAGCACTCCTCGACTCATCCTCGCCGACACTCGATGTCTATCAGAGACCAATCGAGCGTTAGTCAGTTACCATCGATTGAGTCGAAAAGCAGTGCAAACATTATTTGCCGCCACGTAACTCGTCATCCTACCGCGGCCGGTCCATATCCACGAACTTCAATCCACTTAGGCGGAATCCCAAAGTTCTCCTTCTGCCTCTCGTCCTCTGCCTCCGCCCTGCTTCGTGCTATATCTCTATCTCTCGCTCTTTCTCTCTCTTCTACCCTTTCTCTCTCTTTCTCTCTCGATTGCTAGAATAGGAACCTAACTTGGTAGAAACGAAGTTAGCGCGGACCGCAATCGATATAATAGCGGCCGAATCCGCGGAGCTGCGATGTCCAGCCAGTGAGTGCTATAGGGTTAGGAGTATGAGGGGAGAAAGGACGGACCCGAGAAAGGAGGCAGGATGGGGTGGGATTCGTGAGGTTGGAGAGGGGTAGTGAGACGTTAATTATACATTGAAATTAGTTGCAGAGTTTGCCCTGTGCTCGGCGAGGCAGTCTAGGACCACTAAGTATGGACGACGGGCTGGCCTTAGTCCGAGCTCTGGTCAGAGATAGTCGATATTATATTATATATCGGCACATCTTGATTGCACAACATTATGCGCCGGCACAGCGCTGGGTTGTATATGTTCCGTTCAGCGGACGCGCAATGATTTTATGCGTGGCAAATGTCGATGAAATTTTGATTGATTGAAATTTCGTACATTATTTGCTAGCGCGATCCGAGTCAATATTACGAAGACAAGTTACGTAAGAAAGAGGGCCATTCACGTTCGAGAAATGCTGATATTGTAGAGTGCTAGTGTAACTTACCTTGCGAAGTGGGGATAAGAAGCTGAGCCCCTTGAATACCCTGAACCAATTGACCGGACGTTAGGATGAATTGAGGCATCGCGACCGGTTGTGGTTGAGATAATAGCTGAGGTAACGTTGCCATTGGAGCTGAGCTAGGTGGCAAAAGGTGGGAACCCGCCGTTGTACTCGAGGCTGTTGGTATCGTTCCGCCTGAGAATGAAAATTAATGATTTCATCGCGTTAAATTACTCTTGTCATCCGACTCTTGATCCTTGATTCTCATTTCCGACCCAACTCCTAACCACTCGCGTTTTTACGTATTATTTACAATCACACAAGAAATTCGATTTATTATGCTTCTTACCTGACGAGCTGACGGTTAAATTCAACGGAGTATTGATCAGCTGATTATTAGTTAGTCCCGCTGTCATTCCCTGAAGACCGGCAGCCAGCGACGCGACTTGTGGAAGGTTTTGCAAATTCGCTAAATTCTGAAGATTTTGAAGTGTCACCATGCCGGCCACTACGCACAAATTTTCAATAGTATGAGAACAATGTCCGTCGAGATCATACGAATCGATGAAATTCGTAAAAAAACTTGTTCGCACTTACTTGTTCCGTTTAGATGAGCTTGCGCGACCGCCGCACGTTTCGCTTGATGAAGATTTTCAGGTGACGGGCTCCGTCGTCTCTTTCGTGAATTCTTTATGTCATCTATCATCATTTGGTGTTCGTGGAGCATACTACCACCTGTCGCCGGTTCGGGACTTCCAGCGCTACTCCTGTCGCTATCCTGTAACAGATATATATAATCACATGTACGATAGATATATAATCACATGCCAGATTGAAATTCAATCACCTTCGATTTATACGAGGGCGAACAATAATCGCGAGAAATACCGTTGAATTGATTTATACAATTGTTCAATAACAATATAATATTAATTAAATGTGTATTATTCTAATGCGGATTACCAAGAGATGAGACATCTTTCTGAGTTTTTGATTTAAAATGTCATGCCAACATTCTCTCAAAATGAAAATCAATCGAGCGGTGACGCAAAGGTTTTAATACGCGTTAACAGTCATTTTCAAAATGACCGAAACATTCAATTATACGCGCGTGGTTCGTTATCACACACGTGCGATGCTTTTTATTGCGGTGGTACGTTTAACGTCGAAAATAGATTAATAATCATTCACAGTAAATGATACACATTAAAATATTCCATTTCAGGTGGGTAGAGGTGAGAAAAAACAATGACAGTAAATTAATAACGAGATAATTATTGTAATATAATGCATAAACCAATGAGTCTTACGTCACAAACGGTGATCACTGTCGAATATTAATTTCAATATCACTTACGCGTGGCAATGAAAATTGAGTTTCGCCTGTATTATCGCGATGCCGATCCTTTCCCATAAACATAATCCACCAATGCGTGTGCGGGCAAAGTGATTTAGTTATTCACGCTCAATAACACATTTTTGGAATTAACTTGGTCGGCCGAGCCGACCGTCCGATTTAATCAATACCAATTTGGCAGGACCGCGCGACATACGGTGCATCGTGACTTCCGAAAATTCTCATCGACAAATAACAGCCGCGAAAGATTATGCGGGAAAGCGAGAATTGTGCCGCGCGAAAAAAATATATTAATCATGCGTTTCCCGCTTGCTCCGCTTTCGTGCCTGCAGATATATAATTCATGCATATTTACGGAATACCAGCGGAATAATTAACGAACGCCGGCACATTAAGGCGTGCCGTATATACGTACGTGTGCACGTGTAGTCGAGGTTCTTAGAAGACAATCTAAATTATAATAAATCGATGGAGTATATATGCCGTAATGCTTTACCACCACGAGTGTATATCGACGATGGTGGTGGCTGTGCCGTGGAGAGTAATGTTACCGGTGCGGCCTCTTTGCATAATGGTATGGAAATATGCCGGAACGTGTATCGCCATAGTTGGATACAGATTAAGCGTTTTAGAGCTTCGACACTCGAGTAATTCGGGAAAAAGAGTTGCCGCGCGGATAACTGGACCCATGAATAAATCCTGGGAAAGCTTCTGCGGTGGTTATCACCTTACCTTGGACGTACGACTGTTTTGATTACGCGATTAGTCAAATTGACTAGATGATGTATTGACGTCGAAGTTACATGCGCGCAGTCTGAGTGCAAAATTTTATTTATTTATACTGTTTAAGATGGCAGCAAACTCGCCGCATATTTTTCTCGCAAAGTGTAATTATTTCTTTTCATAATTTTCTTTGGAAAAAAGATTGAAAAGATAGAAAGCAAATAAAACTTCCAAATTGTAACCAATCTGTAAATATTGCATTAATTATACCGTCAAAAAATCTCAGTACATTCAGCCTCACATTTTTTTTTAAAAGGGGTATCCTCTGGGTGCGGCTTGTAATCCTGGCTTGAATTTTCGTCAAAGTCGCACAATGGGCCGCGCGCGTCGCTGGTCGAGGCATTTCATTGCATAAAAAATAGATAAAGCCTGGTCGATAGGTAACGAACGAAAATAGGAGGCGCAGAGGGTACGGCAGTTCAATTTTTTTTCCACGCAAATTCGTAAACGGCTATACCGCCAGTATAGCCATCCTATATTAAATGGACGAGGCGAGGGGGATTAGTTGAATGCACAGGTTCGACCATTTTGCTTGTAAAAGTGCACGCGATATACAGCCAGGCGTAGAAACATATGTTTACGAGCATCCGGTATTTCGTATAAATTAATCAATGCCGCAGCATCGCAGCGTATAAAACAACTTTGTGTGAGATCGTCGACTTTGCTATTACTCGCCGAATGATTCTTTGTGCGTGAAAATAAATATGTATATTTATTGTATAAAAATAAAAGGTATTTGCATTATTGATACAGTCTCAATTTTAACAAATGCATTATATAAATGAATTTCTTGAAAACAAGCAGCTTTCAAATAGAACTTTAAAAGTTCTTCTACTTTTGTGCATTTGCTATATGATTCTCCTCTGATTGCTACAAATATGAATTATTATAATGAATTATTATAAGAATAAAATGGAATGAAATGAGTATTGATAGTTGTATATAAGATCGAAACGATGTAATTTGTAACTAGTAGATTTCTCGCTTCACGCCTCGAAACATAATACGGCAGTTGATTTATCCAAGCTCGTCGAACAAAAAAGCGATCATACCGCCCACGCCATTGGTTTCGCCACGACGAACGACGCTTTAAATTCCCTGAGAGAAATCAGTCACATGATCGATAAAAAATCGTTATCCAGCATCCATAAGCCATCTCGCTAATGCGAAAAACCGAGCACGATCCTCTCCCGGCCGCGAACGGGGAAGAGGGGTCTGGACGGTGAACGCGAATGGCCAGTGGGAGGCGCGAAAAAAATACACGGAACAGAGGAAAGAGGGCGGAGAGCGTTCGGTTGGTCGTTGGAAATGCAACAATAAACATTACTTATCGGCACGGGGGTCTCTAACAATGCGTATACGAGGAGAAGCGGCGCGGCTGGTAGCAAAGCGCAAGTTTTTTGCAATAAAGTCATTTCGAGCCGTTTGAGTTATGGGTAATTCCTGTGGAACGCCCGGGCCTGTGCGCTCTAGCTGGCTGGTCCGAGTCCGGTCCATTGATTAGTATTAATGACTTAGCTGCACTCATTTCGCCCGAATAAAAGTAATTGGATTTGGCTTCGACCCCGCGCGGACCGCGCTGTAGTTTGGCGTCGGCGGCGTCGGGCGGCGTCGGCGGCGGCGGCGTCGACGGTGGTGGCGACGGCAGCGGCTGGCAGAACAAAACTGGTGGGCGCGTGTAAAAATACATTAATATCTGTTTGCGCTTAATAAACGATAGCCGCGCTGACTTCAGACTAATGGCCGTATTCCGGAATCGGTAATACGCATTTTTATGTTTCTTTCTGAAATGCGGCGCCGCGCCGCACCGCGCCGCACTGTGCCGGTTTCCATCCCATCTTCGGCTGCGGCTGTTCCTGCCCCTAGCGATCGATTTGTCGAGCGGAATATCGTTAGTCGTTATGAAAATTGAGCGATTTTTTGGCAGGAAAAAGCTACGTACGCGAGCTTTGCTCGTGATCGAAAGCACGAGTACGACTGAAAAAGAAATTTTTAGAAGTTTTCATCAATTACGAATCGTAATTTTGTCAACACTAATATGTTAGCTAAGATGTAAATTAGATTGTTGTCGAATTAAAAGTAGAAAAGAACAAAAACTAAGGTATAAAGCTGAATGTAAAAAATTATATATTTTTTTTATGTAAATCTCACAAATAGTTTCAAAAATGTTTAAACTACTTGATTAAGTGATTCTGTCGATATAATTTGCAAAGAAACATTCTTTGTAAATATATTCAAACAGCTTTGAAGCTGTTGTGTAATTAGATTTAATTCTCTTAAATTTTATTTATATTTGGATGACAATAATTATCACGCGATCGATCGAGGTGAATAATTATACGGAATCATTCAATACGTCACAGGATGGCATAAAAAGGCTAAAGAACGATGAATTTCCTTCACGATTAAGGATTCTAACGAATCCTGCGGGGGGTCGCAATTATCACGTGGTCATTGCGAAAGGGTGTTATCGGGAGTGGAAACCCAGCGAGACAGTGGCAGAGGGTCTGCTCTCTATTCGGAAAGGACAGAACGGAGACAACTAGAGAAAGGTAGACAGAGACAGTTTGGCAGAGAGAGAATCATGGAGATAGTCATAGAGGAGAAGGGGAGGAAACGAGAGAGAGAGAGACAGAGAGAGAGAAAGCGTAGGAAGGAGAGAGTAAGAGATAGAATCCGCTCGACCCCTCGGTTCAGGCCGCTTTGTCTGTAAGTGTAATTAGTCCAGGGTGGGGTTCCTGGGAGTCGAGGCTCGGGGGTATAAGGGTGGGTAAAAGAAGGGGGGTGCAGCGGAGCAACGGGGTGGTTCATCCTGGATTCCCTCGCCCCGTCGCTGTGCCCCACCACCGCCTTATTTATATGCAAATGAGCTTCATTTCGCGATATTAATGTTCCACCCGAGTCGGCCTGCCTCGGCGCGAAAGGGTGCGAGGATACGCGGAAAAGGGTTCGTCCTCTTGCTTCGTATGTGTTTACGACCGTTTCACTTGCATGGACAGCAGTCGAGTCAAAATGTCAAAAATTGCGACGATCTCAGTGACCGAATGGATGAACGTACGTTTCGTCTTTCTACGAGCGACGCCGAGCGTAACCTGAATACATTATGTAAATTATAATTTAAGCAAAAAAAAGAAAAAAAATGAAAAAGAGTAGCAAAATTAAGATTTTTGAAAGAGAAATATTTCTGGCGTTTCCCTTGTTCTAATAAATCGAGAGAAGTTTAAGTATCGCCGCGCGTTTACAAGAAATCCGCCTTACGGCTGTCTCCTCCAGCGCGCTGCGCGATTAATCGCTATTACACGATGACTTGTCAGCCTTCCCAGGCGGATCGAAAATTTCCAACGGCACGCCGGCATAGTCCCAAGTCGCGGCACTTACATGGCGCGTAGGTAGTACAGATAATGACCGATTTATCGTAACGAGTGGAGCGTGGCGGCGGGTAGACAGACCCCCATCAAGGCCCCACCGGGGTAAATTAACAACAGACAAGCCACTTGAAACATTACCGAGGCTTCCTTGCGAAGCAAGCTGGGGGTGGGCTCGCGCTGTTGCCTTACTCAACATAAATTAGGGCCGATAGAAAGGGTAGATTGCAGAATGTTGAGTGTATAACGACCGGCGCGCACTGCCGGTAACGGTGTCTCGAGCATCCGCGCGTCGCGTCTTACTCTTGCGGCGCACGCGAGCCCGAAAAATCTTCGCCGTTGCACGCCACCGGGATTTTACACGCTCATGCACAAGAAAATTTAAGCGCCGATATCGAGACCATGAGGTCCCACCTTTTAATCAATACGAAATGTGTTAAAATATAGTTTATGATATGTCAAGTTATAATTTATTAAAATGTAATTTTTATCAAAGACTGGATGCATATTAAATATAGAATCCATATGGAAAGAACAATTTCGTCGACATCTAAAAATTTAGCTGAACACAGATCTGAGAATAATTTTGCTAAAATAATTATGAAGGACGTTCAAGCATGATGAGTAATGCTATAAATAGCTTTGACATTCTGGTAACCAGCTTGAGCGTTCTACGTAATTATTTTGATGGTCTAACATCATTATTTTCAGATCAATATTTAGCCATGTTTTGAGATACTTTAGCGAAACGATTCTTTTCGCGTGCTCTTCGAATAAATCTCATACATTATGAGATTTCATAAATGAATCAACATTGATTCCTACGTTGAAGAAAACAGAATCTTGTGTTTATAAAATGATTTAGTTTCATAAGATTCGCCGTTAATGATCTTGCGTCATCGGTGTTAAAATATATTTTTACGTAGCTACGTGATATCGAAGGGGAAAGTGATCGTTACGTTGAACGGTTTCTCCGGTAATGTTGCCTGAGTTCCTTCGAAAAGCTTAATTACGGCGAGTCAGCGAAATAATTCGAAATAGGAGTAAACGTTTGTGCCGACGGTATTTGCATTTAATGGATATTAAAATGAATGACCATCGCTCATTACGAATGCCGCGGGGCGTCCGTGGTAAAATCGTGGGTAATGAAGTCGCGGGGCGAATCTTACTTGTAAATGGATCCTTCATTATATCCAGATACAGTTCTTTGAGGAATGCGTTCTAACGACTGTTCGGACACGCTGCTAAGGAATTTATGAGAATTTCTCACCGCAATATTGAAAATGCGGCGTAATCGTCTAAAAAAAAAAAACGTTGAATTATCTCGCGAATATGCGGGTCCGGTCTTACGCGTTACGCTGATAAGATATTACACTTTTGAGTTAAGTCCACACAGCTGTAAATTCGATATTTGCCGTCTACACGACGAAATGTGTTGTTACAAGAAAAGAATCATGTTCTCGAGTACGTTTTGTATTGACACGCGAGCACGCGAGGTTTTATTTCTCTCGAAATTTTCTTCTCTCCTTGACCAGGACTAGGAGCAGCGCGAGCAATCTATTCCGGGTATTCTTCACAGCGGGCATCTTAATGCGCACGAGTCGTAAACCGCGCGGACGTGGTGTAAATCTATTCGTACCGTCGTTGTTTAGCTCGGTCTGTGCCCTAAGAGAGGGCGGTCGGTCGAAGCAGAAAGAGAGGGAGGACGGGGACAACGCCGGGGGGTGGTTGAGTGAGAGAATCGGAGGTGGGTCGACCGATGCATGAATATACATGACCTTACCACCAACCCTTACACCGCAACGGGGCTCTGCTTACATTATTGTATATCTAATTCCGCGGGTGGTTCTCAAAATTTGCCGAACGCCGCGCGACTACGGCGCGCCGCGCCAGTTGCCCACACCCGGCTGAGAATCACTGCCAGCTCACGACATTATGCAGGCAGTCTACATATTATACATTCGGACTGGGATTCAATTAAGTTTGGTTAGACCAAGTCCCGCGGCCCTCTCCCGCATCCGGTCTGTACTTCCTTTCTCCGACTCGCGCCTGCAGAGGTGTTCCAAATAGCGTGCATTTTTGGTACAGCCAATATTGTCGTCGAATAAGATTCTTGTCCGGCATTGCATTTCATTTGACCTCGAAGACCACGATTCACATTGTTGCTCACGATACATGGGTATTTGCTATGAAAAAAGAACAGCCTTAAACGCACCTTGAAAGTGTAAAAAAAATACTTCCTAGATATGACAAGCACGCGCTAAACGATAACGCGCTAAACGAGTATGTTAAGTAGCAGACATTCGTTAAAGAATAACGTCGACATCTTGCGATAAATAAAGTCGCGCCGTGTTACCTCTCGCATGTCCCTTGAATTTCTCTTTGCAAGAAAATGAAGCAATCTCCCTGCAGTGTCGGAATTCAGTAGAATCGCGACGGAGGTTGAATTACATCCTAATTCGCCGAAACTATGATTATCCATCAGCCGACTCAATCATAGTCGAGTCGGTCCTCGCGACATAAGCAACAAGAGCGTTTGACATTTGGCGGGCGTAACCAACCGTGGCAATAAGGTTAATTGAAATACGTCAAGTATAACGCGTAGCGTTGAGAATACTTGTACGAGTCGATCGTCGGTGCGCCGCGCGCCGCCGCGCCGCGCCGGTTCAAGACACGCACACGCTCGTGACACACTTCGATATATACCGCTGGATAGGTAATTAGCGGGACCACGTGGTGCAGTCACGATACGAAGAGACGCACGAGCGAGAGCGTCGGCAAGTGCGTGAGCGCTCGTCGAAAAGGATGACGGATAGGTCGCCGGGAGTGGAGATCACGTAAGGGCGGATCGAGAGGGACACGGGGGTGGCTGGCGCGCAGCGGGCAGGAAAGCGAAGGGACGCTATAATAATGACGGAAAATTGCGCGTTTCCATGATACGCGGCGCAGATCGTCGGCACTTAATTCAATTCGATTGCGATACAGTTCAATAATTCGATTAATTAAAAAATATCATAGAGCCGCTCAGTCAGCTCGATCGGCTGCCGCGCCTTCCGCTTCGCGAGAAGCGCAAGGTCTCCGGGAAGCGGACCGGCCCCCTTTGAGCGCCTCTGATTAAGAGGGCTGGTACATCGATGGCGCAGAGCCCAGCTAATAGCTGAAACGCACCCTTCGATGTTGCTGCATCGTCTGTAATTATTTGATTATGAGTATCGAACGTTCCCGGTGTTCCCGAAAATCTCCCTAACGACTGCATTCACTTCGGCGATTTTTGCCGCGCGTGCAGCTGCATCGTTGAATCAAACACCTACCCTGTACTCTCCATCTAGCTTACAATTGGATGCGAGCTTAGATGCCATGATAGCTTATACTCGTAAAAATCTTATTAATTATATTAATATGATGCAATAAGCTGTACTAATTATATTAATGGAAAATTCATATTTTCTATAGATCGTTTAGCAACCAAGGAAAATGAGAAACACAATTTATTTTATGTACGATTGCTCTTGCAGTAAAAAAGGCATTCTTCGAATGTTTCAGATTTGTCTTTTTTTTATATTTATATTTAGATTTCTTTTTTGTCTCTTTTTTATGACCTTATTCCACTCCCTGCGATTTTTGCGATGGTAAGGAATATCAAAACGCTGTGAATAATCGAAAAGTGTCGACTGTATTATCAGAACGTTAACTTTGTAAAAAAAAAAAACGTAGAGAATTATTTATTGACATACAAACGCGAAATGAAACCAGAGAATTAGGATCTTTAATTATCGATAAGATCTATTTTAAAAGTGGCGATACGCGCAACGGTCAATATTTAAGAACATACCCCGACATACCATTGCTATATTAATGTTTAATTAAAAACAAATGGCGCGGTGACGTCTATCTGCGGATTACTTTCTATTAGCTAATTAATTACGCCATATCGATATCTCTCCCGCTATTTCATTAATATGAGGATAACGGCATAATAATGCGACTGCCACGTCACGCGATGCCCCGTGACGGTTTTCCAGAAATTCGAAAATATGTAGGTAACCGCACGTTAGATTCGCCATACTTAAAAATAGCTGACGACGACGACGGCGCGCCGCCGAGGAGCGCCGCATTCGGGAATGTTATAATCCTGGCGCGGTGTCATAATGATAATAACAACGCGTTAATTAAACTCGCTGATTTATGCGCCTTTCATATTGTAATTGCTCACCGAACTCGAGTCGAGACGCGGAAAGCGAGCGCGCAGCTACGGTCTCGGGCGATCTCTCGCTCGGAGAGCTGAGATAATGCGAACGAATTAATGAGTCAAGGCGCAATTAATATCGACCACTCGCGCTCGCCGTCTAGCGGCAAAACCTCAACGTTATCTTTACCTTTCGCGCCGCGAGAAAGAAAAGACGCGGGGAAACGGAAAAGATGGGTGCAGATTTTCCTAATTTTTTTTTTCTACGTTATAATCGTAATAGCACGGGAGAAGGTGTTCGCTCTCCTGGCATAAAGTGCGAGTTTCGCTCGCGTAAATTGCGTATTCTCCTTTCGCTGCCCAATTCAGCTCAAGAGTCTCGAATACAATTTGTTACGATTTAACGTCGGCCGCGGGGGGGAGGAAAAGCGGGCGGACGCAAATCGCTTATTTACACCGTGAACGGTGTAATACGCACGCGCTGGAGGCCATATTTAGTTTACCAACCCGTGGGTATAATGTCTTTTTAGGTACGTTAATTAACAGTATTCATTTTGCACAAAGGTTTCTAATTACGCACTGTACGGAGCCATAGACTTAGTACCGCCTCCGCCATGGAAATGTTATGTCCTTCCTCGAGGTCTGGAGTTTACGACGTTGACGTCAGCGAAGCGTGCGCGACGGATGCGAGCTAGGCCAAGCACTTTCGGGCCGATTTTCGGCGAGGATCGCCATCTGTATCGGCATCGACCTAGCCCTAAGGCTCCCCCTCGACGTTTGCGGGGGGAACGAGCATTCGACGATAGTCGCGAGCGAGAAGCCCGCAACGCGGTCGGCCGCCACATTGCGGGTCAATACTTGTCCAGCCGCTTCAGTTAGCAGTCGCATTAATTAATTATAATTAAGTTTTAGTTGACGCGGCCGTGGGGCGGAGCGGGGTAAGCAAGGCAGGTAGCTACGCGACTCGCATTTTGAGCATTACCGATATTATGCAGATTTCACCCCCTTTCGCCGCCTGGGTGTACCTCCCGCCCTCCGTCCTTCCCTCCCCCTTCTCCCCCTGTTTCTGCCACTGCCTCTCCTTCACCTTACAACACTTCACCTCAACCATCCCACCTCCTCCGCCACTCCGGCCGTCCTCATCCTCCAAGACACGCTCGCTTCTCGTGCCACTTGCCGAGCGAGTCGGAGAATGAATTATTTACTTATTTACGGTACGGAACTAGCGAGCGGCTCGTTACTTACCTATAGACAGTCGAATTAAAGCACCAAGGTTGAAATCGCACGTCCGCCGATGTAGAGCCGTTTATACACGATGCGCCTCATAGTTTTCTTGTAACGTCAAGATACAAAATGTCTTGATGCGACATTTTGAAAAGCGCCAGTTATATTGCTCTTTCGTAATATTCGCCCGAATCGTTTAAACGCGCGCTTCGAAAATCTGGCGCGCCGAAACGCGCTTTGCGGCGAGGCGCACCCTGCCTCGGTAAACCTTCTTTCGTAAAGAAAATTTTCGTGACCAGTCGAGTGCGAAAGAGCGCGGAATAGGACGCGCCCTACGGCCACGGCTTCCGCCTTTCGCGAATGGTTTTGGCAAGGGGTTGCTGAAACGACGTCAGGCGTAGTCCCGAGCGGCGGCAACTGCACGTCGCCGTAAGAAGCTGTTAATCTTCGGTAATAAACTGTATTTTCATTATAATACGGCATGAATATGCAACGGCGATAATGGCCTTAATATCCCGGCATGCATCTTCCTGTGCTTTACGAGCTGAGCCTCCTCTGCCGGAATTTGAGGCGTACTCACAGTGGATTTTGCGACGACGTTACTGCCGACGCTACTGCCGTCGCTCTCAAGAAGATCTCCTCCTGAACACAACGCGCGCATTCTCGACTTCCTTCTCGAAGCCGTAGACGAAACGTATCATCATTTCGTCATTTATTCAGATTACAATTGTCTACGATAAAACGCGCGCGACCACGCAACGAGCTGTTTCATTCTATTGTTCGGAGCGAGTTTGTATAACGTGACATTTTTAGCATTTACTATGTCACCAGGTTTAAAACTTAATTAGAATTAGAATTAAAAGTGTTTACCGTGAAAAATTGATTTTATGGTTTAAGGCACTTTAAATTGTTGTCCCGTCGTCGGTCGTTTAATTAAAATTAATTGATATTGAATAAAATCCAAAATGTTAACGTTGAGAATAGGTTACATTTGCAAAACTAATTTTCTGCCTCTCAATATAGAAATAAAGGACTACGCGCTCGATCGAGAATCCGAGCTTGTAATGGGCGCGATACGTTACGCATCGCCGTTAATGCGAGCCGACTTAATGTAAGCAGCGAGCGAAGGAATAATAGTGGCCTAGCCTACGGACATTCATTTATCTTAGTTTATTGCCAGCTGCGAGGAAACAAACACCGCTAGAATACGCAACGACGCGCCATTAACCCCTCGGTCGCTTTGCCAACCTGAGCTTAACGGTGTGTCGTGCACTTTTGCTCCGTACCAGAGTTCGCCCTCACATTCGATGACGACTGAACGATACATCGTCGTTACTTCTCATGCCGTTGCCACTTGCGGTCGGGGGCCGCGCGATATCCTGATTGTTTTAATCCTGCCGAGTGAACGGGACAGCGAACGAGACCAAACATTTACTTTCGTTATTCGTATTCATCTGAACAAAATGAATCGAACTTAAAAGAGCTATCTCGGCTATAGTTTGCGCAGGATACAGCAAACATAAGCCCGATTGCACTGATAGTCGTTTACACGAATCACATTCGGATTTGAACAGAATAGTTTGATACCCAAGGGAAAGATATCTCTCCCACCACTTTGTCTAGAAGCGCCCACATTATTTTAGTCTATTAAAAAATTGCTACTCAAATTTGTGCTTTTAATCACACTTAGTAATATCGATTAGCACTCCTCTTTATTCTCTTCTTCTTCAAATTTTATTTTTCATAACTGACCCCGGCTATCTATATCTTTCGTCCTGTTCCACACTTGGCATCTAACTATTTTATCCCACAATTAAAATAATTTCAGATTTCCAACTTTATTACATTTTTGGCCATTCTGTTTTTCACTTTGCTATTTAGATTTAGATCAGCACATCATAATAGGTACGTTTCTACTTTAACAACAGTTCTATCATTGTAGGAAAAAGATAGAGGTTATAAGAAGGAGAAGAGATTTCGTAGGATAATTCTGGTGGAAAACCGAGACGAAATCGGATACCGATCGATCAAACTGCGCGTAATTAGCGTAGCGCGGACCAAGCGTTGTTTTCTAGTGAAACAAATTAGACCGTTGTGTCGCACGAACGAATAAATTTAGAGAATGTTTCGCACCGAACGAAAAAAACAAAAAAAAAAAAAAAGGAGCGAGAGAAGCGGGCGCGAGCGAGAGTGGATACTGGAGGAAAAAAATTCGAGAGGGTAAAAATGTTTCTGGCATGGTGTATAATGGACGCATTGCGCGCGAATATAATGAGATTTTACAGTGCAATTCACATAAAGCATCGGAAACAACAAAAGGCTAGGGTGGAGGGGAGGAGCGCGATAAAAATGCCTGCGCCTAAACACATTATTTCTACCCCATCCTCGCGTACGCATTCACCACGCGACGCTCCCGATCTCCGACCGTCGACTCCCGCCGCCCCATTATCATTCCCCGGACTATTTTTCACCATTTCGAAACCTCGTATTATGCGCAAATTTTGATGCATAAATAAAGGTAATGCGGAATTTTCTCGAATCAATCGGTCGATGTAAATCAAATCAACGTAATCTAAACTTGATCCAGTTATATCGCGCTGAAACTTGTTAGTAAGTACCGTCATCTTATGTACCTGTTTCCAACTATTTTTCCTCATTGAAACATTTCCGATCCTTCAATCCTGAATAGAAGCCTTTGAACGTTGTTAAATGCCAACAGCGGCTTGAAAGCGAGCGAACAAACTGAACAAGGAAAGAAGAGAGGGATGGTGAAAGAAAATTGAGCTGAGAGAGAGAGAGAGAGAGAGAGAGAGAGAGAGAGAGGGAGAAAGAGAAATAGAGAGAAAGAGCGCGAGAGAAAGCAAGGGACGATAGAGGCAATCGCGACAGGGAGCGAGCGAGGGAGGCGGAAGGAGACAAAAAAATTGGAGGGTGCGTTTCGTCGCGCCGATAAATTTTGAATGCACCTACCGCCGTCGGGAGAATTAGTAGCCTGTTGGTAATGATCAAAAAAAATTATAAACAAAAGATTCCACGGATGGCGAGCCTTTTTCGTGGATCAGCGAGGCAAGCGGAGCGCTTGCGAAAAGCTTTGACGGTTCCCGACCTGGCCGACATGGCTCTCATTGCCGGCCGGCCAAACCTACGACGCTATATTTAAAAATCGGCGCGCTCTCCCGGAAACTTTCACTACAAAGGGAAGGGGCCAACCGTTTACATCGGGTTTATTAAAATCGTGCGCTCGCGGATGAACTATAGCCAAGCGAACGTACATCGGGTCCAGGTCTGGGCACTTGGATTCGAGCTCTCGCTCAAAGTTTTGTACAGGGGAACCCCGTCCCGTCCCTCCTCAATCGTCCCAAATTTTGTCAAAATGTTAAACTTTATTCGCAGATATGCCGTATATAGACGGCAATGCTCTTTGTCTTTTTCCCATCGCGTATCACCGTTGGATTTGTCAGTTCGTTTGACCACGTTGACGCAGCGAATTCGTCAATATCATTTATTACGAAGAGGAACAATACGCCACCGCCAATTCGCGTGCCTGATGCATCATAAAGGATTGCAGCAACAGCGGCAACCGTCCGTGCGCGCGACTCGACACTTTCGACCGGTTGTGCAATAATGTGCCTGCTCTTTAATAATGCGAGCGTTACGAGAATTCGTAATCAAACCAGATGGCACACAGAGACGAGCGTCAACTCCGGCCAGGCGCGCGGCTGGCGCGTACCGCGGAAGAGAAAGAGAGATGGGAAAAAAATAATACGCTATCGTATTGACGAAATCATTGATATAACGGGCAACCTCGCGTTACGAACGCCGGTTTTAAACGTGAGTTCCGCTAATGCAAGTCGCGCGTCCGCCCTGACGCGAGTGTGAGCTGACATCACGCGCTCTATAGGGAGATTCATTATTTTTAATTAAACAAAATAATAATACGCTTATTAATTGATTAATTAAACATCACGCATGCATTACGCTCCTCCATCAATGGCATCGTCATTTAATCCACCCCTCGAGCCTTTGAATCCCGGCTGCTTGTTAAGCTGACTTTTACCCCCGCACTTTTATTAAGCTGCATCGATACAAAGGGAATGAGAAAAGAAACGGAAAAACTAACGGACGATTCAAACAGGTAGATATATGTATATGACAAGTTTATCCAATTTCTTCGCTCCTTACCTCTTTATTCGAGCTATCAACTCTCCTAGTAATGATTGTTTGAATGGCACGGTGCATGGATACAACAAACACATGTTCTACGCGACGTATGATCTCTGTTGTCCATTTTCCGTCTCACTCAATAAGAGGGGAACGTTTTACTCGCGAGTAAAAACTTGGACAGATCTGGATTGTAATTGTTATCACCTTTGTGCATCCGAGCATTATTCTACTCAAGAAAAATCATGATGCCAAAACCAACGGCAGTTCTTTAACGTAAATGTGCATAATGCAGTCTCACAACGAGCGGACGCGCGTAAGCGCGACACGCGCGAAGTACATAAACTTCCTGGCGCAAAAGCGAAGCTAGAAAACCGTGCAAGTTGCGGTGGCGAATGCGATATAAAACGCCTTTGTCTTGCAAAAACCCGCAGACGTATATCATGCGAGCCCAGGCCGCGGGCATTGTTTTACTCTCGCATAATTACTGCGAGTCACGTTTTAAAGTTGAATTTCACCTAAATAAAGCTTAATATTATTATCGCGGGCGCAGCCGAGGCGCTGCTGCCATTATGAACCAGTTACACTCTCAAATATCGTTATACCGCATGATCGTTTTCGCGATATTAAGTGCGGTGCCGAGTTTTTCCAGTGTTTTTCGTGCAGTGTCGACCGCGACCGGCGTTAATTAGATGCAAGGTGTGGACGTACCTTGCCCCGGGCTACCACGTGCTTTTGACGTTAACTTCATGATGCCTTTGCTCGTTAACGACGATGATGTATGTTGGAACCGTTTAAAACTCCGCTGAAACGTCGCACGCTCTCTCTAAAGCGCGGTTCGAAAATATTTCGGACTTACAACGGAAAAATTTAACGAGTGATTTTATCGCACCCCCGGAAGATCTTTTTAACGTCCGCGAGTATCGCAGCGTTAGAAACGAAGATAAAAGGTACAATAAAATAAATTAACGTGCTGTTATATTTTTGGAGTTGAATAAATGTCGGTTCACGCATGTTTTTTTCTTACTCACGCAAACGGATTTTTTTTTTTATATATATATTTTTGTTTGTAATTTGGAAGCTGATGAAATTAATCTTTGAATTCCTGAGAAATGTAACAATTTTTCATTGCACATCCGAAACTGGTCGCACGACTATCGACAAAATCCCCGGCCGTGGAGGAATCACGCGGAAAAATGACACCATTCTCTGGCTTGTAAAATAAATCCGCGAACATTAAAAAATCCATCCTCGCTGCGTATTTCGACGAGCGGCGCTGGCACACTCAATTTCCCTTTCCTTGTGTTCGATACATTTCGCTTTCCCGCAGGAGGCGACGTATTCGTACGTCACGCTCGAAATAAACGTCAGTTATCGACAATGATCCAACGTTACGCGTGTGTGGACTCGTTCCTACGTGCCATTTCACGTCATCGCCCAGCATAACGCGTGATAGCGCCGTAATTTTGCGTTATGCATTTACCGCGCGGAACATCGAAAATAAAAAATAAAAAAGGGAAAAAAGGCAAAAAAAATGGAAAAATTAGACACCGCTCGTTCGTAGACACAGTCGCGGCAAATTTGTTTATCGGCGTGCGAGAGCGCCGGGACATTAATACACGGGGCGTCACGGCGATAACCATTCTCAATATCCATAATTATTATCAGCGGCGGACGATGTTGGCAGCTACGGCGCACCACGTGACTCGTTCCCGTCGAAATAAAATGACAACGTTCATTTGCAAATGCGCGAAAGTGCATTATTTTTATTGGGTTTGTTAGTAGCCGTTTCCGTCGATGTGGCCCGACTACTCGTTTACGTGGATTTGTGTGCGCGCATCAGCTTCGTCGGACGATGGAATGTATGGTGCAGAACGAGCGGAGAGGGGGGTGCGATGGGATTCATCGGGGAAATACGGGCGTCGATGGATCCCCTTTTTTCGACACGCAGATAGAAAAATTACGTCGATATCTGGCAACAATACGATCCTGCCGCCAGGATCGATTATATGCGCGACGCGGTGTCGGTCTCGGAAACTCGAATTTCAATAAGAAGACCTTTATTGGTCGGGGAAGCACGATTTCGAATCCCCGTGTTTCGTCGAAAATTTTTCGAGACCGCTGATGAATGCGATGAAGAACGCGGGATGCATTACAAAAATAAACGAAAACGTTGTTACAAAAAATATGTTTGGCAAATAATCCGAGATAAAGTTACGAGTATACGTGACGTTAATTGACTTGGGAATATAAATATCGCATATAATTTTGCAGTAACGCAATATTTACCGATATAATAATTACGGATAATAAGTAACAATTTCCGCTTCTCGTAACGGCAAATAAAACATTCATCCCGTACGCCCCCTCTATTATTTTTCGCCATCCTCGCCGTTCAAATCGCTAATTGAACTCGTCTCGTTACAACTTTCTCGCGGCACAATCCAATAATGCAACATCCATTTCTGTAACGCTAATCACAGCAATTTTACCCAGCAATGGGCGAGATCGTCGTATCTACGTTCTTCAATGTAA
Source organism: Solenopsis invicta (assembly GCF_016802725.1). NCBI lineage: Eukaryota > Metazoa > Arthropoda > Insecta > Hymenoptera > Formicidae > Solenopsis > Solenopsis invicta. The sequence continues at coordinate 7,167,045 of NC_052674.1, read as the reverse complement.
TTAAAAATTCGTGCAATCTCCAGATTTTCTCCATTAATCCCCAGATCAAGCAGAGATAATGTATAAAAAGAAAATCGATAAGAAGCTCTCTGATATATTTTCCGAACATCTCTTCTACACTTAATTTAAAACAAAACTGTCTGATGGAAAATCTGTGTGATACCATTTGTTAAGATACGTACGAAAGAGGCGTATGTTCTTAAGTAGGAGAACCATCGATGGTAAGCGAGGAAACACACGAGGAAGAGAACGCGAAAAAAGATAGCAATGGCGAACTGGAAATCGGCGTGGCCGACCACTTTTCAACCGCGGTATGCAAATCGGGCACGCGGTAACGCGCCGACGATTATACCTGGCACGCGTGCAACCAAACCGTCGTCGGTGGAAAAAAGAGTTGCAAGAAGACAAAAAGTACGGGCATATGGAGGGGTTGCCGCGGCAGCGCGGCGGCGGCGGCGGCGGCGGCGACGGCGGTGGCAGTGGACTGCGGTAGTGGAAAAAAGTCGCGGACGGCGAACGCTGTAAAAATCCGGGGTGGTCCCACCAATCGGACGCATTGTGTCCACCCGGCGAACAATACCGTCGCTGCTCGAGCGACTGATGCATTTTCGCGCGAATTGGGCGGTATTGTTGGATTTTTCAAATTGTATTTTTAGCCGGTGCCGGTGTCGACGCGAGGACAAAAATTGCCTGTCGTCAGGCGCGTTCTTCGCGTACCTACACCGCCGCCCCTTCATCGCCCTTTTCGTTCTACAGCCCTTCGGTTCTTTTTTCGAGCGTGCGCGGCTGCGGGTCGCTGCCTGCGGCCGTTGTGGATAAAGCAATGCTTTCCCCGAAGCGCGAAATGCAACTCTCAATGCTGCGGGCGATCGACGATGCGTTGTACATGTTTGTGGTGAGAAGACACGGGGAATTGGATAAAAAACAAGATGGTATCCATTGTCTTCGACAATGTTGTAGGTGTAATGTTTCTTTTAGTTGTGCTTTCGCCAGCCACATTGTTTGTTTTGCAGTTAGCTGTATATATGTAGATGTACTTGTTACTTGTATTTGTGCGAATTTTTGTACTTGTACTGTTATACACGTACAATTATCATAAAAAGTGTCAGTTTGAGGCATTAATTAATGTGTAACTTGGTATAACGATAACATGATGATAAAAAAATAATGATATAAAGGAATATTATGATAAGAAAAAAAGAATAGTATTTGACACGTGATTCATAATGTGTTCTACATTAGACATATTCGCTGACGTATTATATAGAGCTCGAGCAACTTGAAAAGCTGCGATCAAGGAGTTTTGCGGTGAATGCAGCCGTCCAAATGCTTGAGCGATTTCGCGAAAGGGTGGTACCCCCCCTCGACAAGGAAAGTACCGCTTGTCTGGTTGAGTGACAATCAAAGGCTACAACAGTGCGCACCCTCGTTCCTCGATACAAGGAGCTGAGGTACAGTCGCTTGTCTGCAGCGGGCATTCCTAGTACAGTAATCTTATTAAATTTACATATTAATCAACGGATTTTAATTATCCCCAACCCCCGCTGAGCCTCGGCGAAGGAAAGGGAGAGCCGAGAGCGGAGGAGAAGAACGACGATAGAGGAGAGACGATGCAAGACGAAGAGAGACTGAGACAACGGATGGAACGAGGTAGATCGGCAAAGCGTAGTCGAGCGAGAGAGACGAATATAGTCATAGGGGAGAGAATGAAAGAGAAGAGAAGGAGAAAGGGAGATAGAGCGAGGGAGATAGAGAAAGAGGAAGAGAGAGGGAGAGACCGAGAGAGAGAGAGAGCGAGAGCTCCACCCTTGCGCGGTGGTGGCGGTAGCGGTGGCGGAGACCGAGCCAGCTCTCGTAATTTACATTAATCCAATAATTGCATGGAGGTTTCCTAATTAGAAATTCAAATGAGGTGGTGGCAGGCAGGCACAGGCGGGCAGAGCTACCAACTCAGCAGTGGGAGAACACCATCGCCACCGAGCAAAGTCCGTGCACATCGGGCGATCGTACGTCGACTGGCCCTGGCCTAACACGAGTCCGAGTAATGCCAGGGTGGGCGTCAAAAGCTACCAGAATCCTCGAAATTTGGACCGCCGTGCTCGTGTAACCTATACCTATATCCAGCTACGGTCACACATCAAATAGCAAGCTTGCAGAAGCAAGCGCAACCTCCATTGCTATCCTTGGTCGGAGAACAAAGTAATACCTACGCGGAAACTTAATTTAATACGTATACGTTTCGTCACTTTTCATTTTCTGCCGCGCGAGAACATTTTATCCGGATGTAACATTAATAGTATTTCTCGCGCGCGATTTTAAATATAATTAAGTTCAGATATTAACATTAAATATTAAGTATAAAAAGAGTCGTGATGCGTGATTGTTCGATTGGAAACTCGCTCATATAAAACCTATAAATATTTAATGTCATTTATTATTTAAAAAGTAGTAATGTTGGCGTAAATATTATACTCTGAAAAAAATTTTAAACGGACTCACTCGCGAAGATTCAAGCCGATCATCGAGCGCGAGAGCAATTTCAGCGCAATATAACGTTGTCCATTGGTACATCCCGGTGCGTGTGGTCCTTTTGTTGTCCCCGGAGGGTTCCCTCGGCAAACGTAACACGTCCCTAATATCGTCACAGGTCCGTCCCTCAGTCGTCACCCACGGCATATCGTGGCGCACGGTCGAACTCTGATAGTCCCAACGTGCTCGATTAACGAAGGTGTCAACCGATGAAGCGATGCGTATTATTTTCACGAGTTCGAATCACGGAAGAGCACACGGCTATAGAAGTGTTCTCTAAAGTGGATATTCACAGCGACGAATAAAGTTTTATTTGAAAAGAGCTTCTCTCCTCCATTGATTTCATTGATTTCGATCGAAAAATTGCATTCGTAAACGTATGCTAACTAAAAAAATTATATTAATTCAATTGCTTTGAGCCATTTAAAATTGTTAATCGTGCAAGGTTACGGCAATGAAAGTATTGAGTAATTAAGAAGCCTCGAAAATTCAAGCAATCGATAAAAATTATATTTAAATGATCTAATTTCTATGCTTTTGCTCAAAGTTTCTAAATCTGACATTAAATTAATCATACACATTAATCACATTACTACCCACTTTTTTATAGCCCATCGCGATATTGTTTTATTTAGTAAAAGCATTTTCCATCCGTGCGATATTCGCTAGAATTTCAAGTCATTGACGAAATCGTCGACTATTCCCGCTGTAGCGGGTCAACCGAGTTTCACCGAAGGAACTCCGCGTGCAATTATGATAATGGCGACCGTAGTCGAAGCACCTAACCCGGGCTAACTCCGTACGTTAGTTCTGGTAGTTCAGATATCGTCTGTGTTTAAACAGCTAGGCGGTGCTGCGGCAACCGTCGTCGCGAAAGGGGTGAGACCGAGGGGGTTAGCAGTAGTGGGGAGAGGGGCTGAATCTGGATGGCAGAGTATGAGGCTACGACGGCAAATCTACATAATATAACCAACTATTGTTCAAATAGACGGCGCTCCGCAGATTCAATTACCATTGTGATACAATTAATGTTGGGAATTTCATCAATTCGAGTGCCGGGCACGGCTCTTACATATGCATAGGAGAATCGAACGTAGCGCGGATCTCGCAGTCGAAGAAAGTCGATGACAAATATTATACGAGGTGGTTGGTGCCTAATCAAGTCTAGCGATCCCTATGTCGTTACGAATATCGTGACGTCATGGTCGCCAAAGATGGATTCGCATCGATTCTTCATACGGCACGCGATAAATATAAAAATATACTGGAGAATAAAATATCCGGCATTAAAGAATAATTTTTTCGTACGCAGCTCTGTTGATACGCGAAGCGATTCTAGATATTTTTCAAAATCCATCGTGTGGAAATCACATTTATCAGATGTAAAGACGAAGAAATTAGTTAATAATTTTCACAGGACGCGCAACAATATTGCCACATCCGGAATACTACAGAGTGAGCGCGCGCGGTGGGCAACGTATCGCATCACGTTAATCGCTGATATCGTTCACCGAGTTAAACGGTGTATCGGAAGCTTTCAGAGTTAAACGCGAGCCAGCCGGCTGGCCGCTTGAATAAAGATCTGCTGGCATGAGAGCCACTGGCTCGCGTGCGGCGATCCATATAAATTCTAATTCCGCAATCAGCGGCATCCAAGATAGTTCTAGGCCGATCCTAGCCCACTAATTCCAACTACCTACCCGCGCCCTACCTTCTTATATTTACCCGACAGTTCATAATAGCCATAATCAACGGTTATACCAATCCCACGATAATAATTACCGAACCTGAAACTTTCACCGGTGTGCACCAGCCACTGTGTGTGCGAGCCCGTGTGTCTCGTGCGGATAATTCCCCCGCACATGCGTTGCCGCCCTCGACCTCAGAGTGATTAAATTTCCTTTCTGTATGGAGAAGAGATGGATCCGGACGGCCGGTCAAGAAAATCCTCGCAGCGGCGCGCGGTGCGGCACGGCGGCAGCAGCAGCAGGATCGGCCCACGCTCTGATTCGGATCGACCACGCACTGCATTATTCGCACGTCGGCGAACTGCGTGACCGCAAAGTATACAAGTCAGGGCGGGGTAAGGGGTCGTTAATAATATCACCGAGATAACGAGCTCGTAAATAAGAGCGCGAATATGTATAGCACGGTCATGCATTCTCAACTTTCTCAAATTGGCCCCCGTTGTCGTCGGTCCGATCAAGATCAGCGCGATCGCGATCTCGACGTCGCAACAATCTAATTTCCTCCTTCCTCCGGCAATATCGATCTTAACGATAATTAACTTGCGCATGCGTAAGACAAATTAAATAGTCATCTTACCGCGGTAGGTATACAAAACCTTATCGAGGATAACCAATCCCTGCTGATCATCCCGTCGAGTCATTGTTAATTTCGACAATCGGCACGATCCCGTAATCAAATCAATGTAGAATACGTAAGTTCGCGGAATAATTCCCGTGTGCGGATACAGATCCCGATGGAGGGACCTTGAATTATCGAAAATAGGTTGGGTCGATCCGAGTCGAAGCCAGGCAAGTTTGCCACGGCTAAGGCGGCGCGGCGGGAGGATAGGAGATCGAGGGGAGCAATTTTCGCCGGCCCCTTCTCTGCCCGGCCCCTTCTCGTCTCCTAGAATAATCGATCGTATAATTATCGTGATGTACCTGCTAATGCCGCGAAAATCAGCCCCTCGCAGCGTCCGCCGAGCAGACGGCGGGTTAAGCGTCGGTAGTAGGAGCACATAGTAATTATATCACCGCCTAATGGATATAGTTAATTGCTAATTATGAGGCCTGCCGAATGATCGATAGTACCGTGAGGCATCGCGGCCCCTGATCGTTCGTTGGAAACGACAGGATGGCGGCGAGGGATTGCCAAGAGTGTCATTCTGGCCAATGCCGAACGACCCCCTGACTCCGCTTCCTCCCCGAACCTGTCAAAATCGTTGATTAAAGATCGCGAACAGTTGTGAGTTCGCAGATTCCCGATCACCGTAATATATCCCAATCATCGAGATGACACTAGTGTAATTGTTATTTGCAATTTTTAACAGCACAAGAAAATATTAAGATGAAAATAACGAGCGAAAATAAGCTTCGCTCTGTTGCGACATAAATTAATACTGGTCCTCCGCTAGTCCCTTCGTACAGAAAATCCTTTGATGAAATAATTACAGAATAAACGTATAATCGGCATTCATGATATTTCCAAGTATCAACGCTCTCTCATAGCCCAATTATCCTTTACCAGAAGCAATCGTAATCTTTTTTACGCCGAATAGAAAATGAGGGAGCTAAAGGCACGAGCGTTCTTAAGTTTGCGGCACGCGAGCCAGTACCCTTGGCGGCAGGTACTGACTCCGCCGAATAGTGCTGGTGACATGAAATCGCGCGCACACACACATGCACGTACACATTCGCAGAACCACTCTTCTCTCTCTCTCTCTCTCCCCCTCCCTCTCTTTCTCTCTTCTATCGCGTTTCCTTGAAAGGTCCCTCCACTGGATATGCCGTAATTAGATATCGTGCAGGCGAGAAATTAAAAGTGAAACACATTGCTGCGCGCAAAGGTGAGCCGCGCGCCTGTGTCTTTAAGGCTTGTGCCGCGTTTCGCGGAATCGCGTGCGCGGACTGCAAAGTAAGCCGCCGCGACACCGACTAGGTGCAAACGTCAAAGAGCGGAATAATGTTAGCCCGTTCTAAGAGGGACTTTATTAGATCGGTCCGCAGTCACGCCGTTCACGTAAAATCTCTCGGCGTAAAGTGTCACGCGCGCGCCTATATTCGCGCCGCTTTTGCCGGCAGGTGCAGAAATCCTCTGAAAAGGGTCTAGGGCCGTGTCACAGGCCGAAGGATGAAGGGGGGCAGAGGAATGGGGAAACGAGCGCGTGCCTCGTGGAAGGCGTTAGGGACGAGGAAATTTCTAGAGGTTGCCAAAAATCAAAGAGATGGAAATTAACTCGCCTGAGAGACATAGAAGGCGGGTGAGAAAGGGAGAGAGAGGGATAACTGACTGAGAGATTAGCTAACGAGATTTCGAGATCCTCGAGAAGGTTGCACCGCAACCTAAAGACAATTATATAAGCGGTGAGTGTCAAATGCTGCCTGATGATATAATTAAAGTGTACTTAATCTTACGTACGACGCTTCGCGTCGTAGCCGCTCGAAATTTGCTGGTTCGTGAACAATGGGATTAACGAGATTCACGTTTCACTTGCGGTTAAGCGGAAGGACTGATGTTGAAAGAGCAGTGAGAAACGAAATCGATCAATGAACATCAATGTGATGACAATGACATTCAAATTTCTATTGCGCTGAATAAAAGTAACAATAATATTACTGATTCATACGATAAAATATACAAGTTTATAAACATTCCATTTGCACAGAATTCTACAAAATAATATTTTTATAATAAATATAAAAAATTTTTAAGAATTATTTTTTTCAAAAAAGAAAATAAATTATAAGTAAAGCTCATTTTGATTTGAGAAATATCGAAGCGTAATGAAGTTCATACGATTGAAAATCAGTGTTACGATCTTGATTGAAAGTACAGGAAGAAAATCTCGTAGTCGATTGGTCCGTTTCCGTGTGACCCATATCGAATAACGCCTACTTATGCGCATATTCTTGGTTATTACCAGCCCAGCGCAGCGGGAATAATCGTCTTAGCAGAAAGCCACGAGCGTTGTAGTATCGTTGGAACATCTAGAATTATACTCATTAACACCGAGGCATCTGCTAATGATCTTACTTGGCTCCGGATTGTGTAACTCAAGGACTGCGCGGAAATCGGCCGCCGCGAATAATAATCCTTCTTGGAATAAAATTATTTCTTCCATGAATTACATGTGATTAAGTTTGTGTTAGTGCGATACGCCGAACAACACGGTAATCATTTTTGTATAAATATGTTAAATTATAAGTACGCATAATTAGGATGCGAGCATAATTTATTAGTATTACTGAAAATCTCTCTGGATAATTTCTATACAAAAAAGTTATAATAATAATAATGATAATGCAAATTTAAAAAATTCGATATTTAATTCATTAACAAAATTCACCAGATTTCATATTTTATTTTTATATTGTATGTTGCATATGTATATGTATAAAATGTACTGTTTTTTTGACATAATTTTATGCGAAAACCTCACCTATTCCATTATTATTCTTAATAAATTATTATTTATACGGAGAAAAATATTTGCCAACCGTTTCAAAATCTTAATTTGATCAATTCTTTTCACTCGGGAATTAATAATTGAATAACGAAAATATCATTAAAGAACAATAAGACAGATACAAATAAAATTGAAACGGGGGCAATAGCGCGCAGATGTAACGACGGCCCAACGTTGATTTAAACTCGCAATTTAAACGAAGGAAGACGCTTTTACGAGAAACATCAAGTACCGCGGCGGTCTCTATGGATTAACGCACTCTCATGCATCTCTATTGTGCCGCTTGGCGGCTTTGGTCGTCATCACTACGCATTGGAGTCCGTCCACGAGATTGACCGGATTTACCAGAGCAATAATAATTTATTCCTCCGCCACCCTCCTCCACCTCTCTCGCCGCATTGACAAACAGCAAGTGGATCTCTTAACATGTGTCGAGTGCTCGGTCGCGCTGATGACTTCTGGGAAGCTTCTTCACGGCGGCTGACTTGGCGCTGTCGAGGAAAACGTCGACCCATAATTACCGCAACGACCATGATGTCTCGGTGTGTGCAACGAGACTTGCACACCCAAATAATCATTAACTACCATCGAGAAAGAGATAGAGAAAGAGAGAGCGGAGAATTCCATTTTTCGTGTACCGCCAGCGTTTGATTCGACCCTTCATCGGACCTTTCCTGTTTTAAATACGCAACACGCGCAAACATTTCGTGAGAAGTGCGAAAAACTCGGCCGAAGAAGGAAAGGCGAAGCGGTGTAGCGACGACGCGACGGCTGAGGCTAACGCGAAGCGCGGTCAGACGGAAGAAGAAAAAAAAAGGAGCAACGACTGGCTCGACACTTCGTGCAGGACCGAGGCCACGGTCGGTTTAATTAAGTTGCGCGAGCTGGCAGAAGTTTCGTCGGGTTTGTTTCGAGGTGTGGGAAAAGGAGGGAGACCGGGCTGTGTTGTACAGCGACACAAATAAATTTTCCCGGAATGGCATTGTCTTTGAGGTCGACACATTTGCGGAATAATACTCGATAACTCGGGAGGGGGGGGGGCCGAGGAGAAGTTATATTAGGACGGCTTAATTAACCCCCCACCCAATAGCTTCGCCCCACCAATCCCATCCACTGTCTTTCCCCCTTCACTACCGCTCTCCCGCTGTACCCCCTCAGACTCTATCTCTCCTTCTCCTCCTCTCTCTCTCTCTCTCTCTCTCTCTCTCTCTCTCTCTCTCTCTTCTCTCTTCTCTCTCTCTCTCTCTCTCTCTCTCTCTTTTCATCGCTCGATTCGTCTCGTGCCGCTGTCCTCGTTCACGTAACCGTGCTCGACCCTTCTCCAGCACGGTATAGATATCCGCTTCGACTCATTATGGATTCCTTATTACGGGAATAGATTAACGGATTAAATCTTAACCGACGACAGAGCAGCACCGAGAGAAAGAGAGGGAGAGTGAGGCCGAGGCCGAGCGCCGTCGTCCTTATAGACGCTCTATTATCGTCACCTTTTCTACAACTAGGAAAGCGGGTCAATAATCGCCTCGTAAAGAATCCCATTACTCTCAACGACGACGGCCATTTCACCCAAGTCATTTGCAATCATTAACATCCGTTTAAAGTTGGAGGCGCAGGGTAAAAGCGGACGTCTCCGCGAAGGCGCGCTTGCAATCTCGCGTCTTCACAAAGCACGCGAAAATAAGTTTCATTACGTGTCCGTTCCCTTGGCGGTGGCGAGAAATCAGGAAATGCCATGTTAAGATTTGAGCTGTTTAGCTCAGCCCGACGGGATTATCCTCGCGGCGCGTTTCACGCTTCGACCTAACGTCGGGCACTTTACACGCGGGGTACTTAATCAAAATAAATTTACGCGCTTCGCTCTGATCGACGAACGAGAGACAGACGTTTATTTGAATTTTAACTACCCCCCCAATCAAAGTGGTCTAAGCAGCGCAGCTAGCCTGCTTACAGATCCAAGATCTGTACGGATCGATCGATCGAGGCGAAGCGAAGCGATCGACGACCGTGTTCTCTCGAGCACGGCAAGTCGTTCCGTTGACCCCGTAACGCGGAACCGGTAATACGGAACGCTATTTATTCCCGAAGTTTCGAAGGTTCGGGTGAGCCGAAAGCAGCTCACTTCGAGGTAATTACGAGGATTCGCCGTCTTTCTCGGTCGTGCTGGCGCGCCGGGCGTTGCCGTCTCTGTTTCTTCGTTGGCGCAAAGTATACCTCGCTCTCGCTCCCGCCCGCCGATTCTATCGGGCATAATTACCTTTCGCTGTCCCTCTCGGATAATCATTGTAACACCTAAGCACCCTACCTAACCTACCGGAGCCTAGCCAGCGTTTCCAGCGTTATTCGCCATCGATCGACCGCCCTGACGACGATTTCCGTGCTACGACGTGGTCATTGCCGTACGACCAGATCGTTTCGCTAACGATCACCGCTGTCACCGGGGAATTTCGGATTGTCGCACAAATGCGGCAAGATAAAAATCACACCAACTGGATTTTTTTCCCACCTCTCTTTGCCGAGCTATTACAATTAGAGACGATTCTTTCCAAATTTTTGACGACGAAAAACGCAAGCTATTTTCAATAAATCAACGTACTACGCCGTTACAAATAATTCGTATTTATACGAGAAGCAAATCTATTGTACGATGGATATTCGCAAAGATAGTGTTAGCAAGAATATATGTATAAGGAGAATACCTTTCGGTATTAGCAGAAAATATTTATGGAACGGATCGTCGACGGTTTGTGTTTGCGGATCGACATCAAAGTTTCCATATAATTGGACGATTAATGGTTGCTCACGAGATACGCGTTCTGTATTTGAAATCGTACGATTCCTTAAGCGGCCTTTTTCATGGCGCCGTCAATCGGATGGGACGTATCTCAGCGGAATATCCGATACGACGTTAATATGCAGGATTCCCGTTTGACCCGGCGCGACGCGACGCGCCGGCGGTGGTGGCGGCTGCAGCGCCGGCGGTTGTGGCCGCCGATAAGCGTTACAACATAGGGATCGATGACTTTTCGTCTCGATCGCCGCGAACGAACGCGGCCGGTACCGCCAGCGATGCGCTAAAGTTTTATCGATCCCTATTCAATGAGGATACCGCGCGCAGCACGCGCGACGCATTAAATCATTGAAATTTATGCAGCCGGCCGCGGTACGTGCAGTATCTTTCACTTTTCATTACGGGATCATTTGTCATGCGGCCGTAGATCTCTTATCATTCGGCGATCATAAACAACCACGCATAAATTCCAACTTTCGCGCATAACCTGACGCCGACCATCGACCGGCGCCGCCAAATTTATTACTTCAAAACGCATCGGGAATACGCTTGCCCTATATGACAAACTTCTGTTCCCCGTCTACGCGCTACTACTAACGATAGTCATCGGGTGATAGTACCGCGAGTCAACTTTTATTATCTAGATAGTCTAGTTTCATCATCGATCGATATGCCATATGCTGCTGATCCTTTGCACCTTTGTTCTGAAAATTTATATTTTTAAGTTATATACTATACATTAAATTTCTTCAGATATTTTTTTTCAAAAATTATCTCACTTCTTGCATATAGAGTGGCAAATTTCCGTCGTCATTAGATTTTCAAACCAATAGGTGTATCTGTTAAATATGACGAAAACGTGTTCTTATAACTGCAACCGATCATAACAAAATGAAAACACTCGTTACCATTTATTAATCATAAGCTTGCATTTCTGTGCATTTGTGTCGACGCGTATAATTTTACAAATAAAAAGATTTGTAATGTTAAATATTGTAGTTATCGATGTTATCGTCTCTCGTCTGGTTCTTGGGAATCGAAGAGGCCGGTGGACCAATTTCATAAAAGAATTTAATGCCCTGGACGAATCAACGTCACGCGTTCGTTCACCCCGCGCGCTGCATAATTATGTGTCTATGCTTTATGGCAACGACGTAACGAAGGCGCGCGCGGGCGCCGGGCTGCTTTCAGACACTGTAAATTAAAGTTGAGAAAGTGCGCTATGCGAGTAATCATCGCGGAACGCGCGCGTTAATTAAAGCTCATTGTAATAAAGAGCACTTTTTATTCACTTTACCTCGTTCAGCCGGCCAACCGGCCTGGTTGTATACGCGGGATATTTTTATGTTTAATTATATTACGTTTTACGAGTTCCTCCGCGGACTGTCTTCTTAGCGACGTAAAACGTCGACGACGCTCAAAGTTTTAAACTTTAATTGTCACCACGACCGCAATATATCCGCCAATAAAAGTAGCCTCTGGTGACGTCTCCTTCGGCAACGATGCGATTTTATGCGAATAAGCCTTAGAGTTGGTGCGATCGTCAGTGAAAGGGGGTGAATCTCGCTGATAGGTAAGCAAGCAATGACAGACAAATGACGAGAGAAGCCTTATATAATTGTTTATTATCAAGCGATGGTTTCCGCGGTTTTCATGAAAAACTGGCATAGTCCAGTGGCAAGATTTCAATCCGCATTCCGTCGATCTCCCTTCGTGTCGTCGCATCCTTGTTTCTCTCGGTTAGCATCTCCGCTCCCTGCTTGCAACTCCCGCCCGCCCGCCTGCCCGCCCATTCTCTCGTTCTCGCTCTCTCCTGGCACTGAGAGATATCAATTAGCACTGCGTCCCGGGGAATTAATCTCGGGAATTAATATCACGACGTTGCCAATTAATTTTCGTTAATTTCGAATCAGCAGTTTCCAGAACAGCGCCAGTGCGGTTCCCTAACACAAATCCCTATCACCCGCTACGATAGGACAGAGGAAGACGACGATGGTGGTCGGTAGAGACACCTAAGAAAGAACAGGGTGCTTGCACGTGCGCGCAAGCGTTGGTATATATGGGGTAAGTGTGAAGCGGGAGAAGGACGGACCTGATTTGGTAGCAACGTAGCACTTTCGTGAAAGTTTCGCGTACAAGCGAATGTCGCATCGGTCGGTTCTTGCCGCGCGTGGTCGCGGGCGAGCACGAGGGTTAGCCTATTCCACGTTTTATCAAAATATACATTTAATTATGCCGCACATATCGCCCTGTATAGTCCGCTGAAAGAGAAGGATACGCGGACGGTGCTCTTTCGCTTATTCCGAGCTTAATTCACACCTGCAACCGTGACGGGATGGCTAGCGTCGCTTAAATTAAAGCGGCGAATAATAAAGGCGTCAACTCCGCGCGGCCGTTTCCTTTTTATTTCTGTGCACGGGCGGCCGCAAGTCGTAGTCCATAGCGCGACGAGTCTTTTGTTCTTTGTGCCCTCGAGAGAGAGAGAGAGAGAGAGAGAGAGAGAGAGAAAAGAGAGAATGAGAGGTAAAGAAAGCATACACGTAGGCTGCGACGACATTCGCAAAGAAATATATGCGTGCAAATTTTTTGCTGAGAAGTTTGATGAAGACTCAACAGCAAACATTGCCAAAATAGTATAGTAAATTGATAATTGATTTTAATTGCTAAATCTTTTACTTTGTCCATACAATTTGTACACGTGACTTCTCTCACTGCACAATTTCAATTATACAAGTTCGATATGTTGTGCGTGCGATACAATTATTCATCGCGCGCACACGTATCGGGTTTTTGAGTATAATTTCGTAGAGCAACCGTAAAAGGTGCTCCTCGATTTCCGCCTCGCGAAGGGCGACCCGAAACTCGAGCGTCGACGAGGGGTCGGCGAGCGTCTCGCGCGACTTATCCAGACGACGTATTTAAATTCAGTCGAACTTTGGTGCCGTAAGTTCTCCTCGGGCTCGGGACGGTTGAATTGAAAAGCTAATTCTCGTCGTACAATCGGCTCGTCTCGGCATAGGGCAAACTTTGTGAATGTGTCTCATTAACCGAGCGCGTCGAGCGTGCGCAAGAACGATTCTCGTCGAGAGCGGCACGCGTATGCGTACGCTCGAACGTTTCATCGATATAACCGCCGCGGCGTAAACTCTTTTACGCACTCGAATATTTCCAACGCGCATCTCGTTTTAATACGTCACGCTAGGATGCGTGGTCTAAGATTCTCCCCTCCCCCCAAGAGTAGAGTCTACTTCTTAAGATTTTCATCGCCGACATAGCGAGAACGTAGTTGTTTACAATCGATATTAGCTTTGCATTGCACAGGATACATTGCATTACATTGCATATCGTAGATGCGACACGCTGCAAAACCAATACTACTTACATTTTTGCTATGGCAACTGATTGCGAAGGCGTACCTTTACGTTTCACTAACTACAACTTCGATGTACTTTGTTAACGACTGAAGAGAAACGGCAACAAACGAGCTCTCGTGGAAATTCGGCGAATTGAGCTTCCACGCGTTTCTACAAAGGTATAAAAATATGAACTCTCCTTCTCGAGCCCGCAGTCTCTTTCGTTACGAAACCCAACGTAAGGATCGATCGCGAAGTTCGCGATGGTACTTCTGCCGCTTCTGTAAAGCTCCAGGCGGACTTCTCTAAATAATGAGATACATTTAATCACAGGATTAATGAGCGCCAAAGAAGCGGAATGAATTATGAATGATATTTATTATTCGAGCACCGAAGCCACCGGGAAAATAATAATGGTAATCGTCGTCGCGATTGTAATAATAACAATAATAATAGCAATAATAACAACGACAATAAGAGCTCCGCGCTTGTAGAGAACGAAGCGCAGAGACGAGCGAATTCAGGAGGGTGGGGAAACTTCGTCTCTCGGCTCTATTTGCATAAAATCGTCGTGCCCGACGCCTCCGAAGATAATGAAATGAAACTAAACAAATAATGTAGATGCTAAACATTAATTACATTCGCCCCAGAAAGCGAGCAAGGGTGGAGTGCCGGCTAGGGGTTTTCGTGAAATTAAGAGACGTCGAGAGGATAGTACGGACAACGGGCGGACGAAAGGGGCGAACTGCCGCGCCATCGGGGTTGCGAATTAAGAGATCGCTTAAGAAGTTTAAATGGGAAACACCGTAGGAGGAAAAGGGTAGAGAGCGGGATATTCCTTTCTGCGCGTCGAGATCGCCATCGAAATCAAGGAATACTAATTTACATTGTACGATGCGTTTATATTTCGCAAGTGGCGCACAAGCTGAATTTTAAAGCATTATGACTCTCAATAGGATAGGGATGTAAATTAAATGTGACGCACCGCGAATTTTTCTCAACAAGAGTTCTAAAACTTATCTCACCGTGCTTGCAAATAGACTCTTGAATTGTGAATTTTGATTAGTCTAGTTTTAGCTTACACGTTAATGTTTTTTCATTTATATTTTATTTCGATAATACAATTGGATGAATCCGTAACATAATTCTTCATTTGATATTCTCTTATAAATAATATCGCGCAATTGAGTCGCAATAACACACAGTTGTTTTCCAAGATAGCAGCAAAGTTTGTCGGCAGAGGAGAGAGAGAGAGAGAGAGAGAGAGAGAGAGAGAGAGAGAGAGAGAGAGAGAGTGAGAGAGAGAGAGAGAGATGATGCAGAGAACTAAAAATACACCGCGTCCAATTACTTGAAAAGGAAATAAAGATCGTTCCCTTCGCCTATTCTTTTTCTTTGCAAACGATCATCCGATTATCTTCGCTTGATTCTGCAACGCCTAGCTAATTACCCGCTTCAAACGAGAAGAGGCAGGAATTCAATTATCTCGCCGCGTAGAATCCGCTTTGAAAGTTTGACGGGGGCCCGTCTTAGCAGGTAAGTCGCCGCGAAAATATGCACGAGTCAGCCCAGTCGCATCTCTTCGTCTTGCGTCCTGCGTATTTTTATGCGGACGATAAAATGTGCACGGACACGCACGCTCGCGGACGGCGCACACGACCGTGTCGCGGACGAGTTATGCGACGTGCGGATCCGCACGTACGTACGTATGATAGCCACTGACCGTTGCATTTCGTTGGGCATGCATTTACGAGCATGTTGGACCTCTTTCGCGGAGACATTGATGGACAAGCGCAGCTTATATGGTCGCCGCAAGGGAGCCCGTCGTGGCCGTTTACATATTTATGTTATGACTCCGCTTCATTCGACTTAATTGACGGAATTGCCATAAATTTACGAATATCGTGTGATGCCTTGACGGTGGACAGAGAGGGATACGCATACACATCTGACAGAAATGCATGCGCTTATATAATTTATATATGTATATGTATATATATATTTATTCGGCACTTACATGTACGAGAACACTATTGCATATAAGTACGATCCTCGCATGAATCTCGATGATGGTGAATAGCGATTGGGGTACTACGGAATACTATCCGACGATCTCGCGATTCCACGAAACTGCGAATTCTACGACGTCGTTTGCGCGTTTACTAGACTTTGTACGCATATTTTTGCGTTCGCTGACATGACGTTAAGACGTTGCATCATTTAAGCGTTTAGGCGTAACTGCCTTCTTCTGGTTTATAATGCCTCGCGATTGAGCCCGCCATAATAGATTCTTGCGCAATTGTCTCATCGTAAAGTAGCTTCGGAGACGATCAATGATCATTGGATAGTAGTTGGAGATCATCGCGCATGATGTGATATTAATGGAGTCTCCCGTAACAAAAGGTCACATTCATGATGATCGTCGGATCGTAGATTGAAATTACGTCAGATATTTTCAGTTGGAATTTATTAATGTATTTATTTTTGATTTATCTCTCTCTCTCTCTCTCTCTCTTTTTCTCTCTATTATTTTATTT
Organism: Solenopsis invicta; assembly: GCF_016802725.1. Taxonomy (NCBI): domain Eukaryota; kingdom Metazoa; phylum Arthropoda; class Insecta; order Hymenoptera; family Formicidae; genus Solenopsis; species Solenopsis invicta. The sequence continues at coordinate 7,150,644 of NC_052674.1, read as the reverse complement.
TTATAAATCTGTGTGCAATAAAGGCAAATTTTCATACACGATTAAAGCAAAATTCAATACAAATATATTAGATGTATAAAAAGAACAATTTCTTAAACTATCATTTTTTATGAAAAGGATGGATACAAGCTGATAATGCTTTCGAGACAAGGTATTATTTTCAACAACGCGACGATCAGGCGTGTTCTTCTCCAGAGAGATCTTAACATTTTTAAAAATTTAAAATTCAGATTCAAAGGGGATAGATAAACCTTAGCTCGCCGAAGATGCGAGCGCGACGTTTCTCGAATGATGTAGCTGCGCATAAAGTGGACAAACTGGGACCATTTATCTGCTTTCCTCGGAGCTTGCTCTCTATGATGGCGAGGGGAAGTCGGAGAGGGCCACAGAATGGGCACTGGTTTATTTCAGGGATAATCCAAACAAATGTACTCGGTGGCTCGCGAGTAAATAACATGCAGATGCCGTAATACTGGTTGACCGATGGCTTTACTCGTCTCCGGCTGCGAACGTGTCCCACGAAGTTTACGCGAAAGAAAACTTTTGACGTACGTATATGATCTTGCAAAAAAAAGGGAAACTTCCGAGATAAACGCGGCAATTCTGCGTGAAATAGCGATATTAGGTTGAACCTCTTTCTTGAATTTTGCGTCGTATTTTGGTCAGAATTGATTATCCTATGTGTCCTGTGTATAAATATAAAAAAACAAAACATATTTTTAAAAAAATGTTCTATCTATCTAAAGCTTTCTAAATTCCTCAACCATTTCTGATATTTTTCCTTTCGGAAAATCGTAAATTTTCTTCCAAGTATCCAATGATCGCGTTGAACACGGTAAAAGACGCTCAATGGAGTTCCTAGTATCTACGTCCGAATCTAACGGGGATAGAATGGATAACCTGGTTTCGAAAGGGGCAGCAGATGGGGTGTTGGTCAGTGGCTATCTCAGACTTCCCTCATCTTGTGCCAGTCTGGCAACCTCGTGGCCGTCCCGCCGCCCCTTACGTCGAACCACCCTGCTTTATCCGCCCGCTGACCATCCGCCCCCATAGTTTCCTGGGAGATCGATTGTTATGCATAGCCTGTATTTGCCCGGCCAGCTCTGTAACCGGCCCTAGAGTCTGGAACTCAACTGCAAGAAGCGACCGATCGACCAACGTCCAGAAGACCCCGGCTCGAGTACTCGGCCTCGGATACGAAGAAAGCAATTTCAGACGGACGGGCAAATTAGACGACCGTGGTTTTAAGGCTTCCGTGGATACGCCCACGTAAATCGATACGACGATGGATGGAATAGTTCTGTCTGTACCATCGGTGTCTGCTTACATCCAATCAGTTGGACGCCGTCGCGTCGACGACGATCGACCGCACGGGCTGCTTTGTCTTCGCGCGACACATACTTGCGAACCGAAAGTCAGATCAGTTTTTCAAATCATTCTGCATTACACACACACACACACACACACACACACATACATATGTATATGTATAACTCGAAGCACACAGCGTGACTTCTTCAGTTAATATTAGGTGGTCCGAACGAGAGTGTAAAGCGTGCTTGGTGATAAGTTAAGGGACCGGTCGCCTCTTCTTCCGAGCTTTGAGAGCAGAAGCAGCTGACCACAGCGAAAAGACCAATGTCGCCTCTTCAAAATGTTTATTCTTGTGTGAACCACCTTCCGATCACAGTCTCCAAGCAAACAACGAAATGTAAATCGAGATTATTCCCAGCTGTATTTGCTGTTAACCTGAATTATTCGAGTCTTAATGATGGCTTAGGCAACAGCCCACTGATCTGAGGGATTAGACCGTGAATATTGCAGGGACTAATGAACACCCGGGAATTAGGTCCTCGCTAGGATCCTCTCGAAGAAAGGATTTCATCTGTCGCAAGCATACCTTCATCCCATCTCTAAAGTTTTTTAACGAAACCTTTATTTCCCGAAAATTACGCAAATTAATGCGATTAAAGAGTAACCCCGCTCTTTTTTTTATACAATGGCAAAGCGTTAACTTAAAAGTCATACTAGTGTGCATTTTAAGTAAGTTAAATTAAAGTAAATATTTTTTATTGTATATAAATGTTTGAATATCTAGTGAATTAAGTGACAAATAATAACATCGAAATGAATCTTATGACATATATCTTTTATACGGTGTAAACATTGTACACCACGATTCGTATCAATGCAAGAAATCTGCGTCATAAAAGATGCGTAAGCGATGGAGGTGCAACACGATTGACCGAAGAAAACGACGAATAAACCAATGAAACAATACAGCTGAATCGAGGAGTAACTGCCAACAGTAAATGGGTAATGACGTTTGGATCGACAAGCCGAGAATACCCGGGGGAGCAACGCGACGACGTTGAAAGCTCTCTCGCGCGAGGTTCTTTTTCCCAGCTCCCTCCTCCTAAACTCCGTCCGAAGTCGTCGATGAAACGTTTAACCTTCCCTTTCTTGCGGCAACTACTGTGCGCGTGTATGTACACGTGTACACGACTCTACTTGTATTTTCCTCTACTGTCTTTCTCTCTCTCTCTTTCTCTTTCGCCGTACGCGACGAGCGTACGCGCGGAGAATCGCGCACCCTCGAGCGTTTACGCGTTCATAAAGCTCGAAGGATCGTAGTCGCTTTGAGTCGTGGAAGACCGTGCGCACCATCGGCCGGAGGTGGATGTCGTGGGATCGCGGCCGAGAACCGAGGATGGGAAGAAGAGGGGGTGATGGAAGAGAGCGCGGTGGCGCCGGGCCGACGGCGGCGGCGGCAGCGGCGGCGGTGGCGGCGGCGACGGAGGGTGCTAAGGGGGTGGTGAGAGAGCGAACGAGGGTGTTTTTCCACCACCAGTTGCTCGCGGCATCCGCAAACCCCTCTCGATCCCGGCATGCGAGAGGGAACGAGCGAGGGAGAGGAGCGCGCGAGCGAACAGCCAGACCGTAAAAGTCCCAAACTCCTACCGACTCTTGCACGCCTCTTCCTCCGTATTCCTAATCTCGAAACAGGGTTAGAGGACATAACCCTGTTGCGGTGTCCGGACGTGAAAAAAAAAGTCCGTTTCGATCTCGCGTATAAACCTAGTGGAAAAACGGACGAACGATTTTAAGTAAACATCGCTGGATATTGGATGTAACGTGGAAAACAATATTTCTTTTTGTTTGATTTATCTCGCTTCTGTTTCAGACGCAGAGACAAAATATAAATCTAATTAACACGTCAATTTTCGTGATGAACACTGATGTTTATGGAAAAGATTTTGTACGATGGATTTTTTTATGTTTCGATAATTGACCTATGTAGGCTTATTAAAAATTAAAAAATTTGAAATAAATTTGAAACTTAATTTGGTAATACAAGATGCCGATCGTCAATATAATCGTCCTGAGGAAACGACAGCGATAGTTTTTATCCACCACCAGTTGCTGCTGTCAGGGGACTCGAATCGAATCTGCGCGACTTTATCGTAAAAATCTGAAGCTCTTTGCTCCAATTTTCTATCTTTATTTTCTCGATACTCTTTTAGTACAAAGCGTAATTAGATTATGAAATTATCGAAACTAAAGTACAAAGCACGATTCGAGGTTCGAAAAAGTTTTAGGAATGTTACACTATTTCACAACTAAGAATTTGTACGCGAAGTGTGTCTTATTAAACGTTATGTCGGAAATTGCTATAAGTGGTTCAAGGTCGGGCAATTTAAGTCTCTTCGGGATTAAATTGAATCGCCCGCATGGCATCTGGGATCTGTTTGCTACATGGAGTGGCTATGTAACATTTCCTAGGTGGAAGTTACGTAGAATTGATTTTAAAGCAATTAATTTGCGGTATTGTTTACAAGACCTAGTCCAAAATTTGAAAGAGATTTCTAATCAGAATAAATTTGAAGAATTCTCACACGGCACTGGGTTTTACGTAATTTATGAATGTGGCATTAGCAATTCAATTTGTGGAATCAATTTCTTTGCAGTCGGTCTCAAAATCTAGTTCAAACAACGTTTATATTTAAGCTGCCGCGCTTTTCGAAACGTAATTATTATGCTCGATTATGCTGTTTTTAACATTCATCGCTTAAGAAACATTCACGAACGCGAGGTACGCTCGGCCGGAGGCAATATCCGCTCTACAACAGTTCTGCTTACATTAGCCACCCTTATGCAAATTGATAGGAAACAAAGTACACCGGATATGATCCTTTGGGATTCTCTGGGGAAAACGCGCACTCTTTTTTTTATCGCGCATAGATTATTAAGATTTTTATTCGAATGACTCGTTATTGGATCTATCCCGGAAATTGTTTATACTGTTATAAAACAATATCATTATTTGCGAATTGTTATATTGTATTTATTAAATAAAAAAAGAAACGATCGATTAGTCAAGGTATAAGTTAAAGCAAATTTCCCGTCATAAAAAAGCGATTATCAATAATGTACGTAGTTTGGACTCCGTAGAAGCGAAGGTGCCTCGACAGGGTAGGATGAGGGATGGGCCGAGTGTCCAGGTTGGAGGGTCGTTTATTGATCTCTCAAGTCCGAACCTCGCCTCGTGTACAAGAGGGACCTAACCCCATCCCATGCGCCCTCGTGACTGGCCACAACCACCCCAGCGGCCGCACGCCGAGACACTGGACACAACGACTCCCTCCTCGGCTTCTCCTTCCACCTTATTCCACCCTCTTGGGAAAATAGGTTCCCAACCCAAACCCTTTGAACACCAAACGCGAATCCGGCGAGTCGAACGTGTCTTAATCTTCAACGAAGCTAAAAAGAGGAAGATAATCAAACGGCCTCCCCCATTGTCTATTACCGGATCTAAGCGTTTCCGAGCATTATCGATCGAGAGAATCGATCGAAACCTTTGTCAATATCGCTTCAAATGGTCGGTTCTAATTATCGTCGAATAGCCGCAGTGCCTCGATCCGTCGAGTTTGTCCTCTTACGGGCATTAATCAAGTTTCGTCGGGCGAACAACGGGACCGGAATAGTGCTGCTTGAGAACCGTCCACTTAGCCGAAGGGTTGCTAGTTGCAGATAACTTATTCCTGCTTCACCCGCCACCCACTCACCCTCGGACGGAACCCTCTCGTCCAGATCTTGGCTGGCGAGCGAGAACGGTCCCTCCTAATATGGATTTCTACTGTGCGAGCCATTTCCACGAGGTCTTAACAACGCGTCGGTACAGGTTGTCGATAAATCGAGGGCCGTCCGGCTTCGTCCGACACGCCTCTACGGGCCGAGAGACGTCCGACGTTTCTGAGCTCGACTTTCGGACAGTTTCGGACAGTTCCAGAAACGTCTTATGCTAGCCGGCGCGGCGCGGCGCGGCGAGCACGCGTCGAGCGAAGGATGCAACTGTCAGCGCAGCGACGCGAAAAATTCGCATGCAGGAGCTTAAAAGGCGGCGATGCAGGAAATCCTCGCTTTAACATACGCCGAGAGTCAGGAGGATATCGATTTGCATCGGGAATGGACAATGAATAAGAAGTGGTGCGTTTGCGAAGAAACTTTCACAATTTTCCTACGAAACTACGATCACAAATCGTTTGAATAAATAATATTGAAAACTCGGGCCGCGTGGTAAACATGTTTATGTAAAACTTTGATAATAAAGCGCGATGATAAAGTCGTTGACAGCGAGACGTGTATGCGAAATATCATGATACGTATTGAACTTGTTTACATGACTTTCATCACAAAAGAGTTTGCTACGTCATTAACGGACGCCGCGCGCGAGCGTAGAAAGAAATTTCTCACGCAAGAGCGTTCTTTGATAATCATGCAATCTCATCCTCCGCTTCATTTACTTTCTTTTCCCACCTGTCTACACCTAGTTAACCTGGTCGCTGCCGCGAGTTTTGCATCCAGTTTCTAATAATAGCTATCGCTTCATACATTTTCATGACATTACAAAATCAGTACAAATAGAGTGTACACGCGGCAATTACGAATGCATTATGCAATATAAATATTGATGTTTCCTGCAAAAACGAACGAGCGAAATGCAAAGCGTCCTGGCAAGGAGTCGCTAGGAGAGTAAGAGAACGCATCGATATCCTCTACCAATAAACTCGGACTTTGTACATTTTTGCACATCGCTCATCGAAATGACGAGAAAACGTCTTTAACGATTCCATGATCACGGATAGAAAATTGATAAAAATTAATTTTCCTTGAGTCGGAGTTTAAGCGATATTTACGATATTCACGATTACCACTGCCGATGCGTAATATACGCAATTACATCCGCAAATGTTCCCTCGTCAAAGGATGAAGTTTCATGTCGAGAAACATAATGCTCGGCGAACATTATTTAAAATTTCTAGTTGTACTGGGTATACCGCTGGCGCGACATAAAAAATGATAATCGGGTATACTGTGCTTGTCAGGATCATTAAGTAACTTCCTTGAGTGACTCAACTTCCTATTTTATTCCCATGTAATTCCTTATTCTCATTACTGCGATCGGACTTTGTTGAGAGGTAGACGCTGCGAGACACCTTTATACGCAAGGTCGCTCGACTTCAATTTCAAACGAGACAACCAACCGATGTATCTATGAACACCTTAATACTTATTTACACCCGCTCACATACACGCATATATGTATATATACGGAGGTACGGCACGCTCGAACGGCGCGTCACTTATAATCTGTCTGTATCCATCGGCGGCCGTGTGTGCGTCGTTCCGACGCACACGCACCGCCAGCTCGCGGGAGCCACGAGCGCACAAACGACGCGCTGCTACCGAGCTAAAAGCTAATAAAACTTAACTCCTAATTAAGAAGCGTGAAGGATGAATCTATTATCCGCGCGGGCTTTGCCAACACAAATATGCCGGCAGTAATGTCGCCGTTGGTACAAACATTCCTACGGACACGACCGAGCATACGTGTTCATTAGGCGTATTTGCTGTTTAGCATTTCGCTGTTTAGCATTTCAAATTCGGCAAGAGAACTCGCGCGATACGGACACATTCGGGACATAGGAGGGAGATCCTTTTGGCAATCAAATATTTTAATTTAATCGTCCTACTAGAGAACGAGAAATGCTTCTTACGTATGCGACGCGTCGATACGATACTCCGGTTGTATGTCGTCATCTTAGTCGCATTCCGAGTCATCCGTACGAAACGATCATTTTATTATTCTTCTATTTTATTATTCTTCTATCTCGTCAGTATTTTGAACGTGTTACCGCGAATAAGGTTGGGACGAAGATCGTCCATGATGTTTAAGCGCTGTTCTCTCAGAAAATTGGCGTATGTATCTATCTAGAAGCTGCCAAATCGTTATCAAACGACGTTGATCTTAAAGAATTGATTACACAGTTTTCTTTCTCTCTCTCTTCCTTTCTTTTTGTCCGTTACGTTTAAGGCGTTATTTTCTTTTAGTGACCTCCCGCCGACGCAATTCTTGGCTCTAATTTGTATTTAATTAACCGTGTCTCGTGGCTGTGTCGTTCCCTCTTGACTGCAAGCGAGTTCGGTCGGTTTGGTACGCGCGTTGGGGTTCATTAGGTTATTGAAACCTTAGACAATGTAACTAGTGGCTGCCGGGCACTCGGAGTGCTCCAGGGGCTTCGTAATGCCCACTGCCTCGAGCGTTCCCCACGACATTTCCCATCTCTGACCACTCCTCCGTCGTCGAGTCGGTCTACGACCGTCCGCCGAACGACTGACACCGCGATCATTACGACAACCAGCGTAATGCGCGGCGAAGGCGAGTTACATCATCAACACGCACGAGTTTATACGCTAATAAGCGACATTAATTAAATGGTGCGCGCGTATCTAGCTCGAGGATTTAGCTTGAGGATCCGGTTCTCGAAATCTTCCTAGGAATAACGAAAAACTTGGATTTGATACTCTGCACTTATGTTAAGTACTGCAAGCGTTTAAACGGATCATTATGCGCGCCTAATGCAGACTTCTCGAGAGGTCTATAGGATCGCATAATTAGCAACGAACTGGAGTTTTCTTTCCTTAGAGGAAGATTGGATTTTAAAAATGTGCTAGCAAAATGCAGACTTAATTTCTGAAAATAATTAAATTCGCGCGATTGTTACATTTTTTTTTAAATTATTAATGAATAATCGTTGATGTAATCCGTCAACATTGATTTATTCCATTTTTCTTCAGCATGAACATCAAAATGGGATCGACAAATTTTCAGCTCGGTATATCCGCAAATATCTTACACGAAATGTTTCTCGTTCTTCGAGATCCCGTAAAAACGCGAATGAGAAAGGGATTTATTTAAGAACATTACGCTTTTCTCTCCCCGGGAAACAAGAGGCAGGAAAACGAGGGCCTAGATATCGCGCAACTCTTCCTCTCCCAACTTCTTTTTCATTTCCCTGGCCGAATTTAATTTGGTACGCGTCCAGTTGCACCTTTCCATTCGCTTGACTGGTACGAGAGGATGCGAAGCCCCGGAAGATCACAGGAAAAATGCCTGTGTGCCTTGTAACATACCGGTCGGATCTGGAGCGCGCGAATTAGGAATTTTACTAACTCGGATAGTCGCATTTAATTTTAAGCCCGAAACCATACGAGTCATTACTGTCTCCATTTCGTGCGTATATTAAATTACAGCCGCCGACCGCGAGGCTATTCGTCGGAAGAGGGGCCTGTAGCCATATTACGGAAGAGCACATGCACTCGAGGATTATCCAAAGTCTCCCGGTAGCCGGACTACGTGCGGCTATGTGCACAGTCTACGAATGGACGCATTCGCGTTACTCTAACGATCGCAAGACTCGCGCTAACGCTCGTTAAATACCGAGCTGGGATTTCTCTTGCTCGCGGACATTAAAACTCTCAGTGATGATGCGACGTTAAAAGACAAACATTTCTTTCGTTCAAAAGTGGAACAAAGATGTCTGTTTCTAAAGTAACGTTACTCGTTCCTAAATCAAATAAATGAGATAAACACGATAAAGCGTTTGACAAATAAAGCAGATTCTATTTTATCAATTTATAATGCTACACAAAAAGTACAGTTTTGTTAAAATATTTAAAAATTTTAGATACAGATCTGAAAATTATTTTGGTTGAATCATGAAAATAATTATGTAGGACGCTCAAATTGGTTACCAGAATGTCAAAACTTTTGCAGCATTGATCATTATGCTTGAGCGTCCTACATAACTTTGATAGTCCAACAAAATTATCTTTAGATCTAGATTCAATTTTTAAATACGTAGCTAAATATCCAACTAATTTTTTATGTCTAGCTAAATTTTTAAATACTCGAGTGAAACCGTTCTATTTCCACATATTTTCGTCCAATATCGATAAACGTTGGCATGAAATGAAGTAATTTTCTTAATGACTACATTCCGCTGGCTATGTCTAATTTCTTGAAGAGATCCTTAATCATGATACGCAAAGCCTGAACAGGATTTAATTAGGTCTCTTCCCGAGATACCGGCATAGATGGTATCATAGCAAGATCATTGCCAATTATTAATTTATAACCGCGATATCAGCCGTACTGAGATTCATCCATGTGCGCGATATATGCGAGAGACTCCGCTAATTAGGTTCTTCAATCGGCAGTTATTGTTTCGTGGCAGTCCTAATTTGGCAGTGGCAGCTGCCGCTGGGAGTAAGCGCTAATTAAAACACCTAATTGTGGCCATTAACGCGAAATGCGACGTGGCGATGCGTTACTCGGTCCGCAGTTCACACCGATCCACGCTCGGTTATGCCTGCGCTTTAAACCGCGCTATAAATACGTTCTAATTAGCATTTCTCGGTGTCTCGATTGAAATTAAGCGCCTCGCGCCCAGTGTCGCCCGTTAAGCCCAAGTCGTCAATTGCCACTCCCGTATTTAACAGCCACTTAAAACGAGAATGAGGTATCATACCTCCGGTTCGTCTCCGGAAGAAATCCGAAAAAGAGAAAAAAAAGTCATGCACGCATAACGACGACCATTTTTCTGTGACTGGCTGGCTAGCTGAGGGGTTTCTTGGGACAGCACGTGACAATAAGTTATGAGCTATAATTCGTTCGGCGAACAAAAATTATTGATAAAATAATTGTGAACCATTTTATATATACATATATATCAGTCGATGTGGATATTCTCTGACGTGAGTTTAATTCGACCATAATTTTCGGGATTTATCTTCCGTCGTCGCGCAAACTCCTCATTTACTTTGGTTGATCCCTCGATTTATCCATGCGTCGAATTGTCACCGGTGCGACCATTGTTCTTCCGATCTTATCGTCGCGTCTTTGGCGTAAACCATGAAATCGTTCGATTCCGCAGGGCAGATAGACAGAGGCCGGTGCGTATGTAGAAGCGGCAGAAACGGTAGAAGCACGAGGAGGGCGAGGACAGCGAGGAGAGTATAGTCATAGAAATGCTGTGGTGGCGGGCGTGGCATGCTCATACGTCCGGTACAGGTTCCACATGGGTCGTATTGCTGGTCGTCCCAAGAGTAGGCAGCGACGCAGTGCACACATAGGCGCAAGTTGCCGGCGTAGCACAATGACGTTATAATGACTAATGATCATATCATTTAATTAACATCGCGCCTAACTAGCCCGGGCTTCATTAGCCCTCGGCGGCCTTAGACGTCCGTATACAACACCACGCTTATTATGTATCTATCGCGTGGCGATTGTCCGCAGCGCGTGTTAAAGCTCGTGCGTTACCCGGCGACACGGTTTCTCGGTGAGCCACCGACTGGTGTTAAATTTAACATTGTGTGCGTGTACATGTGTGTATATGTGTGTGTGAGTGTATGCGCGCGCGAGCACTTCTATACGCGCGTATGAGTGCGCGCGTTGTACGAGCGAGCGAGTGCGTTGGTAGCACGGTCGTTGTGTCGTACCATGCGAGACATGTGCGGAGGCGCGCCTATGGGTGTATACAGGACCGGCTATTATGCGTCGAGGAAAAGGCGGAAAGCTCGATCGATCCATCCAGACGAGATCTTCGTCCTTACCAGATAGGGACCTTGATGGTGGTGTTAACGCATGCTTGTCCGGGTATTCTCGACGGTTAAATTGCTTTCGCGTGGGTAAATCGAGAAGTATTAGACCCACGATTAATTCGCTCTTAAGAGGTATCGCTGCAGATACTTTCTTACCGTTATCAAGCTATCGATTTCTATCAGTCGGATTTTTACTATAATTTCTTTACCTCTTTTTCTTTCTCTGTCTCTCTCTTCACGTTTGATATTTTAAAACTCAATTGCCATAACACCTGATTAAGATTTAATTTCATACTTAATTAGTACGATATTCTTATTGTATTGAATACATATTTATGTAATCATTTAAATAGCAACGCAAGATAAAATTTTTCATCGATAAAAATAAAGTTCAAAATTTGCCTAAGGATTCATGATCGAAGGGTTGTTTACGATGATAAATGCGCAATAATTCTTGCACGTGAAAGAATCACAAGAAGATGGGGAAGTTAAAGATAGGCGTAAAGTATTTTTCAGATAAAACTTCGGTGCTTGTTTCATTATAGGTAATGAGCGAGGTAAAGAAAGGATAGGCAGGCCTCCTCTCTGCCACGGATCGCGCGCGGTACCGATTCCACGCTTATTATATATCTATCACCGAGCGTCCGTGTGTCACACATCGATCCACTGGGTCGCGTTAAATGCAACGTGGTGTACAGAGTTACCGCGGCACATAAGGGACGCGACGCACACGTCGTTGCAGCGGAGTGCACCTACATGCTCAGCGCGCCCTCCTATCGGCCGCCGAGGCCGAGGAAAGGGTGGAAAGCATCGATCGACCGATCCAGACTGGATCGCCACCCACCCACCGATGTTAACACGTGCTCACGGCGCTATTCTCACGGGCGAATTGATTTTCTTACGCGTCTCTTGAGAGTTATTAATCCCACGCGTGTGGACGCCGTGCTAGATAGCGGATAAACCGGTGCGGACAGTGGATATCTGTGCTGCTCAGTGGACAGGCGCTAATTATGGATAACGGTCGCGGTCTTCTCTAATAAATTTTCTAATTGTGGATGATCGAACTCGCGCCGGAGATCTTCCAGCAGTCGCGAACGATCGCAGTCTCTTCTCTCGGCCGCGACACTTTCTCTCTGTAGCTTCTTTTTTTACGCTCTTCTGACGCTTCCGCTCGCACATTACCCGCGTACGAGCGACGTGTCGCTCTATCGCCTCGTAATGACCCCTCTCGTGACCCCGTGTCTTCCGTTCTTCAAAATCAATATAAAAAAAAGAAACGATATCGAGACCGCAAAAATTAAATTTGTATCGTTAAAATATTCAAACCGCTTTTGAGCGTTTCAATTTGTAGCATGCAAATGTACAACAATCAGTGAAGAGCTTTCTCGTTTCGAACCTAGTTCATGTTCATTAAAGGATAATTTTACCACGTAAAAGGACATTTTACGGTGAATTCGGTGGACTGTGATTTTCGACAAGTTCGATTGGTATGTCCCAAGGTCTTGATTAATCCAGTTTCGTTCGTTCTAATAATGGAAGGTACAATTGGAATGCGTATTCTTCTATTGTCTCAGAATAGTCGACTAATCGGGTTTGCCGTAAACAAATACGCGAAATCGGCTTCTATAATTCAATTATAATTAAAAATCGAAAACGTTGATAGACGAATCTGTAGGGAGAAGCAACAGATTTGATTCCTTTGTCCAGCAACGCCGTTCAGTTACCGATCACGTCCATCCAATTTCAAACTGTACTTTTTTAATTTCACGCGAGAGATACGTTTCTCAAAAATTCTCCGATTGTAACAGAAACCAATTCGCCAGAATTCTAAAACGGCAATGATTATCTCCTCATACTCTTTGAAGCGCATACATATACCAAATATTTAATTTTAAAGCGAGATTATTATTATTTTTTTTTTTTTTTATAATAAGAGGATGTTCGTAAATTATCGTTTAAATGTACTTTATGAAAAAATAAACAGCGCGCGTAACAAATGCTACACGGTTTACATTGGATACTAACGTCGATCGTTGCCGATGATACGTTAACGCGATAGACGTCGCCTGTTTACTTATGATTATACCGCAATTATTGGATTTATCGACTACCGTTTCGAAGCTCCTGATTTATTTCAACATTAATCACGTTAATGATGCGCCAGCTAGGCAGCCTTCGACCTCTCCCCCCGCCTTCCATGAGCAACCCCCTACCCTCCGCTGCACCCCCGTGCCACTGTTGCGACTCGTAGCGCCCGGCAAACAGGAAATGAGCATTTCGATCAAGATCGATCGTCACAATTACCGATGATTGCTAGCGCCGAAGTTTCTCGGTGGCGTTAGCGACGCGCATCCGCTTAACTTCGCTAATGAGCCGGGCAACCTTAACCCACTCTTCCTCGTTTCGCCTTAATGTCGAGCTTACGTCTCAATTTATATTAATCTCTCCTGCGAGCGCATGCATACCAATCGTTAGATGCTAAAAGAGACAGCGAGATTTAATTAAGTCTCAAAAAAAGGAACAAAAACTAAAATTGTGTATTTCTTTTTTTGTATCGCAATATTCAATAGACATATATACAACCGATCTATTTTTTTTTCAAATAATAAACAAGGGATTAATGAAGACATCTATCTAAAAATATGTGTTCAAGTATAGCGTTTTCAAAAAAGAAAGAAAAACTGTTAAAATGTGAAGGTTTAACAATTTATGAAAATGAAAAACGTTCATCTAATATATCAACTTGTTAATCGGACTGGATCGCGTTTCAATGGTTGCGATAGATATAAGAATATTATCGTGTATTTTTGATGCGCTTTTAATCCACTTGCTTTCCGTTAGCATCGTTGTCGTATTTACAAATAGATGGATATTTATACACGCGTTATCGATTATATCTTGCATAATAAAGTGTCCAGCTCGTACGGTTTCTTTTTTAACATTGTGATCTGATTAACATAGCGTCGTTACAATTGGCAATGATCCTTATTATTGCTTTAATCAAACCACGTTACGTACGTCGCCGCGATCGATAAAATAATTAATTTGCTGTTATAGAAATATCGAAATCTATTTACCGTTGCTCGATCGCTGTGTATAATAGCGACAGATAGAAACGAGAATCAACGGAGAAAGCGGGAGAGAGAGAGAGAGAGAAAGAGAGTGGATAGGGCGCGGGGCACAACGACGGGGCGGAAATCGGTGGGAGGGTTACCAGGATGATGTTACATCATCAATCAGCTGGCAAACATCAACTCAACGCTCGTACCCCGCCTGGTATGTCCTGACCTGTACCCAAATATATGCTCCGATGATATCGCCGCGGCATTGCTACATCATGTCCGGCTGTAATTAATTATCTAATTCTTAATCGTTAACGTTAATCATCGATTATTATGCGGCATCGACTGAAAGATTTATATAAATTTCTATGATCACATGCTTTTTTTCCGACATGTCTTATACGTAGTCAGGATTATTCGAGGCACTTTTTAAGTCGATAAAATATAAAAGAAATGCACGTAATAACAACTAAATCTAATAGAATGATAATATAATAATTTTTTACTCGTTCTATACCGTACTTTATCTTGATTAAGAAAGTTTATTAACGACAAAATGCAAGCACCGATATTTTTAAGGTGTCTATTCGATCGCTCGGAGTTTCATGACTATTTAGGAACTGCAGTCTGCAAACGATCAGAGATACAACAAAGATTTTTTGACGCTACTACCCGTCATCCGTTTTCAACTCTGAAAGGGTATTATCGGACGCGGGGATAGGTAGCCTCCACCTACGATAATCTACCCCCGCGGCCCCCATAATGCGCATCCCTCCGGCCGCAATAATGATGATTTATTTCAGAGCTAAAAATTGCGCGAACGCCGAGGTATGAGTAATGTTCCGATGTGGCCCCACCCTCCTGTGCGGGCCAGCCAGCTTTTTTATCCGCGCAAACGTTATGAATTCCATTGACCCGTTCGGTGGTAGGGGCTCGGCGTCGAGGGCTGGTTCTCTAGATAATGGTGGATCCCTATTTATTTATCGGGGCATACGAGCAGACACGACTGATCGTCTTCCATTCATCCAAGTGCCTTTTGATTCCACAGACGACGGACTTTGTTCCGTGAATGTCGGCCGGGCCGCGTGAGAATCGTCGCGAGAGAATCAACCGTCGTGAAAACGCACTTGTCGTGTGCTCTCGTGGACGAAGAGGAAGGCAGAAGAGAGTAGAAGAGAATAATGCGCGTAAAATATATCACACGCGGACGAAAGTAAATCTTTTTACAGGGGTGCAGAGCATCGTCGACCGCGTTTGTTTCCGACGATAATTATTATATCAGGTGTGACAATGAGGCCTCCGAAAAAGACGGCTCGACAAAACGAGCATACCTTCGACCAAAACAATCGTTTGTACGTCGACTTTGTCGCATCGCAATAAAAGAGGGTATCACTGGTGCTCACTGGGGAAAGGGATGAGGGATGAGGATTGGCGGTGCAGCGCGCGGGACCGGGGGGAGGCGGGAGGGGGAGGGCGACGCAGGCTGGCGGGTTGGTGAAGCCGACGACGCAGCAAACAGCATCGAGATGCACAAAAATCGGTCCTTTCAGCTTAAAATTACGGTTGTCGCGTGGATGGTGGGATAGCTGATGGGGTGGTATTGTGCAGGGGGGCGGGCGCGGTCGGGGGTGGTAAACGAGGAGACCCGCTGGGTGAGAGAGAACGAGAGGGTTCGTTCGGCGCGGATCAGGGGTGGTGCGGAGGGGGAGTGTGTCCCGGAAAAAAATCCATACAATCCGATCGGGACAATGTATTCGTGTGAATTCGCGCGATTGTCTGGGTGTTCGCGTGTGTTCGGACATTGATACGGAAGCCAGATCTGAGCGTGCACTGATAAATGTGAAAAAATCCCCCATTTTTAAACCAGCGACGCCTGCCGGCGCGTGATGCTGGTGCGCGAACGTGTGTCGGCCGAAGAATCAGCCCTCACCGACCACCCCCGGTCTGCTACCTCTACGTCCTGCCCTCGCGTCGGTCGGCCGACCGCGCGCCTCGTCTCTCGCTCGCGCACCCTTCCTTGCGCTTCGCCCTTCCTCTCTCTCTCTCTCTCTCTCTCTCTCTCTCTCTCTCTCTCTCTTGCACGTTCCTGTTCGTTCTCCCATGCCAACCCCCCTTTCGACGAGCGGTATTGTCGAAACAACGAGAGCGGCTTTGTCCTTTGGTCCCCGCTGTAAAACCTGGACGTATTTTAAATTCGCGGCATTTTATCGCATTCGCTATTTATCGACGGGCTGCACGTCCAAAGGACGTCGTTCTATCTCTCGCCCGTTTTATCTCGTTCTCCTCCGGATTTCTCTCATCTGGTCGGGAATAAAATACTCGCGGTATCTCTAAGCGGCGTCACGCCGCCGATCGTTGCCGTCACGCGGATGATTTTTGCTACCTTGCAAATTGTGCCAATTCGCGCAACAAGATATCCATTCTGGCTTACGTTGTTGTCAATGTACTTGGAAATAGACTACCATATGTTATTGAGTTTTTTTTGTAACTTTACAAAAATTAATTATTAGATTACACCCGTACTACGTCAGAAACGTAGTTTTTTTTTTTTTAATAGAGCGTAATATAAAATGTATAGAAGGATGGTTATAATTTGGCTAATAAATAATTCCAACGTTGAAACGTCACAAAACACGAGAAATCTCTCGAGGACATTCGAGTGGCGAGAAGTCAAGCCGAGAGCCGTACCATGGCATCGGTGTCGACGGGGCCGCGCGAGTGTATCGCGGCACTTCCGGTCTGTTGCTGCCGTTTTACGAGCAATGTCCGTGTGGATACGTTTCCAATGAGTTAACGATGTTCCAGATTTCGTTATACTCGCACGCGACACCGCGCCAGGGCGCTACGCGGAACGAGACGTAAAGGAAAGAAGGGAGGCTCGGGCACGCGAGGCAGATAGGGCGCGACGAAGGGCAAGGGGTGAAGATGAGGTCGCGGACAGTCGGATTCGTTGATGGCGAGTAGGTGTACGTTCGGCTACCAATCAAGCGGCCTCGAAACCTCATCGGTTTTTTTTCCTCCTGCTCGATGCCCCCCCGGCCCCCGGCCCCCGCCTCTCGCCCCTTCACCTCCCCCTCGTCCCTCCGCCTCGCTCCGCCAAAACCGATCGTTCGCCCTGCCGCACCCTCTCTCGCCTTCCTTTCGCTCCCTCTCGCGCGGCCCCGTCGAGCGCGGGTGCACTCTCATACCCGGCAATGTTCCATTTTTTCGCCCGGCTATCCCGCAACTCGAACTCGCGATGCAATTATAATCCAGCTTTATGAAAAAAGAGGAAGGAAAAAAATGCATCGCAAATGTGATTGAGCACCGATACGGTGGCGAGATTGGTCGGTGGTAGGGGGAGTGGGTGGCCGCCGTGGGGTGTCCTGGGTGGCGGTGAGAGGAGGAGGAGGAGGTGGAGGAGGTAGTGGAGACCAGTCGGTATAGGTGCGGCGGGGGATGGTACGCGGGATGGCGAGAGGCGAGCCATATAGGGGCCGGGAGGGGGTTGAGGGATTGGTCAAAGCGCTCGGTTGCCGGTGCTGATAAAAAATTACACCCGAAAAAAGTATCGCCGTCACCCCTCCGCGCCCCCGACCGCACCGGTCCACCCGTTCGTCCACCCCCTACCGGCGCACCCCGCTCGCCTGGCAAGCCAGCCAAACCTCGGATATACATTATTTCTGCCGACCAACCCCTTTGCACGGCGGAACACTGAAAATTGTTCGGAAACAAATTCGACCCCCTATCCCCTGCTACCCCCTATCCCCTTCCCCTTTCCCCCTACTCCTTAGCCCCCTTTCTAACTCATTCTCCTCCACCTCGTCCGATTGCCGTCTTGCGAGGTGTGATACTTGACTGATTAAAGTGTTTGTGTCAATGACTCGACGTCAAATCAGTGAAAACACATTGTAACAAGCACAATTGATGTTACGGCCCGATTACAGAGCTGCAAAGTGTCTCTTTAATTATTCGATTGTCGCTGCAGAATTGAAAACGGTTATACACGGATTAAAGGTATCGAAAATAAGGCAAAGTTTACGACGAAATGTGAATTATAATAAAAAGTTCACGGAACATCGTGAGAATTTTTATCCCAATCCTCGCTAACGTGGAACGTGATTTCGTGCCAAATTTGGTTCCAATCGGTCGAACGAGGTGGTCGCAATCCCGTTCGCAATTTTCTACCCGCGTACCGATATTAGCGGCGTGCGATTGATGCCACTGATTCAAATTTGCCACTTTTTGAAAAAATTATGAAATTCGGTCGTCACTATAATTTCGCCGTCGAAATGTAACAATCGCGTTATTACATATTTGCTTGTCACAATTCTCGTGTCGCATCAAATGATTGCGAGACTCTTTTTTCAGTAGTTTAATTGCACTAATCTTTTATAAGGAGTTCAAATTTTTTTTTCGTACAAGTGATCCACTTGGGCAAGGAGCGGATGAGTTATAAACGAAAGCGACTAACGTACATATCTCGCTAAAAGCTATTGTTGCTTTTCTCTTATTTTATGAATCACTCTTTTTACGTATTTGTCTGATTTGTCTGATATGCGCCAGAACTGATACATACATGAATACTCGACGAATCAAAGCCCGCCAGGTATAATATGATCGAGTATCGATGTCAACTCATATATGTATATTTACTTTATTTATTTTCAGCGGTCGTCTAGCGAGATCTACGTGCGAACAAACGCGATTTAAAATTTTAATAACTTTGTTGTCCGGCTGTAAACGAGATTGCAGTTATAATGTATCACGCGAGATTTTTGCCGTGGCATCAACATTATCTGGAGCCGTTACGTTTACTAATTAGTAACGCGATATCTGCTACGCTTTTTGCGAAGCAGAACAAGAAAAGGAAATGGGGCTGGTCTTCTCGCAAACCTCGGCTCGACGCGCGCGCGATACTCTTCCTCGCTCCATCCAGTTAGAATAGCTCTTGTCCAAAGGAATAAATGCAATTCGTGCAAAAAGAGAGATGTGAATGTGCATGTGTATAGCTTGTACTATTAGAGGGAACGATTGATGGAAAATGCAAATGATTTTTTTTAAGTACATACTATTTGTTTTTTTAAATAAATAAATTACTCTCATCAAAATCAAGGATGTTTTTAATGAGGCAAAGGAGAAAGGGAACGATATCGGTGACAAGCCAATTTTTTTTTAATATAGCTAAATGGCATATAATTTCGAATAATGAAAAGCAACAAGTAAAATTTGATACTCTAGATGAATTGCGCTGCTAATTGAAGAACATTAAATGAACTACGTTTACTAGCAAGATGGCATGACTGTAATGCTGGCTGATTACTATTATTTTTGCACTTGTATGTAGATAACATACGTACGCGCGCACGAGAGAGAAATGTAAAGAATAAAGTGTCGTGTTATTATCTCTTGCTGACGATTATTGTTTATGTTGCTAATTAGAGTTTTATTTCTTTAACGTATTTGATATATTTTTCAAGTATTATACGTATATGTATCTTTGAAGTTCATAAATTTCATAAATTTTAAATACGATTGCAATCCGATACAAACGTCGATGAAATTTTGATTCTCTTCAATCAAATCAACAATCCAAAAAAAGAACCGATTATTATTTTAAATGCATTAATATTTATTGTTAAATATTGTATTGTTAAAAAGGTAGAAATTTAGGTAGAAATTAAATGGAAAGTTTTTTTTTAGCAAAACAGATTATATCTACCAAGAAGTTTATCCCCAATTGACATATTGGTGTTTTCTATTCTTTTGATGTCATTTTTTCGATACGAAGAAGTATTTCTACTTATTTTCTCAGATTCACAATAAAGTAAAACTATATTTTTTTATTCTACTTTTTTTATTTTGTACACAGAAAGAACAATTTTAATGAAATACAGATTTAAAAATAATTATGTTAGATAATTTAAAAAATTCTATCGGATGTTCAACTTAATTACTAGGTCAAAACTGTTTGCAGCAAAATTATGCTTAGACGCCCTATATAACTATTTTGATGACCCAATATAAAATTATTTTCTGATCTGTATCTAGTTAAATTTTTAGTTAAAATTTGCGATAAAATTATTATATCCATGTACAAAAGATTTCTTTCATATATAAATTTATATCATACCTATATAAAACTTATATTAAAAACAACCAAAAAAGAATTGTAGGATTTTCTTCTTCTGACGATTGTTTTAGTGTCAAAATGTACTTTTAAGGATAAACTTTGAGAAATCAGTCAGGAAGAAAAGAATAGAATTGACCAGACTGGCGATTAATAAAGTTCTAATATATTTGAAAATTCGACAACAGATACAAACTTTTCTATTCTAAATTTTTATTAAAAATTTTTCTTTTATTTTGCTTCCTTGACATATATTGTCCAGATCATGACCCCGAGTAATAATAGTTAGCACCATTCCTACGTAGCCAATACCGTTCGTGGAACATACCTCAAACATCGTGCTCCTAAAAATTATAATATGAATGCATATAAATGTAGGACTGTCTTGTTGCCAAATTGCATGGATGCATACTGATTTGTCGATCTTTAGTAATTGATTTCTTATTAATTATTTCAGAAAAATGAACGAAGATTTTTTTCTACTCAGTTTAACCCGCTCTACTTGTTTACAAGAAGTGATGCATTTTTTGTCGGACATTCTGTATATACGTATATTTAATCAAAACAATATATATATATATATATATTTATACATTTAATTAAAAATATCTTCTAAATATTTAATATAAAAATTTTTAGAAATTATTGAAAAATTTATTTATTTTTGTAAAAATTGGAGAGCCTATGAATTTGATCACGTATTATAATTTAAAAGTGGAAATAATGATTTAACTTAAATTAAATATTATTATTGATGCATATATCTTTATTTGTTGTGAAAAATTATACCTCATCTGAAATGTTAATGGAACGAAACAGAATCATCGAGATTTATTACAAATGTAAATCACATCGAAATAATTAACTATACGTATCTACTGCAACTACCTCCGCTAAACGACTCATTCATTTTTATTTGCACATCATCCCGGAGCATTGCGTAAGCTTGTATATTAATACGTTTTATTCTTACGTCCTTGTCCCATTCATACCGGAGGTGCACAAATGGCGTCGGCACATCTCATTCCAACGTCGAAAAGTTTCCATAAACTGACGTGCGGAGCTCAACTATGCTGAGTGATTTCCGTGGACGGCAGCGTAATTATGCAGGACATATTTATAATGACACATAATAATATTTAATTGCGTCAAAGTTTTAGCATTACATTCGAGCAAACGTTTGGCACGCACGTTGCGCATAACATATTCTTTTTACTAATTTTTTTCACATACGCGATCATAAATTGTATTTCCTCTTAACGTATTTTCTCTTGACTTAACGTATGCAAATATTTTAAAGATTATTCAGAATTACATACTTCAATGAACGTGAGAGCGGAACTGCAGCAATTTAATTTATATGACCTATATCTTTTGTGGCTTTTAATAAAGAACCGCAAATCATGGCTCGCGGCAAGACGACTGCTGGTAAAATTTCTCATGTACGTTCTTTGTACATCTGTAGTTTTTCACTTAAGTGATTAAGTGAATAAATAAATAGCCTTAACCATTGACGCGATCCAAAGTACAACCGGCGCGATTAAAGGAACATTCGTTCCTGCATGCCGAGATATTGCACGGAAATAATTCGCATCGTGAAATATACAAATTATACGGCACTTGGTGAGATAAAGCGCGCCGTTATATTCCCGCGCTGATATTCCTTGCCCCCTTCGAGGCTGAAGGCGAGCGGTGCCGGCTCACGGTAATTGTAATAATTGTTATTATTCGGTGTATAATTAACGCTGCGGCTGCGGAGCTACCACCGCTGAGGTCTCGGACGAAAAGTTTAAGCATGGTACCCGGAGGGCCATTTGCATAATTAATTAAAGAAGGAACCGAGTTTTCAACAGATTTTCATACCACCGCCTTCTCGCCAACGAGAGAGCTTCGGGATACTCTTCCGCGGCGAACCAATGAGAAGATCATGCTTACGAAGAGCTCCTATGTGTTTTTTCTAACCAACCAAAATAGCAGCGCGTCGTTTCGGGTTCGCTATCATCTTTCCGTTCTTCGTGCCTGGGATTTAGTAGATACGACACCGTCGACCGATGAGCACCTAATCCTATATTTTTCCATTGATTCGTCCACTGTTCGTACCAGACTCGAGGGAGGAGCAGGGAGGCACGAGACGTGGATGCTGGGGGTTGAGGAGACGAGGGGGCAAATGTAATTAATTATCCCAGTAATGACTCTGACTGATGAGCGGCTGGACAAGTCCAGCCAGGTCGAAATAGCGTAGAAGTGGTAACAGCTACGAACGAGCGTTGAAATAGAGTAATTCATACAACCCTCGCAAATTCTAATAAAGATCACTTTGTCAAAATTCGATTAAAACATACGCCAATATATAATAAAAATCTATACACTGGTCCAATTGATTGCCGCGGCATACCGGATCAATTTTCGAAGATGTATTATCGGTAATACGATTACATCAGGGAATGCCACTTCTTTACGTTCTTAATTGCAGTTTCCGTAGCGGAAATGCACAATGGATTATATTGCCTGTGTCGTAATTGAAACGGGAATTTTTTTTGTTATATTTTGTAAATATTTTTTTCCGAGTAGCTTAATACATAACGAGAGAGAAGGAGAGAGGGGGAGATCGATCAGAAGTACTTGGAAGGACTCTCGATATGTGAACATCATTTTGGCATTTCGTTCTTGTAGCGCGAGAACGAACTGTTCCAATGATCAATCAAATGTGTTCGAGGGTCGTTCATACCTGTTCCTGAAACACCACGGTAGGGAGACAACGAGAGGCACGGAGCGGGGCTGTGCATGACAAGGTAGATTTATTTTTTTCACACCCCACGCCAGGACTCACCAGGGGCTGGACGAGGTGTTTTAATATTTTAATAGGACGGCGGAATGGCCGGTTTCGTGACTTGGCGTTTTATAATGATATTCTCCCCGCGTTCCGTTCGTAGTAGCAGGAGAAAATCAACGGCTTGGAATAACCCATTTCGCTGCCAACTCGTTCTATTCTCCTAAAATAACAAGACCTGCCCTTTATTTCGCTCCCTCCGATCGCCGTCGAAATATTCGTCGACTTAACGTGATTTATACATCGTTATCGCGCGAGAAAATTCTCAACTAATTAGCGTTCTCTTATTAACAGTAAAACAAAACTTACATAATTAATGACCTCTCTAAGATTGCTAAATCATTTTTAAGTGCAAAGATAGACAAGAATAGAGAGACACTTTTAGAAAAAATAATGTACCTTCATTCTTATACGTACTGGTGGTGTGCGCGCGCACGCGAATACAAGATAAAGAATGCTCTTGAAAATAAATGGTATAGTATCGAGATACATAAAGAGTGTAATTACCACGAGAAGATCTCGCTACTTGATTTCTATCAAGAGCAAGGCAGGGATCCGCGAGAATCGTCTCCGTCATTTCTCTCAGTGATACACGCGCTGAATCATTCCGCATCATCGTCCAAACTCTCCTCTTACAATCGAACCGCCTCATCCGCCCTCTCGCTCTCTTTCGTTTCGCCGTTTCAATCAAGCATCGACAGCAATTTCATCCGACTGACTTCTCACCTCGCTACAAACCTGCCCGACCGGCGGTTCTAATTAACTTTCGTTAAACCATACGCGCACTCATGGCGGTTTGCGCGAGCGTTAATGGCCGACGCGACCGTTCTTAGATGTTTATTAATATAATGCGAATAGAGTGTTTATCGGCCGCGAGTTCGTGCATTTCACGTTCGCGATTATATACCTAAACACCCACGAGAGTGCGATTGCGTGGCCGGTAGTGTTTTGTCGAGCGAACCAGTTCCGTTCATAAATTATAACCACTCGGTAATTGCAGCGCAACAAGATTGAAATTCTTTCAGTATTACTTACGCAAAAGAGTGTTCTAAAGGATTGTGAAAAAATTCTGAGGCGTGTTGAGAAATGGAAAAGAAAAATGATTCAAATCGCGTAGATCCACTACTTCAGTTGCACATATCATTTTGCTTAGATTTGAAATTTAAAAATTTATGCACAAAGTTTACGAAAATTTTTGCAACAAAAATGAAAATATTTTATTTACTTATTGTCAATGTTACATGGTACCGTATTAACGCCCCTGTCATCGTCCGATATGCATCTGGCAAAATGTCGATCAGAAAGAAAATTCGCAGTTGAGATGGAATCGCACTGACCCCACGAATATTTCCCCAACGGCGAACAGTTCGAGATTGATGCGTTAGGCAAACAGCGTAGGCGCGTCCTCGTTTGTACTGGCGGACACGACGGCTCGCAATTAATTGCAGGTAGAATCGTTAATGCCACCTAATTTCGCGGAAGCACAGAAACGGTCCAGGCGAAAATCACGATTCGTTAGTGCCGGCGATTTTTGTCAGGCTCGTTGGAATCGTTGCATTGCCAGATGTAGCTAAGTGCAAACTTTGTCATGAACTTGCGAATTCTCTCTCTTTCTCTTTCCTTCTCGTTACTGTAGGATGTATAGGATAGTGGCAAGATGAAGCATTACGTTTGACTCCTTTTACTTATACGTAGTTATTTCTTTATCGTACAGTCAGAGGTTCGTGACAGTTTAACAATCTCGTATCGTAAAAAAAAAAGTACGGAATGAGAACAAGTTATTTATAAAGACTCAATCTGTATTTTATAAAAATTCAATTTGAACAGAATTCTATTTGTTTAATAATTTTTAGCAGCGTGTTAATAAATCACGAGGTACCTCAATCGCGGTATTATTATACAAACATAGAAATGGTGCATCATGGATAAATGGTCCGTTGTCTACTCGCGAGATACATTTTTACCGAGCGCATCGAAAAATAGTGGACGTTATACTTATCAGAAATACGAGATTCCGAAGTTGGCAGCGCGAAACACAATATAAACGGTAACGAGATTAACGGTGTATCGAGCGAGAACGGGCGAGCGGCCGCGCCAAAATTCGGATCAGACCAGTTCGGTATTAACGATTCGGCGATCGAGTCGCTCGATGCAGCTGCAACCGCATCCGATTGAAGCCGAACGTGGAAAAAAAAGGAACGGGTCGGGCAAAAGAGGTGGGGAAACGAATGGGGGGTATAAGAGCACCACCGGAGCGCAAGGGCGGTCGAAGAGCGAATTTGTGAAGGCGCGGTCGACGAGCGGCGGGGGGGTGGAGGGGAAGGGGGAGAGGGGGCGGCGGCAACCTTTTATAATCCGGCAAAATGCGAAACGCGCGCGCCATTTTAATCGAAATAGGTTTTCGCCCCGAAAAAAAGTTCGTATTTAGAGGGAACGAAATGAGTTCACCTCCGGCACGATGAAAGACCGATAAGCATAGCTGATTTATACGAAGCACGAGCGAGCCCAACCGAAACCGTCCGCTCGTTCGTTCGAATCGAATCTTCCCTCGCCATCCAGCGAGATCCCATTGGCTGCGTAACGTGGAAATGCAAACGCATCTCTACGCGCATGTTGAGATACGCGTGCGACCGCGTATACTTGCATGCCCGTCTCTACCGGCCTACACAAATTTCGGACACTTTCCGCGAATTTCCCCAACACTCGCGTGCACATCGTTCACTTCTCTGTCGCGAAATATTGATTCACTCGTTTCCATCTATTTTTTCCTCCTGCATATTTATAAGTATTATGTTCTACGGTTAACATCTTTTTGCTAATACGTTATATTTTTACAACTGCAAAAATATCAATTCGATAAAAAAAAAAGTCTAGCATTGTGTATTGTGTACCAAAGTCGCATTGACGTCAGAGAATTTTTTTACATTCCACGATCGGATATGAAAGATATGCAAGGATATTGTACATACATCGTGATCGTCTTTAATTCAAATGGCGCGATAGGAATGCGGAGTTTCAATAGACGCCAATATTTTTTAGCACCGCGCTGAATGCAGGAGGCGAAAAATACGCGCGTAAATCTGTGCGCACAAGTGCACGACGAGTTCTTTCTGCGTATGGTGGCGGGGTGATGAAAGGGGAGGAACAGGGGGAGGAACAGGGGGATGGCATGTGCAGAGTGTGTGCGTGTGCCATCGGTATGCCGAGAGACAGCGGGAGAGAGAGAGAGTCACGAGAGTGGGAGACGGTTTTCAATTTTATTCGACGAACGCGAACGGGAGGGTACCGTCCGGCAATTTTGAATCTAACTGGTTATCCGACCATCGTCTACGCAAACAGATGAGCGTTGATTTCGTCGCTCGTCACCGTTCAAGCGTTGTCCGTAGAAATTAGAAGAGGGACGGTAAAGATTCTAATTCGGAAATCTCACGCGGAAATCTGCGCGAGCATAAAGAATTGCGAACCGAAAGAGTATCGCGGTGCACTTTTGCATAAAGGATATGTAAACAGCGATTGGATAATTAGTAATTAGCAGTAAGATGAATACAAATGTGTAATACAGAAATGATAACATCGACTCCCGCTCTCCAAGTATACGCGAAATTGGACATCAGCGAGAACGAGATGTCCGCTTTCAAGAGTCCCAGATATTTGCCATTGAATTCTAGCCGACTTGAACTTGGCCGCCAAGTTGAAAGTTTTCTTGTTGGAGCGGCGCCTCCGCCGTTGAGAGCGAAAGCACACTCGTCTATTTCTAGCGTCGCGACGCCCCTTTCTTCCTGCGTCCCGACGTCGTCAACGACGACGACGACGACGACGACAACTATACCGAGTCACTGGGTTAAACGTATCAAACCCAGTCACGCTCGGCAAAGTATTATTCTTTCATGATTTTATTTCCACTTATTTCTCTCGGTACTTTCGAACGTGTGTATTTTGCGCAAAAATTGTGCAATTATCTTACACGAAATAATAGCCTAGTTTCGTTTCGTATCAAATTTAAAATTTAGGTCATGGTATAAAACAAGACTTAATCTATTTATTGGTCCCCGATTCTGCAGACCGTTATAAAAAAAAAACGTACGGTTTTTTATATATAAACATATAAATATGTTATAAGTATATTAAATATGTATATAAATGTACTTTATACATACATATATGTTCGAGTTATAAGAATATTTCTCTTTTCATTTAAAAGCTTTCATATAGAAATCTAATTAGTCTAATTAATTTTATCTGACAATATTCACATTTTTCGCCATAATATTTGCACAATATCTAGAAGAAATTTCAATCCTTTCGCGAGAGGTGTTTTCTGATTTTCCTATCGGTTTTCGGTCGCTACGTTCTTCCGCGTCTCGAGGAACGATCGATTAACAGATATATCCGGGCGCAACTATTTGTCATCCGCAGCGCCGTGCACCGTATACGCGCCATTAGTTAAATCTCGGTTGCGGATTCTCGATTTTTTTCCGCCGCTATTTTGCGCTCGACGCAAAAGAGGAAACGGAGAAAGAGAAAAAGCAAATTCTGCGCGCGGAATGACGCGACGCGTCCGCGCGTTCGCGCGCTCGTTCGCGCCTACACGGACCCGGTTATGAATATGCATTTTCCTTCGTTAAGTATGTGCAGATTGCGTCGCGATACAGTGGACGGCCGTTCATTATTGTCGGTAGCAGCTACTCCCCATCGCAGTAGCCGCGACGCGACAGCAAATCCGTAAGCGTACGATGGTCGAAATTTCGCCGTGCAATTAGCGTCCGGATGACGATCGCAGAATGCGCTATATCTTTCTACCCGTCTTATTCGTTATTAGCAACATTTTCATCCAACTTTTATCATTTACGTACTTACAACGTAAAAGAACACTATAAATATAATTGACAACAATCTTGAAGAATTTAGCGAAAAATAAAAATTATTATTTGGTTTAAAAAAAAATCATTTGTTATTTTTTTATGATGTTTCGAGTCGAATATAAGCGTATAATTCTATTATTTACGTTTGTCAACGGACCTAGGCGTAAAAAGTCAACGGTAACTATTCGGTTAGGAACAGTAACTATTCGATTTTGAACGGTTGCGCTTGGCGTCACTTGGCAGAATCGTTTCCAACTGCGAGCTGTATCCGGAGTAAAAGAGGAAGAGAACGCGAGCGGGACGTAAATAGGACTAAAGGAAAAGAGGAGCGGAGACCGTGCTCACGATTCTCTTGTTTGTAATTATTCATGAACAAAGGCTCCGATAATTGCGCTGCTTGATTGCACACTCGTGTACCGATGAGCTGGCCGAGTCTTCTGTAACGTATGGAAATTAATGCCATATTTTTATTGTCGCTGTGTGTTCTCCGCGTTGGGAATAATTTGAGGAATGCGCCCGAGGCTACCCGTAATACCTTTTAGCGCGAAAACGAAAACAGGCGTTCCGTGCCTTCCTCGCTCGCCAGGCAGATTTTCGCGATTGCTTTCGCGAATTATACGACACGAATGCAAAAACGACGGGCCGGAATCACTTTGTACATTAAGTTAATTACCCTTTGGTGCGTTTATTCAATGCGTTTGCTGATAATAAATTCATATTATGGCTCGAAAAGACTATTCAGAAGATATTTTTAATCCTATTTCTACAATTGAACATCCGTTTTTACGATTGATTTTGATCAATGATGTTTTTCATCTTTGGTTCTTTACAAAATACTGTCCCATTTAAAGTTACTGCACCAGCCGCTGAACGACCACGAGTAAATAATTATTTCAGAAAAGTATTAAACTAATAAGACTTTGAAATAATAAATTGCGAATTAATTGTATTTTTTATAATCTAATTTTCATAAAGATTTTATTAAAATAATTTTTATTTAAAAATGTAATTGTATTAAAATTTCATTTATATGTTCATTGACTAGCTCATTTTTTTATTTGTTCATTAACCGGTGCAATGACCTTACATCACATTAAAAAAAATTGCATTTCGTGCAATAACATAAAATTAAATGTTTCTTCGATTATAACATTACATTGAATCCCGGTTTGCTATAATAAATTATAACAAAATTCATTGCTTTTGAGAGATAATTGTCATCATTTTTTCTATTGATTTTCATCGAAGAATTTTATTTGAAATGCTTTAACAGATTAAACTTGATCGAGACTTTTGTTTTGTCCCCCTTTTTCGTCTTAATAATAATTTAGACGAGGGGTCCGCGATACGTGCGACAAGAACTGGTCTCTCCCGCGAGAGCGCACGTGTCCTAATTACTACGAACGATTTGCGCGTGGCCCCTTTTGTCGCGCGTCACGCATGCAACCGGAAATCTTTCGCGTTCGCGCAACATAAACGTGCGATAAGTAGTTTGGTTGTACGCGTGTACGGCACACAGAGCGACGCTTGGCAAGCGCGAGAGCACGAACACGCGAGAAAGAATACTTGAGGCTCGAAAGCGGGCGAACGAGATGAGATACAGCGAAAGGGACGAGACAGGAAAGAGAGTGCGAGATATAGAGTGGTATCGCATTAAGGGATGGAAGGAGCGAAGAGACGGTTGGAGGGTTCGTGGCGGCGCTCACCCTCTCATTCCGCAAACAATGCTCCATATCGTCTCTATAATGAACGCGGGTATAGGTACATGCATGCACGTCCCCTCGCAGTCCTAGTAATAATGAGCACGCAGATTATGCGTAGTGATTGGTGCTCGATATATATATGTATATAACACACACATGTACATCTATACCTACCTACCCTCCGGAAAGGAAGGAGAAGAGACCGCGCTGACACAGGAGGAGAGAACAGACGATGCGCAACGAGGATTCCGGAAGGGTACAAACGACGAGCAACCTGACGTCTACGTCGAACGTTCCGAGCTTAATAGTTGACCCTAGATAGAGGATAAGAATCGCTTCGATTCGAGCGACGAGACGTGTCGCGGATTATATAATTAAAGCTAAATAACTTTGCAACAGTCGGATAAATTAATACTGCAACGTAATAGGACAGAAATGAGATATTATGACGTTTTAATGGGTACAAATGCGACGAGGGAAAATCGAATCGTCGCATACAGTCTGCGGACCGATATACGAGCAACACCAGCGTGAATGCGCCAATTAGAGTATCGAAGGATTCCACTGCTACCGCCGAAACTCCGGAGATTCCTGAAGGACCTCGACGAAGGTATTTGTCCAACGTCGTGCTTGCGGTGCTCGTTCGAGTAACGATTCGATTCGAGACTACGGCTTCGAATTTGCATCTATCGCGCTGTATTGTCCATCGCGCCTGTTTACACATTTGACCCGGATTGTCAAGCTAAAGTTCGTATTCTCTCTATTTAGACACAATCGAACTTGATTAAGGATGTTGAAATTAACTTCGGACCGATACGTATCAAACACGGCTCACCAAGCACAGCGAGGTAGGGGAGAGCCATGATCGCGATCCTATTGATCCTCAAACGTTGAGTTTCTCGACACAATATGTATATTTTCACATTACGGAACGAGGGATTATTTTATATTTGATAATTAAAAATTGCCGTTAAATTCCATTTACATTTAAATCAACCGTATGCCGCAGTTGTTATTGATAAGCTGAAACCAAATTCTTCATTTTTCATTTTTCATTCGCCGATGTTCGAAAGCTACCAAATGGATCTTGAAGAGCACTCGTTTTATCGTCTAATTTCTAGAGCGTAGCGAGAGTACGCGGTTTCTGACAGTCTCTCGATAAACGGTCTATTAACGAGAAGAAAACACCATTCCCTTTCCCATCATTCGCAAAATCACGCGGAGGGGAGTCGATTTCCCGAAATCCGCAGCGATTCGCGGCGGTGGTTCATTTGGCCGGCGTGATTTCCTCCGCGGTGGACGCGCCGTACCACGCCGTCTAAACGAACGACGCGACGGTGTACGGCGCGACACCAGTTTTTTTTCGCATTATAAATTCTCTGCTCCGGACAGGCGCCCCGCACCCCGTCGGGGTTTTCCACGCTTTTGCCGACGACACGCGGATGGCCGCGTGCTCACACATACGCACAGCACGCCCACGCTCGGTCGCGCGCATCTACACGAAGAGCGGAGACGCATAGCGAGTCGCGTGATTCGCACGTGAATTCGAATTCACATTGGCCGCATTGAATTCGCAGATATTCAGAAGAGGAAGAGGAGGAAGTGGTGGCGGTGGCGGTAGCGGAGAAGGATGAACGGGCGCGGAAAGAGGCGCGGAGGAGGCGGGCGATGGCAGGCATCGGCACGGCGGATTCCGATTGAAGTCAATACTTTTTCAGCAGTCCAAACTCTCCCTCCCACAGGCGCGGTCGCGAGCACGCACGCACGCACGCACGCACGCACGCGCACGCACGCACGACGCACGCACGCACGCACATATCTTCGTTAATAATATACGCGGAAATCTGATTATTTTTCTGCTTCCCCGTTTTAATTCTGAACGATTTTTTCGTTTCTCCTCGCCCCGCGCCACCCCGCCTGAGTGCTCTCACCCCGCGCTTTCGTTGCACGCTCGGTCGTGTGCGGTTCGATGTTTTTGCGCGGGGTAAGGTCCGATTGGTTGGCGTCCGCTCGCCAGTGGGGTGGGAAATGAAAGGTCGGCCGTTCTCGAGCGTGTGTGCACGTACGTACGTAGCACGCGTGGTCGTGATGGAACGTGTGCTTCCCCGGAGAGAAAGAGAGACAAACAGACCGAGGGAGAGAGCGAGAGAGAGAAAGAGAAAGAGAGAAGCAACAGAGAAACGATAAGCGGGTGAGAGGGAAAGACACCCAATGCGCGAACGATACTTGTCGAGGCAAGACACTGGAGCAACATCGACACGTCCGCGTCGGTGAACGCGCGAGCTCCTTGGTTCAGTTTGTGTCCTTAAGGCATTGCCAGTTTCTGCTTGCTCAATCGTCTCCCCCGCTACATCCGCCGATCGACTTTCACTTCGACTTCGTGAATTGTCTCGAGTTACACATGAGTTTGCCCTATCGGCGATTCTCGTGCGACGAACTAGCTTTTCTCGATACTTGGTAAATAAGTTGCCTTTTCAGGATCTAATTCGCTTTTGTTGACGACCACTTATCATTTTTAAGCTTCGTTCAAAGATCAAGAGAGGCAAGTCATAATGAACATTTTCATAAATATAAAACGTGCGAAAAAAAGTTATTAAAACGTATTTTGAATCCCAGATAGATATCAGTGAAATACTTACGTATATGAAGAGATCCGAGGTCACTTTATTTTTCATTATATTTTCATCGCGGTTATATTACTGCCGGCGCTGCGTGTTACGCGCCGCAAACTATAACGCGACATACCATCGACCGCTTTGACATATTCCTCCCCATTTCGTTCCAACTTTTTCCGCTTATCGCGCTTTGCCGTTCGGGCCCGCGTTTTTAATACTCTAAAATCAGAAATTAATGGAATAATTTTAATTCGCCGCCCTAATGGGCTGTCCGTCCGGTTCTCTTTACCAGTCGAAAACGCCGCACACTGCCGCACGATGCCGGCTGCTGTGTAAGAGTGTGGCACACACGCGTCGCGTCGCATTGCATCGCGTCGCGTCGCCGTTAGCCGAGGGCGGAAAGATCATGGGCGGGGGTGGACGGATAGACGGCGATGGCTTTTTTCGACGGACAATAAAATTAATTTTGTTCGATTCCGATTAACTTCGTTTGTAATCACGCGAAAAATAAACACGCACGAGAGAAGATAATTCCGCCGTAGTCGTTCCGCCACCCATCTCACCCACCACCGCCGCCACCCTGTGTCCCATCCTTCGTCCTTCCCAGGGCGCGAGCAACCACCCGCGTTCCCCTTTCCATTTGTCCAGTCGCCTGTCCATCCGTTCGTCCGTCCGTACGGTGGCAAACGTACGGTGACCGCTCTCTCTCTCTCTCTTTCTCTCTCCCCCCCTCTCTCTCTCTCTCTTTCCAATAGATATACCAGTCGCGTCAAAAGTCGCTACAGATTCATCGATAAATGCGAAATCGATTTTTACTTACTAACATGCTTTTTTTCTCTCACTTCTAACGCTTTATCTCTTAGCACTTGAATGGTTTTTTAACCAGACTCTAGTTTAAATCCCGTCAACCTTTTCAACAAACTAATTTTCGTGACATATCGGTGATGTATTAATAGAAAATTCACACAAAAGTGATAGTTGGAGGATTTTTTTATCCGTTTTATATTTTTAAAACTCGAGTCGACAAAATTATTTTCCTTCTGGAAAGACGAATTAATACACAATTAGGCCTTTCGAGTAAAAGCGCGTAATTCGTGATACACCCTGTATATTTCCTGCATCCGGACCGCGAGCGGACCGAAACGTACCGAATAAAAAGCGACGAGAAAGAGAGAAAGAGCGAGAATAGGTGGCCGGGGGTGGGCCAGAGGGAGAACGGAGTTAAAAAAAAAGGAAAAGCAGACGCGGATGAACTATTAAAAGGCACGTTCGACCGGACGCCATGGCCGGGGGTTTTCATTAAAATTCTTTCGATCTTTTAACATTTCCAATCGGTGTTTGTCGGAATATCGAGTTCTCGCGCGCTCTGGTAAAAATGTAAACGACCGCGTCTGCCGTAACGCGGGCTCGACAACGGCCGAACTAATAAGCGTCTCTCGCATGGATGACATTTTCAAGTGTCACGATATCGAGGCCGTCGGATGTTTTTGAAGTTTTCAACTTTTTCTAGTGAGACTTTCTTTAACAGCGCACGCTTCGGAAAAGCACACTTACTTATCTAAATAAGTATAAATATACTTATATACCCAAGTATAAAGAAAACCATTTCAATTTGTTCAATGAGCTGTTTATGTGTAACGAGATTTTTTTTGGGGGGGGGGGAAGGTAAGAGAATTTTTTATGCAGCACACGGATTATATGAACTGAATTTATTAAGTCGCAAATTATTAATAATTCACGGCGTGCTATAATTAATCATATTAACGGAGAAGGAGAACGCTGCGAGTAGATGATCCGTAGCGTCAACGATGAGCAAATTATCATTTTCGATGGGTTACGCGAGCCAGTGAACGATGACCCGAAACAGTCATCGAGAAAGTGATGAACTCGAATTCCACCCTGATTACCAGCGCGCGCTCCATTAACTCGAATTTCGTGCGAACCAATCGACCGTACTAGTCATCGTTGTTGTAACCCTTTCAAATAGCAAGTCCTTCCTACAATTACCGATTTGCGTGCGCGTGCTTCTATTAGCGTAACGATTTAACGTAAAGCATATTTTACAATTTATCCACATTGCAGATATATTACGCTCACTATATAGTAAACATCGAAATGTACAAAATCGACAAAATCCAAGTGCCAAATATATTACGTGAAACGATATAAGCAACACAATTTCGCGCGTCCGCTGCATTTTGTAGAGTATCATGATTTCATTTGAACGGTTTACCGAATTTTGCAGACCGCAATCATCGCTTCGCGTCTAACAGGAATAAATTTAAGAATGTTATAATTTAAGAAATTGTCGATTATTTAAAATTTGATCCGATTATTTAAAGACTTGGGTCTCTTTGGCTATTCTTACCTAAAAAATCATAGTAATTATAAAATGTGCGGGTACAATAGTTTTTTATTTTTATCCCTATTTATTTAATAAATGCCCAATGTTTCCTAATTGTCTTTTAATTTAGTCACATATTTAATCAATGATAATCTTCAGGTTTAAAGCTCATAAACACGCACTAATTAACTTCGGCACGTGTTACTCCATTTAACCTAAATCGCCAGAACGCCATGTATAAATCATTAAGCATTAAGCGCACTAATTACATCTGTTCCTAAGCAGCTACATTAACGAACCGTGCTGAACTGGTCTCACCGCTCTGGGAAGACCAAACGAATTTAGTACGCGGCATTACTCCGCTGGCTCTTAATGATTCTTGAAATGGGTCAAATAGGTCAAAACGTATCTAATATCGCGAGCGTTCGCCTCGGAAGATCGCGGCTTTTCTTAAATCTGGTTAAAATCGGTCAGCAACGCGATCGATTACAGCGTTAAAATAAATCCGAGGTATAAGAATACATACGGCTCGAGAAGGGAACATCGTGTAAAGTAGATTGAATTTTATCGCGGTGGCAAGCATCGCATTCTGAGACGCTGATGCATATACGCGTGCGTTTATGCACATCGCGGTGCATCGCGATGCATCACGAGAAAGAGAGAGAGAGAGGGAGGAAAACGCGCAGAAGTTAAACGAGTCCGTTACCGCGTGCGTTTTTTTCTACGACAGCGTGTTTCGTGAGCTCGGTTGGAGCCGCTTCTTTCCGGAGCAACGCCGCCGTGCGCGCGGTGAATCATTATTTATTTTTGTGTTTCACGCTGTCAAGTGGCGGTGAGAGAAACGAACGAGGGAGCGACGGTATACGGAAAAGGGTGGGGAAAAAGGGCGCGAGAGAGCGGGCGAAAGTCGGAGGGAAGAGGATGCTTCGGCGAGCGCCGCGCGCTCGAGTAATTATTACGGATTTTCCGGATCTAATTCTCCGGACGGTAACACGACACAATTCACTCACGCAGATTGCGCACGAGAGGATGTAAATTCCTGTCAGTCGGACGGTCCATTTCATCTCCTCTTTTTCGCCGGAGCTCCTAACCGACACCGAGGTCGGAGCTGGACGATTATTCGGTTTTCCACTTTCTCCTCGCCTGTTCTTCGCTCTCCCTCTCCCCCCTCCCTCTCTCTTTTCCACGCTCGTTTCGCGCCCTCGTGCCTCCATCCAACGCTTCGTGGCTTTTAACCACGATTTTACATATCTCGCGTGTATCTTCCGAAAACGAAACGAAAGTCGAATTTGAACTGCGATTACAAATTTATTAGTATTGGCATTTAAATCACGAGAGAGAAAAGTTTAGATATCTCGGTAATAACAAATATATCTGCGAATCTAAAAAAAAAAGCTCGATATGTGATGATTCTGAAACAAAAGTCCATCAACAGTGTATTTCTGCAAATGTACAATAAGCGTGCATTTGCATTTATTAATATCGTCTAGTCTATCTGGCTGAATGACTATTATGGAAGGTAAAGTGAAGCAGCAAATTTGCAGCATTCACGAAACGCTTGAAATGTTGTTGAAATTATTCGTTCCCGATTTACGTGCTAGCTTTCCCATCGGTTCTGAAATATCCACTTAAGAAAGATCTATATTCAAGGCTGCCTATTTTTATCCGATACAGACGAGATCGGGCATCGACATATGAACGTACGTACACGTGGAATCGTTAGTATGCCATAAGGCACTAATCGTCCACCAAAAAAAATGCCGCGATGTCAATCGATTGATTTTATCTCCCCTCATCGTGCGCCGAACCCCTTCAAATGCACGTTAAAGCTACACATGCCGACCATGTGGTACAATTATATGAACACTCTCATTCCTATCTGAAAATTTTACCGCTTGACGATAGACGTTAGTTAAATCGGGTAATGTTACCTGTCCTTGAAAAGACGACGAGGGCCGTAAATGCCATTCGCGCTCTATGTTTCGCGCGATTATTCGCATGTTGCCTAATTAAACGCTCGCCGCTCCGAATATCATGTTCACCCGGTTAGATCTAGATATTACTCAACGAGCATGCGTGCGTCAACGCATAAACGTGAGGCGGTACGATTGTGTGCGGGCGGTCATTAAGGATGCCAAGGGCCACTAATCGTCATCAGAGACGTATTCACCGGTGCGGCGCCGTACACAGAAAATAAAATTGCTTCCCCACCCGCGCGCCAGTCAATGGACATAATGATTATTTTCTGCGGTATAATGAGCTCAACCGCCACCGCCGCATCGTTGTGTCTACGCGGTGGAAAGATAATAAAAGATTCAGGTCAATAGCGGTGTAATGAGGTATCTGGAATCCATCAAGGATTCATACGCTGAACATACATAATAAAGACCACACTGGTTAATGTATAGGTACGTAGCGCGAAATGCAATTTACCTAGAGAGAGATAGAGGGAGAGAGAAAGAGAGAAAGAGAGAGAGAGAAAGAGAGAAAGAGGGAGGGAGGGAGGGGGGAAAGAGAGAGAGAGAGAGAGAGAGAGAGAGAGAGAGAGAGAGGGTGTGGGTGTGTGTGCGTACGTGTATACGTACATGTATAGTCGCCGCACGCCGGTACGATCGCGAAATGCGTATCAGCGGCTTCACTTAGGATTGTCTGTTGCCAACGAACCGTTATTTGTACATGAGATAGAATGCATCTTTGTTACGTTTATGTATATTGCGGCGAGCCGTTGCCGGATAAAACTCGAGTTATCATAAACAGTATGGAAAGGAATTATTTATTGCAGCGAATAGTATTCTCACAAAAGCTAGGATAACATCAATGGCGATAATGTCAGCTAACGTAATTTACTCGCGCAACGCCGTGGCCGCAAATTGAATCGCTTGGACTAACCGCATCGAAATAAATGGCGAGGTCGCAATTTAATAAGGACCAGTCACCATCTTCCGGTGATTAATTCTTGCTAAAAAGTTTCAGCAACTTTACAGACTCCTTTCTCATGGATCTTAACTTCTCGGAGTCATTCTTGCCAACCGCCAACCCCCCTCGTCCACCAGTGAAGTAAACTTTTAATCCTCTGCTCCCCGAGAAGAACTTTCTATCCTGTAAAACAGTCGGCAACGACACCGTTTCCATATTTGACGCATCGACACCTGATATCTTAATTTCTAACTACTTAATTATTCAGCGCTCTTTTCTTATTTATATAGATTTTTTTACAATGCCGGATCGATCGTTTTAATTTAGTCAGTTGCCTTAACCTCAAGAACTCTTTTTCTTTTTTACATCCTAATCCTTATCGAGCAAATCTGATAGTGTATATTAAGAATGATGAAAAAATTGTTTTAAAAAAATGTACAATAAAATAAAATAAAATGTTTGTTTCACCAGTTGGATATTTAATCGATTAGTGTCTGGACTTGAATACACTTTGGTAGGGAAGTTCTATATCTGCAAATTGTCCTCAAAGGAACGCGTAGTTACTTTAGAGGGTAAACGCAAAAGTGGGCGTATATTGAAACCAGTTGCCAACAACTTGGACAATTATAACGATAATTACGACATATATTATGCTAATACCGCGCGCCCATTTCGGTATCCGTTCCGTCTTTATTCGCAAAGTTCCGCAAAGAATTACGATGGAACTTTCTAAACAGCCACTTGGCATGCGACGATCGATTCCTTCTCTCACACGCGTGCGAGGTACCACATGGGTGTGAGGACTGCTGATAATTAATAAACACTGTTCGAACGATGCATATTAGTGATGGATTCATCTAAACGGCCTCTTCGAGCTTCGACTAAACATTTACTCGGGGACCAATTATGACAATCATCGTTCTATATCGGTGCATCTCTGCCAGATACGATGGCATCGTGAATCGCACAATGAAGAGCGAAAGCAAGGAGTAATCCAAGCGACAATGCGCGCGCGCGTTTGTTTAACATTTAAACGCCATGGGCGCGGGATGGTTTCAAATAAAAGCGCATCGGATGAAAAACGAGGATCGTAAACCGGCTTGCAGAGCCTTTCGATATTTTTTTCGGCGAGATACAAGTTATTACGCGACGCTTGGCGCAGCCCCGCTTGAAATCCCCGATGCCATTAAAATAGAAATGGGAAACCCAGCCCTCCCAATTCCAGCATAATATTGTGATTACGATATGCACAGACGTTTTATATATATGCGCGTACACCCGCGCGAGAACTCCAGACCGAGTGCCCCTTGCCCAGTATACATCCAATATCAGAATCGGCCCTTCGCGTTTGCCATGCATTTATTCCTGCATAAGCGACCCTGCCCGTGCGTCATTATATTTTCGGTATCTAATATATATTTTAACCGCAAGATTGTAACATTTCAACTCGTACACCCCACGACGACTCTAACGAGATATGCGCGGATGCTACAATCTCGGGGCGATATCTGAATTTTTAATTGTAATCTGTTACGTATCTGTTATACGTTAGAATTAAAAGGTAAAATATATCACGTCGATAACATATGTTGACGATCAACATGCGAGTTTAATAAAACGGATTAAGTAGCCGAGGGCACATATATTAATTCGTGACACTACACCATTTGCTTGCACAAGTTCTGACATCTGTACGAACAAAAATAGCATTGTTGAACAATACATTATCGATTTACGCCAAGTTTTATATTGGACGCGAAAATATGTCTCGGAGTGGCGCGCAGCTGCATATTTGTTGCTGCTAGAGGGTTGCGCTTCATGCTTGCTGTGTATTTATTCCTGCCCGCGCCAGTCTGTCGTTATTTCTCCAACGCCTAATGTATGTTTCAGCAACACGTATCTGTCTGCTGGTCGCTTTAAATTTCCTAGTATAAATCTTCTAAAATATTTTCGCTTCTAACAGATGTAGTATAAGTCATTTCTCTTAACATTCACTTTTTCTTATTATTACAT
Organism: Solenopsis invicta; assembly: GCF_016802725.1. Taxonomy (NCBI): domain Eukaryota; kingdom Metazoa; phylum Arthropoda; class Insecta; order Hymenoptera; family Formicidae; genus Solenopsis; species Solenopsis invicta. Next base: position 7,111,243 of record NC_052674.1, on the reverse strand, counting down.
CTTCGCGGGCGATTTTGCTCAATTCGCAATCGCGAGTCTCCCCACTTGAGTTCGCAAAAGTTGAATATCGATAATCAGCAGCTGTGTCGAAAGAAAAAAGAAAACTTATTTCGACGTCAATTTAATTTTGTCTTCACTCCTACAACTTTCATGATGTTACCCCCTATTTTCTCTCTCCGCGACTTATAAAAATCCGCGGAATTCCAGAGAGCAGTGTGCACGAAAAAGAGAAAGGGAGAGAGAGAGAGGGTGCTACACGGAATACAAAACAAAACTATCGCTTACGCGCGCAGCATCACCATAAATCCCAAGTGTATGGCTACGTAGGTCGTATTCGCGCGTGAGATAGTGCTCGGAGTAGAGAATGTATCAAAATCAGGCGCGAGGTTGCTTTATGGACGGGAACGCTCGTAAATACGCACTTCTGGTACTCCTGCTCGACTACGGAACGGCCGAGACTCGGGAGAAACTGCCTGGATACGTTAGGCGATAGAGAAAGGGCTACGAAATAGCTTCTACGGGATGCTAATAAAAGATAGAACTGGCTAGATAAACTCACGCGGGCGATACCGCTTCTCGCCTATCCTCGCTAACGCCATTGTTTCGGGCATCGTCGTCTTCTGACCGACACGTTGACGGTGGGAAACAATTGATTATCGAAACATGATACAGTTCAATTTGAATTTCTCATACCTGCTTACAAAAGCATCGGTTTACATTAATTCCGATTAATTTAAAATCTTTGCGATTAAAAAATGTTCTTAATGCACCTAGGATTGTGTGTGTGTGTGTGTGTGTGTGTGTGTGTGTGTTTATAGTCCAAGAGTCTAAGTGATGCCAAAAGGGATCACGAAATATAAATCAATATTAGTTGATGCAAATTTTTCATGCAATTTAGCTGGAATCGTTGTGATCGTATCGTAGATTGCGTTTAAGCGAGGCATGGTAGAAATAATTTCATTATGGCATTACGCGCAGGGAAAAAAAATATGTATGTCCTGTATCTGTCTTGAAATTGCCAGCGGCAAAAATCGAGCCTTGGGAATACATTTTGAACATTAATATAAATTTTTATTATTTTTTTATCTTGGCAAAAAAATCGCTTTTATCGGAAAGTAATTACATACTGCATAATATATAAATGTATCTAAACCAGTAGCCCTTGTTTCTGTGTGTTCCGATGAAAAATTTGCGCTCCGTGTTTAAAAATTAATATGAAATTTTTTATTACTTTTTATCTCGGCAAAAAATCTCTTTTATTGCAATATAAAATAATTACGTATTTTATAAAAAAATTTTATGTGAAAAGGGATATGTTACGATCCAATCCGAAAATGAAAAAATTGATCGTATATTAAATATTGTCCGGTTGGTTGGCGCGTTCTCTCGACGCGCGCGAGCGAGTCCGACGTAAAGTATCGACGAAAAACTCCTTCTAATGCCGATTACAAGAGGTAATAATGTGCTAAAAAGCAGGTGCAGAACTTTGCTTAGAAAAGAAAAATGTTGACAATTCCAAGGCGTTAAACGAACACGCGAGATCGAGCGGAACTCTTAAACGACGACGGTTAACAGATACGAACCTTCGACAAGCGTTTCGCACGCATCGCGAATGTAGTGCACGCGTTTACACGCACGCTCTCCGCAAAAGCGGAGTAGATTGACATTTTCAATCGCTCACGAACCGTTATTAAAACGTCATGTACACGGACGAGCGGCCGTCGCTTGACGGGAAAATTTGACTTACTGGATCTCGGCTGTCCCCCCGATTGCCTGGCCTGCCTTGCACGACTGTATTTTACTTCAATCAATTACAAAATGTTGGCGGCCGGCTTAACGACAAATGCATCGCGAGATGTGAGATAGCGAGACTCGATAAGTCGCAGTTGACAAGAGACGGCAGTGATTATCAAGTTTGTGCGACGCTTCTTGCGCTTCTTGCGCTTCCTTCGCAATACACGCGCACTAACAACCTGTAAAGCAAAGAACTCGAGTGGATATTCATCATTTACGTAAATTATTTTCATGCTGCTACACACAGCTGGTACGTCTGAAGATACCTATCGCCAAACGGCGATTATTTACTCATATGTGGTAGTTTGTAGATGTCGTCAGATATAAAAAAAAATGCGCATAAAATATTGCCATTAAATTACTACAATTCAATTAAAATTACTGAAACATTTGTGCTTTCGTTTTATCTCATCGAGCAGGTTCGATGCTTCCATTTTCTTTGTGATAATTTTTATCAAATGACACGCTAACGTCTATCGATTATCTATTATTTACGGATTTTCGCTTATCCTTAATAAACGCGTCCAACTCATTCCGCGAAACGTTTCAATTAGCACGTTACGTCAGAGCTGTACATATATATGCGCTACGAAGTCAACACAATCGATTCCTTAGTGTAATACTTAAAGAACGTGTCGAAACTTCTCATTCTCGGCAAGCGAACGATCATATTGCGCGCACCCAGGAGGACAATCATTCGTAAGATGCGTTCGCATCGAGGGTACGTTAACGGTTCCCTGAAACGTTCTCTCGAACGATTCTCACCCGATTCGAAGCGGTCTGCGGAATTCCCTTACGAGCCGTAGAAACAGTTATATCTTCTGTAGACGGGAAGAATGGATCGATGCGCCGTGATCGAAGTAGCTTTTGCCGCATACGTAATATGATTTCGTATAAGCGTATGCATTCGCATTTATACTTTACACTACATAATACAGTATCGAAATTTATTTTGAACATTTAGAATTAAACACAAAAGAGATAATTTTTAATTCATTAAATTGTGAAATTTATAAAATGTAATAATAGTACTTATTCGCTAATTCTTGAAATTTTATATTTTAATTTTATAATACTAATATATACGTAATTATTTGTCATAAAAAAGGAGCTTTAATAACGTAATAATTAATATAAATATTACTTGTGTATTATATGTAATAGCGTAATGATTAATATAAATATTATTTCTACATTATAAATGTAATTATAATAGTATTCTTTAAGTCTTTCATTTAATGGGAACAACTTTTTGGTATCTTACATCGGCGAGATATTTTCTTACAGTTTCATGTACTTATACACGGTAATCTCTGATATTGATATCGGTAAAAAGTCGCATAAAAAATTATTCGAAAATTCTTGATTCATTTTTAATTGAGTAATTCGCGTTTCCTTCGAGTATACTATCTGTAAAAAATGAAGAGGATAGAGGTTCAAAGTTTCAGAGGGATACCCGTATATGCTGTTCTTGCCGCAAGGAGAACGGCAGGATGCAGCAGGACACAAGCAGGCCGCGTGAATGCAGGGAGCAAGGTGTTAGTCCGCACGGAATTTCCTACGCTTGATGCCGGATACGAGGCTTAATTGCACCGCCACACAATGTAAATATGCCGCGTCAGTTAACCGTCTGTCCACGTACACGCACGCGTAACACGCACGCGCATGAACGAAACCGACCACTCTGTCATCTACGATAATGCCCGTTGTGTCATCGCTCACCAGTGTGTTATCGTTCGCAATGAATTCTTGCAAACGTGCCGCATCTTCTTCATTCGCCGTTATATTCGATTTCGAGTACAATTTTTCCAACATTTTTTCTTATCATGTTTCTGCGTCATATATATTCGCAAAAATACGTTGCATTTTTTAGCGTTACATATTTGCAACTAAAATGGATTGTTCAAAAAATTTGTAATAATAAATACCATGAACTTCGCGTGAGTAAAATCGAATGGGTTCTTTATGGTAACCGAGATGATCATTAGCTAACTCGGTGTTGAAAGAGCGAGACTGCACGTGCGCTGAAATTTCTTTAGCCAACGTTCGTATTATTTTAGTTTCGAACGTCTGTTACTCCCGTAGATCCAAGCTACCTGACCACGTATTCCTCTTTTCCTTTCTACGAGGCACCGATAGAGAAACGCAAACAGTATGCACGGTGACCTCGCCGTAGGAAGTTTCTAATCCCTGTGGCGGGCTAACGTTCAAATCTACCATGAGCTCGCCCAGCGGATAGTTACACCTCGGTCCAGAGATACAGGTAATGCCTGTTTACAGATATCGGGGCAAACATTAATACAGAGTAGTCTCGGCGCACACCGGAGGATTATATTATTCTTGGGCAGCCGAACGGTCACTAACTTCGCAATGAAATTCATCCTCCAGGCACGAAGATTGTTTCCATATTTGTTCTCTGTTACGTAACGAACACCTTGCAACAACCATAAATGGATCCAAACGCGATAACGAAGTTCATTTACAAATTAATTCCGTTATTTATTAACATTAAATTTTGATTGAAATTTTTATGAAGCCAGGAGGAAAACTTACCGCCCACATCCTATTTGATTAATACAATATTGCGCTTGGAGCTTCCAAATTGAATTTTTATAATTGTCAATTTATTACAATATAGACACTTTTGATAGCTTTAGATGCATCGGCATTTCCAATTCCATAATTTAAAAGCAAGTTGATATTTGTCACTTTGTGTCATTGCATGGACAGCGATATATTGGAGCTTACATAATTAATAATTGTTTTATTTTTCGAAATTTGTGCGCGAGATAACCAACATCCAACAACGTCCCCCAGACTTATCCTTTTTAGAAATGCCGATAAACAAGAAATTCACGGCGAACACTTGGACGTCAACAAACCTATTTCTTATCATTCGCCTTCCATCCCTTCGTGCGAGACTCGAAGGCCAGAGACGAAGGATCGACAGTGACAGTCGCCTCTGAAGAGCGACTGGGTGGCACCGACGAGACGCACACTTGTGCAGTATCATCCCTTTCAACCCTGTACTTAGGGTGACCATCTCATTTATATAGTAAAACAGAGTCGCGCAATGGTGAAGCAGGGACGGGAGTTGAGTTTGTTTGTCGAGCAAACGTTTGCCGACGACACCGCCGGACACTGGTGCCTAGCTCGCTCTGGTCCTTGGTACAAGTCTGTCCGGACCACTGGAGGAGGGTACAGGGTGGTGGTGGTGGAAGGGGTGGGGATTTAATACCATCTCCCAGGATGAACAGTGGTGGTCAAATAACTTTGCCAAGTGATTCTCTGCGACGGTATTAATGTGTCTGGCCCTTTCGGATTTCTGCTCCATCGCGAAACGTCGATAATCTGTGGATGGTGTCTTTCGTAGGTCATCAAACGAGCTCATCGATTCTACAGCATAAATTGCTTTCGTCTCTCGCTGCTACCCGCTCCGTTTAAATAATTTTTTTTTATATCTCGAATAAATCACCATTATTGTAGAAGTAATTCACAGCTATATATTTCTTTTTTTTCTTTTATTTTATAAGAAACTAAAATGTATAATTTAAACTTGTAATTTCTTCAAAAAATTATAATAGCTGTACCATATTAATTGCTTAAATATAAAATGTATACAATAAAACACTATTGGCTTCGTCCGTTTCCAAGATACGTGGAGCAAAGTTTGTATACCGCGTGACGGTTCGCGAATTCAAGATTCCATTCGTCTTATTCCAAGATCCAAACATCAAGGTCGTAAATCCATCAATAAATCCCTGCGCCCTCCTCGCGGTGACCACATTTGCTTAGGGATAAGAAGCAAAGACAAGCATACGGGGGCGGAGGTGTAAGTCTGTAGGGCAGTGAGGAATGGCTCGGTCTAGCGGGCCTTTAGCCCCGGCTTAGCATGTACTGGAAACACCATCCCCTATCCTTCGTGTCGGGGCCAAGTTATACCCGCAAACAGTCGTACATTAGTGCCTGCAGGAGTCCTGCAGGATTTATAAGGGGCGCCCGCGGGCGCACGGGAGGCTATGCGGCCGTCTCCCGATGGTTAAAACTAGAAGAGACGAAGTGCGGGCAGGAGTATGGGAAAGCGAGAAGATCCGAGAGGAGGTCAATCCAGCAGAGAGAGGGCACACTGCGAAAGCTCCACGAGATTCTAGATAGCGGCATTGACCCGTTGTTCGATTAGCAATGAGTTTACCGAATCTCTATCAAGTTTATTTCTATTCTTCATTTAATTCAATCATGTTACGAGGCAGCTAAGCGATTTCCGTGAGTCTTCGTTGGAAATTCCATGTCTTATCGACAACTCAAGCGGTACGAGAACTCATTTTGACATTAGAGAGTCAAAGTGCAATGCCCCCTCGACTGTGCCGAAGTGTTTCCTCGTTTCCGCGCTTTAACGAGCAATTGGCACACGCCAGAAACGGACGAAACACCAGCGACGAGCTTAAACTCGCTTCTGGAGTCTCTAAGAGTTCCATTCGGTACGTGAGCACGTCGCCAGAGGGTTGGATCGGCTCCGCGAGCAAGTCGGGAGGGGAAGGCCCGGTGAAGGGGTTTGGTCAGGGCCGGCCGGTAGAGAGAGAGAGAATGGGGCGGTGGGTGGTGTAGCCAGTGGTCAGCACACTTGGCCGACCCTACTTCGCTAACTAGTTTAATGATATATGTTGAGCTACAAGCGCCTTGATTAATCGTTAACTAATGTTGGACCTCGTAGTGCACCAGTACCAGCACCATCGCCAAGCAGCACCGAGGTACGCCGGGATGGGTCGGAAAAGGGGTGGTGGCGCGGAAGACAGGAAGGGCGAAGGTTTCTACCGCAGCCTTACCCTCGTCGAATCCACTGCTCGTGAATTCGAGCGTGGCCAAACAGAAATCTAATCTCACTCAACGTATAATTTGATTTATGACTCGCGGCCGCGCAGTAACGAAAGGAAAGAGAAAAAAGGTCGCGAAGGATGACGGAGGAAGGAAAGAAAGAAACAACGAAGGAAGAAACGAAGAAAGGAAGGAGGAAGGAGGAAGAAAACAAGGAAGGAAGGAAGGAAGGAAGGAACGGCTAGTTCCAAGGCGTCGATGCAATTTGTTGGAGTGTCCATCGTTTTTTAGGAGAAGGGTTGGCGCGCGGGGAGCCTGAACGGTCCGTACGCAAATTTACGTCTCGCGAGATACGTCCGAAAACCCTCCTCAGCCTCTTCGAATTGAATTAACTCGGCGTCTTCCCCCGTCCATATTCCTGAGCTCCGCACGTGGAACATTGGTCATCCCTAATTCGCTTATGGCCCTCGATCAATTAAGTCGTCGGCTATTCGCGCAAATCCCAGTGACCCTCCCCCTCCTTTCCTTCATTCTGTCCTGTACTTGCTTCAAGATAAAGCTCTCGCTAAGCATTATAACTGAATACGTCATGAATATAAATCTGTGAATATCACGTACCATTATATCTATTTTCATCTCGATAAACCAATGACTCCGATGACTAGTTTATCGTGATTCCCAACAATTTATAAATTGAATAAAATATTTTTTCAAACCGTCATCTATAAAATATAAATTTCTTTAAAATTACAACCATTTCAATGTGATTCAAAATTGAATTTGCATGTATCGAGTTTGCGAAAGTTTATGTTAAATATTTGAACGATACAGTTCGATCGATAAAAATCGCTGATCATAGTTCGAATATATCAAACGAATGTGGTTAACATATCACGTAACCGAAAACGTTTCGCGTGGAGAAGTGCAACGGCAGAGTGAAGGGGAGAGAGGATGGCTCAGGATGCAAGACACCGTGAAATTACCAGCAGAGTCTCCCATCCCCAGAGGGGTGGGTGGGCGGCGGAACGGACTCTGTCCACTCCGCGCCCTAGGAACCACTGTCCAGGCGGGTATTTGTCTTGTCTCCTTGTTTATGAGATCCAACATTGTTATTTGGCACCGCACCGGGGAGTTCTCGGTGCCATGCGGCCGGTAGTTTCCGGCGAGTTTCCTACTTTAAAAGGCCGCGTCCCGGTGCGCGATTACGTTCTGACTTATCCGCGGTTCTTCCCGTCCCACGATCGTCTTTAATCAAGGTCTGTCTGGACACTCGCAAGACACGATTAAACTTTGCACCAACAACGATGGACGACGTAAAGTTCGAGCTTTTCGACTGGACTACAATATTTTTGGAGCTTTTTCATAACGCCAAAAAGTCGTTTTCCGACAAAAGTCAATTAATCAGCTTTTAATGAATTCTTATTATGCATCTAAAATACTTGATGTGTTGTGTGTATCTGAGATATAAAAATTAAATTAATTAAATTCAATAATTAACTTTTAACGACAACTGCTTTGTACGAACGAAGGAAATAAGCACTGTTTTTCGTTCGCCGTTCGTGCTGAGGAATAATATTAGAGCGTGCTTAATCGTGACAATGCATTAACAATGTATTACACTCGAGTTATCATAAGCAGTGCGGCCCATTCAATCTAAAGTATTCTTAATAATGCTCGCGTTGGCGCTGAATTTCTCCGGAGCACATTATCGTTAGGTGAGGTCGCATTTTCAATTAAATTATCCGATACAATCGCGGCACCTTATCGTAAGTGTAATATGTTCTCGATTGCGCGGCAAGCATCGAACTGCTACGGACAATAGCGCCATATATGACTAAGCGAATTGCAATCACGTTTCCGTTGTGTTTAGCGTTGCTCGTCGACGCTTTGCTTTGTTTTAAATTAGTTGAAATAACGCTATCGATCTTATCTATCCGGATTATTTCTCGATTCAAGGATAAAATACTTTTCGCAAACTCGATTGTTATTCCACATTATTCCAAGTATAAAACAAATTGTAACTATAAATATCGATATCAGGAGTAATAACTATAATGTTATTGGATAAATATCGACTATTAAGCGATAAGCTCTGACGGAACAGAGATAATTAAAATTAATCGACTCTGAAAAACAGAGAGAGAGAGAGAGAGAGAGAGAGAGAGAGAGAGAAGTAACAACACTAAAAGATAATTCTGTCGTGCATCTAATCTACTTGCTATCGAGGAAGATTATATGTATTGCAAGATTTCTCGCGATTAAAATAACGGTTATCCATTCCTAGAGCGTCTAGATATCTTACATCAGAGAGAATTGAATTCTTAATCAATGTTTCTACATAAATTCTGAGAACCTCGTTAAAAGACGCACCGCAATTAAATTAGTGTTGGCCGAGTAGTGGACGCAACATATGTTTTCAGAGTGAATGATTAGGCATGTGGGTCACTTAATGCTCGTCAAACGACCAAAAGAAACGCCCTTCCTCTTTCATCGCAAGATGTGGCCCGTCAGATCGCTCGACACGAACAGCAAATGCGAGCAAATTAAATACATTAGAGCCACATTATTCCTCAATAGTGAATACGATAAATGATTTCGTTATAAAAACTCGTCAACGACTATCTCGCGACGAATACAAAACTGTCGCGAGGAGGGAGGGTAAATAGGGGAGGGGGCAGGGGGAGGAGACACAGAGCATGCTGCGTCGGAATCATATCAGAGTGGAGATTGAACGAATGACACCGTGAGCAAATTTCCGCGATCGGTAGAACGGCGAAAGCGAGCGTCACCCTCAAAGAGCGTCCGGCAATTAATTTTACAAGGGCGCAAAAGGAAGCAAAAAGTAAACAGCCCGGCGCGCATCCCGGGTCCATCGTCGCGACGATGGGTTTTATATCTCCGCTAGTTGTCAGGCCAACGAGTTCTGCCTCGTTGGCCACCGCGTATAATGTCCACCGTCAATATAAGCTGTCGGATGCTTTTTCCTAAATTGACAGATTTTCAATTTAATCAAGTTCCAATCTAATGGAAAAATGCCCGATCTATCGGTCGCGCGAGTAAGTGTGCGCGCGCATACACACACACGCATACGTATGTGAGCGCGTCTGTGTGCGTATGTGCCGACGGGGATGACATACACATCGAGAGAATGTATGGCCGACGCGCGCGGAGGGGCCAGATTGAAATAATACTTTTATGTTTAATCGCAATCGAGGAGCCTGCCCGGCGACGACGCGGAACCACCCGCCGATCTCCGAGATTAATCTATTGATAAACATTCCATCACTCCGCGAATACCATGTGAGAGAAATAGACGAGCCATCGATAGAATATCTCGGCGTTTTATTCTTTTTACTTCTTCCACTTTTTTTAATTCTTCTTTTTGCCACCCATTTCCACGTTCGTCGTTCTGACCGCATTGCTTTACGGACGATCGCCCGTCAAACGTACGTTTTTATTAGCTAAATCTTTTGCGACCGGCAAGTGTAATAATGCGTCACAAAACTGTGGGATTTTTCAACGAAAGTGCGACCGTGCGAGACTCCTCGTTCTTGGGTCACCGGCGCGACCGAACGTAAGTTTTATCCGCTCTTAAATCATTCGCCTTTAAATCGTGATCGTGTCGCAACGATGATTTGCTCATTCAAGAGCATTATTTCTCATATTAGTAAAATCATCGGGTGATCCTCAATAGCTGCTGTAGCAGCCTATTGTGTATAACCGACGAATATTATTATGCTGCATATAAAGAAAACCGCAGTGCTGCGACGCGATAACCAGATTTTTTTACGACCGATCAGGGCGCGGGACGTCTCGGCGAGTCAAAAGCCGACTGCTGCGCGAGATGACTGTTTCTCGCCGGATTCTAATCGGCGGTCGCAGAGACCTGTGCGCGAGACTCTCGCCCACCAATAATCATAATAATTGTGAAATCCGATCGAAATGCAATTGAGTCGCTGAAATGAGCCACCGAGGTAATGAGATCCGATCCGTCTGGGCGTTCACGACTCCCCTGAATCGTTTACCTTCAATCACTTTCTTGACAGATGCATTTACGGTCGGGACTGGTGGCCATCAAGCTGGAATGCGCCTTAAGGCTGGTTACGGCGTATCGATCCATCGGACGGTCAACGCGCCGGATTCAGCTACGTGAAATTTGCGTCTTCGGATTCGAGAGGGTCTGGATGGGGTCGCTGCTTCTGCGGCAAAGCCTGTAGATAGTTTAGCGGCTTCTATCGTGTGACCGGCGAAATCTTCGGGACCACGAGTGGAGGAATATTCGTGACGATGCATCCGTCGGGCGTTTAACGGTTTCCGGTCCGCAGATGTGTCTGTAGGATACGCGAATATTTGCATATATATGCACATTACTGCGGTCTTCGCGGATGCAAAGGGTGCTCGATCCGTTTTGAGCTAGGCTGCGCACTTCTCCAGTGTTGCGTAATATATTCGTATTTTTACGTTATATTTTACGTTACTCATTTCTGAGATCGTAGATGGATCGTTTGCCTCTGCCGATAATTTAAATACCTTGAGAACATTCTGAGGCGAGTATACGTAAGCGCAGTTTTTACGATCCTCTTAACGAATGTCTTCGTTCGATTGTACGACCTTGTGCATCTCACAAAATCCATGTTCCTTATATCCTTATACTTATTAGCGCCGCTGAATATCCATTATTCTCCCGAGAAAGAGAGATATTCCGCAATTAAGAGGAATGGCTAATGGCACTGAGGGGGTCGTTAAGAATACCGCGTTCAAAGGTCTAATAATTTATGATCGTCGAACAGAAGTTCGAGCGACTGTGGAACTCTACGCGAGTGAGCTGCCCGCGATGAAATCGCGGATAAGTTATTCCGCTGATATAACACCCGCGCGCGCGTCTCCGCGTATCAATCGATTCTCCAGCAAAGTGCGGGAGATTTAGTTTCGACGATCGAGAAAATTGACAATGCTTCGACTACAGTCGCGGAGGAATTTTTTACACGCGCGAAATCACCGGACGATGATCGATCGCGTTGAAAAATTCTTTTCTTTTTTTTTAATCGTTGCGCATTTGTCACGGATGCGACGGCATTATTATCCTGCTATAACCGGAGGTATACCGGAATATTTCTTTTTGCCGGATGTAAATGAAACGTTCTCCTTCTTTTGCGCGTAAATTGCACACTCCCTTCTCAGATACGCGCCAGGCATTAAGTCCGTGCGTGAAGTCCGGCGTGGATGCCGTGTTTGCCGACGGGATAATAGTGTAATGGATGGACAGGGACAACAAGCTCTAAACGGATGAGACTGCCGTTTTCGAGACTCTAGGCGAGACGCGCTGTCGTCGTGCCGCGATTGTTCTCCTCCGTCGCTTAATTGGCATCATTGTCGAATTCTTCGTAGAGTCTAATTCTTTACGTTTAAGAATATCATGCGGCTTGCGTTCTAGCAATTAAGATCGTAAAGTGATGGATCAATGTAGCGACTTAATTATATCATTATCAATGAAAGCGGTTTGCGCGTGACGCTAGGAATTTGCTAATCTTTGCGATGCTTGGACCTGTGATGGACTTACTGATTATACATTTTTATAATTAATACGATATCTTTCGATGCGTTTAGTATTCCATTATAAACTACATTTACATACCATTTTTGAAAACTGATAAGAAACGACTCTGTGGAGATTCGATAAGTGAGAGTTAATTGTCCCAAAGGAAAGTAGACACGTTTGACGACTAGTAATCCCCGGACGCTTGTTTGCTAAAGTTTCCCTACCGGCTAGTCCGATGTGCAAGCATCGACAAAACTGGTCACCGTTCATTGAAGCGGGTACGTATAAGCTACGTGCAAATATTTTCCGCTTTACGATCGCGCACAGCTGGAGAAGTCAGGATTTTCTCAGTAATACTTTACCGCCTCATTTTAACGACTTACAACTACCGTTGCTTACAACTAATTTTACTACACGAGAAATAATTAACGACCGATTTATCAGTTTCACTAATGAGTTTTCGCTTAGCTTATCCACCTCTCCCAATTGCGAAAGTCTTTTCTAATTTTTATATGAATCTCATCTCCATATTTTTCTGCGCGAGCAAGTTTTACGTTACAAATATCGATAAATTTACATGATATTAGTAGTGGTAATTATACAATACGATTTGTTTGTGGTTAACATTGTCAAATTTTTAAAAGATTACTGATCAGCAGATAGCTCAATAAAAAAAAAAAGAGAGAAAGAGAGAGATGTCAATGGACATTGTTCTATTCTATATATAATTGAAAAATGTGAAAATTTTTGTATAACACTTTGACAAATGCATGCATTATTAGAAATTTTTTATATTTCATATTTCATCTCTTCGATTTATCCACGGCTTTTGTCACTATCGTTTTGTTAGATTTTTGACGAAAAATAAGTTATGTTATATTAACAAGCGATCGTATGTTAAATAACAATCTTAATTTGTCTGTCGCTTAATTATATTTTTGTCTCTGTCAGTTTGCAATCATCTTAATACATAATATTACTTATTTCAACTACGAAATATGCCACTCAAGATTGCGCAATGAGCAGACTAACTACTTTCTTTTCGAATAATTACTCGGTAGATATGCTGTAGCACTTTGATCATGACAAAAATCTGTTGTGTACACTAAATTGTGCATTATATAATTCCATTCCGGAGTTAAATGCTATGACGATAATTTTGATTCCCTGATATCTTAGAGAATGTTACGTAATTTCGTAATGTGAATCGATACACGAAATTACCGTTTGACTTAGTGTCTCTGAGTTCTATCATAAGATCGAATTTAATGTAAGAAATTTGGTTAAAAATGTTTTAAAAGATATTGACAAACGTCGACGAACGAAATCGCGTACCGACTTGGTGGAAGTCATTCGAGTATGCTTTTGTATATTAATCTTATACATGTTAGAAAGATCATTGACCGATTTAGGTTGAGATGCGTCATGGCGGCTACTTAACCATTCAATTGGTTGTCATTGACACACAAAACCGTTAGTAACGAGTGTGACGACCGCCTCGATCGTCGGACGCTTTAGTACTACCATATCTCGATCGCTTCAGCTGAAGCATGGGTCGAGCAATCGCTCGAGATTGCTAACCGACAGAAATAGGCCGTCGGTATCTTACACAGTAATTAACTACACTTTGCTACATCAAGCTGAAATATATACATTAAGCCGAAATAGTTTTTTAAGCACTACGCGCTCGTTTTTGCGACAGTAATCCTTAGTGCTTGTCATGCAACGTGTGGCGATTTCCACCCGGTCATCGCCAAGCGAAACCGCTCGGCGAGCAAAACACATCGAAAATGAACAATCAAAAGCGGTTAGCCGATTTCCAACATCAATAATCAATGAGAGGGATTCCTGCGCTTACCTCGCTCTTGAGATTCAATGGGACATCGCAGGGGGCGTCCAGCTCTGCCTCCGCTTTCACCTGATGAGACAGCATACTGTGGCTGTGCCGGGGCGGTACGGCGGTCGCCAGCATGTTGGAATGCTGCAGATGCTGAAGACGAGACTGGAGATGGGGCTGGTGGTGATAAGGCGTCGACAATTGGGTGTTCAGAGTGCGAAGATCAGCTGGCGGGGAAGCGGGCGCAGCAGTACTGCTCTGTTCCTCCTCGGCCGAACCCTCCGCCATGTCAGCCTTGCATCCCGGGGACTCGTAATCTGCAAATCGACCAAAACTCTCGGAGGACCGTTCTAATAGCGGGCGCGCAGCCCCTGGTACGACGCAATCCCATTATAGCGCGAATATAATTCGCGCGTTTCGATTCAATAGCGCGAAACGATCGCGTCGTACCTAATATAATGATCTCGCATTTTCGAATCGACGCCATTTTATAAATTTCAATAAATTACAGAGCGCAAAAAATTACGTATGTGAGATTTCCATTGTAGATAATGGAATAATGTTTATTGAATAATCGTATTTCAATTCACGGATATTTGGATACTTAACTTAATAATTAAATAAAAACTGAGCAGCTATAAATATATATGTGATACTTTTTTTTTTCTTTTTCAATAAAAACAGGCAAAGTAATTCGCCGTAAAGGATAAGCAGCCTTGTTAAACGATCGATAGCAATTTGAATTGCTTTTGGTTTTTCGAGTACCGAGGGAAAAGACGACACGCGAGATGCTAATTAAACTGGCGCGCCGCGACGCGCGGTACCGCATCAGCCATATCGAACGGCAGCGCGTGCAGCTGTTAAGAATGCAGACACTGGAAATTAGAAGGAGGCCCGTTCATCTTCCAACTTCAAAGCAAAAACATTTGGTTGGCGCATCGCATCGGATGAGAGAGAAGAGGATGCGCGTTGCTACGCAAGAGGAACCGAGGGAGGTTCCAGAATAAAATCGCCGCGACTAACGCACTGCCGCCCGCAGGCATCTCCTCGCCTTCCCCCCTCCCTCCATCGACCTCCTCGCGTTTATCCGCCTAATTATTTTTATCTAAGCGTTCAGTTAGTAAGAATTCAAGGGCAATGAAATCACTACCGTCTGGACACGCCGTTCTCTCGTCGCCTTCTGTTCCCTCTTTCCTCCACTACCTCCGCCATCACCACCGCCTCCGCCGCCGCCTGCCTCGTCGCGCCGCGGCGGCCGTCGTATACTTGGTGAACGCAACTAATAACATCTGCTTCTATTTTTGCGCTGGCCCGAGTCCAGCGCTTTACTTTTTAAAAGCCGCGCGCCTATGACGAACGGCTGGATGGATCATCGAGCGGAAGCCCGGGCGTGGGGGGCCGAGAGTGAAACGAGCCGGTTATTCTGGACAAATTATTGTCAAAGGGCGAGAAAACACCTTCTGCCTGCGAGCTACTTTGTTCCTCATAAAAGGCGTTTTATAATGGCCATCGTAAAAATATTTGATGCTGTGCTTTAAAACGACGGCGTGTTTATAATAAAAGCGTTAGGTTGTTGGGTACCAAATAGACCGCTCACAAGTGCAAACTCTGGTGTTAATGTCGCCTGTTCCCTATAAATATAGGTGTCCTGACGCGTCCGCGATGTGTGGCGTCTGCTTAGCGACAATTGCGAAAGCTCGAGAAAGATACCAAGATGACTGAGCGAGAGAAACGCACGAGAAACGTTCTTTTTCTAACGAAGCCACAGACTGCCGCCGATTGCTATGTGGCTTTGAACTAAAATGATTTATGCCATTCCTCACGAACCGAAAAGCAAGAAAAATGAGCAAGATTTATCTCTGCGTCCGCTCGACATTGTCCACCTGTTTTCACATTATTTTACTGCTATACTTTCAATTCGTCGCGTTAACCGCAGCCATTTCGAATGTCTACAAAAATTTGTAACAATGCAAATTTCTCAAACAAAATCAACTCTTTCTAATATATTTTTCTTTTAACAGATAATAAATATTTTATGACAAAAAAAAGTTTTTTTCAATAAATGGGGGATGTCCCAATTTCTAAATTGTTTTTTCTCTTACATCACAAAATACGATCTTTTAATTTTTTTTTTTTATAATAAAGTTATATAAATACGCTAATTAAATGACACATTTTTGAATATATGAGATAAGATACACTTTTTAATATAAAGTTATTTCTATATTCTTTTATCAATTATATCGTGATAATTAACAATGACTATAATTTACAATGAATACGTACACACACAAAATATTGCGGAAAGACAATTATATCGCACTCAAATACTATACTTAACAATTGCTGTGTGCGTGAATGTGTATGTATCTTAATCAATTAAAATGGCAAAATAAGTCAGCCTAATATGCAGAGATCGCAGCTAGGCGAAGAGATGGCATCGATCATCGCTACGAGGAAATAATTTACACAACGTACAACGAGAGAAGCTTTGCCGCTAATTAAGCTGATTAATAAGCATTATTCGATTTTTGAGCCATGAGAGCGACTGCCGATAAATAGGTTGAAGATGAATTCTTATCGATGTTCGTCTCAAAGACAAAATTGACATATGGTAATTCCATCCTCAGATGTAATCAACGAGCAAGTTGATATTACGCAAATGCATTGGAATTAATTACACTCGAAGATTTCTGATGCTCGTAATAAAATAAAATTTTGCTTTGTGCGTGTGCAAAAAAAAAATCCCAGAGTATTTAATCTCCGAACATTTTTTTCCCATTCTACAAGAACGCGCCACCAGAGCACAGGACGATATGCAACCTATCTTTTTTCCGTTTGCAGTCATTAATTTCCGTCGGAATCATATTAATCGCTGTAGGGCTGCGCCCGTGAAATTACTAGACGCTTTAACCACCGGCTGTCCAAACCGAATTCGTCCGCAGCGATTATTATATCGCGTCCTGAGGTCTAATGCCGGGTATTCCGAAAGCTAGCCAATTAGTATCGTCGATTTGGATGCTTTAATGAGAGTGCGGTTTCATTAGTGTATCGCATCGCCCTCACGGTTCGTGATTTGTGAAATAGAAGAGGAATTCTTAACCGAACGAAGATATCGCGAGTGATTATAGCGCGATCGTTCAAACGTCACCATAGTCAACCGTTTGAAAATTGGTACCTTCGTCGTGCGACCTTGAAAAATGCGTTATTCACGATCGAGATCACATAAATCTTTCGAAAAAGGGAGAAGAGGCTACCCGCAGGCTTCTTCTACGAGTTATTCGACATACAAATTAAATCGGGCATTCCATGTATAAGCAATATTTTATGTTCCATCCAGACTACTCTGCTTAAAATTTTCCATTTCTCCCACCGTATGATCGAGTTATTCGGAAGATCTCGACAAAATGAATCTCCTTTCGCATCGTATTGCCAATCCTCTTTCGCAGGCCGCCGCGCCGTTCTCCCGCCGCGACTTCTCCGGTGGTAATCACTTGCTGAATAAACGGTGAAAGTCCATGTAAAAGGATGCGCGATTAATACGCCAAGGCGATTGATATGGGAATCACTCCGGGATCTCCGAAGGCAATTAAAATGGGCGCGTTACGCACGACGCTGTCATCCGATCAGACGCGACGCGACGCGATACGATGCTATGCGATGCGATGCGTTCTACCGCGTGAAGACGTTCTCAGGAGGATTGGCAGTCATCCACCCTCGGGAGGGTTGCCCTCGGGCGACACCCACCGTTTCCTGATTTTGTCGTGTTCCCTTATGCGTTCCTCCCTCTCGCTTTTTCTCACGCCAGTCAATCCGCGTCTTTCTTCCGCGTCCTGCTCTTAGCCCGCGGCACGCATCGCCATTTCACATTATAGTTCTATAGCCCACATCGTCGCCGTCGTCGTCGTCGTCGTTGTCGTCGTCGTCGACGACGACGGCGACGTGGAAGCAGCGTCAGCGGCAGCGTGCAATTAAGGGGTTGATTGATGTTAATTCAAAGGGTAATTAAGAATGTTGCGCATAAAAATTCAGTAATTTATGGTCATTGGGGATAATTATATGTTGACCAGCTTGTAATTGCAAGCGCTTCGTGGTATAGCGCTCCGTGTACTCGTTCAGGGTTCGCGGGTAGCTACCTAGTCCGCGATGAAAATGTATGAGTGTGTGTATGTGTGTGTGTGTGTGTGTGCGAACCTCTCGGAGTATGTGCGGGCGGGGATATACGGTCTCAGATCGCGGCTTATTATAGGGGCCAGTAGATAAGGTGGGTTTAGAAACAACCGGGCGCCTCTGGCCAGCAGCTAGTTTCTACGTAGCCGCCGACATTCTCCTCTTGGTACGACGCTGCTCCGGGCTATGGAGGTGTGTATAAACCACCTAAGCCTCCGAGGCGGCCGCGATTTACGAGGCCGATTCCCGACCGCCAAGACGGCGGTTTTAGAATTCTAGGCCCGGTCCAATTCGCGCACGACGCGGCGCGGCGCGGCGCGACGCGACGCACAAATCGCGATGCTGCGTGTCTGGGGTGCGCTCCGCGTGCGGTGTTCAAGTCGTCGCTATAAATAACCGAACGCGGATAATCGCCATATGGCCACGCATGCAGCGAACCACTGACCGTTTCTTCGTAGTACTGACGATGCTTCTCTTTCAATTTCCTGGTAGGAGTCTATTCGTCGAGAGCTTTTCGCCCGAGACCCGCCAATTGCGCATTGGCATTTCCAGTTTCTTGAAACGATGACGCAAAGAACGGAAATCCGTTGAATCGTATCTGTCTAATCGAATTCTAATCGACTCTGATAACCTCTCCATAGTTGTAATTTCGTAAAGATCAACAAATGAGATTCATTAAAAAAAGAAGAAAGTCTGAAAAAGAATCTTCGGTTCATCGATATGGTTGAGAGGGTGAACAACCCGATAGACGAGCGTGTGGCGTGGGCAACCCTCCTACTTAAAACACTGCCAATGAAAAGGTCCCAGCGGGACCAGTTGGCAACCGCCCATCGCGACATTGTCCTTGCCGAGTCTTTTTTTTTCACGATCCCGTAATCGACCGGGCGCCCTAATGGCAAGGCATAATCGTGGCTTTCTGGCGTCTAACCGAGCATTAACGCTAAAGAGAAGTAAGAAAGGAACTCGCGCGCGCACATAAACGTGCTCGTGTACGGTCGATTCGGATTACCCGATAGATACTCGCGCCGGTTTGCTACGATCGAGCAGTAAATGCAATATAATAAGCGTACGATAGATTAAACCGCTTCGTGCTACCCTTCTGTATAGCAGTTTCGCTTCACTAGCACGAGCGAGCATAATTAAGGCGAGCGTACAAAGAATCTCGGCCGCATCCGTGTTAGTTAATTCGCATCGACCTTTAACTCGCGTACGTACATAGGCATATCGGCTAAGGTAATGGCCGTTTCGTGCGATACCATTCTGTCAGAAATCCGAGGGGCTTTGTCCCGAGTCACGAAACGCAAGGATTAAACTGAACAGCGCGCCGTTAATGCGACTGTGCGAACGGCTCGTTGAGATTGACGCTCCGGTTTCGGAGTATGCGTGCTGTAAGAGCGTGTGCGTGAGCGCATCGGCGGGCGCGAGAGTGCTCATAAATCGGGGCCGAAGGGGTTCGGCATCAACACGCGTTATCCAAGACGCGATATTTTACGCCCTCTCGGAATTCCGCTATTACAAACATTCCGCATTATTCCGGCAAAATTCTTTTTCGAGGCGGTAAAATCGAAGCGAAAGCTAATCCAGTACACAGAAATGAGTTCAGCGGACGAAAATAGAATTGTATGCGCGAAAAGGTTCTGACAATGACGAACGTCTATTATTAATCCGTGTCACTTCAATTAAAAATGTGACTTTCCTACTTTACTCGATAAACGATACTCATTCGCCATTCGATATTGCGTCTTGCGAGTTTGACGAGTATCACTTTGTGCTAAATTTCGGCACTACGGCGCAAGGAATATGCCTAACAGCTCCGCGCGACCGTAATTGTCGGAGGCGCAGGAAGAATATTTTATGCTTTACGGCGCCAGCGTCGTTGAGGTTTTGCCGGATAAAAAAAAAGTGTCAGCCCGTTGGCTAAATCAGAGCTCCGAGTGCATTAAACTCCGAATTACCACAAATAGAACTTTAACCGCACATGCCCATTATAATGGCACCCCCCGCTGAAGATGTATTTACGTACTAAACCGTCTTCTGGTGGCTCACGCTGAGTCGTCGGAATTAACATCTGGCCCCAAAAACGCGCTACTCGCTTCATTGGCTCCCTTTTTCTCATTCTTATAGACTAACTAACTGTTCCACTAGAAACACTCTTGATTATTTCTAGATGAATGCGCACATTCTCGCTCTTAAAATGATCTGATAATTCCTAGGTATTAAAGGACAAAAAGTTAAGCGTTGTCAAAAAGTTAAGGCAGTACAGAAAATTATGTTGTAATTTTCAAACAAAGAGATAGAAAAATGTCAACGGTCATCGAACGGATTACTAAGAGTTTTCTTGATTTATTGATATTTTCTTCCCGTCCGCAAAGAGAACACTGGTAGCGTGTGTTGGAGACAGAATGATTTTGAAAGTGGTTTTACATGTAAATTAGGTCTATTAAAATATCAGAATATAGTTCAGCCGACATTTAAAAACACGAGGGCTGAGGCAACTCTCTATCCGTCAAATCGTAAGCCGCTCCGAGCTATTACGTGCGTGCGTGTTTCTTCATGAATTATTAGAATTAATGAGCTCGTGCACACATTGCTTTCTTTCTACAATGTGCGAAGGCCAGTCATAAATATGCCAGCGGGGGAATTTCGGAGTAACAAAGCAATGTTATTTTTGCGCCGCATAATTTGTTAAGTCATTTACGTATTTCATGTAACTACTATAATTCAATATAATATAGAATTAAACTTTTTATAGAAATTTCTTTATCGTTGACGAATATAATAACGGTAGGATTTGCGAACGTAAAGAGTTTGACTTTTTTTGGCGACATGCATGAAAAATCGACAGAGATAGGGCTAAAGGAAGTAATGTACTTGTAATTTGCGCAAGCAGCAAATAATCGTTGCTCTTAGGCAGCAGCATGTGAAACGACGGATAAGTGTAATACCTCACACTTGACACGCCGAGTTTGCAGCAAAACTTTCTTACCCGGAATGATTTCCGAGTCGATAATCGATGAAGATTCTCCGGCGGAAAACAGAATAGCGTTGCTGTAAAGCGAGCTGGAAGTGGGTAAAGTTGTAGAACGAAATGTTATCGTGCGCCGGATTGTCGGCAGGGGTTGAACCGGGTGAAGGGAAAGCCTTGAATGGGGAAGCCAACGAGAGCGGGAGCAAGGGTGGCGAGAAGAAGAGGAAAGAGAGAAAAGGAAGAGAGAGAACGATGAGGGATGAAGCGAAAAGATAAAAGAAGGGGATTCGTTTTCTTGACCTCGACAACAAATATAGCGATCCTCGTGATCTCCGATTGTAATTTTCTCAAATTAATTCAACAAAGAAAATTCTTACTGCTCTTTTCTCTATAATAACAATGTTTAATAGTTTAATCGCGACAATAAAACAATTGTTTAATCTGTCTCTTTCGACTAATTCGTTAATATTAATTAAAACAGAAATATTGTAAAAAAAAAACAAGAAATATTCAATAATTTTTTACGACATAATGTAAGTTGTGAGATTGTTGAATATTTTTCGATTTTGTACGTGTAATATGTGGAGAGAGCTTGAAACAAAGCCTCGCTGAAATTCGGCATCGTTTAGTCAAGATGAAACGCCTCGCTTTCTTTGTGTCGATTCCAAAGCGCCAAACTCCAACGATATCGCGAGTCAAGTGTTTCCTTTGGGATTTTCTGCTTTCAACTCTCTGCGTCTATTCCCACCGACAATGATTCGCTTGGCCAACCTCGACTATCTCGCTTCCACTTACGGTGGCTAGAATTTACCGCTCTCCCTCTCTTCCTACTCCTCCAACCCTCTCTCTCACCAACCCTCCGTGTTCCCGAGGCGGCAAGCAAAGAACTCTCCTACCCTCGGGCAGCTCACACTGATTTTCCACCCTCGTCACCCTTCCCGTCCACCACCATCACCCCCTCTTCCTCCACCTCTGCTTCTGCCTCCTCTCCACCCCCAGAGCTCACGCCGTCACTCGTAGTCACGCCACCAACACGTGCTCCTGTTTACCTCTCCGGTCATATGGTCGGGGAGATGACGCGATGCAACGACATTGCCGTTTAATCACAAAAATATCTGCCAACATATCTCGCGCGATCGAAAAAAGTTTGTACAGGTCGAGAATATTATAAAAATTATTTCGTAAGAGAGAAGTAAGAATAATAGAGAGACGTAAATATATATATTAATGAGGACAAGTGTGAAAATTCAATATTGCAATCTCATTACTTATGAGCTATTATCAGATCTGTTATTGGATTTTATTCTGGACTACTGTGTACACAAACTTTGATTACCTCATTTACTATACTTGACGTAGCATTATACCCGAATTGTCGATAAATAACATTATTTCTCAGACAGTTTATATAGTAAAATGAATTATTTCCTCAGCGATTGTGTCATCGCGCAATAGATTATTGCTTTGACATATATATCATTCAAAATCAATATCGTTTCCTTTACGAATGCGCCACTAACTTTTCGATATAAATTGAGAAACGACAAGTTATTTCATCAAATCTCAGGAAATTATTAATTAATTAGTCAAATATTTCCAAATTCTGATATATATTCCTCTTAAATTAAAATGGAACTGTAATTTCGTTTCTCAAATTACAAAACTTAGCTTTTATTTTTAGTATCTTAGTAACTACCTGCGCTCAGAATAAATTATGTCGGACATCTTAAAAATAGCTTATATCATATTCCTGCTAATCATGATAATTACTCGTGTACTGTGTCTCTCATCAGATATAATATCCACGTGATATTTCTCCGCATTTCTCCACAAAAGACAGTGAAGACTAAGAGAATCCTGCACGACCGCATTACATTTACATGCTCGGCCGATCCCTTAATTAGCATTTCCAGGTCATACACTTGACGTAGATGCGAGTATACGCGAGCGCGCATAATTATCGCGCTAATTATTAGTACGTAGCTAAGTATCTGGATGAAATTATCACCGAGTTGAAGTGAAGCATAGAGAATGAAACACCGTTTTCGATCCCCCTGCCAGCAGAATTCCCGCGTGACCAAGCTTTGGGAGAGGAACTTCCTTAATTACCGAGATTAACTTAATGATATCGAAGCAACGATTATCGCTCACGAAGCACGCAATTATCGCGTGCGGCAATATATACGCACGGTAATGGAAAGGGACAGATCTTAGGGCTGACTTCTCCCTTATTTTTTTCTACTAATCGTTCTACGTCTTAATGATTCAAGTCTTAATCTCTATCTATCTTTTATTAATGTACTAAACATTAACAGGCGCGGGGAAAAGATTCTATCACTTTGAAAAGATTGTATCCAATTGTTTTTTAATTGTCTCTTAAAGTTACGACATGAAATATGCAAAATGTGAAATTAATTAATTTCCATTCCCGTGTCTGTTCCCGAGGTCGATCTAAACGCGCTTACACGCGTGTGCATGTGGTGCATGCGCAGGCGCGTCCGTACACGCGGCTAATCGGTGTGCGAATGTGAGACTACACACGTGCAGCCGACCGGGCGCGCATTTAGAAGACCCGTCTAATTACCGAGATTAGCCTGAGCTTATAATAAGCAGAAGCAAACTCGTGCCTGACACTCACCTGAGGCGATCTGTGACTGATGTATTTGGGACGTCGTCCTGACGTGGATTTATTTAACGGTTGTTATTTATCTCCGCCACGGTGCAATTCCGTCGCGGTCTTCGCCGATCTTCGCCGATCAGCCGTCTGTCTTGTCCTCGTTCCTTCTCCGATGCCGCGTTTACACCCGGTTGACCCGTCTTAATTCCCTTGGAGAGCTTCTTCTGCCGCCTCCTCACCTCGCTCGCGAGTTTCACGATCTTCCGGTAATTTTCCTACAGCGAATATTAACGGACTGTTCTGAGAGAAGTGGCGGGTCGACGTCGAGAAACGGACGTTTCACTGATACATCGGCCGCCGGTGACATCAGCCTACTTAATTACAACGGGTAATTGCAAGTAATTAGGAGTGATCAAGAAGCAAACAGTTAATTGCCCACTGCTTCATGAAACACCGCTCAATCGATCCCACTTCTCCTCGTCTCGTATCCGCTCAAGGCGATATTTGTAATTAAAAGAAATCCGGAAGATAAACGTTTTCAAAACTTTTTTAATTTTCGAACAACTCCCGTTTTCTGGATGTCCGAAGTGTTTTGAGATAAACGATACTTCCAGTTCGATCCTTGACACAAGATGCTACGGCGCGTCACCGGACAGATAACCCACGCTAGATAGCACACGTTTCCGTGTAATGTGCTTTTAATTATTTTATTTGCGCGCGTCAAACCATGCACTACGTAGTTGTTGTCCGTAACGTGTAATTTTGCGTTGAAAAACACTGACGTGTCCACGTGATGATCACGCGCGCGTCGTAATTATCAGCACATCTGTCGCGATAATTAGAAGCTTATTAGAGCCTTAGTCCTTGTTTCATCGCTTTCTTCTGTTCAACGATAGCTCATGTACTCTATTCCTTCTCGGAGCCGGTAGATTAATCGTGACACTCACGCCAATATCGTCGAGTTCTTTGATCGCCGTTTGATTAATTTTGTTTCACTTGTTCTGCGCATTCACTTGTGCCGCGATTTAACGTTTCCACGCATTCACTCTCAATTTACGTTCGGTAAACGCGAAGCAAATTGGAGCGATGAGTCACGTAAGTAATTGCCACCGTGATTTTAAATAGCTGCAACAACGCAATTGTCATCAAAGTCAACCTCTTAACCGGTAATTCTTTGATCGCATGTTTCACTGATCAACTGTCACAGAGTTCGCTGTCCCGCGAGGCGCACCGAAAGAAGTCCCACCCCTGCGGCCACGTGCTGATAGGCCGGACAAATCGGCGCACGCAGCTGCATACAAGTTTTAAACTCCCTGTGATCACTCTCTGCTTCACAAACACTAGCTTTTCACCAACACGTCGCGAACGATTCTTGCGATGGAGGTGTCGATCGTTCGTTCTCGTCTGGCTTCTTTCTTCTGATTACAATTATCTCGAGCCTTCCGATTCCTAGTAAAATTCTTCCACGATCGGCACTGCGGACGACGATCCAGATCCCGCACGGGTTCAGTGTCTCGGAGAAGGCAGTCGATTCACTCTTCTTCGTGTTGTCCTTGCTCGGCAGCGTGGTCGTGCACGTTGCGCGGTTGAAGCTCGACGCGAAAACTCGGACCTGAACCCTGACGGTCCGCAGTCTGGCTGCGTAGTGGCCCCGGCGTACAACCGAGGGAAGAACAGCCCGCCGTGACGACTCTCCCGCCTGGTGGATAGTTCCGGTAGAAGGGGTAATGGAGGCGGTGCGATGGGCGGTACCGATGCGCGGAGGTGGTCCGCGAGTTACTCGCGAGATCCCGTTGTTATGATTGTTATGAGTGTCCGAGCTGCCTCCCGCGATGCACTTTGGGGGTGGTACAGCCGCGAGAGGTACCTCTGTCCGTCTCTGTTTTTCCAGCGTGTTCGCATCTCGCTCGCTCTGTAATATAACCACCACGAGCTCGAACGAGCTCGTAACCGTGATGCAAATCAGCCCGACGGGGCTGGTGAGTTCGCCGGCGGGGATACCCGGGAGGAGCGATCGGCACCAAGGACTGATACCGACTCCCAGAGAGTCTGCCGAGGGAGGAAAGAAGATGATCGGCACGTAGGTAACAGTGTGATTTTAAGGACTAATCGCTGGAATCGAGAGATTCTCTCAATCAGTATTGTCTGTTGGATAGTTGGCCGTTAAGAAGCTCGCTGGTATCATTGGAGAACGCTTTGTTAGCGACGTTGTACGTTGTAAGGAAAAATTCAATAGATTCGCTTTTGCTTGTAAAAAGTTACGTTTTTATCATTGTGATAATATTTGACAAAGAAAATAGAAGAGTTTCTATACGTAGACTCGCTAATCAATCATAAAACTATTTATCAAAAAAGATGATATATAAGTGCAAAAATAAGTTGTAATATAGAAAAAATTTTTTCGTGTAATTTATTATGGTATTATGAATGAATAAGTTATAACGATGTCAAATATTCTATAAAAATTCACGCGAATTAATATTTTGTTTGAAATACGCGCATTAGTAAGTTAAAGTAATGTCTTCAATCAATGGACAATTTTTTCTTAATATTTTTTATAAAATTGGAATATTTCTCGCATATATCTGAGCTAAATCGTTGAGAATTACAAGAAGAAAAAGTTACACAAATTGTTTAGCTTTCACACATTTCGAGACTATTTATTACATAAATTCATTATCTAGTTCAATTTAAAAATGCATTAACTTTTATCAAGGCATATTGAAGATGATCGGTCCCATCAACTTTCTTTCTACTTTTCTTTTGGGACTATTAGCCGCAATCGGCGGATATATCCGAGTTAAATTGTTGAGAACTACAAGAAGAATAAGTTACGCAAATCGTTTAGTGTATTCACACATTTCGAGACTATTTATTACATAAATTTACTATCTATTTTATGTAAAAAATGCATGAGCTTTTATTAAAATGTATCGGAGATGATCGGTTCTATCGACTTTTTTTTTCTTTTCTTTTGAAACTATTACCCGCAACAGCTGTAATGCAATGTGGTGACAAGTGCATCTTATTGTAATATCTTATTTCTAGATCTATCACGAAAATTAATATAGTCTCTATATGATAGCCGTGTCACTTCAATCGTTATTTAAGATAGTTGGGAATGCTCATGGGACTTTTTGTGACAGAAACTTAACACACATGATAGATGCGCATCGCGGAAATGACAGTTCACTTCTATTTCAACTGCTGTCACGAAATTACGAAGTTTGGCTTACTTTATATCAACCGAATATTTCGATATCATTAGAGTTATTTGGATATGAACTTTTTATGGATGATTACAAGTGCGTCGAGACGTTCTTGCGCATTCGATCCTCTGACAACGTGACAAGAAGGGTACCACGCGAGTTCTGAAGTTTTAATGACGCTTTTTTTAACGACTTAATTGAAGGTAGACAGTACTTAATAAGATCGAAGTACGTATTCTTTAGTACTATTTACAAAATGTGTAAAAAATTATGTCTGTTGTATTAACAATTTGCAAAAAATATTTTAGTGACATTTTGATACCAATAATATATTAACAGCACATTTTATTAAGTTTTTTGATATATTATACTGTTAAAAAAAAAGTTGTTAAATTTAATGTAACGAAAGCAAATTTCAAGCATGTACGTTAAAAATATTTAATGTTGTCAAAAGTGCACTAAATTTCATGCACACAATATACTTTTCAATTATAGATACATCAAATTTAATGTACTTGTGTGATTTAAAAGTACATTGAATTTCATGACATTTTTAACTGTACATCTAGATAGTTTGAGTATATATCAGAATTATTGTTATAAAATGTAATATATGTAAAAGACTTGTGTATTTTTAGTAACATACAAGAAACTAGAACCGTAATTTCTACAATTTTCATTAATCCCGATTCATTTCGCCTGATTCATGTAATTTCGATATCGAATGTTATAAATTCCAGTTCCGTTCTTAATTCCAAATCAGAGCGAAATCACTTGACATGATTCGATTACAAATCCATTCCGACGCGTACAAAACTGTAGGCGTACGAAGTTACACGCTGCGCGAGCTGGAAGGGTGCGTTTATTAAGATAGAATTTTACCCCTTTCCTGCCTACGTGCCGCCCTCGCCGACGCCACTGACACCGTCCACACCCTCCGTGTTTTAATGCTCTCCCCTCAATTTCTCTGACGTCGACCCCGATCATATTCCGGCGTGATTCGATCCTTAGACACGATTCGAACGACCCGATGGCCAGTTTCGTTTAAATATCAGTTCATTTTTATTTGAAATTGCTTCCTGTTCCTTTTTAACAAATTCTAAATTAATACAGTTATCTAATATAGTTATTTAAAAGTTGATTTTTTTCATGTATCGGTTACGAAGTCGCAGATTCAGTGATGATAATTTTAAAAAGACTTAATGGCAAATTTTTTATTTATCTGCTTAAATTGCAATCTGCACAAGCGAAAACATTAATCGACCTAAAAATTATGTCGTCACGGTATAATAAAGAAATTGGATTAGTTTTGAAATTTGAATATTGTCAGAATGAATAATACAAGTTATTTATATTCCTCTATAACTAATACAATGGGCAATCATGTTTGCCATTTTTCATAAAATCACGGTAAGATTAATAAAGATAAATGTAACATTTGGATCATGTAACAAGATAGTTTAAAACTAAGCATAGACAAGCCTAGACTTAGCGTAGATTTGGCATAGACAAATGTGTAACTTGGCATGATAATGTTGTAAATAATTATGATCCCCTTTTCTTGTTAATCTTTTACCTATTTTAAGAAGCATCGCTGAAAGAGCTTCATAAGACCGGAATGATTAATATACGGATGTAGAGTCACATTATCGCGAAGGTCAATGAAATTCAACGCGCTCGTCCTTTTTTCCCCCGACGAGCGTGTACGTCGAGCATCGACGTAGAAGAAGGGAAAGTCTCTTACACGAAATATACGAGGAAATGAATGAATACAGCCGTCCTTCTTCCACTCGAAGGTCCACGTGCTTTTCACATATAACTCGTCCCCGCGGAGGCAGGAGTGTAGCCAGCTGGTGGTTGAAGTTGTAGGAGTCGGCAGGATGTGGGTCTCTACTCTCTCGCCCTGTTCCTTCTATCCCGCTTTCCCGCTTTCCCGCAGACGTCCCTCTCGCTCGCACCGTATCAGCGACACTCGTCCCACTTCCTGCGAACGTGTCCGTCCTTCTCTCGCCTTCCGACGATCTCCCTTGCTCTTCCTCCACACGCCGCCGACTCATCCCCCGTGCTAGGGTGCTTCGTCTTTCTCCCCCGTCCCACCGGATCGATTAAAACTACAAAGTGTTGCCTCTCCATCCGTTGGTACGCTCATTCGTGGTCGACTACATTGCTCTGGCACTCTCCTGGCGGCACTGGGTTACCAACTCTTTCCCGGCTCTCTTTCTCTCTTTCTCTTTGTTTCTCCCCTCGCGTGCTGCTCCGTCTTTTTCCTTTCAGCTCCACCGCCGTCGTCTCTTTTTTCGTCCTTTTATCGGAGGATCTCCGTATTCATGGGCGTTCGCTTCGCTTCCTGATAATCCCCGCGTAAAACTTCTCTGTCCCGTCGGGATTGCCCTCGCGCGCACTACCTTTCCCCCTTTCGCTCGCGTGAGGGGACACTGGTCGTGCGCCACTTCTCACTTCCAAGTTTTCGTTTCACGAATATGAAACAAAAGACTTCTTTGCATTCGTTTATTAAATTATCGATGATTGACGATCAAAGGTAGCCAATGTTCAAATACGATTTGAACATTGATATCTTCGAAGCTCAGCTTCTTTCACCGTAACTTTTGTCGCTTCACACACATGTCGCGCTTTATTTACGTATTTTCTCAATTTAGCATTTAATAAAGCGTTTAGATATTTGCATCATTATAAAATTTCAATTTGTCACAAATCACGTTCGTAGCAATATCATGTTCGTTTAATTAACAAATTATTAGCAACGACATAGATCTTTATCTTGATTTTCGGCTAAGCGCAACCACTTGCATAGAAATAAAACATATAGTCTCTGTAGTAGCAAGCCAGGAAGATTAGTCAGATCTTCCTCCCGGGTGAAAGGTAAAGCGCGATTATATCCCCAGGGCCCTGTCAGTATCCTTCCCGGAGCCTTGCTCGCTTTAAGTCGCAGCAACTTGGCTAATAACAGAGCCAGTGTAGCCAAGCGGTCTTTACGACCATCTTCCCAGAAGTATAAACCCTGGACCCTCGCCACCATTCGTCCAACTACGTCCCACCTCTCCCGAAGCATCGTACGGGGCCGCGAAATTTTGTAAGGGCTAATTAATGCGAAAGGCCCCGACAACAAAGTTGCTCGCGTGATCGCTCTCTTAAGTATCGCCGCCGCGGCCCGATCGTGTTGGAAAACACGAAGAAGCAACTGATCCAAGAGAATGAAGACGAGTAAGAATAGAGGCGCCAGGATGAGTCGAAATGGACGAAATAATGACCCTTGACGACGATCAAGGTGAATGTTATGAATATTGTCACGAATATACATAAGATCCTCGCATGTTCGACTTTCTTTATGCGCCCAGCGGATGCAGTACGGGCCGCAAGACGAAGATGAAGCAGAAAAAGAACAAATATCATGCTTCTGGCGGAAGAACTTCTTCTTCGCGTGACCACGTAATGAATGGCGAGAGATTATTCTTAAAATTGTTTTCTTATGTCGCCTCCAACTGCGCGAGAAGAAGCGTTAGCAGGTGTTTGACGAAGATAATGCTCGGAGATGAGCGCAGTGTACAGGGCACGCATTTCAAACGGAGCTCTCTAAAGGAACATCTCTTTGTGATCGGTTCCCCACTGACCGATAATTTCGCACCTCATTGTTGGATAATAACCGTATAGCAACATTGTGGTATCCTTTCGATACCCACTTCCGATCAAGAGACTTTTTCACACCGCAGCGGAAGATTTCACGAAGCACGAACTTCGTGGGACATCGTGGAAGTTGGGTATTCCTTTTACATTTGCCGTGCTTCCTTTTTATGATGGTATTGAATTACTGAGTGGCACGTAGAGTCTCTCTCTCTCTCTCTCTCTCTCTCTGTTGTATTCCTCTAAAAAATATCGCGAATGGCTTATTCTTTGTGACTTATTCTTTACTTTTTGATATTCACGATGGCTGTCTTTTCTTCGACACGTCTGTTGTCTGGTGCAAATACAATACGTAGGTTTATCACAGATATTAAAAATTTATATACAAATTTCTCTGTCATAATCTAGACAACGGTCTTATGCTTCCGTTTGCTCTAATACAGCGTTATTACATTAAGACTTAATAATAATGCAGCAAGTTATAACGCAGTTAGTTATAAGCACCCCAATGTGTAGTGTACACTTGTAAATGATAAACAGGATGAGTTACCCGCATCTCTCTCTTTTCAAGAAGAGACAAAGAACGTAATCTGATGACATCCGGTGTAACGTTTCACTGTGAAATTTTTAACTAATTGTGAAATCTTTTTGTTCACAGTTGAATTTAGAAAAATAGATGTTATTCTGTTTTAATTGCACAACAGTTAAATAGCTCAAGTTTAATATAGTTTAAAAGTTTAGAATATAAATTAAATAATATTAAATGTACATGTGCGGCACATATTTACCTCACGCAATTGCTTTCGACGGGTTACATAATTTGATCGCAGACAAACTTATGTAATTAATACATATTGATATAAATATGATTAGCGATATAAGAGGACTGAAGAAATTAATTCTGAAAAATTATTTAATTCATTCTTTATAACTTTTCGTTAATAACTGTTATTATTTACAACATTTGTTTTATAAGAACGTTTTACGTAATTTGGCTCAGTTTCATCCAATCGCGTCATTGTTTTAAGCAGGTGTCAATTATTGCCAGGCTTAATGCATTCATTTCACGCGATATTTGGTTGACGGCCCGCGTTAATATTGTCCTCGTTCAACTGGCATTCAGCCGTTCTTGAAGACGTTCTCACTACATTGTTCATCGCTATTCTCGTTATTTTTAGCAATTGCAAATACTTACGTTACATAGTGTGCGACCAACCGGTCAATACTTACTAGTCGGTCGAAGACGAGTCAGCTCGTACCTTCGTACCGCTCCCGGACAATATTTAGCCGCGCTACCCTCCCCGGTAGCTTCGATCATTAAACGTGCGTATATAGCCTCATAATATTGCAATCCGCGGCCATAATTTACGTCGTTTTATAGTTCAAACTGCAACCTACGTAGGCAGCGGCGCTCAAGCCTTTAGAACGTGCTATTCCCGTTCAAGTTGTACTGGGTGCTCATAAAGTTTGCCAACTGTTTCCTTCGACGCCAATGCCGACGCATGCTAAACTCATAAGAGAGTATTTAATTCCATGCCGTTATCACTGCAAGTTTAATTAAAGCACGCGGAAATGAATTTTTAAAAATAAGAATCGTTCTCTTAATATATAAATTGGGAGATGTTATAGAATTTGTTGATAGTTGTAAATAGAAATTTAATATATAAAATAAAAGTAACGGCTGTTTAGCCTAGTGAACGATACGTTTCGTTCCATCCGGTTCTAATGAATATTATGTCTTAAGAAAGAGAGAGAGAGAGAGAGAGAGAGGCAGAGAGAAGAATTATTGAACGAGATGATTGTAACACAGTTGCCATGATGCAAAAGTATATTCAGTTTGACAGTTCATAGTCACGCTGTGAAACTTTCATTGTTTCCTCTTATAAGGAAAATACAAGGGGAACGGAACTCGTTCACGTACAGAAGTCAAAGAGCTTTCAGGAACACCAGTTATATTCGCGAGAGCTTATACGAGTGCGAATGCCAGTGCCTCGAGAATTGAGATATACTGTTTTATAGAGAATCATCTGAACGCGCGGGGGGGCTCTTTTATGAAGTTACCACGAAGGAGCGGTTGCTCGGAAAGTGGTTACTTTGAGCGGCGGGTATCTACTTTGCCAGTACGACCGTTCGCTCCGGGGACGAGTAAGCTATTACTAAAATTACTGACGATCCGACGCTCGCAAATCAAAATTCGCGCTTTCTTTGTCGAGGTGGAGATGCGCGAGTCGAGCGGCATTGTTAGGATTTATTGCCAACTAAATGCCGCGGTTTCGCAAAAGAAACACGGGAATAGCATCGCCGACTGTATCTCGTACCTGAGAGAAGTGTCTGTATGCCTAAATACCATAAACATGTACAATGATAATTAGAGGAAGCGACGCGATGATTATTGCGCCGATTATAAAGCCGCGTTTCTTCAGAGTTCTCGGATGCATACTTTGAATACTTCGCGGTAATACTAACGGAATAATTTTCTGCATTTATATCACAAATCATTTCTACAGATCATTAATTATAATTACGTCCTAGAACTTTGTTGTGGCAAAGAAATGTGATAAACATCGTATGTGTTCATTCTTTTATAAACTATATCTCGGCCGACATAATTTTTCAAGTGCTAAGTTAGAAATAAAAATGAGAATATATGTATATCAGATATGTACTTGGATCATCGAATTATTAAAAAAAATATAACTTACATTACTTTTGTCGCGTCTTTACTGAGCTCAAATGCATGGCACATAAAAAACATATCAAAATGAAAATATACATTAAATCTGTTATTTGCAAGCGTATTAACCCTTAAACACATTACTGGAAATACTTCTAAAATTTCGATCGTTTACTGTGTGAAGACGGAATGAGAAAGAAGATTCGGGCTAGGTGGAAAAAAAGTTTCAAGTCTCCTCTATCGACCGCTATGATTGACCAATTTCATTGTTTAACTAAAATAGAATGGCACGGAAATAAAGTTTTTTCGGAAAGGTCTCCCAGACCCACTTGTGTGTTTAAGGGTTAAATTCAATAAAACTTATTTTCTGAAGCGTCTGCTGCTTTTACATACGTCTTTCTTAGTTGCTTTTGCATATCATCTTAAATGATCTTATTCTTGTATTAATTACAACACGCGAAAAGCGCTGTACTCGAACATAATGAGAACATCTACGAGGGGCGCGGTGATTTCGCGGGCCTACAGGCCGATATGCGGCGCACGTTTTGACGAAGGTCGAGCAACCCGTACTTGTCTTTATGCGTTTCGCTGTCTACGGTCGGAGCGAACCAAAATGTCGTAATTTCGCTTCGAGCTCAGTTTTACACGGACGCCCGACGGTGTATCGTCGTGCAACGGAGGTGGTGAACGTCAGTTTCAGGGATTTCGTTCAGGGGCCACGAGCGGAGAACGCCTGACCTAATTTACATACATATAAAGCGCATTCGATGTGTTTTAGGGGCCGTAAATCGACGCAGCTACGCGAATCGTTAAACCCTTCCTTGCCGCAACACCCCGACGATGCGTACGGGAGAGAACCCCGTGGATACCGTATATATGTTGATATAATGTAACACTGACGCGACGATTACACGGAAACGTTCGCCGTCCTCCTCCGGCTTGTCACGCGCAACACGCGTGAATCTATATATGAAGCTAGCGAACGTATATGTATACGTATATATATAATATATCCACGCATTCATGCGTGTAAGCGTAAAAAGCAAGTGAATTGGTCTGGGATCTGGCGTAAAGTGAATAGAGGGGTCCGAAGCGAAGAGCGTATATTTCTTAAAGATAAGTTGAAAGATAAAAGTAACTACGCGACCGTGATTGCACTCGGCGCGATTCAACGTCGTAAAATTCGCACACGGGAAACCTTTGTTCCTCCGGGAGTTCCGAAAACGGCCGGGAGAAGCTCCCCTACTTCACGCCGAGCTCACCGGCGCTGCGGCATGGTACAGCGTGCCGCGCTCGCGATTTTTCTAATTATAGACGATTAATTTTTACGAGCGCACCGTAAAGCATGACAGACAGGTGTTTCTCTGAGGAGGGAGGAGGAAGAAGCCTAAGAAGAGAACATTCGGAGCAGCGCGCGTCCGTGCTCTTACGCGCGCGGCGACGCGCGGTAGGGGAATGCTGTTGTTGCTGGTTGCTGTTTCTGGTAGTGGTAACGCTGGTAACGGCGATGGCATCGTCGGTGACGGGTGCCCTCGTTGGTGGTGGTGCCGATAAAGTTAAAGCCACTGGCGAACGATGCAGGGGCCGCGTAATGACAACGCAGCGTGTCGTAAACGCGTTTATGTCCAGAGTTGCATTATAGTAATATCTGCCAGCACCCAACGGATATTCAGTGCCTCTTCGGCAGCGTTACCATGCTCGACCGTTTCGCGACCGTTTTTCTTTTCGTTTCTTGCTGCGCTTCGGCCAGTTTCAATCCTCGTTTTGTCATTCGCGTTAACAGTGACCGATTCTACTATTTATCCAACTCAAAGTTGTCCTTTCTCATATTATTCATAAGAAAAGTTGTTTACAAGTTATTCCAAGTTGTCTCGAACTTTCTAAAATTAAGATGTCGAAGAGGAGAAGAAGAGGACGTAAAAAGAATAACGTTTATTCGCCTACACACGTTGTGTCATAACTACCAAATAATTACCATTACGTTGGATTATTATCCAGGCTTCATTTTATATACAATCGGTTGTACGTAAATCACGCACAAAATTCGCCAGAAGTCATAAACGTCCATGTTAATGGTTCGACTTAATTTGACGCCCTCAGATATACCAGAAGTTGGTTTGCTCTCATTTTAATATCTTGTAATATCCACATAGCGGTAACGCGTAGAGACATCGACGAGTGGCGACTCTTTACCGCCGCTGCGCGCTTCTCCCTTTTTCCGTAATCTCCGAACTAAAATTTTTCCTCAACGAACTCCTCGTTCTCCACGGTATCAGGAGATTGTATCCACTCCGCACCCACCCCCTTCTCGACTCTCTGATGTTCTCCTTTTCGTCTTGGAGCGGCGGATACCGTCATCCTACCACCTCCCGGCTGTTATAATCTCGTGAGTCCTATTTTCTCACAAATGCTGAGAACACTTTCGCGGAAACGTCAACACGCGGAACACCGATCGGTCCCGTTTGCGAGGGCGAATGATCCGAGAGAATATTTTTGAAACGGCAATGAGTGCCCCGGATATTACATGAGGCGATAAAGAGATAGCATCAAGAGGGAACCGCTTGGACGGCATAAAGGCGACACGGAGGGTGCTCGATGGCTGACGAGGACGGGCAAGAAGGGGATAGAGGGAGAAACGGAGGAGTCAAGGGAGGAGGAGGAGGAGGAGAAACGACGAGATGGCAGAGTTGTAAAGTCCTGCGCGTGACACCGGGTTATGTTATGTTCCCCGCGTTTGTGTTGGCGATCCCACGGATGGTGGCCTCGTGGACGCTGGTTTATTCGTAGGTATACATGGTTAGGTGGCCCGCGGTATTGCTCATACACTGCGTTTATGGCGCATAACCGAGGTGGCCGCTCGCACAGATTATTTTGGCTTGATCAATTTGATAACTCCGTATAGTTACGCTTGCCTTACTGATTACGCGTTCGCGCGCGAGCGCCCACGTCTCTTCCCGGAAGGGTTAATATTTATTATAGACGATACACATAAAGTTTCCCGAAAGTAATGCTACGTGCTTTAAATTAAGAAACGAGGACACTACCGACGCAATATCGCATCATTACTTTGCTCCCGCCCATTTTTGGCGCTGAATACACTGATGCAAAACAATCTGTTTTGTGAAATAAGTTTTTATATAAAATGTCTGTGTGAAACATACTAAAAAGAGCAAATGCATTTTTGGTGCGTCATAAAAAAAACTCGCTGCGGCAGGTGTGTCGGGCTGGTGTCGCGGCCCTTTCCCTTCCGCTTGCTCGACGCGAATTCTTCGCATCTCGAATGGTCCTGCTAATTGGATCGTAATATTAGGACAAACATGTATTCGATGCCGCTCGGACGTTGTCGATCGGTATCTACGGCGTCGTTTGCACGCGTACTGATACCGAGGTCCATTCTCGCCGCGCGGCTGACACCGCTCGCGCGTAGTTTTTGCGAAACCTTCGACGGGTGTGCATGTCCGAGGAGACAGTAAAGTTAAAAGAGCCAGCCTCGAATGAGCGACGCGTCGAATAATTATGCGCCCTCCCTCGTTTCGGAAGGCCGTTCGGGCTTTTTTACGAGGGATAAAGTCGGCCCTACGAGGTCATAACTTAGGCACGAATACAGACTATCTGTTACGACTTGATGGCTCTCAAGATGCAGTACCTTTAACCTTCCCGGATGGATATTGGCATAAATTAGGTTAACCGCGCGGCATACTTCTTCCGGGAAGCCGCCATAAGCGTAGACGTTTGCCTTGTTGCATTTTTCATGGACCAACAATATGATTAAGGTGTCGACTTGAGAAGTGGGATTTTCAATTCGTCCAAGTCATTTCGCTCGACGTACGCTATTTTCTCGAAAATAAATGTTACTATGTTCCAAACTAATGTTTAGATGTTTTCCTAGCTCAAAAACGACATTGATCGGATAGATAACGATAGCGAAAAAAAATAAACCACGTAACTTACGCGCAAATGGATGGCAAAGAAAAATGTTCGGACCATGTTTCATCTCGCGCACACGTTTATCGTCCGCGCACTGTAAAATTTACACCGTCTCACTTCCGAAACGAGTGGCCCGGCAGTCGCATAAACGCGCGCAACATTTTATTTTATAACCCGCGGTCCCTTGGCTCGGGGCCGGCAAATAGTAAAATATTAGTTATTGCTGATTTTGCGAGCGCCTAATAAAATTCTTCGTGAAATAAAATCGCGACTCGACTGGCCGACCGAACCGATCCACGGTACAGTTCACAGTTAATAAATTTTTCTTCCGCAGTTTTGGGCATTTGCACAAAATTTGTCGCTCGCGCGTTTACGATATATCGACAATGCAACATTATTCCTCGCGTAATTTTATTTGCCCCGCATAGATATATGAGTGATATAAAAGAGCACATAAGCGACTAGAGGGAGTCGGATCTGCTACGATTTTTATGCGGTCCCATTTATTTTCCACCCTGGCGTCGTTCTGATACGACATTTTACCCGTGTAAATCTTTTATAAATGACTTTAGAGAAAAATTAAACGTAACGTGATAACGACAGCCTGAGAATGCACGTAATTTCGAGTGTTCATACTTCAATATGTTTCGTTAAAGTGTATCTTATTTGGAAATAGAGGCAAAATTATTTGAGTTATTCGTGAAAACTAGATAGTTCTGGATCTGACGATATCTTCGTTGAATTAAAGTCACTGAAACATTTTTTATTTGTATAAACATTTTAGAGTTTCTGGGATAGGGGAGATTCCAAAGATGCCTGTCTTTTCATCAAAATTATTAAATTGATTAGCAATTTAACTTATAATATTACAGTTCTAATTCTACTTAACAGCTGCGTTTTAAAGTTCGGTAAATATGCGGCGCGCAGTTCGAGGCAACTTGTAAATGTAATTATAAATTCAGAAATCCTAGAGAACTATTATTGAGCACTAAGACCCGCACTTTCGACCGGTTAGCCGTTTTTCTCAATTCAAATTGATATACTTTTCAGTTATAATGGATTATTAAACATATGTATTACGTCGTGCTATTAATTAATGCTTACAGTTAAAAATTCTAAACAATTAAACATTTTGCTGATAATTGTGTCAGTCTTGTAGCTTTAGCTTGTAGAATAGCTTTAAGGTACCATCGCAACTTCGATATCGTGCATCTTTGTATCGTATCAGCCACAACTTCAGGTGGACGTGGACAAAAGCGAGAAGATAACAATATCGTATTACGTTAATAAACTATTCCTACTCCGTAGAAAATATGTCATCGCCTAAGGGCAGGTGTTGCGAGTGCTTCGCGAAAATTTTCGAAAATACACGCATTTATATCTCGAGCCATATTTTTTTGGCGCGTTTACGCCCGCTACGGGCGGGGTGGCGCATATTTATTTTTCGAATCTATCGTTTTACCGTAGCACGAAAAAGCTCGTGGAACATTTTCGGTGCCGGCCTTTCAGTGCTCCGCCGCGACGACCTAGGGAAGCATTTCATTGCGTTCGATACGATGGTAAAAAACGCCCAGGGATCGGACAGTAAAAAATGTAACTGGTAATTTAGTTAGCCGTTGCGAACTGGACGGCGCTGGGGCGCCCGGGTGTTGGTGGACAGTAATAGGGCGTATCTCGTATCTGTCCGGAGCTGACGGGTTTTTATGGGTTTGCGATGCGCGGATTCATCATTCGATATATTACAGCGAGCAGCCCACCACCTCCGATGTCACCGCGTTAACCTAACGACCCTTCAAGGCAGAATTTTAGGATTCGCCCGGCCGCGAGCGTCGAGTCGTTTTGTAGGCAACGAGGAATTTTTTTCGAAAATGGCGTGCGCCGCTAACGGCGCACGAGTATCGCGTGCATCGCCCTCGGTTCCCTTCGTTACAATCATCCGCGTTTGCGAGCGACGATTAATCCGCTACGCGCGTACGTCTTTTCACAAAAAAAAAAATTTGCCTAATTTTAACAACTCTGAATTCTGTTGTCCGCCGTTACACACGACGCGTTCAAGAAATTACGGTGTTTAAGGAATTATCGCTTTTGAAATAAAACTGAAACACGTTTGATACATAGCCCTTGATGTTTCTTGAATATCAGTGTGCAGCAATGACGCCCGTTGAAATTCGAGGCGTCAAAGTAGTCACGCGTGACGCGCTAAAAATTTACAAAAATTGTCAGCGCCGTTCGGCTGTGCGCACGAAAAAATTTCAAGACAAATTTCCATTAAATACTCGTCTCTACTAGCTTCCAGTTTCCGGTGCGGAACAATTTTTCGCGTATCGCGAAACGGGGATAACGGTGGGACACTCTCCGTCACTTTCTTGCGCTGCTATGTTTAGAATTCGCGACTAATGATCACTCCGACGTGGATACATTTTTTTCCCCAACAAGTACGATGCAACAGAAAAAAATATTTGATCATCCCCGAGCACTGGGAGTGCACTCGATATCCAATTCAGTTGATATTCAAGTGCTGCGCGTGTTTCCACATTTTGATTTCTGTGTAACAGAGTACCTACGTACGCCTATATTTATTGTCTGCAAAGACAACAAATATTTTTTTCGAAATCGCCCCGTTCGTATCCAGAAAAAATCTATCAACGGCCATCACTTCTGCCGTCCACTCCTCCCCGCTTCTCTTCTCTCTCGCATCGCCTCTTCCGTCGAACGCCGTCGACATAATCGACGTGAATCGCAATGAAAAAAATTTTTTTTTCTACGAATGGTCTCGATCGCATCCCAATCGTGTCCGACTTCGGCTGGGATAATTGTCGCTCTACCAACGACAAGACACGTGGTGACATACTATGCCAAAGTTTCCTCCTAACGGTCTAGGGGTAAAAAAGGGCCGCGATTGTCACGAAGAGAGCCGCATGGAAATCCGATGCGCCGGAGCATCGACGATGCGATTCAGATGCAGGCGGGCAGGCGGCAGGCAGGCAGGCAGGCAGGCAGGCAACCGAATAGGTAGGAGATCTACTCTCTCTTTCTCTCTCTCTCTCTCTCTTTTCGTCCTACCTTTCTCCCTTGTCCCCTCGTCCCCTCTCCCTCGTCTCACTCTTCCCGTCTCGTCGCCCTCATCCCCGACCTCCTCTTATACGCGCGTGTGCTCGGACGGGCGCGAAAGTGTGCCAAAAACTCTTTTGTAGCGATCGGAAGAATGGAGGCATTGTTTGCTCACTTGTGAATCGGCTCTAATGGCAAAAGTATGTGAAATGATTGTGAATCGAGATTACATACGCGAAAACAACGCCGGCCATCCTCCGCGCGTACGTCTCCTCCGCGCGCGCGGGAATATATGCGCCACGCGCGCGTACTTGGACGCTACCTGTGTATGCGTTACGTGGATGCACGTACGTGTATGCGGGCGCGCGATGCTTTCACGCACGTGTGTGGAAAAAAAGCGGCCTGGCGCGCGGGCGGGTGGGCGCGGGGGCGGGAGGACGTAGATATTTTTACGCGCAACGAGAGAGTGCAGGGAGAGACATGCATTCGACTGGCGTCCGGGGGTAGTAGGGGCGGCGGGGGTGGTGGCGGCGGCGGCGGCGGCGGCGGCGGCGGCGGCAGCGGGAGACCATGGGACGAGGATGAGAGGTGAGGGCGACTACGGGCGGGGGCGCGGAGGAGGTGGCAGAGGGGGTGGCGCGGGTGGTCCACCCTTTGCCGTCGATTTTTCGGGGCTTTTTTTTACGGGCGACGGCCCTCGCTTGCCTGGATGAACGAACACGGGGAGGAACATCAATAATCTACAATCAAACTGCAGATAAAGCTACGATCGCCCTTTTGTGAATGTTTCAATAAGAATCGACGTGACGGACAACTTCCTGCCGATGGACGCACTCTTATGCGCTGCTACGCGTCACCTTACACAGAACGACCCTGTCACGTCCCTCGGTATAAGCGAGACTCTCCAAAATTAATGGAAACAAATCGCGAAAGTAGCACGGTGTGCCGCGCGCGCGGTGCGTAGGCGCGCTTATAACGTCAACGATATTTATTACGGCGCGTTACGTAATTACGCCATAAATACGCGTTCATTTGAAAGCGCGAAAAATTGTTCATTACGCGATGCGCGTTACTGTTGACGCAATAAAAATTACATTACTTGTATATCTCGTGCATTTGCCCGGGCTCACTTTTTTTCACGCGACTCCCCCGCGTTTTACGAGGCACCGACCTTTTTTGCACATCGCCCCTCACGTTACACCGGTTCCATTCGTTTGCACGGAAGTCGGCCGCCTAAATTGCGAGTTTCGTGATAATTATGCGCCGCGCGGCAATCCCGGCACGGCGACGCGCGCGAATGTATTCCCGGCTGAGGGGCAGGTGAACGCGCGCGATCGCCACCGCCACCGTTGCCGCCGCCGCCGCCGCCGCCGCGCCGGTTCGTTTGCCGTACGAATCGATCGAAAATAATGCGACCCGATAATTGGCAGCGAGCAATCGATATTCGATTCGTAAGCACGGTCAATAAGATTCCCGGTGTTCTTCTCATTACACGCAGCGTTCGCCGCGCGCGCGGCCGCCTCTTCACGGCGTTCATGGCGTGGCGAATCCGTTCGGCGGCGTATTGGCACGTTAATGTTAAACCTTCTTATTGTAAATGCGCTATGCTTATTCACGGGCGACCGTATTCACGAGGAAGAAATTAATAGAAATAAGAGCCACACGTGTTTCACGGGTCGGTATTTTTCCCTCTCTCTCTTTCTCTCTCTCTCTCCCCCCTCCCCCTTCTCTCTTGCGAAAGGAGCAAAAAGATTAGCGCGGAAGTCGTATAATATTTCTTTATTTAAATCAAACCCTCCGTATTAATATTGTAACCACCTCCCTTGAGAATTTACTCTACCAATAATGAATCGTCATTGATGAATTTTTATAACAGTTTTATTAACGCGAAAAAAATTATGAAATCGACAATTATATTCTTATATATTAACAAGAGTATAAATTCTTGAAAGAATTGGATAGATTTGATTTAATCTTAAACAGAGAGACGTAACTTGCTTACATATTGAAGAAATTTGTTTATATAATAAGAAAGTTATGTGCATTTAAGATTATCAAATTCTTTAAAGAAGATTTTATACTCTTACTTGTGTATTGTTGACTTGATATTAATTTTTGTTTTTAATGAGTGTAACTATTATATATAAATTTGATCGCAATCACGTGAATCTTAAAATTTCCTTTAGCGCATTTTGTTTAGCAAATGCAATCCGCGAAATCGCGCGTCGATTGAAAAGTTCACGGATTTAATTCGCGTAAATGAATGATGGATGTACAAAGATAAATTTAGCAATGCATAATCAATTCGAATGCGGTGAGGGACGCTGAACACGTGAGGCTGACTGACGTGTAGAAATATAACAAGTCGCCTTACGAGTCATCACTGTCCCCTTAGTTATACGACTGTGTGACTATAAAGTCGTGCAACAAAGTACCAGGAGTCCCATCGCTTTCGCGCTCACGAGGAGCTCAGGAAACGCGCGAGAAACCGACGAAGAGAAGGGACCCGACTGCACGCTGCGACGTTAAGTGCAAGGATATCACTACTAAAATCGGCCGTAAAACAGATATACCGTCCCTGGTCGTGGTGCTACAAACTAAATTTACATTTCGATATACGGCTCGATAAAAATGTCACATCTCCTACTGGTTTGTAACCGAATTGTCGCAGAGGTTGCATAGGGGCATGAACGAGCTCGGAATTTCCTCCATGTAACATGAATCTTGAAGATATTTTACGGCGCGCTCTTCAGCTATGATCCTCATAATAAATCTACATTAGATTCAAGCCGAGAACAGAGACTTTGCTCTTCTCAAATTGTAGTTAAAACTGAATAACACTCTCTAGACATTACACTGAATTTAACACGTATATTTTTTACAATTTAGCGCAACGCGATTGTACTGATAAATTATATTATAGCGTTGCATTATTAATGGATAATGTCGTTTAATTGACACGCATCTGGATTCAAAAAGGGTTCCGATTATAAGGACGATAGTCTCTCGTTTTCTCTGTATTCTCCACGACGCGAATCGGAATTTGCAAAGCGTCGACTCCGCAATCTTGAAAGTTTCAGATCCTTTTACTCTCTCCTCCCTCCCCCATCTTCCATTCCCTCGTCTTCCGTTCATTCGAGTCCGTTTTGCCGCCCTTCGAGGCCGGGGTCTTCGCAAATAATGTATAGGAATTGCGAGGCTCATCTACATAAGTAATACCGCGTTAAGGAAAGCACCAAAGGCGCCGGGGGTAAAAGGTGGAAGAGGTTCGAGGGAAGTGATGCGCGCGAGGGAGCAAGGGGGATGGTGAGAACGGTACGTACGGCTGAAACGAAGAAGAGGAAGAAGAAAGAGGAGGATGGGCACGAGAGATCGGGCAAAGGGTTCCTCGCATTAATTGTGCCGAGAAGAGATAAGGAACACAATGTTTGTTAACTTCCACGAGATGTATAAGACGACTAAAGCGATCCGCTTTGTGGCGGCTCGTTTTCCCTCGGCGGGGAGAAACAAAGGATGGATTAACGGTCGATCGATAATTATTATGCGAATTTGTTGCACGCGTCTCATTGAACAGCTTGAGCCGGCATTAACCATTTTATGAGTTTGATAGGAGAAGGGTGGCATTAGAATTGCGAAAAACATGATATAGAATGAAAATACGGTTCAAGCTAATATTCCAAAACGTTTCCTCTCAAAATTTAGAAGAGAGTTATTTTTTGATTTTTAGCGCCCTACTATACACACACATACACATATAACACGCGTTCAATAACAATGTAATAATATATTCATTTAAAACTTGATAGAAAATTATTTTAACATTATGGTAATTATTCTAACTAGACCTTTTTACAATAATTGCAAAAAAGGAATAATTGCATTTATGATCCGTCCAGCCACGGTTCCGCCGTAAAATCGCGTGAAATTGGCCAGGCCGCGACAAAGGAACTCATTGTAAAATCGTCAATCATCCAGTGAATCATCGCTCTCCTTCTGCTGTCACGCCGTTAACCGGGCGATGACGATGCCGCGGAGTTAAGGGGTTGGGATAGAAGGTGGTCCAAGCCGCGGGGGTTATGGGGGTTACGAGAGGAACAGCAAAGAGCAGAGTGGAACGGAGAAAAGATAGAGAAGGAGAGTCGGTACCCCCTATTTATATTCCGGCTAACCCTCCTCATCAACGGCGTTCATCTTTCCTATTAAAGTAGTAATTTAGCAGGAAATTAAGCCACGCACTCGCTTCTCGCGGCATGGCACTTGCTCCACTCTCTGTGGCATCCGTCTCTCCCTCTTCGTATCCCTCTGTCTTTGTTCCTTCTATCATCGATTCTCTCTGTCCGCGTCGTCTGCCCTCTTCGTCTTGCCTACGCGATGCTTGCTCCGTTTGGCTTGATCGAGGCTTCTTCTCTTCCATCTTCTCTCTTCATCAACCTTTTAGTTGTATTTTCTCTCCTCTTTCTCATTCACTTCTCTCTGTGGCTGTCCCTTCCTCGCTCCTTCATACACT
The DNA here is from genome assembly GCF_016802725.1 of Solenopsis invicta. Lineage (NCBI taxonomy): Eukaryota > Metazoa > Arthropoda > Insecta > Hymenoptera > Formicidae > Solenopsis > Solenopsis invicta. Next base: position 7,066,499 of record NC_052674.1, on the reverse strand, counting down.
TTTCTTTGTCTCGCCTTCTATTTCAGTTCGTTCCGTGCGCGGAAGGAAGAAGGAGTATCTCATTGTCCCGTGCTTTTTGTCTCATAAATTAACACTCTTCTCATTAGTCGTTAATATTTGACAACCGAGGAATTATGGTCTCGGCGTAAATGGTAAAATGCGAATAAGTATGCGAACTTGCGAAAGGGTTCGTTTATGGTTAGACGCGTGTTACATATATATTATCGTTCTACACAAAGCCTGGTGGATAATTATGGGCTGCTGAACTCTGAGACTCGTGATGAGAACGTTTCATTGTCGATCTTATTCTTCAGCGACAGATTGACGGCTATTCCTTAGGGCAAGCTTAGCGAGCAAAGTTAATAGAATGTTAGAAAAACTTTAATAAAATTTAAATGAAAAACAATGTGTGAACATATTTAAGAATTTTTTTTTAACATCTTACTTTACAGTGTCATTTACGTACATATGAAAGATTGTATTATCTTACGTCGAAAATTTTTTTATATAAATCGTTCTCGACCTATTGCATATAAAAAAAAATCGATCGGAGCTATTTGTAAAGATGCTTAATCGCAAACTAAAAGTATATCGCGGTGGGCGATTGTTTGTGATGGTCGAAAGAATAAACGGCGGACGGCTCGCGACCGTCGGCAAAGAATATTTTAATTGCCGCTCGACTCGTGAATTTCGTGCTCATATTCGGCGTTCGACTGATTTAAGCCGTACAGCCGAGGGGTTGCTAGCATTCAGTGAGACAAAGAACAAAAGCGCGAATAGGGGTAGTCGATGGTTTGGGAACTCGGGTGGATGCACAGGGTGGGTTGATCCTCGTATGAAGGGCTGTCAAAAACCTAATGAGAGGTGTGACTGCACATGTTCGCAAGTCTCTCTCGCGATTACTCAGATTTTTGAACGAAATTAAAATTCAAAGATGTGATTCACTGTACGTGCAAATGGAAAAAGAGCTTGGCGATGGCAAAGTGCTCCTCCAAGCGTGAAATTTATATATAAAAAGATGTAATTTCTTGGGTGAAAAAGAGCAAGTTTACTAATACAAGAAAAAAAATGAAAAATAGGAAAAATGTAAATATTATAAAAAATTAAGCACGTTTAAATTTTTAAGCGCAATTCGCTGCAAAAAATTATATAATTGTATGTTATATGAAGCGTCTTTTAAAGAGAAACTCCTTATTGGATTGAAACATTGCCGACATAAATAAATTGGCAATTTACTGACCAATACGCGACAATATTCTTTCCACGAGTCTCTCTCTTCTGAACGATTAGACGGTCAATATATATTAAAAGGATTAAATAAAGCAAACATACGGAGTATACTTTTTTTTCGTATATATGGCCGTTTTTATTGAAAGTCTGCGTCCACTTGAATAAGATTCGGTTCAGTGGAGTTGTGCATATACCACGGATTTGTTTTATATTAACACACAATATCAGGATTTGGTGTGCTGAACATTCATTCTTAGCTATCAGTCGGTAAAATAAATTGTCATGGGCTATACATATTTTGAATTATATTCTACCAGAATAGGCAACACACACAGCAGACAATATATATCTATTCTTGACATTTTTATATGTAAAGGGAAAACGAAGCTTTGTGAGCTATTGGCGAGCTCTTCAAACGTGTCGTGTGTCATAGTTATTACGAATGCTAAATACAAATACCGTAAATTTTCGATATATTTTATTTTTCAATTTTTATATGTTGCATCTTGCCTATTAATTGTTTTATTTTTCTTAATAATGCTCATTAAAAAAATCAATGGACAAAGAATTTTTATGTTTATGTCTACTTTTCTTGCGCTCATCGTTCCCCGTATAACGCAAGAAAATTGTGCGTTCCTTCCAACGCACGACAATATGTACGAATGTAACACCTGTCCGATCTTTCTCTGTCAAGTACAGGAAGCATATTGCGAAAGATATCATGAACGCGTTGTCGCGCTGCTCGACTCGTTCGGCGAAGCCACGAAAAAGTTTCACACGGCAGTCAGTCATAGTCGAGCGAGCATGCTCTGCGAATCACCAGTCTCTCGCTGTCGGATTCACGAATTCGCGGCACCCATTTTAAATCACAGCACGCCACGCGCGCTATGGGGTGTAGACAGAACGGAGAGACAGAGAGAGGAAAGCGAAGGAAGCGAGAGGCAGAAGGGTCTCCCCATAAAACAATGCTCCCACATCTGTCAGCCTCTTCTACTTCCTCTCCCTTGGTAGGCCGCCCCTTCAAGCCCCTAATTATACCACCCCCTTACTCCCGAACCGCCATCGCGTACGGCTGTATTATGCGTCCGGACCACTTGGGCACGCACGGGGCAAAGGGGAGATGCCCTTATAAAACGACAGTGAACAACGGTCAAGACGCGAGCTTAAACTTTTTTCCGTGACATCTGCAACCCCCTGAAGGGGCAGGAAAAGAAGAAAGGGTCGGCGAATAAAGTCGAGACGCTCTCGAGATACCGCCGACGCTCGTGACGGCCTACCGAAAATTGGAGAAATACTGACTAATACGGAAACGCATTTTTTTTTTTTTTTTTTTTCAAAGCACAGCAATGCACTCTCGTATTGATTTCATATTTTTATATTTTTTAATGCGGTGCTGTGTTGCCAACAATTCCTACCGTCGCCGTTGGTTAAAGAGGCATCCATGCAAAAAATGAATTTTGCTAAATAATTTGTCGAACGTGCGTTTAATTAATTCACTATTTACTACTACGCACTAAAAGGTAGAAAATGATAAAACAATTTTTTTTTTTTTTTTTTTTTTTTTTTCATTTTATTGTGTCATCTCGGATACATTCGAGTGCGTGAGAATATGTCGAATGAGCGCGTGGAAAACCTCGATATATAAGTATAATGATTCCGGCGACAGAAAATATTGCGAATTCATCGTTTATAGTAAACGCCTCTCGAACAAGACGGCGAGGCTTAGACGCGGAATTACAAATCGATCGAATCGAAGGGGTTCCCTGAGCGCTGCGCACAGAAATTAACATCGTGTTTTTAATGCTGGGGATAATTGTAAGGGTGGAATTATACGAGGGGTTCTGCGCCGGCGGGGTTCTCGCCGTCACAGCGGCTCTCACCCTAACTTCGGAACGATGACGAATGAGACTTTGTGATAAACGAACGAATGCTAATGTTAAAGAGAATTATAATTTGCATTTTAAGCATATTCGGGTCGCTCGCTTGAGACTCTCGACTGTATTCACGAAACTGGAATTATCTCTAAACCTTGGATTACAATATTATATACTAGAGAGACATTTAATCGTTTTGAGACATACGAGATTTTGAAATGTACAATTATTAACATTCAACGCGTAAATGACGTATAGTAGTTTTGTTTGTAGACTCTTGTCGAAAAACAGTACTTCGTTAGTACGAAGCACCACTGGTGCGTTCTAAGGTGACTCACGACTACTCAGCGGTTCAACTGCGCGTGAACCCTCGATTCGACAACTCAGCCGTGCTCGTTACGTGCACCGCGAAAATCAGTTCCAGTAGTATCCTAAACTGGGTCTATGAATAAATCGATGCTCGATATGATTAATTTGGGTAACTATTCTCGACCTGGTAATGCTCAAGAGGAAAGGTAATGCGCGCATAATATATCTTCCATATGCGCAACAATACAGTAATTGACATGTTTCGTTATAAGATAATTAAATAAAGTAATTTAATGAAGAAGTAGTCGCGCATAAAGGTTGTGGCTGAAAATTGATTTCTGATTAGTAATTATACGCTTGTTTTCGTCAAATGACTTATTAGCGAGAATAATAAACTTTACTTTTACACGAAGTATTGAAATATAAAATTAATGCGATATACTCCCGAGATATAAACGACTACAGGCTCATCTGTGCGCGTCAATTCGTTTATGTGTTCGTTAAATTTCGCTCGCAGACTCTGCAGTTGATCCGTGGAGCTTGGGTACCATTTTAACCAACCCGAAAATCAAACAAGCGAAAAACACCCCGTGCTATATACGACTAAATTCATAATAATGACAAACGGCGTCTAAAGTGTTCGGAGTATGTTTGCATGTACGGGAAACGTTGGTGCAGTCGATGTAAGCCGTGCCGCACTCGTACATTCGTTAGGTTGCGGGTTTCAGATTAAGGGGTAACGGCCGTAGAGGGGTAACGGACAAGGGGGAGAGGGGATAGTAAATGTAAAAATATTGCTGAATCGGTGCAGATAACGGTTTCATATGTGGGCTCTCCCCTTTCCTCTCTCTCTCTCTCTCTTTCTCTCTCTCTCCGTTTCTCACTTCCTCTCTCGCCGTTTTTCCTCCCCGTCTCTCCCCCTCACTGATACGGTGCGGGACTTGCTTTGAAAAAAATGTATCTCGACTCCGAGCGTAGTGATACGAAAACGTTTTGCATTTCAGCGAGCACGATGGCGAGCGCCGCTCGTTTCGTTGGTAACGAATCAAACGAATAACTTTCGACGCGCGAATCGTCCCGCGAAATTACCGCGACTTCGTGGAAAACATCCGTATGATACTGTATGCCGAACGAGTTTCCTTCGCGAAAAATCACGCAGCATTTGCGAGAGGCGTTGTTCATTATTTAAAGTGTGTTCGATATTTTTAACGCGCGTTGTCAGTGAGCAGACGTGAGCCCGTTTTTATTTCTTTCTTCCCTCACGGCAAAATTTATTTACGCTCCGTACGCCAGTTTCAATTCCTAATAACGAAATCGCATAATGGTCGGAAAACTCCAACAGTTTATGAACGGTGAAATAAAATTTAGAAATTCGATTATAGTTGTTACGTTCTAGAACGAAATTCTATTTAATTAACACAGAAAATATAAAATGCGTTCTATGGACTGTGATAATATTATTGAAATGTAAAAATAGACGATAAATATAATGATCTACAAACACGTGATTATATTCAAAACGCTGAATTATGATATTTTAGCTAGAGGATTTCTTTTCAATAGTTGGCCAAAAAAAATACAAACAAACGCCGGCGCATTCTTGTCCGCGAAGAAACACTATATCCATCAAATATAGCGCGGCATCAAAGAGGGTAGTTTAATATTCATTTTTCTCAAGCGTCAGCGATAACGCCCGATACCGGAGGAATCGGTCCAATAATAAGACCTTATGAATAATAAACTTCTCGACGGGTCACGCTTCCACGCCGCGCTCGCCGGCGCAATTCGCGATTATTTTGTAGCGGCGCACAAATTAAACTTCCGGCCATTAAAGGATTGATCCAGCTCGGAATGGAATGTAATATCACGGAAGGTGAGCGCCGCCGAGCAGCGGCGAGCGGGGGAGGCCGGGGAGATGAGGGGAGGGGGAGGGCGTCGGTGCGGGATCTTAATTATAATTCTTGGCCGCGAAGTTCCGGCGAAAGCCTCGCAAATGAGGCCGGCGCCCGTCTGACACAACGATATCGTGCCCACCGCGAAAAACCTGCCGGCTGACACTGAGCGCGGGGTGTCGGAGGCGAAGGAGGGCGTCGCGGGGTGGACGGCAGAGGGGGTGCCGAGGGGGACGAGAGGGTGCGAGACAGAGATAGTACGTAACGTGCCGGCCGGAGGGGTGGCACGGGGCGCGTGGGTACGTAAAGGCATGCGAGCAAAGCGCGCCCCATTGCTATTCAAAACGTAAAAACCATTTAAAAATGTAATACCCGGCAGCCGAGCAAAAAAAAGTGCGCGCGTGATCCAACGTGTGACTTTGTAAGTAAAATATACTGCCCGCCCGGGGAAGCCTCGGTCAAATAATCGTGATTTATCGGGGTAAGGAATTTTCGTCCGGCGAAAAAAATGCTTTTTCGAAGCGGCCGCCGCACCCCCTCCCCTTCCCTCCCCAACGAGGGCTGTCGAAGAATCCGTTTCTACGCTCTGTCGCTCGTCCTACGACCCTCCGTAAATATTAGAGGCTGTGTTGCCAGAAGGCATCGCGTAAATTTCGCTCATCATCACCGAGACGTATAATTGTTTACTTTGTAAAGCTTAGAGATAAACATCGTTATTAAACGTCGCAGAGAGCTATCATATTCGCGTATTACGATATTAACGAAACTAATTCTTTTTGCGCTCTATCGATTAGGCTGTGTGGAATAACTTGGAATACCGAAACGAATAATTTGATCGTCGTGCACAGTGCGAACAACAGCAATTCGATGTTGACGGCATTGCAACCTTTGGGTTGCAGTATGGAAAACATGGGAGCCTGGGAAAGAATTACCGATTCGCCACGTAGAACGCGGTAGATTTGCAAGTGGAAGTGCGGCGCAGTGTTAATTGAATATATCGGATTCCTCGAGAATATCGTGGTTTTGGCGATAGGAAATGGATAGAGAAATAATTGTCGGAAACGCGGCCAGCGTGTTATATCAGTGCAGCTTCGTTTTGATTGCAATTATACTTGTAGAATTTGATACCGGATCGATCGAACGCGATAATCAATTTTCAGGCGCGTCTCTTTAAAAAAACACCCACGTCCGCGAGGCTTCCGATACTCTCGAAAAATGTTTTCTCCATCCCTTACTGCGTTAAGCCTTTTTGCAATAACGTTCTATGTTATACATGTCTCATGCGCAAATAATTGAATCATGTGATCATGTACGTATAATTCGACGGTAAGATTAAATCTTATTGAAATCCAAAAGATAATTCAAGAAATTAATTCGCAATAGCCTAAAGTGATTTATGAAAATAATTCAAGAGAAATTTTCTTAGCTAAAAGTAATTTATCGATACGCATGCAAAAGCGTTACGAAATTCTCCGAGTTACGTAAAAAATAGAATCGGCTGCAGTGTGTTTTTTGGATATACACATATATATTTTTAGAATTTATCGCGTTAATGTCAATCGGTTTTCGTTATGTATGGATGGCCTAGTGACGTGTGATCGACCGATTCGTTCGCATATAACGTGATTAATGACTTCTGCAAGAATTATTGGCCGCAGGAACGCCATTTGAAAATGAGGAAAAAATGCGTGGTCAAAAATTACCGTCATCATAGATTCTTCGTGATTCTTGACAAGCGGTGACTTTCGCGACAATGAGGATGAACGTGCGGTTTCGAAAAATTAAAAATTAAAAAGTAATCGCATTATATTCTCGCGCTTCCCACTGCATACATTTCTGCATACTAATTCGTTGTATTGAAACGTGCGTGCAGAAATTTTATTTTATTTTATTTTATTTTATTTTTTTTTTATGCCGACAGGGCGCCGTAACTTGTTTCGGTATATGCGCTTAAAGACGTTTTAATCGCTGTGATTACCGGCAGCTGCTTTAAATGCGTCTCATTATGAATTTAAGTAAGGCCGAGGTAAATTACGAGGTTCATAACTTTCCAGATTATTCGCCGGTGCGATGCGCTAGTCTATCAATTTACGTTTTAATGCTTTTCGTGCATAAGCACTGCGCGCGCGGCAGCGCGTCCTGTACTAAGAATATCTATGTATTACTGTGCAATTTAGGTCGGAAATCTTTTTCATTCGCGGCGCGGTCAGCTATCGGTAACGGGGAATAAATCGTTCGCCCGCTTTTTATACCTGCGTAATAAAATTTGTTTCTAAATACAAGGAGGTTAATATCACAGCACGCGCTTTATTATTCATGATCGTCTGGTTTTACTGGCGGAAACTTGGTGCGATCAGTTTGTGCAACGTGTACGCTGATGCCTATCGATCGATAACTTTATTCCAACTCAGCTAATGGAACCGTGGGACGTAATTCGGCGATGTGACATAATGTTAACCAAGCACGCGTATCTTATTGAGTCTGCCGTTTCCGGGCAACCGGCAACTATAATGAACTATAATTACCTATAAGCCCAAATATCGTTTTAATAATACATGTCACATGTGCAATGTTTTCGGGTTTCTCGCCATGCCAACTTTGTCGATTGATGGCATCATTAGTATTCTTCGTAACGCGCTATCCAAGAAATTCTCTCTTCTCTTTAACGACCTGTCCTATTACCGTAATTTATTAACTAGCGGCATACGCTTATCCCTACACGCTTCGAAATATTCGTCCTGATTCGCTCATTTGTTTGCGTCGTATATTCAGAAGCAGACTCCACAATTTTTAATTGCACCTGCAATTGTTCGTGATATGCTGTTACGGATATTCTGCAACTCGTTTTGACGTTGCATTTTTAATTATTAAACTATTTTGACGACTGCTCGCATTGGTCTGATAAAAATAAAGGCAGATACCCAGCTAATAAATTGTATACAATTTATTCGGGAGAATCAACGTTCGTTAATTGATTCTTCCGATTTGCCGTACGATATACGTCGCGCATTTGAACAATATTTTTCCAGTCGAAATTGCAATACTTTTCCTCGGCTCCTCACATACTAACAATAAGTCACTCACGCAACAGCGCGGCGCGGCGCGTTTCGAAAAAGTTTATCGTTAAAACGTTAATAAATAATGTAATGCGCGTGCAATGCATAATATTGACGACACGCGACGACTCAAATCCGATTTGCGTTTGTCATTGACTATTCAAAATAACAATCTCGAACACGTATATGTCCCCGTTTCTCGATGCATATACGACAATCCGTGTAAGTGGCAAATTACTAAACCCAATAGTCGCGCCTGATATGCGTTCAATAATTAAGTCGGCCGGCATTACGTAACGTAGCTATGCTATAATAATCGCGTCTACGATTGAGGGCCGCTCGTGTGTAATTCGATATGATTATTCATTGCGGCAGGTGAATGCGACGGTAACTCCACCGGTGATTAAAATAATTGGGAGCCGTGACCGCACGGCATCGAATCTCCGTTACAACCGAGTAATAATAAACACTTCCACATCAGGATTTTTCGAGAAAAACGTTTCCGTCCTCGGGATGTTTCATAAAACATCCCGAGAGTTATTATTCGTAGAGGGGGCAGTCGTAAACCGAACCCGGTCATTGGCGATATTATGCTAATGACGACGTTCATCCGGTCGACTCTTATCGGAAATCTCAACGTTCACGCTCGTTTTTGCTAAGTTTCACACTCAGGAGAAATGACCATGAACTTGATCAAAGAAGACGAATAAAACAGTGTCCTTAAAGTGTCTGAGTAGGTACTATTAGGAATTTTTAGACAAATAAAATTTGGAAGAGTTGCTGAATGCGTATCGGTCGCTTAGATACCTCATTAATATTTTTACCTTATATAAGCAACATTTGGTAAAAAAAATATCAAGTAAATGAAAAATATAGAGAGTAATATAGATGAAAATTTAACAAGTCGCATCATGTTTTATGCGTGCTAACAACTTTTAAAAAAAAAATCAGGTACTAATGTTAACTTTTTATCAATTTAGCTGATGGTGTACTCATATTATAGAATTTTACCCATACAATTGAATTTTTACATTTCCATATAAAAGAAGAAAGATTTATTGTAGGATATTTTATATTTATTGTATGGACATATTTATAAAATGTTATAAAGATTAAATCAATATATTTATAATATCTATCAAGTTTCTTAAATTGTATCATCAAAACAACAAATTTGATTACAATAAATAATATTAATGTAAAGATGATTGTGAGATAAATGATATTATTACAGCTAATATTTGATATGAATAAAAATGTTAATAAAGTGTTAATTACAAAAACATATTCAAGCCAATTTTATCGACATCGTTATCTTTTAATTATTATGTAGTAATTATTTAATATTTGGTCTTTTTTCATTAATTATTAATAAAATAAATATTAATTAATGATTCTTTATATTTTTAACAATTTTAATTCATAAATTAATTCATAAAGATTTAGGAGATCATACGATTCAAGCAACTGATTTTCTACCTTTTGCAACATATTGCATAAAAGCTTATAAATAAATTAATTTATTATAATGAAAGATTAAATACGTACTGTAACAGGTATCTGAAACATCAAGCTACAATTTCTAACGTTCATTTGCATGCAAAGCAGTACGAAATGAGCAATACAATAAAAAATAACTTAAGTGACGCGTATTCGATGTTAGTTTGCTTTAACTATGTTAGTTTGCACGACAAAAAATTATTTGTTAGAATATTTTGTAATTATTTATTTGGGACCCGTTATTACATATTCACTTAAATTGCGAACGTGAAATTTTGTCTAAATATCATAGTATTAAAATTTGACAATATTCAGCCTATATATTAACTTAATAATAACAAACTCGGCAATAATTTTGCGTACGCAGACCAATATTAGTACACCGGCAATATTTTTCTCGTGTTGCAATGCATAACCCAATATAAGTAATCTAAAAAAATGTCTCTCGACCGGACTTTTCTCTATCCATACATAAATACTACAGCCTTCTGTAATTTAACGAATACTAAAAGCTTGGCCATATTTTTTTCCACGCTCCGAAACCCGCCCGCAGAACGCATCAATTATTGATGGAAATTCGGCAGTTGCCAAGTTTGGAAATAAATTCGTAAACTTCGTCGCATGCGCTCCACGAGAGCGTTATGATTTATCTACAAGCGTCTCGAGATTTCCCCAAATATACACTCTTGATTTGTGTGCGACGGTTGTGCGACGTTTATCGTTGTTTTCCAATCAGAAATTACGCGGAAAGAAGGGGGTGCGCAGGGACGCGACGCGATTTGGGAGATCCGAAAGAGTCAGAGGAGAGACGCGTTTCTATCGACGTAATTCGATAAACGAGTGCGTTGATAGTCGGCAGGGATGGTCGGAAGGCAGGCAATTGGCATCGATACTTTCGATAGGTCGACGCGTGTACGGCACCCTGATCCGCTTCGTTTCTCCGAGTGCTTCGACGGTGCTACGGTAGTTCGGCGCAGGACGAGGGAAGGAGAGAAAACGAGGGTGTGAGGAAGAGGACGTGGAGGGGATGGGGACGACGAGGTAGCCGTGGAGAACACTCGCGGGAGACGATGCGGGGGAGGTTAGCTACGGTAATTAGTGAGAACGTATCGTAATTAGAGAAAATGCCACGTTTAATTGCTAATTGAGTTTCTGGCTGATGCGAGATCTAATTTTAATCACCTAATTACGTGACTACAGGCTGCGGGCTACGGGCAGCCGCCACCCTCGACCTCCTGCGAATGTGCCTGGCTACCGTGGCGTTCTGCGGCCGTATAAGTACTCGTCTAGTCGAATTGTAACGGGTGATACGCCACCAGTGCTGGTTAAAGACCGGAACATTTCACGGAACTCGGCCGGAAAGCCAGCCGCTCGTGACGCGTCTCATAATGCAAAATATTCTTTGGACTTTGGAAATTCTGTGTTGACTGGCGCAGCCCTTTAATCCTTTCTCTCTTCCGTGCTCGTTAAATTTCATGTCAAAATCATTGCGCTTGTAGGAACATCACAAAGTACTAGATGGAAAATAATATATAATAAGCAGGAGTCATCAGTGAAAAAAGGAAAAAGAGGCAGAGAAACATTTTATTAACAATCGTCGTCCGACCAAAGTGCAATCCGACAGTAGCTGAAGGAACTTGTCTTTAAAGATATGTTCTCGGGGTGAAAAGTATCCGAATGCTACTTGAATTAACGAAGGTTCCATGGGAACATAGCAGGTTGCTCCATTTGTATATCGAGACACACAGTATACGGGCTCGTAACTTCCAGTCAGCTTCCTTCGTACGTGTACGTACATTTGAAGCGAATACGGGGAAATGTGGTTAGAAATTACATGCCGGGCGCTTATATACAGCGTACGAAGCGTGGAACAGGGGCTCTTATTAACGCGCGTATTAGCTATGCCGACTCACCCTTCTAATCTATACCCGACCTCGCGCCACGCGATTATTGGTTTCACGCGAGGACGGGTAGTTACATTATGCCTACGGGCTGATGCTAATTTTGGATACGACCGTGTTTCTAATCTGCGGATTCGCCAGTCTCTTTATTAACAGATTCTCAGGGCAAACGTTGACGCACGTAGAACCCTGTATCTTTATTAATGATTATATCAATTACATAATGGTTCCTCGAACTTTCCGTCTATCTATCTTAATCCCTCCTTTCATCCTATCTTCGTTTAGCTTGTTCCCTCCGCTAAGACCGATATATTACGAAAGTGCTGAACAATCCACTTCGAATTAAATAAACAATCGAGTGTTTAAAAAATGTTTAGAATACACTTTTCTTATTCGTCGGTGTCTTCGAGTACGACAACCTACATACGTCGATGCGGCATCCTACAATTATTAGGCAATTAAAATATTATCGGTCGGATACGAATATGTGTAATGTATACACGGTTAACCGAATGACCGGTAATAAGCGGCGTCTAACGAAGATAATTCGCTTATCATGATTCCATCGTCGTTCATGGAAAATATACCGAAATTTTAGTTTACCTTAAAAGCCTTCACTTTCCCTCAAACGTACCGGGTAATGACATTGAAAAATTACATTAGAGACGATGAAAGGGAGTGCGGGATAGAGTTCGTGTTCGCCAGAGTCGACGGCTCTTGCTTTTCCTTCCATTTAAAATAAAAATGCCGCTATCGCGCGCGCAGATCGAACTTTCAATTCAAAACTCATCTAGCTACTCGATTTCAATCGTTTTACTGCTATGCTGACCCTTATAACCGTTGCCAGAAGATAGTCTTATATCCCATTAGTTTACTCTTTCTATGTCGCAATTTTTATTGCACATACTATTTCTAAAACTAATTCTAAAATTCTCGAAGATCTAATGTTGAATAATTTATCTTCAAAGAATATCGCAAACTGATTATTAAAAAATCGAAAATGCAGCGTGAAAAATAATATCAAAAAATTATCTTTATGTAGTACAAGTCCCACTTTTTACATAAAAAAAAAATGTATTGTACATGATAAGAAAGAATATTTAATTATTAGATAATCGTCTCTGATTGTCCACGCAATACTTTTACACACAACAGATTCGTAATAAATAATCACCATTTCATAAAAGACATAATTTTCAAAGAAATAACCTGCCATTGAGGTAGCTTTAAACAATTATTAATTTCAAGTTCCACTACATTCGTTCCGACTGTGCCTGCTTTTCAATGCCGGTCAAACCGCCGAGACTCACCAGCTCACAAAGCACAGACGAAATTCTCTCGTCGACACTGAGAGTCCGTAATTAAAAATGTCAAAGTAACGGGAAGAGACTGCCTCAAGAATTGCGGAATCGTCATCCTCGAGCACCTTAATCGCGCATGTACCCGTCGGTCTTAATTTCCATACAAAATGCCTTCGTAATCGATATAGGCCATGTTCTGGTTAAATTGCCTTAGCGCAATTATGATCAGCTGTACATAATGCTAAGTAAGATTTAAGCAACTTCAAACTTTTATGATATCTTGCCTCTGCAAAGATAGTGCCATATCACTCACATAATAAATTCTTATATGTATGAAATGATCTATTTCAATGGATATCTTCCTTGAGAAATTTTGAAATTGGATAATATTCTTTTCACCTTAGCTCTCAGAGAGGCACTTGTTGACACGTCGGAATTTAATTTTTCACGTAAAACGCCTCGAAAATTAAAAAAAAATAGGCGCAAGATATCGGACGAGATACCTGTGACGTCGCTCGAAAAAAAAAAAAAAAAAACCGGCAGCTCGTCGTACATTCCATCTTTCTCCCGCGCTCTTAAAGTGAATGTAAAAACAAAAAATGGGGCGCCTTATTGTGCGCCGCGCCGGTGAGACTGTGACTCAAAGGCTTAGAGCTTTGTACGTGGCTGTGCCTATGTGCGACCACAACGGCGGCGCGAAGGGGATGGTAGTGGTTACTACACCGTGTATGGCCGCGTGTACGTGTACCCTCGTCAAAGAGGCGGGGTGACGGAGGGGAGAAAAATACACCTAGCTACCTCGTTCATTTTTATCCCCTAAAGCAATTTCAGCATTGTTTTAAAATAGTACTTAGCAGGGTCATTGTATTATGCATGCGCCCTCGGTCTAGTGGACTGCGCTGGTGTGCGAGAACACTTGATTCCTCGCGCACGTGAGCCTCGCCCCATTGTTAACTCAGGAGAAGCGGCCGACGGGGGGGTATGGCGGGATCGGAAGAGGGTAGCAGAAGGGATTTTCTTGGTCAAGATTTTTTTTTCACTGTGCTTACTTTGCTCATGAAACGCATCGCACGGATGGATTTAGCGGACGGATTTTAGCGCGGCCTCCGGCTAAAGTTCCGGGGCGACTCGATCCGGTTGATCAAATGTTAGGGATTTGAATATTTTGCGTGGAACTTACAGTATTATTGTTTCAATAAGATTTACTTGCATGAGCATCCGCATTCTTGATCGTGATTTTTCGACTCGGCCTCCGGCACTGTCGACAAAGTCGAGTACGATTACTATTGTCTGCGACTACCTACTCGACGAAGCAATATTGCATTCGAAAGAGAGCACCGCTCATGCCCGCGGTAAGGTTCCGAGGACCCTCATGAGAGATAAAGGCTTGCATATACTTTACGAAGTACATGTACGCTGCAATTTCTACGAGCTGCTAAAATTTTGTCCGTCCCCTAATAAGATCAACGATTTTTCGAAACTTTGTTACGTTGCGTAACTGTATATTACGCTTATAATCAACACGCCGCGATTTTCCGACAAAAAATGGTGTGTCTGTTAGTTAAATTTTGATTTAATCTATATCATATGATACGTTAAGTTTCATAACCACGAATCACCTACTTCTTAGCTCGATCGCTGTGCGTATCGTGGTATAAAGGCTCGTATTTGCGATGTGTCGATTCCGAACTGTACATAATCTTTGAAACTGCGATCGCCAAATACGTCGGAGCTTAGCGGCATCGTGAAAAGGAACGACAATTTCAAAACTACGATGTTAAGCACAAGGTTAGGAGTGCGTGGCCAAAGGCGCTGGAACAGCTCTCCCGCGTTCATTGTTCACCGTCTACATCCCCTGCCCACCCGAATTCCTTGTCTCCTCCGTCGTATCCCCGCCAACCCCCGGCGAATCTCGCGCCGACCAGTCATGCTTCTCGCTCTCGTCTCATCGCCTGCACAGCGACTTCGCGAGGGGCTCATTTTCATTAAGAATTAAAGTTGAAGTCCGAGGGAAAAAAGTTTCTATTCGCCTTTTCCATGCAAATGAGATCGCGCTATCTCGCGCGCGCACGAAACTATCTCGATTCGAGCTAATGCGGAACCGCGAGAATTCACCCCGAGATAAAAAACTTTGTCGGAATCTTCCGGGTTCTGGACGTGAATCATTAGCGAATCACCGCGTCGGGATGTGCCCACTTTTCTTGATTAGCCGAATAAAATATTATAGATTAACCTGCTTGCGGATTAAGATCCCGCGCAGATAATTATTTAGTTGAAAGTGTTAATGATACGCTCGGCAGTGACGCTGATAGCGGCACGCGCGATTGTTTTTCGAATGTCTTGAGACACTCGAGACATCCCTCCAAATTGACAAATTGTCGTGCAAATCGACGCTCTTGTCTATGTCTCAGATACGCGACGAAAGTTAATTAATTCGTTTAGCGAACAAAACGACGGATATCGACACCGGTAACACTCGTGAAACAATCAGAATGGAATTTAAGCTTGCATGGTGCTCGCGTAGCTGCGCCATGTATTTCTCACTTCAGCGTCGTCTGTAACGCCGATAATTAAGCGACTGCTCTAATGAATCCCTATTCGCATGACTAATTTGCGCGATAAACTGACTAAATAATAATCCGCGATATTTCTCCCGAGGGAAAGCCTGGCGCGGTCGGTTGGCTGCACCACATTGTGAAATATATCGGCAAAGCATATTATCGAAATGTTCTCGTATCAGGTCTAATTTGACAGATCAACATATTTAGCAATACATCTTCGAGGACGGGCCTCATTTTATAAATGTATTATCAACTTATTCCTATTAATCTAGTATCTCTCAGAGAACAAACTGGGTATTTGTTATGTTTGCTGGTGTTTTTTCTCCCATATCATTAATATATATTTCACACTGGACAATTATGTATGCGAAACTGATATATGTCGAAAGACTGCAAAAATTTCGGACAAAATTGAAATCTCAAGTCACGTTACTTTACGGCTCGTGAAATCATCTTAGCATACGTCCTCGACAATCGAATCTAAAACCATAAGAACGCAAACGCTTCGCATAGAAAGCATTGGCTTCAAAGGTCGCATCGACGTTTAATTAACTCTCAGCCGCGAGATGAGAAGACGCAAACGTGGACAAAGCGCGGCGCTTGAATTGATGCGCCGCTACACTTTTGGCGCTGATATTTTTCTACATGCGATTCCCGTGACCCGACAAAACGACCTCATTCATTCGGTCCATTAGCCTTGAGTGCGAGCATATTTTTCGGCGAATTCCGAAAGCGTCCCGGCGCGCCCGCTTCCGCCGCTTCCCGAAATGAGAGACCGTGACCATCGACGTAGCGCATTTTGTTAATTGAAATCGTTTCATCGATCACGAGCAACAAATAGGCCCTTTACGCAATGAGGGAATGATGAGAAGGGGAGGGGGAGGAGGAGTTGCTGCGTGACGAGCGAGGGGGGGGCGAGCGGGGGGGGAGGGTATCGATAGTATACGCCAACATATTTAGGGGGACTTTAAGCTCGTGACAAATGCTCCGGCGTCACGAATCGTTTTCCTAGGCGTATAAATTAATAATTATCCGACGTCGCCATTATCGGAATTAATGCCGCCGATATTATGCCGGTTGTTTTCCCGATAATTCACCGCGAACGTTGATACAGTTTGATCAGAAAAATTGTAGAACTTGGACGCGGCGCAAGTTTTGTCCTGACTCTCTCGCGTTCGCGTTCGCCGAGCGATTAGACGCTACGAATTTTCGGCTGGTTTCGCGAATCTTCTTGATTAAATCGGATCGGACAGTTTTTGACGGACGAACCGACGCGCGACTCGTCCGCCGAGCCCGCCGGTTATTTAATATTCGCTCGGCGCGAGGTGTCAATAAAATAACGATCTCCCATCAGGGTGTCACGAGAGACGAGATAAATATGGGTATTTGAGCGCGGCAGATAATGCAAACAAACCAACGGTGAGTTATGTTTCCCGCTGTATATACGGTTTGTCCGCAATTGCGATACGCTCCCCGTTAAATTTGCTTTGAATTACCGCCGATAGTGCGACATGGCTCGGATTATTATTAGTCCGTGATTCGCGTACGGTCCATTAACGTGACCTTGCGCCATCGACATTTTCAATCCCGGCCGAAGTCTCTTCCCGAAGATCTCGACCGGTTTCGACATACCTCGCGATACGCTATCGTTCTCCCCAATGCTCTCCTCGCTCTCGAAGAGAAACTTGGACTAAAAATATACCTTAGCTCTATTTCTAAATTTAATTTTAGGTGATTATTAGTTCCGAGAGCCTCGTAACGCGCAGCACATGTTAACTGTTTTTAGACTTTACATCTATTCTAATCTGAGGAAGCTTATAAATATTAAGACAGATATGAACTCTTTTATAACAAAAAAAGCCTAGTTCACATCAGGGTGTATTTGTTAATACTCTGTAAAGTCCCCAAGTCATTATTGCTTTGTATTTCTTAAACGAGAAGGACCGTGTCGTGGCGCTTTATCGCGACGCGAGCCCGACTCGAGCGCCTAGAGGTAGATAGGCGATACCAAGATGCATCGAGCTCGATGTCTTGACGGTGGGGAGCAGGATGATCTTACGATCCACGATGTCAAGTGATTACAGCTATTTTGTGCCACTTGTACTTATTAGGGGTGATACGCCAGTCCGGGCGACCATTATGAGTGCCATCTGAATCTCGGCCTCTTGAATGCCTCCATTTACCATTAAGCACATTACTATTATCCTATCATGCACTCACTCGGCCAAAGGGACTTCTTTGGTTTGGCCATGATGCACGAAGCCATTTGTGCAAAGTGGCCGTTCATTACTAAATTATGCCGGTTTTATAGCATTACATTAAACCCAGCCTCGTCGTGCCGTAGGTACGGACCTTCGAAAAAACTCGCATTGAGCGGGGGTTACTCGTGCGAGTTTTCGCCATTCTGATTTTTTTCCCCTTCCCCTTCTTTTATTTTTCCCGTCTCCCTCTCCCTCGTTTTCCGTAAGCGCATCAAGCGCGCTGTGGACTCCCAAGCGTTTGTTTCGAGCACGCGGCCACTTAGCTCCCTCCTCTAATAACCGCAACACTGTTACCGACAGTCGTGTCTGTAATGCGCATATAATTAATGATAATAATGCGGCCGCGAGCGGTGGACTACATCGCTCCGCCTGGTTTTTGTCCGTTGCACGATACGCTCCGTAATGAACCACCAAAGATGTCAGAACCAGTTCTGTATCTGCTTTTGGTCGCAATATCGCTGAACGTATACGAGTCTGTTAGATTACAGATGCGAACATTTACCCGTGATTTAGCCGTATAATGAACACCGTTGAATTGTCACTAAAGAATATTTATAGTCGTTTGATACAGACTGGGAAGAGAATGCTAATTCGCTAGCGGAATCGACATTAGAAACCGGGCCGACGTTAGATTACCGAACAGCGCATTAAGAGAATCGTTCGTTATAAAAATATTAAAATCTTTATATACATCTTTTGATTCTTCTACATGCCGTTATTTTCGCGGTCTCGAAAATACAGCTCTTAAATCTCTCGAATGTTAAATTGACAATTTAATAATACTGATGCTGACAAGTATCTATAAGAGTCTTTCCTTCCCAAAAAATTCTAAATAATATGTTGCGAAAAATATTACTTCAATCAGGATTTAAATCTGGACTTCCATACATTCCATCTGAGGACTCTCACACAATGAAGGAATATCAGATATTGGGAATGGGAATTAAAATTTTAGAATCAGTCTTCTCAATAAACATTAAACGTACAATAGATCCGAATCAAATGTGAAACATGAATGTACAGAGCACAACATGATTGATTATTTATCTTATATATTAATATTCAGAGGAAATTGATTTTTCATTCTAAAATTTAAATTCCTAATTCCTAATATTTTTAATAATATTTCTCCATTGTGCGCAGAGCCTTGGCCAGATTCGATCACATATTTCGAGGCATTTGGTAATATTTATTGCAACAACCAATGACGTTAAGAGACCATAATTGGTAGGTCAACGTGATTTTAATTGTGTTACAAATTGTGGTCTTATTTCAATCATTGTTTTAAAAATTTTAGATTCAATCAGAAACATGGAATCGCTACAGTTCGTATTACAAATGGTAATATTTATTGCAACAACCAATGACGTTAAGAGAACATAATTGATAGGTCAACGTGATTTTAATTGTGTTACAAATTGCGGTCTTATTCCAATCATTGTTTTAAAAATTTTTAGATTCAATCAGAAACATGGAATCGCTACAGTTCGTATTACAAATATAATATTAGATTATATCATTATGTATCTAACGAATATAACTATCTCTTTTATATTGACACTCTTATTTTATCCGAAATAATTTAGTTTACAGACTATTATTTTCCGAAACGAGTTGTACGGGTTACGCTTTAATTACATCTTTCTCTTTCTCTCCCCGATTTTAATCTAGTGTAGCAACCATCGCCTGCGCGAACAATGCGATACACTCGGGACACGCGTATTCGTAACAGCGCGTACTCAATATTTCCATTCGCTTCGAACGTTTCACTTACGAGACGAGACGATCCGCCGCTCCGCGGTGCGCTGGGACCGTCGAATTTTTCGTGCTGCCGGCAGCGTGCACGCCGCGTAGGATGCTTTGGGTACAAAACACGTGTCGGTAATTCAGCACAAACAGTCGCCATATAACTTTTATTTGCAAGATCGACGAGTAGCCTGATTGCAATCAGGCAAACGTGACCGAAAAATCCCAACGTGCGTTTCATATGGAGACCCAGTTTCGCCAGCGGCGACGCACTTTATTTCCTCCCTTTCTCTACGGCTTTATATCGCGTAATACATACTTTATGCCGCGGCATTAAGGGGTGCCGCTACCCCCTTTCCCTCCTTCCCACCCCCTCCTCCCCTTTCTTCTCCGACACGTACGACCGGCTCGTATTTGAATACGGGCTGTCCGCCGAAGATAACCAACGGCCTAGCTGACCATCCCCCTCGCACCCTGACGACCACAGTGTCCGTCAGGGGAGGGGGAGGGGGTGCAGCAGCGATGATCCAGCGGCTTTTAATAATATTTCCGAATTTTTTTCCCTGACTCACTGCCGCGGCTCATAGACGATTCTCTGTGACATTTTTTTGCGCGGTACGCTAATCCCAAAGTATTGCGCTCTTTTTGAAAGCGATTTGTGAAATATAAATAGACGGTAGCGCATCGAAATGACTTTTGCTTGTGTCACACGGTTTAGCTCGCGGGAATATCTGAATTTTTTCGCTCGTCCCGGATGCTATCTTTGCACGACCTTTTCCATTCGCTGGCCCTCGAAAAGCTAAGTATAACATGTCAGCGATTTGTCAGCAGGATTTTTAAGCTGATCTCTTAGCTTTATGTATACTACACTGATATACATACAAGAAATAGACAAGACAATGTGAACACCTGAAAAATACACTTTTTATTTTATTAACAAGATTCGCCCATCGTTTGTTAATGCAGATTTTATTCTTTTTTAGAACAAGATTATATAATGCTTAAATAGTCACGAGTGCTATATTATTCTTCTAGCAGAATATCTTTCAAGAGATACTGAAGGATGCTTAAGAAATATCAGAAGATAAAATCTGATTTTTTTCTTTTAATTACCGACACGCTGCTCATAATGACTCAATGATTTAAGTCAGGTAGTTACGCTGATGAAAAAAAATGTTAAAGCTTTGAACACAGAGCAATTTTGGAAAATAATGTAAGAAGCAAATTTTTTTTCTCCAACATTATGTAATTAAAGATGCTCCAATTAATTAAAAAAATAGCATAAGCATTGTATAATTTTATTTCAACAACACAGCAAAAATTAGTATCGAATCAATAATTTATTGTTTACATAGCAAGAATATAAAATCTTCTTGAAAGAATTTGATAATCTTAAACAGAGACATAACTTGCTTACACGAAGAAACAAAATTTCAAGTTTTTGTATTCTTCTAAAGATTTTATATTTTTACTTTCATATGAAACAATAAATTGTTGATTTAATACTAATTTTTTTTCTGTAAAGAAAATTTGAATTAACCTTTCGCAAGACACGTGAATAAAAGTCAAAAGTTCAGAAAGCTTTAAATAAAAACTTTCCAGTATAAATGCAATATTATTTTTTCTACTTTAATTTTTTATTTTCTTTTAATGTTGACTATTAAAAATTAAATACAAATGTGTATTATATTTATTTATTTAGTATTATTAAAAAAAACACGAGATTCTTTTTTCTTTACTTATACCTAGCAAACTCCAGACTTGCTCAAAATTATTAAACACAACTAGTAGATTAATTTCTTATAAATTAATTTTTACAATTCCTTAAAAAAAAATAATGTATTATATTTGTCAGGTGTTCACGTTTCTTTGTATTCCATCTTTTATATTACATATTTGATATCATTTTGTCCGTTACTTTAATAAATAAAATTCGCAAATATTGAAGTTTAATAAGATAAAAGATAATATCATATCACTCACCATTACGATGCGTGACAGTGTTGCGACTACGTTGAAACTGCGTTGAGCTGCAAAACAGAAATATATGTAAATTACAGGCTATGCCCTAAATAATTAATACCTAGAAGAATAATCGTTGCTTGCACATAAAATTACTATAAGTGATTAATTCTACAAGTAACGAGTGAATAAAAAAAAAAAAAAATTTACCCTATGGTCGCTCCGCCATCGCTGCCTCTCAGGCCTCCTCCTTCTCCTCTCGGATTCGTTCGTTGCACCCGTTACAACACAACACAACACTCGCGAAAGACCGGTTAATTACGATCGCGCGTAATCACCAAGACGGGATAATCGCACGATACTTTGCACGGCACTACCGACGCGGTAATTGACGAAAAAATAACGTGAAACAAATAGGGATCTCTTTACGATCCGCTCGATACCCGTGAATTAAAGCAAAAATCCGTGAAAGCCGTGATCGCGGTTCAGACCGCAAACACCGAACTTACGTTACGCAATTGAAAAATATTAAAGCACGTCTCTAATTACGGCTGTGTAATTCTGTGTTCATTAATTGATCGCGATGCCACTTGACTCGCAAAATCGATTCGTTTCACGCCGATGTTTCGTTCGCAACTGAAATTTCACGAAATGACATTGGCATTTTAATACCGCACGGCGCGTATTAATAAAGCCCTATGTTAGTCGTAATGAGACAAATTAAGATGCAACCGTACGAAAATGTGCGATCGAAATTCAGCATCGCAAGCACGACGTATTTCGGTAATAAATTCAATGAAATACGTATTATAGATAAATGCCCGATATCAATTTTACATTACTTGAATTACGCGATCCGTGCTCTCAATCCAAAAGTGATAATGGAATTAACTATATTAACAAATTACATTTAAATCAGCGAAAAGTTCAAACCGCGATGAACGACATTCGAATCTACGAGAATCATTACGGGAATTATTATATTTGCCTGTATAAATATATATCGATGAAATTTTAATGCTGCAAGTAATTTATAGACTCTAATCTAACTTAATCTAATCTGTCGCTTCGCGCGCGACTCTCAGGTGAAGGAAAGAAATCACGTGAAGCGCTCACTCCGACATACGGCGAAATTTAAAGGACCAGTCTACCGTGGATGTTACCCATTTTCGCGATTCGACATGTTGCTGATTCGCTATCCATTAAGGAACAATTGAGTTCGGTGCCGGATACGATCGCGTTCAGGCGGCTAATGAGGCGGCACGCGGAGCGGCTTACTCGGCAAGCCCGTACACACTCGAGTGTCGCCGCGCGAATGATAACACGTCGCGCGGCGACCTTGCGTATACGACGTTAATGTGGCCGGTATCAAAACAAACATCAAGGCCGTACACACGAACATCAGTCAACGTCGCAGCCACGAAATATTTAAGCAATTTTGTCACAAATGTGTGCGCCGAAACGGTCCTGCATTTCTTTTATCCTAATTTGGATAAATGAGTCGTTGCGCGTTTTGCGCTTTGTTCCTACAATACAGCATACGTAATGTATTACTATAATTGTATGGAGTAAAATTTTCCTCCGAGAGAATGTTTGGAAATGTAGCTTGAGATAACAACTTCAATTTTAGCATCTTGTTCAACTAAATTGATATATATTCTTGTTTCATCGATCAAATTGAAAGTACGCGTTCTCATGAATTAGAATTCAATTAATAATATCAAAATGTTCTCAAATGGATTTAATTTCAAAACTCATGACATTGGATATGTCATGTTGCCGTATATTCGACCCAATTTTGGTTATTTATAATTATTATTTCGTAAAAATAAATACGTAACAAATTTTTTATCGAAACGCCAAATATTAAGGAATACAACGGCAACAAGTGAATGTACATATCTTTATCCGTAAAAAAAAGGAAACAAAAATTTTGAAAAATCATTGGCTTATATTTGTTGTAAATATCAAGGTAAAAAGGCTTCTTGAATAGTGTTCCAAAAATTAAAAATTTTGACACGATAATAAATGTGCGTTTCAATGAATAATAAATATTTTAATCAAGATCGATAAACGAGCATTGTTATAAGGTTGGTTACTTCAAATATAATTTATTCCACAAAGTGATTTAAGTAACAGACATGTGACTCTTCGGCTTACTTAGAAGCCTCTCTGTACAAGAACATCCGTAAGACGTTACGATACGTTAAGTATAAACTATAAACTAAGCCCATTAACTTAGACCAACGCAATCCGTAAGTATAAACTATAAACTTAAGCCCGTACTTATAAATAAACTTAGGCCAACGCATAAAGCAAAAGTATAACTACGTAATGTCTTATGAATACTCTTGTGCGGAAGTCTTTAAACATATAAAAAAGAAATGCGAGGAAAATATATAATTAATAAAGATATAAATATATTTAGATTTCATCTGTACACACCGTTACAAATAAACAGCAGAATTTATTGTAATGTAATGTAACGGAAGCAAATTTCAAGAGAGTAGGTACATTAAAAACATTTAATGTTGTCAAAAGTGCACTAAATTTCATGTACATGCTTTTTGGTTATAAATACGTTAAATTTAATGTACTTTAAATTTAATGTTTAAATTTAAAATACATTGAATTTTATTACATTTTTAATAATGTACAATTGATCAAAAGATTTAATGTGATCTTCACAATTGAGTATCCCTCACTATTAAAAATAACCGAAAACATGCAAAAAATACGCAAGAAAAAACTTTGAATTAAAAAAAAATATAATCGAATGTGTTTAGAAAATACTGTTATCTAAAAAGATTAATATTAAAAAAATATTAGAATGGATTAGAAAGAAAATATTAGAATGGATTAGAAAGAAAATATTAGAATGGATTAGAAAGAAAATATTAGAATGGATTCTTTAATTAAAAAATGCATTTTTCATTTACAAAAACGATATTTTTAATAAAAAAATATCATAAATGATATTATTAATATTTTATTATTTGTTTTATTAATATTTATACATTTTTAACACAGCATACAAAAAGAACGATTTTTTGAAGTATATAAAAGTTTAGCTAGATAAAATCTAAAAATAATTTTGTTGGACCATCAAAATAATTATGAAGAAAGTTTAAGCACGATGAGCAGTGCTGCAAAAAATTTTGATATTCTAGCAACCAGCTTGAGTATTCTACATAATTACTTTAATGATCCACAAAATTATTTTTAGACTTATATCCAGCTAAATTTTTAAATACTTTAGCAAAATTATTATTTTGCAGTTGTATTTTTTCTTCTTTCATACCGGATGCTAAATTTGTACTAAAAAATTTATCTACTTATTTTATTTTCTCTTATATGTGTCTGTGTATTATACATACATGTTATTCAAAAGCACTTTGAGCAGAAAACAAAAACTTTGTAGTAATTGACAATCCCATAAAATAAAAAAAATTACACAAATGACACACTTAGGTATAATATCCTCAGTACGAACTTTCGATTGTTACTATTTAAAGATTATTTGTTAATGTGTCCTTTTCTAAAAGAAAAGGATATCTTAACGTGTTCAAATCTATCTAGCTTAGTCAACCTTTAAAATTATAGAAATATCAATCTTTGACAAAAAGTTTTGAATATGTTAAACTTAGTGTATCGTTTTTTAAGATTTATTT
This sequence comes from Solenopsis invicta, assembly GCF_016802725.1. NCBI lineage: Eukaryota > Metazoa > Arthropoda > Insecta > Hymenoptera > Formicidae > Solenopsis > Solenopsis invicta. The sequence continues at coordinate 7,041,235 of NC_052674.1, read as the reverse complement.
AGATGATAATGAAGCTCGTCTATTGTAAGCTACCAAAGTAAAGAGTAAAAGTGATTTTATTTATCAAAATTAATTTGAAATAGATGGAACTATATATTAGACATGTATTTATTTTGTAATGCATGAAGTAACGATGGGACCGACTATATATAAGTCTTCGTGTTCATTGGGGTTGCAGGTTTCGGTGCACGCAAGGCCGCCGCACGCCGTGCTATTATTATCATTGACGCGACGAGATTCGAGCCTACAGGTTGCGACGCAGTGACGCGAAACCGCTCCGTGTCACCTCATTCATCTATTCTATTGGAACGCAATCGCAGCAAATAACAGGTATCTCATCATTTCTTATTATAATAAATTATTACAGAAACAAATAATTTCCGTAATTGATAAGCGTCGTACGAATGTATTGTATCGTGAGAAAGTTACGCTGTATCTCAAGACTTCATCTGAGTTTCTCAATCGAATTGTGTTTGCAAATATTACGATATATATAACGATAAATATTAAATTTATTGATTTATTAAATCATGTCTTAAGATAGATTCTTGAGCACGTGATTATAAATATGAATCTTAATCTATGAACGATAAAATTCTCACACTTGAGATATTTCTTAATAGCGTTACGTGATCGATTGCATCACGTCGGAATCTCGGTTATTCTCAGTTTCCGCGAGACGAATTCGATATTAATCAATAAAATATTCGATTCAAAGGGAAGCCACCATCACGGCCACGAATAAAAATTTGTCCTGATATAAAGTCAGCTCGATTAAAAATTTAGTTGCAGGAAATGTAAACTTTTATTTTTGCAAAAAAAAATTGTAATTCCCGCAACAAATCTCACCGGTCGTTTCAAATATATTTCGCTTACGGCTACGCAAATGTTTATCCATCGAATCTAATTTTTCTAATAAGAATGCGATCGGGCAAAAGATTCCTTTTATTACATATTTTCTTCTACTGCTAATCGCTTTTTTGGTTGTTGATATAACAATATCTATGGAAAGAGCTTGAAAAAACTTGCCTTTCTTACTATGTATATATCTATCATTTTATCTATCATTTGACATTTCGTAAGTATTTCATATGCAGCAGTCACGTGGCGATAGAAAATTAGAACTCCTACCGTCGTTAAATTTAAATATGTTACTGATAATCGAGTTAATATATAAATATATATACATTAAAATACTTTGGATATATTTATATACTGCAACCAATACATTTATATCACATGAAATAAAATTTTGATTTTCAACCCATATTCAGTTTTTATTTTTTATTACGATGACATTCGTTGTATTATAATTTACGAAAAAAACCAGATTCTACTATCTATTGTCATTTCGCGTTTTTGCTACTGCTTATCGTTGTCTTTTTCAAACACTGTCATATATTCGTCTCATAATGTAAGAATAAGAGTATCTAGTGCATTCTAGGGAGGGGGGGGGGAAGGTGAAACCACACTGCGGTTCGTTCCAAACGACTCTTTGCAGCCTGCCGACCGCTTCATTATCCCTAAAACTACGGAAAGGCGTACATATGATCGTTTCATTCGCATACAAAGTGAGTCTCCGCGTTCTTATGGTTATTTATCGAGCCGTCGACCCGCGGAAAACCCAGGCAGGGGCGTCCGCCGACAAAGGAAAAAAAAAGCGTTGCGTATGTGTGGCGCGGGTCGCCGCCATTTCTGATTGAATCCAGGCTTGGAGCTTATATTTTGTCATCCATTGGCGCCGTCGGCGGCATGAGTGCAGCTAAAAGAGTCGAAACGGCGACGGGGGGTGCCGTAAGGGGTGCAGAAGGGAGTCGTTCGGGGAGTGAGCGCGCTTCGAATCGAGTGGGGACTGTTTGCCAACGCGAATTTTAAAATCACGAATTTTTAAAAAGCACCCCGCGGCCAGATTCTCTCCGCTAACGCGGTTACGTAGTCTCGATGTTAGTATACGTATATATAGATAGATATGTGTGAATGTTTGTATATATGTATACATAAGTGTATTTGAGTGATATATATATAATACATATATATGTGTGTGTATGTGTATGTATGCATGTATGCATGTATTATATATATTTTATATTTATATATATAAAATTATACATATATGTACGCACACATACATATACATCGTTGCCGCACTATACGCATTTATCCTGCATATCTGTAAATGCATTGAGCTACACCGGTTCCTCTACCAAAAAATTTGATCATTTTTCACCTTTCTTCTTTCATATCCTATCGAAATACCGCTGGAATCCTTTCATATATTTCCTTTCTCGTTTGCCGCTTTCCTTCCTCGTCCCGTTGCTATAAATGACGATCTCTTAATTTCTTTCTGATTACTTGTGTATTTTGGAAGCAATCCCCCTTTTTTCAAATACATGTACATACAATGTACACAATATAATATTAAGAAAATATTTTACGAAATTGTATAACTAAAATCTCTCAGTGACATAATATTTGTTATTACTTATTTGCCATCTGACCAATTAAAGTGCCAAGAATGTATCGTGACAAACATTTTATAAAAATGTAAATATTTTCTAAGAAAAGATTTTTCTCTGCAGTAAAACAGATATTGTGTATCGTATATGACTCCTTTAATATGAAAAAAATATTGATTTCTATAAATTGTATTTAATATATACATATATATAGAGGGATAGAGAGAGCGAGCGGGGAGAGAAGAGGGAGAGAGAGAGAGAGAGAGAGAGAGAGAGTTTATCACAGCGATATGATTAGTTATTTTATATTATACATTTTCACACAAAGAATAGAGTGTTCTACATTCGCAAAAATAATTACTGTTTACTGAGTAATTAACGTATACGCGAATACCAGTGGGGAGGGATACGCCGGGGGGAGGAGAGACCGCGTGAATATTTAGCAACAGGCGCTTCGGCGAAATACGCTTCGCGTATTCGCGGAGGTTCCACTTTATTCGCGAGACAGCTCTATTTTTTATTCGCAAATAAATGTGTCCCCCTAAAAATAATATTTAACGTTCACGTAATGTGGAGCCCGCGGGACGGATGCGAGGAAGGTATATTTTGACAGCGTTGTACCGACGCAATGTTTTTCTTCCCTTCGAGCAACATGGACGCGCGTTGAACTTTGTATTCCGCGCGAGGAGAAAATGATTAAAAACCTCACGGACTATTTATGTTTCGTGCCATCATCCAATTTCGGAATTCGAAGGTAACTGCGTAACACTGCGAATCTGCCGTCGTTTTAACCAATAAGAAGATTGTGAGCATCGACAGGTTAACGAGTTTCGTTTGGAATTCGTATTTACTTTCGAAGTATAATCTTCCGAACTATATGAAGAATATTGAAAATAAATAGAAAGTGAGAAGAGATTTACTAGCAGCCCGTGGATAACCCGTATTTTTTCTATTTATTATTCTATGTAAAGAAGAATGTTGGTGTTAAATAACTTAATTCAGAAATCACAGAACATGTAATGAAGCGGGACCGCAATGTTTCTAAAACCATGGCTTTTGCACACAAAAAATTATCACACGACTCAAGAATGTATTTTAGTTTAGAAGAAGTGGCCTAATTTTGGAAATTTTTTTTTTAGAGAAAACTGCTCTATTCTTCTACGTTTTTACACATTTGCACATATTTAGTAAATATCTTCAAATTTTAGTATAATTAAATGTTATAAATTTTTATGTTACATAAATTTAAAAACAAATACATTTTTTGAATTAGCTAACATCATTTCTCAATAATTATTAAAGTTATCAATTTCAACTTCTGCGTAAAAAGAAAACATGTGTCTGTTTATCACACGAACTAGACTAAATGAAAAATATCGAAATTTATTAAAACGACGCGGTTTTCAAAAACAAATATCGATTTTTTTTAACAAAATTGATAAAATTTAACACATATAAAAAATAATTTACAGAAATCACAATAATTCTAGTTCGATAAAGAGACATGTGTTTTACACATATGTAAAAGTCGATAACTTTATATTTTCTGAGAAATTATATTAGCTGCCTTATAAAATGTGTTTATTTTTTAATAAACGCAAACATAAAGATTAAAAAGTATTTAATAAGTATACCAAAATTTATAGATATTTACTTAAAAAAGTAGATATAAACACGTAAAAAAATATGTGCAACAATTTTCTTTAAAAAACAAGTTTCTAAAAATGGGCAAACTTTTTTGCGTTCTAGACTAGAATAAATTATTTATTAACTATTGCCGGTCCAAGATGGGACCAATTTGACCCTGTAAATTTTAAATGCAAAAAAACGTAAAAATTACATTACCTGGACAAATTAACCCCATCTTGGTCCGACGACGGTTAATAAGATGTTAGCAGTTAGAAAAAATATTAAAATAAAAATCATACCAGATAAAATTGAGGAAAATTAATAACTACATTTAATTCAATAACCATTGAATCGAAATATTATGATACATACTTAAACTGTGCGCAAGAAAACTAGTAGTGGGTGAGTGGTTGGAAAGTTTGGCTGACCACTTCGCATCTTCCTCCCCCCTATATACGTATCGATTCTCGAGGTCAGGCACATGCATAATCTTACCACTACGTACATAATTTTATATGCATGTGTACTAGTACACGCGCGTTTCGTAAAGGGCCCCGCGTACAAGGAAGGGATAGAGAGTGGGCTCCATGTACATGCATATATTCCTGCATAAATATATTAGGCCGACGAATACGTTTCGACCGATGGGATCCAAGAGGGACAGAGACCGAGGCAGAAATGGATAGGCTGCCGCGAAGAGGAGCGAAGAGATCGCCGCATATGAAAATATCTATGAAGGCACTTTGAATTTTATATCCTGCCGAGGCGGTCAACATTTAAATGAGCCGATCGATCGACATTACCTTGGGATATGACGCAAAGAGGCGCGTGGCGGGTGTCGAAGGAGGGCGGCAGTCCTAGAAAGGGTCGCGGGAAACGACACATTCTCAAATTTGCAAGAATTCTTCCCGAAGGAACCGACCGAGTCTTTCTCGACGAATCGAACGGTTCACCCTCTTATTAGAAATGACAAACGAAATATTCGGGTTCCGTTGCGAGAGACGACAGATTGAAGCCAATTCTTCCGCGTAATGGAAAATTTTATTTTGACTTTCCAGCATTATAAATCGCAATTAGCTTTTAACTGTGGCACGAATAAAATATATATTCAAAATAAATAACATTCACTTATTACATATGAAAGAAAATGTTTTGAAAATATATCCACGATGTTTGGAATGCATGTATAATGCATGTTGACAAACTGCGCTAAGAGTGAGTTATGAATTTTATTAGTAAAGCTGTACATGCAGCTCGGCAGATAAATGAAAAGTGTTAAGTCTATGCTTCGAGAGAATTTAGCTTTTATGCAGATATTCGCCGGTATTGTAAATACGTTCTCGTCGGTGAGAAAAGGTGGCGAGACCTTCTGGCCTCTACATACCGTAAGAGCGTATAAAGTGGGCAGCTTCCGAGTTTCCAATAATCTGGCCTGGAAACGCGATTTATACGAAACGGTAAACTTAATAACGCAATTTCGCGAGGGTGCGCGACCCGCTGACGGAGCCGGTCGAACAATTTAAATAAACAAATTATAAATATTCGTTCGCGCGAAACCACCTCAGCATGAATAATCATTACGTCGTAGATGGGAAGCAAGGCACTGCCGATTCGATTGATTAAATTTTTAATAATTCATTTGCATTCGAGCGGCATACCTCCGCCTCCGCCGCGTTTTCTCAGTATCCCTCTCACACTTTCGCTCTTCGTCTCTCCCTCGCCTTCCGTCCCACCCTCTCTTGCCCACTGTCGTTCTCTTTCTCTCTCTCTCTCTCTGTCTCTCTCATCAGAGCCGACCCCTTTAATATATTTTTAAATTACATTTTTAATGGACACAACAAATGAATTATCGATTGTTTTGCCTTTCGGTACAGTCGGCTAATAGGGTTATTATTAATGCGCTGCTCCAGTTCTCGCGCACTCGTACAAATGCATTATACAAAGTATCGCGGAAAGATTCGCGGAAATAAGCGCAAAATGTAATTTGCGTTATACAAAATTATACATCGTCCGATCTCGTAATTTACAATTTGCACGTCGCGTTATTTTTGTCACGTTAAACAGCGCAAATCAGCGCGACTCAATTATTTATTTATCCTTTCGTACAGGAGTGTATTGCCGCTTCCTCTCGTTTACAGATTGTTTACTCGACTGCATGGAGTATTACACCGATACGTTCGCCGCGGTAAAATACGGGACAGAGTGTGCGAAACGGCATTAATCCGCGGCATCCAGCGCCGAGGCGCAAACGCAAGGGAAAGTCGCATGCTCGGGAGACGTTCACCGAGCCGAAACGGAGTCGTTCGTGATATATAAACGCGGATCGGGACATCGGGGTCGGAATCCGAATCTCATAACTTCCGGTCCGTCGGTGGTCGACTCAATATTCAAGATGACCGGCGGACGGGACGGCGGATGTGACGTCACGCTTCGTCGCCGCCTCAAGCCATATTAGATCGAGGAGTTTCATATTGCTCCGCAGCGCTCCGTGATCTCGTGCGCCGGGAGTTTATCTATGGTTCAGTTCGCCTCGTAATAATGTCCATTGGGGTTCAGAAGCGCCGTACGTCGTCGTACTTGCGCTCTTCCGCGTCGGAAACGTCGCGTTAACGAAGTCAATTGTGAAGAAGTTGCTTGCGCCGCGGTGCCATGCTGACTTTCGTCCTCGCTCGCTCGTGTTCCAAACCGTCCCACCGTCGTCGTCGTCGTCGTCGTCGTTCACCGGCATCGTTCACCGACGAGTTATCATTATGATGACCACCGAACCATTGTCGGTGAGAATTCAATTAACGCTTTAAACTCGGTGATTGTATCGAGGCATTTAAATCACCAACAAAATATCGATGATATCAGAGAACTATATTTATATACGTATGTATATCATAAGAGACTGAATATCTCAAGTTATCTATATTCAATATTTTTCTTTCTCGATAATTTTAAATTAATAGTTTCTTATAAAATTTCTTATTGTATTTTAACGAAAAAATAGAGTAAAAAATTTTAAAAATATCTTCAATTGATAAAAATATAAATTTCATAAATGATCGATTTTTCTGGAAAAAATCGAATTTTTGCGTGTTCCATAAACTTCGGGATCCTTGAATCTCGATACAAAAAGCCGAATCAAGTGCTTGGGTACAAACGCGCGATATCAAGCGCGTTATCGTCGTAAAGTGTCGCGAATCGGAACTCAGGTAACACAAACCCCCGCGGGTAACTCGACAGATCGGGGAATTCCCATTTTTCGTTTGTTTCATTGTGCGTCATCTCATGGTGCTGCCGCGGCGGTCACGGCGGCGGTGGTGACGGCGGCGGCGGCGGCGGCGGCGATGGCGGTGGCGGCGACGGCAGCGGCGGCGGCGGCGGCGGCGGCGGCGGCGGCGGCGGGCATCGGCAGTGGTTTTAAATTCCTTTTGAGTTCAAACGCGCGCGCGCGGGTGTCGCGGGGCCGCTATGCGCGGCGCGATGCAGAAGAGGGTTGCAGCGAGAAAATCGGGAGGGAAGAGCCTGCCTGTGTGGACCGCGGGGGCTGACGCGCGGCGGCGGAGGGTGCTGTGCTAGGGGGTGGACTAGCGCGAGTGCGCACTCAAAAAAAAAATCATTTGCACGGTAATTCGAAGCCTGGATTTCAGTCGATAAAAGGATGCACACACGCCGCGGCGCATACAGAGGGAAGAAACAAATGAACAAATTCGCGTTTCAGAATAATGCCCGGCAATCCCATCTACCCGCCTCTCTCGCCGCGCGGCCTCCTCTCTCCTGCCTCTCTTGCCCGCTACCCCCCTCGTCTCACCCCTATTCCGCGGGCCAGCCTGCACCCCTCGCCCTCCCCCCTATCCCTCTCTTCGTCGCCTCCTCCGCCGCCTTCCTCCGCCTCGTCATCCCCCTCCCGCCGTCGATGCGCCGTGGCACCCGCTCTCTCTCTCCTCCTGCACCGCCACCCGCGCAACCCCACAACCCTACTTTTTTCATTCCGTCCTATCAATTGATCAGGTTTTAAATTTCCGCGTCCATCCGAGCCGCGCCTCCACCTCCTCCTCTTCCGCGTCCTCCACCTCGTCCTCCTGCTCCTCCTGCTGCTGCTGGCTGCTTCTCCGCGCCACCCCGTACGTCCTCTTTCGGTTCTCGTCCATCCATCCCCGTACCCTCGCCCTACACACCACGGTGTACGCCGGTGCCACCCGTTCGGTCCTCACCCGCCTGTCCCTCCTCTCTGTTTAATTAAAAGGACACATTAAATTATTTTTTCAATTGAACCCCCCATTGTTACTCGCAGACTGCTGATTCTATCCAATCGTCCGGCTTCTCGCTCGCACTCGCGCCAGTCGTCTCACTTGTACTCACGCTCGACCGTCCACCCCCTCGGCCCCCTCGTCCCCCTCCTGCCCGCCCTACGTCGCGCCCTCCCGCGCTTGCAGTCCCTGCTTTTTTTCGCGTTAGAAGCTTTGTCAGAATACGCGTGCGCGATAGTATAGGTACACGCTCGCGTACGTGTGTTTACGCGTGCCCGTATATTTCGGCGTGACGCGTGTACGCCGCGCGCGCTCGCGCTCGCGCTCGCGCTCGCGCGCCCCCGCGCGCAGGCACTCGCGCGTGCGGCACATGTACGTGTATACGTGCTTCTTTTGTTCCTATTTGCGCGAGACCGGGCGAGCGAGCGAGCAAGCGAGCGAGCGAACGCTCTCGCGCGCGCTTTCCTATTAATTGGGAAATACCGAAATGCGCGGAATATCGAGCACCTTGATGGCACGGCTAGCATGCCCCTCCCGCATCGAGGGGGTTCCACGGGGGCAGGGGGACAGGGAGAAATAGGAGGAGTGGGGCACGTGTGGGTGGGTGTGGGTGTGGGTGTGGCGACGATTTTTTCGACGACAGGCCTCTGCCGTCCGACCGTCCTCGTTAAACGAATTCGACGGCTTTCGCGAGATTGGGGATGCGAGCGGAGGCTCGCGAGATTTTTGGTCAACTCGGGCTTTCCACCCTCGCGAGGAAGACTTTGAAGAATCTCTCGCGTACCGTACCGTGTTTCTACGAGCGCACACCACGTAGAAACAAATCTTGAATGTTTTACCTGAATGCTCCACTTTCTCATCTTGCTCCAGTTTGTTATTTGTTTCATATATCTCTTGAAAGTAATGCTTTTAGCGAAACAAAATAATATAGTTAATTGCAAAGCTAATTTCGAAACTATTGTATATAAATGTACAGAGTTGTTTGCAGTCATATAAAATTGTTTAGCTGATAAATATAAAATAGATAAAAAATAATAATCTTCTCTGCGCAAATCACTACGGATAATGGCATCCAAATGATTATTTATCAACTCCCAAGTAACTTGGCGTTTAATTATCTGTGAAGTCGATAATTACAAATTGTAAATTAATTTCATATATCATTAGATATATCATATCCTCGGGGCATATCGAACTCAATAACGCCCGATTTCTGCGTCAGTGTTTAAATGTCATTGTCAATCCCTCCCATCGTGCTCTCCCCATCCACCCACTGCGTCGGTCCATGACGCCGGTAAAGTTCGAACGGCGCCAAGATCCGAAAATTGGCAATGGTTTGAAAGAGAGGTAGAGTTCGTTGGTAGTTCGATGTGCAAAGCGAGATAATTAAGAGCGGTCGAGCATTGTTTAGAAGTCCGCGTTTTAATCATCAGAGTCATAGGTCAGCGCCGGTAACGTTAAAGCGGTTTACGTCGCGTTTATCGAGAACATCGATACATCGGATGTTTAATAGGATTTTACGTAACGTGAAATGGATTCGAACAGCGTCGTCGGCCGCCTCGGTATCAGAGAAATCGCATTATAGTTCGTTATAATCAATGCATTCTTATCCATTTCCTATATTTCCGATCGACGCGTCCATTGTTCGTTTTGCCGAGCAGGGATAGGTATCAGCTATATGTGCCTGTTTATTTACTTTTACGTTATTACGCATCGCGAGAGCGCCCGCATAAACATGGGGACTACAGAATTATCAATTTTTAATTAATTCGAGTTACGTCGCTTCGGCATGCCTGTCGGTTTTGCGATAATCACTCATAATACCCGAGAACTTCGTTATTGTGTCACGTATAATTTTTTTGAAGTAATTTGGAATTGCATCATCTGTTCGTGATTCATGATTTGTCGCGACCGGATCTAGCGGCAATATACCTAAGAAGGTGATCGCGTTTCAAATCAAAATTACGGACACTCGTCGTAGCTGGACGTTCTCATCAAGATTCTCGTACTTGGCTGCTTAGCTATTGTCCAAGTCGAAACGGCGACTAGAGTAAAACGAGGCAACTCCTGAGTCTCCCTCTTTGTCCTTCCGGCAAAGGAGTCTGAAGCGGCGAGTCGGGGTCCGCTACATCGGTAATTCGGAAAAGCTAATTAAAACTTGACTCGAAGGTACGAAGACCGGCGCATCCCCACCTACCGACTCCGGTCGCCCTCGGTCACCGAGTCGACCGTTACGAGGGGCTAAGTGAGGTGAAAACCAACCCCAAAGAACAGAAGTCTCACCTCACCCTATCTCCTCTTACCAGTCCGATCCTATTCCGCTACTCTTTCCATGGCCAGTACATTGTCTTGGCGAACACAAACCATTTCTTCCCTATCCGTTCCCTCTTCTTCGTTCTTCGCTTCACTTAGTCACGGAAGTATATTCGCAAGTTTATTTATTAATACAAATTTTCGCTTCTTCAAAATTAAGTGATAAATTGAATCGTAAAATTCGTCAAGTCCGATTTAATATCGAAATAACACAAATTGAATTTGATATATACTTTTACATTTTTGAAAAGTAAATCCTATAACTCATAAAAGTAAATTAAAAAAGCAAACATGCCAATACGTTTAATATTTTTGTTTTCAAATATTTCGATTATTTCGTAAAATTTAAAAAGGTGTCACTCGAGATAACATTTGAGGCACTCGAATCTCGATTCGGTATCATCATTTAACGCAATTGAAATTTCACACCACCGCGGGACGTCCTAAAGATACCTAAAAAATCAACAGGCAGGTGCAAGGATAAGGGTGTGCAAACAGGATCATTTAGCCTTCAAGCCGCGGCTGCGTGCACCTGTCGCCCGTCGACTTTCTTTTTTCTCACCCCTGTGACGGGGAATCCGCGCGCGACGACAGACCAGCCATCGTATCTGTCGATCTGCGGTATCGGCGACGAGGGCGATTCATCAAAGTTTCCATCCCCACCCACCCGTCCCGTATGGCCCCGGCACGGCTAACGAAATATTACAACGCCGGACGGCCGAACGCACTCGTATGCCGGTGGTGTCTGGACCGAGACCGCGTGCGTGTTCCGTGAGAACGATGCGCGCCTGTGCACGATTGCGTGTAGATGTGTGTGGGTGTCTCCACCGCCTAAGCGGATACGCGGAAAACGAGCTCGTAGATGGATAAATACTAAAACGTCAGTAACTCACGATCAGCCCCGACCCTCTTCCACCTTCCGTCTCGTCCTCCTCCTCTACGCGCGCCCATCGCCGCGCTTTGTACGCGACGGTATAGGCGTTGCGCTCGTCCTGCAGGATGTACATCTAGATCAATACCATTGGAAATTATCCAAACAAATTATCGATAGAGCGAAAAAAAACCCAGAGGCCGCGCACCGACCGACCGACCAACCGAACGAACCGAACGAGGCGCTACATCACGCATACGGGGGTGGCGGAGAGGAAAAGAGGACGATAGAGGGAGAGAGAAAAAGTTCCGCGCCGCGCCGAGAGGCAAGAAAGAGAGAGACAAGAAGCGTATTAAAAAATAAAAAATTGCCGTACATTTTTCAGGCATTAACGTGTGCGTGGGTAGGTTGGGTCGGTCACTGGACACAGAGAGGGGTTTAGTGGGGTGGCGGGACGGCGGAAAGGGCCCTTAAGGGGGGTGGTTGAACGCGGGGGTGACTAGCCCCCGATCGCCGCGTACGCGAGAGGAGAGAGAGAGAGAGAGAGAGAGAGGATATCTACGTGCATGTCTCCTCCCGATTGGCCTGCCAAAGCTCCCCCGAAGCCAATTCACGGAGCGCGTGTTTAGTGCAATTTTTCAAAATTAACTAATGTTCGACAGCCATGCCCCGTCGACGACTTTTGGGACACGCGCTGTCCCTTCACCCTTCATCCTTTCGCCGCGTAACGTTAATCATTCTTAATTATCGCGAAATATCGAACGGCTCGTATTTTTCTTTATTTCCATCTCCAATCATTGCTTTGTACAGCCACAACCTAACAAAAATGTTGAGACTCGAGAAATATGTATCCGTCGAACTTTATAAGACGCCCGACTTGATTCGCTTAAAAAATATCAAATTTGAATATTTTTAATTTTTTTTTTTTTTAATAACGTGATATTGTCATAGGAATTTATATTTATATTGTTCGAACTTAAAATAATTTCGCGTAACAAAAGTTATTTTATCTGATGACATTGAAGAGAGTTAGAATCTTGTAGTCATTCGATCCAACAAAAGAATTGCATAGAAATTTTCTTAGCGTTACATAAGATCTTACGACTAGGATACATTCACGAAAGTAATCGGGTGCGTGGCAGAGTCGCCGGATGGAAAGACGGTCGGGGCAGAAATTCACATTGTTCCCGCCGAATGCCGTTCGCGGTCCCCGCTTTTCGTCGCGTTTGGCGCCCGGCGTAAAAATTACGTCGACTAGAGTTTATTTGTCCGGAAATGGCGGTGCCCCGGGGGTGGTGCTTGCACGGTTATAGGTGCGGGGCAGAAAAAAAGGGGACTGGCGGTAGGTGGAGGCAAGAGGGAGACGAAACGCGCGGGTGGGAGCGAGAGGAAGGCACGTACGTACCTACCTACCGGCGTGGTTGATGTATTGCGTATTATTTGTGTGTTGTGTTCGTTGCTGCATTGCGCGCTTTTTTCTGCTCCCACCGCCTATTATTTATTAGCACTAACGTGCAATTGTATTGATCTGCAATATACCACCCGCACCCGGCCCCACCCACGCCCCCGATGGATTTTTTTCCTCTTTTCGAGAATGTATCCGGACTTTACCGGGGGATGGAAGTTTGCTACGATTGGCCCGGCGTGATGGAACAACCGCTGATGCTACACTTTGTTGTGCCGGCATGTCACGTAATTTTATTTTGCCTTCTTGAATGCCGCGATTGAATCTTCCTCCGGGCTCTTTGTTTTTGCACGTTGCGACGGTATTGCACGGTAAAAATTTGGCGATACTTATTTTTTTGTGGTTCCGGCGCTTTCCTGCCGGTGAGAGAGAATGCCGAATACATTGTTGCTGCTTCGAGCCCCGCGGTTACGGGTTCGGCTGTAGCTTTGGTTTATGGATATTTCGAGTTAGATGATATCACACAGTTCTGGAAATCCGTGGACACGGCTTCCGTGCTCCCATCTCCGCTGCCGTTTATTTGTGTGATTTATGGAAATATAATATTATGTAAGAGCATTAGGCGCAGGGGTGTTCCCGCGAGATATATCTTTTATCGTAGTTTCTCAATGCAGAAGTGAACAAATATCGGATTTAATTAGGTATATGGTATCGTGTAGACAACGACACGAAAACACAAACATAGTCGTTTTGTCGCTATGACGTAAGCTGAGATAACCAATAACCAGATACACACGCTGCTCGCGATGTAATAGGGGGGAGGGTTCATCGTTCATTAATGATAGCGACAAAGTTATCGCTCTGCCGCTTTTAAACTGGTATCGGTCTTTTAAATATGCATTTCATGACTTTTCGCATCTCGCGCATCTTATATCGTTCGCGTGATCAGCGAACGCCGAGTGAAAGGGAGTATACCTCCTTGTTAATGCGATTCGCAGTAATGAAAGCCGCACGCATGTTCCTCGAAGTGCAAAAATATGCGAGCCCTCGCATATCCGCCAGCGTGCCGCTACGCCGTATCAAAGTAAATCTACTCGGTGAGCATCGCCGGCGGCTATTATATCGTCATCATAACGATATAACGCGAAATCAACAGGGTAACGATACACACACCGGGTCCCGCGTGGCGAAATACAATAGCCTCCGCGTGTGACCCCTCCCCCCTCGTGCCACGCCGCCCCCAACCCCCATTACCGAAGAACCCCCTCGGTCCCCCCCTTGCCATGCCGAAACGGCCGGCTGCTAGCCCGCGAAACTGACCGTGTGGCGGACCAGTCGCGTTGCGTTGCGTTGATGTAACTAAATGATTGGGTAAATGATTCCACAGCGTGCCGCGAGTAATTGAGTGGTGCTGGTGTGGGCGATGACTGCCAGAGAGCGTCGTCGCGGTCGTGTGAGTGTACGCACACGGCCGCGTGAATCCACCGGGTGTTCCCGAAATGTTGCGACCAAATGATTTCGCGCCCGTGCGGCGCAATGGACCCCCGTTTGCCGGAAATGATGATGAAGGGACACGCGGCGCCCGTACCGTACTTTGGTGACAAGGCCATTAAAATGGGGCGCGGAATCAGGTATAGGCACGAAAGGGCTCACGATGATGAAATGCAGTTTATTATTACAGGGATAACGCGTTTGTCTAAATATATGAACTGTAGTTAACCAGTGCCCGGTGACAGTGGCTACAACATCGAAGCATTACAGACGCCATACTACGATCATAAATATAAACAGCCTTAGTTCGCGCACCCCATCAACCGTTATTCGTTCTATCTAAAAAATGTACTTGAATCGTTGAACACTTTTTCGTCGAATCGATGTGACAGGAGCAAGATTTTCAGAGAAAGTAAAAAAAAAATGAAACATAAAATATAGACTTATCGTTTAGACATACGTGATGAAAAGCTTATTGAAGCTATCGCTGCGATCGTGGCGATTCCTTTTATTTAAGCATGAAGCTTCGTCTGTTAACGTTAGAAACTGTCATCGAAACAGTCTCTCCGAATAACTCGTATCCTCGTAAAAATTCGATACATTCCATGCCTGTAGCAGGTAACAATCCGGGAAGCGCATCTCCGAGACGAGACTCGCAGCCGACGCGCATCATCCCTCACGTAGCGAATGAATGGCCCGCAATGATCCGCGCGTACTTCATGACACACATTTCCAGGTCACCCAGTGGACACGGGCATACCGAGCGGATAGCGCCTCGCTGGTGCCGGCTCGCGCCGCATACGCGTGCGTCCGCGTGTACACGCGCGTGCACGCTGTATGGTTGCGCGGCACGCGCGCCCCACGGCAATGACGAGTCATCCACGCTAGAACACCTCGCCTCTGGTCCACATACACTCTCTCTCTCTCTCTCACCACCTCTGTCCCGCACGCGAGTTTCTCTCGCTTCCTCGCTGATTCTCCGCGCGTCGCGCGTCGCGCCCTCGCTCTCCGTCACTCCACCGCTGCATCCCGCGTGCCGGACCGCCGGACTCTGTCGGCCGTACGCGCGCGAGCATGTGAATGTGCACGTGCGTGCACGCGTCCCGCGGCCGTGTGCGTGCGAAACGTAGGCCGCGGTCGTGTCATGATTTCGCGTTTGTTTACGCGCGTTCTCTCTCTTTCGACCGGGATCATCTCTCCGTCATTCGCGCGCCTCTCATGAAAGTCCCGTACGCGTTCTCGCTCCCGCTCTCGCTCTCGCTCGCGCTGCGGTCGGGTGTTGGCAAATTTGCGTGGCCGCGGGGATATGTTTTCGTTTCCAATGATTTATGCCGGCAAATGGGTCGCGCGCGCGTGAAAGTGTCATGCCGGGCGTTATCGATGACAGCTATCGATGGGACGCTCGAGTGTGCTTCTCGGAAGGATGCGGCCTCCAGGGGAATTAGAATTTAGAGTAGCACTTTAAAAGCTCCAATTAGACAATCTAAATTAATTACGTGAGCTTATTAGATTATCATTGTACACGAAACATAGATGTGAAATTGACGAGATAAGAGGGTAGCGCTGAATGTAAGAATTGAGTCAACAAGAATGAATCGTGTGAAAGATGAAATAGTAAAATTCAAGTTTGAAGGACAATATAGCTATTAATTCACACCGTTTTTATAATCGTCTCTCTTAAATGATTGTGTTAATTACTCGCTATCCGGCTGTCGTATCGTGTGAATCAGAAATGAAGGAAAGAGATGTGCAATGAACATAGTTGAGCAACACAACCATCCATTAATAAGCTCTATTTTTGAGTAATCAATGCCAGTTGATTTTTCGACGACGTACTTTGCCCGTAGTTCCGCGGCGAGGGTTGATTATCACTGTTGGATACGTTTCAGCTACCCTAGCAAAGACAACCCGCTGAATGGATCGCGAAAAGCGTTTCAGGCAAGTGACAGTACCGACAAAAAATGAAATCGAGTTTCGCCTGACAGAAGTGGGGTTCGTAATTTAAAAAACAATGGACGCTAAGGCACAATGAGGCCAAATGAGATAGGGGATGATTCGTTGGAAAGAGAGCATGAGGTGCCAGAGGATGGGAGATGAAATCCTATACTGAACAAAAGTAGAAGGTGGGGACGTAGGTGGTCAGGGTAGTATTCTAGTGAAAAGTTCAAACAGTACCCGAGTCTGAACAGAGTGATCTTAAGAACAAGTTGATCTTAAGAATACGCTGATCTCACTAATATTGCTGGCTTCTAGAATATTTTATTGATAATAATTTATCTCAAGAAAGATTAATACAAGAGTAACGAATCTGTAAAAAAACCATTTCGTGATTGTCGACTATCAAACCGTAATAAAACTAATGCGGGTAATTTTGTAAAAGACGAAGATTAATTATGAGAACTGTTTACGCCAATATAGATTAACTTTCATCTCAGGTTTAACTTACTTTCTATCTTTTCTAATTTTAAGAATTAGAAAAAAAAGAAAGTAAGTTAAACTGAATCAATCTTCGTCAGCACCTGATAAAATGTTTCAGTAAACCAACTGCTGACATTAATAACTTGATTATTATTCAGTTAACTGGTAAAAACATCATCAGTTACTGATATAGTAATCAGTTTATTGAAATATTTCATTAATTCTTTTTTTTTCAATGGTACGAACGAGTCTTAGAGTTCTTAATAATTACACATATTAATAACATATATTGACACACAAGTAGCAATTATCAGTGCATTCGCAATTTTTTTAAGTACTTTGATTTTTTTAGCTTAGGGATGATTGAACTTTTTCAAGTGTAATTTCTCCTTCGCTCAAGATATCTGCATAGTCGAAGAAAAGATTCGTACTCATCACTAGCAGTTCTTATCGATTGTTGGTCTAATTGTGTTACTGTGAATGTCCGATTCACCCAACGGACCCCAACGATGGTCAGAGACGAACCGAAATACGGCTCCCATACCCTGACGGGCAAAAAGAGCGGTTCGCATATTTTTTAACGTCGACGTAACGTCCTGAAAATTAATGTAACTTTTATCCGTCAAACCAGGAGTCAGTCGTCATGCGGCAAATGTCGCGAGTGTTTCTAAAAAAAGAAAGATATGACAATTTCGCGCCATGGAAATAAACTTTCATTCGATTTGCACGCCAGATATAACACGTGAATGCGGGAATGACGATCTTTACCATTATTATCATAGAATTCAGCTTTGGAAAATATCTCGAGCGAAATGTTGCAACACGCGTTTATAAATGCGTAACGACATGGAATGTCGCGAAAGCGAAATCGCATAACGCATAATATGAAAAATTAGAGTGTCTCTCACATATAAAGCATAATTTAATTTCACTAAAGAATATCTTAACGCACCGTTGCTGTGTAATGTTAATTGCAACGAATTCAAGTGTATTCTTGAATAAGAAGATTAGATAAATTGCGTTAACAGGTCTCGCAAATCAAAGTTAAGGGTGCGTTATTCGCTTTATTTGTTAAAAAAATATGCACGTGACACGAACGACAGAAGCATGTAAGAAGAAAAAAACGTTTGGTTTGAAAGTTTTCATTCTTCGAAAGTGCATTTTTGAAACGATAACTTGTTAGCGAATTAATCCGACTTTCGCGTGGTTTGAAAACGCGTAGCTGCGAAGTATTAACTCGGTCGTAGTCATTTTTTCGCCTCTTGCGATTGTACCTGACCTATTACGCGCGACGAACTCGATAAAACCCGCCTATTTGTTCCTTTGTAGCCTGAAGGCAACTGGATACGCAGTTAAATAATAAAGCAGGCAGCAGTCGCTTCGCTAATTAACAATACCTTTACGTTGCTGCTAATTGCGCTTTACTTTGTTATATTACATTTTAAGTGCGCGCCACGTCGAGAATTACGCACTCGTCCGTGCGTTATTATAGTCATTTGCATAATGAATGAAGGCTTTCGTTAATTAGCGCCATAATCGTGCGATGCAAATGCGAGATTGGACGACTTACCGTCTGGAATATTAATATGCGTCGATCCAATATGGACGTCCTTGGAAAGGAGAAACGTTGCCATAAGTATCTGCATAATCGGTGCATATACAGTTTCGCTGTACCGATTACAAACACATACTTACTCGCCAAGTTTCTCTGTTGCATAATGGCCACAATAAATTTTTACTGCGGCGACCGAATGAGAAAGACTTGCTGTAAATTTTCTATTACGCACAAAGCCGATGTCGCGCGACGTTTGCTGATAACGAGAAAATTATTCCGGACAAATACGGAGGGAGAATCGGGTTGCCTCACGTAAAAGTTTGGAATGCGACAGCAGGTGGATCCTCAGGATCTCCTCGCGTCTCCTCGTTTTCAGCAGCAGCCGCCACTTTTGCCGCTCCGCGCGCGCATACAAACGTTTTCTTCCGGCGAGACGAAATGCGACATTCGCGCGTTCAGAGCTCGCCGGCCGGCCGACGCGCAACGAGCGACGGTCGGCACTATGCAAAATGGGCTTGTCGCAATAAAGGTGTGAAGGAAGCAAAACTTCCGTGAAAAATCGTACGTGAGGATAATGTATACCGGGCGCGCGCTATCGAGCCTCTGCGCCCGGCTGCTATCTTTAGGTCGGCGATGTTGCAGAGGGCCCTCTGTCCTCCGTCGCCCGTGCACAGGCCGTACCTCAAATGACTCACGCAAAAGTAAATTATACATTGAAAGGGTTTAATATAATGAAACGCTCCATATGCATGAGAGGCCGGCCTGCCGCTTTGCCGCACCACGACACCACGGTGCTTCGCGTTTCTCTGCGTGCCACTGACGTATCGTGAGTTCGATGAGCCCAGATCGAACGTTCCTACGAGCCGAATAATGGCGCTCGCACGCCGACGGGCTGAAAAAAAAAAGGAGAGTATAATTTAGTCGCCATAACCGAGGCTGTCGTTGCGTCGGCGATTGGCGTACGCGGACCTTTTTTTATCGCAAACGGCGCGCAAAGGCTTTTCGCCTCGATATACGGTTAATGCATTTTTGCAACATCCATGCGCGTTAATAGCGTCATTATGGCTGTTATTATTGGCTTTATTAAACTGACTGCAATATCGACTGACTTTTTTTGCAGCGCTAAAAAATCGTGGAGCGGCGTGTACTTTTAAAAATGCTTGTTATCAGCGACAATTAAAACTGACTTTTATCGTACCGTGACGATAACTGTCGCGGCGTCCAAATAGCGAATTATAGGGAGAATACATTATGGGGGTGAGGAAGGGGAGAGGAAAAACAAGACTTGCGCCGCTCCGCACCGTGCCGTTGGAATCATCCGTGTTCTCAGCTTTACGTGTCAGTCGTATCCCAGAATCCAAGCGGAACGGACGTCGAACGGACTTGAGGGTATTTACGGCAAGAAAGGGTGCGATCGGAAGAATGGGATGAGAAGGAAAGGGGTGAGAAAGCGGAATGCGGCGGATGGAGCGCCGTTGGCGGTTACGGACGGGACTATGGGACCGTGGTGCGGGTGGCTTAGTTGCAGGGGACGAGCGGAAAGCATCAAAAGCAATGTTTGGTGGCGCTATAATGAAATGAATTTATGCAGAGCCGTAATGCTTGAATATTTAGCAACCCTCTTCTGGTTCTGTTTCTGGCCGAGCCGTCACCCTAGCTGCTATACCGTATTTGAATTAAATTCGACCACTGGATGTCCATTACAAGAACGTCGTCGGTCAAACCCTATCGGGTTCAAGATACACTCTTGCGCGAAATATTTCTAAAACGGTGCTCGAACGCCAGCTTTAGCACGCGTCAAATTTTCTAGATTGTTGAAGAAATCGTCCTGGCCGTCGCGAAAATTCCAAGGAAGGGAATAGATTATATTTTGAGATCATGTTCCCCTATTTTAAGACGAATGTATTTTAGAAGAGGCCTGTTCGAGGATATCGATTAGATCCGAAAGTTTTGAATTATTGCCGGCCGAAAGTTCAAAGAATGCTCGCGTAATTTCGAAGCCGACAGGTTCTCCAATCCAGAAACTATGCCTAACGATTTTCCCGAACAATTTATGCACGGCGACTAGATTAGGCGAGAACGGTGAAAAGTATGATCTAATTTTGCGCGCAGCAATCACCTGTACGCTCATGCGATATGTAAATTATCGACATAATATAAATTTCAAATTGAAACAAGATTGAAATTTTAACAATATTCTGTTGTCGTGAAAGAAAACAACAGGAGTAAGATAATATCTCTGTATGAGGCCAACGTATTTCGTATAAGCGAAAACAGCAGTATCATAATTTAATTAACAATTTAATTTAATTTTGTTCCTTAATGTACAGATTAAAATTGTCACTACGCGAGAGCTATACGTTGAAAAAAATCCCTGCGATCTGTTTACTAAAGCTCTTTGCAAATTGGCTGAAGTATAATTTCGTATATTCGACCAATGTCGCTGCAAAATGTGAAAGTAATCATATATACGTTGAGGTTGATAATTGGCCTTTTTCAGCGATGAAAAATATAAACCGACGCAAATAACGAAACTTGAAAATTATTCAAAGATTTATCGCTCGCGCGTTGAAAGAGACACTCGTATCAGGTCCAAAATTGTTTTTCATGATCGAAGCTCCGATTCGCGATAATGCGAGTGAAAACGATTATTTCGAGCATATGAGGATAGGTATATCGGAGCGTTTTATCAAATACCTATATGATGCGCAAACCGCGCGTCATCATAAAACTAACCGATTGACTAACTAACTGCGCGTGTAAATACGCAATTAACGACGATTTTCGGATAATTTCGATTAAATTTACGATCGGAGTGATATCTGCGTCAGCTCTCCACACACCATGGCTAATAGGCCAAACATAATTGGCGTAATAAATAAGTCATTAACGAGAGCTTTTGTGGGATTATTTAATCAATGAAGGAGGGCTTTCCTTCCTATCGCTCGCGCGCATTTCCATATAATCGCCGCTTCCGTACGCCGCGGATCACGTGTATATTAATATTCTGGATGCACGCGAGATGCCCAAATATTTTAATCATGGCTAATTGGCGAGTAATAATGGAGTTCCGTGGCGACCGCGACAACCGGGCGCTTGACGTTCCTCTGCATTCTCGCTGTAGAAGCTAAGGAGAGCTTAACTATCGTCCTACGTTCCTACGTAGAATTTCGGTATACTCCGTACAAGGAACTTATTTGTAATGGCATGTTAACAATTGCATACTACGACTATAATAATTTCATTTATCATCAAATTAACCTTAAAGTGCTACTGATAGGTGAATTTTCACCCAGGTGTTGAGTTTTGTGTGTTATTAAAATTTTGATAGCTCAAAAAATATTTAATAATATTTTGTACATTAAAATAATATTAGTTGAGTTATTCTAACACCTTGTAACCTATAAAGAAAAAATCTCAAAGAAATTCTTAATTATGAAGGTGAATTTTTACCCAGACTAATATTAACGTTAGAGAAATATGAGCAGCACCCTACGATAATATATCGATACTTCTCAACGAATTGATCTTGTTTAATACGTAAGATAGATCGTCTGTATAAATATTTTTCAAGATCAGCGGATATCGATACGATTTGTTTAGTAGCGTGAAAAGTAAACGAGAAACACATGGTTCGCATGAAACTCTTACAAATACGAAAAGCGGCTTTTTCGTGGCACGCGCGATCCTCCTAAATCTTTCAGAGATGCCACAGCTAAGCTTTCTTACGCGAGCAGACAGACACTTCCTTCCTTAATAATTTTCCTCGAAATTATGAAGTAATAACTAGCGGCGTCGCGTATAATATCTCTATATTTCAGAGCCCATTAGTTTATAATCAACACGTCTGAATAATCCAATGCCAAGATATGCCGCCACAGCCACCCGGTGTAACGCCCCTTCTTTTGAATATTACTATGTCTAAGCGCCGAAAAGCATGCGAACCTTCGCACGTATCTCGTATTGTCTTACTGATAATTCTGACGTGCAATATAGCGTGGAATACCGGAGTCCTATATAAGATCTGGTTTTAAATTTCGTTCATATTTCAAGCGCAAGTCAGTTATATCGTGTATCAACGTAGTACCAGCGTAACGCTGACTTATTGTATTAACGGGTA
Organism: Solenopsis invicta; assembly: GCF_016802725.1. NCBI lineage: Eukaryota > Metazoa > Arthropoda > Insecta > Hymenoptera > Formicidae > Solenopsis > Solenopsis invicta. The sequence goes on along the minus strand of NC_052674.1, from coordinate 7,018,742 downwards.
AACGCTACATTCGTGAAGATATTTTCAAATAGTGGAAAATCGATGTAATACATCTTTCATTCTCGTTTTATCGTCCCGTGAGAATTTTTATTCGTATTAAGGTAAACCACGACTTTCAGATCCCTCGTTTACCGTTCGCGTATTTTCACAACTCCCTATGCCGTGCCATTAAACGTAGAAGCAGTCGAACAAAATGGAAAAGAACGAAAAATAAGAGAAAATCCGACCGCGAAGAACCGACGTGACATAACTCGCTACAACGATTGTCGACCGGTTAAGCCAGACTTGCGGCACGGTTATCGAGGAACTTAATCCTTCTCCCTTCGCCCGGATCACACGGCCGGCGCTCAGCACGCACGCGGAAATTCCGAGATACCGCTTCCATCCGGTAGTCATCGTGGGCCGCACATGCACCGAGGACGAGGGTCGAATATCGGACAGAGAGAGGGAGAGAGAGAGAGAGAGATAGAGAGAGAGACGAAGAACGACCGCTCTGTCACCGGACGCAGGCATCGGCGGCGCCTGTCGGGCAAGACAGAGACGAGAAGACACGAATGGAGGTGGCTGCGACAGAGGCGGGAAGAGAAAAACGCAGCTGGTTCGATCGCTGGAATCGCAGCCAGTTCGTAATGAAAGGTGAACGGAATTGGACCCCCTGGAGCCGGAGAGTCGGAGCGCCGAGTGAATATAATTAGAGGATTGGGGGCCGAGGGGGTGCGCGGGGTATGACGTAATCAAAGGGTGGACATGAACGTAGAGGGGACGGTAGAGGGGACGACACGACGGGTACCGCGGGACCAGATCGGCGAGGAACGACGGCAGGGGTCGGCCTGGAAGAGGTGGAGGTGGCGTTGCCGCCGGTAGAGTAGAGTAGATAGACGCGCAGGAGGAGAAGAGGGTATTGCAAATTATCATTCGGCCAACGAAGCGAGGGTCCAACTGAACTGGACTGGCAACAACTTGATACCGACGTCCACACCGCGCGCGGCCAATGCGCCACTGTCGGAGCCTGTAGTTTTGTCATTAGCCGATAGCGTCTGCCGATAGACGACGTGGAACAGGGATTATTGGGCTAGGATTGCTAACGGACGGCACTTGGATGCAAATGTCTCTCGGTATGCCCACTGCCCTGCCTCGATCTCCATCGTGGGTATTTATAGGCTGCAGGTGAATCTCGAAACTGAAGCGAATTAAAATATAATTATCGTTGCATGATTAAGAAATGGAAGATTAATACGAATATTTTCTTCGAATACAAACATTCAGGATAAACGTGACAAATTGTCGAGGTAACTTTTCATCCTTTGGATAAATTGCGTTTAATAAAAGCCGTCCTTTAATTCGTCTTGGAAGATCTTGACGTAAACATCGAACACAAAAATATGTATGGTAAGCAGACTATGAGAAATATTGATCACACATATTGTTCGTAATATCTCACATCGGTGTTAAAAGTTAGCTGGACGATTTGTCGGAGAAATTGATTCATTGATGCTGTCTCGATCGTTCGTTATGGGTCAGCATATATTATTTATTCGACATTCCCGTATCTTTAGCATTCGATATTCTTCTTTTGCTTCTCTCTCTCTCTCTCTCCCTTCTTTGTATTATTTTCATGAATCTTCTTTACTTTTTTCTTTGCATTTTATTTTATATTCTATGCAATCACTAACATGCATTTCTCAAACTCGTACCTATTTTGTTTTATACTTTTAGCTTGCCTTAGAATATTGATAAACATTCAGTATCTTCTTTTTTCTCTTTTTCTTTCTTGCTCATTTAAAAAAAAATCGTAGAGATGTTGTTCATAACAAACGATAAACGTCAACAGTTTATTGCTTCGCGAGAATTTTCATTAATCTTCATCTAAAAACCATGCAAATTTCAGTAAGATTTCTAGAACGCAAGAAAGAGGTCTCTCCGTTTCTTCGAGCATTGTGACGATTTGGACATTTGAAAACTTTCGCGGTTTGCGCGCATTTCGAGAAAACGTGCCGTGAAATTCCCACGAGTGCAATTCGATGCACGGAAATGGTAAGAATATTATTAAAATTCCATTATATGATTCACTTCCGAACTTGCGATCCTACGTACCGTCGTGCCCGACGCAACGGCGACTAGAACGGTGTTTCCGAGTTTCACAATTTATGCGCATCGGTTAACGGGTGCGGACGGCCGCGAACGAAAATGATAAATTGGTCATTTCTCAGTTTTCCCGGGTTGGTTTTACAGACGCGCGAACCGCGCGTTTCTCGCACTGCCCACGATGGTATCCCCGACGGGAATCGAACACCCCGGCGTTCGGGCCGTTTTGCATTACAGCGAATCGTCCATGTTGGACCGGGTTGGACTTTGCATACTGATTATCCCAACGTGATTGCGGGAACGAAAGGGTTGCACGCAAATCGGACGACGGGAAGGTCGTTGCCACGTCGGAGCGGGAGGCGGAGGGAAGCGCAGTCGGGTAAAGTCCGCCGTTCTAATGCTATCGATTCTAGTGCTTAGCATAATGAGGACAGGCAGTGCCGGATAACGCCACCGTTGGAAATGGAGGTGTTCTATTACGCTCTCATGAAGGGGATGTCAGCCGGTCCCGTCTCCATCCGCAGCGCCTAATAAAGTACAGAGCGTCCGCCGTAATATGCGTGAACGTTATGCTGTATTACGTCGTAATATAAATTACAAGTTCATGTGTGGAAAAGATTGCAAGTCTGATGTATATAGAAGGAAACGGCGTTATTAATCACAAAGTTTCAACGCTATGGTTGGAAGTAGGGTAAAATCTGATACAAGCTCACGCAAAATCCGCGAATGATAATAAAAAATAATCAAAATTGTTTATAACCGCCGATGACTGCTGGTAAGAAACACGATCGGAGAAAATTACAATTTATAATCTTTCTAACAACTTTAACGGCACTGTTTAACACCAATTAGACTGGCCTTGTGCGTTAACGAGATTGCATACTCTCCGTCTTGTTCAATTTTGCATTAGTTGCCGATTTTTTTCAACGTTTCTGAAACTCTTTCAAAAAGAAAACTTTAAGCTCAGGGCAACTTAAGTGTACGTTACAGGACTGAGCGAACGAAAGAAGCATTAATATTCGCGCATGAAACATTGATATAATATATTCGTGTAATATCAGAAACATGTACCTGCTTTAGTAGACGAGGCGTTCCAGAAGTAATTATCCCATTGCTTACTATCGACGGTGCCATTCGTTCCAGTTGCGATGCCGAGCGGAACGCGCATTCGTATCGGTACTAACACAGGTAGAAATTTAATTAATATAATTTACCAAGCCCGCGATGTATTAATATATGTCGTAGAGATTAAAGTCCATTGGAACTTCACCGAGAGTGATCATCCGCTTGTTTAGCATCGGGAACGCGTACGGGATAGACATCGCCTTAAGCTACGAAGCGAGAAGGACAACTATTTTAGATTTCGAGGTTGATGCCGTTGTATAATTTGTACTTGGTTTCGATGAACAATTTTGTACGAAACAAACGTTATGACGTTGGTTACTATACTACGAGGCGGTCCGTCCGAGTTTTTTCTTGCCAATAAACGCTTTCCTCTCTCAATCACGAAAAACGGAGAAGAAACAAAAGCGAGGACAACAAAGAAAGGGTTCGTTGTACACGCCAAGATGACTTATTTAAAAGTTGACAAATCTCGATTACAATGTCGTAAAACGTTAAAAACGTGTTAAGAGCAGAAAACAACACTGGCATCTAATTAACGTTAATCGTTCGATTCTATGCGATACTTTTCTCACGCTTATAAACGTAATGATCGTCCGCGCATACTTGATACACCGTAATCCTACGGTTATAAATTCGTTGAGCGTCGAGCGATAAATTCAACGACGTCATGCCGACAAACTCGCGCCAGTCAACGGCGTTACGTGCCAACTTTCGAGAAAGCCGTTCCTCCCGCGGGCGTTCATTATCAATTCGTCAAAAATATTCGACGTGGCCGCGACTGACGTTCGAAAAAATATATATACATATATACATGTGTGTGTATATATATATATATATATATATATATATATATATATATATATATAGACATATATATGTATAAACGCTAAATTCGTGGGAAGCGGAAAAGAGAAAGCGCCGTGCGAAAGGAGAAAAAAAATCTCGGTGGTACACGCTCCCGAAGCCAAAATTCAATTTATAATATGACAGGAGCTATTCGATTTTAAAGTCCATTTTTCATTCTCGCTCCGCAGTGCGCACACACGCCCTGACGTACACATGTTTTTTTCCTAAAATTTCGCCAAAGTGTCCGCCAGTCTGAAAATACCAGACAACAGTGTTTAATTCCCGAAGCTGAATTTATTCGGTGTCGGTATACATTGGTGAATAATGATGCAGTCTCACGACGCGGCGGCGTTGTTCTATCGTGGAAAAAAAGAGCGCCGTAAGAATACACGTTCGTTACAAAAAAAAAGAGAGAAAAAAAGAAAAAGGAGAAAGAAAAAAAGAAAAGGCCTTTTTACATCAAAAGAGGGTTGATTCATATAAATGCGTTATATTCCGTTCCGCTTAGTGCGCACACGGACCATAAAAATCTTGTCGGTGAAAATTACTACGCATAATAGCGTCGGACGCAGTAGGAAATACGAGAGAAAGGGGGCGGAATTAACCCTCCGATGATTTGCATAAGTGGCTCGCGCGAGCGCGGGGGAGGTAGGATGATCCGTTGCACGGGCGTGTAACCCCGCAAAATAATGACAGACCCGTGAAGAGCGCATCGTTATTACAAATTATTAGAGACCGCACTTAAAATCAAGACTCTTTCATGCGATGAATGTCCAATGATTAAGAAGATGAAATTATTCGTCGTGATCGCACAGAAATGATCTTAATTAGTGGAGCCCGAGTGATATCGAGACACGATGAACGTCTTCCCGCCTTATATAAAACCCGAGTCCCTCCTTTCAAATGTCTGCGTGCCATAAATAGAAAATTATTTTTCACAAGTAATTGCGCCAATTCATCTCGCGTATAAAGCGATTTACAGGAAATTATTGATATTTGTAACGAATGAGAAAATTAATCCAGCAAGTATTACGCAAGTAAAATATTGCGCGAGTTAATTTGCTATTTCTGTTATTATTTTACGGCATTATAAACGCGATTGCTTTGCGGAAAGCATTATCGGAGACTACGTTCATTAGACGCGGGAATCGTTCGTTCTTAATTTAATGCCCCGTGCCACAGGCGCGATCGTATGTGCGGGCACGTAATTTTTATAGTTACGCCTCTGATTAAAATACCAGGACGCGACATTACGAATGCAGGAACGTTGAAATGAATGCGTTTTACATTACTGTCGTTCCCCGACAGAGGCTCGATGTAATGTTGCCGAGGAAGGGTGAGAACACTCCTATTTTTTTATGGCATAAAATTTCACCGCAATGAGAATTGCTGTTGAAAAATTGATAGGCCGCCGCGTTGGTGCTCGCAGGCTCTCAGTAGCGGTACACAGATTGAGTTAAGGTTCGTTTTTTTTCCCCCCGCGTTCCGGGGCGTTTCGCTACAACGCCTCGCTCTTGTACGGAAACAACTCGCTTAGCGTGTCTCTTAATACGGAGACAAGCGCGACGGTAATACGTTGAATTTCAGAAAAGCGCGCGGTTTTTGCATTTGGATTACCGTGAAATTTCCACAGCCGCGCTGAGCTGCGGCTTGAATTTTTCAAGAGGCCTCTCTCGCGATGCTAACTTGCCGCGTTTTTCACGACGTGGACATACGCGACAATCGTTCAACGGTTAATATTAATGGCCCAATTAATCCGCAACTGTCATAACGCCATCGTACGTCGTGCTTTAAGCTCAAGTTTTATGAACAGAGGTTTATCACTGATTTGCGTTTCCTGTCAAAACAAGACAACAAAGAGATATTGCATCATTTTTATAACATTTTCCGATACTATCTGAAAAATTATAAATCGTGTCTGGCGTCGCGCTTCTCATGCTCTGTATTCTGTTAAATACTTTGCAAGGTAGATAGATGGCGATTAACGTTGCGGAACGAAGTTTGCGATAACTTTATTGTAATAAGATGAGCGCGGGCGTGTAGGGCTTCCTACCGATGAGGCGTCAAGGGGGATGCGCGGCGTGGCGCGGCGATTGCGGGCGGTTGTCGAGTGTGTCGGTAAGTGAGAAGGGTGCCGGACTCTGGACCGCTGGTAGAAGATCATTATAAGCTTGAGTTACCATGGTTACCATGGTTACGGACCGGCGACCGATCCTCGAGCCTGAAAGTGCGAGGGGGAACCCCGCAACGCGAAACGGTCAGCCAAGTATCGCATTTGACTTTACAACTGATTCTATACACCCCCGATTGTTATGCTTATGCCACCCCCTTCCCCCCATTTTCCCAGCTCCCGCTTCCGCTCCTCCTTATGGCAATGCGCGCTCAGCCTAGTCCAGAATTCGGTTCTTTGCTGAGAATATCGCTTTTATGTGTCCCTTTCCCTTCTGTTCCCGACTCGCCAAGGATTACCGTTACTCTCGTGTTCTTCCAACTTTACCAGTCCGCGAAATGTGTTGCACTGTAATCCGATCAAGCTACCATTTGACCTGGACTTTAGCTTTCTCTCGTTCTCGAGCTCTTTTTCTACTTAAAGTTCGATACCCTATCTAACCCTACGGACTTTTATCACGGCTGTCCTTTTAATCCTAAAGCAAGTGATTGATTTCATTGTCTCAATATATTTAGAAATGATTTTCTAATGCGATGACAGTGCTTGGAAAATCCACTCCGAGACTTGTAAAACGTACGTATTACGGAGGAGCATTTTTATCCTCTCGGTCTCCACAGACTCCACAGACTCCGCGGCAATTGCTAGCGCCCGGATCGAGACGGAGAACGTATCGATCTTACTCTTCAATGTATGTGTGTACCGCACGTGCATATGAACGACCGGCACGCCGGCAGCGAGCAATAAAACCCTATCTTGCGGGTTCTCTCGCGTGCTAAATACTTTCGTTTTTCTTCGCCCAACGATGTACTTGGCCGCGCCGTTATTCCACAGGTGTTTGGCACTTCCGTAAGCGATAAAAGCCCCAACCGCGGCGCCCGACTTCCTGCTTTTTTCTTCGCTCCATCTTTTTGCTCTTTTGCTCAATCGACATTTCGCACCGGAACTCTCTCTCTCTTTATCGCGTCGCATCGATTGGAGACGATCGAGAGTAGCAGACAATCCCGTGTTTCGACATATCCGCAAATACCGGAAACTCGCCGGACATGACCGGATGTAACGTTACACCGTCCCTGCGCGTTACATCCATGACGATGTATCGGCAGCGAATCGGACGTAACGCGGATGCCGGCCTATGACGGATCGCAGATGGTCGATGGGCACGGCCCATAAAACTTATTATCCACCTTTTACAGCCCGGTGGTAAATTTAAAGTGGTTTTAAAAAATTCGACGGCGAATGGCCTGGGCGATCGCAAAAGGGATCTCTTTTTTTTTTGTGAAATTTACGTCCGCGCCAAAATTCAGCAAGAAGATTTTCATGACGAAGACTCACGTGTTTGTCTAGGATAAAAATATTTGTTTCATCGATCCTGTAATTCTCTAATGTTTTAAACTTTTTCTGGATTTTTTATTTCCGGTCTGTGTGCGAGTGTATGGCAATCGCATATCGATCATTTATTAAAATTATTCCTTCCTTGTCTATTAATAAATAATAATTTTCTTATTGTTTCTTGTGATATGAAATTACGTAAGAACGCTCGAAATAACGACGATCGAACTTTATTCCGGCAAAAATAATCCAATCGTAACTTAACAGGTGGAGGGTTGAAATTCAGCGTTAAATGCGAAAAATAAGGCTCGAATAAGAAACAAATGCAATATATTTTCGAGACTGCCGCGGGATATATTTACGAAAACAGCGCAAAAGAGCATAAGGGGAACACGCGTGGCTACACGAGGCCTTATTATTCCGGGGCTCTCGGAAGTTTCGCGATGGTGTCCCCGGGCGCGGGAGGGTTGCGTTCGAAAAAGAGGGACGCCCAGTCCAATCTGTATGCTTCTCTATCGATGCTTTGTACGCCGGCAGTGTGGAGGTGGACATACAGATACACGGGCGCCGTCGCGAGGGGCCAGGGGTCTACGAATCGATAAAAACGCATCCCAGGCAGGCGCCAGCCAGAAGAGGACCGCGCGGATGGAAAAATGCGAGCGGGGTTAATGCGCTGATCATGTCATATCGAGGTGCTGGCTAAACAAATACCTGCCCGCGCGGACGAAAATGTACGACTGTGTCGTAGCCGCCGCTGTTCGATTCTCCTGCGATCGCGCCGACAGCTCGTACCTTCCAAAAGCTTTATGCATCGCATCCTATATAGCAATCGCTCGTCCCTTTTCGCGAGATGCGTTTCGTCGCGATGTTTTAGGGTTGTTTTAAGCCGCCGGAGATGGACGTGGTTTTTATCGCGAGAAATTCAACAAGTTGACTGACCCAATCTGGCGTCGAGATGACAAATGCCCTAATTATTTCTCTGCGTATCGATAATATACGTTTTTCTTTTTTTTTTTAGATACGTTTTGAAAATTGTAATTTAATTCCTGTACAAGATGTTGAGATTAATCTGAGATGAAATTTCATGATATTAAAATTATAATATTATATCATACTTATTTCATCCATATTAAATTTAATAAATCTGTTATATAAATTTTTAATATTAGTCGTCTTTTAAAAATCACACATAAACATGCGTAATATAAAAAATGATTACCAAGTAAATTATTAATTTGCATGGAAGGGAGAGACGAAGTGTATCGATCTGGATCGAATCGCGGCGTTGAGAGACGGTGCGCCATCAGTCAAGAGTTAGCCCCCTTTCTTTCCGCACGGAGATTCCGCGAGGGCTCTTTTCGTATAATAATATTTCCAATTCGATCTGAGGTTCTCCCTGTCACCCTCCCCCTCCCCGCACCCTGGCATGCAACACCCCCTCGATATATGCACCCGGCGGTGCCGGCGCTCGCACTCAACCGCGCGCCCTCTCACCACCGTCTCGCGTGCATCCCCACCCCCAAAGCCGGGGGGTGGCACGTCGCTCACTACGTCATCTGTCCCCTCGACCAATCGACGGGCGGCGCGCATTTTTTCCCCGCGTCGAAAAAAAAAGAGGAAAGGGCGAAAGAGATAGAGAAGCGCAAGAGAGCGCACGAAGAGGACAGGAAGAGAACCGGAGAACGCGCGTCGGAAAGAGATGCTAACGGCGGGGGGCAGGCAGCGAGGAGAGGAGAAAAAGAGAGAGCGGTTCGGCATTACCCCCGAAGCCCGTTGCGGACCAATCGCCATACGTAAAGAGGCATTTTTTATGGGCGCCGCTCGGTCGGCCGGTTTGTGTGATAAAAATTGACCTAAGTCCTCTTCTTTTTTTTTTCGAAAGAGCGCGCGAGCGAGGGAGAGGGAAACAGTGACAGCGAGAAAGAGCGAGAAATGCAGAGTGCAATAGACAGAACGAGGAGAACAGCGAAGAGAAAGAGAGAAAGGGAGAGGGACAGCTCGCGCTGCGCGCAGCGGCTATAACTGCCTAACATTAAAAAAGATGGGCTGTGTACGGGGTGGCGGTGGCTGGACGGACGGACGCGCGAGAGAGCAGGACAGGAAGGGGTTGGAGGACGTGGCGGAGGAGGCGGCGGTGCTGAGAGAGGCCGGAGGCCGGAGGGCGGCGGGGCAGCGGGTCGTCGGGTTGCGAACGACGAGCATGGAGAGATACAACCGCGTTGCACGTATGTGTCGCTCGAGGGGGTGAGAAACGCTACGAGGAGGCGAGCGGGTTGGCGCGGGGGCGCACGGGGACGGATCGGAGGTTTGGGCAGCTCTCACGTGCGGATGGAGGGGGCGCAAAATAATGCGCATAAAATGTAGCGTATTTATCATGGAGATAAAATGATGTGCTCGACTTTCAGGCGACCGACGCTGTTGGCATGCGGGTACAGTCCGTCGGGAAAATAGACGGTTTAACCAAACGTGGCTCTTCGGGGATTGGAAAGGGCTTCCAAGAGGGTAAGTGTTGTATAATCGACGCGTCTCGATAATTTCTTTAATTATCTCTGCTTCACGGAAACAAAATTACAATTTAGATTTTTCGATTCAAAAATACATTTCTTTAGATTTCTTAGATTTTAAAAACTAGGGCACATTTTCAAAAAAATCTAAATGATAAATTGCACATTTTTATATAAAGTGTGCTTTACTATAATTTTTATAATAATAAAAAATATGAGATAATTAACACATTTTTACTTCAAAAAAAGAATGTGATCTTGAAACAAACAGAGAAAGAAAGGTAAAGAAATGGAGGCAAGGAGGAAAGCGAGAGAGAGACAAAAAAGGGAGAGAGAGAGATGTATAATATTTAATAATTATAGAAATTGAAAAAAAATAAGAAGACAAAATCAGTAGGGCTATTGAAAACTTAAATAATTTCATTATCTTATTAAACGTATTAAATTATCAATAATCTAATTAAATCGTGACTATAAAAGGTAATGATTAGAAAAATTGCACGATATTGTTGTTAAGACGTCAAAAATGTTAAAGAGTTGCCCTTCCGCAGTAAAGTCGTCGAGAAAACATCAAATAATAATTCGCGGAAAAGTAGCAACCAGCCGGATGAAATTCATTGATGATAAAGTGCATTATAAACTCCGGAACACGAACCGATAATATTCCATTCGCGGTATTCAAAATTCATTGGCGTTACTGCCGGAGCGATATCGCAGAAAAAAAATAATATTTTCACCTTCCACATCCGACGGAAACCCCGAAAGGATTTTCAAATTACATTTGCTGCGAGGCTTCGATAATATTCGCCCGCTTTAGGACTGCGTAATTACGCGAACACCCCCCCCGGGAAGACCCTTCGTGGATCGAGTCGTACATCGAATCAGCGCGCTGTCACTCGTAAATTCGTTCGGACGAAGATTCCGTTTCGAAGAGTAACCCTAAAATATCCTGACCCCCAAATTTGGGTGACGCAAGCGAGGAAGTGGCAGGACGTAGCGGAACGCGATCTAGAAAGCGGCCAGCAGCGACTGCGCGATCCGTACGCAAGCGGTAAATGGATCGCAAATTGCCAATAAAATTATGAAATCGCATCGAAAGGAAATTGGCATGAATGCCGTACGAATCTTTCAATTTCGGGACCCCATTCGCACCCCTGCTCTGCCACGTCCAATATATTAGGAGCAACATCCTAACGTCTTCCATCGATATCCGTTGAATTTGTCTAGGGAGAATCAAATATATGCAATGTTTATGATTGTTAAAATTATTTATAAAATATCGGTCTGTGCAGATGTATTTTTATTGAAATCATAACCAATATTCGAGTCATTGGGAAATGTTTGCGTGCTCTGTCTCACTCGAACCAAGCTCGGCCCGTCATTGTAGTAAATGATACGTGTGTGTACGTATATATGTGTGCGTGTATAGATATAGTTCGGCCAAGTATAATCCTGTTCAGATATAATTCATAAATGACATGGATCTAATATTAGAACCAAATTTGCAGTAAAATTGACCCAAATTAAACGTCATGCATATACATATATCGCGCGCAATTTCTATTCAGCGTAATGAAACGATCGACGTCGCTGCTTCTTACGGCCGCCGAACACGAGAGAGCACATACAACGGCCGTCCTCTCCATCCCTGTACATCATAGAAAGGACCTCATCAATTTCCCGTTTCCATGCGAAGGGACAAAAAATAAACTTAATATGATCCCGACTATATGAAGATGCGCCGGAGCGACGCAGCATCCTCCGTCCTTTGTTTTAAGCGAGGGTCGTTTGTGGTTCTCTCGGTGTGTGTCCCGAACGGTGCCACGCGCGCGCGAGCACGCGCGCATATACACATAAGCACACACACACACACACACACACACGTATAGGATTGGGGTAGCAGTCCCGTGTGTCCACCCTTCGTAATTCTATCAGAAGCCAATCACGTCCGGCAGAGGGTGGCCTTATCTGTGCATGCGGAAAATCGTCGAGGCGGAAATGCCGATTCCTAAGCCCGACGTCTTATGAAAATATTGTTTCATTCATGCGCGAAAATCCCGAGACGACGGGTTTCTTTGACTTCGAGTGCGCGGCGACTCGAGTGCTCTCGTGTTCGACGTTTCTCGGAAGTTTACGATTCAATTTAGACCAAAGACAATATTATTCAGAGCGAGCAAAGATCATTACCATACGTATACGACTTATTGTGATAAAATAACTTTACTATTTTGCCAGATGCATATTTCTTCTAACAACATTATCTTCTAACAACAAAATAACGTGATTCTTGAATACTATATATGTTAGTCTTAGTAATATACATATATTTACCGAATATTTAATATGTTGATTATTATTGTTACAGTAATAACTAAGACACTTGCATATAAAATTTGGTAAGTTTATACGAAACTAAAACGTGTCAAAGTTACGTTCAGATCATTGAAGTATGATCTTGATGTATTTATGAGAAAATTCGTCGGGTACATTTTGCCGCGAACAAGTGAGAAAAAGTAGCTTAGCCGGCTTTAAATTCACGGTATCTTTCGCCGACGAGAAAGGTCCACTTACAAAACAACGTCCCGTAAATCCGGCCCGTAGTTGCATTATCTTTCGCGGAAAAGGAGGCAAACATTGCACGCGTCGGCGAAAGCTTTTCATTTCCGTAATATTTTAAAGTTATCGTGTCCGCCCGGGCAAATTTATGCCCTAATAAAGTTTTTTTGACCTTTTCATACGGCAGGTAACAGCATGAACGCGGGAAGAACAACCAGCTAGCTAACGGATAAATGATTCGCGTGAATTACATTAACGATTTCGAGCCGGTTGTTTTAGAAGTATTGGACATCGCAGCGACAGGCGCCGCTTTAAACACGTCTCCTCCGATCTTTAAGTGACGTGTATTGAACATATCAGGTAAACTGAAATAGAACTTTTAGTTAGCTTTGTACACCATCCTGGAATAGATTGCTCGGATATATTCCGAATATTTATACAGGGTATCGTAATCTATCAAATCATTTTCCGGGTACCAATTTCTCTCATCGTTTCGACAAATTTGAAGTCGATCTATGAATAGTGAAAATAGAAATTTCTATTGTGTATTTATATAATATATCATATAGTATATCATATACCGATATGGATAATATGTAGAATATATTCTCCACTTCTTCATACGGATAGCTGTAAGATTATCGAATTTGCATTTAAAAATACAATGCGTTTGCATTTGTAATATTTCAGCAACGTATCGAAGAATCATCTGATTTTGTCGACTTTAATTCGAAATTGTGTCACGTACTCGCACTTTGTCACTCTCCGACCTGCTGTGGAACCATTTGATCATATAAATTTTCATGTCACCGATACCCAATCCGTTACCAGAATCAAGAAATTATAACACTCGCGAATCGATCACACGCCTGATTTACCAAAACCGTAAACTTCTTAAAGATCCAATCTCTGAATCCCATCTTTACACCCCCGACCGACGATATTGGCGAGTTAAACGAAAATCGATTACCACGTCATATACATTCGGCGGGCGTTTTCGCGAGCATCAATTAATACAATAATTAGTCATCGATAAAACGATCGCGTTTATTGCGAGGTTTATGAGCGGCCAGAGTGCCGTTTAGAAATTCAAGTACGTCCCCTTTTCCACCACCCGGCGTACTTGAACACAGCGAAAATCGCGAAATCTGGGAACAAAAGTACGTTCTGGTAAGAAGAGGGTATAATATGGATCTCCATTTGAAATAAGCTCTGCCCCCTCCCTCCACCCTCCCGTCCACCTCCTAGCACCCCCGTGTACCTAGTTTGTTGCGTTTGAATATTCAACGCAAGTTTTTTTTATTAGCTTGCCTGCCCTCTCCTTGCCTACAGCTCGGCAACAGACATCTTTATTCATTGCCTTTCCAAAGATATAATTGAGTAATTATTTATAATATATCTAGAATATGCATGCTTCACTTCTCCGACGGAATACATTACTGCTTACTGCCCCTAAACGTAACCTCTTGTTACCGTTTGGATTTCTAACTTACAAGTTACTTCGCTGGTTCTCAACTTGGCGATTTTAACGCGCGAAAAGCTTTCTGTAGATAATGTGCAGGATTCGTGTTTAGCAACTGCGTTAAAAGATACGGTGCAATCGATTTAATGCATAATAAATGTTACCAGTATTATTAATTATGAGTTTTTTCATTTAAAATCAAGAGGAAAATAATTTACTACATGCAAATAAACGCTGCAGAAAGAGTGAAAATAAATGAAGAAAATAAATGATAGAAAAACATTCAAAGAAGTTGTACGGACCTGAGCGTCAAAAGTATTACATAAATCGCAAAGATATAATGATAAAGAAAATCAGGCAGCAATTAATATCACACTTTGAGATTTGCGAGAATCAAAGCAATGTAATTAAAGAGTATATTATTAAATTTAAATTATTTTCATAACCCACCTGAGTGTACCTGCTTATGATTACCTCACTATTCGAGAAACTTGTCTTGATAGGTTGCAAAACGCGCGCGGTACGTGAAACCCTATAGAGCCGGGAAGCCATAATTTCGCATTAAGCGGTAATCGCAATCCGGGGTAAGTAATCGATATATTAGTCGTCCGTTAATTAACGTCCTTGTGATCGCGCGATATAGACCGGCTGCCCTGTCGACGAATAGATTTACGAGCTCACCTATGTTAGAAATCAGCGTGAGCGTATCCTTTTCGGGTCACCTGCTCGCTGATAACTGGTTTGCACGAGAGGAGAAAGGTTTTATTCTTGCGCGAGCGCTAGAAAAGACTACCGTTGCTCGGCGTCGAATAATTAATAATAATTTCTGGATTAATGCTAATTATATGCGCTCGCCCGATAATAATATCCGCGTCTTGCGGCATCGTTAGTCAACGTGAAAAAATCGAGCATCAATGCGCTTGATTATTAGGGTACGCCACGATTGATTACGATCGAGAACGGCGTTTACTTACGCTCGCTGGCCTTTCTCCCTTCGCAGCCTCGTCCTTTTTTTTAATTGTTCGCGGCGATAATGTTACTTAGTTCGCGTCACGAGCTAATGTTATCTATCGATCTTCATGAAGTGGTAAGATGGTAGTACTGTCACGGTGATTGAGAGCCGCTTTAATTCCTCGTAAATCAGAGTCCCGCTGATTAAAGACAAAAGGTGAGAGGAGTGGGGGAGAGCGCGTAAAGTGCGGCACGAGAAAGATAGAGAAAAGGAGGTGCTGAAAGCCGGTCTGTATTTGCGGTCTGCCATTGCATAGGCCTCGCTTCATATTTGTAAGAAATTACGGAGGAGTCTGTCGCGTGTCTACTCGCAGTTAGACCGACCAGCTTGACCTAACCCGCCCTAGTCTTCTCTTCCATCTCTTTCTTCACGTTTATCTTCTTCCTGTTCTCGGTCTTTTTTTTTTGTTTGGGAAAATATTTTGCGTCTCTCAAGCGAAAAGCACGATTTTTGCAAAGCTTGGAATGGTGTAATAATTATCAAGTAACAACAATTTTCTATCATTTTTTAAAATACAAATAACGGCATTAAGTGTAAGTAATTTAAAAGAGTGAAGCGCGCCCGTAAGAAAGAGGGTGTCCGTGAAAGATATCCTCGAAATGGCAACTCGCCGAAAATGGCGTTGGGACTATATTCCAGCAATTACCATTACGTACCTAAGGTCGGTCCGGTTGTTGGATAGCATAATGCTGTATTTAATGGGCGGCACTGCAAGCCGTGTGTGACACGATATACGAGGCCGAGTCAACATATATCCTGTCAGATTTTTAAAATGCCCTGATTTACAATGACCATTGTGCTGTCCGCCGCATATCTATTGTCGCGCCCTTCCAACAGCTATCCAGATACACTTCTGTCTAACTCCGCGAGTAACTTCGTTTCCACTGCATCCTGCATCCTGCGTCCAAGGATTCTCCGGCTCGTATCGCTCGTGTACCAAGTGTGCGTTTTCAAAGAAGGTTTAACGATCAAGCGCGTCCAGATCGTCGATCGAATGAGATCAAGCGCGGAGTTAAACGCCAACAGTTACTCCAGTTGAAAAAAGTGATAATTGGTAGTGTCGTCTATATCATTTCAGCCACTTGGATGATTAAGCATAGCATCAATCGATAAGATTCAAATTGATTAAGAGTTATTCGAGATTAATTGATACGGTATAATCGGCTAAAATAAAACCATCTGTCTCCATTTCAATAGTTGTCGAAGAGGAAAATACTTCACCGCGACTACGAAAATCGAATAATCCCCTTGGAAGATGCTATCTTAATTGGTTAAATTGTCGCAAAGAGAATATACGCTCGTCGTAACTATCCAAGGAACTGTATAAAGTGTCGTACGAATAATAATGACGCCCTTGAGCGAAATGGCGAGCTCCTAAAGATAAAAATGTACAAGGTACATTCGGTCGCTTTCACGGGCAATATAATTGGCTGATTTTACTTCTTCAAGTCACGCATGCATACTGGTGAAAGAGATAAGTTAATGAAATCGCGCCTGGTTTATGAACGTGATTGTTATGCGTATTCGTGTAATACAGGGTACAGTGTGAATTGATTAACCGATTCTCAACGGGCCGGCGGCTTTAATTAAGTTATCGATTTATTTTCGGCATTGTCTTCCATAAAGTACGATTCCTTTCCTGTTACGCATAAGTAAGCGTTTATATGACTCGTCACGTTCGACTGCCGTTTGCTCATCGTTAAAGAAATCGATGCTAATACAAAGTACGCGATACGTATCGACTTCGTGCATAAATGCGCCATAAATATACTACGTTTTTCCTTTCTTATCAAAAATTGTACATATGGTAATGCATGCAAATACAATAGCACGGTAGTCAATTTAAATAATTACGAGCTATTTAGCTACTGGTAAATAACATGGTAAGATATTTTTATGTTCGTAAGAAAAAGTATGAATTCGTTATAGAAATTAGAGCTGTTTCGGATAAATATATATACATATGTGCATATATGAAAGACAGCAAATTCAACAAAATTACACGTCGTTACACGACTCATTTTTTTAAACAGGCCCACTTAAAATTTTAGCGTGACGCTGGTAGCACAAACGGTACGAATCTTTTATTAAATTTTATTGTTCCTAGCACTCGTCTCTTGAATATTTCAGACGCGCAATGTTTGTTCGGCAGGCAGAACCAGGCAAGAATTCTCTTGAATCGTGTGGAACTTGCAAGTTAGCACGTTTTAGCGTCACCGTTGTCATAAATTCTGCTAAGTCGAACTTTGATGTCGAGAGAGTTCAAGGTAAACCCCGTGCGGTAGCTCCTGGAGAAACGTCTAGAGTGAAGCGGAGAGGAAGGCGAGCCAGCCTGGCTGATTGTAAGTTATATGCGACGTGCTTGCTTTATATCTCCAGTGCAACTTTCCGCTCTCGTAAAGAAGGCTGCTCCTCGCTGTCTTCTCTTTGCATTTACTGCCTCCGAAAGTGTATCGTCCTTCCCAGTCGAATACGTACATGATTTTTAACCTTGCAGATTACTCAAACCTTACTTGAGTAAATTCTACATTGCGCTTCGTTATGGTAAAAATTTTTACAGTGATTGATAACAAAATAAATTAAAAGAGCTTCTGAAGCGTTTCTGTCTTTGTAAAATTAATGAGCATTTGAACGTTTACTACTCTCTAAATCGGTATCAGTAAAATTTTACTGATTTACAGTGCTATACTATGATCATCAAGCTATTCACTGTCTTTCAATGATTTTCATTAAAAGAGAGATACTCTCACTGATTGGAATCAGTTTATTGAAAATCAGTACACATTGAAAAACGGTGCATATATATCATTGATTGATATAATTATAAATATAGCACTGAAATCAAACATTCGCTGCCTTTTAATTGATAATATATGATTTCGACTTAAAGAGTAATTTAGTCAATTAACTGAAATTAAAAATCCTAGCAAGCATTTAATTCTAATTAAATTTATTGTAATATATATGAAGCCATGAATCGTATCTCTCTTTTGCTAAGAGCGTGCATGGACTATCGAGTCAATATATGTTATTAGATAGAAGATATTAGAAGTAGATAGAGACATTCGAAGCTATTGCAATCGAAGCTACCGAAGTACTTTCGCCGATCTCGCTGAAGAAGGGACAAGTGGTCGAACGTGTTATTCTTCGGATGGCCTGAGACGCTTCCTTATACAAACGAAGCAAAGTTGGGCGCGGCGTTACCTAGATCTCAGGTCGCTGGCTGATGGCCATAATCTGAGCAGGCTGGTGGGGTCGGAGGCGTGGGGTCTGGGGTTAACTTATAATAACAGAAGTTGCTCGAGAGTTCAGTGACTGGACAGTACCTGGAAGCTCGGACAGCTACGACAGGGATGAGGGATGGGTCGTCGCCAAGTGTCCGGCCAACAGAATGTGAGCTATAGTACCAGTACAAGACGTGAGACCTGGTCTCACGTGACCACCGA
Source organism: Solenopsis invicta (assembly GCF_016802725.1). NCBI lineage: Eukaryota > Metazoa > Arthropoda > Insecta > Hymenoptera > Formicidae > Solenopsis > Solenopsis invicta. Next base: position 7,000,207 of record NC_052674.1, on the reverse strand, counting down.
CAAACTAACCGTGGCGTATGCTGCGCAAACAGTGTCGAACTTTGGTGCAAATCGCGAATTTAGAACTTCGATATGTCTTGGTGATACTGCCGGTAAATTGGCCGGCACGACGGAACGAATTTCTTCCCCGTGGATACATCCTGGGACTCGTCCTAGTTTGACCAATACATTTTACCCCGGATTGTATCGGAATTTCAGTAGTAGCTTTGCATCTAATCTCCCGACTCCGAGCTTTTCATTTGTATCCTCGAGCTACGTCAGAATATTATCTTTTTCGCAAGAATTATTCGAGATTAATTCTGACTTCTTAATGAACGCAACAAAGTCGCTTCTATGTTCGAATGATGATTTCGAAGAACTACATTCTTGCATGATTTCTTCGCGTCTCTACCTGCTCTAGACAGGTCGAGTTTACAGGCGACATTTACTTCGGCGGCGCGGCGTTCCTCTTTTATCCGCAACCACCGCCTGTCCAATTTATTTACGATTTAGTTCGCATTTATCTGAGAATTAATTAAATAAGACTTTTATATCGATGTGAAACGGAAGGAACGCAACGGCGAAATTAACCCGCCCTGTCTGGCAGACTTGAGTCACAAGCATCATAGAATATTTTGAGGGAATATCCGCCTCGGGCTCTGCTGATCGCGTCTCCGATATCGCGCGGCGAGTACTCGTTAGAAAATGTCGAATCGATGTACGGAGGCATACCTTACGAGGAGGGCGTCTGAATGATGGCCTTCATAAAGTATGATCGGTAAACAATTAACATTCGTATAGTGCAACCTACGCGCTATCGCGTTACGAAGGCGAGGCTAAGCGTCTGGCTCTAATCGGCTCTAACCATTTGCCCGAGGACTGTTACCTCGTTAAGTGACAATCGGAGGCGTCGGCTTGAAATAGCATCGCATCCATGTTCCACGCTCTCTTCCCAGATCCCACAGATCCCTTCACTTGCCGCCTCAATGTTCAAGGAAACGCGAACATGGAGAGAGAGAGAGCGAGAGAGAACGTCTCAAATTTCGATAAAAGTAACTGTTAATTTTTTTTTTAACGAATAATTCTATTGATTGTATAATGCACATTTTAAAATACAAATCTCGATGTTAGCCTTTTTGTCGGTCTCTGAGGCAGATCAAGACGATGACTCATCCTCAACGAATCCAATGTGCCCATTGAACATTGAATAATCTGCGTAAAACTGTTCCTTAATCGAAGCGAAGATCACGAGTTATTATACGCGTTCAGCTCACTCATTACTAAAGAGTAAGTCCGGCGAATTAACGAGGGTTATTAACTTTTGTTCGGCGAGGTCGTACCTTCTCTCGCGATCGGTATCAGTACGTATCAATTACAGGACGAATATTAATGAGTTCTCAAGGATCGCCGCGCGCGCGCGTAACTCGCTACCGCGGCACATGACGAGGAAGGGACGGGGGGAGGGCCGCGTATCCGCGAGTATTTGACGAGGGATCTGGAGTGTCGGGCCGGCCCGGAGGAGAGACGAGAGAAAGGGAGAAGGGTGAGCGGGAGCAAGAGAGAAAAAAAGCAAGAAGTTGATTGAATTTTACCGCGGCGCTGTGTTACCCCTACGTGTACCCACGTGCCCGCGTGTGTGCGATCCGCGATCCGCGGGACACGTGTGTATTTACAATCGGCTGCAGATACTTACGGCGCCACTTTCGATGTGACGGTGTTATAAATGGGAATTGAATCGAACCACAGTCCACGCCTTCCCAAGGTTATCGCCCGACTGAAATCTATAGCCCAGATACAATCTAGTAGACACGCTCCGTAAATTCAATTACGCATTAACAAAAATCACCGCTTATATACCCCGAGGAGGACGACGGCGGAGTTGGCGCAACGACGCGGGGGTTGAGGGCGGGGAGGAGAGGCAGCGGGATAAATTACCGCGCCGGTAAGATGAATGGTGACGCGATATTAATTCCGATTTTCGAGCCGCAGACTTATTAACGCTATTCCGCGCGTAACCCGTTCCCGTTCTCGCGGTTCCAGATTTAAGGTTTCCGACCAAGAGAAACGCGGTCTTTACAGCTATATAATTATGAAAGTTAGTACGCGCTTCTGTTCGCATCGTACTTGCGCTCGGGTAGTCGATGTCTCCTGCCGTCGCGTCGCAGCGCGACGAGTATAACTTCGCATTAACGAAAGCGCGCACGGGAAGACACCGCGGCGCTATTACGCGTTATTTGAATGCGTTACGAGCGCGCATAATGAAGTGCCTCCTGGCATTTTATTGTACCCTTCCTGTCTGGTCTCGCGCATCATTTGGTACGCAGCTGGGTAATCATCCGCCCGGCATGATAGGACCGAGGCTACTGGGCGTGGATAAATCTGTAAGCTCAATAAGGGTAACTGTGATTAAGTGCTTTCGAGGCTGTACGAGACTCCTCGCGGCGGTAGCGACGACAAAGATTTATGTCGCTTCCGTGGAAACGATGCCGCGGGAGCCAATGATTCGCGAAAAGGGAATCGTACCCGTACCTCACGCAGTAACTCTACGCGGAGTATCATTGAAACTAAAGTTAATCGCTCGCACGATTGCGTGCATAAATTACAGAGATATTTACCGAAACGTGGATTTGCCATGCAAACGTCAAGTCGAAAAAAAAAAAAAAATCGAAAATCAAGTTGCCTGGCGTGCAAAGTAAAGTTGAGAGAATCGGGAGTAACGAGCGCAATGTTCCAGAAAGGATATTGGGCGCGTCATTAAGGCAACAATTAAAAATGGTCGCGTAATAAAATCGAGCATTAACGTGACGAATGCGAGGCCGTAGCTCATCTCGTTTCGCCGTAACTTGTCGCAGCATTTAATATCACGGTGAGCAATTGGGAACTCGTCCAAGTCAGGCGTTCCGATGTTATACGAAGAAGGTCGCGCTTGCTCCGCATAATTAGCACGTCGGAGAGCCGCGCTTCTTTGTCCGTACGGTGGCGATGCGCTTCTGCGTCTGCAGAATTCTCTCTCTCTCTCTCCCTCTCCCTCTTTCTCTCTCTCGGGATATCATTACGTGCCGATGGAATTACTAGCGCGGAAGGCGCAGGCCAGGCGATAAATCATGTTTAATCGTAATACGAAAACTACAGTCAGCTGTCCTGTGATCGCGTTCAAGGAGTATTCCTTGAGGAACTCGTTTCGCACTCATTAACAAATATATAGCCGACGAGAACAGATTAATGCTCTGATTATTAATCGTCGAAAACATCGCCTCGATGACACTTGGAATGAGCCTTCATCAGAAGCGGCAAAATTATATTATCGATGCTGCCGCGCGCTTATTTCTAAGTGTTACCACTAGTGCGTACGTACTTGGATTTATGCGCGTGTTGCATTTATTTCTTTGACATTAACAAATTTTTATTATTTATGCGTTCATATGTAAATGCACGTGATATTTTATCTCTCCGTTTCGTTATTGATGGACAAAAGTTAAACGGTAAATTGGAACTTCTTGTAGACATGTCTCTGTGATTATGATTCTCGTTTGTTTAATCTAACGAGAGAGTTTTCTCATACGTTAATCTTACGAACAAGAAAGACTAAGAAGCCGCTACGTCACTCAAAGCTCGTTTCGTCCTCGCTAGGAGCAAAGAGAAGTGGAAGGCCAGCGGGTAACGTAATGAATACCGAATTCGTATCGACTACTTTGTGGCTAATTATTCGTCTGGATCCTCCAGCCGGTGCGCGTTGCCGCTCGTAAACGTCAAATTTAGCCTGACAAAAACGATGGCAATTAAAAGTGCATCCTGATTACTCCGCGATGCGGTCTTCTAAGAGGAAAAAGAAAACTTATCTTCGCCGTGCACGCGGAGAAGCATCAGCGACTTAGATGAGCGCAGGCTCGAGTGCGTGCTCGACACCGCCGTGCAACAATGTACGATAATGAAGAATTATCGCCGCATAAGACTCCCGATGGAATAGGCGCTGGGCTACTCGTTAACGGATCGGGATCGTAAAAATCATCGCGGTTGCGCGCAGGAGGTTGTTGTCGGACGTCGGACCGCAGGGAGACGCAACGGAATCGCTTCGAGGGGTCCGAAGGGACGCGCGCGACGTGCCAGAGCTGCCTGGAGCTGTCCGAAATAAGTTTTTTTTGCTCGTCACTGCCGTCTTTCAGCGATCCTGCGAGCTACACGCACCCGTGGTCCTCTCCGTAAATCCGCACGAGCTCGTTTATCGCGATCGTCCGTCACCCGACAAAAGTCCTAAATCCTTAACTCGTCCTTGCTGCTGAGTATTACCCGCGGTATATATATATATATAATACGTGGGTGCCTCGAACCCGTTTACGCGCGCGTGGAATCAATGGAACGATCAACTGGAGCGGGGAAAACTTCCGGAAATCCGATCGTCGACATTATGCAAATTGAAGCGATGTAAATTAACATATCATGTAGATAGACAAGGTAGTATCTCTTACTGAGGACTATCTCGGCAATCATTGAACGTGTCGCCGATGAAGTTTAATTTCCTTCCTGTAGGATTTATCGCGCGCGATTTATCTCCGGATATTTTATTCGCTTTTCAGCAGAGATAAGGCGACGCGCATCGCAGTCGTTAGCCTAATTTGACTAATGACCGAAGCAATCGGTGCCGTGTACGCGCGCGCTCGCGTCCGCGGGAAGAGAGACAGAGAGAGAAAAAAAATATATAACTGCGGCGGCTGAATTACGCACCGACGAAGTGTCACCAACCGGCCGTGTGCGAGTCGCCCGCACTTACATTTTCAACGAGAGCATCGTCAGTCTTAGTCTTGCGTGCCACCGCTCGGACGGAGAGCGGGAACGGTAGCGCAGGCCGGCTTTAGAGGGGTCCACTGAAGAGGGCCGGGGACGACGAAGCAACGGCGGCGGCAACAGCGACCACATACGTATTAGGGGCAATATTTTAGCGGTACTTTTAATTTCGCCGTGATCGTAAACATTTCGACGCATACACACGTGAGGAGGCGCGCGGGGCGACCAAGGAAACGGAACGGACGACCCGAGAGCTGCGTATTTGCATATTTTAATGAGGTACCGGGCGTATAGTGCCGCGGGAGCTGCCGAGAGACGCGCCACGACAGGGCAGCAGGTAGCCCTGGGTAGTAAGTTTCGCCCCGACCAACGTCAAACCCAAATGCCGATGATAATGTGACGCGCGAGCCTAATGCGTTCCTGCGAAAAGGCGACGCGACGATCGCATATCAATCGACCCGTGGCGGAATACACGGATATATCCGTATATCAAGCGGATCCCGCCGGATTTCTAACGAATTTAGTTTCTTCTCGAGGCTTCCTCTCTCTTATGTAACACGTCGATTGGTTCTCGCAATCGATGTCCAGAACAGCGGGCTTTGATTGTGAATATTGCGAAGCGAGCAAGTTGTATCTTTCTTTTTATTTCTGTTAGATAGAATACTGTAACTTAGAAATAACAAACATTCTTTTTTTAATTTCACTACTCATGTAGAACCGACGGAACAAAGAAGGAGCGTTCGTGTCGCGTGCAAGACCACCACGGTAACCGCGGACTTTGCGTCGAGTCCAAGTTATATCCGAAGAGGCGGTGGTTTCTTTTATTACGCGAAAATTTGCAACGGTCCGTTCCACCTCCTCGCTCGAAAAATCGCATGAAATCCGTGAGAAACACGAAACCGGTCCCGACGTTCGCGCACACGCGCGCTCACGCTCGTGACTCCCGCTCCCTTCGAAGCCGAACAACCGCCGCGCCGGCCGCCGATCTCCTTTACGGTGGATGTTCGCGAACAACTCGATCCGCGCCGCGCTCGATCTGTCCTTTCCTTTTGCAATACGTATACCGGACACGGCCTCTCGGGCAGCCCGGGCCGAAAGGCGTTAATTATAATTAGCAGAGGCGAGATTAGTAATTAACACTTGGGGGTAATCGCGAGCGTTGCGTGAAGGTGCACGGACGAACGCGGACGGAGCGAATCTGTATGCGATCCTCTGCGGCCGAGCGTGTCCGTGATAGCCGCGAGAATGTGTGCACGTGGATAATAACGGCCGGCCCGGCCAGCGAGGCCTCGCTGCGAAGAAGGCAGGCGAGGCAAGTCGCCCGATTTATAACGCAGATAATAATTGCGGGCCGAACTTAATATTCATGAGCCAATCAGATTTGCGTTTCGAGTCGACGGGACCCCGGAGTCTTTGCCCTTTCCAGAGATTCATTGTACCGCATCGACGACGACTGCGCCACGTGAATTCGGTGAGGGATTCCTTCGGTGTTTTTCAAGTGTAAACGGACAAATTTCGAGTTTTTTCTCAGAAAGAGATTCATCTTTATAATTTTATATACATAAATCTCTGTTAACTTTTTAAAATATAATAAGAATAGGAAAGAGTTGCTGAACGCGCTTCACTCAAATTATTTTTAATTTTATATTTTGTATTGGGATTTGAATGCAGATGAACATGGGAAATTGTAGTTTCAGGTAACTATTACTACAATTTTTAATCTTTTATGAATATTTTATTATACGTCTTTTAGCGATGTGTTGCAAAAAATACCATTTAAGCCACGCTCGTCTAAATCATTTCATGATTTTTCTAAATCATCTTTGAAAGTATCAAATTTATAAATTAAAATAATTAAAAATATGAAAAATCATTAACTATTTATTTTAATTTATCGAAAAAAAATCAAATATTTAATGATTAATAAATAATGAAAAGATGAGAACGTTGAAATAAAACTGTTTTTATTCATATTAATTATCAGTTTCATTATTATCACACGAGTTTTATATTAATATCTAGTTTATTGTAATAAAATTCATGATGATAGAATTTAAAGGAAACTTGATAGATTTTTTTAATAAAAATATTGATGTAATTTTTATAATAACTGCAAGTATATGTGGCATAAATGCGATAAATCTAAAATATTCTACAATAAATCTTTTTTTATAAAAAAAATTTAATAAGAATTTAATATAAAATTGTATGATTACATTATTATCAGCTAAATTGATAAAAAGTTAACATTAGTTGTACTTGACTTTTTTTAAGTGTTGTTAGCACGCACAAGGTGAAATCTGTTAAATTTTTGTCTAAATTACTCATTTCTCATTTACCTCATATTTTTGCCACTACACTACTTGTTGCTTAAATTAAATAAAAATATGAAATATTAATAAGATATGATTTAGGTGACTGGTACACATTTAGCAACCTCTCTCTTATTTCATGAATATCATAGTATTGTAGTAAAGTAAGAAAATTTTCTCTTTTCATAGATATCTTACAAAATTTCTAATTCAAATATTAGTTGTGCGATTAAGCACAATTAATTTTTAGGAACGTTTGTGAAATTACAATATACTAATCTTATTGAAATAAATATTTCTCAGTCTTACAAAACTAATGTGAGGTACTACTCCCTTTGATCGAATTAAGTGAGTCAAAGCTAGTGCTACCGGTCTCGTAACGCTAACGTCACTTAAACGATAGAGTCACAGCAGCCAGGCGATTCGCCGGGTCAGAGAGCCGCCTAAAATGGTTATTATGTCGGCCGATTGCGTTCGCAGCCCTAGTAATATTAACGTCAATTCGAACGTAAGAGGGTGGCCATCGACGCGCTGTTTCCTACTGATGAGTCACTTTGAGCGAGCGCCTACCGGCGATGATGGACGCTGCTAGATAGTCATCGCGCGTATCGTACGAATTACGAGCAGGAGGATCTGCGTGTACAGATCGAGAGATCGATAAAGCTATCTTCTAAAGGCACACTTAATTCTATCAGCGATACCGCATCGCCTTGTTTAATCCTTTTCAGAATATAACGACTTTTCCATAAAAAATATTTATATTAATCAGCAAGAACATGAAATTGTAATTGCTAGCTATCTTAACACAATCTTGTCGTAATAAAAAGGTTATATTGTTCTCATTAAATTTTTGTAATTATAGGTTGCGCGATCTCGCAATCTTTGACAATTTCTAAAATAATATAATTACAAGATTGATCGCGAGTTGCCTGTAACGTGTAATGGCTCTTTTTAAAATAAAACGTCGAAACAAAATATTGAGGAACTAACCATCGAGACAAACTTAACTGCGCATAATTATGAAAGATTCGTATGTATACGTGCATGTAAAATTACCATACATCAGAGTTACCCGTAAATATTTTCTCGAGCGAAGGTACAGCCTGAAGTACACCTGACTGACGTTAATTGTGCATAATTTGCCGCTTGGCCTTCGCCCGGACCATTTTAATGAAACGCGTATTATACATTACGTATATGCGCGTCTTAGGGTTCGATTTGGTATACGCATACGAATGAACGGGTCGGACAATTCGCTGAAACCGTTCTCACTCGTCGAGATGTCATTTCTGTCGAGTTCATCGAAATTGTTTCAGCGAGACACAAAGAAATTTATCGAGCCAATTTGACGATTTTAAGACAGACCGGTTAGTCGTTCTTGACATTTAAGATGCATACATCGTACAAAAAATAGAATTGCAATATGTTGACACCAAATTTTTGTGTTCTTTGCTGGTTTTTATTATCCATTTATTCTAACATATTCTTCGTCGCGTTATATTTGGTAAACGTTATTTTAAATAAAATTGTTATTTTACGGGCGATAAAAACAGCGGCGGGCAAACGCGCGGAAGACAAGTAGGACGGGCAAATATATGACGCGCAATCGTCGGGAACGCTAGTGCACGGCGATCCTTTCGCCGGCAGAAAAAAATAGCCAGAGTTAAAATATTTAAAGACCCGCGCGGTTTAAATACTTCCCCGTCACAGCGGAGGCATTAATAACTAGAACGAAGTGGTTGAATTATCCCTCTGCTCCGTGTTTACCCCATCTCACCCTCTCTTTCCGTCGCGCGCTCTCGGCACGCCGAAAGCGCCGCGGAAAAAAGCGTCATTTGCAGAACGCGGATGACATTTTAATCGCGGGCGCGAGCGGTGCCCGGGCTCCTTCTCGTTGCACGAAAAAAAATATGGCCACCGTTTTCAGCAGGGGGGAAAGAGAGGGTCGGCGGACGGCGAAGGGCGGATGGGCAAAGGGGGTAACAACAGGCCGCTGCCGCCGCCGCCGCCGCCGCCGCCGCCGCCGCCGCCGCCGCCGCCGCCCGGCGCTTCGAATTTCGACGGCCGCACGGACACGGACGGCAGAGCAGTTTGGCGGTCTGCGGGGTCGGCCGAAATGGCCGGAAGCCCCGGGTGTTTGTAAGTTTCGGCTAATAGAAAAAAATGACGAGGTGCCGGGGCACCTACCCCGTGTCCATTTCCAGCCATTATTTTTATTCCGGTGCGTTTTACCGGAATGGCCGCTCGGCCGAGCCGCATGCACCGCCATCTATATACGGGCACGATGGAATAGTCTCTCTCATCCTCTCGCTCTCTCATTCTCGAAATTCACCCTCTCCCGACTCGCCGCTCTTACGCGCGACTCTCGTCCGCGCTTCCAACTCTTCTTCCTCTATCTCTCTCCTCTCTCTTTTTTTTAGCCCTTTTCACTTGCTCGCTCCCTCGCTCGCTCGCTCTCTCGTTTGCTCGCACGCTCGCTCGCTCGCGGCCGTTCCACCACGGATTTACACACTTTTTTCGGCCGGCAACTGTCTGTCATTAGGCGCAGCACGTGGATCGACGTACGAGCGAAGCCGCGCGACGGGGATAGGGTGACGGGGTAGCGCAGGGCATGACAGCGAGTCGGGGGTGGAGAGACCGGTTGTGCCCGGGAAGCGCGTTTAACAAGGACAGATAGTGATTTAATTTTAAAAAATTGACGAAACGACGCTCTAGCTACGGGCCAGAGTGGGGCCCAACCGTTTCTCTCTCGCGATTGTGCAGGCGATCCGCGCGTGTATATGTACGCGCTTCTGCATATATGTGTCGGGGGGGCATTGATTAACTTTCGACAATGTCAAATCGCCGGCAACGCTGCCCTCGCCGACGTTCACCGCGGCGTGGTGAGGCGTTGCAACTGCGTTTTTTAACTCATTTGTCTGCATTTTCGGCGCCGTTCGCGCCCCGACGGGGAACCGGACTGCCGTAGCACCCCACGACCGGTTCGAATAACGCGGACAAATTACTACGACGCTACTGCATTCGAACTGTGTCGAGGATAAGCGATCGCCGGCACCGCGCGATTTCGGGTCAGGGTAATGGCCGATGATTTTGCAGATTCCGAGAGAAGCGATGCTCGGGGGAATCGTCCAATTGACGATGCGTAGATTTATATGCGGCTCTCTTTTTTTTGTACAGGGATATTGCGTGCTCGGATCCGAAAAGAATCGATGCGCGACAGTTTTGACACGTATAATACGCGGAGGAAGCGTTTTTTATAATCCTCATAATTCTCATAAGTCTGAAGAGCAACGGAAGTGTGAATGAGAGAAATGAAAGTGTATTCTATCGTTTGCACGGGCGTGAAGGATAAACGATATTCATATAACGTATAGAGGTGTGTATGAAGGAAAGTGACTCATTTATGTAATAAATTATTACGGGTACCGCTGGCTGTGGCTGTATCGCTTGAAACCCTGTGACAGAGGGAATCTAAAAACCAGGAAGTTTTCGTGAAACGATGTATAGCAACGACTAATGAATTAACGCGCGTGCGGTGGGTTCGCTTTGAAAAAGACCAGCGGCAGCTTTCACGTTACTGCCAGCGGTACGAAAAAAGCACAATGTTGAATTATACGACGGCCAGAGGGCCGCCTCGCGGCGGCTTTTAATGCTAATTTAATTATTTAAGCTTTTTATAAGTCAATTAACAGACGCTTCGTGTTGCACCGTTGTGGCGCGCATAAGCACCTGTACGAAAGTTTTACCGTCCGAGCTCGATGTCCATCGAATTCCTCGTTACAATGTGATCAAACGCACATTTCTTTATTAACTTTTCTCTACTCCCGCGGAGCTAATTATAATCTACCGTTAATTTATTGTTATCCGATTGTATTATATATTAGCTTTGACAACGAGTTATTAAGTAACACGTACGATCGCGAAATATGTAGTTCTATTAATTATAATTAGTGTTGATCATACGCATCCCTTAAAATATCTTCGCACTGCGCTTGAGCACTCGGATCACTTCTCTTCTTCCATTACGCGCCTCAACGTTCCTCACGTTTCACTTACGGAGCTGGTTTTTCCCTCCTCGGCCGCGCCACCACGTTTCGCAAGATCCCCACGCACGATGCATTGCATTATAATAAGTTATTAAGTCCAGCTGTAAGAGGGTGGCGCGGGAGAAGGTGAAGGCGCAGTGGTTCGCAGCGTTCGTTAGTGGAAGGCCAGTGGTACGTGTAGAGCGACCGCGCGAAAGGGAAGGGGGTCCGAGGATGATTAAACCCCCCCGAGACGGTAATTTTTCATGTCCGATCATAAATTACCGGGCTGCACTGCCTCCGCATGCGAGAGACCAGTGTGTTACGAGTTACGAGAAAAATTTCAGCCGGTATTATAATTAGCTATGTTAATTATGCATTAATTTATTATCCAGCGCCGCGCGACGTTTTAATTATAATCTTGCCAGGGCCGCGGGGGCAGCTTGAAAAGTAGTTTGGTAGTTTCGAGTCGGCGCACTCGCCCTTCTACCTACTTCGGGTTCTCCTTCTTCGTCCGTCGTCGTCGTCGTCGTCGTCATCGTCGTCGTCGTCGTCGTCGTCGTCGTCGTCATCGTCGTCGTCGTCGTCGTCGTCATCGTCGTCGTCGTCGTCGTTGCCACCACCGCCGTCGTCGACGTCGTCTTTACTCCCGTCGTTTTCGCTCTTCTCGACCTCTTTCTTTCTTTTTCACGGCGACCGCGCAAAAATAATTTCATTCCAAAGCGCGGAGTTAATTAGGTTTCTTCGAGATCCTCGGCCGCTTCGCTGACTTGCCGAGGTTACGAAGGAAAGAGTATTATTCTCGACCATCGTCGCTTTATTTTGTCAACTGTGCAACTTTGGCAACGAAATATCAAGCCCGAGATTTGCCCTCGTTTTTATCTAGAGGAGTGACTTTTGAAACTTTTTTTAACTACACTATCGAGAGTTGATCATCTTCGTCGAAACACGACGGCGTAATTGATCCCCTTGGGGCCTTTTTCTGCGAGAGTCGACTTATTAATTTTTATCGGCATATCATCGTAAATTGTTATAAATGTCGAGTGCGCTGCAATGTTGCTAACGACAAAATCTGTATCAGATTTATTTCGTTTTATATACATATATATGTGTGATTGCAAAAAAAAATTGCCTCTCAAACGAACAATGTCTCGCCAGAAATTACATATTGCATTTATATTCAGAGCTATCTTCAACAACTGATCATTTTGTTAGCAAAAACAAGCTTGTTCGATATACATTCGGCCTTTTTTCTTTACGCATGTATTTTTTTTCAGGCGTCAGAAGCATTCGAGGGCTTTCAATTACGGTAAAATGCGCGGCGCGGGACGGTTTCACGGGGAGCAGTGCAAATTGGATTGCGCCGTACATAAGTATTCAACAAATGAAAATTGATTCTGACGCGTTGCCATTAATAACCGCGAGGCGCATTGCGACCGTCATTTAATGAATGCAAGAACGCCGAAACCGGCGGAGTACTGTAGTGTATTTGTCATATTAGAGAAGTCAGGATAGACACCGCCCGTTAAAAGCACTTTACTGTTTCGCTAATTCCATTTATTAATACAATAATATGGTTTGGCCACTATTTAAATTCGGTCCAACGAGACACGGCCGCCGCCGGTTCCTCTATCAACCGAATTTCCACGATACCCGTTTTAATCCTGTTTTTCAAAGTAAACATCAATACCCAAAGTGCTTTCATAACGTTTACGCGTTTATCAGGCGCGGATACATATGATCGATCCGATAGATTGAATAATGCCTCCGATATAACGCTGTACGATTAACCGCCGCGCGTGTACGGCATTTGTATCTTGTTTAACTAATCTGATACGCATAACGCGAAAATATGTGGCAGCCAATGCGATTTTTCATCGCGATTCTAGATTTCCTCCTTTTTCTTAGTCTCTTTCAGAATCTGAGCTTTCTCTCACCATATGTCGTGAGCATCGTTGAAACGCACCATGTTGTTCATCAAAATATTTATTTTTTTTTCGAAGAACTGATATATAGGTCTCTTTTTCTCTTTCCGTAAAACAAATATGCTACTTCAATATAATATATAACAATTTATATTACACTGGGACACTTTTCACTTTACGAAGACGTTTTACAAAACTCTGTTTTTCAAAATTATTATATATACAATAACGTAATGAGTGGTAGCATATTTATCAAACTGATGAACGTGTAACAATGTATGATTTTTTTTAATTTAGTAATATCTCTAATTATTTTATATATTCTCAGTTGTTTATTAATATTATGTTCGGTAGACTTGCCATTATACATATAACAGGCTGACTATCTATGATGTAAAAAATAATTAAAGTGAAAGAAAAATTTACGTTATATTTTATTCATTCATACACGATGTGCACATTCTGCGCGATACACGTGCATATAACAGAGCGTCGCTTCATCTGCCGATATACGCTTACTGATTTACACAAAAGCACAATACGGCGTGCTGTAGGCTGTACAATTACGTTTACGTGTTTTTCCTATATAATATTTTTTTTATGAACTTTGTTTCACGCAGGTTAGAAATTACACAAGTGATGCAAAGAGAAAATTTGACACTTTTTTTTTAATTGTCTTTGAACAAGAAAACGCACTCTAACTCAGCTAAAATAGATAAATCGAGTAGAAAACGCGAAGGAAAATGATAATTAATACTATTATAGTTGGATAATGTCTCTTCACACGCAAAAGTAATTTTTTTATCGCGCGTGAAAAATGGCTTAGAAGATGAGAAAATAGTCGATCGTGCAAACCGGGATTCTTTGTGCGGTCGATACGAGGCACCGCGGCGAACCACGTGCGGTTTCTTCCTGGTTTACCGGCTATTTTTCGCGGCGTAGCGCGCGCGGCATGGGCGAACGCACCGCAGATACGCGCGATATTTAATTTTCGTCCGTTCCTGGCCCGTATTAACCGGATGCCTCAGTACTCGAAGCGACGTGAATCCGATTTGCGCCGAGTATCACGACAAAGCGCATCCCCGGGGGCAAGCTCGGACGAAGCGGCGCAGAACTCGTCGGGGATAATAACGATTTGAGTAGACGGGACATAATGCTAATTCGCAATTTGCAATTCTTTTTACGCGTCTGCCTTCGCCCCCGCTCCGCGCCGGCCGCCTCGACCGGCAGTCCGCGGACGGGACGGGACGGGACGGGACGGGATGGGACGGGACGGGACGGGACTTCCATTGGATTTCTTACTAACTATAACACCCGTACGACGCCTCTTGATTACAAATTGCTTATTATGCCGGTCGGGGGCCCGCGCTTCGTACCGATATTCGGTGGCCCTGCCCGTAATTTTCGATGCATAATTTATGGTCGATTTAATGAGCCGCGAAAAAGGAGTAAAGGGCCGCGGGGATTATTTTTAATTATCCGAAGGAGGCAGAGAAGAGCTGGACAGGCTCTCTGCTTGCTCCTCTTGCCTTTCCTCCTCCGCTTCCACCTCCCTTCTTCTTCTTCTCGTTTCTTCTCGCTTCTCCCCAGTTCCCCGCGTTCTCCCTTTCGTTCGATAATACTTTATCGCCTGATGCCTTCTAGAGTTATACTAATTACGCGTAATATAATCAAGACGAGGTGCGAGCGAGAGATTGAGGGGTGGAACGCGGGGGATGAAGTTTGAAAGATGAAACTGTTGGTTATATGATCGGCAAAAATATAGGTACGCCGTTCGATCGTTCCGGGTACATTATCAACGCGCAAATTCGATATAAAATGTAATATGTAAAGGATAAATTACATGTGATTTATGTCCCTGTTGTAATATACCGCAAATAAAGTGAGTTAAATTCCAGCGTTTTCATCCGCTATGTACCAAAGTTTTGATATTGCATTATGTAAACTCATTCCGATAAATACAATTGTCGCTATAACGCACTATGGTGTTATTGTGGATATTTCTTACTCGCCATCGTATGGGATAATGTAAAATTCTGATCAGCCGATATTTAATTCAAGGCGTTGAGCAATTTGAATAAAATTTTAACGCTCTTTTTCCGTTCGTCAAAGTGTTGTATATGTAATATAATCGTATTCCGAAAGAGAGAACATTTTTCGATAGATGAGACTTGAAATTCCTGTGTACGGCACAGCAAAGTTAAAAAGTTATATAATTGTTTTGCGAAACGCGCGTTCCAGCTGGCTCCCCGCGTAAAGAAATCGGTGCGACGTCGACAATCCGCAAACCGGCATCAACGGCATCGCGTGGTGCGTCCTCGCGCCGTCGCGGCCGTCGTCGAAATGCCGTCACACGGCCCGGGGCTCCGATCATTTTTACTTTTTTTTTTTTTTTTTTCATCGACGTTACTGCACTTCTATTTTCATTCCGCCTCACGTTCCGGCGCGGAGGCCCGCTCGTGGTGGACGAGAAAAAATGCAGCCCCCGAACACGATTGATAGGTACAAGCACACGAGCGCAGCTACCACGGACGTGTGTTACTCTGCGTACAACGCTTCGCGCGCGCTCGGATCGCAACGCGCGGAAGGTGACAGAAAGAGAGTACCGACAGAAAGAGAATAGGAAGCGAAATAGCGATGGATCACGGGGAAAAAGAGAGAGAAAGAGAGAGAGAGAGGAGAAAAAAGAAAGAGAAAAGCGGAGGAAGAGAGAGGAAGAGAGAGAAATGCAACGCGTAACGCGCGCGTTTTCGTCCATGCAACACGCGCGCGCATCGGTCCGCCACCGCCGTCGCTGCCGCCGCGCCGCCGGTGGGACGTTGCTCCTGCAGACTACGTAGTGTCGGAGCTGTTTTAATGCCAAATGTGTTTGTCCCAATGCATCAACCACTTCTGTCCCGATCCAAAGCCCTCGCACCACCGGCCTCGTGGCCTGGTACGCTCCGCGCAGCCACCTCTGTCCAACTCTCGCGCTCTTTTTCTCTTCCTCTCTTTGTCTCTCTATCTCTCACCATATCCGCACTATCTATTCGCTTCCCTCTCGCACTACTTTTGGACCAAAGCGTGTACGTGTACGTGCATGTATGCGTGCGTGCTTGCGTGCGTGCATGCGTGCGTGCGTGCGTGCGTATGGACGCGCGCGGGCGTGCGCATCGTGAAAGAGGACCGCATGTCCGGCCGTACGGCCGTGGAGATGAGAGTAACCGGCATCGGTCTGCACGTATCTCACCCACCGACCACCCTCCCCCCTTGATTCTTCCTCCTCACCCTCCTCGCGGCAACGCCGGTCTGCGTGCTTTTTTAATGCTAAATGTAGCCTTTTGTTTGTGCGGGTGTATGGGAGATTCGGGCGAGAGGCGGTCGCCCGGCCAGCGCTTTTTTCAAATGCTAAACGCGCGCTTCGTACCCACCCATACCGTGTGCCCGTGCTACATGGCATCTACAGGGTTGCCCGGAACAAGTTAGCGAACAAGACAGCTGCGTGGACCGGTGACCGGTGTCACCCGTCCGGACACTCGCCGAGATGGAGAACGCTTCGACGTTGTAGAGTGCCAGGAATCTTGTAGCGTTTCTACTCGAACCGATTTGTATCCCGCTTGTTTCCAGGTCATATTTACGAATCATTAATAGCTATTTGCATCGAGCTATAAATTACTTGCATATCGCGTGCACATTTACGAGAGGCAAAAAGGACAAAAAAAGAGAGAAGATAAACATTCGCGAATCATCCCCTATTAAAATGATTGTTAAACAAATAAAATTCCCTATTATAGAACTGTATGATTTCGAAAGAACGAAAACACGTTTTAAATATACAATCTCAGTCAATTAATTTTAGAACACTTTATTTCAAATTATTTCAATAAACTGATAGCGGTTAATTATGTTTTCAGTTATAAAGTAATTCGCTAAGTGACACATTATTCAATCTTTGATAGCTCTACATATTACATTCGTTCCGTTGCAATACGGCTTCTGATTTATAAGTTATAAGAGACGTTGCATAAGAATGTAAATGATAGGATTAATTTTCTATATCGTGTTTTCCATAGTCTGAGTCGAGATAATGTTGACGATACATCATTCCTCTGCAGTTTGCCCACGAAAGTAAAAATATGAAATCCGAAACGAAAATCGAAAGAAAAGAGAAGCGGGCTCTCGCCCCTAGGGCTGCACTTAACGTGCCAAAAAAAGCCCCGGCACTACAAGGGTTAATTTTTCCACGGGGTTTCCTCGCTGGCCGTGGCGCCGCATGACCGCGTCGAAATTTCCTTCAAACGAACCGGTCGGTCCGACGAGTCGGTCGCTGTTGTATCGAGGAGCCACCGGGTACGTGAAAAGCTATAATGCCACCGAAGCAGCGAGGAGCCGGGGCGCTGTGTGGGTCTGTTTTTCGCACACCGACCGGCCATTCTTTTGTGCCGCCCGTTATTGGTATTGGTCAGTGCCCGTTTCATCCGCGACGTGGCGCCAGTATGTGAGGGTGTAATATTTTTTACTCTTTCCGAACGCCCTCGTACCCCTTCGTGCCCGCCCCCGCCGATCGAGCGAACCCCGGCGCCCCTTACCCCCGAGCAAGCACCCTCGCCGAACCGTCGCATTCGTATGCGTGGGTTCGATGGGTATTGATATATTATTCCCAATAGTTCGCTCGCTTTCTCTTTCCCTCCGACCACCTTGCCTCTCCTCTCTCCCTCGAACCCGCGCGCATCTCCTCCCCCGCCCTCGCGCCACCACCGCTTTTTTTTTTTGGCTGGCGCTCCGCGTTTTTTTCAATTATAATTCTTTTTCGTATCCAATCAATCATTAGTATTTCCATTGTCCTTCGGTATTTTCATTTGGCGTCGCACTCGGAGCGAGATGAAACGACGCGGGGGGTGGTTTGTTCCAGTGGCGCTTCCTCCTCCCCCCCGATCACTGTTTCTCTGTCTATTGCCCGTTCACGACGCTGTTCCCATCCGCCGCGTCAGACGGCGTCCCCCTTGTTCCCCGCGATGTGTGTATGCCGCTGGTATAACGATGGCGTCGCCAGCGACGATTCGTTAATGCGATTGAATATTAATTCTCACTTTGTCGACGCCTCTCCTCCACTTTTCCGGGATTTTTTTCCCTCGCGGGATAGTCGGCCGCGTCTGCCAGACGAACACCGCGGGTGACGTACATCCGTCAGCGCTGACACATCTCATTGACGGCTGAAATAATAGATGGCTTGCCTTCCGTCGTATCAGCGCGCGTTAACGATGTATATAATCCTTTTCCTCTATACCGACTATGCCACCGTTCCCGGGGAGGGGGGGTAGTCACGTCAAACCCGCGTTAAGAATCGGAGCAAATGTTTGCATCGATTTTCATAAAGGAAAACATTTTCAGCTGTTTGCTATAGTTGCTTGATAATTTCTTCCACTCGCATTTTTAACTGGCCTGCGCTCAAATGAACATAGTGCTTTACATGATAACTGTAAAATCGTCAAATTATAACATGACAGTATATATACAGTAGTAATGTTTTAGATAAACTTCATCGCATATACATTATTTCTATTTCAATATCTTCACATGTACGAGCTTCGTGTAAATCATATTTACAATATCAGTTCTCGTTTATCAGTAATGTTATGTCCAGCGAATGTATTATTGTAAAAAGTATCGTAATACACATACAATGGAAATTCGCATGTGCAACAAGTACTGGCGGCACGCGGGAACGCCAATTTTCCATCTTCGACTCCTCGAGATTTGTAATCAACCCCGAGGTAAGTGTCCGCTCAAACAGCGAGTATAACGACTTGAAAAGTGTAACAGACTGTTTCCAACGCGGTCTCGCGTTATCAGCGGCCGCTTTAGCACCTGAAAATTGCCTCGCGCTTTTTCCACGCGCGACGCACTTAATAAAACATGCTCGCTTCTCCTGCTCTCCGGACCCCTCGCACCTGTCCTTCTTCCACTCGGCGAGTCCCCTCTCTCATTCACACCATTGCCACCAGCACGCCGCCACCCCGCGAATGTATACGCGCCTGTACACACACACACACACACACACACACACGCTTTACGTTCCCGTTCTGTTTTCCTTTCTCTTCCTCTTCCTTTCTCTTGGTCACGCTTCAACACCTTTCCCTCATCCTCGTTCCTCTTTCGAGTTTTGTGGTAAACGAGTCTCTTTATCTTCCTTTCTTCCTCCCTTTCTTCCTGTGTCCCCTACGGTTTTTTCTCCCTCTTTCTCTCTCTGTCGCTGGGCGCAATCCCCCGACCTCACTCCATCCCACCCTACTCGAGGTTGCTACCGCTGTTGCTTCTTTCTCTAACGGATATACTACTTCCCACTAGGGCTAGCACAGTATCTCTTATTCGCTCCCTCAGTACCACACTCTCCGGCGAAACTCCCGACCGCTTCGGAGACAGCCAAATAAATGTCTCTCGGGCTACTTGCACCGACACTTCTCCGCTACGCTTAGCTAATTCGGCACCGTGTACCGTACAAAACTTTGTAACTGAGGTTTACAAAGAATGTTTGGAAATTGGCCAATTAATTGCGAGATTTAATTTTGTCTTTCATTTCTTTTCTAGAACAATAACAATGTTGCAATACATTAAATATAGATATAAACTGCAATGTAGTAAACTGCAATGTAGAATTTACGTTTTCGATTTAAATTACGTTTTAAAATTGAGCTAAGTATTGTTGTTTCCGTCGAGAAATTGATTTACCTATATAGTTGCAAAAAAAAAGAGCCAGTCGTAATCAAAGATATCTCTAAAGGACGTTTCTAGGGCAGGACATTTTTTTACGAGATCAATCTTTGTATCAATTTCAACTTGATGTATCTAATATTATGTGGAATCGTATAATTTATTTTGACGTCACGGTAATTTCTGGTACGCTCTGGCGCGATTAATAATCGCACGAAAAACATACGCAAGATATTCTATGGATTTCAAAATGAATAAAACCTTATCATGACACGTCGCAGGCCGGCAATGCCCGATAAGCGCCGAATGAACTCGTTAATGCCGACATTCCTATTACGCTCACCAACTTTATTGGGTAAAAACGCTCTCCCTTCCGCTGTCATCGCACTCTTGTGCACGCGACAGTCGCGCACTGCGGCCGGATATACACACGTGTATACACGTGAAAGGAAGGGAATACCGCGACGTTGGCCGAGCGCGCCGTAGCGCGGTGCTCTCCCGATGGGCGTGGATAAACGAGCGGAAAAATGGCGGGGTTTGGAAATGAGATTTGCTGGTAAACCGACAATTTATCGTAGGTATCTGCGAAAGCATCTCTTGACGTTCCTCTGACCAGAGTTATAATTAATACGCTCTCGTCACAGTGCGCCCGACCAATATTCCGTCGCGCCCGCACACGTACACAGTCGGAGCCGCACCACGCGGCCGCCCCGCGTACGCGTGTACCGACGACGGCGCGCGAATCTGTGTGGTCGCGCTCGCGCACCGACGTGTAACCGGTTGTTGATTAAGTTTGAATGACTGATGCCGCAAAAACACATTAAAACTTGAATGAGTACAGATGAAAATTTAGTCGCTAGGAATCAAGAGACCGCAGAGGCAAATGGCCTGGCGGCCGCACATACGCGCGGACGGAACCTCTACCTCCTCCTCCTCCTCCTCCTCCTCTTTTTCGTCCTCCTCCTCCTCCTCCTCCTCCTCCTCCTCATCCGCCTCCACCTCCTCCCTTTACCCTTCGCGCGCCGGCACCCGACGTCGTTTTCTCTCTCTTTCGCGATCGGATGCCCATCGAAATACAACTACGCGAAAAACACTCTGCGATTGCTATATCCGCCGTCCGGAGGCACTCGCATCTGGTCGCATACCGCAACGGAAACAGCCTGTGCACTCGGTTGGCTTTCGACGATCGTTTTTTCGACCGATCGATGAGTCGGCCGACAAGATCACGTTTGGCCCGGAAGGCTGTTTCGAACTTGATTCTGGTAATAGAGAGAGAAAGAGAGAGAGAGAAAGAGAAAGAAACAGACTAGAGTTGCGATCGCGCGACTAGGTCCCTTTCTCTCTCTCTCGTCGCCATCGCTGATTCGCGGTTATCTCCTATGATTTATAGATCTTTAGCATTGCATGCCATGCATTTACATCATCTGCCGTGATGGTAAATCATGGTACCTTTAATTTCGCAATATCCGTGCATCCAACAACTTGGATTATTAAATTTATTGCATGAATCAGCATAGAGCGAACATCAATTTTTTTCAATAAAAATTAGCATCTCGCTTCTCCGCTATTCTACCTTAATTGGACTGTCAACTCCGACGTCCAAGAAGCCCGTCGTTCGACGAGCATAAGACCCTTTATTGTTCAACGTTGCGAACTCGATCATTCTTCCATTCTCGCGATAAACGTCCAAATTGGGGAAGAAGACGAGGTACGTATCGGCGGGTGCTGTAATCATGCAATCTATCACGAACGGAAGCTCCACGGATTATCATAAGACAACTGTGGAAGAACAGATTATCTCGACTGTCATCCCGTAAATACTTCAACATCAATGGAAAATCGCAGATCCACTTTAGCGTGCGCTCGCGAACGGAATGGGAATGGGGATCCATCAAGCGGCAGCTCTCTGCGACTGCAACCGTACGGCAATAGCAACGGCAGTGATTGCCGGGGAGAGACCCGCGAGATGATCGTTTCCTCAATAAAAATCGTCAACCAGATCGTAGCTCACGTACCGATACGGGACCGCACCACTCCTCGTCGGTCCAATCAGAAGTTCCCATCGCCTTAATGTATTCAAATGTAAGCGGTAGCAGTGTTTATGTCTTGACATTGCAAATTGTAGCGGCCGCGCCATAACTTATAGTAATTGCTGTGCGCCGTAGTAATTATTTATACTCGTGATATAGCGTACGGGAGTTACTCACAGTCAGAATCTATATATACACCGACATCGAGGCCCATTGTGCACGTGAATATCGAAAAGGGGCGAACAGAGTGTGATATTAAACCCGAATTTAAACGGACGAATCGGCGACTTCGATGCCTCGCGCAACGTAGGACGGTACCCCGTCACACAAGGATCGAAAAAAGAAGCTATAAAATCCGCGATCTTTTTTAATTCCATTTTTCTTGCATTAACAAAGGATGTAACAAATCTTTATTGAAAATTGCGTAGAACGTATTCCTTTGATGTTTAAAGTTGAGCAAAACATCTTAATATCGCTGTCACTAATATATATCAATTTTAATGATATTTAATCTCAGTTCTAATATACGTAATTGTACAACATATTCTATAAATAGATAAAGTAGTATCTCTCTTTTTCAGTTTTTATATGTACTTCTATTTTTTTTTCAATACGAAATGTCAATTGGAAAATGTTAGAAATTGTATTAATTTTATATTGTAATTTCCAAAGAATTAGATACATTTGTAATAACTGGATAATATTCGTAATACCATAATTTTACGAGCATTCTTTGACAATTGCGTTTGCGAATAAAAAAATTTTAATCTCAAACATGTGTGCCGCCATCTCACTGTCAATGCTCGAACTTGTACAGGATTTCAATACGTTGAAACTGGTTGTAAATAATACTACGTCACAGCGACAACTACATATTTATGACTATTTAAATCAACGAGATAAAACAAATGTTAAATTCGCAATGATTTGTTAAATCGCTCGGATTCCTCGTAAATTTTGGGTATATTTTTGTTATGCATTCCGATTGTGTAATCGACTATATTGTTTGATCACTTCTACATCAGTGACCAATAATTTGAAGTTAAAAAAGGGAGAGGGGACAAGTACGTGCGCTCTAAGAATAAGTCTAAGGGAATTTGCAAAGTTCGCGATTTCTGTCGATAAATCAGTTTAAGCATTCAGTCGATGAGAACGCGGGTGGTTTTGCGGTGTAACAGGTGGTTGAAATTCTCATTCTCCACAGCTTTTTGCTCCTTTATCGGCAAAAAAGGAAAGAATAAGTTCCAGTTTATGAATCGGAGCGCGTTTAACGCTCCTTAAAAGGGTAAAGCGCCTCCGATGGCTCTCTCAACGAGGAAAATTTCCGTGCTTTTACGAGATCGTGGAATATGGGTAGATCGTGGAATATTGGTAGAATATGTAAGAGCAGCTTTTTTACGAGATAGAATTGTAACACAATGAGATTGGTTTGCATTCTATAAATTTATTTACTTTACCGATAAATGTATATGCACACTGAGAAAAATAATCTGATTATATTAATAAAACTTGTATGATTGAATGTTTCTGGTGAAACTAGGCAGAATTTCTGGTTATTATAATAGGACTCTGGTTATTATAATCAGAACGTTTGATAGATTTTACAATATAATTTAATAATTCCTACAGATTTCTGATTCATCCATTTTTGAACAGATATATTGGTTGAATCTACTAGATTTATAAATAATGCAATAATACCCTTTTTTCAGTGTAGTACAATGTTATATCAGATATTTCTAGTCATTTTACCTTATATGTTAAATTTCCGACCTACTAACAAATATTATTGAAAAAATTTAACAATGATATATAAAACATTTGTTGTTCTAGCTTGTATGCTTGTAAAAAGGCTTAATAAAATAAGAGTTTAATTATCTAATATTCAAAATAATTATTGAAGGGATAATTATTGAATTAAAACGATGAATACTAAAAAATAAGTAATGAACATTGTGTCTTTCTCAAAGATTGTATTTCAATATTATATATTTTTTTATCACAAACTTGTTATACTATTTAACACGTTAACTGCCATGAATGATGTCGCCGCTATGATAAATTAATATCATATTAATAAAATTTATAAACATACAAATAAAATACAATTTACGATACTTAGATAATTCTACATATCATAGAGCCAATTTGGTAACAAAAATGGGAAGAAAAATGGGAAGAAAAATTGGAAAAAATTATCATAATTTTAAATCGTGGCTTTTAATTGGTCTCTTGCGGAGTACATCAAGAGTTACGTGACAGTGAACGTGTTAATTAACAATACTGACCACCGTTAAAAATCGCAGATCATTGAAAAATAGTCGTCACTCATATAATATTGATTTATGTAAAATTATAATTTATGATTAAGACACGTATTTATATAATTAATTAAATAATAACGGAAATATTTACAGGGCTATTCACACATATTACGCGTTGTGTGACAGACTTAACAAAGTATTGTTTAATCTATTTAAAGCTTATGAGTCTTTATGAAATGGCGGAGATGCAGCATAAAGATGCATCAAGTACAATCTTGTTTGGGAAATAATTTATTTCACGCTTTGGCACGAAACCATCTTACTATCGATAATTAGCTTGTTCATCTTTAAACTATTCTTTAATTATTCTATTTACTAGAATTTAAAATGCGGTATTTAACAAGAAATACGCAATATCATGTAAAAATTCTGCTCTCCTGATTATTCATGATTTCCGCAAACCGTTAGCAAATAACAAAATATGTAAAATAATATTTTCATGGCACACTCTCGCCAATTAATTGTGATTTGAAAGTTTATATTTAGAAATCAAAACATACATCTAATTTGCTTCTTTGAACTAAATATCTAAAATAATCGAAATAATTGTATAATTTCGACATATTTTTAATCTTTTATTTTTAGCAATAAAGATCACCAAGGTCTCCACATATCGCCATTAGTAGCGAAAGAACCTGCTGGACTCGCTGGAAACTTATCGGAATTTGAATTGCAGTTTTGCGGTGTCTGACAATTCTGACTTCCTGACAAATCTTGGATAGGAATTGCGGGAGATTGCTCATTTGTGCTCTTGAGCACATCGGTATTATTCATTGAAGAGGTCGAACTAGTAGGTTCTTGATATCTCGGTCTCTTATCTGAAATCGCCAAAAGCCCATCGGAATGACGTTTCCTGAGACCATCTCTCTTGAGCAGCAAACCACTCGAGGCTTGATTGTAAGTTTTGTCCGTGATCACGGAAAGCGGTTGTCGCAGACCGTGTATCGCGGTACCATTCGTATTATGAGTGGCATTGTCCAAACATTCCGCAACGTCTTTTTTAGTTGCGACATTATCATTGACGGTCTTAGATTCCAAGAATGCTATTGTGGGTGATTTTCGGTCGCTAGTTGAACTAATTTGCGGTTTCTGGGTCTCTGGCGAGGATGAGAAGCTCTTTGAAGACGCAGGACTCTGCTCGGGTAATTTGAATCGATGTTGCGGCTGATGATGGTTAGGCGTCGTCGCCTGTGGATGTTCCGAATGATGACTCTCATCGCCGTAACTCGACGTAGAAGTTGAAGGGCTTAACAGCGGGGTGTGCGGCCGATGAACCGCGGTAAAGGCCGACGATTGACCGATCCTTGCAGCTGACTCTGCAGCTGGTGAAAAGAAGGGAAAATTCGCGGAAATTCCGGCGGATTGCGGCACCAAGAATGCCAATTCGCCTGTCGGCAGTCGGCTCGGAATCAATTGAACTCCATTCGGTATCTGTATTCTCGCGCTACCGTTGTTGTTCTCATCCCCATTCTGGAAATCGCTCTGGAAACCAACCTTTACCTCCGGATAGAGACGTTCCGGCATGTAGGGCACGTACTGACTGTAGAATGGCGCCATTTGCTGGAGATGGCTCACGCAACTGTTCAAGTGTGATACCAATCGTTGCTTGATGGCAGGGTCGACGTTCTCGAGGCGGCTGATGTATCGCGATACTTCAGTAGCACATTCGGAAAATCCGGTACGGAATTTCGTTAGGACCACTGGATCGTTGGCGACGGCAGCATTCAACTGCTGTCGCTGCATCGTTTGTATATGCTTCACCGTCATTTCGAGGATATCAGCCTTCTCGAGTTTCGAATGTCTAGTCGGCTGTAACGAGCGAAAATGATAAAAGTATGAATATGAATAATTGATAATATAAAATAGGATTATGTGAATATTATTATATTATTTATCGAGTACAGTGAGATAGAAAGAAATGATTTTGAAATGATTTTGAAACCTACGTGACTTTCCAATGAAGAAGTTAGAAAGTGTAACGTGCATCGGTATGGAGAGAACTCTACGTTATCCGTGGTAGCTAGCTTGGCAGTAAAGGTAAAGGATCACATATACGGTAAAAGGGACTGCAAACGCGATTTCTTCTTATTCGAAACACAGTAACTACGACTGCCTGAGGAATTGGCTTCTTGTCAGAAGAAAGATCTTCGCGATCGCGCGCGGACATCGATTCTCTGTTGCGAAGAAATATACGATGACGCGACACGCCTATATAATTGACTTGATGTGAACTGCTACCGTAATAACAGACTAGCAACTACGGTAGCTAATGCAGCCTATTTCATAGTCAGCCTAAGGGCGCCTAAGGGCGCTTAGCTCTCACATTCTCCTAGATTTTTTATTAAACTCCGTGCAATAGATCATTAGCTCGTTTTATACAAGTCACGCGTGAATCGCTCGGGGATGTTTACCTCTCGCAAACATATTATTATGGAATAATCGATAAACAAAGAAAAATTGTACGTATATGTATTATAATAATTCGTTATTTTGATTTGTAAATTGAATTGTTAGTATATAAATAATAGTTTCTGCTCGAAGAGGAGCAGAAACGTTTGATGAATAAATTCACGGTATTTTAAGTGGAATATTCATTTGCATCTCGACAACTGCGTCTGACTCTCATATGCAATTTTTATTTCTTTTAATTTTGAATATTGGGAATCCTTGTACCAATATTTTATATAAATAATGTCGTTAAACAAAGCTACTTTGAAATAATTTGCTACTTATAAGCAATCAATTGAATCGTGGGAAACGATTCGATTCTCGAAAACATCACGGAATGGTTTTTCAGATATCCTGATGAACGTGACCTTCCCCGAATCGAGCTTATGCCGTATAAATTCCCATCAGCCCTTTAACCACCAATACCTCAATAGTAGCATGGTCCTCTTTTTCAAGGGTCCATTGTATCCTCTCAATTCTTTGAACCTTATCCTGCCGGATCATCCCGATGTTCGCATTTTTATGGTAAATTTGCCATCACCTAAAGAATGAGCGTGGGAGTCGGCAGAGGATCACGTGTACATGGAATCGTATAAATGTCTTGTAACTTGGTAAAATAGCCCTTTGACTTTGTAAGAAATACAATAAAATCGAATACGTAAAATCTGTTCATCGACACGAAAATAAATTGCAAATATGCCACAAGGATAATGTTACATGGGATGAGAAAATCACAGATATCGATTTTCCCGCGAGTGAATTTGACACTCCAGACTCAAGAGCGGAGAAGTGGCACCTGTTAAAGGACTGACAAAAAAAGAAAGTAGAGGCGTTGCGCATCTCCCCCTTTTTTCGCTGATCCGCACCATCGTCGCGGACCGGAGCTGGATCCTTAAAGATGATACGGTCAACAAAAGAGGCTGCAACCTGAGATGAGATTCTTTTTCTTTGTAATAATTATTTCCAGGTTCCCACGAACACGCGGGGGGCGTTTCGGACGAACGGGACGGACACACTGAAGCGAGCAGGTAGCGGAAGTCATCTGGACGAGAGTGAAGAGAAAGAATGGTGAGAGCGTCTTGTCTCGTTATACCTACCTGTTTGAGAAATCAACCTCAACGGATTGTATTACGTGGCAGAGAATCTTTGATACGTAAAAAGAGACAAATCTTAATCAATTGATAATCAATTTGTTCATTGTCCAAAGTTTATTTACTAATTTTCTTCTATCGCTTTACACTTTACTTGCAATATTTTTAAATTGATTTTAAAATAAGCTAGTATATTTTTCTAACTGGATGTCAAACATTCTACTATGTTTCAAATCGTTAATTTACTGAGTTAACAGTATTGAGAAATGGGAAAAGTGAAGGTACATGTAATATGTCATGTTCTTTAGAAGCTCTTTTAGAAGTTTTTTTGCCGCTTCTTTTGATCATTTCGAATACCGCTCATGGTTGCTACCTTTTGACTAACATTCCGCTAGAGGTTGACTTTCGAAAAGTAAAAGGGAAAACAGTGGAAATATTTGGTACAAAAATTTCTCCGATAACCAAAGAAATAACAACCGTGAAGCCAGTGTAAAATCCATAGAACAGAGATTGTATGGATGTACGAGGATCCAGTTCCATCTGTTTCCCACGCGGAGACATCTACAATACTAAAACAAAACCTACCCCCCACTTCCTTTCGTCCAATCCTCCAGTTTAAAACGGATCCTGTCGCAGAGGATGCCGAGAAAAAAAGGGGTCCACAGTGGACAACCTGATCAAATACATTCAATATACATCCGTTATGACAACTTCCGCTACCGACACAATGCACAGTCATTCCTATACATTTCAAAGTTTACCATAACAAAAATTACATCTTTTAAATATTAGATTGGCAGAAATACATAACTTCATTTTTTTTCGTTTAAAAAAAATGTGTGAACATTTTACACAAAAATAAAAATTAATACTTGATCACAAAAAATTAAATCTTTTCGTTCTTAGATAAAATATTACAATTAATTTGAGCATGGCCAAACAAATTCGAGAAAAAACATTAGGGAATAATACTTAAAATAATAACGTGCAAAAATGCTGCGTTTCCTGAGTGTCCTTCAGAGCATGATCAGAAGTAGCACATTTTTATGTTATCTCTCATAAAGCGGATCACGTCTCTAGATAAACAGCGAAGAAGTCACGTTTTTCTACGACATGTTTTAACACTGCACCAGCAATGTGGATCTCATAAGAACAAACAAAAATCATGCATGCACTGACTGACATGCAACCTCGTGCTATCATTTGAGTGTTTTGCTGATGTTGTTTATCATAAGCTTAAACTTGCGCCAGACTATGCGCAATTCGTGGTGATATATGCCCTTTGATTTCGTTATAAATAACCACTCTGATGACGAATGATTAGCACGAATGATAAATGACGAAAATAAATCCACGCGCGCGCGATGAATAATTCCATTTGCAAATTTCATAAAAATAACTAATTGCGAATTTCAAACTGTTTCGAATCATGAATCGTGTATAAACTGAGCGTAAGCTCCGGCCGAATAATTTAAACGCATTAAAAATATTAAGAGAGTATTCTCGCTTTTAGGTTCGATCGATTATTATTTTTTTAGGTAGTTTTTAAAAATTGAACTCTGAGAGATAAAGCAGATTAAAGAAACTTGTAAAGTTTTTATTAACGTACAAACTATTTGCAAAATTTTTAACGCGTTTCTCTCAAAACAACATTTTTCAAAATTAAATTGTTGCCGCGATAATTCATCTGGTTTTCATTTGATAGACTAAAAACTTCAGGAAATATTTATTTCTTTCTTGAAGAGAATTTTGGAGAATTACACAATAGTTTACATCCGAATTACAATCAAATAAAAATTTAATTTTTTTTTTTTTTTTGATAAAATTTCTGATAAAAAAATTTCAGGAAAATCAAATTTTTTTAAAACTTGCCATTTTTGCACAAAAATCAATGTTTTAAATTTAAATGTATTTCGGACGAGAACTATATTTATATAGATTAAAAACTTCTTTAAATTTTGTCTGTGATCATTTTTGCATTATGGTAAGATTTAAAACTTAATTTTTATATCGAAATAGCTTTAATTAATTATTTCGATTGATACCAACCCGCAGATTAAAACTCTTCTATTTCAATATAAAAAATTAAATATAACTTACATCTTTTTCACTAACGAGTATAAAATTCTTCAGCTCATCGAGATATTGATTAATTCGAGCACGTCGTCGTTTTTCCATAATAGGTTTGTTGCTCTGAAATAATTGGATTAAGATTCATCACTTATTTATGGTATATATTTTTTAAAATTATTATTGTTATAATAATCGTATTATATTTCTCTTCATTTCAAATAATCTAATGGTGTCAAGTTAATTTTTGATACAAAAAATTTCTGTGCAGCAATGAATCAATCTTATTTGATTATAAAACATTCATTACCCTCCTTAGTTCCGCTTTCGTCATTCCCGAATGTGTTTGAGGCTCGAGTTCCTCCTCGCTGCCCAACATTTTGTAATTACGATAATCCACCATTAAGTAAAGTTCTTGACCATCATAACTTCCGTGCAGGCGGGATCACACTTATTGCAATTAATTATTGAATTAATTCTCAATTCGACATCCCGATTGATTACTTGCGTGCACTCACAACGTGACAAATCAAAAGTAAACGTCCACACTAAAGAACACTTTGTTTAACAGCCAAGCATGCGAATATGATAATTATTTTCACTAAGACAAGAGACCAATGCTTAAATTAAATAAATATAACAATTTTTAGCAATCGGTCAGTTTGTCGCTCTTATATCGATGTGTGACTTTGAAATTCCAATGCGGTGTTTAGGGAAGTCCATCTTCACCGATAGACGTCCCGCTTGGGGTATCTGAGGGTAACTGTTTTCGATTTCGAAGACCGCATGCCGATGCACCCGTATAGAGTGGGGAAAAGTACGTCCCGGAGTGGGATATTGGGTACCCTAAAGGTGGGGAGGTCCTCGGCCCTCCTGAGACCTGTTGATGTGTGGGAATTCACGCCGTCTGCAGGATATACCTCGTGCAACGTAGTCGCTTATTTAATTTGGGCTACATCCTGTGAAGATAATATCGGAAGTGGTTTGGACAATTTACAACCAAGCAAGCGATATATTTATTTTCAATTGGTATAATTATATCCTTCATAGGTCTCTTATAAAAGTGTCTTGTAATCTCTATAAAATAAAAAAGTAATAAATGCACACGTTATACAATTCTTTTTTTCTTTTTTTGTTTTCCTTTTCCTCTTTTATTTTCTTTCTCCATTATTTTTATTTCGCAAAAAAGTGCGCTATGGATGTTTTCTTGTTTATACTGTAATAGTAGTATGTAAAATTCTAATGATAAAAAAATGTTACGAGCGGTTCGATCAATTTTTGCTACGACGCGAACGGTGCGACATCGATGAAAAAGGATAGATTGTTAGCGCGCATCGACTGTAGCAGCGGTAAAGCACAAAGGCGTGCAATAGAGGATCATCTGACAGAGAAGGGCAAACATTGCGTGCCGACATGTGTATGTGCGTGCGAATGCGCGCGTCATAAGTGTGGCTGGCGCGCGCAACGCGATCCGATGCACGGATGCATACGAGAGCGAGTACAGAGCCTCTCACGTGGGAATTGTTTTAAAATGTGCTGTTATTTATCTGTACAAAGCTGTCGTTGTTAACGCAGTGACATGTTCTGACGTGCTCGCTATTCGTAAAATGTGAATGCATAAAATGTGCAATACAGCTTTATTTTTCTCTCTTTTTACACACATTTTAGAGGAAGAAACTTAATTCGCGTATATCTCTTCATAAAATTACGAATTAAAAATAACGAAGTTACTTTTGGACTACGAGATTGACAATTAATGCATTAAATTTTCGTTACAATTTTCAGTGAGTGGCTTACCATAAAAAAAGAAACGGTGATGAAGATATAGAAATGTAAGAAACGATACGTCTTATTAGGAATCAAATTTGGAACTGCATGTAAGCAAATGCATAATATAGACGTAATTTAACTGGGCGATCTCTTAACGTACGATACCATTCGCTCTGTTAAAGTCAGTTACAGTTAACTGGACATGTTCTGACGTGCAAGGCAATGACCACGGCAATAAATCTTTATTGCTTAAAATTATTCTACCAAAAAACTGTTGGTCAATGCTTCACGGTTCCTTCCGGCATTTCGAGACGTTCCGAAGGTCTTCCTAAATCGTTGATTTGTTACACGTCATCGTACTACATGTTGCGTCAACCTTTTAGAACATATTTCACAGGGTACAGACACGTTTATTGTACAAGTTTATTGACAAAGATTCACCAGCTTTATTACTGCTACGTCGACGTTGACACTTCACACTCAAGTCAATTTGAAATCTACACATTTATCATCAAAATTGTACTCAAGTTGTACATACAATTTTTTTCAACGTAGAAAACGTTTATTGTTGTTATAGAAAATATACCTATTCCGGAATGAACGAATTAGTCATGCACATTGCAAATATTACATGTGAAAGAATCGTCTCTACGTTAACAGTACGCGTTATGAATCGTGAATGCATGCGGGAGATCTAGCGCGATAAATTACCCTGTTTGCAGGAGCAGCTGTGCGTTTCACGTTCAAGATGCAATGAGAGCTCTTTAGCTATGCTGGGTTATTAAACGTTTATAATCAGATCCTATACGTGACAAGATGATTCGATAAAGTTTATAGTCAAAACTTTCTTTCCACGTTTATGCACTTTAAGTATCGGTGCCCAGATATTTGATAAACTATTCAATGGTTACGATATATAAACCCTTTCACGTTTGACATAGTGTGTTTGTAAATCCGACAACAATCGATTGACAAGCAGCTGTGACTCAAAATTTATGCTGATTATGAATTAAAGTCATGTTTATATTTAATTTGATATGAAAATAAAATTTAAATTATCAACTTATATTATGGATATATATCAGGAATTTAAAAAGTAATATTGTCATATCTACAGAGAAAAACAGAGAGAGGAAAAAAAAAGAGAAAACACATAGATATTAATTTCGTCACTTGATTCAAAGTCTTTCCGGTGCATTCTGGAAAAAAGGATACACCCTTGGTAATGATGTATTCGATGGCTGCACTTGTAATAACCACCGAAGAACATGGCACGATATGCTAACAGCATCTTTATCCTTGAGTCTAATACGGCGTCACGATGGATAACATGTGCCAAGTTACAAAACGGACTATTATCGAACCGAGAAATTTTAAACCTTTTTAACTGTTACATCTACATCAGTAACTGTCTAGTTCATGTTTAGAATTCTGTACAGGTATAAACGGCTTAACAAAGAAAAATCGCTTCAACCTTGAATTCTGCTTTTTGTACATTCTTTAGTTATGGCTACCTACGGGAGATTCGTGTTTTACAATACTTACAATTTTTTTCAATATAAATATACAAAATATGTTAGCGAGCTTATACATTTTTTTTTATTTATATTTTTAGCATCAATATTAGAAAAAAACTCGCTATAAAAAATACGTTAAAAAATAGGACTGGCAAAAATGTGAAATAACTATTCGCCTACGTGTTTGCAAAAATGTTTGCATTGCGAAGCAAACAACTATATAGATTAATAAGTATTGAGTAAACGAATCTTGCTAAACGCTTTGTTACATCCATTTGCACGAGATCCTTTCTTTTTCCCATGATCCATAATTTCCCATAAATATTCCAACCTAGCTGTCATAACGGAAGGCGTTCGGTCAGATGTCGCGACCTTCTCATTAACCCCGGGAGGCTGAGAGCCCCAGAGTACTTGGCTTGACCACAAACTTCTCGAGAAGGATCGAGAAGGCGCGTCACGTCTTAAATTTGGAACGCCCATCCTCCGGTCCCCGCTGCTTTTGAGGTTCGATCTTGGGATGCACCTGCAGCTCGCACCCACGCAGTCATCATAAGATCGTACAGGAAGGAAATGTTACCCCTAAGTCTCAAAATCTTCATTTCCGCTCGCGGTAAATGGAGGCTGACTTTCTGAGTTTAAAAAGAACCTTTCTTCTTTGTGCGTAAATCTCGCGCTAAATATATTCTTCACGTAATATATTAATCAATCGGGAAAAAAAACTATTTAATTACCGGAAAGAGAACATTTTAAGCTTTCAGGAAAACTAAAATCCGTGTGAACATTAATATAATATGTATAGCCCTATCATACCGGTGTAGAGGCATGCAAACCGCCTAAAAAAATATATGCGTGGGGTCTTTAGAACGACATCTGGATTGTCGTTCCCGGGAAACGCGGTTATAAATGCAGGAAAATATAACTCGTTTCCGTGGGATTCAATGAAAAACTCGCTGGCGGCGTCACTTATAACGTTCGCCATTCGTTTCTTCCAGAAGGGTGACATTTGGACAAATATTCCCATAATGAATTTTTTTTCTTTCCAATGATTGTATTCCATTTTGGAACCTCTCACATGAGAGAATTAATATAATGAGTAGTACTATCTACAAAAGAATGTTAACATTTAAATATTTTTATTTTGATTTTATATTATTATTTTTTAGCACGTTTTAAATAATTGGAATGTAAACATCAGTCATTACAAGTCGATTTTAATAGAAAGGAAAAGGGGGGGGGGGACTATAAGTGAAACTTTATACGGTAAATCATTGTAGAAGGTAGCACGAACATTTTTGGCACAATAGGCCTGAAAATCCCGATCGTGAATCAAAAATACTCCATTCAGACGAATTGGGTCAGTGAATTTCATCGCTGGGAATTGAGTCGTGTGCTGGACACACGTAAAGAAAAACGCTTTATAATAGTAAGCTCGTTCAGGTAACGCTACGACTCGATTTATTCTGAATAACAATCTTCATGTCAATTATTTTTCACAAGAAATACGAGAAGTTAATTTCTAAAACATTAAAAAAATGTATATTAACACAGCTTATATATTACATCTTCAAATCTTAATTTCTATAATCGTAGATATATCTCGATTATCAAACATCTATAAATCTTAACAAATTAACGTTACTTCATTCAATACTTTTTTTTAATAAAAAAAATAGATTTTAATTCTTTATGAATGATTATAGTTAAATAATTATATAATTATAGTTGTAATGGTTACGTTATATAAAATTATGATACGTATACAGATATAAGTACAACTGCAGTCTCGCAACATGACTGCTCTCGCGTACAGTACTCGATGCAGGTTGCATCCCCCTTGCATAAGCACCGAGGGCCCGGAGAGAACCGTCCCATTCTTGCGTACCCCTTTCCGGAGTGGCCGTCTTTTACCTTGGCTCGCAAAAGTTCGTGCCCGTACGACGCTTACGAGCTTACGACGAGGGATCACCTGGCGACGGTTCCCACGTTTCTGCGATTCGCGTTCGGCTTCACCCTTTGCCTTATATTCCGTCGTGTCGGTGGATTCCGGGTGCCCATAATGGCGAGCACGCAAAGGGCGGAGGACCGAGAGGGGGGAGCCCGCGTGTAGAAGGAGCGAAAAAGATATGCGGAAAGAAAAGGAAACGAGCCGTGCCTCGTGCATCCATTATGGGGGTCTGACCGCTATGGCGGCGCGCGTGGCTGACACACGAGGAACCCGCGGTCCCTGGCGGGATTCGACGTTTTATTAAGAAGGGAAGAAGAAAAGTGTTAAGTCAGGCCGTGCGGAGGCAGGTATGTATTTGCATAGAAAGGCTGAAATTTTGTGTCCTTGTTGACGTGCCATAACTGTTTCCCTTTGAGACTCGTGGGAGGTTCCGTAGTCCTCCTGTGAGAATATTTTACTTTGCGGTTTGAATCGGTCTTCTCTTTTTCTTTTTCTTCGTCTTCTCTTTCCTCTTAGGCTGCGTGCGTATTCGCTCGCAGATCTTATTAATAATAAAACTGTGTTATTTTGGAATACGAATATAAATATATTATTAATAAAAATATGGCAAATTCGTCGTGCGATTTCCGATTTGGTCGTTTCATCTTTTTTTCATTTTTTTTTTTTTGCAAATCTGATCGTGACGCATCTCAAGTAGTTCGGCATGAATCAATATTAAATCTGATATAATATGTTCTCGACTCAAAATCGTTTAGCACTTTAGCGGCTGATCTTTGAGAAACACGATCTGTTTAGTCTTCGATCAACTAGAAAGAACTCTTCGCTGATGGGATCGTAAGATTTCTTCTGGTTGTTTTAGTTGAACGCACAATAATCCCTACAGCATACAAGTTTATTTTTGTACTGTTCTCTTTACCATCTTAATACGTCGTACGACTAGCAATATACGTGACAAGAGCAAGCCGTGCGTTTATAAATCACGTGTCGTATCGTCGACTTATGGCTGTGATATTTTTAAGAATTCGAATTCAATAATAATTATCTCAATAAATGAACAAAAAAATGAATTAATTTCTTTTCTGTTATCCTCTATTATTGTCCAGAATTTTATAAATTATCGGAGCAGCATTATCGTTTGTTTCTTAAATATAAATACGATTGTATGTATAATTTATCATCCTATAATGAACGTCATCCTTGATAATTAAGATCTTTATCAAATCCCCAGCATCTTCGCCAAATATATCCGGACGCACGAAGGAACCGTCTCGCATTACATTCTCGCGCCGCGATCTCGAGTGCACTTGAGAGTTCCGGACGCGCTATTACGCGCGAGCGAAACAATGGAGGAGGGTCGGCAGGCCGACCGGGTCATGTGGGGTCCAGTTTCGGTCGGCGCTCGTCTCGTGGAACACGGTTGTCATCGCTCGTGATGGCAACCGACGAGGTCGCGGTGCGGCAGGTTGCTGCAGCGGCGCGGCGTCAGCAACGCTCCGGCTGCAGCGGTACGGGCCCCGACATCGTAGCAGCAACAAGGCAGCAACCTTGCGGCGACGCTCCTCGCAGCTAGGCGCCCCGAGAGAGCTGGTGAGAACACACCGTGCCATGCGTTCCCACCATCGTCCTCGGGCTTCTTCGGCAACCTCTTCGTTACCGCTCGGGTCTGTATACCCGATATCGGCTACCGTCAAGGGCCCTCTGCCACGGTGGGTCCCTCCTCCTCCCTCCCGCAAACCCCGCTCTGGGATGCCGGAACAGGTCCAAATGGTGTTAGCTGATCCTTCGCTCATGTATTCGGCTTGTCAATTTTTCCGCAGAAGCTCTAATTATTTGGCTCAATGCACAATAAATGTATTATATATGTTATTTCAAGTTACTTAATTTAAATTAGTAATATCTTAAGAGCAATATAATAAATGATGTTAGGAATTTCTTTTGGCATAAATAAATTGAAATTTTACATTGCTGCAAAATTTTTGTCTTAGAACACATAAATAGTATTTTTCGTAAAAATAATTCGAAGGGTCATTATAGATAATTCAAAGATTTTGCTATGTTTCAAATAATAAGATAATAAAAAGCTCTAAAAAATGAGATTAATGTGCAGGATATCTACCGTTAAAAGATTGTTTGCTTTAGTCGCGACTTCAGTTTCTCGAAAGATGGTAGGTAGGTAGGTAGGTAGGTAGATAGGTAGGAACGTAAAGATTTTTCACCGCAGCGATCGACATGTTTCACTCCACGATCTTCCGGATATAGCTTCATGCAAATTTTTCGTGCTAGGCTATTGAGTCGACCTCCAGTAAAATTTGTCATTTCGAACGAGTTAGTTTATGCACCTAAACCGGCTTAACTGAAATTGCGGATCACTGGTTACTTTGCTGTGAGAAATCCATATCTAGCTCGTAGCTTCGTGCTAGCTTCCTGCATACGTAAATAGAGTGAAGAAAACGCAGATGGTTGCGTGGAAAAATCTTTTCCACCATCGGACTGTTCAGTCTTTTCGCACTGCAATCTCTTGCTCGCTACGCGAATGGCATTCAATTGACTTGAAAAACCGGATATCAATCATCGGAAAACATAATTTACAACAACGGTAGGTACTGAACAATATATTGCGCGATAAATGCGATATATTTTGAAATTTATATTAGATCATAAACCCAATAAGGAAACGTTCGTTAATTTTTTTTGCGATTTTCTAATTCATTGCGGCAAACGAGATATATTCTGGAAGTGAATACTTCGAATCATTATTCGAATCATTCAGCTTCAATTTTTTCATCATGTTTAATTTCCCGAGAAAAAATTTTTGTTCTTTAAAAATTTCTTTCTGTTATATTACTTATAAAATCTATGAAAATAAAATAATTTCAAATGAGACTTTTTTCGATCCAAATATAATCTAATTCTAGTTCTAATTCTAATGTTAGAAATTCTAATCAGGTACTTCACAAAACATATAAAATAGATTTCTTCAGAGCGATTGTTAATGTACGAAAATTTTTCATGAAGAAATGTTCTACTTTCACAATTTAATAAAATTTTTCACGTTAAATTAATAATGCGGTGACGTGGTTCTCCTTTATTGAGCGAAAGAAATAAAGAGTACAAACATGTCGATAGTAAGTCTGGCGCATCTGCTGCCCGACGAACTCGTGCTGTTTGCAGGCTGGGGTGCAAACAATACATTGGTCTTGCACGGATTGCACGGAGGAAAGAACCCCTCCTTATAAGATTTTTCGATTCTCTTATTGCCAGACGCGTTGGCACGTGCCGAGCACCCGAGTGGTCTGCCACCTGGATTATTGATTTCAAAATTGCAGCTAAAAAAATATTTTTTCACTAACGTGTTGTAATACAGAATTTTCGAGAATAGTGTCCATCGTGTTTTAATTTAACAATTATTTTGCATATTACATGACATTAAAATCTTATTTTATTAAGCCTTCTTACAAGTGTAAAAGCTAGAATAACAAATGTCTTATATATCATTGTTAAATTTTGCCAGTAATATTTGCTAGTCAGTCGAAAGTTTAACATATAAGTTCAAATAACTAGAAATGTCTGATATAACACTGTACTACACTGAAAAAAGAGTCTTGTTGCATCATTTAGAAATCTGATAAATTCAATTAGTACGTCTGTTCAAAAATGGACGAATAGGAAATCTTGTAGGACTTAGCAGATTATAGTAAAATCTATCAAACGTTCTTATTATAAAATCTCTAATTATAACAACCAGAAATTCTATTTGGTTTCACTAAAACGTATTCAATCATACATGTTCTATTAATGTAATAAAATCAGATTTTCTTAGTACAGCATTAGATTGTTAAAGCATTACTTAAAACATTTAAAATATCTATTTATTTTTAATATTTTATTTGTGTAGCTCAATATTGTAAATTATTCTATTTATTTCTATTTGTTACAATACTATATTCTGTAATTTACTATAGTAAGTAAAAAAGTTGTAATACAGTAAATCAAAAAACGTGTTGAAAGATGAAATAGTCCTCATTAAATCGTTTGCCAGAATTTCTACCTTGGAATTATAATTCTCCTTAGCAGATCACTTTTCCGTATGCAAAATGATAGATATTCCCTTCGTACAATTTTATAGGGGCCCGCCTTTCGTAACCTCCGTTAAAGGGACCGCAAGCCAATGAGCAAAGGGGGAGCAAGGACAATACGTTGCGCAAAATGCTTTTCTTGCTTGGCTGCAGAGGGGGAAGGTCTGGCACGCGACCAACGTCACCTGCCCGACCTACTGAAGTTCTTATATCGATTTTCTTGAGTGCAGCTGCGACGTCGTGCTTCTTGCGTCGGTCATCGGACCGAGACGTCTTAAAGTCATTATTTATGCGCGTCATATGGTATAAACGTTGAGATTCTTCGTTTCATGGGATTTATATCACGGAGAATTATATCAAGTATTTTTTTTGTCACTATGTATTGCTATAATCTTTTCATTAAATGTTAGTGAAACTCAGTTGGCGTATATTAAAATTAATTCTAAAATCATCTATCTTTATTTAATAATTTTTACAAATTATTGGATTTATTAAGACTCCATTGTAAAACTAAAACATTTTGAGAATTAAAGAGAATCTCCTAAAGATAAAAAAAATGTTAAGAAGATTGGATTTAATTTAAAATGTGTGGAACATATTTACAATTCGGTGACACAATATCGGAACGTCTGCGATAGGCGAACGTACGATCGATCGTTTCTGATCAAATGCTCGTGTCCGATCGAGGGGTTTGCGTTCATAGACACGCGAAGTCACACGATGGAATTTCACCTTGAAAATCGAGGGCTTCTTGATAAATGCCTGAAAAATTCCAGGTGTAAAAGACACCGGGCCGAAAAAGGGACGCGTGCCGTTTTCCCACGTGTCCCCCTCCCCCTTGTTACGCGCCGCGTGCAATTCCATCTCATTCTCTTCTTGCACAATTTCTCCCCCTTCTCGTCTGCCTCCCTATGATCTTAGCCGTCTCTCTTTTTTCCCCTTAATCCCGACACCCCGCAGATGCCCCGTTTAAGATTTCGGACCCCCCTTCGTCGCACGACGTCACGCCAGATGACGTGTGCCTACTGTGACGTCACGAACATGTGCCGAGCTCTTGTGACGTAAGGAATCAGCGAAGTATAATGATTCTTTTTTAGAGCTGCTCTAGGTGAGACATTTGTACCTTGGATCGTGGGATCCTCGACTTTGCAGAGGGAAGTACGAACAGATGCTACGATATGCACACGTCGTCTGGTTTTACCCAACATATTGTCATTTCTTCGATTTATTGCTTCACATCAATATAAATAAATTATATATACAATATATAAAATATAAATGCTGAAATTTTATCTATTTTTCTGTTAAACGAATAAAGCGGTAATTGAACGACTAATAGAAAATCATCAATCTAGATGAAAACGTTAACAGCCTTAGGTATTAGTTTCCCAATAACCGATTTTACATTGAAGCTGTCGCGATTGATTCAGATAGTGCGCAATTTGTTCCAATTAGTAAAATGTGGCAAATGCAAATTTAGTGCTTGTCACTAGCTGAAATATAATCTATATAAAGCAACCAAAGAGTTCGTTACTTTTTTACGAGCTACCGCCTCGACCCCTTGCCCTCGAGTCTTTCAAGACTAGGTCAATGTTCTGAAAAGTGAAGGATACCGAGCAGCAGCTGTGAAAGTTGCCTTGTTATTGTTAAATTTCGGATTATGCAAAATATCCTGTGACGTTCTACAACGTAGCTTAAGTGGGACACGGATTTGCATCTGAAGACAAGATCTTGTCCTGAGTCAGATAATTAGAAAATTCTTTGTACGTAAGTGTTCTTGCTGCAGAGGGCAATTTTTTTCACAAGTTATTCGTACACATAATTTTTTCGAAAATACCCCACATGTGCTTTGCGAAAATTTTATTTTATTTCATTATCACATGATTTTTCCATATCATTAGCCAAAGTTTTAAAAAAACGTTAAATTAGTATTTAACTGTAATATTGCTTAAAAGATATAACACGAACGGCCTGGGTCATCGCGTTGGGGTTCGCTTACTGCATGAGAATTGAACTTAACTCATCCAGGTGGTTTCGTGACGCTCACGACATGTGTCTGATTATTATACTATCGTTATGGGAACGCTTTCATTCCGATATACACCGACAAAACGTTCCGATTATTTTTAAATTCCACGTGTCATGCAATATGATCTTTTAAATTGTTCGCCCGGGTATATATTATTGCTGTATCATTAAGTATTCGAAAAACTAAAAAAAAATTATAATATTATAACTGAAATAATTGAAGAATTTTGAAATTTATTTATTTATAGTGAAATATATGTTAAAAATACAATCAATTTTAATCTTTGCTTCATTCTCGAAAAACGTCTTTAAGTATTATACATACTTATTATTATTCAGATGTTTCCTTCTTATCATTATTCATATCACATTTTACAAAAAAATAATTATTAGTTTGTTTACAGTGTCATATTGGATCACCATCGTGAGAATAAGCGATGAGTTATCAGTGTAATTCCCATGGATGCTTCAACACCTGGCAGAATGTGGTAGCAGTTGAGAAAGTTTTGTCAGTAAAAAGGACAAGATCCGGTCTCCGTTCGTATTGAAACGTTTGTTCAGGTGGACAATAATTTTCTATTAATAACGTCCGGTGTGGGGCGCTGACACACATGGCAAATAATTTAATTCGTGACAG
Organism: Solenopsis invicta; assembly: GCF_016802725.1. NCBI lineage: Eukaryota > Metazoa > Arthropoda > Insecta > Hymenoptera > Formicidae > Solenopsis > Solenopsis invicta. The sequence continues at coordinate 6,958,558 of NC_052674.1, read as the reverse complement.
ATGCTGTTACGAGTAACGCGCATTAAAAAGAAAATGCTTATTACATTTATGAAAATTTTAAATTATTTCTTTGTGTAACAAAAATATTATGAAAGTAATTAAATTAGTATAATTAAAATAAAATAATATTATATAAAGGTATTATTGTACCAGTGTTGTTATCATCTGTCGATTACTGATTAAAAAAATGGATTAAACTTTAAACGTATAATGCATTATTGTATCAATATTATTATAATTTTTGTATATATGCAATAGTTAACTATAATTTTATACTTTTACAATTTTTTTATTTTTTCTGAAATAATGAATCTTGAATTATATGAATTAATACATAAATATTTTATATAATTCGAAAACGTGTAATTTCTTTTTGTTATTAGTTAAATATTTTACTTTTTATAAAAAATAATTTTCCAAAAACAAAGCTAAATAACTTAATGGAAACATAAAACTTTTATAACTGAAGATAATAAATATCGTTTAAGAAATAATTTAATGTATTTCTATACTTCACTTATCCACCTCATTCAGTATATTTTAAACTTATAAATTAAATAAAAATTATTTGTTAATAAGATATATTTATCTAACCATTTGAAGGTAAATGTTTTATTCCTTTCGTATTATCAATAGTTCCTTGTACCCTGAGTGAAGCTTACCGAAGTTTGAAGAAGACTTCGGTAGAGGGCAATACATAGCTCGTTATAGTGTGTGCTATAGCTTTTGTAAGGATCATTGATTCTGTCATTTAGACTACGAATTTATAGATTTGATACACTGTACATTCACATAAATATGTCTATATGTACATACATATTTTTTTGAGCGATATTGCAATAAAGAAGTAAGGGAAAGTCAAAATAAATTATAAAATCTAATTTAAGAACAATAAAAATAATAGTAAAAGAAGAAAAAAAGAAAGAATAACAATATAAAAATTAAAATTTGAAAACATAAAAAATTGAGATGAAAACGTTAAAATAGATTCAACATTAGCTTTAGACATTTAACTCAAATATGAATATAAAAGGGAATAAATGAAGTATAAAATTGATTTTTGAAAAACAAAGATGAAAACAAATGGAAAAGGAAATATAACATATTTAGTTAAATATTTTAATATTTCATTTCAATATTCTTATTAAGGTAGCCTTCCTACCAGTGCAAAATTAATTTTAAAAGATTTTAAAACTAAATGCTAATTAGATGCTAATATTCAGAATCAGGTGCTCGTTTAGTAGAAAATTTAAAAAAAATTGGATGGGGCTGGCTTAACATTAAGCTAGCCCTCCCCCTTTCCAACAAAAAAGATAAACATTATGTAAACGAATAAACAAATACAGTAAACTTAAGTGCTAATTAAGTGCTTCAAGAAATAATAAAAATAAATAAAGACGTCTATTAAGTTGCTACAGTCATTTTAGCACAATTAAATGCGATTCATATAAAAATTACTTGCTATTTTTGCTAATTTTTTGCTTTATTTACGATTTTTTTACTGCAGCCGTTTCGCTAAAAACAATGGCTGTGCTAAGTTAAGATTAAAGTTAGCACAGACTTTGGAAAAAAAGAAAGAAATTAAAAAACAAACACATGTTTTTATAGTGCTACTTTTTGCTAATTTTTTTATCTATTTAGAATTTGTTTCCTGCAACTGTTTCACTAAAAACAATGACTGTTCTAGCTTAATAGATGTACAATCTTACTGCATTTTATTTTACTATTTTTGTAAATAAATAATAAACTCAAACATAATTTTAATTTAATTTAATTTAAACTCAAAAGTTATAATATAAGTATTTGAAAAGTTTAAAAGATTATTTTATATAATTATTTTACATATTTTATATATTATTTTATATGATGAATTTTATAATCAAAAATATCTTATTATATATTATCAATTTTCTGAAAATCTTGCGGGTGTAAGCGTTTGGCAAAAAGTGTATAAGAATATCTTTTTTTACATGCACATGCATGTTTATTCTACAAATTTTAGACGAGTGAAATATGGTTTGTGAATTTGTTTTCCCGTAATGTATATGCTACACAAAATACGTGCTAACAGATTAATATAATAACTTTCAATTTACGTACTGAAGTGTATATTTACGTGCAATAAATTGTTGAATAAAAATACTTTCCACGATTTCCTATTGATATTACCTTAGCGTAGCGCATCCATTTTAAAGAGCAATAAATCTCTATCAACATATTCAATAGAGATTCATTACTAGATTAAAATATAATTTGTCACTCACCGACACACGATGCGCAGCAGCGGAGTTTTCGACGTCGACCTGTAAGACACAAATAAATATAATTCACATTATAGAAGCGTCCGCAGTAATTAATATTGCAAAAACTAGTTACATTGATTACTTTACATTTGTATTCCTCTTTTTCAAGCACAAATTATTAATGAAATAATTATGTTCTCAGCAAAATTTCTATTATCTATATATTTAAACTTTTTTAAAAAATTTGATGAACGAATCCCCTTAAAGTCCTCAATAATTTAATTTATAAATCATGTATTTGTTTACCTCGTGGTTGCTCCGCCGTTGCCTGTTGCCTCCCAGGGCCTCCTCCTCCTCTCTTGTTCCTGCTTGTTTTTATGGCACTAGCACTCACTTACGAAAATACTACTACTACAATAATCATCTCGGTAATCGCGGGACATCCTAGACGGCACTCGCGTTACCGGTGCACAACGATCGCGTGACATCCTGGACGGCACTTCGAGGTAGACGACGAATCTCGAACGCAGGGGTACGCGCGGTCGACTTCACGTCGCGCCGCGAGGCGTAACATAACCTTTTAATCACAGCCGTTTCTACATACAATATACGCGCGTCTCCGGACGATTATTATGTCCGCATTCTCACGTACGCTAAACATATGAATTGAGAGTGGAAACAAACACCCGCGGATTGAAAAATGCGATCAATTAACGGCTGATGGATCACTCACGTCGTCACTAGCGCGACGAGCTTTGATCGAACGGTGTCTTACGAAATTCGCAATCTAACAAGTTGTCGGTGCGCTTGTGGTACGGCGATAATTACCTGATGTGAAAGTTGCGCGACACTCCGATGTTGACCGTGTGCGACGCCCAGCTTATTACGTCGAGACAATGAGAAATTTACGCGAAACGGCAAGCGCTACCCGCGAGCTACGATGCGCGTCACTCGGCACTCGACGGCAATGACGTTAGCCGACGAACGATTTTCCAACGTTGGGAACGCGCGGACACCTTCACGCGATACCTTCATCTCCCCGCGGCGTGCGACATAACTTTTAGTCTGTTGGCCGTAAACAAACATTCGCGGATCGAAAAATACGATCGACCGACGCGGCGACACGACGGACAATGAATTGAGACTGTAAACAAACATCCGCGGATCGAAAAATACGATCGACCGACGGCTGATAGATCACGGACGCCGTCAGTAGCGCGACGAGCTTCGAACGGTCGAACGATGTCTCACGAAATTCGCAATCTAACAAGTTGCTAGTGCACTTGTGAGTACGATGGTAGTTACCCGAAATGAAGATCGCGCGGCACCTTGCACGACGCTTCCGAGATCGACCGTGTGCAACACGCAGTGATAAGCAGTTCATTAGCGCGATTAGCAGTCAGTGCTGTCATCTTCACGCGACCAGTGTGGACTAGTGCGACCCCCTAGTAACAAAGCGCCTATGGTTAGTAAAGGCCATAGGGGGTCGCTCAAAGTTCGTCGCGCTAGCGAGAGCGTCAACGTCTCGATACTATCGATGATCCATCGGCTGTCGATCGATCGCATTTTTCGATCCGTTTGTTTCGATGTTTGTTGGTCCCAATTCGTACGTTTATCAGCGCACGTGAGAACGCGGACATAATAATCGTCCAAAGACACGCGTGTATTGTGCGTTAGAGACAACTGCGGTCAACCGGACGAGAGGTTATATTACGCGTCGAGGCGCGACGTAAAGGTGACTGCGCGTACCCCTGCGCTCGAGATTCGTCGTCTACCACGAAGTGTCGTCCAGAATATCGCGCGATTGTCGCGCATCGTCAACAAGAGTTCCGTCCTAGATGTCGTGCGATTGTTAAGGTGATTATTGCTGGCCATAAGTAGTAATGTTTTCGTGAGTGCCGGTGTCATAAAAAAGCAACAAGCAGAAACAAGAGAGGAGGAGAAGGACCTGGGAGATACCAAACGGCGGAGCAACCACGAGGTAAACAAGTACATAATTTATAAATTAAATTATTCATTTGTCGAATTTAAAAAAAAATCTGAATATATAGGTGATAAACATTTTTATAAAAATATAACTGTTTTATTAATAATTTGTGCTTGATAGAAATGAATAGAAACTCAATGTGCATGTAACCTAATCAGTTTTTGTAGCATTAATTACTACGGACGCTTCTATAACGTGAATTATATTTATTTGTGTTTTACAGGTTAACGTTCAAAACCCCGCTGCTGCGCATCGTGTGTCGGTGAGTAACAAATTTTATTTTAATCTAGTAATGTATCTCTAGAGATCCATTGCTCTTTATAGTAAAGTGGATGCGCTACGCTAGATTAATATCAATATTTAATCCTGGAAAGTATTTCCATCCAACAATTGATTGCACGTAAATATACACGTCAGTACGTAAAATAAAACTTATTAGATTAATCTGTTAACGCGTATTTTGATGAATGTTACGGGAAAACGAATTCACGAACCATATTTCACTCATCTGAAATTTGTAGAATAAACATGCAAACGTGTGTAAAAAAAATATATTCTTATATACTTTTTGCCATATTCAGCTCCAACTCATTTTTTTTAATTTTCTACCAAACAATTCAATTACCTAATTTCGAACTCTAGCATTAATTTAGCATCTAATTAGCACTCAATTTTAAAATATTTTAAAATTAATTTTTCACTAGTGGAGGGGCTACTTTACAATGGGGGTCATTTTAATATACCAAATAAAGGACGGTTATAGTTATGCATTAAACATTACGTTGCTATTGTATTATGCATGCGTATATATTATAATTTTTAAAAATAATTTAATAACAATCTGATATAATAATTTCCATAATTTAATAATGATCTAAAGTAAAAATATCTTTATTCTTTCTATACATCTTTCATTTCAACGAAATTTATTTCAATCAAAACTTAAAAATTATTTCATAAATCGTAAGATTTTATATTTTTTTAAAACCGGCACGTATGTACATGGATTATTAATCGCTTTCACTGCAAATTTTATTTCTTATATACTCGAGGACATTAATTTTACTTTTCTTTACTTTTCTATACTTTTTTCAATTATCGAGGACTTCTATATTTATCTGATTTGTTAATATTATTTGCTTCTGCATTATTTCTGACGCAGTTACGCTATGTTTAAATATAAATAAGCAAATGTACTCAGAATATAATATCCATAACTTTCTGGATATATACTGCGTTGTACGTTTACCGGAACCTTTCTTAAAGTCGAATCCTGTTACGTTAATACAGCTAAGTGCTCATGCAATCTCGATGTCAACCTGCCATAATTCTTCGTAAAGACGAAAAAGCGTTCATCTTTAAGTAAACGCCTTGTCTTTGTGAAACATGTGCCATATACCATATACCAGAGATGGAAAGTAATGAATCACCGTTACTTCTTTATTTTTATAATAACGGTTTAATAAATGACGTTATACAATTTTTTTATGATGATAATAGTAACGCCAGGACTGAAATAGTTACTTTTTACAAGTACCTTATTACATGCGTATTAATTGAAAAAAATTCGTAATTTTATTTGCTTAAAAGCAATGTAATTTTATTTATGTGACTTACGTATTACTAATGCATTGCTTTGTCTCGTTTTACGATTTATTTGTTCAATTACCATTATGAAAAATTGTAATGTCGTTTTTACCAAAACGTTATTATAAAAGATTAACAATAATGGCGTTATTCGTAACTCGGTTACTTTCCATCTCTGCTATACATATATACAATACATTAATTACAAAACTTAATGTTTTACATTGATGTGATTTTCATCATAAAAATATTTATTATATAGGTCAATCAAATTTATTGACGCATATAAATGTATCGTCATTATTATTTTTAATATAATGATATTAAAATTGCTAATATTGATTATTATTTAAATTATCTACTATTAATATTAGCTTATGACTTAAACATTTTATTTTCACCTTTTTACTTCCCTCGCCTGATGTTTTTTCAAAAGCGCGGACCTATTCGTGTGTGGTCGAAAATTAAATGCATAACAACCTGCATCCGTCGCATTTACTCACATTTAGGCCCCCTTTTTTATAGTATGTGATGAATGCTCTTTTGCCGCGCTTCTCGTTAGCTCAATTTTACGATCTAAGCTGGGCAACCATTATTTTTTCGTAATTTTGGAGATAATTACAATGCTTCGCTGTTTTCAGTTCTGAAATCGTGATACTCGATTGCCAGAGGAATCTTAATTGCGATAGTTACATCGTTATAAATTTTGTTGCAATTTATTTTTATATCGCGTAGAATTACAAAAAATCATAGTAACGTTTCGTAATATAATAATAAAAATATGTTTCGTAAACACAGTTCCATAGTATAATTTCAGATAATTTTCAATATAATTTTCAATATAATTTTTATAACACAGTGATTTGCCTAATAGATTTAATTATTCATTTGATTTTAATTTATTTATTGTAATGGATGAATTGTGCGTTCTCGTATCCAGTAGAAACTCCGTGGGGATTAGCTGCCACAGATTCATTAGTCAAATGGATCGGTACAAGAGAAATTAATAGGATATGTCCTGCATCCAATTAGGGCGTCGGAGTTTGACCGAAGGGGGTGGATTCTTAATTGCTTTTCGAGGAATGATATACCGCCAGCCTTTTCAGAAGCTCGAATGATGATGAATTAGGGTGAAATATACGAAACTGTGTCTCGGAACATAAATCTCGGAGGGTTTCGTATACGCTCTCATTAGTATTGTATTATTTTGCATCGTGAAAAAGCCCGTACTCCAGTATTATCGCATAAAGCTGCCTGCGGTTAGGTGGGTTTAAAAACAAATTGCGCGATCAAGTCTAATTTCAAAAAGAAACATTAATCATCAATCTTCTTTATAACGATATAATTATAAGAAAAACTCCAAAACGGCAAAAATATTATTAAAAATGCTTTCTCCTTTAAAAGAAGAAGCTTTTTGACAAATTTTATTTGACTATGATTTCCATAATTTATGATCTTTTAATAACGCGCTTCTCCGTTACCCATTATTACCTTTATGATATCTAATTGCGACACATATCGCCAAAAGCGCGTTGCCTCTGCAATGTAAAATATAATGACCGTTCCCAGGGTAGTGTATCGTGTAATCAAAATTTCGAATAAAATACTGGGCAAATATTAAATGAACGCGAGTCGTTACTGCGGATCATTCGCGTGATCGGCTTAATTGCGCGACGCGATGATGCACGAGCGACTTCTCGTGTTGATAATGAATCGGACGGTGCGAGCACGAATGCGCGTGGGATCCAATCTCCGGGACAAGGGACACGTGGTGGGCATCATCTCGCGAGTGCATCCGGAGAGAGTCGAGCTCGAACGAGTTAGAAAACGCGCGATCCACGTGTGGAGAGCGTGCCACGCGTGACTGCAGCTGCATCGGTGGTGGGAGGACACGAGAGTTGTGCAGTAAAGGAGGAGAGGGTCAGTTGCATTCCTTTGGACAAAGAATCCCTGCCAGAGTGCATCGCAGAGAAGCGGTGATCCTATGAAGATCCTTGCGAATAAATGTATTTTTTTTGTAAATATTCTACAAATTCAACGTTTACTTTTTTATTTTCAGAAATGATTTTATAATTAACGCTGTTAAAACGGCCGATAAAATTATAGCAGTGTATTAATAGTAAAAATAATCTATTATTTGAAAATGAATTTAATACTAATTACAGTAATCTAAACCAGTAATTTCAACTTTGTTGTGCAGAATTTACAAACACACATATACAGTTATATATCTAATAGCATGTAGTAATATAATATGCTTAAAATATTCATTTACGTACGTAGTTACATTAATTACATCAATTTAATTATTCAATGTTACATTATAGGTAATAATATTGTAGTATTTGAAAAATATTTTTGTTCAAATAAAAATAAAGTACTTGTATTATTTATTATACAGATAAGACTAGTCTAATTTTTCATAGAATAAAAGAATTAAAAAAAGGATAAGATGTATATATAGTCAATGTCAAAATGTTTGAGGTACCTTTGCTATAAACGTGAACGTTTAAATCGAATGACTTCTGAGATGAGGGAAGCTCTTGCTAAAGGAAAAACTCGTTTTATTCCCTTTTGACGCTATCGCCGCGCGAGCGTGAAGAAAAGAAATCGCCGAGCTGACCGGGCCGCGTAAAACGAGCGGTCGCGCTTTTTCACGTAGTAAAAGTTAATTCTGCTTTTTGCAAGCCCGGTAGATCCCGCGCGTTGTGCGGCGTGTGCGCCACGGTATTTTGATGAGGAGGAATGGAGCCGGTCGGGCGGCTCCGCGACGCAGAAATTGCAATTTGAATTAGCCGCGAAAGCCGGAGCTAATGATTCCTAAAGAGCAAAACATGCCGGCGTACACGAGCCGACGATATTCGTGCCCTGGCAAGAAAGTCCCCCGCGACCTCGTGGACCGTGAAAAGAGCGGAGGTGAGCCGGGTGGTTCGTTCTCACCGGATGCCGGCTACGAAAGGCGCGTTTCTTATCACGCTCCCGAGCGGCCCGAGAGGCCGGACCACAGGCAATGGGTGTGATCTCGTTAATCCGTACCGGAATCGTGTAACAAACGGGATAATTGCGATAATTGTGGCGTATAATGCCGCTGTGAGTTGTTATGTTGACGCTGTAAGTATGAAACGCTGTATGTACGTTAATTGAGTGCCTTTCACGAAGGAGGAATCGAACAGTTCCTCGTCGAAATTACGAGGCAGAAACTTTCTAAAGTTTTCTGTAACACGCCAATAAACTATCCTTTGGCCTATTTCTTTTTTACGATTTCATCATTGCTTATTTTCATTTGGTCGTTAATCATGTTTTTCAATGATATCTTTTTAATATATTTTTTTTGCTCTTTGTGTCTAAGAATATGATTTTGTAATTCAGCTCATTGCGAATACGTTACAATACAAGATCGATGAGCATTTATAAGTATCAGACGCGTACATAGGGATCCTAAGGATAACCATATCAATTGTAAAAAATTATCAAAATCTAAAAACGCAGATTTATTAGGTTTATTCTTTCTTTTCCTTCATAATAAAAAGAAAACCCTGAATATCTTTGAAATCAGGCTACAAAAAATAAAACAATTTTTTTAGTTCATAATGGATTATGCAACGTAAGAGACTATATTTTATAGACTAGTAATAAACTATATTTTGCTATAGTTTTAGGTAATTAATGTTTAAATAAACAGATGGATTTTAATGAATTTTTACACGAACATTTATTAAAGTTTTATTAATATCTGTGAAAAATTAAATTTGTAATTATTTTTTATCAATATTGTAAATAAATAAATAAATGCAGAACGCGATTTTACCTAAGTTAAGAAAAAAATAAATAACTTTTAAATGAATAACACAACTGAGCTCAAATTTTATGCAGATATATACTTTAACATATAAAGTAATAAAGTAAAAAAAAATAGAAAGAAGAGAGAAAAGAAAATAATCTCTATCTTATCTCGTTTCAATGACGTGATTTATGTAATATAATGTATAATAATTAATATTACGTAAAAAAATAAAAGGAAAGAAATGAATGATGTATTAAATAATTTAATATACCATTATTAAATAATTTAATATATCATTTATTTACATTTTGCAGGATTACATAAGTACTGAATTATGTACTATATTATGTCGCATTCAATAATGTTGAATTTCGATTATCTTCTTTTTTCCGATTATGTGTTATAAAACTGTTTGAAATAATCGGTGTTATTCTCAAATTTTTTATTGTATTTTTTAGGGAAAACGGAATCATTCTGTTTGGGATACGTGTCCAGTGCACTTTTCGATAACTTGACTCGCATGATCGTATCGCGCGGTATCGGAATAAAGTTGCCGACATCATTTCCGGGACGTTACAAATAAAAAATGAACGGACCCTAATTCTAGTGACGCCACGACACGTTTGATTAATGAGTTCGATTCATACAGCCACTATTATCGTTACTGTAGCTTCGTTTTTAATCGCATTTTAATGTCCGGTAGTCGTAGAGAATAGAGCCAATGTTCGTAAATGAGTGATTTGCTAAGATACATGTCTCGCGAAATTCATTTAACCAAGATCTATCGCACGAACAATCGAGGCGAGGTAGCGATCGTATTATTTTACGAGCTCACGTTCCGCGGATATTTATCTTCGCCCTTAACCCGTACATTTGTTTCTCTTACGTTGCTTGCTTGTGTGCTATTGTAACATTCAAAAATAATCTAGAGATTATAATTTGTGTTTGTTATTTAACGCTCGGGAAGCGCGCGAAAATATAGATTGGAGCAAATGTAGCGGCGCGGCAATTGCTCCCCTGCCGAGTGAAGTTGGCCGCACGAATTCTCTCGGCTATATTCATTCGCTACGTCTACTTGCGCGACGCGTCCGTCACAGGTGTCGTACGGTGCGTAGTTTTATTCAATTGTTCGCGTTATTCTTCCGTTGTTGTTTAACAAAATGCATGCCGCGTCACGAGATTAACACCAGGAGTGTCGTGCGAAGCATTGCGCCGTTGCAACTGACGATACTGTCGCGAGTGAATGTGTGAGTGAATGCGCGTCTACGGAGGAGCGTCCACGGCGGCTGAGAGGAGGAGGAGGACCTGGGAGGCAACGGGCGACGGCGGAGCAACCCATGGGGTGAGTAATTGTTATTTGTTTATTATTTACTATATTCCGTGGTGAATTCGCCTCTTAAAGATTCTCAGACGCGCGACTTAATTTGTCTATACATACCGTTCCAGGTTAGGTTAGGTTTAACATCGATGCAATTTCGTTGAGTTTGATCGCGAACGCTACGAGCGAAAAAAAATTTTTATGTCAAACGTCGCGTCTCACTTGAGTTACTTGCGTTCGCTTTACAGCAGTTCACTTGTAAGCATCATGTGTCTTTGTTTAATATTTGATAAATAACCAGGATGATATAACGTTTATTGCGCTGTGAGCATCAAAGTGAATGCAGTGTTATTTGCACGAGCACGAGTACTACACGACTGTAATATTAAGAAGAAAGTTGTCGAATGTATACCATTTGTTAATTATGCGAATGAATTAATGGAAATATGTAGTAATTAATAACGACCGTGATTATTTTTGGTATTTTTAAATAAAAATTGGACTAAAAGGACACTTTCAGAAAATTAATTAATGACACATGCAATAACAATTTTTTTAAATATTGATTATTTTATACATTGCTTTAATATGAATATATTTCTATGTTGTCAGATTGACGCAGTTATAACTCCGCTGCTGCGCATCGGTCGGTGAGTTATTTTTTATTTTTATTTTTATTTTGTGAGGCAATAAATTTGTGAAAATTATATTGCAGACGTAAATAAAATATTTGAAAGGTAAAATATTATAAAAAAATTACGTAGAATTAAAGATCTTTTTCCAATAATTATCACTATAGTAAAATTTTTATTTGAAATCATAGACAGAATACATACAGAAAAAACAATTTTACTAAAATATAAACTTGAAAATAACTATATTGAGGCAATAAAAAAATTATATGGATGTTTAAGCTGGTTGCTAGACTATCAAATTTTTTTGCAGTAACTTTTTCATGTTTGAGCTTTCTGTATAATTAAATTTTAATGGTCCAACATAAAATTATTTTCTGATCTGTAGCGTATAGTTAAATTTTTAGATACTGTAGTAAAATTGTTTTTTTTGTGTACTAATAAAATATTCTGTGTCTTGCTTAGTATTTTACTACTTTTATATCTTTCAAATTATATGAAAGAATTATATGAATAAAATTGCAAAAATATTGCTATCGTGATAGTTGAATATTCAACAAATAATTTAAAACACTAGATGAGTGATATTGGACAGTCACTAGCGGCGAAAGGTAAAAGTATGCGTTTTCTTGTTCTTCTTCGGCAGTCTTATACCGCACGAACGGTAACGCACCCGTAGCACCCGTGGTATCGCACGTCTCATCACATTTATACATCTTGCACCTCTGCTTCGACGTCGGTACTTTTGATGCGCGCCGACTTGCATTCCTTCTTACGTCGCGTGAATTTTGTACAGAAATGCAGATAAAATTATCATTAATAAAAAATCATTTTTATTTAAATTTTAAATTTAAATTTTAAATAAAACTCGATAAAAAAAATATCGTGAATATTACGCGTCGCGCGACAACATTTTACGTACACTATTATAGGAGTGAGAAATCTTTACGCCAAGAAATTAAAGAAGAGAGATCTAATCTCTATCTTTAGCGAATTAAATGGATTATGATTTATCGTTACGCGCTAGGATCGGCGGTAGGAATCGCGTTATATATCAGCAATCTACGGAGCGAAGTGCGTAAACGGCTACGCCGCGCCGTGTGGTTGCGTATAGAAACAATAATTCGAAAATGCGCCATATATTTTCTGAGGGGTTAATTACAACGAGGTAGAGCCAGACAAAGTCGTAAGGGATTACGAAATAATTACCCAGTGCGCGGTTTTCGCTCGAGGTTTGCTGATTGTAGGCTGGAAGATAAATGAGCCAATTATGAAATCGACGAAATTTCACACCGCGGACGAAAATTCATTAGGGAGGTTCGTGGGCATAAATAAATCCATACGCGCCCCTCCACGCCCACAGTCTCACGAACAAAGGCAGGTGTCGGTGATTCTCCAAGGTTTAGAACGGGAGATCATTGAGCGAGATTTTAAACTTCCCCCAAGAGTTCCCTCTGTACGAGAAGAAAAGTGGTTTCCTTCAGCCACAGAATGCTGAGAATTCGTACGGATCGAGATTCTCGGTTTCCATGACACCGGTTACTCGGCGAGAACAGAGGGAACAACTGGTACTCAGATAACGAAGGGCTGGAAAACGAGAATCTACCCGTCTGATATTCGATAAGAAGAATACTCGTAACAAATTCAGGAAAATTTTTTACGATTCAAACAAGATAGAAAAACAAGTAATATTTATTCGTCGTTACAGAGCCTTGCAAAATAATAGTTAAAAATAACAGTTGAAAAACCATGCGTCGCTTTCTATTTATTCGTTTTATTTTTTTTTCTCTCTTTTTTTCGTAAAGCTTCATGAGCGGTGTCCTCGTAAATTCATCTTTTAAACCCTCAGCAACGTCTCTTCTCGCTGAGTCGGAGACTTCTTAAAGGCCGTCGGGACTCATTTATTATTCAGATTTATAGCCAGACTTGAACTGACTCCCACAGATCGGCAGGTCTTTGCGATTCTGCGGGTTTGCCGCAAACCCTTGAAGACTCTCGGAAATTCGATGTTTTGCATACGACACGATATTCGTTCGATTCAGAAGCCGTTTATATACCTAATAAGAAGTTTCAACCGGCGCTCGCTGTATACATCTGACAAAATTGACTATCTATCAATTTCGTTAATATTTGACTAGTGTTCGTGACAGATATATTATGATGCATTTTGCGATTACCTCTTTTCCGAGAGAAGTTTTTTTGATAATATCGAAGGGAGTTGGTACATTCGGAATGCGCGCCGAATTATTATTCGACAATTACTGGAATCGCATCGTATACGAGAGATACGAGGAGAGAATAATTAAACACCGAGCTGAAATTCCGGCGGAGTCCCTGTGAACGGAAAGGACGTGGACGTTCGCGGCGGACGGAGTAAAAGAAAAGACGGCACAGAAGGACAGGAGCTAAGCGGTGAACGGATGGACAGACGGACACGCTGCAGACAGTATCGGATTGATCTCAGCGAGTGAACCCAATTACCCACCGAAGGGCCAGATTTATTGTCTGGACGGGGGACTGACTGAGGGTTCCTGATGCCTACGATGGTGGCAGCCACTCTTTACGATGGCCCTGGACCCGCAACGAGAGCGAAGATCGAGGCGGCGCAGGCCGCAAGGTGTCGCGTGTGGCTTTACTCGCCCAATTATCAGAGCTCTGAAAACGACCTTAACTATGGATGCTCCTGAAGAAGTCCTCGGTGTGAGCTACGAAATGGATCCGATCGGATCTACAAACCGCTTTCACGCGCGAGTAGCTGATCATAAACAATATATAATTGACATGATGAATCGACCGCAACTGCTCTTATCTCCGCGGTCACGCGAGTACTTAACGAATGATACCGAATCGACACCGATAATTTCATCAAATCAACATTTCATCTATAGAAGAAACGTAGGATTTTTTTTAAATTTTTCTAATGATTGATTGCATTTAATAGATATTATCCAACAGCAATTACGTTTATAAAAATTAAATATATTTAATTACTGTAATAGCTTGATCGCATCGTATTATTAAAATTTTTGACCAATTACATTCACTTCTCTATGAGAGCATTAACAATCTCAACGTAATATTATAAGATAGGTCCGGCCTTCGGAATACGCCCGAAAGCTTCGTTCTACTTAAAGTCTATCTAGCAGCTAATTGGAATCTCGCCATCTAGAACACTTCGTCTTCCTTTCTCTGCCGAAACTCACTGCTGCCATTGGCTAGACCTCATCCCGGAGATATGTAAATCCTCGACAAAAGGGTACGCGAAAGAGGATACCTACCTTCAGATGGCTGCAGGTGCCTGTCACCGGAGGCAGACATACTTTAGTCGCGAGCCGAAAAGTGGAAGGATGCGTGGCTCTTTGCGAGTCGCCGCCGCCATGCTGTCCCGGATGCAATGCCGCGATGCTAACTGACACCTCACAAGGCGCTGATTGAAGTATTTATTGTCCTTACGCAAGACATTCCAACTGCTTTGCTTTTATACGTATAATGATCCACTTTTGCATACGAGTTTATCTATGCACAATCTCTTGCGTTGCATTACTATCTACCTTGCGTGCTCTCCTTTCTGCTCCAATAATAGCAGTATATACTGCCTCATATATTTAACGTTGATTGAAATGACAGCTTAATGAAAGTTTGAGAAAATTGAAAGAAGATATTAAATCATCGCGAGATGTAATTTATAGATAATTAAATAAAACGTCAATAAGAGAATAAATTTCTCCGTGGAGAAGAAGACCACGTGTTTTGCCTATTTTTTTTAAGAAATTAGATTTCATGATTATATTACAAGCCAATCTTTTACATGTCTTGCGCATAATTATCTTGACGAATAACCGTCATCCGTCTCCTCTGTAACTTTATCCATAAAATTATTTCTATCATACTACAGAGACACCGATATTGAATATCATCTGCGAAATATCGCGGTAAAAAATGTCAGTACTAAATCAAGCACGCTTATCGAGTGCTTCTTGGTGTAGAGAACAGCAAAAAACTGAAACCGAAATGTCGAAAGAGCCCTACACAGTCCTATAATTATATTATTACCCGCTGCGTAGCTCATGACTCCGAGGCCAATTTGTCTTCGGCCCCAACGAGAGTTCGTGTAATTTGTGATTTATCACTGTCCCTACTTTTCGATCATTTCTCTCTTGTGATATCGCTTACGCCGCACACGCCTCCAAGGCGTATAATTTTACTACGTCGCATCGAAAGCTAAAAGGAAAAAAGTCCTAAAAGTACGCACAATATTAAATCTAAGGACAAGTGAATCCGTGTGGATTTGATTGCAATGAAAAAAATTAAATTATTAGTATTACTCTCTTAGAAATGTAACGAGAAAAAAAGTTATTGAAAAACTGAAATATTCAGTCTGATACGTTCAACTGAATATCAAATTAGTTTAATTAATTCTTTATTAATAAATGTTAATGGTTGACGTGAATGCACTGTATTTTTTTTATGCAATAATACTAAATTATTGAATCAACCCAATGTTTAATTGAACGTATCGGACTAAATATTTTAGTTTTTTAATAATTTTTTCTCTGTGTAAAAATCAAGAGATGCTGTATATGATTGAATCAGAACTGAAGCGCTTGCAGCCATTTTGAAAGAGAGAGAGAGAGAGAGAGAGGGAGGAAGAGAGAAAGATAAATAAATGAAAGCGGCCAAACCGGCGGTTAAAGTTCTTCGAAGAAAACGTCCATCGAGCAAGGTTTGCCCCGTGGGTGATAAATCGGTGGCACTACCTCCGATTTTGTGTGCGATAATTAAAACGGCACTATTATAAGTGCATTTGGCAGACGGTAATGATCGGTTCGCCCAAATTCCTGCAAATGCGTATGTCTCAATTAGTGTCTACGTACTTAATCGGCGCAGTGTACGATTTACCGGAATGCGGGTAAACTTCGCCTCGAGGGCTTTTGCTTACGAGAAAAGAAAACGATTATCTCGAAATTAGACCGGGGATAATTACAGTGCGCGAATTACGCGCGCGAAAGGCACTTCCCAAGAAAATAAGTGCATGGTATTTCTCTCTTCGTGATACAAATCATTGATTCTCGTTTTTCTACTGTACATGATTTTCTTATAATGATAAAAAATTTATCTTTCTGTCCAATAGATTCAACTTTATTATTCACCATGTACGTATGCGTATGCATTAAAAATTTAATTAAATTATATTTACTTATCCTTAGGTATCAGGTTATTATACATATCGTTATAACAATTCGATAATGAAGACGAATCGCCAGCAATTCCATATTCATGCTTTCTATACGATGCAATCACGAAGCCAAGTTTTTACGGTGCTAATCCCATTTTAACGCAATTAAGCTAAATACTTCGTTTCGAGACAGATGAAAGTAAATATCAAGCCGATAGCGATCACGGTGATATAAATCGACCGTGACAATTTGATCGTTAGAGCAAGATCTGGAATCGGCTCCCACTGCTTTAAATTAACTGGAAGAAGTCACCGCAGAGATGGGCGCGTAAATCGTAACATTCCTAGATGGCAAGATACCTTTACATCTGCCGACCGTCGGGA
The DNA here is from genome assembly GCF_016802725.1 of Solenopsis invicta. NCBI lineage: Eukaryota > Metazoa > Arthropoda > Insecta > Hymenoptera > Formicidae > Solenopsis > Solenopsis invicta. The sequence continues at coordinate 6,941,447 of NC_052674.1, read as the reverse complement.
TAATTTGGGCGCAGTTGGGGATTGATCGAAAATCGCAACTTTAATGTGCGGGGCATTACCTAATTAAGCGAGAAATAGCGGCTTTTATTCCCGTTTTGCGTTTCCAGTAAATCCAGTTTCTATAATGAAAAATACACGACTCTTAAAATCGTACGTCGAAAGGGATTACTCGCACGCCCGGACCGCGACGGCCTGCCGGAAACTAACGAGTCGTAAAGATTATACCTTTCCGTCTTTGCCGAGACGAATTACCGATTTCGTGCGACGTGCGCGTTCGCAAATTAAATTTTCACGTGACGCCGGACGGCGGACGATCATTAAAAGTAAATTTGCCAGAAATCGGCGCTCCGTCGAAAAGCACCTGACGAACCGTAATGGCGTGTGCCGGGATATCCTCTGCGAGAAAAAAAAGCCCCGGGGGCCTCGGCAAAAACATAGCTGGCAGGCGAGAAACTTGCGCCCGCGCGCCCATGCAACACGGTACGAAAATTTGCATTTTTATGTGACGAAGGCTGCTCTTTCGCTGCTCGTCGAAATTGCCGGCTCCCCGCTACTCTCGGAAGTACCGCGTGAGTTTGCCGGTTTTTCGCCGGTTGCAATGAAAAACTCGCACGGTCATTTTAAATTCATTAGGCAATTCTGAACGTGACTCGGGCAACACAAAGCAGGCATGACGTAGCGCGAAGAGAAAGACGATTTACCGCCGTTTTCAAGCCTCCTTATATGAGAATCCGTGCAGTAATTCTCTTTCAGCTGGATCTCGTGTGCCCTTCGGTCCAAACTTGATCGCAGACTTCTTCACTCTATCGATTGAAACGAAAGTCCATTGTGATTTTCTAAATGGAATCTTATTGAAATTTGATTAAGCAATCGAGACACGCGGAAGTAAGATTAAGGAGGTTTATTTTTCTTCTTTATATAGCTGAATGCCTATCCGCCTACGTCGTAAGAACAATGATATTGCGAGAAATTGTGATTTCATAAGATTTCAGCTTCGAAAATTAGTCGCCTACTCGACGGAAATTTCTTGATAAGGCCCTGTAACGTAGAAAGCCCAGACTTGCCCAGGGGTATACGCCTTCTCGTATCTCGTTGTATCTACCCGCGCGTGAAACTCGCCGGATATTTCCCGACACCTGATCGCGTCGTTAGGTGAATCCCACCTTGTAGGGTTAGAAGGAAGGGTACGAGAAAGTGGTACGGGTGTGAGAAGGATTACGGCAGATCCTGGCTTCGGGATGACCTGTGACCCGCGCGGTAACTCACCGCCCACGTTGCACCTGCCTCGGCGTACTGCTTTATTGGTTTATCTCGCTTTCGAGAGGGGTGTATGAACTCCGAGAGTGAAACTTACATGAACTCCGGCTCATGGTTTCGCGCGCTCACACCTGGGCGTTAGGGCGTTAGGGACATTGCCAGTTTAGGGAAGAAAGAGGGATCTGAAGTTTGGCAAAATTAAATGAGATTATCTCGTGCTATCAAAATTATATACTTGGGTGATGTACATATTAATTTAGTGTTTTTAATATTATTAAAAATGTCTTTATACCTCAGAATAAACGGACGAAACGTGAATGAATGCGAATGAGAATTTAACAAGAATCTTAATACTCTGTTCATTTAAAATATTAAAATACAGAGAAATTACTGTATCGTTTATAAATCCGAACGTACTTTAAATGCTAATTTATTCTGTTGTAAGGTTTAAATTTGTTATCTTTTTTCTTTACGTCCCTGTGAAATTGAAAATAATTACATGACTTTATTATATTTCATGTATATCATATCATTTACCATAAAATTAAGTATTTTACAATGTTGCAAAAATATACAGCGCTCGTTTGTTGACTAAAATATGATTGTCGTATTTAAACGACTGATCTTTTTCAAGAACTAAAATGTAAATTTGATGAAAGAAAGCCATTTAAAAACCTAATTGCGAATCTTTTCAACACCTTAAAAAGACGTCATGCGATAAAAGAACATTCGATTCTACTAAGGTGTCGAACTTCTGCAATCTAAAGAGGAGAAGCTATCGCATTGGTATGCAAAACATTTAATTCCGGCGGGCATTTAGGAAATTATACAGTCGCCGTAGAAATTACCGCGTCCTGCGGTATCTTGAATTAAATGTCGCATTCGTGATAAAATTATGCTAATTTATTCCGCTACAATGTTAAATTCACCGCTATTATCCCTTTTCTTGCTTCTCGTGGAACTGAAAATTACATGCGTTTAGGACATCTTAGGTGAAGATTCCTTAACGTCGTCTGTTTTCTGATGAAAGAATTACTTCCCGACAGCAACACATTATTGTGTAGACGTAATTATCCTCGCGCATTATACTTGATTTTATTACACGGAAGTATTTATTAGGGTGATATTTAGACATTTTTAAGATTGATAAAATTTTTTTAAATTTCACACATACGTGTCACTCTGATCGTCTAATAAAATTGAAGTAATTTCGTTTATTATCATTAAAATTATCAAAAATGTTACTATATTTTTATCCTCACGTATTACTCTAGATTTTATTACACGGAAGTATTTATTAGGGTGATATTTAGAGATTTTTAAGATTGATAATGAAATTTTTTTTAATCTCACACATACGTGTCACTCTAATCGTCTCTAATAAAATTTCGTTTATTATTATTAATTTTGTTTATTATTAAAATTATCAAAAATTTGACTATACTTTTATTATGCTTTGAGTAAAATTTTAATAAGATTTAATGGAACTATTTTATAATATAAAACAGCTTGGTTAAATTTTCTTGAATTTTTATTAAAGGGTAAATTCTGAGAAAAAATTCTCTCCGTGTAGATAGATGCCAAATGCGATAAATTCTGATAATGATGAGACGCTACGATCGATACACGAATTTTGTATCAAAATTACGTTGTAACAATTGCGAAAAGTACACAAGACCACACACGAAAGCACCTGCAGCGCTACATAAGGCAATACGTACCACTTCGACTTGTAGCATAATTCGCAGCTTCCGGGCGAATACGCGTTGTGAGTAAGGCATTATCAAATTTCAGATTCGACCCGGTCGAATCTTCGCTTCCCCTCGCGATTTTCATGGATCCGCATATAAATATTTAACGTAGCGATCACTTTGCCCTAAATTACAACCCATAATTTTCGACAGAAAATCAAAAGTCCTTCCTCTTTTCGCGCAATTAATTTTTCAAATGTTCTCAAAGTTTTCTCAAAATACTATATTTTGAATTAAACATATCGTCTATCCGTTTTTCAATCATTGTGTAGTCTACGCGTTGCATTCACATTATACACGGATATTTTTATTTGGAGGCGTGTCATGTATCAACACATACATCCACCAAGGGAAGTCGAACACTCTACCATAATTGAAACAACCATTTTTTTACGATAGCTACACCGCTTCATTAAGACCTTTGCTGGATGGAAGATAATCGATTTCAAGCAATACTTAAGATCAGGTACCACATCCTCGCTGATCGATATCAGTATTCGATCGCATACGCCTCGCTCGACCTCCCAATAGGCTACTCGATCACTATACCATAAAGGATCGAGTAAAACGATTGCGATATAATGAAATGTATCCTTGAACGTGTTTGCACAATTATCCAGCCATCTCGATTTGGTACACATCAAGCACTTTCTGCTAATGTTCCTCCTCCACGAAAAATTATTCGATAAACCATTAAGCCACCGCGATAGCAATCTACAGCGTGCGAGATTTTCAACGAAGAGATCGATTATATTTGATTGTCTCATAAAGGTAATGTGTGATCATAAAATACAGAGCTTTCTCTATCGCAGCAAGAAAAATAACAAAAATGAGATGTAATTGAGCGAGTTACATACTATTCTCTCTGAATGGCGAGCGTCGAGAGCGCTTTACAGTGACCACGCGACTTCATGCGGTGCACTCACGGTGAAGTAGTAGCCCATAATCGTTTGTTCAGGCATCTTGAAATACGACTGTAATTTAGGACATCGTTAAAGACCATTAAGTGGAATGTGCGTACAGTCAGATCGATACGCACCTTCATCGTCCCCGCAGTGCCGTCTCATAAATCTACATTTATAGCCGTCGAATTTAAGTCGCGAGTTTTCGTCGTGCAGCAACAGCTGGAACCGTTCTGTCGAACATCGCGCGTAGCAGCGCCCAGCATCTCTCGTCGGCACGACAGAGGTACAACATGGCGACTTTTACGATTTTCATTACGTTCGGCATCGGACGCTGGTTTCGCGTAGGCTGCTTTAAGCGAGGTTGTTGCATTCGCGAAACATAAATGCTAATTCGGAACTGTGCGACCGTAGCGCGTCGTGATAAATCGCGGCGCAGATGCATCGCGTTAATCGCATATTCGCGCCTTGTTCGCGTATTTTTCTCAGCACGCAAAGTTAATTGAAAATCAAGCGCCACATGCGGGACTGAATCGGTGGGACGCTGTTTTCAAACGATTCAATAATGTACACTTTTAACGAGACTCATTTATTCATCGGGATAAGCCTGCTATAAGCATAGCCGTTCACCTCCGAGTTATGTTTTTTATATGTAACGAAGTAAAATTGGGCGGCATTTATATTCCCTAAATGCATATGGTATTTTCTTCCGTGCAAATTAAATGCATCATGGGCCCGCCAATTCATTAAATACCAATCTCAAATAAATTTTCTAAAAACATTCATAGTTCGCGAAACGGTCAGTAATTCGTGCAGACACTTGTGAAATTGCAATGCGCGATTAATATGCATTGCTTGCACACGGCCGCGCCCAAAGGAACCAGGGGCGGTTTGCCCTTTTTTTGCGAGACTCAATTATGCTTTTCTGCTATCCGAGTTGAGCTGGCAATATGCAGGACTCGAGTGCAAATTAGAGGAGTATCATAATTGAAATCATCAAATACCGATTTGTTTCGGATAAAAGTATTACGAACAAAATTCCATATTGCTACGGAGAACTCATGCGATCTCCTTGATGGTTCCCCGTAATATTCGGCCGATTCTTGGCCGTAGGGCTGTTATTAGATCATTTTATGGATCGGTGCAGTTTGTAATTAGGTTTTTATCGATGGTCGCAGCACGCAGATTTTTATGCTTTTCATTGATGCTTGCAAGATGGGCCACAGATTGGTAGGTGAATCGCTCGATTATAGGTGCTAAATGGACGTGATTATTTACGAATTAAAATCCATCAAAATAATTAGTACTCGTTTATTATTAATCTTTAAATTAAAGAAGTTACGAATTTCCAGCGAGGAATAAAAAATAAAAATTATTTTTATCTTGTAACATTTTTGATATGTAAATCCTAAATATGTAATATTACATTATTAATTCGCATAAAAATTAAATATTTTTTACACATTAAATTTTTTTTAAATTTAAGCATCACGGTAGACAGGTCTCCGAGAATGTCGCTCGATCGAAAATCTATGCGCGGCCATTATGAGGGAACGCACGGTAGCCGCGATCGACTATCGCGCCAGAGATGTCAGATAAGGTCCAATTACGGAAAAAAGGAGATGTAAATAAAAGAAGGCGATTATTCGATCCCATACCAATCTGAGCTTTGAGGTTTAGCCGTGTCGTAGATTCGTTTATTGATAAATTTGTCTCACCTACCTGCTGGAACAGGCCCTATGCGCGTTCACCGCTTATGAAATGTATCGTTTTCAAAACTTTTTTTCGATATTTTTTTTATGACGAGTAAATTAACCGAAGAGACGAAATAAAAAAGCTGCGAAGAGATCTGTAATTTCCGGCAAAAAATAATACGGCGCTCCCCGTCGATCAGAAAACGGAATTCAATGTCGTTATAAGAAAACATCTGTAATCGCGCCGCAATTACCAATCGACAGCCGATCTAATCTAGGAACTCGGGATGCCGCTCTAAAACCGGTCGACCGGGAGTACTCTCTCGTTTCTCTCTTGAGGGAGGCCTGGCCCATTTTTCAAAATCGTAATTGCATTTTTCATCCTGCTCTCACCGTCTCCCGTTCTCCCGAGTGGTCCACTCTCTCGCCTTCTCTCGTCTCCCCTTCCACCCTCTTCCGCCTTTGTATTTCCACCTTCGGTTGCTGCCGTTGCTTCTGCGGCAACGTGGCCCGGGAGGCAAGCATCCATATTCATGCGAAATAAGGTGCAATTAAACTCCACGAGGTGTCAGCCACGAGGAGGGCATTAATCACCCAACAAAGCCACATTTGACGCAGTAATCGCCAGAGATACCATTACATACGTGGCACATAATAAGCTCGTATCACGAGGGAATGATAATTTGAGTGCGGATTGTAACGAGTCCCTCTTTATACGGTGCGGTGCGCTCTTCCAGGTGTAGATGCCTCGTTCATCGATCTTCGCCGATGTATCGCCTCGTGCGCCGATTTATTTAGTTTGCCGAGACTCTCTGGTAAACTCGTTTGGTGTTACAATTATTCTCAAAAGTTATAGTCTCAATAACGAAAGAAGAGAATATAATGTTTCTGTAAATGATTCAAACGTTCCAAAAGTCACTTATTATTTACGGAAGGATTTTTGATGAAAGGACTTCACAAAATGCCCTAACTTGATTTAAAAAAAAAAACATGAAGTGTACATCGTTTGTGCATGTTTTTCGTTTGCGTTGGGGAAATACAAGTTGCTACTGAATTTTATTACATGTACCAATAAATATGAAAACGTTTCTCAGTTATGTATTTTTATTTTAATAATCCAATTAAAATGTCTATTCCTATTAATTTTAGTTATAGTATAAACAATATTATTAATACAATATTATTAATACTACAATTATATACAATACGTTTTAGAGTCATTTTTAATCGGTTTCGTGCTACTCGAGGACAATGAGGAATTTTCTGGGTGGTATTCATTCGGACCTAATCATAGTCTGTCACACCTTGCACGCTCGTTAATTAATCATATATCTTGGTCACGTAACGAATGCACCTTGCATAAAAAAGAAAGCTTAAAAGAATGCGTTTGACTTGCTGAGATGCATAATTGCTGGTTGCCGTCGCTGAAAAACGTCGCGTGAAAGTGATTGTCCACTATTAATACTTCGCCTGTACACTGTTGTGGACAAGCTGCGGATACGGGGAGGAGGGCTATTACTCAATAAACTTTATCTTACCGTGCGACGCGACAGAATTGTGAAAAGAGTGAATTTAGAGTGCAATTCTCGTCGTATCCAAGATCGAGCTCGATTCGATGAGAAGAATATATTTGGCGGTAGTCTATAAGCAAACGTCTATTTTACGATCATAAAGAACGAATCGCAATGTCGGCCTCGGCGCCGACGAGCTGTGCATCTGCCGACTCGTTATCTAATGATGCCTCATGCAGCCTGATAATTGACCGTGCAGCTACCCGAGGCGAGGCCCGAATAGACGCGAGCTTATTAAGCCGAATGGTTTGTTGTTGTCCGCGGTAGCAAAGCCAAGAATCGACGTTATGTATCGATTCTTGATTAAAACCCACCCTCGGGCTGCCACCTCATTACGCCTCTCTCGGCTTCTCGCCCCTCGTCAAGTCGGCAGTTAATTTGACAACTCGCGATATGAAACGCCTCAGTTTCATCTATATGAATGGAAGACCGCTTTCGATGCAAGATTCTCGAGATATGCGAGAATTATCAGCACAAAGAAAAATGTACCGCAAGTATAATGGGGTATCTCTCCGTCTGAAAGGTATTTCAACCCGCGTTCTCTTTGAATGCTTTTAGCAATCTTAGCATTTTATTATATTCGATAAATCTGTGAATTATTATATTATAATATCTTTACAAATAATTAAAATATATTAAAGTTATTATCGTAAAAAGTCCTATATATTCTCTGTGCTTTTTCTGAAAATCTTTAATGTCAAATGCTAATTAATTGATTGAAGTCATCATAATTGAATTGTTATCTGTGTAAGAAATCTAAACGGCAATTTCTATAAATCACTAAATACATAAATATTATATATCACGATAGATTAATTCTGCATCTAATTTGTACATCTATTTCATAATAAGATTATGATATCAACACACTTAGTCATCGATTCCAGCCGCTCCAAATGATAGACACGATCTCAAATCGCATGAGTTACGAGGCAGTAATTTTCCTCGAGAGATGCCAGTCTGCATAGAGAGCGACGGCTGCAATAAATATACTCGGCTGCGTCGAAATGCATCTCGCTGGCTCGCGGCCAACTAACACCATCGCGATCGCCAATAACCGCGCGCGAGGGAATTCCGCTCTTACACGAGCCAAAACGTATATTTCATGAATAAACTACTTGTCCCTCCTGAAAATACTTTTAAAATTCATCTAGCATATTTTTCCCCGGATTGTTCGTGAAGTATATTCCGCTTAGGTATTTTAAAGGAGATTCGAGCACGCTTCTTTTCACGTGCTTTTCTTTAAACTTTCAGAAGCAATCTCGTGTTATAATTAAGATAAATCACAGCTATTCACTATGCTATAAATATTCTACTTCTAAAATATAAAACTTCTAAAATTTATCTTTAATCTATTTATTCGATAATTAAGTTAGATATGCTTTCTCAGCAGGATCAGTTTTGTTTCATTGGCCAAAGGACTCTAAAGTATATATCTTATTTTGCGGGCAAAGTGTAAAGTGTAAAACTTTTGTGCATTTATCACGCGATAACTCTGAATTTTAGAGCGCAAAAAGATAACAAAACGATGTCAGGGACGTATAAAAATGCGAGTAACGTTTAAAATGGGCCGTAGAAACTTTCAATGTAGCTAAATTCAACTAATTAACGGAACATGAGAGAATATTTGCTACTTGTGAGAAAAAAATATTACTATATCGAGCTCTTCGTCCAGTGATAGTTATCTCGGTTATCTCCTGACTTCCCTAACGATGCCAAATTGCGTGGGTGATTCCAACACGCATACATAATTAACCGAAGAGCTAAAAATCACCTTTGCACTATAAAAAATCTCCAAAGTGATTTCTCCCATTAACTTAGTGGAAAATATAATAGGTGATAAGCAATTAGAAAATAAATAAATAAAATAATCGGTGGACGTAAATTCTATAATATGAAGATATCATAAAGTATAGTGAGTTGCAAAATTAAATCGATCAAACAAAATTGTCCAATAAATTCACAATTTATTTAGTTAAAAATTACAATTGACGCGATATTAATAACATTATCACTTTCTACTAGAATTTCAGTTTCTGTACAAATGTTTCTGTATCAACGATATTGTTCAGTATAAAATCTGAAATTCTGGTAAAGAAACTTTTTCTTCCATGTAAATTCTTTCTCACACGCAATAATAATGTAATAAATCGGCGTACGTAAACGAATCGGCTGCAGCTACTTGACATTCTTGATACGATATTTACGAGACGATCCGGCTGAGATTTATGAAAATTATTCGCAGCTACCCGATTTCTCGCGTATTTATGCGTGATGGCATATAGCAGAACCCCCGTTCGATCGCACCGTCGATTCCATTGTTCTGCTTTTGACATGTTCAGATTACCATACATGACAAAGTTAAGCGGTAAGCTCGACTAGATATATTCAACTATATTCAAATCGTTTGATCGAGCACTACATCCAAAACTTGAAATGTTTGTTCATTCATCTGCGTGCGGCTGTCATGCGCAAGATTTCTTTTTAACAAATCAAATTCCAAGATAGACCTTGAAAGATAATTAAGCAGTTGTATCCCGGTATTATAGCTACCGTTCGAATCCGATTACCACGGTGTGCAATTAATTTCGGCATACGCGTAAATTTTTGCATAAATCGCGACAGCGGGATTAAATCGTGTAAGAGGATCGTTCCTTTTTGGAGAGAGTTTCTTTACGCGCGTCGTCTCTGAGAAATGTCGCGGATTAACCGCAGATATTTTCTCTCTTTCAAATTACAGTGCAATCGCGTTTCTGTTACGCAAAGCGGGTATTATCCGTTATGCGACGGCACGCAATACGATCTGCCTGCGCCGCTCGTTCGGGAATTAGAGCGATCTCTCTCAAAGGGGGACGTTATACTATCCGAAAACACGAAGGAGAGGCTTCCCTTCGCGGCTCGCGATCGCCATTTTTGGGATTTAGGAGCGTGTGTGCCGCAGGTTACTCGCAGCAGGTGGGTTCTCGAAGCGAAGCGGGTTGACAGCGGGATAACTGACCGGCTGGTTAACCAGCGGCCGATGGAAGCGCGTAACTCAGCGAGCACCATTAGCGCTATCTCCGGCGCGAGTAAAAACTGTACGATATAAGCGTGCGAAGCACGCACCTTCCCGTTCCCGAAGGGCCTTACGGAAATGGTCCGCCTACCCGTCCCAGTCTACACACGAAATTAACGGAGCGTACGTTCGTTCGAAGATCCTTAGCTCCCGCCGGGGCATAAGTCTAGCATCGTTATGCATCCGAAGAACGAGGCAGCATCGCTGACGGGGAATCTCGCTGTTAGCTTTTAATCAAACTAGGTAGTTGAATTTCTCTCTTCCCCGATCCAATTTCAAATGTCTCACGGTCGTTAAGTTGTTCCACATTTCTTTGTATATGATAAGAAGGCCGCTCCATCATTTTCTTCATTACATAAATTTGTCATCAAAATGCGAGTTACCATCCTTGCACGTCGATCGATTTTCCTATGTCCTTATTTTTTACTTTTAAACCGATCTTCTAAGCTTGGACGTTTCTCGAAAGTTTACTTGTTCAGGGTTAGTGACAGTAATTGAATGAAGAAGGATAATGCAAGGGACCTCGACGCGCTTTTCTCTCGGGACTTGATCAGCGGAGATACAAAAATAGAGAAAATGAAAATTTTGGTAATTGTTTTATTGTTCAAGTATTTCAATATTCAGATATAATATCATGTTCAGTTTATATTAAACAAAAGACAATTAATCCTTTAATAATTTTTATTTATTTTTTAAAATATCTTACGTGACTGAAAGTATCTGTAATTATTTCCCTGAGTTTACAAAATTATAAAAAATAGAACAAATACTTGTACAAACGTTGATATTAGTTTCCATATAATTGTCTTTGTTTAATTGGTTAATTAAGTAGTTTCTTTTATAATTAGTTTCTTTTATAATTATATAAATATCAAATGTCTGTAAATTTACCATTAATTTTGCTGATAAAGACATAATAACATTTAATTATTGTAATAATTTAATTGGTCAACATTAAGTCACAAAATAGAATAAAATTGAGAAAAAATTCTACTACAAGGGAAAGTTGATTTAAAATAAAACTCTAGGCATATACAATAGATTTTCAGCATATTTCACTGATACTAGAAAAAAATTCATTTGTTTTTAAGATTAAGCTGTTGATTGATACATATTTTCGATCGTAATTTCACGTTCACAGTAGAACTTAGCAATGTACTTGGATGTTCTACTGTTAGGCGCTATTGTTTTCGAATTGTTTTTAAGTTTTTGCAAGTCAGAATAACATTTTTGATAATAAAAGACTGCACCGAGCAAATTCCATATACTGATATCAGGCCATAATGTATCAGTAAAGTAGAGGCAAGCATTGGAAAGCTAAAAGAAATTTGGTAAAATTATTTAAATGCAGATTTGCTTTGATAAGTTACGAAAAGAAATATATATTTTAGTCACAAGAATGAAATACGTTCTCTTACTTGCCACATGAGGAAGTCACTAAGTCGAACTTCTCCGGAAGTACGAATCAATAAATCTGGACTTGAGGATAGGTACAAACAATCAGAAATCAAATCTTCAGTAATATCTTCTGGCAAAATTTCAGTATTTTTTACACCCGTTGCTATATCTTTAATTGCATGGGTAAGTTCATCTCTTGCTGCAGAGATTAAAAAAATGTAAAAAAATATATTTCTAAATTATGTATCTATTAACATTGGAAGATAATGTAAGTTTTCATTTACATTAATTAATATAAAATATAAAAGTAAGTACATAAATATATATAAATATGATTTATGATGATCATATACTTACATGTATAAGAGATAGCAAGATTTAAAAATCCTTTATTATTATCCTTAGTTTTAATCATAATTTGAGCGATTAATCGGTTTATATCTTCTGGAATCAAGGACAAATTTCCAATCACACGAATGCACACTCCAGCAACCATCAATGAATCCCTAGAAATTACCCAGCAAATATGAAGTTACAGTTATATGTATAAATGTTAGTTATAATTTCCCACTCAACAGCGTAACTGTTATATAACGAATGTGTTATTATCCACTCAAAAGTTACTTTTGAGTGAAAAATTACAACTAACATTTATATAACTGTAACTTGATGCTTGGGAATATACACATAACGAGATTTAAAATTGTGCCGCAACGTAACGCTTGATTTAAAATACATACATATTTTGTAAGAGACTGTTAAGCTTCTGCCTATTAAGGTTCATGAGCTCGTCAACTTCCTCTTTGCTACGTTTAAAGTTATCTATGCTAAAAGCATAAACTGTGACCTCTTTAATTCCAAGATACACGCACCAACCCAACATTTCAAAAAGTTTTTTAAACCTGTCGCAAATAAAATATATAACACAAATACAGACTAGCGTATTTGCAAACTTTCGTTTTAAAGATGCATACCCCTTGGAATATACTTCCTTTTTTGCCACGTTCTGTTTATTCGCGTAACGTCTGTTACCATCCATGATAAACGCCACATGCCTGGGAACATTTCCGGTCTTTATGATCCTTAGAGTCAGGAGTTGCAGCCAGTTCAAGTTACACTTCGTTATCCACGACATATGTATTAGATTACGAATTTCACCTACAAAAATACAATCTACCTTGAACGAATTATTCGTTGAACTTCTCTGTCAAATTTACTATGTTATATTACAGTCAGTAGTAGTCGCTGAGTGCCTTATATTCATAACGCTCATTAATACAATATCAGCTATATCAGCTGTTAATCGTCGTCTTCCTCTTCCTACAACACTTAAAGATTATTTACGATGTAGCTTCCACGTTGTTTCCGCATTCTTTTTAATTCGAATGTACAAACCTATATAAAATTATGATAATATATAATTTTGTGTCTAATCATTTTTTCAATTATTTAAAGTAATTTAAATATATTTTACATTTTTAAAACAAGTGTCTGTACTTTTTTTTTAATAAAATGTATTGTAATTTAATTTAATTTTTTTCGTAACTTCCATGGACAGAAATTAATGGAATAACGTAATACCAATGGTTGGATCTTAAGAGTTACGGTATAATTGCATAAACGTGATAGTAAATATTTATAAAATGTTAAACGATATAGTTGTAAGCTGTTACTGGTTATAAAGCGCGGTTGTGAAAGATAGTTGAACTTTATTTTTCAGCGTTTTCATTAACAGCGTCAAGTAAGAGCAATTAATTAAACTAATCAAAATGTTTAGACGACTGTTCCATATATGTAATTAAGATTGGTTCGCATTGCTTGAAAATTCTAGAAATTTTTGCACTTGAAATAAGATAAATATATGTTTAAACGTGTGTGTGTGTGTGTGTGTGTGTGTGTGTGTGTGTGTGTGTGAGAAAGAGAGAGAGAGAGAGAAACAACAAAGATACCGAATACAAAAAGTGCAAGTATTGGCAGTAAATTTCGGAACGCAACCTATATTGCAATTATCGATTAAAAGCTGTAACAACATTACGGTGTATATGTATTACATTATATATATATCAATCTCTCACTTCCACAATTCGTGGATCGCAGAAAAACTGTACGATCATTGGATTGTCTGCGGCTAGCATAATGCGTGCATGCGCTATCTGCAAATTGTGAAATAAGAGAATAAATAAGGCAAGTTTTTTAATATACACCAATTAATCAATCGCAACTTTGCTTTACAAAAAAAAAAACTGCATACGGTACATGAATATGCATATACATATAAGATACGTATAAGATGTGTATCTATGTATATACATACACATATCACAAATATATATGTGTACGCGCACACACGTACGCGCAAAAATGTAGATTTATGAGCAGCGGGCGGTGCGAGCGTCGCGGGCGGCCCCGCAGGTTTGCGCAAAGGAGACAAGAGCTAAGAATGGGACGCATAATTACTTGGAATCTTCGCGAACATGGCAACGATTATTTGACTGGCTTGCTGGGTGTATTCGTTAATTGAATTTAAGGTTATTTAATGTGCTTTTAGGCCGTTATCGCGGTGGGTAACATACTTCTGAAAACGATCGATCGATTCGCGTGAACAGCCAGCGGAGGAGAAGCGCGGCCACCGAGAACTGTCACCCATAAACCTGCTTCGGGCTGAGTAATGTCCGGGCGTTATCGAAAGTGCCGTGTGCGCTTCTCGTTCAATTTCTACCCGACATCGTTCCGATTACAATGCGAGCAGGGCGGGGTGGACCGCGCATTTAATTGGCCAGGTGCGCAGAAAAGATGACGTGATGTTTGGAATAATACGGACGATAAGTAAGTAATGCCATGTAATCTGGCAAAAAAATGCCGGGCCCACGGCAAACGCTGTGTAAACCTCAGTATCAATCGCATTCATTAATGCGTCGACTTGAACCACTTTTTGATGTATCACACAGCCGTTTGGCCTTTCATAAATCTTCAATGACAGTAGATGAAAAAATTGTAAAGATAAAGTTCTAACGGTTTAAATATGTAACAAAAATTGCTTCGATCTGCCATCAATCTTAGTAGCTATGCTATGAGCGATGCTTGGATCTTAATTAAGAGCAGCAATTAGTAAATTGCAAAGTGAGTCGAGGGAGTTTCCAAACGAAGATCGATGAAGCGTTGAAAAATTCACGTGCATATCGGAACAGCTTATCAATGTGCCACCCGAAACGCGCATATATTTTAATTCCTGTCAAGATTTTAAACGATTCACGCCCAAAACATGCTATAAGAAATTTGTAATCAGGAACAAAATGTCGGTGTTGTGATATCAGAGCGACAAGTAGTATTAGTTGCATGGTAAGAACGATGCTGCTAAAGTATCTAAAAATTTAACTGAATACACAGATCTGAAAATAATTTTGGTAGAGTAGTAAAATAATTATGTGGGACGCTTAAACTGATTGCCGGAGTATCAAAACACTTTGCAGCATTGCTTGTTATAATGAATTTCATAATTATTTTAATAATCCAACGAAATTATTTTCAGAACTATATTTTTAGAGTTAAATTTTTCGATGTTTCAACAACCGTTCTTTCCGTGTGTGATATTTCGGGATATCATCAAATTGCCAAAGTAATTCGGCTAAGTCGAAAGAGTTAGTAAATTTTTTTTGGTTGCTTTATTTGTAAAAGGAATATTTAATTGAATCTGGTTTTAGAGCATTTTATATAAATTACCAACAACCGCTCTGACGTAAAAGGACATGTCGCGGGTGAATTAAGATCCCGACATTAACTCGGGCAATAGTACGCCCCTCTTAACTGATGAAACGCAACCAGTGCGCGTTAATTGTTGCAATCATTCTTCCTGATGCATGTAGGGCCGCGTAATAAGAGAACCGTGCAGATGGTCGAGTCGGTGAAAGACTCGATTGCAAAACGAAGATTTAAAGCTACACTATTGAAATATCGATCGTTTAACGCGTGACATATAATGCGTTCACTTGCGGCGCCGTATATTGTAAACGAAACCTTTTACCTAGAAAGTAGTGTGTTAATTAAAATAAAAAAAATAATTCAATGAAATACAAATAGATTGTTTATTCAGTTAGTTTTCAATTCATATTTACTTCAGGATGAAACGTAAAATATTTGTACATTTTTCGTAAAAAGATGATGAATGCATATCGTCTTTTTCTCTCTTTTCTTTTCTTTTGTCTTATAATTTATTCATTCAGTAAAATGTACAAGCAGAATTTTAAATTCCGTCCTACCTGTGTGATTTTTAAGCCATCAAGCCTTGAGATTTCGGGAAGAACTTGTTAGGACGCAGCGGGGACTCTGGCTATTTCATGTTACTACTTGAAATAATAATAATACTACAAGCAATCGTATCTTTCAGAACAGCTACAGAGTGATAGATAACGCGTGTACATGAATAATATTATTTTTCTTATTAAATAATTATTGGTTGGAAAATAATTATTTGCGCAATCAAAATATTCAATTTAAATTGGAAAATATGAATATAATTATTAAATAAAGAAATAAATTAATTAAATTGGAAAATATCAGTCTAATTATTGATGTTTCAATTTAAATAATAATCTGATTATTAAACGCGACATCTTTCTGAAATATCTAACAAAAACATGATGAAAATAATAAATTTCTTCATCCAATATAAAGTATCGGAATAAATATTGTTACAGGTACGTTTGAAGTTTTCAAGCTTGACAACACTTAGTGAATGATGGCGTAATCGTATATTCTATGTGAGAATCTTACCTTTCTTTGTCACCTCGCTTAATCGGGAATGGTAGATAGCTATCTACATGGTGAATTATCTACGTGTAAACTAGCCTCGTGTCTGTACCTCTATTGTCCGGACAGTCAACTCTTCCTTTGTGGACGATGAGAAATCGCTTGCTTTCCGAATACATTCGTTTTGTTTTACTGCCTCGCGCCACGGCGAGTGCACACGCGTGTCCGTTCTCGACACGGACCTCCCGCTTCGACTTCGCTCCGCTCGCGAAACACGTGAAAGCGTCACTGCATATAACAGCGAAGGGAGGTAAACGTCGTTTCTACGTTTCTCGCAGCATGCCAGACGTGCGTTCACGAGAATATCCCGCTTGCACCCCGACCACGCGCGTGCCGCGATAAATTTTGCGGGAGTCCCAACTGCGAGTCCCAACGTGAAACGTGATATTCGCCCATTGTACCTACGTGTAGAAAAATAACTCCTCAATTTTGTATATTGCATATTCTTGCAGGACTGATCGAGTAGTCGTCGTATTATCGATTCCACAGATTAACACTTATCACATGTGACTTAATTATTAGCTGTGAACAAGAAAAAATGTTTAATTACAGCAGCAAGAATCTATGTGTGGTAGGTAAGTTTTAATTTGTGTAATTAACAAATAAAATTTTATTACCATACACAAATTTTTGCTGCCATGTAACTATAATTGCAACTAATCTTATCTTTTCCGAAAATTAAAAGATATGCTTTATTAGTACATATTCACGTATCACAAATTATTCTTGCGATTATTGTGCGATGACTTTTGAGGAAGCGTAACTATGTTACGATGCGATTGTCTATTCCCTGTCCTGCCACACAGGGTTACCGCTTTATGGCAATTATACCGTACGTCATGTTGAGTGACGGTAGACACCAGCGACGTCTCATCAAGGCTCGCACCAATTATGCAAATCGACGTACCAATTAAAATTTTTATTCCCACCTTTTCCCTTTTATATGCTTCTACACGCGCCTCTCTAGACGGGCGGTTTCACATTCCTAACTCCAAAATTATGGCCGGCACGCGGAATAATTTGGGGGCGTTGCTCATTAAGATTCATCGCTCTTAGGGGTTGCGTACCGCGGGGGGTATAGAGTGACGCATATGCAATCCAAGGAATGCTTACGGTTAACTATGAGCGCCTTCCTGCGCTATCGGCTGACCAATCATGCTATAGTCTATCGTAAACAACGATCTTTAGAACAATGAAACGAGTATTTCTTAGGAACACCTTATTAACCGTTTTTACTATTCAGCAAGAATATATGTAAAAGTGTCTGTCACTGATATCAAAATTTTTTATTTCATTATTTTATTTAAAATGACATGTCGACATTCATATTTTTAATTATTTTCTGTGACAATATGTTATTTAAGTCGAACGAAGCTAATATTTCATTGTTCAGGATTTAGCGTTTTCTTGCATTTTTCTTGCTTAATCATGTGCACTGAGAAAAAAAAGTTGTTAAATTAACTAAATCTTTCAACTTAATTAAATTTCTCCAAGTCAAGTACTTATATATATATATATATATATATATATATATATATATATATATATATATATAAAACTTAAATACATAAAATACTTGAATTTTAATTTAAGCATTTATATATTTAATTAAAATATATAAATACTTGAACTGAAAAAATTTAATCAAGTCAACAACTTCTTTCTCAGTGTATAAAAGTTATTCGAAACGCTGTAAAACATTCGTGTGCCCTTATA
Organism: Solenopsis invicta; assembly: GCF_016802725.1. Taxonomy (NCBI): domain Eukaryota; kingdom Metazoa; phylum Arthropoda; class Insecta; order Hymenoptera; family Formicidae; genus Solenopsis; species Solenopsis invicta. The sequence goes on along the minus strand of NC_052674.1, from coordinate 6,923,297 downwards.
AGTTACAGCTTTAAATAAATACACCATTTTTTTCACACCTCGAAAAAATAGATACGCTTTCCGCGTCATCATTAATAACATTCAAACACAAGTAGGAAGCTTCCGTTCCCGAAAAGAAATTCTTATGCACCGACTTGTATGTCGTTTCCGGCCGCGGATCAGCCCCGGATCAGAATTCAATCGCGCCTCGCGTCACTCGGCGCATTTTAACAAGGTGCATCGTTAGCTGCGTTAATGAGAACTATTGTAAGTCATCGACGTCTACAGCGGTGCTGTAAAATACTTCTTGTTATCTGAGCTCGAGCTGCACGTTTCGATTGCGTGATTCTAACGTGTCGCGGATGACGGATGCGACGGGACGACGAACGTAGAATGTCGTAGTACCGAGACGTCCAAGGAAGCACCTGCCTTGTACAAACAATTCTTCATCATAACTATTCTTCGCTTCTATCATCATTTCCGACAAACCAGCTTCCTCCTTGTTACTCATGGTACGTCTTTGTCTATCTCTCGAGCCACGAGAAAGTTCCGATATCAGACTATCGATTTTGATGTCAGTTGCATCACAAGTTTAAGAGTCGTTCATGCAAACTCGCTGAATATAAATGTTAAATTTACTTCTCAGAGATATCTTCGCTGAAGTTAAAATAACGTGAGACGTGGTGAAAATCTGTTGAAAATGAATTTAGGAGTCAAAGGATAAGAGTAAAAACTTAGACATCTGCCCTTTCCTCGGTCGACTAATAAAGCCATTACAATTTTTCTCATCATCGGAGTCAGATTTCGCGTCATTGAACAGCTCTATCTAACATCCAGCGAACGGGTCCTATCTAAAGCGTCATAATCCCATCGGTGTATTCCGCATCAGGTGTCTTGACGTCTCGAAATAACATGTTTGCGTTCCACCGATTTCTCGACGCTGCAGGCCGCCATTGTACCGTGACGTTTGTGTACAAAATACTGTATTGACACGTTCAGAGATGGCCATTAGACTTCATTGTTGACAGTTCGTACGTCGAACCGTCGCTAAGACTTCACGACGATGGCCCGACACGTCCTAAGGAGATCAGTTTCAGAGGATTTTGAGAAACTGGTGTGGCGCGTTTCCTGGTGTCGTTATCGCGTACTCGGGAATAGCGTAGACCGGTTAGGTCACGTTTCATACATAAATTCAGTCTTTGTCGGTCTTCCTTCGTCGATTACGACGGATTAAAGGAACGCGATCTTATAATCTTATTTAATTTATGCACATAAAGAGGCCAGTAATATTATGTTTTACGCAATTAAGAATTTGTAAACAAATTGACTCTTTGACAATTTAAAACTTAATGATGTATAATTATTACGCGTTATAATTGTCGATTATTTTACTTAAATATACATACAAAATCTATACAAGTAATATCGCGCAACAAAAGCATTTGATAATGCGACACCTGAACATAGACGAATGCGAACGTGAACATGGCCGAGGCGACATGCCACGAAGTACTTAAATCTCAAGCACCCCGAAGAGAGAAAACACGAGGTGGAATCGGACGCCGGTGGACGCGGCAATTACAACGAGCGGTTCTTAATGGACCCACTGAGAAGTATTCCGGCCATTTTAGCCATGCGGCGTATACCTACGTTCTGCTCGAATGGGACAATTAAAATTAATTGTTCTTCTTGCCATGTTCAGCCGAGCTTCTGAAAATATCCGTCTTGTTGTTCTCCAGCTGTTTTCCGCGAATATTTTTTGTTCCGTTGAGAGGATTTCTTCCTTTTGCGCGCAATCTACCATTCCACGTCGGAATAACAAAATGCATGAGATATTATTTACAAAATTGTGCAGCTGTTAAGCAAGAGAAAAATTAAAATTAAAAGCTTCGACTTTGAATTAGACATCAATGTCTTAAAAATACGTATATGAAAATGAAGTTATTGCTCATTTATATTTGCGCCGCCTTACTTGTCATAAATTCTCACCGATCGTTTAAATCATTGATGTGCACGCGAACCAACGCGCGCGCACAGGAAGAAAGTGATAATCGGTACGGAATCAATTTCGAACGCGCCGATTAAGCGTGCGCACGATCGATCGTTTCCCAGGGGTGAGACTGCCGCCAATTTATTTTACATCTCGATTCTCGTCGCCAATTCCGAAGCCACTTAATTAAAAGTGAAATCTTCCAATTGGCCAGCGACCGATGATTTTGCTCGCGCGCGCCTCGCGCCGGGAGTATCGATCGATTAAGTTTATCTGACGGAGAATGCGAGTGCCCGGCAGGGATTTACACTACTAGAGAATCGTCGAATCGAGGTCATCGGAATTGCGTGGCGAACGATTAATGATGAGAAGCGCGCGCCAATCTGGCGGAATCATGGGAATCGGAGCGCTCTCGAATTTGCTTGCAGGCGAGCGATTGTTAAATTCTTCGGACGGCACGGCACACGGCAAAATCCGGTAATGAGGCGCTAGATATTTGTGCATCTCGTAAGACGACGTTACAATTCTTGCAGTCTGGATTTTCCGTGCGCATGAGAGTGCAAGTACGAGCGCGAAATTACTGTGAGGCAAGAAATATAAAATGGGTTCGAGCACGCTCAATGTACTCGGCATACACCGTGAGATCGTTCCCCATAATTCTCGTTCTTGTTTATCGCTTCTCGAGAAAATGAATTTTCTCAAATTTTTCTTCCATTCTCTTCCGCAATCTCATCTGCAGCTGATGGGGTTTTTACTTGTGTTCTACACACAACATCCGCTCCCGCGCGATATCGTCGAAGCGGGTGAGCGCTTCTTCGTGACATATAGGTCCATAACTAATTTCTCCAATAAATAAGCAATCCGGGTAGGCAAGCTTCACCATAAATCACTGTCAGCGTAAGTAGAGGGCGGTTGTCGGTGCCCGAGCGAATCCGCGATGCGGTCTATCCGCCGATAAAGCGCGCTGTAATTGGTCCTTAATAATCTCGTCATGACGTGGAACTGCCGGTCGATCGAGGCGCCCACGATCGTGCTCTGTTATTATCCGCGACGATTTAATTACAAAATTAATGCGGCCCATTAAAAGCGCGCGCGACCGCACATGCTCGCGAGGGTGGGAGGGCGTGGATATACGCGCAGGGCATGCGATCGATGACGAGGTTCGCGAGGATGCACGCAACACGCCGCCGCGCCATCGCGTATCCGAGTAAACGAGTCCACCTTGAAAATGATACGCGCCAGGGGATCGGGATGGATACGGCCGAGAAGTATCCCGTCGACCACCCGGTTTAACAGCGCCTCGCGTGCGTCGAGCCGCCGTCACTGCGCGCCGTGATGTAGAGCACGCGCAATGTCGACCTAATGTAAACGTGATAACGACGTAAGTACACGTTTTGATGCCGCGCAAAAGGTTCCTGTCGCGCTACCGTCGTTTTAATTAAAAAGCAGATTTGTTCGAATCGAGCAATATCTACATCTTGTTAATTACTCGAGATGCGTCGAGACGAGCCGCGCGCCATAAACGCGGCTTTTCAGCGTCGGTATCGAGCAATTTAGATAATTTACCGTGAGATTTCTGACGCTTTCAAAGTATCTTGAGAAGCGAGATAAGCATGTGTCTCATTAAGAGGCCATGCCAACAATTTATTGAAATTAATGAAACCAAAAGCGTCTAATTTAGATTAAGATAATAAGCAAGTATGCTAATTAACGTATAAATAAATTTTTATGGAATTCTGTAATGTGGGAACCGGTAATTATAATACACGATATTATATACCTATTTTTAGATTTTATATAGTACAATTTTATGCATCGAGTACAAGTACGATTTAAGAATTTTTTTAGAGTCTTACAATATATTATAATTTTCACATTCGTTTAATAACAGTATGTTTATTACAAAGTTCATAATATGTTGTTTTTGTGACAACTAATGATATTTGAACACACATAAAGCAGTTAATTATACAGTGTTAAAGAAATAATGAGATAATATGATATACATATGATAAATAAAAGTCAAAAGAATAAGTTTTAATAATTTATGTAAATGCAGTTTGCATTTTTTCAATGTAGCAAACACTGCGTTATAATTTTTGTCATAACTTCTGAACTTCTATGTATCTTTTAAAAGTCGGGAATAAAAAAGTTTTTTTAATCACACAAATATGCTTCTGAGGCTAGGCAAGTGCGAATCGTGGGTGAATATTTGTGTGGTGCAACACCGCGAGTTTAAACAGACCACCCTGAAAAACATATTAGGTTGATGCGCTGAGCCAAAGCTCGCTGGTAATGACTGGATAGCACCGGTGCAACGGTTATTACTGGACGGTAGGTTTTGCGATGTTTCTTCGGGGCCAACTGCCAGCCAGCAGCCAACGTGGATCGAGCCAACTTCCTCGATGTCGAAACCGTGTGGAACGAGCTAACATCCGTGATTCCGCGGATCGAAATGATCGCCCGGTACCTCACGGCGCACGATCAAGACATGGACGGGTGCAATGTGATACGAAGAAAAATATCCGCGGCGCCTTTCAGGCGAAACCAGTTCGCCTGCCGAGCGTGGGTCATGTGTTGAGGATAACATTCGGAAGATATGGTTCTCTTGTATCGAGAATCTGCGAGCACACATGAAAGATCTTATCCTTCTATACAAGAGAATCCCGTATCACTATTCAGGGTCCGTAAACCTAAATTGCAATCGCAATTGAAAATTATATACAAAGAAGGATTTCTATTTCTCTCTTCTGGAAGTAATTGTGCAAAATATAAAATTATTTAACATTTAGAAAAAAAATCGATAATATTTACGAGAGCGGAAAGATTGAAAAAATTATTTTTTATTGATTAAACAGATATAGCATACTATGTACTGCTTATAAAACTTGTCGTTTACATGCATTTCAAGATTCCAACATGTGAACGGGGTTTCATTATCAAACGTAGTGTTATCCTCGTCTCTTTAAAAATTTTCCTTGCATATCAACGAAGCGAGCAGGTGTTCCGTTCACTTCACGGACGTCGCGTGGCAGTAGTAGGACCGAAGCGAAGCTAAAGTGATGTCGGAATATGAGCGGCTCTGTCTCCCGCCCTGTCGTCTCGCTCTCAAGGATCAAAGAAGCACGTCGAATCGAGTCTCTCGCTCCTTCTTCACTACGGAGAATCGTTCCTCTTTCTCTCCTTGCTTCATTCTTTCTTCTCTTCTGCGACGCAACTTCTCTCTCTCTCTGTCTTGCTCGATAAATTCCCTTCATATTGTCTTTTCCTCGCTCATAGCGAGTGCTCCATCTTCGTCCTGCAGATTCTCTCGAGGAACGAGAACTGCCATTAGAAGCACCCCGCTCTCCATGTAATTTGACCGCGGACAATGTGGACCACACGAAGCGCGTTGCTCGCCTACATGCCGTAGAGGTTCTCACGGTCTGCATAAATACTTGCGTAGATTTTTAGTTCTTTTCTTAATGCGGCGAAATTAAAATCTGAGTCTTTCTAGTTTCTCTCTTCTCAATCTTTAAAACGCTAAAGCCGGTATTTATAGTGGCAAATAATTTTCAATTTTTGATTAAAAGCATAATTAATTACATATTCATTCATTCATTTTTTTCTTTCAATCAAAAATATTTTAACCAAATTCTTTCAATCAAAGGCTTTAAAGAAATAATGATATATTCTCTCAATAAACTTGGTGGAAAAAATAATACATTGTACGTTGTAAATAAACAAAATAATTCGATGTACGTATGTTATAATGTAATAATAATTGATAACTTGATAATAAAATTGTGTGGCCTGTTAAGAGCGTTAAAAATACATGACAATATTTCAAATTTTTTCTTATATAAATCTGCAGGCGCCAGATTTTTTTACCTGAAACAGCAGGTGTACAGCACATGAAACGTGTTTCGATATGAAGTTTCATGATGTGCATTACCCGCGTTACAATGTAAGGAAAGATCAATGTGCACATTTACACTATCTGAGAACCTTGATCTCTTAAGGTGCCGCAGCTACACATTTATACACTATAAATAAGAAAGAATATTTATAATTAAAGTATTTTTAAAACATTCGGATAAAAATAGAAAAGGATAAATTGAAGATAAGCAGTTGATTAATTTTACAATTATACATATGCATATAGTATATCTTTAATTTTTATTATGTCTCTTTATTGTTTATTATAATTTGAATAAATATAAATATTAAAATATTGCAACAAGAAACAGTTAATTCATAATAAAATTATAACTCTAATTAGCCCTGAAAGGTGATATGAATATTATAGAAAGGCGTTAATTCTTTATACATAATAAAATCTGCACTCTTTGTTTGGTTTACCGCTTAGTTGTTAAAGAAAATCTTGCAGATATATACATCTATTGTTAATATTTCATTGTTTGAACGTTGTAATCATAGAAATTGTAATCATAGGATGCAGGTGCTGCTGAATCATGATTTTCATCATGTCATAAAGTATACTATTAAAAAGAACAATGCAATGAGGTTATTAGAAGCTAATTATGTTTTTCATGTTCGATTAAATCGAACTATGGTGAATCGACTGTCATAGACTTTCTTAGTAGGAAAAAAACACGCACACATTCTTCTAACTAATAATTTACCTGAAATCACTGGTATCATCCATAATTATAAGGGTTATCGAGCTATAAGCTTGAATGCGGGATAAAATTCTATACTAAATCAATACGACTGTCTCTCTGTAATTTACTCGGGGGTACATCGAAAATAAAATTGAATTCTGTAACCACAAATACAGGAGAAAATGGGTGCTTTTATTGGATACAGTCAGCCAAACACAATGTGTAATAATTAAATCGGATAATTATTCATTAGCTTTTTAATTCTACCGCGGAAATAAATCAATGTTACGGTATTGAGCCGCTATACGCCGCGCAGCCTCCCATGAGGTAATCAAGGGTGGTCATCTTTTATCGCGCATGATCGTGTTTTCATTAAGAGAATCATTTTGTATGGGGTGGTCACAAAGTCATCAAATATGCCGCCGCGACTTGGAGGTCCGTGTCGCGATTAATGAAGCCAGCGGTTGAATCACCGAGCACAGATAGAGGTGGTCAGTTTTTGACCGATTTTCAATTAGAGTATCCCAAATGCTCCAGCGGTTCTCAATTTGTCTAATTTATTCTAATTTGAATTCTTTTTTTTTTCATTAATTTTGATATTATCGTTTCGTCAATGATTCACAAAAAGTCGATGCAAATCACGCGAAGGTCTTTTAATTGACGGAAAGAAACTTATGCCTAATTAATGCGCACACTAATTGGAATTAGATCAGATTTTAGTCATTAAAAATGAAGTTTGATAGCGTTGGCACAATTAAGTAATCAACGATGCAACCATTTAATAGGCACCAGCTACTTTGTCCGTGGTAAAATTTAAGATCCCCATAGAATATTATTCTGCGTTAATCGATTGGATCGGAGTAGCAGCCTTTTATGTTAGGACAAATTAATTACCATGCAGAGATTACAAAAATTATTTGTTCGCACCTTTTATGCTATTTGAGCACCACACAAAAGAGTTTTCAAATTGATTTTTTAAATTAATGTTGATTCTAATCTACACATATTTTTTAATTAAGTAGCGTAATTCTTGCTGCGCTACTAATTCAAAGACAACGAGGAAATATCACGTATTTTCATCGCGATACTAAGAATTTCGTATGCTATGCTCTCGCGTAGAGATCTCGTGAATCGCGACGGCCTTGCACTCGCAGGATCACGTTCCTTCGTAGTGGGGTCAGGACCTCAGCTTCCCACAGATTACGACGAGGAATGCTCAGCGGGGAATGCCATTACACTCGCGATCGCCGATCTTTATGATTTCATCCAGCCAAAAAGGTTGGGTCAATTTTGAAGCCACCCTTCTTCTGTTATCCTCACTGACGAAGTCTCAGTGCGGCGACCGAGGAACAATTCGTGGTCAAAATTCCTGTAAACGTGAAAAATGCATTTAAACTCTGTTATGAAACCTTTAAAATCCGTTTTAAAGTGCATGCTGGTAACAGTAGTAACAACTAACAATATTGGCGATATTCTGATTCCTTATTGTTGTTTCAATAAATTGGAATTGCTGTTTAAATAATATTTTTTAAAGGGAATTATTTGGAAATTATTTTTAAAGGGAATTATCGTTATTTGTTCTTCAAAAACTTCAAGTGGACAAAAATGATTAGACAACGCTTTCATTGACTTCTCATTTTCTTTCACGACTGAATTTTTATATCCAGACAGTTCATATTGTTCTCTACCTAGAAGCAACTTGAGGTCATATAGGGCATGTGTTATACGACCGACTCTTAATTGGGTTTGCACCTCGTCGAAGCGCAAAAGTTAATCTGAGACGCGTTTACGATCACAAAAAACTATTGACTGAAATTGGAGACGCGTCTATTAGCTGAGTGGTGCACTAGCGGTGATAGTTGATAGGATATTGGCGGTAGCTGATCAAAAGCCAGCCAACAGCGAGTACCCGAACTTCTTTTTTTTTCTGTCGAGCCAAACTGCTTCGCGGAATGAATTTCCACTATAGGATTCGTCTCGGTGATAATCCCCCAGCTACTGGTTATTGCCGAAAGTATCGGAGCCCAAACGGTAGACTTGAGTAATCTGATACTTCGAAACCGTTTTGATATAAGTATCGCTCGACCTAATTCTATCCTACCTCTTCTTGGTATAACTTCGTCCATTAAATAAAATAAAAAAATATTATACATCTTTCTTTTATTTATGGAACAGAAACTTAAAGTTTTGTCTTGAGAACAAGAAAAGATTAAATACAGCAATCTAAGTTTCAATAAAAATTATTGGAGAAACATATGTTTCTCTGGAGAAGAAATACGCTAAGAAATCGGTCTGTCGATAATTCCATTTCTATTTCGGATTTGTAAGTTACGACGAAATCTGTAAGAAAAATCTAGCGGAGGCCATTGTGCGCTTTGAAACGCCTCGCCACGCTTTAACGTATCTACCACTTTCCTCGCACATAACTTAGCGCAGCGGCGGTAACGCCTTGCCAACTGACTTACGCCGAAAAGTTATGATATCGGTTCTTAAAGCAGGTAAAAGCGCTCCTTTCTTCTTATTCCGTTATATCGCGCTCATGGCGAAGATCGGCGATTAGTTGTCACATAAAGTATGGAAACGCTTTGTTTGGATCCGCTCTAATTTTCCGAGGGTATCGCGCCGTGAAAACACATCGTTTATGCCACATATTTCAAAGCGGCGGCTGACGAGAACAATCGACCGCTTTATTGCCAACTCTCTTTGTGCGAGGTGAAAATTAATCTGCCATAAATAGCGATAACATTTGGGGGGGAAGAGCACTGGAGTCATTCTAGCCCGATAGATTTTCGTTAAAGTAATTTCTACTCATTTTCACGGCACGTTAGTCAAGGTATTTTCTATAGATATCGCGAGTCGTTAACTTTATGTATATATGTTTTTAAATAGATAGCAAAGAATTCTTTGCTAATAATTGTCAGAGAGGATTACTCAGATTTTATATTTCTTACAGAAATTAATTAATAAGTTATTAATTAATTAATAAGATGACTATCGCAAATCGCAAACTTACTTGTAATTATATCGAAGTATTTTCTCTCTTTTTGATGCTCTTAATTAACTCGGACATAATATTTTTTTCTTCATGTTACATCTAGTTGAAATCGCTCTCCCTCTTTTCAGTATCTTTCAGTTTAATAGATACATGTATGTTTCATTAATATATATAATGCAACGCTCTGATATTCCTATACGATACTCCTAATGCTGCACAAAGAACGGCTGGTTGTATCGCGAATCTCTAATTTCGGGCCGATTCATCTTTGGCAGATCTCTTTCTCTCTTTCTCTCCATCTCTTTCTCTCTTTCTCTCTTTCTCTAAGGTCTAGGATCGATCGCCGCGGAGATTCTATGGGCCCCTTTTATGTGGAGAGCCCGCGGACCGAAGCGCGGGCATCAAAGGGCTCTCTCGCAGGGACCTGTCTGTAATTACAGACACGAGGCGTGGCCCCGTGGAAGAACAATAGGGCCGCTCTCCCTTCGTCTCTTTCAGTCTCCTTGCCGACGCGATAGGATCTCCGATCTCTCCGCTTTCGGGCCTTCTGCGATCCCATCTACTCGCCGCGGAATATCGATCGCGACTATCGATCGCCGATAAAGCGATTTTAGGCGTTAAGGAGTTTCCATTCGGACGGCATACATTAAGCCAGATGGTTCCACCGTTGCACCACCCAATTCGCCAGACTATTTGTCGAAGACAATGTCTGAGTATTCGCAAGATTCCTTAAACAATTTTACCGTCTTCTGAAAGCCTTATTTGTCGAAACTTTTATTTATTTCGTACGTTCATAACATGTAATAGGCTATACATGCAATTTGTTGATTCTACACCTAGTTTAATTTGGAAAGGACAACGTAAATTTTCTAGTGAACCATTTGTGTTTATTAATTATTGCATGTCTTATTCCTTGTGGAAAAATTAGAAGATAAAAAATTAAATTATATGCTTCAGTTAAAATTTTTTATATTGATTTATACTTGCATAGCTGTAGAAGAATAAAAATTGTACAGTTATATTAATTAATAATTCTTTTTTCAATGAAAAATGACAAAATTTTAGATCGTGTAAAGCCTGTATCGTGTTCAATTTAGATAGCCATCGAATGGATCAAAAATTTGAATGAAGGGTGAATGTAATAGACCCCGCCAGCGTGATAATTAATGAACTTAGTCCTTCCTTGCGAGTCTTCCTTTTTCGCCGCTCTGCCCATCGTTGTATTGTCTAGCAATCTTTCTGCTAACCCGCGCAAAAAATTCCATTTAGAACGGGGTACGTAAAGGCATGCCATCCTGCCGATGAGCGATGGGATTTGGCCAATCTTATTAGGCAGAACAATAGATTGTAAAAATATAAAAAATAAACCATGAAAGTAATTGAATACTAAATATAGTAACGTCGAATTGATGACGATGCATTACACATACGTAAGCAGAGTAGATATACATTTATAACACTAATTTACTAATTATATTTTGAAAACTAATAAAAACCATGCTCAAATTATTCTACTGATAAGATAAAGGATCATATCCTGCATCTGTGTTTATCCGGAAGTTTGATCCCAACTGCAATCATATTAGATCCACGAAGAGAATTTATTCTCCGAACTCTTTTCGCTTTAACGAATTGTCGAGTCACGTATAGAAATTGCCGGGCGGTGCAAGATGCGAAATGCAAAAAGGGATACAGTAACAGACAGAAAGAGCCGTTATTCCTCTACATGAAGACATTCTGCGTAAAAAGAAATATTAATTTATCGTGATGTGATGACATGATGGCACGCAATAAAAAAGATATATTTCTTCGCAGTAAGCAGTCTTACCGTCTGTCATTACATTGATCACATTGATTAACAGAGCACTCAATGTTCCTGATTGTGATCATAAATTAAGATGAGTTGAAGAAATACATTTATGATCAGTTCAATTAATTTTACATGTAAAAGAGTATATATTTCCCTAAAATTAATATTATTATACGAAATAGTAATTTCACCTGAAAAAAAGTAAAATGTGTTTTAGCATTCTAGTTTCACTTTCTTTCGAATGTGTTTGCTGTAACTGATATGATTGTGTTGATTCCAAATTTTTTTAACCGTAAAATAATCGTGACAATAAATCATTATAAATCATACATTACAACGAGAAATGTATGCCTTCAAAGAGGTGTATAAATTATATCAATTTTTTTAATTTGCATAAAAAATACAATTTTACATAAAGAAAGTTTTTTCAATTGACTTCTTTGTTAACGTCAATTTATTTGCATATAATTTCAATCCGTTCGCGTATGTCATGAATTTTTCTAAAGAAATAAGCTTTTAAAGGAGACTTGCATCTAGATGCACATATATATTCATACATTCATTAAATGACCAGATTTAATCTTTTGACGTCCGTACGGCGAATGTAGGCTAACATAATCGAAAATGCATCGCTCGAGGCATGTGATTTTTTGAGTTCTGCGAATCGATTTTATGCCGAATACAAGGTTTGACCGAGCAGCGTCTTCTCTCCAATCAGTCCTCGTGTCTCCGTCAACGTCTAATTTAGTCGCGACGGATAAACGAGCAATACGAGCGCGACTTTACGCAGGCCTTGGTCGTCGAATCCTTTATATTACTTATTCATCTCGTTAACCGCTCGACGTCACGCGATAGCTCCTGCTTTTCGGTCGTAAAGAGCGCAGAGCCAGCAGCGCATTGCCGTTTTCAGACTACGTCGCCACCAGCAAGCAACACCTGCTCTCTCAGATTTTTCGACAGCCTCCATTAGCCGAGCGAGGGCGAGTCATCGCGGTTTATTGCGATAGTTTCGCATCATAAGATCCCCGCACGAGCACGTCTCACTGGGAATGGTACTGACCGCTTATTGATAGTACCACCTGTCCCTATTAGCTCAGATAAGTGCCCTATAAGGATGCACGCGAGTAAGCGCTATTCTCCCATTTGCTATCCGGCGCAAACTAGATAATAGTTCCATCTTTTCCTCACTTTTACACGTGACTATCGGTCACTAACTACATCTTCTGTGAAACTCGTTAATTTCGACACGAACCATTGCAAGGCAGACAATAATCCGTGCGAGGTGCAGCTGGTGGGTTGGGCTACATGGATCGTAATACTTTTTTAAAATACTTGTTTATCGATGATTGAGTTTCTTTCAACGATGCCTTGTCTTGCTTTTGATTTTAAACGATCAGAAAAGGAGCCTAAATGATGATCATAAAATAAAGGTTGTGCTTTCGAATATCCGCAATTATCGGTACTAATTATAAAATTATTAATTCTTTGATATGCCTTAGTTCCTCGTACAATAATTTTTGTATCCATCGAAAATCTTGATCGATAAACACGAGACGTATCGAATGAATTTTTGAATCAAATAATCGTATAATCAAATAATCAAATAATCATATAATTTCTAAAATTTGATTTCCATCCTGCTTATCGCTATTTTCCCCATCGGGTCCAAGTGCAACGGTATGAAAAAAACAGTGGCACGGAATGATCTACCCACGTAGGTAGCTTCGTAATAACGGCTAAGTAGGATCTTTATATTCTTAGCCGTGAGGCAGAGAGACTCACTCTTCAAACGAGCGGCGTCAGGTAAGAGAAAACAGAATAGGGGAAGGGGCCCGAACAGGGGAGTGAGATACTGCATGAAAGAGAAGGTGGACGCGGAGGGGGTGGCTAGGGTTCGAAGCGAAAAGAAACGAGAGAACGCGCGGTCAAAGTGAGCCTCATTTTAATTAGTATCAGCTGGTGCGACGTGTACTTAACAACTCGGTGTAGAGAAGCCACGAGCAGGGCCATCTCCCTCTCTCTTTCTTTTTTCCTCTTCTTTCTTCTTTCTCTTTTCTCGGGCTGAAATTCCTCGCGAGATGTTTTATTCAGAGACACCGCAGGCTTCTGCCAAGGTAGAAACGTACTGCTGCCTTTCCCCGTCGTGCGGCTCGAATGCGGCGGCGCTCAAGTAGCCGCTACCGCAATTTGCATACAATCCACACTGATTCGGCTGGACCGCCGAGGAGGGACGCGAGAGCACCCACTTACCCTCATACGTGTCCCCGCGCCACCACCTTCCGTGAATTCTGTAGTATGGACTATCTCGATTTGGACGGACCGATTTCGCAGACCTAGTAATGGCTCTCATAGATGATGGTTATTTAAATATTTTATATTTCTTTTTTTTGTATACATCCCATAATCAATGTCGGACATTATTGTAAATTCTGAATAACGTAGCATACTGGAGAGAGTTATGTGCCATTGGTAGACCTCAAACTATCTGCCGTACATCTCTTCTTACATCTGCAAAACATGAGGTTGAAAAACAGACCCCCATCGTACACATCTGCAGGTAAAAATATCAGCTATAGCGAAAGACGCGGCCCCAACGCGGTTTTTGTGCCGCGTGGGCATTTTGAAACCCTCTTGCTTGCAACATTATCCAAACCCACTTAACGAACGCTGAGCTCACTCGAGTGCAACCTGTTGTTTTTACGTTCGGTGCATCATGCGCACGATTCTTGTCAACATCCAGGAGAGAAAAACGTCAACTATCGCAACAGGTTTGTCGTGTTTTCGAAGTCGCGATTTCTTGTTGGAGAGGTTGTTCGGCTTCCACCGTACATGAAAAAACCATACTGTAACGTATATTTGATATATAGTTCTGAATATAAAATTATCTTGCATTTTAAAAATACTCAAATGTATTCAATTTATTATCGATTCTCTGGAATCTATTATCTTTTCGATTTTTGTATTCCTACGCTGTTCCATACAAAATAAACTTGTGCAGAAAAATCATAAAGGGTTTATCTTGCCGCACGATGGCATTTTAGGCTCACGGGAATAACACTATTGCGCCCAATGCATTTGACGTATATCGTTTTCCGAAGCGCAAGCAACGTACGCTAAAGGCGACTCGCAATACCCCGGCTACTGTTCCGCAATTACAATCACTCACTTCTGCTTTACTTCTTAGTTGCCGACCCCCGCCTTTTCCTTGTCAGTCCCGCGGGAATTCGCCGTCGGTCGCCACAACGGAACGGATACTCCGTAAGACGCGTCCCGCACGATCTAATCAGGCGATGTCAAGCTGACCCGGGCAGCAAGACGGGCAGAAGGGCAGCAGGACGCGAGAGGTGGCGTGCCACTTATGCATTATTCATTTGCTTGCGCTGCATCCCGAAGGGCACTTGCTCAGGATTGGATTTTGATGAATTTAATCTTGCATTTGCTCAAGGCTCGGAACGCGCTGAGTGGGATTAACGAGTCGCTCTGGGTTTCATTTGGTAGGCTCACTGCTCGAACGAGCGGTCGACACGCAGCGTGCGCGTTCGGTTAGCTCTATGGATCCTTCACAGTGAATGAAGTGGAAAGGATAATGATACGTAATTTGTCTTCCGTTTCTACTACTTTCTACTACCACCGGCGGCAGCGGCTCTCAGCTTTTTGCGCTCGCCCGAGACTGGAGAGGTGCATCTCTGAAATGATTTTAACTGCTGCATTCACATCTACCTTCACGTAATGACTATTATACGCAATAGTAACTCAACACGGTAATGCTTCTACTAATTCTCATATCTGTTTTAATAAAATAAGAAATATTGCATATCGATATAACACACAGTAAACTTGAGCAATGATACTCCACAACGATAGTGGAATTTTATCAACTAATAATAAATTTATTATTCCATAATTTATTTAAAAATATGACCTCTGTTCTTCATATTTTTCTCGCATCTGGAATTTACTTATGGCTGCAAGTCGAGCACAGATGTTTAGCTAATTTTCACAAGACGTAAGATTTTCGTCGTGATATCGTCCTACGAGCAAATTCATGAGCGCGTGGGTGTGCTTACGATTCATCTCGGCACCATCATCGACCGGGCATTTGTTGTCTCATGTAAATGCGAGTATAACGACGGATCCGTGCCGCGAATGTTATCGCGCGGGCAAAAAAGGCGCGCCCAATGCGAATTGTTTCGACGAATGAGAGAAAAAATATCGGACGCCTCGAAGCGAGTGTAATTGGAACAGGCATAAATCTCATTCGGGGACAATAGTTTTTTTTTTTTCTCTGAGATACTGTATTTACAATGCATCTCGGTATCTGCAGCTGCCGCGTACGTCTCATTAATTAAGCTCCTTGGTTCCGCCCCTCATCCCTCTGCTCGCCTGCTCGTCGTCCTTCGCAGCAAGGCACGTGCAAGTGGCTCTCTTTCTCCGCCTACACTGACCATTGCGTTCACCAACGTCGGAACGTAGGGACAAACCAAGCTCGGCGATCCTGGAATGCCGCTTGGAATCTCTAAACTCACCCTTACTCGCTCATCTCGGAGCAACTCTCTTTCGGATTCATTTAAAATCGGCACGCAAAATCACGACGTGCTAGACAATTACAGTTATAACGGGTTATTATATTTCTTGTTCGGCGAGCACGAGTTGAGATAGCAGCTCGTGTATGTTCCATCTTTCCCGCTTTATGAATATTTATCGGAATAACTGTACGCCGCCGTCTCGCGATCGTCTGAAGCGCGCGCTCGTTGAAGAATGCATCGCCGATTACGCCCAAGTGTACAAATGCGAAACCGACCGTTGCGATAATTATTCGTTCCGAACAAGACGTGGTGCAAGTCTTCAAGAAGACGAACGGGAGGACGGCGAGAGGTACCGACGCGGCGAAGGAGGGAGAGATATAAAGAGGGATAGAGAGTTTTGTAAAACGGCAATAATTTCATCGCGTTCTACCAGTGGCTGGCTGTCAAGGAGTAATGATGGCCTTAAACACCGCAAGTGATAGCCTCGGAGACACGATAATACCATACAATTACGTCCTCGTGTACTTTATGCGACGTACCAACACACGTGGAACACTGATTTTATTAGGGACGCTGAGCATCGTATTTGTCAGTCAGCGGATAACGAACCGCCATTTCCGTTAATAACAACCGCGAAGGAGCCTTCCAAGTCCCTCCGCGAGCTACCTACGCCGACGATGAATATCTGTGGATACAAGTTTTCAATATTATCGTTGCTTATTATCCCGCTAAAGACCGCGGTCGCCTACCATCTAAGAATGTCGTAAAACATAATCCCACAACGGCGACGTAAATATCTGTTAATCGTTTGTCGACACCGCTGCACCTGACAGTCGTCTGCAGTAATTTCAGCGTTAACGCGGTAAACAGAAATTTATTGATTGTATTAAACCGCATCTGCCAGGGGAAGCTTGATAACGCGAATCCTGAAGATTATATTTCTTAAATTATAATCTTTTCTAAAGAATTTTTAAACGGGTAGACTTTCAAAGGGCCCTTAAAAATATCCATTTAATCCGGTATTCACGACCGTGACGTACAAAGTTGCGTTGGCGATTAACAGATCGCGGTAACCGATCGGCGAGAGGCGGCCGATCATATTTTATCGCGAGTTATGATCTCTGTTACAAGAAGATCGCGCCACAATTCATCGCACGGCCGCGTCTGTCGAAGCTAAATCATTTTTGCTCGATCTCGTTTGCTGGGGTTCTTTGCACAGCTGGACATGAGGGGCAGCATGCGAAATCACTGAATATGTTCTCGCGCATGTGAAAGATGAATTACACGTTGCCCGCCTCGCGGAGGTTTTACGATCATCGATTAATACAATTTCGATGCGGGCGTATGGAGCACGTTTTATGCAACGTGACGAGTGTCTCGAACGACATTCGACTAATCGCGGATGTAAATGTAAGCGCAACGTTACGCTGCGAGTAAAGCATAATTTTCGCCTGAAATTGATTTTACCGTATTCATTGCAATTGAATTTATTCGCGGGGCTCGTAAAACGGTGCGTAATAAACGGCACGTAATGCACCGTGAACGCGTGCGATATGCAAATGCATCGAGCCGCGCAGTTACTCGGCGATATTTTATTCGATGCGATTCCGAAATGTTGAGCTTAGATAATCGCGAGGTGCTACCAGCTTGCCGCGGGATAAGGCTCGATATCCAGCGAACGGCAAATTGGTATGCGTCTCGCGAAATGTTCACGATAATTGGTGAAAGCGCACGCCGACGCGTAGTTACGCGAAACCCGCGTGAACTGGTGAATTATTTATAACGTCATCAATATGATTTCTCGTGAAGTAGAAATAGCCCCTCGAAAAAGCAATAGCCGGTGGAATGCCAGTCCGAGAGGCAGCGGCGGCGCGGCGGCGGCGATGGCAGCTGGCCGATACGCCGCCAAAGTGCTCTCGTTATTGATTTACGTTGATAGCCTCTCTTGGATCTTCGCAGCGTAGCTTCTCGCGTAACTGCCGTCTCAGTGTAAACAGTGCGTAAAATTACTTTTCGAGCGCGTAAGATTGCGGCGTACCTATATCCCGCGGAACTTACTGGTCGGAGCAAATTGCCTATACGTTAAAGTCTACAAGCTTAGGCTCCGTTTTATATTTCCTCTCGCGCCATCGTAAACCATTGTTCTTATGTTTTATTGTCTTATATATTACATATGAGTTACATTGATATACATGCAAAATCGACGTGGTAAGATTTGAGGAACTAATTGGATGAATAATGTAAACCTTCAGGAAATTGTATAGAAAATATTTTCTTAAAATTATACGACTGTGTGCGCGTTTGTGGACGTAATATAATACAAAAATGCAAAAGTACATGCGAAATGAGTCTTGATACACGCTGAATTGTTCCAAACACGCAGTACCTGTCGAAAATGTGTTAAGACAACTCAAATCGTGTGCCATACGTACGGACATAAATAAATAATTATGCGCAGCTGCGATTTTAATTGGTGGGCACGTATTGGAGGAATTAAGAAGTGTACCACACTCTGTAAGAGCGTAAGAATTCAACGTCTTGGGTGTTCGTTGCATAATTTGTATCCCGGTTCGCCGATACGTTTCAAGCGATGGAATCGCGCGCGACGTGACCTTCTTTTTTTTCCGTCTTCAGGCGCAAACAACGTCGGCCAACTCGGTGACGCTCGTCTCGCCGAATTTTTCGAGTTCCAACTAATTACGCGTTGTAAACGCGAGCGCCCGGAAATTTATGTACCTCGTTTCGTCCGTAGGGATGCTTCGCGCGATCTCGGCTTCAGGTGCACCGAGCAATTACGCAATATTTCCAACTGCGACTCGGCCGCAGAAATGCATCGGCGCGAACGCTCGGCTCCACTCGAACGAGCATCGTTACGTCTTCATATCTCATATGCGAATATTGGTCCGGAACCGAATTTCGAAAATTACGTGGCCCGTGTAGCTGCCAGCTAACCGATATTTCATGTCCAGGCTTCCCCTGTTTTATAGAGCAAAAAAAAAACCATAGCATTTATATCGAGGTATTATTTAAATTTATACCCGCTTTAGTTTTGTAGTCCATGAGGTAGTCTTCTACTTCCACTTAATGACGGACGCTAGAAAATTATATCGCGCATCTCAAGTCGAATGGGCGAGAAATATCAAGTCGACGACATCTTTAGGGCCCGCCGATTCCCGAGGCGGAATTTAGCGAATCATAAAATCTCCGAGCCGTTGAATTTATCGAAGGGCGAGAACGCACCCTCATACATCACGCACCTTTAAATTAGATCACATAATAAATTCCCTTCCCGGAAGGTTGGTAGCAGCATTCTGTATGCATAGGGTAGCCAGCACCTTGCCAGGTTACTTGTTGTTTGCCGCTGCAGGTTCTTGCTGGAGGCACCGACATACCAATTTCGATTCCGCGTGGACCTGTCTCTCGTATCACAATGCTTTTAAACCACTATAATCGCCTCAAATAACGATTATACCCTGAAGGATCTACAATTTATCGCCGATATCATACTGCATATTCTGTCTAGGCTTTTCACAGTGCACTTTTTTATGGCTTACTATTTTCTACAAAACACAAGTACTACCGTCTCAAAAGAGCAGGCGAAAAAACAAAACAGAACGATTGCCCGTGCAGAAACGATCAAAAGATCTTCCGATTGCTTCACCGGTATTACTTTGCCCTGAAGCGCGTTCAGTACGTTCGTCTTTACATGCCCGTTCATATCTGCTCGAGTTACACCTGTTCGTACTTCGAGGTAGCCGGCGCGGGCGCGGCGATTCCCATCTCATGCAAAGCCGGTTCCATTGATTTGTGTTTAATGGCGCCAGCGGGTACGCACTGGTTGCGTTGTTGTTGCACGAGAAAGCTGAATACGACTGCCCGACAAGAATAGAGGCCTCGGTGATTAGACCCATTGTATAGGAGATATTCAGCGGCTAAAGTGATAATTTGCGATGCGATTAAGACGTGGGATTATAAACTATGTCGTGTCGTGTTCCGTGCGTGACTCATCCGCCATTAAAGTAACATCCGAATCACGCGAGAGGTGCCAGGTTAATTTGTGAATCGTGTTATCCTTGAGAGCTGCTCTGAAATTATTTTTGGAACCATCTGAAGTTCGCACGCACACTATGCGATTATTTCACCCTTTGCATAAATTTATCGCAGCTTCCGTTGTTTCTAGTTTATTAAAATACGCTTAGACTCGTAAGCGTTATAACACGTTACAATTTATTCTCTTTGGATAGCAATATGCTAATTATCTTCTGCATCGTAACATCTAAGCAAATCGTTAGATAAAAACACAAAAACGTCTAAATACAGCTTTCTTTATTAGTATACATTTAACATGCTCAGTAATTGTAACTAAACAAGTGATGAACATAGATTGTTTCGGTTTTTCGTAACGTCCTCCAACACGCCTAACATTTTACATATATACTTATATCGCAGAATATTTTTAGTGAGATGGGATTGATAAATTAGAAGGAATCGTTAGAATTTTAGACCGATGATCGCCCTTAAACGGTGCAAGCAGGCGTTTGGCTCGTTATTTTCGCCGACATCCCACTTATCGTTAGTCTTTAATTCGATCGATTAGCTATTTTTTATTCCTAGAAGAGCGGTAGCTCTAAACGCTAGAGACGAGAAAGAAGTTCCTGCGCGTCGAGACTTTCATGCGAGCGCGTGCGTGACACGAGGCTCTTAGAGTCTGCATCAAAGTTTCGCCGCCTCTTTTGGCGGATCGCCACATATTCTCGTGACATCTGGCAATCGGCAATCTTGTTTGTCCCGTTGAAGTCAGTATAATTGGGTGCTGTGCAGCAAGAGCGATCAAACGGCACTGATTCCGTATGCCGAATTAATGTGCACACGCTAAATATTTCATCTTGCATCGGACGCAATAAAAATATATAACGCTACATCTTGAAATACGCGATACCTTCTTGAATCATTTTATTTTTACCGATATGAACACATGATCATTATAACATTACGCGGAGTAAACGTATGCATACAACCTAATGGCACCGAAAATGCAAGCTCGTTTGCAAAAATTACAAGGGATTCTTACGACGCAGCGAGATTGGCAAAACATTGAATTCACGAAAACAACCTGTAGAGATAATTTACGACTCATTATGCGAGGTTACGCTAACAAGACGTCGGAGAAGCAGGAAGGGTGCGTGTGTTCGCTGAGGGAACGCGCTCACGTGAAATTACAGGCACATTTTGTGCCCGAAATACGTCCGTAAAGTCGCGTCGAAAGAACCGCTCGTGCAGTCCCCCTGAAGAGAGGAGCGCAAAAGTACACGCGCGATTAATTCATCAGGTTATGGGAGACCCCTCGTCGTAGGGCTCTCTCTGGAGGATCCAGCAAGCATCTACCGAAAACGAGTTCACGCTGCGAATCGCCGACAGACGACCCGGCCGCTCCGAAAATTGCTGGACATTCTCTTTCTCGGATGGAGAACAGTCGGCGAAACATTATGGGCACGCAAGCGTCGGAATCCGCAAAAAAGAAATCTTTCCATTTCGATCGGGGTGAGACTGGCTGCTGCCCCAAGTTTAAGCTTCGTTTACAGGTGCGTCACGCTATCCGCCGCGCGATCACGCTATCACTGCTATCTAACTTCTCGGCGAAACTGAATCGTCGTCTTGTTTATTGGCCCTGACGCCCGTGACGAGCACATTTTATTACCGCATGTAATACTTAAGCAAGAAATAAGTGTCGCCGGAATAGCAAGAATCGTGAGAAGAATCGTGGACCGATTTAGCCTTCTTCGAATTCTTATCCTTTTCTATTTTATTTTCAAGATCTCGATCATTACATTCATCGAATCACTTCAAATTACTTAATTATTTATAAAATATATAAGTATTATATATACTTTTCATCATCGTTTCTTTTTCTAAATTCTTCCGCGTATTTACATTATTTATTAACCCGTATTAAATTTATTAATATTTTTTGTATTCGTCTATTTAATAGGATATTCATTTGAAACGCATTTTAAACTCTTGACACTTCGTACAATAAAGTATTATCTCAGAGTACAAGAAATTTATGAAATATTCAAAATACTTCCAAAATAGGCGAATCTTCGTTAACTGCGATCGTGAAATACAAATGTGTACGTGCCATCGCACATTTCGTCGGAAGAGGTCGAATCATTGACCGAAGCGTAAAGTTCTTGCGAGTTTGGAGTCACGAGTTGGTTCACTGAACACGAGCTAGTACTAGTGGGTAGCTGTCGTTGCCTGGCGAGTGGACCGTAGACGTGACTTTATGCAATGCGGGACTTGGTTTATACTGATGATATAACGTGCTCAGACAAGTTCTATCGTTTCCCTAATGGCCAACCGCATTTACAATTTCTTCATTATTTTGACAGCATCATATTAACTTTGTATATAAAATTTTGACAGCATCATATTAACGTTTTATGTAAAGTTTATAAGCTGTATAAAGTTTTTACAGATTAATTATGAATTAATAAAATTAATACACTCGTAACGTTCTTCTTTAATCGATTATTGACAACAAAATAAATTTTAATAAAAAGCGTAATAACAGATAAAATTCTAAGATAAAGTCACGGACATTGGTTTTTCAAATCTGAATCAACTTTTATTCTTCCTGTAGCAAATTGCAATTAAGGTTGCCTCGCACACCGATCAAGAGGCGTAACAAAATTGTTAGTGAGTTCCGGAGCCCTTTAGCAATAGCGAGAAATTAAAGGGCCAATCGTTAATTGATTATTACAGTTATTTAATCGAGTTACTATCTCATGCATATAAATCAAAATGTAAATCAAGAACTCTCTCTCTCTCTCTCTCTCTATGTAACGCAGTTGATCCGGCGTCTAGATAAAATTACGGCTATGGACGCGGTAGCGCAATAGTTAGATTCTAGATCGTATAAAGCTTCTTGTTGCTTTGCCTTTACGACGACAGCACCGACAGTGCCAACGGCGATCGTCGGCATTGCAACGACGACAACGACGACGACGCGCATTGCTCTCGGCATGATTTGTAACGCCGCACCGCGCAGCCGAGATTTCTCGTTTTCTAATGCCGTCCCGAGGAACGGAACGATAAATTAACGCCGATACAGCGTGCGATAAACCGAGAACTCGATCGCTGAGCAGGAATGAATTGCGGGCGCGTGTTCTTCGCGGAAAACGAAGAAGGATGGGGTGCAGGTGTAAATGCCAATAGGCGTAAGAAGAGCGCGAATTCGCCTGTAAATCTTTCGCGCCGCGATATCTCAAGGCTGAAATAGGAGCTAGCAATCTCCGTTTATAACGTCATGAAAAATTGAAATGCGATAATATGACCTAGAGAATCATTCTTCTCAGGTAACGAATTAAAATTGAAATCGAAAAATTGAAAAACAATGTAACATCTCGACGAAACACAATCAAACAAAATCAAGAATTAATAATAATTAATAATGGTGGCTAGTTAATTTTTTATCAATCCAGAGAGAAATTACAGCTGGATATTTTTAGTTCAAACAATATTTTCTAAGACTAAAAGAAGAAAGCGAACCGATTAAATCACTTTTTTTCTACTACTAAGTCCACCACGGTGGTCATTGAAAGAACATCATCCGTCCTCGGCGATGCATGACCAGCGAGACCGGACCACCAAGGCACTTTTCTTCGTGCTTGTTGAAATCGATTTGAAGCGTTTGCTAGCAATTGTTACGGACCTCGTGCCAATATCGTGGGAGAACTAATTCGTGCCATGTTATGGCATTCTTTCATCGCCAACGTCCGTAGTTCCGTTCGCGGCGGCACTGAAACTGATAAACTTAACCGATTGTCACGGATCGAGCTTGCGCTACGCCCGTAACAATCACAATCCCCGGGTTAGATTTCTTCCCGGCATTCTCGCGAGTTTCTTTTCGCGATTACTACTGTATTTAAAAAAAAAATAGAATCTCTATATGTAATCGGTTTAAAAGCATGAACGACAGTAATATTAAATCACTCAAATCAATTTAAAGAAACGATATTTAATCTATTTTGTAATTCACAAAATATAATTATTGGTACGTTTATATGTGCAAGACTACATTCACGATACAAGTGCTATAAAATATAGCTATAAAGAGGTATAAAGTATAGCTACAAACAGAATAGTCTCGCTAGAACGAGGCTGATTTGTTCCGGCCAATGTGATCGGTACCGGTCAACCGAACCGATATTCACAGGCTGCAGTCGACTGTGTCCGTGACAATCACGATTTCCAGGCTTCCTAGTAGCTCCTTCCGCGATATCCAGAAGAGATTCCTTCTTCGTTCGTGAGCCCCACGTTAATTGGGGAGTCTAAGAACCGCCTTGGTTTCCAAGAACGCCCGACTCGGACACGAATCGTGAGCAGAACGTGCAGGGGTCTGATACTCCGGTACAAAGAGTACGATACGGTCGTGATAGCGCAACACAAATACAGGATATGATACAAGAAAGGTCGGTCGTGTAACTTAACGATTCATGCAAATATACTCATTTATTTTTCCACTGTTGCGTACACGGTCGCATGTTCTGTCACGATAAGACAAAACTATACGCAATAAAAAAAAAAAATACATTGTATACATTATAAAAATGGATTCGGCCGGTAATTAAAATTACTCGCCACGAGTTCCTAAAATATTGTGCGAAGTCTTTACACAAAATCATAACTGGCGTATCTGCGCGAAGTAACGAAAAAAATCACACGGAGCAGCTGTGAAATCTAAAATTATGCAAATTGCAACCCGTAACCGAGAATTTGGACGGTTCTGTGTGTGCCCCAGATTAACATTAATTTAATTTCTTACTCGCGGCTATGGGAGCCACCGCATTCATTGCGCGTGGTTTTCGGAGGATGCCTTTTTTTTACGCGAAGACTAATGATTAAGAGAGCGTAGTTGGGTTGTGTGTGAAGACGTCTTGAGCTTACTTTACGTTCATCTTATAAGACTTGTTTCGCGTGCATTCGCGTGATCCTCTCATCACGAAATTTTCGCTCTGCTTTCTTTAATTTATTTCAAAATTCAACGATTTTGTAAAACACGTTCTCGTAATA
The DNA here is from genome assembly GCF_016802725.1 of Solenopsis invicta. NCBI lineage: Eukaryota > Metazoa > Arthropoda > Insecta > Hymenoptera > Formicidae > Solenopsis > Solenopsis invicta. Next base: position 6,898,318 of record NC_052674.1, on the reverse strand, counting down.
AATCTTATTCGTATACTTTACTACAAATACGGGCAAAAATAATTCACATTTGTCCTCTTTTAATTTTTAATAAAAATAACGACAAAGAAAAGTCAAGTAAAACCCAAGTAACGCCTACGCAGCTAGCAACGTGAGAAACTAATCGGTATTGGTTTGTTATGGAGATCAATCGATTAATTAAAGTGCAGTGTATTGAAGTGGACGATGTGGGAAGACGGAAGTGAAACCTGCAGAATTCACAAGCAACAATGTAGCAGAAAAGCATCGAATAATTGTAATGTAAATAAGATGTTTGTTATAATTCAACATACTTTCGTTTATATGCGATTCTTTGCCGCTTATAAAGTTTCAAACTGTGTATGAATCAGATTCGTTTCTCATTTATATGATAAACTTTAAAAAAAGAAAAGAACGGTACATGCGTTCCTCGAAAAACCAAAGATTGAAATTTCTTGTTCAACAGTCGAAGGAAGCAACATTGATGATCGCTTTTGTGCTTCGACAACTTTACGAGTCATCGCGAATATTGGGGACGCGAAAGAATACTCGCTGCGAGGAACTTCGCTTAAGAAATATTGATAAAGCAATACCTTGAGAGAAAGTAACGAATTACATCCTGCGCAGAGGTTAAATGAACTTGTCATGATTTCCATATACATTCGTAACCGCCAGCTGCATCGTGTGTGTTGCCGGCTATGTGAGGCGACCGTACATCACATCCGCGCGATACATCGAATTCACGCGCCATCTTGAACGGCAGCCAATTTTACGTCTGTCGAACAAATTTCTTCCGTGAAGCGTATTATCAGCTACAATTTACCATGATCGAAAAATGATTTGGATACATGAGTGTTGCGTAAATTTGACGCAAGGTTCGTTTTTCTTTGAGTAACCCTGCAATCAGAATCTGACTCTAAGATGAGTATGAGCAAGATCCTGAGAGAGTATATATTCACTGGAATCTCTAGAATACAGTCTGGCCAACTCGTAGACATCTTTCATTCGTTTACATTCTTAGACTCCTTAAAATGACAGTACCAATCAAAATTTAGCAAGAACGCGCGTACATTCAAAGAATGATACACATATATATTTGTACACCATTTTACGATCTAAGAACATGAACCAATGATTTCAAAATATTCAAACTCTATTCTAGGGATTGTATACAATTAATAAGAGAGAGAGAGAGAGAGAGAGAGAGGAAATTGGCAAATCAATAAAAACTGACTATCTTATAGACAGACTTTGATTACGGTATCTAATACAATCTCAATTTTTCTATATCAATTTCTATAGCATCTCTTCGCATAGTTCACCTGATAATCCGCCTTGCATCTCCGCGAAATTAATTGTGAATTCATGAATTTTTGTGTGTTTTCAAACTACACAAGTTCAAATTTCAACATTTCTTTCCTTATAATATAAAGAAAAAAAACATAAGTAAAGAATTGTGGTAGTAATGTATTATACACGCAACAAGTCTAATAAGAATAATATTAGAGCTTTACGATCTCCGTTTCGAGAGAACATATGTTCGACCCCGACTGCGCCTCCATGTCGACACCTTTTATTGCTATTAGGGTTACCTTAGGGCGACCTTGCATATAAAATGAGAAGTGAAACGAACGCACGTTCTGAAATTCAACAAAAACTCAACGTGCACTTCATGTTACGTAATTCACCATAAAACGCCAATATCCGCAGAGTCTTGCCTGCGTGTGAATCGTCCGCAGAAAGACGCCGCAGACCGCGGAATGTGAACGCGTGTGCGCATGGAATCTCATTAACGTGGCCCTCTCGAGTGGCGGCGAGTGCGAGCGAGAGAGCGAGACGCATAAAAGCCCAATGTACACCGACACGCACGATACGCGTGGCGTGACAGTGCACGTTCGCGGTGTGACCCCGTGCACGCACCTGCCTGACCCTCAGTCCGCACCACGTGCATACAATCGACACGGAGGTGCAACGTCGGAGCGAGCGTGTGCAATATGTCCTACCCACGCGCCTCTACGCAACACTTATGCAATTCTTGGAACCATCCTCGCGCGGGTATGTAAAGGACGTTGTTCTGTGGCTTCGAGTAAAGCGACCGTAAATGAAACGCGTGAAGTCACCTTTCGAGTTGCTCGCGACTCGGGAATGCCACTTGATTGCCTCATAGATGCATTCGTACCCGAGTTAATAAAAATAGTAAGTACATAAGTAAAAACGTTTTACGTTTAACTGTATTTTAAATCACCTTCTCTTGTTCTCTTAATGATGCTGCAAAGATTAAAAGATTTATTTTTGAAGAGTTCGGCTCATAGAATGTACTTCGTGAAACTTAAAAAAGTAAAATAAAATTTTACTGACATTCATCTGTCTTATTAGTCAATAAATACACGTTATGCATATATAAATAATAAATAAATACGAGATAGATGTCAGTAATTAGTCTGAAAACTGATGAGTTGATGAGAATATACATTTGCCGATGCAAAAAACCACACGGCGTTCAGTAGCACTGGAAATAAATTGCCCCTATACATGTACACACAAATACACACACACGAAATGAAACGAGCTGTTCATTCATCAGTTCGACGTTGCGCTACTCGAATTACATCACCATCTTAATATTTCCGCATTTTTTTCTGTAAACCGATACTGTGTATAAACCTGCGATGCACTTCTCTTTTTTACAGTTATATATAAAATTGATTTCAATACATGAACCGTGACAAATGGATTTTGAAAATGTATTTTCAAAATCCCACAATATTTGAAAGAATATTTTAAATTTAAAAAATATACTGTAGCATTTCATTTCTACGATGTCAGAAAATTGCGATGTCAATTTTTCGTGTTTCGCGACTGAGATAATAAACATGCATATAATAATATTAATTTTTCAAAAGTGATAAAACTTCAGAGATGCTGCTAGTATAATGAAATGCAACGTTTTATGGTAATTAAAATTTTACGGAGCATGTTTGCCTCGCGCAGTATAAAGCGACCCTTTCTCACGCATCAACCGTCAACTTGGCACGCTCTGTGATTATTAAATTTTCCTTTGTAATTAAAGGGAGAGGCATCCATAGATTAGGAAATGTTAATTAAAATTTTATGGAGAATAATTCTCATTTGCAAAGCTGCACGTGATGTGCTTGCAAATACGCGAGTAAAGAATCTCTTTCGATATAAAATTTCAACGATTTAATATATGTAATAATATAAGCAATTTATTATACATTATGTTAAAAAAGTAGAATGATTAATGACACGCACGTCTTAATAACATAATATATTTGTACGATTATCGAAATTCAAAGTAACGGCAAGATCTTTTATCTATTTTTAGGAAGGTCAAGAAGAATTATTTTCTTCTTCTTTGACTCCGAGCATTTATTTTCGTTCATTAAAACTGAATAAATTTTACTATTAATGTAATACATTACCAGTAAACATGAAAATACTAGCAGTTATACCACGTAACAGGATTTATCGAAAACACGAATCGTGTATGTATATACATATAAATTCGGTTTCCAGTAGATAACATCGATTAAAAGCTCACGACACGACGAATCTTATCTCGGTTCAAAGTGTCCAATAACATGTGTGATTGGAAGGCACACAAATTTGAAAACAGTCGCGGGGACATACCTCGACGGTTTTAAATTCTTATTTAATTTCAGAATTTCTAACAACCTTTATCGTCTCATCGATGCAATCTTTTAAAGCATGTATCTTCCAACCATAAGAAATCGATGAGAGATTCGTCGAACCCTAAAGTGCGCAACCCGACTAACACGGGAGCATTTCGCAATGCTACTTTCTTTTCTTATCGTTTTAAGCAATTATTTAAAATATATTACTCGTATCTATAATAGAACATATTTTTATTGAAATGTCTATTGCATTTTCACAATTAATTTGAGAACAAAATAGTTGAATATTTACCAAAGAATTTAGTGCGATTGAATATATTTAATGTAATTCAAAATTATTAAGAATCATTTTGATTATAAATCCATCATCAAAAATATTTTGTTATATTGTATTTTGTTCGATGTTTTTGAATCCTATTGGAGAAAAATATTAACAATTCCAATTGTCTTTTTTCATTTTGTTATATTTTTTTTACCAGTTAGCCTTGTCTTTCAAACAACTACAGCAATCTTGGTATTGAATGTTCGTATCAACACACTATGGTGCCATGTTTTTGATTTCCAAACGTTTCACCTGTGGTGCACTGACCCGTTGACCCCCCACGTCAACCGCATCGGGCGGGCTCGCGGACGGGTCCAAGATCACAAAAATAAGAGGAAGCATGATTTATAATGGTGTAATGGGAGCACGAGATGATACGGCTGTTATTGTTGCCAAGAGGCATTATTGCGGGAGGCTGACCTCGACATTGCCCCGGGCAAAGCAGTAAGAGAAACCGACAGTGTAAAATCGAATAAGAATACAGCCTCCTACTATTTATAAATATATTATAAAAAAATATATTAAAGATATTTTATATATATAAAATATATTTAGGTATATATATATATATATATATATATATATATATATATATCAAATATATATAATATTGATAGATATTTAATAAAAAAATATCTATATAATTGTTGGCTTTTGCAATCCAATTCTTTTAAACTTAATTGAAAGTTTTCATAAACCTTATATTTAATAAATACTATGAGAATAAACGTATGAAAGGAATGATATAAAAAAATTTTCACTGTGTGACAAGTGCAATTATGATAATTACGTATACTATAATTGATTGCAAGATACTTATATTATTAACTCGTTTTATTATTTTTTTGGTCTTGTTAAACATATGTCGGATTATAAATACACCTTACAGTACTTTGTAACATTGTCAAGTGTAATCGGATTACGACCGGAAATTTTTGACTTGATCAATTTTATGTATTGATCGATTACGATTATTGACTGTAGTCAAAAAATAGAATAATAATTTTCACATTTTCTTTATATCGTAATGTAGCGACCCTTATGACAGACGCAAAGCAGTGTGTCGTTATTACGGTAATTACGGTATATACAATTAAGCATAACCTGTATAATTACCATTATCATCAACGGCATCGTTCGTGCCTGCATGCACTGGAGAGAAATTGTATTTAAAGGCCGTACATAAGCTATAATTTAGAGAATAACTCACAAAATGATGTTTTCGATGATTGAAATATTTTTGGACATACTCATTGCTTTTAATAAATTAATCGCGGATAATAATCCTGGGGTTAATTTAGTTTGAGCCCTTTCTGCTTGCGAATGTAACGAGCATCATCGGGAATCAATTTCAAGATAGACAATGCCCGCGCCCCCTAATTTTCTCCAAAATATTGTGTGATCTCTATTTAGCATTGTTCAAGTGGACTTTTTTCCCGGGCGAGTCACCTTGTTTTCTTCATCGTTAAAGTTGTTCATAATTTACAAATATTATTTTATTTTCGTGCTCTTAAATACATTTGGTCGTGTATTCAATGGGACCGCCACGAATTTGTTTTGCGTCGGACGAGCCAATTAGGAGTTCTGTAGAGATATACTACTGAAGGCTAATTAGGGGGCCTGCCAGGATATATACCTATCAACGTGAAATATGCCCAGCTCTTAAGTAAGCACGATCCTGCGAGAACCTGATGCACCGACATTATATGGCGCTGCCCGATTCACGGAAGTCGAGCGCGATTCAATTCGATTATAATGATTGGTTTCGTGCAAAATGGGTGAGATCTGACTCATGCTATTATTGCTCGTTATGAGCAATACTGACACAACGAGTATTCGGCCGACAACATTTGGACGTTTTCATCTGCGAAATTATCCAAGATTATCGACATTTTCAGAGAGCTTCTTTTGTATTTTATTGCATAAAAAATTATTATTTTTTGTTTATTTCGTCAAAAACTTTAAAAAAGTTTCTTTCTCGCCAATATATCGAGGCGATGCACGTGGTAATTGGTAGTTGAGATTTTTTAAATAACGTTGAGTTGGCCATTGAAGGCAGCTGCGTCTTAAGAAGCAGGCAGCGATGCATGAAACGTCGAAAGGTTCGCGGGGACCCATAAGTTTGCAATTTTCATTTTTCTTTCGTTACAATCTGATCCTGAGTTTTCTTTCAGTCATCTCGCGACGACCCGCGTTCCCTTTCCGCTATATTGAGCAATGTTCCGCCTCGAGACAGCCACTTCAATCGCTATTCAACTATTTCATAAATAACCATTATTGTCCCGCCTTCGCTATGGTGACCGACTCTCCAAAAGTAAAGTTCGATGATGATATTTTCCGGGTGGAGTTTACCAATTCAAAAATATGTCCTGTTTGCTTGTCACATGTCATACCTGCTTCATTCCAAATTTCAGTATGTCCTGAAGAAACGTAACGAATCATCCTTTTAAAGAATCGAAACGTAAAAGATTCCAGCCGAAGGACGGGATATGGAGGATTGGATATAGCGGAGAAAATGTTATTTTCACGGTTCATATACACTTTCACTTCTTATTAATGTCGGGTAGGGTGAAGTCCATTAAGTTTGAAAGATCTTTATGATATTATCTTCTATATCGGTAATATCTTACGTGTAGATGTTTTATTTCCGTTGTATTATTGGTTGGAGAATTAAATAGGCGGATGCCAAAGCAACCGATGGAAATCACGCAATTGCAATGAGGAAATAACCTTTGCACACAGTTCGCCCGCACATATTTCTAAAGACGTAAATCTACGCGCAAGCCTAATACGAAAAGCAAAAACCACTCGAATGAAAAAGATGTAAAATCATGAAATCATACACAGTTGTTCTTCGTTCCTCTTCGCAGCTGCTACATAAATTTCAAAATTAGAAATTTCAAATTGGCTTTGGACCTATTCATCCGTTTCATCGTGATTTGATTGTTCATTATATTTTATATTAATTATCTCCCTAGAAAATTAAATAAACCGATTTTTAAGCTTTCTCTAGCTCGGTCAAAATTAAACTCGCGGAACGAACCGGAGTAAGTCAAAGTGAAACGTAGCATCCGCTCGAAGGGCACTCGCGTGTCCATTCGTATCGCCTGCAGGCGGCGTGGAATGCCGTATCAATCCCCCAGCCCCGATTATTTTCGAGCTTACGAGAAAATTACACATTCCTCCCACCCCGTCGCGAAGACACGCACGCCAGAATGCTCTCTCTTTCCCTCTCATGGTCGCTGGTGTTCGGCACGGTAGAGTACGTGATCACCGGCAGCCTCCATGGCAGCAGACATTGCCCAAGGGTCGGAGGTCGTCCCGCCTCGGCTTACCGGGCAAGCTGCAAGTAATTGCAGCCGACTGCAATCCCGGGAAACCGCATCCTGCTCTCTCGGCAGACGAAAAATTCAACGCTCCGCGTGAATGGGCGCGATGTAGGTACATGCACACGATACGCCGATTGCTTCGCGGCTGGATGAGAAAGTCGGGTGGGATCCTCGGGCAGCCGCCGCTGGAACAGGTCTAAAAGCGGATTATCGTGTGCCACGTTATGCGGATTATATAAGACGCGCGCATTCGATTTGCGAATGTATGTTAAGAAGCGAGGCGATTACGCGAGTTACGCTCCACTGCTATTATAAGTACCTCAATTGCTTTATCGTGACTATAATGCGCGACGTCCGATCAGTGAAACCTTGAAGGCGTAAGAAATTTTTTTCAAAATCTTTTTTCAAAATCTCATTGTTTCAAAAATTTTCAAATATGAATACAATGTTTATACAAAGTGAATATATGTCGCGCTGCAATGACTATTGATGTATTATTTTCCATTTTATTAATTGCTAACTGCAATCTATACTTCTCTATCCTGTTGCATTTAATAAAGTTATTATTATAACTATTATCCTGTTATCATCATCATCGTTATTATTATTATATTATAATGAATATTATGCATTCAAGATCGACACCAGGCTTTCTCGTTTAAGCGTACGATATCGTTAAACAAAAGCAGACAATCCGGGCCTTCGATACTTATCCTCTAAAAATTGATTGGATAATGAAAAATAATGTATGCAAAACCTCATTCTCCGTGCAAGAGAATATTCTGTACCAAACCATCCAGAGATAAAAAGCACCGAGAGCCGAGATACCAGGCTCACGAATATCCGTCGCTAAGTACGAGCCTATCAGCGATTCATCGTGCTGAAGAAATTGAAACGCGCATAATTTCCAATAACTACCGGCGGCGCGAACTCGTCACAATGATGCCCGCTAAATAATGAGCTCTCGATAAGCTCGCTCGATTGATCGGCCGCTGTAATCAAGTAATTCGCACGATGCGAAGAATCGCTCGAAGGAATGGCGGGCCGTATTCGCTGCGAATACGCGAATCCCCTGATGCGGCTTAATCGACCTCCTAATGATATCTCCCCTCCCGCGCCGGTCTCCGATATCCGGCAACGTGTATATTCTTGGCGTAAGTAATAATAATTATCGATCATTTCCGTGCCGACGGCTCTAGCGTTCTGAGGAGGTCAGAAGTTAATACAAAACCAACGTCAATTCAAGCATGCCGCCACGCCGCGCCTCCTTAATGGCGATTTCCGATGAAGCGATGAAGCGACGTGCGTCGTTTCGCATATATCATCCATTACATTGCCATGCTATCTCGCAGGATATCGCATGATACTTCAATAAAGTTATTATTATTTTTTTTGTTTTTTTAAACGATGTTGCGTCGAAACGTAAAAAGTGAAAAACATTTCGAAACGTCAGCGTCATACCGAATGACTCATCGAAGAAAATGTTTTCAAAATATCCTTTGAAAATCGACGTACTTACTAAGCTATTTTCAATCCTAGAGTTAGTTCCAGAGGATCTTGGATTTCACGCGTCACCTTTTTGATCGGAAAAGTCGACGATCACAATAGAAATATCTGCGGACGATGTCGCGCATTGTGGCGTCCGGGGGCTCAAGCTTCAAGAATACGCCAAAATCTGATTTTGGAAATGCGTGATGACACTCGCACAATGCTTTATTAACGATCATACATCTGTCGCGTTAGTCGGCAAAAATAGACGACATCCCGACATAATGCCTACTAAGTGATGTCAAGATTGAAGCAAATGATATATATCCGCAAAAATTAGAGATTTGTCAAAGAAAACTACCTGCGTCATTTTAAGAGTACGAAAAGCGGTATTCTAACGATGGCGGCTAAGATTTTATTAAAACATATTGACATGATATCCTTGGTATAATATTCAAGGATACTGTTGCATTAATTTACACACACGATTAAAAACTTTAATTGATCCGTTAAAATATATTTCCGGTGAAACATTTCTTACGTGGACCAGACTTTCATCGACTTCTCATCAATTGAAGCAAAATTTGTTTTCTTCGATATATATCATCTATCATGCAGCTTATCGGAATTTAAATAAGTCGCGCGCGAGAAACTCGTATAATTTGTATTCCAATTATAAGAATCATCCTACATCACCAGCGATCTTTAATCGCGGTGCTCGTTGTATTCGGAAAGGCTTTTCGAGCGAATAATAATTAAGCGGCGACGCTTAATTTCGCGTGCGGTAAATTCAACAACGTTCCGGAGCGGGCGCGAGAAAAACAGTTATTTTTACAATCGACAACAACGATAACCGCCACGGGTTATAACGCATGAAGATTGGTCAATCGCGATTGATATGCAAATCGCTCGCATCATTAGCACTCTGAACGTGCGTCGTCAAAGAGAGAGGCACCGAGGAGGTGTGACCATTACAGGAAGAAGAATTCAAAGGGTGCTATGTGCATTCAGCGACGGCGACGACAACGACGACGACGATGATGACGACGACGACGATGAAGAAGAGGAGGAGGAGCAGACCGTACAACCGGTGGTCATCCGTCATTAAGATGAAAAATTATGCTCTCCTACGATTGTCCCCGTTGTCCACCGTTTCTACATGGATCGAAACGGTTGCATCTGCGCCATGGTCAGCTGCGGGTCAGACCAATTAGACTCTCTCGTGAGAAAGTGACGGAGAAGGAGTGAGCAAAATGGTATCCCTTCAGTACCAGTGACGCGACGGATGTATAAATAACTCGTGACTGTAAATTCCAAGTACTGGGATTGAGTTAGGATAGCTGTATACTTTCCCAAGTTCGGTTCATGTACTAATTTAAAAGATAGAGAGTGTACGCCGAATGATTTTGCTAAAGTGTCTAAAAATTTAGCTTGTGATACTAATCTGAAAATAATTTTATTAGGCTATCAGAATTATGTGAGACACTCAAACTGATTGTTGAAAAGTCAAAACTTTTTGCTTATTATACTTAAGTGTTCTACATAATTATTTTGACTGTCTAATAAAATTATATTTTCTGTATCTAATTGAATTTTTTAATGCTTCAAGCAAAACAGTTATTTTCGTGTAGAGAATATAAAAGAAAACAAGGATTGTTTTTTTTTCTTAAATTTTATTTCCTGAAATATAGTATGTATATATTGCACTCCAATGAACACAACAAGCAACTTCGAACGATCCTCGTTTAATTTTTGAAGCCGTCAATTCCTTCACGACATGATGTATGAGGGTCTACTTTCGCTGAAGCGCCACTTTGAAAAACATCTAATTACAAAGTGTCATCCTTGCGCGATGTGACTGGTTCCGACGTAGCCGCGTGAACGAACGAACAAGACGTCGGGCAATTTACCTAACTTCGTTTCATCAAAACAGATAAGGCGGGAGTGGCAGGAAATAATCCTCAGCGAAGTTACCACCGCGAGAGATGGCCATTATCGCGAGCGCTCCGAGCGCTCGTTCTAGATCGCGCGATCCCAGCCGACTAGAGCGTAATTATCGCTCCGCTCGCGCACAGTATGCCACCGCACGGCTTCATCCCGGATCCAGCGAGATAGTCGGCGCGCAGCGGGAATAATGAACGCACTTCTGGTATTTAGCGTGAGGGATGGCGCACGTCAAGTTGATAAATAAACTCGGTTTCCAACCGTATTTTATCGCGCGGCGAAGGCGGAGGGCGTTTCGCGGACGCGAAAACACAAGTGGCCACGACTATGTGCATTATTCGTGCCATACCGGCACCTGAGTGAGAGCTCCCGCGAGAATAATTAGAGGTATTCGTTTCCGCGCGAAAAATGTGCCTGCTTTCCGCGCCACTGGCAAGAAAAACCGGTATAATCCAATGACCCGATGTCCAAGTCAAGTGGAGAAACTCGGAATTTAGTATTAACTCTTGGTACCGCGCGATCCTCTACGGTCGACATGAGATACGTCTTGAAGAACTTTTCAGAAGATTATCATATCAATAAGATTACAAGATTACAAGATTACATTAATACTAGATTATTGCTAAAACAAACGAAATCAGAAATAAGACTAGGTAATCACTGGGACGTATGTAAGAGGATTCCCTCGTAAGTCGTCAAAATGTGTTTCCCGGCCGCTTGATTATGCTAATCCTGCATGTTTTAAGCTCTGTGGCCAACGGTCGACCTACTTCGGACCACCGCTTTCCCCACGGGTATCCTGACAGGATAATAGAGCATCTTGCGAGCATCGGATTACGTTGAAAGAAATGACGGAAAACAAATCGATACGAGCCGGCAGGCATCCTTCCTTCACAGTTCGCAGTTATATAATATTTACCGCGACGCGATGGCGAAATATTCTTATTATTTCAAACGCTGGATATTATTATTGCCTTCGTAACAAAGTGTAGCATTTATGCTTAGAAAATTCTGCGGACTTTTCCACGGACTAGCAGCGATCCGCCATAAATAAGACAAGCGTTAGAAATCACTACAAATTTCATTGCGGGTGGGGATCGCGAGAGGAAGTATAAAAAAGGAGAAGAGTCTCGTCCGAACAAATCAGATCAAAAAAGCGGCCATCCGGGAGAAGGGCGAACAATAGGCAAAAGCCATTGAACCGCTCAGTTGAATAGATGCTTACGGAATGGATCAATAAACCACTCGATATCTCTTAGCGCTCCTATGAAGATGCGAGATCGGTCGGAGGAGAAAAAAAATTCAGCAAAGATGACCGGATGTGAATAATCCCCGGACGAGTCCGAAGATGTGAGAGAAAGAGGGACCCCGCTAAAACGTCACCGAAAAAAGGAGAAGCAAACGACACACGTTTTGCAGGATCACGGGGGAAAGGGGAGGGAGAGAATGGTATACATCGTTCTTGAGATCTGGAGAACGTCTAATCCTGTTTTGAAAACTCGGTCTCGCATGACCGTGACAAACTCGACACCTTAAGATAGTTTATGACGATCCCTTGATCTCCTCGGCCTGCGCACCGCTATTATCTTACAACCTGTCCGGGTCTTACTGCCGCTGAGAAAGAAGAACGATGGTCTCTCTCAATCAATATTAACCTCCCTTCTCTTTTTCGACCCTTAATTGGGTCGCTATCTGTTGAAAGTAATCAAGCTCGTCGAGCTGGGCTGTTAGGCAAATACGCGCAGTATATTTTGCGCTTTTTTAACACCGCTATAAATCCCGAAAGATTTAAAACTTATTTCCCATGCTCATAAATTCGAAATATTCTTAATAATCCTTTAAAAGTATTAATATAAGACGTATGAACCTCTTACGGAGTTTTAGGTGTTTTTAAGGATGCATGGATCATATCTCGAAACATTACAAAAAATATAAAAATTTCAAAGACTATTGTAGTATTACGTTTAAATACCTGTGTAAAATTTGAGCACTTATTGATTTAAAAGTTATTTTAAATCTTTTGTTATCTATGGATTCTTACGTAAAATCGCGTTTTTCATTACCAATTAAATCAAAATTTTTACATAAAACTCTAATAAATATTCGTGCAAAAATTTATTTGGACTGGTTTAAAAATTATTTATTTAAAACTTTAGCAAAATATAGTAATTTTCGCTGTAAAAACCATTATAAATCAATTTTTCACTGTCTTCTTCTTTGCAGCCAGTTTCAGAGCCAAAATACAGACATTTGTGACCAACATTTTTTATTGTTGATTAGAAAAAAAAAATAAACCTAGAGAAGCCTTCAATTTTTAAATTTCAATAACTTTTAGCTCGTATTGTTCAGCCAAAGCGTCCTTAAAAAACAAAATCGGAATTTCGGTTGACGATGTTACATCGCTATGCGGAAAAACGATGTGTAGATGGCAACCACTGGCCCGTTCTCGAAAGGCGGGCATTGTGTCGGGCATCGTATTTGTAAATTTTGGCCGCGCGGTTATATCCCTCGATTTGCAAGGCGCCGTGGAGAAAATTGAATCCGGCTTGAAAGGAGAAACAAACGAGTGGAAGAGCCGGGCAGTTGATTTAATATGGCCGTCCGTCAAGGCGCGTACGCGTCACGCTCGATTCACGTGTAAAAGACGGACGTCTGCTTTCTTCCCTCTCCGAAATCTGTCTAGTCGCGTGGCACGACGCGGGCGTTACCCGCCGTGCCTTTCAAAGATCCTATCGCTGTTCGCTGACGTTCCTTCGCTCGGTTTGCTAAGCTGAACTAACCACCTCGACGGAAAAGAAATTTCGCGAGGCCGACTGCCGACTGCGAGGTCGGTTGAATGAGAATTGGATTAATTATGGCATGACCGCAATGCGAAATATACGCTCTACTGGAGACCATCTCTCATAAAATTGACTTATAGCCCTGAAGAATTATTTTTTATGGAATGGACGCGCGGAGATGAGATACTTTTGGGATAATATCGCGCACCGAGATTTACCCGCAAATTCCGAAACGATTTATGCGATGCGTTATTCAAGCTTCCATTATTCTGCGAAGGCAGAAGTTGCTCGCCTAAGAAAACAGATAAATCATCAAATTCGTTAGCGGAATCTTCAAAACTCCATTCGTCCAGTACCCATGTCAAGGCAGATCCCGCTGTTCCGACAAGGCGCGGTGTCGTGTTCGCACAGATGACCTCATGCCGCGGTTCCCGGTTTCTCGTAACCGGACGACACGTGGTGCGCCTTGGCGCACACACGGCAGAACGGCATCTGCACGCTTCATTGAACATTCCGCGCACGAAACATTGCTCAAGCAAACGGCCCCGCGCTAGACCGCATAACGCCGACGTCGTCGATATTTATGGACGCAATTCGGAAAGCGACTGTACAATCGAGCACGCCCGTCGATTCCTTGCGTTCACCTCCATCGAGCACACGCCAAGCGCGCACTCTCCAAGTTATCGGCACGTGCTTTAATTAAATTTATCGGTTTCGCGAAACCGTGCAAGCACATGGGCGTGGGATATACGGCTCGCTGTAAATCTCAATGTTTGCGATCCTTGTGCCCCGACAATGTGTACGGCTTTAGTTGGGCCTTATAGCGCATTGTTTGCAAATAAAACCCGAATGGGAATTAAACTCGCCGACAGGTCTGTGTAAATTCGTATCGGGTTACATCTGCCGTAAAGTTAAATAACTGTTCTTTTAAATCCCAACGGAACCTAATTCATTTCGATTAATGCAACAAGTTAAATACACAAGAAAGGTAACACACTTTTCGGGTTTAAAAGTTCGGACTATCGGTTTCACATCTTTTTTTTCCACGAGAATTTTCTTTCTCCTAGCTCATAAGAATATTCGGCTGTCGCACTGGCTTTAGCGCGGTCGACCAACAGTCTCTTCGTGGATTTATCGCTGGGAAGAGATTCACGGGGCATTTTCGTGGTCGGTCCCTTTGATGCGTGGGTGCGGGGCGCGCAAATCGAATCGCCCGGAGTCTCATCACGTTCCCCGTTGTAATCATGGCTATCCCGCGTCCCTGATCCGGGGCTGATTATAATTTATGTTTCGTATTCAGCCGCGTTGCATACACCGCTTCCGCCGTTCACGGATCCACTTCTGCGGCTTATTTCATGCCGTCGGTGGCTAGATTACGTGGTAACATACTACCGCTGCAATTTCAGCCTTCGTCAAAGGTAAGAGACTCGCCACGAGGGAACGATGAATCGCGAGAAAGAGAAATGGCTCGTCTGTATTGCCGTCGTTCAGTCGTCTGCCGTCGTTTTTATGTACACCTTTTTATATCAGCCGTTATTATTACGTCTGATTGAAGATTTTTTGCGCGGTATCTCTCGCTAAAGATATTTCATCCTTAATAAAATCTGTCGCTCGAAAGTAGCGAGACTCATCGAAAGCCACGGTACAAACGGACTTAATTTCCTGGCGCTACCGGCTCGAAGCAATCACCATCGCTCTTCGCGACCGCGCCACTCTGATTATAATTTATTCGTTTTCTATCCAAGTCGCGCTCGAACGTCAGGCAGCGCAATCGTGTTTGTCCCCCCCAGGCGTATGCCGAATTACGTGCCGATATACAGCGACCGTAATCTCTGTCAGTAACCAAATATAATAAGTTAGTGGAGACAGCGGCGCTTTTAGTTCCGAAACGCGAAATAAAGCCGCACTCAATTCCACTGTGTCCCTTTAAAGGAATTTAAGGGACGATCGTTCTCAAAAATCAGATCAGATCGGTTCGCCAGCCCGCCCTTTTTGCGCCGACGAGCACACGCGTGCGTGCGTGAGCGTCCGTACATGAACATCTCGTCGACACGCCGCGGGCATGTTTTCTCAGCTGGTGCCCCTAACCCTCGGTGGGTTCTCCCCTCTTGTTCCCCGCCACCCCCACAAGCAGATCCTGGAAGATCCTTTCAGGACACGGTCGGCTACCCACAAAGGATCTGGCCTTTCATACGCACGTTATTATACTCTTTACACAATATCGTTCCAGCTCGCCCCCACCATCGCTAAGGAAGAAATACGCGTTGCCCATACACCTCGGTACTGTATACCCTACGCCCACGCATTGTAGCCGGAACCATAGGCAACGAGAGACGTCGGCGGAGCCGACGAAAGCCTCGAGACTTTCTCGTTTAATTTGTTGTTGTAGCTGCTTGAGACGCGGATCGGGCCATTCGTCCGTCCGCAGGATCCCTCAAACATTCATTATATTTTTTTTTCTTCCTCGTAACGCGTACGACCGCGATTCGCGGCGGTGGGGTTGCCGCCCGTCTCACTCGTAAGAAAGGTCTATATTTGTTCCGTATCTCACGAGCGGTCTCTATTAATCGAGAGATCGCGGAGCAGGTGGACCGGCATGCGATCCGCGCGATAGAAGAACAGCCGACTAGCCTTTGAGATTCCTTTCTTTTTCCCTTTTCGCGTTTTCAGATCGCATCATCTTTTATCCTTAAACATTTTATATACGATGTATAACTAATAACAGATTGCAAATCACAGTCGCGATCATTGATCGATGCATCATGGTAAATAGCACGAGGATATATGACTCGATCATCTATTCACGCTGATCATAGTAATAAGATTTATGACGATCTCGCGAAGGCTCATCAAGCGATCGATTCAGTTCGCCCGTTGACGATCGTATCGCGGATGCAGCCTGATGCGATTAGGATGCGGTATTATCGCGGTCCATTAGCGATTGTTTGCGAAGAAAACGAACGAGTCAATTGCCATCGTTCGGTGAATCGTAAAAGCTGTACCAACGCAACCGTCGATGGTCTCGAAAATTTATTGGAGCGTCACTCGTTCAGGAAGATTTTTCTGTCTGATTTGATGCGTTTGCCTATCCGCTGCATAGAGATACACTTTTCTCGAGTTTCTCACGATGCAATTCAAACGGCTAGGTTTATTACACAAGACTACCGTTACAGTTTTGACAAAACGAAAATCGCGCCAAATACACAATTATACAAATATATCTTATATCGTAAAACGTACGGATCAGAATCGTCCAAGTCGATCCGTGAATGTGCTCAAAAATGTTTGTCGCGCAGTTCTAGACGGAAACACCGGTCCCATACATTCTAGCAGTAGTAGATTTCTCTCTTTTATGGCTCTGTGAAATTCTTCTTCGGATATTAGCCCGTCGCGATCGATGTCAAGCTTTTTCAACAGTGAATCAATCAAATCCTATAATACCATAAACGCTTGCTATTATTTTATGCAAACTTTATGCTTGGAAGATACGATTAATTCTATTATAGTATCGTTGATAATTGATATTTTAGTAACATTAAGAGCTAAATTTTATACACTGTTGTAAATTAATTAACCTTCACAGCTTCATCGGCATCTTCGTCCGTTGGCAATTTGATCAAGCAACCTCGCATTGAAGGAAATATTTGCTCTTTCTTCAATTTATTGGTATGCATAAAATCATATATCTGTTTTTCGTAAATATTAATTTCTCTAATTAAAACTTGCAAAGATAAAATGGTTCTATCTTTATAAAAAATTTGGATGGAAATTAAATTATTAAACAATTAGAATAATTATAGAAACATGAGGCTTACAGTAAAAGCGAAATGTATTTTTTCATTCAAGTTGCCACGAAGAATTATGGAAAGCCCTTCGATCCATTGTTCCATATGAATCTATGTATCCGTATAATTAAAAATTTTAATTATTATAAAAACATAAATTATTAAATGTATTTTATATTAATTTGTCATACTTGCAGAACATTTTTCTTGTCAAACGCACAAAATATTCTGTCAATATAGAGATGCCGAATATTTTCAGTAAAATCTAAACCAGAGTGCAAAATATCTCTAAACACCGATCTTGTCATAGGACCCAAAGTTTGTGTTATTTTTCTATGTATGATAGCTAATGCTATGTTAAAATAAATAATACGGTAAAATTTATTGAATATATAGCAGAAATTAGGTTAAAGATTATAGGAAAGATAACATGTATAACAATATATTTATCTTATTTTATTTTTATTATTAAATAACCTTCAACTTCTCTCACATTAAAGTGAGTCTTTCGCGCTAGTTTTTTAAATAAAGCATTATTTTTCCTTCTGAAAACAATCTCCGACAAAGGTTTATTTAACAAATCAATAGGCAATTCAATCGGCATTTTGCTCTTGTAAATTTAATTTACACTTATAAATTTGTCTAACTGTAACAAATTTTGATGGCCAGAAATGTCAATCACAACTGAAAAAAAGACTATCACTTCTTACAATATATTTCTTAATCATTTTATTTTATTTTACAGAATATCTTGAATGCTCACATATTTCATTACATCAATATTTTAATTTATTTATATAGATTTCGCAAAAATTATTTAACAAATTGCTTCTCTAATAATCTTATTGACATTTAAATAACAAGTATGTCATACTCCAAGAGAAATCACTGAAGTTAGATGCTGCATTCAATCGGCCCATTAGCTCAGTTGGTTAGAGCGTCGTGCTAATAACGCGAAGGTCGCGGGTTCGATCCCCTCATGGGCCAATTTTTTTTTTTTATATTATTTGTAATATTAAATCACTTCAATAATAGCTATTTTTCTTTTATATACGAATAACTTAAAATGTTCACGACTAACTGAGATAAATATTTATTTCGATACTTATGCACTCGAAAAAGTATGAAAATCGCCATAAAATTATATAATATTAACAACGTTCAAAATACAGATAAAGATTATCTAAACAGAGATAAAGTTTATCAACAAATATTTTTCAACGATGCGTGCGGTGTTATTACGAGATATAAAAATTTCTGCGCTCTTCCACTCTCGCTATATGTAAACCCACACTTCCTAAATTATTTTCATTAACTTTGTAGCAGATTATTGATCGGACAAACGCGTAAGTTTTTATAAAATCCATGATTCAACATGGACTCTGGACTGGTTTCGTCGCATTCGAGATACATGTAGCGTACAAAGGCTTATCGTAAAAAGATACGCGTGTACAGGACGCGTGGTCTCACATGGAAAGCTGCTACGAAATATCCAGCAATATAAAGGCAATAAAACAGTATAGCTGGTTCTCACGTGGCCGTGAGAAGAAGAAAAAGGCTATAAGGCCGCCTGTCGGGGGAACGTGAGCGAGACAGCGAACGAATTTTGGCGTGATAACCGATGAGTCGTGAACGCTCAGCACGAATTCGTTTCACGGAAGCCGTCCGACCGGCATAAAAGACGACAATAAAGCCCAGCCTAAGTATATCTAATGACATCATTTGGTTGGCAAACGTAATAAACGGGCACAAAGCCGCTGGGATTTCGTCGAGAATGTAAAAACGCGGGAACGGCTTAAGACGACCGAGAAAGGGTGAATCTGTATGTGCTCGCGTATGTTTTGCGGACCCCGCGAGAGAACATGGAAAGGCCGATGAGCGAGTAGAAGAGGGAAGAAGATGTCTGGAATTTCGTGTGCAAGACCAAAGTCCTTCGCGAAGAAAAAAAAAGTAAAGGAATACCCACCTCCAATCCTTTCTGCTGCCACACGTGAATGTTCGCGTCGTTTTAAGAGAAATACGAGAGAGAAAGAAAGAGAGAGATGGAGAAAACGATAAAGAGAGAAAGACTCGATTGTGATGGCGCGCTTCAGGACGCATTGTTTGACCGGTCGGGAGCAAATCCTATCGGCAAACGGAATACGGCTGATCCTCTCGAGATCATCAAGCCTTAGTTCGTAAATAATGGTCCGAGATCTTTACGTGAGGTCGCGTAATACAATGAATTTTCTTAATCTTTCCAAGCAGGAGATAAGAACGGGGAACCGTGGGGTGAGCTCCTTCTGCGTGGGACTTTTCATTTCAAATAAAGAAGTAGATAATATTTTACATCTCGCGAGAAAGCGGCTTAAACATGTTCAGTCGGACGGTGATGGTAAGACATGCAGATCTTTGTTTTGGAAACATCATGTACCATCCATGATAATTTTGAGAATCCCTTCGAACCCACGTCACTCGGCTAAATCTAATCGAGTCCGACGCATCCACGTTCCATTCCGGAGTCACGGAATGTCGGTCGCCCGTTGAATCCACCCTGCCTCGCCGGGGAAAAAAAATCGATATACTTTCGCGTATTCATCTTGGGCAACAACGAACCCGAGATATATCACCAACGCGAACGTCATCGCGCGTCCGCAAGAACGCCCTTTTTTATCCCCGGTCCCTATAATCACGAGCTCATTAGTCCCCGCCGGCGGATAATTTACGAGCTGGACGTTACTCGCGCGGCCGATCGCCGAGAGACGCGGCACATTGTTTCGCTTAAGTAGGCAACGAGCCCGCGAGAACGGCGAAGGATCGCTTTCGCGAAGGGCGCTGTAATATCCCGGCCGAGGGAAAGAAAACGAAGGGCGAGGAGAGGCGTCTTGTGTTGCTACAGCGTAGTCGAGCTTGGAACGACTGTAATCTTGGGCTATCTAACGTTGTAAATGTAGCGAGGTGATGATTTGCGACCTCCCTGCAGCTCCGTGGGGAGGACTGGCGTATGGGGGATACACTCGGACCTTTAGATTCAATTTCGCGGGGCGTCAGCCGCTGACGCGACGTCCGCCCACCTTCCGCGAGACGTTGATGTACGACACGGTAGACCGCAGTAGACTCCGGACCCTCTCTGGAAATGTTGAAACGCCGAATCGGCCCCACGGTGTAAAATAGAATAATTCTGTCTCATAACTTCGAGACATGGGCTTCGTAAAATTTAATTTCACATAGAATTCATTTTTCACATTTTCAAAAAGATATTCATTTATAACAGATCATAAATTATCTCTAACTAAAAATTAATTTTTCAATCTCTTCTTATGTATTTCTTATCTCCTTTCTACCTGAAATAAAATTGATATATCGTTGCAGTGTACTTAAAAAAAAACAAAAAAACAAAAAGGAAGAAAGAGAGAGAGAATAAATGTGTCTGACAGATATAATACATCTAGTATGATACCATCGTTTAAAGATTACGATAGGTAGCACAACCGTGAGAATCGAGCGAGTTCGTTTGGCGTGCTTGAAAATATCCGCATGAGAATCACCCTCGATCGACGCACGGGCGCGGTGCAGCCGATGCAGACGCATCGATTTCGCTTGGTATGCCAGGAACGCGAGGTAGAGATGCAACGATCTCCTCTCGCGGAGCTCGATCATTGAAAGGATCGGGAAAGGCTATTCGAGTTAGCCGAGCGTTACGCAAGAGTCAGACTTGGCAATAGGCATGTCTATCACTCGACGTAAGCATACATACCCGCGTCAACACGCGCGCTAATATACACGTGCAGGTGGAACACGATATTAAAGTCACTTCGGGCTGAGAGAGAGAAAGACGCGTGACTTAATCTACGAGGTTTCTCTTCGCTTTATCATTTTCAAGCTTCAAAGATGTTCAAGATAACGCTCAATAGGAATACAGAAAAATGATCTAAATTGTCGAATTAATCCATTTAAGTATTTGAATAAAATTACGTGCTAATCTAAATGTGCCATTGCAATATCGTTCATTATCATTAGATCAAATTTAGTCGAACTTGGCACGAATTTCTTAACACACGTTCGACTTTCGTGCCTTGCGCTTCGAGTGGCGATATTCATAGCTCCTCGCGCGCGAACGAGCTCTCTCTCCTCTACGTCATTTACAAACGGCAAGCGGTCCATCATAAATTTAGCGCGCTATCGCCGGCTGCGATCGTATTTATCTAACAAATAATTATTCCTGATTATCTCGCGGGTGATGCATGCCTCGGCAAACAGAGATCAAAGATACGGCGCCCGACATCCCGTGGGCCTTTGTTTAACGCTTAACCAGCCGAAAGGTACCGGTCAACAATTTCGTTTTATTTACGACGTAGTGGTGATGGCAGTGGTGGCGGAGCTGGTCCGAAGCTTAGTTCGAGAACGGAAAGAGCGTGGGTGCGAGGGTTGAGGGCCTATTACCACAGTTGCCTTGGGGGTAGCCCCTATCCCGATGTCTGCTGCAATCAAATTTTAGAGTTATTGCCACGTGACTCCACGTGGGCCAACTCGAAGCAACCTGACCCATAGAGAAGCTTCAAGAAACCCTATTTTAGAATATTTTGTGTCACGGATTATTTTCGTATTAGTTTCGACGACGGGATAAAATAACGAAGCTTCGAAAAAAGGCATAAAATTGCGCGGAAACAAATGCGGGGATTAGAATTATATATTAAATGACGGCTGAAATATAATTATATTGTACGTTACACATTTGAAAGAGAAAGGGATTATATAACTTTTCTAAAATTGCTTTTTTTGATATTAATTATATAGCATTCATAATATACAAACCTACTTTTCTCACGCAAGTCTTTTATGCTTCACCATCATTTAAAACGTCTTTCTATTGAGCTCTCTCGGGGCTATAATTATGGGCAGAACCGGCCGCGGCGCGACGGAATCCCATGGTGGTAGCCTCGATGGACTACTTCTAGATTCGAAAAGAAAACGAAACGGCCTATCCATAAAATTTACGTGAACGATCAAGCGCAGTCGTAGAGGAAAATGTATGCCGGTTTGCCGACGACGGGTGGGATTTGATGTCTCGTGAACAGAGAATCGTTATGTAACAACATCGAAGTGAGTTGTACGACAAATGTCGAAGGAAGACTCGAACTAAGTGAACCGTGAATCGATGGGATCAACGGGCAGAGGGGACCGTAGGGATTTCTTTTCCATGCCGTATTCCGCTATTGTCGATGGAACACCTTGGACGTCATGCCGCGGCTTTGTGCAACTGCGAGACTCACGAGCAACGATGGACCAAACACCCGAGCTTTTCGGAAAATTGAATACGTGGGTGGCGGAGTCACTCCCTGGCTGATGCCTGAAATTCATCCTAATCAAGAAGTGGAATCCGAAAACGTGACCAGACAGATTTGTGCAAGATGATGATTGAGCAAGAACACGTTTATATGCACACGCGCTACCAAACGTTGATAAATATAAATGTGCCAGAAGTGGGAAAGCTAAAAGATGGATATACAATGCAAAATAATGAGTGATAATAAAAAAATAATCCCCTACGTATAAAAAAAAATTACGTAAAATTTCAAGATTATGACTTTGAGATAGATATTGTTATTTTTTTTAATTGATAAAGTTTTTATTATACATACAAGCCAAGAGCCAGACGTGTTTCTGGATGTCAAGATAAAAATACGCTTGACTACCTTGGCCGGGACACGGATGAATGTCGAACAATTTCCGGTTTTATTTTTAACCGTTGCAAGAATTTGTTCAACCCTTTTTATAAATGAGCGGGAGATACCGACAAATGGGGTGTAGATGCCTGTTATCCACTTAGGGAACGACTGCTCGGTCCATGCCAGCATATGGGGACATTCGTTCATATCACCCCTATCGATGTTGCATAGCTAAAAAATCACGTCAGCTTTATCACCGCACGCTTGACTCGGCTAACGCAGACGTGTTTCTTAAATAGTGGTAGGTGTCGACGTGTGGCGTGTCTAGTCGTGGAGAAACTCGTCGGTTAGCACGAGGGGGAGCGTTGAGGATCGAATGGATAAATCGCTTAAGTCAGCGAGAAAAATGAGAAAATTATTTTGGACCTTTTAAACACGTACTTGTGTTTGCCTTCGCGTTAACTATCCTGTTACCACTCTGTTCTCCCTGCTAGTTATTTATACATTAAGACTAAAACTAGAAAAAAAAAGTTTTTTTTTCATTCTTCGACATATACTAATTATTGTACACATTTGTAAAATGTGCACATTTCAATTTTACATACGTTACACTCATCATTTAAAAAATAGTGAGATTGATATAACAACAATTTTGGCGCTTTTCCTATACGAGTTTCTTTCGATAAATCTCACGAGACTAGCAGATAGCAGATGTCCTTCCCCGAAGGAAATATTTAGCATACGAATGAAAGGAACACGTTTCTAATTTTCAGTCTGGCCTACACCCAATCCGTGTATCCGAATGCCACAATGGCGCTCTATTTCCTTGACGCGTATACAATCGCGTCATAGTAATCCTGTTAGTAGACGCTTCGCTGGTCAGAAGACATCCCGCTGAGAGGGCAAGGAGAGGGTGTTTTCTCGCAGTCGCATCCAATCGATATCACAATCTACATTGCCCGTCTCGATTTTTCGCAAAATAAATTTTATCTCCCTGCCAATTTAAATTCGACGTGGGAAATTGCTAACTTCAAAAGTCCATTTTTATAAATCAAATTATTTGAGAGAAGCGAATTATATTTCGATTGCAGATTTATGATCGTATGATCTGCTGTATTAGCAAATATTTCATGGATTTTTCTCAGAGATGTCTTTCAGCGTGCACTTAATCGTGAGATTACCGATACGCCTTCGGTATAATTCGCATATTGTGAACGCGTAAAGAACGCATTTGGCAGGCGTTTGGCGAAGAGCTTTACTTGTTGGATGGATCCCGCGCTGTATAATCCTTCCGTAGTAAATTACAGTTTAGAGAAGACTTTCGCGAAAATCGGCCCAAAGTCGCATTAAATCCCGTATGTCCCGTATTGTGGAATTTGCTTGTAAACAAGATTTAAGGATTTGTCCCATGGTCAGAAAAATATGATAAGCCTTTCGTTTCTGGCGTCTTCTCTTCTCTCTCGATCTCTTTTGCGCATCCTGCCGCCTCGTCGCCGTGTTTATGAAACGTAAAACCGTGAAAAAGCTTTCAAAGAGGATTTTGAACTTAACCGCGAAGATCATCGCGAACGAAAGGTGAATCGAAGGGGTTTCGGGGATAGTGAAGGGAGCCACGAAGATTCACCCTGCGACTCGTCCGTCCGATGGCATATAATGTCCCGGAACATAATATTTTTAATCCACTTTTTTATCGAATATCAAGCACATTCAAGCCAATTCAGGAAATTCAATATACGATCGACGGTGTCGTATTCCGGCCGCGTTCGTATTATTTTCGCCGCGCGAGAAAGGATTATCGTGAATGGCTGATTTTTTTAATCCCATCGGCAGCGCGGCCTGCTCACGTAACTGGATAGGCTCGATAGATTGAGGTTTATCGATCTTAAATTACCGATACACCGTCGAAACTGGGTCGTGTACTCGCACGGACACGTTGCGTGGATTTTCTTTTGCTGCGCGCCCGTGTTCCGGGAGGAACCCGAGAGCGGCCTTATTGAGGATTATCGTTGGTGAACGTCGATTAGTGTCGAAGGAAGGCCGGTTACAAAGAATCCTTTTTAAGGCCGACGAGCCCATCGCGGAACGGCGATCTCTGGATTAAGCTTTCGCTTCTTAAACTGCAATCGATGTAATTATCATCGGATGTACGTAACTTCAGCTTTCACGTTTTACGAAGTAACGTATCGTCGTCGTAGATGCGCGAAACGAAAGAGAAATGCGGAAGATGTTTATGTACGAGTAATCGTAACACGGGTTAATTCGCCGTAATGGCTTTCGTTCGAAGTTGACCTTCGGGATTCGATAATTCGTATAATTGCAACTTTGAACCAAAACTTTCAAATTAATGGTTATTTCGCGATGGTTACCTGCCAAGAATAAATCGATGCCCGGATCGCCAACCTTCGCCACCGAGACTATTTATCAAGCGAATACGCGTGTGTGCGACCGAGTCCTTAATTAAACCTATGCATATGGAATAATTAGAAATACCTCCGCGTCTGTGCTTGCCCATGCTAGGCAAACAATTTGTCTTGAGTCGGTGTTAACGATCGTCGGCGAATTAAATATCGTAGAAATTTATTTGCATACCTAATCAGCGTGATGCTGCTGAAACTCATCTCAACATTTTGTATACATTATTAAAACAAGTATCTTTACATGTTTCCTTAATTCTACATATATAAATAACTAAAATAATTCTATCTAATTTTTTATATAAATATTTAAATTTTAAATGATGAAACATATGTTCCTCTTCAATGCATTATGTAAACAATTTTTCTAGTGGAACGATGTTAATCAATGAGATATATGATTATTTATTCACTATATAAACTTATGCTGTTGAGTTTCTCGAAAGGCCAATGAAATCTGGCTGAGAAATTTGTACCCGGGCCACGAGTATAAAATTAGTGGGACGTTATCGAACGATCGTTTAATTGACGGCCGAAACAAGTGTTAATTTGATGGTGCTAAGCAGATGTCGGTCGATACGCATCTTTAATTTCGTCCCTCTCCATTGGTAATTGCTTCGACGAGATAAGCTCGGTACTCGCAGGTCGTGTATCTTCAGTTCTCTGTTTGCTTTGTTAATATAATGTTGGTCGATAGGAGCATTGTTCCAATATCGCCTTACAATGTCCAAAGTCAGCACAGTACTGTTATCAAGATACTACATAGTAACTAACAGTGTAAGCCAAGCATAATTATAAGCGACTATCTGTTGCTGCGCGTTATTTGTAAAACTATAATGCAACATTTATCAATAAATAATATTCAAAAATTGATTTAACAAAATTTTATTGTTTTGTTAAACACGTTAACCTTCCCTTTTAATAAAAAGGGTCACTAGACAAAGAAGACGTAGAGAGTCCCCACTATTGCACATAAAATCAATAAATTAATCTTTCTGTGTTCGAAGAAATTACATTGATTCATAATCCAAGTATCGCACTGATTCCGCGATGATCCGGTCAGTCGCGTGAAAGTTTCTTTAATTTGAAGGTGACATTACTGCGCAAACACGGGGAATATATCAAAAGTGAAATTCGTCTGGAAGCAAGGCGCGGCCTCTCCTTTACCGCCTTCTCTCCGTGATGCCCATTCCGCCTCCCGTTTCTTTTTTTGATATTTATGTACCGGTAATCACGGTCCAGCCTAATCTCTCACGGTGAGCGGCGCCATTGATCGCCCAGATGCAACCAACGCCTTCGGGGTCGCGGTACGTTATCCGCCACGGTGGACCGGTGCCATCTCGATAATTTAAAATTAATGTTTTTGATCCGGGACAGGCCAATGTGATCTTGATTATTTCGAAGCACGATCGGCTTCGAAATGTGAGACCGCCGCGGGACGGACCGCAGTGGCGCTCGTCGTATTTTTTGCGAAGGGGCACGTGAGAAAGAAGACATGAGAAATTATCCTTAAAATTTCTCCTGAGAAATATTCAGAATAATCTCTTACTTGTACACGATTAATTTTTTTTTTTTTAGAATTTTACAGAATTAACTATCTCTATTATTAAAAAACGAAAACTTCACATATTGCAAAAGTGTAACGTTTCTTGAATTGTTTTATTACATGCGCTGTATAAATAATGATTTTAATTCTATTAAATAACTCTTCCAATAAAAAAATGTCAATTTATGTGATAAAATTAATATCCTCCCTATTTTAGTGAGAACCTCTGATGTAACCTAAAACCCTGTGGAACCTTAGTATTACGTTTGTGGTTGTAGTACCATAATGCAGCTTTATTGACCGTATTAAACAATAATAACCTTCAATCTCGCGGTACATGACTGCTCGACAATGGATTTCATCGGAGCGAGTGCGTGGGTTGTCAGGATTGTTTCGCGTACACGAAAGAAATCTCTCGATCGAGACGAAACGGATGAAAATTACGCTAATGGAATCGGCAACAGACACATGTGTATCACACGCGACGCGAAGCAACGCCATGAAACTCGATCAACCGTTGATCGATGAGATTGATCTTGAATTACTCTATCATTACTTCTTCTTGACCATAGTAATAGAGCGAGATAATTTCGCTTATTTTAGTCTTCTTATTCTTCGCTCAAGATATATCTTTCTTGAAAATAATGAGACATCTATACTATCCCTAACTATGATTGCTATTATCAATTGTAATTTGTTTTTTTCACTAACATCACGTTCATGAAATTGTTTAAAAAATTAGCTGTTTGTTACAATTACATTCAATATTATAATATATTTTATTTAAAAAATGAAATATTCTATTTAAAGTTCTCTTCCCATTTACGTTTATTGAATGTATAAAAAACGTTTAGCGCTATATGTGCGATGTATAAAAACGTTAGATGTTTCAACATTTGTTTAACTTTTATTGAACTATATTTTAAATAAGTAAAAAAACGTTAAAATATACGTTATAAAGTCTTACAAAATATTTTTGTATTTTATTAAATAATTTTAAAAACGCATTAAATTTTTAATGGTTATTTTTCAAACATTTAAAATCGATTATTAAACGTATTTTGAAGCCAACTATATTACTTGAGTAAAGAAATAAGCTAAGAAAGGATATTGAAAGTTTCTTTCAAAGACTCGTTTACTTATCTTCATCTCGCGGTCAACTGTCGTTTGCACTGAGCAGTAGAATACAGAAGATATAAAATAAGTAGATCTTCTATGGATTATTCGAGAATATGTATTCATTGAAAATCTCCAGACCCATTGTAGAAACTAAAATGGAACAATAAGCGCCATTCAGAGTTTCTTAAGCTGTAAACACGGTGGTAACATTCATTTCGGAACTTTCCGGATTTCGATGTGCTACGGAACACTTTGTTTGAAAAGAAACTTGATAATATTTTAAAATTCCGCCTCCCGCTATCTTTGAAAAACATTTTTCACCGTTAATCGTAGATATCTGCGATCAGAATGGCACATTTCAAAAAATACAAACACTGGCGTGGAGATAAGCGTTGGGGAACGAACGTATCAAGCTGTATGTTTATTTGTTTTTGTCGAAGCTATAAATCAAGCGGATGCTGAAAAATCGTTGAATACTGTACAATGGGAATCGTACGAAGTGTAAATGAACGGAGAGAAAGGAGAGTCTTTTCGTATGACGGCGTTTACTGCCATGGCATAATCGCAAGCAGACGTCTGCAGATCGCAGAGAGATGTCCCGACTTTGTTGATTTATGTCCGTTTATTCTCGCCTCCTCGCAATCCGCTCAAGATAGAATCAATAATTATAGATTCGTTATTGTAACCCGTCATTATTCCGACTGAGAGATGCACGAGAGTTTTTATTCCAAACAATCACACGCGAGCTTCATAAAGCTCCTTTAGCTCCTGAGAAGATTAGACTCGATCTCGCCAATGTTGTAGCGGGGTGACGCGTGGCTCATTGTAAAAGCAGCCTGGTAATTGACGGATCGCATGTTCGATTTTTCCGACTTTCACGTGTGCCTCGATTCTATGAGACTTGTCAAAGAAAGTAACAGATTTATAGAGAGAAATTGGATAAACAAAAAAAACTCTAGACAAATCCAACCATAAAACAACTCTCTCTTAAGTGATTATCAACGTCAGGATGACCTAGTATGGGACACTGAAGAAGAGGAACAGTTATAATAATATATTAAGCAGATTGTACAGCATTAGCACTTCTTAACACTGCGTCTCTCTTTCATCATAATTAATTTTTTAAATAAATTCTAGAGCTAAAGTATCATCACAAGATCTCATATACTACTTTTACCTGCGATCTTGAACGATTTGAAACTTGTTTTTTTTTTTCTTTGTTGAAAATTTATGGGACTTTGCGACACGTATGTGAATCGACGATGACAAACGTACGAAAAGGAAAACGTTATTTCTATTCTACGGAGAACTGGTTTTGCCATTGGAAAGAGGCAAGCGCGCGGCGCGCGTGCCACTCGCGTGTGTCACGTGTCTCTATGCGAAGGTAACAGGTAAGAGGTAACAGGTAAGCGGCGAGGTTTAGAACCGCAGGTAGGAACGCTCTCCCTCTCCGTAAAGCGCGCATGCGATCGTAAACAAAGCTTGGACGGGCATAAATTAGCCGACACTGTCCATATATAATTCTAGCGCAATCGATTTAATTAATGTTGATTAATAGTGCATTATTGCGTTCTATCGATAATCTCACGCGCACAAATTACAATTTTTATCACAATTATGAAGGCGAGCGAGCGGCACACACACGCACACACGGAAGAATTCTTTGTTCTCTCTTTCCCCCCTCTATTTCTCTCCTCGTTCTACGAGTGGATCCTGCACAGTCTGCGTGAATTCGCGGAAGAGGCACGATCGAGACGATACTCCTTATTATTCCGCGTAGGCTAGCCTCGTAGGTACCTACATGCGTGCCGTAACCGTGGGAAGCTACGTACGGTGCCGGGGAAAATGCTAATTTTATGCGAATTCACGGACTCGACTTGGCTGCACCTTCACCTACACCGGCGCTGCTTCGCGCGCTGCTTCGCAACATTGCGCAATAAAGTCGGTCGACGGATGTGAGAGAACGCGAAGTCGGAGAACACGCGCGCGCAGCCGTTGCGGTTGTGTCGCGTCACTTCGATGGACGACGCGTCGAGTTCCAACACGGAGAAGAAATTGCGATCCTGTTTACGAGAGTACGAGAGTAAGGGGAGACCGTCCTCCTCTCGAAGTGTGTACGAGATTTCGCGACACTCGTCGCGTGAGCGAAATAAACGCTACCGTATCTCTTCATTAAGTGGATCGCTGCGGAACGCGCGTAAATCGACGCTGCGGGACAAGAGCGAGCAGCCGAAAGCCGTGCCAAAGTGTGTCGGCGAGCTTGAGAGGCAATATTTCGTTTTCCTTAATCGAAAACTTAACTCAGCTCCAAGGCCCACGACACACCGCCGCGTCGCGCGTTACATCGGCAATAAAGTCGCGTGGTTGCGCGCGGTATCCAGAAATAGTAGGTACCTTCCTGTGTTTTTAATCAAGTGCATCGCGAGATGAACGGCGGTTCGGTCCCAACGAACGACTTCTAAGAATGCCTCCTTTAATATGAATATGCATAAGGTCCCGAGCGAAAGGGGGAAGGGAAAGCCGAGAGATGCACCCTTTATGGCGCGTCTCCCGCGGCTTTTACAACGGTTTTGTTTTTCTGTAATAATAGCGTTCCGAATGGGGGACGGAGGGCGCGACAGCGCTTAAACATTTTATCAGATCATTTATATCTCATGAAGAGCCGTAAAGACACGCGCGGAGGGGGGCGTTTTGCATTGAAAGTGGCCGAAAACACATAGGAATTAATTAAGCTGCCATAAATAGCGGACCCACAGTTCTTTATGGGCACGCTTCACCGATTCCCTCGACCGCCCTTTCACGTTCGGGGGCGCGTCGTCGAAAAACGGGGGACAGAAAGAAGGCGGCGTACAGTGACTTTTTGATGCTCGAGAGTAAGCGCGACGCTCCGCGACGATCGTGATTAAGAGCAATTTGTTTAAGGAGATAACGAAGGCCGATCCCGATTGCAGTTTCTGGCTCGAAGGACTGCCCTTTATGGATGATCGTTAATGTACGCGGCAACTAACAAGCGAGTCTGTCGGCGACATAAATTTTCATATACCTTTTCGCGATTGCTTCTAATTGTCCCGAAGAGCCCGGCCGGATCGATAAAATTTCGATCATTCGATTTGTACCTATCGAAGAAGCACAGAAGTGTCTTCGCCGTTTCGCGGACGACGCTCTTCCACGGAAGAAGTCGGTCAGGATGATAGATGCAATTTGCGCCAACAGTCAGTCAGTAGCATGCGTTTCCTATAGGCCCGATAATTACGTCGCCGCTAATGTCTTCGTATGTTCGTACCCTCTACCCTACAACGACCTCCGATCTCGCCATTAATGCATATTCTTCATGGCATCACGCATGGCTCATATCTCGCGTACCAATCAATTTAATTATACCTTATCATGTACGGTGGCAAGACTACTAAGAATGTACAATGCGGTCACTCACTCCTCCCTCACCGTAATGCAAAATTTATCCTTAATATTAATAATTATAGACCGCCGTTCCAACACTTTCGTTATCAACGCCTCGAATCGGCTATCGGAGACCTAAATCAAAAAAAATGACAGCCATGACGTCTATCTCCAGACAGATTTTTCTTCGCTCAACCATTTCTTGCTTGCACGTTGAGCTTGACATGGGGTCGATTGAAGATTTCTAAACTTGATACGCGAAAATGTGTGAGATGAGATCGTTCCGGAGCTTTTTAGATGAACATCTTTAAAATACGTTTTTGTATCGTTAATTATAGATAATTGTGATCTAAGGGCGCTTACCTAATTATCGAAACGTCAAATCTTAATAAAGAATCGAAATAAGGCAACAGAGGGGATCTAAAGTGACGCATTAATTTTTACAAAGAAAATATTTTGAGCATTCCATCGTCACATTTTATATTGATATATGATTAAAGACATACAAATTGAGATTCTATCTTGCAAGCATATTAAATTCTAAAGATCATTGGATTTGTATATATTATTTTAAAATTAGCGAACATACATACAATATATTTATAAAATATATTAATATTTGAAAATTGTTAAAGATAACATGTATTTTTTTTGTTTCCGTGAAACATTAAAAGTACATTGTTTTTTTAATCAGTTTTACCAATACTTATTTCTCAAGAATAAAGCAAAGGGACCTGATACTATTCTCCTGCCTTCTGCACCCTGCCGAAACTATCATGTTGCTAAACAAACGTCGTGCTTCCTTTCTATCTATTTTTTAACAGCATCCGTCGCCGCAGGCATGCCGAGAAGCGTGTCATTACGGGAGCATAAAAGAAATCATCGATAAGGAAGGTGTTGAGAGCGAGATCGAGATACGCGAACTGTCTTAAACCGTATGGCATCCGAGGTGCTAAACGGTTCACGGCGAGGTGTTATGCACAACATAGGAACGCCAGATACAAAACGTAGGTAGGCGTTCGCCAAGTTTTCCTTATCGGACAGACACACAAATCATTGGCCAGTCGAGAATTTACGACTCGGCCGAGCTGCACAATTCTATAAGACCGAGATGATTTTCAATGATAAAATAACACGACGAAATGGATATAAAATTACGAAAAAGGTAATGCCCTGCGATATTTTATATCGACAGCTTTGAAAGAATTCTGTAGTGTAATTACACGTGTTAATATTTTATGACCACAGTACTGACATATTTGGAAGGATAGAATTTGATCCGTGCTCTGGTTCTGGCTAACATTCTCACACACAGCGCGTCGCCTGATTTGAACAGAGGAACTCGTAGCCGCAGGCGGCTTTTTGCGCGGACCACGAAGCGTGGAATTAACCGGTGCTTCCCCCTTTTCTAAAACCAACACGTAATTATCTCACCGGCGGTTGCGTTTGGCAATTCCTTTTGCCCTGGCCCCTTTTTCCACCGACAGGTTCGGCAAACGGCGATACCCGATATTTACATGGCAGGTGATATCAATTATCGCCCGTGAGCCGCCGGTGCCCCGGAGCCGAGATTGCAGCCGAATCCGAGTCTTGAATGGTTCCTCACCAATTTGCTCGATTCGCGCCTACGTCATTTTTTTCGTATCGCTCTAGTATAGTTTGCGCGATGTATCGTAACTAGCAGTTTGATCGACCAGCGGATCGAGCAAGCTTGCTTAGTAGAAATCAACGCTGCATAGGAATGCTCGTGTGATTTTTTCTGAAAAATCTCTGTTCTCCAGCATAATTCTCGACAAAGTCAAGAAACAGAGTCTCAAACGCGTTTGCGGATCAATACATACATAATGAAACATGTGACACGGAATTACCTAAAATATATGCCAATTTGTATGCGTTTGGCTATCACGAGAAAAATATAAAAAATAACTGTAATAAATATGTCAATCACTTGTAAAACGCAAAAGATGTATCATCATACTTCATACGATGGAAATTGCGAATATATGTGTTCATAGGGACAACAGAGCGATTTTTCTTATTTCCTTCAAAACTGGGCGTAACGTTCCGTTGCAGCTGAAGCAAACGGTGACTTGATAAGCACCGTGATGGTCCCCCGGGGCAAAAACAAATAATAACTCGGCCACGAGAGAGGCCCTCGGTTAGCTACAACGTTCGGCTGCGGTGCCCATCTCTCGCCTTATTTGCAGGCGACTATCGCAATTTTGAAAATGGTTGTCTCATCACGAAGGCAGAGCCCGGTCTGGGACGTTGTCGATTACAGGGCGCGCCGCTGCTCGTCGTATTTCGGTGTTGGTTTTCGAGCCTTTTGTGTTAAAAAGACGCGAGTAATCATCCCCCCTCTCTCTCTTCTTCCTCTTTCCTGTCCCCTTCGAGCCGATACTTTTGCAAACACGTAGAATCGAGTAGGGGTCCAACGAGGTGGGGAAAGAACGCCCATAGTCTGCCCCCCTTTCGCTCGTCCCGTGCCGCTTCCGATCGCCCCCAGGGCCGCAACGAGCCGACTGGCCGACTTTTTGCCACGTCGCAAGCTTACCATAGGGAATCATCAAGCGTATACTTCGACAACAGGTGTCGGGGTGGCCGGTTTTCGAGCGAGTGCGCGAAATTGCAGACTCGCGCCGTCGCCGTCTCCGTCGCCGTCGCCGCCGCTCGAGTCGGTCGCGTGAGTGACTTTGCATGCACGCGCGATTACGCGCTCGTGAACGTTGCCAGCCTCATTGCGCGGTTTCTGCAACGGAGGTGCAATTCATCCAAGGCGGTGTGACAGCTTTATTTAAGGGCTGGCGGTGCCATGAATAAAAGGGAACATTAATCTTGAATAAAATGACTGTTCTCAACAAGCGAGGATCGATATGTTTAACATTAAGATGATGTAAAGCTTCGAAGATGATGAAAAGTAATCTTTACGTTAATTTCGTAGGATTTAAATGTACAATCATTTTGCGATGTTTTATTATACCTATTACAATATAATATAAAATGAAAGGGCTTCTTTGAATCGGTGACCCTTGACGAAATATAAATTTACGAAGTCATACGACAAATAATTATAAAGCGATTTTTAAAAGAGCATTCTTAAGCTCCAAATACTCTGCTTTCACATCCTCTTCAATTTTGTTGAAGAGTACACTTTTTATATTGTGAATTCAAGTACGTCGAAGGAGCATACTGTCGAAAAGAGAAAAGAGTAATTTAGTACCTTCGGATGAGAGGGAATTTTTCGGCCGCGTTACGCTGCAGCGCGGGGGCTAAACGCGTGGTTTGTTTTATGATTTATAGGATTTGTCATTGCGTGACCACGCAGTGCGGAAGGAGGACCGTTGTTAGCGCGACGCGCCGACAAAAGAACGCACGCACACGCGCGCACCTGTGCACCATCAAGCGGAAATTGCGGACGCTTCTTCGGACCTCAAGTATGTTTTAAAAAGATGCGATCCGTTTTTGCACGCCAAATCGGTTTGTCCGCAGAAACGTCCTCCGCTGTGCACGCGTATATATATACGCACACGTGTGAGCAGGTCCACGGACGAGTGGGCCAAAAATGGGCTCGTTCGAGCTACAGCAGAACGAAAGAGCGAGAAAAGGGGGTGGGAGAGGGGAGCAAGGAAGTGATTCGATGAGACAAAAAGATGAAGCGCACAGCTACAAATTCGTTTCTCAGCAAAGTGGCAGCTGTGCCCACGGTCATGGCCATATCAGCTTTTGAATCACGATAATAAAGATGGTACCGGCGACGTATGTATTATTGATGAATTCGCATTTACTAATTTTTTGCTCGTTCTTCTTTCAAATTCATTTTTTTTTTTTTTTTTTTTTTTAATGGAACTATATTTTCAATGCTTTAATGCGAGTATGCAAGCTAGTCGCTCGCTTTCGGACGCTCATGAAACTTAAATTACTATTATTGCAATCGGAAACGCTTCGACGTATCTTATAAACTTATAATTAAATGTAAAACGCAAGTTTACATATGTCGCATTCATTTATTTCTCGAATAATTTATCGACCGGTGACACATAATAATCTATTTGTTACAGCATGAAAGCTGTAACGAGCACTTGTAAATATAATTTTCGTTGGGTGTACTCCTCTTCCATTAATATATCGTGATAAAACTTTGAAAGAAACATCGTCATAAAAACGGAAAAATAAATATACGATCGCGCGACTCCCGATTATATCGCGACGAGAGACGAGGCGGAGGATCGACGATGTCCCCCTCCTGTCCCATTTCACTTTGCATTTTCGCGCCTACTTAATAACGTCGAAAAGAGAAACGGATGGAAGCGAACGGACGATCGGGCAGCCATTAAGGCGAATCGTGGAGCTAATCGCTGTCGTTGATGGGACTGCTCCTCGGAGTCCACCGGTGAGTGGCTCGACTGACACGTCAACAAGTGAAACACTTTTTAAGCTGAAGAGTGTTTCGCCGAGAAAGCACTTAAGGACAGATGCAGTTTGCTACTACATCCGCGGACACCACGTGTGGGACGGATGATAGAGGAATGGATGTCTGATGGAAATGAATTCATTAAAATAAAATAATATATGGAATTACGCGGTTTCTACGTTAACGTTGAGCGGACGAGTGCCACGAAAGCTACGAGATATAGTCTTCACCTGATGAGCACTAATTACGAGCTTCAAGATTACCTGCTTCCTAGTAACGAAGGTCTGCCTTTCAAGGGCAAAGATCGTGTAATCTAGAAGAATCGTTCTCGTGGACGTAGATTGACGGATGATTGATGAAGGCTCACGGTGCCAAAGTACCGCCTACACGATTTTTATAATTAAAGACCGGTATACTAATAGTTATTTTGCTATCTCTGTCTTGCACACCGAGCGTGTAAGAGGGAATTCGAATTAACTCTTCTGAGATAAAAGAAGTGAAGTATTGAATTAAATTAATTTTATATTTTAATTAAAAGCTTTAATTGATTCTCCAAAATAACTTCCAAATCAACAAGAATTAAAATTTAAAATATTAAAAACATTTCAATAACTCTTTACCAAAGTATAAGTATTAAATAATTATATTTTTGGATTTCTTTTGTACGAGATAAAAGTTACGACGAAATGAGATGCATCAATTTTAAAGAATTATTGAAATATTTTTAATATTTTAAATTTTTATTTTTGCTGATTTGGAAGTTATTTTGAAGAGATTCATCTCATTATAATTTTTATTTCATATAAAAGAAGTCAAACGTACTAAAAAATTGTATTACAGAAATCGCGACGGTGTTGCAGAATAAATTTTACGACTGAGATCAAACAACGGAGATCAAATTAATAATTTCTGTTACACTCGATGCTCTCATTCTCTAACGGCTGCTGCATTTAGGATATATGCAAGGTGTTCGTTCGGTTAGCAAAAAAAGCATGAGAAAATTTGAAGTGCATAGCCTACGGCAGACAAATTCATGTTCTACACCAGACTGCCAAACATCAAATATAAGTAGATGCATTCGCGCTTAATGACTTACATATATATTTATAAAATTTAAATATAACAAGCTCGTAATTTGTAAAAATTTACATTAACAAATAGAGCAACTTATTCTTGTCTGTTGAAAAAATACATACTGCTTTATCACTGTTTTCACAAATCTTACAAACTCATTACAAAAATTTCATAAATATATAAGAAATACGGTTATATATAAAATTTTATTAATTTAGTTTATGAACAAATTATTAAACAAATATGCGATTATAAACAAATTATTAAGTAAATACAGGAATTTAAAGTCGTCTGTAGCAAAACAGTGTAAGGAATTTGACTCCAAAATTGTTTCTTATTTTATAAATAAATATAATTATTTTACTGTGTTACCTTATCTTAACGGTTATTATGATTCTTGTATCTTTTTCTTTTGACTGATTGCTTTCGGTATAGTGCTTCGTACATGAGCGTATTTCGGATTTTTCGTAAATTTATGAGGTCGATTTGCAACGGATGGTGATATCTTGCTAGATGTTGATAAATTCATAATTGATACCGATTGATTGTGACTGCGATTTGATGTATCCATTTTTGGCGTAGACGTGCCAGATTTTTCAGGAGCTACAGCATTAGCCCCAATTCCGCCTGTACTTTTACGTCTTTCGAAAATATTTTTATTTTCTGTTGCAAGCATTTTAGAAGACGTCGGTGTTCCAGACAAGTTGCTACTTGATTTGCAAGCGTTAGTTGACACCCTCGTTTTGTTTATAGTTGAAGTGCGACGGGGACTAGAATAGCTATTAGTTAGAGATGATTTTTGCTTTTTTACCGTAATTTTGTTTGGCAATAATTGCTGTAAAATAAAAAACAAATGTACGCATAAATGATATTTCGTTATACAGATATTTTATCTTGAAATTATACTTCTAGATCATTCAGCTTCACTGTGATGTTCATAAGAAACTTTCGTATTTCGGTCAATGTTACGAGTAGATATCCTGATAAATTACTTTCGAAAACTTCCTCTTCAATCTTTTTCTGGTTTCCCTCGCGAATAAAAGTGTCTGATCTGCTAATGTTGTTTACGCAAATCATAGGATTCGATCGTGAAATAAACTGCAAGTAAATGATAAATTGAAATTAATAACATGTTAAATAATCAGAATTGGTTTTTTATACATCTATATACACTATAAAAGTCAATTTACTCATCAATTAGTAACAATGGATTCAAAGAAATAATATGATAAATAAATTTACCTTTTTTTCGTTTTGTAATACATCGAAAGAACCCTCTCGTTCTTTTTTAAGAACTGGTAGTGAGACTTCAGAAACAGACGAATCATTCGTAAAAACAGATTGTACATCTTCAGGACAGCTAAACATAAAACTGTTGTCACAAAAAATATATATTTATAAATAATTGTTAGATCATATACTAAAGTTTGAAAATAACCTGGATGCATCCTCCATATCTAATTCACATTTTATCTTTATAGTCGAAGTTTCTGGATTTATTTCAGCGTTGCCATTGGATGTTTCTATCAGATTACTATTATTATTCTTGTCATTAAAATTCTTTATGTTGAGTGCGTCAAGCACATGATGTATGGTAAACACTATTTCTTCATTGTTTAAAGGCATGATATCATCTGACGATAACTCGTTCTAAAATGCATGCGTAATATAATTACAGATAATGAAAAATTTCGTTGTGCAATATATGCGATAACTCGTTAAACACACGTACTCTCTAAATCTGAATCAGTAAAATCTTATTATTACCATGATATTATTATATAAATTTGCAGTGCTGTACTTATAATTGTGATTATTGACTCTAATTTCTTAAGGGAGTACTTTAATTTAATGGAATCAATGTATTATTACTCTCTCTCTCTCTCTCTCTCTCTCTCTCTCTCTCTCTCTCTCTCTCTCTCTCTCTCTCTCTCTCTCTCTCTCTCTCTCTCTCTCTCTCTCTCTCTAACAAAGTGCATGTATCACTGATTGATATAATTAGACGTATAACACTGAAATCAGAGAATATTTATTGTTTTTCAGTGTGAATAATACATTGATTTCGATTTAGAGAATTTACATATATATGTGGACATACGTACAAATAGAAAAACAGTCGTCCACATGTGTGTAACGCTGATATCGACTATTTTTTAGAATAAGTTTTTAATCGAACAAATACTTACACTCACTGTTTTCGTGTGACGAAGGATTAGACGCGTAAATTCTTCCGCAAATTGTATCACGGACATTTTCGGCTTTCTACACAGCACGACTGTTCTGGATGGTGTACGAAAACGAACTATTTCAAATGACTGCTCGATCGAGCGACTTTGTAGTGACCCCCCAATATTTACTATTTGCTGTAACAGCGAACGGTGCCGTAGTTAAGAATTCTGTTGCCCCGCATTCAATGCGTTCCTAAAAGACAAAACTACAGATATTTCCAAAAAGAAATGAACAATTTAATATCTGAATATACTTATCCATATTTTTACTCGCGTCTCAAGTTTTTTAGTAACTCGCATGTTTTTTTAATTTATTCTTTCGATTATTGCACTTGCTTCAGACAATTCCTTATTGTTTTTAACAAATATAAATGGAAAAATTTAGCTAAAAAAATATTTGATTTGTTTATTACTTATAATACAATAATGTTAAATACATAAAAGTTTGCATAAAAATCCACTTGAACTAACCGATCGATATCAAATGATTGGACATAAAGTTTTAATCCGTGCAAGTTACTCTATCTACATTCGCGAGAATCATCGTTTTCTCCGTAACCGAGTTACTCTGCTCCCACGAGCTATCCCCGAAGTAGTTTCTGAAGTACGATGTGGCCACTCCTCCGCTCTGCCAATTATTCCCTGCCACACGTCGGGCACTGATGGAGCAGCCCGCGAGAGAAGAGGCGTAGGGACATGATAAATCTCCCTCGGGGGAAAAACTAGCCGCCCAAAAATATATGCACGCCGGAGATGGATGGGTGGAGTGCAAGGGCGGTGCCCGGGTACGCAGGGAGAGAGTTTCGTCTCAGTTTGTTTCTTGGGACTCCTTCCCCGCAACCTGGTCCCTTTCTCTTCCCCGTCCCTTGTCGCCCGTGCGCGCGGCGTGACGCCTTTTTATGAATTTTTTGGCGATCGAACGATTAGGGGAGGGCGGCGCTCGTCAGTCAACTCGGTGGATGAATCTTCGACGTATGCAGATATGCTCGTCGCCACTCTCTTGGAGCTAACTTAAAAATAAAATCGTACGCTGCGATAAAATTCAACAACGCGTTCGATACCACGCCAGCTGCTCGTTGAGAGCGCGTGCGACGTCTCCCAGCTGAATGCTGAGCGCGTGATTAATAAAAGTCGTCACGATCATTGAAAAAAATATTAAAAGACTCTCAAAGTGTTAAAGGTTCTCTTAGAAGATTCGAAAAGTGATAACCAGATTCACTATAAATTTTAATAAATTAGAAGAAAACGAAACGTACGATTTATACGACATAGAGAAATGAGTAGGAATATATAACAAAAATCAGTTTGAGGAAGTTTTTAAACAAACTGCAGATATATAATCCTGCATAGGGATTAAAGACGCAGCTTGCAAGGTCAGTGTTTGAATGTTCACGCAGCGGCTCGGTCCTAGCAAAATATATACCTCCTTTCTCTACATATTTCTCGTCGTTGCTTCCGATACACTAATTTCAGCTTGTCCCTACAAATGAAAGGCTTCGCCGCGTCTGCATCGTTCCGTAGCACCTTCTCAAATATTTATTATTTCCGATGCCGGATGTCCTTCGGCCGAGGCTTGAAAGGATACGGAGGACATTACGGAGGCGCACTTTCTTTCGCCTCACTCCTCGCGAACCGCTAATGCACGTGCAGCCGGCGCAACCGCATCCCATACGAGATACGCCGGCGGTCGTTTGAAGTCCCACCATGTTTGAACAGCGGTCATTGTCTCGTCTTCGTTTTCTGTTCTTCGTCACCGCCGCTACTGCCTTAGCATCAAGCATCTCGGTTCAGATAAGAAGCGAGTCGAGAGCCACGCGAAAAGCATTTTTTTTTACGACCTCGATGAAGAATCGTTTCGAACAGCCCATCAAATGATATGTTATCAGATGTATGCAGATTTTTCGATGATAATGAATGAATATATCACGTGCAATAGCGCGCGCGCGCGCGCTAAGTGTTGTTTTTTTACACTGCAGCAATTTTATTGCCATCTCATAAGAGAAATAAACGAAAGAAAATCTTTCATGACTGTTTGAATGTAACAGGGAAATATCAATTGTATAGTGTTGGAAATTATTGAAAATTGCTTGGAGAATCACCGTGAGTCGACGCTTGACTCGACACAAAGCACGTCTTATTTCGTGACCTAATATTTGACTTTCGCCACATTGGACCACGAGTCCTCCATGGTTCGATTGCCGCCGTTTGTTTGCAGTCTGCTTTCGTTTTCGGCTCGCGCCAGGTTGATTTAGGATTTAAGGATTTCCGCGTTTGTTATTCGACGATCACGTGGATAAATATACTTGAGATGATTCCTCTATTTAGGCAACCGCGGGTGGGCTTGCCTCCGGTTATTCACATAGATCTTAGTTAACTATTCGCGCATTTGAGTAGATAAATTCACCGAATATAATTTTGTTAATATTAAATACTAAAAATAACTTGCACAGTAGTAAAAAAAAAATTTAACCCCAAATTTTTTCGACATTAAATAGATACTAAACTTGACAAATTTTATATATTATTATTGTCTCGAAGAATTAAAAACTAAATTTGAAATTAACTAATTCGTTCGCTAGTAGTTCAATATGCGAACAAAGGATGCGAATCTTCAAGCGGAAGACTACGAGCCGAAGACACTCGGTCATGAGAAAAAAGGAAGACTCGGAAGTTCATCGAAAGAACCGGTGGTATTCTCTGTTTGGATAGTCTTTAACTGACCATTACACCTGAATAGGCCGCCTCAAAATGGAAAAGGGCAGCCTGATCCTTGATCCGA
Organism: Solenopsis invicta; assembly: GCF_016802725.1. Taxonomy (NCBI): domain Eukaryota; kingdom Metazoa; phylum Arthropoda; class Insecta; order Hymenoptera; family Formicidae; genus Solenopsis; species Solenopsis invicta. Next base: position 6,856,399 of record NC_052674.1, on the reverse strand, counting down.
CCGGCCTACTTCCTGTGGAACCCGAATGGGTAGACCCCAGGGACCAACGGTCAATGGTAATAATGACGAATGTTCTCTCGCTGATTCCCGACGAGCCGCGTGTCGTTTCTACGTTTCTAACTGGTCTTACCTGATCTCCTTTTAAACGTATTCGTCGACTCCCCAAGAATACTCGAAGAATCAACAAGACGCGCAAGAATCTTGGATCGCGTGATCGCAAAAAATCGCAGTATAGCGTCTCGCTAACCGCGAGGCGTGATTTTTGATCTTCCAAGAAAGACTCGTTCTACTTTTATGTAAGAAACTCGCATCGCGAAGAATTGGCTTTAATATAATAGTGGTTGCATATGGTTGATCTGCACTGGACCACATTTATTCACTATTATTTTTACATGACCACGCGTGTGTTTCTACCGAAAATGCACAATGGGAGCATCCCGTTCGCCCAAAAAGAAAATATAAATACACTTAAACGCTTTTTGTGCACACACAATTGGTCACGTTTGCGAGTGAGAACTGCAATTTCGAAGTAATGATGAGCATCCGTTATGGCGCGTAGAACGTTTACCACTGAAGATATTATAATATTGTATCGAGAGCAAGTGCTCCTTCTAACCACAAACCACATTCACCTTGAGCACATTAGAGTATTCAGCATCATCTGCGCTAAGGTAGAAAGTAACTTTCAAAGGTATTAAAGCTAATTTTGCTTAAATTATATGAGCATACACTATTTGCATGTTATATAAAAAGGGTAAAAGATATGGTAAGACTGACAACGATAGTACGGTAATAATGATTTTAGCTTTGTATTTCTTTTATATAAACAAAACAAACACGTCGAGTGTAAATGCAATAATTTTGCAAGTCCCAAGTATGAGATCTTATGCGCTTCTTCGTCGATTTGACTCATCCATCATTCCCAACAGCAAGCTGCAACCGTCGCTGCTCTGCTTTCGTCGTCCAGGAAATTGTCGGTGGATAATTTAAAGAAGACAGTTCGTCGACATCACTCGACATAACACGTCTCGTAAAGGGACGTTTGGTGCGCGATGAAAACGTGGGGGCCGTTCGAATGTAGCACCTTTTCTGCTCTTACACACAAATTCGTCTTTCTTTCTGCGAATCGAAGGGCCGATCTGCTGCTCTTGTACAACACCACCGGGCATTGTCGCTTTCCTCCCTTCCCATTCGCTCGGGGGCTGCTTCCAAGGAATTGTGCGAGCACGAAGAAATTTTGCAGCGCGATGGTGGGGATGTGAGTCGTGTGGCCGTACGTGTTTACTTAGGATCATCCCCGTTGGCCACCGGGATAATTCCGGAATCCGGTGCAAATCCCTGCGGCAGGCCTTGTATGGATTATGAGCTGTACGGAAATCGTTAGCAAAACGTGTACGACGCAAAAAAGTCGAGGCTTCGGAATATAATTCTTTATTTTTAGAAAATTTTACAAAATCGCCATCCACGTGAAATGCAACAGTATATAAACATATATCCGCGAATTCATTAATATGTAAAAATCAAGTATTTGTCACGATTTTCGTGATTAGGGATGTAAGATTGAAACTAATCGACTTCCGCCAATAAATCAGCTATATCAAGTTGAGTTACGCTGGTAACCCGATAACCTCACCGCCCTTTGCAGTTCCTGTTTGTTGTCGATCCCGTTGGCTCGGTGTCCCCTTACCAAGTCTCCACTTGCCGTCCAGAAGTCTGCTGGTTAGTTGGAAACGGGTCTCGAAACCGCCACCGCTCGAAAGTTCCGCTTGTAGTTTCTCCTGCTTCGATACAAAGAACGCCAACTGTCGCCAACAGAGACACTAGCCAGATCACCATCGGCGGCGGTTCATTAAAAATGTTGGAGCAGCACTTGCGGCTTGGCCCACCTGGTTTCCTGTCGCACTCCAGTCGATAGATTGACGCTGAGCGACGACAATTTAAACGAGCGCCATCGTCGTCAAGATAGTTATCAAATTTACACGCTTATATTCGCGCAGAAGATATTAACTTTACGATAATGCTTATAATTTGCAATTTCTCGTATATCTCGCAGATGTTTCTACCACGATATAAATTAAGAAACATTCGGATATATAGCATGAGTTTATTGAACGAATGTAGCAATAAAATCTACTGTTACGGAACAAACCACTAAGCCAACATCGCCATTAGGCCGTACTCGCAATTGACGAGATCGTGTTGCTCTATTACAGACCTTCGTTTGACGAGTGTATAGCCAATTTCGAAGCGATTCGTGATGTTGTAAAACCATTCTGGTCCCGAATGATTTGTCCGAGCACGGGCGCATGCAGTTTCCATAGATGTGCGATGCTCGTATCTTTTACGAGGCACCAGGCCGTTACCGTTTATGGCAGATCGAGCAATAAAACGGAATCGCAAATAGCGAAGCGCCGGAACAAAGTGTGCGAGGTAAATGAAGCTGGCATATCGTTCTTGCAGGATATTGCAGGTATTGCAATGAACGGAAATCGTCATTGTTTAAATTGAATCATACATATATTTAATATGTCAGACTGTACGATTGTACTGTCGTACTGTATACAAAAAAATATAGTTCTTGTGCTAAGAAAAGCCATTACTCAATTTGTAGTTTTCCTTTTTTAAGTTACAGTTATCTTTATAAAGAATATTTTCTTGATAATAGTCTCACAGATATTCAGAAACAAGTAATATTTACTTGTGATAAATATATTTTAAAAGAATTATCATAAAAATATTTGTTAAAGATAATTGTTTTACTAAAAGAAAAAAATCAATTGCTACTTTTCTAAGAGGTACAATTAATATTGTATACAGAATATTGTATTGGTATTATATTAATCATTCTAATACGTAGAAATATTAATTGTTGAGATGTGTGATAAAAGAATATAATAAATAAAATACTATTATGACTGTGTAAAATTTAAAGAATGTTCATTAAAGCAAAAATGTGCGATAAAATTGTAGAATATTTAATTATCTACGTGAAATCGTATAGTCGATTTTACATCACCTCGATATGCGTTGAAAGCGGATCTGGAATACTAAATTAGACTTGACGTAGGAGATATTTATTATTAGAGAAGTTACTCAGCTTCCAGTAAGCGTTGGTAATTATAATTTAAATTTGCATAGCAATGAAGCGTGGCCTTTGTATCCAAGCGGCTTTGTAGTCACGATCTCATGATTTGCATGCACTTGAAGCGACGTCATAGTTATCGCTTGTTCACACTCCGTTATCGCAGGCATAATTTTCGAGAACGACGCCGTAGGCTGCACGCGCCCGTTTTGTTTTACTCACACGCCGCACGTGTTCGCCATAGCTAAGGTCTCGTGTGTCCTTTCCAGAAAATAATACGTCCGTTTAACTTCTTACGGTCCGCGGTGTCCCATATCCAAGCTGGAAGGGAAGTGGGTGTTACGGGGTGTGCCCGACCCGGCGTGAGCGCGATCTTGGAGTAAACGTAATAAAAACCCCCCGAATAGAGAAGATCGCGTAAGGGTAGAAAAACGTTTCACTTGCTTTCCGCCCGCGACAATTCGTGGGCGTTTGTGGGCGGGAAGGAAGCTCTCGGCAATACACTATACGTACCATAAAGCGCCAAGTTTATATTCGTAAACGTGGAGAAACTCGCGGAAAGCGGAGCGAGAGCGTCGCGACGTAAAAATCCACTCCCGTTTGTTCCGAGACAAAGCGAGGATTTGCATAATGGTCCCGACGAGAACTTACTATCCTCTGCGTACGATCGGCATAATATACTCTGCCTGACATTTTTGGGACGTTCGTGCCACGAAAATACACGGCTTCGTGTAACTGGTAATCGTACACTGCGCGATGAACACTTTTATCGTATTGAAAGAGGGAAGAAAAAAAAATTGTACCGGCAAAAGGACACGTCTCCTCGTTTCACGTGGCTTAACTGCTAAGGGTAGTTAGACGAGTCGAGAATGCATTCAAGGCCCGGAAGTGGGCGGAACTGCAGCCTGCGCTTCAGCATTGTACACAAGGACTCGATTTTTCCTCGCTCATGGGTCGTCCAGTATTATATGGAGGACAGAAAGAAGAGAGAGAGAGAGAGAGAGCGAGAGAACGCCTCGAAGCACCGGAGGCACTAAAAGGACATCCGATATCCGTAAATGCCGTAATAACAAGCTCCGCGTAATGCTCGAAAACTTGGACGTCTCCTTTTGCGAATCGGGCAGATGGAAGAAAATCACTGCGGAGAATCCGTGTGCGAGAAATGACGTCACAACCGAGGCAATATCGATATTAAGGTGATTTTTAAGTTTCAATATTGATAGAAATTGCGTATGAGGAGACAATGGTGCGTTAAATTAAAATTTTATGCGCAAAGTGGCGCTTGTTAATCAAGTCCCTCGCTTATTACGCCGAAATGAGTAATGGCTTCGTTTATCGAGTAGTCAATCAGAGGCGTCGAGGTGATTGCGATATGCAAAAACCAATTTCTCCTCCGGGTGCGGCCATGCTACCGTGCTGCCGATTGGCAGAAAAAATATTGCAAACAACCTTGATGTTATATTCAAACCGTCATAAAAAGCCAATTTCGGATACAATGGACCTCTATCGAGGGAAGGCAGATCATCTGCCGTTCGATATGCGCGGAGGAGGTTCTCTATCTGCAAGGAGCGCGATCGGGGCTTGATTAAAAATGAGATTGCGGCAGCGCGATTTCAAGGTGGAAGATTAGACCGTACTTCTTATTTGATTTGCAATTTGATATTTTTAGGTTCTTTTTAGGGTTCGAACCGAGGCATGATTTCGTAGAACTATGACGATCTTGCGGTTTGATTGTGCGAGAAACAGATGCTGTAACAATGACTTCGAACTCCTGTATAGGCTAAAGCTGTACGATGTTTCGCACATTTTTATTGTTCGAGCAAATAATTTTGTCAAATTTGCTTGGTAAAGAGAATATCATATGTTACAAGAACTAATTAGTTTTAAAAGAAAATCTTAGTCAAAGTTTTATGATATCAATATAACAATGTAGAAATATCGTCAAATGTAATGAAATAGCATAAAGCGACGAGTGCGTTCAGTATTCTTTGACACGCGCGCATTATTGTGACAGAAGTATTGACGCGCTGACAAAATACGGTCGGCTGCGTTCATTTTTGATGCGCGAGCAGCGGCGAGCCAGATAATCTCTGAAGCTCATTTCGAACCCGTTTCTTCAGCTTGCCACTGCCGGTGAATGGTTTCCCGCAGGGTGCTTCATTGCGGACTGCCCATGCCGAATTAGAGCGGACATTTGAGGAAAGGATTTACTCTAATTCGCGTACAGAGTTGCTACGAGTACGCTGTTGTCCGTTGGCGGGACAATGCCAGAGAGTAATCTGGCGGGAGATAAATCCATCTCGTTTTAACAACTATCCATGTCCCTTCAAGTGCCGTCAGCCTTCAGCCGGATTCGCCGAAACCTGATCGTTCTCTTTTGACTCTGTGGGATTTGACGCGGGAATTATTTTGGAAACTGACATTGAAACTTCAAAAATCTGTTATCTCAAAATGCAAACCTGTTGTCTTAAAATGTTGATATATTTATATGTTGCAATTAACAAGCATTTGACAAATATGAATTTTTATGAATATTTATTTCTTTATTTCAAAGCTCACTTAATTAGCTGCAATAGAGGAGTCATGTTATTTCTCAATCTTGCAGGCATATAAGGTCGAAAAAATCGTGCGGCTCGGTGAAAATGCAAACGCGGAAAACCGTAATTATTGCTGCGCCATGAAAGACTAATTATCTGAAGCACACGCCCTCCCAAAGGCGTCCGGTCGTCACCTATGGTGCCAGTTCGCCGTTAGACACGATGATTAGAAAAGGCGCCTTTCTCCAATTAGTTTATTTCCAGTTAACCGTGGCCTCTCATTAACGTAGCGTTCAGCGGAAAAGGGCAAAAAGTGCCTTCTGCCGATAATTAGCGGCTGCAACGCGTGTCGAATTCGTCCAAGACTTCAACACGCCGATTCCGCGTCCCTTTTTCGGTAAAGGGGTGGAGTTCTGGCAAAGTTTCGACGAGATTAGCCGGAATGACTGGACTGCGTGACTCGGACGCCATATGTCCCCATGAAATCTTGACGCAACGGGAAGGTGTTTGTAAGCCAAAAATAATTAACGGAATCAGGCGTGAAGTCGTCATAAGGCAAGGATAGCAAGGAGTATGGCGCCAATTTGCGAAATGGACTTTCAACCTCGCCGCGGGAGATTTGAGATCCTTCTCTCGTTGTCCAGATGTCGTAGTCTACACGGAAGGTGTAACCGATAGGCAACGTTCTTCTATTGGTCTCATGCAAAAATTTAATAGAAATATACTATGAAAGATTTTGTTAAGAAATTGAAATCCAGCATAAAATAAATAAAAAGAATATTAAAGAGAAGATAAATATAAAATATGCAAGATTTTTTTATACATGCAGAAAGAAGAAAATCAATCTATTTCCACCAATCTCAGTGATGATCTATCTAGCATTTTATATCCTTGACAACATCTGGAGTCGGACGGATGACAATAGACAAAGAAGTACAAAGAAACATAAAAAGGGAAAACTGTTGAGCGGCAAATTGGCTGCGAACCAATTTCTTCAATGCCACCAACAGCGCTAATTTGCTCATTACGTCTTTGGAACTATACATTGAAAACGTAACATCCTTATCACCTGCTTCCGTCATTTCCGAGCGAGCCCATTGATCAGCCCGAGTCCTTGGAAGTCACCGCAACGATCCTAGAATCCCAATGCCCGCCGGGCTGGCATCTCTGGCAGCGAGCTTCCGGTTCGCGCCAGATAATGATAGGTCACGAATCTGAAAACCATAGTTCCGAACAGTGAGGAGAGAAAAAAAACCCTCGAGACTTCCATTATGCCACTATTTCACCGCGAAAAATCTGACCTGCAAACGTGCAGTAGGTCGAGGGCAAATTGCGTGCCCCCGCAGGGATGCATGCACCTGCTTCTTCCACAAGAAAAGGGAATGCTCCTGTAGATTCCACGATTCTTTATTTTTTGAGAGGGAGGTTCCTCAAGTGTTCATCAATGGTTCAATCTCTAGCTTCGCACACACAATAAAACACACTTCTTTAAATATCTAAATGTATATTAAAGAATTTAAACATTTAAAGAATTTATATCTCTGCGACGATTTCCATGTTATTTTAATGTTAAACTTTACAGTTAGTATTTGCAAGGCAAAATTAAGATAAATGTTAGTACATTCATGAAAACAGTTTTAATTACTTATTTATTTTAATTACTTTATGACGCATCTCTCTAAAAATAGCATCCTTTTTCGCCGAACATTTAGATAGAACCAAGACGCGTCCAAGAATCGTTTCGCTCGTTTTTATTAGACTCTGTCAAAAAGCGAGCTTTTATTGCCGAAAATCGATGATTTGTTCCCGACGAGCTCAGCGGGGCGGCGAGCCGACTCGAGGCGAGCGAATCTCGCGTCGGTCGATGATTTACACACGCCCACGTAACGAATCTATTAATTATTTATGGACTTGCAAAATTTATTTGCGGCACGCCGCGGGGAACCGCACTGCCCTATGCCCCCGAGGCCCTTCCTTCGGAATATGCGCTTAGCATAATGGCGATTCCTTTACGCGCTCTTATAAAGCTCGGGACTTATTCCTCGCCTCGAGCGCGTGTTATCCCCTTTTTAAAGGCAGGATGCGTCACATTAAAACGGCAAGTCGTTTACATAAATAATTTTTAGTCACAATATTCTTATCTCGCGTTATATTTGAGAATTATACTAATTTAAGCGCGCTATAATTCAAATGTTTTTATTGCGAAGGAAGTGGAAACGCACGTTAAACGTAAGCCATTAAGCGCGAATGCGAAGCCATATGAAAGAAGAATGAAGCAATTAAGTCGGTAGCGAAAAAACCGCGAGAAGAGATAGTATTTAAAAGCAATTCAGCCAACACCACGAACGTCGGCGAATTCTTCGGGAGAGATCTCGGCACGACAAACGATCACACGCCCATTTGACGAAAAAGTTCGCTCATCGAGTGCAGTGGCAGCGAAACGTAAGATGCACTTTTCTTGCCAGCGCGATGCTCCACCTTGGCATTTATGGTGTGACACGCCAATTGCCGCGGCAGATGTCTGACGTAGCGGCGACATTCCGTTTCAGTGACAATTTGACGTCTACGGAATTCCTTAGGAAAATTACTTAGTTAGAGCAGCTCCGTTACATAAATGTACCGCAATATCTATCGGCATTGTTGTACATCATTCAGAAATTAAAATAACGATGGATGTATCAAATCTTCCATTTAGAAACATAAAATACTAGCAAGAATATATAAAGTTATAAAACATGAGATATTAAAGATAACACAATTATCTTTAGTTTGACAATATGCAAATACATTCTCAATTAAACTCAAGGAATTATTACATTACGACTCTTTCGATGTAATTAATGAATACGTAGTAATTTATTTTATCGACCATAAAAGTATTGCAGCTTCATTGCGGAGCAGTGAATTTTCTTGAAAAATATTTGATCACTTAACATTATCATACATTTTTTTTTCATTACGTTTCTAATCTCTTCGGGAAAAGATGATTTTCTCGTTCGGTCTCATTAGAGAATCCTCGTCGTGCGAATCCGTAAAATGGCAAAGTGACTCCAAAAGAGCAGCCGCGTGCTCGTGTACCGAACGTAATAACTAAATGGCGCGTTATGCCTTGTTTGCTGGCACGTGCGTCTACGTGTTTCAATTACAAAATAATTATCGTGCCTGTCTGGCGCTGCGAAATGCACCGCTTAGTTTGAACGACGTTCCAAGACGTTGCCTTTGATGGTTTCTTGGCCGACTGGAGCGAAGCCGGCAGTTCAGACCCATCGGAAGGCAACCGGTTAGACGTAGAGGTACTTCGGGCCTCTTCCGAGGCATTATCCGGCAGGTTTGCGCAATCGTATCAAATTTTTAAAGTAAAACCGTAGAATACCATAATTACTAGACTTGATAGGCAAACGAAACGTGTAATTTATCATAAAGAAAATGTACTCACGCGATATGCGTATTTAAACTTTAGAGATATATACTTCGTTCTTCGTTACACGCGAAGTAAATACGAATATAAGATGAGAGAACGTTGATTGAGAATTTTTTGCATGCGTCGAAAATCGCGAACGAACCGGTACGTGACATAAATCGCTGGCGAATTTTCTGAACGAAATCGCGCACATTCGTCAAGTCTACTGAAATTACCTAATGAGGCTGAATCAGGCCGTCGGTTTTTCTTCGCGGGGTTATCGTAGTATCGGCGGTAAGAGAAGCGCAGCAAAAAACAAAATTGCCGTACTTACAAATGATGCGCCGAAACGAGCGACAAGGAGCACCTCTCGTCGCTGAAAAACACTTCGGCCGCGTGATCAAAGGATCGCTTTCGATTCTCGTGTAAGAACATAATTTGCTGTAGTTTTCCTCGCTGGCTACATGTTGAAATCTCTCACTGTTCCTTTTATCGAATTATTTATGTGACGAGACGCGTACGTACTTAGACATTTATTTTTAAAAACGAAATTTAATCAACGCATTTTTATGCAAACGTTTAAAAATTTAATAGAAGTAGCCTAACGATTTGTAATGCCCAGGCATTTATCTCTTTTATTAATAGTCCTTTCATAACCGGACACCGATTGTGTATGATGAGTGAATAATTAATTATTCTCTCATCGAACGGTTTTAGCCATCTGTAGCAGATTGTAGTAACTTAAGCATCAATATCGACATAATGCTCTCGTTTAATCACAATATTTTAACATAATTACATGTAAATTCTCAACGAACCTGCACGTTATGTGACGGCGACGAGCGAACCGGTTTCAATGAGATGACGTTAATTAACGGTCCGTTAATATAAATCGTCCAACGTAGCGACGCGCAACTTGAAAGCATCACAGTGCACCAACCGACAGAATTTCAATTTAACGGAACGTAATCGTCCAAAATCTCATATGTTATCCGTGTGCGTGACAAGTAAGGCTCATTAACACAGCGACGTTTAATAAGTGCCCTCATTAATTACCGCCGCGCCGCACAGAATGCCACCAACAAACCAAGCCGGGTTTCGTTGTATGAATGGTTGTGTGAATCCATCTCCGCTGCAATAATTAATTATTCCCAAAAATTAATTATTCTTGCAAAATAAATTGGAAACAATACGTACAATATTTCGTTTTCAAAAGATTTTATGAAAAGGTTGAAACATCTGCGCACCTTAAATAAAAGGCCGAAGTGCCACGCTCGTGAATTAAATTTTATGTAAATATTATATTACGAGATGAATTCGTATGAAATAAAATCCTGATCTTAATTACTTTCAACATTGACTTCTTTGCAGCCGATCACTGGCCAATCTGGTAAATGCTACTTTTTGCTCAATGCCCTGCGATACCCGCGGAAGAATGATACCCGTGAATGACGGGCAACCGCATTAATTCTAATTAAACGGCGTCCATTCGCACGTCTACGTTGCGTTGCTCGGTGCCCCGATTGCCGTCGAATGTGCGAGGGGAATCGAGAGGGCAATCGACCTGATCCAGAAGGCAGACAAGCAACTTTCACGCGCACGCGCTATGGATCTCGTTGCGCGTGCCTCTCTCTTCTGATTCTTCGCGAGCACCTGCGTCGCGTTGCGTGACTCTCCTCTCTTTTTTTCCTCCCAATCACGACCGCACGACCGCGATTTAACGTCAGGCTTTACGATTGTCAATACTCACCTACTGAGGGTTCATCAAGTACACGAACGATTATAAAACGAACGATTATAAAATAATTAGGTCGTAAGGCATTATATTTTAGTATCGTACGTCAACTGATGAATATAAAATCGATCGTGCAATTTACTTCTTGTGCTTTAATGCTCAGTATAATGCATATCCCGTTATATTAGCGTAAAAAAAGGTAATAAAAATATCTTACATATTTGAGAACAGACAAATTGTAAAATTTATATTTATGCGTAATTATAAAAAGAATTACTTATGTAAGTCAATGATGAACCATATAAACTGTAAGCAATTTCACGTATAAAAAAAAATACAATTTGTATCGATGATTTCTTTCTAGAGAGAAATTTTACAATATCTCTTACAGGTATTATCTTAAACGTATTAATACATCCCGTATACGGCGAAATTGTTATGCCAAGAGCCACGAGGATGGCGTATTTATATATAATGTACGACGCACTGCTTGCATTCATTATGTTCGCATTTACGCGGTTAATCGTACGTGGGAGCCATTACCAGCGATTCTTATTTATTAACCGTATAACCTGAATACATCAGTTATGGGAGGTTTTTTACTGCACGGGAACGCACACGGAAGCTATTTCGGAACGGTGGATTTTTAATGAGACGCATGAATCGTGGAAATCGCTCGTCGGACAACTCGATTCTCGTCTCGGAGTAGGTAATTCATTTTATTCGCTCTCTTAGCATAAGAGCTCGTGCTCGTCGTGAAACGCGTAGGCAGCCAGCCAGCGCGAAAATTACGAAGAAAGGAGGGAGACCGTAACAACTTTTAACTAATGAAATTAAACTCGCGAGGTAGATACTCGTAGATTGGGAACTGCTTCGGTGCATCGAAACCGAGGCAAAAAACGACCTAATCAATCTCTATTATTTCGTACAAATCGTCATCGCCGATAGAAGAAGCTCGGCTGGTCTGTTTCACTTGGGAATGAATATGTATCAACGGTCGCGATGCCCCCCCCCCGAGGACCGCTCCCTTTGAGCATATTCACGAACGGAACAGGCAGGTGTTTCGTTCCCGAGATCGTTCTCTCGCGTTTATGCGCGCACGTGCTTTATTGCTCCGTCTCTCGGGCACATCTCAGTGACTCCAGTGCTCGTCAATCAGCGAAGGATGCCGGCCATCTCTCTTGATCTCCCTCCGCCTCTCCGCGCTTCGAGAGACTCTTTTTCTCGGGGGGCACACCGCTCACTCCTTCGTCTCTCGTGCGCGCATAAGGGGTCACGGCTCATGAGCAGGTGCCCAAAACCACGGCTCCACAACGTGAACGTGCGGATGCACGCAGACTGACACGCATTCGGTCAAGCGTGCATGAGCCGTTACGTAAATCTCCGCTTGATAAATGTCGACCTCTTCCTCTCTCTTTCTCCGTTTCTCCACTCTTTCGCGTCGCATCGCGGAGCTCGATATTTGTCACCGAAAGACGGTACCGATATTTCGCAATGATAGAAGCCACGTCATAAACCGATCGTATCATAAAAAAATGGTATTTGTTTGTAAATAATTCACAAGGCTCGCTTGTATGGCGTTGTTGATTATCGCCATATCGTTCGTTAACCTTCGTTATAGCTGTGATGAGTGGAAACGCTCCAAAGCGTTACCACTTATTATGTAAAACGGAAGCTTTGGATAATAAGTCAACGTCAGTAACACATAAAGTTGTCCGCTTACTAAATTTCCCAATTCCTGTAGTTATTAAAAATTCTCTTCTTTCATATCCACAATAGAACAATATTGATTATCCTAATAATTTACTTGCCCTCGCTAAGTCGAGAACAATAGTGAGCGATTTATCGCGCTTCATTCCCATTAAGGAACGCACACGCGGGCCGCGCGGTTGTCCTAGGACTGAATATCGAGTCGCTACATCCGTAAGACTTATGATCTTACTTCTCTGAATGAACATCGAGAATGTTTTGAGACGATGGCCGACATAAACTCGCTTACGGTCTTTGTCGCGCTGAGCACGGCGCACGTCCGTCAGACCCCACGGCGGGGACAAAAAGCGCCTGTCTACGTGCAGGCCGGTGTTGCGTTTCAGCTCGTCAAGATGCATGCTGCATTTACCATTAATCAACGCGGAGAGTAAATGATTACGCCGATGGCATTCACGGAACCGCTGGCGTTGGCCGTGATTGGCCCGTGATTGGCGGACGGACGACCGATGACGGATGAGGGTTTAGCGATCTTTCTCATCTACTTAGCTTCGTCCTCTAGGAGATAAGTGGCCGCGTGGATGATGCGGTCCAAGGTGGCCCAGATTTCTTTTTGACAACTACGATGGCTGGGTGTTTACAAAAAGTAAACACAGATGGAACGGTTTCTCAAGGCTGCACGTAATGTCCGTAGGCGACAAATTGAAACCTAAGTCATTACACGTACAGTGCATCATGTTCTCTACGCGGTGAAAAAATAATTTTTGATTCGTCCGGTGAGACGAATTACGATTCGATTTGTTTTCTTCTCTCATTTGCACGCACTACGACGCGAGAGTGTAGCGCGGCACCTTTACATGCACCTATAATAACATCAGTGGGTTTATAGCAACGACCTATGACCCCGCCCGCGTTCGAGATAGAGGTGAGCGATGCGTCGAAGGCAGCCGTGGTAGTACATCGATTATCCAGTCATTTTCCCAGGCCCTTTCGTATGCGCTCGACACGTCCAGCTTCGCTCGAGCGTTACATGGAGGCCGTACACGTGTGCTAGTGGGTGTATGTCAGAGCTATTACATTCAGACTCGAGTAGACGGCGGTTACCATGAGGAAGGGGAGCTCTCAGAGTAGACTGTAAAAGGAAGGGGTAGATAGTATATACTCTTCTTTCCTCTCCATTATCTCGCTCCTTCTACTTCCTCTAGAATATCGGACAGAAAGAGAGAGAAAGAGAAGGAGAAAGAGTCTGGATGAAGCGAGAGACTGACCATTGGCGTAAACTAAACGTCATTGAATAAATATTTAATACTATTCGCATGATAAAAATATTATCTCTAAATTATAAATGTGGTTCGCTGTAGTCGACGTAATTTAAAAATGTACGAAAGTCTCTCGTGACCAATCCGATACCAATTTCGAGCCGAAATGTTCAAGTTAATCCGGCACGTAATTTAATTAAGCACCGCAGAGATGAGACAAAATGATTTCACGTTTATCTGACGCATCTGCTGATGTAAGGGAGCGGAGGCTCCTTTTTAGGAGCCTCTCGCCGATGTCCGCGCCGATGTCGAGGCGGTCTCGTCTCTCGCCATGCACATTAAGAGGTCACGCTCCGGCAGGTGGTGGCGCGCGTGATTCACTCGGTCGCTCGCTCGCTCGCTCGTTCACTCGCTCACTCGCTCCGAGCTAGGTACACCACCCCTATTCACTCACACGGCCAAGTTAATTGTCGCAAGGGACGTTGATTTAAAGCCCCACTCGACCGGTCTCCCTCGCTGAGATAATGAGTGGCGGGCCTGTGCAATGACGGGGACCTTGCATGGCTTAGATTACGTCTCATCTATACTTTGCCGCCGACGTGCTTTACCAATAATGGATAGACGCCCTTAAGAAATAAGATCCGTAAGTCTCGATCGAATTTCCTCATCAATCGAAATCTTGGACCAGTGATAAAGCAAAATCTGTCTTAAAGCTATAAACTTTCAGTTCACTCCTCAATAAATATTCCATGGCAAATCTGAAATGCGAAGAATGCGTCCTTAACTAGATGTAGCTTGCTCGGAAATACGAGTAAGTGCGTTCCTCGGTCGTGCGATCTTCCGAGCGGCTCGAGTAGCAAAACCACCGCAGTGCGATCAAAAATCAAGGCAACAACGGCACTCAGTCTGGCCTCCGCCGCGCCGCACGCCGCGTCGATGTGAAGATGACACCGCCGTGGTCCGTGGCCCCGAGGTACTACCGGGAGCTCATAAATCTTCTTAAATATCTTCTCTATCTGTTCATCATCCGTACGCCGAGGTGCGGTCCCGAGTTAAGTCGCGCATCGAAACAGCTGCCGCTTAACAGTAGTTGTAATGGGCATGCAGAGTGCGCGGGAGTGCAATCAGACTTCATCTCGTTGCGGGGCTCTGACCGAGCATACATCACGCGTGCGTTCCTCCGGAGGCTGTCACGAGCGGCTCCCTCATTGTTCCCCGGTTACGGCCCCCGTGGCCATCTCCGCTCGTTTTCGCTCTATTTCTTCCGCCCTCCGTCGAGGATTCAACGTTTTTTGCGGCCGTACGCGCGCGGGGGCGCATTAGCGCTTGATAGTGCTCCAGGAATTTCTCTTCGGAGTTTCTCAAAGTGCATTCCTTTTATCAAACTAATGCCACGTACTCTTCTTTTTGCATTGCCACATCCGCGGCAAGATTAATCATAGCGATCCGATCAAATAGCCTTCCTTAATTCAAACGGATACGCGGCGCGCAGAATCGCAGGATCGGTCGTGCTGATAATGTTCTTCAGCGTTACGAAGCATTAAAAAAGCAACCGTAGAATTAAACAAAAATAATAAGTTGTAATTGTAGAACGAAGTACTGCTCGCTCGCTCGCTCTGCCGTAAGACTCGGCGAAACGAAACTTTGCGATAAGCCTCGCGGCGGAAATAACGTTACCTCGATCTTGCAACAAGACCTTCTACTTCTTCATGTACACGATACCTGCGATGCGTCCCGATCGATCGCGATCGAGGAACGAAGCACGCCGCCGCCGCCGCCGCCGCCGCCGTGCTAAAGGTTAAAGAATCCTCCTCGCGCGCGCGAGCGAGCGCGGCATTCTCCACGCGCGCTCGTAAAGTTCTCCAAGATTTCTCTCTTCTCCTTCCGCCGCGGCATTAAGGTACCAAGGCTACACCTCTACCTCTACCTTCGTGGTAGGCGAGCCGAAGGTGAACACCGCACAGAGCATCCTTTCGATCGAACACGCCGCGAGACACGGTTGCGCGATAGCGCCGCTGCCGCTCACGGATCTCGGTAACTTCTCCCGTTCTACCTTACTCGTCGATCCCCCGCTCTTTCGTTCTCTCTTCCGCGAGTCGTACTTTGCGCTGTCCCGCTTCTCGGAAGAGTCGCGGCGCGAGCGGATAATCGCAACTGCAGTTGCGAAACGGCACGAGCGCAGTAACAGCGGCTGCAGCCGATGTAATTTATTTCAAGAGCGATTCGTGAGATATATCACGTTTGTGCGAGATTTTATATCCACGATCGTCCTTTTATGCAAATGAACAGTTTATTTTATTTAGATATTTTTTAATATCTTCTCTCTCTCTCTCTCTCTCTCTCTCTCTCTCTCTCTCTCAACGCATGCTAAACTGTAATAAAAAGAGCAACTGCAACAAAATGGAATCAGTTTTACCACATGACAGTGCAGCGTATTGATCACAGATGCGCTCGTCATCTTTCACTTTTCTCTTCTTCCTCGCATACCTTATACTCCACGTCTTCTCATTCTCCGAACAATCACGGTAGGGTGTGTGCATACGATTGCGCTTCGTTGCGGCACGAGCAGCATGTCAGGGACCGCACCTGTGCCCAGTCTCCTTCTTGCTCCTGAAAGTGCGTTTCCCACTTCTCTCTCTCATCGCGGCTACCGACACCATGGTGCCAGCGATGGGCTCGTTTCTTAAAAGTGCCTTTCTCCTTACGATGTTAACGACCATTGTCAAAACTGATCGAAGCGAGAAACGTTATACGTATGTGATCGATCACAATTTTATAAAGCTGACACATGACATAAAGTTAAAACTGCCCACATCATAAGTAGAAATCTAAATGGACCCGCATGTTTTGCCAACAGTTATTACATTTATGATGTACGTACGTTATTACATTTGTGTATGACAATAATCGGTACTTACATGTATAGTTGCAATAAATCAATACAAATTGCTACGAAATGTCGGTTCGCTGCTGTCAACATACAATCGAAACAAATAATAAATTTCACGAACAACTTTTATTAGAAAAATATATATAAATAATTATTATAAATGTTACTATAACATATATTTACATTTATGTACACGGAAAGAATGGTTTTGTTAAGGTATCTAACAATTTAGTGGAATATATATCTGAAAATAATATTTGTAGGCCATCAAAACAATTATGTTAAACTCTCAAACTAAATTGCTAGAATGTCAAATTTTTTTGCAGCATTACTCATCATGCTTGAACATCCGTCACAATTATTTTAACGGTCCAATAAAATTATTTTCAGATCTGTACCCAGCTAAATATTTACTTCAACAAAATCGTCCTTTTCGTGTAGGCAAAGTTTTATTATATTCAGCTTTGAAATTTCCCTAGAGAGATCTTTGGTCCTTCATTTTGGTCCTTCGCCTCAACGACATCCGCAACGTCATTGTCACCCACTTGCCAAGATCGCGCATTTCCTATCTTTCCCCGTACATTTTTCAAGGTGCATCTCTCGACCGTAAAATAGCTAATGCGATGGGGATGGTGCTGTCTATCTGGTTGTGCCATCTCAGACTGACTAACACCTTGGGTGGCACCGCGTTTAGTGAAGATATCACCGGCTGATCTAGGAACCACGCGGGACCGAGTATTTTGTCTGCTGTCACGGTGTGGCTCCACTCACGAGAGCGTAATTTATATGCTCATCCATGGACGGGCAGCACGGTGGAAGCATGTAAAGACTCGAGTATATGAAAAGTCTCAAGTACGACATCCGAGTCATCATGAATCGTAGGATCGCACAAAATTGGTATTCGCTATCGCTTGACATTCTACGTTCCGTTGTTCCCTCGTTCGGCGAACGACTGCGTAGTCTCGACAAGCTATAAAAATTTCGACGAGTATAGTCTGCATCAAAATGGTTGAGACTTCTTTTTTGTCACTCTCAGAACGCATCTGTTATTCGATAAGAAAACTCGTTTGCCGAAGACAAAATCTCACAGCTATAATTGAAAGTCGTTAAAAAATAAAATTTGTCACGTACGAAGAAAGGAAATGTCCATCATCAGAAGAAAAATATCTCAATCTCTTTAATTGATTAGAAAACAAAAGTATTCACATTTCTTAATCCTAAGAAGATTAAGAAAAATGATTAAAAATGTTCAAAAAAATTGTGTTATTATTAATATGACACATATTGCAAACGCGTATGTCGAATATTACATTGGCGATAAATAATGCAAGGCTCCTTGTTGTCGCGATGCTCATACTGGAGCATTAAACGGCTGAAAAGCTCAAGAGTAGGGGGAAGATGCGCTCGCTGTGAGGAACGCGGTCCTTGCCTCGTCTTCTCTGCGTTCTTCAGGCAGCACCTGCCATGACTCACCGCTCGGCTCCCCCGCAAAACTTTGCCGGATTACAAAGACTTAAATACCACTCCGCCAAATATATAGGGCCATAAGGAATATACGACGCCGAATTCGCGACGCTAAGATTCCATGCCCACGGCAGTGGAAGGATTCGCGGCAAGTAGAAAAAAGGAGGACACTTTGAAAAATAGTCGTCATTCCGCGGGATTAGCGATTCGTTAAGATTATAGCTCGTAAAAATTACAAATCCTCGACGCCGAAGGGATTTGAGAGGTTGTCGGTCTACCGGCGGATCAGGGTCGGTCATGCACACGTGTCTTTTCGTAGAGCCGCACGTTACGCTTCTTTTTCGAGTTGGAAGATGAAAATAAATAAAATAGCGATGGAGTTTTTGGACGAGAAAAATACAGGTATGAAATTTTTACGGTGTCTCCAAATTCAACTCTTAAATTTCCATACATCTTTTACTGTACATTTTTTCTATAATAAAAATACATACATCATATATATGTATAGGAAGTGCATTTACATATAACTTTTTCATAAAGTACAGCAAAAAAATTGCATAAAAAATGATTATTCTTTCTTTCATCATCATTTTCCATGTCGAGGCATTTCGACAGTTCGTGCAAAAAAAACTCACGCGTTTTAATCATTTGTATCAAAAAAATGACGATAGCAAATAATGATTAGCGACAACGAAGACGGCACGCTCGAAGGCCGCTATTGGGCGAGCCGGCACTAGGTGGTAGCAATTATTATCTAATTTTTTCTCTCATTATCCGCGCGCCCTGAAGAAATCCACTCGATGCGGGGGAAACGCTCGAAGAAGGAGAGAGGCGGCCGACTCTTGCCTCTAGGGATAGGGCGTAAGGATTGAGAAAAAGGAGGAAGAAAACCGGCGCATGACCCGGCGAGCATGCAGCATCTTGCCGGCGATGCCACTCTTCTCGTACTGCTACGTTGCTCTATTCTTAGACTATGGGACAGGTGGCAGAGCCGCGTACGCGCCTCTCTTTGTTCCTATATATCCTACATATCGTTGCCTCTTACTCGTCGCACTCTCGCTATTTCTCCTATCTAGTTATGGAATTCCGCGCGAGTCCGTATCGTCGGCTTCAAGCACCGGCAGATGTTTGCGCGCGAAGAATGTTATAATGTAAGTACGGTTGGTAACGTTGTACCTACCTCTAAAAGTTTTACTACTAAAATAAAAAAAATTGCAAATTGCTAACCGGGAATAATGAATAGCAAATAGATAACATGAGAATCTATATTTAATTTTAAAAACTAACTTTCAACATTCATAAAGAAAGAAACTGTAAAAATTTTATTAGTACGCAAACGCGAATTTTTCACAATTTTATGCTTTCCGCTGATCTAGCGGAGTTTTCCAGTTTTCCACAGTTTTCTTTACGGTTAAACGTGACTCATTTCCTGGAAACCACTTGAAGTCAGCTTTAAAATACGTTCAATTGCTTTTCTCTAGTTTTAAAAATTTATTTTTCGTTGGTCAGAGTTCAAAGAGAATATTGCCAATGCAAAATATTTTTGCTAAGTATTCAAACCGTAAACAATTAAATTTGCGCAGTTGTCTTTGAGTTGAGCCGACACTACAGAAAGTTATTGTTATAGACCTGAGTTTCGCTTTCTTTCATATTTTGTCACTATTGTAATTGGTCACTTTATTTTCATGGCGGAAGAGTCCGTCATCATTTCGCTGTGGTCCCAAACAAATCCATCTTATTGAGTGATGTTTCTAGTCACCCAATAAGAATAAATTATGAAAAATAACAGATAAAAGGAAATTACATGTGTATCCGACGAGCCGAGTGCTAGCGTCAAATAACACAAGTTAAAATAAGGTATAAGTTAAAAAAATATAAGCTATTAACATCTTCATTTATATTACACAATATAAAAAATTTATATCATACTTCTATAAATATTTATTTTTATTAAAAAATATTTGATACGATTTTTATATTTGTATAAATATAAAATGTATATAATATAATAAATAAATCTTTAATAATTCTGCAAAAACAAATACAATTTAAGTAATTTTATATGACAGCAATTTAGCGTTATTTTAAATTTCTATAAAATAGATATCGTATATTTTATTTTCTCTAATAACTATTCTTTACAAACTTTCAATTATGCAATCCTAATTAAAATATAAAAGCGTTTTAAACTAATATCTTTGTTTTCCAGAAATACTATCATAATAAACTATTTAATGCTTTTTTCTTTGGTTTAACATTTTTTCCTTTTTCAAAAAATATTGATTAAATCTATATACATAATATAATTAATAACAATAATTTAATTGAAATGTAAAAATCATCTTTAGTAATAAATCATCTACGTAAAAAAATGGGGTGACATTCCCGGGTTAAGAAAACAATGCATTAAAGATAAAAGAAGAATATTAAAATACTGTATTAAAGGAAAAAGAGAAGGGCAATTTAATCCTACTTCCTGTGGGTAATCCTACAACGTTCGAGAAAACATTGTAATACGTGTTGCTCGCGACGTTGAGGAGAATGCGATCCTGTCATCGGTGCCCAGGGACCGAAAGTCACGTCACGTGCAAGGGGACCAAGTGAGTCCTCTCGACTCTTCGTCGAAAAATAAACTTTCGTGCCAGATGGGGTCGTGCATTTACTTGGTACACGATATTCCGTGGGAGATACTCGTAAATACTGGAAAGCGCGATTATTTTCTCAGAGCCCGTCGCCGACTGGACGTGCCGGGACACTAAAGCAATCCTTGACTTCGTCGTCATGCCCGGGGACATCATTATTTTTCTACTACATAGAAAGAAGAAAGGGAGAGAGAGAGAGAGAGAGAAAGAGAGTACGGGCGACCATCCGTCAAAGGAATCGCACGCGGATGAAGATTCCCTTCTCGGACTAATAAAAACAAACTTCGCCATCCGTAGCCATTCTCGCCAAGTCCACCTCCAGGCTCTTTTCTTGCCAGTCAGGCACCTTTGAGCTCCGCGATCCTAAAACAACTGAATCGCCGCGGCGGCTTACTGCGAGACACACGACACATATGACGGGACTATATTGATGATTGCGGCAAGCTTTGTGAGGATGCAACGTGTGCACGCTTAAAATTAAATTTAACGTAACGCATCGCTTTTGTGATTATCGATGCTGATCCACGCTGAGGATAAACCGTTAAGATAACACGGCTGCCAAAATGAAATTGATTAACCCGTTTGCTAAGCGGGTGGCGAAACGAACTCCACAGCCGAAGCATGATTTATTGCGCGTAATAACGTAACGCGCGCACGCCTTGTCCGCAGCATCTGGAAACCGGACTCGCTCTGAGAGTCTAGACATTTAATTCCGGCCAAAGTAACGTTTGCCAGCACAAATGTTAATAGGCTACACAAGCTCGTTAAGTAATGTTAGCGCTTATCGGCGAATTTAATTAATGAAACGTCCTCCCGAAGTCACCCCGGTCGCAGGTAGGAACCGATTTATCACGCAAAGGCGTGGACACACGCGCTGGTGCACAATTAATCGAGTCCAACTAGTGACATTTGAATCACGAGCCAGCTAGACCGCCAGGTATATCGTCGAAAGAAATCGAAAAAGAAAACACTAATTCGCAATAAAGTTCTCCGTCGCGCATCCAGCGAGCTTCATTATGCGGGACGCCGCGAGATTTAAGAAAAAAGATGCCCGGTGGTGGGGTGAGAGGTTAAGAACCACGGAATAGCGAACTGACGGCCGTGTGGGAGGACATTATCTTCACCGTAGCCGTTCACCATCGTGACATCGGGACACGCTGCCCAGCGTGACTCCGTATTATTTGGCGCGGCAGTCGCATACAGGGCCCCATGACGCGGCTCGAAGTCGTTAGGCACCATTCAAAATCACCTTAAGTCGCCATCAAGTAGCGACTATTTTGTCCTCCTCTCCTGGAACCACAGAAGAGTTCCCACTACCTATCCCCGCGGTTCCTCTCACCACCCACCCCCTTCCAGATCGAGGAATTATAATTTGAGCGACCCTTGGACCATGAGGAAGGACAACATGAGCTGCTGATGCGAGAAACATTCCACCGACTTGACGTCCTTCGTCGAGAAAGAAGCGCGAATTGGAGAAAATAATCTTTTCGTCATTCCTCGTGTGCATATGTGCATGTATACGCGCGCGCGCACGTATGTGTTATACACGATATGTGTGAAGATAGATAATAATTAGAATTTCTAATAATTCTTCTCTAAACGTATTTAAATGTTTAATATGCTATTAAAGAAACGAGTAAACATAATAAAAGATAACATCACTAGCACTTTGTGTAATTTATTTGACTTTTTTATCATCGATCGCTCGTCTAAATATAATCAGTGTTACTTTTAAGAATCTTTTTTTTCCCTATTTGTAGAGGTATAAAATATAGAAGCAAACGTTAAAAAATAAAAAAGCTGGGACTAAAGCTCGTCTGCCGTTATTCATGTATGCCCGTGGCTCGAAAATTCGCGTTTTTTTTAAATACAATTAATGCTTTACGGCGCGTATCATTTGCCAGCGTTACTTTTCATCCTCATTACCTCATTATCTCGGCAAACGCTACTTTAGTAGCATTGTCGTTAAATCTCACCTACGATAATACCGCACTAAAAGGGTCAGAGGTCGTAAGCGAATCCTTCGTTACTCTTCGGTCGCGAGTATCGATTAGCGCCTTCTATGGCGGACCATCGGCTGCTTTGTAGCCACGTCGACGAGATTTTACGAGCCGGTCGGCGGGAAATATGTTCTACAGAATTTAAAGCTTTATTTTACACTACCGCGTGTCCGGCGGGCTATCACTGAATTTTTATCAAAAATATCTCTTTTACCGCTCGTAAACATCCCGCCGACAGCTGGAATTCCGCGTCACATTATAAAAAAATTGGAAACCAACAACTTTGTGCGTCCGTACATCTGACATGCATAAAGTATGTTTTATTATCGAATAAAAAAGATATCAATCTTCTTTAAGTTTCATCAATAATCGGATAAAGCGCATTTACAATTTTCTAGATAACGTAACAAATTAAAATTCTCGTAAAAATGATGAATTCTTATTTTCCATTAGCCTTTTTATTTCGAAGACGCAGCAACTGCAGAAGATTGAAGAGCCATCTTCACGAGCGATTTCGGACATTTCCTGTCGGGTACCAACATCCCGCTCGTGTTCCCTCCAAAATCGCGCGATATTTATAGCAACCACGTACAAGGGCCCATAATAAAAATTCCCCATGACCACAAAATCTCACAAGCGAGCTATTCATCGCCGCGCTGTCTCAAGGTATAAGACTCATCATTATTCGTTGATGAAGAGCGTCGAGAACGGTGACGGGCAGCATTCGCTGTCTAAAACAACGCGTTCTTTCAGGCCTCCCCCATGCGATAGACTAAAGCGAGGAGTCGTTCACAAGTAGAGGGAGGTAGGGGATCACGTTGTCGGTCGTCGGTTTAGTTTAGATTCATCGCGGCTTCGTTCTGGTAGTCCAATACAAGGACATCGTTATATCGAGTAACTCCGATATATACGTCGCGCGAGAATTTATGCTGCAGAAGTCAGAGAAAAATAAAGGGAATGAATGTGAAATGATAACTTTCTCACAGTAAATAATAGCTCGATAAGCTTGATAAATTGAGTTTTCGACAGGTGCAATGTATACTGAAGTTACTCTACTTCTCTACTATTAAAAAGATTCGACTGGTTCGCTACCGAATTAGAAATTCCGTGATCGTTTCGGTCTTTCCTACGACTGTAATATTACCGGGAGCGCTTCCTCTCCAATCTCCGGAAAAGAAACCGAGACGTCCTTGATTCGAAATGGTACTGGGTTGCTTGAAAGGCGGGCAATACTTATCAATGACGAGGGTGGATCGACTCTGAAAGCTAACGTGACCAATTCTTATGGAATCCCTTCGAATTCGAAATATATACTTGAGAGTTCGGAGCGGAACAATCTCTCTATCCAGAAGATACCGTCTTTCCTGTTAATTGGGTATAAATTGGATCCAATCTATTTCGAATTAAAGCCGCAGGATCCATCGCGGATATTTCGTTTTTTCTCGATAGCACCTTTCTTAGAAACAAGGTTTACACTGCCGTATTTATTTCTACGACCTTCGTTATGAATTGGAAATTCGATAATTAAATTTTTTTTCTTTTTTGCATTTCAAGCTACAGCGATTTATTGTTATCGATAAGAAATGTTATTTGCAAGTATCTGCGAAGACCTTATGAATATAATATTGATGCACTAAAATGACAAATCATTCATTTACTATTTGTATTCATTATTTTCGACGTGAAATGCCGGTCGATTAGCATCGCATTTCTCTCGTGTATACAAATAACCGCAGGTTTAATTCAAATCCGATCCAATCTCGATTTAGAGATCGTTGCGTCCACCGTCCACTCAGGAGAGCCCAACCCTCAGAGCGCAATTTCGAGGCAATCCAAATCTCGAGTCGTACAATGTCTCGACGCGTCCTCTTCACCCCTTCACATGTACGTTTAGCCGTGCCACCTGTGCGCCTGTAAATCCGGTTATAAAAAGATCCACCGCGTTTAGAGACCGGCGCGACGAGAGTGCGAGCGAGAGGGCGAATGAGTGAGAGTGGATTCACAAGGAGCAGTTCACAATAAGCGGTGCTTTCTACGCGAGATGCGAGCGGAGACCACCGGCCAGGCTCGTTCTCCAACGAAATAAACGCGTCTCGAATTGAAACGGCCGCGCGATAGGATTTAATTCATTTTCAAATCCCATGATCCATGAGAGGACCCATGGAGAAATCCATCCACCCGAGAAAAGATTCATTCGCTCGTTTCGAATGGATGCATCATGTCGACGATCCAGATTTATTTCATTATTTCAGGGGTCCCGAAATTATTCACGGCACCGCGACCATCACGCCGCACTTAATCCTCTCGCGTCGCGTAACACGCCGTCGGATAAGCCGTTGGACGAAATCAGAATCTCTAAGCAAGTTTCTGTCTCATTATGAAAATCACGAGCAAATGTAAACGACGAATTTAATATTGACAGAGAATAAAATGTCCTCATGAATATTTTGAAAGCTGATGCCTTTAGCGGTCCGTAATGACATTCGCGTGATTTTCAGTGGTTCAAAGGGATTCAATTTCGACCACAGTGCGGACGGGAAAGCGGACGTACGTGTCAATTAAAGCGGATCATTCGCTCGCTCGCTCGCTCGCTCGCTCGTTCGCTTTCATGCGCTACGCAGCGTGCACTTGATTAACTCCGTTTTCGCCCGTCACTCGCGAGTATCTTTTCCTCGTCGATCCCAAGCGCCGATTCTGCGCATTTAACGCGGCGGGCAGTCATTATGTGGTTAAGAGGGTACACGAACCGCTACAACTTGATCGATTATTCAACGGTATCGCGCGCGCCGGCATCGTGCCACCCGAAAAAGAGTCAATTATTCGTGAATCTCTTTAACGAGCCACGCTTTTGTAGGTCGAGACTTCTCGGCTTGTCCAGCGAAGACTTTACGACACCGATATTCGATATCTCGCAGACGACCGGGCATAATAAAGAGAACGCTCATCGTTCACGAAACTCCTATCACCGTCGCTGGCGCGTTTCCGAAATATGTAATGAGAAGGCACACGCCGAGAGAAAATGTTTAATTGCTGACAGTGTAACAAGCACGAAGCCTTTCGACGGTTAATTTCGTTCCATTGCGATGACCTCGAAACGTGCAAGTAATGCTCAAAGCGTTTGTTTCCTTCTTTCTCCGCAACGTGCGTCGTAAGGATCTCCGTTGAAATTCACGTGGGTATATGGTGTTTGTGTGTGTGTGTGTGTGACTCTCGTTATTGAAATTAACCAGCATGTAATCAGCCCGTAAGCACGATACCTTAAACGGATGGGCAACGCGCGAAATTTGCAGTTTGCGGGACAGCCGCATACTCTTCATATACACGGCGTAGCAAGGTGCGAAACCCATATTTGGCAGTGCTTCGATAAATCTGCGCCAAGACGGAAAAGAAACTTCGATGTCCAATCTTCTTATTATAATTCACCCTGCTTTCTTCCTGTTTATTGCACGACCGTGGATCCAGTTCAACCGCATGTGCACTCTTCAGATGTCTCTTTTGAATAGTTTATCGTAAAAGTGTGCATGAGCTAGCTGCTAGCGAATTTGACGTATCGACAGCTGATGGAAAAAAATTTTATGAAATTTCCTCAAATACATTCTGATTCTACCACAGAGAAATCGCTTACACAGAAATATATTCTCTATCAAAATTAATATTCCTTTTCTTCCTATATTAAATATTACATCTTAGATATCTAAATGCGCTACTGATTACGGAATTTTTAATTTGATAAAAATTAATGTTTTTAAATTCAATTAATAATTTTTTAAATTTAATTAAATTATTTTTTAATTTAATTAATTAAATTAATTCAATTAGTATATGCTTTTAACTTTTAATTAAACTTTTAATTAAAATTAAACTATATATGATCAACAACAAAAATTTAACATGCGGGTAAAAATGAGTCCTATTACATACGCTCCAAATTTCATGGAAAGCTTTCGAGATTAAACAAACGAATGCTCGTCTCAGTTCAAACATTATCTGTAATGCTCTTTAATGCAGTTCCTCTTTTAATGCAATTTAATTTAATATCGCGAAACCCTTGCAGTTTTAACGAATCACTGTTGCGGGCCAATTATTAATCCATCATTCTTACGAGGAATGCTTTCCCCGTATGTTTTTTCGTCTCTTGACCAGACCACTTCGTCCGATTTAATTTGGTCGACGCGATCTCACCCGAAGCGTGTGATCGCGCTCGATTATGGCCACGGCACCTGCTTAAGCCGTCTTCGCGCCGCCCGCGGCAAAAAGTCTCATATGTTCAACTGAGTGGTGATTACGAATGCGATTCGCGTGTGATGCAGCTTGACGATCAGCGCGTCCTGCGCGTTTCATTGAAATCCGCGGGCCGCCAAAAAGATGTGCTAATGAGCAAGACGCATGGCTGATTACAGAGCGGCACGGGAAACGAGCGTTTGAGAGGAAGTCGCGCCGCAAAGCACGTTAAGTGGCAAAAGAACGGCCACCTAGCGAGTGAACGAACGGGCAAATCCTTTCCTTTGGAAGATGAGAACCGAGAGCCGATAGGAGGTCACCAGATGTCCCGTAACGACGTCGTCGATACATGAAGACCGTCAGGAAAGTGTCATAATCTTGGGCTTTACTTGTGCCAGCTGGCTAATTTCCTACATCGCCAAGAGTGCGACGCAAATGACGCTCTGCGGAACGTGTAATGCGGATAGCCAGCAACAATGAAGGTGGGAAGAGGTTCGCACAAGGTCGCTTTAAAGTCTTTAAATGCCCCAACATTTCAATAGTATCTTTGTCATCGGCAATTATAATGCAATTCGCGATACACTGCCAAAATGGAAAATTCTTAAAGGAGCGCAGCAAGATGCTTTGTCATAAAATTGGTAAACGTTTTTACTACTTGCGTTGTGAGAAATTTCTATCGAAGAGTTGCAAAACGTAAGGTGCAATATACTAACGACGCTAGAAAATCTATCTGAAGGTGTTGAAAGGTTAGCAAAGAAATTGCATGTAAGGATATTAAAATGTTAATTGATCATCAATCTAAACTCACGGAATGCGCTGCATTAGCTGCACAGAATGTAAAATGCAATGCCACTTATCAACGTATATCGGAACAGGAAACCTTCATGACCGCGTACTAATCGTTTATATACAATATACAAGCTACTTGACAGCTCTATTAGCATCATTATTCTTTGCTACTATGTTACCTCACGTCGCACGTTGTCTAACACCCATGTATGCATATCGATTTTCACCACGATCGATAAAATGATAAACGACGGCAAAGTGATTTCCGTAACCATAGAGATGTGAAATTTATTTGCAGATATATTGAATCATGATATAAGTTTTCCTTTCACAGACCAAATGTTAAAATTAGTTCCTACTCGTGTTGTGTAATGCATGTTTGCAACTTCCACAGAATACCATCGTTTGTTAACGGCAACGAGTAATTTGAAATGTACGTTGAAACAACGAATAGTTTCATATTCTCTCGGAAGTTGGATGTGCAGAGAAGGAACTTTCGCAGAGAAATAGCTTATAGAAAGTTCCAGGAATGCTGAAACTGCGAACTACTTGCGGCAAACCTTGACAACTGGCCTACCGGTCAATTGTCCATCTAGTGTACAATTGAAAGGCGCACGACAAACCCTTTTTCCCAAGTTTCTCTAATCTATTCGAGCGATGTGGTCAGGCACGGGCTAGTCCCATTCACAAACTCCTGGTAGTCACAATGGCGTTCCTGTTACATTTATCCGAGCACGGGTTATCTAGGGAAATCCTCGACTGAAATAGTGGCAGGTTTCATTGAGCTTTATAGCCACCGAGCAATTTCACAGCGGCATTGACTGCGATCTAAGGCGACACTTGGCAAGTTGAATTGGCAGGAAGCCCGACGCCGCTTAACTCTTCTTTCAATGAGATTATCGCTGGTTACTCGGGCCTCCTGCCACCGAGCCCGACTTCATTCGCATTGTCGCGCGATGCCGACGACGACGACAACGACTACGACACAACGATTCACGAACGGCGGCGGCGAAATGCGAGACTACCCGGGAACTGATTCCGAGAAGAGCTTCTTTAAGTGACTGAAGTGGGAGATCGATAGCAGTTGCCGGGACAATCGGGAACATTCGAGGCTACCGTTTTTCGCTACCTCTCAAATTGCAATAACAGTATCACGGTTTTGTAGTCAATTATTATATTTCAACTGCAATTAGCACGTGCAATTATCACACCTCGCCCATTTTACTCTGTTGAAAGAGCCAAATAATTGCGGAATAATCGATCGTGCTTCGCAACTTTAACATTCAGTCTCTCTGATTTTTCAAAGCGCCCTTATTATGACGCTTCGCGGAACGATTTTCGCGATTTCCTGCCACGCACGTGCTTTCAATTATTCGTCGTTAACGAGTTTTAAGAGTTCTAACGATAAGCGGTCTGTGTATGCCAAAGGTTGCACGTGAGAGGGTTCTAATGGATACCGAGCCGAACCATCCGGCAGCCACTTACCACGAGCTCCCTCGCGTTTAGCACGTTTAGCACCGGTCAACTGACCGCGTAATCATCGCCGTATGAGCTGGAATAACGCCAGGAACGCGCCAGTCTAAGTGAATTAGTGGTGCGTGCCCGGCACTTTTATTTTTCTCTCGCGCTTAGCTTTTCGTTAAGCGCAGGCGCTCTAATGATTCGCCATTTACAGACACAGGAGAACAATGCCCCCAATGTATCGATTTTCGCCGGTTCCGACAATCTCCTCAGGGTATCCTCTCAACAAGTTAACGCGATTCAACATTTAAAATTCAAATTTCAACGAGTATTTATCGAATTTCGCCTACAAAAATTATCACGGGGACATTGTCCCAAAACGTCCCGTTACCCGTGGAATTGCCTTTCCTTGTAAACTGCATACTGAGGCAGGAGGATATCTCGATGATATTCTAAAGTCTGTCATTAGTCAACGCCGATAAGTCGCGCGGAAAGAGGACCTACTACGACGTGCACACCTCGCGCATAATCTCGCTTCAAATCGCGCTACTAGTCGAATTTGAATATAATCTCTCGTCGCTTTGACAGCTCTGCCGTATTCCTAATAACGTATTATCATAGGTATCGTCCGGCGCACGGTTTTCTTATCATGACGAATGGTGTTGGGCTGTCGCGATTAATCGATTTAACGTGATTTCCGAGAAGCAGCACGGTCACGGCGGATATGTTAACGAGCGGTGCGTCGTTCGATAGCATCGAACACGGTTTCGCGAGCATTCACGAATTATAATTGGGCCGTAATTAATGACATCGCCGTTATTGACAGGTGAGAACCAACGTCGCCGCGTGCTACGCGAGTTACTCGCCTCGACCGCGCCCCTTGATCTCGTTTCGGGCAACACTTATTTTTAGGCTTAATTGCACCAACGGCAACGGCGCTGTTACGGCATAATCACCGTCACGGTACCACCCGATCGAGAGATATCGCGCCAGCAATTGCAAATGTTTATGATCGTACCCGCGCCGCTCAGATCAAATCATTTTTGCGGCGAGTAATTTCGCGAGACACCGGTGCACGCACAAGATAAATAATTTGGAAAGAGCACTTTATGATATCGCCTGTGGCGTAATGTCTCATTATATCGAAGTGCTGCGGGATTAACGTTTGCACGATCTTCTAAAGCTTGCGTAACGTGAAACGCATTTGATCTGATTTTTTATTAATTTTATTCTCTCATCGAAAATAAGTCGAATCTGTACGTACGCGGAAAGAATAATTTTGCTGTAAGTATCTAAAAATTTAACTAGATACAGATCAGAAAATAATTTTATGTTCAACTATCAAAATAATTGTATAAGACGTTCGAGCGTGATCCTGCAGCAAAAAAATTTTGACATTCTAATAATAAGCTTAAACATCCAATATAAATATTTTTCATAGTTCAACATAATTATTTTCAGATCTGTACTTTAGCAAAATTGTTCTTTCTGTATATGATTATCTTTGTGTGTGTGTGTGTGTGTGTGTGTGTGTGTGTGTGTGTGTGTGTGTGTGTGTGTGTGTGTGTGTGTGTTTGATTATGTAATAAATACAATGAAAGATTTAACTTTTAATCTTTTAATATTTATTAACAGTTTATTTACGCGTTCTTGAACGAGGGTCAAAATGTGGATCTATATGGACATTTGCATGGAAAAGATTTATTTTTCAAAAAAGCGCGATACACGTTACAGTGCGTATCGACGAGGGACAACGATTATAACTATCGTATATATAATATATATTATAGTGTATACTTCACCTAAAATCGATTGATATCGGTAAATAACTTAGTAAATTCCGTTAATATCACAACACATTATTTCCTCAGTTGATTTCGTACGCATCGAGGTTGCCTTTGCGCCGTCTCGAGGAGACCCAGCCAGTTGTGCGATTTATCTGGTCGAGAGATCGCTTCACGTTCGCCCGATATTCGTCCTCGTAAGCGTTGAGATACAAATTCTTCAGAAATATTTGATTATCCAACTCGGAAGGTGGCAGAAACCGTTTCGAACGGCTCTGCTGTTGCGCCTGCAGCTCGTCGAAAGTGAACTGTTTTGATTTGGCGTCATCGACTTCGGGCTTCGACTTCCTCGAATCCTTTTGATCGTCTACACTGCTCGGTTTCACCGATAGAAGCTTCCTCTTTTGACGCGAAGCGCTAGCTTCCTCCGACGCGTTTCGTATCCGCTTGCTACGGTGCTTGGGGGCTCCGTCTTTGCTCGGAATCTCGTTGTCCAGCACGGCAACGTCATTACTCGGGATTGTCGATGATTGATTGCCGTGAGACGTAAACTTCGGCGCCGATGCTGTGCTAGATTCTTCGGTTACGCTTTCCTCCGTCGAGTTCAATCTATCCTGTATGATATGTTTGAAAAATGCATACATCTCACCAACCGTGAAAGTCGTGCCGTTCCTCACGGTAAACTTGTCGATGTTCATCTTCTTTATTAATTCCTCGGTCGCGTTGCGCGCCTCTAACATCGACAACTTTTCAGTTACGTAACTGTTGACGAACTCGTAAAAGCCCTTGTAATAATTCTTCCTATGCTTCTTCTTGTCCTTCCGCTTCTCGGCGTGCGACAGGCCTTTCCTCTTTGCATCTTTTCGATTCTGCTTCTCGTTCCAGCGTATAGACTTGTTGTAGAACCTCATGATTCGTTCAAATTCCCTCTTCAACTTGATGAACTCCCTCTGATTACGTATCTCGAAATCCGAGCGGGCTTTGCTACCGTTTCTTCGCGACTCCGCAAGATCCACATGAAAGAAATTCTTGCTCATTGCATTCAATAGGTCGTGCATGGTGTTGTTGCTAGAGTTATTTGCTTGTCTGGCGTCCATGCGCTGTAATTTTCTATACACCATCTTGAGAAAATCGATCATTCTTTCCTCTCGCAAACGGGATTTATTGCCATGACTTTCGTGTGCTTTCCAAGTTGACGAATCGGACGCATTGGTGTTATTCTGGTGACTAGACGCTAGTTTCGCATCTGTTTTATGTTTGGCATGTTCACGGTTTCTGTTCATCTCAATATGCAGAAGTTTTTTGCCTACTTTACGGAAGAAATCGATGAATTTTCTGAAACAATCAATATTTAATTCTTATTTTTAATAATTTTCTAAATCTTTGATAATATTTTTACACATTATTTATTTATTTCTAAATTATAAACTGCCATTAAATATTTTTTCATTTTTCTAAAACAAAATAAAAATCTTTATATAATTTTTCCTAAAATATAATAAAAATTATTATATAATTTTTTCTAAATATAAAAGAAGTTATAAATATAAACTAACTTCACAATTTACTTCATTGTTGACTTGTATTATAACAAATTATTAATTAACTTGTGAATCCTTACTTGTAATTTACAGTAACGTTATAATTCAGAGTAACATTGTCGTTGTCCACTGATCTACGTCGTCTGCTCCATCTGATTCGAGGATGTTGTCCAAGAATACACTTTGGCAATTCCTTAGGGCTCCATGCACCGCTTATACAAGTTGCGCCGGTTGGCCCTTCATCCAGAACGTAACCCTTATCGCAATCGTACATAATCTGTTTGTTGTTGACAATCTTCTTGACGTACGGTCTGTAATCGTATACTCCCATGTTGCCTACCAGAAAGACTTTGCCGTGCTCGATGAAGCCAGGAAATGGGCAGAAGAGCTGGACGCAGTGCGGTATGTCACCGATCCAGTTGCCATAACGACATTCCATAGATTTAGAGAGATTCAGAGGACCTCCGCCGACCAATTCGAAGCCATCCTTGCACTTGAAGACTGCCTTCATACCGTGATCCGTCTTCGGTGCTATTACCATTCCATTCTTCGGACTCTTCGGCATCTGTTTGCATCGAGCTGGCGAACAGCTCGGTACTATTGACCAAGTACCGTTGATGCATAATACTGGAGTACTATTGGCGGCGAATTCATAATTTTGAATGCAGGTAACTAAAAGTCTCTCGCCGTGTTCCACCACCGTAACATTGTTGATATGATCTCTCTCATGACTGGCTACAACAACGTAACCGTTTTCGATCTGCGGGACAACGCATGGAGCTAAACACTGCGGTAAAGGATAACGCCATTTGCCATCTTTCTGGCAAACGGAGGAAGTATTGCCCTCCAGCTTCATGTGATCCTTGCAGCGGAAAATTATGCTTGCGCCCATACCTGTGCCTATGATTGCAACAATTTCACAAGAACAATTATAATACGCATACATTATTTATTTATATTATTCGTTTAATTTTAAATAACGCACCGGCTTCAATGTTTTCGATCCAACCGTTATATAACACGCCGGGTAAACCGCAATTGATTTCCTGGCAAGTAGGTGTCTTTCCAGTCCACTTTCTGTCAGCACCACAACGTCTAGTTGCTGCACCTACTACAGTGAACCCGTATTTGCATTCGTACGATACAATGGAATTATATGCGTAGGAGGTGTAGACAGCCTTGCCGTTGACTGGATTTTCTGGCTTCGGACATTGCACAGACGTGACCTGCACGAGATATTGAACACGTCTAGACACGACTTATTTCCCAAAAAAAATAAAAAAACAATTCAAAATTTTATTCTTATTTCCTTACTTGAACGCATTGCGGTAACTCCTTCGGGGTCCATGTGCCATCCGCCAGGCACAGTTTCTCCGTTTTACCAACTAATTCGTAACCCTCCATGCAATGATACGACACGCGACAATCGTACGTATAACACTCTCCTTAAAAATAGAATCGATAATTGAAATCTCCTCCGTATCAAAACGTGAGATACATAAATCGATCATAATTATGTAAACTTACCAGAGTGCCATCCGTTGGGAATATCCGGGGGTAAATTGCAGCTTTGAGGCTTGCAAGTGATATCTGGCCCGTACCATCTAGCAGCACCTTCCATCAGTAGACATTTCGCCTTCTTCGCCCCCGTCGCTACGTATCCATGATTACAGAAATATTGCACACTACTGTCGAGATCGAAGGTCGTTTGCTCTAACGGAGCGTTATTGCGCGCGTTCGGGATCTTTGGCGGCTGGGAGCAGAAAGAGTTGGAATCTTTCTTGCAGGACGGATTAGTCCCGGTCCAATGACCATCGCCGCGACACGTTCTCTCCGACAGGCCAACTATAAAGTAATCGGTGTCGCAGGCGTAATGAGCTCTATCCGCAAAAAATCTTCCGGTAACTGTCATCACCCCGTGATCAATTTCAGTCAACACTGGGCATTCACGTTCGGGCTTGATGCACGACATGCCGCAGGCTCCATCGCATCTGCATTTCTTCTTCTTACTCTTGCAATCCTCGTCGGTCGAGCACTTTCGCAAACACTTCTGTCCCATCAGCTCCGCCTGCTCCTCGTCTCTCGGACACATAGCAGAGGGTGAATTTCGCGGATTCTTGTAGATTCGACCATCGTCGTCGACCTCGGGCTTATAGCCTCCGTCATCATCGTCATCATCGTCGTCATCATCCCATTCATCGTCATCGTCATCATCGTCATCGACGGCTGCTTGTTGCCGAAGCTTCGATTCCGAAGTAAGAAACTGAGCACACAGCAGAAGCAACAGAACGATCGCGCTTGGTCTCATTCTGGGAGAGAAAAGATTTCTAAATCCCGCGAAAATTCACTGGAAGTATATTAGCGGTTGGACCATACGATGATTGGACCACACGACGGCACCAGGACACGACAAGACGTTTACATGACCGCTTGACTACCCGAACTAACCATCTTACTCGAAGACTTGCGGAGAGCCAATGCCGTAGATCTTCAGGTGCGCACGATCGTCCATCGAAGGACACCGTTCCAGGAGTTCCGCTCAGAGCACTGCGGAAGTCATCTCGAGCTATGATCGTGGACGACGTTGTTTCTCTCGCGAGCGCGACTATTAATCGAGTCCGCCTCTTCAGCGTCCGGGAGGATTAGGGACCCTCTCCGTCGGTCTCTCTCGCCGGAATGCTCTTCGCTCCTACTGGCTCCACCTCGCTTCCTCTCGCTCTATCCTGGATGCTTTTTTCTTTATTGTACAGACTGCGGTCCCCCGCTGACGGGAATTCGCGGATATTCGCGCATCTCGCCGCGCGCATCTAGCCTGTTCAATACATCCCCTGATTTCCCCAGTTTCCAGCAGATGGCGAGAAAACGTGATGAAAGGGAGGCTGCGCAGCTACCCCGGGAACTCGGCTCTTCGTGGTATGTGAGAACAAGTTTAGCGTACAAGCAAACGTACACTTTTAAATCAAAATTTAAATCCTGCTTGACAACGGCTTGACTATAAATGATGTGAAAATAAATGAAAGCAGACTTAAGATGCAATGTATTCTACGTACTAGTGATTGAAATGTAATGCTTATTTTTATAAATTTTCTTTTCACCCAAACCTCGCTCGTTAAAGTTATAGCCAAAGAAATCGCGAATTATCTCTAAAGCGAAAAGCTTCTACTACACCCTATAATCAGCGGCTACTAAATTTTTACCGTCGCGCATTATTTGTTGCTTCGCTACAGCTCGCTGAAAAAAGAATCGGAGTATACACTCGAGGGGTCTGAAATTATTATTCACGCGAGAGGCGACATTCGCAAGAAGAACTGAAACGAGCAAAAACGCGACGCCGCGAAAACGTTTCGGCGTCATAAAAATTACACCGGACAGAGGTGTTAAAACGAGCCACGGCGCATCGAGAACTGTATATGCAAGTATACATGAATATCTGCCAGCCTGTTCTAAGCTCTCAGACACAAAACTCATGCTACGGATACGAATTTTCTCTCTAAAAGCGTTCACTTTAGCTTGCCTCTTTCTTTCTCGCGTGACGTGCAACAAGTACACTTTGTTCAAATGATGTCTGAGATCGTTCGCCCCTAAACTCCCTCTGATCTTTCACAAGATTACGAGAACAACGTATATTATAAAATAGATTTTTTTTTAATTTAACGTTCAGCATTGCGACGATTTGCATGATAAAGTAACAATTTGCCTATCTTGTCGTCGAATAGCGAACGAGAAATACGCACGCTCGTACGTGCGTGGGTAGCAGCAGCCGGAGGATCGGTTTTCATCGGACAAAGTCGAGCCTACCTTCAACCTATGCTTGTTAGTCGTCATGCTACCAAGATAATCCTTGATCTCTAAGTCAAGCGTCATCGTTAGAGTAAGCCTATGTCGGCCATTGTCTTCGTAACGATAGCGATCAATCGGTATGGTTCGACGCCCTGGCGACACCATAGGTGATCCTTGCTCCAATCTTGGATATCGCGGCTTCATCGTTCTGGTACTGTGTCTCCGAGATGTCTTCATTTGTCTTATTCAAATGAGATGTTTTCGGATAGCTTTTATTTAAATAAAAGAAAACGATTCTTCTGAGAAATTCGAAAATTAAGACTTGCGCGATGTATACCGCAAATATTTTACGTTTATTGCATAAAGATGAAATTTTTCTGTTTTTGATTTAAAAACTATTAAAATCTATGACAAGCTTAATTTTAACAAAACGCACAAAATACAGAAGTCAACATCGACACTTTTTGGGATTAATTATAGTGTTTGCTTGTATACTTAAGTCACCCTGATATGAAATGCTATAAAATGCCAACAATCTTTTTAATAAGACTGGTTCTGGATCCTTTCAGTGTCACGGCCGTTTCCGCATCTGGATGCGGGCATCAGACCGGATTGACAGAGTGGCAGTAACTCGGTAGCTGAAAATGGGAGTGGCTGGAAGACAAGAGGACAACTCGCTCAAAGACATCTTCGTGGCGCCTCTACGCGACTGCAAGGAATGAAGGAAACCAGTGGCTCTCAGCCATTAGGTAAATCATTATAAAAAATGCTCTCTTTTTATTTCCCATCATGACACAAAATTCCATAATGTTCGTTATTTCTCTCGTGAAAAAGATTTAGTCGTAAACAACAATCAGAGCGATATCAAAAAGATCTTTTTTTATAATATTCTTGTATGTATATCGCATGTGAGAAACCCTGCTACCAAGTCTCCTCGAAGAATGTCCCTTTTCGTCCTCGGTGGGCGGCACACGCCTCGCCAGCTTTAAGAACGAGAACCGACTATCAAAGTGTCGGTTTACAGTTGCACGTCTACTCTGCATGACGTTGCGCCCTTTCTTCATTCGTCTGCTCTTCGAAAAGCTCAAACACTTTCGAGCAGGTTGTTTTCGGCATTACACTTATTCATTTTATTAAATCCTTTTGGTCGAGAAAGTGAAGAGAATATGAGAAAACGCGATTGGCGAAGTTTCTCGTTACGCGCTCTGAAGAAAGGTCTAAGAAGTGTGGCCGTAAATTCGCGGAGTTTCACTTTTTTTCAATTAACTTCATCTCGTCAAATGTGGAAAAGTACGAAGAAAAAAGCCGAAGCTCACGGCAAAAGCTACGCGTTTCTGCTCATTCTGCAGCTCGTTACGCGACCATTATCCCCAGTCTCGCGAATCCATTATTCTCTCTTCAACCTCTCGAAGGTTCTTTTGCGATTCGCGCACCGTCCACATGACGCTGCGGAATAATGGTTTACGGTCGTTCCCCGACCGACGAGAACCTCCGGACTCTGATCGCGCGCATGCATACTCGTCGGCTCACGCATAATCCGGTTGCAATCTTTCGCACTCAATCACGAAGCAAATGACGCCAGTTGGCGTTGGTCTAGAAGAGGCGAAATTACCGGAATGAAATTGATTTAAGCAGACGCCTCCGGGGAGTTTTGCAACCGGACGTTTCGGCTTATGGTCGATGATTGCTCGTCCGAGTAAGTTTCTACATTTATCATGTAAGAGAATAAAAATTCGAACGAATAGCAACTGTTTAAACAATCAGTTACTCCATTAATCTTGTGTTTCTCCTTTGAATTTAATGCTGATATTAACCGTTGAGATGATTTAATATAAAAGTCGACTGCTCGTCTCTACTATCGATTAAAATATATTTAATTAATATATTTGAAATTATTCCGTCAGAATGTCAGAAGGTACTGCTGGCTAACGAGACTTTCACGTTTTTATTCCAACGAGATCGTTTCTTATCGTCCGATAAACGTCCCGATGCAATTTCCCGTCGCCGATTGGCACTTAAACTTTCTTTAACTGCCAGCATCCACTTCGGTGAACGATCTCGAGCACTCTCGAGCGTTGCGGAGGCATCCACGTCGTCACTTACTCATTGGATCTTTATGTGCCGCTGCGCAGCGTCCGCCGCTGACGCTCTTTGTGCGCGACGCGCTGGCTACCGAGCGCGTTCATTTGACGGATGCACCTACGCTACGCAGCTCCCTTTCACGGCTTGGTACGTGCCTTAAGCTGCGTTCGTCGGACCGGCTCTTACGAGGCGCACCGACTGAGTCCAATTCAGAAGCAATTGAATTCACAATTCCGTCCATTACGAGTGTCGGGAAAAGATTACGGACGATGCTGCCGGGCTGTGCGTGCCGCATCTGCATCCATGCGTAGAACGGACCGCGGACGTATGCATAAATGCATACATGCGCCTCTGTACGTTGCATCGCACGTACGCGACGTAGCCTGTCTGTGGCGAGTTACGGGATGGCTCCTGGGATTAAAGCCCCGGCTAGACAAGTAAAGGCATCAGCGCGGGAACCGCCAGTTGATGGGGACGACTCGACGGTTCTTAACAGGCTTATGAATAGATATTCGCGGCTCTTTTAATGATTTATTATTAAGCGACAGTTGAGACGAAACGTAACACTACTTGGAGAGTGTGGTTGTTAAGTAAGATTTGCACGTACCGATGAAAATGTGTACACCATCTTTCATCAAAATCCCGCGAGGTTGCTTTATACCAGGGTTGTGAATGAATTTCTTCAGAAACAATTATTTCTCTTTTGTTCCATGTGTCGTCAACTCGCGAACTTTACAATGTAAACTTTACAATGTATCAACGCAAAAAAATACGCATAACAGTAATACAGTCACGAAACTGATTCTTCAGATACATTAATGCATTTCCTTCAAAAGTATGCTTTTGATTCGTAACATAAAATAAACTCTCAATATCTTGTATGTCCATATAATTATTTTTTTGATTGTATACAAGATTATCTTGTTTATTTAATATTATTCTATCATAAGTTTTTACCACTTTTTTTACACATATTTTTAGACTCAAAAACATGTAAAAACATGTGAAAATAGAGGTAAAATAGAACTGGCGCTTTGTTGCAATTTTATTTAAATACCGCTTGCAAACTGATTTTGTTAATAACATGCCAGTAAATCTTTTCAGTTTAAATACAAGTTTGCTTTTGAAGGATATGTATCATTGGAAAAAGTTTTCACTTCCAGTCGAGTTTTCCTAAAACTTTATAATTAGTGAATTTGTAACATATATACAATGATTTCGCAATATCCTGTATACGGACAATTAGTTTCATAACTCTTCGTGCAGATCGAGCTTATTTGGCGTAATGATCCCTTCATTAAAAATTCAATCATTTCCGAACGAGAATCAATATTTCTTCTTGCAATGCTCCAAATTTCTGATGGCCAAGCATCCTTGAACACGCGCAACGAGACCGTTGTGCGAGCAGTAACAACGCGTACGAATAATATGTGCGGCGGGAGAAAGTTCTGCCTTTTGACGCGCTGATTGCAGGTTTCCTTTCGCGTCTCGGTGCTTTTTGACGTTCCCGGCCGGGTCGCGAGAATCCGGGCTGCCTGTCGGTCTCCCACCCTCGCCGCCCGAAGAACTGGAGCACCGTGAAGCGCACGATGATAGTAATTATGCATCCATGTAAAACGTGGATTTGCACAGAGCCACCTGAAACCGGCCCGTGTGCCGTGCGTACGATTATTAAGCCGTCACAACGCGGGAGGACGGCTCTTACCGTCTTGGGCTTTCGTAGCTACTTTTTCTTGCCATCCCCTTTGGGGCAACCCCCCGGGAATTACAGGGAGGTAACGCGTATTCTCAAATCGTAAGATGTAATCCTCCCATTTCGCCCTCCATGCCGATAACCTGCCAACTATGGCTTGCGTCTTCGCGACTGGAGAAGCAAAAATTTATACAGCAACTAAATATAATTAATCGCTTCTTGAAAAAAGCGTCATTTCGCCCTGTTGTCAATAAAAGCCGATTAATCGAACAAATCCTCATTTATTATTATTGCGCGCAGTGATCGATCGTCCGGTAACGAAAGATCCGCTCGCCATAATTGCGATGCGGAAGAGAGTCTCGTCGCGAGCGTGTCATCGAAAAGAGTTTCCCGTCTCCTTCCGGTCTCCGTCAAGTTCCGCATCATTGTCCCCATAATTAGCCATTCAGATTTGCTTCCTTGCGCGGATATGACGTCGTCGATGGCGGCACGTGGACGACGAACGTCGACTGGCAAAACGCAGGCTGCCACGCGGAGGCGTTAGCGGAAGACTGCCGATATGATAAATACAGCCGCTGTAGGTGATTGACACTCGCGAGAGGTGATTACGACTCGGTAACAACATGATCGCATCTCGAGAAAAATTTCTTCGATCTGTAGGCGGATGCTTACGTTCACGAGCGACGAGCGAAAGGCTCGCTAATAGAAGCATAACAATAACTTACAGCTTCGATCGCGATTGTGAAGAGTTCGCGTAAGGAAAAGAATTTGAAAGAAGCAGTTTCTCGATACAAATAATATAACTTAAATTTGTATCAATCTTTCTTACGTAATCATTATAAATTTCATTATTTAATTTTAATATAATAACAATTGATAAAAAATGTATTATGTCTTTTATGAACATTAGATAACTGGTTAGCCGACAACATTTTTCTCTCGTAACAAGTAGCAGTCTCGTTCATCGCGGTACGTGAATTTCAGCATGAAACACCGATAGCCATCGGTTGTTGCGGTACCGCCCTTTCTGAGATATTATGCGCCGTTAATACTCATTGCGAGCCTCTGTTAACAGTCGCGGTTAACTCGCGAGTGAATCGTAAAGCCGCCGCTATTCACGGAGCCGCGAGCTATTAACAGGGCAACAGATAGCATTTGTGTTCGTGCAAAAAAAAATCTTAATTATTTATTTACTGCCCGTAATAAAGGTGCTAAATCGACCTCCTACCCGACTAAAGATTTTCGTGGCCTTTTTACGTCAATCCGCGCTCGTGCGTGAGATAAGGTGGCGACGAATGCGCGATAGCGATCGATAAAGCGCCAATTATGACTTGTTAATGGAAAGCGGCGTCATTAAAGATGCGCGTAAAATTTACTCGTTATTCGGCAGCGCGCGAGGGATCGCGACGCATCCGTCGCGGTTTACAGCCGGATGTAAAGTGACTCGGGGATACGATTTCCTCGGGCGGTCGTAAAGACCGGAATTCCATTAAATGCACACCGCGCCGGTGTATATAAGTAATAATAGTAATAATGTTGGAAAGGGCCGACATCGTCCGTTCGCGTTCGTTCGTAAAATGCGGCCTCCTCGATCTAAGATAACGCGCCGATTTTAACGCGATTCGAGAAAGTTAAATGGCACATAATATCGCGGAAGGCTAAAATAGAATTACAGGTTTATGGTACTTACGAGATAACTTCATGAACCGAAAGTTTCCGATATGGTCAAGATTTCTTTGTTATTTTTACGAAAATTTTAAACGGCGATATTATGTGACTATATAAACTATCAATTACTGACGATCATTCGTGAAACTCGTAAAACAATTTAATTATTGGAAAATGATCTAGATTTAATCGATTAAAGTTGGTGTTAGTGCGCAAAACATTCGCTCAACATCGATAAAATTGATTTTTTCATTGGCTGCAACAATTTAGGAGTGCGAGGTGCTCATAAAATGAATAGCAAACATGAAAAGAAATATTTATGAATACGTTCCGGCTAACAGCTTCGGATCATGCAATCGTGCAGATAACGCAGGAAATGTCCGAGGAACGCATCTGGGTATCGATATAAGCACCTAAAACTCTCGGCAGACCCTTCGAATTGGTACAGTGGATCCGAATCCGGGCAGCCATGTGCATCTGGCAAAAAAGCTTTACGTTGACTCTCTTTTTTTTCCGTTTCGAACAGACTTTATGACACTGATACCGATAGAACGACACGTGGACGAGAGGCTTTTCGTACTGTTTAAATATTTACTAAACGACTTTTAATTCCGAGATAGGTGCTATATATTTAAACGTTTATCTGCAGTCAATATTTAACTACAACTAAAACATTTCGCAATATAAAGATCTTTACGAAGCGTAGAAGATAAGAGTCTCCGAAGTGAAGTACGATCAACGTTTTGTTAAAAATAGAATAAATTTATGTCCTGTCAGATACATTAATTACAATTAGCGAAGAAAATCATTCTAAAAATATATTTGATTTCAGTCGTCGGCCATTAAATAGATAATAATTAAACGAATAACGTTAATGCGAGTGATTAGTATTTATATAACGCCGATTATATTATGGAATCAACAGGCACAAAAAGCGAAAGTGATGCTGTCGCAATTTTTCTTAAAATCATTACACGTATACATATAGGCGTCATCTTGCAGTTAAAAAGGAAAAAGAATTAAAAAAAAACAATTCTTTCACATCACGTAAAGATTCCTTTGAATCCAGGAATCGTAGAATATCACACGACAATGAAACATATTAATTCCTTCCATTATTTCCGCGAAAGAATTGTGAGTAGAAATTTATCGTTAAATTAGCAATAATAGTCTTTCCGTAGAAACAACGTTTCACATCGCGAAGACAATTATACCGGTTATAGCGAGAGTAAATAACATATTGCGCACAAATAATAAAAAACAATTATAAGTTCTTTGTATTAAAATAATCAGAGATTTCATAGAAGGAAAAATACAAAGAATCTGAGACATCTTGACGCTCGAGAATTTCTTATGCTACTTCGTTAATAACGAAACCTGACAAGATATCAGCTAATAATTCTTTAACGTTCATTTTCGACGTTAATATCAATGCCAGTCACATCCTTCCGTTATCTACATGTGTCATCTCAACTTTGCACACATCCCGCATTTATATGCGCATCATTAGACTTAGTCCTATACCACTTGTGGCTTTCGTCGTTCTCACAACACGTTTCCGCTTCCGGCCAGCACGTGCAACAACCGATCGACCGTCACCACCTGAACCCGCTCGAACACTTGCTGAAACATCTGTAACCCCGCGCCACGTGAATCGATATGCCAGAAGGGAAATATCCCTGGCACGGCTGTTTCACTAACTGGATCGTTAGCGGACCAACGACGCAGCGACGTCCGTCGAAAAGCAAACGAATAAAAGCAGCGTGAACAAAGTGTAATAAAAGAGATAAAAAAGCAAAATCTCGTTATATCGAAGGGCTAATTCGAAACGATGTATTATATTAATCTTGACGTTAGTCAGCTTATTTGCTGGCTCGCTCTCTCGCCAGTGGAACAGTCGTAGATTAAACAAAAGGGCTGACGAAGAGGCGATCTCTCCCGCGGCAAAATGAGAAGAACTACGCGTTCCTTCCACGTGTGGGCAGATAACGAAGAAAAACTTTTTCGCTTCCTCCCGTGGGGAACGGATTCGATTCTTTCCTATTCGTTACAATGGCGACTCGCTATAATTCGCCGCGCGCGAAGACGGATGAGTAATGATCTGCCAGTGATACAAATCGTTGCGATTCACCTGCAGCCGATCGGCGATTCGGTTCTGGTTCCAATTAAAAGAACACAGGTACAGATCAGCGGGTGGACCGTCCTTCGACGGCACCCTATGGGAGTTCGGCCTCGGTATATCCCGAAGAGGCCGATCGATACCACGATTTTTCGATCTTGCATTATTAGTCACGGTGCTCTCGCGAAAAAAACAGGACCGGCCTGTGTACGGCTGCAACGGGGCATAATTACCAAGCGCATTGACGTATACGTCGTAATTAGCGGCGACCACTTAACCGGCAGACATAGTTAATTTGTAGCCATTCGCCGAGCAAGTCTCACTCATTTGCGACTAATAATGTCACTCTCGGGGAGAAGATTAAACGTCGGAACGTATTGACACGACGCATACGCATTCCGGCGTATCGCACCGAGTTAAAAGGCGATGTTAATTAGCATACGCTGAATCTTCGATTAATTGTACAATCACATGCCACGATTACATGAATATATAATAATAGAAATAATTTATAATTACAAATACGAGATTCTCTTATTAAAATGTAATTAAATTATACGGACAAATAATTCAATAATAAAAATACATATTTCGTTTTATAATCATATTTTAATTTTATTGTGGGAAAAAATTGCATGGAATTTCGCGTACAGTTTTTGTCAAAATTATTCGTGCAGAATATAAATAATTCCCTATATATAAAGGATTCTTGTTTTCACTATCCTACGTCCATCGTGTATACGTATCGACAATCAAAGAACCTAAGAGCAATTCACCGCGCACTCAAGATTTACAACTTAACGGCTCTCTAGCTAGTCGCCGGCTCTCGACGTTCAATTTCCGTAGATACGCACCAAAAAACAAACCCTCTTGCCCCTCGTGGTCACCCGAGTCCTCGCTTCGTGTTTCCTGCGGCCGAGCCCGGAGGCGTAGGCGTACGTAATAACTCCTCATGTAGAAGTTGGGCGAGGCACGAGCGAATCGCGCGCACCGCGTTTATCGTGCTATACGAAGCAAGAGTCGACTTCGTATGGCCTTTTAACCTTATATGGCCGGCGCACCTGCCCGCGCCGCCTCCCGATAGGACATTTCCCATAACGCTTTCCTTTTTTTATAT
Source organism: Solenopsis invicta (assembly GCF_016802725.1). Taxonomy (NCBI): domain Eukaryota; kingdom Metazoa; phylum Arthropoda; class Insecta; order Hymenoptera; family Formicidae; genus Solenopsis; species Solenopsis invicta. Next base: position 6,811,428 of record NC_052674.1, on the reverse strand, counting down.
ACCCTTATAAAACCATGATACTACCCACCCCATCGGCGGCATTCAGGATTTATGATCGCGAGCGTCGAGCGCGTACCTGCCGCAACTTTAGCCCGGAATACCGGAGGCTCGAATCCTTTTTCGATCCTCTCTCTTTCTCTCTCCCGTCCTCAACCCGCCCCTATAAAGCTTATCTATCTACGGGTCTTGATACGAGACAAACTCTGGATGGAACGGGGAGACACGCACATCGCATCTTTCGATAAACTCCACGCAAATTCATTATAAAAAGTTTTGCATAGCGTGTCTGGAATAAAAATATAAAAGTGAAGATTTAAATATATTCTTTTAATTTTTATAATAAAAATAGAGCAGTATCCTCACATTTATTATTCGATAGCTATTCGATCCTACCATTTCTTCGAAGGATAAACGTTCATTTTCATATTAATGATATTGGAAATTCATTAATATACTTTTCGTAGCATAAATATACGAGACATCGAACATGGGTCCGACGCGAGTCTTCGTTAGAGTGGTAATCTCAAGAGAAAAAACATTTCTATCTTTCGCTCTTATCTCCCGCCTCGGGACAACGCAGCCCGAGACGCGAAGCGAACCAACCGAGAGGGGGAAAGGGAGGAAAAAGTTGGAATTAGGTTGGATAGCGCGCGCGCGCAGGTGTTGCAGGTCAGGGTCAGATTAACCCCGATCAGGTTACCCCTTAGCGTGGGAGTGCTGGCAGCCCCGCGTAATAATAGGATAGCCGCGCGGCTAGTAGAATATACGAGAGGCGAGATGCGTTACTCCAGTTAGATCTCACTTCGTTATAAACGGTTTCATCGAACCGTTGATTTATCTCGACGTTCCTAACGAGATTGTTCGTACCTTACCGCCACCTTCGAACGGTTACACAGGCGAGTCGATGGTTTTCTCATTTAACTGATACCTGCATTTTCCTCGTCAAATCTACAAGTTTTCTTTCAAACGGCGCTAAAGTGCGTAATTTCGAGCTCGTTTAACTACCGGTGATTTTATATTTAGTACACATTATTTGCTCAACCCCTTGCGCCGTAATAACCTGCCGTTACTTCGCTATAATTTCGCTCCGTATTTATAGCGATGTAACGTTATAATAAGGGCTTCGTCGACGAGTAGTTGACCTGCACTGCACTTTCATAGATTGATCTCGTTTCATCTTAAACGCACTCATCGAATCCAAGGTGTATCTCGACGGTTGTAACGGTAATTATCACTTTATCTCGATCAGTTCATGATTCGATCGATTTTTTTTTGTTCAACATGGATTGTTATTTCCAAACGGTAATCAGTCGAATTATCAAAAGATAATAACTAGAGCTTGTATAATTTCAAATCTGCTAATTAACAAAAAATTACTCATCGGCAAATAAAATCTTTAAACCTAAATTATTTTTGTTCACCATTACTTTTTACAGTTATTATATATAATAAACAGCAAAATATTATTAGGCAGCAATTTTTAATATTGCTACCTAAGAATAATTCTACATATTTGAAATGAAATTGGCCTCTCTCATTACCGATTTATCTTCGATTTATTTTAACGATATCCATCAATCTTCCTATAAATGCGAGATTATTTTCGGTCTCTGCCTAAGAAAAAGCAATCAGCCGTACCAATTTGTAGCGTTGTAAATTGACTAGATAACAAAAGTCGAATTTTACAGCGCGCCATTTTCGTCTCTCGGGCCCTGCGGCCATCGCGTCCGGCCCGATCCCGATTTCGTCTCCAAATGCCGATTGTACCCATCCAATCTGCGCGCGTGTAAAACGAATGATCACCAAGAGCGTACCGAGACAGCGCCTACCGCGTTTCACCTCGGGCGACGTCGTAATGATTACGCGTGTAATTTCAAGGATATTTATCCTACATCAACATTCCATCGCGATCGAAACGCGTATATGCGTGTTGCTGCCGCGCGTAGCCCGCGGCCTGAGACAATTCCGCGCACCTGCACTTTAATTCAGATTTCTAAATAAGTTACACGTACGTCTGGATGCGACTAGACGCGACTCATCTTCATTTCAAATCAGAACGCGTGACCGATATAAGTAGAGCGAGATTTGTAACACAATAAATATTAAAAAAAAAAGAACGATGTAGATAATTAGAATCCTGTTTAGTTACATAGATAACGGAAAATATCTCATCTGTAAAAAAATTTTGATAAGAATTTAATACATTGTAAGTAAATAAGTGATATTACAAAATTTTTATCATTCGAAATATTTAAACTAGAAAACTTTATTTTTCAAGTTGTATCGTTATAATTGTAGCAAATGAGCAACGTGTCAGATAGAGTTATTTTATCAACGAGAATTGTAGCTACATGTATGTGTGTGTGTGTGTGTATGTATGTATATATGTATGTTGTGTGTTTGTGTATTGCTCCAACAACAGCTCTCGACACTAGTAGGGATTAATTCTGTTTCGTGCGGTCTTAAGCGCGCTTCGGTGCTGCTTGTGTAACTTTTTTGGCGTGGCCAAGAAATCGCGGAGAGAAGTTAAATTGACTTTGCCGTACGGAGGGTCGATAAGAGGCCTCTCGCGCGACGTCGTAATGGTTACGCGTGTAATTTGAAAGTTATTTATCCAACACGCGCATTCCACGCGCTCGGAACTCGTGCAAGCCAGTGCCGGTGCAAGCCGGAGCGACAGCATGTTGCTCGCGGCTTAATTAAATTCGTCGGGGCAGGGGACACGCACGACGAATGATAATGTACTCGGGACCGTGACCAAAGTCGATATCACAAAGAGCGTATCCCGAGGATGCGTCGCGCGTTACAATAAGATCGAATTAATTGGGACACCGCAGGGGCCGGGACCTGTGGATTTATTTATTGTGAACTAGGACAGAGGAGAGCCGCCGACCCCCGCCGGCTCTTACAATTAATATCATTTTATTCGGCACGAAAGCCATCCTTCTTGACCGGTCCTAGAACCGCACCTCGGTCCCCAACACGTTCATTTGCCCCTCGTGCCGTGTTTTTTTTTTCTTTTTATGTCGTCTGCATGAACTACATTAACAAATAAACATATTAATCAAGCCGTACGCACGCACACTACAGCTTAATAATAACATGAATAATGTGGTTTAAACCTTTTATGAAAGCATTTTCACTTACTACGAAATATTCTTAGCGATACAAATGCACGAGATACATCAAAGTCGAGGTTTTTCGGAACAGTTACGGAGAGCTCCGTCGTTCCCGTAGCTCTTATGGATCAAAAGAAAAATGATTTCTGATGGACATTTTCCACGGCGGTACGCGAGGTATTTGGTAATTCAGAAAAAATGTATACATACTATATATATGCGGATGGTTTCAGATGAATCTCCGTGCTGGACGCAAGAACTCGAATGGTGAAGCAATCTGTACACCTGTTACCTAGATTCGTGATTTATTTCGAAGATTTCCTTTCTTTTTGTATCTCTCGCGCCACACGTTTCTCTACGCATTGTGCGTGGGTTGCGACTGGAATATTTTTTTCGTGCGCAGGACAAAACGCGCGACGTGAAATATTCTCGTGCACGGCGATGCATCAATTTGAAGACGCTACACTTGAGGGAGAGGGGGCGAGAGGGAGTCTCGGGAGCAGATATACAAGAAGAAATAAAGGATTTCAGCTCCGTGAATGGTCTTTTCTTCGATTCGATACGATCGGAGATCTTCGTTAGGCTAATACAGAGAATAGCACACGTGCCATATTGTTGTGCGTCATATTCGTGATTAGAAAAATTAAAATTTAAAAAATTGGCTTCATTGTATATTAAGTTAACAATAATAGTAATAGTAATGCTGAATACATATCGATTGCTTTGAATGGGTTATTGTTTCTACTTTACGGTACGTATATTCCATTTAGCTTCATATTTATCACATTAATTATTCCATAAATATTATATTACATATTCCATTAATTTAATCGGAAGGCGAACTTCGTAACGACAATTTGAATGTTAAAATATGCTAAAATATTAATCAAGCTGTACGCGCGATATTTCGCTTTCATAATACACCACGCGGCCGTGCTGTACAGCTACGAGTGGGGACGAGCAGATAATCTGCTTAAAATTCGAGCAGAGCCCTCGTACACAAGAGAGCTCGGCCGCCTCCGATCGGGGGCTTCGATCGGAAGCATTTTCTCGCCGCTTCGGATACCCGCGGCGGCTCAAACGCTCGTCGAAGTGCTCTTAATCGACCGTAAATAATTGCATTTATCACACCTATCATTGCGGACGTCGTGCGCAAGCGGCCCTTCTCGAAATCTGCTTTCACTCCCGGAGAAAATTGGCACGTTGCCAATCTCGGACATCGATCCGGGGGCCGCGCCGCTTCTCGAAGTTTGATTTATCACGAGGTACGCGTTGCATCACTTGCGCAAGGGGCACTCCTCACACCTGCCTGCGATACATGCGAACCGCATATATCACGCCTGGTAATTATGATCGATGCAGGGAGTAAAATTAAGGGTACGTGTGGGGGCGCGCTGGGCAGCGGCTCATTAGATCCCCGAAAATCGGACGCGAGAAATCGGGTTCGATGTAATTATAAATTTAATGTACGGTGAAACCGGAATTTGTGTAATTTAAAGGGGAAAGGATAGTAATGGGACGGCGCGTTCGAGTTTTGGTCAAGAACGAAGGTGGCCGGAGATCTCTATTTATCGAGACAGTCATTGAAAGGTCGCGATAACGTCGATAATTTCGCGTGGAAAATTATTCTGACAAGACGAAGAAGCTGCCACGAATCTCTTAAATCTCGGTGACATAGAGATGCAAAGTCGCGAATGCACTGTATGCACGCGCGCGATTACGCATCGTCGACAATGACGTCGAATTGTCGTAAACAACGAGAGGGAGGTTGGTTTTTGAGCAGGGCGAGAGCAGTAGAAATAAGAGCCCGGATCGTTCGCGGCTTCGTGATTGTCCCGCGGGACACATAAACTATAAACCACCCACAACATAAAGCCGAAGGAGTTATTGTAGAGCGTCACCTCCGCACACCTGGATACCTCCTGCGCGTTGAGGACCGACGACCACAAGCCAGGAATTTGCCAGCTGTCTCCCTCTCTCTCACTCTCTCCTACTCTCTCATTCTCCTTCTACCTCTCCATCATCTTCTTCTTTCTCCAACTTCGCATTTTTTATTCCATCACATGATTCCTTCTCTCTTGCTTATTCGGACGTCGGCTATCTCCGACTCTTACACTTTATACTTTTTATCCTCCCACCCCCTCGTGTCTCCCTCGTATTCTTTTTTATCGTACGCCTTGCTTCCTCCTCTCACGGTTATTTTTCTGTCTGATTCGCTCGTCTCTCTTTCGCTCTTCGCTGAAGATAGCCATAATCGATCCTCGTTTTTCTCGCTGGTCCCTTACCTCTCGCATGCCCAACCTTGTAGATTATGGGAAACACCACGAGTCGGACATTTATGGCCGGTGAAATTCGCGATGCATAAGATGCTCAATCGCGGATTTGATACAACTTAATCGCGAACATCCTCGCATTCCTTCCATCAGATTCCCCTTTCGTCGCGGTGCTATAAACACGAACAAATTCATCCTCGGAATTTTGCATCCGCGGCTTAATATCAAAGACGTTTACAAATTCAATACTATAGTCATGCATTCTCAATTAAAAAAAAAAAATAAATAAATAAAATAGCCAACCCTGTTATATTTCATGTTTTTAGCAAGACTAAAAAGAATCGTGTAAAAATTGAATTCATTAAATAGCGTACGCAATAAACAAATTAGCGATGGCAAAATATAAGAAAATGCCTTATTGATCTTAATACTGCTGCGCTAATATATCGCGTGGAATTAATTAATTATCACGATCTCATCAGGATTACTTCTCCCTTAATGCAACACGATCCTCGCTTAATTTCCCCGAGGAGGCGCGAGCCCGATAATTACGTCGATTTTTGCGCGAGCCCGCCCGGCTGGAGCATAAGTAAGATGCGCGGAGGAAGATATACTCGGACGTTACTCGACCGGCTGGCGATGCTACGCTCTCATCTGTATGACCGTGCGATATACATTGTGGTGGTCCCCACATTCGCTGCTCTGCGGCGGAGGGCTAGTACGATGCAGATATGGTTTATATACCGGGCCTTATTGTGGCACGCCTTTGCGCCCCTCTCGCAACGTGTAGATCCGCAGATACCCTCTCACGGAGCTGCTCCGCGCCTTACTAATGCTCCAGTTTATAAGGGTTATCTCTCGCCGGGATCCTCGACGGGGGCGTAGAGGGAGGAAGTCGCTCGGAGAAATCGTCGGAGATCACCGGGTTGGCGAGAGAAGAAAGAGGACGCGAGAGGACAGAGAGACGAATAGATCTGCGGAGGAATCGGGCATGGAGGAGGCGGTAATAAAGGCCAGGCGGGTGGCAGGAGGACGATCGCGGATGGAGGAAGAAAATAAGAGATGAAGGAACTGTGAAAGGTGTACGGGAGAAAGAGAGAGAAGGATATGGTAGACAATCTCGTAAAAACACAATAAAGGTACGGTGGAGAAATAAGGAAGAAGAATCGTCGGGATCCTTGGGGAATTTTAGTAAAGAAAATGAACGTGGAACGTCGGAGGACAGAAATTGGTAAAAATTCCACGGAGACCGCGGAATGAGACGGGGAGGTCGCGGAAGGTCCATGAGAATGCGAGGCTGAACAGGAGAGAGACCGAGGGATCCCGAGGCGCCTTTAGATTTATTTTGCGGTCACGATTCCACGACGGTGGATAAAGCGGAAGCGTACTCGCGTAGCGGCGACGCTAACCCGAAGAAAAACGTATTGACAGGTACGATCGTAAAATAAATCGCGGTTTATGAAAAACTTCTCGCGATTGTTACTTCGGTCACGAACAACTTGCCCACAAAACGCTTCTGGACACATATTTCTTTCTATCACGATTGCGTCCGTTACCAGTTTTTATGCTGTTCTTCGATTATCGGGAATGCGGCACGTGTCCACAAGTATGTGAATAAGATTCTAGCGTTATACTTTTATTTTTGTTTTCGTTAAATCAAATTCTCATAAATATATGGCATCAGCACATATTACTCCTAACGAAAGCAAACTACGTGATCTGCAGCGTAAAGATTTCTTGACAGACACGAACGTTCAAAAGTAATAATTAAATTCACGTGGCTGTCCTCACGATGCTCGTAATAACAATCAGCTCATATAATGACTTCGCTGCTAAAATGTACGGATAATATATATCTGAGGATTAATGACGTTCGCAAAAATGCGGTGCAGAAAGCGGAGAAAGTCAGAACACACCATTCGGTATTATCTTTACCAACGCCTGAATCGCTCATCGTCCCCTTTCGAGGATACACATTGTACCGTGATAATAATTCAGCGGTCGTGCGAGAGAAACGGCGCGCCGTGAGAGCAACGTGTAATTTCAATTTGCCGAACGGACAAATTAGTCGCCGGATCGCATCGCTGATCGCGCCGGTCACTCATCAGATCCCTGAATTACACATCCCGAATGAACAATATCGCATGTTAGTCACGGAGATGGATTTTCACTTCACTTAATGGCAATTAAACTTTAAAGAGCCGTAGCTTTTAATCAATTCATCAATGGATATTAATTTAGCGTTCGTTTCTTTGATTTTTAATGTTACCTATGATTTTTGTATATTATGTACGATGTAATAATCAACTTACTTTTTGCAATAAAAATTTTTAATTAAAAATTCTTATTGCACAATACGACTAGAAATGTTTTTTTATTTATTCATTCACAATGTATTTCCTGCAAAAAATGGTCACATATATTGTATTTTTGTTAAAGTAATTTTAATTAAAGAACCAAACTCGTATTAGTAACATACAATAAAACACGCTAATAAAACTGGCCGAATAACGAGCGTAATGTTCCGAGTTTAACATAAGTTTATTAAAACAAGTCCGTTACTAAAACAACATTTCCGAGTTCATTAAAACAAAAGTCAAAAACTAACAAACTTGATGTTGCAACAATTAGATTCAAATTACAATAATAAACTCAAGATTCAAATTACCATAAAAATTATAATAAAAACTTTGAACGTTTCGGTTCACATAGCCTTCTTCAGCGATAGCAAAACTTAACGACATAATAACACTATTTAAATAAAAATGTTAAAAAATGAATTGAGAGCGATTATAAATAATGTATTTATAATATATATTTTTGTTATAATTTCTTCGTGTCCAACACAAATTTATATTAAAAGAATATAATTTTATTTCCTCTATCACAGTAGTACAATCGTTCGATTGCTGTATCTCCTTGAACATCCGCATGGTTGCATAATTATCAACAGACGTTCTACAGTGGTCTGTTGTTCTCTCGATTATCGAAAGAAGCCAAAGATTCCCAAGAGCGAAGACTCTCCATTCGGTAGTGGCTACACGACGGTCGCGGGACGACGGCAACTGGTGCCCTTTTAATTACACCTCGGTCTAATTTATTGCGAAATCCGCACCGGTGGCAATGCGATCAGATAAAACCCACGGCCATAAACCACGGCGTCATATAAAACTCCTTTTATTCCTAACCGGCTGTGGATCGAGCTCTTGTGCCCGGTACTTTCCGTCTATCCCCGTTCTCTCCTTCTCCCTTTCTCCTACAGTATCCTTTGCCATACGTGGATACGTAGGAGCCCCATCGTTCTTCCTTATTCCACAACTCGTTCCCTCTTCTTTCCCATCTCTTTCTCTATCTCTTTCCATCGTTCCTCTCGCCTTTCTTTTCGTTTTCTGCCCTCCGTGTGTTCCCCTCTCGAGCCCGGCCTCGTGGCATACCACGCGGACTATCTCTCTCCAGCTTTCGGACGTGCGTCCTGCCTGCGGCCGCCCACGCGCCGACCCGACGCCCTCCCATACCATTCCATAAAGTTCTCCCACTGCCACGGGCATGGGTTCTCCCGCGCATGGGAGACGTACGTTCACGCACGGTCTCTCGTCGATGGTTACGAGCACGGTAGCCGACGGGTGTGCGAGAAAACGCTTAACGAATCGGCATGCAATAAACATAGCTGATCTCGCCGTATGTATCCGCCTGTGTTTAAGATGTAGGACGGAAATTAACAAAACGGGGAAATAAAAGCAGTATCATTATAAAAACAGTAAAGAGGAACAAACAATTGTTATTGCACGAATGGAAAAACTTTTTCGAATATCTTTCGACGATCTGTCCATTGTGCTGTTTCGCCTAATAGACATCCGTAAACATCCCTTCAACAACGGAAAATAAAATTGCACATCGTTCGCCGAGAGACGACGCATCTCTCGTACCACACGTAGAGTGATGGATTACACCGAAGCTCTTTCTTCCGTCTGAGAACGAAGCTCTCGTCGGTGCGCTTTGAATTTTTCTTTTTTTCCTTTTCGCCGTCTCCTTTAGAAATGCCGAAGAGCTTAATCGTGTCGAGGATCATCCGAACAGCGCGCTTTCAAATATGGTATATCGCTAAAAGAACATCGAGCGACCACAAGGAGCGACCAGGTGGCCAGGTGGGAGGACTTGATTGGACCAGTAAGCAAGCTCGTATTAATAATTCAAAGACTCTATAGGCTCTGCCTCACCAGCGAAGCGGTTCGCGGTTGCGCGCGTGTCTTGATTTACAAGTGCGTTTATGGGATAGGCGGCAGATGTACTTTCGGCCTCGATCTTCCTCCTTTCCTTCTTCTTTCCTCCTTTCTTTCTTCTTTCTGCGGTGCTGCGGTGTTACTGCTCGTACATCGCGTATTTTAAGGAAGCTTCGTTAGGCCGTTCGCCGTTTATGGAGATCCTAATGATTCGAGAGCCCTTCCCGCATAGTGGCACAACTGAAATTTAAATCAGCGACCGAAACACGATACACGAATGGCTCTCTTAGACGTTATGAAACGGTCTCCGAACGTCTAATAGTTTGGAATTTTATTGAATTTCAATCAGGGAAACATACAATTCCGTCCCATCTGAACTTAAGAAATAGGATAAAAAGGGTCTCCCTTTGAATACATAATGCCATATGAATATTTAAATTCAAAGTTTCTTATCTTTTATTTATCTTTTTAATCTTCCGAATTTACGCAATATTCTTTACTAGAGAATAAGCAATGTAATATTTACGATCGATAAAAGATCGAGTTATATTGAAATTTTTAGCGTACACACGTCAAACTAAAGATATTTACAATATTTGAATACACAATTTTCCGAGCACGTAGGCGCAGCTTTCTTGCTCCGCCGTCAGCGTTGACCCTCACGATAATACTGGAGGGTTAATATCCGAGCTGTCCATCCGGTCTAAAACATCCGGGTGAGTAATCGGTGCGCTTTATTAAAGTGGATCGCGGCGAGCATGGATGTGGGCCTGCATGAGCGCGCAGCTGTACTCTGGACAAACGAACGATCCGTATTTGTCAGAGTAAATTAGCCGCGGATACCGAGATAACGAATCGAACGACGCTCGACCTGTGCATAATAAAGCAATGGCGAACCTGAGTCGTCCCAGTTTAATCAATCGGCTACGGAACGTACTTGGACAAATAAGCTAACGATATAAACAGGCCAAAAAGAATTCAAGAATGTAAAAGTAATACATAATCTCCAAGTAAACACAACTCCGTTATATTTCAAAGTGTCTCTCTTGAATATTAATTATGTGATATAAGACAGCGTATATAGGAACCATATAAAATTTTCTTAAAAAATCGAAGCTAACGACATGGCGATTTGTAAAAACGACTTTCGTGTATACCAACGGCGAAAAGAGCCACTATCAAGCTATTAAAAACGAAAACATCAAAACAACCCGCGACGTTAAATTATCTAGCAATTAGCGCCACGAGTATCTCATCGCGTTCACATGCGTTGGACGGTAGCGCAGTAAGAAATCTGACCAGCAATTAAATCCATTTGTCAATTATTTGACGAATGCTCGCCCATCCGAGTCCCGGTGGGCCGATTTGTGCCAGGCCACTTCGCTTTACGACACTCGCATACTTCTGTATCCGATCGTCTAATTGCCAACCGACGAACAAGTTCTCGCGACCCATGTGTGGCCGTCGCTGACAAAAAGCGCAGATATGTCATCGCGCAATTATCCCGCCGCGCCGGCTGGACGAAGGTGGTCCAGGTGGTAACAACGGCATTGTACCCTCCGAAAGCATCCTGGGATCCTCCGTTGACTCAATGTTGATTCCTCAGCCACAGGGCCAGAGCCCAATTAAACTTGTGTTATGGCGGAATGCTTTTTCGAGGCAGATATCACGGCATTGCCTTCTTGATGCGTTCCTCTTGATACCAAAGAGTAGCTAATATCGTTTGCCTCAACGGTGGAAATTAGCAATTCAATAGAAATTATACATGCAGACAGTTCTCGATATGCAAAACCTTTCCTTGCGGAATTTCGTCGTCATTCTGTTTTGTCAGTCCGTTACTTTCAATGATAAAAATTTATCAGTAGTATTTCCTGCAAGCAGTTTTGCATTTTATTATACAATAAAAGTCCCAAATTTTTTTAGGTTAACCTAACGTATTGAATTAAAAATATTAAATTAAATATGTAATGATTTCATCAGCATACGTACAGAGAAAATATAAATAAGTCGTTCCATTCTTTCTATACATTAAAATCTGGATTATAAAACTTTGCATGTATTCTGCTTTCACTAATCGACTTACCGACAATATACAATATGGTTGTCTGATAATTCAACATTAATAATTTTTTATATATCATAAATTTTAATATCTCATTTTACATCATCGAAGAACGCGCATTATCAATTTTATAACCATATAAAAGCTATTATTCTGACGCTGCGTCCATCGCCAGCGTATACAAGAAATGTTATGAATGTTGAAGAGACCCAGTTCGAGCCCTGAACCAGACGATCGAGCATGCCCGATCGCGCTCACGATTAATCGCACTTAACGGCCGATGACGCATCGATCGTGCTAAGCCACGGATGCCGCTCGGTTTATTAACTCATCGAGAGGAACAAGAAGGAAGTCGAGCAGTAAGCTCCAACGATAATAAATTTATGGACGACTAAAGCAACGTCGATTTAACGACGACTATGTAGAAAAAATTCAATATTTTTATAATTCCCTTAGGAATTAGCAATATGTTGTCTACTGTAATTATTGCTCTAATTCGAAAAAAATTAAACTTTTAAAAATATGTATGTATTTACTGTTCGTATGATTATAATTTTTAATCGCGTTAACGTAATAACAATTCCTGAGAGTTATTTTAAGTTTAAAAAGTTTATCAGCGACGACGCTGACACGAATATGCATTGCACATATCTCTCTAACTTTCAGCTTCGCGTTATCGTGTTTCTCGCTCTCGCGGGGGTCGTGTGCAACGATCGTTGCCCGGCGCCGCGCATCAGTTGCAACGTGGAATGCCGTTCCAACGTTACACCTGGTCTTGCGGAGTGCCTGGTGTGTCGCTGGGTTACAACTACCACGCTCTCCCATGGGAACGTTAGCCGATCCAGTAAAGGGACTCCGCGCGGAAACGAGAATCACGCTCGTGATTTCGTCGTTATCGCCCGCTGAAAGTGGTCCCTCGGATCCACCCAGTCGCGAGTCGACGACCTGAAACCATGCGCGGTAGTTATTAACTCGTTTCGCGAGATTTTAAAAGTTGTTGAGCGCCGTAAGTTACGATCAGCTGGGAACACTAAATTCGCGCGGATTTATGCCACCGTCTCGCGATGGGTTAATTAAGAATTGAATTTCCACGGTGACACACGTGATTCGCGGAATGTCAGACGCGCCGAATTTATAGACCCATGAAACAAAGTCCTAAATCGTGGACAAACACAAATTTCCACTGCAATATTATTTTACGACAACATTAAGCTTCGATGCGAAACCATGTCCTCTCTCCTTCTCTCTCTCTCTCTCTCTAAAATCTTTTGCTTTCTACGTTACGAACGTAGTGTAAAAATAAATTTTCAAGTATTCGAGACAGAGTATATGCTACTTGGAAAATTATCTTAGCGTGGAATGTTAAGCTCACGGTGTCATTCGGCCGCGGGATTTAAATCGTAAGAGTCTTTGTGCAATTTATTTCTTCTATAAGTTTACGAGAATGGCGACATACATCATCAGAGTAATAAGGCATCTATCGTGGGAAACTGCAGTAGTTATCTCACCGCTTCCCTAGAATTTACGGTTTGGAAGATAAGAATAAAAAAAAAAAAATATGAGTTGAGCCCAGCCGCCTTCTCAAACGAATTTTGCAGCGGCAAGAACCAATAATTGCACACGGAATTGCAGTAGCCGCGAAGTGCCGGAGCGTACGTGTCGAAGATGCGCTTTCGCTGGCGCGCAGGGAGAAAGAAAGAGCGAAAAAGTAACTGCGGGTGGACGGAGGGACAAAGGAAGGGTTGAACGTGGGCAGAAAGGAAAGAGAGATGTAAGCGGACGGTCGGAAGCACTTGGGTTCTTGCATGGCGAGGCGAGGGGCAATTTGCGGTGTGCTGCAAATGTTTCATTACCGGGAAGCGCACACTGGCAGCTACCGAATTTTGAATGAGCTACCGGCCAGGTCAAGAGAAGCGCGCGCGTCAGTCGCTGAAGACTCGTAATTGAAATCCGCTGCCTCGGGAGCCGCACCGACCGCAAATCGCACGAGTAAACACTTTTGTCCCGGACCGTCCGCAATTTGCATCGTTACATTGTGCGTGCGAGCGCGCGCGATCGTCTGCGTGTCTTTGCATAAAGCGCGGCATTATGGACTTCTCTCTGATTTCCGAACGTAGTATTTTCCTGAATTATCATGATATTTAATTTACATAATTTCTTACGTAAGCAGGCTCTATAATTCTTCAATTTTTATCTTGAACTGACTTTTACTATGAACAAAAATTCTCTGCCTCTCTTTGCTAATAATTTACAATTAATCTTCAGATAATTTAATATGGAGGGATATACATAAAAATTTCCAAATCTGAAATATATTTGAGCCTAAGGCTTATATCATACATCGCACGAAATATAATAGTAAGATATGTTTATTATGATACTCAATATGATACATTCTTTGGCGGAAGAAACAGGTTTAAATATGTGAACAGCACTGTGGGAAATATTTCGTCCTAAAATTCACGGGAACACACTGTATTTTTAAACGACAATTCTTTTACGTGTCTACGGGAACGCGCACGCGACAACAAAATACCGAGAGAAGACGGAGGGATTTTACAGATCAGATAGACGAAATTTACGCTTCGAAATCCTGCGCGTGGCTGTGAGGATGATGCCATCGAAATCCAACCAAATTTGAGCTCTTCCCCAGACTAGTTTATCGCAGCTCCAAAAATTAACAAAGGCTTTTGGCTCCACAGCCTAATCTTCTCATAAAAGAAACGTTCAATATTTTTCAAAGATGAGACAATCCAACGATCTTAGGATCAACGGGTCAACCTCTAAATTATTAGCGACGGTCCTAAGTCGCAAACTATTAAATCTTCTATATTTACTGCAACACAATAGAATAAATAATAAAATTAAAAATTAATTGCAATATTAATTTCTTATTTTTCATTAAGTTTGTTAAATTGAGTTAAAAAATTAATGTTGTAAAAAAAAGTGGGAATACATTTCTGTACAATCACGGCATGTTTATTGCCTTTGAAGAAAAAACTCCGGCGCGAGGAGCTTAATCACGCAAGATATCATTTCTGCGGGCGAGCTCGGACTGTCGGAAAGAATCGAGAGAATTAAAGTTGATGAAAGATCTTCCCGACGGCGATTTATTCACGCAGGGTGATGTGATACCCTGGAGCCGGCGTTCCTCTCCGTTGAAATATCGTGGCTTATGAGACAGAGGTTCGGTCTCTCTGTGGCTTCGCGTTGAATTTGTAATTCGTAAATTATTGCATCGTCGACTTTTTCTAAAGAAACCATTACTTAGAGGCATCCCGTTAAATATCGCCGCAATTACGAGATGCGGCTGCGCATCGGAGATTCACGATTCCGCTTCCGTCATTAGAAAGCATCGACTCCACCGACCACCGGTTGCCGAATGGCGTTTAATCTTCACAGATGTTGACGCGTAAGTTTCAAACAATGGAGGAACAAAAGTGTAATCATCGAGCGTATGGGTACTTGATCCTTCAGGTAGGATAAAATGGCATTAAAAAATAAAAATAAATCCGCCAAGAAGTTAAGAGAAACGGAACGATTTAGTACGGTGAGTTAAGATCTCGTCAAAATCAAATTTCTTTAATCGGCCATGGCGCTCGATTTGCATGCGGGAGACTTTCATTTATTATACGAACTTACCGCGGAGTGCCGTATAAGGAGTGCCGGTTGGTTCGCCTCCCGTACTGTCAGCGAGAAGGCTATTGTCAACGACAGATGGACATCCAATAGGCAATACGTGTTGCATATAGCGACGCATAAAATGTGCTGCCCGCACGAGAAAGAAGACTCCGCAATGTACCACAGCCCTTTTGTCTTAACGAGAAGAATCGGGCGGCATGCGTCACTGAAGAATGCTTGTGCAACATCTGCACTTCTTTTGACGTCTCCAACAAGACGGTCGAAACGGATATCTGCCGGAAGGCACGAGCACGAGCCTCGCTCTCTTTCAACTCATTCTGGTCTCGCACGAAACGCAAAAGATGCACCGCGAAATTTAAATCGTGAACTTTTGTCCCTAAGTCTCTCTCCCAAGCTCTTTTTAGAATAGTAAATGGCTCTCGTGATGTTTAACTCGTCGACCTAAATAGACTTAAATAGATTTCTTTTCTTCAAAGGCTATTTTTCTCGCGCACGAATATAAGATACGAGACTTAGCACATTAATATATGCCACGAGCGCGATTTTTTCGACGATGCACAAAAGGCGATATGCTAAAATTTCGAATCCACCTTCTTAGACGAAAACAGTTCGCCTCTAAAATCGTTTCCAGCAAAAAGGCGAGACTCTCTCTTTCTCATGCCGCTCTATTTTCATTTAAAATACATCTCTTTGAGAAACTTCTAAGCCGACACTCTCAGCATGCACCGTGACTGATATCGCAATGTTGTTTTCCACCTTTTTAACGACACGCAATCGTTCAAATTCAAGCAGAGGCGTACTCGAAAGAAGGGATTCTTCACGAACGTGACCTGTCTCCCCGATACTCGCCGGGCCGACGCATTTAAATTTGAGTGGACGCGCACTCGTGAGCAGCATATGCGCGGATTCCCGAGGTATCTGTTACATCCACGATCCACGATTCCCCGAACTTCCCTCGGCCGATTCCCCGAAGAAGCCGAGAGGATACACCCTGTGAGAGGATCGGTCGGGCGCGGCATCGCTATCAGTCTCTCTCCTGGGGACAGTGTTAAGTTACAGGCATTACCGAGAGGCCCACGAGATAAACGCCACTCAGGGGACGAATGCTCGCCCAAGAGACACGATAAAAGTCTATCTTTACGGTCTCGGGATTTTTCGTAAGATTTCGGTTCCACCTGCCCGCACTCTCGTCACGGTCGATTCCGTGATCAGGAGAACGGTACTAAGTGCCGCGATTATCCGCGCGCTCTTTATTTCCCATTCCTATCTGCTCGTCCCGAGATCACTTAGACAGGCTCCACCGGGAGTGAGATCCCATCTTGGCGTCGCGCTCGTTAAATTCGGGCTCGATAATCGTATCGGTCCCCTATGTACAAGATATCCCGCGCGCCTGATGCAATACGCTCGTTTTACAAATCGTCCGCTACAGCTCGCGGATGTGTAGTCAATTTATTAGCCAGTACCACGATGTAAATTACGGCGATTCGCCGGGATTTTAATTGGGGGACAGGTGAGGAAGGAGAGACCACGCGTGCTGACACTATGCAAAATGTGCGAAATGCAAAAAATAATGACAATGGTCCGCTCGTTCTGATAGTTAGCACGGTGTCTCGGGAGAACATTGTGTCGCTCCTCTTTCTCCTAATACATCACACACATCTGACATCTCTGCAACGGACATTACAAGATAAAATCTTAACCAATTTTAATCTTTTTTTAACAATATTTAAAAATTGTACATTTATATATATATAATGTATATAACCATAATTAATATGTGTATTATATAATTGTATATATAGCATTTATATTTCAATATAATAAGATCGTAATTAACAAATAAGATAATACATGCAAAGTAAATTGGCAAAACAAGAACAAAACGATGATTTTGCGAAAAAATCTAAAAAAATCGCTTACTAATTCTTTTTCGTTTTAATAGAAATTCTTGTGGTAATTGATCGATTATATAATATAAATAACCAATTAGTTACACAAAAATGTCCGTGACTTAAATAGTTAGCTTCATGACTATAAGATCAACATCTACAAGACATTTACCCTGCGTCAAACTGCAACGGCAGGCGCTCCGAGTTTATCAGAATGTTTTATTATTAGTGCTTTTCAATAACACTGTCGATAGGCTGTGCCAAGATTTTACGGCCGGATGAAAGAGAATGTAGGCACAACCAGTTTAAATTAGGAAGGCACTTTTTTTCGAAGAGGACGTAAACCATCTTACTGATGAGTCATTCGCTATAAGAATCTTTTATCAGGTGCGGATGGACATCGTAAACGAAGGCGAAATGTCATCGAGTGCGAATAATCGTAATTCATGCCAAATGCGTTGTCATGCCGAATTTCGTTTCAATTTGGTTTATTCCAAAATATGTGAACAAAAACATAAAGTTTTCTTTTAAAATCATAGTTCCGTAATAACTATTGTATAATAATAATAAAAAGTTGTAACTAATATATGCAATGTGTTATTTAACTAACAAATCGTCTAGCGAATAAAGTTACGTTATTGGATATATGTTGAAGTGCAAATACAGCTCTGCTCATTTCATATCCTCCGCCGTAAGCTAACTTCGTCATTCATTTCGTGACAGGCAGATTGGCGACTTCCATGACAATTCTTGATGTATAGAGGCAGCAATTTAATCTCTCTTAGTGATTTTCTGCTAGATGCATAGTGCGATCGAATTTTTCATCAATCAAGCTATTCGTATCCGCTTAGTCCACTTATTTCCTCGTTGCTACTTTACTTTCTTCCTGCTGGCAGCGTTATAATGGACGGTACTGATGACTCTCGAAAGGAAGGTCAGTTTTCTACGTGCATTTTGGTCAGTCACTTGACACCCGGAAAGATCTCACGCGCATCCTGTTGAACCGAAACAGGGCCTCCTCATAAATTCAAGGAATGGATAAAAAGTCTTGAGCTAAAATAGACTAGATTATAAAATTTGATAAAAACTTTCGCTAATGTACCATATATTTGCAAGAAATCTACTGTCTTTCCTTATTTCTTTAAATTTATTATTAATATACAGAAAACACTAACCAGGACACAATCTCTACAATCGCGTGCCTCGCGACGTTGGTGACAAATCGCAGATGAGTCTTTTAGAGTGCGTCAAGTCGATAATGGCTTCGCAGCCCTCGAGTGCCCGGAAACTTTCAAGTGCCACCGGTAACGACTTAAAATATTCTCGAAGCGTTTTCTCCACTTAAGATAATTCCGCGAGTTTTTCTTCCTGTCCTTTTCCCAAGAAATCGGAAAAGGAGATACCGACGGTATCTGCGAAACGTCACGCTCGAGTGCACCGTTGTTCCGCTCCTTGAGATGTATGCTTCGACACATTTGGAATACGAACTTACCCTCGAGAGTTGTGAATTCACGCGTGATGAAGCAGCGGGGTAAAAAGAAATATACAAATATCGATCACGAAGAAAAGACGAGATTCCGCCCACGTAGAGGAACTTCCTGTTTTTCGTGGCGGATATTTATCTATTTCTCCAAACCCTTGCCTAAACCAACACCTAACGTACGAAAAGGGGCGCCTTCGGCGACACTTTATCTCTTCCTGCGCATCTACCCTTAACTCGTAACACACGCTTTCCGTTCTGATCGTTCTCGAGTGATTCCACTCTTCTGTTTTACCTGCGTGTTTCGTGATGGAGGAATTTCACCTACCTTATCTCGTGACATCCTTCCTTCCGAGGGAGGCCTCGCTTCATCACGGACACCTTCGCCAGGAATTATCGACTCTTCGACCTGAGGCGAATGATGGGATCTCCGAGTTAAGCAGCGTGCCTGCATCCTTCATTTTACATTAAATATCTTTTTTTTAAATCTGCGTAGGATTAAACAACGTTAACTATATAATTTTCGCTCTAATACGATTATCAAATTTTATAAATTATTGTAAGTTGATAATATCAATCTCCATTTAAACAATAAGAAAAGAACTCTTTGTAGACCCTTTTACTGATACAAATTGCCTCTTTTACTACAGCGTGACCAGGTATAATGGAAAAGAAGTAAAAAGTGTCACAGGCGATCTTTTCAGTCAGTGTGAACCTTAGTGCCGCGATTATTCAGTCACCCACGCGGAAATAGTTTTCTTATATTTTATTCTATTTGGGCGTCAGAGAAGTACTTTTCTCCTTTCCCTGCGATAAATCTCCGATAAGTCACACAAATAAAAATTATTAATATTCCTACGTTTATACTAGATCATGTAAAAAATTCATGCCTATGCTCTAGATGTTAAAATACTTTGATATTAATTCAAATCAGTTACATCTTTTTTCTACATAAAAATTTATCTATTTATTGAAATTTAATACAATTGTGATAAATCACAAAATTTTTCTCGATATCTGCACGCTTGAAAACGTTCATTCAGCGATCCGTGTGCACTCCCCTCTCTCTCTTTCTCTGACACAGTTTTCTTCTATTTTCATACATAGACGGATATCGGATCGGAGGCGAGGAGATCCTCGTGAGATCCATGTCCGTGTCTCGACAAGGTGGACCAACGCAGATAGGACCCAAGCCCGAGATACATCCCCGGTCGGGGGAGGCCTCGCGAGGCAGGAGAGAAAGGGAGAAAGAGAGACACCCACGCAGGTGGGACCACACACGACGGTCCCGTCATTTGTTGGACACTGCATGGGCATGTCGTGTTCCACGGACACGAGGTACACAGCATTGTACACTTCTTGGCGCTGTCCCGCGGCGTGTCGTATCGCCAGCGGGCCGTGCAACTTTATGGCCGAAGCCGATTGCGTGCGACTCGAATAGACGCAAAGGGGGAGGCAGGGAGATGGGGCGCAAAGAAGGAAGCGGGCTCTGGCACCTGAGCGCGCGAGACGAATGCGACCGTAAGAGGATTATAATTTAATTTATTATGTTAATATGCCGGTTCGCGCGTGAGAGGGGCGCGTGTAAAGACGAAAATTTCAAATACATTTTTTTTCTTTTATGGTATCTCAACGAAATAAAGTTCAATTATTCTGGCTATGTAGATCTTGATCTCGAACTCGCGGTAATATTCATCCCGTTAGCCTTTACCGAGCGAGACATAAAATGTAAAATTGATCGAAGTTTCTCCGGGAGAAACAAATTCTCGTAGAGAACAAGAACAAGAGAAGCCAACCAAAAAAATGACCTCTGTTGCAAAGAGAGGCCGTAAATGCTAGCTTCTTGTTCTCTTGAGGGAATAAATTTTGTAAAGAAATGCACACTAGCATACATATGTAGATAACAGAAAGAGAAGACGTTGCGGAGGAGAATGCGAGATAGATGCGTACCGGTAACCCGACGGGCAGTGACTTGACCTCGAGGATACATTATTGATAGTGGTGCACGCCACAAGAATGGTGACTAGATGGTAATTTTCGATGGGACGAAAAAGGACGACGGTATTCCGTACGCTTGGTTCCCGTAGGATTAACGTCGCAGAGAACGTCGTGACGCGGTAGGAATCTTGGATTAGCTCGCGGTGTCGGAGCCTGTATCTACCGCACTAGATCGATGATCCATGACAGTTTCGATAGATCGATGATAAGCATCTTCACGTAACGTTGTAAGAAAGCAATTTTAACATCGAGCGTTCTTTTCTTTGCGGCAAAAGGTAAAAAAAAAAATGCATTGAAAGAATAAAATTAAAGTGAATGTAGCTTCTCGTTTTCTTTGGACGTAAAAATTTTTCAGATTTATTAGCTATCTTTAGAAGGATCAGCTTCTGAACAGCGTCTCGGACAAAATTCTTCGTCGAAGTGGTGGATTACTTCCAAAAATTCGAATGATCGATTGACAGCTTTCTCTCGGAATGCTGTAACATGACTAACGCGAGATTCCTGCCTTGAAAAAAACGCCATCGTGCGTAAAGCCACGACGTATCTTCCTCGGAAGAGTCGGGTAGTTCGATCAAAGTCGAAGCAAGACCAGGAGCAATCCTTCGGCGGCGCATGAAAGATATCCATCTACAATGATGCTAAGGACCGAAGGACCAGGCATTTGTAATCCTGCGAGTGAGGCCGGGGGTCGTGGAAGGGACGGCCGTGCAGCCCAATTTATATATTGCGTCCCGGAGACGTCGCCGATTAATCCTGAAGAAGTCGCGGGACCACCCAAGTGAAACTAACACCCTTTCTCGCCCTGTTCCCTGACACCGGTCGCGCGTCGTAAACGTCGTTTCGTCCTACTTTAACACTGCAGCTTAACTAAACGAAGTAGATGCAGCTGCCCCTTCTTTCCTCTATTCTGTATCGACTCTAATCGTTCAGGGACGATGTCGCACCATAAAGTGATGAAAGTCGGGCGTTATAAGAAGTTTGAGTAGCATAAAAATCGAGCTACGAAAGATGCTTGTCTTAAATTATCTTAATGTCAAAGAAAGGCGAAAGAAACGATAAAAATGAATAAGATAACGCTAAATTCGCAACAATTCTCAAATGTAAATTGATATAAATTTAAGGCGGCGATTAAAACGAATTAATTGGCCACAAGTAACCAGAAAGATACAATCGGCGTATCTTACCTTCGAGTTACGTTATATGCACGACGTTTCGTTATTTTTTTGCGGTACTTTACACCTACAGTCGGACGTCATTATGATAATATTTCGCGAGGCCCACATCTTTTTTCTCATTACGCGAGCGCGCACAGGGGGGCGGACGAAAAGGCAGGGGCTGAGAGGGAGGACGAGAGTCCCGTCCGCTAATTTGAATATTGAGTTGCGGGGGTGTCGGTAACGGGCAGCTGCACAACTCGCATAAAACATAAAACGTCTCTAGAACCATTCGCTCCTCCAGACAGAGGAACGTGGGTGCGCTTGAGTCAAGCCAAATACTTACTCCTTTGAGTACCGAAAGGTCTTTTGACGAAGGATGCCCGAAAGACAAAACGCTCGCGTGTCCCGAACAAATTCTCCGATGAAACTCGTTTGTTCTTTGCTGACTGATAGGCGATCGCGTGTATTCGTACATCAACGAAAGATTTAAAAAAAAGAAACTTGTCATTTCAAAATATAATTTTACACAAATAAAAATTATTTATAAATAACTGTATGTCCTTCATCTCAAACAAAAAGTTATTTTGTGACGTATGTGTATACACTTTAAAAAAGGCAAGAGAGATCATCGAGCGTTTCAATTTATTGAATTTATCAGTGAAGATTATTCATCTTTACGAGACGTGTTTAATCGATTCCAAGAAATCTCTCGTTAATATTCCTCATCAAACCTGTTCGTGCATCAAAATCGCGGGACTGTGGACACGCGTGCATGTAAGTATAAATGCGTCTTACACGAAAAATCTTCGTGCCAAGGAGTTAAAGTTCGCCTCATGGTCAATTAGCGACTTTTTTTACATCAACTCGCGTATATACCTGCCATTGCAGCATTGTGCTCATATGATCAACCGCTTGAGAGCATAAATCGTTCACATGCATTTTACTTACGCTGGCGAAGAATTATTTTTATCCTCAACAAGGCCGCTTGTGTGCATAAAAAAAGTACTTAGAACCTTTAGCAAATTTAGCTCGCATGCATATAAATATTTTCCTTGCAGGTCAACAAAGTTGATGCTGCGCAGCTCATTAAAATTGTAATATCTGCCAATTAATAAAAACTAAAATTTCTAGACAAAATCTTTTTGCCGCAATAATCGAATCTTGATTTGCGATCGACACGCTTCGTCTTTCCTTCTTCCTTCACGATCCTGAAAATTAGAACTTCGCAAATATTATTCCCAACCCTATCCACGGACGTAAGTGATGATACGACTTTGTCGTGAAGGGATTCTCACAAAAAGCCCAATCATTCAGCCAGGAACGTAATGAATGGCCAGCATTTACATACGAAGATGGCGAGTATCTTATTACAAGGGAACCGAGGGGGTGGGTTACGTTTCGTTCGGTTAAGCTCGACTGAACAATGCTCCACCGAGGTGGCCGTGGAGGTAATACCCGGACGACGCGTTGCTGAAGACATGATTAACATTCGTTAATAAGATGGATGCGCGTGACGGGCATTGTTGACCCGTTGACATTGGGTGTGATTTAGGTGCCTGGCTCGTACTCGAGGCTGCCGGATCTACTACTAGCGCGAAGAGAAAGAGGAGGAATCGCTCGCCATTGTTCGTCGCGTTTTTTTCATTGCCTCGTTAGAGAATGCGCCAGGTCACCGGAAAACAATTGAGTAACACTCTCGTAGGAGTACGTTTTTGAAAGATTATATTTTGATCATCCGTTATAGTTTTTGTTCTCCAAGTAAATTTACACGTCACTTAACAAGATAAAATGTACACTTAGCAGAAGAAAAATAAGAAGAATATATAAATGTACGTGCTTCGTCATGATTCTTGTTTTGTTTTCAAGTCTTCAAACGGAAAATGAACGAACCATCTTGAAATCATACGTCGTTCACATTATTTCTACACTGGCAATACTCCATTAGTAGTAGAGCAGATGGGCAATCTTCGATCTACTCCGCGCACATTATGTTCACCTTCAGCGGGTCGATCGCTCGTGATGCAATTTTCTTCCATGCGTACGTAACGAGAGTCCATAAGTAAAACGGAATAACGCGAAAGCAGGCAGAAGGACACACGTATGCGAGGCGCAAGCGGTGTCCTTTACGCGGATAGATGGTTTCGCATAATTATCGTAAAGGAAAAATCATTGTGCGCCATATGCCGCGCGTGGAGGGTAAACAGCAACGCGGATAGGCAAGTATGCGTTCATGTCGGCTTCGAGGTACATTAAACCCTTGCCTTACGCTATCACATCGGCAACAGCTGCTATGCGAAGCTCGCTATCACCGCATCTTGGACCCTGCGAGATGGAGGCCTGCTTCCTCCGTGGAAAATACACGCGTTCACACGCGATCGTATTAAAAACTAATAACGTAATTTTTACCTTTAAATCGCAAGTATTTCAAAACTTTACAAAGTATTGGACGATACATTGTGTTAAAATAAAAGCGTGTCTACGAGAACGTAAGTATCCAGCCACTCTATGCACAACAAATATTTTTTGTAGTATCTTGAGACAGCGAACACGCCGCTTCAATGAAGAGCTCAATCGACGATGATTTCTAAATCTTTCACACGCGACCACCGGTTGATGGGACGTGTACCAGGCTTAACTAATGTGAATGGATTGTCGGATATGAATACACCCGCATGAGAGGGTCTATTATGGAAATTCATGTGAACACACAACGCCCCCATAACGCGACCCAGCAAGATCGCACCTGGCAGAGATCGAAGTTCACTCGCGATACACCCGGTACCATCGTCAATGTGTGATATATTTGTACTTGCTTCACTTATAAAAACGTTGTCTTATAAAATTCAGATTAAATGGAGCGATCAATTGTCAACTCTAATGAGATAATAAAATGTTCTATATTCCACCGCATCATTTGAAATTACTTTCTAATCTCTGTTGTGCAAATAATTTCAATAAATAAAAGATTGGACGTACATGTTTTTATTCCCACGATTTGCCTCGTCGGACCGTTGCAATTTATATCAATCGCCGATATCCATTCTGACGGAAAAAAAATGTCCCACGTAGCGAAGCGTGTGTCACCGATACGTATTGGAGCGAATTTTGTTTGTTACTCTTGAGAGTTGTTTTAACGAAAAGTGTCCTAGAGGCATGTTGGTATCGAGTTTGTTCGCGCGTTCAAGTGAAAATCAATGGAAATGTAAAAATCAATGAGAGCGCACAGCGAGCGATGTTGTTCCGCGTTCCCACCCTCACGTAAACCCCTCACTCTCAATAAATTTCCCCCCCGGGGTTCGTGCAATCCTCGCGCATCGCTAGCTCTCTTCGTGCTTCCGACCAGCGAACGTAGCACATACGTGGTGATTGAGAAAGATTCAGCAAAAAGTGGACCGCGCATTGACGCCTCCGGCGCCGCTCTTCGACGCACGTCAAAGTATTGTAAGAAATAAGATTTACGAGGCAGATACACCACGGTTTCAAGGTTGTTGATCGTATTCCGACTCCGACGCAATAGCTAACGTTGGCGCACGTACGATAAAAGCAATCACGATGTCACAGACAAAAAAATTGCAATTGATTACGTGCGATATTCGCTTTCGTGCGATATTCGCTTTCCTATATATATATATATATATATATATATATATATATATATATATATATATATCTCAAAAGATATTAATAATAAAAAATCGCAACGACATCACACCGAAAGGCAAAATTTCGATTGTGAACACAAGATTTTAAGCTAACATTTGTATCAAAAAATTGTCTGTGCATTTATATGCTGCCGGTATAATTGGCGCGTAACGTATTTTTGCGAAAGAGAGGGAACATTCAGATATTAAGATAAACCTTTAATGGAAAACGCTTAAAGCAAAAGCTTAAAGGATGTTCCTTGTCAAGAATTTCATGATCGCGCCCGTAGTCGTTACCGGCGATTACATCGTCGACGTCGTTCCTGAATCGCCAATTCCTGCTACATTTTGACGCTGATGAAATCTGTCGGCAGGAAGATCACTCGGAACCGATTGAGTAAAGGAGGGCCGCGCAGTACGATGTCGATAAACTCCTGACAAATGCACTTAATCACTTGCGTCAAGGCTGGCGCCGTTGCACGCATGCAAAGAACGGACACACCTTCTGCATCGCGCCGCAATTACCGACTGGCACGTGCACCGAGTCGCGAGAAGCTTGATTTCTCTTACATTGTTAGAACGCTTAAGAGTATTATTAATAAACCGGTATAGAGACAAAAAATCGTTTGATCGCTTTAATTAAATAAAATAATGCGTATTATTTTGCAACAAGTCTCGTATCGCAATTTAAAGTTCGACAAAGTTACGAATATTTTTGCATGGGCGCTTTTAAGCGATCAAGCTTTTCATTTTCAGATCAATCATTTTGAATTTTTTTACGGTTAAAAATTTTATTGATAATTCTTCCAATATTGTTTGACACACGCTCTGTTATTAAAATAAAAAATCTATAATTTTTCAGTTTGTTGAAAAAAAATTGTAGATAATATTTCTATTTTACGCGGTCACAATGATCTAAAGACTTCTTAAAATCTTCGATTCGTCTTCTCAAATCTATGCAAAAAGGAGAAAAATGTACAAAAGATGTAATGTTATTATTCCCAACTTTTTCATTGTAATACACTTTCTCAAGAAGCGAACAAATATATTACCTCCGCAAATAATTATTTTTGATGACTGGCCATTCGACCCGTTACTGAATAAATGACTTCTCATTTTGTCCATGCGTCGCGAAGCTTTGTGAACAATCCTCGAAGCGCCCGCCAGGATCGAGCGACGAGCGTTGTACAGCGGTACCGCGCGATCGTCGATCGGCTGTGCGCAGTTGCGTGAGGAACACCGCCCCGACGCATTCTTGCACACGAAAGCCATTAAACAGATTAGTCCGGCAGCCGGATTACACGCGACACTGCGACGTCGGTGCCTTAATAGAGACGTGAAAGTATGTCTTCGCAATAGGCGCCTTCGTATGCAGCGCACAGTAACCGCGAAAAAAAACTTCATTCCCAATCCCGCCGGAATGGAAATTGATTGCACGCTGGGTGGCGGGAGAATTTTATGCGTGCGCGTCGCATACTGTCGGTAGTCATCACGAGTGCATCCGCAATTAGCGCATTAATTGACCGTAATTCAGCGTGTAATTATTGCGCGCGCTTTGAGCGTGCACGAGAAGACCGTCGCGTCAAAGAATTTTCGGTCAAATTTTTGCGAGGACGATAAAGTAATTTTACGTTGCATTATGTGGCCGAAAACACCCGCCAAACGGCGAATGTGAACGAACTCTTTGAAGCAAATTAATTAATAAAAAATTGGTCATAATAAAGAATTGGTGATACCGCTATTATGGATATCTTTTGTTTAACAATATATTCAATTGAATACGCAATGTGAGAACTGTCAATCATCTCGTAACATTTAAATGGGATAATGAAAAAATTCAGAAGTCGCGAAATTCGAAAACTAAACGTAATGACAGGGGCCTTTAGTCGTCGGTCTGTCAACCCTCGTTAAGCTTAACAAACGTACGTAAAAGAAGTAAAAGTGATAGGAAGCTCGCGACGAGCGGCGGCGGCAGCAGCTTCCATCCACCAGTGATGAGGGTTCTTGCCCTTTTTGCGTTATTAAAAATAATGGTGACATATATTAGTTTTAACGAAGGAAACCACCAGTTTTTTGTTACCGCCCTTATGCACCCAGTCATTTGTTTCCAACGAAATAAACGCTGCGCCGAAACAATGGATGCTCACCTTTTACCAGTCGACGCGACACGACGTGGGGAAGGAAAAAAGGAACCAGGACACAGCAAAGCGCGCGAGGAGAGAACGAGAGCAGAGGCGAGAGAACGAACGAGCGAGCGGGAGGTGGTATTCGCCCTCTTCTTCATGGAGGCCAAATCGTTGTCGAGATTCCATGTCGTAATTTCAATTTCAAATTATCCAATTCCAAAGCGTCTACACCCATTCGGCGAACCCGCCTTTCCCAGTAAAAGGAGAGCGCGAACGTGAACGATAATCCTATTCATGCTTTATTCCAACATTGTTACATATCGAAGTGCGACATCGCCATAGAATTCTACACAAATCTATGTTTCCGATCTTTGAAAATATATTTTCAGGACAATTAATAAGTTGTAGTAGGTATGTTACAGCGATAATACGAAAAGTAATTATCTCATCATTTCATGCAAAAGAGTCTATTCAGAGCGTATCATTACACGCATCACGCATAATGCAAAATCATCGTATATTAATCTCGTACTTGCTCTCTGTTCAGTGCGAAACTGTTGCGCATAATTTTATTTCAAGGATCTTTCATTTAGTTATGTACTATCACGCATAGCGGGTATATAATTCACAAATGAATTTTTCATGACGCTTCGATACTGCTTTTAACACTCCATCGGAGATTCTCTAGCGGGGGAACTCCGTTGCACGTCGTAGAAAGTCAAGAGTCAGCAATTTAAATTACTTCGTGTAGTAGCGCAAGTTCGAGTAAAAAATTTAATTATCGGTTAACGCCAGTGGCGTCATTATCGTACTAAGACACAAAAACTACAAGCTTAATGAAAATATTTCTTGCAATATCTGCTTGTTACTCGCACGCACATTTCTTCCAGCCCGTTTCCAATGCGATGCGGCAATAATTTTCAAACCGAGACGTAGAGAACGATAAGAACAATCACACCCTAATTGTCTAAATTTCTCTTACTGCACGGAAAGTTGAAATTGGACGCGGTCACGCTATTGTATCACTTGTTACAATATTTACAACTGGGTTGCTACAGTGTTTACACTGGGGATTGTTGGATTGCGTATACTCAAAAGGTACTAAGCTCATGACGAGTAGTTTATGCATGGTTTCGGCCATTTTTCGCGACACGATTTTCCAGAACGATTCTAGAGAATTATCACTGTGATGTATTGTTCACTACCCATTCAAGTTTTCCATGTCGTAGCGACGGTCCATCATCCGTATAAAGCTGTAAATTTATGGCGTACAAACAAGATTTATTATTATGCGTCGCGGACTTTTACAATGCGCGAAAAAACATACCGTATTCATTGTCCACTGTCGGAATTTTCAGAATTTTTGGATAATATATATCATGACAGATTAGCTCGCGCGCGTTGACAAATTTCAAAACGTATTATAAA
Source organism: Solenopsis invicta (assembly GCF_016802725.1). Lineage (NCBI taxonomy): Eukaryota > Metazoa > Arthropoda > Insecta > Hymenoptera > Formicidae > Solenopsis > Solenopsis invicta. The sequence continues at coordinate 6,782,393 of NC_052674.1, read as the reverse complement.
CTTCTTAATAAAAAAAAGGTACTTCTTGGTGTAAAAGAAAATATTTTCTACAAGATAATTACGTGTATAATATTTGAACATAATAATCTACACAGCGGAATTAAATCACAGAATTCATAGTTGATCTTTCATCGACCTGTCTCTTTCCTTCTATTGATTACAAATTAAGCAGATATCTATCGCGCCTTTCTATTATCAATCCCTCGCGTTAATCCCACGCAAGGTAAAGTTGTCGCAAAAAAAAAAAAAAACATACTCGCTTATTACTTTTGTAAAACACCCACTGCGCGTCAATTTCCTTTCGAATGTCGCTAAGTCTCCTTGAATTAAATTAACAAGGCAATTCCATGCATTTGCCGAGATATAAATTGCAATTTAATCTGCGCTTAAAGCATGATTAATAACGATCGTATCGCAGGTCAACATCACCTCGCAGAATAAATAACGTTTTCTGATGATAACCTTATGAACAGTCGAGTCAAAGCACGACACGAAGAATTGTTTATAAAAGGTCACGTGTCATTAATTATACACTTGTTGATTTGCAAACGACACGAGCCTTTATTTCACCCTATCCTTTTCTCTCCCTCTCTCTCTCTCTCTCACTTTAATACATGATAATCGTTGAATAATTTTAACATCCCTCGGTCGTTTCTTAAATCACGCGAACAAGGAGTTTCACGATCTCTGCCAAGCGAGAGTCACGACGATTCATTTATTAATTCGTGTTTATGGAAAACCTTAGCGATGAAAAGGTTTACTGTAAAGTTCTTGAAAAAGGTCATAGAGAGATCCATCTTACATGCGCTTCGTAATCCTGATCCTAAATGTTCGCATAAAAATGTTCCCCCATGTCACCGAGCGATCCAATTCCGTGATAAATTTTTTCCATTTGCTTGATGCGATTTAATAACGAAAATCCGTTTTGCGTCAAATGCGAAACCGAGCGGAATGATATTTACCGGCGAGACGGTGAGAAGAATACGATATTTCTTCTGCGACAGCGGTTTTTCACGAGCACTGCTACGAGATCCGCGAAATCACCGTCCATAAATTTTCACGCCGCGGTTTCCGGTGGTGCGCGCAACGAAATTTATTAATGCAAATCAGACGCTCGTATAACGCCTGAATGAGAATGATTTTGATTGACGATCCGCGAGAGCGATTTGTCAGCTTTTCACCGACGCGCCGTCATCATCCGCGACTGCCGCTATCAGATTACCGCGCTAAATTTTCACGTACTAACGAGTGGTCCGCGCGATTTCCATACGCCTCTGCCCCTGTGAAATTTATTAACGCCAATAAAACGCGCGTGCCCAGCTTGTAGAGCGACGCGAAAAAATTCTTTTATCGCTGGACGAACTTATACGTTCGATTTAATCTTGCTATTCGCACTCGAACGCCTTTCGACGGGAGGCACTTCGATCGAAAGTAACTTCGCATTGGCTCTTACAGTCACTGAATTATCCTCATAGTATATATGAGCGCGCCTCGGATATCTATAGAAAGAGTTAGGCACGTGTATACACTCGTAACGTAAAACGCAATGCATGGTAATGTATGCAGGCGCCACGAAGGAATTGCATTCTGGTCACTCGATTGTCCGCGAGGTATAGTCATATATCTATTTTATTTCTTCTCGATAATAAGGTCGCGAAGAGAATTCGCGATATCAAAAGTAAAATTATTGCGTTGGGAGAAATTATGTAGATACTTGTAAATATCAAGTGTAGAATCAAAAAATCAACACAAAATTCGATTGATATTAATTAAGATTTTAGATTGTACAATATAATTAATGTATTATATTATATAGTTATTATTAATATTTTTTCGTTTATTCGCAAATAAGATGTTAGAATTGATTATTCAAAAACAGACATAAGCAAATAACTTTAATGCTACTACAGACCAAATGTTTCGTTAAATATAACTAAGCTTTTGATACTAGTAACTACAAAATTCATTTGTAGTTTTTATTAAACGTTTGGTAATAATTTCTTTCAGTGTATACTTAAGACATAATCTACTTTTCAAGCATTTAAAATTACTTGTCTCAAGACAAAGGATTTTTTATGAACTTAATTTTTTTCGCAAAACGTAGTGTTCCAAGATAAAATCGTATTTATTTCATCTATATAAACTTTTATTTTATAATTTTTTACAGATAATATGTTTATGTGTATATTTTTATATACTTTCAATAAAAGGCAGCAGTTGAATAACAAGAAGAATTCTACAACAATATACAGCTGCAGTTCCTTGAAAACGTAAATTTCTGCTGAAGTGTATGAAAAGATTATGTATCTTGGAAGAAACCTTCGATGCTAGACCACTGACTTCCGGCACAATGCTCGGACGAAATCACATGTGCACCGCGAGTCGCAGTACAAAGACATATTATGGCCAGACATTTCTCTTGCCTGCTGAAACCGTGAAAAATCACGAAACCCGGCCGAATCACGAGCGGATCGCATCTGCTAACGACCAGGGTGAATCCGTCGAGGGAAGTCACCTGAAAAGAATTTAAACCAACTCTCTCTCTTCGCGCTCTATCTCGAGGTGCTCCTGTTTACGTGGCGAAATCACCGTTTCCAAGCCGCGCGGAAATCGGCTGAATGCCGATTCGAAATCCGTGACGGTCCCGGGCATCTTCGTCGTCCTTTTAAAGCGCACCGAGTCTAATCAGGTCGGTCGTCATCTGCCGTCTTCTACGTTTTCGTTACGATTCTCCAAAAGAATAAAAAAAGGGGGAGCTGCGATGTTGCGCATTGCGTCAAAAAGTCCTCGGAAACTCAAACTCGATAGAAGTCGAGAATAGTCGGTGACTTTGTGTTAGCATTCTATGAATGATTTATTCCAATTGTGTATTATGTACAAAAGACACATTTTTTTTTATTATATAATAAAATATACTTCTTTTTTTTTCTTTAAAATACAAACCGTATTATCGAAACTCGACACGAACCTCTACCCAAAATGTAATCTTCAAGTACGTGCATTTATGTCTTATAATTAAAATTGCAATGAAAATTACAGTCATGTTAATATATTTAAACCTATTGAACGATACAGCGCATAAGTGAATGTCCATTCGCATTTGCATCGGCCCTTCTCTTTAAAAATTTTAATGAAATTCAACTGGCGGTTATTTTTATGCATCGCGCAGCTGCAGGTCCTTCTTAACGAAGGCACATTGTAAAACGCAGGACAGCACGTATCTTCGTGGGCGGAGGAGCCCGCAAAAGCCGCATCGGTCCCCGTGAAATCTTCAATTCGTCGCAGCGACGTACCTCTATGCAGTCCTCTGGTCGCGCGACTGTCCTGACACAGAGATATGCCTTAAGTAGCCCGACAAGTATTGACCTCCGGATGGATATCCCGATACACGCGACTGCCACATAAGAATTATCGATCGCAGGACGAAACTTGCGCCGCTGCATGCCTCGTCGGCGATTTGACTCGCACGACTCGCAGCTCTTTGCATGCATCGAGCGCACTTTTGTCGCAACCGTTTCTCAGATCAGAGTATTCAGCAGCACGGTAGCGGGCTTCCCTCGTGAGTGGTACATGCACGTGAAATTTTATGGTAATCGGAACAACGGCTCGATGCCTTGCTCTAGCAAGTAACACACGATTCGAATCGACTGCTCGAGGGAAAGTCTAAGATTTTGAATCCATTTGTACTCTCATTGTGTATTTGAAGCAATTTTGATTTTATGATGTAAGGATAACATTCAACACGAGACATTAATCAGAAAACGCATTACCTTTCAAAGAATAAAGAAAACTGAAAGTTTAAGCATAAGAATGAATACTTATTCTCAAATACATCACTTATATTATTCGTAATTTTCATGCAATTGTGTAATTAATTTTAAGTAATTTCGCTGATAACCGTAAAAATGGGCGTACGAAGGTGCGTATTCAAGGGAATTAATAGATTTCACGAGGGCCCTCTTCTCTAACTGTAGCTGTGAATTACCCGTTGCACGCCCCTCGATTTCATGCCGCTGTTCGAATGAATATTCTTGAGGCATCTCGGCGCCTCGATCCTCGAGAAGTCTGTCACGGTGGTAAGTGTCTGGTCGCCAGAGACTCCGCCAGCAAGCCCTCCATAATAAAACACCCCGTGCAGGCACGCCGACGTACGGACAATCGGCTATTGTACAATGGGCCGGTGAAAAGCAGCCCGGCTTCAATTAACTTTTCGTGCACTTTGCAACGCGCGGATCCAAAAGCGCTCCGACCGCTCCGCCCATCGAAACGCCGGAATTATTGCCGAAACGCCTTTCAAGTTGTGAGTGTGAAATATCGTGAAAATGTTAGAAAAATTTTAAAAACCTCGTACCTATTTTCTGAGGACCCTCGGGATGTTATCCCAATTTCAAAGAAAAATAATTTTAGAGATTTTTCAGCAAAGGTATTTCTAAAAAAATGAATATTACTCGCAAACATACAGTCACGGAACTAAGTATCCAAACATAAAAAATAGAAGTTTATTTTACACAAATTCACTAAATATTATATTTTTTTAAGGAAAACGCGATGTGAGGTAAAAACCTTTGCCAGTAGTGCATTTTTGTTCAAAATATGCTTCTGATTTGTAACGTAAAATAAACTTCCAGTATCCTGTGTGCTCGGACAATTTACAGTTTCGTAACTGTAAACGAATCTGCCTTTCCTACTTAATATTATTCCGCCATAATTTCACCGTCTTTCACACACATTTTCAACGTAAGTAAAAACAGTTGAAAGTAGAGAATAAAGTTAAATCGGCACTTTAACGTTTGAAATAAATCTTTCAAAGTGTGCCGTGATTTGTGGCATAAGATAATTCGCAATTTTCTGTGTCCGGTTTTGTGACTGTGCACTTTAATGCACACTTTTAAAGGCAGCCAGCTTACTTTTACTACTTAAAGAGAAAAAGCCGACTTTTAAAATCGTAAAGCAAACTTTTTTTTGCAAATTTGTGGCAGATCTTCGTTGTAATTTGGCCGCATTTTTCAGTGACAAAGGTAAGAATTAGCAGGGGGTGCAACTCCGGACTGCAACGGCTGTCCGCTATAAGCGTTCGGATCCGCCGACAAAGATGCACACAAAAGGAGATGCAGTTGCTCAGGACCACTCCTTTCAGGAAAAATCTTTTTGAAGTCACCGCCTTTAAACTGCCTTTCCTCCGACACGCACGTTTTTCGGCGGCGCGATCCTGTAACTTTTTGCGACTTTCTAACGTATCCCTGTCGTGGTGGGAACTGGAGCCGCATCGGTCCGCACACACGATTGCTTTAACAAATATTTATTATCGAAGGAGAAACTATCGAACCATGCTTTCAGGGGGAAAAACTCGCTGGCGCCGCTCCATTTCTCCGATGTTGATTTTGGCATGCATACGTTAAATCCAATGAGTTTGCTACCGTGAAATTGACTTAATTTGCATTCGAGCGAATGAAAAAACGGATGTTTGTTTACCGTAAACATGTACCTGAAAATAGTGCACCTATTGTAAATCTATAAATAAAACAAAAATGATCTTGAAATTGAAACAGTTTCGTACATGCGAATATTTCACAGGGAAATCTCTCTTCTCGTTGAATATAGATGCGTTTGCTTACACATGCTTAATATAAACTTTCAGTGTAGAATAAATGGGCGGAAGTGGATGACATCACGTGGCACGCACGGCAATTGTGAAGTTATAATGAGAAAGTTGACACGCCGTTTCAAGGAGCGAACGAGTAATTGGCGCTTTTCTGTTGCCGATAAATAAGTTCGAGCGTCTATTAAGCGCTGCGTAAAGAGGGTGAGACGAAAGCTCGAAGTTATGATCATTGGGCCTGGAAAGCCATCTGCTAACCTTAACACGTACCAGAAGCTGGCGGCGCGACGTAAGAACTCGTCTCACCGTTCCACTTCGGATACATCTGGATCGCATAAAAGGAGCAAAGAGACCCGTGCCGAAAATTGCTGTAGGAAGGCTTCTATCATCGAAAGGGTGCCGGCGTTACTGATACTTATAGGAACCAGCAATCGCGTTTGTTTAGTCTACATTTTTACTTAATGGAAGCTCGTAAAACGTTTAGCGTTATTACAGTTTTTATAAAAACAAAAACTTTCGGAACTTATTTCTTATAATTTAATTTAACAAATCGTGCAATAAAAAATAATGCATACAATATTCGTAATAATAGTAATAAATAATATACCAATTATTTTCAAATGATTTTCCGTTCTTGCTTTGAAGCCGATCTAAATCTGTCGGCAGAAGAATAGAGAAAAATATTTCGACCCACTTTCCGTGAGAAGTACATATTCGTGATCGCGCCAAATTATAAACAAAGAAAACAAGATATAAAAAATTCTTGGCGTGAGAAATCGCATTAATTGCGGAAACAAATTAAATAGAAGAGTATGACATACAAATATATACATATAATGGAAAATGTGTAGCCTCAATATTTCTTGATACAAACAGACAGACGTATATCATGTACAATACTATAATAACGTTACATTCCAAAGAACATTAAACTCAACTGTTGTTCCGACAAGAAAATCTTGGAACAAACGCATTTTCTAGCTTTCGTGATTGCGAATCCGATTTTAAGTATGCGTGAGTCACGTAAGAATACCGATCGGTAGATGCAAGATCGTGGTCGAGAACGAGGAAAGTACAAGAGCGATGCAAAACGCGTGCGTGTTTCACGAAGTCGTTCGCATGATTCGATGAAACGCTCGAGATGGATGATGATGGGTTTCCGCAAGCTAGCGATATACGGAAATTAAAATTAATCGGTGAAATATAACGATGCCGTTTAATTGCGACGATCCGTTAATTGAGACTCCGTTTCTCCAGGCAACCAGAGAAACATCGCGTAAGAAACTCGCGACGAAAATATGAAATTTCGACTGTCCCGGCGATGTGAAACCACTTTACGATTTTCCACGGAACACTTCGCGCGCAACTTCCTTCAATTTTTAATCGCAGACTCCGCGCGTTATCGCAAACGAAACTCGTCCATGATCGTTATTACGCGCTCACGCATAATTTTTACGCGCAAAGAACAGTTTGCGATTTTCCGTCGTCGCGTCGATTATTAATTACATGCAAGTTTCACGAAATAACGTAACGATGGTAAAGACGATAAATTTTAACCGATCGTAATTACGAGACTGTGATTACGGGCTGGAGTAATTTGTGTGCGGATAGGGATCACTTTGCGATTTTCCATGGTCGATCGATACAATTTTGATCCACATCAGATCAGATTACCTATATTACACGATATTTTAATGAGATATATTAGGCACACGGGCAAACGGTGCCAGATCCCGTTCGGACCAAGCCTTCTCAAGTTATAATTAGAGAAGATAATATTCCGTTGCTCTAATTTTTGTACGGAGCTTGTGCAAGCATTCACGAGGCAAACAATACAAAACCAAGTTTAGCTAAAATACACAACTGAAGTAACGTTTTACATTTCTGATTCATCAAATGCATTAAATGCCAAGTTGCTAAAAATTACGATATATGCATACATTCTCGTGACAATAATATCCAACATCAAATATGTTTTAAGGGTAAATAATGTTCCCATGATTTGATACAGGAACACGATTTTCTCGGAAGAACGATACGGTCGGAAGGAAGAGAAATGCATCCGCCTGACAATCAGGTATCAAATTTCGCGATTTATAGTGTTTTAGGACGACCAAATGGTCTCCAATATTCAATAGCTATTTATTAGATGGCATTCGAGCGGGCACGATCCCTTGGAAAGTTTGCCACGTATCCAATTTCGAGCATTTCCTCCCACACGGAAATGCTCGAAGATCCCACAGAGCGAAAAGGACCGAAGTGGGAGGATTTGCAACGCTGTCTCATTATATCTCTCTCGATGACATTATTCCACCGACATTTCGTGTTCCCTCACGGGGTTCTTAATCGGCCACTTATTCTTAAACTAACGAAATATAAACGCCAAACCTTTTTTATGTTCCTTAAAAAATGTAAAAAAATGTTTAACAATATTTGAATTAAATTTTAAATAACAAAAACTTTTAAATATACCAATTTAACTGTTCTTATTGATTTCTCTCCGACAGCACTCCATTGCGGCTCCATTCTTTAATTCCTTACCTCTCTTTCTGCTCTGTCATCGGTTTTCTTTCAATCACTCTGTTTATCATTCCAATCTCGCAATCACCAGCGCTTACTCTCGTATTATTCTCTTTCTTATTAATACCTGTATGTGTGCAAGTCAGTGCTGTTTATTCTCGTTTGTCTACCTGCCGTTATTTCGATAAAAATCAGCATCACCGCGTGACATAAAAATTATTTCTGACAACGTTCCATTATATTTTTTGTCAGATTGTCTCTGAAATGACTCTATCATCTCGTGAGACTTAACGACTTTCGAACAAAGCCAAAAGAATCCCCTGACACAAGCCCCAAACAAATTGAAACGGGAACACGAGAAGGACGCGTGCCCGACATCCAGCCATGCTTCGTTCACGCGGAAAAAAATGCTCTAATAATAACTAAAAACTAGACTAAAGGAATTTCAACGTGCGCCCACTATCATCACGTGGTTGCTGCAGCTATTTTATTTAAAAAAACAGCATGACGTATATTTTAAGACTATTCGAGAAAGAAGAATTTTGTGCAAAACTAATTGGCAAGACTTTTCGGCAAATATATATAAGGTACTCGGCATAACAACGCTCGTAGAACGCCGCTTGAAGAAAAAAAAACGAATTCTTTCGTACTTTATGCGAATGACCGTAGAAAAATAAAATCCCATGAAAAATTTCTTTTGCTAAAGCTTTAAGAACTTAAAAGGAACTCTTTCGCAAAAATTCTGAATAGCAACCTGAGGAAAAATACAGTACGGCATCCTTTGTAGTATTTACAAATGCTTCCTGCAAAAATATTTCTAAAACAAGTCATTTCTACTTTCTCTAACGACTAATGTACACTTTAGTTTGAATTATATAAATACTATACATATTTACGTGTCATTATAGACTTTTTCATAGCTTTACGTTAATGTCGAAGGTCTAACAATTTCTAAAGAGTTCAGAGACCTGAACTCTTCACGTCACGTGCGTCAATAAAAAGCTAAAAATTAACCATTTTTTTTATTAATTTTGTCATACAAACATTTTTCTGTAAATAAATTGAAAAGAATTAGGCTCGGAAAAAATAAATCAAAAATAATGCCAATACGAGCCGTCACCGAATGATCATTTGTATATAGTATTTTTATTATTATCTCCAACTCACACAAACTGCGCGCCAAATATTTTGTCAATCTTTAAAATACAATTTATAAATACCATTACATGAGGCCGGAATCTGCACTATAACACATTAAATTGCTTCATGTAATGGATTGTGTTTTAAAGACCGACAAAATATTTGGCGCGCCCGATTGGAGATTGTAATAATAAAATTATTATATACACACGAACAATGTTGGTTCGCAATGGCATTTCATTATATTCCTGATTTTTCTGTAAAATACATAAAATTGTATTTATATCCAACAAGTGTATTTAGAGAATAATAATATAAATTTTAAAACATTCCTGATAAAATTAATAAAAGTATTTCATTAAAAAAGAAAAAGAAAAAAATATAAAGTAGTTCTTATAGATATCTTGTATTTTTACAATGTAAAAAAAACCAGATATAAAGAAAAATTTGTATATATTATAGCTAAATATGTTCTATTTCAAAAATATTGTTTAATAGAAATTTTATTTTGACATTTAATACATTGAGTTTTTATGAAATGAAAATATTGTTTTTTATACATCAGACTTTTTTCTTTTATAATTTATAATTTATTTCTTTTATACAGAGAAATGTATAGCGTAGAAAAAGACAAAAAGTTAAAATTATGTTTTTTTAAAAATAATTAATTGAAATTAAAAATTAATTCACCTAAACTTAATTAAATTAAAAATTAACTGCTTAACTTTATTATTTATTTCTATACTTATTATTTTATATTTTTCAAATTACAACCCTAAAGCTTGTCCATTTTAATTCTCTCTCTTTTTCAACCAACCTTGAAATAGATTTTCATAAGATTTAACGGGCTAAATAGTGAGAGATTTATGATTTAAAGTAAACAGCAAGTCTATATTGCACCATTAAGTCAAAATGCAAAAAAAAACAATCTTTTCTGAAAGTGTTATTTATGACGGGTAAGCTTTTGTATGTTGTATAACGTTAAAACTTCAACACATTTGTACAGCGTAACCTTGCGTATTCCATGTAATAAATAGAGCATGTTCATATTTCATTATATAAGGTCAGTATTTTTAACCATGATTATATTATACAAGTTATCAAAATAATATTATGCGGTTCGCAAGTCTCGCTCACTTTAAAAATCTATAGAATTCTATCACAAATGATAAAAAAAAACGATCCTACATACATCTCCTAGTTATCTGCTCTTATTTTCAGAGTATTTAGAAAATAAGAAAAAAATAATTTATTGCAACAAAGCATTGCGAAAGCATTAGATTTATTTCTTTACAGTTTAAGTAATATTTTTTTGTGGGATCAAAAATTAATTGCAAGTCCCCCCGTAACTATATCGGTGTTACAGTTTAAACCAAACGCCATTATCCATTATTACATAAATGGGATTTTGAAGGATTTTTCTTTCTAAAAAAGAACACGAGAAAGCTTTTTACGAGAGAATTATGGAATCATTTTCTTCGCAATTTTAAGGTCTTCCTTGTAAAGAATCATTGTTCTACGCAAAATACAATATGGCAAGAAAATGCGCTTTCTCCGTTCAAGGCTTAGCAATCTTTTTCGTACTAAAAATAATGGCACTATATTTTTTTTCTCATTATTCGCTAATAAAAATACTTTCACGATTTTATCATCTCATTAATCGTAAAATCTGATGACTGCATTAACAAAATAAAAATTCACTGTTCGAATTTATTTACGTCTTACAGATTCGGATTCGATTAATCTGCGTCTGTCGGACTTCCGACGAGCCCACACGGTGTGAAGAACACGCGACGCGTCTCGATCAACGGACTTAATTCGATGTTAATTCTACCAGCTGGTTGATGAACGGACCTCGTGGAGCGTGTTATAATGCGTTCTCTTGAGCGGCACACGTACTCATTGTACCGTGTATCACGAGCAAAGGCGCGACTGCCTCTTTGGTGGTCCCGCGGCACGAATTTATCCGCGTCACGTTAAAGGGTGGCGGACTTGGATGGCCACGCGAAGCGGCGAATCAGTGGAAGCCCGTCATACAAAACGGTGGTTTTACGATTAAAATTACGATACTTTTATGTTCGCGGCTAACTGAAAGTTAATGCGCCGTCAAATCGTCTCTCTCTCGTTCTCTCCGGCTGCCTCCAATGCCGTCCTCCTCATCCCCCTCCCCTTCACTGCGGTAAAGCTCCCTGTTGCTGACCGAAAGAGGGTTGAGCCTCTCCTTCCTTTCGTGATGCACCGGTCGCCGACGTGCTCGAAAGCGGGTAGCACGTAATTTGTGAGATGGGCGTTTTCGTTGTGCACTGGCTGGCATATAAAACGCGTAAACAGTATAGTAGTAATCGGTGAACGGCCCATGTGTCTACATTCGTCTATAAAAATATTTTGGTGAGAGAATGAAACATTTAGACTGCTACTTTGCAAACGCGTCTCAGAGAGTTGAGAAACTTTCGCGATAAAATAATGCCGACCATCTGCCGTTCCATACATTTTTTTTGTGAAGATAATATTATATAGTCTTTTTCATGGAGAACATATACGCACAACACTTAAATCTATGATTTTATATTTCGGATTTATGATCCATAAAAACTCTCCAAGTTTAGATTCAATTTAAATGTTATAGCTTACACGGGATCATTATTCCTAATTTTTACTAATTGAAATTTTATACCATCCCGGTGGCCAGAACGCGCTGGCCATTAAAATGATTTAAGATAGGATTTAAGCGTAGCCTATAAAACAGGCTAGATTGTAATAAAGGGCATACATTTACAAAGTAATGCAATAAAAAGAAGAGAAAAAGGAAGAAAATTAATTGGAAATGATTTTTTAATTCATAATTTTCCTAAGCAAACATTTCGTTTTCTATTTGCAGAGATTGTTTTCATAAAGAAGCATGTAGAAAGAAACATCTATTGTCAGTTGAAATTGGCAAAAAAATGCGAAAACCTTTTTCGGTCACTATTTTAGTTCCATTGTTCCAATTGATTTTTTTGCAGAAGGTTTAAAAGAAGGTTTAGAAGGAAACCTTTACTGCCAATTACTTTACCGTGTGAAAGACACAAAAAATACGGAAGAATCGTTATTTGCCTTGGTAGTCACAAGGTCATTCCTTTTTTCAATTCTTTTTTTGTCCAGAAACTAGTCGCAAGACATCGATATAGATATATATACGTAATTTCGAGAACATAAATTAAAAACAACTACAGACTTGAATGTAGTAGAACTAGAGTGATTGATAATCAAAAAAAAAATTCTGAGCGAAGTGAAAACGATTCGTCAAAGTAATCTTATGACCACACAAGTCGAAACGCACCCACTGTGAAATCTGAAAGTGTAACGGTACTGACAACCCCTTTTATAGAATTTCAAGTAAAAACTGCACAAGCGTTAGTAACGCTGAGCCAGATAATTCCTTTCTGCTCCCTTTCAGAAACGTAAACTAAACTGATCCTTTCTCTGAAGAAGATCTCTTTCCGGGGAGGCCACAAAATTAGACATCTCAATAAAGCAATATTTTGACTTGCAACCCTTCCCTCCAGAAGGATTTCATAAGGGTAAAAGAAAAAAAAACTACTCTCGGTATCATAAAACTGACTAGCTTTATATTTTTACCACACCTCGCCCTTCATGGGTAAATGCGCGACGACGGGAAATAGGCATGAGAGACAGAAATACCGTATTGCGACTCCGAGGAAACGACTGTCCGCAGCCGGCAAACATATAAATCTGTATTTCCCGGCGGAGATATGCAATGAGGCTGCGGCAGAGATGCTGCGACCAAAAATAGCTACCGCAATCTTATCTAAATGTTCATGAACGATTCGCGTTGACAAATTCTATCAACGAGGTGCTCCAAATTTGCTTCAAATGCATCGTTACCTGGCATGAAATAGACAGGAGGAGAAAAGCAAAAACTAAATTTCATTATATTATTTTTTCAATATCTTGATTTAAAACTATACTTATGCAAAACCGTGTTGCTTTAGAAAAATATCGGGATATATAAATTGTGATTTTTCGTAATAAATTTATGTCTAAAAATATTGAATTTTATGGATACGTGGTAGTATATTTCAATATACCTCTGTTAGATATGTAACACATACCTAAAAAAAAAATCAAATAAACAACAACGAGACATTTATTTTCACTACGCAAATCATTTTCTCTCTTACAATTAATATTCAACATCGGACTCTGCTTCTCATGCCCAAATTTTCAGAAAAGAAAAGCTTGATTAATCGTCGCCTTCGGATATTTTTCGCAGTAACCGCCGTAAATCAGTCGCGCAACTACGACAAAAAGGTCCGAGTAGTCCCCCCGTATCTCCCCAGCGGATCTTTATCGAAACGTTTCGTAATGACAAATCGATCGCTTTGTAGAATCCGTGAGTTCCATCGAGGTTTACGGCCTCATGCATCGCGTCGTCGATTTTTAATCGTAAATTTCGGTCTGGCCACACGCGCGTCGGCCTAGACCACACGCGTCGCGTATGGTCGGCTCGCGCGGTGAGAAATTACATTTTTATATGCGTAATCATCGCCAGAGTGGACTACCCAGACCGCGAGTAGGGGAAGAGAGAAAGAAAAGGTAAAGGGAGAAAAAAACGACGGCGTCGAGGATTGGCTTCTGTTCGCCGCTAAATGCAGACGCGCTATTGGTCGCTCCGCCCGATTCCGGTTTTTTTACGATTACGAACAAAACCGGGGCGCGCGTATGCGCTCGTTAGCACGGGCAACAAGTCGTCTGCCCCGGAGGAATTTTTCGCTCGTGTCCCTTCGCAATTGTCTGTGAATAGCAGAGAAGTGCGTCTAAATATACTTTTAAAACATATAATCTTCGTCCGCAACAAAGGTAATAACTTTCTTATGTAACCCTTTTTTTTCAATTAAAAATTATTTGATATAAATTTTAAATGCTAATGATACGTTTCGAAATCTTGATTTATTTAATTTTTATTTTCCCAATATATCCTTGGAATGATATAGAGAACCTAGTCCCTCGTGCCCTCCTTAAAAAAAAAAAAAAAAAAAAAAAAATTTTACCTGAGATGTATATCATACATAAAAAATTCTCCGATTTCCCACATTTACATTTTCTTTTGCATTAAACAACATGTAGTAAATACCATTGTAACTAATTTATTAAATTTACAAGTTAACGCAAAACAACTTATATCGAAGAGGTCGAAGTCGATGTTAGACAACCTGTCGAGTAAACCTCCGCTTTCATCCCGAAGGTCAGAGAAATGAAGAATCCACGAAGATTCTCACGTCTGCTTGACCTTCGACCCGTCGAATCGTCGCGTGGGCCGTCACTCGTTAAAGTTAATACGGGCTCGCGACAACGTATGGTCGTCACACGTACGTCTCGTCTCCTCCTTTCACACTTCTCCGTAGAAAGTTCCATCATATCCAACTCTTTCTACATTATTTTTATAATTTACCGATTACTATTATTACGTTTTAAATCGGAATTATTTTTAGTTGAAATTGAAGGTGGTATTCTAGTCGAGAGTGCAAAAAAGTTTGCCTATTCTTGCGAATTAAAAAAAAAGTTGCAGCACATATTTTTCACGCACATCTTGTGCTCTAATGTCTCCATGCCCTATAAATATACTTATATATTAATTTATTCTCTAAATATCTTCATTCCCTTTCGATTTCTCTTTTCGTTCGTCACACTCGCGTATTTCCTCAGTCCTTTATGCTCGCTCGTGTCTATATCCATAGTCGCAATCTCGTCTCTCACAAAGGGAAGGAAGATGACGCGGCGAGACGACACGGTGCAAGAGTGTCGGATATCTTCGTGACAATCGCACGGTGCCGCGTGCCAGATTATCCCGCGCCACGAGGCGAATTGTTTCTGCGTCGTGACTCGACGCAAGTCGCGTTGTCACGGCTGTCTTGTCCCGGCAAGGAGAATATTAAATTAGTACCGGCTGCATTCACGATGCTCGCGCACGCAGCGCGATGCTACGCGCGTCAATCGCTATTACATGCATTCTTCTTAACAATCCTGATTCGAGCGATCCGGGGATTCGACGGATCCCTATACGCGTGTGCTGTGCTCGGAGCGATCCAAAGTCAGATGCTAGAGCGGCACGATCCCACATAGCAGCTCTATTAGTCCATCGCGGAAACGTTTCATTTTATATGCTCCGAGTTATAATAACCTAGAGTTAAAAAATGTGGGTACCACGAAAGATTTATGCCGCGCGGGCTAATTAAGCGGTTACGGCGGCGGAACTCGAAAAACGTAATTCCGAGGAGTCCGACTTTATCAAGCGCGAACGCACAAAGGAGAGGTTCTCGAGGGGCGTTCGTCCGAGGACCGTCTAGCGGGGCAATTAAAAGCAAACGACCCGAGTTTATTTTCAGCCTGTTCTAATTAAAGGGGCGCCCGCGCCCGCGCTCGCGAGTGAACGGAACGGAACGGCTCGTTGCCGTGTACCGGAACACAAGTGACTCATGTGCCAACGTCTCTCCGATCTACGAGCGCTCCTTCGGGCCCAGCCTCTTTCTCGCGGCTCGGGCTGACGTCACATGGTGGCGTCATCCTCGTCATCGCCGCTCGGTTCCCACACTCGGTGACCTTACTAACCCTCCCGTCGAATGCCGTGCCCTGCGCGGCCCGCGCGGATGACTCCACGCCGCGTGGACGGGGAGAAACGCCGCGCCGCGCCGCGCCGCGTCGGAGCGTGCACGCGCGTGTGCCCGTATCTCGTGTGGGCATCTCCTCGACACCGTGGCACCGTGAGATAAAAATACACAGCCGTCTTCTCTTCGCCCACTGACGAATGTGTGTCAAAGGATCGCGCGAGAGAATAAGCAACGGCGTCGACACCAAATCAAATACGTTGGATACGTTTCAGCAGGGTCAACTTTCACACAAAGATTTATTTATCGATTTATTGCACTTATGCCGAATGGCTAATATTTAAGACGGGAAACTCGAAGAAAAGAAAGTCAAAGATTTTTTTACAAGTTTCAACTTTCCACTTGATGATCCGTTCCCTCCTTCCTTCGATCGCTTTCCGAATATCGCTACTCCTTGGAGGCGCGAGCGATCTCTGGTACCGACGCGGGCACGGGCGCATATAAATATCAATTATACACTTCGTAATTCCCCGCATTAGCATAATTCGCGGGCCTGAGAGAGCGATTTGCCCGCCCGACCACCCAGTAGCCGCCCTTAAAACGCACTATACGCCGCGTATTTCGCGCACGACTCGCTCCGCTCGAAAAAGCGGACCGTTTCGAGGCTGAAACGGGGCGTCGATCGTTAAAAACGTTTAAACTGGAAGATTACATGATTTAAAGATGCAAATTGCGGTGTCACCACATATACGTGCGGCGTATGACCCGTCAGTGGACCCTCCCGCAATCTACATAATCGTTTCGTTAGACCGAGCCGCCGCTGATTGTAGGTGGGAGCCGCGCCGAAGGGAACAGGTGGCAGAAAAATAAATTTTTTTCGTATAATGGCATAACGTACAGTTACGGCTATCGCATTGATGGAGTTAAGGGAATTATGAAACGGCGAATTGAAAAATAGGATAGTTTTCAATACCATATAAAACTTTTATTTAAAACGAGCGATGAAAAATATATATTTCTGTTTTGAAAAAATATATATTTTTATTTAATTAAAAAAAGTGAGAAGCAAAATTAAAATAAATATGAAAAAGTAAATTATTAACAATAGCGTTCTAAATAAATACGCCTTCGTGACTATGTCTACGATTTACTCTCGATAAATTATCAGAAATTAAAAAGTAAGCAATTTTGTTTACACAGATTTTATTATTACAGATCAAAAAAAAATTTTTTTAATTTTACTTTTCGCAAAACTGCAAACATTTAAATTTGTAAGTTTCGTTTTTCCGAAAAATTTCTTTCTCATTTTTCTTGTAACTTAAAAAAAATTAAAAATCGAAAAAAGCCTCAGTGATTCATTGCCAAATATTATTAAAAATTGCTTTAAAATTTATCGGAAAACCCATGTTTCAGTTAGCGTGGCTACACGCTTTGAAAAATGTTTTGAAAAAAATGTGTGCAAAATTTAACAACACTTTTTCAATGTAATTTTGCATCTTACTTTTTTAAACAAATATACATATTTTCAAAACAAAAATATATTTATGTAACTCTTTGAACAAAAGTTTCACACGATGTTGAAAAATTGTTTTCGATTCGCTAGAATCGTAGAACCTTTTCAGAATTGAAAAACAATAATTTGAATAATGTACACGGTCAGTCTTTTAATAAAAAAATCAAAGAAGAAAATAACACGAATTATTGAGTTGTAACTACAAAAGTACGTTGATAAGATACCGTTGGTAAGACAAGTTAGTAGACAGAAAATATGGATCAACAACTTTCGCCTGTATAAACGATAAATATGTTAAATTAAAATAGCCCGCAGTCTATACGTAAGTTAAGAGAAATTCTCTGATGCAACTCATTCATAAAGATCGCCGGATAATCCGTGTCGCATGAGCGCGCGCAGACTTATAGTCATGCGGTAGAAATATGCGCCGAAGGGAACAGGTGCCGGAGATATCAACTTTTCGCAGCTCCTGTGTGCCAGTGTTCATTAAAGCAAGCAACGTGGGGGAATTCTTCACCATACTCGATGCGCTTGAAATGGCTACATAGATACCCTGCAGCAACGCATTAACTATCTACAGGTGCGCATGAGAATATTATGCATAACATGGGCCAAAGTAACACAAAATGCAATGTCAATTTTCGCAACATTGATATATTATATCTACATCAAGATACTTATCGTAATGGCGTTTAGCGGTACATTTCATACGACTCTTGTTTACACACTTATATTATAATGGCAACAAGATTACTTCGGGTTAAGCAAAATAAAATCTTTCTAATTTTTGTGTCGTTTTGCGGCCAGGATAAGATAATATCACTATTTGCGACGTGATCTCTTCAAACGTGAATGAAAATTCAAGCCGGCGAAGGGGCGCGGAGTCGTTCATATAATTCAATACACGGGGAGCCATAATATCCAATTAGATCGAATAGATTCTAATTTATACTGATTGAGGTTCCGCTGCGCAATCTCTGTGCCCTGCAGTAAAGAAATCCCCAGTCTCGTACGAACGAACGCGCAGGCGGATGTACGGTAGCTGATTATTTTATATCAGTGCCTATTCGCCTGATCCCAAGCGCGTTCAAAACTGGACATCAATCGACGTACAATTTCGACGCCAACGAGAAATCACTATCGATTCCATCTCGCGCGCATCCGCAGACGGTAGCGAAGTTATTTCGACATACGTGCAGCTGCACAATCCATCAATCCGGACGTATAATTCGTACTCCTCCCCGCGCACCTACTCTCCAATTCAAAACTACATTCATTAATATGGTAATCAATTTAACCGTCATTTTTACGTTTTCTCGTGATCGAATACTTTTTTTTTCTCCGAGGCTCAAGACTCGAGGACGAGAAGGACCACAAATGCGCATAACGAACCCTCATCCTGCTCCACGCCGCTTCCAAGTCGCTTTCGAATTTTCTTTCGATCAATTAGCATCCCTGAGCGACACCCTTTGTGCCAATATTTACTCTACGCGGCAAACAACCCCTTTCGCACGAACTTTTCCGTGTCTCGATCTTTTTTTTTTCGCCCCGTAAACCGTGTGAGACCGTGAGTGCGTTCGGGCGACCCTTGCCACCGAATTATCATATTATTTCTATTAGACAGCTCGCTACCCACAATTAACGCGAACGTATCAAGAAATTAACGAACCGAGACCACAAAGGGAAAGGACGAGGGGAAGGGGAAGAGACGAGTCGTCGCGACCGTCCTTTACCGTCCTTTCTTTAATCCCTCCTCATTCCACCTCTAACGAAGGAAACCTGTTCGCCGCGACAACGGGGTGAGAAAGAAAGATAGAGAGAGAGAGAGAAAAGGATAAACGAAGAAAAAAATGGAAAGTATCCTCGCGCGTTGTCCTGGGGGCTCGACAAAATGACTGGGGAACTTCTTACGAAAAGTTTTTTGCGGGTAGCCGACGAGGCTTCCGCTAATTAATGCGCGCCGCGCTGTCGGGGAGACGAGCGCGAACGAGCGCGAGCGGGACGGCGTGGATAATTGGAATTATGTGAAAAAGGCTCTCGTAAGAAAAGACGAAGCGGGTAAGACATTCGAAAAAAAAGGGCGCGTTGTCGTCACGTGACGGATGTAATTGACGATCGCGAAAAGAACCCTTGGACCAACGTAATTGAATTCACGACTTGAGAAGCTTCTCTTTTTTTTTCAGCAACGCCGATGCGCCAACCGCCGCGTCGTCTAGTGCCGCGTGCCCGAAACAGATAGTACAGCATAGCTGATCCATGTAAACGTTAATCTCCGATGCCGAATAGCCGGTTTAAAAAGTAGATATCGGAATTTTCAAAAAAAATTCAAACTACGTGGTTCTACGTGGACATTTGTAGCAACGTAACATAAAAATACGCTGCATCGCTTCAGATATATCCGAGCATGTAGTATCGTCTCCCTGCCAACGCACAGATATTCATATTTATACGCCGATGATCAGCAGGTCGCGGTAACGTCCAATATCTCCATTCGCTTTTTATATATATATAGTTTGCCGCGAAAACACTTTATTGCGCCTGTATCGTCGTTTCTCGGCGGTGCTTCCAAATGCGGTTCGCGGCTATTCTCAGAAAGCACCGTGCGGCCTCTTAATGCCCTTCGCGGAAGAAATCAGCGGGTTCTGCGCGAGGTAGAACACTCGTATCTAATCGACAAAGTGTTATGTAAATTTTATTGCGCCGACTCGCGGTGTGCCGGAACACGAACGGAATTTATCTCGCGATGGAAGCGAGCCGGCTACGGGTGCGAGAGTTACAGCCGTGCTTTCCATCGGTTACAGGTGTGCCTGCCTGGCTCTGTAGTCGGCATCGGGCCATCGAATGGGAATTGATCGATTATGCTAACTGTCGGCAACGATGGGATAGAGGGAGAGAGGGAGAGAGAGAAAGAGAAACGACAGCGAGTCGCGAGACGCAAAAGACGCCGGCCGCCATCTCGAAGGGGTCGAAGGCGAAATGTTCCAACGCAGGATATGACGAGTGTTCGGGAATTCTTGAGCCTTAATATTTAAACGCAGACGCTTCGAATGATATATAACGGTGCACGCAGACAGCTCGTAAATGTACCCAGTATATTTCAATCGGCTTTCGATAATACGCGGACGCCTTTCGTGCAGCATACGCAAAAGTATTCAAAGACACCTAATGTATGCAAAAGCATGAAAAATATTGACGGTAAAAGTGCGGGAATATAAAAATATAATAAGAGAAGCATTCGAACGACGTTAAAAAACAAATACAGCCGCTTCTGTAGCGCGTGCTGCAACACGAGAAATCCTCATATTCGCCTCGGCATATCCTATAACTGATCAAGGGACGCGTCGAGGAACTTCAAATACGTCGCGGTATTTCAATAATTCTTACGAATCACGCGGGTGAAATCGAGGGAGACGCTTCGGTCACGAAAGAAAGACGGAAAGTAAAAGAGGGTCTTCGTGAAGCAAACGTGTCTCCCCTTTTTACCTCTTTTCGATCTTCCTTCGGCTAGACGGAGCTCTTTCAAAACAGCTGAATAAAATTATTATGATAAGACCTCGATTAATTTCAAGCGGTGGAACTCCGGTAGTCGTCCAGCCGAGTAAGCCAGACTCTGAATAGGCTTATGCAGCGGCTGGATGTATATTCCTCGGCCTATCCCCTCCCTCTTTGCTCTCCTCTCCGCTTCTTCGCCGCGTTCGTACGATTCTAAAGACCGTAGAATCCTTGAATCGTGAGCGAACGCGAGGCGCAGAATCGGCGGTCATTAATATTGTCGGATTAAACGGCCGCGTGCATTAATCCGGCCTCGAAGACGAAATCCTATTTCACGTCCCGGGCCTTCGGGGGGTTCTTGTTTCGGAATGTCAGTTTCATTAGAGATGTTCGTGATCGAGAAAACGATTAAAACAAGGGGCGGAAGAGAGAGAGGTGGGCTCTCGGGGGAGGAGGGAGGGAAGGGGCAAAGTGTCGAGAAAAAATATTCTCGCGCTCGAAAAGAACTTCGAATATTTTTCTGTGGTCATTTATCACGGTGTTGAGATTGCCAAGTGTTGCATAAATGCCAACTGCATGTACAATAATTTCAATTAATCGTCTTGAATAATTAATGGCGCCTTCATGTTTCTTAATATGCCAGAATATACTTGGCAATATACATACTTCGGCATGAAATAACAAACAAAATTTCGAATATTCGAAACAATAAAGTAAAAAACATTTTGTATTTATGTATTATTTGAAATCTTCAAACTTTCATGTTGGATCTTCAATATACACACCTAGTATTAATTCTGCTGTAGCACATATATTTTTAATACATGAGAGATACAATTTTGAGACTCCTGAAGTGCTCAAAAAATTATGTTAAAATTCACACATGTTCTTTAAGATCTCTACTACACTATCTTCCCCCATCACATAGATTTTTTAGGAGGAGAGATATAGGCTGGCACGCAGATCTTTTCCAGATCTGCAATAAAATGTTAACACTGGAAGCACCGGGTTTGACAACTTTCTAGGTAAACAAATAAAAATTCAATAATATTATAATATATAATTAAAAAATTTGGAATTATGTTTATATCTTTTTTTTTAATTAAAAACATGAAAAATAATGAAAAGTCACAGAAGGATATCATGTTGAAGCAAAATTGGAAAAATATATAGCTGTATTCTGAATTTTACGAGGAGCCAAATTGGTTACCTTGATCCTTCCAGTGTTAAATAATAGCAATTTTTCTGTACATACATAAAAATGTACAATGCATAAATCTAAATGCAAGCAGTTATAATGAAGTGAAAATAGAAAGCTTAAAACACAGAAACAAAAACACCCCCTGTTGAGTTTCCAATTCTTCCCCTGAATCTTCAAGGATACACAGTCAATTTGTTTTGCTTGTTACTTGCCTGTTACCTTTCAAATACACTTAATATTAGAAAAGTTTTACTGTTCGGCTATATATTTTCTAAAAAGTGCGTGCAAATTATACTTTTACTGTGAGGACATTCATTGCTACGTGTCGACAATGTACCCGTATCCTGTACGCCACGCCCGCATTATTGGTCGATTTTGCGACAAATGACTCACTAGCGTGTCTAAGAAACATTCGTAACGAACTCGACAATAACACTTTCATGTAAGTTATATGATGTACAGAATATAATACATTGTGCATTTATAAAGAATATCAAAGAAATTACACACTGCAAAAAAATTATGATTATTAAAAATATTAATACTTAATGCAAAATTACAGTTTTATTTAACATAACGTTAGACCCTGCGCACAGTGGATAAATATTAGATATTAGGTATAGGAATTACAGTTTTAGAATCAATTTTCTCAATAAACACTATAAATAAATAATAAGTTATATTGTGTTTCGTAAAACACATATATGTGTTAGGTATATCTTAATAATTCATTGTGTGTTACATTCAATATTCATTGAAGAAACCGATTCTAAAATTTTAATTTTTATTCCTAATATTTAATATTCCTCCATTCATTAAGTACTTAAATTATGTTCTATTCAGATACAAAATTTATACATCGTATAGAATTTATATCTTCTCAAAATCGACCTCTAAATTGAAATTGTCAGATTGCAAGATACTTCAGTAACGAGTTTCTTCATAATTTTTTTACTTTTTTATCTCGAGTATCGAATTGCATACTTTCTTTGGAGGTTCACGAGTGTGAATTTTGAGAAGCAGCGCGCAGCGGTTCGAATGACAAGACACCATAACACCGCCGAACCTCGACCATCTACACAGGAATTCCGTAATGACGCGGTTGCGTGGCACGCGTTGGTTCCCATGAGGCGAACGGCGTTCGCGATTAGGCATGAAAAAGCAGACAGCGGGGGGTATATCGCGTATGTCACAGGATGAGGCCCACACCTTCTCGGCGACGTCCACACGCACCGTGCCAGCGCGCGTCGCGCTTTAAGGTGAGGTGTAAAAATACGCGGTGTGTGGGCGAGAATTACCAATGGAGATGCGTCTTTCGTACAAAGAGACTGAATTTTAAAATGTGGCCAAATGTCACGCGTACGTTTGTGCTGTCGGATCGTTACTGCGCGCGTATGCGCGGGAAGGTACGACGGGAAAATTTATGACAATACGAATTCCACTCAAATTGTCTCACCGACAGAATTCGAGTTTGACACGTAGTCCGTTTTGACAACTTGCCTGCCGACTCCTCTGAAGCTTGGATCCAAAACGAGCGAGCGACGCAATCCTGCAATCTGACAGTATTGGCGTAAAACACGAAAATTGTGCAATCGCGTCCGCGATGTTTCCATGCTGTTGCCGTCAATCTCTGATATCTCTTGAGAAGTGAAAGAAGATAATCTATCCGACTATCATTGCGGAGGGCGTTAGAAAGTGAGTGATGATGCAAAGACTATTTATCATCGGGCAAACGGTTTGACCGTAATTTTTGTCACGATCGAACGGTGAGAAAACGAATAAACGGTCGTGAAATCGATGATTTCCTCGGAAAGCTGGAAACGTAGTTAACATCATCGCCGGCACGATGATAAATTATCTGAAAAAGCATACGTACGTCTATCGTGTTATACGTGTAAAGCTATGTTCCGCGAGCTAATCAATTATTCCTAGCAATTTAGATGCTTATTTTTCGTCGCAGAGTTAAAAATAGCTTAACGCCGGGAAGCCTCTCGCACGAGACTTGGCCAACGTACGTGACACACAAACTTCAATCTACTACGCTTCACATGATACCCTTAAGGTTGCAGTGGCCTACATTTCGCAACCACGTCGCCGTCTTCATGCCAGCGCGCATCAATTTTGTTAAGATCAAGGACATAAGAATAGGTGCAGCGGCGGCGCATCCGTCGGAGCGGGTTATACGCGCGACGAAAGCGATAGTCCGCTCGAGCGAAATCTCTCTCCAGAGGCGCCCGCCGCGCGATCCGTCAGGACTCTTGCACGTTGCGCGTGTATACGTCCGGCTCCGCGTGCTGAAAAAAAGAAGGCAACCCGATATGAAGCAAATGAAGTGCAAATTGAGCGAGGCGCGCCGCGAGACTCTAGAAATCCGCTCGGACGAGCCGGGACGGGCCCCGTCCGTGAGTAAACTCGTCCAGACGTGAGGCGCAACGTGATACTCTTGTGGCAAACGTCGAGTACTCGAGGCCGCGATTCTTTCTTCTCTTCTTTGGGGGACCGGCCGCCCAAGCCAGATGCGCTCCGTTTTGCGGTTGATCTTCGATGAAGGAACCGATCCAAATTGGCTCGGCCGCGAAACGCGCCACGGAAAACGCAAAAGAATTCACCGGAGATTTCGTTCTTGCGGTGAGAGCGTGCAGGTGAAGGGTATTACTTTTTGTTCAGTCATATGATGGTATAAGCGTACAAGGATATCGAAGTGTTCCGCGCATTTGTTTTTCCCTCAAAGACGAACATACCCTAATGAATCGTTTATTATATTATTTATTTCGTCAGAATATCAGTATTTCTTCTGCGTCAAGTATCGACTGCAATGAAAGATTCTAATATTAAAAATAGATCAAATTCAAGAAATTTTTTAAAAATTATATTTGCGAAATTTTCGACTGGGATTAAAATAGCAGTTAATTACATTGAAAATTAGATGCCCAACTCGAGATAAATTATTTTTTGTGTTCAAATTTTCTCAAAATGTCTTTGTCTTACACTGAATAATAATGCCATAGATTAAAATGTAAAAAGATGGAGAAATTAAAATATATTCACATAAGTATATTAGTTCAAGTTATATAGCTCAAGTTATATCCTCTAGCTAAAATATAAAAAATAGTATAAACTAAAAATTGTAAATATGTAAATCTGTGACATTAACACTTCCACAATATTGTCGTTCGCGTTACAATCAAAAATCGATCCGAATGCGCGGTGATGCGATTGGTGGTGCAAACTTTTACCGAGGGCGATCGTGAACGCTCAACTATACGATCGCTAAAATTCCAGGCCACGCTTGTCGTGCCCAATGAGATCGTAAAATATCGAACGGCTTTCGAGGAATTTTCGACGGACGTGTTTACGTCGATATCTCGGTCCCTCGATGTATATTGTTCCTAACGTTTCACGGAAGACTTCACGTTCGGGTAAGCACGAGAGATAAGATGGAAGCCAAAGGATATAACATCAAATTACATTTTTTCTGCTCAATAAACCGCCCTAAGTACAACGCGTAAGAAGAATCCGCAGTGAAGAAAGCTGAATACAGCTTGCAGAATGCATCAGCGCAAAAACGTCATTTTATACAAACATGTAGCGGTTGTATACCTTAGAAATATATAAACGTAATTTGGTGAAGAAATATAAAATAGAATGTTATCGCGTATGAAAAGGAGAAAAATTATGTAATTCAGAACTAAGATTAAATTCAACCCTTAAAATATATCATCACGTATTCCGTATACGACCGATTTCTATTCATGGCAATTTCTCGAAATTTTCAAAATAATTAAATTATATTGTAAATTGTTTTTTTTACCAAAATAAAATATAGATATTTTTTCTAGAAATCTGAAAACATGTTCATGAATTTATAAATTTTTTGAACTTTAAATAAATAAAAAAGTGGTCAAAAAATTGGCAAAAAATCGAGAGTATAATGATACTAAGAAAATATCTTGACTCACATTTTATCTTAAGGATAAAATCAGTGATAAAAGATATTTATTATTTTTATTATTATGCATTTTTACACATATTATACTTAAATGTATACAGAACTTTTCTAAGGATTATTAAAATATTTTTTCTTCGAGCAATAGATAAAAAGATGTATAAAATAATCGACTGAAAGGCAGAATATTTTTTCGAAGACACGCGACTATCCTTTCCTGCTCTATTCTTTTCTGTGAGAGTCACGCGTCAGCTTTTATTGCGAATGGGCGCGGTAAACCCTTCCAAAACTAAAATCCACCACAAAAAGAGCAATAACTGGACGAGTTAAAACCGAAGGGGTCAGAATAGTGAACGAGTTAAACCGAAATGCGTTACAACCGACGGCACAAAAAGTCACTGATCACCAATAAAAGAATCTTATTTCCTAAAAATAAGTGCAGTTATTGTTAAAACATTTCTAGTTCCAACCGCAAGTTAAATTTTTTGGCTTTTCCTAGAGGAATGCTCGCAGCACTTTCACAATCTTCAATAGCCTTGATTTTCGAAATCTGGCGTAAAAACGTGAAAGTCAATTGTTCACTAATGACAACCCTTTATGGTTATTTATTATAGTTACGACCTTCAGAGTGGTAAAAAAAGAACTGATAGACACGAATTCAAAGGATTTAAAATTTTTCTCTATTCACATCACGATTTTTAAGCTTTACAGTGGATTTTCTCTTTGAGCTCTATTTCGCTGTTCTCCTTTCATGAACAGTACGACAGTTTCAGAGGTCAACTCTTTTTTTATCCCTCGTATATTCTTTGGCGACTGCAATCCTTTGAAAAAAAATGAATAGAAAACGGTTACCTGGTTAGAAAAAAATGTCGCAGCTAATCGAGAACTTGTGGTACCGACTTTCTCATCGTACAATTTAACCCTATCGACTTGAAGAAAGCTCAACGGTACATGTTTTCTTTTTATCTGACAATTCAAACAAAAAGTTTTATGTAACGGCCCAATCTTAACGTAAAAACATTAAGATTTTTACACAAGGTCAGAAACGTGTCTGGTTTCTCTACAATACACAGACAAAAGACTGATATAAATTGTTTTAGAAATATAATATTTAGACAGAATGACTTCTTATACTTCATTATGTTTTTTATATATTTTACATTTTTTTCTTTAAATGTATTCAAAATAAAGAAATGATCAATAAACGAACAAATTAAAAAATGAAGAAAACTTGCAAAAACTATTTGTAATTCTTTTTATTTATGTTTTTAAGATTCTTGTAACTTTGCTTTTTTGTTCATTAAACAATATATTGATTATATTTTATTAAATTTATGATCTTTTTATAATTAACAATTTTAATGTTACTTATGCTGAAGAAAGATAAGTAAAATCCGAATTATACATGTTCATTTACTATTCTCAAATTTTTAATTTTTGTTGTGAATATAATCATTATTCTTCATCCTTCAATTTGCTAAGAATTTATCGCAATCTGTACTTTTGTACGTAATACACATCAAACTGGAAAGGAATGTATAAGTTTTACTTAACATTCTATATAAATCCTAAACCATTTTCCAAGAAATTCTCTTTAAAGAGAGCGGTTGGATGCCGTGTAACGACCGTCATCAGTCAATTTTGTAAATTTTGCGAAGACTCGAGTAACTGGGTAGACGCCTTTTACTATTGACAAAATGCTAAATTATTGCTTATTTGATGCAACATCCATCACATTATAAGTATAATGAATATTTAAAAGAGTAAGACGTGCACGAGTTTCTATTGGGTAAAATGTAAAAATCTTATTGTGATTTAATACCTTGAAATTTATTGTAGCCTTCTACAATACAATGAGAAGAAATATATCTTGAATTATCTGTTTCGTGTTGAACATAAGAAAAAAATACATTTAAAACAGAAAGAAAAAATGCATATGAATTACAGCTTGATTATAGACATAATTATTAAGTAATATTAAATGTAGTTTGACATATAAAATTTACATGTCTTTTATTAATAAAAGAATTTTTTCATATAATTTAAACCATGAAGACATTTTCTCAATTAATGCATATAAATGCAATATTGTATGCGTTTTATTTCGCGTTTTTTTCACAGATTACCATCATCAAAAAAATATATATCACACATTGATGCTTTTTTTATCACTAATTATAGATAAAAACAATCATTTTTCTTGAATGTTTTCGATTGGCATTTATTAGCGTTTCAAGATTTTTTCCGTTGCATACAAACTAAAACACTTGCCGACATAGCGTATACCAGGCATTTTTCCAGATTTATTTTTAGTGTCAATCCGAAAAAAATATGGCCTCGCTTGTTACGTCCATCGTAAACGTGATCACTGTGACTCGTTGATACGAAACATACGTGTGCCATCGAAAAATAATCTTTTGTTTTTTTCGTTGAATAATTTTTGCTTCATTTTTGGCTGCGCGCCATCTTTTTTTTGTATTACGCTCACACAGCAGGCAAACGACAACCGAGTAAAAAAATGCAAGTCCGTCCAAAAAATCAGTTTGAAAACGAGATTGGAAGCGAGTTCTCAATACGAAAAGTTGTAGCAACATAGTTGCAACATAATGCGATATAATACAAAGCAGGCTAATTTTTATCTTGCACAAAGGGTGTCGGATTATTCATTTAAGAAACTAGTTTTGCGTGCGTCACGTCTTGACAATAGATACTCGCGTGCCAGATTTTTCGAGATATTCAAAACGTCAGGAGTTCAATTCTTAACACGAGAGTCACAAATTTTGGCGGCACAAACTATACGTGCTATTCCGATCCTATCCGTGTATATTCAGGCTCGTCGAAGCTCTCAATTGGCCGCCTCGAGCAAGTTATAAAACTCGCACGCACTATACGCCTCTTACAATACATACGCATATTCGCTGACTGACAGCCCAACAATTTGCCGATCATTATCGGATAAGCAAATAATGCCAAAAGCAATGACTCGGAAATGGCCTTCGATTTCCTATGTGGAGTCATTTCCCTTCGCGACCAATTACCACGGGTTCGTGTGCTTTTCAAGAATCGCTGCTGCATTCTTAAATTCAATGAACGTCAACGCCTCGAGCTGACGAGCAGCGAATAATGACGGAGACTCGTAGCCTAATTGCGCGAGTTCTGTCTGGCGCGGCGTATCGCGTGGAGTTCCCCTCCATCTCTTGCATGCTTAGAAGCATATTCGGCTCGCGCAGTCGTCATAAATTATCGCAAAGCGTGACTACGCGTGCATTCACCCGTCATTCCCTTGTGGCCAAAATCCGTATGGTTGAGTCAAGGCGATTTTGCATCTCACGAATGTTCCTCTGAAATCCAAACTGCACGCATTTAGGAGCAATTTCATATCTAGAGCTGCTTAGAATTTAAAAAGAAAAACCTTTTAAGCTTTGAAACAAATTTTTTTAATTTAGTTGCACATGATTAAAAAAATATAAAAATTTTCCTCTTTGATGTCCGAGATAAAAATTTTTGCTGTCGAAAGACCCATGTATACAATGTTATTCGTGAACAATGAAGAAACTTTTGAGAACTTGTATCTACGGTATCTAATAGAATCCGCCGTTAATTCTCAGCCCACGCATTGACTAGACTATGCGTAGGCAAATTTTACCTCAACATGGGATCGCACCTGCGATATTCTGCGAAGAGAGGCTAGGAATCGTGAACAGGCAGGTAGTTAAAGGATCGGCTTTCTCGACCGACAGAGACTGCCGCAACGTGCAATTATAGTTTTGTCGCGATTGGAAGTACGAGAAAGGTACGAAAACCGAGAGGAAAATCGGAGTGAGTAATGCGAGGGTATACAACATTGGTGCTGGCGAAATCAGATTGTTGCACACTCGGTGTGCACTTCGGCACGGCAAACGGGATGCTTTTGCTCGTTGCTCATCTTCTTTATTTTTGGTGGACGGTGTAATAAAGTACGGGTGAGCGAGAGGGGCCCGCGGACCCCTAATCTGATATCTCGACGGAAGGGGAGCGAATATTAATGTTCATTTGCCGCGAGCAAAGCCGATGCCGCCTCGCGAGCGCTTTTATGCGACCACCATCGGCTCACGGGCCCCACATAATGCCTCGGCACCCTATAAAGCTAATGAGTCACGCCGAGTTCACGGAGGCCGTAGGTCCCAGCAAACAGGTGCCGCTGTAACTACCGGGATACTCGCGCGCAAGCAACGTTCATCATGTACGTTAATCTCAACCCTTTATACCCACTGTTTGCATTGCAAAACGCTCGTGCGATCTCTATCGAACTTCCGTTGAATTTATTCTCACATATAAAGAGTGCAAATCCACGTAACGCTTATCACAGGAATATATCATACAAGTATGACGCAAACAAAAATTCTACCTCAACGTGTGATATATCGGCTGATAACTGATATCGCGTACGTGCGGTAGCAATTCGTCTTGTCCTGAATTTGAGAATAATGGAATTCATAAAGGATCGCGGCGCGAACTACCGCATATATCTTACATAAATCTTGTCGAAGGCTACGACATATGATAAAGAGGGACATATAAGTTCCTTGACCGAGATACTATTCGTCTACCGACATTTCGCCGACCGTTAGTTATCGCTCGAGTATGAATTAGTGCGTCGCTTATTAGAGTTTATCAGCATGTAGTCTTACGTAAGCTGGCGTAAATGTCGTAAAAGAACGACTACCTCGTAAATTTGAGAAATTTATTGTAGTGTAATCTCAATAAGAAACTAAAAATTATCTCAAGTGAATACCAATGAACAAAGTGTAACAAATATTTTTTTTTAATGTAGATTAAGATCTATTAAAATCTAAAAAAAAGATCAATAAAAAATATCAATATACATGATTTATTTTCTAAATTAATTCATTTTTTAGCAGCATAACTTGTTTCATTATTTTTCAACTCAGCTTGTGAGCATCGTTGGTCCAGTGAAAAAACCTGCAGCATCTACCGATAGATGGAAGCACAATGTCTGGCAAATCTCTTTTCTTGAAACCTATACTAAATTTAAAAGAGTGAAAAAGTACATCATCTAGCTGGTTATTTCAATATGCATTTATACTTCAATATTAATAGATAAACATTAATATATCTTTCGTAAATCATAAAATTAATTTTGTAAAATATTCATCAATCGAGTGCGCTTGCTGAGTTACACGCAATAATAAGTTTCATTTGTAATCTAAAATTTATTCAAAAACTGAAGTAGCTTATTCTAATTATGTCAGCTACTTCAAAAATGCATTATTATAAGTATAATTTCTATGTATGTCTCTAAATGTATTCTTTAATATAAAACTAGCTTGTTTAATATACTTTCAGACTATACTTAAAAATATTTTGTTTAATATAAATTAATCAATCAAAGAAACAATTGTTATCTATAATTATTCTTCTCTAATTGCAGAAGATAGAGTGACTTTGCATAAGTCTATTAGAAAAAGATGGAAAGTTGCAGGACAGTAGTGCATATAAATTTCTCGATCTCTCATCACCCATCCTCTTCCTCATAATCATCACCGACACCCCCACGCACATCTCTCCGAGACACGCTCTAGCTCGCGATCCACGCGCCTGCACTGCTCGAGCGCTCGAAGTCGAATGACGATCCACCCCCACCACTTGCAAAAGCGACGCGCGCGGCACGTTCGTCCTCGGCCAATTCTCAGTGGTGGGAGCCAGACTGGCCCAATCAGCGTGGTTTTGTCGTACGCCGCGTCGAATCCCAGTTACGTGATTGGCGACGTGCCTCACCTTCTTTCTCGTGTAGGTGAAGTCGCGCGAGCGTTATCTCCTTTGGCGCTATCCTCGTCCGTTTCCCGTCCCTTTTGTCCCTGTTCCATCGAGCCGGCGGCCTCCCTCTTTCTTCTCTTTGTCGGTTTCCCCGTAGGGTGCCGCCGTTCTGCTCTCTCGCACGCGAGGACACGAGCCTGGATCCTCTAGAGGCGAACCTCGTCGCACCTACAGCGCTTCTACGAATCTTCGAATTTACATTACTCTTCTCGCTGCTAGCGGAATGCTGCGATCGTGGATCAGGTCACGCTGATATCGTGGGAGCAATCCGTATCTTTGCAATGTACTTTAAATGCATATATTTCCAAATCGTACGTGCCGGCAAATAATTTCCGATATACATAAATGTAATTAAAGATTTCTCTTGCTCAAATGCGAAAACTTATTGACAAAATTTATAAATTCACTTGATAGATTATAAATGTACTTTTTTACCTTGGGTAACAGAGATAATACCAAGAAAAGCCAACGGCGTGAAACGAGTTGAATGTACAATGTTATTTGCAACCTGACGTTCGATGAAACGCGATGATATTTGCGGTACTAGTCTACAAGAGCAACGCTTATCAGGCAGACATCGCAGTACATATTCTTACATTTGCGCAAAGACTAGTTATATCCGGTTTAATCATATAGTCGCAAGGCAAACACGAGACATTACTCACGCAAAAGCATCTACCGTCTGCATAAGTTATTTCCTGCCATCCTGCCTGCAAGAACAAAGATTTTCTATGGGTCGCCCAATTGGTCTCTACCTGATAAAGGAACCATCGGTAAACCAATGGCAATCTTTAAAAGTTTAAAACCCAGTTATGATTTTAAATAACGCGAAAGCAGGCGTGCTAAACGACCAGGATATCATGATCCGTCACAATATTTGCACGCGACCTTTGCACGCGACCATCCGCGCGCCGTCCGAATAGTCAACAAAGTTAAGATCCAGCGCGAGATCGATGCGGTCGTATTTCAGGCCGTGTGTATATCGTCACGTATGCGTGTGACGGCCGAGATAAATACGGAGCCGCGCGTTTAATCGGTCGCGCCAAGTAGAAAGAGCAATTTCGAAAGGCATACATCGGGAGGGAGTACGAGGCACGTGCCGGAGCTACGCGCGTGCGTCAGCCCGTCGTATTCCGCACACGGTGGCACTCGGCTATTTTTGAGGGACGTGATATAAGCTCTGATGACGTTCGCACGACCGGTCGCGTACTCGCGTCCGCATTGGAATTACCATCGTCGAGCACGATCGGCGTATGGTAACGCGCCTAGCCGGGGCCAGCCGGTTCTAATGACCTTTGCAGACGCGAGACTAATCGCCAATCCGTGGAAATGTTCCGTCCCATTGTTTCTCGTTCTGTGGGTGCAGCGAAAGAAGTTATCTCTCGCGCGGACTTATGCAAATCACGTCGTCGTCGCAGAATGAATACATATAGTTGGAATGAAATGTTATACTTGGGGAATTTTTAAATTTGCAGACTTAATAATTGTGTAGTTGACATCAGTAATAGCTGATGGTATGCATACTTTTGGGACTATTAGCACATAATTATCCTTTTTTCTTATTTTGTTAAAGCGAAGAAAATAATCATTAATAAAGCAACTAAGCAAAACCACAGAAGTCGCAAAAGAGCAATCGAAAATTCCATCGAAAATCACTGACGTCAATCTCGCTGGCAAAGTCCGATCGATCGGTTCCGAAGGGGTTTAGGGAGTCCCCCGAGGGGGGTCCGCAAGCCGCGCGCCATAGAGAGAACCAAAGTCCAGAGTGGGGGTCTTAAAGGCATCGGGTGCCGTCCGACTGTCGGAATTCGATGGTAGGGGTAGTCAGGTTAAAGCGTCACGCGCTGGATCCCACCACCACTCGTACGCTCGCCACTGAATGTCCCCACCATCGAAAGCGCCGCCACCAGGCATTCCACCGGGTGCCACGCTCCGGCTGTACGATACAAGACGTTCCCCGTGCGAGTTAGTCAAGCTCTGACATCAGTCGCGAGCGGTCGCAAGTTCAGCGGCAGCGAGGAGACGAGTAAAGGAGTGCATACTCTTTCGCCACATTATCCTCGTTAATTCATCGTCGGGTTTACGTTCGTACCGCAATACTTCATCAATTATACCTATCTCCGTCGTCCGCAACGATCAGGTGGATCACGAGGACAACCCAGCGAATAGTTGGATTATCAGTGAAGTGATCGATTTCGTTTCACAGTGCTTTCATCATCGATCGTGATTACCTGACTTGGAATTTCTCCGAGTTCTGTGATACGGGTAGTAAAATAAATAATGGTGACCGGAGTGGGTGCCACGATGCCGACGGGCGGTGTCACCGTCGGCGCTACTCCACCCGCGCAGCACGTGCCGCAAGAGGCTGGTCAGCCTCCTGCGCAAACTACTCCGACGGCTACAACGACTACGAGAAGATCAGGAGAAAATCGACGGGTTAGTGTCAAGAAGAGATTCTCTTCGTCATACTTCAACGGCGTGTTAATTTTTTTGCATTTGAACTATTAACTCTGGAGCAGAGACTGTTTTTTATGATAGCGATAAAACACAGTGTCTACCGATGCGCTGCAAAACACGTTTGATAGAATATCATTTTCTCTTTAAAATTAAGATGCTAGATAAATCGACATATTTAGAATTTGAAGTAAAATCACTCAAATGACAAAGAAGTTAACTAAGAATAAAATAAAATCGAAAAGTATCATTTACTTCGTGCTCCGGATTCGTTCTCCTTTAAGCACCGAACTTGAGAATAACATAAACAAACTTGCACTTTCATACGATACCACTATAGTGACATGCCGAAAGCTTCGAATTTGTTACGTGATCAATCGCTAAATAATTATTAATTATTTCTCAATTGTTTTACAATAATTTACAATGATTACATAAATATTCTATTATTATTAACTTATGAGTCATTTTCGACATTTAATTTTCCGGAAAAATTGAACGAACGTGTGACTTTAAAGATAATAAATTTGGAATAAAAAAAATCTTTTTAAAGTGAAGGTGTCAAATAAAAATGGATGTTTTTACTCGTTTTTATTATTTACTAGAAACTTTGCAGCTGTCTATTTAAAACATCCTCGATAGTAGAAAAGTTTTTACAAAAGCGTTCTTTTATTTTTAAAATTCTTTTGGCATGATACTTTAGTTGTTCTCATTGACATGCCTTCCTAACATCGCTTATGATTGAGATTTTTGTGATACTTCTATTTATTATTTTTACCGATTTCTGTTTACAGAGTAATAAACCCATCATGGAGAAAAGACGTCGAGCCCGTATTAATAACAGTTTAAACGAGTTAAAATCTCTCGTTTTGGAATCTATGAAAAAAGACGTAAGTATCATGAAATTTTTCTCGTCTATTTTTCGTATCATATATTTTATAAAAATATACATACACATAGCATAAAAATTTTTTAAAATATTTTTATAAACCTTTAAAGAAATAAAAAGACATTACGTGTAAAAATTTAACTTTCAAATTTATTTAATGCCGATCTTTTATATCATTCTTTCCGTTTTCAATTTTATATACTGACATATCGCCTCACTAATTTGCCTAATCATTTTCGTTTTTAATTTTTCTGTTACAGCCAGCAAGACACTCGAAGCTCGAGAAAGCTGATATTTTGGAACTGACCGTGAAGCATTTAGAGACCCTGCAACGACAGCAAATCGCTATGGCTGCCGCGGCAGATCCGACTGTCCTCAACAAATTCCGCGCCGGTTACACGGAGTGCGCCAGCGAAGTTGGCAAGTTTCCCGGTCTGGACGCTTCGGTAAGGAGACGTCTGCTGGCCCATTTGGCTACATGCCTGAGTCCAGTCGATGCCAGCAACGCCAATGGCCAAACGACGGCCGCAACTCAACAGGCTGTCCAACCGGCGCCGCCGACGACGCAGTTGCAAGTGCACATTCTGCCTCAACTCGACGCCACACCACGTATCCAAGTCCAACAATCGAATGGCATTTTCTTCACTAATACCAACGGTACCGCTCTGCATCTGTTGCCGACCAGACTACCGAATGGTGACATCGCTTTGGTACTTCCGGCGGGAGCAGGAAAGGCGCCAGTCACGTCGTCGCCGTCATCGTCTCCAGCGCCAAGTTCACCGTTACCAACTTTGATCCCGATTCCTCAGAGGACCGCGAGCACCGCATCGGCCTCGTCGACAAGTTCGTCCAACAGCTCGACATCCACGTCGGCGGGAAGTCCAGTGGCGTTTGAAGCACCTCCGACGTCGTTCCGCGAGCAATCCACCGTGTACAGTCCAGCCAACAGCCACAGGGACGTCGCAACGTCCCCGGCGAATGGCTATACCAGCGAATCGGAACTCGATCCGCGTGTCTATACCCCAGAACCTCTCCAGAAGCCTCTCGCGTTGGTGATGAGGAAAAGCGTAGTGCCGCCAATCGAAGACAAACCATGGAGACCATGGTAAAAAAAAAAATGACAAAGGTACAGACACGACATGTGCGTGATGTGATAATCTATCTGATACGTGTCGATGGTAATCCGCGGCCGATCGACCGCGGCCAAAAACGCGCCGCAATTCGACGTGCCGATTTACGCGCCGCGTAAAGAAATCCGCGGAACGGAATAATGTTCCTCAATTACGTAGGTCGTTGTAGTCGAGCGGTCCCGCCTGTAAGGAGGACATCACCGTGAAATTAGAAGATCGTTAAGAGACGCGAGTTTATTCTTTCGAGTGCGCATGCACGGTCGGCCAGTAGCCAACGAGGCAGTGCCTTATTAAAAAGTGCCTTGTAAATATATCGTTAAATTTCAGTATGCCGAAAAGCGTAAACGATTTCTCTTCAACATCTCGAAATATCGCGTTACTCCTTTTTGTCTTATCTCGTATCGCCCTACCCATCTTCCTTGTCACCGATCCTCTTTGTACATAAGTTACACAAATAATATTTTAAGTGCCTTACGCAACAAGAATCACCGAAGTCTTCCATTCTGTTTCTTGTACGTAAAACGCTAAGTGATTTGTAGTATATCGTTGTAAGTACGAAAAATGTTTTTAATCGATACGATTTTAGGCTAAGGATTACGTTAAGGAAACGAGCGCGAGTAAGAGTGTGTATGAGAAATTGTACATATGAACGATAATCGCGAAAGAGAATACGTTATTTATATTTATACGAATGCAAAAGAGGTTACATTTATAATTCCTCTCTATTATGAGAATAGACAACCAACGCTTATTATTGCAAGAGCATCAAATAAATGTTGATCTCTTTCTCAATACAATTTCTATGTTGTTTATGAATCAACCAGTTCCCTCAATCCATTTCCTCATTGTAGGTATATAAGTACATTTTATATATTTTTACATATTTGCTCTTTAATTCCGATTTAATCAGATATAATTATGAAAAAAAGTATATTATCTTCAAAATGCCTTCAAAAAATATATACAATACATAAAATTTAAATTACAAGTCTTCAATGAAAAATACATACTACGAGAGATTCGAAACGAAATACTTTCGTTCTGGAGATGCTTGCACACCTGATGTCTGCTCCATGCGTATATCCGATTCGCTGCACGTCTCAAGTGAGACTGAATTGCAGCAAATTTCTCCGCCGAGATGCCGCCATCTGGCGAAGATGACGGCATCACACGTAAGTACGAACCGGTCTCAGAAGACCATCTCATCCGAGCAGGCCCAAATTTTCTCCCTTTCGCTGCTTAAAGTACCAAACGCCAGAGCCTGCTGCCTTCTACTGGATTTCGTCGGAACACTATAGGACCCTTTACAGGACCCTAAAAGATCAGAATTCTTTTCTCATCCGGTAATAAAGATTAGCAATTTATTTTTGTAATGCTACACGTGCATCAATAAAATAAAATTAAATTAAAAGATAATATCTTATTGTCCCTTCTACGATGATTTCCAAGCTATCATGACAACAGCTATTTTTTTTATCATTAATCGATCTTCACGCGAGAAACAATTATCGGTATTTATCAGACGTTCAATTACATTAAAACTGCCGTCCCGATGAAATTGAAAGGCGGTTTGTCGGTCACCACCGAATCTAATCTCCGAACTGGATCCTAAGCAAAAAGATCGCGATAGTCAATTATCACGTTCGCTTTCTCTCGCGGCCGAATGTTAGTAATTTTCCAACAAGCGGTCGACATTTACTGCACGACTTAAAGTAGATAAGACTCTCTTGGCGTGCGGACAGTTACGATATATGTTTAAACATCGTGCCCGACAGTCACGTGCATTTCGCTCGCTCGTAAAATTGACTTTTTTATTTCTAATAGCATGCTGTAAAAACGAAAAATTAAAATGACCCAATCGTTGATTCAGATTGCGTGTTCTACGTAAAGAAAACGCCGCTGTAAGAAAAATATTTAAAAAATATCTTTTTTTTTTAATTTTAAATTTTGACTTTTACGTTCAAGCTGTAATAAAAAGTGTACAAAAAAAATATTAATACCCGCGCAAATATCTAATAGAGGCGAAAGGTTTTTCGAACGTCCAGAAAAATATGCGTAGGCTTAGCCGGATTGTTGATCATCGCAAAAAACCACGAAAGCCTAAATTATCATAAATGTCCTCTGCGGGCAATGGTACTCCCGGGACAGCAATTGGCGAGGCAGAAGCGACGTATAGGGTCACGATGCCGCACGCAAAACATGCCGAATGACAAATTGCATAGTACCCTCCTTTCTTTGGCACTCTCAATCTAATTCGTCCTTGCAGACGAATTACGCCCCCCCCCCCAAAAAAAGAAAATACCTCTTCACCATTTCAAATAAATTTTTATATCCATTGAAGCATTGACACTTAAAGCAATAACTCGTAATTGTTTGCTATTAATATAATTGAAAAAATATTAGTGCTTTATATCTTAATCTTGATCAATCACTTCAATATCTTGATCTTGAAATATCAAACAAATTCTACAAGTCGCGACAATTTAACGTACGCATTAGAATCGTATTTATCTGGCTACTCATTCAGTTATCTGTGATTATGTAAACGATCCAACAAACACGTTTCGCGAGATGTCTGTACGAGTTGTCTGCGTATTCTCTAATGGAAAGAAGAATTTGATCCGGGCGCACGCGAGTCTCGGGCAAAAATTTCGCCGTCCTATAATTGCCTTCCTATTTTTTTTTACGCCTCCGAGCGACTAGACCTAATAGTCATTAAGATGACAATGACTGAAAATAGGGTGAAAAATTTAATTACATCAAATCCGCTCTAACTAATTCCGTGTGTTACGCGTTATTTGGAGTCGCGCCAAAAACTGCATTCTCCTGCGAAGATTCGTCTGAAGACGTCGTGCGATGGTCCCTCTTTTCGGCGAAAAAATTATCATAATGCGCTCATTAATCTCACGAGCAAGGGAACAACGAAAGTCGCGAAACTGGATAGTTCTTTCTCAAGAAATTTCTTGTTCGTCGGTCGTGAATCTGCGTCGGGCGTTATCTCCGCATTAGGAAATTCCCGGTCGCTCGACTGCATTTAACGGACGTCACGCGCCGGCTGTGCACGTTTAATACTCTACGATGAATCGAGTCGACGCAAGGCAAAAGCCTCACGTGGCACACGCGCACACATACATTATGACGATAATTCATGTACAACGCAAAGGTTAATTATCGAGCGTGGAAAAAATGGAAGTGCATCATCGAACTCTTTGGAGCCTTGGCATCTACTGGTTTTTATTTCTCAGATAAATACACTCTTAAAATCTGAAGACTAACATAAATGAAACCTAATTAATGTATTTGTACAAGAGACAAATGTCACTTGCATATACCAGTTTTATTAACATTTAATAATGAACATAACAGAGACTTATTAGTAAAGGCATGCCGTTTCTTACTTCTTGCAATACATACAACGCAAAATATATTATCGAAATTTCCAATTCTAATTTTAATTATAGCCACATGATTGTTCCCCGAGGAAGAGACAGCTGGACGCGTCAGCGCTTTCAGTGACAGTCCGAAACCTGATTCCATCCGTATCGTAGGAAACGAGAGCTCGAATCTCTCTCTAGGAATTCCCCAATCAGCTGATTCCTAGAATCCCGTGAGCGCATATTTGCTAGCCTGTCGCTCCGGCTTGGCTCGACGTACGGTCGCGGTCGCGCGATTTCAAGGATACAGCAAGGTTGACACGCGCCGCCACTCACGGGCGACTCTAGTGAGGGGACTTGCCCGATCTCGTTTGCGCACACATATCAAACGCGTATTCTCCGTTTCACACGTGCGCTACACCATCGTCCGGTGATGCTGCCAAGCATTAACACGGACTTTACGCCAGAATTTCGAGTGTCAGCTCGCAAATCAGCAGACGCATCTTCGAGAGCGTGACATCACCGCCGCGATATGCGCGGTGTCTCCGAGCTGTGCACTTTGTATTTCTATCTTTCTCAGAAATGTCTGAAAATATATATCCATAGGTTAAAATATAACGACAAGGATATCTGTTATTGGGAAGCTAGCGAGAAAGAAACGCACTTGTAAGATGATTCGTTCTACCATCTCTCATTTTTAAAAGGCTCGAACTTTTTCCTCCTAACCGCCTGGTCGATCTTATCGATTCCCAAAGCGCGGCTCCGTGTAATGGAGCGCGGACCCGAAAAAGGACATTGGCATTTTTGGACGTTCCACGTGCCGGAGAACGCGCGGCACGGCGATCACGGTTTCTTCTTCACTAAAATTACGTGATGACAGCTCGTGGCACATGGCCGTAGGCTTGCAACTGGTCGATATTTTCGACGTTTAAGTACTTCCGCCTCAACATTTTTTCCTTTTTATAGATTTTTAGTACATGATAAAAACCATAAAAATTCAAACCTAAAACAAAAATCAAGGCTAAAAACACAAATTCAGTAAGATAAAAAAGCCGATAAGAGTCAACAAAAGTTCTTCTCTGTAACAATACAATTATTTATTAATTGATAACAAGTTCAGTCAAATGTTTCGGTTCTTGGTTTGGATCATCCTCAATAAAAACTGAAACTGAAAATTAAAAGTAGAACCGTCACAGTTAAGTAAATTAAAAAGCTTCGTCATGACATTAAGAAACGCTTGAGATTAAGATGACCGTAACTGTACTGAATAAATTAAACGCAACTGCAGTAAAAATTCATCAGAGAAGAAGCAGTAGTTCGTGATAGGAGTAACAGCTAACATTATGTCTGATCTCAATTTTTTTATTATGTTAACGTATCGTTCCTCAATCGATGGTTTTGCATTTCGAGATGCTCGAACGCGACACGGCTAGACGCTTACGCGAACATTTATTACACCGCCAGACGCTGAATAATCAACAGCCAATTCGACAAAGAATTCGAATTTCCAGAATTGTCCGAAACAAATGTTGTGCTAATGACGTTATGACGATGCCGCTAATTTCCAGACGCGTCAGCGGTCTTGACCTATAAATGCGAGAATTGTAATCTGAGAATCCTCGACCGTCGCTACCGTGCACTCGCGTATTTTCCATCCGCGAAATGATATTTCCGTAATAAGGTGAATTTACGTGGTAGTGTCACGTACTTATCGTTTAGTTGAGTCGTACGTATTTTTGGGACCGCAACCTGCACATTTATCGATTCCTCGAATGACACGGCAAATTGTGACAAATGTGCAGGAGACGCGTTCTCTTGTCCTCTTGTAATCCAGTGTCCGTGATATTAAACACGTCAAATAGCAACGCGATCTGCGCCAGTCATGCTCGATCATTGTTATCGCGAGCTTACCAGCGCGACGCGATCGTCCGGAGTATCTTGCCCATCACGCGTGTAATCTGACATTTACATAGACTCGAATAACAAGCCAAGGTACGTTTCGAGTGCTTGTCTACTTTATCCGCAAGCGTAATCGTCGATATCGGCAATTTTATCGAACGATGCACTGTTGCTTAAAAAAAACTTCTAAAGAGAATTTTCCTAAAAAAGAATAGAGAGAGAAAATTAAATTAACCTGAAGCAATACATTTCAATAATCCGCTACAGGAATATGTATTTCTCATTGTAACCAAGTTACCGAGCGATTCTCCTCGCTTTCTCATCCGCATCGCGCTACCCGCTGCCATCGATCATTAATCAACCTATTATCGCTGCGGCTGCCATATTACCAGAAATGAGCGCGTCGCGTAATTACCCCTCGCATCAACGCGATGCAGTATGTCGGAGAGACAGCATCGACCGCGCATACTGTGTACTCCTCGCGCTCGGCGAGACGCACGTGGACGCGACGGCGGCGGCGACGGCGGCGGCAGCGCTCTGTGTGACTCGATAAGGGCGTGATTCCATTCACGAGCACGGCAATTTGGGTTAATAACACAAGGCGGCAAAGCGCGTGCGAGCGCGAGAGAGACGGAAAATGATAAAGAGAGAGAAAAAACGACAGAGGGAGAGAGAAGGACAGAGAACGTGCGTACGACGTCGTCGGTGGTTATGATTATTAAGATTATGGTTACTCTACCTCGCGCGAACGGAGAGCTCGGTAGAAACGTGTGGGCCGAGAAGCCCGAGTAATTTATGGAGTGCGTGTGAGAGCGAGCTGCGACGGCGGCGTAGAACTGCGGCGTAGAACTGCGGCCTATCTCTGATGCTCTTATTTCGTTGTTTGCTGCCGAGCGCGCAATGCCGCGTTGGAAAACCGCGACACGTGCACCGTGAAGGCTCGTGCGTGCACGCGCCCACGGTGCAGTGTGCGCCCCACATGCGTGAGCGTGGCAGGGATAATGCAAGAATTCGGTGTGGCCCGTGTAACGTGTGACTGTCGGAATTGCATGAACATTGCCTACGCACCTGCGCGCACAATGGAGGATTATTAAATAACATTTTTCAAATATTATTTAATATTAATAAAAAGTGATTATATATCCACTCCTGACAATATTATATGAATGTTATATATGAGAAGTAAATAATATTATTTACTGCAATATTTTAAATTATCGGAAATATTTTGTAACTTTTAAATGTAATAATTATAAAGTTTATGAATATTTTATGCATAATAATTCACATTAATTTTTGAACAAAAATAATATTCAGAACATTTCCATAATATTCCACGATATTGAAAGAATATACCACAAATATTATATAAAGTGTACATTAATATAATATTCTATAATATTAAAAAAATATTCTCAAAACATTTTAATAATATTCGAATAATTAAAATATTCTAGCGCGCTTAGGAATATTGTAGTTTGTAGTGCTTACAAGATTGTATGGCACATTTGTGTTTTACGTCTTACGTGTACTTATTTTGCGTTACGTTAATAAAATTTAAAAAACTAATTCTAAAATTTAAGTTTCTATTCCTAATATCTGATATTTCTTTATTGTGCGCAAGATCTATGGCACATCTAGATGTTTGTAGCATCAGTTCAACTACCAATGTTCCATTGAGCTTTAAAGTTATTTTATGAAATATTCAAAGTCGAAAACGGTCGACGGATGGTTCTCCCCGTAATTTAGGACGATTGCGCCCTGGGAATTCCCAATTTAACATTTAATTGCAGTTACCAATCGCAAATAGCGCGTCGGGCGTGCGAGTAAGATTATTACGGAGGGTTACGGCAGAATTATTATCATGCCGAAGGCATTTCGCATCTGCGCTCAACAGCAATCAGTGCAATTATACTTCGGTTCCAGTGCATTTCCTTGATCACTATTGAGCCCGCATCCGTGTTTGAATATACCAAAGGATAAAAAAAAGCAGCGTTTTAACGTACCCCTACAGTGCCTGCGATAATTATATTTTCCTTCTTACGTATTTTCTGAGATATCCCGGAAGTTCATGCGAGGTACTGGAATTATGGGAGCTGGATGCTCCTCGAAGCCGATGAAATGACCGGTCTGCTACGTCTTCGACACTCATCATCGGCGATCAGTTGCGTAAAGCTCTAACTTCACGACTAGCCTTCTGATTATCACGCTGCTTGATATATGTGCTAAGAACTTTAATTCAGACCAGAGTTGCACAGCATGGCAACGTGCTGACGTGCGAATTATTGAACGCGTCTCCGAGAAACAACAGCGAGCGAGGACAAGTGAACGTCGTTCCTAGAACGTGCACAATGGAGGCTCATTTTCCAGCCACCTCGCGAGTAAATCAAACCCTCCGGGGCACTCTCCTGTTGTTTTCGCGGGGAGCCTGCTGCTTGGTCTCGCGGCGAGCGCGACGGATAAACAACTCCGGAGGTACTTAACGGATCGTAAAAGGCGTCGCGCGGAACGATCTCTACGCTCGCGAGTCCGACCGAGCCGCAGGAGGCAATTTTGCCACCTTGGTCCAATAAGCATTACTCTTGCAGCCCGTCGAATTCGATCGGGACCGCGTCCTCGTAAAGACGTCCTCGCCGGTTAATTAAGATCTCACGACACCGCGTAAATTCTGTTGCGATCCTTAATTTCCACCTGGTGCGAACAAGTCCTCGACACGGCTAATTTCATCGGGGCAGCTCTTTGTCGTATTTTGTACGAGCTCTCTCATGCTGGTAACGCGAACGAGAGAGACAGAGAAAAAAAGAAACGATAAGAATCAAAGATGCAAAAGCGGATGTCGTCACCTTCGTAAACTATGCGTTTTAACGTTGTCGTTCGCGTAGCACTCTTCATTTCTCGACTTTTGTTACGCTTAATTGTCTCCATTCTTGTTCCTCGTGAATACGTACCGGTGTAACGGCGCAACGCGATAAAATCTCGCTCGACTTGACACAGGCAACTTCGAGGAAAAAAAATGTAGATCGCGCATGAGTCCAGACTAAATTGAGAATCTCCTGTTCGCACCTTGCCAGTGGTACAAGACTGTCGATTTACGTGCAATTACGTCTTA
Organism: Solenopsis invicta; assembly: GCF_016802725.1. NCBI lineage: Eukaryota > Metazoa > Arthropoda > Insecta > Hymenoptera > Formicidae > Solenopsis > Solenopsis invicta. Next base: position 6,737,705 of record NC_052674.1, on the reverse strand, counting down.
AGTATCTCGTTCACACCTTTCGATTCAGTTAGGTGTTCCGCTCTTTCCTCATTGATATGCGAGAAACGAAGGAAAGTGAGAAACGGCATGGTTAATTGATTTCCCTAACAAATGTGACTTTTCATACACGTTTTGTAACGCACTTCTAAGTCCGTTCGTGATCGTGAATATCATGAATACAATAATAGCTACCTATTAAGGAATGTGACCACTAAACACCCCCCTCGTTTTTTTTTTTTTTTTTTTTACGGAGGGGAAATGCGTTATCGCATACCCCCAGGCCCCGGGGAAGGCCTGGTGGTTATGTGGGACTCTCCCCCGCCGGCAATGTGCCGACGAAGGCCTACCCACTAAAACCCCTCCGGGTATCCTGCCCTGGTCCATGAAGGGGGAGCTCTGGAAACGCGTGCAGCATACTTCCGGAGCTCCCCCCTCCCCGGTGACCACTAAACACCTGACCACGCGAATGACTCCATCTAAGTAAAAATAAACCAGAACGAGTAACTGGCCAATAACTGACCAATCTGGTTACTGACCAGTTACTGGCTGTAGTCTGCTTTATTTTCCACTCGAGTATCTATATCAAAATTGCCAAGTGATATATCACTAATTACTGAAGTACGAGTATAATGTTTCGACCTTACGACAAAGCGTGTATAACCATTTATCCACGATCGATCGCCACGAGAGATAATGCCGGCGATAATAGAGCAAAGCGATTCGCGATTTCGTGAGCTTGCAACACACGACTTGGCGCGTAGCCGTTCCCGCCGTGAAAGATTGCCACTCGTCGTGCGAGTCCGCCTCGTCGTTAAGCGCGCGCCGTAGTCCCGTCTTAAATTATAGATGAGCCGCGTGTGATACAGACATCGGTGCCGAGAAGATCATCGAGATGAGAAATTTGTAATTGCACGCCGACCGCGGATTGCGCCGCGCGAGAAAAACGAATTCTCGCGCCTGCTCGGAGATGATTAAGCTCCGAGAGAACGCCGCCCAAACGTTTCACATTATACGTACGTATACTACGCACGCGTGCAATTACGGTACAAGAGACATTCGTCATAATGCGAGAATGTTCACGCGTGGAATCCTGTCTACGCGTGATGTATAGCAATCTTGCGGACGGGGAACGTTATTTGTAAGTACGGTATTTAAGAAGAGTGGCGTTTGAGAAATACGTAAAAGTGAAAACGTTACGTTCATTACAAAGTATAGTTCGAGTATTTTTAAAGTATAACGAATCATCATTGAGTACTATTGTATATTCCGACAATCACACGTCAGTCAGCGAGATTACATCCAATCTCTCTCGAGAGCCGTGGTTGTCGATCTACTTTATCTGCCTCGGAGATCCACTCCATTCAGAGTCAACGTCGAGGATCCAACCGCGCCGAGAGCGAACGCCAGCGCGGTTGAATGTTGCCACGGCTGCGAAATACACTCGTATACGTTCGTCGTACGTGGCTACGCGAAGCGACAGAGAAGGGGCCGGAGAAAAGAGTTCGTACACGAAGATAAACATCGGATCCGACCATGTCGCCAAACAGAGCGCGCGCATCTTCGTCTCGGCACGTCCGTCAATCACCCTGCGGATCCGACGACAAACATGCAACGCAAGAAGCTGTCGTCCTCCCCGTCGTCGTCAGCCCGCCTCGGCGGATCCTCTCGCGCAGCTCTTCTCGTCCCACGCCACACGTACAAACAGAAGATTACGAGGAAACCCTCTCGGAATACATTCTCGGTCAGGAATACGACCGCTTCTTCTTCAAAACCCATCTGTTTCGGGCCACTGCGCGCGTGGCGCGATCACGGACGACCGGATTAAATCGCGCAGCGCGTACAAAACATAAAAATTATCCCTCGTGCGGAAGATGCAGAGATCAACGACCTATCTCATTCCACTGTCGCTTTGATAAATATTTTATTCCTAAGCCGTCATGCAAGTGCCGAATATCCGATAATAATCGAACGATAATGCGCTGGAATATTTCAATGTGTAAAATCGAAATATTACTAGAATACTTCGCGAGTAATACTGAAATGGCATTTTATACGTTATCAAAGATGTAAAGACTGTTACAAATGTATTTCATATATAATAAACCATATTATAAATCAACCGTAGGATTTAATCCTTAAGTCGGAAATTTATACGACCGTGACGTCAAGACGAAACGAAGAGAATAATGGAATCCGGTTAGAAGAGGGACTGTGTGGACCACTGTCTCTCGAAGTTTCCGTTGCCTCGATAATTCGGCGACAAAAAGCGGATGAAAATGCGGTTTCGCAAATAGACAAATCTGGTTTGTATTCTTCCGGGAATGTTGGTATTTCACATGTTCAAAAAAGTGATTCAAAAATGCAAGCTTAAACCAGGTTTTGAATGATAAAATTTAATTTTTTTTTTCTTTTCGAAAGAGCCTTATCGATATACTGTTCTAATTAATTGTAACGCATCAGAGACTATATTTTAATATATAAAAATATTAAGTCATTAAAATATCAAAGACAATAAATTTGGGTTGATAAATTGAACTAAATCTTCGCGCTAATGTATCTAAGTTATATACAAATAAGTATTATGACATTAGATACGACGTTTCGACGCTAAATGCAAATGTATTTTATAATTTTAATTTTATCGATTTCAGATGTTTCTAACGTTGTTTACATATTTGAATTGTCACACTAAGAATCATCGTATTTAATATCGAAATGTCTGTAATTCTTTTACAATATTTTTTTGTATTTACTGTATTAATAATATCTATACATTAGCATGAACATCCAGCTTCATCAGCTCTCATTTGTTATTCTTGATTTTGAATCTTATAAACCTCAGAGTACTCATTTCCTATTTATAATCATTAAAATATATTAATAAAATTATTCAAAAAAATTCAAAACTTTCATTCTATGTCTAATATCAAATGATCTGCACAAATATTTGATAAATATACAAATATATAATCCAATAACCATGTCACAAAGGTACATTTGATTCTATCGAAACCCCAAAAAAGAGGCCGCGACATCTGTCTACCTCCTGCCAGCAGGCTCCTCGGAACAGTGTCACCTTATTAATATCTCCCCCTTTTTTTCGAAGGACCGTTCGATCGCACAAGCGCCTTTATTCGATCCCAGCATCGAGCCATCGCGCACAGCGTCGGAATCTCTCGGATTGGCGTTCGATCGTGGATGCTTTGCGATATGACCGGCACGCGGCCGATAAAAAGTACGAAGAATGCGCGGGACCGAGCGGCTTCGGGGGTCCGTCAGCAAAGGGGTGGGACGTCACCCTTCCAAAACTGGTCAGAGAACAACACCGACCACTGTATCGAGTATTGACTCGATCGGCAAGCAGCTGCCGCTTCTTTGTGCGGCGTCAGAACGCGGCTCAGCTCGGATCGCGGACCTAGATCGGCGCGTCGCTCGGCTGCGATCTAATCTATGCAAAAGTTATGTGTTCGAGCACGGTCCGAGACATGATGGATCGCGGGATGAATTTCGCAATGTACATCCTCGTGATCCATCGTTATCAACCGACTGCCTTCGCGGGATTCACGTGTCATAATGTACAATGTGTTACAGGTTGGTCCAAAATTTATATCCGTACTTCATGTAAGTGCATATAAACAATTTCACAAAAATCAAATAAGTCCATTTTTTTTTTAAATTAGCCCTCTAAACAAGCTGTTCGAAATCAACATTAAAATTGCAGATTCCATATATTCGTGTAAACTATAAAAAGACCCACACTACAGAGAAGTCACCACGCTTCTGACAGGCTAAGGACCAAATAAAAAAAAATATATATATATGATTTTGGTTATAGTATGCAATTAGATTATCATTGAAGTATCAATATACTGAGATATATAAGACTTGGATCAAACTGGAATCAACTCTTTTCAATAATGATTATTGCATTGTGAGACCTCTCGTATAAGACGCTATCATTGACATAAAGCTGTTGTCTCATTCCATCAACGTCCGCCAATTTAAGCAGGTTTTTGCGATCCTTGTATCACGATAGAAACACAGAGACCCCGACAACACCTAATTAGACGACAGCTCGTAGGCCGGTCATTCTTAGCGCCTACCGCCCGCCCTGTATCTCGTTCTTCTTCGACTCGAAGTGGGCCGAGAGCTCGGCGTAGGCTTAAGGAGACTCCGTGTCCTTTCCTTCTTCGTCGTATATCTCTCGCGCGATAGCAGTCCTTAATAAGCGGCGGCACGGCGTGTGGGTGACGGACGAACGGAACGAATGTGGGCTCGTGCAAACAACGCTTTCTTATTACGATCTACGGCGTCTCTACACGAACTACCGCGTTTAAACAGGTGTATAGAATCCTCGAGTGACGATACGTCGAAACTGAACTTCTCTCGGTAAACGCGAAGGCGTAACGATTGTTTTCTGAAGGAAAACGATCGATCTCGCGCCATAAGCGGGAACGAGTTATTAGATTTTATTAATGGTCTATCATATGCACGCATTCCTCCAATCCGGAAATTTTAATTATTAGGTCCACTATAGTAAACATATTTTTGTAACATATACTCTGACACACATTAAAATTCTTAGACTTCCTCCGAGACTGTTTGTTAACGCTCGGATATTTTCTTTGCCTAACACGAGCATCCGTCCGTCGGGGCGAACCCACACGAGGATTTTGTGCGATGTATCGCCAAATACGACACGCGCTTTAAGGCGGCCGAACCCACACTTCACGAGCCCACACGTAGTCGCGTTATGGGACGCACCACGTGCATATGCGTGCATAGCACGTAGGTATGCATGGGGTACTGATCTCTCCTTTTTCATCTTTCTCTTCCATGCTCCTTTCTTGGCTACTTTTGCGCCCAGTAAAAACAAACTCTGCGAGCAGCACTCGCTCGCACGGAGGTGTTAACGATCGACAATTCGTTTGAGCTGACCATTTCAGATGCATGCCGAAGGTAATTTGTCGAACAGATCGCAACTAGATTGTCTCTCTAACATTTCCTTAAAAGGCGCGTGTAACGTATTATAATTTTTTTTTCTCTTAAACTATATAATGTATTTCAATGTCAAATGATTTCATTAAAGAACTTGTTTTATATATTAACATTAATATTACGTAATATTAAAATAAATTATTATAATGAGAGAAATATGTTGTAAGCCACTAAGTTATAAAAAGAATTATATAAATTTAATATTTCAATTTTTATAATTATTCATATCGATTTCGACTGGTTTCATTACACTTTTATCCTTTTACCTATAATTTCTTGATATTTTCTTTCTTTTTTTAAAAGAAGGAATCTGTGTATTAAATATATATTATAGAAATATAAGCATGTCAGTAGGCTGGTGGGCCTTTGCACCGGATGCGGGACTTTATTGCCCACACGTTATTCGCCTCCAGAATCAATTCCAGGACCAGATAACTCCGTCGTGCAATAAATAATCGCGCGCCTGTGGGGATACATTCAAATGCGTCATCAAGATCATCTCGATTTAAAATCCGATCGTATGACGGCCCCCACGAAGTCCTGCCCGACATCCGCGAACTAAATTTATCGACAGGCCCGAGCGGTGGCATGTCGACATTGATGGGAGCAGCCTCTATCGCGTCCGCATAATCCTCACCGGAGAAAGAAGTTGGCGGTGCGGGCGAAATAAGAGACGAGACGTATCACGATAAGGACCGAAAAGTACGCGGATGACAGTACGCAAAGATGCAAAGAGAGAGAGAGAGAGAAAAGAAGGAAGGTGGCGTGCACTCGTATCTTGTGTCGCGAAAGAGAAAGAGAAATCGGAAGAGCATGACGAGAGGCCAGCGAAATAGAGACGGAGACACTCCCACACCTCACGTCGCGATAAGCCGCATCATACATGATGACGGTGTCGTCGCTGGTGGTAGTGGAACGCACACGAAGCCCCCATGTCTGGGTAACGACCCGGTCCCGACAATCCACGCGCGCATGCATGCACGCACACATACGGAGGCGATCCCACGCAACGAACGCATCGACGTACGCGCGTCCCACGTTCGCTCTCGAATGAGCCACTCTCACCTCCGCTCGTTTCGCGAGCGTGCAATCCGTTGATCGTACGCGCTTCCGAACTTTTCGCGAGAGAGGGTTGCTTGTTAAATTATTCAGGCAAAAAAAGTAAGATACGTAATTACAGAATATTCCTAAAACGATTTGGAGCTCTGCACATGTTTCGTTCCTTATATCTAAAAATGCATGATCGAAGGGAAATGAATGTAGATAGAATTGATGGCTATTCAATTATAAGGTAGTAATTACAAGCTGCTTTTGCGATGAGTCTGGCTTATCTTGTTTCCTTTCGTCTACCTGTCTATCCGCGTACAAAGCCCGACGCATAGTTACGCGGCTGATGAATGTCAGGAGAGAAGTTAGTCTGAAATAGTTCGACCCAGACTGGGCGTCGTCGACTGTCTCGGGCGAAATGAGCTGCGGGTACCCGTGTGCTTCTTTTTTTTTTTTTTATTGAATTCCCAGCTTATGCCGGGCGATGTCTACTGTGTTCGACGGAAGACAATTGATTCACGCGATCATGATGGTCCCGCGTATTATGAAATGACATTTGCCGATTTCTCCATGTATATAATTGACCCAAAATATTATAAAATATTATTATATATAACATCTTTATCGAAATCTTCATCAAATAGATTTTATCAGGACCATTATTTCTTTAATCATATTATAATAAATATAATTTAATAAACAGACAGTAAATATAAATTGATATTCTATTGGTAACAAAATTGCTTAATATTATAGGTATATTTCTCAATAAAATTCAACAATGACATTAAACTAAACGACATCAAACAAATCTCAGACAAATCGAAACCGAAACTGTGAAAACATCATTCTCGTGATACGAAACTTTGTCCTGGTCATTTATCAAGCAATAACAACAAGCTGTGAAACTTTTATCGCGGAGCGTTTCGTCCTTGTGATTTTGAAACTGCACGATGCCAAATGTGGACGCAACGGCTATCTTAACATGTCTTAAGCCTCTTTTGAATGGACATGGACATGGACATGGACTTAATATAGCGACCAGACGGTGACTCATTAATGAATAAAACCAATAATACTTAATATACGTTCCTAACAATTTTCGTTATCTTGAATATTCAGCACAATCTTGAACCCGACTAAAAATTTTTCCAAAAAACAAACTACATAATTATAATAAATGTCTTCTTAATGCAATTAAAAATAAAAATGCTACTTTAATTTTAAAGTAAAGTGTCTCAAAAATAAAAATGCTACTTTAATTTTAATGATTTTTCAATTTATCGAAGTTATTCTAAAATTAGAATGTGTCTTTATTAATAAGAACTCTATAAGAAGAATTAAAACCTAGTATTTCGCTTTGAGGTGAATGCACCATTAAGATATCAAGTGCCTTAAACGAAACAAACGCCATCGCGAGAAACCACGCACGAACGACTCGCGAGAGTAGCGAAAGAAAGCGAGACGGTTCGATCAATGAAGAGGAAAGAGAATCGAGAGGGCAGCGGATCAGAGGTGTGAGAGAGAAGGCGGGCCTTCGATGGCACCAAACTTGGAGTATACAGCTGCCGCTCGGATTTGCCGACGGATAATTGCGTGGCTTTCCCGCAAATGGCGTACCGTACGCCTGTCTTGTCGAGCAGTGGTAAAAAATACGAGATGCATAAGTCGGTACGAGTGCGACACGCGTGAGCGGAATCTTGCGGTGGCCGCCGCGCCGGCTCGCTTTCGCAAGCGGGCGTTTCGAGAGGTGCGCCAAAGAGTGTTGGAATCCCGTTGCCGGTAGTTTTCTTCCAGAAGTGTCCTACGATCGAGCACCATACAGATGTTTCGTAAACGCTGGCTCCTCGCTGATGGGCATCATGATTAAATGCGTTCGCTCTGAATGCTACTTGATGCACATGATTGAGACATTTACCACGCCATTTTAACCGGCGCCACAACATTCTTACGGACATGAGATTGATGAAAAGGCGACGTACAGTATTGGTTGATGAGAAAAAAGGTGACAAACTTTCGAAAGTGCATTGTCGATAGTCCCAATAAGGAATAATTCGCTAATTATTGGGTGCATGGCAACGAAAGAAAGGTCTTCTTTCAATACACGCAAAAGGAGCAAGACAGTAGGCAATAAGTTTTCTCGTATATCCAGTTCTTCCAAATGACAAGAATGCATGGTGGCCCGGGAAGATGACAAAACATATTTCATGTCGGCGAGCACGATATAATGCATGGAGCAAAGTCAGCGACTTGGCGTCGGATTAATCTCGATTTGAATGTGATTTTGGTCGGAGCAAGTTCCTGGACTCGACGCGCAAGAAGCGTACCGCGCAATTTAAGGAGAATCCGTTCGTTCGCAACGAACAAATGAAGGCGAATCCGGTCGGTCGGTGGCCGCGAACAAGAGGCGTTCCCGCTCAGACGTAAAAATATGACCAATTACGCGTTACATATATGGAATATCTCGACATTGGAAATTCATTCGCCCTTTTTACGTCCTTTTTCTGTGACGGAATTCACGCTACTTTCTAGGCGATCATAAATTCGTTCCCGAACAAATGTCGATAATGAATATTAAAATATTTAAAGAAAACCGTTCGCTTATACATTATGCGATTAAACATCAAATATTTTTCTTTAGTATTAACTTGTAAAATTATTAATCAAACGATGACTGCAACGGCACGTCGAGTTAATCTAAAAAAAAAAGATTGCGGCAAATATTGCATAATCAGGTAGAAGTGTTCGGCGCAGCTGCCTCTCACGCACAATTTATCCACTTGATCGCATTACGGCCTCAAAAGGTATAAACTCATTGAGCGCAACGTCGCGATCCAATCTACAGACGGCCCGATTGCGATAGGCTCGTTTAGATATCGGCGGGCCTTAAAGGCCCGGCGCGGCGTGGCTATGTGACGATCGGGTGCGCTCGTGTAAATAAATGATTCCGTATTAACAATCGGCATTGAATGGAGGCCCGCCCGTATATCAGCTGCATTTGTTAGCGGGCGCGCCTCCGACGTTCGACGTTGAAAAATGTACACTGCGCCCAATCGTCCGGCAATATTTCAATATTAGTTTAGCCATTGTGCACGCGAGACCAGTCCGCGAAGTGGGCGCCGGATGAGCAGCGAGCTTCTTTATTCGCTCGAAGATAATATTTGCGCGTGATTGGCTCGCTCCCCAATGTGATATTTTCTTTTTCTTTTCGCGACCGAGTCGAACGTTTCATCGGTTGAGAACTTTGTGTCATAGTAAAAATATTTGCTGCCCGACTCGATAAAACCCATCGTTGATACAAGATATTTCTACGATATTTGCTAAAAAATTATACGATAAAAATTATTTTTTCATGTGGAAATCCAAGAAACGGTCTCTCTCGATTATTATATAAATTGAGATATAGATCTTTCGATATAACATAATTTCAAATTTCTACAAGCATAATATTCTTGTCAATATCTAAATACAGTTTGTACGCTTTTAATCTAAAGATCTCTGTTTCTGTAACTGGTTCAGTGACTTTTTGTACCACTGCTTGAGACAAGAAAATGAACAATCGGCAGGTATGTTCGAGCATCTACAATATGCTGGTCAAGCAATAATCGCTTCGAGAAATCGATAATAAATCATGCGAACAGTTAAACGACGTTCTTTGTGTCATTGGCCGCGTTCGTTCTTCCGTTCAAGGCTCCTCGCGCAAATATTTCCTGCGCAGATATGCCCACGCGATTTCCGACCGCGAATCAGAATTGAAAATGTGTTTTCCCTTGCGTATTGATTCAGCTGAATCGACATCTAACGTGTCATCACGTCAGGCGAAAATGATCCTTAACGTATAATTTGCGGCTTCATTTGCACGCATCAAGAAACAATTCTCACTTCTTGCAATCTTCATTTCTTATCCTCCCCGTCGCAATAATTTACAACTAATATCCTATAGCTTGAAATATATTATTTTTAGTAATGGTTCTTTAATTGAGATCAGCCAACTTCTAAATCAATATCAAGTCTTTTCCTTGAAACGAAAGAAATCGTTGCAAATTAATTTGTATCCTGTGCATGATACAAATTAAAAATGAAAATTCCTTCTTCGCGACAAATCATAAATTAGAAAATCCACAGTTGGACTGTGTCAGTTTTGAGACGAGCTCTCAATTCCGCGCCATACAAAGTAAAAATCTCGTGTATCTCTGACTAAAAATAAAATCGATATCTTGAACCATATACACCTAATAGCTCGAGTATAAAAAATATATTTCTACCGGTTCCCTCCAACTTGTAATATAGACGCGCAAAGCTCCGCTAATTGCATCCTTAATTGGCGCGTTTACCTTACGTTTCCATTTAAATGCTCGACGAGGTCGCGCCGCAGCGCGCGGACGTTCGCGGCTCGACCTTAAAGCTGGGAACCCACTCTCCTCGTCTCCTATACCGGCTCCCGCCTCCTCGTGACCGGACGAAGAGGGCGACGCAGGGGCGACGCGACGCGCGTCGGCCACGAGGAGCCACGAGCCGTCGCGTGGGACTAAGCGGGTTCTCGACTTCTCTCTCTCCCGCTTTCGACGAGCGCTCTCACGAGTCGCTCCCAAGAGGGCCAGCTTCTTCCTCCACTTCTACCACTATAAGGTTCACCACCACCTCCGGCAGCACACGCTCCCTCCTCTCCTTTGCCGGCGGCTCTTTCCTCCTCAGGCTCTCGCGCGCTCTCACGAGAGGCTCGTCCCGACTGACGACGTCCGCTCGCATACTCGGACGACCGCGCGCGTTCTCACGCGCGTGTACGGGGCACGCACACGAAGACACGAGTCGACCGCGTGTACCCATCACGTGTGGAGAGAGCCGTGGCGGATCATGAACGGCAGATGAAAATGTTGATAAAGAATAAATTCACCGCTGTCGTAGAAAAATCTGAAAGCGCAAATCCCTCCCACTTTATTACGTCACAAACGTTCCGAAAAGTTTTTATTTCGTCTGCGAAAAAAAATGCAATCGTTTTAGCCATTAAAATAAAGCTCTGCTAATAAGACGAGCCGACGTCACGTTGCTTCTATACTTATGTTAACTCGGCGTAACGACAGGAAATTTTCTGCGCAAATTATTTCTGCCGGATCTCTGCTTGCTAGAACTCCTCCAGCAAACGCGATTTAAAATTATGATTATCGCGATAGTGTGATGCGCTTCGGAAAACGAGATTTCCTGCCGCTGCGTGATAATTCATTCATCTTGGATGCACGCCAAGTCGCACGTTCACAGGCACGCTTAAGAGGAAAAACGAATTAGACTCGACTACCGCTGCCAAACATCGCGTGCCGCTTGCACTTACGCACGTGCGTGGGTGCCTTTTGGCGCCAATAATAACCGCCGAGAATCGTCGCTCTCTTCAGGGTGAAAGCCGTTTCGAGGCGACGTGGCGGAGAGGCCGATGCGTTACCTTCCTAAATGCTCCCTATGACGAATTCGTATAAATAGTTCTGCAACGCTCCCTCTTCAAGCTGTGCTTGCCTACATAATTCATATGACTAAATATCGTGTGATAGAGAGCGACGAATCACGAGAAATTTCTTAAAACGGTTCCACCGAGAAGTATTCGTCAATCTTCTGAACATCATCAAAGTCGAACTAATGAGAGAGAGTTATTGAGCGTACAAATCATTTAAATCTTGCTTCAAAATATTTCATATCTTTACTCAATACAAACGACATTTGATGACGAAAATACGAGTATGAAGTAAATGATAAATGAGTACAACACATGTAGTTTACATTTTGATTTGTGCGTGCTAACAACACTTTTAAAAAATCAAATACAATCGATTAATTTTTTATCAATTTATATAGATAATAATAATGTAATCATATAATTTTATATTAAATTTTTACATTTTCCTAAAAAGACATTTATTTTAAATAATATACAAATTTATTATATAAATATATTTACAATTATTGTACAAATTAAATCAGTAATATTAAACAATTCATTAAATTTCTTAAATTGTACAATTTATAATTTATTTAAATAAATGGAATTAATGTAAGACTGATAAATAAAAATTAATAAAATTGAGTAAAAATATAGCAATTGAAAAAATTAATTTAAACCAATTTCATTTCGACTTTTTGTTATCGTTACTAAATATTTAATACCTTTTTCGATAATTTCGTCAATAAAATAAGTAATAGTTAATAATTCCTTACATGTTTAATTATTTTTATTCATAAGTTCGACACTTTTAAAAGCAACTTAGGCAGTTGCCTAAATCATACCTTTTATAGAATATTGCTTGTAATAAATTAATTTGTTAATGAAGAAAAATTTAACATTGTCGTAACACTTCAAACATCGAACTATAAAATTACCAAAGTTTATATTTGACTACAAATAACCAAAAAAAAAAACTAATAAAAAATAACAAACAATATACATTTGGCAAATCTTCCCTACTAATGACAGTGAACGTAGAAATCTCGCTCTTTTATCGCCAGGACATGCTAGAGTCCAAAAGGCAGAGAGATAAATAACGCCAGAGTCGAATAATCACGTTATAACTAGCACAGAAAAATTTTGTCGCCGCGCAGTCAGTACGTTGCTTATTGGTAAGCAAAAATCCGGCGATGACGTAATAACAGATATTTCCGCCGCGCCGCATAGACCTGTGAAGTTAGCACATTTTATTAATATTAAAAAAACAAAAAAAAAGTTCTAATAGCACTTTTCACAGTTTCAAAGTTCCTCATAATAATAACAGAGTTCTGCATTTTTACCTCCCATCCCCAGCGACCTAAAAAAAAAAGAAAAAAAAGTGCTAACTTCGCGAAATTAGCACACCTCCTCTAAAGTACAAGAAAAAAAATAAATATTAATATAATTGATAAGAGTTAAATTTAGTACTAATATGATCATTTCCACCAATGTAGATCAATTTCGATCTCAGTTTAACTGACTCTTTATCTTTTTTCAATTCTTAGAACAAAAAAAAAGGTAAAGAGTACGTTAAACTGCGATCAAAGTCAATATAAATTGATAAAAATAGACATTAGACTTCTATCACTGATTTCAATTTCAAAAACAAATCATACAATAGATACTTTTTGTATTAAAATATTAAACATAACAATATTTGGATAAAAAGAACCGTCCTGTTTACTTATAGCACTTAGAGTGCGATAGTTTCCGGCAGTATTAACAGAATTCTATGATACACAATTATATTTAAAAATAGTTATGACAATAACATGTTTTTAAACAATTTTTTAATATACAACTAGCAGGATACTTCTGTCTCATCAAAGCAAAAACAAATTCATCTATAAAAAAAATGATAAAAAATAAAAGCGGATAAAGATTTTAAGTTCGATAAACGCATAAAAAACTTCTTGGAATCGTATTTCACTAACAGCTTTCATAAAACAATGCACATCACACAGAAGATAATTAAGCCCTTAACAATTCATTGCTAAAAAATGGAACTCATTTAAATTTAAGTATCATATAAAAAAAAATTTTTTTTTACATAAACAAAACAAATTTCAAAGTCAAGCGCAAAAGTCCTCCGCACAAATCAAATATTTCCACAGATGTTAATAGGGGAAACAAAACCACACGAAATCGGAATATGATACATGCGATAATATGATGTCTGAGAATGAATTCTGCCAAAATGTCTTGTCACACGCATGAATAACAAACTTCGGAATAGAACAAATTCGCACATAAGCACAACAGACTGTTTAATATAATACAACGTGACTGGCGGTGGTGGGGAGTGCAGTTTAACAGAAATGACAACAAAATTAATGAGTGCGTAAAAATAAGAAATAATTCACGTGCAAATAACGCATGTATATATAAAATCGCAAAAACTTAACGAGACGCACGCATGTAAAAATATGGAAGCATTTCAGGCAAGCAACTTATGTATAAATATAATTGCGAAAGTATGACCAAATCTAACACGCGGCGACATTGTTGCCCGGATAGCCGGGATTAAGTCCTGCGCAATGATAAATTGGCTTAAATTTTTGCAAAAATATGAAGGAGACGCACGCATGTAAAATTATAGAAGCATTTCAGGCAAGCAACTTATGTATAAATATAATTGCGAAAATATGACCACATCTAACATGCGGCGACCTTGTTGCCCGGATAGCCGGGATTATGGCCTGCGCAATGATAAATTGGCTTAAATTTTCGCAAAAATATGAACGAGACGCACGCATGTAAAAATATAGAAGCATTTCAGGCAAGCAACTTATGTATAAATATAATTGCGAAAGCATGGCCAAATCTAACACGCGGCGACATTGTTGCCCGGATAGCCGGGATTAAGTCCTGCGCAATGATAAATTGGCTTAAGTTTTCGCAAAAATATAAACGAGACGCACGCATGTAAAACTAAGAAGCAGTTCACGTGCAAGCAACGCATATGTATGTTAAAACGCAAAATATTAACGAGACGCACGCATGTAAAACTAAGAAGCAGTTCACGTGCAAGCAACGCATGTATATATAAAATAGCAAAATACTAACGAGACGCACGCATGTAAAACTAAGAAGCAGTTAACGTGCAAGCAACGCATGTGTATGTTAAAACGCAAAATATTAACGAGACGCACGCATGTAAAACTAAGAAGCAGTTCACGTGCAAGCAACGCATATGTATGTTAAAACGCAAAATATTAACGAGACGCACGCATGTAAAACTAAGAAGCAGTTCACGTGCAAGCAACGCATGTATATATAAAATAGCAAAATACTAACGAGACGCACAGATGTAAAACTAAGAAGCAGTTCAAGTGCAAGCAACGCATGTATATGTAAAATAGCAAAATACTAACGAGACGCACGCATGTAAAACTAAGAAGCAGTTCACGTGCAAGCAAAGCATGTATATATTAAATCGCAAATATTAACGAAACGCACGCATGTAAAACTAAGAAGCTGTTCACGTGCAAGCAACGCATGTGTACGTTAAATCGCAAAATATTAAAAAGACGCACGCATGTAAAACTAAGAAGCAGTTCACGTGCAAGCAACGCATGTATATGTAAAATAGCAAAATACTAACGAGACGCACGCATGTAAAACTAAGAAGCAGTTCACGTGCAAGCAACGCATGTGATATGTAAATCGCAAAATATTAACGAGACGCACGCATGTAAAACTAAGAAGCAGTTCACGTGCAAGCAACGCATGTGTATGTTAAATCGCAAAATATTAACGAGACGCACGCATGTAAAACTAAGAAGCAGTTCACGTGCAAGCAACGCATGTATATGTAAAATAGCAAAATACTAACGAGACGCACGCATGTAAAACTAAGAAGCAGTTAACGTGCAAGCAACGCATGTGTATGTTAAATCGCAAAATATTAACGAGACGCACGCATGTAAAACTAAGAAGCAGTTCACGTGCAAGCAACGCATGTATATGTAAAATAGCAAAATACTAACGAGACGCACGCATGTAAAACTAAGAAGCAGTTAACGTGCAAGCAACGCATGTGTATGTTAAATCGCAAAATATTAACGAGACGCACGCATGTAAAACTAAGAAGCAGTTCACGTGCAAGCAACGCATGTATATGTAAAATAGCAAAATACTAACGAGACGCACGCATGTAAAACTAAGAAGCAGTTCACGTGCAAGCAACGCATGTATATGTAAAATAGCAAAATACTAACGAGACGCACGCATGTAAAACTAAGAAGCAGTTAACGTGCAAGCAACGCATGTGTATGTTAAAACGCAAAATATTAACGAGACGCACGCATGTAAAACTAAGAAGCAGTTCACGTGCAAGCAACGCATGTATATGTAAAATAGCAAAATACTAACGAGACGCACGCATGTAAAACTAAGAAGCAGTTAACGTGCAAGCAACGCATGTGTATGTTAAATCGCAAAATATTAACGAGACGCACGCATGTAAAACTAAGAAGCAGTTCACGTGCAAGCAACGCATGTATATGTAAAATAGCAAAATACTAACGAGACGCACGCATGTAAAACTAAGAAGCAGTTCACGTGCAAGCAACGCATGTATATGTAAAATAGCAAAATATTAACGAGACGCACGCATGTAAAACTAAGAAGCAGTTAACGTGCAAGCAACGCATGTGTATGTAAAATCGCAAAATATTAACGAGACGCACGCATGTAAAACTAAGAAGCATTCACGTGCAAGCAACGCATGTGTATGTTAAAACGCAAAATATTAACGAGACGCACGCATGTAAAACTAAGAAGCAGTTCACGTGCAAGCAACGCATGTATGTATAAATAGCAAAATACTAACGAGACGCACGCATGTAAAACTAAGAAGCAGTTCACGTGCAAGCAACGCATGTATATGTAAAATAGCAAAATCTAACGAGACGCCGCATGTTACGAAGCAGTTCCTGCGCAATGATAAATTGGCTTAAATTTTTGCAAAAATATGAAGGAGACGCACGCATGTAAAATTATAGAAGCATTTCAGGCAAGCAACTTATGTATAAATATAATTGCGAAAATATGACCACATCTAACATGCGGCGACCTTGTTGCCCGGATAGCCGGGATTATGGCCTGCGCAATGATAAATTGGCTTAAATTTTCGCAAAAATATGAACGAGACGCACGCATGTAAAAATATAGAAGCATTTCAGGCAAGCAACTTATGTATAAATATAATTGCGAAAGCATGGCCAAATCTAACACGCGGCGACATTGTTGCCCGGATAGCCGGGATTAAGTCCTGCGCAATGATAAATTGGCTTAAATTTTCGCAAAAATATGAACGAGACGCACGCATGTAAAAATATAGAAGCATTTCAGGCAAGCAACTTATGTATAAATATAATTGCGAAAATATGACCAAATCTAACACGCGGCGACATTGTTGCCCGGATAGCCGGGATTAAGTCCTGCGCAATGATAAATTGGCTTAAATTTTTGCAAAAATATGAAGGAGACGCACGCATGTAAAATTATAGAAGCATTTCAGGCAAGCAACTTATGTATAAATATAATTGCGAAAATATGACCACATCTAACATGCGGCGACCTTGTTGCCCGGATAGCCGGGATTATGGCCTGCGCAATGATAAATTGGCTTAAATTTTCGCAAAAATATGAACGAGACGCACGCATGTAAAAATATAGAAGCATTTCAGGCAAGCAACTTATGTATAAATATAATTGCGAAAGCATGGCCAAATCTAACACGCGGCGACATTGTTGCCCGGATAGCCGGGATTAAGTCCTGCGCAATGATAAATTGGCTTAAATTTTCGCAAAAATATGAACGAGACGCACGCATGTAAAAATATAGAAGCATTTCAGGCAAGCAACTTATGTATAAATATAATTGCGAAAGCATGGCCAAATCTAACACGCGGCGACATTGTTGCCCGGATAGCCGGGATTAAGTCCTGCGCAATGATAAATTGGCTTAAATTTTCGCAAAAATATGAACGAGACGCACGCATGTAAAAATATAGAAGCATTTCAGGCAAGCAACTTATGTATAAATATAATTGCGAAAATATGACCACATCTAACATGCGGCGACCTTGTTGCCCGGATAGCCGGGATTATGGCCTGCGCAATGATAAATTGGCTTAAATTTTCGCAAAAATATGAACGAGACGCACGCATGTAAAAATATAGAAGCATTTCAGGCAAGCAACTTATGTATAAATATAATTGCGAAAGTATGGCCAAATCTAACACGCGGCGACATTGTTGCCCGGATAGCCGGGATTAAGTCCTGCGCAATGATAAATTGGCTTAAGTTTTCGCAAAAATATAAACGAGACGCACGCATGTAAAACTAAGAAGCAGTTCACGTGCAAGCAACGCATGTATATGTAAAATAGCAAAATACTAACGAGACGCACGAATGTAAAACTAAGAAGCAGTTAACGTGCAAGCAACGCATGTGTATGTTAAATCGCAAAATATTAACGAGACGCACGCATGTAAAACTAAGAAGCAGTTCACGTGCAAGCAACGCATGTATATGTAAAATAGCAAAATACTAACGAGACGCACGCATGTAAAACTAAGAAGCAGTTCACGTGCAAGCAACGCATGTATATGTAAAATAGCAAAATACTAACGAGACGCACGCATGTAAAACTAAGAAGCAGTTCACGTGCAAGCAACGCATATGTATGTTAAAACGCAAAATATTAACGAGACGCACGCATGTAAAACTAAGAAGCAGTTCACGTGCAAGCAACGCATGTATATATAAAATAGCAAAATACTAACGAGACGCACGCATGTAAAACTAAGAAGCAGTTCACGTGCAAGCAACGCATGTATATGTAAAATAGCAAAATACTAACGAGACGGACGAATGTAAAACTAAGAAGCAGTTAACGTGCAAGCAACGCATGTGTATGTTAAATCGCAAAATATTAACGAGACGCACGCATGTAAAACTAAGAAGCAGTTCACGTGCAAGCAACGCATGTGTATGTTAAAACGCAAAATATTAACGAGACGCACGCATGTAAAACTAAGAAGCAGTTCACGTGCAAGCAACGCATGTATATATAAAATAGCAAAATACTAACGAGACGCACGCATGTAAAACTAAGAAGCAGTTCACGTGCAAGCAACGCATGTATATGTAAAATAGCAAAATACTAACGAGACGCACGCATGTAAAACTAAGAAGCAGTTAACGTGCAAGCAACGCATGTGTATGTTAAATCGCAAAATATTAACGAGACGCACGCATGTAAAACTAAGAAGCAGTTCACGTGCAAGCAACGCATGTATATGTAAAATAGCAAAATACTAACGAGACGCACGCATGTAAAACTAAGAAGCAGTTCACGTGCAAGCAACGCATGTATATGTAAAATAGCAAAATACTAACGAGACGCACGCATGTAAAACTAAGAAGCAGTTCACGTGCAAGCAACGCATGTATGTTAAATCGCAAAATATTAACGAGACGCACGCATGTAAAACTAAGAAGCAGTTCACGTGCAAGCAACGCATGTATATGTAAAATAGCAAAATACTAACGAGACGCACGCATGTAAAACTAAGAAGCAGTTCACGTGCAAGCAACGCATGTATATGTAAAATAGCAAAATACTAACGAGACGCACGCATGTAAAACTAAGAAGCAGTTAACGTGCAAGCAACGCATGTGTATGTTAAATCGCAAAATATTAACGAGACGCACGCATGTAAAACTAAGAAGCAGTTCACGTGCAAGCAACGCATATGTATGTTAAAACGCAAAATATTAACGAGACGCACGCATGTAAAACTAAGAAGCAGTTCACGTGCAAGCAACGCATGTATATATAAAATAGCAAAATACTAACGAGACGCACGCATGTAAAACTAAGAAGCAGTTCACGTGCAAGCAACGCATGTATATGTAAAATAGCAAAATACTAACGAGACGCACGCATGTAAAACTAAGAAGCAGTTAACGTGCAAGCAACGCATGTGTATGTTAAATCGCAAAATATTAACGAGACGCACGCATGTAAAACTAAGAAGCAGTTCACGTGCAAGCAACGCATGTATATGTAAAATAGCAAAATACTAACGAGACGCACGCATGTAAAACTAAGAAGCAATTCACGTGCAAGCAACGCATGTATATGTAAAATAGCAAAATACTAACGAGACGCACGCATGTAAAACTAAGAAGCAGTTCACATGCAAGCAACGCATATGTATGTTAAAACGCAAAATATTAAGGAGACGCACGCATGTAAAAATATAGAAGCATTTCAGGCAAGCAACTTATGTATAAATATAATTGCGAAAGTATGGCCAAATCTAACACGCGGCGACATTGTTGCCCGGATAGCCGGGATTAAGTCCTGCGCAATGATAAATTGGCTTAAATTTTTGCAAAAATATGAAGGAGACGCACGCATGTAAAATTATAGAAGCATTTCAGGCAAGCAACTTATGTATAAATATAATTGCGAAAATATGACCACATCTAACATGCGGCGACCTTGTTGCCCGGATAGCCGGGATTATGGCCTGCGCAATGATAAATTGGCTTAAATTTTCGCAAAAATATGAACGAGACGCACGCATGTAAAAATATAGAAGCATTTCAGGCAAGCAACTTATGTATAAATATAATTGCGAAAGCATGGCCAAATCTAACACGCGGCGACATTGTTGCCCGGATAGCCGGGATTAAGTCCTGCGCAATGATAAATTGGCTTAAATTTTCGCAAAAATATGAACGAGACGCACGCATGTAAAAATATAGAAGCATTTCAGGCAAGCAACTTATGTATAAATATAATTGCGAAAATATGACCAAATCTAACACGCGGCGACATTGTTGCCCGGATAGCCGGGATTAAGTCCTGCGCAATGATAAATTGGCTTAAATTTTTGCAAAAATATGAACGAGACGCACGCATGTAAAATTATAGAAGCATTTCAGGCAAGCAACTTATGTATAAATATAATTGCGAAAATATGACCAAATCTAACATGCGGCGACCTTGTTGCCCGGATAGCCGGGATTAAGTCCTGCGCAATGATAAATTGGCTTAAATTTTCGCAAAAATATGAACGAGACGCACGCATGTAAAAATATAGAAGCATTTCAGGCAAGCAACTTATGTATAAATATAATTGCGAAAGCATGGCCAAATCTAACACGCGGCGACATTGTTGCCCGGATAGCCGGGATTAAGTCCTGCGCAATGATAAATTGGCTTAAATTTTCGCAAAAATATGAACGAGACGCACGCATGTAAAAATATAGAAGCATTTCAGGCAAGCAACTTATGTATAAATATAATTGCGAAAATATGACCACATCTAACATGCGGCGACCTTGTTGCCCGGATAGCCGGGATTATGGCCTGCGCAATGATAAATTGGCTTAAATTTTCGCAAAAATATGAACGAGACGCACGCATGTAAAAATATAGAAGCATTTCAGGCAAGCAACTTATGTATAAATATAATTGCGAAAGTATGGCCAAATCTAACACGCGGCGACATTGTTGCCCGGATAGCCGGGATTAAGTCCTGCGCAATGATAAATTGGCTTAAGTTTTCGCAAAAATATAAACGAGACGCACGCATGTAAAACTAAGAAGCAGTTCACGTGCAAGCAACGCATGTATATGTAAAATAGCAAAATACTAACGAGACGCACGAATGTAAAACTAAGAAGCAGTTAACGTGCAAGCAACGCATGTGTATGTTAAATCGCAAAATATTAACGAGACGCACGCATGTAAAACTAAGAAGCAGTTCACGTGCAAGCAACGCATGTATATGTAAAATAGCAAAATACTAACGAGACGCACGCATGTAAAACTAAGAAGCAGTTCACGTGCAAGCAACGCATGTATATGTAAAATAGCAAAATACTAACGAGACGCACGCATGTAAAACTAAGAAGCAGTTCACGTGCAAGCAACGCATATGTATGTTAAAACGCAAAATATTAACGAGACGCACGCATGTAAAACTAAGAAGCAGTTCACGTGCAAGCAACGCATGTATATATAAAATAGCAAAATACTAACGAGACGCACGCATGTAAAACTAAGAAGCAGTTCACGTGCAAGCAACGCATGTATATGTAAAATAGCAAAATACTAACGAGACGCACGCATGTAAAACTAAGAAGCAGTTAACGTGCAAGCAACGCATGTGTATGTTAAATCGCAAAATATTAACGAGACGCACGCATGTAAAACTAAGAAGCAGTTCACGTGCAAGCAACGCATATGTATGTTAAAACGCAAAATATTAACGAGACGCACGCATGTAAAACTAAGAAGCAGTTCACGTGCAAGCAACGCATGTATATATAAAATAGCAAAATACTAACGAGACGCACGCATGTA
The DNA here is from genome assembly GCF_016802725.1 of Solenopsis invicta. Lineage (NCBI taxonomy): Eukaryota > Metazoa > Arthropoda > Insecta > Hymenoptera > Formicidae > Solenopsis > Solenopsis invicta. Next base: position 6,715,799 of record NC_052674.1, on the reverse strand, counting down.
AAACTAAGAAGCAGTTCACGTGCAAGCAACGCATGTATATGTAAAATAGCAAAATACTAACGAGACGCACGCATGTAAAACTAAGAAGCAGTTAACGTGCAAGCAACGCATGTGTATGTTAAATCGCAAAATATTAACGAGACGCACGCATGTAAAACTAAGAAGCAGTTCACGTGCAAGCAACGCATGTATATGTAAAATAGCAAAATACTAACGAGACGCACGCATGTAAAACTAAGAAGCAATTCACGTGCAAGCAACGCATGTATATGTAAAATAGCAAAATACTAACGAGACGCACGCATGTAAAACTAAGAAGCAGTTCACATGCAAGCAACGCATATGTATGTTAAAACGCAAAATATTAAGGAGACGCACGCATGTAAAAATATAGAAGCATTTCAGGCAAGCAACTTATGTATAAATATAATTGCGAAAGTATGGCCAAATCTAACACGCGGCGACATTGTTGCCCGGATAGCCGGGATTAAGTCCTGCGCAATGATAAATTGGCTTAAATTTTTGCAAAAATATGAAGGAGACGCACGCATGTAAAATTATAGAAGCATTTCAGGCAAGCAACTTATGTATAAATATAATTGCGAAAATATGACCACATCTAACATGCGGCGACCTTGTTGCCCGGATAGCCGGGATTATGGCCTGCGCAATGATAAATTGGCTTAAATTTTCGCAAAAATATGAACGAGACGCACGCATGTAAAAATATAGAAGCATTTCAGGCAAGCAACTTATGTATAAATATAATTGCGAAAGCATGGCCAAATCTAACACGCGGCGACATTGTTGCCCGGATAGCCGGGATTAAGTCCTGCGCAATGATAAATTGGCTTAAATTTTCGCAAAAATATGAACGAGACGCACGCATGTAAAAATATAGAAGCATTTCAGGCAAGCAACTTATGTATAAATATAATTGCGAAAGCATGGCCAAATCTAACACGCGGCGACATTGTTGCCCGGATAGCCGGGATTAAGTCCTGCGCAATGATAAATTGGCTTAAATTTTCGCAAAAATATGAACGAGACGCACGCATGTAAAAATATAGAAGCATTTCAGGCAAGCAACTTATGTATAAATATAATTGCGAAAATATGACCACATCTAACATGCGGCGACCTTGTTGCCCGGATAGCCGGGATTATGGCCTGCGCAATGATAAATTGGCTTAAATTTTCGCAAAAATATGAACGAGACGCACGCATGTAAAAATATAGAAGCATTTCAGGCAAGCAACTTATGTATAAATATAATTGCGAAAGTATGGCCAAATCTAACACGCGGCGACATTGTTGCCCGGATAGCCGGGATTAAGTCCTGCGCAATGATAAATTGGCTTAAGTTTTCGCAAAAATATAAACGAGACGCACGCATGTAAAACTAAGAAGCAGTTCACGTGCAAGCAACGCATATGTATGTTAAAACGCAAAATATTAACGAGACGCACGCATGTAAAACTAAGAAGCAGTTCACGTGCAAGCAACGCATGTATATATAAAATAGCAAAATACTAACGAGACGCACGCATGTAAAACTAAGAAGCAGTTAACGTGCAAGCAACGCATGTGTATGTTAAAACGCAAAATATTAACGAGACGCACGCATGTAAAACTAAGAAGCAGTTCACGTGCAAGCAACGCATATGTATGTTAAAACGCAAAATATTAACGAGACGCACGCATGTAAAACTAAGAAGCAGTTCACGTGCAAGCAACGCATGTATATATAAAATAGCAAAATACTAACGAGACGCACGCATGTAAAACTAAGAAGCAGTTCACGTGCAAGCAACGCATGTATATGTAAAATAGCAAAATACTAACGAGACGCACGCATGTAAAACTAAGAAGCAGTTAACGTGCAAGCAACGCATGTGTATGTTAAATCGCAAAATATTAACGAGACGCACGCATGTAAAACTAAGAAGCAGTTCACGTGCAAGCAACGCATGTATATGTAAAATAGCAAAATACTAACGAGACGCACGCATGTAAAACTAAGAAGCAGTTCACGTGCAAGCAACGCATGTATATGTAAAATAGCAAAATACTAACGAGACGCACGCATGTAAAACTAAGAAGCAGTTCACATGCAAGCAACGCATATGTATGTTAAAACGCAAAATATTAAGGAGACGCACGCATGTAAAAATATAGAAGCATTTCAGGCAAGCAACTTATGTATAAATATAATTGCGAAAGTATGGCCAAATCTAACACGCGGCGACATTGTTGCCCGGACAGCCGGGATTAAGTCCTGCGCAATGATAAATTGGCTTAAATTTTTGCAAAAATATGAAGGAGACGCACGCATGTAAAATTATAGAAGCATTTCAGGCAAGCAACTTATGTATAAATATAATTGCGAAAATATGACCACATCTAACATGCGGCGACCTTGTTGCCCGGATAGCCGGGATTATGGCCTGCGCAATGATAAATTGGCTTAAATTTTCGCAAAAATATGAACGAGACGCACGCATGTAAAAATATAGAAGCATTTCAGGCAAGCAACTTATGTATAAATATAATTGCGAAAGCATGGCCAAATCTAACACGCGGCGACATTGTTGCCCGGATAGCCGGGATTAAGTCCTGCGCAATGATAAATTGGCTTAAATTTTCGCAAAAATATGAACGAGACGCACGCATGTAAAAATATAGAAGCATTTCAGGCAAGCAACTTATGTATAAATATAATTGCGAAAATATGACCACATCTAACATGCGGCGACCTTGTTGCCCGGATAGCCGGGATTATGGCCTGCGCAATGATAAATTGGCTTAAATTTTCGCAAAAATATGAACGAGACGCACGCATGTAAAAATATAGAAGCATTTCAGGCAAGCAACTTATGTATAAATATAATTGCGAAAGTATGGCCAAATCTAACACGCGGCGACATTGTTGCCCGGATAGCCGGGATTAAGTCCTGCGCAATGATAAATTGGCTTAAGTTTTCGCAAAAATATAAACGAGACGCACGCATGTAAAACTAAGAAGCAGTTCACGTGCAAGCAACGCATATGTATGTTAAAACGCAAAATATTAACGAGACGCACGCATGTAAAACTAAGAAGCAGTTCACGTGCAAGCAACGCATGTATATGTAAAATAGCAAAATACTAACGAGACGCACGCATGTAAAACTAAGAAGCAGTTAACGTGCAAGCAACGCATGTGTATGTTAAAACGCAAAATATTAACGAGACGCACGCATGTAAAACTAAGAAGCAGTTCACGTGCAAGCAACGCATATGTATGTTAAAACGCAAAATATTAACGAGACGCACGCATGTAAAACTAAGAAGCAGTTCACGTGCAAGCAACGCATGTATATATAAAATAGCAAAATACTAACGAGACGCACGCATGTAAAACTAAGAAGCAGTTCACGTGCAAGCAACGCATGTATATGTAAAATAGCAAAATACTAACGAGACGCACGCATGTAAAACTAAGAAGCAGTTAACGTGCAAGCAACGCATGTGTATGTTAAATCGCAAAATATTAACGAGACGCACGCATGTAAAACTAAGAAGCAGTTCACGTGCAAGCAACGCATGTATATGTAAAATAGCAAAATACTAACGAGACGCACGCATGTAAAACTAAGAAGCAATTCACGTGCAAGCAACGCATGTATATGTAAAATAGCAAAATACTAACGAGACGCACGCATGTAAAACTAAGAAGCAGTTCACATGCAAGCAACGCATATGTATGTTAAAACGCAAAATATTAAGGAGACGCACGCATGTAAAAATATAGAAGCATTTCAGGCAAGCAACTTATGTATAAATATAATTGCGAAAGTATGGCCAAATCTAACACGCGGCGACATTGTTGCCCGGATAGCCGGGATTAAGTCCTGCGCAATGATAAATTGGCTTAAATTTTTGCAAAAATATGAAGGAGACGCACGCATGTAAAATTATAGAAGCATTTCAGGCAAGCAACTTATGTATAAATATAATTGCGAAAATATGACCACATCTAACATGCGGCGACCTTGTTGCCCGGATAGCCGGGATTATGGCCTGCGCAATGATAAATTGGCTTAAATTTTCGCAAAAATATGAACGAGACGCACGCATGTAAAAATATAGAAGCATTTCAGGCAAGCAACTTATGTATAAATATAATTGCGAAAGCATGGCCAAATCTAACACGCGGCGACATTGTTGCCCGGATAGCCGGGATTAAGTCCTGCGCAATGATAAATTGGCTTAAATTTTCGCAAAAATATGAACGAGACGCACGCATGTAAAAATATAGAAGCATTTCAGGCAAGCAACTTATGTATAAATATAATTGCGAAAATATGACCACATCTAACATGCGGCGACCTTGTTGCCCGGATAGCCGGGATTATGGCCTGCGCAATGATAAATTGGCTTAAATTTTCGCAAAAATATGAACGAGACGCACGCATGTAAAAATATAGAAGCATTTCAGGCAAGCAACTTATGTATAAATATAATTGCGAAAGTATGGCCAAATCTAACACGCGGCGACATTGTTGCCCGGATAGCCGGGATTAAGTCCTGCGCAATGATAAATTGGCTTAAGTTTTCGCAAAAATATAAACGAGACGCACGCATGTAAAACTAAGAAGCAGTTCACGTGCAAGCAACGCATGTATATGTAAAATAGCAAAATACTAACGAGACGCACGAATGTAAAACTAAGAAGCAGTTAACGTGCAAGCAACGCATGTGTATGTTAAATCGCAAAATATTAACGAGACGCACGCATGTAAAACTAAGAAGCAGTTCACGTGCAAGCAACGCATGTATATGTAAAATAGCAAAATACTAACGAGACGCACGCATGTAAAACTAAGAAGCAGTTCACGTGCAAGCAACGCATGTATATGTAAAATAGCAAAATACTAACGAGACGCACGCATGTAAAACTAAGAAGCAGTTAACGTGCAAGCAACGCATGTGTATGTTAAAATCGCAAAATATTAACGAGACGCACGCATGTAAAACTAAGAAGCAGTTCACGTGCAAGCAACGCATGTATATATAAAATAGCAAAATACTAACGAGACGCACGCATGTAAAACTAAGAAGCAGTTCACGTGCAAGCAACGCATGTATATGTAAAATAGCAAAATACTAACGAGACGCACGCATGTAAAACTAAGAAGCAGTTAACGTGCAAGCAACGCATGTGTATGTTAAAACGCAAAATATTAACGAGACGCACGCATGTAAAACTAAGAAGCAGTTCACGTGCAAGCAACGCATATGTATGTTAAAACGCAAAATATTAACGAGACGCACGCATGTAAAACTAAGAAGCAGTTCACGTGCAAGCAACGCATGTATATATAAAATAGCAAAATACTAACGAGACGCACGCATGTAAAACTAAGAAGCAGTTCACGTGCAAGCAACGCATGTATATGTAAAATAGCAAAATACTAACGAGACGCACGCATGTAAAACTAAGAAGCAGTTAACGTGCAAGCAACGCATGTGTATGTTAAATCGCAAAATATTAACGAGACGCACGCATGTAAAACTAAGAAGCAGTTCACGTGCAAGCAACGCATGTATATGTAAAATAGCAAAATACTAACGAGACGCACGCATGTAAAACTAAGAAGCAATTCACGTGCAAGCAACGCATGTATATGTAAAATAGCAAAATACTAACGAGACGCACGCATGTAAAACTAAGAAGCAGTTCACATGCAAGCAACGCATATGTATGTTAAAACGCAAAATATTAAGGAGACGCACGCATGTAAAAATATAGAAGCATTTCAGGCAAGCAACTTATGTATAAATATAATTGCGAAAGTATGGCCAAATCTAACACGCGGCGACATTGTTGCCCGGATAGCCGGGATTAAGTCCTGCGCAATGATAAATTGGCTTAAATTTTTGCAAAAATATGAAGGAGACGCACGCATGTAAAATTATAGAAGCATTTCAGGCAAGCAACTTATGTATAAATATAATTGCGAAAATATGACCACATCTAACATGCGGCGACCTTGTTGCCCGGATAGCCGGGATTATGGCCTGCGCAATGATAAATTGGCTTAAATTTTCGCAAAAATATGAACGAGACGCACGCATGTAAAAATATAGAAGCATTTCAGGCAAGCAACTTATGTATAAATATAATTGCGAAAGCATGGCCAAATCTAACACGCGGCGACATTGTTGCCCGGATAGCCGGGATTAAGTCCTGCGCAATGATAAATTGGCTTAAATTTTCGCAAAAATATGAACGAGACGCACGCATGTAAAAATATAGAAGCATTTCAGGCAAGCAACTTATGTATAAATATAATTGCGAAAGCATGGCCAAATCTAACACGCGGCGACATTGTTGCCCGGATAGCCGGGATTAAGTCCTGCGCAATGATAAATTGGCTTAAATTTTCGCAAAAATATGAACGAGACGCACGCATGTAAAAATATAGAAGCATTTCAGGCAAGCAACTTATGTATAAATATAATTGCGAAAATATGACCACATCTAACATGCGGCGACCTTGTTGCCCGGATAGCCGGGATTATGGCCTGCGCAATGATAAATTGGCTTAAATTTTCGCAAAAATATGAACGAGACGCACGCATGTAAAAATATAGAAGCATTTCAGGCAAGCAACTTATGTATAAATATAATTGCGAAAGTATGGCCAAATCTAACACGCGGCGACATTGTTGCCCGGATAGCCGGGATTAAGTCCTGCGCAATGATAAATTGGCTTAAGTTTTCGCAAAAATATAAACGAGACGCACGCATGTAAAACTAAGAAGCAGTTCACGTGCAAGCAACGCATATGTATGTTAAAACGCAAAATATTAACGAGACGCACGCATGTAAAACTAAGAAGCAGTTCACGTGCAAGCAACGCATGTATATATAAAATAGCAAAATACTAACGAGACGCACGCATGTAAAACTAAGAAGCAGTTAACGTGCAAGCAACGCATGTGTATGTTAAAACGCAAAATATTAACGAGACGCACGCATGTAAAACTAAGAAGCAGTTCACGTGCAAGCAACGCATATGTATGTTAAAACGCAAAATATTAACGAGACGCACGCATGTAAAACTAAGAAGCAGTTCACGTGCAAGCAACGCATGTATATATAAAATAGCAAAATACTAACGAGACGCACGCATGTAAAACTAAGAAGCAGTTCACGTGCAAGCAACGCATGTATATGTAAAATAGCAAAATACTAACGAGACGCACGCATGTAAAACTAAGAAGCAGTTAACGTGCAAGCAACGCATGTGTATGTTAAATCGCAAAATATTAACGAGACGCACGCATGTAAAACTAAGAAGCAGTTCACGTGCAAGCAACGCATGTATATGTAAAATAGCAAAATACTAACGAGACGCACGCATGTAAAACTAAGAAGCAATTCACGTGCAAGCAACGCATGTATATGTAAAATAGCAAAATACTAACGAGACGCACGCATGTAAAACTAAGAAGCAGTTCACATGCAAGCAACGCATATGTATGTTAAAACGCAAAATATTAAGAAGACGCACGCATGTAAAAATATAGAAGCATTTCAGGCAAGCAACTTATGTATAAATATAATTGCGAAAGTATGGCCAAATCTAACACGCGGCGACATTGTTGCCCGGACAGCCGGGATTAAGTCCTGCGCAATGATAAATTGGCTTAAATTTTTGCAAAAATATGAAGGAGACGCACGCATGTAAAATTATAGAAGCATTTCAGGCAAGCAACTTATGTATAAATATAATTGCGAAAATATGACCACATCTAACATGCGGCGACCTTGTTGCCCGGATAGCCGGGATTATGGCCTGCGCAATGATAAATTGGCTTAAATTTTCGCAAAAATATGAACGAGACGCACGCATGTAAAAATATAGAAGCATTTCAGGCAAGCAACTTATGTATAAATATAATTGCGAAAGCATGGCCAAATCTAACACGCGGCGACATTGTTGCCCGGATAGCCGGGATTAAGTCCTGCGCAATGATAAATTGGCTTAAATTTTCGCAAAAATATGAACGAGACGCACGCATGTAAAAATATAGAAGCATTTCAGGCAAGCAACTTATGTATAAATATAATTGCGAAAATATGACCAAATCTAACACGCGGCGACATTGTTGCCCGGATAGCCGGGATTAAGTCCTGCGCAATGATAAATTGGCTTAAATTTTCGCAAAAATATGAACGAGACGCACGCATGTAAAAATATAGAAGCATTTCAGGCAAGCAACTTATGTATAAATATAATTGCGAAAATATGACCACATCTAACATGCGGCGACCTTGTTGCCCGGATAGCCGGGATTATGGCCTGCGCAATGATAAATTGGCTTAAATTTTCGCAAAAATATGAACGAGACGCACGCATGTAAAAATATAGAAGCATTTCAGGCAAGCAACTTATGTATAAATATAATTGCGAAAGCATGGCCAAATCTAACACGCGGCGACATTGTTGCCCGGATAGCCGGGATTAAGTCCTGCGCAATGATAAATTGGCTTAAATTTTCGCAAAAATATGAACGAGACGCACGCATGTAAAACTAAGAAGCAGTTAACGTGCAAGCAACGCATGTGTATGTTAAAACGCAAAATATTAACGAGACGCACGCATGTAAAACTAAGAAGCAGTTCACGTGCAAGCAACGCATATGTATGTTAAAACGCAAAATATTAACGAGACGCACGCATGTAAAACTAAGAAGCAGTTCACGTGCAAGCAACGCATGTATATATAAAATAGCAAAATACTAACGAGACGCACGCATGTAAAACTAAGAAGCAGTTCACGTGCAAGCAACGCATGTATATGTAAAATAGCAAAATACTAACGAGACGCACGCATGTAAAACTAAGAAGCAGTTAACGTGCAAGCAACGCATGTGTATGTTAAATCGCAAAATATTAACGAGACGCACGCATGTAAAACTAAGAAGCAGTTCACGTGCAAGCAACGCATGTATATGTAAAATAGCAAAATACTAACGAGACGCACGCATGTAAAACTAAGAAGCAATTCACGTGCAAGCAACGCATGTATATGTAAAATAGCAAAATACTAACGAGACGCACGCATGTAAAACTAAGAAGCAGTTCACATGCAAGCAACGCATATGTATGTTAAAACGCAAAATATTAAGGAGACGCACGCATGTAAAAATATAGAAGCATTTCAGGCAAGCAACTTATGTATAAATATAATTGCGAAAGTATGGCCAAATCTAACACGCGGCGACATTGTTGCCCGGACAGCCGGGATTAAGTCCTGCGCAATGATAAATTGGCTTAAATTTTTGCAAAAATATGAAGGAGACGCACGCATGTAAAATTATAGAAGCATTTCAGGCAAGCAACTTATGTATAAATATAATTGCGAAAATATGACCACATCTAACATGCGGCGACCTTGTTGCCCGGATAGCCGGGATTATGGCCTGCGCAATGATAAATTGGCTTAAATTTTCGCAAAAATATGAACGAGACGCACGCATGTAAAAATATAGAAGCATTTCAGGCAAGCAACTTATGTATAAATATAATTGCGAAAGCATGGCCAAATCTAACACGCGGCGACATTGTTGCCCGGATAGCCGGGATTAAGTCCTGCGCAATGATAAATTGGCTTAAATTTTCGCAAAAATATGAACGAGACGCACGCATGTAAAATTATAGAAGCATTTCAGGCAAGCAACTTATGTATAAATATAATTGCGAAAATATGACCACATCTAACATGCGGCGACCTTGTTGCCCGGATAGCCGGGATTATGGCCTGCGCAATGATAAATTGGCTTAAATTTTCGCAAAAATATGAACGAGACGCACGCATGTAAAAATATAGAAGCATTTCAGGCAAGCAACTTATGTATAAATATAATTGCGAAAGTATGGCCAAATCTAACACGCGGCGACATTGTTGCCCGGATAGCCGGGATTAAGTCCTGCGCAATGATAAATTGGCTTAAGTTTTCGCAAAAATATAAACGAGACGCACGCATGTAAAACTAAGAAGCAGTTCACGTGCAAGCAACGCATGTATATGTAAAATAGCAAAATACTAACGAGACGCACGCATGTAAAACTAAGAAGCAGTTAACGTGCAAGCAACGCATGTGTATGTTAAATCGCAAAATATTAACGAGACGCACGCATGTAAAACTAAGAAGCAGTTTACGTGCAAGCAACGCATGTATATGTAAAATAGCAAAATACTAACGAGACGCACGCATGTAAAACTAAGAAGCAATTCACGTGCAAGCAACGCATGTATATGTAAAATAGCAAAATACTAACGAGACGCACGCATGTAAAACTAAGAAGCAGTTCACATGCAAGCAACGCATATGTATGTTAAAACGCAAAATATTAAGGAGACGCACGCATGTAAAAATATAGAAGCATTTCAGGCAAGCAACTTATGTATAAATATAATTGCGAAAGTATGGCCAAATCTAACACGCGGCGACATTGTTGCCCGGATAGCCGGGATTAAGTCCTGCGCAATGATAAATTGGCTTAAATTTTCGCAAAAATATGAACGAGACGCACGCATGTAAAAATATAGAAGCATTTCAGGCAAGCAACTTATGTATAAATATAATTGCGAAAATATGACCACATCTAACATGCGGCGACCTTGTTGCCCGGATAGCCGGGATTATGGCCTGCGCAATGATAAATTGGCTTAAATTTTCGCAAAAATATGAACGAGACGCACGCATGTAAAAATATAGAAGCATTTCAGGCAAGCAACTTATGTATAAATATAATTGCGAAAGTATGGCCAAATCTAACACGCGGCGACATTGTTGCCCGGATAGCCGGGATTAAGTCCTGCGCAATGATAAATTGGCTTAAATTTTCGCAAAAATATGAACGAGACGCACGCATGTAAAACTATAGAAGCATTTCACGTGCAAGCAACTTATGTATAAATATAATTGCGAAATATGACCAAATCTAACAGCGGCGACGCATTGTTGCCCGGATAGCCGGGATTAACGTGCCTGCGCAATGATAAATTGGCTTAAATTTTCGCAAAAATATGAACGAGACGCACGCATGTAAAAATATAGAAGCATTTCAGGCAAGCAACTTATGTATAAATATAATTGCGAAAGCATGGCCAAATCTAACACGCGGCGACATTGTTGCCCGGATAGCCGGGATTAAGTCCTGCGCAATGATAAATTGGCTTAAATTTTCGCAAAAATATGAACGAGACGCACGCATGTAAAAATATAGAAGCATTTCAGGCAAGCAACTTATGTATAAATATAATTGCGAAAATATGACCACATCTAACATGCGGCGACCTTGTTGCCCGGATAGCCGGGATTATGGCCTGCGCAATGATAAATTGGCTTAAATTTTCGCAAAAATATAAACGAGACGCACGCGTGTAAAAATAAAAAGCAGTTCACGTGCAAGCAACGCATGTGTATGTAAAATCGCAAAATATTAACGAAACGCACGCATGTAAAAGTAAGAAGCATTTAACGTGCAAGCAACGCATGTATGTATATGTAAAACTGCGAAATTTTAACGAGACGCACGCATATGAAAGTATGGTATCATTTCAGGCAAGCAACTTATGTGTTTTAATTTGGACTCCACTCCGTCGCAAATCAAATTCGGTCTAACAGAAACGTAATGTATTGTAATATATATACTTATATTTTTTTTGCACTAAATGTTTTATATATTATTACCTTATGTGCGTTATACTCTTTGTCAAAGTGCTGAATATATGGCAGTAAACGACTACCAAAAAACTTTATAACTGTAAAATTAATTGTAGTTGATTTTTTCTGATCGTTTCCATAAAATAGTGACTATTCCCGAAAAATTAAGGCCACTTTATTTTATATATTTTTGGAATACCTTTGAGTATTGTAATATTAGCAGAATATATTTTGTAAATGTTTCAAACTGCGAAGTAGACATTTATCAGCATCCTTGGAACTATTCAATCTTTTCTACAAATATCTAATAAACGAACACTTTGTTCTATTGTGCTGGTTCGTATGTAAAAAAATTATTCTTAAGAATGCAATTGCTAGAGCTACTATTAAAAAGTGTGGTTATATACTATAAAACTTTGTTAAAACAGCATGAACTGTCGCTGGAATTGCAGTAAGTAAGCAACACGTCACTTTTTGTCAAACTGTCGTTGTATGTTTAAAATATTTTACTTTAAAAGAAATATTAATTGCGTGAATTTTTTAAAATTGTAATCAGCCATAGAACTCTGATGGTATTAATTTAAACTTTTAGTCAAATATACTAATATTTATTGTTTTTTTGTACTTTAAAGGAGGAGATGTACTAGATTCACGAAGTTAGATCATTTTTTTTATTTTGGAGTAAAAAATGCAGTACTCTACTGTTTTTATAAAAAACTTCAAAACTATGAAAAGTGCCACTAGAACTCTGAGCTTTTTTTTATATTAACTGAAAGTCGTTCTAACTTCACAGATTTCCGCTGCGTTGGATACCCATGCGTACTTAACCGCTACTGGCCCAGAGCCCACCGCAGTCGTCCGTAATAATAAGGCTCGGAATAAGTTATTATGTACCCTCATACCCGTCGCTGATTCTTCTACCGCGTCTCACGAACACCTCTGCGACTGTATGAGTTAGTGTGCACAAATGCATTCAAGTATACGCACTGTGTTTATTCGAGATTCATCAAGAATATCGCGCGTCAAAATACGGAGGTCCATCTTTTGTAATTCGAAGAACATTATTCATCCAAGAAACATTAGTCATTGATCTAATATGGTATTTGCGTATAATTTACATATCTCGTAAACCAACTAACATAGAATAAAGAAGTATTTTGCCAACGCAAGTTTCTAAATCGTTCCGTTGGACGGAAACCACCGAACTACCATAATATCGTAATATTTACGAAGCATCCTATGTATATGCGAAAGGAGGCGTATACTAATTAGGAATGGTGACCAAGGATTTGAATTGTACGCTCGACGAAGAAAAGGGAATCGGTGGGCAGCTGCGGAAAGGGTATAATTTCGTATGTCCCGGACGAGGAGTCGCCCTTGCCCGCGCCGCGCTTATAAATTCCACGGAGGCTTTCGTTACTACTAATTGACCCGTTCGCTCTCGCGCCCAATCGTTACCGCTTCGAGGAACATCTTCGAACAAATTAAAAGCTGGCCCCCGCATCTTCGTCCGGCTGCATCTTAATCGAACTATCTCAAAAATCTTGATGAAAATCATCGAAAATCGTACACAAGTACGCGCGGCTGCTCCATTGTTCGCGCGAGTAGGCTAATAAAAATTCGCGATGGTGTGCCGTGGCGAAACGCCAATCAACGGAAACGTATAATCAAGCTATAACAAATAAAGCAGCTAGGACGAGAGCGTCTGAGATGTTAAATTGGTCTAGATTAAGACCCTGGCTGCACTTTCGTTGCGCGAGGAGCAGTCGCCTACTGTGCAGCTACCCGGTGATTATCCTCGGCGAGGTCTCGAGCCAGTCGAGCCACCGAAAAATTGGCATTGAAATACCGCGAGACAGTTTTACGGCAGTTGATAGACCCCAACGTAATTGCCTCAAATATTTAGAATGCTTAGAATACCCGAAGATTAAAAAAAAAACTTTCCCGACCCGGTCAAAATAATAACCGCGTAAAATAAGGGTAATAATGATCTTATATTATAGTGCTTTTTTACAATTATCTCATAATCATTGTAATCAAAAATATTTCAGTACGATACTCGTTCGTAAATTTTCGACGACAGTTTCAATCTTCAATTGAATTTCCAACCAAATAACATCGGTACTCTGATAATTATGCATCTCATAAAACCACCCAACCAAATGAATCTGTCAAGCGGACATTCGTGATGCATCTCTTCATGAATATCTTGAATACGCAGGTGCGTTTAAATGTCACGCGTGTACAATACGTAGTCGGTCACGCAACCGACAATCGTAACCCGAGTATCAGAAGAGACGGCGTAGGAATATGAACTCTCTTGTGTTTGATATTAATTCCACGACCGGGGCGCCAATTCGTGTGCCGGTAAAAAGTTAATTAAAACACGGCTATCTACCGTCGTTCCATCTGTTTGCTCATTAATAGTAGCCCGGCGTGTCCAATCCATTGATTGGACCGCGCTATGCCAACCGATGGCGATCTACCGATGGAATAAGAGTCAATCGACTCCTTCGAGAAGTAATTAAGCGGCCTCGAGAGAAGGATCTCGCGCGATGCCCGGCGATCGAGTAGGCAACTCGAAATTATTGAACGAAGAAAAAAAATCTTTTGTGCCCGAGCGAGAGAAGGCCGCGATTTTTATCGCGGTGACGCGCCATGAATATTTATACGCGACAATCTGACACGTACACGAGCGGCCAATATGTTACGTCGCGCGACTTCGCACCGCGATCACTGACGGCAGATAGGCACGGCCGTTGTCAAAATCGTCGCGATAAATCCGTCTATGTCTGGCGAGTCGATTATCGCGGGCCTTTATGCGATTCGACGATTAGACCGGTAGGAGACTGCCGAGAGGTGATAACCGCTGCTGGCGATGGCTTGATCGCTTATTTATCTGACTTCGATAACCGATACATCGCGTCGTGTCGGGAGGAATCTGCGAGAGATTACACTTGGTAGCGTCGTATTTGACACAGTAAATGATAAAGTGAGATTACGTAATAAAAAATCTTATTGGGCGATTCGTTGGACTCCCATTGATATTTCATTCAGTGGGGAGTTGATCCGCACAGGGAACAGCTTCGCAACAGCTTTAAACGACGGTCAAGAATAAATCGAATATCGGCGCGCCGTTGCCGATGCAAAACGAATCATTCGGTACTGTTCGACTGATTAGAATTTTACAATTACGCGCATCATATTTATGATATATTGAATTGGGATTATGACACGTATTGCGGCAATCTTTTTTCCGCCGTGGTCAGCATAAATTTTGCTACCAGCTAATGTCACAATATTTGTTACGACTGTTATCATTTGTATTTTTTTTTTTTTTTGAAAGCACTTTTTGTTTCAAACATGAATATGTATAAAGACCTTACAAATTCTATACCTTGTTGCAAGAGTTCAAGAATTTCATCGAAGACTCGGACGTCTCAGGAATGTGTATCGATCACGAAATAAATTCTTGGAACATTAAATTTTTATTCGAGTCACTCGAGAGCGTATAACGTGCATTAATGCCAAGTATCAACCGCGCTTTCAAGGTATTTGTATCTTCTCGAGCGAGTTCCGCTGGAATCCCTGACAAGAAATGTCTCTTACCGAAATGTCTCTCTGGGGCCGTTCGCGAATAAGAGAGGAGAACGACGAGGAAGACAGGCCTTTTCAGACCTGCAGGACACGTCTCAAGCTCGAATAAGCGATCTGCGGCAGTCCGCACGAGCAACGTTCGCGAGACCAAATTTGGCGGCATTGTGAGGGCCAGCCGCTGGGCGGACAGCTGTTTCCCAGGGTCGCGGCCGCCAGGAGCATCGACGAGCAACAAGACAATCCTATATGATTTATATTTATGAGCACTCCGGCATTTAATAGCTGCCGCTCGCGAGGGCGCGCGCGGCATTGCGCTTACCGAGTCATTCCGCGCGAGGAGGCCGCACCGACCGTAGAGTGGAGCCTCGTTTCCAGAGCATACGAGACGTCAGCGAACGGCTCGCAAGAGCTCGCATGAGACGTCGCAGTTAATCTCTTCCTCGTTTCGCGTGAGGCGCGACGGCGAAGAGGCGTTACGCCGCGAACGTTTAAATTGAAGCGCTATTCAGTCCATGGCGCGCGATTAGTACGCTTTCCTCTTTTTCTTCGTCCTCGAGACCGGCTCTAACACTTCGCGAAAACTAGAATATAGAGCTTACGTTCATTAGTCTAACGAAATGACGGATGACAATTATTTCTTTGCCGTTCTATTTACAGGCAGTGAAAAAGGTTATCCGCGATCCGCGTTAGAATCAAGATAGTTATGATTAAGTATTTTACACACGCTAGAGCCTCATCATTAATTTTCAATGTCTTCTTTCTAGAACAGGTATTTCTTAAAGAAAATCGCGCTTGAAAAGGAGAAACGTGTTAAATAAATGTATCAAATGTATGAAACGTGATCAGGCGATTAAATCGCAATTTTCTCGAAGAGCAAAAGATCAGAAGAAATAATTATGTAATCATCTTTCCGTTTGTTAAAATTCATCGTAAATGACGCAATATTATGAATATTACTGCGTATTTCGCTTCAGACAACTGCATATGAAAACTGCACCGAGTTATTGTTTCTCCCAGCACATTTATCATAATTAATAACTGTTCCCTGCTCTTTTCTCTCGTGCATTCTCTTAATAATTATGTAAACGTAACCCGTCAGCGATAATACAACCGGTTAATTTTTCAATCCAGTGTTTGCCATCTGTAAAATTTATGCAAATCGGTACGACTCTCGTAAGAAACAATCATGTTTTAAACATGAAACTTTTGCAGAAATAAAAAATTAAATTGTCTAACACACAAACGTCTTAATTTAAATATCCAATAAAGTAAAACATAAATCACGCTATCTCAATTATGTCCAATATCATAATTGCTATTCGGACGTTATCAATTAAATATCATCAATTTCGGACAGGCAATTCTACGTTGCAAAAGCAACTCGGTGGACAGGTGCGTGGGATCAGGATTTCGTGCTTCGACGATCGAAAAAGTTGATGATCACTGTGCAAGAGTAAGCGAGGGCTGTTAAAAGTGACCATAAAGACGAGCGGGCGCATGACACACAGCAACGAACGGTCCCGATCGATGCCTCCGGCCCCAGGTGCAAACTCTCTGTGCTCTGATTGCGATCTTGTATCTGCGACTCGTTAAATCAAGACGTTACCACGATATCATCTTACGCGGACTTTTTCTTCCGCGCGTTTATTTCTTCCCTCATACGTTTATCTCCACGAGGGACTGCATACCGTTCTTCTTTCGCACTGCCGATTCGAATGCGACTCCTATTCGTTTTATCACGATGGTTCGGCCTCATTAATCTCGGATACGCACCTTGTGTTTGGATGTGTAAATTTGAGCGCGCGTTAATTTAATACGCCCTACACCTTTCTCGGAACAGCGTAGTCGCGATCTGTCTGATATCTTATATCCTGCTGCACCGACAAGTATTAACATTCGGACTTTTGTATATAAGTAGTTGTAATCTTATACTTTGGCACGCGCTTTCCTCTCCGAGTTCGCTAGCCATCAATTTTTAATATTTAAAAGTAGATATTCCTTTTAAAAGAAAATTTCTCCATAGTTAACTGGCGATAGCAATGCTTTTTCTTATCAGTATTTTAATACAACAGAGTTTAAGAGCTTCGACCTTAAGAAAAAAGTCGCACGCCGCCGTTCACCAATCAACGATTCATCGCTACAAACGAGGGAAAGGCGTCGGTCCGGATCGCAAAGCGTGGCAAAGAAACGTGTCGATGTCACGACAGCGGAATGCAGCGAGCGCAGTAAGCTCTTCCGTGACAACGTTAATTAAGCGCGGAACGTCGACATTAAGGGCGTCATTCCGAAAGTTCTGCCGATCCGTGGCTTTCTCGGTACTGCGCTACCTGCGACACTAAAAATCGTAATTAACGAGCCGACATAAACTCCACCGGTCCACGGAATGTTATTCTAATTGTCGTCGTTAACGGCAAGAACTTCGTTAAGGTGCATAGACCGCGCATTTGCGATTTCAATATTTTAACATTTTTAACTATTATGCGCCAGCCGTAGCGCAAGATGGTACCGTAACATACCATAACTTAGTGGCTCATTAAATAATATTTTAAGCGCTAATTTCCGGTAGAAGCCATGTGAAAAACCATGTTATAGTATAGTAACGTTAATTGAATTGTTTTAACAAGGAAAGACTTTAATAAGTCAAACTTTTTTATAACGTATAATTAATACGTTGGAGCACAGAAAGAAAAAATGTATATTAAATACAAAATAATATAATAAAAAAAATGTGTATAATTATAACACGTATTGAAAGTCAATCAAAACTTTTCAAAACACGTTGTCGTTATCAATCAATGTAACATCTTTCAAAAGGCTCAGTCTTAAAAATAAAGAAATAATATTTCTCGCTTTCCTATCAAATTACATATTCCCCTCGAATTTACTATCCTCGAAATTACGACCGTCCTCTGCCACTGAGGGAGCAGGTACGCGGCGGATCCCGCTGTCGCCACCGAAAATCCTCGCGGTGGAAAGGGATACCCCTTTATTTGCATGCAACGTCCTTTAATAGCCGGGGCACATCCTCAGCGACAGAAGAAAGCCGGTGCGCACTTGCATCCGCCCGCTGTCTCGTTATTATGCACTGCGACCTTCTCGACCTCGATTCCCAGGGCGGAAATTGGTTTTATAATTTAAAGCAGGCATGCATGCACACACGCCGTAATCGAAGCCGGAGAAACGCCGCGTTGCGTCGCGCATGCATGCCCGATTTCACATGCGCGCGCCCGTCCCTTTACAAATCACTTTCCCTGATTGACGCTCAATGCCTGCCCTCGAACTTGTCCCGCCGCTCGATTCGATCGAGCCCACGCCTTATTATATCAAGCGTGGGGCCCCTCGAAGATGTCTATCGAACAGTTCGTGCCTCGCTCTTTTATCAAACCCACGGATCGAAATTCCCGACCCCCTCTTGCCGGCTCGCGGTGCTCCTTTTTCGTAGGACGATGACGACTGGTGCAGCGGAGGCGTGCGCGCGCGCTGGTAAACGGCAGGTGTATCGAGAAGAGAATAACGTCGTACGATAGTCGGCTCATGCTTGCGCGTCTTATTGCGTGCCTCCTCTGCCGCAATGTGCGGCCATTGCAGCGGAGGCCGATGCACCAACGAAAACAAGAGTCAATTTTAAGAAAGAAATCTCGCGGCCCTGATTGCACATTGAGTACACGCGAAAATATCCTTCAATAAGCAGTATCGAAAAAAGAAAAGTGTCAAACAATCATGAGCATTGTGATTGTGAATTACAGACAATCGTTGCCTCGAGGCAATCGCTCGCGCCGCATCGTCGAAAAGAGTCGAAAGCCATCTCGGCGGCCGGCTGTCAATGCAAATATCTCGCGCAGCATTTAAACGCTTTGAGCGTCGACCGGCTGGTCGAGTTGATAACATATTTTAGTCGGGACCGTTAAAGCATTCGCGACCACACACACGTAGCACGCGTGCACGCTATGTGTGCATATTGTAAAATGAAAAAAAAAGGGAATACTCCTCGAGTTCGAGTCCGATTGACCGAGCTTCAGAATTGATTGACATGTTGTCTAATAACGTCTAATAACGTATTTTTCGGACCACCAACGTTTTGTGACGATTTTGATAAATATCCTACCCAAGGTCCGACCAAATCCGCATCTTGCCTCGAATAATGACTTACTCTCGACCGCCAATTTGTGCCGCTACGGGGGCAGAAACTGTCTCCAGGGTACACGTGCCCTTCCTCGGTAATTATATATCAGGAGTCTACGAATGATTTGCACACACGATGGATAAGCAAACCGCCAAGATTTAGGATCCTCGTCAAGCTATTATATGGAGGAGACTCCATTCAGAATTTTGTATAGGGTGGAAAGATCGGTAATTTTGGCTCTAACATTAATTTCTTAATTCATTAATGACAAAATATCCCATACAACACAAAAAAACTGTAAAAATATTTTATAACATTGCAATATAATATCTATTTAATAACACTTTATAATTTTATAATAATTAAGGTGTTCTTAATTTAAACAAACAAATCTGTGGGATATGTACACAGGTATTAAAAATTGGGAAAATAATTATATAGATTATATAAATTTGCAATGCTCTATTAATAACGTATTACTTTATTATATTATATTATTTAATTATATTATAATAATGTATTAAATAAAATATTTTATATAATACGTATTAATACGTTCTTAATATGCAATTGGAAATTTATATTTATATAATTATTTTTTTAACTTTTGGCATTTATGTCCCACAGATTATTTGCAAATTAATACAATTTTTAAAATATTCTTGAATCACATAAAAATTCAACATCAAAACTTTGCTGTAAATACAAAATTATAAAAATAAATTACATTTTGGTTCAAACAATTTCTTTAATTGTTTGAAATTGTTACTATAAAGCATTTTCAAAAAATAGCTTTACATGACTAATCAATAAACTCGTGCAAATAATAGACTGAATAACCATAATCGGCTATTTTTCTAATATGCTTTGAAATGATAATAATAAATTAACAAAGAAACAACATGAGAACAATATGCTAAGAGCAAAAAATTGAGCTTTAGATACAGCTTAAAGCCGATATTACTATTTGCTGACGTGTTGCATTTGGTCGATGACATCTACAACTCGACAACATTGCGAACGATTGAACCATGCAGCGGTTAAAATACGTTTATTTTCTTAAATCCAACGGTAACGTAGAACAAATGTTCCGCATCGGATATGCGCTTTCAACAGTTCTTTATGACGTAGCGCATACGCACAGATATTTTTACACGCTAAAGCTAATAAGTAAAGCTATTAAGCTAATAAGATAAACACTACTTGTATAAGAGATAGTGCAACATCTCATTAATGCATTAGAAATTAACGTAAGATAAGAAAAACCTTGAAGGCATACATATATAAGTTTAGCTCAACAATGCTTTCTAATGGGATTCTTCCCTACAAAAGAAGCGATTCCGCACGATGTAAATTCTTGAGAGGGAAAGAGAAGAGTCGTTGGGTATCTTCCAAGGCACGTAGGCAGTAAGAACGTACATTCTACTGGAAACGATGCGCGGTAAAATATGCGAGGTGCCACGTTCATCATATGTCTTGCAAACAACGTTATCCTCTAAGATAATTAGATACGTTTCCACAGCTCTCGTCCTGCACGCATGCATTCCAGCTGAAAGACGAATATCTTAACGTCTGACAATGTGACGAGTCGCAGCTTTTGCATTTCTAACCGACCGCGCTTAAGTGAAGCTATACCCGTGAGGTATTATACTCCACAAGGCAAGAGATTTCTTTGGTACAGTTTTCGAAAAAATTTGTTTTGACCTGCGCCCAACTGCCCACCCGCCCTTCTACGAACCACACGCCGTGCCTGGAATTAGGGTTCTTCCGGTTTTTTCTCCGTTTTCTCGATGAACGGAGTATCAACTATGAAAAATTCCAATTGTGGTTTTCGACCGTCGACGCTCTCTTCAAAACTCTTCCAGTTATTGATGATTTCACAGTTCTAACCAAAAAACTAGCAGGCACATCAATATCTTCTTCTCTACCGAATGTTGGAAGCTTCTTGTGTGTAACAAGGCATTAACTTTATAATTACTATCAATACGCGTTAAATTTTTGCTATATTTAACTTTAATTTACAAAGAATTAACACTTAAAATAATTTTTAAAAAGTCCCATAAATGCATGCAAAAAGAATTTTAGTTCGTTTTGTAAAAAAAGGACCTCTTTGTAGTCGGAAAGTAAAATGAAGAAAAGATCTGGAAAAGCCGAGCGGAAACAGCACCGGTAGAAAAACGGCGCCGCCCTCTTTACAACTCTTCTGCCCATCCCCGAACCTCCGACAGGAACCACGCAGTTTCTCGGATCCTACGGCCCGGGGGTAACAGAAATCGCGCCAGTGTGGTCTTCCATTCTGGCAGACGTCCGCCCCACGCGACCTCAATTTATTCGACACCTCCCCTCGCCTTCAGCGCTCGGAAACTGCTCTGGATCTCTTCGAGACGAGAGACGAGCGAAGCACGTTGAGACTAAGAGGAAAGACGCGCGGAGGTTTGGCCGACAAGAGCACGAGTACGCTCGTAACAGAGTTATTATGCTAATGGAGAGACGAATCCTAATTACGGCCAACGTATCTCCCGTTCGATCGCACGTCTTGCGCAACTTCGATGTCACGGTATAATCCGTGAGTCCCGAGTTTAAGTGCTTTTTAAAAGCCGGCGTGATTTGGAATTAAATTAGAATTTGAATGCAGTACAAACGATAAAATTATGCCACGCGACGTGATGCATATCGACAACTGCGTATTATGATAATTGTGCGCCACCGAGTTACTTATTGATTACGACCACCAAAGAACTCTGACGCCAAGTTAAGACTATTGATCGCGCACAAAAAGAGATAAGCTTTGTAAAATTAAACTGATGTTTCATTTCAATCACCAGAACAGAATTTTTAATATTCTCGACCGAAGCGACTGTGGGGTGGTCTCAACTTTCAGCCTTTCTAAGAAGACGGACATTGTCCCGTGAATTAGGACGTTAACGAGCAGCGCGCGTGTCATTAGCGGAACGATTAAGTCGCAAGAAAAAAGAATCATGCGAACAGTTTCGTAGCATGAGCATTCACGGCATCCTGTACAACATAAATCATCAAAATACTTGGAATTATCAACTACAAAAATTTTAATGCCCAATGCTATGAATGCTTTTGACAATTTTTCCATATTTTTTATAAGAAAAATAAATAAAAACGTTGGCAGTATCTATATTTTTTGTATGACTTTAAAAGAGGAAGATTGTACCCTTTTCTCCTTGAAAAATCAATAGCAGGTGGATGGTAAATTCAAAACAAGTTTAAGCGATAGTTTACTTAAGGCTTGAACACGGCAAATATAAACGAACGTAATCGTAAACCTCTTTACATTTGTAATTACGAAGCGTGCTTCTTGCTCCATTGGAATGACGCGAGGTGTATTCCTGGCGAGATCTCCCCATCGATGCCACCCAAGCTTTAATGCCCACTCTCGCGAGGCTAAAGCGCAGGGGTGTGTCTGCACCTGTACCTTGAATTAGGCCAATTCAAATTTTAATCGGTCCGCCACCCAGGGCGCCTCGCGCGGCTTCCAGGAGCCACTATCATGACGATCCTCCCGTGGGATCAATTGCTCTATAATTTTATTCGCGTCAATTAACTCAATCGAACTAATTACTTACGCCCGGCTCACACGCAACATTATAGAGAAGAATCCATCGTCTATTGAGGCGCAATCTTGAAGTAACGAAGAACGGCACGCAAATGGTATTCCTCGTGACTCGTGTCCCATTTTTCTTCATTAGTGTTCATTTAGATAAAAGCGAGAGAGGAATGTTAATAAAAGGATTATCGATTTGCGCGCATTTGTAATCATGGTAACGTAAAGCGATCGGCAAACGCAAAGCATTGCAATTGCTTTTTCTCACAATTACTTTACAACGCAAGAAAATAATCGGCCGGTCGTGATTGCCGAAGGAGGGCGAGCGAGCCTGGTTTTCCGATCGTCACCACGAAAGAGCACTCCACGCCGCGCGCCGTGGGAAATTTGCATTGCCAATGTATTAAATAAGCGATAATTGCCTCTAATGTTGCGACGCCCTCGGCCCCTGGCTGGCTTATTTGAAAAATTGAGTCATTACGCCGTTACAAGTTAACGATGCATCGCTTCGAGGCGATCGAGCAATATCTAGCCTTAGTTCTCCATCTGAACGGGCAAAAAAAAAATTCGACCGTGGCAAAACTATGCTGCGAGCTGACTATATTTAAGCCAGAAAATTAATAAGCAAGAAATTTAGTTTTTTTTCAAAATCTTTTTCACTTATTCATTACTTAATTTAATGACAATTAAATAAAAAATATAATAAATGTATCACAAATGTCACAGAATCTTTGTCGAAATCATTGCCCACAGTAAAGCAACCGGAAGTTTATCGGTAATTTCGTGTTAACTGATGTTTCTTTTTTTAATACTTTACTTGATACTTATACTTAAACCTGTGTTTCCCACGATTCGTGAACTCCTCTGCAAGATCTGAGGTAAAACCGTGACCGTGATACTACCTCCACACTTTCGCCAAAAATGATGTAATAACGTCGGTTGCACGCAGAGGCGCGCTCTGGCGAGTTGCTTTATAACGCCCTAAATTAAGACCTATCTTCTCTCACACTACTACCTATTCCCACCGCTGGACAACCCGAATGTCCCGCAGGACGGTCTCTCCCGCAATTTGGCGAAATTACAGGGTGGCGTGGCATTGATTAGGGGGGGGACGATTAAACAATCTAGGCCTCCCTGGTAGAACTTCTGGGAGGGCGCGGACTACTCTCTCTCCTCCGAACGCGGTGTGTTCTATTCGGCGTTGCGCGTACCCTCCACCTCATCCGTGCTCCCTTTTCTCCTTCCTGGCGAGGAGCGTTCGTTCGCGGCAGGCAGATGATCGCCTTCAGGCCATGCACTCAAAATGAAGCAGTTATACGACCGAACTAATAACATATTTAGGAGGGCGAGCGTATCCCCACCGAAATGCGCTCGCGACCTCCCAAGACGGGCACGCTTCCAAAGCGCGCGTCGCGTCAAGCTGGATCGAGGGCAAGCACGAGATCGATCCTCTCGTGAGAGAGAATCCCTTGGCATACTAAAATTACAGTTTGATCGCTCCGAGAGATTATATTGGTATTCACGGAAATAAAAATTATTTTTGTTAGACAAATGTACAGGAAACCATGTTCACACAATACGATGAACTATAACTAATGCTGTTTTAAGATTAAAGTAGATATTTGATTTTTGAAAAAATATTTTTTGGAAATTTCCATAGAACAAGAATGCACGAATCTGAAACATTCTTCTGGAGCATGCCAAAATATGGCAAAACCGCTGCCTGACGGAGGCTTCGCTTTGAGAATGGATATATTCCGCATAGTAACCGCGCCGTTTTTTCTCCCATTTCCGAGGATAAACCCGAGACGGGCGAGTCGGACGAGAAACAGGCCCGACAATGCCTCTGGTTTCCATGGACTTGAATTCTCTACAATACAACCGAAGGCGCCCTTTGTCGGCGTCCAGCTTTTACCAAGTCACGACGTTTACGGTCAAGCCGGACCACCAGCACGTGCCAACCGACCTGAAACACATGTTTCAACTTTCGCAAGACCGTCCTGTACCCATAGTCAGTGGGTGGCTACGCACGTCAGCGAATATAGAATCACGTAGACCCAGAAATGCCCTTAGTCTCAAGGTTTTAAAAATAGCAATAATTTTATAAGAAAAACAATCGTTAAGCGCCGTACAATCGGATGCGCCGTAATTATGCTGTCAAAAAAATTAAGAAAAGAATTAATCTCTTAACGAACAGTTAACTCTCCATTTTCTGCGTGTGGACATGGAGTAAATTTTTAATACACGCAATAACGGTTGCATGTCACACTCGGATTTTTACTGTCGTGCATTCGAACATTGTTATGAGCACGGTACATAAACGCAACATTAACTCGACGAAGTTAATTGGCACAAATAAAATCGCGTACCGCTCGAGCGTTAAGACGATCGTTACGACTGTAGCTTCTGGAAGCTGCATGTAGAACGGCCTGGGTGGCGGCGAGTTGATTAAAATTTGAATTGGCCTAAATCCGATACACGCGGGCACACCCCTCCGAGAAGCGCAGCAGGTTTGAGCGTGCGTTGTCTTCGTTCTAAGTGCTATTAAATTTTAATCACCAAAACAGGGCTCAGTAGACCACCGGCACATCTTATGGAAGTATGATATTTTATGCAAATATATTCAGTAATAAACCATGAGGTAGCCTCTTCGCACATCTTTTTTTTTTGGACGTCTCGTTCAACTTAGCGCAAAGAATACAAAAACAGGGATATGTTGAGTAATACAATTGTAGTAAGTGAAACGATACTAAGATTTCCCGGTTTACCTTTTTTCAAGCAAAAATGGCGAAGTAAATCTTCACAATTATCGTAAACACAGTTTAATATCATTTTAATATTTTGCGTAATAAAGTCATCGTAAAATGCTGTTTAAATCGTGGCTAATGAGAAAAATAACCTCATGAGCTTCATATTCCTTTTAATAACCACTTATAATAATCCTGTATATTTCTTCGCCACTAAAATTCATCATTTACGTCATCTGCGGTCGCTCCTCCCATGCGCATTTAATTCGATCGGGTTACTCGGGACGAGTGGATCTTACGTGGCGATAAACGGCCAAATATTCGACGATCTGCTTTGGAAAGCAGGCGAGGTACGGTTGTCCAAGTGGCGGATCGATTAAAGCGTGAATTCGCCTAATTTCGGTACGCATCGTCTAAAATCGTATTTTAATATGCCGTCGCTAAATGTAACGACTCATTTCGTGAAAACGCTGTTTTCGCCTACAAGAGAAGGTTCCCCGGCGCTCGTGAACTTTTAAACTGCTCCCAGCTATGCATATACGGACCACACACGTACACGAGGATAGATACTGGAAGCCGTTTACGAAACTTCATTCGACTAAGCCGGCCTGTGTAATTGCGTGTCTCGCGTGTGTATCGAGACGAAAAGCAAATTTGGCTTTTACGGGGATAGCATTGAACATGTCGCGCGCATTCCTCCGAATTTAATTTCGCTCGATCGAGATGGAGAGATAGTCTACGCCGATATGCTGTTTACATTCTAACCAAAACTGGCAAACAGATGTTTTTCAAGAATACCGATTGTAAAAGAATTTTTCATTTCAAAAAGAAAAATAATTTTATTCACAGAGAAACAGATTTCACTGGAATTTATAGTATTTA
Organism: Solenopsis invicta; assembly: GCF_016802725.1. Classification (NCBI taxonomy): domain Eukaryota; kingdom Metazoa; phylum Arthropoda; class Insecta; order Hymenoptera; family Formicidae; genus Solenopsis; species Solenopsis invicta. The sequence continues at coordinate 6,689,149 of NC_052674.1, read as the reverse complement.
TTTGACTAAAAGAGTTGCCTCGTTGAAACAACATATGCAAAACATTTGTTTGAATAAAAATATTGTTTCATTCATTCACCTATTATTCAATGAAAAGAAAACTATTATTAGTTGTACTTATTCAAACATTGGTTCGTTTGGACCATTCCAAATAAATTCGTTTAGTTTCAAATTTATTAAATCTAAAAAAATTGTTTTCTCTGTGTACCATTACATATGAATCCCACCTTATATAAATGTGATTGCATAATTAATTTTTAATTAAAAATATGGTAATCGCGTCCAGCATCTTTCACAGCATTCCGTTACAAATCAAGCATTATAAAGTAGTATAAAAAGAATTCATCATTGCAATATGAGAGGACTGAAGATCTGATGTCTCACAACTACGTTATTATTGAGTACGTTGAAGACTTTACCAACATCTCAACGTCCGCACCGGCGAAATCTGATTGCGACAAGCTTATCGTCCGCGAAGAATCTCGGCTTCTGAATGCACATGCAATCACGATCATCGAGCGCCAGAGAGAAAGGAAGACAGAGAGAGAGGGAGAAAATATAATTCTGTCCCATCGTAGACATTGTTATTCAAAGGCAGGTGCATTCCACAAACAAGATCTCAAACGAACTTACTGGTTCATTCGCTCACTCAAGTTCTCCATTGGTCGAGTTTTCGTTCTCATCGTACGCGAGCGATAATAAACTGCGAAAAAGCGAAAGCAGGACGAATCGGCGTAACGAACCAGCGGCAGAAGGTTGATATATTTATCGACTTGGCCGGCTTATCGGTCGCGTATCGGTACCTCCCTTCTCGTACAAACAAACGCGAGTTTTCTGCTGGTCGATCGCGGCGGGATCCGACCGCCCATGTCGACGGCCAGGATATTGGCCGACAGAGTCGAATCGTATTATGAGAATTTTATCGGCGTGCCCCGTGCCCGCGAAGATCGCGAAGAGTGCCGATCGTCGAGTTGTATCGGAGCGCTAATTGCGAGCCGCTTCTTCGACGCCGGGGCACACGAGTCGGCGGTGTACGCGGTTCGTTAAGAGGCGGATCTCCAAGGCGGGTGCACCGCGGTCATGCTGCCGAAAAAATTCCGCGAATTACGATGGGAGCCCAGAGGGGACGCGAGTACGGACAAAAGATTTTTTTTTCTCTGCGAATATTATTGCGTGCAACGATGCAGTTCGTTACCGGAAGACGACGACCACCGGGCTGAACGATAAATTAAGTGATTAGCAGGTACGCTTAAGAGACAATCGTTGCAATTAAAAAAGAACAGAAATTTGGAAAATATTAAAAATAAGTAACAGATTATCGACAAAAGTGCAGCGTTTGCATTTAAATGATAGTCATGTTGCATTTGTATAAAAACGAATCTCGCATGCTATTTATACCGCAGCTTAAATTATCAATACACATGAAAGGGGTAATATAATTTTTTTTCGATTTAACAGCACAATCGTAAAGTGCTAAGAGTTTAAAGCTGGGATACGTCTCGTGGGAGACATGAATCAAAACCTCACAAAGATACACAATTTATAAAAAACAGTTTCCGAAATCACGTTCGATGCCATCAAATTCCACAGGACAAATTCCGCACAGTATGGGCGATTTTTATCGCTCTCGGTAGTGATTATCGGATGAGCAGGAAAAAAAAGAAAGGAGCATATGTGCGTCAAAGATCGCAATGGGCAGGAATGCCCTCTTGTCCTTTCGCGTTCGTAAATTCAACGTGTAGAAAGAGAGAGAGAGAGAGAGAGAGAGAGAGAGAGAGAGAGAGAGGGAACGCTCGCGGACGTTGGGGACCGGAAAGAGGGTCTCACGAGTGTTTCCACTTATAATAACATTCCAAAACACGTAAATACATTCGAGTGGCACGACGCGCTGCTGTAGGTCCACGGTAGGGAAGACGATCCGGTCGGCGTGGTCGCTGGTTAAAGCCGGATCTACCAATGGCCGACGTAGCCCCGTTTGTGGCTACCAGTTGTCGACGGCCTTAAACGCGATTTCGGTAGAAGTGTTTTTTTTTCTCTTTCGTGGCAACCTGTCGTGCCTCGCTACGAAACTTTGTGATGTCTCGATGATGACGGCGACCCCGATTTCAGTATTTTCATTACGGGCGAAAGGTCCTGCTGCGCTCGAGAGGCTGATAACTCCTTCCATCCGCTCTTGCAAGACGCAAAATGTAATATTTTATTACTGTCTCATAAAAGGTAAAGAAACATAAGATTAATTGATACCTACTGATATTGAGAAATTGCCCGTTGCGCTGCGCGGGGTATAAAAAGTTCATTACGCGTGAAATCGCGACGAGCGCACCTGTTCTCGAGTTATTAAACGTAAACGGCCATGCGTGTGGTTGGGATTTTTACATCACGATGACATTTATATTCGAATGGCATTCCACCGTATTAATTTTCGCTTAAGATCATATTAAACTTTGCTCCAAATAAATCACTTTTATTTACGTCAAATCTAAAATTTATAATCACGCAATTATTAATACAAAAATATAAGAAGCATAGTGTCAATCCTGAATTTTAGGTCAGACTTCAAATATACTAATCGAACATTTCGAAACATTCTCAAGAAAGTACGATAACGGATCCAAATTGTTCGATAACTCTTCCAAAAAGTTTCGTAGCGAGGCACGATAGGTTGTCAAGAGAGAGAGAAAAAAAATACTTCTGTTAATCCTGATTCATATTCGAATTAATATCGTAAGAGTGCCAATGTTCACCTGACGCATGACAGCAATCATAAAAATCGTAAAGATCAATACCATACGAGACACAGATATATGTTAATTAAATGGAAATGCATTTTAAGAATGTTTCGAGGAATGTGTAATCCGCTTGTGTAATTATGATTACTTTGCGTACGTCTTTAACATTGAATTATACGGGACGTTTAAAACGAATATGTATTCCTCTCATATAATCGTAAATTTTTCTTATTGGCACACATCCCGTTTATCAATGCGTTAATCTTACTATTTTTTTATTAAAGTTTAAGGATGCCTCGCAAAGTAATAAAGACATACATCTTGAACACTCCTATAAATTTAGTAATTACAACAATATATTACGTATACAGCGTCCCTTTCAACTTTAGTTATTGATAGCCTAATTTACATAAGTTATATCGATCATTGACTCAGAGATTTGTCAAGAGAAACCGTCTCTTCTTAAAGGTCTGTATTTATAGGCAACATCTATATTGGATTAAAAAAAAGTGAACGCAAAGATCGCTTTGTAACGATGCGATGATGCAATGCGGAGGTAGAACTATTAGAGCGTTAATTACATACGTTACGGAAGAATTCAGGAACGTCATCGCCTATTCTTTTAAGACGTTACAAACGACTGTTTCTTGCGGAATGCTCGTCGAAAACAAAGACTGATTCATTAACCAGTCACCTCTTTGCGCCAGTAAAGAACCAAAGTATGGTTCAGGTCGGTTCTCGTAACGAGAAGAATCGCTTGCAGCGATCGCTTCCTTGTCTGACAGCTTTCGTAGTGAGCAAAATGCACGCTCGCTATACCCGCGAATTACGAGGACCGGGAGTCGCCACCGTACCTCTGAGCGTCCTAGTTTTGCATTCAGCAAGTGGTCAGATTATACGGAGCTTTTATTTTGCGGAAGTATAACGAAGATTATGTCTACCGCTATTCTGCAATGTTACACATACAAATGTTACGCTATGAGGATGGTACAACATTCTACTGATATTGTAAAAGAGATTCTTTATTCTATTTCTTTCCTTTTCTTTTGTTTGCGTCTATCACATTTCTACTGTAAAGCCTGCTATTGGAACGTGCAAACGATTAGCCCTGTTAGAATGCATTTCTTTGAAGTGCATTTCTTTGGACCTGAAAGAAGCTTGTACAACACGCCGACCGGAAGGAAGTTACACGGATTACGAACAAAGACCGAATACCGCCCAATACATTTCACATGATCGATGTAAACGCCCATTATTTTCCTTTCGTTTTCTCCACATTTTCCGTAAAATTATTCAGGCGTGCAATTTCTCGAAATTGGCCACAAATAGCGATCTCTTTGTTCTCGGCAAAACTATTTTGTCTTGTCATTATGCTAAGTGCCTTGAAACGCTTGTCCCTCGACTACTAATGCGTCAGTGTTCAAAAGAAAACAAACCACTTAAAGAGACCGCATTGAATAAAATACTGTTCTTTAAATTCGGCTGAAGAAAATTATTCTCGAGAAAAGAATACAAAAGTTATTACACATATAACCTGATTTAGCAAATTATACAATACACGTAATAATACTTCCATCAAATTATTGAAATTCATACTCTATAAAGAAAAATAATTTATATAAATTTAAAATTGATATAAATGTTTTTTAATCAAAATACATTAGCAATTTGTAAAGCAAAAAAAAATTTGTACATTACATTTAAATTTACTAAAATAAAAATTTGATTACAAAGATACAAAAAATGTTAATGCTTGTTTTCTTCGTGGAAACTGCAAACGTTATAAAATAAAATATTCATTATCTATGCATTACGATGCAAGCAAAGATGCACTTTTACTTATTTCTTTTGATGATTAATGTTATAGATTTTACAGAATGCTAAATCTATCTAACATGCTACGCAGTAGTTTTTTTACATTCGTTGAGCATGCAATTTATTAGCACGTTTTCTACAGTAGGACGCGGACATGACTTGTTTAAGCGCGTCAACATTTATCTTTGGTTCCATCGAGGTCTCCAAGACGAAAACGATGTCGTCTGGAGGATTTAAGGGGACTTGAAGCGAACGGCTCGGACCAACCACGAAAGCTTGCCTAAAACAATGTAATTACCCGTCGCTCATTTGCTAGTCTAGACAAACTCTGACGAGGAGACAACAACAAATATCCAGTCTAACCTGTCGCAACGGGTCGAACCTCCTTCTTAATAATGACATAATTGCTTAATTTCTGTTTTCAGTCGCGATGGAAGATTGCTACCGCAGCTCGCTTATTAAAATCTTAAAATTCTGTCCGGTTCTGTCTTAATTAAGCGTTGAACCCGACTGTCCGGAGTCTGTCCTCCGAACTGACTGTAATTTCATGCAACCGCGAATTCGTTTTGAGGTTCCAATTTGTGCTGCTGCCGTCGAAAAAATTGAGACCACGCGGAGCAAAAGCAACATTGGGGAATCGTAAGTGAGCCTTTGCGATATTTAATTACGCGTAATGGTTATGCGGGAAATTACATCGTTGTCGAATGCGCCGTTTGTCGGGCATGCATCTTTCGGTTATCGAGGGTGCCGAGCAAGCAAGAGGTAAATGATATTCCTAATTAACAATTAAGCTAAATTAGGGATGAACGCGATCGTTTTCTACCGCGTGCGCGCAGTTACGTGCACGCGACGAATCTTCGAAACGCTCGTTTCGTCGTCTTCACCGTTTTCTCTTGCATTCATTCGCACAACTCGACGTCACCACCTGGCCCTTTATACCTCTCTTTCACCGTCTTCTTTCTCTTTTTTTCTACAAAGAAAACGGGATCTGACCGAGATCTCGCAAATCCCCGGATCGGATATATTTTTCTGCATTGAAGGGCCGAGAATTTACCGCCCGCGAACGCGCGTGGACGATACACGAGAGTGTAACAAGGACAAATATTTACTCGAGCGCGAGAGCGAAGCCGATGGTAATCCCGGAATGGTCCCTCGGTGAAAACGGCGCGCGATATAGATCTCACACGGCGGGTGAGACTACCTGTCCCCGTTCGTCGATACACGGTACCCGGGTATGAATCGCCCGGAAAACGTGGACGGGTTTTACTTTAATACCGTGGATTAGGGTTTAAGCCCCTCTATCGGCCATTCATTCGAGGGCACAATAAACGTGCCGACTGCAGAGGGAATTATTCTTAAGCGAGCCTCGAGTAAGCGCTACGCGTACGCGCCGCGTCGTCGCTGCATCGGCAGGTACAATGATCTTTCGTAACCGGGCCGGAAGTGATAAAATGCAGGGTGCAAGCGATCGAAGCGCTGAATCTGTGTCGCTCTGTGTTTCGGATCGCTCGGACGGTGAAACGAAGAGCCTCGAACGTATTGCGCAGTAACGATATAAGAATGTAATAACGTGCAATTTTTGTAACGAAGTAAATCTGGACACATTATGACCGCTTTCCTCCATGAGTCGCAGTATCCTCCATGAGTCGCAGTAAATTACCTCATTATACGAATGACCAGTTTCATTGCCCCGACACGAGGCATCGTACACGATTAAGCTACGTACCGGAAAAAATCGCCCGATCGATCGATTACGTGGCCGACTTTGTAAACGCCTCGATAATCTCCATATATTATGATCAATACGGTATCCGGTTCTCTCGTCCTTAATTTGTGGGATAGGGATTGCGTATAGCACAAGATTGTTTCGGAAAACTTATAGCCGCCTTAAAATGAATAGCGTACAACGTTTAACGTTTTGGACACACATAAAAATAAATTCTTAATTCACGTATATTTTTATTCTTGAATGCTACTTGTTCGAGTGCTTTTTGTCCGCCGCAGCAGATCCGCCCGCATTGAAAAAAAGATAATCCTAATGGTATGTAGTATACATAAGTATATTTAATGTTAAACGGGCGCAATTCTATTCTTTGAATAAAATAAAATTTGTTTTCAATTAAGAATATCTTTTCGCTTTGTTTCAAAAACAAATTTATTCTTAATCGAAAATTATTTATTTTTAGTACTATTTTAAGCATGAAATATTCTTTGATTAAAGCATTCTTTGATTAATACATTTCTTTAAAAATTCATTTTTTTTGTATGGAAAAGAAAAAAATTTATTAATATGTGGAATGTAAAATTAACACAGAGAAAGAACGATTTTACAAAAATAAAAATTTAACTGGACACAAAAAATAGTTTTGTTAAACCATCACAATGATTATGTAAAGTGCTCAAGCTAATTGCTAGAATGTCAAAACCTCTTGCAGCACTGGTCATCATGTTTGAACATCTTCATAGTTATTTTAATCCAAAAACATAAAATAAAAATAAAAAATTCAAAAAACTCGTGTGAACTAATAATAAGAATTAGTAAATCACCGCGTAAAGTGTGTGACAGTTGGAAGACCGTATGACATAAGCAACATTCTCATGCTGGCTTCGAAGACAAGCATTTCGCAAAAATATAGCGAAACTAAATCATTAATGCGCGTCGTTCTCGCAGAACGCTTATTGTTGTCACCGAGACACGTGAGACGAGACGCTCTTTAACCGCGTTCATGACGTAATCCTTACATTTTAGACATCGCTATTGGGAAAATGTTATGAATCAGCTGATACAATAATGCCACGTAATTTTAGAAAAATATTTGAAACAATATCTCATATTTACACATAATAATTACTAGAACTTCGTGTCTCAGCATTTAGAAAGATATTAATTTATGACGTATTAATTATTTTTAAATAAATTTCTTTTTATAACCATTTGCAAAATAAAAATTACGATTTACAAGATGCGTTATGCTATTTGCTTGAATAATTGTGCTATTATGTATTTATTGTACAATATTTCAAGCCAAACCTGATAATACTGAGCGAGATTCATTCGCACAAAACACGGATGGGAAGGCACGATCGCTCGCGAAATTTTCCCGCCGCGAAGAAGATACGCGTATCGCGGCGCAAAAACAATGAGCGCCCGACGCGATACATATGACTCGGAACGAATTCGCTAATTCGCAAGAACACCTTAATTACAACACGGGCGAACTCTATTCGCCGACTACCGTTTAGCGCTGCCGGGTATGCGTATGCGGACTCCTATAAATCCGAAGCTGTCCGCTAGCTTAATACCGTGGCGAAATCAATTTACCGTGGGTGGCTGCTATACATATCGGGCCCGTGCTGTAATTAAATTGTTACTTCGGGCGGACCGCACGCCAATCGACATGGGCGGCCACCGAACACCCACACTCGCGCTCCCCGCCGCCGTATTTATGGGCCCTTTATACCCAGAGCGTGTCCTCTATTAATAACGCGGGATATTAATGAATCTGTGAAAGGAATACCTGCGTTATCCGCGTATCCTGGGAAGATCGCGTGGGAGGAAACGTCGTCGTAGGCGCCACGTTAAGCCCCGTCGTCTTCCCTTCCCGCCGAGCTCTTTCGCAGGAACCCTTTTTTAAGCGCCCACTTTTTAACGGCCGTGTTTTCCATCAACGTGCAAGCACACCCCGCGTGTGTTTCATTAATGAATATTCGAACGGTTTAGATGGGTGAAATATCGTCCGTGGTAAGAGGTAACGTGTTCGGCCGCGCGTACGTGGTAGTGATCCATGGGGCGATGTAAGGGCGCGGAGGTACTTGGATCGCAGCCATTAATCATCGAGGATAGATGTTGTATAATAATTTATCGATTTCGTGGTATTATATGAACGGAAAATTACGACGGTCGATTATGAATTCTCTACCTCTCGCTCGTACGTGGCGATACGAAGATTGTGCTATGCATGTACGTTATACAAATCTTCGAATCCTCCATCGTAGTTAATAACAAGCAAAGAAATCCATGTAATATTGCGACATGCACACATTCAAAATAACTTCTTGTTAACGAGTATCTAATAAATATTTTTAATCACGTCAAATATGTGCACGCTATCGATTTTACTCGCGTTAAGTAGACGAAACCCTGAAGGGAACACGTGATAGGTATTTTCCAAACCCTCCCTCGCTAATTTCTCCGCTGAAAGATATTCTTCGACGTAGAGCGTTTATTTTTAGTGGCTTATTTTTCCGACATCCCACACGAAGCCGTCGTTAATGAAGGAGCGAGCTCTATCACCGTTCTCTTAGCGAGCGACGTAAAATCTGAATTTTACCTCACACTTGGCACCGCGCGTGCTCTCGCAGTCACCTCGACCGTTCGTTTACATAGATCTTCGTCAGCGGGAAACGTGTACGTTCGGTTTCGAAACTCCATTAGCATTGGTAGGCGGACTGTCACGCGTCGCAACGGGAAGAATCGCACGTGTCATAAATATACATGCGCGTGGATCGGCGAGGATTCGTGCGGTCGCTTCCTTGCTTTTAGCTTATCCGTTGCTGCTCGTCGGACACCCCGAATCTCGAGGACGTGAGAGGGTTCAGAGTGCTCGGCCACGTCCGATAATTGGTAAGGGTAAAGCTCGTTCGAGTGATGTTTGTTTGCTCGACCGTTACATAAATAGAACCGATAGCCCTCATCCATTCCCACAGGCGCCACAGAGTTTAGCATAGGAATTTCTTTATCCGCCATTAAGTATATATAAGTCAGTGGAAAGAGACTTGACGGAATAAAAAGTCAAAAAATTCGAATCAGTTCTCTTAGAAATATAAAGCTGGTTACCACAACCCTACGATTACAGAAAATAAAATAAAATAAAATTGAAAGCAATTATTTTGTCAATTTAATTGTCACAAATGCATCGTCAATTGTAATCGTAATGTCGACAAAGGAAATGCGAGGAAAACCAAAACAAAGAAATTCAGCCACACGTTAGAATCTGCGGTTTTTCCGTGACGCGACCAAGCGTATTCTCGATAAGAAACGCAACAACAGCGGTGCAACAGCGGGAAACGCGTTGAAACGAAAAGTTGGCGTTATCATTAGCTCCGTTTTTCCCATACGCCGTCCATTAGAGAGAGAGCCGGGAGATCGGCGGCGGCGCGGTTTTTAGCGCGGTTTATCGACCGGATGTCGAGCACCGTCAGCAAGAGAAACGCTCACCGGCGTGCACGATACTGCGCCGTAACATCTTTACTCCGGTACGCCGCTGATTGGCAGCTGAGCGCTTTGTACTAGCACGACTTCCTGAAAACTCGGTGTATAAATCACGCACGCATCCCGTACAATTTATCCGCCGTAAAGCGTACGCGGAGTGTGCGTGAGAAAGTGTACGTGTACGTGTGAGGACGCTCTCACGCGACACTGAAAACGATTCACCATTTAATATATTATAATATATTATGACGCGGATCATGCACATCATTTTCTTTTCACGTTTAATTTCAAAGATATTGACAGAATTATTGAAATTGCAGTTAGAACTCAATCAACATCATGCATCACGCCAGTGTCCGTTTATAATGACAAGTTAATTAGTCCCCGAGGACTACAGGCGAATCATCGGTACAGAAAGGAATGCCAGGTGGCGCGGATAAAAAAAAAATACCGTTTCTCATTACCATAGCAGCACGGAATGACGAACGTTTTGCGCGTCTCATCCACAATTACAGTAACATTGTGTTGTCGGCGTTTGAACGCTCAGGCGCGCGCTCTCTCGTGTAACAGCTTAAAAGCAATTACTACGCTTCTTCTTGGCCTGCAAGATCCGGTATGCTTGATATGTAATTTTGTCCGGAAGGACAAATAATCGACAATAAAACGCGCAATGACCAAGCTACGAAAACCACACGCGGATGAAGAATGGAGACAAATTGAACGTTATGAAGGTTTTGACGTACGGAACAAAACGTAAAATGAGAATGCGGCAACGAGAATACGGTTCCTCTTAATTGCTTCCCCTCATTAGGGAAGCATTATACTTTGTTGGGCTCCGAGATATTTGTGATTCGAAGACTCAACGAAGCAATACGCTCCCTCACACAGCAATATTGGAGCAAAAGTTCGACATTGTCGAAACACTGTCACGCGTCACGACAGATTCGATCCCGGAGCGATCGTACAAACACACAATACTCCCAAAGAATCTCTCGTGCATCGACATCTAGCTCGTCGGATGAACTTGGAAATTGTCAGCGGTGGCAATGCGCAACGTATAGACAATCGTTTTAATTCGCCCTGCGGCGTGCAATTTAGCGCGTTCCCCGATCATTGGTCGGGCCTCGGCTTGTGTCGAATCAAAAATCGCAGACACCAACGTCGGTGGCTAATCGCCCGAGGAATAGCTTTAACGGGAGCTGTCTCGTGTGCTAGCACTCGTCCCTCTCTCTCTCTCTCTCTTTCTCTCTCTCTCTCATTCTCTCGAATATCCACCTGCCGAAAGAGCAATAAAGTACGAGATTACGCGACCGCCATTAATGCGAGAGCGCAAAACTAATTAAGTCGGGCGACACGAGATCTCCTCGGGACATTCGCGCTCGAGTAATTTCGGTGCCGGCCTAAAGAAACAAGAGACGCGCGCGCATGGTCGCGAACGCGCGGCTTTAATTATTTATTATTGTACTCGGCTATGTAACGTGTCGGTCCGGCGCGGCCATTACACGGGGCCAGGTGGTTTCGCCGGATGGATATTAATCGGCCGGCGATTTGAAATCCCGGGATCGCTGCGAGGCTATAGATATTCGCGTTCGTGCGCGTTAACAGTAATTACGTTCCATTTGTATATCAATGCGCGTATTTGAATAAATTACCAGGCGCTCCTTTTTCTGCTTCGAAGGTGGCGGCCGTCCGCCGTTGTGCGCCAGGGATATTTGTCAAGCTGCTCGCATTCGCCGCGGTCATTTGGAAATCGATGGCTCTATTAAAATTCTATATACTAAGCACGGGCTTCAATTAGGCCCGCTTGTGTACGCTGGCATTTGAATAATGCGAGAAATAAAAGACGCGTTTGAAATTTAACGAATCATTTTATGATGCCTGAAAAGCATCTCGGAGTTTATAGCATTAAGAGATAATTCTGTAAATTAATTTACATCCCTCTTTAATCATTTTCCTAATTCTTCCAACGCGCGAATTCAATTTCGTGAATAAATATATCATTGAAAAGGATCTACACCTCACATTGTGCGAGCGAAAGAGACTGGATCGCGGCAAAAATCTTCGATTCGTGCCAGAGAGAAAGAGAGAAGGAAGAGAAAGAGCGCGCGAACTTCCGGCAGTCTGCGTTCCATCGCGTTATTATCGGGTTTACCTCTATATCGGACGCCAATGTTCCTCGCACGAAGAGGAATCCGGCGGGGGCTATTCTACCGATTTGACACAGTTTCACCGTGAAGACAGCTTAAAGGATACCGCGTGAGTTACGACCGCTGGCGGCGGTTATCTCCCGCAGCTGGCATAATAAAATTGAAATCGCATTGTGCCGCGGCACTCCGCGGCCGTGCAGCAATCAACGTTACTTTTATCGTTCAGAGAAACGTTACTGGTCAGCCGGCCTCGGGTAACTATTCGCGCCTTGGTTGATCGCGCACTCCTCGTCGCTGCTCGTGTTACGAGCTGCGCGCTCGCCTCGTAAAAGCGAAATCTCGCGAAGAATGACGAGTCGATACGCGACGATAAAACGCGTCTCCTCGGCGTCTAATCGCGATTTTATTGTGCCTTTTATAGCGGACGACATTCGCAGCTCATACCTGTCAAACATAATTTTAGATAAGAGCACCGCAAACTTTGCGTCCCGATACTCGAAGTTTGTTTAATAAGCTTGTAAAATCGCAATAAAAAAATATAAAAAAACGCGGAAAAAACCAGAATTTTTTAACTTTTATTAGTATATGACTATATTAATTTTTCGGAACGATAGTTTGCTTCCATTATATAATGCGTTCAAAGAAAAATAAATGGTTGTAAAACTTAATAGTCAACGATCTAAGTAAACATGCTAATAATATTGCAAAATAAATAGTCGCAATAATTCAGTAACATATTTTTCAATAAAGAAGATATATATTATTCTATGAATAATATCAATTAATTTAAAAGTTATATCTATGTAAATGCAGTATAGCACAAGCAAAGTGATTTTATTTCTAATGTATTCAATGCAAAAGTCGATCGATTTCTACTCATGTTTCTATAAATCATTAGCACTGTGTAACAAAAATATAACATGTTCATTAACTATAAATCTAATAAAACGCATCAAGGCTTAATAACTGACTTGATCAAGGCGAAAATAATTGACTTTTCATTAACTTGCAAGAGAGGCCTATTATCTTTTCTGCTTCTAAGCATTTAAATATAAAAGGAGATATCAACTTTAAGGATATATGTTGGCAGTGATCGATGATCGATATAATGATCTAACTTATCATTCAAGGAAGTGAAGTAGTCCATTACAAAACGCGTTATCAGCATCTTTATGTGTCTCCACATTTTTGTAAAGTTTAATAACTCGCGTAACTGGCGCTACTGCTAATTGCATGATTTATTCTCTTTATTAAATAGACTTCCGTGTAACTTTTGCATTTAATCTTACTATTTTTTGCTACATCACTGTCGGCCTTGCTATCAGCATTTTCCAGTAAGATTTCTTAGATATGTTTGGCTGCATGCAAGAGTAGCACATGCAAATCGGGCTTCAAAATGAAATAGTTATAATTTTAATAAATATTTACGTCAGAAACGTAGATTTTACAAAATTTTATACAAAGTCACCAAAAAAATCTTAGCCGAAGTGAAAATGACGTCAATTGCGGGGAAATTATTATCTTGTCCTACAAAATCGATCATCGACGCGTTTTCTTTCCAAATTTAATTTTTTTCATTAAAGAATATTAAAGAATAAAACGGATAACATTTAATCAAAGAACATATGTCATCTTATGTCTACCATCTTATCCTAGCACCGTTAGCTTGAAGAACGTAAGTGTAATCATTTTTCAGATTCGAACAGGTTTCGCGTCGTAACTACCACTCATGTATTCCATCTCGGTGAAATCCAGAACAATTTTTTAATAATGTCTTAATATGTTATCGTGCAAATTGCAATCCCTGCGCCGTTACGCGAAGACTTTAATAATCATCTCTCGTCGGATAGATTAATTAACAGCGATTAAGGATGATTATTAGTACGCATTCGGGGTTCTCGTTATCACCCTATAAATACATCGGTGGATAATTTTCGCGCATAAATCGCGACAGACCGGTCTTTAAGGTTGGTAACACCTTCTGCCCAACTACATGCTAGTTTCTACTTGGCGGTACTGAACCATAACTCTTTTCTGGACCATTGGTTATTCGTTAATTCAGCCTAAACAATTATCTTATTCGAGTTGTCGTATGATTCAACAAGATCGATTGCTCTCAAAACCGCTTTAACGAGATTGTAAACAAACCGGGCGTGTTACTCGTCTGAAAAGACTTAATGGCAGTAATTATAACTAGAATAGCAATTACAATATTTTGAACATAAGTAGAACTTGTTTCTTCACTTATGTGCGAGTTATAAATTTAACGATTTGTAATAGTCGATTTAAAGCGTTATATAAGACGTGTGAGCACTTCATTAATGTCACCGTAACTGAAATTGTCAGAAGGGATGATTTTGTTAGAAGAACGTGGCTCCTCGAAGCGAAGTGTCAACAAAGAGCGGCTTCCGAGATATAAAAGCCTGGCAGTAGCATTGTGTATAGGGGTGTTTAGGGTGGTGTGAATTTCTGTAAAGGATTGCCAGGATCTGGCGGCGTTCTTGAGAGCCGTTTCCTATCGTCGGTGTAACGCCGGCAAAGGAATTAAGAACCCGTAAAATGGTGCAACGGGCAATAAATGCCTTTTCGCCAGCTGCCCGTAGTACCATCACCAGCTCCATTCCTCCCTCGCCTTCCCTCCTCCTCCCCCTCTTTCCCTGCGCAGCAATCCGCCCTCGTCCGTTTCGGTTTCCTCGGTTTCCTCCGGGATTTAAGAACTGCAATTATCCACGTTGCATCACCGTAACTTTCATCATTTTTCGGAACGCACGCGAAGGCTGACGGCTGCAGAATTAAGGCTAACCGAATCTCTTCTGAATTATCGTGCGGAGTCCCGCTGCGTAAAAGATCGAATCGATAACTCGATCCAAATATTTTCACGACGCGCAAGTACCCGTAAAGGCATGCGATTTATATAAATCGATTTCACGGGACGTCCATGTAGCGATACGTTAATTTCCTCTGCACGGGCAAAAGATTGAGCGATCAAGGGAGAACGCAACGTAATGCACGTGATCGGCGCTTTGTCTCAATGCCTATCATTGCGGGACGTTATTATCGGTAAGATAATTACGGTCGCACATTATCTCGATCACCGCGAACTCTTTTTGCGCCGACTTTCGCCAAAGGAATACAAAGCGGCGACGAGACGCAAATGCGCGGGTTACGCGGGCGCGAAGTAATTTCAGGGCGAAAGCCCGCAAAAAACTGGCGCAAATTAGTTAGCATAAGGGGAACTGTCAGCTTGATTAACTCTGTACGACGCGGTGCCTCGGAGGATAACTGCGACTGCTGCGAAAGCGGTCGGGACTCCGGAGTACCGCAAAAAGCGGGCTTAATTTAATCTACACGACACACTTTCTCGCACCCGGCGGAAGTGCCTATTTGCGAGGGACGGCGAGGCGCACGAGGGAGCTGTTTATACCGACCGGCGACGGCGGCGACGACGGCGTCGCGACGACGAATTTCCGCGCGTCTACGTTTCATCGATCAACCCCCCCGAGCACGTAGCGGCGACGTGAAAGAAAAGCGACGACGATGCTTATGACTCGTCTCGCGGGGGACCCGACTACTCACGGAGGTCACGCGTCTACCCACAGCACCGTGATTCCCCCTAGGTCGAATTACGAGGAGACGAAGGGTGGACGGTCGCCCAAAGGGACGACGGACGGAGGACTAATTAATTGCAACGCGGAGGAGGGAAGATACAGGATGACATGCTGCGGGAGTCTGAAAGTGGACGGTCGGTAGCTCGTTAAATTTTAGGGATGTGTAGACCGAAGCGACTCCCGTGCATTTACACTGGAACGAACGCAATGTCGGCGCGGTGTACGAGCCTGATTGAAATCTATCAGCGAGCGCCTAATTTAATTAGGTGCGCGCTGTGTCTGGCCGTAGCGAGAGAGCGTTCGCTCGGAAGACTCACGACAGTACTTTCCGTGCGAGAAGTAATTCCAGTGGCTGGACGCTCTCGCTTCAAAGGAACCCCACGGCTATCTTTGCCCCCGCGTTCAATAGAATCGAAATTAGAAGAGAACGCAAACGAATAACGCTGTAATCATTAATTAAATATACGTAATACCTACATATACCTACGTAAACAGTGTGGCGTGCGTATCGAGACGTTTCTAACCGTAAAATTCATTTTCTCAGCATGGTCTCGATCGGGGAATTTACAATTGAAATATTGCGTCGACGTTTTGCAACCCCGCCATTTCTCTGTATTTTCTGTCGCACGACGCGCACGAATAATGCGATGCGATTCGATTTCGAGTCACGAACGGACTTCCTCGTGAAAGGGGTTAAAAATAAGTGGTCTTGCACGCAAGTTCGGCTCGAGTATGCGCGGTTATCCAGCTCGTTTATCGTGAGTCGCAAGAGGATCGTCGGATCGCGGTTCCGGGTACACGTGGTCCTCACGTGTCCTCCGCACTGAGCATTCCGGCCCGGTACCCGTGTCACACCGAAATCCTTTTCCTCGAGATATGATTCATTGTTGTACGCGCCTCGGAGACCACCCAGCAGCGTGCTCTGAAATCCCTCGTCGAAGAGAGCCCGAGATCGATACAGCGCGACGTGCGCCCACGCTCGCCCGCCGCTTGGCAATGGATGATACACTGTCAGGGGCGGATTGGGCCCCTAGATCCAACAGGCTAGGAGAACTTTTACATATCGACTTGTCGGCCCTAATAGATTTATGTATCGCACGGATTCCTCTCGAGCGACCTCTCCAGCGTTACATCACGCACCGTTATGCCATTTGAAGCGATTGTAAAGATTTTTTCGTGTCACGCTCCATCGCGATCAATAACGTTGGCGCGGAACGAAACGCTCGGAAAGATTGTGCGGTGAAACATAATCGTTTTTCTTTTACTTTTTAAAACAATCGCGAATACACGCAACAGGTAATTATGATTGTGCGTAATATTAATCATATAAACTATTAAATGGACGCTTGGAACATATGATAAATAATATAAATAGTACAACAAAGATAAATACAACAAAATAAAAGCTTGAAGCCATAAACGTGTTATCGTTCGAATAAAAGTTACTTCTCTCAAACTGAATCCGCCCCTGCGCGTCACACACGGTGAAACGACGGACCCACCTGGAAGCAATCGATACAAAAGTTATCGGAATAATCTCGCGGCGCCGGCCGAATTAGAGATCCGGCGAGTCTTTAATTGAACGTCTGAATAATGATCGCTGATCGCGCGATACGACAGTCCAGTCGTCACAAGTACGGCATGCAGCCTTCCTTTCCGAGGCCGTAGGTTGTCTGCACATCAATATTCAAAAGTCCGACCGGCCCTTAATTAAATGGACAGTATTCTGCCCCATATTCGGATTTCAAATTATCGTTATTTATGAAGCCGGAATATCTGCGTTTTCCTGACACGTTCATTATACAATATATATTCGCCTCATAAAACAAATATATTTAAACGGCATCTTTGCATAAATAAATTTCCATAAAGACGCATCTCGCGGTTATAAATCGCGCTATAAATTGTAGAAATGAAAAAGAAGAAACGCGAGTAAATCATTTATCGACGAAGATAGTCAGTTTGATATCTCGATCACACGCGTCAGTTATGGCCGTTGAAGATAAGTGGTTGTGCTTTCTTCGCAAATTCATCATTGACGCGTGAAATAATTGATAGCTTCGCGTTCACGGTCTATGTTCATCGAGATCGTATCAAGACGACGAGAAACCGATGGCCTTCAACATTCCATATCGAGCATCTAAATCTTCTATTTGATACTATAAAAAAAAATATGCGCATTATATGACGTAAAAAAAACGTATCTGGCTTTTCAAATGAAAAAACGCGGATATTTAACATAAAACATTTCCTAAATTTTGTCCAAGTCAATATATATTAAAAAATATAACTTTATCTCAAATTGTACAACTTTCCGGCAACAAATTACAGCAAGTGATAATATAGAAAGCAGAAAAAAAACTAAAATGACGCACTTAATTGGTATGTCGACAACTGTTAGCTGTTGTCTATCAATTCTACGATTTTCCTTATCCGCGCGACACGCGGCGTAACAGGATCGCTTGAAGAAAGACACAAAAGAATCCCACGCTCGAGATACCAAGCCGCGTGATTGTCAGCAAGATGAAAAACGAGAATTTTCACGGCGATTGCACGGGGATGTCGCAAAAAGCGGAAGCTCCGCTAACCTTGATTCTTTCAGAATGAGAATGCCGCGTTGTTCAGCGCATGTCCACGGCGAAGAGGCATCGCCGCTGTCCAGCCTGTTATCGAAGACAAAAAAATGGTATGCGAGATGACCGTTAACGGGCATTACGGCTGGGATCACCGGCGATTCTTAATGAAATCAACATGATGGGTGGCTGTCTTAATCCGGCATAATCCAATCGTACGTTGAATCCGACTGACCAGAATCGAACGACAGCCGGCAGTCGGACAATCGCGTACAACGAGGCAACTCGTGCAAATTGTTTTCCCTCTCCTGGAGCAGTAGCGAGCGAAACGAGGGAGACGAAGACTTCTGCCTTACGCTCATTAGTATCTGGCACAATTTCGGAGATAATTTACATCACGTCCCGTGGCGCGCACCCCGCGGCGCCCTTAATTTAAAAATTAATGTCCGACCGAGAGCGGTCGATTAATCTGGAATCGAAAGTATGCTACTGATGGAAATGGTTGCGTAAAACGCTGTTCTCGAAACGCTAAACAGAATTCAGCGGTGTCAACGATGCGTGACGACAATGACAAATGAACGAGTTGCGAGTGATAGATGAATATCGGAACCTTAATGACCAACGGATGCCGAATGCAACAACATCATTGGGCGTCACTCCATTATTAAACGCGGGAGGCGAATTTCGAAACTCCATGTGCACTCATCGACGCAACAAGTCCGAGAAGCGTTATTAATTGTACATTTAATTTACGTACGCACTTAAAACACTCCGTTCACCGTTACATAAAAAAAGCAACGTAAGCTTACATTAATTGAACCGTGTTAAGAAGATCTAGACTTCACTTCGCTGACGTATCAACACTGAAAAAAAAAAAGACTGGTAATAACTACTAAATGTATAGTGAAATAGTATTAATTAAATATTTGGTTAATGTAACCAAAAATAATTTTACTTTTCTAAATATTTAGTAACTTACACTAGATCTAATAATATTTATTAAACATTTAGAAACATTAAATTATTTTTGGTTATATTGATAATATATTTAATTAATATTATTTCACTATACATTTGACAGTTATAACGACTTTTTTTCAGTGAAAGTATTTCCCGGCCCAGTAGTAATATTAAAAATAACATCGAGAGACGGATCCGGCAGATGTTCGAACTTCCTACATCGATTGCTATGCGCCATTTACCGGGCATCGCGTAGGCGGTATGCTAAAAAGATCGCTGGTTACGTCCGCGACAGCATTCAGCGTCAGGATTCAGAGTCGTCATCCTGTCGTCCGAGCGAGCGTCCGCGACTTCCATTTATCATCGCCGGCATCATCCATCTCTCGCAGCTGGAAATCTCTATTTGCATCCGCGTCTTATCTGGCGTCAGGTTGAATCGCACGGTCGACGACGACGACGGCCCATCGCGAATCACGGTGCGAATCCTCATAATGCTCCGTCGCATAACGAATCGTTCGGAAATTAACGGTCTACCGTGCCTCCCGGTACCGCCCCGTCATCCGGCAGTGGTAATGCGGTAATACGCGACTTTCCTTTCTCGTTAAAGTGTGATTTAAGCGTCTCGTCCCGGGGGACGTTATGGATGAAGGTGCGACGCGGTGCGCGAATGCGAATTGCAACTCGTGTTCCTCGATATATACAGGCTGATTCTCGCGCGCGAGAATAATTTTCTTGCGCGTCCATGCGTAAATAAGCCCCGGCTGAATAAGCACGATGCGATCAGGATGACATTCGTCTTGCCATTTGTCAAATGCTAACCGCATTGCCGAGTTATCGGTCGCGCGAATCAAACTGGAAATTCGATTTTCACATTTGAAAATTCTCTGACGAATTGCAATAAGTGCGATTTGTTGCGAATATAAAATCACTTTCCAATAAAACCGTTCATTTTTTTCTTTTTTCTTCGCGAGAAGACAGAGTGGTTTCGTAAGAGACGTTCCGTAAACGTTTGTAGTTTCGCGCGGCACGTGTACGTTATAGAGAAAGGTACATGTATCACGCGCTGGGAGAATCCGAAATTTTTCATCGGTTGACACGCGAGCAGCCAAATCGTCAAAGATTCATGTTATACGACAGCCTTCGTCCTCAAAAGCGATTACATACGGTTCTCGGATTCAAAGGAAACCGGTCGCGCGCGTCGGCGAAAGTTGCCCGTTAATGCCCGCGATCTCGTGATACCGCACGGTAGATTAACTCGTAATTGCGTTCATTATCGTAGGATTCGATTCGGAAGTCTGTGAACGGGAGCCGCGTGCTCGCCGTATGCAGAAGGCGTATCTTACATGACACAGAAATTAGCATTAATTAATAAGTACAAGATTATATTTCTTGTTTCGTGAACGCTTCGACTTACACCTATCAGAAGAAGAGACGTACTTTATCTCGTGGCAAGTAGGTATCCGACCTCTCATCCAAACGGAATCCAATTATCAGCTGTAAAATTCTCGAAAATGTCGATGTCATAAAATTCAAGTCTGTTAACATTCCTCACTTTATCAATTTCTCTTTATAATATTAGAATTTCTTCTTTCAAATCATTATTGTTTTAAACACCTTTGTTCTAACATTGCGTTCATGCAACGTCAGATAGTCGTTGAGTTAAAAATATATATCAATAAAATTGAGATAAAAGATGAGTACTATCGTGCAACGATATATACGGCTGTCCACATCGGTGGCAATGGCTTTCCATTGCTGATTATCTTCTCAAAGATTACGCAGAAAGCGTCGCGACGTACATCAAACCCAAGTTTTTCCACATCATAGCGCAAACAAATTCCTGATACTCGCTCGTCACGTCTGTTTACCGACTGAACGATTGGCTCTCGTTTGATTTCGATTTCAATCGAAGGGTAAGGAAAAATAATTATCTCGTGTGTTCCGATCATCGTCGTCGTCCGAGTCAACAGTTCCCCTGACAATAAAAGATAACCGCCTTGACACAGCTCGAAGAAGGCGATAATTTATAAGGATACCTTCTCTTACGGGGGTGTCTCCACTTCAATATTAATGGCTACTCCTCGACCCAGCCAAGATTAATAGTAGAGATCGTTCGAGAGCGTTCTACTTATACGTTCTAGAGCATGCTGGCGCGCGCGATGTAGCTAGAATGCAAAGTAACCAACACGTCGCGTGTAACTTCAGTCGTCGGTGATTTCGAGACAATGATTGACGGGCAGCTGCTCGTATAACTTCATCGATTACTCAAGGTTGCCCGATCACGCTGACCTAACGTGCCGGTCCGATCGTGCGCATGGCTGCGATAGAAAAAAAAAAAAAATTTGATTTCACAACCAACCCATCGGCGATCGCTTTTAGGAACTTTAATGGTGTAACTCCATTACTATTGGTTACATTTGCCTCGTGTAATTTAATACGCGCAGTCGATAGAATGTGACATTTTATGTAACACAATTCGGAATTAGTCTCGTGACTTTGAAATATGTATAAATATATGTATATTAATTTATCTATGTATTTTAATCATTATTTTATATATTTTCTGTTAACAAATTCGCAAAGTAATATAATGTGAAAAACAGCACCGAATAAATTAAATTTATATCAAGACAATCCTCGTATGTATTAATTTATCCTCTTTTGCATTAGTCATTAACTTTTATATATATATATATAATATATAATTCTATTTAAAAAAAAAACTCGCAAGATGATGTAACGTGAAAAACAGTGCTGAACGAATTAAATTCGTGCCAGGGCAACCCCTCGTATGCAAAAAAAGACTCTCAGAGAGACAATGGAGCCCTCACACGTGGACGGTTACGTAAAGTCCGCGTATCCGCCTGGTATCTATTCATAGAGTCGGGTCGGTCGAAAATACGAAGGCAGAAAGAAGCGGTCGTCCGCAGGCAGCACGTGGAAATCGCTCGAGGCACGTGCCTCGGAGATTCGGTCCCAGGCAACTCGTGGCAAAGATCGAACTATTTCCGCGTGACAAGGAAATTGTTTTCGGAGCGTCCCGACGCTGCGGGAGACGGTCCGCCGAGGCAGTTCGTTCCCTCGCAGCGGGTGTTGGCCATCGCGTGGACTCGCATCTCTTTTTCGAATTAAACCTATTGCCGATCTTTGCAAACGTTACCTCGAAAGGTTTTGGAAAGAGAAATTTTGGGACAAATGATCAGTCTGCAGGCAAGTATCGAAACAGTCTGAAAAAAACGATTATCGTCATCTATTGTTGTCGACGTTCCTCGCGTAAATGCAACATCGATGCGAGTCTGCGTCTTTTGTGTCTTGTTAAAGGTAATGATAATTTAATAAACCACAAATCTAGACAATAATGACTGTCAGATAGAACGATCGTTCTTCAAATCGCACGAACGGAGGAAAATCCGTATGAACAAAAAATGTTGCAATAAAAGCAATATAAATTCCAAGAAAACGTATTGAAGAGGAAAAAATGGTAGTCAAGACCGTCGTTCGATCATTCGGTCCCCACGGACAGGGCGCATAGAAATGGATTAAGATTCTGTGTCAGATGACACTCAGGAGTCTGCAAAATGTATTAGCAAAAACCGACGGTGCAAAAAAGTCGTGACTATTCCTAGTCCTTGAGGGCTCAACTAAAAGTTTAGGCTCATCAGGTGGCCGGCAGGTGTGAGTTTAAGATATTGAAAAAAGTTCGCTTGCCTGCGGGACTAGACAATATCGTCGAACAAAACGTTTTGAATGTTAGCAGACAATCCGCATGTAATAAAAGTACATTAGAATACTGCGTAATAGCACACTTGACGCGACCGCGTAATTGACGTAGAAACGAATAAACCGTGGAGAGTATCTATAAAGTTGGCACAGCATTTTGTTAATATTAAAAAAAAAACAATTCTAATGGCACTTTTTATAATTCCAAAGTTTCTTATAAAAATAACAAAGAGATCTGCAGTTTTTACTTCAAAAAAATAAAAATTAAAAATGTGCTAACTTTCCTCTAGTACACCTCGTCCTCTAAAGTAAAAGAAAACAATAAATATTAATATAATTGCCAAAAGTTAGTACTATTAGAGTACTATCGCTAATTGCAATTTCAAAACAAAATTCACACAATTAACATTTTTTTTTACACTAAAATATTAAACACGCCACGACACTTAAAAAAAAAAAAGGTATTATATTTCCTATTTATCGCAGTTCCAGCAACACTTCTTGACAATTCTGATAGAGATCTATGCTATACAAACATTTTTAAAAACAGTTCTGGCAATTGCATATTTTAAAACAATTTTTTAATACAAACCAACATTATCTCGTATTAGGCAGCATAACATTTGAACAAAAAGTATCATGTTACATAATATATAAATATTTAACATTATAATTCAATATTAAAATATTGAACGGCATATTTCGTTGAAGTCCGATGAAATCCGGCGTAGTCCGATGACAATACGTAAAATCCATGAAGTTTGATAAAATCCGGTAAAATTTGATGAAATTCGATGAGGTTCAGCAAAATCCATAAAGTCTGTGAAGTCCGGTAAAGTTTGATGAAGTATATGATAGTCTGTATAATCTAGTAAAGTTAGATGACAGTCCGTGAAAGCCACGATATGTTCGATAAAGTCCAGCGTGGTCCATAAAATCCGTAAAGTCCGAAAAAATCCAATAAAATCCGGTGAAATTCGATAAAGTCCAGCGTAGTCCATAAAGCTCATTGAAATCTGACGTCCAATGTAGTCCGATAAAGCCTATAACAGTCCGTATAAACTAATAAAGTCCGATGACAGTCCGACAGATGAAGGCGACGAAATCCGATAGTCTGGTAAAATCCAACGACGTTCAATGAAGTCCAACATAGTCCGATAAAATCTAGTGTAGTCCATGAAGTCCGTAAAATCCGGTAAAATCCAATGAAGTCTGACGAAATCTATGAGTCCGTGGAGTCCGATTAAGTCTTGAAGTCAAAATTCCAGTGTACATCTATTTTTTGAATGGTTATCCCATCAAATTAAATGTTAAAGTGTATTTTAAAAACGAAATGCTGGAAAATAGAAATGCTGGAAAGTAAAAATGCTAGAAAGTAAAAATGCTGAAAAGTAAAAATGCTGAAAAATAAAAATGCTGGAAAATTCAATGTGGGTTATCACATAGTATATGTTTTAATTTAACAAATTAATATTTAAAGCTCGAGTACTGGTAAAAGATTTGATTTATGTTAAAAAGTACTTATAAGTACTTATATTTCGAATCTTATAGGTAATTGTTTGTAAGATTCGAAACTAAGGTTCGGGAGTCGAAACTAAGGTAGTCAGGATCGATTACCTCGCAAATACACTGTATGAAATATTATCTCTTATAAGTCTGATGAAGTCCAGTGTAGTCCATGAAGTCCGACAAAGACTAATGAAATCCGACGTAGTCCGATGAAGTCCGTGTAATCTGGTGAAATCCAGTGAATCTTGAAATCTTGAAGTCTTGTAGTTCGGTGTACTTATTTTCCCAGTAATCTATGAAGTACGTACGGTGATATCCAATAAAGTTTGATGAAGTCCATGATAGTCTGACAAAGTCCAGAACAATCTGTATAGTCTGGTAAAGTTCTGAAGCCGGAAGTCTTGAAGTCAGAAGTGCTGAAACCGGAAGTCCTGAAGCCGGAAATCCTAAAGCCAGAAGTCTTAAAACCGAAAGTCCTGAAGCTGAAAGTCCTGAAGCCAGAAGTCTTGTAGTTCGGTGTACTTATTTTCCCAGTAATCTATGAAGTACGTACGGTGACATCCAATAAAGTTTGATAAAGTCCATGATAGTCTGACAAAGTCCAGAACAATCTGTATAGTCTGGTAAAGTCCTGAAGCCGGAAGTCCTGAAGGCGGAAATCCTGAAGCCGGAAGTCCTAAAGCCGGAAGTCCTGAAGCCGGAAGTCCTGAAGCCGGAAGTCCTGAAGCCGGAAGTCCTAAGGCCGGAAGTCCTAAGACCGGAAGTCCTGAAGCCGAAAATCCTGAAGCCAGAAGTCTTGTAGTCCGGTGTATATCTATTTTCTCAGTGATCCATAACGTGCGTGAAATTCGGTGAAATCCAATGATATAATTCGATGAGGTCTATGACAGGCTATGTAGTCCGGTGAAATCCGGTAAAGTCTTAAAGCCAGAAATCTTGAAACCAGCAGTCTTAAAGCCTGATGTCTTGAAACCAAAAGTATAGATGCCAGAAGTCTAGAAGCTAGAAGTCTTAAAACAAGAAGTCTTGAAGCCAGAAGTTTTGATGTCTTGTAATCCAGTGTATATTTATTTTCCCAGTAGTCTATGAAATGCGTAAAATACGGTAACATCCAATAAAGTCTGATGAAGTCCATGATAGTCTGACAAAGTCCATAATAGTCTGTGTAGTCTGGTAAAATCTAGTAACGTGCTAAAACCAAAAGTCCTGAAACCGGAAGTCCTGAAGCCGAAAGTCCTGAAGCCGAAAGTCCTGAAGCCGAAAGTCCTGAAGCCGAAAGTCCTGAAGCCGAAAGTCCTGAAGCCGAAAGTCCTGAAGCCGAAAGTCCTGAAGCCGAAAGTCCTGAAGCCGAAAGTCCTGAAGCCGAAAGTCCTGAAGCCGAAAGTCCTGAAGCCGTCCTACCGAAAGTCCTGAAGCCGAAAGTCCTGAAGCCGAAAGTCCTGAAGCCGAAAGTCCTGAAGCCGAAAGTCCTGAAGCCGAAAGTCCTGAAGCCGAAAGTCCTGAAACCGGAAGTCCTGAAGCCGAAAGTCCTGAAGCCGAAAGTCCTGAAGCCGAAAGTCCTGAAGCCGAAAGTCCTGAAGCCGAAAGTCCTGAAGCCGAAAGTCCTGAAGCCGAAAGTCCTGAAGCCGAAAGTCCTGAAGCCGAAAGTCCTGAAGCCGAAAGTCCTGAAACCGGAAGTCCTAAAACCGGAAGTCCTAAGACCGGAAGTCCCAAGACCGGAAGTCCTGAAGCCGGAAATCCTAAAGCCAGAAGTCTTGAAGTCTTGTAGTCCGGTGTGTATATCTATTTTCTCAGTGATCCATAACGTGCGTAAAATTCGATGAAATCAAATAAAATCCAATGAACTCTGATGTAATTCGATGAAGCCCATGACAGGCCATGTAGTCCGGTGAAATCCGGTAAAGTCTCAAAGCCAAAAATCTTGAAACCAGCAGTCTTACAAGGGGAGACTACAACGTGATACCAATCGATTTTGTCGAAACTCCGTGTATCGATAGAGTATCATGTCAAGTGTTTCAGGGTAAACGGATAAGACGCACTTCTCAAGCGTTCGCGAGAATATCGAGATTAAAGAACCCCAAGCGCTATATTAACACATCGTGTAGAGCATAAAATCGAAGAGCGCGTAGCTCAGCGGTTAAGTATTAGACTCGTAACGGCAACGTTGTTGGTTCGAGTCTCGATATTTTTTTTTTTTCCTTTTTTACAAGGAAATGTAATTATTAACATATTATTAATATATTATTATTAATACATACACAGAAAATAAATGTAAATACATTTTATTCATTCATTGCATATTAAAAAAGCACATTTTTCTACATATTACGAAGGAAAAAATTAAATAAATGTAATTATTGATTGTTTTTAAACAACGGATAAATTAGTGCTATATACAAGTAAATGTGAAACGTGTTTTGTGAAGCAGTTAAAAGCCGTTACACAGAAAGAAGGAGAAGGGAGAACGTTATGTTACTAAGGACCCTTTGCAAGGGCCCTTTGCAAAGGGCCACGTAGTCTACTCCGAGTTTTCATGAATGTCAACGAAGTATGTTTTCCGTTAGACATTTTAAAAAAGTCATGCGATTGTAAAAATGTAACTTTTATACGATGCGCACATTGTCGTGCGAATTATTGTTTCGCTTGTTTTTATGATAAATATCATCCTTCAACATGTACTGTTCCATCTACTTCCACCGATGAATAAAATATGTTTCACATTAATTTTTTATGATTATTTATTTGCATAGCACTGACCATTTACTATTATTTTACATTTACATTTATTTAATTTTTTCCTTCGTAATATGTAGAAAAATGTGCTTTTTTAATATGCAATGAATGAATAAAATGTATTTACATTTATTTTCTGTGTATGTATTAATAATAATATATTAATAATATGTTAATAATTACATTTCCTTGTAAAAAAAAAAAAAAAATATCGAGACTCGAACCAGCAATGTTGCCGTTACGAGTCTAGTACTTAACCGCTGAGCTACGCGCTCTTCGATTTTATGCTCTACACCATGTGTTAATATAGCGCTTGGAGTTCTTTAATCTCGATATTCTCGCGAACGCTTGAGAAGTGCGTCTTATCCGTTTACCCTGAAACACTTGACATGATACTCTATCGATACACGGAGTTTCGACAAAATCGATTGGTATCACGTTGTAGTCTCCCCTTGTTAAAGCCTGATGTTTTGAAGCCAAAAGTATAGAAGCCAGAAGTCTAGAAGCCAGAAGTCTAGAAGCCAGAAGTCTAGAAGCCAGAAGTCTTGATGTCTTGTAATCCAGTGTATATTTATTTTCCCAGTAGTCTATAAAATGCGTAAAATACGGTAACATCCAATAAAGTCTGATGAAGTCCATGACAGCCTGACGAAGTCCATAACAGTCTGTGTAATCTGGTAAAGTCTAGTAACGTGCTAAAACCAAAAGTCCTAAAACCGGAAATCCTGAAGCCGGAAGTCTTGAAATCGGAATTCTTAAAGTCGGAAATCTTAAAGCCGAAAATCCTGAAGCCGGAAATCCTGAAGATAAAAGTCTTGAAGTCTTGTAGTCCAGTGTATAATTATTTTTTGCAGTAATCTATGAAATGCATAAAATACGGTGACATCCAATAAAATCTGATGAAGTCCATGATAGTCTGACAAAGTCCTTGACATGTGTAATCTGGTAAAGTCTAGTAAAGTGCTGAAGCTGAAAGTCCTAAAACCGGAAATCCTGAAGCCGAAAGTCTTGAAGTAGGAAGTCTTAAAGCCTTAAGTCCTAAAGCCGGATGTTCTAAAACCGAAAGTCTTGAAGTTTTGCAGTCCGGTGTATATTTATTTTCTTAGTAGTCCATAAAATCCGTAAAGTCCAGTGAAATAGAATGAAATACAATGAAGTCCAACATAGTACAATAAAATCTATGTGTAGTCCATGAAGTCCATGAAAACCGACAATGTCCATGACAGTCCGTAGAGTGCGATGAAGTCTTGAAGTCAAAATTCCGGTGTACACCTCTTTTTTGAATGGTTACTCCATCGAATTAAATATTAAAATGTATCTTGAAAACAAAATGCTGGAATGTAAAAATGCTGGAAAATAAAAATGCTGAAAAGTAAAAATGCTGAAAAGTAAAAATGCTGAAAAATAAAAATGCTGGAAAGTAAAAATGATGAAAAATTTAACATGAGTCATCGGTAACCACACAGTACAATATGTTTTAACTTAACAAATTAATATTTAAAGTTCGAGTACAAGTAAAAGATTTGATTTTTTATATTAAAAAGTACTTATAAGTATATTTCGAATCTTGCAGGTAATTGTTTGTAAGATTCAAAACTAACTAGTCAAGATCGACTACCTTGCAAGTACACTGTATGAAACATTATTTCTTATAAGTCCGATGAAGTCCAACGAAGACTGATGAAATCTGACGTAGTCCGATGAAGTCCTTGACAGTCCGACAAAGTCCGATGAAATCTGTAGTCAGATAAAATCCATGACAGTTTGTGTAATCTCATAAGTCCGGTGAAGTCTTAAAGTCAGAAATCTTGAAGTCTGGTAGTTCGGTATACACGGTGTCCCATAATGCTTCATAAATATTTCAGGGACCAAAAGAGGATGAAATTTTGAACTAAAAGTTTCTTTGCCAATTTCGGCTCAGATCATTATTTACCAACTTATTAACGGTTAAAGTTGATCAATCAGATTGCGCTCAGCCAAAGCGCCCAGAAGCGTAGCGTGCCGTGGGGCTCCTCGCGCTTACTGTAAACAATCTCCCGATTAAAATGTTATTTTAATTCTTCATATTAATAAATTAATTAATTAATTTAATTAATAGGTAGGTGAATAACCAAATAAATAGGTAAATGAGTAAAAAGAAATTGCAATTGGAAATTTATCTATTTTTGAATATTTTTTATTCTTATTTATTATTTATTTATTCGTTTGTTTAATTTAATTATTTAATTCATTTGTTCATTCAGTTACTTAATTTCCATAGCTAACCTCGTAGCGATGGGGAAAAATTAACTACGAGATGTTTGTCATGGGTATAAAAAATTATTGGAAAAAAACATTATTAAAATAAATTGTATAATAAATAGTTTCTTAAACATCTTCAAAAAAATATTTTGACATGTATCACACAAGATTATTTCGTTTTATTGTAGTAGAAATCGATGAAGCTATCCGTTTTTATTTAAAATCAGATTTATAAAAAAACTGTTTAATTTGTTTGAAGAGAAACTGTTTAACAAATTGCTTGTATACAATTTATTTTGATTATTTTGTGTTAGCATCCTAATATTGATATGTAACGTACAATTCTATCTTTTTTCTTACACGTTATTAACGTATAATTCTACATTTTTTCCTCACAATTACGTTATTATTTTAAATAAAAAATTAAAATTTACGAATACGTAATTAATTAAATTCTCAATTGTCATTTTCATCTTTTTGTTAACACAGTAAACAATTTTTTGTTAAATTTAATATACATATTTTATTATGTACCAAACAGTTCACTCAATTTTTTTTTGTTAATTGAATTCAAGATAAATACATATGTTAAAAAGTAACACAAATATTATGCAACATTTTTTACATAATATTTGTGTTACTTTTTAACATATGTATTTATCTTGAATTCAATTAAGAAAAAAAAATTGAGTGAACTGTTTGGTACATAATAAAATATGTATATTAAATTTAACAAAATATTGTTTACTGTGTAACAAAAAGATGAAAATGACAATTGAAAATTTAATTAATTACGTATTCGTAAATTTTAATTTATTTAAAATAATAACGTAATTGTGAGGAAAAAATGTAGAATTATACGTTAATAACGTGATCGAATTGTAAGAAAAAAGATAGAATTGTACGTTACATATCAATATTAGGATGCTAACAAAAAATAATCAAAATAAATTGTTTACAAGCAATTTGTTAAACAGTTTCTCTTCAAACAAATTAAACAGTTTTTTATTAATCTGATTTTAAATAAAAACGGATAGCTTCATCGATGTCTACGACAATAAAACAAAATAATCATGCGTGATACATGTCAAAACATTTTTTTAAAGATGTTTAACAAACTATTTATTATACAATTTATTTTGATAATGTTTTTTTCCAATAATCTTCTTTTATACTCATGACGAACATCTCGTAGTTAATTTTTCCTCATCGTTACGAGATTAGCCATGGAAATTAAGTAACTGAATGAACAAATGGATTAAATAATTGAATTAAACAAACGAATAAATAAATAAATAATAAATAAGAATAAAAAATATTCAAAAATAAATAAATTTCTAATTGCAATTTATTTTTACTCATTTACCTATTTATTTTATTATTCACCTACCTATTTATTAATTTATTTATTAATATAAAGAATTAAAATATCATTTTAATCGGGAGAATGTTTATAGTAAGCGCGAGAATCCGGCACGCTACACTTCTGGGCTCTTCGGCTGAGCGCAATCTGATTGATCAAGTTTAACCGTTAATAAGTCGGTAAATAATGATCTGAGCCAAAATTGGCAAAGAAACTTTTAGTTCAAAATTTCATCCACTTTTGCTCCCTAAAATATTTATGAAGCATCACCGGACACCCTGTATACCTATTTTCTCAGTGGTCCATAAAGTGCGGTGATCTAATAAAGTTCGGTGAATCTAATAAAGTCCGATGGAGTTCGTAGTTCGATAAAGTCCATAACAAGCCGTGTAGTCCGGTGAAGTCTTGAAGCCAGATATCTTGAAGTCAGAAGTCTTGAAACCAGAAGTCTTAAAACCAGAAGTCTTGAAGCCAGAAGTCTTAAAGTCTTGTAGTCCGGTGTACACTTATTTTTCCAGTAGTCTATGAAGTACGTAAACTACGGTAAGATTCAATAAAGTCCAGTGAAGTCCATGAAAGTCTGTGTAGTCTGGTAAAGTCTAATAAAGGCTTGAAGCCGCAAGTCTCTGAGCCAGAAGTCCTAAAGCCAAAAGTCCTGAAACCGAAAGTCTTGAAGTCTTATAGTCCAGTGTATACCTATTTTCCCAGTGGTCCATAAAGTGCGTAAAGTTCGGTGAAATCCAATAAAGTCCGATGAAGTCCGATGTAGGTTCGATGAAGTTCGTGACAGACCATGTAATCCGATCAAGTCCGATGAAGTCTTACAGCCAAAAATCTTGAAATTAAAAGTCTTGTAGTCCGGTGTACAATTATTTTCGCAGTAGTTTATGAAATGCGTAAAGTACGGTGACAAACAATAAAGTTCGGTGAAGTCCATGATAGTCTGACAAAGTCCTTGATATGTGTAATCTGGTAAAGTCTAGTAAAGTGCTGAAGCCAAAAGTCCTGAAGCCGGAAGTCTTAAAACCGGAATTCCTAAAGTCGGAAATCCTAAAAACAGAAGTCTTGAGGTCTTGTAGTCCGGTGTATATCTATTTTTTCCAGTAATCCATAAAGTTGGGTAAGCGTAAAGTTTGGTGAAATCAATAAAGTCCATGACAGGCTGTTTAGTTCGGTAAAGTACGGTAAAGTCTTGAAGCCAGAAGTCTTAAAACCAAAAGTCTTGAAGCCAGAAGTCTTGAAGTCTTGTAGTCCGGTGTACACTTATTTTATCAGTTGTCTATGAAGTGCGTAAAGTACGATGACATCTATAAAGTCCGATGAAGTCCATAACAGTTTGTGTAGTCTGGTAAAGTCTAGTGAAGTCCTAAAGCCAGAGTCTTGAAAACAGAAGCCTTGTAGCCAGATGTCTCAAAGTCAAAAATCTTGAAGTCAGAAGTCCTAAAGTCTTGTAGTCTAGTGTATACCTATATTCGCAGTAGTACACTTAGACACAAAGTGTGCTATCTATTTATCACAACATCCAAGTGTGGTGGTTCATATATTTAAAAAAGTATTTTTAAAAATACAATCACCAGAACTATTTTTAAAAATAATTGTATACCATAGTACTTTGCCAGAATTGGCGTGAGTTGTAGCTGGAAATGCAATAAAAACAGCAAGATCTTTTTGTCCAAGTGTCATGGTATGTTTAATATTTTAGTAAAAAAAAAAATGTTAATCATGTAAATTATATTTGAAATTGCAGTCATCGATAGAACTTTGATAGTACTAATTAGAACTCTTGTCAAATGTACTAATATTTGTTTTCTTGTATATATTTTAAAGGATGAAATATCGTGCTAGATTCGCGAAATTAAGATATTTTTTCATTTTTGTTTTTAGGATAAAAATTGCAGAACTCTTCGTTATTTTTATAAGGAATTCCAGAATTATAAAAAGTGCCATTAGAACTCTATGTATTTTTTTCGTATTAACAAAACATCGTACTAATTTCATAGATCTCCGTGGAGGTAGCTCCGGGAACATTTCAACGATCAATAAAAATACGCACGATAAAATCCGGGAGCAAGTCATCGTTTTAAGCGATCGAATGAATAATGTATAACATACATCTTTTTTTTCAAACATTTTGCAGAGTGTACTCGTAATACTATGTTTACGAGAAACTCTGTATACTAAAAGTATAATACTTTTTGAAACATTTAGAATTTATTGTTGAAATTTTACACCTAATATGATTATGTATTTACATTTTTATTGATATTTAAGTGACGAGACAATGAAAAAAACCTTGAGCTACCGGCTTGAGCTAATCTTTCATGATAAATGCATTCGTGCACGCAAACTGGAGTCAATGACTATGTAACAGACTATTTGCTGACGTAATGCAGTCTGTGTTTGAACAGTCAACGACGGAGAAGTCGTTTCTCCGTTTGTCACCAAAAGGTAGGAAAGTGTGAAGAATTTTGCAAATCGGAGATTGCAGCGTGATCCTTCGTGATTTCGCGGTGCAACTCGTTTTGAGACGGTCACGCGGTAACTGATGAAGTCACTTGATGAAGAAATGGAAAAGGAAGAAATCGAGAGAAACTCAAGAGAGAGAAGAGAGAGCCGTAAGAATTTTTTCTCGCTCACGATTACTATTGAAATGCCTTCTCTGACATGGATGACAGCGAAACGCCCGTTGCATCGTCGCGAGATTGCACCGTCACGTTGATTACGCAAAATTAAAAAAGGCGGCTATCATGATGCGCCCGTAGGAAAAATACAAACTGATTGAAAGCGTTTATTCGTTCCGTCGAAAAATACCTTCCAGAAGCCGCGAACTGTCCATGCAAATAATTGAGACGCGGAACCAGTCAGGGGAACTAGATTGAGAATTCGCGTAATAGCCCATTTGCCACGGTAATGTAATTTGTAGCTGAACGTTAAGAGAGATTGCACGCCGTCGTTCTTTTTTTTTCATCACGCCCGTAAGAAGACCCGCACAGCGTGTAAATTATTGGTACTAACGCGAGTCTCCTTTAATTCCGCAGACCACTTACAAAGCATTCATGCGCAGCGATCTGCTCGATAGCAGATGAAAGGTAGGGGAATGTAAGAGGTAAGAACGGCAATTATTCTGACATGCCTCTTTGTCGTACTATTATATGATTCTCACGAGTGTTCCAGCTGCACTTAATATCTTTATTTTCATGATTTGTACTCGCAAACATCATAAAAACATGTGATTTTAGATAACTTGACTGAAATTCTAAAATAGAAAAGGAACAAAATTAAATGATAAAAAGAAATAAATTACTAATGTATATAAAATGCAACAGATACACGTATATGTATGAATTTTTGTTGCGAGGTAAATGGCAGGTCTGTTAAAGATCGAAATGGATCGGCCTCTCAACAACCGCAAAGCAATTTGCAACAAATTAGAGCCACTGCATTATGGTAATTGCCAATTAAGATTTCGCAGCGCAATGCATTCCGTATAATGACACCGGAGCGCGTAAAGAGTTAAAGTTGGCACCCTGAGGGTCGGCATAATCGGCAAAATCCCCGTCGGGTCTGCTATAGACGCGGATACAAAACGTCAAACGGTCGTGGCTGATTCATTTAACGTCGCGCAGACGATCCGCCAATAATGGGGATCGCGGACGCAAGCACGCAAGAACGCGAGTGCAAAACTAGTTTCAAGAATTATCCTTAATGGGGCACCTGCCGCTGTAATGTAAAGTGTTCGCAGCTAAGCGTGTTCCTGCTCTAATTCCACATGCGAGAGGAATAACTGAGACGGTATAACTAGTCCGGTCGGCATGAGCTCGTAAAGCATGCTGATAAAGCGGCAGCGGCACGAATTAACGTGAATGCTCGTGATAATATTTATTTGACACACGGCGAACCATGTTATTTATCTGTCACACGTACACAGTTACAACGTAATTGTGTATTTGCAATTGAATTCTTATTCGTACTTATATATATTCTTTTTAGCATCATTTATACTTTGATACGAATGTATTTCGTGAGCTACGTTTGACTTCTAGAACACGGACATAAAAAAAGGACGACAAAGACGTTAAAATAAATATAAAAATTACTAGTTTGCCTTTTCGATCGGCCTCGACCATTTTCGCAAGAGATTAGCATTCCGGCGATTACCAAACCACCTCTATCCTATTCCTCTATTTAAACCTATCAAATGCCAAAAAAATATATTGACCTGGCCCTTGCGGTTTGGACAAAACTCCGCTAGAGAGTCTCGTCGCGAAATTCGTCTCGGTCCGGCGACTACGAATAGCCGAATCCTTTTTCTCCTCTCGCATTTCGCGATATTCCGTTTCACCTGCCGAAAATGGCGCAGATGGGTCGGCGAGAGGTACAGACGTCGGCCGACATCCCAAGATCCTAGGCATTTGCTAGTTTAGGTTTTTACCGGTCTCCAGACAGGCCTGACGAAATCTGTGGTGTATCTACTAATACCTTCTACGGGCTAGGATCACCTGCCGCTTCCTCGTTCGTCCTTGGATAATTGCACCCATCAAGATACACCGTCCGTCGCGTTGGCAGGCAGATCCCACAATGTGGTCAAGATTTATCGAGCCAGAATAGATCGAAACACACGTAGAAGCTTCACGGGTCTAAAATTCTCAATGAAGAGACCGAGAAACTTCTCCTCAAGAATTAAGCGCGTAACTCAAAATTAAAATTATATTGTACATATAATTTAGATTTTCTTATTAAATGGCATTTTCAGTTAATGTTTAAATTTAGATTAGTTTATGCAAAAATAGTAATGCAAATATAAAAATAAACAATTAAATAATTTCGAATAAAATCAGAAATTCTACCCTGCAACAAAACGCTGTAGCACCTGGATTGCAATTAAGCACGTGTCCATTAAATCGGCGCTGATTAACAGCGTAATTCGGCAATTATGTTTAATTATCGGGAACGATACGCATTGACGCTTACGTAAGGCCGCTAATTAAAAAAGAAAACACCCAATTTCTCGTAAATTAAGCGAAATTTTCGCCGCGGGACATTATACGAGCGCGCAACCTGTTCCTCGGCACTTGAATTATCACGCAAGTATAAAAAAATCTGAAACGAAGATTATTTATTCGCGGTAATTTAACTTAACGAGATCATAAACTCTCCGTTAAGTTTTATTATCTACGGATAAAATAGGTGACTAAGTACTTGTTATAAAACTTTATCGACAAGATCACTGAGTTAAAATTTTTTATGATGGAGAAGCATTTGTACTTGTAGCTGCAGTTATATTCCTGAACCATCTCTAATGCCAACATTAATCTCTTGTACACAGAAAAAAAAATTATCATCAAATCAACGATTTATTGTTTTACATATAAGCAAAAATATCAAATCTTATTGAAATAATTTATAATCTTAAACTGACATAATGTGCTAACATGAAAAAATTTTGTTTCTTCATGTAAGCAAATTATGTCTGTTTAAAATTATTAAATTCTTTTAAGAAGATTTTATATTCTTGCTTATATATGAAACAATAATTTGTTAATTTGATACTAATTTTTTTTCTGTGTAATCCGCGAAAGCATTAATCCATGTAGATAATTGTACGTAAATAGAAAAAAATATTTTTTTCTTAATTCTACAATCTTTTCTCGTTGTATAAACAAGCCTGACAAAAACAATTTTGAGTCTCAAAAGACAAAGACACAAAATGTCAGAAAAAAAATGTAAAATCCCTATTCAGAGCAATATTCTCTGAACAAAAGCGCATAGATATTTCTTAGATGGACCCAAGATTTTCTCTCGAGATCGTGCGACTTTTTCCGCGAATTCGCCGCAGCGATTAACCGCTGCGCCACTTTTTCACCAGCGTCATGCCGGTCCACCTGCAGATGACAATCTGTTGTGAGGAGGCGCGGCAAAATTCCTCCCTCGTCTCTTTCCGCTTTTGCAGGTCGCCATACGGCGCGCGGTTATGCCGAGAAGGGGAAGGGGATGGAGAAAGAGAGATTTAAAATCTCGGACGGGCGGTCCGAACGGTGCCGGTACCGTTATTTCGCAGCATGCAGCGCGTGCCCGGCGTCAGCACGATCTCGACTGGGCCTACTCTTAATCCCGGAGGATGCCGCCTCACCGAGATTACAAAGGATAAAAGTCTCGGAGCGGTGGACCCCCGGTGTCGTGGGGTAACCGGGAAAGCCGGCGCGATCGTCGCAGCCGCACTTCGCAAAGCAGGACCACCTGTTGGGAGAAAGCGCGCGTTTCTCGATCACGTTTTCCTGAAACGTGAGTTGCGATATTTTCGGGGGATTTGCGGGCGAGCATGCGTTACGAAACGCATGCAAGACCGTCGGACAACCCGCGCTCGAGCTGCTGTATCTCTCGCAACAACGCCTGAGTAATAAAAAAAAAAAAGCGTTCGACGCAGAAGTTCTGCGGCTATAGAAATACTCGCTCGATAATTTATCAGCGCGTTCATTTATCTACATTCTTGCTGATAAGCGAGAATGGGGAAAATGACAAAACAATTATTGCCCATTCGTGTATCAAGGAGATTCCTCAGCATCCTCGCCTCGCGCATGTACAAGCGCAAACTTGTTCGCATCGCGCGCGATCGCAAACGTTTCATTACGCGAGAACGGGCGTACGATAATCAAAATATTCGGTACGTTCGACGGGAAACCGATCTGAGAGAAATTACTATCGTTCAGGAACGCCGAGTGAAAGCCGAGGAATCTCGCGATCGAGCCTTGATTTCTGGTCAGTCGATCGCTCCAAGTGCTACGCGCGCGAGTAATGGGCATGGGGTAACAACTCGAGTAATCTGCCTACGCAATTTTACTGGATCAGCTCGAGGCAGCTCTTACTCGCTCCGTTTTGCCGCCTGCCCGCCTGCCATGCCTCCTTCTCGCCCGAGCAAGAGACTTGTGGCGTCGCTGCACGTTTCATTTGCACGAACGCTCGTGGCGGCCCCGCAAGTTTGTGCGTGCAAAAGTCAGCGTGAAGTCGTAACGACCGGGTCGCCCCGTGCAGGCTGGACACGCACGTTGTGGCCGCCGGGTTCTCCTACACGTATGCGGGTTCGTCCACCGTGGCGTGTAGTAAATCTCTTCGCGAAAAAAAAAATCTTGATTGAGCGCCAGCGTCACAGCGTAACGGCGAGATATTCTCTAACTCTTTCTCGCGAGTTACTCGCGATTGATCACTGACCTTTATCCTCTTGTTAATTGCTCGCGATATCGAGTATCATCCTCGTTTATGCATGTAAATTTGTGAAATAAAAAAAAGTCAATTGATCCCGTACCGAATTGAGATTCTGATATATATGCCTTCGAGCGAACAAAAAAATTGCGCATGAAATTGCACGGGTAAATGGTGGTAAAACGTGACTTGCCGAGATTAAGGTAGGGAGTAAAAATATTTCTGAAACCGCGCGTGGCGAAATGAGGACTCGCGTAATCTCCTCGAGGCAGCCGCGTGTAAAAAAAAAAAAGAAACGCGCGCACGTTACTGCCAAAACACGTAAATATAACGGAGTTTGTTGTTTCGCCGGAATATTTTCAACGTGAGCTTTCGTGCCATAAAATTCTTGCATATGTAAAACCGTGATGACTAAAAAACGTACCTATAATTAATAGCTATAAATTAATATAAAAAGGCACACCATCATTTTATGAAGGTAACCATGAAAAAACTCTGGTTAGTCGAAACCGCGTAAAGCAGTATGTTTTCGTAACTAATTTAACAGATGTACAGGTGAAATGTACATTTTTCTGAAATTTTATTTTACCTCACGCATTTTTCGATAACAAATAATTTCACTCTAATTGAAACAAAATTGACTGCATCTACAAACTCCCTTTGAGAAACATTAAAGTTTTTCCTTCTATTATAACATACGTTCGATTTATAATATTGCTGTAAATCACAAGTTGCCCCGGAGCGTTTTCGTTACTTGCTCGAGCAAAAGTGCGCAATAAAAGTAATGAAAATATTCGCTGAAATCTATGGTGACGGTTGTACACTGCAAAATCTTAACGTATGAGATAGAAGCAGATGTGGCGAGATAATTCGCCTGTTTCTCTTCGCGGGCGAAGACGCAAGGTGGAACCTGTCGCTAACGAACCGGTAAGACAACGACGCACCCGTAACACGCATAAAGCCCGATGGAAACGAAGAATCGTAAAGTTTCCAACGGTCAGAAACATTAAAATCAAGAGACCGTATATTAGCGCAGAGGTAATGAGCGCCAAGGAACCAAGTACGTTACCGGAACATAACCGCTGCAGCCACGATCGAATTAGTTTTCATATCACACGACTCGAATTTGTTAAGCGTGACTTGCGTCATTGAAACATTGGCGCATTGATAAGATAAATTTCTTGTCGAAAAATCGGTAGAGCTGATCCAGTAAAGAATTGCATATATGAAATAATTTAATGCTTGACTTACCGAAGCTGCAACCAGATGTCCTTCATGGACCTACCTGCAACATAAAAAAAATTTATATATTAGTTAAAACTATCGCTAAACTATCTATATATCTCTGTTCAGGAAACAATTAAAATTTGTCAACTTGGCACGTCGTCGTAACGTTAATTACATAAAAGGACGAAGAATCTGATTTCATCGATGTCGATCGCGTTACTTCGTCCTTACTGCCAAACAAGGCCATTAAACGAACGAACACTGCGAAGGTGCCTCAAGGCGCGGGTGGGGATGGCGAAGCGTGGCCGGAGCGTGTGCCTCGCTCGCCGAGCGTGGACGCCTTCGTCGCCCGGAGCGCGGCGATTATCTTTCATTCGTGGCGCATCAAACGAGAGCCGGTGGCCGCTGCAACGTCGAACGCGTCTCGCGCGCGCACCTTCCACGTCGCCGTAGCTTTTTCTCCCGAAGGCGCCCGTACGATCCTGTTGGATCGTTCGTCCGCGCGCCCGTCATTATCCACCTCATCGGCAATTCACGACCGGCCGGCACTTGGCCGATTGCCGAGCCGCGCTTGCACTCGCACTCGATCGCACGCACGCCGATTTTTCCGCGATCGCGTCTTCTCTACTCCGCAAAGCGCAGAAACGCGTCATTACGCGCGAATGCGCGTACAACATTTCATTAGATTGTAAGCACAGAATGCGAATGACGATCGGATCGTTTGAGATGCAGATCGGAATGCACGCGCCACTGCGATGGGACTCGCGTCCCTCTTTCTCTGTGTGTGTGTCTCTCTCTCTCTCTCTCTCTCTCTCGTTTCCGTAACGATCATGTTTTGTCGATCATTAAAAACAGACTAGATCTTATACAGGTTGTTTTCCCATCTAGGCGATGGCGAACGACAAGCGGTTCGTCTGGTTTAAGCAAGCGTAATTTTCCCCGCGAGGCATTCCATGGCGCATCGATAGGACCACAAGGTGCTGCATTGAACGCGTTTTATATTTGGATGCACACAAGAAAGAGCCCGGGGTGCGAACGTATACAGGCGACGTTCCCCCCCGAACAAGAGCGGCAATTTTCTCGCTACAAGAATAATCTCGGCGTTTATAATGTAATGTAAAGCATCACATTATCTCCTCGGGAGCTTTTTATTACATTTAATATAGACGCATAGCGCGTGACAGACTTGTAGCGTTTAAAGCGGCGCGACGCGGCGGCGGTCCTGATTTGCATCTCGATCAGAAAATTATTGAGAGCGACGTCACGAGATTACAAAAATACATCATTTAAGAAGCTTGAAATTTGCGATCGTCGTACCACAAGACACTGTTCTTTTTACGGAAATCTCGATGACTGCGAT
This sequence comes from Solenopsis invicta, assembly GCF_016802725.1. NCBI lineage: Eukaryota > Metazoa > Arthropoda > Insecta > Hymenoptera > Formicidae > Solenopsis > Solenopsis invicta. The sequence goes on along the minus strand of NC_052674.1, from coordinate 6,648,755 downwards.
ACAACGCAGGCCAATGCGTCACGGGTATTATTTCGTCCGTCAGAAATTGGTACCTCCGGCAAATGGCGCCTCGAAATAAGAAAAACAGGGTCCCATCCGAGGGTTTCGACGAGTGCGCGCAATGAACCAACTCAGTAGCCATGCAGACAAGAATACAATCGAATGTTTCTCCAACGTGACAGATTTTTAGATATTAAAAAAATAAGTAAACAGTGTTCACATGCTGTAAGTTTTTGCAAAGTTCAAAAGTTACAATCAATAAAATCGAAACAGCCAATCCACGTTCCAACGGAAAATCAAATTCAAACAATTTATGAGAAACAAGTTCTTGCATTTAACGGTAAACGCGATATAAAGATTCGAAAGTTCGGATCGAATGCGGATTCTCGCGATTGTCTTTTTGCGGATTGGAATCCTCGTTTCAGTGGCGCCAGAGGTTGATACGCTCCCGTCGAAGAAGGGTCACGGCGTAGAAGACGCGTTCCCTACAACCAGTAAAACCCGAATGTACTTTAAATGCCCAATTTGGCAGCCGTAAAAACGGCATTTATTTATGGTGCTTTGCCCATCAACGAAAAAGCCGATGCCGCTGAAAATTATGCTCGCTCAAAAAGCCGAAGGATCCTTGATCCTCTCTTTTTCGGCGCCGCGGGTTCGTGCTTTCCAGCTGAATGCTTTACGAGTTCGTCCAACTTCTTCACAAAATCTTACTACACATATATCGCGGCTCCGGTAATTTTTTCCTCGGCCTGCGAAGAAATCGTTTCGCGCATGCCCAGCATTGTGTCAATAAATTCAAAAGAATTCGTTAAAAAAGAATTGCATAAAACAGCGAAATATTATCCGTTTTAATTCTAAACAAAAGTCGTATTGATATTCTGCTAATGCAAAACTTCAAAGAATAGAGCAAACGGTATCTAGATACGTCCACGTTTTATTTTTCAACATTTCAAAATTTCTAATATACACAAGTTCATCAAGTGTTCGCTGTCATATTATTTCAATTATTTCAAATTTTGATAATGAACTTTTAAGTGGGGAGATCTCGAGACCTAGATGTTTGTTATTCGGCAATCCCTTACTCAAATCGAAGAACATAAACCGCGACTCGAAGCTGGCCCCATATACACGATTATATTTTATTGCTCGTGTTGCGCACTCATAGTTATTGCGGCAATTAGACACCAGATAATTAATCGGAGGACGCGAGTTATGCACACGCGAATTCTCTTCGGCAAGGGCACAGCCAGGCCGTGGTTGAAGCAGATAGGAGCGGTGGGAATGAAGGGGGGCGAGAAAGGACCCTTCGTGGGAAAGGACGATTCGTCGGGCGGATTCCGGGATAATGCAACCGTCTTATAGAAACGAATGTTCAGGACCCCGAGGAATATCGCGTGACCACTCGTGGGATGTTCGGAATGTTACTCGAGCACTCTCTCGGATAGCCGACGGTTATGCGGCGTAACCTTCCAGCGTTCCATATCGTTAAAGGCTGGCACATACGTTATATACATATACGCGAGAGCCGCTGACACGGCTACAGCGAATCGTGGAAGCCCCATGACCCCGGCTCTCGCCCGCTTATCCGTGCCGCGTAATTTGCCGAATTAATTTTCTACGCCGTCGGTCGGCGATCAAAGAGACGGAGAAACCTGGGGGGATACCGCGTGTGTTCCTTTTTAATTGGCGGGCACTCTCTACGCGCACGCCGAACGCAGAAGCGGCGCGAATTTGCGCGTCGCCGTCGCTGCTACAGCAGAATGCTGCATTACGGGAGTAAGAATAATCTGCGATAACTTCCGACATATGAACGCGATTTATATAAACACGAGCAATTAATCTGGTTTTATTACCTATGTCTTCATTACAATGCGATGCAAAAAAGAAAATTTTTTTACGTACGTAAATGTGCCTAAAGAAAAAACTGAATTCAAAACATACCGTGCAGTAAATATTTCCGACAGTTTTAAATAAAAACAAAATATATTGGGTAATTGCAGAAAAATTACAAATAACTGCTTTTTATAAAAGACAAATTCATATCCGACAAAATATTTTCAATTTTTTATAATCTTCATTATAGTGATACAAACGATTCGTTTTCAATGCTTACTATGGTATATTTAATATAAGGTTGTTCTCCAATTAATGACATGCCTTTAGCCCCTCTCCCCTCCCCCAATCTCGCTTGCCTTGTGTAATTTGCCAAATTCTGTGGCACTGGACAGTAAGATAAGAAAAATTCAGGAATTTCACATATTTTAACAGGCTCTTTTTAACAAGCGAAAGTTTTTTTTACTGCGCATACGGAATGCCATACAATATTTTCTCGACTTCAAAGAATCTTACGTATTAACAAAGTCAATCATTACATTGTTTTATAATCAACACATTGTCTATTATATTCACGATCATAAATTTTACAGAGAGATGATTGCGCGTCAATAATGAGAAATTGATTCTGAAAAAAAAAAAAAACTCATACATCGCTAAAGTCATATGTAATCGCCCAAGATAAATTTGTTCTGCGTTAAACAAATTAGTTAAAAGTAATTATGATGATATCGATGACAATATTATTATCGATTAGCCATCTACCGCATGGTATCCCGTAATTATCGACGGTGAAATGCGGAAATGCAAAATGACTTCTTGGCGATTTATTACTTAGAAAATCATAGTAATTGGATACCACATAGGAAGTTGTATCATGTCCGGATGGACATATGCAAGATGCTGACTCAATGCTCATCCGCGAGAAAAATTTCAACTGTCATGCGACAATATTATTTTAACTGTTTCGGAGATTTAAATAATACCGCGATTCTCATGAAAAATTTTCAGGCAAATTTAAATACTTCTAGCGTGATTATTTTTACATAGATATATCTTGTAAAAGCGAAGAAGTAAACATCTTATAGATCTACATACATTTAATATTTCACTAGAGATTAAAAGTAATTATTCAAAATTTGTATATTCTAAAAAACTATCTTTTCAAATATCAAAATTATAAATACCAATTTTTTTTTTACATTGTAAAGAAATCAAGAAAGGTATTTTCGCAACTCTAAATCGTATCGATGTCTAACAGGTACAGAATCGCCATGGAATCAAGGTCACACAACATATTCCTCGCGACCCATAAGCGCAGCGGGATTTCCATTATTCGCCAGACCCGGGAGCAGATGCGAGCGGACCTCCGCGGATTTAATTACGCCTAATTAGCCGGCGGCCAGTAAGCTGAAAGTCCGGCGCCGATTTTCTTACCGCTACTTATTTCATTCCTGCTCGTTCCACCTTGTTCTCTCCCCCAGGTATATGCCTACGTTGCTGTCCTTCTTCCACCGCGCGGCGGCGAAACAAAACAGCGTACCCGTTAAATGTATAATACTCGTGGTGAGAATGCCGTGGCGTTTCCAAGAGTCGAAGAAACCCTTTTAAGACGGTGTCGAATAAATATGGGAAGGGAAATATAAATTCTTCCGCGCGTTTTATGCGCGATATTAAAGACGCGAAACTTTTAATGGCGTACAGCGCGCCGAAAGGTGCATTGGCATGTAAATCGTGGGATTAAATTTTGGATCATGGAATAAGCCACCGAAGAATGCTTTGATATTGATGCGCTAAGTATGTTCTGCCATGCCGAACAGAAATTGTAACGGTATTGCGCGCCAGCAGGCCTCGAGCGGCGACTTTCAACCCTCGCCGGCCATATATCACCATGTAATTGTTATTTTACGGGCGACACTTTATTTACATCGTTAAGCGCGATTTTGACCGTAATGGGAAGTGAGAAGTGAGCGGATAGCGGCGGATTTAATTCCATCGCTCGTTGAAGAGAGAATGCACATCAGTCGATGATTTGTCTGACGATTCTTCGCAGTGGATGAAATTTTAAGGTAATAACGGTTAAATCATCTCTTCGAGGTTTTTCGTACAAACAAAATAACAACTTTGCAGTATCCGAATATTCTGATTATAGCTTGACCGATAAATTATGAGCAATTATATAATATAGTTTGGTTTTATATAATAGTTGTTATTTAAAAATAAAACGATATAAAATAATTAACACTCCTACACACGGACAGAATTCTTTTGACTCATAACAAATACACGTTGCAACGTCCAAGGTGGACATAAATTATGTTGCATTATCTACGTGGCCCGGAAAGTGGAGGCGGTGCCGACCCTATTTAGAGCGGACTTTTCATCAAAAAACTCAAGAAACTAATGTACAAAAAAAAAATTCTCCTACATATAAAATAACGAATCGCACCGGACACAATTGCGTAGGATTAAATAGATTTATTAGAAGGAGGGCAGAGAGAGTGTTTGCTTAAAGTAATCTTAAAGGGTTCGAGAACGCTTTGAGATAACCGCCATTTGGAAAAATTCTCTGAAGTGGACTCGATTGGGCGTAACGATAAATCACGTCACATTATTGCGGAGTTAAATGCGGGAAAGCGACTACGAATCGAACGGTCGCTCGAGTATTATGTTAATTCGGAGAATTTTATTAGCAACGTAAATCATCGATCACGCGCCTATAATCGAGCGATATAACTTTCCAAATGTTTCTTCTCCCTTTGCGCCCGAGGTATAGTCACTTTCACGATTTACGCTACAGCGTGGACAAAAGAGTATTTAAAAAAACATCACCGCGCGATATATGCATAGCAAGACATAATTTTACGATCGCAGCATTTTTTGAACCTATAGAAACATTTCAACAATATATTTGACAAGTATTTATTAAATTTAATGAGATGTATTTATAATTTAAGATCGTCGTCAAAATATATTTCATACAACGCGACGTTGTGTAACGGCAATTAAATATATTTCTCTTACATTTTATCAATGCTTGTAATAGATTCGTGAATTGATTATCACAATTTCGCAAAAAAAAAATATTAATAAACCGCGAGTGAATTTTTCGAATACAATTCCACGTTTTTTCCAGCAAATTTTCACGCAACGTTTCCCCCTAACTAGCAAATCAGTCGCGTTTATCCGTTAAAAATTAAACGCCTCTTGTGCGTTCAACTCGATGATTTCGCTACTTATCAATTAGCATCGTTTTACATCCTGCTTCCGGTCATGGAAACGCCACTTTGCCAGATGGCACTCGCCGAGAACGTGTCGTGTTATACGCACCTGCCTTCTCCAAGTGAGCGCGTGCATGCGTAAATTGACGAGCGAGCGCAACACGTTGCATAAATCCCTGTTGCGATAATTTTAATCGAATAACTTCTCGACCTTGCTTCCGTTAGTACAGTTACATACTTATAATTCTAAGAAAAATAGCCATGCTGATGATAAGACGATGACCAAGAAATCATTCGTTCATTAAAAGCACGAGATTATCAAATTATCTCATCATTAACGTACTTAAAATTAAAATAAAATGTTCTCTGTAAACTTTGCCGATCTCGATCGTCAACGGCAAAACACATTCGTGTATCACTGTCAAGTACCAGACTGTTAATTAAAGAAAGAAGACTAAAATTTTGTTTTGATCATTCGACAATCTTTTATTTTCGAGAAACGAAGGCTAAAGCATCAATATATCTCGTACGTATAAAAATTTCGTAGAAAGTACCTTGGGTCATTACGCGACCGAGCCATGTACAAGACCCACGTGAAAGGTTGCCCGGGCAAATTCGTCGAGCGTGGCGGGGCCTCTAATTTGCTCTTTCGGATATTTTTATCGGCCTGCAGTGCACCGCGGACGAACGCTTTCGAGGGCTGATGACGCCGCAGTACGCCGCGGAGAGAGAGAGAGAGAGAGAGAGAGAGAGAGAAAGAGAGAGAAATAGCGTCGACGTTCACGGCGGCAGGCATCTTATTTGCATTTTTTTCGGCGAGTTTCATTAACCCTTGACCCGGCCATGCACGAGGAAGCGGCGAGCACGTAAAATAAACCCGGCTGAATATTCATACCGCTTGAGCAGTAAATACGGTCGCGACGATAAATTCTCGAGTTCTTCGTTCACGAATTCAATGTTAGCGCCGCGCGACGCAACGACGTAGAACGGGAAGAGTAAGATTTCGGGTCTTTCCCCTTCACCGATACCGGGTTTCGCGCTGCGCCAAAGATTCGTGTCGAAGTGTGAAATCGTTAGCCGCCGCGCGATTATGGTCGTGTGCATCACGAGGTTATCACCACCGGACGCCTTTCTTCACGAAAGATCACAACAAAACTATCGCTAGAGGAAATTCTCGACGACCTAGAAATTTGTCGAATATGCAGAATTTCGCTACACTTTTCGAAAAGCCGACTCACTCAAAATTATTTAAAGAATTAACGCGTGCGTATATACAATATATATATAAATAAAATTAATTAATCTAGACAATATTAAACCGTAATAATAAAACATATACCATAATAATAAGACATATATAAATAATAAAATATGTGCCAATAATAAAAATAGTAATATAAAATATAGTTTCAATATTTTAGATTACTATTATACACAGGATTATATTCTCCAGAGATACGATTTATCTTTTTTACGGACCACATCCGGTCGGAGGTAGCTAAAGAGCTATATTTGAAGCTTTGACCCCGAGCGGGGCCTGAACCGAGGAGAGGTCCGCCTCGGGAAGTACAAATTAGAGGGTCGATCCCCGACAATCCAACCCTTTCTCGGAGCGCACACCCCCACATTCGCTTCACGCTACAGGTGCACCGTCGACTAATGGACGGAACGAGTTCCCGAGATACTGCAGCATCATTATAAAACGTTTATTTCGGCGTAAAAGTCAAAGTGCATCGCGTCTGCACGTCCGTCGAGCCCCGCCGATGACTCGCGAGTAGAAACGCTCTTTCTTTGTATCGAGGTTACCCGCCGGATTGACTCCCTCTTCCCTCGAGACGCCTTCGTGATATCCGCGCGTTGAGTAGTAGGCTCCCGATCTTTCGCGCGTTTTAGACACGTTCGCAATGAAAAGGTGCAGACAGCCGTTGGGAACGTGATGTCTGTCCGCCCACTTGAATGTAGCAATCTGATTCGCACTGAAGTAATTTTTAGGTAATAGTACGTCTGGCACCGTTTCTCAGACTAATATGTGATGCCCTTTTCGCACTGTGTAACAGTAACAATTTTTTTTCCCCAAAAAATTACATATTAAATGTAGCGGGAAAATTTTATGGAACGTTCCGACATGTCTAACAATAAGCAACAAGAATAAAAAGAAAAAAAATTCAAAAATCGCTTCTTGACTTCTCTATAAGCTAAAATAATCAATTCTGTTCAATTCTATGTAAGATTCAAGATTGCTAAATACAATTTGCATCCCTTTTACCAATTTTTCACCATGGATACGAGAGTAAATACAGCTTGCATAAAATATAAGTTGGTGGCTGCTTCGCGAGATAACGATGCGCGAATGGTGCATCAAAGAATGCGTTCGTGCGCAGTTCCATCTACGGGATGCCACCAGCGAATGGAATACCTGCTGTAAAAATCGTAAAATTCTGCTCGGCGCTCATCGCACTTTATCAATATCTTTATTTCCAGTATTAAACCGTCGTCGCGCGTCGTATCGAACTGGACGTGGACCAAACGCGAGCGTCCCTTGTCGATGTAAATCGACCAGCCCCTCGTTCCTCGGCAAGATTACTCTGGCGGTGCTATATTTACGCGCGCGTGTAGATTACGTACGTGTACCCTTATTACCTCCCCGAGGTAAAAAATCGCGGAAGTTTCGGAGCACATGCCACGGTAATCGATGCCACCTGTTCGTGCGTTCTGCGTTCGAACGAAATGCAGTCGGTCGACTCAGGTGCGACGAATGCACCGAGAATGCAACGGGTTACCGATACAAATCGAAGTATTTCAACTCACCAGCGTGTTGAAATGCCAATTATATTGGTATGGAAGTAAAATGATTCGTTCAACAAGTCAAATCAAGCAGTCAGATTTGTATTTCTTATAAACAATACGTATACTGTGTAAAAATAAATTTTTAAACCAAAATACAAGTTGATTATTATCCAAAAATGTACAATTATTTCATTGCTAAATTTTTTCGCAAAAACTTTAAATAAACACATATTAATATCAAATGACTCGTATAAATTAACAATAAAATAAATGTAAATCAATAAAACGAGCAAATAGGTGACAAAATAATAAAATCAGAAACATGGTATTTTTTCCTGATTTTTCTTTACCTATAATTGATCGTTCTAATGACCTATCTACATTATTGTTAAAATCAAAATTTATCTAAATTTTCAAATAATCCTCTACCATCTTTAATGACACATATTTTCTAAAATTATGAAAAATATAAAATTTTCAAAAATTTAGTATTTTTTTAATCACTTGTATACTTCTGTTTCATTCCGCACGAGAGAGTAGTGATTGAAAACCGCAGAACCGGAGACTTCTGAGAAATGATTCGACTGCAGGTGATAGTCGGTTATCGCAAATTTTCGCGAAGCGGTTCCAAGGCATTAGCCACGGCCAGCAAAGACGAAAGGATGGCACTGTCTCGTGTTCCCTGAATATTACCTAGAACGGTTTCCACAGGGACCACCTGTAGGACCCACCGACAAACCGCTAGCAAACCGCAAGACGCGGTAATTACGCCGGAGAGCCTAAAAGTAAAGGCGCGCGCTGGGGACGAGAACAGTGCGGGGAGAGGCGCCGTTGGGCGAAACGGGAGGAAAAAAAATACAAGTCGAAAGAAAACGGCGAAACCACATAAAAAAGCACTTAAAGGAGAACGGGCGCAGGCGAGAGAAGAGACCGGAGGAGGCAGGATTCGAAAGGACGAGGCGAAGGTGGAGGAAGAGTTGAGGGCACGGATGCACGGAGCGTGACAGTGGGTGCAGGAGCACCTGCCCATTCTCGACGCCGGTGATTTATGGAAACAAAGGGTGGGTGGGGCGGAAAACACGGGACGCGCGGCGTCCCTGCCGTGTCTCACCATGAGCGATTCCGTCGAGATGTAAGGAAGTTAGGCGCTCGGGATACCTGATCTCGAAAAATACCCTCGTGGAGTGTCTCACCCATTTCACAAATGCGTACCAAATTATTTATATATTTACTATCAGGCGGATATAAATCCCTTAGTAAAATTTCTCTCGCACGACATAATAACCGATAAAAAATCTCATGGCTTAAAATCAAATACAGACTGATTCATGCTAAGATCAAGATACACTCTCTAAATCTGAATCAGTGAAAACTTACCGATTTGGAGTGCTATATACTTGTAAACTGTGATCATTAATGACTATTCACTGAATCAGTTTATTGAAAGACAGTGCGTATATTACTAATTGATATAGTTATAAATGTATTACTGATTACTGGAATCAGACTATTCACTATCTTTCAGTGAATAATACACTGATTCCGATTTAGAGAGCATATAATCAATACTTGAATAAGAATTTAAACATAGAGATGCACAAGAAAACTTATTAAAAACGACATAAAGCGATGGGAACATTAAAAATCCCGCATAAATCGATGAGATGAATATATTATGAGCCAGTACCTATTATAATGTTAATTATCATGAGAAATTAATACTCAAATTCTATAAAAGAGAAGAGAAGGAAAGGAGTAAAGATAGATTTCACGCAACGAATAAACGTGCAGAAATCGTCCCATAAATCCGATCACAATGGCCGCAAGAGGATAATTTACGCGCCATCCCTACCTGCCACGCATCGCATACTAAATTATTAATACGCCTATATTCGCAGGCACATCGAAAGTACCAAAGAAAAGCATAAAATTAAGGACGTATCCGGTAGAAGGTCACGCGGGGTCGACTCCGGTGAAATTTACAATCCGTTTAGGCGATACGTGCGCGTCCCGCGGGTAATCACCCTTCTCTAGCTGCGTAAAGTCTCGGTAATTAACCATCAGTCTCCCCCGTTGCTCGCCTCTCGCGTATAAACTCGAAGCTTTATTTATTTCGCCGCGCCGGAGAATAAATCTCTCGTCGCCGCGCTCGAATCTCCGTGCTCGCCGCAAACGACTCGCGCGCGGACCGTCCGTCGATGTTCGACGCAGCTTTTTCATCGACGAATAGCCGGAACGTAATAATCGTTAATAACCGTCTTTGCAGCAGCAGGACTGCCGCTAAGTACCGGCGCGTGGGCGAGGAGACTCGGAACGGCCCCCACGGCAGGTTGCAGCGTCGTGTTGGTAGAGCCCACCAGGCCATTCCGGATCCAAATGAGAGCCCGAATATTGCCTTTGCATTCAAGAATCTGCTTTTCAATTCAACGCGGACCAGTTATCATATTGTGTGAAGGCGAATAATAATTAAAAAAAAAAAAAAAAAAAAAAAATACGCTACACGATATCGAATCGCGGACGCTTCAGAAAGTTCCGTGTACGTCCTGTATCATCATCGGCCCGAGGGGATGCTGTTCCGGAATAAATGGCTCTCTCACCTCCGTCCGTCCTTATGCTGTCGCCTCGTAAATCGCAACTTGGGCCCTTCGCACGCAATTGCGTGGCACGCGAAGTAATGTCCGGTCGTGTCGCGGATCGCTCTCGCCCACGCCGGGCATATGAGGACATTAACGCAACAACTGGACCGAAGAAGCTGTAAAACAGCGTTACGTGGCGTAGCCGGCACGCCGCGCTCTTCCTCCTACTCCTCCTCACCCCGTTGCCCCGAGGTTCTATCGTCACGGCTCTCATTCTCGTCCAGCTCTCGCTCGCCCTCGCCCTCGCCCGATTCCTCCCCACGCGCCGCTCGAGTCGTCGTTTCTCCTCGAGAGCGGCACGAGCGCGTACTTCCTCGGTACTTACGATCGTTCTCACGAGTAGTTTTATTCTGTCTGGCCGCGTGGGCGGAAAGCGGGGACTCGGAGGGACCATCTCTCCGATCACTCTCCTTCCCCAACTCCGCGAATGCATCCCCGGGACTCGCATTCGAACTCTCGCAGGACTATTTCTCGTCGATAAAAAAATATGAAATTTTACGATGATCCGGCGGGGCGCACTAAAATTGGACGCAGTATCTGTTGCGGAGACACGAGATCGTGTCGAAGGAACCAGAGAAGGCGCGCTTTTATCAGGGATCATATCTCGCGACCGATAAAATAAGGCCACGCCGTCGTCAGCGTCATCATCGTCGTCGCGAGCACGAGCGAATATCTCAGCGTACACGTGCTTCGGAGCTATCGAAACGCGCGCGCGCACGCGCGCGGGAAAGTTTAGCGCTCGGCGTTAATAAATGGATGGTAAACGGCGGCGATAAGAATCTCGGCTCGAGGTAAAGCGCGCCCGGAGAACCCACTCGACGGCAAGGTTTACGTAAGCGCGTGTCGCTCTTGAGATTAACAATGCGTCGTCGGTTTCTCGCTCGTCCGCGGCGCGAAGCTTGCGTGCGAGCGCTCAATTTTATACCGCAACTTTACGCGCATTTACGCGCCGTCCGCGACAGAAAATAGGCTTCAATTTAAGCCGCGGCCGATCGGTCGACGCGGCGACGGCACGAACACGCGGACGTAAAGTTTTACGTCGCGAATACGAAACGTCGAATGTATAACTCAATAGGAAACATTCCGTCTCGCGTGGGCGCGAGGAATTATATGTGGCGGTCCGCGCGTATATTTTATGTCGCGACTGTTGTGCGACGGCTGCGATCTTAGAGCTAAATTATCCGAGTACGAGGCACCGCCGGTCGCTGCAAAGAGAGCAAAGGAGAGAGGGATCGTAGGAGCCAGGCGCTGACGGTAATGTGGCGCCGTATATTCCGAGGAACGCTCTCGGCAGCATGCGAGCTGACTGTCCGAACAGCGGTTTGTGCTTTATGCAGACCACGCGGGTCTTATATCATAATAATGCAACGTGTCCTGACGCACGTGCGCGCCCCCGAGTCTCTCGCGATTATATCCTTATGTACCCGTGTGCAATGCGATCTACTCGAGGCAACAAAGAAATGTCGATGTAACACCTCTATTGGAACAAAACTGCAAAACTGCAAAACTATCTTGTATTATAGTAGTTAATTCCAAGAAACTATTATGAGCACTTTTCTGATAATTATTAACGATCAAGTAATATTCGCTTCAAGCTAAGACGCGCGATAAAAATATTGGTCTTTCATTTATGAATGAACTTTCAATTTCGAGCTGTTTTTGCCCGCGCGGCGCGACGCGACGCGACGCCCGCCGCCGAGGTCCTCGATAAGGAAGGGTCTGTCTCGAGTGTACTCTCTCAGGATACCACTCAAGGTTAAAGAACGTTTTAAGTTCTCGTTCGAGAGAAGCCCACGATCTCTCCTCGCAGCGCGTTATTTTTTTGTCGCTCCGGCCGAGCAGACAAAAGCCACTTCGAGAAGGAGAGAGGCAAGGAGGAGACTCTTTGCTCTCGCGTGGGCCCGCAGGCGAAGGCATCAGTTTGGTTTTCGGGCAGCGAGAGAGGAGTGTGCCTCTCGTGGAGGGCCGAAAGGCCACCTGCCCTACCGCGGACCCCCCTTCTTCCTCCGTTTTTACGTTCACTTTATTAGCTATTATTATACGCATGCTTTGGCTCCACAGTCTCACGAGAACCGCCCGCGCTGTTTAGAAATATTTCACGAAACGTTTTCGACTTAGCTCGACGCCGGGAGTTCGTTAATCCTTCGACGTAGCCTAAACAACTCGAGGACCCACAATTTCGGAGTGCCTTGCCCGGTCCACTACGCAAGTCCCCAGTAAAAGACCTTTAGACTAAACTGTTATAAAGACGCTTTACGAAGCCACCTTATCGAGCCTTGTACTGAATTTATCTTTGAGCGCATCCAGCAGCATTGTTCAATACACGCGAATTGACTCAATAGACCGATATCGTAAGAACAATCGTAATACAGAGTTCATCAAACTTCGCTATGTTGGAAACGTGATTAAAGGTAGTTGTTCACATTCCAGAGATCTTCGATAATAAAAGTGTACGAGCGATTATACGCGATGTAGTTGCTCGTCTTCGAATGCGGAAGCAGCGTATTGGTCGTACAAGATAAGCAACGTTTCATTAAAGATGTTTTTTTATTCTTACTTTATCAACATCTATACCAGCGCAATTATGGTAAAAAGAAGTTAAGAAATAACTAAATCAATGGGAGAGGAGAAACCGTAAAAGAATATCTCGGCTCTTCATATTTTTATTATATTATAATATTACTATATTATATTGAAGAAGTGCTCTTTCACCTTATTTCACATGGATATTGCACATGATATATTATTAAAGGATTAATAATTTAAATATTTTCACTGGATTATCGGTCATATTTCGAAAATCGTGCCGGACATCTTAATTGGTTAGCCACGGGCGAACTTTCCCAACTTATGATGGAGCGATCATTATACGTTTATCGTAATAATCTCTGCGAATTTTATCGAATATAAAAAGACAGCAATTTTGTAAAAAAAAAATATATATTGTTTGATTTATTGGCATCTAACTAAAACCTAATGTACTAAATGGAAATGAACGCTGACACGTCTTTCGTGGACTTTGTGTATCCGTATGCCGAAGAAGATAATTATCTTCTGTAACATAAAATTAGGAAAATCGCAAATATTTTATGTGACAGCCAATTTGAGCGAAATTCCGAACGTTCAATTTTCAAGAGGAAATTATTACAAACCTTGCACATATTTCATGCAGATTCAACTGAATACACGTATAAGATTTATGATATTAATATATTTTTTCTAGAGTTTTTGCTTTACACGCGAGAACATTTATACATATATAAGAATCTTTAATTAACAGTTGTTATTTGCTCTCTTAAAAAAAAGTGAATCATAAAACATTTATATAGCATTTAATAAATCTTATTTACGTCTTGACAGCTGTAGTTAAATATCGGGCTTGTTAAATATTGAAAATAATTTATATTTAACTTTTAGTACTTCCTTAAAATCCTACACGAAAAAAAAAAAACGGCGGGCGCTAAGTCATGCGTGTGCATTGCATATTTCCGTTCACAAATGGAACACGGTTCGGAGATATCTTTAACCGGACACGTGCGTGTCCGCACGATGCGCAGGCACGATATACGCGTTGTCGAGGCCGCACGCGTAACGAAAGAAAAGGAGCACGCGAAGGGAAGGACGTTAAGCACGATAATCGGCGATTTATCGCTGTTTTCGCCATTCTCGGAATTCGATTCTCGACCGGTGGTTCAGCGTGTTTAAAAACACGTTTGTATTCGCGCCGACTGTTCGTCATGAATTAATCAGCGCGCGATCAGGGGGAGGAAAAGGAACGTGAGGCTGAGGGGCTAATAAAACCTGGCGCAAAACGACCGAGGGGACTTCGCAATCGAGCCAACCGTTTCCGCCATTGTGCCGCGATAATAGTACGCGACCCGTTCCTGGCGGTGTTTTTAATCCGGCTCGGTGCCTTAGCGCCGACACGGCTTTCAGAAAAGCCGCGCGACGACTTTTAGAGGCGCGGCGCTTGCTCGCCTCCAGCAGGCGATTATTTCACTTACCCGCTCGTGTCGATCTCACGCCTTCGCGAAGGATTACGATTACGCAAAGTCACTGCACCGCGCGTAACGGTAACGCATTGTACTGCATATCGAACGGACTATCGATTAATTAATTTCTCTTTAATGTGACCATTTACAGATTTTTTTCAAGTGTTAAGCGTAGCCATGAATTCAAAGGGCATCGCGTGAGAAACGAAAAACACGTTCGTTCTTATTTGGTCAATGTCCCTTCCTCCCAAGTTATTCCTTTTCGCCCGAGCTGGAAAGAGGAAACTGCAATCTCAGGTCGCGACAGGGTGCCGAGATAGAGGCAATCTGCAAACACGAATTGGCCATTTGGCGGGCGTGGTGACGCATATGCGCGCGCGGCATAATTTGCTTTGGTACCATAGGCCCGCTTTTTCTCCCGGGTGGTGATTCGTTCCTGCGGTAATGCACGACATTGGTATTCCATTCGTAACTTCGTAACTTCATTAATGTAATTGCTACCAATAACGCTAACATTTAATCAGCATTTTTTAGTGTTAAACTATTTCTCTTTCTCTCTAAAAAAGTAGAATTTATTTTATATGACATTACTGTATTACACATACATGCTCCTACTATAATATAAATTATTGTATACATTAGTCAAAAGATTCCTTGTTTAAAACAATTTTTTTATATTAATTAAAAATTATTTAACAATATCGAACTTATTTAAAGAAAAATTTACCAATAATATTTAATAACGTTATCTTCTCTTTTTTTTCTCTTTTTCTGTCGATTTAGTTGCTTCTTTTGCCACGTTTAATAGTCAATGTACATCTTTTTTATATTTTTAATTTGTATACACATAAGTGTTCGTATTATTTTATTCAATAAAGTCATTAATATTATTAATACAAGAAAAATGTGTTGTCTTGCGTCTAATCTTGAGTTAGCATTCTTGAGAGATGCAGCTTATAAATAAGGAAAAAGAATAAAATTTTTAAGACTGATAAATCTTTTTTATTATAAAATTTAAACAAATTAAATTTTAGCGTTCGATCTCCTGTTCCATTTATCAATCAAACATATGAGTCTTACTCTTATTATTATTATTATTCTTAACTTATTGTTAGATGCATTTTATTCCATTTTTCTCAAATATACCAATGTTTGGGAAATATAAATATTAAGTCTAAATTTGTACTATATTATTTATAATAACATACATATGTGTGTAAATGTACGAGTGCCTGCAATGTATTGAACCTCGGATCCGTGGGTTCGGTAAGTCCAAATGACTGTGCGGATCAGTCATTCCTGCGAGAAAGGCAGGTAATTATGCTGCTATTTACTGCCGCAACTTCTTCAGAGAAACCATTGTGCTCGCACCAGCATTTGCATCCCCCGCGAGCAAACACGACCGTCGATTGTTTTAATGGCCGCTCCCGCGAGCCTTAGCCCATAAACTTCATTGTTTAGGCACGCCTTTTTGGGTAGTCGGCCACGACGTAGAAATCGACAACGTAAAACGTGTATGTGCCAAGCTCGCCAAAACTATAACGCGCCATATCGTAATGCAAACGTGCATTTTGGGATGAATGGATTTTCCTTTCTCAATAACGAGTATTTCGTGCCTGGAGATCTAAAATATTCAAACTTCAAGAGCCCAAAGAAGAAAAATGCGAAGTATGCTCGTGAAAATCTCCGTTTAATATTTTGTAACCTGCCGCGTGCGAGGCATTTGATTTTGAAGAGGGTTAGAAATAAATTTCCATTCTGCCCGGATGAAAGCTCTCGTGGGAGTGTCCTGATGGGAAAGTCGTTAATTTGACATAAAAATCCTACGATTCGTGTGAGGCTCCTCGACCACCCTGCTACAAAAGAGATCTTGCTGTTCTAACTCATAAGAAACTTTTTAATACTTCTCTCTCGATCCATGGTATGTTAATGCCTTCTAAATATCGCATTTAAACTATTTTCGAGAATTGGCTCGACTACTAGAACGAGTTTAGAGTACAGCGTGCGTGCGTAGCAGTCGTTCAATTAGCTTGGCTGAGGAGCACTTAGTTCGTCGTTAAAATGCACAAAGATATCTTTTACAGTCTCTCTCTATTGCGAGCCGTCGGATATCTTCGACGGGACGGGTTTCGTCGAAACGCACGCCTCGCGTGCATCGCACGACGTATAGAATTTATTAAGAAATCAACAATGAGCTCTCCCGCAATCGATAAATTAAGCCGGTAACGTGCGCCGCGTGTTGCGGCGCGGTAACCAGCGTCCTCGAATCCGGATAGTTAAATTAAATAGCGTAATTAAATGGCAGTTTGTACTCGTTGCTCTTAGGCGCACTAGGGCCGCTAGGGTAATTACCCCGAAGGTTTTAATCGACGGAAACCGGGGATAATCAAAGTGATTTAGCGTACAGGCGACGCCACGGGGTGCCCTGTCGCCCTCCCGCCGCTCGAACGGTCCCGAGAACAGTCGTAACGTGCAACCCGAAAAGCCGCAGGGCGCGCGCATCATCCCGACTCTCATCGTTCAACTACAAACGCATCACCCTCTGCGATTCACCTGCGCGACGCGCCCAACGGAAGTCTCTCTCACCACTCTCTCACAACTCGGAGAAACCAAAGTCTCGAGTGTGATCGAGGGAGAAACGAGCGAGAAGGAAAACGTCGAAGCTGATGAATTCAATGAGTATTTCGTGTTGTGCTCTGTCGATTTGATTGATGACCTGCTCTCGGAAATCAGGACCCGGGCTACGCCCTTATCTCGTCTCGAGGAACGGTCCATTTTCAGGGGTCGGGTACGCTTCCTGTCCAGTTAAGTGGACCGCAGCAGCCCGGTAATTGTCAAACGGTCGAATGTTTTTGGGAGAGATAGGAATGAGTTATAGAAAAAAGTTTCCTATGTTTCTAAGGTTTCCGTTCATTCAATTTATGAAATCGTCTCGACACTTCGGTCGGGGAATAGCAGATAAAAATTTACCGAAGCGTACTCTCGCTTGTCGTCTGCAACTAATTATAGGGCGATATATCATGAGATAGGTGAACAAAAAGACTGCGCCGTAATTAAGAGATATCTCGTGAATGGCGGCCAAAGTCTTTCCTTCGGTTTGGCCGCACCAGCGAAACTCTCTCGGTCTGAACTTACACACGTGGTTTGACAAAAAATAGGAGCGTACATCTCTCTTAGACTGATGAGAGTGAGCCTGCGCTATCCTCATTAACTTGAGGTTCCCTGATGAGGCGTTCGACGCTCTTGAGCCCCGAACTCGGTGATGCATTGTCCCGGGAATTAGTTCCCGCGTGTATGCACGCACACGAGAATCTCAACCCCCGTGCAGATCGCCCGTGAGAGCGGGGAACCTCGTGCACCCGCAGTCGATCACTTTAATCGATTTCGCTCGAGTCGGCGCAAGAACCGAACGGATCGTTAGATTGGGCTGATGAATGGCTGAATTATCGGCGCGGAACCGCCAATGAATATCGTTAATGAGGGTGGCGCGTTTCACGACGGAGGGTTCGCATAAATTTATGCCGACTCTGCCCGGGCTCCTCCATCAAAATTTTATTATTTGCATTGTCTTTTTTTTTTAGTAGGAGAAGACCGGATTCTCTCTTGCGTGGAGAACGCAACGCTCATAATTAATCGTCGTAACTTCCAGACATTAACTCGTCTTACGATTTAACTCGAAAGAAAGTTTTAAACTTCTCCAGCTATCTCCCTAGGCTTTCAGCGGGGCATTCTCGGGTCGATACGAAAGATTTCGGTGTCGCTTCTTCGGTGGTCGCGAAGTGATTCACAGTTTTCGGCACGTCGACGAATAAAGCGAAGACCGATGCTTCCTAATTAAATTCTATTGTTCCGCGGCATTTAAGGGACAAAAGCCGACGAGTGGAACGTCCCGGTAAAATGGAGCGTGAAACTGAAACAATAGGTAGAAAAAGTTCGGTCGCTTTCAGCAGGAAACGCCGGCTGTCGTTTTCCGGGAGATTGCGATTCGTCGGGGTGGCGGAACAGAAGTTACGAGGCCGCCGCGCGGATTTTCGGACTGAAGAAATTCGGTTTAATTGCGAAATATCGAACGCACTTGGAAAATAAAATATTGAGAAACGGCACGCCGAAAACAGAGTCCGACCTGACCTGAGACAATGCAGGTGTCTGTGGCAGACGCGCCATGATGAATAGCCGTCGGGACGACAGCTCGTTTCGAGAGACGCTCTCTAAAAAATCATGTAAAGAGGAAGGCGGTGCCGCGCGGTTAAGGGTAGGATGAATCCGATGGAGTGCGAGGAGACGTTTCCATTATAGATGAAATTGATCTTTTCCCATGATCACACCTGCTAGAGATTCGCCGCGCTCGCGCCGAGATTGAACGGATTGACGTTCCAGAGAAAGAGAGAGAAAGTAAGAGAGAAAGCATCGGAGTATCGAAGAACGATCCATCGATCATTATGCGCCTATTAGGCCGCGTGGGAGTGAGATAATCACTTTCAAAAGAGGGTCATTATAACTTTAGCTCTTCTAAAGAAAACCTAATTGCTTCATATGGTAAATAAAACTGTTTTATAATACTAAAATAATGATCAATTTCTGCCACCTTTTTTTTTATTCGCGTTCAAAACCTTGACTTTTAAAAATATAATTTCTATATTTTTATCAGAGAAAAAGTAATAAACACACATACACACACACACACACACGCACACACATACATAAATATTGTATATATGGCGAATATGAGTTTCGAAAAATATGAAAGGCGGACATTTAGAGTCGCGGAACTGTTTAATGAAATGCAAATGGACATCAGTGAGAGTCGAACTTGCTGCTGAATGAAATTATCTGGAAAAGTTTTCCAAATCGAGATAGAACAACTTTCTAGCACAGTTGGCGCCTGTGACATTTGTTTTATGAGTCGTAAATAATTATCGATATGTATCGGGCGACTGATTTTAAATGTCGAGCCGAAACTCGCGCGGCTCTACGCTCGATTGGAGCCGTTTGGATGGCATAAACGCGATAAGAAAGCATCATAAAGCAGTTCTCTGTAATGAGAATCCGTTCGTCCGTCTGTCTATTTCGCAAAAACCGGGTGCCCCTTCCATTAAAAGTTGCAAACGATCTCCACCTAATGAGATACCGAGACGTTAATGGTCGCTTTAATTGGGTTGTTAATTTTCGGAGATGAATTCATAGGTTAAAAATGCAAAAGCTAATAGCGCCGAGTGGGTGGAGTCCTATGGATTAAATGGGCTATTTTCAGACCCTTTGGCGCCCACAGACGAGGCCGCGTTTTTACAAGGCGCGCTCTCTCAGCCGGGTCTCTTCTAGCGGGCCTTTCGGAGCTTTTTCATATAAATTAGAAGATTAGAATCTCTCCCCCCTTTCGTACGTGTTTGTGTATTATTAAAGCAACGCCGGCGTAAGACGTAACAAAGAAAACCACTATACTATACTATATAGTGATGCTTTTACATTTTGTGAAAGTGACGTGATCACGTCGTTTGCACCATTAATATTTCTGCTGAATTTCACAAGTCGACTTTTTCTTAGCAAAAATTACAAATTAACGTTTCAAAGATCTTCCCTCTAAGTAATGCTCGATTTGTTCTCGCAGATTGGCCACAGTTTAACTAACTCATTCTCTCCAGGTTCGTGGGGTCATCGTGAAGGTACATTCCTTTCTCTCAAACGTCCCATTGTGCTCGAATACACCGCGAGGCAAAAAGATCTCCGGCGAGATCGATATCGATAAAAAAGAAGGCAGATAGAATACGACTGCTGCGGGCGCCCGCGCGTATCGCGCGTCCAAGTATGAAATCTCGATTACCGCACGAACTTTTCCGTGGTCCGCCCCGAGAAATTAGGCATAAGGCGTGTCGAGGCGGGGGTGAAACGGGAATCCTCTCCCCCTCCCCTACAGAATCCTCGTGTGAGCACAATGAGCACAAGAATGCAGCGAGACCAACTGGCTTTAACGACGCTCTATTGTCAGTGGTTATAGAGAAGCCATCCTATCCGTTCTGTCGTTTTTTTTTCTTTTCTGCTTTTTCCTTTTTTCTTCTTTTTTTTGGAGATATATATCTATGACTCGCTTTCATGGCATTAGCACGCTGCGAAAATGGACCATTGGAGCTATACAGTGTTTCAGAAATAGGTAGCCAAATTTAAGGGGCATATTTTACTCACTGTAAAAATAAAATACTCATATAAATGTGAGTGTTCCTTACCTTTTGTAAACTTTCTTTAGTTGTAACAAATTTTGGCAAGAACATTTCATTAAAAAAATAGTTGGAATTGATTTTCTTCCGCATCAACACATTGACGTTTCGTGGATTTTCGAAGATGTTCGAAAATTCTTAGAGTATTTCATATTTCGTTACACAATGAGATAATATGGACTAAGAAGAACTTTAAAAAGTTCTTATAAATAAAAGCCCAAGAAGCTTAAATCGAAAAAATATGTATACAAACCATGCAATTGGTTCTAAATTTTTCAAATTTCATCAATCGATATAATTATTATTGAGACAATTTCGTAAACAAGAAGCGTTTGTAGCTTGAAAAAAAAGTTTTTCGTAGATGGCTATTTTTTATTTTTACAGCGAGTAAAGAATATGCTGTTGAAGTTTAGTCATTTATTTCTAAAATATCCTGTATTTACATTAGCCTGCGACGAGAACCATTACGCGAGGCATTACATAACAATAATTAAAAATGCCATTATGCAAACTTGTCTTCATTAAACGCGCCCGTCAACCCTTCGCGCGCTGAGAAAGATCAGGCATTGCGCGCTTTCGATGCGGCGCGATCGTTCCGCAACATCGATGATATCGCAGGGAAAGGTTGATCGAGGTCCGTCGCGATTACTTCGTACCTCCAGGCGTGATACGCTCAATTTTCACGTAAGATTACACGCGCGATCGGTTACCGCGACATGCCGTTGGTTTTGCGCGCCGCTTGTCTATCAAATCGAAAGTATGGGGTTAGTTCGAGAAGCCTGGCGGGTGTTAGTCATCCTCGAGATCCATGTCAGGCGCGTTATTGCTTTCCATTATCCCGTCGACTCCATACACACCGCGCCGGCATGGATGTTACGAAAAATTTCGATCGTACACTTCGATGTGACCCTTGTCTCGCACGATCTTCGAAAGAAGGCTCGACCGAAGGGAGAGAGAAAAACCGCGCCGTGCCGGTTTCGCACCGTAGGCGACGATTTGCGGTCGTCAATAATTGTTCGTAGGAATCCCCACGGCGGCGGTGGTGGTGGTGGTGGTGGTGAACGCGAGGTGGAACGAGGACAGATACGCTACGCGCGCGGGGCCGTTCCACAAAATTTAACGCTAAACATTCCGTAATTAATACGTTGCCCTCGCTGGGAACCGGAGGTTGCGGTTTCAAGCTGCCCGCTTAAGCCGGGCGCTCCGCGAACACCGCCATTACAGATTTTCTAAAGTTGAGCTCGGTCGGTCGTAAAACCGCTGACCGAGAGGCACCTCGCTGCTGCCGCCGTCGCTTGGATGATTCGTCCCCCTCTTCCCTTGCGAAACGGAGAAAACGGTGGAACGGAGAAACTACTGAGAGGGGTACACGCAGATAATGAAAACTTTCTTGTTACTTCGAGTTCCGATCGTTTTGCGGCGTTCGCAAATTAAATTCAGTTTTCATCGTGCGAAAATGAGAAAATAACAGATACGATGTATCACGCTGCGTACGAAACGCCTCTATTATCAGACATTTCTACCTAAGCGTCGCAAGTCGTTTCGACTAATTCCTAAACAACACAGCTCGAGAAGTGACCACTGTCATTCCGCTGCGCGCCGTAGAATCTCACGAACCTCCACTCGGGGGCATTCAAAATATCAGTATAATGAATGGTGACTACCGGTTTCTCTGGCGTGGAGAGAGTCTTTACAGACTGCAGCAGGCTACTGTGAAACATTCCTTCGCTATGCTAGCGTACGCCCCCGAAGCTCGAAATTGGACGGGAATCGGCAGGAGCTCCGACGGCAGTAATTGCGGCACGAATCTATCGCGAGTGCAAAAAACGTATCAGCATTCTGGACGCGCGGCGCTAATGGCAGACTGGCCTCGTCATAATATCAGAAGCAGACGAACGATCGCGGTTCCCGGTGCTCGCCCACCGGCTAATAACAATAATTAGCCTAGGGTGAAAATCATCTTACCGGGCGTTTTCATTGGCGCGGTGGTAGGCGAGCTCTATACGAGAGACGGAGCAGAAAGGCTAGAGAATGACTGATTATTCTACGAGACCGCGAACGTCGCTCACAAGCTACCATTATATAGAGGTTTTGACGCCTCTCGTGCTAGAAAAGGACGGCGATTCCGCGCTTAGACTAGCCTTAATGACCGCTGCTAATTGCCGGAGCGAGGACGTCCGTCGGTAATTTCTTACGCAAGTAAGAAATGTTTTGACGCCATGCGTTAACTATCATAATTAATTGCATCTAGGTAAGTCAAATAAATCACCACGATATTCCTGCGCGTATATCATTCTCGGTGCTATAAACTCGCTATATAAGTTTTATCGTTAGTCCGTACCTTTCCAAAAAATAAAAAAAATAAAGAGGAGGAAACGTAGAAGTTAAGCGTTAGGACTAAAATCTCGTAAAGTATCTCTATCGCAACGGACTCGCGTTAATCGCGAATGATCGATAGACCAGGTTTATTCCAGGAAGATATATCGATGATACCTGTTTCGGTGAGTTTACGTTGCTTTCGCGGCGGTGTTAAGGCGTTAAGTCGTTAAGTAACCGCTCGTGCGCAAGCGACGTTACCAGGCGCGACTACTCGCTAAGAGATTACGCAAGTCGACATACGTGCGTGAACGTACGTACGTAAAAGTGCACGGAGCCTCGAGCGCACCTGCATAGGATGCACATGGAACGCGGCGTGTGTCGCTGCAACAAGCCGGATACCTAATTCGATACACTCGGCCGCGTGACAACCTCTCTCGCTCACGCACGTGTTACGTAATCCGGAGCGTACTCTTATCTAAGTTCAATAGCTCCTTTATTGACATGCCTATATCATGCGTTTCTTTCGTGATAAAAAAGAAAAAAAAAGAAACATGAAAACAGATGGGTGACCAATTCGATAGAATGTGAAAGAAGACATCACATATTTACGAACAAACATACGTAAGGAAGATAATTTTCTTCGTCGTAATAAAGATAAACGCGATGGCGCGTTAATTTATGTGGTACCAAATGAAGCAAGACAAATGGAAATGAACGTGTATTTACGATAAATGTATGCTATTTCGGAATATTTATTAAGCCAAATTATTCTACTACTTGTTTTCAAAGAGTATTGATATACGATGGAATTAAATTTATGCCTAATAAACGTATGTTAATTGGTGGGTCCCGATTATTTAACATTTCCGGGACCGACGGCCGTAGTGGCATATCTTTTCCCTTTTAAAACTTAGTCATTAACGTAACATATTTTTATGAGATAAAAATTGATAGGAATAGCTACTACTGTTCCGCTATATTACACGCCTAATAAAATGCTAATAAATTGTCACTGTCCAGAATTTAAAACTTAATTCACCATCTGTTTTTATATTTATTGTCTGTCATTTCGCATTCGATGTTGTCGATGTTGAAAACATGAGTTTGAAATAGTAAAACATGATTTATTCTATCGTAAAAAGTAGAAAAATTTGCTGTCTGCCGAGATTTATTTGAGCGAGATGCTCACAAGATTTAGGTACGTATCTCGTGAATTTTAGAAAGTTCAATATTCAAGATGTAAAATTTAACGTCGAAAAAATAATATGCAACATTCAGATGGTGGCCAAATGGTTGAAATACAAAATTTTTAAGTTGAATGATTGCAAAAGTCTCAACAAATAACTGAAATTTCATATCAGTTTAGCTGCGTCTACATAATAATCAGTTTTTATTAAATAGTACATATTTAAAAAATAATTTATATATTCTGGTCTTTTTAAATCATTTATTTTATTTTACTGACACCTTTTAAATAAATAATTTAAAAAAATTTTTTCGTTTGTAGAACCATAAAACAAATTAAGGACACAGAAAAAAAATATTGTAGAAAAAGGAGATATATATTAGTCTGTCTTGAACAGTAAAGAAAAAAATTTTGTAACTTCAATCCTTTGAACCATTTAAGAATGTTACATGTTACTTTACAACATAAAATTTCGAAGTCTCAAACTTTCTAAAATCCGAGAGTTACATATATTGGATCTCTCCTCTTGTCAAAATTAGTCAGATATTTCGGCGATGATACAGACAGATTTCGTAATCGGTGAGACGCGACGCAACGTGACGCGACGCGCTCGACGCGGCTCGTTACCATTCGGGTTAATTGCCCGGCAATGGCTGCGCCCACTCGGCACTCGGACGTTGTTATGCACTCGCAAGCCTTCGCAAGCTGCACGTTCGCCCGACGGCGCTGACGTGGTCGCTTGTATAGTGTTGTTGCACTCGCGGCTCGCTCGAACGTGGTGCTGCAATTATTCGCTGTAGTTTCGCGTTCCGCCGGAGTGTCACGGTGACGCTCCGGCTATGCCCTCCAAACGTCCGATGCATTCAGCTCGCTCATTATGCACCTCCACCTCGTTCCCTCGCCCGCTGCGCGCAACTACGCTTCGACGCATTCACGCTTCTTTTTGGCTTGTTGTTGCCCGGCTCTGTGCTCTGCTTTGCTACCAGAATGTAGTCCGATTTAACGATAAACAATGATTTCTGAAACGTTCGCGACCGATTTGTACCTTACGCTCATTTTTTTTTCTTCTTAGATACAATCTGCTTTTCAAGAAGAATGTAAATCGGTCTCTTTAACTGAAAATTCGAAAGGGCATTACCCTCTTTCGTCTACTACTCGTCTGTTTTCTTTCTTTCTTTTCTTCCTTTGCGTAATTTTTGGTTGGTGAACAAAGGAATCACTGAAGCGCACCGCGACGAAGTTGAAATTTGGGTGTCGAATCGCTACACCGTGCAGCATGACGAAAAGAAGAAGCGAATGTATAATTAAATCATTTATTTAAAATGAGTAAGCGCTCGAAAATATAAAATAAAATGAGAGAGAAAATCTTTTATCGTAATAATCATTACATATGTACATGTGTAATATACATTACATGTAATAATTAAGAAACACATGTATGTACATGTAATAAACAGTTCCTATTGACTTTTCTTATACTACACCCAACAATTAAATATATTTTCGAGAAAAGTTAGGTGCGCCGCTGCGATGCCACGTTAACGCTATCTTCCGGAACTTATTAAATCGGATCGCTAGTTGCACTAATTGAGAAACGAAAGAGACGCCGAAAAGGAGCGATGAGTAACGACGAGGTAGGGCGAAAGAAAATCGTCTGGAATTATAAAATCGGATAATCGAAAGTGAGTTTCTTCACGTTTCTCTGCCAAATGTTTCATTCATCGTATTTTAATCGCATAGCTGTAAGCATTAGCAAGGGAGATATACCTCGTGGAATATTACGCAAATAATCATGCAAATAATTCGTTTCGGCAACTTCAGCGATAAAGAATCCGGCCGACTTAGCAATTCTACCTTCCACAAGGCTAGTTCAATTAGAATTCACACCTCGAAGCCCCGTGCCGTTCTTTACCCACGGACACAGCTCCTATATCTTTCGGCCTTTGACATATTCTCTGCGCGTGACAGGATTCACACCAGCTTGCTCCGCTTTTGGACGACGACGCCGCCGCTGTGTGGCATGCCGAAAGTGTGCGTGTCCGACCGTACGGCACGTTTAGGTCGACACTCACGTATGCAGATGCGATAGACGCGAGAGATGGTCGCGATGACTGCGCCATGGACGGTTCCGGCTAGTGGTGCGCAGTTCCCTTTCGGTCCGTGCTTTGCGCTCTTCGCTTCTCCGACGTCCCTCGCGCCCTCACCTCGCCGTCGGTGCGCTCACCCTGTGTGATACGCATGCATACGTACACGCGAGCTCGCCGCCGTGTACGTGGCCCGTGCACGTGTACCGGTATGTACACGAGGCTACAAAGCGTGCCACGTTCCGGCGGGCGTGCTTCCTCCGGGTGTCCGCTCCAGTGGGCCAAACCAACCGGCCAACCCCAACCAGCTCCAACCAGCCGGTCCGACGACCATTGAGATTGCGCTCTCTCTCTGAGACTGGCCTCGGTTCCCCGGACTCTCGCTTTTTCCTTTTGATTTGGGTGTCGCGATAGCCCGCCTGCGCCAGACTTCTTACGCAAGCGGCGAAAGAACGAGAGAATTCATTTCGGGGGTTGCGCGCTGTCGAAATCGAGCGATTGCCCGTTTACTTCGCTAACTGGAATAGCAGTACAAGCCAGAATGAAATTATTGATCGCGATCGCGATCCATGAGGAAAGGAGAGTGTAGAGATAGAAAGCTTTCTAAACCTTCTAGGGAGATCGGAGATAACGTATCGTTGACGTAGGACATGTCTTATTATAGATTATTTCTAATTTAATATCAGAGATATTTAAAAAATGTGCATATACGTCGGTGATATCTAAGAAATTACTAAGTAAACTAACAAGAAGCAAGCAATTCTGTACGTCATATATCACGCGACAAATGTCTTTATCAGAGTCTTTATCAGCGAAAGTCCTAAGATTCGGTTATCAAGATTCTCCCCTTTCCCGTTCTTCCTTCTCTTTTTTTATTCATCAAGATACAGATAGGATTCACCAGACAGAAAAAAGTTATTAGAGACTTCAAATGGTGATCAACGATCTCTCGTATCAACAGATTTCCTAGAATTCGAGAAATTATGTCATAGTTTGTCGGCTATTTCCCGCGCAGCACGCGCACTCATCGATGTTGCGTCTGCGGAGGAAAGAGATCCGACACGCGTGCCTCAACAGCCTCACGCGTGCAAGCTATATACCAAGCTTATCTGGCAAATCTGTTGTTGTGCGGTGAATAAAACGTAATCGCGCCTGTAAACTATTTTCAGCGAGTTACGAGCGTACTCTCTTCGTATATCACATATCGTGTGAATATTCAATTGTGATAATTCCCGATGTGACCTTTGTTTTTCGAAGAAACATTTTATTTCCACGAATTTGATAACTCGAAGGTGAGGATGGAATTTCTTTGCGGAGGCAATCATTTATCCAATATTTATTAATCCGGATACTTTGTTCGTCGACTGTACTCCCGGTTCGCTTCAGCGGGTCACCCATGAGTGACCCACGTGGCGATCCCGGCGAACGGATAGCCGCGATGCCCCCTGCGCGCACGCGATAACACGCATCGCCGTAACGGCATGTTTTTCGAGCCTCTCGAAGAAATAAGGAGCCGGGTTGGGGTCATAGGTCGAAGATACCGGCGCACGCAAGCCGCCTTTATGCATTGCGAATGGTGGGGCGACTTCGCTGTAGCGCGCGGTCGGCCGAGAAAAATGAGCGTGGAGAAGAAGAAAGAGAGGGTATACAGATGTGAGGAAGGAGTTACGAAGAGAGGAAAAAAAGCAAAAAGAAAAAATGCATGCCGCGGCTGGAAAGTCGGGATGAAAGAGAAAGGAAAGGCGATGCTTGTTCATGCGATTCGCAGGAGATAAATAGACACAGATGAACGGGAAAGAGAAAGATAGAGTGAAACGAACGAAAAATAGAAGACGAAGAGAACTATAAATCGCCTATAAAAAGAAATATTTCAACTTAATGGCCTGATGAGCCACAGGCACGTGAGTGGTCTCTACTAATATATTTTACATCTACCTTCGACGGCACATCCGAGTTTTGCTCCGGCACGAATATATTTTTTACCTAAAGACATTTTTAAACTATCTATCGTCGTCGACGTTAATGAATTTTATGTCATTCGTGTACAACGGAAATCGCAGAAAAAAAAACATTTAAGCAACACCTGACGCGTTTGTTTTGACAATGACAATTTCTTCTAGCGTGATAATTCAAATTCGCCGGGAGAACTTAAAATAAATCAATCGCTTTAATAAAATTATAATAATTTATGAGGAAGCGTTTTATGTATGGATAACTCCATGGCAACCAGTTACGTCATCGTAAGCTTCACTTTGAAATTCACTTCCGCGGGCGACGGAATGCTAATGACCGCTTCCAACAACAAAGGCCGCATAGATAACGGCGAAATAACGTTGAAGTTTAGGGCTATCATTATCCGCGATGTCTACGCATGGATAAATCGGTAATAATCACGTACTTGCGAAGTATAACAAACTACTTCTCAGCTCGCTTCAGCTGATTGCGAGCACCGAGTTGTGACGTAGGCCGGTCATGCGTAAAAATTTGTCGACTTGCGTCATGTTGCAGTCGTGTTTCTTTTTGCGCATGTCGATTTATCAGCGCCGCTTATCGCACGTAAATTTTCGCATAAAAATAAACGCCGACGCGGATTGATTCTATCATCGGAACGACTTGCGTCGAGAAACGAGATTTGCCTCGACGCATGACATTATCAAAGTGGTGCACCGTACTTCGCCGTGTCTAATCTAATCGAGACGAGACGAGAACCTTGACGCTATCGCGCCGATAACCCCAAGATTCTCATCGACTCAAATCCTTTTCTGAGAGAGGGCCCTGCGCAAGCCGATAAAAAAAACCGAGAAACAACTATTACAACGTAGATATCATCGCCATGTCGATCGATAACCGATTACTAGAATCTTTCTTGCGAGATATTTATTCAAGATATTTTCTCAGAGATATTTCTTTGAATTTAATTGACGTAAAATAGAAAAATATCTTTTAAAAAATAATATTCTAAATAGATCTTCAAAGTTTCAGCAGTATTGCGCCAGGCAAACTCCGTCGCGATATACATGCACTTTCGTCGAAGCACGACCTCGAGTTCGCGCTCTCCTTTACGACAAAAATGGTGCCGGCGGCGGAGTCAGACGCGATCGGCGGCGCATTAAAAGAGTTATCGCTATCCCCGCGATAAAGTCGGGCGCGTATCCTGCTTGCGCTTGTACACGCGGGCTCAGAGACCGGCGCGGCGGCGAGCTTATCGGCGCCCCACACGAAGCAGCGCGCCGATTTATCTCGCGACGACACGTAAACACTTATTAACCGCGCGCGCACTCATTAACCAGTAAACCGGCCCGAGGTCCAGTCGCAAGACGATCGTTCGTGCGTAATCTCGCCGGCAAAAGAGCCGCGGCGACGAGCGCCTCTGTTGGGACAACCTGCGCGTTTCGATTCCCGCCAATTTTTTTTACTGCGGATTATAGTACCGCGAGGTGCGTGCAATCACGAGCGGAACAGATCGAGTTAATGGGCGTTGAATGCACGAAAGAGTCATAACGACGCTCACGGCGATTATGAGGAACGACACGTTTCTCTTCCATTTCAAAATGACCTTAGCCCTAAATTGAATCTAAGATTTATGCATACAGATTCAATTTTAGTTCTTTAGTAGCAGTCTTCTTGTTGTTAAATCCGTAAAGATAACGCGAGCCATTATCGTCGAATGTACGACAAATACGATTCGATAGACATTCCTTTTTTTCCACCCTCTGTAATGCACCTGCCGTTCACTCCGCAACATGTACGAGTTATCCTTGACATCATTTCAGTGCGTGCATTTACAGAATATATATTTACGTCAGTAAATACTTGCGAAATCTTGGAGTAATATCCGTATACGCCCTCGTCTTCGATATTTAATCTTTGGTCATTAACAATAATCTTCGCCCCTCTCTCTCACTTTATGACTGATCTAACATACTAATGTTAACCTTAAAACGTAAGATGCAAGCTATCAAAAAAAAAACCTGAATCCTCAGAAGAATCCAGTTTTATGAGATAGCAGCGAACAAGCAATTAAATTAAAACGAGTAATTAATTAAAAATTTTCATTTATTAACGAAAGACAAAGGTTAAATTGCGGCAATTTATATAGCTCGGAGGCGTGAAATAATCATCTGCTCTATATCAGTCGCAATTACACGTTGGAGGAACTAATAATCGGCTCCCGAAAGAGTCGCGGAAGTGCGATTCCTCATTACAGCAGATGCACCTGCGCGTATGTCGCTGCGACCTGCTAACCGACACGGAAGCGTGGCAAGCATTCCGTAACGGAAGGGATGCTCCCGATGCTCTGTAACCCCTAAAACGCATCGGGCCGAGGTTTCCTGTCGCAGGAAACGTTAAAAGTTAAAAGAGGGGGCGGCCCCGTCGGAGCGTGACCGCGCGGATAGGCTCGCCTGATCGCGAGGAGTTAAATCGTTGTCGGTTTTACCGGTTGCTCGGTTCTGCAATTCTGTTCGCCCGAATTGCCATCGCGTTTTTGCGCGGCACGCTCAATTTCATCGGATGTTTATTGCCTTTCCCCGATGACGATCGATCGGTAGCGACCTGTCCTTCCGTCACTGCACGCATTAACTCCCATAAAACGGCTCGTAAAATCATCCGGTTTTGCGACGCTGACCTACGCGCGTCACGGAAATTCATACGTTCTCGACGTCCGCGGCAATCGGCAGCTATGACACATCGTCGAGTTACGAAATTATCAGAGCCACGAGATGACGCGATCGAGGTCAGTTGACAGAAGAAAATCGTGATGGTGCGTCGTCTAGGAGCGACGACGAGTTTGACGAGAAAGCGCCGACACGCTTCGATGCCTTCCGCGGCGCACCAGACATCCGCTTTTGATTTCTGTATCAGGGAACAGGTGGTCGGTCGCTCGGGCACCGGCTATTTCCGGTTACCGGTTTCCCTTGAGATTTGCATTTGACGCGTCGGCCACTTGTCGCGCATCGTAACCAACCGGACGAACCAGAAAGCTCATAATTAACTGCGCAACGACAAACATCTTATCGGCAAAAGAGGTTCACCACCACCAGTTACGCTGATAACGGACGAAAGCACCATACGAAGATTAGTTCCCTTAGTCATTTAACGCTGAAAGTTGGAAAGCCACAAAAAGCGATCACCGGCCATAGTAGATATATACCGTGCGACGCTTTAATGCAAAGTACATGAGCTATATTATGGGGCCGCGTGTCGGTAGCGCATTGCACGCGTTCGGGTTTTACCTTCGAGGATGGCTAGCGGTATTAATTCCCTGCCGGAGAAAACGTAATAATCAGCCCGTGATAAATAATAACGCTAGTTTTTACGATCGCTGCGGCGCGGCGTGAGAAAGTTTATCTTACGCTGCTCGCATGTTCGTCGAATATAATGGAGACGAGATTATTATTTTGCTAGTAACGATGTTTTTGTGTGATGAGATAAATCATCATTACTTGGAATGTATAGAAACTATACAACGATTTCTCAGTACACAATTTCTCTGAAAGTTTAATCGTGTTCAAAGAAATGGATATCGATAAATAATTGGTTCCTCTCAGATGAAAAATGATTTTTTTTTCCAGGTTTAACGGCATCTCCCGATGGAAGAATTCTCTTCCTTCTCGCGCAATCCTTTCCACGAAAAATGAGGACAATTATACAATTCAACCTCGTCGATTCGGCGGCCGATCGATTGACCATTCGCGCGATTCAAAGAAATCGATTGGAAGAGAAATCGCGTCTTCGGGTCCTCCTGCGGGGAATATTAATGGCCCTATCGATGAAAACTAATTATCGGACGCGTATATAAGTGCGTTAATGCGTAAATTAAAAGTCGGCGCAACGAGATAACGCCGTAGGATTTCGTAGGGTGAGTAACGATTTAGCCGATTAAGCTCGCCCAATCCGGGATTGAGCAATCAAGGAACCGATTATTTTCTTCGCGCCACGAATAATTGCCGCACTTTGATCCTATCCGTCGTAAGTCATCGATAATTCGTCCGCGCAGCTGGGTAATAAACTTAATGACTGATACAAAATTATCGGCAGATCGTGCGAACGCACCAATCATGCCTGCCACTTCTCCTGATTACCAATAATAATAATAATTCATCGCATTAATGATTTGCAGCGAATATACATATGCGCGTATATTTTAATTTGCGTAGTAACAAGCTTGTAACATAAATAATCGTACTACCTTTTCTTTATTTTTGCAAAATCTAACTTCGTATAAATCTTTTTTTTTTTGGGCCACATCTAAAAGACGTGCCTACCAATTGAATCATCAAAAACGTTCAAGTGATATATTAAACACCAAATTACAAGGAAGCTGCGTATTATGCAAAATGTGTATAATATATGAGTCTCCATTAAAATTCAATGGCAAGATGATACTAAAACGCTGGATAAATGAGAAGCAATCCTTCGAAATGTCACAGGACGAATATATAAAAGCTTGCAGCTGCAAGCGAATACTTAATCGTCCATACCTTCTGTAAAATTAGCCCGTTGCAACGTGCAATGTCACGCTGCTGCAACACAGTAGCGGTAGTATCCGATTTCTATATTGAGAAAGATGGGAATATGGAGAGAGAGAAAGAGAGAATCGTTACACGGCCTCTGACGAATAATTAAGAGGGCAGCCAGTCATCATTTGGTGGCCTCTGATAATAATTGTATGGAAATATAAAGCACGGCCCGGCCAACGGCTGCCAGCCATTTATTTCAATACCAGTACCGATTATACCGGTTGCCTTATTATACTGCGCATGTTTGGCCTCGAAAGAATACCGCGAGAATCACCGTTTCAAAGAATGATCGGGCTGTTATGTACGATCCCGCTAGCGAAAGAAATTAACCGCTTCATAGATGTGCAATTAGCATGCCGCGCTTCACGATCTGAATTGCCATGTCAATTCATTTAGGTGTCTATCATTTTTCTTGCATTCGCGAATCTACTCTTCGCGGCAATTCAAAGTGTAAATTACAAGGCTCGAATGCTCTCACCAATTCCTACTATTTATCATTTAGCTGAATGCACGACTCCCTTATAAAGTGCTTTATACTCATTCCAATTATCGTTATAACGTACACGTAATACGCATGATACGCGTAATGTGCGGAAAAGACAAGAACGATCGGAGATCCAAGATAACGAAACCGGCCGCGGCCTCACGCAGCGGCGAAACGATCGGTCGCGCTTAATCCCTGCGGAAGAGTGGAAATTATCCTTTCAGCGGAAATAAATTCGCGGCGCGGATCCGTGAGCACCGTGTAATGAGCGCCGGCCCCGATACTGTCCAATCAGATTGCCTTGGTCGGGAAAAAAAAACATCCCCGGCACCCGCTCGAGAAACCGCCACGCGCGTTGGTCGTGCCGCGAGGTTCCGCGCCGATTCTAAACGGTGATTCATGGTGATTGCTCGCGGCGCGGAATAAACGAAGAACAAGGGGGGCCCCCGGTGCCCGTAGCCCCACGCGACCGCCTTTTAGAGTCCGGGCTTTACGGTCCATCGTATATAAACACGGCCGACATCGGGCTCTCCGATATCTGGTGGAGCGTACGTTGAGCGTGCGTCTTTCTCTTTCCCCTCACTCGCTTTGTTCCTCTCCGTATCGTTACACCCCACAGGTTTAATTACCTCTAGCCGGTTTATCAAACGATATCGTGCTTTCGAGCTTATTTATGAATACTTTGGTTCACGTTGCGGGTCCTGCTAGTTTATGCCGGTCTTCGTAGCTAAGTAATATTTGTCGCCATTAACCTCCGCGCGTCCGGTCGGCGTCGTCATATAATACGTTGCAACCCGGGTGCCCGACAACGATGGAACGATCTTCCATCAGCGAGTCGCACGAACGAGCCCGCCGTTCCGACGACGAGCGAGATAATTAAACCGCGTACGCCGAAGTTTCGAAAGGTTTTCTTTTCTGCGGCTAATAAGCACGCTGCCACGCGTCGTTTCGCGCTGAATTACCTTCGCCTGTGCTACCTTCGTGGAAATACATGGCAAATGATCACGGGAAGAAATGTCATGTGACAATCGCACAGTAAATGTTTGAGAAATAACTATCTTATCACAGAACAGAAGAAAAAGTTCCCGATATTTGCACCCAATTGCTACAGGATAAAAATCGCTTAATTTATTACCGCATAATTACACAGATAAAGATCGCTAGATTACAGTTATATATAATTTACATTAGGTAATTAAATATTCAATATGTTTAATCATCTAGTTCTTCGCGAGGAATAACTCACGCGCGTGTATATAAAGAGTTGCGAATTATACATTCCAATTATATCTTCATATCTTATATACAATGATCGTTCAACTCAATTGCACGTTAAAAGACGTTGAACTCTCGTAGTAGACTTGTAACGCGCACCAAGATTAATGCGGAAACGAGAGCGCTGGGATGCAGGACTTGTCGTGAGGTTTTTAATTAGCTGTTGCAGGCGCGGCGCTTGAATTACGACGACGAGTTGGACATCGCGCGCTAGTAGCCCGGGAAAGAATTACCGCGTGTGCCGGCGTACGAAAATGATTAATTACATGACGAAGACATGACCTTGCTTGCTTGCTTACTTGCTTCAGCGACGCACGGCGCAGCACGCGGTGCGATACTTATCGGAATGATTTACATCGCCGTTAAAACCATTGACGCGACACGACACACAGCCCCGAGAAATTGCGGCACTTACCGGTGCAATTAGACGTGGCTTTACCCGATCTAATCGCGATCCCGTCCAATATAGCGATCACAGCTCAATCAAGAACGAAGAAAGTTTTTCCATTTGCGTTTAATTCGCCGTTCGATCGCGTGAATAATTTCTTCAGAGTTATGTTCGAAAATTGAATTGCGTCGTCGATAAATAATAATATGATGATACTATGAACCGAATTGATAATTTATGATTACTTTTCACTGATAGTACTTTAGGTTTACTTTATAGATAAGATGCTCGTGACAACTTTTACGGCAAGAATGATAACATCGGAAAATGTAAAATATAGATTCAAATCTCCATAAAATAATACTCTTGCTAATTAAATAACTGATTAAAATTAAGATAGCTGAATAATTAGATAACGTGCACTTGACAAATTCAAATTTGCCAGCACATGGTTGCTATCCAATATTATATAAAAGATGTCCGCGTTGTTATAAATTTCCAACTTAAAGACATTGGAATAATTAATTTCTTGTTCGAACCTCAGTTTTCTAATTAATTCTTTTAGTTAAATCCTTTAGAACTCCCTCCACAAACTATAGCAGTCGGATCCTCTTTCTCACGAGTCTCTTGGTAACACTGTAAGATATCCTCGCCCAAGGGTGCACCCGACGCCTCAGGGCGAACAATTAAACGTGATTATCCCTCATTAAGGACGAATTCGAAGGACGAGGCACGGTTGCGTAATTGTGGGAATGAATCGTCCGCATCGTCCGCGTCGTTCGTGTTGTCCTCTTTTCTTCCTCGATGCCGATGTACATCGCTCCTTGAACGCGCATAGCTGCGTGCATCGAAACGTTGCGTGCACCCACGCTGGAAATCGATCCACATAGCCGGAAGGGACGCGGAGATTATTGAACTAGCGCAAAAATTCCATAGCAAAAAGGTAACTTCTTTCCTCTTACATTGGAATCCCGCAACTTCCACAAACTGCGAGCGAAACTCACGAAGTAAAAGCTTCCCTATGCGACGACGATGATTCATATTTTTCAAATGGAAAATACGTAACTCGCAAGACTTCTCATAAATTACCTGCAAATCGCGCACACGCGATTACGGCCGGTTTCAAATCGTTTCATAACGCCAGAGATTTAAACGTAAGACAAGATGTCTTCTTCGACAACCATTCACAAAGCAAAAAACTATAGTGCTATGTCCACTTCTACTCCTATTTCTAGCCCTATTTAAAGGTCAAATGCGATCCGCATTCTTCGAATTCATTATTTTAACGAATGACATCCTTCTTCCGTACCATCTGCTAGTTCTTTTTTTAACAACATTACGCAGACTGCATTAATTTTAATTTTTATTATCGTACCTTACATGTATAATAAAAAGCGATTATTGTCTCCGCATTGAATCCTCGCATTTTTATTTGCCGTTATTCGGCGTATCATTATCGCGACAGGTTGTTTATCTTGCAAGAAGGGGAGGTATTCCTACCAAATGTGTGCCGCGAGTCAACAACTCGGTGCGCGTGGTTGTTTGACTGTTTAACTTTCCCAGAGAGGAGCGGTCCTGGACGTATATATCTACCTGCACTCAGGTTCCTAAAGTTCCTCAAATGTTGTCTCAGGCGGGTTAGATACCACAACGTCGCGCAAGTTCAACCCTAGATAACAACATTCCTGCTCGAGACTATATAGGTAGTCTGATCCAAGAAGACGCTACAGGCACTAAATCCATTTACGTCGCAAAGTTCTCGCCGAATTGTAGGCCTAATCCCGTCCTGAATGTTCATTCACGAAAGCAAGACTATTTTCGAGCTGCGCCTTGACAATTCGTATAATATTCCGGGTTAAGATTAGCATGTTGATTACGAGCGCCACGTACTTTGTGTACGTGTTCACGCACACGTTACTAAAGCAAAACGACGACAACGTGCTTCGATGACGTCGGCGTCTCACCTTCGGCTTGATCATCGCACGAGCACGCGTACACGTGCACCTTCATGCTGCGCAAACGTGACGTCGATTTGTTATCTATCGGCGATTCGTGAATAACGCGTAACTGTGTCAGAAATTCATGCTAAATATAAAACTGCTTATCTTTATTCGAAAATTCTCCCGACGTGAGCTAGACGGGTCTTGTAATATCGTGAATAACTATTTGAATTATTATCTGAATGTTTTGAAGTTAAAATAAAGTTCCCTCTTTACACAAGAAATGATAAAATGTCTTATTATTGGAAAATACCTTGTTACGTTCGTACAAAAAATTCGACGATCGTATAACTATCGATCAGCTACTTTGATATACTTTGCGTGCATGTGTATTAAAAGAATAAGAGGCGATAAAATGCTGCGTTAACAATACGGGAGCATGGAAAGCCGAATAAATGAGAAGTGAGGAATATCTTACTACGACCTGACGCTTCACAGAGGAGTCGCATCACCAAAGTCTGGTCTCATTTTAACAGGTGCACGCGTTATTTAATCAGTCCCTTTCCGTGCTATGTTTGTTCTACGTGACGCTCGTGTGTCCGACGCGCGAGACGGCTTGACGAATCGTAGAAAGGCCTTCCAATGTTGCGCCGCGTGGGCACAAATACGTTTGCGCCGGGTAAGAAGAGGGGAAACAGAGATGGGAAACGCGTTTTTTTTTCTTTTTTCACGTTTACTTAGAAGCAGATGCATTAGAAAACTCGTATGACGACCCATCGACATTCTCGATGAAGCAAATACTTAGTGCCACTCACTCCGCCTTTCCACGTATCAATCGAGATATCGAGAGCCATACTGGACGCCGGTTGCGGTAAAGCGAGCTCGTAATTTAAACGGCTCACGTGTGCCGATGATTTCATTCAGCCGACGGACGCACGCGTAAGAATTGTGAAATACACCGTTTAAATCAGCGATGGAAATCTCAAGTAATGACACCGATGTTTTCGAGAAGCGATGCTTTTAATTAACGTCGTGTTCTAAATGCCTCTTTCCCAATGCGTGTTTCACCGCTATCGAGGAACGATAATTGCGACGCGCGATAAGGAGAAACACACACTTTCAGATTCGCGAAGCAAATGGATGAATAAATTTAAAACATTCTACTTTCTTCTTGAAGAGAGCTCCTCCGGGGACCCGAGCGGTAAAGATCAAGAATTTGGAAACGTCCCCAAAGATTTCGTAATAAAAAGTGATCGAGATCGGTCCGCTTCCCAAGATGAAGAGGAGAGGCCAATGAACGAGGTGGTTAAGATAAGTCTCGCCTGAGCGGCGCGCCGCATGCTCGATTCGGCGACATTTCGAAGTCATCCTCGCGTGTAATTGGACCGCTTTATGACACCTTTTGCGACTCGCGCGCGCAATTGTCCTGCCTATGTAATGTCGTCTTTAGATAAGTTAGTCCGCGCCGTCTATACCCTTGTCGCGCGCGCCATTACGCGACCGACTGCGAGACGTAGATAAGCTAATCGGCGTCGTAAAAAGTGCAGTTTGCGGATGACGCCGTTGTATCGCCAATGAGAGAGCACGACGCGATACGGCGCATCGTTTTCAGTCGCAACGACGCGATATGGCATCACAACTTGAAAACTATCCGAGCGCACCTGAGACACGTACGAAGTATTATGTTGCGTTTCGTGGAGCATGTTTTGTTACGTTGAAAAATGAAGAGCACGCGTTGTCTTTATACGCCACCTAACATCGAAGCGGCCGCTCGTTAACATATTCAGAAACGCAACCTCGTTAATCTTAGCGACTGCATGCTTGCACTAACGGTCGTTAACGCCCTAAGCGACCATCCGGCTTAACTTGGCGTGGTATTCCAAAATGGAATAGCTAATCGCGAGCCAAGATTAGCTCGCTAAAATTATGGATACAATCTAGAATGGAGATACCGCAAGAAAGATTGTGGCTTACCTATATATAGATGTAAAAGAAAGTAATAAATGACGATAATAATTTCACGTTCGCGCTGTAATAGAGATGCGCCTACACCACGTTATTGCGACGACGCGGTATAGTCATTACCGGATTTATAGCGTTAACCGCGAACGATGCGCGATTTTGCACGGTGTCCACGAAAAATTTCTCAATTTCGTCAAAGCGATCGCGTCATAGTCGAAGGAAGTCTTCACGGGTGGCCCATTACGTTCCTCAATGACAGCGGGATTATCCACTGGTCCTTGAGGCCCAGAGGGTCGCCACATGCGCCCTACATAGCGGATCTCTGCCTTCGGCTCTTGTTCAGAATTGCATCGACCCTAATTTCCTTTTAACCAGCATTATCGTCTTCGCTATATTTCTCACCGGTAATTTGTCCCGCCAGACAGGTGCCGAAATGGAGGACCACACGAAGTGCTGCCGGAAGGAACTCTAGGAAGGATCCATCGATCTACCTGACAAAGACTATCTGTACATTTAACGGACGATGCACTTTTCAAGAGCTTTTCAGATTTTATCTCTACGTGAATATTTAAAAATATCGTTTCTTTCAGGTTATTTTTTCTGTATAATAAATATTGCATATGTTAAATCTTTCTTATATATTTAGTTTTTCTTTAAAATTCCTTCTTATATCCCAGAGTATAATAACCTAATCTTTTTCAAAATTAATAATTTTATTATTTTAATTAATAATAAAAAGAAAAAAGAAAAAAGTTATCTACATGATCGTCCGAGTTTGTGTCAGATAAACGTGTGCGCTTCCCTTGCGCTCGTAAAGCAGAAAGCGTAATGCCGCGTAGAGCGAAAAACGTTAAAAGAAGAAAATATTAAAATAACGAAGGCGGGCGCGCGAGAGAAGTTGCAGGTGGTCGGTGTCGTTGTACCTTTAAATGCGGGCCTATCCTCACATAAGATCCACGAACGTGACGGTCTCGGTGCTCGGGGCGTCACAATTTCGCACAATTATAGATTAGCCACACTCGCGATTCGGCCCCCACCTGTTGGGTCTAATCGCCGTCAACTATCTTGCATCTCAATTCGCCGTGGCCCCGCAGAATATTGATTTTTTGCCGGCAATTTTTACGAGGCAAGATGTAATGTCTAACGACCACGGATCGCTTTCGAAGGCGCGGAGATGCCGGTCAGCCCCGTTATCCTGGCGAGACGGAGCACGAAACCGAAACTATGAAATTATCGCGCACGGTGGTCCTACCACACGCGCGAAGACTTCGTGAGTCTAAGAGATTCGTCTATTCATAACTGGATTCTGGATCACGATGACTAATTACGTTGCAAATAACCACAAATCTTCAACTGAGACAAGAGTCCAGATTTCTTCTGAGAAGACCAGTGAACAGAAATGTAAGTTATTTTAAAAAAAAAAAGAATCCAAAAAACAATATTAAATTTCACATGTGTTGTTTTACTGTTACCAGATTAGAAAAAACAACGTTAATAATAACAAAAATATAATGAATCAACTGCATAATATTATCTTAATAAAAATGATAATCATAATTTAAATTTGTAATATATAATTTCAAATGCGGTCGGTACGTGTTAAAGTTATAAACAGTAACAATTTGACAATTTAAAATGATTAATGATACGTCAAGGAATATCCTGCGACACATCGAGGTAAGGGATACTTTCTAACGTTGCAACGGTCGTCACGCAAGAATCAGGAAGGACCATCATCCTGACAAATGACGCAAGCGGTATTCGAGAACGAGCAACTCAGAATAATTATGCGGCTCCAGAAATACGGGAAGCTGGCCGACGGAAAGAAAAACATCGATGCAGGATTCAAAGCTTGAAAAATTAAAGTCGAGTGTCGCCGCGCGCCGTGTTGTCCTTGTACCGCCCGTGCCTAAGCGGATTCCCTGACAAATGAACAGGGCGAAAAGAAAAACGGAATATGTACGAAAGATGGGGATGCTAGTTTCGGTTTATGGAAGAGCTAATGGGGGAATGATAAATTCATGGAAATTTCCCATTTGAGATAAACACAAATGACACACGTTAATTTTAGAAAAAGTTCTTTGTATCTCGATATATTACAAATTCTTCATTTTTTATCGTCAAAAAATGTATAAATAAAAAGAAATAAAAGAACAAACTCAAAATCACTTAAATGTAGTAAAACTTTTTTAAAGCAATAAAGCATAAATAATTATCAGATAATCAATAAATGATGATTAATAATTAATACAATATGCGCAGCTAAAATTAGTATTTTCAGCTTATATTTACCTTATAATGCATACTCGTATTACGAGCAAAACCCGTTCATTCAAGATATACATAGCGTTAATTTATAATATTTGCAATATGATCCATAATTATTAGTCGCAAACAAAAGCCATGAAAGAGGATATATATATGTGTATCGCAATATACATATATATTACGATATGTCATTGTGTGTGTGTGTGTGTGTGTGTGTGTGTGTGTGTGTGTGTGTGTGTGTGTGTGTGCGTGTATTCTTTTTAATTTTAATATATATATGTACATATTTTTATATAAATAAAAAATATTCTTCAATTCTTCCTTTCCGTTTTTTTCTACAAATTAAATATTCCACTGTACAATAAACGTAAGAAAAATGTTCCTTTCCTCATTTTGTAAACAAATTATCCTAGACGACATTGGTCGCGAAAAATAGAAACTCATTCGACAAACGATAGTAGAAAAATGATGGTTATTTAGCGTGTGGTTGCGCGAGGGGGTACGGTGACTCATTATCGCCGTCACGGTACAGCGTGCAGCCCGACATGAGAATGAAAAATACTGCACGGCCGCGTGGCAGCCTCAAATGTACACGGTTAATCGCGCATAATTGTTTCCCGGACTTTTTGCCAGCCGGCGCTTTAAATAGGGATCTCGTCAGAAATTAGGCGGGTGACTAATCGACACAGGAGACTCGGGCACGACAAGACGTGCCACGTTTGACTGATGATGCGGGAAAAGGCGGAAATTCCTGCGTGGACGATTAGTGGCTAAAAGTAGCTAAACGGAGGGAGAGAAATTAAGAACCAGTTTGCAAGAATCCGGTGAGCTCGTTTTCTTTAGCGGAGCACACACATTTACGCAGTACAGGCGCATTAAGATAAATATGAGTCGCAGTTGTAACACGAGTGAAATTCTTACTCAAGTTGTTACTTGCAGCATCATGTATTTAGGATTATATTTCTCTTCTTAAAGCAAAAATTTAATTCATAAAATTTAAATCTGCGAAATCGAAAAGATCTTTGACCGCAGTTTTTACGTTAACTAAACACTCAAATTCTCGATGACGCAGCGGCCTAAGTTTTTTTTCTGGCTGCCTAATGGAATATGCGTCATTGTTTCACTCGGCTGTTGCGTCCCAGGCCTTCAATTGAATTCATGAACGCAGGCATACGTCGATGCACGTCGGCGCGGTGTGGCGCGGGGTGCCTTTGAGTGTGTGTATCGGAGTGTGTCGTGGAGGATGCGCGCGAGGGGTCTGCCGAGCGAGGTAATGACTGGAGCTTCCTGCCGTTCACAAACTGCGAAGGAAGGGAGACGTCCCCCGTGCAGGATATCCGACATTTAATCTGATTTCTGGATTACATCGCCGTGTGGACAGCGGCGGGAAGGAACATTCTCGCACCCTACGATCTTTTCTCCCTTTTCGTCTTTCTCCGTTCCGACCGAGTAAAAATAACTTGGCAAAGCGTCAAAGCAACGGTAGTCTATTTCAATGCAAACGCAGTTCCAATTTTGAAATTACGACCAATCGGATAATTGAAGATTGAAAACTAAAATTAACACATAGAGTCCTTAATTTTGCAATTAACATTGTACGATAAATATCTAAAAATATTGCATTGCAACAGGCGCGTGTAGCGTACGTTGCATCGTACGATGCCGATGGCTCACGTCGCGACTCGCGTTCTCGCGGCTATTGTGCGATGCACGTTACCGGGCCGTGTGCTTCCCAGACTTCCGGTTTCACGACAGACTGTAGACCTCCTTCCGTGGGAAATCGCGGGATCTCTCGGCGGTTCTACTCGCGTAGCCGTGCTTAATTGGCAGCGCCCGGTGCAACAGGCGCCCGCTCTCTAATCGCTGTTATATCAGCGTAAAAAAAATATAAG
This sequence comes from Solenopsis invicta, assembly GCF_016802725.1. Taxonomy (NCBI): domain Eukaryota; kingdom Metazoa; phylum Arthropoda; class Insecta; order Hymenoptera; family Formicidae; genus Solenopsis; species Solenopsis invicta. The sequence continues at coordinate 6,605,758 of NC_052674.1, read as the reverse complement.
ATTATCTAAGAGACGCGGGGTGGGACTTTTGGATCGCGTTACTTTGATCGCGCGACGGCTCTCACGCGCGTACACGCGGCGAGATGATTCCACGTGCGTTCGCGCGCGCGTGTACGCGCACTCGACGACTTTTGTACCAGAGTATCGTGCTGCAATGACGGAGAAGATTTCAATAAACGACACGCGAGATAACTTCAAGGTTTCGAATGTTCGTCCGAAGATCGTAGAAGCGTGCTTGAAAAATAATGCAAATTCTGCCCAACAAAAAATAGTTTATCAAATTTTACTCTTAAACAAAAAAAAAAGTATACTTGAAATTATGCGATATGCTCTTTTTTGTCTTTTTTACAATTTCAACTTGTGTCAAGTGTCGAATAAATTACGCGCGTGGATGTGAATGCGGTTCATAAGAGATGCCGGTCATCGCATACAGTCATACGCGCATCGCGGTGGGGATCGACGTGCGTCGCGCGTTCTCCCACGGAGACGCCTTCGTCTTGTTATGCAGTTGTAGTCATTACGCCTGTCCATTTCCGCAACTTCGTTAACTTGTGTCCTTAAGTCAAAATAGAAGCGTCGCAATCCTTAATTAACGTAGGCAGACTGAAGAAAAGGAAGATGCGTATTTACGACGCGCTTGGCACATCTCCTTCGCGACACACGGATATTCGCGGGTAATTCTCGGATGACGTTATGAGCAAAAGAAACTATCCTTGTCGTAGGAAGCGCAGGAAGGCCTTAATGACTCGCGGGAAATTCACGCGCGAGAAATATTGTACACGCGCCGTAAGAACGATCGCAAAATAACATAACATGCCTCTCGTCTTTCAATCGATCACCTTCGCGGATAATGGAAAATGATCGTCTTGAGTCCTGAACTGTACGTATATCGCATGTAAATCGTAAATCATTTTGCTTTTTCTTCGGCATAAGAGAAACGAACCTTATCGAATGTGGCGCTCGTAGCGTAGCGTTTTCCGATGATTTATTTGCGTTGCGCTGCATATCAAGAAATATTTTCTTAAGTGTCGAGTATATAATTAAAAATTATATGCAAAACAGGAAACATTTTCTTGCTTGCGTTTGTAATTTTTTTCATATAATTTTTTACAAGACAAAAAGAGAAATAACATTTCAAAATAATTCATATATATAATAATCAAAAAAAAAAGAACATTAATTAAACAAGATTTTCAATAAATATGCTCTATATACAATATAAAAGCCTACAATATACAAGCTATAAATTGCCAGCTAAAAATAAAATTCACATTTAGCCCAGCTCTGTTATTGAAACGCGAGAAGTGTCGCGACTACGTCGAAAGTGAAATGAGGAATTCGATCGCCCGCGATAATTTATTCGACTCGGTCAACGTCCCACGAGCTCGGATTCATAACGCAAGTATACGGTGGATGCCCGTGACACGTTCACATGACCCTTTTCCGCGGCGTCACAGTTCTCATGAAACACTAGACGCGTATGTGAATGGGAGACGTGTCGTTACGATACTTCCGGCGGATAACTGTGTGACACGAACAATATCAAAACGTAAATAAGAGTACGCGGAACTCCGGTAAGGGAAGCCACTTGCAATTGATCATCTTTTGCCGACAAAAAAGACAATATTACTTAAAGTATATATATATATATGCATTTTTTAATTATATAATTTAAAAAGTTGTATCAACTTATTCCTTTTATTGTCGCGCATTATATTATATAAATAAACTGCAGAAAAAAATAACTAAAAGTATATTTTATAACAATGTTAATATTGCAATTTTGTAGCAAGTATGTCCCAAGTTTGTAGCTCTTGCAACTATAAAAATAATAAAAAAAAAAAAAAACCTATCAAATGTATAATAATAGTATCAATTAAATATTTGGCTAATGTAATCAAAAATAATTTTACTTTTCTAGATATTCAGTAACTTACACCAGATTTGATAATACTTACTAAACATTTAGAAACATAAAATTATTTTTGTTTATATTGACAAAATATTTAATTGATATTATTTCACTATACATTTGGTAGTTATAATAACTAGACTTTATTTTGAATGTGAAGATCAGGTCAAATTTTAACAGAAAAATTAATTTGTAAAAATTGTACTTTGTTCGCTGACGCACCGACAAAGCTGCATAATTTAGGATCAGACATTCACAGGGTTTATCGCGAGACCAGACGAGCGCTTGAATCATCAACGGATATTGCGCAATAAGAAACATCACGCTAGTACGACGGAAAACTTTTTGGAGGAGACGCGGGAAATTGCTCAAATAATTTAGCAATCCTCAACGTAACAAATAATTTTACATAAACTAGCCAAATTGTCGCGGACGAACGGTAAAACTGCGCAGCTTAAAACGAGCGAGAGCATCCGCGGAAATCGAGTTCGTGGAAGTAGGCATTGAAAATCACGCGAATATTACGCAGTGGTCACGCGAATAAACACGAGAGAAAAATACGAAGATGTTATATAGAAGAAAAAAAAAAAAAAATCCATGGAATTATACTGGGAGATAATAGAAAAAGAATCAAGCGATAAAGTTGTAATCGTGAGATACCTCGCAAAAAAACGCTAGTAATTATTAGATGTTTGCGTAACAGCAAACCACAACCTACCTCAAGAAATCCGATGTTTTGTACGTCAGTGAATCATATTTTGCATATACATACGCGCTGCGTAACGATGCAATTTAATCGATCTCATGAAAAGAAATCCATAATAAAATATTCTGTTCACCAAGCTCAAAAATTTTTGAAACCTGAGCTGCAAACGGATACGCGTATCGTCGTGATTTTTTATAAAGATGTATTGATAATTATTGATCGTCAATCGTAATTGCAAAATACTAACTATCTCGTAGCAAAATACGAATGATAAACATATATATATTATTAATATATGTTAAATATGCTCGATGTTATTTATCAGTAAAAGAAAAACTCGCTCATTATTCATACCGCTTGTAACTGACTGATAACACGACAGTTGCATCATTGCAAAACTACAGACATCGTTCGAAGAAAATTTTCCAACGTTAAATGACGGTCGTTGCGTAATTTCGTCCGTAAAAAAAATCGCTTCTCACGAGTGCTCCTCGATGCAATTCTAGCAATTATTCGTATGCAAAGTTAAAGTTGCCCCAACGGTCCAACGGTCGTGGAAATTCCGTGAATATTATTGACGTGAACGATTTTGTAAAATCAAGCAATGGCGCATCAATCGTTTGCGGCGTAAAAGCGCGCCCGCGACGAAAAATATCGCGTTTTCATGCCGCGCTTCCTCAATACCGATAACCCGCCGGCGGCGGCGTCGGAACGCTGCAGCCGACGCATACGCGGAATCTGCCGACTCTCTCGTGATTCGCGTCCAAGTTCCACGACCCGTCCGACCTCTTGCGACGCGATCCCCAGGGGAGAATGGCAATTAAGCCGATAACGATTAACGTCGGACGGGTCGCACATAGACGCCGCGTCGCGCGTTATCAATATCGCTCGATTAGCCGCGAACCGGCACGTGACACCCTCCACGGACTTTGAACGCCTCGTTAAGATTGTTTACGGGGGAACCTCGTTAATATGATCGCGCGTCTCACTCGTTGTACGTAATTTATGGCGGTACGTCAATGCCCAGGATAACGCCGATGATTACGAAACCGAGTGGAAGTTCGCGCGTACAATCGCGAAACTACGGAAACTTTTCGCACGGTCATCCAGTCGTTCAGCCAAGACGCAGATACTGTTTATCCGCCGACAGATAACGGTAGTTGTCTGTCTAAATCGATATTAAAACGCTATAAATATAACTGATAGCACTCGTATGTTATAAATATCTAATGTCTAATAATATTATAGAGTTGAGGGAAAAACACATCGCGACGCGGAAAAATCCAACGTAGTGTATGTTAATTACTAACGTAGTAGCGGAAAACTTAAAGTCTCTCGAAACATTCCGAAACATTTCCAGAAAGATCGCTCGTTAAGATTACGACTCGAGATCGCTTAGCTTTTGCATGTATCGCTATAAATTTCCGCGAACGATAAATTGCGCATTGATGATGACTTGGCGATAACGCGCGTGCTACTTTTATTATAAGCACACGGAACAAAATGTGATAAGAGCGTTTCTCAAGAAACCTCCCACGCTGTTCCCAGGCTGTCGCGTTGCCAGGCATCGCGTTGCTCGCGCCGAGCTCGCAAAGCAAAACAAAACAAAATTTGGGCCACGGCGAGGCGATATATGTATACGTAGCTGCGCGGCAAGCGCTCGTTAAACCATTAAGCGACAACACGCCTCCGGGTTATCGCCGTGCTAATAAAGCCAGGCATTGTGGACACGCCGTGCCGATAAGCGCGCCCGTTTTATTTCCTCACCCGATGTCTCAACCGATGCAGTTTCCATCTACCATAAACCTGGACCCATATGACGCTTCAATGGAATATAACGAAAACCATTATGCAGTGATCCATGCGGGTAACGCAAATGCGTGCCTAACGACATTTTTGTATCGTGGTGATCTTTTTTTATTTTGCGTCAGAATCTGTATCTTATGACGCTTACTCAAAAATGCGAGAAAGAGGAAGCTAGGATGAAATTACCCGCACGATCGGTTTCGTATTCTCGAGAAGTGAATCACGTCTCAGCGGAGCGACCGCGGGTGCTTGAACGCGGCACAAGAGAGTCGGGTGACATTGATAACATTATCTTGATATTCGTCGCAAAAGGTGCGTAACGAGTGAGCCTATCGCAGGATCGAGATAAAACGCGCGAAATAAATCGGCAAGCCGACACGAGACGCGTGTATCTTTTACGGCGCACGGATCTTCTGATACGTTATCAACTTTGTTTGACGTGTGCAAGAATTTTTATACGAAAACAGCATTGCTGTCAATCAATTTTAACATTTGATGACAAGGATTAAAGCGTCGCGAGTAAAATTTTAAAAAGACGCATGCTCGATGATAAGTCTCGTTAAGTGCGCTGTTGTCTCGCAGCAAAGGCTTGCCATATTTTTTTTCCCAACGAGATCCGAGTTTTCTCAGGTCGGAGCCGGGACCGAGACTCGTTAATTTACATTGAACCCCTCGCTCGTCCCGCGATCCTCCGAGTCCGAAAGTAAATTTGCTCAGTCTGGTCACGCGCCCCGTACTTCACGCTGCACGCATGCGGCATGCGCTCGCACGTCGATTCTCCGTTTACCTGTGTCATTATTAACGTGGAAGGTGGGCTGAGTTTGCGCGGCAGTTAGTGCCGGCGGCTGGAGAGAAGACACAAACGAGCGCGCGATACAGAGAAGAAGACGAAAATCTCGGGGAGCGTGCGCTAAGCGCGGAATTCCGAGATGACGGGCCGTCGGCGCGTGCACGTTACAAGATAGAGTTGGCGCCGATGACACGTATAACGCGTTATAAAAAAAAAAATAAAAAAAAATCAACCTCTTGATACCTAATCGTACCTGTATCATATCTTCTGGAAGTAGAAACAGTCTAGACATGGTCAGACACATATAAAAACATCAAGTGCGCGTCAATTTCATGAAGCTGCTGATTGCGTAATGCGATATCTGGTATGATTATCGTAGGCTTTAGATCACGCATGTTGCCACGTGCTGCGACGCACATTGCTTGAAAATACGATATCATGAAGATATTGACAGCGTGCCATGACAATGCTGTTCTATTCAATTTAATATGCATTAAGAACAAGGGGTTAATAAATCGTATCAACTAATAAAATATATCATCAAGTTACTAATGTAGTAATCAGTTTATAGAAACGCTTCACCAGTTCTTAAATCCTGATTAAAAAATCAGAATTTAATTTTTTTTTAATTCAATTTCAGATTTCGCGCAGAGAAATTCTTTGAAATAATTTTTACCGGGAAACGCATTAAATGCTAACTCCAATTTCAGAATAAATTATGACTTTTGTTTGCTGTACTAAATCAGACGATTCCACATCGGTTATTTTGCCTTCGTTACACGGGAGTTACTTGGTTTTTCACGACATCATTAACGTCGGGTCGACATTAAAATGCCAGGATACTGCGAATCACTGATATCACACCGAGGAAACTTGCGGTATTCATTACCTCCGTACTTAACGACATTCCCCTTCGGTCTTTTACGACACCCGTGTGGACCTAAGACAGACGTGTACCGGGGGCGTTCATGCATAATGACGAGTAAAATTTAATTGCCAAATAATAATTAGACGATATAAAAATTAAATGTCCGGATGGTAATTTACGGGGCACTAGCCGCCGCCGTTGCTGGTAATAATAATTTCCACAAAAATTACGATCCGCGCGGTTTTCTCCCTCTCAACGATTCCCGCGCTTTCTTTCGGTATCCACTAACGACGTTGTTCCACCATTCTCGGCTACTTAATTCGCGCATGGTGCTTTATGCGCAGCACAAAAACTGATTAAACCATCATGCGCAAAACATACTAATCAAGCATCTCGCTTCGGGCCGGACACTTAAAAAATACCGCTAGCATAATTTGCACTTGTCATCAAGAATATATGAATTTATTAAATTTTAAAAGATTTTTCAAAAATCCTTTTTGAGAAGCAAAACATTTACATGAATATTAATATGAAACTACAAAATATTGATGATAAACAAATTTTCAAGCGTTTTACTTTGATTCTTCCTTACTCATAACAATTCTAATACTCTAACAGACCGCATGTAACTATTGTATAATATTATATTAGAAATGAAACGTTATCGCTGTCCTGAGTTTAAACATAACCGAAGCATAATCGAGATCAGAAACTATCCGACGTACTTTTCGCCGACATTTCTCCCGACGGCGACACGAAGGCAGGCTTTCTTTCTGCCACTAACGACGATATTTCTCCTTTCGTGGCTACTTAATTTGCGCGGTGCTTTATGGCAGCGTGACGCCTACGGCGGGTAATTTACTCGCACGAGAGAACCGCGACTTCTCTGCCTTCCGCCCGTTGCACGTCCCATGAGCTTCTCTTTTCGCGAAACTTTAATAGTCACCACGTGGTGGCTATAATCGTACCGGTGGAGACGTGAGAAACGCGAAGGAGGTATCATCACGCGGGTGACTCGCTAAAATTATCTCCCTCTCGCTATATAGCTCCCTCTTCTCCTTTCATTTTCCTTCACCCTTTTGGTCTCTCTCTCTCTCTCTCTCTTGATCTCGAAATACTTGCTATCTTCGGTAGTGTGGGTAATAAGTTCGCGCAAAAAAGCTCCATTCGCGCTTCTCCTCTGAAGTGGAACAATTCAGGAGGACAACGTATGGCTTCGAACATTCTGCAATCGACGAGATTGTTTCTCCGCGAGTGATTCTGCAATCAATTCCGCTGCAATGAAGTGTTATCTTGCGGTATTTCATCACGACTGATGAAACCTCGTAGGAAGAATATGAGAATCATTGATATTCTTATTTACAGTAAGAAAAAATAATTTTCTTCAATATAAATATTATACGATATTGTAACTTTATTTGTAAAAAAAAATAGGACAAAGATAAAACGTTATGCACGTTTATTACTAATGATGAGCATTGCTTAAAAGATTTCATATTTTTCACGTAAGAAAATCTGACGGGCACTTTAGCAAAAATTAATTTTTTCTCAAATATAATAACGTTACTTAATATGGTACATCAGTGCCCAAAATAATTAGCTACATAATTAGTAATTATTGAACGAGCGTGAACGTCGGCACGTATCAATTACGGTCGGCTTATTAAATTTCGGCCACGCGATTAATTAATCTGCAATTAGCAATCGTAGCCGGCGCCCGTTTATTAATTATGCCGCGAAAGCTTCCAGGAACCAGTCTCGAAAGTAAATTAAGGATCGACTGGCGGAGAAGTCGTTAAGGCGCCCTCACGCGAAAGATATATGGACCTTTAAGGGCGCCGTAGGTAAGAGATTTCGCGAGCTGAAAAGCAAGGCGGAGTAGAAGGAACGCGATTTCGTGTTATCGATCGGAAAACCTGACTTCAAAGCCACGAAGAGTAATTCGTACTTACGTCAATATCAATCTCGCGGTTGAGCACGCAAATTGAAAACTAATTTAAGAGCATATCGCGCACCATCAGTAATTACTTTTTAATTAATTTTCGCCCCGAATGCCCGACCGACAGAGAACCGCCAGAGTGAATATGCCTGTACATCTCTCGACGCGTCATTTTTACTTCTCGCGAGCATGATTAGCCTTTCCTTTAGCTGTCTTTTTCGAACAGAGATTCTTATATTCGCACGAAAACAATTCATTGTCCTATATGATGCCAAGATATATAATTTAAAATAACTGGATAATTTAAAATAAAAGTAACAATACAAATCGTAAAACCAATCGCGAGACGTTAAACATATGGCATGGAAACAGTACCAAGACTACCTGTAGAGGGTCATTATTGTGCTCCTGTTTGGATCCGTAATGAGACTCTAAGGTGCCTATAAGAATGCCACCAGTTCGCGCATCGCCGAACGCGCTAAGCGCGCCAGCTGCCGGTTGCTGTCTCGTGCACAGCTTCTTTTTTTTTTCTTTTTATCATTTCGTTATTGTTCACACGGCTCGATCTCGCCACACTGTAGTTCTGTTCCGCACCGATCCGACATGCAATTTTTTCTCCGAACACAGAACGAAGAAAGGATACCGACCGCGCGATATTTGTCGCAAAAGGAAGCGAGGACGAGGAAAGAATAAATTGTATGTCCAAGCAGACAGGCGTGAACTCGTGAATCATTGCGCACACACGCGCACATGTTTCATCAACGGCGTGTATCAAATCATTCCATCTTAATTAATAGCTATATTGCTGCACATGCATGTCGTTTTAAGAATTTGACAGCAAAAGTCAATTTAATTTTATCTTATTTTTATTACTATACGTAATTGTGAACGCAAATAACCTCCGTTTATTACACGGAAAGCTTTTGCTGAAGTATCTAAAATTTAAGATACAGATTTGTGAAAATATGTAATTTTGTGGGACCATCGTAGTAATTATGTATAGGATGTTCAAGCATGATGAACTGGATCTGCAAAGAGTTTTGACAGTCTAGTAGCAAGAGTGAATGCCCTGCGGAATTTTTTCTTAATAAAATTAGATTCTAAGAAAATTATTTTCACAGACCTGCGTCCGGCTATATTTTTAGATACTATAATTGTCCTTTGCGCGTCTTAGAGCAATTAGAGTAATTAATTTCAATCTGTTTTATAAAAGTAACATTAAATTTTAATATCGACACAAATTGGGGATGTATTAATTTTCACGACTACCCCGAATTAAGCGCACTCAAGCTTCGTCGTGGTGACGAGACCAAAGTCGGTCCACGGTCCCACGAAGAAAATGCGTATCGTGTTCCACGAGCGTGTACGTGCGTGAAACCGGCCGTCACGCATAAAAGGCGGACGCAGGAAGCATAAACGGACAAGCATTTTTTATCAGTCGGACGAGGCACCATGTATCGCGGTGTACGCGTTATTGTTTCGCGTACGTGCGTATGCATCGCGCACAGAGAATCCTTTCATGCGCGTACTTACTTGCTATGGTAGCGATATGCATATGAGAGTGGCGTATGTTAATGAGACCGGATAGGTCGTCTCGGTGCACTCACTGACAGGACGATGTTTGAATGAGAAGCGTGTCGCCAAGCGATTTTCTACTTCGGCGGAAAAAATCTCGAGACGGAATAAATTTGGTAAAGGAACGTCTCTGCGTCGAAACTGAAATTTTTAAGATGCTTTGGTTTCTCATTTACAAAATACTGAATTACTCGAAGTAGCAAAACGCTCGAGCGTCGCGGCGTTGCGTTTCAGGCGCGTTCTTATCAACGCTCGTTGAGCTTATCTTCGAAGTGCTTTGTAAGGTTTACACGAAACTTCCGGCGAATATTTCTCGGCACACTCAAAGCCAAGTCTTTCTCTATACGCAAGTGTAAACCAAGTTATGCAGCGTTGTAAATCAAAACCGGTTTCGACGCATCAATTTGGTCCGCGACGCTTTTAATTTTCGGGCGAAAAACATTACGATTTTTATGTGTTAATTTCCAGTTCCGGGGATCATCATCTATCTTAATGGAATCTTGTATCTTCTCGCATTGAAAGTTCCGCGGCGCGGTTCGCTCGCATTTGATCCTCCCGTAGAATTCTAATGTTAAGGCGGGATCATCGTTCGATGCCTCGAACGCGACGAGGCTAATCAACGGGCGTGAAAAAGGCGTGCGTGCACGGCACGGCACGGCACGGCACGGCACGGCACGGCACGGCACGGCACAGCAAGGTAAGGTAAGGCAAGGCAGGGCAGAGAGAACGAGGCACGCGGAGCTCGCGCGATCCCACGGAGCCACGCGATGCTTCATGCCGCGTGCACGTGACCCCTACGACCCTAAAACCGAGCACTATTTTCCGCTGCCGACAGGATTCCTCTCTCTCTCTCTCTCTATCGTTCTCTTTCTCCCTCTCCCGGCATCTTCTCGGGATGCTGCAGGACGCTTGTCGTGTTACAGAACGAAGCACAAGCACGACACGAGAGACCGGAGATTAATATTATCTCGCGCGTAGCGTGCGCCGCGCCGCGCCGGGGATATGCGAATCGCGAGTTCCTACGCATCTCGCCGCCGTGCCGCGTGTACCGGCAATCTCGTCTTCCCTTCGGGAGAAACCTCTTTGTTGCTTCTGGTGTATGCCTGGTGTACGACAGGACATAAGTAATGCGAAATCATCACGAGCGCGTCCACGAACGGCGGCGTTCGGATGGAGAATGATATTCGAGAATGCCGACGAAATAAGAACAAACCAAAATTATTCTGTTCAGTTTCTATTACGAGAGTAGCGGAAATTTATAGAGATTTCTAAAACAGAATATTGAGTTGGAGATGAGAGAGAACATTGATCAATTCGTCCATTGTAGAGATCGCAAAGTGCGAGATATCATAATTCATTCTAACTACTGTGTGATTTCGTGAGCAATTTAATTTATCGCCATAATTGCAACGCGCCTGTTGTCACATTAAACAAAATTATATCTTGCGCGCGGTGTGCAATTTCCGTTAAAATAAATGCAAATCTATGGATTTATAATTGAGGAACATCAGCTTCGCGAGACTACCGTTTCCTCGAATGGCCTAGAGGTATTATCATCATCGTCCCACACATCACGAAATCGTGACCGCGTCGAGCCTCTCATCCCCGAGAGAGAAACGTCATCATAATTTTAATCCGGCGATTATATGGACCCGGTACTTTCGAGCCGTAATCTTGAGCCTGGAGACACGTGTCTCGAAGACGCGTTCCTATAGTCGGTCGAAGGACTTGTAATTTTCATATGTGGATCACACGAGAGGATGTCACGCGGTATCGCGTGCATACGAAGTTCTACACGTGTACTCGCGTATTACGTAAAATGGTAAATTCTATGTTCGATTATTCCGCGTAAATTTTGCAAATTGCATATACAAGACTTTGGAAAAATTATATTATTTATGTATACATTCTCCAACCCCCACCAATATATTTTAACAACATATTCCGTTAAGTTTAAGATAGCCAGATATTGAAAAAAATACACTTGATATATTCCATGATGTAAAGTTAATGATCGGAAAATTCAAAAGTATTAGCAACCTTTTTCCGATATGATAAAAATAATAAAGGATTAGTGGTTATTACGCAATGGACTGTTCATACAATCGAAATTATTTATACTTCGTATGCAGTAGATTTCGTGGCACAGATCCGAAATATTTTTAATAAATATTTAATAACCGTTTGATATATCGCTGTTTTCCATAACGTAAATTGTCCAACGCAATTTGTATATTATAGTCGCCAAAAAATAATGAGCAACATTTATTAAATTGAGGAGAAATTCTGCAAAAGAGATTTCAAAGACGAGTGATAAAAGCGGGTAAAATCCGATATCTCGTTGCCTTGAGATATTCACAAGTAGTTAATTATGAGAATTAAGCAACTGCGCGAATCGATAAGCTGAGTTTTTTCTTAGGAAGTAATCACGTTCTCAGCTGCGACTTATCTCGAGCGCGTCCCAAAGGGTAACGACGCGTCACACGGCTCGAGCCGCTGCGCCACGCTGTATGCTGCCAGGTCGAGTTTCGCGCGAACGTAAACAAACCGATCGAGTAAACACAATAACACATGTGCATACGTACTACACGAATACAGAATTTTAATTTGAGTTATGTATCGTGCTACGAAATAATACGAGGTTTTTAATTCATCGATTGCATCAATCGCGTTACGCGCAAGTGCAATTTTGCTCTGTAAAAGCTGCATTACTGTATAATGCGATTGATCACAATCAATCCTGGCTAATAACATTTTTTTTACAACAGATTTTTTACTTTCTTTGGGAAAGAGATTTTGGAAATGCTAGTCAGCACATCTAAATTATTGAAATTGATTTTTAATTTAATTCTGTGATATAAATCAATTTAATAATAAACGTTGTTAACAAGCACCTAATAATGCCCATAAGAACCTTTTTCCTAAAAATGTGTAAAGAATTTGTTACAAAAAATAATTCCTCAGAGATCGAACTTCCTGACTTTCCGGAACGGGTGTTATTTCACCACCTCAACCACTGAAGTATAATGATATTTTTCGCCGATCAATATAAATATTTGTAAGAACGCACATGCTAAGATGCGCGTGTGAATAAATCATATACAGTAATAAAAAAACTAGAAATTTCTTTCCAGATTATTCTTTCATATTAGAAATTTCTATTCGAATTTAAGAATATGCTATTAAAGTATCGTACAATAAGAATATAAAATATACATGTAGACTGTCGCAAAGTATAAAAACAAAAAAGAGACGCGAATAACTCTCGCGCGATTTATCTTACAGTAATGATTTATGTTAAGTTCAAGTTGTAAAAATACGCTCTTCTTCGTCAGCACGAAATGTGTACGCATTCAGCCACGTCCGTCGCTGCGGAATGGAACGGTCCGATCGGCAAAAAGCAATCGGTCCGAGTTATTTATTGCGGCTTTCGGACGAAAGACCCGTGGTGGTGGACACGGAGGTACGTCGGACCGGAAGATACCTTATCTGAGACACACTCCGCGTGCGCACCGAAGAACGCGCCCCGCGTGTACTTGCATCCTCGCCGTGGGCTCGATACCAGGCGGCGATAAGACGCCGACTAGTATCTGATGTGCGTGCAAAAACAAAGGCAGCAATGAATCTCGGTATCCTACTCGATATCCATCACCCCGCACGATCGCCTGCCCGGTGATAACGAGGATCGATCTCGTTGCTACGTCGATTTATATCGAGAAAGCGATGCCTCGTGGCGGCCGGAGGCGCGAAAAATCCGCTAGCGTACGCGAGCAAACTGAGAACGGTTATCGGTGTCGAAGCGAAGACACGCGAACGTTGATCGAAAGACCACCTAGGTGTAGATCCGTACGATGGTTTAGGGGAGTCTGTGGATATTGCGACTATTACAGCGAGTGGACGACGACGTCCGCGAGATGCCTGCCGATCTATAGATCCTTGGTCTGCAGTTTATCAAATAGCTATCTAAAATATCGCGTAAATTCTGCATTGATGTCTATCTAAGAAGGAAAATGCGCGGTAATACAGCTCAAGAGATAATCCGATACTGACATTGTTAAACCGCGCGCGGTCTATACGTTAATCTGGACTTTTTCATTGCTACGAACATCAATGATGACGGTGAAAACGTAGCACTTTTAACGATTATGGGGGAATATAAATCGACTAAAAATGATTGTAAATATGATTATTGGCTGAATCAGCGAAAGTATTCGTAATAGCATGTGGAGCTGTGGAAGCCGCGATTCGTGTGAGCAACGAGCGAGCGAATCCGCGTTGAAACACGAACCCGGCCGGTACCCACCCATTTCCGAGGATATCCCTCGATTTACAAGCTTCCTCGTAGCTATCATCGCGGAATTTTCTGCAGCCACTAGCTCGGCAAATCGCCGCCCGATACGGTCGATGGCGCGAATCGGTAGTCGAACGCCGCGCGCGGCAAACCTCGATGCATACCTCAGATCGGTATATTAACCTCGAGGGAGGGGGGAAAGGGACGATAAATTAGGCGAGGCTTATCGGCGATCGTTTGCGCGAGTATAACGCTCCTCGCCCAGAAGCTACTTCGGCGCATACAGACGCATCCTCCTCGCACCTGATGCATCCACGGTCTTTCATTGGCAAAGAGGGAGACGAACCGTATCTATAGCTCTCAGCTCTCGGGCGTACTTACGCGCGGGGGCTTGGTTTTGTTTGGCGCATAAAAAACAGACATATTGGTTTTACGGTTCCCTTATTTACGAGACCATAAACCTTCCTCCTCTCCTCCGGCCGCGATCGCGGCCGCCAAATGCAACAACGCGCGCCGTTGCAATTCCGAGGGTGGAGAGAGACTCGATGCCGCGCCGGCCGGGTGAACTGACTTGACGGAGGGAAACGAACGCAGAAACGGCTTACAATCCGCGCGGGCATTGATAAATTCTGGAGTAAGTTACGCTCGCGCAACCAGGTTGGCAGATGCTAGGAGATTAATGGATTCTGCGCCAGTGACAAATCCGCGTGTACATGCGTATCTGCTTCGGCTGACAAGCATGAAAAGTCGGAGGAAAGAGAAATTGTAACTGTATTTTGTGTTTCGGGTCAGACGACAGATTCTTGATAATATCCCGTAACGACAAATACGGATTACACATAAAGATGATAGAGAATTCTTTTTAAAACTGACTTAATATTTCTTTTTTTCATCGACATCTCTTTTATCCATTTCTTATTGACTTACGTTGCCACATTGCTATTGACGAGAAGGTCAAAAGTGCGCTTAGATCGTAATGCAAAAAGATCTGAAAAGAACCCTTCTTGGTATTCATTAGTGGAATATCTATTCGAATCGTTCACATCCGGAATGCACTTTAAGCTTACGATTACATGCGCGTCATGATAGAACGGAATGCGTTATGGAAGCAACACGTAGGCTCTGCCTACGATAATCGACAATAAGGAACGATTGTACAAGTCTTTATCAAGTAAGCTTACCGCGAGATAAGGTCGGCAACCTACTCAGTTCTCACTAAGGCTGATGCCTCGCCTTAGCCAGGAACTTCGACATACCATACTGTATTCTCCGCGCGGAAGAGTTTCGTTGATTTATCGCTCCTTGAAACGAGCCAAATTACACCGTTAAATCGTCTCGAACGACAGTCGGCGTGCAGGCGAGTCATTTCGCGCGATCGGTGTACCTTGTACATGTACAGGATGTCTCACAATCAATCACATTACCTTTCAGTAATGAACAGTGTAAAGAGCCAAGAAGAAGTATGATGAACATAAGAGAAAAAAGGAGCAAAGGCTGCAACTACGAAAAGTATTGCACGATATTAAAATATTTAAAAATTTTTTTATCGATTCTTAAAGATATAACTATTAACATTTTATTGTTAAACTTATCATTTATAATGAATAATGATATAAGCATCTATCATCGCGTTATATTATTTTATTAACAAGAGTTGATTTTGATTCGCTGAAAAATCATCAGCAATATACTTTCACTTTTGCTGTCATTTTTCTCAACTCGTAAATTGTCTATCATTAAAGAGGACTGTAGTTAATCGGGGACACCCTGTATAAGTCTGTAATGTATATCCGTGGAAGACAAAGCGAGATTGGTGTGCAAGGGTCGCGTCATCAAGTCACGAGCTGCAACGAGCGTGCAAGAATCGATGTCGAGGAATCGCCAGAGAACGAAGACGACGCGATGACGACGACGACGAGACGAGAAATGAGAGAGAAAGGGGGGCACGACCAGGGTAAAGAGACGAAAGAAAGAGATGAAGAAACGTTCGGGTTGGTCACGCGTCTCGAACTCAGCAATGGCAATCACGAGTCTGTTATTGCGAGTGGTCTTTCGAAGGCTAAGTACAATTACAGGTTACTTCGAGAATGAAGCAGCATACTCGCGCGCGCGCGCATGCACGCAGAGCGGATTGTTCGTATCTTCGATCGCCGAGGAATTGCGCTCGTTACGTACGGTGAAGAGCCGCGAAGTCCAAGTACGAGATCGTCCGACGATATTATCATCGACAAAATGCGATGTCCGGGTCGAGAAGTTTCTGCATCTTTACGGTTTCTGGTATTTCTTAATAAAGATCGTCGAAGATATACGCGGAAGAGACGGCTGATGCGCGAACGTGAAATGCATCGGATACGATCTTCTTTAGGCCGGCCACCCGGTGTGACCTAAAGCGACGTACCGGTTTCGTGCTGTTTGTAGCACTGGTTTTTAGTTGCAGCGAAATAAGCTAAGAATCGGAGACACGTTAAACGGGGGAAGCGATTTTTACGAAAGGACGCGAAAAGCTCGTGTTTCATGCCATTTATTTCTTCCACACTAAAGGCTAAAACTGCCAACCAGTCCAATTAAAGGTCTTTTTAAATCCGATCTTCAAAACAACATACCGAGATAAAAGACTGTACGCTCGATTTCGAAAGGAACATTCGCTGTGAGAGAGTCGAGCGAAGGGAGCGATGACCAGGCAGTGAGCCCTCGGTGCACCTCTCGCCGAGGAGACAGAGAGAGGATCCACGTGAATCCTGTGGCCGAAACTCCCAACGCCCGGCGCGGCACTAAAAGTTTCGGGGCGTGGGCAATAATTTACGATGCCGCGCGGTAACTATCCGTAAGTACCGGCGAGAGCAACGCTAATGTTCGTCCTTATGTACTGCGCGTGTCCGTGCCCGGCCGACTGTTGGCTATAGGGGAGAAATAAAAGGGGTTGAAGGGAATGTCGAAGAGAAGGTCGTCGGTCGGAGGCGTTCGCCTTTACTACGCATAAATCTGCGGTCTCTCTTCGCCAACGTCGCGGCTTTACTGCCTTTCCACGAAAACCCGCACTCCCCCGAAGTCCCTGTTCCCGCGACCCTGAAGCCACCGACGCAACCACGACGCAATATAGGTCTCCGTGTCCCCGGACTAAACTATTGCCGCGAAGCTGCGTGCGTGTCTCAACAGCAAAGACATTTATATTTATTAATATTTAATAATTCTTAATCATTCTGACGGGCTTAATTATGAAAAGTATAATAAAACGAAATTTCCAATTACGGATATATTAAAAAAAAAAAAAGAAAAAAAATTTTGTTTGAGAAAATAATTCGTTAACTACATTCTGCCCTGCTTCGCAGTTGCTAAAATAAAATCGAATATATAATAATTCTCAACCGATTAAGTCCTCCGAAATAATTTGCTTACGTGAAATTATAAGTCACGCGTGTGCACTTAATGACTTCATTCTGATTACAAATAATCACGTATAAACGATAATATTATACTGATGCACGTAAATAAAAGTGCCAGATCATTTTGTCTTTCGTTATTGCCGTTATAATAAATTCTACCGAGTAATTGCTATATCATTCATTTACTTGCATTATTGCCTACGCACGCAACCTTAATTAATCATTCTCAAAGTGCAGCCCGAGGTTTGGTGAGGCTTTCTCAATTAACATCCCTTGTTCTGAATTAATAAAAAATCACGTTGAAATTGAATACCTGCACTGATACCTCGTACAAATTACTACAGGCCGCCCCTATCGAGGTTGCGCTTAAACAAACACGAATCTCCAATTTATTGGATCGTCTGCCTATCGCCGACCAGCGATACTTGTTCATCCTTAATCAATATTATACACGAGAAAGTAATTAATATAGCAATTAGTTTGTGGCATTTACACACTGTGGGACCCCGCCCCTATCTTTGTGCGCTATGCGCAAATACCTATCTTCATGTAATAAGCAAGGTGAAACTCGTCATAAAACATCGCTTAAATTTTGCACCGCATATTTTCTTCCGTCTCAACGACGAAGAGCGACAATGTGCGAAATGGCAATTATTTTACATTAAAATTTAATAAACACAATTAATAATCCAAATGATAAATAAACACAATTAATAATCCAAAAATGAGCTTTTTCTTATAAGAATCTGTACGCAGACTTCATGTCGATTTAAATATAATGATCGCAATTATTGGCCAAAGCAAAGCATCTTTCCGCGAGCATCTATAATTTAAGAATAAATTATGAGAATACGTCTAGTCATAAGTAGATACTTCCCATCGTCTCAGGAACCGCGAGAAGCGGCTCGCCGACGGTAGAACGCGCACGCGGACGTGAGAAGGTTTGAGTTCCCACAGACGCCGAAGAAACTGGGAGATCGCGCGTCCTTGACGTCGACTAAGTCAAAGACTGTCCCGCAGACTGACGCGGCGAGTCACCATAAGCGATTCGTCATCCGCGAAATGGGAATTTTAAGTACCTGTCGCCCACCTCCGGCGAATAGACCTGCGATGCTAACGTCAATCCGCATCGCGACAAACACCTCTCTCGCAATCGTAAATATCCAGTTATACTGACGAACGTGTTTACGTACGTCGCAGAGAGACCGACGCGTAGAAAATTTTATTTATAACGACGTAAATATTTATAAAAGCAATATGTACATTTGAACCGATATGTTGCGTAATTTTGTAAGAAACGTAGGAAGCGGCACGGTTCAAGCACGATTTGCAGCTCGACGTGAGAATCCACATCCGGCAGCGCGACAACGCTCCCGACTTCGCGAACAAAAGGAGCCGTAGAGGAGAGGAGGCCTTGGTGCCGATGCACGTGGAATCACAGCGGCGGATCGTTAAAGAAATATCGAACGTCGTACGCGCCTCCCCGTCGCGGTCGTTCCATGCGAATACGCCGGAATCGTATCTGTAATGCGATCGCTTTGGCACTGTATAGCGATAGCATCATTAACCCTCCGTGCACCGAACACTGAATAAGATCTTGTTACGCGATATCTGACCCACGGGGCCCGGCGCGGAGCGCTCTCGACTCCCTTTTGCCCGCACAATACTCGCTAATTAAACGAGCGGGCAGCCCGCCACCGCAGATACCAGAGCGCGATTGCTTTGTTTTCGTCCGGGACCACGCCACGCTTCCTCCGGCCAAATTAATTGGAGACGAGAAAATAAATAGAGGACCGATCGACCGCCCGCGCCACCATTCCTCGTAGCAGATGGCCGTCACCGGGAGAGGCTGTCAAGTAAACCGGGCTAAAAAGTCGCTGAGTGCCAGCAATAATGAAATCCGTCGCTGCACCTTTGAGATGTCACGCGCTACCAAAAGAAGAACGAGAAAAAAAGAAACATAATCACGCTATTAGCTTGAGCCTAAGCTTTGCATTCTTTGAGCTCCTTGATCCATTTAAGATAATCACGACGCGAGTTAAAAAAATGAATGGATAAATAAAAATTAAATTGTATCGATAAAAAATCAAGCTTAGGAACTGTGATTTGATAGACTGTGATTAAAGTTTCTGTTTTTCTCTCGGATATAATATTTCGATTTAAAAAAATATGTAATGTATGAAAATATTAAAAAATAATTTTCTTTCACAGAAGGAAAAGTGATAATTTTTAAGAATTTTCATTTTCACAACATTCCTTTCTTTCTAAATTGTAAAGTGTTAATTTGCTGCAACTACTTCACAACCGCTTTTTCAATAAAATATTACGCGGAGGAATCTCTTGCGACCGAGCAGCGGTGACTGTGGCGCGCGTTACTTTTTTTTTCTTAAAGATCAAAGAATCTCACGGATAGCTCGCGCTAAGCGATCCGAAACGTTGGCATGCCTCTTCAGGAACGTCAGCCGGACGATGCCGGCGTTTTTCCCGCGTCGAAGTTCGCATATCCACAGGCGTGGTCGAGCGCGTAACCGACGACAGCAAAAATGTTCTGGCAAAAAAAAGCGCCTCGCATTCACCTGGATCGTTCAACGACCAGGCGACGCAATCGTAGTTCTGAAGCCTTACTTCTTCGTGTTTTTTGCGTCGTCGGTTTGCGTTATGTGCCACTTCCTGTGACTTTATATAAAAAAAAAATTTATGACCGGTTGCGTAACTTTCAGATGTTTTAATTTTCAGCTAGTATTATACGAGCAACATGTGTCGGTTTCTCACTTGAAAGAAGTCTACCGACTCGAGCACGACTACGAAGCAACAGAGCACAGATAAGGAATACTTTGCTAAACATGTCGTCTTTGTTACGTCCGTATTTCGTATTCATCTTCAAAATTGTTCAGAATGATGTTCTAATGCGAGGTTATGCGCACCCTAACAATATAAACTTAATAACGCTATTAAAACGTGCGCGTGCAGTCGGGTTGCACGCGCGACCGTCAGACGGCCCTCATCAAGGTGCTCATTAATTATTAATCATAATAACCACGGAGCGATACCTCGACGATAATAAAACGAGAGTACATGGCTTTATTCTCTAATGCACCTTGGTTGGTTTTTTACACCCGCGTGCGCGCCCACGGACCGAGTATTAATCAAACAGCTCATTAATTACTAAACATGGCGACACGCGTAAACTGATTCGACGCTGCCAGTGAATACGAACATGTCGAAGACGATAAAAGGCTGGTACGTCTCGTTAATTAATTATTCGATAGCAGTTACGCGCTACGGGCGGACAATGTTCTTGGCCTCGTTAAAGCGTATGCAAATGAGATCTGTTCATCAACGACGCCCAATTAAAGGAGCCAAAGTGTATTCTTCGTCCGTCGAAAGACGAGATGCAGCGAGACGTGTGAATGAAGGACAAGCTGCGCGCGGTTCCCTTTGTAGACGACGATTAATGTGTGTGGGACACCAAGAAATCGATATCAGTGATGTTAATCGATCGACGTAAATTTTGCACAGCGTGTTAAGAAGAAACGTCAAGTTTTCTTGTATGTAACGAGTTATAATGATGAATTGCATGTGTCGTTGATTAGCGACTGACACCGACTATGAATAAATGCTCGTTTGAACATTACCTTCGTAAAATTAAAAAAAAAAAGATTAATCATCTTTTATCAACTTAAAATTAATTTAACACTTGGAGAAGTATCTTTGTTCAGATATTTTATATTAAAGTAAACACACTTGTTAAAAGATCAAGAGGCGTAGACAGTACGGCGATTAACTTCAAGGACAGTAACCCGTTCTAACGGGCCGTTCGCCATATGACCTTTAACAAGTCTAGACACGCAGTCGCCTAACCACGACTCGAATCAACTGGACTATGACGAACGTAAGTGTGCGTCCAACGATTCAATACACGAGTATCCTCGGAACACCTGTATCGGAGCACACCCGTGCCACTGGTGTTTCTGCGCAATCTTCCATACCTGTTATCCGGAGAGGACATTTGAACGCACTTATTTTCGATTAATTGCACCCGATTATTCCGGAGAAAATAAGCGTGCCAGCGAAATTTCGAATGAGCCCCATCAGTTTACAGTCACATCTGATATTTCGCCGGCATTCCCGTCCGGCGAACGATCGCAATTTCGAGAGTGACTACGCTTTTCGCGCATGTGAACGCAGCTGGAGGGCCCAAAGGTCCCCTTTTCGAAGCGCGGACAGTAATCATCGACGATGGAATCGCGGGGGACGTAACGATCCGCGAACGAAGGTTTCATCCGCAGCCTGTACTTAGGTCGCACGACGAACGAAGGCACCCTCGAGCCGTTTCGCCATTGTAGTAATTGTGAGCCTTCGCCTTCGAGACGGGGCTACAAACCGGATCACCGGAGCGATCCAGATCGGAGATCACGGTCGCGCACCACAGGACTCGTTCGGATGCTCGCTCATGACGCAGGGTCACGACGAGGTATCTCGTTCCGCGGCTCTGTGATCTTCATCCGATAGGAAGATCAAAGTTTTTGTAACTCATTAATTGTCAGCTATATTGCCCATCGTCGTTAACGCTTCAAACGCTTCATCCTCCCCTCGCTGTTTACAGCAGAGAAATACGTATAAAATACCTATCGTCAGCGTTGCTCGTAAATATTAGATATCGGAAAAGATATCGGCATCTCTCTAAAATCAGCGGACCACCGTCAAGTAGAGATTAGCAAAAGCCTTTAAGGGCTGTTTAAACTTCTTAGCTAGAAAATATACACGTAACGCATCTTACGTGCGTTAATGCTACCGTGAACCTTCGTGGCAGCGGGGTTTTGTAAACTCGAATTATATAAAATGCGAACGCGATAAAAGACGTATCATTACTCATGGGTTACGTCCCACGATACCGTGCCTCTGATTACATAAACGATCGACTGATAAATACCAGGGAGTGGTATGAACCGAAAAACGGGAGAGAAAATTGTCGAGAGAGTGCACATGCGAACCTACGCTGCAGGGAAGACTGCCCTACGCGTTTGACGGGAAGAATTCCCTCACGATCCACTATCCTGAACCGAAGCGTTGGTTATGATCGGTAAGTACGTTTCTCTCGTGAAAACGCGCGCACGGAGAGGTCTCGAAGCAACGCGCCAGCACGATTCTGACACGCGAATCGACAGCCGCGAGCTTGCGAGCCTCGAACATGCTGCTGCTGCTGCTGCTGTTGCTGCTGCTGTTCTCTCTCTTTCTCTAAATGTCGAGTAATTTTCCTTGACCCTTGCCCGCGAGATTTCAAGAAGGGACTAGAAACGATTAACGAAGTAATAACAAGAACAAAAGTAACAATAAATTTAAAACGTAAGAACGTATGAGAGACTATGTAAGAATATTAACTGAACAAGACGTTGTTGTAATATGATTTATCGTTATAAAAACGAAATTGCGTTTTATTTGAATAACCTATAACGCGATATAATAAGAGCCGCATTACAACGAATAAGTCAAGTCAAACATCAAATCGTCTATCGGGCCGCGGGAAGAAACTCCGCCTAATTACAACGATATAACGATAACATCAAGGCGTGTTACGAGGCGCGTACAAAAGACGCCTGAAGGATACCATCACGGATACGCGAGACATCGCGATATCGAGATGAAAAGCACATATGGAACGAGATAAATGCTCGCGCTCGCGAGTGGTTGCTTCGGCAACTGCCTGAGGCGCGTAATCAGACTCGGTGCTGTTCTCTTAGCGAACCGGCGAAACGATGCGGACTACGTCACAGTTAATGGTCTACCTTGAACCCGTTACCATGAAGACTCCATTCGGTCCGGCGAAACCGGCACGAAAAAAGGCGCGTCGGAGGGATATCTATGCTGAGTGCAGGCAGATATGCGGTTGCAGGTTGCGGCAAAGGTCGTCGGGAGGCTCCGAGGTGAGGAGTTCCCACACTTCGGAGCTGCCTGCAGCGCTAGAAGCGCATGGGTCAGACGCCACTATATGCCTGCGGCGGTCGTCCTGGCCGGCACGATGTTACACGAGACGAATCGGAATCTTTTCTGTCATCAGAGTATTCTCGATCTCGCAATCCGGCCGCGACAAAATAATGAGTTTAAAAACCATCCTATGTTCAAATTTGATGCCATAATACTTCTATCGCGACGATAATGGTCTAAATGCTAGAAATATATCATATTTCAACTGTTGCTTCGTTTCAATTATGAAATCGAGTCTCTTGAAAATTGGATTAATGAACGCGTGCCAGATATCGACTATAATTGAAAAGCGATATCGTCTTTAATCAACAAATTCGATATTCGATGCAAGTCTCGAAGCTAGCGGAAGAATTCGGCGCGTCCGGAAATCGCCGGCGAGAGAGCCGGTGCCTCGTGTAACAGAGTCTGAAAGTGGCTCGGGGCTCGGCGCGTGCAGGACGTGATTGTGTCGCGTTTCTCGTCTCTCTCATCCCCAATCGAGCGGCGAGTTTCTCTCTGTCGTTCCATCGCTGCCACCACCTCTCACCACTCGCCCCTACTACTAAAGCCGACTCTTACCTTTTCGACGTCCGACTCCTTTTTGCTTCTCCTTCGCTCCTCGCTACGATGGAGAGGACGGCTCCCACCGCCTCCGCTCGACCGCGGCTCCGCAGGCTCGGCTCGTGCTGCTCTTGCTGTACCTAGCAGACCTCCAATGGCGTGGATACTCGCGATTTTCTCGATGAGAGAACGGATGACTCGCAAGATTGATGACACCTGAAATTCAGAAAAATTTATTTGCTAATTATAATGTAGATGGCAAAATTAGCGAAAGTATTCCGCAACAAAGTAAAAGTAATTATAATTCAAATTTCTCTGTCTAAACAAATAGATTTATCTGATTTTTGTACTGTATATTTAAAACTCAGTTACCGTCAGTGCTTGGATTTCTAAGAGTCTCTAATGCTCTAAAAACAATTTGTATCATAAAAATTGTAAATTTTGATGTGGCAGTGAAATTGATAAATTGAGAAAAACTCATGTTTCTTTCAAGCGATTAACAGCTTCTGTCTGTTAATATGGAATAACAAAAATCATCCATCGAAGATTAAATTCGAATAAAACCTGTTCGCGATAAACGCAAAATTATGAAGACATCTGTCTGTCATTAAACGTGCGAGCCAATCAACATGCGTCGACCGGATCTACGTCTATCACCACCAGCACTTTGCTGCCGATTGGTTAGTAAGTGTCATTCAGAAAAGGGAAAAGCTTTTCTTATCGAGAGGGACGCATAAAAGGGTCTTGACAAATCGCCTCGTTAGGTTCGATAGTTACGCCAGTGTTCCTAGGCAAGGCGCGTGGCTGGAATGCGGCGCGGCGGTGCTGTCGCGAGCGACTGGAACTCGCCGCGCGCCACTAGAAGTGGGAGAATGGGAATCGAGGTAAATGATACTCTCGCAAGTGTCCAGGATTTGAAAAAATATTCTCAAAATTACTCGAATCAAATAATTTTTACTCGTGACTTGGAATACCAACGACTCATGCTGGAATAACTAGAGAAGACGAAATCACGTTTAAACTTGTAAAAATATAGCTCCCTGGCTCCTTGTGAGAAGGAATTAAACCAAAGACACGAGAAAAATATCGTTAAAAGTACAAATAAACTTAGGGGATGTTTCCTCCGCTCGTAATCTCCGTCGCGATAAACATTGCAGATCATGGTGTTAGATTAAGGTATTAAAACATTGCTGCGCATGAACGCGGCGGTTTTATAATGATACTTTCATGGACGCCCACTGCGACTTTTATAATGCACCGGCGGCTATACCCTGCCAATTACACCTTCTAACTCCCTGTGCATCCCGACGTTTAGGAAATAAAGCTCTTCGTTATAATACGCCCTTAACGGACCATCGTCGCCACGGGTTTCGTCCTTTAATCAACGATTCTATATAACTAGCGAATGTACGATGCTTAATAAGAGGGACCGACTTAATTACGAGGATATATGGCGAATGTAGATCCCGTTCGGCCGCTTCGAACCGTACACAACGGTCAACTATATCGAACCGAAGCCCAATTTGCATACCGAGAGAGCTGGATCTTCTCCCTTTTCTCCCTTTCAAGAATTCGCCGCCGCGTAACTCTCGCGTTGCGGAAATATTATTTCGTGCGCCAGAAATTCCGACGTGCCTTATCGGTTCCTTCGCAACGTAATGATACGCCTAATTAATACCGATATCTAAGAACGTTGCGATTTCGGCGCCATCGGAAAATGTATTGCGTGAACTAAATGTTATCGCGCAAAAGAAGATAAATTTCTACACATTTAGTGAAAGAATAAAAGATTTTCTTTTACACGTCATCAAATGTTTGCACCTGCTGCAAAGGCAAACGGGGCGCTCCGCTTAAAAAAAAATTTTTCCCTTTGCAAAGGAAAAAAGTTGCGAGGCGACATCGAGCTCGCGAGAACGCGTGCGTTCGATTCGCCGTGCGAATCATGATTTACGAGTATGCACTGATGCCAGGGCATATGGTCCAGGGTGTATCATTGTTGCCATTTCACAATGGCCCGAAATGCAATACTCACGCTATCGGGTGCGCTTTCGCATAATGTGTCATAAATAGGCGGCGCGCACAACGCCGTTCGCATACCGTGCTGAAACAATAACCATTGTGGTAGCTGGTACTGTTTATAAATAAGCTTGTATAAGCCCGGCCGAGAGCGCTGGGCATACGCGACCACCAATGGGCAGGTTATGTGAAGCGCGAGATTTTTATCTGAAGACAGCCGAGGCGCGCGCAGGTGGTCTTATCAAAGAAACACCTCGCGATCACATTTTTATCGAAGCATCGCGATAAGTAGGTCAATGATACAGAGTATAGAGATTTAATTGTAAGAAGCATCTCCCAGTGATGTAACTTATATAACTAACTTTACGAGACCCGTAAAATCCGTAAGACCCAACATACAACAAATCTATACAGCAGCTTGTTTTACAATTTCTATTATTGACGAGGAAACGAATATCGTGATTATCTCAATCATCCGCGTCGATGCAATCGTAGGTACATACGAGCAATATAGGAAGAAGTGGGAATAAGAATCTCTCTCTCTCTTTCAAGATCGTGAAAACGCCTCGAGCGAGGGATCTGTAAAAACATAATGCTGCGTAGACGGCGCACCTTTGCCCCGCGAACGGTGGATATACTTCTGGGCGATTAAGAAACGCGAATGTGTGGAGAGGAAGAAGAAGCTGCGTAAGATTCCCGCTCCGGAGGTAGGCGGCAACGCACGCACGCGCGAGCGTGGCTGCACCTGCGGCGTTTTTCACGGCGATTAGAAACACCGCTAGGGAACGACTGCAAGAAGCCAATCGTCCTTTGCATTGCAAGAAACGTGAAATAATACGCGAGGAATGCGCGACACTGGCCAGTAACGGGGAAGTGTGGTACAATGCAAAAACGAGATCCACTTTGAAAAATGTTTCCTTTCGATATTGAATTGAAGGTTTTTTTTTATTTTTATACGGAACACTGCGCGTATAAGCGTAGCAAAGATACTTTATCACTGCTTTGAGATGGTTGAATCGATTGCATCTGTACTGTTAGATTTGAAAGTGATAGTCTGATTTTAAACGTAAATAGTGATAGTAGAAAACGAGATGTGAGGAAGATCGAGATAAAAGTAATAATAGAACGAAGATAAACGCAGCGGATTAGAATGAGGATGTAGTTTCCCCAAGATAGTCGCAGTTTGAGAATGTGATAGGAAACGTAACGTCGTTGAATGTAAAGTTCAAGGGAACGGGAACCTCCATTTAACGGTAGCTACTGCGGTTCGCCGCTTATCATCGCGCTTAATCCAATTCTGGACGACAGTCGTGTCTGCGGTCGCGAGCAACTCACGCGTGAACTTTGCTTCTGCGGTAACATGGATTATCGCGACGGTGCACCGTCGAGAATCGCATAGTTCGCGGTGAGCGTAATATTTCTTTGAAAGCCAAATAAATTAAGGTGCTTATTTCCTTGTTTAATTTAGCAGACCGAATGAGATATTTCACGATAACAGCAGACACGGTGACAAAGCACGACGTGCGCGGACTATTGAACGCGGGCCTTACTTTAAGTAACGTGGGAGACGATAGCGATGTCAATTCCAAGAACGGCGACTAAAGGTCGAATATGACGCGTTCACCTGAATGAGAATGAACGCGTGAATGGCTGTCTACCGCTGTCGCTTACGTTGCTCTGACTCATTTTACGTCAATGAGAATCCGGTTTTGGTATTAATCTACGTCGAAGTAAACGTACTCTGTATTATATCTAGAATCTGCATCGAGATAGGACAATTTAATTGATACCCTGCGAAATGTCTCCCGTTATTATTACTATAATTTGTAACGATACCCAACGATTAGTACAGACACAGTGCAGCGTTATTAAGAGTTACAGCACAGAGACTAATTTATAGGCGTGGTGCCCAGATGGTGCAGCCCGATTCATTAAGATTCTCACGAAACGCGCTACCTGCGCAATATTAATCCGCCTCTCGTGGCTTCCCTCGAAAATCTGAGAGATAAGCTTGGCTAGCCAGGCGAGTCCAAGGGTACGGCAGATAATTATTAATGAGGCTCGTTCTCCGGTCTCGCGGGCTAATGACCAGAGGCGATAACCGTATGGTAATAATAGCCCGGGCCATGCAATCGCGCGCACGTTATGCACTCGAAAGCAATTTGCGACTTCTTTGTTGGCAATAATTAACTAAGTACGTCGCTCGCACATCTCGTGCACTCTCTGTGCGGGAAGAGCCAAAACGATAAACCTCAGCGCAGTCTCCGACGGTGTTGGCTACTTTACAAATATCAATTTCACGAAGAAGAAGTGTACACTTTCAATTCTAGCTAACCAATACTGTGAGTCATCGGAGTTATCTTGCAGATTCAGGCGCAGCGCAAAAACGAACTTTTTTTTTTATTAAATAAGCGCATTCACGAGGTGACTCAGGCGCGAGTCACCTAGATCCCTTGTGTACCCTTTGGCGTCATATTCCGTTGCAACGCATTGACTCACGTGCGTGGGCATGGCATGCGAAGCGCGTACGATGTGCAACGCGAAAAACGCTCCGGGATTCGCGCACATTTTGTGGAATAATATTAAATCCGCATGTACGCTAGTGAGACATCGATGACATCATGTCGCACATCGCTAACAGTCGCCGCGGGCGATCGCAGAATGCGCGGGATTTTTCGCGAGGATATCGCCGACGCGTTCAGTCTGACAGCATCACTAAAATGCGAAGATTTGTAACACTATTTCACAAAACGGGACAGACGAAAAGCAGTTTTCCAACAAAGGAAATTAAGATTGAAAAGAATATACGATGATTAAAGCTTGTTTAATATTAATGATCCCAAGTACGAACTCCTACAAACCATCATAAAAAGAAATATCGAAGGAAAAAGAAGGATTGAACGAAAAAACCTTTCCTGGTTGCGGAATATAAGAACATGGTCCGGATTGAATGTAGAAGAAGTTTTCCGGGTTACCTCCGATAGAGAACAGTATAAGAAGCTGATCAATGATCTTCTACGCTCGGAATAGCGAGCAGGGAACAAGAAAAAGAAGAATATTAAATTTTTTAACTGCAGATTTTTTTTACTTCTATGTAAAGAGTTGACAAATTTCAGTGTCTTCGCAAAATTTAAAGAGAATTGATTTCGACATGTGTGTCGCAAACATTTTCAAGCAATGTGATAAATTATTTATCTGATAAATTCAAACTTGCTAAATTCAAAAGGAAGCATTCGACCATTCGTTTGCATAATTGACGTGTAATAATTGCTTGCGCCTTTAAGAGCGATAAAAACGGCCTCAATTTACACCCGAGGCGTGCGGCTTCGATAATCTCACGTATCCTATTTTTCTTCGAGACCGATAAATTAGATCCATCGAATTCCTCGCTCTTCTCGCGACGCCCGATAGCCCGCGGGACTTTATGCATGCGTATGTCTATTCGTATGGCATATATTAGCGACGAAACGTCGTGATTAACGTCGTCTCGAAGATAGCGTCGCCCGGGGCGCGGATTTATGTGAAACGCGACAACAAACCGGTGCTGTTTAATTGCCGATTCCCGTGCCACCGCGAGCGGCAATTTCTAGTTGCAAGTTAAGCTGGAAATTATATGCCATGCTTAACGGAATCTCGTGGAATTATATTAGTCCCCGGCAAAATCACTCGCAAGCTCTCTGCTTTAATCCTACCGAGAGATTATGTTCCTGAAAGCACTAATGAAAGTCTCGCATGCACGTGCATACGCTTTTTATGTTATTACGTACTTCACCGGAGGCTGTCTGTGGCGTGATGGTGCCGGTTTATTAACGTCGTTTAATCGATTTCGGCAATATCCCGCGTTAATTACTATACGGATGACGCGAAACGATCGAGTTACTTGTTGCATTCGCCGTGAATCATGACACTGTGTATATTGGGTTGCATGGATTAAGGCGCCTCAAGACGCCAATGCTGCAACCCATTCAATGTCGGTAAGAATCAATTCGCTATTTTTTCCAATCTCTTCCCAATTTTTATTTAAGTAAACTTGATTTTTTTCATTAAATTAATTTACACCTAACAATTAAAAATACATTTAATAATAATAAAAAAAGGAAAAAAGATGCGAAGGCAAGATGTCTAAAAGCTTTTATAACGCAATAACTATATTCACAAAAAATATACCATAATCCTTTCACGCTATCCTGACATCTAAAGTAACTTAACAATAATTGGCCAAAATTAGAACGGGGGCGTATTAGGTAAGTCGTAGCTCAAGAAGAAAAATCTTTAACAAAAAAAAAAAAACGATTAAGAAACGAAGAGTTAAACGAGACGCATTTGTCATCCCGTCCCATATAATTTTACGACAATTCCGCTGTGGGCGTCGTGGGTGTAAGCAATTTTCCAGTTCATCTACCAATTCGGCCTCAGACTCCCACGCGATCCTGACAAACGTGACTTCGGGCCTCGAGGTCTGTTCCCTTTGTGTTTGGCCAGCCAGCGTGACCGAGGAATGCGCGTCGACTTTATCTCCTCGGCGACACTCGCTCCTTTATCGTCCAATTAATCCACACGCACGAAACAATTGGCACACCGATGTATGCTTGCCACAAAAATACGAAACGTCACACTGATAAAATCGCGGTCACGCCATCCAGATACAATCTCGATTTGAGCCGCAGCTCAATCTTGATCAAAATACTTAGAATCGAAGGTATATCGGTTTTCTAAGATTAATCCATGCACGATTAATCAGCTCAGATTAAATGACTGGTTGAAACGACAAAACGACAAAATATTCTGTGTAACGTTGAAAGTTAAAATTTAAAAAAATGTATAAATTAATACATTCTAGTTACAAAATCGTAATCAAGCAATATCTTTAAAAAAGTGTAATTTGAATAATTTGAATCGTATACTTTCTATTCTCATGCATCGGCAAAGATAATTATATACGTATTATGTGATACATATGTGATACATACAATTAATTAAATTATTAAAAGAAAAGAATAAGTAGTGCATCTAATAGTTAAAATTTGTAATATATATTTACATAATATATGTATATCGACCAAAAATTAAACAAGTTCTTTTATCAATTACGATTTAAATAAAAATATTTACTTCAAAACATTCTTTTAATCAAACAAAATTAAATTTTATTTTAGACAAAATTTTGACAAATTTTCCAACAAAGTGTAAAAGATACAATAACAACTCACTTGCTGAAATTTAAGATGCAGGAACAAAAAATTCAACATATGGTATTATTTAGTAATTTAAATGTCTTGCCATAGATCAGCCTTCATCTTTGTTATGATAGCGTTACAACATACGCAAGGCCATCGCGAGCGCCGTGTTGTCATTCGCGTGGCGAATCAATCGGCAGATAGTGATACTAATCATTTCGCGTATCGTGATTTTATCTCACGAAATAACAATATTATAATCAATATTAGAAAATATTAAAATACCGTATAATTATTTTGACACGATTAAAAATTCACATTTGTAATTCGTAGCGAAACAAATACATCGCGCAATTTTATTTGTAAATTATTTCGCGAAATCAGCGAATAGTATATATTCGCATATATATTGAAATAATTAAATTATTAGGACAATCAATTACAAAGATCAATTTTCTATTGCTACCGCATTTTCTTTAAGTTATTAAACGATATATTTTAATATTTTTAAAATTTATATAAAAAGAGTAAATTTATAATAAAATATATATTTGAAACAATAAATTTGCAACAAAACTAAATTTCAAAATTGTCAGAGTAACTAAAAAAAATATATATATATATATATATATATGACGAGAGAAAGGCAGTTAGCCAAAGGGCATACAGTTCCCATTAAAACGTGTAATTTATCTTAGCCTTGTCCGCAAAATGTCTGCCGTTTTAACAACGTTTAACAACGTAACTACCCTTTAATCATTGTCGATCGCATTTCGCACGCATGTCTCAATAACTTTAGAAAATTTATGAACCAACTCCTACGATTTTGCCAAGAGAAGGAATAAAAAGAAGCGATTCCGTTGAGAAAGAGGGGGCCACATACCGATGCAAATTTTAGACTTAAACAGCAATGAATAGTTTATGCCCGACAACATGACTGCAAAAAAACGTTCATAGCACGTAAGGTGACGTATCGATGTCTTGGCCCCGGAAATTGGCGGCTACGTTTTACACCGCGTCACGACAATTTCGCGAGATTTATTAATCCGCTTTAGCCCACAGGCGTGCACACTCATTCACGGAGATTTTCTAGCGCATGCGAGTGAGTTGTTTATGTGAGAGCGTAACGTATACAGCGGCGACAATTTTTATTCTACAACCGTCTCGATGTCTCCACGATCGTATTTTGCGGGCGTCCCGATAATTTTCTGGAATCGAGAGCACGATCGTAAATTAGATTGATATTTAAATCATGGGAAAATCTAGGTAGAACCGCGAGAAGACGATCGAGGCGATCGTGGCTTGTCTACGGCGCCTAATTACCGGAACCCGGAACGATGATCGCATGACGCGATGCTTACAGCTAATTTAAATGATTGAGACGGCATAATCGTCGCGTTCTCAACGACGTACAGCGGTAGAAGATCATGCATCGTTATTTTTTATATGTTTACCATGTTCATCACGTGGGCAGCTAGTAATTATTCTATTATACGGCGATTTATGTTGCATGCCGCGTTTATGCTGCCGCCGTTATCACGTCACGCGAGTTTGACGGGGGCGGATTTCATCGCGAGACAATCGTGGGAAATTTAATTCAACGTTTTAGCTCTACATGCATTATGGAAAACTGCAAAAAAAAAAATACTATAATAATAATTAAACATCTTTCCCTTTGAAGATATACAAATTTAAATTTCTATTTTTTAATCAAAAATTAAAATACATCGAAAAAATATAATTAAAAGAATGTTTAATTCATATTTTATCTCTTATTATTAATTAATTAAATTCATATTTTATTCCTTATTGCGAGTTAAACTTGTGCTCTCTCCGAACAGATAACATTGCGATGCATCGAGAAACATTGCGGCTCAAAGTACAGAGTGATTGAAACAGAGTTCAAGATCGTACAGCTCGCGCAACAACGGGATATCTGAAACAATGCAGGTATTCGATTCGATTACGATTCCGCAGTTCATCTCTCATTCCCGCCTACAGGAAGCGCGCCAAAGAGGAGGCGGCTTGAAATTGCCAGCTGCGGCTTTGGATTTATAAAGGACCCGGCCGGCCGAGTCCAGACCGACGCGGTGGCGATCCGATCTTGTCGATTTTCTGAGCCTGGTTTGTGCGAGTGTATGTCAATCGCGTCGCTGTGCTTCTAGCACATCGTTCCTCGGTCGAGCGGGAGCCCGCTGCTGCTCGGTTCCCATGAAGTTGCTGACGGCGCACCGGCCTGCATCTCATTGGTATTCTGGGCAGCTCCCGGTGGAAGGAGTGCTCTATTTTACGAGCGGTTGTATATGATCTCGACAAATTGGCCTTTGCCGGATTTCGGCGCGAAAAAAGGGTAGCGGGTAGCAGCAGGCTGCTGATAGTAACGACGAGAGCCAGCTTGTTTCAACCGCGCATATTTACAAGTTCATAATTCGTACCTCGGGCCGGAAATTGCCTCGGCACATCTCGAACGCGTCCGTTATTCCCAAAAGTAAAGTCTCCCGTATAATGTCCATAAAAATTCGGAAGTTATAATAATAAAGCTCGAAGTCGCGCCGGCCGGCGCCGCGAGATGAAGTTGTGAAACGTCGGTCTAAATTATTCCTCCGTGGATAATTAGGTGGGCAAGGCAGCAGCTCGCGAGGGACCATTATCCATCGCGCCGCGCATTTTTCTTGGCACCTAAGCAGGCGCTCACTCTCGTCAAATCTCTTTAGTCATACATCAGTGTTACGAGAGACTGATCGTTGGAACGGGAGTCGACCGGGACCACAAACGCGCCGGCTTATTTCGACAGAGTCATTCCGCACGCAACACCGTGTTTCTATTCCTCGGCGCGTAGGTAATCAGAGTGCCTAATTATCGAGGCCATTTCGTATACAAGGCGCACTGTATCGTCAGGCCGCGTCTACATACAGCATTCCCAAAGATCATAACGAGGGTACGATAAAGAAAAGGGCGGTCCAACCGCGGACAAACGAGTCTCGATAGAACGGGACAAAGAAAGGGAGAGAGAAAGAGAAAGAGAAAGAGAAGTCGATAAGGGAGCGCCGCGGCCGAATGAAGTGGCTCTAGGCTAATTGGCTTCCGTTGCTTTTTCATGGGCTGCTGCTTTTCCCATAAATTAACTTTACGCGACGCTTTAATTAAACTACCATAGGTCGTGCCCCCGGAGTATTTCAGATAGAAACGAAAGAGAACGACCGTCTTCGCTGGCATACCTTCTATATTACCGTCAATAAATTACAGATACCGTGGCGGTCAGAATTAACTATCGGAACTCGATTTCGACAGGATCCGAGTGGATATCTCACGCGAGATCTAAACAGTAGCAGTGTAATAAAGTTAATGTTAATGTGAAAAAAATGTGCATGTTAAAATTTCATTAAACGCTTCTTCACTTAATTTCGGATAACGCGAGTGTATTTCGACGATTTAGTTAAACGCACATTTTACACGAACAAAGTTGAACGATCCCATGTGTCGAAACGAATGAATATTCAACGTGTGATAGCTTTATCTCCGGCGAACAAGTAAATTGAGATTCCCCCCAGCCGTACGAGGCGCCTCATTTGACTTAGGCCGTGTCAGCTGGCGTTCGCACGAGCGCTCGATACCGAAGGACATATGTATAGAATTCCCCATCGTACGCCAAATTATCGTGAACTTCGGCTACTTTGGCCGTCCGCTATATCGGGTTCCACGCTACTGGTATACACCGTGGTCATTCGATCTCTCGGTGCTTTACCAATCCGGCCACCTGTCATCGGCGCACGTTTAATCTGACTAATGGGTCACAGACGTATTATAAAACCCAGTTTATCATGCTTCAAGTATTCGAGTTATTCGATACCGTTGCGTAGGCGTTGCTTGGTGAATGAAATATGTGTAATATTTTCCGAATTACAAGTTGTATATTAAATTTTCGAACATTTACTTTGTTTCTCCTATACGTTTTATCAAACACGGTGTAAAGAAAGCGTTTTTCCCTAGACATTAAAAAACACATTGTATTCGCGAATACTACGCGCAGTTTCCAAACATAAAAAAGTAATTCTTTTATCAGCGAAAATCTGGGATCGTTCTACTTCTCCACCACAAACAGGATTTCAGCGGCGGAGCAGTTCGCGCTCTTCAATATTGTCACAAGGTGGTATTTTAACGATCTAACGACACGTCCGCTCAGCTGACATTTTCTGCTCCGCTCTCAAAGTAACGACTCTTGTGACTCTTGCTCCTGTCAGAGAGGTCCGGATCCCTTAATTGGACCTCATGTTGGCCCATTATCACAATTTCAGTAGCGGTCAGTAGTTGAGAAATTTCTTTCTCTCTCCCTCTCCCCCCCAACCCTCTGTTCGCTCGTTTTTTTTATTTTTACGAAAAGATAGAAAGTGACTTTTTCGTTATTTTGTTTCGCCTTTTCTTTTTGTATACATCGCGATACTTTGCCCAACTAATTATATAATTATATTTAATTATACAATTATATTAAAATATAATAATATTTAATTATATAATTATAGCATATAAGCCCGGAGGTACGTCGCAAAAGCACATTTAAATTTCAAAAAATAATTAAAGATTGATGTGGAAAATCGCATTAAGCAATAACCATAATTAGTAATAATCTTTTATTAAAATCTTAAATATACGTAGAAATTTAAAGAAAAAAATGCTTCAACACACACAATAACGTTTATAATCAAGACATAAAGC
The DNA here is from genome assembly GCF_016802725.1 of Solenopsis invicta. NCBI lineage: Eukaryota > Metazoa > Arthropoda > Insecta > Hymenoptera > Formicidae > Solenopsis > Solenopsis invicta. The sequence goes on along the minus strand of NC_052674.1, from coordinate 6,570,057 downwards.
ATTTCTGGATTTTTAAGAGTCACGAAAATAACAACATAGAAACTCACAAGATTTCTATGGAGGTCCCGCCCAAAAATTAATTTTTTGGCTAGCCCTTTCGCGCACCGGATACGAAAAACGATTAAAGACTAACGGCTTCTCTGACGAATATTCTATCTATACTATATGGTAGCACAGTAGTGCCTTTCTCTTATCTAAGCCTAGATCTGGTGTACAGCCGCTCCCTTTCTCTAATGCCCTCCAGGCATCGTTTGATCCTTACGAGGACTCCCGCCGGCACAAGACCCTCGGACGATTAAAGGGCTCGCTCCATCGTATCTTACCCCCTTGACAGTCTTGGATCCAGGAAGGATTCGAATTTCGATAAATCCCTACGATCTTCTTCGACGACGGCAGTTGCGTCGAGGACGCTAATCTCTCTGGTTTTTCAAATAGCTTTTCCATGTTATTTCCACCGGTGCTGACTTACTAATTTCCAGACATTCCGATCCCCGGGGAATTCCCGTGACTATCGTCACGCTCGATTACACAAATATACTACCGTACCTCGCGCCATCCCGTTGAAAAGTATTAATACACATTCGCTTTGTATTTTATTATAGATATTAATCAGAAAGGCCCGCGCCGAAATACCTACAAATAACTTCTCGTTAAGGACGAAAGGACGCGTGTAAATAACTCGGTGCCTCCTGCGGACTCGAGCGCACGCTGATATGCACGTGCGCTCATTATAACAACTCATTATATCAACCGCTTCTTTCTCATTGATTATAACTGTTAAACAAGAATAGCAGAACACGAATGTGTATCTAAAAATAAAGGATGGATTATTTCAATATTCCTCCGTAAATCTAAACATATAAGTATGTAACATGTACAGGTGATCGACGTGCAGAGCGACGCGACGCGCGATACCAGACTTAATATTACGGGCACGCTCGCGTGCAAATACAATGACTGGGCGCAAAAAGGCCCAGGTGATGCCCAACGTCGAACGGAGCGGCGAGCGAATGACGGCGGAAGGGTAGTCAGCGAGGGAAGGGTGATCACGGTGATCACGGCGTGTAAGATTGTACCAGTTTTTCTACGGGCTATTGATACCGTGCAGGCTGTTCCCTCGGGGTCTCCTCTTGCCCCCTGTATATGCATGAGTCCGCGAATTTCTTTCGCGGTCGCACGCCCGTTCGTAAAACGAATCGCCGACTATGCGTACAACTTTATGCGCGTTTTTCGCCGCTTGGACCTCGAGTCGTTAAACGGAAAGAGAGCAGCAAGAGAAAACATGCAAATGTTCGACCAATCTCTACGAATGGAATGATATTCGAGCATATTCGCCAGTGATCAAATTAATCGATACTAGGGGAAGACAGAGTGGCGAGGTAAGACGGGGTATAAAGCTCATACAATAATTTTCTGAAGATGTTATTTAACGATAGTTATATTGAAAGAATGATATTCAAAGAATATTCAAGAAATAAAAATGATTCGTTAATTATGAAAATCTAGCTTTTCTTCATCATCAAACCTTTAAGTACACCGTCTCTATCGTTTATTATAGATTCCTACCGATCGAAATAAAATACTAATGCCCTTGCGCGATCTGTCAGACTGCATCTGAAGAGACACGTTCGTAAGCGCGTACGTTTTGCACGGTCGTCAGAATCAAATGCCAAGTGAAATGCCAAATGGTTAAGACGTAAGATCTTTATCAGCGGCTATTTAATCGGCTGCGATGCGCAGCACGAAGGGCCATTTTATTTTGAAACAAAGAAGCAGGTGAACATAAGCGCCCGGCGGAAGTAATGTCTCGTGACGGCCGAAGCACAGTAATGAGATACGCGTTAAGACATTTCTTTTCTTTTTCCCCTCCCCTCTGCAAATTTGCAACGCGATGTTAGCATAGGTCGATGAACAAGCGCATATCGCGTGTATCGCCACGCATGGGCGCGGCGAGTGGATTCAGAAAAACTGCCGAATACTCCTCCGCGCGTAAAGGAACGTCTGTTATAACCCCTCGTTAGCTCGTTACCGAATGCCACGCAATACACGAAATCTCGCGATCCATCTCGTGGAACACGGGGTTTCGTGCCGGAGGACGCGATCCGGCCGCTTGTTTCGCCAAGAAATTAAGGTTTTATCCGGCGGTAGGAAACGCAGCAGGCGAGGGGGAATGAATTCTCGCGAGCCGGGAGCCAATTATTGGCTTCTCGGCGCGGATCTAAAAGCAACCTCTTCTCACTCCCTCCCTCTCTCTCTCTTTCTCTCTCGTGGCCGATAGGACCGATCGTGGTGGGCACATCCGTGAGCCCACTTTCTTTCCCTCTCCGTTTCCCTATCCTTGTCTCTCGCCCGAGAGCGACTGAAGAACTGGAACGGGCCACATTCGACACCTTCGCGGCCTGATTAACGCCGGCAGCGTTAATTATGTTTCGAACAGACGGCCTAATTGCCGACAATGGTACGAGCAGAGACGGGGAAGAAAGGGTCTCTCGCTCGCACGATCGACACACCGCCGTACCGCGCCGCGTCGCTCCGCGCCGCGCCGTCATCGCCGTCACCGTCGTCGTCGTGCCTCTCTAAACGAGATCAGCGGCTATGTTTACGTGCTAAGCAGCCTAATGGAAACGAACCAGAAACTGGTTACGGAGAAGAGTTTCGGAGAAACGAGGAGCCCGATGTTGCAGGAGCGTGGAGCTCCTACGTGACGAAGGGATCCAATGGATTTTCGTAGAAAAGAGGATAAAAACGTTTACGCTTCTTTATCTTTCGGCCGCACTCTCTCTTTCTCTCTCTCTTATACATTTCTTTAAATTAGATTCGGTAGCAGCCTGCGTGACACTTAAAAAATCGATCATGAAAACCAATGAATTTTTCAATCGTTCCCCCTCGCAAATTTATTCCACGCGACTCAACGCGACATAATTTTAAATCCGGCTTTCGAAATGACGCGAGCAGGAAAAGGACTGCGCGCCAGATAAAATTACGCAAAAACCAACTCAGCGCCGCACGTGTCGAAGTGAACTGCAATGCAAAATAGAGAGAACAGCGGGAATACGTCCATGAGGCGCGGAATGCATAATGCATGCGCGGCGTGCACTTTCCGCCGCGTGTGCGCGAGGTCGAAAAATCGTTGCCGGAAGGTTTCTCGTTACCGCCGAGACGCGGTAAAAATTTCCACCGCGGTGCGAGCAAACATTCGCTCGGCGTGGCCGGGTTCATCGTAAAACCGCGAGACCGTTTAGAAGCGTTTACAGCAGGTTTACGACGCTCTCCTCCGTACCCTGTGCGTATACCAAAGAGAAAGGGGTTGTAACCCAATAAGAGCATACACGCGCGCGCGCACGCACGCACGACAACGCGGAGGCCCTGCACAAAAGGATTTTTTACGGTCTCGCGTTACCGAGCTGGAACCTGGAACCCTCTCTCGCTCGACTCGAAGGAGCCGGAACGAAGTACTACTTTGTGAACTAGGAACAGGTTCCGAAAGGAAGAGCGATAGACTCCTCCTCGCGCTAGAAACGCTCCGCTACTTTTTGTCCGGCTCGTTAAGTCGAGCGCGATGAAGATCTGAGGAATACGTAATGTCGAGAACATTGAGCTCTCGAGGAGAATCTGACTGTCGGTAATTCTTAAAGAAACACTGGAAATGTTTACTCCGATAAGTTTTGATCTCTCCCCCCGATTAGAAGCCCCAAGGATCCTAAGAATCTTTCTGTCGCTGCGCCACGACAAAACGGAAAGTAGAGAAAATAAAGCAGGTGATCGTGAGACACTTAGATGGATTAAAACAAGGAGATACGCGCGAGGAATCCACAACAAGAATTTTATAGGCGCGCTTCATTATTCGTACCTTTACGATTCACCTGCTTCTCGGGAAACCTTACAAGTTGTTATTATAGAACAGAATTCGCGAAAAAACAAGCTGATCGAAGCGATGCAACGATCGGCTGCAAAATCGAGAGCGTACACACTCTCGCGGAATCCATTTGCCGCATTTCGTCCTTGTCGATTCGTATCACTGACAGATTTAGGGAAAAGCTGTATCGAGCGAGGGAGCTGCTTTAATTGGCTCGATGAAATCCCTCCCCGCTTCCTCTCCTCTTTCTCACTCCTCTCTAGCGAGAATATATATATTCTCGCGAACGCGGTGAATTCAGTTCGCGCGCTCTAATGAATTCGAAACGCGCAGTTATCGATGCGTAAAATTTCGCGCTAAACATTGCTGAAGGCCGACGGTAGCTCGGCGCTGCGAAAACGCCGCACGGTATACGAGAGGATGACGATAAACGCTTCGACGATTTTATTTTCCGTCGACGGAGAAAGAGAGAAGAGTGCTTGACGCGAGTTTACGACTACACGATCGTCCTGCGTGTCCGCCCACAAAGTTTGCAGGGTGCAAAATTCGGATGCTAAATAAAATCATTAAACGCGATAATTTATTTCTGGGCGAGGACACACAAATAGATGATTTGATGTTTACATTTTTAGGATATCAAAAACCTCACGCACGCACACACACATACGTCACATATTCTGTCCTTAATATAATCCGGGTTCTTTTTATTGATTTTGAAGATTTTATGAATCTCGTGGGATTCTCTTTAAGATTGTATCGCAATCATTTTTTCGCATTATTTGCAGTAAAAAACATAAATAGAAATTCCGTACAAAAAATGAAAGAAGCGTAATTAGGAACAATAGTATCTGCCGGGGATGGCCAGGATTGACAATAGCGGGGCGAGGATAAGAAAACCGCTGAGAAGCCTGCTGTTTTCCTTTTGCCACAAGAAAGTTCTACTCGAGAATGAATACGATCATTAGTCTGTTGGGAAACTGCGAGGAGAGTCATTGATCGAGATCCATTATTCTCGGTATATTTTCGTAGGATCGCAAGGATCGCGGGATGCGATACCTAGACTTTGATGAAGGAGCATGAGGACCCTCGAAAGGTACGCGTTCTCGCTGACAAATTGTCTTCGCTTCGTCACTGGACCCTCGAAACCGTTTCGTGCTTCGATACTCAATCTGCCCCGTCTCGCAAGGTGAAAAGCGAAGAGGACAAGCAACGATTCGAGAAGGGTGGTTCATTAGTCAACGAAGAGATGAACCTTTGTTAATTTTTATGCCTGCGACTGGACCGGCAGGTTGATCGATCAGAATCAGAAAATCGATCAGAAAACTGTCAGCTTGGAAAAAATGTAAAGAATCTTCTTGAACGCGTCTCATGTAAATTATATCCATGACATTTCTTTATCAGTAATGATACAAAGCTATTTAGAAAATATTGCAGGAATGTTGTATCTCAACTTGGTGACTGTCATTAATACAATATGCATTTTCACAATGCACCTAAACTGCAGTAATATAAACCAATTATTCTATTTATGCTTATTCTGTTTATATTTTATCGATATACAATGTGTTATATTTTGTAACATTTCAGATCCAAATCAATAGCTCATCAGTACGGTGTCCGACAATTCGCGGCAGATCTGTCCGCCCCGGAATTACGCCGTCAACTTTGCATCCCTCCGATTTCCATTAAACTGGCCAAACAAAGTCCACCGTATCAGCTTATAAATCAACGGCAACAATCGTTAGTGCGGCGGAGCATCACGCGGCGAATCATGAACACGATACGATCGGCCCCCTTCTAAACGCGCAGTCAGTTCCAAACTTCGAGCAAGGTAGCAAGCCTAACGGAGGCTAACCAAGGAAACCTCCCACTAGTGAAACGTGAAACGCACTTTTAACAGTAGTGTACACACGCACGCACGCACGCATCTCACACCCGTGCGCGCGCACCTGTACCCGTACTCAGGATCTCGAGACGGCGCTCCTCCCGATGGGGGCCACACGAGTTTAGTGCCCGTAATCTTCCCGTCTCCTCTAGGGCCGTACCCAACGGACAAGACAAGTGAGAGAGCGTCTCGTGCCTGTAATTTTCACACCGTTCGCCCAGTTGGTTTGCAAATGTGCGAATGATAGCTCCGTTCGAGTCGACTCAACTTGGCTCGGCCAAAGATGATTGCAGCGCGCTCGCGCGCGCGCGCGTCCATTCTCTTTCAGAGGGGCGAGAAGGCAAAGGGTGGTAGCATGATTCGTCTTTCGTTCAACGAGAAAACGAACGCGCGATTTCGGCGCCGCACCGGCGAAAGGCGTCTTTTGCATATCGGCCCTCTGGATACTTAGCCCGTTGGGATCGACACGAGCCGGGCCCGGTGCAATTTCGATACCCTCGTTAGCGAAATTCGACGAGCTATCTACCCTTCGAAAATCTCTTGGCTTCAAGGCTCTCGCAATGTACAGTCGTTCCTAAGTATCATTTTCGGAGCTTCATTTGCCTTAATGTTCGTGAATTCGTACCCTCGTTGCAATACAACAACGTATCGCAAGGAAATCGTTCACTCTCGTTCGCCTCTTCGATCAAACTCTCGAGTTCTCGAATGTAGCGTTTAGTATTATTTCCTTTGCATCGTTGTGTACATTGGGAACGGCCGGGGAATTTATTTCTCGAATTTTGTGAGCAATGTAGCGTGAAACTGTGATAAAAACGATACCGCGATCGCGGTGATGAAAAATATATAGCCTTTAATCAACGATCGGAGTTGCGGTTTTATCGCGCGACAAGATCAAGGTCGCAAATGGCGCGAAACCCGTCCGAACTTATTAATTCTTTTTGTACTAACGCAGCTCCATTTTCGTGAATCGCGGCTACTCATTTAGTCGCCGAAATGAGCGCAGTCGTAATAGCCTTGTTAATGTATTCATGATACCTACAAAGTGTTATGCTGTCCGCTTCATTATGACGCTTTTTTTCTCAAAATCATTTAACACCAACCTTCACAAATATGTTCGGTGAAATTTTAATACCAACTTTAAGGAATGAAAATTTGATGTCGTAAAAAACGAACGACTCGATACGTTAAGTGGATACATGCAAAATGTTGCCAATTCCGATGAGTCTGGTTATTTCATTTACAATTACATTCACATGTGAGAATGCAATTTTGATACCTCCCGCGGTAATGATCACGCGTCTACCTTAATGCGCGAAATTCGACGATTGCTTCGTACATAATGCGCGGTTACATCTCAAAATTACACACGGCAACAGGCTCGCGAAATCACCGGCGAAGCAAAAATTGAATTATCGCATGCGAATTGACGTACAAGCAATTTCGACACTCTCGTTAATAAAAGTGCTCGAGCTACCCAAGGCGGAAATTCCCAGGCAGAAATTTCAATGAGCGATTGCCGACGAGATCGGCCTTTAACTCTTTTTTTTTATAGCAGAAAATAAGAGCATCACGAATCTCCATTCGCTTCGCGAAACAATACGAAGACGAATCGCGCCCGTAAGAAATACTCAAAATTCCACTTTTTGTCGGTCCTTTCACTCTTTTCGAGTACATCGTACGCGGCCCGGCACTCCGGCCAGTTTCTGAATAGAAACGCTTCACCGTGAGCCATTCGGCGAACTTTACAACGCGGCGACTGTCTGCCGGGTGATTTAGTGCGTGGAGCCACGCATGAATTTGCGAGAAACAACGAGGTGTAAAGAGCACCGACGGTCCGACGAATCTTGACGATATTCAGACCCGGACGATATTCAGGCGACTTTAAGTGCGGGTATACGGCCAAGTACGGACATAAACCAAGAAACTGCCTCGCATAACCACGACCTCGACGTAGCTGCGAGGTGCTTTCCAGAGTACACCACGCGATATAATCCGTCTCGGACATTGTCGGTTATATTTCGGACCGGTAACACTCTCCTGTGTGTTATGTGCTCGAAATGCAAGATTCTATCTCCCTCGTAAAAAATATTACCCCGCGGCTCACACTTTAGTCACTTGAGCGCGAAGATGTATGTGTATATGTGTACGGAAATCTTCAATTTTTTTTACTTTACATGTGTGCCATCTTGCAAAGAGAACCGAACTAATGAGAACAAAAATCATTTAAATAAATATTTCAAAACAGTGTATTAAAAAATAGAATTATATTAATTTTAATATATTTTATTTCTTAAGAATTTTGCTGCTTTTATCAGACATAGGCCGGTATTTATAGTCGATTATTTCAAGACCGTCTTAAGTAACGTCTCATAATACTAATACAGCTCTGTAATTAGTGGCATCTTAAGACAGTACGTAGGACGGTCTTAAGAACCGACTATGAATACCAAGTATAGCCTCCGAGCGAAGGGTGCTCTTTATGAAAGCCACCGACATCTCCGACACGAGAACGTTGATACAATTTTCAGTCGCGTGGCTTGCATCAGAACGCACGCCAAGCCCTTTTTATTGTAATAGAAAGGGCTCCCGAGTCCCCGCGCGTTACTTCTTTTTTTTTTTCAAAAGGAACGATTAGGGGTCTGCCATTGTACGAGGGCCTAGTCGCGTGCGATAGTCACGCCACGTTACGTGCGCGTCGAGGTTCATCGAGGCAATCATCTAAATCGTCCTAACGGCTGCGACCGCCGTATCCCGACGCGTATTCGCCGCGGAATCCCGTCGTAGATCGGAGATGACTTCACCGGCTGCATTCCCGTTGGTCCCGACGGACTAAACGCGCTATTACTATGTTAATAAGGCCGATGGCGTGTCTATCCACGTCATTATACCGCGCTGTAATCCTATATGCACGCAGAAATGAAAATGGGCCACGAAGAGACGATTTTCGTAAAATTTCTAGCGATACAATACAATAGCTACGAAGGTAAGAGACACTTCGTGAATGGTCCAAGGCGTTATTAGATGATGATTAGATGACTCGAAAAGAATAATAATGCGCACGAAAGAGCACGGGTCCGCATGTTAATACGGTTGCATGCGAATTCTCATTTATAGCCTAGTGAGTTTGACAATTTTATTTTGCTTCTTTCGTCAAAACTCATTTGTTGAATTTCGCCGAATTCTAAGACAGTAATTTAATATCGTCTTACTAGGAAGATCAACAATGACAATCAATAATGATAATTATCATAATAATACAACAAATCATGACTAATAAATTAATAAACTGCAGACTATATAAAAAATTCAAAATTAAAATTATATCGCTTTTTCATTTCTATAAAGTTAATTGTATTTTTTAATTTTCAATAATATAATTGATAAAATAATAATATTTTCCTCGAGTAATGATTTTAGAAATTTTCATACAATAAAATGTTTTTCTGAAATTTGGCATTTTTGAAGAATACTGTTGTAAGAGTTTTAAATGAAAATGTTAAAATATATAGTTAAGATAAAATAAAGTTGAAAATTTTTCGCATGCAAGTTAGCATCTCATTTTCAAAATTACATTTGTCTGTTTAACCGCTAAAATATTTTTTGGGAAGTATTATGAGATATAGATTCTTGAACCCTTTAAGGAAAAATTTCGGTAGCTACATACAAATTTTTCAAATAAAATATTTACTTTACAGAGCTTCTGACGTATTCACTTATTGTTAGTCAAATATTCAAATTTTTGGTGTTTTAAATCAAATAGACCTCACAGGGTTATGAATATTCTAGAATTATAAAGGGAATAGATAAATTAGAGTTTGGATCGTAAATACAAATTACATTCGTCACAGACACAGCTATACGAAACGCCAATAGAAACATCAAAACTAATGAGAAATTCCCAATGGAAGTTCCTAAATCGATTTTGTTACCGAGCTGAGTGGAAAGCACGTAACACGCCGACTTACTACGCATGCTTACCAGTGATTCGTTAAGACGAGAGCGCTGAAAAAAAGATTAATCTTCTTATAATTATTCGTCCTCGATTTCTACTAACCCTGTTCAATTTTTCATTCTAGTAAAATCGCTTAGGATAGATGAAATATGGTTAGAATTCTAGGCTAGTAAACTAGCACAAAAAAAATAAACGCTAAAATTTTATAATTAAAATTACTCTGACATAACAACTAGTTTATAAGAAAACATCTACATAATAAAATATAAAAAATTCCTATATAACTGTTTTTCAATTACCTTAGTTTATTTTAACGCGTTTATCTTGAATTTAATTCGCTACGATGAGAATGTATAAAAATTACATAAACATATGTTTATTAATTTAAGAGGTGCAAGTTTTTTTTAATGAATCCCCCTATGTGGCAGCTTTTTCTCGAGATGCACCAGGTGATCGTATATTAGCGTGGGTATGGCCACAGACACGTTCCTTGAATAAATGAGAGTCGTTCATTAGCGTGGATTAAGATGCTCGCGCCAGAAGGCGCGGCACAAAACGGCGACGCGTATTCACGTTATTTTATCGCGCTGTTGAAAATGAATTCTACCGCCAACCACAACCACGTTGTGGTTGAGAGGAATATCTCTTCGTATCTATCCGAAGAACATTTTTTACTCAACTGATTCGGTTAATCTTGGCAGACGTTAATGCAGTCTTGATAAAAATTCGAATACGAACGAGACACAACATATACATTAGGGCGTAACGAAAGGCTCGTTTTAAACAAAGTGTAAATTAATTATTATTCACCTGCTGGTGCTCTATGTAATATGCGTGCACAAATTGCCATGTCAACCCGTTGCGTTAAATTAGTGACATTCCGAGGAGGCAGCGTATAAATAACAAGTCGCGAACTCGCACCTGCTCTCGTAAACCCTTGGTTGCCGGCGGCCTTTTGGTGACGTCCCACCGACTGAATTACCCACTGCACTGGTCTCCTACATAACATCGCGCGTAATATCAGATCCAGATCCAGTTTCCGCCGCTAGCTGAATCTGCGGCACGTCGTAGCTCCCTCGTACCCAATTGCGTTCCCGACGCATCTGCGCGACGTTGCAGGCTGTTTGCAATTCCGTGGACCGATGGTGATGGCCCAGGTAATAAGTCGATAATAACAGTAATGGCGGCGATAAGCGGGTCCCTAAACGCCCCTAAACGAGGGCTAATTGTACGCCTTTTGGCCCGTCTATCGATACGGCAGCCTCGAAATTGAACCAACATGCCGCCGATCCGGTTGCCCTCCCCCCGCCGCGACAGGATCGACTTTTGCGAGCCGGTGTCATTAATTTGCCCACCTTCCGCTAAATCGTGTCGGGGCCCCGCCGCACCTCGATGGAACCGCATGGCACGTCGAGCACTCGATCATACTCCAAACGAGGGCCGCGCGTCGTTTTTGGTAGGCGCGATAATCTGTGCCGTGTAAGTGGCGGGTATCGGCGCTTACCGGGCAAAACCGGGCGGCACTCTCGACGGCCTTACAAGAAAATTGAGCAACATTTGTAACGCCACCTCGTAACCGGCGACGTGTACTTCTATAACGAGCCGACGAGGAATAAAGAGATCATTTCTCAACGGATTTCTTGGAAGTCTCTCCTTCGTCGAGCATTCCGCTGCTTTATTTCTCGCGAATATTAACGATCCGTTAATTTAAAGACACCTACAAATATTGAGAATAACGAGAATTAGAATTCTCTCTCCGCTTTATCGTACTATCTCCAATGTTTGGTCAACATTCTTGATATTTCAATCTGAATCATGACGATCCCTGCATGTTCACCACTTTCCTAAACTTTTTTAACCATCTTAGCGCTAGCTAAAGACATAATTTTATCAACACATGATTTTTTATTTCTGGAAACGATTAAGAATGCTCAAAGGATTCATAAATTCCGAAGAAACAATGAAACTTTAACGAGACAAAAGATAATAACTTAAACAAAAAAATAAACGACAGAAACAACTGCTGCAAATATACAGTTTCTTCTTCGAAAACTCTTTTGATGGAGAATAATGTTCCAGAAAAACATACACAGGTCACGAAATTATCAAGATGTTTATTTTAATATTGATTGTGGGTCTGCGTAATGCTTTTGTAGAAACTTCTTAAAATTAGTATCAGTCCAAAAAATAATTTATAGACTATAGATATTCTTTTCAGTTGAATATTAAAATGAAAAAATTCAGACCTCTCCTCCGCTTTCTTACAGAAATATTTTATTTCAGACTTCGAAAAAATAGATGAAAGAATATATGCATAAATTAGGATTAGTAGTGTCTTGGGATTAGTGTCAATCCGAAAAAATTATTTCTAGAATAAAATATAACTGTTCTTTTCAGTTAAATATAAAAAAAAATTTTCCCACACATTCCTACAAATATTTAACGATTTTAAAAAATAAAAATAAAAGAGTATGTAGAAAAAAATACATAAACTATCATTGCTAGCACACGTACAATAAGGTGCATTAATAAGTTCCTTTTTCAGTGAAGAAACTCCAGCAATTTAACCAATCATGCGTTGCCATTGGCTTTGTGAGTTCGTCCGATCGGCTAAGATTGCTGTGACTTTTGCGCTAACTATACCGAAAAAGGATCTCATTAATGCACCTCATTGTACAAGCAATATTAACTGAAACATTATAACTTTTAACCAAAATGCATTCAATACTTACATAAGCTATTAATAAAACTAGTCTCAATGATGAGAACCACAATCCACCTGTTCATCTCTAGTACATCATCATCAATTTCAGAAGATGATTGCGGTTATTCAGACCACATTAATCATCGGCAACTAGGATCGGATATTACGTTAAGAAGACGAAGCACGCAGATTCAATTTCGCAAACATCAGTTAAACCTATCCGCCGATTCATTTCTAAGCTTCTATCACGGCACGCACCTGGTATCACCGATAATCGATAATATAAGAACTTCAATAAGCGAGTACACGTACTAGGCTTTTACTATCGGCACCTCGAGGATAACCGGACGATCGATATCGCTGCGCGCCGACGAGAATGAATGTCGGACGGTTTGCAACACATGAAATTACCCTGGTAATGGATTTGTTATAGGCGTTCGGGCTCACGAGGCGTAAGGACGCCGACTATAATCTTAGGTACCTGCGGGATTGATGCGGTTGTTGTGAAGAAACCGGATTAGCTCGACATATAATTTTCGACGATCAGCAAACGATAAATTGTGACAGACACCTGGTCTCAAAATTGCATTTTCTTATCACTTGTTGCCACCTTCGCAAGCCACAATTTCGGAATCACTTAGGCAGTCGCGCCGGAAATTTCTTGGAAATCTCTCGCGCCGCTTTATGATTCATAAATAGTATGTTTGACGACTACCTTAACATAAGTAATAATAAAGACAGGAATTACATTAGAGTAGAAAAAGATGTAGAGCGACATAGCGTAAAGCGAACAATCACAGTCACGTTTGGAACCATTTCGATCTCAATTAAAATTTATTTTTTGCTTTCAACGTATCTACAAGTCAATACTTATCGTACAAGGAAATCGTTATATTCAATCGACACCTTAACGAACGATTAGAGTCCGAGATTTTTATGCGAAAACAGTTGCACAGCACAGCTGTCTGCCGAAATTTATTTTATCTTATTGTTAATGCCGACCGAACGAAAAAAATTTCGATGAGGAAAATGGAAAACGAAATCGACAACAGGATTATCAATAACAGGAAATAAAGAAACAGATGGGACAGCTTGCGTGTTCCGCGTCACGAAAGCATGTAGATTGGGTATTAACGCAACTGGATCTAGGTAATGGTAATTTGCCACAATATCTCATACCGTTCTATACAGCAATCGTTACGGTAACCATGTCACGTACTTAATCTTTTAATGCCAGTTTGTCATGTTCATCTGGATTGCTAATTTTCCTCAAATCCAGAAAGGGAATGAATGCTTTCTCGTGCTTGGCTAGTTTGTGTTGCGAGCGAACTTGTCGTGAATATTCATTTTGTTACTTGGTATGCGAGCCGTACAACAACGCTCAATATTCTACACAAATTTGAAATTTTTGTTCAGAGAAACTGAATCAGAAAATGTTAGATTTCAAATTCTGATCGTTATTCAAATGCAGCTTTAACAATCTTTTAAATTCATCCATATAAAAAAGACAAATAAAATTTTTAAAATAAATCGTATCCAAAAAGGGAAAGAAGAGAGAGAATGAAAGGTTCAAACCCTTCCCAAAATTTAAAAAATTATTTATGTAATACAGTAGCAAAATCGTCTGAATGACTCTGATGTCGATTCATAGAAACATCATAAATCCTGAAAATATGTTAAATAACTTTTTTGAGAGGAAGAAGGAAATCGTTGCATAAGTTATCAATTTTCTAAATTTGAATGATCTTCCTTATCTTATTCATCATTTCTCGTTTTCTTCATATTTAACTTTAGTTTAGTATCACATTTTTAATAATATTTAGCAATGTTTCTCATATAAAAAGTATTTCCATTTTCTTTTCTAAATTTTCGTTTTTTTTTTGTTTTTTTCTACAAAAATAATCATAAATATTTTGTATGTGATGATATCTAATAACAGATAACAATAACAATATTAAAGAACTATATCTTGATCTTTAATAATTATATTTTGCTTATACTTCCTTCAGGAAAAAAATAAAAATTATAATTCTTATAAAAGCAAATATTTTTCTCAATCATTTTCAAAATCAGGGACATTCTAAGATCTAAAACGTAAAAAAAGCAATGTATTAATGCAAAAAACCTGTTATGTGACAACAAAATTGATAAATCCACCCCCCTTCCAAAAAAATCGTGCTTATGATATAAAACACATATTTTGTTCGTATCATTATAGCAGCGCGATATCGAATTTGTTACGAAACACAAAGACGTATCAATAGTGCGTGTCATGTACGAAAATAATCTCGTAAATAATAGCCGGTGAGTAGAAGCCGCGTAGAACGATAATAATTCAGAAGGTGGTATTTACGTCCCGTTGCTCGTGTTACCTCGTTTCTCGGCGCGTTTAGTCATCCGGTTCCTCGTTAGGCAGCGGCCGATTTCCGAGGAGGCAGCGGCATTGGCATCGCGCCAGTGAAAATTAATATTTCGGCGAGATGAAACGCGGTTCTCCTAGCGCGATGTCAAAGGACTAATGCTACAGCGGCCGGCTGGCAACGTATGCGATCTCTGTAATTAACGCGCGCCCTAATGGCAACACGGCCGATCCACCTGTAGCGTCGATCTACACGGGTCAACCCGCGGCGGAATCGGCCGCGTATTAAGCAGAATGACTCGCACGAGACAGGCCCCCTACCGGTAGTCCAACAATTAATACCTAATTATTTCGGTGATGAGAACCGCACGTTCTCATCACACACGTGAAACGGATATTCTTGACGCCGTATTCGGTTGTAATCATAGGATTCGAGGCCGAGAGCATGGGGTTGAAAGAAAGAAGGGGCAAGGTGCGGCAAGGAGAATTATTAAAAGAAACTTCTTGACGTAGTGAGAAGATTGTACCAATTAACTTTTACCGCGTAATTTCATTCTTTACGATTTATATATTTCTTATATTACTATTTCAAGATTTATATCTCTTGAGATATAAAAGATTCGGTAATTATAAAATGTATAATTATCCTCATACTTATTACAAATGACAGAAGAATAGCAGCATGTACCGTAGTAAAATCAAATTGCAAACGTCACTTACGTTGCACAGAACTTTCGGTGCAACAGAGAAAGATCGTGTTTGAAATGCGATAAAATCGATTAATATAAAGTACATGATACCCGTTGCGAAATCTATCTAATTGGTCGAAAGCAATCATCGGTGACCCACGTGGCAAGAGGTCTGAGGTCTTTCGTGAGTAAGAGCTGGTCGGGCGAGCGTAAGACACGCGATACAATGGGCGGGCCCCCCTGGTGGGCCCCGCGAGCGCCGCAAACCTTATCTGTCGAGATCTATGGTACAGAATAGGACCCAGGGGCCTGTTAGAAATATCGCGTTGGCCGATCGCAGATAGGATCGCGATAACGGCCCCTCTTTTCACCGCGCAGGGGCTCCGGACGGGGGAGTGGACGACGGGCCTGGATTACGGGCAGCTGGCGAACCTTGATAGTTTACAATAAACTGTGCTTATAGCAAATTCGTCGGAGGAACGAATATTGACATCCTCCACGCTGACGTCTTCCTCGCCAGAGAGAATCGCAAAGATCGTCTTTGTGGTACGGAATGCTTTCTTCATTCCCCAAGGTTTCAGAATAGAATCTTATTGTACTACATCGACTATTATTTCATGGAGTAAAGGGATGAATATGTGCCTGCCACGCGCGACTGTACATTTAAGAGTTTAAACAGCAATAATTCTACGCAGATAAAAATTTCTTATAAAGTTTTAATCGTGTACAATCTAATGTCAAGATTAGTTAATCTCAGCACCACTTATTCTGTTATTCATTCTTCTGAACAAAAAAAAATAGAAAGAGATTGATATCGAGTAGCGTAAGGGTTTGCCAATAAGACGTGTGCTGAAACTGTCGCGACGTCGAGTCCGTTATCTGATCATTCGACAACGTGACCGGTCACGTCATTGAAACACCTACGCTTCCACTGAGATAAGCATCTGAGATAGCAGCTTATAGAGTCGCGAGATATAGCCTGGAGCCGAGAACGCTCTCTAGACGCCTGCCTTTCGCTATCTCGTGAATATGTTACGTCCGCGCACGACGCATAGGTCACTGGACCTGTCAACGATCGTTCACCATTTGCTTTAACCCAGCCGTTTTGTTTAAATTAGAAATTAATCCTCTTTTACCACACAAGAAAAATACGAAAAACATCTATTGTATATTTAAAATATTATGTTTCAATATGCTTTACAACTCGAGATTTAAAAGCAAAAAATTTTTTCTAATTATCTTGGCACTATATCAATAATTCAATTATTGATAAAGATTTTATATAATTTGATAAAGTTCGCGTACTACGGAAAAAAAATTTGTTGAAAAATTAAAATATTTAGATCAATACGTTCAACTGCCATAAATATTGGGTTGGTTTAATTAATTTTTTATTAAAAATATTAATACTTGACATAAATAAATTATATCCTTTTTGCACAACTAAATAATAATTGAATCAACTCGATGTTCAGGATTCGACTAAATATTTCAGTTTTTCAACAAATTCCTTTTTTTCAGTGCGTAACTGCGGTAAATACAGAAAATTATACCAATCTTGATTATAGATCGAGACACGTTGCATGCTACTCATTGACAGCTTCGCGATTACTTTACAAAATAGAGCTAAAAACCGACATTGTATTCTCGGGATCCGAAGGTCCGATCGAAGCACATAATCGCTACGATGATCCTCGGAACATATTGGATTTCGTCGGAAGCGCGGGTAACCGTGTACCGATTTCTGAAGTTACTCGGGTGTGTCCGCCCTTTCACGGATAATTTGATCCCGTTGACGATAAAGACGTACAACGCGCGCAAGCCAAGATCTGCGATCAGGTATCTCGCGGGATAACGAGCGGGATTGTACGAAGACTAATTGCTAACGCGCCTCATCCGCGCGCGGTCTGTGCTTGGATCGAACTCGTGTACTCGGTATTTCAAATGCGGAAGAAACGCGGACAGGGAAGTTGTTTTGCGCTGATCGGGACACAAGGTCGAAATTATTTCTTGGCTCCTTTCTACTAAGCGATCAACACGTTTTCCGGTAATCTTTCTCGAGTGAAAGGGGAGATCGGGAAAAGTTACCACCAATAACACAACCGTGTTATATCATCGATGTCGCAAACTGATTATTTTTTAAGAGACAGGGATCGTAAATTTGTTATGAACGTATAAATTCATGGAAAATTTTACGTTAAAAAGATTTTTTTATGCCTGTCAAAGTTCCATTTACTTAAAAAATATGTCCCAGGAAATTCGATCGTTCGATCCTTCGAAGAATCTCCGAAAGAGCTCGGGTTAGGTAAGCAACTTAAGGCGTGCACTTCCTCGGAAAGGCAATTAAAACTCGAAATCCTTCACGACACGGCACGTAGAACCAGTCGTAAAAAGATATCCGTTCTGGCATGCCGTTGCTGGATAAGCTATTTTACGCGAGGAAATAAAACCGCCGATTTCCAGCAAGTTTTCCCGAGCCAGGAAATTTAAATCTCTTGTGAAGCGGGTACGTGTCTTTAGTGCCGACCGTAAAAGTTTAGGGCGGAAACCGCGCAAGGGATGGACATGTTCAAGTTGATCCCAGATGCGTTTCTCGATAAATGACATAGAGACACACGGATTACATTTATAACAAAATGTAAGCAATACTTAAATAAATGTAGAGCAGCAATCAAATTAGTAGGATAAAATATTTTGTGAAAGCTAACATTCCTACACTGAAAAGTTTCATATTCAAGTAAATGTATTTATTTTACCATCATTTCTATGATTTAAGTAAATATTAACTAGTATAAAATAATTTATTTTTAAATATTTTTTTAAATCAAAGAAATCATGTAAAAATAAATATATTTATTTAAACATAAACTTTTTTTTAGTGTAATAAAAAAATATTGATAAAAATTGATTTTTGTTACATATCGACAAAATTCGATGACATGATGACACGGAGGATGCCGCATTATAAGAAAAAAGGGCAAAATATTTTTCATCCAAATGCATTCGACGACAAGCCGCACAATGACCGCCATAATAGCGAACTTTTAACACCGTTACAACAACGACGTCGTACAAGCATAATCCACGGGGTTTCCACCGGTATCTCGTCTGGATCTCGATCCCGCCGTCGGATCTACAGACCACAGATCATCCCAGATAGACCTGTGATCTTCGCCAGCTGCACCGAAAGTCGAACAACTTGTATTTTACGCCAAACAAGAGGTTCGCAAACCTCCGCTAAATTCACATCTATAACGTTTCAAAGTAACGCTCATCTTTTTTTTCACGCTTTTTAAACGACGTCGACTCATATTATGGTATTCCAAAATGGCAAACACAAAATACTGGGGAGTCACGTACGCGCCCGAGGCGCATTACGCGAGATTTAAGCTTGTCCTCGGCATCGAAGGACCGAACAATGCCTGGCCATTTTAAGAGAGGGCTTCCGAGCATACATTTTCCAGGAGCGTAACAAGCACGAGGGCTTCGCCGTGTTTTACGTTCTCGAATTCGACATTCCGATCCGCTTGTTCATGCTAGCGCGAAACAAAACGACACGAGAAGGTTCTTCGCGGAATTTGGATCCGGCCAACCGGGCAATGAGCATAGAACGATTTGCGGGGGAGAGAAAAGGAAAAACAAGGAGTAAGAATATGCAAACAAACGTTTCAATTATTCAAGTTTGAAATTCGATTCATGCACGGGTAAAAACTTCCTTTGGTTATCGCGGGAATATCTGAGGAGAAAACTGTCTCCAAAGGAGAAGTCTTCGAGATTCGCAAACAGATTAGAAAAGAGGCAGGAAGGCGGCGTTTCGTGACTCTAGCAAATTGAATGGCTCGTCCGTGAGCATCGGGAGTACCCATCTCTCAACCCGGAGAGATCCAATATCTCCGGGAAAGTAAACCCGGCAAACCCGGATCGGAAATCTTCAGTGGGCGAGAGTTGGCGTGAGCAACGCGAAAAGTCGATCGGCATCGAGATGGAGATACGCAGGTGAGTTTCGGACTGCAGCCCCCACCTCTGATTGAGCTAACGGGGATCTTCCGTAAGCTGTTTAGTATTCCGCTGCTGATGGCTACCTATCGGTCGCCATCTCGGTAAAATATTGCACTTTCGAATATTGCACTTTCGCTGACGGCTCAATCCGGTCAGAAATTATGGCTGTCCGAGCAACGTTATGCGTTGTTAGCGTAATTAATGAATGGCGTCTTCGTCACGTTTATGCTGCAAAGTGGACGTTCGCATGCGAACGGCACGTTGAAATATTACTTGCACGAGAAAGAAGGGCATAAATTGCGTACGAGATCGTCGCGTTTCGTCCAATCGTCACTCTTTGCGGGAGTTGCCGTACGTAATTACGCGAGATTTCTCAAATATTACTTTCTGGGCAGAACCATTGCGCAACGACTACGAATATTGTATAATAAACGCGTATAAAAAGAACCGATAAGTCGGTCAAAGAAACGCCAATTTGGCAAATAATTAGCGAGATGGAAAGCGCGCGCTATGCGCGTCGTAAAGTCGAACGGGGTGCGAAAGGCGAGGCAGATTTATAAAGTGGGTTACATCCACGAAAACAAGCCGACACGCAGGCCTCCGTCGTAAAAATTTATGACGAGGAACAATCTCGGAAGGTGGATCGTTAAGCGATTACCGCGCGATTTACGAATGCGCCGGGATAAAACCGAACGCGGAACTGCGCTAAGTATCGTATTAATTCAGAGTTAAATCCCGATAATCCAGCAGCGGGTTTCGCTGCAACGTCGCGGTTTCGCAGACTAATGCACGGATTATCGAATACTCATCGAAAATTATGAGGCAGTCTTAATAATCGCAAAAACCAGTCGGTGCCCCGATTGACCCATTTCGATCTCGGCGTCTGCCATTAATTTAGCAGAATTATCGGTTCCCTGACAAAATTTGCTTTCATTTTTCGACCGTTTGTTTTTATGCCTTCCTTACTATACGAATGCCATGTGTCAAAAAATATTTTATGTATGTGTTCCATAAAAAAAAAGGGGGGGATAAATATTATTACATTAGCGATCGAGGAAAGATTATCGTGAAAGCTTTTTAATGTATGAAAACCTCAACATTGCTTTTAAATCTTAACGGGGAATAAACGAACATTGTCGTGATTCGACGAAGAGCTCGTTACTTTGTCCGAGACGTCCTAAAATTGATCCGTCCAATCCTAAAATCAACTTCGGATAAGAATATCCCCGAAGTAACCTTTTAAATATGATTAGAGTGAGAAACATGACAGTGTGCTATGCCCATTTGAATGCTGATCGTGAGGCTTCCGGCTGTTGGCCGAATCACGGATCTCGGTTCCTGCAATCGGCACCTTGCGGCGCCGCTTTTAGCGCCTTTAAAAGCTCGAATGTATGACATTAGCGAGCGGAGAGCTGCACTAAGGGAATGAGAGGCCTCTCGTGTCCGGTCACCTTGACCGCGAGTAATTTATGCTAATCGGCAGCCGCCGTAAAGTACTGGTGCCCCTATGAATTTGGCACCGATCGGCTGGTCGTCTTCTGCGCGATGATGATTGTTAGATCTGGTTTCGAACCCTCGACAATAATGGCGGAATAATCACACGTCAGGTGCCGAATGTGGAACGACGCACCGTCTAACGACGCACCGTCTTAGCGCTCGCGCCTCCGCGAACAATAACTTTCAAAATTATATATTCGCACAAATTCGCATAAAACTATACAAAATTGTCAAACGATTAAATCATTAACCGTGAAACTTTTAAATTAATGATATAAAAATAACTCTCGAAATAAAATCGGCTACGGTATTAGAATAAAAATTCATGCGCAGCACAGGAGATGTGTGTGCGTGTAATTATTGCCAAATTACGTAGCTATTGCTGAATATTCAATACGTCGTATTAGAAATTATACGGGAATATCGTGCTGTAACACCAGCAGACATCGATAATTGGATCTAAGGCCCGATAGAATATTACAATCCGTGGAAATTGATTCTGATAGAGAGTAGCGTAAGCTAGCGGCGCGGACGAGTTCACCTCGAGCAAGGTATGGTAAATGGAGCCGAAGTTACCGGGCTTGCTTCGCCGAGCGAAGGGAGCAAAAAACGGAGCAATGTATGAAATTCATAATGGGTGGCGGCCCCTTTTAAGCGGGTCCATCCGCTATCTTCTCTGCGTAGTACGTAGGTCTGCCGAATATGAAAACGGAATCTATTACGCGAGTAGCCTCCGAGGGGTCCCTCCGCGAGCTCCATTAAGCAAATTTGAAATTACGCTTGCAAATTTCGAAATGCAAATCGTCGGATGGTGGGGGTCGCTTCTACGCTTTTTGCGACTATAAATTTCCGCTTTAATTGGATCGGATTATTGTAATTCTGGCCCCGTTTATTTATGGGGCCCGTTTCAGGCCTTAAACTCGCTCCGACTCGCCCGCTATTCCCAATTCCGTCTCTCCGCGCGGCACTTAGTACCTCCATCTCTTCTGCACGGCCGCTCGAAACTAAAGGTTGAATCGGTTATTAAATTACGGCTTGGCATCGTGCCCGCTTCTGTCGGCAGGTGAGCAGCAAGGAGCGACCTGCTTATGCACGCCAAGGACGGCCATTGTTGGCGACCAATTTATGAAAGATGCGACAAGATTGAGTACACCGCGACGTCGGTGTTCACGTTCGATTTTTGATGCCGCTGACAGGTTTATTACGCACGCGAAAACTTAAAATAATAGTGTTCGATCGCCGTCTAGACGGAACTCGATACTGGACGCAATGAATCAGTAAACTTTGAAAATTCCCGTTTCACATTTATACATACAAAATATTTAATTCACGCCGATGACTGCTTAACCCGGTGCAAAAAATGTGCCGCTATAAAAGACGTACATATGCCGTGCGCGCGAAGGCGATGAATAGCCGGTGAGTATTCTGCATGACTAAACACCGAACAAAATGCGCGGAACCCTTTTACAAGCCATCAATCAATAAGTAACAGAATGTAAGAATCGTCGAGCGTATCTCGGGCCGCGGCTGCTTGCGTTTTTTTTTCTTTTTTTTTTCAACGTCGACTCTGTTATCCGACGCGCCTCGCGGCTTCCCATGCTGACTTGCAGCAACAGATCCGGGGTTCCGACCTTCGCGAAAGGTAAAAAGAGAAAAAGCGCTCGCGAGGCGAGAAAATTTTAATGGCGCCTCCGCCAACCGTTTAGACACAATAAACGTCAACAGACCCGGTTGCGCCCTCCTTACACCTTTTTTTCCAGCGAGTCATTTTGATTTCGGTTGCACGCGGCCGGCATCTGCGCGGAGACACAAAGATCTCGCGCGATCCCCTTTTAGCAGGTAGACATTAAAATGCGCCGAGACTATTAGCGCACGGTGATATTTCAGTTTTGGTTGAATCGCGCTAATGGCGGCTGCCGAAAAGGGTTACTTCGACGGGATATTAAAATTCATGAAAATTATGCGCGACCGAAACTGCCACGTCGGCATGCCATGTGTCGATTTTTATGTTGCACCCTATAAAAATTAAAATTCATGATGCTATTCGTTAGAAAAATGCTATATGCCCTACTGCTGTTTAGATTCTAAAATAGACTTCCAAATAGCTTTGCTGTATAAAGAGTTCTTCTCGACCGAGAAAGAAGAGTTATTTTTAAACCGTTAAAATTTCATAAAATTTTGTCGTAAAGAAAAGATAATTTTTTAATATACAAATAATTGAAAAAGTTTAGCGAGATTTATCATGATAAAATGCGTTCACGATTTAATTATAAAATAAATTGTCAAGAAGTACTCGAGGCCATTTGACTCGGTTGGACTCGATTCACCTCGTACTACGTTAAAAACGGAAAGTAGACGGATATCGAGTGATAAACAGTTACATAAAAATGCGTCGTCCGCCGAATGCATTTCCTCGCGTCTACTGCATCGTACTTATTCCACTGGCGTTTTACACGGGTCGGTGCATCGATTAACCTGCATTACGAGGAGCTCATTGCTAGTCGTGCACGCTGCATCGACAAGTCACGAGCACAATGTGTAACGCGCCGGTCTGAGAAAAAGCAAGATTTTAGAGTATCTACCGGGTGTCACGTACAATCATAATTCACAATTACTCTTTATACACAATGTTTTAAAATTTACGAAATAAAATATATTAAAATATAGCAAAAAATTTCTCGAAAAATTAAGTAAAATAGTTATTTGTAGATTTTTATTTCAAGTAATTTTTGAAATAAAGAGCTTAAAGCTGATCAGAGATTTTGACGGATACCTTAATACTACCGCTCGCGTGACTCTCAACATAGTGACTGTCTAAATAATTTGTAATTGATCAGCTTAAAATTCTTATATCTGCAAAATTATTTATATGAAATAAAAATTTACAAATAACTGTTTGACTTAATTTTTCGACAACTTTTTTGCTGTATTTTGATTCGCAAATTTCGAAACTTCCAAATAGCTTTGCTGTATGACGAGTTCTTCTCGACGAGAAAAAGAGTTCTTTTAAAACCAGGGTACCGTTAAAATTTCATAAAATTTTGTTGTAAAGAAAAAAAAAGATAATTTTTAACATACAAATAATTGAAAAAGTTTAGCGAGATTTATCATGATAAAATGTGTTCACGATTTAATTATAATTTTTATATGCATGCAATTTCGATCTTTTTTACAGAAAGTTCTAAAATTTCAAGAACATGATACAGTTGTTTGACACAATTTTCAAGAAATCTTTAATTATTCGTGATACCATCACATTCTCAATTCGCCAGAAATCAATCGTCTGACATATCTTACATCTAGCTTATCAAAAGGCTCAAAAAATTATAGCCCGAAGGTTCCCAGGATTCGAAAGCGATCCTCGATGTAACGGGTAGACAATATTAACGCTGCTTGAATCTTGGCTCGTTGCACGATGCGATCGTAGACACGCGTGTCCACCTGTTATGACTCAGCTGATCTTACATATCTCAAGCCAAGTACACGGGGTTACATCGCCGTTCTGGATGCAGTTCGTAGGTAATCGTGAGATATTCGGGTCAATAGCCCCTTTGTGATCCAATCGTAGTGCGAAGCGAGTCGAGCGCGCCAACACGCGGGCGAAGGATCACAGATTTATCGCTCGCATCGATCATTGCCGGACAGCATCGCGTATCGCACGTTACGAGACGAGTAAAAACCGTGTTAGATGTGCAAATCAAGTTCCTCAACGTTACGTTCTGTTTTTATTCACATTCTTGTGCAAACTCAGCAAGATGATAAGATGTATTGCTTTCATATATCGAGAAACGTATTGTGCGTGTATCCAGCCGAATCGGATTATCAGATCAACCGTACAAATTTCATCGTGTCGTCATTAGTGTGCTACCACCACGTTGTATCCACGTTCCATGTTTTTCTTCTTCAGAAAGTAATTCATATGTCCAATAATTTTAAGAAGCATCTTCTCTGCGGAAGATTAAGAGCACAACTCTCGAATACGATTTCGAAAGTAGAACTCGCTGCGAGCTTGCTTATTCTGTCCTTTTTGTCTTGTAAGGTAAAGCAGTTCCCCCGGGACACAACGAATCCGACAAAGGACCGGCCCGAAAATGTTGAAACCTTAATTTATATGCGATTTCGCGGTCGTCCACATTCTCACAAGACTCTGGGGACCTTCTATAGCCCCGCGTACACGGAATTGATTTCGATGCAGCTATTTCGCGACTACTCTAGGAGACCGGACCGCCTTTTTTTAAAATGTTGCCGCTGTACATCGTCTCCGATGTTAATAGAAAACGATTTCTGGATTATTTTACTACGTCGCGATGGGAGGAGAAAGAGGTACGATAAAGGGACGATACGCCAACGGTAGCCACCCGGGTCGAGGGCGAAATACTGGGAAGGCAGATGCCGGCCTCCATGTGTGTGTCCCGTATCCGAAATTTACAATCGGACCTGTGCTAGCTAGTCCTAATCTAATACCGCGATTCACCTCAGTATTTATGGCAGTGTTTATATACCGCGGATAGTAGGATGCTAGTTTATATAACAAGCCCACAAAGGCAGTACACGTCGCACCCTGTATCGTTAGTTGGAGAGCCAACAACGACCCTGACTTGTTAGTCGCGATCCTAAATCACGCGACGATCGAATCTATAATTTTCTCCTTGCAACCTGGTATTCATATCTTCCAAAGACGCTGAAAGTATCTTAAAACGCCATATGTGTAGAGATAAAGTGAAACTACTTTCTCTTCTCCAACCGTCATTGGTAAAATATTTATAATCATCATAACATCTTCGATGAAGATTGAAGAAAAGTTCCAAAAGAGATGCGGTAATACAGTCTGTTAACGTTAGCAATTTCATACGATCCTATCGTGACTTGTTATACTCGCGACGAATCACTTTACCGGAGTACAGTTATTAGTTATTCTTTCTTTCTTTCTTTCTCTCTCTCTCTCTCACTCCTCCCCTCTCTCCGATCTCGATGATTGTATTTTTCATAGGTCGCGTAAGTCGGGTTAAATGAATCGTTAAATCTTCTCAATATTGTGACTTGCCAGAATAAGGTTGGATTTGCATAAGAGCTCGTTAGGTGCCACAAATGGTGACCCGTCTAATGTCGGAATATTGTTATTCAAATAACCGCTATAGGTACGACCGTAAGCTTGATAATCCACGATGATATATCGTATATTAATGACAAACTGAATGCTATATGCAGATCGGATTATAGATAGACAGGGCGTTAAATATCGACCCCGTACCAAATTAATGAGAGCCGTATCATGCCTGATCGATCGATCGTACTGATCTATCTCGTATGAAATGCAGTGATCGAACGGTACTGATAAAATACTCGAATTCACGAGGAATAGAATCAAGTTCAGTTGAATGACTTCTCTCCATCGCGTAAGAGGATCGGTAAAAGTTAAGCCCCACTAAAGTAAGCTTAACTCACATCCGATGCTATTGTGAATTAATAAGTTCTGCTCTGTGTTCCATTGTGACACGTTATATTATGAAATATTACTATTATCTAATGTATTATCTAATATATTGTTATAAATGTTTTCAATAATTAGCGAATTATTTAAAATAATAAATATTAAAGAAATGACAAATTTTAAAAAAAGCATACGTAAACAAACACAAATAAACAATTTGACTCAATGGACAACAGCGGCATTATTTACGTTTATTGGAGTAAATTGTTCATAAATTGTTGCGCTCATTTGTCTAATTCGGATTTAACTTAATCACATAATAACAATTAGACAAATGAGGAACTAAAATTGAGATAATTGTTATGTAATTATTATAACTTTTTTCATAAAATTCTCCAGCAGCTTGCTCCACTTTAACCGTTAGACACGAATGAAACTAATAATACATGCACCCGGTCCGTATTTATACGTACGCAAAGAACGAGCAATATACGATTCATGGGTGCACATTACACATACGGGCACCCCGTAAAACCACATCATACGCGCGTTTACGAGAGCCGAGCCGAATTTGAGTATGTAAATCGCAGCGATGCTTTTACGACGCGCCGGTTACGGGCTCAGGCTTCGAGAATCGGGAGGGTGATACCGTAAAAATTTCCATGTCACGGCACACGTGTCGCAAGATGGGTGCTTCCTCTCTCCCCCTATCAACCATCGAGGCAAGAGAGCACCTCACGGCATCCCTTTTTCAATCGTTGATACATTACCTCACCTGCCAACAATTTTTTTTACGAAGACTTTACCGATCAGCAAATGGCGGATTCGTGACGAATACAATACAAGGATCAAAATACCCGCTCTTCGAGGATTTTGTGCAATGGCTGTTATGCCAGTGGAGGGCGGAAAATGATCTCGACATGCATTGTAAACAACACTTGATTGAGTTCACTCAAGATACTTGATGTGAACTTCTGCACACCCTGCCAAGTGCGATTCAACGTGACAGCTAAATTCGAAACGCTGCATGAAAGTAGATTTAATCGTCAGCTTCTTTGACTCTTAAGGTCTAATACAGTTAGACAAATAATTTTCTGACTTTACTGCAAGAAAATATCCAGTTTGCAAAATATGGGACAGATGTATTTAGCTGAATTAAACAAGAGTTTTAAAACCATCTCTTGTTAAAGGACGCCTAAGACTATCTCATAAAACAAACTTATGTAAGGCACATCATCAACCCCAAGAGGAAAAATCTAACTAAAGACGTCCTACTAAACAAAAGATTGTTTTCTTTTTTTTAAATATTTAGACTCTAAAAAATTTCAAAAAAGAGATGTTTAGGTATGATCACAGGAGATAAATCGTGAAATTTACGTACGTTGATAATTTTGCGCATTACTGCGTGTAGAAAACGTAACAATATATACGGGAAGAAACGGTTTTGCTAAAATGTCTAATAATTTAGTTTAGATACAAATCTAAAAATGATTTTGTTAAATCATCAAAATAATAATTAGATTGGCAAAACAGTCATGTCGTTTCATTTCTTATGTAAATAACAGTTTTTGCTTTGTTTAAAAAAAAACGTAATACAATAGGAGAATCAAATTAATTGCTAAACTGTCAAAACATTTTATAGCTTTGTTAATCATGCTTAAATGTTATATTTTTATTACACATAATTATTTTGATTCATCATAAAAATTATTTCCAGACCTATATCTATTTAAATTTTTACTTCAGCAAAATTATTCTTTCGTATGAATGTGTAGTAATAATATACGAATAATAATGTATGCGACAATAATAATGTATAAATAATGTATGACACCATAAAATGTAAAATTATCGTATCTTTGTAATTCGCAAGTATCACTTTGTACTGTTTGATTATTCACCCGAAGAGTACTTAGCATCTGGCAGACGTAATTACCACACCACCATAAAAAGTGATCCCAGCATTTCGTTTATGTTTAGAATATGACATGAAATGGATTAGGAAGGATAGAAAGTACGTTATTCGATATATAATGTTCAACGCATTTCTAATATGGGATTTCAGAAAAGGAAAGACATGTCCTGGTTTTATAATTTACATATAAACTGCGTTATCAAATTGAATCTAAAATTAGCTTATCACAGAACATCACTTTGAGATGCAAAACATTTTGTGTTTCGAAAAATAATAGAAATGTATATTTTCGATATATTTCCAAGACATTGAATCAATCAGCAGCATGTTTGTATACGTTTCACTACAAAGTAGAAATCGCTAAAAATAATTAGATCTCCAAAATTTTAAGTCGCAAGTGTGAAATATTTGCTTGCATAATCGCAGAACTTAATTGAATTCAAACGATGCAAAAATATCTTGACGTTATAAATTTCTATACTTGCAAGGTAAAACACATTGTGAAATAAAGATCATTTGCGCAATATTCTGTGCGCAAAATCTTTATCCTTCTTCCATTTTTATAGCTATACATATTTCTATCTCGATATTTTTCGTGCTGGTATCACCTTTGTTTAGAGACCCAATACAAAAATTAACAAATAACTCACCAACAAGATCTGTTGTACAGATCTACACTAATAATCAACTTATTTTGAAGAACACATTGCCACTGTGAAATTAGCTTTAAACTTTTCTTTCTACACCGATCTTGCTGCGTTTTGGTTTCTTCGCCAGAGGTGCTCCTTCAACATGCTACAACTGTAATATTAAATATACTGTATTATAAAATAAAAACATTTTTATTATACAATTTTATACAAACTATCATTTGAGACTACTCAGAACTCAGAAACAACTCGGTTTAACCATTACCGAGATCTGATAATCTCATATGCTTCGAAATCGCCGACTCAAGTAGAGAGACGCTCTTTGCTGTGCATTTACTTAGCGCAAAACGCGATCAAGCCTCTTAATCAAATATTCCATGTATCAACAATTGACCGTACATTGTGACACTTACAATTATATTTAATGTAGTAAGATTAATTCTCAAATGCTCTTGCAAAAACAAAGAAAAAAAAATTTAAGAACATACATGTAATAACACACAAAATTGGTATCTCTTCTTTAAAAGAAAGAGGGGGTGGGGCGGAAAAAGAAAAATAAAAGAAAAAATCAAAATTAAAAATAAACATAAAATAGATTTGCAAGATATTTAGATAAAATAGAAAGATATCAACAAGAGATAATTGTGACTCAATGGTAGTGTCCACATTAGTATATTACAATCTTTTTCAAATTTTTAAAGTCCAAAAATTTTGGAAAAAATGTAACTTCTTACTCTTACCCATGTCATTGGCTAAAACCTATTATATATCATGGATGGGAAGTAATGAATTACAGTAACCCTCTTGCTTGTTACTTGAGAAAGCTTTTTATAATTACTTTTTTAGAATTTGATAATAATGTTGAAATTTTCCTCAGAAGGAATGGTAAGATCAGAGTTGGAATAATCATTTTTGACAATCAACTCATTTTCGTTAAACATTGATCACGGAAAAATGCTAACTTGTTACTGTACTTTTACTTACGAGTCAATTAACAAATTACTTTTCTCAATACATAATACACACCAGAAAAAATTTTTTATATATAATTATAAAATATATATAATCATACATATTTAATACAAGAAATTTTTTCCACATAATAACAAATGATTGTTGAAAGTGATTGTTCATTAACCCTAGTGTTATCATTACTACAGTGAAAAATCGTAACATCATTATGAAATCGTAATTATAACAAAATAAAAGTAATGATAAGGTAACAAGGATTGCAGATCGCTGCTTCTGATACCATAAGCGTGCATGCCGTGTACGTGTGTGGTAAAGTGTGCGAGCAACGTCAGAAATGCAAACACGCTTGTGTGCGGCATGCGACCGTGCTATATGCTACCAGGAACCGCGATCTCTGAGTAACGATAATGGAAAATAAAATCGCGCGATGACGTACGTTGCTCTCCCAGTTGAAACTCGCATCCTCTCTGCTATACCAGGGCACCCAAAACGCACTCGGTAGTCGCCCTCATTTCGGCGATTTTGCTCGTCGTGAGATACTGCTCTCGACATCGGCGAGCTCCTTCAGCGAATGTTCCTCGACGGGGTTTGCAACGGGAACGTCTTCTCGTCGCTGATAGCCAACATATTTTCGTCATCGGATTCCGTTGCTGCTCCTCCGCCCCCGTTTCCGGATAACCCTTCGTTAGCAATGATAACCAGATATCTTCGTTCACGGAGCTCGACCACCTCAAATCAGAGCAACGCAATTACGTTATCATGATACCTTCTCGCATAGCATGTATAGCCTGTCTCTGCTTGTCTAATGCGTAAAAATCTACCAGATCAAAGAGCTTGTTAATGCACACGGCGAGTTGGCGAAAATTTCAAACTTTAACGGATTCACGAAGGTTGGCCAATCTAATGGCGCGAATTCTATCAGCGAGACCAACCTAACCTTGTACAGAGTACCGATGATGGCGGCAGTTGCGAATTCGGGTGGCGTACTGGCGTGTACTCGGGAATACGGTCGGTAACGTCAACGTTCTACAATTATCTACGTGTTACACTTGACGGATATATTTTGCTGAATCGAGCAGTTTTATTTAAAACTATCTCTTTTTTTATTAAAAAACGACCAAAATTATCTCATAAAGCAAGCTCATGTGGGGCACATCAAACCCCGAGTGGAAAAATTCTACTCAGGCGTCTAAATGAAAGATTACACGGTTTTTTATCACGATTTTTAGATTCTAAAAATCTGAAAAATAATTTTTAAGGTTGGCAAAGAAGTCATGTCATTTTGTTTTCTATGTAAATAAAAGTTTTTGCTTTGTTTAAAAAAAAACCTTTCATAACAGAATAATTAAATTAATTGCTAATCTGTCCAAATATTTTATAGCTTTGTTCGTCATGCTTAAATGTACTACATGATTATTTTAATTACTAAAAAAATTATTTTCAGATCTATATCTTCTAGCTAAATTTTTACTTCAGCAGAACTATTCATTTCACATATAAATAATAATGTGTGGTAATAACAATATATAAATAATATTATATGCAGCAATAACAATGTATGAATAATGTACGATACTATAAAATATAAAATTATCTTTATAATTCATAGGTATGACTTTGTACTGTTCGATTATTGACCCGAGGAGTACTTAGCCTTTGGTAGAGACGTAATTACCACACTACCATGTAAAAAGTGATCCCAGCATTTCGTCTATGTTTAGAATATGACACGAAATAAAATGAGGCATGCAACATACAACAAAATCGTAGGTAACACTAAATAAATTAGGAAGAATAAGAAGTATCGTATTCGATATGTGATGATCAATGCATTTCTAACATGGGGTTTCAGAAAGGAAAAGATATGTCCTGGTTTTGTAATTTACATATAAACTGCAATGTCATATTAAGCGTTAAAGTTAGCAAGTTCAAACTGTTAAGATATCTGTCACACTGAGGCTGCAAACTGATTCACGTTCAAGGCACTATTGTTCTCTATCTTTATTGTTCATCAAGCATAAATATATAACATGAAGTTAATAGCGGCTTGATTGCAAATCGGATCACGGTTTAAATGTTTAAACTGAAGTTTAAGTATTTAACATATTTAAATAAAATACATAAATGATTAAAGTTAAAAAAATAGTTGAAAAATTTAATCAAGTTTATAACTTCTTTTGGTATATTATATTATAACGCATTCATCTTGAAATCCATGAAATTTAAATTTATATTTGTAACACTTTTAACTTAATACACAAAATGGGCATTTGCATAAATATTTTACACGAATTATTCCGCTCTAATTATAAGATTAGCGTTGATTTCTCACTTACCAATATCACGACGCACAACAACGAAATCGTTACGCCACGTTGACCTGTAACACAAATAAGAAATCTGAATTAGCGCTCAAACGACACAATTACCATTAAAAAAACTAATATAATGTTGCTCACCATAGGATTGTTCCGCCGTTGCCAATTGTCCCCCGATCCTCCGCCTCCTCTCAGATTCTGTAAAATACACAACATTCGAAAACAAAAGACTAATTACGATCGCACGCTAATTATCGAATCAACGCGCGACATTTTATTGACGGAACTGCCGGCGAAGCGACATCACTACGGTAGAGAAAGGGACACACGATCGCGAGAGATTAAGATCCAAAATGCGTAGATCGATACTCCGTTGAAACGTTTATTGTCGCGCATGAAAACTCGGAAGTAACCACGCGTATAGAGAGAATCCACTCAACATCAATGATAAATACGCAAGCTGGGCGATACGTCGACCTAACAAAGCTCGCGGTGATTCGCGCGGGAAGGCTCACCTTAATTTTCACGCTGTCCCGCAAGAATACTAGCGATCTCGTTGTCTTGTTCAAACGTTTATCGCACTGCAGGTTACTCACGAAAACTCGGACGTACGTGGAAGGAGAACTTTAAAACGAAGAACACGAAAGAAGCACCAAAAAGAACGGAGCGTTCACCGGACATTGATATAGGTGGGTAGAGGACAAAGCAGAACAAGACAACATGGCGGTAGCAACGACTTAACGACCGTGACCGGCGATGCAGCGCAGTTACTACGCTTGAGATGTTCGGTTACGTCCGCCGCCGATCGGCAATGTTCGTAGATCACGTACGCAACGCAGTCACGTACGCCACTTACGAAGGTTGCCGAGCGGCGGCGGACATAACCGAGCGCTTCAAGCGGCCGTGTCGGTACTCGATCGCGTCCGCCGCCGCTCGGCAACCTTCGTACATAGCGTACGTGACTGCGCCGCACTGCCGGTAACGATCGTTGTAGTCGTGCAAAAATGAACGTGCAGTTCGTTGCTTGCGTACTTAAATTAAGAGAAATTAAATTTTTAAAAATTTACAATTAGCTTGAAGAAAGCTTTATCGGTATTCAATCATTCAAAAATTTCACTCTTTCAATAATCTTCCGTTATAATAATGTATAGCATAGATTTAGATATTATTATTAGTAAAAGTTGTTCTAAAGCTTTTAAATAGAAATATAATAAAAAATTCTTCACTAAAAAATATATTGAAAGAATTTTAGTACGTGACACACACGAAATTATTAATACTACAAGTTGTTGTAAAACTTTTAAATAGAAATACAAATAGATTGACAAAAAAATTCTTAGAACGATAGAAATCGATAAAAATAATTGGATCTCCTGAGTTTTAAGTCGCAAGTGTGAAATATTTGCTTGCGTGATCGCAGAATTTAATTGAATTTGAACGATGCAAAAATATCTTGACGTCATAAATTTCTATACTTGCAAGGTAAAATACATTGTGAAATAAAGATCATTTGCGCAATATTCTGTGCGCAAAATCTTTATCCTTCTTCCATTTTTATAGCTATACATATTTCTATCTCGATATTTTTCATGCTGGTATCACCTTTCTTTAGAGACCCAATACAATAATTGACAAATAACTCACCAACAAGATCTGTTGTACAGATCCACAGAAATCAACTTTTTTTGAAGAACACATTGCCACTGTGAAATTAGCTTTAAACTTTTCTTTCTACACCAATCTTGCTGCATTTTGGTTTCTTCGCCAGAGGTGCTCCTTCACCATCCTACAACTGTAATATTAAATATACTGTATTATAAAATAAAAACATTTTTATTATACAATTTTATACAAACTATCATTTGAGACTGCACAAAACTCAGAAACGACTCGGTTTAACAATTACTGAGATCTAATAATCTCATCTGATATGCTTTGAAATCACCGACTCAAGTGAAGAGACGCTCTTTGCTGTGCGTTTACTTAGCGCAAAACGCGATCGAGCCTCTTAATTAAATATTCCATGTATCAACAACTGACCGTACATTGTGATAGTTACAATTATATTTAATGTAGTAAGATTAATTCCCAAATACTCTTGCACAAACAAAACAAAAATTTAAGAACATACATGTAATAACAAACAAAACTGATATCTCTTTTCTAAAAAAAAGAGAAATAAAAGAAAAAATCAAAATTAAAAATAAACATAAAATAAATTTGTAAGATATTTAGGTAAAATAGACAAGTATCAACAAGAGATAATTGTGACTCGATGATAGAGTATCCACATCAATACATTAGAATCTTTTTCAAATTTCTAAAGTCCAAAAATTTTAGAAAAAATGTAACTTCTTACTAGTGACCCATGTCACTGACTAAGGCCTATTATCAGGGATGGGAAGTAATAAATTACAGTAACACTCTTGCTTGTTACTTGGAAGCTTTAAGTAATTGTAAAGATCAGGGTTGGAATAATCACTTTTGGCAATCAACTCATTTTCGTTAAACATTGATCACTGAAAAATGCTAACTTGTTACTGTACTTTTACTTACGAGTCAATTAACAAATTACATTTTTCAATAATACACACCAAAAAAAAGTTTTATATATAATTATAAAATATATATAATCATACATATTTAATACAAGAAATTTTTCCCACATAATAACAAATGATTGTTGAAAGTGATTGTTCATTAACCCTAGTGTTATCATTACTACAGTGAAAAATCGTAACATCATTATGAAATCGTAATTA
Organism: Solenopsis invicta; assembly: GCF_016802725.1. Lineage (NCBI taxonomy): Eukaryota > Metazoa > Arthropoda > Insecta > Hymenoptera > Formicidae > Solenopsis > Solenopsis invicta. Next base: position 6,535,068 of record NC_052674.1, on the reverse strand, counting down.
TAACAAAATAAAAGTAATGATAAGGTAACAAGGATTGCAGATCGCTGCTTCTGATACCATAAGCGTGCATGCCGTGTACGTGTGTGGTAAAGTGTGCAAGCAACGTCAGAAATGCGAACACGCTTGAGTGCGGCATGCGACCGTGCTATATGCTACCAGGAACCGCGATCTCTGAGTAACGATAATGGAAAATAAAATCGCGCGATGACGTACGTCGCTCTCCCAGTTGAAACTCGCATCCTCTCTGCTATACCAGGGCACCCAAAACGCACTCGGTAGTCGCCCTCATTTCGGCGATCTTGCTCGTCGTGAGATACTGCTCTCGACATCGGCGAGCTCCTTCAGCGAATATTCCTCGACGGGGTTTGCAACGGGAACGTCTTCTCGTCGCTGATAGCCAACATATTTTCGTCATCGGATTCCGTTGCTGCTCCTCCGCCCCAGTTTCGGGATAACCCTTCGTTCGCAATGGTAACCAGATATCTTCGTTCACGGAGCTCGACCACCTCAAATCAGAGCAACGCAATTACGTTACCATGATACCTTCTCGCATAGCATGTATAGCCTGTCTCTGCTTGTCTAATGCGTTAAAAATCTACCAGATCAAAGAGCTTGTTAATGCACACGGCGAGTTGGCGAAAATTTCAAACTTTAACGGATTCACGAAGGTTGGCCAATCTAATGGCGCGAATTCTATCAGCGAGACCAACCTAACCCTGTACAGAGTACCGATGATGGCGGCAGTTGCGAATTCGGATGGCGTACTGGCGTGTACTCGGGAATACGGTCGGTAACGTCAATGTTCTACAATTATCTACGTGTTACACTTGACGGATATATGTTGCTGAATCGAGCAGAGTTTTATTTAAAACTATCTCTTTTTTTATTAAAAAACGACCAAAATTATCTCATAAAGCAAGCTCATGTGGGGCACATCAAATCCCGAGTGGAAAAATTCTACTAAGGGCGTCTAAATGAAAGATTACACGGTTTTTTGTCACGATTTTTAGATTCTAAAAATCGGAAAAATAATTTTTAAGGTTGGCAAAGAAGTCATGTCATTTTGTTTTCTATGTAAATAAAAGTTTTCGCTTTGTTTAAAAAAAAAACCTTTCATAATAGAATAATTGAATTAATTGCTAATCTGTCCAAATATTTTATAGCTTTGTTCGTCATGCTTAAATGTCCTACATGATTATTTTAATTACTAAAAAAATTATTTTCAGATCTATATCTTCTAGCTACATTTTTACTTCAGCAGAACTATTCTTTTCACATATAAATAATAATGTGTGGTAATAACAATATATAAATAATATTATATGCAGCAATAACAATGTATGAATAATGTACAATACTATAAAATATAAAATTATCTTTATAATTCGTAGGTATGACTTTGTACTGTTCGATTATTGACCCTAGGAGTACTTAGCCTTTGGTAGAGACGTAATTACCACACTACCATGTAAAAAGTGATCCCAGCATTTCGTCTATGTTTAGAATATGACACGAAATAAAATGAGGCATGCAACATACAACAAAATCGTAGGTAACACTAAATAAATTAGGAAGAATAAGAAGTATCGTATTCGATATGTGATGATCAATGCATTTCTAACATGGGGTTTCAGAAAGGAAAAGATATGTCCTGGTTTTGTAATTTACATATAAACTGCAATGTCATATTAAGCGTTAAAGTTAGCAAGTTCAAACTGTTAAGATATCTGTCACACTGAGGCTGCAAACTGATTCACGTTCAAGGCACTATTGTTCTCTATCTTTAATGTTCATCAAGCATAAATATATAACATGAAGTTAATAGCGGCTTGATTGCAAATCGGATCACGGTTTAAATGTTTAAACTGAAGTTTAAGTATTTAACATAGTTAAATAAAATACATAAATGATTAAAGTTAAAAAAATAGTTGAAAAATTTAATCAAGTTTATAACTTCTTTTGGTATATTATATTATAAGGCATTCATCTTGAAATCCATGAAATTTAAATTTATATTTGTAACACTTTTAACTTAATACATAAAATGTACATTTGCATAAATATTTTACACGGATTATTCCGCTCTAATTATAAGATTAGCGTTGATTTCTCACTTACCAATATCACGACGCACAACAACGAAATCGTTACGCCACGTTGACCTGTAACACAAATAAGAAATCTGAATTAGCGCTCAAACGACACAATTACCATTAAAAAAACTAATATAATGTTGCTCACCATAGGATTGTTCCGCCGTTGCCAATTGTCCCCCGATCCTCCGCCTCCTCTCAGATTCTGTAAAATACACAACATTCGAGAACAAAAGACTAATTACGATCGCAAGCTAATTATCGAATCAACGCGCGACATTTTATTGACGGAACTGCCGGCGAAGCGACATCACTACGGTAGAGAAAGGGACACACGATCGCGAGAGATTAAGATCCAAAATGCGTAGATCGATACTCCGTTGAAACGTTTATTGTCGCGCATGAAAACTCGGAAGTAACCACGCGTATAGAGAGAATCCACTCAACATCAATGATAAATACGCAAGCTGGGCGATACGTCGACCTAACAAAGCTCGCGGTGATTCGCGCGGGAAGGCTCACCTTAATTTTCACGCTGTCCCGCAAGAATACTAGCGATCTCGTTGTCTTGTTCAAACGTTTATCGCACTGCAGGTTACTCACGAAAACTCGGACGTACGTGGAAGGAGAACTTTAAAACGAAGAACACGAAAGAAGCACCAAAAAGAACGGAGCGTTCACCGGACATTGATATAGGTGGGTAGAGGACAAAGCAGAACAAGACAACATGGCGGTAGCAACGACTTAACGACCGTGACCGGCGATGCAGCGCAGTTACTACGCTTGAGATGCTCGGTTACGTCCGCCGCCGATCGGCAATGTTCGTAGATCACGTACGCAGCGCAGTCACGTACGCCACTTACGAAGGTTGCCGAGCGGCGGCGGACATAACCGAGCGCCTCAAGCGGCCGTGTCGGCACTCGATCGCGTCCGCCGCCGCTCGGCAACCTTCGTACATAGCGTACGTGACTGCGCCGCACTAGAGTACCTCTAGAGGTACTCTACGCCGCACCGCCGGTCACGGTCGTTGTAGTCGTGCAAAGATAAACGTGCAGTTCGTTGCTTGCGTACTTAAATTAAGACATATTAAATTTTTAACAATTTACAATTAGCTTGAAGAAAGCTTTATCGGTATTCAATCATTCAAAAATTTCACTCTTTCAATAATCTTCCGTTATAATAATGTGTGGCATAGATTTAGATATTATTATTAATAAAAGTTGTTCTAAAGCTTTTAAATAGAAATATAATAAAAAATTCTTCACTTAAAAACATATTGAAAGAATTTTAGTACGTGACACATACAAAATTATTAACACTATAAGTTGTTGTAAAACTTTTAAATAGAAATACAAATAGCTTGACATAAGAAATTCTTAGTACGATAGAAATCGATAAAAATAATTGAATCTCCAGAGTTTCAATTTTCAAGTATGAAATATTTGTCTCCGTCATCGCAAAACTTAATTCAATTTGAATGATGCAAAAATATCATGATGTTACGAATATCTATACTTATTCTGTGCGCACAAAATCTTTATCTTTCTCCCATTTTTTATAGCTAAACATTTCTATCTCAATATTTTTTTTATTGGTTTTACCTTTGTTTAGAGACGCAATACACTAATTGCAATCATCATTATAAATAACTCACCAAGATCTGTTGTACAGATCAACTCTAATCCACTTTTTCTGAAGAACACATTGCCACTGTGAAATTAGTTTTAATTTTTTTCTACACTGGTCTTACAGCGTTTAAGTTCCTTCGCCAGAGGTGCTCCTTCAACATCATAACTGTAATTTTAAATGTACTATAATATTATAATTAAATATTCCATATATCAATAATAAACAGTACATTGCGATACTCACAATTATATATATTAATTGCAGCAACAATAATTCTCAAGTGCTCCTGCAAAAACAAAGACAAAAAAAAATTTAAGAATACAATACATATAATAACACACATATAAAAATACAAACATACAATATATATAACACACAAAACTGGTCTCTCTTATTCTCTCTAAAAAAAAAAGACAAATATAAATAAAAAAAATCAAAATTTAAAAAAATTGCCTGTTTCTGCAGCATATTTTTCGTTTCGCCTTTTACGAGCGTTCACGCCCACCGAGCTATGCACATGTTGACACGATAGTTTTCTCGCCGTTCGTTTCTCAATGTAACAACAATCTTTACAAAATTTGTAAATGCTCTATTTATTTTTCATCATAATTTCATCATTTTAGAACTTCAATTAAGATCCATTTGTAATTTAATTGAAAAATATTTAATCTAATGTAAATAATAATCGATCAAATTTGTTACGTACACTAATTTAAAGTACTTTCGAATTTAACTAATCACGATACCTTGAAACATTCTAAAAATACTTTCATCCACGATAACAATAGTTACGTAAGTTTTCGTTAAACATCCTCTCTTTCCTAATTCTTAAATGTATAGAAACTTGTGTAACGAATACCTCATCAAAATTTCTTATAAAAGAGCATAATTATTGGAATTATCGATAGTGGTGTTCCTTACAGAATGATCCCAGATTTTCACGGAACCGTGAGTTTAACGATAATTTTAGGTTTGTAGGGACAAGGCGCCCACACGAGGGGATTCCTATTAGCGCCGCTAATGAGGCACTGATCCGCACTCATTTTCATAATACCATGTAAAAGTTTATATTATAAATAGATGTTCCGAGAATTCTCGAAAATCATGTGTGGCACGCACCACGCTTATCCCCAGTCGACGTCTCGATCATCGACAATCGTTTCCACCTCCGCTCCGATAAAACCACGAGCTTTCGTTTATCTGGTTTAGTTTGTTTCCTTGCAACACGATACCGCCACGAAAACGATATTCTGGATCGCACAAATCGCGCAAGTTACTGTTCCTACGATGAAATTGTAGCTTCGAATAAAAAGATACGGTATATAAATGATCCTACATTGAAATCGATGTTTTATAAACGATTTCTATTATAACAGTCGGAATTATTATAATTTTGATACAAAAGTTTAATTTATATTTAATTTAATTCTTAACAAATGTATCTGTTATTCATTTCTTTGTTAATCGAGGTAGCAATGTACCGTAAAACTGTATCCTAAACGCATTCAATAAGACTCGCAGTCATTCATCGAACATTAAAGACTACCCACAGCCCTTCGATCTTAACAATGCAATAAATCTCGAATATAATACAAATGTCAAGCCGACCGCTGTAATACACGCTTTGACATTGATTTATACAGTTGTAATTATTATACTTAAAGCAAAAGTATCAATTAACTAGCTGCGCCCACACAGCGCATCCACCCTCGTGTTACTGTTGGCTTATAATCGTGCCGCTCATTTGAAGATTTCGGATAACAACGTGACTGGTAGTTTTCGAAAACACCGTAAAACGTTACACGCTGTTTTGGGACACTAGTTTGAGAGACTGCCGAATGGGAGGTGCACAAACTGCGTAATTGCACGAGATTACAGGTCAGAGGGACCTCCTTCGTGGAGTCACAACGTTTTCTCTGTCAGTTAAGATACCTTTCCCTTTCGTGCACCGTAATTACCGCAAGGTGCAAACTCGGAAAATTTTCCTCCATTTTTCAGTAATGTCAGGTTGCGTAACAGTAACGTTCATTAAACAACTTTGTGAGATAACCTTTTCCTTTTTCCAGTCATTTCATTTAATTCACCCTGATAAACAATTTGATCATATCTTGCAACTAAAAGATTTTGACTGCTTCATGCAGTTGTAAAAATTATTAAGAGAGAAAATATATGATGGCATAATAAATATAGTGTATATTTAATCATAAATATATCTATAAGAATTTATAAGAAAGTTTTATAAGTTGTATTTTAGAGAATATTTTCTGTCATGCCAAAATCATTAAAGAGATGATAGAAACACTTCGATTTCAAACGATGAGTATCTTCAGGGTTCGAAGCGTTGTTCAGCATATCAATATGGTCCTCTCTTTCCTAAACTCCGAAGACAAAACATACCTATGCATCCGCCGATGCATCGATAATATTTTTGGCGCCTCGATGACTACATTATCATCAACGTAGCTGGTTGCAGCGGAAAAATCAATCAAGGAATAACAGAGTAGTAAAGGATCTGTTTAGTCTTTCTAATAATATTCTAATCTCGTACCGACACTCATTTGTATGTCCGTTATTTCATTCGTAAATCATTTATGATAAGAATAGCGAAAATTTTTAATGGATATTTAATTTCATTTGTTCTCTCGAAAAATAAATGCAACTGAACACATGAACAAAATTTAATTGTTAATTTTCGTAGAAATTTCGGATTTCATTTAAAATTGCTTCATTAGTTTCTAATTCATCTCAGAGAGATTATCTTTATAAGAGACCTCCGTAGGATAAATTCCGCAAAATAGCATGGCAACGTCACGCGATGACTGTAATTTCAAATTAGTCCTCAAACCGGCAATTACTCGTCAATACGACGTGATTATATTTTGAATAGGCCAAATCAGACTTCCTGATGATCTACGAAGATGTTCGTAGGAAAAGAGGTTACTATCGTCGAGCAGACAGCTGCCATTTACGGTGGCGTCTCTAGGACGACTTTCGGAAACGTCCGCAACGACCGTCGGAGAAGCCCTCAGGACCGTTCTAGGGACTTCTTTTCCCACCCTGTAATTTCCGCGTTCCGTGTAAGGGGATATTTTCGGAAATTGCATATTTTAGATAACCACCCTGCAGGCGTCGCCTCGTGGTATAGAAATTACTCCCGATGGCTTTTTAAACCGTTAAATTAATGGAACCTCGGCGCCTCCTTTGCCATCAGAGACCCTCGTTTTCACCAGAGGACAGAAAGTTTCTGACATTGATAAAATGTGTGCACACTGCGATAATATGAGGGTGCAAAGTTCAATTAGAAAGCTGTCGAGATAGATTTTAATTGTTGTCTTAAATGTCTAAAAAATTTTAGGGTTCTTTAATCTTCCTTTTACAAAACATCTTTTCAATAATTTAACGTTTTTAGTGGAAATTACTGTATTCTCAGGTTAATCAAATAATCATACAATTCATATAAAATCACAATTATTTCCAAATGCAAAGTATTAATTACAGACGTATATAAAGTTTCGATTAATTCAATTTTTTAATTGGATATTTAATTTCTATGGAACACAATTGAACAGATCTCGTTTCTGTGTAAAAAAAAGTAACTTTTTTTAAAAAAAAAATTGCTGTGAGAATTTTTACGAATAAGGTGAGCCGTAAACTTTTGCACAAAATTCGGCCATATGATTAATGCATTTCGGATAGGAAATGACCTGAGTCGCTTTCCTACCTCCTCCGCCCATCGTCCTACGTCGTAGAGTTAGAACTGCAGGTCAAAACACGAACAAAATGCAAAGAAACGCTCTTTGTGACGATCTCGATTATAACGTCTGCCCATAAAATGTTTCCGTTAGTTCAGTATTCAATTTTTGCATCGCGTCTATCGAATTACGTGCCGAATATAATTTAAATCATACCAAAATTTAAATCATACATGTAAATTAGATTTATGCAAAAGTTTTATGCACAATTATCAAAAGTAGACACAGTTAAAGTTTCTTAATGAATTCGTGCATTTTTAGATATACAAAACATATAGACACGTTTCACCATTAATATTCCTTCTTGACAATCTACCTTTTTGGCATTCACGGCATTTCTTTCCTGCGCCATCGCTCAACGAAGGCCTATGCCACCTCGCATTAAAACAACGTGTCCGAAACAATTGAACCTGTCCGGAGTCTCATGTTTCCATTGTTTGATCCAACGTTCTCAACATAATCTCTGGAATTTATCGCCGACAATCACCCGATCGTGTGGCTGCCACCTTGCAGTTCTAGCCAAAAATATTAAATTACAGCCTTTGACGTCTACCGGTCCGCAGTCGCCAGATTCTCATGGCGGAATACAAAATATCTACCTCGAATTTGATACCCAACAATCTATCCTTATGAAAGCTCCTCCTATTATTCAAATATTACAGTTTTTTTATAAAAATATTTATATTTATGTACTTAAAAATAATTCTATACAACAATCGTGTGTATTGAAACAAATTCAGAATCCTTACAATAAAACGTTTCGTCAAAATTTATCGCCGAATTAGAACACTTCATTGATTTAATAAAAATAAATCGCGTTGCGCGAAATGTTTCTTCACGAGATTTACGAAGCACGTGCAATTTAATATCGCAAACGCGATGCATTACGCGATTTTACGAGTCGCGCTGGCGCCTTGCCGAGTTCCGGGTCCCGACGACACCGATTTCGATTGGAGTCACGAGGGCGAGGCTTTCCTGTTTCCGTGATTCATAACCGTGATGTGTGACGGTCGTTTCCTGGCGCCTGCGGGATATCCCGCGCGCCAGGACGTCCAGGAGTTATAGGAGATACCGTCGCGACACGTGTCGTCGTTACGATCGTACGGCGACATTCGTATTCAGACGAACTCGTATCGACCGTTCATTAATAAATTGTTTATCGCATGCTCGACTGACGCGACGTAGACGAAACAAGCGATGTTTCAGGAAGTCGTGTCTGAACGGCGTTTTTACGGCTACCGCGTGTACCTGACGCGACTCGTAATTGACTTTAACGAAGGTAAACTATTGTACCGTGTCCATTATGGTTGTCGAATATTACGAGGGAAATAAATTTTTCATGACAAAAGAAATTGCTGAAGAGATGATTTGAAAAGAGAGATAACTTTGTTTCAACTTTTAACGATGATATTATCACAGAGCAAAGTAAGTTTTTATATCTGCCTGCGCGTGCATCATCGCATACTCTCGGCATCGCAGTCTCCGAAATAGGGCGCGGCCATTTATACCGGCGATTTACCCGCGGTGAAGAGTGAGAGGCGGAAGGTGCAGCGGAGAAAGGCGTAAAAAGGGCCTGTCGGGATGGCAAGGGGCAGAAAGGAGCGCCCGCGGGTGCGGGTGTCATTGTTGATATACAACGCGGTAAGTGCGCGATAAGTAGACCCCATAAATTCAGTCAATCAGACGAGTCGCCTCGCGCCGCGCCACGTTGCGGCGTGGCGGCGGCCCTTTCCCTTCACGCACGTGGCGTTACTTTTGTGTGCAAGCAGCGATGCACAGGTCGGTCAACATTAACATGTGTGTAACATCGCGTGTGCACGCACGCACGCACGCACGCACGCACGCAGCACTCCCACGCGAAAGTTCTGAATCCGACGTCAGGATTGTTTATCCGCGAATGTCGAACGCATTTCGGCCGTTTCAGAATTCTCCCTTGCAGAAAAATCTCTCGGTATAAATGTACAGAAACGTTATGCGACCGTGTGTAAAAAGCGCGCGCGGGTGGTCGATGAAATTTACGGTATTATAGAGACCGGGGAAGAAATTCGAGCGTTGAATTTCTGCCTGCCCCAAATTGGAGCAAGAATGAATAAACGTCGGAGAAAACTTCGGTATGTCGAATATTTGAATATTTAACGTACTCGAAGCGAATTTATAATAAACGTGTGCGATATCTATGTAGCGTGTACGTCCGAAACTCGATACGATTATCAATTACACTGTGGAAAGTGTACCAATATAATGTTGCAATTTATGTGATAAATGTATCCCCCGCGTAAGATTTGGTACTCGAAGTAAGTGCTACATTCGTGCACGTGAGTGCGCTCGAGCGATTACTCAACAACGTTAATCCTGTCAGCACATTAGTAATTCTTAACTCGCGTTGACCTCACCGCGGTATCTCCCCTCATTAATTGCAATTAAGTAAATCCTGGCGCGCCCCGCTACGTTGAGCATTATACCGCGTTCCTTGCGGCGATGCACTTTCCCCGTTGCATTTTTGATCAGTGCACCGTATGCGCACACATTGATAATAAAATGCATGTAATATTGTTATATTATTATTCAAGTCTTAATTACAAATGAATAAAAAACAATTCATGGACATACAAATTGTGAAGACGAAACATTGCAAAAGTAATAATAAAAATTTTTGCGTCATAATATAGTTACAATTAAAACGCAAGTCCAATAAAATATTTTTAATATAGAGATATTAATTGAAATCTTCTAAGAGGTCTTAATTAAAATCTGTAAATTCTTTATTCATATAAATTATCTATCTAATTTTTAGATTTTACGGATTTTTATCGTTTTGTTACAGAGTTTTTATTAAACAACGTCATAAATCATCAAAAAATAGAGATCAAAAATTTATATTTCCCGTCTGGAAAACGTTTGTTTGCACATCGCCAGGTGGGTGAAAGTTCATATCTGTTAAAGTTTACATTTGTTCTTCCCGCGATGTATCGCGCCGGATTATCCACCGCGGTTAGCCTAAGCTGTATCGAAAACATCTACCGGCGATAATGTCTGGATGAGGTTTCTTTGCGGTCTTGAAAAAATATTTACGACCAACTCTCGTGACCACAAGGAGGTGCCCGAAGAGCACATTTACTCGCACGCGCAGGTCCCGGAAGTTTTTCTTCAATAATAATCGTAAATAAATATCAATCGAAGCAACCCGACGAATCGATTTAATAAACGAAATAAACGGAACGGTTGCGGATCACGAAAACTTTTGTACATGCTAATTACACGCTCGAGGGCTCGAAAAAACGCTCGTTCGCGCCTACGTGCTCCGTCAATGACAGTGAAAAAGGGGTGCTTAACTGCGAGTTAAAATGCACTCGATCAGAATTTAAACATTCGATGCTTTGCAAAGTGAAGCCTCGGAGCGCTTCGAAAATAAATGCTGCTCACGTCCATTATAAAATTTAAATACGTTGAGAATAAAATGCGTGTACGAAATAAGTTTGATTGAACTACGTGAACTCCGTAAGTGGCCAATCCAATAACTTCTACAACATAATCTTCAATTCTTCCTCTATCATAACATATATATTATATAATTCATCTATAAGACTTTTGCATTTTCAAAATTATATTATCATAAAAAAATTTCGCAGAAAAAACCATGCATTATATTATAATAAAAAGTTGAATTAATAATATGATTCTGCCCTCTCTTTAGATGGTATCTACTTAAAAAGAGTAGATTGAATTTTGTATAACGCTTTCGGATTTACCGTTCCAACACGAGAGCCGCGACTTTTACGCGGCTATCGGTCCTTCGCATGTGATATCGCGTGATGGTCTTTCGCCGCGTATGTCGAAGTTGCGTGCAACGCGCAGTAATCTACGGGCCATTAGCCACAATCCTATATACATACGAGCGGCACACGCGATACGCATTCTCGGTATCGAGTGTCCATGGGGGAGAACCGGGACGACCGGGACATACGAGACACTTCCTCGTACGACGGCGAGCCGCTTCTTTTCATCGTTGCCTTCTTCGTGCCTCTTCGCCGTCATCGCGTCATACGGCGCGGGTCCTTCTCTCTTTTTCACAGGCCCATCACGGGGGGTAAAAGAGATGCGGTCGGCGCTGCATATAACAGCTGTGACACTGCACGTCAATGCGGGCCACGTGCAAGTGTAGTGAAAAAAAAGTGAGGTCACCAAAAAGACTCTCCCCCTTTTAAGGCGAGAAAGCAACGCCGTGATTAAATCGTTACGCATTCCTGCATCGCGAGTCTTTATTTTTTTTTTATAATAAATTATTCGATTTCTTAATAACGCAAAACTGTAATATCATGTAATATTTCAATATCATCGTCATTGCGTATTAGCAACAAAATTTCATTCTAGACGGTATATTTATTCCTTTTTTATCTTTCTCTTCGCTCTTTCGTATCTTCAAAGCATAAGACAGCCAGGGGAGGGGCATCTCTTCAAAATTTCAAGACTTCTCCTTTGTTCAGCTCGTTAGCAACGGTCTAGTATAGACGTCCGTGCTTGTATCAGCGTTGATATTTCGCACCTTACCCGGCAGCGAGATTCCGACACCACCCTCGGTTGTCCCTCTTGGCGGAAATACATAAATTAACGCACTTATGTGGCGCCCGCGGGCCTCGTTGTTGCACCGCTGCTACACCTGCGTTTCGGGGCGCTGAGCGCTGACAATTACCCGGCAATCGATGTATCGCCCCGGGGTGGAAGCTCAGCGCCGAAAACAGCCACGAAAACGAGAGACGGCGAGTCCACGGGGAGAAAGGGGGGCACGCCGACGTATATATGGCAAATTGCAGGTAATTGCCGGCCATTTGTTTGCAAGAGCATACAGTGTTCTCCGAGCTGCTCCGACCTCCACCAATTCTCAGTGCGAGCATCCACAGGAAGCGGCAAGAAGGGGCATTTGCTCTCTCTCTCTCTCTCTCCCTTTGCTCTCTCCCCCAAAATTGCGTGCTTCCTCGCGCTATGGTTGTTCAGATAGCAGCGAGGAAATCACATTAGGTACCCGCATTGCGATCATATAATACCTCGACGAACGGTACTTGTGACTCTGAACAGGGACAAGCAAAATTATTTTTGCATCGACTGATATTTGAATGCTCAGAATATTCGGAATGGGAAATTTTATACGTTTGCTACTTTGATCGAAAAGTACCGCGTATTTCATTTCCTCGAAAAATGTTTCTGCGCCCATGCCTCTCAACCCCCACCACTCCCTTCGACATCATCCCCTCGTCTAGTCTGCTCTCCATACGCCCACGAAATTATACAGCACGTCATTCTCCGCGTGCTCTAAAACTTCGAAGGCGAAAGTCGTGAATACGTTCGCCGCCGCGCTCTCGGCGGCTTCGGGAATTCTTCGCAACGAAAGAGCCCCGGCTCTTTCGCGTACGTGCACGAGCGATTGGCGAATTGCTCGCGATTAGCCCCGCGGATACTGCACTGAAGATACTAAAGCATCGCCAAGGTTTTTAAGAGACGGTTTCGAGACGGAGAAAGTAGCATGGGGGAAATTTTGCGTTCAGCCTTAAATTGCGTTCGCGGACTCGCATCGTGATTAAAATAATTGCTTGAATATGTACGAGTACACAGCGCTCCGGTTAATACACGATAAAAATCATTGTAACTTTTTCGTTTGCCCCCCGAAGGTTAAACTGTATATAAAATTTTGTACCTGCGGAACATTTTTGAATCTCGCATAATTATAGTTGTCGGAATAAGATGCAAAAATGTGCGGTAATCCAGTTGTTTTTGTAACACAAAAGTATGCGAGGGGCAACATCTTGGAATTTTTCAACCTTTGCGTCGATTGACGAGGACCTCTGAGTGTCGCCTCGTCGAGGTACTTTTTTACATCTCGTAGCGGCGTCCTTTATCGGCAATATAGAGATGTAAATGTGTTCGATAAGAACGGAAGAAACTCGCGAGAGCAGAATTACATATCGAAGATCACGGCCATAGTAAGTTTTCAGTTCTTATCCGAAGCAAAGCGACAGGAAACGAATCGGTCGTGGCTTTATTATCGTCGCGTGGGTGAAGCTGGTCATCCCGATGACCATTGTGGTGCACGCGGGCGTTACAACTGCGGTAACATATATAAAAGAGTCGTCTCCAAGTGCTAAAAAATCATAATGAGTTGCTCGATTTATCATTACCGAGGCAACGCTACATCAGAAGTGATTTATTTTCAATGTTTAATAAGAAAAAGAAAATAATAATAAAAATGTTTCCAAAAATAGACTGCTTTATCGAAACGATGCGTCTCTCGCGTATTTACGATATGTTAACAAAATTATCATAACAGATGTTAATCCCGTTGAATACATCGAAAATACAAGCCCGTAGCTTATTAAACGTCATCTCAGTCGACTTACGAAGGACGTAATCTGGCACCGCGCGTTTATTCTCGCGAAATATTGTCGGATATAAAAGCGGAGTGAGAGATTGGACGATAATACCTCCGGCGAGAAACAAAGTATAAAACTTACGGCGCGCTTTCGTTCTGTAAATTCGCAACAGTGTGTACGTGCGCGTGCAGCACGCATTCACGTACGCACGCACGCAGGCAAAATGAAACCCTTCCCTGTACCTGGCAGCCGGACGATTTACAAAGCTGGACGCGTGTCTTTTCGGCGTGGAAGAAGCCGACCGACCCGCGTGTGGATTCGGTCGCAGCCCATTGAGCCGACTGGAACGCCGGTGCCCACGCAACGGGCATCCATCAAGGGCCCAAACGGCAAAGGACTTTGTCGAGTAATGGCGACTCTACAAAAAGTCCGAAGGCGTGGACGAGATGGAAGAACAGGGACGCAAGGAGGAAGTTGAGGGGAGGAGAGAGATGAACGGGCCCTGGGACCATTCTTAAGGGCCTCATAAAACCAGCAAAGTGCCACGCCGCCACCCACGTGCCTTCTCGGAGAAGCGAGAAAATACGTCCGAGGTGCAGCGAGACGAGGCAGCTGGTGTATCGAACGCACCACTTTTTTCGCTTCTTTAATTTCACCGCGCCGAGTGGGATTTTTGCACGCGCATCTCGCTGTGCTCGGTGACGGATCTCTTGATTATTCCGGAATAATAATCCCAACATGTGCAGCGAATGTCGTACCTAACTAACAATGCAGACAAATTCTATTTTTCTTAAACGCAACTTCAATTACTTTATCCGTCGTATAAAGACATGAAAGCGGTTTGCTAATTTTATCATCTAAATAATTTAAGTTAAAGATAATTATTAAGTAAATGCATTTGCATATTAAGAGACTTCTTGCTCAGTATATATATATGATAGTATTTAAAAACAAGAATGTATTTTTCACGTTTTTGTAGGCCGTCTCAAGAAGAACATTCAATAGCGAGTTCGTCTGAAGAGCCACATCTTCTAACAAATGATCCTCGAGGATTCTGCAAAAGAGCACCGAGGCGAGTCAAATCTTAGCGAAATGATGAATGAATTGAGCCCCCTACAAAGTCAGTGAGACCTTTAGGTTTTACTCACGGTGTTGTACTGTTGAATTCCATTCATGATATTCCTAGGAATCTTGAATGAACCTAACACTCTTTGCAGCCTGAAGAGTTACTGTAAGTGCGAGCAAAGAAAGAGGAACGTCAGAACAGGACGATTGGATACGCGCAGATGGCTAGTTCCTTTAAACATTTGCTGTTAACGAAGAAATATTAACAAAATATATAAATTATATAAAGCAAATAAGAATAATAAAATATTTCGTTAATTTTTTAAAGACTGACAGAACTTTTCATTTATTTTTTATATAAAGACAAACAGAAAATACACAAAATGTTTGACTTCCTAAAAAGATAAATAATGAAGTAAGTATATTTTTGAAAGTTAATTTTAAACAGACCACTTAATTACATTTATATGTGTTCAATACACAAGATTTACACTTTATTATTATTATCGTATATGCAATAAGAATAAAAACGAAATATATTGAATCCCTTTTAGAAAGTTTTCTGCAGACGCCTTCACACATCTTGGTCTTTCCGCTTTCCTAACAGTTCCTTGAAAGGATGCCTACGGAGCAATAACCTATGCTCTTTTTCCGAAAAGCCGCAAAATACGCGAAGCTGATGCTTGATCAATAAACCGAACAATTACTTAGCCAATAATGGATGAGGAAAACGATTCATTCGAAGTCGTTTCCTCCTGGTCACCAGTCTATCGGTTATATAGAACGCGTAACAAAGTGCCTGCAGATGGGCCATCTGTCAAAAATGAACTTCGAGCATCAATGAACTTGAAAACCGGGGGCACGACTTATCTTGAATGACTTTCATTGAGTCCATTTAGCCTATTCGCAAGAAAAAGGCTCCCAACTTCTATCTATCTCGTAATACAATTTAACAAAAAATTTTTTTATGTTTTATACAGCTTTTAATACGATCGAATCAACATATTCTTGTAACATTTATTTTCGTATCTATATACAAAGATATGTGTGCACAACTTTTCTTTGTGAAAATTTTTTTATATCAATTGGTATGTTTTGCAATACCGCAGATATAAAATTTTAAACAATTATTTGACAAGAAATAAAACTTTTAATTTGATCAATATCGCATTAATATCACATTAATATCGATTTAATTCTTACAATAAAAGTTGTACATACAGAACGTTGACTTCTCCAGATTTAAAAATATACTGAAGAACCACTGTCGTCGTGCGAAAGGTGCAAGAGTGAAAAACGAAAAGGTATAATGTCACCCCGAGCGGTGACCAATTGGAAAAAGTGACAATAGGAGGGTCCGGAACGCCTTCCAGACTCCAGCCGAAATTCGAGTGCACTCAACTTCGAGTTTCCGGACAATACACCGGCAATATGTCCCTGCTGAAATTGTCGTTTATTGGCGACGCAACAGAATACATATAGAAGAGCGATCACGCGATATAAACGCTCGGAAAATGATTTTTATGCGGCTTTGATCTTCCGATTCTCACCGGTCTTTTTAATCTGTAGTTTTCGTTGTAGATACATGCAACAAATCCCTTGGTACAATCAATTTAACATCTAATCTTCGTAAACAGAATCGACGTAATCGCATCCACTCACTCGCACAACAGGTGATAAAGCCTTTGTCTACACCGACTCTCATGGAAAATAAACGCTGCGGCTATGAAGAGGTGAAAAAAAAAAAAGTATTTTTCCTTGTAAGGCGCTCCCCTAGCTGAGATGTTTGGCATATTTGTCACATTCGAGTAATTCCACGGTTGTGTGTGCACCTGCCGCGGCACGAGAAAAGCAAGAGGACACCATGAGGATTCATGGTTAGCACAGAGAATAGGTAGCTCGCCGCGCGTTTGTTCTTGTTTGTTTGTTTCGGACCCATATCTCTGGACCTAATCGCCTGTGGACCAAAAACCTTGCCGAATCTCATTGGAATTTTTGGGGCAGAAGTGGATCTAGATAAAAATCGGCCCTCGTTTCGTGTACGTAGAAACAGTTTGAGGGGAGACTGATGTTGACAGATAGACGACTCGATACAATCGTGGGAAACACCTTTAAACTTTCGACAGCCATCAATTACGACAAGTGCTTTATATCACACTTTATATCACACGCGATAATTTTTAAATTTAATACTATTGTATTTTATATTTTAGGTAAAAAGATGACGATCCTTTTTCATTAAAAAATTTGTTGAAATTCATAATAATTAAAATGATATCTACAAATAGCTCTCGAGAAAGGAAACTTGGACTTGAGTGCTTCACCGTGCCAGGATCCAGAGTAATCGTTTCTCAAACACTTACGAATGGTTTTTTGATATGAAATTACACTACTTGCATCCCCCTTGGCGGAATTCGCCACATCGCCATTTAAGTACGTCGATTACTTACGTTGCCCTAACAGCTCTTGACGTGTCCAGAGGTAAAATAATTGCCGTGTGATGAATGTGCGCAGACCGCATGAGAATTCCAACTACCTCTCACACTCCCTGAACTTCGCCAGTACATTAAACTTGTTGAGGTTTTATTGTCGTAAACACCCTGCGAGATTCCAGCACCAAGAATCGAGTTCTCTCGCCAAGATTACAAAATTAAGCTTTAATGTTACATAAATTCTTTCGACATTTTATAAGATAATATTGTATTATATGATATTACATGGTAAATGCAAAGAAATATAGACAAAGTAGGAATTCTATATAAAATCAATTATTTTTCATGAATAAATCTATGATTTTATGGCGACAAATGAGAATTTTCTGAGAGACTAGTATGAAATTTCAATGATGACGATGTGGTCACTCAGTATTGAAGAACCTAAATCTCTGGTAACGAGCAAATTATTCGAAATTCTTTGACCGAGATGTCCGTAAAGATATACACTTCGGTCTTGCCACGTTGTATTCGGGACTGCGTTTGGTCGAACCGATAAATGCATTTGCAGTCGCATTGTGCGATAACATACGGTGCATACGTGATGCGGCTGAGCGCAGACGAAAAAACACCATGTGATTTAACGCGAGAGAGGAATCGATATCGAGAGCGGAGAAAGTTTCGTACATAACATGGTACAGCCTGCATTGCATTTAGTGAAAGATTCGCATTGCATGAAACGTGACGATAAATATATACCAGTACCTGAGAATTATCAACGCGATACGATTAATTTCGTATTTACACGTTCAATAAAATGTTTACGTAACATACATAATAAACCACTTATATTAAGTAGAATTGATTAAATTCTACTAAATATAACACACACATATATTTAAAATTATTTTCGAGAAATAAGAAATATTTTGTCTGATAATAAACAATTTTTTGAGATTTTTAATTTTTTGACAGTTTTGTTTTAGCTCTCTGTTAATTCTCTTAATTTGATCTAACGCTTCTCATATTTGCTTGTTGCCGAAGATGGATGATGTCGTGGAATTGTTTTAGGACTACGGAAACATTGAACGTTAAAGCAGAGAAAATCATGACGCGAGGTAATGAAGAATGATGACAGAGACGGTCGTGAATTTTCTACCGCTTTTTTGTGTGCATACCTCTCATTCTTGCGCGACATTACACAAAATAATCGTAAGTTTCGTAATATTCAAGATAAAATTTTATAAAATAAAAGATATGATTTTAATAACTTTAAAAAAATAATTGAAGGCTTTTCTACAATTGTAGAAAAGCCTTAATTTAATTTTTTGTGTTGTTTTAAAACACAAAAACACAAAAAAATGAAATTTTCTAGATACAAAAAAAGTTCATCTTCAAACTGTTCATTATATAAACATAGTAACTTTTTCTGAGCATTTAGATATAAAAACAAAGGTATAGGTTTTAATCAATATTTTGAGAAATCCATTAAAAAAATATATAAAAAAACTTCTAAGAACTTGTTTGATTCTTACAGGAAATTTTACTTCCTATTTATATTTATATTTCCTGGTTTTCTGTTTGATTTTTGCCGAAACAAAATTATTCCTGTGACGCTACTAATAGAGAATGATTGGCGCCATAATCAGATTTTGAAAAAAAAAAAGAACTTTTAATAGGATATCCTTCAATTATACTAATACAAAAGAATTATAAACGTTTAATAGAATGCTTTTGCGCTTCATACTCCAAAGCAAAGAATAAGAATACTAATGCAGATCGCGCTATTACACGGTCTTCTGCAAACAGAAATTTGCCAATCACCGGACACACAGCGTTCGCGACGCTTTCCGAAAGCGTTGAGGCATACAAAACGAATTCGACAACACGACGAGGCTCGATTCGGCTGTTCACGGATGGTGGGTTTTTAATGACTTGTACAAATGAAGTTTCGATAAAAAGGAAGACGGTCGGAGTCGGCTATCGCGGAGCAAACGGCAGCCACTTATCGCGGACATGATGAAGAGAGTGCAGGGTGGGCGCGGACCGAAATGCAACATCGACTCCGTCTAGACTCCATTTCACGGTATAACACCGCGTTCTGCCTCGGTAAGATAAAAGCCGCCAACTGACTAACGAGACGGTATTGTTTATTTTCCCATTTAGACCATCGCGCCGTATAACCAGTCTTTATTGATACGGAGCAGATGCAAGTTATAATGACGGCTGATGTGGGCACGGCTCGATCATGTACAAATGCATGAAAAATTTTCTAACCGAAATGTATACGATCTTGTTAACATTACCAGAGCTAATTGTAAATGACGTTGTACGCATGCATACAAATGCAAACAAAATGCTGTTTAATTAATTTGCTTTCTGATATATCTATAGAATGTAAACATTTAAAAAATTTACCATAACGATATCTGCACAAGTAAAATTATAAAAATTATAATATTGTTTTCTATATTCTTCTACACAAGTTAGAAATTAAGTCGAGGTGATTTATTCATACTTTTATCAGAAGACTTTTAATATATTTCGAAAGCGAAGCAAAAAGTTTGAAAAAGCCACATAAAAGGACAACGGACGAGATATTTTGCAAAAAGTACGGTAGCCCATCGCGGTGACGTACATTCACGAGAACTGCGACGTCTTCATAGACTTGAATCGACTCTTCCGACGAATCGTTTCCACGCACGAAAAAGCCACGACGGTTCCTTCTCTGCGCGTTAATCCAATACTAGTTTTTGCAGCGAACCAACTTTCAGCAACGTCGACGGTCGCTCATTGTAAATCGATAGGTTCTTTGCGAGCCGCTCGCAGTCAATGGCAAAAACCGAATCTCAACTTCTCTTGACCGGTGCTGATCGCTGGCTCTCGAGACCGCTCATCGAATAAATATTTCCTCTATCTCGACTCCCCCTCTCTCGACAATTCCATATCGCGGAATTCGAACGGACAACATCATCGAGGCAGGTGCTCGATCGCGAAATCGAGGCTAAGAACAAAATGTGCTCCATGTATTTTGCTAACTTATTTCTCTCGCTCAATTTAACGATTTTGCGAAATAATCTGACGCATATGGTACTCGAGAAAAACTGCCATCAATCTGTTACGAGATACTAATTTGTAATCAAGAATTGTTTTTTTTCTTTGTCTTCTTGAACTTTATATAATTTTCTTTTGATTCTATAAATATATATATTTTTTATATTCTACAGATATATTAAAGCATTCTTATTAGCATTTGAATCTATACTGTGCACGTAATATCACGGACAGTTAATTGTGTAATATTACACAAGTGTATATATCTCGGTTAAAAAAGTTTGATGTCAGATTTATCTATTACGCTTACTCTCCGTATACTTTGTCATAATTGTTTACGGGTAAAGGGTTTGGCCTCGTGATGCACCGAAGAAACTGAACGAGAATATAATGCACCCCTTCTCGACGGATGGAGAGAAAATACAATCCAGAACCGCAAGCGAGCAATTCGTATACAAATGTGATACTTGAGTGGCGACACTTCATAACAGGGCGATTCAGAAACTGGTCCATGCTCCCCTATTTTGTTTCACCCCGAGTAGCGTGCCGCACGACAAAGGAAGGATGAACGAGTCTTTGTTGCCGCTAACAACAAGTGTAACGGACGAGAGGGTGTTCGCCTAGTGGAAAATCATCACTTCATAAGAAACTGATTCGCTTTTTCTATTAGTATTTAACCATAGAGCAAGATCAAAGTATTTTATGTTACAAAGATATTTTATGATTACTTTTGTGATAAAATTCACCTTTTATTTACTTAAGAATATTTTACGATTATTTTAAATGATAAAATCACGTTTTTTTAGCGGACTAAACTTTCTTTTTGACTATCGACAATTTATTAAAAAATCATTTTCACATTATTTCGTTAACACATTATGTTACAATACGTAAATTAATAAATCAGAAGTATCATACCATACTGAATACTCTTTATGATCAAGACTGCAAAATTCTAAAAGATACCGGTTATTCGTTATACACAAACTGTCGATAAATAAATTTTATAGAGTGGTCACAATGTTCTCGCCGCTCTCCCTAAGAATCTTCGCGTGCTTCCAAGCGAAAAACTACCCCACTCGAAGGACGAGTTTCGTTGCGGCAATTGCGCATCTGATAAATGATTTGCGTATTCAAATAATTTCGAGCCAGCCGGGTCTTGGTCCCCCGATTTTTTTTTTTCCTAATAGAATATAACGGACAAACCGTCGCCCGTGTGCAGAAAACGGACACTCCGATTAGAACCGTTGGAAAACGCGCATTTCTTTCTAAACAAAATAATAACGATAACAAGTCGAATTATTTAAATTTGCTGACGCAAAATGATAAAGCGAATTGTCGCGTGCAGATCGCAGACAACCATGGATATTCTCTCGCAGAGGAGCCACGCCGCGCGATACCCTCTCGTCCCTTCGTCTTGAAAAATGACGGTGCCAGGCCGGCGTCATTAAACTTCATTTACAATCCACACCTCATTATAATACAGCCGCATGCGCATCACGCTCGCACAAGGTGGGGATACCCGTTGAGATTAGTCGGGAAAGAGCAACTAACGACTGGCGGCGTCGACGACACCGAAAAAAACTGCTTTGCAGCGCCGGCGAAAGGGCCCCGGAGATGCCGCTCGGGCCCGGGCAATCGCTCATGATTTCGCTGCTTTTTGCTCATCAATTCAAGCCACGTCGTCCCTTGTACCTTCTACCCCCGCGCCTCCGATGATAGCAAGAACGTTCGCGAAGTGCATGAGTACCACCCTCGATTTAGCATCTTATGCGAGAATCTTACCGTCTTCTCCGGGCAATTTAACACCTTCCCAGACATTTGCCTGCATCAAGATGTTACGGATGAATTTTTCTGTGATTCCGTAAGTACACCGTGACTTACTATGATGCACTCATATTCTCTCTTTCATTTATTCTTCCATTTGAAATACATTTACTCCTCCCCAGATAAAATTTTAACAGATGTTGCAACAATTTGCAAATGAATTCTCGCTAGAAATTTTTACTAAGAATTAAACTCCCAAAAAAAAATACGCGTTCTTACGAAATTATGTCAACGCTTACCGCCCTTGTCTAGTCGACGAGACGCGAGATAAAGAGCCGACATACTCTACACACGCGGTCCACAAGGGAGGTAACCCTTCTCCGTACTTGAATGGCGGCCAGTTTCACGTTAATCTCCTGGCATTGACGAACACCTGACCGCACAAGCGACACTTTATTGCGCAGGGCAGCGTCGCGAGCACGTTGCATAACGAAGCCCGAAGAAAACACCGACAGCAACCCCTCGGAGTCGGCGAACTGTAACCTCAGGTGGCCGCCGCGATTGTCACGAGAGACATTCACACCCCGAAAGCAGATATTCTCGCCTTGGTCTTTCTCACGGCACGGCGCGGCGATTCACCCTTCATCCCTTGCGATCATCTCGAGTCGTCGTCTCGCTTACGTCGCATCGTCTGCTGATTTCGTATTCAGATGTCCCGTCGACCCTCATTGCACTGCTGCCGACCCCCCGTCGACTCGGATAAACCCGTTTAATTGAGATCATCCTTACCCGTCAAAGCGTCGCGTCGATCCTCGTCCCGATTGAACGACGGCAGGAGGAGCGATCAGATATTCAGATAACAAGTACTGCTCAGCGCACAGACGAAAAAAATCTCCGATTGTTTCACATTACCCTACTGGTCGCGAGAAAATTTATACTTTCGCTTCATGAGCGATTTAAACATTACCAGACCTTTCCAACGGAAAGATCTGAGCCTACATGTATGTGTGTCGCTGGGTCATTCCATGTGTCAGTGGGACAGGATGGAAATTAAAATAATATCGAATAGAGAAAGAAATTGGTCCAATAAAATAGCAAGTGGGTGTCCAATTAAAAGAAATAATTATTTTCTCTCCGTTATAAAAATTATCTATTTAAAGAAAGGAACAAGATTCTTCCTGTGCCTAAATACTTGATACTTTTTCTTTCTAAAAATGGAGAAGTCAATGCGTTTTCTGTGTACACAACCAATATGTAATCGCACGTAAGTTTCACGCTGATACAAACATATATCACGCGCGCGCCTAGTTCTCTGGTTTCTTCGCGGTCACGCAATCGGGATATATCAATCCTTTTCATTCATAAATTCACCGCGAACACACACGCACTCGCGTGCTCGCACGAACAGATCGTTTTCGCAAGATATAGTAATGTCACGTAGACCGTCACGTTTGAACGACGTGACGAAATTGAAGATGTCAAGCGCGTCTAGACGCTGTCTCGTCAAACTCACAACGTCGACACTTTATCCAATTGGACAGTAATAAGTGTCATTGCCGGCCTCGGTGGCGGAAATGCGTGTTAGCCAACAACAAACCTTCATGCGTTCAACTCGCGGGGAGGTCTCGGCCGATCACACATTCTTATCTAAAAGCATCTCAACGGGATATCGATAACACGAGGTAACGAAAGAATTAGCACGACGTTTATCAAATGTTACAAATATACTATACATCGACTGAATCATTTCGCTCTCAATCTCAGCTATTCAGCTTTTTAATGGAACGATCGCTTCAACAAAAAGTGTTTCCAAAAACAAGGAGTAATCTCAAGTAATTTAAAAAATTGGAAAAATAATTCTACAAACCCATCATGTGATTTTGATATCGTTTCCATTTTTGGAAGTAGATTGATAGAATTGCGTGTAAGAAGACATCACCTGTCGCGAAGGTACTCTCACGACTTCCATAAACTGTCTTGCGGACCGTTATATCGCGGCCGAATACTGGACTTCGTTTAGTATCAATAAAGTCACCAAATATCAGAATCAGAATTGGAGTGCAGCACGTCAACCCTTTTACCTGCGCCCGGACTGGTATATTGGCACCATAACGGTTTATGGTACATCGCGAGTTTATGCGCACATGTAAAATTACACGTGCTCTCTCTCTCTCTCTCTCTCTCTGCCGACGTGCATGCACGAGCGTGTATCCGCAAATACATGGCTATTATAGACATGTCACAGTCGCGTATGGGAGTCGTTCGCAGTAAAACCTCTTGTATATATTATCGGCGATGCGAGGTATTTATCGGTCGCTACCACGTTGGTCTCGCGAGCAAGGCCACGTTTAAAATGCGTGGCCTACCTACGCGTGTGACTCGATTTCTTTGAAAAAAGGTCAGGGATTCATCGAAAATCGATATGACTTCGATGCGATATCTCCACCTCTCCGGACATCTTCATTTTGCATGTAATTCGCAAAGTATTCAGAAAATATAATATATTTTTTTTCGTGAGGCAACATAAATTTGTTAAGTCGGTAATTGTCACGTAAATGTACATAATACATTCGAATATATGTAAATTTTTACGATATATTTTTCAGCGTTGTGCGTTGGCCAGCATCATTGGTAATATTTCTCGTTTGCGTTTCTGCGATTCGCTCAGCGTTCGGCGGAAAAAGCCAAGCGCCGCGCAAGAGTTACGGCATTGTAAAGGCCGCGTACAACGCGTCGTACGTTACGCGCCGCGCAAAAAAAATTCGAC
The DNA here is from genome assembly GCF_016802725.1 of Solenopsis invicta. NCBI lineage: Eukaryota > Metazoa > Arthropoda > Insecta > Hymenoptera > Formicidae > Solenopsis > Solenopsis invicta. The sequence goes on along the minus strand of NC_052674.1, from coordinate 6,510,147 downwards.
TGATTTATCTCGCGGCGTGCTACGACGAAAGAGCACCGGGCGACTTTTCACGGCGGAGAATTACTTTCTCGTAAAGCCGCGCGCGTAAGGCGGCATATAATATACGCGCTTCTCCGATTGAAGAAAAGGGACAGGAGTACGGAGGAGGAAGGAAGGTGCAACAGAAGAGGGAGAGTGTGTATGTGTGAGTCGCGGGACACCTCTCGGCTTGAATTACAGGGTTCTAAAGACGTAGGCACCTGTCATGATTTACTGTCGTGAAATTATAGTTACACGATCGGTAACGATACCGCTCGAATGCGCGCGCGAGCTTCGCTCGGGCCATTATCTTCGGCCAAGTCCCCCACGAAACCGCGAGATATACGATCGGCGTAAACTCGAGTGCGAATTACGGGCACGATGACGACGGAATGAGCAACACGTGGCGACCAATTACGGTTTTCGCTGAAGTAATCGTGTCTTTTAGATCAGTCTGAAATCCGCTGTCGTTAATAATACTAATTGCCAGTATTTAATTTTAATAGCTTTCAATCATTTAAGAGTTACGAGTCTCAAACTACAAATTTTATTAAGAATGTCTCTACCCTCTGCTTAAATTTCATAATTAAATTTCAAAAATTTTTATTACATTATGAAATCTTATCCATTTTTGCCGATGTAGATTAACTTTGAACTCGATTTAATTTACACTTTATCTTTTTCTAGTTCTAAGATTTAGAGAAAGATAAAGAGTAAGTTAAACTGAGATCAAAGTTAATCTACATTGGTAGAAATGGAGAAATAAAAAATTTATTTTATCAAAATCTTTTTTATAATTTTTTATTCAATTATATTTTCATTATATTGTTATGTCACTATACATGAGGAAAAAGTAATAAAATACTCGCTAAATCTCATAGAGTGGAAATTGTATAATTTTCAAATAACTTTTCTCTCTACGAGATTCAGAATTGATACAAACCGAGATTCGCATATTTTTCCGATGAAATTTTAATCGAAGGTAAGATAATATCGCGTAAAACCATGTAATATCGTGTAATACAAGTCATAAAAAGTAAACCAGCCGAACATACTTCACACGAGGCTTGTACGTCTAATTCGGATCTTATCGCAATTTGCCACGCATGTAATCCTCAAAAACGGCGATGTTATCACGCCTCATATGGACCAGCGTATAAATTCATTGATACTCCTCTCCCGATTTGTAATACAAGTCTTAATAAATAAACTGCTCTCTACCATGGGACTCGTGAGAAGATACAGTGAGATTAACAGAAGCGCCGAAGAAGAGGTAGCGAACGGAGGAGGCGACCGACGAGAAAAATCCTGGTTCACGAAGAAGAAGGTGTACAGGGTCCCTGGCGCGGCGGCGGCGTGCTGCTCGGGGACGAAGATGGCAATGAGGAAGAGGAGAGAGCAAGGAGAACGGGCCCCGCAATCTACGTTTCCATCTCGTGGCGCGCGCGTGTCCGTCGAGACTCTCATCCTGGTTGGACCGTGGACGGGGGCCTCGTGAGACGAGGCCACCTGCCAGCCGAGTCGGACACCCCCTTCGTCCCTCAGTGCCCCTGTCCAGTACTGACATCGCGCACGGAGTGGGGCCGAGAAGATGCACCCGAAGACCCAACCCCTTTCCAGGCGAGCGCACTCCTACAGCATTCTCGCGTTATGCTTCTCGACCCCGGTGATCTTCGCGGATGATTATATAGTGAGCATGCTGGTAAGACCGCAGCCTCGGACGGAGTCACGAAGGGACTCGTGTGCATCGCGATCTATCGCGCTTTAATGATCAATCGACAGAAACGTGCCGCATCCTGGGCGCTTTAATGATCGCGAGTTAGAAGGATACGAACATTTACGCGTCTAATAAGCTAATTGTCCAGATATCTTTTGAGAAAAGAAAAAACAGAAGTACCCAAGTTCCTCTAATCTTTTTCGTATTAGAAAGAGAAAGAGAGAAGAAGTTACATTTAGATATTTAAATTTTTTCCTTCGTAACTTTTAAAGAATGCTACGAAACACTTTGCTTTCAAAGTATACTGACATATGGAAATGTAACAAACGTCAGCTTATAAGGAAAGGGCGTTCTGCCCGTGAATTGCAAAGGTTAAATCAGAGCCAAAAATGATGAGCAATTTGCTGATATCTGTACGGAGAAACCAATGTGGAAGATACGCAACCTTCTCGGTACACCCATTATAGTCCGCAGTAATATCCCGATAATTTGTGCGAGTAATTTCCTGGTGCAGGTGATAATCTCCGTGAAAATAATCCGCGAACGTGCTGCCCCTTTCGATTATCTTCCCTTTACAGACTTGATCTCGGCCATTTTAAAAACATAAAAATCGAAAAATATATATTTAACAATAAATATTAACATAATAACAAATATACGTAAATACTATTAAAATAGTCGTAGGTTAAATTATATCTAATAAGTAAAAATTATTCAACTTAATTAAATATTTCTACATACGTTCTATATTCAGATCTCTAAATTCGCGAATTTCTACGCACACACAAATAGCCTTAGCATTTTTTTCTCATTTAAGGTATCGTTTCTCTCAGATTTCTTTCTGCTCATTTAATGCGAACTTTGATATTACGGAAGATTTAAAAAAAAAAGAGAAAAATTTTGCACAACGGAGAGAGAGAGAGAGAGAGAAAGATTATCCCTTCAGGGGGACCCCCGCTAGGGTGACCCCGGGTGCCCAACGCAGTAAATCCCTCGGTGGTTCGAGAAACGCGAGACCCGTAAATTACGTACTTTGCTCATGCAGAAAGGATCGCGTTCAGGTGCAGAGGTCAGCAGAAATAATGACGGCGTGCCCGGGGAGATGATCTATCCCGTAATATCTCACGGCGTGCCTCGCGGCCGTCACGAGACGCTCGGACTCGCGCTGTTTCTCGAGCGATTTTAAATGGGCTCCCTGTCTTTTGACAGACAACCGCGAGTAATCTCATACCCCGTGCATAATCAAAACGAGATTTCTTAATGCTGATACGAGAGGCGCGCATCAGAGCTTAGAAACGCGATGTCATAGTAGTAGAATTAATCTCTCATAGCACAAAATCTTTCCTCTCTCGCAAGAAAAATCCCTTTTTTTTTATCAATTTAAAAAGATATATCGTAGATAAAATAATGACAAGAGGCTCTAAAAAGAATTAAATTTATGGCAGTATGATATAATTCCAAGTGAGCAAAGATGGTAGATAGTAACACTAGATTGCAAATAAAATTACGATACGACTGAATGAATTTTTCTAGTGCAACGGATAAAGGCTTTCACGTACATTAAATGCCGAAGATGAGAGTCATAAAGTCGAGGAATGAAACCTGCGCGTAAGCATGTCCGTCACGATCGTATCGGAATTGCATCTTCCCTCCCTATGATTCGTCATTCCTCCGACAATCGGCGGCCTCTCTCTTTCTCTTTTTCTCAAATCTAAGCCGCCAGCTTCGGCCGCGATCGTCGACACTGTTGTAATCGCGTCGTAAACCGGCGACAAAAGGAGCATTACGCGCGTGCATCCGCCCGCGACTTCCCACGTCTCGTGCCCCCCTCCCCACCCTGCCCAACGTTCCATAAATATTTACGCGATTTCATTCATTCACTCCACGTAGTACAAGTCCGTCCGTGTGAATGCACTCGGTTCTCGCGGCGCGTCGTATGCAACAGACCCACGCGACGGGAAGTATCGTCGGGCATGAATTTCGCGCGACAAAAAAAAAATCGAAAGCTTGATTTATTTCCGGCAGCCCTTCTAGCAGCTATCACGACAATTCAGCGAATGTTGACCGCCAATTCTGCGAAGCAGTAAATATCTGACAAGATTTACTGCTTTTTTTTTTACCTAAAATTCTCGCTAAAAGATCGCGATTTCATGCGCAACGTACAATTTTGCATAAAAAAAAATCTGAAAATGATGTCTAACATGGCCGTACAAGAAGAACAAGAATAAAGTGTCTCCAATGAGAAAAAAAGACGGCGAATGGACAATGAAGAAAATCGGAAACGCTAACGCTAAAATGTTAACGCAATCATTTTTATATCGGTGATAATATATAAAAATGATTTCTCCAGCTGTCGCGTATCACGTTAACGTTTTCTACTGACTCGCGGACTGCCACTTCGTGCCACTGAGAGCAAGACCAGACCGAGTAGTTTGAGGTCGAGTTATTTTTCGACGAAACTGCTCCGGTCTGCTAACCGCGCAAGCTGCAGACGTTCGCGCGCGAACTTTTTCTCCGATCATCTTGTCTCGTGCCTCATCTGATAACGTGACATCACGATTACATGGGAACGAACGCCACCGTCGGCGATCGTAAAGACCACCGGCGGACATCGAAGTTGCAAACTGTGTTCAGGGACGCATTCTACTCTGCGCAGGCTTGATACGTAGAATATCGATTTTATATCAATAATCTTCAAAGAAATTTAAAAAAAAATGCATTTTCAACAAAAGATTACGTTTACACTTTATTTCAAAATTTTCTGTTTTGGAATTATTAGCTTTCATAACATTATTAAAAATGGGAGTATTAATTGAAAAATCAAATAAATAATTTGGACAATTATTGACCCTGGACTTGGCCAAAATACATAATATTTTGCACGTAATTTAAAAAAAAATTAAAAATAAATAGAAACAATATGTGATTCCAAAAGTGAGCTTGAAATTATGATCGTCCCTGACACGGGCAGCCACAAGAAACGCTATCGATTTCGAGGTGGATTAATCGAGAAATTCGCAGTGGTCGCTGACGATGCATACCACGATATGGATCAAGAAGAGAAAGAGAGAGGAAGGGAGAGAAAGAGAACCGAAGATCATTTTACACGCCCGTTAATGTTCTCGTAACAGAGCGTTTTTTGGATGCAAACGTGCATCGCTGATACGCCATAAAAGCGTAATAAGTTAAAAGATAAATTGCACTCGCACAGCCAGAACGTAATTACTTTCTCTTGTCTGTTGCAAAGATATGTTTTCTATGCTATTCCGTTACCACTTTATTTTAATGAGAAAAGCAAGATAGACGATGATCCATCTACCGACTTTATGCTGAAAATCATAATGGATTCGTGCCATTGTTAATCTTTTCCTTCTAGCAACCCCTAGCAACTAGCAGTAGTCACCAATCGAAAGAGACGCAAATATGCAAATCCCCTTTCAAAAAAAAGAAAGAAACCAGAATCTCCACCATTGACTGATCGGTGTATGCAAATTCCGTAATGACGGATCAGCCAGAGCACCGTGACACGTGACGTCATGCTGCGCCGAGTAGGTATCAAAATGATTTTGATAAATTCGAGCGTTAGATGTTCTCCCCTTCGCGCAGCGAGAAAGCAACGGCCCATCTATCAGTATTATGCCAGCCGTGGGAAGAAGAGATTGGGGTGGCTCCTTTATTTAAGTCTTTAATCGATTCGAATCAACACTGAGATGCATCTCGAATCGAAAGGTATTCGCATCGTAAGTTTCGGTTGCTAATGATAAAAGAGCAAACATATTACAAATTAAATTCCAGTTTATTTAGATTCTAATTTTAATAAAAATTTGTTATGGATCAAATTCTAACTTAATTCAGTATATATGTATATAAATTAAAATGTTTACATAAAATTGTATTCTTATTTCATCCTTGTGACGATAAAAATTTCGCAACGAAGCACTTTCAATGCAATCGGCAAGAAGAATTAAAAAGAATATGTACTGTCGCGTTGCTTTTACTTTTCGCGATAAATGCTCTCCAGTGGAAAAAGTCGATCGTGAAACGTCGAGGATATTCGATCTTCGCTATGTGACATTGATTTACATTTGAATAGGATGCCTAGCCCGAAGACCTCGCTACATCAGAAGCAAGGAAGAGAAAGAGAAAGGAAGACGAAGAATGGGCGGTCTCGAAATAGCGAGAGATAGAGAGGAGAGAGTAACCTCGCCGGTCGCTCGGAGTCATCGCAAACTAATAGACGTCTGATTGCGGTTGCCCGCGAGAGTTTTGACTCGTCAGTACAAATATTTATCTTCATCCCCGTGTGCATTCACGCACAGCGTGCGATGCATTAAGGCGCCGATCGTGCTATCGGCGCATATAGATGCATTAATCTTGATCGGCGCGCTCCGCAGCACACGCAACATATTCATGGCGGACGAGAACGTATATGCGGGGGGTTGAATCAATATTTAACTTATTGCGACTGACCGTGGCGCTGATTAATGGACCTGCACGTTCTAGAACGAAAAGGCTGGATATTTCAAAACTAAATTTTCCATTGAAAGCATTGGAGAAAAATTATAGAGATCCTAAAATATGATGGCTGCTATATTAAAAAAAAAAATGAGCGTTTCAATCTAAAAATTTTTATCAAATTTAAAAAATATATCAGAAAGTATTATTGTAGATAAAATTTAGTTTTTGACTTAAATATTCTTTTGTATTTAAGCGTACAGGTCCTATAAAGCAAAATTTATTCTTTTTTTTTTTATAGAAAGTATTCAAAGTTGCGATATGCACCCACGCACTGTAGTCTGTGATAGGTAGTCGGATCCATGTCCGGATCAACATTGCGTATCCGTAGGATGCACGTCGATGCACATGTATGCACCAGCAGTTCGCCCTCGCATCTTGCGCGCTACAACTCGACCAAGAGACTGCACGTGCGATGCAAATGAACAACGATAAAATTTCCATTGCGCAACGTGAACGTGTTTAAAAGTATATGTAAAAATACATTTAGTAAGATATACGTTGCACTCAAAATAATCAAATAAAATATGAAATATATTCTTTCTATGAAGAATTCCGAACCGGATTTTTCTTTAGGCACGCAAGTTGTTTGAAGATCAACCCAACAGTCGACATTCCCGAGGCAGCGTCGAGATACGACGGCGGCAGTATGGACGATGAAGTGTAGAGGAAAAAAGAGAGCACGCATTGTCAACGCGCTCGAACCGTAGTTCGAGCCTGTCAGCCATAACAAATTGTAACTCCGGTAGCCGGACGCGGTGTCGCAGCCACGGTCCGCGTGATTAATTGTAACGTCGCTGCCGCATGCCCGGACGATTTTTTCTACGAATTATTTGCATGTCAAGGCGGATTGATGGAAGCGCGCCGAAGCGAAGGACCGCGCGACGGACACGACGGACGCATCTGAATGCAACACGTGGACACGCGCGCGGATGCGCAAACATGTACGTGCAAACGCGCCCTCGGTGTGCGAGCACGACGCCGCCGTGCCACGTCGCGATGTTGAATTCCCAAGGTGGGAATTTAACTTTCAAATGCACCGCGAATCGAAACCAGGTACGCTGCACCGACGACGCCGCTCTTTCGAGAACGCATAATTTCCGCATGCAATGCGAATTTCCACGATATCATAGCGCGATATGCGCCACATCATCCCGAAGTCTCTTGCCAATGAAAGATCGTATTTCTAAGTACGAGATGATTCAATAACGAAATGTTTGTAACAAACGCATGGCTTTAATGATAATTTTGGCGAATCATTAAACGATCTATATCAATATTAAAACACAAGTTACAAGTTCCGTTCGCCTAAAAACTTTGGAAACTGTAGTATATAGTATTGTATATTTAATATCAATCACTGTTAAATGCAAAGATTTACTAAACATACTCGTTATCTTCTTTAACGAATTATCTAATGACGTTTAGTATTTAATTCCCTATACATAGTGACAATGAGAGAAAGAATATCTTACAACAAAAAATTTTTCTTAATACAAAAAAATTATTTACTCGGTGGGTCTCAATAATTTATTTACTTGCACTTAAGCTAACAATTTTTTAATTAAAATATTTATGAAAATAAAATAATGAAATAATTTTTATTCAAGTAATTTTTTCTTGCAGTTCTTGAAAATATTTACTGTTCGACTATTTTTGTATTTAAAATAATCAAATTTTTTACTCCAAGAAAACAATTTAATGAAATTTAATTATATTATTAAATTTTAGCTTATTTGTAAAATCATTTAAATGCAACAAATTTTTTTAATACAAAATTATATACTTAATGCGTTGCGTTTATTTACTTAACAAATGCTTGCATCAAAATATGCGGTTTTAAGAAAATTTTCTCTTTTTATTTAAACAAATTTTTCTCTCAGTGTATCAATGAAATATGCAATTAATATGATATCTCACTTGATCTAGTTTAGAAGTAAAAAATAAATTTTTTTATAGTCAAATGTTGATCTTAAAATATACAGGAGGCATAAATAACGAAAGCGAAAGATACCTAGCCTTTCGGTTCAAAAACTTGAACGATTTTGCGAGTAAAAAAAGATATATGGCCGCCCTTCGATCTTTCTTGCGCTATTGGCGCACGCTGGAAGATTCGGGGCCCATAAAGAACGGACGGAAGACAATGCTACGACGCGACTCGCGAAGAGACAAAGCCTGGAACTGGCGGTCGGCCACGAAGATGATATCACATATTTTACGATCTTGTGGGGGATACTTTATACCCCACTCTGGTCGCAAAGGGTTCGACGTGCGTACATTTATCTCGCCAGTCCAATGATAAATATAAAAATATGCAGGTGTCATATTCCGTTGATATATCCTTCTCGTCCTTCTCTCTTGCATCATCATCCTTATTTCGCGTCAACTTTTGAAAACCAACGCGAGTACAAATATCTTTATAATTAACGATAATGATAAAGATTGAATTTTTACTAAATCTTTATCAAATTACTTATTTAGTTATGCATTTAAATAGTTTTATAGCTTTCAAATTTGCGCATCAATCTACTGTTCTCTCGTTCACGCAGCTTAGCCGCGCTCCTTTATAAATTATCGTCTCACATGTCCGCCTACATAATATTCAATCAACCGTACCGCCGGGATTCTAATCTTAATCGGCATCGTGCACAGAGCACCATATCAAAAAAGAAGACGCGCGCGCGGCTAACTATCCTTTTTAATTACGTCGGGTCAATCAGGGAATCAATTTAGAATCAATCATGTAGAACGCGCGCGACTGTTCTGGATGAATGACTTTGAAAAAACTTCCAATCTCATTTTTACGTGAGACTCTGTAGAAAGTAAAACAGTTCGTTCACATTCATTACGGCAATTTAGTTTTCCATCCATTATGTAGATGATACAATAATTTATGCGTTGTAATTTGTAAGTCAAATGCATCGCTCTTACACCACATAAAAAAATTTTCTGAAGTCATATAGAAATATATTTGAAAAAAAGCTCGCGTCAATCGAGTAGTCTTGCGAGAGTCGTCCGTGTGAATGAAAGCCATCCCTCGTCATTGTCTTACTGAGCAACGAGTGAAACAATGACAGGATAGATTCCGTCACGAATCTCCTTCCCACCGATTCATGTACAACTCACAATGGGCAGTGACAACCTCGAAAGGACGTTCGACATCTTGCGAGCCTGTCCAGAACGTATACCGGTCACGTAACTCATTTCCTACGATAACGTCACCGTGGAATTTCATTATTGAAAAAAACGATCGAGGGATCGTTAAGCACCGAACTCTCAGAGTCATCAATAGTAAGAATCAGTGGCTGACTCGTCCCGAATATAAATGTGATTTACAAAACTTTTAAAAACGCGAATTTCGTTAAATAAAAAAATTATTAGTTTTATGTAGAAATGTCAAACTAAAAAAAAAACATTTTTTTATTATAGGATAATAATAAAAAATTATTTTTTTTTCATATTGTCTAAAGTCCAATTCGTTAAAAAAATGCAATAAGTAATATTAAATGCAGAAATGAATGTGAGATGAATGAGTTTTTTTTTGCACATGTCAAAGTTGCGATAGCTCTCGAGAAGTTTCAGAGTTTGCTATCTCGTTTGGGTAAACCTGTCGGACGCATAGCATCACGAAGGCAAATGCCTAACTCATGATTAGTTCAAATTTACAGCTGAGCAACAACTGTAACATCGTTGGATCCGCATTTTGAAACAACCCGCCACGCCCATGCTCTTGAATGCCATCAAGTAGACGCGTGTGTCTTTTAACTCTAATTACCATCTCGACATCTGCTTTTACGGCGTTAGCTCACCCATTAATTTCCATCTCTAGGCACATGCGTTTGTCTTTCCGCCTGCGTCAAACGATAAATCATAGCCAGCAAAAATATTTTTCCATAGCCTCCGGTTTTAACATTTCCTCTTTCATTCCCGTCGCGTTACTTCTTACATGATCGCCCTTTCTCTCATATTCCGAATTCTTCGAAATCTTCAATACAAAAATTATTTTGCCTCGTAATAATTACACAATCTTTACGAGAAACCGCACTTTTTATATCGATATAAACTGAGATAATAAAAAAGAGCAGAAGTTATGCATTCGTTGCGAATCGGCGAAGAATTGAGGTGGCAAACATCCCGTCCCGTCAGTACTACGTCAATTTTTGTTCTACAGGCAACAAACATTTTTGTTCGATCGAAGAAGTGGCCCCTTGAATGAATCCACTTAACGAGCGATCGAGACCGCTCTTCCGCTCTCGAACACGGCGAAAGGAAGACTCTCCAAGCCCAGGACAACAATGGGTCCTCATCGTTCTCTCTTGTGATTCGAAGTACGTTTGACGGACATGAAGATGCCCAGCCTTTCTTCGACCTCGAGCGTCTGCATGGCGAAGCCTTTCTTATGAAGTATCAATAAGATATCACCTGCTTGAGATATTAACCCCATAGCACTGACGCTATTCGATCAACATCAGTAAGTATATGATATCCTATCCTATTAATTTTTCCTCTATTGTAAATAGCAAAATTAGCATGTTACAAAATCACGTGTTATCTCGTTAATCTCAAAAAAATCAACAATTTTATTGAATTTGAATAATGCAAAAATTAAGATGTATATAAAAATTGCAAGGTACACATATAATCGTGTCAAGCGAAAAATCCTATTGAGAGAAATAAGAATGTGTTCGACTAACGAGACAAATATTAGCAACATCAATCAACCTTATCTTTTGTTACGAAAAAGTAGAAGCCGAAATATTCGTATTTCATTCCCAGCGTTCACCCGGTCTGCTGTGAATTTATTAAACAGCACTTAATGCGATGCGCCTAGTAACGTAAAATAAACGAGAGTAGCCGGCTACTCGATACCCGTCGGTACGCCCACGCAAGAGTTGCTCGTCTCCCGCTCGTTCTCTTCTCGAGCGAACGCTTCGTCAACTTCTAACGACGACAAGGCGCAACGAAGTGAGATATCCAAGCTAGACCTGGCGAGATCGGAGCGATCCTCTCCAGTCACACCATCATTCTTTATCCCATAAAAGGCGCGATAGCACTGTGCCGGAAAATACGGAAGCTACGGACGGCTAAGTAATCCACCCACGCGCCTGAGACCTCGATTTAAATCCTCTATTCTTTCGTAACGATCTAACGTGATATGAAAAACTGAGCAGCAGGCTGAATTCTCTCGTCGTTAGAACTCGATTTACAAGACAGAGATTCGACATTTTTATTTTTATTTTAGAGCAAAAAATTAAAAAAAGCACACATTTTAGAAGAATTAATTTTACTTACGCCTATGCAATTCGAAAATGGAATAAACCGATAGGATCGGTGCATTTTTAACAAATGGGACATAATGAAGAAGCATGCTCGTTGACATTCTGATGTTTTCGATAGACGCACGTCAGAGTTGCCTCTCTAAATCCTTTTAGACCCTGGACACAAAGGACATTCTCCTACACGTCTACTGCGGCATATTGACGTAGCGTTATCGATTGATGCTCGCGTACGATGTCTCGGCCACGATTCTCCTGCTTTTAGGACGCAAGATTGTGGACCGAGATCCTGGCCAGGAAATGTATAAAGTTGGCATCACTACGATACGAAGTCTGTTCGATACGAACGATAGTTCTGTTAAGAGTTCTGGATTATTCACAAAAGAAGGAACAGTTCTTGATAGTTTTTACAAATAGTTCTGCCCATTATAATAAAGAAAATAAATTAAAAAAAAAAGGTACTAACTTTACACCCAACACTAGCACCAAATAGTTATGAATAGCTAATTTGATGTCTTAACGAGTACTAGAGTTCTCAATATAAAAAAATTTTTTGATCAAGAGAAAAAAAATAAAAAAATTGTTTAAATGTTCTGGAAATCCTGTTGAGTGTTTTGAATAGTTGCCGCGGAATTCTATAAAAAATCTTAATGAGAAAATTACTTAAAACTGATATTTTTAAAGTTTCAACTTTTTTTTTATCACTTTTGAGAATTCAACCCCGATTTTTTTTTACGTTTTCAGACAGAACTATTTCTGAAATGTATCGAGAATTAGTACTCATTAAAAAACATCAAATTGACTATTCAGAACTTTTCGGTACTAGTGTTGGGTGTGAAGTTAGTACCATCATTTTTCAAAATTTATTTTATTATAATAGACAGAATTATTTGTAAAAACTATCAAGAATTCTTTCTTTTGTTGTAAATAATACAGAGCTCTTAACAGAACTACGATTTTGTACCATAGGAATGTCAACTTCACACACCCATGGTCAGATTTTGTTTCCGAAGGCAGTGACAATAGTCCCGGGAATCTTAGGCAAGCTTATCGTGCTTTTTATCGCGAGGTAGACATCTATAATTTATTTCTTGCTTATAAGCTAAATCGTCACGGTGAGGCTACTTAAGCCATTAGAGAAATAATTACATTTCTAAGAAAAGTGTACAAATCGCCGCGTCATCGTGTACGTTACTTCCACAAAACTAGGACAGTTCGCTTTTTGTCGCTGCTGAGCTTTAATCATCGCCTCCCATCAAGTTACCCCGCGTTACTGATTGAAACAATTTCTTTCTGTTTCGGAGTTTTTGTCCTCCCGGATCGAGCTTATGTAGTCAGGAGGAAACGCGTAAAAAGGAGAGCCTTAAGAGAGTTGTGTCGCCGAAAGGGCATAAATCCCTCGTTTACAATGCTGGCCTGCTCGGCACACGTGTCCGCGCGAGTGAACTTTGCCGCGCGGATGAATGAAACTCTTTGACGAACGCGTTCTGCTCGGTCGGAAGGCAGGCGGAGGCTTGTCTGGCCTCCCGTTCTGGGTTATCGTCGTCACGGTGCCGGTTGTCGTCGTTGGTGTTCCCGGCTTCTCTCGCAGAGCTGCGGTGCCGCCATAAACAGTAGGTCCGATTATTAACGCGCTTCGCGCCGCCGTGGCACATGATCCTACCACCTCCATTTCCGGCATTGATCAAGCATTCGTGTTACAGCAATACTCGGAATTAAAGCCAAAGACGTCATTAATAGTCCGAAAAAGGACATGTTATATTTGCCAGATATTTAATTCTCAGAACCTCGTTCAGAGAATTTCTTATTGCGAGATCATTCATCGATATTTCATCAAGAGTCACGTTCCCCATAAAACCAAGAAATTTCGTTTCTCATCGTTGCTACGAAAGCTCCAATCGCGTTGCATCTAATGCCGAATATTCACGTCCGGTTTTGGCCTGTGCTTAAAGTATTCTTGCGTTAGCGCATCATCCTGACCGTATAGCGTAGATACTAGCGTTAATGAGCAAGCAACACGCTGCCGAATGGCCCAGCATCTTTTATTCATTTCACGACAAGGAGCGAACAGCGACAACCGCTTTTGCGCCACCGTAGACGTTCGTGGCTACCCACGTGCGTCTCGCCATATTGCATTTCCGGTTTGAGAAATGTTATAACGCGGTTGGAAACCCCGTGCCCGCTATCGCGATTTCCTGTCTGTGATCTGCTGCTTCTTCCTCTCGTCGGATTATGTCTCTCGCTTTCTCGCTATCGGTCTGTCCGACCGCATGCCCGCGAATTATCACGAGCGCCCGTCTTCCCAAGTAACGATTTGAGATTTCTCTTCATCTTCGAATGAACCATCATTGCGAAACATAAATCCGAGAAATTCCTACACGCGTGAATTCTTGCGGAAGCGAGCCGATTGCTACGTCGAGGCATGCCGTATTTGCATTTGTGATTGTACGCTGACGCGTGACGCTTCTGATTGAGCAGCACGAGTACATTAAAATGCACCTTGAACTTGTTTTCACGGCAAGCGCATATTTGCTTAATTGCATCTTCGAGTAGCAAGCGGCAACGATACGAAAAACAGTGATGACTAATCATGAATTGGCTCGTTGTTACGTTTTTTCTTCAATATTCTCTCGCTCTCTTTTCTTGGCCCAATTCGTTTTAAATACCTTGGTAGATTCGATTACTCGAATTATGCACGGATATTCCGACCGAGCGGTCCACCGGGATCCATTAGTAATCTCGATCTGGATCATCGATTTCTCCGCCCACCGGAACGTAGTGAGCAAAAAAGACGATTGTGTCGCGGCTCTGCCATGCCGAAGCCGGCACCGACGAGGTAAACGCAGAAAATTATTAGAGATGATGAGACTAGGTGCATCTCAATGTAGCGACTTAACTACATTTCGATCGAGATAAAAATGCGGCTTTTACGATTTAAGATGAAAGTTAATGTGCCATGACTAGTTAAAGAAAATAGAAGGTAGTGCGCCATCATAATAATCACAAACTGGTTTTTCGAAATTATCCGCGTGCATATTCGTCACTTATCTGAAGTTCAGATACAAGTTAAGTAGTTGGCTTCTAAATGTCAGATGAACAAATAGCGATAGTTGATAATAAATATAACTGTATGGAATACGTGATATGTATGCATAGCAATTTACATTTCACGTATTGCGTGCATAAAATGTTAAATTTTCTAGAAATGTAGTAGTACAATTTATCATAGTAATACTATACAGATAATACAAGCAATTCTCGTGATTCTAAAAAGAAAATATTTTTGACTAAAGAATAATCAATTTCGAGATTAATATATCTTGCAAAATATAAATGTATCTAGTTTGTTGCTTTTAAGTCCGACATTACTTTAGTATCCTGCAGAAGTATGTGTATGCAGACGCATTGTATTACTTATGTTTCATAAACTTATACAATCGCTATTCGTTAGTTGACGACGAGAAACGACCGCCCGGGGCGCGTTTCACCCCTAACGCTTCGAGCGGGTTTCACGACAGTAATTATTTCACGCACTTCCGCGGAAGGTTTTCGCTTGGCTTGGTATACGGGGCCGTATATTTTGACAGTTACGACGATCCTTAACGATCGGATTAATTTTTACGGCGCCGTAGTGAAATGAAAGTGCGCACAAGCGCGTCGTCGAACCCCTCGAAGTCGTGAAACTTCCAGACGCTTTAAAGCGTCATGCGCGACCACCTGGCTTTCGTTTTGTTTTATTACTTGGGAAGAGAGTAGGCTTATGCCGCTAAATCTCTGATAGAAAACTGCACAATTTTATTACTGGATAATCGCGCTAGCCCGCGGTAGAGCAAAGGGACTTAACGCTTGATCTACATGGGTGGCACTCGATTGCAGACATTTCCTTACATTTCGGTCATTACGTGATTCTAACGCTTTTATCGCTTTGCCTAATAGTCCTTCTAATGGTCAAATGTTACTTATAGTCCGCTGCGTAAATTATTTATTTTATTGCAGATAATTTGTTTAATTAAACTTGTAAACAATTTCACAAGTAATTGACATCCGACGAATCTAATTTAAACAAGACCCTCAGTCATTTAATTTCATATGAGTAATTGTTTTCAAATATATGGTTTCATTAAAAGTAAAAAATAAAAATAAAAAATCTGTTTTTCTCCTATTTTGTATCGACTTTCAAATCCAACAGCACGGAAATGTCTTTGTGTAACAGGAAAAATTGCTGACCGTGAGAAAGTTCACGTAAAACCGTCTGTGGGAGTTGATCAAAAAAATCTCAACAGAAGTGATGGCCCAGAGGTAAGATCCAGTGGAATCGACTCCCCCTCCCGTTTAACCCTCGGACGCAGCGAACCCTTAAGGGTTCCACAATCTCGATCCTCTATTCTCTCTAGAAAATCCAGATTTCGTGAAATTCTATATTATATACGGTTCGTCAATGACGCTTTGTTAGACGCGGAGTGACACGCGGACGGCGTTTTACCGAATCTCCGAAAGGATTTTCTTTTCTTTACCGAATCTTAAACGGAAGTCGATCCTTCTGGTTAACCGGTTATTTAAAAATATTGACGCGCGATCGATATTCAATCGATCCAAATATTGATCATCGACGAGTATTCTCGGAAAATGAAACGAAACGCCAACACGTAAACACACGCAATATACGAGTGAAGCAGAAAGTGCTATTGAATATTAAGTCATGCAGAACAGCATCGATAAGAAATATATATACAAATGCGGTTATATTTACAAATATAATAAGAAAAAACAAAGATAAAAATTTTTGATATAGAAAATAATTTTTTTAATTTCTTCTAGGTCTAAAAATCGAGATTCGTAACTTGTAAAAAATCGTGCGGTTGTTTCAATGTATCCCTACACGGTATCTGTTTGATTTAGTTCTGACAAAACGTAACATTTACAGATGGACAGATGTGGCGTAAGAAGCGCTTTTCCCTCGAAAGAGCACCAAACCGTAGAGAGACCAACTCTTTTAGAGTCTTAGGACCCAGAAACCCGTTTCGCCGTCTTTTTCCACCTCCGCAATTCCCGCGACGCGTAAGCCCTCAATTTTCGCACAATGGAGAATCTCGAGACTCCTTATAAAAATTTGACGTACAATAGCGCCTTTGTCCGCGCCTTTACCCCATCCGTCCGATTGAATCGGACGATTTTTTTCTCCGTAACGACGCACCGATTCCACGTGGAACGTCCAAAAATCAGGCAACGTAAAAAGGTTAAGGCCTATTCTTCGAATATCGCGGTGCAGCTATTCATCAAATTTTTTTTCTTATGCGGGTGTCGCGCGTCGTTTCCGAGGATTTACGGTAAAGATAAGAAAAAAAAACATATTTGTACATTTGCAGTAAGTTGATAATGAATTAAATATGAATCAAATATTGTTTATATATGCAGTCTAAAATATGTTATTAATTTAATTATGCAATTATAATTAATTTATATATTTTTGGTGATTATGTGTAATTGTATAACAAGTGCAACAAAAAGAAAACATGAGAAGAAAATAAAGCGCGTAAACATAATGACAATAAATACGATTTCACTATCAGAGAGAGAATAGACGAGATAGACACCAACGATTTGAAGTGTCGCTCGGAGAAGAACTGCCAATAGAATTTATAATCGAATAAAACATTTTGTGACTGTTACATCCAAGAGGACTGTAAAGTACTATTTGTAACTGCCCTTTTCGTTTTATTATTCAGGACATTGATGGCGCGACAAAAAGATGGGATCGTATACCTGCATTAAACACAAAGAGAGAAGTCCAGAGAAGTCTCATGATTGCATGCACCGGGCATTCGAACTGTATAAAAGGTGTCACCATCGTGTAATCGCGTTATATATAAATAATTTTAAGACGAAGCACAGTAAAACCTTGCAAATAAAATTCCACGCGACTGCTTCGAATGCGATCCCTTCTTCCACGAATTTAAATCGATTCAGGCAACGCGGTAGTCGTTAAACGCGATGAACGAGGGCGAGTGTAAAGAGCACAAAAGCAAGAACTCACGCAGAAATATTTTTACTAGAATTGCTTTCTGCATCTTTAGCGAAAATTTCTGCCTTCAAAACGCAAAAATTCGATTTGTTATCGTTGTAAAACGTAATATTAAGATCATAAATACTGAGCTTCGTTCGCAAGAAACATTATTTATTTTAAGTTCATGTCAGTATTTAGAGATCTGTCTGTAGATACAGTTTACACCTATGGCCTCTAAATGCCTCAATCCGCCACTGTACCCGCAAGACGTAAATCGCGTTCACGAGACGATTCCTCACGATGAAGGCTTCACACGTGCCATAAACTACCCCTCATGCGACGAATTTGTAACGTTTTATTAGCGGGCCGGGCAGCAGCGGCAGCAATGTGTATTCGCGAGAAACTACTTTGTGCGCGTTTTAATGGGCCCGACTTTGTTCTCGCGAGGACCCCCGTCAGAAGCCGTTATTCATCCGACGGAGATTTACGTTCCTGATGCCCATAGAAGAAGGATACGTACGGGAATGCTACTTTTATGATCGGTTCTGTTACAAAGTTGACTCTTTATGCCGTGCTTTTAGCCGCGGCTCACAAAGACAGGGTAGAGAAGAGGGACGCCTTTAAAGGATCGCCTCTCCGGCCAGTAGTTTGATGTTCGTCGAGTGCACATCGCAGAAATCTCGCGAGCCTCTCCACGACGAATCAACAGTCTCGGTATATGAGTTTTGCTCTTCAAGAGCAATTCGAATGTGAAATACACATATTAAAATATCCCATATAGCACATTCAGCAACTTTGCAACGTTGCTGCAACATTGCTGAAATTTTGTATTCTGTGTTGTTTGGGTTACGCGATACCTTAGTCAAATTAAGGGTATAACTACTCTCTAATTCTAAATCAATAAAATCTTACTGATTTATAGCGCTACACTTATAACTGTGATCAATCAGTGATTATTCACTGTCTTTCAGTGGTGATTTCGCTTAAGAGAGGAAGTACTCTCACTGATTTCATTGATAAGAATCAGTGTATACCACTGAAAGGCAGTATACATATCACTGATTGATATAATTATAAGCATACCACTGAAATCAGGCTTTCACTCTCTCCCAGTGAATAATATATG
This sequence comes from Solenopsis invicta, assembly GCF_016802725.1. NCBI lineage: Eukaryota > Metazoa > Arthropoda > Insecta > Hymenoptera > Formicidae > Solenopsis > Solenopsis invicta. Next base: position 6,491,491 of record NC_052674.1, on the reverse strand, counting down.
TACACAGATTGTAATTTAGAGTGTGTACAGGAAAATGGTACAGATTCTATGACCGACGATCTAAATTCGTTAAATTTTTCATACAAATTTTTTAAAAATGTGTATTTATATGCAATCTATTCAAAAACAACCATTTAATTAGCAATTCTTTTTTTAAACAAACTTATTCTTGCCAATGCTTTATCAAATCAAATATTGTACTCGATACTCGAATTTTCTTCACGATATATCTCAAGTGGGTCTGCAAGATATCTCTGCCACATTCTCTTCGTATTCAATGAACGCTTATCTGATTAACGATGCATTTTCATCTTTGATCCCGATACCTGCCTCGCTAATAGAACGAATGCCTGAGCAATAAGAATTACAAGTGTTGCAGAGAATTATTAACCTTTCGTGTCGAGCAGACAACACAACTATTGCTTCAACTCTAATTCACTTAGAATGCAGCGAGAATTATAATCAGAATCGTTTTGATCGTTTAAGTGACTTTGTTCATAAAGAAATAGGCGGTGTCACATAAAATTTGTAGATCACTGTCGCGAGATAAGTACAGCACGCGATGCAATTACTTCCTGTCTAAAAGGTAGACGAAGTACGGTCGCAACACGCGCGCGCGCGCGAGACTTGCGTTTCGCACCCCGTAATTATGCGATCCGGGGAATCCATTAGCGGTGTTAACCCCACAGGTGCGAGAGCGCGAACGGCCGTCGATGTAATCGCCGCCGCGCACGGAACGTGGCCGAATCCAGAAAAAATTAATCCGATCAGATTAGCCGGACCATAGTAATTACGCGCGAAGCGTTAACGCGGCAAGTGCTCCCATCCGCTCGAGCCGAATGGGCGGTTTGTTTCATCCCCTTATAATTCTCTCTTTTTCTCTCTTGCATCCCGCGAGTTCGCTAAATCGCCGGATTAAATCGGGCCCGTCGTGCGAGAAATTACGAGGGCCAAATGCCGCTTTGCTACTCTTAAACGACGCGAGATTCTTTAGCTATCCGCACACGATCTGAATCTTTCCGATCTCAAAGTGAATTTCGCAAGGTGAGAGAAAAGGAGGACGCGCGAGAGATAAATTATATATAATTATAGACGTGTACGCGTGCTTGAAAGGTGTTATATTTTACCCGTCGTAACTATCGCGATACCGATTACACACGTGGTACGTCCCACCCTGCGAAAATTGATAAATTTTCTTTAATTTAGTTTAATTTAAAAACGCGTCGCGGAGCTTAAGCGACGCCCTTCTCTCTTTCACACGTCAGTCCTGTAAGATTTATATTTCCCCGCGAAATGGCTATCGGACGATAGTTGGCGGTTCATAATATCATCCTGAATACATTCCATATCGGGCATCAATCTCGACGGCGGTAAGAAACTTTGTATCGACGAGCGTGCTGGGTCTGAAAATCAGGAATAAAAAGTTTAGAGATCGATCGTTCGTTTTTTTTCTTTTACCGTACGTTTAGGCTCCACAAGGGAAGAATATTTCCGTGCACGAGAGAACGTGGAACGCGCGCAGAGCGCGGAGAAATTTATGTCCGGCGACTTATTTGGCGACATTGTTTACGGGCCAGGAAGCAGTTTGTCCCGCGCTCCCTTTTTGCGATATAATTGCAGATTTCTGCGCGTCCGCGCGCGCGAGCGCACAGTCGTGGCGGTCCTTTTTTGCGGGTCTTCTCTGTTCCATCGTAAGAAACTCGCACGACGTATTCTCTACCTCGGTGGATATCCGGCCGACCCGGTCCGGACCCCGGGTCCAGTCCCAGCGGCGCCCTTTTTTTACCCGCACTTTATCACGCCGTCCTCCTTTTTTGCGCGACAAGCGCGGTTCCCCCCTGCCGCGAGATCGAGTTGCCGCTTTTACGGTAGTCAGACCGTCGATCGTGTCTCCATTTTTACGTCCCCTACCGGGGAATTGCGATCGGAGAAAGTATAAGCGCTCTTCGATACTTATTGTTAATCGATCGTTTCTCTTCCTTCTACCTGCGCACCCGTCCCTCTTCCCTGCGAGTAGCAGAAAAGGCAAGACCGTCGCGATTCGATCGCCCGTAAATAACGTACGGCCGAGCGCCCGCAATCAATACGATTATTTTTGGGAACGGAGCGCGAACCGTAATACCTTCGATTACACTGCTCCGAATTGGTGTCTAAATGACGCGCCGGATATCGCTCCGTTCGCGATATAAACGAGGATCGGTAACGAGGGCAAGACTTGCTCTTCTTAAGCGTCTGCGGAACCTATCATCTTCTCACGCCGCGTCAAGAGAGAGAAAGAGAGAGAGAGGGCCGATCGTGCCACCCGATAATTGATACATACTTAACAAGAGATGGTCGGCGCGAGAAGCGTAATTAAGAATGTGCTGGCGAATTTATGGCGGCTCTTTGGGACGTGTTATTACATATACAATATTTCGCTCGTGTGCAACATTGACAATTTACATCGATTAGAATTATTTTGTAGCTTCACTAAAAGGCTGCAGAGAATATATCATCAAAATATTTAAATAATTTTGTATACTGAAGAAAAAGTCTGGTAATAATTATCCAATATATTATGAAATAGTATTAATTAAATATTTTGTCAATATAACCAAAAATAATTTTTTTCCTCTAAATATTTAGCAAGTATTGCCAAATCCGATAGAAGTTTACTAAATATTTAGAAAAATAAAATTATTTTTGGTTACATGGACAAAATATTTAATTGATATTATTTCACTACACGTTTGGTAGTTATTACCAGTCTTTTTTTCAGTGTAGTAAGATTAGCTAGATAATTTAATCTCTTCTCAGGAGTCAACGCTAAGAACAAAAATTGTTGAAAAACTAAAGTATTTGATTCAACAATTATGTAGTTTCTAAAACGTACAGTTTATTCATGTCAACCATTCATATTTTTTAATTAAGAAATAAGTACACTGAATGAAATAGAAAAAACAATTTTGTTAAAAATACAAGTATGCAAATAATTGTTAGATTATTCAAATAATTTACCTAATCCTTTTTTTTCAATGTAATTACATTACACTGAAAAAAGATTCGGTCAAGTAAAAAAGAAACGTGGTTAATGTTCTGGTTAATACTGGTACTGAGTCGTTATTAAAGTGAATATAGTAGTGTGAACATTTCTTGTAATAGTATTGCGGATATAATTAAGTCAGTACAGACTTATTTTGTGTAAAATTAAATACTGTGGCAAACTTGGTGAGTTGTCTCAATGTGTTCATTGTATTACATCATTTCTCGTAGAATTATATGTATTCTTTTTATATTTTAGTTTTAAAGCACCGGAATATTAAATCAGAATGTTGCCACAATGAGTGGATGCGACACCATAGGGTCACATTGAACTCCTTTGTTATGAAATTTTAATCAATACCCAAAATTTTGTATTTCAATTACTCAGGATGGCACAAAATGATGCCAAAATATCTAAAGTAAATTCTACATATAAAACAAAAATAACTTGCGCATTTATTATGACACCATACTCACACCAGCCTTGTGATTAATTTACTAAAACATTTAATTCAAGTTAAGTTCAATTAAATATTGAGTTTACACTGAAAGAATGATTTTGTTGAAAATACAAATATAAATATAATTACGAATATAATTATTGATAGTTCATCATTAAAATCATTAAAATAATTACATTACACTAAAAAAAAGATTTGTTAAGTATTACCAAATTTAGTATTTTACCAAAGGCAATAATTACCAAATCCTTTATTCAGTGTAATGTAATTATTTTAATAATCTAATATAATTTTCATATCTGTATTTTAAACAAAATCATTCTTTCCATTTCTTTCAGTATAGTTATTTCTTAATTAAAAAATATTAATGATTGACATGAACAAACTATACCTTTTAAAAACTACATAATTGTTGAATCAAATATTTTAGTTTAACAAATTTTTTTTCTCAGTGTACAAATGGCACTCACACAAAAAATATTGCTAAAAAAATTGATTACTCAATTTATTTTTCTTTCTTCTAATAAGCAATCTTTTTAACAAAGAATATTTTCTTAATAATTGTCTTAAAATATACTCATCACAAATTTAGAAAAATTCATTACTATAAACTAAAATATATATATATATATATATATATATTATATATATATATATATATTCCTTGAAAGTATATTATAACATTGTATCAAATAAAAGTCGAAAGAATAAGCAAATTAAATTTTTATTTTAACTTAATATTCTTGATTGAAGTATTAAATTACTAAAAATCAGAATATATTTTGAATAAATTTAATGCTTATGGCAAATTAAACTTACAATAAATTTATGAATATATTACCTTGTATAATATTTGAAATAAGTAATGTTTACTTAAGTATATATTTTTCTGATAAATATTACTTGTTTCAAGGAAACGATGAGTGTTTATTTTATTTTAAAACTATTATAAAAAAATTTCTTTGCAAAGATAAAAGCTTTCTTAATAGTAGAAGCCGTTACTTAAGAAAAAAAATTAAAAATTGTGCCAACACTAATTAGCATAAGAATGACATTTTTCTCTGTGTGGAGCTACAGTTTTCTATATTAGTCTTCAATATCAAAGTAAAGAGAAAAACTATTCCATGATAGCAGACACAGCATATGCGAGAGAGAAAAGAAGTCAGCCCTTCGAGGATTCACATTGTACTCGAGTACAGGAGACACGACACATTCTCTGCAACCTTTCAAAGTTTAAAATAACAAGAAATAAATTGAGGAAGGTTCGACTAACCATTGAGTGATACACTCGGTGGAATTACGGTGCGCTAGGACCTCCAAAGACGATGAATCGGGTCGTGCTTGAGAATCGACGCGAACAATCTGCAAAGGAAGAGAAAAATCAAACAAAAGCACATTATATGTGTCGTGCTGTCTGTTACCACCTTATTACAATCTAGTTGGGCCACAAAATGGAACACGCAACCATATTGCCGTGCCGGACTCTACCCAATATCGGAATGCTAATGTATCGGATTCCATCGAAATCAGACACGGTTTCGATTTTTCACCTGTATCGGTATAATTTCTCATCGCAACGTGATGGCGTCGAAGCATCGCGAAGAAAATGCGTGACAAAAATCACGATGCATTATTTACGAGATTACAAGTAAATGTTAACGCTCACCGAGCGAATTGCGACGCCATTACGCCATCTTGGTCGTTCGCGGTCCTACACAGAGACTCGGAACCGATCATATCGAGAAATCGCGAATAATCGGCATCCCGCGATTATCTAACACGACGCCGACGATCGTCCAATGTTTCTCGATGCCAGATATGTATAAATAATAGTGAAATACAAAGGATTACCGTGGATCATCGCATTCTGTAACAAGAGAAAGCGCAGGACGCTGCAGGACGCGTTCTTCTTCCACCGGAAAAAGGCGGGTAATTAGTTACCACCCACGGTTACCACCTACACCCACTGCAAGTAAAAGAGTTGCGTTTCGATATCGGGTGTGTTCCGTTTCACACATAATGATGCATTATGATGCATTATTTATCCTTGTTATTTAACTAATATTAAACAAGAATATATGATGCGTTATACGCATCATGTATGAAACGAAGCATATCTATCGATAGATTGCGCTTTGGAAATGACATTATCGATTCATACGAGACTGAACCAATTAAAATCAAATAGACAAAGATCCCTTTGTCCTGATTGGTCAAATTCTCCGCTCAATTTAAAAATAAAGGTGTCAATCTTGAAAGCATAAATTATATTAAACGTTAAATATGATAATGTTGCTTGGAATTTTTTATTTATTTCGCTAAATAGCCTTACAAATGTGTTATACATACTAATTATAAAAGTATCGTAATAATAGTCTATTGAATCCATAACAAATAAATACATTTATTATAATTGTATGAAAATGAACATATTTAATTTACAATCATGTTAACTCATTTTGCCGCAACAAGTGTAATTTTATAATTCACATACGTGTGTTTCCCGACTTAAATACTACGTAAAAATTTTAGTTTTTTTAAACATCAGCTGTGTCATGAAACACAATATTATATACAATATTAGCTGAATGTAATAATTCTAAAGCCTCTAAAAACTTCTAAAGATTTCTTCAATAATCAATAGTGTAACATCTCCATGATGCAAGCGTTGAAAAGATTTTGGACAAAAATGGATTCAGGCGGATAAAAAAACAGAGAAAAAAAAGATAGAAATATAGTTAGAAAGTTTTTTCGGATTGTTTATTCCGATTAAAGCTCGAGAATGACACGAATCAAGGATTGAAAACTTTGTCCAAACAAGCCTCGAATTCATTTAAATTGAACTTATGGATTGAAAAAATTATCAGGATAAATTTTCGGTTTATTCGGATTGAGCTCCTAGATTACAAAGGATTGAATAACTGTTTTTCTTAAATTTTAAAAATAAAAAAAATAAAAAACAAGTTAAATCGTTATTATAAAGGAAATTTTACATTGGTAGAAATGAATGTAAAACAATAAAAATCGTCACGTATGTATCATAAAGCTTTGACAAGTAACTGCATCATTTATTTACTCTAGACATCTTTATGAAACTGGCTCAAACCTCTGGAACTTCAACAAGTTCTCTTCTGAATTATCCATAAATTCAGCAATCCACATATTAGCAATCGGTAAATTGTTGTGTCGATAACTTGTATGGAAATTTTCGTGATATCGATAAATAACGATTTTATGATATCTCACACAGATGTCGCAGTTCAATATTGAAAAACTAAAATCACTAGATTTATAAATTTAGTGACTTTATTGAAAAAATAAAGTCACTAGATTAATAAAGTATCGCAATAATAAATTGATTTTTTTTAGCATTTGGAGCCAAAATTGTAGCACATATAAATCAGTATTCACAATTGATTCTTATTTCAAGATTATCTTAAAAGTCATCATACGTAAAAAAGTTTTAGTCGTAAAATCCATTGAACTCTATACATACTGGAAAGAGTCGTGGCCGGTGCGATCAGAGAGAAAAGTTACGTTGGTTGTTTCTTTCTGTCGTAAGCCTCTTTTTATAGCGGTACAAGTATCGTCAAAAGTATGCTAATTGAAACATTGGCTGCGTTCAGCAGACTCAACATGTTGAGATATTCTTTTAGATCATCCAATCAGACTTTCAGATTTAGAAGAATACACCAATAACAGCGAGCGCTCACTCAACTGTTGAGTCTGCTGAACGCGGCCATTGGCTACACACACAAACTCGCCTTTAGGAGGTTTGACGATAATTATACCGCTATAAAAAGAGGCCTACGACCTTAAGCCTTATGGCTCTGGCAGACCAGCGCGATTTGCGACACGCGACGCGCGATTATCCAATAGGCGTTTACAATTTTTTGAAAAGACGTACGCCTATTGGATAATCGCGCGTCGCGTGTCGCAAATCGCGCTGGTCTGCCAGAGCCATTAAGCCGTAAAAAATTGACCAACCATGATTGATTATTCTCCTCGTATTTAACTATGATTGGTCAATTTCTTAAGGCTTACTACATCTAAGGCTTGTTTTCTATTCCTGCACTAAACTGCACTAGAACGTTCCTTCTTGCTTTCATTAACTTTCAAATATATATCTATTTCATTTTAAGTGCACACTAATTCAGGAAGTTCAGGAACAGAAAACAAACGGCTATTGTAGGTCGGAATTAAACCAATAGTACTCAAACAACAATGGCTGCGTTCAGCAGACTCAACATGTTGAGATATTCTTCTAGATTATTCAGACTTTCAGATTTAGAAAAATACACCAATAACAACGAGCGCTCACTCAACTGGGTCTGCTAAACGTAGCCAATCCAACGCGCATACGTCCAACAATTAACAACGACGTACAGTCGTGAGCTAAAAGGTTGCAATACATTTTTTTCGATGGTTTTTGGAATGTAGACTTGCTCATCGGCAAACGTAATTGGTTGGATCCACAGGTAAGAACCAATTACGTTCGCCGTTTAATAAGCAAGTCTACATTCCAAAAACCATCGAAGAAAATGTGTTGCACCCTTTAAGCTCACGACTGTACGATGCATTGTAGAACAGACCTAGCGCTACTTCGTATGCATCTTGTGCATCTTTTCCTTCGAAATGTTGTACGTTAATGTATGCGGTGTATGCTCGTGTATAACCTCCAACCAGATCTGTATCATCGGCATATGTCTCTAACGTACTCTAACGGCTTATAAGATAAGGGTATCACACATCACGATTATGAAAAAATACATAAAATCGTTATTAGAAGAGGATGGCTGGTCGCAGTTACTACAACTGACTCTACTGTTTGCGTTTGTTCTTGTAGTATTAGGTAATTACACATTTATTCACATGTTTTAATGTTGAGAAAATGCTGCTTCTAATACTTTATAAATTCACACATATAATTGTTTGATATTTATTGTATCTTTTTGTATCTTTAAAGTTGCTATGACACGTTTTTGAATTTATGAAAAAAATATATTAAAATATAAGAAAAATGTTGTTTAAATAAGTTAGTACAATTTGTTTTTTTGGACATTGTTGACTGAGATAATACAGGAAAAACGTTTTTATGCCTGAATTATTCTTCTATATATAATGTTATATTATTAGACCATATTTCAATTAAATATAATTTGTTTATAGTTATTTTACTCTGGCGTAGAAGGAAGTCTGTTGGTCATACTATCCTTCTAACAGGTCTCAGTGACAGTGGGAAAACACTGATCTATGCACAACTATTATATTCTAAATTTGTCAGTACATATACATCTGTCAAAGAAAATATAGGAAACATTATGGTCAACAATGTAAGATTGAAAGGATATTTTTTTGATGGATTTATGTGGTTATATATATAATGTAATCGTTCTCATAAAAGTGTTTGCTTAGAGTTCTTTGAGAATAGTGGATATTCCTGGTGATGAACGACTTCGCAGCAAGTATTTTGACAAGTACAAATCATCTGTCAAAGGTCTGATTTATGTGATTGATTCAGTGACTATTCAGAAGGAGATCAGAGATGTAGCTGAGTAAGTACAAAATTGCCTTATTATCTTTAACAGAATATTTAATATAAATTTGAAATAAATTTTAATATCTATATGATTAATGTTTCTTTGCAGGTATTTATACAATTTACTGTCAGATTCTGATATACAGAAAAATGTTCCTGTTCTTATATTGTGCAACAAGCAAGATCAAACTATGGCTAAGGGATGTGCAGTAATAAGAACGCTATTAGAGAAGGAAATGAATCTGCTCCGAATGACGAAGACTAGCCAATTAGAAGCTACTGACGCGTCGTTAACCAACGTCTTCCTTGGAAAACAAGGAAAGCACTTTGAATTCTCGCATTTAGATTCACAGATTGATTTTGCTGAATCTTACGCATTTAATAAAGATCCTCAAACATCAGCCGACATTGATGAACTTAACAAATGGTTACACAAAATTGCATAATATAATATGCAACTAATCTTATAAATATTCATTATTGTTTGTAAGTAATTTTATAATTAATTCATGAACTTCCGAAAAAATCATTACATTGCTTTAATAAAAGGTTAATCTATTTAAATAAAATTTTTATGTAAAATCTCCATTAAATTTATTCACAAATTAGAAGCATACATAATTTTTGTTTTTATTTTGTGAAATTATATAATTTATAATGGACAATATTTTACATTCATATTTTGGTTATCATATTTACTCCTTTCAAATATTTCTTTTCTTACGGAATTTTTTGTAATAGCAAAAATAAATAAGATGTAGAAATAAATATAAATAAGATTGAAAATAGTGTGTCAAGCAAGGGACATTTAGAAACATTCTGTATATATATTCTTAAGATTCACACTTTATGAATGTATTCAGAGACACGCATTAGATGCAATTTTGTTAGCAAAAAAAATAAATAATTTTACATCCATTACACATTGATATGTAATGAATGTAAAATTATTCATTTTAGCATAAAATCAAACCACATTGATTTTCTGACTCGCCGATTTTATCGGCAGTTCTATAAAATGGATGCCTTTATAGTTCTAAATGCAAATATTAAAGTTTGTGACGTTAGTATACATTGCAGGGATTTCGACGGTTCCATGAAGAAAGTTGGTGTGGTCAGTGTCATTTATGGCTGTTTTCCTTTCAAAAGACACAAGTTAACACACTTGAACACAGTCTGATTCTCCTCCTGAGTAGAGTCGAAAAGTGTTTATTGAGTTTGTAAATGGAAAGCGAAATGTGTTGCTTTGTGTTAAAAGTGTCGACTGTGTTCTTTAAAAAGAAAACAGCCTGTGTCGATAAAGCAGATATACAGTGCCTGGTGCCCTCTCAAGCTTCTCTCTGCTACTTTATTGCCGAAAGTAAAATGTTCTCCTGGACAGTATTGGGCTATTAGGTCTTGTGCCGAACAATCGTATCGTGGTAAAACGTGATACGAAGTAACGTATTCTGCTTGAATTTCACAATTTCTGATCGTTTTATATAAAATTATATTCTTATAATTAGTATAAAATTCATAAGTTAATCCTGTGGATATGGTGGTAACCGGTGGGCCAAAGAACTTGCCTTCATACGTTCACAGATACTCTCGAAAAAAAGCATATATAAGGAGGTTTGTATAAATCGTACTAATATATTATTCAGGGTTATGCAAGTGTTTATGAGTAAAATAAACATAATATACATTACACATATACAATATAAACTGTTTTATGTGTTTCCTATATAAACAATAATTGGTGGATCACAACAAATTCAAATTTCATTAAAAATAGTGAAAATTATATTCCATTTCTGTATTTTTTATATTATATATTTCTATTTTTCAATATACTAAAATCAGATATATTAACATTTATAAGTATTAATTACTTTTTCCATATTAAAAAACATAATTTATAACTTACATTGTACTGTCTACATGAAAAAGATTTGTATAAACTTAAACAATAGATAATTAATTCAGATGTACATACTTTAGGATATAACTCTAATATTACTTTTTGTTGATTATATTTCAAACAGATTAGTAATACTAAATTTTGAGACTTTCCAAATATTGGATAATAGCTTTAATAATTTATTAAAAACCATGTATACGTAAGCCAAGAAATCTGAATATCTCATTATTATAGTAACATATTCTTACAATATAAGCAAAATACTATAAAGTTGCATATTAGTGGAAGATAATTGTTCAGTTTAGCAACCTCATCTACAATATCAATACAATTATTAATTATGCTAATAAGTTAAAAATATTAGTTATTTTGTATTTTAAGTAGTATTTTTAAGATACAAAAATTTTTATTTGATGAATTATAATCGGAGAAAATTTTGAAAATAGAATGCTAAATCAAGAACTTAACTCCAATGGGAAATCACACATCTTAAGTTAGCAGAGAAAAGCAGATTCGATTAATTTATTGCTTTTGTTATTAAAACATTGCCAAAAAAAATGTGCTGCTCTGTTTGTTTCTTTTTAAAATGTTTCGCTAAAGGAAGATTAAGTTAAAGGAGCAGAATTTGTTGCTAATGTGTTGCTCATAAAATATGCTTTTCTAATATCTATTTTACTTAAATAAAAAAAAATTTTATACAGAAACGTTTATGGTTTTAAAAGAGGATTCTAAATATCGACCGAATTTACAGAAAATTAATTTTTGAATTGTTTTGACAGATTACAAACTCCTTTTGTAAAAGTACGTGCCAAAAAAAAACTTTGAATAAATTTTACGAGAAAATCGAAAGAAAGAAAAGAAGAAGCCTGAGAATGGCCATGATTTAGATTTTAGTTGATACGATTTTTCGAAATGTCATCTCTACAAATGCATACACGATTTTTTTTTTGAATTTACGTCTTGAACCCTCACAGAGATAGGTTATATGACGTGTGAGAATGCATACGACCATGCATGGAAGGATAACATGGTGTGTGCAGTTCGCGCGTGTCTCTCTCTAAAAATTAGCCCTCTTCGTCTATCGGTGGGCTATAGTTAATAAGACAGGCAACTGTGAAAAACAAAATTATTTAGCGTCAGCCTGTTGGTATGCTGAGTCATCTATCCTTGTTTCATGCACTTATTCAAGTATCTGCTTCTCTTTCTATCGGGAACAGTTATGCACGTGAAGTGTTACACTAATTTTTGACCGAAGATTCGGTTCATTCGGTTAGTTTCCTCCATTTCCTTTTCATCGTAAGAACACGTGTGAAAGAAATAGGAAACAGCGTAAGAGTGTGCAAGAAATTGACAAGCTTTTAATATGTTGTAATACAGATAAAAATGTGGGACACGTATTTTTATATGTATAACAACGGGCCCATATAATTGTCAAGAGGATAAAACACACTCTTGAAATAAATTGATTTTTTAATTTCTGAATTAAAAAATCTTAATATTTAAGTAATACCATCGAAATGGTAAAAAATATAAAAAAAAGTTTTAAATAAAAGTTTTATATATTTCTATGTATTTTATAACACTTTGTTTAGATTTTTTTTAATGTTATTTTTCTCGAAATTTTCCTTCTCTTCTAAATTTCTGAAAAATTTAAAATTTACTTTATATCAAAACTTATAGCATATTTAACAACAAATTCAAACATGTATGGTGAAGTTATAGTTCGAAGACACATTTTTCAGAAATAAACTAAAAATATCTATATTGCTATACACGCGCCCCATCCATATCTGCTTTATGGCGTCTATTGTTAATATATATTTATTTTTTTAATAACTACAAAATTTTTCGTATTATTATATTTTTATATGTTTTTTAGGTTTAATTTTATTGTTTTTTATTTTTTATTTATTTATTTATTTACTTATTTAATTTTTACCTATTTACTTTTTATTGCTAAAAATCTATACAATAATGAGGACGCTCAGAATTTAACTGAACAAAAATAACTGTATTTGCTTGTCTTATTATTAAGTTTTTCCAATTTAATATTTAATTTTGATATAACAACAAACTTGTTCAATTGTAAAATATTAAAAAATATCACTTACATGCAAATCACACCTTCCTTCTGACGTATGTAAATCGAGCCATGAAAATATACATACAAGGATAGAAAGAGAAACTAACATGTGTGAAACAAAGAAGGTAGATCCAGCATACCAACAGGCTGACACTAAATAATTTTACTTTTCACAGTTGCCTGTCTTATTAACTATAGCCCTTGCAGAGCAAAAGTGGGCGTGGTTTAGCCGAACTGCACACACCATGCTATCCCTTCCACCTATGACGTGTGAGAATGCATACACGATGCCAATGTACAGGTTAGACGTTAGACCTCGGAAAGCACGTTATCTGCGTCTATATGGCCGGTATTCATAGTCGATTCTTATATTTAAGATCATCTTAAGTATCATTTTAAGATGCCATCAACCAATCAGAGAGCCGTATTAGCATCTTAAGACGTTACTTAAGACGATCTTGAAATAAGAATCGACTATGAATACCGGCTTATATAATCTATTTGCGATGGCACATCCGACAAAAGAAGCGCGATATACGAACTTCAAATCGTTCCAGTCATAAAGGGTCTCGCACATGAAATGCATAACATAACATAAGCACAACATAAGATCGACGGACCAATGAAAATGTTATGTAAATCAATATGGCGACTTTATGCTGAATGCTCATTGGCCCAGTGATCTTATGTTGTGCTTATGTTATGCATTTCATGTGCGAGGCCCTTAATTCCGCGTTGGGCTGCGTTCAGATTCTCCACCCGGTGAGTGATCTCTGGGTGACTGGGTAAATGGGCGGAACTAATGAAAAGCTCCCTAGTGGTTTATGGAATCTGAACGCACTCTCAAACATTGGGTGTGTTTAGCAAATAACGCTGAGAAATAGTAACATAAATATCTCAGATTCAGAATAAATTACATAATAAATTAAGATAAACGATAAAGATAATACATAAATATTTTACTATGAATATTTTTATCAATATAACTAAAGTAGATGAAAATTAAATGTTAGTAGAATAGGACGAATCAATTTAAACAATGAAAATAAATTTTTATTTTAACAAATTAGATGAAGATATATATTGCGCATATCATCTATTATATGTATAGGCTTGTTTTCTATTCATGCACTAGACTGCACTGGAACGTTCCTTCTTGTTTTCTAACTTTCAAATATATATCTATTTCATTTTAAGTGCACACTAATTCAGGGAGTTCAGGAACAGAAAACAAACAGTATATTTTATTAGTATCAGAAAATATTTAATAATACTAAAAATCTTTAACATACTAATCTCAAATATAAATATTTATATAACAGTTTTGTGAGACTGTAGACCAAGAAACCTTACGTTAATAGAATAAAAGATTAATATTTATTAATCTGTAATTACATAAACAGAATAATAAACAAAACGTTTAAACTTTACTTGGTTATTAACGTTTTTCTTTATTATATTTATACATTTTAATTTTTATTTACTATAATATTTTAAATTAAATTTATTTTTTTATTTTAAATTTGTTTTAAATATACGAGCTTTATCACAAATATATAGAAATTTTTATAGCGATACATTTTGGAACGCACCTTTACGTCACCCACCCGTTTCACCCGGCTCAAGGACCCATGTGGTTTTTCCACTCTCTCGGGATAGACAGAGTGATAAAGTGAACGACCCACCTAATGTCCGGTAGGGGCACTCTAAAGGAATCTGAACGCTCTTTAGGTGCCTGGGTGCACTCGGGTGGGGAATCTGAACGCAGCCTTGACGGTAGCGACATTCCGTCGCGGACAAAATTAGAACTAATACACGTGAAACGTGACAGATTGACGATGAGATGTTGTCGTGCATTTTATTATTATGTGTTTTATTGTGAAAATGACTTGTCTTGTATTTATCAAATTCGTAAAAATGGACCGCGAGTAAAGTTTCTTTGAATTTTATACATAAAAGTACATTTTTCACTCTTTTCAATAGCTATCCGTGTTTTCCTGTCTGAATAGACGTCACTTTACGTGCTTTTTACGACTATTTACTGACTGCTAGGCGAAAAAAAGATAGTCGTGACCGATATTTAGAAGTGTTTTAAAGCCATCTGATTAGTCTGTTTTATTCAAATTGGCTTTATTTACAAATGGCATGTTTGACAAAATTACGTGACCGTGTGTTTTCTTGTTTCAATAGCTTCACTTTACATGCTTTTTACGACTATTTACTGACTATTAGGCGGAAAAAGGATAGTCGGTACCAATATTTAGAAGTGTTTTAAAGCCATCTGATTAGTCTGTTTTATCCAAATTGACTTTCTTTACAAATGGTATGTTTGAAAAAATTACGTGTCATTTTACTCAATTTCTCGCTTCTGACGTCACGACTTCAATATGGCCGCAGCGAGTACTCAGGAGCCTTTATATATATTCTATAAAGTTAAGTTGGCCCTAGTAAAATATCAATCGTCTTTACTTCTACTCCACTTTCAATGGAAACAGAACACTAAACTTGACCTGCACCGAAGTGAAACCGAATTATGCATATGGGGGGAGGTGGAAACTAGACCAGTGTCGATTTGTGTCGTAGCTGGAAAGCACCCAGATATGAGTGGGTATGATTCGAAGGAATCGACTGGAGGAAGTGTGCACGCTGTCATCGTAACATAACCTTGCATTTAATATGGTTGAAAATAGCCTAAGTAAGACACAAATTTTTAAAAAATGATTGAAAATGGAATCAGATAAAGAGCATATTTGCCAATATTTTTTGTTTTGTTTTCACCAAAAGAAAGGTACTGTTGAGGTAGATTTATTTGTGAAAAGTATGGTAAAAATGTTATAGCCATAGTTAGAACGTGTGCGAAGTTGTGTAAACAATTTAAAAACGGTAATTTTAATATCTATAATAAAGAACGCTCCGGACGTCCTGCATTTGTGAGAGAGGACAAATTACAAACAATATTTAATGAAGAATTAACTAAATTGATTTGTGAATTTGCATTGCAACTAGGATTTAAGGGAATCCTAAAGTTGTTTTTTTTTACCGATTAAAAGCGGTAATTTTTGCACACACTATTTTTTCTAATTGCATTTACATATTTAAAAACCCTTCTACACATTTAAAGTATAGACAATAATGTACAACGGACGCAACAATTTTAGAAGAAAAACGAAAAAAAAAATTGGAAAATTACAGTTTCATTGTTGGCATTTGGCGTTTGGCGTTGACTCGTAGAAACATCTTATTTGTATAAAATTTTCACACTTTGCAGATATAAAACAAGCGTGGTCCGTTGTAAAGTGAACATCGTAGAATAATATTGTGCCTTTAGATATGAGGTGGTTTAATATAAAAAATTTATGAGTAAAAATTTCGTGTATGCTTTGTGTGTACTCTTACGTGCGATATCGATGGGAAAAGTCAAAAGAGCAGTAAATTAGTTCTTATATGTTGCGATAGATGTCGCTGTTTTAATCTTCTACTGTCTTACCTTTAGACATGTGCTTATGTTTGATTATTTGTTCATACGCTCGTTCTCTCTCTCTCTATCTTTCTCTCTCCCAACAAAAAAAGTGTTTCTCTCAATAAGAAATTAAACAAAATAGTTTTGAACTAACCACAAAAACGTGAGGTAGGTGTGTGTGTGTGCGTGCGTGCGTGTGTATGTGTGTATGTATACACACACACACACACACACACACAGTGTACAGTGTACCATTTTCTCAAGTGTGTAATAATGGGAAAAACATACAACAATAAATGTTTGCCATTAAATCGTCGTAGACTTTCAAGAAAGAGAGGATGGATTGAAAGGTTAGTGTCTTCAATTACGTTATATGTTGAAAGAATTTGTAGATCATTGATTTTTTAGAGTTCTGGCTTTATTTTTAATGCTTTCCAAAAAATTCTGATGATAAAAACAATTTGTTTAATTTTAAAAAATTATTATCTCTCAAAAAAACCTAATTTTGTAGTACGTGGATTAGATGCTGACAGATTTTCGACAGTTCTGATAGTTCTGAGATAATTATCGAGTAGTTCCAAAGGTACTTTAACCCTTAGCGCTCTGCACGTTTACGAAACAAATGACGGATGGCTCCGTAGCGGAGCCAACAGAGCACTAAGAATTAATGCTTTCGATAGAATTCTGATGATAAAAACAAGTTGTTTATTTTTAAAAAATTGTCATCTCTCAAAAAAGGTTAATTTTGTAGTACATGGATTAGATACAGATTTTCGACAGTTCTGATAGTTCTGTGATAATTATCGAGTAGTTCTAAAGATATCTTAATGCTTTCAAAAAAATTCTGATGTTAAAAACAATGTGTTTATTTTTAAAAAATTGTTATCTCTCAAAAGCCTCATTTTGTAGTACATGAATTAGATACTGATACATTTTCGACAGTTCTAACAGTTCTGTGATAATTATCGAGTAGTTCTGAATGTATCTTTTCAAAGAGTCTCGATATAAACATGGGATGCAACAGATGAAATTATGACTGAACGCCTAACAAAAGAAATATTCTAATATGCTTTTACCGCATGCATATTTTGCTCAGCGAAGCTGAACTGTCATGAACAGAGCAATAATGGTGTCCAACAATAATTGATAGATCTTTTCACAGATGGCGATATAAACGAAGAACAAAGACAGATCTATACGTTGGAAAAAGAGCGATAGCCTGGTCTCGCTCGAAAAATAATCTGTAGTACCGACGTCGAGGAAGTTCTTCTGTTACTTTAGCATCCTATTAGGGCCTCTTTCACCAATCTCGGTTAGAGCTAATCGACAGGTTAGTCCATTGAAATTGACCAATCGTATTGCCTATTGTGTGAAATAACAAATGCGATTAGTCAATTCCAATAGACTAACCGATCGGTTAGATTGGTGAAAGAGGCTCTTAAGCATTCAACAATTATTTGTTGTTTAAATGAAAAATGCCACATGAATTATCCGAACAGTTGACAATCGATACGTCTGCTTTTATTTCTTGTTCAACTTAGAACTGTTTTTAAACCGAAAATTTATTCGATGAGCAGTTTCAGAACTTGAAAATCATACAATAAATATCAGCATTGATGACTGAACAATAATCATTCTTCTCTATACTACTTAAATTATATTCATATTATAAAATTTATAAATATAAATATTATGAACATAAATTGACATATTTTACACGCTCATACTTAGCTTTTTATAATGTCAATCAAACAATATAATACTGCAGTATTATACTTTTTTATGATATAAAGATTGACAGTGAGAGAAAAACTTAAGAATGGTCATTATGATCTTTTTCTTAGTCTTGATTTTTTAATCTGAATTTCTTTGAAGTCAGTTTGACCAATAAGATAAGACGAATAATATTAATCAAAATTCAATACAATATCATGAAAATACAAAAGTTATCAATAGTTAATTCATCAACACTAAGTCAGATATGTTAACACTTTTAAAATTTAATTTTTTTTATCGTGTGGTAGTCTATTTATAATAATTTATATTGCTTATATTACTTAAAAATATAAAAAAATATTTGTTTAAAAATTATGTAAATTAAAGTAGATGTAGTTTTAAAATGTATGGCACAACTTTGTATATTATATAGTTAATTTTTAATAAGATACTATAATAGAATAAAAATGGTCGACTACTTAATTATTTAAAAAAATTTAACTTCTTTCAGAACTATTTAAATGTATATGATAAATGTAATATATTTTCAACAATTATTTATATGCTGATTTCTGTATTCTTATTTTTCTTTTTAGGCGACGATTATTGAGACTCTTGGAGGCAGAAGCTCAAATAGCTCAAGAAATTGATGCAACAAGTGCAACGGCTTCAAATGGTACTGATAAAAAAATTAGAAAATTACTAATTATTTGCTATTTATAATATTAATTAAATAAAATTTTAAATAAATCCGATGATAACTGTAGAACGTGAAATGACCGATCGTTCGTGATATAATAGTATCTGAATCGACACCAAATGTTGCCGATAGTAGTCGCTTTCGGCGCGAGGATCATATTGAGAGCGTCGAGCTTTTGCCGCCTGGTTCTTCGGCTCAATTAGGTTACGCGTGTTTGATTAGTTTAGTGGATTTCTGTCGATGTATCAAGAAATTGTTGCTTACATCCGTAAATGGATACAACGATAGGTAAGATTAGTAACCAGAGATACCTGGCGATTGAAAATCGATATGAATTTCTTCCCCGCTCCGATCGGTCAAATATTTTTTTTGGAGTAACCGTCAATGACATTGATGAACCGATAGTGGGGATATACATTCTGTGTATTTGCAAAACTTCCATATATAATTGATATTGCAATTAGCAATTTGAAGAAGCTTACAGTTAAGAAATCTACTAATTTTGTCTGTTCTTATTTTTGTATGCTCCAGTTAGGTTTATTATTTATGCGAAAACAAACATTGACTCTGGTTTAATCGCACATCTTATGATTTGTTCAAGCATCTACGGAAAACATGCCAAAAGTACGGTTGTATTCGCGCTCTATCTTAAACACTCGTCCAATCAATATGATATTAAATTTGGAGTGCACAGAGGAGCCTTTAAGCGAAGCCCAACAGACATCAAAAATAAAGCTCAAAGAGAATTATGATAAAGTAAATTCATCTATCAATTATTTTTTCTTAATAACAAAAATACATGTTATACATTGATCTTCTTGCTATCAGGTTGTAACTACCTTGGAAAATCTAGATAAAGACCATGGAGACAAATTGGTATGCCAAGTAGGGAACGTCAGTGGTTATCAATATACATTGTAAATATCTAATTATAGAATGAAATAATAGAGAGTAAATGTAATGATTATTATATAATTTATTAATAATTGTAGACCTACAGTGCCAACATCGGCTCCAGCGGTAGTTCAGAATAACCCTCAGATTTTAAATGTAGTAAGTTTAATAATTTCAAAGAATATGAACTTCGGTACAATAAAAAATAAAAAGTAACAAATGCATATATATTTCTTGTAGAATTAATACTCTTTTTTTTGTACTTGTAGACCCAACCAAACAAGAATTCAGCATCAATTAAATTAAATATTGGCAATGCAAGTGGATCTCAAGGAAACATTCAGCTAGTGGTTGACCCACGTATGGGAGTTATTTTAGGACCTGTTACACAAACCCAAGGTGGGAAATTATAATACTTGTTACTTAATCCTGCAGTGTTAAGGCAAAAACATAGGTTTTTGTATAATGTATAAGAAAATCAATCTGAAATCATTTCTTTATTCTCTTCTTTAAGACCCCCTTTAGAAATGAAGAACTCTGATTAGTTTTCTTATGCGCTGTGCCAAAATCTGTACTAGGGCTTTTACTAATTTTTTTCTTATGTTAAACCTATTTTGAATGAAAATTTATTTACAAAATTAAGAATTTTTTTTACACTTAATAATTATTTTACACTTTTCTATTTTATAAATTATAAGGTTAGAATAACATAACTAACTTTTTAACGTAAATTTTATTAAATGTTATTATAAGTTATCAAAATTTTAATAATGAAAATTATATTAAACTTGAATTAGTATTGAGTGAAAATTTACTCATAATGGCATTTCATGATTGATAAGAATCGAGATTTATCAAAAACTTAAACTTAATTTCAGGTACAACCACTACAACCACCTCTGTTGCTACAACTGGGAAACAACTTCAACAAGAGAATGTATTATTAATTCTATTTGTTTTTCTTCATTAAAAGTAGAGTTAATTACACAATTGATATTTTTTACTTTAAACATTAATCAGTATTAATATGTTTTTTAGTTTAATAAAGTATCAGATCACAAATATACCAAAACTGGGCGTAGGACAAAAGTTTTGCAAGTGCAACAACCCGATATTATAGAAGAGGTATGGATTTTACAAATAGGAATTACAAAATTTTTGCACTGTAATCAATAAATATATATATAAATACATATATATTCATTTTTACAGCCTGCACCATCAGTTACTCGCGTTAAACCAAAGCCTGGCCCAACACATGTAGCGAATAAAGGTAATCATATTTATTAAATTAATATATTCCAAAGAAGAGAGAAAAAGAAAGCAAAGAAAGAAAATTTTATAACTAAAAACATTAATATAGGTTCTTCATCAATTACTACTACTACTTCTCAAGGCGTGACAAATATCAAAATAAAACCTATCAGTAAGACAGTAACTCAGTCGTCTACCAAACCTACAGAACATACTAGTATAGGTGGAATAGCCATCGGCAGCAACAATACTGGTTAGAACACCATAAATAATATATATTTCGAAATGTTAATATATCATCAATAACTAATTTTATTCTTTATGAAATATTTTATAGTCAATGAACAGATTGATGAAAGCAAAAAGAATCAGCCTGATAGCAGAGAATTCACGTTTAACAAAACGACTGGCGGCCGAACTTTCCCCTCCTTGGTTGTAGTAGCAAGACCGAATTTACGTAACAAAGAAATTTCATCACAAATGGCACAAAAAGAAAGACAAGCATTAGGTAATTTTTTTTGTTTTATTTTTTTACTAATATACAACGATGCAACATTTTATTATTAACAACCAAAATTTTTCAGACGCCAAAGTTAAGAACGTTCTCATGTTTTCTGCTACAAAATTTGCCGAATGGTTGATACAACAGGGCTTAGTAAAATCAGAACAATACTGTTTGCAGCATCCTAACTATCAGAAACCTAAACTCAAATTAGGAATGTACAGCGATCAAGGAACATTTCCCTATTCCGGCGGTTATGTTTGGATATCCAGTTGTTGTCCCGACAGATTCGTCTCCGTCTTTTCCGGTTCTATTTTTCAGGGAGCCCATTACACACCTACAGTCTTGTTAAAATTGATTTATCATTGGGCATGTCAAACTAATGTGCAAAACGTAATAGCCTGGGTAAAAGTAACCAATATATACCTAAAAAACTTTTATACGAATCTACGTAGCATTTGCACAGCGACATTATGGGAGAAATCGGGTAAAATGGGCGGTAAAAATGCAGTGATACAAGTCGGTGTGATTAGTTTAGGCACGACATCGCAAGATGGACATTTGCGACAGGTGAAATATCTTGATACTTTTGTTTTGTTAGAAAAAAGATTTATATAATGACGAAGTTGACTCTCACATTTAGGTGAAAGTCGAGGTTCTTGGAGTTTTAGATCCTACTACATTGGATATACGATTACGTGCTTGTGAACCAATGCAGGATGGGGATAAATCATTTAAGAGACGATTTAATAATATTCTACACCCATTAAAAGAATGGGTCCATACAGACTCCAGAATAATGACTGACTTCACTGTCGACAAAAGCACGTTGCACGATATGGGCTATAATCACGTCATGCAGTCTGCATTTGCAGAACAGAGCTCTAGAAATTTTATGAGCAATTATCATATTATGGAATATCTTAGAAAAATTGTGCCGAGAATGTTCCAGAATACATTGAGTTTACTTAGTAGACAAATGATACAACAATTCCTAGACGAATTAATATGGAGGGAAATGTATGGTGCTACAGCAGAACGTGCGTTTGACAATATTATTCGGCATATCGCGGAGCAAACTAGATTCGATTCCAGTGAGTAGAAAAAAATGTCAATAATCACGACACTGATTAGAATAACAATTTCTGATCGTATATCTAGTTAGTGCATTATTGAATAAAAAAATTGTGTATATATATATATATCTTTTCAGATGATTCTTTGCTAGATCGCTTGTCAAAGATAGCTGCTAATCCATTTCAAGATTGGTCTTGTTCCAAGTCAACTGATACGCCAATCACGTCATCGAAAGATCCAATAGTTCCAGTAACTACTTCAGTGGCTCCAATAACTCCAATAACTAATGTGATCACATCATCCCAGAAAACCTCCGACAACACACTGCAAGAAATTGCTGCAAAACAGAGTACGCGCCGAGGAAGGAAGCGAGGTCATCCCATAACAACTCCGGAACACGAAGTAAAAAGAGCAGCAATTGAGCCTAAGAATAATAAAGAAAAAGAGAAAGAAGATAGAAGCGAGAAAGAGCAAATTCAACTTCAAGAATTATATTATGCTACAATGGAAGGTGATAAGAATCTAATTTTAAAGGAATCCAGAACTTCTTTACGCTTCAAGGTTTATTCCAAGTTTTTATATTGTTTTGATATTAGCATGTTTCATTATATTTATACATGTATATATATATATATATATATATATATATATATATATATATATATAATATGTATAACATGTATATTATATATATATATATATATATATATATATATATATATATATATATGTACATACATACATACATACATACATACATACGTACATACATACACATAGGGTGTTCATTAATGGTTATACCCACTTTTTACCATAGGAGCATGATTTAACGACGGATATGTATTTTTAACATATTATATTAAAAATATCAAATGCGTGCTCCTATGGTAAAACGTGAGAACAACCATTAATGAGCACTCTATATATATATATATAATTTTTTTTGGTGCTTAGTGCTTCCTCTGCACGACAATAATGAGATCTAATACCGAAGTGATGGAGCATATGGTTAGTCATGTTCCACCACAAGTACCGGGTCAATCAGAATTGTCGGTATGCCGATACTGTTGCACCCCGCTTTCGTCGCAGCATCAAATGCTTACTCATGTGTCAGAAACACACAGCAATTTCGGTCATTCCGATAGCGTCATGGTAGTTTGCGCCATTTGCGAGGAGAAATTTGGTGAGCTAACATTTTCAAATCTATTTATATCCGCAGTTAGAAATTAAATATGATATATAATATAAGGTAATCACGTTTGTACATATTTCTCTTTCAGGAAAAAACAAATCGTTAATTGATCATTTGTCAGTGATGCATTATCCTTCCGAAATGCCGTATCAGTGCGAAAGTTGTGGCTATCGTACATCCAGTCATAAGGATGTTATAGATCATTATTATAAATCTCACGAAAAAGGCGAAGGATTGCAGTGTCCGTACTGTCTTAAAGTAAGAAAAAATAAATAAAGTAGTTTTATGCAATATGACCTAATATCCAATATAGCCTTTTTGCTGTTTCTAAGTAGTTACATGGTGAATTGAACAAATAACTTTAGTATGTCGTACAGACTGTCTTATTTACAACAGTTGACTGTTTAGTTTGTATATTCTGTTGACAGTGAGATCAAAATAGAATTTTCATGATTGTTTCTTATCATAATATCTAATAATTTGTAAAAAAAAATACTGCTTTAACTTTTTTGCGAAAAAGAGAACGATATATAATTGGGCCATATTGAGTATATATGTACCCAATATGACCTAAATGGTACTTTTTTTAAAAGTCTTTACTGTACCTACGTAAATATTTAAAATTGTCCAATATTTTAAATTAATATTTAGAATTTGTTTCCTACTTTGAATTTGACATCAGTTCTTAATTTTGGACTCAACAAAAAATTAGAAAAAAATCGCAAAGCTTAGATAGGCTATATAGATTACCTTATTACAGTTGCCTTATTATAAATGTGCAATTCACATTTCTATGTCAATATGGATTAATGCAACTTTCTTATTGCCAAAAGGTAATACAATTTGTGAACAATGGCAGCCCGAATGTGTCCAACGTTTACGCTTTCTTGTCGCATATGCAAAGGCACATTGTAAGAAGAGATCAAGGAAAAGGCAATAAATGTCCAAGATGCTGTCTCTGGTTCAATCAAAAAAGTTCCTTAACAATACATCAACGAGAATTACACGACTGCATTTCTAATTCAAGTAAATATATAATTAAATATTCAAGCTATATATATACTCGATAACAAAATTAAAGCATCATTTATTTATTCTGTTCCCTAAAAATAGGCAAATTTTAAAAGAATCTAACTTTATATTCATAAAGTTCATAAAAAATTTCGAGATTTGACAAATATGCATTTATATCTGTGTAGTTCGTAAAAAAATCAGTATATCATTTATTAAAGTATAGATCTAAAAAGTAAAAACTTCAATGCTGTAAAATACTTTTTGGAAAATTTCATTATTGAATTCTTTTTTGACAAAGATATACTCTTGAAATTTGACTATTTTTAAATTAGATAAAAATTTAATCGAAATTCAACTGACACATCTATTTCATATTATATCATTTCTTTCTTTTTGATGTGATAGAAGCAGTACCATATACTATCAGTGGCGGTGGCATAATGATCTCGAGAAACATACCGGAGACAGTGCGACATTCTGTAAATAGTCCTCAACCTGAACTACCATCAGATGAAAAAATACAAAAGTGGAATACTGGATCAATTACAGTGAATACTTCCATTAGATATTTGTCTTGTCAGGAATGTGAAGAAGATATTGATGAAGATGAACATTATCCGTAAGTATATTATTTTTAAATCAACAATCACGCATTAACATAAAATTATTTAACGCATCCAGAGGTGAGCAACGATGTCAACAGTGCCGTTATGTTACGTGTTGTTGGCGTGCATTTAAAGAACACCAACGACAAATTCATAATGAAAGACCGAAGACCAGTTTGATCGTGCCATCCCCTTTAGTTAATGTCCCTCTAGATAAAAAACTGCAATGCTCGTGTGGTTACACATCGAACGATGGCAACCGATTAGGTAAATTAATTGTCAAGGATGTAATATTCGGTGTTAACATAGAACACAATTTCAATTGTGATATCATATTGCAGCAAGACACTTAATAAAATGTAAAAGATTGTCGGCACGTCCCGTGGATGAATCGACATCTGGAATGCTCGATAGTTTGGGATTAGTTCCAAGAACCACATCCGAGGTATATATATTTTTATTACTTTTTAGTACTTTTGTTTCTATGTAATGTTTTTAATTGATTATAGGAATTTGATGCCCAAGAGAAATCCAATCTACGCAATTAGGTGCGGCAAAAACTAAAAATGTAATTGTGATGTATTTTATATATGCATATATATAATTATAAGAGGTATATAATATATGACTTTAATATAAAGACATATTAAAGCTTGAATCTTTTTTTCTTTTTTACAGCATCCAAGACCACCATCCAAGAAGCACCAAAATTTGATTTTGTAAATCAATGAACTATTAACGCTAGCATGAACTATATATTAACGATATAAGTTTAATTTTTAATTTTTGTTCAAAATATATCAAATATATTGACATGTACATCTTGTCCATTTGACTTGAAATAATGTTGTTTTGTATATTGACGCTAATAAAATTATATATTATGCCAAATTTTAATACCTACTTATGGCAATAGTTTTTACACATAAAAATTATATATAAAAAAAATACCCTATACTCATTTATAGTTAATTTCATCATGTTAAAAATCATATAATTATGTAATATTTAATCAATACGTTTTAATTATACATTTTACATACGAAAATTTTCGTATTAAATAAAAGTATTTGTGTATTCCACATGTTATTTTTATTATTTAAATCCTACGTTTATTAAATAAAACTTAGTTGGTACATGAAGTAACAATATTATTGGATTTTATTAAATATTTATTTAGCAATTATGTTTTCATGTATGAATAAGAAACGTAGCATACATATTCACTTTTGTAAGTGTGTGTGTGTTTGTGTGTATATGTACGTATGTATGCATACACATATATATGTGTGTATGTGTGTGTTCATGTGTATGTATGGTCAGAGGTACGAATATATAATACTAACTGACGGGATAAAATGCACGGAATAGTTCAATTTAAAAACTCGAGGCAAATCGATAATTATTTGCGTGAAGTTAACATACAATAGTCCGTCACTCTGTACTTATCTATATTCCTAATAAGCTAATAACATTTTTTTGTTTTTTTTCTGGTTTTTTTCATTTTTTTTTATATTTTTATTTTTATGTTGTCTGTTATCAAGTCAACACTAAAGAACGCATTTATTAGCAAAATCTCTTCAATGTTAACTGATTGGGAATTACCAGAGATATACTGTTACTTAGATATACTATCACCTAAGAATATACTATAAAAAAAATTAATAAGATATAGGACTTAAGTATATAACGATAAATAAGATTTATAATAATTCAGTACCTTCCATATTTAAATACTTTGAGAAAAATGTGAGTGAAATTTCTTATTCATGTCCAATTATCAACATAAAGTTCGTGATGTTTTGATGATTCATAGTTACTCAAATTTGCAATGTGCTGTGCCATCCATATGGCAGCAGTTATCTTAAGTTATTGATCATTTTATTTTTTTAATCGAAAATAAAAATTATAAAGATTCAGATTCTATAAAAAGTTAACCCGGACATTAAAATTTTATCTTATTTTTACTTGATGCTTGCGCAATTTTTTTTTTTGGTAATAAACAAGAATTATTCAGACTTATAAAAGAAGATAATTGCACATGTTACAAAGAATATCAGTTAATCACAAATGATATCGCCTTTAGATGACAAAACGGAAGCGATCAAACTTATTAGATTTTACTGGTACTCGCATAACAGATATTAAAGCCTTAGATTATACATTGATAATACTTAAAAATAATAAGCAAATGTACTTATACATATATTACGAAGAATAACGCGGTGATACCCAATCTGCCACAATTAACATTGAGATATATCGATAATAAATTTTCTCTAAAATTTGACAGTTTGTTGCCGTGTTCAGTTGTTAATACGCAACTACAGATTCCGTCAAATTCTTTCACGTGGGAAGCTTTGTCAGCAGTTTATATACTCTTAGAAGAGTTATTAACATTGTGTTCAAGAGAATGAATCGATATATCCATCGAAAGCCTTTTATATACGCGTTCTACGTATTCGCGACTATAATTTCTTTTGTTTTTTAAATCAAGCCTCTTCAATTTAACGCCAAGGTTTTTCTGTAATAGGTGTAATCTTTTAAAAATAAGTTTTTTTTCAAAATTATAAATCTCCAAATTTGCAGCTAATAAGATAACGCAATATGCACATACAGCAAAACATAAAATATAAAAGAAAAATCTGTGTCATTTCCCAGAATTTTCCAATTGTTTCACTTTTCAGAATTTTTCCTCAGACTCGATTATGGTAGTACCTGTAATAAAAAAATATAACGAAAATAAATATAACAAAATACAAATAATTACATCTGAAGTCATATACATATGTTAAACTCCTGAGAAAGTGAGGAGAAAGTGGTTAGTAAACGAAAAACAAGTTGGTTAAATAATCAAGTACATAATATAAAGAAAATATTGCAGAGCTGAGAAACTCGAGTGTCTCTTCTCTCGAATCAATACCTGCGCGTTAAATTTGAGAGAGGCAGAGAACTGCTTGCCGATTACTCGATGGCATAGAGCATGTAGAGATTGCCAGCGTCACTGCCTGGCGGTACCAAGGCATGAGTCGGCGGCAGGACCGTGAAACCCAAGAACATGAAGGTACGAACCAGCATTGCTAGACCATAACAACAGAACGATTTAGACGGTGAGTCTTTCTCGTCGACGCAAAAGTCTTCGACGTTCGTGCCGAAGAATGGCAAACGACAAGTACCTCGATCTGATCTATCTTTGCGAAGGCAGACAATGATATTGGTGCAACGCAGTGTTTCTTCGGCGTATTCTAGGAGCGAGACAAAGCCCTCTTTTGATCCTTCGGGTAGAAGGCAGCTTGGTACGCGAATGTATAGACAGCGGCGCCATGCTACGGTCTCCCACTCGACGGATGTACTCTCGGTCAAGTGAAGAGTGAACGTTAGACGCAATGGTTCGTTGCTTCTCACAGCTTTCAATAATTCATCCTCCTGTAAGTCGTGACAAAGGAAAAAGCGGAGAATTAGAATTTGGCTGTCGACCAATAGACATTATTTCGCATTCGTAGTCGTAGATGAGTTATAGTTTCTGGTTTCCAAAGATCTTCCTGTAAATGTGGAAAATACGTACTTGCACAATGTGGGAGCTCACAGAGAGCTGACTCTGCTTGATCCCCACGCCGCGGCTCTCTGTGTTGACTGTCGATACAGACAATGCGGCATGGGGCCCATCAGGACCACCACAGAGGCCCCACGCCCAGCGTTATACAGTAGTGTTGTTGCAGCCTAGAGCCTTCCTCTAGACTCTCTTCCATGCATTTACTAGACATTTCACTATAATGTACATTTTGATTATTAGAAATAAATCCTAAATCTTATGCATCGATAGTACATCATATACTGAGGAAAAAGTTGTTAACCCGACTAAATTTCTTCAGTTCAATTATTATGCATTAAGTTAAATTTAAGTTAAATATATTATATTTAAATAATATAATATAATAATTTTCTGTATAATAATATATTTAACTTAAATACATATAAATACTTGAGAACTGAAGAAATTCATTCAAGTTAACGCATTTAATCAAGTTAACAATTTTTTTCTAAATGTATTTAAAAAAGTTTATCATTCTTTTAATAATCGATGCTATCTTATAACTATCTTATTGCTGTGTAAGGATATGCGCAAGCGTGATGATTGTGAAAAGAAAAAAACAGACGATAATAAATTATTAAAATATTGATATGCAAATATTTGTTTTTTTTTTCAGTCAATGTATGAACGTCTAATCGACGTCACAAGGTAAGGTGTTGTTCTTTAAGGAGAGGCTGACGTATTCGGAGCATAAACACAGCGGGTACTGCCAAAAATCTTGAAATTTCTTAATGGAATGCTTATGTAAGTTCAGGATACATTTAACTCTCCTCCAGACCAGGGAAAATCGATTTATCGCATATCGAGGCTAGATATATCGCGAATCGCGCCATTTAATCTTATTAAATGTTTATTAATAACAGGCGATCAAAATACACAGCTGCAGTGGCTCATTGTCGGTGAGTGTCAATGTTGATAACACGCCATTTCCACCAGGTTGTCTTGAAAATATACGGTTAAAAAAACACAGATAAGATATGTCTACCTTGGCATTTGAGTAGAAATTTCAGCGGGATATAGCGAGCGGTAGAGTTTTCGCCGATGACAATACAACGTCCCCGTCGAGTCGCGTCTACCGCGGCCACGTCGTTCGGGAAAAACGAGAGCGGAATCCACGGTTAAAGGGAAAATGAGCGACTGTCGCACCGGGTAGGCAACGTATGCGATTTATAAGGTACACACGTTACCGGGCCGTATTGTTGGGTCGCGTATCGGCGACGTCATTTAAACGGGCGTTCCGCCAAACAAATAATGCGTGTTTTGCGCGTTGCGGACAAAAAGAGAGAGAGAGAGAGAGAGAGAGAAAAGAGACAGAGAGAGATGTGTTTGTAACCAGTCAGTTTCTCACATCTACAATGCTTTTGGCCAAATACTCCACGGCGCTAATAAGTGATCTACAATTTTGCCTCGCCTTGACATTAGGAAATATCGGGCTTACGTAAAGCATGTAAATATGTGCCTGCAACACTTTTTAAATGAGATTAAACGTGCAATTTATAAATAATTTGCTGCCGCGCTTGTGCGCGTTCGTGTTGCGGCAAGTAGGGCAAATAGTTAATTTATAAAAGTAACGATAATAGTATTAATATATTAGTAACAATAATATTACCGTTAATTATTATTGTTAATAACATTATTATTAAAATAGTAATAATATTAATATTATCACAAAGATCTGCATGTACAGAGTTCGAAAGTAACACGAATTTTATCGTTACTTAAAAAATGTATAATACATGTATACGGATCGAAATCACTAAAGATTTCATATTGAACTGATCAAATAGCGATAAAGACAATTGGATTTGGCGGCTCTAAAAGAAAAAAGTCATCAACATTTCGTGAAAAAGCAACGAATCATTACTTTCTAATTAACAATAACCGTGTTACTTTTATAGAAAAATAACGTCCCCGACACTAATCTGTATCTCACAGTTACATATTATCGTGTTACAATGACGTAAGAATATTTGCGCGATCAATAGCCGTATCTTGTGTTTTGAATAATCCGCGATAAATTAAGCGGAATGAGTAAAGGAGATAGTGTTTCGATATACTATCAATACTCAAGATATACTTTTTTCTTGACAATATTTAGAATGCCGATTGCAATCATACGTGGTGGCATCATTCGAGATTACTGTTTGAACTGAGATTATTAAACAAAATCTCATGTTGATTAATGTTTTGATCGACAATATCAATCGCACGCCGATTTGATTAATGAGCACGGATTTCCCCTCACGTATTTCCTGCGTTATATAACTAACTGTAGGATTCTAAATGACAAAAATTGAGCCGTTTTACGCAGACTTAAAAAAAGATAGATCGAGCGTAAACCGCGAGAGTTGAAGATCGCGTAAAAAAAAATTATGAGAAAAGAGAATTACTTGAATCATAGAAAAGAAAAGAGATACGGCAACTGCTTCCTCTTTTTTTTCTATCTGATCTTCATTATCGAATCATTGGACACGCTCGATCTATTTTTACTACGGTCTACGGTTCTACGATATCCTGCCATGAGCTTCGATTTAAAGTAATGTAACGATGAATATCAAGGAGCTTCCAATTATAATTGGTATCAAAAGCACGATATCAGTTTCTCTAGCGGAAATCGGAGATACGGTTTGAAGAAATGGAAGTTTTTTTCCAAGTTCAAATGTTATCGATACGTGGAACATGACAATAGGTCATCTATTTACGTTCAAATATTTATTGTACAGGGCGATAATATTCATCATCCACTGCGATATGTCGGAATGCGATAAAAGACGCGCTAATGTCTAATTGGAAAAAAAAAAGAAATAATATAAACACCCGTATTTTGCATGTAGGAGATAAGCTTTCTGCAAAAAGGAACGTAACGGAGACCAGAATAATTCTAGAATAATTGGCCTTCGTGTTCCGCAATATTTCGCGCAGCGACGACCTTGTGCGTTTCTGCACGAGCTCCGTTCGTGTTTTATTAATCGTTCTGGAAGCTTCTCGGAACCGATTGGCAAATTTAATTACAGGCGTACACACCTCCAAGCGCATCATCATCCAATTGTACTCTTCCACGTGACAAAGTGTTTTCAATGCCATGATATTATCATTCGGCATCAGTCGTGCAGTGTAGCGACTCTCATCTTAAAGTGGATGCGTCGAACGAGCGAAGAAATCTCGTGATATCATCCGAAAATGTTTCTATTCGTGTTCATTGGCACGATGTTTCAAACTGATCAACTTGAAAAAAATGGAATTAAGATTGGAGATTCGTCTCGGACGAATTAATATCACTGAAATTAATATCAAAAGTAATCACCGCGTTTATTTTTAACGAGTGGCATAAATGACAATTTAACTGCGTAAATTAATACTAATAAAGAGAACATAAATGTAGATATTTAAAAATTCGTATGACTCGCTACTAATTACTTAAACGCGCGGATGTTATTGCACGCAGAAAAAATGACTCATCCTTTAATAACGACTTAATAGTTATTAAATTTAATTTGCTGCACTAGTGGAATTACGTAACGAATGTGTAGACAATATAACTAGCTTGGACGTAATTATATACACAGAAGCTAATAAAATTTTATGATAATCTGTAACGGAATATTTTCTCTTTATCATGTAGAATTGAGGGCGAGATAATGCCGCCAAAAATAAATCATGATGCTTCGATTGATTAGGGACCTGTATTAAAAAATGTGACGAAATATTACAAAGCTTTCTAATTAGTTTTTAATTGTATTTAATAATTTCTAAGGAAATAAATAAGAAACGGAGGAAAAAAACAAAAAAATAAATAAGAATAGCCGAATATTTTCGGATTTATTTATTTCATTTATTCACCTAATTTTTTTAATTCGAAAAATTAAATCAATTTATTACTTGAAAATTATAATTGAAGCCTTTTTCATCAAGAATCTCGCATGATGTAGGACGCGTAATACTAATAATTCGTTCACAATAAGATATAGAAAGCTACGAGACCGAACTTTATTCATTGTTCACATATCGCAGCGATATGACGGATTTAATTTCGTAATGAGAATCACGTACGCGTTATCATCGCCTTCGTGAAAATAATCGAGCGACACGACTCGAATTGCGGGTTCCTCTTTTTTTTGTTTATTTCAACGTTATCGTTGTATTTACTACAATCTTCACTAAATTCGACTGGCTTTTCCAGCTGGCGGAAAATCGCGTTTTTGCTCACGAAAGATGTAACCGTGAGATAAAGCGGCACTGCTGGCCGGATATCGATTGGCCGCGAGGCACGAGGCAACCTGACGTAAAAGAAAGCACAAAGCCAATGTCGCTGCTCTAACGGCGCATTGCCCGTTTCACGCAAAGTGAACACGATCATAAACTGCTAGGAGAGTGAATCACAGATATCGACCCATCCTCGTTACTTTCTTTATTAACGATATACCGCCCTTATTCCGAACAATTGAAAACGATTTCTTTTTTTTACAAGTGATCGCGAGCAAGCGACATTCTTATATCTTTCTCTCTCAAGATTTTCAAGATGTGACTTGTATTGCTCTCTGATTCGCTCCACATACGGAATATTCCCTCTCGCTGAGAGCACACGAACAAAAATGCTGCTGGAAAATTCCAACCCGGATGCAACTGCGAACGCGCATATGTATATCTGTCTTTCCATAAAAGCATTCAGGAAAATTGTCACATCACGCTTAATCGTCGACGTTAATTATTATTACTGAATTCATACGTAGCTAATATCTTGAGTGAATTCTAATGTAACAAGGGACATAGTGATAGTGGTATGAAATAACTATTTAAAAGTGCTCCTAGTTTATATTTTTGCATTTGAATGTTATAGATGCGTTTTGAAAATCTACAGTTACATCTCTGGCAGAAAAAATTAAAAACAAATTTAAAAAGTGCTACAGGAAGCTACCAAAAAAATGTTAGAATTGGAACACCTTCATTAATTTTAATATAATTAAATACATATTTCAACGAAAAAAATATTTTTACAAAAAATAAATGTATAAAAAAAATAATTTCTACAAATTTCTATTTTTAGTAGAATTTTGTACTTATAGAAATTTTTTCCGCTAGCAAGCTACTTGGAAATATAGTAGAATGTTACAGTTTAACAGTGTTGTAGGTTCATCAAAAAATTTATAGAAATTGCGGAAATGAGGTACTATACAAATGCAAAAATTTAAAAAAGTGTTCCAATTTTAGCATTTTTCTAGCATTTCTTAAATTTATGTAAAATTTTTTCCAAAGATACACTATAAATTTTCAATACTCTGAGTGAATAACGGAAAGCACTTTATATATAATGTACAATTTGTTAACCGCAGTATATTTGCGTTGACAAATGTAAACGTAGACGATTTAAGAAATCGAGAATCATAAATGATGAGATTGCAAATCTAAATGCGTACGGATCAAACGTTTTATTGACACATTCATTAATTTCCCCTCAAAAAGAAAGCTCTCAATAACTGCAGATTAGATAGCTGACAAGTGACGATGCAAAATGATTGTGTACTTTATTTGCGAATTTCAACACTTTTGAAAGAAATGCGCACGATGAAAACTTGACCGCGTGATCTCGAAATTGATTGAATATCAATTGATAACGGAAATACGGACGAGATTTATAGAATTTAATCGCGAGAAAACGTTCCCGGGCGGAAAGAGCTCCTACGTCTCTAGCTGGTTACGGTCAATCGTTCTTACGTTAGATTTAATCAAGAACCGCCCGTTAGATCATCCTACGCGTTGAAAATATGTATAGAAAGTTCCACGGCTATATGTCGGATGATCATACAATGTGCTCGGGTATCGCTACGCATTTAGATAAGCGTTGTCGAAATGAACACATTTTTAGATTAGATGTCTAAAGCATTTCGAAACGATATCTGATACAGGTATCAGAGATAAAAAAATATTGAGTGGTCGACTGGCAAAACAATTTTCATACTGCGGTCTTTAGAAACCTTAGGATTCCATCTAGCTAATGAAATGATCATATTGCGCTTCAAGACCCAGCATTTAACCCAGCATAGCCACTTGGAGTGACTTTTACACCCCAGCAGCGAGAAAATAAAACTCAGTCACAATAGTTTTCTTTGTCAAGTCTCTTCGAGAATCTATACCAATTTTTTTTACTTATCCCTTTTTATAAAAAAAAAAGATATTGAGTAAATCTGCACATAACATATAGAAATCTAAATACGTAATAATCTCAAATACTAATAAATTGTAGAACACAATCGGTAACATACAATGTGTGATTAAAAATACCTTTTGATTATCTATATAGTGTCACTAGTTTAACAGCCACCCCTAGAATTTTTATATTTCAGCAGCGAGAAAATAAAGATTAATCGTAGTAGTTTTCTTTATTGCTCAAAAATGTTGAAATCTATTTTTTTTCTTTTGTATAAAACATTGAATAAATCTATAATTTCAGTTATTAATAAATTATAGAACAATCAATAATATACAAATGTGTAATTAAAAATAAATTTTAATTGTCACCTAGTGTCATTAGTTTTAACAGCCACCAAGAATATTTCCAGCAATAAGAAAATAAAGATCATAGTATTTTTTTTTATCAAAAATCCATACTTATTTTTCTTTCTTTTTTTAGAAAACATTAGGCAAATCTATAATCTTAAATATTAATAAATTGTAGAATT
This sequence comes from Solenopsis invicta, assembly GCF_016802725.1. Lineage (NCBI taxonomy): Eukaryota > Metazoa > Arthropoda > Insecta > Hymenoptera > Formicidae > Solenopsis > Solenopsis invicta. The sequence continues at coordinate 6,455,804 of NC_052674.1, read as the reverse complement.
TTTCTACAATTCGAGAACAATCAATAATATACAATGTATGATTAAAAATAACTTTTAATTGTCACCTAGTATTACTAGTTTTAACAGTCACCTGAAATAATAATATTTACATCTTATTGTTAGCAACAAAAAAATAAAGTTCAATCCAATCACAATAATTTTTTTTACTGTTGTAAAAAATCGCTGCCTATTTTTTTATATCTCTTTTTTTTAAATATTGGATAAATTTATATTCACAATGTTCTTAAATATTAATAAATTGTAAAACAATTATTACTGATTGTAAAACAATAATAAACAATATCCAGTATAATAGTGCTTTTTAATTGCGTTGTAACAGTGATATCTCATATTATAAAAAGCTAGGCCGTGACTATTTCCGGGTTGATAAGATTTTAAATGCGAGGAAGACTATAGTGCCGTCCAAAGTTCCGGGTTCGATTTCGATCCTATAAATGTCCTGGTTTTATGAGAGACTGCTGTGAGAGTTGAAGGTCGCGAGTTGAAGGAATGAAGAAGTAAGAATGTTCTGCCCATTTCTGTGTCCATATTTCAAAGGTTTTGTTTATTTTGACTATCGCAATGTTTTGACAAGTCACCTTCTATTGACATGACAACTGTAATCGTGTCATCTTCGTTACAAGCAACTTATTTAGATGGGACGCAATGTCGGTTTTGAAAAAGATCTACTTGTTCAGGAGGGAGGTCTTGTATTAAAAAATCCGCGATCGGCTCCCTAACCGATATGCGATCGCCTAACGGAACAGCTGATGGAGCCAACGCCACTGACCCTGCTGACAAGTAGGTCCGCCCGTAGTGTACCGTAACGTGCGGAAAATAAATTTTTAGACGGATCCGTCACGTGGCCGAGACGGAACAATCGTGAAAGATACCGCGCGGCCGAGCCTCGACGATTCCCGATTAGAGTGTCCTGTCGCGCGCGGACAGGCTCGAATAACGAACCCAGGTCGTCTCATGCAACCGTATTCTTTCGAGCGACTCGATAACGACGTTCATTACGACCACAATGCATGCGCTTGACTCGCGAGCCTCGTATTTCGATCCGCCTGACAAACGGAATGCAACGACGACAATGGTCGTGCGATGCAAGACCGGATCGAAGTTTACGAATAGGGGAAAGGAAAGGGAGGGTGGCAAGCGGGAGAAGAGTGATGACGAAAAGGTACTGATGGAAAAACAAAAATAAAAGGAGATGGACAGATCAGGACGCGACGTGCAAAATGGCGACTCGCAGGGAAGGTGAGGGCAAAAATGGCGCAGTTACGTGTACTCGCGCACTCGGGCTACTCACCAATTACTGGAAATTAAACTCGGCATTATCGGCTTTTTACTACTTTCACTATTACTTAACGACAGACCGGAGTTAATACTCATACTTCTTTCTTCGTAAAATTTTGGCGGCTTTAAATGCACTGCTCCAACACGAAATGTTCGCTGGAGTAGCGATACGGCGACGATGGGAACTGATTGCGGCGGCTCTCGGTAACACCCCAGGGCGCACGAGGTATCAGTGATTCCTCACTCGACAATGTTCGAGGCGACACTGCTGGACACTGGCTGAGTGGCTGGGCAGCCACGGTCCATTCCGTGGCGTGCGGAGCGCTGCCGTTCTATCACGTGACGACAACCCGGACCTGTCCGCGAATCGACGAGCGACTAGCTCCCAACGTGCGCACACTTGTCACCCGCGAATCTTCAAACCTTCGAAAATCGAACGCTCAGACTCCTCGGCACTCCTCACAGACTTGTATCCTACCGATGTACATTAACTTTAATCCCGATTTAATTTACTTTTTATATATTTTTGTTTTACGAACGACTTTAGCGTCGCATATCCATTCCAACTTTCATCGCTTTTATAGCTTTCGTAAAAACGAATTGTAAAAACATATTTTTACAAAATCGAAATGTCATTTTAAGAAATATAGCAATAAACAAATATTCACATATATGTATATAATTATCAATAACAATTGTAATAAAAAAAAGAAACAGAAATTTTGAAAAATCTCTTTTTCAAACTTTTGTATTTGTTAAAAAATTTAAAATAAAAGACTATCTCAGCAACTCCGATTAACTTATAAAAAAATCAACCAATTAAATTTATAATTTTCTAATTACAAAACTTAAAACTGATCATTCCTAATTTTTTATTTTTATTAAAAATATTAATTAAACAATTACATAATCATTAATCAAATGAATATTTTACATAAATGATAGTTTACAGAAAATCAACAAAGAAAATAATATAATTACTTTTAAATTTTGCAACTTAAAAATTGGTATTTTGAAATTTAATTGGCTAATTAAGCTAATTAAAGATGGTAAGACGGCTATTGTTAAGTAATATTCCGTGTTCCAAAAACTAGAAACTTTGAGAATTTGAAGAAAAAAATATTATAGTCGTACTTTTCAAAAATAAACGATACTTGGTATACGGACTTTCGAGCGTTATTATTTAAAGATGATTTGTTGATTAATACTGTCTTTTTCACTAAAGAAAAAATATCCTAATATATTCAAATGTACCAGTTAAACTAGCCAACTAATTTAAAATTATAAAAATATCAGTCTTCTTCTATAAAAATATTCAAATATGAGATACAATGTCTAGAGTTACAATTAAATCTAATAATTATATTGGTAAAAATGGATATTAATCGTCGAATCGACGTTGATTTTGAAATACTCACCTAAGGTGAGTCAAGGAAGGCATTTGCGAAAACCTAGGATCTTCCGCAACTGATGCGATTACATTGCACCGTTGCAACAACTGTATGCTTTATTTATAAGAAGCACTTAGTTGACGAAGTTCGCATAACGAATTCTTAAAGTAATGTTTTTTTATTTATTGCAATATACAATAATCCTTTCTTGCGCATTTCGGAGACATAAATACGCTCATGCATAAATAAATAAAGTGGATACTCTTTGCACACTTTTTCCAAGGCGTGTAACAGTAGATGGAAGATCCTCGAACATGAATTTCAACTACACAGAAGATATCTTGAACTCTATAAAGAGGAGAGAAGAAGAAAAGTACAAGTGGCCATTAAGTGCCAGCATAAATGAAAATGCTCAGCCTCGCCCTCGAGGGCCAGACATCTTCAGTTTTCTCAAAGTCTATCTTACAAAAATTTTGGAATGTCCGCGGAATTCAGATATTTCGCTGAAGATCGCACAATAGGCGTATGTCTTACTATCGATATCACTAAATGCTCGTAAATCGGAGTATACGTCAAGGCACAATGCGCTAGATTGTTTTACCTACCATTGTTTAACTAATTTAGACCCTTACGTAAAAGGGACTAACCTTCCTTTTCCACAGTACGTAATAAAATAGTGTTCACGTTAGGACTCCTTCGAGATAAATCGCTATATAGGTATACATGCTATGATATGATACTTCAAACGTAAAACGCTTCAACAGATTCGATGGATAAATGGCAAAGTAAACAATAATAATAATAATACTCTCTTATGTGCGTTTAAGTAATTAGGCTTAGCCGCACATAACTTGGCGGACAAAATCTTCGTAGTTGATATTACCCTGTGTATCTTCGTGACCCGCCAGTAACGTTTCCACTTCCTCGTCGCTGAGTTTTTCACCTGCAATGGTACATATAATAAAAGTTATGCGTACATGCGTATCTTTGCTCTTGGAAAGTGCGTTTAATCTTTCAATTCCTCTGATTCTTTAATTTCCCAGTTTTAAGTTTCCATGTGGAGTAAAAAGCTGACCTCAAACAAATTTTCATATAATAACATGTTTATGATGTTGAAAATTATAATACTATTATTCATTTATTCTTATTTATATCAATATAAAATCTTTAAAGTTATAATTATAATAAAACAATTATAATTCTACTGTTTATCTCTGGGGCAAACGGTTTGCTCTGCTTGGGGATTGAAGGATTAATGCATACCGAGTGTCGTCAAAAGGTGTCGCAATTCCGCGGAAGATATGAAACCATTTCCATCCTTATCAAAATGACGCAGGCCTTCAATGAAGTCGTCTGCCGTGTCGGAAGTACGAGACTTGCTGATCGCCTGATAGATCGGAAGAAACACCTCGAAGCTGATACGCTCGTCCGGTTTGTGCTGATGAGTGAACTTCTTCACGTCCGACTCGGTCGGATTTTGACCGAGCGCACGTAATGCATCACCAATTTGGGACACATGGATCTTCCCATCCCCACGGCTGTCAAACAACTGAAACGCCTCCTGAAACTCTGCAGCAGTACACTTATTTTTAATCACTTTCAAGCGTTTAATTCGTATCTTACATATAAAAATAATTTTAAGATATAAAAAAAAAAAATTATAAATAACAAAGTAAAACTTAAAAAAAATGAAAATGAGATAGAGTTCTTGTAACTTTTTGCCATCTTTTAAAATATATTATAATTAAAGCATTTATCTCAGGGTGCCTGATAATTGGCTCATTTTTTTACCCTCCATGGACGACATCATTCTATTAGCCAGCTCCTGATAGCTATAACCGTACATCTTGACACTTTTATGAAGAAAGATAAGGCTTATCACTTAGCAGTTGTTACAACAACAATGCCAGGACACCAGGAATGTCTTACATCGGTCAATCCCTAAGCGCGCCTTACATCGACAACGCACATGACTCGTATACTCGCGAGTAAAACAAGAATAATCGGCAAAGTCTCTCGGAGAAGATTGGAGCGCGATTAAATCCTCTACAACGCCCGCGGCAACGGCAGCTTGCTTTCAAATACCGGACCATAAAAGGCAGTCCTCGATAGGCGTGCGCGCGCGTGCACGCGAGCCAAGGGTGCGTCTAAAAAGGCGAGGATACTCTTGACCTGAATTAAAAGCCCGGGGAAAAGAGCGCGGCGCGACGTGGACCATCGGCCGACTCGCTCCCTCACTCGTTCGTTCGCAATCGCGAGCCTCTCTCGGTCTCGCCGCACAGCCGTTGTTACACAGTTCGTCCTCCACTTACCGGCCAGCTGATCCTCGGAGTAAGACGCCTGCGAACATACGCACGTAGCGGACTCGTTTAGACGCATGCTCGTCATGTGCGAGTCAGGTCGATGCGCTTCTGCACTCGTGCGCGAACGGCACAACACGCTCGCGCGGTAGTCATACTCACCATCGTCGAATGCTCCTTCCCAACAACGAGGAAATCACGGGCCAGCAACGTCACGCGCGAATCCAGGCGGTGCCCGACCAAATACCACAGCAGGGCCCTTGTCGCGTAGCGTGCGGTCGAGCGAACGAATCTCTTTGCGCAAACGGTGACGTAGACGGCGGAAGTGAGTCACGCGATCACAAATTCCCCTTTTCTTTTTTATCCCCGGGCCGACCCGAATCTCGCGGATCCCGCCGTAGAGACGTGACCTCGTGCAACCGTTGAGCGATCGTATGGATATTACAGAGCCTCTGACATCGCTCCGACGAAGCTGACAATTGCGATTTTCGCTCGATCTCCGTTTCACGCAGGCGACTATGAAATTTTCATTGTGGCGCCATCTGTCGTCGCGCCTTGGTGTCGTTATCGCGACATCTAGCGGTGGAATGACGAATCACGTCGATCTCCTCGTTAGCGACCGATTGGAATTTGATTTCGGACGAAACAAGTTTTTTTGTAATCAGTAAAGTGTAATAAATGTTATATTTCCATAAACAAAAAAGTTAAGATAAAAATATATAAAAGAAAGATAGAAATTCATCAATGACACATTCAAATGTAAGAATAAAACATAGCTAATGCTTTTATAAAATCTAAATGCATTACAATTTAATACTTATATTTAGACTTATCTGTAAAAATATTCTATTGGTTACGGTCCCTTTATCACTACAAACACTTTTTGATTAATTAATTCGTAAAATTTTTTGTTCCGATTAATCACACGTTTCGAAGCATTTAAATTGTAGCGTTAAATAAACCTTTAGGTTTGTTCGTGTCGCATGCTCCAACATACTCCTACCATCAATCTTGGACAAATTTTCATGACGTATGCGTAGAAAAAGAAAATTTTATAAATTCAAACTTAAAAAAAAATATTTTTATAAAGAAAGTTCAAGTAAATCATTATAAGTAATAAACTTAAATTATGATATTATAAACTGTGTTATTTATTAGATAATCATTTTTTAATTATTGTTTTTAATATTATTTTCCTTCTATATAAGTAATTTTTTCTGTCATTTATCTTCCAAATTATTTACCCATGACTAACACCCAAGTGTTACCTAATGCGCATACACAGTATTACGGCACATACGGTATATGTTTCTGTGATCAAAACATCGTCATCAATTCGATGTGTTGCTCCGACCTGCTCCGACCGCGGACGTGTCCAGATGTGTCAGTCAGTGTCATGCGATTTATGCGCGTTTGTCAATCGTTTTCAACAATAAACTTAACACAGTGAAAAAAGTTTATACAGTAGCGATGCTACAGTGCAAACACCGATCGGCTTCGTAGATAAAAAAATGTTTCGTTCATGGCGACAAATATGTTTCTATTGTTTGGTTCTAATCACGATTATTTATTCCTTCGTCTCCGCTGAAGATACGTTAAGATTATGTGGCCAAAAACTCGAGCATACACGCAGGTAATTGATTCCGACCAATAATCTTTTTTTTCCCAAGTAAATCGAATCTGCCACGAATATTTTTCCTATATTTTTTTTATTTCTATACTTGTTGCTCTTCCGGAATATTCTATATGCTTTTGTACATAACCACAAAATCTGTGAATGGGAATGATCCTTCAGTCTTTCAAAAATCCTGAATGGAGATAAAATAATGAAAATTTGATTAAATCTGTCAGCTTGTTAACCTTCTAACCTGTCTTCAAGAAAGTTAAAAATTTCTAGCATCTATAAATAAATAATAAACAAGTATCTTTTTAAATTATTACTTATTTTTGAAGAGGTCACAAGATTTAGAAATTCTATGGCTTACAGAATGATTCATAATTAAGTAACCAACATATAACTTGAAAGTTAGAATTGAATAATAAAATATATATTTTGACATACCTCTATATTAAAAAAGCTGTATATTGTTTCACCAGTTTGGTATTTGTCAATACATTGGATGGAAAGATATCAGCCCTTGATGCTGCCAACAATGGGCAAATACTATGGACCTTAGAGCCTCCAGATGGACCAATGTTATCATCCAGTATTCATCGCAAAGAAGTAAGAAAATTTTTTCACAAGAGTGCTTCCATTATATTTTCCAATACTTTATATTATTATAAGTTGTTTGTTATTCGTAAATGATATATTACTCTCTGAGATAAAATGTTAATGTGCAATATTGATTTACAGCTTAACAATAATGGACAATGGGTACGGCTGATCCCATCTTTGAATGGTGGTTTATATAAATTTGATGGAGAAAACTTGGAAACAGTGCCATTATCAGCAGATCAGTTATTGCATTCTTCGTTTCATTTCTCTAATGATTTAGTCTTTTCAGGTGGTAAAGAATTACATTCTTATGGTAAGTTTTGTAACTTAGATTAATTTTTATTATTGATTTTTTATAATGAATATATTATTTATATATGATAAGTATTAAGAGAGCTAAATAAACAACTTTAAAAAAAAAATAGTTAACAAAAGCATATTTTTCTGAATTGATTTTATTTAAGCGAACTTTATCACAGTTTTTTAATAGAATTTTAATTTTAATCTCAAACTGTATAAAAGTTTGTGATATTAACAATTAGAAAATTTTTGAAAAACTGATATATTTACATTTTATTTAAATTTGTTAATACTACATAAAAAGAAACATTTCCTCACCTTCAAATAGGTGTAGTAGTGGATACAGGGGAAATTTTATATGACTGTAAAGTGTCTGAATGCAACAACAACACAGATCATCAATATGAAGATCGAGATGTACTTATTATTCAACGTTTTCAACAAACTGTAAGAGCTGTAGAAGCTCGTACAGGTAGTGAAAGGTAAACTATATAATATTTTTATTCTCACAATCTTATTTTTTATTAGAAAATAAGATATATGCCAATTAATATTTTTGTTTAATAATGGTTAGATGGAACTTCAGCGTTGGACAATATGATTTAGAATTAATACCTTCTGATGTTTCTTGTTCCAATAAAGACACTGCTCCAGACATAAAAATCAATGTGGTTATTCCAGAAGGTTTGATTTGGGGTGTCGATAAGAATAATCCTAACATTAAATTGTGGCAACACAAGGTTAGTATACTATTTATAATTTTTATTATGTAAAATAAGTTGAAAATAATTTGTTATTTTTATTAGTTTGATTCTCCAATTGTTAAAATATGGCGCGAGGACGCATCCAAAATTTCTATAACTTCAGGGCCATTGGAAAAAGTAGATTTATTTGATGGCTCTCAGTGGATCTGGGGATCAGAATATTCTACAATTAAACCAAGTTTATATATAGGCATGCATGAAAGACAATTATATGTGCAAGAAAGTCACTCTGACAAAAATTTATTTGATTTGAAACATGGTCAACACATAAAATATCCATGGCAGCCATATCCAGCAACCAGTAAGGCACTTTCAAATTCAAGTTTTCTCACACATTTCATTTTATGTTACACTATATCTGCAAAGTTGACACTTTTTATTGCTTTAAAATTTTAGCAACTGCTATTATAAATACTTTACCGAATGAGAATGATAGTAATGAAGCTTCTACTAAATCAAATGAAACACAAAATGCAATTGCATTGTCTGTATTGTACAATTCAGAATATATTAATGGTAAGTAATATGTAGACATATGTAAACAATATCTTTAAAATTGTTGATATACAATTATAAAAATTATAATATAAGATAGAATAACTATAGATATGAACGAATTTATAATTTAATTTGTTTTCTTTTATAGGTAATGGATTTTATTTATATTCATCAAATCAATTAACTACCAACAAGCAATGTAATCATAGCAATTCTGATAATTTACTTATCTCCACGAAAAAACCCATGTTAATTTATACTCAAGAGGATAATGTTGTACCTGCCCAAGTTGTGATGTCAATTTGGTATTGGTGGTAAGTTCCTTAAAAAGTTCTTATTATTTACATAAAATGAAATAGTTCATTATATTTTTTCTTTTTTTTTTTGTTACTAGGAAAGAAGTTTTATTACTTACGATTACAACTGCCGTTTTATTAAATTTTATGTCACGGTCATTTAATATAAGTGCATCTATTAAAGCTACCGTACTTCCGGTAAGTAAACTGCGTAAGCTTTCATATTAGTATCATACTTTTATATTACCTTGCTATTTTAATAGCTTTTTATTTTTTTTTTCTTTTTATATTTTTTTTTTAATTAAATGAATATTACATGTTTCAGCTTCCGATAATTGAAGGGCATATAGAAACCAAGAAAAGTGATACAACTATTAATGATGATGAAAATGTGAATAACTTTAAATCGCGTTTTCTAACGGATTTTGAGCCAATTGATTGCTTGGGAAAAGGAGGATATGGTGTGGTTTTTGAAGCCAGAAACAAAATTGATGATTGTACATATGCTGTTAAGAGAATTGCTTTGCCAAATAGGTCAGTACTTAATTATTCTATTTTGTTTATTGATCTTATATAGACAGTACATTTTTAAGTAAAATTTAATATAAAATAGAATATTTTTAAAATAAAATTTTAATTTAAAATAAACATACATTGTTGTATCCTGATTTTCTTTTAAATTATAATATTTAAAAGAAAGATTTTTTAACTTCTTTTGCTGTATTGTTTAATGACGTTTTATTTCAATCAAAAAAGTAAAAAATTATAAAATTTTCTGTAATTTATTTGTAATAATGCAGTCTGTTAAAACTCCTAAATTTAAAATAATCAAGTTGCGTTTATATAAGTATGATCATAATAGTAGGACTTTAACTGGATAAAAATTTTTATGAAAAAAATGCTATTGCAGTCAAGATTCAAGAGAACGTGTCATGAGAGAAGTAAAAGCCTTAGCTAAATTGGAACATGCCAATATTGTAAGATACTTCAACGCTTGGTTAGAATGTCCTCCTAGTGGATGGCAGGAAGAGCATGATCAACAATGGACTGATAAACTGAAGTGTTCAACTGATTTTTTTTCAGAAATAACTCAGACTGAGACTAAACCTAATTATTCTGTGTGCATTGATGTTTCACAAACTCAGTCTTCTATAGAAAGTGCATGTGAAGCTTTAAATTTGAATAATGTGAATGCAAATGATGATTCATATATCACATTTGAAAGATCAAACGAGAAGCAATATGACAACTCAATTTGCATCAACACTTACAATACTGATAATTCCTTGTCGAGTACGACTGAAAAGGAGTCTAATGTTAATGAAACTGAACATTCCGAAAGTATTGTGTTTGAAGAAACTGATAATAATGTTGAGGCAGAAAAGAAAGAACATAAACGTCAAAAATCGTTTACTTTAGACTTAAATAAAAAATCAAACTCGCGAAATTCGACGAAAATGTTCCTATATATACAGATGCAATTATGCCAAAGACTTAGTCTGAGAGAATGGCTAAAGCAGAATACAGTAAGAGATGGTTTTCTGATACTAAATATTTTTCAACAAATAGTGGATGCTGTAGAGTATGTACATCTGCAAGGATTGATTCATCGAGATTTAAAAGTAAGTCTATTTTAAGATGTGGATGATAACAATCTCTTGTTTTACAATATTCTATTTTGTAATTGAAAAATTTGTTTTTTAGCCATCGAATATATTTTTCGCTTATGATGATAAGATAAAGATCGGTGATTTTGGTCTCGTGACTGCGATGACTGAGGGTTGCGATAGAGCTCACACACCCGCAACTGAAAATGAGAATGTTTCTTTCAAAAACACCATACATACCGCATGTGTTGGTACACATTCATATATGTCACCTGAACAAATGAACGGCCAAATTTACAACTACAAAGTGGATATTTTTTCTTTGGGAGTAATCTTTTTTGAGCTTCTTATACCATTTTTTACTGACATGGAGAGAGTAGAGGCGCTATCAAATCTAAAAAAATCCATTTTTCCGAAAGATTTTGCGGAGAACTATCCTGCTGAGGTAAAGAAATTGAAACAATACATCAATTATCTCATATATTACATTCGATATACGTATAATGCATTAATTAATATTATTGATATATGAAAATATATGATAAAATATTTCTTTTGTAGTATAATTTGCTCAAAATGATGTTGGATGAAGACCCCACTAAACGACCTACAACCTTAGACATCAAAGCAAAACCTCCTTTACAGAATTATATAGATGATAGACTTCAATGGCGTTCAAAATCCCATTCGTCACAACTGACTAGACATTCCTCTATATCTAGCAGTAATAGTAGCAGTAATGATAGCTTTGAGGTGCTAATATAAGTTGTACAAGTTACAAATATTTTTGACATTCTCTTATTGAGTAAAAAGTTGTTTAATTTTCGATCTGTGATTGAATACAATTCATCTTAATCAACTTTAATTAGTTGGTTAATTTTCAGACGAATAAATATAAGCACTAAGATCTAGCTGCGACCTTGAAGGTATTCTTATTTAATTTGTGTTAACACATTATCGGTCGAATATTTCTCTGCTTGGTTAATTTTGTTATATAATTTCTTATATAATTTCTTTATCATTTAATTATGCATTTCTATTAATTTGCATATATCATGTATAGAAATTTTATTTAACAGTTTTGACACAACAATTTAGATAACAATACTTCTTTTCATCAAACTTGTTTTTCAAGAAATAATTTCTGCAATAGGATCCAACTATAATTGTATAATGTAATATTTATATCATATTATTTTTTTATTAACTAGAATCATTAACATTATCTTAAAAACTTTTATTTATTAAAAATATGTGATATGTAATTACTATTTTGTCAATGATTATTAAATTTACTCTATATGAGATTGTAATAGAAATAATTTTTTAAATACAAGATTATACAAAATTCGACTGTCGTGATTTCTTTAGATTCCCTAAAATCTTTTACAATTGTACCATGTTCCTAATCTCAGACCTTACCTCTTATGAATTTTGTAATAATTAAATCTATTGTTCTGCCTGATGAATATACATATTTATAGATTATAAAATGTCAGTATAGAGATTCTTAAAAATTTATCAAGATATAAATAAATACTGTACTGCTTATGAGCATTCTATTATGCGTGAATTCATCAAAAAGCTTACGCAATTTAATCGCAGTACGCGCATGCGTACTGCGTACAAGAATAACCAAGTACCATACTCAACCGTTAAGGGCGTTGATATTCTGAATTCTGGCAGGTTCTGGTTGATTCGAATCAATTCGAATAAGCCGCAATGCCGGTGTGGCGCGAATGAGCGCGGTAAAAGTTACTTGATGCTTATTACATCGAAATAATTATAGCCAGATCATATAAATATATTATCAAGTACGTGCTGTGATTACATCATTTGATTTTACATTATTCTATGATTTCAAAGACATCGTGTTTTAATAATTTCGACGAAAGATGCACGTTTCTCCAAGTCTAACTTAACCTATAATTTAACCTATAACTTTATAGAACGGTATTACTTATCACATAACAAGTTTATTCTTTTTAACTTTTTTTTGCTTCTTCCTCCTTCTCTCTCCATTAGAAATAAGGTGCGTCTCATTTTTGTTATGTTTTAATTATTTTGTGTATGTGCTATTTAATACCAGATATAACTCTGAAAAGAATAAAGTTTATCACTTTCAAACTTCTAATATTTATATAATACTGTCATTTAATATTAATTTGCATGTTTATTTGTGTCATTATTATATTTCCTTGCAGTAATATATTTAGGAAATGAGGAATACGACGCTTACAGAAATGGAGCCGCTAAAAATGCACTTAGACTCATTAGAGATGGCTGGAAAAATGGTAGATAAACATATTATTGCAGACAGCAATTTTCCATCTTTAATTAATCTTATGCGATATAATGTACAAGGTAAATTATCTACTGAATACATAATAAATAATTTGTAAATTTAAAAATTAAAAATAAATACTAATTTGAAGATATATAATTATATAATTAATGTATTTCCTATAGGTGGACCAACTGTCAGTGGTCTTGATGATCATGATTATCCCAATTTAAATGGTGCATCAATAACTTTAACAAATATTAATCAAATGAAGATACATAGCAAAATTCCATTGCCTTCTGAAGTAATGGAACACTTTGGTCGTATCCTTTCTATGTTTCTAAATAGTGAAAGCAAATATGTTATTATGTATCAATTTATTGTTTTTAAAATGGGTTTATATCATACTCCATTTATTTATAATCTTCAACTTTCTAATCAACTTCTTTTAAATATACATGACAACTGTAATCTACTAAATTATGAATTGATTCTTGCATGGAGCCGCATATTATCCTAAATATTTTATTATGTCCCTATATTATAGATTAATAAATATCAAATATATTTAATCCTTAATAAAAATTTAATAGATATGCAATGTCACTGCATGATGGGTCTTTTTACAGAAATTTCAAAAGCGTGGCTCACGATTGACAGTGATATTTATTTATGGTCATATGAAAACGAGTATGTATTATCATTATGAATTTGATAAACATGAATTAATAATTTTATACATGCAAAACTAAATTACTCAAATTTTTGCTCTAAAATTATTTAGGTCTGATGTCGCCTATTTTGATGGTTTGAATGAAACTATTATAAGCGTAGGCTTAGTCAAACCCAAAGCTGGAATCTTCCAGAGTTATGTAAAATACTTGTTAATTCTTACAACAACAGTTGAAATAACTATTCTTGGTGTTACAATACCTGATGATGGAGGAGGTAATAATTACAATTCTATTTACTTGTGTTCATTAATTATTGTCCTTTAAATATCTAATTGTTCTTTATATGATCGCAGAAATGCAGTTGGTTCCAGAACCAATTTTTACTGTTACTACCGATGGAATTGGAATCACTACAATTGCTAATACCACTAGTGGCAGGATATTTCTCGGTGGTAGAAATGGATCATTATTTGAAATATATTATCAGGTTGAAAATCTTTAAAAATTTAAAACCAAGTTCTTATTATTTATTCTTAATTTTTATATTAATATCTTCTTTTTGCACACAGGCAGAGAGCAGTTGGTTCGGCAAACGATGTAAAAAAATTAATCATTCGGAAGGTCCATTATCCTTCCTAGTACCATCATTTGTCACCATGGCATTGTCAGAGGAAGAAGCTATAATTCAAATATCTGTGGACGATTCACGTAATATTTTGTATACTTTGGGTGATAGAGGCACAATCACCGTTTGGGACATTGATAATGGTAGTGCATCTAAAATCACTTCATTGTCTCAAGCCTCCTTAGTACAAAACACAGTCCACGTTGTTAAGTAAGCTTTTATTAATATTATATATACTTAATATAATACTTGATAAAATAAAAATCAAATTAATTCAATCTATTTCTTTTAGAACTTTGGATAGTAACAATTTTCGGCCTCTTGTAAGCATATCAGCCATAATGGAATCCGAATCGGTACACTTGAATTTGGTCGTTGTTGCGGCAACGGGAACTCGTTTTTACTTTAGCTGCACTTCAGTTACAAATCCCTCGAGTAGACCACAAGGTTTACAATTAATACATGTCAGGTTACCACCAGGTTATGCTGCAAATGCTCCAGTAATGAGACCGCGAAAAGTACAAATGGCGTATTACCGAAAAGGTATAATTTTTTTTTTTTAATAATGTCACGAATAACATTGGACGTGACTGTAATTTATTGCATTGGAGTATTTTTTAGGTACCCTTTTTCTCGTTTGTGGTGGCGATACAGAAACTGCATGGTGTTTAAGTAACGATGCTTATCCATTCACGAATTATTTGGCTGAAACTCAAAGTATTTTGCCACTTGATAGTCCAGCTTGGGCTATGGAGGAGATTATAAGAGATTCAGCTATACACATAGAGAAACAAAGCAGTGCTCAAGGTGAACCTCCTCTGTTAGTACGTCAACATATGGAACCGCCAAGGAAATTTATATTTTTAACAGCACAGGTACATAATAGATGCATTTTTATTATATTTATATGAGACATATGCACATATTGTTTATTTTTATTTATTTGTATTTTGTTCGCTTTATTACAGGGAGCAATCATCTTAATGCAAGTTCGTCCTGTAGATATATTGAAACAACTTCTTTTAGAACAACGTGGGCCTGATACTGAAACAGTACGCGCATATTTTCAAACACAGTCCCTGGAACAAGCTTGTGCTACATGCTTAATTTTGGCAACACTTGAGAGTTCTCAGAATGCTCAGGTAATCATATATTTTTACATAAATTTCAAAAATTATGTTTTATAATTTTCTATCTTTAATTATGTTCTGCATTATGTTTGCCATTACTATTAACAATAAGTATGTTTTGATTGTTAGTTGTCGGAATGGGCAACTCGTGCATTCTTCCTGTATGGTGGTCAAAGAATAGCAGGGATATGTCCTCCATTTGATATGCATTCTAGTTTTCCTACCATAAATCCAGGTATATTATTGTGTACAGTATAGAATTTAAATATTTATATATTTAATTTATATTGAAAGAAAAAATTTTAACGTAACAGATTTACGTACGTCTACACCCAGAGTGCCAAGCTTCGATTCTAGAGTTCAATCCTTCCGACTGCCCACGCAAATGGGTCTCACCACAGACATTAGTTTGCAACATTTCTCCGCAAAACATAGCGGATTATATTTATATGTTGGAAGAATACTTCGTCCTATATGGAATGTAAGATGTATAAAACAAGAAACAATAAGTAATAAAAGCGTGGTAAGTAATATTAGAAAAAAATTATTATTTTACACCAGTTTTTCATAAACTATTTCCTCGATTGTCTAAACTATTTTGAGATAATCTATTATTATTTTTAAAACTTTAAACACTTATAAGGTATACTTTTGTTCAGATATCCAGTACAGTACCAGCAACACAGATAGCTTGGATCTTGGGTCATTTACAGGCATTAAGATCTTTCTTGAACAGAAATACGCATATCACAAAACAGTACGTATTTTCCAAAATATGATTCTTCAATATAATAATGTACAATAATTTTATTAGATTATAATAATTAAGAAAAAGTAAAATTAAAACCAATTATATATGCATATACAGGCAAAGCGCAAATAGAGGTTTAACAGATGGTTTTGAAACAACGATTCAAAGTCATTTTCAAGAACCAATTGTGGAAGAAAGAAACTCATTGGACGCTTTAAAAGTTTTTATTACTCATGCATGTGAAGTTTTGGGTTTATGGAAAATATTATGTGAGAATCAGCTAAATAACATTGTCAATTGTTTATCGAAGGTTACTATTTATTATTATTTAACTTTAGTTCAACTATTAAATTTTCTGGAGTTTTTTTTATTTTCAAAATAAATTCAAATTTATGTTGATATCTTTTAGGATCAAATTACTCAGTTTTCTACAGCCACTTTTAGAGATTTGATTTTAATAGGCCACGAAATATCTTCTCTTCTCATCGTTCATTTAATTGATAGGTAAGTTTATAAATTTTATAAAAATATTCTAGTAATTTACAGTTAAAATCTTGCAGTTATCTTGGAGATAATGCGTCAGTGGATTCTGTAAGTGCGAAATTAAGAGAAATCTGTCCCAATTTATATAGATCTGAAGATGCTGTTTGTTCCAAGGTAACATAAATATCTCTTATAATTATAGTCATCAACGTTTGTATTATAAGGATTATAAAAAGGATTATATATAATAAATATAACTATCTTTGTAAATGTAGGCAAATGAAATTCTCCTAAAAGCCAAGGGATGCATGAATCCTGAGGAAAAAGAATGTTATCTTCAATCTGCTTTAACGGTATGTCGTAATATTATTTATGTAACATAAAAGGCAATGTATATTTAATCTTATTTATTTATTAAATATATGCACAGCTTTGTAAAGAAGTAGCACCCAGATTGAATCTAAATGCAGTATGTCAGCAGTTTGTAGCTTGTCAGTTCTACACAGGTGTACTTGAATTGTGTATCTGTTGTGCAGAAAGAATAGATCCCAATAATGCTGCTTCACATTATTATAAAAACAATGAACCTATAGAAGATCAAGAGGGAAATATGGCTTTTACGAAACGGTGTGTAACAACAGTATTCTTATGAATAGTTATAAATAGTAATTTAATGTATTACCATTTTATTTACAGTTTAGAGATTTATAAAGAATTTACCGCGATGTTAGATCATTTATATCATCAGAGCATTTCTAATCCTTTAACGCCAACTATACCGAGCAAGCCAGGACCTCCTTTACAAACAGCGTCAAATGCTATAGTAATGCCAGCGAAAGAAATTGTATGTAAGTTTTTTTTTAATTGTTTCAAATGCATTTTAATGCTAATATTTTTTTAGTTACATGAGATCATAGACAAAGCATTACACGAACCGTGTGAGACTCTTCATTCTTCTATTTATACTTGGATGATTGATAGAGGACTTCATGGTGAATTAGTTGCCTTTGCTGCACCTTCACTAGAAACTTATCTCAATCGTGTCAATGCACCTGAATTACTTTGGCAATTCTATGAAAGAAATAAGAATCACGCTGCTGCAGCAAAAATCTTGGATTCTTTGGCTACCAAAGTCGGGTATGTACACATATTGCTTATATATGTCTTTTGTGCAAAGATATAAAAATTTATGTTTATCTTCTCAGATCAGAAATATCACTCTCAAAGAGAGTCGAATATCTAGCGCGAGCGGTTGTATGTATGCGTAGCGATCAAACTGGTTATGCTCCTTATCTTGGAATTTTCTTACGTGAATTAGAAGATAAATTAGAAGTAGCTAGAATGCAGCAACAGGTAAATATTCCAAACTGTTAATAATTATGAATCCAGTAGTCTAAAAAATGGAACTAACTTTGTGATCTATATTTATATTTCTTGATCTTATATTTCTTTTGTACATACAGTTAAAAAATAATTTGAAGAGATCTAGGTTGTAAAGTTAAATGTTCCATCGTGTATTAATATTTTAATATTTAAATAAATTAAGAATATTATACTAATAATAAATAAATTTGTTTTTTCAAATGTTAATAGATACTTGAGATTATCAGTAATCAGCAAAACCTATTCGATTCGATGATAGTTACAGATGCAAAATTAAGATTAAATTCTTCATTACTTGATATTACACAGGTTTGTAATTTTGATAAATATATTTTTCATATAAATCTGAATTTTCTCGAGTTTCTTATGTATGTAACATCAATTACAGTTATATGAAGAATATGCAGAACCCTTACAACTTTGGGAATGCAAACTGGCTATAATTCATTGCTCGGGTCATCAAGATGACATGTTGATTAAAGGAATTTGGACCAACATAATTGATAATGGTATACAATATTTTTTATATTTATAATATAACAATATTTATCTCAACTTTCTAACGAATTCTTAATAATTGTAGAATTGGAAAATGCAACAGAACCATCAAATGAAGATAAAATGACCATCTTAATGTGTAAAATTAAACTGCTTGGTCAAGAATATATTGGATCACCGCATTGTTTCCCAATTGGTAATTATATTTTATATATATTTGATTTTATAATAAAGTTTTATGTTATTATAATATTTTTCACAAATTTTTTTCATTTTCGTATTTTAGATTTCCTGGTAAAACAATTGGAAATGAAAGCATGTAAATATAAAGTGACTAATACTAGTATTATAACTTCTTTTCTGGAATTGGGAGTAGCAATGGAAGATCTTTTAGACATATATGATAAGTAAGTATATTAAATCGCAAATTTCTGTTCCGTTTACTGCAAACTGCTCACCTTAAATTGCTCATGAACAAATTATCTGTCTTTAGAATGATTGGTAAAAATACCCGCATTTGGTTAAATGAAGGTAACGAATTTCATCTGATCGAATCAACAGCAAATTTGGTAAATTATTTCATTAAAAACATGACTGTAACAAATAGCTTTGTCAGGTGAGTATTATTTACAAACTATAATTTTAATCGTACTTCATTATAGAATTAGAAGCAAACTAAACAAATTTCTACAAATTAAAATAAAATTTTTACTTTAAGACTAAAAAAAGTAATTTAATTTAAGTAAAAATTTCTTTAATTTACTATCAAAATTATGTTAAACTAATTCAAAACTTCTTTTATTGTAGGAGAAAGATAATAACAAAATGTCAAGATGTTATCTCGAAATGTTTAACAACTCTCTTTAGTAAACCTAATGGTGGAGAACTCGAGAGAGAAATAACAAATCTGCGATCAATTCAAAGTATATTAAATCGTATGTGAAGCAATTTTGCTAATGAAAAGTATGTATATGTATATACATATATACATATATCTATATGTATACTTATACATTATCAAGAAAAGGAAGAAATAAACTTTGTGACTTTTAAATTATTTGATACCTTTTCCTAAACACAAAAAGCAATACTATTTATGATACCATTATTAAATAAATTGCTCAATTTTTATGAATGTCCATCAAGAAATATACAATTTCAGGCAGATTATTACTGTCCAATCTTTTATAAATTTGTAAATTCTAACAATACTGTATATCTACTAAATAATAATATAAAACTATTGAATATATGTGATGTGTGTGTGTGTGTTTAAGATTACTCCCCTATATTCGTTACTAAACGTTTTATGTAAAAAGTACTAAATACATTTTATATATGCAAATTAGTAAAGAGCTGAAAATATTAAACGTGGGCTACAATGGCATCAGTAAAAGTGGATTAGGATATAAGACGCTGGTTTTACCAGCGTCTTACATTCTAATCCACTACTACTCATGCCATTGTAGCCCACGCTTAATATTAAATTTAGGAAAAAAATTCTACGAATACCGGCTTAAGCGTCGAACAAGGCTAAAAATATTCAGATGCTTGACAATTTGTGGCACTGCTGTTCCTTCGGAGCAGAAAATCCAAAGGCCATAAGAAGTCTTGACAATTTGATCAAATGTGTATAATTTCAATACACACCATACAGATTTCATACTGGTTTATACGACGAACAGAATTTTCCCAAGTCGTGCGACAGCAACAGGTATACCAGGTATACGCATCGCGTCAGTAACATTCGACCAATAGCGTGCGAGTTGTCACTATGTTACTCATCATACACCCATACAGTTTCATACTGGTTTATACGACGAACAGAATTTTCCCAAGTCGTGCGACAGCAACAGGTATACCAGGTATACGCATCGCGTCAGTAACATTCGACCAATAGCGTGCGAGTTGTCACGCTATGCTTAGCTGGGCGCTGCATGACGCCCCTGACGGTTAATCATACATTTTGAATTCAGTGCTGTGAAATTTTCAACGCTTCGTATTTGAAATTAAATATAAAAGAAGAAATATAAATTTAGAAATGTTTGGATAAATAATTTAATACCCAAATTAGTAAATGCGTCACGTCAATAAAATGTACATACATAACACGTTGATACTATTTCATATTCAATGTCGATACATACACATATAAAACATAAACAAATACAAAAAGTTTAAAGCAACTTTTGAACTTTATAAAATAATGAATTTTCTTTTTTTTGTAAAGAATATTTGAACGTTATTATTTACGTACACGTAATTTACATAGGCAAATGTTCTCATTTTCAATTTTCATTGTAATAAAGTATTTTATAATCTATTTCAAAAATATGCATTTGTTAATAATCTATTTTTTATACGGTACAATAGCAACTGGAAAAAATATATCAAATTTTAAGTCAGTCTAAATAAAAATTGTTTCAGATATTATAAACTTCATCTAATAAACATAGAATATTGTTATATTATATAACATAAAAATAAGATGTATGCAAACGGTAAATATTCTGTTGGAAAATTTGGTGGCCCTGAAAAGGGCCGGTCGTTAATTCTATGATTTATTGCGTTTAAGCTCGCTCGCCACGGATACGACGTGCCAATTGAATATCTTTGGGCATGATTGTGACTCGCTTTGCGTGAATAGCACACAAGTTCGTATCTTCGAAAAGGCCGACAAGATACGCTTCGCTAGCTTCTTGAAGAGCCATTACAGCAGAACTTTGGAAGCGAAGATCCGTCTTGAAATCCTGAGCAATCTCACGAACAAGCCGTTGGAATGGCAATTTACGGATCAATAATTCCGTACTTTTTTGGTAACGACGGATTTCACGAAGAGCCACGGTGCCAGGCCTGTAACGGTGAGGTTTTTTCACACCACCGGTGGCTGGGGCACTCTTCCTTGCAGCCTTAGTGGCTAGCTGTTTACGAGGCGCCTTTCCTCCAGTCGATTTGCGAGCAGTCTGCTTGGTACGTGCCATAGCGAATATTAAATCAGCGATGAGTCCAACAACTCAAGAGAAACACCTTCCTAAGAATGTGAGATTCTCAGCTTTCGCTCGTCTTTATATTGCATCGCGCTGGCACTCGCGTCGTGTTTGATTGGTCAGTGCTTCAGGAGTGGGGTTAGAAGAGAGTATAGATGGCGGAACGTTTCTATTGGCGATTGGCGTCAGGGTGGGGCGCATCGAGATGTGCCGTGTAGCGAAAGATGAAACTAGCTGATTCACTACCATCAAATAGCTGTTGAAATTATTGACTCTTCGAATTGTTCATAACTGAGTTCTTGTTAATGATTAAAAATTGTTGATATAGCAAATGATATTTATTAGTATTAAGTCGAAATAAAAAATTTTAATGTAGATATATATTATAGACAATATTTTTAAGCATTTGAGTTTAATACTTTTAACTGAAAAATATCAAAACCATTTATATAAATGAAGTAAAGAATTTTGTCTTTATAAAATATTAGTTTGATTATCACAAAAATTATATTATTTAGCTTTCTAATTTATGCTTAAAAATTCCAACACTTTAGAATAGGTCCCTTTCTATTACAAATTCTCGAATACATTTTCTTTGTTATTTAATTTGTGAAAGATGAGGATTTTAAATATAATAAAACTAGTACAGAAATATAAAAACGAAAGATTTTTATATTTTAAACATTTGACTCTGAGAAATGCTTATGTATGTACATACACGGAAAGAATTTTATTGTATTATCATTTACATAAACATTTAACGGATCAAAAAATGATTTTATGTTGAACTATCAAATAATTATGTAATATTCAAGCATGATGGTACTGTTGCAAAAAGATTTGACATTCTAGTAATCGGCTTAATGTCCAATATAAATTTCTTAATGATTCAACATAATTATTTTCAGATATATCTTACAAGATGTGATTGTCAATCTTTTGTATATTATATTATAGATTGTACAATAATAATCTATTTATTATAATACAAATTAAAAGTAAAAACGTGTAAAATAATTTGTGAGATTTTAAGAACGTAGAATATAAATTTAGAAATAATATAAATATATTTCTGAAGCAAATTACTTTATTATATTTTTTTTGTATTTAGAACAATTTTACATCTCGCTCAGAGATTTATTTATTTTTATACATTTTATGGTCATATACAATGTTTTAAAAAATATTGCAAAACCCAAAAAGTAGCTACGTTCAAAATTTTTGTTGACCCTGAGAAGGATCGTTTATCAAATCAATTCTTTGATTTGACCAATTTATCCGTTCCAATTTTGGAATTGATGTATTTGATCATTGCCTTCGTGCTTTCGCTGACCATCTAATTCGCTTCACGGTCATTCGTATCACCCAAGAGTCGAGTGCTTATTGTAATGCGCTAGTTTCGATGCCTTGGCGGCAATTCTGTCGAACATGTGACGAAACTGTTCATGATGCTCATGGTTTTGCTGGAAATTCCAGTGTCGGAAAATACACAGCTATTTCAACATTTTACAGATAGCGTACCTTTTCTTCCTCTTATTTAGCACAGATTATTTCAGTAACATTAAAGCAACGTTTATTTTCAACGTTTTTACAATATTACTAAAATGTTATAATGTTGCAATCTGACAAAGAGCCTTGCCACTCTTGCCTTTCTTCGCCGTTTTATTACAAAAAATCATTTTATTGTAGTATCTAAAAATTTAGCTAGATACAGATTAGAAAATAATTTTATGTTGAATTTTTAAATGTAATTATGTAAGATGTTGATACTAAAAAAAATTTTTGACATTCTAGTAACCATTTTAAACGTCCAATATAAATTTTGTAATGGTTCAACGTAAGTTTTAAATTTGTGTAATGAAATTAGTGTCCTCGGCCTTTCAGTTTTTTCTTAGAAAATCGCTGCATGAATTAAGTTGTAAAACAAGTTCCAAGCAACAGTTTAAATTTTTTGTCTTTAGTTTTTTCAGTTGATCGTTCTAAATCACAAATATCGAATTTACCACTCTAAATTCAGAAAAGGAATTTGCTTTACAATTACCATTCTTTGTATGTCTCATGCGTCACTGCGCTTTCGCCCAAAGCAGAACAAATCATTTCCTTCGAAAGCACTTTTCTTTAATTAAAATGCAAAAAAATAAAATGTCTAATACATTTATCGGGGGCTATCGTGTTTGAAGACATTGTGAGGTTATGTTGTGTTTTCCTAAGTTATTTGACGTTTATAAATGTTAAAGTGATATAAATGTGAAGATACCTCAAAATTTATAAATGGCAAAAAAATTAATAAATAAATTTAAAATGCATTTATAATTCATTCCGAATTCAACATAAAGGCATCGACTTGTTTCCTACATCAAATAGCAACAAAGTTCTCATTGTCAGCACATATGCTACAGACGAAGTCTGAATGCCGACTGATCGTGGTAATCGCGCTTTCGCTATGCACAATATTCTTATATACGACCAGAGTAGCTACGCGACAGCCAATCACGTTGCGCAGATGTGATCGAGACACGGCATTGGTGCGCTGAAGCGATTGGAGTAACAGCTGCTTCACACTTTTGGCGTTCAACTGGAACGAACACAAAGTTTTTGGGGCCCTTGTACAAAGATAAGATGGAAATAAAAGGCCCCGGTTTATGAATAAAATATTTAATTATAATAGAACGGTATAATTAAAATAATATTTATTTGGAAGCAAGTATATTTAAAAAAATATAATAAAACTGTACAAAACGAAACAGAATTCTATAAAATATAAATAAAACAAATAGAAATTCATAATTTCTAAATACAGAACTACAAAAATAGAATTTATAATTATACAATAATTTTACATTTTCGGTGTACGCACATATATAAGTATTTAATTTTTTTTGCACTATTGAAAGTCTTAAATATGATTTTATGAATTTCAGTTTACTAACACTTTTCTTAATAGATGCCATAATTACAAATAATTACAAATATATTGAATAATAAATAAAATTAAACTGATATATAAACACAAATAGGTCTTTTTGGATCAACGGATCTTGATATTTAATAGTATCTTCAAATTGTAAGTAAATTTATATATATAATTTATTTCTCTTCAAGCTTACCTTGCCGAGAAGAGGACTTGGTTTACAATAATTCCTTAACCACTCATTCATCCACACCTTATGTAAGTAAATTTATATAATTTTCTAATTCTGAAAATCACACGCCAACAATTTTGTTGATTTTAAAATGCAAGTTTAACTGAAGCCAACTAGTAATATCAAATATGAACAAATTTGTTAGTGCATAATTTTCAAAAATAAAAAATTATACAAATTTATACAGAAAATATATTCTAGTCACCAAAATCTAATGATAAAAATGGCTTTTCTTATTTGAGTAAAATAAATTTATAAATCTATAATTTATCTGGAAACATTTTATTCATACTATATTTTTAAGTCGCGTAAAGACTTGTTGAATATCCGTGTATTATGATACGTGTATATCAAATTTTGATATGCAACATTCTCTATTTTTCTGTACATATTTCTTATAATAAAATTTTTATACAATAATATATAAAATGCATGCGATACGCAAGTCTCATTTTAAGCTTGTAAAAATGTCATTCAGTTAAGAAAGACTGCACCATTTTATTAAATTTACATTAAATAGCATGAAAAACTTAGAGTAGAAACAATAAAAAATAGTTGTATTTCGACTGATATTTCAGGCCTCCTTAATACTTAAGATCATTTCTTTGTACAGCTCTGATTGTGAGAATAAACTATAGAATACACGAACCAAACATCATATCAATATATAGGTGTATATAATGCAATAAAATTAATTTCAACATAACAATGAGTTAAAAATGTATAAAAAATGTCAATCCAAAATAACAAATTTTGGAGTGACTTATCGGCTAGACCTTTTACAATTAAATTTAATATACTTAAACGTGAATTAACATACACGCTATAAATTATAATATATATTTCAAGCATAATTATATTGAAACAAATTTATTTTGATAAAAATCAAAATATAAATTTAAAAAATTAAAAAAAATTTTATGGGAGTATATGTAACTTATTTTTTTGTTAATAATAAAGATAATTTTTTACACTCCAAAATATGTACTATATAATTCTAAATAAGTATTATAATTTAATTTATATCAAAATGTGAGTGGCACAAACTAATCATCTCTACGACTTTATTTAACAATAGAACAATAAGGACATTTCTTCTATTGCAACGCCATTTCCCCGTAAGGACCGTTTGTTGAGAATTGAAATGATTTCACTTGTGTTTCATCCAATGTTAAACAATTTTCAGATATTTATTGGTAAAAAGTAAAGACACGCGTAATAACAAATTAAAAAAATGTGTTAGTATTTAGTTTTTTTTGTATTTATATTAGCTAAATTTACAAAGCGAGCGAGACGAAATATGTAAGTTAAACGTTCTTTAACGTAGAAAGACTTATCAGCAAATATACGTTTTCATCGTCATAATCTAAAAATATTATAAATTAAATTTTAAATTAATAAAAATGCTGTTTGATAGTTGACTGACGAGATGTCAATCAATTTAGAAATATTTCAGTTGTAACAAAAATTAGACATCAAAATGTACAATAAGTGAATGGTATACGTTGTATATACAGGAAACATTTTATACGAGATCAACAATTTCTGTTAAATAGGAAAAGGAAAGCGATATAAGCATTGTTAGGGATAGATATTTATGCTAGGTAAAATTATTCCCGCGTTATAAATTTGGTGGCCCTGAAAAGGGCCATTTGTATGATGGAATGCCAGATTACAATTATGCTTTCTTTTCGGTCTTCTTGGGTAGCAGCACGGCCTGGATGTTCGGTAAAACACCACCTTGAGCAATGGTTACACCGGACAACAGTTTGTTCAATTCCTCGTCATTGCGGATGGCGAGTTGCAAGTGACGAGGGATGATCCTGGTCTTCTTGTTGTCACGAGCGGCGTTGCCGGCCAACTCCAATACTTCAGCGGCGAGATACTCCATGACTGCAGCCAGATAAACTGGCGCACCAGCGCCGACGCGTTCGGCGTAATTTCCCTTCCTCAGCAATCGGTGAATACGACCCACGGGAAATTGCAGTCCCGCCCTGTTGGAACGAGACTTCGCCTTTCCCTTAACTTTACCACCCTTTCCGCGACCAGACATGATGCTCAGTTATTGAATACGAATATCCTTTCTTCGTGAGAAACGAGGAGATTGTGACGCCGAGAGTGCATGGGCTTGCCTTTATATACCCCCCGATGACAGCGCGCTGCCCACCAATAGGCGCGCTGCCCCTCCAATGGGCACGCTTCGAGCTCCTGATTGGTGCACCGTAGATGGCGCAAACTGTATATATAACATAGGTCGGTAGATTTCGTTATCCCATTTCTCTCGTGCACATCGAGGACGCTGTATCGTGGTTTTATCTGCAAATAGCTTTTTGACTGTACGATAGGAAGATGCCGCCTAAAGCAAGTGGCAAAGCCGTGAAGAAGGCCGGTAAGGCCCAAAAGAACATTAGCAAGACTGATAAGAAGAAGAAGCGTAAGAGGAAGGAAAGCTACGCCATTTACATCTACAAAGTACTGAAGCAAGTGCACCCGGACACTGGAATCTCCAGCAAAGCCATGAGCATCATGAACAGCTTCGTGAACGACGTATTCGAAAGAATCGCCGCTGAAGCATCGAGACTAGCGCATTACAACAAGCGCTCAACGATCACCTCTCGGGAGATCCAGACGGCCGTCAGGCTCTTGTTGCCGGGTGAATTGGCGAAGCACGCGGTCAGCGAAGGCACGAAGGCAGTAACCAAATATACGAGTTCCAAATAAATTGGAAAGATTTGACTAATTTGATTGATAAACGGCCCTTTTCAGGGCCAACAACAATTTCAAACGTTGATGCTTCTTTGGTTTTGCAATTTTTTAAAACATACAATAAAATATTTATGCAACTTTAATACAATTGAAGTCCTGAATTTATTGCTAAATATAAATTTTGTTTACTAAATAACGCAACTTTTGATTAAATATTAATGCATTCTTTGAGTGAAATGTATAATTGTGCTGAAATATAAAATACAATATGGAATTCAAGAAATTAGGTTTATATTTCTAAATTCATATTCCAAGTTCTTGTGATCAGTAATTTCTACGTTTTTGCTTTCAATTCAAATTCATAAATATTTACAAATATCGTAAATAATTTTTCAGTAATTTAATATAATTTTAGTTCTCTTGTCAAGTTTTCAAGCTCGTTTCATTATAAATTTGCGCATAACCGGGTACAGTTACATATCGAGTTTTAACGAATTTGATTTTATGCCCGTTTCTATTAATATAAGTTTATTTTAATCTCAGTTTAACTTTTTATTCTTTTCTAATTCATTTAATCTTTCTAATTCTAAATTAATTTATATTTGTAAAAATTGACATTGATGTTATATAATACAACTTTCAATACTTTCATTGTTCATATTTTTATAAGATTATTCCATTTTGATATAATTAATGAGATACACACATAATACTGTTAGTAATCTATAAATCACAATATATTTTTGTAAACGCGCGCGCGCGATTAAATTAAATTCAAAGTATACAAGAAAAAGATAAAAATATAATCAATGACTTTAATTTATTAAATATAAGAATAAAACATAATTAGTTTGTGCTCTCGAAATTAAAAATTAAATATATTATAATTTAATTATCTCTGGACTTTTCTGTAGGAATGTTCTGTTAACATTGTAATGTTTGTATCGGTATAAGATGAATTGCTAAGGAAAAGAGACGGACAAAATAAAGTTTTACATCTTCGATGTAAACTATGTTTACGCATTTCTTTTATTAACTTCTGTTACTAATGTTTATGTTACGGTGTCATCTTATATATAGTTGAATTAATTCAATGTTAATTATCTCTATTATTTCAATACGTATAACATTTCTCAGGAACCTATATATGTATAACTACTATATTAGATATTATTATGTACTTCCTTTTCCGATAAATACAAGGAATAAACACGAAACAAAAATTATAAGTAAATTAACGACTATATTCATAAATTCGCAAGTTGAGCTTTAGTATTCGATAATGCGAGGATGTATGCCGGAGAAACATAACTAAATTTTTTGGCGGGCCGAACGTAAAATTTGAGGTTATACCCCCTGGCTTTTACAGAGAACTTCGATAAAAAATAATTTGTAAAAAGTGAAAAAGAATTCGGTGCTGTACGTTAATAATTCAGTTTATTTTTCATTGTTTCTGCGTGTCAAGCTAGACTAATTATATATCTATGTATAACGTCTCGTATGAAAACTTATTTAAACTGCAATTTGTCATCTCGAAATACTCTCCGAGGTATTAAATAATTGCGTAACAAAATTATAAAATCGTATTTTGCGAAACTCTGAAAAAAAATCATGACCGTTCAATTTGAACGTCTCATATAACACTTGACGTGGAACGTAGTAGTGTAAAAACATTGATAAAAAAAATAAAGATGCCGCGGTGTTATCTCTCGCGGAGAATCTCATGTCACGCGTCACTGATGCATCTAATAATCCATAATAATGCGATGGAGAATAATATTCCACAAGCTTATTTCACACAACAGGCAAGTCTCGACTTTCATCATATTCAAGTTGAACGTCTTGAAGTGGATTGGCGTCTCGTTTATGTTTGTTTTGATTTTCTAGTCGTTTGGTTACTTTTCGTCCTAACCTCCTGAAAATTTCCAAGTGTACAAATTCAAATCGCGGTATGGCAACGGACACGAAATTCCTGTCGGAGTCGAGGACCGATCTGAAAGATATCTTCCGTGCCGCTGTGAAAGCGGTGTCACCGAGCGAGATCATAAGGGAAAGCGGTGTCACCGAGCGAGATCATAAGGAGACGAGTGAAACTTCGAGGTAACGCTCTCCACGTCGACGAGAGGAGCTTTCCGCTCAAGGGGGACGTTTACCTCGTCGGATTCGGCAAGGCGGTCATGGGAATGGCCGTGGAGCTCGAACGAGTGTTTGGTAATACTCTGAAGAGAGGTATCGTCAGCGTACCGAGTGTGTCGCGTGACGATATGTGGGCCTTCGAAGATAAATCCAGCTTTCCTAGGTTGCACGACAGTAGGATAATCTATTGCGAAGGTGGTGTTAACAATCAACCCGACGACAGATCGTTGGACACCACGCATAACATCATAGACCTGGTGGAAAAGCTGACCGCAACTGATACCCTTATAGTATTAGTGTCAGGTGGAGGCTCTGCGTTGCTGTACATGCCAAGGCCCGTCCTGGATCAGGAAGACAAGTTGGAACTCTGTAAAAGGCTTCAAAACGCAGGTGCCGACATCACAGAGCTTAACACCGTGAGGAAAAAGTTATCTTTGGTAAAGGGTGGTGGTTTGGCACGTATGGCCTATCCCGCGTCTGTTATTACGTTGATATTGTCCGATATCGTCGGCGATCCTATAGACTTGATCGCCAGCGGTCCTACTGTTTATAGTCCAAGAGCACCGAAGCAAGTCATTGCTATATTGAAAAAGTATAACTTGTATCAGTCACTAGAGGGTGATTTAAAGAAAGTCATAACATCTAAGGAGAAGTTTAATGACAAACCACTGTTAAATCCGGCCAAACAGTTCAAACACGTAACAAATATAATTCTAGGGAACAATAGAACGGCTCTTGAAGCTGCGAGCCTTGAAGCTTTGCGCAAAAAATTGACTCCGATAATATTAAGAAATGATATTACAGGAAATGTACAGGAAGTTAGTTTAGCATATGCTCATCTAACAAATCTGATATGTCTAGTTTTGCTAAATGAGATTGAGAAAGAAGAATTTTACGATAGAGTACGGACTATGTCAATACTTTCATTGCCTATTAATAAAGTCGATGAAATCTTTCGTCATATTACTAGCAATCTTAGTGGTATAGTTTTAATTGGAGGAGGAGAGCCAACGGTTGTAGTGACGGGTCAAGGAAAAGGCGGTAGAAATCAGGAGTTAGCTTTACGTTTTTCATTAGATTGGTTAGCAAAAATTAAAAGTTACCCCCGACTTACTGAGTATGATGTAATTATGCTCAGTGCGGGCACTGATGGTCAAGATGGTCCCACTGATGCAGCGGGTGCATTTGGTTATCCTGCCATCGCACCTGTGATGCATGATTTTTACTCAAAACTTGAATCTATGATTTCTAAAGAAAATACACAGACTGAACAACAAATAATGGTAGATGGAAAAACTCTGATCAATCCATGCAAACAACAGCAAACAAATAGACATCTAACAAAGTTCAATATTGAACCAAAGGATCAAGATTCTGATAATGTAACTGAAGAGTTTCCTGGAGAAGATATTAATGAACATATCAATGAATTAATATTAAAGACAATGGAAGCGGAACGCATGTTACCTGAAAATGTTCTAAAAGAAAATGATACGTACAATTTTTATTCACGCTTCAAAAAAGGGGCGGATTTGATTAAAACAGGAAAAACCGGTACCAATGTTATGGATTTACATTTTATTTATATCAAAAAACGTCAGTGCAAGTGTGAGATTGATTCATCTGATAAACCAATATATGAAGATATCTTGGACGTACATGATTTACATATTGACGCATCGACTATTGAAAAGTACAAGACTACACGTGCTTCTTTAAAATTTGACAAAGACAGACTTTTACAAATTCCATCTATTGAAGCTAAAGAGGAAAAGAAATCATTTCTTAACATAAAAATCATTGATGAAAATTTTAGAGATTCGTGCTACAATAAAAAAGAGCACAAACTGGATTAATTGAAAAATATATAAAGAATACATGTATGAAAAATTTTATATTATTGCATAATTACGTATAATTGTATATATAAAATAAATTATATGTTTGATAATATTTCTTTGGAGGAAAATGGATGAATTTTAAATATTGCAAATTTTTAAATATATATAGAATACTTCAATTATATTCGGTGTCAAAGGCACTGCTTAAAAATAAATCTCTTAAATGATAACATTTGCTACATAACATATCCATTATGCTTGAAAATGTGACAATATATGTATATATATATATATATATATTCTCTATATATACATAGAGATACGTATGTTTACAGAGATTGTGTAATATATATTTGTATATATGTATTATATATATTGTTTCTTGACTATCACGTTTTTTTCTTATGCAAAGAAATATAAAACTAATATTTCGTAAAGGAAAATATAATTACATAATAACATTTATATAATTAGACATAATACAACTTCAGTTATCTAATACTTTTCATCCAAATATTTTTATTTCATAGATATTATGCATGTCTAATTTTTTTCTGTAACTATTAATTATTTTGGTAAATAGAATTATTTTTGTAGATATTACAGAGATATTACTTTAAAAAGCTTCTTAAAATATTATTTGCTTGCATATATAGAGAGAAGTTTTAATATATAGTAAGATCTTTTCTATTATAACTATTCACTATCCGTGCAATTAAATAATATAAACTTTCTTTAATAACATTTATAAATGTTATATAATGATAAAAACGAGATTATTCATTTGTACATTATTCCTTAGTCATTAGTGTGTGCATTAAACTTCAAAATTGATGATAAAAATCTTTCAATCGTTAAAATTGTTATAAAAATTTTTTTTTAAATTAAAATATATTGATTTTTATATTATATTAAATTAGAGACTAGAAATGGAAAATTAGATCTCGAGTTTTTGGACGAAAACTAGAGAAATGGCATAGCCTTCTTAATTGTCAATTATATCATATGCTAAAGATCCCAACTAAATAAATGATGTTTGACTAGCATATCACGAACTCCATCTTTTAAAGGCTGTGATTGTTCCTTTTTAGGCGGTAATTCCCAGTCCGGATTCAAGTTAAATGCAAATTGACTTAATATTCTTAATTCACATTTTATTTGCACCCAACCTGGACTATTTATGAAGCTCCATGGTTGATACCTAAACGTTATATAAACTTTAAGTATCTCAATAAGAAAAAAAAATATATATTATTTTATAATACTATATATATATATATTATTTTACACATATGTAGGCGATACGTTCATACTTACCACTTTTGTACTACTTTACACATATGTAGGCGATACGTTCATACTTACCACTTTTGTACTACTTCTACACAGGAGCACAAAACTTCTAACCATAAATGAAGCACTTGTTCATTTAATCCGAGACAAATGAGAGAACGTAATTTTACATCCATCTGAGCATGTGCATTGTCATGTGTTAAATTTACAGATTGGACGCAACGATATAATAACTGAAAAATTTTCTTTATTATTTATTGGATACGCGAGAAGAATGGTAATAAATAATTTGATACCTCTTCTGGAGTCAAAACTTTGCCATCTTCATCTAACCTATATGTTTTACATAGTACCAATCGACTGTAAACAGAATTGAAGTCCTTTTCCACTTCTCTGTTGGAAGCTTCTTCTATAAATAACCACGGATGACACGGTCCACCCAAAAATGACGGTCTCTTCATTCCATGCTCTAATACTGCTTTCACAGTAGGACACAGTGTACCTCTTACTAAATCAGTAACAGCTTCGCTAACTGCATCATCTCCAGCGCATGTGTATTGTTTGCTTCGTTCATCCAGCAATTCTACAAACTTCGCGGGAAACCATCCTAAAAATGTGTTGTTAGATTAATATATTAAGTATCGTGTATTTATAATAAGATGAGAGATTATTATAAATTCACTTTAAGGATTTATCATATATGATTATTAATGATATATATTATAAAAAGGAAAATGACGAAACATAATATAAAATTAAAAAACTAATAGCAAACAATCAGAATTTATGATATAAATTCACTTCATTGTACTCTAATACTATCAAATTTTATATATATATATATATATACATATATATATATATATTACCTCTTAATCCATTCAGTTCTCCTACCCAGCAATGTTCATCTTTCTGACTAATAATTGTAATTATATCATTTTTTCGAAAACCAAGCTCATCGTCATCGTGTCTCTCAAAATCTGTAACAAGATTTAATATATTTGCACAGCAGCGCGCACATTTTTCAACTGATTATTTGTTAAATAACGTAAGAATTTTTACTTTAAGTCTTATAAAAATTATATCGTGCTATGCAATAATAGAAAAAAATATGTATACCTAATAAAGCTTTTGCCCTTCTTTTTCGCGTTCGTGATACATTGACATAATTGTCATGGTCTTTGGAATGACTTTCCATTGTATAATCTGCTATAAGTGCAACATTATTTAATTTTGGATCAACGTTTATGAAATGCCTTGCAACTTGTAAAACAGCTTCCCTTAGATCAACTAGAATTTCTGAAAATTCATGTATGAAATTAAAGACATCAATTTTATTAAAAATTGTAATAGCTAGGTGTTACATACCTGTTTGACGAATATTTTTAGATTTTGCGTCGTCTTCACTGTCATCATTTCCAAATAAAATTGATTGTAACACTGACTTGCTTCGCTTCATTTGACGTCTGCAAAAATATCATAAAGCATATAAGGAAAAGAAAAAAAATTAACCATTCTGATTGTTAGTTACTATTAAATAGTAATGCATTTTTCATTGTTCATACCTATTCAAATGTTGTTTCGGCAAATTCGGTACTGCATCTGGATTTCCTACCAGTCCGCCTTGATCAGCCATTAAATAAGCTAAATGACGACGTCGGTGAGTCTCGACTAATACATCTGTTAGTGATCCACTAACTTCTAAAGATACCTAAAAAAATATATAAATGAAATACTAAAACAGATTTTATCAAATTTCTAAAATTGTATTAAGAAAAAAACATACGTTGAATAATTGGTCCACATCATCAATGTCTCCTGGTATATCTGACAGGGCATTAAATATTTGTGCAGAGTTTTCCAGTTGCTTCAAGTCTGTTTCTGAAAAACATTTAACGACAACAAGCATTTTATATAAAATACAATTATGTAAAATAATAGATCACTATTTATAATAAATATTTATTAAATATATACCTTTTATTTTTAACATTCCAAGTGTGATTTGGAATAAAACTATAGACCCATCGAAGAGAAACATGTCCCATATTCGTAATAATATTTTCATGTGCACCACTGATGCAAATAAAGTCAAAAACCAGTGGAGAGATATAAGACTTAATTCTATATCGTGTTGCATCAAAACATGATCTATATCAGGAAGATAATTAGCTACTAAAGTGCGAAGTACTCTTTGATCAGCTTGAATACCTATAAAAATAATAATTATAAATTAATATTATAATTGGCATAACATTTTTATAACTTTGAATATTTGATAAGATTGACAAAATATTTTACCCAATAATGTTGAAGAGTAATAAGAGGCTGGTAACAAATCTTCTACTATTGTTGCCATCATCCAGAATGCATCTTCCTCTTCCAAAAGTAATAATAATGATGCTGCCATTGTACCCGTACCTTGACAGTAACTTGATATAAAAATAAAAAAAAATTATATATTACTATTATAAATTTAACTTGACAAAATAGCTTTAAAATTAATCATGTGCTTCTCCATACCCAATATCGGGATATAGCCAGGCTAAGGCACGCAGAACGCGTCTTAAACGGGGTATACCAGTACTATGAAGATGACTGAAACACGCATTAGCTGGCATAATGCGAAGGAGGTCTTTCTCTATTTGCTTATTGGTCATTAATGCGTCATTACTCGAGGCTTTTACTATATCTTTGTACATTATTTCCGATGAACACTTTTTCTGAAGTGCTCCTATAATTAAAGATGTATTTTCGTCACTTATTGAAAATGTATTTTTGTAACTTATACTAAAATTTGTTTTTGTTGTTTTATACCTGACATACGTATCCAAATTTGAGGTCTCAAAGAATGGGGTATGCCGCGGCGAACCATTTCACGTAATTTATCTGTACGTGGTAGATTTCGATCCATATTTTGCCAAGAAAGTTCTGCCACTTCTTTGTTATGGCTGAATTCTAAAAGAGCGATCCATTGTAATCTAAAAGAGCAAATCAAAATATTTTAATTTGTCTACTTTTATATCTCTATTATAAATATAATTATAATAGTTATAGGTATATATTAGGTTTGTAAAGAAGATATGATTAATTAACCTGTGTTGAGGATCTTCAACAAACGGTATTCCTAATAATTTTTTTGAATTTTGCTCAGGACCGTCTTCTTCCTCCACACGAAAACCAAATTCATCAAATCTAAAATTGTTATAAATATCATTTTGTATTATGCCTTCTATAATTAAATATTCTTTTATATATTGTAAATTTGACATATTACTTCATACATATTAAGTCTTACCTGTATTCAGGCTGTGAATTTGGATCATCAGGCTGATTTAACTTAGCTAAGATGTCTTGTGGCCACATGGATGGAGTTAATGCTGAAAATGGACCACCTGGTGCTGGTGATAAAGCTTCACCACACAAACTTCCAATTTCTACCTCAACCTCATCTTCGGAGATGGCGGTTTCTAATTTTTTCTAAAACATACAATTAGATTAGACAAACATAAAATATGCAAATAAATAATCAAAATAGAATAGTACATAATACATTTTTTTAATTTTTTTATTGTAAATAGTAAGTTACATAGCAATTTTAGTTAAATTTATTTTTTTCATTATTTTCTTATATATTATTTTTATTTTTCATATAATTATATTTATTTATTTTTTATCATTTTTTACAATATCATTATTCTTTATTCATCTTTTATACACTTTCCTTTTCTATCAATCTTTAGAAGTTTGAAGTTACCATATAGAGATCCATTTGTGGACATTATATTCAGTTGTCATGTTTTTTATTTCATTTAATATATTTTTATACGTTAAAAGTATCATTGTAAATTTCCGAGAAATGATTTGGATGATTTGGACTCGATTCCACATGTTACTTTATCAAGTCTCGCAAAAGTTGACGTAGCGTCGTAGGTTCGACTATGTGAGTACTCACGTTGTGTTCCTCTTTTCCAACATAACCATCGTGATCGCGCACGTTGAAGAACGATTTGGCCAGATCCATCAGTGCGGAAATGTCCTCGATCGAGGCCTTGATTTGTTAATGCGTCAGATTTCCATTGATTCCCATTGACATCTCCCGTCTCTCGTTCACCATGAGCCACCGTGAGCGTGTGAGCTGTCAACGTCAGGCTATAGTGGAGCGTGGAGCGCCATGGAGCGACGTCATGTATGTACCAATAGAAAAAAAGAAAATGACCTGCGTCACACTACGTAGCGTTGCGTAGCGTCATCTGAGTTTTTATTTCAGAATTTTGCCGAAATGAAAAGAAAAAAAAAAGAATAAAATACAGTGCTCATATTTTTTGGAAACGCGTGCTGAATGTGTCTCGCGTACGCAAAGCGCTTTGTAAAGGGTTGTGTAAAGAGAAATTCTGAGGGAGCCCTCACATCCCTCTTTGCACAGTCCTGACCGGATGTGTATCACTGTTCCGGCATCCCATGCCCAGAATGTCCCAGAACGGAGCGTCAAGAGAGGAAGAGAGAGGACGAGAAGTGAGGAGAGGAAGAGAGGAAACTCCTGCCGAGATCCCGTTACCTGCCTTAGCTCCGAAAGACGACGGTAGGGCGCAGCACCGAACGGTCGTTCCCCCTCCTCGCTTCTCATCCGGCCGTCGAGCGCGACTAGCGCGAGTGATGCGCCGTGCAGGAAAACATGGCGTAAAGTGAGTGCGTTGCACATGTGTCAGTGATTTCGGTAAGGGGTCAGTTCCTGAATCGTGAGGTCGGCGCATACGTACCGCGAAGTGGTTGCCGCGAACACCGGCAGGCACATTGCTGGACACTTCGGGATCGGCACGCCGAGCGGATATCGCGATACTCGCCGGAGAACACGCCGGGAACGCGCGCGGCACGGAGACGCACGGGGGAGCGAGAGAGACGCTGGACTCTCTCTCTCTCGATCAGTCTCCGCTCTGTCATTGCGGAAATTCATTTGGCCGGCCGTTCGTACGTTTGTTCGTTCATTCGTTCATTCGCGCAGCATTCTCTCGATTCTATCTCGGATCAAGTCCTTTTAACTAGGCCGCAGCGGCCGCGGTAAATGCCCGTTTCAAGCCTGTCGATGCAAATCCGCGACCATTCTGCGATGGTCTCGGCGCCGATCGCGGGATCGGTCGCGGGTATACGCGCAGCGCGATATCGGGAGGGCAGCTAGCAGAGCTTTCCCTGGCACGGCGACGCATTCCGATCTTCTGAATGTCGTGCCGCCTCCGATCTTCGTACGCGCTGATATATGCTATCTTTTAACGCGGCTGAGCGGATATTTGTATTTACATAACACGCGTAATACACGCGTGACGCGCGAGTGATGCTAGTAATGCGGCACGATTTAACCGGATCGAGAGATCCCTGATGATAACGTCTTCGTCGATGTCAATTTGTTTAAAGCAATTCCTTCCATTGCTCCCTGTGTCTTGTGCATGAAGTACTTGGACACAAAGTACTTGTAGAGACTGCCGAAGTTTTATTAAATATCTTGAATCTTCTCTCTCTAATCGTTACATTATCTTCTACATATTGTTATATGTCGATTGTTATTTGTCAAATACCAGTTATGTTTATCGCAATTGAATACATTGATATATTTATTGCTCTAGACAAAATTTATCATATCTGAAGTGCGATTGAGTGCACATTGCGAAAGTAAATACATCTATAAATAGTATAAAAAATGTAAAATATTTTGATAAAAATTAATTTATATAGAACAGCACATGTCACTTCTAATGATAGTAATCCGATCAGTTCTTCATATTACATGTGTGATCTAAATATATATTTTTATTATATATTTATTTTCAATATTGTACATTTACATGTATTATATATTTTTAGGTTGGCTCAGTTCATTAGGAATAAACAATCTAAAGTATACATCACAAATAGACCAAAAAAAAAATAGGTAAGTTTTAATAATAAAAATCTAATTTAACTCCCAGATTTTTCAATTATCTGTAAAACATTTTAGGCATACATAATCAACATAAATTTTGCATGTTAGTATGTATTCTTATTTATAATTGGATGTTTGCTTGTAATTAAAAAAAAACCCAACACTAAAATTCATAAAGATAATTCCTATTTTATAAAAA
This sequence comes from Solenopsis invicta, assembly GCF_016802725.1. Lineage (NCBI taxonomy): Eukaryota > Metazoa > Arthropoda > Insecta > Hymenoptera > Formicidae > Solenopsis > Solenopsis invicta. Next base: position 6,417,084 of record NC_052674.1, on the reverse strand, counting down.
TACATTGTAAAATACTTTCTGCTTGTACATATGTAATAACTAAATAAGAGTATGTAGAGAATCTTAGAGAATTTATATTCTTGTAGAGAATCTGGTTATGTAGAATAATAGAAGTGAAAATTTATAATTAACGAATAATATAATTGTAATAATTATTTGATATTTTAATTTTGTCTGACAGTTTAATAAAAGACGATTATAAAATAGGAAAGCAGAGAGACGGAAAGAGAGATGGGTTGCGATCTCAGAAAAGAGAGCCATTTCACAAGCTTGGTTTAGACATTCTAAATATAGCTGGAGGCTCTATAGGCTTTCCGTACTGTGTCATGCCGCGCACAGCAGCATGCTGCTGTGTTGCGTAGATCTCCCTCATTTTCTGCCGTCAGTATGGCAGAATGCCAATTTTTGTCTATTCAAAAGTATCTAATAAATTTTTAATAAGCTTTTGAATTTTTATAAACAAGAAATATTACATTTTTTTGTTCTGATGTCATAATATAATAATTTTTTATATTAAAACATTTTTACTATAGATTATTAATTATTATTCATTGTATTTTTATAATTTGATAATACTCAATTTTATTTACAGTTAGATACAAATTGGCATTGTTACAATTATATTTATATCTGCGCTAAAGGAAATCACATACAAATTTTCTTAGAAAGTTATTTTATTATAAGAATACCTCAGATGATATTATTTGCTATAGCAAAAATATGATTTAATAAGATTTATACGTTTGATATTTTGTTTACAGATCATGGTTTGCAAAGCCGGTGACAAGACTCGAGTATGTGTCATTCAATTTAATATGCCTTTGGAGGCAAACCATAAACTTTGTACCAGCAACAAATATCCCTTATATGTATCTACATGCGTCAAGGAAGTCTACAGTTATATTGAAGAACACTATGAAATGCGACCGGATAGCTTTAAGTTGCTTCTACACACATCAATTGATAATCATAGTAAATTGGTTAGTTATATTCTTCAAATATCTAGTATTGTACATATGTAATTATAAAAATACGTTCTAACGTAATCTACATGATGTCCATTAGTTTGATTTGTCTGATGCAAAAGACAAAACAATGGAACAGCTTGGATTGGATTTCTCAGTTGATTTATCTGACGTGAAACATACTCTATTTGTCGTTGATCCAGTAGAACCCTTTGTTTTTGACTTAACGTCATTAAAGGACTTTAGTCTGCCAACGTTTAATCACACAAGTGTACCGTCCCTTCAGCCAATATGGACTGAGGAGAATATTGTTAGGAAAGATGTTAAGGACGATGTTGGATATGGTAGAGAAGAAGTTAATTTCAGAAGTTTTATTAAAACTGAAACAAGTATGTAAGCACCATTTTAGGACTTATTTTAATACAAATTTATATATATTAACAAAGATCTTTTATTAGTACTTTTAAATATATATTTGCATGTAATTAATTTCTTTAAGGCTACGTCGGTTTAGTCAATCAAGCAATGACTTGTTACTTGAATAGTCTTCTACAAGCTTTATACATGACACCAGAATTTCGTAATGCATTATACAATTGGGAATATGTGGATGGTTCAGAAAAGGATGAAGCTCTAAGCATACCATATCAATTACAGAAATTATTTCTCAATTTACAGGTATAATATGTGTTTATAAAAAGCTTAAAGCGCGCTAAAAATAACGCGCGCGCGCGCGTGTGCGTGTGTGTGTGTGTGTGTACATTTATAAGTTATATATATATATATATATATATATATATATATATATATATTTATTTATTTATTAGGGGTGTGCAGGTACCCGAACTTCGGGTCAGGATTTTTTTTCGGGATCGGGTCGGACCCGAAAGTTTGTAAAGTTCTGGTATCCGAAATTGAGTCGGGAACCGAAATCGAGTCGGGTTTCGAAATCCTGTCGGAACCCGAAATTGAGACAAAATCCAAAATTTTGTAATTTTGAGGATCTAAAATTGGGTCAAGAAGCGGTTATAGATCTAAATACCTTATACATTGATGTGAGAAAAAAATTGCTAAATTTTAATAATTATTTGTTTGAATGTTACCCTAATAAAATTTTTTTCGAATGTAAATATATATTTATTTAGTACAACGAGTGGCCACTAATTTAATTATCATTTTTAAGTAAATACTTAAATATGTACTGTAAGTAAATATTTCATTGGCAGTATTCAAATTTAGTAATTCAATATAAACGAAATGCTTTACGTAAATTTAGTAATTTTTTTCTCACATCAGTGTATAAAAAGTATCTAGATCTCTGACTGCTACTTGACCCGACTTTAGATCAGACTACTCAAAATTTACAAAATTTTGGAATTTCGTTTCGATTTTGGCTCCCGATTTCGGGTACCCGAACTTTACAAATTTTCGGGTCCCGACCCGATCCCGAAAAAAATTTCCGACCCGACCCGAATCCGAAATCTCGAGTACCCGCACACCCCTAATATGTATATTCATATATAATTATATATGAATAATTTATATATATTCATGTATGCATATATATATATATATATATATAATTTTTTTTTTTTTAATAATATAATCATGTTTCTTAAATAGACGTCTACAAGATCTGCAGTAGAAACTACATCTTTAACGAAAAGTTTTGGATGGGATTCTACCGAGGCATGGCAACAACATGATATTCAAGAACTTTGTAGAGTTATGTTCGATGCATTGGAACAAAAATTCAAAAATACGGAACAAGCAGATCTAATCAATAGACTTTACGAAGGTACAAAGTATCATTATGTGTGCGAGTTGTGAAAATATCTATAATTTGTTTTTTATGTAATTAGGAAAGATGATCGATTACGTTAAATGTCTTGAGTGTGGAACAGAGAAATCAAGAGAAGATACTTTTCTCGATATCCCATTACCAGTTAGACCATTTGGAAGCAATGTTGCATATAATAGTGTGGTAATATATTGTTGCAGTTTAACATACCATTTATATTTATATGTACATATATATAAGAAAAAGTTTTCTTTTTGTAGGAGGAAGCAATTAGAGCGTTTGTTCAATATGAAACATTGGAAGGAGTTAATCAGTATCATTGTGAAAAGTGCAATAAGAAATGTGATGCGCATAAAGGCTTGAAGTTTACGAAATTTCCATATTTATTAACATTACATCTCAAACGATTTGATTTTGATTATAAAACTTTCCACAGAATCAAGCTCAATGATAAGTATGTAAATTGTACAATGTTGTATTTGATTAATAAAAATTCTATTCCTAATTTTGAAATAATTTTACATTATCTGTGTTATTTTAGAGTTACGTTCCCGGATATATTAAATTTGAACTCTTTTATCTCGTCCACAACGAGTCAAGAATCTCCCGGTGGTGAGGAAGACATTGGCTTAGGTATCAAATGCGATGATAGTTCTACGACAGATAGCGGTACTTTAGATGATGATTGTGCGCCATGCGACAACAGCCTTTCCAACAGTAATCATTCAGCCAGTCATGATCAAGATGGTGATCATCAAGATGATCATGATCATCAAGATGATGAAGGTATAATATTATGGGTGTGATCATTTATTGAAATAATTTTCAGAATTATTAGAGGATGTGTATGTACACCTTCAGGTATTGATATGAGCAACGGACCGTCGACGTCGAGTTGTGCTACGCATAGTCATGAGAACGAAAAGAATCGTGGTACTTATATGTTGGGAAAAGGCCCATATATGTATGAACTGTTCTCAATCATGATTCATAGTGGCAGTGCGAGCGGAGGTCATTATTATGCTTATATAAAAGATTTCAGAACTCAAGAATGGTTATGTTTTAATGACCAGAGTGTAACTCAGGTATGAAAATTAATCTTCCAATAATTTATTATATTTTTTGACATTATGAATAATTTTTTGTTTGTGTTATATTTTCAGATAACTCATGACGATATTCAGAAAACATATGGCGGTGGGCCTTCAAGGGCGTATTATAGCGGTGCATATAGCAGTAGCACGAATGCATATATGCTCATGTATAGGCAAATCGATCGTGCTCGTAATACTCTACCTATGCAAACCCAAGATTTTCCACAACATATTCAGGTAAAATTTCAATAAAAACTAGAACTTAGAATAACTTTTGTAATAACTTTAAATTAGAATAGTTTGTTTCCAATAGAATTAATAGTAAATAAAATTATTTATCAATTTGCAAAATCAATTATCATATTATTTGTTCAATTTGCAATGGTAGTTTTAAATCTAGTTAAACATAATTATCTAGTTATTATAATTTCTTTTTTACGACAGCAAAAAATTAGAAAATTTTTCAATGATTAAAAATTTTTTAAAAATTATGTATAAAAAGCGGGCAAATGAGAGTTTGGCGCAGTTATTATAGATGCAATGGTTTAATTTTAATGATCTTAAGTATGGAGTGTTCTTGTTATTTTATATTGTTTGTTTTTTAAGGAATTGTAATTGAACAGAGGTCCTTTATAACTAATATATGCAAAAGATTTGTTAATGTTTTTATAATTTATATGAAGACCCATTTTTTCCTAAGGTATTCTATATTACTTATTATATTACTTTGTCATGTATAGGAATTATTGAAGAAGATGAAGGAAAATGAAGATAATGATAGAAACAATCGTGAAAAGCAAATGTCTATAGATAGAAGATTGAAAGTGTATTGTCATCATCCGGTAGAAGGAAAATTATTAAATATCAAATTATATGTCATGCCTGATATTACTTGGGCTGAAGCAACAGAGAAAGCATATAAGAAATTTGGTCTTGAAAATGTAGTGAGTCTGGATCAGTGTCGTTTAGTTAGCTATGAACATAATACTGATTTAATTGAATGTAGTTATGATGATCGAGAGCATGAACCTGTTGGAAAAATATGGCGTGTTTCACGTCGATTTGATTTATTATTAGAAATTCGTCGCAAAGATCAAAAGTTCGAAACGTATTTACCAGGTGGTGAGTACAAAACAATATGGGTGTGTGTATATGCGTGTGTCTATGGCCAATTATAAAATAAAAATTTTAACTTTTCAAATGTTACGTTTCAGGAGTTGCAACTAAAGTATTTGTCATAGATGTAGCTCGAGAGGAGGTAATTGACGGTCCGATCGATATCAGAGGTTTATTGTTACAAAGTGTTAAAGAATATAAACAAACCGTAGGAAAAATTATTAATGTGGATCCTAAAGAAATGAAAGTAATATTGCAAAAATTTTCGGAAACTAGACCAGTGGAAAATGATGATAGTGATCTTCATACTGAAGGATTTTATAACGCAAGTAAAATATTCATATCAACGATGTATGATATAGATAATAACAAACCTTTTCAAGAATCAACAGTACACAGAATCATAGAGAATTTTAGACATGTTATTTCTCTGCATGTCCAGTTACCAGATATCAGTAAAGGTATGATTTTTAAATACTTAAAAGGATAAATGTTAAATAATAGTCATATACTTGTAATTGCTACCTGAAAATTCTAATTTGTTGTAATTTCTATGTAGAAAGTTTGGAATTGAATATCCCGTTATTAGACGATAAATACGAGAAAAAGGAAAATTCTGTTACTAGTGGTTCATCTAAACTTTGCGTTTTTGAATCACATTGGGATACCATTTTGAAATACAGTGAAACCTCGAAAAGTTGTACACGAAGTAGCGAGGATTCCACCATATATACGTCTTATAAATTTATAAGTCCTCAGTTAGAAGAGGCTGAGGAATGGAATACTCCTGAACAAAGTAACAGTGAAGATAGCAGCCTTAGTGATAGTGATAAAACGTTGGTCGGTGATGCGCCGGAAGGTGTCGATATTGAACCGCAATCAATGTGGCCTAGGCGCAGCTGTTTTAAGGATTATAAAATTTCAAAGAAATTCGAAATAGAAAACTGGGATATTGATGACGATTCCGATTACTACTTTAGAGCTACTCCATACGCAGATAGTACTCAACAAAAATGTATGTTGTCAAAGTCATTTTAATGGCAATGACTGTTGATCGCTTCATTTAATTTTCTTTTTCTTTTTTACAGTACTTAAAGTATTAGTGGATAAAAGAATGAGATTGAGCACTTTGAAGAAAGATTTAGTACCATTTGTAGGTGTACCTGTGGAGTATTTTAAAATTTTTCGTCTATCGAGTTCTGGCGAATCAGAATGCAGCTGTTTGACGGAGCAGCTTAATTCATACGAAGATGGTGAGAGACTTAATGTAAAACTCGGTCGAGCTTTGCGTAACGGAGAATTTAAAGTAAAATTATATCAGCTATTGATCGACTCCACTGAGGTTTGTATAATTTTTTCTTATTTTACATCCATAGTTAATTCTATACGTTACATTATTATGTTATTAAAATTTTTTATTATATATTAAAATTTTATTAGCCTTACAAATTTTTATGCGAATGGATTGTCTCGAAAGATATGACGGTTGGACATGCGAAAAAAGAGATATTAGCAGAAATAAAGAGAAAATATGATATAGATATACCATATGAAAAATGCCGACTTAGGAAAAAGTATTATAAGACAGCCTCAAAGGTATTTCTAAACGAACAGAAGTTTGCCGATCTTCGATTTCATTCGCAATTTGAAATGATTGTTCAAGAGCTACCAGATAAAGAAACAGTCACAGACACTAATCAAATTGTCTTGTTCGTCAAGAGGTGGTTGCCAGCAAAATTACAATTGGGACAATTTCAAGAAATTGTTATGGATAGCAGAACCGTTGAAGAACTAAAAAAGAAAGTAAGTCGCGTAAAACAATCGTTTTATATATCAATAAAATGATAAAATAAATTTTAACTAAACTTGTGCTTTTTCTAGCTTTCCTCAATATCAGATATTCCGGAAGAGCATATAGATATAGCAAAGGGGAAAGGTAATTTTCCATGTGACAATTCTGTGCTGCGGATCCAAAATGAGCATGATTGGAACGAACATCACGATAGTTTATCTTTCAATTTTGAAGATGGTGCCGTCTTCTTGTATAGGTATATGTTTATTTCCTAATCGTTAAAGTTTAATGTGCAATACCTTTCAATATCATTAAATGTTTGAATTTTGTTTTAGGGACAATAGGGAAAAACCAATAGATTTAGATCCTGGCGACGTAATGGAAATCGCTCTTAAGGAAAATTCACGCTTAACACCGCTTTCTACTACTTCGAGTTACAGTCCACGTCGGGAGAGAGCACTTAAAATATATTTGGATACCGAATGATCGTCCATAGAGAGAGAGCGCCAATCTCCTAAAAATGAGTTGCTAAATAGACGGATGTGTGAACACAAAACATTTTCGCTTAAAATGATTAGATATTGGATATTAGCAAAATCATATTTCTTCAATGCAATATTTCCTCAAATGCCAAATGTTTTGTGTTCCAGTGAGTCTTCAGCATTTCAAAGCTTCCGCGTTCCTAAAAGTTTTCGGCTTTTTCTCGAAACTATTGGATTTTTGAAAGTGTTTGGATTCATGAATTGTTATATAGTAACACATAATTCGGAATCTCGGTACTCGTACCTGATTTCGAGATTTCTAGACTTTATATGAAGTGTAAAATATGTCCAATATCACCTGGTCTGTTGAATCAGTTTTCCATCTATAGAATCGAATTAAGCAGCACAATTAACTGTAAAGAGAAACTAATGATATAGCAATGAGAGCAAATTTTTTGTTTTAATGAAAATTCACGTGTGTGATTTTTCAATAATTTGCATGACAATGTAACTTGTGTTCCTGTTACCTTACTATTCTTATGAATTTGCTCGGGTTTTTTTTCTATTGCATGTAGAGAAACCTTTATATCATTATATGTTAAAATATATTTATAAAATAGGTATTGTGCTCTTTGTTGGAACGGTTATTGTCTGTCTAGTATTATATAAGAACTGCACTAGTACAAAAACTATCCTCGACAATACTTTTGTTGTTATTTATCTGGCATATACAATGTGATTAACTTGTATTTTTCTAATATATCAAATGATTATAAATTTACTACTTTATGAAACTTTAATAAGCTTTGCCAACTATTTTCGAATTTAAAATGTATTATATATAGCATTTTAACGTGGTAATTATGTGATGGCGTGTGTCAAATTACTAAATGTGATCAATTTTTTAATAACAGATATATTATCATATGTACGTTTTATTATTTTTCACTTAACCGAAATATACTAATAATGTGCATGAATTCGGAAATAGTGATAGTTTTTTTTTTAGAAAGAAATTTTGCGATAGAAAATGATTTTTTATGTCTCTTATTCTTATTACCAATATACATAAAACTCGAGAGCATTTCTGCTCAATTTATATTTGATTTCATTTGTACTTTAAAATATGTACGTATCATCTTTGTAACAACACTTACAAATACTGAAAATAACTTCTTATAGGTTCAAGAGATGTGCACGGAAGTGTTCTGACTTGAAAGTGTGAAACATTCATTGCTGTAGCTGCCAATATTTATTTGCTTGGAGAAGCTGCTTTCTATTAATTTTTTTTCTCGTAAAGATGAAAGATTGATTGAAGTAGACCAAGTGGTAACTTGATAGTTCTATTTGTTGCATCTTTATTTATTTTGTTATCCTCTATTAACGTTTTATTTATCATTTTGGAGCTAGGCTTCACATATCGTTTGATCGTTTTTATATAATCGTTGAACGAAGAAAAATATCAATGCTGATACTATCTTTTTTAACAAGGTAGATGAAGGCAATGAGATACATTTGATCCTTTTTGTGAATAAATTAATTGTAAGATCGTGGAATACATCTCTCTGGACACGAATAAACAGATTATAATTTGAAACTCTTTAATAATCGGCGATGAAGGTTATTCTCTGTATAATACACTAAAGTTATGAAACAAATTATATTTATAATTATTAACAATGAAATATTGAAGTGTCTGAATTTGTCTTAGTATTAGACCACCTAGTTTGTGATACCTTCCTAATCCCCGTCCAGTTCATAGAAATTCAAAAATATATGTAAATGAGTATGTTTAAAAATGATATTAATATAAACACTTGAAATTTTGTCTTATACAAAAAAACATTTACAAAAAGATATAAAAATCAATGAGAAAAGAATCAACATTTAATGTATTTGTAATTATTTAGTGACTCGAACTAAGAATAATTAAAATAAGATGAAATTAGGAAAAAAAAATATATTCTACATTAAATTTTTTAATTTCGAGGTGATTCTAATATATTGCATTGTATGAAGCGTAAAGTTCGTTAACATATCTGTTCGTGACAGCATATATCTTGAAGTTCGATTAAATTGGCGATTGGTTGAACACATAAAATATTATATAATAAATTGTGTAATTTATTGTTCTTGATCTTATCTTTTTCAAACAAAAATTAATAATTCTATCCACTTGCAATAAAAAATTGGTTCAGGCATTACTTGATGAATTAATCACCAATTAATTTAATTCGAGTTTGGTCAAATTTTGAAATAACCGGGTTCTTTCTTGAGTCGAGTCATGATGCACGGATGTGTATCTAGATGCGATTCATTCGAGTTGGAGCAGCTTCCAGCGCGATGGCACTCCTAACGCTGCGCAGTGTGTATCCATCGGCTCGCTCTCTTTACTTATTCTCTCATATATGTAGCACATGTATTACACTTGTCAATCACAAATATTGCTTTACATCTGTCAAAGGAATTTATTACGAGGGACGCCAAGTGAAAAGTAGATACAATGCAATTATATACAATGACACGAAACGACACCATCATCACCAAGGTATTAATGATCTGACTTAAATCTTTTCAATCGTTGAGTGAAAAATTAAATTAGCTTGATTCTTCATATGTGTCAGATGGAACATGTGGAGGCGAGCTTGAGAGATACCTTATACAAGGTCGATGTGATTGAAAGAAAACTAAAGACGAAAATACTTACTGCAGAAAATCGAGAGAAATTAGAGAACGAACTGGAAGAAGTTAAGAAAGTTCTCAGGCAGAACGAAAAGGAGCTGCAAAGCTTGAGAAAGGAAAACTCTAAGTCTTTCGTGTTAACAGCGTGCTTGGTATTCGTGTGCTTCCTCATCTATGGAATATATTCATTAATTTTTGGAAACGTTTAATGTCTAAATTGTAATACTAATTTATCTGCTCTTTGTAAGTTTTTTATAAGCAGTACAATTGTCAGCGTACAGTTTACTAATTGCCAATTACGCCACAGATTTTATAAACTTCGAATTCATTTTATAAAATGTATACAGAAAGTGAATTTATAATATTTTAATTTTGATATCTTTTTTACTGTTAGTCAATTAGCTATATAATCATTACTGTCTTATTGCGAATAATGTTGCCAATAATACTAGCCGGGTGTGTATGTGTGTGCTCATGTATGAGATATTTTAAATAGAAATATTATTTAAAAGTGTACTACATCAAGATAAATAGTACCATTGTAATTAATATATTTCGGATATATGCATAGGATACATGCAAGAATTTGTTCGAAATATTCTGTGTATATATAATCATATGTGTATTTGCCAAAAAATATATATATCTATATACATATATATGTAACAAAAATGTATGTTGCATAAAAATGCAATTTTTTTAATGTAAAAAATGTATTTTTTAATATAAGAGGATCCTATAAAATATCGATCGCATTACAGAATAAATTAATTTTCGAATTTATTTAACAGATCACAAGATTCTTTTGTAGAATAAAACTATGCAACAAAAAAATTTGGATAGGATAGATTTTACGAGAAAATCGAAAGAAAGAAAGAATTTAAATTTTAGCTGATACAAAATTTTTTGAGACGCCATCTCTATAACACGGACATACACTACGATGCCAATGTTACAGGTTAGGGTTAGACTTTGAAACACGTCACCTGCGACTGTTGGCACACCTGACGATGGGAGCACGAGTGCGCGTACCCAAACTTCAAATCGTTCTAACGTTTTCGCGTGACTGACTGATTCGTCGCCTGTACCGACAATATTGTAGGAGTGAATAAACAGTATATACAAATTGACTCACCGTTCGTTGCTGGTCGCTCCGTCCATTGTCCAGCACCGTCTCGGCTACAAGCTCGAACGTTCGAGTCTGTTCAAGATCTTCCTCACGATTCGTCTCGATTCACACTTGGCTCGAACGCGCGATCCTTCTTTTTCCACACTTTTCGTACTCACGCCCGTCGAAAACTCGAGATACGAGGCCACGGAGAATATGCGAAACACGATTGAACGCGACACGACATCGCACCATGCATCGTATCCGACACGACGAATGTTCGCACGTACTCGTATGCCCGACATTCAGTGGCAACATACATACTGGCCGTCCGCCACAACTTCACTGTCGACATTCCACGGTATTTTCGAAACACTCGCCCGCGTCAACAACTCGTACGGGACAACGAGAATGCGAATTGAAATGTGCCGCGACCTCGCGCCGTCCTACCTACCGACCGTTGGTCTCGTACTGCGTAGCGGCGCTGGCTGCCGCGGGGCGGCGCGAGCGCGCCTGCGTCGCCAGCGCCGCTACGCAGTACTACGGCAGCGGCCGTCGATCGGGTCGGTCGCCGCGCAGAACGGTGCGTAGTTGCGATGCGTCGCGGCGCATTTCAACTCGCATCCTCGTCGTCCCATACGAATTTTTGACGCGAGCGATTGTTTTGAAAATGCCGTGGAGTGTCGACAGTGAAGTTGTGACGAACGGCCAGTATGTATGTTGCCACTAAATATCGGGCGTTCATGTAAACATCCGTCGTGTCGGATACGATGCATGGTGCGTAGTCGTGTCGCGTTCAATGATCATGTTTCGCATCTTCTCCGTGGCCTCGTATCTCGAGTTTTCGACGGACGAACCGGGAGTGTCGAAACGAAGGGTCGCGCGTTCGTGCAAGGCGTGAATCAAGACGAATCGTGAAGAGGATCTTTGATGTCGCTCAGACGGCAAAGGTCGCCGCGGTCGGTCGGGACAGTTCGAAATTGCGTTGCGCGTTTACTCGCGTCTTTTCCGTTGCCCCGTACTCCGTATTTTAAGTTTTCGACGGGCGTGTCAAAGGCGAGTACCGGGGTCGAAAGCGAAATATCGCCCATTCGTGCAAAGTGTGAATAAGACGCATCGTCGTAAGGAGCATCATCTTGAAGCTGGCCGAGACGAAGCTGGACGGAGCGACCAGAGGCGAACGGTGAGTTAATTCATTTTTATCTACTGTTCGCTCCCTTTCAGTATTCGAGTCTTGTTCCGATTCCTGATTGCCTTTGCATAAATCGCGACAAGACTCAATCGCGCGAAAGCCGTTGGGATAGGAAAAATTTGAAGTTTGCGTACGCGTGCCGGCGCTCCCTTCGCCAGGTATGCCAACAGTCGCGGGTGACGTGCTTTTCGAGGTCTAATCTGTATGTTACATACATTGATATTGTAGGTATGCCGACGTTGTAGAGATGGCGTTGGATGGCGTCTGAAAAATCGTATTAGCTAACTGCTAAAATCATGGAATTTTGCCACTTTAGGCTTCTTTCCTTCGATTTTTTCGTAAAATCCATCTTTTCCAATTTTTTTAGTGCGTACTTTTATTCTACAAAAGGATTTTGTGATCTGTCAAACAAATTCAAAAATGAATTTATTCTGCAATGCGTTCGATATTTAGGATCTTTGGACATAACAATTAAAATAAATGTTTCTTTTCTATAAACTAGTTAATTTTAAATTATCATAGTGAAAATGATTCAGTTGAAATGATTATTATTAACAAAATTGATAAAATCTATAATATGATCTATGTTAATATTATGATTTGTGAAACCATAAAAAATATGCAAGAATTTGCATGACGTTTAAAATATCTTGTGTATAATATGTATACATATACGTAGTAAAAAATATACATAACTTGTTATGCAAAAGAAATTTTTATTTTCATGTGTTAACCAATATAACAATCAAGATAAATGCCTTTGTTTTATAAACTAATATTTGTTTTAGACATTACATAAACATCAATTTTATTTTTGTAAACATATATATATATATATTATATATTTAAGTATATAGAATTATAATTTACTATGTTGAAAACGGTGACACACAAAATAGCATATTGCTTGAACTTAAAATATTTTAAAGTGGAAAAATGGAATGAACCATAAGCTAGATTATCTTTAGCTGTTAGCTATTAAATCGTACTGAGGTGTCCCAGCTAGACAACTACGCATGTACTTGGCGTGCACTTCAGCATCCAGAAAACTGCCACTCACCGCAGGATCTTCTTTCATGGCAACTCTCCATTCAAGCTATAACATAAAAGTTTTTGTCACAACTGAGACCTATATATGTGGCAGTTTTCAATAATATTATTACCAATCTCAAGAAACGGTCGCGAGGTATGACAAACTGATCTCCCTTTATAATCCTTATCACATCTGTTCTCTCACACCATGGCCATATCATCAGGTCTAGCATGCCTGGTTTGCTGCCTCCAAAAAAAGGAGTTTCTCTCTTTGCTAACTCTCGAACAAAAAATTCTAAGCCAGCTAACGCTTCGTTGAATACATCCTGCTCCCATGCTGTTTCTGAATAAAGTCTCTGAAAATCAAGTACAATCGTCAGGAAAATGTACTTGAAAATTAGACAAGAACATACAAATATGTAAATATTTCAATGTGAAAATCAGTGTAACAAATACCTTATACATAGTTGATATCACTGTATTAAATCTATCAATTAATAATTTATCTTTAGCCTTTGCTAAAGGATTACTTGGATATAGTTTGTTTTGTGGATATGCGTCTTCCAAATAGTCAGCAATAATTAGACTTTCGTACAGCGTTTCTCCTCCTTCTAATTCAATACAAGGGACTTTATTCAAGGGACTCTTTTCTATCAACCAGTCTGGCTTGTGTGTTAGATTCACATATACCACATCATATCTAAAAATAAAATAATGTAAGAGAAAAATTATCGTATAGATAAAAACACATGAAACAAACATTACTGATTATTACACAGTTTTACAAGTTTCCACAGAAACAAATTTTTCTCTTTTTATGTTTTACATTAAATTAATATCTACTTTTTTCTTCATGTAGATACATAAAAAGTTTATACGTACAGAGGTATGTTATTTAGAAATTATAACATTTAAAAAATATATTGATAAGAAGTTTTAAATACATGTTTTTAAAACGTTCCAAAGTCTGCAATTTCAGACAAAAAACTAACAATAGCTTGCCGTATATAAACTCATGCTTACGGAATTTGCTTGGCATCTAGCACGAGGTGTATCCTCTGTGCGTATGGACAAAAGCGCATGCTGTAGAGGCGTATTTTGCCGGGTACGAGAGCCGGTGGTACCGATCCTGAAAGAAGGAATGCACATTCGTAGATTTATTCCTTGTGAGACCCGTCAATTGCGTCGTGCAATTTACACGATGTAAATATTTTTCTACCGGTACTCAAATGCTTCACGCTCATCCTGATTCTCGTATATCTAATACGTCAAAAGACGTCAGAAAAGCCTCGTTCCGCTCAACTGACGCTCAACATTCCGTTAGCCGGTTGCAGTGAGAAATGGTGAGAAATAAATATCGATGACAAGAACTTCCGTATGCGCAGATGTTGTGTACACATGAGAAAGAAAGAGAGAAAGGAGAGAAAGAGAGAGAGAGAAAAAGATTGTGCATCATGGGCGCCTTCTATGATCATTGTCACATTCTTGTTTTCCCTTCTATCAGTAATTTTCCGATAATAACGTCGCATCGTCTCATCGGAGAGACGTCTGACGATGAAGACGTGTGATTTATAAAATCGAAAAAAAATTTGAGAGCGACCATACCGGCCTTTTCGGTGGGGCCGCCAAAACCTTCTTATGCACTAGCGCCAATCCACTTTCGAAAATGGTACTACGTAGCACATTTATTTCGCAACACTACCGATGAAATATAGATGTGGTTCGAGTCCCAGCTAAAATAATATATTAAATTCAAGTATATTCTCAATGGATAACATGCACCATGTACAGTCTTTGATTCTGTTCCACAATACGATATAGCACCCCAAAATAATTTCCAACTAGGAATAATTGATCGAATCGATTACTTTTGATTATTCGATGCATGTTGATTGTTATGTGGAAGATTAACTTGATTCAGATTTTAATTTACTTATACTTCTTAATTTTATTTTAAAAGTAATTATAATCTGAGATACATTTTGAACATAAAATAATAATTTGTACCGTAAAGCGAAAAGTGCATGAACACAAAGTTAAAGAAGCAGGATATGTAGTGTCGATCTTGTCGCGTGAAGTTGGCGCGGGAGACGAAGCCGCTTTTCGGCCATCCTAAGCTGCATTCACGTTTCATTTCCAGAACGCGTCGGACGCGCGGGACGGACCAATTCCCGGACGAAGGCGTCATTGTGGGTCATTTAATAGGTGAACGAGATTTATATCAACTTCGAATTAATATTTACTGCCAATTCAATCATCGCGCGATGTAGATACGATGCTCGCGTGCAGCGCGGCGTCGATCTTGGCGCATAAAGTTGACAGCGCGGAAACGAAGCCGGTTCGCCATCTTTACTTGCATTTTCGTCTGATTTCAGAATACGGCGGACGCGATGCGAAGCGGGAGCGAGTGGTGTCGCAAACTCATTAAATAAGTAAGCGAAATCTATATTAATCTCGCAATAATATTTACCACCGAATTAATCATTGCATAATAAAGATTCGGTGCTTATATGTCGATAATCCGTGAAAATGCGCATTCGCAATAGTTATAATGCCGAATAAATTGCGCGAATAATTGACAAAATGAGCATATTATCGTGAAGCAAGTAACGTTCGCGGATGTCTTCTTATAAAATTAACACTCTTACTCTAATATGAAATAATCGTTATAAAAGATAGATTTTGTATTGACATTGATTGTTCAATATTCATTCGTTTTATGGACATAGAAAAGTGTTTCAAAATAAAGTCACAGCTAAATTGCGATCGTAATTGTTCTCAATCTTTTCTCTGTCTGAACGGTCTGAACTTGTACGCTGGCGCCTCTATGTGCACAAAATGTGTACTATGTAGTCATATCCACGAATATTTCCGATGGCTAATAATGTTCACGAAAGAAGCAATTAAAAAACACGAAATTAGAAAAGAGTAGATTGAGGAATTAATAGGCTTAAGACAGCTTGGTAATATACATATGTTACATTATAGACACGAAAGTGGTATTTCTGGTGAAAATTTTTCTTAGAATTTTTTATGTAATATTTTTACATAATTATATTATAAATTTTATAATTTTTCAAAATTTTGTACAATTTTATAATTTTACAAAATTTTTTATACGAATTGGAACACTTTTCAAAAGTGCTCCAATTTCAAAATAAGTTTACATTTTTTTCTGGAATTATTTATTTATGTGAATTCTACGAAATATTGTAAGATTTCTAAAATCTCTCATTTTATTCTATTTAATTTTCGAGAAAAATTTATAAAATCTAGAGAAATTTAATATATTTTTTCAAGAAAATTTATAAATTTAAAATACAAAAAATTCTTAAAAATATTATGAAATATGAGAATTATCTTCACTACGACTAGCTCATTTGTTTGTTTTTCTACATAAAATTTAATCAGAATCATAACTGATGATAATTATTCTTCTCTTTGATGCCAACTGAGCTCGCCTGGCGATAACAAGTAGTACGAATTGATATTAAATAGCCTCTTGGCTACTTTTTTATGGTTGCAATTATTAGTGAGTGCAGCAGAGCGAGATAGGAGAAAAAGAATCAAAAATTGAAAATTTTATGCGATACCCGCTGAGATTAAGTCTGGTCTTCGATTCCAGATTGAAAGATTTATGAATTAAAAACTTAAAAACTCGAGATTTAGGTAGGGCAGAAGTAGACACGATTTTACACTTTCAACAGGACATACGAATGGAATAGTCGCGCGCTATTCCAAATAAGTGCATTAATTTAATCTTTAATCTGTACTCAAGCGGATATTGTGCTCGTAATTATTATCTGGCATAGCGGATATGTCTTGATACCTTTTTACCTTTTTATCTAACGAAAATAAATAACGAAAGATGTAAGAAACATGAAATAAGATAATTAAATCATAGTAGGGTGTAAAAAAATTATGCTTAAGATGATAATCACATAGGAATCACAAAATTGATACTTGGCAAGTCATTTATTAGTTTTGCGAGATATTCGTATTTTTTTTATTAATTCTGAAATTTGTTCTGGTGATAAAAATATCGAAGAAAGTCATCACTTGTCGTAAACTATTAATAAACCTTTTATTTTAAATATCTCCAGAACGAACAATTAAATGATAAACTCCTTAAAATAATATTGGCTTAAAAAATTAAATAAATTGTGAGATTTTATTTGTATTTTTAGGAAAAAATCAATTCTAGAGAGTTATCGTAAAAACGACATTGATAATATGATTACTTAAGTAAAAAACTGCTTATTACAATAAATTTTGACTGAAATCATTATTAACTCATATACTAATTGGTAAATGCAAACAATGAATTACACATTTATTTTGTGTAACTAGAATTTTATTTTTTATCACAGAATTAATGTTTTGTTTCGCGTGCGTAAGTGAGCATGGAATGAAACTTTACTTGACATAAAATGACAGAGACGTCATTTGCCACTTTTCTCTGCGAAGTTTGCAATAGAGTTGATGTTTCACGTAATAGAAAGACACAAACATTTATCTCTCGTAAGTCTGGTGGAAACGCGACGTTGTTCCTACGAACGTTTCGATTAATGAAGAGTAAACGGGTAGTTGATTTTCCACGTCGAGGCCCGAGCGTCTCTTAACTTCGATACGATGCATTATTGCATCCGCTCGCGGTGTATCTCGATTCGAATAACGCACACGAGGGGGTGGCGAGCGGAGGAGAGCGCGTACGTAAAGTAGAGGTGGTGTTGATAGCGCTAACAGCACCAA
Source organism: Solenopsis invicta (assembly GCF_016802725.1). Taxonomy (NCBI): domain Eukaryota; kingdom Metazoa; phylum Arthropoda; class Insecta; order Hymenoptera; family Formicidae; genus Solenopsis; species Solenopsis invicta. The sequence continues at coordinate 6,399,068 of NC_052674.1, read as the reverse complement.
AGGAGGGTACGCACGAAGGTAGAGTCGATGATGGAGAAATGGGTGCGGGGGTAGCGGATGCTAGATAGAACTAGAGTCTGTGGTGGTGAGTAGCGGTAGTGGTGGTGCACGAAATATATATCAAGGAAAAAGAGAAAGAGAGACAGAGATAGAGAGGGAGGGAGAGGAAAAGAGAGAGAGAGAATGAATGTGCGCGCGCGTGTGTGTGTGTGTGTGTGTGTGTGGAAGAAGGATAGAGAGCGAAGTGGAGGAGGATGTGGAGGAACGGCGCGGGCGCTGATTGGTAGCAGAATCGATTAGCCAAGCCGAGCTAAACCTCCGGCACCGCGGCATGGTTCGGCGTAGCGACGCCACGAATTTCCCGAATGGGGGTTTCCCGTTGGGGCGGACCCCGCCGAACCCGGAGAACACCCCGGCCCTCTTCGCCATGGCAACCCGACCAATTCGCCAACCGCCGGCAACCAAGACTGACCTACCGTGTGTTCCTCGGCTTATTTTTCTCCTATCTGCCTCCGCGTTCCTCTTCCCTCGTTTTCCTCCTTCTCCTCCTCCTCGTCCTTCTCCTCTTCCTCCTCCATTGCATTGCGATCGTTCTTTGTGTCTCCGCGCCGTTTCCTTCGTCTCGTTTCTTTTTTTTTTCCTCTTGGTTTTGTTTGCTCGCACACGTTTATACGTACGTAATGCGCGAGAAGTGAGAGAAAAAGGTTGCAGAGCTCTAATTTTTCCCTCCTAATTTTTCTGATGATTGTCATCCATTCCTTTTCTACGCCCACACACACACATATACACACACTCGCTTTCTTTCTCTCTGTTTTTGGTTGTACGTTTTTCGTACGCAATCAAGAGGGCAAACGCAAACGCATAGAGAAATAGGAGCCACATTGATTTTGCCGACGACTGATACAACCCCGTCGGCACGTTTAATTAGAACATGGCGACTTTAATACAAGCGCACGACAACAAGAACAACAACAGCGCTCCCCCCGATTTCCCGGGTGCGGTTCCCGCGATTCTCTCAGGTCTATTCCGTTGTGCCTTTTCCGCTATCATGCTAGCGATGAGAAACCATGTCCTTCGGCCTTCGATAGCGGGCGGGGGGAGGGAGGGGGGGATCGCTTATCTATCTAACCTAACGCGTTCTACGCTAGTGCCAGACATCCCTCGTTCATCCACTCATCCATCATTGTCATCGTCGTCATCGTATAGTCATCGCTTAGTTATTATTATTCACCTCCATTCTCGAAATCACGCCTGCTCGAGCACATGCGCTCACATCGCATACAAATACACATAATACACACGCTTTTACTTCATTCTCTCTCTCTCTCTCTCTCGTTCCTGATACTCACTTTTCGTCGCACCCTCGCGCTAAGACTAAAATCTCTACACGCCTAAGCTACACATGAAAACACCCTATCTACATGAGCGCCGTTTGCGCTCGCGACCCGTCGGACCGATCCGGAAACCATCTGCTGGATAACGACCGTTTCCCGTCGCGGTGCCGATTGCACGATCGGTCCCACGGGCCGTCCGGGGGCCGCGCTAATCGTTAAAATTACTCTAGGAATGCTTAGGGCCACTTATGAATAATATGGTACAGTATACGTCTTAAGGAGTTACGCTTCTCTCCGATACGAGGTACGCCTTCCTTCTTCCGGGGATGGATTGCCGACACGCGTCGATGAGGAAGCCGCGACATTCGCGATGGAAAATCGCATCTCTTCTTGTTCTTCTAGCTGTCCGTCGGGCACTTGATGTGCTTGTTCGCGCTTTTCAGAGATTTTTAAGCATCGGTGTTTAGATCATTGAAAAAAGATTAGTGACAAGCAAAGGTCAGATAAAAGTTTGCATATTGTCAATACTTATTACGGCCAATCTATGTAGGACTGCACATTCTTTCTTTCCTTTTTTAAAAATTGGTTTTTTAATTCCTGGTTTATTCAAAATACATTAGACTCTGTACTTTCGCTATCATCGGACGTTATCATCGAATCTTTTTGAAATTTATATTTTTCTTTATTGAATCATGATTGAAAACTGAAAAGAGATTAAGCACTAAACACATTGTATAATCTTTAAAACAGTAAAGCTATTTTTCTTTATTAACTATCAAATATTATATGCTTCTCGAATAACTTTAATTAAAATTCTGCAGGCAAATTATCAGATCTTTGTTTCGTTCTCTTACTCACAATAAGATATAATTAAAGAATATCGTTTTATCAGTAGATTTTAAATATCAAATCAATGAAATGATACTTATTTCTTTAAGAAATCTGTATTACTGCAATATGCGTAACTTTTTTGACCAGTAATACGTAGCTAATGTTAGACAGTGCAAAAGAATTTCAGCATTTAATGGTATTCCGAGATTATATTCTCGTAGGGCTACTTTTTCGGGAATAGATTAGAAACGATTGTTATTATACGATTCAATATGACAATCTTGGCTCCGAAATACGAATCTGGATGCGCTGTCTGATCAGGATCGAATTCCGTTTCGGTAATCCATCCTTCGTCTCGATATGGGTAGAGCGGCCACATATTTCACGCGATTCTAAAAAGGATGGGGTGAAAGTTCGATTCTGATTGCGCGTGCCGTCAATTGATATGACTTAAACGTTGTACTTTTTGATTACCTCTCTCGATGACGAGTAATGAGAATACACGGTTAACGCGATTTTTTTCGTTGTAAAATGTTACGTTAAAGGAACGAGCGATTTACGCTTAAGCAAGCACCGACGTGTTGACTGAATGGTTGTAGAAATATTATACGTTCGATAATCGTTTCTTACACGCCCATCGCTCGATTTACTCCTTATGTAGCATCTCTACCCATTTCTTCATGTAACAAATAAGTTAAAAGAGTTTATGATACACGTATTAGCTTTGGTCTGAATCGAACATGAGTACATTCTGCGGACGAACAGCCGCGAGATTGAAATTGTGATTTATTATCGAGCGACACGGTGATAAGTTTTGCGTTTTAATGTACACATGCCCGATTTAATCCAATCGTAAACGCCGACGATGCTCGTGAAATTTTGTCGACTTTTTATTTCACGTACGAGTTCACTTTTCCTTGGACCAAATGATTTCGCATGTTCAATTTACCGTCATGCGATTATATACCTTGCTGTCAAGCTAATATCTTTGCGAACGATATCACTTCGCATTTTGATGAAGAAATTAAAAACATTACATGCGTGACTAGATAAGATGAACAAATGACGTCGAAGAACGAAAAATGAAAATAGTAGAGAAAAATAACATTTATATATAACAAGTTTAAAATTACATGCTTTGTCACTTGATACACTACCTGTAAAGAAAGCTAGTTTTTTCTTTGGTATAGATATTTGGCAAAGAATCATTGAAGGATTGATGCTTATTTTAAATGCAAACTTTTTCCAAGGATGCGCGTGTTTTTTTTTTTTTTTTTTTTTAAGCGGCAACACGATAACGGTAAACAGATTCATGCGAATTTTCTCACGGACGCACACCCTGTACTAACGTAATGCATTATACTGTATGTACAACGTTCTTACAATAATCTTTTTTTTTCTTTTCTGGGCGCACCCCGTCGGCCGCGAATCAAAGTCCGTTGTGTAACCATTACGTAGGATCGCCTCTGGCACAGGTGGCGCATAAATGATCACCGATTGCGGCGCATTGTTTAGATATTGCACCAAAAAAATTGTGACGGTGCCTCTCTTTAGGTTTGTTTCGATATTGCACACTTTGTTAAGATCACCGCATAATTTCGATGTTCAATCTGTCCAAACGCGTCTCGGCTACGTAAATATTCCTCGCGTCAATATGCGTGTCTTATTTCCATTGTTATCTCAATTATTTAACAAATAAATGCGAAGGAACCACTACAAATTACGCGAATATGAAATTTGAAAAGGTTTGCTACTCGAATAAATACTTGGGAAAATCTTTTTCCTCATTAAATTTTTCCATTTTTTTCTACAACGGAGAACTTTAATAATCACAAAATCTGTTTAAAGTTGTTCTAATATGATAATATGATAATATTTTTCTAAAAATATACGCGTTTTAATGAATTTTATGTATGCATGTCACTGAACGAATGTCTGCATCTGTTGCTTGTCGTCTACCATTACTTACGTTTGATTATAAAGCTGTATCACTACTTACGACCCGACAGTTGTATATCATTATTTGTTAGCGTAAATGCCTTTACTTCCTTTAAATTCCGTGTAAACATATCCACGAGTGACTTGCGCAAAATTTAATTTTTTGAAATTTCCAGATATATAAGAGAAAATAAATACATGGTCTGATATTTAGTTCATCGTTAAAATTTAGTTAGAATATTTGAATGCGACTCATTCATGTAAATTAATGTTACATATCTCTTTCAAAGTAGGCTTCTCCAGCACGTTATAAACATCCTATGTTTCCATGTTTAGAAGCACTCTTGAAACTCTTCAATTGAAATGTGTACCTACCGGTAGAGATGTCAGTTGGAAGTTCTTTCAACTCAATAAATGTTTGTATCACTTTGAGAGAGAATAGCACGCGCTATTGTTCCTTTCTTCTGCAAATATCTTTCAACAATTTCATAATTTCTTCATCATTAAATTTATTAGTAAGAAATTGATAGATATTTTGGTTCTTTGTTTTAAAATATTATTTAATATTTTTGATGCGGTCAAGAGATAGTTTATTAAATAAATAATTTTAAAATGGTGAACTATTGTATCGAATGTAGCAGAGAGACGATATATTGATCACATAATCATGCTTTTTCCCAGGAGAAAAAGATACTTTAAAACTTAATCGTCAAACCGCTTACTCTGCTACTCGCATTAATTTCGATCGTTAGAACGTGATGTTTGCTTTGTAAAAATCCGTTGCGAAAGGATAATTGCAAGCAAGTACGCGGTATGGACAGATTCGTGCAAGTACCTGAAACAATGTGCGGTCCAAGCCTGCGGGGGGCGGGATAAGGGGCCGAGTGGTGCGCAATTTACGTTTTCACATGCGTACGGCGCCGACGGCGGTGGTGACGGCGACGGCGACGGTGGCGGATGCGGCTCCGTACTTTTTCGGTAGAAACGTTTTCAACGCGGCGTGCCCAAGGCACCCCAGTGCTCGGCGGCGGGTCATGCGTAATGCGGATAGGTGCCGAGATGAGGTGGCACGTGTCCGGAGGCCGTGTGATGGCCGGCGTACAAGTTGGCGCCCGGGCTCGTCGACCAGTAGCTCGATGCCGATTGAAAGAGGCCGCCGGGAACGGAAACCGAGACCGACGCCGCCGGCGGCGGCATCAGGTTCAGCTTCGCGTGACCGTAACCGGACATAAAGAGCTCGCTCTGATATTTGTACGCCGCTGGATCGGCCGCCGCCGGCTGCGTCGCGGCTGCCAGCCCCTGGAAATCGAACTTGTACGCGTACCTCTTGCCGTGCACCTTCGTCATGATGTTTTTGTCGTAGTAGTACCTGCAAACAAACCAGACGCTCCATTCAGACTTTCTTCTGCATTAAGCGATGGTAGATCCGTAATTTCAGGACGGGTGGAACTAATACTTCTGTGGGGTTCTGTAAAAAAAATTTGTCGGCAAATATATGAATATAATTGGGATTTTAACTATGGCCGCTTCAATAAGGATATTCCACGTCTATGTTCATACTACACACTCATATTTGAAAGTGTAGTATGAACATAGGCATGGAAAATTCTTATTGACGCGGTCATAGTTAAAATCCCAATAAGTAATAATTAATACTAGGTTGCTTTGAATTATATAAATAAGTAAAGAGGCGCAAATTACAGTAGAGGTTGGATCTCAGCGTCCAATAATCTTTTATATTGATCTTAAACTATCAGTTATATAAACCGTGCGCTGAAAAATATTACCTTGATTGAGATAATATTTTTCGCAATAAACTTTTTACAGTTTTTTGAAATACTTATTAGAATTTTCATGCTTGATTGTCGATTTTCAAAACATTTCTTTGCTTCTAAATCTTATAAATGATTAAAAAATTTTTGTGCGTAAATTGGTAAATGTTCTAACATTTTATAGGTTTGTTATGATTTTATAGAATTTAAAACAAAATTTTTAAAATTATCCCATTTTTTTTCTATTAAAGTGCATTAAAAACTATAACTTTGATAGTAATATTATAATTTGTATAGTATGAATTCAACTCATATTTATCAATATACAATATCAATCTCGATCATAATCTTCTTTACTTATTTGTATAATTATAATATATACCTAAGTTTCGAGAACAAATCTTGGCATATCACAAAATCTTGAATCTTTTTCATGAACTTTATTAATTTACTAGCAGCCATTGACATATATAATTGTTTTGCCATAAAATTTGAAAATTGAGATAATCGAAATTTTTACATGGTAATTCAAAAATTCGTTCATCAAATAAAATGAAGATTTTTGTCGAAGATTTATGTATCGCATTTCAAAGTCAAATTTTAATTTCAATAAAATTATTTAATGTAAGTAATACGATAGTAAATTGTGCACAAATTACAAGTGATTCGAAAAGACAATAATTATTTGATTACTGTTTCCGAAATTGTAAATTGCAATGCGCGTTACTTTTTATTCAATATCTAATCTATATCTAACATTATTTTTTAAATATTGTGCTACGTACGAATTTGGCGGTGAAAAAATATTTCTAAACGTCTTTAGCTCCGACATTGAAAATGAGCTTGCTTGTCCGAGAGTTCTTATACGATGGGACGTCAAAAAGAGCAATCGCGTAATATAATCAGTGGATCTGATGGAAAAATAATAGCCGCGTCTACCGTCGGTCTGACTGTCGGTGATTGAAATTTCTCCCTCGTCCGCCACCCCCTGCGTCCCGACGACACCAACACATACACACGTGCGCGCAAGTAAACGCGAAACATCCGAACGTTCATGTGCCGAACGAATTTACTTTCACCCCGAAACTTCGTCAAAACATAAATGATGGTCCGTTAATGGCTTTTCCATTTGACGTTCGCGAAAAACGCGCCGCCGCCGCGCCGCTGTCGCGAACGCGGGCGCGGTAGAAGGGCACGCGGCCATCCTGGAAACTCACCTCAGAGCCCTCGACAATTTATCGTAATTCATATTAGGCTTGGACTTCCTCTCGCCCCATCGTCTCGCCACCTCGTCGGGGTCGGTCAACTTGAATTCGCCATTGGTTCCTTCCCACGTGATGCACGCGGCGTTGCTCGAGTCCGACAGAAGCTCGAGTAGAAACTGCCAGAGCTGTATCTGTCCAGAACCAGAGCTCGCGAGCCGACTGCTCGTTGCCCCGAACATTTGGTAGGGATCTGCGGGCCACAACAAATTCAGCACTTCGCAAGTCTCGTATTTTTAATTAATACATTGTTCGAGTAACATGTATATAATAGGAAATATTTTTCTATCAGCTATGTGATCAAATTTGTTCACCAGCGCAGATATTGTTGAGACTGCTTCTCTCCTTCTCAAAATATTATATTTCTGTGATAGTGATACTTTGTTAATTATATATAATTAGAAGAGCATTCGGCAGAATGCTTGCGTGATCTGTACCAATAAACGTAAACTCCGTTTTCACAGGGTGAATGGGTGCGAAATTTTTCGCAGTTTCACGTAGGATATACCTATCCATTACACGGTTGTTTTTCAAGAGCCCCCGTATCACCCTTTAAAAGCTTTACAATGCGTCATCACCGACGCTCGCCGCCGCTCAGACATGAAGGGCCCTACAGCCATACAAAAGAACATAATCGCAACCCCACAATAGAATAGAATTCATTTGGATCATAATAATTTTAATTTGAGAAACTGCCGCCGGAATGGCTCAACGGGCGACACGAGTGTCTTCTAAGCTTTTCCGAAGTTTAGACGAGCGATTAAATATATTGATTTTTATCGTCGCAGATTTGCATGTAAAAAAGAGCTTGGAAATTATAAAAGACAGCTTTCTTTCAAAATTTTGTCACTCTTTAGGATGTTATTTTCTAAAATGCGAGTAAACACAAAAATAATAAAATTATAAAAAAATATTTTAAAAATTATAAATATATCTTTTGCTTTATTAAAAAAAAAAGACTAATACAGAAGAGGATTTATGAACTTGTAAATGGCAATTGTTAACCAAGACTTGACGGTTGGAGATTATGAATTAACAATGGGCTTAATTAATATGTGTGAGGGTATCTCGCAATTTTTTACAAAGAAAAAAAATGTCACAGACTTTTTAACGAGAAGGCTAAACGTCCCGATTTAATGATTCTGATGGTTTGGGAGAACGAAGAAGAGTCCTAACACGAGAACTGCAAGACGAACCCCATAAAAATACAAGTCGAGCGATTATGAGAGGGGGACAGACGCGGATGATGGGGACGGATTCGGAATTGCCGGACCTCAAAGGTCGTTTCGCCCGATGAATCCGCTGAATGCGTGCCGGAGTGATCGCCTTTCGATCGAACGGTAATTCACTTACAAGTTAATAATGGGAAGGGGCGCGGTACACCCATTTATCTGTCGGGGAACGAGGGAACTGACGGGAGAAATACTGGGATGCGACTACGCCCAAGGATTCGAGGCTCTTTTCTCATCGCGATTCGAAACTCCGAGAAATCGATGACGCGCGCAGTAACAGTGACCTTGTTTGATCATCGCATAGATAAGCTTCCTTTTCAGGTGAAAAGGGACCTTGTACTTCCAGTCCGATAATAGATAAGCTATTTCAAATGATCTATTTAATTTATAATTCAGAATAAAATTTTATGTACATAAACAAGAGAGATATGTCTTATTGTTATCGAAAAAATTACAAGAAGCGTCTAATGGTATAACAATTACATATACATAATTTGACACGTAAAATTGCGAATTGAAATAAATAAAAATTTGTGCAAAAAATTCAGTTTTAAATTATGTAGATCATTCGAGAAGAGTTTTACGTTATCGTCCACAATGAAATCTCTTTCGGATAACTAAATTAAAAATTTGTTTTAGGAACTTGTCTTAGAAACTCTCAAACTTCATTTCACCGGTATTTGTATGTTAATGACTTTTTATCAACAGATATCTTCACAAGTAGAATTTCAATCAAATTAATTCGCCGGGAGTTAAGAATATCTGACCAGAATTCACTTTAGATTGGATCAAGTGAAAGTACGCTTTAACTTCTCAAAAATATCTACCTACTACATACCAGGCTGCCTGAGATGGCTGTGCGTGTCCAGTGCTGTCTTTGACAAGCTGCTTCCATAGCCTGAAACAGGATGTTTCGCATCCATGCATTACTCCCCATCAAAATTTTATAGGAGGAAATATATCTAGAACGTTAATGAATGATTTGTTTAAAAGAAAAGAAAAAATAGGAATAACCTGGATTGAAGTAAGACAATGAAATGCGTGATTCATTTGAATTTCTGCCTGAGTCGTAGTTTCCATTTCGCCACGGACTCGCGTAATTATCTGTCGAAGGAGTTGGCAGGTGATGATTTCCGAGCACTTTCGTGTAGCCTCGATGTCGCTCGCGGTGGATCGAGGATGCTTCGATCGCGGGAGACGGCGCGCGCGGGAAAGTCATCGGTCCGAAGATGAAAAAGCGCAAACTCGGTCGAGCGTTAGAATCCGTTAGAGAGGATTTCCGTGTAGGCAAACACACGGGGCTGAGTGTGCTACGTGTACGTTTCTCTCCCCGTTCGTTTTCGTCGCCGTGTCGTCCCCCGTTCGTAGCGTAGGCCTCCTCACTTATCGTCTTATCGCACGAATTCCCTCTTCGTGCGAGCCTTTTTTCGTCCGAAAGTCCGACGGTCACGTTCACGCACGGACGTGTGCAATCTGTTTAAGGGTACAATGCCCCTTAATTTTGGCTCGTTACACGCTCGCAAACGACAGCCTGCAAAGGTCAGCCGGTGGGCTCTACGTTACTCGAAAATCGACGAAATCGCAATTGTTTCCAAATTGGCTCAAAGATCGTCACGCCGTTAACACGCATTTCACTTAAGTACTTGCAATTTTTACTTCTTCTGCAGTTCTGTTCAATCTTTAAGCTCTAGGCCCTAAGGTCACGCAATATTTTCAAAATGTTTTATTATTATAGTTAGCTCTACGCCGTTCTGTTTTATAAATGCATCGCGCTATAAGCATCGTACGATTTTTTAATTCAAACGATAAAAAATTGGAAATTAGTTTCTAAAATTTTATTAGTTGATATTGCTGCGATAATGGTGCTTGAATTCTTTAACTAACGTCCGTTTTTTAAAGATAATTAGAGAGCAAATGGAAGCGATGCAAAGGATGGTTATATTTTTGAACTATTCGTAAATTAGACGCGCTTATGAAGCGCAGAGAACTGTAAGAAATATTTGTTCTCGTTTACATTCTCGCCAATATGTGTCGATTTGTGAAGATCAATGCGAACGATGTTCCCCCACGACGATAACATTTTCGACAACGGTTTCTATGATAGAGCGTTGTCGTGTCGGAATGTAGCAAACCCCATGGGGCAGATGCTGCCTTTAAATAGCAGTTGGTGTCCGCTGTGTTAAACAATCTGATTTCGCCTCTGATTGGGAAGCGGGTACGTCCTTGGACGAGGGTTCCGGCCGGTCGGGGACGACGTTCCCGGGTCTGTACGGTCGTAGGGTCCGCCGCAATCAGTGTAGCCGCGGGGCTTCGAGCCGTCGCTCGTTTCTCTAACGCTAACTCCGACACGGCGATCGAGATCCTATCGACAGCATGTACAGCGGGTGTCACCGACGCGACAGCTCCATCGGATTTATGATATAGATTATAGGCGGTGTGAATTCTCTTGAATTGCCTAAACCCGTTATCGTCTTCGAGCGTTACGGCACGGTTATTCTCATAAGTATGAAGCTCGTTTCGCTAGTTCTTATTTACGGATTTTTTTATTTTTAGAGTCAATTTCTCGATAAAAATGAGATGTTTTGACAAACAATCCGAAATAAGAAACTCTTCGAGAGATACTGAACTTTAAATAATTTTTAAAATACCGAATGTATATGCTGAGGAAAACATTACTAAATTTTAATAAATGTTTATTTGAATAGTATTAATGAAATATTTACTAAATGTAAATTATATATTTATTTAATAGAAGAATTGCTAATTTAATTTAAGTATCATTTTTATCTTATAAAGTAAATATTTATTTACCGTAAATGAATATTTTTTTAATAGTACTATTCGAATAAATTATTAAAATTTAGAAACTTTCTCTCTCAGTGTATATAGATCTTTAATTCATTCTTTACTTAAATTTTCCGTGGACTTTACGTCTGTTTTTTCTACTTAGAAATCAATTACTATTTAATAAATATTTGATTTCTCTTCTGAAATAAATAAATGAAATATTTATTTAATAAAAATACGGTACATAAATATTTACTAAATAAAAATAAATGATAGTTAAATTAAATTAGTAGTTTATTAGCAACAATTTAAACAAGTATTTCTTAAAATTTAATAATTTTTCTCTTAATGTAATAATCTTTATTTAATAAGATATGGAAACTATATGATATGGAAACTATAACAAATAATGATCTCCTCTCAGTATTTTTATTATAAAAAATAAACTTCAACTATGATTTTTTTATTTCATAATCTACTTGTCTTTTCAAACAGTCGCTTGAATTCCTTCAAATAACAAATACGTCATCGAGAATTAGCGGAAAGTAATCTAGGCGAAAATGTTGTTAAGTATTGTTTTTACTGATTGATCTTGTGTATCGTGATTCGTTTCGCATCATTCACTCGAATCGACGAACGTGCACCCATTGTCGCGAGTATATCTGTGCGTTCACGAGCAATTACGCGGGGCGGGGTAATCCCGTTAGGCGGCATGCAGCCTCCTCGAGGGAGGATCAAAGAACTCGTCGTCATTCCGTGCTGCTGCACTCTTTGGTAGTCTCGGACGCGTACAATGCCACTTTCGGTGTCGCGACGCCGAAAAGAAGGGAGAGCTATGGCCCCCCCGCGCGACTTTGGAGAAACTTTGGGCGCGTTCCAGCAAACACACCGACGCGCCGTCAGACGAAATTCTCTCGTTTGTTCGGTCATTCCCATCGTATCGAGATATCGTTCCGCCACGCTAATTTTAAAAAGTCGCTGACCGAAAACTACCGGAATCGCGTCCAAATCGCTGGATGTTTTAGAAACGTGTTTTACGAGAGCGGAATAAAAATACAAATGGAGCGTTTCATGATATTACTTTAAAGCTTTGTTAATGTTTGTTTGAATAAAGTTCAAGAGTGTTCCCAATGCCATTTTTATTACTGTAATTGAAGAAAGAATGTGTTAGCTTCAGTTATAAAATGGAACATTTTTTACATGTAAATTTTTTAATTGCATTAGCTACAAGCTATGACTAATAATTGCTTGAATTTCAAATAATTATCAGTAATTTTATTATGTATATACATAGAAAATAATAATGGAATACATGTGCATCGTGCGATGCTGCTTACGTTTTAAATTTAAACAAACATTGACTCTTAAAATATGCTTCTGAAAATCTTAAAACGAAGTATCTTCGAAGTATTCACTCTTATTCACGCTCAACGGTCAATTCATCGCCAGACTGTGGCCTAAATCCATAATCTTTAGTTATATACTCTTAAGTGGTACACTGACTCATATGCTGCCGTTTACACAAATCTATTTCGGATATAAATCACGTTACTATGCGGTGTGTAATAGTGAGTAAGCGAGCGTAACACGCCGAGTCTTGAGTATAACGAGTTGCTCGTACGAGCTACGCGTGGGGTAGAACAAACTACACCTGCATACAAAGGTAGGTAAAAAGAACCTGTATGCAGGGATGAAGTTCAGGCGAGTATTATTTTTCGCGTCGTTCCCGCCAACGTTACGCCAAGCTGGTCGGAAATATACCGTGGAACGCGAACATTTTTCTCGTAGCTTAGTGTAGCGAGATCGCGTGCTGTAAGCTCTTACACATGGCGAAAAGTCGAAAAGATATTTTAATAAACCAAGTAAAATTGCACGAAAACAGGCATGAAGGAATATTTTGAAAAATATTTATATAGTTCTCTTGTCAGTTTCAATGTATTGTACTTTTTAAATCTTGTAGAGCAAAAACTCACTCGAAAATTGTAGAAGTTTAATTTTTATTCTGTAAAAGTGAATTTTTACTTTAGGGTAACTTATATACGCCACACCTAATCAAAACTTATATTTATCAAGTGCTATTTATTATGTTTTTACGGAAAATGAGCTGTACCAATAAAATCTTCATGCTATCTACTATTACAAAAAAATTAGATATACAAAATGCAAATTTTTTTATATTTGTGAAAAGAAAACGTAAAAAAAGTTGCATTTTTACTGTACACTGTTAAAAATTGACAGCAGAATTTAATGTAATGTAACGGAAGCAAATTTCAAGCAAGGTACATTAAAAACACTTAATGACATTTAATGTAAATGTAATGTTGTCAAAAGTGCACTAAATTTTATGCACATGCTCTTTTTCGGTTATAGGTACACTAAATTTAATGTACATTAAATTTAATATGTAACTTAAAAATACATTGAATTTTATGACATTTTGAACAGTGTGCGTATATTAAAACGGATGGGATTTATGATCAGTCATGCGTTGGACAATTAAATTGAACATACAAAAAAAAAAAATATATATATATATATATATATATATATATATAGAGAGAGAGAGAGAGAGAGAGAGAGAGAGCTAAGCACTTGTATTTTGAAATATTCTTTACTATTCTCTTCTATTTATGTCTCGAAATAAACTTTTTACGAAAGTAATCATTTTACGTAAGATTGTAATATATCACTGCGTCATTGATAACATTGACAAATTGGTTCAACTCACGATGGTTTCGTCAATATTAAGAATAAAAAATTAAAATTTCAACATAATATTAATATAACATAAAGGCACAAAGCAGTTGCAAGCAAGTTATCTTCTCGCTTTTTATTTGACTTCTACGGCGCAAATACCGGAGTTACCTTATAAGCGCGAATTTTGACTTTTATTAAACTGGCAAATTATTTGGAAAATTGCGCACTCTCTATTTTCACTTTTTTAGAGTGACGTTTTACTTTACGAGATTTCGGGAGTATTACAAGTTCAAAAATTTTATACAAATCTCCTTTTCGCATTACCGATTGTGAATTGAAAATGTTGAATGTAAGTTACATCGTTATATCACGATTATTTATTCGTGACACACAAAAATATCTGAACCAGGTACTCTGCATTGACTAACTGTCCAGTAAATTGCCTTCTAAAAAGCGGAAGTCGCAGTTGTTAAATGAGGCTTTCTCAAGAAGTTAGACGTGCGGGTGATTCGTGATGGAAGTAACATGTTTTTTGTTCGTCAGATAAGGGCAGGCGTAGCAAAAGTTATTTGTAAGAGCGAACTGCGTAGCGCGGAAAGAAAATTAATCGTTTCCTAATTATCGCATAGCGTGAATATAACGCCGGGTCTGGTAAAAGGAAAAAAGATTCTTGTCTTTGACTTGAGTTCTCTCGCACGACATGAGCGACCCGCAAGTATTGTTTATCACATTTTTCATGTATCCACGCGAGCTTCTCGCGCAATCTCTTAACAGAAATTTGTTCTCTTTTATCGCATTTTTTTGAAAAAAATGTGTTTATAAGATGTAAAAGAAAGAGAGAAGGGACATTAAATTTGAGATTTAAAAAATTGCTGAATATAAAGAAACGTAATTTTGAAAATTGAGATTTGCAACACATTTACATTTCTGATACATAAATCCCGAGAAGACTTTCATATAGTTTAAATTCGCTCTTAACTTACAAATTTATTTGTCGGTGTTTTTGTTAAGAAAATACTGACAAATTTGTTAAGGAAATACTTGAAATTGATAAAAAAATCCGTAGACAAAAGATAAGGTTCGATAAAGGATATTCTGTACATTCTTTTATCCTTATTTAAGGGAGACATTTAAATTTCAATTTTGACAATTTCTCATGCCTTGCCTTAATTAATTTTAAGCGGATATTTAATCGATATTTATGATGTGACGTTGACGGACGGATGTTTCGACTCACGACCTCTCGACGAAACCGGCTACTTTTTGCGCGCGTAGGCGATAGACGTTCGACTGCACGGTTAAAGTGGAAACGCAATCCCTGCACCCCAACAAGGAATCAGAGATGAATGCGAGCCGATATGGGAGGGAGAGTCCCGAACGCAGTCAGCCATGCGTGAACGTGTCACGCATAGGCACGTGCCCGTGTATGTACTACCGAAAGACATAATGCGAACGGCGACAGCGACTCTGACGACGTGTCCCGCAACCCCTGCAATATGCTACGGACGTTTCTTCCGCGCGATTCCAATTTACCCGGTCTTGTATCGCCAGGAATATAACAGTCCAACCGAGATAGAGCGTACTTCGCCCCCGCCTCGTTCGCCAACGCGTTTTTCCACAACGCGGAAAGATCACGCGACTCGTGCCAGATTAGCATGCAATCAAATAGCGTTTCAAACTTTGCCATCAAATTTTTTTATCATAAATATAGCGCCTGTGAATTTATAAATCAGATCTTGCAAACCGTTTAATTTTTTAGTCGCATACAATCAGTACTTTTATAATTAATTTAATATATGACAATGTTTATGTACGTTCATAACATTGAATTAGAATTTTTAGGTGTTTAACGGACAATATATGACTTCATAAACCGATATATCCAGGGATAGGAATTAATAAGTAACGAGTAACGCTGTCACCATTACCGCTACATTTTTTATCTTAACAATAGGGTAACAAATACGTCGTTACCATTACTCAACTACTACACTATTACTGAAATAAAGTAATTTGTAACTTTACTTATTACGTTAAAAAGTCAAAGAACCATTAGTAACGTTACTTTTACTTGTACTTTTACGTAACGAGTGAACTAACAAGTTCTTTATGAGTAACGAGTAATTGTACGAGTTACCTGTCAAAGGTGATTATCCCAACTCTGACGTTACCATTATTATTATGAAAAATTGTAACATCAAATCGTTATTATAAAAAAATAAAAGTAACGATGACTCGCTATATACTTGTCGAACACGATACTTTCCGTCCTTGGATATATCTAATGAATTAGTAGCTAAATGATGTGTCAAAAGATTAAACTATGGCAATCAAGTCAGTGGGGAACAAAGATATTTTGTAATCATAGAATGTGCATAACAAAAGCGCGAGTGTCTAATAAATTTTCTTCGAAACAGCGAGGAGATGTGAACCGCATCATCATCCGATCAGCACCTCTGTTTCCTCCCAAGGGAAAGAGAGAGAGGGAGAGAGAGAAACGATGCGCGCTTACCCTTACTTCATTTTTATTGTCGTAAATCTGGCAGCGCGAATGCGCTGGTCACGCGCCGTTTCCCAGTGACTTGTTGCCCACGATCCATGTCCCCCAGAGTTTCGCTCCCGCGACCCCGCAGGATCCATGAACGAGCGGAACCCGTGCCAGCAAGATCCGGTCGCCCGCTCTTCTTGGCCGGGGTTCCGGTCGCCCCTTCTCGTCAGATCCGCGCGCTTCAAACTTTTGGGAAATTCTCACGAATTCGAAATCCATTTTCAGACGTGCTGTCAGTGTTGATCTTATCGATCTCGTCTGATTAATTTTATATGTCGTTGATTTATTTCTTGTCTCTTTCTAAATTATAACACCGCCTAAAAATGCAATAGAGGAAGAATATTTTATTATAGTTCGATATTTATATTTATTATTTAGTTATTTGTTGTTAACACTAATTATACGGAATTAATAATTATCAGGAATGTGTTCACTTCAAAGAAACTAAATGTGTTTTAATCAGAATGTAATTAAAGAATGAATTTAGAAATTTATATATTTTTTGTCTTTGTTAAAATTTAAAGGAATTCCATGATTTATTTAACAAGTTATTAATTCTCTGCTGTGGAAGTAAAAATCAAGTACGATTGGTTTCCATGTGCATATTTTAAGATTATGTAATAATTTTTATCACATAACACGCGTCTGTTGAAATTATTCGTTTCATCGTTACCTGACTTTCCGAGGAAGTCTTCACACACGTAAAAAATCTAATTAGGTGTCTAAAGAAGCTTTGAAAGGCGTTGAAAAGATTAGATAGTTTTTAGACGTCTTTCGAACTTTGCGTTATTGGGATATCCTAATTGTACCTCCAGCGTCAATCACTTCGTACATATTTTAAGGGAAGCAAAAGTCAGAATTGGATAACGTGGGAGGGGGGGGGGACGGAGAGATAGTTACCTATGGTGTCGAGGATAGTCACGCCATACGGGATCGGGCGCGTGAGCGAATTGCCGAGGCACGCGCCGCTCCGGAGTACGTAATTATCATAGGGAGGTTGCCCTCAGACACATATACACGCGCGCAGGGGGTCGAGGGGTCGGTCGACTCGGGTCAGGAAGTCACGCGAGGCGCACTGGGGAGCGGAAGGGCAGCAGCAGCGTCGACGGAGGTAGGAGGAGAAAGAGAGAGTGCTTTTATTGTTCTACGAGTCGTCTTAAAGTCGCTTTTCCTGGCCAGTGGGCAGACCCGCTGAAACCCCTGGCTGGTGGTCGATAACGCGACGTGATGTTTCTCGACGGACGCGCCAGCGCGCCTCGACAATTCTCGAATCGACCCGCTGGGGTTTATGTTATTTTCGCGGTATAAGCCGTCGCGCAATGGGAGGAGCCACACTTGTTCAGATCAATCCTTATGTGCTTGTGTCGGATCAAGACTCGACCGAAGCACTTTTCCTTCCGTTTGTATTGTAAAGAAGACTCCGTGAGAGAGAAGCAGGAGAGGTTATTCAAAGCTCTCCATCAAGTTTAAGC
Source organism: Solenopsis invicta (assembly GCF_016802725.1). NCBI lineage: Eukaryota > Metazoa > Arthropoda > Insecta > Hymenoptera > Formicidae > Solenopsis > Solenopsis invicta. The sequence goes on along the minus strand of NC_052674.1, from coordinate 6,381,195 downwards.
TTTCGTTTGGTAGGAAATTGTAACTGATTACATTTCTTCCTGATAGAGACAATTTTAATATTAGATTCTTATAAAACTTGAGATTTAATTGTGCGTGAAGTTAGGTGTTTCTTTCAGTCTTTTATATGATAACGAAAAAAAGTCGCTTTAAATTTATTCGATGCATGTGCTAATGCCTTCGATGATTGGAAAATAATATAAAATCAAATGTATCATGACATTTGAGTAGTTTTTCCGAGAATAATAAACTCAATTGGGAAATCTGTTCAAGAAGTATAAAATTTCGAGCTGATAACGCTCATGACTGCGCCACAGATAATTAAGCTTCAACTAGTTCACGCGAGAAAGCTTTTTGACCACTTCGACTTTAGATTGGATCGCGTGGAGTAGTACAACGCCTCAGTGCGCATTTCGGTACGGAAAGGTTACATGAGCATGACCTGCTTCGGGACATGGAACAACTTTAGGTTACCAAGCACGCGAGCAACATTAATGGGCATACTTGAATTACCGTTTTACAGATATATCTCTAATGTGTTAATTCATGGGTGTCAGTTCATCATTGTCCTTGCATGACGTTACGGAACATCGCAAACAAGTCAGGAAGTAATTTGCATTAAAACACGTCGCTTAGGGAGCAATTCGCTGAATTTTCTCGCGTATGATAAAATTTCTTTGGCATAAAAATTTACAAACTCGAACTCTTGCTCTGGATCAAGTGAATTATTACACAGCGCGCGTTATGGCAATCTCGAAATATTTTTAACACGAAGGTAAACACGTACAGTTCAAGGAATATAATTTATACAATACATTATGTGACACCTGCAGCGAGAAAAAAGTTGTTAATTGATTCGAATTTTCAACTTGATTAAATTTCTTCAATTGAAATATTTGTGTTTTTTTTTAAGTTAAATGTATAAATGCTTAAATTAAAGTTCAAGTATTTCACGCATTTGAAATATAATCAAGTTGAAAAAATTTGTCAATTTAACAACTTCTTTCTCAATGCAGACGTTGGAACTTAAATCGTTCAAAGTTATTTTTATTAAAAAATTATATTATTTAAATGTTTGCCGCCATTGCCGCACTTGAGTGACAAGTATCATCGCGTCTCGTGTTATTGTTGTTGAAATGACGCTGTCTAAATCAAATACATCTTTGTGCACTTTACATTCGTCATTTCTAAACCACAGGAATGGGCGTTAAAAGCTTCTTCTTCTAGTTATCCTTTACACGATAATTATCTAACGAATCTCGAAAGTGCGCACGGTAATCTGAAGTCGGGCCGCTACGGGGAGACAAGCTTGTAATTTCAATTTCACGCGGTCCGGAAGACCACAAAGTGCCCTCGGGTCAACACGCGTCACGTCACGTAATTTCATGAATCTCGGCGATGACGACGATGTCGTTCCCTTTCGCGTCGCGGCGCAAAGCGCAAACCGAGTCAAAGGCGACCCCGCGCCTGTCAAGATCAGAGGATGCGGTGTTGGAGCACATCAGCCATTCGAAAATGCCCCCGAGCCCACGCCGTGCTAAAACGACATTCGTGTGTGCGTCGTCGCGAGAAATACCTGAAAATTAAACTTCCAGTACACACGAAGCAGTGCGAAGAAAGGACCCAAAATCTTTCTTTGGAGGAGAGACCTTCTTCCTCAAAAAGAATTCACAGAATCTTATTAATTAACACGATTTGCGGAATTTCATTATTAATTCGTCATCTTTTAGAAAATAATTTATCTTGGGCTTGGATAAAGTGTGACTTGAAATAAAAATCTAGGAAACCAAATTTTTTTCTACGTTATTCTTGTATGCAATTATAATGGTAGCGATACAAGATTTACTGTAAATTAGGGTTTATACGTAACATGAAGAAATAACAAGCAATGCGGATCTGTCATCATTTTTCTTCGTATATATCGAGAACCGTCAACTTTACAACACAAGATTTGATAAGACAATCTCGGAACATTATTATTTATACGATATTTTAAACTCGAGATTATAGTGAAAAATTGTCCGGTTAAGCTGCGGTGTGCTACGTATTCGTCATCTACCGTATCATACGTTGCGTTAAATTATGCTTAATGCCCTGGTGCTAGGGTGTGATATGGCAGACCGCGCGAATCGTGAATGCAAGCTTGAATACAAGGGTAAGGTGGACACTGACAGCACCAATGGGTTCGCACGCGCGCGCGTTCAAAGGCGAGACTTTTACGTCCTCCCGCGCGAGATCACGAAGGTGATCTCGAACAGTGCCGGGGCTGTTGTAACCTGGTTGGTGGCGGCCAGAAGCCGTTTATAACAAAGATGCCCGCGGGCAGGTCTCTGTGATCTCCGCGAGATGATTGTGCTACCGTTGGTGTTGGTGTCCACACAGGGTGGGGCCTGCTGCTCTTCGACGTTACCACCGTGCGGGCAAGCGTCTCTACACAGCCCCCGGGGCTTGCTCTCTGCCACCCTTCTTCACCCTCTCGCTCTCCTCCTCTCTGTCGCTCGCTCGTTCTCCGTCGACGACAAAGGGGCCGCGGTTCAACGCGCCACAAAGCACCCGGGACGCCACCTACACCTACACCAACACCCACATTCTCGCATCCTCGCATACGCATCTGCACGCACAAAGCTCGTTCGAACAAGCCGGAGCGTCGCGACGCGTGAACTTGCACCCAGCGGCGCCGCGACTCACCCTTTAGGTATACGTAGCGTCTAGCGAACCGAGAACGAAGCAAAAGAAAACCCTCTCAGCCAGAGGGGGGCTTCTGCGAGGAGAAACGGAGGACACGCATGACGAAGTGGGCTCGCGAAATTTGAAGAAACCACTCCGGGTATTTGACATCGATACGACGGAAAATCAATCGGAGAAATACAAGACGAGTAGAATCTAGTCATTAATTGTCAATGATAATTAGGGCTGTCAAATCGTTGCGTTAAAAAATTGGACTTCTGCGACTTATGATATTGATGCTTTGACTTTTATATTATAATATATGAGAAATGATATGCATATCACGTAAATTATCGTGTAGATTTGTTATGTGTTGAAGTATGCTTGCATGAATCCGGAAAATTTCATGATTTGTCACTTCGTGATTTGTTTGATGTAAATGGCGCAAAAAATAGTAATTGCTTAATAAATATCAAGGTGTTTTCTGCAATAGCAAGAGGTGGTACATTATACTTCCAAGATTGTATAATCTCATTTTTTAAAATAAATTCTATAATAATCAAAACAATAAGTTTTTTAGGCTTGCGTATGCTAAAGCAAATTATAGTTAGAGGGCGGTCAACAAAACGAGCAAAATAAGGTGGAAAGTAATATATCAAAACTAATCTCGCATAGACAATGTCTTACATTAACAATGAGACGTTTTGTCTGTCTTAGTCTTTATCAATCGTATTGAATTCTGCCTATTGTACTATAATCTATGACGCGAGTTACATTATTAGTCCACAATATATACAAATTGATTGAAGATTATAGTACAATAGGCAGAATTCAATACGATTGATAAAGACTATAAGTACAGCCGAAACGTCTCGTTGTTAATGTAAGACATTGTATATGCAAGATTAGTTTTAATATATTACTTTTCACCTTATTTATCCATCTTATTGACCGTTCTCTAATTATAATTAGATTTTATAAACAATATAATACTATCTGAATTAAGTAATACGTGCTAGATAAATGCACTTGTTGTTTTATATTTAAAAATACGACTTTACATTTATATTCTCAAAATTTTGATAAGTACATACAACGTTGCTTTATATACATTGAAAAAAGAGTTTGGTGATATCTACCAAATGTTGAGTGAAATAATGCCAATAGAATATTTCTAAATATTTAGTAACTATTTGGTTACACTCACTAAATATTTAGGAAAGTAAAATTAGTTTTGATTATATTAATCTATTTAATTGGCATTTCACTCAACATTTGATAGCTTACCGAACTCTGGTTTACCGAACTCTGGTTTCAGTTTATCCTCTTTTTGCTATTGCTAGACACCTTCATAAATAAACTCAGATGAGACTCACCCTGACCAGGTGCCGGCGACGTGGCGTGGCTCCAGCCTCCCTTGTAAGAGCTGCCAGCATCTGAAAGAAGGGGAAATATTTTTCAATCGTTACTTCTTATTCGCAATGGAAAGTTCTCGATTTGCCGTGACGCGCGTTGAAAATCTACGGCGTATCGATCCGCGTAGATATTTCGTGATCCGGCTGGATTGCGATTACATTTTTTGAGGTCACGTTGGTAGCGCGGGCGAATATATCGTCGGCAATTACTGGTTAATCGGTTCGAGGAATCACGAGAAGCCATAAAGTATATCTGATTGAAAATTCGAGCTACCGTGGCGGCTTCGCGAGGAGGGGGAGGAAAAAATGTAGTTCTTCTGCTACGCGAAATCTTTACGACGCTTTAACGACTCTGATCGTTCCTGCATGAGTGCGATGCAAGACGCACGTGAGATTCCACGCATATGCTTCGCGAATGCGTATACCGCCCTCGAAATCGATTCTCGACATGTGGATTTAATAACGATAGTTGTAACTCAGCTATTTACGTTCAAAGTCGCAGAAGTTGAAAAACTTTTGGCTGTTGCATTAAAATTCAAAAATATTTGAATCTTTTACGATACACATATGTTAAAAAAAGGCGTGTAAGTGTGTCAGTCAGAATCATATTTTTCGTAGACACTAGATTGAACTTTTAAAATTAGAAAAATGGTTGTTTATTTTTAGGCATTTTAATAATTTTTTAGTTTTAGCAAGAACTGGAAACGAAATAGTTTTAACAAGTTAAATTATGATTCTACAGACTTTGTTGCTGAGAAACAATGTCTAGAATAAGTTGTACAATAAATCTTGTATAAGAAATGTCTTATACTGTAATTATAATATGGAAGGAAGCCTAAAGAGAAATATAAGTTGAAAATATTACAAATATCACTATTTGATCGGGTTATTGAATATAACATCGCCTTAAACACAAATCCCAGCCATATCGTAAAATTAAATCAGTATTAGTACTCTTTATAACACATGAATCATTTTGTTATATGTATATAACACGTATATTCTTCGTTTTATATTTAATCTTACAAAAATTGTGACAATCTATTTTTATTCTTAAAAATGTTTTTGTTTAAATTTCCTCTTTTCTGGGCATGTATTAAGGAACTGTTTGAAATGGATTTCAGTCAGAATTATTTCATTTTTCCTAGAAAACACAATAGAAACGTAGGGAATAATCGAGCAATTCCGTTCAGAATCCAGTTCGAACAGTTTCATAATACGTACCCTGGATCCATTTGATCGACGATCGCCGATCTAGCGGTCTGTTCGGTCGAATAATATTCGAGCAAGACGGATGTTGAACAAACATGGAATTATTTGTAACACGTGCGCGGAGATGCTCGCGACAGCGACGGCGGTGTTATATTCGCCACGCAAGAGTTCTCTCGAGAGCTCCCGGCGCCGAGCGAGCGTACGCGTCGCCGTCGGTGGCATGTTTGCGAACAGATATATTTTCATTTCGCAGTTATTGGCACAAAGGGTCGGCCCTTGTGTGTACATACGTAGGTACGTCACGCCGCGCGGCAGAAACTCCGACTTTCCGAGCAAACAAAACGACCTACGCGCGCGCTCACCACGGCTCGATCTTTCGTCTTTACTGCCCCCTTCATTTGATCTGGAGACCCCGGAGTCCATTAATGGATCCTCGGATTTCATGTTTCTCAAGTGCCGAGGGGTGCGCCGATCATTCGGTAATGCGCACCGGATTTTCTTGGGGTTTCTCGCGGAACGGTGTCGCGAGACACGTACAATATCGTAAAATTCTCGTGAGCCCTTCTTTTTTTTTCGAAAAAAAAAACGTAGCCTAAAAAGCGAAAATTCCGACGAATTGTCGAACACTTGTATACAGTCATTACTATTTGCAATAAAAATTTTGACGATGCAATTATAACATTTCAATAAATATACGTTTTTTATTAAGTATATTATTACTTATTTATTATTAGTTGTATTATTTGTAAACATAAAATTACATAACACATATTATAACTTGATATCTAAAGATAAATGAAGTTTTATCTTAGAATTCATTATTTTTTATTTGTAACTTTAGGTTGTTCTACATCTTCTAACGTTAGCATATCTATTGCAAATAACGTTTACATGATAAATAAATTTAGTGATAATAAAAACTCAATAGTACAAGCAAACATATAGTTTTGCTTATACTTCATGGACGTCAATTTTTTGGCAGAAACATTATGCATGATTATGAAAGATAACAGATATTTGATAAAGCAAATGTAAAATAATAGAAATTTTATTTCGAATTGTCGAAGGTTGCGTGATAAAAATGTATTAAAATTCTGATCTTATGATATTCTGATGTGATATTTTGATTGCTTATCTAACTTATCAGCCAATATTTGCTTTCTCTTCACTTTCACAAATCACGTGGTCACTAACAATCACTTCTGAATATCGCGTTATCATATTTATTATCTGTCTATATGTATAACTTAATCCTTTAGCGATTAAGATAACTGTTCCAACTGGATTCAATACAAATATTCTAGTTTAAACAGAAAATAATTGAGAATTCAGCCATTTTTGTAAGACAATATAAAATAGAAGCTTTCGAGACGTTTACGGTGGATACATGTTAAATTTTTTAATCATTTTTTAATAGCCATATTTATCGCGAATTAATGCGTTTAGAAATACACGCATTTTTTCAATTTTCACATTTTCATAAAACACACAAAAAGTTATGCTACTAGATGTTTAATCCTGTGTGTGGACCCTATTAATAGAACTCATATCTACTTTTAAAAGTATATTAATGTAATTAAAGAACTGAATAACTGATAATATTCGCGATATTTCACGCATAAAAAGGTCAGATGTTTTCGCCATATAAAATGTAAAGTCGCAATATCTTTAGAAACACTCGCGCGTGCGACACGGGGTTAAACATGTAGCTCGCAATGGAGACACGGCTTTTCGAGCACGAAATTCGCAGGCAGGTGGACACGTGCGTGGTAATTAGCCAAGAGAATGGCGTGGGACCGTGATTTCTCACCACACTATCGAACATATGGCAGGCTAGTAAAGCAATTCCGCGCGCACAGAAAGAGAGAGAAAGGAGAGAGAGAGAGAGAGAGAGAGAGAGAGAGAGAAAGAGCGAGAGAGAGAGAGAGTGAGACAGATAGCGGGGACGTCGATCGTCGAACGTACCGGCGAACAGCATCGATAGATTGGTGAACGCCGTGGTGCGTGGTAGCTCCGCCGCGGTGGTACCGCTGCTCTTGAGGTCCAGCATCGCGCGATGCGGTATACTCGCGCCGCGACGCGCGCTTCAGCTGCTTCCCCCTGCGGTGCGGCGGTGTTTTTACGCGACTCAACTGCCGCCCTTATCGCGGCACCGTCGTCGACTTGCGGATTAGCTGCTGCGGCACGAGGCGCGACGACGACGTGGTCAGAAACGTGGTCATATCAGCAAGCAGACGCCTCGATACAGGCTTACGTTTCTCACCCTCGGCGAGCGACGGCGCGTATTATTACTATTACTCTCGTTTCGCCGCTGATCGTCGTCTGCACGAGCGTACTGTACGTGGATTGCGCGCCAATAAGGGCGCCGATCATCTTGCCGAGCCGCTCCGAGCGACACTGCCGGCTCGCGCGAGACGGACGACGACGTCGCTGGGGGTAGACAGGACGCGCCCGATCGACGAGGGCCAGCGGGCGAGGTCTCCGCCCCGAAGGGCGCCGAGGTCGCATAGGGGTTGGTTCCGCGCCGCGGTACGAGGGCCGGGCCTGCGGGGGTGATCAACACCCCCGCGTACGAAAGGGCGGAAGCGCGCCTGCGTGTCGCGAGTATGGCGGGAGCGGCCGCAGCCGCCGCGGCGCGGCGCGGTGCCCCGCATCGCGGCATCCGGCGGCGGCGACGGCGGCGACGGCGGCGGCGGCGGCGGCGGCGGCGAGGCAGAGGCGGCGACGGCCGGGGGTGGACGGCCGACCGGGAGCACGCGGCCGACGTGCACCGGACCTCCTGCACTTACCGACCGGCGCTTGTCGACGACGTAGTTTGCCCCGGTAACGACGTGCCACCGGTTCCCTTCCGGGAACAAACCCTCTGCGGTAACACGCGCTCTCGCGAGAACCGCGCACCGCGCTCTCGTACGCCGGCGTGTCGCCGCGCCGCGCCGCGCCGCGTCACGCTGCCGGTGAGATCTGTCCCTCTGACGACTGGGATGCAGGAATCACAGTCTACTCAATCTGTTTTATTTTTTATTTTTAATCGAACTGCTCCTTTAACCATTAATCCGTGCGTTAAAGAATTATATATTACTTTTTTCTCTTTCAAAAATAATTTGCCACGCGTACTCTGACAAGTTCGACAATGAAGATAAAACTTGTTAAAATTCGAGCGCAGCTTATTTGTCAAAATTAATATTGCCGTCTTTGAAGTTTCTTTCTGCTTTTATAGACTACCTCGAAGTTTAAAGAGTACTGTTCAGATGAAATGGCAATTAAGATATCGATTAAAATATTTTTTCTTTTTATCTCGAGAGGCTCTTATATTACATTGAACGGCTATTGTTTCAATTTTCTCTTTTTATTTAAACACCTTTCGATGTTTCAGAATCTTATTTATTTTTCCTACAAACAGGGAAGGGTAAGAAATTTTTTAATAAAAAAAACCAGGATTTTTTAAAGTCTTGTCTTTAAAATCCGTCTTTGAAATCTACTAATCTATATCGATTTTTCCATTTTAATTAAATAATTAATTCTTAGTGAAAAGAATCGTTTTTATTGTGCCTTTAAAAAATTCTAATTTTTTACATTTGCTATTTTCTTTTTAGATATTGTCTATTCGTTTCTATGACTCGAAATAAATCCCGCCATAGAAAACAGCATTGACTTTCTAGCTGACCGCTCAGGAACATATCGGAATCTTTCCATATCTCCAAGTTTTTCAAACCTTTGAATTTTCCGATAAAGCTTTCCGTTCGAGTAATTTTGTATTATAAATCACCTGCACATTTTTAAAATGTGAAAAAATGAAAAATAAAATAAAACCACGGTCTCGACAATTCAAATCATTTTTACGAATATTGTTTCTCTCTCTCTCTCTCTCTCTTCTTTCTCTTTATGAAATTCTGTCGAATTATATTTCGGCGCGCTATGTTCTCGTGAATAATCGATAGATGCAGCTGCCGCTTGTCAATTGAGGCTATTCAACGACGCATGATTATATTGCCGAATTATAATAATTACAGGAACGTGCGCCCTGGTTATTTCGGAATTACACGGCGACCTCGTTATTAATGAGAAATTTACATTTTCGTTGTAATTATATACCTCTTGCGCCTGGGGCGTAGCACGTTGTACGTTGCATTTGCATAAAATCTGCTTTATTCCACGAAAATATGAGACTGTCTTAATTAATTAACTATTTATCATTATTATTATTCTAATGACGAAGAAACTTTATGGCGCCGCATACAAATGCGTGCAAACCATTCTGTTTTCTGTTATCCGCGTCCGGCATTAATGTAGTTTAATTTGCTACTTTATATACAGAGAGTATTTTCAATCCAAGTTTCTCTATTTATAGTCGATTATGCAATTGTAAAACTACTCTGCGTGATTAACAAGTTCCGATAAAAGAATACTTGTTCTATTATTTAACTCTTATTTTACCAAATTATTTTGTATATAACACAATATGTTTTATGATAAAATACTCATTTAATATTCTGATAAATTCTGTACGCGATAGTTCTACTTTTAATGTAGAATTTTGTTTACAATCAATCTAAACATTTCACAATTAACTTGCATTTAATAATATTTTTTAAGTATAACTCTTTTTTCATTTGTGACAAATTTGTAGTTGACACTTTATTTACGAATTGATCAAAAGATATGATAGTATTTTGCGCCAAGTATATTTTTTGTTTATATATTGTACTTCAGTCTTTTCGTGTTCCGCGAGAGGTGAAAGAACGCGAGCAAAGATACTGGCGATCGTAACGTCTACGCATTTCGATTCAGTGAAGCGGAAGGGTAGCACGTTTTCAACCGTTAAGACACGTCGCAGGCATCAAAGGTTAAAATCGTGCTCGAGGTCAGATACAAGGCTACACGCTCTCTGAAACACAACATGCAATAATACGCACAGTAATATTGTGATGTTTCACGCACACTGATATACATAAAACAGTTTCTTAATTGAAAGAATATTGCGACTTGCTAATAATAATCCTATTTTCTTAACGCATTCTATTATGATACCTCGTAATGTACATTGTAATATTTTGTTGCGTTGTAATATTTGCCGTAATGCAAGGAATTAATATTAATATATCAAAGTTATAATTAATGTGTACGATATGATATAATTCCTTATCGATAGCTTCTTTGCTTAAATACTAAAAATGGTATTATTATTTCTACTAATTTTATAACATATCAAATTTTAATATATTTCTAAATAAAATAAAATTCTTTTAAATGCAAATGCAAATTATTTGGAGATATACTTTGTTAAATTATAAATATTTTGTATGTGCAGGTAATGAGTGTTAAAATGAAAAGAGGAAAGTAACTTTTGTGAAGTTGGACGGATGCAGATGCAGCACCGGAGGATCCGGTTCAGGCCAAGCAGGAGCGGTCCAAAAGTAAGTTTTATGTTTATTTTAATACCTCATGATTAAATTTAATTATTTTAATACATTCTCTCTATAACTATAAGATATTTATATAAATTTGACATTAAAAAATATTCTACAAATATTAAACGTTTCATATGTATAGATAATTTATAATACGCATGCTTCTTGTTAAAATAATTGATTTTAATAATTATTGTGTGTTTCACAAAAATAATATTTTTTCCCTAATTTAACTCTGAATTTGCGCTTGTTACAGATGTGCAAGGCGTCGCTGTCCTAAATTGGCGATACGAGTGAGTAGACTTTAGGGTATGGGTGATGGTTTTTTTTCTACAAATCGATCTTGGAAATCAGTGCAATTTATTGCTTATATAGATGTTTGCATGTATATGTGACTTTTTGCATAAAAAGCATCGAAAGAAAAAAGCAATATAAGTCATTTTTCATTTTTTAGAAGGGAAAATTAATTATTAAGATAGGTATACTCAAAAGTCATAAAAAAGTTTTTCTAATAATTTTGTTCAATTTATAAATTACATGATTGTGATTGAATAAATAATTTTTGCCCAAGTAATTAAGAATTTGTCACTTATAAAATATGATTTATTAGAAATATAAAGATGATACTTTTTTTTAATGATTGTGAGATTATTGATCTGCTCTCGACGCTTTTTAAATTTTTAGCATGGATACTTATTTAGTATCAAAATTGATAAAAAGAACCTTGTACGTAACTAGGTATGTACGAGAATTCGTGAGAAAATGCACTCAAACTTTTAATTTTTGTTATAATAATGTTTATGTCGTGTGAAAAAATTGTAAATTTTATGAAAGTATATTCTAGAGAAAGTTTCGCGGAAACTGTGATTATCTGAACATTTTGATAAATTCCGCGATTTAGTTCTTTTTTTATTTGTTATTCATTTCTCTTGTTTTCGCGTTTATTTCAAATAGAAATTAATTCGTAAAAATTAATGCGAGCTTTTATTATCTTATTGATTTGATGAAATTAAAATTTTGTAAATTTCGCGTCGCGAATATTTATGTCAAGTGCACAATCAACGGGAACAACGTGGGAACAATACGGAAACACATTCTTCTGAATCAGTTCTGGTTATCGGATACAACGAGTTGCGGATGTAAGTACAGCGGAAGATGTATCGGGGGATGTCGAGGAATACCGCGAAATGATGTAAGTGATAGAAAATTTATTTTATAATCTGTTCTTCTTTAGCTATGCTTTTTCTAAATTTTATAGCAAGTATACATATTCTTTTTGATTATTGTATGTGATTAAATATTATTATTAGGAAATTTATTTTGATATCTTATTTTTCGACTTGAAATAAAATAATTTATGCGCGATTTTTTTTCTCATAGCACTTAAAAATATAAATAAATGTTATGTACAAATATGAACGCATATAGAGTTTATATTGTATACATACGTAAAATATTAACTGTAAAATTTTACAAGTAGCAGTTAAAAAGAACAGATTACATCGCATGCGTAGTTATCGTAATGTTTATTATAATTGCATTGATTTCCAACGACAAAAATAAAAACAATATATTGTTAAATATATAATTCTATGTTTTGTGCACTGAGTCGGACGAATTTTTATTTGTTACCGTTAGAAAGTTCTACATACTTACATGCTCAATTGTGATGCGAAATTGGTACTTTGATGTTTATCTTATATTTTTGTCCTTATATTTTGTGCAACTTTAATGAGTACAATTAATATTTATAAACACATGTCTTTATGTAATTTTATTCTTTTTATATACATGCAATTTTCACAATTTGATATTATAACAATTATCTTTATTAATCAATTTAATTTGATCGATATCTAATAAAATTTTTTGATAAGTCCCCGCAATGCAAGAATAGGCCGTTTATATAACATACGATAAATTTGATAAGCCAAGTGAAAGAAATTTCATTTATCAACGTGGGCGCTTAAAGAATTAGATTAATATTTTTATATTTATCATTATTATCAATTGAAAAAATAAGTGAGTTCTAAATATGAAACAATTATCGCGCCGATCATTTTGACGATTATGAAATCGGTTATTTAAACGAAACATATAAATCTAAGGTTTGAGTTCGCGAAAAAAAAAAACGTTGAACGCGATTGATGAGCAAAGCGATGGCGATGATCATCGAAGACTGAAAGTGGCTAGCGCGCGTGTGGCGGGCGCATCGACAGGAGTCATTTGCTGTTTATAACCGTGATTCACGCCACGGTGATATTCCCCGTCGTGCGGGCGTAGGAGGCCCAGGAGGTACGACTCGTACGTTCGTTCCGCAGCTCGCACGCACACGCACACGCACGCGAGGCCGCGTGCCCCGTCTCTCTTTCGTAGGTGTCCATCGCGTACGTTTCGAGAGTAGGCACCCCTTGGCCCCTCCGATAAGAGGGCACGCGCACGACACGCGACCGCGTACGCCCGGCGGCGCATTTAACGCGCGATCACTCTCGAGTGCCCGCGAGCGCGCAGCGCGCCGGGGGTTAAAACGCACCCCCGCGGTGGGGTCCATCGTCGTTTTTCTGCATCGACCATCCCCGGGCCACCCTCTACTCGTCGCTGTTCGATGTTGCTCCAAAGCGTACCTTTCTCGTGAACGAAGCATCACGTCATCGATAATCGACCGGAAAGTTGCGAATTATTTGGGGGTGAGAGTATCGTCAGTCGTATTGAAAGTCGGTCTCCTCAACGAATTAATATTGCAAATTAACAACCGTGAAAGGTAGTTGACGGGCCATTGTTCTCTTGACAAAAAACGTGTATGTTTCAAATTAGTTAAGTACATCAAATCTAGTTCGCTAATTCACATTTGTAATATGTGTTTCTCTATGTGTACAGGAAAATTTGTAGGAGATAAAGAACAATTATTTTTAGTTTATTATTATAAGAGTAGATCTTTAAAGAAACGTATTGACAAATACAGCGTTTTGACTGAACTATTTAGCTAGATTGATTTCAAAAGATTTGTTACATCTATCAAATAAAAATTGAAAATGATATGTATACACTAAAGAGAAATTTTATTTTTAAATAAATGTATATTTTTGTAACATCATTTTCTTGATTAAAAAAATATTTCTTACGTTTAAAAATAAATTATTTTAACTAATATTTATTTAAATCAAAGGAAACGATTTGATTGGAAGAATTTTTTTTTCAGTGTAGTTATTGTACAGTTATTGTACTCTGAAGTTATCTTTATAAAAAAATTGTTCTATATTTCTTTCAAATGAGTACTCGCGAAAAAGAAAGCGTGATATTGCATTCCGAAACTGACAGGACGTAATAGAATCCGCGTATCTCGATAACAAAGGGCGATATCCTGACGCACGCTCGCCAGGGCGATTAGCTCAATTAGAGGAGCAGCAGAGAAGAACTCGGTCGGGCTCGCACGAGTGCTATCGTCGATCGGTCTTGAGGAGGCACTTGGATGCCGCGACGGAGGAGGCCGGCAGCCGGCCGCGTGCCTGCTTCAACCCTCCCGCGCATTATCTCGAGATGTAACGAGAGAGTGCCGGAGCGGTATTACGGCTCGCGCGCTCGCGGCGTATGCGGACGGTGTTGGTGCGCGTAGTATCATTGTGCGCGGCATGAAACATGACGGGCCGCCAGCTATTGTATAACGCGAGACGCATAGCCGCGAGGTAGGGCATGGAACGATACGAGGGAGCCAGTTACACACCCCGCCGCGGCACTCTACCCTTCTCTCTTTCCACCCCTCTCGTTTCTAGTGCCTAGCACACAGCTCTCGCAGCACACAGCGGCGCTTGCCCTCTACCCCCCTTTCTCTCTCTCTTCCGTCTTTTCTCTCCTTCGCCCTTTTCTCGGTCCATAACACGATAAGAACCGTGTCACTTTGTTACGTTTGGGGGCCGCTTAAGTGCGCGATGATACATATCTCCCTCTCTCCCCGTTGCTCGCCAGATAATTCCTCGCATTCAATTTGTACAATATGCTCAAACCGCCCCGGCGGTGCAAGATAGTAGGATAGTATGTCTCGTCGACACACGCGGGTTACACCCGGCATCGGTATCGTTTCGGGTGTACCGATAACTCTCGGCGCGTTGCTGATAACTCTGGTTAGAACGAAACCGCTCGCAGACGACGTCCCGCGGGAAACGAAATCCGATCCTCGATGCTCGATGCGAGGTTGTATCGTCGTGTGAGTAAGGGAGAAATGTACACGAGATTGATCTGGAGAATATCGATGTCCGCGTTATGTTTGCCTTTTAAAGGATAGCATAGTATTTCGTATATATTATGATACGAAGGTGTCTCCGTATCCCTCACATTACATCAATGTTATCTATAACTCTACGTAATTAAGGATGATTTGGCTACACAATATCAATTAAAAGCTATTGAAATTTAAAAACTATAGGCTTCTTAAATTTATTCTTTTTTTTTTTTTTTTTCATAAAAATGTTGGTCATAAATACTCGAATTTTGGCTGTGAATGTATTTTTTTTCAAGTTAAACATTAAATTTAAAGTACATTAAAGTTAATGTATTTATTACTGAAAAGTAAGTGCATGAAATTTAATTCACCTTTGACAACTTTAAATGTTTTTGAATGTATTATATCTGCTTGAAATTTGCTTCCGTTACATTACATTAAATTCTGCTGCCGGTTTTTAACAGTGCAGCTACAAACAATAAATAATTTGATTTATAATAGTTTGCGCAGTGTAAATGACCATATTTTGCTGCAATTTCAGTTTAAAAGAATTAAACGATTAAGAATAAAATAAACTTTTGCACCATTTTATTAGATTATTTTTATTATATATGTATATGGGGACAAACTTCACTTTGGACAAACATTAATTTAGCAAACAAAGCAGGCACTCAAATAGTTGAACAGAAATATAGCTGTTGATTGTCAATTTATCAATTTTTCCAAGAGACCGTATGGTTTCTTTGCTGAAGGAAGGCATTGCAAATAGTAAACTAAATAATCGCAATGTATGCCGCGGACGGATCTTCCTGCTGCTATCTCGGTACCAGTTTCGACAAGTGGCTTGAGTGATTCTTTAGAGGGATTCTTTGCGTAGCATTTTAAAGTCCAATGCACTGGCAAACGCGTTCCCGTGGCATGTTTACTGGCCTGCATGCGGCAGTGATACAATGCCATACGTTGACACGAAGTCTGCCTTCAATGGATAATCGTATTTGTTATTCATCGTCTTCAAGCAAAGGCGGTGACAAGCAATTTGATAAAATAATAATAAATGAATATATAATAATCTTTGACTTAAAGAACGTATCTTTATTTCTATTGAAAGAAACGGAAAAAATTTTTTTATATAAGCATTTTTGAATGTAACATTTTCAGCTGGTAAAAATCTGTTCAATATATTTTAAAATATAAAATATTTTAAATATTTACCGTGTTTTTTTCTTTTCGAAAAAAAATGTTTTAAGTTCAAAATATGCTAATTAGGAAATATCTCAAATTTTCTTGATGCAATTAAATTTATGTTCCGACGATCTCGACTGGCGGATTCGAGAAGATTTGCGTAGTAGCGGTATAAGGTAGGGTGCGTATAGAAGCGAAGGCCATCAATTACGTTACGCAAGAACGCAATCGCGAGCTCAAACAAAGGTCCAAATGCGCATCCATCCCCGGACTCCGAATAGTTAGCGCACGCTTCATATCTTCAGCCTAATTATTTGCGAATTTGCATATCTCTGGCTGGCGTAGCGCGTTCCGGGTTAACCAAACTGCTATACTTTTGTTCGTGCCCACCGGATATCTGTTTCTGTTGGCTCCGTTGTGAATCTAGATTCAGCAATTCAACTATGATTACGATCGTTAAATTTAATATAAAAGAAAAGCAGTAGTTTTACCCCTTTATTTAAAATACTTGACAATCTTTTATCGGATTTGTTAGACTTTTGTAGTATTTTAATTTAATTTTTGTAATAGAAAAATTGGTTCCTTTAGGATATTTACGAATCGTAATCTTAATTTTAATGGCAAATTTTTTATTAATTTTTTCTTAATGAAACTTTACAATGTCATTCTTTTATTTAATGCAACTTTCCAATTTTTGATATTACATCTCTTTGTAACTAAAATCTCAAATTAAAGTGGTATGCAGGAATTATTATTTTTATAACAAGATAACAATTGAATTAGATTACCGTTCTGTAATTGGCATGACATTACATCTTGCAGACATTTAATTAAACATTGCTTAACTTCGACTTCAGCAAGTATCTTTTGGGAGTCTCGTATGTTTTCTTCCTAGGCACAGTGTCTATAAGTATCTGTCGGGTAAACCAGCCCTGGAAGTTCTGACGTGTTGCGTTGGTGAGAATGCCAGAAGCGAACGTGGGGCGGAAGAGACACGGAGAGGATGGAAGAGGAGACAGAGAGAAGCAGGAATGGGACCGCAAGTGGGTGGAGGAGAGCGAGAGAGAACGGTGGGACGGTGTGCGAGGGAAAAGACGAGCGAAGCGGAGAACCGAGAGAGCGGAGGCATCCGCGCGCTCATTTCCGTTTTGGGGCCGTCGAGGGGGGACGAAAAGGGGGGCGCTAACTCGCGAGATATTAATTCCGTGTTAGCGCTAGGAGGGTTGCAGAGGCGAAAACTACGTGCCGAGGGGGAGTACTACCCTGTCCCCCCCCCTCCTCCGCATCCCCCTGCTACCCGCGTCTCTGTCCCACCGCCGTTCTTCTCCCCCGTTCTCCGCCGTGTCCACCAATGTAACCACCCTTCGCGCGCGCGAGGGTGGGAAGGCGTTACAAATCAGAGATTAGCCATAGTTAACTCGACTTGCGCAGTCAAACAGTTAATCAATAAACGATTATTTACATCGTGCGCCCGCGGCGTGCTCGCGCGCACCCAACGCACCCAACGCGACCGTATTTTCCCGCCGCGGGATGACGAATGCGGCGCTGATAACGCCGCTACTCGCTGGACCACCCGGGTCGCTCGGGATTAAAATTAAAAATATACCTATCTCTCTTCAGCGATCGTCCACCGACTGGTAATTAATTCGTGTCCTACGTTTGTGAGAGTAACATAGACACGCACGGCTCAAATCGATCAATGTGATACGTGATTGTAATTGGCGTCGCGCTATGTTAAACAGTTTATTAATGAACTCATTGCAGTCTTTCTGTTCAATTTACAATTGCACCCTAATTGTTAATTCTGGTTATATCAAGTGGCAATTGAATCGACAGAATGACTTCTCAACGGTAAAATTGCTTAAAATTTTCGGAGTACACGTATTTGAAATGATAAAAATGAAACGATATTTATTTTGAAAAAAATTCTTTTTTTAATTAACGATTCAATCTCAGTTACAACATTTGAACTTACAAGATGCTTTAAACCCTGCGCTCTTGTGTCTATCTGTGTCTCTGCAATTATTACACACGATGTCACGTTAATTAACTCCTATAATAATAACAGATTATTTTCAATTGTCTGAAAAAGATGTAACTCAGCTAGGCTTCAATCTGTAACATCGTTGTAATATCTTCGATTGCAAATACGTTAGCCGAACTTGGATAAAATTCAGAATGAAATTTGTGTCGAATGATGGGTATTTGACCCTAATAAAGTACGTGGTATAATAATGAAATCTGGAATTCCGATTGGAGGATATAGACACACGAAGAAAGGAAATTTCGGACAACGCCGGGCGTCCATCTCAGGAAGGCGTCGATTAGGACCGAAGGACGTCGCGCGCAGGCAGCGTCGACGACCTCATCGTCGCGATACCTCTCTCTCGGAACCGAACCGTTTCGCGGAGAGGATCATGGTGGCTGACGATCACGGTGCCGGTAACAAACGGCACGATGAGTGGGCACCCACTCGCCCACTCTCGTCGGGAGGGTAACGGCGGTGCTGCGGCAGCAGGAGGGCGCGTCGACGAGGATAGAGAGGGAGGAAGAGGAGGTGGAGGAGGAGGAGGAGGAGGAGGAGGAGGAGGAGGAGGAGGTCGTGAAAGAGGGGTGCGCGGAGGTAGCTGGATGACTGGCGGCGGAAGCGTCGTCATGGCGACGCATCGATCAGCCGCCGCCACGCGAATCGAGTCGAGTCGAGGCCACATCGCGCCGCGCCGCGCCGCGCCACACCGCATCACACCACACACCGCGGATACGTGCGCGTGTGACTCGCGTGTAGAGACAGAGAAAGAGACGGAGCGAACGGAGGGTGGAAGGGAGGAAGAGAGAGAGAGAGAGAGAGAGAGAAAGAGAGAGTCCGGTTTTACTCACATTGGTATTGTTACCTCGGTTGCCTCTCTTTGATCCGCGAGGCAAGACGAAGTCCAACGAGCGTCGATGGGAGCACAACGGGGGAGGGAGAGGAGTTTCTCCCGGGGGTAGAGGGTGAAACAGGAAGGTCGAAGAAATCGGCGAACCGAGGTCATGGTTTTCTTTCGGAATGCCGCGGTGACGGTGAGCATCGCGGATGTTCCTTTTCCCGTGTGTGCATGTGACGTCGCGTTCCCGCTGCAACAGCTGCGATGATTATCGCTTCGTTTCGCGCGAGCAGCGCACATGCTCCCGGGGGAGATCACAGATGATGTCCCTCTTACGCAGTAATTATGTGAAGCGCCGCTTGACAACTTTATCTGGCTTTATCTTTCGGTGTTGTAAAATACGTGTATTTAATAAAAACGCGAACGCATTTTAATAGAAAACGGGACGCGCCGCAAAGTTAGCACGGTGCTCATCGCGCGCGTAACACCTTCCCTTTTCCGCGATACCAAAGTGTAATAACTTGCGCTTCCGCCGGTTAATAGAATAGAAGATTCACTGGATTGGAGAACGTAATAATAAATTATTAAGCAGCATGCGGTATTCGCGTATTATGAACGATTCGAATTTTAACATCTATGTCATTACATTTCGACCTTTTTAAGGTCGCTTAAATAGCGCGGAATGGATAATTTTCATCCTGCTTTTTCATCAATTATAGATTATCTGTTATTTATCTATTATTAGTATTTGATTAATGTAACCAAAAATAATTTTATTTTTCTAAATATTTAGTATTACTAAATTTGGTTCTTTTTACTAAATATTTGGAGAAATAAAATTATTTGAATTATTAAAGTTATATTAACCAAATGTTTAATTAGCATTATTTCACTCGACATTTGGTTAGCTAATTGTATCAAACTCTTTTTTTCAATATAATATTCTACAAAAGTAATGAATAATCCCTGTATTATAAAATTATTATTTTGTGTTATTTCAGAGTCAATAATATAATTTTATTTTTTGCGATGCTTTGAACGTTTAAAAATGGCTTTTTACGCTCAAAATTTTATTCTATAATCCTTAGACGATTCACGTAATATTAATCATAATCTTGAACACCAAAATCTGCACGAGAGTTTGTAATGTTCCGTCGGCGGTCGGTGGAACTCTGACGGATGGTGGGATTCGATCCGTAGAGAACCACAGGAACGCGCCGCAGTTCGACTGCCACAGTTCAGCAGCTTCCGGTGGCCAGGAACGGCGGGTGTTACGCCGAACCGGGTGTCGGTGGTCGATCGATCCCGTACACGAGAGAAACGTGGGGAATCGTTCTCGTCCTCCTCGTCGCGATCGTCGTCGTCGCCGTCGTCGTCGTTCAACTCGCGCGCGCGCGACTTCCCTGGTCTTCCAGTTCTCAGCTCGCGTTGAATACCGCTGATTGTCCTCCACTCGCTCGCTATCCCGCCCTCTCCTCTACCCCCGAATCCCCCTATCAAACTGGGGTTGGAAGGGGGATGAGAGGGAGACTTCCACTCCTAACCATTCTCATCCTGCCAGCCCGAACGAAACCCATCCCCGTGGGGGCGCCCTATCCTCCCCGGTGCCGTTGCTACTCCTACCCACTCCACGATAATGATGGCAATCAGACCCTCAGAAAGGATTTCAGGAAATTCTCTCGCCTTTTTGTCGGCGGCCGGGGCGGCAGCGACGGCGGCAGTGGCGGACGCCACAAACACCGGTCGCCCCGTCGTCCTCGCACTCGTGGCAGCAATAGCCACCCTTTCCTCTCGCCGTCCTCCTCGCTATCCCTCTATCCGCTTCGTCACGCTTTCTTCCTCGGCCGATACGGCAATCGCGACATATCCAAACCGCTTGCTTTTCAATGATTTAACGTGAAATGCAACGTGCCGACTTGCACGATAACGTGCCGCGGGAAACCAAGACCTGTTTCATATCTCAGGATCCAGTTATAGCGTAATCAAATTGGATTGTTTGAGTTTTGGAATTTTTAGACATTTGAAGCATTGCAAAAAATGAAATTATATTTTTGACTCTGAAATAACACAAAATAATAATTTTATAATACAGGGATTATTCATTACTTTTGAAAAAAAGAGTTTGATACAATTAGTTAACCAAATGTCGAGTGAAATAATGCCAATTAAACGAAATTCATCCATTTAAGAATTGGTAGGTTTAGGCTTCTTTATAGGTTTGTGTCTAAGATTATTGATTGGAAATTTAGTCGAATGGGAGATTGCGTCTGATTTCTTTTAGATTTTTAATTCTATAGTTGTGGAAATATTTTTAACATAATTTTGTGTGAGTTAGTTACTACTTATTTCCTTAAAAAGATAATACGATGTTAAAAATGTATAATTGATATAAATTTATATAAAATTTTGCGTTCTTTTAATCACTGAAAAAGTGCATTTTGTCTTTTTCCACCATTGCCAGAGAATCTAATCGATATCAAAACTATTCTGTATAAAAATATACACTGTAGCAAGGGACGAATCACAGAATGATAAGAATAAATATTGCGCACAAACGCATAGTGGTTTTCGTCAAAATATATACGATATATAAACCCCGCAGTTACTCCTTTCGCGAATCATAAGGAAGAAAGTATCGTACTAGCAATAAAATTTATGATAATCAGTTGCACCCTCACGAAGAATTAATCATCGCAGCTGTAATGACTGCATATAACACGCGGTGACGGTGCCTCATAACTAATGCATACGATGGAGCGTGAAGCTCGCTTTATCATATCCCAGATTTTATCAGAGTTTACGGTCCGCGATTTTCAATCAGTTTTACGTATCTGCAACGTAGCTCATACATAACAGTCGTAATTTTTGACAACGAAAAACCATCGAACGTGGCTCCTAAGCAAAAGTAAGTTGATCGTAATGTTGAGAAATATTTATGTCCTGCTAAATTTTTAGATGTAATATTTTTATGACACTCTACACAGAGTTGTTTATTTAAAAAATATTATATTACTAAATCTTTGAAATCATAACTTTGTACAAATTATTACGATACATGATACCATTCTATATCTTTCTTGTGAAAGAGTTTTTTATAAGGAAATGTATTTTTATTATATGCCAAAGATGTGCCAACCTTTTTATAACATTTATGACATTGATTATAATAATAGCTTTTCTGTTAAGTAAAGAGCTTTTTAACAGAATTTTAATTGAGATATTGGTAAATTTCTAGAGATTAAACCAAATAACCTTTTCGCAAATTAAACTTAACTAGGTCAAACGAAATCGTATTCTTTAGTTAATCTCAAGTAATGAAGATTTTATTTTACCAAAATTTTAATCTGTAGTTTTTTGTATGAATTTGCAGTAAACGGCTTTATTTTTATTAAGAAAAAAATCAATTGTAAATTAATATTAAAGGAGCCATTGGAATTGTGACACTTAACATTTTTTGTTTTTTTGTTTTTATACTTCGCTAAGTAGAATTTGTCTCTTACGAATTGCTAGTCTTATCGATTAACGGTGCAAAATGACAGTCACTTACCGCGAGAAGAATGAGGGTCTATTTTATTTCGGAAGTGACAACGGTGACGCTGCAAAAATCGGCGAATGCATTCTCTCTTCCTTCCCTTTTCTCCCGTCTTATTAGTATTAAAATTGCCTTGTGCTATATATGTATAAAATACAAAGTACATAGATTTTTTATGAAGATGTGAAAACGTTTAAGCACGAATGGTACATTATGTACAAATGCTAAATACGACTTGGAAATACGGCCCAAACAAAATTTATCACGAATTATTAGCCGAGATCGATTAACAAGCTGAGATGTCAATCGCTTGTGACGTGGCAAACGAGAGTCTATTTTATTTCGGAAGTGACGACGGTGACGACGTAGAAATCGGCGGGTGAGACCCCCCGTCGGCGACGAAAAGCAAGAGCGAAAAAGAGAGAGTCATTAGCCAGTTAATCATGCGTTATCGTGTGTGCTTAATGTTCCGTCAATGAAGGAGTGACTGGGGAGTGAGCATTGGAAAAGGGAGTCTCTTGGTAGGCGCCTCCGCCCCCTCTCCCTTTTTTTTTGCCTTTCCTTGGCTGGCAGTCAATATTGTTGGCGTGCATAGCAGCGTGCGAGCAACAGATCACGCACTACCACACTCGACACGATCTCAACCCTCACCTTTGTCGCGGTTAAAGGGCCCGTTTCTTTTCTAACTAATGGAGGTGACGGGGTAACTTCGGTCGACGCTAAAGGGCCAATCTCGCTGCAGCTTTTACCGCGTTCCTAGGAAGCCTTGAGTGCTCCCAGGAAATCCGACGAAAGATTATACTGATAAATGCTAGTTTCTTACGTATAACTGTAATTGAACTTGAAACATTTATTCATAATTTAATTTATGGTTTTGAAAGTAACACGAAACGTGTTATCCGATTTAATCAGGAAACAGAAGAAATGAAACGGTAGAATCATACAATTTATGAATATCGTAACTGAATTTTGCAATCTCTGAACCGAACGATACTGGACGTATATTATATATTTGAAGGAACAGAAAACTTAGAGATTACAAACAATTATATAATCTTGTTCTTAAAAAATTCAAATATTTGTAAATTTTAAAGTTAAGGTGAGCCAAATAAAGCCCATCCAAATAAAATCCACTTTTAAATGCACCGTTTAAAAATGTATTTTACGCCTAGAATATATATTATATTTAAAAAATGTGTCATTAGGAAGGTAGAAAAGGGCTGGGGAATTCGAACAATACGTTGTTTGTTTAATGCAACAAAAATTTGAATGGAACTGTTTCTATAGAAATTCAGTTGCAAAGTTTATTAAGTATTATTTTATAGTTTGTTATAATATGTTATAATGTTATTCAACTTTTTAACTATAATTGTGATTTTTAACAGTAGAGTAAAATTCTAAGGAATTTTGTTTATGTGATTAATAATCCTTTGAATACTAATTTAGAAGATAATGTTTAATTTTTTATTTATTTTTGATTCAGACCTTATTATATACATCAGCATATAATGCTCAGAGTTAAAAAAATTTTTGTTTAGTTAAATATTTTATACGGATATATTTTATTTTTGTAACTGATTGAAATAAAGATTTTATTCTTATTTAGTTTATTTCAATATCTCCATAGAGTTTTTTTTAATAAAATTGATTAAACAAACTTTATTTATTATAGCTCAAGTACTTTATACCTATGTTTTGACAACTTAAAAATAAAAATTTAAAGAAATCTAAATTTATAAATATATATTCAGTTTAGCACAATATAATTACAATTTATTTAATAATTATAATACACGTCATTTATATTCATCGTTAATTGAAATTGTGTATTTTATTGAAATACAGCGATTACAATTTAAAATTACATTATCTGGATGTAGAACGATGCATAATGTGCTTATCAGGGAAGTAATTATCTACGATTCAAATATGAACATTTGCAACTCTCCAAATAGAATAATATCTCTCGTAGTCGAAGAGATGCGAACAATACGCGAGACATCTGCCATGTTTTAGGCAAACTAAAATAAGGGATGATTTCGCAATACAGTGCCATCTGTTCAGGGGTTGAAGAAACCTTGGAGAATTTTGCCCGTAGTTAGTAGACAATGTTTCATTATTGATTCGATGCCGCTCCGAAGATGCTGGCACGCTGAGGATACTCGTATCCAACGTGCTTTCATCGTCATCCTCTTAACCGATCATCGTTAATAATTTGCATCACCGCTTGTTGATCTTATCACGATAAGATTTTTGCAACAAGAGATATGGCTCACATCGGTGTATTCATATTAATCTAAATTTAATTATCTGAGACGAAAGGAGATTTATAAGATTAAGTTTAGTTGCAATAAATCACAGTTACATAAACCATTTTTTGAATTTGAGAATTGTATAGAACGCAATTTGTTATTTAATTCAGATCGAAGCTATTAGCTGTGATCGAAACTTTATTTGAGCTATATTTTTCACTTTGGTAATAATGACGCTTTAACTTCAAATTCTGTTGATATAAACATTGACTTAAATGAAGTAAATATTGAGATTTTATTATTTATTTGTTATTCAAATCTCTTAACTTTTGGTTTGAAATAATTTTGTAAAACTATATAATTCCGTAAAGGATACAGTTTTCAGCTTTAACAAGGGCGCGTACCGCCCTATTGTTACATAAGTTCTCCAGGATACTCCGTATTTATCATGCAATCAACGAAGTCCACTACCGGGGCGCGAGAAAACGCCATGGCATGCAAGCAAGCGCGGCGATCACAGGCGAGAATTAAAATTTATCGCGTAATACGATCTGTCGAGGGCTGGGATTTACGAAATCGTGCTCGCTATACGTGTATATACATGCACCCTCTTGCGCGAACGCATAATAAAACCGCGTCGCAAGGGCGGACCACTCTCGCGCGAATTTCCGCCGAGTCATGCAGGGGGTAAAACTTTCTCCCTCGCTCTTTTTTTCTCCTTCTCGTCTTCTTCTTTCTCCTGTCTGCCTTCTTCCGGTAATATTCGCACTTACGTAGCTATCGTCTCGCTCTTTCTCCGGTCGTTCTTCTATATTCTTCCTCCTCTCCTTCTACGAGTTTTCTCTCGTGTCCTTCCCCTCTCTCGCTAGTAAATGTTGCTACTAGCACGCTCTCACCAGCCAGACCAGCCGCGGCAGTTAGTGGCTTAACGAGGTTATTTCACGACGTCGGGTGGGTGGGCCATAGGTCGCGCGAGAATGAATAATGATTCGTTCGTGGGGCCGACGAGCGACCTCGCTGCTCCTTGACGTGTACGGGTAATACACGCTGGAAATGCGCGTGGATCAGGGATACGGGCGAGGACACGGCGTAAAGCCTCGAAGCGGAAATCCGAAATTCTAGGAGCTCCCGGAAGAAATTCGCCCAAACAGTCGACCCCTCGTTTATCGTAAATACAGCTTCACCGTAGATCGCAACGCTGCAATCGGAGAACGCAATCGCGATGCGATTGTAATACGAGATAATTTAATTCGCTTTTTAAGACTTATCAAAATGTAATAATAGGACAGCAAAAGATACATACGAGCGTTAAAATAGATTTACGTGTCACCTTAATAGAGAATTTTTTTTATACTTATCAAGGTTAAATTTATGTATTTTCTTGAAAATAACAATGTTATTAATTAATATTAAATTATGAAGAAAGTAACAATTTTTTTTTAATTACAACGAAAAAGACGATTTTACAACTCACCATAAGTGTGATGAATTTATATCTTCTTAACATTGATATTGTTTCGATGCTTAATAATTATTTCTGTAGTTAGATAGATAATGACTAAGTACTATCGAAACGTTTCTAATCTAAACTTTGTTAATTAAATTATATGTTTGATATTTTTAAATAGCTCGTCTATGACCTTTCTTGATGATTATTTTATTTTTAGACAAACGAGCGTTTTTTAATTATTTTTTTTATTTTTTGGATAGAGAGTTCTCTTTGTTGCATGTTACTCATGGTTTAATTCAAGTTTCAATCATCTTGTACACGTGCTATGGAAACATAATCGTTAAATGTGACCGTTTGATGTCGGGACGAAGGAAGGGGAGAGAGAATTCGCGAAGTAAGAGAACTGAACGAAGGGTCTTGCCGCGAAGATAAGGCAGCGGCAGGAGCAACCTGGCCCTTCGAAGTCGTGCGGTACGCTCTTTGTTGCGAAGCGCAATAATTGCGCGGGAGGGCGGCTTGCCAACAGCGTCAGGGGGTAGCGGCCAGGCGGTCGACGCTGGAACAGAGAGGGTCCCGGAGGGGGTGACAGCACGCGCCGGAACCGGAACCGAGAGTCGTGTGTCCCCGCCGTTCCCGAGCGGAACTATCATGATTAGTCACGGGGCCTGCAACGAGCCGTAGGAGAACTGCGCGAGCAGAAAGACGGAACCCCGCGGGGATACCAAAATCGGCCGTGCGCGATCGACCTGAACGACACGAAATGAGAGAAAGAGAGAGTAAGAATAAGAGATAGAGGAAGAAAAGAGGGAGAGAAAGAGGAGAAAAAAAACGGGATGACAGAGAGATAAACTCGCGAGAATACTATTTATTTATTGCATCAAATCGTAATATTGATTGCGCATGTGGTTAAAGTTAATAGATTAACTACAGTCATTAAAAGAAAAACAAGATAATTTTGTATGAATTGGTAAAACGTAACAAGTATTTTAAAAATTATTTATGTAAATAGAAACATGATTGAAATTTCACAACTACTAAAGAACTATTAGAGAGAATAAGAAATTCAATATATATTGCTTAACATTTAATTATATTAAATAGGAAACTGAAGTAAAAGTATTTGCTCATTTTGTTTTTCTTAATTAAATAATTTGAACTTTGAAGAAAAGTGAATTTTAATCTTTATTCATAATCTACTAGATGTTGGGCTTTATAATAATTTTGATGACTAAAAATATTATATTTTATATTTATAAAAAGAATATAAATTTGAACGAAATTAGGCATAAAAAGATATACAAAACTTGGAGTGATGAAATGCTTTTGAACGGCAATATAATTATTTTACACAGTAAAAGCAAATGTTATAAAATCAAATTAAAAACAGTATGTTTATCAAGAAAATTGAGTTATTAATATTTCTAAATCAATTATTAGCGCATATGTATTAAACTGTCTCAATACGTAAAAGTTCGCGCATCATTAATATGCCCAATTATCTCGGCAACAGAAGTTTACGCCCGGTCCAAGGAAAAATCCTGTACAAGGGCGGAAGTCGAGCCTCGTCTCGTTTCTGAGGGTTCTTAATGTATTCCTTCCATTTTTTAAAAGAGAGACAGTTACGATTCTCTGACCCTTAGTCACCCCCGAACGCTGGGAACGAGGGTGGACTAGTCGCAGTTACCGGTGCCACTGGTAGCGGAAGCGAAGGGGCTCGCAGAGGTTCACGGATAAAGGGCAAAAGGGATCACGCGCGGAGAAAATCGAGGGGGCCACCGGATCGTAACATGGGGTGTTCGAGACCCAGAACCACCCCCTGGGTTAACCGATACCGGCAATTATCAACGCGTCTCGGTCATCGTGATCCTCCCTTCTTCGGCGCTAAATCGGTAACTCCTAAATTGATCTTACAAAGTTCAAATTCTTTATATTCTTATATCGTTACACTATTTAATAAATTCGGAATCGATCTTTTTATGACAAAAATTTCTGACATATTAATGTATTGTTAAATACGTTTAGCGATATTAACGAAAAAAGAAAATTCTCCTATGATACTTTATATAATTTCTTTCAAACACATATTTATTTGATAAATAAATCTTTTTTTATTTGACATATAAAAAAACAAAAAATTTACTGTTAAAAGGTTAGTTAAAATTTTTAATAAAATATAAAAGTTAATATCAAATATATGAAAGAAATTCTCACACACAAAAATGACTGAATTCTACTGTGTTCTTTTGACAGAGAATTGTTGATAGTGTGAGAATTATTAAATTTTAACACAATATTTTGTACTTTTCTATGTGACTTTTATAAAATTGAAAATTTATGTCATTTTATGTTTAAGCTTCACATTTAAATGCCAATATGCTAAATATAAATGAGAACAATGGAAATCAATTTTGTCATCCAGAGACGAGTAAATTTCTATAGCAAGGGGTAGATAGGTGGAGCGAAGCTTTCTTTTATGTAGCACCGTTTAGAACCTGCTCTCTCATCATATTCCGTACAATTAGATAGATGAGAGGCAACCTTACATCCGTACGAAACATCGCCGTTTAGGAACTCCTCCGTTAAAGGGTTGCTGAAGTGTCGGGGTTGAAATCGTCTTTGACTTGCAATTGGCTCTGACTTGATCGATAATGGTAGATTTAATGTGGCAAACTGAAATACTAAATTTTGTTAGATTTGAACGAAACCTATTTTGAACCCATTTTTTATTTTGAAATTTTTTACTACAATATCATACTTAGTGACCTTAAAAATCTTTCTCTAGTAAGAAGTGAATTAGATGCTAATAATAACACATAAAATTGCGATTACTAAGTATTTTTAATTTCTCGATTTTATATCTAAATGTAATATTTAACTTGAAATATCGAATTGAATGTAAATATACGTTTTGAGTTGAAAAGTCACAGAAATTAGACTCTCCCAGAAATTAGACTCGGATCGATAAGATTGTGACCGCAATGAATTAAATTCGTTACATATGCTCGATTTAATAGAATAGAATAGATGAAAGAGATGTGCACCTAAGTGCGTCGTTTATTGCTCATGTTAAAAAGGTAAACGCGTGTACACTGACAAACACGACGTCGGCACGCGTGTCACCTCGTCTTGTCAAACATCAATTACGTGTGCAAACAGGCTATCCGAGGGATGGTGCTCGACCGACAAACATTAAATACATGCATTACCCTGAGACACGCTGACACAATGACCGACACTTCCGCTGCCCCTCAACTTTGTTGGTGCTAGTGCAGATTATGTGACAAGTTAAAGGAAATAAACGCAGAAAATATTTGTATTTAACATTCAACTATTACTGTGAACTGGCGTCGAATCGTAATATTTCCTTCTGAAATAACGTGCAAGTGGAAATCAATTTTTGCGGCTAATTATTCTGATTTTTTTTTACACTACAAGAAGTAAAGACAAAATTAGATTCTAATTTCAATAATTTTGTTATTGATTTAAAATATATAATGATTTTTATGGATTATACATATAAGTGCGGCTAAGTGTTAATGTGTAATTAGCAATCAATTACAAGTACTCTTTTCGTCTTCTCTTTTGTATTGAGATCATTATTAATATGGACAGATGAATTTGGAAAAGTATTCACGACTAACAATCAACATTCGCCAATACTTTTTCAAATTCACTCGTCCTTTCTAATTCAAAGTAAATAATTATTGTACATAATGTAATAACCAATTGATAATCAATTACTTTTGTCCTTTCCAATTCAATATCTTAATTCTGAAGAAATGTTTCGTTAAGCTTAATTATCGTATTAAGTTTAACAACCAAGTTTCGTTGTCTCCTCGACATTCCATTACTGGAGAATTACTGCGCAGCTAAAATACGTCAGAATATATCACGCGGCTTACCGCGAGTTCAGCGAGGTCGACGGTTTTAATTCCAGAGAGGCTTTTGTGCCGCGCGAAATTTGTGCTTCGCGTTCGCATCGAAATTCCGTCGCGCGAGAGCGAGAGCGAGAACGAGTGCGAGGGCCGAAATTTCGCGGAGAATCCAGCTCCTTTGTCGGCACGTCTGTATCTAGCGAGAATTATAGCCGGGTTAGGTATAGGTACGCGGCACGAAATGGCTCGACTTAAAATCTAAGTAGCCGTGCATCCCCCGGAGCGGGCCGCAGATAGGGAAAGATAGAGCAAGCCCGGTAGCCGTAGAGGGTTGCCCGGGATGGCGAAACGCAGGGGAGAGAGCCACGGGGTGGCGGTGGGTGAGTGAGAAGGGAAGCGAGCGGTGGAAGCGGGAGGAAAGGGAGGGATGCTGGGATGCCGAGGGGAGCATCCGGGATCTCGGAGGGTACGTGGGGCGGTCGGTCGTCATGGATACGCTCCCGGCTAACCCTGTAACCGCTCCTCCCTCGTCATTCTACATTTTCGCGACTACCCGCCGCCATCATCGACCCACCATCTTGTCTCGAACCCTACGAGTGCCGTCAAAATTTTGAGACGATCCCTCGAGACACAGACGTGACTAAAGATTTCCCTTAAAGTGAACGACCGTGCAACTGGACATGGTAAAACGCACGATTGAATAGAATCCTATCGTGGGGTGGATGATTGTCGCGATACATGAGAGGGAGAGAGACGAGAAAAGTCAAAAAGTTTTAAAACTCGTAATACGAGAGTATCCAAATGTAACTAATGTTGAATTACGATCCAGAGAGTTTCGTAAAACACGTTTCGTAGTACACGTGCGTTTATACATATATTTATAAAAAAAATATTGAAATCTACAGAGACCCGATTATATTTAGAATTGATTTTGCTAATGATGGTGAAACAGAATCGATATATAATTTACTGTTTTTATTATATCTTGAAATGTGATTGAACAGAAAGCACAAGACTTTAAATTAAAGATTTCATTGGCGTTAGTGAAACTGATAATATATAACAATCTTGTCAATTCCCCCTTTTTTTTTGCGAATTTGCATTAGTATTGCATATCTGAATCATAACCGCCTCGACCGCAAATCCCAAATTGTTGACTGAAAAGAATACCGCGAGTATCGTCTTGCAAATTAATGGACGTTGCTTCGTGACTACGTGGACCACGTATTGTGTGACGCTATTGAATAATATAACGTTATCTCAGTGACCTTGCTGTCGCGGCGCGAGATGAATTAACCAGCGGCCAAAAAACGTGTTACGGAGCGGCGCGGCCAACATCCACGATCGCGGATTCGCGCGCGATCCAGGAGGCGGGAGATCGATCGATCGCCTAGGTAAATGCGGGCGACCGCGTCGCGCCGTTAAACGTGCAGCCACCGGGCGAGACGAAAGTTTCGGGCGAGTTGCCGATAAATTTCGGGAACGGCGAGCAGGATATTGCTGCGGCCGTGGAGAGCGGTCGACGGGCGTTTTGCTCCGGCTGGCAGCGATGCAACACCATCGCATCGTGCAACACGACCCCCGCCGTATTCGAACACCTCCCCGATCCTCTCCTCCGTTTCCTCGTCCACCTCTTCCTCATCCTCCTCCTCCTACTCCTCCGCCTCCTCCGCCTCCTCCTCTTCCTCTTCCTCCGTCGTACTCCCCTTCCGTTCCATCGTCTCCTCGCGGCCCTCGCGGGTGTGGGCGGTAGATAACGTGATTTACACTGGCCGGGTAATTAATGTCCTCGGCGACCGGCGCTTTAAAAAAGCAATCGGAAATCGGCGACAACGAAGAGCAACAGTCAGCCCGCCGCCCGCCGGCTGCTGCTACTGCCGGATGACAAATTATCGCGCGCGAGACCGTTACCCCGGTTTTTTTTCGCATTTCTCTTGGCACGGGAGAGCATCGCAGGCTGACGCTCATCTTTGTTCGTTCTCAACGATTTCGGAAAGAGATACCGCACCGTTATCAAAGGCGAGATGCCACTTGCATTCTATTACTACGTTTTCTCTATAAATTTGACGCTGCTTGAGAAAATAGCGACGAGTCGATTAATTCGGTCATTTGACGTACAAATTAGATTTGGTTGTGCAAAAATTTCGGTCGATGGAACAGCGACCTTTTCAGCAGAACCAAACATTGAAATGCATTACCTCTTCGATATGTGACATTTATGTGATAACCGAATAACAATATTTTCTTCTTTTTCCTTCACATCAAGGAGCAAAAGGAAAGTTTGCGAAAATGTTTAATGTAAAAATTTATCATTACTTTAGCAATGATCTCTTTTGCAGTTTTGCACTCTCTTTTACAAAGAAAGAGTTGAAGGTTGTGTTGAAATAATTACGCGCGAAAATTAAATGTACGTATATGCATCGGGCACTTATAACGTGACATGAACACACGTATCACCGATCCTTAAAACGTGTTTGCGAAATCTTGGCGTCATGTGCCGCTTATCATTGTGGGAAAATAGCGAGGGGTTTTGCTCTCATTAATCGCATTACGTCATCACGACTTACATTAGAACCGATCGATGGTATCTCCGTGGCACTTATGCCGGAATAAACTTGCGCGTAATCAGGTTGCGTGTCTTTCCACGCGTATACGTGCGTGACTTTACGCTCGGCGTTACGGCAACAACTATTTCGCATCGCCACGCAATGAGTTACACTTTCATGCATATCTCACACCTGCCTACTTCCCGTTTGGCGAAAAAACGTCTTATGCCTCGCATTAACATTTTTACTAGTTAAACTTTTATATAAAAACAGAGAATCTCTAACTGGAATTGAAATAGCTTCTGATTTTATTTTCTACGCAGAAAAAAATTTAGTATCAAATTAACAATCTTTGTTTCATATATATAAGCAAGAATATAAAATCTTCTTGGAAGAATTTATAACCTTAAACAGACATAATTTGCTTATGTGAAGAGAAAAATTTTCTTCTGTCTGTTTAAGATTGTAAATTCTTCCAAGAAGATTTTATATTCTTGCTTATATATGAAACAAAGATTGTTGATTTGCTACTAATTTTTTTTTCTCTGTAGAAAAATAACAGAAAGATAAAGAAAATTGTAACATTGTGTGCTACAGTTGCAAACATAATGGAATTAATGGACGTGTGTTAGCTAAGATATACACTTGATGAATTCCTTAACTTTGTTCTCTTGAGAAATAAAGCGTGCGAGAAAATGTTAGAGAACGTTTCGCAAATTTGGACCAATATTTCAATAGAAAAAAAATCATCTTTTTTCGAATAAAATTACACTTATTCTATATGAAAACCTGTCTTGTATAAAGCATGAAAAGCTCAGACTAAAATTAAATATCAATTCCTTTTACGCGAAAGCCGTATTTAAATTCCCTTGCTGCGAGGGAGGACCGAGATCCCGTGGAAAAATAAGAGAAATCTCGCTTACCGGTGATGGAGGCGGTGGGCGAAATGGCGGACGGGTTGGCGCGCGGAGGCGGCGAAAACGCACCCGCCAGATAACCACTGCGATCGGCGAGGGCCTGCTTCGCCTTGTCGACGCTTTCCTTGAGTCGTTGAAAGGTGCTGCCGCAGGTGAGGCCGCGGTACGGCCAGTTTTCCTGCTTGACGCCGGCCGCGGTTACACCGGCGGCGGCCGCGGCCGCGGCTCCGGCCCCGGAGGCTCCCTTTAATTCGAGCGCACCTGCGTACGAACAGCTAGCGCTGTCGTACATCACCAAAGAGCCCCTGCAATTCAAGATTGTTTTCTGTGAACAACAGGGAGAGAGAGAGAGAGAGAGAAGCGCAGTTATCAAAAACAACCTGTTATACAGAAGTATAATTGGTAACGCAAACCGCCTTCATCTCGATAACGATACGCGAGCGCGCGATTATGCAATCTCATTTATTTTGTCATTTTTCGGAGACATTTTTGTGTCCAAAGCAGGCGAAGAAGTTTGAAAATTTTAATTCCTTTTTATCTTTTGCTCACTGATTCAGCTACATATTAGGAAGAAGTCTCAATGAGAAACATCTGTACGTCGACGTTGACTCCGTTTCGTTCAATTGAGTACTTCCTGCTGAATATTAACATTGCAACTCTCAGAAATGAAGTTCACGTCGCCGTACATATCTAGTAGTTGTCAGTAATAAGCTAACGTTTTGTTAAACGCGAGCTTAAAATCGAAGAGAAAATAATTCTATTAGCGACATAAATTTTGTCCGCGCTATTAAATTCTTTCGATCTATTAAAATGGACGTGACTAAAATGCAATGCAGGGTCAAATAAAACATGCCTACTTTAGGTTGACAGCACTTACACTCGTGCAGTATATACTAGTCGAGATCATTAAAGGACCCTTGAAACATCCGGTAAAGCCATAATCGAATTAAAACAGATGAGCGCGTTGTATACATAAATGTTTCTCATTTTACAAAATTTCGTAATGAATGTTTTTCATTATTTTACTTATATATCTGTTTACAACTTTCTCTCTAATGTTTTTCCCTAAAATTATCAATTTGTTGTATTTTATGATTATTTTACTTATATGATTTTCAAAATACTTTGTTTTTTTTTTAACTTAGAATAATGTGAATTTTCTAAAATTAGTCAGTCAAGTTAAGATTGTTACCTCTCATAATCACTGATTTCTTATCATCAAATCACTTAAATGTTATATAATATTAAAATCATATTTCGTATAAGAGATAAGATAAAGGTTCTATTACATAATTAATTTTTTGAAGTTTTTATCTTTGAATCATTTATGACGTATTTCGTACTCGTTTGTTCCCGGGTTAATCGGTCAAAATAACACTTAATAGGCAGGTATATACGTCCACTTTCGGTTGCAGCTGGCCATGAATCAACCAAAGCTGCACACCAGGAAAGCGTTTATTACATTAGCATTCTTATTCATCATTTTAGGTGCGATATCTGTTAGTGGATGGATAAAAGGTCGTATCAAATACACTATTACTCCACAAGAATTGCCGTTTCATAGGTGCTAGCTCAAACTATTTTCTTTATCTAATCCGTTTATTTGATGTTACATTTCGCTTTAATTAATTGTAGGTATTTGAATAAAAATTGGTCTATAAAATTATTCGTACAAAATTACATAAAATTATTGGCAGATTTTAATTTACAAGAATACAAATAGAAAAATACGTTATTTTAATTTATATTTTGATTCAACGTATTTACTAGATTTGTGCATATGTATTGCAAATTAAATACGATGCTTAGCACTTCTTTATCGCTTTTTTCGCGACGGAGAGAGGCACAAATACTAGAAACATGCCATTCGAAAGATATCAGCGAACTATCACGCACGTAACAACGGAGCGCTCAGCTAATCGAAGTCGCGCAATCTAGAAAACACGCCGTGACGCCTATCATCTACATTTCATCGACGACGCGGCCTCGAACTTATGGTCGTCAAAATTGCGAAAGCGATCCAGAATCGAATTTGCATGAGGCCCGTTGCGATCGTATCTTTCCGCAATTCCGCAACGCGGAGAGCGCGGAGATAAGAGGCCACCTATAATATTAAAGCTTGTCGTTTATCGCGAGTTCGCTTCCGTCTAATCTTGAAAATCTGCCGCTTCCGCTATCCCTTCCCGTATTACATAAATCATTATTCAAACGAAGTGATGCCGCACAGTGTTACCGGGCCGATCCACGTGTGAGACTCGCTCAACCACATGAAATTCTTATCGTACTATTTTTAAATTTAGAGAGAAAGTGTACAGTGCAGATAAAGAAATTATCAAGTGAGTTAATGTAATGAATATATGAATCACGTATTTATTTTCAACTGTCCAACTGCTTGGACACGAACTATCGACCCGCTTTCTATTTGCCTTCTATTTAACCTTAGTTATTAATAGAAAGCTAAACAGCTACATTTATTTCTAAAGTTATCATTTTCTCATTAAAATCGATAGATTAATTTACATACGTGTTGCATAAAAAGTATTTAAATATCGAGAATGATCTGCATTCAAACTTGTTTCCATTCTTTCATATTCATGTAATTTTATTTTATTTTTTTTAAATATTTTTAATTATAGATTTTATGAATTTTTTCTAAATATACATGTTGTAAAACTTTATTTGAAAAACTTGACAATAAGTAGCTGATTTTCTTTATATTGTCCTGTGAGAGAGTCAAGTTCTATTAATTTTTATTAAAAACAATAAAATTGTTAAAACTAATAAATTAAAAACATATAAAATCCTTTTAATAGAAGGCGTTATTTTAAACATAAAACATTAGCTTTTTCTTTATTTCTGAGCTTTTGTTTACCTTCGTTCAACGTGACAATTTTCGCGATGGACCTATACACGTTTCACTGTTGCTGCGCTGATCGTTCAAACGTCACTTTTCTCTGAATCATCCACCAAAATAGTCCGGAAGGCGAGATGCAGCTTTTTCTTTGTCCGTCTCTGATCGCGAATCACTTGTTATCGCGAAGCATTCACTAACATTCGATCGCGATGGGTTAAGGATACAAGCACTCTCGTGGGTACGTCCGGATGTCCAGCGCGTATTGAGGTCAATCTAATCACAAAACTGTCACATAGTCACGCTGTTTCGCGGCACGATGAGTGCGCAGTCGGATTGTCTTTGCGGTTCTGTCTAACAATTTAGAAGCCGAATCGAACGATCGATCGTCGAGGATACCGTAGTCCATCGACTGCTCCCGCGGTCGCCATTTTTACGCTATCGGGAATTTGTTTCGTTCACCAAACAATGCATCGTTCTTGATCAGCCATTTGAATTTTTATCTTTTTACCATTAAATTTTTATGGTTACCGATGACATCAAATTGCCGCAAATATTTCGACAGTGAAACAAACGCGTGCTTTAATTTATGTTGCAATTATTAAGCAT
The DNA here is from genome assembly GCF_016802725.1 of Solenopsis invicta. Lineage (NCBI taxonomy): Eukaryota > Metazoa > Arthropoda > Insecta > Hymenoptera > Formicidae > Solenopsis > Solenopsis invicta. The sequence goes on along the minus strand of NC_052674.1, from coordinate 6,344,201 downwards.
ATAATATATATTACCAAATATACTTGTTGATTTTTTTATTCAAAATAATTTCTCGATTTAAAATAAAGGAGTAACATGTGAATTAAAAAAATATTCCGTTACATTACACGCGTCGTTCGTGAATGATAATAATTGTAGCGTTGTAATCATCAGAAGTTGAAACCAGCATAATCTTGATGACTCTTCATACTGTAGATTCGGAAAAACTGTACCTTACGCCAATTGTGCGACGTCCATTGTTGCATATAATTCACACTCATTATAATCGAACAAAACAACGTTGTGCCAGCGGGCCGCGCGTTTATCATACGAGATAATTGCGCTCTCCTCGACGCGCGCTGACAATTTCCCTTCACACGCACTCGCGCGCGATCGCCCTACAGTATTGTTTTTCCCGTTCGCGCTATTTCACGACATGACTTTTCGCGGGTTTCACGGTCAGATACGGAAAAGGCTGGACCGCGGTATCAAGAAGAAGGTACTCCGGGCAGGTTGTCTCGCGCAACTGTGGCCGCCGCGGGCAGCAAATTGCCTGCTTCCGGGCCTCATTACATCACTCTGTTACTCTGTTAACGCTCGCCGGAAACCCCTCTGCCTACCTCGTCTAAACTCTCGTCTCGCGTATATATACATACATACATACGTATATAAATATATGTGTGTATATATATATATATATATATATTGTATATATATACACACACACATCATTTAAACGTATCGTCGCGAACAACACAGACGCGCGATTGCACGCGAGAGGGAGAAAAAATCGAGATCACCGGAAAAACGCTTTCCGACATATGAGAATCGCGTCGCGACACTTTATTGGCCGTCCAAGGAATCTACATCGATAAATTAAAGATCAGTTGACGGAGATGCTTACGTCGTAAGACGGCGTGGCGCGCGAAGCAGAATAGAGCAAGAGGCAAATTTTCAAATTAGAATGTAAAATTAAAACGAATTGTTTATATGCAGCAAAATTGAAATTGGTAACATTTGCTATAGTATCATTGAGCGAATTAACGTAATTTTTTTAACAAGGTTCTTTTTGCATTATAGATCTTTGGCAGAAAAAGTGGAATAATACTAAATGGAAACTAAATTTTTTTCTGTTTTTATATTACAAAATTATTTTAATTATATACATTTACGTTTTGTTTATACTATACATAAAACAGGAAAGTGAATTATTATTTTATAAACGAAGATGAATCCAATAGACTTCAACAGAGTCATTAAAGAATATATATTTGTCGTAATTATTCACGCAAATGTTTCGCGAGCGTTCGGATTATATCAGAGCGTACGATTTTCTCAATGAGAACGTCCCAATTGTTAAACAACGTGTACGAATCTACGTTTCTTTCTCACATCCAGATGAAAAATTCACGTTTGTCTAAAAGAAAAAAAAAGAAGGAAATATAAAACGGCGATCACGGTGCGTAACGTGCTAAAGCAAGGGGTCAACCGCGACGTAGCGGTCGGTGGACACGCGCGGTAATTTCGCGTTGGTCAATGCGTGCGCCCGCCGTTTAGCCCGTAAAACGTGCGTGGCGACAGACGCGGAGACGCGTCATGCGTGAGGCTCCGTGAACGGAATTATAGGGCCACGTTTCGCGACGCCGAAACACTTCCGTTCGCGCGAATTGAATCCTCGGATCTCGCAATCGCATCTACTAGAATACTAGATTCTAATTAACACGTTTAAATATTTTATAAAATGTATTTCCAATATTTTAATCGTGAAATTTACATTATTCTTTGGAAAGTTTGATATTTTTGCTCGCAATGTCACTCTCTACATAGTTGTTTATCTTGTCTCGTTTGGTTACCTGCTGGAATTACTACGATTGAATGAAGCTTGAGATCTTGATGAACATATGAGAAAGGAAGTCATTACAAAACGCATAAACTGTAAAGACATGTTAAAATGTGTTGAGACAAGTTGCATTAAGACATATTAAAGTGTCTCCGTTTATTTCAACACACAAAACCGACAGGTTAAAATAACAAAGTGCGCTTTCTCAACGCAGTTATCTATGTTAAAAAAACACACGTATTTCATATACACGAAAGTGTTTTTTTTTTCTTTTTACACATAGGTATGTTTAAGAAACGCGCATTGAAGCATGTTGTTTAACACATCTTTTTTTACAGTGCACGTAAATTAATAATTGCTTCGCATTTGTTTAAATCACATTTATAAATCTCTCTCGATTGAAGGTCTCAGAAAATTAATTCGATAAAAATTTCAGTTTTTAAGATTTATCTCATCAAACCTCATTATAATATAATTTTCATGATTTCAATTTAAGCACAAGAACATAGTTTAAGAGACTGAACGAGGGATAAACGGTTTTTTTGATTCTTTCTTTGTTGCAAAATTTACAGCTATTACGATTAGCGTTTTAAAAAGAGAATGAGATGCAAATTGATCGCAGTTTACACAAAATTTAATACACAAAATTATTAATTAACACTGTGAATAAGGAAAAAGAAATGCGCATTGATTTTTATTACTGATACACGAAAAGTACTGTATCAAGAGAGACATCAAATAGATAAAAACTCAAAATGATAAATCGATCGGTTGAACGACGAATCTAAAGATAAATACGAAATATCGAAGAAAACGCTCGTAAAACTGCTATAAATCCGCGTATGAGCAACGCGAAACGATCGCGGTCGCTTTCGGTGTTATCGACATTGTTCCATCGGCGAGAGGCACCGGCGCGGCGCGACGGAAGCGCGCGGCCGACAATCTTCGGTTTCCTCTTTTCGGGGCGTTCTTCCCCGAACTTATTCTCTTCGACGCGTATGTACACCAACACTTCGATCCGTATCGCAGCAATCGGAAAAACAAAACTTACGTACACACTTACCGTCAGTGCGGGGGCCTACGTGGTATCTTGTCCAGCACTGTCACAGATCCAGTTCGATCCTCGAGATATCTCCCTCGATCTCGCCGACGATACACGTTCGATGGACCGCGATTCTCGCGCGCTTGTCGTCTCCACCGGCAAACGGCCTCCCGAGATCTCGTTGAGATTGTCCAAATGTCCTCTCACGTTCACTTTGAATGTTCACTGCGACGTCCGTGCGAAAGTCCGGAAAAAGTTGAGTGGGATCGTTGACTGCGGAATCGACACTGAGAATCGCGACGGACGGGTAAGCGAGTAACGCGCGGGGGAGAATAGATACATGTACTCGCCGGAGCGTGGATGTTCCGCGATGTTCCGCGGGGATTACCAGACCGGTTGACTTGGTTCGATCGCTCGCTCGTTCGTTCGTTCGTTCGTTCGCTCGCTCGCTCGCTCGCTTGCTCGCTCGCGGGGATATCCCGAGAGTTTGTCAGCGCGCGTGGACCACCGTGGCGGACTCGGTCGCGGTACGACAGACGCACATTTGGCAGCGTCGTTATCAGTCGCGGTCCGACGATTGGCTGTATCGGAGCCTGCGCCGGTACGTCCTCCGCGGGGGGGAAAAAGCTAACCGCGCGCGAGAGGGAGACGGAGAGACGGAGAGGTGAGGGTGGACGACGAGGGTGGAGAACGGAGAGGGAGAAGAGGAGGTAGATTCCCGCTCTCGCCCCCGGACACGGGCTCTCCGACATGGAGCGGCTCCTTAGAGGCGGGATCATCCACCAGGCTGCTTCTTTCTCTCTCTCTCTCTCACCCATACATACTCCTTCCTTCTCTCTCCGTCTCCCATTGTTCCTCCGTCTCTCTTCGTCGTCTTTCTCCACCCCCGTTCCGCTACTGACTGTCTCCTTCGGCCTCACCCCGCTTCGCGTTAGAGGAGCGTAGGTGGGAAACGTGGCGGAAGGCTTCCCGCGGAGCGTCATATGAGACGCGCGCGATATCCCACGGTGCTTTTATTATTATTGATGCCGTGGATACCGGCGTGATAAGCGCCCGCGGAGACGAGCGAGAAATGGATTGACGCCGATCGCGCGCGGTGCGTTGTCAGGCTTGATCGCAGACCAGCAGCAGCCGCGCGAAAGCGCGCGCGCCTCCTCCGCGCGGAAGGCGATGAAAGGTAATAATAAAGTACACGTTCCTACACGTACCGCGATCAGGTGCCGTCAGCGATTTTCCGTGAGCGACACGGATGTGCTTTCGAGGTAACAGCGCCGCGTTATTTTGAGGAAAAGGGATGGAAACAGGAGAGATTGACGGCGATGGAAATAAATCGACTCTCTTGTGATCAAGATTTAGACCGTAAATTAGGCTCTGCTGCTATGAGAGAGAGAGAGAGAGTGAAGGAGAGAAAGAGAGCTTGAACTTTGTATCAAATTATCTTTCTTTCGACACAATTCCAATTTCCTTTTCTTAAACTACATTAATCATGGATGTCACATTTTTTATGGCTTTCTTGAAATTTTGGCTTATATTTACTATAGATATTTTTTAATATGCCGAAAAACGAAACAATCTGTGATATTTCTATCTATTTATATCAATAATTATCGAAAAATAAAATTTGAGATGGCATTCATTGTTGAATAAATTAAATTTTTATCAATCTTGTCGACTAAAACATAAAGTAAATAAATAAATGACAATGGTTTAATTTTGTATATACTTTGCTTTAACTAGAAAATTATTTGATATTCTTTTCATGAGAAGTCAAATGTGTTTTGTATCTTTTGTGGCTTATTGTACAGTGTGAAAACAACGTACGAAAGTGCAGAACAGAGAAAATAAAGATAAGCGAAAGAGAGAATGTAGGAAAGACTATTGTATACTCTGAGAAAAGAGTCTCGAAGAGTCAGGGACAGAGAGACAAAATGGATCTGTGCCTAGAAAATTATCGATGAGCCGTTGGTCGATGACACGATTGAAATGTCCAATTTGTTTGATTAATATATCAACGATATCGCGTGATCTTCGTGCGAGATCGGTCCGCCGTGCGAATAGCGAGCCGTATCTGCTTGTACTGAAAATTATCTGATCCACGCGGTGGAGTAACAACGGGGGCGCGACAGGCCGGACACGTGCCTGGTACACGATTTTCAAAGGGCAGCCCGGGCATGGGGTAGCATATATTCATACGTATCGCGATAATAATGTATCGTTATCGCCGCCTTCGTTAACCAACTCGCGCGCCATCGGCAGCGGCGCGGCGGCGGTGGCTGCGGCGACAAAATCAATGCTTTGATTTAATAGAATTCCGTTTTGTTATATCCCGCGCATTGCATAAAATTCGCGGTTTGTGTAGGCACACGCACATGCGTGCGAGTGACAAAAATTTTCACCGACTGCGAAAAATCGACGCGTCGTTCATTGCGCGTTGATACGATAAAAAATAATCAAGTTAACTAAAGAACAAGGAAGCATATAAATGCTTTCTCTCTCTCACTATCACAACGCAATTTAATTTGCTCAAGTTATATTAAAACAAGGGAGAGCCATTAAAAACAGGACATTTAATATTTTTCGAATTTAAAAATATAAATACATTTACATAAACTGAGTCAATTGCAAGTCGATTGAAAAGCATAGGTTGCAATTTAAATGTTTTTTTAACAATTTGGATGTTTTTTATATTTGATACGAATAAATAAATAAATTAAATAAATTTATTTATATTTTAAAGATGTTTTCTTGTTTGATTCTAAATTTTTGAGTTCTGCTTATAGAGTGATTTAATCTCTTTCCGTGTAATATGTAACTAATTATGTTTACAAGATAATATCTGTCACAGAAAACACAATGATTATCAGAATTATCAGATTGATATACTGTGAATAATAGAAATCTTAATAGAACGTGTATGATCAGAATGATATTTTTGAAGATATTTTTATCAAGTCTAACTTATTTAATTTATTATTAAATAATTTAATGATTTTCTATTTATCAATTATTTTATTATTAATTAATTTTGCTATTTTTTTATTTTACTTATCTATATTTATTCCAACTTTGATAAATTTCTATAAATTTACAAAAAAGTTGATTGTAAAATTGAAGATCTCTTGATTTACTTTAATATTAGAATAGATTTGTATTTACGTTAAATTGATTCTGCGTTAAAGTGATTGTTTAAACAGTTCTGCAAAATACTTTTACATATACTTCAGACACTCCTAACGACGGTCATCGCCGTTGTTCCGCTTCCTATGACCGCCATGAATAATGTCGTACCTCTTCGTTCATGCGTAAAGTTTCCGATCGTCGGACGAGAAGCGGTGTCAATCGTGCGAGAAACATCAATGCATTGTACGACTGATCGTGATCTGCGCGATCCGAAGTGCATTGTCATGTAAAAGTCCGATAGTTTTATTCTTCTGCAAACAACAACACACGTCCGAGCCTTGCGAGCGAAACGCTTCCAAATAGAAGAGGTCTTCGTTAAATTCTTTTTGTTATATAACTGTTTTTTTTTTATAAACAATAACTTTGTGATTATGTTCTCTGCTATTGGAACTTTTCTAAAATTTTGTGCCGCTTACAATTACATTATTTGTAATTGAATTATTATGCTAAAAAGATTATTTCACAAAGTATTTTACCTATTTTTGCTTAGTAACTTTATTTGTTATTAAAAAAAAAACATTGCACGCCTTGGATAAAAAAAAATTGTTTTTGAAAGTCTTTTAGTCTTTTATATCTTTGCAATTAGTAGCAATGACAATATTTCAGATGATTAAGTTTGGTAATATATTTTTTTTATACGCGCACGATATTTTATCTGTTCACATCTCTATTTTCATAATATTACATTTTTATTTTTTATTAGACAGGTGGCATTAGATAGACGCAAAAGCAATTCCTCGCCGTCCGTTTTAGAATTAAACATTTTTCCGTAAAATATATTCGTGAAACTTTATCTCGGACGTATATGCCGCGAAAAATATATTGTCGTCGGCGATGTCTTCACCAACGGTAACCGCTTATCACGCACGAGGTCCGCGTATAACCGCGAGGACGAGTCTATCGGCGTTTAGCCGGCTTTCGTGAATGTAAACTAGGCGTTTCCTGCACGTATCGTACAAAGTGCTCGATTCGCTGGTCTTTTTTCACCCAGCCCGATCGATAATGCCATTGCAAACACCCTGTATGTGCACACCCTGTATGTGCTCGGTTAATGTTAATGGCAGGGGCCGGCTCGGTCGAACGGGGTGGGTTGCCCCTTTGCCCGTGAGTTAGAGCTTCCTGAGGCTTTCCTCGCATCTACCGCTCTACCCCGTCCCATCCCGCTCAAGTCCTGCTTGGCTAATGGTAAGGGCAGGAAATATCAAAAGTCGTCTCCACGATCGTTCTTTTTACCGTACTCTCTCTCTCTCTCTCTTTTTCTCTCGCCATTTTTTATTTATTTCTCTCTCTTTCTCTTTTATTACTGGATACCTTTATAACTTTGATGACAATCAGAAGATAGACGATGTAGCTTTGAAATGATAAATACAAATTTAAGAACTAGAAACTGAGGCAATAATCGTATCATTGAGATTTGTTAGTTATTATAAAAAGCCAAAAAGATTTTTTTTTATTTATTGTATCTTGTTTGAATTAAGTATACACAATATAGATTAATAAATTTATTACGAGTGAAAGAAAAAATTTTTTAACTGGAACGAAACGTGAACCTCATAAGTTAAATTAAAAGTGATATAATAAATGTAAAGAAACGTGCGAATAAACATACGTGATAACGAAACATGTACGTTACAAATGTAAGAGAAATTTAATTTTGATTTTGATATAATTTACGGATTAATTAAATTTCTTTTTGAGATATAGTTTCTATATATATATATATATGCAAAAAAGAAATTATGTTAATAAATTACAGAGGAAAGAGAAACAGAGAAAAAGATATTACAAGGATAGTTTACATTTAAATAGTAATAAAGAAGAAATTTGTTATATAAAATATGCTGTCTTAAATTTAAAATTATAATTGCTAATAAATTTAAAATGTTTACTTTAAAATGATTTCTGTATGGAGTATTCGTAATAATTATTTTGTAATATTCTTCGTGGCTATTGCAAAATATCGAAAATACCGGGAACAGACGGGAAAGCAATGACGATTTATAGTAAGCATTAATATCTCGAACTCTTCCCGGAAAGGTCGCAAGGGGGGTTAACACGCTTATCGTACGCAAACGTGATCGTCGAAATGATAAAAGAAAAAATGAATCTGACTCACAGGAGAGCAAATGTAATCACTGTTTGTCACGAACAGCAACGCATTCAACAGGTTAAAGCAACACATTAAAAAGAACGCGAATTTATTCGCATGCTTAAAAATCTCTTTCATCTCTCGGTGAATTCGGTCACGATATTTCACCGGGATGAACAGCACCAGATACCAGCGTATAAAATAGTAACACGTTAATCTTCTTCTCGCGTGTTCCTGAAAATAAATTACTCTAGAAATGCTACAGATTTACTACAACGCTTTTCTGACGTTACGTGAGTAATTTAGTCTTTTCTTTCTTGGAGGCGCCGTTTATTAAGGATTCTCGGATAGACATTCAACGATGCTTGTTCAAGTGAAGAGTCAGAATCTTTTAAAATTTATCGTGTGTATACAGAGAACTTCTTGTTGCATCCTAATCAGAACTTTAATCATTTCCATTAAAACCTTTTTGAATAACATAATGTTGGAAATGAAGAAGTTATAAAAAATAAAGCTTTCTTTTTTTTAACGAGTAAATAGCAATTGATAAAATAAGGATAAATAAATGATTTTTGTGAATTTTATACAACATCTTCTCTTTTTATTTGATCGAATTCTGTTATTTTTTTTTCTTTTATTGTATTAAAAAAGTATTGATTACAAACTGCTCAATAAATCTGTAGGTGAAAAATGTGTAGTTAGTTTGAAACTAGCATGGTTTATACAGGATGCGCAAATTACGAGCAGTTGGCCGCTCGTTAAGGTCGCTCTACAAATGTTTCCAACTCAGAGTGGTTGAAGCTGTCGCTCGTACCTTTGATATAAAAGGCATGCAATTAGAAGTAACGTGCAGTACACGAGACGGGCCGCAGCGGTGAAAAGGCGTGCACAATCGCGGCACGCTTCGTACGTAACGCACGTACGTAAATTCGACCCGAGGGATTCGCCGATATATCGCCTGATTTAATTTGTTGCAATTAGGGCCAAGGGTCGTTGGAGCGCACATCGACGCGGGATAGAGGAGCGGAACGTAGAGAAAGAAAGAGAGAGAGAGAGAGAGCGAGAGAGAAAAGAGGAAGAGCAGTCTCCACCCGTGGCTCACCGCGCCCTGCTATTAATATCAGTTAACGACACGATATGATCACTCGTCTATACCCAGACAGCTGGCTGCCAGCAGCGGCGGCTGTTTGAGCCGAGTCATGACTCGAACCATGTCGACGCGCAGATCGTACCTTCGACCGTGATTCGAGCTCATCGATCGCGGAGCTGACTCACCGGGACGCGCGGCTTCACCTCGACTCATAATTTCGCGAATCCTAATACGCAGTTAGGTAACCCTATCGTGAATCTCAAATAATTTACGCTAATGCTAACCCTCTCGTAGTTCAGCGTCAGCTACTGCGTGGAATGGAAGAAAGTAATACGAAATAAGGAGTGGGTAAAGTAAATATTAGCAATACAAAATGATGTATTTTTCTGAAAGATAGTCGTATTTTTTTTATCTCCTTCGTTACGTCGTGTGTTTAAAATATTCTTTGAATTCTTATCTACGCGGTCGCAGAAGTGCCGGTAGCGAGGTCCGTCCGCCAGAAAACGTCATAGGGCCGTTATAGCAGTGGCATACGTACCGATAGCAATAGGCGATATGGAGCGGGTTCTATCTAGCAGACATCCGGCCAGCATCGAAACAAGCCGACCGCGCGCGGATTACCATAAGCATTTATATATGCGCCAGCGCATTATACTTGCATACCCGACGGGCGAAGGTGCCCCGTTGTCGACGACGGTAGCGCCTCGTATTAGGCGCGGGTACACCGCACAGGGGATGCGTGTAGGTGCCCATCAGGCCTGGCTACTTACTTACGTGTACCAGTCGGCCTCACGAGCCGCCGGCACGCGAGCCTGATTGACTTGTAGATGAGGCGACACAGTCGATATACTCCGGACTCTATACCGTCCGGCCTCTGGAAACGGTATCCCCTGGTCGTCGCCACCTACCACCATCTCGCCGCCACCCCCATAGTCCCACGGTTCGCCAGCAGGGATTCCCATGGTCGGTCGGCCCATCGGTTACACCGCTTTCCCTCGCCTGCGAAGCTTTGCCATCCCTCGTCTCTCTGCTGCATTCCTCTCGCGCTCATCGTTCTCTCGTTCTATCTGGCTCTACTTTCTCTCTCTCTCTCTCTCTCTTTCTCTCTTTTTCACCCTTTTTATTCGCTCTCCTCGCCCTCTTTCCCAGTCACCGACCGTTATCTAGTTAATTAATCTCCGCCGACGACGGTAGTAGACTAGCGGGGCGGTAAAACTCCCACCGTCGCTGCCGCCGTAACGAGCCGCGGCGACGAAAGTGTCGAGCGGCCACAACTACCCCCCCTGGTCTCCGGCACTTCGCTCGCTGGCGTGGCGTTACCCTCTTTTCGTCGGGAAATTTTAATTACGGTGAAAGAAAAACGGACAGGCCTCGTTAGAGGCCGGACGAGTGTTGAAAGTTAGCGAGATATTCGAGGAAGTTGGGAGATTCGCATGATGGAATAGGTATCAACGCGAGAGTTTCGGTGAAGTACGTGATTTTTATGCGCATAATTTTATTGCTAAAACGCGAACTTGTAAGTGAAATCCGAACCGGACACTCGGATATCTCAATCATACTTTTATGCCTTCAAAGTACACATAAGACGATAGCAATAGATTATAAAATATATATAAATTCAATTTTAAATCTGGACGATTTTAGAATAAACCAATTTTAAACTGCACTTTACTGCAGTAAAAACTTTAAATTTAGCATTGATTTTCAAAAAAATTTAATGATAAAAACAAAGTAAATACTTTTGCGCCGAGATATCTTTTTGAAAGGGATCATTTCCGAAGAAATTACAATTTTGAATTGATTTCAGTCCTAAGATAAACTATATTTAAAAAAGTTTTCAATTAATATTTTTATAAATATCAGTCGCTTGTTTTGAGAACCTAATTTTATGATGTTTGTAGTCTTCTCATTACTCTTTAACTACATGGTGCTTTTGTATTATTCGGACCCCAGTTTGTGTTCCTTCCGTTGGTTGTTATCCTGGTTAAGCGGTATGATTATTTCGAAGACATATCAGTAGAGCTGTAATGACTGGATAAGGGTAAAAACACATTGACCGCGTGCAAACCAACCCTAGGTTAGTTATCTTCGGTATTCGTTACCATAAGGTAGAAATTTATTGATTTCAACCATAGTTGGTCTACCGATCGGATAGTCAGGACTTTACACGAGTTTTGTCTACAGATAAAAGAAACGATTAAGTTCTTAACAGTCTCAATTTTTTAAATATCTCTGAATTTTAGGCTATATTTCTATAGGATATCGTATTAAGTCTATTAGGAGCATATTACTTTACTGTAAGAGTGCTAATTTCTTTTACTTAAATAATTAGCAAGTTGTTAAAGTAAATTTGATGAAATGTCATGCGTTTACTCAAACTAGGATTTTTCTACTCTGCGCTCTAACTTTACTTTGACAATTGTATTATTATCGTAACATTAATATCAAGATATCGTAATACGCTGTTAAACTCGTCGGTCTCGAGGAGAACATTATTTGCCTTCACCAGCATTCAAATATTTTACCCTCAAGGACGAAAATATCGATTTTCTAGAGGACACCCCGAAGCCTCGACGTCGCTCGCACAGATGTCCGCGAGCGTTGTCGCTGCGGTTGGCGTCGCCGCCGCCGCCTCCACCGTCGACGTCGACGCTAGGCGTCACGACGGCGTCGGCAGCGGCGGTGGTGGCGCACACGCTGCTCCCCTGATGCGGGGTGGGCGAGAGTATTGATTGGTCGCCGTGGTCGCCGTCGTCGTAGGCGCCGTGCAAAGGGTGGCGGAATCGCCAGGCGCCCATCACGCGGGCCCGCCGCGACCGTGCGTCGAGAAGGGCGTCCAGCCAGCGTCCGGCCGCGGTCTCGACTCGCCGAAAAGATGGTCATGATGGCTGGCATGGACGACCATGAGCGTAAAGTCGTCCTCGAGTTCTGCCACCTGCTCGAGAAGAGCAAGCAGCTGTTCAACGGGCTGCGCGACCTGCCGCAATACGGACACAAGCAGTGGCAGGGTTACTTCGGGCGGACCTTCGACGTCTACACGAAGCTCTGGAAGTTCCAGCAACAGCACAGGTGAGTGATATCTTTATCTTTAAGGGCGAGAAAGAGAGAAAAAGAGAGAGAAAGAGAGAGCGTGCGCGCGTGTATATGCGTCTGCTTGTGTATACGCGAGAAAGCGAGGGAAATACATAACTTTGTAGCGAGGTTTCTCTGATCTTTTGGAGCACACCTGGTAGCGATTTCCCAAGTTACTTTAACGAGAGATAAAAGTTTCTAAACGATTTCGCTGACAGCAGGCGAAAAATATCTACGAAATATTCGCAGCGGAAAATCGTAACTCGATTTCGCAAGCTAGCATGCATATGATTCAGCGACTTCCGTCGATTTCTTTGGATGACCTCCAATGATGTTCGTCCGCGATCTCTCGCGATCGAGTGGAAACAGGCACACGTTCGGTACGGCAGTGGTGGCGCTCGGCGAGTCATGTGCCGCAAGATTATGACCATCGTAGAAAATATCGCACCGTGTTCTTCCTGACGTTTCGATGTAGTGTACGATATATTTTAGCACGCGAACGTTCACGAAACCGCGGCACGATACTTGATTTCGTTTCGCGGGTGTCACGACGGCCGATTCGATGACGAAACAAAGGTTTCTGCGTGGCGAAGTCCACGTGACCGAGTCCTCGTGTGTTGCGCTTTAAACTTTGTGTCTGCCCGTCAGCCTGTCTCAGAGTTTTGTGTTAGAATGGCCGAGTAAATCTCATTTCCTTTTACATAGATTGGTTGATATTTCATACAATTCATCTTCCATGCACATCGTGTTAAAGTGTTACATATTGGCGGAAAAAGTTTCACTTGTATTTCTCACTCCTGTCGTCGCTTCATTACCTGTTAATTACATTATCGTATAATACGTACGTAATAAGCGAGACCACAATAAACTGAGAAGCGGACAAAGGAAGTCCCTTATTCTCTGTTGTTAGTGAATACTCCATTTACGTTTCCAACTAGGAATATTCCGATCGTATAAGTGTTTGTGTGTGCGTGTGTATTATAACTGAAACGTTTATTTTATTGTTAGGTGTATCAAAGTAATTTGTAGTTTGATTTCCAAGTCTATTTTTTAAGTAATCGTCATATAGAAAAATATTATTTTCGTTCTAAGAAAAGCGATTATTCAATTTATATTTCTTCTTTCAAGTAATGATTGTTTTTGCAAAGAATATTCTCTTGGTAATAGCCTCAAAATAAATTCATCATTTACTTGAAACTGATAATATTTACTTAAAATAAATTGTGTACGTATAGAAAATATATACTTGAATTAATATGTTATTTTAAATATTTCAGATATTTCTGCGAAACTGTTATGAATTCATTACAGCCATCAAATTTATTTAAAATATATTCTGAATCCTAGTAATTTAATACTTTAATCCAGAATATTAAATTAAAACAAAAATTCGATTTGTTTGTTATTCTGATTTTACTTCGATACAATTTTACAATATTTTTTAAAAGAAAATAAATATTATAATTTATATAAAGAATATTCTTTTTTTTTAATAGATGATATGAGTTTTTCTAAAATTTTATGAGTATATTTTAAGATCAAGAAAATATTCTGTTAAAAATAATCGTTACTAGAGGAAAATAAGTAAATTGTACAATCGCTTTTCTTGATCATATTTTTCTGTGACAAATCTTTAATTAAACTATTTTTGGTTATGTTGAAAAATATAAAAATATCTAAGACGTTTAAAATTAATAACTTCATTGTAGAATATTATATATTTTGCATTGATATTCTTTCAAGAAAAATATATTTTTAATTTACTTCTCGTATTGTTCAATTTGTAGATATAAGTATTTTTCGTTGCAAACGTCAACGTTTTTAAACATAAACACTTTTTTTTCAGAAACGATAAAAAATCATTAAAAATTAAAATTATTTTAATTTTATTTTAATCGATTATATGGTAATTCGGCGATTAAAAAATGAAATATAGCACACACACTGGGCGTGCGTGCGTGAACACGTGCGCGCTCACGTGTACAGCCTCACTTTGTTTTCAGAACGATACTGGACACGAAGTACGGCCTCAAAAGGTGGCAAATTGGCGAGATCGCCAGCAAGATCGGCCAGCTCTACTACCACTACTATCTACGTACCAGCGAGACAAGCTACCTGCACGAGGCCTACTCGTTCTACGCGGCGATACGCGGTCGCGCCTATTACAGCCGCGCTGCTAAGGAGAACAGGAGCGATCTGATGGTGAAGAAGCTCAGGTACTACGCTCGCTTCATCGTCGTTTGCCTTCTGCTGAACCGTATGAAGCTCGTGCGGGAACTCGTGCAGGAGCTCGACGCCCAGATAGCCGATTACACCAGCACCTACGAGCCGGACGATCAGCTCGAATGGAATCTCGTCCTCGACGAAATCAAGGCCTTCGTCAAGGCCGAGTCCGCAGTCGGTGTTCTGCACTCGGACTCGAACCCCATCGTGCTGACCCACAGGCTCGGTCCGCAGACCTGCCCGCCCGTCGAACGATCGCCACCCATGTGCCTATCTCTCCAAGAGATCCTAATAGTCGGCAATTGCACTGACCAGGTGAAGTTCAGTGAATTGTCGATGGACATGTTCAGAATGCTGCAGACACTCGAGCGGGAGCCCAGGGACGACCCGAATCACCTGCACGATGCCTCGCCAGCCGGCCGAATGCCCTTCAGACCCGGGCCCTATCCCGGGCCGGAAAACGGCGCGCCAAGACGCGACAATCCGCACAAGTACCTGCTGTACAGGCCGACCTACAGTCAGGTGCAAGTGTTCCTCGCGAGTGGCTTCAAGGAGCTACCGGCGAACGGCGCGTTACTGCTGTACCTGTCGGCGGACGGCTGCTTCTCTACCGTCAAGCACCCCGAAGAAAGTGAGTGTTTAATCGAGTTTCACGTAGACGCTCTCTTATTGTTCGTTCTATCGCTGTGCTCTCGCAAGTTTATAGGCGTTAGACGTAAAGCCCTTTATTTTAAATGGAAGATCTGCTGAAAATAGATCTGCTGAAGAAAGGGTGACATGCATCTTCCATAAATCGTGCATCCAATTTGTCGCTCGAACGATGAGGCTGCTACTTTTAATAAGCTATACTACTGATCAATTATATCTGTATACATTTGCTTAGTTGGAAATTAAGTGGAAATGCCTGATGTAAAAGATGGATGCTTAAGTAGCTTTCATTCGCTTCGCTACTTCGAAGGTGACCTATCATTTATGGGTCAGTTAATAATGTGCTACAAATATCACGCGGGAAAACGATATTTTTATAAAGGAAAAAAGTAAGTGAGGGAATATAACTAGGATCTTGATCGAAAATCATTGAAGTAAATAATTTGAATTCATTGAGAATGTTCTCATATGAAATAGTCTAAGTTATTATTCTTTCATGTTACTTTCTCGTTAATTTGATAACGAAACTTTTTATCAATAAGTATTAGAAGACGCACAATGTAAGATATTTCGAAATTCTTCTTTGTTGGATATTTTTACATAAAAAGGGAAATATTAAACATATTTTTAAAGATGGAACATAACATTTCAAGACATAAATAGAATTTTGATTAAAATGAAAAATTATATTTATTTGAGGAATACAAGAAAATAATCAAGTAAATGCAAATAGTACTAGCATGCGATCAACTTTGGTCGCATTGCAAAATCATTCTTGGTGCATATTTATGTGTCAGAGAACTTTGTATTGAGGTTCCCGAGTTGTAAGTCACAACTAATAGGTCATTCTTGCCTGAACTTCGGTATCGCGCAAAATCATTTGGCTTGCAAATCATTATATCGCGCTTGACCGCTATCAATCCCAAGTATCGAGTCCCGCATTTCACGCCCCACAATCTTGGGTCCACCAAGTCCATTCCCGCTCCGCTTGAGCCGATCGCGCGCCAGCATAAACGGCGGTCACCCAAAAGTGACCACTGATACAGAGCGGACCGTTGTACAGTCATGTGGAGTTAAAGCGAATCATCCGCTCAGCGAAGCCGAAGGTGTACGCGTGTCGGTCTTTTCGGTCAGTTTCCCTGGTCGGTAGTCCGGTACTTTGGCCACCGATACTATCGTAGAAGTGGCTGGCTAGGTAGGTTTCCCGTGCTCTCTCAATTGGAACAACCACGACACGATAATCCACGCGACGCCGCAGCCACGTCATCGTATACGTCCTGTAGCGAATGTTACGTCCTATCAACTCTACGATTTCCCTGTTTCGCGAACGTTTGATGGAATAATCTTTTAAGATAAAAAGCGAAGAGAACGCTGACGGTTACAGGTTCGACAAGTGGACTATGATTCCAATTATTTTTTTATTTATCGTATGAACTAAAAGAAAAAAAAATTGCAATTATTATCATTTAAATATCATTCGTAATCATTTTTAGTTCCAACTATATATTTATAGTTGTTTCAATCGTGCAAATTATAGCTATTAATTATAATTACTGTGTAAATAAATAGTAAATAAATGTGAAGAAAAAAGTTGTATTACTATATAATTGTGATTGCATTTACTACACAGAAATGTTTATTTTATTTTGAATATCTGTATATTTCACAATATTAATACTTGAATCATAAAATGTTTTCAGCTGGTAGAACTATAAATACAAGGTTATTATTATTATTATTAACATTATAGCAGTAATAATTATAAAAATAGGGTTCTTTACTAATTATTTTATCAAACGATTATAATCACAATTATATTATATATTCTTCTCTTAGTGTGTAACCGTAATTTGCATGGTGGACTATGAACAGAAAAATATTTTCCTATTTTACTGCTATGGGTTAACTTAAGCGTTCAGACCCGCAGCACTTTCAAATACACTCCAATTGCTTCCTTTATTATTTTCGTCTGTTTTATTTTATTTTTTTTTATTATTTATTATTATTTATTTAAAACTATTATGCGATCGTGGCGCACAGAGTTATGCATCTGCTCTCTGTGCCGGGTCCAAATTCGATCAAAATCAATCAAATTTTATTCGATTGCTACCTCTCGGAAGGCAGTGATACTTAAATCATTGAGAACATACAGAAAGAACAGTTTTGTATTTTAATACAGATCTGAAAATAATTATGTTGAACCATTTAAAATATTTTATTGAATATTTAACTTGGTTGCTAGAATATTAAAACTGTTTGCAGCAACATTATTATGCTTTGGCATCCTACATACTTTGATGGTCCAATATAAAATTGTTTCTTCAACTGTATCTAGCTAAATGTTTAGAAAAAGCAATGAAACTGTTCTTCTCATCTATGTCTCTCTAAATAAGCCATTCGGACATTATCGACATTAAAACTATAGCTTCCATATATCTGTGCAAACTGTAAAGAATGCACATCGGAAATAACTGAGAGGTCATACTTTTGATAAGAGGACTGAAAAAAAACCGCCTAGCTTGTTATTTATAAATAATTTATTTGATACCTCCTTGGTAATTTGAAAGGAGGTATTTCAATAATTTAAGATTTGAAACAATCCAGTGAAATACAAACAAATTCTTCCGCCTGTACATTCCACACACATTTTGCTCTTGACTCCTCACGAATAAGGGTCGCACGTGGTTTTCTTAACCCGAACATAGACGATCACACTTCTCACAGGAAAAAGTGTCATAGCGTCCTTTCGGAACGTTGACCCATATTAGACACTTATTTCATAAAAAGTTCATCTCACAATCTACAAAGTGTCTAACCCATGCTCTTCCAATCTTCCTTTCTTTCTCAATTCTGTCTCTCTTCGTTCTGAAACATAACACGAGCTACAAAACGTCTTTTTGTATCGAACGAACCGCACAGTATCCCAGGTTGACTGAAAAATATGAGATATATAGGGAGGAAAAAAAGAGAGAAATCTTGAACAAACTCGAGTTTGCTTTTTAGCAAATTTATAGAAAATTTTATTTAAAAAAAAATTTGTTTAATTTTAAATACACTTTGACGATTTATTAGCATCGTTATTATCGTAAGAAAATGAAAAGAAGTTTTCATGTTAAAAATTCAATTTCATTAAGCATACTTTTTTTTAGCTGCTTATCGCGATTTTGCATGGGATGTTTTGTTCATTGATGATGATGCTAATAATAATGGAACATTAACCCATTCGATTTCGAGTGGGAAAATATGTATATACTTATCTTACTTATAAAGAAAAATCGAGACAGTTTTTTGAAACAACATATGCACGCGTTTCATGTATTTTATTGCGAAATATCTTTGAAAATTTTTGTAGGTTTAAGTTTATTGAATGGCTTAAGAGATGTAGGCGAATGTCTAATTAATTGAAAAAAGTAAATTTTTTAGATCATCAACGTCATTTTTAATTAGTAAATATTCATTACAGTCGGTAATGCATGAACGTCGAGTTTTAGAAGAAAAGATTTGCTATTTTAACAACTTTATTGTTAACAATAAATTTGTTAAAATATTATATTGCCTTCTTATTAGTACATCTAATAATTAATCTATTTCGCGTTATATTTGCACATATATACCAATAGAGGTAAATCAAAGTTACTTACAATTTATCTGCATGTAACTTTGATTGGCTGCAATTTAAGGGGAATTGAACATTACGCCTTGGATCAAGATTACATATCGGTCGCCATTGCAGTGAAGGTCTTTAAAGGAAAATAGAGTATCGTCCCAATATCAGGGTTGCTTCGTAATAAAGATTCGTACGATGGCGAATCTAGCTTTGCAATCAATATCAATGTATTAGAAACCAGGAGTCCATCGATTACAATAATTGGCAACATAAATAATGCGAAACGGATTCCACGGCTTTTGTTTATTGATATTGCTTCGAAATAGCATATATAAAAATTTTAGAGCCTTTGCTTATGCTTAGAATTAAAATATTGGTGAGTGAAGGCAACATTGGGGAAGATTCCACGTTTTATATATAAATTGTTATTTATATCAAGAGAGAGAACATCTGAATTTTTAGATGTTCAAGAACGAGATTGTTATAATTTTAATATATTTCAACAGGAATAATTAAATTCTGAATCCTCAACAAAAATCAAACAATATGTTAAACAAATATGGATAACAAAGCTTTATCGTTTAATTAAATTTACATCAATCTTTTTACTTCAACTTGAAATCTTAATTTACATAAATTACCACGATATTTGAGTGTTATAAATTGTAAAATTCTAATTTAAAGAAAAAATTGAACAAATTTTCGCTGAAAAAATGTTTCGTTCATTCAAGATGTATCTTATTTCGGAGAACACGTTTTTGCGTCTCTGAATTTCGAGATACTCCGTGTCGAATGGCGGAACACGGTCGGAATTTCTGAGATTTCCTCAACGTTGCCAACATCCATTCGACGGATCAGCGAACGCAGAATTGCACGATGTTGATAAAATCTTGCGATCTTGCAGTGGGGTACGACCTGGGTGGCGTGTCCACGTGCAGCAAGAGGGATCCGGAGCACGGGAAGAGGCCGGCCGGCGGCAAGGAGCCGCACTGCCTGTACCCGGGCGACCTGTATCCCTTCACCCGGAAACCGCTCTTCGTCGTCGTCGACTCGGATAACAGCTTCGTGTTCCAGCAGATACCGCGTTACTTCGGTCAACCCCTGATGGTGCTAATGTCGCCGCAGGACGTGCCGCCGACTCTGCGCGACCTGCGACACGGTGGCAGCCTGTTCACCCTATTTCTTCATGCCCCCCTCGCCGCCTTCTGCCTTATATGCAACGTCGGGAGCCTGCCCGTGCAACATTGGGAGCGCTGCCAGCGTTACATCGAGCGATTCCTTAACGAGGCCAGTCAGCTCGTAACGCGCTCTCGATGCGGTAAGGATACTCGATGCAACCGATTGTCTGAAGCGTCAGACGAAAACGGTCAAAGAACGACTAACGATCAGTGGAGGACGATGAATTCTAGAGGCTCTTGAATCGTCTCAATTTCTCACTGATTGGCTTCAAATTATTAGTGGAAGGATTATAATTAAAATCGTGGATTATATCGGGAATTTAGATTATCAGTCTGGAGACAGAAGCAATTAATGCTTTACAACATTACAGGCACTAATCATCAAATTTAAATGTCAAAATATTTTCACTCTTGTCTCAAGTGACGGCTCGTAAAATATTCTTGAACGCGCGATTTAAGATGAAACGTTTCCGAGTAGGATCGAATCTCCCCTGAAAAGAACGCGTATAGTGTAAAAAGATTTATTCAACTCGACCAGTATATCGCGTGATGTTTAATAGTTATAACGCGGCACTGAGAGAGAGAAAAAGAGAGAGAGAAGGGCGAGCAAAATTAAGATTTTATCGCCAAAATGAGGGCGTGTTGTTTCGTTGCGCAGCAGCAGCCGTCTGGCTCATTGAATGCGACTTACGATCGCGTTACAACAATAAACGCATTTGGCCTAGATCCAAACGAATTTATCGGAGAACTCCCGTTCTCCGATTTCTGCGTGTCTCTTTAACTTTCGAGTTAAGGGGATATCTATGTTAAGGGGATATCTATTAGCTTCACGCGAGACGAACCGATGTGACATCGCGAGCTTTCTGTTCTAAACATTTACGTGTGCTTTGTGCAAAATATATAAACCGGAATATCTTGCGATATTCTGTCACAAATTCCCTTGAGCAAACTTGTCAGTTGAAAAATCGAAAATTAAAGGATCCCGGCATGGCAAACTTGAAAGCATCGCGTAACTTTGTAGGAGAAGGATAACAGGAGAAGGTTATGCTTTTTCTTTATTCGTCTCCACGTCACTTCTAGAAAAGCCTGTTTGAGAAAGCTCAACTCAGAGACGTCTGAGAAAATTAAAAAGTTGCGGAGCAAGTCTTTCATCGAAGTCTCACCGACGACGAAGGACTAACTCCGAAGAAAAATATATGCGCATTTACTTGAATGTCGCGAATTAGAAAAAGAACTGACATTCGAGGAGCATCTTCCTCCACGAAATCGAATCCTCCCCCCCCCGCCTCCTCCCGATATTTGATGTCACGTAACTTGACTCGCGATCTCGCAACTCGTAGAGACCAGCGTGCTGCAGTTCTTCGGTGACGACTTCCTGCGGCTGCTGCTGGTGCGCTACGTGTTCTGCGACGTGGTGCTGAACCTGCACCGCTCGTTCAGGGGCCGTCAGCAGAGGCCGCGTTGCCATCCGCCTCTGCCGGACGCGGAGGTCCTCGAGCATCCCACCCTTCATCACCTGGTGCTCGATCTGGCCGCCTGCCTGGACGCCCGCGACCACTTCCCGGACAGCAACGAGCTCGCCTGACCCCGGCATCTACCTTGCTCGGTCCCCGACACGACGTCCCTGTTACCATCTCACAACCACGATTACGATTACGACTACTGTAATTACAATTGCAACAATAAAATCGTTACACTGAGACCTCATTAAACCGCGTCTTCGCAGTAATCGCGTAATTCGCGAGATCGCGCGGCCGTGTGTCTGTCAATGAGATTCGGGGATCCGGAGTCCCTCACCCAAACAACTTGGACGCGGCACATCGTAGGGGTAGCGCGCGACAACGCGCACCGTGATACGACGCAACGCGACGCACCGAGGCGCAGGATAAATCGCTCTGCAGATTTCGCGTAATCGTCGGATGACGGGACTCGAACCTACACCGTCCGATTATAAACGACACGAAGAATCCCAGAGAAATACGATCGGCGATCGAGCGAGTGTTGCTGATACACGTCAACGCTTCGGATAAGCAAAGATAAAACTACCGCTTCTGGTTTCTTCAAGAGTTACTCACTTGAAATGCGCTCGAATGCTTGAACTGTAACATAGGTATATATACATACATATATATACATATATATACATATATATACATATATATACATATATATATATATATATATATATATATATATATATATATATATAGAGTGGCAATATAATTTTCGTACGAATAACACACATTTCCGATATCTGCATTCTCTCTGTTTCAAACGTACTCAAACACCGTGAAAGCGTGCTCACTATCCCCGTGTTGTTTCGTGCGATTCAAGGCAGAGGTGCATCATCTTCTCCGACACCACGTTGCCGTCGTTGCCGTCGTCGTGGTCGCTCGCCGATCGGCCGACCGTCACCCACGCGCGCGCGGAAACGTCTCTTCTCCTCCGCTCGTTTATTTATAAGCAAAAAGTAGAGCGCGGTCTACGAGCTTGACGAGGAGGAGGTTTGACGTTAACCGTACGGATGACGACTCGCACACGGGATGAGCGAGCGGCCATGCGAGTCGGAAGATTATCGAAGAAATTGCCAGGCGCTCACTTGTACATGCGATCACCCTTTCCCCTCAACAACATCACACTATATCGGATCTTTAGCGGCTGTACGAACGTCGTTATAGAACTCCTAGCGTAACACACACACATACACACACAATGTATTATATATTTACACAATACGACACATACATACACGTGCTGTATATTCTATATATTTTATAAAGTATTGCAAAGGTATATGGAGCGTTTCAGACCTACTGGACCATCTTTCAGTCGCGGGATCGTTAATCATGTCTTCGAACGAAGTTTCCTTCTTTGCGAGAATGTAAATCGTGCAGCGCTTTCCGTCATTTTGTCTTATAGATTAAATATCTGGAACGAGTGAAATTAAAAGTTCGTCGAGAAGCAAACCTTATTTAAAGTTAGCTGAGAAACGACACTTCGTTATTTATTTACACTTGTGAAACTTAGATCTCTCATTGTCTATGTCTCGAGACCTATTTGCATTCTACATCTAGAGCTTCTCGGTTTAACATTACTAACTGAAACGACGTGGTATGTCTGGAACACCCTGTATAATAGATATCGAAGAAAAAAATATATTACATATAACGTTTTATACAGATTGTCTCATAATGAATGGTGCCTTCGAGAAGGAAGTCTGTGCGTGCAAAAATAAGTGAGAAAGGTAAACTAATTTTTTTTTGTACGAGACTCCGTTTTTATGAAAATTTCAGAAACCAAAGAGAACCTAACGTTTTTTGCGGTTTAGATGATCGATTTCGATTTATTTTTGTACGTGAAATTAATTCTCGATTTTACCATTCGTTACTGAATACTCTGTACAATATGCAGGGTGTCACAGAATTATCATCTTCTACTGCCACATTTCTCTATTAATTTAAAATCACTTTTAGTCGAAATGTGGAGCATAAAGCATCCACGAGTCATATATCAATTCTTACAGATTCTCTTTGTTTATTAAGATTAAGAATGAATGTGACTGCATTATGCACGATGTAGTCGAAATTAAGAAGGGAAGACCAGCTCTCTCGATTAATCTTTCAGTATACGTGAAAGATGTACCGGTAATCTTGGGACACCAAAATACACGTGTATACACTGCGGAAAGATCATCCGTACAATACAGAATTACGAATATGTACAATTACGAACGTGCAGCTTTAGAGAAAAATGCAACGCAGCTGCGTCTTTCTCTACGAATTATTTTTACATTGACCGAGGTGCATTAACAAAGTCGACATCATCAAGCATTGTATCGCGGTGCTGGCATCGAGTGCCAAGATGTGACACAATCGCCGAATCCATGTTGCCGCGCATGACGTTCGTCCGCCTTTATATCTTTCTTTATACACTCGCGCGTACTGCGAGATACGATGCGCGTCATTGCAGCGAGATTGTTCGAAAGGAAAAAATTTCACTTTCAAATCAAATCACGTAATCTTGGTTTCCCTACTATCTCAAGTCGAAAACACTTTCCTGCTCCGAGAGACGTACGGCTTTTACTCGGATTCATCGAACTGCGCTAGTTTTATCCTAGCTGCGAGAGGAGGATCTCCGAGAGGAATAATTATCAAGAAACGGAAACGGAAGTTTTTCAGAGTGGAGGATTGCGCGCGTGCATGGATCGTGTAAGGATCGTAAGTCTCCGACTTTTTCTTTTAATTTTTGCAGCGCGGCATCTCGATGTTTTTATCGCGTTTATTTTAATCGCGGTTGTATATCGCTCTCGTAACGACGTAAAAAATAATATTTAAAGAGCAGCGGCTTTGTTCATAATTAAATAACGAAAGAGACTGAGACGCGTGAAAGCGCTACCGCTGTTGACCTTCCTTGATAATTAAGATACCGGTAAGTGGCGCTAATGCAACATAGAATACCGCAGCTGCACCCTAATTTCCTGCTGCGTTAGCGGCACTCGTCAGTGTCATTTATCGCTGAGAGATGACGGCGAGTAAGTGAGTTTGAGTAGTTCCGTACCTTTCACAAATCACGTTGATTCGCTTTCTTCCTCGATAACTGAAGCTACCAACATACCTCGTTAACTCGTTACAGAAATATCGTCAAGATCGCTTTTGGTACTTAGCCAAATTGCGAGAGTCTCATCGGCGCGATTTTCTTTACGTTTACTAAATCAAGACCAAATGAACAAAAGGAGAAGCACCCAACCGAACCGTCTCGGCGATGCACCCGCAGTAGAATTCGCTGCGACAGTCCGCGTGGATCGCGGATGCACCAGGTGATCCGGTGGCTCGAACGACCCGAGACAGTATCGTAGCCCGAATAACGGAGGCTGCTATAAATAATCCGATGTCCATCCCGGTCGCGCTCGCGATGGGCGGTCGAGGGTACAGAAGGGAGTCGCCTAGGAGCCGCTGCAGCGGGCTGCTCTAGCGGACCGCTCAGCCTCCTTCTCTCCACTTTGTCTCTTCCCCTATCTTTCTCTCTCTCTCTCTTTCTTTCTGTCTCTCCCTCTTCCCTTCGATCGAGAGGCAAAGGGTATTTCGTGGACGACGTTTCGAGAAGAACGACGGAACGTTGTCACCGTCGTCGTCGTCGTCGTCGTCGTCGTCGTCGTCGTCGTCGTCGTCGTCGTCGTCGTCGTCGTCGATCCTTGATCATCGTTCAGGTAGGCGGATAGAGGAAGTGGAGACTGGAGGAGGTGGAGTATAGTGCCGGACCTCCGTGTGCGGCCGCGGCATCTCCCCGGGGGTGGGGATGGAGCCGGAGCAACGAGGACGCACTTCACGGGCATCGTCGACGTCGAGCCTCGGACGCGAGGTCCGTTGCGGGTGCCAGTACTATCAGAGCGACTCGCTTCTGCCGGAACGACGTGCTCTCCTCGTCAGACCGTCATCCAGGACGATGCAGCAGCCACCTGCGGTCCGCTGCAGGTCAGTATCCCCCTGTGTATCAACGTCCCGTCCAACTCGAAACCGACGGGAAACACATTGGTCCAGCCTCGAATACGTCGACTACGTAAAGTGGTCTCTTCCATTGGGAGATACCTATCTATTTTATTGATATTACTCGCGCATCAGATAGGTTACACCGTACGAAACCCGCGTCGCGTATCACCGCAGCTATTTAAGGTTTGCCCGGGTGGCTATAGATAGAAAGCTCGGTCAGCTCCCAAATCCGCCAAGTCCATTTCCCCGTCCGCGACCCGCGTGTCCCGCATTCGCGTACCGGTACACGCGCGCACGCTGCGATGTCCCCGGGAGGAGGCTGGACATCTGGACGGGACCGCGTTACACTGAACAGAGCGCGTTTGCATCGGGCGTTGGGAGTATCAGACGTAATTCAATCAATCCAAATTCCGACATTACACAGTAGCAAAATAGTCTTGTTTATTAATGCAATCAATGCAAGATGTATTTCAAACAACGCGAAAATTTTAATACATTTGAAAGATGATCTGAAAAATGTTTAACGTTCTCCCAAACATTTTTGCGAAGTTGTGTCATTTTGGATTTTTCTATATTTGTAACATAAAAAAATTTGAACTTACTCAACTTATTTCACTATCATCACTTTCGATTCCTGACTTGTAGTAGTAGAGAGTGAAAAATTTGTAGATACAATCGTGAATTCTTTACATGGAGAAAAGTAATTTCAGAAAATTATGAAGGGATAAAATATTTTCAGAAAATTGTGAAGGGATAAAACGTTATAGAAAGTTGATGGCAAACGTGTGGAGTACTACATCCTTTAAAGGAATAGCTTTTTAAGGACTTTTCTGTTTAGTTCTAAAAAAAAAAATAAAAGACGAACAACGTAGAATGATATGAGGACAGGTATCAGTTAATGAGTTTTGTTCGATCGGTATGATCTTTTCGATGTAGGTGTAATTTCGTCCTGTGTAATTTCGTCCAGCACTCGTTTACGTTGGTCTCATGAGATCAAAAAGGGGTCAAACATGTGTGGGGTAATACATCATCTTCGAATAGGAAAAAATAGAAGAATATGTAAAACGGAGCCTAGACACGTTTAGAATAACAAATTTCGTGGTATGATATGCAATATATTATTTTTTTTATTGTAAATATAACAAGTTATCATCAGTTATCGTACATTAAGAAAACTTAAACCTCAAATTTTCAGGAATAAGAATTAGTCTTTTCATCATGTATCATATTACCATAACTTTCAAACATAACTTGCGCATTTTAGCAAGTCGCATTTGCAATTCGAGAATCGCTGAGATTTTGATAACATTGGGTCGTTAACCGTGACTCAACTGATAAATTTTATCGATACACGATTGCATTGCATTCGATATTTTGGTCGTTTATTAATATTCTATCAGAATAATAAACAAACTTTGCCTGAACGGCAAAACCTAACCAAAGACATCTCATTACGTTAAAAGTACATTTAAAATTTACAGCTTTACGAATAACAACGTCATAAGAAATGAAGATATTTCTTAGTTATTTATTGTTTATTTAATGTTAGATGATGGTCATCTATAACTGGCGCCTGACTTTCTATTCGCGTCTTTCCCAGTAGTCACTGGTGACTGGCCCGCTTAAAATTATTCAAAAAGCTTGTAAAAAATAAGTATGCTATTTAATAAACTTTGGAATAACGTAAATAACTAGATAATAATATAAAATAGAAGATGCGCTAGCTGACGATTAATAATTTTCACTTTTAATCACATTGCCCACATTTTATTATTACATTCTTATGATAATAAAAATTCTATCGCGGCGACAAGACGTGCAAAACTCGCTGGGCAAACAACGTGTTGACGGTTCAACGCAAACACGTAGTTTTATTTATATTGGCCTGACAGTATAAGCGTGAATCTTCATTACAGCGAGCACGATTACGAACCGATCGCGCCGCCGCCGTCGTCGCTGCCGCATCCGGCGACGGCACCGGTCGTGCGAATCACCGACACGGACGTGATGCCCGTCGCTGACAGCGACGACAGCCTCGACGACCGGGGCCGGCTGCCGCCGGAGCTGATCCTGGACGGCGGCGTGATTCTCCCGCTGGATGGCAAAATCGAGTACACCGCGATGGAAGGCCGCGAACTCGGCGAGACCGGCGGCGACACTTCCGCCGAGGAGCTGGAACCCACGGCGCAACAATTTCAAGACAGGCTTGAGGAACGATTCCTCGCACCTACTCCCTACACCGAGTCTAGAACCGACGGCGAGGTCAACACTAGTCAGGTAGTGTGTCCACAGTTTGACCTGATAAATATTCACAATGAAATATACGAGGAAAAAGGATTTGTCCTAGAAAATTTGTCTCATTCACGAAATAATTGTGAAACGTGACTGATAGCTTCGAAACTCAATCAATATAACGAGATAAATCTAATGAAATATTTTTATAAGAATCTTTTTAAATTGGTATAATAATCTTAATTTTCTTTTTCATGAAGTTTATTTTTTTATTTTACCTGTCTAGAATTTACGGTTTGATTTTTTTACTTGAAATTATGTCTATCTTCGTTTTTGAAACAGTTTTAACCTTTTATATCGAGATAAAATAACATAAATCGGTAAATCAATATTCATTGGCCGAGAATCGCGGCTGCTGCGAAGGCTCCTCGTTCGCGAATTGAACAAAAAGGGAATAAAATAAAAAACGGTTAAATATAACTGCCGCGCACGAATCGATAGAGACCCCCGGAATTTAAAAGCGTCACGAGACTCGCGGGGCTTGTCTTGTCTTTAGTTTGTCACTCGCGCCGAATATGTCGCCTATATTTAGCGAAACTCGCGTGTAAAAAGGAGGCGCAAACACGAGCGTGTCACTGTCCGATTGTGCAACACCGTTCGCTCGCAGAGTGTTCCAGAAAACTCAAGCTTCTCCATCGGTGGCGCAATCGGATCCAAGAATATATATGGCGCCGCCGGAATATTAATCATCCCCCGACCTTGCCGATATTTTTCAATGAGGACGTGAAGTCGTTCGCGCACAAATTCGCGTCCCGCGTCAGCTCGCGAAAGTCTTTGCGATTTATTTCGGTGGATCCGACAATAGATTTGAAATGGATTCCGAACATGACGATGGCTTCACGATTAGCCCCACACACACAGCTAGCGGCTAGCTACTTCACATTATTTTAAAATATTCACTTTTAATGCACTTTGCGTGTTTCTAAATGGCATTGCATGTCGAATGCCTCGCACGACACTAATTCATTTTCATTGTGACCTTAAAATGAATTCTTTTCTAATATTTTAATTCTAACTTCCAGGTTTTTTTTTTTACATAAAGCATAAAAAAGTTTCTGCTAGCGATATCAAATAATAGTTTATAATGCAGAAATTTTCTGTTTATTACATTAAACGTACATAATTAAACTTTTTAAACATAAGCGGGAAAATATTATTTGAAGGAGTATGAAGAACAAACATTCAAATGAACTATAAAATTAATGTAATTTATTAGAATTAAAAACATTTGATCATATTTTATGTAAAACTAGAAAAAATACATAGAAGAATGAAAGATTAATTTATTATAATTAAAATCGTGATTAAATTTAAAAATTAAAAAAAATGTTAGCTACATTTCTAATAGTTTCTCAGAAATTAATACATACAGAATGATTTTTTTTAAAAATGTTTCTGAAAGCTACAAATTTCTTTTTTTAGATAAAGTTTGCATTTTTAACCTGGATTATTTCTTACAGAAGCATTTTTCATTCCAGGTAGACTCGTCGGCGATGGAGGAGCGCGGTGTTCGTGGCCTGCCTCAACGTCTGAAGACACAGGCTGGCAAGCTGCGCTCTCGACTCCGTGGTTTTCAGCGGCCTACATTGTCGTTTTCGCAGAAACGGCAGAAGCCTGAAAAAACAACGACGACGACGACGACGATAACGACAACGACCGTAAGATCTGCGACGGCGAGCAGCGGCAAATCGGACAAATCCCGCAAGTCCGTGGAAAAGCGACCAAGCAGAATTGACAGAATAAGAACGTCCATCTCCGAGAAGACGGGAAAATTCAATCTGCCCGATCGGCCGAAATTCAGTCTGCCCGACAGATCGAAATTTCACCTACCGGAGAGACCGAAATTCAGTTTCCCGGACAAATCGCGTTTCCACTTGCCAGACAAGTCAAAGTTCACCATCAAGAAGCCCAACATTCGTTTGCCTGGTGCGTTCACTCGCGTTAAACGGTCACCTTTGCGCGAACAGCAGCAGCAGCAGCATTCGACGGAGTCTACTGCCGGCTCCAAGCGCAATATCTTCGACTTCGCCACGTATCCGCGCATCTTTGACAAGAAGTCCAAGAAGCGTGGCGAGTACGCGACATCCTCTCCCAAGGACTCCAGAGCCCAGTCGGCGGAAAGCGCAACTTTTCCTCGCTCTCGGAAGGGAAAGTCCTTCAGCGCCAGGTGGGCGCAACGTTTCGGAGACTCAGCTTACGTTCAAGACCAAGATCATGCAGAAGAAGCGGCGGGAAGTGATGGCTCTCCTCCATGGCATCAGAGTTCGATGGAGGAACCGCCGAGACTGTCCGCTAGAACGGAAGAGGAGATACTGGCGGCTGCTCATGCGATTCCCTGGGAGGATACAAGAAAGCGAGAGCAATACGACGAAGAGGAGATACAGTACATGGACTATGAGCAGGAATCATCAGAGATGTCGGATCGACATCCCGCACCTCCGAAAAGATCTTACAGATCACGAAGGCAGGACAAATCGTATGAACACGAGCAAGTGATGGAGGTAGATCCAAAATTATATGATGATCAAAGAATAAAACACGTTCATCAAGATGACATTGATGAGAACGAAGACGCGGCAATGCAAGACAATTGGCATGCGGATCAGCAGATGATGCATAAGGAGAAATTCAGACCGATCCCGAGGTCGCGTTCGTTGGATGAGGATATGCCACGAGTTCTGGAACAAGATAGATACGATGGAGCGTTCATGGCAGTGGATCCAAGGTTATTTGTACTACGCAAGATGGCGTCTGACGAGGAGGAAGGCGAAGAGGAACATGAGCCTTCCTCGTTACAATCTGATCGAGAGCAGCAAGCGTCCAGCGGCAGTTCCTGCGATCGAAGGCGTCGCGGAGTGATAGAGGAGATCGACTCGGACGAGTTCTTTCTGCGGGCGAGTGGTATTAGCCAAGATGACATGAACCTGGGTAATTACTTGACCGATGAGATCCGAGATGCTCTCAGGGCAGAAGTCATCAACGCGTTGCAGGACGATGAGCTTCCACCTACTCCGCCTCAACGTCCTATGAGAACTTTACGGAAACACAAGGCAGGTTTAGTGGAATCCGATGAAGCGGTACCACCGGTCAGACCAAAACGAGAACGATCGGCAACGTCGCGACACAGTCGAGAGGCGTCGATCGAAATGTTTCGCGAGCGTACCAGAAGTGATTCCAGAAGTGACTCTAGACACCGCGTGGTGTATCAGGCGGAGGGGGATCAACCGGAACCATCACAGGAACCGTTGGATGATATAGTCGTGGTGAAACCAGTACGCAGAAAGTCAAGATCGTCCTTGCGCAGCCACTCGCAGCCGCCGATGGAGACATCGATACTCTCTCCTTCGACACCCGTTACTGTTGTACCTGACTCGTCCACTGTCCTTTCGAGTATGCCACCGGTTGTACCGGTACGTAGAAAGCGTTCACACCGGGAAATGGTGATGGACCGGAGAAACGGTGACGTGGGTGCACCGATTTGCAACGGTCATCGCGACGTATGGGAGATCGAAATCATCGAGTCTAGGAAGCCAGTGATTCCGGCGAAATCATCACGATCACGGCAGTCGCTCGAACAATTTACAAATGGCGACATCGTCATGTCCGCTAGTCACGAAGACATCGAAAATTTAGATATGCGATTTCGACAGGAGGACGCTGCGCCGGAACCGGTGCCAATACCACCGAAAAGACGATCTCGCTCGAGAACGATATCGGCCGCTGCTGATGAGGACAGGACGTCGCACGGCGCAGAGTCGCTGCCGGAGGCCGGCTACATTGAAGAGGACATACCGCAGGAAGAGGAGAATGGCTCGGCGCAAGATATCCCAGGTTACGCAATTGTGGAGAAACGGGAGAAACCACCCAGGCCACCACCGCCCAGAAGAAAACGCAACAAGTTTGCCACGACTCCGAGACCAACCCCGCCTAAGCGACCTCATCGGGCGTACAGTACTCTGGGACCCACTAGAACGAGAGACATTAGTATGACGTCGGAACCAATCATCAGCATGATTCTAGCATCGTCCGAATCCATGCCGTATATCGAAGTCGATGAGGAAGAAATTGAACATCGAGACTTTCGCAGCGGCGAATTGCTCAACAAGATACAAGGCCGCCCGCTTCCAGCGCCACCACGACCACCCAGGGCGAAGAAGGAGCCGATGATGGGACGACCTCGCACCCCATTCGAATATGCGGAAACAACAGAGGCAACAACGGCGACGCAGACCGATCCATTGCCGGACGATATGGTGATCGAGGAGATCACTCAGGCGAAGCTCATAATGACACCTTCTAGATCGGGCTCGCAGATAATGGTGGTATCGATGGAACATATACCCAGTCCAAGCAGAACGACCACACCTACCGTACCTCCGCTACCGATGCCACACTTTCTGCGAAAAGAGGGAGAGCAAATGGAAGAAGAAGAGGAGGAAGAGCGACTTCCAGGAGAAGAGGACATCCAAATTGCGTATGACACGATGTCACTAACATCACCGTCGCCCACGAGAGAAATCGACTTAAAGGACATGCACAGATCGGCGCCGCATCTAGAAGAACGTGTCATGGAAGAATCGCAAACGCGACCTCAAGTCAAATTGGGTTTGCTGCCCGATGAGCCGCTGAGAATTAGCAGCCTCGAGGTCGGAGATTTAAAAGTCGATCGATTGAGCGTATCACAAATAGAAGCACACAAAATCGTAGCATCCGAGGTGGATGCGATGATGATTACAGCATCGGAATTGAGAGGCGGCGATTCCATGGAGGAAAGTTTCTCACCGGCCATTATCAGAGAGCTGATGGCGATCAGAAGTCACTTGGAGACCGTAATGACTACCCAAACGCAAGAGAGATATCGCGAAAGTGAGAAGCAGTCCACGAGCCACAAAATAACCGACATTCCCACCACGGATAACAGTCGAGTTCAGGAACGACAACCTGCTTCGCAGGATGTTCCTTCGGAGCAACAGTCTGTCTCGCAGGATGTTCCGTTGGAACGGCAGCCTGTTTCGCAGGATGTTCCGTCGGAGCGGCAGCCTGTTTCGCAGGATGTTCCATCGGAGCGGCAGCCTGTTTCGCAGAATGTTCCGTCGGAGCGGCAGCCTGTTTCGCAGGATGTTCCATCGGAGCGGCAGCCTGTTTCGCAGGATGTTCCGTCGGAGCGTCAGCCTGTTTCGCAGGATGTTCCGTCGGAGCAGCAGTCTATTTCGCAGGATGTTTCATCGGAGCAACAGTCTGTTTCGCAGAATGTTCCGTCGGAAGCGACCAAACCCAACGAGACTGTCGTGAATGAACCAGCGTCGACGGAAGATGAGAAGACCGAGACTGGCGAGGACCAAAAGGTTGTTAAAACAAATGTAGTAGATGTCAGGGACAAAGAGATATCACCTCCCCTCTCAGTTGCTCAAACCAAAGAATTTCCTTCCCCACAGACACTTACGATAGATGAGTTAGAATCCAAGGATAAAGACGAATCTACCATAAATTTACTCACGGTCGCTCAAGATAAGTCCTTACAAATTTTAGATTCCGAACATCTCCTAACTTTGAGTTCGCAAATTACGTCGGGCTCCCACGTGGATGAATCTCGTGCCTCGTATCCTCCGTCAGATGCGCCTTCGATCCAACCTTCCGAATTGAGAGAGTCGCCGGAGCGCGTCGGCGAACCTCCGAGTATCTCTGTCCAGACTACTACTGCTACTATTACTACTACTACTACTACTACTACTACTGCTACTTCTACCACTACTTCTACCGCTACTATCGAGCTGGGCGCAACGTCTACGAATCTTCGTGGGAGCAAGGACGATGTGTCCGATAGTAAAGAACATACCCCTCGCATATCGAGGTCTCGATCTCCCTCGCCCAGCAAAGGTATTATGCGGCAAACCGCGTCTCCGGTCCGATCGTTGCCACCAGCCATCTCCGTGACCCCCGATACACCCGATTCGACCGTACCGAGACACGGTAGTATCTCTACGGACGCTAAACCACAGCGTGCCGTCATTTCCTATTCTTCGAACGCGAAACACGACGTCGCTAAAGACAGTCAACCACAGCGTGCCGTTATATCCCAATCTTCTGACACGGAACAATCCCTTACGGAAAAGCAAAGGGAGTCCTCTCAATCGCCAGTATCTTCCTTCCCCTTACGTTCGACTCACTTCATCGCCTTTCCAGCTTCCGAAATTCCAGCTCAGTTCTTTTCTTTGAGTGAAATGCCAACGAGTCAACGTTCTGATACAGAACCCGGCGTTATAGACACTACGCGGCAGCTTCTTCGAGCACTCCGATTGGCCGGTATAAATGCCATGAGGTATTTCATAGGATATTTAACGTCTACGTTAAGTATGGATAACACGAGAGAAAAGATCAGAGAAGTGGAATTAGTAATATGCGCCTTGTTACTTCTGATCGCAGGCTTGTTGATATATTATTTCAGTAGTACACGGATTGTAACACATCATCATCACTGGGATTATTTCAATCCGCCTAAATAGCACTTCTACAATCCGATTTGCCATCGTGTATACAAATTCGTAAATAGTTCATTGGTTCGTAGAAAGTAAAATTTCATATTTCTAAGTGTATAAATCTGTTTTATATAACAATTTTATTTTGAAAAAAATATAGACTAGGACACGACAAGTAAGAAATTCGAATGGAATTATAGCTCTTGTATACATATCAGAATAAAGCGAAGTGCCAGGTTTGTAAGAAATAAATTGTAATTATATTACTAATATATGCCAAATATACAATTATAAACTTTAATATATTTAAAGAACACTATTTATAATAATTCGGATAATTTTATGTGTTATATACACATACATCACACAATAACTTATATTTAAGAAAAAATATTATTTAATCGAACCTTTGTGATGTCTTAATTTGCCAGAGAACAATCTCTTTTAATTTTTTCTAATAGTAGATAGAACTCGTTTTTTTATGTAGAGAATAATGTGCATTCAAAAGTTTTAATAAGTATTTTTAATATAATTATTAATACTTAATTCTGCTCTTTTTTACAACAATGATTTTATAACTTTTCAAAAAAACTGATAAGAGAAAAGGATACAGTGGTACAATCTCCCATTTTTTCCAATTAAAAGAATCGCTAGTAAAAGTCTAAATAATAGAAATAATGATATCCATATAGATAAACCAATATGGATAATAATTACCACTTAATAAAATATCATTAATAAAGACATTCTACTAATCAAAATTAGTAATTACTAATGAGAAAATACAAAAAAAGAATTAAAGATTATAGTTTAACTGATTAACGAGGTTCGACTGTATAATATTTTTCTGGTACATATATAGATGCATATTTCTATACTATTATGAATTTTGTTATAATTATGTAATAATAAATCAGTTACTAGATAGCGAATACATAGATATTTAGTATATGAATTTGTTGGCAAATATATGATGGATAATGAGATGTGGAAGAGGACAATATAAAAAATATGGATGTAACAAAATAAATTGTAGGTATAGGTTATAAATATCGGTATTATATACATTGTTTATACAATTTTGGCATTTCAAAAGTTATGGTACAATGAAAATACCTGAGGTTTTAATGGAAGAGATCCTCTTCATATACTTTAAGCTCTCGCCTATCTTTATGTGCACTTTTCTGTGAATAATTGGCCGCTATCGGTGACCACATAGAGCTAGACATAGTGTCGCTGACTGGTTCTATTATCGGCTGCCTTCTCGCTAACGATACTTTCAATTGGATGGATGAGACCATACTACCGTCCATTTCGCTTATGGCTCTCTCTGCTGCTTCAGCTTTTTCAAAAGTGATAAAGCCATGGCTGTAGAAAGAAACAAACAAAATTAATTATTAACAATTATATCAAAAATATCTATTAAAATTTTTAGTAAACATTAATAAGAAAAAATGATTTGTATTTACTTTTTTTCAACTTCCATGGAAATATTGACTATATTTCCAAAGCTCTGGAAGTGCTTTTTTAAATAATCCTCTGTTATCTTATAACCAGACACGAATATTGTATTTCCTGCACGTGGCTTAACTTCTTGTTTAGCAGGAGATTGAGTATCACCAGTGTTTCTTTCCCCTGTGTCTTGAGCGCCGACAAAGCTATTGTATAAATCCTTCACTCTTGGCCTCGCTGCCTCTGTTTCTTCCTCCTCCTGTGTTGCTGAAAATGGTTGGTAAGAGCTAATCGTCTTTTCTGTACTGTTTAACTTCCTTTCCAGTCCGCGAGATCTTTTGAAGGTTTGTTCTGGCCGCTTAGGAGTCTTCGGAGCTGTGATTACACCAGATTTGATCAATTTCTTGGCTACTTCGCGAGCGTCTCTCGCTTCCGTAGGTCGTTTTGGCGTCTGAGGAATGCGTTCCACTTCTTGTTTAGGAGCCTTCAGATCTTGCAGCGCTTTTTTCTGTAAAGCAAAGAGTGACCGACTATCGAAGATAAAGATAACTATTATATGACTAGACATACAATCATATTCACTCGAGAAAACAATACGCTTGTAATTTAAACAGAAATTTCGTTTGACTTTTATGTTATGACTTAATCGAGAGAGGTATCTAATAGTTGAATTAAATTTTATCACATGCTTAAACACAAAAACATAACCTGTACCTTTCTTTTGAGTTTGCTGAATTTTGTTTGCAGCATCAACTCTTCCTCCGTTAGGTTTGACGGAAAATGTAGGTACACCATACTTTGCATGTAATATCAACGACGAAAGAAGTCCTTTAAGCCCGCCTTGCCACAGAGAATTTATTTTCAAAATTCTTTTCACAAGACGCGTCTGGTGAAACCTTAACGACCCTAACCAAACTTCGGGGAAAACAGAAAAGAGTCTCTCATATGTGTAAACGTGTGTTAAGTGCAAACTCGCGCACAGTCACGTACATATGACAGTGCAATAAGAGGTACCGTTGTGCCCTTCGCAGAAAAAGGTGTTTTAAATTTAAATATATATTTTGAATCAACTCGGTATTAATTAAAAGAGGACATTAAATTTATTTCGCTTTGTTACGATTTTGCTTTCATAATTTATAACAGTCTAATAATTAAAACACACATTAATATTACAGTATGTTTTATTATAATAATTCTAATAAAATATTAATTATTAAATAGGAAATATATAAAAGAAACAACAATATTTATATAACAATAATTAAGAATTGCATTACGATATGTTATGATATGTATATTGTTATTATATATATATATATATATATATATATATATATATATATATATATCAAATATCAATATGTTTTAGAAATTATAAATTAGTTAAAAATATTTGTTTGTTGGATAGGCCTAGGTACGGGTTTGTTTCGAGCGGTCACGTGATCTGTTTCCCAGCTGACGCACGTGAGCTTTCTTCAACACCCACACGTTTACTGCGCATGGGTCGAGCCGTCGAGGTCTCCTGTCAGTATCTGACACAATCTGACATCACTCGGTCCTTGAATGCGTTCCCGCACTTACCGGATTGCGCCGGATGCTTCTCGAGAGGTTGTCCTCTCGAGAAAGAGAGAACGAACACACGTCGCGTAAGAATTTGGCGCGAGTCGACGAGTGAGTCTCCGTTCGTTTGACGCTCCCCTGCACCTGGACGAGATGTGCGTGTCGATGACGGCGCTTGGGCGGCGAGGGTTCATCCCGAGGGATATCATGAAATGTCAAATGTTCAACGTCAAGCGACCCGAGCATTGCTCCAGCCGCGACGAGTCGTCAATGAACAACGCGCTGTCAGGACGGTGTCCTATGTCATTGTGCGCTGCCGATGTCTCGCGTGTCCTGGGCCGATTCCGCGACAGCTCGAGGACATTCTCTTCCGCGAGGACTCCGATTTCCGCCGACGCCGTCGTTGACGCTTTGACGAAGCAGCAAGCGAAGGAGCTAGTGTCGAAGCTCACCCCCGAGGAGCGGGGCTTGTTCTTGACTGCGCTGAACGAGTGCAAATCGGCGGAGGATAAGGCTGGTTATGAAGGTAGGCATGGCTTTCTCCAATAAATCCATGGTTTTAAACGGTTTCTAACCGTTTACAATTTTTTATTACATAATATTTGAATGTTGAATAAAGGTATTGATTGTCTAGCAGCTATATTAAGCTTGTTTAATATATATCATATCTCAAAGCATTATTAAATAATGAAGAAAAAGGAATAAACCTAAGTAACCTACAGTTTTTAAATTTCGATAACTTTTACCTGTATTGCATAGGTATATCAAAACATCCTTAAATATAATATTATTATGTATAATATTGTTAAGTGTTTAGGGACTACTTTAGACTCAAGCGTTTACTATTTAATGAGGAGCTAATCTTAAGCTTGAATTAAAGTTATATATATTACATTTACACATAATATATGTAGCAGTAAAAAAATTATTTCTGATGAAAATATACATTGATAAAAAAGATATATTAATCTTCTTTTACATTTTAGTGTATCATAAAATATATAATAAAATTCTTATACCTTTGTTAGGTCAATTGGCAACAGTCCGGTGGAGGAGCAAGTTTGGTAGACCTAGCAAAATACCATCGCTGGGCGAGGTGGATCCTACAGGAACCTACTGCCCTATGCCAGACGATTGGTTAAATCGCAAATATGGTAAGAACTTTGCTATATTTTTATCATCTGAACATCATAAATATGCATTTGGATTGTTGGTACTATCAGAAAAAGAAGCGCAGGACGACTTTAAATATGTTCAATGCCACGTAAACAATTTCTTACATTCACAAAGTGTTATCATTAACTTAGATTTATTACCTATAGATGTCGCAAAATAAAATTAACTTCCCTCGACTGTTATTTAATGGTATCTTTGGATATAATGGAATCTTTTTCCCGCAATGCGATCTCCATGGATGTTATTCTGTAAGTTTCTCGTTCTATCTCGATTTCTCAATTTTTCTCTCACTCTCTGTTTCTCTTTTTTCCTCTATAATTACACTAACTCTCTCGCCTGCTTCTATTCTGACACAACTTTTCGGATGTTTCACGGTCCACCACAGTGCCACAGTTAGGTAATACTTTGGACACTTTTCTATCGTTTTTGAAACTTTTTATTATGAAAATTAGTTCTTAATAACTTTTTTTAATTTATAAACGTTAAATATACATTGCTAAATTATAAAATTATCTTCTTTTATACATTTTCTTTCGTAGTAAATTTTGTTATTAAAGTAATCATTTGGATTCCTTTAAAGAGAGCCATCCCAAATTATACAGCATTATTTCGATGAAATGATTATTATTGTAA
Source organism: Solenopsis invicta (assembly GCF_016802725.1). NCBI lineage: Eukaryota > Metazoa > Arthropoda > Insecta > Hymenoptera > Formicidae > Solenopsis > Solenopsis invicta. Next base: position 6,305,178 of record NC_052674.1, on the reverse strand, counting down.
GTTTATTGAATATATTGTTTAATCGTAGTTTTTTTTTTATTTATCTTTCCTTCGAAACTTTTCCTTTATTTGAATTTTCAAATTCATTAAAAAATACATCACATTGAATATACAATTTTGATATTTGTAAATAAAATTTGTAAATAAAAAAAAATGTACCTTCTATTGCATTTAATGCTTTCTAGTTTCATTAAGCAACTGTGTAGCAATTTCTAGTTAAACAAAGTTAATTTATGGATTTAGATTGAATCTTTTATTGTTGCAGTTGAACACGTTGCAGAACCAACCACAAAAGACCTGGTGCTAGGTATGTATTACTTTCCACGTCAAAGAGCTATCTATATGCTTATGAGCAAATAATTAGTTGCGTTTCTGTCTTATTCGTTTTTTTTATTTGTTGCTCATAAGACATAAATTAAATAATATTGTTCTAAAATTTATTGTTGCAAGTTTGATTTTACTTTAATTTCTAAGCAAACAAAATACATAAAAGTTTTCATACCTATAATAATTTAGATTTCAATTCCGGTGCAAAATGAATAATTTGGGACGATCATTGTATTTTTGCAGTCGCGATCGCGAATGCAATTCCGTTCGTTGGGTTTGGTTTTCTCGACAACTTCATCATGATCGTTGCTGTACGTATTTTACAGGCTTTCATTGTCTACTGCGTGCCGATTTTTAAGATTGATGTTTTAGGGCGATCAAATCGAGTTCATGTTGAATCAAAGATTTCCAATCTCCACCATGGCAGCGGCGGCGCTGGGTAACACAGTATCCGATGTCATTGGAATCGGCTCGGTGCACTATGTCGAGATATTTGTTCAGAAAATTGGCTTTGAAGCGCCCAAATTAACTCTAGGACAATTGAATCTACCTAGGACACGGATTGCCGCGAATGTGGTATGGGCTATTGCTTTATTAAATTTTACTTTACTATAATATGAATAAATGAAAAAAATGATATATATATATATATATATATATATATATATATATATATATATATATATATATATATATATATATTTCCAATTACAATGCTCTTTGTTTTTCAAAGAAAATAAATGCGATGGGTTATTCGTATCGAATCGTGTGTACAAAAAGTTCAAAATCAAGATGAAGTTTTGTTAGCGAAATTATTCAAGATCAATTTTTTCATTCGATACAGGGTCGGGTCATCGGTGTCACGATTGGATGCATTATTGGTATGACGCCTATACCTCTAGCTGCGCTTTTCCGCAATGATAGTTGAATTGTCAAAAAAAAAAAATCCCCAACAATTAATTTAATTAACTCGTGAAACGTCCTACAATAAGCGTTTTGTTTAACAAATGCCTAATGAACTTTTATAATTTAAATATTTAATTGTCGCAAATAACAGGATTTCTAAGTATTAAAAAGTATTTAATATATAAATATATAGAATGTATAGTATAGAACAAAGTTTATGTATAACACCAAACAGTAGGTTCTTCAACTTACTATTTTACACGTGGTTTTAATTGAACATATAGTTTATAATTAAATGTTATATTTTAATGTTAAGTAAAAGCAATTAAGTATGTGTGATTTTAGAGATTAAACTGGAATAAAAATTTGTTTTAATATCAGTCTTCCAAAGAAAGTATATGTTATTCGTTCGCTCAGTATATAATCATCTCTTTAAATATAAGACAGTGTTCATAGCATGCGACATTGGATATTTATTGAGAAAAACAGATCTGTTAGTATCGAACGTTACATTGCAAAATGTTAGTACAAAAAATATATAGATTTATATTATATATATATCTTTTGAAAGAAGGCTGTCTAACAGGCAAGTTTTTATCAACAGACTAATAGTAAATTTTTAATTCTGGTGATCGAAAGATATTTTTGTAATGCGATCGTCTCCAGTCTTGTACCATCCAGCTTAAGGTCGTGTCCAATATTTCCTTCCAATTCACGTTGCGGCGATAGTCTTCCGGTGCAAAATCCTCCGTTTTTCTTATTTTCTCTGTTTTTTTTGTATTTATAGCTTGCGTCGAATTGAATGAGAAGTCGATGTTGGTGATACATAATCTATTGGTAGAATTTGCAACCTCGACATCGCTCTCCAAATTGCAATGCTCGGGCAGCCAAATCATTGTCGAATTTAGCCACCATTTCCAACTAGCTATATCTTTATCATCATTTGTGGTTTCCACAATCGCGGAATAATTCACGTTTTTAGAATCGGAAATCGGAAGACCGTCGTCATTGATCTCTTGGGATCGTGTATTTATCAATGAATCAGTTAGGTCGGTTGACGTGAGATTCGGAAGATTCACGGACAAATTTGTTGGTTGCTTCGAATTAAACGATGCCCCTGGTAAACAACTTTGCACAATAAAATGTGCAACCAGAGTAGATCCCAGAAGAGTCGCCAATCCAGCGGCATAAGTCGCCAAGCAGATCGAAGAAACACTTATTAAGGTTTGCGCGATTCTAATCAATTGAACAGTATTCATCAAACAGCTCAATTCTGTATATGTGCACCATCTTCGCTTGTGTACTTCTCGATATGCCACATTTTTTTCTAGTTGTTGCAATCTTTCCCAAAAATCTTGATGTTGCACCAATACAGTCCAGTCCTGCAATAAAAAAAGCAAAGATACTTCTTAATAAACGACAAATAATTAATAATTAAAAATTGAAATAATCTTTTTTGAAATAAAAGAATAATGTTTATAACGCATTACTTACGATTGCAGCAAGAAAATCTTTTTCCAATTTATTCATTTGAGATATAGTCACTTGTCCTGAATTCGCCCATTCTTTGTTAAAAACCTCATCTTCCTCGCCATCATCATGTAGAAATTTACTGGCTACCATCTAATAAACATAGATAATAAAAAATATACTTAAATGATGTTAAAAGTGTTACAATTGTTGATGTACGAAAAATAATAAATTACCAAAGAAACCAAGAATAACTCAGACGGTGCTACTTGAAGAAGATATTCTGGATTGCAGTTCTTTAATCTTTCAATGTACAGCAAGGCCAACACAAGCGAACATGGGGAAACACACGCATTTCTAGATATCCTACTTGCTTCCTCAACATCAAGTTTTTCCAACGTATGACCACTTTTCACTTCTGTAAAAAGTTCCGCTGCCAATTCTAAAAAATATAAAAAAGATTAGTAAAGTATGCTTTTTTAAAATATACATATAAACATTAAATGAAATTTATCCTTGTATATAATATTAGAAAATAAGTATGCAACAAAATAAGTTGTACATGGAAAATATAAAGCATTTATACTTCATTGTCTTAATTTAAATCACATCTGTCATTTTTTAAGAAAGTAAAATTATGGTATTTGAATGGAAACTCTACTTAAAATAATTGCAAACATCATATATTATAAAGCTAAACAAAAGAAAAATAAATGGAAATAGATATTTCAGAGTTATTCTTTTTACATTTTTTTCCAAAGAGATTTCTAATATAAAAAAATTATTTCCTCAAATATAAATATATTAATACCTATGTAATAATATAGAAAATTTATTTTTAAGTGCCAAATTAAAATATTACACTATAAATTTTGATTTATTATACAAATATATGTTGCTTATGAAATAATTTTTATTAATTTCAGATAATTTAAAACAAACAAATTCACTTCATATATTTTTAACAGATTTTTATTACTAGTTTACAATCCAATGCCATACTGACCTGTAACTGGTAAGCTCAAGGAGTTAATCACTGGTAATTTGGAATAATATAATGATTTTCTTATGCGTTTCATAAACTCATTATGTTCCAGATCCTGCAATAGAATAAGCAAAAAGTATATTGAAGATCTCATTGAACAACGAAATACGAAAAAAATAGTTCTCAATCATCGAACAGTTCTTACATACTTTCAAAATCTGCTTAAATTGCTTTTAATAACTATTCAATATATGGCATGCAAAAAATGTCGTTTAGCAAAAAATAACACACGTAAAACTTTATTTGGGCTTGAAAAACTATCTGTAAGACATGAAAATATTCATAAAATCGTGTATGTAAGATTGTACCTTGGAACTTGCTGGCACACTTGTGCCTCGCCAGCTGTTCGTCATTGTCAGGTATCTGCGAGTCTCACCATAAACTCTTCTCGTAATGTTTTCGCGATACTTCTCTAACGACGGAAACAGATATCATAAAATGCAATCCAGATAATTATTTCGTCGAAATGACGTAAAGCTTTGCGAAAATGTAGCTTTGGGTAGTAGCACGATTAATTTAGGTTAGAATCCCACTTTCAACCACGAACGTATGAAATAACGGGATAACGGGTGCGTCCAGCGAACCATTTTGTGACGCTTGCAGCTATTGCTGGATTTGATTGGAATCCAGAAAACGAGAACCAATCACACATGCGAATTGCGAGTGATGATAGCGACAATTCGATCATCTATTCTTCGTAATTGTACATATACTTAAAAGAAACAAATTTATAATTACGCATTCGGAAAAAGAAAACAAAAGTACAAAAAATTTAGCAAAAAAAAAATTAATTCTGGAGTTTTGTTGTCCTGTTTGTGACCTTTTATACATTCTTTCTTTTTCTCTTTAATGTTTAATCATATGTTTCTTTCGTTTCGAGTGCAGGAAGTAGAACATAGTGCAGCTGTACAAGACGTCGATCAGCGATGAACATGTGTATTTTGACAGAAATGAACAGAAGAATGTGAGGTAACGCGCGTGCATGGGTATAACCTATGACGAATTTTGAAATTTTATAACTCTATTAATAGTAAAAATCTATAAAGAAAAGAACTACAGTATTTTTTACGTCGTTGTTAAATATTATTGATGAAAATGTATCCGTCGTGCAACTTGGTGGAGTCGGTCATCGATGAGGTTGCCTTGGAAGGGTTGGACGGCATTACTTTACAAGGTTATTTGACTTTTATCATAAATAATATAAAATACTGTCTCTTTAGTTATGACTATTTCGATTTACGGACTTACAATTTAATTTGCCGAACTGCTACTGACTGAAAATACATTATAACGAAATTGATTGAATCGTTAACCCAGTGATACAAATATTAATTTCATAATGCTAAGTATTAAAAAATATTTTTAAAAATACTTTGAATCATTTGTCGAAGTTAATTTTTTTTTTTATGGATTACACTTTGAGAATATAGGATTTGACAGAGTGCATATCAAACAAGCATTCTTGAAGTCTACTTAAAACTATCTCCCCTATCTTACACAATCATAAAGTAAAAATTTTGGCAATAAAATAATTATTATTGTTCAAATAATGTTTTATTTCTATGAAATATGAATGCTATTTAACTTATGATCAATTCAATTTATGACTGAAGTTTCAGAGTATAACTCTGGTGTAAGTAAAGGGATACTTTATATATCATTCTAGATATAAAATATATAAACTACTACAATAATTTATTTACTTTTTCTTTATGAAATTGCACATGTTACCATTTATTATTAAATTATATCTTGTTGATTTAGTGCTCTAATAATTGTATCAGTTTGCAATCTATATTTTCTATCTGTTTATTATAAATAATGCTTTAATATTTTATGTGTTTCTATTTCTTATTTTTAGCATTATGGCTACGATTAGCAAATAAATGGAATGAACAGTTACCATTCCCTAAGCCTTTTATGGAACAGATATGGTTAATATGCAGAAAAGTGAAAGACTTCCTATTTTATAAATTGGAAACACCTAGAGAACCACTTGTGATATTTGATCGTTATGAATTTGTGCATCCTGATCTTGGCATTATACTTGAACCAGTATGTATATTAATATATTATTAATACAAGAATATTATTGTTAATACGTACATAGGGATAGAGCATTTGCGTTATAAACTATTATTACTGAATATACATTTAAAGCAACTATTTACACCAATTGATTTATCTCATTATTTTGTATGTAAAAATATTAAGGTATATTATAAAAAAATTAATAGTCTACAAAATGTTTTATATTTTACATAGAAACATGCTAGAATAAAGTATAAAATATTTTGTAAACTATTGATTTTTTGATAATTCTATTTTAATATAAAATGGTTTTGTAATTTGACACATAATTTAATTTTTTAATATTTTATAATTTTATCTTAAATTGATTGACTTTTAGTATTTAAATTGTTACATTCTTTTCACTTTTATAATTTTAGCCAAACGTTCCGCTAGATATTTATCCTCACTGTCCTATCCAAGATGTTAAGACAGGTGTGAGAGGATCTTGTTCCACATATTACACAAGGAAAGATATTAAAGAAGATGTTAAGAACGCAAGTTTAGATGAGGTGACAGAAAAATATGGACTAAGTTTAGTGATTGTGGCATCTCAGCGAGTTAGGACACGAGCTTTGATAGGTGTCGACGTAAGTCCAACATTAGAACTGACAATTATGCACTACTGCTTCCTGGAGAGAGTAGGACGATCTCGGTATCATGGTGAGGTCACTCAAGGCAAGCTCAGCTTAGCTGCACTTAATGAGAATCCAAAGACATTGTTTTATCACCGAAAGTTTCTGCTGCAGCACAAGCTGATTACAAAGCAGATCCACCATCAGAAGAGCGCTGGTCATTGCAACAGTGGTAGTCTCTTGCATCTAACGCGTTTCTACGTGGAACGAAAACCGAAAATGATCTACCTGGCTGAACAGGTACTCGATATTCTACGATCCAAAAAACAGGGCGTAGCTGAATATGACGAGATTAAGAAGAAACTTGGAATTGAAAATTCTATAAAGAAATTGTTCAAAACTTCCTTCTTTCAAAAAATCGTGAAGACTGATATTTGCGTGTTGTATAGAACCTTGTATCCTAATGCAGAACCCAGTGAGTGGCGACAAAAGAATGATCCTACAAAAGAGAAAAAGATTAGAGTCGTGCAGGTATTATATCCGGATGTCGAAGTTGCTGATTTATGGAACAAGGATGAAAAAGAAGAGGACGAAGACATTGTTGAATTGGATGTGTCTAATCATAAACTCAATGTTCCTTATCTGCAGCAAGCAAACGCTATTATTGAAGCTAGTAAATCGGAAGGTATATCTCAAGGTCAGTAGTAAATATTTTTATTAAATTTTAAATAAGTTTAAAAATTTTTACAAATTTATTTTCTTTAAATTTATATAAAGTTCAAATTATTATAATATTGCAAAATTAGTATACAATATAGTTTCATTATTTAATTTTTAAAATATAAACAATGTAGGCGCATAGAAGTTAAGAAATTTTAAATTAATATAATTTTTAGCTGATTTGGCAAGGACGATGGGTCTCACCAAATTACAGTCTAGATCAGTTCTGAGGAATTTAGTAAAGTCGCGTATCATTGCAACATACATGAACGATATTGGCCGGCAAAGGATTTCAAAATATGTATCAAAGGAATTCGAGAAACGTAGCAAGTTGAGTAAGCAATTTAACAAAGAAGTTCGCAAGATTAAGGAGCTCACTAAGAAAATAACTAACAACGAGAAGAATGTGGACAATCAAGCGTCTTTGCAAGCAGAAAACGAAATGCATCCTACGACCCACGAAGATGATCAAACAAGCAAAAATCTTGATTATGTTGATAAAATTAATACTGATGCACCAGATATTGATGAAGATAGAAAAGATGAAAAAGAAAAAGATAAATATGCACATGCAAATTATACTACTAACAAAGAAATGGAGTTGAAAAATTTGTTCTACACAGTCAATAGAATTTTGCACAAGTACCATTTATCAAAATTTCTATCTGAATACAAGTGCACGTCGAAATCTTTATTAAAGAAGATAAAGAGTTCTGATGTGAAGACGAAAAATTCCAATGCAAAGGGACAAAAAACGAAATTTGATATTTCAACTATAAATATGCAGCAAATTGTGAATGATGCCAAAGCCACATCATTTTATAATAGTATAAAAGCGAATTTAGTAGCGCAAAAGCCCATTCGCACGGGGAAAGGAGTTAGCGAAGTCTTTGGTTTTATGGAAGCTGTGCAGAACAATCAGAAGAAAAATGCTAATATTTCATACAGGTTTGTATAAACATACTCTATAAGTATATGTAGGTAAATGATTGAATTGATGGATTAAATCACTATTGCTAGAGAGAAGGATAGATTAGTTAAAAAGAATATTAAAAAATGTTATCTAATTTTTATTTCATATGATTTTATAAATTTTTCTGTAATATAAAATTTATATCTTTGTGATTTTCGAATATATTTTTTTTATAGTTTAGAAATATAAGTATTCTGGTATTCTTTCATTGTAAGTATTTATATTATTAAATATTTGTTTCTTGTATTTAGATTGTTAAAGCGTGCCAATATGATAATTGAGGCAGTGAAAGAACATCAAGTGATTGACGATACATCGAAACTCACGAAGATGATCTGTCAGGAGGAAGATAAAGAGGGTTACATTGTGAAGATTGACAAGAAATCTCTCATCAGGCTACTGCAGAAACTTGCCAAGGATAATCTGGTGAAGAATATTAAATTGACTTTAAGCGCAAATGGACGTGAGAAGAATTTAATGTTTATTTGCGATCCCAACATCGATACTGATCATACATTGATCAAGTCAGCCGTTGAGCAAGCAAAGGTCAAGTTTTGTTTATTGGCGTCTCAGAAGGGAAAGATTACGAAGAAAACAATGGAAAAGCTGGACTCTATCAAATCATCAGATTCTAAGGAACAATTAAATGAACTCCATAAGACAGCATCTAAGTCGCATTCCGCAAATCATAAGTATGATGCTAAAGCTGGCAAACGTTATGGTCTCAGCCCGAAATTCATCAGGATGCGGACGATGCATCTTCTGCTCTTCTATCTGGTTTACGATCATCCTGGTGTACCCACATCGTCTCAACAAAAACAAGTGGAAATTCTCAAGTTTAATGGATATGAAATTGATGACGATCTCATCAAGGAGTTCAGCACTATTTACAACAACGATGTAAATTGGAAGATGTTTGTTCCACCTTTGCCTAAACACAACGGATGGCCCGAAGGGTGGGCACTGATGTGCGACGTTCTATTAGGGATGCCCTTGTCGATTTTTACCAAAGTACATAATATCACCTTCATGATCCCGGAGTTGGAGCATTATTTAAATCATCCAATCAAGAGACATTATCTCGTTAAGAACCTTCCGGTGAGTTTGACTTACAGATCTTATACGTTATAGGTTTAAAAACGCAATTCAAATAAATATTTCTAGATATTAAAAATCGTGATTTATTATCTTTTAAATCAACGAAAGTTGGATCAATTCGGATAAGTTCTCCGATAAGCTCAGGTCTTTGAAAATTAAAAATTGAATGCGAGTTAAATTTTCAGGTCACCATACGCAATACGCTTTTGCATGCGCGAAAGTATATATTCAATATTCATGATACCATAACCAGATTGGGTTACATCGGCCTGGTCCAGTTTGGTCCGCAGAGGCTAAAAGATAAAGATCAAGTGTTCATCTACATAAATCGGCGCACGGAATTGATGGATACGACGTCTTCGGCACCGGGCTATCACAAGATTGAAGACAAGTTATATCCCGTGACTAAGTACTTCTTCAATCGCATACAGGTACTGTTGATTATTAGAAATATTTTAGAGAGAAAAATAGCACTTGAATCTTCTGAATCTAAAGTTTTCTCTATTTTAAGTTTATGGAGTAAATTTAACTTCTCGAAAAGTACTTTTATTTAAAATATTAAAAATCATGTAATGATCTTTGACTTAAAAAATATATTTTGATTGAATTCAATTCATGTGTATCCAAAATTATTTTTCTAACATAATTTATTTTAAAACTGTTTATTTATGTTTCTGATTTATTTTTTTTTGCTTCATCTGTTATATTAATGTAATGGTATACTTGATACAATTTTTACAATTAATAAACAATAAATTCGTAGGTAGTAATACTTGGGACTAATCAAGCAATTTTTAAAAAAGATGTAATGTCTCATTAGAGCGTTTCTTTGCAGGCCGTTGAGAAATATTGGTACGATATGTGGACCATTTGCGTTAATACGCTACTTGGTGGTAGGCAGGCGGTACACGGCAAGGACATTCTACTTGAGGAATTAACCAAGAAGAGTGACATGATAAAAGCTGTTAAAGAATGCAAAATCAAAGAGGCCGAGGAAAGGGATACCGGTGCAGTTCCAGGAGATCGTCAAGGAGCGGCTGGTATCGACTCGGCTTTCTTCGCGCATCTAAAACGCAATTGGAACTGGTCAATCAATTATTCTATACATAATCAGGTAAAGCAGTAAAGACATTATCTAAAAAATGATTATTTAAAAAAAATGAAATAGAACATCTTTCTCTCTTTTGGGATTAAAACATTTTTAGAGTCTTTAAACTAATATTATTAATATTATTAACTTATTTAATGCAAAAGAGCAATTTATAATAAATATTTTTATATGAGATAACAGATTAGAATTCCATTCTGAAATCCTCTTGTTTACCATCTGATATATTTCTGAATATAAATTAAATTTGTTTAATTTATAGAGTTATTCAATTTGAGATTAATTTATTCATCAATATCAGATATACATGTTGGGTTGTGTACCGATATTTCTATTACAAAATACATCAGTGTTATTTATGAAATATTTTCTTTGTTATTAGTCTTCTAAGAATCAGGGAAAATCTAACATAGGCCAACGGGATTTGCATTTATCGAAAATTCAAGCAAAGCCAGTTAAATATACGGAGTACGATGGTCTGAAAAAGATTTCGGGGCCGCCTCCGCCGCCTACTGTCAACGCAACTGAATTGCGAAAGAAAGTGCACGATTATCTCAAGACTGGAGGGAGGAAAAACGAGGCTCTGACATCACATCACTCCAGCAGACAGAAATCCTTCGTACGGCGTGTGTTGCCGCGCAAAAAAAGTGTACGGAAGCCTCGTCTCAAGTACGACGAGGACGATTATCGGGCGATGCAGCGAATGGATAAGCTGCGAGTGGATTGGGACTCTCACGAAGATAATATTCTGCTGGTGTGCAAAGTAGCGACGACCTATCTGTCGCCGAATCCGCGCAAACAGATGGTCAGCTTTATAGCGATACGAGATGTATTGCGAATATATTCTTATACTTCGTACAATAAGACCTCACGCGCCTGTCAGCGTCGTTTAGTGTACATGCTGCGACAGTCACGTACAACGAACAGCGTCATGTTAGGCGTCGAGGAAATCAAACAAGATCCATACGTTGACAGGCGATACGGCGGCATAATGGACAAACTAAAGGGCGAGTGTTCAAGCTCGGCAGAGTACGAGAAACGAGTGACTGAGGTTTTTAAGGAGCTTGTTGGCTATATTGTTAAGAAGTATTACGACATTGCGGAAATTAAACCAAAGAAGCACATGGCGATGCCCAAGACAGTGCAGGAATTTAATCTTCTCTTCGAGGTATTCCATCCGATGAAACCGCATCATAATCAGGGCTTCACGAAGGATGTGAAAAGCATAAATGACATTCATTCAGCGACTATTAATTCTATTATACACAGTTCCATGTGTTGCGGAAAGGATAGGCGTTCTTGGGCTTATCATCTCTTCATGGTATGACCGATATGTAATACGGAATATTTTATTCATGAAACACAATATTCCAAAGCTCATTTACTTTTAAAATTAAATTGCAATTAAATCTTTGAATGTTTAATAACATAAAATCAGCATCTCTGACTTTCTTTCAATCTATGACAGACATTGCTTAGCAAATATTGTTTTTTTAATTTTTATTTCTTTTTTAAGATGTCTATTATTTATTTTTAGATAGAATTTATCTAGTACTTTGCAAAATTTATTTTTTTTAATTATACTATAAATTTTTTATTGATATTTATTAACTTTTTTGTCAAAGGTATACCAGCATTATTCGGAAGCTCTTTTAAAACAAGCAATGAATAAAATCAGATCGGATCAGTTGGTGACTGTAAAGAAGCATCACTTGGCGTCTATTAAGAAATATGGCAACTGCATGCCGATGAGCAACTCGCAGTATCAACTGAGTATTAACTACATTTACAAGTTCCAGACTAAATGGACTTATGATGTCTTCAAGGAAACCTACGATGTCTTCGAGAAATTATTGCAATGGTATTCTGAGCACAAAAACAGCGAACAGGAACAAGAAACAACATTTAACGGTATTGAGATTCCAGTTTCCAGTGGCATCGTTTGCGTCATGCATGATCTTTTAGCACGCAGTCAAATCGACTTTGACATTGAGATGCCAGATCAAATTATTATGTTGGATGCGAGATATCAAGGTAAGGACGAAACTTATTTCAGAGCTGCCCAAAAGTATCAGGATATTTTGACAAGACTTTACTGCTTTAAATTTGAGAATGTTGCTGCTCAGAAGGCTGCAGAGAAGGCCGCAGTTTCTGTATTTGAAACGGAAGAAACTTCTCATGAAATAAAAGATTCTTTGAAAAGGAGGAAACCTGAGAATGATGGTCCTGAAGAACCAAAATCAAAAATCTCTCGTAAAAACGAGGAAAATAGTGGAATAAAAGAAGGAAACCAAATTGATCAAAATGAAGATACATCATTCAACAAGAAACGATCACTTGATGAAAGTGACAAACGCGAAGAGACGAATCTAAAAGATCATTCTCATGAGCAAGAAAGTAAGAAAAAAACTCGTGCAAAACGTTTATCAAGAAAGAGATCTGCCATTACTGAACAGGATTTTACGGACAATGAAGACCAATTCTTTAAGAGAGCAAGACTAAACTCTGAGGATTCGCTGGATTTTGAGAACTTAGAAGAAAGCGAGGAATCAAGGCTTCTCGAAGAGGAATGTGAACGATTGTGCGAAGATTTTGACAGCATCGAGAAACTATTTCCGATAAATGAATTTAAGGAACAAACGGAGGAAGAAGGTATATATTTTTTTATGATAATACAATTTTTCTATAAATAATTATTTTTTGTTGTAAGATATACAATTGAATTATTATTTGCAATATTAGCTAAAAATTGAGGATTTATTTTTTTATTATTTTTACTGTTCTATTTTGCATATTTTTAATAACATATTCGACAGCATTTAATAAGCATTTAATAATATAATTGTCAGCATTTAATAAATAAGTTGAATAATCTATATGTATATAAATTATTGGACTTATAGCTTATAACTTATAGCTTATTCAATATTAGATTATACTATAATTTTTATTTAAACTTTATAATTAATTTTTTTTTTAATAATATAAATATATTGTTTTAATTCAGCTTCTGCGATGCAACCGAATAATATAATCGATATGACTTCGGTTCCTCGACGTGTCAGTGAGATTATCAAGAACATATTGCCTGAAACGAGCTATTTTAATTATCACACTAAGATAGAAGATACAAGCGATGTTCAGAAAAAATACACTAGGATAGCCATGCTAAGGATGAGAGAAGAATTAGATGATCTCTCAGTAACCGACAGTCATCATGCGCACGAATACTTCGTGGTTAATAACTTCAGAATGTTCTATAGCTTGGAGACGTTACCGTCTTTAGCTACAGAAGCATCTGTAGTGCCATTAAACGTTGAGAATTTTAAAGGTCATTCTGTGCCTAGTCAATTAATACCGCTAAAAATCAAAACTGTAAATGATTTTCTCGACGATTTAAATCGGGCTGCCACTTTTCCGAAGAGCGGTATCTCTTACACGGACTACAAGAACGAGATGATGACGAAGAAAAAGAAAATAGCAGTCGACTGGAAATATGTCGACGCAGTGTATGAGTTTGTTTACGAGAGGAAAGAAATCGGCGCCAGTGTGCAGGAGTTATTGGTAATTTAGCCTTTATAGAATAAATATTTTTTGTTGTTCTCTTTTATCTTTCAACGGTTTTTTGCATTTAAAAATCAGCAGTTATCTTAAAAATATTTTGCTAATTTTGTTATTTTTTACAAGCATTTTCTTCTTTTTTTGTTTAGGATAAATTCTTTGATGAGCAAAAAGAAGATTTATACAAAGCGGTTTCACTTTTAGTAGATAATTATGTATTTTTACGCTCTGGAGTCACTAAACCGCACTATATTCATCATCGTTACTTGGATCCTTGGCTGATTAATTCCTGTAAGATACTTCGTCTTGAACAAGAGTCTCTTATGCCATTCAAGGACAGTATATATGCGACAATGCAGCAAGGGAAAACAGCTGAGATAAATACTGATATGGAAACTAGAGACACGCATACTGAAGATGCAAATATACCTAAAAAATGTAATATATTTATATTTGTTCTAATTTTATTGAAGCATTTATCTCATATTTATAAACGAGCATTTAATTTTTTTACAAGCATATGTATATGTATATATATATATATATATATATATATTCAATTTGAAAGATTTTATTAAGATGAATTTATAATACCATTATTTTAATTGTATCACTCTGTTTTATTCTTTACTATCATAATTTTCTTCATAAAATATAAAGTCTAAAAGAATGACAATTTTTAAAAATAAAATTCTCTAAATTTTTATTGAATTGTTAAATTATTTTTGATATATATATTGCTTGTTTAATATCTAAAATAAATATATTGTAGATGAAACAGATAATGCGATAGCATCGACATCGTCGGACAATCAAGAAACCAACGAGAAGAAAAACGAAAAAGTGGGCAATGACTTAAATAACAAGGAGAATGAGACGAAGGAAGGCAGCGAGATCAATGAGGAGAGTGGCCCACGTCCGAGAAGAAAAAAGCAAAAGATACGTTTATATCCACAAAAGGACCTACACAAATCTGCGCAGTCGTTAGATTTTACGTATGTGTTAAGAAAGAAGGGTAAGAAGAACTTGAGAGCTTTCAAAAATAATACCGAACTGTTCTCTTTCAGAACTGCTGAGAATATAAAAGTCGTCATAAAACCATGGATACGTATAGACGGTGTGGTAAATCGCAAAGTTCTAGATCGAATGTTGGGTGCAATTCTGAGTTACTGTTTGCTTCATCCTGGACTTACAATGGCAAAGATGCAAAGCAGATTCGTCCCTGTTCTACAACCCTTTCATACGCGTGAATTGGTTGAAGTTCGTTTTATTGATTATCTGTATATTTACAAATTGACAAATCAGTATTCCTAAGCTCTTAAAGAGACTTGCTCTAATATTTTATATTAAATGTAATTATTACAAAAGTTTTATAATAATTTACTGATTAAAAAGATAGTACGCAAATTTGTCGCGTACATTTTCTCTTTGATATTATTGTCCAAATGCAACAAACTTATTTTTAAATAAGCTTTTCGCATTTGAAAATAATTTATTTTTGCAGATACTGGTAAAGTTGGAATGTTTAAAGAGTAAGCTTATGAAGAAGACGCGCGTTACTCTGTTCTCTCCATCGCCTGTAATTAATCTCAGTGATTTAAGTATGTAACTATTAATAAGATTGGAAATCTTCATAGTTGATAGCTGCTAATTAATATTCGCACCATATTTGCAATCTCTATTAATTATCATGCGCTGTTTATAACATTCTCAAAATATCATAATCTATTTTTGCACAAATATAATTTCATATTCGTAAAATTAAATATATATTTTTTCTAATTGAAAATAAGTCAATACTAATTTTTAAAAATTACCAAAGAGTATATATCAATACATAATATTTCTTGAACATTTTAAACTTGTCTTATATAATTTATAGAAATATTTTGGTAGAGAGCAATATTTTGGGCAATTAATTTAATTTTATTACCAATTTTATCAATCTGAAATTATTTTATTCATAACTTCTGCTGTTTTATGAAACATTATTTTATTTCTTTTTCTTTATCTGACATCAAATTTATTATGATGTACTCTTGCTAATATTTCCCCCCTCTTTTTTACTTTTAGCTGCAGATACCGTTGGTTGGCCCGCTGAAGATGAAATAGTACTCGAGCCTACCATAGATGCCATATTGAAATTTAGTATATTCTTGAGTACGAGAACATACAGCACAGATTTTATGCCATAATCAGGATTGAGAAATAATGCGTTATTTATAACGTTATCGTAGCTTTTTTTTAGTAATGATCGTTACTTTTGTGAAGTAACTCTAACATTAATTAATCAAACGTTCCCAACCTTGTATGTGTTCCTGTAAATATAATACAAGTATGCATGTGTGTGTGTGTGTGTGTGTGTGTGTGTGTGCATATATATATGTATATATCACACTTGTATTATTTACATAGAAATGTATTGCTATATATGTACAGTAGGTATAAATGAAAATATACTGGTCATATATTGTACAGTTTATATATAAAATACAATAATCGTAATAATCATGGCATAAAAGGTGTGGGTCTGTTCTCGATGTTAAAGATCCAGGTTCAAATTCATCCAGAATATATTAGATTTGTAACTAATCATTATCTTCTCGAAGGTAGTAGCAAACCATCAAGAGTACCTTTATTAAAACAGTCACCAGCATCACCATGGAACATACATTGGCATGCATGAATATATATATACATTAAATGGAATTTATAATCTTTAGTCATAATATTAACTTGAGAGAAATAATATGTATATATATTATAACATGTGTTTAATATGTATATATTAAATTTTATATAAATATATTTATAATTCAAATAAGACAAGAAGATATTTATGTTAATTTTCTTTGTGTATATATATATATATATATATATATATATATATATATTTATATAGGAATGTTTAGAAAAATGTTATTTCCGAGTAGAATGGTACCAGTGAATAATATTTAGTTCTTAAAAATATTCAACATTTTGTCATTTTGTCAGCATTATGTAAAAATTATAATATTTGAATAAGACTAATGAAAATCAATTACGGTTATTAATACACGGTTACAATTTCTTAAAAATGCAGAACTGCATATAAAATCAAACAAAAAAAAACTAAAAATACTTTTAATTACAGGTCTCGACACTCATTAATGCATGCACGAATTTAAAATGCGACCAATCTGAAATTGCCGCGTATTCGGTACGAACGATAATTGGCCGCTAGACTGTATACAAGCTCAAGGCTAACCAATCAAATCTATTTCACACACAGCTGACATTTTTTTACACGAAGTCGCCCGCGCCGTATCGCGCGAAATCTTCGTTTCTCATTTGTCAGGGGACGCGCGATTTTTTCCCCGCGTATTTTTCCACAATTGTCTGCCTCGCCTCTTTTCCTTCCTCGGAATCAAAAATTGCTTTCGTTTTAACTTGTGGAAACGTCCACGATGGTTTAGTCTAACGGACGGTTTATTGTTTATCTTCGGAGAGTTGCGTTCGGGAGGAATCGAGTAACGAGAAGATTCCGTGTCGACAGGGTTGGACAGGATGCGACTTGAGGGACGTGAAGATTGACGTACGCTGAGTTTCGTACGCAACATTTGTAGGATTCGTGTTGCTCGTGAGTATTTACTTACTCAGAGGCTTCACAACCTGCAGAAAATTCAAAGATTCTGAAGTATCAGTTGTGTCTACTACTTATGTCCTTTTAAGGTAAACATTTCTTAAAATTTCTTTTCACGTTCATGGCAGATAAGACGTTGGTGAACGAATACTTGCAAATGGCAGTTTGTTACGCAGGAAAATGCAATTGAAACTTATTGCATGTTGTAGGATTATCAAATATCCTAACAACTAAAAGGAGACACAAAAATATGAAAAATATCTTAAACTAAAATTTGAATCATAGAAATTACTTTTCTAGTAACATCAATATGTTTTCCTTTATATTTCCTTTATATAGGATGTTTATTTTACTCATAAATTGTTGGACGTTTAATAATTACTTCAACATGCAGTTTTATTATAATGTGATTTTAACATTATAAATATAAAATTTTCAAACTTAAAAATATAAATGTATTTTATTTAATACACAAAATTGAAATGAAATATCTGTAATAGTTATATTTATTTTTACTTTAAGCTTTCAAATAGAAATTGCTGTGTAATAAATAGTATTATGTTCCACAGAATGGAAGTAACAGCATCAAAGTCACGCTGGTGTTGTGCACCAGGTTGCATGCTAAATATAAAAATAACGAAACGACATTTCTTCAGATTTCCAAAAGATAGAAAAAGGTATTTATCTGGTTTAGTTTAAAATTAATGGATTATAAATTTAAAGATCTTTATTCTTCAAAGATTGTGATTTTGTACATATAAATATATAAATATATGCATGTATATATATGTATATGTATAGTTTTTTTTATTTAATGTAATGTTACCAAGATTCTCAAATTTATATTTAAGATTGTATAATTTTAGATTTCTAGAATGGATTAAAGCATGCAATAGACTGGACTTGATAACAATGAGCTCAGAATGTGCTAATCGATATTACTGGCTATGCCATTTACATTTTCGAGTAGAAATGTTTCGAAATATAGAAGGAAAAATTTATCTCAGTAAAGAAGCTGTGCCATCAATATTTTTGAAGCCATTGCAAACAGGAGAGTGAGTAAATATTTGTAGATATGTTTCAGTTTGCTATGTATAATTTATATATTGCTACAGAATACACAATATTGCTACAGAAATAGTTTCCAAAAAATAAATTATCAGATTTAAAAATCGTATTTAAATTAAACATGTGGAACTCTTTTCTCTTTTTATAGTAATACATCTACAACTTTATTTCAACCGATTTCCTTTGTAACTATATTTTTAAAGCCAGAGACCAGAAATAGGTAAATTTTCAAGTTTTACTTGAATTTTCTGACTTTTTACATAAAAATTAGAATATAGTTAATATTAAATATTGTGCAATTCTGTTTCAGAAACTCATCATCTGCAGATTTATCACAATCAGAAGTGTCTCAAACCCATCCTGTGACAGGGTGAGTTTTTACTTTCCTATAAGAATAGCATAATATAATTTATTTATAATACAATTTATTCAGATAAATTTGTGTATAGTATATATAATTATATATACATAATTTATATAAAAAAGAAATCTTTTGATGGTTGAAGCAGATTTTGATGTTTAATAATAGTTTTATATCAATTTTTAAAACGCATTTTATAAAACTGAAAAATGTATTTAAAAATTGTTATAGTAACATTATTAAGATTAATTTTGTGTAAATGACACAAAAAAGAAAAGAGATACCATTTTTTGACCAAAATGAATCGATTTTATTTCAATTTATTGTTATATATACACAAACATCAAGTGTCAGCTTGTATTGGCATTATTTCGTTATATTTTTGATTTAATTTTTCTGAGCCCAATTTCTTTAAATTTATTTTAATTTATTTACATAATTTATAATAGACGTAATAAATGTTATATTTATGAAATTTTGTTTGCTTCTTTTATTGTTTCTCTTTCTTGAAGAAATATAATTTCTTAATGCACAGAGATACAGCTATAATTTCACCATTGCAAGCACTTATTCCGAAAGCAACTATAAAGCAGACATGTGAGGATAGGTAACTTTTCTGTTTGCATTAATTAATATATTGTTTTTGATTGACAAATCCTTAACTTACTTGTTATAAGTGTTAAATAAGAAATTAATTTTTATCAGAAATGTGCCATCAACTCAGACAACATTAGAAGTGAAGTCAAATAATGATAATGGGTTAGTGAATAAATAGTACAGAAAATATTAATTCATTTATTTTCATATTATTATTCATTAAATAGTCTTTATTTATTCCTGTTTTACTAATAGAATTTAAATATAAATAAATTTATTCTAAACATTTTTATTTATGATGGAAAAATAAAGATATGAAAATTGCACTTTCGATAGGGGTACTTCTACGACAGGAATACAATTCATCAAAGAAATATACCCAAATACAGGAACAGCATCGAAATCATCGCAAATATCATCGACTTACAGCATGCCTTTGCCAACGGAAGAATATAATAATATGTAAACTGCGTTTTTTTTAAAAGCTCAACTTATGTGTCATTTACAATTGTTAAACAATAATTTTCTTTCAACAGAGATATCATAGATTTAACATCTACGGATTCTTCGGTGCCAACAACATCGTCAATGTCATCGAAAACACCATCAGTTTGTGCAATGCAACAAAATGGTGACAAGTGAATATCTGAAAATTAATACTATTTGATATAGCTATTACAAGAGACGTTACAAGTTTTGCACAAGTTTATTTTAGTGATTAACGTTAGATTGTTACAGCAAAACATAAAATGCAAATTTAACAATAGAATAAAGATATTAAATTTTATTAAACGTTATAGGACATTAAAAAGAAAACATTGGACTGTTTCGACACAAACGCCAGATGCGTGGATGTATATCGACTCCTTTCTTCGAGGGAAGAGACAGCTGGAGAAATCCGAAATATGTGTCGATAATCTGGTCGTAAAGCGGAGGAAAACGCTTGGCACGGAAAAGGAAGATTCTCGCGTGAACATGGATCAATTTAAAGCGGCGTGTGTAGACTTATTACCGCGTAATTCTGCCCTGTTGGTCTTGGCGTGCATCAACGCTTGCGAGAAAGCTAAGGCTAGAAAGAGTTTTAAGTACAAGCAATTCGCGCTCGAATTGTTCTTTATGGCATCGGGTGCGTACAGATTTTACCGGTCATTATGCTCGCTGCCTACAGTGCGCCAGCTGTGGAGTCATATTCGCACCTGGGATATGCCGCCTGGTTTGAACGACAACGTACTCGATGCGTTTCGTTTAAAGATAAAGTCACTGCCGCCGATGGAGAGACATTGCTCCCTGTGTGTGAACGAGATGCGACTGAGGCCGCATCTCTTTTACAATCTGTCGCGAGATAGAATCGTTGGTTTCCACGACATCGGTACGGAGAAGCGCCGCACGTTAGCGAGAAAGGTCCTGGTAATAATGGCATGTAGCTTGGCTGGTGACTGGGAACAGCCCATTGCCTACTACTTCCATGGTGGCATATATCGCGCCGATACTTTGAAGAATCTGATATTCCAAGCAATAATTAGACTGAAAAGCATTGGTGCAACCGTGCACACTTTGATCACCAATACCTCACCAGCGTTTCTACGACTATCGCGGCATTTAGGAATTTCCGCGGAGCGCCCGTCATTTCTAGTAAATGACGAAAAGGTGTTTTATGTTTTCGATGTTACACGGCTAATTAGAGTAACCAGAAACGTGCTCAGGAGTTACGATCTTCGCTTCCGCGAGAAGAGAGCTTCGTGGACGGATATCGAACTCTTTTTTAGACATGATAGCCAGATGCGACTATCGCTAGCCCCTAAATTGTCTCTAGGTCATCTCGATCCCAATGAATGTCAAAAGACGGAAACCAAGTATGCTGCTCAAATATTCAGTAACAGCATAGCCACAGGTCTGAGCGCACACATTGCATCAGGTGAATTACCGCTGGAAACGATTGGAACGATGGAGTTCATACACAATTTTGATCAACTGTTTGATATACTCAACTCTTGCGCATCAACAAAATCGGATACTAAAACTTTTGGACAAGCTTTCACGGGTAGCATGTATGAGATGAGTTTCTTACAGCAGATGCTCGACTTTCTAAAGTCGATCAAGGTAGTGAACAGGAATGGCACGTATGTCAAGTCGATTAAGTGTTTTGATCGTTGGCAAATTACGATCAACGCAGTCATTCAATTGTGGAACGTGTTGAAGGAGCACCAGATCCTTTTTCTCTACATGAGAAGACTGAATTTGGAGAGCATCGAACGCGTTTTTCGCTCTGTCAGACGACAAAGCGGAAATCGCATCAAACCCACACCTATTTTGTTTACTCGTGCATTCAAGAATCTTGTTAGCAAGCACTTCCTCGAGCATTCAAGCGGAGGTGATTCCGCCATGAACGGGCGGAAAATGCTTAAGCGAATAGCGTCGGAGTCAACCACGTCAGTGTCATTACTAGCTGACGAAGTTTCACCTGCAGTTCAAACAGTTTTGAACGTTGCAACAACAAATTATCGCGATTTGCGGCTACCTGAGATAAGCGCATTTAAGCGCGTGTGTGAGTTTCTACTCAACGAGTGTTTGCGGATGCACGTTAATTGTGACATGTGCGTCGCCTATGCTGCTAAGCAGAGCAGCCCCAGTAAAGATGCATTAAGTTCCTTCAGTCTCTATGTTTCCAGCCTTGAAGATACATTTATGCATAATTTCGAGACTCTCTCCATCGAGGAAAATCTCGGCTCTCAAATATTGCAGCTCGCGGAAAAAATCGATTATAAACCTCCCTGTCCGGACTTTCCGGTCACTTTATTGGTTAAACTGTTCTTACGTATGCGAATATATCTTACGTTATCGCGGCATAATAAGATTTGCAAAAACATAAACGCACCACGTAACTCTTTGAATGTGTTACAGTTATGAACTATTCATTTTTATTGTGTTATCTGCGTTCAGATTTTATTATTTGAATTGGTTACTCTATTTTATTAATTAGTATTTTTTTATGATACAGCGCTCATAAGCGGTATTTCCACTAATTAATCACACGGACTTTTTGGATTTTACGATTATTTGCACAAAAGCTTTTCATATTGAATATAGATTTTCACTGAGAGGAAGTTGCCGAATAATCAAGCTATGTATTTTTAACTAATTTTGCGACAGTCCCTTTTGACATTGTTTTATTAATAATTATCTGCATGTTATGTTTAACCGAAAATATCTTACTCGTATTAACGATTAAATATTCGATAAGTTATTTAAAGTGTTTAATACGAAATTAACATTTGCAGGTCGTTATTAATATATCATTCACTGTTCTTTTACTTTGCTTCTTTATGAGAAGAGATTCTTTGATGAAAAGATTATGTACGAAAACTTGGAGTTATATTTTAAGGGTGATATAATTTGCAGTGTTCAAGCAAACCTTCAGTGCATTATAAGTTTTGTTACAGAAAAAGAAAGTATATTTAATTTCGTATATTTTCCGTTTTGTTTTTTTCTGTTATACTAGATAAATTGTTCTTATGTCTATTTCTTCATGTGAGTAAAAGAGAAGAAAATTCAGCAGCTTGAAACAATTTATCAGTTTTTTAATTATATTTTAAATTATACTTTAATAAATTTGATTTTGTAGAAATACACGATTAATTGTTAGAAATACATATATTTGTTTTTATTAATGATGGATAAATGAAGAATATGAAACAACGTTGAATTTAATAATAATCTACTTCAATAAACTGGATTTTGTAGGAATGCGTGATTAATTACTGTAATTATAATATTAGATTAAAAGCTGTTTCATATTCTTTATTTTATTCGTCGTTTATAAAAACATTTTTATCTCATTACAAGATTGTATATACACGTGACGGTTAATATTTTGTTTTTCAATCAGTTGATGTTTGAATAGTTATGACGAGTAGCGTGGTACATACGTGGCGACCTTTTTTCGTCATAGGAAAGCTCTAAGGGTTAAATGCCTCAGTCCGTGTGTATATATATAAGAAACGTCCAACGTTACAAGTAGGTCAAGCTATGACGCGCAACAGCAATCAATATAATCTAAATACGATGAGTATACTCTCGCGAGGGGTGAAGTAATGTCGTAGAATAAACGCTCTTCGCTAAATACGGAAGCAGATTGGATCGTTGTGCCTGCCAGTGGTACCCATATCGGGCGCGAAACGTCATCGCGCTTCAATGTCAAAACCGGATTTTTACGTGTACGATGCCAATGACTATTTGCATGTAACTTTTCTTTTTTTTTTCTTTTTTTCCGAAGTTCTAATAAGTACAGTTCTTATTTTGTTCTAAGTACAAGAAACATATAGAACAGTATAATAATCGAAGAAGATAACCTAACCTCTCGTAAATACAAAAGTTGGGAGAATAAAACGTTCAGGGTTGGTAAAGATAAAAATATATAAATATTTTCTAATCTACATATTGATAAAATTTGCAAAAAGGAACTGGAAGAATCTCTCGGAAGCCTAACTAATCAACTCCCTTTTTATAAATTTTTAAATAAAAATTTTAAAGCTTCTGATGACTATTCGCCGCGAAGATTTAAATTAATGAAACGAGAAAACGCATACAAATTTTTGCAAAATATATTAAAATAGAAATATTTTTCAATAAAAATATTGGCATTTGATAAAACACATTTGGAAAATAAACCGCAAATTTATCTTTTATTTTGGAATAGGATAGAGTTAATTATTTCGTTATTTCATATTTTGTATTTATTTCAATTATTATTCAATAGCTGTCGTATAACTTGTTTTGTTTTTTTTACTTTAATTACTAACAATTTCAAATATTTGATTATCGAAACAAGGGGAGCTTTCAATAAATGTTACACCTCTGTTCTATCAATTGCCAATTTTAATTTTTTAATTTAATACAGTTTTAATATATTTTGTAAGATATTTTCTTTTTATATTTTCTCGTTTTTGATGTACTTAAATAAAAATTAAAGATTTAAATTTAGTAGAAAATTTTAAATAAATATTTAAACTACAGCACACGATGAATTTATAGCTTTATTATTTTTTCTTATTTCTTGTTTTATAAAACTGCTTCCGAGAGGCTCGAATAATAACGCGTAGTAGCAAGAGCTTTATTCAACGAACTCATGCCTTCCTACGAACACGTGGTCTTTCCACAGATTTAATTGCAAGCTTTAGACGACTAGGATTGCAGGTATTAAGAAACGCAGGCTATTGAGAAACTCTGCCGCCGAGGCAGGTGAAGAAATCGATCCGATACTCTCTTCGGTGCACGTGATCCGCGCGCGCGCGCGCACGGACGCGACGCGGACGCACGTATCCGCGCGGACTCCGACGACGACAGCGGGTTACCTAGGACACCGCGTACATACGAGGAGGGCCGCGTTTGCGGGCGACACTTCCGTCGCAGTCGTGTCCTCGGTAACGACGTTGACGTTGGCCATGCACGTCGACGTTCGCGTCGCGACGTCCTACCCGAGGTAGCGCCGAGTGACAGTTCCCCCGAGTGCATGAAGCTGATCTGCGAGGGCGAGTTGAGGATGTGAACGCTGTCGAGGACTCGTCGGGAGGAGCGTCGGAACGTCGTGAGATGTGCGCGAGATATCTCCTCGGTTTTTGCGACGAACCGCGCGCGCGCTGGGAGAGAGAGAGAGAGAGAGAGAGAGAGCTAAATGAGGATCAATGGCTCGAATACGAGAGGGATTTTTTTTTTTACCGAAACTGAATTAAATTGAGACGCAAGCGCGAAGTGAATTGATAAACCGGAAGAAAACACGGGAGAAAAGGCTGTGTAATCTCGCGTTTCGTATCCCAGGTCTCTTGTATCGGAATGCGCATCGGAGATGAAGAATTGTGAAACAGTGATTGTTGGAAGCGAGATTTAGAATTTTTTTTTTTTTTAGATTTTTTTCAAGCAATTAAAACGAGACGGAGTAAAATTAACATTTGATTGCGATTCGAAATCTAAATTTCATTTCGCAATCCTGAATCTTTTTAGTGCGCAGATACGCAGATGCGCGTCTGATACGGGTTCGACGCGCGGCCCTCACGCGCGGGATGAATCACCGATTCTCTCCGGCGCGCCCTTACATTTCGTCCAGATACCCGACGTAGTGCACGCGTTTGTCTCCCGGCATAAAATTATTTTATCCGCACACGCGAGAGAGGAAGAGAGAGAGAAAGAGAAGGCTCGAGTGGCTTTCTCTCGGTCGTGTGCACCGGTAATGGCGCCGCGAGACCTTGCCGCAGCCTTGCGTTTTCGCCCCGAGGCTGAGAACGCTATTTAAATACACACGTACGCGCCGTGTCGCGCAGGTGTGTAGGGAGACCTATGCTGGTAACTCTCTCTCTGTCTCTCTTTCTCTCCGTAAACGCCGATAGTCCCTTCCCGCGGGGTGTATTGAGCGAAATTGCATTCAAGGCGCGCGCTTGACGTTTAAAAACCGATTGCGTTTCTCATTCCACGTGTATCTCAAATCGAGTCGCCGAAACGGGCGAAAGACATTCTGGATCGCCTTGATCTCTCCCCTCGAGTTCCTGTTCCGTCTTTTCGTCAAGGCTTCTCCGTCAGAGTCGAAGCTCCTTCGTTTCGTGATTTTTTTCGATAACTCAAACGAGACGCGAAAGGTCACGTCGGAAGAGGAATGACCGCGGGGATAGGCATAAGTTCCTGATTGTTTATTCTCAATTCTTCAAGGTTTTCAGTTCTCTCGTTGCGATCACACTCGGACGAATCCGAGTTAAATTTCTCGAATGTGATTGAGTGCGCGGTCCAGACAACGAGAAAGCAGCCCCAGTCAGAAACATATAGCCAGGATTGAGTAAATTAATATATTTTTTTTAAATTAAATTAAGTGAAAGAGTTAATAGCTTATAAAATTAATTTAATTATGTTGAACGTTACGTGAATTAAAAACTAATTAGTTAAAAGTTACGTTAAAATTAAGATAAATGTAAAGTTAATTTTGGAAAGCGTTAATCATGTTAAATTAGAAATTTGTAATTTTTTTAAGTTAGATCACTCAAAACAATTATAATTATAGATCGTCAGACCAATTTAAAATTCTATTTGTGAATTAAGTTTATATAAAATAGCAAAAGAATATTTTTATGTGCAAATGTGTTTTTTCTTTATATAGATCTTATATAGATCTTATATAGATTTCTTTATATAGAATAATTTTTTTTACATAGATCAATTTTTAATTTAAGAAAAAAGTTAATTAAAGTGTTTAAAAAATAACCAAAGTTGAAGTTATAAAACTAAGTTAATTTAAAAGTTTTTAACTTTATTATTTAACTTTTTAACTAGTTCTACATGAGAAAAAATGCTGTAATATGAATTCAAACGTTTTTATTCAACGTCAAATTATGTGTTGTCACTAACATCTGTTGATTAAACTAAATTTTATTCATTAAATTGTATTTGTTATTGCCTTTACTTTTAATCTTTTTGTTTCATTAATTTATTAAATTAACAAAATATTTCCAATTAGATTGATGCGATTGATTCAACAGAATAAGATTTTTTTTCTTTGCGTACCCAATCCTGCGTATAGTTAATTTATTCTCAACATCGAATCAATACTGATCAGTTTTTTCACATTAATTCGATGTCGAATCAACTATACGTTTCTGACTGGTGTCTCCGATCTCGAGCTCTGTTCGTCCGAAATCGGGGATGGATGTTGGCTTTTTCTCGGTTTTTTCTCGCCTCATTCTAACGATTGTTTTGGTGGTGTTTTTGCAGGTCAGCGTGAGCGGGCATTTGAGAAACGTAACAACGACCCGTCACCCCGTGACTCGGCAGGCCGGCATGCTCCTACGTCGTCCTCCGGACTGAGCTTCCTGGTACGTGAGTCAGGATCGCCGGAACCGCCGTGCGGCCCGGTGGCCTCGTGTGGCGAGGATGAGCGCCAAGATATCGGCGGCTAGCCGCGACAGCGCGGCACAGTCAACGGTGAGCCATCGTGCCGCGAGATCGTCGCCCATCAAGAGACCGCTGTCGCCGGGTAAGTGACACGACACGCTGACTGTGACAGGCATCGTGCTCGTCCATAGATCTTCAGCATGGACCTCGTAAAATTAGACCTGCAGAAAGGTGTACGTACGTCATAAATCTAACGCTCCAACTGACCTGACTTGATTAAGCGAAGGCTTTGTCCAACGTATTCTTTTGTCTTGGCAATCAAAAAGTTCGGTCTCGGGTTTCAATGTGCGGCTTGTTAATAAAAGAAAAGTTTCTGTGACATACCCCTTGAATGGACATTGACCAGGCGATTTTTTGTGACGTTTGAATTAGTGATTGATTTTTGTAATTTGTGAAGAACTATGTGCAGCATGCTGTTTATAAACTATAAATTTTGCAGAGTGCTACAAATTGAATGATTGTTTATTTTTCTTCGGTTGTTAATCGTTATAACCTTTGAGTTAAATAACTTTGGGTAAAATAACTTTTTAATTTTTGACAACATAAATTAATTAGTATTATTTATAGTATGTTCTTATATATATATATATATATATATATATATATATATATATATATATATATATATATATCATGTGCATATACGTATGTATACGTGTTAAATGTTTTTAAATTCACGAAACATAATTTTAGACAATAAAACTTTCATTGTTTTTTTTTGCACAAATAATTCCTGTAAAGACAATGTCACTTGTCACACAAACATAATCATAAGAGTTTACTCAAACAAGCTATCGTTTAGTACCAACGCATTTTCTTTATTGTCAGATTTGTACGTTGTAATGGAAAGTAATTATTATTTTTCATTAGTGATTATTTTGAATTGATAAATATGTTTACACATCTTTGTAATTAACATTGACAAACGTAACGTTTATTATTATACTTATAACTTATATATACAAATCTACCAAAATTTGTCATTGCAAATAATTAAACTTTATGAAAATTTTATGTTAAAATAAATTCTATTATTCGAAATTAAAGATTGATCTCATAAATTTTGATATTTTTTTTTTATGTACGAAAAAATAAATTTGAAAGTCACTAATTATATTGAAAAACTAAAAGATAAGGAATTGTCTTTTTTATTTAATTTTTTACTACTGCTTTTAGTAAAATTATTGTAAAAAAAAAATTTTAGTCGATGATAGCAATTACTTTTTTATAACGAAATGCAACATTTTAAAAGAATGAGGCCAAGGTATTTCGCAAGTATTGGTTTTTCATGATTATTAATCGTATGACTCAGAACTGCAATCTCTGGTCACTGATGAGTTTTGTATTGGTAGTTTGACATTTACTGGCTATTCATATATCTGTAAAAATATATGATTCAAGATACAAAAAATTAACTGCAAGATGAAAAAACAAAGTTAAAATAAAATAAAAAGTATAATTGTAATTAATGCGGTCTAGTATACATTGTATTAATTATATATTTAAAACAACAATAATTGGATAGATATAAAAAGTAGCATTTTTATTTAAAGAAAATATAAATTTATTGAAGTCATCGAAAAATTATCGAGAATAAAATTTTTCTTGAAAACTTAAAAGTTTTCTCAGATTCTTTTTTTATACACTTCAATTGCATAACATAATTAAAAAGTCTTTTTTTAGATAACAATTTATTTATAGAAAACATTATGTATTTCTATGTTGCGTTATTTCTCTGGATTAAAACTCTCGGTTTTAATGGTTTTTTTTTTAATTTAGATATTAACGCTTTATTCAGAAAAAAAGATCTGCTAGTAGAAAGTGATAAGATCATGTATACAGGAAACATATAGATTCAGCATATACATTTACTTGTGTGAAAATATAGATATCGTTGTGCAACGATGTCGACATTGGTTATTAAAAAAAGTGCTGTCACTACTAAACAGTGTCGCATAAAATTTTGCAATCCGCATACTGGAGCAATGACACACACACACACACATACACGATGACACCCGACGATGACGCACCGTCGTCCACGTCAGGAGATTACATGCAGTCAGTCAACTCAAACAAAGGATGTACGTGTATAGCCTCACGTTTTTTTTTTTTTTTATTTACAGAGGCCACTGGCATTACAGAGAGATCGCCGAAGCGTGCAGCCGTTTTGGAGCTGAAATCGTCCTCGAACGGAACTTCCGGCCGATCGTCACCTGAAGAAGTCAGCGAGATGCCAGTCTTAACGAGAGTTTGCTCCCCTGTGACATTGCCGAGGCTCAAGAGATTCCGATTTCGGCCCATCGATGGTGAGTCATACTTTCATCAAATTTGCACTGATTTAATAACGAGTGTCGATTTTTCAATACTCTGCTTTTGACCGCATATCTGAAATTCTAAGAATTTAAGTTTATTTTGGGGTGATATATGACTGTGTATAAGAGCAGTCTACTTGTAGACAGCGAACCCCTTCAATTTCGATCTTCATCTTACGTATGGTTCAGTTTTATATGAGATTGATTGGAAAATTGATCTGTGAGACGAATGATTTAGAGAACCCATGTTTTAATATTAAAAATTTCACAATGTTTACATTTTTTTAAATTTAAAAATCTTTACAAAGTGCTAGTATCCTTCGAATTCTTAATCTTTAAATATTTGATTGTTTTAATTAGTCAAAGTCTTTGGAATCTCGCCAGCGTGTATTGTTGTACTGTATTTTTAAACTTACACTTTTTAATCTTTTAATTTTATTATAAATATATTAAAAGCTTAAATATTCGAAATATTTTAATATTAATATCAATTTGTTAAAAATATTAGAAGTTATTTAGAATACTAAATTTCATATTTTGATTAAAAAAATATAAAATCATTTCGTTCAAAGCATGAATTAATTGCAGCCATGATAGCTCAATTTTTACTATTATTAAGTCATGATTTTCCTTGAAAGATGACTTGCACTTTCAGTAAAAAAATGTGATAACATTTTTAAAGAGCATATGTCATAAAAAAATATTAAAGTTTAATTAAGTATAAAACTTAATAAAAATTTTACTTAATTTCTTTCATAAACTTTTCAACGTAATCATATCTATAAGTGAAAAATCACAAACTTTGCCAAATTTTTTTCAAATTATTACGTTTACAGTTTGGTTGAACTTCTTCCGTTCAAAAAGTTGTCATTACTGCATAAAATTTATATCTTATACTTTGCAAATGTACATATAATACACGCATACATATTCACGCAAACAATCGCTAATAGAATTTGTTTAAATAGCATCGTTTAACAGTTAGTCTATCGATCGTAATGATTTGCATATTAACTGAAGGACCCGCAGGACATTTAATTCGACTCATTTAAAGTTAAATTAAATAATTTAGCGAAAGATCGAGAAAGAGACATTCTCGGCAACACATATCACTTTAGCGTTATCAGACTATCGATAATTGCGTGACACATTATATAGCGAGTATTATCTTGTATATCGTACTTGAACAAATCGTATTTTATCAGGCTGATTTCGTGACGTCTACAGATATAGTATGTACAAAGGCGCCTTATCAGCAGCGGCAGCGGGTGTTACGTGTTACTATAAAACTGCGGTATCCGAGCCCGTGTAAATCGCCATTATTCTCGGTAAACAATAAACGTCGATGCGATACTCACCCGCGGCTTGAGAAAAGTCGAGAAATCAGGGCGTTTAACTTTTACGTTCGTCGGCACAGTCATCGTTTATATAAACAGTCAACAGTACGTCTCGGAACAACTTTCGCTCGAGTTAACGAGAGCATCGCATCTCGATAGAGCGGGCTTGCTGAGATACGATTCGAAGAACCGATTTGTAAGAAAATCAGACAAAACTGAGGAATTAAAATTGTACTATTATAACAAAAAAAAGAGATAAAAGGCATAAAATATATACTTTGAATCATTTTTTATTATTTTATAGCATAAAGAATACGGTACATATTGATTTAATGATAAGGTTTGTAAAACGTTTTACAAGTTTATCTGACTCGTTTTACTGCTTTATCTCTCTCTCTGACTACAATAGTTTCATTGAAGAAAAAAACAATCGTTCCGAGGCAGTATCATTTACTTTTTTCGTTTCTGACGTCATGACCTGAGATAACTGATACGACCAGCGGAACGATTCCTAATTAGCGTTATTCATCGCCCAATATATTCCGTTGTTTTATGAATCGTGAGTGTTCGAATTTTAGAAACGAAATATCCGGTTTTCATATCAGTGTCTTTTATATCTTTGAGAGTCTTTCTTGTCTTGTAGATCT
Source organism: Solenopsis invicta (assembly GCF_016802725.1). Lineage (NCBI taxonomy): Eukaryota > Metazoa > Arthropoda > Insecta > Hymenoptera > Formicidae > Solenopsis > Solenopsis invicta. The sequence goes on along the minus strand of NC_052674.1, from coordinate 6,273,449 downwards.
TTGGATCTGCGCAAACGTTATTTTCAAGACGCGAGAGAACGTTCGCAGTTACCAAACTGTTTACGTACTTGTGTCGTCAATGCCACCGTTAAGAGAGTTCGTAAAAAAATTATCAAGCAAGATATACAACACAAGTAAGATATAATTGTTTAGATACGAAGAGAAATAAGAGCAATAAGAGGAAGAGTAGGATCACGCGCCTATACGGCATCGGCGGTGGGTGCATCGATCGATCAAGGCAGTCGTACAAGTGATAAACTGGAACCTTCCGCGTACGAGGACATCGTGTGCGAGTACATATGTTTATCGCGCGCGTTCGACCCGACTGATGCCCGTTTGTATGATGTCAGACTCTATCTTTGGTGCACGGAGTAGATGACCAAGCATGAACGTGCTCGCGTACGAGAAACTTCCTGGAGAGGGTTGTTGGACCCTTAACTCTCCGGATTCTTGTATTTTCTCAATTTTCTCGAGCCTCTAGATTCTCGAAATCTTGATCCTCCCAATCTCTTTTCGTTTGGATCTTCGAATTTCTAAACTCCTAAAGCCATTAAGTTTTGTATTTTTGAAAAGCAAAAATTTTTTGTGTAAGACTTTGAAATTCGTGTTATATTTTTGAGATTTAGAATTTTATACAATTTTTAATCATTAAATCCTTCTAGTTACTTAACTCGAAATTAATACGAAACATCGTATTTTTATATTTTTACATTTAAGTGTTAGTTCTTCACGCTTACCTAATTTATGACTCTTCTGGGTGACTTTAAATTTTTTAATTGTGACCTGACGTGACGAAATTTGTGAGGAGAAGAGAGGACATAAATAACGAGATAATAAATTGCGTCAGAAATTAATGAAAGCAGTTTCATCGTTCATTTGGGAATAATCTTTCTTTTCTGATCGGGAGCGTTGCGTAGGTATCGTCGGAATAGTCGATTAAATTTTCAAAAACAGTTATCCGAGTGCGAACGCGTCAATGCCATCATAATGCTAGCAATCTTATCTCTTTTGGCCAGATTAATGAGAGAAGAGTGAATCGATTAATTATATTAAAAAAGCATCCGCTTCGGCGCCAGCCTCTCAAAAAAAATTAGAAACGGTCGAGTGCACACTGGATATTGCTGAGAGATCCGGAAAAGAATTTAAATAGTACTTAAAAAATTTACCGTGAATTTACCTGAGAAAACAACGCGCACATGTGTTAATCGTGGTTTTGAGCTTTTTATCAGCTTGCGTACATACAACATGCGAAAAACGTCTCGTGTGACGAAATTATCGCGCGTACCGAAATAAAGCGGTTGATTAATGTCAAACATTGCTGCACAATTGTTGATTATGCGAAGTACGTAATTGACGAATAATTGATCCACATCTATCGAGCGAACCGAGGAACTGTACACGGCAAATAGCTGCTTCTTTACACCACTCGCAATTATTCATACTCCAGTCCTATAACACTTTTAGATTGTGTTCTCCGTATTTAAACAGCTTTTTTTACCATCCTATTTTACTTACATATTTTCTGCACGTTTATCTTTTTCATCGGAGAACACGCGCTGGTCATTTCCGTGATAATTTTTTTTGCTCGTGAAGTTATTTAGCTTCGCTAATAAAGAGAAGATTGCAAATATTTTTTTCTTGTAATTCTTTTAGTGTCTAGCTCAACATGTGTGATACACATAATGGACGAAAGAGAATTATGCCACAAATATCTGAAACAGTCAAATTTTCATTCTGAAATGCTCCGCAGAGATCTGACAAAAAAATTTCTCATTTTTCAATCCGCGATACTTCTAGCTCCAATTGGTTCTTAGATATAGAATTCTCTCGCGTGATACTTGACGACAACATTCGTAGATCATATCACTCGTTTGCGCAAACCCGTGCACCGATTGTCAACCGAGCAAATACAATGCACAATATAAATTTTGATACGAGGTTACCCGAGAAGAAAGAAATTATCTGCAGTCGCGTCTTAATGCTTGGACAATTTTTCAATCTTTCCTTGTACGGAACGCATTCGAGGCTTCGGAATCTCTATCAACATTATTTATAATTGCACGCGATTCAGAGATATACGTTAAAGTGAAAAGAATTATTGAAGAGTCGATAGAGAAATGCGAAAAAAATAAAAAAAAACAGGGAAATGCTGATGTGACAAAGAGCCCACTGAGAATATTCGATATTAATATTCAAGACGCCGGTGATTAATATTATCGATCACGTGGAAGCCCCTTTACGCCTCATTGCTATAGTTCTCACGCGCGATCTTAGTGATACTATTAATATTCAAAATACCGAGACTGACATCGATCGAGCGTGCGCCAGGAACTCTTTTCTCGGTACGGCAGTGTCGCTGTGGCGTAATGTATATCTCGAGACACCGGTCGTATGAACGTACAAGTGTACACAATACGTGCGTGTGCACACACGTAAAGCGCGTGTGCTTGCGCCGTCGACCGATGAGTCATCGCGCGCGCATTGCGCGTTGCACGCACGATGGCGCAGAACTTCCTTTTTTTTTCCGTTATTGCCGATAGTCAATATTGCATACGAGTGCACGCTAGTTGGAAGAATTGGAGCATTTCCAGAATTCAAGGGACTTTTGAAACATACAGTGGGTTTTCGAGAAATTAAAAATTTTCGAAGATTTTAGTATACTGATGTTACGGATGCATAAAAATCTAAAACTCAAATATGTCTTACGTGGAAATCAACGTTAAATTTAAATATAAGTGAAATAGGAATATAATTAAAAAAAAATAATCAAAGTAACAACAGATCACTTTTTAAATCGTTTTTAAATTTGAAATTAAAGACAGAATAGAAAAGTGATTCATATTAATGAAAGTCTGAATTTTAATTAAATTTTTTAATTAAGTTTTTTTAGTATCTGGATGCAAACAACATATTTGATATATTACGTTCACTAAATAACTTAAAAATTTTTTAGACGTTCGATCCGAATTTCATGAGTCATTACTTGATGGATTTTCTTGATAGAATTGAGAGAAGATTTATCTGAAAACTTTAGAGATTTAATTTCTATTCGTGGACACGGGGGTATCAACTTATAATGGCAAAACTGCCAAGACTAATATTTTTCATCAAAAGTTTTCGAAAAAGTTTTTTCCCTAAAGGAAGATAAAGTCAGACTGTGCCTTTTCTGCAGTTATACTTCTAAAAGAGGAAAACAGGCGACAGCAAATATGTAAAATGCTGAGTTTAGCATCATATTTTACAATAATCACATTCGGAAAACATTTTCGAAGTTACTTTCAACAAATAACGTTCGTACATTTTGCGTGCATTTTATACATTTTATTTGAATAATCTTTCTTTTTGAGCGAAATGAAAGTTTCCGAGAGCTTCAAATCGCGGAGTCTTTGCAGCCAACGAAAGAACCATGAATCAAGTAGGATCATACTTCACGCTATTTTCTTACGAAACGTCGTATTTGCAATATTATTTTTTTCTCCGAAAAAAAAACAGCTCTCCAAAGGTTAAAACGTGTATTGCGATATGCGTTAGGTTTGGTACGAGGGGTTAAATTACGCTCCTGCGCAGAGCTCCGGCGATGTGACCCCCGTCTCCCGTCCACGCCGGCAGCGTTCTCCACTCTCCTCGAATGTGTTCTCCGCTCTCCTCGTCGCCGGTGGACTCGTCGTCGTCGTCGTCGTCGTCGTTGCCGTCGTCGCCGCGTATCGCGGCGCGCTTTAGCGGCGAGCCAGGCTCCTCAGTCTTCGCTCGCCGGCCGTTGGCAGGGGATCCCGCATCGATCGCGCTCCCGCGGCTCTAGATCTCCCGTGTGTCCGTACACCTCGCCGCATTTCCCGCAGGGAGCATGGCCCGACGTGAGCATCGCGGGGCCCCCCGGGTTCGCGCGATCGCCCTCTCCTGAGACGACGTCCCCCGTGACGTCATCCCTCGACGATACGTCTCACCACGTTCCTCCCTTCCTTATCCTCTTCCCGTCCTCTGTCCTCCAGGTTCCTTGATCCTCGATAAGATCGCACAGTCGCGGACGGTATCGTGTCGGGAGTGCGTAACCACGCGGGGGGCTAACTCTTTCGGATGTAATATTCCACGGGCTCCTCTCCCGATTCTTTCCGAGAACAAGGAACGCTCGGATCACCGTAGTCATCGGATTTCGTTAGCCATCGGACCCGACTCCTCGGTTTCTGGATATGTAGATGCAAGGTGTGTAATCGGGATTCTTGGCTCTTCGAGTTTTCCCACTCACCTAGCGCTAGCCTGGGTGACGTATGTTTTCGATTGGGATGCATGTGCCTCTTGCATTTTGATTTCCCGGATTTGCATATCGAGATTCCGCAATTGAAACGCGCTCGTATCTTTCGAGCTGCAAATGCCTTGGGCGCGTAAGTGGAGAATTAAAACACTTGGGATACCTCGATCTTTAGATTATTCTATTTCTACGTAGGCGTTTAATTGAGCTGTATCTTTGGATACTTTCCATGAGCCTCTATAAACATTCCTCGTGTAACGTACACGCTCTTTCAACGTAAAACTGCAAAAGATAAACTGGCATTTTTTTTCATTCTTTTAGAATTATAAATATTAAAGGATTATACTTAAATTAATTTCTCTTAAACAACGTTCTATCATTTTTAATTTCCATGTGTGTTTTGTATGCCGAAATGTATTGTTTTAGCAGAAAATATATGGTTAAAAAAATAATCACATCTTTCTGTAATTGAATTGCTTTAAGTTTTAAAGTAAACAGTGTTCGTGTTAACGTGAGTATGTACGTAATAAACTAAGTTTAGGTCAAGGTTAATATATATTTTTTTAGTTAAATTGTTTAATTCCAAATAAATAATTTTGGTTAAATTAACAGTATATTGAGTAGAAGCAATGGCAATGTAGAAATGATTAAAAAATGATTCAATTTGGATGCAATTTGACATTACAAATTTAATAGTGTAAGCTTTTAGAACCTTCGATTTTGAGTTTTTTAAAGACAATGCATGGAAATTTTTTGAAAGATTTTGATTCTTTTTATGATTTCAAGTGCAATAATCTATTTAAATCTTGCTATCTTTAACATCTTTCGGTATCTGATTGAAATAAGTTATTTTGAAATGCTCGAAAATGCTACGTAATGTAAAATCACATTTTACGACAGGCATAGAAATATGTAACTTGAACGATTGCATTTTTAATTGTTTACAAATGTACCGGATGTTATGTTTCAATCAGTTGCATTAATATCTACCGAATGTAAATAATAATATAATTGCGATATAAATGAAAAATTTAGTCGTGGTGCCTGGTCCAGTGTTTTTTCAAAATCCGCATAAATTAAAACGTAAATTGAATTTAGGATCCTTGAGAGGCGTATTTTTAAATCATCGGGTCTTTGAAGTGTTCGAGTTCTTATATCCAGCTGGCCATCGAGCTGAATCGCAGAGTACTTTCAAATATTGAACTGTGTGTTTTGATCCTATTTTCAAATCTTTTCAAACTTTTAAACGTTTTTTATATCCTGTCTGCGTATACATATATATAAAATTTACCATAGCAAATATTACTAGCAAATATTACTAGATTGTGCTTGAAGCTGAAATAATGAAATGGAAATGTAAGAAACTTCGAATTAATCTGGAGGAATTGTCATTCTTTTCGAGTGAATGGGAGAATGCAGGGCGACGTATTCCGCACGATGGCAGGTGTCGGTGCTACACCTGTCCGCAGGCTGAATGCCCCGGTCAGGTTGCGAGTAGCGATAGTCCCAAACAAATATCCCTTTATCTTTATTTTAGTCAGCATGACAATAAATTATTTTATTTACGTCACAACTCACAAATTTCATGAATATCGCGTTAATTCTCAATGACTCTTTAGAAAATGCAAAGCAAATTTTTCCTTAACGTAAACGCGCTCATTATACTTTGCGATTTTTGTCATGTGTATTAATGTTCGAATTGATACTTTTACGTTTGAAGTTAATTAAAAAAAAAATGTTGATATTACAAACTTGTTTCCTCAAAGTTTAATCTTTTAATTTTTGTTAAGAGTCTATAGTAAATTTGAGAAATTTTTTCATTATTTTTTATTAATATATACTGTTAATAAATACTTTCAAAATGCCCGATAATATAAATGATAGAAATATATATCGAGTTTTTAATCTATATTTTTCTTATTGAAATAAATTCGAATTATTTATTTGCAGTTTTGAGGCTTTAATTCACAAGTATTTAATTTAAATACACTTTTTGATTCAATCTCAGTTGAAATTTTTTGATACTTATTAATTAATTTCTTGCGTCTCTTCTCTAGATTGCGTCTGTAGAAAATAATAAAATATTCAAAGTTTTTTTTTTGGGGAAGTTTCCATATGTTGATTTTATGCAAATTAATGTATTCGTTGGTCATTTTTCGCGAGTAAACGTATCTCCAGCAACTTTCTCGGACTGTTTGATAATACCTCTTTGTACGACCGCCTTTGCGAGAGATATCGATAGGCATTGCGAGGGTATCGGGCCCATCGCTAGTCGCGGGTCCCACTTGCCGCTCGAAGCGTCGAATTCCACAGCGTTTACTCATACGAAAGAACGAACTCGAAGACTTCTCGGGGCCGGAGAGAAACTTCGATGGCGGAAGAGAAGTGGGAGAGTGGTCGGACGAGAGAGAGAGAGAGAGAGAGAGAGAGAGAGAGAGAGAGAGAGAGAGAGAGAGAGAGAGAGAGAGAGAGAGAGAGAGAAGGGGGAGGGAGAGGGAAAGAGTAACCGATGGTTTCCCGTTTAATCGGCCGTTGATTCTAACCGAGTCATTTGATTCGATCTAATTCTTTGGCATTTTAGAATTTAACGATGAGATTTAATTTTGAAAAATATAAGATGATACCAATGTGAAGATAAAAGTAATATAAGTGTGATCTATTAATAAAGGAATCTAGACTTTGTAGTCTTTGATATTTGGCTAGTTTGAGGATTCAGAAATTAGAACTCCTTTAAACTTTAACGATACATCAACTCGCGTACACTGGATTCACGTACTTTCCTCGTTTGAGATGTTTTTGATATATTGAGATGATTTCAGAAGTTATAAAAAAATTTGTGCGTGCCAAAGCAAAAATCTGTAAACTACAAAGTCCAAGGATTTATGAATTTAAGACGGAGCGACACGCGGGTAAAGTACACGACGTTATTTATAAAAACAAACAAATCGCGTGCTAGCGAATCCCGGGTGTATCACGTAATTTCTAAGTTAGTACATCGTCGCTTACAACAGATCTTTCGTAACGCTTGGGACATTGGTCGACATCCAACTGCCAAATTAGAATTGTAACCGACTAAAAGAACGGAATAACGTAAGGATCCGAGAATTCGCGGACATACAGGGCAATTTGTACTTAAGACGCAAGTACTGAACAATTCGATTTATTTAAATATTTTTTTGCATAGAAATTAGGAGACTCTAATTCGAAGGCACATGGACTTTATACTTATTATCAATTCGATTCAATTACCATCTTTCGTAGTTTTAAGTATTCGTAACCGAGAAAAGATTAAAGACTTTTAGGAAGTTGTTAAAAAAAAAGAAGTTCGTGGATTCCACTAAAATTTGAATAATTTGAAGCCCAGGCGCATTAAGAAGTTACGAAATTATTGTGAATCCTATATTGTAAGTACGGGAAGACAAAATATCGAAAATTTAAGATTGTATAAAAATATTTTTATTCGTGCATTTATTTTATTAAAATAAAAATAGCACAGCTTTAAATACTAAGATCACATTTTTTTCTTTATCTTCATATAAATATTTCTGTTCTGCGAATATGCGTATTTTTGATCCGCCGATGTGGAAATCAATGGCGAGCCACAAAAATGTGCAAAACACGCGAATATGTGGAGCTTCTATCAACTGACGTAAGGAGAAAGAAGTGAAAAAAACTGCTGACGTATCACGATCATTACGTTTCAGCGCCGACCGCAGGCCCGTGCCACGACGTAAGCACCATCGACGTGAACTCCAACAACCACCACCATCATCACCACGGACACAACCAGCACGATTATCGGCCCCAAGACCGAATTCCATCGTCCTCCTCGATGTCTACCTTGCTATGCTGCGAGCCAGTATCGGCTGGCCGGCCTCGGGCCAATCTGAAGCTCGTGCTGAATCGCAGCCTGAGCGAGCCAGGACCGAGTCCCTGCGTTTTCCCAGCACCACTGACTACCTCGCCGATCGCCGTTAACAATAATAACAGCAACAGCAATCCCACCGAACCGCCCACGATCGTGATCAGCGAGGAGGCGAGCGGCGACGACAAAGACGACGTCCACTGTCGTGGCTTCCATCATCTTCACTACCATCACCATCATCATCACCACCATCTTCACCACCTTCACCATCATCAGCACCTGTCGGTGACCACGAAACGCTGCAAACTGGAGACTGCCAGCCTACCTACAAGCCCCTGCGCCGAGAACGGCCTTCATCGTCAGCTAGTGCTAAGCAAGACCCGCGTCATCACCGCCGGCGACCTCGCCCAACATCTCGCGCATCTCGATGACCGGCCCTCCGCCGTTCCGCCAGTGATTCTGGATTGCAGACCGTTTATTCTGTACAACGTCAATCATGTACGCGGTGCCATCAACGTCAACTGCTCGGATCGCTTTAACCGACGCAGACTCCAACTCGGGAAGGCTACTCTCGCCGATCTCGCAACCGCTCGCGAGGGCAAAGAGCTGCTCAGGAAGAGACAGTTCAAGGAAGTCATAGTGTACGACGATTGCACCGATAACCTGGAACATCTGCCCGCCCAGCACCCTCTGTTTCTGGTACTTGTTGCTCTTGTCGACGATGATCTGGAACCAGCTGTGCTGATCGGTGAGTACTCCTTAATATTTTTTTTTTACACATCTTTGACCGATGTGTTAATTCGTACATCGATGTAGATGAGCTAGTTTTTAAAAAATAATTTCGTGATTTTTGCACTGAATCCTTCCACTGGAAAACAAATAATTTTTTAAGGTGACTGAATACATTTATTAAGTTTTATGTTAACTTTATTCGAAAACCAATTGCGATACGAAACAAATTCGAGTTCAAAACTAGGGTAATTTATTTCAGAAGCTATTTCTGGTTACTGTCACATTAGCTGTAATTTAACTTATTGTTAACTAGGTACAATTGCTATTAAATATAGTACAACTGATAGAACGGCTAGATAATGATATCCGAAGTTATCGGATGACCCATATGTAATCTATCTTAGACACATTTTTCAATAGATATTGTGATATTGCGTTATTATTTGGAAACTTACAATTTAATCTGTCGATATATGAGATTAATACGATAAGGGGAATTGGTAAATTAACTCGTTAAATGGATTAACGCAGATAATTTGAAAATAATTTAAAAGTCCCCGAGATATATATTTATCGATGCAATGATCAGTGTGAGGGCTATAAATTTATGATAAATCATCATCATTTTCCACCAATGAAGTACTGCTACCGAGGCACGCCGGCCGGTTCCCCATAACTTTTTCCGGCGCGGTATTTGTTTACAAAAGCGAAGCGGCCGCGAAACACGGCGTACTGTTTGTCGTCTATCCGGTCCTCTACGTGGGAGTCGAGTCTCTGGTTTTCGGAAATAACGATGATGCGAGCGCGATATTTCTGCCGGCCCGCCAATCGCGCGTCGAAACTTTTACGCCGATCATTTTCTCCGCCACCATTTTTGCTCTTATTATATTTATATACTATCAATTCTCCGTAATCTCGCACTCTTTCCTCCCTCCATCCTTTTTTTACGATACGTTAAATTAAATTATTATATATTTGTTTTCTTAAGAATGTGTTTTGTAGCTGTCGCCAATTTCGCATTTTTATCATCAATCTTCTTCTTCGTAAATCTCGCTTTATTGCCGGGGCGCTGTTCAAGCTGTAATGAAAGAAGACGGATGGCCCAAAATAGTCCGTTTAAAAGAAGCAAAATTCAGTTTTGGGTGAATTAAATTTACTTCTCTATCTCCATCCCATCTCTTTTCGCGCTTCTTCCTCAGCCTGATATTTGCTGAAGAAAAATAATTGTGATTTAATATTATTTTTCTTTATTTTCTTCCGTTTCTCTTTTTACCCACTTGATATTTCAACTTGACTTCTCTCTCGTCAGCATAAGATAGTACTGGCATAATTTTATTTTAGACACCACGCGCGTTTTCTTCTGACGTAAAAACTGTTCACGAGAATTTAAGTATGACGTACAAAGAGAGAGAGAGAGAGAGAGAGAGAGAGAGAGACTTTTTTCGCAAAATGTAGAAATCCTGGAGTAGTTATTTAGATGCATAACATTAGATTGAAACGAAACGTATTCGTTAAAAAGTGAAGAAAACGTTGCTTCTCTCCAGAGAGAAAATCTCAATCGACATTTAAAACGTCGTGTTGTCATGTAGTAACATTCAGAGATGAGCGCACAACGATAAATGCAACCTTCGTCTGCGATAGAATCGCAGCTCTCAAATGCTACACGAATTTGAATATTGGGAGGTGAATCATTCCCGTTCATTTTCATGTGAATGGAATTTATCACGAGATAATGGGGGTTGGGAGAGGGATTCCGAGGGCTCGAAAGGAAGAGAACGCGGACGGAGAGATCCGTTCGAACGCGTGGCTGCGACGGCGACGGCGACGACGGCGACGACGACATCGTGCTCGCATCGTCGGCGGCGCGTACGAAGGCGAAAGGTGGGGATCTATTCATAGGAGTGACTCACGTCGGAGATGACGCCGCGAATAGTCGGACAGATTTTGCGCGCCGCGATCTGCGCTTTCGCCGTGTTTTCGCGAAGTCGCACGCGGGGGGGGGAGAGGATGAATTATAGCGGAGCATTACGGGAGATTTGTCCAGAGTTTGCACGCTAATCGTGCCGAATTAAATATTTAAGCCCCCGTTCTGCGCGCACTCGTCGCTAAATATGGCCACGTGATTTTCAGCCTGCTACGTAATGCAGGCCTCGCGATAACGGTATCGTAAACGCTCCGCGGCGATAAAATTTTCGAAGTCGAAGGAAATAAATATACAGCCATGTCACGTCGGTCAAAACGAAGGATCGATACGTGAGAGTCTTACGATTGTAGATTTAAGTCCTTGTGCTTTTAAATCTCGCTTAATTTCCATATTCGCAGAATTGCAAATTTATTTTTATTTTATCACTCGTTATAAGTTAATTCGTATAACAAAAGTATATTGGTAAAAGAAAATTGTCGTATCGATTTATTCGAAGGGGTAATGGCAATAAAATTCGCAAGGGAGGAGGGACAGAGAAAAAAAAGAATAATAATAATAATACGTATAAAATAGAATTTTTTTTTCGTCAGTCTCAGGTGTTTCTTCCTTTTGTTATTCAGTGACAGACGTCACTCTTGACATCGCGTCTGGTTATTACATAATTAGTAACGATTCGCGGCCGCCTATAAACAACGAGACCAAAGCATCGTGTGGCTCGTTTTAGCGAGGCTAATGCGCGCGTCTGGTCTCCCGGTCGGTCCCGATCGCATTTTTCTCAGACGACGACGACGACGGCGACGACAACTACGACGTTGAAGGCATGAGTCACCGTGTATATCGACCCTACGGTATGTTTACGCTGGCTAAGCGCACGAACGGCCATATGTCAAAATCACGATTGCATAACGTATCCCCTGCGTCGCCGTTGCGTCTCTCCTTCTCTTTCGGGATATTTAGATGTGAGTCAGTTGTACGAGGAGATTTTCCTATCGCGCGACCTTAACCCTTTCAGATGCGTCCGCTCTTCCGTGCCTCCCTCCGATCGCCACGACTCCGACTTTCGCTCGAGAAAGAGGCTGAAAAATTGCTCGAATAAAGACTTGAGAGGAACGAAGCGGAACGACTGTTGCGTCCGTTTCTAAGATCGCGCGTGTCATGAAACATTGTATTTTGTATTCCCGCGTTGAACGCGGGCACTTTCTAATAGTTTGTTATGAGAATTCGATCGTTGGAAACTATCCCCTGAGCAAAGGATACTATTATTTAATTTAATTATACGTGTGTGTATGTGCAATAAAATTGCAACAAATATGTCACTTGGAATGTCAGTCAGGCTGACATTTTAATTATCTCACGCTATATATCTTTCCAATTTTAAAAGTTTAACTATTAAAAGTTGCATAGTTTAACTCGTATATTTTTAGACAATCTTCTAAATTACGACTCTTTATAAGTAAAGTGACGGGAAAAAGAATGTGAATGTAAGATAAAAAGATTATAATACTTAAACAATTTTTAATAATAATAAAATATATGCTGTTACAAAGTTATATTAAAACTAAAATTTATAACTTTATATTTAATATATGAATAAATTAATGAAATATTATATAGATAATAGAATGATAATAAATTTACGTAAATTATAAAATAATTTTGGTACAAAAATATTTAAATAAATATATTTTTAATGTACACGCGAGCAAACGTTTTGAAGTATTTAGAGTCAATAAATGAGGCTGAATTCGAGGCTTAATGAATTAGTCATCGCTCTCTGAAGCCGGGGGGAGGGTTGCTGTATTTTTTCCATTGTGCCGCTTTTTCATCCCCCTTCCATTTAAGGGTGCGACGAGGAGGTGATCTAATCGAGGGGGAGCGTGCGCCTCAGAACAACGTACAACGCATCTGGATCAGCTGTCGATGACGATTATTACGTATGAGTCATCCGATACACAGCTCGCTTTAAAATGTATCAATGACTAACGCGCGTCCAGCTCACAATCGCTTTGGGGCCCCCCTTCACCCCCTCGCCCTTCAGGTCCCTTTGTGCTGTACCGGCGTGATTCAAGTACTACTAGGATCGTGATGAAGGATCTAAAAATACGGGGTGGCCGGTGATTCTAGCCGCGTCCCGTTATCTGCTCGTCAACTTATTTCTATGGTGTCGATGTACAAGGGTGTTTCGATGACATAAGCTAAATAGAATTTTCGGAAAGCATACCGGAACGAAACTTCACGATAAAAAGATAAGTAAAAAAGGAAAAAAACGTAGAGAATATTTCTCTACACGAAGCTTCGTTATCGAAGGAATCGAATTTGAACGTGCGAGAATTGATAATGTCGCTTTTTTATTTTAAGCTTGTACAGCTGTCACGATATCGCGTGTCGTAGACAGGGCTGGGTATATTTAAAATACCATTTGTATTTTATATTTTATAAATGTTATTCAATCTATTTTGAAATACCAAAAATCCTTGATGAATATCCTTGACAAGTGACTTAAATTTTTCTCATTATGGCAGTGATTTGCAACGGAAACAAATTAGTTAATTTGCTCCGGTTATATCGATATACCAGTCTTTGGCCTTTATTAGCTAATATAAAAATCTTGATTAAATTGTGATTTTTTGTTTCTTATAAAGTTCAACTACAATTAATGAATACATTTTAACTCTCTTTTGCTCAAGCCACCTCAAAATTTCCGCGCAATGTTGTAGCACTTAACTTCGTTGAGGAAGTTTAACGTTATAAATTGTAACATTATAAATTAATAATTAGAAGATTAAATTAGAAAGTATTTCAAATAAAAAAATTTGGGAGTATCTTGGATTTTAAATACTTCAATTATGTCCAGCCCTGGCCGTAGATCAATAAATTCGTTTCAACAATTACATTTTATCGCAAAATAGAATGAATCTTCTTTTTATTCATTTTTAAAACCATTATGAAAATATGTTAGATAGACGATCTAGATCGCAAGTTAAATTGAAAATCAAATTTAAGACAATTACAAATTATACAAAATATTAATCCTTTTATTTTCCAAATCACTTTTCTGTTTATATGTTCTGTTTATATATTCAACATTTTTTTCTCGTTCTCATATAGAATTATCTTATGTTTGTATACAACAAGTGAATGTGGCGGCTATAACAGAGTTATAGGATGACAAATCCGATCCGCTATAGTATATCCGCATATTCTTCCCTGGAAAATATAAACGGCGCATTGGCATTTAATAATACGTCGCGCGTTATAACGCAGTACGCTGGCTTACGTTTCACTACTGGCTTATTACGTATCGAAAAAAAATTCTTACAAGCTGCTACACCGAACACATATACTTTATAAGGATGCAAGAAATCAAGGATATAAAATTATAAATAAAAAGGTCAGAGTATTTAACAACAAAAAAGTCGTTTGAATTAAAGATTTAAATTGAAAGTCTGTTATAGACACTCGCATGAGGATCAAATTGACTCATTGTCAGACACACGTGCGCGCGCGCGCGCGCGCGCGCACACACACACACACACACACACACACACACAAATAAGTTATAAATTTATTAAAGTTAAATACATTACGTACAAAATATTTTTTTAAATATGAATTTAAAAAATTTTTAATGTTTGAAAATTATTATTTAATTATATTAAACGTAAAACAATAAAAAATGATTTTACGTTTACTATCTGTTTCATTTGATAATTACTTATAAATTAAAAGAAAAGCACTTGTGTTTAAAAAAAATCGCAGGTTAAATATTTATAAGAGATTAGACAGCATTATTTTTCTTTTATAAGGTCTAAGGTCTAAGACTTAAGAAACAAGTGTCTGATTGAGAGAGGCTTAGAGCCATAGAACATAAATAAAATAGAAAAATGTAAGCAGAAGAAAAGCTACTTAAATAAATGTAATCGCGATTGATGAATTGATGAATCACAAAGTATGATAAAGAAAAGTTTGAGGTAAACAATGAGCGAATTGCCCAATCATTTTCGATCTGGTTTACCTTCTTGAGAATTGTGAGTAATCTGTTTGCTCATTGCTTAAGTTCCACTGCTTACGTTTTTCTTTCGCGTTTGCACTTTAGCAATTTGTAAATGTGTAAGGAAGAAAAAGTATTCCTGATTTAACACAGCGAGACAGATCGAACGTCGTAAACGATCCGTAAATTTATAAGCCCAATAAAATGCGTTTTGCAAGACTCTCTCGTTCAATTTGAGCAGCTCGTCCCGTGTCGTGAATTTCGGAGAAGTCAAACTCTGTGGCTACCTGCAAATGTGTACCTTACACCACGACATTGTAACGTGGTATCACCATCATCGCCAGGCTCGAAGTGTTAATCGGCCAACGCGAGCAACACATTCAGACATCCGGTCATTGACTTGAATTCCCTCTGAAAATATCGGATGCGCGAGAGAGAGAAGGAAGAGAGAGAGAGAGAGAGAGAGAGAGAGAGACGGAGGGTTACAGGGAGAGAAAGAGAGAAATGAGGGTCGCGTGGGGTTATTAGCGCGAGATGAATCAGCGCGGGCACGCGGACAAGACAAAACGAGCGACCGTACGTCCTTCGAACTCGTCGGAATTTCCTTGAGACTGGACGAGAGCGAGTGAGCAAGCGAGCGAGCGAGCGAGCTCTGCTCTGCTCTGCTCTGCTCTGCCGTACCGTGCCGTGTTATGGTTTCCTACTACGTTTCACGCAGATGAGTCAGTCAGTCGGCATGATTCCGCGGGTTATTCGTGGCGGGAGCGGAGACAGCGTGTAGCGCTCCCCGCGCTACGTCCGTCAGCCCAAAATAAGGCCCGCGGCCGAATCAACGCGTGATCGCCTTGGACATCGCCTGTGCCAAGTCAGATTCACCCTCGGGGACGCGCCCTTCCCCTCGTCCGAGCCCACGATTTTACGCCTGCAGCAATATCGCCATTAGTCAAATTGCCCGTGAAGTCGTGGAAAATTATTGATTGAGTCTCGTGCCGGCGTCAGACTCAAGTTACAATCGGCATGGCTCGCCTGTAATTTATCTGGGCTCTCTCTCTCTCTCTTTCTCTCTTTGTCCATCCATCAGTCTACAAAAGGACAAGGTAGCGAAGCGTCGGTTAGGCGTTAATGACAATGTCATCTGCACGCTGCGAACGAAAGAATACATTCCGATTTTATTTGCCGCGACGCCTACAATTGGCGATTAGGTGACGTCAGTCCTTTTACGGTGGTTAAAGTTCTTGAAAGCGTGGTACTTTCCGAATTCAGGCGACTAATTGCAAACACGTATGATTAGTCATAGTAATCATCAGTAGTATCTTAGTCCGATGCGCCAGTGACAATATCACTTGCGTCATGCTGTAAGAATTCGTTTCACGGAAAAATACGTCGCATAAATCTGGAGTTTATTGACGATAGAGAAAAAAAAATACAAGACGAATGTCCTGCTTTGAAATCTTTCTCGAAGGCAAAAAACTTTTAAGATCTAAAGATTTTTGAAAAGGAATTTATTCTTTCTAAATAGTCTAAAATTTCCTAAAATTTTCTAAATGCAACGAAGATATTAGAATTTTTTTGATTCTTCGAGGAAAACAAAATCTAATGAGATTAGAAAGAATCTAACTGTATGTTAGAATTAACAAATTCTAATGTCTAAAAAATAATATTTAAGAAAGATTCAGATACCTTATCAAGATATCCCGAAAAATATCGATGATAACTTTACCTTTCCAACTCGATTAAAATTTATTCTAAATTATTAATTTGTATTCTAAATAGAATTATAGAACATTCTATGCGTATCGATTTTTTTTCTAATAAACTAAAATTTTATTCATTTCTATTGATTAATTTGTAAGCACTGTTCTCAAAGATCTTTTCTTGAATGAGACACACGGGACAGTCTAGGTTACCCGCATTTCCTCTTGTCTAAGTAATTGTTCTGGACGGAAGCAAAACCAAGATGATCAAGGAAGAAATAGACAAAGGAGAAACCTCGGACGTCCTGTGTTTACGATAAGAATTTATAAAAAATGCATATTGACTGATAAATGCTTTAAGAAAAAAATTCTTAACTCAACTAAATTTTTTGATTAAATTTTTTCAGTTCAACTAATTTAACTTAAATGCATAAAATATCTGAAGTTCAGTTTGAGCATTTGTATATTTATATAAATTAACTACATATACGTTTAATTTAAATACGTAAATGTTTGAACTGAAGAAATTTAATCAAGTTGAAAAATTTAATTAAGTTAATAACTTTTTTTTCCAAAGTAGTAATAGTGATTTTTTAGTTTTATGCAAAAAATTTATATACTATGATATTTTGTTAAGCTTATACTATTATTTATTAGAAAACTTATGTTAACAGTTAATAATATACTCCAAGAGATCACTTTGTATAGAAGCGACGCTTCGAAGGATTGAGTTCCTAACTTTGTTAGACTAAGAGTAATTATCCTCTCCATTTCTAATTCTTTCGACCGTCACTGAATAGGTCATTTCAAAGGATTCGGTTTCAAAGCAGAATTCTTCATTTTACTTAAAAGTTAACATTTCTGCGGGAGGAACTTTACATTTTTCCCTTTCGACGTTAATTCACAAAGGAGAACCTTTAACAACAGCGCGCTTTATGTAGAATCCGGCGACGTCATCGGGGAGCGAAGGGCGAGGATCGATGGCGTTCGAAAGATAGTTAGTGACTGCGTTGATCGAACGCGGACGATACGCGGCAATCCGTAACTCAGGGTCGCGCGTGTAGTGCTCCGACAGTGAGTCACACCGCTCAACCACATCGGGCGTCGATATCAACGACATTTACGAGCATATGTTCGACACGCGTCCTTCCATTGGTCATCGAATGACGTGCGATTGAAAATGATTTGAAACAGCGAGGGGGAGAGGTGAGAAAAGGGCGCGGGGAGGGCGCGTCTTGAAAAAAATCACCCTTTCCCCCCCGACCGCCTAATAATCGTCAAGAAGTGCACACAACACGTGCCTTCTCCGCTGCACTGTAAAAAAAATAAAAAACGCATTTACGATAGCGTCAAGCGTGCTGGACGTCTTGGCGCGTCCTTGCGCGCGTGACGCGTGACACTCACGAGCGCGGTTACTTTACTGTTGTTACGCCTATGATGTGCGTACGACAATATATTATCATGTCGTCGCGCGTGCATACGCTTCCGATTTGATGTGTCTTATGTATTATATATCTGTCGGTTGTGTATCGATATTAGCTCGCTCTTAGCCGCAACTACGTCGTAATATGTTAAATACTGCTGATAAGAATTCGCACGGAAGAGGAAGGAAGATTCAAGCCGCTGTTAAATAATTCCCGAGTCTCTCTCTCTCTCTCTCTCTTTTTCTTTCTCTCTCTTTGTTTCCTGAGTTATTTATCATGAAAATATTCGATCCGCTTAGTCATTAATTAAACCTTCGGGTGATGATTGCATAATAATTTACAATGGAAAAATGCGTAGCACTCGATAAAACGGTGGCTGAGAAACCGAAGAATCGACTTTTATCGTAATCCGCAATCTGTGGACGTATGTACGTACGTATGTTGTTAGCCGGATACTGTAAACAAAATTTTTATTAAGTATCTGTGAATCATATATTACATCGTAATCTTCTCCCCGCTCTCTTTTTTTTTCTCCTTGCTTATATATCTGCGTAGATACTACGCAGATCTTATCTTTGGGGAATTGCACGTCATGCCTGGTGTATAATGAATTGGCACTCGCTTCACGTTCGTCGTATTTCAGTGCATAGCCGTGAAAACAAATGCACAAGTTGGCGAGTGTCGGGTCTGTTAATTTTGTCATTGCACTTTCTCGCGTCTAAAATAATTCGCGAAATCCGCGATCGGCCACCGAAAGGACCGCCCAAAAGTGTGACAATTATCGTCATATATCCGTTGTTTATTCTCGGCAAGAAGAGACTATAAAAAGACCATTGATCCTTATTTTAAATTTTAAATATCTGCACCTCGGTTTGTCAAATATTAATTTATAGCTATTTACTTGTTAACTTGATATAGATAACTGTCGTATGTAGGTATTTACTTGATAAATTGATAAAGATAGCTATTTATTTAAATGGATATCGGTAGCTGTTTGCTCGTTAAAGTGCTAAATATATAGATTTATTGTAATAATTGTAATTTAGAGAGCCCATTGAATAGCAGAAATTATTGGTTAAGATTTAAAAATATTTTAAATATTTAAATATCAATGGATTATCGATGGCTGTGGAAATTGGATTTAATTGCAATAGTTTGGGCGAATTCGAGGCATTCTGCCCGTAAAAGAGCGATGCTACATTGCAATATCCAAAATTTATTCTTAGCGAATAATTCACTGACGAGGAAAGGAAAATATAGAAGCGGACGAAACTTCTCGGTAATAGATTCACATGGTTCTTATACGTGTTTTCCGGGTCTCATTAAACTATTATACTCTGAGCATTTAGGAATCTGAACATCCGTGAAGACTTGAGAATTCAAGACAAAAAATCCTGGAGTTCAAATATTTTAAAAATTACAATTTAAGAATTCAAGACTTTAAAAATGCTTGAGTTTGCAAATTCAAGCATCTCTTCAAGAGACATAAATTAACTATTTTGACAGGAAACATTTACAAAATCTTGCGTAAAACTTGTGACCAGAAATATAATTGTACATGACAGAATCACACAAATCTAGTAAAATATATATGCTTATAAAATGAACAATTGTCCCTAAATTATAATCTAAAAATGTTGTAACATAAAATATATTCAGCGTGATGAACTTTTTTAAATTTTAAATAACGAATTAAACGATTTTTTGAAATAATTATAAAATATTTATATTTTAAATAGAATTTGTTTAACTTTTGGTAAATTTTATTCTAATAAAGTTACTGCTTCATGGCGAATCATCTTAGTTCAATTGCTGCGAACTTTCGTCAATTCATGATGCCATTATCGTGCAACGTTTCCACAATTTGTCTATACAATTTTTACGAGTTTATTCTTTTGCTATTAGGAGTCTAATGTGTAACTAGGAAAGAATGTCGAGATTCACACACTTTTTCCAAGAGAGACTAGAATCTGGATTCAAGACTCTAAATATATACCGTGTGTCACTTGCATGAAACGTGTGCATGCCGGAAAGGTTTACGAATTCCGCTCTGGAGCTGCGCGACGTCACTCGTGTATACGCAATGACGCGATCCCATAGATCCTTGATCACGCCGATCGCGATCTAGCGTCTCGCGGAAGACCTTGAAATCGAGATAAAAAAAAAGAAAGAGCAGAATGACGTTTCGCTGGAAGCATAATAAACGAATAAACGTTTCGCTCTAAGCGGTTAGTCATTGGCATCGAAGGAATTTCCATGCGTAGATCTTTCGATGTTTAGACCTTTAGATCATTCGTTCCTGGAGCCTGAATCCTCCCCCTCTTTCCCTTCTCCGCAGGTTTAATCCAAACGGATCCGATTGTCTGATTCAATCTACGATCTTGAGATCCGATGAGAATGCGTCGCAGCTTTAGTATTTAAATCACTCGTAGAAAGCAAAAGATTTATCTTCGACATTTATCTTTGAAAGAAATTGAAAGTTTAGCCTACATAAAAAATAATTTAGAAAATAGAATTGTGTTCATAGAAACTTTGAGATTCTGCTCCGACAAAAAAAATTTTCGAGAATTGTCATTAACAGTTGTTTGTGATAAAGATTGTTCTCACAAAATTTAAACGTTAGAGGGAACTCGTGCAAAAGGCAGGACTAATCTTCAATTTTACCTTTCCGAAAAATTAACGACACTCATTGTTACAGTCATATTCTTCGCAAAAAAGTAAAAACCTTAGTTTTTCCTCCATTTTATTTTTTTGAAAAATTAAGAACACTAAATTCTACGTTTAAATTAAAAACACTAGTATCTAACCATTGTTGCACAATCATTTTTTTTACAATTCTTATTTTTCGCAAAAAAAAATGAAAAAAAATTTTTCCCTATTTTATTTACTATGGAAAAGTATCATTAGGCGCCCGGTGCGACGTTTGCGAGCCACCCGGTACATCGGTGCATGAAAGAATCAACTGGCCGCATCGCCGTGGCGCGGCACGCGTAAAGAATCGTCGTATACGCTCGCCGTCACGTCGCGTACGCTCGGGAACGCTCGGCCAGCGATTTACCAACGTCACGGCGGCTACGGCGACGACCGGCCAATCGGCGTCTCCCGTGATGATTCATCCGCGGCTGGGGCCTCATGTAAACTCTCTCGTGCCATTCTGCTCGCAGTCTCCCGCCAATCGTGCTACCGCTCGCGTGGCTCTCGCGCCCGAGGAAAACGAGGCGGAGCGTCGAAAGCAGCGGGGAAACCAAAAAAGAAAAAAAAAGAGAAATTATCTCGCGCGCACGAGCGTCCGACTGGCGTGCTCCCGCTGCGCGAGACTCGCCCGTTTCATTGAATTCTGTGTCAAATGGTGCGGTGAGAGTCACACGGCCCGGGAAAGTCCGCATCCAGGATTTTAATTTTAAACATGAGGATCAGGAAGGACGCACCTTGCCTCGTGCTCCGGCTGGGGAATCTCGATTCTTGGAGTAAGTCAGACTGACATTCCCTTCGCGGCTTCGCGAGCCTACCGTTGCACGAGCTTTTCTCGTTATTACCTATCGATAATACACTTTTGATAATACGATTTTTTTTTTTTTTTTTAATGTACGTGCGGATACTCTTCACGCGCACTTACGCGCACATGACATCATCGCGTCGTCGGGAAAGTCCTTCGGGCACTTGCGGTAAATAAAACACACGAAAGTAAAACGCGTCAGTGTTAAGTAACTTTTGCGGTTATTGATCATTCGATTGATTACACTGCGTTTTTTTTTAATTACTTAGTCATATTGCATTTTTCATCGATTAGTCCATTTGTTTCCTTGATTGTTATTACTAAGTGATTATTATTTTGGCTTCGTATTCCTGAATCATCGTTCCGATGATGTCATACCTGGCCAGGAGGAATGTAGATATTATTTTGTCTTGGCCTTTCTAGTATAAAAAAAAATATTTATTGGTTGATTTAGCAGGTATCTTACAGAATGTCTCCAAAGTAAGATATATATACTCGTAAAAATATCATATTTCTTATATAAAATTTGTTGCCAAACTTTTACTCAAATCGTGAGCGTAAAAGTTCGCAGACCGAATTCGGACTGACGATATAAAAATCCTGAGGTTTTCCCCTTGATTGAACAGATCTTTAAATTCAGTTAAATTGTATGTATAAATCCTTAAAAATTATACGTAATCTCGTCATATTCGCGTAAAAGATCGTAGATACGTAAGTCTTTATATTTTTATCAAAGACGTTTAAAGAAAAACACGATAATTCTGTGTTACGTATTACTTCTAAGAGGAATTTTTCTTAGACACACGTAATACGGAATTATCGTGTTTTTCTTTTAAATATTTTTTTAGTATTCCGTTAGTATTTAGGTTTTCCGAGGGAAAATTTAATGACATAAGTCTTATAAACTTTAATATTAAAAATGAAAAGTTTTCTTTTTTATATTAAAATATATGATCAAAACTACAAGTTAAAAAAGTCAAATTACTAAACTTAAAACTTAGGGGTATATAAAACTTATGAAGAATAATTTATAATATTTATTATAATATAAAACTCGAGGTTGTATAATAACTAGTAAAAAGTTAAACGTTAAATAATTAAGTTAAAAAGTTAATAACTTTTAATTTAGTTAATTTTAAATGATTTAATTTTTACCCTTACCTAGTTATTTTTGAAACACATAAACTTTAATTTATTAATTTTTCTTTAAGTTAAAAATCTGAATAATAATTATCTATGTAAAAGAAAAAAATTATAAAAGAAGATACATTTACACATGTAAAAAAAAACAATATTTCTTTGATATTTCGTATAAATTTAATTTACAAATAAAATATTAAGTTTGATGATTCATTATAATTGTTTTGTTCTAATTTTCAAAACTTGCGAATTTTTAATTTAATATGAATAATAGTTTTAAATTAATTTTTAATTTAAGTTAATTTAATCTTAACTTCTAACTCGTTTTTTGCTTATATAACTTTCAACGAAACTGAATTAATTTTATAAGCCATTAATTTTAACTCGGTTTAAAAAAAACATAATTTATCCAACCTTTATAAAACTGACAATTTTTTTTTTGCATTTTGCACATTTGTATTTCGCATAAATATTTGATGACTCTTGCTTTCATTGAGACATCTTGCGCCGCAGTTTTGCTTCGACGTCTTTTCTTTTTCAATACGATCGCCGGTATAATCGCAAAAATTCACAGTATCAGCAAAAACTTGGATTCCGCGGTCGTAAACATTCTCATTTCCGCATATGAAACGCTGTTTCGAATCCTTGCTTAGGAACGTGGTGTTTGAGTAACAGGATTTCCATCGGGTGCGACGACCGTTGCGCGATCACCGTGTAAATCGCACCACCGTCTCGATCACTGTACCGACCTGAATAAAGTAACCCACATTCGGCTTTTCCGTAACGATCAGGCGGCTCACGCGAGATATCGCTTTGATGAACATTATAATTTCTATATTTGTCTCTTCATTCTCAAATCTTTCGTTCTTTTTTTTTATAACAATACCGGCCGATGCTGACATAACCGACGTTAAATTTTTACTTTCTCGCTTTTTTGAAATTTACATCACTTTTCACTCTTATTATAATGAATAATAATTGAGATCACTAAAGATTTAGTGATGTTTAGATTATGTTTATTGTTTTTTTAGTCGCAAATTTCTCACCTTTGATATTTAGAATCTTGTCTTGAGAATCATTTTATATTAACGTCTCGAACTTTTTTTATCAAGTAGGGTCTAATTTGGTGATGCCGAGTTCGGTATTTAATCTATGAAATTTGTGATTTATTATATTATAAAAATTACGAAGAATATACGCGGTATTAGCGCGGTGTGGTGTGTCGTAGAAAAATAAATCGGTGAAAGCTAGTTGTTATATGGAAACTAGATCAATGGAAGTCGCAGAGCAGAAATTGCATATATATATATTTTTTTAATGATTATTATTTTCCAAGAATGGTGTTTTAACTATCGACGTAACTCATATCTTGGTCAGATATATCGGCCTCGATTAGAGATCACAGAAGCGAAGGATTTTTATATACTAACAAATGGCGAAGCTTCCTTCTAGTTTTGGGATTTTTCGAAAAATCGTTTCAAAACGCGTGGACGCTTTAGCACGGTATTACTCATATACTATCGCATGAGCTGAATTTGAAATCGGAAAGGAGCTTTGCCAACGTTGGAATAATGATTGGCGACGACAGTTTGGGGTTGGTGGCCGCTTCGCTTCGAGAGCCAACCGACGGCGTGGTGGGAAGGGACGAGAGGGGGCTAACGAGTGAGTCATCGTTGAGCCAGGCCAGGCCTTAGCAGCCGCAGGTCAGGAGAGGAAGACACTTTTAGCCCACATTTCTTCCTCGCCTTCTCTCTCCTTTTCACGGCGTTCCTTTATTTTTATCCCGTCGCCGTTTATTCTGGTCGTCCCGCCGTTTCTTCCTTTCCGCCCATTTTTTTCCGCGCCGTCGCATCATCCCATCCCTTATCCATATCGCTGTCGCGAACCGGACGTCTTCAGACGATGATGGCATCACCCTCTCAGATTCATTTGTGGACCTCGCACTTCTGCGGCACTTACAATTGGCGTTTACGTAAGTCGCAGAGAAGATCCACGAAGGTCCGACAATTTTTCTTTACTTTGTAGCAATAGCAAATATACGTACAGACATTTCGAAATCTCTTCAGGTTTCCAAGATCTCTTCAGTGCCTCGAAAAGATAAACTAGACTGTTTTATTAATATTTCACGAAAAAAAGATAATAGATAAAAAAGAATTAATAAAAAAAAAGGATTATACAACTACTAAAAAGTTGCATTACTACTATTAATCGTATACGTAACAACTGCGACGTAGATCTTTTTTTCCTTCGCATTTGTTAATTTCGGAGAGCCTTCATTTATGAGATATCCATTATCAGAGATTCTTTCGAAAACTCATGATTCTCCTAATTCAATCGATATCCATTCTCGAGGCTTCAAATTCTGTTCGAGTGCTACGGCTGTTTGATCTCGAGATAATTAAACATTGGATCTTCTTACTCTTAGGTAGATCTTTCTGGAGTCCGATCGCTTGTAGATTCTTCTCTAGATCCTTTTCTTCAGATTTCTTCCTTAGAACCTCTATCAGATGCTTCTTCCAGAAATTTCTAGGATGCCAAGCCCTTAAAATGTTCGACGTCAGTCTTTCAAGGTCTTAGTGTGATTGACCGAATTTCTAAAGTCTTACGATGTTCAACCGTAGGGAGTAGTCTCCCTGGGGAGATTTTTATATCTCAGCGAGGAAACGAAGCTCAGCCACCGTAGTTTTCTTTACTTTTCTGATCGATGATCCGTACCTGCTGTTTTATTTTTCCTTACATTTTGTTGTAAATTATTGAGTAAACCCACACAGCACACTTTACTCAAATCCATGGGACCGTTCAGCAAAACCGTCCTTACGCGGAAAGGACGGTTTTGCTGAAGTATCTCAAAATTTAGTTGGATACAGATCTGAAAATAATTTTGTTAGGCCATCAAATTAATTAAATTGGACTCTCAAATTGTTTGCAACATTTCTTATCATGCTTGAACATTCGTCACAATTATTTTGATGATGCAGTAAAATTATTTTCAGATCTGTATCCGGTTAATTATTTAAATACTTCAATAAAATCGGTCTTTCCGTGTAGAAGGCTTATGCTGTGTGGGAATTTCATATAATAATTTCTAGAACAATTAATAATATATACGCTACATAATAAATAATAGTAAAAATCGTCCCAGATTATCGTTTACGTCAAAACTGACTGTTCTACGAATTAATTTTCTAAATATAGATGAGATATTTATTACGACGTATTATTCAGCAAATAAATTAATTTATTTGTTCGGTCATTGATTAAATATTTGTCCCGATTTACATATTAAGCAATTTTGAATTATCGCGCACCTTTTCAAACACATAAATGAGTGATTAAACTAGAATGCCAACGTGAGATAACGTCAAGTTGATGCGAAGTAAGATTGATGTGGCGTGACATTATTTCTTGCCAAAAAGAAGAAAAAAACTATATTTTGAAAAATCCGAAGATTATGAATGATCGTTCTCTAAACGGCGATCTACAAGGAGATCTGCAAATAGAGATCGGTAGCGCGAGTTATAATTGTTTCGGAATATGCGGAATGTATATATCCATCCGAGTTAATCGATAAGTTGGCTTGGCAACGTTTCTCCCAGTATTTCTAACAGATATAGAATCGTGACCGACCATGTACTCATTGTTTATCGACGGCAAGCGTTGTGTATGATCTATATATACGTTCGAAAGCAAGTGTACGCCTGGCTTTGTCCGCGTTAATTTTCGCATCGTGCAAATAATTTAAGAATGGAACTGCTTTTGCGTGTCAATGCCAAACTACCCGGGACTAATATCATGTAACAGTTTAACAAAACTTTAAGAAAAATATTAATGAGCAATTGGGCGTCGGCGCTGCAATTGTCGGCGTGTGCAAAAAATTTTTTTTCTTTATAAACAATTAAATTATTCAATCTTTAATTTTTCATGTCACCAACGTAAACGTTTCGACTAAAATTTCCAAAGAATTAAAAATTAAACGATTTAATTTTTTTATAAAGAGAAAACACTTTTTTGCGCACGAATTACAGCGCAGACTCCCAATTGCTCATTAATATTTTTCTTAAAGTTTGAATTTCTGGGAACCCTTGTATTTTTAATTTATGAGCTGCAGTTAAACAAAAATTAAAAGATGTCTTTAAAGATGAGCTGTTCATGAGCTTGTATCTAATAATTAAACAAAAAGTAATTTAAACAAAAATTCACCGTCTGTTTTTCTTTAACACGAAAAGAACAATTTTACTGAAAGTAATTTTATTGGACCATCAAAATAATTATGACGGATTTTCAGATCTGTATCCAGCTAAATTTTTTAGAAAATTTTAATAAAATCATTCTTTTCGCGTAAGTTTGTTACAAATTAATATCTTTGATCGACGTCTTCTACATTAATCAATGGTCGAATGTTTCAGGTGGACACCGGGAATTTCATAGGCGGCACCGAGAGCTGTGCGAAGACACGCTTCTGCCGAACGGCGCCGCCGCCGCCGCCGCCGCGCCGCCGTTGTCGCCGATCCGACGACGACGGTGAGCGGCTGCACGAGTCCTGGACCGGGTTGTCCCGTGCTCAGTATCTCCGGCCCGCCAACCCCGCAGCCGGCCGACATCGACAGCCACCCGGCGTCCCGCGTGCTGCCGTTCTTGTACCTTGGTAACGGCAGGGACGCTGCCGATCTGCAGCTACTGCGCGCCCTCGGCGCCACCCGAGTGCTGAACGTCACCTCGCAGCTGCCTGGCTATCACGAGGAGCGGGGTATCACGTACAGGCAGATACCAGCCTCGGATTCCGGTCATCAAAACCTCAAGCAGTACTTCGAAGAGGCGTTCGATTTCATCGGTGAGTGCGACGAATTGTGTCAAGATTTCTTCTCTTTTGGAAAGGGCAGAAAAGGGATTTCATTTTATTTTATACGGTATAATGTCTGAGATTTTCCATGACTTTTGTAAGATTTAAATGATTTAATTGGTTAATTTATTTTCCCTTTTCATCCCCTTTCTTCAAATATATACAAGTATATACACTGTGAAAAAAAGATCGTTGATTGAAGTTTTCAGCTTGATTAAATTTTTTTAGCTTAACTTTTATGTATTTGACTTAAATACATAAAATACTTGAACTTTAATTTAAGAATTTACATTTTTAACTTAACTACATATACATAAGTTCAATTTAAATTCGCAAATGTTTAAATTGAAGAAATTCAATCAAGTTGAAAAATTTTATCAAGTTAACAATTTTTTGTCTCACAATTCATATATATGTTATAAATCAAGAGTAATACATATACGTTAATCATTGCTAGTTCTAATGTTAAACAAAAACCACAAACATAAATTAATAAAGTATTAAGTAATATCACTTTTCTAATTCAATTTAAGCTGTGTTTGAAACTATAATAACATAGTAATGACATAAGTTCGAAAGAATAAAAAATTGTACGTAAAATCACGCAAGAATTATTTCAGCATGGCAAAGATCTTGCTATGAATGTTACGGGCCTTTCTTGATTTTAATTATATTATAAATTATTAATTTTTGAACAATTATATCTTCTATTATAGAGTATCGCATATTATTTTACGTTGCCCTTGTTTTTGTAATTTCTGCTTTAAAAGTCTGCCTTAAAGGCAAGCTCTTTGTTCAAAACTTGATCGAAGAGTACTGTCGAGGAAACCGCCCGGTGTATGCAGCCCCAATTATATTCAAGTCTATTATTTAAGAAACCTCTCTTTCCCTTAAACGCAATTCCGTAACAATTTCGAATAATTGAAAATCGAAACGCCAATCTTTTGATATCGCAAGTCCATGTGACGATCGTCGGTTAAACGTAATTTCCACGATTACGCCGGCGGTACACTTCCTGCCGTTCTTCTTCCGGTCGCCCCGTTGCGTTTCATTCCGTTATTTCGCGGCAAGTAGTAGCAGGCCTATGGACGGAAACAGGGTGTAACCAGGCGTTTCCGGTGGACCATTGAACCAGAGCGCCCGAACGGCAGGAGACCAGAAGAACCTTCCATTCATGAAGGCATGAGTCATGCGCGCGCGCATCCGTGAAACGTAAGAGACTTCCCCCTTCGCCCTTTGACCCTGCGCGCTCGCTCTCTCTCTCTCTCTCTCTCTCCTTCTTCATCGTTGACGTCGACTCCTTCCCTCGCGCGTTTACGCGCGCTATTCTACGCGTGCACCGCCGCGTCGTCGTCGTAGAGTAGAGTAGAGAAGCGAAACGCGCGGTGGGGAATTACGCGCGCGCGGAAAGGGAAGCGGAGCGGCAGTCGTGCGTGGCGATTGTAAGGGCTCGAAAAGGGACGAAAAAGAGAGAGAGGGATGGAGGGAAACGGGCCTTCCCCCGAGCGTGCAACTGGTGGAATGCCGGTTGAATAAACGGACTCCGCACCCTCTCGCCGTAGCACCCGATCCCGAAGTTTACTTTCAAGAAACTCATTCCCTCACGCGTCTTGATTCGCTTAATCACAAATTCGACAATTTAGATTAACTATCTTTTCCTTCTTTGCATTTTTTCACTGAACATCTTCTCAGAAATGTGAAGAATTTTTTTTTTATTATGCGATTTTATATGAGATTATTATTAATATCTTATATATATTTAAGTTTGCGTAATCTCCGTTTTTTTTTTTTATTATTATTATCTAGATTTATAGTTTCTTCGGATTATATGCATCCTTTTAATAAAAAATTCTTGTTCTCTTTTGTTATAACTGATTAAAAAATGTTCAAAATCTCACATTAAGATTTAACAAAACATTTAAATGTACGTTATTTTTTTTCTTTATCGGCCACACTTGCAATTTCTTCGCTTTAGACATCTCGGTAAGAAGATATCTTTTTTTCTTCTTTTATCATTACATTTGACTCGAAAGTGTTTGGGTTACCATTGAGGGCTAGTAAAATGCACGACTAAAGTTATCTTTCGAAAGATACGATCAACTTGTCGTACGCGGTCGAATTCTCTCGCGGTGCGATAGAACGTTTGCATAGTCTGCATAGGATCCGGGCGATGCAGTGACTCACGCTTGCGATACGATAGCGTCCCCCATATATTGCATAACCCGAGTCGTTCGGGTTTCACGACTGTTTCGTTTCAACGTTTACGAACTCGACTCGTTCATATTTTTTCAAAAGCACAAAGAAAGCCCGGGAATCTTGAAATCTTCTTATGCCCCCAAAGGAAATTTTGAATTGAACGTAAACGAGCACTTACTTTTAGCAATAGAGTAAATTACGGTCTAGCGGATCAATACACGTTTTTGATTACGATATGTATAGTTCTTGAATGATTGTGAAACGTAAACATCTCAAAAATATTACCAAAATTATATTTTACGTTAAAAAGAAATTAAATTCAGTAATTGTAAGATATACTCTGCCGTTTTTTCGTATATTTTTTTCTGTTGACTTTGTTTAAGAAAATGTGTGTGATCATTATTAAATTAAAAATAAATTAGAGCAGAGGTACCTTCTCTTGTCATAATTGAAAAGTGGAAGTTGTATTGAAAAGTTTTTTCTTCGCTAAAATAACTTGTATCATTGCTACAATAAAAAAAAAATAAAGCGCACGTATCATCTCGCAATTTGTCTCTTGTTCCAGAGGAAGCGCGGAAGGCCGGAAGCAGCGTGCTGGTGCACTGTCAAGCTGGTGTGTCGCGCAGCGCAACAATCGCGATTGCTTACATAATGCGGCACAAAGGCCTGTCGATGGTGGAGGCGTACAAACTGGTGAAGAACGCGCGTCCGATCATCAGCCCGAACCTGAACTTCATGGGTCAGCTGTTGGAGCTCGAACAGGGCCTGCGGGCGTCCGGTGACGTCGCCATCTCCGCGCCGGAGGAGCCCACGACGGCGACAGCGACGTCTACGACGGCGACGACGACGACAACGTCGACGACGACGACTACGACGGGTAGTTGTCACCAGTGCAGGTGGAGTCATCAGCCCAGCAGCGAGGAGGTAGTCACCTCCGGCTGCAGCGTCTGAGATCGGGCTCCCCTCTCGTGTATCTTTTTCTCCTGGTCTCTTTCGAGAGTACCGGATCGTCGGCGACGGCGTCGGTGCGTCGCGAGGACGCAAACATATCCCGAGAGATCATTGAGAGCAAATGTCGACGTCCTTCCTGGGTCTCTTTGCGACAAACCTGAACGATGAATGAACGTAATTCGCAGTATTGGATCGCCGACCGTATGTGAAGATATCGGATTCAACCGTAGGAAGATTTTTTACAGACACGAACAATAATGCCGTCGGCATCCTTTCTTAAAATTCCGGAACGCGGATCTGCGGAATTTTCAGTTTTCCCAAACTTTACGTCGCACGATGAAATTGTCGCGTTTTTCATCTCAGGCTCTTCAGCCTAAAAATTATTGGCTCTTAATTTTTTTTTCTAGAACTAGTACGTCTTTTTCCCCCGGATTCCGTGCCTTCGGGACGACCATTGAATTAAAAATGGTTAAGTCAAACTGCCGAACTGACAAATCGTGACTTATTAAGGGACTCGAAAGGACACAAATGTGTGAAGGAGGCACGTCGTATTTTTACAAAAGATGATTTATCTCTTTATATTATTATTCCCTATTAGAGTGCCACGTACCAAAATTAGTCATATGTTCTACATGCAAAAATAAATCAGCTTGAAGCGAATGCGATGTACCTTCTTCATATGTATATCCAAGAAAAAGAGACAATTACAGGGAGATTCTCTACAGAGAGAGAGAGAGAGAGAGAGAGAGAGAGAGAGAGACGTAAAATGGCAGGGAGCGATATTTTCACGTGAGATGAATTTGAGCACGCTCGCTTCCAGCTTCGATAACGAGCAGTAGTGCGTCGCGATTATTTATTTTTCGAATGACGTTCGCGCGAATATAACTTGTACTTACGACACACAATGTTCCATAATACGCCTGGTCGAGTCAATAGGGAGGCAAGTGAAACGTGCAAAATGTGCTCGCCTACGAGCTTCTCATTAAACGGTTGATTGTCGTCCGGTATTGTTTATGCAAGAGAAAGGAAGATGCGAAATGGGCGGAAGTGACTGTTCCAATGATTAATTATAGGCAGTTTATAACGTGAAAAGAAACTCGGAACAAAATGTTGAAAATTTGTTCTCATAGTTTCAAAGGTTGATGAATGATGTTGATCATGAGAGATCCATGAATCTCTATTTGTGAAATATTATTTAACATTAGACATATATATACATTTCGCAATTTGAATATTGCATTAATATAAAAGTTAAATAATACGTACATGAATTGTTCATAAATTAGTAGGACTGTTTTTATAACATTATCTTTAAACTTCAAAGCTACAATCTATATTAACATGAGAGAGGCAGTTTAAATCAATACAGTGTACATAAAAGAGTAAATTAAAAGTGGTGAAATCTTAAATCTTCCTACTAGGCATAACTTTTTTTCAACCAGTAAAATGCGCGCTTGCCTCTCAATTGACTTCCTGCAAATCGGGCATGAATTTTTAGTAGAATTATTTTCTGTACGAAGAAGATAATCATCGATTCAACATGTCCGGGGTGTCACGAGAACAAAAATATCGAGATTCTAGTTTCTCAACTAAAATGCAATGATAGAGTCTCATCTCAGGTAATTCTTTTTTCAGTACAATGTACTTTTTATTAAGTCGAGTTAATGAGAGCAGTGAAAATTTAATTTTCTTTGTGGGATCGATAAACTTTAAACAAATAGATTACAAAAATTGTACGGAAGATTTTGGTTCAGAAATCTCTTTCGATGTAGAAACAATAGAGAGAACTGTTACGTATTTTTATAATATTACAGCTGGCATTTTATTTTTCAGCTGGCATTTTATTTTGTGTAGACAAACGGATTATTTTGCGTTATTTCCAAAAATTTTTATTTAGAATGAAATGTGTGTTTAATAAAAAATGAAACGCACGCGATTATGAGCGAAAAAGCAGACTTTTTTTTAGAACACGCAGCTCTGCTACTGATACAATATTGTCCACAGTATTTGCCTACTTGCAAGAATTAAACTTTTAAGTTGCAATAATACTGTAAATTGCTGTGCAAGATTATATTATAGATGAATGAGGCAGCAGCATTGCACAAAATTTGTTATGTTGCAATCTTTCAAAGAAAAAAACGTTTCGCCAATTTTTCCACGCTGTATGGATATTTTCTCTAAGATGAGAATTTTGGTCTCAGAAGTCTTTTTATCTGGTAGGATCAACTAATAAGTCAATGGTTTATTATTTCTTTTTATTCAAAAATAAAATATGATGGTTTATATTTTTTATTTTATAATAAAATACGTTTTTTTTAATACTTAGAATAAAGGTTGTGAATTCTATGGTAGAGGCAAACATTTACGAGCTATCTTGTATTTCTTCTCTCGAGACACCCTGTACATCAGCATCACGGAATGTTAATTTAATGGTGAGTCTTCTATGGAAGAAAGGAACTGTTCATTAAATAAAATTGAAACGATCGTTAATTAATTAATACATCCAGATAAATTTCAAAACGATGGTGAAAGAGAGGGAAAAGAGAGCGCTAAGAAGAGAAGAACATGGGTACAATAAAGCTAATTGATCGAGACTATATTGATCGAGAGCGAGGGAGTTCGCCTGTTCGCATTTCGCGATTGCGGTTGATATTTGATAAAGAAGAAATAATAATATATCGTTCACTGAAAACATAGCTTAGTTCGTTAAGCTCCCTTAGCATTTAAGGATCTGGTTGAGGTCCAACCATCGTGATCTAGTCGTTTGTTGGGATACGTACGATGCGAATGAGGCGAGACACGAAGCGCGAAGATGCTCTTGTAGTTTACGATAACGAGGAGAGAGTAATGACCATAATTGCGCGGAACGCATGTAATTATTAGATGATAAGACGCAAGGAATTCTTTCGTGAGGATAGAAATCGG
Source organism: Solenopsis invicta (assembly GCF_016802725.1). Taxonomy (NCBI): domain Eukaryota; kingdom Metazoa; phylum Arthropoda; class Insecta; order Hymenoptera; family Formicidae; genus Solenopsis; species Solenopsis invicta. Next base: position 6,240,025 of record NC_052674.1, on the reverse strand, counting down.
AGAATTAGTTCTAGTTGGATTTGTACATAAGCGTTCCCATGCACATTCATCCAGACAAATCGCTCTTTAATGATACGACCAAACATGCGACGCAAGCGAGTATTTCAAAGCAAAGATGCGTCAGCTTTTACAGCTCGGTTTGCAGTATAAAAGAGAATTGCACCGCCGTGCAGACAACAATCTCGCGGTTCGGCCAACGAAATATCACACGGTTGCGATGGCGCCTTGTTTAACGATTTAATTACACAGCCGACAATAATTTCGTGATGAAGCTAATATCGCGAATCGCGGGAGAAGAGTTGCCAACGACGGAAGGAATGAAGAGAGAGAACCAAGTTCCTTAGAGATTTTGTCTACGACGAATTCGGTTAATTAATTTCAATCTTGAAACAAAAAACGGTACATATCAGCGAAGCGTTGCCTTGCGATAGACGACAGAGAACTGAAAAAAATAGTCGTAGAGAGGCGCACGGTGTAGACAATTAAACGATTTAAACAATTAGTTACCTTGCCAGCGATCGAGAGCAAAGAAAAGAGGGTCGATATAAAAGCGTAGTACCTGTTGCATCACAAAGTGTGTATGTGTTTTATCGAGACACTGGCAATAACTAGTACGACGACTTGCGATAAATCACGATCTTTCATTAATCAAATCACAGCAGCGTAATCAAAACGGTTAATTAATCAGCCATCTGGTCTTGTGAGTCTTTGAAACGCAATTTGTTTCCTCTTGAGGCTCGTTGTAGCAAACGGATGGGACTGGAAACAAATTAGATTTTCATTAAAAAAAAAAGCACTTGTTAATACCTCTAATTATTTTGTCAATCTATCTATTGGAGGAAAGCTCGAAATATAACTTTTAAAATCAATGAGATTTTTTTTCGTTTCAATTTGATTTAATTTCTAGTTTGTAAATACATTCATTTTTCTTTTTTATTACATATCTTATTTACTCTTAATTTTACTTAAATTTTATTTAGTCTTTTAAATATAGTTGACAATTTTGCATTAATTATTAATTAAAATTGTCTTCTCGGAAAATGGTTTTAGAAATGATTTAATATGTCAGTTTCGAAAAATAGTTTTATACGATTAAATAAATACGTTTGTGCGTGTGAACGATCAAACTGGCAATCATTTATAGCACGTCGTCGTATCTGCTTATTGTTAATAAAGGATGCGTGCGAAGGGTTGCTTGCCCTTTCGAGATGTTTGCGCCTTTTGGAAATATCTTCTTGCGAACCAATCGATATATTTCTCTTTAAACGCGACATGAAGTATTTTAACGAAGTTTTATACAACGTTTTGGAAAAATTACGTCGTAAAGCTTTACTGATCGAACTATTCCCGGGGGTCTTTTAGCGGGATAAGCGCGATAATGAGATGGATAATGGAAACGGATTCCCCGAAAGATCGAAGCGTACATTTCGAAAGGATGAGAGCGAAGAGCGGACGTATGAGAAAATCGGGACGGATTTGAAGATAAGAGAGACCCCAAATGTATGATCGGATCCCAACGATTTGTAATGTACAGCTACGTAGTGTTTAGGAAAACATTAGCGTAAAGATGTAAACTATATTGCGTATGTGCGTGCAAGTATTGTATTATATTAAAAATTTATTTAGTTATTTTATGAATAAAAATGCAAACTCTTTTTGCCGGTTCACATTGGAGGCTGTTTCAATGTCACACTTCCGCGTACACGTCGCCGATTAGGCGATTCTCTTTTACTCCATCTTATCTCGCATTAAACCAGACAACATAAACAGAAATTAAATTAAAAAGGACTCATTCACGCAGAATGATTATATCGAGTATATTAAGAAGCAAATACAAGAAAACTCCTTTTCAAGTGAGCCCCTTTATAAAACATTTACTTGTCTTTAATATGTCGAAAGGAATAAGGAGTACGAAAAGTCATTAAATGGCTGGCAATAAGTTTTTCTTTAAACAATTTTACACATTTTCGTTACATCGTTCCGCGTACACGAATTTGTCACGGAGATCTAATCAAATGCATTAATGCATCGCTACAGAATCGTCTGTGTCTGTATATACATAGAATTTTGTACGGCCCGCGATATAATAATAACATTAATAGTAATAAAATAATAATGAAATAATTCATAATCTTACATTATTCTCGTGTGTTGCAAGTATAAAACTTACATAGAATATCCATTCTTACATTATTACAATAGAAAACGGATTAAGTCGCTTACGTCGTAATCGGCACTTTCACGTGGTTTCAATGTTGCGTCTGTTTATCTGTTGCTTGATTGAAAACATATCGGAACGAAAAAAAGGCCATTAATCGGCAATAGAGATAGCAAATATATCAATAATAAACGTGCGACCGAAGCTCTGCAAGTGATGACCGATTTAATCGTCACAATATCTTTACAAGAGGTGGATTGCTATTGCTTTTTACAAAATGTAACTTGCGATGTAGCTTGCAAAAACGTATATTTATACTTCTCGCAGCTAGCACTGTGATTAGAGAATTATCTGTTTATTTATAATGACTCAATTCGCGATACGCGCTAAAAGTTAGGTTTTTACTCTACTTAGGTATATCTTTCTCATTGCTTAGGATGATCCATAAATCATGCGTCAGAGGATTACAGAAAATTAATTACCACGAAAACGCAATGCACAAACATTCTTTTAATTTTATTAAACTAAATATCTAAACTCTTATTACTATTTATCTAAGTTTCTTTTTCTTTAACTTTCATTACAAGCTAATTCGTTTATATATTTTATTAAGTTTTCAGCTTTTTTAAACACAAAAAAGTAAGAAGTAATAGGATGTGCAATTTCATTTTATCTTACAGCTTCATAGTCATTGATAAGAGGGAAAAGAAAAATCAAAACGATATCCCTGTATCATATCATTTTCCTTTTAGCCGTTACTTTTTATGACTATTGAAAATCAATATAAATCACGCAGATATATAAAAAAAAAACTTAAGTTATTAGAGAAAGGATAAACTCATCCTTCAATCATTTTTTGTCGTGCTAAATAAGAGAAAACACACAATATATCACGAAAGCAATTAAGATATTCAGTGCAGTGTTATAATTTTTACTTTAATGTAGATATTATAATCTTCTAAAAATTCAAATATAATGAAAAGATTCCATTGATTTAACACTCAATAGAGTAAGCATTAGATCGTTCCTCGATCTCGCATTTTGCATTTTATATTACATAAAAATATATATCACAATATCAACAATGATTAAAATAGTTAACGTAACCGGATTTTCAGTCATTCAGCCTACGGCTGTCGCAAATCTCCCAATAATTAAGAAATTAGGATACAATGCGAAAAATAAATTTTCGTAGGACAAATCATTCTTACAAATTAGAAAAAAACAATACCGTGATAATCAAAGAATCAGCGAGGTGCGCGACTTATGGCTCATCCTGCAGCTCGGCGATTATCGTAAGGAGCAAAGAGTCACGAAAGCGTGATCTTTATTACACGAAGAGGATTAGTTGCTGGCTAACGCCGCCATTGCGCGAATCAATGTGGCATTCTCCTCGCGAAGTCGCTCCCGTTCTACGGCCATCTCGTGTTGTTGCTTTAAAAGGCGAGCCTCGAGTGCCATTATTTTATGGTCCCGATCTTCCAGAAGGGATAGCAGCCTTCTGTTTTCTTCTTGTGCTCGTTCGATCAGCTGTAAATACATACATAGCGTTTGATTAATTAGAATACAATAGAATTCGTCTGTTTTCAATTGTAATAAAGTTTTGGAACGTTTTTTTTTGTTAAAGATTAATTCAATTTATAGACCACTCATGATTGATTATATTTTTGTCTAATTCATTAATGACTCACTTCGTGCGGGTTGTCACCCGTTGGCGTCGGCAATCTCGGTCTGACAGTCGCGTTGACAGACGTCTGCGGCTCGTGATTGCCGTGGTCCGATTGATTAATGCTGTCGGACTGATTGAGAGAATCGAACTCTTCGTCATCTGCCTCCAAATCAGAGTGACTAAAACGCAGACGTCAACGATCGCATGTAAATTACGTTTTATTTTTATCGTAAAGCTATTGATTGTTATTACAGTTTCCATCACAGTATCATGCCATTTAATAGCATTAGGCACGACCATCGATGCAGATACAAAGAATATTGCATGTATATAATTATGTATTTTAATTACGATATATATATCGTTGTTCATTTAATTCAAAATCTGATTTGCATTATATTAATCCATGAGATAGATTATAAACAAGTGTCTGAAGGAAGACAATAATTATTATTTATAAGTTTTAAAGAAGATATAAATTTCGCACAATTTTTGTTCATGTGACTTAACATGTACATTTTAATCCCTTTATGTTAAAAAAATTATTACCATCAAGTTTTCTTTTTAAATTTTATTGTATTTAATTTACGATTGATACAAGAAAGTATGAATTATTCTAACAATTGCAATAATGAAAAATTATTGTATAGATTAATAAAAATTTTTGTCAATTAAAGAAAGTATTAACTAATTATTCTCAAGTTTTTATATCCTTTGTATTGCAACAAGTCTTCCACATTCAAATTTTATTTTTGTTAATTACTTCATTATATGACTATTATTTTATGTTATTGTTAATATATGGAATATTATCAGTTGGGAATATATTTGGGAATGTAAATTTTGGAAAATCTACTGGATTAAGTAATTTGTTAATAGATTAATCAAGATTCTACTAGCTCTATCGTACTTCGTACAGGTCGTGCCTAATCATGGTTCTTCCAATACAACGTAACGCACTTACCAACTGTGCCTAACTAAACATGACCTGTATGAAATACGGTAGTGCCTAGAAAGCAGTTATGGTTCATTAAAAAAGACAGTTAAAAATAGCTATTGCACCATGACAAAATTATTTCCTAGTTATTATTAATTACATGAATATGGATGATATACCTTTTGTTTCGCCTTTGTGTGTATATTCTGGCGTTCCGCTCCTGCAAAATGCATGTTTATAAGCGATTGTTTAAAAGAAATAGATAACTTTGTAATAACAATTCTAATAATTCTAAGCCGTTACTTTAGTAATTCTCTCTGCTTACCATACATCATTATACATAATATACATCGTTTGGTTTTAAGAAAAACGCTATTAATATTTGAAATTGTTCTTAATAGTTCAGATTTCGTAACTTCTGTTGTGTAATTTTAATTGCAATTCTCAAATTATTGTAAGATAGCCAAAATTGCAGCATAATTTCTGTTCCAATAACAAATTAATTCCGTGATCGATTATATATTCATAATTATATATAGAAAGAGAGAGAAAGAGAATGTGAAACATAAAACTTAAATATCTTTCTTTGTCACAACTGTCGGGTACAAAATACAATTACAGAAAAGTATGTGTAAACTAATTTCGGTCTTCTTATACGAATCTTTTCCAGCGTACGCATTTGTCGGAACATTCTGCATAAGAAGTAAAAATGGAATTGACTGCACTTACTTCTATCAATTCGTGATCAAGAAATTCATTGTGATGCGTGTTGTGCTTAGTTTCAAGACAAGTGCCGCTAAGCTCCTCCTCGTCTTCCCCCGTACTACCTCCGGTGCTCTGAGAAATTATGCGTTTTACCAAATATCCGAGACAATTTTACAACATTTAAACATTCAAGAATAAAACGAACTATATCCCATAAGCGATAACAAACTTGGCATTATATTATATAATTTAAGACAAATTTTTATGTATTTAATTAGCATTTTTACAATTACAACTACAAAAGGTATATTACTTGAAAATTTAACTATTATGCTGAGATTTCTTTTTAAGGTGTTTTTAAGATTTCTTTTTAGTTTACTTTTATTTATGAACTTTTTTGTTCACATGAAATTAAATTCTTATTAAAAATTTGATAGTAAAAAAAAAGAAAGAACAGCAATCCATTTTGATCTTTATTTTTAATTGTTAACTATTTTAGCTACAACACTAAAGATCCAGAATTAAAAAAAAAATAGAATTGTGTATGTGTGTGTTTATATAAAAATCTAAAATTAAAAATCTCCAAAAATTTAAAAACGCAAGATCATAAGATGTAAGATTTCAACAACGCGTATGTCTAGAAATTCAATAATTCACAAATTCGCAGCCTTATTTAAAAACTCGATAATTTTGAAGACCGAATACTTTTTTTTTAATCTAAAGAAAAGCTATATTACTATTATAATTCCCGTTATTATTTGATCTAACAGTTACTTATGGATTGATTGACGATAACATTGGCGAACCTCTGTCGATGGTAAATGCACGACTCCTGTACTACGCCGTTTTTCTCGCAGTTTCCGTCGATCGCGTTGCTGCTTCCCCTTGTTTATATGCGTTGGCCTGTGCAAACAGGATACGACACTAAAGACACTAGAACCAGATCCAGAAAGTATTATTAGGCAATTACGTAAAGTTCCTTGCATCAAGGATGCTGTTGGCTAAGGACAGGACACTCCAAGCGCGACAATAAATTTCTATGATTCTCTATCAGCTTTAAAAGCGCATGCGATCCGCGATTTACATACCGACTGGTCACGCGTTTATCCTGTTTCCTTATTATAGGTTTGCTTTGTGGGTTGTCGTGCTCAGGTGGAAGCACAGGGTTAGAGCTTGTGTCGTAAGTGCCTTGCGATTCCTCCACATCGGGAGTATTCTCTGTAAATAGAAGGCATTAAAAATTATTAGAGTGATAAGATTATACCATTGACATAACACGTGATTTCTTGAATCGTCCCTGTTCAATTGAGTCTCAGCTTATTAGATACTTAGATCATATTACTTATATACACATAAAATGATTCAAAGATTATTAACTCTAATGGTTGTTTGTGAAATAGTATTGAAATCTAGCCATATCTTAATGTTAAATATTCCTTCCAGAATACACAGAATAGTTTTTTTACATCTGATTTTTAAACACAATTTTAGTTTACAAAAATTCATACATAAATATTATATTTTATAAAAAGATTCAATTTAAACAAGCGAAGCCTGACAATCCAAGAATCAAGTTGTATGCTCTATAAACACTTCCGCCATGTACTTTGAAAGCTTATGGAAGACACATCTCCTGTCCTCGCTGGGCCTACTCTGGCCCTAGCAGTCCTGATTCTAGATCTCCTGGACGTCAACTCGAAATCGTTCTCAAAGTCCTCCTGGCTGACGGAGCTGGACGCCATGCCGGTGATATCGCTGCAACGCAAAAATCCACATGTGATCGCATGTTCATCGCGCTTCCTCGAAAACGTGAACAGCACCACCCGCCGCAAGAATGTGCGTGTTGTGCAAAGAGTGTGAGAAAGAAAAAAAATAGGTCCTTACAAAAAATACCTGGACATCTGAACAAAGGGTAGGTAGGTTGTGACGTGCGATACCTGCGGGAGGGTTGATCCCGTCCCGTGCGGGTGTCCGTGGGGCTTAATAGCGCTCGACCTATGCTACTGTCTCGTGGGACTCTCGTCTGAGAAAAAGGTAGAGGAGAAGTCGGGAGGAGAGCTTCCTTGAAAAACACGAGATCGCGAGGCGAAACAAAAAAGAACGAATCAAATAGAAATTTTAAAAAATTGAAAAGAAACGAAAAAAAAAGGAAGACTACGCAGGTAGGCGAAATCCGCTAATCAAGAACGAGATAACCGAGGGATCACCTGAGATGGCCCTCGACTGCCGATCCGGTGACTCACTGGTGACCTGAATGTGTGATTGACAGCTGTCAGCCGACGTGAACGACTACCATAAACATTGGTCGGAACGGGTGGCGCATAGCCGCGAGATCGGCGTATTGATCGTCGTGCCAGTGGCGGGTAGACTGGAATTGGGGTGGTCACCTCGGCAGCGGCGTTACACCGTCCACGTCTGGCTGCGTTTTACCGTCGATCGCGGGGAATCGCGGAAAATCACTACGGGATCCGCTGGTGACTAGCCACTAACTCTCTTCGCTTGTTGTTCACTGTGTTAGGCCGCCCCCACCTTTGGCTTTGGCGTGAGCACGATGCGTAGTACGTCAGGTGACAGACGGCACAGAGACTGGGAAGGCGTTCGGAAAGCGCAGCAGATTGTGCGGCCTGTGCGCAAGGCCATAGACGTAATGCGAACCCAGAACGAGCTGTGTTGGCAAAAAGATACTCTGAACTCTGACAGAGAAGGAGATATGATTGCGAGCCTATATCCGTTCTTTTCTTTCCGATTGAAGAAGAGAGGCAAGAGAGGCAGATGGACCTTTAAAATTCTCTCTTCTCGTTTAATTTACTTTCTCTGACGAGAACATATGGCCTCGGTGATTGCTCACCAGGTGCAAAATGATCAATGAACGACTGCGTTCAGAAAACACAATGGTTGTGCCATTTTGCCCTCGTCTTTCGTAACTCGAAATGGCTGCGGCGGTAAATATAATACGAAATACATTTGTATATTTTTCTAAAAATATAATTCGGATTTCTGTATATAATTTTGTTAACAAACGCAATATATTAATTAACGTGGATCAATTTAAAATTAAAAAATGACATAGTCCATTAAAATTTATCATTTAAACTGTTTTCGCATTCCTCTCTTTCTTACTAATTTTATACATAATATGTATATAAATTTGTACAGAATTGGGTAGTAACTAAGTTCAAACTTAACTTGGTTAATTTCAAATGGAGTTAATTTTTAATTTTAACTAGTTATTTTTAAAACATAAGCATTAATTTATTAACTTTTTTGTAAAGTTGAAAATTTATCTATGTAAAAAAATTGTAAAAGAAAATACAATCCATATAAAAAAACACGTTTCTTCATTATTTCAAATAAATTTAATTTACAAATAAAACTTCAAAATTTATTTGATATGACCCATATTTTGTAATCATTGTGTTATTTAAAGTAGTGTAACAAATCTAAAAGAAAAAAAAAGTAATTTAAAAAAATTGACATTCTAGCTTTTCATAAATTAACTTTTAACTCAAGTTAGTTTCAACTTAACGCAACTTTTAATTGAGTCAATTTTTCCTTTATGCAACTTTTAATATAATTAAATTATAATTTTGTAATTCATTACCTTGAACATAATTTAGGTAAAAGGAATTATTAATTGAGCCAACCATAAATTTAAGGTATATTATATATCTCAAATCTATTCAAAATCTATTTAATAAAATATATATATATATATATATATATCAATTCAATAATTTAAAAATACTGTAAAACATCATATTAAGCAATCAGCACTTCGTATGCAACAATGTAATATTACAGAAAACAAATTTTAATAAAGTATCAAATTTATTTCAAAAAATTCTTTCACATGTTTACATTAATCAAATATCATTAATCATTTGTAAAAATCATACATTTATAAACCATAAAAACCATATACAGCATAACATTATAGATAATTATTACAAGTAATATTATTGAAGAAAAGAAAAACAATTATCATTAAACCAAATTAAAAAAATTAATGTACTTAGTACTTAGTAACAACACTTAGATTATTTTTGTTATTATATGAACAATAGTTTTTTTATATCAATCATCTGAACGTAATATGCTTGCTCACAAATTTTTTTTTCAAATTATGAAATGTAAGCTATACATTATATTGCCTACAAAATAGAGTAAAATAAACTTTAATGCATATTTGATCAATAAAAAAATTATTTTAAAAAATTTGATTTTTATTTAAAAAGAAACATCCCCTAAAAGATTGGAAAAATTATTGAGTTCAACATAGAGTTTAGCCTGGGTGCTGTCACCCTTTAAAGTCTTTAAAAGAGTACTTATACCACGTATCACTCTCGTTCCTCATTCATTTGCTCAAACATTTTTCCTTGAAATGATTTGGTTTTTTACATCGAGAGCATACGTGGCCTTGTGCTGGACACATGGATATAGCATGATCCCTACCACATCTAAGGCAATCGTTTATAACGGGAACTTGACACAACCACGAGAAATGGTTCATCTTGCCACAATTTGCGCACAATTCGCCAAAAGCGAGACAGCGTGACTGAACGTGATGCGTTCCACACTTAGTACAATTGGATACGAATTTTACCTTACAATAATCCGTAAAGTGATTGTATCCTTTACAATTGTCACATCGAAGTCCATGAGCAGGACAACGATTTCTGCTATGACAGGTACCGCAACGAATGCATTCGATTTCGGGTTGTGAAGTAGAAGTGGACTGTCTTTGTACTTCCTCGTGATTCTTCGGCGACATAAGTTTCTCACATTGTTTCCAAAATAGGGTAATTTTATTAAGATCCAACGATTGTAAGTACGATACTAGATCTTCTCCCTTGGATCGTACAAGAACCTTAGCTTTATCCGTAAAGTTGTAATTTTTAATATCTTCTATGATTTTCTCCTTCACAATGCTCACAGGATCACTATGATTGCTTGCAATAGCAACAAGCTACAAAAAAATATGTGAATAAGTATATATGAATATTAACGTGAAATAAACGGCAAAAGGTTCGAAGGAATGAAGATAATTATATTTTTTTATAATTATTTTAAATATGTACGCGATAATATACGGAAAACAAATATTATTTTCTTTATTTAAATTCTTTCATCAAAATATATAATTAATAATTTCATTATAAATTTATAAAGATATAAATAATTTATAATTTACTGTAAAAAAAATCATGAAGTTTTAGAAAATTAAACTTCAAAGGCATAAATACAAAAACATTTTTTTAAATTTAATTTTTTCAGAGTTTCACAATTTTTGTATACAAAAAAAACTATTAAGTACAATTATTATATTATAATATTAACAATTTATGATTTCAAAACTTTATCATATTTTAACAGTACTAACAGTTAACAGTGCATTGTAAAAAGTGATTTCAATTTAAAATATTACAATAGTAATGAAATTCCAACTTACCATTAAGCTATCAATATATTTCTCAATGCTTTCATTAATCTGCTTCAATCTAACTCCAAAAATGAAATGTATATCCAACTCACGTAAAACTACTTTCAGATCTTTTGTCTGAATTTTATCTTGTGTTTGAGGAAGATTCTTATATGCTTCTTCTCCAAGAGGTCCAATCAACATTAACAATATAATTGTCCATTGATTTTTATATAATTCTTTGGGATCTTCTTTCTGTAGAAAAGACAAAAATTTCTGTTTCCATGTACACCAAGTTCTGCCAATGTTATTTCCTGTGGCATTTAATGGAGGAAAGTTTTGCATTTTGTTAAATATGTCCAGTATCCGACTTCCATTATCTATTATAAAGATAATAATATAAGATATGGATCGTCATATAAAAAAAAAAATATTTCATTACTTACCCATATTTAATTTTATAAAGTTTTTTCTTTTTTCTTATTTTTATTTTTTATTAATATGTATTTTTCACTTGTGATGAACTGTGGATATCAAAATAAATTTGTGCTGTTAGTTCTTATTTTTCTTTTACACATTATCTCTGTAAATTTCTTTTAGTGAAATCTTATTCGAAACGAGTGAAGATTCACAGTCGATAACGAAAATATTGCCACTTCGAATAAATTGAAATTGCACTTTTCATAAGAGTGAATATTTACTTATAGCTTGCAACGAAATATTAAACGTAATGTTAAGTTTACGATTTTCTTTACGTTAACACAAATTTATTATCGCTTATAGATTTAAATTTAAAATTAATAATCTTTTACGGATGTTCTTGTACTTTAGAGGAGATAAAAAAAACCTTAAAGTGAATCTGTACTCGTAACGAAAGATAAAACGTAAGATTGCATAACTTTAAGAAAAATTGAAAGCTTCAAACGAGTGAATTTTTCACTTTTTTTTAAAGTAAATTTTCATGATAACGTATTCATACATATTTATTCTAATGAAGTGAAATGTTTACGATCCAAACTAGTGAAAGAGTTACTTTTTCATTAGTAGTACTTACGACGACTGACGACGACGAGACGTTCAGCGCGACCAAATGCTACTAAATACAACTGCGATCGCTCCTGTCGAGCGATCTTCTTTTTTTCTTGACGCGATGCACTGTTTCTAACTGTGACGCGAGCATATCAGATTCATTTTGTAACGAGTGCAAAATATTGACTGCGTTCAGCAAAAAAAAAAAGAAACTGTTGTAAGATTCTTTAATACGATTGACTTTCGCCCTTAATTCCTGCTGAATCTGAATGTATAAAACAATCATACTAAAGAATCTCTTGCCACAGTCGTAAAACTGTTTTTTCTGCTGAACGCACTCTTTCATTTCACTCTACGGAGTGAAAGAATACTCTTCACGACACAGAGTGGAAGAATTCACATGTGAATGAAAAATTACTTAAAGTCATTCCAATTTGAGTTAATGATCACTTCATTTTTTCAGTGGAATATCACTCGGAGAAATTTACAGAGCATTTTAACAATAAAAAAATCTAGTTAGGTTTAGCTTATAATAGCTGAGAATAGCCGTAACCGTAAGAAATTGAGCAATTATTGTCGATTTATAGAAAAATAATCGACTATGATTGGCCAATTTCTTACGGTTACGGCTATTCTTCAGCTAAATCAACCCTTAGTATATTAACAGCAACAAGCTCATTGTAAGAGCCATTCTACAATAGCGTAAATGTAAGACGACACAGTTGTATGTCTATTTCTATCAATAATATAAATAAGCTTTAATCTCGATTTCACTTCTTTTTTATTCTTTTGTAATTCTAAAAATAAGACAAAGAGATTAAAGTTACTTTGTGCTGAAGGAAATAGACCAATAACTGCGCATTACAATAGTTTGCAATCATAATTATTATGTTTACGCTATTGTAGAATGGTCTTAAAGTATCTAAGATTATATAAAAGAAATATTTTGCTGGAAAGAGAAAAGAAAACATGCAAATAAAATATAATTTTAAGGTAGAATCAAATGTTATTTTGCGATATCTGTGTGACGAGAATTGTGAAAGAAATATAATTATGTAATAAAGCAGCTTGCCTCTTGTTACTATATAAATATATATACTGCCAATAATTATGCAAAAAGGAATTAAGAAAACAGGAATCTATCGAAAAGCTCAAATATGATTAACATCTATTTTCTCTTATTTTTTTTTTGTACCGAGAAAGATACTTGTATTTACGAAAGATACTTACGAAATAAAATCATAAATTCCCGTTACCCAGATTTCTGCTATGGAGAGTTCTCTGGAGAACAAGAGAAAAATATATGTTACGCTGGTTACGCACTATGTCACATCTCGCGTTTGACTGAGTAGTTGTACTTACTAACCGTATTTTTCTACCGTTAATACTTCTCGGAAGAGACGTAATACTAATGACGATTGATCCTTATTTTTAAACAAGCCGATAAAAGATATGCACATATGAGCTAGCTTTTTCGCGTTTTACAATGCCTCGCATTCTCCTCACATTGAAGATACTGAGGACAAAAGAGCAGTGTCGATCTTAGCTGAACTATTCAAGCAACGTTGCCAAGTTGATAAAACAAACGTTTGATTGATCAAATGTAAAATTAAAATTTGTATTAATTTAATATTTAAGTATAATGAAGTGTTTATTCATTACAGATTAGGTTTAAAATTGAACAAGTTTAATTTTTCCTTGACTTTTTTAAAGCAAAAAATCAAAAAGAAGTTGTTCTTGAATTCTGTTTCTTTCACGACGATGCATGCGATGATTCATGTTACTGCCTGTCATATAAGATAAGATTACTCATGCATATGTAATATATATTATAAATGGCATGTGAGAATGAAAAAAAGTTAAATAACTTTTTAAAGTATTTAAAAGTTTTATTTTTAAAGACTACGTTTTAATATATTTATAAGGTATTTCTCAAGTGCAGAAAAAATAAATGTTTAATGTAAAGATATTTGTATTATATAAAAATTGAAAATTTCTAACGTAACTTCAAAAACAGTGGAAAAAATAATGCGATTAAATTAAATTATGTAAAACGTAAAAATATTTTTATACGTTATTCTTTAGCTGAAAGTTATCACAGCTTAACATGGATTCGATATAAATTTAATACTTATTAAAACAGATTTAAAAGAGTTATTCACTTTATCCTTGTAAATTTACGTTGTCTTTAAAGATATATTAGCTTAATATTTTAATTATATTTTAATTTTTATACAAAATAGAAATTTTTAAATTGCAAAAGTTAAAAATTGCAATAAGTATAGAATCTTTTTGACAAGAGTACGAAATGATACAATTAATTAAAGTCAAAGTATTTCTTACACTTTGTCAATGGCACATTTATTATTTTATTTTTTATTAAAACGCGTTAAAAAAAAGAAAATGGCTCAAACACGAAAAATTAAATTGATAGATTAGATTAGAATTAGAAGAATTAGATCAATAAAGATGTTAGGGGTTTTCGCTAAACAAGGGCAGCCGGAAAAAAAACACGCGGCAGTCATGGGTCATCTTTTCAAATACAAACAAATGTTATCTACAGATAATTTTTAACTTACAAATGATTTTTTGAAACAAATACATCTTTGTTTTCATGTTGGAACAAATACAAAAACGGCAAGAGATGTAAACATTGTCATATGCGTTGTGCGACAAAATTTTTCGAAGTTTAAAAATTGCGAAACTTGCGGGACACGAGAATAAACGAGTTTCAAGCGGAATAAATATTTTTGTTATAAAATTGAATTTGCAATGTAAATTTTGCTGTGATATAATTAGTGTGTGTTGTAAAATTATCTGTGATTTTATCGTGGAAGATGAAAAATGAGTTTGTGAAAGATTGGGTCAGTTTATATTCATGGAAATAGCCTTGCGACTCCTTGCGGCGAAGGCATAATTTGTACTAGCAATTATTTTAATGCGTTCTTCATTAATTAAGACACGACACCGTCGGCAGAGGGATATTACTATAGAGAACAGAACTCTCATACACTTCGAATAACTCTTTAATATCCGCATTTGACTTCGCAATATTAATGCTTTCATGTTTACGAACTCGCAACATAATTTGTTCTTGAAATTATATTAAGATCAAATCCTATATGTGATGCGAGTGAGGTTGCCCTAGTTCGTCATGAAATTATGGAAATTACGGAAATCATGGATTATATAATTATTGCGTTTTACGTAGAACAAGACTATGTCTTGTCTAATTGTAAGTCAGAGTTTCTCAAATTTGTGTGAATTATAACATTTTTTAAAACGGCAAACATTCATATCTATCTTGTTTTAGTGAAAAAGTCACAATCACTTTTCCTACTTTTTAATTTTTAAATAGAATTTTGTAAATCTATATCTCTAATACATAATAAAGTACAAAGATGTTTGTACTTTAGACGCAAAATGCGTTTATTTCTTATTTCTGTAGATGATAGCTTTGACATCAACATTGACGCAAATCATGTTCATGCACAAAAAAATTTAATAATTGTAGTTTATTTTTACTTCGAAATTTGATTTTAATCCCTGAAAAATTATTTTTCACCAATGCCTTTTGGGAAACTCTGGTCTGAGTTTTTTAGTCAACTGTAAAAAAAAACTCATCTTTTCTCAATAACAATATTGAAGCTCTTATAATTTTTTAATTAATTGTTTTTAATTTTAATTAAAAATATTTAATTAAAATCTAAAGGTAAATAATTTTTAAAAAATACATCGCTAAAATCCTTGGCTTTTCGAGAAACGCAAAGAAACACTCTCTCATTATAATACAACAATAATAATAAATAATTAATATAAATGCACTCTATAGCATCTACATTAATGCATCTACGTACATTAGCGTTTCGTTTTATTTTTTTTTTTATTGGAACGGAGTTTTCTTTACATATATATATATATATATATATATATATATATATATATATATATATAAATGTATAGTTTTATTATTTCTAATCTTTGCTGCAAGAGAAGATCTCTTGCTGCGTCTCGACATATCATATTTGGCATATTGCATCAGAGACGCGCGCCTTGTCCAAAGCGGAACTCTTCATTAATTTTGTAACCCATCTTTGTGGATTAGCCGCTATTTGGCACTTCAAACAAAATTTCAATTTCCCAAAGTCACCGGGTACTCTCCTCTCGACCGGCCCTGGTCTCGCGGGTCGATAAAGCCTCTCACTCTCTCCCGCTTCCACATCGCGCATCCTCGTCGAGAGACGAGGCGGACGAGGAACGACCGAGTAGGACGGAAAACCGCCGAGTTCTGTCAGTGGCCTCTCGGACACGGAAGCATCAAAAGTGGAGAACGTTCTGCGATAGAGCGAACGTTCCTCCTCGCCCCGAGGCTTTGCCGCGCGCACGGCGATACGCACGGTAATTAATTAAATCGCGAGCGTGGACCACGCGGGCGTTGATGTGCGCGAAAAATGCGACGGTAGTGAAAACGCGTCTTGCTCCAAGCCACGCTCAACGTATCGTCGACGTACCGTGACGTTCGTGGCGCGTTCACGTGTCGACACCGCCAAGAGACGTCAAACTGAACGTTCGATCGGAAGTCTTTTTCTCAAACGCGCCTTTTCCCGCACAGAGATAAGGAGGCAGTCACTCTCGTTCCGAGAGTTACCGCGGTCCTACGGATGTACCGAGTCCTCCCAGCAACCCCGAAAGACACCCGGAAACACGTTCGGCGCGTGACAACCCTTGGCATGGCATGACGGATCATGAGGTGTCACCTTTGTCAAAGTGAATGAGAGCATGGCGAGCAATATATTTCCTTTATTTACTAATGTTAGTCAATTTTCTTGTCCCAGTCTTGGGATCTTTATTTTCTTCAGCACTCGACAGTCGATAGCTTGATGAGCAAGGGTTCTTTGAAAAATATGCGCGAAGGGGATGTGGACGTTGAGCGTTGATGCGATTCTCCTTACATGCTTGTCCCATAGTTTACACAGGAAATTTTACACAAGAATGTCTCAAGTTTCCCATATTTTCTTTCATCTCTTTGATCAATCCTGTAGTCGGATTTTTTTTTTAACACTTGAGTACTGGCGCGTTGGTATTGATGTTATTTCACGTGAAACTTTCACAAAGACAGAATTATCGGAATAATTTTCTCTTTCCAGAATTATGAGCAATTAAAAAAGAAAGAGTCTTGTATCGAAAAGTAGAAATAAATAAGGAAACTTTATTTACAAGTTAGCCTAAATACATTAATCTTAATGAATGAAAACTTAAATAAATGCCATCAATTTCCATAACTTATCTCTTTGGCACAGATTAAAATACAACTTGTTAAATATTTAAATAATGTTACATAAAATTCTTTTTCTTTTAATTACTTCCTTTTTTTACATTAAAAGAATATAATTTCTAGAAAAAATTAATTTTTTAAATCAACGTTTAAATGCGTCTCAGGAAGTGCTAATTGCCCGGTACTCTCGTGGAAAAATAATTTTGTCGTGACCTGGGAGTTCGTGAATGAAAGTGTATACTGAGAAACCCGATATAAATAATTCCAAAAGATTTTTATACTTTGGTCGACGACTTGAGCGAGTCATTAAAAAGAAATTAATTGAGAGTGCATTGCGTGATACTCTTAAGTGCAACTGCTGGCAAATTGCAGTTTCATACAGCTTCGTCATTTTCTCCGCCTATGTGTGCCTTCAGCACATGCCATTTGGTCGTTTTTTTGTATCACAAAAAAATAGTAATGGTCAGCAAGTCACGAACCAACCGCCGGGAAGATACAGATTCGTATTTATTATGTCGACTGTTGTTAGATGCGACTATTTAATTCTCATGACATTGACAGCGATTTCCACAGAAGCCGAACAAGCCTTGAAATCAGACGGCTGTACTTGGCATTAAATATGGGATATAAATGCGGACAGTGTGTAAAGTCGAGTAGAACATATGCCTGCGAAAATGGGGTCGTTCGTCTTTTCTTTAACCCTTGGGTATTGGTATGGGATGTTGGTGATATTTCACGTAAAATATCTACAAAATTTAGTTCAGACCTTTATAAAATACGGTGAGGTAAAATATTTTTATATTTCGTTTTATTACTGTAGCAAAAAAGTTGTTGCAAGATACGTTGCATATTAAAGAGGCTCATATGCATAAAAACGAAAAGAGATAGAGGTCGTACTCCATTGTTAAAATCATATTTTCCTCTATTTAACATTTAAGTTTTATTAAAAAATATAAAAAAGCATTGTTATTCAAGCTCAAAAATCCTCAATCGTCAAATATTAGTTTTTAGTATAAAATATATATATATATAATTTCAAGACGTCTTTCAGATGTCACACGTTTTTAAAAACATGATTTAGGAAAATTTGGATAACGACGTCAATTTATATTATTTTTTAAATGAAATTTAAATGTCAAATAGGGAAAAGTATCTATGATTTTTAAATTCAAATAAACACGACTGCTCTATTTCTTTCGGTTTTCCCGCAAAAAATTTATAAAGTTAAACTCTCGATCCGTCTAGATATACATGACCTCTTAAGGTAAAAGTAGTAGAATAAACGTGTCATTTTCTTATACATATGTATTTTAACATTTATATAATACGATGTATATATAATACTATTATCACCAAAAAGAAACGTTTAACATTAAGATTAAATAGCTTACTTCTGTCTTCGTTTTTGAGTAGCTAAAAATGTTTTAGTTTCATACGGTTCAATGTTTACATTTAAAACACTGAAACGTTTAAAACTGAAATCTTTCATCTTCAAACGTTTTAGTGCTTTAAAGTGCTAAACACAGTTTGAAATAAAAAATATTTTCGAGTATTTAAAAAAACAAAGACAGAAATAAAACATTAAAAAAAGTTAAATGCTTCTTTTTTGAGCGTAAAATTTTGACTATAAATCTTATATTATTATAATCGAGATTACGCTTGAAGATTAAAACAAAGAGAAATGTGCGCGTACGAGTAATTAATTCCGATTAATTTTCGCCGTCATCGTCCATTTCTTTTAATTTTCAAGTTTAAGCAATTTATATTGTCGATTACTTTAGCTACCATTGATAAGAAGCAATAATTAACATGAAGCATCAAAGACGCGGAGGTTTGCAAAAGTTTCTCAATCAGACGCGCTATCGATCCCACCCGCCCGAAGATTCGCGCGTCTCAACTTGCACTCGCGCATCTCGTGGGGGGAAAACTTATTAAATCCATAGCGAACAAGCGGGTAAAAAGTTGAACTCGAAAAGAAAATATTGCGCACTAGACGGACGTAGATATCGGTGCACCGAAGCGAAACTGATAGCGTTGAAACGTGGTTGTGGTTTATCGCCTGCGTAAAGGTCACCGCAAGTTTCCGCGAGTAATTATACCGTTGAAATAACTTGTTTCGGTACTTGCACGGACGAGGATAATTAGGATTGGGGGCTAGTTTACGAGGTGCGGTCGAAATCACGGCAAAATCGGGAGTAAAGTGAAAACCCTCGACGCAAAAATGTAGGGTAAAAGAGATATTTTGTTTTTCGAGAGAATTGGTTTTGCGGGAAGTTAATAATACTTTCTGTCTTTTTGAAAGCTTTTCAATAAGCTTATGCAATACATTGTGTTGCATCGATGGATAAAATAAAATAGGAAGAGAAAATAGGAAGAGAAAATAGGAAAATAGAATATATCCTTCTCTTGTAAGAAAAAATTGTTTCATCGTACGTCGCTGAAAAAGAATCCAAAAAGAAAAAACCTGAAAAAGACTTTATTTTATTCCGAACGAAATCAGACAGGCGAAAAATAGATCTATATGAATATTGAAGGAGACTTCTTCTCAGCATTGAGTTGAAGAAATGCGTTTTTTTGCAAGACAGTTTATGCGCATCGATTTTCAAAAGAGATCTCTCAAATGTCAAAAAAAAAGTGGTTTAACGAGCACTCGTGAGCTTTGCATCTTCTGTTTCTGAGATAATCCGGCCATTAAAAGACTGCAAACTTTTGAGATTGTAATGCGTTTTCTATCGAAACTTTATTCAAATGTATTTTTATTATTGAGCGTGGTTAAAATTACGTGATCAGATTAGATAACACAAATGCAATTTGTAGTAACGTCTGATGTTATCGTAGAGACGTGCATTAATAAAGTTGACGCTCGTATTTTCGCATTTATTGGTAAAAATTTTTGAATTCCGTTCGAAAGCAATTTCATAATTAAGACTGACACAGGGCGCAAATTAATCAAGACAAATAAGAGCCAAATATAAAGAAAACTTATTCAGGTAAAACATATTGGATTTCAATTGACATTTCAACTCAATTTTCGAATGGTTCAATTTATTCGATTAAGTTATCAAGTTTGAAGTAACTAAAGTAATGCTTCAGTAGAGAGTAATACTTGTTTCTGTAGAAAAAAAGCACTGGATGGTAAGCTTATGTTTGTTTAAATTTAGCCATTTAATAGCATAAAAAGTGAGATTTACCTTTCTTCTTCCTGAATGTTGTTTTTGGACTATATTTATATCTGTAATTTAAACATGGTTTT
This sequence comes from Solenopsis invicta, assembly GCF_016802725.1. Classification (NCBI taxonomy): domain Eukaryota; kingdom Metazoa; phylum Arthropoda; class Insecta; order Hymenoptera; family Formicidae; genus Solenopsis; species Solenopsis invicta. Next base: position 6,219,580 of record NC_052674.1, on the reverse strand, counting down.
CGAGCTCTCTATTTAAATCTCTAATTTAAATGTTATTTTTAGACTTTATTTAAATCTCCAATTTAAATTTTAAATATTTATTAATAACTTTGTAATGAAAATTTATTCTTCTGATTCGATTATTATCTCAACTACTTTGAATAGGAAGTACAAACAAAATAATGTGAACACCCGGAAAATTCACTATTTATTTTATTATTCAAAAAAGGTTGGCCTATTCCTTTGTTTTTAATAGATTTTACATTTGTTGAAATAAAATAAGACGATGCTTGAGTAGATACCAGTGCAATATTGTATCGTTCTTCTAGCAAAACATCTTTCAAGATGCTTTTAAAAAATATTGAAAGAGACATTCTATACTTCTCACCCTGCTCTTCAAAACTGCTTACAATGATTTGATGATACTTAAAGCAAGCAATTAAATTGGCTGAGAAACACGATAAAGTTTCGGGAAACAGGGAGCAATTTGCGAAAAGAGTAAAATTTCTTTCTTCAACATTACTTCTATAATCAATACAAAGGTACTCTGCTAAAAGAATAATACATTTCATTTCTTGACCTAAGTATGACTTTGTTCCAACAACGATCTATAAAGACAACTGGTAAAAAAATTAATCTCTCGTTAATAAAACAAGCAGTGTATTTCTTAGGCGTCTATGCACTATTTAGTCCTTGTATGTAATAAACCACTTCTTTTTTAGTTCATGCGATACCGAAGATTGTTAGCAGTTTTTGCTCGAGCCTTTCTCTTGCATTATGAAATTAAAAAAATTTTATGTATATAACGTATATAACGTATCAGTAACACGCAATTACGCGTGGAAGAGCGTAACTAGTAGTTAGTTAGTGATGAGCACTGGCGATCAATGTGATTAAAGCTGTACGACAGTCTGGCGTGTTTGATGGTGTTGTATATCGACCGACGTGTTTCAACCAGCCAGCGAGTTTTTATGGCTTTTCGTCGTTTTACCTCTAAAAATTCAGTTTCTGAAAAATTTCTCGCGAAACAAGGGCACGGCCATATCTTTCGTAATATTTTAAAATTACGATGCGTTTTAACTTCGAAACGATTTGTACATTATTTTAAATTACAGTTTAAATAATAATGACGCAATGATTCATTTTATCACTCGCTTTATCGCTCGTTCGTGACATTTCGTACGATAGTTCCAATATGAACAATAGTTCGAAATGTTAAATGCCATTATTTAAAGTTTTACATTGACATTCGGAAGCAGCGCGTATAACACGATCTAACTTTGCTAATTTAACTTAAAGAGGATTACATTCACGATGAAGTTGTAGTGGCATAAATTTCTTCAAAGCGTACCGCGCTATCTTTCGGTATTTATTTCGTAGTAGTGACGTGAAGTTCACTGCAAGCGCAAATCTAATCACTCGAACGAGCCATATGAATTTCATAGGCAATTTAGATAAATTTGCAAACTTAACTTTAACGACACTCTCTCGATGAATTGACAATTGTTCTTCCTTCAACAGAAACCTCAAGATGTCTGTAATGTCCGAGTTATACGTGTTCCGAGAAATTAATTCTCTTTGCAAACTCAATTTCAAAAGAATAAATAAATAAATAATAAACTTTTCTTCCGCAATTAACAGGTTGACTTTACTCAATAGAATCTCAACTTGATAATGAAGTGGAATTAATATCGTAAACAGGATGTCAAGCGCTAAATGATAATTTAGTTTGATATTTAGGTTAAAATAAAATTGACTGTTCATTTTGAAAATTGGTTGTTAAAATTAGCAGTAAAATTGTGGGCTGAAAATGCTCCTTTATTATATCCCCTCTGATGTTGATACCAAATTTCCATGCTAAGCATGGAATTTGGTGTATAATAAACACATAAATATACAAGAGGCTGTCTAATACTCCCAAGAGGGCTTCGTCATTTCATGATCCATTCAAAAGTTAGTCAAAGTTTTCACGAAATTTACACAAACACGCTAATTGGATTCTACAGCGAGCATATAGCCAGATATGCCGACGTAATCTCGAGTTAAATTGTAATCGCAAATACCGCTGCATAAGCCGGAGACAAGCAATAGCAGTTTCCATTACAATTCTGGATTTAACAATTAGTAACATGGATTTGGTTAATGAGCAGGCGACGTTTGTTTATGAATAGTAATTTAAAATCGAAAACACTTATGACTGGAAGTATTGCATTATCGCATAAAGCGCAATAAAATCAAAAATTTCATTTTTTTTAAATAATCGCATTATAGAAAAATGTAATTATCTCTTTTGTTTAATAAATTATTACTTCTATATTTTATCTTATGTATACAAGATTGTTGTAAATTTACGAAAGGGCAAAGATACGTTTAATCTCGGAAATTTAAACAATTTAACAAAAAAATAAACCTTAGGTAAAAGAAAACTTTGTTCCACAGTCTCCGTCTCTCTCTTTCTCTCTCTATTTATTTTTGCATGTAATTTTCTTAGTTTTACCTCAGGCTATGAAACAATTTGTATTTTACTAGTGCGAGTTACCTGTCGCCCCACATGACTTTTTTAATTTAAACCTCACACGCCAACACACAAACCTCACACGCCAACACACACTACCACTTGCAAAACAGGGAACGTCCCCTATTTTTCTGACATATAACAGCACAACAATAATTAACGCAGAAAGCTATTTAATTAATACCTTGGTGCCCTAAATGATGTGGCAACAGAAAGGGGAAAGTCTCAGGAGACTCAAATTAGCTGCATATTAAAATACACGCTATAGCTGTACGGCTAATCAATATTACAAGAAGAAAAGGAAACTCTTGTTATGATGCTACAGAAGTCATTGACATCACCGGGTATTACGTGGACACTGCGAAGTCGGAAGAATATGTGCCGGTCGGTCGACGCTGTTGGGTCTCATTAATCCATCGGTGGAAACATGCTATCGGAATGCGGCGGGTTGGTGCACTTCAAGAAGAGACTAAAGCCCTGCAAGCAACGGTCTCGAGAACTAATTCGCGTTTTCGGAGGCTAAGATGAGCAAAAGTGTGGAGTTACTCGCTGGATCGGAGGACAGTGAGCCAACACCTACGAGTGAGTAATATAATACTGTAATATGATGGCGTGTACTGCATTAAATAAATCTCACTTTTGCGGAAGGAATTAATAAAAACGATTACTTAACATAATAGAGCTGAAAATGGTTGGCAACTGTGTCATTTTTTTAAACAGCTGTTCTCTAAATCTTACGACAAGAATTACTAGTTAAATAATTAAGAATAATTAAGAAAATCTTTTAAAAATTAATAATAAAATGTAAAACAGAAAAAATACATAAAATGTTGCAGTCAAGAACATCTAAGAATGTAATTTCCTGAGAGAGTAATAAAAACTGGATGTATAGCTAGTTTTCCTGCATTTTTATTTTTTCTAAATAATTTATTTAGCGGTACACAAAAATTTCTTGGTGTCTAGATAATCTGTAAAATTTTACGACTGAAAAGATTGTAAACAAATTTTTCATACGTCCTATAAAATGACTATTGGATTTCTCCTATGGGACGTGCCGGTGGAAGGCAATACTCCAGCTAGATGTCCGGAATACCAGATTGATTTCAACGATACATTAGCGTGTTAAGACGATTTCCGACAAAAGGAAGACAAATCCAATAAACGGCGAATGCATTTAGCCTCCACATTTCCGGAATTTCCAGAATGTACAAGTGCGTGATCTTGCGTTATATTTTACAACACAGTTCCCTATCTAAAACTCGGCTGCAAAATTAACAAAAAATTTAATTAAAATTATGGCTGTATTGGGTGGTCTATACATTAAATTTATGTCAAAACGTTATAACTGAGTTTTAATCACAAATTATTTTCTTGCTGAAGCAGTATATATTTTTTCGCAAGTCCAATAAGAGCTTATTACTCTTAATAAAAGCGATATAATTTAGATATAACAATTCCTCCTTTACAACCCTCTTTTAATAATTTTTTAACATAAAGAGCATTTCTCAATAAATAAATACCGTACCAGCTGTTATAAGAATCGGAAATTTATATCGATTATGGGACACATCATCGTTCTTGGAATATAATGGAAAGTATGCTAAGCCTTTTAAAGACATTATGATGCGTATTACTATGTTTAATAATACAGACGGATCGATATGCTTACATGTGAGTACATATAATGTATTTCCCTTGTAATTCTTCTAAAAGCATTGTGTATTTTTCTTTATGTCCATTCAGAGTCCAAGCTCACTCGGTTTCCGCTTTGTTACATCAACGTGCTTTCAATTTGGCCAAGGATGGACAATACTTGTTTTATAAAATAGTATTTTCTTCATCCAGTAAATAAAACTGGGTTGATAAAGTAAAAATTATGTTACAGATCAAATAAATCGTAAAATAATTAAAAGTTTTTCTCGACATTCTTTATTCCAAAATATCTTTTATATGTGTTAAATAAAAAATTAATAAAATTAAGTTGTTTATTAATAAAAATGAATTTCTAAATATTAAACATATATATTTTTTATATGGTGGAATAATTAAATTAAGTATTCAAAAATAATAATAATAAAATGACTAACTTTTCATTATTGGTTCCAATATAAAAATATTGAAATATTGCGATGACTTTTGTCATTGGAGAGGCGTAAAAAGTTAAAATGATTGATTTGTACTCGATACATAACACAAAGACTTACAAAATATAAACAAAATGGTATTTGAATAAGACCTACAAAATTAAGGATGTTAAAAGTTGTTTTAGAATTATAAGTTTCTTGCATAATTTTGATATTGATTTTTGCGGCAACATTCGTGTTCAGCGCACAAAATTACCTAGGGAATTACTTATAATTCTCAAACAACACTCGCTAATCTGCAGATGTGTGTAATCATATCATAAAATATTTAATTACTAATACAGCGTGAACAGAGAGGGAGAATTAGAATAACAATTTTCGAGTAAGTTTGGTGCAGAGTGTTCAACATATTGGAATGTGCACCGATATCGATTAACAAATATTTTCGTACTCAATATTTGTATCTCTCCGTTGGAAACTCGCACAACTACCGCGGCTAAAAATGTTATCTAAAAATGTTGCAAATACTTGATACCGTGTGCATTTTGTTAGCAACAAAATTGTTTAATTTGGGATTTCAAAGTATTATAGTATTACCTCGCTCTTATTCGAAAATCCGAATCATTCATATTCGTTGTTAAAAATAAAAGAATTATTCAAATAGCGTGAGTTCAATAACATATAGATTCATATAAAACAGAAAATTTTCCATAGTTTTATAACGAATGACTTTTCTAAAAAAAAATATGGATTTAAAATGGTTTGCATTAATGTAGAATGGCGTGTAATTCAAGAATTTATTTAAACTCTTTAATTAAACGTAAATGGCTATCGTAGATTGCGGCAAATCAAACAAATGGAAATTACACAACTACATTTATACATTAAAGTTTATCGAGAAACGGAGTGTTTGTTAAGCCATCCGTGTGCACTAAATCAAATTAGCGTCATTAAAGGTGTTTGTACTTTATTTATTCTGTTTGCTGTCTACTTTGTTTAGTCTTCGCTGTCCGCATGATAAGGTTTGCCACGACAAGTTTTGCCAGCAAAACTTTTTCTTCCCGTGCATTCTCCGGTACCGCAACTTGATCCGGAATTGTATTTCGGCTTGCAGGTAATACTATCGCCCAAGAGAGATCCAGACTGAACTTGAACGGGAGCCGTCAGCTCTCGAAAAGCGCCACGGAGCTCCGGGACAGTGAGAAAGCGGGATCGGGGCAGGGTGATGGATCGGGCGAGTCCGGTATCGTCCATCATCACCGGCACCATCGTCATCATGGCACGGTGTCGGTAGCCCAGCGCACACACACTTTCTTCGCGACTCTGAAGAGTCGCTGGGCTCGCAGTAGGAGCAAGGAGCGGAAGAAGTCCAAGGATGCCGGTAGCGTGCAGGACAGCAGTCAACTCAAGAATCCAGGAATCGAGTCCGATTATGCCGCCGATTACTCTTCCGAGCACAGCAGAAGTTCCTCGGCCACTGCGAGCCCGGCTAGGCACTGCCTCAATCGCCCAGGTGAGCGACGATGTGCCCCTTCTTACTAACCGATCTTATTAATTTGTATTAAATTTACACAAGAAATAAGAGGAAATGTCATGGTCGAAGCGAATCGTGATGCTCAATTAATATTTTTACATCAATTGTTAAATATATTTTTCTGTTTTATAAACTGCAGATATGGTTATTGAACTCAAAACGCAATCGTAAAATAAAGCTAAAAATCTAAATTAATTTAAACGTCAAATTTTATGACGATGCTAGAAGCTTCTCAGTGGCTACTTATTTCTCGTGTTATTCACTAATATCGAACTTATTATTGTTTGTACCAAATTTACCTCATCTAAAAGAACAGATACTATGATTGAATTAAGTAACTAATAAAAAAGTATTTTAGATCTGCGAAAGAAATATGAGATTTAAAAGAATGTGTAACGTTTTTGCGCCCTGATGACCTGGTTATACAGTTCCCTCTGATAGCCTCCATATCTACAGCCTTGCATATCAACACAGTGCATATCTACAAACTCGCGTGTGAATTTTCAAACAAAACAGTTTTGATTTATCTTTATCCAATTAAACGGAACAACTCTATAAAAGTTACAAGACAAAAGTTAAAAAATCGAAAAAATATCACAAATTTATTAATAACAAACGTATTAATAAATCGATTTAAAAAGCTTTAAATTAATTTTTCATTGTGCAGGAAAAAAGAATGTAGAAATTAAGAAATACGTAAATGTAATCTATATGTAAATGTATTTTGAATTTTTTAATGTATAAGAGTAATGTTATCACAAATGGCAATAGACAAGTTTCAAGAATTACGTCGGACGATCTATGTGTATACAAGGCGGAAAGAATTTATCACGAAACGTTCTCGTGACACTATAATTGCATACGCACAATGTTTTGACATATCCGCAGCATTAAATGCATAGTGAATTGGATCATTACTGTCATGCGACGATGAAGTATTAAATAGAGAGCTGTTTGCATCGTTTGCAGCAATGCTTTTCAACCAATATTTGACGAGATATTAATGCATTAAGTGCGTCGTTAAGTGTTCTGTTTAGTACTGCAAAAGAAGTCGAGTCTGTTCTTATAAATGTTCATTTTTTAAGAAATAAAATATATTAATATTTTTTTCTTTTTTGTATTAATTATACATACGTACTTAAATAATTTTTTTATTATAACTATATATTTTAATTATTTAAATATTATTATCATTTAGTATTAATGAATCGATGAGATCGCCAACTTTAGTTTTTTTTTTAATTTTTTAATCGGAATTTTATCCTCTAAAGTGGACATGGGGAAATAACAATGAGCAAATAAAAATCAAATATCGCTTTAATTTAATTATGCAAATATTTAAAGCATTCTCAATGTTTCAAAAAACAAAGTCTTGAATATTAATTTAAAAAAAGCAGCTTCTGTTCTCATCGATTTATTTATATTACCTATAATCCCTGACGCTGTTTTTCATTTCCTGTTTTTATGATATGAATTGAAATATGTCTGCAATATATTAAATACCATATCTTTATTTACATTTTATGCATAATTTTTGTAAAGTAATTATTCTTATGAAAGAATGACTCTCTTTTATATCAATTTATCAAATGTTGCTGTTCTTTTATGCAATTACAAATTTTTCTTATTCGAAGTTAACTTCATATGAGAAAAGTTGAAAAACACTAATCTATGATGCCGATGATTATTAAAGAGAGTTTAAAAAATTTAACCTTTGAAATTATGTCTAGGTCACACTGATGCAATCTATCCATTAAATCGAAGTCAGTGTATTATTCACTGAAAAATGGTGAATTAGTCCAATTTTTCTATTGTACTTATCAACTGATATAGTCACTGACTATAGTCAAATAGTAAGAGTCTGAAAGATGCGATCAGTATTCTCCCTTGAGAATCAATGAAGAAGAGTGAATAGTCACTGATGATCACAGTTATGAGTATAGCACTGCAAGCCAGTAAAATTTTATTAATTAAAATTTAGAGAGAAAAGTATTGAAGAATATTTGTCAAATTCATTTGAATAATTGAAATTCGTCAGTTCGTCCGTTTGCTCGAAAATTGCAATTTCATTTTTAGGTGAATTAATTAAGTTTATTAACAAACCATTCAACTTGGCAGTTGATCCTTCTTGCAAAAGAGTTACGCCGCGCAAATTAATAACCTGGTGGGACATTGGAATACGAATGCAAATTTAAATGAACGCTCTTTAAAAAATGAATCAGTTGATAACCACAGATTTATTTAAAATATATCTGCGTAAAAATACGTTAAAATAATATATTAAGATATATAGAAAAAAATTTAGAGAGATAAATATTCGTACAAGTGCGTGTAAATGATACCGATTATCTTCTAAAGAGCGATTAACTAAAATAATATAATTGACACGATCAACAATCAACGCGAATAGCTCTACATAATTTGCGTGCAAATAATTACTTATTCAAATTGTACACAATGCTGATTACCAGGATGCAATTGTATAGTGCTTTTGGTAATAATGTGGATTTATTCGGAGAAGAGAGAGAATCTCACGTGCGGATGAGAATATCGAGCGTTCAATTTATACCTAACGCCAAAAGTCGACATGCGCGGCACGTTTAGACCTCATTATATCGATTGATCAGAAATGATCCACGAAATGAAGCACGAATGCTGGCGTGTTTCACCATACTTAGACAGATTAACCCGAAAGACTTCTCTTGTTCCATTTAGTTTGCATTAGTTCCATTTAGGCTGCCGTCCTGTACAAAGAATTCTCTTGTTCCTGTTTTATGGAAGCATCAGTGTTTAGTGATTTTTTTAAAATATATTTTCGCAATTAAAATACATGCGATAATTGTATAAATTACTCCTCGCTTAATTACATTCGTATTTTCTGAGGAAATTTTTTTAGTAACTTCTTTATTCCCAATTTCTAATTTTTTCTCGCTCGACTTCGCAGTGGTATATAACGTCATAAATTGCAAGTTCTAATGAACTATACAATTTATTTGAATTTGGGTGTATTCAATGTATACCTATATTTTAAATTTCTTAAAAATTTAACAAGAACTATCTAAGACTAAAGATATGACTAATTAAAGGATGTTAAATGTAGCCTATCGGAAAACTAAAAAATGAATCATATTTAAATATCTGATAATCTCAGAAGACACTTGATAAGACAAAATCAATCTGTTTCCAATAATTACATTTGTGATGAAAATCATGGATATCATTATCATATTGAGTGGTAAAACCGATAGTAAGGAAGTATGTGCATCTCGGCATATTTTGAATGCGCAGAATCTCCGTTAGCGCGCAGTAGCAGAGAAAAGCCTGTGATCGTGCAAGAAGACAGCGCCGGAAAATGCGGCGAAGGATTTTCCAAAGGATCTGTGAGCTTCCAGAAGGAGGGCGAGGAACCTCTGGGTTCCTTCAGCCAGGATGGGGACTTTCTCCACGACGAGATGACGCGAAAACGAGAACAGGCTTTGAGGCAACATGCCTTCTTCCAACTTCGTTTACACATAAGAAGAGGCGCAAATCTCGTTGCGATGGATAGATGCGGTAGGAGACAAACATAGAGAACTTCACCTATTTTTTACTGAAGGAGAAAGATATATATTTGTATCCGTATCTTTTTGATAAAAAAATCGCGAAAAAAGTTATCATAATTGCTTTGGAAATATCATGAAAGCACAATATTTAAAATTCATCTAAAGTTATGTGAACAAAGTCGTCATTTTTATGCCATTAAGTAAAACGTATCTCGAGTCAATTTGTGGGGAAACTAAAGATCTGTTACATTTTTGTCACATAACCGTAAATTTTACGAAGTATAAAATTTACGGTTCGCTTTATGATTTGCGGTTTGCTTTATGGTTTTAGGCGCCAGCGATCCTTATGTGAAAGTAAAATGCTCAGGGCGATTGCTACACAAATCGCGAACCGTTCATCGCGATCTAAATCCAGTTTGGGACGAAAGTGTCACCTTGCCTATAGAAGATCCTTTTCAGCCACTTACTATCAAGGTATATTTATCGGTTTTCTTATTACATCAAAATTTCGGATATATATAAAATGGCAGAAAGACTAAATGTGTCGACATCCATTTTTCATTTTTTCAATTTTTATTAAAAAATCTCATTTCAATTTAATGTACATTTTTTATTAAAAATCTCAATTTAATTCACGGCAATTTAGACTGTTTAATAAAACGTAATTAGATATTTGAAAAATAATATGTATTAGTCTTATTAAGTTAAATAATTATTAAATAATTATTTGTGTTTTATTATCTAACGCGTTCTAATAATCACTAAACATTCTATGTATTGACAGGTTTTCGATTACGATTGGGGCCTGCAGGATGACTTTATGGGGGCAGCTCTGCTGGACCTTACGCAACTCGATCTAGGGCATTCTCAGGATATAACGTTAGAACTTAAAGATCCGGTTAGACCAAAGCAACATTTAGGCGAAATCTACTTGACAGCCACACTTTGGCCGAGAAATCAACAAGAAAAAGAACAGGTACTTTTTACTATTGTCCTTTTCAATCCCCGCAGATTTATTTAAAAAAACTTTTTTTATCTTTCATCCTCCATTTTCCATTTACTTATTTGTAAGACAATTAATCGATTATATATAATATATAAACAAATATATTTAAAAATATAAAAGAAATTGAAGAAGTGAACAAGAAGGTAGCTTCACTAGTAGTAAAGGATTAAGCAGGTGGTAAACTAACAATAAGTAATCGCGTCGATCGTTCTCTTGGGTTCTTGGTGGAGAGATGGATGTGCCATACGTATATTTATAGCGTGTACGTGAAGAATGGGAAACTGGGTTGTGAGGGAAGTACGCGCCCGCGTTCGTATTACGGTATCGACTTGTCGTTGAAAGTGGAGTGCAAGGCCTGGCCCTTATCGCGCGGGAGCTCTACTTATGTATTAACTATTATTAAACGCCATTCCGTGCGGAGTAACTAAATGGGAGTTCTCCAGCGTTAAATCCAATTTATTTACAGTAATTTATGTAATTGCCTGATCTTCTCGCAACAACACGTCACACTTATTCCACATGATTGCACTTGGGTCATCTAAACTTCGCAATTGCATAAGCTACAGTCTGGTTCCATTATTTAATTTGTGTGTGGGTGTATGCGTTAGTCCCAATGACACAAGTTACACTTTTGATAAATACAGTCTATTTAAATACGAGCGTGACAGCAGAAATTTTCTTTAGAAAACGTTAGATGGAAAATTCTGATGGCAGAGCAAATAAAAAAAACTCCCTCTCAAATTTTAAATAAAGGATTGTTTCTTGCCATTCAAAACCATATTTCTTTCCATACACCTAAAAAGATCAAAAAGTCGCAAAGAACAAATTCTATAGAAAACGATACAATCTGTATACAATCTGTCACACAAGAGCATCAGCTAGATTGGTTTAAGAGAAAACTATGAGATGGTTCTACTACTGCGGTATTCTTTGAAAGGTAGGAGAGACTATTATGCTTTGTATTGTAGACGCCAGTATTACTTTTCATTTTGATAAGAACATGTGATTTTTAAAAATGAGTGCACTGTATGTTAAACATTTCGAGGCAGTGTTCTTATCACAATGGAAAATAATATTGACATCTCTGATCTTTGGTCTTTAGCACAAAGCATAATGGTCCCCCCCCCCCTCAACAAATACCACAGTAGTAGAGCCACCTAGTAATTTACTCTTGAAGTAGTCTAGAAGCCGACGCTTTTGTGTGATAGACCGTATATATAAAATAAAGCTTACTGGAAAAAAATAAAAGCTGAAACAGTCGACAGTTTATTTTGTGTAGAGATCGTTATCTTAACAAGGTTGCTAGATTTTTTATTTTTTTAATTTTATCTCAATATTAACAATTTAATGAAAAATATGCCTCGGAGCCAGGTGATTTACTAATATAAAAGCGTCATAGTAAAATCTAATATATGTATATTTTTTTTTATTTCTTATTATAATAAATGGTATCAAAGTTAATTATGTTAATCACGCTTTTATTAGATTGTATTTCATGGGAAAAACAACCTTGTTGCAGTATATAAAAATTTAACTATTAAATACAAATAAAAAAATAAATTTATATTAGATTTCTAAAATAATATTATGTAGAATATTTAAGCATGATAATATTATTGCAAAAAGTTTTGATGTTTTAGCAACCATCTTAAATGTACAATATAATTTTTTAATAAATAAATAAATACTTTTTTAATGGTTTAACATAATTATTTTCAAATCTGCAGTAAAAGCATTACTTTCATGTTGGAATATTTCTCTTAGAACTCGATTATAATGTACAATTTGTACATAGTTTAAAGTAATTTTGCTTTTAAAAAGAGATACTCAATTCCTTCTCTTTCAAAATTTAATTTAAAATTCGCGAATATCTTCTCTTGAAAAATTAATAAAATAAAATAAGTATACGAAAATGAAATACAATCGAACAAATACATGATTACTCGGAAATTGATGACTCGGGAATGATCCGATCTCTCTTTATATTTTCATTCAGACAGTGTTGATTGCGAGGGTCATCGGATAAAATATGATTTGAAATTTGATAGATATCGAACACTCTGTGCACCTATAAAGTCGGATGATAAGCGTACGTAATACGCCTCTATATATTACATGTGATATATTCCCATATATCACACCGAACATATTAATAGCTCGTCGTAATCCGTTGCTATAATCCGAGGTAATCTTCTTTGAGATAAGATTTCTTTGATAATATTAATGATCGAAACGTTAATATTCTTTATTATTAAATGCAACCCCGAGCTTTATCTTTTTAGAAATTTGATTCAATAAAGATTTAATTATGAAGATATATTTAATACAAAGTTAAAGAGTTAGAAATATATCTTATTAAATAAAATAATTTTAAAACAGAGCGTAGATGAATGTAAAAAATTATTTTCACATATACCGAAAAAAGTAAAAAAATTAACAAACAAATGTTATTTACGACCTTTCTTTGATATTTATTGATTACAAAAATATTTTGATTATAATAACAAAACTGAAATATATATATTTTATTTCTGAGAAATATATTTTATTTTTCTCATTAATTAGTTTGTTAGGAATACAATTTTATTTCACCGTAAATAAAAATTTATTTTACTGAAGTAAATTTATATTACACAAATAAATTTTTAACTATCTATTTGTCAGTGTGCAACTAGATGAACAATCCTTTCCCGTTCCATATTGAACAAATTTGTCATTACTGTATACGATATCTATCTTCCTTTTTATAAAAAGTTGAGAAACACGTCAGAACATCAGAGTATCGTGCCTCGCGGTTACGACGATTGTGTATTCACAATGTCTCAATGTTTGCTGACATAACATCACTTTCCCAGTGTGAAAAATGGAGAGGGAGACGAAGTTCAGCTGGCCGGCATGCTTCGCAGGTTGCCGATGAGGAACGAACTAGTAGTCAGACGACTTTTGCCGTCTAGCTTTGCGAGCACGACAGGTGCTTCGCGCTTATCAGTACGGTGCCTATGATGTTTGATAATCGTGCCCCAGCGCGGATGTATTCCATTGTGCGTTAGTAACGAGCTCACTTTTGTTCCCGATACAACTTCCGACCATGTTGGCCATCTAAACGCGTGACCGAATTATATTACTTTATTCGTATCTTTCGTAGTGACTCACCGGCGTTAATTGGCAATATCGGACATTGCGATCGTCGAAAGGAAGTACTTAGATTTGCACTTTACGATTTTTTTTTTTTTTTAACAAGATACAGGTGAATCACTGTGTAAATCTACTGCTCACAGACACTTCTTGTCTCACTTCTTCCTCTCTCGCGCGTGTCGTTCGGCTGATGTTACTGCGTCGAGTATAAAACGTGAGCTTTAGTGCGAAAAGCACTTCAGATTATCTGTGATGAGTGCTTAGTGTAAAAGATTTCTTTCTGTGCGAAAACTCGTTATAAGAAGTGTGTACTGTAAAGTTATGATAAATAATTAAATAATTAATTGATTAATGTAAATATAATGATAAAAAATGATAAAATATAAAAAATATAATAATCAATTAAATATAATAAATATATGACATATAAAAAGTTTTACGTACATAACTGACGTTTTGGATGTTGAAAAATATTAATTTTAACAGAAAAAATTTTTGAAGCTTCTCTGCGTATCGCATAAGAAATATATAGTCATCGCGTTAAATAGTATATTTCCACTGGATAATGAAGTCCGATGACTAATATCTTTTTTACGCAAAAACATACTTAAATACTTTTTGTTAAGAATTGTAACATCGCATACTGTGTGACGCAACGTAATGAATCCGCGAGTGAGAAACAACAGATACCATCTTCAGACCTGGTTTCGTCTGTTTGATGGAGTCCATGAAAGATGCAAGCCAATCGAATGAAACATGAGAACGAATTCACAGTAACTTCGCTAGTAAGGAGAAGCAGGGAATTTGTAATAAGACCACCGACGAAAATAACGCGTTACAAAGACGCTTTCCACGAAGGAAAATATTCACAATTCATCCATCGTGTTTGCAGAAGATACGAAACGTTCAAAGCGATTTCCACTCGCAAGAGTAATTTTCGCGGAGAGGACATCCGGGGAGATGTATCCTTGAATTTCAAGTTGATAGTACATTCGATCGGTATCCGGTCTCAATACACTCGAAGTCGATACCGCATCGAAGAAGATAACGATCGACAAATGTAAAATTGATACCATGCAGAGGGAAGATCCGATCGAAGCTGCAATCGTTGCGTCTAACATGGCCACCGCGTCCGAAATAGATTTCTTATCTAACAATAAACGGAATGTCGCGAGTAAACTTAACACTATGCCCAAGATCGAAGTTGCGTCGGAAATTGATGTCACGTCTAGGAACGATAACATCGCAGCCGAGGCAACGGCCACGTTGAGCAAGAACTCCGTCGGCGACGCGTATAAAATAGACTCCGCGTGTGAAACTCACGTAGCGTCTAATATGGTGTCTAATAAAATAGATGAGGTGTCTATTGACAAATCATCCGATATTGGCAAACCTTCCAAGCAATTGCGCCACAAGGCCTGCGTGGATCGACGAGAGAGACGTCACTCTATCACGGAATTAGATCGGTCCGTATCAAAACATGAATTTGAGAGAAACTTCGTCGAGGCGAAGAGCGGCGACGTCGCCGTAAGCAGCGCCGGCATCTTGGCGTCAGATGGCAATTTTTACAGGAATATTCGGCGCGTGGAGAACACGAGAGAAGAATCGAGTTCTGTCGCGGGCGAAAAATCGAAGAATCGACAAACGTTTAAAGAACTTCTAAAGGAGAAACGAACCGAAGGATTATGTGCCAAGGTGACTTGTGAAATTACAGGGGAAAGTTCGAGTGCTGTCAAGAGCGAGAAATCGAAACTCGAGGGAGCATCGGCAATGATAGGAGTTTCAAAGACGCGAGTGGTTGAAGGACCGTCCATCGAAAGCCTGCCTGGGATCAAGAAACGGAAGGCAAAGGGTTCATTAAAGAACTCTCTGAAGCGAAAGGTCGATGTGATAGAGAGGATACTGGAGGATCAGGTGGAGCGAATCTGGGAGGAGAACGTGGAGAAGCATACGTGGCTGCAACCGATCGAGACGTGGATCGCTGATCATCGTAAACCCCCTTCCGGCTACACGTTAATGCACTGTCAGCTCGATGACGCGTCCGACAACTTGACGGATATCAATCAAGATGCTATGCCGGAACCTACGTATGATTTTAAATTTATACCTGCGAAGGGAGAGGATGAGGAACCGAAATTCGAGAGCAGATTGATGGAAAATTGGCGAACCGCGAGAGTTGACGAGCCGAGGAACGAGAGCAAAGTGACCGAACATTGGCGAAGACAGCGAAATCGGGCTGTTCCTCCAAAATCGGATCGAGCTGAGGCAACGAGTTCGAATACACAGCTGAACAAGCAAGAGATTGAATTGCCACACGGAGAGGAAAATTCAAGCATTTTAAACGATCCCGGTATTTTAGAAGTAAAGGAGATCAAACGTCCCGATATTCTGGAAAGACTGAAAGAGAAGATGGAGGATATCCATAGGGTTAGAGCCACATCAAACATTTTGATTTTCAAAGCCACATGTGCATTAAATATTAAATAAAAATTTTTTTGCGGCAATACACAATAAACATAGAAATAATAAAATTAAATTAACTTAAATTTGTAATAAAATTAAAATTTCAAGAAAGAAAATTTACAAAAAATTGTTCTTCACAAATTGTTTTTTTAAGTTAAGACTCTTTCAATAAAAAAAAAGAAAAAAAAAGAAAACATCAAACAAGCAATCATTCAAATGTGTAGTTTCACTTATTGTTTCTCATTTGCAATAATTATGCTATGTAGTACACAAATCCTACATTAGTCTCCCTAGCAATTTTATTTAGTGTCCCATTTTTCCATATTGCAGTATTTTCAGAGAACTAATCGATTGGCGGACGTGAATAGACGATTGAAGTCGCAGATATGGAGTTCGGTGGTGACAATTGTCCTCGTGGAGGCAAAGAATTTATTGCCAATGGACATAGATGGTTTATCGGATCCTTACGTAAAATTTCGGTACATAAAATCCAATATTACAAAATGAAACGCATACTTGATCATCCTGATTATTTTCTGTTGTCGGCAAATGAATTTTTTTTTGTTTAAAAATTTTTTTATATCACTTCGATATTTGCTTTAGAGAAATCTATATTATTTTACTTTTTGATTTGACTATTTTTTTATACTAATTGCTTGTTATAAAAATTAAATTATGTCTTTTAATACAAACAATAAAAGTAATCAGTTTGATCAAGCTATGATATTTATCTCCGATTCATTTCATCTCTGTTTATAAATTCAATATGATGAAATTTATTTTTACTTATATTAGTAAATCTACATTAGTAAACTTTTTATCAGCATATTTTAATTGTCCAATCTATTTAAAAAATTTTTTTATCAATTTATTATTTTGTTCTTTTCAACATGTTTATTAAATATTTATAAAATAAATACAAATTAACATTGTTATAAATTTAAATTGATATCGTTGATATTATAATTAATATAATGTTGCCATATCGTATTTGTCCATTTTGTTTACGTAGAACGTAAATCGTTCTATTCTTGACATAATGGTAAAATTGAAATTAAACAGAATGAAATGTCAGAGATATTAGCAATTCAAACTACAGTTGGTTAAACTGTGAAACTTTCACTATAAAAACTAAGTCCTCGTATCCTAATTGCAGACTCGGCACGGAGAAATACAAGTCGAAAGTCGTTAACAAAACATTGAATCCAATTTGGTTGGAGCAGTTTGACCTCCACCTCTACGAGGATCCGTATCTGGGACAAGAGTTGGAGGTGACGGTTTGGGACAGAGATAGGAGTCATCAGGACGATCTAATGGGTAAAACGGTAATCGATCTGGCGATCCTCGAGCGCGAGACCACGCACCGGCTATGGCGCGAACTCGAGGATGGTTCGGGCAGCATCTTTTTACTCTTGACGATAAGCGGCACCACAGCCAGCGAGACAATCAGCGATTTGGCCGCGCACGAGGAAGTGCCGATGGAACGCGCACAATTGATCCAACGATATTCCATCATGAACACTTTTCAAAGGATACGCGACGTAGGCCACCTGTCAGTGAAGGTAAATTAGTAAAAATGTTTAGCATTAATTGCTAATAGCGTTAACATGCTAACGTTGGAGTGTTAACTTTTTTTTTTAAAACGTCAAGGGGGAACAGTAATAATTAATGTACAAAATGTTCCTGAAATAGGTCGTCAAATTTTGAGCCATTATACTCGTGCCAAGAACGAAGGGAAGCTCTAATATATTTATAGATCCGAAAACTCGTCTTTATTGAATTATAAACTTATTCATCTATGATGGAATTTTATCTGACAAGCAGAGTACGCTGTCAAACTTTAGCGTTATAATTCACACGGATATGTTATTTAATAATAACGATAGTAATAAATTCATTTGCATTATGAAATAATTGTTTATCATGTAAATTAAATATAACATATTAACATTTAAATATTGTTTTGCGAGGGCCGAAGCAAATGAGATAACTTTTCGTTCAATATTATGACGCGCTTATTTTGGAATGACTTTTTAATGTTATGAATTAGTAAAGCATATTCGATCGCAGAATAAAAAGTGTGTCGCTTCACGAGTGGGCTGAGATGATAAATTTTACATTAAACGCTAATTATCCAAAAGGTCTTCTCGAAAAAGAATTGATTAAATTTTTTTTTAACCAGTTTAATGTCGCGATACAGATACGATTTAAATTGTGTTACCATTGAAAATTATTATTTACACAATTAAATTACGTAAAATCTATTGGCATAATGAATAATTTTCTAGCTCATACAAAGTTGATTTTGTTATTAAAAATGTAAAAAATAATTGAGGTCAGTCAAATAAAAACTATTTCTATTAATAAAAATTATTTCTATATCAAGTAATGTTATAAAGCACTTTTTCCTTCTCAATTTCAATAATTTAATAAAAACAATCTGACTCTTTTGTAAGGTTTTTATACTAATAAATTAAAATAAACTTAACAACTTTTTGAATAAATTTTATATCATAAACCTGTTTATTAAATTAATTCATCTTTTTGCAGGTATACCGTGCGCAAGGCCTCGCAGCTGCTGATCTCGGTGGTAAAAGTGACCCTTTCTGCGTTCTGGAGCTCGTAAATTCAAGATTACAAACGCAAACGGAATATAAAACTCTCGCGCCGAATTGGCAGAAAATTTTTACCTTGTAAGTTATAATCGAAATATCGCTAATCATTTTTAATACTGCTACCGATACACATTTATTAGATAATACGGATGGTTGAAAGTGATCAAACGTAAGAGTATGGTTATCTATGCATAATTAAGAATAAATTTCTTTGTTTCTACAGTAACGTAAAGGACATCAATTCCGTCCTGGAGGTGACGGTGTACGATGAAGATCGCGATCACAAGGTGGAATTCCTGGGGAAGGTAGCGATACCGTTGCTAAAAATTCGTAACGGCGAGAAACGATGGTACGCGTTGAAAGACAAGAAACTGAGAGGCCGCGCGAAGGGCAACTGCGCCCAGATTCTTTTGGAAATGACTGTCGTATGGAACATATTCAGGGCGTGCGTTCGAACGCTTAATCCGAAGGAAAAGAAGTACATGGAGCCGGAAGTAAA
The DNA here is from genome assembly GCF_016802725.1 of Solenopsis invicta. Classification (NCBI taxonomy): domain Eukaryota; kingdom Metazoa; phylum Arthropoda; class Insecta; order Hymenoptera; family Formicidae; genus Solenopsis; species Solenopsis invicta. The sequence continues at coordinate 6,200,208 of NC_052674.1, read as the reverse complement.
ATTCAAAAGACAAGTCTTTCTGCGAAATGTTCTTAGGCTCAAGGCAATCATCGTAATATTCATCGACTTAGGAAAATACATACAGTGAGTGTGACTTTAACTTTTATTCAAGTTATCGAAGATATAAACTTTCCTCTTTTCAGTCTTATGTAATGTAAAGCCTTGAACAATTATGGAACATATTTAACACTCCATTAATAGCGAAAATTATGATACACATTACAGTTTAAAAAAAAAATACATATTTCCTTATAAATTAAGAATTTAGAATCAAAATTAAGCAAATTAATTAGGCTTTCTTTAATTTAGATAAGCGTCCCATCAAAAAATAGTCTAAAGAATTTTCTATTTCGTGCTGTCTAGCAAGAAGAATCTTGAATAGAACTAAAATAGATTCCACACTTAGTATCGCTGCTACTGTTTATAATACTATTTTTCGCTTTATCCCACGGTTAGGAGCTGCTTTGAATGGGAAAGCAAGATGAGAAGCATCCTCGCTCTGGTGATTTTTATTCTTGGATGTTACTACTTCGAGCCGTACATGATACCGGGCGTGGCATTATTGATTCTTCTGAAGTATTATCTGGTACGTCACTTTTGTTATTGGTTTTATTGAGGTTTTAATCCTGCATTCTCTTTTTCATATGTCTATATTTTAAATTAATATAATGGCATTAAAAAAAAAAAATGCCATCATATTAAAAAATAAAAAATTAAATCACTGATCTTTAAAACTTTGATATTGAGTTTTGCATGCTTACATGCGATGCATTTTTGAAGCTGCAGAATAAAAAGCCCTCGATGTCTTCGATTTCTTGTACAGTGGATTAAAACTTGATTTATCGCTAGCATGTCGTTCTGGGATTATTCCATTTATTAATTGCTATGCTATGAAACGCTTACTGTTCTTTAATTCAAAGTCTATTTTTGATTCTTTAGTCTTTATTCTTCGCTCCCTCTATTGCCTCCCGTTGACCCATCGACCATAAATATGTACGATAATAAGAGCGTTGGTATCATCACCTGGTAATAATGCATATACTTTTCATACAAATATTTACGTGCTATGGTCTAACAGCTTTATTTCAGGACTTCATATATGTAAAATGTCCCATATTTCGTAGAAAAAAATTTATTCTTACAATTTTCTTTTCATTTTTATAAAATAATTCATCATTGAGACCAAATAAATGCTGTGCATGTTCGTCACGCTTCATTTTTCTATGTTTTGTACTTAGCTAATTCGAGTTTGGATATAAACACTTCTATATATTTTAATAATGTTTTTTGGGGGGGAAACACATATATTTCTTTCGTATAAACAAATATTTTTCGTAAATAAAAGTTTCTCAAAAAAGATAAACAAACTTCTAGAATTAAAAAATATTAAAAGCAAAATTTATAGAGTTATCGTATTTTAATAGATCTATCCAAAACGTAGAATTAATAATTAACTCCAAACTAAGTCTCCAACTTTAATTCATTCTTTAATACTTTATACATGAAATAAAATATGGCATGTTTGTGTGTGTGTGTGTGTGTGTGTGTGTGTGTGTGTGTGTGTGTGTATGTGTGTGTGTGTGTGTGTGTGTGTGTGTGTGTGTGTGTGTGTGTGTGTGTGTGTGTGTGTGTGTGTGTGTGTGTGTGTGTGTGTACACAAACATGCCATATTTATAAAGTGTAATAAAAATGTATAAAGATTATAAATATATATATATATATATATATATATATATATATATATATATATATATATATATTTATATTTATAATCTTTATACATTTTCATTAGACTTTATAAATTTTGATATGGCCCTCTGATATCCTCCAAGCTCAAATTACTTCTGCTTCGTTTCTTTACTCGCAATGCTGCATGTCGAATTTCTTTGCTACCTATTAGCTTAGCGGCGAGAAGTACGGGTTCAGTCATTGGGTTTGCGGGCAGGTCGCTGTGGTGACGGGTGCACCTCTAATTTACGCAACTACCCAGTTTCAAGATCACGCCGAGATCGGGTCCGACGATTGTCCGCCGACGCCGGGGGATGACGACGATGACGAAGACGACAAAGATAAAGTGAGTCTCTTACATATCCAAATAAGTATAAAATACTTAATTTAATCGTATCGCAAACTGCGGAATTTTCCATAAAAAAAAAACTTAAAAAAAACATGTAAAAGTACCATAATTATTTAATACTACAAAACCTTTTTGCATCGATTCGTTAATGTGGCTAAAGAGAGCATCCTTATTGGATTTATAAAAGATCTTATGATAAATATATGGCAAATTCTCACTTGCGCACCTTATACCGCGTTCCAGCCAATAAATTTAACGCTATAACCTTCGACCTATTAATTAACGTAGATTAATTTCCCTTGTGTTAGAAATAAGCCGAAGTGTTCAGAATTAAGCCCCGCCGTTCACTGCTCTATGCATCTCGTTACGCTCTATGAATCACAATAGCTCGGATAAAGATGTTATCTTTACAAACAACGGTATAGTTCCGTCATGAATATTTAATGATACATCCGTATCGTATAACAATATTTAGATAAGACGCAAAAACTTTTAGATATATGTCGTATAAAATTCAATAATCGAAGACAAAATAATAAATATTTTATATCATTAACCATCTGAGAGATGTGTTTCTAGGTCAGTTTTTATCAATATTGATTCTTCTAAATTTTCACCCTTGTCTTTTTACTTTGCATTTTGTATTAATCTTTTTATGTTTAATTCTATTTCTGTGATCATCTCTTTTCTACAATAATTTTGAAATTCGGGCATCTCTTTTCCGATGCTTACTTTTATTAAATATTCGAGGGACTAGAAGTTAAAGAGTTAAGAAAGCTTAAAATAACAACCTTGGCTGGAGTAATAGCTGTCGCAATAAATTCTTTATACACTATTCTAAGCTGCTTGTAGCGCCATTATTCAAATTGACGATCAATTTAGTTTATAATATTATTTTTAGCTCCAATTTACGATTGCGTTTCAAGTCCGTTTATAAAACTAAAAATATATTTAAAATTTGCATATGAAATATTAAAATATTAGATACAGCCTTGACCGTAATTAGCTTCTCTGCTCATTTGTGTAATTTACTGGTTTTGTTTAATTTTTTATTATCTAAATAACATTTTAGAAATCGATATTTTTTTTTAATATGTACCTATTTACGTAACGTTTGAGAAATTCCATATATTTCCTCATTGCTTCATCTAACATATAAATGATTTTTCAGGAGGAGAAGAAAAGTCTGAAAGAGCGTTTACAAGCGATTCAAGAGGTGACGCAAACAGTTCAGAATTCAATTGGTTACCTAGCTAGTCTTTGCGAGAGGGTGAAGAATCTCTTCAACTTCACAATCCCCTATTTAAGCTACTTGGCGATGCTTCTAACGATCGCCGGGGCGGTCGTGCTCTATTTTATTCCGGTCCGGTATTTAATTCTCGCCTGGGGAGTCAATAAGTTCTCTAGGAAAATCCTCAGGCCTCACTCCGTGCCCAACAACGAGCTCCTCGATCTTATATCCAGAGTGCCTGACGACGAAGAATTGCTTAATTATAGGTGAGCAACTAACGATAAATGTAATACGTATCGTATTAATGCGCGCATCATCATCTGCGAAAATTAATCGCATTTTTTCACTTATAGATATAAAACGTCTGTGAAAGTATTTCGAGAAACTCGAGTGTAACATGGTTTGGCATTTTTCGTTTGATTATTAAAAATATATTATAAATTATAAATTTAAACTGAATAACAATTTTATATTTTAACATCTCTGAGTTTGATAAGCAGTAAGTCGAAAACCATCAATCTCGATGTATGTACATATTTCACTGTAGTTAGAAAACCAAATTTTATAAGGCTCGCAGAATATAAAGTAAAGAAACTTTTGAATAAAAATTGTTTTAAAATTGTTTTAAAAAATATTAATATAATAAATTCAGTTTAAAAAGTTACAAAAAGAATTTTGTTGCACTTTTACATAAACAATTTGCACATTAAGAACACAAATTCTTAACATTTCTAAACATAATAGATATCAAATATGCGCAACATTCACATATGCATAAATTTTAAATTAATTAAATCTGCACTTTTTTGAAAAAATAAATTTGATCTTTAATATTAATCTGAATGTTTACAAGTGTTTGGAAAATCAAATAATTTCCTATAGTGTTACCTCTAAGAAAAAGGCGAAAAATATATATGTCTGTCTGGAATATACTACCAAATATATCAATAATGCGATTTTTTTAAGCGGCAGTCTTTCTCAGAAATTGCCATATCAGCGAAACTTCATATAATCTTCGCGGTATCTACTTGCATCGCTAGACACTTACGAATTTACGAAAGAGCGCAAAGGAATCCTTCAACGCGTGTAATATACTTTTACAGAGAACTAAAACCTGTGCCGACGGCGGATTGCGAGAGAGGCAGTCCCAGTTCGAACGTGACGAGAAGAGAGCAGAGAAAGAGGCACAAGGCGGCGTAGCAGAATTTCCCGCGGCCGGATGTCGCGGGTCCAAGGTCGTCCAGTATCCTTAAATCGGTCCTGCTGCGCCGGAAATTGCGACAGCGAAAGGGATCAGCGGAAAATACGGATGTGATTGACATAGACTGAATATTCGTTCATTTTGTACCCTCCCTCGGTCGTGAGAACCTCGACTCTAACGTCAGTCGTTAGCGAAGGTAATCGCACGTGGTGTGCCTCGAAGGAAAGAGAGACAGAGGAAGAAAAAAAAAGTGAAAATGTAAAAATAATGGCTAACGAAAAATATTAACGCCGAAAGAGTATACCAAAATTGAATTTACTTTAGGTATACGCTCGTTACGTGATGATGAGAAGAAGAGACTTTAATCGCGCGCATGATGAAGTATTAAGCATTGTGGTATAAACAAACGGTAAATGATCACGTGATATGCCTTGGAGTGTATCACGTCATTAAATAAAAAGGTGCAATTACATATTGGAACATATATTAGATATTACGTGAGATATAAAATTATATATAACGACGAATGCATTGAAAATGTATATAACGTATATTATATATTAAAATGACAAATTGCCATTGTCATTACTTATACAATGAATGATATGATCATGTCGTTTCTTTTCCGCAGTAACTTGCAAACTTTATTGTTATTTTTTTTTTAATGTACGACAATTGATACTTTTCTTCTCATCCATTGAATAAATTGTGAATAAAAGTGTATCGAATTTAATTTTTTTGAAAGTAAACGCACGATAGTAAACGCTTCCATTGTCTGAATCTCTGCTGACGATATGTGATGAATGTAAAAGCATGATCAGTAAAGAAGTTTGCATAATGTTTCGATTACTTCCGTATTATTTTTTTTATATAATCATTTTTGACAAACTGCATAGTTGTGTACAATATTTCTATAGATGAGTCTATAAAAATTCAAGATATAAATTTAGAGACATTTAAAAATTTCAAAAAAGTATAAAAATAAGAAAAAATAAGAATAGGCATTTTAAAGACTTGTTATTTGAATAATTTAAGCGTACAAAAAAGCAAGAACGATGGATTAAAGGATTGCAAACAGCTAAGGAGGAACCAATCTTCAAATTCGACAGCAAATCGAATAAAGAATAACTTCTTTTCTGGTCATATGATTCAGATAAGAAGAATGCGATAATTTCTTTAAGACGATCTCCCAAGTGGCAGACAGAGAAAGGGGGGGGGGAAGGGGGGATAGAGATAAAAAGAAGCACAGGCAAGTTTGAAAGTATTCCATGTTAAAAGTGAGAGCCACGTTTCGAGCATATCAAAGAGGGCAAGGAACGTGTGTTCTTAGAAATAATAATTGATAAATCAATGAAGATAGATATTTAAACAAAATGCGATGACATTTCTCTTAGGGGAACGCTCGTCAATTGTTTCGTCCATCGGTGTTGTTAGTTAGCTATTAGATATTATTATGAGGGATAGAGAGACGTAAGAGCCAGTAAAAGAAATTTTCCAGGATACAGTTATCCTAGAGTTCCCGCAGGAATCACGCGTAACTGGACTTCGCGAGGGGGATTATTACAGTTGATTTTAAGTTAAAATTCGGACGTTCTGTCGCGCTTTCTTTGATAGATAGTAAAAGGTAGCTTTTTTAAAAAAAAATAATTTGCGGGGACTCCATGAAATGTCCACTAAAGCTATTGAAACGAAGGAAGTGTGTTGCGGCATTTGTAAGTAATAATTTTATAGAGATACAAAGGAGCTTATTTAGAAAAAGAAATGCACAGCGAAACTTCCGCGCTTAAACTCAATACATTCGCGCATGCGGTTTTGTAAAATCGTATTAGGCGTGCTTACATACGTTGCGTGCGATGGCTCCCTTCTAAAGCGTCTGACGTTATTTAAGTTTTCACTCCAACGCACAGTTTTACCCGTGATTAGAACGAGATAGAAAAAGACGAAGAATGCGAGATTACTTTACGGCGGCATTTCTGTGTGGGGGAAAAAGAAATCGTTGTTGCGAGAAAAGCCAGTTGCCTTTTCAGCCGGAATTTATCCAGATTACGACGCGTGTATTTTACAATGACGTTTTGTACTTGCAAACACACGTGGTTTAATAACGTTGAAAAACATGCAAATCTGTGCGCGGCAATTTTCTTATCGCGCGGAGAAACAAGTTCAATGTACTGCTGCTACAATTAGCGACTTTAACATGCCTTTTCAACATGCGGTTATGCAAACGTCGTTGCTATAACGTTTCTTCTGTTCGGCGCGCATTTATTTCGTTCTTATGTTAATACTTTTACGTCGTTCAGTCGTGCAATTTAAAACATTTGATAAAACCATAGTAGAAACATACGAAACAACTGAAGTAGAAACATACGAACACCTGTCGCATTATAATACGTCGTAAAACACCAGCAGTTTACAGTGCAATTCTACTTGGCAGATTATTTGCAAATTATCTTGAATTTATGTTTTTTAAAAATAGAGAATATTTCACTGGCAAATGTGTGTTAAAGTTCAGTTTTTCAGAGATGTAAATTTAAGACGATTATTATACTTTTATCTTATCTCTTCGTTATTTTACGGACTGTGACTTATTTTCGTATGTAAGATTTGACTTTATTTAGAAAACGATATTTTTAATTATTTATCTAGACAAGGATTATCGTTAATTATTCAAATAATAAGTGAAAATTTCAAAGTTATTTTGACAAGTTATAGCACATTATGTTGGATTATAATGGATTATAATGAGACTGTAAACTAATTCCATTATAAAATTTTGAAACATGTTTATGAACAATATACAATGACATTGCATATCTAAACTTATATTAATGAATACAAATATATGTACAAGTAGAAATATCGCAATTCCAAGTCTCGAAAATTATGAATATCTCGCAACAATACGAGAACATACAGAATACAGATTACTCCGAACGTTTCTTTCATTATAAATTTCTCGATCAATTCTTTTATCAAAAAAAAATAAAATTTTCCTCGATAAAATTGGCACATCATATGTAATAACTAATGGTTATAAAAAGGAATATTTTGCGAGCTACGTTTCAGAGAAATCATTTGACAAGATTACCTTCAATCAATTCAAATACATTTCATTAAAACCTTCATTTAAAATTTAGTTGTAAATTGAAATTTTAACTATAAAATTTTGCAATATTGTAAATTGTAAAGATATGACAAATGATGATTTCCATACGTAGACAGAGAAAGTTATGATTGAAAACATTCGGAGTCTGGAATACATCGTATTTAAACGACTCGCGTGTGGAACAGCGTGTTAATTAATAGATATGTGCGTGCGGCGAATTTCTCCGCGACGAAATGTCGCCTCGGCGACCGCAGACACGTTGTGCAAATGCATTTGCTCGGGAAGGCGAATAGTGCGTGAATATTTATTTCTAGTCGCAATTTTACCAATTCGTGGCCGGTTTGCGAGAGAGAGAGAGAGAGAGAGAGAGAGAGAGAGAGAGAGAGAGAGATTGAGAAAGTGTGAAGAACGTGTGAGAGAATGAAAGAGAGGGTAATATCGCTGATCCATTTTTCGCTTTTCTACTTATATACTATATTATAGTCGTTACATACCGTGCATACGTCTTTTTCCGAGTCTTTTATCTTCAATTTACTCATTCTCATGCTATATAAGCGCCTCGATGATTCTTCCGGCACGACATTTGAGACTCTCGTTATGGAGCACAACACGGGGCGCATTTATTCGACACACATGTACACGTATATACACGTAAGTTACATAACATACATCAGGGTATGCCACAACCGTCGATTATTCTCATAAATTCCTTGGCCACTTTAAAACCGATTTTTCCTATCGAATAAATGATCGATTCTACTTACAGTTTCTTGAACAATTAATTATTGAGAAAAGCTCTGATTGAACAAACTTTGAGATAGAAAAATATATTTCTCCCTCAGTTTCTCAAAAAGTCAAGAGATAAATAACGAAACAGAATTTTTATTTAAAGTTTCAACATATCCAATATTAAAGATTGCAAACGTGCTATAAAGTACTAGTTTCTCTTCGATATTCTCGCTAAGGAAAAATCTCCAAATAAATTAAAGAAAAACTGCGGTTATAGGATACCCGATGATTATGGGATCTGTACACACAGCGCGTTACTTTTTTTGTTATCAAAGGCCTAAGGGGCGAGTTAAAACGAATACGTTACATATATATTATTACAAAACTTTACATCATCTCTAGTCAACGAACTTATATTTACGAATAGCGAATCGTTAACATCCTCACGATACCCTGAATTATTTATCAAGCTTGCACTTATATTTCTGGGGCTTCCCGATCTGTTCAATCTCAATCGATATTTATATGATTTTTAATTACGACGCTCATTTATATTCCGTTATTTGCATTTAAAATTATTCCAAGTGTCTTTATTCGAAATTAATTATCGTTGGAAATTAAAAATTTAATATTCTTTCTTGTTATATTTTCGATCATACAAATTATAAAAAGGAATATAATTTTAAGACCATATTTCCATATTGACTTGTAAAAATGATCTCTTTTACAATTGAAAAACTATGCCATTGCGCAAAACACATTTTATTTTATCTACGGCATAATGAAGGGAAAGTAGTTTGGAATCGAATAAAAAATTCAATTCTAAAAAAAATCCAGCTTGTTCGCGCAAATGCTTCCTTAATAAAAACTAAAACTTAATTAAAAATTTAGCTGCAGCTTAAATAGCATTATATATTCCTGCCAAGTAGTCTCACTTTAAACCTTGAATGGAGATACCATTTCGCATATTTTGATCGTATAAAAGAATGCGATATATTTTCATAAATTAATTTATATACCAATTTTACCCTAATATATACACTTTACTCAGATTAGTTGTCTAAATTCGTGTCAAAAGACTACTTCTATAAAGAATATAAAATGTTTTAATTATCAAAAAACGGTACCTGTGCTGAAACGGAGCGTCAATATTAAAACAATATCGTTGCGAATGTACGGTGGACATTTCACAAGTTTTAAGCTCGTTTTGTAACTACTCCTAGTCCTTTTCTACTCTTCCAATTTTGTACTTCCACAGAAAGATTCTATCCTCTTTCCGCGACCGATACAATCTATATTCGCTTTCCATTTTAATATCTCATTGTTTTCGAAAATACATTAGCTGCAATACGAGCAACACAAGCGTACACATATGCCTTATAGACCAACGGTAAAGCACTATTCTTGAAAAAAAAACCGAAGGTCTGAAAATTTTCATTTTTAGCAAAGATGTAATCTATAATATGTCTTACTTATCGCTACTTTGAATTACCATATCAGATCTAGACGATTCTTTAATTTTCAAACGTTTGAAGAAAGATTTAGCTGCACCTGAATTAGTAAATTTTTAACTGTCAATTCTTCAAGTTTCAAATTAAAGAGCTTATTTCCAAACTGTCTTATATCCTTCAAAAAAACGTAGTGTAGATTCTATATTAAAAAAAAGTCACGGTGATGTACTCTATATTGAAGCTGTGAAAAGATTTATAATAATTGTATGAAATAATAATTTTTATACAGCTTTGTAACATGTGATCTCTAAAAGTATAGCTTTATATGAGACAGTTTGAGAAGAAATAATCCTATTTAATTTACTCTCTTTTATTCTAGAAAAAAATCTTTCGAAAACGGATGTGTCTCAGGGACACATTCGTATTATCGATACATCTTTTTAGAGAACAACTTATAGACACGCAACAAACACGCCTATTATACACACGTACACAAACACACACACACATACACACGCACATATACATACGCACACACGCGCACGTTCGAATTTGCATGCTCCAGTTTCTTCGTGTGTTATTTCGATCTTCATTCGGGTGTTTAGTCGTTAAGGGGAAGATACGGGAGAATCGCGAACATTTATGATGGTCGCGTACGTTTTTCTGAATTATGCTGGCCGCAGATAGATCGCTAAGGTCAGTCGAAACGCTCCGCACACGTTTGTCTACTTCCTAATCGATGAGAGAAAGAAAAAAAAGAGAGAGACACTTAAGGAATTTAGATAAAAAATGCAAATGTGATTTGATCGATGTAATACAGTGAGGGTAGTGCGTATCGAGGTGGAAGGTTGCGTTTGAGCTTTCCGGAAGAACTCGATCGACACGAGACTCGTTGCATCACAATTGGAACTCGGCACAGAGCGGAAAACAGACGTAGAGTCGATCGAGTTCGCTCCGGTGTTCTCGACCAACGTTCTCGATGTTCCGATGATAAGATATACTTACGACAAAGCGTGATAAGAATCGTTATTATATTCATAATATGAAAAGGGATAAAAGAAATTAAGAAATAAACAAAGCTTTTAATATCCACTCTGCAGTTCTCTTCGTGTACCTTCCCTTTAAATTTGCTTCCTCTCACGCGCTAACAGTCATTTCAAGGCCCTGGCAACGATAAAATTACGGGAATATCTAATATATTGTCAGAAAAAGGTTTCCCGCCCATACACTCTACAAGTTAAATATAAAAGTGGAAAATTTACGGTTCAAGAAAAGTGAGAGGTTGGTAAGAATTTCCGGTCTGCAATCTTGCACGTTGTTTGATTATAGCTTGTGTACAAGGAAATAATGATATTGCTGAAATATCTAAAAATTTAGCTGAATACAGACTTGAGAATAATTTCTAATACATCAATAAACATTTTATGTATATCCGTCGATACATTTTTTAATATTAATAATTGTTCGCCCAATTAATTTTCATGTAAGATTTCTATTTCTGCAATAGAACTATGACAATATAACGAATCATCCATTTTAAATGGCATATTTGCAAAATTAAGTTTGAAAGAAATTGTTCAATAATTAAGAAGAATATTTTAGATGGTTTCACATTGCGCAAGACACTGTCTTTAGTTCTTCTCCATTTCGCGATGAAACGTTTAATGTTCGTACTGTTCGTGAACAAAGAAACCGTGCTCGTTTCGCATGCGGTTGCACACACTTGCGAATAATTCGAATGTGCACTTTTCATTCTGTCTCATTAACGTATTATTAACGCATTACGCTACGTAAGTTACACGTCATGCGTGTATGTTACACTCGTAAGATTTTTTTCAACCCACGTAAAGATTACACAAGTAGGAAACGCCGCGATATCCTTGACGATTGCTTACGCATTATTTCGTAGTTCCGTCACCTTATATCCTTTTTACGGCCCCGATACGTCAAACGCGGTTTACTTTTCATACAGCCGTCGCTGAAGAAAGAGAGACAAGAAAGGGTACACGCACCACCGTCGAAGAATGCCTCCGGCTCGAAACGGTGAAAGTAAAACCGCGCCCGTCGACTAAAACAAAATTCAGAAGCTTTTACCGGAATGTGCTGGGCCGTGGTAATTCTTTTTCGAACGCGGCGCCACGCCGTTAATCACATGTCATGCTCGACGTGATGCGAAAGTAATCGTGTATAAAAAAAGTAAAACGATTAAAGTGAAATAGATAGATTAAAGTAATGTAGATTAAAGATATAAAATCTCTTAACTTATGTGATTTATATTTACCAAGTAAAATACTCATGAAAATGTTTGCAATTTAAGCTCCTTACTTCTCTCTTCGATTTCATGAATTTCTGTAAGGATATAATTGAAGAGTTTCCTACGAAAATCAAACAAATTGAATTTTCTTGATTTCAAGAGATATTTTTTTTCTTACTTATATAAAATTATTGCTTCTCAAGGTCGACAAAACAAAGAAAGACCGGTTAGCCATAAAACTAAGAATAATCATAAACGACGACCTAGACCTTGTACGAAGGTGAAAGTCGAGGCCACGTTTGACCGGTCGGATTTGGGTCCTCAACGCGAGAGTATGGATGACCAAGCATCAGTGGATCAATAAATACGCCGCTTACCACTTTCTCGTAAAACGAGTATCGTTAAAGATTTTAAGCGTTCATTGGCCCGACATACATAACATGCACAAACAATATTTCCACCTTTTTATGCATTATATGTTTTCTAATAAATTCTAAAATTCTTTATTTCTAAAAGTAAACTAACATCTTTCTACGAGTTTAATAGTTTTAGTCTTTGTTTTAGCTTCTCAGTAAAATTATTATATTTATTATTAACACACGGAGGAAAAAGTTAAAATATTATCAAGCAAATGTTACTTGTGATCTTTTTCTTCGATATATTCATTGGTTATAAAAATATTTTACTATAACGATAAAATACACGTTTCTATAAAACATCTCTCACTTTCTTATTAATAGATTTATTTATTAAAAATAAAATTTTATTTCGCTATATTTAATAAAACTTTATTTCAGTAAAATAAATTTATATACCACACAAATAAATTTTCCAGAATCTTTTTTTTCTGTCAGTGCAATCGTATTTGGTTATAAGCAATTTATAGAATATTGCAAAGATTTTTGTTGTACGACTTTTACACAGTTGAAATTATGTTAATGTACATCCAATATATATAATCCTTTTTAATATATAATATATAATTAAACTATATCGTTCCTATATACTACGTAAATGTACTGTTTATTTTATTTGCATTATCTTATCTTTAATAAAAAATTTCAAGCCAGGAACGTACGATTTTCGTTTTATTTGTTTCAGCTGTCAAGTTGTACAACATTAGAAATAAAATATTAATAATAACAAGCGTACGAGATTAAAGTTTATCGATTGCACGCGTTAAAATAAAATGATGATTGCTCTCGATGAAAGTTTCGAGAACCATTGAGTTTGAGAAAATGGAGACAGGTGATCATGTAGAAAGGCTCGCCATTTGTCTCGATACATATACTCGATCTGGATCCGTCAGGCAGAATCGCGTAAACTGGATGAACCGGCTATAACCGTTACACAGCGTAACTTTCCAGTGGAGTGTCCGCGTGAAAATTTCAGCGGTCCAAGTCAATGAATCGTGTCTCTAATTAAAAAAGATAAATAAACAAAACGCAAAAACCATTCCGGCCTACGCATCTAGTTGTTAAATTCATAAATCAAATCCTATTAGGAAAGCGAGAACGCTGCATTAAAACATTAAATGATAGAAATATGAACGGAAATGATGGAACACAGTTCTTAATAATTAACTTGATAATTAAATGAAAAGCTTCGAGATGATAGTAGCGTGATTAACCTACATACGCTTCAATTTACATAAATTAAAAAGAAAGTTAAAAAGGACTTGAAAAGAGTTAATAATTATCGGTAAAAAGATAATCGCTTATTCACTACTCTTAATCTCTTTCTTACATTTCTTTCCCTTTATTTCTACATCCCTTTTATATAACTGATCACATTGCTCCAATGCAGTTTAGTGCAGATTAAACAAAACCCATAATATAAAATTTTTAATGAAGTAATCTGAAATGCAATATATATTCGAGAGATGAATTCTGAAATAAATTATTATCTAAAAAATTAAAGACAGTCGGTGGAATCGTCTTGTGCAAGTTTAAAGTACTTTTTATGGTTCACTACGGCAGAGATATTGCCCTATTTTACATTCCAACTAGAAGCGTGGTTTCTTAAATTTTACAAAATTATGGGAAGAAGTCGTAAAAAATACGTTCCACCGCATTGAAATGCGGATCCTGGACCGGAGCGGTCAGACATCCGAATGTGAAAGTAAGATTCCCCAACTCTCTCCTCTCACAGTTATTCATATTTATCGCGTACACACTTTGCCGCACGGGTGGACTGCCTACATTAACGTAACGTGATCGAATCGACAACGGGCGCTTGAGAACTTCTCACGGAAACAATTAGAAGACTTTCCTCTTTGACCGTGGCCTTAATAAATATTGCATTTCGGACGACGCGCGAGCGACTGTAATGAACAAACAATAATAGCCAAGCGGCTAAAACAAATTTCACCGTCAAAAGTTTATTTTTAGAGCATCCAACCTGACCTCTCGTCGACCGTTAATTATTTTCGCTATTTCGCAAACATTGCTTTTCTCATGGAATCTATTGCCGCGTCGGACGACGTTAACACTTTGTTACGGATTTCCTGCGAGGCCGATAATTTCGAACGTTGACTGCCGATAGCCGGGAAGAGTTGGGAGAGGGTGAAATAAACTGTACACGAGAGTCATTGTAAAAGTTTTCGCAATTGGAAATGTTACAATTTTACAGATTACAGCTGTACTTCCTTATGGGTGATGCAACGCGAAGCGGTTACTCTTCGTGTAGCAGGTTGACTACGCAACATTCACGCTGTATAATCTCTGCGGTATTACATTTAGTAATCATGACGAGAAGCGTCATACGTTGACCAGAGCAAATCCACATTTCGCGAAATGCTCATTTCCTCATTCTTGAAAAGTTTGAACTCACAGACGATACAATACGCTACGATTTCGTGGAGAGTCGATAATAAAATATGCTAATAGTTTTTAAATAATTATTTGACAAATTTTTGGATTTTAAAAAAGAATATTCTGTCTTGATTTCTTTCTATTATATTTCTCTATTACATCTCTCTTTATTTCTCCCTCCATTAAAAATTCATATTATCAAACTACAGAAATTAATAAATATGTTTGAAAATGCAAGCCCACTGATTTATAAAAAGAAAATCGAAACGCGATAAAAATTTGTTTACTGTCATAAAATGTGCGCCCTGCTTTCTTTCAGTGACACAGTTGCTATACGTAATAATTAATTTTTAAGCTATGGTGCCGCGTGACCAAATGGAAACCAGTTCTTTGTACAATAATTATCATTTTTTTATGCCAGAGAAAGTGGATAACACAAAAGAAGAACACAAATTCTATTGATATAGAAGAGTTCGCAGTTTTCATTTATTTCTAAGTTTCAGTTTAACTATGAGATTCGATCGCGATAAACGTTTAAGGAAGTTTTGGTTATACAATATCAACTATAAGTTATCAAAATTCACAAATTGCAGACTTCTTAGATTTCTCTCTTTTTTTTTTAATTTAGAGTTTTATTTGTATTTATAATATATATAAAAAATTTGATTTAATATGTAATGCTATTTTCTCATCAAATTTGCAAATAAGTATTACAAAACATAATGTAACTAACATTTAAATTAATAAGAGAGTTGTGCTGAAATTTTCGCACAGACACTCAAATATAATAATGCATCAGAATAATTGATTTCATTTTTATATTTTTGGTAACGCCCAACATACGTGTCCAATCTTCACATTCAAATCTAACGAAGTAGAAAATTAAATACGTTTAATATACATTTTAAACATTTACTACATATATATATTCCTACGTAATCAGAGAAAGTTCGAATTACATATGGAATAATACCAATGACTTTGATCCGTGAGAAAATCCATGGCAGGAAAAGGCGGACTCCCGATCGGTTCTAAAGGTCGCTCGCGCAACAATGGATTTGCCTGGCCGGTTCCGCGTGTAATCGATTGCGGCTGCACCCTTTCTAGTTAAAAGTTAAGACGCTGACGTATTACATCGATACGATCTCGATACGATAGGCGTTGTCCGCAAATTTGTGCGCGCATCTGAAAGTAGGCTGCGCGGCGAATTCAGAGATACTTCGACCTAGAAAACTCCTAATTCGTAGCGTTGCGACACGAGTTACGTGGGTAAGTGGAAGTTATTATCGTAAGTACTGCGGAGACTGTACAACGTTTTTCACACAACATAAAAATCCCATCGAAAAAATATGCGTAAAACACGCGTACACTGGTAGATTCTACTTGGGCGTTGGAAAGACGAGAAAGAGAAGCAGAGAGAACGAGAGAGAACGAGATTTTCATTTCATGTTTCTTAAATGTGAAAGCCAATAGGAATGTCATAATTTCATACTTTCAACAATAAAAGAGTGAAACAGTTATCTTATCGATTAAACTCCTGACTTAAAAAGATGTATTTCATAAAAAAAAAAAATTGTTATAGTGATTTGTCAAAGTGAAAGGATCAAGGTAAATTCTTTGATAGACCCCTTGATAGACATCTCGGTAAGTGAGATTATTGATATTCCCCGCGCGCTGATTGCATACGATTACCTGTGCCATCGCGACGTGACTGAAAGTGATTTCATAATGCACAATAGCGAACCGAATCGCATCTGGAATTCTGTCTGTGGTCTCTTCCGATTTGATAATCCTTCACGAACTTTTTTATTTCTCCTCGCGTACCACTCTCGACCGTCGCGCACCATTAATAACACCGGCGGAGAAAGCTGTCCTCCCCCGCGAATTTAAACGCCAAGTTCATTTCTTCCTTTTATTTAAAAACAGAAATCCCGATGGCGGAGAGCGCCGATTTGTTTGCGTCGCAATGCTTCTCGTGCGCAACGATCCTAAAGCTGTTAGACTGTTACGCATCGCCTAATTCACGTTACATCGAAAGATGAAAACTGACATAAAACGCGACTGTTACTCGGTTACGCAAGGTCCGCATTAAATCTGCTCTGCATAACGAGAAGATTGAATTGTATCATGTGCTATCTCCGTGAAATTCCGACGGAAACTTTCGCGCTATCAATATAACGAGATCACATTTAACGCAATTACCGTACTTCAATTTTAACGTTCATCCATTGTCCTGAGTTACGTGGGCGAGTTTCTAAAAAAAGCAGCAATTTCCCTATGCATCATACCAGGTGTCCAAACTCTCCAGTTTAATAATATGACCTAATATATCACAGAAATAATATATTTATAGAGAATACATCATTTTTCTCCGTGACATTTTCTCCCTGTATGGTAGACATAATAAAGACACAGTTCTAAATTCAAGCACACCCGAAAGATACTTAAAGTGGAAATACAGGATTAATGGCGGAGAGCGTTGTAATATATATCCATCCTTTTCCGTCTCGATATTTATTTTCATTCGAGAAATTCCGAGTAAAATATTTTTATATATTTGCCAATATATTTTCTAAATTATTTTTAAATTTTATGATATTCGAGATCATATTATTTTATGAATTGCGTGAGAGATAAAAAAAAAGAAGAAAGTAATTAAATCCAGCCTGATCAAAGAATCAATATAATATATATTCATTAGAGGAACAGCAAAACGATCTGTCACGCTTCAAAAGTCACGCGGAGAATAGTCACCGTGCTCAGAGAAGATTCACCCTGACCTACTTCCGGTCAAGTTCATTGCTCATCCGCCATCGGAGCTCCTGCATTCACCTTTTTCGCGCGGCGTGACGCATACTTTTACATATTTCTCTCTCGCGGCTTTCTCTTTCTCTGTTCTACGTTTAAAATGATAAGTCTTATTAAAGAGATTGCTTAAACGTTGTATGAGTCATATAGATGAATCATGTAACATAAAAATCAATAAACATCGAACGGAGAAAAATTCCTAAAACGTAAATTAATCTTGCACAATAACGTTTGATTCTGTACGATGAAATAATGTCTACATAAGAAATATTACTTTTCTGAAATGAACTAAATATCGAACCGATAACACGTCAATATTCTCGATACATCAGAAATTGAATATCGATGTTTTTGTCCATTTTTAGTTTCCCACACTTTACGGAATGCTTGGATGAGCTCGGCAACTGATCGGAAATAGATCAATTTCTAATTAAAACTTTAGGCTACCCTCCGAATCTCCATTTTGCAAACTGCCAGAGTTGTTGAGTGCAATACACAAAACGCGATTGCATTTTGCTCGGTGCCGAAGGAAGGGAAACCCAGTTTAAACGGGGAAAGGAGTTTCGAGGATATTACGATGTCATGGCTCTGTAATTAATCTAATCATGCAATTCGCGATGCTGCGTCGTCAAAATCAAGCAGCGTAAATCGCTGAAGAAAATTACATTCGTTAATACTGCTTCGCGATAAAGAAGACGTGAAGTTCTTTCGCTGAGTAAATTGTTTCGCATAATTCACGCAGAATTTCACAACTCTGTGCGGAATTGTATCATGTCGAGATAATTATGACGTTATGCCGTGTAATGCTGTGAATAATATGTAATGTCATTGCTTTAAGATAATCGCTGGAGGAGTTAGAGAAGAGTAAATTCAAAATGTTTTACACGCTCTTACACAATTGGAAAATTTGTGTTAAATTTAACATATATCTACGGTGACCATCCGTCCTTTATTTCAAGTAACTGTCCCTTAGATTTATTTATTTCTTGAAAACTTAATTTTGTCCTCTTTTTTTAAATTGTATCTTTCATATTACAATTTTGTCCTTTATTTACAAAATTACAGTCTTAATTTGAACACAGTTTCTCTCAGGAAAAGTGAAGTTAATTCTGATACATTGAATTGCTATTGGCACTTTTGCGAATTTATTCGATTACTTCAACTAGAGGTTGTTGAAAGAAAAAAATGTTTCAAAAAATATAGAATTTTATTTATATTTTCCTGACTCAAACACTCCTATTAAGGGAATGTTATCAATAACAAATAATATTTGGAGTAGAGAAAAAACCCAACTTGAAATTGACATTCTTGAAGCTGGTATCATTTATACAAAATGTAATTATGAAATTGTTTAGAATTTCATGATTTTTTTAAACAATTATCATCATTATTTAAAACAAATACATTTTTTTTCAGAAATACATTAAAAACTCATTATTATTGTTAAAAAATATAAATGTATAAATACTATTGTTAAAAATGTATAAAATATAAATATATACATAAAAATAATTTTTTTATATAATTATATATTTAGTTAAAATTCAAATTGGATCCGTTTTTATTTGTTTTGTTATTTTGAACCTATTTCAAGGATTTAAAGGAAATTTAAAAGATTTATTATAATGCAATTAAACCAGTTTAAAATTATTAAAACATTACAAAATGTTTTATTTTGATATACAATACAAGAAAATTTTGAAATGCTTTGATTCCTACCATAAAATGGTTTAGAAACATTAGGAATAAACCCTTAAAATTTTGTCCTTTATTTTCTCGAAAAAAATATGGTCACCGTACATCGCATGTCCCGAGAGATCCACTCAAATTTTTCTGTTAATCTAACACAAGATAAATATGTGTTAGAAAGTAACGTAAATATTATATAAAAAATCAACACAAAAATATGGAAACATTTCTTCAGTAAAATTAAGATTTATGATACGCTGACATGTACATTTCATTCATTTATCTTGGATTTTATGTCTAAAAACTACAATATTTTTGTGTTATTTGTTTATTCGCTCATAAATCATGTTATTTTAACATTAAGAAATATTAAATGTCAATTTGATACGAAATGTTCAAATAATCACATTATGTTAAATTAATATTTGAACATGTTAAAAATTTAACACAAAGTTTTAAGTAGTATCGGTTCTAACATAAATACAAAATGTTTGATACTGTGTACAAAACATATAATAATATAATATAAATAATTGATATTAAATATGTACTTACGTAATAATAAATGAAATAATATCTAAATAATATCTAAATAACGCACATTTAATTTTCTCACATTCGACTGGTTTCTTATTTAGACCAAGTAACGCCAATCTTGTTTTACGTAGAATACATATACTTTAACTGATAGCTGTTAGCACTTGTATTATGCAATATTCAATTGGTATTATGTCTAAAACTGGTATGTACATAATATAATTGCAGTTATCATTTTTACGTAACACTATTCTCTCTCTAAACTTCGACATTGTAATGCCTCAGTATAATAATTAAAATTATTATTATTTGGCAATAATGCAAAATTGTCAGTGGTATTTTACAATTAAACAAAATTTGATCTCATTGAAATGCTTTACATAACTTTTAATTTGATCGTCATTAAAATTGATTATAACTATTCGCAATTATTTCAATGCCGCTCAACCGCACAATCTACTAATTGGAACGACATTAACCGTGGCATCTGCTCACCGTTTATCGCGTTATTTCGCTAGTTGCAAATTATGAGATATCGCCGCGCGATAATCAAATCGGCTGGAGAGACATTCTCCGTTCGCGTAATCCTTTTGCAAGAAGCAAACGGAGTCAAATCACTGCAAATTGAGCAGCCACAATATCCGTCGCCGCGACCGCGGGACGGAGGGAAAGGACGCACGAACGACGATGGAAATGCGGTGATACGGCGGCAGATTATTAAGATAATTGCACGGCAGAGGCGCGTGATGAGCGGGACGGCCGCGAGGTGCATTTTGCTTCACGGGCGGGTCGCTTTCACCTGCAGCGATTCCGAAGGCACGAGACGACGGTATAAAACCTCATTGTCCCCGCTATCAATTAGTGTCGCTCGTGACGGCAATTTCGCTTTTCTAGGACTCCCCCCGCGTTCCCGGGCCAGCTTCTGCCGAATGAAAATTTATTTTGATCGGCGTTGCTCAAGCGATTCTTCACTACGAAGCAATTACTTCCTTACTACGAAAAATGCGTTTTACGCAAAGCCGTACCTTTTATAACACTTTATAAGGTATCTTACAATTCAAGGATAATCCCGATTAGCCGTTGCACGATAACTGCCGTTTATTTTGTTCGCCCGGCGAACAGATGAGAGAAACTTTTTGCGAAATTGTTTTCTCAGAAAAGCCAATCATTGCGAAAATTACGGTAATGTCTTCTTATAGTAACGCGTACATTTCATGGATTTTGCCCTGTGGCATTTTATGAAGATTCTGATTACATCTCCGCCGACATTTCACGAGATACTTGGGACGTTCGTAAAATGTCGCGTTTCGCGAAAAGTCTATGACAAATGTATGCACGTGGAAAATCTTGCATTGACTGGTGCTAATTTTTACAAGTCGCAGCAGTGCCAGTGAAAGGAAAGAGTGAAGGTCTAAATAGGTGAGAATAGCCGTACGGAGTGTCCACAGAGATACTTTCATGGATTCATTTGGCACCGTAAAGTTAAAATACTGTGCGAGTTCTGCGAACGCAATACCTATAATCTTTATGCGTTACGTACAATTGCAAACTGCACGTATTAAAATTTATTAAACAGATGTTAAAGTCTTTAAAATCTAAAATTAAATTAAGATAATTTATACCGCCTGTTTGTGACACAAACTTTTACAAGGCGAAACAAGTTAAATAAATTCATGAAAGTAATTTATTATATATCGTCCATGAAAATCTAGTTGTGCCTATTATAAATATCGTACGTTCTCGTGCAAATGTCAACTATCTATACTGGAAAACGATTCGATATTATCAAACTAATGATAATTATAATGTTTGAAATCTATCTGATGATATCTTTCTCTTCTTTCCTAATCGGCTTCTGGCTCATCGAGAAAAAAGCTTATCTTCTCCGATTCCTTTTCGATAATAACGGATACAATAGAACCAATATAATGACTAGGCATATTTTACTTTCACAGTTTACATTACCGGCAGATATGAATACTTTCTACGGCAAAGAGAAATTATATTTTTCCAATCAGTACACGCTTGTTCCAAGGTTGTTCACAACGGCGATTATGCAAATTGATTAACGTCCACTTTCGGGAACAATGACGCGATGTAAAAGATTTCCATTTGCTCTTATTCGCGACAAAGGATTCAATAGGACAAGTTGCGAATTTCTCTCGCTTTCACCCTCGTTTCAACGGCTATTTGCTTATTTTACGCACCCGCAGAACATCGGTCGAGCGAGCCAATCAATAATAAGAGAACGATTGAAGAGGAACGTCAAATGTCCTTGCGTGAGGAATTAAACCATGAAATTTAAGCCTTGCCTTGGAAAAAGTGTCTGATTAAATCTAGATATCTATGAAGATTAAATTATATACCGGCTGCTTCGAAATAAGGGTGAAAAGTACTGATAATCTTGAAAAGGCCATTTCATTTAAAAATGTCATAAATATCATTGTGGATCCTATACCAAGTAATAGAAATTTGTATGCACATCTGTGTATGCGTGAAAATTACATTAATCTTATCTTCAATACTTGTTTTCTTATTATATCAAAGTTGTGTACACATAATATGAAGCCAAGACTTAATTCCAGGTGACGTAACAGAATAGACTATATATTAGCGTGTACACTAATGAAGATCTGTTTGCCAGGTCATTAATTTACTCATAAAATGTGTTCTTCATCATTCTATGCAGGACAACATAAAACATGCCCGGCGTCCGTGAGGCCGTGCGAATGTTGAAGGCATGCAATCATCAGCACCCCGTATATCCGGGCATTCAATTCGAGGATTTGCATTCGTCCTTACACAGATTCGTCTTATTCTAACTCTTACCCGTCTTTATTTCTCGTCAAAAGGATACGTTTCTAAGGATGGGATTTTTCAACAAAATTGATAGAAATGTAGTTTTAGACACATTAAAATAAATCTCTGACCTAAAAAATTTTATAGAACACACAATTCTATATTTCTTATTTAAGACGTAACTATACAGAAGTATTAGGATTAGAAGGTCAGTTTATAGTTGTAATTTTTTAATTTTTTAGTATAAGTCTAACATTCTATTTGTTTTAGAAATTGTTAAATTTTGAAATTTATAAAATTTAGAAGTGTTTTCAGTTTTTACATTTTAAAATTTTCTAAGTCTTTCTCATAAAACACTGCATTAATTTTAATAATCCTGTAGCTATATAATTATTTTTTAATTTAATATAACATAATATAAAAAACAATGCAAAATTTAATCAGTTACGAATAAAGAATGCGAAAAATAATTTGTTTACAAAAATTTAAAACATGTAATACAAGTGACTGCTAAATTTACTGCGAATAATTTCCTAGCCGCTATTTCCTATCCATCAATTCGAGATTGATTCGAGTACTTGAAGTCGAAGGAGAAAATCGATGTACGCTGGGAATTGCGAAAATTCCGCGCAGTTGGGCGTATCTCTTCCGACAAAAACCGTCTTCCATTCAGAAGCACCGTCGGATGCAACATCCTGAGAATAGCGTACGGGTCATGACAAGAACCAACGATATGTTCCAGACGCGGCTGATGGCCGAATGCATTTCCTAATCCCGGCGCCTCGTTCCTTCCTGCGGGCGAGAGGATCGTGGCCGGCGCATATTTCCGTAAGAGTCGACGAACTGGCTGACCCACGATTCCAATCAAAAGTTGCATAAGAACGAGTAACACGCGTACACCTCCGTTCGCCTCTCACTTCTTTCGCTCGCCTTGCGAGCTCTGGCCGAAGCGGAGCTCTCTCTATCATAAAGCCTATTCTAAACGATCTATGGATCGTCACGGAAATTGGAACAAAATCCTGTAACTTGGAATGTGCCGCGCATAATGTAGAAAAGATCCGTTATCGGTGTTATAAAGATAAATTGCATATCTAAGATCGAAAATAAGCTTGACGTTCCATACATCGACTTTTGATGTTCTTGTGCAAACACTTCCACTGGAGTAGGCTAAGACTTTGAGATTTTATGCCAATATCCGCCTATTCTTCACTCCCACATAAACCAGGGAATATAGTCGAAGAGAGAAGTTTTCGGAGAGCGCAGTTTCCTAAAATCTAACTTTATATTTTTGCTATATCTTACTTCATAAAATTTGGTATTCGATGTATGTATACATAACGTTGTGAATTTATATTTCTCTCGCGTGTAATCTCATACTATTCATCTTGCTATTATTATAAAATATTTTTTATTTTTTTATTTTTTTAAAAAAATTTGTTAACGTTCGCTTTACAAGGCTATAACGAAGAATGTCGATCATATCTACTTAAAAATGTTTGTATTTTTACTATTTTTAAATGTGAGAAATACTGAAACAGGGTAATATCATATCTATCACACTTGGCATCTTTTATTTTCTGATCGATGCGTTACAATATGGACATTCAATGTACCCCATCTATAAAACATCGCAGCTCCAGTTTCGAACATGGCGTGCAACTGGATCACCGCGAAAAGAAATCAGAGCAGTGTATGTTAATATCGCGAGACGCAAAATGGAAAATGATTGAATTCGATCGTGCGATAGATTTCAGCTTTTTTACATTCATATCAAGAGAGGATCTATAAATAAGCTCAGTATAACGCTTTTGAAACTGTCAGTATATTACTGCCATAAATTCTGAAAGATGTATCTTCACATATTGTACAACTTATTCGTCTAGTTGTACAAAATAAAATTCGCCGACACACCTTCTATACATTGTTAAACATCGGCAGCAGAATTTAATGTAATGTAACGGAGGCAAATTTCAAGCAGATACATCAAAAACATTTAATGCACATTTAACGTAGATTTAATGTTGCCAAAAGTGCACTAAATTTCATGCACAATTTCTCAGTTGTAAATACATTAAATTTAATGTATAAAATACATTGAAAATACATTGAATTTTATGACATTTTTAAAAGTGTAGTGAAACAAATTCGTTTTTGATATTTTTACAACAGAGCATTATTGGAATCCTTCTACTGGAAAGAAGCCAAAAAAAAAAGATAACTTTAACTATTCGAACTTCGAATTAATTCTGATGTAGAGCAAGGACAATAATTCTGAATACGAGCTGCAGCTGAGAACGCAGCCCTTAGAACGATGTTGAGTGTGCATGAACACCATGGAACCAATCGAAGGAGAGGCTTTCTCTTGGATCACCGGTGGTACTTGGGTTCCTGCTCGCGAGTTCCCCGTCATTCTCTGGAGGGGATATCTATATAGTCTGTCCATTCTGGGACAGCCCGTTCAAACTGCTCGTGTTCCTAAGACCGCACGTGTACCACCGTGTCGACGAAACCGTGTACGTTGACGGTTTCGCTTCGAACTCGCGGGACGTACGGCGACGGCTCGGAGTGAATCAAAAGAATCGAACTTCAATTAGGATAAAATTGAGATACGACAAGAGGGGGGGGAGGACACGTGTGCCGGTGGTGCAATGTGAACGAAGTGTGGGGTACGCGATCAGTAAACAAAGCGGTATCGTATCGTGAAGTTCGTAGGTGTCGAGAGAAAGGGAGAAAGAGAGAAAGAGGAAGAGGAGGCGAGAGGACCCGGCAGTAGGTCGAGGGTGGTACTGTGACCTAGTGCGGAAATCCACCCACCCTGCACAATGGTGAGTTCGCGGATATCGTAGGACTGCGGTAGTGCGTAAAACCCGTATCGGACTATGCGCTGCAGATGAAAACGGCAAATTAAAATTCAACTAATCAAATAACCTTAGCCTTAATACGTTCAAATTGATTGAATTTAATCTCTAATTCGCAATCTTCAAACTTCAATGTGTAATCCGATATAGGCGCTTTAGAAATACGCCAACTTTATATCTGCAGAATTACAGCATAAATTTCGTGTAAATATAAAACAGGTATATAAAATAATAGATAATGAATTTCCAGAAATGTAAAATTATACTAAGTCAGTATAAATCAAGATTTCATTTGTTTAAGGAAGTCAAACAAGAAATGATACTTTCTACTGTTAATCACGTTTAGAAAGTTATTTTAAGAAATTATATTTTCCGACATCTTTTACTTTCGGATGAAAAAAAACTTTTTACGTTGATAAGTAATAATCTGATAATTTTATTCATGTTTAAAAAAATATCAAGAATGTAAAATATTTTTTAAAACAATTAGTAATTTAACATAAAAACTTTTCTAAAATACAACGTCAGATAAGTGGGTTGATTATTTCTTTCATTTCATATTATATCAAAAAGTAAGAGTTCAATAATACTTATTATATTCCTAGAATGGCAATAATAAATCGGCACATAGTTTCAAACGTAAAATTGGCACAAAGAGAATCCTATATAAATCTGTATAGATAGCTCGCTGAATTATAAACCACCATTAACAGAACGTGTACATAATTAACAGTAGAAAGTAACGTTTCTGGTTGGTGTTCGACCTCTTTAAGAAATAAATCGTGTAACTGTGCAAATGTCTTAATGTTATTCATTACAATAAGTAAGCTTTTCACATTTCATGTGCAGTGTACATATAACTTAAATTTTTATTTACTTTATGCTGTTCAAATAATTTCAGTGAGCTAATGAATATTTAAAGAAAGCATCGAAGCAATATCTTTTTAAATTTTTGTAGTTCCGTAATTTTATTTGTAAATTATTTTACCAATTTTCTTGAAAAAAACTCTTATACAGTTTTTTTTCAAAAAATACTAAAGAAAAAATATAACAAAAAAATTACAAAACAAATTTAATATCAAATAATATGCAAAAAATCTATAAAATAATATGCAAAATATTTTTTACTTCTAAATTTCCCAGAATCATAATTCCACTTTTTAACAATGTGTGATTTAAAATTTGTGCAGTATCCTTTTCAATATACGAAAGCGATCCGAAATATTTCAAACTTCCGCGACTGCATTCTTTTTATCTCTCGAACAGCGAGATAATTGTAAAATAGACCAGTGTGTCGATGCGTCTCCCGCGTTACTACGCTTTCTAACTTACGCTTCGTATGCTGATGCTGTAAAATTTCACAGTAGATAATTTACGGCTGCTAAACAGCTTAAGAAGTACCACCGGGTATTAAACAGCGATAACATTAGAAGCCTAAAAACATCCCTTATGGGTGTAGCTAGTAAAACATTTCACTGCAGATATTATCGATAAATCGTTCCACCTCTCGCATTAAAAATGTATACATGTGAAGACATAAGCTTTATACTTATATTACGTTCAATCAACTATAATTGGGTCGTATCGTATGTAATTTACCATTCTTTTTCTTCGTGTACGGTTATCTTGAATACAGTCTGTATTCAGGTCTTCATGCTCAAACGCAAATCTTATTAAAGAATTGCGGTGTGTACTGCGAAATCAAATAAGCGGTCGTGTATAGCGTGGCAGAAAAATATTAACTTCATCGAGTTTTAATGAGCGTGTCGAAGTTAGACGAGAGCGTTCGTAGCATGTTCGACGTGAACGCGTTAAGGATCGCCGAATCTATTGCAAAAGGAAGAAAGAAAAAAAAATGGAAAGAGAAAGCAGCGCGAGTTTCTTACACGAAATGTCGCACGTATCGATAACGATCGGTCGACACTTTTCTTCCGTAAAGCACGTTTCGCGAATATCGAAATCTCGTTCGATGACGGTGGCACAGTTAGACAAGATTGTATAACTTCGATTAACTGTGTACAAGCTAGCAGCGAGCATAGGCCGCGCGAAAATGAAGACATTTGCGCGTAACTAATTTTTTTCTCCGCGGGCAGGAAATAAGGCAACGCGATAGGGAGAGATAGAGAGAGAAAGAAAGGAAGACGGTCGCTGACCTCCTGAATTGCGACATAAGGAGCCAAGAGCTGTTCACACACTGACCCGCATTTCGTTTCCCGCCGGCAAATAATTCCGAGACTTTTGCCTATTATTCGATTTTCCCCATGGACGAGGTGTATCCTTTCTCCCGGCCCTGGCCGTTTCGACAAGATATTCGAGTGAAATCTGAATATCTGAGTTCAATCTCCGATCGCGTGATTTAATATCCGTGTTATAGTTCGTGGCCTACTTGTACTCGCCACGCCGGTGTGAAATTTTGTCCAGTCTCTGTACACGGGCGAACAAAAACGTTCTGCCTAATTGTACAAAAACATTTTGCTCATTTGTCTTCTGTTGTGTAATAGAAGCGATTTAGTTTATATATATAAGTTTAATATCTAGATTTAGAAATTTAAAGCGCCCCCAGAAGACACATATATTCACGCGAAAGATCTTGAGAAACACGTTATAATCTGATAAGATTTGACAAAAATTAATTGTCCTGTATGATTCACAACTATAAGTCACAACTCATATTAACTATGTCCTATAAGAAATATAAGACGCTCATGTTGTATATTCTAATCAGATTTTTAGTTTAAAAATTACATTCCCTTTTATAAACGTTCAAGAGGAAAATAAGATTCAGATTATTCGTTATTATTATTTTAAACTCTTGCCCCTGCGGAAAAATGAAATCAATACTTTCTTTATCTGTAAGAAACGGAGCTGAGTGCAAAGAAATCGACGTAATCTGAGACAATACATAAAAAAAGCAATGTACGGTTAATTTTTTTCCTATAAAATTCGAAACTATGTAATAGTTATATAGTGAATCTAAAATTAACAGTTATAATAAGAGAAGGTCAAATACAGCAAGTAGACAATCGACGTTATTCATACATAGTTTCTATATTTTATTTAATTATAGGGACGTTTCGATTTTACATAAACATCTTTAGCCAGTTAAAAATTAACATTTCTTGACTTCTTATTTCAATTTAGAATGGAATTAAATATTACGTTTGTATTTATATGCAACTAGGTCAAAAGTCATCTTCCTAAATTGGGCAATTTCCATGTTTTGCCGCAAATCCGTTGTGCATGACATCATTCCGCCAAGTACGTTTATATGTTTAATCCTAATTGATGATAACACGGATGCATAAATGCACTCATTAATTATTTCATTATCTTTGCATGCTGTCGTGGAAGAAGAGGCAATTTATTTTCGGAACGAGTGTTTTAAAATACAAATAAATACGCAGAATAATTTTTAAATTTTAAACAGCAGAATAATTTTTAAATTTTAAATTTTGAATTTTAAATTTTTAAATTTTTCTAGACTAAAATGCGATTAACATAACATTTTTAATGCAAATTTAACAAATAAACGCGCGCGTTTCGAGAAATTTAATTTCAGATGTTCAATTCTCAGCGCAATACGTCAAAATTCTCTAAGATATTAATAATGTCGTTAAGCGTTTAACGACACGTGAAAAAGAAAAATGCCCTGTGATAGGATTTACTATAGCGTCTAAATTTAAGTTATAAATCTTGTAAAGCTGCAGAAGTATTTCTGAAGTTTCACGAAGGGATAATGACGTCAAAAGGCTTCTTCTACTCAGCCGTAGGAAGATCAGTCGTAGGCGGAAATCCTTGCAGCAAAAGTCCGAACTAAGTGGCACATAACCGGGCAAAGAAAAAACCCGCCTCCGGCTCCTTGATACTTCCGTCGCGTGCCGCTCTCGTGAGCAAAATAAAATTAGGAAAAATTTGCGATCTCCACTGCTCCTCTTAATTACGTTTTGCCGCGACGAACTCACGCGTCATGCTGTTGACACTAAGCGGGCAAGTTTCATTTTGCCGCGATAAAAAGAAAATGATGGAAAGAACCTCCTTTCGAGAAAGGTATGCAAGAACTCAACTTTTTGTTTCTTGCGCGATAAAAGTTTTGTCAAAGTTTTGTGCAAAAGATATCTTTAGATTGCCGATGAAAGACTCCCTGCTATTTTATATTGAATTAAGCGTTATTATCTCAGGAGCGTTGGAGCGTAATTTCTGAAATATAAATTCTTTAAACGAAGTTAATTACATTCTTCTTCTTCTGCAAACAAAGAAAGACGCTGCGGGAAAGCTGACAAAACTCGTTTTGACAACGTTAGAATTAGTTATGTCACGATACTTCCCGATGCCGCGCCACGACTATAGATCGCTATAGTCGCACACGGTGTGTGAACAATGCACACAATCGCGCGGCTCGTGTGTGATTAATTCCGTAATCGTCCTCCGCGCTAATCTCATCGCACCTCGAGTCATTGTCGTCCAGACGTATCTCATTCAAGGATAATAACCTCGCGACGACGCGGTGTCATTGTCCCGGGGGTCGCACGATGTGTCTCAAGAGTCAGCGACGACGCGCTATCGAGACTAATTGACATTCACGTATTAATTATATCGAAATTTTTTATCTCTCGTTCGAACGAAGAGATTCTCGAATGGAAAAAAAATACAGGATATTCCTAACGCGATCGGATAGATTACCCCGGTTTTCTTTTTTTTTTTAACTGAGCAAATTTCACATCGCACAACGTACGTTTTACCATCGGGCGTTACGCGTTCGTTTCCCTCATTTCCGGCTGGGTGTTACTTACCTCTTTTTATGGTCGGAAGTCGCACGGAGTAAGCGATCTATCGCGATAGCCGGAGAATCGCCGTCCGAATCGGTCTCGCTGCAGCGCGCTCGAGTGGGAGCCAAAAGTTCGAAGGCGAAAGTAAAGGTGGAACACCGGCGAAGAAAGTCGGCGACAATAAGTGGCACGCCAATGAGGCGTCGGCCCATCCGACCGGATCGAGCATGTGAAACCTGTCGGTGATCTCCCGGTGACAGGAGGTGATCAAGAGAGAGAGAGCCCCGCTGGAAAGACGTATTACTTGGCTCGCGTTCACGTCAAACGAGCCTTTCAGACGATAAAATTGTGTCTATTACGTTAAGAAGTAAACGCGTGGAACTGCAGAAATGCGTGATTGTTCAACCATAGAAAACGAATCTGCAAGTACCCCGGATATTCACGGTATCGTTTTTCCCAGTGAAAACAATCGCTCGTTTGCTTATTGTTGCCCTGTATATTGCACATGGCTCTTCATCAGATAAATTCGCCACAGCTGTTATATGCAGAAAGAACAATAGCTTAAGTGGAAATTATAATGAGATTGTACGAAGTCGCGCGATTCGAGATACACGACAGATCTCTGGAGAAACGCATATTTGTAATAAACATTATCTTCTTAAATAACTTACATCTAGCCTTTTGTAAAGTTTTATTTTTTACAAAACTTCATTTATTTGGGATTTCAACAACTTGTTTAAAAAAAATACTTCGAGAAAAAATTAGAACAATAAATAAAATGCTGATAAATAAATTTTTTCGATGTAGAAATTTAATTTGATCTTCAATTAGTGCAGCTCACGTATAAGTCATGTAATCTAATAAGTAAATAAAATTTTAATCATGAATATTTTCACGTGAAAATGCATTTATGAAAAAAAAACATTTACTAAGATGCTATATTTTATTATAAATAAATGTATATTTATTCATAATATTAATTATACATTTTATTACGAATAAATATATTTAATGAGCTGTTACATATATTTTATTACGAATAATAAATGTAAATACGTTCGCAATTAATTTATTGATTAGATTTTTTCTTGCGTAGCAACTATTATAATTACAAAGCGCCGTAACTCGTACATAATCCACAAATGAAATGTATTTTCTAGTAAGCCACGACTGCAAGATGCTATCGCGCAATGCATCGCTATTTCCGTGCTCGCGTGTAGGGTCGGTTTACAAGAAATTCGATCGAAACTTATGTCGTTCGCCGATACTTTCCCCTTAGATGCGACGGAAACCCTCTCGAAAAAATTCGAGAAACGAAAGTTCGCGAGCGACTGTGGATAGGATAGCGCAAAGGTACAAGTAGAGCGTGAAATTCCGAAGGCCGCGAATATGGCATTTTTGCAGACGGCACATTCGACAGGATTACGCACACTCGCGTACGTATGACGTACGTACGTCCTTCCCAAGACTTTCAGAACTTGGATAAGACTGGCACAAAAGCATTCGTCTGAATGGAAGGCTGTGTTTCAATAATAAATCCTTCTTTTACCGGTATCGCTCGTGAAACGCTAACAAAGCTGCTTTGAACAAGCTATAATTACCGCCGATGGTAAAATGAAAAATTTTTGATACGTGCACACACCTTTCAAATATGCCATTGATTCGGAATACAACATAGCGTATAACATGTTTAATATGGTTAATTAGCCCCAACAGAAAAACAAAATGTTAGAAAAGCATGACCTACCTTTTCCTAAAGAAATATTTTAAATATATCCAACACGGTTTTCCTAAATAATATTGTCCCGAATTCTCTTACAAATATTAAATCGAATGTTCAGTTCCTCAATGCAAAATTAGTAATCTTACATCAAATGATTGCTTATGTTCTTTCAAAGAAAATTATTGATGAGTTCTTTTATGGTCATTTAAACATTTAGAGAACGAAGAAAGTTCTCATAATATCCGATCACGCTAATTTAATCTTATCGCGACGCTCAACCTGTTAAAGGCTTGAACT
Source organism: Solenopsis invicta (assembly GCF_016802725.1). NCBI lineage: Eukaryota > Metazoa > Arthropoda > Insecta > Hymenoptera > Formicidae > Solenopsis > Solenopsis invicta. The sequence continues at coordinate 6,167,872 of NC_052674.1, read as the reverse complement.
ACGTTGAGCGAGAGCTAAGTGACGATGCCAAGACCGCGCCTTTATCGGAGGACCCGGGCTAGCTTCCTCGCGCGTTGAGAGAAAGGCGCCCTCCTTTTTAACAACGTTCTGATCCGGCATGTAGCAAACATGAACGATTGATAATTGCACACATTACCGGCGGTATTGGCTGCGCGATGTTACGAGCGAAGCTCAGCGAGAACGAGGAATATCGCCTCGCGTCTTTACGCGCACCTCCGCCGCCTGAGAGAAAGTCATTTCTTTTAACGGTCCCGGCGATCGAGCCGTGGTTCGCCGCGCGGCGAACGGATATCTTCAGTCACACCCGCTGAGAGGCTATTGACTAGGATTGAAAATGGAATTGCGAAGACGCTTATTATCACGGGACGGCATACTTTTAAATATAGTTCAGGGGTAGCAAGCTAACGTTGTTTGCCGTCATTTCGACACTAAAATGCCATTAAAGACGTTATTTGGACGTTAAAGTGACGACAAATAACGTCAGCTTACCAAGTTAACAGAATTTAAGAAAATTCTCAAACTATATTACTTTTTGGGATAAACACTTTCTGATGACTGTCTACTTTGTTGTCGGTTAAAGATCAGATGCGATCATTGTTCTCTTCAAGAACCTAAACCTAACATGAAAATATATAGAATAATTAAATTTGTCAATGTCATATCAAATAATTAAAAATTCGTACGATTTTTTTAAGAATAAAATACTCTAATAACATTTAAAGACAAAATTTACGTTCGGAAAAAATTTTTCATATATAATTATATATCAAATATGTTCGTATAATACATATATAATATATAAAATATATATTATCTATATGTTATTTATAATTATACATAATAATAATAAAAATTTGTATATATTTTATATAAAAGATTCTTCCCGGGCAATGTCATGTTAAGAGATTTTATGATGTATTACATATTGTAACTATATATTTTTTATATATTGTAATTACAATACGTTAATATCCAATTAATCGATTAGCTTCAATATAATTCTTCCCGACATATTACATTGATAATGGCCATGTATAAAACATATTACTCGCATACTTTGAACGTCCCTTTTCTTGGAAGTGAATTTTTCATCGCCGATGCTTTCGCCAAACGCCGATAATTCTCCGTTGGAATTTCATTGCTATACGTATGTACATGCGCGCGGTATGTGCGAGCGAACGTCCCATACGTTCGGGGGATCGATTTCTTTTCTTGTCGACGAAGAGGCCCTTCCGGCGGATCGCGCCGTTATTTTACACAACGATGGATTCGTTTCTAAAACGATCGGTCGGAATGCGCGCGGAAAAAAAATCGCGAAGAAAGCAGAAAACCCGAGCGGCGTGTCCGACACGCGATATTCCGTAATGAAAATTACATAGACACGCTCGTAGCGCGTAATCAAAATCATGTCAGTAGCACGAAGACCTGACCGATTCGCGCTCGAAAATCACCGTAGTCCAGGAATTAACGAGTTCTCAACATTCCCTGCATTCGCCCAGTCGATGATATCATCACAGTGGTAATATCATTGTGTCGGTTAATTGCTCCGATAATATCGCGAGGAGCAGGATAGTGATCTTCGCGTTCTAGCCACTCGAGGCATTTTCCCCGAGATTGTGGTTGTACATCGACGATAGTGTATCACGTTTAAAACTCAACGTGTTAAGGCGCAATCTAAACAGTCTTTGGCGTAGATTTTACTCATTTTTTGTTACCACACACGCTCGTTTCCTGTATAGTTACTCGTGCAACCCGTCAATCATCATTTTTGTAAAAACTTCGTTCGACAACTTGCGATCTCGTAAGACTAGGTAGTCACAGTCGAGTCATTTATTAGAAATCGCCTATTTGATGCGATTCACAGTTCGTTAGCGCTGGTCGCACTTCAGAAGTTCCCGCGATTCGCAAGCGACGTGCGAGGACGATGCCAACTGGATATTAATAATTGGGACGATGACAGTGTCCGTCGCGTAATAACCACAGTAATTAATCGTAATAAGATTAACAGAATAATTTAATAATTATAATGATATTTTTGCGATCATTATCTGAATAATTATTAACGGCATAATTTGGCGTTAATAATTGCTTTCTGGTTTGCATATATTCATTTCATAGACGACGGAACCGAGATTGAGTGTCAACTAATATAAATTCGACTCTAAAGAAGTAATTAATAAGATTTGATTGGATATTTATTATTTATGATTGATTAAAATAATTTATTTAAAAAACTAATTATTATTTATTAATGGCTCCTTAACAAATTGACTTATTGACATTTGAATATTGCCCGTGACATTGTAAAAAGTCAAATTAATAATTAAAAAAAAAATTACTCTATTTTTTAAATTTATGCGTGTGAACGGGTACACACCCATCGATACGCTGACCGTTGTAAAATAGATTAAAAACACTATGTACGTTGCGTGTCTACAATTTTCCGTGTCCGCAAGTAGAAGGCCGACTACATTCACTTGGAGCACCCAACAGACACTTCAAATATTTTCTACGTTATTACAAATCTAAACTCCATACAATTATAACGTTTTCAAGATTCTAATTGACGTCGTATACGATCGAATTGAAACAAATTGAACGCAAATTAAACTCTTTCGCTTTAATTATTTTCATAATTATTATAATAAAATTTAAATTATTATGACCCAATAAATTATTTAAAATCACTTTTCTCTCAAAAATCAGGATGCACGGATTGCGTCGATGTATAAATAGATAAAAGCGATAGCATTAGTGAAAGTTGTCTAGGTAATTGTGTCTAATGATTCATACCCGGTGCACTATTATCGGAGCTATAACGTAGCTTTATTATGTATTTGTTTAAAAATCGTGTAAAAACCGGATACCGTGAAATATGTAGAACTATCAGATGTTACGCGATACGATCGCTGACGATTCACTTCTTTATCTAACCACTCCTTTGATACAAGTATCGCAAAATAGGCTATTAATTCATCAGAGTGTAATTCCGTATGCGGTGAATGAAGTGAAACGGAAAACTGTATCGAAAGCAGATATCGGAACAACAGCTGCTGCGTTGTTCCGATGCAATAATACGCGTCATTCGCATCTCCGTTCGAGATGGACGATCGATCGATGACACTCGCAATGTGCGCGGAACGAGCCAATCGCAAAATAGAAATGTCACACAATATAAAGCTTTTCCATTTCAAAAGTATAAACATTTAATTTGATTGCATGCATGCAAACATATCAATATAAAATTTAATTGTATATTTTTCGAAAGCACATATGCAAATAATATATATCTTTTATCGCGTAATTACATCTACATACTGACTGCATTCAATGTAGTTTATGTGAATTTTCATTTAATTTATACAATTAATTGAACAGAAGACACGTGTACAATTCTAATGACACAATCTATTTTTATCGATCATTGTTAATTAAAATTTATAGGTTTAATTAAATGAACAGCGATTCTCTTTAAACAAGAGATTAAAAATAAACATAGAAATTCTTTCGGTATCAACGAAAATTATTCGATAATAGATGATGACATAATTACTATTATAATAAATGTAAAGATAACTCTCGATAATTTTATCTTTATGTAAAATGTGTTTCTCATAAAATGTGTTTCTCATAAAATGTGTTGCTCATAAAATAATAACTTTCCCTCAACGAGGAAATAATTCATTCAAAGATGTTTACCGTCATGGAAAGCGATTTCTGAAACGTTTGACGAGAAATAATATCGACATTAATATCGGAAGTAATTAATAGCATTGTGTACGTGCGTGAGCTTGTCCGTCGCAACTTTGTCGCATTATGAAACCGCAGAATCCATTGAAACCATAAAGTGGCCGATTCATTGGTCCATGAACTCGATTACTTATTCGCGTCATGATGGATGCGGTAAAATTGCGGTTGGCTTCTTGTTACCTATCTTCCGCACGGAACATTACCACGTTTTATCTGTTATCCTCTAATGCACTTAACATCCTGTTCCTTAATACATGAAATAACACGTCTCCAGCTCTATATTATATAATAAAGTTCTCTATTTTTTATTAATTTATTTATTTATCTTTCTATGTAGAGAATTATTTCGTATTTCAACTATTTAACCTCTCGATTTCCAGAAACGAGTCCCATTAGGTAATAATACAAAAATTAAAATTATAATATAATTTCATTATTATAACTATAGCTTTCAAGACTTTATATAGATATAAAAGAAAATAAAAGAGAAAATGTATTATATTTCCGCATTGATATATCTATTTACTATATTTTAATATAATTTTTAACATCATAAATGTTATTATACGGAAAACTTTTGGGAACATCCGCTTGTCATTCCCTTCCCATTGGAAACTTATATCTAGGAAATTAGCATGCAACAGAAAGATTAATTAATGTTCAGAATTTTGACTATTACTCGGTTTAAACCATTAGCAATTCGCAGAATTTCATGTAGAATCCTATTTATAGTTTTATGGGTTGTATATAGTACGCGGCTTATCCTGTATTACGGAACTAAAGTTCACATCATTTCACACACTGAGTGCACGCGCGCGAGAGTGCTTTATTCAAAAAATATAAATTACGCCAAAGCGAACCGACGTCGATACTGACCCAGATACACCATGCAAAGTCAATTGAAGCAATTTTACGCTGTCAATGTAGCGTACGTGCCGTCGTCGAAGTTAATTACTTAGCATCCGCGATCAATTAATCGATATCGTCGGTTTTAGATTGTGCGGAGGTGCTTCGCACCGACCGCGGTATTCATCGTCCTAACGTTGTTAGGCGAATTCGACGGAAGCGCGGCTGAGCGATGGTCACGACAAGTCTCTAACAGCGAGTGGATCCCCCTGGCTAATCCGGGAACCGCATCCGGTCAATTGCCACGGGGAAACGCGGAAAGCGTGGTGCGGGCTAGCAGCACGCATTTGCCGAATCCAATCCAAACGCTCGCATTGCCACCCGCCCTTCAGCAGCAATACCAAGATCAATTGATTCAGCTGCAAAAGACGCAGGAGAGCATTCAAAAGCTCCTCCTGCTGCAGCAGCAACTTAAAGCTCAGCAGCAACTTCTCCAGGTAAACAGATTGTTCTATTAAATTTAACGAGATCTTCAAAAATAATGTGCAATTAAATTTTGATTGCTCGTCGTTTATTTTTACAAATATTGCTGTCATTTACAGACTCAGACGTTACTGCCTGGCGATTATAGTAGCGCGGAAGATGAGAAACAAGTACTACCGCCGAGTTCCTTAGGCAACTTGCAAACAGCACCCGAATTAGCGTCGGAAGCTTTGGTACCGGCGCATCCGTCCACGGGGGCACTTCCGCCGATGCATCCTCCTCAGAACTTCCTATCTCAAAGACCGGGACAAGCCTATCAGAATCAGGAACTAGCGAGCTTGCCTGTTCAGGAGCAGATTTTACTGCAACACGGCGGGAACGTGGAGGATACGCAAGAAATACCGCACACTTACATAACGAAACCAGGAAGCCAGAGACCTGACGGAAAACGTTTGAAAGGACAACCGAGATTACCGCAATCCTCTCTGAATGGAAACGTGGGCGACGAGGAAGAAGAGGTTCGTACAATAAAATCCTCATGTAACTTGCTTTCTTGTCGACGTGATTTATCAAGTTCTATTGACCAATTCTTACAAGCGCATCTCTGCGATGGTATCGCTAGATGAAACAGAATTAGAGCGTGCATAAAATAAGCAAGGTTTATACATCAGCCGAACGAAACCGGAACTAAGCGTGTCTATTAATTGATCTGGTTTTCTCGAACACAAAAGTGGAACCTATGATAATGACTAATTACAACAAGCACTGGATTTTACAAAGACATAGATAAAAAAATTTCAATTCTTATTTCAAATTCTATCACTTATAATAGACAATTTTAATAATTGTTATACATGTAATAATGAAATAGATAATTAATATGTAATAACGCAACAGGAACAAATTAAATTACGTCAATATATTTGCTATATTGTAAAACGTGTGTTAAATAAATTTTATAAATGTCCCAACATATCGTTGGATTTTTTTATTTCATTAAATTTAGTAGTTGCAATATGTGTCAGAAACAAGCATTTGTTTTCATCAAAGAATCTATGATTGGAGATATACGTTTAGCGGCAAATGCGACAACTTTTAGGTTCAACTAGTGTATGTCCCGGCGGAAACATTGGCACAAAGAGGTCAATTGAAAAGGGTCCGCGGAAGGAAGCAATATCCTGTTCGCCAACAGCAACACCGAGAGAATCAAGGAAACATCGATCAAACCTCTCTTTCGCCCGAACAGGAAACCTTGGCGCGACAAGTGTTGCAGCAGATCCAGAAGGAACACGAAGAGAATGCGCAGTTCCTGAAGGAGGAACGCATGAGAGAGTTCACCAGATTGAACGAAGAGCAGAAAGCGCTAGAGCGAAAGGCGCGATTGCAGCAGGAGGCTCTCCAAAGAGAACAGGAACTGTTGCGACAAAAGGAGGCCGAGAAGAAACGAAAGGAATTGGAAAGACTGGAAGAAATGGCGAGGCAACAAGAACTGGAACGAATTCGCGAGGCTAGAGAAAAGCAGAGGCAGGAAGAGCTCGAACGACGACGGCTTTCCGAACTTCGCCTCAAGGAAGAGAGGCGCCGCGAGGAAGAAGCAAGACAACGCGACGAGAGGCAAAAGCTGGAACTGGAGCAACAGAGAATCCTGGAAGGTCAACAGAATGATCAATCGCGAGCTACTAGTCCAAACTTCCAAAACGCTCAATCCCAAGCCCTGATCCGTGAACAGGCGCGTCGTCAGCACCTGCCGGATGGTAACAGAAACAAGAAGATTCGCGGCAGACAACGTCCACGAGTCAACCAGTATCAGGAACAGTCGACTTATCACGAGGTCACTACCACGCCGTCGCCTAATCAGCCGCCCCTATCCGTTTACATGGGCAGTTCCTCGTCCAGGTTGGATAACGTTAGGGTTACCGATGTCCTGAAGATCTTAAAGAACGCGAAAACCATCGCTGTTCTGGATAACGTCGGCCCCCACAGCCCGCAGGTGTTCGTGGGTCCGTCAAACTTAGATCCTCCCTACGGTTACGCAAAGTTCGATCTTCCCTATCTGTCGTCGATCGATCATAATAGAGTGGAACGCAAAGTCGACAAACTGCCTTTCTTCGTCGCTCCGCTGAGCTTCGAGCCGCCTCCGGGTTACTCTAAAATCCCCTTCCCAGCACCGCACATCGGTTCCGTTGTTGTCAACAACCTATCGGAAACAAGCTCGGAATCGAATATCCCAACGGATGAACAGAATCCCAGTCCGTCGCCATTGATAGAGCCGAACTCTTACAGCGAAGTCGATCAAAGCGGATCCATCGCTACCACTGCGTCCTACGATTCCTCGAGCACTCAAAGCTTCTCCCCGGAATCCAACAGTCCCAAGTACGAGCCCGCTTACTTAACGCCGTCCTCAAATTCGAAGTTCAGATTTAGGCAGTATTACGACAATAAGCCGAGCCCCGTGCTTAGCACGTCGTACTACGAACAATCGACCGCGAAAACAAAGCCGAAGCATTACTACGAGCAAGAGAAACTAACTACTCAGCCTCCGAAACTCGAAACGACAGTCAGCTATAGACAAGAAGTGACCTATTCTAGCACGCCGAATTTCCAGGATAGATCAGTAAGTCCGCATGAGCCTTCTACGAAGGAGCAGGATCTGGTGGCTCAATTGGCGTTCATCAATCAAGAACTTGCTCAGCAAAGAGAGCCTCAGAAATACATCGCCGAACAGTATCATTCCCAATCTAATCTAGGTGAGTCGTACGGCGTGAATGACGTCAGAGCGCCAGTTGGTCCGACGCAATATAATTTACCAGCGGAATTACCACCGATCTCTCCGCACTTGCCGGGCTTAGTGAATTCCTTGTTGGATAAGCAAGAAGAGAATCCTCCTGTCGCTCCAACGCCACCGTCGACAACGACCACGACCACGACCACGACACCAGCAACGACGACTACTCGTATAAGCTCCACGACTTACAGGCCACGGGGAAGGTAAGTGTAATTTTATTATAATTTATAATACTTTATATGTGTGTACCAATTTCTTAAATATAATATTTTTAATCAAATGTTTTTTGTTATTCAAATTTTTTAAACAAACATTTACAATTATTAACTTTGATTTAATAATTCAGATTTAATAACTCAAGTCTCTTTATCTTGCGTATTATTTTTCAAAGTTTTCTTATTGATTTTCAAAATGGTAAGCGTGATAACATAATTAATGTGAAAGGCATAAAAATTTTCCACATAAAACTTTTATGTCATATGACGTAAATTGACGGTTCAACATTAAATGGAGCACAACAGTTTTTCAATCGTGCATGTCATTGAGATAATACATTACAATTATGTCTGATCACGTACAGAGGCAGAACTATACCTACAAGACCCAGAACGACTCAGGCACCTACTAACAGAACGGAAAGAACCCGAAGACCATCGTACAATCGATCCAAATCTAGATTTACGACCACAACGGAGGAATATCGCGAGTCCACTTACGAGCCAACGAAGGCGAAGACGCCGGAGACCACGCAGAAATATAACGCGGTAGAACACAGAAGACCAGCATCTAGAACGCAGAAACATAGGAATCGAGATAGAGCGAGTTCCCAGGTAAGATTTTTTATTTTTTAAATATCATTTACTCCTTATGTAATATCAAAATCTTAAAAGAAAACAAACGTGGAGTATTCATTCGCGTAAATATTCTTCTCTAAACTCGTCTAGGTTCAAAATCACAACGTTCAAGCAGCTAATTACGAGAACTATCCTCAAAGCGAATCGCAGAGTAATACATCTCCCGATGTGTATTCGCCGCCAAGCGGGCCCGCTTCTGGTCTCTACCAGAAGGAAACCCCCCCATCAGGAATGAGCAATTATCCGGAGAACTATCCGACCACTACACAGACCGAAAATTACCCACCGTTCCGTGAGATCCAGCACAGTACGCCCTTGGTATCCGACGATTACTCCAGGAGGGAGAATTACCCACAAACTCGTCCTCAGGAAACGCGCTATCAGCAAGACGCGACGTACGTTCAGAATGACGGCTTCCAACCATCGGGACTCGAGAAGACTCCGGTGAACGGATTCAATTATCAAATTGTAAACGAGAACTCACCGGACCAAACGATTCCCCAGAGACCCAAAGAATATCCGCATTACCAGGAAGATTATGATCTGGCCACGACGGTGGACTCGCGAGTCACGCCCGGCGAGGAACATCGGTATTCCCCAATTTACGAGACGCAAACTCAGCCGGATTATAATACCGAAGGACAGAATGCGTTCCGCAATATTGACAACAGCAAGATCGAGGGTACCGTGGTAGAGACTGATTCGAATGCGTCACCGATTTTCGTCCCGCTTCAACAGAGCAAGCAGGAAAATTACGAATTGCCCTCCACAGAATCGTTGATTACCGAAGTATGTATATTAACAGTATTATGGTAACATTATGCAAATATTGCTGCATTTTCTAAAAACATTTTTACGTAGCAGAATTTCATTGAACTTTTGCCCGCATTGCATTAAATTATAAAAATTATAAATTATAAATCACACGCACATGTGTAAGTAATTAAAGATGTTATGCTAATGATACAAAGAATACGCAGTATAGAAATGTTCCACAAGGAGAAAATAGTTTCTCCGTTATTTTATAAATTATAACAAAGTAAAATTTTGTTGTAATTTATACATATATAAAACTTGTTTACTACAAATACGTTTTTAGAACATTTATAGACTTATCTCTGTAAGATTTTCTTTGCGCATAAAGTTCAATCTTGTTAACGCGTGAAGTTTAAGTATCGTTGTAATTATCTCTGTCCTAGATGACCACGACTAGCACGACCACTCCGGCGCCCGTGATAATACGTCAACGTGTCCGAGCACGTCTAGGCGGTCGCACTCATCAAGACTCCGCGATTCAGACGCGACCACGCGGCTCTCAGGACGAGTATGTGCGTTTCAGCGCTGTGAACAACGATTCCGGTCGTAGCAGCGCCGCGACCGGTCAACGGCTTCGCGACGGATCGAGGACGAGGATACGCACGCGTCCCCAAAGTCACGGGTCGCAGGTGCAAACCGAGGGTAACGAGTACATAAAGATACACGCGGCTCAGCAGAGACTGGTCGCCACCACTGAAAGACCAACGACGACAAGCACGACGGCTCGTACGGTGGAGGAGGAGGACATCGATTACGGATTCATAAGGCCACCAAACTTCCGGCCGTTGCATCCGGTGCATCCGGTGGATACCAGATTCCAAGCGCCTGTTACTTATAGACCCGCTTTGTCCGAGGTACGAAAAATTAGAAGAAAAAGAACAGTTTTTTTTACAAACGTGAAAAAAACAGTTGGAAGTATCTAAAAATTTAACCAGATACAGATCTGAAAATAATTTTGTTAGACCATCAAAATAATTATGTAGGACGCTCAAGCTGGTTGCTAGAACGTCAAAACATTTTGCAACACTGCTCATAATGCTTGAACGTCTTTCATAATTTGTTTTAGTTCAACAAAATTTCATATCTGTATTCTAGCTAAATTTTTAGCAAACTCATTCTTTTGGTATAGATTTTTTTAGAAATACTATGTATTACATTTTTTTAGATATTTTACAATTAAATTCTAGTGTAACTATCTATCAATCTTTTCTTCAATACATATAAAATTTTCCAATTCTCCTAATATTGTCCAAAAAATCATTTTTAAAATGAATTTTCCACGTAACGTCCCATCAATCTTCCCTTCAATGTACTTCATAGCGCATTCAAAATCACCCTTCTGAAAATAAATGCAAATAAACACGTCGCAGATACAACATATTCTCCCCAATGACGAGACGGAGGAGGAGTCGAGCCCCACCCACGTTTCGAAAAATCGTCCGAAGTATCAAACTTCGAACCGTCGACCGACCACGAAAATATTCACAACGACGACGAGCACGACAACGGAAACTGTACCTGTTGCGACGACGATGCCAGACGATGCCGTGTACACTGTAAAACCGAAAACAAGATCGGATGAGTCAAAGTTGACGAGAGTACGAGGAAGAGTCCGCCGACCCGGAAAGAAACGCATTACGACAACGACGGAATCTGGCCTCGAGGCGAACAACGAATTGCCTCTGGACGAGAACTATCCTCGAATAACGCCGCAACAGCTGCCGGTGACGGCGAGTGGACAACAGCCTCTTTACGACGACAATTTCGACGTCACGCCGCAATTTGTGCCGAATCAGAATCGACCGACACAGTTTTACGAGGAGAACAGCGAAAGCGTAAGTGAATTCTCTCAACGGGATCGCGTTGTGAAGCGATAAATACGAGATGTAATAAATACATATTGGAAAAAAAAAAGAAAAGCAATTTTTTTATATTTCGTAACCGGAATATAAAAATTTGCTAAGCTGTGAACTATATAAATCTTTGACTAAAATCCGTTTCCAATATTTTTCTAAGAGATGTGATTCGTTCTTTTAAACTGCAATATAACGTGTCTGTTTCCAGTATCCGCCTCAAGAATTTGTTCTAAACTTCGGCAATCTTCCGGGGCAGGTGTCGCAGCGCGAAGAATACGATCAGACCCAGCTGGCTAGTGTTCTACCGAAAAAGTATAGCCACTCGAGTCGCGTGAACTCGGACGCGAGCGCGCACTCCACCGGTGACATTTACGGCGCCGAGAGTCAGTGGTCTACGAAGTTGTCGAAAACGTCGTTCCAGCCGAGCTTCGCCTCGAATCGCGCACCCGGTGAAACGAAAAGGGGTCGAGATAGAAGCGGCGACAATCAGGAAAACGAAAATACGCCCGAGATTATTACGGCCGGACCGGAGGTGCCGTCGGTGACGATGGTCGTTTCTTCGGACTATCAGAAACACTCGAACGACGCCGACAATGTGGACACTACGATGGATGGCTTCGGATGGAAGACAAACGCGCAGGATCATACGGAGAAATTGAACGCCACGACGGCAGTAACGAATTCGCCGACGACGGTACCTCAGAATCAAGTCCAGAGCGATAAGGAAACGCTGCCAGAATCGCGGACGAGCAGCAACAACGAAAACTTCAAGGAACAGATGGGTGATGGCGCGAGAGTGACGAAACCTGGCTCTCCCACCGGGAGAAAGGTAAAATATTCTATAAAATATTCTATAAAATAAAAATATAACAATCTGATATTATATTTATAAAATAAACGGTTTATTTTAAGCAATAAATTTGAATTAATATTGCCATTGAAGTTAACTTCATCATGAACCTTCTTTCGTGACATTTTATTTTGAAGGAAACAAGAATACAAAGTAAGAAATTGAAAATTTATCTTTCAGACCCGAAGGAGGAAAGTTCGCGTGCGGGTAAGACCTCTCATAGACGATTTTGTCACTGCCGAATCTCAACACTACAATTCTGCGTTGAATAGCCTGGTTCAAGATCAATACAAGTACAATCCGATTCGCGAGTCGAGGTTCACCACCGCTCAGCCAATCGCGACGACCGTAACCGCAAGTACCGCGGCGGCCGCAGAATCGACCAAGAAATCGCTCCTCCAGAATTTCCTGGAGGAAATGCTGAAAAACGACGAGATTTCTATCCCGACTCGCATCACTTCAGTCACTACGGAGCTGTCCGATCGGACGACACCCATAACGACGCCGTCCGTCTTCTCCAACGATGGTGAAGTTACAACCATGAAAGAGAGTTACGCACCGAACGATACGACGATGAACATCAGCGAAGAACGCATTCCTACGGTAAATGAAGATTCAAACGGATCGAAAGCGACATCGTCTGAAGGAACAACCTTGTCACAAGAAGAAACTGAAGTACAAGAGGAATCCAAGTCGGAAGAAGATTGGAACAAGAAAAGTTCTCAGGAGGACAAAAGCGAGCAGAGTGATTTGGAAGATGTCGAAGTATTTAACTCGCCATCGAATTATCCCGATGAATCAGAAACCTCGAAGAAAGATGAGAATAACATAACAAAACTAAGTGTCATCGGTAAAGAAAAGGAACACGTGATGACGTTAAAGAAGCAGGAAAACATCGAAGAGAACGAGGCGCATCCGAAGAATCATAAAACCAAGTGGAGCGAAGTGAAATACCCGTTGACTTTCGAGAAATCGCAAAACGCGTTGAATTCTTATTCCACGACCCTTATCCCGGGTGTCGTTACGCGAGACGAGGGCGATGGCAGCGTGAAAACGCTCTCCGACTACGTGAAGGCCATCTTTGACAGTATGAAAAACGCCGAAGGTGAAGAGATCGCGAAAGTGGTCGAAGCTAAAAGTGAGACAGATAATTATAACTTGAATAATACTGCTTCGGCGCACGCGACGAGGTCGAAAGAAAGTGAAGAAATCGATCGAAAAGCCGGCACGACTGACTCGCCGCAGGACTCTGCCGCGACGCAACGTGTTAGGATTGAAGAGAACGGGACGGAGTCCGACGAAACGCAGGAAGTAACGAAGGAGAGTACTACCACTTTCGGAACAACTACGCTAATCCCTGACGCGATCGCAAGTACGATAGTACCTTCCGAGAATACCCTGATAACGGAGCCTTCTACGACGACTGCGACATCGATCAGACAAGCGAGCAACATATTTAGAACGAACTCCACGATGTTGGGCAAGGTCCTAAGAACCTCGACCACCACGAAGGTGTCTCACATGACAGAGATTTGCTATAGGGGTCGATGCGTGATGACGAAACCCAAGATGGAGGACATTATGACGAGATGAGGGAAATTCGACAATTCGTCGATTCGGTTGTGGGATTATCCTTAGCACTTTTCTGACCGGTTATCAAAAGATAAATAATGTGACAATAATAGGTGCTCAATAAAGAATTCTGGAGATTTCTCTCTTTATTGAGCATTTACCATTACTGAGAAATGCAATATAACTATTATAAAAATGTCGAGTAACTTAGCAATATTTTTATATCAATATTTCATATATACTTACGTTAATTTTAAATAGAAAAGTTTCAAAGAACCCAGTGGAAAGCTACGATAAGAATCGAATCATTGAAACCGGACAGAAAAATGTCAACTGTCTTTTGCACTTTTTACATAATTTTTATTTATTGATAGAGATATATCGTGCTATACAAATCGAATCTCCAAAAGGTCGTCACGTTCATCAACATCCTACACAGGTATTCTTCATATATTTTTCAAATTGCTCGTTATGCTCAGCATTCTCTTAATTACATGTCATGAACGAAAAGGGTATCATTTTGCATCACAAAGATAAATTAATGTTTGAATGCCAACCAAATTACGACATAGCGGAATAACGAACTAATTAAGTTTCCCGTCTCACATATAAACACGTAAGGAATGATCAATATTCCCTCCAAGGACTTTCATTATGAGAAGATATATTATCGCTGGAAGATAAGGCATCGTCTAAGATATCGCGACAAATGACGTGTGTTGGAGGGTTAAAAGCAAAATACCGTGATATCGGTTGTGAAGAGGGACATCCCCTTCTGGGAAGGAAATTTTGCGTCGTCGACGGCAAATCGATCGTCCGTCGCGACGCGTACTTATAAAAAGGGCGCCGAGCGTCCTTCCAGCGAGATCGAAGCGAGATCGAAGCGTAAGCTCGACTCGCACGAATAACGTGTAAGGAGCTAAGTCTATTTAATTTAACTACGTACTTGCGTAGTATACGTGTAAGTTAAGCGTGTAAGTATTTTAATAAAGACGCGAGAACGCAAGAAAACAAGAATATTTTTGTTCTTTTCATTTCTCTAGTAATCCAAAACGCAGCGCATTAAATCTATGCACAAATATCTAAAATTGTCTTTGAATTTCACTTAAAAATAATGCTACGAATTTTTGTTCCAACCCAACTACAATGTCGTTTTTATAAATAATATTATAAACAGTAGTTTTATTAATTATTATTAATTTAAGAATATAATCAAAATTATTTTCTGTAATCATCATCCACTTATTTATTAATCTCTTTAGTCCTTTTCTAGAAAATAAAAACAAGCTTTAATTCGAAAAATGTAGACAAAGCTATTCAAACGTCACTTGCTTTTACAGAATTTTCTCGTCGTAAAAAGTCCACTAATCAGGAAAGTTTGATGAGTCGAATATGGTGAAAAATAGAGTATTATACTCATTAAAAATTCTCCAATTTTTTTTATTCGCTTGGTGGTTAAGTATTGTTAAAAATAACCAGTTAACTTCTTCGAGAAAGAAATTAAAAGATTAATAACTCATAATAGACAACTATCACAAAAAATGGTGGTTATTATATTATTAAATAAATAATAAGTTATATTAATAGAATATACATACATTTACATTATTTGTAAAGACAACGTTATTTTTTTGTCGCCCTAATTTTAGTTATCCTTCGACTTACGAATCTTCATTCATTCAAAGGAAGGTGTCCTTTTTATATAAATTCATTATAAATTTATTTATATTATTTGTATAGAGACATCAGAAACTTTCGAGAAATTTATGATTAAAAAATTTATACTGCCGTTCGAATTTTCTGAACTTTTTCTTCATTTTGAAGATAAAGTTCATTTCACGCCTCGGCTAAAACTCACCTTTCTATCGCCATCGATCGGCAAGGTTCAACCCCCCTAGTGCAGATGGTGCCACGTCACGGAGGGGTGGCATTCCGGCACCGGAAATACGCCGGGGGGATGTTCGGGATCTCACCCCCCTTGTCGTCATCGTGCAAGCGGACGACTAGGTGGCACGGTGAGCGGCGAAGGGTAAGGAGTGACGAGGCCACGAAGAGGGGTGGGTGCTACGAGTGAACCGAGGGTATAAGGGTGAGGCGGAGAGGGAAAGGGCGGACGAGAACGACGTAGTGAGAGGAGTCACAGTTCAGTTGAGGCGCAAGGGTCCTCCGGCTAAGGACTACGGTCCCTGGCAGTCCGGGACATTATGCCAGGCGGCGAGGGGTCCCCGATCAATCTCCTCGACCACGACCACCATCATCATCGCGCGTCGACCGCTGCCACCACGTCCACGTCCACGACGGACGAGTGCGCGAACGGCGACGATGTTAGAACCGCGACGACGAGCACCGGCACGACCTTCACCAGCGCGATGACGAGCGCCCTAGCGGGCGACGGTCTCCGTCGCAGAAAGGTCATACACGCGGCCCGAGAGACCCTCGATAAGGGTGAGTTAGGCGCCACTTCTTCGTTCCTTCGAGATGCTAATCAACCGTTTTCTCGCCTCATCATCATTTACAAAACCTCACGCAACCACCTCGTCGCCACGGATACCTAGCCCCCGAATCCCTTTTGACTTTCTGGTGCACGGATATCGAGATCGATCTTCCTTCTCCATGATGCCGCCCGATAGGTGGAACGTTCTACGATCCGTTCCTGGACTCGTTCAGCAAAGTGACCGTGGAAGAGCGCACCGACATGTGTTAATACCAATTTGCGAGTCAGCTATGTCTCTCGGTCGCGTACGTGTCACATCTGATATCGCGATCAGTGATTAAGAGATAGATATCGCAAGACGCGAATTTAGATCTTATAGATCTTATCACTCGCGGCATTTAGTTTATTATTAACTTGTCCCGTGAAAGTACTCGAACATTTCAGAGCTTAATGTGCATTAACGATTATTACGCTAGACGTATTATAATTTGAATGTGCGTTAACATGGTACTAATTAATAACGTTAATTATTAATAAGCAATACACGAACATAAATTCGATAAATTTATGCGATTACCTTTTCATTACTAAAGCTTTAATGGATACATTCGGTATGCTGGAATTATTCTATTGATGTATCCGCGAACATGACAAAACTCATAAATAATGCATAAATTTCGGGGGGGATAAATACATGCGCGCGGTTTCCGACGGTGCACAACAAAATGACACCGCGCTCGATTTACGATGATAAATATCTTTGCAAAAAGGACATGTTTTATGTTATGTTGATGCCTTTTGATGACCTCGATATTTCAAGACACCGCCATGTTGCAGTTGCACTTTCGAAATGGTTGCTGTTATGGCATTTATGCGGGTTGCTATAAATGCATCGCAGATACATCGAGATGTTTTCTCGCGATAAGAACATGAAGCAGAAATTATTTCATGTTTAATCGATAGCATCTCCCTCGGAATGTATAACATTATCTGTCACGAAATTTAAATTTCCTGCCAACTGTGTATTACACGTGTATAACGATAGATCAATGTCGAATTTAAATCTGTGTTATACACTTCTGTTTCCCCCTCCAAAATTTCACTTAAAAAAATCAAGTACATAAAAGTTCTAAAACGTGTCATAAATTTATAAAATGAACACTTACGTATTTAATAAAATTAATATATTAATGTGAGATATATATTAATATTAATATAGTAATATGTTATATCATTAAATGATAGTTTAGACAATAATTTAATCATTAGATTAATAATAATTAATAATAATAAAAATAATCAAATAATTATTTTTTTGCTACATAATAAATAAAGAAAAATTTTAATAATTTTAATCAATGATAAATTATTTAAAAGTATTTTCTTAGAGTAGATATTTCTCATAATATAAGATTCTTAAATGTTTTATAAATTGTAATTGATTTATTTAGTAGCTATAGAAATCTGACCTCGTAGAAATAACTGGATGTCGTAAAACACTGCAGTTTTACATGACCAAATCTCGACCTCTCTCCTATGCTTTACCAATTTTAACATTCGGCTTACTTTATGCGCGCACGAAAGTTACGTAAGAATCTCTCGCACGTGGACTGAATGCATTATATGTTCATTCGCGTGTACGGAGTATAATAAAAATGGTTCACTGCTTGTTTTGTAGATAACACAAGACTATAGAATAATTAGTACATCTAATAATAATAATAATAATATAATAGTAATAATTTGAAACATGCTAAATTTATTCGATAAAGAAAGAACATATTAACATTTTGATAAATATTTCACTCAATTTTCAATTTATATATAGAAACAAGTTCTGAAATTAGATGAAAAATAAAAAGAAATTACCACATCAAATTGGATAAACGTAGAAACATCCATTCATTCATCTGCGTGATTGTTTTTTAGTTTTAAATAGTCAAAGCTCTTGGACATTTATTTAAAAATTTCACGAATCTTTAATCGCATTTAATTACGTAATAGAAATCAAATTTGCTTAAAAAAAATTTAATGCCTTCCAAAGTATTTAAGACAATATTAAAAACACTTACAATATCGTATCTTAAGCAAAATAAAAGTTATCATAATTATTATATAATTTTACAATAAAACACGGAGACAATGATTAATTTGTTTTGTTTAACAACTATGAAATTTTCGCGTTTATCAAAGTTTCAAAAACTTCTTATGAACAAATTTGATTAGCACGAAATCCACATGAGATTACTTTAGAACTTCGGTCCAACTTCATCGAAAACAATGTTAACCCGAATTCATTTGACCCGTGCTGCGAAATTTGCCTAATATAAAAGGACGGAAATATTTTGCCTAGTTTTACATATATATGTATTTTCCAATCTCC
The DNA here is from genome assembly GCF_016802725.1 of Solenopsis invicta. Classification (NCBI taxonomy): domain Eukaryota; kingdom Metazoa; phylum Arthropoda; class Insecta; order Hymenoptera; family Formicidae; genus Solenopsis; species Solenopsis invicta. The sequence continues at coordinate 6,149,222 of NC_052674.1, read as the reverse complement.
TGTTTGAATATTATTAATTTAATTTAAATATGATATCCTTAATCTTGAATCTTGGTTTAATTAATTCAAATTAATTTAAAGGGAGGCACTTTAGATCGAATATCTATACTCTGCGTTCTTCGAGTTGTCAAATTTTACAAACATTAAAAGCAGATAATCCCGGCGATAGCGAAGTTAAAAAGGTTTGAAGGATCGGCGGTATTCTTAGAAAGTACAGCTCTCAGAAGACATAAAGTGAAGAGAAAACGCTTAGCGTTTGTTAACGTCGGTCCCAATCGTGCTACTCGAATACGGCTACTCGACCTGTTTTTGTGTCGCTTCACAATTGCGCATTGAACCGAATGATGTGACACACTGTGCGTTATATCTACAGCATGTATTATTCGCTGATTGCTGGCTTGAAACAACATTCATAGAGTTGAAATCGAAGAAACGATAGCTGATGTCACGATTTCAAAGCAAACTTCAATGATTACAGTTCTCGTTTGCGATATAACAAGGAATTCGTAACGGCGACATAAAAATGTCATTGTTCGTGATGAGTCACTTTCTCGTTTCTATAAATTATTCTCCAACAAACTCTTTTAAATATTCTTATACTCTTCTTATATATTCTTTTAAAGTCTTCTTTTCCATGAACTTCATTGAGACCTATATAATTTGTATATACTTTCTAACTTTTTTCAAGCTCATTTTTTCGATATTATAAACTTTTTCTTGCTATTCCGAAAAACTCATAAAAGAGAAAATTTCCGATGTACTAGACGACAAAGTTAAATCATCCCCATTTGTAAGATAAGTAAAGAAAAAATTTATACAACAATGTTGCAGTATGCTACGGTTACTGCACTGTTAAGAAAATATTGCAAAAGACTCTGTAGCTTATATAATATAATTTTGAACGAGAATACCACAATATCTATCGTAATATAATCGACTTTTGTTTGTAGTTACGACGTAAATACGATCGTAAAAATGGTTTAATGCAGAATAATATATGGTTTAATATTGAGGCAGATTTCCTACAATTTACGCTTTTATATTCTTTTTATAGCTTTGGCCAGAAGTATTGGGTACCTGTATTTCTTAAAATATTTTTAACTACAGAGAATTTAAATGAAAATTAAATTCTCTGCAGTTAAGTTAATTTGTATATAATAAAAAATCAAATATTATTATACAAAATATTTAATTTTACTAAAATTATTTTTAGTTTCTCCGAGAAAGATTTCAACTATAAAATTTAAAGTATAAAAATTAATGACAAAATGTTTAATATAAAGATTTATGAATATTTATTCAAGACGACTCTAATGCAAGAACGATAACTAGGTCATCATCTAATATGATAAAGTTGAACAATTTAATATGAAAAGAAGAGAAGATAGCTGAAGATAATTCTATTCTTCTACGCGCTTTAATTTTATTGCATCTATTTGAAAAACTTTTTCCTCAAGAAAGAGCAACATGGAAAAGCTTTTATAGTTTTATGGATGCACTGGCACATTCAAGTCGTTCGCTGTCTGATGTCATTGGACTGCAAGTGTAAACAAAGTGCATTGACCTCATTCTGAGTCGATGAAGCATGACTATTTAGTAAAAAAAATTCTTGTGTGACGCATAGATAGTTGTTTGTAGGCGTGCTTCGAGAATAGCTTGCCAATAGTAGTAAGCTTGCAAAATTTATTAAAGATTTAAGTAGATGAGGAAATAATGAACGTTATTTGAATTAAAAGATATAAATAAAGTTGCTCTCAATTTGCTAATGCGAAATAATGATTAATTGTTGATGTTTTTCTTAAGAGGATTGAATTTGATCGTATATCTTCTTGAGAGGATACGATAAAAAATATACATCTCAAAAACTAAAAAAGGTCTTCTCACGACTTTGTACAGCTGCACTAGACATATGACTATAAATCATGCAGTTAGATGAAAAAATATGTGTAATTATTTTATTTTATAAACAAAATAAAATTAATGCAATCAAAAAATCTGTGTAGATAATAAAATACTAACTATTTTTATTTTGGTGTATTCGAAATTTAAGTTAGAATCAAGCCTTGAAAGTACTGCCTTGAAAGTACTTTTTACGACCTCGTTCGTTTAGATCGTTTCGTGGAAACATCTAAATATTCACCTTAAAAGTTTCTACCTTTTAACTTTTCAGCTTAAAAGTATAAAATGAACTATACTAGGACATTTTTGCCAACGTGAAATGATACATTCGAGTCTAAATAAAAAATCGATAAATAAAAAATATAAAGATCTATATACAAGGGTATTAATAAATCTAAACGTTAAAACACATTTGTCTCGCTTAATTGCCGCGTAAGATAATATTTTCCCCGAGTGCGGTGCCCGTGATGCGCGCATCGACGGTGTTAAATAACGTCTTTAGCGGAAACGTATTCTCGTTCGAGGCGGTCGTATCCGTAATTTCTGTATTTTGTGCAGCAAAACGTTCGTAAATGAGATGTAGATAGCGTGCACCCCGCGCAAAAGAGTATAGATCTCTCTCTCTCTCTCTCTCTCTCTCTCTCTCTATATATATATATATATATATATATATATATATATATGTATGTATGTATGTATGTATGTATGTATGTATGTATGTATGTATGTATGTATGTATGTATGTATGTATGTATGTATGTATGTATGTATACGCGCGGCTGTGACGTAAGAGGGATTCTCGCTCCATTCTCATCCCCCCACCGAAATGAGATGCGGCGGTAGCATTTCAGCAACGGTTCATCTGAAGGGATTCGGAATGGGGACCTTCCGAGGCAGCTTAACCGCGACGTATATATTCTAGATCTCAGAGGTGTGAATTTCCGACCTGATGGCTCGCGAGTTATTAATTATTCAAATAGTTACGCGAGAGAGCGCGTGCGATTGTGGCGCACTAGAGCATTAATAATCAAGACAGTCATAAAGCTAGAAGTAGAGAAAGTCCAAATTAACTTCTTTTACCAAATATCCTACTTGTACGTATTTATACGCGCACACATACACACACACACACACACACACACATTAATATATAAAATTTGTTTGTAAAAATACATACTTTTCTTAAACTGTTTCTTCGTATTACTGTATATGTTTCGAAAATTTCTAAGATGTTGCTGAATAGATTAGTTTTGAGATTTACAACAGGGCTAGAAGAGCCAATATTTGTATATGAATTATCACGTCACACGAAGCTAGAAGAACCAATATTTGCTCTTAAATTATTATGTTACGCGCTAAATTGTATGAATTTCTCCTTTGCGTATTTACCTATCTAAAACAATATTTTTTTTTAATCACATAAAGAATATAAAAACGTACAGAATAGTAAAAAAAAGATTCTATGAAAAGATCTCTTATATAAGATATCGTGACCTGAGTTAATATTATTACATATAGGAATTGTGGGTAGCGTTAATGAAAATCATAATTCGAATTAATTCCTGCACTGAGAGATAACAGGATACAAAATAACTCAGGTATGCTTGCAATCCTTCTGGCCCTATTGTTGGAACTTTGCTATCATTTGTCACGCTACATTGTCTCTACATTATTAGGAAAGACTCAAAAATAATAATTTAGTAGAAACAAATTAGAGTCTCTATTTACTACTACAGCGCATTTGTTAAAGTTGCAATTTCAGAAAAGAACACTCGTATGTAAAAAAAATTTTATATAAGAATAAAATATTGTTTTGCATTTTACATCTTAAGTGAACAAAATTTTGTATCTATTTAATTTTTAAATTCTTTAAAATTATACACAATTGATTATTTCTTTGCATCTAATGTTATACGATTTAGTCGCATTAATCAGCTAATAATTATAAAATTGTTTAAATAAAAAAAATAGAAAGTATGAGCAATTAAATGTTTAATTTTATGTAAAAAATTTCGCAAAAGATATAACAAATATTTCAGCTTCTTCTGTGAGCAATTAAGTGTCTAACTTTTAAAATTTCGCAAGAAATTAAAAATATTTCCTCTTCCCCTACAAAAACATAGTTGTTGCAAACTCGAAATTTACTTGCGTTTAACGACGGTATATCCTGATGAGAGCTTTAAAGTTTTGCGGTCGACATAGATGGATGCCTATCCTCACGCCTACGCTAGATACCTTCGGGTATGCTCAAAGTAATCGCATATACTTTATCTTGTCGAAGGATTTTTAGTCATTACACGTTTTCGTATATACGAGATTAATGGTCACATCTTTTGCATGGCGGTATAATTTACCACTTGGTTACGTTACATGTGTCCAGAGAAACCGATTCTTACCACATTGATTGCCTTTAATCGTAGTTTAATTGTTTCTCCGTCCCTTTCTGCAAACAAGAGAGACAGTTAAACTGCGACTGAAGTTAACTGACGTCAGAGGAACAGGAACGATGAAACGGTACTCGTCGACAATTACTTCACAAAATGTACATAACCGAAATACATGCGATAATACGGATATAATCATTTCTTTTATAATCACCATCTCATTAGATCATCATCTTATTATCAAAATAATGCCTTATATGTCTTTTGTTCTATATACAAAATAACTACATGGAAAAGCCGGTTTTGCTAAAGTATCTAAAAATTTAGCTAGGTACAGGTTTGAAAGTAATTTTTGTTAGACCATCAAAATAATTGTATAGGTACAAACTTGATAATGATTTTTGTTAAACCTCAAAATAATTGTGATCAAACTAGTGGAGGACAAATAAATTTTTTTATTCATTTTTCTATAACAACATGAAGTTTGTAAAAAAAATATAGAACACAAGTGCTATCTTTGTCTCTCTCTCTTTCTAATGATGAAAGCCTAAAGTTCTATTTATAATACTTGGAAGAATTCGCACGAAAAAAGAAATCGATGCCCTCTTTTTCATTAGAAGTACGTGCGCGATCGTTTCTTATTGTAACAATTTGTAAAATTTTCAGAACGTATAGATAGCTTATTTAAAGAACCGCCGTGTTCAATGTTTCAATGTGTATAAATTTCTTTTCTCGATAATGAGGTCGAGATCCAACCTGGGAATAATTCGAAAATTGATTTTTAAAAAGAGCATACGCCCACACGAAACTAAGACGACTCATGCCAGTTATAAATAAAAGAAGTTACCCGTGTCGCGCACACCCGTGTCGATAAATAATCAAGAATATAAAATTTTGCAGACGCTACACGCGTATCAAGCCTTGGAACATTCATATATCCTTAAGTTTTCATTTTTACTGCGATCAATGAATCGATGTTACATGTCACGTCTAAATTAGTATAAATAAATAACTTTAATGATGTATATTTCTGTTTTCAGCGTCCCGTCTTTTGAGACGGAAAATACCATGTACAGGCCATTTAATGACCCCCCGCCGCCTATGGATACAAAAGGTTCCTACACAGGTATGTAACTAAAGTATCATTAACTTAATTAAGGTTTTTCGTTTATACTTAATTTGTTGGCCAAGACCCTACATTTATTTCTACTGCCGAGCAATTAAACGAGTCTTAGTTCAGAATTGTTATCGTTGAACAGTTATCCAGTAAGAAATGATAATAAAATCGACGTCGAAATTCCATTATTATTTCTCGCTGGATACATAATTAGAAAAAACAAAAATCATTTTTACAATACGCAGAAATAGAACTTAAGTGCTCACTGGACATTGAGAATAACACAATTCCACGGCCGGAAATTCGTACCTTTCAGTCAACATCACAGCAATGTCAAATTTTACAATTTTGGTTTCAAAATAGTACTTGGATTAAACAAATTATTAATAATGATGTTTTTGAACGCTATTTAACATCAAAAACAAAAATAAAATAATATTCGACATTAAATTTAACAAGATATTATTCATTAAAGACACTTTGTTACACAAAATATTTCAATTTCGATATTATTTCAGAAATTCGCGAGCTTTACCCAATTATGTCGTACTCGAAATAAATTATGTCAATGTTATAATAATTTTAATTCATCAACACTATTTACACATGTAAATTATTGGTTCCAACCAAACATTAAACGACTGAGGCATGCGTCACGTTTGACTTCAATCATCATGTACAAGTTTAATGCGTAAATACTCTTTTGTGATGAAAGGTAATACTAGTTTTCTCGTCTCATAATGCAATATCGCTTGTATAGTACCCTTTTGACACTCGATTGCCATGGTCACAGCGATAATGACAGTGCCCGTGTGGCGCCATTAGCGTTAGGTACTCAAGTATCTCCATTTCTTCCTTGTGTACGTGACTATCTTCATCAATCATGGTGTACAGCGTGGTTCAATAATATCATCGCGAAAATCTAATCTGATAAAAGAAACACGTGCATCTAAAAAAAGAATGGCAATTCTGAACTTTTTTAAAATTTATTCTTAAAGAGGCAAAAAGAAATTTCTCTAAATTAAACAAAATCGTTAAAGATTATAGTAGTTCTGTTTCTATGGAAGCAATAAAATATCGATCGTACACATCACATTAAGCTATTAGTGGGTAGAACTTTGCGTGTATTGCGATGTTTACCCTTTCAAACTACATTGTTGATCCTGTTCTATTTTGTTTACCCTTCCACTACCTCGTCTTAAATTGAGGATTCGATTTTTGTCGTGTTTACACGATATGAAGTGAATTTACCTTAGATATGTTATTTTATAAAATGTAGAGTATTTATAACAATTTTCACAATATTTGTTATTTCTAATAAGTTATATGAATAACCCCCCCCCCTTCTCTCTCTCTCTCTCTCTCTCTCTCTCTCTCTCTCTCTCTCTGTCTGTCTTAGTCATTTAATTATCTCTCTGGTTAACTTATGTAAATGCAATAGGTGTGCAATAGGCATACTGTACAGTAGAATCTGCATATTTACGTGACTTGCAAACTAATTGTTTTCGTAACGATACTTTTTCCATTATTTGCATATTTGGATACATTCCCATTGTTTGCAATAATTTATATTTTTGCATACAAATAAAAATTATGGTATTATGTAACATGTCTATATTTAAGAATATCTTTGCTGTGGCGCAGTATTCTCTGTATAGATAAGTAAATAATATTATATATCGCAAAAAATTTTTTTCGATCAAATAAAAGAACTATTACATCGTTACGTGTGTTCAATTAATATTATAATATACTAGAAAAAAAGAAAATAAAAAACGACAAAAAAGAATTATTGATACAGTGGATAATTAAAGATGACAAAATTGAAATTTTAATTATGAACGCTCTCAAATATGAGTATGAACATAGACGAGGAATATTCTTATTGAGGCGGCGATAGTTAAAATCCCAATAATTTTTTGTAAAAAAAAATTAATTTATCATGTATACATATATATAACAATTTCTTTTCCCAAATAATGTCGTTTTTTCGCTACACAATAGTTTCCGTGCTTTATAATCTTAACCTCTTCGAGAATCAGAATAAGCTGGCTAAATTCCAACTGGTATAGCGCTTGGTATTGCCAATCCACGTACAACGATACCTCGATAACACGGCTGACCTAGTAATGCACGTAAACTTGGCCACACTACTAAACCATCGAGTGGTTTTTTCGGTCGCGTAGGAGACCATTAATATTTTACGAAACGACATGTAAGACCGTTGAACTATTCCTCGGAGAGCATACCTAATGGATTTATGCAGTACTCTGATAAACTTAATATGCTCTTCCAAAATTTTTTCCTTGCAACCCTTTCAAATTATTACCAATAAATAATAAAATAAAAACACTACTATTCAAACCCCTATCAATCTATAATATCTATATCAATTATTTTTATAAAAAATGTCGCACTTAAATTGTTTTTCATTTATTATATTATATTAGTGTTGGACAGGTATTAATATGTCCAATATATATCTGTGTGTATTTGCACACGTGCGCACATATTATATAAATCATATATGATAAATGGTAATTGACATATAAAGAGATAGATAAAAAGATTACGTATATAGAAAGATAAACGTTGTAAATTCAATCACACTTTTTGTCACGTAAATTGTGTATAAGAAACTCAATTTTACTTTTTTTTTTTAAGGAATGCGATGTAGTTATGATGTTCCCCAACGGGGCGAACGACGAGACTTTGATGTGGCTTCTAGGTCGGCTTCGGGCTGGAACCCCGGGGCTAATAGTTCATGTACGACATCATGCCTCGTCGGACAGTTACGGGTTTTACATTACGGCACCATTTAGCGTGTAAGTATGCAATTCTCGACAGTGTATATAGGCAGATCTTTAAGAAATCGCGCGCGAGTGAGGACAGCCACATAGATTATAACTCGATCGGCTCGCAGTCTGCTCAAGGCAGCCGAGGAGGTGCATCTTCCAAAGTCCCTGAGACAGGAATTCGGCGGTGGATTCAAGGAGTTCGTCGGCTCCGAAGCCAACTGCTTCGAGGGTAGCGATGACGAGATCCGATTCTTCACTACCCAAGAAAGGCAGTCTCTAGTGCTGCATCTACTTCACACTTTGAGGGCCGGCCCTCATGATCTTCATAGTTTATCCGGTTTTAAGATGGTGGAGGGTCAAGCGATTATCCCAAAGTGCATTTCATCCGGTATTATTTCTCAGGTGCGATATATGCGTATACTGATTTTATCGTGTCCCGTTCGCACCTCTTTCGACGAGACGAGATTCAACAAGAAACCTCGTCTCGTCGAAGGGGAGATTCGTGACGCGACTCTACTTTCGTCAGGTCTTCCCTCTTCATGAATTACCCGCGTTAGAGAAACTGCAACGGAGCTGGGTCCGCGCGTTCCTCAGCCCTCAACCGTTGGACGATATTTGTAAATACTTCGGGGTGAAAATCACCATGTACTTCGCCTGGCTCGGCCACTACACCACCGCTTTGATCGTTCCAGCTGCAGTGGGTGTCATATACTGGGTATGTTGTACGTCTCGCGTAACATTAAAATTCAAATAACGAAAGCATATAGAGAAAACGCGTAAAGTATCCTGTTTATTTACCAAACGAAATCAAATCGAATGTAAGATAGTTTTGGAATTAAAGTAAACCGACTCTCTCCGACAACGAAATGTTCTGAGATTCGAAGACAGGTGAAAATAAGTAACTGTCGGATCCCGACTATTTAGGTCGGCATCATCGGCAGGAACCAAGCGGTGGAGGACGTGGCGTACGTTCTGTTTTCGGTGTTCAACGTGATATGGGCTACCGTATACCTAGAGACGTGGAAAAGAAAGGGCGCGGAATGGGCGTACAGGTGGGGCACTTTGGATCAGAGGGACGATTTATTGGTCGAGCCTAGACCTCTGTTTACAGTAAGAATCTTTCCAACACTTTTTAAACACTTAGCACTCCGCTATCGGCATGGTAACGCCGTAGTATGCTATAGTACTCTAGCGTCTACACAGTCTGCGCAGTGCTATGAGAATAGAATATGCTTTTGCTACAATTGAGAATATAGAGAATACTGCGAGGGATTTTTAATGAACGAAAGTCCACTTGTAAAACCCGTATGAGGCTCGATCAATTCAATCAATTCACCTCTAACCATGTTCAGGGAACTCTCGAGGTTTCACCAGTGACGGGTAGACTGGAACCGACGTATCCCAGGTGGCGAAGAAATATGTTTCGATACTTCGTGAGCGTGCCTATTATCGCAATCTGTTTACTCTTCGTCTTCATCGTTATGATTCTGAGTTTTCAGATACAGGTACGTATAAGTGCATTGAGCAATTGTTAACATAAAAAATTTCACAACTAATTATCAAAAAGAATGATTATATCGAAATCGTTTAGAGACTTATTTTCACGTGACAAAATAAAGATTAAAAAAAAAAAAATTACGTATGCATAATAATCTGAATCTAAATCTTCTAAATTTAAATGACAAAAAATATCTTTTTGTGTCAAGTTTATGTACCCTGATACGTATTCAGAGTTAATAATTGTACAATTCATTTACACTCCTTTTTAAAAGAAGGAAACTGAAAAAATTGCGATATAAAATTTATACTAATGTACTCTACGATTTCGTAAAATTACAGGATTGGTGGGACGCACATCTTGAATCTGGAGGCTATGGATTCTGGCTTAGTTACGTGCCAAAGGTGTTGCTTGCGGTAGTGATCGCACTAATGGATGAAGCGTACTTCAAGGTTGCGGTGTGGTTAAACGATTTGGGTATGTGTCCCAATGATAATCGAGTCCCTGTACTATACACTATCTTCCTCTATCTATCTTCTCCCTCTCTCTCTCTCTCTCTCTCTCTCTGTCTCTCTTCCCCTCTCTCTTTCTCTCTCTCTTTCTTTCGACATAATCGTATCTCCGTGCGACTCAAAATACAAACAATTGCCATTTGCCGAACTTTTCGCATCGATATATGTATTCTACGGTACACTATGCACGTCTAGTTCAAAAGCATAGCATATATACTTTCGATCAGTTTTCCACGGCTTAGCTTCTTCTAGAGAATAATTGGAAGATTATGTAACGAGAACATCATACATGAAAGACTGTTGCTCTGTTCTTTATGTGACTAAACGCGACATACTATAGATACAGTTTCGTTATCATTTAAATTTTGGAGAGCGTTCATGGTGCGGTAGATAGTATTTGTGATTTTTGTGTGTTGGACGCAGAAAACTATCGACTAGACACCGAGTACGAGAATCATCTGATCTACAAAGTGGCACTGGTAATAAGAAGAACTCTCCATTTTCAACGAATAGAATATCAATGTTGTGCTGAACGTTATACACGTGTTCACCTCTAATTAAACACAATAAATAATATCATAAATTTATCACTTTTCTTTATATTGTTACAAATATACTCTTTAATATGACATGAACAAAATTAAAACAACTTTGCTACGCGAGATTATGTTATAATTTGTCTGAATCGCTTTGATCTATTATTTTAATCATTTAGCAACTAATTTTGCAATCTACTAATTTTGCATCGATTCTCACAATCAAATATAACGTTATACAAAAAATGGAATAGTTCATAGTTGTATTATGCGTGTTTGGTTTAGTAAACTATGGTGTAGTTACAATCTTTATCCACTCTTTGTATTAAAATTCAATAATACATTATTGTATAAGTGAGCAAATGGAAAAAAAATTTTCTTGTAAAAAAAATCTTTAAAAAATATAACGTTTAATTTCTTATTACACTTTTCCATAATTTTTCTGTTAATTATAATAAACGTAATAAATTCTATGTAAAACATTAAAAAAATACAATATGCAATACTTCAAATAAAATTTAAAAAAAAAAAAATTTCTGAGTCTGAAACACGTGCATATTTGTTCATTGTAAAATTTTCTATAACTAGAAATAAACTTTCATTTTTATTAATTAATTCGATGCATTAATATGCGATTCGGCCAAACGAGCTTAATATAAATTGATTGAAAATTAATAGTGATATCTAAAGAAAAGCAAATCATATATTAGAGGTGAACACAAAAAGAATACAATATAGACTTGAAGCTTTTTGTTTTAAAGCAGAAGTGCCTGCTCTGGCTGTCTCTGTCGCTGCATGAACATTCTTTTGGCAAAAGAACACTTTTTTGCTTACGCTTAATAATCTTATACATCACAGGCCTTTCGTAACCGCGCTTTTGTGTGTATTTTTGTACATATGATGTATGTTAACGCCTACTACAATCTCTAAATAATCTGCAGCGACTATCCTACATTTCAGTTTCAGTTCGTAAACTCCTTCCTATCGCTGTTTTACATCGCCTTCTATCTGCAAGATCAAGAGAGACTCAAAGAGGTGAGAATTCGACTATCTCTCCTACGATATGTTATAACCATATGAGAATACAAATTTCCGTTTCAGCAATTGGCGGCTCTACTCATAGCTCGCCAAGTGATCGGCAATCTGAAGGAGTCCGCAGTACCGTATCTGATCGAGCAACTACGATTGGCGCGATTGAGCTTTGAGCTGTTCGGAGCTCTGAGTCCTAGCGAGGCGAGGCCACTCCCGGGCCAGGAGGGCGAGGAGATGCAGGCCGGTAAGGACAGCGAGGAGAAGGACGAACGATCTGACAGCAGCAAATCGAAGCAACCGCGAAACGTCAGCCAGGCAGAACTGGAGAGTTCCCTCTACAGAGTAGGGCATCCCACTAATTCTCTACTTAGTGACGTTACGTTCAAGGTTTGGTCTAGATTTAGCCAATAGCTCTTTCGTTTTTTCTGGGAGCACTACACCGCACGCGCATGTCGATCTTCGAAGCACTCGCAATCGCAAAACATAATGTACGGAGATATATAAAAATAAAGAAGACTGTAAAGATACGACTCTCTATCGAGCTTATGTCTAATATAATAGATGCTTCAACCGTCAAGGTCTCTCTCCTTGAGTAGATTTCGAGACTGTATAAGATTGCGAGTGAATCGAACGTGTCGTATCATAGATCGACTCATTTATCTCGTCTCTAAGATCTTTCCGTTCGTTCTTTTCGTTCAGACCGCACTCTGCGCATTCTATCGCATGGTGGCTGAGCCATATTATTAATCGCAATATCAATATCGTGTTGCTTTTTTTGGTCGTTTCTTTTTGCAGAATTTTAATGATTTTTTTCCCGTTTCACACTCATTCCATCAACGACGCACAGGTATCGACCAACAAGGTAATATTACACTCATCCTATCATTAAAGATAAATTCTTTCCTTTCTGTCATGAACAATCGCGAGTTTTCTCAAAAATGCAAAACGCGCATAACATCGCATAATTGAACTGATTTTTAAATGCAATCGATCGTTGTAGCAATATAATATGATCAAAATATTAAAATTCAACTTTATTAAATGTTTACACAATAAATCAGTACTGTCTAGAATTTGTAGTTTTTGGGATTGACATTGAAATGTATCGGTATTCTTACCATTTCTACTCCTGATTTCATAGCTATTCTCATATAATAAGATTGTTAAAAACTTTTCTAATGTATCATTCATAATCTCTAATGGATAATGCGGAAAATTTATTAGCAAATTAAACATCATTCTATAATACTTTTAATTATATATATTCTATTTTTTACATTATAATAAATATTATAATAAATTTATTTGAATAAATACAACTTATACAGAGTATTCCGCAATTCGTAAATCAAAATACTGTAGCAAGAAAGTAAAAAAAATTAAATTAAAAAAATAGGATATTAAAAAAATTACTGAAATCTTTCTGAAATCAATATTTTTGCATGGTTTCAAGTTAAAAAATTGCGGATATTTTACTGTCTCAGAAACATTGCAAACATATTTCTTTCCAAAATGTTTTATTTTTTCAATCGAAATATTTCTGAAACATCTAAAAATTTTTGGTGTTATGTAAGTATATCTATAAACTTTTTAATTATATATAAGAGTAATAGACGAGCATAGCGCGGTACGAGAAAATGAAGTGAGAAGTAGAAGGCGACAAACTACAAAAATACAAAAAAAATATTAGTACGCAATTAGAAAAGTGTCGTTCTTCAATAGTACACAATTTTTTTTTTTTTGTATTTTTGTAGATTTTTTCCACAAGGGAATAGCGCATAAACATCGATACATTTTAATTTCAAGCCCAAAACTACAAATCTTGGACGGTATTGACGTAAAACAATCGATGAAACATTCGACACGAGTGTGTCACGAGCAATCAGTACCGCGCGAGTAAACGACAAGTAAATAATAGGTTACTCACCCCACCGTCGTTTCACGATCCTTCCAGGCCGCCGGCATCTCGATTCTCTCAGGAACCTTTGCGGCTGCTTTTCCAGGGCACTTGCACTTACACACGCGAAAACACGATCTCGTGCGCGTGCGCTAATTGCTGAAATACAATAAATACAGGGTTAATTGTGCAGGCTTTGTTTCCCGATTAAACGTGTCGCGATTCGAGACCGTTTCGCTCCGCTGCGTCACCGCGGCGGCATTAACAAGTAAATAATAGGTTACTCACCCCACGGTCGCCTCAATGGTTCTTCTAGGCCAGCTTCTCCCTCTAAAGAAACCTTCGTGACTGCATCTCCATGGCAAACACGATCTCATGCGCGCGCGCTAATTGCTGAAATGCAATGAATAGAAGATTAATTGCGCAGGTCGTGTTTCCCGGTTAAATGTGTCGCGATTCGAGATCGTTTCGCTGCGCTGCGTCACCGCGACGGATGGCGTTCCGTTGGCGACATGAAAGTTTCGACGGCGGCAACTTCACTCCGATTTACCGCGCAACACGACGACGCGAGTCAAGCTAAGGTTAAGACGCCGAATTGAGACGATTGACCCTTGATTTCTATGCACGCGTTAACGCGCGTTACAGCACACGTCAAACATCACGCATCTCTACTCCAATCAGAGCTCATCTAGCCATATCAGGCTGGAGCTGGAGATCTTTTTATGCGAAACGCATGTATGGGAACCTGGGGGGACCTGGGGTAACTACAACGCGACGCGACAAGACGGTTCGTCCGAAAATACAGAGAGGGCGTGAAAGATTGCTATTGCTACGGAATTCGATACTGAAGACCAATAATAGTTTCCGATTGCAAGAATTCCGTGAAACGTTCGTTTTATTAACAAAAGATTGACCGCGACTTACCGTGACTCGCATCTCGCGTACTCTTGATTTGAGATCGCGGCGCTACGTTGGCAAAATCAGAAAGTTTTGACGGCGACAACTTCACTCCGATTTACAGCGCGACATGACGGCGAAGCGAGTCAAGTTAAGGTTAAGACACCGAATCGGCAGAGACAATTGATCCTTTTCTCATGTATGCGTTTTCTCATCATGCGTACGTTACAGTACACATAAAACACGCTTTTTACGGATTATTCTAATCAGATATCGTCTAGCCATATCAGACTGGAGATCGAGATCTTTTTACGCATGTTAAACGCAATGCATGGAAATCCGAGGTAAACATGGGGACGCGACGCACATGGACGAGACGATTCGTCTGAAAGTACAAAGAGGCGGGAGCGATTAATACAGAATTCAATATTCAGAGCAATAATAAGTTTTTGATCGCGTGTATTCCGCGAAACGTTCGTTTTATTAACAAAAAATCGATCGCGACTTACCGTGACGCGCTCGCATGCTTGCGACTTGCGACTCGCCCGGCGTTTTTTAACATCCTGAAGATAGCGGACAAACATTAAAGAAATGCTCAAAACTCAACGCGGTGTATTTGAATTTCTTAAAGTATACGAAAAGAACAACTTTGCTAAAATACAGATCTGAAAATAATTATGTTGAACTAATCAAAAAATTTATATTGGATGTTTAAGCTGCCCGGGAAAATTTTTTTTATATATGTATGAACATATTTTATATACAATTCTATATAAATATGTATATAAATTATATATAATTAAGATATAATTATATATAAAAAATTTAAAATAATTTAAAATAATAATTTTGATAGTCTAACACAAAATTATTCTGATCTGATCTGTACATAGCTAAATTTGAAGATACCACGATAAAATTATTCTTTCCGTGTATAAATAATAACAATTTTACTTTTTTGGTTGTTAAAAAAAGTCTATTCAGTTCCAAATATTATTATTCAGTTCCAAATAATTCAGTTCCAACTTTTTCAATAAAATAATATTGGAATATTTGTGAATGCATTTTTTTAACATTACATAAATAATGTTTTCAAATTATGCAAAGTGACCGAAAGGAACAGAGTTCTCACGGCTTATCACGTAGAGCCTAATCCTCGTATTTTCAATTGGCGTTTTGCCAAAATTTAATTTTCTTTAAATGTGTGCACGTGGATCCACGCCCAATATACAATAAGTTATCAATTATTTAAAAACAAGCACTGAATATACACTTTCTTAGCACCGTGTTATATAAACATTATTATTAAGTTGATAATATTAAATAAATTTATATTACTTATTTCACTGCCAAATATTCCCAGGTTAGTTCAAAAAGAATTCTTCTGTATATAAATTATTTAAACAACATTGTACAATGAAACTGACAAATCATGATTTTCTAACATTGAATAAATTTAAAAGTACATATATGAATATGTAGAAAGGAAGTTTTTATACTTATATAAATTAGACAATAAAATAATTACATTTTCTATTTGTAGCCGATTAAAAAATATAAAAAATTATATATATATATATATATATATATAAATTCATATAATATATATGATTACATGAATTTATAGGTAATCTAAGAATATCTTTGAGTAAATTTTGTAATTTATGATAGATGAGATGTGTTGCCTATAAGCTTAATAAATAATGATTTTCAATTTGCAGTATGACGGGGCGTTTTCAGAGCATTTGGAAATGTTGTCACAACTGGGATACGTCTGTCTCTTCTCTTCCGCATTTCCGTTAGCCGCAATGGCTGCATTACTTGGGAATTTGCTCGAATTACGCGGTGACGCGTTCAAACTGTGTTTCGTGCTTCAACGACCTTTTGGGCGTAGGGTCTCAAATATCGGCACGTGGCAAGTAAGTGATAAATGGAAAAGCTTATGATATTTACGAGTGTAAATCTAAGAATAAATTTAGACGTCAAAATAATTGGAAAAGAATTTTACTAAATATTTATCACATCTGATCTTATAAATTATATTTATTTTTATGTTGTATCAATTGCTTATCTGCTTTTACACTCAAAGTGATCACTTTAGACTCAAATAAAAGAAGAATCTTAATAGAATCTCTTAAGATATCGTTAGTCCCTACTAAAAAATTATTGCAGTTATCGAAATAAAAATTAAATATTAAATGACAAAACAACTGTAATTTGAAATCAAATTTAAATCTATAAAAATAAACTTTTTCTTTTATGTTCGTGTGAATCTGTTATATTAATTAGAAGACGCACATTGCGTATAGATTAAAAATAAAGCTTAACCGATGCAAGTTTTATTACTATATTATTGCAACTTTGCTAGAACGCCATGGAGGCGATGGGCTTGGTCGCTATTCTGGTAAATTGCGCCTTAATCGGACTAAGTGGACAGGTGCAACGAATGTTCCCAGAGATGTCAGCAACGCAGACAATTTTGCTAATCGTGGCATTAGAGCATATAATGTTCGCGATTCGATTCGTGATTATTTGCGCGATTCCCGATATACCTCATTGGGTCGCCACCGAGATGGCTAAAGTGGAATTCTTAAGGCGCGAGGCAGTCCGAAGACTATCCTCGACTCCGTCACCGGAACAACAACCAGCAACAGTGATAGGTGCATAATTCATCTTTATATGATGCTTACCTATATGTATACTATTTACTAATATCAATTGAAACTATTTTATATATGGAAAGAAAGATTTTGCTAAAGTGTCTAAAAATTTAACTACATACAAATCTAAAAATAATTTTGTTGCACCATCAAAATTATAAGAGTTATTCAAGCGTGACAAAAAGTTTTAATATTCTGAAGAACTGCACACAGTTTAAGTTTCCTATATAATTATTTTAATAGCACAGTAAAATTATTTTCAGATTTGTTAAATTTTTAGATAGCAAAACTGTTCTTTCTGTATATGCTATGAAAATTATAATACTTTCGCTATGCCTATTTCATCTTTCCCAATCCAGTGGCTATTATCAACTGCTTATCCAGTACCCTGTTCGCGAATGATCTCTCCGTTCTAGTAACAAGATAGTATCCAATCGCTTTGCCCATCACATTGCATCCTTCCTCCTATTAGCTATTAATTTCGCTCGAACTCAGGGAGATTCGTGGTGAGTCCAGCAGACGGAGAGACCGAAGAGCAGATGCTTTCGGACCGTGCCGCCTATGCGAGCATGTCCAGTCGTGCGGACTCCCCAAACCTGGCCTCGACCACCACCCATACACCAAGTGGACCGACGACGCCGAGCGCCGCGGCGGTGCCGAGGATCTCGGAAACACCACCCACGGCCGGGACCCCCGGTAGCGGCGGAAGCAGCAGCGAGACAAGTCCGTTCTTACCCGAGGGCAATTCTAGCGTCAGCCGGGATATCCGTAACACGCCAAGATGTTCCATACCCGGAGGCGAACGAGGTTCGATTTTCTAACAGCCAGTTTTGTATTTTAAAAATTTATTTAATGTTAAAATTACTGTAATTAACATGCTGCCTGTCGTAATGATGACCGGCGCTATTAAAACTTTTTGAGATGCTTATAAAAAAATTAAATACTATAAAATTTTGATTAATGACGTAAATAATTAGATGACAAAGTGAAGGAAAATGTGCGAATCACTAATTAATCATTTTTATTTTTAATTCTCTCTATTATGTTATTAAAAAAAAACTTTTGTGCAAATAATTTAGCTTAAAAATATCTTATATAAGTAAAGAATCTATCTGTTTTATTTATTTATTTTTTTCTTCAATTCCTAGCCTTTTTGTGGTAAGCATATTTCAGTGATGAATGCTACACATCTATTTTCAGTTTTTAGGAGTAATTAAACTAACTAGATCTTGAACTTACTAATACATTCTTATAAAAAACACGTGGAAAGTGAATATTGTAAATATATAACACTGGGACCGAGAGTTAATAATCAGATTACGCCATATTTTATTATTACATGTATGATTATAATAAAAATTTTATGATATTCGGTAAAGCATACAACACTGGCTATCACATTAATGATTGCTACAAAAGTTCTGCATAGAACCATACGAGAGACTTCAATAAGCGGATAAATGATTGCATTGACGAGAAGTTTCTCAACAGGAAGACGCTCGAGGGAATGGTTAAGCAACGAACCGGAAGCGTCCGGTACCAACGATCAATATAGCCATCATCTGACTATCGGACCACACGGCGGCGTTGATTGGGTGCGTCGATTAGGTTTGGAGTCAGGTGGACGAAAATCAAGCGATTCCGAAATTACTGGTGCCGCCGCGGTGAGCGGACGGGAGGAGGAATTATCTTTGCACAGATCAACTGACTGCATCGTCTCTAAAGAACTCGCTTCTTCCTCAGATAGCGATCTTCTCAGGTACAATTTATGAAATGAAATCGGTGCACTATCAATAAGAAACGGTAAATACACACAAAAAAAGGATTAGCTAAACCATTGGGTCGTTAGAGGGAGAACTAATGAAATCATTAATCATTGATGAATAAGATTTCATTGTGAAAAATTAGTAATATTAATGAGATGTAAAATGGGGATGCAAAATGTGTTTATACTGAAAATGAATGAAATACTCATTAATTCCCAATGAAATCCTTTCACTATTCATTAGCGATTTTTCATTAGTTCAGTTTAAGAGAGGTCACACAAAGAAAAAACTTGCGATAAATATCCCGTGACTTTTCTCTAACAAAAGTATGCTCCAGTTATACATCTCTTCTATCTAAGATAATAAATATCTTATATGTTTCTCATATTTCGACGCTAATATATTTCTACTTAAAGATCGGCACCACCGTGGGCGACGGCTCATAGAAATCAGAAGTTCCGCTTCTCGCCCGAAAAGGAAAAGGAGCGCGAGAAGGTGGAGAAACAGCTATATCATCAGCAACAGCAGCAACAACAGCAGCAGCAACAGCAGCAGCAGCAGCAGCAGCAGCAGCAGCAGCAGCATCATCATCATCAGCGGGAAACGCACGAACACCGGGAGCGTGAACGACAGTCTTATCTTGTTGAAAAGGAGAAGGATTCGAGCGGGCTGTCGGATTCCAGCAAAACTATCTCGAGTCAGGAGGAGGAAAAACCGTCGAAGGAGGAACGGGAGGCGAAGAAGACGCGCGTGAAGCAAAGCCTGATGAAACGGGCGCGCTCAGTGGCGATCTTCTCCTTAAAGCTGAAGGAACGCCGCGCGCGGGAGGCCGAGCTTAAGGCCAAGGAGGCGGAAAGGGAGGCCAGGTGGCAACAGCCGCAATCATGCGTCGGCGGCGAACTCTCGTGTATCCCCATAGAAAAGCTTATCTCCGTGGACGACATCGCGGCCATGGAAATGCGCCGACCGAATCATTAGCCGCTTGTTGAGACGACTCTGTCTTTCTCACACTTTTGTTTCCACTGCTACGTAGAGAGCCGTTCGCGTACCGCGACACGCGGGTTTTGCGCAACCGGACGGTGAGATCACATTCTTCGCGTATGGAATCGCGAGACGAAAAGAAAAAAAAAACAGATCCCGACGGCCGCGTGCAGGTGCGCGTTACCGGACAAGAGAAAAAGGCGCACAAATTTACGAGAATCATCGCAGACACAAGGATCCTATAGATGACATTCCGTAGAGACTACTCCCGATACTCCCTAGACCCAGAGCATCGAACCGCGGCCCTAACTCGGTTCGGTTGCGGAACGGAACGATCACGCGTGGCGTACCTTCGAAGGGTCTACGCGAGTAATAACAACGTTCCGCGATGAGGATTGAAAATCCTCGAATGCGGATTCGCGCACTTTTGGACAACATTGCAAATAACATGAAACTTTAAAGATGAACCACTTTTTTGAAAAAAAAAGAAATTTTGCTAATTTGTGGGATAATTTCACAGAACGGGAGATTACAGAGTAATAAACTCTAACAGACCGAAACGCAAAAAGACACCAATTTTATCGATTCTAAAAAAATTATGTGATAATTTTAATTGTATTATACGTGTCAATTTTAAGAATTCCTTAAACTCCAATTTTTATAGAGATTTTTATTACAGATTGTCGTAAATAGAGCATCCTCGGAACACGTATGCATTGACGACTGAAATTAATCCTTTACATAAAGTTCTTCTATTATAACTTTTTTCCCGAGACACACTTTAACGTGCTGTTCCGAAACCGAGCGTACCCATTCCGATAATTCTAATTTTACTTCGATTCGATGCTCTGCTGAGTGGCATGTTCTCCTTAGCTTAGATCGCTCAACGTCGTAGATCGTTGAGCTCCAAACGTTCCGTTCGTGTCGTCAAATATTCTACGCCGAAATTAGATTATTCTCGGCTGTGCTCCATAACGCTCCGTAACGGAATCCCGACGGCGCAGCCGTACGCGATGGTCCGATCCGTCGCGGAAAAAATGAGACATACTGGAAACCGGCTGGAATACAGACACGGGGATCCTCTCAGAGAAGATTGTAAAGTATCCGGTTACACTTTCACTGAACAGCGAGCCGCCGAGTCGGCACGAAACTCAACGAAAAACTTGGAGGAGGAAATTGTTGTTGTTGCGGTAATAAATTGTTAATTAATCTGTAAAACTTTAGGCATTAATGGATTAAACGAACTTTTTGCTAAATAGATCTCTACGAAGGCATATCACATTGTCGAGACCATCCGTGTCGTCACCATCGCCTCTCAAGTTTCGTGTCTACGTCCCCAAGATCGGACACGCGCGTGCATGGATGCTGAATGAGTTCGCGGCCACGTGAAACTCGTCGGCGGTGAGATAGTCAAAGACCAGAGCGCATGGTACACGCAAAGCTCTTCGTCCAGACACGAATTAAATGGATCTAGTGGTCGTTTTTGTATATAGCAAAAAATGTTACGCAGAAAATTGTAAAATCGGTTTCCATGGCCTAGCCTCATGTCCCCGTCCGCGGCTGAACTTTAGCGCAAAAAGTTGTTGAGTATTACCAACACAGATACATATATACATATAACACATAGAACAGAACAAACACAGATACATGACATTTTATTACATTTACCGATATTATTAGCTTAGTATTTATTAGATGCATCCACATTAAGCACTGTTAAGCAAACCGATAATCGCGTTGTATGTAGCGTACCCTTCGGAAATTTGCGAGACACAAGTGCATTAGATGCAAAATTGATAGATTAGCCGCTTTTCAAAAAAGGCAGGTCGGAATAAATTCAGCCGGAAGCATCTGTGTTTGTTAGATGTTTTGTATAAAACAAGAGAATTGAGCCAATAAAAATATTCTACAAAATATCAATTGCGTTTCCCTTTCCTTTGTTTCAAAGATAATATATGTATAGCTTTAAAAACTTGTTTCAATCCAAGTACCTTTTCATTACGAATCAAGTTATCTCAATCTAAGCGTCAAAAAAAACAATGGATGTAAAAAAACCTCTCAAAAAAAGTTTTATATGTATAATTATTTTACTAAATTTTAATATATATAATCATGTATAATTATATATGCATAATTATATAAAATTATATATAAAAATCATGCATAAAAAATTTTTTTTCCTGGTATAATTTTGCATCATCTCATTAATAAAATTTGTTGTTACTTGCTGACTGAATATTTAATTCATTGATTGATTAATCGCATTATGCGCAAAATACAATCGATGAACTAAAAACTCACCTAGAATTATCAGTTATAACATAATTATAATGATTCAAGTAATATATACGAATATAAAATCGAAATTAAAGTAACATTCATAATCATTAATTCAAAAAATTATTCTTACACACATAGAGTTTTTTTTATCGTCTATTAATTAAATATCTATTTAAAAAAACACTTTAAAAATAATCTTTACTTTTCGATGCGTAGAATCAGTTTAAACTGCGAGTCTTCAATCATAACCGGCGCATGCGCTCGCATAACCTGCGATGTAGCAGTGTAGCAGCAAGTCGGTGACGTGAGCTGAAAATGTTTCGTTCCGTTACACGTGAGTTATTTCATTGTGAATATTATCAATTGCTGTTAAAACAATGCCTCGGTGCTCAGTCCTGTCACATTTAATACGCATTTAATCTTACGTTGAATAAAATGCGGTATGCACCCAGACTGCGGACGATCGATATCATCTCGGAGCAAACTTAACTTTTTGCGCACTTTCTGTTTTAATGTCGCACTGTTGCATAAGATTGCATTCTAATATATATCTCAAAATTCGATACGCATTTATTTATTCGCGTCATTATACGATTTATCCCAAAATGTCCAATATTAGATTAAAATGTCATCATAACCTTTCAAAAATGGTTAGGATTGTATGATTATACGATTTTTTATAATTAAATAATCATACAATAATTTATTTCTTTCTTCGTCCTTTACAGTTAGTGTCCCTCAGGGACTGGTGTCCCTGGTACGTAATAATGTTGCGGCATCAGGACCTGCCGCTGCTACATTGAAGGTTCAGTCTAAACAGATGGCCACGGAATCGTCTGTGCAAGAAGCAAAGACTCCATTGCCAGGAAAACCCAAAGTCGAGCCGTACAGTCCTTTTCAGGGGACTGATAACACAGCGGAATATGCCTTGGCCAGAGTAGACGACATACTAAACTGGGGACGTAAGGGATCATTGTGGCCAATGACATTTGGTTTAGCCTGCTGTGCCGTGGAGATGATGCACATTGCAGCGCCTAGATATGACATGGACAGATTTGGTGTGGTATTCCGCGCCTCGCCTCGACAGTCAGACGTTATTATAGTCGCTGGTACTCTAACGAATAAAATGGCACCTGCCCTGAGAAAGATCTACGATCAGATGCCTGAGCCCCGATGGGTTATCTCCATGGGAAGTTGCGCGAATGGAGGCGGATATTATCATTATAGTTACTCTGTGGTTAGGGGTTGCGACAGAATAATACCCGTGGACATTTACGTACCTGGTAAACTTGCTATTTTTATTCTTTACTACAAGTATTTGTATCGTATGAAAGGTACAGGCTGTTCGACCACAGGTAGGAGAAAATTTAAGCGACCTACTTAATAAAAATCTAGTTAATAAAATAAGACGAAAATTAAAAATAACAGAAAAGCTTAGGATTCCAATTTTGAATTATAAATGTTTAAATATTCATGTGCTCTAAGGGCACTCTGTACATGACTATTTAAATATTTAGAATTACAAAATCAAGTGTTACAAAATTTTGGTGAAGGCTTCCATTTTTAATTATAATATCTAAATGTTTATTAAATGCTTAACCACTTGTTACATAAATATATTTAAATATTTATGATTGAAAACAAAGTCTTAATTGTAGTTTTATTATTCTTGATTTTTGTCTTATTTTATCATCTAAACTCATTCCTTAAAATTTCTTCCACCTGTTGCCGAACACCCTGTGTAAAAAATTTTATATCTCATTTTGTCTTGTTTTGTTAATATAAATCTTTAATGTTGCAGGTTGTCCCCCCACAGCTGAAGCATTACTATACGGTATCCTTCAGTTGCAGAAAAAGATAAAACGTATGCAAACCTCACAAGTTTGGTACAGAAAGTAATGTACCTAACAAACATAGTAATAAATGTATAAATTATTTAAAAGTTGTAAAATAACTGATGTATAATTAAGCAATAGAGAAGTTTTATGTTATTCAAAAATGTGATTGGCAAAATAAATCACAATTTCAATAAAAATAAATTTTTTTTATTACCATAGTCTTGGTTATTATTTGCATGCATCTTTCAAAAGAAAAAATGAATCTAATGTATTTTGCATCTCTATATTATTATTGTAAGAATAAAACATTTTAATTTGCTAAACATACATAAAAAAAATGTAAAATTAAAAATATGTATTTTTATTTATTTTATTTTGTCAAACATTGTCTTCTTCTATCCCTTCTTCTCCCGATTATCAATTTAAGCCTTTTCCGAAAAATAACGATATAATTGTAAAATCCTGTTATTAATAGTGCATGTAGAAATAAATACCGATCGCATTACAGAATAAATTAATTTTTGAATTGACAGATCACAAAATTCTTTAGTAGAATAAAAGTACCATCAAAACAAAACTTGGATAGGATAGACTTTACGAGAGAATCAAAAGAAAGACAAAAAGAAGTCTGAGAATGGCCATGACCACGATTTAGATTTTAGTTCATACGATTTTTCGAGACAATTTTCCATCTCTGTAACGTGAACAAATTTCGATGTCACAGTACAGGCAGAGAGGAACCTGAGAGCGGCCACAGCGGCCTTTTTCCTATAACGCTTCGAAACTCCCGTACACTAGTGACGCACATCTATTCTGGTCAGAATAGGAACTACGTGTCACATCCATTTTACAACCCACCGTTAAAAACAGTGTCGATCTTAGCACGGACAACAACCCACATCCATCTTTCGAAAAATAGATGTAGGTTGTTGTCCGTGCTAACATCCATTTTGCTGCAAATAAAATCTGACGCGTATCGCGTATGTTGCATCCAGAACAGGGGTCGAGAATGTGCACAAATGATTAATTACGTCTACTTTCGCGTAATTTTTTATTTATTATAATCTGAATTATTTACATTAACATTGATATTAATACATATCAATACGTTTATGCCCATATTTTGCACAATCATATTTTTACTTAAAAAAGATGTTTAATAGTAACAGAGAGAATTTGGTTCTTTAATAAAGAAACATTCATTTTACGCAGTACTTAAAAAATAATTGTAATTAACATCGCATCATATGATGAAGAAGAAATAAATGTCTTTCCACGAATAAATATACCATCTTTTTATTTTTACATAATTCTTTATTATTTAAATGTCTTCAAATTATGCTTTTGAAAAAATTAGCTTTTTTAATTTTTTTAAATCTTGACACAACTCTCTCTCTCTCTCTCTCACTCACTCTTTCTCTCTTTCTCTTTTAACGTGATTGTCCTTTAACTGTTTAGGCCTTCAGTTAGAGAGAGAAAGCATCGCGATGATAGACATGGAGCAAGCGGCGATGTTATCTCTATGGATACCCTCCTCTTCACTCCCCTCTCCCTCATTCAAGTTATCCGTGCTACATTTAGGCCGTAAAATTCAGAAAGAGGATTTCGGTCGATTTCTGCGCAGGGACGTAGAGAGACTAGAAAGCGCCCACTCTTTTTTTATTATGTTACAATGGCATATATATGCATACACATGATTTACAAATGACAATACGCGCGATTAATATGGCACAATAAGTAATAATAATAAAAATAATAATAATAATAATAATGTAATAAAAAACAATGAAATATATGGATACTTGAGTATTATTTTTATTCTCTAATTTACAAACGTGAAGATTATTGATCTGATTTTAATACAACCATTCAACAGTTTTTACGAAATATCACGGAACGATTAATCAAAACTTTACAAAAAAAAAAATTAATTAAGAATTATATAATAATATACGATATAAGGTATTAAAGTGTTCAGTAAAGTAACGAATTTTAATCAAATTCTTCTCGATATTAATCGATGGCAATTGTGGAAATGATGGAAATGGGATGGCAATTGGATGGAAATATTGGAATGAATGCAATGATGTTAATGAAATGGCAATAATGGAAATGATGACAATGACAATATACATATTATAGCCTGACGGCAATGACGGCAATGGTGGAAATGATGGCAATTATGACAATGTTCTCGATGTTAATGATGGCAATGGAATGGCAATATTGAAATGAATGCAATGATGGCAATAATGAGACTGCTGGCAATGATGGGAATTGTGGAAATAATGGAAATGTAAAGGCAATGGGATGGATATGATGTAATGAATGCTATGATGACAATGACGGCAATGGAAATGGCAATAATGGAAATGATGACAATAGTGGGAATGATGGCAATAGTGGCATTAGTGATAATGATGGCAATGATGACAATAATGGGATTGCTGTTAATGGTGAGGAGATAGTCCACTAAATTTCTGCAAAATTAAAAAGAACTTGGAAAAAATTCACTTCTGACATAGTCCAATTTTGGTCAATTTTTTGCAAAAAACTTGAACAAAGATGATGAATTTCCGCAAAGTTAACAAAAAAATAGGAAAAAAACTGACTTCTGACATCTATATCCCAAGCAGAACAGTGAGTCATCACTACATCAAAATGATATCAAAATGATCATTAAGTCACTTTTTGATCAATTACGATTTGATGTCACTTTGACTTACTGTTCTGCTTGGGATTAATCTCAGACAAACAGTGAGAAATAGTCCAACTTTGGTCGATTTTTTGACAAAAACTAGACTAAAAATGTTAAATTTCTTCAAAATTAACAAAAAACTTGGACAAAATTCTTCTAACAAATATATTAATCTCTAGCGGCCAAACGGTAAGAGATAGTCCAATTTTGGTCAACTTTTTGCGAAAAACTTGAACAGCAATGATGAACTGCCATCTTTGCCAACATCGCCATCATTGTCACCATTTGCATCATTTGTCATCAAGTGAAAAACGAAAGACTTATATCAGTCAAAGTTCGAAATTTTGAGTAAAATTTTTTTTGCGATTTTCTCCAATATCTATGTGTTCTGATAGCCCCCAGAAGAGTTCTAACTTTTATCATAAT
This sequence comes from Solenopsis invicta, assembly GCF_016802725.1. Taxonomy (NCBI): domain Eukaryota; kingdom Metazoa; phylum Arthropoda; class Insecta; order Hymenoptera; family Formicidae; genus Solenopsis; species Solenopsis invicta. The sequence goes on along the minus strand of NC_052674.1, from coordinate 6,122,003 downwards.
GGATCGAAAAGCTAAAGTGAAAATCGAAAGGCTTATATCCGTCAAAGTTCGAAATTTTTGAGTAAAATTTTTTTTGCGACTTTCTCCAATATCTCTGTGTTCTGATAGCCCTCAGAAGAGTTCTAACTTTTATCATAATGAATCGAATCGCTAAAGTGAAAAACGAAAGACTTATATCAGTCAAAGTTCGAAATTTTTGAGTAAAACTTTTTTTGCGATTTTCTCCAATATTTATGTGTTCTGATAGCCCCCAGAAGAGTTCTAACTTTTATCATAATGGATCGAATCGCTAAAGTGAAAATCGAAAGGCTTATATCCGTCAAAGTTCGAAATTTTTGAGTAAAACTTTTTTTGCGATTTTCTCCAATATTTATGTGTTCTGATAGCACCCAGAAGAGTTCTAACTTTTATCATAATGGATCGAATCGCTAAAGTGAAAATCGAAAGGCTTATATCCGTCAAAGTTCGAAATTTTTGAGTAAAACTTTTTTTGCGAATTTCTCCAATATTTCTGTGTTCTGATAGCCCCTAGAAGAGTTCTAACTTTTATCATGATGAATCGAATCGCTAAAGTGAAAAACGAAAGACTTATATCAGTCAAAGTTTAAAATTTTTGAGTAAAATATATTTTGCGAATATCTACAATATTTCTGTATTCTGATAGCCCCCAGAAGTGTTTTAACTTTTATCATGATGAATCGAATCGCTAAAGTGAAAATCGAAAGACTTATATCAATCAAAGTTCGAAATATTTGAGTAAAATTTTTTTTGCGAATTTCTCCAATATTTCTGTGTTCTGATAGCCCCTAGAAGAGTTCTAACTTTTATCATGATGAATCGAATCGCTAAAGTGAAAAACGAAAGACTTATATCAGTCAAAGTTCGAAATTTTTGAGTAAAACTTTTTTTGCGAATTTCTCCAATATTTCTGTGTTCTGATAGCCCCCAGAAGAGTTCTAACTTTTATCATAATGGATCGAATCGCTAAAGTGAAAAACGAAAGAGTTATATCAGTCAAAGTTCGAAATTTTTGAGTAAAATTTTTTTTGCGAATTTCTCCAATATTTCTGTGTTCTGATAGCCCCTAGAAGTGTTCTAACTTTTATCATGATGAATCGAATCGCTAAAGTGAAAATCGAAAGACTTATATCCGTCAAAGTTCGAAATTTTTGAGTAAAATTTTTTTTGCGAATTTCTCCAATATTTCTGTGTTCTGATAGCCCCTAGAAGAGTTCTAACTTTTATCATGATGAATCGAATCGCTAAAGTGAAAAACGAAAGACTTATATCAGTCAAAGTTTAAAATTTTTGAGTAAAATATATTTTGCGAATATCTACAATATTTCTGTATTCTGATAGCCCCCAGAAGTGTTTTAACTTTTATCATGATGAATCGAATCGCTAAAGTGAAAATCGAAAGACTTATATCCGTCAAAGTTCGAAATTCTTGAGTAAAATTTTTTTTGCGAATTTCTCCAATATTTCTGTGTTCTGATAGCCCCTAGAAGAGTTCTAACTTTTATCATGATGAATCGAATCGCTAAAGTGAAAAACGAAAGACTTATATCAGTCAAAGTTTAAAATTTTTGAGTAAAATATATTTTGCGAATATCTACAATATTTCTGTATTCTGATAGCCCCTAGAAGAGTTCTAACTTTTATCATGATGAATCAAATCGCTAAAGTGAAAATCGGAATACTTATATCAATCAAAGTTCGAAATATTTGAGTAAAATTTTTTTTGCGAATTTCTCCAATATATTTGTGTTCTGATAGCCCCTAGAAGAGTTCTAACTTTTATCATGATGAATCGAATCGCTAAAGTGAAAATCGAAAGACTTATATCCGTCAAAGTTTGAAATTTTTGAGTAAAATTTTTTTTGCGAATTTCTCCAATATTTCTGTGTTCTGATAGCCCTCAGAAGAGTTCTAACTTTCATCATGATCGATCGAATTGCTAAAGTGAAAAACGAAAGACTTATATCAAAGTTTAAAATCTTTGAGTAAAATTTTTTTTGCGAATTTCTCCAATATATTTGTGTTCTGATAGCCCCCAGAAGAGTTCTAACTTTTATTATGATGAATCGAATCGCTAAAGTGAAAATCGAAAGACTTATATCCGTCAAAGTTCGAAATTTTTGAGTAATATTTTTTTTGCGAATTTCTCCAATATTTCTGTGTTCTGATAGCCCTCAGTAGAGTTCTAACTTTTATCATGATCGATCGAATTGCTAAAGTGAAAAACGAAAGACTTATATCAGTCAAAGTTTAAAATCTTTGAGTAAAATTTTTTTTGCGAATATCTCCAATATTTCTGTGTTCTGATAGCCCCTAGAAGTGTTCTAACTTTTATCATGATGAATCGAATCGCTAAAGTGAAAATCGAAAGACTTATAGCCGTCAAAGTTCGAAATTTTTGAGTAAAATTTTTTTTGCGAATTTCTCCAATATTTCTGTGTTCTGATAACCCGTAGAAGGGTTCTAACTTTTATCACAATGAATCGAATCTCTAAAGTAAAAATCGAAAGACTTATATCCGTCAAAGTTCGAAATTTTTGAGTAAAATTTTTTTCTCAAATTTCTCCAATATTTCTGTGTTCTGATAGCCCTCAGAAGAGTTCTAACTTTTATTATGATGAATCGAATCGTTAAGTGAAAATCGAAAGACTTATATCCGTCAAAGTTCGAAATTTTTGAGTAAAATTTTTTTTGAGAATTTCCCCAATAATTCTGTGTTCTGATAGCCCTCAGAAGAGTTCTAACTTTTATCATGATCGATCGAATTGCTAAAGTGAAAAACGAAAGACTTATATCAGTTAAAGTTCGAAATTTTTTAGTAAAATCTTTTTTGCGAATTTCTCCAATATTTCTGTGTCCTCATAGCCCCTAGAAGAGTTCTAACTGTTATCATGATTAATCGAATCGCTAAAGTGAATGTGGCGAACCAAAATCCGCCACAAACATACGCGCGCGCGCGAGCGCGCAGGCAAGCCGCAGGCGCCAGTGTGGGCGTGAGCGCCGGCGCTAGTTCAGGCGCCGCCGCTAGGCGGCCGCTTTCTCTGGAGTCAAATGCATTCACCGAGCGCATATAATACGCGACCGCAACCCGTCAAGCACGCATCCTCCGATCGAGGCTGAGCTCCCTTCTGGGCCCTTCGATCTATAGAATCGTCACCCGAGGTGCGCTCGTGCACGGGCCCTCTCTTTTGGTGTACCAAGAGGTGCGCTCCTTTACGGGCCCTCTCCCGTGGTATAACCCGAGGTGGGCTCCTGCACGGGCCCTCTCTTTTGGTGTACCCAGAGGTACGCTCCTTTACGGGCCCTCTCCCTTGGTATAACCCGAGGTGCGCTCCTGCACGGGCCTTCTCTCTTGGTGTATCCAGAGGTGCGCTCCTGCACGGGCCGTCTCTCTTGGTGTAACACGAGGTACGCTACCTCCAGGGCCCTCAGTCTTTTGGTCGAAGAGCTTCGTGGCACGCCAAACTGCCTCGTCGACGTCTTCGACGGGAACGTCCCGGTCCTTACCCGCACCCGGACTGTCCGGGGAGCATCTGTCCTGACGGGTGCCAGGGTGCTCCCATACTCGACCAAGGCGTAGCGTTCTTTCTCTGGAAGCTAAGGGGAATAGAGCTACCACGTCACAACGACCCTCGCCAACGGTGCACCGTAACGAGGAGTCAAGGGACCCAAACGTCGCCACCCGCTTCGACCACGTCCAGCGGTATCCAGACGTCCCCTACGCCTAAGCCACTACCAAAGAGAAAGATCACACTAGCACAATATACATTTGTAACAAAGAGCTACCCTATTAAAGAACACGTGAACATATAACGTTCAATTATTTGTGGAACCTTCTGATACCATAAGCTGACCCACAGTGAACGAAAGGGTTAGATCAGTCAAATTTCGAAATTTTTGAGTGAAATTTTTTTTGCGAATTTCTTTAATATCTCTGTGTTCTCATAGCCCCGAGAAGAGTTCTAACTTTTATCATTATGTATCAAATCGTTAAAGTGAAAAACGAAAGAGTTATATCAATCAAAGTACGAAATTTTTGAGTAAAACTTTTTTGCGAATTTCTCAAATATCTCTGTGTTTTTATAGCCCCCAGAAGAGTTCTAACTTTTATCATAATAGATCGAATCGCTAAAGTGAAAAACGAAAGAGTTATATCAATCAAAGTACGAAATTTTTGAGTAAAACTTTTTTGCGAATTTCTCAAATATCTCTGCGTTCTGATAGCCCCGAGAAGAGTTCTAACTTTTATCATAATAGATCGAATCGCTAAAGTGCAAGACGAAAGAGTTATATCAGTCAAAGTTCGAAATTTTTGAGTAAAATTGGTTTTTTTCCGAATTTCTCCAATATCTCTGTGTTCTGGTAGCCCACAGAAGAGTTGTAACTTTTATCACGATGTATCGAATTTTTGAAGTGAAAAAGGGAAGACTTATATCAGTCAAATTTCGAAATTTTTGAGTGAAATTTTTTTTGCGAATTTCTTTAATATCTCTGTGTTTTCATAGCCCCGAGAAGAGTTCTAACTTTTATCATTATGGATCAAATCGTTGAAGTGAAAAACCAAAGAGTTATATCAACCAAAGTACGAAATTTTTGAGTGAAACTATTTTGCGAATTTCTCAAATATCTCTGTGTTTTTATAGCCCCCAGAATAGTTCTAACTTTTATCATAATCGATCGAATCGCTAAAGTGAAAAACGAAAGAGTTATATCAATCAAAGTACGAAATTTTTGAGTAAAACTTTTTTGCGAATTTCTCAAATATCTCTGCGTTCTAATAGCCCCGAAAAGAGTACTAACTTTTATCATAATAGATCGAATCGCTAAAGTGCAAGACGAAAGGGTTATATCAGTCAAAGTTCGAAATTTTTGAGTAAAATAAATTTTTTTCCGAATTTCTCCAATATCTCTGTGTTCTGGTAGCCCACAGAAGAGTTGTAACTTTTATCACGATGTATCAAATTTTTGAAGTGAAAAAGGGAAGACTTATATCAGTCAAATTTCGAAATTTTTGAGTGAAATTTTTTTTGCGAATTTCTTTAATATCTCTGTGTTCTCATAGCCCCGAGAAGAGTTCTAATTTTTATCATTATGGATCAAATCGTTAAAGTGAAAAACCAAAGAGTTATATAAATCAAAGTACTAAATTTTTGAGTAAAACTTTTTTGCGAATTTCTCAAATATCTCTGTGATTTTATAGCCCCCAGAAGAGTTCTAACTTTTATCATAATAGATCGAATCGCTAAAGTGCAAGACGAAAGAGTTATATCAGTCAAAGTTCGAAATTTTTGAGTAAAATTGGTTTTTTTCCGAATTTCTCCAATATCTCTGTGTTCTGATAGCCCACAGAAGAGTTGTAACTTTTATCACGATGTATCGAATTTTTGAAGTGAAAAAGGGAAGACTTATATCAGTCAAATTTCGAAATTTTTGAGTGAAATTTTTTTTGCGAATTTCTTTAATATCTCTGTGTTCTCATAGCCCCGAGAAGAGTTCTAAATTTTATCATTATGGATCAAATCGTTAAAGTGAAAAACCAAAGAGTTATATTAATCAAAGTACTAAATTTTTGAGTAAAACTTTTTTGCGAATTTCTCAAATATCTCTGTGATTTTATAGCCCCCAGAAGAGTTCTAACTTTTATCATAATAGATCGAATCGCTAAAGTGCAAGACGAAAGAGTTGTATCAGTCAAAGTTCGAAATTTTTGAGTAAAATTGGTTTTTTTCCGAATTTCTCCAATATCTCTGTGTTCTGGTAGCCCACAGAAGAGTTGTAACTTTTATCACGATGTATCGAATTTTTGAAGTGAAAAAGGGAAGACTTATATCAGTCAAATTTCGAAATTTTTGAGTGAAATTTTTTTTGCGAATTTCTTTAATATCTCTGTGTTCTCATAGCCACGAGAAGAGTTCTAATTTTTATCATTATGGATCAAATCGTTAAAGTGAAAAACCAAAGAGTTATATTAATCAAAGTACTAAATTTTTGAGTAAAACTTTTTTGCGAATTTCTCAAATATCTCTGTGATTTTATAGCCCCCAGAAGAGTTCTAACTTTTATCATAATAGATCGAATCGCTAAAGTGCAAGACGAAAGAGTTATATCAGTCAAAGTTCGAAATTTTTGAGTAAAATTGGTTTTTTTCCGAATTTCTCCAATATCTCTGTGTTCTGGTAGCCCACAGAAGAGTTGTAACTTTTATCACGATGTATCAAATTTTTGAAGTGAAAAAGGGAAGACTTATATCAGTCAAATTTCGAAATTTTTGAGTGAAATTTTTTTTGCGAATTTCTTTAATATCTCTGTGTTCTCATAGCCCCGAGAAGAGTTCTAACTTTTATCATTATGGATCAAATCGTTAAAGTGAAAAACCAAAGAGTTATATCAACCAAAGTACGAAATTTTTGAGTGAAACTATTTTGCGAATTTCTCAAATATCTCTGTGTTTTTATAGCCCCCAGAATAGTTCTAACGTTTATCATAATCGATCGAATCGCTAAAGTGAAAAACGAAAGAGTTATATCAATCAAAGTACGAAATTTTTGAGTAAAACTTTTTTGCGAATTTCTCAAATATCTCTGCGTTCTAATAGCCCCGAAAAGAGTACTAACTTTTATCATAATAGATCGAGTCGCTAAAGTGCAAGACGAAAGGGTTATATCAGTCAAAGTTCGAAATTTTTGAGTAAAATAAATTTTTTTCCGAATTTCTCCAATATCTCTGTGTTCTGGTAGCCCACAGAAGAGTTGTAACTTTTATCACGATGTATCGAATTTTTGAAGTGAAAAAGGGAAGACTTATATCAGTCAAATTTCGAAATTTTTGAGTGAAATTTTTTTTGCGAATTTCTTTAATATCTCTGTGTTCTCATAGCCCCGAGAAGAGTTCTAACTTTTGTCATTATGGATCAAATCGTTAAAGTGAAAAACCAAAGAGTTATATCAATCAAAGTACTAAATTTTTGAGTAAAACTTTTTGCGAATTTCTCAAATATCTCTGTGTTTTTATAGCCCCCAGAATAGTTCTAACTTTTATCATAATAGATCGAATCGCTAAAGTGCAAGACGAAAGGGTTAGATCAGTCAAAGTTCTAAATTTTTGAGTAAAATTGGTTTTTTTCCGATTTTCTCCAATATTTCTGTGTTCTGATAGCCCACAGAAGAGTTGTAACTTATATCACGATGTATCGAATTTTTGAAGTGAAAATGGGAAGACTTATATCAGTCAAATTTCGAAATTTTTGAGTAAAATTTTTTTTGCGAATTTCTTTAATATCTCTGTGTTCTCATAGCCCCGAGAAGAGTTCTAACTTTTATCATTATGGATCAAATCGTTAAAGTGAAAAACCAAAGAGTTATATCAATCAAAGTACTAAATTTTTGAGTAAAACTTTTTTGCGAATTTCTCAAATATCTCTGTGTTTTTATAGCCCCCAGAAGAGTTCTAACTTTTATCATAATAGATCGAATCGCTAAAGTGCAAGACGAAAGAGTTATATCAGTCAAAGTTCGAAATTTTTGAGTAAAATTGGTTTTTTTCCGAATTTCTCCAATATCTCTGTGTTCTGATAGCCCACAGAAGAGTTGTAACTTTTATCACGATGTATCGAATTTTTGAAGTGAAAAAGGGAAGACTTATATCAGTCAAATTTCGAAATTTTTGAGTGAAATTTTTTTTGCGAATTTCTTTAATATCTCTGTGTTCTCATAGCCCCGAGAAGAGTTCTAACTTTTATCATTATGGATCAAATCGTTAAAGTGAAAAACCAAAGAGTTATATCAACCAAAGTACGAAATTTTTGAGTGAAACTATTTTGCGAATTTCTCAAATATCTCTGTGTTTTTATAGCCCCCAGAAGAGTTCTAACTTTTATCATAATCGATCGAATCGCTAAAGTGAAAAACGAAAGAGTTATATCAATCAAAGTACGAAATTTTTGAGTAAAACTTTTTTGCGAATTTCTCAAATATCTCTGCCTTCTGATAGCCCCGAAAAGAGTTCTAACTTTTATCATAATAGATCGAATCGCTAAAGTGCAAGACGAAAGAGTTATATCAGTCAAAGTTCGAAATTTTTGAGTAAAATTGGTTTTTTTCCGAATTTCTCCAATATCTCTGTGTTCTGATAGCCCACAGAAGAGTTGTAACTTTTATCACGATGTATCGAATTTTTGAAGTGAAAAAGGGAAGACTTATATCAGTCAAATTTCGAAATTTTTGAGTGAAATTTTTTTTGCGAATTTCTTTAATATCTCTGTGTTCTCATAGCCCCGAGAAGAGTTCTAACTTTTATCATTATGGTTCAAATCGTTAAAGTGAAAAACCAAAGAGTTATATCAATCAAAGTACTAAATTTTTGAGTAAAACTTTTTTGCGAATTTCTCAAATATCTCTGTGTTTTTATAGCCCCCAGAAGAGTTCTAACTTTTATCATAATAGATCGAATCGCTAAAGTGCAAGACGAAAGAGTTATATCAGTCAAAGTTCGAAATTTTTGAGTAAAATTGGTTTTTTTCCGAATTTCTCCAATATCTCTGTGTTCTGATAGCCCACAGAAGAGTTGTAACTTTTATCACGATGTATCGAATTTTTGAAGTGAAAAGGGAAGACTTATATCAGTCAAATTTCGAAATTTTTGAGTGAAATTTTTTTTGCGAATTTCTTTAATATCTCTGTGTTCTCATAGCCCCGAGAAGAGTTCTAACTTTTATCATTATGGATCAAATCGTTAAAGTGAAAAACGAAAGAGTTATATCAATCAAAGTACGAAATTTTTGAGTGAAACTTTTTTGCGAATTTCTCTAATATCTCTGTGTTCTCATAGCCCCGAGAAGAGTTCTAACTTTTATCATAATCGATCGAATCGTTAAAGTGAAAAACCAAAGAGTTATATCAATCAAAGTACTAAATTTTTGAGTAAAACTTTTTGCGAATTTCTCAAATATCTCTGTGTTTTTATAGCCCCCAGAATAGTTCTAACTTTTATCATAATAGATCGAATCGCTAAAGTGCAAGACGAAAGAGTTATATCAGTCAAAGTTCGAAATTTTTGAGTAAAATTGGTTTTTTTCCGAATTTCTCCAATATCTCTGTGTTCTGGTAGCCCACAGAAGAGTTGTAACTTTTATCACGATGTATCGAATTTTTGAAGTGAAAAAGGGAAGACTTATATCAGTCAAATTTCGAAATTTTTGAGTGAAATTTTTTTTGCGAATTTCTTTAATATCTCTGTGTTCTCATAGCCCCGAGAAGAGTTCTAATTTTTATCATTATGGATCAAATCGTTAAAGTGAAAAACCAAAGAGTTATATAAATCAAAGTACTAAATTTTTGAGTAAAACTTTTTGCGAATTTCTCAAATATCTCTGTGTTTTTATAGCCCCCAGAATAGTTCTAACTTTTATCATAATCGATCGAATCGCTAAAGTGAAAAACGAAAGAGTTATATCAATCAAAGTACGAAATTTTTGAGTAAAACTTTTTTGCGAATTTCTCAAATATCTCTGCGTTCTAATAGCCCCGAAAAGAGTACTAACTTTTATCATAATAGATCGAATCGCTAAAGTGCAAGACGAAAGAGTTATATCAGTCAAAGTTCGAAATTTTTGAGTAAAATTGGTTTTTTTCCGAATTTCTCCAATATCTCTGTGTTCTGGTAGCCCACAGAAGAGTTGTAACTTTTATCACGATGTATCAAATTTTTGAAGTGAAAAAGGGAAGACTTATATCAGTCAAATTTCGAAATTTTTGAGTGAAATTTTTTTTGCGAATTTCTTTAATATCTCTGTGTTCTCATATCCCCGAGAAGAGTTCTAACTTTTATCATTATGGATCAAATCGTTAAAGTGAAAAACCAAAGAGTTATATCAACCAAAGTACGAAATTTTTGAGTGAAACTATTTTGCGAATTTCTCAAATATCTCAGTGTTTTTATAGCCCCCAGAATAGTTCTAACTTTTATCATAATCGATCGAATCGTTAAAGTGAAAAACGAAAGAGTTATATCAATCAAAGTACGAAATTTTTGAGTAAAACTTTTTTGCGAATTTCTCAAATATCTCTTCGTTCTGATAGCCCCGAAAAGAGTACTAACTTTTATCATAATAGATCGAATCGCTAAAGTGCAAGACGAAAGGGTTATATCAGTCAAAGTTTCGAAATTTTTGAGTAAAATTGTTTTTTTCCGAATTTCTCCAATATTTCTGTGTTCTGATAGCCCACAGAAGAGTTGTAACTTTTATCACGATGTATCGAATTTTTGAAGTGAAAAAGGGAAGACTTATATCAATCAAATTTCGAAATCTTTGAGTGAAATTTTTTTTGGGAATTTCTTTAATATCTCTGTGTTCTCATAGCCCCGAGAAGAGTTCTAACTTTTATCATTATGGATCAAATCGCTAAAGTGAAAAACCAAAGAGTTATATCAATCATAGTACTAAATTTTTGAGTAAAACTTTTTTGCGAATTTCTCAAATATCTCTGTGTTTTTATAGCCCCCAGAAGAGTTCTAACTTTTATCATAATAGATCGAATCGCTAAAGTGCAAGACGAAAGGGTTAGATCAGTCAAAGTTCTAAATTTTTGAGTAAAATTGGTTTTTTTCCGATTTTCTCCAATATTTCTGTGTTCTGATAGCCCACAGAAGAGTTGTAACTTATATCACGATGTATCGAATTTTTGAAGTGAAAATGGGAAGACTTATATCAGTCAAATTTCGAAATTTTTGAGTAAAACTTTTTTTGTGAATTTCTTTAATATCTCTGTGTTCTCATAGCCCCGAGAAGAGTTCTAACTTTTATCATTATGTATCAAATCGTTAAAGTGAAAAACCAAAGAGTTATATCAATCAAAGTACGAAATTTTTGAGTAAAACTATTTTGCGAATTTCTCAAATATCTCTGTGTTTTTATAGCCCCCAGAAGAGTTCTAACTTTTATAATAATAGATCGAATAGCTAAAGTGCAAGACGAAAGAGTTATATCAGTCAAAGTTCGAAATTTTTGAGTAAAATTGGTTTTTTTCCGAATTTCTCCAATATTTCTGTGTTCTGATAGCCCATAGAAGACTCGTAACTTTTATCACGATGTATCGAATTTTTGAAGTGAAAATGGGAAGACTTATATCAGTCAAATTTAGAAATTTTTGAGTGAAATTTTTTTTGCGAATATCTTTAATATCTCTGTGTTCTCATAGCCCCGAGAAGAGTTCTAACTTTTATCATTATGTATCAAATCGTTAAAGTGAAAAACGAAAGAGTTATATCAATCAAAGTACGAAATATTTGAGTAAAACTATTTTGCGAATTTCTCAAATATCTCTGTGTTTTTATAGCCCCCAGAAGAGTTCTAACTTTTATCATAATCGATCGAAACGCTAAAGTGAAAAACGAAAGAGTTACATCTATCAAAGTACGAAATTTTTGAGTAAAACTTTTTTGCGATTTTCTCAAATATCTCTGTTACTTTATAGCCCCCAGAAGAGTTCTAACTTTTATCATAATAGATCGAATCGCTAAAGTGCAAGACGAAAGGGTTAGATCAGTCAAAGTTCTAAATTTTTGAGTAAAATTGGTTTTTTTCCGATTTTCTCCAATATTTCTGTGTTCTGATAGCCCACAGAAGTGTTGTAACTTTTATCACGATGTATCGAATTTTTGAAGTGAAAATGGGAAGACTTATATCAGTCAAATTTCGAAATTATTGAATAAAATTTTTTTTGCGAATTTCTTTAATATCTCTGTGTTCTCATAGCCCCGAGAAGAGTTCTAACTTTTATCATTATGGATCAAATTGTTAAAGTGAAAAACCAAAGAGTTATATCAATCATAGTACTAAATTTTTGAGTAAAACTTTTTTGCGAATTTCTCAAATATCTCTGCGTTCTTATAGCCCCGAAAAGAGTACTAACTTTTATCATAATAGATCGAATCGCTAAAGTGCAAGACGAAAGAGTTATATCAGTCAAAGTTCGAAATTTTTGAGTAAAATTGGTTTTTTTCCGAATTTCTCCAATATCTCTGTGTTCTGTTAGCCCACAGAAGAGTTGTAACTTTTATCACGATGTATCGAATTTTTGAAGTGAAAAAGGGAAGACTTATATCAGTCAAATTTCGAAATTTTTGAGTGAAACTTTTTTTGCGAATTTCTTTAATATCTCTGTGTTCTCATAGCCCCGAGAAGAGTTCTAACTTTTATCATTATGGATCAAATCGTTAAAGTGAAAAACCAAAGAGTTATATCAACCAAAGTACGAAATTTTTGAGTGAAACTGTTTTGCGAATTTCTCAAATATCTCTGTGTTTTTATAGCCCCCAGAATAGTTCTAACTTTTATCATAATCGATCGAATCGCTGAAGTGAAAAACGAAAGAGTTATATCAATCAAAGTACGAAATTTTTGAGTAAAACTTTTTTGCGAATTTCTCAAATATCTCTGCGTTCTGATAGCCCCGAAAAGAGTACTAACTTTTATCATAATAGATCGAATCGCTAAAGTGCAAGATGAAAGGGTTATATCAGTCAAAGTTCGAAATTTTTGAGTAAAATAAATTTTTTTCCGAATTTCTCCAATATCTCTGTGTTCTGGTAGCCCACAGAAGAGTTGTAACTTTTATCACGATGTATCAAATTTTTGAAGTGAAAAAGGGAAGACTTATATCAGTCAAATTTCGAAATTTTTGAGTGAAATTTTTTTTGCGAATTTCTTTAATATCTCTGTGTTCTCATAGCCCCGAGAAGAGTTCTAACTTTTATCATTATGGATCAAATCGTTAAAGTGAAAAACCAAAGAGTTATATCAACCAAAGTACGAAATTTTTGAGTGAAACTATTTTGCGAATTTCTCAAATATCTCTGTGTTTTTATAGCCCCCAGAATAGTTCTAACTTTTATCATAATCGATCGAATCGCTAAAGTGAAAAACGAAAGAGTTATATCAATCAAAGTACGAAATTTTTGAGTAAAACTTTTTTGCGAATTTCTCAAATATCTCTGCGTTCTGATAGCCCCGAAAAGAGTACTAACTTTTATCATAATAGATCGAATCGCTAAAGTGCAAGACGAAAGAGTTATATCAGTCAAAGTTCGAAATTTTTGAGTAAAATAAATTTTTTTCCGAATTTCTCCAATATCTCTGTGTTCTGGTAGCCCACAGAAGAGTTGTAACTTTTATCACGATGTATCGAATTTTTGAAGTGAAAAAGGAAAGACTTATATCAGTCAAATTTCGAAATTTTTGAGTGAAACTTTTTTGCGAATTTCTTTAATATCTCTGTGTTCTCATAGCCCCGAGAAGAGTTCTAATTTTTATCATTATGGATCAAATCGTTAAAGTGAAAAACCAAAGAGTTATATTAATCAAAGTACTAAATTTTTGAGTAAAACTTTTTTGCGAATTTCTCAAATATCTCTGTGTTTTTATAGCCCCCAGAAGAGTTCTAACTTTTATCATAATAGATCGAATCGCTAAAGTGAAAAACGAAAGAGTTATATCAGTCAAAGTTCGAAATTTTTGAGTAAAATTTTTTTTGCGAATTTCTCCAATATCTCTGTGTTCTGATAGCCCACGAGAAGAGTTCTAACTTTTATCATAATAGATCGAATCGTTAAAGTGCAAGACGAAAGAGTTATATCAGTCAAAGTTCGAAATTTTTGAGTAAAATTTTTTTGCGAATTTCTCAATATCTCTGTGTTCTGATAGCCCCAGAAGAGTTCTAACTTTTATCATGATGATCGAATCGTTAAAGTGAAAAAGAAAGACTTATATCAGTCAAATTTCGAAATTTTTGAGTAAAATTTTTTTTGCGAATTTCTCTAATATCTCTGTGTTCTCATAGCCCCGAGAAGAGTTCTAACTTTTATCATTATGGATCGAATCGTTAAAGTGAAAAACGAAAGAGTTATATCAATCAAAGTTCGAAATTTTTGAGTGAAATTGTTTTTTGCGAATTTCTCAATATCTCTGTGTTCTCATAGCCCCAGAAGAGTTCTAACTTTTATCATTATGGATCGAATCGCTAAAGTGAAAAACGAAAGAGTTATATCCATCAAAGTACGAAATTTTTGAGTAAAACTATTTTGCGAATTTCTCCAATATCTCTGTGTTCTCATAGCCCCGAGAAGAGTTCTAACTTTTATCATAATAGATCGAATCGCTAAAGTGCAAGACGAAAGAGTTATATCAGTCAAAGTTCGAAATTTTTGAGTAAAATTGGTTTTTTTCCGAATTTCTCCAATATCTCTGTGTTCTGGTAGCCCACAGAAGAGTTGTAACTTTTATCACGATGTATCGAATTTTTGAAGTGAAAAAGGGAAGACTTATATCAGTCAAATTTCGAAATTTTTGAGTGAAATTTTTTTTGCGAATTTCTTTAATATCTCTGTGTTCTCATAGCCCCGAGAAGAGTTCTAACTTTTATCATTATGGATCAAATCGTTAAAGTGAAAAACCAAAGAGTTATATCAACCAAAGTACGAAATTTTTGAGTGAAACTGTTTTGCGAATTTCTCAAATATCTCTGTGTTTTTATAGCCCCCAGAATAGTTCTAACTTTTATCATAATCGATCGAATCGCTAAAGTGAAAAACGAAAGAGTTATATCAATCAAAGTACGAAATTTTTGAGTAAAACTTTTTTGCGAATTTCTCAAATATCTCTGCGTTCTGATAGCCCCGAAAAGAGTACTAACTTTTATCATAATAGATCGAATCGCTAAAGTGCAAGATGAAAGGGTTATATCAGTCAAAGTTCGAAATTTTTGAGTAAAATAAATTTTTTTCCGAATTTCTCCAATATCTCTGTGTTCTGTTAGCCCACAGAAGAGTTGTAACTTTTATCACGATGTATCGAATTTTTGAAGTGAAAAAGGGAAGACTTATATCAGTCAAATTTCGAAATTTTTGAGTGAAATTTTTTTTGCGAATTTCTTTAATATCTCTGTGTTCTCATAGCCCCGAGAAGAGTTCTAACTTTTATCATTATGGATCAAATCGTTAAAGTGAAAAACCAAAGAGTTATATCAACCAAAGTACGAAATTTTTGAGTGAAACTGTTTTGCGAATTTCTCAAATATCTCTGTGTTTTTATAGCCCCCAGAATAGTTCTAACTTTTATCATAATCGATCGAATCGCTAAAGTGAAAAACGAAAGAGTTATATCAATCAAAGTACGAAATTTTTGAGTAAAACTTTTTTGCGAATTTCTCAAATATCTCTGCGTTCTAATAGCCCCGAAAAGAGTACTAACTTTTATCATAATAGATCGAATCGCTAAAGTGCAAGACGAAAGGGTTATATCAGTCAAAGTTCGAAATTTTTGAGTAAAATAAATTTTTTTCCGAATTTCTCCAATATCTCTGTGTTCTGGTAGCCCACAGAAGAGTTGTAACTTTTATCACGATGTATCGAATTTTTGAAGTGAAAAAGGGAAGACTTATATCAGTCAAATTTCGAAATTTTTGAGTGAAATTTTTTTTGCGAATTTCTTTAATATCTCTGTGTTCTCATAGCCCCGAGAAGAGTTCTAACTTTTATCATTATGGATCAAATCGTTAAAGTGAAAACCAAAGAGTTATATCAATCAAAGTACTAAATTTTTGAGTAAAACTTTTTGCGAATTTCTCAAATATCTCTGTGTTTTTATAGCCCCCAGAAGAGTTCTAACTTTTATCATAATCGATCGAATCGCTAAAGTGAAAGACGAAAGAGTTAGATCAGTCAAAGTACTAAATTTTTGAGTAAAACTGTTTTTTTCCGATTTTCTCAAATATTTCTGCGTTCTGATAGCCCACAGAAGAGTTGTAACTTTTATCACGATAGATCGAATTGCTAAAGTGCAAGACGAAAGAGTTATATCAGTCAAAGTTCGAAATTTTTGAGTAAAATTGGTTTTTTTCCGAATTTCTCCAATATCTCTGTGTTCTGATAGCCCACAGAAGAGTTGTAACTTTTATCACGATGTATCGAATTGTTGAAGTGAAAAAGGGAAGACTTATATCAGTCAAATTTCGAAATTTTTGAGTAAAACTTTTTTTGCGAATTTCTTTAATATCTCTGTGTTCTCATAGCCCCGAGAAGAGTTCTAACTTTTATCATAATGGATCGAATCGCTAAAGTGCAAGACAAAAGAGTTGTATCAATCAAAGTTCGAAATTTTTGAGTAAAATTGTTTTTTTCGAATTTCTCACAATATCTCTGTGTTCTGATAGCCCACAGAAGAGTTCTAACTTTTATCACGATGTATCGAATTTTTGAAGTGAAAAAGCGAAGACTTATATCAGTCAAATTTCGAAATTTTTGAGTGAAATTTTTTTGCGAATTTCTCTAATATCTCTGTGTTCTCATAGCCCCGAGAAGAGTTCTAACTTTGATCATAATAGATCAAATCGCTAAAGTGCAAGACGAAAGAGTTATATCAGTCAAAGTACGAAATTTTTGAGTAAAATTCGTTTTTTGCGAATTTCTCCAATATCTCTGTGTTCTGTAGCCCACAGAAGAGTTGTAACTTTTATCACGATGTATCGAATTTCTGAAGTGCAAGACGAGAAGACTTATATCAGTCAAATTTCGAAATTTTTGAGTGAAATTGGTTTTTTGCCGAATTTCTTTAATATCTCTGTGTTCTCATAGCCCACAGAAGAGTTGTAACTTTTATCACTATGGATCGAATCGTTAAAGTGAAAAACCGAAGAGTTATATCAGTCAAAGTACGAAATTTTTGAGTGAAACTGTTTTTGCGAATTTCTCAAATATCTCTGTGTTTTTATAGCCCCGAGAATAGTTCTAACTTTTATCATAATCGATCGAATCGCTAAAGTGAAAAACGAAAGAGTTATATCAATCAAAGTACGAAATTTTTGAGTAAAACTTTTTTGCGAATTTCTTCAATATATCTGTGTTCTGATAGCCCCCAGAAGAGTTCTAACTTTTATCATAATAGATCGAATCGCTAAAGTGCAAGACGAAAGAGTTATATCAGTCAAAGTTCGAAATTTTTGAGTAAAATTGGTTTTTTTCCGAATTTCTCCAATATCTCTGTGTTCTGGTAGCCCACAGAAGAGTTGTAACTTTTATCACGATGTATCAAATTTTTGAAGTGAAAAAGGGAAGACTTATATCAGTCAAATTTCGAAATTTTTGAGTGAAATTTTTTTTGCGAATTTCTTTAATATCTCTGTGTTCTCATAGCCCCGAGAAGAGTTCTAACTTTTATCATTATGGATCAAATCGTTAAAGTGAAAAACCAAAGAGTTATATCAACCAAAGTACGAAATTTTTGAGTGAAACTATTTTGCGAATTTCTCAAATATCTCTGTGTTTTTATAGCCCCCAGAATAGTTCTAACGTTTATCATAATCGATCGAATCGCTAAAGTGAAAAACGAAAGAGTTATATCAATCAAAGTACGAAATTTTTGAGTAAAACTTTTTTGCGAATTTCTCAAATATCTCTCCGTTCTGATAGCCCCGAAAAGAGTACTAACTTTTATCATAATAGATCGAATCGCTAAAGTGCAAGACGAAAGGGTTAGATCAGTCAAAGTTTGAAATTTTTGAGTAAAATTAGTTTTTTTCCGAATTTCTCCAATATTTCTGTGTTCTGATAGCCCACAGAAGAGTTGTAACTTTTATCACGATGTATCGAATTTTTGAAGTGAAAAAGGGAAGACTTATATCAATCAAATTTCGAAATCTTTGAGTGAAATTTTTTTTGGGAATTTCTTTAATATCTCTGTGTTCTCATAGCCCCGAGAAGAGTTCTAACTTTTATCATTATGGATCAAATCGCTAAAGTGAAAAACCAAAGAGTTATATCAATCATAGTACTAAATTTTTGAGTAAAACTTTTTTGCAAATTTCTCAAATATCTCTGTGTTTTTATAGCCCCCAGAAGAGTTCTAACTTTTATCATAATAGATCGAATCGCTAAAGTGCAAGACGAAAGGGTTAGATCAGTCAAAGTTCTAAATTTTTGAGTAAAATTGGTTTTTTTCCGATTTTCTCCAATATTTCTGTGTTCTGATAGCCCACAGAAGAGTTGTAACTTATATCACGATGTATCGAATTTTTGAAGTGAAAATGGGAAGACTTATATCAGTCAAATTTCGAAATTTTTGAGTAAAACTTTTTTTGTGAATTTCTTTAATATCTCTGTGTTCTCATAGCCCCGAGAAGAGTTCTAACTTTTATCATTATGTATCAAATCGTTAAAGTGAAAAACCAAAGAGTTATATCAATCAAAGTACGAAATTTTTGAGTAAAACTATTTTGCGAATTTCTCAAATATCTCTGTGTTTTTATAGCCCCAGAAGAGTTCTAACTTTTATAATAATAGATCGAATCGCTAAAGTGCAAGACGAAAGAGTTATATCAGTCAAAGTTCGAAATTTTTGAGTATAATTGGTTTTTTTCCGAATTTCTCCAATATTTCTGTGTTCTGATAGCCCATAGAAGACTTGTAACTTTTATCACGATGTATCGAATTTTTGAAGTGAAAATGGGAAGACTTATATCAGTCAAATTTAGAAATTTTTGAGTGAAATTCTTATCGTCAGGTCGCCGTAGATTCGTATAGCTGAACCGTTTGCTGCAAATTTCTCCCGCGCTAACTAGCTGTCGGCCGTGAACCAGAGTTCGAGGGAAAACGCAGACGTATGACCCGGTGTCGATCAAGTATCTTGTCTTGGTGCTGCCATCTGTGACAAATAAGCGGCAAGGTTTCGGGCTGGAGCCGTTTGCCGCTACCAACGACTGCCCATCTAGTTTTCCTCATTTTTCTTGAACCCGCACGGTTGTGTGCACTTCTTAGCTTTGTCTTTGAATCGCCTGTGGTAGAAGCACACGTTGCTCTCTTCCGTTTTCTTTTTGCTGCGGCTCTGGGAACGGTCACGTTTCTGGCTTTTTCCCGTTGACCGTGATAATCGCCCGCTTAGACTTGCTACTTGTTTAGCGAGTTCTTTGATTTGTTGTTGGAGCGTTGGAGTTGCAGATTGTAGGCTAGCGACTCCTGTAGCTCTGTTGGCGACCTCGTGAATGCGGTCAGCCTGCTCGGCTACTGCCTCGAGATCATCTGCCGTTCGGGTGGCTAAAATGGCTTGCAGTTGTGACGGCAATCTGCCCATCCACAGGGTTCGTAGTAGCTGGTCTGGGATGGCGGAGTTTGCGAGGGCTTGTAGGTGTCGTAAAAATTGTGACGGCCTACGATCCCCGATCTCTTCGTGTTCTAGTAGCTGTCGGATCTGTTGCTCTTGCGAAATCGATAGTCTTTGTATGAGGGCCTTTTTTAAATTTTCATACTTGTTCTCCGCAGGAGGCTTCGTAATTAGATCCTTGATTTCCTTGGCGTGCTTCGTTTCGATGTGTGACAATACATAAGCGTATTTCGTACTGTCTTGCGTTATGCCTCCTAGCATAAACTGGCCTTCCAGCTGAGCAAATCATAGTTCGGGCTCGTCGGCCCAAAAAGGAGGTATTTTGAGGGCTACTCGGTGGATGTGCGGACGTTCCTCTGTTGCGTTGGTGCCACTACCATGTGCCTCTGTCATGGTGCTGATTTCAGATTACGTCGGGGTCACCAATTTGTGGGTTAGCTTATGGTATCAGAAGGTTCCACAAATAAATGAACGTTATATGTTCACGTGTTCTTTATTAGAGTAGCTCTTTGTTACAAATGTATATTGTGCTAGTATGATCTTTCTCTTTGGTAGTGGCTTAGGTGGCGACCGGAAGCGCCTAAAAAAGTCGGTCAGTTGCCGAATAAATTTCGAATAAGTTTATCCTCCTTTCGTTTTCTTTTTTCCCGCTTTTCTGCGGGGAGAGATCGTCCTGGCGTGGTAGGACGCGGAGAACGCGGCGATGGAGCAACCGGTACGACGACGACGCTTCTGGGCCTCGGCGGAGTGCTCGTGGCAGGCGTAGGGGACGTCTGAACGCCGCTGGACGTGGTCGCAGCGGGTGGCAGCGTTTGAGTCCCTTGACTCCTCGTTACGGTGCACCGGCGGCGAGGGTCGTCGTGACGTGGTAGCTCTATTCCCCTTAGCTTCCAGAGGAAGAACGCTACGCCTTGGTCGAATACGGGCGCACCCTGGCACCCGTCAGGACAGATGCACCCCGGACAGTCCGTGTGCGGGTAAGGACCGGGACGGTCCTGTCGAAGACGTCGACGAGGCAGTTTGGCGTGCCACGAAGCTCTTCGACCAAAAGACTGAGGGCCCTGGAGGGAGCGCACCTCGTGTTACACCAAGAGAGAGGGCCCGTGCAGGAGCGCACCTCGGGTTATACCAAGGGAGAGGGCCCGTAAAGGAGCGCACCTCTGGGTACACCAAGAGTGAGGGCCCGGAAAGAGCGCACCTCGCGTGACGATTCTCGAGATCGAAAGGTCCAGAAGGGAGCTCAGCCTCGATCGGAGGATGCGTGCTTGACGGGTTGCGGTCGCGTATTATATGCGCTCGGTGGATGCATTTTACTCCCGAGAAGCGGCCGCCTAGCGGCGGCGCCTGAACTAGCGCCGGCGCTCACGCCCACGCTGGCGCCCGCGGCTTGCCTGCGCGCTCGCGCGCGCGCGTATGTTGGTGGCGGATTTTGGTTCGCCACATGACCCCCTTGGTTGTCTTAAAGTCCTTGGAAACGGACTGGTGGACGTGATATTCGTCCGCTTCTCGTCCGTTTCTCATTGGGTACCTTGAGTGTCTGTTCTGTTGTGCTCTGATTTTGTTCCGTTTCTTCTGGTTCCAAAATGTAAGCGGGTTTTAATCTATCGATTGACACATTGATGGCTCGCCCGTTGATGAGGATTTTAAACGTTTTTTCTCCTGTGTTTAGGACCTTGTATGGTCCGTCGTACGGCGGTTGTAGCGTTTTCGTCGGCGCGTCATGTCGTAAGAAAACTTGTTGTGTCGTGGCTAAGTCTTTAAATACAAACGTGGCTTTTTGTCCGTGCCTTCTTACTCTTGGTTGCAGGCTTTTCATTGCTTTCTTCAGGTCCTTTACGAATCCTTCCGAAGTGTCTGTTTCGCTGTCGGCTTCGTTGAGAAACTGTCCTGGTAATCGAATTGGTTCTCCGTAGACCATTTCCGCCGGTGTTGCTTGTAGGTCCTCTTTCCACGCGGCCCTGATGCCCATTAAAACGACTGGGAGTATCTCCGCCCATGCTTCGGTTTGGTGGCTCTTTATGGCTGCTTTTAATTGCCGGTGGAGCCTCTCTACCATCCCATTGGCTGCTGGATGGTACGCTGTGGTATGGAGATGAGTGGACCCAGTTAGTTTTGTTAGCTTCTTGAATAGTTCGGACTCGAATTGTCGTCCTTGATCTGTAGTGATCCTTGTTGGTGTTCCGAATCTTGCTATCCAATTTGTGAAAAGATGTCTGGCTACTGTTTCGGCCGTAATGTCGGGAACAGGAATTGCTTCCGGCCATCTCGTGAAGCGGTCTATGATTGTCAAGCAATACTTGTATCCAAGCGATGTTGGCATGGGTCCGACCAGGTCCATGTGTATGTGCTGAAATCTTTTCGTCGGCCCTAGAAAATTCCCCGTTGGCGTGACTGTGTGTCTGTGTACCTTGGCTTTTTGGCATTGCAGACATGTTCGTGCCCACGCTCGGCAGTCCCGTTGGATGTTAGGCCATATGTATTTCTGTCTGACCAATCTCTCCGTTGTTCTAATGCCGGGGTGCGATAGTCCATGCAGTGCTTGGAATACTTGCTTTCTAAAAGGTTCCGTTACGTAGGGACGCGCTGTCTGTGTTGATGTGTCGCAATACAGTTTGATTTCAGTCCCGGGTATCGGAATTTCTGTTAGTTTGAGTGACGACTGTATGCTGCCGTCTAGCAACTGTTGAAGTTCGGGATCTTCTTTCTGTGACTTTGCCATTTCCTCGAAGTCAGGCGCTTTCTGTATAGCCTCTACTCGAGATAATGCGTCAGCGACTATGTTGTCCTTGCCGGCCACGTGTCGGATGTCTGTTGAAAATTGACCGATGAAATCCAAGTGTCGCGCCTGCCGTGGGAAACTGCGCAATGGATCTTGCTGGAATGCGTATATCAGCGGTTTGTGATCCGTGAAGATGGTAAACTTCCGGCCTTCCAACAAGTGCCGAAAGTACTTCACCGCTGCGTAGATTGCCAAAAGTTCCGTGTCGTACGGACTGTATTTCACTTGAGCTTGGTTGAGTTTCTTGCTCATGAATGCTAACGGTTGCTGGTTTCCGTCGACTTCCTGGTGCACCACCGCTCCTAATGCTGTGTCTGAGGCATCGGTGGTTAATGTGATTGTCGCTTCTGTTTTCGGATGGGCCAATAGCGTTGCTTTTGCTAGACTATCTTTGCAAAGTTGAAACGCTTGTTCCAGCTGAGGGGTCCATTCTATCGGAGTTTTCCCTTTTTGTTTTGGTCCTTGCAGTACGTCGTGCAGTTTTGCCTGGTCGTTTGCTGCTCCTGGGATAAACCTTCTGTAGAAGTTTAAGGTGCCTAAGAATTGCCTCATCTGCTTGATGTTCTCAGGTCTTTTGTAGTCCTTGATTGCTTGGACTTTCTCTGGCAATGGTTGCGTGCCCTCTGCGGACACTATGTATCCCAAAAACTTGACCTCTGTGGCTCCAAAAGTGCACTTGGCCGGGTTTATTTGAATGCCGTATGCATCGAGGCGACGAAATAGCTCCTCTAAATGTTTTCTGTGCTCCTCCTCGTTGCTGGAGGCGACGAGGATGTCGTCGATGTAGGCGTAACAGAAATCTAGGCCGTGCAGTACCTCATTGATGAAACTCTGAAATGTCTGTGCGGCGTTGCGTAACCCGAAAGGCATGTACCGAAACTCGAATAACCCGAAAGGCGTCGTGATCACCGTCTTGGGAATGTCCTCCGGGTGCACTGGAATTTGATTGTATGCTCGGACCAAGTCTAATGTGGAGAACAGTGTTTTTCCTTCGAGGCCTTGCGTGAAATCCTCTATGTGAGGAATCGGGTATTGATCTGGTACCGTTCTTGCGTTCAGTTTTCTGTAGTCTCCGCATGGTCTCCAAGTGTTTCCTTTCTTCGGAGCCATGTGAAGTGGCGCGGCCCATGGGCTTTTAGAAGGTTGTATAATCCCTTCTTCTAGAAGGAGATTAAATTCGCTTTTGCTGCCTTTAGTTTTTCAGGCGCTAACCTTCGTGGCCGGCTTGCTTCTGGTGGTCCAGCCGTGGTTTTGATGTAATGCACAGTAGAGTGTGGCTGCTTCTTTTGGTAAGTACCCGAGCTCTGCGTGATCTTCGGGAACTGTGACAAAAGTAGGTGATACGGAGTGCTTCCAATTATGGACTTGACCGAGAGTAGGTTTGTTCCTCTTGTTGCTCCGTTTGTTCGTAGTCCCGTTTTTGCGTCCACTAGTTGGCCTCTTCGTACGTCTGGCAAGAGGTGAAAATGTGCTAGGAAATCGGAACCGATTATTGGTGTAGTTACATCTGCCACGATGAATCGCCACAGGAAGTCTCGGCGTAAACCAAGGTCGGGTCTTATCGTCAGGTCGCCGTAGGTTCGTATAGCGGAACCGTTTGCTGCAAATAGTTCTCCCGCGCTGACTAGCCGCCGGCCGTGAACCAGAGTTCGAGGGAAAACGCAGACGTCTGACCCGGTGTCGATCAAGTATCTTGTCTTGGTGCTGCCGTCTGTGACGAATAAGCGGCAAGGTTTCGGGCTGGAGCCGTTTGCCGCTACCAACGACTGCCCATCTAGTTTTCCTCGCTCTTCTTGAACTCGCACGGTTGTGTGCACTTCTTAGCTTTGTCTTTGAATCGCCTGTGGTAGAAGCACACGTTACCCTCTTCCGTTTTCTTTTTGCTGCGGCTCTGGGAACGGTCACGTTTCTGGCTTTTCTCCGTTGACCGTGACAATCGCCCGCTTAGACTTGCTACTTGTTTAGTGAGTTCTTTGATTTGTTGCTCGAGCGTTGGAGTTGCAGATTGTAGGCTAGCGACTCCTGTAGCTCTGTTGGCGACCTCGTGAATGCGGTCGGCCTGCTCGGCTACTGCCTCAAGATCATCTGCCGTTCGGGTAGCTAAAATGGCTTGCAGTTGTGACGGCAGTCTGCCCATCCACAGGGTTCGTAGTAGCTGGTCTGGGATACGGAGTTTGCAAGGGCTTGTAGGTGTCGTAGAAATTGTGACGGCCTACGATCCCCTATCTCTTCGTGTTCTAGTAGCTGTCGGATCTGTTGCTCTTGCGAAATCGATAGTCTTTGTATGAAGGCTTTTTTTAAATTTTCGTACTTGTTCTCCGCAGGGGGCTTCGTAATTAGATCCTTGATTTCCTTGGCGTGCTTTGTTTCGATGTGTGACAATACGTAAGCGTATTTCGTACTGTCTTGCGTTATGCCTCCTAGCATAAACTGGCCTTCCAGCTGAGCAAACCATAGTTCGGGCTCGTCGGCCCAAAAAGGAGGTATTTTAAGTGCTACTCGGTGGATGTGCGGACGTTCCTCTGTTGCGTTGGTGCCACTACCATGTGCCTCTGTCATGGTGCTGATTTTGGATCACGTCGGGGTCACCAATTTGTGGGTTAGCTTATGGTATCAGAAGGTTCCACAAATAATTGCACGTTATATGTTCACGTGTTCTTTATTAGAGTAGCTCTTTGTTAAAAATGTATATTGTGCTAGTGTGATCTTTCTCTTTGGTAGTGGCTAGGCGGCGCCCGGAGGCGCCTAAAAAAGTCGGTCAGTTGCCGAATAAATTTCGAATGAGTTTATCCTCCTTTCGTTTTCTTTTCTCCCGCTTTTCTGCGGGGAGAGATCGTTCTGGCGTGGTAGGACGCGGAGAACGCGGCGATGGAGCAACCGGTACGACGACGACGCTTCTGGGCCTCGGCGGAGTGCTCGTGGCAGGCGTAGGGGACGTCTGGACACCGCTGGACGTGGTCGCAGCGGGTGGCGGCGTTTGAGACCCTTGACTCCTCGTTACGGTGCACCGGCGGCGAGGGTCGTCGTGACATGGTAGCTCTATTCCCCTTAGCTTCCAGGGGAAGAACGCTACGCCTTGGTCGAATACGGGCGCACCCTGGCACCCGTCAGGACAGATGCACCCCGGAGAGTCCGGGTGCGGGTAAGGACCGGGACGGTCCTGTCGAAGACGTCGACGAGGCAGTTTGGCGTGCCACGAAGCTCTTCGACCAAAAGACTGAGGGCCCTGGAGGGAGCGCACCTCGTGTTACACCAAGAGAGAGGGCCCGTGCAGGAGCGCACCTCGGGTTATACCAAGGGAGAGGGCCCGTAAAGGAGCGCACCTCTGGGTACACCAAGAGTGAGGGCCCGGAAAGGAGCGCACCTCGGGTGACGATTCTCGAGATCGAAGGGCCCAGAAGGGAGCTCAGCCTCGATCGGAGGATGCGTGCTTGACGGGTTGCGGTCGCGTAGTATATGCGCTCGGTGGATGCATTTGACTCCCGAGAAAGCGGCCGCCTAGCGGCGGCGCCTGAACTAGCGCCGGCGCTCACGCCCACGCTGGCGCCCGCGGCTTGCCTGCGCGCTCGCGCGCGCGCGTATGTTGGTGGCGGATTTTGGTTCGCCACACCTTATATCAGTCAAAGTTCGAAATTTTTTAGTAAATTCTTTTTTGCGATTTTCTCCAATATCTCTGTGTTCTGATAGCCCTCAGAAGAGTTCTAACTTTTATCATGATCGATCGAATTGCTATAGTGAAAAACGAAAGACTTATATCAGTCAAAGTTTAAAATTTTTGATTAAATTTTTTTTGCGAATTTCTCCAATATCTCTGTGTTCTGATAGCCCTCAGAAGAGTTCTAACTTTCATCATAATGGATCGAATCGCTAAAATGAAAATCGAAAGACTTATATCCGTCAAAGTTCGAAATTTTAGAGTAAAATTTTTTTTTGCGAATTTCTCCAATATTTCTGTCTTCTGATAGCCCCTAGAAGAATTCTAACTTTTATCATGTTCGATCGAATCGCTAAAGTGAAAACCGAAAGACTTATATCAGTCGGAGTTCGAAATTTCTGAGTAAACGTTTTTTGCCAATTTCTCCAATATCTCTGTGTACTGATATCCCCTTGAATAGTTCTAACTTTTATCATAATGGATCGAATCGCTAAAGTGAAAAACGAATGAGTTATATCAGTCAAAGTCCCAAATATTTGAGTAAAATTTTTTTTGCGATTTTCTCCAATATCTCTGTGTTCTGTTAGCCCCCAGAAGAGTTCTGTCTTTTATCATAATGGATCGAATAGCTAAAGTGAAAATCGAAAGACTTATATCCGACAAAGTTCAAAATTTTTGAGTAAAATTTTTTTTGCTACTTTCTCCAATATCTCTGTGTTCTGTTAGCCCCCAGAAGAGCTCAGTCTTTTATCATAATGGATCGAATCGCTAAAGTGAAAATCGAAAGACTTATATCCGTCAAAGTTCGAAATTTTTGAGTAAAATTTTTTTTGCTACTTTCTCCAATATCTCTGTGTTCTGATAGCCCCCAGTAGAGTTCTAACTTCTATCATAATTAATCGAGTCGCTGTAGTGAAAAACGAAAGAGTTATATCAGTCAAAGTTCCAAATATTTGAGTAAAATTTTTTTTGCCAATTTCTCCAATATCTCTTCGTTCTGATAGCCCCCAGAAGAGTTCTAACTTTTATCAAGATTGATCGAATCGCTAAAGTGAAAATCTAAAGTGTTATATCAGTCAAAATCCCAAATATTTGAGTAAAACTTTTTTTGCGACTTTCTCCAATATCTCTGTTCTGATACCCCCAAGAAGAGTTCTAACTTTTATCATAATGGATCGAATCGCTAAAGTGAAAATCGAAAGACTTATATCCGTGAAAGTTCGAAATTTATGATTAAAACCTTTTTTGCCAATTTCTCCATTATCTCTGTGTTCTGATAACCCCCAGAAGATTTATAACTTCTATCATAATGAATCGTGTCGCTATAGTGAAAAACGAAAGAGTTATATCAGTCAAAGTTCCAAATCTTTGAGTAAAATTTTTTTTGCCAATTTCTCCAATATCTCTGTGTTCTGATAGCCCCCAGAAGAGTTCTAACTTTTATCATAATGGATCGAATCGCTAAAGTGAAAAACGAAAGAGTTATATCAGTCAAAGTTCCAAATTTTTGAGTAAAATATTTTTTGCGACTTTCTCCAATATCTCTGTGTTCTGATATCCCCCTGAATAGTTCTAACTATTATCATAATGGATCGAATCGCTAAAGTGAAAAACGATTGTGTTATATCAAAGTTCCAAATTTTTGAGTAAAATTTTTTTTGCTACTTTCTCCAATATCTCTGTGTTCTGATAGCCCTCAGAAGAGTTCTAACTGTTATCATGATCGATCGAATCGCTAAAGTGAAAAACTAAAGACTTATATCAGTCAAAGGTCGAAATTTTTTAGTAAAATTTTTTTTGCGATTTTTTCTAATATCGCTGTGTTCTGATAGCCCCAAAAGAGTTCTAACTTTTATCATGACTGATCGAATCGCTAAAGTGGAAAACGAAAGAGTTATATCAGTTAAAGTTCCAAATTTTTGAGTAAAATTTTTTTAGCGTATTTATCCAATATTTCTGTGTTATGATAGCCACCAGAAGATTTCTTACTTTTATGATAATGGCTCGATTCGCTAAAGTAAAAAACGAAAGAGTTATATCAGTCAAAGTTCTAAATTTTTAAGTAAAATTTTTTTTGCGACTTTCTCCAATATCTCTGTGTTCTGATAGCCCCCAGAATAGTTCTAACTTTTATCATAATGGATCGATTCGCTAAAGTGAGAAACGTTAGAGTTATATCAGTCAAAGTTCGAAATATTTGAGTAAAATTTTTTTTACCAATTTCTCCAATATTTCTGTGTTTTGATAGCCACCAGAAAAGTTCTAGCTTTTATGATAGTGGATCAAATTGCTAAAGTGAAAAACATAAGAGTTATATCAGTCAAAATTCGAAATATTTGAGTAAACTTTTTTTTGCCAATTTCTCCAATATCTCTGTATTCTGATAGCCCCCAGAAGAGTTCTAACTTCTATCATAATGAATCAAATCGCTAAAGTGAAAAACGAAAGTGTTATATCAGTCAAAGTTCCAAATCTTTGAGTAAAATTTTTTTTGCGACTTTCTGCAATATCTCTGTGTTCTGATAGCCCCCAGAATAGTTCTAACTTTTATCATAATGGATCGAATCGCTAAAGTCAAAAACGAAAGAGTTATATTCACCAAAATTCGAAATTTTTTAGTAAAATTTTTTTGCGAATTTTGCTTTTATTTCGCGAGTTCTGATAGCCCCATAAGAGTTCTAACTTTTATCATAATGGATCAAATCGCTAAAGTGATAAACGAAAGAGTTATATCAGTCAAATTACGAAATTTTTTAATAAAACTATTTTTGCGAATTTCTCTAATATCTCTGTTCTGATAGCCCTCCGAAGAGTTCTAACTTTTATCATAATGGATCTGTTGGGTTTAAGTGTTTGTAGATGGCAATGATAAGTAATTCTTTGTTAGTTCGTGAGACTATCTAGCGTACTGTTGTATCTCTATGCACTGTGTGTACGGTCGTTCTTCATCTTCTTTGTCTAATCGTAAGCGTGATAAATCAAAATTTTATACGTGCAAGTGCATATCATGTAATATTCTTTTAATTACTAAGTTGCAATATTTTTAGTTTAGTTTGCGAGAAATTAATTACTTGTATTCTTGTTGCTGGCGCTAGCTGATTGAGTGTACATTGATTATAATTTTAATAAAAGTTCAAGTTGCATTTCTATCTCAATTGGTCCGATTCAAGATTCTCTGATTTTTGCACGGTTCCCTGCACATCAATTGTATTTCACAATAACGACAGGTTATGGGCCCAGCTGCAAAAATAGCGGAAATTGTAACGTAACCTCCAAAAAAACACCGAGTAAAGCAAGTAAGAGTCAGTAAAGTGAGGTGAGGTTATATAGACAAGAATAAAACAAGTATTAGTATTGAAAGCTAATCATGGTTGAAGCAAAATTGAACTTGGACAAGCTAGTCGAAAAGTACAGGTCATAATACAGGTCTAAGTAATTACACATCATGGCGCTTCAAAGTAAATTTTATATTAAGAACGAAAGCACTCTATAATATAGCCACAGGTGTTACAGTCAAGCCTTCTGAAAACGATGCTTCGTATGATGAATAATGTAGGAAGGACTTGGAAGCACAAACGATCATTGGCATAAACGTTGATGAAAGTATAGCATTGAAAATATGTGTATACAAAACTGCTTCGGAAATGCTCGAACGTCTGGAAACGCTGTATGGTAAAAGGTCTCAATCGACCAAAGATGGACTACGCATGCAATTCTTCGCTTATAAATGCGATGATAATAAAACTGCAGTCGACAACTGTCTTGCCATAGATGGATTAGCACAAGAGCTGGATGCTATTGGTGAAAAAATAGAAGATGATTGGATTATCTCTCGAATTTTGAATAGTCTACCAGAAAGGTTTAGTCACTTCCATTCTGCCTGGGATTCGACAGTATCAACTGATAAAACAATTTCAAATTAATGGAGTGACTTCAACAAGAAGAACAACGTATAAAATTGAGAGACAGCAATTCAGTAGAAAGTGCATTAATTTCTAAAGGCAAAAATAACAAGCTCTATAATAAAACGCATCACAAGAAAAATTTATCACAATGGAAAGGAAATCAGAATCAGTCATCAAGCAATTACAACAATAAATGTTTTAAATGTGGCAATGTTGGACATCAGAAAAGTCAGTGTCATGGAAAGCCGTGTCAAGAGTATTTGGATTATTGTAAAAGAAACTACAAATGTAATAATTGTCAGGAAGTTGGCCATTTTGTAAAAGAGTGTCCTAAATTGCAAAAGGAAGATGTAAAAGCTTTCATATTAATTGCCTTGTCCGCAACGGAAATAGAACAAATATCAGATGATCATAAATCATGGTATCAAGATAGTGGAGCAACACATCACATGACTGGAAATCTAAGTTGGATGTCAAATCTCACAACGATAGAAAATTCTGCAACGATAATGTTAGGCGATTCAACGAAACTAAAATCATATAACATGGGCGATGTACACATGACAGCTTGTAATGGTAAGGAATGGTATCCCATATTACTTCAGCAAGTCTTGTATGTACCAGAGTAAACATTCAACCTTTTCTCGTTAACAACTGCATTGGATAAAGGATACACTCAACAAGCAAATGCAAGTCAGTCAATTATCCTTGAAAATAACAATCCAGTACTAATAGCAGACAGAACGAAAGGATTATTTCGAATGAGAGTAAGGAACAATAAAGATCAATGTTTGACAGCTATATAAATAAAAGATTGGCACAAACGACTTGCACACCAAAATGTCACTTATGTCAGAGACATACTGAAAAGAAACGACATAAAATATATCGACGACTGGAATGGTTACGTATGTGAAGGATGTGCTTACGGCAAGCAATGTCGCACTACACACAAAACGAATCCGAATACAGCTACAGAATGTCTGGATGTCATACACGTAGATTTAGGAGAAATGAACGAATTTTCATTAGGAGGAGCCAAATACTTTCTCTTGTTTAAGGACGACTATAGCCATTATCGAACCATATATTTTTTGAAAAATAAGTCAGAAGCAATTGAAAAGCTCAATATTTTTCTAAAGTTGGTTAACATTCAATTTGGTCGACAGGTTAAAACTCTAAAGTCAGATAATGGAAAAGAAATTAAAAATACTGAAAGTCGAAAGATACTTGAAGAATTTGGAATATTTCATGAACGTTTTGCAAAGTACACTCCAGAACAGAATGGACATATTGAAAGAGAAATGAGAACTATAGTGGAAGCTGCTCGTGCCGAACTACATACTGGAAATCTTAGCAAGCAACTTTGGGCTGAAGCTATGAATTATTCTGTGTTTACCATAAATCGTACAGGTACCAGCTCGGTCAAAGGTAAAAGTCCAGCTGAACTTTGGTTTGGACGTCATGTGAGTATCAAGTCTATGAAGCTTTGTTGAAGATTTGTTTGTAAATGCTACATACTCATACCAAATAAGGATCGTAAGAAGTTGGATAAGAAAAGTCAGAAAGGCATCTTTGTCGGTTATGATCTTGAAGAAACAGGTTATCGTATATATGTTTCAGATAAAAGAAAAATAGAAATATCTTGCGATGTTATTTTTGATGAAAAATTGAATCACAACCTAAACTCGACGGAAATCTTTCTTAATAGAAAACCAAAAGGCCTGAAAGAAGAAAAACACATCAAAAATTCTGAAAAAGAGGAGCATGTCAATCGACAGGAGGAGAATCATGATACAGAGTCAAGCGATAAAGAAAGCTTTGCCAGCATTGATGAAGTGGACGAAGAATCACAAATTTTCGATGAAGGTGAAATTCAATCTCAAGATGTACTACAGCGAGGACTACGAGACAGAAAACTTCTGAAGCCACCCAACAGGTATGATCCATGTGCTTCAAATCTAATGGCATTAATCGGAGACGTGGAAGAGATATCGGTCGAGGATGCTTTAAACAATCCAAAGTGGAAACATGCAATGGACGATGAAATGCACTCATTGGACAAAACACATACATGCCACTGACTGAACTGCTAGAAGGTCGCAAAGCACTAAGTAATCGTTGGGTATTTCGAATTAAGGATGATGGAAAAATGAAAGCTCGCCTGGTCACACGTGGATATGATCAACAGCAAGGCACTGATTATTTTGAAACCTTCTCGCCAGTGGTTCGACATGCCAGCATCAGATTACTATTGAGGTTTGCAGTAAAAGAATACAAACATGTAAGGACTTTTGACATTAAAACTGCATTCTTGAATGGAGATCTTACTGAGGACATATATATGTCACAACCTCAAGGTTATCATGACGGATCTGGAAGAGTTTGCAAGTTATTGAAGAGTTTATACGGTCTGAAACAAGCACCTAAATCTTGGAATGTAAAATTTACAAGTTACTTGAAAACATTAAATTTTGAAGCGACGGATGATGATCCTTGTTTGTTCTACAACGCAAAGAGAACTGTAATAATAGCATTGTTTGTTGACGACGGACTCATCGTAAATAAAAATCACCAGGATTTGGATCAACTCTTGATTAATCTATCTGCAAATTTTGAAGTCACGTCCAAAAATCCAAAATATGGAAAATTGAAATATGTCGGTATGGAAATAAATTTCCTACAGTATGGCATATTTGTCAACCAACCAGGATACACTGACAAAATTTTAGAAAAGTTTGGCTTTAATGAAGCAAATGAAGCCAGTACTCCAATGGAACCAGGAATGATGACAAACGAAGTAACAAATGATCAAGTGTCTAACAAATCTTTTCGTGAAGCAGTGGGATGTCTGTTATATCTCAGTACCATATCTCGACCAGACATAAGCTACGCGGTCAACTATGTAAATCGTCAAATCAATAAGCCAAGGGTCAGTCATTGGAAAATAATTGAACGCATATTCAGATACCTACGAGGAACGGATAATTATGGCATTTTCTTCAACGGAAACACGGAGTTACGTGTGTATACAGACTCAAACTACGGGGGTTCAGGAGGTGCTGATATGTGCTCTACAAGTGGATTGCTAGTCGACAACGGCGGTCCTATCATGTGGTTAACTCAGAAGCAGAAGATAACTGCAATATCGTCGGCTGAAGCAGAATATCGTGCTGTAACATTGGGCATACAAGAAGTTTGTTGGATACGACGAGTTATAGAAGAGTTAAAACTGCAAAATGAATCGAAACCTACTAATATATATATAGATAATAAGGCATCTATTCACATGTTAGAAAATACAGAAGAAGGGAAGGTTACTAAAGGTAAAAAGCATATAGAAATTAAACGTAAATTTATAAATGAACATATAAACAATACTGTAAGTCCTGTATATATTAAGTCCAAAGAACAAATTGCTGATATCTTTACAAAACCTTTGAGTAAAGGTCCCTTCCTGTACTTAAGAAAGAAACTACTTAAGGAGGAGTGTTGGGTTTAAGTGTTTGTAGATGGCGATGATAAGTAGTTCTTTGTTAGTTCGTGAGACTATCTAGCGTACTGTTGTATCTCTATGCGTTCTATCTCTCTGTGTGTACGATCGTTCTTCTTCTTCTTTGTCTAATCGTAAGCGCGATAAATCAAAATTTTATACGTGCAAGTGCATAGCAGGTAATATTCTTTTATTTACTAAGTTGCAATATTTTTAGTATAGTTTGCAAGAAATGAATTACTTGTATTCTTGTTGCAGGCGCTAGCCCATTGAGTGTACATTGAATATAATTTTAATAAAAGTTCAAGTTGCATTTCTATCTCAATTGGTCCAATTCAAGATTCCCTGATTTTTGCACGGTTCCCTGCACATCAATTGTATCTCACAATAACGACAGATGGCGATGATGGCGATGATGGTGATGATGGCGATGATGGAGATGATGGCGATTATGGCGATGATGGCAATGATGGCGATGATGGCGATGATGGCGATGATCTCGATGATGATGGCGATGATAGCAATGATGATGACGATGATGGCGATGATGGCGATGATGGCGATGATGGCGATGATCTCGATGATGATGGCGGTGATGGCAATAATGATGGCGATGATGGCGATGATGGCGATGATATTGATGATGATGGCGATGATAGCGATGATGATGACGATGATGGAGATGATGATGGCGATGATGGCGATGATGATGGCGATGATGGCGATGATGACGATGATGGCGATGATGGCGATGATGATCGGGCAATCGTATTGTCACTATTACGACGGCAATGGAAATGGCAATGATAGAAATGATAACAATAGTGGGAATGATGGCAATTTTAGCGTTAGTGATAGTCGACTGAATTTCTGCAAAATTAAAAAGAACTTGAAAAAGGATTCACTTCTGACATCTATTCTTGTCAAAAATTTGACCAAAGTTGGACTATCTTTCACCGTTTTTCCGCTAAAGATTATTCGTGTCATTATAGTGGCAAAATATCGGTCACGACGTATGCAAGACTTACGAGCGTTGAATGGGTATCGGAAAATCTCGAGCAAGCCTACCAAAAACAATAAGGGCCGTCATCGCTTCGGTCGCTACTCCGTCGTTTTATGCTCATTGAGAGATGTGTCTGTGATTTTTTTCAACTCTCTACGGATATGCGTACGTCTTGGCTGCTACTTGAGTGAAATTGTTAATTAATTTTTTAAATAAACAATAAGGGCCGTCATCGCTTCGGTCGCTACTCCGTCGTTTTATGCTCATTGAGAGATGTGTCTGTGATTTTTTTCAACTCTCTACGGATATGCGTACGCCTTGGCTGCTACTTGAGTGAAATTGTTAATTAATTTTTTAAATAAACAATAAGGGCCGTCATCGCTTCGGTCGCTACTCCGTCGTTTTATGCTCATTGAGAGATGTATCTGTGATATTTTTTGACTCTCTACGGGTATGCGTTTGTCTTTGGTATTTACTGTTATCATATCTAACTGTTAAGTAATTAGTTTATTTTATTTTATTACTAATACAATGATTTGTCTTTAAAATAATGGCGTATCTGTTATTACTTTGAGCGTAACATTGGCTAACAATTGTTTTTTTGTAATTCTAATCACTTTTTATTTACGGGGCCCCGGCACCCTATTCGTCCCTGGCTGGCTGCTAGGTCTGGCTGCCAGCTTCACGCTCATGTTCCCATTCTGACCAGAATAGATGTACGTCACTAGTGTACGGGAGTTTCGAAGCGTTATAGGAAAAAGGCCGCCGTGGCCGCTCTCAGATTCCTCTCTGGTACAGGTTAGACGTCGGAAAGCACCCGCGACTGTTGGCACACCTGGCGAAAAGAGCGCCAAGTGCGCAACACAAACTTTAAATTTTTCCTATCCTAACCGCTTTCGCGCGACCGATTGATTCATCGCACTGTATCAACGATAATTTACGCAAACACAATAAGGATAAAACGCAAATATCGAATTGTAAGGGCGAATAAACAGTAGATACGAATACAAATTGACTCACCATTCGCCGCTGGTCGCTCCGTCCATCGTCCAGCTCCGTTTCGGCCGCAGCTCTCGAACGTTAAAGTCTGTCCAAGATCCTCCTCACGACGATTCATCTTGATTCACACTCGGCACGAACGCGCGACCCTTCGTTTTCGACACTTCCGGTATTCATGCCCGTCAAAAACCCGAGATACGAAGCCACGAAGGAGATGCGAAACACGATCGAACGCGACACGACTTCGCACCATGCATCGTATCCGACACGACGAACGTCCGACGTTTAGTGGCAACATACATACTGTCAACACTCCACGGTGTTCTCGAAACACTCACTCGCGTCAAAAACTCGTACGGAACGACGAGGTTGCGAGTTGAATTGCGCCGCGACGCGCCACGACCTTCTGCCATCCTGCCTAGCCGACCGACTGCTGCCACTGCCCACTGCGTAGCGGCGTGACTAGCGCGTGGCCGCGCCTGCGCGCCGCTCTACGCCACTACCGCCGCTGGCGCCGCTACGCAGTAGCAGCAGTCGGTTGGTCTGGAACTTCTGGAAGGACGGCGGAAGGTTGTGGCGCATTTCAACTGATTTCAACTCGCATCCTCGTCGTCCCGTACGAGTTTTTGACGCGAGTGAGTGTTTCGAGAATATCGTGGAGTGTCGACAGTGAAGTTGTAGCAAACGGCTAGTATGTATGTTGTCACTAAATGTCGGACGTCCGTCGTGTCGGATACGATGCATGATGCGAAGTCATGTCGCGTTCAATCGCATTTCGAATCTTCTCCGTGGCCTCGTATCTCGAGTTTTCGGGCCTGAATACCGAAAGTATCGAAAACGAAAGATCGCGTGTTCGTGCTAAGTCTTGAGGAATCGATCAATGTGAGGAAGATCTTGGACGGACTCAAACGTTCGAGAGCTGCGGCCGAAACGAAGCTGGACGGTAAACGGAGCGACCAGCGGCAAACGGTGAGTAAATTTATACTTGTATCTACTGTTTATCTACTCCAACATTTCAGTATTCACGCCTCGTCCCGCTTGTGCTCGCATGAATTGCGACAAGACAACTCAATGAATTACGTGAAACCCATTAGGATAGGAAAAATTTGAAGCTCATGTACGCGCTCTTTTCGCCAGGTATGCCAACAGTCGCGGGTGATGTGCTTTCCGAGATCTAACCTGTGCATTGACATCGTAGTTGATCGTAGTGTGTCTACGTTATAGATAGAAAATCGTCTCAAAAAATCATATCAGCTAAAATCTAAATCGTGAGCATGGCCATTCTCAGGTTTCTTTTTTTCTTTCTTTTAATTTTCTCGTAAAATCTATTCTATCCAAGTTTTTTTGGTACGTACTTTTATTCTACAAAAGGATCTTGTGGTCCGTCAAATTCGAAAATTAATTTATTTTGTAATGCGATCGATATTTAGGATCATCTTAAAAAAAAAGTGTATGTGTGTGTGTGTGTGTATATATATATATATATATATACAAAAAAATTATTACAATAAACCATCTTTTATATGTTAAGGAAACAAATACATATTAGAAGATTGTCGTTTTTTATATTAAGGAAACAAATATTTGTACAAACCTATGCTTTATTATATTCTCTATTTTAATGTTTGTCTGTACTTTTGTACAAAATATATTCAGAATAATTTAAATGAAGTAAAGAATTTTACACAAGTTCTTTGCTGTTTAAGTTACCACGTTCTAAGGCCCCTTTCTTTGTTTATTTATTACTGTAACTAATACTAATATATAACAATTACATTTTTATTATATACTCATACAATACATACATATATCATCTTAATAAAAATACATGTATATATACCGAAACATCTTGTACATATGTATAATAGGTAAAGAATTTGCTTTTTTTTCAACCGACTTGCAAAATTCAATACCCATCATTTTTTTATACTGCTTAATGAACATGTTCTGTTGTGCCACAGCCAAATTATTAATGTTTACTTTGGTCATTAAAAAAAAGAAAAGGCAACGATAAAAAATAAATCAGTAAAATTATTCCACTAATACTGGACACATGGAGAATTTGTCAAATCTTGCTGAGTTAATTACTTAGATTTCATATTTCATCTTTCTTATTATATTGTTCTTATATAATCCAGTATATACAAAATGTAATACCTAAATTTTGATACTTGTTCCCCATCTCCCCACAATAACGCTTTAAAGGTTAATTGTGTTTTTCCAAACAAGATTTCTGTATAATATTGTAATTGTAGAGACTGTATAATAAAATTGCAATATAAAAATTGCAAAATATTAATGTTTATTTATTCCAGTATGTGTTAAAGA
Organism: Solenopsis invicta; assembly: GCF_016802725.1. NCBI lineage: Eukaryota > Metazoa > Arthropoda > Insecta > Hymenoptera > Formicidae > Solenopsis > Solenopsis invicta. Next base: position 6,084,676 of record NC_052674.1, on the reverse strand, counting down.
TAACGGAATAAAATAAAAGATTTGCACCAATCAGAAGTGTAGAATCGACAAGCTTCTTTAAAAAAAAATAAAAATGTTTATTCCGTATTTTCATCTATCCCCCTATATGTGCAGTACAAATCTTGTCTAAACGCATTGTGCAGCAGAACGGTTCATACATTTTTAAAGAAAAACACGTCTGCTCTGTATTACAAGAAGCAATTATATCTTCTTGAGTCGATATAAAAAACACTTTAATACAATACACTGAAATAAACAAAACATCAATAGTCTACATATAGTCAGTCCCTGCCGTGTACAATTTCGATGATTTAAACAATATTACAGCATTAAATTGCTATCAAGCTCTGCTATAACTATAGTTGCCATATACTCTCGCAGATCTCTCGTATTAAAAAAGTCTGGATTATATCAAATATCCATTAATCCTTCTATATTTCCATCGTGTTCGCAATTAAATCCGATTTTCTGAAACATCATGATTCTTTTAATATCAGAGACTGAATAAGATTGAACCCAACTTCATTTTACAACTCAATAAATAATTAGTACAAACATAAATATTTGTACTAACACATATATATAATTTTAGAGAGTTCTGGACAATTTAAGTAGCTACACCTATGTATCTATGTATAAATATCTTTTATACCATTAGAGTATTGCTTGCGACGTAGAAGGTGGTGGATTAGTGGGCAATGCAGGCACCGGGCCATCTATCCAATGAATGAGTGAGTGCTCACTCATTTGAGTACTTTGAAAATGGTCCTTCAAGAGGGTTTGAGAGAACGTGCAATGCATTTGATACGCTTCGGTTTCGCGAGGAGGTTCATTACACATTCTATATAAATCTGTAATATTTATATTTTTGAATTATACAGTGCTTATCTGTTAAAAAAACATTATTACTTACTTTTTAATGTATTTGCACATACCTTTTAAAATGGCAGTAGCCCACAATTGTACATGTACATCAGGTATTTTAGAAGCTAATTGCATCGCAGGTGTGACCATATTCATTGATTCTCTACTATTTCCCAACGAGAGAAATATGTGTCCCAAAAGTACAAGACTACAGGAAGTAAGCCTGTTCAAGTCTTCTGAATTTGCCATTTTTAAGGTCTCTCTAAGATATCGCCTAAAAATCATATTTACATATTTACAATGTATTCAAATACACCTTAAGATTTTTTAACACCATTAACTGGAAACCAGATTGTCCTAGCTTTCATTTCTTTATTTTTTGGGAAATTACACTTACAAGTTTCATACATTAGAATATGAAAATAAATATTTTTTAAAATCTTACATACTTTGCTTCATTGTATCTAGCACCAAAGAAAGCTTGGAGTCCTTGTACATAATATGCAGCTGCCCTCAAAGAATGAGAATGTGATGGTAGAGATTCTGGATTTATCCTTTCTAGTAATATTCCCAGCTCAGCCTCCTTCTTTGATCTAAGATATACTATCGCTAGGTTCAAATTCGCAAATGTCCATAGTTCCCTCTCTTGTGACATCTAAGAAAAAAAGGTAAAATAATCTTTTATAATCTCTGCTATTGCTATAAATAATTCATATACTTAATTATACTACCATGCAAAATTCAGCAAAAATAAGAAAAATAAAAAAAAGTATTTACACAAGTTATGTAAACTAATATAGATTAGATGTATGTCTAAACATGTATAAAAAAAAAATCTGAAATTATTTATCACAATTTATGACGAAACCATTCCATTTTCTTACTCTGAGTGCAGCAGTGAACTGAGCCTCTGCAGCTTCCATACAATTCATAGACATTGCATATAAACCTAGTAATACATGTAATTGTGGTCTATGGCCTTGAAGTAACCTAGGCTGTCGCCTGCAGAGTTGGCAAGCTTGAGAAATTTCTGTAAGAGCTACGCTTTTGTTTCCCATTACAAGCCGGCACATGATTATATGCTCCAAGAGCATTAATTGAAATACAGACAAGATAGGTTTATTATCAATAACTATAAAAAAAAACAATAATTAAATTTATTATATAATTAAAAAGAATTTGTTTTCGAGAACAATAAACTATTTTAATTAATCGAAAGGTAATGTGCATACTTACTTTTCAGTTTTTCAATTTGACTAAGCGCTTTATCAGTATATTTCTGTGCCTTATCCATGTATCCAGCTTGCATAGAATGCATGACGGTTACTAAATAGACCAAGACATACAGATGGTCCTTTGGCATCCATATAAACATGTCTCCGATATTGGAGCCTGTGACCACATCATCAGCTGGCCAGCTAGGCGACATTATAGTTTGTATACTTTGTTGCAATTGTTTCAAACAAGGTTTCACACTTTTCACCTGTTTCAATAATACAAAAAGATGATATGTAACAGTACAAACACAATTTTTTTTTATAAATAATGACACTTGTAATTATTCTTACCTGGCCTGCCATAAGATAGTGACACACTTGAAGAACTAGAAAATACACCTTCAAATAATCCTTTTGATATGAGTTGCCTTGCCAATTCTCTATATGATGGTTCGCTGAATTTAGAAGGGGATGAACTTCAGTGAACTTCTTGTCAATTAGCAGCAACATACACCGACTTAGGAGAAAGAGAACTTTGGTGTAACAGGCGTTACTTATGTGAGAATAGTCAACGCCCACTGCGAGCAAACTGCTCGCCGCGACAAAGTCCTTCTCCGAAGCGTGAATTTGCTGCAATCCATAAGTCATAGTCATAAATTGTCTCTTTGACACGAATAGAAATTAAACTTGCTAAGCTTACCGCAAGTTGAAAGATGAGCCTGCAGTGCCAGTAAACATTGTGCTGAGATAGTTCTATCGCCTTCCTCAAAATCGGTTTACTCAAGTTCGGCTGCTGTTGCTGTTCGTACAGCTCCGCGACGACGCTGGCCGCCTCGAACTTCACGTCGTCGAACGTATTTATATTCTGACTCAGACGCCACTAAATAGGAATCATTACAAAGGCTTTGAATAATAGTTCTGTTAACGACACTTTATGAATTGACACGAATGTTTGACTGTTATCTTTTTTGGGAGGAGGGGAAGGAGGGGAAGGAGGGGGTTAGCTTTCACAAATTTGTTGTCATCGCGCGTGAAGAGGTTAGGACTGACAGGCATGCGAAAACGCGCAAATTGCGCGGGGACAAGAAACGGAGCGGGAGAGAGAGAGAGGAGCGACTCGATCTCGACGCGGTAGACGAAGTGGAAACGACGAGATAAAGGACTTACCGCTTGATCTAGGTGGTATCGCGCCAAATCGATGTTTTTCGTGTGCGTAAGCAAGATGTTGCCTAGCTGAAGGTGGGTGCGCGCCTCGACGCGCGGCGGTGGCTTGAAATGGAAAACCGCCTGCAGACACTGGATGCACGACTTGATGTTGGGCGGGCTCGACGTGCGGAAATTCTCGGCGAGACCGAGCAACGAGAGATACCAAGCGTCCTGAGAAGACGCCATTTTCACATTTCACCACACGAAGCCAGATGAACTCCACTCTACCGCCTCCGTCAGCCAATGATGCCAGAATATGTCAGAACGAGGACGCTGCGACGCACTAGCGCTGTTCGCCGTAAAACCATAAGTTGTGGAGGGGATCGTGCGTACGCGAGCGCATGCGTACATCCGCACAAATAAAAAGAAGCGTGTAGCATGCGCACGGAGCGTGCTCCGTATCCCATCTAAAAGTATCTAATTAGAGCATCTCTTTTCGAAGCATGGAAGCGTCTAACATCTGCTAGTATCTAGATAATCTAGATGATCTGAATCGGCTCGACGATTCAGGTGTTCAAATCATATGTGTCTTATCACTTGCGATATTCATATATTTGTAAGATATAAATGAATAAAAAAATTTTGTAATCCTTCATTTATATACATATATATTATATGCCACTCTTGCCTTTAAAGATTAATCTATAATGTGCTCTTACTTAAATCTTATGTCTTGCTCTTTTCATTACCTATTTGTTTCTTCACAATTTTATCAATTATCGTATTGCTTATTACGTGTTTCTTTCGAAATTCGTTAATTTTTATCTTGCGAATTTCGATAAAACAGTGCACAAAAAAGCAAAAAGATGATGGACAAAAGCAAGGTCGAAATTACTTAAAAAAATTAATAACTTATACTTAAGTTTAAATGACTTAATTTTATCTTATAAATAATTTGTTGAAGATAAAATATTATACAATTATGATTATAAATTGTTTTGAGTAATTTAAGTTTAAAGAATTACAATTTTCTAACTTGATATAATACTTTTCGCACAAAATTAACTTTCAATTTAACTTAATTTAATCTTAATGTAACTTTTAACTGAGTTAAAGTTTCTTGTTCATGTATAACTTAAATTTAATTACAAAAATATATTATAACTTACTCAGTCTTGGCAAAAAGTAAAAACAAAAAGCAAAAAGTACATTTTCGATTAATCTTAAGATTTTTTTAAAACAAAATACTATTAGTGGCTCTTATTTTTATACTTCAAAAAAAAAGGAAAAAGGGAATAAATTTTGATTAAACTAATTAAATAATAGAATTCTTACTAAATATGTACTTCTATAAAATTAAAATTAAATAAGTGTATTTTATGTCATAATACTGCTATTGTTAAACGAGTATAATTTAAATATTGTCTGGCAGTGAATACTTTTATTACGTAGAAAATTTATCACTCTTATTAATAATTAATTAATAATAACTAATCGTTAAATATTGAAAAAATTGGAAAGAAAATTTACCAGGAAACTTCATGATGTAATAGCTATTGATTTCACTGAATTTAATGATTGACTGATCAAATGTTGAAAAAAATTAATATATATTTTGTCACTAGTTCTGTGTGCACACTCAATAATTATTAATACATAACTGCGTTGATAACTTCACCAATTAAATTAATCGAAGTTTGATCGAAGTTATTCTCTTGAGACTATCAGAAGTTTGAGTTCCTCTGTTTCCACTTGTCCATCTGTTCTATACGCAAGAGATGAATATTTCATCATATCTAGCTATCATACAAATATGAATATTATTTGTTATAATTACTATAATATAAATATTTTTGTCAAATAATAGTATTTGTTAATGCATCAGATTTTTAAATAAATTAGATCTTCGATGAAAGGTAAATAGAACGTAATGAATCAGCCGTCAAATCTTTTGACTTGTAAAGAAAATCGTTTTACATATTTTTCTTCGCATGAAGTCATGCTGAAAGCCTCATGTAATTATCGGTAAAAGATGTAGAGGAAATTGCACAATAACTGCATAAGAATCAAGAACACAGAATACGGGATTAACTGCATAATAATAAAGAATATAAAATACGGCATTTGCAGCTCGCCTACATAACTTAGATCGGTTATAAAGAACGTTCTTGTTTTCACAGAGCAAATTCCGCGTATGCGAGGCGATGCTTTTCCACGTCGATGTGGGATATCCCCACCAGGTACTCGACAAACACCGAGTCTCCGACCAGCTGATCATCAGTCGTTTGTTTCGAATCGCGCGGGATCGCACGCGCGAGCTCGCCGATCTCTATTTTTTTATTTCTTTATTTTTTTATCTCACGCGATGTCCTCCGACCGGTGCGTACTCGCGTTTCTCTTCGGTTTGTTGGTGTTTCTTCCGCCGCGCGAAACCCACTGTGCCACAAACGTAACGGAGCAGGTCCAGGCGGACAACGCGCTGGCGAAATTGGTGAAGATGTTCTCCAAACCGGGCGCGTTTAAGCGAGTAAGCAGGGGGGATGTCCAACAAAGTTGCCAAAGGATTTTTACCCCAAATTCAGATTTTATTAATTGTTATTATGGGATATTTAGAAATTTTTATTATCTCTCCCTAAAAATTCCCATGAACTTTTTATTCTTCTAAAATATCCTCTGTAATAACAAAACCCTTTGGAGGGAACCCTCAATCTGGCAACTTTGCCGTCAAACAGTCTCTGAAATTTCAAACTTTTTATTATTATTTACATTTACATTTTAATCATTTGATTATTGTTATTAGATATTTTTGTTCGATAATTATAATTATTTAGTTTTATCATTCATTAATCAGAGATCGTCCTGCGCAAATTCTCGTTTAAGTTCCCTAATTTTCCGACCAAATTTAAATCAATCAACACAGTAAAACAGCAAAGTGAAACACTGACACTTTCAGCAAAGCTCGACTCCTTTGGAATTTTATGAGACAGAGTCATGAAAGTGCATCTGTGTCACACGACAGCCGAAAATGGAAAACTCTTGGTGCCTCGGTGCCGAAGTGAAACTGCCGTCCGGTTTTTTTTTGCGGGACGATCCCTTTCGCAAGTCGAATTTATAATTCCAAACAAATCGTCTCTGGCTCGTGATGCAACTCGTCACATGATAAATGAACGCGCGTGGCATACGGAGGAGAAATAATCACCGATGCGTCCTATTACGTATCGCCCGTAATAACAAGCGTTCCTCACGAATTGAGCCCTCTTACGTAGGTGCGCGAACACGCACCTGGTAGCTTTCCTTAAACAAGAGCAAATTTGAATCACAAATTTTTTTCGTCAATCTTAAATCCGCTTTCTGATATCGAATTTTAGATTTACTCTAAAAGTTTTTAAGTTTTAGAGTTAATTAATTGTAAATCTTTCGCGGTAATGTCGAGAGAATTGTTTTCGAGCTGCGAATGATTAAAAACATACTTTCTCGACTTTCTAACATTGGAAGCGCAGCGCGATAAAGAATTTAATAAAAAATCCGTCCGACGGACGTTTGCGAGTTAATTGACGACTAACATTTGCCATCGAAATGAGAGTTTCGTAACAGCGGCGAGCATTTACAACGAATGGAATTCCACGCTCAGGTAGCGATGATATGATGACGAAATATTTTCTTTTTTTTTTCAGATTGACGCGATACTGGGTGAAAATACTATCGAGGCATCGTTCACGAGCTGCCCGATGGGTGAGGAGGGTCTGGAGTGTCGAAGGGCGGAGGCACGGCGATCGGTTGACTGTCCTCGAGGTAAATTTTCGCAGCTGCCGCTGCCGGGATCTGACCGCATTACGAACCGCGTACGATATCGTTAGCGAGCTTCCTCACAATTACAAAAAAAAAAAGAGAAAAAAACATCGCTATTCGCTCTTTGACAATAGAGATTCTGACCTTGACAATAGCCGCTCCCAGATGACTATGTTCGCCGACGCAGCGCGGCGTTAATGCCTCGCCTCGCATCCCGGAGTGAAATACCTGGGGGCATTATCGCAAAACATTAGAAAGCATTATCTGATCACGGAAGGTGGACCAGGCAAATTCGAGTTACGCGACGAGATTAAAATTCGTGCATCTCAGAATTTGAATTTATGTATCCGGATTTGAATTGATCTCGAACTATCTCCGGGATGATGTTATCACTTGACATTGCAGAAAGGAGAACGCCACATTTTAGACCTGCATTGCGCATCGCACCTTTCTCCACGTAATGAGTTGAAATGAGAAAAATTTAGCTCACGACGGTGATTACGTGCTCGGCGAGATTTCGAGCGACGTGACGTCGGTGATAGGCGTTTCAAGGCGTTGTTTGAAATGAGATGTTAGAGCGACACAAATATTTGCCAGCCAGAAACGCGAAACATGTAACACTCGCTGCGTTTTGTCATCAGTGCTTGAGAAAGTCTAATTACTATAACTAGGTGACACACGTTACATGCAAGCGCTTTCGAGTAATGCGTACATTACAGCGCGCGTGCACGCGAAATATGTATGACGGTGATTCTCAAGGATCAAGTATGAGCGAAAACATATGTCTATCAAAATATTTTAAAATACTCTAAACAGATTATACTACATATCTGAAAAAATGTCTGGTAATAATAATCAAGCTTTAGTGAAATAATTTCAATTAAATGTTTGATTAATATAATAAAATATTTAGTAATATTTCGTGATTATACTCTCTAAATTTCGTAGAATAAAATGTTACTCTAGAAAAGTAAAAATTGAGCCGATTACTAAATATTATTAAATATTTATAGTTGTATTAATCAAACATTATTTCATCAAAGCTTAGTAACTACCGTTTAGTTTTAATTATTATTACCAAACTCTTCTTTCATTGTATTTATCAAATATTCTACAAATTATATTGGGTGTAATCAAATTCGCATCTGATGTCGCGTAACGTATTTCTTTAACTTTAAAACGATGCAAAACGCGTTATTTTTCGAATAATTTCAGTCGATAAATTAATTTTATTTTTAATTTATAGTAATTGTGTTATTAAGAAACAACGTCTTGCAAATGTCACTGCCGTGAATGAGTGTGTTTTAATTATTGCACAACTTCGAGTAAAAAAGGTATGCGTACGATATCTCACTCGGAAAATATTTAATTCGTATAATTTTCTTCATGTTATTTCATGTGAATCCTTACAATAATCCGTACAATATGATTCGTTTTTGCATTAGAAGTTTGCGCTGAACGACATGTGTAAGACGATGCGAAATATACAACAGATAAGAGAAAGTAATACAGCGAGAACATCGGGAGGCAAATCATTCATACGTCTTTTTTAACTGCACAACTGATTGCAAAACAGGTTTTGAATCTAAATAACGGGCTAAAAATTGTAAGAAAATGCACATAAAATTAACATAAGCTGCTTCTAAAATATAAAATCAAATGAGTTAATAATCTACTTCAAATATTGTTAAATACCTTACAAATGAGATTTATAAATTCCTGTGAAAAAAAATTAATGTTTTAAATGGATAGACAAAAAATTCCATCTAAAGATATTTAATATAATTAAGAATCTTAATTATAATTTAATACCTACAATGGATGTTTGATTTAATCTATAGGAGACATTTAATGAAGTACTATGTATGTACAACTTAATTTGATTCTTTATATTAGATCTAAATTAAATCTTTAGAAAGTTTTAATAAAACAGAAATCTTTATTAAAATATTATTACTACTTTATAAGTTTCAATAAAACATATATTAAATTATATTAACGTCATATTAAATCTTTATTAAATTTTTTGCGAGAATTATTCTCAAAAGGTTCTCTAAAAAAAAGAAATTAACAAAAAATTAATTTTGAATAAAAATTTATTTTATCATGAACATTAAAAAAAATAAAACAGTTTAGAATGCATTTTCTTGCAATCAAGAGAGTTTTATCAAATTTTTCAGTATCCATTAATAAAAAATTTCTTATACAAACAGAATTTGTAAATTCTCAACGAAAGGTTCTTCAAAAGAATTTTTTGAAAATTTTAATTTTATCACAAATATTTAAAGAACGACAATCCGGAACGTATTTCTTTGCCACCATATTTTATCAGAAAACGCTGCAACACGAATATAAATCGATATTTACCATTTGTTCAATATCCTCGTTGAAACACGGAAGCTGCTTATCGCAAGTTGAAATGGTCGAAGATAAAAGATATATCGACGCGAGTGAAATCGAGGAAGTGCGATTCACAGGAAATCGTTAGTATCAAATTGTAGGTATTAAACTGCATCTCGATGTCAATTGCAGGAGACTGTTTCTGTTACGATTGCGCCGCTGCCGGACCTGACTTGTGGGCCTCTTGTTGCCGTGAAAGCTTAAGATGCTGCTCTCATCTCGCGGCGGCTTGCAGGACGTGCGATCAACCAACATTGTACCCCTTCTGTGCAAAGCATTTCAAGAAGTGCCTGACGCAGTATAATGAGAAGAAACAAAATTAGACAGCAAGATCTCTCCTCGGCGTTATTTCAACTGTGATAATTGGCTTACCATGACGATCACCTCGATGATCTTGTGACAGATGTTCGATACGCTCTCTTCGCGATCAAATTGTCAAAGTTTGCATCGTAGTCGACCTGACCGAATGTTATCAACGGTCAGAGATGTAAGACATTTAATTTAACCGTATTACAAGTTACACAATCGTTTTCTGCCTCTAAATATAGCGTTTACCCTCGAAGTCGTTAAACTGGTCCAACCTGATTGCTCCTGGATCCAACTTTGTTCGAATGAAAATTTTAAATTCTGCAATCGATTGTACCTGAATCTTGATATCGTTAAATGACCAATCTACAAACAAGACATTTATTATTTATAAAATGACAGTACGTATTATTACTTAAAGAAGAAATAAAAATTGTTTCGATTCTTCTAATTTATACGCACGAGTTAAAGAGAGTAGTATACTGTTTAAATTTATAAAATATAGTTAATGCATATTATGGAAAGCTTCTGCGATTTTATACTTACCCAATAACTTGTATTTAAATAATAGTTTTGATCTAAATCTTGACTGTTAATTATGTATTCTACAAACCCTTAGAATATTTTTTAAAAAGAAATATAACTTCTACAAAATTAAATAAATTTGGGTTTATAGATTTACAGATCGAAATCTCGGTGTATAAATCGATAAATTTATAAGTTCATAAATTTGTGAATACATAGGTTTATATACCACCAGCATTTTATTACTTTTTTTCGATCCTTGGCAAGACATCGAATAATTAAGAAATAATTATAACAGAACACACATATAATCTTGGATTCGCCGATATAAACATAGATTAATCACCGATACTAACAAAAATCTCGCAGATGCATTAAAGAAAAAAGAAACGAAAATATATATTACAAAAGATAAATAAATATCACCTTTTAATACAATCATTGGTAAGCTTTATTCGTATAGTTTCCAGAGTATTCGGTAATCTTTATTTATCCACTAATTCTATAAATCGTGGGGACAACGTTTTTCATTCGGACAGACGTTCCAAGATCGGTGTATGAATTTCGCAATTTTTTTTCCTTGACAAAATAAAAAATGTGCGCACGTTACGCAGTCTTTAACAGCTTAATATTCATGAAATGTTTGTGTCCCCGCAAAACGAGCGGACAAAGTCGACCCGTATCTTTTCTTTCTTTTCTTGCATTTTACGAACGCCTTAGAATTCTAGTTCTGCTAAATATTCGCCATCCTTCGTTTCTGTCGTGTAGCGAAAAGAGAGTTTCTTTTTCTTTTTTAGGATATAAAATTCTTTCGCATTTTGAAAGTGTTTAATTGCTAACAGCACCACACAGAGATTAAAGAGAGACTAGAAAAGAAAAATAGAAAGAAACGTATTCTTTTTGTTTATGAGAAACGAGACGCGATCTTACTACCGAATGATATTAATATATTTGCAGACAATGACAATGATAATGATAATGATGATGATGATGATGATAGATGATAATGATAATCACGATGCTGATGACAAAGGCGATAATTTGTTTATCGGCATAAATTCCAAGAGTCAGTTATATCAAGCACATCCTTGTGCCGTTAATTTTATAAAGAAAAATAAAGTAGTCTCATATCATTCGTTTACATCGGAAAATAAATTAAGAATTTAAATTCCTACATTGATTCTTTTGTTTGTTATGTAAGATATCGCAAGCGATTACAAAACTGATAAGCTTATTTCTAAGTAGTTTTAAGTAAAAACCGCATTGAAAATTTCATTCAATTTCTTAAATTAACAAAATCAATTAATAATTGAATCAATTAGACAACCTGCCAATGAATAAACACTGGAAGATATTACAATCATTAATTTATATAATTAATAATTATAAAGTTATATATCATTATAATTTTAGTGAATATAGAATAAATTTTTATTGTAATTATTATTTAATTAAAGAATAAATCTTTTTTTAACGTAAAACAACTTGGAAATAGAGCTTTTAATTATCAAAATTATAGAAAATATTGCTCGATTTTCTCGGGGAAGTACGTTCAAGCTTTTTAAGAATCTCTCCTCCTTCATGTTGTCATTCTATTTCGCTCCCGGATCTCATCTTAGGATAACGACAACGACGACGACGACGACAACGACGACGACGACGGTAGTGCCCCGATGACGGTAATTAGTTGACGACATATTATTACGTTTTCTCTTACACAAAAAACACAGATCTTGATCTATTATGCGATCGTAGACTTATTATGGTGTACATGTATATCAAGTACGAGTTCAAAATCTATCACGTAGTACAAAGAGAGATGATTATGCGCTATTTTAGTTTATTAAGTTGTATCATATACCGAGAAATATCAAGACTATAGTACTATATATTTAATTGATTCGGAAATGTATGAGACCAAGATCGGTTAGCCCAGAATTAATTAAATCAGACTATTAGTGGAGGAGGAAGGGAGGTGAAGGACTGGTATTAGTGGGGACAAGTGCCGGATACTTTTTTTTTTAACTCGTTCAAGTGCAGATTCGTAGAGGACGTCGTAAAAATCCGGCGGTCGCCGTGTTGTAACAATTCGCAAAAATCTCGTATCTCCTCTAGTTAAGTTTCTTTAAATACTTTTACATCAAATGTGACATGAAATCAATCGCGCTGCGTTAACTCGAATCCCGAATTACCATTACAGATTCGTCTGAGTCTTGATTTTAACGTACAAGAATTGTCCAAGTTTAAATCGTGTATGCATCGTCCGAGTGTGTATAATTCCGCGCGTGACACGAGTCCGACTTAACGTGCGACTTAACGTCGCACAAGAAAATCATATTTGTGCGCGAATAATCACTCGTGTCGCTCTCCACTGGAAAAACTCACCGATGCATACTCCGCCGTATGTCGAGAGAGAAAGATTGCTATACATCTCACATGTGCTGGCTTATCATCACTCATACGCGCTTTCTTACAAAGGTCATTTTCTTCTTTTTCCTCGTATGTAGCTATAGCCCTACTTTGCGTTAAACTCGTCTTAAAAATACAGTTCGGAGAAAATAATGAGATATACACATAGTACAGGTACTGCCGATAATCGCAACACTTGTTGGAATCAACGGCAAAAATCGTCTTAACTATCTAAGGGCCTAAAAAGATCCTTTCCATCAACTTCGTTACCTCGTCTTACACTCTCGTGCCTTCCCTCTCAATTATCACTATTATTGTTAATAATCCGATTTGCAGTCATTTTACAACACTTATTATTGATTTATTTAGTGCCTTGTAAATGTCTATTTGGTTCTTTATATTTATGTTGTATAACAGAGTTGTTTAACTTATGATATCACACGAGCGAGCAAGCATTTTTAATTTGTTTCATGTTAGATATTCCCTGCAAATAATAGACCAAGAAAAAACAAAGAAGAAATTCAGTAGAATCTTGTACAAATGCATAAAATGCATAAATAAATAATATTATTTGCTAATAATAATTTAATAACATAACAAAAAAAGAAAAGAATACGATATGGAAAATAATACAGAAGAATATGATAGAAAAAAAAAAAATACAGTAAGAACAAAGTGATCGCTCACTCGCGTCTAGTTGAGCAACTCTGTTCATAATTCAAGCAATTGCATTCAATGTTATAATATGCTTGTTGATACGCTTAAATTAATTATTATGTTTATATATCAGTTGTTCAGTGGACAACGTTAACAACACGTTAACGAAGTAATAACGGATATATACGAGGAAAGATCAGGAAAAAGGAAATGAGCGGCATTTCCAATTTGGGAGAATCCGTTTGGTCTCCACTAAACAATGAATCACGCGACGCGATTCTGTATCCCAACTCATATGTACGTTGAGTGCGTGTTTCGGTGACGGAAATAAAACCTTTACCCCTTAGATAACAATAAAGTCATAAACGTACACGTCAATTGACATATTCACAACGATTAATTATTCTTTATACAATACTAACGAATGTCATTCTTCTGACGTACTTCAAGTTGAGCTTCACCTTAACTGAGACACTAATGTTGCGATTGGCATAGTGTAACTTTCAGGCGCACAGAATTACGACTGCACACTTTACTAGATTCCCCTTAGCTTCCCCGTTACACAAGTTCACTTGCAAGTTTATTCGCACTTACTGCTACATCATCCTTTAAATGCGTCCGGTTACGTTTTCCAGTTATGTGGATGGGCTCTCGGTGGTGCTTGATTGCCTTGCGCTTGAGATGCCTGCGACGGAATCATGTCGAGCAGATATTGACGTTGAAGATCCGCCGCCTGTCGTTGTAACTCTACGAGGCCTTTGCCACCGGCAGCCATTGCTAATTGGTAAGGATACAGTATCGAGGTAAAATGCGGCATCATGTGAGCAGGCAGAGGTTGATGCGGTGGTAGACCCGGTACTGGATTCTTCGCTAATTCTAGAACAATAACAGAGAATAATAAATTTAATACTCTGTCAAAATTTCACAAATATGTTTCCTCGAGAATATGTCTGCTCACCTCTGAGCAATTGTTGCTGCAAGGCTGCCGCAGCAGCTGCATGATGCGGACTGAACTTCCCGCTCTCGGCCAGTTTCACCAAGGGATGCTCTTGCAGCTTCGGCGCGGGAGGCGTCGGCGTCAACGTAGGTGCCGGCGGTACTTGCGGCGGAGGCGCAGGCGGTGTAGCCACTCTTCTTGTAGGAGTAGCTGCCTTAGGAACTGGTTTCGGAGCAGGAGGATCTGGACTCGGACATGCTGCTTGCGCTAGCCTTTGCTCTATCTCCTGCTCTTGCTGTAGCGCTTTCACGAAAGCAGTTTTTAATCTGTAATATCACATATGAAATCCATTAGACATGAGAATAATCATTTAATCTTTTACATTATTTTACAGAAATATACTAAATTTTCAATTGTTCGTTTAAACGAATATTACATTATTATAGTAATTGTAATAAATTATTATGTTATTATTTATTATATTATGACAAATGATATGTACGTTAAATTCTCTAGAACACAATAATTGATTAAAATCATAATATATATTAATAATCACATTTATTAAAAGATTAACAAAATGAAATGTTATTGTTATTCCTATTATTGATATTTTAATATGTACAACATAAAAACCTACCGATTAGTGTGCTCTGCTTTCAACGCTTTCTTTACGTTAGTCGTTACACAGTGCTCACATATGACTCTAGGATCGCGACCCGCTGATGGTCGTTGGAAAGTCGCATGTTGCCCTCTAGGACTGTCCTTTTTACCACCAGGCATAGGTTTTTCCCATTTCCACACGGGCGTGAAATCTGTTTTGCATTGCGAGCACTCGAATGGTTCAGGAGGTGGTGGTATCGCCGGTTCCTTTGTTATAAAATCAACCACGTGTTCCAAACCAACCAGATATATGAATTCCGTATTGGAGGGATTCGGTACGAAGTGCATCTCCGGAGGCGGCGGTTTCGGCGGTGGTATTTGCAATAACGTTTTTTCGAGCTGCTTTCTTAGGGCCATTTTGGCAGCTGCTTGACGTTGAGCGGGTGTCTCCTCTCGAGATGTTCTTTCCTATGTTATCAAAACAGAATAAATATCATTTGATGTTTTACTTTATACAATTAATCTCCCAACAACACAAATGACAAACATCTTAAATAAATTAGAAAAATATAAACATAATAAAAATTGAAGTATTTAGATAATCTGTTTCCCTTGTGAGTATTTATATATATGTTGAAAGAATGACGTGTAAATGTATATTAAAATATAAATTTAATAATTGTCTGCAAATTAAAATTTAAACGTGATATATTTATATGTAACATTTCTTTCTTCATATATATAATAATATAATTACTAGAGATATACGAATCAGGATATTGTGATGCTAAATTGAATCAAATCGTTGAAACATAAATAACAAACATAATTATTGTTAAGTTGACTATATACATAACAAAAGATATCTTATATTGTAAGAAAAATTATATTGGCTATATAATATAAAATCATTGTAAATACAATTTATAAGATTATTAATATATGATTTATATTCAAATTTTTTAGATTCGATATTTTTTAATAGTTCAGATCTGAATCTTAAAGATTCAAATCCAATCTTACCCAATTCGATTTGATTCATATTTAAATAATTTTCACGTCTCTAATAATTACATTTATTTAAAAATAACCATATTAGTGAAAGTTTAGCGGTACTGCATGTTATAACTTGCGCATTAATAAAAACTTTTAATTGCTGTACTTTCATATAAATAGCTTCACAAACAAAACGAAGAATCGTTAAAAAGCACAGAAAATAAAGCTTAATTAAAACATCAACATAATCAATGTGGGGAAAAAAAACAGATCAATAGTTTTTAAAGAATACAGACAGAGAAGACATTACACATTGATCGACGAATGAATATACCTGTTCTGAATTCACAGGTGTGCTTAAAGATGCGGTGGTTTTATTTTCTTGCGCTCCAGCAAGCAGCTTTGTGTTTAGAAAAACACAATAATGGATTACATATACGTTGTTCACAATTAGAGAATTATTTAACACTTTCACAGCCGGAGCAGCGTTCGCGCAACGATCGCTTATAATATATTGTGTATCGTAGCGATCACGAGCAAATGTATTAGCGGTGAAAGTGTTAGTTCTTAAAACTATTCAGTAAAGGAGCTTTCAATGACCTTTCATTGACTTATTCTCATGTAAACAGTTACAACTACGTTACAACTACGTAAGGCTTAGAACAAAAATAATAAAATGTGATGTTATACCTTACTTACTTGATGCGCAGGAGCCGGTGTCGGATCCTTCGTAGACCTCTCCGTTCTGTCTGTTGGCGCATGATAACTCGAGACAGTTGCCGCCGCTACACTGGGTGGTCTTCCTCTAGGATGAGGTGGCTGTGGTATCACCATATTCGGAGGCATCCCGCCTGTACTTGGAATAGCATTTCTACCAGCGGTAGGAGGTAATACCATGCCAGGTGGTGGAGCATGTAAACTACTACTTCTGCTCGGTGCAGGCTGACCCTTAAGTAAAGGCGGAGGCGCTTTCCCAGCTCTGTGATAAAGAAAGAAAACGATGATTTACTTCGACCCAGCAATATATAAAAGTTATAATATCTTGAAAAACGATATTATAGCAAAGTTTTACCTATGAGGCACCTGCTGCGCCGTTACTGGCGGTGGTAATTTGCTGAGAACCTTGGGTGCGGCCGCAATGTTCTCTTTAAGTTGCTGAGACTGACGCAGTTTCTTCAAAAGTACTAATTTCATTTCCTCCGACTTAAGCTCCTCCTTATACTTTCTGAGCATTCTTTCGCGTTCGGCTAGCTCATCGGACGATAGTTCCTTGATTGGCAGCAATGGAGGCATATCACCTGTTTAATCATTCAGCATAATGCGACATTAAGGCAAAAGTTCATAAATTATCTTTTCTATTCTTTACAGATAAAAAAAAAATAAGACACAACCTTCATCGCTATCCGATGCATTTCCATTTAGATATCCATTCATTCTAGGCTCATCAGGACTCTCGGCGTAGCTCCTTTCGATCCTAGGTCTAAGATTACGACGTGGCTTACGTTCGTCCCCATGTGACCGTTTAGGAGCTAGGATACCGCGGGCAGCATTCTGTATATTACGTGCCTCTGGCATGTTGTTTTCTAAATTGGAACCGGTGGAAAAGTGAATGCCCAGATCCAACGGGATGTCGCCAGAATTCACAGAAAGGGATGGGGAATTGCGTCTGCCGCTGCTGCTGAAAGAACACATATTACAAAAAATTTAGGGAATCTATAGTAAAAATATTTGTTATCGTGCAGCATAAACAAGTTTCAATAGTTGGACTGTTTTAAATATATTCAGACATAAGTATATTCGAACTAAGAAGTAACAGCAACTTATTTCTCCGTCCATCACATAATGATAAGAACCTAATACTGATAAGAAACTCGTGTCAGGATAAAAGGCATTATCATTAATTACCATTGCATACCTTGACCACTGTTTTAACATTTGGAATTGTACAGTTTGAAGTGAGATTCGCGAAGAACAAGCTATCGTTCTTTCCATTACTCTCTATTCCGTTCCTAATTAATCAGAGGAAATACATAACTTGTGGAAATACAACACTTTACCTGATGCTCAGATCCACCACTGAATCTCCGTCGACATCCATGGCCTCCATTCTTTCGACCGTGGTCACTCTGCAATTACAAACACATACGTGAAGTCGATCAACACGGGGCATGGAGGAGACACTACTTCATGCGGGAGAGAGATGAGAAGCGAAGGGAAAGGAGGGGAGGGAAGAAGAGAAAAGATGTCGCGTTACAGGGTTTGAAAACACGCGCTGCACGAGGAGGCGGCCACGACGTTAATCTCTCGTCGCGCGAGGCTCTCCGCGCGTGTAGCGCGGAACACACCGGGTAGCTACGCTACGCAGGGATACGGACACGCGCCACGCACACGCACCGCATCGCATCGCACACGCACAGGCGCGCTACTACTCTCTCGCGTTGGCAAACAACTGGGTTACCGAATCTCTCCTGCGCGCATTCTTGGTACGCGCCCGCCGCCGTCCGCCGTCCGCCGTCCGTTGTCCCGCAATATACGACGCGCCCGACCGAATCCCCGAAAATTCTCGAGCGGTCAAGCGACTATCTCGCGTGACGCGAGAGTCACCGTGGACGCCACACACACACACACACGCGCGCGCGAGTGGTCAAGCGGCAGAGCGGCGGCGGTGGCGGCGGTGGCGGCGGCACGACGGAATCCCGTACGACACGGACGACGCGCGAAACCGAGGAACATCCGTGACGGGAGACGACGCCACCAGCGTGAAGGCGCAGAGAGAGGGCAGCGGGAAGAGAGGAAGAGGTGGGGAGGGGGAGAAGAGGGAGAGATCCGAGGGGGAGGACGGGACGATCGGCCAATACCTGCGGAAGTAACTGTCCTAACCTAACTTCCACGGGAGTTTAAAGAGAATCGGTAGCGCGCATCGGTGGGACGGAGTTTTCAGAAAACGAGGATGAGGTACACCACGCGACCGCTCTTCGTCGTGACGAGGACGACGTTCCCGTCGTCGTCGTCGACGTCGTCGTCGACGTTGTCGTCGTCGTTGTCGTCGCCGTCGTTGGTAAACGACACGGGCCACGTCGCCGTACTCCTCCGGACCACCGGCGTATCTCACTCACGGGTGTCGCGCGCTGCTTTTTTTCGGCGGAGTGCACGCACATACACTCTACCTCCGCCTTTTTTCCTTCGTTTCCCTCCCCGCGCAATTGAAGAATTAAATTTGATGCCTCGGAAGTGGCGTCCCCGACACAATGGCAGCTAAGCGTAGCGGTACAAGACCCGCGGAGTAGGTAGGTCGGCCGAGACGGACGGGCGGGGGGGGGGAGACGAGAGGACGAGCGCGCGGGAAGGGAGGAGTACGCGACGCGCGCGGGGAGAGGAATGGTCGCACATTAATTATTTCTCCTCTCACCCCTACTACGACCGCGGCACGCTAGCCGCTCACCCACACGCGGTCGCATCGGGAATGGGCTAGAAACCAATTTCTCTCTCCATCTTCATTCCTCTCGCTCGCGCGCGCGCATTCTCGCTCTCTCTCTCTCTCTCTCTTTCTCTCTCCCTCGACGTATCGGTCCATCGCTCCCCGGCGTTCTCCCTTTCGCACCCCTTGCGGGTTTTCCCGAATTTCGTCTCCGTACATGTCTCCCTCCCCCTAACCGCCGCCCTCCCGGTCGCTCGCGCGCCCTTATGCCCTACGGGAAATCGATTTTTCGACGGCAGGGTTCCCACTGCCGGCTTGCAACGGCGGCGGCGGCGGCAGCGGCCGCCGCCGCCGCCGTCGCCGGTGCGAAGGGCTCGGCGACGTTTTTCGGCGAGCCGCCTTTTCCACGTCTCGCACGTCGTCGTGGACGATCGTCATTTTGCACGCGGCCGGGGCGAGCGCGTGCAAGCGCGTGCCCCCGAGCCGGGCGCGCGTCACACGCGAGTGCGGGTGACACTCGATATAGGCCCTCCTTTCTCTCCCCCCGGCAGCCACTTTCGCACGGAACGCGATCTCGCCGCCAGGCTGTCTTATTCCACCCGTGGATTCTTAGCCTTCTGATTTTCGTGCACGCGAACCTGATGAAAAACGCGCTCTCACCTATTCACCTCGGATTTCCCTTCCCTTTCCTTCCTTGCTTCGCTTCGCAGCCTCGCACACCGCGACATGCGGCTGCGGCGTCACGTGACGTACCGTACGTATAGTTCCCGAAGGGGTCTCTAAACTTTCCGCACGCGCAAGTATGCAACTTCTCGCGTATGAAGTTATGTCATTTCACGCGAACGGAGTCAGGCCGGAAAATCGACATAACTTCATACGGCGGCTGCTGCTGCTGCCGCCGCTGCCGCGCCCGCCGCGTCCCGACCAAGTCCGTCGCGAAGAACCGATAGCGATCGACGCTGACGTTCGACTATAAATTTAGCGCGGCGCTACCATGATCAGAAAGAAAATCGCACGACGAGACGTAGCGTGGCTTCGGGGATCACCGCAAACGAGTCCGCCACGTTCATCTGCCACGTGGCGGGGAAGACGCTGCTAATTGATTAACGTCTACCTTCTTATCGGTAGCCGGGGGAAAAAAAATTGAATGCGACGACCCGCTAGATCCCTTATCTAAATAGGTTGAAGTTTTTTTCCCTTCCTTACGTCACGCCACGCGGAGAATCACCACCTTCGCACGCCCGAGTTTCGACCGGGAGACGAATTGCGACTTATTCAACTGGAAAACGACGATTGTCCGCGCGTATTTCCGCAGTCGCGTGCAATTCGCGCGAATGCACAGGCACTTCTTTCCCTCCCGACTTTCGCCGATCGACACGCGAAATGCTCGCATCGACCCGGGTTATGAAATTGTTTTTCGTATCCAGCGTTTGCCACTGTCTATATAAAATTATCTAAATAGTCATCTGGATAAAGAAACAGCTTCTTCTTATCTTTGTCTAGATTATTATAATGAGAAAAATACTTGGCGAGATAGATCAAACGTTTAGTTTAAATTGGGATCAAATGAATTTTATAGTTATAATTATTAAATGTGTAGTTATTTTGATCAAAATAATCTGTAGCCTTAATCAAAAAATTGTTTTTATACAACTTATAACCAGATTATTCGTTAAATGTAACTGAGTTTTGATATCAGTAACTACAAAGTTCATTTCATCACTATTTAATTAAACGTTTAATTAATATTTCTCTCAGTATATATTATCTTCATCTTTAGCTTAGATAAAAGAAGGGTTATTTCATTCAAGATTATTTAAATTCGATTCTTTAATATTTAACAATGTATGGATGTTTAAACATTTCTAATTAAATATACTTTTCTCATCTTCTAACAGCTTATCTTTAATCTATCTTCTTTATGATTCTAATGTTTAGATAAGCAGGCGTATTAATTTATGTTTTCTTTTTTTAAATCATTATCCTATATAAAACACATTTATATAGAATTTATCTTATCTTTCTTATTTTTAATTATCTAATTGCAAGCGCAATACTGTTTCTTATCAAGGTACCGATTTAAGGTCCTGCACACAAAAGAGGAACATTAGATACTAGAAATAGAAATTAGAATTTTAAGTCTTGTATGATACTAGAAATTGATCCGAGATCTCGGAGAGAAAGAATTGACCAATCACATTAATCGGTTAGCCGAATTGTTCAAATGCGATTGGTCGGTTCTTTCTCTGTCCGAGATCACGGACTGATTTCTAGCATCGTGAAAACAAGATTTAGAATCAGCTTCCTCACTGAACATTATCGATAAAGAATTATCTTGCACGACACATTTATGCCTCATATTTTATTCGAATTTATTGTGCGTTACATTTAATAATCATTGAGAAAACTGATTCTAAAATTTCAATTTCTTATTAATATCTAATATTCTCCTCCATTGTGAACAAAGCCTAACTTTTTCTCTAGAGTGGAAACGTGAAAAGTAGAAACCTTTACCATTGAAGTTAATGGAGAAATGTTTCACTTTTTACATTTCTGTCCTAGGGAGAAAGTTACATAATCGCTGTCCAGAA
The DNA here is from genome assembly GCF_016802725.1 of Solenopsis invicta. Taxonomy (NCBI): domain Eukaryota; kingdom Metazoa; phylum Arthropoda; class Insecta; order Hymenoptera; family Formicidae; genus Solenopsis; species Solenopsis invicta. Next base: position 6,062,818 of record NC_052674.1, on the reverse strand, counting down.
GTACGTTCAGATTTCCTATTCGAGGAATCCCTATTCGAGGAATCAGTTCCCAGGTATCATTTTATCATTGTCTAACATTTAGTAAACCGTAAGAATAAAATGACACCTATGGAACGCTCGAAGAGGGTGGGGGAAATCTGAACGCACCCCAGGAAAGTTATTTCTCCCCCAAAAAAGTTGAAGACTTGGGTAGCGATCACGTAACAATTCCCTAGGGCGCAGACGTGAAGAGTGGAAAATTTCTCCATTAACTGCAACGACAAAAATTTTCACTTTTCACGTTCCACCTCGCGGAAAAACCTTGCACGATCGCTACACTGAACGTGATCTACGTACGCGTATGCGTGGCCGTAGTTACTACCGCGGACAATATACGGCGAATTCGCCAACGTTCCGATGTTTTTCAGTTTCCGGGATTTCCACGACTGCGCTAGAATTGGAAATACTCGTGTGTTTACACGGCCAGAGAGAAACAGATTCTCGAAAGACCAAAATTTGAACAAATGATTCTAGGAAAGGGATGAGAGGGAACAGTCGGAGATTGTTTACTTAGGAGTAAACTCCTAAGCAGATATCCGCTTCACGGATATTGTAAACCTTCTTTCGACAGATACGATTATAGAAATAGAACTGTATTTATCCATGGGCGTAATATATAAATATAAAAATTCCTCCCCCTCCCCCGTTACTCTTACACATACACAACGCGCGAGCGTGTACACGTATTTGCTATAGCTAAAAAAAAATAAATATTTCTAGTAAAAATGTTTCAACTCATTAAAATTTGATAATATTTTAAAATGCGGTTTTGTACAATAATTCTACTGATTGTAAAAGAACAAAAGTATGTTATATATAGTTCTTCACTTACAATTAGTGTATTGAATTCTTCTCAAAATTTTCTTATTTTTTGCAAACGACTCAAAACTTAATATTTTTGAATTACGATATAACAAATGAAAAATATATTTGTAGACACAAATTCAAAAATTCACGTGATTGGAGTCTAAAAAAAAAATTTTTTGCGATAGACACCGATTTTAATAAATTAAATTATATATGTAACTTGAATTTTATGACGAGCTCTCCTCTAGTTTTTACGCTTCGCCAAATGGAAATATATTGTTACAATTACATGTACAGTTATCGAGAAACGCAGTAGCGTCTCGTATAAAGTAATACAGCCTTGACCAAAATTATAAGGCGCCTACATCTATTTTATTTTTCTGACATTTTTTTATCTGTATTATTCCAAATTGATTACTGGCATTATTACATAAATTTGAAAGGTCCTTGAAACATAGGATAATTCAATTTAAATTTCTGTCTAAATTTTTCCAGCTAAAAGTACAATATTTAAAAATATATAAGATGCCTTATAATTTTGGCTAAGGCTGTATTTTACGTAAAATATATATCCTTCCACGAGTATATTATTAACGATGGATTGTGACATATCAACTCTTCCTTTCCCTCCCTCTCCTCGTCCATCTAACGCATAAATACGTATTCCTAACGGTGCCAAATTATCAAGGTAAAAGAAAACGTACATTATCATTTTTTATTCTCCGTGATTCAGAAATCAAAATTAGCAGATGAAAAAAATGCAAAAAATATCCAATTTATTTTATTCATAAGGTGACGACGATAATTTTAAGGGAAGCAAAATATAAATATTTTACCGTAATTCTGATAAGACATCGATTACTTGCAAAATTAGTTATGTATCTTTTTCTTTTATTATGCATCTATAGACTGTCAGAGTTACTGCACTCAACTACATTGTCTAATGTAACAACAATGTTTAACAAATATTAACTTGGTCAAGTTTTGAAAATTACAGTATACAGTTCGTGTGTTCGATCAACTTTTTAACGAAACCAAATATAACTGACGAAGATTTAAAATCGATGAAAAAACGATGAATAAAATGTTTACGTTACTTAATAAAATATTCAGTTCGATGCAGCACGATGGCTTACTGGTGGAAAAAAAATTGCAAGTCTAAAGGAAATTATTTCTTCAAAAGTAATCTTTTTTTTTTAATTAAAGCGTACTGTTAAAAATGCACACGAAACTGTGTAAATGCGAATGCGAATATCTCGCATTTAAAGTTACAACCGGTGCAATTAAAACACTAATTATTTATTTCTACGTCTGTTTACGAGTTGAAGCGGGAGAAATTAAATAAAAGAATCGCGCCTACATTTAACGAACATTTTAATTTTGCACGAACGCAACGAATTAAAACGGGCAGGAAAACATTCAATTTTGTTATGAAATATGCAGCATCTCCATTAGCAGTCCGTGTCTACATATCGAAAAGAGTCATATTCGCGCCGGCGTCACATCGACTGATAGCGTCAATAAAAAGTTTCCGACGTGATATCTCAACGCGGTATTTACAATTAAATACGTTTCTCTTTATCCCCCTCCGGCGAAACGGCGAAAATCCTTCGAAAATATCGCGCCTGAAGTGCCAAGAAATCAACTACGGCCCTGCCGCAACGCGAGGCTTCCGGCATCTGTCCATCAGGGAAAACTTCAGTTATCTTTTCCGATCGGTGGAGCACCTTGAACCTTCTCGCGCTTCGTCCCTCTCCCCGTCCCTTCGCCCCTCCCCCTCCTGCCCCGCCAGCGCGGCCGCGGTACGCCCGTGCTAGCCCTTGGCGATACATACCTACAATGTCGATCGGGGCTGATCCGAATTCGCGTGGCGGTTCAGCCGACATGCGAGACGAGCCGATCCTCTCGTCCTCCTCCTCCTCCTCCTCCTCTCCGCCACCTCGTCTTCCTCTTCTTCTTATCCGCGCGCGCGTCTCTCCCCCTCGCGACCACCGGTGGTACGCGGGCCGACCGCGTACGACGAGATGCGAGACGCGTCGCCGTTGCCGGTGACGACGGCCGTCCTTTTTTTTTCTTCTTCCTCCTCTCTCTCCTCCCGCTCCCTACTTCACACGTCACCGCGGAGGTCCGGTCCGCACACTCCGCGATGCAACACGCGATTTACACGGCGAGACGCGCAACGCGCTCGCTAGACTCACCGCTGACTCGCTCGTCCGTGGCGATATGGCGCGCACGGCGCGTAGTGCATAACCACGTACAACGTCGATGTGCACGCGTGCACTCGGCCGACCCGGCCGAGCGTCCGCCCTCTCCTATTCGTTCGTTCGTTCGTTACTCCGTCCGTCCGTCCCTCCGTGTCTGCCGTTGCCGCCGCACGGAGCGTCTTCGTCTCCGTTCCGTTCCGTTTGCTCGCCTCCCGTAATACCGGCGGCGCGGCGGTGTGTATACGATTCACCGGAATCGCGATCGCGCACACACGCGGCCACGCTCCGTCACATGTTCCAGCGCGAGTCCACTATCATCGACACACGCACATACACATTCACACACACATATGCATACACGCGCACCGCACGCACGTACGCACGCATGCACGTACGCACGCACGCACGTTTTCGCGAGAGAGAACGCCCGAGTTCCGACTTCCACAGTTCCACGCGCAAGCGGCGACCAGCGGCGACACAGCGACCGAGTTCCTTCGTTGGTTAAAGCAGCGGAGGGGAGGGAAGATTCCAGACATGCGCAATGGCGCCAACATTAGCAGACGCGCTCGCTCCGCGGTGCAGTCGCGTTCCCCCAGATCGCCGAACTCGTCCACGCGTGCGCAGTCGCGCGCGCCTGACCACGTGACTGCATCGACAGACCGGTGCAACGCGGTGGGGTTTCTCAGTTAAAAATTGTTCGCGCCTTTTATTATTCTTTCTCGTCGCCTCTTCAATAAACCTTAGTATCCATATGCGTCAAATGCGCCCCTGATGAAGATTTTTTATATAAATTGGAACACTTTTCAGAAATACTCAAAGAACCTACATCTTTTCTCAGAATTTTTTTAATTTGTGAAATATCTTAATTATGAAATATTCTAAGATTTCTAAGATTTTTTGTTCTATAATTTTTGATGAAATAAAATGGTAAAATCTAAAAAAGTATTTTTTAGAAATCATGGGATGAGAAATCTCTGAATACTTTAGAATTTATATGTAAGAAAAATTCCGAGAGAAGATGTAAATTTTCTGAGTATTTCTCAATTTCTGGAAAATGTTCTAATTTATATAAAAATTATGAAAAAATATTTAACTATGGGCACTTAAAAATTTAACAGATTTTGCGATATCGACTTCACTCAATTGACGAAGAAACTCGTACCGCTTTTTTCAATATTTTATATTCTTCGAGACGGTCTCACCAATTATACATTTAAAAAAATGGTTAAATTTATGAACTGCACAATTTTAATTTAATAAAATCTTTAATCTAATTTTTAGTGTTAATTAAAAAATTACTTAATTAAATTATTAAAAGTATTACACTTTATACAAATAAATTGCAGAAAGTGGACAAGAAAAACAAAATAATATCAATTTTGCAATTGGTAGTTCATGAATTTAATCAGTCAATTTTTTAATATTAATCTAGGATGTTGGCGAGACCAGCCCATTGTCGATGGCACCACTTATTTCAATGAAGCGCTCACGCTACTGAAACGGCCGAATATTGCGCTACTGCGCATGTTTAAAAAAATCTGGGAACATTAGCTTGTTCCTTAATCATGTAAATTTTCGCTGCGATAAGAAGTGTCGCGCTCGTCACAGGTAGGATCGATAAAAAATGTCGAAAAAGATGCTAGATTTGTAGATAGACGATAAAAGAAACAAGATTGAATCTATCGAGTGTATCGAAAAAAAATTTCTATACGCGTCCTGATAAGCGTACCATTTTTTATTCCTTGGTCTGTCGGAGTTAGTTAATGGCACAAAATGCTCTCAAATGCGAACGTGCCTGGGCGATCGAGCGCGTTGCAAGCAGGTTCGAACCTGATCGGATTTTTATGATGTCTCGAAGAACACGATAACGCGATTACTCCCGAGCGGAATCACGAGTCTGAACAAGACAGTCTTTTGCGACTACTTTAAAACGAACATTTCCAGATGGAATGGAATTCCGATCAAATCTCTCGCGAGTACCGTGTTGGACGAAAAATTCACGATCTCTTTCTCTCTCGAACCAGTTTCAATGCATTTTAGACTCAATGTCTTCCTTGCTTCTTTCCGCGCTGAAAGTATTAAAGTAATACGGAGTTAGTTTATAACGAATCGATATTGCTTCGTTATTGCGTAACAATCTTTTAGAAAGTTTTCGTTGCTCTAATTACGCGCTAATTATCAGTCGGCTCGCGGCCAACTTCAATCGGTGCATCCTAATCGAACTCGGAGAGCGCTCCATTTCTGATCATCGATGTAAGAACGACCAGCCAAGCGAGCGCGTTTTACAAGCAACGTGGGGAATCTGCGTCGAAGTGAAATCTGAATGTCGAAGACAACTCGCATTTGTGAGTGTATGTCGAAATTGATCCTGTCATCCCGGAACGCACCTGAACGTAGGCGCTGCGGAGAGACGGGAAGAGAGAAAAGCCGCGGAGATGCGAGATCGACGGGTAACGGGGAGAAAAGGAGGGTGTGAGGGATAAGGGGAGAGGGGGAGGGGGGCGCTGCCCGGGCACCTCAACCTTGAGCGCGCGGCCGGGGAAAAAAATCGCGACGCCTCTGCGCAAAAATTAACGAGAGCGATACAACATGGCGGCCTCGCCCGCCGTTGATGCGCTTGCCCCCTCTCCCCTAACCCTTTGCCGCGGCCCTTCTGCGCGCGCGGGCACGATTTCGCCGGGTACCGTTTCGGGCGCGGTGTCACGTCATCCGGATGAGTGACTGGAGGGTGGAAGGATGAAGGAAGAAAAAAAAAGAAGTCGAGGGAGAAACGGAGAGGGAAAAAGGGACATAGGTCAGCCTTCGAGATCCCGGCAAACCCCTGCTGATGCAAGTCGAGTGTCGCCAGCTATGGGGCTAACCAGAAACAACCCCAATATCGGACTTTACTGGATGCGGCATCTACACGCTTCGACAGTCTAAACAAATCCCCCTTGACCCCTGCCGCTAACCTCGCGAGTTCCGCTTCACTTGTTCGTCACGTTGCGTGCGACGCGTCCGTCACGGCCAATCAGAAATAAGCCGCGCGTTCGCGGCTCGCATTTTAAATCGGATCGCGACGATCAATATCTTTTCAAATTTATCTTCTTGATAATAAAGATTATTAACAATTTAATACGTGGTAATCGGTTTTTATTTATTTTTGTAATTTAAAAAAAATAATTTTTAAATGGTTCATATAATCATAATTGAAGATTTTCCTATACAAATCAAACAAGTTTATTTTTTTTTTAATCTAGACTATAGCATTAATTCAATTTCTCGGTAATTTCAATATGTTTAAAAAGTAAATATCTTGAAACAGTTTAAATTATTTGTTAAGAAAAATTATTACTAAAATCATCACATCCGTAATAAAAAATGTCTGTTAAAGGGTAAAAATGGCTAAAATAGACAAAATATAACAAAAAAGTTTGGCCCTGCGAACAAGAGAGAATACTAGATATTAGGAATAAAATTAAAATTTTAGTATTTAAAAATGTTTTCAATTCTTCCAATGAATATTGAACGTAACGCACAACAGATACGACAAATCAATTTGTTACACGAAACACAGCATGACTTATTATTTATCTAGTGCTTATTAAGAAAATTGATTTTAAAATGCGCAGGACCTTATACTCAATTTTTCTTACAACATAGGGCAAATAATTACGTTTTCATTTTTTATAAATTAAAATTGCCATAGGAAAAGGCTATAAAAGGGCGATCGAGTTTACTTTTTTTATGCCATGCATTATTTATTTATCGATTCATACATTTTTAAAAATTGATTCACATTTCCAAAAAACATCTGATTTCTATTATTACAGGAGTGACGTAAAAACGATAGATCGGTACACAATCCTACACAATCTGGGACTCTGAAGTCGGAGGAATACTGATCGTTAGAACGGTTCCGATAAATGTAAAAATGCTCTCCCGGGACTACGTGTCCGCGGGAAACTGTGGAGGTATAATTTGTAGCATTAGAGTGATATACAATAACAGACTTCTACGATGCGTAACACAAGTTCCGCGAGTTGTAATGACGAGCCTCGGCCCTTCCGCAGGTCCGCTACGACCTGTATTCCGGGATGGCGTACTTCGGAGGAGGGAAAAGAAACGCTAGGTACATACGAGGAACAATCCCGTCGCGATGACACTTCGAAAACAACTCGAAGAGGTAAGAAGGTTTCGCACCCTGCGCTTTCGGCCGTAGGACGAAACTCGCACTAGAACGCGGCGTAAAAACTCGTGTTACGGATGTCAAGAGTGTGTACCGAAATACGCACGAATAGAATACGAGAAATTTATAGACGTACGAAGCTGCAAGAGAGACACGTTCGCAAGCAGTTCGGAAAAAAGATTTATTTGATGTACAATTTTAAAGAAAAGAAACAAGAAAAAAATAGAATGTATCACATCGCGCCGCGCGTAGTAGCATGGGCTACAGTTCCATTTTACGTGGTTCAGTAACGAAAAGAACGTAAGAATTGTCGAATCGAACGAATTATTCACCCTTTTGCCCTTTCTACAACTACGTACTCCTGCATTCGATACATCAACAATGACTTAACGCAGTGACAACGATATGAGATCATTTTTTTCACAACTATGAATTCGATAAAAAATTCCTTCATGCTTTCTCCCGACGATGAAAGCTACGCGCGAAGAAAAAAATGAGCGAATCTTTTTTATCGTTCTAATATCTCTGGTGATTTCAGTCTAACTTGCAAAAACAAATCTCTGTCAAACAGATTGTGAGAAACAATTGATATATAAGATTATCAGATCTCGAGAGGGCTCGCTTTCAAGAATGGAAATGTATCATGGCAAGCAACGGTGAATAATTAAATCGGGTTAAATCTTATATAACTAAACAAAGATTTGCATGAATTTGATATCTATGGTCAGAGCGTTAAGTCGAATTTTCTTCGAAAGAATAAGCGGAGTACGTTTACTATTGTTAATTTAATAATGCATAACGGCACATAAAAAATTAAAACGCAACGACGAGCGTCTCGACGATCGTTAAATCGACGGACTGATTGAATATTATATACTGCTCAAAAATAATTCAGGGATCACTGCTTTAAATGAACAATTATATATATATATAACTACAGTTTATTAAAAGAAACTAAAAATCGTCGTAAATATATTTTTTTTAAAACCAAAACAGAATAGGATAATATCATTCATTATAGAACAAATTGATCAAAAAATATAACAACATATTAAATATATAATCAACACAATTGCCGTAAATCATTAAACTTTCTTCAGGATTCATTAATGGACTTATATTTTCGGAAAGATTTGTAACATTTCTTTTAAAAATATTTATTCACTAATTTATATATAACGAGTTTATATATTTTTTGTAAAATCAACATAAAGGCATTTATGCTAAAAGTATTGAAAAATTTGAAAGACAAATGTATCTTCATAACAAGTATAATAAAAACAAATCTTATTTTCCAATTGGTATTATTAGTATTCAACAAAATAATTAATTAGACTAAATTAAAAAAAAATTGCAGTGCAAAAGGTCATATGTCTGGATATATGTCTGTGAATCAAAGGCTCTATTTCTAAAATTTTAATCCAAAAATTTTCGCTTAAACAGATATTCATAAGATGTTCAAGGCTGTTACCGTTTGAGAAAGTGATCCTCCAATTATTTTTGCAGCGTAATTTAAATTCATCGCTTCACATGATTGGGTACGATTCGACGCGCGTCGAGGGCATCGGGAAGCGGCTCTAATTAACATCGATAAGTGCTTAGAAAATAATGCACGATTACAACGAGCTTCGTGTTTGAATGCCGCTGTTAGTCTCGCAGCAGTCTCGAACAGATACAACAATGAGCGCGTAAAGGGACAGCGTAAAATCAACCGACCTCCCGCGATTCCTCATCGTCGAATTAAGCCGCGCGATAATTAATAATCTACGATCGCGAAGCCTCTCTCGTCGGCGCGCTCATGCACACAATATAATACGCATAGAATAGACGAACACGCAACGTACATACATATACATCTTACAATTCGTTAATCTCGCTAAGTGAGACGATTATTCGGTAGTGTATGACGCGATTACATTGGCAGAGAAAAATATATAGCGCGGTTGGTTCGTTCGGATTGATGGTCCGACATCACAAGCAACAACGAGTGAGACTTCAATGCTGGCTCGATGCCGATTCCACTCGGTCTCGCATCGACAGCACACGAAAAGGAGACGGGTACCGCGCGAGTTCGCGTGCTCTATAAACCCGTCTCTCCTTAATATACAGCGAAACTATGTCCGAACAATATCTGTCCTCGAAGTAAGAAGGACAACCCATTTTGAGGTTCGCTTACGCGGGCTGTCCGAAGGAAAGTGTATTGATAATGAGACAATTGTGCCGTCCATGAAGGAACCTGGAAGCGACTTTTCCTTCAGCGACGATTTGGGAATTTCATCCGCGAAAGATTTATTCGCGACGGAATTCCTCGTGATCACATAGGAAAGAATGTCTCGTTACGTTGGCAGAGGGAAAAGTCGGATGCCAGAAGGCTCCAAAATTCAAAGCCCTTTTCCAATATACTTCCCCTTTCCTCGACATCCCGTATTACATCTGCACGCATGCAACGCGTATCATTTGTATGAGAAACGTGCGACGCAACACGTTTACGTTTGATAACACGTTCATTAATTAGCAAACTGATCGCAATTTTTTTTTTGTTGGACGTTGTTGATCAACGACGCCGTGTGTAACGAATAACATGTCGAGACACATCGACGAAGTGCCGCTTTTGCAGATAGGAAAATGTGAAAGCGACGCTAAATCACGGCGAGCGCGCCGTCACCGTCACGGAGAGCGAGCGCGTGACTTTCGCGCAATTCCTCATCACAACAATGTTGTACAATCGGCATCAGCTGCCGACGATGTTAATACTTAACGAAACTAAATGCTACGGAGTCGACGAGAAGTAATTACAGGTATATATCTTGGTCCGCTTGGCCGCGTCGCCATGATTTCGCATCGTTTCAACTTCGTTCCGCCCGATGGGGAACGACATTCGCAAAAGCAACGATCGCTCTTGTCGCGCTTACCAGAGTCCCGTTCTCATTCAACCGTTTAACAGCAACCAAAAGTGTGCTACCTTTAAAGATTGAGACCTCGAACCGGGACAACCGGTTTAAGATAATTTAATCGATATGATGAAATTCCAAAAGTGACGAATATCTTTTATACATACGACTGTATAATTATTCGATTGAATTCGGCGAGACTCTGCGGTAGCGTCACCTGGGTATTAAAGAATTTCTATCTCTTGGATAGATTGACTTTCCTTGCACTGAGAAGCTAAAACTGACATTCCCGTGCTAAGCAAAATTCTTATTGAAAAATTTTCACAGCGATAAACCAATTTTTTTTTTATACCGACAGTATTATAACAAACGCCAATAGATATATGTCGCGTAACGCTTGAATGCCTTTTATTTTAAAACGTCTCAAATCTGGAATATACGCTTAGAAATTGCGTTAACGTCAAGAATCGATTTTAGCACGTTTCTTAGTCAGTTTGCATCGCAGGCGAGTGCTCAAGAATCCACTTCGGCGCATCTAACGAAGATTGTCGTCGTACAAATTCTTTTACATCGCTCTTGCTCGGTTTAATACCCTTTTAGACAAGTAATACGCGAGAGACCATCTTCCTTCGCCGCGTGCATTCTTCAATCTCTCGCGGATCACACATCACGCAATACGGATCGCAACGATGAGCATGGCATGGTGCTTTGATGCTCTAGATCATTCTTTTACCGTTAAACGCTATGTTTTCTTTTCGATTTAACTCTCTATTGTTCTATGTGCCACGTCACGTACAGGTTTCGTTATCTTCCTCTTTCGCGTTCGTTTCTTACCAATAATTCAAGTTACAACATAAATTGTACTTTTCAATCTGCGTTTTCAAAAGTACAGATTACATATTTTATTTTAACTCATTGTGCTACGTTTCCCTCCGAATCCTCAGAGAAGAGACTTGGCCAATAGAGAGTTAAAAAGTCCCGTGCGTCCGGGACGGATGTGCATTCGAATGACCATCCCCGTGCTCGATGGCATTACTCGCGCACGCTAGAACTAGGACATTGTAAGATCCGTTCGTAACTATGAACGAATGTTAGAGTGACAAAATATACATACGCAGGCCCATAAAAGCCCTTCGTGAAAGATTTCGGAAACCTTCAGGCTTGTTTGCGCGACGATAATTTCTGTTCTCGCTTACACAGATCGTTGCTTATATCTAACGCTGTTTGTGTTTTAACTCTTACGTGTGATATCGCTAAAGGAATGCGCGTGTCCGGCGATACCTCTGTCCCGATAGGCAAGGATCATTCGTTACGAACGGAACGCGATGGTCGCCGACGTCGCGGCGATACAAGTCAATCGGAAACGTACGGATCGTGCGTTTCAAAAATAATAATGCGCATTTTTCAGTTCAGACAGGATTGGTCGATACCGAAAACTATCTACGATAACTCATAGGCATAGTTAACTACTGAGTTCGTGTGCCTCTTAGAATTAACAAGACATCGTCGCTTGGGACTTAAGTTAACAGTCTATCGTATGAGATGAAATCATCATTTGCTTTCGATCGATGCCACGCAAAATACTTTTCGGTCTCTCCTGAATCTGATTCGCTCGACGAATCGCATCGCCTGTCCGATCATTCTCGCGACCCTACAATCACGCTACATTCCCGTCGACTTGGAATGGATTACGTGTACTCGTATTTCGTTAAATTATGACGATGTTACTCGTGCCGTGTCTGAAAGTATTGGAAAGCGCCGTAAACAAACGAATCAACAAACGAACGAATGAACGAGCGTGTGAACGAACAAATCTACGTCGAACTGAATGTTCCCCTTCTTGTTCGTGCACGGGCATGTGTGTATTCGTGTGCCGGCCCTCTCTTCGTTCTATCGCATATAAATCGTGTAAAGTATTTCTTTTTTAGGAACTTATAATACTACTCGTGGCCGCCGACTGACTCGACGGCGACTTCGTTTTGTTCGCGCGGGTTCAACAAAATACATTTACGTGTCGCGTGTCCGTGTCAAAATCAAACTATATACATACATTTACATACTCCGGCTGTACCCCGATAATCTTGTGCGATCTTGCTTTCAGTCGACGATAACTTAACGTTTTTTCCCTTCTTTCTCTCTCTCTCTCTCTCTCACTCTTTCTCTCTCTCTCTCTCTCATTCTTTATTATATCTCTCTCTCACTCTTTCTCTCTCTCTCTCTCTCATTCTTTATTATAATTTATCTAAATGCGTGCGCCTCGCCATCAACGGCGGACTTTAATCGGAGGAAACGCTGCAGCGTAAGAATTCTCTATTTGGGGTGAGTCGAGAGGACCAACGTTGTTCATTGAGAAGTCGGCGGAGCGGTCGCGCGTGTCCTCGCTTCTCACCGTGGAATGTCGTAGACGGAACAACAAGAAAACTCTCCGCGTTTAGCCGTGGTACCGCTTTAGAGCCATGATACGCGTCGTCAAATGACGAGGATCTTACGGAAATATACTACACTGTATATCGGATTTCCGATGAGTGCACCACGGCTCCTCCGCGGGACGCGCACGCCTGATCGCTCCGGCTTTCTGGCCAAAAAGCAAAAAAAAAGGAAGAAAAAAAGAAAAATAAACGTGCGTTGCAAACCCACGTAAAGCGCGCGATCAAGCTGGTCGGGTCGTTGAAGTCGTCGTCTGCTAGTTAGACCGGGTTATCTTGTCGAAAGACAGTCACTCTCTCTACTCTCACTCTCACGCTTTTCATTCTTTCTCGTGCTCTCTTTCGATCTGCTGCTGCTGCTGCGAATTCACGACGAACTCTTTCTCGGAGCGTCGGGGTCACTATGGCCCCCTTTTAAGTTTTCTCGAAAAAATCGTTGATCTTGCGCGTTTATACAAGTTCCACCAACGCCCGCGCGTGGATTTTCGATCCTCCACAGCCCTCTCTCTCTTTCTTTCTTTTTTTTCCTGATTTTTGTCTTCCTACTCTCTACCGACACTCGCCGATCTTCATCCACCCTCGAATACGCTTGTAAGATTTTCTACTTTATCACAGATGTTTTATTCTCGATTTTATAACGCCCTGTCTATGCCTACAGCTCACTCGGGTAACAATCGATCAGGGATCCTCGTGTCGTGTTCCCCGTGCTGTTCGCATACTATGCACGATTTACGCTTTCGACATACATTTCCCGTGTTGATTTCTCTCTCCCTCTTTGTCTCGCGTAGCCAACACATGTTACAATCACAGCTCTCGTCTCGCCATTTATGCGCAAGAAGACACGATCACACGCTAAGGCCTGCCTTAGTACAAAAATATACATTCGCTTCTTAAAAAATAGATCTTAGCATTCTGTACTGGCTAGCGTTCGTTTGATATTTTACAGTATTTTGATTCTTGGCAGGCTGTGCTTTAAGGGTTTAGTTTATAATATCGGCTTCTACGAGAACCGCCGTCGAGTGAGCTCTCTCAGGGCTTATTCCGATCTAAACGCTAGCTTGTGCACCATCCCTTTTGTTTTATTTCGCTTTCGCGACGCGCATATTCATAAATAACGTTCGCGTTCGCTCGATCGCAACAGCGAAGCGATTTAGACCAGGCCGAGGTGGAAAGCAACGTGGAAGGAGAGCCGCGCGTATCAAGCGCGGCGGAGAATACCGTGAGGAAAGACGGTTATTGTGTTCAACTTGGAACACACGTACACTTTTTTTTTCGATCGGATGTGCTTTCCGTCCTGCCTCTTCTTATGAATATGGCAACGCGCGGCGGCAACGTGCAGCCCGCTCGACTTGTGTTGTATACACCTCTTTCGGCAGGTTCAGTCTTATGTCTTATGTGGTTTTTGTCGTTATCACGCTAGTGACACGTGGTTACGTAGTTGCGTTGTGCCCGCGTCGAGCGGCTGCACGACCGCTTTTCTCTACACACGATATTACTTTATTACAGAGGACTCGCAGAGATGGTACTATCATATCACTTGATTTGTTTCTACGATTCGCGGATATCCGTTATTACATTCAAACGCTTATCATCTCGCTCCACGCTCTCGAAGAATTTCTCTTGATTTTTTCCTCTATTATCGCACGCTATTTAACTTGCTCTCGCGTAATTGTCGCATGGTTTTTGCTCTCACACTTTTCTCTCTCTCTCTCTCTCTCGCTCGTTTATCACACTCACACGCTGGGCACCGCGTCCCCGAATATAGTTTTACTTGCTTTTCTTCTTTTTCTTCTTCACGCGGAATTTCCGTTTGTTTGAAAGAAAAACGAGAAGAAACGTAAAATTACTTGGTAAAGTCTTTGTCCGCGTGGTATCGGCGGTCCACGGACGAGCGTTAGTTAGTCGATCACGTCCGCGTTCGTACGGTAATAGTTACGACTCTTGGAAACCCTTTAGTCGGTTCCTCTCGTTTCGCGTTACGACTTTCTTCCCTTTCTCTTTCGTCTGATGTAAAAATATACACGCGCGGAATACGAAATGAAAGGGCACGAGCGTGATATACCTTAGTAGTTTCTGGCCGCGTGGTCCTGGCAAATGTGGGGCGCGTGTGCACATACGTCCCGCACGTTCGCGAGGACGGCCGACCGCTATAAGGTGTTTAATCTGGTTATCTCTCTATGGTGGATGTCGCGTGACAGATTTCTCAGCGAATTTACCCTTATCCGCGACTCTCTCAGGTACATATTAAGGCCCGTTCATCTTGTATAACAGCTGTGGTCGTAAAGAAAGCTATGGTCGAACGTCGCTTTCCTTCCATCCTTCGCATTTTTATCTCCTCCATTCTTCTTTCTTTTGTGCTTCCCTTATCTCTCCTCTCTTTCCACTTTCTTCTCTTCCTCGTGTACATTTTCCGCACACGCAACTCCGCGTTGTTCGCGCGTGTATCCAGTGTATCTCGAACGCATGGAGAGATGTATGTACAGAAACCACATATAAAAACCAATATATGAATACATGTGTGACTACAAGTTACGATATACACGATAATGTAATATAATTATACAAGGGCTCGAAAAAAAGTAAACAACCTCTCGGAATAGTAACCTGTGTGTATATACGGCATATATGCGCGTGGTTGCATTTTGGTATTTTATCTTTGTTACGAATAGCGATTTCTCTCTTTCGCTCTCTTCCTCTCGCGCTTCCTTTCTCTCTTTTAAACACGCTCTCAGAATCGTCAGTTAATCGCACGACAGAAATAGATGCGCGCTGCGTCCGGTTGTTGACGTGTTTAAAGTTCGACAGATAATACAGTTATACATACATATACATACATATACGATTAGCGATTAATAACTCCGATTTTACAGATATACCTATATTCGTGTATTCGTCATCAGCGGTCGCTAAGAGCACGATATATATATTTCTCGTTCGATCGCTACTCGTTATCATCCTGTCGAAAGTTATACATGGACAGGCATGTGGATACATACCGAACGACTCTTTCACTTGTTTCGTTTTCGCTTTACGTACTTTATCGAGCGGACCGCATGCGCTCTTTCCGGTGTGCGCGCTATGTTAACATTTGTACAAATGCGTCCGATTGGTCTTGGTATTAAAAATAACCTCGGATCGCTGTATTCACTTCGTGCTCTATCTTTCTCTCTATTTTCTCCTTTGTCTTCAAGACTCTTTATGCTCCCGCGCCGCTCGTTCGACGAACTCTTCGCGAAGTCTTACTAGATATTTACTCTCGCACGTCATGCTCTTGGCGCTCGCTATCATCTAAACTTCCCAGAGAATTGGAAAAATATGTTGTTAAACGCATTTCTACTTACATACGTTTGGAATTTTGTTATTCTTTCCAGTGGAAGATCACGAGATCCAAATCTCCTTCTCTCTTTCTTTCTTTCTCTCTCTCTCTCTCTCTCTCTCTCTCTCCTATGTTGTACGATTTCTCTTTTTTTTTCTTTGCTGAAGAAATTATTCGTATTCTTGCTCCAGCTCCACTGCGCTTTGCATGCGCTTATCTCTTGCAAGATTCAGACACAGTCTTCTTACATTGCAATCTTGTTCTCAGCTAAGTCGTTCTAATATGCCGCTCTCTTTGACCAGAATAATAATTGTAGTTATATAAAATGTACTCTGTTTTTTTCTGGCAATATCGACTTAATAGGCGAGAGAGGCGATATATATATTATATATTAATATATCGCTCTTAATGCAGTAATGTACGTTTATGATCACACTCCTAACATCACTTTGTCAACATCAAAGCGCGATTCATGATTTTCCGTAAGGAGAAAACTATAGTGCATATAAATCACTTGAGAGATCATCCCTTAGTTGAAGAGATCGTCTCATTGTTTGCAAATGTGTTGTAATTTGCATCAGATATATCATCAAGTCGAAAGTAGATCTCTAGTTTGACTACAATTTTATCACATTCATATAATAACCGATAGAAGGATTGTAAACGAGGAGAAAGTTACGTGTGTGCGCGTTTATCTCTCTATATCTCTCATATATCGCACCCAGAAATTTTCAACTCGGAAAACGATAACGCCATTGACAACGAGATTTCGGACTTACAGTATTTTTCTGTTCGATGTTTCATCCTCGTTAAAAAAATCTTGTAGAAGAATAAAAGATATAATTTCATAACATTACTTCTGAGAATGTTGATGGCCCGAAGATTGGTTTTTAGATAATCACACTGGAGAGAGATTTTCCTTGGCTTCTGTTGAGAATTAGTTTTGATCACTGAGAACCAGCGGCATAATTACTTCTCTACTATCGCCTTTGAAAGGATCCCGTACCACCTTTGGTAGATCCGCGTTACTCAATAGCATCCAATGAGGACCCATTATATCTTGAATTTCCTAAATGTTGGAACAATTCATATTTTAAGAGTCTCTCGATGTCGCGATCGTTAAGAGACTCCTAGACGTTCAATATTATTGCACAATATTTAAATATTACACGTAAATTTATTGAGTTTATTTTAAATTATTTAAAAAAATATTGTATAATATTATTGAGCGTATAAGGGCCGCTTTATATCAGAAAATATTTTTGCCAACATGTATACTCACACGTCTGATATTTTCCGCTTCAGTCCACAATTCAGCTGTGATATCACATTCTGCGAATACCAACAATTTAAGAGTATTGCCTCTGAGACGTGCGATAGCCAACAGATTCTCTTGATAATATTTATGACCCAGGAACACCATTTTCATAAGTTTAGTACACTTCCACGCCACCAACACCAAAGAGTCTGGACTATAATGGGATTACTCACAGATTATACTCTCATCTGAAGAGAACATACCAAAGTGTAGAGAATTTTCTTACCTATTTGGATCATTTC
This sequence comes from Solenopsis invicta, assembly GCF_016802725.1. Taxonomy (NCBI): domain Eukaryota; kingdom Metazoa; phylum Arthropoda; class Insecta; order Hymenoptera; family Formicidae; genus Solenopsis; species Solenopsis invicta. The sequence goes on along the minus strand of NC_052674.1, from coordinate 6,045,407 downwards.
GATCATACGTAGATGGTATATACTGCTTGCGATCTATCGAGTCTATCCATGTTAATGATTTCAGCGTTTGTGAATACCACATTGATAATTGATGTAGGGCTGCGATATTGACATCTTCACAGAACAAGACTTGTAAATGTGTTAGTGGCATGGCAGGACAAAATATATCAGTGTCCAAAACCTTGACGCCGGCATAAGAATGTATAAGATTTAGCCTGAGCTCACACTGCGGGCTGCAAACAAATATTTACATACGTCTTTTTTTTACCGAGACACTGGATGCTTTCCAATTGCAATATCCTTAACTACTTTCGTGCACACGGCGACACAAGTTGCGTTTCAATTGCCAATAATCGTCGACATAATACTATATATTTGTACTCAGCCCAAGAACTACTAATCAGCTGTGTAATGTTGTCTAGTGACAATTAAATAGTTACTAATAGAAGAAGCTATAAATGAGATTGAAACGATGAAAACGCAGTTTCTATCACTACCAGAAATTTAAAAAAGGCCAAGACTTGGGCATGGTATTGAAAAATAATTTTAACTCTATCCAAAAATGTGCACAATGCACATTTATTACACATTTTGTTCTAAATCATGTACATTTTACACTTTGTGCATTTTTGTGTACATATATGTGAAGATGTGTTAAGCAATGGGAAAGCAACTTTTTTCATAAACGCTAAAAATAATTTCAACTATCATTAGTGCGACAATTAACTCGAACTCACTTTTTCTGAACAAACATTTGCCAGGCCATATTTGTCGTTCCCAAATAATCCTCTCTCCAGCCATGTATATGAATCACAAGTCTCTGCATACATCCGTTATCTAACGCCTCCAACAATGTATCACTGACGTACTCGTAATCCAGAGTTAAGATAGACAATCTGATAAACGAATTAAAAATCGAGTTATCAAGCTCGTAGAAGTCATAATAATCAGGATCGTTCTTGATGGATGCCAGACTGAGGTGTGTTAAATGTTTGGAGTGATGAAGACGTAGAGGTTCCAAAATCATAGATAAATCCACTATCAGCTCTTCCCTGCATCCCAGACTTAGGGTCTCCAGGCAATTAGAGGTTTCAATAATATTTACTATGGATTTCACTATCGATGTGGAGCTTTTGTAGTTACTGAAAGGCAAAGGATTCAAACTGTTGTATGTAACGAGAAAGTGACACAAGATAAGATCAATTTATCTGTACCTGTCAAACTCGTTGTCGAAAAAACAATCATAAGTATGTTTATCACTATGGAATTCCAAGAACAATTTTCTCAATTGTCTATTGCGACCTAATTTCTTCAAGAGCCTGTACGTCTCACCTATGCAATTGATGTATCTAGGCTTATCCCAACGAATCGTAGCTTCATGTACACTCAAGGCAAATCGATTTGTCAAGAATCTATAACAGACATGCTATGTACAATACTTATAATGAGTCTGTAAACAGATTAGAAGTCTGGCTTTACGAACCGAACCCATGAAACGCTGTCTTCATCTCTGAACACAAAAGTGATTTTTTTCCAGAAATTTGGGTGAAACAAAGTGCTTCTCCAATTCTTGCACACCTATGGAAATTGAATGACAAACCCACTGAATAAATTTTTTATTAACTAAGCATGAAAGTTAGTAAATCACATTGATATAATATTTCAATTAAAGAGATTAAAGAGATATTGAATATTGCACATAAGCTGTCCAACCATCATTTTTACTTGCGATATAAAATATTGTTTACAGAAATTAAATCACATGTAACAACTTTGAAACTTATCGTACTACGGAGGATCTAATCTTTATATGTTGACATGACAACTTGATTTATCACTGTAAATGATCTGTTAGCATCTCAGCCACCAGTACACCCGTTCCTTTGTCGCTCGATACAACAATGAGAAGAGAATGTACAAAGTAGCGATTTCCCTTCTCTCGCACACACGCATATACGATAACGTTTGTAAATCAAACTTTTATTCATGCAAATAACGGTCGAGAAAGCATGTGTGCAAACGAGAGAGACAAAGAGAAAGATAGTAACGAACTCTCAACGGTATACATTCCGTCGCAAAAAAATATTCTTGCGATTGACGCGACGAACGGCTTTATCGGCCGCACAATGTCAGGTCAGTTTACAGCGCAAACGATCGTGAAGAAAAGCAAAACAAGAGGCAAGACCCGGACATACAGGCACGCATTCTGTCTTTCTCTCTCTCTCTCCCTCTCTCTTACATTCTTTTGTATACCTGGGAGGCTCTTATTCTGGTTTCGTGCGGCAAATACGAGAATATCTCCTGCAGGATAACGGTGGGCAGATTGCTCCAGGACAGGCCGTGGTCCTCTTGCGCCATTTCCAACGTGCGACAAACGGCAGGTTTGCAGGACGAACAGCTGTTCGCCGCACACAGCATCGACAGCTGTCCCTCGCACTTCCTCGACGTCGCTACCTTCTCCGTCGCGCCCACGTCCCCGTTCCCCGACGCCGCCGTCGCGACGGCGCCGCTCGTCGCCGTCATCGTCGCCCTGAACCTCTCCAATCGTACATCGAACGTGTCGTCGCAGGCGCGCATCATGTTCAGCCAGCCTGTCGGCCAGAGTCGCGAGCCATCCGCTACTCCGCCGTTCAACCTGCCGTCGATCGTGGCCGAGACGGGCATATATGTATACGCATATATATGCGTACGCGAGCCGATGTGTGCACGCACCGAACTCGCGATCGCGACTTCCCAGTAAACGCGAACTCACACCCGCACGTAAGTCCGCTCGCCTCGCTCGCCTCGCTCGCGCAACCCAACTGTCGCTCGCGACCTCTCTTCTCCTCTCTTCTCCTCTCGTCCTCACCCCGTCCTCACGTCTCGCGCGTCTGCTCGCGATGCGCTTGTCGTTCTGCCCGTTCTGCCCGTCAGGCCGAATCGCGCGCGCATGAGGTTTGTTCGCGTTGCTCGAAATCCTCGCTCGCACTTTTTGCACTTGAATCGAGACAAATATATATTCGAGCGTAGGAAAGAGAGAGAGACAACAAAGATACCGAGTGCAAAAAGTGCGAGCAATGTGAACAGACCTACCTGCATGTATACATCAATGTTTATATCGATAGTATATATATATATATATATATACACACTTGAAGCAGGACCGTCGCGTTTTGATCGGCCCCCGGGTCAATCTCCATTGACAATTATTTACGAGAAAGCGTGTCAGCGATAAGAAACCAGAGAATGTGAGAAAAGAGCCGAGAAGAAAGTAGAGATGAAAAATTCGCGAAATCATTAAGAGCCGATTGTCGAAACTCTGCGGAAATCTTTGGGAAAAAATTTAGAATATTATTAAGTTTCTAAAGGCAAGAAGTCCAATTTTATGAGGGTCATAAATTCCATATCTTCTTTAAAAAGAACTTCGAACTTATATCCAGGTTAGGTTTTCTCTGGTTAAAAATAACAACGAGATATCGTTGACGATAGCACCATATCTGCGCTAATGATCGCCGATGAGGTCACGCGATTAACGTGATTAGCTTGACAACTGTTACATTCGTTTGTAAAAAAAAAAGAAAAAACAGAACTTGATAAACAAACAAAAACAATGTTTTGTAATTTTATTCTGTAAGGTTAAATCCAAAAATAATATATGGATATGATAATATATTCGAATTCGACATGATCGTAAATAGTGCATTTCATATTTCAATTCATTTCAGTTCATTTGAATTCAAAAATACTCTGGAACTCTAAAGCGCGAACTTGAATAAATTAAAATAAATTGTAATTTTTAATTCATTTGAATTTATTTTTGTTTGCCGAAATAGATATTGCTTGATAAAGTGATTGACGGGGTTTAAGGAAAAAAACAAGAGTGACGCGTAATCGACGCGTGTAATGTAGGAAATCAAAACAGCGATATGATTTTAGTCGATCTTGACTTTTTTAAATTAAAATTTATATTACGCAGAATTTAATTCTCAAGGAAATAACGTTCGACCAAATTTTACCATGTTATGTAAATTATGAACGAACACTAGTTAGAACAAAATTACATTTTTTCCATGTAAACATCAACATCGATTTATTAATATCAGTAATTAATAGATATGTCTATTTAACCAATATCCCGTTATCATTCGTAGCATACGCACGCTCAGTATATACACACGCGTACATATACACGCATATACTTGCAGTTCGAGTCTGTTGACAAGTTTAAAACGTGCGGGGTGGGTTTGCAATTTTTTTTTTAACCCACGCGACGCATAACATGTGCGTGCGCGGGCGTCGCACACACGCGCGCGCGCGCGCGCGAGGACGACACGGACCTGTCCGAAGATCCCGAAGACCGCCTCGCCGCGGAAGTCGGAACAGCTGGTCCGGGAGGAAGCGTGGCGAGGAGCACGGAGGACGTATAGTTGTGCGCGCCGGGCGGCGAGCAACATGGAGAACGCGTTGAAACGTCGGACTGTCGCGTCGTAAATCGCGAGCAGAAGCTGGTGTCGTCATCGTCGTTGTTGCCGTTGCCGCACCGCTTAAATGACACGGCACGATGACGCGGTCGAAGATCCAGAAGCTGAAGTTCTTCATATTCCTGCTGATCTTCCTGCTGGCGCAGACGGCGGTTTGCGATGGAAGTTTTCGGGAAAAGAGGGACGCGCTGACAGACGTGAACGGGAAGAATGCTTCCCCCATCGCGAACGGGAACGCGGATGGGACGAATGAGAAGCTCATTAATAAGGATGGTCAGAAAAACGCGCCCGGGTCGCAACTCGCTGACTCGAAGAAGCCGGTGGTCGACGGCAACAGGACGCACGACGTAACCTCGAAGCCGTTGCCGCCGGACATCGCCGTCGCGAATAAAACTGCGCACAACGTGGACACATCCAATGAGGTTCGTATGTTCGACAGGCCTCGATTCTGTAAGCAGCGACCACGATTTTATTTTCCTAACATTAATAAACACAGCTGGTATCTCAGAATCTGAGGAGATATACATCTGGAAAGATTGCTTTATCCTCTTGGCATTTTATATACATAGTAATGATTTTTATATTCTAAAATCTCTATAAAGTTCTATAAAATCTTTATGTTTTTTTTTAATTAAACTTTTAAAATATTTTGGAATATTTATGTCAAATGTGATCTTACATGAGAAGACAAAGGACAGAGATGTAGAATAAAATTTTTCTACACGATAATGCTTTAAGGAGAGAAATTTATTCTATATTTTTAAATGGTCTTCTCATATGTAATTTTAGAATAAAACTTTATTATAAGCAATAAAAGCAACTTTTTGCTAACCTAAAACATACACATTTCTTATATCCTGAATTTCTGAGAACAAGAATTGCTTCCTTTCATTTTATTTTTGTTCTAAATTAGGATTAGAGGTGGAACTTTTTTGCATAATGCTGCTATGATAAGTGCATCATAAGGTCAGTGAGTGGAAAAACTTAATTAGCTTATTATATACCTGGAATGGTTTTTGTTATCATTTACTATATCAGTGTTCAATGAAAAAGCTTTAAGATAGCTTGTATTTTTGATTGTATTAAAATAGTCAATTCTAATTATAATGTATAGTATGTGCATAATTGCAGTATGTTACTAATGCCAGTATGTCTATTATGCTGCATTGATGTATCAATTAAATATGATTATATTAATAGAAATGATTATATTAGTAGATATAATATTAATAGATATTAGTATTTTTTACATTTACTGTTACAGACAGAATGTATTTGCAAAATTTTGTACAATTTATATATCTGATGAAATGTCTGACCACATATCCCTTAGGTTCTGCCTAAAATAAAGAAATATTAGATATTAGGAAGAAGAATTAAAATTCTAGAATCAGTTTTTTAATGAATATTAAATATAACAGACAATGGATATGAATAAGATGTAAAATATAAATGTGCCTTACAAAATACAATATAACTTATTACTTGTTTATAGTATTCAGTGAGGCAACTGATTCTAAAATTTTTATTTTTACTTCTAATATTTAGTATTTCTCTATTATACGCAGAATCTTAGGAATCTTGATTAATGTAAATTCTAATCCATAAACAGTGCCTCATATATTGCACGTAAAATTGAATTGGACATTTAAAAAATTATAAAAAAAATATAGAACAATTTTTGTCAAAACTGAGATATTAGGAGATTCAAAATCAGACGAAGAATTTCCTCCAAAAATTACTTGTGTATTTTCATCAAATAACCTATTCAATTGTATTGCTACTTCGACTTATTCTCATATCATGTCTTGTTATTGATTTTGGCATTTAATTCAACAGTCCAACGAGGGCCACACGTCCTTCAACACTGGTGCTCTTGTGCGTGGTTTCTTAGTCTTCGTGGGACTAAGCATCCTTGTCATGGCCTACATCGTGTTCCGTAGCTTTAGGTGTGTTTTAACAGATAACAGTATCATAGATATCTCTTCTAGTGTACGATGGATTAATAATTTAATGGTCTTGTATTTTTTTGTTATTGGCAGGTTAAGTAAGACACGCGCCCAATTGGTTCGAAAATACGGTGTCCTCACGCACAGGCAGGACGTTGAGATGCGACCGCTGCCACTGGAGGAGGAGGACGACGAGGACACAACTGTTTTCGATGCGAGTAACGTTGTAACGATCAACGCTCAGCATCAAAACGCATAAACGTGTACCATAGTGAAACACACTGTCATGTTATTATATATATATATATATATATATATATATATATATATATACGTCATCCATGTAATGTTCTGGACATCATGTGATTTTAATAACATCCGACTAACTTTATCGCAATCTCTGAAGGTAGGTACACAAGAGGACTATCAATTGTGAGACAGATTAAGACATTTTTCAATGATCTTAAAAAGTTATTTGCTTTGCGCAAGATTATTAACATCAAATATGCATCCATGATGCACTTATCATTAACGTATTGTGCTTGTTAGCGATAGATGTACTTTTCCTAAAAAAAAACAAGCAAAAACAGAAAAAAATTCAAAATATTTCTACCAACACTCTCCACCCTGTTAATATTGCTATGTGATAACACAAAATTTTAGATATATATCAACTGCGAGCTAATGAGAAAAAAATGGGTGGTTGTATCTCTACTCTTATACAGATTATATTTTAATTATAATCTACGTTGTTATAATTAAAATTATACAAAAAGATTGTCTATATTTTATTTAATTCTTCACATTTTTAATAAAATTTGTGCATAAAATTCTATTCTAAATATGTTGGCTAATTATACACATGTGTATATACACACGTAAACTGTGAATGAAAAAATATCACATTAAAATATATTTAAAATGCCGATCAATGATACTATTTTAATACATATCATTATTTCGTTAAAATGACAATCATATTTAATAATTTTCTATAACGATGCAAAAGATTGATTACGTATTTTTTACTATCATAAATATCCATTTTCAACTGCATGAACGATTACGTCTGCTAATCTTTGCCTCCCACTGGATGATTCAATCTTAGATAATGTCCAAACATCAGCAATGTTTACTGCCTCGTTGCCCTTGATAATGGCATCCAAATCAAATGACTGAGATGGGGCCAATAAACAAAATGGAATAGCTTCAAGAGAGAATATTAATCCAAGCTTGAAGTTCTGTTTCACCTACAATTGATATCAATATTAGTTACAATTCTCTTTTAAAATTTTGAACACAAAATAGATATTTTACATCTTTCATAAATAAATCCCACGAATAAATCTTTTCCGGCTCAGATCCAAGAGATTTGATGGCGTTGCTCAATTCAGAATGATAAATCTTCAATATATCATCAAAATACTGATCTCGAAATGCTTTCAAGGTGCAAGAATAAATTAAAAACGACAGATCCGTGATAGGACTAGCATAACGTGCAAGCTGAAAATCCAACAATAATGCCTCTTTTTTATTTTGCTCAGTATTTCGGACTAGAAAGTTCGGAGCCCAGCAATCACCCGCGGCTATAACACTCGTCGGAGCATCTTTCTTTGTAATACATAATTTTGAGCCCTCTTCGTAGAGTGTACCAAATTCATAGGAATTGAATTGCTTTATAGCTTTACTGTTGGGATATTCCGTCGTTAATGCATGTTTAGCTATATCCACTAGTAGTTTCTGCAAAAACAAAGTTACTTCATTAATAATTTCATTAAAATGCAACGTGTAATATCACTTACGTGGAATCTTTGATACCAATCCCAGTGATGATCACCAAAGTAGGTTTCCTTCAAATAGCCTATAATTTCTGTGAACTCTTCTTTCTTTTGGTCCTTGTATGCAAATGAAATTGCGTGAAATTTCGCGAGGGTTTCTAAGATCACGGTACATTCTTCCCAGTCCATACAGTCTTGTCTGGATGCAGGTCCAAATCCTAGGGGAGAGACGTCTTCCAAAACGATGAAATCATTTTCACCATCCATGTAAGAAGCAAAGTAACGCGGTATGCGCAGCATACATTCTTGTTTTTTCTCTGCTAAGAATTTTGCAATCTTCGGGACAATCTAAAATGACATTTATTTGAGACTTTTTGCTTGATTGGATAATATGAATAAATTATATATGATATAAATTATAATTAGATCATATAACTAGAATATCTACAAAGAAAAAAATTAATATCAAATCAACTATCATTGTCTCATATATATAAAAATATAAAATCTTTTTTAAAGAGTATGAAGAATTTTAAATTTTAGCAAAAAAATATTTTTTTATTTTAAGATTAATTTTTATATTGTTATTTTTACTTTAGTAGTCATTTAACACCACAATATGATTATTTTGACAAAGTATTTAAACAATTGCAATTCTTGATTTGTTTCTTATCCAATATTTTTTCCTCAATTCATGAAAATTATTTTTTAATGAAAATGAGTATGTATTTTTCTTGCTAAAACTAAACAAAATTTCCTCACGTATAAGCAAGCTATGTTTATTTAAAATCTTAAAATTCTTCAAAGAATTTACATTCTTATATATCACATAATTATTGTGACACTAATTTTTTTCTGTGCATTTTTTTCACAACCCAGCAAACGAAAATAAATTGAAAATTGAAAAATAAATAGTTCAAATGTTAAATAAATATTAAATAAACATAATTTTACAGATAAAAAATAACTAAAAATAACATTAAATAAATATTAAGTACACATTTAAAAAATGTTTTCTAAAATTATTTTTCTTAATGAATAATTCGTGAAAAATAAACTTAAACAATATTAAATAAATGTTTGAAAAATATTTTTAAGAAATCATTATTTTAAATGAATTTCAATGAAAAAAAAATTAAATGTTAAATATTTTTTTTCGAAATGAGTTGAGGAAATAAATATTAATGAAAAACGAACATTTAAAGAACATTGTCTGCTGTTTGAGTCAAATAAATTAAAATGAATTACAATTTTCAATTCATTTGAATTTATTTTCGTTCGCTGGGAAGATACATTCTTAATTACGTGAAAAAGGTTTCATATATTCTTACCTTTGTGTAGAACATGATTTCGTTACTAAAAAATTCTGCGCTTCTGAAAGACTTTCGTCTTCCAATATTTTTGGGAATCGACTTTACAAAGATGTTAACTTGCACTTCCTGTTCCGGACTGCCGTCCACAATACCGTACAGTTTACCCTTGTTAGCAGTCGACAGGTAGCTGTCACCCTTGGTAAATCCCTCGTCATCAAAATTCCAGTCTGTCAGCTGCACCTTCTTCCCGTTGTATGCTTTGCAGAGGACGTCTGCCAGCACCTCTTCCGTAAACTTGTCATTCACGTAGTCGCTCAAGTTAACACGATTCTTCATTTGACTCATGATTTCCTCTACTTTCGTATTCGCTAATAAATTTGTTGTAATGATTTGAAATTCGACAATACTTTTAAAATACTGAGATTTAATCGAGATTACTAAATACTACAATATTACTAAAATCAATACCTCCAATAATTAAAAAAATTTTTATGGCTTTTTATATCAATGCATGCGTCGATTACAATCCAGTTTTCTGATATCCTTCTCGTTAAAATTAAAGAAGGTAACAAGTGCGAGGGCGACAGTGAAATATTGGGTTGACGAAACCTGTGCGGTTTATATGATATAGCTGTTATCTCACCGGGCGTGATTTATTATACGATTTTGAGATCCTTTTTAAACACCTGTCTTTGTGATAAAAGCAATCTATAATTTACACCCATAAACATCTTATCATTTCGTAATAAATTTAAACTTCTACCGCACAATTATCGATGGCACATTTGCATGCTCACACGCGTACAAAATAATTTGTTCTCCTCTCCAGGGACGAAGGGGAAAAAGAATGGTCGTTCTCTTCACGTGAATGTATATACTTATTAACTCAGAATAAAAAGGCGCCTATGTTCGCTTGGTGATGATTATTACTGATGCCGTAATCGCACGTGAGTGATTCTCACATTCCTAGTGCGTCGATTTGCCACGTATGACGGGATTTTCCATTGTTAAGCCGATCGGAGAGAGAGCTGTCAGTCGAGCTCGTGTGGAGGGGACGAGTTAAATGGTGCGAGACCACGTGGGGGAGATAGGATTGAATCCCATGAACTTCGCGTGCCCATCCTTCTCCATTGGCGTTGTAAACACTACCAATATTCACTGCCAGTACTAAAAATCTACAGTTAACGTTACGTATACTATAGATTCAGTACTGAGTCATTGGCAATGAATATTGTGAGACACGAACGTTGTAGATTGTGCGCAGCATAGACGTATGCAGCATTTTTTCCGAGGGGGTCGTAGTAAATCTGTTATAACAATCATAAACAATTTTTCACATTAATGAATTGGCTATTTTAGAGTTTAGAATGTCCCTTTGTTCCTGATTTTTAATAGAAAAAAATATTGGGTTTTGTAAATAACTTATAATTTTTTTTCCAAAAAAGTACATTAAGTAGAATACTATTATTAAAAAAACCAAGTGCATAGTTCTGTAATATTGCTATTGCTATTATTGTATATACATAATATTCATGATCATTTTCCTAGGAAAAGAATTAAAAAAGATTCAGAAGAGAATATGGGAAAATTTCCTGTATAAAGAAAGACGTTGCTAATATTATTAAATATGTGATAATAAAGTTAAAATAATAAGAAAAAAAGAATGATGAATAAGGCAAAGATCATGCAATAAAATTTACAAAATTAAAGAATTTTTTTTTAAGGATTTAATACATCTTTAATGCTTTATGTGACAATAAAATTTATTCAAATGTCGTATTTTTTCATAATTAAAAATTAAAAAAATTTCAGGGAGGGGGATTTGAACTCCAATATACGCTCATGGTACGTTTATGCCATCGATCCGCGAAACATAACCTTACATATTGCTGGAGAAAGCGAGAGAACTCTTTGTTAGAAAATTTCGTTTAAAAGGATTGATAAGAGACATGTATGTAATGATTGTAAAAACTTATGAATAATCTTCTTTTTTTCGAATTATTTTATTCTTTGGAATAAAAAATCGAATTAACTTTATTCTAAGGCCGTTATCGAAACCATTAATGATGTATAAATATTTATACACCAGCAAGACAATCTGGCTTCTATTGACTTTTCTTCCACCATGATATTGCACATTTTCTTGATGCTGATAAGGGAGTGCTCCAAATTTTGATAAATCACGGAATGTACAGATATATCGCCGTCAATATTAAACTATGAAAATTTATAAGGGAATTTTTTAATTCATTGATTGATCAGTTGCATTGTGCAGCTTTTGCAGAGCAAAATTGCATTTGCGCATATAATGCGTTTGATTAATAGATGAATTAAAAAACTTCGCTTTCTAAACATAGCGTTTCTAAAAAACTTAAAAATTTACAATAAATTTTACCTTGAAATAGAAAAAAAACAATGAGAGATTGCCCACTAGAAATACATTGAGTAAGCATTGTTTTTAATCTGATTGTATGCAAGCATTGTAATGCAGTTATTGCATTTTTTAAATTCAAAATTGATGATATTATAAAATAATAAAAACATTTCAAAAGAGAAATGCATTGTTGATCTAAGAATTTAATTAATACTTAAGAAACACCCATGTACAAGAATTTTCTAAAAGAATTAAAAAAAAGTTTTATCTATTTGGCTAATGTAGATTACTTAATTCTATTGTGAGTATCACAAAAATTACTTTGAATTGTATTTGACTACAATTCAAAATTCATTTATAATTATTTTAATTATTTCCTCGCGGACGAGGACCTTACAACAAAATTTTTCCGCGCATCATATGTATCCTTTCTCAACAGCGTGAACTATTACATCCGCTATTCTTTGTCTTCCGCTTGTTGTTTCAATACAAGGTATTGTCACTACATCACTCATGTTTATTGCCTCGTCGCCTTCAACAATATTTTCTAAGGTGAATGATTCGGATACCTCCATCAGGCATAGTGGGATAGCGTCAAGCGAACCGACCACACCATATACGAATTGCTCCTGCACCTGCAATCAACATTAACGTTAATATAGGGTTGGGAATTAACACGTTAACTTGTAACACCGTTTTATTTTTATATAGATAATTTTAAGTTATTTAAGTGCAATACTAATCAATAGACTTTCGAATTGAACTGGTCAAATATCGACAACTGGATGCTTAATAATGCGTTATTTTTTATGTTTCCAACTTTGCGTCAATATTATAGTATAATCTCTCTTTAGAAAAACTGAAACGAACTTCTCTCACCTCTTTCATAAACAAATCCCACGGATAAAGCTTTTCTGGATCGGATCCAAGCAATTTAATAGCATTGCCCAGTTCGGAATGATAAAATTTTAATAGGTCGTCGAAATGTTGATCACGAAATGACTTAAGTGTGCAAGCGTAAATTAGAAACGACAGATCTGTGACAGGGCTTGCACAACGTGCGAGCTGAAAGTCAAGCATCAACGCTTGCTTTTGATTTTGCCCAATGTTGCGGAATAAGAAATTTTGAGCCCAGCAATCGCCCTCGACTACGACGGACGTAGAAGCGTCTCTTCTCTTACATAATTCTGTGCACTTATCGAAGAGATCCCTGACTTTGTAAGAATTGTACTGTTTTTCAGCCTTGCTATCAGGATATTCGGTAGCTAATGCATGTTTAATCACAACTTGCATTTTTTCCTACAAAAAGGTCACTTCAATTGGAGGAAAACTAATTTTAACATTTTGCTGTTACTTACGTGAAACCCTTTGTACCAGTCCCAGTATTCACGGCTGAACATGGTTTCTTTTAAAGACTCTGTCATTTGTGCGAACTCTTCCTTTTTTTGATCTTTATATGCAAATGAAATCGCGTGAAACGCGGACACTGTTTTTAAAATAGCTGAACATTCTGCCCAGTCCAGGCAGTTCTGTCGCGATATGTTGTGAAATCCTAAACAAGAAACATCTTCCAAGACTAGAAAACCGTTTTCACTATCTGTAGAGGAGATTATATAACGTGGTATACATAACAGATCACTTTGTTCCTTTTCCGCTAGGAAGTTTTCAAATTTGGAGATAATCTGCAATAATTAAAAGATTAGAGAATGGTTCGTTTGATTGGCAAGATGAATCATACAACTTTTTCAAACGCATCTGTACAAGACTAGTGGAATATAGAAGAATTCTAGCATTAAGCAAATCAGCTACAGTTGAAAATTTAAAACAATAATGTAACAAATCCAAACTGTTAAATTTTTCTTATGTGTCACAAAAGTCTAAATATCCATCTATAAATTTACCTGCGTATAAAAAGCGATTTCATTATAGAAGAAATCTGCACATCTGAGAGTCTTTCTTGTTCCAGCATTCTTTGGCATCGACTTTACGACAATATTTGCTTGCACTTGTTGCTTCGGATCGCCATCGATAATACCATTCACTTTGCCCCTATAGATATTTGACAAATAATTGTCGCCCTTAGCAGATCCCTCATTAAATCTCCAATCTGTCAGTTGCACTTTTTTCCCATTGCTTACTTTAGAGAGAATACTCATTAGCACTTCTTCCGTGAACTTATTATTCACTTCGCTTAATGTAGCACACATTTTTTTTAAATATATATATTTTTTTTATTATATAAGCATCAATCGATATAATTTACTAATATTTTACAAAATTTACTAATATCTTATTAAATATTTTATTTAATTTATTTAATACGAAATATTGATACCGCAAATGAGTTAGCAAATTGTAATCGACACTACATTAATGTTGCAACTGTGAATGTGCTTTATATAACTTATCTCTCTCAATACGCTACGCTTATCAGAGGTTGATAAAGATGCAGACGTAAAACATTAGACAAATCAAAGTAGAACGCTGTGTTCTTGTAATTTATAGCTATAAACATGTTATAAAAAATCTGTTGGTAAAAAACACATAAAATATTTATTAAAAAAAATATATGATAATATTTATAACCTTTTTGTTTATTAATATACTTTACTATTACTTTTAATATAAAAATTTTGATAATTAAAATGTAAATCTCATACAATATACTTACCAAAGACAAATTTTAGTAGATTTCTGAAAGAAATTGAAATCATTTTGATATCATTGTCGTCGTTTTATAAAATTAAATAAAAATGTAAAATTTGTTATTATTCTCTGAAAAAATAAAATAACATTTTTCAAAGAAAAAAATTAAAGACTAAAATGGAGAATGAAAATGGAAAGAAATGGTATAATAAAACACAAAATCATATAAATATGTATACATACGTAACTAACACATTATATTTATATATTACAATATAAAATTTGTTTATAGGAAACCTAAATTCGGAAACATTTTTGCGTAATGCGTGTCGGATTATGAATTCTGACAGCACACTCTTGTCAAATTTATCTAAATATTATGCTATCCCGTGATAAATTAATAATATGTGAACACAACAACCTGTAAAGGTGTATTTCAACTAAAATTCTTTAAAAAAAATGTAAAAATCAAGAGTATGTTTCATGTACATCCAATGAATCTAGAATGACTAAAATCTCGTTTGAAAGTAAGATAAACGTAAGACTTCGCAAAAAAGCTTTTATTTACATTTGTTCCGTTTCGTTTAGCGCCTAGATAAATTTATAATTGCAATAAAATCCCACACAAATCGATCGCGCACTCTCACTGATCACTTGTTGTGGAATGTTTCACATAATAAATACAGCTTCTGACATAAATAAAAATACAAGTCTTGCATCCATTTTTATACAACCAAGAGATGTATAAATTCCAATGTGTCGAATAGAATCCAATCGGATTCTATCGTAACAGTAAATTCACTCACGACGAGCCCGTATACCTTATTTACAATGTCCATATATAAACATATACATTGCGACCTATCGATATACGAAGTGAAAGGTAAAAAGTACTATTTTGTACCTTAGAATCTGAGAAATAAAGTAAAATGCTGGCCTGTGTGTGTGTGTGACGTTAAATCGCACTTATGTCGTCTATTCTAAATCGGTAATAGTATTTTTTTTACGTCTTTCTTATTCTCCTTCAATTTATTAAATGTAAACCTGTTGACATTAGTCGCGTCTTGCCTAACTTAACGGCTAAACTTAACGTAACCCGCAATTCTTAATCTAGTCTTAGCCGCTAACTAAATCGTACAATTGGACTGAGTGATAAATTATCATCGACTGTACAAACATCGCTTTCAGCTTGACACAATCATATCCTAATCTCGGAATACCTGAATGAGAATCGTAATTGTTTTCCCCAGTTGTGTGTTTGGACCTCGCGTATAATTTTTGTAAAAAATATACTTCCTGCTGATCGCAAAAAGCTGATTTTATGTCGAATTTCCATCATAGCGGTAAATTGAAAGAAGAACGAGTCATCAATTGAATAGATTACTGAAATGCTTTAATGTATGTACGACTATATAAAATAATGAATCTATACGGTTATAAAAACTTCTCTGGAGCAATATAAAACGCCGAAGTCTTCTATAATATAGCAGCGAATAAATAGCAATGTGTTTGCTAAAATACGTCGGAATTCCTTGTGTGATATTAGAACCGATTTAAAATCATTTGTTCTTCCGATACGTTCCACAGCCGTGTTCGGTACTAACAGTGAACATAAAACCGAGCGAGAAGCGTTTTCCTATATATTTCAGTGAGACACATTATTTCTTTATTTTTTTCAATCACATGAATCTTAATAAGTACCAAGTGCCTAATATAAGATCAAGTTTCGATATACCCTGAACTACCCACATATAGGTAGAGGAACCCCAAACGAGTTCGCCGTATACTTTTACTCGCTTATCGAGGATCAAAATAAATATGTATAGATATCGTACGGCAGAGGCTTGGCTCGGACGTCGATGCGAAGCGGGAGAGCAGGAATGGCAATTAGGTTTTGTCTATACACAGGACATATCTTACATAGAGTACGAGATAAAATTAGTTTAGACCGAAGTTTGCGAGGGCGACGATTCTCGCGGGTATCGATACATCCCATGTCTCATCGACGGCGATCGTTACGTCTGCAACAAAAGAACACCAATTATAGTAAAGATGATCGATTCAAAATTATTTTATTAAATATAATTTTATTTATTATTTATATTTTTTAGACGCGCATCTCATGTAAAAAATAATACATTTTAAAAATGAATTATTGCATTAATACCGCCAACGCCATTTTGATTTCGCTAATAATGTCAATCTTTTTCAATTCTTTTTGTATTATACAGTACAGAATATTTTGAAAATAAGTAAATAGAAATAATTCTAATGATACAATAATATCAAAATGACTTTTTATTAATTGAACATAAGAGTAGGAAATTACCAAATCGGTACCTTTGGCAATACTAGTGTAAAAATAGAATTGATTTTGACATTGAAATATTTTATTTATCGTTATACCTACCGAATCAACGAGAATCACGTTCTAGTCATCGCGTTGGCACAGCCTTTATGTGTTGTTGTAAAGTTGATGGTGAGTTTGATGCTGACTCGAATGCGAGTGCTGCAGCGAGTGCTGATGCTGATGAGGATGCTGATGCTGTACCGTGGGATGCCTCGCATTGTACCTAACGCTACCAGCGAGCGAGCTTCCCCTACCGTGAGTGCCGACCATGCTCTGTGTATCGGACAACTCGTCGTCCTCCGTACCAAGACTCCGGAACCTAACGAAGCCGTCCTCGGCGACTAGCATCGTCGAGCCGCTGGTCGGAGCTTGTTCGTGTAGGCCTTGAACAGGCGTATGCCTCCCACGAGTCTCCGAGTTCCTTAAGGTCTGTATGCCGTTACCATGACGACTTAAGGAACCCCGACCTTCGTGAGGAAAGTGGCCCATCGTACCTGACTTGCGAATGGAATGTCTCTCAAAGGTACCTGCGCAACAAATAACGTCCTATTAATTGATTGACAATTATATTAAATAATCTAGCTAATTAATATGTTAGTTTCTTTACAGAGAATGTGACAAATTTTATACACTCAATTATGAATTAATATTGCTAATGAAAAATTTATAATGTATTACATTTTTTTTTACCTGATATGTTCAAATGCTCGGGTAAAGTATTCAGTGGAAAACTATCGTCGTAAACTTGTTTTCCCGTTCTCATGGTATAATTTTGGATCGCTTGGTTGGTACTACATATTGCAGGGTAGAGTACATCGTCCATGTTTTCCGTGGAGGTGGAACTGCCGCAGGGGAACAGAGCGAAACCCGAATGTGCCGAGTGTTGTTGCATCTGTTTTTCGCGCAACGGAAACTGCGACAGGCTGGCAACCCAGGCTAGGAGACCACAAACGGACAGCTCTAGCAATCTGACGGAAAACTGCCAACCCCACCAGAGCCACGGATACTGTTGCGGACGCTCCTGAACGCCGAATATGCCATAAAGTTGCACGAAGCCCATGAGGATGAACAACAAAGCGGTAGCGATAGTGGTGGTAATGGCAGTGCTAAGAGCCACCGTGGTAGGATCAGCGCCCATCATGTGATTCGCACCGGCCGCTTTATTACTGACTATGTGGATCTGCGAACGCACTACGCGGTACACGTACATGTAGCACAGACCTAGGGTGACGCAGACGACGATGTAGATGCACTGACAGATGAGCGGCAGAATTCTCGCCTCGTCTTGATAGCCGAGCATATTCGCGGACACGTGCAAGGATACGCACAGTACAATGTGCACTGTGGACGAAAGTACAAGCGTGATTGGCGAGAGGATGCTGTTGTTAAGTGAGGGTGCTTCCGAGCACCGGGCGAGGTACAACATCAGAGTGGCGAACGCCGTGGATAAGAGCGGTGCCGGTAGATACATCAGCACCCTGGACAATGACTCCGGTAGGGAATGTCCGAGATTGTAAGCGTCGTAGAAGAGGTGGAAGCACCTCAATGTGCAAATTGTGGTCAACAGCAGATGAACGGCTAGGAAGTACGACTGCGTAAGTAGATTCGTTGCCTCATTGAAACGCACGATCTTATAGATCGAGTAC
Organism: Solenopsis invicta; assembly: GCF_016802725.1. Taxonomy (NCBI): domain Eukaryota; kingdom Metazoa; phylum Arthropoda; class Insecta; order Hymenoptera; family Formicidae; genus Solenopsis; species Solenopsis invicta. Next base: position 6,026,891 of record NC_052674.1, on the reverse strand, counting down.
AAGGCCATGAGCGTGAACATAATCGCCGCGAAGTACACGTGTAGCGACCAAGCGATCCGCCACGTGGATTCGAGCGGATGTGTGTCGATGTGTGGTATCAAACGATCGTCGTCCTCGTCGATATTCGCTGGTCGCTTCGACGTTGGCGCTGGCGGTTGAGGCTGCGGATATGGCAGCCTTTCCTGCTGCACTATCTCGATACTGTCAGGCTTCAGGCCGTGCTCTTCTTGCTGGCCGGTGTTCGGTAGATAAATCGTCGGCTGTGTGACGGCGATCTTCGAGGGATTCGTACTGCCTGACACTTTTGGCGTGATAGTGCTCGGCGGCGACGTAGTTTTGTCGGTTGTCGGGGCAGAAGGTACATTTGGCAGCAACGGACTTTTCGTTGCGAAGGGTTTCAGCAGAATGTCGGGGATTTCCTGCTTTCTGCCGTTACTACCGGATAAGATTCTAGAAATACTGGGATAATGAAGGGTCACGAACGAAGGATCATTCGTGCCGTTCTTTCGATCGGTCTCACTGGATTCCGCAGGCCTGTGCTCCCTACTGTCGGGCACGTTTGTCGGTTTCCTCGAGTGAGAATGATGCCTCTCCGGCACCTGAGAGGGACTTTGAGATAGATCCGGCGGTCGGATGGGTATCCGCTCATGCGCCGGCGTCAAGCTCGGTGGCGGTACCGGCCTCCTGTTGTTGGCGTGCACATCTGAATTGGTACCTCGCAACGTGGGTTTGTCGGCGAACGGGTGCAGGTACTCCGGCGGCAGAGGTGGCGTGAAAAGTGCCCTGGAGGGCGGCGCGTACGATGGCAGATCCCGGAAGACGGGTGATGCAGTGGCCCGCGGCGCCGCCGGATACTTGATAGCGGGTATCGACGGGGTCGTGGTGGTTGTACTGGTGATCGTACTGGTAGTTAACGGCGATGGTACCGTCGACAACGTCGTGCTACCCGACACTTGAGCATCGTACGCCGGCACACTGCGCTTCGTGGTCGCAGAACTATGCGCCACCTTATTGAAGATCGCCGCTAAGTTCTTCTCCAGCGCAGTATGATCCAGATTGAAAATCGGACTGTTTGGCCCACCATCACTGTTCGCCGAGCAAACGGTCGAGCAGGATTGTATGGCCAGCAGTGCGGATAGGAGAAGCAGCCGCATCATCGGGGTCATGATGCTCGTATCAAGGACGATGATCGCGGACATTTAGATGCCCCGTCCGGGCATCGGTTCATTCCATAACAGGATCAACGCCGCTTCGCGACGAGGATAACGTTAAGAAGGAAACCTGAATCCGTAAGGACACTTGTTGGGACGAATCTCTGTCGATCCCGTATGTTTCCCTCTTTCTCTCGTTCCACGATTCCTGTTTGAAGATACTGATTTCCTCACGTGGAAATCCTGTCACGTGTCACATTCCTAAGATTGGCTGTCTCTACGTCCTCTCTCACCGTGTCACTTCCCTTCCTCGAGACATCCGGCACGTTTTCCTTCGACGTCGGCGTAGCGTTTTATTTTATAGCCCGTGCTTTCGCGTCTATCGTGGATATCGTCGATACACGCGAGAGGTTTCAAATGGGGTAGGATGGGGTTAATAGTGTCTTCTTTGTAACTATACTTGTATCTACATTTTTCGTCTCCCGCATCAGATAGAATCTCCTTTGACATCTGCGATGTGTCGAGCGATTAGGTGGCGTGTGAACACGGAATTCAATTTCTTCCTCGCAGCAACCACCATCCTCGGGGTCCACTACCGTCTCGTCTTATATGCTTCCATTATACGCGGAATACGGGATCCAATCGCCCCTGGATTATTTTGCCGCGCTAACTTCGTTACCGTTGTCCCGCAGTTGACTCGATTTAAAATCTATCTACTTGCGCGGCCGATACGGTGACGACACGGACTTGTTAACTGAGTTTGATCCGATATCGCTGTTGCTGCTGCTGCTGCTGTTGCCGCTTTTGCTCCCAGAAGGCCATCCCAGATCTGCGAGAGCCCCGGCCGGAACGTAAATTGCCGGGGGAGCATTTAACGTGCCGAATTGGCTCGTATTCCTAGTCGCCGACGCGGCTTCGTAATTACCGTATCCATTTCTTTAATTGGGACGTGAACGTGCTCGCTATAGTCTCCGTTCCTCCTCTATGATTCTTTTACGACGTTGCGCCGAATACCTGCAAAAAAAAACATCTGCCGTCAGTTTAAAGAAGCGATTTGGAACATAACGACTCTTAAGAAAAATATAGGAATCAGAACAATTTAATAGACTTTATTCAAAAAACACTCTAAAATTGTTTTCACATGGAAAGAAAAATTTTACTGCCGAATCTAAAAATAGCTAGATACATATAAAAAAATAAATTTATGTTGAACACCGTAATAATTATGTACGCTCAAATATAATATTGCTACAAACAGCATTTGACATTTAACATTTCAGCTTAAACGTTCAATATAATTTGTTTAATAGTTCAACCTAATTGTTTTTGGATCTGTGTTATAGCAAAATCGTTCTTTCTTCGTTCAATTAGAAGTTTTTATACATATTTTTTTAACCATTTTTATGTGATTTTAAAACAAAGCATTATAAAAAAAATTTGAACTTAAACAAATTAAGGATTTAAAAAATACAAAACATTTTAAGTTTTCGTAATAATAATTTCGAATATTAATACTAAAATTTTTATATACTATTTTTAGAAATGTTAAGAAAATTATATTTCGTAAACAGTTATTAGCATATACTTTTTGACTCTTAATAAAGTTCACAATTAGATTTATTTTAAAAATAAATTTCCGGTTTCTGGCATTTTTAAGATTATATTCCTTTATTAATTCTATATCTTTATCGATTTATTTTTACATGCCAGAATTTGAAGTAAATATTCTAAAGCATAGCTGTTAAGAATTTCAATCGAATATCAATAACTTGGTTGCTCAACAATTTAAAATATTTAACATAAAACATGCAAAAAGGTTTTCAAACTATAAAAAGATACAATCTTTTATGTAAAGCTTAAATAATTGAAAATTTTTCGTGACTTTTAAATTGTTCTTGAAATTTTTAGTGAGTTTTCGCGCAAAAAATAGAAAAATGGGACGACAGATTTAGGCATTTCGAGCAAGCTATACGGTTGTTTACGTTCCTGATTTCGATAATGTTTCATCGTGCATCAATTAATCGTATAAACGGATAAAAATAAATGTACACCGACCGCAAATGCACAATATCCATTACGCATCATTAATTTACGCGTTATTAATATTATTAGCCCGCAGAAATATGTAAACGAGCAAGTTCGCGTTGGACGTAATTGAGTTATTCATAAATACTACTATTTATCGTTATTAAGTTAATTAAGTCCGATATCGGTCACCGCTACCACTAGGCTGGTAATTCGCCACCGGTAATTGATCGTAAAACGATCCAAGTGGCGAGGTATAAATTTCTGGGATATCTTAGACAACGAAAGAAGTCCTACAAAACGATCGTCCGCGACCCTTCGCGATATAGCCAGGAAATTGATTCGACCAGGTAAGACGGAACACGTGGATGAGTCAGTTGCGACAAAGGTAAGGGAGTGACCATTGATTTCTCCCCTTCCCTCCCATCTCTCTCCGTTATCGTTCAATATCTCATTCCGCGAAACAAAATTTAATAACAAGGACATCTCTTCCGACCGCGAGAGATTTGATTTTCGATTATTTGGCCGCCAGTAATCGTGGGTGGATGCACGATGAGCAATGTACTCCGTAACGAGAGATATTTCGAATATTCCGGACAGAGAATACAATGGCGAATTACAGAAACAAATCTAAACAGCTAGATGTAAATGTTGACTGCCAGATTACCGCCGCATCTGCAAACCATAATGATGATCTTCGTTACTCATTACTACCTTGTTGCAGCGGTTCAGGATGCGCGGAGTACAACCTGAACTCATTACAATAAAAAAAAGAATAAAGCCATAGCAGTGGAATATTTTTAATATCACAATTCGAGAGATAAATTAAAGACAAATAAGTTTCACGCACGGCAAATTGAATTGGCTAATAATATTCCTTTAACTCACAGACCATTATCTATTTTATTTCCCAGGTGATCAAGAATATCTCGTGACATATCGCGGACAAAGGCTCGCAGCAAAAATGCCTTACATGTATGATTAAGTGTTATTATTCTACACGATGATATGTACAGTGATGATATAACTCCGCGACGAGATCAGAATAACCAGAGTACTGATTCCATATAGTCGATATTATGATTCATAGACGATCAGAAATATCTCGTGACACTTTGTAGACGGTAAAAAGCACGTCCACGTCAAAATCAAGTATGATAAAATATAGATGTATGCCTTAAGCGTCGAGTGAGGTGTCACAACGGAATGCGTACTCTTTCCAGGCTGACAAAAACGACGAGGGTAGATACATACAACTAACCGAGAAGCTATTTGTCTCTTTTTCAACGAATATCTTAGGGTCGGCCGTACCTTAAAATATTCGTTGCATGCTACCTTACGTGTAACCTGATTTTCAAATACTGCCGCTATCAAGATTCTATCGAGCGAAAGTGGATAACGTTTGACATCTGTGGAAGATTGTAAAAACAAATCAATCACGTATCGTGAAATCATAAATAAATTCATATGCCTAGCGGTGTTACTTGCTGCGCATATTTGAAAATGTGTCGGAAATTTCAAATTCAAAACATTAATAAATTAAATTTTCTTGCGGAAATTCCGAACGTCACGTATTTACACCTCTTGCGAAGCGCATTTTATCAAAGTTCACATATTTCAGAGCGAACAATTTTTTTTTTCAATTTTAATCTAATGCAAAGGTGTGTTAACGTATTATCAGTACGTGCCATAGTTTTTATTAAGTTTTTAACATCGCGATATATGCGAAATTTGTTGGAACAAACTCATTAAATTTAAACGATTGACAGGAGACAAATTAAATTGTCCCACTACATGTATAAGATTTGATTTTTCATGTTTCACCATTATTTTTCGTAAGCAATTTTTTCAATTCAAAAGTTAAAAAGATATCTACTGAGGCTCTTATAAAGAAGTATAATCCGCTAATAAATGCATTAAATAATTCACGGATCAATAGAACGACGATAATTCTACAGCATTTCAATACAATCATATTATTAAACTAGTTTAGTGCATAAATCTCATATCGATATGCACCACCTGGTCGCTTTGGTAATTACAAGCTTCGTGACATAGAATCGTTGAAATCGTTCGCGGTAAAAGAGCTTTATGCTGATACACGTTTGCGATCTGCATGTCACGATAATAGTCCGTGAATTAAGTATTAGATCGAACATTCACCACCCGGTAGACGGCGAGCGGTGGACACTGTAATCAATAATGTAGCTAGAGTCGTCGATCTCGCGTATAAAAGTTTTTGGAAAAGACGTTTACTTTGTATTTCTAATGAACATTTTAATAAACTGAAACAAAATTGACAACGATTTATCAGTAAAATTATCAGCGTCTACCCGATACTCCCAAGAGTCTGAATGTTTGACAGAGAACCCGCGGTTGGAAGAACGTGTGACACACACTTCGTAACATTGCTTTTCGTTCTCCGCTTCAAATGACTATTGCTATCCAGTGATCCCTGATTTTGATTCCCAAACGACTTATCATTAGCAACGTTTTGGCGGCCAGTTTATTTTATTCGACAAATACGCGACGCTCGTTGGTTAGTTAATTGGTTGGTTGGTTTGCGCATCTGTGTCCTTTCACCCTTTTACGTTTGTCCTCGATCCATCGAATCGCGTGATCGCACTCGCCGATGCTGCGCCAATACACAAACCCTGCGGGCGATTTGCTCGATAGGAGTTGATTAAACCAAATCAATGCAGCTAATAATATCGTTTGTTAAGGCTCAAATGCATTTACGCGACCAAGCAGGTAATTTTTGTCATCGTTCCATCGACCTTGTTGAGCTTGTTACTATTCTATCACATTACGTGAATACAAATGACCTGGGATACTTTCGATTATTGTGATTTTCGTACCTCTTTTTACATGTAGAATAAATATCGAGAGAGATACCAGCAGCTTCATATTAATAATTATATAATAATTATATGATAATAAAATAGCTTCTACTTGGTCTTTTATCTCTTTTTTTTTTTTAAGAAAAAATTACGTTCTATTCTTAGTGTACTAATAATAAAAAACGGGAGAGAAATTAAATCTTTTCAACAAAGTAAAATTGTCAAACATATTTAAATAACTATAGCAAATGGTAGTGCGTTTATTCGAGTCTAAAACTATCTTTCCTAAGTTCTAAGAATGATGGATCGTAGACAAGGAAAAGTACAAGGTATATGTTGACACAAGTTGTTAGTTAACATAGTAAGTTCACGTAACTTCATGTTTCTCGGGCTTAGTTTAATTAATTATACGAATGTCGTGGGATTGGCATGTTAGAGAGCCTCGTTCGTTCACATGCTTCCGTATGATATAATATCCAAGTAAAGCTACCTAGCTATTCGTGACTAACGACCGTCAGCGGATGGCGAAGGGGTGAATGGGGTGCGGAGCCGTAACCAAATTGGGCGCGCGAAGACCTAGAGGAAGTGTTTACATCCGTGATTGGCGAGCATCGACTATTCTTGTAATTTAAAAATCTCTGTCGTATTACGTACTTTCTTAAATTCTACTTTTCTTAAATACACATTGAAGTCTTAATTCCGTATCGTTATACCTTACCATTTATCACGTGTTATTCTTTCAAACCCCATTTTCACGATTTCCTCGAGAAAATTCATCTGAATTTCTCAAGTAATTCGCTAAATTTGCTAAACATCCTTCTGTGCACTCTGTTTAAATTAATATTGTATCTCTTTATTTAAAAAAGTAGTATTCTTTTAGATTGAATAAAGCTTGGCAAAACACCTGTTTGAAATTACGTTCTTTTGTACTGTATTTCTTTTCTTTTTTTTTTAATTATTTTTGTACGCAATTTAATTCTAACATTCATGAAATGAATTATTTAAGAGATGTTACTTTTAAATATTTTAGGAATTTTCTATAAAGCTATTGAATAAAAATGGTTGAAGTTTGCATAATGTATCGTAGTTGTCCATAAAAATATTTTCCAATTCATGAAACATCACCGGAGGTCACAGACGGTGTGTTTCAGGAGACAGAAACGCTGGGGAGAGAAATATTTGTTCAATGCATATTAATTTCGACTAAACGATTTCAAAATATGTTTGCCATAGCCATCGACAGGGGAGCTTCGCCCGTCGTAACAGCAAAATATTATACAATGAATATCAGTGATAGATATTATGCGATTTGTTAAAACACTTTTAGTAAATCGAAATAAAAAAAAAAAAACCCCGAATGAGATAAACTCAAATCCCCATTTATAAAATCATAAATCTCGGTTTATTTCGATGTCGATACCCTTGAAAATATATTGACTAAGTGTCTTTGTGTGCCTCGACAAAAATATTTGTGTGTCTTGACAGAAATATTGTAGCCATTAAATTCTCGTGCAAAGAATATCGATATGAAAAACATATCGATATTAATTACAATTTTAAGTACAATTATAGTTTTATCATTTTATAATCTTTTTGCAAATTTTTTATTAATGGCAAGGATAATGTAAAACTGCTGAAAAAATCAAAAAGTTCGATGTAATCCGGTCGTTAGGTAGGATATTGGTAGCGTTAAGTGAAATGCGATCATGTTCGATCTGTTTTCAATTCCCAACAGTCCCTGAGTCGAATTCATTATCAACTGCTCCTGTGCAGGTAGCATAACCAAACACGGAGGAATTATAGGGCATCTGCCCTTTTCCGTTCCATTATATGTATATGTATATATAACTCGAATAAATGTATATTTCAAAAATAAAATTATACTAAAAATCTCGACAATCTGAAATCTAGATTTTACCATCTTTCGTATAAATTCCTCTTTCGCCATATTAATATCATTCATAACTGAATGAATTTATTATTATAAAAAATTATGTGTATTATGTGCGAAAGGAACATTTTCTAGAGGAATGAAAAAAAATTGTATAAAATATCGCTGAAATAGAATCAAATTTCACCTCAAATATTTTCACAAATATTTCAATTACCATTTTGAGGGGGAAAAAAAATATTTTGCAGATAAAATATTTACAGATTGAAATGGATTGAAAAATAGACTGATAGAAATAGAAATCTCTGCACTGGATATCTCATGTGCAATTCGTTTATATCCTATAACCTGTTCGGTGAAAAGCTTGACACGTGTTTCGCGATTCGATTATCTCGTCCGGATAACTGCTGCATACGCTCTTCAATGGTTAGTGATTGCGTATCGCACGCGCGTGTATAATTTGCGTGTGTCACGCGGAGTTACGTCGCACAACCGTCCGCGAAGTCACGCGAGGAATTCAGTCGCGCGATGTAACGGATCATTCGTTCACTTTCGCGATTATCCTCTTTCACGAGCGCGCGTCCTCCCGGGATCTATTAACATGCAACTCGATCGAGCAACGCTCGAACACCTACAGGTGTCAACTTTTCCAATTTCCGTCAAGTACCCGGGACCACCTTCCACGAATTGAAGGAAAAAAAAAACCCAAATCGTTCGACCGCGATACGACGGCACTTCGGTCCTAAATCTTCGACATCGAAAGAAAAGCACGAACGCTCCAACTGCCAAACTCGTCGAAGCTTAGTTACAGGCTGAAATATGTATCCTTTTCATTATCCGTCTGCGTTCTTATCATAAAACTTTTTCTTCGACAATTCAACGATTCAGCCCGATTAGAGACGGCGATATTTTATATCGCGTTTGGATTAAGTTCTCTCTTTACCCTAGAAGTGCACGCTTCCTGATACGATCATTGAGTACAGCCTCGAGTCGCATGACGTGTAGTTATCCCTCATTAGCCCCCTTATTCCTTCCTTTATGAAAAGGGGACGGTAATCTATTCGCTGAAGTCTTATAAGGAAAGATCCGCAATCGATCCTGATTTTGACGAGCTTCGCATATGAAACTGTGAGTAATAAGCCCGATAATAAAAGACGTGTATCTTATTAACTTAAAAATTGAGAGGATAGGAAGTATCATAGATTTGATACGTAAGCCTGGCACATGAATATCGTGAGCATAAAGTCTTTTAAAAAAAGTTCAGGTTTACGAGAATTAGTTTTGTTTTGCAGCCAAAAATAACAAAGTCAATAATAAAAATCGCAATAAGTGTATTAACAATTAGGTATACCGTTTAAAAATTTTAGAAGGATAAGGGGAAAAGATAAGTGTAAAATAAAATAATTTCAACTTAACGTAATAATGTAATAAATAAATAATGACTAAAGACCGTGCTAAATATGTTCAGATACATATTTCTGTAATTAATCTCGTGATTCTTCGACGTACTGAGATTGTTATTTATCGATCAGTCGGAATCGTTTAATCTAAACGGTGTCAAGATCATAAATTTGAGCTAACTTAAGATAAAATGTGAACTACATAACTGGGTCGTTGAGTTCCAACGTATTTGATAAGTAACCCAAACCCGTGCACCGTATTAATTATTAAAAGCACTAAGGCGGGACTATCTGCCTTTATACTGGCGTCTCACGGGGAGCATTACTCGAGGAGAAGGTGAGGAGAACCCATGGGACTCGACGATGAAGTGGCCCGCAGGTGAAACCTCTCCCAATTCCGTTAATTATTAAACACGCTGTCCCACTATTTCCTACCTTCAAAAACTTACAGTCGACAACATGCATCCTATTAATAATCCGCTAAATTAATTCTCAAAAGTGAAGCAACGTTAAATGATATTAAAAATAGAATTCTGTTTTTTTTTTACGAATTAATTAGAACAATAGAAAGGCATCGTAAACAGAGTTCATTTTTGAAGACTATAAAGTATAAAAACTAATTCCTCTTTTAGTCTACTTTAACGTTTGACATAATTTAAAGATCGAAATTCCAAGAGACGAGTACTTCAGAATTACTGTATGTATTTCTTTTTAACAAGTTTCTCCTCTCCGCGAAACCATTTTCAATTCAGTGATCTTAATAATTATGTTAAATTTTTCTCAAACAAATGTCCATTTGAGAGACATTAATTGAAAAATATAATTTTTTATGCCCATTTAACGTCGCACAGTTTACTTCTCTGTGAAAGTGCAATTAATCTTTCATTAATTAAAAATCTATTGAGACGGTAGGACATCTCGATATTGAAAGTACCGTTATTCATTTTAATTTAACATCCCTCCTCTGTATTCGTTGTGCTCTGTATACAGAACATGTGCCGGGCAAATAAACGGTATTATGGTGCGCGTGACTGAAAAATATCCTCTAATTAAACTCGTCTCAATGCAAATTAGTGCGCACAGAAAATATTTATTAAAGTAATTAGTCATGCGGGGCAGTCTATATTTACGGTAGTCTCACGGCTCGCATTACAGTACAGCGGCAAAGGTTTTGCCGATGACAACAGCATGGTCGGTACGTGACAATTTTAGAACTTTGCGTCATGTTCACGTGTAGCGAAAATAATTCTAAAAAAACCGAAATTATTCCACTTGTATGGAAAAACATATATACAAGTTCTTTTTTACGCTTCGTATTTCTTTTCGTTTAAGCAAATTAAATACATAATCAAATATAGGATATGCCACTTGATACTCCAAGACGTTTTAGCTCGCGAAGAATTCGAGACTACGTAACGTAATAACTACATAATAATCGTGAAATTATTTATGCATCCCGCTGCAAAGTGCGCTTATATTTATACGTATCGGATAAAGTTTGTCTTTCTCTCTAAATATATTTGAGAGTTAAACACAACGCCGTGACACGTATCGATGTGAAAAACTGCTGCCAAAACAATCGTTCTTCATTATTAAATGTTGTTAAAGTGAATTTTGTATGAGCCCCATTAAACTTCTTGCTACATCAAGCACTCCGGATCGCGCGTAGCAATTTTATATCCCTCTAATACCTAAGTGGAGTTTCACAGACTTCTGCTAAAACAACAATTTTCACGTTTATAAAAGAAGCAGCTCAGTTAATGGACGATTACATTTATAAGCCGTTATTATTTTATCCTGCAATAAGTTTGACTATTCAGCGGTTTGAATTACGGTAATTATAATGCATAACCACCATCTCTCTCTCTCTCTCTCTCTCTCCCCAAGTGTTTTTCTCTACCTGCTTTTCTACATTTAACTATCGATAATGACGCCTCTATTATTCAGGTTGTAAAAATAGCATGAAAAATCGTTACTAATTGCCATTACTTAATAATCGCAGAAAATTTTCAAAAAAATGTGGTCTACATTTTCTTTTGTTTATTCATATTCAAGTTTTATTAAATTTTGTTTCGTAATCTAAATAAAAATTACAAATTAAAATTAAAAATTGCAAATAAAAAATTACGAAAACTTTTTAAAATAAAAATAGAAAAAAAGCAATTTTTTTTTTACTTTGATCGTCTTTTACTACAGGGATAAGGACAGATTGTGCATGCCACTAATATAAAGAGATAACAGAATACATTACGATTGATGAATAACTTCATTGAGAACTGCTCGTCCCGTCGACTTATTATGTTACAAAGTGAAACGTTCGTCAAAACAATAAGCGCACGCAGTAAACGATGAGAAATCTATGGGCAATTAATGAATAGAAATTGTTTCGTCTGAATGAGACCGCTCGTTAAATCAACTTCAAATTAACGATGCACGGTTCATCTGAAACGATATATACGTTGTTTCCGAAAGCTGTCAGTGTCGAGTGTCATCGGTACCTCCGCGGGCTTTGTCCATTCCTCATTGAAAATATAAATCGAGAAATATAATAGCAACGCCCGCGTCATTTTAAGAATCTCCTCGGAAAGTTGTACATTGTGGCGTTATCTCCACAAACAACCCTCTTTCTTTCTTTCTTTCTTTCTTTCTTTCTTTCTTTGGATAAACTCATAATGCATGAGTCGCTTTACAAAGATTTGCGAGCGGAAAAGCTCGTGCTCCTTTAATAACGCCGCATCTCAATCTCAGCCGTCAAAACAAACGGATATTTCATTTTAAATACGGAGAGTGTAAAAAAAAAGAAGTGCAATTAAAAAGAAGCGCAAACTTGGAAGAACTGCACGAGGTCCCGTGGCACGAAGTTTAGCTATATAAATAAATAACAACGGACATGTTCTTCCTTGCGTTAATCCTTACGTTCGCGTTTTCCCTCGGATAAATCGATCTCGAACTTCGGGGCGAAACTTTGGCGTAATTTTTCGCGAAGCGCGATTTCGTCTTTCGCCGTGCCTCTAACGCCGTGCCGCGCTGCGCGCTAAGGCAACGCTCGAACCGGAAGGGGGCCGGAGTCTTTAAAAAGCAGAATCAAGGGGGAACCATCATCCAGATAATGCGTACACAGTAAAATTTAATTACCCGACGCGGTTTTATGGAGCCTGCCGCCGTTATTGCACGCAACCTGATGGTGCCTTCGTATCAGTTTCGGTAATGAGACACGGTCGAGTGAGGAGCGGAGAGAAAGGCTAAGAGGAATCAAGGAATATCGCTACGGCCGGATTGTAACAAAGTTGAAATATACAAACACGCAACGCGTAACTTTAATGGCAATTATCGAACTATGTTTTACGTGTATACGGACGGCACGACGGGTAGGAATGTTGTAATCGATGTTATCCTTCGTAAAAAGGACCGCGCGCTCTCTCAGGTTAGCCGGAACGGCATTAAAGCTTCTGTACACACAAACGGTTTCTTTAATATCCAAAACGACCGACGACTGATTATCCGGATTATTTATGCCCGTATGAAAAAATTGTTTGAGGAAGAGAAGCGGCGGCGCGCCGCCGCCGCTGCGGCCGGCCGGCCGGACGTTTCGACGGTTTATAATACGTTCGCCTTTTTAAGCGAGGGTCCCTCTTCTCCCGCTAACAAGATCGTAACGCGCCGATATGGACGATCGGCTGAAATTCCTACCTCTCTCCGAGATGCCGATAGGACGCGGATGAGGGCCGTGAGACGAAGGACGGAAAGATCACGCCGAGAATACCTGCGCGCGACGTTCCCTCCGTACGAGAAGGATTTAAGAAACCGAAGTGCTATCTGCGAAAGCTCGATCGAACGCGCAATAAAAAGCGCAATAAAAGCACTTCGCGACGAATTCGGTCGACGGTTTCTCTCCGACCGATCGCGTTTCCACTCACATGGCTCCTTCATAGCTGGGTGTCCCCGCACTTCTTTCCCTTCTGCCTACTTCTTCGATCAATTTGAAGTGAACTTTCCCTTGACAAAACTCCGGAGAGCAGGAATATCTTTCGAGTTATCGGCGATTGAAATTTTTGAAATTTTATGTGACTTGCGCTTCTAAAAGTGTTACAAATATTATCGCGGTATATGGAGATATGTTATTTTCTACATGTTGAAATATAATTTATCTGATGCGTATCGAAACCAAGTAACAATGTGTGCACAAGTAACCATTTTTAAAAGAATGAGAGAAAGAGAGAGAGAGAGAGAGAGAGAGAGAGAGAGAATCTTTGACAGTTAACGCAAAGATACATTCAAAAAATTACTTTAATAATAATTGCAGGGAGTAAACAATGTGTATCGCCGATGGTTTTTTGCTACGAGTATTTTCATATTTACTCAAGTTTTCAACCCCAGTTTCATATATCGAATTTTACTAGAACACCCCTCGCATCGCAAATACATGTATTTTGTTATAGTCTCTTTTTATCCGCGGTATTATACCCGTGTTTTCTGTGGCAATTCAATCTTCATGAAATTACAGAAACGTTTTTATCCCATTAGCGAATTAATTTCGCTCATATAATTTAACTTATTTTAATATAAGATATATTCAGATATATACAAGGTACATTTAATATTAAAAGCTGGAAAATGTTGCGACCTCAGCAGTGGTGTTCTATTAAATTTAGAGAAAAAGCCAGCTTAAATTCGCCGGGGGGGTTTATTGTCAGTCACCATCATTGTGTAAAGTTAATGGCGGGATGATGTCCCGTATATATGTTACGGTAAGGCAAATTCACTAGTGGAAGTATCGCGTTACAAAAGATACTCGCGTTACACCTGCTTAAGTACCTAAGCAACGCTCCTTAAATTATGCAAATATACATCACGGCAAAACGTCGGCGGGTAAATTTTATCCACTGCACTCGCGTTTGCGCGAATAGCCCGAAATACGAAGCTAATGCTAATGCGCCCGGGAGAAATTTGTTAATTTAGTATTTTGTTTCATCGCGCTATTCAAGATTGTCTTGCGCGTTAGCAACGTGTGATGTTCAATTAAAAATTCAAAGGTAGAAATTTATGTTGATACTCATCGTTCGAACGACAATCATCGTTGGATTGCAGTACGATTAAGCGCTTATGAGAAACGCTTTTAAAATGATTTCGATTAATTACTTATAAAATTTAATTCATAATTCTTTCGAAGCTTGGTTTTTGCATTATCGCTTTTTACTTTACGAAATCACGAGGGAGAAACCGTAGCCACTACGAACATTCTATATGAATCACATAGCATTATTAATACAGATTATCCGTCAAAAGATGCGTTCCCGGCTTACACGAGCGTTATGTAAACTATATCGCGAGTAAATATCCTAGTATTATCGAGCGAATGGATGTAAAATTAATTAAGAAGCATATCACAATTTATTTCGAGAAGCAATTACAATTATCATTACGAAGAATTGTATTACAATTCTTCTTTATGAGAAAAGGAACGGGAAAAATGCGCGCAAGAAAAAGTTACACGTAGCGTTTGCCAAATTTTTTTTTTTTTTTTTTATAAATATTCCTTTTGCGGCCGCAACATTTGTCTAGCTTAGGAAATTGGTACAATATGGGAGCCACGTGACTTGTGACAGTCTTTATAAGATACACTGTACACAAATAATATAAGCTACGGTACACATAGGCAAATGTATACGCTCATGGGAAAAGAGACACAGAAGGGGGAAAAAGGAAAGAAAAAGAGAAAATGCGTCGCGCATCTACATAAATTCTTTACTGCTACGTGCATCGCATATTTCCGATATTCTTGCACGGCGTGTTGTGAGCTCTCAGAACTTTAAAGAAACATTTTCTACTATGATCCGTACAGAGCTATCTCGCGCATCTGATAAACTGCTGCTCGTAACAAACTTGTTACAGATAATGTGATAAATAATGGCCGTAAAAAAAAATATATTTTTTGCAAAACTTGCTTATCATATAAAATCTGGCGTTTCGTTTTTTTGTTTGTTTTTTTTTTCGTTATATTTTGCGACCCGTAAACACACAGCGTTTTAATTTTTGTTTTATACAGATCTCTATTTTATACACGATGACCTGAATTTTGCAATAAATATCTTCAATTTTAATTCTGCGTATTAATATTAATCTATTTCTATATAAATATTGTATTTATATCAATTACATTATATTTATGTAAATATCTGCGTAAGCTGCAAGTTTTAGCGTTCAGAAATCGGAAAGTTCTACGGAGAGTTATGCATGTACAGTGACTGATCTTTTTGCGAGTTAAATCGCGACGGACACCGTCGCTCGCGAAAGGAAGACGACCCGCGAGCCGACCCGTGATCTCTTCCGGGCTGTCGATGCGGCGATTCGCCTCGTGCACTTCTCTCAGTGACGTGTGCCGCGTTTGCTTTAGTTCCGGGATGCATACGCAAGAGAGAGAGAGAGCGAGGGGGAGAGAAAATGCATGTGTGTATGTGCAGACAACGTTTTATTAATCCTCTCGCGTACACCGCTCGCCACGTATGTATACGGGAACACGGTGCATCGGCTACGAGTTACTCTCCTTTTCTCTCTTCCTCTCTTTCTTTCCTCTCTCCTCTGTGTACAAGCGTGTATAAAGCACACGGCGCGCGTTCTGTGTACTTGCAATCGATCGTTGGCGCGTTGCCACCAGCCATAGCGCGTTTCTTCCTGCCTCTCTTCTTCCTTATCACCCCCTATCGTCGTCTGTGTATCTTTTCGACCTCTCTTCTCTCCCAACCCCCCCCCTTTCTCTCGTCTCATCCAGCACGGCGCGTTTGCACATACCTTTCCCACGACCTATAAATTCGCTCTCGATGATATTGTCCCGTGAGTATCGCATCACATCGTATCGAATCGCGGCGTAGGCGTTCAGATAAGAACCGTTTGGAGACACCCGGTATTACGACGATGTAATCATTACGAGACGAGCGCGAGATTGGATTTCGATGTTGCGAACGCTATTGTGTCAAGGAACGAGGGATGCATGGCTGTTTGACCTTTGAATTGCCCTGGTAATGGATATTTTATTGATACGTCTTTTGGCAGCGTATCATCCACCACTTCCGGCGAATCTTCACCGCACGATATGATAAGGGCAATATAGATTAAGAGTCTATACATATGTGTGTGTGTGTGTGTGTGTGTGTGTGTGTGTGTGTGTGTGTGTGTGTGTGTGTGTGTGTGTGTACATAAGATGATAAATTCTTTCAAGAAAATTTTATCTTCTTGCTTATAAAACAATAAATTGTTGATTTGATACTAATTTTTTCCTATGTATATAAAAGTACAAGAGTCTTTAAGTCTAACTAAAGTTGTGATTATTTTATAACATGTGTGGATGCTATCGAAATTATTCATCTGAGAAGTATGACTGCGAAGATAAATAACTTTAAGTAAATTTTGGGATAAAGAATTCAAGTATATCTTTTTTGAAACGTTTTTTCGAAAGTTTTAATTTAGAAAAAAGAAGCGAAGATATTGAAACTCTTAAACTGGTCTAAGATATCTTATCTTACCTACTGTATCGTGAAAAATTTGCAAGAATTCGCATGTCTTCAACAAAATTTGGTGCATTGCCACAAGAAAACTTTTCGAGATCTGCGGTGTCTTATGTAGTATATATAACTTAGGAAAATACCCGCTCTTAAAAATTAAATCAAACATTTCTTTTATTTTTTGCGAACCTCGATTCAAATTTCACTCAATTTTCTCTGTTATATTTATTTTTTTCGTTTTATCATTTTATGAAATATTTACAATTCCAATATTACTCCACTTTTATTGATAAACAAAAAAACCAATTTTAATCAAAAGATATATTATTTTGCTGCAGAAGGTTCTTGAACTAAAAACTTCAAAGATAACGTATTGTTTAATATTGCGATTGTTCAAGAATAAACGGCACAGAACTGCAAACGCTCGCGTTCGGCGCAAAATTGGCGTATCGATATTCCAAGGCACTTCGCACGGATGATTTCAATATTATTGGAATCTAATGCTTTAAGCCGACGGATGCGCGTGAATTTCGATAAAAGCGGAGTTTGCGAAGTTAACTTTGTGTTCTCCCACGTGCGAAATTGCTGCGCTCCCCATGGGCGAATAAAACAACAGATATCTGATAAATCGTTTCGTCCGTAGACTAATTTTTTCTGCCGCCGCCGACGGAGGCAATTGCGCAAATTATACGGGCCGGCTGATAAATACGCAAATGCCGCACGATAAATCGGAAAACTCTATATATAATCTAAATGCAGCGCGGACATTCCTCGGATTTCTCATGCCAATTTTGCATGCCAACGTAAAAGAATTTCGACCTGAAAATCACCGGTTGCATAAAGGATCTAATTCAATCGTGCTATCTATAATAATTTGTAATAATTATATTCGTAAAAAAAAGTAATGTAAAAATGATGTAAAAAACATAAAATGTAACGCATAACGTAGATGATAATAAACGTAATCAATAGCTTTCAAAACAAGGAAATTAAATATCCACGAATAATAAAATTACAAAAATTCAACCGCTTCAAATTATGAAGAAATACAGAATTAATTATCATAAAAAGCTTTTACGGTAAATACTCGATTTCCACCGTGAAAAATAAAATATCTATCGTCAATAATCGATTGCCATCGATGAATGATTATAACGAACTTTGAATTAATTATGCGCATTCGAGATTAATCGACGCGTAGAAAGATAAAGCAAATCCTTTTATTCCTGGCACAGATCAGTATTTTATCATTCTTATTGATTTTCGTTCAAGCATAATATGAGCCATTTATTTCGAAGGGAATATAAATCAAACTTTAGAACACAGGAATTTGTATACGACAGGGGTTACAAGTAGATATATGTAAGTAAAAAAAGATTTTCAAGATTTGATTTAAACTACTACAAAAAAGGATGACTTGTGTAGGTATACTATATGCTGTTCTAAAAAAAAAATTGCAAATTAATTCTTTAGCATTGCGTATATCAATGTAGTTGATAAAATTTCATGCAAAATATAAAATGCAGAAAAATAATATTGCCAGAGGTGAAGCATATCAAACGTTTTAATAGAGACATAAAATTAAAATAACTGAAACATTTTTACATCACTTTGCGCTTTTAATATAGCAGTTCTAATAGCATTTACTTTTAATATAGTGAGTGTAATATGGTTCGCGAATTAATTCAACGATAAATATATTCTAAAACTATCCACTTATATGACTTTGTACGTCACAGATATTAATTCCATTTTATTATCAGTAGGTTTCGCGACACGGTAATGAAAGCTCAAAGAGCAATTGACACGACACACTCCAATTAAATTTATGCTTAGTCGACTACTTGTACGAGAATTCTATAAAAAAAAAATTGCGACTATTTCCCCTGCAGTGTCTGTCATTTCTTTTTCCCTTTAATCAACCGCCGCGGGACAGTTGCTATGACGACTTTTGATTGAAGTAGCATTCCAAATTGGCTTTGTGCAATCGCACTTAACGAACGCTTTACAGTGTTCCATTCATCGCAATAGAGAAAGACAGAGACGGGGAGTTTAGAGTTTAATATAATAGGTATTAGTGATATTACGAGCGAGCTGCTAGAAGGGGTTCAATAAGTAGCGGTTGCTCCCGAGGGTGCCTAGCTGTTCGAACTAGGAAAGGGTTTCGAAGCGAAGAGGAGGGTCGATGGTTTGGCGGCGAAGGAGCCGGAGAAAAATCTTCGGTTTTTTTTTCGCCTCAAACTTTGGATTTCGCCAAAGGTGTGGTGGCAACCGTGAAGTTCCCTTCTCTATTTCTCAACCTGTTGAACCACCTTTTATGCGACCCCCTCTCAACCCCCCCCCTAACCGACATAACACGCACGATTTGTTTTTCGCGACGTTACCGCATTCCCGATATTCCGGTGATCTCGCGACGAATGAATTTCGTGGTTCATAGAGAAGTTGTACTTTAAAATGGTTTTTATAAGTTTCGCTGACGGAGAAAGAGTGATTCAATTTCGTCTACACTTCCTTTCAGTTTTTGAGACTTAATTAACTTTCAAGTAAGTAGACGGGTGCTGACAACATCTCAAAGAAATGTTATTATTATTATATTTTTTATCAGTATATTACATCACATTTAAATTTATATTAATTAAACTCTTAGGAAATGGAGGAATGTAAAAAAATAAAGAAATGAATTGAGATTTGTGACAATACTTTCTATATTTTCTTCTCTTCTAGA
Source organism: Solenopsis invicta (assembly GCF_016802725.1). Taxonomy (NCBI): domain Eukaryota; kingdom Metazoa; phylum Arthropoda; class Insecta; order Hymenoptera; family Formicidae; genus Solenopsis; species Solenopsis invicta. The sequence goes on along the minus strand of NC_052674.1, from coordinate 6,007,360 downwards.
ACAAGGTTTCTAAACTGTACTTGCCTGGGGTGCTGTGGCCACCCCCACCTACCTACTCAAAGGTTAAAAAGCAGCAATACTATTGGTGATAGCATTCGTAAGAACATCATAAGATGTAAGATAAGACGTCTCCCGGAGTGCAAGTTTTGCCTAAACATCGTCGGCGGAGGAACGACGCGAATTTCTCCCGCGAGATAACGTCGAGGTACCGTGCCAAGAGAGCGATAGATGTCGAAGATGATTTGATCACGAACAATTCGCGTGAATTCACGCGCGAAGTCGAAAACGACGTTACGTATCGGCAGTGATGCTGTCAATATGTAACATCGCACGCGCGCAGTTATCCGCTTGTGCACGGCTTACCGCCGCCCCGCTTCCAAAGCGCGCATTTTTGGAAGGTGGTAATCCCCGCGATCGACGCAGCTTGCCATCGTGGCCGGCATCATCCCCGTCCTCCCGTCCCAACCCCATCGAGAGTGCCACGTGCTACATGCGTCGCTTCAGTCTGAAAGGCAACCGTTAACAGAGATTTGCAAAATACCCATAAAATCGAGGAACTCTGCCAAAATCTGTTTCCCACTATAACTCCATCTATAACTCGTATCCACATTCTCTAATTGCGAAATCCGCGGTCGGGAGTACGCCTGTAGAATTTTGTAATAATATGTAAACTCTCCCGGCTGTAATAGAGTTACTTTGACACCTCGGAGTGGATGTTTCGCAAGTTATTCGAAAACAACGAAAACAAGGAAACAAACGATTCATTTCCGCGAATCTCTCTTTTCAACCTCGTCATCGTTTTACCTGTGGCTATCTCGACTACGAATTAGCGGCGTTTATCCGGCGTAATAAAGCGCTTAAGAAATAGCGTCGGTATTTAAGAGATTAGCAGGCAGCGGAAAAGAGAGAGACAGAGAAAGAGAAAGAGAGGGGGGGGGGGGAGAAACTCTCCTTTGTAGTTGACAAATCGAGGACAATCCAGCCGAGCGAAGAGATTGCGCGACGTCAGCTTCGAAGATATCGTTCCGCGCGCTGGCTGCGGCATTCTCACGGCGCGCGTTTGCTTTATTAGGCACGGAGCTTGACTATATATCTATCTGTTTATCGTTAAACCACTTTTACGGAAACACGCTCGGGGCAAGATAGATTACCGCGCCGCGAACGAGCGGGCTCTTTACCCCGCCGGTTGCAACGCTCGTTGCAGCCGGCTCTCCTCCCGCTCCCGGCGCCGCGCCGTAACGATCTCCGTCGGCGTATCTGGACCGCGCGATGATATGAACTCCTCCAAATGGAGGGCCTGGCAGCTCCGCTCCGGTCGTTTTCGCGATAAAGACGCGAGCAAAGTCGCTTCCCACTTTTAGCAGACGGAGAATTTCATTAACCCGACGATACTCGCGCACCGAGTCGAGAAAGTTAATGCCGGATCCTCGTTCTACTACCATTTACTGGAGGTGAAGCGACCAGCCGCGGAATTTACACTCTCCGTAAGAATCGAATGACGCCGAATCGAGAGAACGCCGAATAAAATTAACTAATATGACGTGCGATCTTCTTTTCTTACACAACACAACACTCTTTAGAATTGTCTTATTTATTTTCTTTCTTCGAGAACACTTCTGAGGTCTCGACAGATTTCACGCGATTCTGGATTACTTATAAGATTACTTGCTCTCTATAATTATTAAATTATCGTCCCCACTTGTTGAACGTTATGTAAAAAATTCTAAAAAATAAATGTAAATACTATTATGCACATACATATATACCACGTTTGAATGCTGCGTTCGAAACAAATGTGATATTGGCAACCAATGTGGCGTTAAAAAGACAATCAAATGGCTTATGCATATGACGTCCACTTTAAAGTGCATCTTGCATTAAATTTAATTGACGTCAAAAGAATCATTTTTCTCTCTCTCGTACTCTCCCTTGATTTCCTCTTTTTTTATCTCTCTTATAAACAGTAACAAAGAGTCACACCACGGCGGAACGAAAACTTAAAGAAAAATCCCAATAAAGTACTAGTCAACTCCGGTATTCGCGAACGAAAAATTTTCTACGTCCTGATTCGCGCGCGCCGCGCAAAAGTTCAAAAACTTTGAAAAATTGCACATCCGTACGGGCCGGCTATAAATAACGGTTGGCGGCAAGAAGCGCGTGACTTATGTTGTATGCGACCGTGTGTCTCTCCCAGTGCATTAATATTTTCTCGGAATCTCGACAGGGCTATGCCTTTTTATTGCAACGTACGCGCGATGTAAATCCAAACGCTCGTATCGTATACGGGCTCGAAACGCGATATTTCTTTTTCATCTGCGGTAGACACCGGCTGTCACCGAGCGTATGATCTGCACATTACCAGTTTCTAACGAGGGAAACACTAGACCATCCGGACATTCCGGGCATACGTAGACTGTAATGGATGCAATTTTCGAACTTTAAAGTAAAATGCGAGTACCTCTAAGAGTTTGACTCTCAAAGTCAAATTGTTGGACTAATTTGCAAAGAGTAAATATTATAACTATGCAAGCAATAAGCTCAACCTTGTCCAAAATAATTCTCTAAACTTCTCTTATTATTAAATTAAATATTAGTTTTATAGATTTTTACAAAACAATCTCCTTTTATTAAGAGTTTCTTTACGATGACGCTGGGAATGCTACTTTACTCACAAACAATGATATCTATAAACAAAAAAAGATTCTAGTGATTTGTCACTATCGATACAGAAAGCATGCCAATATTTGTTGGCGTTTTAATTTAGTTTTTAGACGGCACAATATTCGATATTCCAATATCCACTATAGTCCCCTATTTTTCAATATTCCATTTTTTTTTAAACCGATGGTATCCGTTTTTCCAGCTTTACTAAAACATTACTGACTATATTACTTATTCATCGTTCGACTAAAAGACAATAGCTCGAAAAAGCCTTGTACCATCAAAAGGAATAACAGAGCAAGTAAAAATTCAGAGGAGAACCGAGAAAAATTTGAATCATCCCGTTCCGACTCAATAATTAAAAGCTATGAAGCCCTTTTTGATTCGGAATAAATGCTTTGGAGGGGGAGTTTGATGAAATAGGATCTCCATCATTTCATATAAAAGTCCGCAGTAATGTGAAATGACTGTCGCTGCAGATGTTTGATAATTCCGGCAAACAGCGATAAATGTCATCGGTGCACTGAACTAATCGCTTCTGTCGTTCATAATAAAATGGAATAACGGCCGCTGATTTCGCGACTGTGTTCTTTCGGTTAAACAAACGAGTGAATCATGTGCGATTACCGGCCAAATCTATTGGAAGTAATACTGTGTTCACAGTGGCGCGTGCAAATTATACAGATTGATTGCTTGTGGTAATGAATTGCGAGATCGATGAACATTGCACTTGCGGCACGACTTCATGCTATAAATCTAAACGTGCCGTTACATTAGCGTATTACCGCGAAATGATTTTACATAAAAACTATGCGTGTGACAGATACGCCGATTATCCTAAAGCGCGTGTGTCGCCAAGTTCGACTGGGAATTATAAATTAAACGTGCGGCCCGTGGCTTAAACTGTATAAAATAATTCATTAGCTTGATGCTTGAAAAATTTATTCCCTTAATTTGTCGTACTAAAATAAACACGAAAGAAAACATTGGCAGAGAAGCGTGAATAACTTACGGCAGTTTTAATTCATAGAACGCTATATAAAAATAAAATTGTTTTTACACTAAATTTAGAAATGTATTATTAATAATAAAATTTTTCACAACGCTTCTCGTGAAATACGTTGATTTGTTTTAACACGCTAAAAAATTGTTGCAAAAAAAATACAAATAAAATACTAAACTAATGTCGAAAAACTTGAGCAAAAATACGTTTTGTAATTCGGAGCATCTTTATTGCGAAAAGCATTGTCGTGCTTCATCGATCTAATGTACGCACGGCCGCATTTAAAATTGCCTTGACATAGAAACTTTCTCAATTGCTTGAGAATAATAACGTTTTCTTCGTTTCTGCATTCTTGCTTCTTTTCTCTAATTTTCATATAAATGTCAAGCGTCTTGGATGTCGAAACGAAGACCGTTCTATTATAAAAAGATCGTTCTATTATACATATATACGTACATATATATCCATATACATACACGCGCACACATATATATTATAAAATAAGTAAGATAACAAAAATCGTCGGTTTGCTCTACATTTGGTCCTGGATAAGCATTTACCCAGCCACGCACGCAACTAACAGACGAACGGATATCTACATATGCAACGTAGGTTCTTCCGGAAGAACCTCTAGAAAAGTGGAGCCAGATGTGGCACTGTTTCAAATTGTTCTAAGACTGTCACCCGTCGTTCTTCACCGGCGGAAGCGCGTTACTCTCGAATACGTCTTCGCCGCGGGTATTTTTCGCGCAAAAATAGTTCCTCCCTTCCGCTCCGTGGATAAATTTTAAATAAGAGTCATTCCGGGGCTCAACTCGACCGGCGACGTCTCTTCCCGTCGTCGGGATTTGTCAACGTACTTTTATTTAATAGCTCGCCACAAAATTTCAACGAGCAACATTTTTAGCGTATTGTATGTGGAAAAATACGAGAAGCATTTTGCATGAAAACAGTCATGCGATATATTCTCGCGCTTTATATGTAAAATTGAAATATTTATAGAAAGTGACAAATTGAAAACCATATCGAATCTGGAATCAAGTTTCTTTTACAACAACAATTTTATCTATAGAGAGCTTTTTCAATGATAAAAGTAGCTTTGATTACAAATACGAAAGCAAATAAAAATTAATTTTTCAGTTTATTTTTGTAGCATGTATAGTTCCATTATTAATTTACTAAATTATTAAAATCTATATTAAAAATTGTTACACAATTACTGTTATTAGATAAAATGTTTTTCTTCTACGTAGTGCAAACAGAAAAGAATAAGTAGGCTATAAAAAGATTGGAAAACAAAATTAGTTTATTTGTTACAAAAATAAAAATAAATAATTAATATTAATAATATATATTATTAAAGTGTAATAATTATTAGCGTGTTTTTTCAGAAAACAATTAATTAAAATATCTGATTTAAAAAATTAATTAATATTGTAACAGTAAAATATTGTCTGTCTAGTCTTCTATTAAAAATCGATTGTATTGAATCACGAGAAAATAAGCTTTGAGATAAATTTCACAATCAGTTTCTCAGTTTAACATACGACAGAGCAAATAAAAAGCTGATTTCTCAAGATCTCCATTTATTAGACTGTATCATATCTCGCGAGACTAATTTCAGCTAAGTTTTTCAACAAAAATGCGACTGTAAAAGAAAGATACTAAAATATTTAATAAAAAAAAACATCATAAAAAGAGAGAATCTTAACAAAAAAACTTCGTTAAAGAATTGGCACGGTGCCAAGTTTAATAAAAATATTATCGTACCATTTTTTTTATGTCACTTATCAAACATATATAACTATATTTACGTATAACTAATTAATTTTATTACTCATATATTTCGGGTATCCCCTACAAAATAAAGCCGCAGGACGCTCTGCAGGGAACGACGTATGTTTATAATTTGTTATAAGCATAAATATGAAATGATATTGATCATTAATAGCGTGTAATCATTTTTATCGAATACTTTGCACACTTCTGTCTCTCCGAAGACATGCATCATAAAATCTGCAGATTCCAAATCTGCCGCAAACAGGACATAAATGGGGCGATACGACTGCGATAGATAAGAGGGAAGCGTTCCCTCGTCATGGTCGGACAATAAAATTCATTGTCAGACGGCTCTATGAGCCATACAGATCTTAAGGCCACGCCATTGTCTTCGCGAGCTATTTTCGGAGGCGTTGCCGTCACGATTCGAGGTACAAAAAGATCGTTCTGTTCCCCTTCCGATTGCTTCACGCATTATACGAGGGGAACGAGCCGTCTTCGAAGAATAATTAAAAAAAAATCCACCTATAATCACCGATTAACATCGTGCCATTGTTTCCTTTCTAATTAAATAACTGACATTTATTTTTAATCGGTGCCTTCTAATTAAATGACTCGATTGCACAAACTTGTATTTATAGTAATGAATGAAGAGAACGGTATTTTTTTTTTATTCTCAGATTAACAAACGTCGTTGAGAAACAAAAGATTCGATAAATTAAAGATCATTTGTTTTAAATTTTTCGATTTGCTTATTCAAAGCGATTGTTGTTCCGGCCACATCTTGCGTATAATTCAACAAATAAAGGTATTTGTATATATAAATAGTTCAGCTTGGAGAAAGCAATATTTTTATGTTTACAGTTGGAAAACACGGTAAAGAATGAATTTCGCCGAAGAATTAGTTTCTTACTCCCGCTAACGACGAATTTGACAACGCCGACGACGGCGTGTCTCTCAGTTGCCATAGATAATTAATATCAGGTATATTGCGGCAGTGGGGATAAACTGCATTATGCACGTAGCCGGCGGGAGGGGAAAAGGGGAAGAAGATTGATCTACAATATTCATTCGTTGTTATTATACTTGGGATGCATAATCCGATAATGCAGGACTAGTGTAGTTTCCCGGAACAATGTAAAATATCAGCGCCGGATTGAAATTACTAAACTATGTTACTTTCGTACAAGCCTGGTATCTATAGATTTACCGTAATATCATAAAACTGTTTTTCGCGTCTATTAATCTAATAATGTTGTCTGGCGGCAATTCATTTAATAAATCAATGATGCGCGGTGACCCTTTTCAAACTGATTATTTTCAGAAATAAATGAAATCTTATTGCACAGCGTCTATTTCGCTAGTGATAGACATTACACATGTAATGCTATGTACGCATTACACATATGTAATGTGTAACTTGCGGCCTGCAGCTCCCGACCATGCGACTCGTGAACCGCATGTTGCGTCGTACTATCACAATTACGAATCATTGATTATGTATAATTAAATAATTAAATAATTATTAAGTTATATGTTAATTATGATTAATGTTTAAGTATTATCATTGTAAGATACCTATATTAACTTCATTTAGCTAGGAAAAGTTATTCGCCTTATGTTCGATTAGACTTTCAATTTTTGTTTTTTTTTTCTCACCCGATGTAAAAGTATAAAAGACGAAAGTCGATCCCAGTTGTTCCCCGACGCAAATTGGACTTTACAGGAATAGCAGCTTCCTCGCGGTTGTGCTTCGCTGGCGGATTTATGTTCGCGGTAAAACTATTTTTGCGACAACGTCGCGTCAGCGGCGACAACGACTACCTTCCAGGCGTTCGTTGGGTTTCGACAATGCTGTCAACGACAAAAGTTTCTTCGTTGCCGACAAAGTTGGCTGCTGCGAACGCAGCATCGCAACAACGCACAAAACAACGGTGTTCAATAGCGTACCAAATAAAGTACAAATAGGCATAGGGGAAAAAAACGCACTGCTGACGAAGCATGAAATTTGTTCATGAAGAGGACAAAAATATTGTACATTTCATTTGGCATTTAAAAATAGATATTTCTAATTAATCTTTTGATAGCAAAAATATAATTTATCGATTAATAATAATTCATTTATGGTATATTTAAATTTTTATTTTCAATTTTTTCACATATCTTTGTTTTTTTTACACTAAGAGAAAAAAATTACTAAATTTTAATAAAAATTTATTTTAATACTTGCAATAAAATGTTTATTAAATGTAAATAAATATTTATTTAGTATAAAAATCGCATATTTAACTAGCATTTTTTTGTATTGAATAAATATTTATATATGCTGAAAGTAAATATTTCATTGCAAGTATTCAAACAAATTTGATTAAAATTTAGTAATTTTTTTTCTCATTGTCACTGTACGTAAATATATTTATTTTCTCGAGAAACTTTCAAGAGTCTGAATTTCAAAGACCAATTTCTTTGGACTAAATATGTTTCTAAATATATTTAACTAGTTAAAATGGATCTGTTTTTCTAAATTGAACAAATTTCATAGTATGTGACGCCGACGGGGAATTCTCGCGTTTCGAAGAAAGGCGTGAGTTACCTCGAGCAGAAATAACGCAGATGAGCTATTAGATCAACGTACATCTCGCTCGCCGTTAAAACAGATGAAAAGTAAACAGGAATAATTGCAGGAGCGCGCTCAGAGCGAACGGTTCTTCTTGCGGGATTCTTATATAACGACAGGATTAGACACATATGCAATGTAAGTTGTTGTTTGTATACGTCCTTCATTTAGAACACTTCGTTTAAACTACGATCCGTTTCATTAATTCCAAAAAAATCTTGTTAATTACGAATACCGAAGCATCCTGCAGGCACTCTGAATCATTAATGATTGAAAATTGAAGACTCTTCAGAATTGATGATACAGATGCTCGAAGTAGCAAACAATAAAACGTTGTAATTATTCTAAAATTTTTTAATTTAGTAATACAAACAGCCTTTATCTTTTAATAGATTTCTACTTTACATATGTAAATTAGTTAGAAAGTTAAACGTTCAATTAACATACTTTGAAAGAAATACCCATAAACTAGATCTAATTAAGATTAATTGAGATTAATCTAATTCGTGTAATTTAATAAAGAAAGGATTTTGTAAGTGACAGAGAAAAAAGAAAGGAAAAAAAAAACAGCTGTGATACCCTGTATACCACATACGACACGAAATAGCAAGTTTAGACGATGTCGTGCAAAAATAAATTAAGGGTCTCGATGTAGCTTGACGCCGAAAGACGGGCAATTATGGTAAATTTCCACGAGCAAGAATAGGACGACAATAGGAATGTAATTATTGTTTAAATTAGGTTTATATCAAGACTGTCAAAGAACGAATGCATTAAATGGCGAATGTAATTAAGTGAATGTAAACCATTAAACAAGAGTAAGTCGGAAAATCATTTAATGTTGGAGAAGCCAATAAATGTATCTAAGTTGCAGCTATTCTATTACAGAGAGATAGAGTGTTTCGATAGAATAAAAAAGATCACTTATATGTAATTATATGACTATATACAGCTTGCAACCGAAATTAGTAGATGTATCATACATAAAAACTCAATATATCCAAATAACTTTGTCTCCGTACAATTCAAGATTATAAATCCGCAATTTAATCATTGATAAGCGTAGCGTCTAAAAATTGCAATTATTATTTTAAGATAAACTCGACATTTCAATTTTTCTTAATATAAAAAATTTCAAAAAAAAAAAAAATCTTTCAGAGATATCTACCTACTGTTATTACAACGCTTATCCCATTTGTAACAACATATATTTCATCGTTAGATTAACCGGATTCTACACTTCGTGGCAGCTTAGAATCGATCAAACGAAGTTTGAGCGAATCTAAGCACCCTATAAATCTCCTTCGATTTCTGTAACAAGTATGATCGCGTAAAAACTTTTCTAACTTTACCTTGCAACTTTGGAATACGGAAAACGTTGAGGGAGACCGATAAGAAAGCCGAGTATCCGACAGTATTATCGCCGTAAATGCAGCTTATACGAATGCTTGGAATGTTGAAAGCTCAACAAGCGGATGAAGTTACACAATATGTGTCATCAATCTAAGAAGACAAAAATATTCTATCTGACTCTATAGAAATATCCTATGTATTCTTCTTTTGCGTGTGCATGTTTTAAGATCATTTATCTGAAATTCACAGACTGAAAGATCTTTAAGAAAATATTGAGAGGGAAGATCTTTGAAAGATATACATGGGGAAAATCTTGGGATTAAAAAGGATACGGTATTTTCAGTAATATAAGAAAAAAAAAATATATATATATATTTTTGTTATTTTTAATTAACAATAGAGTGCAACTTTAATTGAAACTATTTTGTAATTTTACAACTTGTATTAACAATTTTGAGACAAATATTATTTTCAATTAAAACTGTAAAATATTCCCTTTTTTAAACACAAAAAACAATTTCTGTTATTATTCCAAGCTTTTATATTTGTACAAACAAATATCAATATTATATCAATGTTTCAATAAAAAATGATTAACCTTTCATACGGCTTGTGAAGCATAGAAGAGTCTAATATTATTTTATATTTTTGCATTCCTTCTTAAAGAATTTTTAAGTGCAAAATAATTACCAATTAATATCACGAAATTAATACGTAAAATGAAAGATTATGTCTACATGTAACATAAAGCGTTTCGTCTTCTTAGATTGGATGAATGTTGCATCGCGAGTCGTGATGTTTTCAGTCATGGCGTTACGAGTGTCGTCACGATGTAAAGCGTTACATTAAGTTTAATTATACGTTGAGCCAGCTAACCGAGGCGGTATTATATAGTTAAACTCGAACCTGTCGGCAGAATAAGCCGTAAGAAAAGTACACCCTTATCTTGGAGGACCGGTCGTGCTCGATGCTCAACAATGATTCTCGGGGGAGGAACAGAGACGAGCGTGTCGAGACGACGCTGACAATGCCGTCCACGACAAGTTTTCTTGCGGCACTGAACACGGCTGGATGCAGAAAGTACAACGCCGGTGCGCTGTCTATGATAAAGCGTAAGAACAGTAAGAAACATACAACTCGTTATAAATATGTCACTGCTCCTGGAAAAGAGTATGTAAACAAGTAGAAGTTTGCCCTTAACGTCCTTAATATATATGAGTGAGGTAATGTTGGAACTTTTGCCATTTCTCAAATAAAGTCTAATTTTCGGAAGTAGTCATAAGGAGGTCGAATGTGCAAAATGCGTTGTACAAAATCCTTTCGTGTCGGAAAATTTAGGATCTGTCGGTATTTTACGAAGTTTCGGAATGACATGCAGTTTCGCAAGAGAGCCAGCGTATATAGTTTTTTTATTAAGTCATAAAAATACGGGAAATCTAGAAATCGATAAATTCGGTTTTACCGCTACGTCTTTTACTTTATATCTCAAAAACTTGAACTCGGTTTTTGATTACTTTTTGTGCACGCCGCTCTCGCCCGTATTACACGGAAAATATAAATCTGAGTTATGTTAACATGTATTCATTTCGACGTAGTAACAAGTTTGATATTAGATTTTTGCTGCACGTGTAATGTAATCAAAGTTGCTGCAACGGTATAAATGTCATGTATATATATATATACAATGTACGTATATAGCTACTTTGTGTGCCACTTTTACAGCAACAAGAAGTTGGACGTGCAACACGTCTCTAGCATCAAACTTCTTGTTGCCGCCGCACGCGGAGCATCGATTTGCATCAAGATTGAAGAATGAGTCTCTTTTAATTCTTCCGCGAGCTTAAAGATTCCGTCTGACTCCGCTATCGCGAGGGGCGTCAGAACCTTTTCCTCACAATACCGACGAGCAAAAAAAAAAAAAGAGAGATTCAAATGATGGAGAGGCAAGACGATTGCTTCGTTTCACAAACGATCTCGATTTCTACCATAGAATTGATTATTACAGCAACGCGATTCGATTGCGAGTATCCAAGGGACACAAAGGGGACCGATGTCTCGCTCCTTCTGCCTATCTCTTTCAACTGTGCCGTGGGAAAAGATAAAAAATGATAGGTATTCGTATTACTCCCGAGCGTAATCGCGATATATCTCTTGCGACTGTAAATGGTCTTCGTTTCGCACTAACGACCCTGTCCACGCTTTCTAAAGACTTAAATGGCGACGTGACTTTCGCCACAGTAGTCTGCGCGCGCGCTGCCATAAACAGTCGATACCCTAGCTCCGATCGGATGCAGAGCATCTTTGTTGGAAACGTTATTTCGTAACTCGTCAGCGATAGCGAAGCTAATTCGATATCCTTTCCTTTCAGGAAAATTGAAACGGGACCGTGGTGCGCTTCAATACTGGTCCAGCCAGGAAGCGTTTACGCTGCAGAGAACTTGCATGAATTTCCGTCAACGTTAACACGCGCATAAAAGCGTTTTAAAAAATACATTATTATTCAGTTTTATCGCCAATGGAAAAAAAAATAACAGTACGCGCGCGCGGTGTAGAAAAAAATTTATAGAAACAATGAAGGATATCGGACAAATGCTCGTATTATAGTATCCTGCGGCTGTTTTATCTGGAAATATGTATTTATAACATGAAAAAAAAATCGTAATGAAATTTCGGGTGCGGAAAGGGCAAACAGTATACAGATTTTCATCCGTGTACATTACGAAAAAAGATGGAAGGGCAAGGCGGATAAGGAGATAACAACTTCGCGCGCGACGTAAAAAGAGAAAAAAAAAAAAAAACGAATCTTCGTCGGTATCGGCGCTCGGACAAATGCGAATTGGTTACGGTGTAGCAGAGCGCGATGAGGCGACAGGCGATTTCGAACACGCGCGGCGCAACGTCGTCGTCGCAATTTCGGTATGCAAATTATTGCCCGCCGCAACGATGACGTTGGGCGCCGTTGCTCGCTCAAAAGTTATAACTGCATTTCCCGCCTAATATCGCCACGCAGAGCTAATTCCGTATAATAACGCGCAGACATTTCGGGTTTAATGTGGGGTGAGCTTAAAGTTTTACGAGATGCGACGCACACACGGTAGATTTGACGCGCTAGAATTCAAGGCGCGGTCAATGTGGCAGAATGAGTGATCTTGTTTTCTTTTTTGTTTCGCTCCACGCACGGATGATTTATGAAGAGTTATTTGAAATTATGGAATTACAAGTATCAAATGAAAAAATAAGTAAAAAAAATATATATATATAAAATTTGAAAAATAATTTTTTCGTATTGCATCAAATATCTACATTATTAAATTCTTTAATTTTAAATATTAAAATATAATAATATTGAATATTTAAATAGAAAATGTAACAATATTTTTTGTTTCAATAATACAGATTATAAATTTTATATTTCATATTTTATTCTTGCTTTATCCTTTTCCATTTATATCTTTGTTCTTCTCCAACGATTTTCAATTGTCATTTCTTCGCACGGACGTGACACGACCTGTTTTCTTAATCTTAGTGGTTTGAAACGGAAAAAGTCTGGAACTAATCCGTTATAAGCTTTTAAATAAACATAACGCTTCTGGAAAGAGAAAACCCATTCGAAGAAATGTAATTCAATTTTTACTCCTTAAAAGAAGAGTAAAAAAAACTTTTTGTTTCGTTCAATTGTCATAAACAAAGTATCCATCCAAGAAACTTATATGTTTGAGAAACATTGGTTTTTTTTGTCTGTTCTCAGTTCCAGGCGAGAGGTATCGGATGATACAATAAGTGAATATTGAGCGTGAGAAGTCTTAACTGTCACCTCGAATCGCAGTCATCACTTTCGATTGAAAAACTCAATACGCAACGTCGTAGTGTATTATATCAAAAGTATTTCATGAGAGATAAGATGCATAATCGCGTTTGATACTATCGGTGCACTGTTGCATACTACACGCAGAGAAAAGATTAGCCAACAAAGCTAAAATTTAGTTGTAGCAACTAAGATGTGTCTTTAAAATAGGGACAGCTAATATCGTTGCTGCCGGAGCTAAATTTATTAGTTATTAAAATTAGCAGTTACAGCAAGAAATATTCGCTGCTAGAATCAAATAATGTTTAGCAAATGCGTATATAGTTTCACGCTCCTAAATCCCGGTATACAACAGGTGTAGTAAGCCTTAAGCCGTAAAAAATTGACCAATTGTAGTTGAATATGAGGAGAATAATCGACCATGGTCAATTTTTACGATTTAAGACTTGCAACATTAATTGTAGTCCGGGACTAAGATATTGAGTAATAGCTGCTACTTTTTTAGCTACACGTGTTAAAACACACATTTTATTTTAGCTAATAAAACTGTATTTTGCAGCAAATATATTTTATCTTTAATAATCAATTTTTAGCATTGATAGAAAATATCAAACTAGCTACTGATATTTAGTTACCATTACTAAGTCATTTTTTTCCGTGTATACATAAATTCACTTTTCTCGTTTTTAATTAGCTAGATTATTTTTTTAGTAAAATGACAATTATCTTCGACATGCTTAACAATCGTTTTTGATTCATTGTGAAGTTAGAATTAAAATATATAATAAGAGAGAAATGCTGGAAAAATAAATAAAACTAAAATTGATGAAATAGAATATTATGATATTATATTAAATAATAATTTAAAAATACGTACGTATAAAAATAATTTTGAGTATTAAGTGATTATATAATTTCATATTCCATAGTATATTATTTTTCATAATGTATTTTATAATATAATATTATATAAATAAAGCAAGCAAGATTTACTTATTAATTATCACTGAAACAAATAAAATAGTAAAAATATGTAATAAGTAAATAATTACTACTAAAAAGTCTCATAATTGTTTTATCATTGCATAAATTATGCATACATATTAAATGAAATATTCGCTTTATTGTGTGCTATGCCCAAATATTATTATCTTCTCGCATGGTAATCACACGTGAAATTATATATTTCCTAAATAATTTCACTCAACTCCTCATTATTATTAAACAAAAATGCGCATTTAAACTTGTGAATATTTATTACATGTTAGCAACTTTAATTGGAAGCAACGACCAACAGTACTCGCCGTATGCCGGTAACATTTTCACGCGTTACTCGGTAGCTCTTTGGAAACAGTCACATTGGGGATTAACTTCTATTTCTCGTCCGTGCCCTCTATTTCTCTTCCCGAAAGCGCCATTCGCAAACGTTTAATTACCCCTCCCCCCCCGCGCTGTACTGTATTTAAAAAGTATCGAAAGGGTTTGTTGGTCACTCTACAACAGCTTTATCACATCCACGTAACCAATGCAGTATTTCAAAGTGATCGCCAGTGCGCGTGTGCATTTCAATTCCAATACAAATACAATTGGGGATAATCCTCTCCGTTTTCTAACAGCAATGCATCGGCCTATCTACCCGCGTGATTGACTGCTCCTCTCACTTCACCTTGTTGAAAAGCTTGCTAAAAAAATTATCGGATAGCACGAGTAAAATCGCGCACGAATTCATATTCTGCGCGCGATTGTATTCGATTTTGTATGAATGATAAAACAAGAATTCAGTACTTTAATTCAAAGTTACGTAATCCTTAATTAAATCCCGTGAAAATTTTTGTGTTTGTAATCGAAATATTAAAATTTGATCGCGGGCTAATTGAAAAGATTGGATAAATGAGATAATGTAATAACATTTCAATGGCAAAAGATTATTAATAAATACAAAATTTGTATTGAAAAATTATTATGAGTAATAAATTTTCTATCACTGGAAATTTATTATATAATAATAAAATATCTCATTTTATTGTTATATTATTCGTACTATATATATATCACATTTATCATATATATCGTATTATATTCTCTTTTCTGTTAATGTGCAGGATGTCCTATACAATACCGTACAATGATTTAATAGCTTATTTTGGTGAATTGGAGGCTTGCTTATAATACGAAACCTATTGTGATCTCGATAATTCAATAATAGGATCTTTTAATTAATTTCCAATAGAAGCCATTAAAGTACTATACGGTATGGGTTATGATTATGAGATACAAGATTTTTTTTATAAAAGTGTATGTATTTTGTTTTTAATTAATTTATTACTAGTAATCAATATTATCAGAAGACGAATTAATTGTAAGAAGAATAAAAATTATTTCAATATCATACAGAATTAATAAAATTTACGCTCAAATCAAGTTATTATAAAATAATGATAATTAAAAGAGTACATCTTCTTGATATATTCGAAAAAAAATTTTCCATAGTCCCGCATACCTCTGTTAAAAGTATCGTATATATTTAAAATTATCCTGCGCATCCTTATCTTTAATCTGAGTTTTTCTATCTCCCGTTATTGTGTGCAAACGCACTTGAACCGAAAAAAAAGAAAGTGGCGAAACAATCCGGCGCCCGAATCTAATTTTCGCACGTATTCAAGCACAACGTTGCGTCGCATTCAATTTTTCCTAAAACGATTCTACTCTTCTGTTATCGTCCGCAAATTCATATTTTTCGATTACATGCGCGACCACATTCAACGAAAAGAAACAGAAAAAGGGAAAACAGTAGCGGAGCCAGTTTTCGCAGAGCTCAAACTATTGCACACCTAGCATTTTTTTCTTTTTCATTTCCTTTCATCTAAAATTCTTCTCTACATGATCGATTAGAATTGGAATATCCACGTATCTCCCTTGAACATATATGATTGCTATACGAACTTCTTCTGATAAAAAATAATAAAAAATTGAGTAAAATCCTTAAAATAATATAATATTTTAAAATAATATTTCCCATGTTCAAGAAGATATTTTCTCTTTAAAAAAGATAAAATAATAGAATAGTTTACAGAAAATAATTAATTGACTATTCAATTCCCATGTTTAATTATCTATAGAAATACTTTATAATATGAAAATTTTTTAGGAAAACACATATACTTGTGTTTCAAAAAAGTAACAAATATTTCTTTATTTTCACGTAACGATTATGACTTTAGATTTCTTTAAATATATATATATATTTTTTTTTTATTACGACACATTATTACAACAAGCGCGGCTTCAGGTTACCCTATACGTTTCTTCATTAGAGCATTTCATTAAATCACTGCTTTCAGATGGCTTTAAATCTTTTTTCCATACGAAAACATTCATTAGAATAATTAGAACTTCACATTTAAGGGGGAGAAAAAAACCTCCTGAAAAACCTTCAGAGATTGAAAAAGTTCGTGTAGCTTCCCAATCCCCGATATTTAAATATACCAATTTTAGTGAATCACCCTGTGTGTCCGTTGGTCAACTCCTTTCTGCATCGATGATACCACCTCTTTCAGCGCGATTCGGCGCTATCGCAAACGGTATATATACACGCAGGGGCGCTCTCTCGTTGCGCGGCCGGAAAAAGGTGCTCAAATAGAGAAGCGCCCGGCAAAAAACGGAGGAGAGACAAAAATCGAGGCTACCAACTAAACTGGCGCGGGGTGACAAGCATCGCGCGGCCAGCCATAGCTCCCGTCTGTCGGTCGCCATTACACGAACGGGGCAACATACATCGCGGTCGCCTCTTTTTTTTTTTTTTAGGGTGACGCACTCGAAAACTTGCAATGTTTCTCGCTCCGCCGAGTTTTCTGCCTCGTTCGTTTGTCTGGCAAACGATGTAAATAATGTCTCGGAATGAAAGCTCGCTATCGCGAGGACGCGACCGGCCATCTTTATCTGCGCGTTTCTTCCCATACTTCCCCTATCTTTCACTGTCTCTCATTCTTTCTCACTCTTCACTCTCCGATCTTCTGCCGTCCCGTTTCCACTCCTTGTTTCGATTCTCCCGAACAACAACGGCGGCGGTGGCGGCGGTGGAATCGAACGAGAGGAAAAGAAGGCCCTCCTCCTCCTCCTCCCCCCTTCTCGTCTAGACCCAGTAATCCAACCAGTCATTATCTAAAACGTTCCGAGCGAAGCTACTAAATGCCATCGGTATCTCCTCGGTGGCCTCCATCTCCTCCGCTTCGTCTCCTTTGCCACCGGCCGCCGTTCTATCTCGGTATGCCTTCCGAGATCGCGCGAATGGTCTTTACAACTTCGTGTAGAACTGTGGAGAAGTGTGGGTGGAAAGGGCGCAGTCGTACCGCCGCGTGATATTTGCTTGTTCCCAGGGACAAGTGATGCGCGCGAAAATGATCACGCGAAACGGCACACAGAAGGCTGACGGCGAGAGACTCCTTTTAATTTCAAGCACTACAATGTCGCGAGCGTTATCGTTCTCAGTAAAAAAAAAAAAAAAAAAACGGGGGAACGAGATAACGTTCTAAGGACTTTCGCGTAAATTTGTATGAATGAAAAGCCAGCTTATTAGATGCGTATCTAATAGAGAAACATAAAAGATTAAAAAAGACAAAAAATATATAGGGGACAACAACGGGCCGAGCTAGGTATACTAGTTGCTATCAAATATTAACGAAATACAAAGTTAACAAAGAGAATTTTAAATTCCATACAGTTTAATAAATTACAATCTCGTTTCAAACGTTTCGGCCATACGTTAGGCCATCTTGATGCAAATTGTGTAGCGCGATAAAGTCTCGAAATAAAAAGGAGTCTCCCATCTAACGATGCTTGAAGATGGCTTCCACAAGCATTTGTGACGAACTGATGGATAGCTGTACCCCTTTTTATTTTGAAATTTCATCGCGCTACACAATTTGTATCACTTAATATATGATAACAGCTGCTACCTAGCTTGGCTCGTTGTGCCCTATGCTGTTTGTATTTGAAAAAAAATTTTTAATTATTGAGCCTCTTCATTGTTGTTTAATAAGAGATTAATATCTATAATAATCTTTTATTATCATATAAAGAGAAATATTCGTGAAAAACGATTGCACGATAGCGAGCTTTAATTTTAAGTATTCGTAGTGAGATCAAAGCTGTCCTTATTGCGAATAACTTGATAAGGTATTTAAGAAGAATGCACAAGGAATCACTAACTGCATCTCTAATTTCTTTATAATTTTACGCGCATTCGTGACTTGTTTCCTTATCGCTGCGGAGTCAAGGTCTAAGTGGCCCGGCGATCCATTAGCATAAGGTATAGCGTCATTTCTTTATTAGAGCCCATCAATCGGTAACGTTATCCAAATTTGGCCACAACGGTTGCTTAATGATAGCCGAGGATAATGGCATGCGCAGACGGGGACCGAACGAGAGACGGACTAGATGCACAGGTAGAAAGAGGAAGAGAGACAGATGAGTGACACGAACGCGAAGCCCAATAGAAGGAATAGCTCTTGCCAAGGATCGGCATTCCAGGTGCCTATTTCGAGAATGACTGGACCCGTTTTCGGGTGTCGTATCCGCGCCTCTATTTCGCCCTTCTTGCCACCCTGCTCGCTTTGTCCATTGGAATCACGCCAGTTATCGCGGTGGTACGAGACGCGCTCTTTCTCGATCTCCTCGCCGTTGGCGATACGTCGTTCCCTTCTCCTGACATTTCGTTCGATACCGGCGTCTCGGCATTCGCCTGGACCACGGACACTCCCGGCCAAGTGCCCGGGGTTTTTTTTTTTAATCTCAGGATTCTCGTGTCTGAAATCACTGCTCCTTCACTCAAAAATGTGACGGTAATTTGGAAACGTCGTGGGGTACGTTTCGTACACACACGCATACAAACGCATCTTCTCTTCTGACGATTCTTTATTTGATATCTTGAAAAGACTAAGTTATAACTAACGACCGAAATGGCGTTGTTTCAGAATTCTAACGATAACTTCTCGTTTTACGAACATTTATATCGAATTGAGTAATTTTCTTGTCTTAATCGTAGCTATAATGACGGAGAGACCAGCGTTTCTTATTTCGTTGCGATAACGAAGATAAGTTTCTTCAGTCTTCTTACGATGTCAGGTAAAGAAATATAAGAACGATGAATCCGACGTTTTATATATAATATTTCAAAATTACGATCATTTTAGGTCATTTATGATTCTTCATTCAATTAAAAATGATTTTGTCTAATAAAGTTTTGAAACGCAATGCTATGTTCTTATAACTGCTCTTTCAAATCCAGCATTAAATATCGCTTTAATTAATTTTAAATGATAATTCTCTTTTGCTTTAAAATTCTATTGAAGTGAAAATTATTCGTATTTAGACCGGATGTTTGAGAGTTAATAACTTCGAGAGACAATAGTCACGCAGACTTAAAAGCAAAGATGTTTGATTAAAGCGCGCACGCATAATTATTAGACTAATTAGAAACGGTCGAAAAGTGAGCCATATATTTGGACCTAAAACATTTTTACATGACTTACGAGTGACAAACTATCGCATTTTTGACAAAAGTTACTGGTTGAGTAACAGCAAACGTTCAGCAGTCAATACAGTTTCTGTTTGAAAAATGGTTTCCTCGTTTGAAGCTGACCTGAAGAAGGGTTTGTTTGTTCAAAAGCGTCTGGAGCTGAATACTCGTCTACCAAATAGTCCAGTCCTCAGCACATACCATAAATTTTGTTCTGTTCTCGGTACAATGGGATCTATATGACTCCACTTGAAAAAAAAAGATGATTTTATCTTTTTTTCCTTTTTTTTTACATTTCGCTATTCGTCACAGCAACGTTTTTCGACGCAACGCAGCCCGGGGGATCTCGCCGAGGGTTAAGGAATCGTGAAATTAGGCACTAGCGAACATCCATAACCATATACGGCACGTACGGCATCAAAATTCCGCCGGCATGCAATATCATAGCGGTCGCGGGCATCCAGCGCGGTAAAAACCTCGTCTCGACCAAAGAGGCAAAGGACCAAGGAGAGGGCGCGGCAGCATACGGAACGGGGTACGTGCGGCGGGAGATGCAGCGGCAAGCAGCCATCTTAATTACCTAATTTTTTCGACGGCGTCTTAAAGTCTCGAAGACAATTACTAACATGTACGACGAACTCTCGTCGGGTCTGAAAATGTGGTTTTAAATTTTTGTCCCTTTATGAACGCGGGTCAGGAACCGCTTCTGGCTATTTTTTGGGGCTCTATTCAGCTCTACAAGGGGGCCAATAATAACCAGTCATGCCGGCCATTTGCCTCGACGCGAAACGAAAATTCATGTCGAAAGTTAAATAAAAAAAAAATAATAATAATCAAGGCGACGCTCGAGTGATCGATTGTTATCAGGGTACCAGATTCCGACAAGAGATATAGCACTTGAAAAATTCAGGATAATTGAAAGTAATTCTGAGCATACCTGAACCTAAAATTGAATTCAATTTCGACGCAAAAAGATCCGACTCGAATGTCGGATCTCTTCTCTCGAAAATTTCTGTTACCGGCGCACCCCTAGTGATTAGAAACACATGCCATTAGCAGCAGTTCGGATACCTGATAGTTTAGAACTTCCGGCGCAATTTCTTAGTAATGAATGCCTCCTCTTTAATCTTCCTACCCTGCTCGGTTCTAACTCCGCAATACGTAGCTCGTTTCGCTTATTTTTTTTTCCCTAAATTTTCTTAGAACGGCAAAGTTTATTTCGCAAAGCGTGCGTTGTTTTGCGAATTTTTATTTCCTACGGAACCTTCGTAAGATCGACTGTCCCAAATTTCCGTTTGGCGCATATAAAAATTCAGGCGTAGTAGTTGGAATGTCGATTCTGCCTCGACACATCGACGTATTCGTTCGATAACATACATGCTGCCTCTCCATTTATTCTTTCTTTTTTCCTCTTCCTATCTCTTTTGCCCTTTCATGTCGACTACTATTCTGTTTCGATGAAAAGCTCGGCCAGTTCGGGCGTAAGCGATGGCGAGTATTCAGAAGTGTATTGCAAAAATTGTGCTGATAGAGAGGCAAATCGCGTTCGCACAAGTGGCTTGAAAAATTTAACTTCGGTTGTTTCGTATTTCGATGCCGACACAGAAGTCGTCTCGGTCGCCGTAATTTTCGAACGTACATTTATCCGCGACTTCAAATACAGGACCGCGTTCCTATTACGTGAAAAGAAAAAAAAAAGAGAAAGAGAGAAAAGATAATAGCACTCCGTTCGCGAAAAGGAGAACAAATAATTGTTCTTTCCCAAACACATTCCTCTACAATGCGAATGTACAATTAAGATTAATTGGTTCGTGTGCAACGTACCGTGATAGATGATAGACACAGAAGTAATGTCTCGAGTACCATCTCACCGCAACGGTATATTACAACTCGCGCTATTATGTATAAACTGCAGGATGTTTGGAGAGTAGATAGCGGAGAAAGAGTATAAATCATAATTATGAGTTTCGCGCGCGCATAGCAATATAAGTAAAACCGCCCATCAAAATAATGCCGACTATCAAGACAACAGAAATCAGACGTAAAGTTTAGAAGAAGATGCTGTTTGGACTCACGTGCTACTTGGATAAGCAGTCTGGATAATCCTATTGCAGGCTCCCCCCCTCTCTCTCTCTCTCTCTCTCTCTCTCTCTCAACACGCCACATTCTACATCCACTGTCAATGTGAAAAACTAACATCGAACGCGCCAGGTACAGGAGGGGAACAATAACAGAAAAGAGGAAAATGGAATTCCATGAGAAATTTTCTCTCTCCAGGTGGAAGTGGCACGGAGCGAAAACACGTTTCGAAAACGATCGTCAAAAGATCGGCGAGTAGAATCTGCGAGTGCGACAAGAGAGAGAGAGGCTGACAACCTGGTATTTGGTACTCACGTTATTTTCGAGCCGGCGATTACGCTTATTGCAGTCGTCTAATAACGGAGGATTGTTTCCTGCAGGAGACGAGGCGAGGCGAAGCGGCGAGCCGTTGTTCCGAATTATTCCGCGCCTTTGGACCTGCAACAGGAAGTATAAAATGAAATTAATGTCGCAATAATCGCACCGCCGCATAACGTAAGTCAGCAAAGCCGCGCCCTTGAGACGCGGTTAATTCTGCAATAATTGTACTACACGGCGAATTATCGTGATTGTATTACGCTTCGCGATACACGCGCTTGGACAGACTTTAGAGGTGTTAGCACCGGAAGCGGAATCGCTTTAATAAGCGAACTATTAATCTCGTGTTGTATAGAGCGATTCGGGAAGGAACAGTAGTGCTTCCAACACATGCTAGAAGATGACAATAAAAGTAAGAATAACTACACATACGTACATATATATATATATATATATATATATATATATATATATATATATATATATATATATCGGTAGTCGAGTTGACTAACAATAAGACACCCGTCCCGAAAAGTCGAGAGGTCTCAGGTACGATCTCTGGCTGAAGCGTTATTTTTTGCAACAAATTCTTTACAGTATTTTTAGGAAGAAAGTATTCTCACTGACATCGTTATCTCATTTAGACGCAGCATCATTTACTATTAAATTCAGTTTCAATTTAATAACGGGATATTAATAATTTTTCTTCAATTTATAACTGTGTTTTAAGACCGGAAATTTATTTTGGCGCATAACTTCGTGAGCTTGAGAACGTATATAAGATCATACAATGAATATTAATACTAAGATTTAGCTATGACCGAGTTAAATATTTCAATCGTTTATATATATATATATATATATATATATATATGTGTGTGTGTATATATTATTATTATCATTGGAAAGTTGACATCGCGTTGAACCGATTTTTTTACAAGCATGTACAATTACTCATAAATTGAGGAAAGCGAGAGCGAAAGTATAATATGTGAAATTACTATATTTTCTCACAAAGTGATTTGAAAGGAGATAGTAATACTCTTCTGCGGGAATTTAAAAATTTTAAAACAAATCAAGAAGTTTTAACACATATCTCTGATTGCCTCAGCAATTAGTATTACTATCTCCTTTTAAATCATCTGTTTGAAAATATAATATAAATACATTAAAATTTATTTTTATCCAGATTATACTGCTACATTTAATTTTGTTGCAATAACCTAGAAAAACAAAAATATATGTACATAGCACTGGTTTACTTATTTTTAACTAGGCTTTTATAACAATTAAGTGTAACGATAACCTGGAAAAAAATAATGTATATTTAATAAATATATTTACACTACATTTTCACACAAAGTGATTTTAAAGGAGATAGCAATGCTAACTGCTGAGATAATAAGATACACGAGTTTATTGATAATTTGTTCATTTGTTTTAAAATTCCAGGAAAATAAGTATTACTATCTTGTATCAAATCTCTTTGTATGAAAACATAGCAGCTTCACATTATTTCACTTTCGTTCTCGCTTTCCTCGATTCATGAGTAATGCATATACGCGGATAGAAAAATCGGTTCGCGCGACGCGATGTCAGCTTTCCAACAATTCTTTCGAGACATCAGGAACTCCTTGCAAAAAAAAAGAAAAAAAAAAGAAACGCCACACGCAAATACTTCATCATCAGTCGACATTCTCATCGCCCATTTAGCGTTAAATGCGGCAGCCTGACTCTCATCTTGTGCCCACGCTGAATGCGATCCTCCCCGATAGACAAGCGGAACTCGTGTGAGCTCGGCTTATCTCTAGCAAAGATCGCGGAAAAAAACGGTTGCGCATTCACCGGCACAAGTAAATTTCTTTCGTCGAGACTACCGAAAAAATTGCGCCCATGTGTGCGATTATATCGCACATGGCCTAAGAACATGCGAGGCATATATATTTCGGACGTGAACATGAGGTGTATCGCTATCATTTGTATTTTTAACTACAATTTCCATGACTAACTTAAAGCTAGTTTAAGAGCAATTCTCTTAATGAAAATGCTAACAAAGAGAGCATTGTTTATCACATTTTTCCAATTTGTAACTTTATATATCATTATAATACTAAATTTCAGATTAAAATGTTATTAATATTATAAAATTATGTATTACATCATTAATATACGGTTTTTCTCATTTGAGTCGTACAGAAAAAGATGAGGAAAATATATTAAAATCATGATAACAGAAACAATTTAAATTGGCATTAAGTAAACACATAAAAAAAAAAGACAAAACAATTTCTTAACCGTCGTAAATATCGTTATACTATCACGTCGTCACTAAGCCGCCACTTAACTCCATTTTCTTCCATCATAATGATTTAAAAGAATGAGTTAAGAGGCGATTGTTTCTCTGTATTCAATGACTTGTCGTGAGTTATAATGGCTCGCTGTAAAAACCGACGAGTATCATTTATGATACCCCCGAAGACCCTAGAAGCGCGCACATTTGTCCGCTCGGCAGGATGTACCACGTTCGTTTTCGAGACGACGACGAATCGCCACAGACAGCATCGTCGACAGCATCGTCGTTTCTACCTACCGTCTACCTCTCGTTTAAACGAAACACGTCCGCTCCGATACCAAACCCACCGAGCAAAGGCGAGGAAATATTCGCGTTCCGCACGTCGTTGTGAAAACAAAAAGAGATCAGCGGAAGGAAAACAAAATCGCACAGAGAGAAGGTCTATAAAGGAAGAGAATACAAAGAAGAGAGACAAAGGGGAGAGAGAAAGAGAGGGAGAGAGAGAGAGAGAAGGGGAAGTAAGTAGAGATGCGAAGAGAGAAAGATGCGGAGCGAAAAACGGGGAGGAGAGAAAGAGTGAAAGCGAGATAACGAGCAAGTGGGAGAAGAAATGGAAACAAAAGGCAAAAGGGAACAGTGGGGAAGGGAGCGGGAGGACGGCAGGGGAGGGGAATGAGGAGAGCTGCGGGCGAATGACGTTGATGAAATGCTTCTCAGCGGCGAACATGTAACGCGACCTCGGCGGATCGAGATAAACGCATTCGCGAGTCGGATTCCTGCACCATCCCCTTTCCCCTCTTATCTTCCCTCCTCTCGCACTGTTCCCTTCCCCGATGCCCTCTCACTCACCCACCACCTCGCTGGATAGCACTGCATTCGCACGACGGCTCTTCCTTTAATCCATTCGAGCTTTATCTCATTGACGAGATAGTTGGCTCGCCGAGATACATCCGAATCCACCGGAGTATATACTGCGCTCACTCTCTCTCTCCGGCCAGTCGGCGCGCCTACGATCGTTTTAATCAGTGGTTCGGATCGACTCGATTGAAATCGGCCCAAGCGCGATTGAGGCTGGCGTCCGCCACTACGTTCTACTCTACGTAAAACTGAAATCGATACCGTTCGGTTTGCTCACCGCAAAGCCCGTGGCGGGATTTCGCGCGAGCGAAACGTGCGAAGCACCGAAAAGTCATAGCGTCAGAAACGGAAAGTCAGCGCAAAGAAAATCGACAGCTCAAACAAAATAAAAAAATAAAAAAATAAAACATTGAAAGCTACAGACAGACAGACAGATAGAGAGAGAGAGAGAGAGAGAGAGAGAGAGAGAGAGAGAGATCATAATCTTGAAAATCCTGACGCGCTCCCAGAACAATTTTGTTTCGTTCTCATATCACAAAATACAATTCTGAAGTCGCCGGAAATTCTGTTTGCACAACTGCACAAATTATTTCTCGTATAAATTTCTTAATATTATAATAAATTTGTTCAAATTAATATATCCTACATGCGCGCGTGCAAAGTATGGATGAATAGAAATAAATTATTCTTTTTTTTTTATATATCAATGATTATTCAAAAGCACAGAAAACGGTGTTGCATTTGTTGCACTTTAATTTGTTTTCCGCACGCGTAAAGAGGAGATCGTCGCATCGGGAAATTTCGAATTCAACGACACCGAGAACGGCGAATCGATAAGAAACATACATGCGAGAGGGTATTGCTGATTCCTCAGCGTTATACTCTACGCATACTAATTTGTTCATTCTTATTTATAAAGCTATAGCACAGGTAACGCGGCGAGCCTACGTAAATATAGAGATCCCGGCTAAAGCGACGATGGTACGTTTCGTTCGGCATTTAAGAGCATCGCGTTAATATAAAAGAGAAAGAGAGCGAAAGAAGAGCACTGGAAAGCGCTGACTTTCGAAGGAAGGAATTAAACGACTCGATGTAAAGAAGGCGCAGTTTCCGCGCGTGTTCCTCGGGCTTATCGCCAAAAGTTCTACCCGCGAGCTCGTTTTCTCCTCTTGAGATTTGCTTAATGAGAAAAGTGAATAGAACCGTAACTGTGGCTGTGCGCGCTACCGAAAGTAGCAAATGAGACTACTCCTACCGCGCCTTTCACCAGCCACCACCGTCGTCGTCGTCGTCGTCGTCGTCGTCGTCGACGAGCATCTTCGAACCGGGTGTATTCCCCACTGGAACTACGGTCACTACTCCACTTTTTCTCCACCGTAGAAAAACCATTCCCCTTCGGGCGGCCCCTGCACCGCCGCTCTTTTTCTACGATCTTGCCTCGAACCAGTCCGTACGAGCTTACACTGATAACGGTTCCCCATGCTCCCCGAGGATTTCTCGCAGAGGTTTATTCGACAGTTTGCCGTGTACACGTCACGTACGTGTAAGTGTGTGGCTATACACACGGATACGCGTCACGTTCTTTTGAATTTTATCGAACGGACAAGTTTGTACGGGAAATCTCGTGCGCTGATGTTCTTATCGCACATTTTTCCTCTTCTTTCCTCATTGAAGTTCATCAATGAGTGCCGAAATATAGAGTATTGCATTAGGAAAACAAGACGCGATAGGCAAGAAGCGATAGAGAAATAAGTTCAAAGTTTATATAATTTCATAGGGTAACGCATTTTATCAATCAGAGTTTTTGTTGGTATAGAAAGAACGTCTGCTTCTCTCGTTTTCTTTTCTTTTTTTTCATAGTATTGTATGTCAAACAATACTTATTTGAAATACATGCTCTTTTATGTAACTTTCATTTAGTTGCTATATAAATTTATCTTCTAACCAAAGAAATATTTTTACATATTTATACAAATTCTCTATGCAACGGAAAAAAAAGTATCGAATCCTATAGAAAACATAATCTACAATTTAGATTAGGGAATAAATAGTTTATTCGTATACTATGCATATTAATGCAGCAAAAACAAAATAACGAAAAACAGAATTTATCAAAAATATCAGATAAATAATCTGATATTTATGAATAATAAAAGCATCATTTCATTATAACAATTTTTTGGATTTAATCGCATAAAACATTTTAATCAGAAAGATATAATAAAAACATGATTTATTTACATTACAGAAACATCTACATTATGTTCTCCATTATTCAGGGCAATTGAGAATGGAAGGGTTGGCACGGATAATCGAGAAACGCAGGCAATCCAAAGCACATACCGTACTTTATTGAGGCACAAACAAACATTACTGTATAACTGTAATTTATTCGTGATATGCATAAATACACGCCCAGCGATGCTTGCGAGTGGACGTTTAATACGTTCACGTAAATAATTTGCGATTTTCGTTTACCTCCGGGACTCGGTAATGAATCATTTTGTCCGAGCACGTTATTTCTCATCTTCATCATTAGTCATTAGCAATTTACGATAACGCACGGATAATACGCAAATAGGATAATATCAAATCCGGATAATCCAGACCACGCCGCACATATTTCTGTACGACGCTATTTTAAACTACACGTGATGTTTTACCCTCGTATCAAGAAGTCTGAGTTGCTTAACCGTAGATAAGAAAATTGAATGAGTTAATTTTATTCAACGCTGTACAAAAACGACGTTCTATCAGAAGAGTTTATCATTTATTTTAACAATCTGCACTAGCACTTTCGACGTATCTCAACATTATTTTTTTTTTTTCGGGCAAAGTTGTGAAAAATCGTTTAGCATCCGGAAGGAATCTGGATAATAAAGCTAACTAAGCTTCCGAGGTTTAAAAGATTTAAAGTAATTCGTTTGATGGATATACTGCTAGGGATTGATTTACAGGAGACCTCACATAAAATGTTACGTTTTTTTTTCAGAGGCTCATGAAAATAGGGTTCGTATTTTTCGTATTTTAGAGCACAGTTTTTAACACAGGTAAGCCGGCAGTATTTCCAACGAAAAGAGGATTAAGCGTCTTATGTTTCTTTCTTCTTTAGGTAAAAATTTAGTCGTGTAAATGATTAAAAAAACTCCCAAAATAATTTTTCTCGTTAATATTTAATAATTATTTAAAATTGTACATCTTTTAGTAGTTCGCATATTCTTGTTACTGTAAAATTATGTATATGTCAGTTTCATACTTAATAAAATCTGAGAACTTGCGATCTCAGATAAGTGAATAATTCTCTAATAACGGCAATTTCCTAATGAACACGCCTTTGTTAAATATGAATGCAGGTGTAATGACGTTAACGTATGAATATTGACTAATTTTTGGTAAAATGACTTATTTGAAAATCAAATTATTTTATTTGTAGCGGTGTATGAATAAATAAAATATGATTATTTTACGAAGGAGTAATAATCATCACGGTCTATAAAAAAATATTTAGACATATATTACGTACTCTAAAGATATGTGAAATTTATTTGATTTATAACATTTTTAGTATTTCTAATTTAATTAAAATTTGTAGCATACATTTATACCAAAAGACTTTATTTTTATTCTTCTCCTATTTAGATTAGATTAATAAATTATTTTTCGCGTTTTTACTTTTCTTCAACTTTATTCACAGTACTATACAGTCGCAAAAGAAGAAGAGTTATACATGTGTATGTATGTAGATGTTTGACTATCCGTAATACGATGAGCTTGGGTCCGTGAGTTTGCTAAGCCCTAATGACTATGCGGATCAGTCATCCCAGCCGTAGTTCTATTTGATCTCTAACTTTTTACAGTTATTCTAACGGCACGTGTCAGTAGTTCGACATTTTAATTTTCATTATCTAATTTTGTACCAATACACAATTCTAATGCATTTATTCACACATTTGTTCTCACCGCTGCTAAAAGCATAGCGAGTTCAACAACGGCACATACATACATATTTGTATTTTTATTTACGTGGCATTTCCATATCTCGATAATTAAAATGGTCGAAAAACTGTATAAAATATAAAAATATGTTATCAACATTCTTTTTGTACACATACGTTTCCATGAAATATTAATATGATAGTATATAAACGAACAGTTTGTTAAAGTATCTAAAAATTCAATCAGATCTATACATTCAGTTAAATTTTTAATTTTGAATAAAACTGTACTTTTTATGTATGTAACAAATAATATATTTTTTATTGTTAAAGTAAAAATTATTTATAATTTTTATAAAAGAAATTAATATTCTTCAATTATAGATATTACACAGAAAAAAAATTTAGTATTAAATCAACAATTCGTTGTTTCATATATAAGAATATAAAACTTCTTGGAAGAATTTATAATCTTAAACAGACATAATTTGCTTACATGAAGAGAAAAATGTTCTCCATGTAAGAGCAAATTATGTCTGTTTAAGATTATAAATTCTTACAAGATTTTATACTCTCGCTTATATATGAAACAATAAATTGTTGATTTAATATTAATTTTTTTTCTGTGTAATAAAACATTTTTATTCAATTTAACAAAACATTTTTCACTCATATTAAATAATATTAAACTTTCACATTAAAATCCTGAATTTTTAAAAAATATTAATCTTTCACATTAAATTCCTGAATTTTTTTTTAACATCATAGATAGCCAAAGCTATTTTTTATTGACCTAACAAAAGTCGTGATTCTCATTCAGATTATGCGAAACTAAATGAGCAAGGGTCTTAGAATTGAGAACTATTTTACAAACCCCCAAAAGTTATTCAAATCTTTTTATGATCAAATAAAGTTGAAAAAGTGCAACCTTCCACAAAAAAGGAACTGACAGGCACAAATTTTCTAGTTTGCGAGGTCTGGAAGCACATAAATGGCTCGTAACTCCGATTTGTTTTTTTTATTCCTTCTCGCTGAGGGGTCCAGTCGAATAGGGATAAGGTTGTAAACGGCGAGTGGTGTATATGGTGTAGAACCCTTCCTCGCTTCATTACAGGCTTCGTGTAGTGTTGACAGATCGGACCGCGTAAGAGGGGACATTAGATTTCACACGGCTAGCTCTACGCACATAGAACGGTCGGAGAATAGTGTGGACTCGGTGATTCTGTCCGCCTAGTTTATCGATCGTCTGCCGAATAAGCAGAGGAACACAGAGAGAGAGAGAGAGAGAGAGAGAGATGAAGAAAGAGAGAGAGAGGGAGAGAGAGAGAGTGCTCTGTACAAATGCTGTAGACACGATTACCAATGTAACATGTCTGTTTTCAGATACGTGGGGCGCAGCTGATAGCGCGACAGTAACAGTGGTAACGCATCGGTAAAGCGCTAAATTATTTCACACCTCAGGCTCTCCTGTCCCGTGAATTCTTAATTTCGCGTTTGATAAATTCTAACGTAGATGTATGTACCGATAACAATCCCCGATTCGCGATTACTAATCTGATTCTGACGCCGACGCAAGCGCGCGCGCGAGACTGCGAACGACACGCGAGAAAGAAATAAAAATGTTTCGCGCTTCACGTACTCACGCTCTATGTACGCGTGTGCGGGAAATGAAAGATTCAGCGTTATGAGCGATACATACACTCGGACTTTGCAACACGCACAGCTTTGAATTACAATAGCGATATACAACCACTTTTACTATGACGTGCGCATTCGTGTATGTTTCAAAGAATTAGAAATTGTGATTGCAAAAGAAAAAGAAAGAAATGTTCGTAATATGGAAAATTGTGAGGCGTCAAATAGTACAACACTTACATATTTTCAGTAAAATTATTGACATGGTTTTTTCTTTTCGACAATCGCACTCGCAAAAACAAAATAATAAAATTTATAAAAATAAGAATAAATGATAGAGTAATAAAAATGTTTTGCCAGTATTTTGTAATTCAAATACTAAGATTGCTAATATTTTTATATTTGAAATACTTTTTGCCCAGCTCTGTTAATAATATTGTAAACAATATAAAGCACCTTTTGCAAGCGCAAACAAAAAAAATCCAAGTTATCTCGGATTTAAGAAATATTCGCAAAACTCTCTCACTGTAATCGCATCACAGTGTTGGTAACGTTGCGAATACAATTATGTCGTAGGACATAAATGTCCAATATTTTTCAAGGTTTATTTAGTTAATCTTTCCAGCGTTTCTTCGGTCTGGAAACTTTTCAGAAATACCGTGTATGCGGACAGTTGCTAACTGTATATAACGGGTACGTGTAACAGAATTTTCCGGCAACCGCGTGGCGCAACTAAAACGCCAGCGACAGCTTTTAATTGAAGCTGGTTTTGTCAGGCGAGATATCGGAATTAATCGCGAAGGTTGTGCCGCGCTAACGAATGGACGGACGTCGTGTTAGATCACTCAACGGATAATGGATAAATCGATAAAATGCTCCCTATGGCGTTGACACGCTTTCCCTCTTTCGCGCCATATTCGCGGTACTCCTTGCTAAACCGAACCGTGTCTGGAAATCACTAATGCAATTTGCAACTCGCGCAACGCTCTTACACTGCAACTTTAACACCTTTGCGAAAAGTTAATGCCCTATTTTTTTTTAGAATTTTCGTTATAATTGGTAGAGCTTCCACGTCAACTGCAAAAAAAGAGTTCTACAGAGTTCCCGATAGATTAAAACAAAAACCTGTAGCAATTCAGTGTACAAAACAAAGACCCAAAGTTATGAAATGTCAACTTTTATTCGAACAACAATGCTATCCACACACGTAAACATTATGTAGAAAAAAATAAAAAAATAAATCAAATTTATCGTCGACGTATTGCAGTTAGAATGAAAATACTTCACGCGTGTCTAAACATATTTGTGCAGTCTATCTCCATAATACGTAGTTTATCGTTCTGTCTTCGTCTTGCGCGTATTCTTCTCGATAAAATAAATGCTTTTTTTTCTTTTTCATTTTGTGATGCGGTAACGCGACAACTTTAATTTCGCTTTAATGAGATGAAAGAGTTAATTTTCGTCCAAGTTTCGTATTTCATAGCGGCAATGATAATATTCCAGAAGCAATTAAGTTGAAACACAACCGATCGGGACGAACGGATGATATCGGTGGTCGCATACGGGGAACGGAACGCTCGGGAGAAATGGCGCAGGGAGAAGATAGAGAGGGGCACAGGAAGGCAGATAGGAAATTGCTTCGAGCAGATACTCGCTCACAATACCATCGGGGCAACAGGGATGTATGGGCGCGCGTGTGCGTGCGGGTGCAACGCACCGTGACCCCCGTTGCGCGCACCGGACCTATGCAGAAATTTTGTTACGTCATTATTGAGGGCAGCTGCACAGTTTGGACATGGCGAGGAATATCGTAATCTACCATGTGTTACCAAGGAAAACAAAGATAGTACAACGTAATACTTGGGTTTGTTTGAATGGTGTATGGCGCCCACGCACCTCACCCATTCCCAGTTAACGATCCAAAATGAGCCAGCGGATTTCATTCGCAGCTTTACATTTGAAATTGCACAGAAAATCATTTAAATAAAGTAATCACTGGTAAAATTAATCACGTAAAAATCGAATGTTTGAATGATTACTCAATAATAAAAAGCAAAGCGATTCTATATGATCATTATCTTAAAAATTAAAATAAATAGCTTCGTGAAATATTTATATTATTGATTTTCGATATTAAATAAAATTGTTTCAATAAAATATATAAAAATATAAAAATGAAGGCAATATATCTTATTAATAAGATAATTGAAGAAGAATTTTATATATATATTTATATATATAGCGATATGCAAAACAATTATGGTAATTTCGCATGATACAAGGTAAATATAACATCTAAAGTAAATACAATGTCTTTTTCCTCTTCTTCTTTAATCTTTACTATGACGAAAGAACTAATTTCCACATTTTCCTTTGTATATAATCTACTTTTATGTATGATATAACATATATAGCGCAAATGCATATGGAGATGTATGCACAGATTAATGCCATACATAAAATAATGTCTCTCAAAGGAGAAATAACACTTGTTAGAAATGGTCCGATAGAACACAGATGGTTTTAATTTTTTTTCCCATGACAAAAAAGCGCCTCTCTGCGCCACGAAAACCCAGTCTCATATAGAAAAAATCACGTCAAATATATTCCGGGATTGTAATTTTAAATAATTTTACAGCAATACGTAAACGAGATTTCGAATATCGATGATGGAAAAAATTCCAAACTTGTTTACTATTTCTCTCTATACAGCTATCGATCAGATTTTTTCACATTTTTCGCTGTGGACCTGATTCATGAGCGATCTGCCTCTTTGCTTATCGTGATATGATTTGCGCTAAATCAAGCGAACAAATTCCATTATTTCATTTTCGACTAACAGCGACGTTTAATATTCATTTACAGCCGGATAATGCTACATTAAGATTACATATTTCGAGAGCCGGTACGCGCGATACACGTTATACATGTGAACATGTGTAATAAATATGTTAACAACGTGAAATAATGGAATCCATTTATCCGCTGTACTCCTTAACTGTAATAATTATAGTGTTAAATCAGATACTATATCCACCTGTTGTTCTTGTTATATTTCAAAAATAATACAACTAATAATTTATTCAACATGAAACATTTTCCGATATTAAATTTTAATTAGAAAATTAATAGCAAAAACATTTTGCTGCAATGGAAGAGATTATTCAATAATTACTTCAAAATATAACATTGCACATTTTCCTAATATCGATTACGCATTTACTATCAATAATCTTTTTCTCATTTATTACTAATTACAGCGATCTATAATTATTAGTGCTTTAATTTGCAGGCAGTTTTGCACTTGGCAATTTGTTGGTCAGTTTATAATAATAAAACAGAGGCAAATTGCACTTCGCCGACTTTGCGCCAATTCTGCGGTTAGCACTCGCATGTGCGACGTCGTCATCGTTGTCGTCGTCTTTAGTTCCTCCACGAGAATTCGTTGTCGCGGTACGGTAATAAAGTTTTCCGTCGTATTCAGAAGTGCTTCGAGCCCCCCCTGAAGCTGCCATTATTCTTGCGCCAAGGTTCGCGTCATCCATCATACGGCGTTGGGGTGCATCGCAACGTCGCCGCCGCGCCGCCGCGCCGCCGCGACCGGCGGTGCACCCACACGAGGACGCGGCGCACAAACGCGGACGTGCACCGGCGCACCAGCGGCTAAGAACAAAGCCGGCGGCAAATGACAGCAGTAATTTTCGCAAACTGTTGTGGGACGCGCGGCCGAGGCATTCTCTCCAGGCAATGGAAGTGCGCGCATCGCGTCGTCGTCGTCGTCGTCGTCGTCGTCGTCGTCATTGCCGCCGCACTCTCCGCGCTCCCGCGAATCCCATTCTACCTGCGCACCAGAACGAAGTGCATTCGTTCGATTCCACGCTCGGCGAGAATCGCAATCGACGGCGAATCGCGCGCTCGATTGACCGTGCAATTTTTCGAGCTCGGATTGGATCGAGACTTTTAAAAGTATTAACCTTCAGTTATAATATTTGTCGCGGCGAACATTTGTAACTGTAATGGAGCGGAGTACATCGCGCGGAGATTTCCTCGTCTTCGGTGAATTTCGCAAAAAAAAAATGTTCCATTACATCATGCGGATGTTCATTAAGAGAATTTCTACGTCGTTTTTCTTTTTATGCTCAAAGGATCGATTTAAAAATTTCCTGAGAACTTTTTCGATATCACGAAGATTTGACGGGTAATATAGCATATGAAGGTCTAGCCGCGAGTCGTGTGTCGCATAAAATCTCCAATTCCCTTTGAATTCCATCCGAAATCGCCATGCGTAAACCGTCCGCTGCACTCAAACCGTTTCCACGGTTTAAAGCGAGATTGGATTGAAAGGCAGCCCGTGAGAACGGCCGATTATGGCTTACGGGTATCATTCTCTTTAATTCAACTGCAATTGTCCCGTGATATTTACGAAAATATTACGATACATTTGATTCGTGATTTCGTCCAATGCGCAAAGGACAAGCTAAGAAATGCTACAATATACATAAGAAACGCTGGAAAAGTAATTGTTTTATTTCAGGTGGTTTTACTACCAGTTTTTAAGATCACGAAACCAAAAGGTTAAACCCATTTTAAGTTCCGAGCTCTATTTGTAGGTTTTATTAGCATCTGACTCTCCTTATTCATCTAAGAAGAAGATGAATATTTCAATTGTCCGTATCACGATGTTATAATAAATTGATGAAATTTTACATTACCTTGCAATTCCACAGTCTAGACTAATATAAAGAATAATTGAATTATCTAGAATTTCAGAAAGAGTACTAACTTTACAAAATAAAGCATTTTTTTTTTATTCTGATAATAAGAAATCGATGGTTTTCTATTGAACTTTCCGTTATAAATTTCTTTTAGCCTTTTTTAAAATTAAACTACAAAATTATTTATATATAACATTATTTATGATATTCGATTTATGTTATAAAAAACATTACAGAATTTTTAATGTCTGTTAAAAAATTTATATGTATAAAGATAACTTTTTGTTAATTAAAAGTTCACCGAAAAATTCATCCGTTGTTTCCGTATTACGTTAATGTTAATCAAATATAGATTGAATTTTTAGCGTGGAAAAAGTTGCGAGAAAAAGAAAACATGATTCCTCTATATAACATATTCGATGCTGAGAACAACTAAAAGTTAATAGAGAATAAAGGCAAGTGCTAAGTTAACGCGGTGAGTGAAAAAGATTAAAAGAAATGATTGAAATAGACTTTTCCGAAGACTACGTTTAATCTATACAATCTGTGGATCAGGTACCAGGATCTGGAAGGCCAAAATGTTCTGGCCAATAAACGCAGTCGGAAAATGCGAGAACTAAAAAAGCTATTTAAATTCGTGTTCACACACATCGGCATTTCGTAGAAATACCTTGAATAAAATAAATTATCCCTCACACGTTTATAATTATAAAATCGCTAAAGAATTTATTTTTACGTGTAACACACGTAATAATAGACGCTCTAAAACAGATACACATAATTAAATGACTTCTGTAACGGACATTTTTGTATAATTAAATTTAAATCTGATTTAAATCTTCGTAAATTAAAGTAACAAAATATATTAGACTTTATGTTATTTGCGGAAAATTGTTTATTTTTATAAATAAAATAATTTATAATTAATTATTTTTAGATTTTTCATCTTCAAAACTATCTAATAATTATAAAAACCAAAAAAAGCCTTAATTCTCTGATATAATAAAATAATGAATATATCAAATTAACAAAGGAAATTCGGCAATAATGAATATATCATTATTATTAAAAATTCAAAGTTCATAAATCCATTAATAATTTAATGCAATGCAAAACTACCTGAAAATTATTAAATATTTTCAATTATTTTCGATTATTTAATTTTGTTTGATCTTTAGAAAGGGAACGAATATTGAAAATGTTTTAGCGTAATTCAAAAAAAATATTTCCAAACCGATTTAATTAAAATCAAAGACAACATATAAAATCATCATGCGTTTTCACATATATTCTTTATTTAGCTCATTAAATATTAAAATATTTGTGTAATTCATTATTTCGTATGTTTAAAAATTCAAAATTACGTATGATACAGTAATCAATTGTATAAAGCATACGCAAAACTTTATCTCTGCCTTTTTAAAACGGAACTTAAAATGAGTTTCTCAATTTAGAAAACCCAGTAGAAATGATGTTTTAGGATTGTAAAGCGTAAACAGGCCAGTTATCGTTGCGGGCTTAATAAACACTCGGCAGACTGTGAAGACTTAACACAAGTACGACTAATGACCTCTGCACAAGAGATCTCACTTACGGAAATTAAGTGCTTCCAGGTAGGGGAGTTCGCGGCCAATTGTAACAAGGAACAATTGTAACACTCGTGATAATTCGAGTCCTTAGCTACTATACACCGTCGAGAGGAGTTATATCAAGCGGAGATGTAAGCAGAATTAAATCTTTTCCAATAATCCGCGTTGAAGCTTTCCTTACAATAAGAACGTCTACATCAGCGATGTATTATTTAGAGATTCCCGCAAATTCTCTAAAGACTCGAATGCACGGATTAAATTTTAAGTTTCTTTTCTCTCTCTCTCTCTTTCTCTTTACGGCGTTTCCATAAACTAAAATCCGAGGTTGTTTTAAAAGAGCATCAAATGTGCTTTCGAATACTACACTTTGAAAGGATAAACGATAAAAAAACTTTTTTATATTTCAAGGCAAATTAGCATCTCGTGCATTTATGCATAAATTCACTTTTAAATTTTTCGACAGGCTGTTGTCAGAATTTCTATTGAAATTGTTACACTCGGGCGCATTTTACAATCTCAAGATCGATACTCTGGGAATCGTGAGAAAATTCAATCGCAATGTCGAGGTAGACATACTAATTTTCGCGAATCCAACGCGCGTCCTACTTCAACTTTCGACACGCGAGACGATGAAAAGTTCAGCTGGCATCTCCCCGGCGCGATGTATCCTGTGGAACGGAGGAGGAACGGAGAAGGAACAGAGCACCTGGATGCACTCGCGTGCCGTCACGTAGGTGGCTTCCTTGCGCGCATTGGTATACACAATACGGAGTAGCGGACAATAATGCCCAATTTTACATGGGGCAAGATTGACGACTGTATACGTCGCCCTCCTCCGACGGACGGAACGGACGGGCGGGCAAGACGAAATCCGCTTAGAAGTTTCAAAACCTGCCCCTGGGGCACACGAGCGAGTGTACGTATACGTGTGCGAAAGGGGGCACGGGGGAAGCGGGAAAGAGAGCGCGAGAGAGACGGCTGCATTACGATCCGATACGAATAGGACGGAGAGAACTTATTTACTTTACGTCGCACACAGGTGAGAAGGCGGCGTGTGCACACGTGTGGTGGCGTGCAGGTACACACGTCCTTCTTCGTACGGCTTCATCCATGCGTTAAATTCCTCCGGGGGTTTCCTCCATCTTCCTCTCGCTCGTGCATCACCGGCGGTCCTTCCTCTCGTCTTCCTCTTTTATCTTCCCCCCATCCTCGACCCGTACTTGGCCGAAGAGAGACCGCGCCGCGCCAAACCCTGTGGCGTCTTTGGTCGCGGCAACTTCGATGGCGGTGCAACAACTTGGACGATCCTTGATTCCTTCCCTCGACGCGAGACAAGTTTTAATTTCTTCGAGACACAGAGACATTCCTCTCCCGCTGCCAATCTCTTCGCACTTTACGGATTAGAGTTACGGTGAGAGAGTGCGAGATGGAACAGCGCGCGTTGGATACGGACCGCAACAGTAATAAATTATTATCGCTGGATGGACACGGCATTATCGTGGATCGCGCTGAAGTCTTCGCTATCGCGCGGCAGTTATAAGCGATAAATGGGCCGTCGGTTGGGACGGAACAGCAGTATGAGCCATATATTTCTCCACTCGAGAAGGAAAAGGGGACCGTGAAAAAACGCTGCGTCTTGGTTTATCTAACGGAATCGGGGGATTGACTTTTTTTCAAGATTGTAGCGACGCGATAGGATTCTATTCCATATGCGCATAATCTTTCCAGATTCCAGATTTTATCCCTATAAAAATAACTGTGCGCAATGTGCATCATTACGACGTGTCAAATTTGCTTCACATAATTAAGGAAGAGTTGTCAAATGAGTACCACTTAAATTATTTAATATATTTTGCATTCGCTGCTATTTTGGATGCAAATCAAAATTTGAAATTGTAGCTCGACGTTTCAATCTTCTATTATTATATATTAAACCTTACAGTAAAAACAAATTAATTCGTTGTAAGATTTTCTTCGTCTAAAGTGTACCTATGATGTCTTAAGTCGTATCATCTTTAAAAATTTATGAATGAAAGTTATTAAAAATAGAAGAAATTATTTAATATTTATTTTCTTAATAATTTATCGAAAAAGCGATCAAATATTCAATAATTAATAAATAATAATAAAGAAAAGGTAAGTACAGCGAAATGAAACTGGCTTGAATTAACTTGTGTGATTGACATAATTTTTTTCATAGCAATTACCAGTTTTATCAATCTTACATTAGTATAATTTCTTTATAGTAAAATTTGTGGTGGTACGAATTAAGAAACTTGATAGAGCTTATAAAAATATTAATTTAATTTTTATAATTGTCATTATATGTATGTACAATAAATGTAAAATATTTTATGAAAATACAAGAATTCAACCTAAAATTGCATAATTATGTTATTATCAGCTATATAAATTGACGAAAAGTATACACCAAACGTACTTGTTGATTTTGTAAAATGTGGATAACACGCACAAAACGGAATAAAACTTGTTAAATTTTCGTCTATATCACTTACTTCTTATTTACTTTTTATTTTTGCCAACAAATGTTACTTATATAAAGTAAAAAAAGAAAAAAAAGTAAAATATTGAACAGTTTCAGGAGATCGGTATGCATTCGGCAACTTTCCGCTATTTCTACGCGCAACTTGTCTAGCATTTCGTAAAAGAGTGTTTCCGCGAGTTTCGAGAAGTTATTGATACGTTCCTCGGCAGAGTCTACGGTAGTCTCGAACCGTTATAAAGTTGACGAGTCCAACATCAGATACCGCAAACGCGGAAGAACTTATCTCTACGATAATTGTCGCGATTCCATTGTCGCGAGCAAAACGATAAGGATCATTTCTGCGCGGCGTCCGAGCGCATCCAGGTGTGCTCACAAATTCTACCGGTTACGATGAACCTGAAACGGCGCGAGGAAAGCTGTTACGTGTCGTTTCCACGAGGGCGCTCCTTTATCCACGGGGAGTTCGAACGGAGAGTTACGAGCGCGAGGCGATGCGATTGGAGATGCGCCCTTGGCATGCGGCCCCGCGTACTCGCGCGAGCGTGCACTTTGTAACGCATTCCTGTATATTTCGCTCCGAGCGATTCGCGACGCGTGCGTCTTTGTCTCGCGCGACGACGTGCACGAGCTGTTGCACGAGCGAGCCAGCCGGAGTCTTTCCGAGTCGGTGTACACACGGAACAGTGGCGAGTAGAGAAGTTTCCCTCCGATTCCCTCCGATAGATTGTAGTTAAATGTGCACAAAGGCCGGATAACGTGAATTTCCGATTTCCGAATCTAATTCACTGCAATTCACTCGGTGTATATCGACAGCAATATCGTGCTGCGAATTTCCTCGTGAAAATGATTATAACGCGCAATATTTACAAAAATATATAGTAATAAAATTATTATTTCAACGCTCCGCACGTACAAGTGTCTTCCGTTCGACTGCAAATTTCGAAATCTGATAATGAAAAATATATGGAATTAATATGGAAAGAATAAATTCGTTTTATTGTTACGCGCTTGCCGTGATATGCAAACGCGTTGTATTATGTTAATTAATTCGTGCAAAATAGTTAAATACTTGCCGAGTTAAACCGTTACTGCGTCCTTTACTGCAAATGCGTTACATTTCCATTGTTATATTTTCAAATTTCATTTTGTTTTAAGGTAAAAAGGTTTGTCCAAAGAGCCGTGTTTAATCAATGTTTAATCATACGGACACACACGTGCCAACTTTTTGTATTAATTTTTTAAATTAAATATTCTGGTTTAATCGAAACTCCAACTGGTCGGATGCAAGCGCCAGTGGTAAACAGTTCGGAATACGATTCGCGAATTATTCAGAGTCCGACAAACGAAAATGGGGCTTCAATCGGAAAGGGATATCCACGAGTAATACTGTCTTAAGGATATCGGGCATCCCAGCAAAATAAATAAAATTTGGAAATGTGTTTAACACTTCAGATAAATTATATACATAAGAAAGTTGTGATTAAGATTATATTTTTATTTAATAACACATTATTATAGTTTACTCTATTGGTTGTTAAAAATTACATTATTTTTATGTTTAAGTACTTTAAGTATTCCAAATGATTTATACAAATTTTTATTGTGATTGTCTGTTTAATTATTTTGTAAATAAATAACTAAAAATTCAGATTTTTTTTCTTCATTATTTCTCATTTCATTATTTCATTTTTAATCATATTTTCATTAGAGCACATGTCTACTTCTTGTAGAAATAATTTTTTATTCAGATAGAAAATTGCTGCCAAATCTTTTCCACTACTTTCAAATGCAATATAGAACAATCTGTAATTTTTTTCATAATTTCCTTAATGTCCTATACCATCCTTAAATATCGGTAGAAAAAAAAAACGTGACAAGATTTAGCGTTCAACGCTATTGAAATAATACGAGACGTCAGCGACGAAGATTCTGCGTCAAGTCGGCAATAAACACAACGATCGTTATATAAAGCCGTCGCACAATCGTCTTCTTTTTGAAACGCTATTGACTGTCCGCCGCCGTCGCCCGCCGCCCGCCGTCTCGGTTTTTTCGGGCTTTAACGTGCACATTTAATTTACTGCCCGTCCGCCGTGCGTACGCCGCACCTCTACAGGTAAATAAAACTAGACAAGTGGAAAGAGAAGGAGAGAAAGAGGGAAAAGAGAAAAGAGAAAGAGATAGAGGGTAGGACCACCGAGACTCCTAACTTCCTCAAAAGGGCTCCAACGCAATTTAATTAAAAAAGTGTATTTTCCAGGTTGCTTTTCCCCGCCGGCTTTGATCATGCGCGCTGAAACTCTTTATACATTTTATCCCGACAGAAAAACAAGCGTCGGCACGAGGCGACCGGCTACGGTTTTTCGCGTAGTAGCGCGAGATGCGCCCGTCCGTTCGTCAGCTCGCTTGTTCGCGAAGCCGCGGGAGGGGAAAAAAAACTCTTGTTTATTCGCATATATATATACATATATATATCTATGAATGTTTCATGCAATATTCTGCCGCATACGTAACAAGGCTGTATGATAATGTGCGGTCGAGCAACGAAGCTTATCGTTCTTTGGATAAATTATGCGTCGCTCTTAACTGCTCATAGAGAAAAACTTTTCGCTCATCGATCGCGCGTGATGCATAAAAAAGGGCATGGGAGAGGGGGAGGGAAAAAAGAGCGGATGCTGAAGATGCAAAAGTTTCTACCTCAGATTGTACCCCAATTTCGTACAGACTTTCTTTCGGCGCGAAGCGAGGAAATTCTGAGAGCGACCCTACTCTACAACAGTCTACCTAAAAGCGAAGATGACTTTCTCCAACAGTTCCAGCAGCGACGTTAATTTAGATTTTAAGTGGAACGATCCTTGAACTCATCAATAACTGTCAGTCTTAAAAAGGAAATAAATACGTTTAGCACCTCCGTGAAAGCGTGCGTCCACATAGTAGGAACGAATAAATTGAACACACCTTTTAATGCAACCAGAGAAAAGTCAATAGGTAGAATTAACAATAAAAAAAAAGAAAACATAAAAAAAAATGAGAAAAATTTCAATAGTGGTTTGTTAAAATTTTAATATCTTTAATGGAAGAAAAATTCTCCGAGTTTCCTCGATACTCCTAGTAGTTTTCCAGAAAAGCGCACTACGGAGAAATATCTTACCTTTACGTCAAAGAGACGTTACGGCAAGGGAACGAACATTATCCGAATAATCGCCCGTTGTAGAGGAGGAACGCGGTTGAACATCGGATCTAAGATGCAATGGCAGATAGAGGTCTCGCGATTTATGGTACGGCGCATTATGCCACCGATTATCGGTATCGGTGACCTAGCTACCGTTGATGATTAGTCGACGACAGATGATCTCGATAATTGCAGCGGAACGCTTTGATACACGCAAGGAGAGCGCGCACCCATTTACGGCGGAGAACGCAACTCGTTAGCGTCTGTTGAGGCGAGATCGTAGTCAATCGTCGTGCACGAATGATAATTAGCCGTACAAAGGTACGGTGAGAGGGAGAGAGAGAGAGAGAGAGAGAGAGAGAGAGAGAGAGAGACTGAGCTCTCTGTTGTACGGGCGTCATAATAATTACAGTGCTCGCGCAACAACCACGCGCGAGACGATCCCGAGAGCACCGGAAAAGAAGAGTCCATCTTCCGAATTGACACGCTCCTTTTTGAGATCCGTCACGGTTCTTTGTGCGCGCTCTAAAGGAACTATACAGGGTGTCCCGGTAAATTCTGCGAGTAAATGTCCGTTAAGCGGCGCGAAATATCGTTTTCTCTTTTCTTATGGAAGTTATGATTTCATGGAGATTTCCTAAGCAAATAGGCAAAAAGAAGTTGCGACAGCTCATTTCGTATTTTACAAATGATCTGCTTACTTTTATAAATGATCTCTTTTTCTCTTAGTCATGTTAAATCCTAATGAAATATTATACAAAGGACGGAGAATAATTCAGATTTCAATGATTTTTTTTCTCACTTTTCGTAATCTCTTTGTACAACCAAAAGGATTGTACGAAAACGAGTAAAAAATATTAAGCAAAAAAATTTGCGCGAGAAACTTAATTTTCGAGAAAATTAATCATGTAGTTTGTATATTTTAATTTTTCCAGTCTAAAACATTCTTTTAGAATAACTATGTTAAACACAAAAATTGTACATTTCATTTTTGTTGCAAAGAAAACTGATTTTACTCATTTTATTTAAAAATAAATTTTTGTTAAAAAAATTATAATGTAAAATATACATAATTATCGCAATATGTAATATTAAAGATTAAAAACTTGCAAAAAAAGGGGAAAAAAAAGAAATTTTGGCAAAAAAAATTAATTAAAAAATCCATCATTGAAAAATCTCAATGGCGAAGAACATCTTCTATACTGTTCGAAGATACATTCGTAATATTTCGAAAAGCTTTAAACCGGAAGTCACAGAAAAAAAGGGCGATTAGTGCCGATAAGTA
Source organism: Solenopsis invicta (assembly GCF_016802725.1). NCBI lineage: Eukaryota > Metazoa > Arthropoda > Insecta > Hymenoptera > Formicidae > Solenopsis > Solenopsis invicta. Next base: position 5,963,243 of record NC_052674.1, on the reverse strand, counting down.
TTGTTTTTAAGTCCAAGTGGACACAATTTCATGTCCCAAGCGGATATAAAATTACAAACCTTCGCGTGCAGGCACTTTGGCCGATACTAAAAACGAAAAGCCTACAGGCGATAGGCCACGATATGCTGTCCAGCAGGTGGATATCGATTCGAGGAAGAAGAGGAGGAGTAGGTACGACGAGAAGGAGGAGGCGCAAGCGAGTAAGATCCCGATTATTCAACATTGAGATTTGCAATCGACGTTCTCTCCTTTCTGCCGCTCATTACAAATGCTGCACCATCCTTGTGCGCGCGCGCGCGGATCTGTGGAGGATATCTTCCGATTCTTCTGTTCCATGAAGCATGGGTCGATGGGAGGAAAGACCGATGGATCAGCGGGAATAACGAAAGTATCGTGGAATCTCGTCGGCGTTTCTCACCAATTAACCCGCCACTATACAGGCATAGCGGAGGAGGATGATATCGATATTTTACTCATTATTGGTACATTACTGAAGAGATAGATAAGATCTTTAAGTTGTGAAAGATGCATCGATAACGCAGATGGTGAGAAAGAGAAAGTGTAGAAAGTTTTTAAAAAATTCCATCAACGATGTACTCGTACAATGATTAATAATTGGAAAATTTCAATGTATCAGAAATCTTTCATAAATAATGTAATGCAAGAATTTTCTTGTTAATTGCAAAAAAAAAATGGGAGAAATGATTTTATGAATGGTTTTATGAACTGTGATTTATAATATTGTTGTCCAATTACTGAATCCCGCTCAAATTCTTTGTTAAAATACTTAATTGCCGTGCATATCTCGTTTACAGATGTGAATGCTGTGTGAGATTTTCTGATCGATTTAACCGCTGAGTTATATGATCCAATGCATCAAAAATACAGCGGCGGATTTAACGACTGTTGAATTCATCGGTTTGGGAAATACCGGGGAAACGATCCGGCTTTTCAGCGAGCCTGTCTCTGCGGAACATCGAGACAAATACGTCCGTTATTGCATTTGAAGAGAGACAAGTCGATAATCAAATACGTGGATGGAATCGAAGACGGGACGAGGGAAACGAAGTACTTTTGTTTCCTCGTATAAAAATTCATGTTATCGATGCGTAAACATATAACAGAAATTCCGCAGCATTTACAATGCAATACGATAGCAAATCGTGTTAGTAAACGTTGGAAATCCCTTTCCTGGTAACGTGCCAAAAATATTTTGGCATCGCTGACGATGCTTTCGCGCAAACTTTATTTCACGTTTGCTTTATTAGATAACACAACGCGGAGTTTGATTGCTATTTGTTATCTCACCATTGTGTCTATTTTCTAAACTTTATCGAAACCTTGCATCCATACTGGTGTATCGCAGATTTAAAAATATTTTCTCCACTTTATTACGTTTATTATATAATTTCTCAAATGACACTCTTTTCTCTTCGCTCGTTACATTCTCTCGCTTTCCTATGCTAAATAATTCTAAACGAAAACAAAGCGCACACGATATCACTAGACGGAAAATACTTTTGTTCTCTGTGGCGCATAAAGACTGCGCGAGCAGGGTGGTGCGAATTACCGGGCGCGTCATTAGCACGCACATCCGTAAGTAACGCGAGGAGTTTGCGAACGGCTTATAAGAAGCTGAAAAGTGCTCTTGACAAAGTATCGTTCGAGAAGCCCGCAAGAAGAGGAGCAGGAGGAGAAGGAAGAGGAGGGAGCGACCGATCGTCGTAGTTATATCGGTAGCACGACGACGACGACGACGACGACGACGACGACGACGGGGCGACGCGACGCGACGGCGATGCGATGCGACGAGACGCCTTTTTGCTCGCCGGTGATTTTGCATACTTAAAAAGTTTGAACTTCGCTTTATAACAAGCTTAGGACCTGCGCACGGTTAACGAGGAATGATTTACCGCGTTCCTCGCCATATGGCACCGCACGGGACCGCGCGTATACATCGTGTCCACGCGATGTGTGTATATAACCGACTGAATAAATCACTGCCGGGCCGACGCGACGACCGGCGTACGGCCTAATATAATCGCGCCTAATAAAGTTGGCAGCCACTAAATTTCCTTAATTCGACCTCTCTCCCGCGCACTCCGCCCTTTCGATCAATTGGCCCGGTCCGACCGACTGACCGCCGAAACGATTTAACAACGTAATTTGCCTCGACCGAATTGTCTCGCGACAAATGCGCGCGAAATACCCCGTCCTGACCATGAGCGTCGTCTTGCTCGAGCTCGATCGCAGATTTCCGAAGAGATTAAGGAGCTAAAGTCTGCACTTGGACGCGATGCGATATACCGGAAAAATAATGATTCTGTGAGTCATTAGGGAGCGAGGGGAAAAACGCCGCGCGCGTTTCGGTGGGGGTGAAATGGAAATTGCATCGATCAAATTGGAGAATTAATTTGAGGGTGCTGAGTGCTGAGCGCTGAAAGCAATATCGAGAAAGGTAAATGGATTTTATAAGTTTCATATTTGCAAGGGGGATTAGAGAAATATCTTCTGAAATATTTAAAAGTATATAAAAATTTTAATATGGGAGGTTCAATTTCCGTTTTCAACGCCCCGATTATCTCGTTTTCAACGCCTCGATTATCTCGTTTTCAACGCATTCGCATTATTGCAGTTTCGCCCCGAAAAACGGCTTCGTCGGTCTGAATTTCACAGGAAAAAAAAAACCCGGAGATCCATTTATCACCAATTTTTAGACACCGTGTGTGTTCCCATGGATCACTAGCATTTTGCATGCTTTCTTCCTTTTACGAAGAAAAAGAGAAGAAAAAATAGGTCTATGTGCCGAAAGGAACAGACGTGCCCGTCCCATTTGGCACACAGACCTATTTTTGATCTTTCTCACTCCCTTTTGTGCCAATATGCTGTTTCTCCGGGACCCTTTAAAAATTACCGTGGCCGACGTGATATTTCACGCCGTCGTGTCTAAACTATCGTGGACTGACCTAGTGATCGTTCTCGACAACGGAAGGTCCACGATCTTTTTTACGCTTCGTTATGGCGTTTCAGTACCCGCCGCGTCTAATATAATCATTGCGCGTACGAAATGGTAGCTGTAAAACTACTGGGTGGCAACGGATAAATGCGAAATATATCGGCCGTGTGAGAATCCGAGAGAACTCTCTATTCGAGGCCGGGCGTTCGTTCGTTCGGCTGGGCAACTACGCAGTCATGTGTATTTACAAGGGAGATTTACGTTGCGCGCCGCTACCGATTCTCATTCGCGTATATCCTCGGTGCATTAACGTTGAAGTTGTTGATGAAGAAAACGCGGCGGCGAATTGACCTGTGGACCTCTTTCCTTCCGCTTGGTTCTTCGCACAGCCATATGATTACGTTCCCCGTCATTTTTCTGAACGAGCAAAACAACAAATCTCTATCGCTTTATCGCCAAAGTGCATTACTCAAATACGCGATTAAGGATGTAGCACATCTTAAAGCATTACCAAAAATATAAAAACGTCCACAGATTGTTTCATTATTATCGTTTGAATATCTATAAAATTTAAACATAATTCTCTTATTGGTTTAAAAATTATTCAATTTTATGTTTGCTCTTTTTATATAAAATCGCGTTTTATAAAACAAAATTCGCTTATTTGCGAATTCGATGAAAAAATAGCACCATATTTTTTATGTATACTAATAAATAGAACTATAATAAATATTTGTGCAAAAATTTATTTGGAATTACTCGTTTAAAAGTTATTTGCCTAAAACTGTAGTAAAAAAAAAATCATTTATGCTGCACGAACCATCACAAGTGAAATTATTATTGTTTTGATCTTTGCAGCCAATTTCAGAATTAGTTTTAGGGTATTTTTGATTAAAATTTTTTGTCGTTTATTAGAGAAAAAAAATTAACTTGGAACGTCTACAGTTCTGAATTGTTGATAACTTTTAACTGATATGGTATAGTTAGTAAAATATGGTTAATATGTTATTTAAATAAAATTTTCGTTATTTATACAGAGAGATTTTCTCATATTTCTAAAATGAAATTTGCACACTGATCATTTTCCTTATGTTAATTTCCGTCTCTTTCCCAGGCTTTCCGACTAATATTACACGGGATGTTCCCGTAACGTCATGCTCGACTTTGACATCATAAAATAACATTAATCGAATTTCATAATTCCTCACAATATTCGCCGTCACTTGAAAATGAAGAAACTTTCTTGAAGAACTCTTGAAGATCTGAAGTCTTAATTTGCGCTTTACGTTTACTTTACAAGAACTTATTGCAAACCTCAAATTCTGACATCTCAAATGCATTTTTAACATGATTTATAATGAATTTTTACTTCATAAAAGGCTATTAATTTATCTCAATTCGATTCATTGAGAAGAAAGGAGCGAAAATGTGATAAGTGTAAAAAATGTTCAACCTTTTCAAGAGGTTAACAGAACATAAAATACTTGGGGGCGTATTGTCGTTGCAATTTCCATCACTTGTCGCGTACTGATTTGTCGCGCTTTGTAAAATCGACACCACGATCTTGCGGCTATCTTTTCAAGCTGTGCAAATTTGCTGGAGAGCCATGTACTATACGCGATATCAAACGAAATAGTCGGGAAGGGATTTTCGAGGCGTCGACGTGAAATATACGACGTGTACGGGCGGAAACGTATGGGAGGGTTTCGTATACCCTCTTGATTTAGACACGATGATTCTTGCATTTCATTTTGCAGCCGCGCGAAAATCGCGCGTATTGGCAGTCGGAAAGATTTATCGAGTATCGCAGGGCACCTGGTATCGATAAATTATTGGGATTGTAGTTGGTTTTGGCATAAATAAATTAGTAAATTACCGCCGTAGCAGTAATGATCACAGCGGTTTGGCAAACAGCTACATTTTAGCGTCGCAATGAAATTGACGATTAAATCCGGCGCGCGATCCGAAAGCGAACACACACAGTGAGAGAGAGAGAGAGAGAGAGAGAGAGAGAGAGAGAGGGAGAAAGAGTTCATCATCCCTCTCTCGGGCTCGTAATTTTCAATAGGAAAAGAATACGAGTAATTGACATGCGGCCTTCGGTCCTCGTTCGATACGCGGAAAAGATCGATCTGAAAGTATAATTTATGGAAAGTTCGGGGTCGCGCGGTAAATTTCTGAAATTCTCTTACTATCCCGTTTCGTAGGAATCCCTCGCCTTCATCCCGCAATCCCACATTCACGCTCGTATTTTCACCGATTCCATCGCTTCCACACCGCTCATTCGTCCATGTCTGTTCCAGCTCCAATTTGTGACGTCCACGTCGGATTTGACGAATGTCGTGCAGAGGTAAACGACCCGATATCTCGAGATATCGGTAAATCGAAGATATATATATATATATATATATATATATATATATATATATATATATATGTCTTCCAGAATATATATACCTTCGATTTACCAACATATATATATTTATATATTTATATAGCGTTTTGCCTGTCTCTTTCGTCTTTCGTGTATCTCCTCGCTTATGGAAACAACGTCTCGCTTCACTTGCGGCCACTTAATCTCTCTCTCGTTAATTTTGCACTACGATGTAATGCTCTCTACGAGCGCAACCGTGTAACCCGCGACCGGCACATTTTCCCTATCTATCTCTCTCTCTCTCCCGCCGGAGCAATCTTCCCGCGAGCATCGAAGCGTGCGATTACGTTTCACTTCATTCTTCGCGTATTCCGCATAGCGTAGAGGTGCGTTTATGCAGCGAGTAGACCCGTGTGAACGAACTCGGTGTGAACGGAATTTTGAAATTGTGTATTCAAGAGTGACCGAACCTCATCCAGCATAAATCCATCGGATTCGTCGGATTCCAATGCGTATCGAACAATTCAAGATTTTGTTATTCTGGTATTAGATAGTAATATCCATTTAGTTATATACATGATATATATACGTGATATATTCCAAAATCATATTATTTCAATATGCTCCATGAATAAAAATTACGAAAAAATATGGGTAAAAATATAATCTAAAATGTTTTATTAAAAAGTTGTTGTAACGGGAAAAAAAAACGAAAATAATTCCACTTCGCTTAACATATCAAAATACTCGGCTGGCCTTGTCAATATGTGTCTGACATATACTCCGAAGAACAATTCTTTAATCTGACATTTCCCCGAGATTGTCAGATTCTCTCCCATTAAATTTTTGTCCGCGTAAAGCCATGGAAAAAGGGAGAAAGAGAGTTTATCAAACGAGAGGGAATATTCGACGGAATCTGATCAATGTTGCATTCACTGAAATTAAACAAAAGCGGGACAAAAAATTAATCGCTAAATTCAATCTTCCGACGTTGTCAGATCTGTATTAAGGGATAATCGACATTTAAAAATGGAGGATTGAGCAAAATTATTTTTCGCTAATGTAATTATAATTAATTTTTAAATCTACGTGTACGTAACGTGTTTTTCCTATTAAAATAAGGTTAAGAAACCCGAGTTAAAAATGCTGAAATTTTAGAGGCGACAAATTTCGAATATGCGCGATAACTCGAAGCGTTTGTAACTAACGTGAAGATTAAATCAGTAATTTGTAAGTTACACTCTAAATGTGAAAGCTTACCCAAGGTATGTCTTACAAATTGCTGATTTAATCCACCCTAATTTCGAAGACCTTGAATTATCGAGTGTTCGAGAGACTTTTCGTCTCTGAAATTTTAACTCTGCAGACAGTTGCGCCGGCGCCTAGCCAGAGCACTGTCCAATACCTCCGAGAGATCTTTCCGGAGATGAGATAGTCATGATCCGTCGTGAAATTTAAAGAAGGAACGCTCCAACGGAACAGAGGGAATATAAGGAAATCAAGCTACGGAAAGTTCTCATTGACGAATCGCGCCGCCAAGCGTAATCGCAAACGGTAGTTTACCCGCGCTGACAATTGATTAGACCTGGGATAATACAGAACTCGAGCATGCTGAGAGAGAGAGAGAAAGAGGGAAAGATACTCTGTTCCGATAACTACGAGTCGACTATACTGCGCATATAATTACGTTTTCCCTCATCCCGCATCAATTCGACGTAGTGCCACTCCGTCGTAATTCGTTTCCTACTTTCATCCTCCTCGAATACTCCTTCAGCGTCCTTACTCATTCCCTTTCTCTCTTTCACTCCTGGTTACTACTAGGCAGACCATTCCGAGAGAAAGAGAAAGAGCGAAGCGTACCGTGCATTTTACCGCGACTGCAAAATTTAATGAAGTCACAGAGAGCGGGGAAAAAGCCCGTATCAGCATCGGGCGTAATTTAAGGAGGTCAGGCTACCGTCCGCTTTGTGCACCGAGCGTAATTCTTTATTAAATATTTCCGCCTATCACTTGAGATTTGCATTCGGTGATGTGATTAGAATCGTCATTTCTTGGCAAAAAAAAAAAAAAATGCTGTACCTACTTGAGCTCGTAGCAGTTCCCCAAAAAATTTATGTAACTAGAGTTTTACGTAATGTCGCGGAATACTTTATAGCTTATTGCAAAATCGATAGTTTCTCCGACGAGAAATTCTTTACAATTTGCAGAGAGATGATGTCGTGCGTTACTCTTGAAATATTACGCATCTATGCATTAATACATACTAATTTAGCATATCGAACGAGTATGCCGCACCACTGTTACGCCACTGTGTACCTATACGTATGTGTATAAATTTGAAAATAAAAATGCTAAGATCTTGTTCGTCTCTACCGCCATTACCGCAACTTTAACAAAGAACGCAAGTAACTAGAGGGACGATTTTCGTGATTTTTAATGCTACCGCGGCCGCATGTGAAAGCATACCAGGTCATAACGAAACGATTTTATCCGTTCTCGCATATTCAAAGGGGAAATATCGAGAATTTTCTGAGCTTTGACGTGGCTCGCTCATAAGACGCGAATCGCTCGCTCATGCGAGAATCGTCACGCTTTTACTTTTGATAAAGCCTAGCGGCGGGATTTTTAATACCGCCACACCGCCACACCGCCATCCATCCATCTATCCAGCCATCCGTCCATCTATCCATCCATCTATCCAGCCATCCGTCCATCTATCCATCTGCCGTCGCCGTATGAAAACGCGACTCTATGAAATGAGTGCGAGGACCACTTGACACTAATCACGATACGTGACCATCAAAGTCCGCGGTAGATCCTCGAGTGGACCATTCAATCGCAAAAAAGGAAATAGAATCAAAGAGAGCAATTAAAAGCCGACGTATCTACCGGTCTTCATTCTTTTATTTCTCTCCCATCTTTCTCTTTCTCTCTATTACTATCTGTCTGTCCATCTACCTATCTACCTGTCCAACTCTGTCTCTCTCGCTCCACACGCCTGCCCTTTCGCTGGCCTTTCGGACCTTTGCATCGTCCCTCAATCAAGGTACCCAGACGCGCGCGCGCGCGCACACACACAGGTGCGCGTATACATGTGCGTGTATGTGAGAAGATAGCGCATCCGCGTGTGTACATAACCCGTCGGGATCCTTCCCTTGTTAGAAGTCATTTCAAACATTTGCTATATCACGATCGCTCGCTCGCCACAGTGCTGTGCTCGGCCGGTGCGAGCGTTTCTTGCTCGCGGTCCCCCGAGCTAGGAGAAAAGACGTCCGGTCGTCGGAACGAGACTTCGATGGTCCCTCGACACGAATTAAAGACCCATTCGCGGTACTATACCTATGGTTGGCTTCGCTCGCTTCTTCTTGCTCCTCGTTTCTACGTATGCGGTATGCGCGGCGATGAGCTAACGAGCGTCTTAAGTCGTCTCGTAAATACGACGAATCATTCCGGATATTAGTCACAGATAGGAATCCTCGGAAACCTTAAAGCCTTAATATATTCAACTCCTGAAGTTAATACCGGAATATACGATAATATGCGAGATCCAAATCCACGTCAAAATTGGATTTTTCTACAAACGCGTTGGTTACTCCAGCGATTATCTATATATATATATTATATTTCCGATACAATCTTTTCTTGTTAAATGTTACAAAAATCGATTTTTAGGTCACAAGATAAATATTACGTAAATTTAACTGCATATATTTAAAATATTTAAAGATAGGCCGTCAATCTTCGTTAGAAAAACTTGAATTTTATGCGAAAATCTTATTTTTGTCTACGTTTATAATTTACATTTATGTCTGATTGATACGATAATAAATTCGTTTGAATATATATTACACATATAACGAGTAGTACTTGGTGTTTAGTATAAGGATTTCCTAAATTTATTTACTTTAATCTGCACTATATGACTAATTTCATTAACAAAATATTATATGCGAGCTTGTTCTACGATAAATAATTTTGTAAAAAGTTTTAATGCTTCAAGATTACCAAGAGTTTCAAAGAATTTTCGAGTCTTTTATATTTGTTCATATGCCTCTCGTAAGATTTTCAAAACTTCCAAGAATTTCTGTGTGCCTTTGAGCAATATCCAAAGTAATAATTCGGAACTCTACGGCCACCGTATCGCTCGAGGACTTGTAAAGAAGAAAATAGAGTTAGTAGGTATGCGTCAGTGTCCAGGCGGTTCCCCGATGCATGCTCGATGTATTTTTCAGCTTATTCGGATTCCCCTCTATTCCCTTTCCTATCCCCTTTCGGCCCGCTGTCTTCCCTGAATATAAAGGAGACCTACAGGTGAAAGTGTACCCGATGTGCAGCGCCAGCTTAGTCATCCTAAATGTGTCGTCGGACCTCGAGTAGGTAGAACAATGCCCGGCTCCATGCGTCACCCTCTTGTCTCATAGTCCTTGTCTCTTAGAATAAACGTGCGAGATGCTTTACGTTAAGAAGAGCGATTAACGTTGTTTGTCCTCTCCTTATTGTTTATCCACTTAAAATAGAACATCTTTCGAAAGTAATTGCAACATTAATAACTGACTGAGTTCAGTGCAACAACGATTTAACTCACGTTTAGCAAATTGACACAAACGCTAAATATTATTTTCTCAAATTTCAAGAGCATTAATTTTTTTTTTAATCTTTAAAGAAAAAGGAACGAAATTGGAATTACACTGAATATTAATGGTTGCAATTAATTTTCTAACATCTTATTCTCTCACTTCTATAAAATACTATCTTTGTAAGAATACGATTCTATCATTAATACGTATTAAACAAGGAAGATTATTTTTAACTTAATGAAAGAAGTCTTGAAGAGTAAAAGATTTAAGTTGACATTTATTTTTAAATCATTTATGTTTCAAGAAACTTGACTCTGAGATTTAATTTAATTAATAGTATTCAATTGCATGTAGGTGAGCGGCGCGCAGGAGTAAAATCCCCTCGGGATTCGCAAAGTCTCGCGAAGAGCCAGTGAAGCTAATCGCGTATCTATCTCGTTTCTCGTCGCGTCATGTTGAGACGACAGACACCCCCCGTAATTTATCGCGCCGTTTACATAATCGAAGAAGCCGTTGTTGGGTGAAACATACACATTCGCAGCGGGATGCATGTTTTGTCGCGGTTCGAGAATGCATTCCAAATACAAAAGGAAGAGGAAGAGAAGGAGATGAGTAATCGTTGGCAAGATATCATTTTCCCGAAAAATGGGAATGAAGCATTAAATAGCCACCGGCTAACTTTGAAAAAAAAAACAAAAGAATACGCGCGGATGTTGAACTATCCAAGAGAAATGCGTGTCCCTCACATTATTCAATGAATAATACTGTATATATTTTCATATTTTCTCTTATTGTGCTACTGTTAACAGAATATACGAGTACATTTATATATAAATGTACATTATAATACATTGTCAGCAATTATGTCAATAATATTAAATTTTCAATATTTCTTTGACAAAAATTGCAAGTGTACAATTTTTTTCTCAATCTTTAATTAAATAAACTTGCAATTAATTGCATAATTAAGTAGTTTAAAAGTAAACTTGGATTCTGTTAAAATAAAAGAAAAATTTAAAAAAATAACAAAGATCAAATAGCTGTATTTAAGCGTGCACAGTAATGCCAAAGTTTACCAAAATCTTATGTTAAATGTGATTGCAGTTAGACCTTTAAATTTTTTACAAAGAAAACGTTAATTACGTTACGAGATCGTCGCAGAATACAGAAAACCTGTATTGTGATAACATTCCAAAATATACTTGTATACGGAAGAGAGTTCAAAGTGAGCAAACAGCTTGATTGTCAAACAAACAATGTTTTACGAAGAAAACGGCGGAGACCCTACCCTTAATGAATCCAACAACAACAGACGACCCATCATGTAACTGTTACTATTATCGAGGTTACTGTTACTGTTATTGAGGTAATGGACTATGATTGATTCGATAATGTAGGATATGCTATCGTCGACTTCAAAGGCTAATTAATTTCCGAGATGATGATAAACATTGCATTAACTAACTCCGCAGTTACGAAGGAAGCATGAACATTTATGACGTACAAAAAAAACGGAGCAACTTAAAAAGAAATAAACGTCTATTTTACGCAAACGTGAAATGCGCCACTTGTTTTACCGTAGATTGATTAATGTGTGGATTTTCGGCGAGCTCATTGGACGTTTGCCGGGGCTTCCCATGAATTATAGACTGGATATTCAATACGAGTGCCAAGGATATTCATCACATTTTCATACCTTCTTTGTAATATGTAAATAAATTTCATTTCACTTGCTTTCACGGAAATAATAATTTTCCATTTTTTATGTTATCTTTCTTTTCTAAGTATTCTATAATGATTATATAATCATACCAATAATATGAATTTAGTCTATAATCGTACGATAATAATTTCAATTATCACAGACATCTCGACTTTAATTTATAATTATTTTTCGCGCTCATGTCGTTTTGTCGCGCAATTTACAATTGTACGTCGTAACAATTTTATATCGGAGAACTTTAATTTTTGATTAAGCTGAAAGATTTTTGCTTTGTCATATCGCGCGATTAAAACAACGTTCCTCGTGTAACGATATTAACTCGAAAATATTGGGAATATTGCCACAGAGGAATTTATGATGGATGCACAATTTAAAGAGATGTTAATAAATGGAGGGCGGTGTAAATATTGAGTTAAAGTCTACAGTTTCGAATTCGATTTCTCGAATGTATATCGCGCTACGCGGATTGCATTTAAAATTGATAGCCCGATCAACGACACCCGCCTGCTACAATTGAATCTTCTGATAAATTCGCCATTTATCTCGACACGCACAACTTCCAGGACGCCAGCGTATCAACCAACCAACGTATTCCTGCATACGCCTGAGTCAAATAATTTCTCGAATTGTAATGTCGTCGATAAATCAATCCGCGTCGTTCTCATCCGCGGCGCAATTGTCTTCGACGATTGTATTCGCGTGTACGTAAAATACAATACCGCGTTAGCATGTCCGAAATGTGCTGCACCGGCTGCACGTCAATTCGAAAATTTTACTTTTTAGAGCGGCGATTCACCGACGCGGTATAAAGGATCGTTTTTTAACACCTACATCAACTCTCGGTTCTTACACTCTTTTTTTTTTAATTACCTTTCCTCCTCACATTGCGAGCTCGGCTTTGCTCACACGCGGTAACTCCGCAAGCAACTAAAGGGTGTAAAATAATGGGCCACATATATAATGATGTCGCGAGAGAAAATACAGAAAGTTTCTACCGGCAGTTTAAATTTCGTTAAAATTGAAATATGTACTGAAAAGTACAAGTTCTATTAAATGTCGGAGCGGACGATTCTTTAGTAATTTACCCTCCATCGATCTTTTTTTTTCACGATTCATTTATCCACGCTTAAGACAATAAATTGTTGATAATAATTGCGCACTGTTCAAAACGCTGTGGCAATAATAAACGACATTTTACCTAAATAGAATAACAGAAATCGATTTCGAAAATGGATTTGTGTGCACGTACCGTGAGTTAATTTCGAAAATAACTCGCGATAGTTACTCCCCAACGGGCACGTAGAATGATCGTTCAATATTTAAATGTTTAGCTCGACTTTCCGAGCTCTGGGTTTTATCGTGAATCGAAAAGCTAACAAAAAAAGAGTGTAACTCTCTCGAGCACGTTACAATACTCCTGTGTCCATTCTCATGCGCGACTAAAAATGTTCTCTCTCTCTCTCTCTCTCTCTCCCTCTCTCTCCTTTTCGCCGCGTTAAAATTCCGAGGACCAGTAGTCGCTCTTTGTAGCAGATATATATCGGGGGGGCGCACCACAGGATGCATCTGGGAGAAGCCTAGAAAGAGGTGCGCAAGGTGGTGCAATATAAAATCAACCGTTCATTTAAATATAAACGAGCCGCGTTGGACAAATACGTTTCGTTGGGACGATGAACACGTTATCCCCCGCGCCTCTAATTCACGAGCCTCCTCCCGCACGCACCAAGACGACGATACAATGCCGTGGCATCATGCATAGCATAAGCCATATTTACATATCTTGATACATACACATGAGAAAAATCGATGGCAGCTACGATGGCCAATCAGAAAGCGGAAGGCAGACCCTACGCACAGAAGTTGTTACGTGGCCGTCGCTCCGGATACATGGCATATATAGGGTGTTCCTAACCTATATCAAAAAGTATTCTAAAGGGGAGAAGATAGGGGAGTATCAGATAGAATGGATATTGTAAAGCTAGCGAATAGAGACAACAATCGCGTATCCTTTCAGAGAAATTTCTAAGTTTCGAATAGCTTCTGATGGTTAATAACATCTGTTTTTCCATCATTGAAACGCACACAAGAATTCTAATTATAAACATATGGTGGACGTCAGGTATGAAATAAAATATTTAATTTTATGAAGCGAAGATAGAATCGGTATTCCGTATTTCTATCTTCTATTCCACTGTCTTTCTCGATTACTTTTCAATAAAGAAAATGTCGAGGGATATCTTCGTTTGTCGAATGCCATTTATTGATAACATCATTTTTCTACTTTTCGAATTTCCATCTCTTGATCAGCAAGCTTCAAATAAAATTTTTGTTTCGATAAAGTTTGTTTAAATTTAATCTAAAAATAGTTTTGAGAATGTAATCTAACGTTTCCTTCTTCTTTTGCCATCGCTTTAAGTAAAAAAAAAACCAAAAAAAAAACAAAAATACAATTTAAAAAATTTCAAACTAGCTCATCACTTTTAGTAACCTAAAATATATTTAAAGAACCCATTTCAAGACTTTTTATCAGTGCTTTAATGTGCCTCTATCAGAGTGCCGTTAGGGACACCTTATACATGCAGCTGAGTAGTGACCGCCTCGCTCGCGTTATATCCCCATATATTCGGCCGCGCGTTAAACAGTTCGTCGAAAAAGGCACCTACTTAAGTCCACCCTCACCCTCTCGCTCCCCCGGCCACTTTTATCGGCTTCTGTCGTCGCACAAAACCGTAAATTCTCCTCGCGTTTCATTCAGAGGAATAACGAATCGCTTGTTTCTAAGAATGGCGATACATGGCGCGAAGGAGAGTAGGATAGGGGAGCCTAGAGGGAGATCAAGGTTTATCGTAAACGACCAATTTTATTCTCGCCACGAGAGCTATTCGTCGCGCGCAGGCGACGTAAAGGCGTCTAGACATTATTATTTAGGAGGGAATCGGACTGCAACAAGGGAGAGAGAGAGAGAGAGAGAGAGAGAGAAAAGCTCGCGGCTATCCCGCGGGAGACACTCGACAGAATGGAAAGGAAGAACGTGTTATGTAGTTGGCTATCGATGCTTAACACCGGAAACGACTACTGGTTATCGCCTACCATCGTAGTCGGAATATCAATATTGATGTCTGATACTACAATATCTCACTGTTTGTAACGTTTGATTCGCGTCTCCGTTCACCTCATACGTGATTTCATAAAACTCGTAATAGTAGATAAAGGGCTGACTTAACATTCTATGAACTCATTACTAACAAGTTAAAAAATATGAAAGTTAATTACGAACCGACAGGATGGATGGTGGAGCAGGATGCGAGTATCCAGGTCAACCAAAACCAGAGAAAGCCAGCATCTGAAACAGAAACATCACACACATGAAGAAAATAGAAATATTACTTAAATTTGAATAATATTGATCCAGTTTTATAAATAAATAAAAAAAAAGAAGAAATATCAACATTTTTCCTTTAGTTCGAAATAAATGCGCGGGGTTTGGAAATAAAACGCTACTCGGAAACGTTACCCTAATAGACGATAAACTACCGATGTTTTTTCCCCATCTGCTGTTTGACTATCTATTCTTCTGCATCATACCCCGCTCTTATCCGATAATACCACAGGGCGAAGCCCCAGCACCACCGCGTCTCATGAATTGACCATCGTGCGGACCGCCGTTTCCGAAATATGGATGCTCGGCGGAGGGTCATCTCTACGCTCTATCCCCGACGTATCGTTCGGTATCGTTAAGAAAATGATAGTTCCCGGCGCGAATCGGCGGGAAAAATGGAACAGCAGGTGCTCGCGCCGGGACCACGCAGGCAATCTGTCAGTAGGTGGGTCCGTGTAATCGCGCAGCGCCGATTCTTATGAACGTTATGCGTTGCGTGCCGCCGTTCTCCGGACGATTTAAACTTTCCACGTCCTCCCGGCGCGCGTAATTAGGGGAGGTAAGGACGCGAAATTGGCCGAGTTTACCCAGCATCGACGTGTTTAACATTCATTAATTTACTAGGTCCATAATTTTTCATTCAAACTATTGTAAAAATTATACCGCGCGCGGTAGAGCGCTTTGCGATAGAAGATGCAATTTGAACCTTTACGAATAAGAGCTGCTCCAAAAAATCTTCGTTTCACAGTCGTTTGATGTTGATGACGTGTTAGGGTGCATTTGAAACGATACACGGCGAATCCTGACCGCACGCCAGTACCTCAAAGGGCGAATTTAGAGCGCGAAATAAGAAGAAAATGGTGCAAGGAGATATATAAGGAGATTCTGCATAAGGAGTTAAACGTTAAACATGTTCCGAGCCACTTAGTTACGCCCGCCGTTTCCCCTCTGTCCCACCTCCTTGCGTGTGGATTAGAGCACGCTAGGCCACCTTTTTTTACTTCTTTTTATCCGTCACGCTAAAAGATAAAGGCGTTCGAGCAAGACGCGTATAAATTTCGGCCCAATTTTTAAGGATCTCGCTCAGAGACTTATGATCATGCAAATCTCGCGCGATCGTTCATGCTCGAAGGCCGACCGTTTGTTAACGAAGATTTTTCTTGTCCTGCCACCGCACCGTCGTCGTCATAGTCGCGCGAAACAAACGATCTATGGGTATTGTATGCGACTCAACACAAGGCGTCGGCATCTTAGAAAAAAATCTGTGTCGGCTCTTTATCCAGGCCGGTTAGGCTTAGCTGGAATAATCGTTTTTCTAGGACTATCCTTGACACCCATCGCGGTTTGCTCTCCGCGTTTCAAGATTAACAATGGACCGTTCCAAGATTGAAAGATGGTAAGGAAAATCTGCAGTTTCGTACGAAAAGCCGCTTAAAATTCTTTCCCAAAGTGTACGTGTAGGGGTGTGAAAAAAGGGAAAACTCATCACTGCACAAGGGGTTTATAAAATATTCAAGATTGTTTAAAAAAAAAAAAACCTTGAAATATACTCCCTCTTCCGCAAAATTCTCTAAATAAATAAATATTCGCGAAATGAATGGAGCTTTACATAAAACGTAACAGCGAAAAATATTTACCTCTCTCACTTTCTGCTCAATAATTATAGCGAGAAAAGTGAAGCGATAGTTTTATTTTATGATCAATATTATTCGACGAGTTGTATCAACTATAAATTTCCATTTTAATAATAAGTTCAGGTAAATACTGCAATGTTCACTTTGCATAACATTACTGCGCAAAACAACATTTCTCTACATAATATTTTATTCAAAGTAATTTGAAAATAAAATACACAACAGATTTCTCTCGTTTTTGTGAGGAATCTTATTTTTAAACCAAATGTTTTCCCTCTTTTTAAATTTACGGCACGATCTGTGTATTATACGCCGGATAAACTTCAAATATGTTAGCTAAATAAATACTGCAAAATATGTATTAATTTAAATGTTCGTATAATTTTTTAAATATTGAATAAAGAAATAATTTTTAAGAAACATATACATAAAATATTATTATTTTACTTTCTTTATTCTTTTTAATAATTAAAACAGAGAGAGAGAGAGAGAGAGAGAGAGAGAGAGAGAATTGTAATCATTACATAAATAATTACAATGTGATTAATCGCATCAATAATTACTAACCAGTAATATTGTATATAATTATTAAACAATATATATTTTGTATTATATTGATGAAAGCAATGATGATGGAATGACAAATGCGTCTCTTCTATAATAGATCACTTCTCAACAGTTGACTTTGTGAAATCAAGAATCGATTGAACGTGCTGGATGGTAGGAGGAAATTATTGCGATTAAATTCCCGACTTCATTACTCGATCAAAAACCGGCATCTATGATCGTGTGTGACCGCTATTATTGCGGTCTACCGTCCGGCAACCGTCACGCATAGCTACGCGCGCGTAACGATCGTAGGAGACTTCCGGAAAAGAAAGAAAACTCGGGCAGCGTAATAATCCCGTTGGAAACTACGGACGACTGTGTGCGCAATTACGGTAATGCGGCGCAAAGACGGACGAAGAGAAAAATAGAGAAAGAGGAAAAGAAGTTTGTAACTCTAGGACGAACATAATACCAAAATAGCGTAGATACACAGATAGTTTTTAAGGGAATTACAAAATTGAAAAAAATATCTCTCTTCCAGCGTTTCAAGCCTAATTTTCAACAACGTTCACATAAATACGATATTTCAATTATTTTAATAGCAGATAAGAGTCGATAAATAAAGAGTTATCTAATGGAGCAATCCAATTGATTGTTTCACGCAGTAGAGGAAAAAATTTCTTTGCATTAGTAAAAAAGATTGAGAGAGAGAGAAAAAGAGAAAGAGATAGACAGCAACGGACACGTGTGATGCACACTAGCGCGTAAATTGGAACATGAAAAATGTAAGAGACAGGCTTAGCGAGCTGTTCGTCACTTTTCTGCTTCCGGCGTGCACACATACACACACACACACACACATACACACGTGTTCGTCGTCGATCTTTCCATCTTCTCCACGCGACCGTGAAAAAGAAGGGGCGCGCACGACACATATCTACACCCCCCGAGCTCAAGAGCTCGACGGCTCTCTCTCTCTCTCGGGTCTCTCTCACGAGTGAACTGTTGCAGCAGCTGAATATTACATCGCGCTAGCACGGTACACGCAATTGGACGTCGAGTTTCTCTCTACGTACGTACATACACGTAGCGTTTATGTCGAGCGTTATCCCGAGGCATAACTCATACGCTCGCGCGGACGCGCAACTCGACGCTCCGCGCACAACAAACTTACGAGCAGCTAATGTTTACGTAGTCGCGGGAATTAAGGATGCGCACTCCCTCCTCTCCTCTCCTCTCCTCTCCTCTCCTCTCCTCACCTCTCATCTCATCTCATCTCATCTCGGCCATAGTCGAGCCGAGCGTTGTGAATAGTCAGGGTCGCATGCGCCGGTCCTCGGTGTTTATGCTCGATATTGCGGAAGTTATGTCGTAATAGCGCTTTAGTTTTATACCTTCTGTTCCGTGCGTTATCTCTCTTGCTCTCCCGCTCTTTCTCTTTCTCTCCTCGCACCTGCCTCTGCCTCTCTCCATCTTGTGTCATTTTACGGAACGATAAAATTACGAAGTCGAGTGACCACCCACCAGACCAGACTATCCTCCGCTCCGTGGATGTATTTATGACCGCGATAGCGCGACACCGGCCGAACCATGAATCCACCACCGCGAAATAATCATTTTCATCTGTAGTTTTTTTTTATATTGTGAACCGCCGCGCGCCGTGCCGATTGTCACGGATCGACAAGCGGTGAGGTAGTGTCCCAAACCGCGATTGCCAATTTTTTGATTGTCGCACGCTCACAAAGGGAGGTACTAGCTGTCACTGATGACAGATTCCGTTAAATCGGAAGGGCGGAAATATTCTCTACGGAGAAGTCGAAATGTGTCGGTTTGAAGTTGAGCGTTTTGCGCCGATCAATCTCGGAAATTTGTTCACCGACATTTCGCAATAAGAGGGAACGAGAGAGCGTTACGTATTTGGAAATGGCATATCGATTGGATGACATTACGCCAAAGTAATTTAAATAATCCAGTAGTAGTTTTGCGAAAATGCAATAAAATGTAGAATTGCACTTTGTCAACTCAATTATTCACTTCATGATTATAATCCATTTCAGTCAATTTCGTAGATTATCAAATTTGTAAGTGTATAACACTCTCCAATTATACTTAAAATTCGATAATAAAAGGCATAAATTGACTAGTTCGCTCAGTTAAGCTGATTGAATATAAGAGCAAAAAATATCCCAAACGCATTTCCACAGCTATTTGGATAATTCAATTTTAAAAGTGTCATTGTGTGCGTCAACAAAACTACTGAAAGCTTTTCCTACCATTCTTCTACGTCAAACAGATAAATTGAAGATTAACTGTCCCACAGATATAAAAAATTAAATTATTAAAACCTGACAACTAACTTTCTTGACTCGTGTATCTACCTGATTGATCAGGCGTATGCTGGAGTATCTTTTTTTTTCGCATGCACACGATCGAAAGTTCAACGTTCTGCGGTTTAAAAGTTCATTTCTTAGTTACCACGGTACATACAATACGTTACGTTCACATGCGAGCACTGTTAGCGACAGAATTTGTCGATGTCGACATTCGATATAAAATATTCAATATAGGAGAATGTAATTCTATTGAGATTATCATATGTATATATATATATATATATATATATATATATATATCGCAAAATTCAGTACTACAATTTTCATCCTTATTCTCGACATGTTTTGTATAAAAGTTTATCGAATTTTAAGTTTAACCTTTAACCTTTTCGCGATGACGAAGCTGATAAACGCTACTCTACGCCGCTTGAAGAGGATCATTCTTTTCCCTAGAGTACATAACTTCGCACATCACATAAACTATAAATATTCAGTTAAAAAAATTTAGATATATTTAGCTAAATTTATTATCTGTTGAGAGAAAAATTTCTAAATTTTAATAAATATTTAGTATTCGAATAATACTAAATATTTACTCTGTAAGAAAAGATGATATTTAAATTAAATTATTGGTTCTTATACTACATAAATATATAAAATTAGTAAAAAAATGCGTTCGTGATAATGTTAATTTTACAAAAAATTAATGCAAAAAACTTGTAAGATAATATCTGCCTTCGTGTCACAGGGGTTAATTAAACTTTAGAGAATTAACCAATTTTGAAATGTAGTGCACAGCGTTTAGAGAATCATTTTCGGCGGTTCATGTTCCTATCGTGCCCCTTGTCCGTTATGCTTTTACAATGTAACGTAAGCCGTAAAAGTTGCACTTCTAATCAAAGTATCGCGTGTCACAAAGCTGGGCACTGTTCCTTGACCTTCTCGCTTCGCCCAATCCCATTTTGTAACACGTGCCCTTGTGATACATGTATTCTGCCATGGATAATTAACGTGGAAAATTGCAAGTTGAAATATCGAATTAAAATATCGCGTGTGCCGCCGATCGACTTCCTCATCGTTCCGAATGTCACACTCTATAGAATTCTCAAGGAAGACGTGGCTTCGCCGTGACCCGTTCGTGACTGCCGGCTATATGGTCTAATGAAAATGATATCGAGAGTAGAGCACTACACGGCAAAAAACACGCGGCAGAAATCGATTAGCTCTGACAATCCTCGACTAACGGCGCGCACATCTCTCGAGGGAGACGGGCCGAGAGATAGAGAAGGTAAGCATCGAGAAGAATTGGCGAAGATGGCGCTGGAAATTATTGTTGTGATTACACGTTCATGCCCCGGACCAGGGTTCCGACCGCAGGTATAAAGGAAAAACGAGAACGAAAAAGAAAGAGTCTTGTCCGAGGATACAATATCCTCGCGAAACGTGCCCGGATTTTATTGAGAAAAGACGAGAGAGAGAGAGAGAGAGAGAGAGAGATGGGAGAGAGGAGAGTCGCGGGGAGAAAGCGCGGCCGCGCGATCGCCCGTGCTACCACGGTCCCGCAGGCCTTAATCTCGTCGATTATTTCGTTTGGGGATGCCGCCGACAGATGGTGGGTTCGAGAGAACGAGAGAGAATCAATTTCAGGGAATCAGCCCCCCCGGGCTGCGTTCTGCCGTTCGCAGGAAGAAGAAGGGAACGGAAATGCCGAGAAACGCTGAAGAGCAATAATCCCGTGTGCGTCCGCACTGGTGGCCATCCTCGCCATCCTTGTCGTCCTACTCCCTCTGCCCTTCCTCGCGAGGAAGCGGGAGAAAATTAAAAACTTAAACTGCTGATCGTGACATTGCGATCGAAATCCGTTTCGAGTAACGACACTTCACATAACTGACATAGCCGGATAAAAATTCGTGTAATTTGAAAAATTACGAAACGGAGGGAACACGACACAACTTTATACTGTTACAACGTTGTTAGCAACATTCTGAAGATAAAAAGCTGTGTAATTGCAGGCTTCAAGATGAAGGGGGAAAAAAGTAATAAATATAACTTTGTATAAAAGTAAGTTTTTCCATATTAAAGTTTTTTAAAAGGACTACACATTCACGATTATTCGCGAGATGTTCATTTTAAAGGGACATTTTATAAAATTGAAATCTTCACACGGAATATCCGCCATTTCGTCTGCAACGATCCAATATTTATCTTCGATTTAAGTAGCGTAACATAGGCATACCTACTCGTACAATAGCGGCGAAATCAAACGCAGACGAAATTCGTTAAATATTTGCAGGCCCGGACACTGATCCATTGTCTCGATTTCGCGACCCACTGTGGATTACTCGGCAGTTATCGATTATTATATTAACGTTCACCGAGCCGCGCTAACACCTGAGCCGTCCGAAATCAATTTTTCAAGTTGTTGGCATGCTTTTATCGAGGATGTATTTACGAAGTTCGAGAGGTTAAAGCGCTCAGCCGTAAGTACGCGCGCGTAACGAACGGTCGTTAATAAAGTTTCGGCGTTTATCTCGCTTTTCCACCGCGATAATTAACCCCGATGTACATGTGAGCGTGTGCGTGTGCGTGTGTGTGTGTGTGTGTGCGCGCGCGCGCGAATACATATATTTCTTTCTCGCGCCATAATCCGGCGCACAATACGTATGCACGTATCATGCGAAGAAGAATCTGCGCACGAGCGAGTGACTCGCGGCGGCTGGGAGTTCGGATTTCATTCCATGGTGGTCTCTCGTTCTGAAAATTACATACTCGTTATCCGGGAATTTTGCGTACGTATAACGTAAAATACTGCACGTCCGAGAGTGACAGCGCGGCGAGACGCGGCGTTTGAATGGACATGCACGCGCATATGTACATGTGCGGCACGCTTACGCGTGTCTCCTTCATTCAGGCGCGGCTCGGCTCGGCTCAGCTCGGCTCAGCTTAGCGGAGTTGAAACAGTTTTACCAGAAGTGGCAGCACGTGATTACGACAGTTATTCTTGGCTTTGAAGTTTTGATATACTCGCATTTACTCGCTCGCTCACACTCACGTTTTTTTTTCCTCCCTCTCTTCATCCACTTCCCTCCTCCTCTCTTACTCTTTCGCTCTTTTGGTCTCTCACCACGAATCCGTACACGTAACTAGGGCGCGTCTCCCTGTATTCACCCAATGCGGGCGAAAATAACGCGCGCAGTCGGGTATTGGGAACGTGTCGTCTCTCGTTAAATTATAAGTTTCATCACGTGTCGCTTACCGTCCACCATCACGTAAAGCGCATTTTCGGCCGTCATTCAACGATATTTGAACAGTC
Organism: Solenopsis invicta; assembly: GCF_016802725.1. Classification (NCBI taxonomy): domain Eukaryota; kingdom Metazoa; phylum Arthropoda; class Insecta; order Hymenoptera; family Formicidae; genus Solenopsis; species Solenopsis invicta. Next base: position 5,940,405 of record NC_052674.1, on the reverse strand, counting down.
TCGTTTCGCGAAAACATTGAGTAACATGGTAGCGGCACATTAGATATATGAACTGGTCCGGTATTAGTATCAAAAGATAATAAATAATTTTACACAGAAAGGTGAAATATAAAAGTTGCCGCTAAAAGATAGACCAGATTTTTACAATAATTTAAGATTTGACTGTAATTCTCTCAAAACAATCGATTTTCAAAATTGATATCTCTCGTTGTTCTAAAATTTGAACTATATTGCGTGCAAAGGTATAAATAAAAATTCCTATTTTGCAAATAAAATAAAATAATACAAAATATCAAAGAAAAAATACTTGTGATATATCAAGATTACGTTAATATTATTTTGTATGATTTAATTTAATAAAATTATCCTCGTTTAAACAAGATGCTTTTGATTGATAAATGTGAAACAATAGCGTATGCGGAATACAAACGAGGGACTCTTTGTTATATAATAGATAAAGCGGTGAAAATATATGATGTAGATCTCAGCTATGCTTACGACAAAACTAGGTTAATATAATAGCTGGAGCAGCTTTCTGTGACTATTTCTATAGGCACTGGCTAAATACATAGCACAATGATTATTCAACACACAATACTGCAATGAGACAGTTAGTATAAATTGTTCATCTGATTATAGATAGAAATTTTAATTCTCAAAGGGTATTCATTCCCTATGTTTCCAAGATGTGCGATACTCGCTTGAAAAATTTAAATACGCATTATTGATATTTGCTCGCCACGAGTGTATATTAAATCTAGTTTAGTGCGTTTATATTTATTTGAAGTTTATACATATGCTTTGTCTTATATCTGTTAAAAAAAAAAAAAATTACTTCGCTTGTACAACAATATTAAAATTTAATTATTACAATGAATTGGTTGGGATAACTGTTCCAATTACTGTCGCTTTTGTCAACTGTAATATTAAAATAAAAAATATAAAAACGTTATGTATTGAAAATGTTTAAAAAATGTATAAAAATTAAAAAATTGAAATAACTGAATCCGTTTGATAAAACCGACTTCAACAGAATATATTTCAAAAGCAATGTATTTTTATTTTCGAGATGTTCTCTTTTCTGAAACGTTTGACAATTTTATTTTGTTCATGCTTAACATTCATAATCCATTACTAATTAATTAAATGTATTCTAATTTGATTGTATTTTGTTCTATTTTGCTTCGTTGCTTTTAAAATTTGCTGATTGATATTGCTACGTGTGCTTATACATACTGTTTATAATTACATATTCTGTTCTGTAAATATTTTTATTTAAACTAATTTAAAATAAAACGTTTAGTCTTACATACACAAAAAGTATTGATTTTCATAATTAAAAAGTTTTATTTCACTTTTCCAATTAATGTATATTTTTCCTTTGTCAGAAATAACGCGTTCTCGTTTATCTTTCGTATTTTTTTTTTCTTTTTTTGTAAAACGTTTTTTGTAAAACGAGTAAAAGTTCGTTGATTTTGTAGCTTCGTTCTCTTTTTACCGCTGGCAAATATCTACAGTTTCTTCAGCTATTGTTCCCACTTGCATAAAAGATACATGATCATCGCTAACTGTAACTATAGCCTAACAAGTCGCGCGAGGAATACGACAAAATCTGGTTGTTAGCGGTATCTTCTTGCTCGCAATAAAAATAAGATGGCAGGAGAACCGACGGCGCTCGCAGAAACCCTCAAGAGGGGTATAAACGGTAAGTGGTGGAAGTAGAATCGCCGAGAGGTTTTCAATATAATCATAAAAGTTTACTTTCGCTTTGACGTTGATGCGAGTGCTCATGACACAGTAAAAGTCATTATAACTTGCCGGCAAATGTCGTTATGCGTTTATCTATGGTCGGGGATGGACATTTAATACCAGTTGTTTTTGGCGTAACGATACGACGAGCCTCGGGAACTTCGCCGGGGTCAGAGTAAAATACGTCTCGGGTGTTACGTCGCTGCGAGGCCCTTACTTAGATTTCAATTCTTTCAGCGTTGAGTTTTCATTTACCATGAGAGAAACCCAAGTTCTTTGTAAGTGGCTGCTGTACGAAATTTCGAACGAAATACGGAGTGCCATCAATATAGATGAAACTCGAGATTTTCCACGATTTATTTCGACGAAACTGAACTTGCTTCTCGAAATGCTTTAGGAATCTCGTAGAAATTTCGGAATGCTCCAATTCTGAGATTTAAGCAGCGAACGTCTGATTATCTATGTCGGTTTCAAAGATACACAAAAACCTTTGATATTGAATAATTAAATTAGCATTGCGCAAATATCGCAAAACTTAATATTGAAATTAGTTTGGTATTTTCGACGATTTGGATTCTCGAGCTGGAAATTTGCGATAAACAATTTATTCATTAAATGGAAATTTAATAAACAAATAATGCAGGATTAATAAAAAATATTTGTATAATGAAATAATGAGGGAATGGTATAATTAAAAAAATTTTTTTTTCCTCTATTGATATAATTATTCCTTTGAGTGATGTAATTTTATGTTTTAAAATTCTACTTGTACCTCCAAAAACCACAGAGATATATATATATATATTTTTTTTTTTTCAACTGCTTCGCTCTGAATATTCATGATTGACGATGTTGGGAACAAAAGAATTAAAATATCATTACGCTCGCAAGAATGTTTACTCAATTCATTATCGTTTTCGGCGTGTAAAAATATAAGCAAAGTTCGTATTTATGACGCGGAAAACTTACGAAGAAAAAGAGGCGAAAAAGAAAAAACGCAAGACACCCCTCCCGACTTTTAAACTTTGGAATTACGTCTTCTTGCGCGGCGTACACCGGCGTACACCGGCGACTTAGACCGAGTAAAATAAAAATGTTGCAAAATGCACGGATATTCAGAGACGTTTTGGAACTTATTTAGCGAAACTCCAGCGATCAACTTTCGCACGTTGCCAGATCCGCCGGAGTAGCGGAAACAGAGAGGGAAGAGCGGCGCGAGTCGCGTTCAATAAATTTGTCCGCTTTTACCGTCTACCAATTCCGTCGTACACCGTGGAGAGCAGTCCTTTATATTTATTTAAACAGAAAGTTAATAAACCTCCCTCTACTTTCAACCAGTTAGAACGAGAAGCTATCCCCTCCCCCTCACCCCCGCGCGATATTTAACACCAAAGTTTCCAGCCGTAGAGTACGCAATTCCACTTTCGGTTATATTTGCGCCGTGAGTTTTCCGCAATCATAACGAAGTTTCCCCCTGCGAAAGGAAAGTTATTTAATTCGATATCGGCAAGAGTACCTTTCTACCGGCGCAGGATCCTCGACGCGTTAATTAACAGGAATGTAAGTACGTACGTACTTAAGACTTTAGCGATTTTCGATCTTCGAAACGTATACGTTGCAACGTTACAAGAATCGGGTTATTAATTAATGCCACGCTGTAGTGATAAATTACACGTAATTGCACACGAAGAGAGATCAGTTCTTGAAGCTCTTAAAAATATTGCGTGTATTAAATCTTCTGTAATCTGCTATCAAGTTCTAAACGATCCTGTAATGGAATTAAATTCGACAACATTCAACACATTGGCAATTCAATATGCCGAGGCAGTTCATATCACGAAATCTTGTTTCGCTCTCGCATTTTGTCAGATTTCCCTACATCCGCGCGTAAGTGGATTATGTAATTTTCCTCTAGAAGTAAAAAGAGCCGAGAGAGAGAGAGAGAGAGAGAGAGAGAGAGAGAGGAAAAAACTTTTGTGCGCGAGAGCTTATCAAAATTGTGAGCACGCAGATTTTCCACCGCGCGATATGATGAAATTTGATTGGGCGAGATAGGAAATCGTAATAAAGCGAAACTTGGCAAGGATTTTTGATGACTCTCTGTGTATATGTCATCGATCCGTCCGCACCATCTTCCATCTCCGAGTTTTGCGACGCCGTATCTGCGAAAACATCGTGGAGCGCGCGCATACGATAGGAATAACGGCGCAATTTTTCATGATACATGCACCGGATGCGATGCTCGAAAATAATTCGACGTTACGAAGGATGCGAGGAGCGAACCGGAAATAACGAGATCCGCAGAATGGAAATGGAATATCTCGCGAAGAGGCGGCCGCGGCGAAAGAGATTCGCGATTTAAGAGAAGAGATTGTCGTGTACCCTGTAATAAGCAGTAAACGCGTACGTTTATTTCGCTTCCCGTCCGTCTCACACGCTAAGCTTGGCCTGCACCGGGGCGTGACCTGATAAATTATTCATACCTATTTTGTCAAAGTATTCCGCGAATCGAGTGTCTTTACGAAACCTTTGCCCGGAATGTTCTTATTGATGGCGGAAACGTGGCACATGCTACCGAAACTGAACGAATGGCGTATCACAGATAGGCAAATGAGAGCAAAGATAAGAGAATTGCATCCACGCTGAAAATATATATTGCGCAAATTGTTTATTTTACATTTTATAGAATAATATTTAGCCCCGTTCTTTCATATTCTCGAGTGTGAATTGAATATTTCTTTATTAAAAAACAAAAGAAGGAAAAGTACAGATATGTAAAAATAAAAGAGTTTGAGACATTGATATTTTTTGATAAAATATTGGAATTATTTAAAAATGTTTTCTTGACAGGCTATTCACCGGTATGTCTACCTTATCACGCGCAAAAATACCAAGTGCTATTCACAGTCGATTTCATCAACCCTCCCTCCTCCTAAAATTCTCGTTAACGAACGTTACATCGACGAGCCATCGATTTTTAATAGCTCGTTAAAAAACAGAGAGAGAGAGAGAGAGAGAGAGAGAGACGATTCAACAATTGCCGGCATCGGCGATCGATGTAATAAAAAAGCCCTCGCGTTTAAGGGATCGTCAAGGTTTTAACGGGTGTTATTTGTCGTCCCGGTGAGGAAGCTCAGTGAAATCGGCCGTTAGGCGAGCTTTCGACCGCGCGTTCGGGAAAATCGCAGCGGAAAATATCGGATATCGCACGCGGATAGATAGGAAAGTAAACGAAGCAATATGGGCAAAACTGGGAAACACGATCGATGGCAGTTATGCCGGCGCAACGCGACGCAACGCAACGCAGCGCGTGTTCAAATATGCGACGCGGCGTATTGGGGCACGGCCGATTAAAATGCTGTTCTGGGAGTGCTCCGATTTAAATCCAATTATTAACGGCGAATGAGCGCGAGCATTAACGCTAAGTGGCCTCGGCCGCATCATGAACCGTGTGACGTCGAATCGGAATAATCGCGATTGCCCTGTCGCCGCCTTGTCATTCTCGATGTTAATATTCGATGCGTAACGCGCCCGCACGCTGGATTTATCTTGATTTATCTTATCGCACGCGCGCGTGTCGCGCGTAACGAGTCGATTTAGGGGTGGATTCTATTTACTTTATCTCAGCCTTTGCCGCCGCGCCACGCCACGCCACGCAGCGCCGGTACGAGAACACGTATCCTTGACTTTATGATGACAAATCGATCGTGTACACGCGTGAAAGCCGCTTTCCGATTATACGTTTCAAAGTCGCGCCTGCATTGGAGTGATCGCCGTGGTTATATCGCTAATAATAAAATTAATATCGAGCGTTTTTTTTTTATCAACCATCGAATTGCATGCATAAAAGCGTTCTAAAGATTTTTTATTTACTCTATATATTAATAGAGTCGTTTGGAGTTATCGTTTGCTTCTCTCCGTTTTAATAAGTTAAAAAATTAAACTGCATGAAATTGAGGGAAAAAAAAATTTTTTTTTTTTGCGATATCGTCGCCGCGGAAAACTAGAGTTATCGTTTCTTCTAGACTAGAGATGCCGTAGAACAAATTCTTTTTGCCACGCCTTACTTTCTCAGAGTATGTCAACGAAATACAGTAAAAACATCGAGAAAAATTTCAGTGGTTGCGTTACGCGACCAACGAAGGTATAAAAAAAAACGAATTTAAATTGCATTTCCGACGAGCGCTGCAACCGCGTATCGCGAGTGCATATAAACCCGCATCTCACGTTTCGTTCTCTTGCGGACAGGCAAGATCTCTCTCTCTCTCTCTCTCTCTCTCTCTCTTTCTCGAATAAAAATAAAAGTCGCTGTTAAGTCTTACGAAGCTTTTCGATTCGTCATACGCGCCTACCGAAAAATGCAGTTGACACGCGCGCGAGTAAGACTGAATAAGCAAACATTCCCTATCTCTAAACGCCTTTGGAGGCAAACCGTAAACATATCGCGTTTCGCGCGATACACACATGACGCGTATACGCATTACACGCGAGAGGAGGAGAGCCGTTCAACTTACAACAAGCGTGTCCCTTGTATTCCGTGGCCCACGACGTACAACGGCGTGCGGCTTACGTTACATAAGCGTTCCGCAATAATCTCTAGCCTGTGTGCGATTCATTACCTCCAGCATCCCCGCAATACTACACCGTGGAAGATAATTCCGAGTTGCGTTATTATGTCGCGCGATACAGTCAAACTATGCCGTGTAAATAATAACTTGCGGTCGATGATGGAAGATTCGCTTTTCCCACTTTATCATGCAGATAAATGTCCGTGCCCTATCATACGAGAATAAAGAAAAAAGAGAAACAAATAAACAAAAAAACTAAAAAGAATCATCCATGTTCTCTTGGTGGAAAAAATTTTATACTCTTAAACACACGATGCGCGCGCAAACACTTTATGTGACGGTAAAATGTATTTACATTAAAATGTCACGTAATGCAATAGCCGTAATTCGCGCAAAATATTTCATCACTCGCAGACATTCGAGCATGAACTCTGACCTTACATAAGTTTAATAATGTAAATAAAAAAAAGGTCCTTTTGCAAAATAAATTTTGTATAAATTTATTTTGCAAAGAAGATAAAAAAATCGTTGCGATAATATAGATTAGAAAAACTTTGTCAACGCTGTTAGAAATGTTGGCAATTTCCCAACACTTTTACTAGATGTGAATTTAGCAAATTTCCGATATGTGTGTTTTAGCTCAAAAATTACGAATTTTATATAATATTTGTCGTTTCGCTACAATTTCAATGAAATGTATTTTTAATACGTACTTTTCTTGATTTTACGACAGAAAATTCTAACGGCGAATGTAACTTATAAAAAGCCAGACTATTAAAAATTTAGACAGATGTGCATCATTTTTACTGTCACAATATTCTAGAAATGTATTATGTAATACATTCTTAATGTTTTGAAATATTACTGCACGAGTGGAATCGAAGATGGTACGTAACTCCCACATCGTCTGGAAAAAAAACCGTGTACTCTGCAATTTCCAGATAATACTTGGCCTATAAATACTTTGTGATGAATAAACCCGTTTCAGCATTAACCTCTTCCCTCTACATGTCGACAATCAAGTATAAAGAATCGATTTTGCGATAAAAAAAGGCGAGTCCTGCACCCACGCTTTGATTTATTACTTGACAAACACGCTCGCAACAAGGCAACGTTCGCGATGCGGGCGCTTTTTGCCCGGGCAGGAGGAAAAGAGGGAAGTCTGAAAAAAAGAAAGAGAGGAAAGAAAAGGGTCGAGCAATTCGCGCCGCGATTACGTTTGCACTGTCACGGCGAAAATCCCGCGATGGCGTTGCAGATACGACACGGATTTTCCACGTGTGCTTAGAGAGAGAGAGAGAGAGAGAGAGAGCGAGGCGATGGCAGTGGCAAGCACAGGAGAGATATCACACGACGACTAGACGGGAATGCGGAGAAAGGCGAGAGATTCACATCGCAGGCCGCGCCGCGCGAGTGCGAGCGCGAATGCACGCGGTCGAGCATTTGTTCGAGATGATTCCCAGATGCTTGATCGCTCAAGCAGATATAATCCCACGAGCGGGCAAACGGGATGATTTTAAACAAAGGAAGCCACCCGGTGAAGCATGATCGAAGTTCGCCACGGTACGTGGCCGTTCTCCTCGGCTCGGTGGCCGCCGCTCTATCGGCCTTTAGACGCCTTCAAACCGCCGGGCACGAACCGACCTTCGGTACCGACGACGACGTTAAGGTGCGTCCAAACTTGCAACGTTACCCCGCTAGCGCTCCTCCGTTCTCTCTCATCCGCTGCCGTCGTATTGTGTCGTCGTAACGTTTACAAATGACGGCACGCTGTGCCGCATGTCAAAACTCTACTTAATCAAGCCCCAATACCCGAAATGATGAGGCGAACAAAGTGAGCCGCGGCACGTTAGCGATTCGAACGAGAAATATTCGACACGTTAGGGAAAAGAATAAGATTCTTTATGGCCTCACTATTTCTCAAGGTAACATACCCTATTAAGAGATACTCCCCTAGCCTCTATCCCGGAAGCGGAGACTCGTAAAGAAATCGGCTCTTGTACGTTCCACCTCGATTTTTGGAAGGAGTGCGCGCTCCGCCCATATAGTATGTCAGTTTACGTTGCGGAACAATGGCGATTCAACTATTTTCCCTACCTACAACAGGCTTTTCGAGCTTAAAATCCCGTCGCGTTGTGTTGTCAACCTTATGCGTACACGCACTTGTCGGCACTCGATGGCCGCGCGCGCGCGCGTCTTGTTGTCCTCCATTCACTCCGTCGCGATGTGCGGTACATTCGCGGTAAGGTTTATGGGTCTGGACGGTACCTTTACAGCACGGCGCGAGTCCGTAAGACGCTATAGTCTCTTCGGCGAGTTTATAATGTAGTCTTCTCCTCGGCTGCCATAGCGCGCGGCGTGGTGTGTATTGGTGCGGTGCGGTGTCGTTGCCCGTTCTCTCCCGAGGAAACTCCCGAGGCGAGCACAAAGGATCCGAATAATGCGGCCGAACGTCACCGCGAAACGTCATCGGCTTTTCTTGCGATACGCCGCCGCGCCGCGACATTGATTAACATGAACGCGCGCGCCTGTGTTCTTTGGGGAATAATATTACGAGTTACGATAAGTGGGTCGGGCGTAGCCTTCGGAATTATATGATAATGACTACATATGTCGCTTTAATTAACACTAAGAAGCATTAGCGAACATTTTGCTTTCGCGTAATGAGTTACATAATGAAGCGAATTATCTGCTGTGAGTAAATATTGGAGAAACAATGTTTCACATTTTTTAATAGCCCTCCAAAAAAAAAAAAAAACTGGGATTTTGTTCTAGCTGAAATAATCTAGCGGTAAACTTTTTCTCCCTTTCAAAAGATAAAACGTACGATGTGTATTTGAAGTGCATCACATTTTTTTGCGTTACAAGCACTGGTCGAAATAGTTCCCGACCGCGCTATCTCTGGCATTTATGGGACCAAAGATTCGAAATATTGGATTTTAGATGTGGGTCATCCGAACGTGAAAGTGTATGGCACACAATAGCGTGCATAGCGATGCGCATAAGAGCATCGATTATTTCCCATCAATCCCTTATCGCGGGTGGCGGAATCAGGCCGTGACTTTCGGTTTTCCCGCGGCGGCGACGACGACGACGACGACGGCGGTGGCGGTGGCGGTGGCGGTGGCGGCCTTATCGCATTTCAAAAGCACACTTCCTCACGCGAACCGTACGGTATACAGCCGCTGCCGATGTTAGCGATAATGCGAAGAAAGCATAACCCATTAAGCGCGCTCGCGCCGCGAGTGGCGGTGGTTTTCGCGCGGCCCTTTTACTCCGGCGCGCTGCATTTTCTACAAGGTCTTTTACGTTCCTAGTGTTCCCGATTCAGGTCACTCGCGCGCGAGAATACGTCAGATTTACGGAATATACAACTTACATTACAAAATACTTCCTATCGAGAATTTCTTGCCATTGTCCTCTCAATGTAACTATATTCCCTCCTGCATTTATCTAACAATGGAAGAAGTCGATAATACTTTAGAAAAGTCGTCCAAAGCGTCTTAAATTCATACTTAAAAAAAAAGAAGGTAATTACAGGACTATGGAAAGTCCGCAATAAACAACAAACTATAAAGAATTATGTCATTTGCAAACTATATTCATTTCTTCTTTGTTCTCTTTGTGAATATAAAAGTGACGTTTAAATTGATATAAAATTATATGTGAAAATGAATAGAACGCGCGATCAGCGGTATTTTCGAAAGGACGGCAAATAGAAGTGCTATTTCTGAGTACAATGACAATTTTATCTCTTCAGTTTAAGGGGTCATATCTCAAAGCATTAGCAAAAATATTTCATAGTATATTCTAATATTACGTTTGAGTATCTGTGTAAAATTTGAGCAAAATTTACCTATTGGCTTAAAAGTTATTTAATTTTTTTTATTTATTCCTGATTTTTATGCAAAATCGCATTTTGCAATATTTATTTGCGCGCGCGAATTTGACGAGGAAATATCATTACCAATTAAAAATCAAAATTTATACTCGTACTAATAAAACTCTAATAAATATTCGTGCAAAAATTTAATTAGATCCATTTACTCGTTTAAAACTGCAGCAAAATATGGAATTTTTTTCTGCAAAAACCATTATAAATAAAATTTTTCGTTGTTTTTTTTCCTCTGCAGTAGTAGCTTCAGGGCCAAAATTCGGGCATTTGCGACCAAAATTTTTTGTTGTTGATTAGAGAAAAAAAAAGAATAAACCCACAGAAACCCCTTCAGTTTTTTAAATTTCGATAACTTCTAGCTCGTATCGTTGTATAACCAAAAGTTCTTTAAAATAAATGTTGAGGAAAGACAAGGAAGATAAAAGTAGTAACTACTGTTCGAAATTGTGTCGTATCGGCAAAGAAACCTGCAGTATTTTTTATCTGCTTCCGTCGAATTTAACAAATAAGTAAAGAAACTAAATGTAAGTAAGAAAATTGAGAGAGAGAATACGAGATTCTCGTAAGAGACGGCCGGAGATTCTTCCCCAGACCGCATCGGTTTACCTTCGTCTCCATCGTCATCGCTATTACGGCTACAGGGCCATTCGACGTTTTTCACTCTCAAGAAGCTGGGTACGGCCATTCTCTCACGCGAACCGGTAACTGTGCCGCGGAGATTATGCAAAGACAGCATCATCGAGCGAGCTGGCGAGCGAGCGAACGAACGAACGAACGAGCGAACGAACGAACGCGACTCTCGGCGGTAAGCGGCTCTTTCTGCCGTTTCATTCTTTTCCTTTGTGCCGTCTCGTGCGATGAGTTCGGCCTCTTCGCTCGATCACACAGATCTTGGCAGCTTCTTGCTTCTCAAGAGAATTACGGAGGAAGAGGAAGACTGAAGATTTTTGCCTCTTGAATTTATTTCAAATCGATATTACGCTCGTTGCGCATTATTAGCGTGATACGTCTCGATCGCTAATTAGATGAAGTCCGATTGCGTGCCGTAGTCGTTAAAACGTTACCAATAATTACGGTAGTCGTAATTACGTTATCGTTTATTCGTTGCGCGCCACGGTTGCGTTGCCTGCACGTCATTATCGACTAATTGCTTTCCGTATTTGTATGACGGAGAGAACGATTCAAAAAATATTCCAAATAGAGTAGAAATTACAGGAAGAAGAGGGAGGAGAGAGGCGAAAGGAGGACACACATGTCCCGGCGGCGAGTGCGTAATTGCCGGTGAGACACACATGATGCGATAGTTGCGATGTACGTGCGACTGCGGGTGGCTCTTTCGCAGCCAGCGAATTAAATTTGAATTAAATTCTAATTTTAATCTCGTATATGCTTGACTTCCCAAAATCTCTGCAGTAACTCGATCAGCGCGGGTCCGCCCGCCGCACTCTGAAACTTTAATGACGATTATGCGCCGTCGAACGTTGCGCGCCACCGAACTTGTTACTTGTCATGTGTGTCTTACGAGCATACATGAGTATTGAATGCAAGAATCGGCAAACACAAACACGATTCTGCACAACTATAATTTTAGAGTCTGTTCAAAAGCTTTGGGCTGATTAATTATTAAATTAATCACACAGCAAATTGCAACAGAATCGCTGATAATTGTAACGTAAATACACCCACGGAAAATACTTTTGAATTCAATGTTATCACTTTTCTATGTGTCATAAATACGATTGATATAGAGGCAACCATATTTAATTATCACTGAAAAGGAAATATTTTAATGTTAAATGAAAAAAATTCTTAAATCTAGAATAAAAAGATTTTAGTGCTATCTTAGTAACTTTTTTCAGATGGATTTAAATTAGACGATAGAAATTTATATTAAATCTCATAATATTCTTGATTTGACAATAGATTAATCTGAGCAAAATTTGAAGAATTTTCTTTCGGATAAAATAGAGAGCTGCTCGCTTCGTAAACATCAAAAATACTTTGCCTCGTAGCCGAAAGATTCATAGAGGATCTGTACGTGTAAGCAAAAGCTACTGAGTCTCCGTGAATGCACTGATTATAATGCATCGCATGCGATCTTTCTTACGAGAGAGCGCTTGTTCACACGGTCTCCTATCGGTGATACTCCGATCTGCGTAGTGGTCAATCAGCGTGCGTTCCAACATCGAGCAAATTTTTATTTTAAATGTAAGAACGCTGAGAAAAAAAAATTACTAAATTTTAATAAATATTTGTTTGAATAGTTGCAATAAAATGTTTATTAATGTAAATAAATATTTATCTAGTGCAACAACTAATTTAATTTAACTAACATTTTATTTTATTCGGCAAACATTTATGTACCGTAAGTACGTAAATATTTCATTGCAACTATTCAAACAAATATTTATTAAAATTTAGTAATTTTTTCTCTCAGCAAATATGTAAGCTGACATTTATACGTGTTACTCCTGTCTCAAAATAATAAGCTAATCTTATTTAATTCGAGAAAGAGGAGTAGAAAGTATAGACTTCATCTCATTGTTTTTTATTTTTATATTACACAAGGTTGCAATAAAATTAAGTACGTCAAGAATATTTTTAGTCTTGTTATTAGAAATCTTTTCTAAGAGAGGGTAAGAAAACGACAATAGAATGAATCCGAAAGCGTTGTGTCGTTCGTATCTCAATAGCCATCGAGATTCGGATCTTCGTGGGCATATAACAGTTTTTTCCCGGAATTATCTGTGTACATATATATCTATTATCGGGATATTTGCATTTCCTTCTCAGAGACCTTCCCTCGCCACTCGGCACATTCGCGTTGTCGGCGTCCCTTTGTTTTTACGCACGTCGGCCTCGTCGATGAAGACGAGAGTCGCATCTTCTGCTCTTTGGAGGCTTTCGTTAGAACGCGCGTTTCTTTCTCGTTATTTCGTTCGAGAGCGCCTCTCGCGTTCTTTCACACGAGAGACCGGCGACCGTGTTGCTGATGATGCGAGAAGAGCATCACCCATCAAGCGTGCCGAGTCGAGCGCGGCGGCGGCGGCGGTGGCATGGCGGGTTCGTCTTTGCCGACCTTCCCTCTTCGTTTTTTCTCCCTCGTTACCTTCGACTCCCCGACATTTGCACTCGCCATGCCGCCGAGGCGAGGCCGAGCCGACGTTGGAGAGAGAGAAGGTAGGCACACTTATACGCCGCGCCTTTTGTGCACGGGAGAATGCGAGGCGAGTGCTCATCGCGGCGTGACTCAGCCGCACGATATATTCACCGATTCGATGAAAACGTATTTATCATTCGTTTCCTTTCGCTTCTTCTTGCCCCCTCCCCCGCCCCGCCTCCTCTCTTTCTCGCTTTCTCCATTGACAGATAGCACTTGTACGCGAGAGCGATCGCATACATACAAATTTGCACGAGAACGTAGAAGGGCTTATGAATTCAACTCAAGGAAATGCTAATTCTGCGATTAAGCTCAATCCGATTTTCTTATCCTTAAGCCGCAAGAGCTTTATAAAACGTTCGCTCAGTCTTTCTCCGCAAAGAAGAAAATTCGTGCTGTTGATAAGCTCAATATGCTTAATTCGCGGGATTTACAAGCTTATAAATAGTTTATAAATAGACCCAAGTTATTCTTTCGTTTATCTTAAACTGCTTTCTTTTCACGTGAGGGAAAAGCCACTTCAACACGTTAACAATGGATAAATGTATTTGCCGATTCGCGAACTCGATTTTAAATTTTACGAAACACCCGCACGTCTTTTCATTGTCTATACACTGATAATTGTCCGTAATTAAAATGCCCCTTTAAACATTTAAATTTTGCACAAATCGTATTTATAGGTTTTTAATTTTAATTTCAATTTAGATATTATTGAATGAATTATTGGAAATATGCAAATGATACAAGCATATAAATTATTATAGCTCATTGATTAGAATAATAAATAAGATATTATGAAATAATGATGATGTTGGTATTTCGTTATCTATGTTGTGAATTCTGCATCATGGCAGAAATACATTTAATGATTAGCGGGGTAATTATTAATCAGCGAGCAAAAAGATCACGGTAGCCACATCAAACTCTAGAGCTTCAACATAAATTTTCCTCCTTTTTTTTCCCCAGAAGTGGAAAGACTTTAATAAAGTATCTTTATTTTCTGGAACGTTGAATAATGAAAGCGCCAGTATTACTTCGCAGCACAGAAGAGCAACAATGAATATTCTCCGAGCTTCTCCTCCTGAATTGTTTATGATCGAGAGAAATTCCTGCGGGTCGCGTAAATATGAATCGTTGTTAAGGCGATAATTGGATCGTTTGGAAAAATATTCGAATGGCTCGCTGCGGGGCTCTTTTGTGAAATCAAACTCCACCACAGATATCAAAGACCCGAACAACAATAATAACGATAACTGGAGCGTTTTCGCTTCGTGCCTTACTTCGGGCGATCGTTCTTTTAGCAATTTTCCCGGATTGTTAATATTCAAAGATCGCGACATTTAAACGCCATTTCTGTGTTCAGATTGGTGCTTCGTTCACTCATTATCTTTAACATTCAAACTTATCTCAACAATGCACGGTGCTGCCGAAATGAACGAGATCACCATTTTCCAAAATCTTCTTAAATATTTAAAATGTTAATTATGCCATAAACTCAAATACACCCGGATAAAAGTTATGTTTAAATTGATGAAATCGTTTCTTGGTTCTTTGTTTAAGTTGAAGTAAAAATTTTTTTGAAAAAAATAAAAATTTATTTAATTAAAAAAAATGACGTTAACTTTTTTAATTTTTAATAAATAACCTTTTAATTCAAAGAAATGTAAAAAATAATTTAGTTGTTCTGGTTTTAAAAATGTCTTGTAAAAAAAAAAAAAAAAAAAAAAAGATTTACGTTGCACAGCCAAACTACTTCTTTAATTTTAATAGAACGAACAACCAAATGATTTTTTCAAATCAAAGAAACTTTTCTTTAATAACAGCGTATAGCAATACACAAATTCTTTTATTCAACCAAATATTTTTTTTACTTGAAGAACTCTTATCTGTAGATAAAAAGAGTCTATAAAGATAAATTTGAAAACAAAGTTTTTCTAATCAAGAATAGCCGAAAACACAATAGCACATCGGAAAATATTGAATTATTTTCATAAAGTAGTGAAAAATGATCTGAAAATAATCTTGACATTTCTATTTTCGAAACTTGTTTATCAACACATTGTATTAATTCTACGCTATAATAATGAAACTACGTTTTGTCTACAAAATTGCATCTAGGCAGTGTGTGCGACGGCAAGGAGAGAGAAAGGAAAGATCCGTGTTTCTCTATACGGCGCTTTTATGCGAGAAACCTTCGATGAGGATTCAACGACGTGACTCAACGCCATAAGCACGCGGAGACGGTTGTGAAAGAATTTTCCCCGACTCATGGCTTATCGTCTATCATTAAATTCTTGGGCCGTTAACGAACGAAGAGGAGGCGCGTACACTATAAACCGAACGAAAGTGGCAATCGCTTTTTCTACCCGTCGAATAATTCCCTCCCGACGAAGGAATCGCGTTTATGCGTTGTACAATTTGTATACACGTCGCTGACGTGAACATCCTTGTGAGAAGCTGCGCGCCGTTCCCGGCGCATCGGAAGTGCATCCCCTGCAAACGTGTGTACATTGGAAGCGTGCTAATTCACACGGTGGTTGAATCGCAGCAGTCATTCCGCAAGCGCAAGTACGATAATTAAAGTCGTTCTAATAAAAGTAGCAAAAAGAGCGAAATATCTCGAAATATTGTTTCAAAGCGGAATCATGTCTGGATAGTAGTATTATGTTACATAGAAAGATTTTAACTGTGTCTAAAATTAAAATGCAAAGAACGCTATCGTAAATCACTTTGATCTATTCCGATAGATTAAATTCATAAAAATGGATTTTTCTAGTGAGAAATATTTCAATTGCGACGTGGGTTGCCTCGCTGCTTACATACATATTCGTTCTACGTTCCTTCAGGTCCTGCATCGGGCGAACTACGCACGCAAGTGCGTTGTCGGGATAACGTCGATGTGCGTTAGAGAAGGAAAAAGAGAGAAAAAGAGAGAAAAAGCGTGTTCATCCGCGTGAGCACGAGGTATTCCTCTCTCGCGGGATCTCGAAATAGTAGCGCACAATCTGGGCTACAAGGCACGTAACGTGGACTATTAGTTCGCTACGCTTCGGCATGCGGCAAAGCGTGCCGTGGAACTCTTTCGCTACGCTTCGCGACGTATACGCTTTCCGGCGGGAGCGCGCGCGGAGGAGGAGAGGAAACCGACCGATACTTTATGCAACGCTGCTCGGCGCATATCGGTATGCCTGGCGATCGCCGAAAAATACCGCAAGTATGCGGCGCGATGCGCTGTTATCCTCCGTTTCTTCCTCCCCCCTACCCTTCTTCCTCGTACCGCCTCCTCTATCTGCATCGGTGCGTCTCGTAATTGCGACGCGTCCGCGAGAATTAATTCGTACGATTGGCCGGCTCGTTTTTTTCGTGGCTCGCCTGCTCGTGAGAAAGCGCACGCACTGTATTTACGGCGAATGCGATTAAGGTAAGTGAGGCCAAGTACAAGTTATTGGACGAGCGCATACAGGGTGTTCCAAATTTACAGAGCGTTAAATATGAATTATTCACTGTTACCGACGATGCTCTTCGATTTCTCAATTTATCCTTTCTAATTTCAATTACGTGACGCATTATAAACCTGCATGTCTCTATATAATTCTTAGAACTTGGTAAATGGCGCAACCAAATTTACCACATGCGTTTATCCGGTATACGGAATGTAGTGAATGTACCTTCACTTGCCTTAATACATTTTTAATCGTCCCTTTGACGCGCAACTGTTGAACGCTCTCTGTGCTTGAGCAAGACGGCGAAGTCCTTTGTACATACGCTCGTCGCTTTACCTTAATCGACGCATTGTATGTGAGCACTCCACATTCACCCCCGACCGTCCCTGTTCCCCTTCGCAATTTCGGATCTGTGAAAATCCGTGAGAGCGCGACGACAAACGACGAGAGCGAGCGGACGTTGGGCGAGTGAGCGCGAGTAACGGCGAGGAGTGAACGCGCGTAATCGCGTAAATACCAAAGACATCGCAGACGGCCTTCGAGAAGATTTTCTACTACAAAAGCGGAGGAGAGAGAGAGAGAGATATATAGAGAAAGATGGAGAGAGACAGGAGAAGAGCCATTGGCAACGAAGGAGGACAACGGAGAGAGGATTTGCCTCACATCCCCTCGACCCGGCCACAACGGTACGACGTTCCAAATGGACTCGCATTCTAGTAAGACATAAGGTCATAGGATTTTTCAATTGTAAAAGCGGGACGCGACCATATTTTAAGTTCCCATTCCACGTCCGGAATACCTTCTACCCATTTCTAAAAATGCTACGATGGTAAATGCTGCCATAAGTACAAAATGTAAAATTGTAATTCCCAAATTTAATGAAAATGATATTTTTGCGGTATTTTGTATGTACAGAAAAAAAAAAATAGTATCAAAGCAACGATTCATCGTTTCACATATAAACGAGAATAAAAAATGTTGAAAGAATTTATAACCTTAAACAAACATAATTTGCTAACGTGAGGAAATTTTGATGCCTGTTTTAGACTCTGCGCACAATAGAGAAATATTAGAAATAGAAATTAAAATTTTAGAATCATTATTTAATTCCTATTTTTAATATCTACACTGAGTAAAAAATTATTAAATTTTAATAAATATCTATTCGAATAGTACTAATAAAATATTTATTAAATGTAAATATATATTTATTTAGTACAAGAACCAATTTAAGTATCATTTTTTAGTAGAGTAAATATTTATGTATCACAAGTAAATATTTCATTAATATTATTCGAAACAAATATCTAAAACTGAGGAATTTTTTCTCTCGATGTAATATTCTTCTATTGCGCGCAGAGCTCAAGATTATCAAATTCTTTCAAGGAGATTCGATATTCTTGTCTATATATGAAACAATAAATTATCGATTTGATACTAATTTTTTTCTGTCTGGAAATTCGAGTTGGTGAAAAATTCGAACAAAACATATGACATTTACGTTACTGAAGATGTAATAATAAATGTATCAAAGCAGACTTGTGAATCTTCACACTCGCGCGCTTCGTTTCTCTACTTGTTTCTGCTTACCCTAGCGTTAAAAGTGGATTGCCAGGTCACCCTCAGTAAGACAATGGTGAATCGCCATCGGGCATCGCGAAACACTCACCACCGGCACGCCAATTACAATTCTATGCGCATTATATGCTCATTAGCGTAGCCGTATCTCACAGGGCAGAGGGGGCGGCGCGCGGCGTACCGACGCTCCCTTATGCATAATAACCAGCTGCCTGGTAGAATCCCCGCGGCGCCTCCGTCCCGATAACGTTACATTATTTCCGTCTAATTCACGCGAATCGATACGATAATCCATCCATCAACGTTACGGCGTGCGCGCGGGCGCGGGCGCGAGCGGCTCGTTAAAAATGCAGCCGAAATCACGTCTTGATAAATGTCATGTCCGATCGGCTGCGCGAACGCGTCCGGCGAACGCTTCGTTAAAGCGAGTTTCATAAGTAACGAATAAACGTGCGCTGCAGTCGCCCGGTGATGCATCGCGGCTCATTCGTCACTCGAATCTCTGAGAAACGAAGAAACTCTCTCGACGCATAGAGGACGATTGTGTACCCGCGCGAGCGTGTAAACGTTATTACAAAGAGGTGTAACGGCGGAGCGGAGCGACGCTAATGTAACGGCTCTCTCGTTATCGCACAAGTTTACATATCGTTAGAAGTTGTAATGCGCGCGAAGCAGCGCGCGTTAACGTTTCATTTGGTAAAACGAAACCAATTTTGCTCGTATATTTTATCTTCGAGAATTCTCTGTTAAAGATGTACCACCGTTCCAAGATTAAAAGATGCTGACTGACTGAAAATTGGACTGTTGGTTATTCTGATTTCTAAATGTTGGACTTTACGTTTTAACGCGTTTTATTCTCAAGCTCTTGTCCCTATTGTAGTTTTTTGAAATGTGAAGGCTTGCTCCTAAAAACGTTCAATTATATTTCAATTCTGATATATATTTGTAATAATTTATAAAAATATACACAGAATTAAGAATTTAGGGCAAGAATAATCTAATTCATTTAAAAAGAAACTTGGAAAAATTAGAATCTAAAACATTTTTTCGTAATTTTTAAACTAAAAAAAAAAATTTTTTTTTTTATTAAGTGAAATGTTACAAACATGAAACGTACACTGCGAAAAACAAATTTGTCGAAAAACTAAAATATTTAATCCGATACATGCAACTAAATATTGAATTAATTAACTGTTGGTCAAAAAATTTGAATGAATTGTTCACTGTTTGTGTAACTAAATAATTGTTGAATTAACTCAATGTTGATCGTATCGGACTAAAAATATTTTACTTTTTTTAATAAAATCCTTTTCTCAGTGTGTGTCTCGTTTTAAATTCGATCTACTCTACAACTTTTATATTAATAAGAAAGGTTGAATTAGTGGCGACGTTAATATTTGGTGAAAAGTACATAGCGAGGAAAGTCTCACAGGTATTATGCCTGCCTTTCGAAGCTGTAAAACTTTTGTTCGAAATACTTTTCATTTCCGCACGCAAAACGGAGATAATCCCAGATAATAATGTTAAATCTTCCATCGCGCAACGGAGGATCCAAATTATCAAAAGTCTCCCAATTCTCCCTCGTTAAAATTATTTTTCCTGACTCCCCTCGTAATGTGAAGATGGTCCGCGGGATAAATAGCGGGCTTGAGAAGAAAAAAAGTATAAGCACGTACCCGACGAAATTAAGTAAACATCCATTGTCTGCGGGATGACGCGCGATATGATCGACGAGAGCGGCTATTGAATCGAACGGGAGAGGGGCGATTTGTGGACATAAAAAATTCTTTCCGAGTCGTGGAGGCTAATGAGACCCGCACTGACGTTCGTCAATGAATGGCCGTCGGTTTATTTTGGATTTCGACTTCGTCAGAGGGCTGACATCACCACATCGTCTCTTGATCGCTGAATCGAGCGACCAACCAGATACATTTGGTCATTCGAACGAACTACCAGATGTTGCAGATGGACGGACCGGCTACTAATCACAATAGAGGCCCTTCTCACCTACATACACAGTGACTCGATTTCGACGCGCTTCATCTTTTAGATTTCGCCCTCCTCACAAAGCGACGTTTCTTAAAGGAAGGAAAGTTTTCTTTAACGAAGACGTATTCGATGTTGGCATGTTGCGTTTTCTAAGAATGTTTCTACAAACGATTTTAGATGTTGCTTTGTAAGAGTTTACTTTTTTCATCAATTTTAAATTCTATTAAATACATTGATGAAATAAAAAAAAAGAACAAGATTGCTTAAATCCATTTCCACGATTCAGTACCAAAATAAAATTAAAAAAAAAAAAGTATTTTTCTTAAGCACAAATTCGCTTGAAATTAATCTAAATTACTTTCTTTGTAGAAAAGAAAACGTAAAAAATTCAGAGCACCCTATATAAACGCTGTAGATATAATTCGAGCGTTTACCTGCACGCGTTTGCAGGGCTTTGGCTCTGTGTGCTCGCCTTCTGTGCTCTCTTCCTTTCCCCATTTCGCCCAGGTAAGCGTGGAAGTACACATTCGCGCACACGAAAACGTGGCCGCAGCCGCCACCGTGTATGTATCGCGCGCGCGGTCTTTGTGCCGCGCTGGACCGCTGACAGGAAGAGCCAGGCGTGACGACATAATTTTCGTCGTCTTCCTTACCTCCCACGTATTCGCGTTTCTCGCGACGAAGAAACCGTGACAAAAAGTCGCAATAATAAGAGACGCGGGGCGCGTTCACGAGGTAAGAAGTAGCGACGGTGATAAAATTAACGGCGAACACCACCTGCGAAACTTTCGTTCGTCGTGTGCGGCGATGTCCCTCTCGCCGTTGTTGTACACCGAGCTTGTTGTATACGCGCGCGCGTGAAATTTATCGTGCGTGAAATTCGTCGCGCTCTTTTCCCCACGCACTCGCCACATTTGCATTCAACGAGGCGATCCCGCGATTCTAATTTGTCGCTTGCGAGTCTCAAGAGACAGCTGAGAGATTAGCTCGTCCTCATTCAGTATACACATGGGGGATAATATCTTATTCTCTTCGCACGCTTAAGAATTGACGTCGCGTGCGCGCCGCTCCGCGTCGCGTCGCCTAGCCGTCGCGTCGAAATAACGCGAGTAAAAAATGCATACGCTTTTACGTTGCGGCGCGTTAGCACATTGTCTACAGCATTTATGTCAAAAGCGTGCGGAGTCCTCTTCAAATCCTCTTATCGTTCTTCGCTTTATCTTCCCCCCTCTCTCTCTCTCTCTCTCTCTCTTCTTCTCTTTCTTCGTTTGTCTCTCTCTCCCTTTTCTCGCTCGCGGCATTTAAAACGCGTCATCTTTTTGGCACAGCACGAACCGGCGAAATGTTCCTTTCCACTTCGCGATTTATTTTTGAAAATTCCCAGACCGCGTAAAGGGCGTTTTGCGCCGGACTGTCCATGCGTTCTCGACTGGTCTTCTGCGAGAGATGTTCGAACTTTTAGAACCGTGTGTATTATGAATGAACAGGCAGGGCCGCGGACCATATGGCGAGAGTGCAAGACGAGAAGTACTCTTGTGTGCGTACGTGAGAGAGAGGCACAAGTAGAAAAGAAGAGAAAGAGAGAGAGAGAGAGGGTGAGCGAGTGAAAAGGAGGAAGAGAGATCGGAGAGAAGAGAGGAGCACGCCGCGGCAGATTGAACGATGACAGCAAAGTCGATGGCTTCTTAGGGCCATTTTATATAGAAATCCAACGTAGCGCGTAATGCAATTTGGGACGTGACAAATGTACGGCAGGTAAATTCCCTGGGACTCGCACGAGATGCCGCGTGCAGCCCCCTCCTATTATTGCGACTCTCAGCTGCTCTCGCATCGTTCCCGATAAATTCGGTGAAACTCTTAACCGATTAATAGCTCTCTCTTCATCGCAGCTGGGTTATTAAAACGAAATGTACAGGGTGACTCGGGCATTAAGCAATCAAAGAGAGCTAATGCTGCATTAAAAATTGAATTTTCATTTACGTAACAAAATTTTTATGCAACAAAGAGCGACTACAAATACTTTTTGTTGATTAGGAAATAAAAGAATTCAGGCTTTTCATCAATATCTAATTTCTTTGTGATGAAAGCTTTTCGTTGATGTCCAATTCCTTTGTTTATAAATCCTTTCTATGGAATATCAGTATTGCAACATGGTTTTGATGACGAACAATTGTAAATTGGATTGAATTTGTTACTGCTGACACCGAGCTAAACGTAACACAAACGTGTATTTCCGCAAAATGAATCAATGCGACGAATTTGGTGCGGTTTTGATGCAACTCGCGATTGTGAAGCGCTGAAAACTTGATTGTTGTTTGATCAATTCTTACTCTTTCGAATAATATCGACGTTTACATAGACAACAACACGGGGCGATACGCGAGGCGCCTTAAGTAGACGGTCGAAGGCATTAATTGTAACAAAACGCGAGTCCATTCATTCAGTTAAACGACTTTCACCGCCTTTACCCGTCTGTCGAGCGTGCGATATAACTCGCACGCGTTACACTTTTAATTACGGCGAAGCTGAAAGCGCGTGAGGAAGAGTCATTATGCATTCCGTGCGAGAAGCGGTGCGTACTGTGTAATTTGAAATGCAATAAAAGCGCCCCGTGTAGACAGGTAAGTCGTAAAACCGCAACAATGCATGTACATATATCTCTTTAATATGGATTTCAAAGGGGTGTGCGCGTCTCCCTTAAATATCGCATAGTAAATCAATAAGATCTCACAAAGTAACGTCTGTAAAGCGTAATATAGTGTATGACAGAGTACCTCAAGCTTCTTTTTATGACAACAAAATTTTGAATCTTGATTTTAATGCAATTATCTCTTTGATCTTTCGGGGACTCGAATATAAATGACCATATACAGAAATATAATACAGTGCGTAACAAAGTGTCTGCGTGTCTTTTCAAAAAATTTTTGAATATCAATCTGAATTTCATCGCTTTCTCTGTATCTTTTTGAATAACCATGGATTAAATATTGCAACGCGAAAAATGACAAAATGTAAAATGGTAAAATTATTGATTTTTAAACCAAAGTACACAATGGTATCTTATTGAGAACAGAATTTTCGAGATTTCAATGCATCTTTCCGTTCTGTTAAATTTAATATATTAATTGTTGAATGTCAATTGTTATAATCAAGGCATCACCATAATTGAATCTATCATTATGCAATATGTACTATTATCACAGTTATATGTTGACACGTAATATGTATATTAGCTGTAATACTCTAATTATACTATCAAAATAGCATATCATCAAAGAGGAGGAATTTTCGAAAGACATTTACATAAATTGCGTTATAATTAAAAATATAATTTAAGTGCAATTAATATCGATCATTAAACAGCTGTTGCCAAAAAAATGGCGCTTAATCCCGTAACAACGAGTAAGCCGCAATACCAATTACAGTCGCATGTTCCGCGCATTTAATGCTTTCTCTAGCACGATATAAAAATGCTAAACGCGTATCCCCGACGAGAGCTCTCGCACGCGAGCGCGTGTTTCGGCGAGACGTTCATCCGGAACCAGTTTGGCGAGTTTTTCGTTACCTTCATTGTGACCGGCGCGGCACC
Organism: Solenopsis invicta; assembly: GCF_016802725.1. Classification (NCBI taxonomy): domain Eukaryota; kingdom Metazoa; phylum Arthropoda; class Insecta; order Hymenoptera; family Formicidae; genus Solenopsis; species Solenopsis invicta. The sequence continues at coordinate 5,916,434 of NC_052674.1, read as the reverse complement.
AGAAGTTCGTGAAAAACCGTGACGAAGGTTGATGGAAAAAAAAAAGATACCCCTGCCGTCGCGATTGCCGCCGCCGCCGCCGCCGCCGCCGTTGCTGCTGCTGCTGCTGCTGCTGACGGCGTGTCCGGTGGATGTCTACCGATGAATTGCGGACAAGCCTGAACTTCTTCGACCACGTTGCATATCGCCGGAACTTGATATACCTATACGCACATGCGGGCGTTGTACACGCATGCAACGCATACACACGTGCGTACGGCATTGTAAAGGATCTCACGACCGGTACAGACTTCCGTTGCCCATAAAATTAACATCGCACCGACGATCCACAAATCGAGCGAGTTAATTTTCAAAGAAATTCGTCGAGCGACAATTCCGGATCCTTTCAGGTGCAAATGCAGACCCGTCGACTCGGGTAACACGTAAATATATATCGTTCGAGGGGATACCCGTTTCTTTATCTCCCGATAACACGACGAGGGTGGTTGTTATTCTAATTTTGTTGTTTGTTTTCCGCGTTTCGCCGTGAATCATCCTCACGTCGTTGTCGGGCGTGACGAGACGAGAAAGGCCGGCATTTAAATAACGATTACCTATTCGCGACGACTGCAAATTGAATGCAATTAAATGGCTCGGGATACGGACAGGAGCTTGCTCGTTGCACCGAATTTATAATATAATCGTCGCTTACTTTATTTCCTTCGACTTCCGTCGCCTCTCGAGAGAGGGCCGCTCTTCGCGCTGAATAATGTAAGACGAATATAAAGCCACACTCTTTTTACTCCTATCGGAAACTCCACTGTTTTTAATATACAGCAACCCGAAAGCGGAATATGAATAACCCGGTTCTAAGCTAAAAAAAAAGATGGCAATAACTTTACTCTGCAGGATTTAATGGCGACAGACTTATTTAGTATTACAAAAAATGGAAACTTGAACGTTTTATTTCAAGTTATGTACGTTGAAGAAACAGTAATAATACTAACAATCAAGCTTACTAAGTAGGTAGTTACTAAGCTTCGGCAAAATAATTAAATGTTCGATTAATATAATTAAATATTTAGTAATATTTAATAACCGTTCATTAACCAACCGGTTACTATTGGTGTAATTACTAAATATTACCAAATATTTGATGTTACATTAACTAAACATTTAATTAACATTATTTCACGAAAGCTCGATTATATCAAACTTTTCTTTCTCAGCTGTTTAGCGAGCGCTTTGATAAACGAAGTAGATTCACATTTATAATCGATGTATAATTAATTGCGAAAATCAATTTATCGCGCGAGCCGATAATTTGAAGGAAATATTCGCGTCTGCCTCCCATATTTGACGCGATCGCGTCTCGATGAGTAATGCGACGACATACAGAGCGGACCTGCCGCTACCTGCTGACTCGAGTCACCTCGCGAATGACAGCACACGGCGTGCTCGGCGATCTCGAGTCCCCGCTGCCAGGCGCTACCAAAACAAACAGCAAAGCCGTAACGCCAGGCCGGGCTTCGTACGAAACGTCTAACGCATTATGAAATAACGCTAAATGTTTCACTTCATATATTTCAAATTAATTTTGATGAATGGGCTATTCCGCACTTTGCGCTTCGTTTGCGAATGTGCCGTTCGAGACAAAGATTAATATCGTTCGATCGAGAAAGCGTTTTGCATCGAAAATATTGTTACTTGCTAATTGGAGAGAGCATTTGCTTTAATTTGATTGACATGTATATAAATGTACAATACAAATACCATTTTATCGTATATTATTTATCAATAACAAATTTTAACTGTTATGTGCGAATTATTTCTTTTTTTATAAGTGACGAAGAAAAATTATTATATTTTGCAGTTTTAAATAAAAAAACTTTTAAACGAGTAAGTGAATCTAAATAAATTTTTGCACGAACAAGAACTTCTTAAAACTTTTGGGAAAGCAGCATTACCAATTAAATTAAAATGCTTACATATTATTATATGTAAGCATTTTAATTTAATTGGTAATGCTGCTTTCCCATCAAATTTGCAAATAAGTATTGCAAAACATGATTTTACATAAGAATCAAGAGTAAACAAAAAATTAAATCACTTTTAAATCGATAAGTGAATTGTGCTCAAATTTTACACAAATACTCAACGTAATACTAGAATATGCTAAAATGTTTATATTTTTTATAATGTTTTAAGACCCGTACATCCTAAAAATCTAAGCAACAAACGCAGGCAATCTTATTCTCGACAATTAATTATTGAACGACGAGAAAAAACTCAGACTGTGATTCGAGATAAACTTTATGCGAGTTCCTCAATTTATTAATTTATTAATTTAGAAATAAACACAATTGTAAATTTAATGTAATAGTGAATAAATTTTCAAGATCAACCTATTAAACATCACAATATCTTACATCCGAGTTGTACGAAAATTTAATTATAGATAAAAGCTTGGGATATTTTCGATTAATTCTACAATATTTTCAATAGAAATTATTGCAAATTCAAGGACCTGTATCGAATAGGAAGATATTGGAAATATTGCTATCGAATTTAGCCGAGATGAAATTGGCAATTTATTGGAATTTGCCTATTGTTTGAAATTTATACCCGCAACATTTCACCGAAACGCACAAATAACATGTTGTAACGCGTTACATTTTTTTTTTCGATTACCGAGTGAAGCAATGCGTTTCGAGCAATCCGATTTATCCAGTATCCGCAGTACACGAAACAGTATTTCCTCGTTTCTAATTTCGCGACGTAGATCTCGCGACACGTTGTGAGAGTAAATTTTGAGCACTGGGCGAATTCTGTTATTACCAGTAACATGTACGTAGCTACGGAAGATACGATAACCCCGGGATCTGTGTCGTCCTGTATATAAGGCGACCTAGAAACCTTCTAGATCCTTATGCTTAACGAGAATTGTGACTAAAATGCAATATATTCGTTCTCAACAGAAAAAGTCAATGCATCAATAAGTTTAAAAATTTGCAACGGTTGATAATAAAGTAAAATTTTTACAACCTACAATCGTTCATGATAAAAAGAGACTTGCTACATTGGATTCGAGCAAATTAGCACGAACAAATACGATTAAACGATATACTTGCCGTCTGCACTCATTTTATCAAGTTGTTCATTCACATTCGTTTGTTTTATACGGATCCGGTTCAAGAAATATTATCTTTATATGAACATTAATTGTTTCATCTCCGCATTACGTTTTGTAACATTTTCCCTTATTTCTCTTAAAATTCTAGATTTTTGCATTATTCTCCAACTACCCTAGATTTTCCTTTCGCTAATACTATTCGTTCCTGATTTAAAACAGTTTCGAAACGATGCCGAAAGTTGGCAGGAATCGCAAACATAAAACGCATCGGCGAAATCTCTCTGGGTCGTCGTTTTTACGTCGACGTCGTTACAGAAAGTTGAGAAAATCGGAAGTCGATGGTTTTCACGAGAACGAGAATTAAATCGACAGCGGCACCACAAGCGCGACAACAACGTAAACAGTAACGGCAGATAAAACGAACGCGTACGTGTGCACGGCCACCAGGGGTATCGCGCAGCAACATCAGCGATATCCACTTTTCTGGCGGTAGCATCTAACAGCCTTTAGCCGGAAAAAAAATACAAACGATCGCGGTGGCGCGCGGTATGCCGATCGTGAAATTCCTCGATAAATAATCCCCCGGTCCTCGCGAATGGGCGCGCAGGTACTCGCTGATATTCGCGATATGCGATACGCGCCCCGCACACGCCCGCACACGCCCGCACACGCCCGCACACGCTATGTGCAGTCCGCTCGCACGCCCGCGCGAGCGCGGAGTGCACATGCAACGCGCACACATTCATTGCGCGCTCACCGAAAAAGCTCGGGGAACCGGCCGCGCGCGTTCGCTCGCTCTCGCGACGGCTTAAGTGATTTGCATGCGCGACAGGTGCAGCGCGCGAGTCGGTGTATTACGTGTTTAATTCACGTGTCTCGCATACCCGGCGTTACGATTCCCGCTGATTTCCATAATGCAACCAGGGCATCGCGCCGCGCCGCGCCCCGTCGCGCCGTGCCACGCCGTGCTGCAGAGAGGATCCGCCCCGGATCGGCGGTTGTATTTTTCGGCGCGCGAGACAGATCGCCCGGCGTTTACGCGCTCCTATCGATCGGCGTTAAACGCGTGTCACCAACGCGCGCGGGCTGGCTGGCGAAGCGGCACGACCGACGCGACGCGACGCGACGCGACGCGCCGTACACCACCGAACGTTCGTCGACATCGCATATTAACTCTTTGTGCTCTCAGGCGGAGGCAGGCCTCGATATATCGCGGTTTATTACGATATCTATATTTTTCGATGGTAATTATTTCTCTTTGATCAGTATAGACAGGAGAGGAAATGCGGTTGACTCGTAGTCGGGTTAGTAAATTGTTTACGATATTTCGACACGTAAAACGGCTCTTTTTATCACGTGATAATTTAATTAAAGTCTAACTAAATTGCTATCAGATCCATATCCGATAACAATAATTGGTAATTATAAAAATTTAAGAATACATACATAGTGATAATTTGCGCACGTACAACAGGATAAATGCAGCCCGCTTGGTTTACAATATGAAATTGCATTGCTGTTAATTAATATCATTAATAGACCAATAAAAATATTTTTTAATTTGACTTAAAAATATCATGATAAAAAAAGAACAATATTTTTAATTACTTGAAATTAAATCAATATATTATTTTAAGGATATTTTGATTGAACAATGCGAGCTAAAAGTTATCAAAATTTACATTACTTAATGAACATTACTGAAAATGATCATCTTGCAGATCGAAATATATTTATTGAATGTTATTAGAGACATGACGTTTTTGCGAGGCTCGTATTGATTTTTAAATCTACTTTAATTCGTTTTAATTTTCAATTTATTGTCTTTCTTAAATTAAATCTCCGACAGCCAATTTGTTTTTACTACATAATTATATTGCAATGCACAACAATGGGTTAAACGTGATTAAAAAAGTTTTAAATATGAAGGACGAGAGAGCCTGCTACATTGTAATTTACGATAAATACGGCGATAAAAAATGAGTTTCTAACGTCTGTAAAGCGTGAACGTAGTATAAATTGTATCGTATTGCCTTTTATACCCTTCAGCTATGACGAGCCCTTCAGTTTCGTTGAGTTTCCGATTAACGATGCGTTATCGGTTCCGCTTTCTAAAGACGTGGCGCGTGACAACGATGACAACACTCGCGCGCTGGTAAACGTAATCACCGGGGAACGTTGCGTTGCCGGGATTAAACAAGCAACAATCTCCGGGGTATGAGTTTCATCGAGCGAATATCCACCGCACATCGGCTGCGTTCCCAGCGGGGATCGTTGAATTCTAAGTATTCCGCTCCGTCTCGACTCGCGGAGCGTGTTCCGAATATACGTGGCTCCGTGAACGCCCGAAACAACAAACCAAAAACGAAAAAAAAACCACACACACACACACACACACACAACGGAAGGAGAGGGAGCAAAGGAACGAAGAGAGGAAAATAGTCGTAAAACAAAGCGCGTGCCCCCCTCTCTCCCCCGCTCGCTTTAAAGTTCTAACGACCGGTCCGGCCCGATAAAGCGCGTGTGTATATACGTGTACAATGACGGCGATGCAGGAGAAGAGCGGTGGTGCAGCGCGCATGTGCACGCGTGTGTGCACGCGGATGAAAGTCCACGGGGTCATCCACCAGTAGGGAGGCCACGATGCGCCGCTCGCTTCGCTTTGCTTCGCTCCGCTCCGCTCAGCTCCGCGCGCACCGCGCCGTACCGCCGCCGCCGCCGCCGCCGCGCTGAAATTACGTTCGACGTTGGATTAACGTACCGAAAACTCGTTTATGTGTTTTGCCATTGCCGTGTACGGTAGCGAGTAACCCCGGAGAAGATGACGGGGCTCCTCTCAGACGACACAACACGGCGGCGCGACGTGACGCCAGGAGGGAGTCTTGAGAATGTCCTGGAAGAACCGTAACGCGCGCCGTTCGACTGATTAGGGACCCGAAGAAGCGACCGCGATTCGTATACCATCGCGGTTCCCTTCCGTGCATACGACACGCGAATGAGAATCGCATTTTTCATTGAGCAAAAGCTACTTTGGTAAATCGAAAAAATCTACTGCAACATTTTTTTTTAATAAAAAATATATATTTTCCTAAACTCATATATTTTGATCCAAGCATTTGTTTGTTTAAAAGTATTTACTTGTAAGTACATGAACATATTACCGTAAGTATATAACCTTGCATCTTTAAACTTTTTACATTCAAATAATGATTTTTCAAATAAGTTAATAAACTTAATTTAAATGTTTTCTTAGACTAAAAGAATCTGATTATCTTGAATATAAAAATAGTCTAACAGTAAATATTTTCTACAAGAAGAAGTTATTTAATTAAAAATTATTTCTTTACTTTATTTACGTAAATATTTAAATTAAGAAATGGTTAACTTGACTGCAAGTAAATAAGCCATTGGGATCTACCGAGTACGTAATTGTTTTGTTAAGTAATATTTTATTGTTTCAAGATATTTTTCTCTCTCACAGTATTCGAGCGAAGGAAATTGTTCTTTTATTTCATACTTGCGCTATCATTGGTGCGTTACTAAATTTGATTACGCGATTTGATATCAACGAGCGGTAACACGATTTAATTCTTATCTTAACGTATATATTTAACGTACATACAAGACGTTTTACAATTCGTGACTTCAATTTTAATCGCATTCTCCGAACAAGTTGGACTTTTCCACGGTAAAAGGCTTTCGGCGAATTAAACTTCAGAAAGCCAAATAGATAACAAAGTCGCATTCTTTAGCTAATTTCAGACGAACTTTACTGGGATAGAATTTTAAGATTTAGTTGCAAAAGTATGTAATATAATAAGAATCAGAAATTACAACGAATGATGATCCTTCTCAACATTTCCGCTAAATCGACTGTAATTGCGAACGTAAAGTGGAACACTCGACTACACTGGCCAGATAATTTGCCCTTAAACTTAACAGTACGAGCAATACGGAGCATTCTTAGATATATTTTCAAATCTCTACAATTGCAATTATATTCCTTAAAAACACAGTTGTATTTATATAATTCTTTTTCCTCTTGAAAATATACCTGAATAAAATTTATATTTCAGACGATAAAAGATCTCCGTACCGCCAGTTTTCCCATCGTCGTAAAACTTAAAACGTGAAGAAACTCAGATCATACAGATAAGAAAAGGAATTTACGCTTTTACCCCTTTACGTCACGTTAAACTGCCCCTTCAAAATTATTGACAAGACACAAACGAGTTGCATTTACGATATATATTACCCAGATTCATTACCTCCGTGTAAATCAGTATGAAATAACGATGTCGTAAATTAACAGCGAGAAGGCTTAATTGAGCGCCCTTTAAAATTTCACTTGTCTTTATTGTGAAGTTCTCGATCCTAGACTAAGTGGACACGTGTACGGCGGCGTTTCCATCCTATAGGGTTAAGGATTAATAGTAGTAAAAGGTATGTTCGTACGTTCGGTGTACGAGCTACGTTAACGGTATTAAATACTTTACAAAGACGACGAAAGTTTACGATCGTGTCGAATCGTCGTCGTCGGTTACTCATGCGTGCGTTGAAAATGCCGAACAAGCACATTTAGTGCTGATCGAACGTTACGACTCGGGAATTAGATTACGCTCGGTTGCTACACGCAACGATACGTTTTGCACGTATGTACGTTCTATATCTTTAATTCTCGACAAGCCGCACGAAGTTAGTGTCTAATTATCAAATGGGAGATCGTAAGACTTACGTATTGAAGATGGAATTTCAGCGACGATAAAAGAAACTGCGCGCATAAAGCAAATGTTTTATAAAAAAAAATTTAGAGAATGCATCTCCATGATCATTCAAGAAATTAACGAAGTAGATTTAATGAGAGTAACAATATAAATATCAATTTTGAGAGCATGGCGAAGACGAAGCGTCTTATGGAGACTTTCCACTGTGCAATTATAAATACCGGATTTTCTAATTAGCTCACTTGGTAGTTTTACGAGTTCCGTAGAAAGTTATACGGTAACATAAAAGATGTGCGATATAAATATATACGTATTGGAGTTTCAAATAAATTTCAAGTTTTACTAATACAAACAAAAAATTATAATCATAAGGAAAGTTCAACGAGCAAGTAATTATTTGATTTGATATCACGCGCACATTGAGAAGTTTATTCTGGAATTGTAAGGTGCAAAAATCATGAACGTTTCGACTTTACTGAGTCCTCATCGGCACAATAATCGATAATAATTAAAAAAAAATGTCACGAATTAAAATTTTAAAACCTTTAATTACATTAAAATGATAAAATAATGAAAGTTGATTCTTTTACTAGTATAATTGCTGCAAGATCTGCTGATAAAGAGATGTTTCGATAATTTAATAAGAAACACGATACAAATAGAAATAATCTCAGCGATATCAAGATTCTTCAACTAACGTAACGTAAGTCGCTGCTAAAACGGGCAAGTTGGAATCGCCGAAAAGAGAAAAAGTAACAGCGAATAACGAGACGAGTACTCCCGTCTCGGTCTAACGCCACTTCCGTGTTATTATGTAAAGCTAGTATTCGCTATCTTTTCGCATGGAAGGAAATAAAACTAGCGAGAGAGAAAGAGAGAGAGGGAGAGAGGAAGGGAGTGCAGCCGTCACGTCGATTCCTACCATTTCTGGATAGCTCTCCACGGTGGTTCGCAACGGTTCAATTGGATCAAGCCCGTCGCTACGCGCGATGCACCTTGCACAGGATCTGCACGGACGATTCGAGCTCGTTGCAGCAGCGTCGAAGGGCGCGGTCGAAGAAGCGCGAGACGGAGAAGACAAGGGAAAGGAAATCGCGTTATGAAAAATCCCGGCGCGGCAAAAGCCGTGAATTTAACACGGTTCAACTCATGGTGACCATCCCGAATCGTTCAGAGTGAGCGCATTGGACGAACGAGTTTTTGTTTACAGTTTACATCGGAGGATTGAACCACCCACAATGCATTCCAGTGTCGCTTTCTCGAGGCGATCAAAACTTCTGAAAAAAGCTCAAACTAAAGAATGCCGTTTTAAATACTTTCCTTCTCTTGTTATTCGATCCGGTCTTGTTGCGGCTGACTATAGCTGCTAATACACATGTATGTACACATACAATGCAATTAATCCCCATACCAACTCAAAACAAAGGTAGCTTTATTACTCCGGTCAACTCTTCATAGAATTTTATCATTTTATGTTTCAAGAAAAATTTATATGTACAGAATGTTCCGAAATTTGTTGTCGCAGAAAGTTCTCGAAAAATTAAATAAAATAATTATTTGTAAATTATTTCAAGTAGTAATTTTTGAAACATATTGATTTAAAAAAAAAGCTGGCCAATTACAAACTACGTTTAGACAGTCGCATGTCTGTGAGTAATGTCCACGAGCGATAGTATCTAATGACCACATGGCAAGCAAACATCTAAATGTAATCTTTGATTGATCAGTCATTATACCTAAAAAAATACTGTGTAAAATAAATATCAACAAATAACTGTTTTACTTGATTCTTCGAGAACTTTCTTGTTATAATATTTTGCGTCATGAATTTCTGGGATACTCTTTGTATATCTTTTTTATAAATATATACTGGGAAAAAAATTTGTTGAAAAACTAAAATATTTAATTAAATACGTTCAAAATATCGAGTTGGTTTAATTAATTCTTGATTTAAAAACTTAAATGGTTGACATAAATGAATCCTTTTTTTGTGCAACTGAATAATTGTTTAATCAACCCCCAATGTTTGATCGTAAATATTTTAGTTTTTCAACAAACTTTTTTCTCAGAACGTTAATGTATACGCGATAAACCAAAGTTCTTAAATCAATCTTTTTAAAATTCTATGAAGAGTAGATCAGAGTAATAAGGCTACTTTTATTTCCAAGTTAGTATTGGGAAATTAATCGCATTGTACATATATATTAGCATTATAGTTAGCCGGAATATGAGCACTATGTATATACGTGTCAATAATACAGCATTGTGTGCGTCAGTTATCATGCAATATACTTTTTGCGATAACATTTACATAATTCACTTTTATGATTCCCTTTCGGTGATTTATTTCACGTATTACAGCAAATGTACGAGAAGCTTTAACGGTGCCAAGCATTGAATAATTCACCAAAATTTTGGCGCTGTTACAGATTCTGATACTCGATCAGCCAAATTGGATGTAGATAACGATTTTACTTCTTTCAACGATTGAACATTTCTGTGAGTATAACGCTTGCTCAATTTATTTCTCGATGATATACATGCGATCGCATTAAAAAGTCAACCGTGTAAATTCGTCTTAAGTTGTAATTCCCACAGGATTTCCAACTTGCTATGCGTAATTCTAATGTGCGTAAAAGCCTCTTATGCTTCTTATCTTTTCACCGTTTAACAAACAGCACGTTAACATGATTCACCCTTTGAGGATTCGCTCTTTTTAGGATTACCATAAAAATATCGTATAAAATTGATTTATGCCATGCACACTTCTTTACGGATTTCCGATTGTATGGCTTCAATACGCATTAAAGCTTAAATGAGATTACCTTTCATCTTTTGACAAACAACGATTCAATGTCAATTTTTTTCTGGAAATATCGTTTATCCGATTGTCTTTTCACATTTAATCGAAAGCGAATCGTACAAATTCGAGTTAGATCCCACAATTCCTACCTTTTCCGGGATTCCGTGCATGATTTTAATATGCGTCGACCTCGTCGACAAAAACGTGTCGATAGCGCCGTGTCGTTAAAGGGAATAATAAAACGACACGAGAGGGATCCTCTTGACAACGAGCTGTACCGAAACCAAGACAAACTAATTGTAAACGAGCTTCGAGGAGAAGGTGGCGAAGGCAGAAGAGAAGAGGTAAAGAGCACAGCGAGCAACAGCAGCAACAGCAGCAGCAGCAGCAGCAGGAGAAGATCCTCGTATTCGACGCCGAGATTCCAGTTTCTCCGTTAGTCGAGAAGCGAGCGGCGGTCGCGGAGAAGATGAGAGAAAGAAGGAGAGGGAAGAAGAGAGAAAAGAGGAAGAGAGAGAGAGAGAAGGGGAAGAGAGGTCTCCCGGTATATACGCCGAGGCAACCAGCCTAACTCGCCGAGGTCGGGTCGAATAATAAAATAAAAGAGCACGTCGGGTGGATGGGGTGCAAGGTGGTAGCGTGGTAAAGGTAGAAGAAGAGGAAGAAACTTCGCTACGAGAACGATGGGTGGTTACGTGCGGCCGCCGCGCGGTATGTATGTGTGGTGTTGGCGAAGAGAGATGCAGAGCCGAGGAATCGAAGGGGAGCGTGAGAGAGAGAAAAAGAGAGAGAGAGGAAGGAAGAAAGAGAGAAAGACTGATCTCGGCGTTGCCACATGCTCACTGAATTTCCGAGCGCCTCAAATATAAAGGCCGTCTTTATAAGACCGCCGCGTGTGCTTATGCGACTGCCTTCGAAACTCGCATCAAATTCTTGACGTCTCATTAAACATCGTCAGGTTTCAAGAAGTTAAACGTTACGCCGCTTTACGCACGGCGGGCCGCTCCTACGTGCACAAGTAACGAATCCGCCGGACGGACAGAGGAGCCGTTCTTTCTCCTCTTCCCCGTACCGTCGCCGCGCTTTCGCGCACTCTCCGCGAACGAGAGAGCCTGGGCCTGCCTCTCGTATGCGTAGGATATTATATAGAGTGTAAATAAACTACAGGTGCAAACTTGAGAGATTAATGGAGGTCATTGGAAGAAACGAGCAAGTCTTAATAAGCATATGTCCGGAAACTAGTAATTACAGAAAGTATTCGCTTTTTCAATTTGTAAGCTGGCAATCTTTTGCGTAATTATATCTTACGGCAGATTGTACGAAGAACTACAAAGCGCTGCAAGAATTTATATTTTCAACTTGAAAACAAAGTATTTCTCAAATCATGTCGACTGGAATTTCTTTGTTCTGTTCAATTAGCTCAGTTAAATCTAAAAGATTGTACACCTGTAGTTTATATATATGTATGTGTACACACGCACACATGCTATAAAGTTTCGAAGTTACATTAATGTGTTTCCATCGACGGCCACTAATTAATTGTTGTTTTCACAACCAATTTGCTCTAGAAATATTAGTTCGCTCGCGCCTACTTAAGAAACGATTTGCCTGCCAAGAATGATTAACTACTCGAAGCGTGATAGGCTCTCTTTAATATTCTCAATATCTTGGAGTGGTGTTAACCCTAATTTTATCGCCTATTAATCGTTTAATTATTTTACCGTGAAACCCAAATAACGCCGATAGCGTATATGTCTCAAATCCACACTAAACCTATCCCAAACAATCTTTATGAGTTTTTTTCATCAGTTTGAAGCAACTTTCCTCAGTAAGATGTTATCTATTCAAAATAACACGGTTTCTCTATGCTCGTTACTGGAAGCAAACTGCTTAAAATATTTTTATCTAACATCGCCGATGCAATGTACATAATGTCTTTGAAAACAATAGATACAAAGTTTCCATCCTCTGATATTATTACTACAAGAGTTTACATTACGTAAAATGTTTACGTCAAAAATTATTTAACAGTGAAACGGCGGAGAATGTATTAACATAAAATTACGTGGAATAGCTTGCGCTGTAATGTCACTACATCAACATTAAATACATTTTTCGTCGTTTCATTGTTGATGAATTTTTGATGTGAACATCTTACGAACGTGACGATGAAACAAAAGGAATGTTTCATAGCGCTCAGTGCAATTGTTGATGCGCATAGATTGACGTCTCTAATATTTATTCAAATATTAATGAGCAATCAGTGATGTTACAATTATATCTTTTTCACCGAGTAATCACGGCTGACGAACGAGCTCATTTATCGTACCAAGTAATTACGCATAATAATTGCGACAATTATGCCGTTCTCCCGTGCATCATAATTTCATTCATAGATTTTAGCTGGCTAATCTATATCTGTTTTTCACAAATTAAGTATTCCATGTTTACAAATGAAATTTTTTTTTATTCTTAAAATTAGTTTAATCGAATTTATATATCGCTCTTAAATTATTGTTATATATATATATATATATATATATATATATATATATATATATATATATATAATTATAATGTCATTATTTCTAATTTTACATCACGGAAAAAAATTAGTTGCAACAACAAAAATCTGTATGCGTTAAAGTTTTATCTACAACTAAATTTTAGCTGTAGAGAAAAGTTGCCAATTTTAATGGCCCATTTTGTTTCTGGATAGTATTTCTTAAACAAAAGCTAAAAATAAAGCTTTAATAATACTATAAAAACTAGAAAGTGTGTTCTATCAGATGGTATAGCAATTTTTATATTATTTGGTATTTTTTGTATTAATTCCTTTGCAATAAAATCAATAAAGAGCGTTTGACAAATTGTTCTCCAAAACTGACACTCTAGGCAGCAAAATTCAGACATGGACCCATAGAAGAGTTAACTATAAAATAAATTGATAAATTTAGTAATGAAATATATTTTCATCTATTAAACAACAAAGTTTATAAAATTAAAAAGTTAAAATTGAACTCTTTTCACTTTATACGTTTTTCTTGACACCTTATTAATGGTTCTTTCGCTATTTTTTCTATCTTAAGGTATTGTAGAAAATATGAAAAAAATTCATGAAACATCTGTCAACATTGTAGTTAAAGATTTCGTAGTTATTGTTTATTCTTATGGAGAATTACGCTGTTCAGGGATTTTATGTTTCAAACCGCATTACGAGAAAAATATGAGAAGAGAAAAATGTTAACAAAATGTTAACTAAAACAAAGTTTTAGAAAGCTGCAAATATGTAAAATATTATTAATAATATACTCACTATCATTTCAGTTAATAATTTACAAGAGAAAATTTTATTCATGCAAATTTTATTTTCAAAAATTCATTTTTAGCAGATCTTATATAGAAAAAAGCCATTAATGTATGAACAATGGGTTTTTATTCTAAGCAGATTATATTTTTATTAGTATTAATATGGTGTATTGTTTAGTTTCCGAGAAATACAGGGGTGCCGCTTTAGTGGGCCATTGTTAACTTTTCTCCATACTCGATATAATTGAAATAATCTATCACACAGATTCTGTTGCAACCAATCTTTTTTCCCGTAAATTAAAGTATAAAAAAAAACAAAGATATCAAGATAAAAAATAAAATTTATGAAGCTATCGTTGCATTTGTGAGTTTCCTGTCCTAATCCCGTTTTCATTAACTTTATCCTTTCTGTTACATATTTCAGTTTTAACGTGACGTTTCAATCGTAACTGGAGCTATCTTGTGCCGAATATTTCGAGAATTCGTTGATATTTCGCAACTGAAACAACGGCTGCGTGTTTCGCGCTTTGGATAAATTAGATGGATTATGTTGGAAACTCTTCGTTGACCGCTTTCCGGTATGTGCACAATATTTGCCGCGCGTTACTCGGTCTCGCAGAGTTCAAACGGCAAAGTCAACAGTGTGCGGTATGTAGCGCATTATTTCTCGTATTATGATATTCCGCGAGATACGAATCTCGAGATAGAAAAATTGCCGGCAGGAGAAATAACGTCGAGCCCGGGTTCGTTCGTTGCGGGAACGAGAAACGCGATGCAGCACGGGGCCGTAAAAATGAATTATTGTATTCGGAATTATCGGGGTTGCATCGACCGCGAATGCATACGAGCGCGTTATTTCCGTTTGCGCGAAATCGAATTTATCGAGATTTCGATGTTGACAGGATACAGATCGACATAACGAGTCATAAAGCGTTGGCCGTTAATTGCATCATTGGGCATCGCGTTTTCTACAATTTTTGAATGTCCAAGCTAAACGTTGCACAGCATACGCTCGGCTTTAACTTTCATTAGCGTCGTCTCGAAATAAGATGCGGCGTGTTCCGTAAGTTCTCCATATCGCTCGATCTTTTTTTTTCTCTCATTTGAATATTGCATTTGACTTCAAAGAGCTTCAGATTTGCGTTGGACGAGCGTAATAAGAAAGGCAATCTGTCGCGTAAAATAATCGTACACTTCCTATCCCGACGAGCTGGCGACTTCATAGAAATTAATGCGATTGTGTGCGGACACCGCGGTGCAATTGTGTTTAAAGAGCATTTATTCCGCGCGAGACTGTTTTTCTGTCTCTCTCTCTCTCTCTTTCTCTCTCGGGTCGCCTCTGCAATGAATTATATCTCATCTCAACGGCATGATGGTACTGTTAGCTGTATTAAGAAAATTGTTTATAGGCAAAATAGCGGTGGTACTGGCGACAAGAACCGGGTATATTGCTCTCGCGTGAAGCTGTGTGTGCGCGCGGCTCGCCGCTGTGTCCGTCGTGTGTGGGTACTGGTTAAGCGAAGCACGTGTTTTTCTTTGCAAAACGAAGAGAAAATGCAGGAACACCTGTTACCTGCGTGATACATTATTTCGCGATACTCCCTGCGTCACTCCGGAATACGAAAAGAAGAACGACCGCGACTCTCTCGCTCGCCGGAGTGTACATTTTCGGGGAAAATAAATCGATCGAGCGCGAGAAGAACACGCCCTTTGCGCCCGATGGATTTAATTTTAATCTCCGTTGTATTCCCAAAGTGTGCTGTGGAAAGTGCGCGAAACTGATTGCGTCGATATTTGTCAAGAAGCAAATATTTATCCGATACAATTGTCAATTTGTCACACATAATTGCATTTCCCGTACACGTAATTTAGCCTTACAGTTGAAACGAAAGGCTTTCCTTTTTTTTTATTTCGCAAAATGAAGGGAAATTTCGATTGCGTGAATTAAATGAGAAATACATCTATTAAGCTGACAGCCATTTTAAGCACTGGAAACACATACGGAAATTTTACGCTTTTTTGTCGTCAACAATTTTGTCCCACTCTCAATTTTATTATTCCGATTCTGCTTCATCGAAAGCGCGCAATATAAAAAAATACATTGTTAAGATAATTGATCTTTTCATTTAATTAAAAACACTACACACAGTACGCTTTAATGGAAAAAAATTATTTGTATTACGTGTTATTGATAAAATAAAAAGTAAAGCCAATAAAGTTCAATTATTTAATTCTTTGCTAAACTACGTCCGATGGAACGAAGGATGACGATTGATAGAAGAGAAAAATATGAGCGTGCAAACCAACATATGCACAGAGCGTCGGTCCTTTTTTGCTAAACGACGTTGTTCAAACAAGCGAACGTTCGATTAAACAATATTCAGATAAATGACCAGTTAAATGGCATTGAGGTACAGGGCATAGTAGAGACTCCACGATTAAAAATAACAGCCAGATGGATAACCTCAAACTGAATTTTTATCAAAGTTGTCCCATTGGGATAAAACGAAATGCATCATTGTATTTAACAATACGCACGCGCATCTTCATTCTCAATTGATTACAATTTCAAAAATCGTAAATATGTACGCCCTGTAAAACTAGAATACTAGGGAGAGGGGGAGGTGGAGAGAATTCTATACATGGCAAATAACGACTGCACATGCAAAAGTTAAAAACCCACGAAAAATAGAATAACGCAAGTTACAAATTTTTAAAATATCTCAATATCGTTGAAAAGGTTGTACATACATCGACGTAGTTTTACTACATGTGAATGACAAACGTCCGTATGTTGGTTTCATGTATTAATTAGTCACTTCGCTGCAAATTATCGGCACGTCGAAAAGCCGATGAAACTACAGGCAGTTTCGACAATTTGGACTACGTTTCCATTTTCAGTTTTCCTATATACGTACGTCGGCGTACCGAGTCTCGCCGCGATTGTAAATAAAAGCTCGATTATTGCGTCGCGCAAATATTATGTTTTTTTATCGAACGTGCTCCGAAATGCCCGATGCGTATCACATACGTTATTAATATACAATCAAAGATCAACAACCGTTTCGTTGTTGCTCGATCGATTTGCTTTTGAAGTTTGTTTCGGAATTGTCGAAATGGGATATGTTTTAAACCATGTTTATGCACGTGTATCACCATAATGATTGATTTACTACCAACGCGAGCTCGAGTTTCATTTCATAATAATCTTTTATTTATTTCGGTTTTTATTTCGATGTGTATAGATTCGAGTTGCTGGTCACTAAATTAAAAATATACATATTTTTTTTAACATAATCTGATTTTTTTTAAGCCAAAGAAAGAAAAATCGCCGTCGAATGGACATCGTTAATTAAAAAATTGTAATGTTTCAATGACGATGAGCGTGTGATTCAGTAAAAATGCAAAAATTCCAAAAATCATAATTCTGAATATATAAATGCGGCGCAGTGGATATTCATTGTACTGAAATATTGTGGGAAAATATCATTCTCCTGAATATACGAGGTTTTATTCAAAAATGTACAGAAAAATAATCGGAATTTGAAAGATGCATGTGAAACAATGTATGCAGTGTTTTGCCTAACTTAACCATGAAATATCTTTGTTACTTTTAATAATAGGACAAAAATACGTTAAAAAATAATAGTTTTCGGTTTAAAGAGGAAGATACAAAAACATTACAGTCCATAAAAATTGTTTGTGGTCAAGGTAAAAATCTTGAGATATTTAAAAAGCATTTTATCGTATTTTCTTCCTCCCTTTTCAAATAATTTTATAATCTTGATGAACATATTTAGATTAATAACTTAAACAGAATATCATACTACAATTTCAATATTATAATTAACATAATGAAGAAATTAGATACTGATCATAACATTTCTTTCATTAGAGCAAATAATTTTTTTACACACAAATTTTTTTCTACATTAAAAGCAACGGAAATATGTCGAAATATGCGTAATGATAAATATGAAAATCCTACGTGCAATCTAGCCGCTTTAATCTTTATTAATTATAATTAAAAATTCTAATTAAAAGTTTTTCGGCATCTTGTAACAAAATACAATAAATCAGTGGTAATAAATAGCGTTACATTTTCTGCCGGTTTCTCCGTGATCTTCCACGTTTCGAATATTTCAGCTAATAAAATCACAAAGCGATGGCACATCGAGATAATTTGTTTCTACCGTTTTCACGCACTTGTGGCCGTATCGCTTTCTGCCTTCGGATTAACATGACTTTCAAGGACTTCCGGGAATTTTCTACTGTCAAGATTACTTTGGGCCAATGAAATCTCGTAGCGATGACACGTCGAGATAACGCGAGATTTTCGGCATATCTCACCGCATTTTTCGGCGCGTCTCTCCTTTTCGGGAGACACGGCCCATTTCGTCCATTTCGCAAACGTGACGCTCGTTAACGGCCACCGACATCGACGACGACACATTAGCAAACAGCCAGTGTGGCTTGTGCCATCATCCCGCCCGCACGATTTCACGACATCGGAGGCCGGAAATCGGTGTGTACATGATCCGCGAGAAAACACACGAGTACCCTGTCAACGGATTTAACTCCGAGTTAAAATATGTCACGTTAACGCGGAGATCTGATTCACGGTGGCTGTCGAGATATTTTAACGTTGGGTGAACAGGTAACGAGCAGCAGATTTCAGATAACTATTTATTAATCACTGAACTAAATGCATATAAATCATACGGAAATGTAGCCGCTGATATTATCTGACAGCTATGAAAGCGCTGCCCTTGCGCGAGCACCGCCAACGAATACCGTGTGTTTACTTTTATACCGAATAAACTGCTGACACATTATTTCCATTAATACTGTAACGCTCGACGCCGAAAGCGTTGATTGCGACGTTAATACTGTAACATTAAATATCAAATCGATAGAAGGCATTCAGAGATTGTTATGATCTTCGTAATCCAGATAATCCAGATAAGATTTTGTGTGACGTTAAATAATCCCCGTCTGAATTATTACTGAGAATCACGCGCTTGACGGAAACTTTTATTTTACGTATTTCCAGAAAAAAGTTTCTTCGAGTAAAAAATAAAATTCTTTGAATCGAAGAAATTTCCTATACACTGAGAGAGATATTTGGTGAAATAAACGTTTAGTTGTTGTAAATAGTCATCAAATAAATTTCATATAGTTACAGTTATTAAATATGTAGTTGTTTTGACCAAATATTTGACTTTATGCACTGTAACTATAACCAAATGGTTCGTTAAATGTAACAGTGTTTAGTTATAACTACAAAATTTATTTGAGCACTATTTAACTAAACATTTTGTTTGTTGATATTTCTCTCAGTGTACGGTTAAAAAAAAGTTTCTTTGATTTGAAGAAACTTTTTGGTTGTTTCTTTTATTAGAATTAAAGAAATAGTATGGCAACGCAAATCTTTATTTAAAATATTTAAATGAATAAACTATTCCTTACGATTCTGTCAGTGATTTCTCCGAATTAAAAAATTATTTGTTTAAATTGAACAAATAATTTATTTACTTTAAAAAAGCTAACTTTACTTCTCGAAATCAAATAAATTTTTATTTTCCTTGAAAGTATTTTCACTTCAACTTAAAAAAAAGCAAGTCAAAGAAACGATTTTATCAATTTAACCATATAAACTTTTCTCCGTGTGTAAAAGTTTTAAAACTCAGCAGCAAAGAAGAGCATTCGCGTCTTTCCTTGGATCATTCCGTAAGACGACACGTCCGGAGTTGTAACGCTATCGCATGTAACAACGTTACTAGTGATGACAGGCGACGACTACCGCGTATACGCACTTGTCGTTGGAACGCGACGCGTCGTCCAGCCTGTATTATCGGGATGCGGGTACGGGATCTTGCGGTAATAAGCGCGTCATCACGCGCGCAAATCGGAACTGGTTCCCATAGAGAGACGAGAGACATGCTGCTCTCGTTCGTCATTCACGTGGACGCGTGCGCGCAAGTGCATAAATACGCACGCGGCGTGGCGCGACGCGACGCGACGCGGACACGCGAGAGCGTGACGAGTGTACACGCGCGATTCGAGAGAAGAGGGATTTGTAAGGTCGGTGCAAAGGGGGGAAAAAGGAGAGGCAGAGTGCTCTGGAGCAGCACTTAAGGATAATAAACTGCCACGATAGCGCGAGGGAGAAGGGGGTGGCGCGACATCTTTCGCGGCGTACTACGAAGGAGAGCACGGCGAGATCTTCCGAAATTGATCGCGCTTCGCGCAACGCGCATACTCTCATTACGCGGCCAGCGGAGTACATGACAATAAATGGACCTTCCCCGAACAAGGAGGCGGCGAAAATGCGCCTTTCGACGCAAGGAGCTTCCCCCCTACATTGCATCCTTCGCACTAAAATAAATGTTTTCGATGTCGATGTAAGTAGATTTCGAAGGTGTCGCAAAAATTTATCGCTTTTTTTTTGTATCTGCTAAAACAATCAAAATATTGTTCGTCACATACAAAATTTATGACAGAAACACTTTAGCAATCCTTCTGTTATAGAAATTGTTTAAGTGTTATTGCCAATTTAGTCAAATTTTATAACAAAATAAATGAAGAATAGTTGAGACTTCGTTGAAATATTTCCGATCATGTATTCCTTATAATTTATTTAATTTGTTTATTTCATTATTTATTTATTTCATTATACATTTATTTATTTCATTATATATTTATTTATTTTATTAATTTATTTAATTATTATCAACAGTTAACAATAATTCTTACCTTTTATTTATCTGTTTTTTATTATTGAATTAACAACATCGATTCCATTATATTTATTAATTTAATTATTTATTGTTGTATTTACGTGTCATCTTCTTGGACTCTTCTGAATTCTGTTAATTTACGATGATATTTAAGATGTCATTCTAAAACTAATTCTAAATACATCTTTCACATAGTTTTTACTATTTTGCTCTAATTTCGGTTATCATTAGTTTGTTATAATTACTGCTGATGAAGACTCACAAGCACGAAACGCGTTCAGAGTTGTGTTTCATATTAATATTTATTTCATTATTTTTTATTCTCACAGATAAATTTCATATTAATTTTCATCAATTTTGTTAAATTTATGTTTATACTTTTCGTAATAAATATATATTGATTTAATTCACTGTTTAATTTGCTCATTTCACGCCTTTGTTATTTACCTTCGGATTGTTTTATAACAAGTATGGCATTGACCTTAACATAAGTAGAGCCACAGAAAAATTTTTTTACAAACACGAATAATTCAGGTATAAATTTTGTCTCTGTTATTTAGACTAGTTAAATACCACCGAACACATGCAACATCACAATATTTGCTAATCATTATTTACCTTAGTTAATTCTTTGCAACCAAAAAATTGTGACTGTATACTTGCAAGATCATTTTTTTTTTAGTGCAGGAATATATCCCTCCCTTCACCTTTTTCAACCCGATAATGAATCGTGTCAATAAAACGCTCGATATTCGCGTTAAATACTTCGAGCTGCAAATAGCAATAAATCATAAAAGTAATAAATCAGTATATAATAGAAATAATTATTGTAACAATAATAATTATTATTATTACACATAGTTTAGTATTATAAATTAATAATGTTGCGATCTACAGAGGTGAAAATTAAATTTGCCTGGTTTCGTATCGCTCCGCGCTCGATTCATTAGGCAAAATAAATGCGCGTGTTTGTTTTAGCTTACTTTTTTTCAATGTTTGACGTTTTAAAACCAAGTTACGTGTTTATCATTCTTACATACATTAGTACGCACGGTCGTCCGTGCGTAGTAAACACATTCCTTGAATGGGATAAAAAAAAGGCAGACGGGCGTAAAAAGCGTGGTCGAAAGAAGCGCGAGCCTGTCCCTCGTCATAAATCGGTGTCGAATATATCGGCGATGTTACGATAGAGCTCGCGCAATTTTTTTCGCCACGGAATTTCGCAGGATCGCCGACGGTAAAACGACGAGACGTATCGACGTGCCCGTATTCGGAATGTCAACGAAGGGGGCTCTCTCTTTCTCTCTCTCTCTCTCTCGATTATGGAACGGCCCGACGGACGGACGGACGGACGGACGGACGGACGAACGGAGCGCGGATTTAACAAAATAACACGTAGACTGTGCAAGCCGCGGGGAGCGCCACGAAAACCATTTCGCGAGTGCGCGCGATGGCCCGGTTTGCGCGATCGAGAGATCATCCTCGGCGGCTCTCCCTCCCGGGAGAGAGATTATCGAGATATTCGGACATCGAGGCTCTCGTACGGACAGCCTCTTCGCTCGAGAGGAGCGACCACTGTACCGTGTTAACGTGCACACGCACGCACGCACACACGCACACGCGCGATGTACGCGGAGCTGTAATTCGGCGAATTCAATTTTGGACGCTGTAAATACGGCGGGTGTATATCACGCGTGGGACTCAAATTACATTTGCTTCCGTTATTCGCGACGTTCGAATTGTAGATGTGCATCGGGAACGGTGACCGAATTTGCGTAACGCATGCAAAAAAAAAGAGAGAGAGAGAGAGAGAGAGGGAGTAACAGCCATCTACATTGCGCTCGCAATGTATTTTGATACAAAGTGGCGGCAGCGTTCGAGTTTGATTATCACGAGTGACATATTTACAGCGACGGTACGTCGAACTCACCGGACTACCCTGGTCCTTTCGCGTCCGTGCGTGCACGCATCTGTCGCTCGCACGCACATATCCACGCACGCACGCATGCACGCACGCACGCACGAACGCACGCAGGCAGGCAGCCACATACGCACGGGACGATCGCGTCGATCGCTCGTGCTTGCTCCAAAATTTGATTCGCACTCACCGATCACGTCGAAGAGTCGATGGACCACCACCACACTACTACCACCACCGCCGCCGTTGTCTTCGTCGTCGTCGTCGTCGTCGTTGTCCTCGTTGTCGTTGTCGTTGGTGGTAAGGGTGGCAAGGAGGGGGGGGGGGCGAAGGGTGACGAGGTCCGAAACGCGCCTAGGGGAGACGACGCCGCGCCTGATAAATCCACCGTCCGTGGCCGACGAGGAGGGATCCGAGCGCCGGCAGCGGCGGCAACGCGACAACGCACACTCGACAACGGGCCGCACACATAGAGCCTCGTACACACTTGACTGCTGGCACTTGTGATCCGCTGCACGCACTATTCACCGGGTAACCAGAGAAGCGCTCGCGCGGATAGCCGCGAGCGAGCGAGCGAGCGAGCGCACGCGCGCGCGCGCGCACGACCGACCGCGACGACGATTACGTACGAGAGTACGACGATGCACAAGCGCGACGATTCGCGCGAGAGTGACGGGCGAATCTCTACCGGTTTTTCGTTTGTTCGTTCGTTCGTTCGTTTTCGTTCGTTCGCACCCCGCGCGTCGATGCGGACTCCGCGGACTTGTAGCAACGATGCGAGGAAACAGCGGCGCCGGGCCTCGTTCTACTCCACGAACCGCACAGTGGCCATTACACTCGTCGTCGCGACGGGAAGCGGAGGAGAAGCGTGTTTTGTTTTCCTTTTCTCTCAATTCTTTCTCCTCTCCGCCGCAGGCGACGACGACGACGCGTCTTACCGCTGCGAAGTCGTGGTAGCGACTGCTCTCGGGAGACTGGCGGCGCAGCCCGATCGACCAATCGCGTGCCGGCTCTTACCGAGCGCCATCTTGCCCCTACCCAAGCACAAAGAGGTTGCCAACCGAGCGGCCTCGGAAACGCACGACCGTCCGCTCGTCGCCTCGCCGTTTCCACCCCTGCACCACCGTCGCCTCCGCCCCCAGCCCCGCCACCCGACTCCGCCGCCCGCCGCTATTACCCCAGCGGCGGTGGATCGACGCGCGTTTTGCGGCTTCGCTCCTTCGGTGTCCTAACTTTCGATATAGGGGTTTTATGGCGGGATTAAGCGCGGCCCGAGCGGCTCGTTCATATCCCGTGGAATTGTATTTTCGTAGCGATCCGCGATCGGCGGTACGTCGTCGTCACCGAACGATTGCCTAGAATGATGACTGTTTTATGAAAAGCGAGGGAGCGCGCCCGATAAATCTTTACTGCGCTTTCATTCACGCGCGATGTCGTGTGTACCCTAAACGTCGCTGATATCCGGGGAGGGACGAGAAAGAGAGTTTGCTGTCGGCAAATCGCATCTGAATGCGGCATTACGGACAAAAACAGATTTTTGCGATGCGATGCGTGCGTCTAACGAGCGGTTAACGGCACATTTCGAGTACCGTCGGAATTTTTCTCTCTGCTTACCGAGATTGTACCGGTCCCGAACCTCAATTACGCAGCTTCGATTACGATCGCTCGAACAGCACCGATCGCGAAGAGCCGCGGCAACCGAGACACGTTCCCGGCGGTCGTCCGTCACTCCAAACGACGCTGCCGACGAAATTTTGTGCTCGTTGTACACTTTTAACGGATGAAATTCGGGATTACTTACGGAGCGATCGCGTCTCGTGTCTCAGAATCGACCGACGCGCTCCCAACTGTCATTGCGCGTTCCGATTGGGCGCGCGCGGAATCGCGACGATTTGAAATGCTAAGGTAGCTCAAGATTACAAACAATAGGCATTCGCGATGAGAACTGGTCGCTTCCTGTACGCTGCCGAGCGAGCGGCTGATTAACGACGCATGTCGATGTACTCGACGTCCTCTGTAAGGAATAATAAAAAAACGCGAGAAACGGATCGTCTTTAATAAAGTTTCAAATTGACGCTTGGCGTAATGGACTCGACCAAATGATCAATTTGAGATTACATGGACTCGTCCGCGTAATTAATCTGTAAAAAATCCATTGTACGAGTACATTGTTAAATATTGATGGATCTTTAAACTAACCTTTCTCCTTGAGTTAAGTATTTTGTTTTCCTTTTCATCTGTATGTTGAATTTTAGTATTTTAACACAAAACACGTGACCAAAAAACCACTTTAACCTTTAAATCTTTTTCCCAAGTTAAAAACTTAAAAACGTAGAAGAAAAAATTATAAAAAGATACATTCCTAATAAAAAAACAATATTTCTTTGTTATTTCATATAAACTTATAATTTACGAATAAAGTATTAAATTTATTTTTTAATCCATGTTATAATTGTTTTGAGTAACTTCAAAAACTTGTGAATTTTTATTTTAATATAAATAAAATGCTTTTCAAAATTTACTTTTAGTTTAAATTAATTTAATTTTAACGTAACTTTTAAATAATTGTAGTTCGGTTTTTGTTCATGTAATTTTTAATTAATGTAGCTAATTTTATGAGCCATTAATTTTAGCTTTATTTAAGTTTAAAAAAATATATTAATTTGCTCAACCTTGCTTGACTGCGTTTAATTCTGTTATTTAATTTGATGAGAGCATTAACGACCTATATAGAAATAATTAAAAATAATTTAAATTGGCTATTCGATAATACGAATTTAACAGTGTAACAATACGATCGCAAAGTGTCGTAAATTCGCAATAAACAGACGCAAAAATTTGCTCGAAACAAATACAAAAAAAAAAGCGCAAAATATTTTTATTTGAATTTCAAGAACGTTGCAACTTATCCAAATGATTAAATCTGTTAAAAATCGATTAGTAATTTGGCCTCCTGAATGTAATGAATTTGTAGACAATCTACTGTACGAATGATATAATATTATTCATTGCATTCTAACAATACAATACGTATGTATCACGTGGTGAATTTTCTACGTAACACACTTGTAGGGTCTCAGTATTACACAGGTTTCCAAATCAAATTACGTATAGTGTAATTGGGCCCCAAAATACAAAACTATTTTGCGATAATCGAACAATGTGATATGTATCATATATGTATCATATGTATCATGTTAACCTAGTATCATTCTTCTACAAAAGCATATTTCAGTTTTTGTGATGTGTTTATGTCTCTTGGAACACAGTAAATTAGCGAAAAGTTAAAAATCAGAAAAGTAAGGTGTTGAAGAACAAAGAGTACTCGAAAAGCAAATAAAAAATAGCATTATTCCAAATATTTAAAGTCGGACATTAGAAGGAACTCGTATGTTAGATATATTATACATATTTAATATTTCAAATAAAACTAAAAGACGTGAAAAATTAAAAACGAAAAGCGATCTGACTTTTCTAATTCCATCTCTAGATTTCTTACGTTTGAGTAAAGCAGAAAGAGTTTTTTACTCGGGGAAAAACGTTAAAAACGTTATCGTACTTTTTCAGTTACGCACATTGCGTTCTCTCAGAGATACGACGTCGAGGAAACGGCATTCCATATACGATGATTAATAAAATCTACGGCTGGCAAAACGATAAATGTTACATTTTATTAAATTAAAGAAGTACAGATCTCCCGCTGAATACCGTTTTGTTATTTCGCGCTGTGTACGTACAAACGTTCGGTGATTTCGCGGAATGGGACAAGTTCGCTGATTCTCCGAATTTCCCGACCTCGAGCGAGTTTTTTTTTGGTTGTTGTTTTGTTCGGTGTTCTATATCCGAAGAATCCTAAATGTATGTCCAACTATACTTAAAATACGTGAATCAATTGTGTTTTGATCGATTCTTATATTCCATTAAAATAATCGTCGCTAATGAAACGACGAAAATGTGAAGTCGCAACGGAAATAAAATTTGATTAATGTCCAGATTATGCTAGTAGACTTTGGAATAAAAGAATTATTGGACTTATTCATGAGAAATTTACAACATACGTACATGTAGAAATACATTTTCGTTTACGTTCGGATATTAATAATAAAATAGAGATTTTGCTTCTTTAATTTCATGAAGGATTAATTATTCGATCCCATCTACTGTTTCGTACTGCAATGAAATATTTTTGATGATTCGATACTGGTTAATATATGGAGAAATATTATCGGATTATCGGCAGCTGTTTGGATTACGAGATATAAATAATCAGAATAGAGATGCGATTAATCTGGATGCGACTTCCTGTCGGAAAGAAAATTAGGAAAAGATATTTAAAGATTATTAACTGCTAATTGACATTGACAATATCTGTTTCGTCCTTTCTATCTTCTTTCTTCTCTAATATTAATGTAAAATCTGCGCTTTCTTCTCATTTTCATTTAATAATAATGTTTCGTTTTTTTTAACTGTTTGTTCAAATAATCATAGTGAGTTGACAGGCTGCGTCACGTCGATCAAAAAAAAAAAGAAAATAAAATCTATATGTTAACTAAGAAATTTATGACATACAGATATACAGACGGTGTAAAAATAACTTATAGAGATGCCTTCTGTATCGTCGATAATCCGCAAAGATTTATTGCCATATAAATCGAAGGCGCGACGATGCGATTTCTTAATATCTTCGCTGAAAAAAAAAGTTATTTTCGAATAGATCGTAAAGGCCGTGATTACAAAGGCCGTGATCCAAAGCGATTCTACGGTACTTTACGTGTCCTAACAATGAATTCCCGTCTCCCTGTCTCTTAAATTTACTGCATATTGAAATAATGGATCCTCAAATTCGTGGTCACACGCTGCGTATCTCGTAATCCCAATATCTCGATAATCCGATAATATATCTCCGTATATTAATTAGTATCGAATTATCGAGATCGCGCATTGTATTGACATGGTCCGTTTTACAATCCGCCTGTAAATCTGTTTCCGCGAGATTTTTGTCATAAATGTAACATGGCGGAAATTAAAGATAACAAAGGACGCGCGTTGCAACATATGATTTATTCAAATTTAAACATGTGTGCGTGTGTAAGAGACAGATGTCGGCCCTCCCTCTTCTTTCTATCCTCCTCCCTCTATCTCTCTCTATTTGTCCGTCTGTCTGTCGGTCGGTCTGTCTCTTTCTCTCTCACTCTTTCATTCCGTCTATCCTTCGCTACCCTCTATTTTCCAGCTCATAGCGATCAAATTTTCCATATCCCGGCTTTTCCGCATTTATATAGATGATCCCTTGACGGTTATACATCAAATTTCAATGTTTTATTTCTACAGTCAATATGTAAAAATAAAATGGATATTGTGTATTTATCGAACGATTATTAATATTGATCGCTCTGTCGCAATATTAAGCCATCTATTATTTAACACTAATTTATAACTTTTACCGTATGATCAACGTGATTGAGACTTTTTGTTTAGGCCCCTTTTATAAATATTTTTTGTCCCAACGTAGATCAATACGCGATGTAAAAGCGATGAAAACGATTGTTAAAACATTCAAGTGCATTACCCGTGCATACGTTAATGAAATTATTAATGGATTATTTTTTTCGTACTTTTACAATATTTTTGACGCTACGTATTATCTTCAGCTAACAATGGACTAGTTTGAAATTAAAGCATATTTCTTTATTCTAAATTAGAATGTGTCCTTCATTCTGAATTAACATATTCGTTTAAAAAATAGACGAAGAAAGAGATCGAGTTAATGTAGGTTACATCAACATCGGCGTAACTGACTCCATACATACTCTTTGAGCATACTTTGAATTATTGAGAGTTTAGAATTGATCGGTCTGAATTAACGGGGACATAATAGCGTTAGTACAGCTGTACAATACGGTGTGTAACAATAGTAATTGTGTGCCCTCATAGTTAATGCATTGTTGCTTTTCTTTTAAAAAACCCCAAAGTCGATCCTAGAATAGAATTTTTGAAAATAAAGCAAAATAAATCGTTTTTTTTTTTAAGTTGCAGAAAACGAGTTAATTGTGTGAAAATGTTATTTGAGGAATTTGTATCGAAATGGCCGTTTTGTTATCAACAATGCCGAATCCATGCGTCGTAAAGTTAAAAGTTGGGATTTATGTCAGGCGGCAGATTGCAAACGCAAATTGAAATTTGAGAAACGTAGCGTCCAAAAATTTCGTATGATATTTATTGAGCGCTGCGCTGGATTCCAATATCACAGGCATGGAATTGCTCTTGTTACAATCTCGTATTGGCTTAATCTAAAACCAGTTGCATGATTATGAATTATTATTCACGTGCAACAAATATATTTCATCAAGGTCGTTATATAAATTGTTTTGATATAATTTATTAGTTAATTAGTGATACACTTTGTTTTATAGTCGTATTATTTGATGTAATTAATTTGTTCTTTTAATAATGTTATACATTTTATAATTTAAATTATTTATAATAAAATTTTATACCTTCGTCCTTCATTTACTCTTTTTCTACATGTCTGTAATAACACCTCAATAATTATTTTCATCTATTTATAATCATTTCGATCTACCAGGATTGAGTAGTAGTTTAAAAATTACAAGTTAAGTAATAAAGTTAAATAATAGCATAGTTAAAAATATATAAAATAATAGCATTAGTTAAATTTATTTGATGACCCATATTATAACTTTTTTGACTAATCTAATTTTAAAAAACTACTTTCTAATTTAATATAAATCATGCTTTACAAATTTAACTTTTTATTTAACTTAAGTTAATCTAATCTTTTAATGTAATTTTTAAATAAGTTAGTTTTTTGTTCATATAACTTTTAATGTAACTAAATTAATTTTATTTGTCATCAACTTTAACTTTAATTTAGTTAAAAAGGAACATTAACTTATCCAATCCTGCTTAACACTCGATTATCATTTTATTCCATACTGTTAAAAAACGTGTAAAAAAATATATTTATTTCTGCGTGAAAAATCTCTTAAAAAACAATGGAAAAGCACAGTCAGCGCCATCTGCAGGCGAAATCCTCACGCATGGTCGGTAAAATCAGGAATAAATTATCGTCTGCTCTTCTCCACTCACGTGATGTCGCAAGCGGTAGACTTTGAGGTTATGTCTTGCGCGTCGAGCAATATTATGAACTAAGCAACATACGCGAGCCACTTAATTGTTAATTATTTATCATCGCAGACGAGTCGTATTTTAGAAAAGTTCACTCGTATGTAAATTCGGGCACTGTGAATTTCTTTTGTGAAAACAATATGCAGCAGGCAGGGGATAAAGTCGATGAAAAGAAAAAGATCTGGACGGAGCAGGAACGTTTGGAGCTTGCCGCGAAATTGGACGCCGAATTGGACGAGTACATAAATAGCTTGGAGAGAAAGAGTTACGCGGAGGGATGGCCGGAGGACAGGTGGCAAGAGGAGATGGAGAAGCACCCTTTCTTTATGAAGAAGCCGCCGGAACCCGGCGACGAGCTGTCCCCCTTGATGGAGGGATTGCAACAGCTCAAGTACGGAGAGGATGAGAATACTCCCGAAGGTGCGTTCTTCTTTTCGTTACATGTTAGATTACTTATGAAACCTTGTCCTTAACGCTTACGCGAAAAGCACACGCTGTTTGCCATCTGTGCAAAGTATTCTCATTCACATACTTTCAACGCAGAATTGGCAAACAATTACAAGGAGGATGGAAACTTTAATTATAAGTATAAGAAGTATCGCCTCGCTATTCTTAGCTATACAGAGGGAATAAGAACCAAATGCAAAGACAATGATTTGATGGCTCAACTTTATAATAACAGAGCTGCTGCTCATTTCATGTTGCAAAATTATAGGTAGATGTGATCGAATTTATTGAATGTTTGTTGCTAATGATAGAGCTTATATTTTAATATAATAAAAATTACAGATCATGCTTGAATGACTGTAAATTGGCTTTAAAGTTTAAGCCACAGTATCCAAAGGCTTTGAGCAGAGCTGCCACTTGTAGTTTTCATATTAAAGATTATGACCAATGCATAGATTTATGTGACCAGTTCCTTGAGCATAGTCCAACTGATAAAACAATATTGAAATTAAAGTCTGATGCTGTTATTGCAAGAGTAAGTTATTGATAAGTTATATTAATATAAAAATTAAGGTATATGAAGACACAATAAAAAAGTTTCTATTCTTACTGTTTGTCACTTTGCTCTCGAAGGAGCGTTTGCGAAGAGACAAGAGAAAGCAAGAAAAAGCAGAGAAAAAATTGGACAAGGAGGATGTGAGATTGTTAGAAATGATTTCTCAGAAAGGTATTAGTTTAGAATTGACAGATGATAAACAGAAGTTGGAACTTAGAGATCTGGAACCTCAAGTACCAGAAATAGCTCAAAGCAGAGTGCACTTTGACGAGAAGAACAGGCTTGTATGGCCAGTGATGATTGTATATCCAGAGACTCAGCAAATAGACTTCATACAAAATTTTCACGAGGATACATTGTACGTTTTTTTTATTGTAAAAAGATATATAATTTTTACTGTGTTAAAATATATTTTTAATCGTTCATAGATTAATCGAACAATTAATTGAACTGTTCGAGGAGCCTCCAGAGTGGGATACAAAACATCGTTATACTGTAGAAAATATAAATGTATATTTTGAAGGAAAATATAAACGCTCCGTTCATAAAGCAGACATTCAACTCACGTTGGGCGAAATATTACAAGACAAGCAGTGAGCATTTATTGGCAATATGTTTTATAAGCAAGATGTGAGCCGAAGCTTATTTTTAATGTCAAATAAATTTTTCAGGTTCGTAATTCGCGGTGGTACACCAGCTTTTTTGCTACTTGTAAAATCCAGTGAAGCTGAGAAACGTTTCTTAGCAAATTATTAAATCTCTGTAATATTATGTGCATTTTATATATATATACGGTACATATTGCTAATTGAAAATGAATTTACATTAATGATGTATTTTATAGATTTTCATGTAATACATTTATTTTTTGTGATATATAGTTTCTTTTCTACAAATTCACATATTTTGCATCGTTAAAATTCAGAGCAAACATCAAACAGACCGCGTATAGTTGCCTAAAAATTGTGAGAAATTGGAAGAAAAAAAAGTAGCTTTCGTAAAAAATTTTGCCCAGCGCAAAGAGTCGGCAAGGCTTTCTTCCGTGCGAAACGCATGAGTGAAAACATGATTAAAAGTTCGTGGTCATTCCTGGGTCAGCCGCGTAAAAAAGTAGAAATACCAATCGGCTTCTCAGATCGTTTCGCGATAAAAAAGAACCATCTGTCTGGTAAAAGTAAAAGGGCCGGTGAGCTCCTCTTTGGCTCGCACGCGTATTCGTGGTTAAAAATTCGTGGCGGTCGTTCTCTTTTGTACAAAAGAATAGCAGTACCATTGCATTCTCTCCTTGAGACGCTGCACGAGAAGAAAAAGTAGCTTGTTACGAGCCGAGACCCGGAAGAGCGTCTCGCTGAGCCCGAAACACCCGCGTGTGCGAGCAAAAACGCGGTTAAAAATTCGTTACGGTTATCCCTGCGGGTTTTTGCAAAAAAATAGGAAAATAGCTTCCCCCAAGAGTCGGGGACCAGGAGAAGTTTCCTAAGTGCGAACCGACAAGGAAACAGTTTCCTAAAAGTCGTGGGGTCAGAGGGAAAAAAATGACTTCCTAAGAAAACCTTCATCGGACGAAAGGCTTTCTATTTCAATATTTTGACGAACCTTTAACCATTTTTTTTGCTCATATAAATATATTATCTTGATCTTGGTCCATTAGAAAAAAAAGGGGATTCTGTTTTTATTTCCCGGTTTCTTTTCTACGAACGTGATTAATGTGGCCCAAGAAAGATTTATGCGAGTTTCGTAAAAATCGGCAAATGGAAAAGGAATTCTACGCGCTGCTCATGAATTTTTTTTCTTATTTATCTCTCGACACTATTTTCCTTAATAATCAATTGCTTCAGCATAAAGAGATAAAGAGCGTTTCTCCTTCTCTTTCCCCTGCTCTCACGGTCATTCTCCGGAACGCAGCAGGATAGATCGGTAAGCGGCAGGGGGTCGTTGATCGGAAGGTGGTGCCACCTGCAGCACCTGTCCGCGCCAGGTGAGAATAAAGAGAAGGAGCCGCAGTAGCCTGAAATTCAGTTGGGTCGACGCCGTGGGACACGTGTGTACGTTATCTCGGTATTCCGGTCGCCGCGGAGATTACGTTGAACTCGCGGCCGGTTCGGTGCCGAGATACTCGCGGTGCGCGATCTGCTGATCGAGGGATCTCGCGAGAAGAGCACGAGGAAGGTCAGCGTGTCGCAAGGGCCGCCGTTTAGTTCGAGACCTTCAGGTTCTCGTCGTTACGAGAGAGAAAGGAGAGAGAGGGGGAGAGAGAGAAAGAGTGAGAGACGCGGCAAACGGAGGTACTTGCACGGCCGTCGTCGCGGAGCAGCGAAACGGGACGCAAACGATGCCGAAGCGATGCAGGTAAAATTCCTCACGGTTACTCTTGCTCTTCGCGGACGTACCCGCGTCCCGCGCGAATCCCTTTTTCAATGTAACCGGCTTTGTTTCGTCGGTGCGCGACGCTGGCCCGTTCGCGTTCGTCGCACCTGCATCGAAGCGAGTACCGGAGTACCGGGAGTCCTGTCCGATGGATCGGCGACGCTCGCCGTAATATAACGCGAGGAAAAAGCCGCTTTGTCTTTGATTAACGGGAAGGCGAAACTAATAATTTGCGTTTCGTAAATCTCTTACGATTCGTCGACTCGTTCGTATTTCATAGATTGAATTTTAGAATTTTTAAAGTTGGCGTTTTATACTCTTTTTTTTTTTAATCGTTTATATAACTGCTGATTGATTTATTTTAAATTTCTCTCTCTCTAAAATATCTCGTATATTAGAATTAAATAGAAGTAATAAATTATTTTAAGAGGTTATTTTATTGTTGTCTTTCACTGAGAAAGGGTTTGTTAAAACATTAAAATATTTAGTCCGATGCGATTAACTAAACATTGGGTTAAGTCAACAGTTATTTGCACGAAAAAAAAGGTATAGTTTATTCAATGTCAAATATTAACTATTCAAATTTTTTAACCAAGACTTAATTAAACCAATTCAATATTTAGTTGCACGTGTCGGACTGAATATTTTAGTTTTTCGATAAATTGTTTTTCTCCGTGTAGATTTAAACATTTTAACGTTCGTTAAGCTGATAGTGACCTTGATGAGTATAATGCTTATGCGCAATTTTATTTGTATGAGCTACGGAGGGAATCGACATTAGTTGCTAAATGAACAGTAAAGATAATTTTTTAATTAAGTCCGATTTTTTAATTTAATTAAATTCGCTTAGCAAGTTTTTCAATATTCGAATAATAATTGCTAAGATCTCACATTATTGACCTTTCTTCTTGCAATTTGTAATATACCAAAGAAAGGATTATTGTGTTTGCATATTCAACTCTTAATCACATTGATGAGGTAACGTACCCCACGTTTGCGTGGCGGAATTGTAGTCTAAAATTATAATTATTTCTTAAATTACTTCTCAAAGGCTAGTGTTCATAATTATCATGAATAATTTTAAATCTTTGATTGAAAGTTCATTAATTATAGCTCACAAATTTATTCATTTTTTTCTTTCTATTAAAAATTGAAAATTATTTATGATTATATGAATTCCGGGTTAAAATTTGAATGATAAAGAGAGAGAAAAAAATTTTTTATAATAAAATAAATCCGACTGTTCTAAATTTTTCCATTTTTCTACAAAAAATTCACAAAATTAGGCTTTAATATTTCTAGTCAGTGTGACTAAGGATTAAATGCAACTTTTATATCTTAGGTTCCCAATCTGTAGTTGTGTCAAAAAATGATGTTAAGACGCTTTCAAACTTTCTCATGCCTTTGCGTAAGCATTTTTATTACTGATCGATCATTTGGAAAGTGTATCTTGTCTTGAGATACGGTTGATGTAATTCAATTAAAAATTTTAATAATTCGTGATCATGAAGCGCAGTTAAGCAAGTAATGAACTCTTGTTAAATTGCAAATTTAATTCAAAATTTTCTCGTTGGATAACGGAGTTACATACATTTACCTTGATACAAAAAAATTACATATCTAGATCGCTATTTAATTTTTTAAATATGATAAATGTTCAATTGATTTACTGCATTTTCAAAAACCGACATCAAATTCCAATCTCGCGCACCGTTCCTGAATTCTCGCGTTCACATCGGAAACTGTTTCATCTCGATTTTAAAATAAAGGGTGGAATGCGTAATGGTAATGAGCCGATCTGCGCGGGATCGGTGTGTCGCGCACAGTCATTAGTACACGACAATGGAGCTATGTCGGGCATTAAATTATTCATGGGATGGCTGTTGCATCGCGTCCGCGACGATCGGCGCGCATTCCGCTGCGTGATAAAAGTTTTGCATTTGAATGCGATCTGGCGTTACGGTGCGATTTTGCAAAAATTGAAAGCCGCGGTTCCACCCGGTAGAGCTCCGGTTGGATTCGCTCTTTCTGGGTCAGGACAGATCGTCGGTCGATCTCGCGTAGTATGTGTATGTGTGCGTGTATGCTTCGCCAGGACCCGCGGAAAATCGCACCGCTCTTCGGAATTTAGAGGTCTCGAAGGACACTTCGTAGAGAAGAGACACTATGGCATAGTCGATTGCGTGTCCTAGTTTTGCGTAGGACGTGCCGGGCCATGGATGCATCTTTCCATCCGATATCCCGGAGGCAATATGTGTCGAGGGAGTTGCGTCACGCGAGGCACGCACCTCGTGCGGCAAGAAAAATGCGCGGACCGACCGCCGAACCGGTTATAACGACGAGTCAACATTCAGCGGATCGCGGACCGAGAGAAAGAAACGATATAGGGAATATCGTATGCTCGGAGATCGTGCCTTGGTAGAAAAACGGGTCGGGCGTGAAGATAAAAAAAATCTTATTTGATGATCTTATTTATATTCTTCTTTTTTTTAACGAAGTTTATAAATTTTCAAGAGTTAATAATCCTTTTAATAATTTACCAATAACAGTTTAAAGTAATTGACTACGTACTTTTATATTCATTGTTTTGTTTAACGTTTAGAGTTGAATTCATAAATGCTAGCTTGCCATTTAGCCTACAAGCGTTATGATATTATTTAATATTAAATAGCCTTCCTGAAATATTATATGAATATTATATGAGAAGTCAATAATATTATTTACTTCAATATTTTAAATTAGCGGGCATATTATAACTTTTAAATGTAATAATTATAAAGTTTTTGAATATTTTACGCATAATAATTCACATTAATTTTTGGTCGAAATAATATTCGAACATTTTTATATAATATTTCACGGATGAAATAATATACCACAAATATTATACAATAAAAACGGATATATGACATTGACATAATATTCCTTTAATATTAAAAAAATAGTATATTCTCGAAATATTATTTTAACTTTTAATAATATTCTAGGAATATTCTAGCGCTTAGGGTTGTTTCAATCTATTTTATTTTAAAATTTTCGATCTTAATTATTATTGTGCAACACTCAATATGGCAATAAAAAATTGTATAAATAGTAATAAAATAATATAAATTTATATAACAAAAACAACTGACGAAACGTAGCGTTTTAGCAAGATCAGTTCAGGATACAGAATATTTGTTCTATTTTCATGCAATCGGATCGTTTAAAGTTCAAACTTGATAGAACTCAATGTCTCGACGTCTCCGGTCGGCGAAACTCACTCGTGACGGGTTTGATTTCGCGTGGAGACAATCGGGATCGCACAGATTCCGATCCTGGAACTCTCTCTTTGTTTCCGTCTCCCTCCTTCGGTTCGTCCGTTTCTACTTCTCCTAGGCAACGATGTTTCACACAACGCGTATGTAGTCGCGACATGACACGGTCTAACGGCATTCACCCGACCTCGTCAACCCATTCCTCTCGTGTATGCGTGCATTCCTGCGTCTTCTTCGCTCTTACATCGCTGTGATAACATTTCACGCGTGTGCGCGCACAATCGTTTGTCATATCGCGACGGGTCATGCGAATCTGACGCGGCGCAGTCATGTCAAAACTCCTTTTATCTCACGGGTCAGGCGAGCAATTTCGCGCAATTTTATACTGACGGTTATATGTTCTCGACATTTACCGGCATACCGGTATCTTGGATTTGGATCTACTTCTGAATTTTGCTTGCAAACGTTAAAAAAAAAAAATGAGCGAAAAATCGCAAAATAACGTCGGCAGACGTTTAAAATCCATTTTACAAATTTTCTAAAACAGTTTCTAGAATTCTCTCTCTTCTTTTCTCGTATCTTTATATATTTTATATTAAATTTACCGATAAAAAGAAACGCTTTATTCGCGCAATTCAATTATATCGCATCTTGTAATTTGACCTGCCTCTCGCATGTCCTGCGAGAAATAAAAACCAAGAGCACCGAGATCAATGAACTGCTTTATCAGTAATTGAACAAGCTAACAAAACAAGTCAACTATATTCGTTCCCACATAAAAGCATAGCTCATCTGAAATACTGTAACGTTGGAATTTCTTTCCCTTCCTTCGATTTCCTACGTCACAGCTAACGGAGATAGCTCGGATAGTAATAGGAAAATACTTGGTGTACATTTAAGTCTCGACTTTAATAATATGCAGTGGCGCGCGTGCAATACATTACGTCGCGACAATTGCTGCTCCAGTTCCGTCAAGAATGTTACAGGACGGCATTATGCATGAATCTCGCGACTTAAACTCATTTTCCGCAACATCGATAAATAAACTAAAACGATATGGGAGCGAACGTGTGTACTTCGCGATTTTAAAATGAGAATTTCAGGCCACTAATTTATTTATTTTTTTTCCTCGAGAAACCTTTCAGCCTCAAATTTTATCTCGTGGAACGACAAGGTACGGGAGAGAAATTATTTTGAACAGCTGTTACGCAAAAACTTAAATACAAAAAACGCTTAATTATCTTCAAGTTTAAACCAACCGTTCTGGTCTCAGTGATCTTTTTTTTTTTTTTGGCAGACCGCTTCAACATCGATTGTGATATTTAACAATGAAAAAGATGTGAATGTAAATCTTGACGTACTAACGGCAACAAAGTTTCTTGCAACAGTAATGAAGCACACTTGGGAAATGTCAGATGGCAAGAAGAAACGGTTATTACATTGCGCCTCTTAAATTTTATCGTACCGTTAGCGATTGTCCCGACGTTGCCTGCTTATTACAGATCATTAGCAATTCGTTTCATTTTATTTTAACGTTGAGAATTTAAGTAGCGCCGCGTACCTAGCCCGAGCCCCAGTGTGAGACTGGGCTCGAGAACCCGGGGAAAATACGAAGCTCGATCTTCGTGTCTTCTATGCTTTCTGCATCCCCAATGAAATTTCCTCATTCCATTTCGCGCGATCTTAAACGGAAGGCAGCTCGACAGATTTGTGTACTTTTACTCTAAAAATATACGTCGTCGGCGCGTTCTCCGACTTTTCGATTCAAATTTAGGTCAATGCGAAATGAAACTCTATTTTCCCAACAGCAGTCCTTTCGTAGCTTCTATTTATGCCGTTTGTCAATTTTGCTCTTGGAATTTTCATACAAAAGCGTTACTTTAGTAAAACTAAAACTTTTGTTTCTTCCTGGTTGCATGTAATGTACTTCGAAGTAGAGAAAGAGAGAATTCAAGAAACACAAATTATTTAAATTCTAAATATGTATATTTAATAATTCGTACCTTTCAGGTTAATGTTTTTGTTCTTAAACTTTCCCTGTTTTCCTTGAATGGGACGTCCTGAAAGAAAGTACAAAATACGCTCGTATTATTATTAAAATAATGTACTGCTCGTATAACGTATGAATTTATTCACAATGTCACGTGTAAAATGCGACGAGCTTGACACTTTCGGTATTTCAAGCTATAAGAGTAAATAATGTTTGAGATTAGAAAATAAATGTGTCACACACATTACTTTCTAAGAACCTATTGTACTGCGATGCTAGACAACGAGAATTTCTAGCCACCGTGTTTCGCCTCTCGCATAAATTTTATTCGCCGCTACTCCCATCTTAGCGTGTCCGTTTCCTTAAAATAGCGAAACGCCGTATAATAAAAATCGCCTAACGTACTGATTTCTCTTACAGTTGACACACCGTGAGATCTCACGTGGTAAAAAAATACACGTCTCCAAGATACCATTAAGAAGCCCGGACATCAAACGGTATTCGAGGTGGATTCTAAAGCGCCGACGTTTCAGAATCCCTTAGGAATCACGCACAATAGCATTTGATTGGAAACAAAGAAGCAAGGAAGTTGTCGCGGTAATTTAAGCGACACACATATGCCCGCGCATTGAGAGAAACTTCTCAGGCGACAAGTTAGAGCGTAGAACTCTCCTTCTCCAACTTCGCAAGCCGCAAGACTCGAAATATACGTAATAAAAGATCGCGGGGCGGTATCCAAGACCGAACGGTTTTCCGGCAATCCGCCACCTGTGGCTTCTGATAACTCCTCTGATAAGGAGAGAAAGAGGAGCGCCGCGACACCGCCGCGGGGGCCCTCGACTTTCAGCTCGAGATTAACGCTAAGCCCTCATTTTTAAAGAATACTCTCTTTCTATTAACTCGGGTTGAAGTAGTTCGCAAGTCACGAAGAAACATTTCAACTGTACTCGCACATTTGAGAGACAATCGATTTCACGAAGTGGAGAGGAAGACGCAAAGTTTCTTCTCCGCGTTTTAGAATATACTTTTGAAAACTTGGAGTAACTTGGTGCAAACGACGAGAGAGAACGTTTGTTTAATAAATGAGAGTTGAAAGCGAATCTTTTCGAAGGCGAGATTATTTGTTCTCATTCAGAAACCGGTGGACAAAGGTCTGCCGGCGGATCAACGTGGAACGGACATTGCCGGAAGTGATCTCGGATAATCGCTTCGTAGAGAGATCATTGGGGAAGGCAGTAGAGAAAGCGCGTTATCGGATCTCCGAAGAAGATTCTGAAGCTTTTAAAAGAGATTACGAAGAGATCGGTCGACCGGAGGTGGGATTGGCGACATCCTCCCCTTCTTTCTTTTTCATCGAGAACCGTGGAAGGTAATTCACGAAAAACGGCGAACCACTACGGGGTGCATTACGCGAACTCGTACGCGTGCAGCAACGGGGCACCGAGCGTCTACACCAGCACCGGTTGTTGCACGAACATCAACGGTGGCGGCTTTAACGTGCAACATCCGCAGCCTCACGAGGATTATCGGCCGATCTACTTTTACGTGGCGCAGCCCTATACGATCCCGTACACCTTCGCCAAGAGACCGAAACCCGCCGCGTCGTCGCTGCTGAGGGCGGCAAAGCCGCGCGGTAACAATTGCCGCGTCAAGTTCTCCAAGCGACTTGGGAACGCCGACTTCTCGCAGAAGGTCAAGCAGGGCGAGTTCTCGCGGAGTCTGAACCAGGTGCACTTCGCGGAGAGTCAGGGTCAAGGTAACCGCACGTTCCTTCAATTCACCGAGAGAGAAATTGGAGAGTTCACTTTCAAACTGCCGTAAATTCCATATTTCTATTGAGAAATATTATCAAGAAATTCTTTAATAAATTCTATAATAAACAATAATGATCTTCGATACATGTACATATCTTTTTAATCTTTATTGTTTAACAATGTCTGAGCGATTTGAACATGAGCTTCTTAATTTGTTGTTCAATTTAATTTTTACTTTGATCATTGATTTAATTCAGCTATGTGACTTCAGTATGATTCTTTAGATTGATTAATTTAATAAAATGGATTTTCCCGATAAAACGTTTGCGACTGTGTGCATAGCATCGTATTTATAACTCATCGCTTCAGTAACTTTTTTTTTCTTAACAGCCTACTACGCTTAACTTTCATCGCATAATTGAATTACATATTCGAGTTATAATTTAGTATGCGCATGTAAATTGAGTTATGTGTAATATGAGTATAATGACTGCAATTAGTAATCTATTAGAAATTATCTTGTCATCTTTTAAGTCTCGGCGATTTATATACCGGCATTTTCCCTTTTTTATCTAAAGCCTTAAAAATTGTTTTTTTAACTGTACTCGCGTTACGTTCGAAATATCAGATTTTCCAGCAGATAGATCTATTTTTATAAGGGCTGTGCGAGATATCGAAACTTTGTGTTTTCATGACGCTTTCACACCCACAGATTCTTTTTCTAGCAGACCAGATAATTGTTGCGAAAGCGGCATAGTTTCCGTGTGGCATAATTTAAATAGCGACTGTCATCAAGTAGATTGCCGATGTCTGTACGAAGAGCATATCGTTCTTTCTCTCTTGCATGGAAACGCGAGCGTGTCGCATGCGTCTCCGGTCAGTTTAACGAATAGAGAAAACATGTCCTAAAGAGAAAGGAAACGAGCTGATGCACAATGATATGAAAGCTGAAAAAATGCGGCTAAAGTCAGTTTTTCTAAGTACACGACAAAATTTACGCAATTCTAACGATTCGTTTAATAATAATGACAATGTTGAATTGTTTAAACATATACAGCAAACAATCATAAACCGAAGAAACTACGATTGGCACAGACTCAATACTCAATATTTAATTAATTTCTTGTTTACAAGTTACATGAATCGATTTAACGAGTTAATAATAGAAATGTGCGATCTATTTGAATACAAATTAAATTAAATCAAGTAAGATTAGATTTAATTCAGATCTTTAATAAATCTCTATGATTCGATTCCAAACTATCCGGAAATTGTTATTTTAAGAGATTCGAATGCGAATTACATATACTGACAGTCTTATAAAATTAAATTTTTAAAATGAATTTGTACACATAGGTAATGAATATTTTTCACAATATAAAAATATTTTGTTATTATTTGTATGTTTAGCCTAATAATAATTATGTTATTAATTAAGAATTGTGTATTAATAATTCGATTCAACTTAATTTGATTCGGATAAAATTTTGTCGATTCGATTCGATTCGAATGCAAACAAAGAAATGAAATTCGATTTGTCAAGGAACACTGACTCGCACATCTCTACAAAATATTGTCATGTACATTTCAGCATTCCTGTTCTTTAGTCATTCTCAGAATCATTATATTTTTATCGATTTTCTGTTTCTTCTGAACTGCTACAACGCGAAGGAGCTCTTCTAGGGTAGAGCAGAGGCGTTATTTCGTTTTGTTTGCGTGAGGAGGATCGAAGTGTTCCGACGTTAAGAATTTGTACTGTTATACCGAGTACGGTAGCGGCTTCCATCGGTAGGTTCTCATGTACGCGGCGTAACGCGCGGATGATGTTAATAAGATGCAGCGAGGCGAGACTCTGCTCCATGCAGAGATGTTTGCAAGACGTTTGCTTTCCGCGCTACGTGCGGGATAAAGGATGAAAGGCATTCTTTTTACTTTGGCACGAAGGGAGGAAAGACGTGCATTTCGCCTGGATTTTTTTTTCCGGAGAAACATTTTTACGGGTATCTGTGGGATGGCCATAATTTTGACATGCTTGACAAAGTGAGAAAATTTTCTCAACAGTTGCAAAAGAAAGCATCAAAGCAGCGGTTTATAATCGGAAAGTATAAAGAAATTGAAAATGAAGGGTTCTTCGCGAAGTGTTAGCGATTTTCAATATAAAAATTTTGCTCCTTAATTATTTCAGTTCGACATTAAGGAAGTTTTAATTTTAGAATACTTGAAGATCCTTATGAATACTGAATTATAATGCGAAGTGTTCTGTAATTACATACAGAAATTACGTATAATATATATCAATCATTTTTGGCAGCAATAAAAGTAATGTTTATCCAAAAAAACGTTGAAAATCATATCAAATTTTTTTCCATCTCTTTTTGATACATTCTTATCATTTTTTTTAAGTGCTCGCGAGCTACCCAAAAGCTGGATTATCATCTCGTGATCCGAGAATGACGTCGATGTTCCGAAGAGGCACGATCTTCGCGACCTTCTTCTTGTCATTGCTGGGCGGTGGGCTCGTCTGCGCCGCCCTGGTGACGCAGCACTGGGTGGAGGCACGACCGTGGAGAACGCCGAATCCTCAGGAGAGCGCTGGCAGAGTTCACTTCGGCTTGTTGCAGGGTAAAAAGGAGTTAAACGTCGCTTACGGATGGAGGACGTATCACGTGTCCGGTATGTTGGTACTTTCCGCCTTTCTCTTTGTGCAACGCCGATTGCGTTTTACGCGTAATCCACTCGATCTTTCTCTTGGTATGATAGTAGGGTATCGTAACCTTGAGCGGTACGCATTCTGATTATTAATCGTGCGCGCTCTAATCGGGAACTTGATATGCCAGGCATTACCGTTAGCTGAGATTTTTAACTACGCGGAGTTTGTTGCAATGCAAGACTTACAACTCGCTATCTTAAGTATCGTACAATTATGCAAGCGAATACTAATGGAAACGAGTCTTACGAAGAAAAGTTGCATTATAAAATCAATTAAGTAAAAGAGATTTAAGAAAATTTCTTTGATGAGAAATATTACGAAAAAAATAATAAACATTTAATTTGTAGTGAATTAAATACACACAAAAAAAAATCTATCGCTAAATTCTAATGTAAATTGAAGAAAATTGTTAATTTATCTCGTAAGGAATGTATAAATAAGTGAAGGAGGAAATAAGGAGCTAATAGATTCTAAAATCCCGTTTCCAAAATGACTTTTCGATTTTTAAAATTACTCAATCTCGTACAAATAAATTTCCACCAATTTCCTTTAACCCCCTTGTTTTTCGTTGAAATTATCCAAAGCGATTATCTTGTGATAACTTTATAAAGTAACGAGAGTATTGTAACGAGTATTGTGCGATCACGATAGATACTTTTCGAATTGCACTATTCGAGTGACTCGCGCGACGAATTACGATCGCACGGAGATATCCGTGAGAGAAAGGCTCGTGATGGAACATACTGGTATGAGGCAGAACAATAAATCTGCGATTGATAACCGAGTGCATTAGAGTTCTATTCAGCGTCCGACGATGCCTGCAGCTCGTGGACGTACGATGTGCATGCGTGCGCGATAGATCATTGATTTGGTAATCGTCGTTAAATTCATTCCACTGATTTCATGTGTCGATCAAAACGATCGCATGATCAATGGACACATCGCTACATCCTTTTGTATTGGATGCTCGGAGTACAATAACTTCCAAAGAAAGAATGTAAAATTCGTGTGCGCTGATGGAAAGTTTTAATGCGTGTCTTAGTAATTGCAAATTTTATTGAATATGCGCAGAATTTTATACGTAGTGCGTTTAGTTAATTTTGATATAGCCATGAGAAAGCAATGTGTATATTTCCTTCGGAATATTATCAATTTTTTCGGTCGACTGACTTCTTTTATAGTGAATCTTTTTTTATGATATATTTAAAAAAAAATCGGAATTGTTATTATACGAGAAGAAACTGTTATCGTGCTATAACCAACATACAATGGCGGTCGAAGCACTCAACCGGAAACATCCGCTCCTCATGTGGCATCTTAGAATAGTGTCTTCGCAGGTGGAGTCCACAAAGAGATCTTTCAGAAATACAAAACAAACAATTTAAAGAAAATATATATAAATCTTTTTCTATAGAATTATTCTGTTATATTTAATTAATCGCGTTTTTTATCTCTCATACATCGCATTTTAGTAAAGT
The DNA here is from genome assembly GCF_016802725.1 of Solenopsis invicta. Lineage (NCBI taxonomy): Eukaryota > Metazoa > Arthropoda > Insecta > Hymenoptera > Formicidae > Solenopsis > Solenopsis invicta. The sequence goes on along the minus strand of NC_052674.1, from coordinate 5,872,120 downwards.
TAAAGTTAGTTTTACGTATGTATTTATATGCAAATTTTTGAAAGAAAGTATTTACAAATTTAAAAAGAAATTTGAAATATCCAAAGAAATTTAATAATTTTGAAATTAAATAAATGAGACAATGCTCTTGTTAAAATTTTTCACATATTTAGAAATTGATTACACCATTGTTTTCTCTCTCTGTCTTTATTTTCCTCTTTCATTTTAATGTTATAATTTATCGATCAAGTTTCCACTCAAATTCTGGAATTATTGTGATTTCCGCAATTTTACACATCACTAAATTTTTGCACCATATCAAATATCGAGAAATCTGATTTGTCCCTAACTAATTCCACGTCCGCCGGGTACATTTTTGTGAAGCAGCGGTGCATTGTGCCACGCGCGAAAAAGATAAATTTCTTATACACAATGCATAATAATCGTGCCGATGAGCAAGCGACTTTTACGTAGCTATTACATCGTACTTCCGGAGAAGAACAACAGAATCGCTGGCACGCGCTGTGAGAAACATTTCTCTTTCATTCAGGCGGATAATGGGTCCGAAGGGATACCTACGTAAACATGCATTCTGCGATTACGTACCCCACCGGGTATTCTTTTAATCACAGCTTTTTTAAGCAATTTAAAAGGACATTTTTCATGGACAAAAATGTAATTTTTTAAATCACATCTTTCTATAATTATTATCACTGTACGTTTTTGTATTTTTCTAACGCAAGTTTCGAATTAAAATCGTATTTAGATAACTTTAATGGTCCTTTGATTTTTTGTTATCGAGAACAAAAATCTGATTGATATTTAAGAATTGAATAAAAAAATGCGACTGTCAGTTAGCAATAAATTTTCGAAATTTCTGAAATAATTATCATGAAACCGTTTCAGATTTGATTAATTTCATCTTATTAAGGAATGAGACGGTCGGCGATACTTAAAGAGAAATTCGCAAGCATATAATTCGAGCGTAGCATATATCTGAGGGCGAGCATACGTGCATGTTCAAATTTCCCTCAGTGTAAAACCGCAGGCATGTGCAGGCTTGCATGTTATCATGCATGTAACAAAAAACCATCAAGTTACGAGACATATGCGGGTAACAATAGACGCAGAAACTAGTTTTAGCGTGCAAAAATCAACGACCAAGCCTCGTGATCTACTTTCACGTGCCCGCGCGTTATTCGTATCATCACTGATGCTGACCGCGGTAAGAGTATCAGATTCTGGTACGCGATCAATTTTGTACGAGCCAGAAGAGAGGAGAGAAAGAGAGAGAGAGGAAAAGGAAGAAGGAGCGGTCGATAATTCCACCTGATCATAGTATTCACAGCTTACATTATGCCTTCAATATTTACTAAGTGCATTTTCTAAAAACATGTTCAGTGTATGAATACATTACATCGACATCAATCATTTTCAACGTGTAAACAAATTATATTAGTTGTGCATTTATAAAGAAGCTACTTTAAATCTGATTCAGTGAAAATGGAGTTTCAGAATCTGGAAATTGAAATTGATGGACTCTAACGCCGCACGCCGTCTTACGTGTTGTTAGCTTTAATTTTGATCAGAAGGACGATATTGGAGCATAAAAATAAGAAATGCACTGTATCGAATTGAAACGATCGGAACATCGCGACTGTCGGTAGTCACGTTTTCGAGTATCTGAGTACTTTAGTCGGCAGATACATTTTCGAGTCGGCGATACTTGCGGAACTTGGCGGTCGCCTCCGGCGAACGCAATGATCCGTTATTCACGCCGTCGTAAGTTGAAATGTCTCGCGGAAACTTCGTCGTATCCTGGAAGCGTAATGCGCGAAATATTCCTACTTATATTCGTTCTTTTACTCTCGAGCGTACATCACGCCCGAATATAAAATATGATAGTAGCGGCTTTTAGTTTCCGCGACGTGCAATACATCCGCATCAACGAAAGATGTGAGGAGTAGCATTGCGGCGCGCATTGTGGATATTTTCAAGTGTGACGTTACCGAAGATATATTTTATATGTAAAGTTAATCGCTCGAGAGCTGGCTTCGTTTCAATTTTTAGACATTATGCAATTCTTGCGTAATCGAAGTCCTCATTCCTTGTTGTACATTCGGAGAAGCAATTTGAATTTATTTCAATGGCTACGCGACTCATCGATATGGTATACAATACGAAAATTGTAGACATATTAAAAAATAACTAAAATATTGTGTGTAATTATAAAAAGAGTATAATTGCAGTATGTTGAATTTAAAAAGAGATCATGATTCCATAATTCGATTTTAGCATTCAACATTATACACAATAAACTACTCCAACAGCATATAATATCATTTTAGAATATTCATATTATATGAAGATCATCATACCGTATTGAATATTCATACAGTATTCGTACGATATCGTGTTATCTGTTAGGATAATTATAACATTCTATACATTAGCTTAAAAGTGAAATAATTATGAGCGAAATCGCATTTGTTATGCCATTGTTCTAAATATTAAAATCTTGATTAATGTTTCAGTTCCTCAAATGATCCGGCAGGATCCATCAGTGATGTCTTGGGGACTTTGGATCGGTACTTTAACAACGACCTCAGCTGCTCTGGTAGCAGCTGCACTTGCTGCGCTTTTGGCAGTTTTAAATACGGCTACTTCACCAAGATCGAAAATGCTATCCATTCCTGGAGTATATTTTATAAATATGTTAACGCGTAAGTATTTTTTCATGCGCAAGCATTTTATCGAAATTGCAAAAAAATATTCTTTAAAGATCAAAAAGATCTCAACTGTTAATGTTTTTTTAGATTAATTCTGATATTTTATCATATCTGAATATATTTATGGTAGTACTTTTTTAGATCTGTGATACTGATTTTAATAAAGTCCTATAAATTAAAATAAAAAAACATGAAAAATTAAATAATTCCAAAATGTATTTTGGAATTGTTTAATTTTCAGTTCATAAATAATGCATGTTATGCGCAGCATGAGCTCTTATTTATGACTTATTTTTAGTGTTAATGTGCTTAGCAAGCACTTGTACGTGGTTAGCGCAATATTATACGAGACTATACGTCAACGTGCTTCCAAAGGAGGACATCGATAATATGTGGACCAGTGAAGGTTCCGCTGAGCTTGGTTATTCATTTTGGTAAGATATATTCTTTATGCTTAAAATTGTCATTTTAAATTAAGTATCTATTGAGAGAATTTTTCAATGTTCTTAATTTTTTTGTATATCTATTTAATGTAATTTAAATTTTTTCTTCGTACTCCTTCGACTTTTGCAATTTAATTCCAAGCGGTTTATTATAATGATGACAAGAATCGAATTTTTATTAAATTTTATTAACTAATTATTTTGAAGGTAAATTATTAAAATATTTAAATTATTTAAAGAAAATAACTTGTGGAGATGAGTAAATGTGTTATTTGGATTAATAAATTAAATTAATGTTTAATTCTAAACAGTCGTAAATATTTGTACAAGTGAAAACATTTTTTAAAACTCAAATTCACTTTTTACATGTTTCTCATTTATATTATTTTCAAATTAATTTCTTATTTATACATTTAATATTTCTTAAAATGAATAGATTATCATTATTTTAATATTTTTCCATTTAGGCTCGTGGTTAGCGCCGGTGTTATACATCTCATTAGTATAGCATTAGTCGGCTGGGGCTCAGGTAGAGAAAAGGATGATCGTCTGGAACCAATACCCGCACTCGAAGAGAAAACAGCCGCAGCAATAATGTTATACTAAACGTTATATTATTAAAATTGACATGAGACTACGATTGAATTACGCTTACGTGCGTATCGAGTTGATCTTGTCTATATCGAGACTGAACGAAAATTAACTGAGATTAAAGAGGATTCTAAATACCGATCGCATTACAAATTAAATTAATTTTCAAATTGGTTTGATAGATCACAAAATCCTGTTGTAGAATAAAAGTACATACCAAAAAAAAAACTTGGATAGATTTTCCAAGACAATCGAAAGAAAGAAAAGAAGCCTGGCTGAGAATGGCTATGTTCACGATTTAGATGTTAGCTGATACGATTTTTCGAGACAATTATCCATCTCTACAACGTGGACTTACACTACGATGCAAACAGTCAATCAAAATGTACAGGTTAGACCTTGGCAAGCACGTCACTCACGACTGTTGGCATACCTGGCGAAGGGAGCGCCAAACGCGCGTACACGAACTTCAAATTTTTTCTATTCTAACCGCTTTCGCGCGACTGACTGATTCGACGCACTGTAACAACGAAAATTTACGCGAACGCAATGGACGAAGCGCAAATACCAAATTGTAGGGGCGAACAAACAGTAGATACGAATGCAAAATTGACTCACCGTTCGCCGCTGGTCGGTCCGTCCACCGTCAAAGCTCCGCCTCGGCCGCAGCTCATCTCGAACGTTCGAGTCCAAGATCCTCCTCACGACGATTCATCTTGATTCACACTTGGCACGAACGCGCGACTCTTCGTTTTCGACACTCCCGGTACTCACGCCCGTCGAAAACTCGAGATACGAGGCCATGGAGAAGATACGAAGCACGATCGAACGCGACACGACTTCGCACCATCGTATTCGACACGACGGATGTTTACACGAGCGCCCGACATTCAGTGTGGCAACGTACATACCGGCCGGCTGCCACAACTTTACTGTCGACATTCCACGGCATTCTCGAAACACTCGCTCGCGCTAAAAACTCGTATGGGACGACGAGGGTGCGAGTTGAAATGCGCCGCGACGCTTCGTAACTACGCACCGTCCCTGCGCGACCGACCCGATCGACCGCCGCTGCCGTAGTACTGCGTAGCGACGCCGGCGGCGCAGGCGCGCTCGCGCCGCCCCGCGCCGTCCCGCGCCGTCCCGCGCCAGCCAGCGCCGCTACGCAGTACGAGACCAACGGTTGGTAGGTAGGACGGCGTGAGGTCGCGGCGCATTTCAACTCGCATTCTCGTTGTTCCGTGCGAGTTGTTGACGCGGGCGAGTGTTTCGAGAATACCGCGGAGTGTCGACAGTGAAGTTGTGGCGGACGGCCAGCATGGATGTTGCCACTGAGTGTCGGGCGTACGTGCGAACATGCGTCGTGTTGGATACGATGCGTGGTGCGAAGTCGTGTCGCGTTCAATCGTGTTTCGCATATTCTCCGTGGCCTCGTATCTCGAGTTTTCGACGGGCGTGAGTATCGAGAGTGTCGAAAACGAAGGGTCGCGCGTTCGTGCCGAGTGTGAATCAAGACGAATCGTGAGGAGGATCTTGGACGGGCTCGAGAACGTTCGAGAGCTGCGGCTGAGACGGAGCTGGACGGTAAACGAAGTGACCAGCGGCGAACGGTGAGTCAATTTGTACTTGTATCTAATGTATATTCGCTATTCGCGCCTTGTCCTCATTGCGTTCGCGTTAATCATCGCCGCTAACAGTGCGACGAATTAGTCAGTCGCGCGAAAGCGGTTAGAACAGGAACAAATTGAAGCTCTCGTGTACGCGCTCTTTTCGCCAGGTGTGCCAACAGTCGCAGATGACGTGCTTTTACGAAATCTAACCTGTACATTGTCATCGTAGTGTATGTCCAGGTTGTAGAGATGGCGATGACGTCTCGAAAAATTGATCAGCTAAAATCTAAATCGTGTAGGCATGGTTATTCTCGGGCTCGGGTTACTCTCTTCTTTTCTTTTCTTTCTTTCGATTTTCTCAAGCTCTTGTTTTCACGATCTATCCTATCCAAGTTTTTTTTGGCATGTACTTTTATTTTATAAAAGAATTTCGTGAATTGTCAAACCGATTCGAAAATTAATTTATTCTGTAATGCGATCGTTATTTAGAATCCTCTTAAATAGCAATGAAATTTTCGTTTATACTTGTGCCTTGCACAGTTCCTAGATATCGGCCAGGCGTTTGTAATCATTTGCTTAGATACTGTTCAGTTTTTGCAACAGATATTGTGCAATTTCATATTGAATTAACTGCAAAAATAAAAGTAGCAAGTATATGTTTGAAGCGTGAAATGCGTTAATGAAGGACAGTATTTATCATATATAACGGTATATGACGAATTAAAAGTTAGAATGTGACAATATGTGCTCATAAGTGGCATTTAATGTTTTATCTTGCGTATTGATTTTATGTCAGCTCATCAAATTCATGATTGCAAAGTGGCAATAATCAATAAATTTAAGCATGAGCATGTTACATGTAACAGTAATCGATTACGATTGTAATATTGTAATTTGCTGTTTGCTTTACGTAAAAAGACGAGATTGAGTATGGGAAAAACGCTTTATTATGCTTAATCTATACATTAGTTTTTTATCAATAAGGCCGCAATCTAGACAATTATTGTTTCAAACTTCAGTTAACAAATCTCTATCGATAGTATAAACATTCGTATACAGACAGTATGTAAATTATCCACTATAAATTTAGATAGTATATTATTCTGTTATATTATTTTTATTATTGAGTTATATTCCTCGATACTTAATTCCATAAATTAAAATTCATCTGTTTTATTTAGCACTGTTTTTCTTTTTTTTTTACAAAGGCGATTGTTTTGACTAGACTGGGCTCTCAAGATTAATATATATTTATATACTACTATCTATAATTCTCAATTAGTTAAAGAGGATACTTAATAATTAAGTGTGGCGTGCCTTTTCTTCGAGACATTAAATACTGTTAACAATTAATTTTTAAGACTGTTACTTCCATACAAAATGTATGATTTCATTAAGTCCGCGGCAAATTATATCAATGATGTAGAACGTATTGCGAAATGTAAATATAATAAAAAGTTTGCTCCTCGGGAGTATATTTATTTACAATGATATCGCGGGCATAGTAATAAAACAACGAACAGATCATAAAATATCGTACAATCCTCGTACATACTTTATTTCCTCTATTATATCGAGAAATCTTCGTCCTTATAATCTATTTCACAAAAATGGTATTCATGTGTATTATACACAACGATAATCAATCGTCGTAAGTGTGTGATGGGGAAGAAAATGTACATTAAGAATTGTACAATTTCCTATTGAGAAAAAATAAGAGATAAGACGCAGGATAATATAAAAAAATCTAATGAAGGGGTAGGGTACAAGAGAATTTTATTGATATCTATATCTTTTTTAAATCTTAATCTTTTGAAACAAGATATTTTGATTATGATAATAAATTGATAGTGTGCGTCAAATAGAAATAATAGCGAACCTGTATATGTTTGAAATATCCAAACTTAAATAATTTGAATTTACATCGAATAGAATATTTCAAACACGGATTTATCATTTTTTCTGTTTTGCACAATAATCAATATAAATCTATCATATCTAATCGAAATATTTCGTTTCTTCAATTCTTGATATACATCTATCACTACAGATATTCCCCTCCCATTTTCTTGTCTGGAAGAATAAAGCCACGCACAAAACAATAAAAATGGACAGACTTCCGTATTAGATAAAAAGTCTATTCATGTATAATATATCGCTCTTAGAGAATAATGAACTTATATAAAGCTACATGATTAACTAAGACTTTGATGTTAACGCCGACTGACTTGCAACCAGCCATCATCCTCTAACGGTCGCCTTCTTTCATCAGATTTAGGCGGAAGTCTGTCATCTTTACGATCATCTCGTCTGAAATGACAAAAAAATTAAAGTTTAATTAAAACTTAATTACGCGAGCAGTGTTTGTAAAATCCGTTCAAAATTTGTATAACATAACGCATAATTTTTATCATTTATTTTGTTATTACTACTAAATTTTAGTAATAAATGATAATTGTTATTACTAAATATTGTTATTGTTAGTTCTAGAATGATATCGCTACTAAATGATATGGTATTGGTATTGATGAATTTTACGTCCGAGGAAATAGGTCACTTTTATTTAATGTAACATAAAATTTTTATACATTTCACACTTTTGACAAAAATTTATAATCTAGATCTTTATAAACATAGATACCCTAATTAGTAACTTTAATATGGCAGGATTGGACCCCCCTGTTCCCTTGATCAACGGCACAGCTGGGCATAGCTTAACCCTTAGGAACGATGCTGCGGTGGATTTGAATAGGTGAAAATATGTGGGGGTTATACATAAAATTTACGTACAATATCACACACACTCTAGGGTTAAATTTTATAAATATACTCACTCGCGCTTGGGTGGGTCTCTTGGGGAATCTTGAGGCGGCTCACGTTTTCGCCAGTCTTGATTAGTATTTCGTGCTGGTTCGTCACGACGTTCGCGATAACCACTACGGCGATCGGACATTCTACCACTACCACCACCACGATCTCGATCTCGATCCTCGCGTATGGTGTCACGCGAAATCTCGCGTATCTATAATTGCAATTAAATAGAAATATTAGTAAAAAATATACATACCTAAAAATACATATTGTAATATATAATTAATTAATAAAGAAATTTTAAATGAATTATAAGTATGACAGTAAACGACTGAAAAAAATAAATTCTACATGTGGAGCACTTTATAATATAACATGTATGTACTGAGGGAATGTATACTTACTCCGCGTCCATCCATTCCACGGTCACGATCTCGATCGCGGTCGCGATCGTCTTTTTTATCGAAACCACGGTTGTCTAATCTATCTCGATCTTTTAAATCGTCTCTATCATAATTATCATCTTTCCTCCATTTTTCCATAGAATCCTTTTTCCACCGATCCGAGTCATCGTTCCTCCTCCATTTATCCATGTCGCGACGTTCTGGTTCCCTTCTCTTCCATGAAGAATCTTCGATCTTGTCATCGCGTTTCCTCCAGCGATCCGTTTCATTTTTAAGTCCTTCGGAATCTTTAGCATCCCTGTCAGCATTACGTCGCCATGACTCCAACGCTAGTAATGACAAAAGATAGCACAAATTAAGTTTCATTGATATATAACACGAAAGCATCTAGAAGATATAAAAATATATTTTACTCACAAGGTTTCGGACCCTCGCGTTCGCGGTCACCACGATCACGATCACGATCGCGATCACGGTCGCGATCGCGTTCACGATCGCGATCATATTCTCTATCCGCACGTCGCCATGTTGAAGTCAACTCTTTATCTCTCTGCCGTTCTTCCTCCAATTTACGTTCAATCTCAGCTTCCTTAGCTCTGATAATCTCGGCTTGTTTTTTGAGCTTGGCCAAACGTTCGGCTTCTTTGGCTTCCTCTTCAGCCCGTCTGACTCTTTCTTCCTCCTCCCTTTTCGCTCTTTCCTCCTCAAGACGTTTCTTCTCCTCTTCTTGTTTAATACGCAATTCTTCCAGTCGTCTTCGTTCCGCGGCTTCCGCACGTTCCTTCTCCCATTTTGCCTTACGCTCGGCTTTACGCTCCATTTTGCGCTTCAACAATCGCTTGGCACGTTCCTCGTTCAACAATTTCTCAAAATCTTTTAATTTTTCTGTATATATGTTTCGGCGCTCTGCCAAAATCTTGGCCAGGAAGATGTCGTGGTCTTCTTTCATGCGCGCTAAGCGCTCTTGAGTCGCGACAGCCTCCTGCCTTTCTTCAATAGCTGCAGCGATTCGCTCGTCTTCTTGCTGCCGCCAGAGCTGTTTCGCCTGTTGCATTCTGTCCTGTACAGCCTTCTCCAACAATGGAATCTCCTCGAGCCGTTTAGCACGCTCGAGATAATCGACTTTCTTCTCCTGGGACTTGAGTTTTTGCTGCATTTCTCTACGCTCTTTTTGCAGTTCTTCAGCTTCTCGTGCCGCAATCTGCTCCGCGTCCAGCTTTTTGATCTCGTCCTCGTCTAATTTCTTCAACACCTTTTGACCGTGACTCGTCTGTGAGATCTGCTGCATCTTTTCCTTGAGATGACGATCCTTGATCTGTTGAATTTCACTCTGCTGACGCTTCCGCTCTCGCTCTTCCCGTTCCTGCTCCAGTCGCTTCTGTTCGGCTAGCATCTGCTGTCGCTGGAGCTCCTCCTGTCGGCGCATCTCCTCTTCTTCGCGGACTGTATTGATGTGTTCAATGTACTCCTTCCGTTCTTCAATAATTTTGTGTCGACCTAATATTCTCTGATGCTCCTTCATCTTGGTCTCGTGATAGTGAGCGACCATCGCATTGCGCAGCTTCTCGCGCTCGAGTTTCTTCTTGTTAGGATTTATCACATTAATGGCACGGTGCAACACAGTCGCCATGTTAACCAGTTGGCAGCGTATTTGTTCGGAGGGCATCGCCTGCAGTACCGGACCGTCCGGATGATCCTCTCGTTGCGCCTCCGAGAGATCCACTCCGAAGTGAACACATGTCTTACCATGGTCTATTCTGATCTGCATGTCATTATAACGCACGCAGTCTACCAAAAGTCGCTCCAGGTGAAAATCAGTAGTGAACTTGGCAAGCTCTAGGAGTCTGGAGAATTGTATAGTTTGATAAACTTGAGAAATTTGATGAACGAGTCGCACGAGTGTAACATCCTGCAAAGCCGGAATGTACTGGACTAACGGACTGTTTTCGTCCGCCTGTAACGTCTGAATAACGGAATCGACTCTGCTACAGAGTTCTAATGGATGAAATTCCACTTCTAACCATGAGTATAATTCTTGCAACTGCGGCGACGCGAGACTGACAACGTTCAAACGAACAATATCTTTTAACAGAGAGACGCGTGTTGGTGGTTGCGAGAGACCCAAAAGCGTCGCGAGTTTCTGAGCTTTTTCCAGCGGGCTCTTGTCAGTCTCGATGAAGCGATCAAACTCAGGATGTGCAGACGGCAACGGTATCGATAACGTTGCCAATAATACACGGTTGGCCATTCGCTGTTGTTCCTCCGAGGACATATTCTTTTTCATCTCACGAGAGAGCTGTAGAAGTTTGAACAACGCGGCTGCGTGAAATAGATAATTACCAGCCTTCCAGAAAACCATAGCCAGCTTCTGATAGTAATTAGCCATCGTTTTTGGTACAGGGAGCTTCTTTGACAAATTCATCATACCGTGAACGTCCTCAGAAGATTTAAAGGCTTCCTGCCATAATTCCATTTGTATCGCAGAATCCAATTGATTTAATCTAGTTTCTAGATTCAACTGCTGCGTTTCTGCTTTATTCATAGAAACGTTCGACACGAGCGGCGGCAGTTTACATATCTCTTCAAGATGTTTCCGTAATTTCTCGCATAATTTACGAAATTCAGTCTTACGAGTATACTCGAGGCAAAACTGGAAGGCCATACGTGCGATATCGTGGTAAAGAGTTTCTACGTGCGCATTAGTTCTGAGCAACTCCAAGCATTGGCAGTATGATTCCCACAAGAACTTGACCCAGGGCGTCAAAATGGTACGATCGCTTCTGTCTTGCGCATCCTCTCCGCTAACGGCTGACAGCAAGATGCTCTCAGGCGTAGCAAGGTTATCAAGATCGTCGATGTCAATCACTGCTTGCTGACTCTGCTTGCGCGCGGCATTCGTCTTCTCTTCAGCCATTTTCAAATACCCACGTATAACGTTCTCCAAGCTTCCAACATTGACAGATTGAAACATATTTCGGTATTGGAACAAGCCCTCCTTCGCTATGTGCGACTTCTTTAGTTCCACACAGAGGTCCAAATACTTGAACATGATAGGTTCTAAAACGGATTCTGACCAGTTGTACGTCCATTTTTTATTACGGAAGACTTCTTGCAATGTGTCTAACGCTCGGGCAGGTTTACCCACTTCTATGAATTCTGTTTAAAAAAAAAAAAAGAAAAATTAATGCATTTTGTAAGCTATATTTAATTTAGAAACTAGAATATTTTTTAATACTATAAACTTTTATGTATATCATCAGAATCATTGTCCGCTTCCATCAATGTATATTAATTTTGATCTTGTTTAACTTACACTTTATCTTTTATTAGTTCTAAAAATTAGAAAAACATAAAGAATAAATTAATCCTGTTAAATAATATCACTGTTGAATAGTAATTTGCAATATTAATATTCATACATTTTTCATTCAAGAAAATAGGTGACTTTTAATTAATACAACCCAAAAGTTTCATATATTTCACTTTCACTGATAAAATATTTACAATCTAGACCTATAAATTTGATAAACTAATAATTCTATAAAACTTTACAAACTAATAATCTAGATCTAGACTCTACAAATATAAATAATCTAATTATTAACTTTAATATGACAGAATTGAATCTTCTCTTGACTAATGGCACAGCTGAATGTAGCTTAATGCTCAGAAATAGTCGTTAGAGTTGGTTAGGTAGAAGAAATAAATGGAGATTGTATGTAAAATTTATGTACAGTATTTTAGAGTTAAATTGAGAAAGTTAATCTGCATTAGTGGAAATGGATATGAATATACGTGGGGAAAATGTAGAATATTGATGACTAAGATTAATTTCGATCTATCAAAACTATTTAACTGCACTGTGTATTTCCTGGACTCAAAGTAAATGTATCCAGGTACTGGAAGGAGAAAAAAAATATTTAAAAAAAAACAATGACTATAACAAGCCGAGTGTTACTTTGCTTACATAATTGACAAAGTGTGCACTATGCGAGAATACAATATACTTACATAGAAAACAAACTAATTTATAGCAATGTACATGTGCAATACTAAAGAGTATAAAATTTACATAGCAAATATGACAGTAAGCTTTCCTACATCTTTCTTGAAACCTCAGGCCTATTCTTTTTAACTGAATTTCTTGCAAGATTCATTTTTTTACATTTTACTTTTGACGTTGGAGAGAAAAAGAGAAACTGCTAAAAGAAATAGGCCATTTAACGTTTCTGTACACGTCTCATGTACTTCTATTAAATAAAGAAACGCGAAAAATGCTCGTGCAATATTAGAGCAATAGCGTTGCACGGTTCGGTTGGCTTCCCGCATCTTCGACGGTTACCGAACACGTCTGATGCTAATGCATATGGTCGTGAGAGAGAGAGATCGCGGAACTGTGCCGAGAGACAAGTAGCCTTGAGACAGGTACGCCGATCTTTTGGACACTGTGCGGCACGGTAAAGTCGATTGTTAGAGGTCCGAGATCATACACGCGAGCGAGAGGAACGGAGCACGCCCGTGCGTTTTCCGCGCGAAAAGCTCTGAGAGGCATGGGTCTCTTTTTTTTCTCCTTCGCGCGGACCAGGGACCCGATGCCATCGGCCATGTCACGCTCATGTAGGACGTCAGGCGGAACCCCCCGGACTTACCATTCGCCCGTTTCAGGGCGTTTTCGGGTCTCTGCCCATAACGCGCCATGTTTCCTTCCCGCGACTGCGGCTACAGCACCAACATAAACACCGGCGAGAGCTCCGCTGCGGCTTGCAGGCGTCCGAAATCCCGTTTACGCGCGATAACGTGTGGTCAGCACGTACCCTCGACCGCGTGTACCGGATAGAAGAGGCGGCCACCGAGGAAAGATGGTTGCTCGTTAATGCGTGAGTCAAGACACGATCCGACGTCCGGGACGTGTCCTGAGCGAACGGCGGGTGCCTTTGACGCGATCGTGTCCTTTTGTTGCTAAATCCTCGCGCTATCCTTGGCGTGTCAACATCAGCCAACATTCGACGCGACGACATCCGACGATGTCGACATTCACCGGCCGATACTTGACTCGTGTAGTGGCCGAGCGACCGAACTGACCTCTCGCGTTCGTGGAATGTTGTCGGCCGATTGGTCGCGCGTAGCGACTTCGAGATCTCGATAGATCACGCTTCCGCCTGTCGATAGATTTTGAATCAGCAGCAGTAGACTCGTATCACAATGGATCGCGCGCGAACGCCTCGGAAGTATCTCATGTCTCTCACGATCGTGATCGGCCACAGTAATCGCGAGTGATTACGAATATTGGAGCGCGGAGTGTGGTACGTTTTGTCGTAACGCGTTCGCGTGTGGCATACGTCGTTGACGAAGCTTGTGTTGTGTGTACAGTGACGCCGACATCGCCGAGGAAGGATCTCGAAAGATGACCTCCCCATCCTCTCCACCGGCCGTGCTGTTTTGGAGTATGGAGTAGATTCGATGGAAATTGCATCCTCGACGGAGAGCAGCGAATTCAAGATCATCACCAGGTTAGTGCGACTTGATTGTGTTGTGATTAAGATTCGCAAAGATTTCTTTTGGTTAGTCATTTTGCAACATTATTTTGGTGGCTCATGGTGGCCGTTTGTAGAACGTGTAATGGCGAATGTCGCGTTGCTGTTTGAATTGCTTTGAATCTCCGTGAATTTCTCGCGACTGTCTCCGCTGAAAACTTGTCTCGACGAAACGAGTCGTCGATTTATGTTTCAGCCGTTTGATCGCGAAGTGCTTCACTTTTGATGCGCTTGTCTCGTTAATTTTTGATCTTTATTATCACTATCTCTTTTCGAATGTTTAATCTTTCATAAGTACATATATTTTTACTTACTTCATAGGCACAGTGGTCTTTTTTGTCCCTAACTTATTTTATTGTTCTAAGTTACTTTTCAATGTATCTGTTCAAAGTTAGTTATTGTTTAACTCAAATGTTAAAACTATTATTTAATAAAAAGTGACATATGTTCGAAGAAATTTGAGTGGAATTTTGTCTGGGTAAAAAAAAGACTTAGTGGGCCATGGAGGGTTACGACCTTTAATAAGACATAATTAGAAAATGATAAGTTACTTATCTAAGAAATTGAGTATTGACATACATTGACCAGTCATATTTTTTAATAATTATATATAGAAAAATAGGCAATTTTTGCAAAGAAATATAGATTTTATTTTATTTTTATAATTACTTTTCTTAAAAACATAATTAACAATATTAATATAATATTGAAGGCTCAGATCATTGAATAAGAATAAAAAGCAATGAATGAATAAAATGTATAGGTAGAATATAACAAATAAATTCTTTATATATTAACATGTAAGACAAAATGATAAATATAAATACATTTTATTCCTTATTCTCATTCTCCATTACGTTGAAACTTTGGTTAAAATGATCATAATACAAAGAGATTTTCGGCAATGGCTAGATTCATAAGAAAATTTTCTACTGCTGGTGCCAAGTTTTTCTCTCTGAATATCTCAACAGAGATCATTCTTTTGCCATCTGGAGTTTGCACTGTTGCTAACGAAGTTAACTGATTCAGAAGATCTTGCGTTTTGTCAGATATCTCAGATATAACTTGTGCTTCTGTATAGTTTTGATTTTCGCACAATTGAACCATGAACAAAGCTATCTCTTTGTGAGTTTTCGTCATCGTAAGACTTTCTAAAAAAGAATGAATGCAGATTATTAGAAAACACTTTACTTATTTAATTATATATCGTAATGGAGATGTCTTATGAATATGAAGCAGTATAGCACAGAATGTTATAGAATAATGCATAAATATAGCAAATATTATGTGCTGCATATTCTGTAATATTCTGTGTTGTATAGGAAAACGACCAAATTATTCTCTTTTTGTTACCTTTGGCATGTGGTGCTACAGTAATTTCTCTAGCAGGAATGTTTACAAGTAGGTCGTACAGATCTATCCTTGATGATATCGAGCTATTACTGCAGCCTGCCACATAGTGCGAATATTTCTATAACAGTAACGATAATTATAGGATAACAATCAAGAACAACAGTTAAAGTAATGATAGTATCAGTAATAATAATATACTTCTCCTGTAATCCATTATGAATAAAAAATTACGTTTCACATTATTTACATCAAAAATAGATTCTTTTATAGAATACATGCCTTCAATTCAATTAACTCATCGTTGACCAAGTCAATCCAGGGAAAAAGATTATCAGTAACCTTCCTGTGCTTCATCAACGCAGGAAATGTTTTTATCCACTTAAGAAGCTGCTCCAAACTATGATGATATACAATAATTTTCTTTTTCAATAAGAGAGCCGTATATATCAATATTGTTTCTAATTCGAATGTTTTAATCAGTTCTTTGACATTGGTATTAGCTGCGAAACGATGAGTATTGAAATCATCAGAGACAAATGTTCCATTCTCCTGTGTAGAACACGATCCCTTAGTGAATACAGACAGGTATAACTGCAAAATCTCTGTAGGCTTGCCAGTTTTGCAATACATCTTGCTAAGAACTCGCGAAAGTACTTCATACTTTTGTGGATTAAAGTCCTTTGCAAAGAGAACCAATGCAAACTGTTTTACCTGTGACAATTATGAGAATCAAGATATAGGTCTGTATTCAGAATGTACTTACTTAAAGATGTTAACACACTTTTTTATTATTCTATTTCTAGCCATTAGATGGGAAAATAGGAATATCCCTGTTTTATATAAATGACAAAAATAGAATTTCAATAAATGACAAAAGATAGAATTAGAACAAAAACGTACCAACATCCTTATAAATACATTTTGAATTTGTTTAAAAAAAAAATATATATGTATATAAATATTTTCTTACTAAGAAGAACAGGAGCTTATAAATACCTTCGGTAATTTATCAGAATCAAATACTTCGCTGCAATGTATGTAGAACCAGTTATGCCCATGCCTTGCACATACAAATACATGAGGGGATGTATGCTCTAGTTTCAAATTGCATTTTCTTGTGACTACAGTCTTCTGAGATTCCGTAACTGCTGGATATGACCATGTCCACAACACATCTCCATTACAATCTTTCTCTGAAATTTTTATTCTTGATTAAATACAAAGTGAACATATCTAATATGTATTTATTGTATTTTAACTTTTCTATTATAAAATTATTATACCTATTACACTGCAAGAAAGTAAATCCGTTAATGGTGCCATTTGAAGCCATTCAATAAGTAATTAACGTGAATAAAAAAATTAGCAACAATAACATCTATTAGAAATGATATTTTATAATATTCGTTATTTTTTACGTCTTAGAGATATGCAAAATTCACTTTTTATTCGATTTTTCCTGTAGATATAGCCTATATTTTCATTGTTAAATATTATTAATTAAATAGAGTAAATTATTGGGAATGTCGTCTACTGTCAAGTCGAGATAGAAATTGAGGTTATGTTTAAATCGCTTCTCTCTCTTTCTCTCTCCTCCCTTCCTCTCTTATTCATTCAACAGTGGTAGCAACTATACACATTTACACATTTCTGTATTTACTATTTAAAATAGAAAAAAACAACTGAGAAATAATTAATTTTAATAAATATAGATATTAGTTGCATTCCAGCTTTATAATTTACCTATAAGAAGTTAAATACTAAAGTATTTCTATCATTAAATTGTATTTAATACATAACTGATCATACCGAATTGCTCAAAGTTTATGTTGAATCATTCGTATGATCATAAATGCCATAAATAAATAATAAATAAAATTTTGTATACTCAGAGAAAAGTTATATTAATGATGAAATCGTTTTTTTTAATTTGATTACTTTAAGTGAAAATACCTTTGAGGAAAACAAAAATTTATTTGATTAAAAGAAATAAGTTATTAATATATATTTTTAAAATAAATTATTTGTTTAAATTATTTGTACGTGTAATTTAAACAAATAATACTTTAATTTGAAGTCAATATTATAATGACAGAAATATAAGAAATAATATAGTTACGTTGGTTTTTAAAATATATATTTTTTTATTTAAAAAAAGATTTGCGTTGCACAATCAAATTATCTTTTTCATTGTAATAAAAGGAATAACCAAGCCATTTTTTTAAATCAGATTTTCTTTAACAGCGTATAAATCTTTTTTAAGTCAAAACAAATATTTTTTGAACCGAAAAAATTTAACTTTTTTGTAAGTATGATTCAATAATATATTATATGTATTACAGACACAGTTATTATAATTAAATTTATTTATTTTGTCTTTCTATTTTTATTGCTTAGAATCTATTTCATTTCTTGAAAAGTAAAAAGGTTATATTTATAATAATTTTGCAATATTAATTGATAATTAATTTTTTGTATTTATTTTTACGAATACTCGTACAGTTAAGCTTTATATAAATTATTATTACATTAGATTTTTGTATACAATATTTCAATGTGAGACTAATAGGAGTGTGTGAAGTTAGCATCTCAAGTGTGAGCATCTCATGATTAAACTGCGTACACAGATACCTATCTATCTATTCCGATCTTCGAAAAAGACCAGCATCTCACCCATATATGTGGAAAATCGGCTTTTTCGAAATTTATTAATTTTTTGTTGATTAACTAATATCGGAATCGATCGCAACTCTTCGGAAGGCGCTTTAATATGTTGAGAACTGTAGGAAAAATATTTTTTCGTATACAGAACTCTTCGAAAAAGACCAGCATCTCACCCATATAAGCGAAAATACGGATTTTTCGAAAGTTATTAATTTTTTGTTGATTAACTAATATCGGAATCGACCGCAACTCTTTGGAAGGTTCTTTAATATGTTGAGAACTGTAGGAAAAATATTTTTTCGTACACAGAACTCTTCGAAAAAGACCAGCATCTCACCCATATAAGCGAAAATACGGATTTTTCGAAAGTTATTAATTTTTTGTTGATTAACTAATATCGGAATCCACTGCAACTCTTCGGAAGGCTCTTTAATATGTTGAGAACTGTAGGAAAAATTTTTTTTCGTACACAGAACTCTTCGAAAAAGACCAGCATCTCACCCATATATGCGAAAATACGGATTTTTCGAAAGTTATTAATTTTTTGTTGATTAACTAATGTCGGAATCGACCGCGACTCTTCGGAAGGCTCTTTAATATGTTGAGAACTGTAGGAAAAAATTTTTTTTCGTACACAGAACTCTTCGAAAAAGACCAGCATCTCACCCATATATGCGAAAATGCGGATTTTTCAAAAACTAGATTTTATTGGTCGTTATGTTAATCATAAACTGTAAGTATGTAGAAATACAGCGACTTCTCAGTTTGGAAAATTTTCCGAGGGACAGAATTAATTATTGTGGGTGTACATACTTTTAAAAATTTCTATTATCTGCAGAACTGAAATTTATCTTTTATAGAAACACAGTAATCATTAATGACCAGTAATTAATTTACAATGTTTAAATAGACTGTAACGAAGTAATTTTAACGGTTACTCTTTAAATTCAACGTAAATTGTACGAAATATTCTATTTCCTCGTTATATTTCACGATCGCCGTCCTGCGACATATGTATGAAGGCCATTCGATAAGTAAGATAAATTTCCGCGAAATATAGCGCTACAATAAATTGTGCAGTATACGTATAACCAGGAATTAAGTAACACTTTTAAACTGCCTCATACTAAATTTCAGCCAAAAGCGACGTTTTATTCATGTGTGACAGACGTTGGAAGTAGTCATTTCAGCAGTTGTCGTAAAAATGGAAAAAAGATGAATTCCGTTCGATAATTAACCATCTTTAACGCTGATGCAGCGTTCCCATGACCTTTGTCCATTTCGACTTTGATTTGCGCATCCGTTCTCTTCTTTAAATAAGTTTATTATCATCTAAGTTTATATCTTCTAAATTTATGTTAACAATTTTTACTTTTGGTTTTGATTGAGTCGACTCGAGCACTTTATAATGCTCTCCCAGCTTAGCTTGTATTGTCTCTTTCAATTTTTTCACCTCTTCTCCAGTTTCACAACCCATAATTACTACTCCTTTTCTTTTTTTCTTTAATTTCGTTACTCCCATTGTCATATTTTTTATATCTACCTTCTCTTTTATTACCTTCTCTTTTTTTTTTGAGAGAGAGAGAGAGAGACTGGATGCATAGCTTACACATGTTTAAATCTTTCCGCATTTTTTGAGTGGGCGACATTGAATTGATCCTTGAGACAGAGTTTTTTAAAGAAGACTGGTTCCTGTCGGTGACGTTTCGGTGACGCAATCAAAACATGAAAGCGGCAGCTATGCAATAATAGTAAACATATCAAGCATTTTTGGAATAGTCTTGTTGAATAATTATCAACACTTGGGAAACAAGGATACCTATAAAAGATAAGAGAACCATAAGATTTAAATTGTTAATTACTCGGCTTCTCTACTGATTAGGCGATGCTAATTCGGTTCATGATGTAAGAATATTATCGTGATTAAAATATCGAGAAAAGAATAGAATTGCACTATGAACGTTTTCTTGTGTACATCCAAGCTTTGTGCATATGATGCTAGAAATCGAATTCTGGATCCGAAAAAAAATTACTGAAACTCGATTCGTGAACACAAGCAACTCGGATGAAAATTTCGTAATATAGAAACCTCGTATAGAAAAATGCATCCTGTCCCATTTTTCTGCACTAGATTCAATTTATACTGCTAATATTAATTTCTTATAAATAGTAGATGAATGTTGGTTAATGTAACGTTGAACATCGGAAATTATAATTTTCACAACCTTTAATAAATAAAAATCATAATATTTTAATATTATTATTTAGTATATATTTTAATATTATAAATTTAGTAGCTAACTTCAGATATTCGAGTATAATGCTATCTAGAGTCATCAAAATACAACCATTTCTATTTGAGAACTTCAATCGGGAAGTTATACAAAGTTAGACATTCGAGGCCGGCTCAGCGCGTATCTTTATGATCGAAACCGACATCAACGGACGACTCAAGGCTTCGCCGAATACAAATTGACGAAATAAACGCTTATGCAACGTTCCCATGAACTTTGTCCATTTCGACTTTGATTTGCGTAGCCTTTCACTTCTTTAAATAAAAATGTTTCATTATCATCTGGAATTTGTCTTGTTTTATTTTTATAACAACTTTGATTACTTCCAACGTCTGCCACACGTAAACAAAGTGTTGCTTTTGGCTGAAATTTGGTATGAGACAGTTTGAAGAGTGTTACTTCTTGACTATAAACTACACAGTTTATTGTGGTGCCATTTCGTGGAAATTTATCTTACTTATCGAACGATTCTCGTATATAGATATATATAAAAAACCGGTCTATCCATTGCCTCACTATTTTAAACGTTCTGCTATTTTAAACCTCTATATAAAAAAGTTTTAGTTCTCGTCTGCTTTGCCACTTGATATTTACCTTAATTCTTGTGGTTCATTAAAAATTAAACAAGGTCAAATACACACGCTTGTCAGCGCTAAAGTGAATGTAATCTATGTGTGATCAACCTTATAACACGATGCTGAAAAATATAAAAGAGAGAGAATCTAAACGGGCGCTTCATTCACTCTACGAACGTACATCAGAGTAAAAGTAAAAGGAAATTTTCACAAGGAGGGCTTTGTTAATAGAAGTTTAATTGTGGTTCGCGTGAAATACGCAGTTTACTCGTCAAGATTATTTTGATCTTTTCTTGTAGTTTTTGAGCAATCTTACAAGAAAATGTTTGGTACGCTCTTTATTTTTGCCGTCCTGACAGTGAATGTTGCAACCGCATTACGTAAGTACACATGTTTATATTTATTTGTATATTATATCTATTGTATACGGAGTCGAGTTGAAAATCTGCCTTATTTGCGCAAAGAGTAAAAATGGGATCTTCATAAAAACAATATCAATGTAATATTATTTTTCGACTGATAGATATAATTCATCTTTGTGAGGTTTTTATTGAAATTTATTAATACTAGTTGTATGATGAAAACATAATCACATATTAAGGTTACGTGAGTGCATGTCTGATATCGGAGATTGTGATGACTTAATATTGACATGTAAATCTAAAACCAGGAAACAAAACCAGGAAAATTTAAATTGACGGAGAACTCTGTTTCAATCATAATATTTACGTACTTAATAGGGGTAACGGCAATTATTAGCTTATACAACAATTCCTTATCTTATTAGATATCTATCTATAATTTATTCTGTAGATTTTGCCGTGAATAAAGTACTCGTAGAGGCATTCATTTCGTATAATTTTAGAAGAACAATGCAGTTTAATATGTGGATTAAACAATAAATTAAACATTTTATGTAACGCACTAAGAAATTTTTTACTATTTTAATTCTATTTTGTTCATAACTATACAATTCGCGAATTATCATTGAATATACCGTGATTTCAAACGTTATCAAAATGTTATTTATTTCTTGTCGCATATAACTTTGTTATTCTACATTTTTTTGCTTGGAATAAGCAATTCTCAAATATATAATGAAAATTCAAACTATTAATATCTCTTATAAGTAGTACTAATGACGTACAATAGTTTAAGAATTTAAATTTTGTTTTAATTTATGATAATTGCGATAGTATATATGCTTATGTGTGTGTGTGTGTGTGTGTGTGTGTGTGTGTGTGTGTGTGCGTGTCAAGTTTAAAAAGCTAACTGAGGCATAAATCGATATTAGTTAATGGAATCAGAAGTGATTTCTATCCATACACATGTATGCATAGTATGTATTTATAATTTCAAGTGCATACATTCTGATCGCCAATATTTAACTTTAATCACGGACTCTGTTGAACTTGAAAATTGTACGAATTTATATCTACTATTAAAATTATATTCTATTTTTTCCTTTCTTCTTGTAATTATATTAAAAACTTTAACAAAATTTATGAAACATAATTAATAATAATAATTATCTATTATAAATCTTGTATCTACTACTCAATCGTGTATATATTGTTTTAATAAAACTGTGTTATGCACACGCAATTATATTAATTATATAATATTTTAAACATTAAAAAGTTTACAATACGTTACGGATATAAGTATAATGTTCGTTAAAGGTACGGATATAAATATAACGTTGGTTAAATTTATATCGTGTCGGTCTGCAGCGAATCTAAAGGCAGAATAATAATTGTTTACAGTTTCCAGTTTTTGCAAAGTGCGTAAAAGAGAGATGGAGGCAACATATAGTTGCTTCGGCGATTGGGCCGAGGCAGGCTAAAAAATCAAATTAGTGTTGCAGCTATCACTTTCGCTGATTTTTCGCTGGCTGAAAGGCTCCGAATTAGCATCTTTAAATTTCATGAGCATTATCATAAATATCATTAGCATACTTCATCAGCAATACTGATTTTTGTGATTATGTCGCTTGCCACAATATATCACATGGCGTTTTAAGATACGATTAATTTGATGCTGCAAATGCTTTGAAGCATTTAATTGACCAATGACAACAAAGAATTTTATCAATTTGTTAATTAAAGAATGATTTAAAATATTTATTGTCATCTTGACCGTACCCTTAATACGTTAATCATTAACCCATACAGCATAGAACATTGCAGCAACATTTTAGCAATGTTGCAAATTGCAATGCAGTATTGCGGAGATATTGTAGAAACATTGCGATGTTAAATGTTGAAGTGTGAATATTTTTTCAATATAGAATCTATATTGATTTTTTTACATTAAATATTAATGTTGCTGTAACGTTCAAGCAACATTGAACAAATTATTATTGATATTCTTTTTATTTTCTAAAAAATTAATAAAAATAAAAAGCTGTGTAAATTCAGAAACATAAACATTATCGATATACAAAATAGGCTTGTAGGCAAAGAACCTTGATCTATATCTTAATGATCAGACAATTTTTTAAATGCTTTTTAAATGTTTAAAAAATTTTTTATATTTAATTTAATTATTGTGTCATATTGATTTTTTTCTAATTGTATTCTTATTTATACGAATGACAGAAAAATTATTTCAAATACTATTCCGCATTTGTAAAAATCAGAAAAAAATTAGTAAAAAATCAGTAAATACTTTTATATGTGTTTATATAAATATTATGCTTCAATTATACATGTTTCATCTTTTCGACATATATTCATCTAATCTATCAGTTATACACACGTATTAGTATAAAGTGTTCACTAGTCATCACGAGGGATCTAGTTCGCAGCAGTAGCAGAAGTCGAGCATCGTCCACGAATTGGATGGGTGGTCACTTGGGAATTTCCGAGAGAAAATTCCTGAGATTTTTTTTTTGCGAAAAATGTTTTTTAAAATGTTACGAAAATATTTTTTTGTATTGGAATTATGTGGTATAACCATGTTAATATTTACATTTCAAAGAAATTTTTGTATACTTTGAATAGATATTGGATCAATATTGAATCAAAACAATTTATGTAGATCAAGTAACTCTGGCCTAATAATACATACATCTAGACTTCTAAACTAAACATTCTGTATATGAAGTAAATCTGAAAGTTGGTAGTTTAAACAGAATGTTTTGAGAGATTCTCTTTACTTTTTTCTCCACGGTAAGGTATCAGCTATGAAAGATTCCAGCTTTACTTCGTAAACAGAAAGTTTGGTCTAGATATGTCATTGAATTGGCCTGCTTGCCGAGCATTTAAATGCGATTAGGGTTCTTACGTTTGCAGTCAATCAAGTTATATTTAATTATTTGAAAAATATGATTGTTGTTTTATCTGTTTACTTCTGTATAAACTAAGTACACTTAAACAACTTATTTTTTTTTAATGCAGATTAAAGTTAACTTATTAGCAATTTATATTTTAAAACAGTTATATCATTCGGCAAAATTCAACGCGTATCGAACGAGTGAGTAAAATATTTATTCTTCCTTTTTTAAGGAGGTATTAAAAGTTACACATCAGGGAGACGATAACAAATAAGAATTTAATCTGAAAAGAATGATGTATCCAACATTTTTAATAGCAAACTAATAGCATTATCGTGTTCAGCAGGTCGAAACTTATAAGATTTATTATATTTTTTACGTTTCCATTTATAGGCAAAAAACGGCTCTTTTTCAACAATATTCTTTTGTATAAGTCTAAACTCTTGTATTATGTATGAGAGTTAAGAAAATCTTTTTGTACTCTCGCTCATTTTTGATCGCTCTTTTATCCTTATTCTTTTTTATCCTTTATTTTAAATAATACTTTCTTCTTTCTCCTTTTTTACTTCTTTTCTTTCCTTAAAATGTTACATGCCTTCTTTTTAGCATAATAAATTACAATTATTATGAATATAATTATTACACAATTAATTATTTTACTGTTATTTAAATGACAAAAACGCAATCTCCGATGACAGGCAATCACAAAATAAGCGCAGTGAATTAATCAATCGGAATCACGGAAAAATGAACAACAATTTTGATATGTACGAGTAGTTGACATTACATACTTCTTTTCAAAATAAATAAAAATTTCTTATAAGAACATATTAAAAATAAATAGAATAGTGTACATAATATTTTATTCTAGTTATCTATCAGTTATTATTAGTAAATTCAAAGTAATTTTATCTTAGTTTAATTTAAGATTGTAACTATTATCAATGTTAGTATATTACCTGAGTTGTTTAATTTAAAGTGGCAGATTAAAGAAAATAAATTGAATGTCTTTTTTACAGCTTCTTATATTCATGTATGTGGCATCAAAGATCCTAACTATGATCAATGCATCATGGAGAATCTGAACAATGTGAAGGATAAAATTTGTAAAGGGCTTTCGGAATTTAATGTTCCTCCGAGCGAACCATTAAATATTAAGAAAGTAGTTGTCTATAATACAAATCAGCTTAATCTTTACCTTAAAGATTTAGCAATAACGAATTTATGTGATTACGTGGTAAACTCGGTCAATGTAGATTCTGACCGACTCCACTTTAGTTTCGATATCACATTCAAGAATTTGACTATAGATGCTTTGTATAACTTTGACATACAAATTTTGGTGTGTCTTGTTCATGAGGGACCAGTTCAAATTCAGGGTATGTATAATGTTATTATATTAATCTTCTATTGAAATACAATATAGAAATATGATATAACCTAGTGTATGCTTAATTTATTTTATTTTATTAATAATGCCAAAATATGTGTTTTTTTACAGCTAATTCGTCAATAAAAATAGACATGGACGCAAAAGTAGCAACCAAGGACGGTAAAAAGGAAATATATGCTGCGAAAATAAAATCGAACCTCTATATGTTAGAGTTTGAATATGAGTTTCTTGAAAAGGGAGAGGAATTAGATCAATTTCATCAAGCTATTAGAAGTGCCGTAGATGGCAATAAAAAAGATGTTCGTATTGCTATTAAGCCAGTAATTGAAAATAGTATTTCCCAATTAATCATCTAAATTTTTAACGGGATTACACGTTCCAATTACGAGAAACTGTTTCCTGAATAAGCATTCAGGATACTTTATTCATAATAATTATAATTAATTATAATTTATTCATAATAATTATAATTAATTATAATTAATATGAATAAAGTATCCTGAATGCTTATTCAGGAAATAGTTTCTCGTAATTGGAACGTGTGAGCCCGTTAAAAATTGAGATAATTAATTGAGAAATACTATTTTCAATTACTGGCTTAATAGCAATACGAACATCTTTTTTATTGCCATCTACGGCACTTTTACTAGCTTGATGAAATTGAACTAATTCCTCTCCCTTTTTAATAATTATAATTAATTATAATTATTAAAAAGGGAGAGGAATTAGTTCAATTGCATCAAGCTATTAGAAGTGCCGTGGATGGCAATAAAAAAGATGTTCGTATTGCTATTAAGCCAGTAATTGAAAATAGTATTTCTCAATTAATCATCTAAATTTTTAACGGGATTACACGTTCCAATTACGAGAAACTGTTTCCTGAATAAGCATTCAGGATACTTTATTCATAATAATTATAATTAATTATAATTTATTCATAATAATTATAATTTATTCATAATAATTTTTATTAGAAGTGCGCTAGCTCTCAGAACTCTTCAGGAGCTTGTGTATGGGGACGTAATTCGCCATTTGAATCTTTTGTACAGCCCAAAACTCGTGCCAGAACTGTAGCATCTCACTGTTGTACATTTCTCATAATAATTACTTATAATTATTTGATGTTAATTATCAGAACTATTCACTGAACCTATCTAGATTTCAAAACTCCACGGATTTTTACTCTCCCACCGTTAAAAATTCAAGATATGTTGGGATGCTATTTGACATTGTCGGAAGTTAGCATCTTATTTCTTAAAACCGCGATTTTTATAGTAAATTTGACAAAACTGTTGTTAAAACTTATCAAGAACTATGCAACTATGCTGGATGCTAATTAATACGCAGTTTAATTGTGAGATGCTCACACTTGAGATGCTAACTTTACACACTCGATTAATCGATAAATATTTGGTAATAATCTTTGTTAATCAAACTGTTTGACTGACATTGGCGGCATCGAAACATGATAATAATTGCAAATTATTCCAATATTTCTCTAAAATTGTTACACATAAATACTATATATATGTATTTACAAAAATAAAGATATATACAAGTTTATTATTATATCACTTATGTCACTTCATCTAATCTCCAAAATAATTATTATTAAATTATTATAATTATATTTAATTTTTGTTATATACTTATCATACTTTATACAAAGTAAAATAAATGACTACAATTCGTGTTTTATATTGTTATAGTATATCAAAGCATGAACTGTCTAATTTAAATAATTTTATATTAATTTATAACTTATAATTTATCATAAATTTGTTTTTTTTGTACAATTTTTACAATACTTGTTGCTTAATACTTTTAACTTAAAAGATAGTTATCATAATGAAATAATATTAAAGTTATGCTTTTAATATTTTAAAACTGATCAGAAAAAATTTGTGTCAATATTGATATTTTAATCGTATTTTAATCAAAATGGTTTTAAAATTTATATGTTGAATTTAATAAGTTTTCTATAGCATGTGTCATTACATGCAATTATTAATTTAAAATATTTCTTATAGTAATAATAATAGTTTTATTAAGCTATTATTAGAAAAAAAGGTATTATGGTCATACATTTTATATACAATAACTTTGTTAATAATCAATATTTTTAGTTGAAGATTTACGGTTATATTATATCAAACTGTTTTTCAATAGATTTTAAGTTCAAAGTTATGACGTAATTATTACATTGAATTTTATTTATAAAATTGGAACAGTGTCACATTTTATAAATAATACCCCGAGCTATAAATATTTTTTAACTTTGAGTCTAGAATTGAAAAATATATTGACGATGTATATATATGTTAAGTTTTCAATTAAAAATATTACTTGAAGTCTTCTAGAATTACATATTATTGTATTATATTTTTACAAGCGAATAATATCAATAAATAGTTAAAATGATTTCTAGATACTAAAGTAAATAATATTAATCAAAATTTCTTAATCTGTAAAATATGACAAACAATAACGAAAAAACAAAAATTATTATTTTTAACAAAAAGTGTAGATGATTGTTCAGTTATTGCATCGATTAATTGTTTCTGTCGCTGATATTTACAAAAAATAACAATGTCCAGTAGTTTTATGGTAATGGATTATTAATAGTTTCAGATGCATCGATGAAGAGCGCAGTTAACGCTTATACTATTCGATAGAAATACTTTTTTTATACTATTTATTAAAATCGTGTTCTAGTTGATCATCTTGAATGAGCAAATTGCCACTTGATCGTCAGGAGCTTTGCCGAAAGGTTTATTTCCATCGGTAGTCTCGTATTTGTTTACTTGATATATCAGCATTGTTTCATAACCGTATACGTCTGTACCAAGTTGCTAAAGTTTACGTAAAAAAAACATAAGTCAAGAATTATGCATTCATATCATAAGTACTTTCTATATAATTTTGTATGAGTTATGAAGGGGATACAGTTATCGTTTACCTGTGTAAGTGGACTAGTGTTTGTAGTGAAAATTCCGCTGTACTTTTTTTGTTTGGCAAATTGCAAGCAATATTCTTCCATATGTCTCATTACAAGTATGTTCTCCGCGCTATTCAAATTGCTGTTCGTCGCCATCATGAAAGCATGAATAATCTGACCTTTACCCTGTGGTAATTTGTAATCTCGAATCGGTTTTTCCAGATATTCGAGAAAATCGAAAATGATCATTAACTTAGATTTCAGTATCACTTCAGGCTCATCCCAAAGATCAAAGTTTAAAGCAATCCCGATTATTTTCTCATTCTGCGCCGATTTTACGACGTAACTGAGGTTTTTTTCTATAAGAGGATCCCACATAGACTCTACCAGTTCCCGATAATCGGCCCTTGTTACGTCTGGCATTAACCACCGCTCCAAATCGCCTTTGGTATAAAAGCTCTCGGTGATTATTCTGTAAATTTTAATAAATGTTCACTTTCTTGTTTCACGCGTATATAACGGCAATTGTAACAAGTTTTAAGCTTAGGTTTGCACTACACTTACTCGATTGCGTTCTCTTTATCACAGTCACTTAATGATTCAAAGATATATGGCTTCTCGTCGATGGCTTCTTTCAGAGGTTCCTCGTCCGATGATATGAGCTTCATCCGGTCTAATAATTCGGCTAGATTTTTCGCCGTGATAAAATCCGTGATACCAATCTGATAACCCTGATCTCTCAATTTCGTCACGGTGTAAATGGAATTCAAGGAATTTCCACCAAGTTCGTAGAAATTCGCGTGTAGTGTTATCAATGTGCGACTACTACATCCGATTACGGACGCGATAGTTGGAAAGAGGACACGGGCTTTTGCAAGATCTTGACTTGACACGCCGCTGTAATCACAATTTGTAGCAACGTCGTCCTCTGTGGAATAAAATTTTTGAGTTTAATTAGTAAAACATAGATTTTTAAATTAAAGAGTGAATTGGATTTTTTTTCATTTGTCTACAATTCAAACAAATTGAATCATAATTTATTCTGAATATTTGGATTATCACTCTTTGAACAAATAAAGTTTATTACAGTTTGACGTTTGGAAAGTGTTAGGAAAAAAATATTTTCTTTTCTTTTTAACAAAAGAGAATTTCTTTTAATTTTAGTGCGGAAGTAATTATCACTAAAATAGTATACTGAACTCATTAATTTATATCGTAGAAAAGATTAGAAACATTATTCTAAATTCATAGGAAATGTATGATATGGCATATGTTAAAATAGAAAGGAAGGAAATATTTATAAACCGGTTTTTTAATAGATAAATAACACGTTTTGTAGCTTTACATAGTTTCCCGTATTTGATAGCTTATCAATCTATTTTATATGTAAAAGATAAAACAGTCGCATGCAATTAAATTGCAATTATGAAGTAATTTATTATATATTTTAATACAATTCATATTTCAGTACTTAGGGAAATATCGTGATGTACGTTATTTTAACAGAACAATATAAAGTTATGAGTTTAACATGTACCTTCATTAGAGCAAGATGATTCATATTTTTTTAGTAATGTTTGTCGATCCGTTTTTCCATTGGTTAAAAGAGGTATGTGATCAACAATAAAAATTTGCGGTAACATATATGGCGGTAATGTCCTTTGAAGAAAATCTTCGATCTCCGATTTTGATAGAGTCGTACCATCCACAATGGTAACAAAGGCTATTAGTGCCTAAAATGCCAAATATAAAATGTAAAAATTAATAAATCGATTAATTATTTTTCACGATTTTTAATATTGATACTTTTGACAGCTTTAATAATTTAAAGCTACTGTAGGATATAGACAATAAAAGTTGCTAAAATAGAATAACTTCTCTTAACTGTTTGATTCATGAAATATATTCTATTAATAAATTACTTTGATTCTTTATAACATGCAATTAAAAATTTTAAAGATTGATTTTCCTTTGAATTTTGGCATAATTATACTTTGTCTCGTGTATACTGTATATTGAAATATTTACCTGTGTCAATTCGCCAGGTTTGTGACAAAGAACCACGACTTTATCAATATCGGGTATTCTGGCAATTACTTTTTCGACTTCCGTGAGATCGACACGGTGACCTCTAATTTTGATCTGCGAATCCACTCGTCCTTCGAAAATTATCGATCCTTTGACAATTTTAGCGTAATCACCTGTACGGAAAATTCTCGGATATCCTGCAGGGAAAATCAGCACATTTGTAAAAGTTAAATATATAACAAGGTTTTAATTCCGTATACTAAAAAAATCGAGATATCTTGATTATTACGCTTTTGCTTGTAAGAGAAATTAACATTTCGAGAGGGCGAATTTACATGTCGCAGTAAATTTTTTAAGTTTGAAAGACGTACGTGGCATTCGATCTTCTTGTTACGTTATTTTATTTTCTCACCTGGATCGATGGCATGAGGATTGTCCAAAAATTTATGTGTATCTCGTTCGCGTATATAACCCGCGGCAAGGTTTCTTCCAGCCACGATCAACTCTCCGACTTCCCCCTGGGGAACCAGTCGCATGTCCTTGTTTACAAGATAAATTATGCAGTTGTCGATCGGTTTTCCTAAGACACAACGAACCATGTAAATGTTGTTAGCGATTGTTATTTACTAATGATAACAATTCACTAAAGGTTTAGCTTAGAACTAACATGTTAATATGCTTTGTTGGTTCTTCGTTATTCAATTAACTATTTCGTTATTTTTTATACCATTATTTTATTATTACAAACTTTATTATTTTATTTAAAAGTATTTCTAAATTTTTGATACGTTAGCGAATGAGAATTCTTCTTACCAATTGGCACTTTCTCCATCCCTTGTAATTGTGCTCGTTTGCTTAATAGGTAATACGTAACGTCACCCATGACTTCCGTGCTTCCGTAGAAATTAGCCAATATCTTGTCCTTTTTGTCAAACGTAGTAAGAAATTGGTCGGCCAATGCGACCGATAAAGTTTCCCCGGAACATATCCAGAGTTTCAAGCGATCGAGAACGTTGTCATTATTCTGTGCAGTGACAGCAGAATGCATAATTAAATCCAAGGTGTTGCGAGACGGCGACGGCATTTTTATCGTAAATAAATTATAACGATGTTCAGTTATGTCGAGTTGCGATAATAACCCATGAAAATTATACTACGCTACATTTATAGGCTATATTTCAATGCATAGTTGCAGAGAGACGAAGAAAAATTATAAAAATGAGTTATAACGATAATCTATAATGTAAAACGTTTCTAAGCACCTTAGAATAATTTGCCCGATTTATTATCTAATAATTATTCTTGCTATAGATATTTTAACAGCATGACTCTTGCTAAAAAGAAATATTTATTCAAATGCTTTTAATTTACCTTGCGTGATTTATGAACGTAATTTATACTAATTTGTGGAAGATTTTTGTATTTATTTGTGGAAAAATTGTAGAAAAATTTCTCACTTGCGAAATTGACGCATTGATCTGGGAGTTATCGGATTGTAACGCGTTGGTTCTTATTTGTCTAC
Organism: Solenopsis invicta; assembly: GCF_016802725.1. NCBI lineage: Eukaryota > Metazoa > Arthropoda > Insecta > Hymenoptera > Formicidae > Solenopsis > Solenopsis invicta. The sequence continues at coordinate 5,839,975 of NC_052674.1, read as the reverse complement.
GTATATTGCTTCGCATACACATTTTGTGAGCGTTTGCTTAAGCGTGACGGAATAAACTTGTCGAATTTTTTAGAACGGACGTTGAAATATTAAAAGTACAAGGACATTATTTCAAATTTTTGCAAGTGTTAAAGGAATATGTCAACTCAGCTTATCATCGATTGATTATGTATTTCATGCGTGGTAAATTATTATTGTTATTATCGAGATATTGAAAACGCTTCATTTTAATGGCTCTAAAGAGAAAGCACGGTATCCTTAACCTTTCGTAAGATGTTGCGTAAAATCAAGATTGAAATTCTCGAGAAGTTTACGTAATAATGACAGGCTCACCTTTCTTGTAAAAGCGATAAATTGCATAAGGAATATAACTTTTTATTATACTCACTTGCAAACCTAGATACATGAGCAATGAATGCAATAACGATGGCACGAGGACCAAACGTTGTATCTGAAAAATAAATGATTTTTTCCTTCAGTATTTATTAAGTTCACTTTGAGATGTTGTAAACTTTTTACAATTGCATTATGTTACAATTAAAGTCAACAGACATGTAATTATTAAAAAAAAATAACAAAAATAGATAAACAATATTTTTATGTGCTAATATAACACAATTCGTCAAGAAGCTACAGTTTTTTCTCTAAATTTTTTACATTTTTTTTTGGTTGTAATTAAGTACAATAAAGTAGTTTTTACCTGATGCTTCTCTAAGAGTGGTACAAACTTTTCTGGGTCTTTAGTCACGCTTTTTGGTACAATTACTATGGTACGACTTTGTAAAAGAGGTCCCCAAATTTCGGGAACACTGTCGACGAAAGTAAGAGAAGTTTTGAAAACGCACCGTTCTTCATCGTCAGCGTATGGAAATTCTCTCCATTGCCATTGTAGACGATTTAGTACAGTAGCATGCGGTATGAGCACACCTTTGAGAAGATAGATGTATATATTACAAACAACTATGCTCCCTTGAATCTTCGTTGAAAACCTTTTGCAAATTATATAAATTTGCAATAATATTCTACTCTTTTTTTTCTACAATTAAAACTAGTATCTTTTTACAATAAAAACACACTTTTTATTTATTGTATATAGTACTGTAAAAATAGTTTAGAGTTTTAAACATTTGAAAAATATCTACGAATATCGTCAGTTTATAATGAATAACAGCAAACATGCGTATTTTTTGATATCGTATAATTACAAAATATAACAATACCTTTAGGAATTCCTGTACTTCCGGAAGTATAAAGAACAATAGCGAGTTGATTCGATCTCTCCTTAATTTGTAATGCATCATCTTGTTCTTGTCTGGCCTCTTTCAAAAGTTGTTCGTACGTCACGGCCAAAGCTCCCTCATAGATTGATAAATCAGCTGAAAGCGAAAGCGTAGTTTTACGTAATTGTTCACATTGAAGGAATAAGTAGAAACGGAAGAAATATCAATTCTATTATCTTCAATTATATTCAATCAAAACAAAAACTCAAGGTTCTTTCGCGCATATTTATAACTGAAGTAATAAAATGTATCCGCCTTCTACAATTTATTTCGAAACGATTTACTATTTACTTTTAAGTGCCATTAATCCTTTTGTTAATAAAAACCAACCAGGCTATGTATATATAAATCGTAACAGATCTATATATACATAGCCTTGCGTGAAAAGCCACACATAATTGTGAATAAAAAAAAAGGAAATTTATTGCAAAGATACTTTACGCTTATCGAATCTTATACCACATTTTGTACACCCAATTTAACGGCGACCATATAGGTTCGATAGCGATTAATGGTAATCCCGTAATATTAATTTATAATACGATGCTAAAGTATCTTTAAATAATGAGATTATGAGATGCTATATGACATTTTAATAAATCTCGTACAAATTGAAATCTAAAATAATTATGAAGTTAATAATGTAAAGTTACTACATAAATAAAGTATTTAAGTGTGTAAAATATAAGATAATTATTTTCTCAAAATCATATTTTATAGAAATAGGACTTAAAATTTCAATACTTTTATTTTTATTTAATTTTAATTTTGTATGAATTAGAGCAGTAAATTATTCTTCTCTGTTTATGTTATGGCTACTACTATCATGTATTTAGAATTTATTGTTTTAAAATTTTAATATTAATAATTTAATAAGATTATATGCATACATATAGCTATAGAATTTGATCTTAGAAATATATAATAGAAATGCTATGTATCTAGAACGATATTAGCTATTGCATCATTATATTTTTGTTTTACGTAATAATGAATAATAAATATAGAATGACGTAATAGCAGGCTAATCTTTACAAACATATAGACTTATGTATATTAACGAAGATTAATATTACAAAACACTGCTATGCTTCATTGATTTTTCATATCTTTTAAGTAAATCTAGAGTATTGGAATTATACATAAAGTAAAGCTTGAATTAAGAATAAGAAATAGACAAATAGCTAAAAAATGAATTAAAAAAATTATATAAAATTACATTTATAAATTGAATAATAAGGGGGGGGGGTCTTTACATTTTCTATAATATTTATTGTAGAATATTTGATAAAAAAAGACATTTACCTCCTTCTTCGACCAATACTACTAATGGTTGCGCTTCTTCGAGAATGTGTTTCACTCTAGATACCGGAAACTCCGCATCCAAAGGTAGATAAGCCATTCCTGCTTTCAGTATACTAAGTAATGTAATTGGAAGTCGATATGATGGTTTCATACAGACAGCTATTAGCGATTGAGAAGTTGTTTCACATTTTTCGCGCTTTTGTAATGCTCGTGCCAGCTGATTAGTGATATTATCTAATTCTTTAAAAGACAGCACGTATTCCTGACCGGCGTCATCTGTATCGAGTAAATAATGTTTAGATGTAGATTTTTTTCTTTCGGTACAACATCCGCATTATTATAGGCATTATTTAACACAACTGATTAGTTAAATTGTTAAAAATTTACTCTGGACTACTTTCCCGTGACTTCTATTATATTTTATATATTTACATTTTATATTGAGGAAAACCTTACCTTCGTAATATAATGCAGTTTGACTTGGATGGGCTTTTGCCGCACGACTGAATAATTCGTGCACTAAATCTTTCTCTTGATTCTTTCCTATTTGTTGACCTTTTAAAATCGATTGCTGCTGCAGAGTACCCATTTTCAAATGTTTGAAGAAATTGTAACTTCTTGCTTCGTATGGTTAGCAAAGATCTAAAATTTAATTTAGTATAAAAATTAAAGATATATTTATTATTAATTTGAAACGTCGACATGCCACTATATACTACTACATCAATAATGCACACATTTTCACAATCACACTAAACTTTCATACTAGATATTCAAACATAATTTCAACATTGTATTTTGTCGTGTAACATTTTGTGTTAATAAAACAGGACGACTTTAGGACGATTTTCCTAAATAGTTTTATTGAAGACTGTTTAATATTAATTGTATTAAATATTTCTAACTGAAAATAATAATCAGTTTCATGCTAAGTTAATTATACAAGATTATAATACATTATTATAGATTATATACATTATATACAGAACGAAAAACTGTCATTTTCATATCTTTGATATAATAAATAAAATTAAAATATAATTGTATTAATTAAAGGATTAAAAGTAATTTCCAACATTCAAATAATTGCCAATAAATGTTCGTAAATCGTTCATAAATCTTTATTCAATTGGGAATTTAATAGTTATAACCGTAATAACCGTCGGAGTAATAAATGATCATCATAATTTTCCTTTTAATTATTATTTCTCTGAAACAATCTTTAATGATAGTGTACGTCCGTTTGAGTCTCTATGTTATTAAAATAATATACATTATACATTATGTGTGTAATTAATTACCGATCTCATATTAAGACTTAATAGTCAAGAATCTAATAGCTAAAAGTTTATAAAAAAATGTTTATAACAGTACATGGCATTTTCAAGACCAGTGTTATTAACACATCGGTGACAAAAAAAGATAGTTAGAATTCCTGAAATATATTGTAGCATGATTGCATTCAAGCGTGCTAGAAATTTCTGAGATATGAGACATCTATTTCTTTATACGTGGAAATCATGTGTTTCTTTAAACGTGGAAATACAAAACGAGTTACGTACATGTCTAGACTTATGCGTAATTTCTTTTTTTAATAGAATATATATCATGACAGCGTTGTCGACAGAAGGAAAACAGGAGTAATCGGAATTCCGTAATGTTCTCGCCTTGAAGCGATAAAAGGAAAAAGAAATTCATAACTAGAGGAAGGTTGTTACATGTACGTCGAAGTGCGTATTTAACGTTGCACACTTATAACATATTCAATAGTGTATGAATATTGTTGAATATGAAGCGAAATAAATAACCAGTTGCGATAATATGTCGAGATGCTATTATTCAAATATTTTAAAAGAGAAACTTTATCAAAATTAATTATCTAATTTGATGATTGAGTCATGATGATTGAGTCATAATGATTAAATTCATTGTTATCATGTGAACATTCCAATGCTAGAGATTGTTAGTGTTGAATCATTTTTGATGACGTTAGTAAATTAAAAAATAATTTCTTTAATCCTTAACAAGATTAATTTTTGATTTACATTGATTTTTTAATTCAGTTTAATGAATACTATTTCTCATCCAAGTCTTGAGCGAGTTTCTAATACTTTGGACAGTGACAGAGCAAGCGATTATAGCAACCGGAATTGATTATAATGCAAGTACTTTGTACGATGCGTAGCAATATTGAAATTTGTTAGCACGAGCGTTGATTACTCAACCGCGTTTTCTCGCTCTAGAAACGTCAAGATTCAAATAATCGTTTGCGCAAGTAAATCTGAACAAAATTTGCTAATCTGAAATAAATTTTGTAACGTTCAATTCTTGACGTTACTAATACGAATAATTGAAAATTTCTAACGAGCTGTCTTAGTGTTAATATTTCTTGATTTTATGTCTATTTTCAAGTTTATGAAACTATGCGCTGAATAAATTTTTGATCTTAAAACACAATTCTAAGTTAAACAAAAAATAGTAACATTAATTGAAAATTAATTTAATAATAAATAATGCTAACAAGCATTCTTTAACGATGCTAATAAGAATCCTTTTCCTTCTAAAAAAAACTGTAAAATATTTATTACGAAAAACATATAATCAAAATATTATTTTTTTAAATACATTTTGTGGTAATGCTTAGATCTTACGCAGTTTAATACATAATAAATATAAAAATTCGTAAGACTTTAAAATTTAAGATTGATAGATTGATGTAAATTTTAATCTTTCTTGTACTTTATTTATACAAATGAGTTTACACAAATGTTTCGTGTAATAAGATAATATACATATACAAACTCATTACGGCACGTGTTCTTGGTATATGATTAAAATCCAAATATAATCGTTTGAGTTAGAAATGACGAACGCTATTTACATGAACGCATATCTTTACTTATTTTAACAGATAATTTACTCTCTGAATGCATCAATATGCATTTATAATATAAATCGTTCTGCATAAAAGTAAAACATTATTCCATGTATTTATTAAGCGATATATTTTTGCAAATATATAAAAAAATTAAATATGAAAGAGAATTATGTTAGTCTCTTTTTTAAATAATACTTTAAAAACTTTAGTCATGTAAAAATAAAATTGTGCAAAATATATCAGTCACATTTTTACAATATTTAACTATTATACATATACTCAAAAATGTTTGATTTTAATACTGGATATTAAATATAATTTAATATTCCAAATCTCTACTAGAGAAACATTAATTTTTAAGTAAGCAGTTGGGTTAATGATCTACTACGATAGCCCATGAAATAAAAGTTATTTTTCATTAAGCAATCGCGTAATTTATTAACGTGAACAACTTCCGCGATTTACACTTTGCACTTCTTTCATCACTCATTGACACTCTTTGACACTTACTCTTTTTATCACTCTATTTTACCTGGCTTTTTAGTCTTCTGAAACGCGAGATTTCCCCAATTTCAGCGAGAGCCAACACTTTTATACCGTTACTCGCACTGCCAATGACAGTCGAAATACAACAATTCGGTTGCCTTTCACTCGTATATATACTGTATTTTTTTCTTTTCTTTGACCGAACACTGGCTCCACTCCAAAGCGGCAACCGCTTTCCGCAGACACGCACTTCTCGTTTTTTTCTCTTTTTTCTCTTACTGTTTTTTGGTTTCTCTTTTCCCTACTTGAGGTCTTCTTTCCGGTTATTCCGGTTATTTTCTGACTCTTCTTCTTCGTGGAACAATTCGGACAAACTTGACGACGCGGTTCTTATATCTAGCTTGACCTTAACGTTTGGTCACCGGCGAGCTGGTTACTAACAGAAAATGCCTCCTTCGCTTGATACGACTTGTACTCTTATATAGAACTGATCAAGAGGACTCTGAATTGTTCGTTGTCCCCGTATGAGTACCGCCACCACTATTATCTCTGCTACTCTCCGCCACTCTGGTTGACCGTCGGTCTGCCCCCCCAACTTCTGGGATCACTAATGCGTATAATTTAATACTTTTTTCTATTGCGTTCTTTTTACAGGCTAGAAAATATCATTTATATTTCCCAAATTGTTAGCTTCATTAATTCTTTTATTTTAAGATACGATTTCATAATAGGAGGATTTTCCCACCCAACATAAAAATTAAGTCTAAACTATAGAGTCTATATTATTATCATAAAATGTGATATTAATATTTTTCCTTTAAAATGTAACAAACAAAATTCTAGATAATAACTTTATAAATTATAACAAAAGTTTTATTTCTTTGTCTTACTGCTTTTAGTAATAAGTAGAACTAAATAATAGTAGAACTAAATTTGGGCGAATATTAAGACGTAACCTCGAAAATAATTACTGTTTTATAGGGTGGCTTTTTTTCTGTATTATCTTATACAGTTCTTTTTTTTAATTTTAACCATTTTACTATTCTACGTCACGATAGAAATAATTACGAATATTATTATTATTAACTATATAACTGCAAATAATAATCTGCAGCAAATAACTTTATAAAATAAGATGCAACGCTGTGATCGCAGTATTAACAATTATTGGTTATATTTCAATTACTTTGATTTATGCATAAAAAATTGATACGAAAAATTTGATACTCAATATGATTATAAAATACAAGAACACAAGAAAATACTGAGAAAAATATACTAATGCACAATAGTACACATTTATAAAATATATCACGTAAATATATACTTTTGCGTCGCATAGTTACCATCTGATTTTATTTCTTAAAATTTTTAGAATACGACGATTTTACAACACAATTTTAATTTGTTTAGAAAAGTCTGAGAACAGGTGTACATAATTTAAATGTAATTTGAATTTATGTGAATAAAATACAGTCTTAATTGCACGTTTATGTAAACTATAATGTTTGTTTTTAGATAATTATATCAAATAATTAGCCTATAAAAAACCTTTGAATACGGGGAATATTCTTATCGAGAAATACGGTAATGTGCGGAATAAATGTAACATTAGGTACTTATGAGTAACACGCATGACATAGCAATTTAATGATAAAGAATGCGTAGTAGCGGAAGAATGCATGGAACTTCCAGATTGTAAGGTATAATAGGGGATTTCCATTTGGGTGATCTCTTTCACCGAAATAATTATTTTTTCCTCTAAGGTTCTTTTACATTATCATTGGAAAATCCTTAAACTCTTACCTCATTTAACAGCGTTGTGAATACAGAATATTTGTAAATATTGTTTTTTCTGTATTTTTACTTTATTATTATGCGTCATTATTATTATTATTTTATTTTGATTATTTTGCTTGTCTTTTATTTATAGAAGTGTGAAACTATTAATTTAATAACAAACTATGTTTAGAGATTAAATTGAAATTTAAGTTAAGATTAAATTATTCAATCACTGTATAATTGTCATCTGCATTGCAATTGATCACAATTTATCTTTTATAAACTATGCAGATTACATCCTACAATACCGTTTTTTTGTTTCATGCATTAACTCTTTGAAGCACATATATGTGACACTTTTTAAAAATTAAAAATAAAATTATTTGTTTTATTTCGACTTTTTTATAATTTTATATCTAGTAAAGTTTTAAATCAATAAATGCAAATTTCAAACTTATCAATAGTTGACTTGATTTGTCGGACACAAGTTCACAAATTTTGGTTTTGTGTGTAAAATGTATTATATTAAATAATTTCCCCCAAACACATGGTGTATGAAACTTAATAACTAAGGGTTGCTGATTTCGAATTTGAAATCAAAATTTATAAATTTTTAAAATATTAACTTCATGTTCCTAATCTGCGATCCTAAAAACTCAAAGTTTCAAGAAATTTGTAAGAAAAGATGTTTGTTTCAAAGAGTTAATACGTTTTTTTTTGTCTTAAATTTTTTATTTTTGACGGTATTTTTTATACACTTTAATTGTTTTAATTGCTTTTATAATTTGACTATAATCTCTTATTTGTATTTATATACACATATATTAATATTGATTATTTATTAAGATTATGACTGAAAAACTTATTGCCTATTGATTAAGATTAAGACGGAAAATTAAAAGAAAATCGAAGTGTTAACTTTTAATTTGCAATTTTAATCTCATCCTGCTTTGCTTTGATTAATCTTTAATCTTAACCTTGATCTTGATCTTGATCTTTAATGCAAAATAGCGGCACAATACCGGTTTTATCTAGTCAATCAATTAAGATTGCAATTAGACATGGTCGCGATTACTAGTGTATTAAGAAAAGTTTCTTTCGTATTTTAGATTAGATTATGTTTTCTCAAACTGATTGTTTTAGGTTTACTTATAGGGGGCTAATTTAATTCTAAACGCGCCAAAATAAAGACTTTGCGAATTTTTTATGGAAAAACGAAAACAGATAGAGAAATCGAATTTGCTTCGTTGTAAAGATCATATTTTTCTCTTTTGAAATATATATAATTTATTAAAAATTGGTTAAAAATTGACGTCGCCATTTAAGTATTTCTGTGTCAAGTTTTAAAAAATGACTTTTGCGGTGGCCTCTGCTGCTCTTACTCATCTAGGACTCATCTGAAAGCAAAATGCAACCAGTTATATAAAGTTGAAATATAGATCTACCTCATTACGTAGTATTTTTTTTACGATGCTTCGTTTTTTTCCAAGCCAAAAAAAACGAACAAGATTTAAAAAGAAAAATCGCTCTGTTGATTTTGATCAGGCTATCATTTTGTTCAAATGCAATATTTTGAAAAACGGTTACGTAAATGTTGGGCTTTGTTTTAACGTTTGGGTGTATATCCCTTTAATTTTTCTTTAATTTTTTTCTTAGTCTACAAATATAGATTTTTTAATATAAATAGATCTTAAATAGATCTTAAATAAAAGATAAATAGAACTAACAATAAGGTAATATTTTTCTTATAAGGTTATAATGCACTACTTGTTGTGTGATAAAAAGAAGATACAATATAAAATAATAATTCTATATTTATTAATACAATATTGTTTTGTTTGTTTGGCTGCTAGCAATAAGTATTTTTATTATTGAAACTTTTTGTTTATTGTATTCCTGGATTCAGAAATTTCGATGGTATGTTTAGACGAAATTTGACGATAATATAAAAATAGTGAGTGGCTAACGTAACAAAAAATTAATCAACATATTACATATTTTTTCTGCATAAAACTATGAGAATTTAAATTACGTTATGTAAAATATTTCAAATTTATTTGTTTTTCACTAATTTTTTTTTTACAAAAAACTCATTAATTGTTTTTAATTCTTTTGTTAATTTCTCTTTTTCAAAGTCTTTATTATTTGTTTTTTTTTTATTTACGATTTAACAGTAGGTGAAGAAAATAGAAGGCGCAGGATAAACATTCAAATATAACATAATATTTTTATTTTTATAATAAAATATATTTCTTTTTTCTTTATTACAATCTTTAAGTACAATTATTGTTGCAATTATAATGTTCTTTACGTAATAATCAGATTGCTAAAACGTTTCGCGTTGTGGTCGTTCTATCTATTTATTGCCATTAAAATTAAAATCGAATCAATAGAAACCTGTAGTCTGATTGTGTAATAATACAACAACATTACAGAGAATTAATTCTCGAGCCTGGTTTTCCCTAGATTTACAAACGCAGCCTTCCTCAGGAAGTAAAATAAAGTTTATATATCACCGTTAATAAATATGCATTTTGCAATGTGCTGCAGCGTGGTTAGTCACTTAGTAGTTCGCAAGCATATAATAAAAGAAGGGGAGAATTCAAGATAATATGATAACATTGATTTTTCTATTGCATCAATCTTTCTATTGCTGCAATAGATGCAATCAATATAAATCTTCATAATGCCGGGGGAAATTTATAGAGATTTAGTACTATGTCTTTTTGTAGAATTTAGATTACACATTAATATTATTTACATTCTTTTTTTTTATTTATTATATTATGTATTTGTGATGATGATTATGTAATTAAGCGCACATTTATTAAAAACTTAATAAATCTTGATTTGAAAATTTATTTCTACACATTTTAATATTTTTTATTATTTTACTTTTATTATATTTATATTGTGATACATAAAATCTCTAAAACATTCTTTTATTCTTTTTATTTCTGCTGCTCAAACATTGTGGAAAAGGAATGCAGCAGCTTTCTTCACTCGAGAAATTAAACAAAATGAATTTTGCAGTAGCGTTAATAGTTAACAATTTTTATGATAGAATCATTATCTACATTAAAAAAAATTTATTGTATTTAAGAGGAAAGCTGTAGAATTCAAGGTCTACGTTTACTTTCATGTTTCATAAAACCTCGTCCTCAATTTTTTAATGCGACGAGTTCGCAATAGTAATATATAAAATTTATCTTACCTATAATTAATTTTACATTGTAGCAATTTAATTTTATCAAATGATTTATGTGTTTATTTTAGAAAAAAGTATTACTATATTATTATATAATTATTTATATTATTGATTTTATATCAAGATTTATTTAATTATACGACGAATACATAAGAATTTTATTTGAATTTTGAGTAATAGATACGATAGATTTGAACAAATATTATATTTTTATTAAAATACAACTAGAAATGTTTTGCACAGTAATGCAGTGCACGATATTTGCAAAGTGCATTATTACACTTTGAAAGATATTTTAATGCAATGGTAGTTAATCAACTTCCAGTTAAGTCATTATTTCTCAATGCTTACAATGATACGTACTGATTCTTAAAGTACCCAGAGGCCATTATGTGCTCTTTTATGAATGGTGAGAACGTATTCTGAAAAAAAGTATATGCTATATACCTTATCTTTGTGTAGTACACACAACACAAATGAAACGAAAATAGTCAGCATATTATTATACGTGACTGTGAATTATCGTGACACGATCGTGTCTGCGGGCCATTTAATCTTGAGGTTACTACATTAACTCGATATAGTAAGAACGTATGTACATATACATATAGATATGCGTAAAAGTTAATTTTTTAATATATTTATAATATATAATATATAATATATAATATATAACATATAATATATATTTAATTATTAATAGAGAAGTACTTTAAATGGTCAGAACTAGGTCTTACAATTAGTGTTTCATAATATTTCATATAATTTTGTATAATTTAATGTAGTTATTTTATTTATTTAAATAAAGGATTTTTTATGAGTTTGTAAATTTTAAGAATATTAAAATAAATTAAGAAAAAATTATAAAACTTTAGCATTATTTATTATTAAATTGATTTTCACTTTAATAAAGTGATATTACTAATTCTTGTTCAATTTGGAACTGTGTTGTGACCGAAAAATATAAGCGGCGCAGTTTAGTGAACTTGAAAAGATACATAAAATCAAACACTAAGAATGATTATCATTAACATCTATGACCGTTAAGGTACTTTGTTTACATTACATTATAAAACTTTATTCGACTAATTTCAAATAAACGTGCAATGTTTACTGAAAAATTTTTTTTTACTGTGAAAAATATATATGCGTAAACATACTCTCTCTCTCTCTCTCTCTCTCTCTTTCTTACTTGACGCTTAAGAGGACATAGTTCCGGAACGTTTAATAAATGACGAATTCTCTTTTAATCTATGTTTCTTATGATACACACGTTGAGATAATCATCATTCTTTTTGCATAAATTAATGTAACATCACATTCTACGCAGATTTCATGTTTTATTTTTGCATATAATTAGTTCTCATGAGTTTGATATGTCACATAGAGAATAAGAATTAATTAAAACACATGAGAAGTCATCATATATAGTATAGTTTAAAATCACCCTAATACGTCTTAACAAGAAAATCATGAAGATAAGAGTAATTTTTTATTAGCAATTCAGAAGGTGAACTTTATGATCTTATTCTCTTATTCCATCCATCGTGTTCGCAGACAGCTTCTCTAGGATATCTCTAACTGTTTTATTGCTGGCAGTTCCTGCATTGCTATTAAATGCTATAACGTCAAATTATCTTGTGTGTAATGCTGTTTATTGCTTAACTACTATGCCAAGAATATATGTCTGCATCGTCCAAGCATACTTTCACTACAGGACAATAATTGAAATCGGAAATTGTCAAAGACAAACAGCTCATTTTTTAAGTACCTGGTTTGCTATATTTTACAGTAAGAGAACGTTATTCAATTCGCTGCAATCGTCGGCGTATGAAAAAAACTGACGTATGATAAATTAAACTTATCGTTTGATTGCGTTAGAAAGTAAGAATACGTTACAAAAAGAATTTTAAAGTATTTGTTTATTTTGTGATATTAGATATATAAACATTAAAGTTTAATCACGCGCGAATGTATTAATATTTATTACTATATTATTATATTATTATTTTACCTGTATTATTTTACACAATATAAGAATAATGAATAGTAGATGTCTAATTAGATAAACAAAGATTTACACGCATAAGTCGTTAGATAATCATGAATTGTATTTATGCATAGAAATACAATATAACTATTGTATTTATATGTATAAATATAATTTATTATCTTTCTATCTGATTGAGAAAGTGTATCACGTTTTTTGCATGATGCATTCACGCAGATTGCCTCCTATAGAACCGATTTTCGTTAAGTGGTCGCAACAACATGCATTACGTGAATATTTTGCATGTTACGCAACCTTGATTGGCTCTTTGCGTCAAGTAGTGAGAACAATAGCCCGTATCTATCTATCTATCTAGCCAGGCATAACCCTAGGCATTTTATCGTCTTAATCTGTCATATCCGTGGTAACCTAATCCTTTTATGTATGGCGTGCGCTGCCACGCGCCGGATATTTTATACGCGTACCACGACTATACAACAGCGTAATTAATAGCGTATTTTGTGCAAGCATAAAGAGAGATTTGAATCTAAAGATTAATTAAAAGATAAAAAGATCTATGTTAATTTTTGGTGATTTAGATAAATTTATAAGAAACATTCGTACTTGTTTGTTTTGAATATCTTATCGTAAATACTGAATAATGAATTTAATTAAAAATGTACGAATGAAAAAGCTCAATACAAGCCGAATGAGTACTAATGGAATATCAATAATCAAAATTTTTGAAATATTATAGAAAAATAGAAAATTGTTAAATTTTATATAATTAAACATCCGGTTCAATTATACAAAATTTAACAATTTTCCTGTTTTTCTATAATATTTCAATAAATGGAATTTTTCTCTTAAAAAAGCAGAATATTTTGAAATGTTATTGAGTTTGGCTCATCTAGAATATTTAACAGAAAAATATTTGTACAACTAGAAAAATAATGAATACGCGAAACTTGCGTTGCATGGGTGCAATTATGGAGTAAATTATTTATAATAAATTTAAAAATACGTAACTAAAAAATACATATATGGGAGAATTTTATTATGATTAATTAAATTGTCGATATATATATAATGGTAGTAATTAGAAAATATGTTCACAAAGAAATAGATAATAAATATGCTTTTGTATATGCTTTATTATTTCAAAGCAAATTTTTATCTTCCGCTAAGAAGACATGCTCGATTTATTCACTAATTCATGCGTTCTATTATTTTCAATGCATTTAATGTTAAACGCTTTTCTCAGATGTAACGCTTCTGTCGCTGTCTCTTCTTTGTGGAGTATGTAACGCTCGCTGGTTACGGGTGGTTATGGTTGTGGGTAATTCCCCATTACTCATTCTCCTTAAACTGGTATCTCTATCCAAATGATTTTTACTGTTAGTACACCGCGTTGGTCCCTGTATGTTCGTGTAAATAATGTAAACGGCGATAAATCCCACCAAAAACATCGCGATTCCTACGCTGCTTACAATGTACACCTGTAATGTGGAAACTAACTTGTTACATTTTTGAAATCTTGGCTTAAAATTAAAAAAAAATTTTGTATTTTTCGATAACAATTTTTTTCAGCGCGAAAAGATAAATATTAATTATGAGAAACCTTGATATTTTAAGAAATATAATTTTTGAAAAATTATAATATACTAACTAAGAACACAAAAGAGCTAGGAAATTTTTGATAATTTCAAAATTTTCTTTAAAATATATGGTTTATCATAAAAACACTGATATTGATTATATAACGTTGGTATATAGAATTTAAAAAAATCAGTTTTATAATCAAACTCAGAAATTATTCAAAATAGTATATCAAAATATATCACCATTGTCCACCACTCGCTATCGTCCATTCCCGAAACTAAAATCTGTGTCGTCTTACTGTTCTTTTCAAGCATCTTAATCTCTTTGACATCTATGGCACATCCCGATTGCGATTCATTTTCTTCTTTCAGAAGTTCTCTGAACATATACGACACGTTGTCGTTGCCTTTCGGCGCTTCGTGATTTTTCTCAGTTTCTTCAGTCTCATTTTCTTCTTTCTCGTTTGCTTTGTTTTCACTCCAATAAACTTTTGCTCTATTCTGGTGAATGATTATGCCACCCAGACGCTCTAAGTTACTTGTCTTTTTTTTCATAAACAATTCGAGGAATTTCAGCGCCGCATCCAATTCTGTATTGTGCGTTATTAACGTGTCCGACACTGCTTGATTCCAGTCCAAAGGATTTATTTGACTGTTACACTTTTTGTTTTTGCTGTAATATAATGATAAATTAAATTTTGCGCAATAAATAATAACAATGTTAAAATTATATTTTACAAATGTTAAATTACTATGAAACTGTCAATCTGATAGTTTGATTAATTACACTTGATTAGCAAAAACTATCAAATCGATTTTTATTGTTACGCATTAATACTGCAGATAATTACCATCGATCAATATACATTTTGCAATGCTCACCATAGGGATTTTAAAGCTTTCACGTAAACTTCTATAGCATTTTCTAGCCATCTGACTTGTTTCAATTCCTCAGTATTGAATTTTTCAAAATCATTATCGCATCCCCACCATTGAGAATTCTTGATTCTCCACTCAAGACTGTTAATTATTACATTCCTACACAAAAAGGAACTTGAGTATCATATTTTAATAATGTTGTACTATATTTTATTGTAAGGAATATATTATATTTTTGAAAATTAAGAAAGAGGTTATTTTTGTAAGATCAAAATGTTATTCAGATAAAATTTTTTTTTTTAGTTTACTTTAAATGTTCTATTTGTACAATTTATAAAAATTCATAGTTTTCTATTCTGAAATCTAACATGAATTATAGAAGTAAATTATACGTCTAAAGCAGATTTTAAATATATAGGTGTTAAAGTACATATACATAAATCATACCTAAGTGTATATATGTGTGATATAATTCATTTCACATATCGTTACTAATTCTAAATGCAACATTGAGTTCGAGTTGCTTATTACAATAATGTACTGTTGCTATTATAGATCTACGAGATATAACTGGTTTTATTTTTTTCAAGTTCTTAATCTCTGAGTAATCTTTAGCGGCAAATATCACGTTACTCAAGAAAATAAATCGCGAATGCACTAACTAGCAAACGTGTACATAAATGCATTAATTTATTGAAAGTAAAAAATAAAAAAATGAACTATTGCATTATACATTCACATAAATGTTTTTTTGTATACTTTTTTACGTAATACAATTGATAGTAATACATATATTATCTGCGAATAAATATATTTTTTTCAATTTAAGAGCATTAGAAACATGAATGCCGTTCACAGTCTTAATTTCTTGACACTTTACGTTCCGAAAAAAATAATAAAAAATAAAAATGTTGAAATGTTGAATTAGGAGAATCTTGAAAAATTTATTTAAAAAAATGAAAAGGTTTGTGCTATTTGTGCTACTTTTAAATAGCATGAATGCCTCTTTTCCTATCAAATTAAAAAATATATTGACATTTTAATATTTTATAAAAAATTCTAAATGTATTTTTGACTATGAAAACATTAATTATAAGACGTAAAAAAATATTTGAAAAAAATGCAAACTAATTTAGGTAACGCAAATGAGTTTTATTGAAATAAAAATGAGTTTTAGTTACAAATTTGCCAGACGTATTTATATGCACCTTTATATTTACTATTCTTTCTCTGTAAAGTGAAGAATACGTGGCAAGTTTACAGAGAGCAACGAGATTTTTCTGTGTTGCTTTAGGGACGACCTCGACACGGCTGCTGTTCCAGAGAGTGAAACGTTAAAATGCTGGGAAAAAGCAAGGGTACCGGCAATTGAGTGCGATATCTAGGATCCTTAACCCCGATTGAGTCCGACACATTCTACGGAAGTAGAAACCGTGATTTCAGGCGTGCGTATTTATACATAGCATTTTAGTCGCGCAATTGCCACGACACACGCGATTGGTGTAAAATTATTTTATCGCGCAATTGTAGTTAATTGTTACTGGTAGTTGAAGTGATAGTGAAGCTGATAGTAATAATGAAGCATGTATGCATATTTTTGAATGAGAAAATTCTGCATTGCTTCTAATAACAATGAAGCATTGTTATGCATTGTATGCTAATGAAGGAAAAAATCAAATTTTATTAATTATGCGGCGCTTCGTGTCGTGTTATCCTTTGCCGTAGAATCTTTCGTAATTTACGGAAGATAACCTTTAATGCTCAATTACTCTGCTTCTGTGAATCGCTATCAATAATTTATTAACATCGCGTACATGACTTCGTCGAACAGTTTATGATTAATAATGAAAGCGAGTAATGGTAGCGAGTAACATAGAAGTGCATCGCCGTCTTTACTCTCTCTTATTTATGACTACATATTTCTGAGCTATTATTTATTATGAATTATTTATTATGAAATATTTATTATGAAAATTATGACAATTGAGGATATGAATAAATAATACATAATTGCATAATCTTTTTGCGCGTGCGCGAGATATTATAGATTCAATTTATAATTTACAAATAGACTAAAAAGTTTTCTTCTTTTACATATAATACAAATCAATTATTAACACATTTAATTGTCTTTAATTATATGTTAAATGTCTATGTTTAACATATTAATTAATATACTTTATTCAGAATATTATAGCAAGAAGTTTCTATGAATAAAGATATTTCTTCTCAAAAAATTAATTAGACAAAGTCGTGCTAAATAAATTTTGCAAAAATTACTTGTAATTACCTTGAATCTTTTAAAAGCAGTACGGTATTAGATGAATTTATATGATTCAAGTAATCTTCCAAATTTTCCTCGCTGATGATTAGTATGGTTGCATTTTTGGGCTCGTTGAAAAATTTTTCTTTTGGCTTTCCAACGTATACAATATGTGACGTGTAATCTATAACTCAAATTTAAATTAATAAAGCATATATTAAATCTAATACGACAAAATTATATCTAAAATATTTGTATTTTTTATATTAAAAAAAAATTATAAAGAGGACATAAAAAGGATATAAAAATAAATTAAAAACATTATATTAGCAAAAGTTTAATTTTTAAACAATTTTAAATGAACTTCATTGTAATAAAACTTTGACTTCAAGTTTGGCTTTTAAAATATATTTAACGTTAGAAGTTTCAAAAAATGCAAAAGATATAATGTTGCATTAGTTTATGATTAAGAGAATTCTACTGTTTAAATCTCGTAGAGTAAAAAAATAAAAATTGCACAAATTTTTCACTTTTTTAGGGTAACGTTTTACTTTACCAGATTTAAAGAGTATGCTGACTGTGTTGTAATGCCATAAATTTATTAAAGATTAATAATCTCAAAAATTTATGGTATATAATACTTATGAATACTTGCTGCAATTTAACAATTATGTGCGAAATATCAAAAGATATGTGTAAAAGTACTTTTATAATACGAGCGTTATCATTAAAACATTTTTCTAATAACTAGATAGGCAAATATATGACATTTTAATCTCGTAATATTTTAAAATATTTAAAAGTTATGTACTTGACATTTCATTATTAAAACTTTCATTTTTATTTACTTTATGCTATTAAAAAATATTTTGCTAGAAATGAGGCATCTTATGTAAGGAAAATAGGAACGTAAAATTTTATACCTTTTTTATCATTATCGTGAATTATAACACACAAATTCTTCTTTATGGCATTTATCGTTAGGTTCTTTATAATATTTTGTACGTCATCGTCGTTTCCATCATCAACGTTAGCTACTAATGTGAAGGATTTCCACTTTAAGACTTCTATCATTTTTAAGATTCCCTAGAAAAGAGATAATAATGTATTTTAATCAATCATTCGTTCGTTAATAGAAATAGCGTGTAAAATAGAATTGAATAAATATAAATTTTATCTTTATTTATTAATAAGTATAATGATTTAATTGAATATTATTTTCTAAAAATTGCAATTGTAATATAACTATCACATCTTAAAAGAAAATTTAATTATTTTTTAATAAAACTTATTATTAAGCTTAAAGAAAAATTAACGGTATAATATATAACAATGTAAAATTATAATCTTTTTAGCATTAATATAAGTTTTAAAAATATTATTGTATAAATATACTGTAAAATATTATTTTTTACCATAAATTTTATTAGAAAAAGATGAAGTTTTAATCAATAATAATTATTATTAGTTTCTAAAAGTGATATTATTTTAACGTGTTACATTTACATTATCTATAAACAAGAAATATTTATGTATGAAAATGTTATTAACAGAAAACAGATATATAAGAATATAAGCGCTCTAATAGTATCGAAATAAGTGTATGTGTAGTAAGGTTAATGCGTCATTCATACGCATTTAAAATAAGAACATTCATGCGCATTATGCGTTGGTAATAAAAGGACGAGCTATTTCTAGATAAATATCAAGATTATTTTTTGTAGTTAACATATCTAGTAAATTTTAATACGATTCAACTATGTATCAATTATAGTTCTGTGTGCGCTATTTGCTATAAATAATTTTATCTATCAAAATTTTGAACACTATACATTATCTATACATTATCTATACATACATTTTATTCAACACTGAAAAAATTAAATAAATGTCTTTTTTAAAAATCTATAAATTTTGTTAAAAAATTATATAAATTGTATTATAGTTTAATTTTGAACACAGAGCAAAAATAAAATTGATTGAAGGGACGGCACGTGCACCATAATTAAATGCATTTACGTAATTAATATATCTAAGTAAATTGTTAAGCACATTTCAATATTATTGTAACACTTTCAAATGCTTGCATAAGCATAATGAACTGTATTATTATTCCATTATGCAAACATTACGATGAGCTCAGCACTTCAATTAGCTACTTTAATCGAAGTAATGATTCCCGTAGTCGATTTATAAAGTAAAGTTTCAAGGCTTTCAATTAATAATAAACTTAAAAATAACGAACTTATTTATTAATCCTCAATTAATGGCAGGTACCTGTGTTAAGTAGGAGTTTGATTCCTCCGTTAAAGAGTGCGAATACGGAGAAATCGACGATTTTTTGACAATATGCGGCACTTTTAATATAGAAGTCACTTTGTGTACCGCTTCGGCATTGGTCATGGTATCCGGTTCAATAATTCCTGTATAATTACAAGATACATAAATTAACAGGATTACCTAAGCGGACAGGATTACCTAAGTGTCTGGGAAATACAAGCACTTTATATTTATAAATATATAATATTCTCGTTCGCACTGTATTTTAGTTTACGAAAGAGCAATTTTGTCAACTGATTTAGTAGCTTTCGGAAATTAGTATCAATATTCACATAAAGCGTTGAGGGCTGTTATAATATTGATCCTACCTAGATAATGAGGTGGATGCAAACAGTTGATATCTGCCCATACCAAAGCCTTCATTACCGCTTTCAGAGCGTCCGTTACATCTCCGCATGTGTCCAAAACGGTAATTTCTACAAATATTTATTTCGCGAATGAATGTTTTGTTTTATCACTGCATATTCTGCTTTATAGTGAAATTATTATCGAATAATTGTTCGAGCATTCAAATATTTGGAGTGTTTGATTGCAATCAATTATTCTGCTTCATATAACTTTATATTGATTTACCGATTTCGAATTCGTCGGTTTTGTTGTTTTGAATTTCTGTAAAAAGCTTAGCGGCTTCGTAAAGTGTAATCCCTTTCGTCGACAACTTTGTACACGATGGAGTATCATGCATACTTGTTAAAAGTGAAATTCGCACGGTTTCACCACATTCTGTGCGTGTACCGCAGGTGCACGCAGTAATCACAATGATTACGTACCAGGTTCGCGAAACTTCCATGTGTGTTTCGAACAAACAGATTAATACAAATCAGATTGATAGATCCGAGTTCTTTAAAATTGAGAAACGTGAGTACTTTCTTGTAATTTCCTATTACAATCAAATATGTTTATATATCGACAATAGTAAGACTACTAAATGAATAAATACAGTTTTCTATCGCTGCATGACTTACCACGTTAAATAATTACCACATATTTTTTATTAATTTAATCATAGCCATATAATTAAAGTTAACAAAAATTGCCATTTAGATTATTTTTTTGCTTTTAAATGAACATTCATAAATGATATAATCATTTTTTTAAATTTCTAATTACAAACACAGTTACAGAAGGACAGGAGGAAAAGGCAAAGAAATTTATGCATGCAGAACAAACTAATTCACAATATACAATTTTTTTCAAACATGTCTTAGCGTGTTTCTTGTGACTAGGTTTTACTGAACTATTCGTCTCAAGTGCAGACCCTGATATTGAATTCCAGAAGCTGTATAAGATAACCGATGCGATATACATTATGCGAACTTGTAGGTTTTCTATATGTCTCGTACAGAAAAAGTTCTCAAATTTTCCCGTTAAAGTAGCCTTTGAAAAATGGGAGAACATTGCAAATAAATTATAAATTTTTAGTGACAATTAGCAACTTTTTATAAGAAATAATACAATTAGTTATTTGAAAAAGAATCGATAAATTATCCATTGCATTATAAAATTATATTGTACTTGTTTATTTTTATCTTTTTTATTTAATTATAAATTTAATATAAATATAAACTTTTTGTGCTTCTTATATACTTACTTTTATATATTTTTAACATTACTTAAACGATTACCGTTTAATTTTTCTTTATTATTTTATTATATTTATTAAATTGTTGATAAATTTTGCGCTGATATAAATACACGTTGATAAAAACACGAAAAATTTTATATTTTTTGAATTGTTGTTTTGATGATAAATAAAATTGTAACAAAAAATGAATACAATTTTTGAATATTAATAAAAAAAGGAAGAATGTAATTTAATTAAAAAAATTTGTTTTATATCTTTCTCATATTTTGTTATGAAGTTGTTTTATATCTTTCTCATATTTTTTATTTTTTTTGTTAACTGTGTCACGATTAATTAAAGTTCTTATATATATAATAATAACATTTTTTTGCAATTTGTTTGACTTGAGAACCTCTCTTAATTTATATGTATAAGCTTGTTAACACATAGAAGATTAGTTACTACGAAGAATCCTATGTTTAATTCCTCTTACATCACCAATCTTCTCTTTGCAATACTTTCTTTGCACATCCATTATATGACAGCCATTATAGCAAAGGAGCAAATAATCAAATACTTGGTTCGCTAAACATTTAGAAAATCATAAAATTTATAATATTATATAATTTAGCAGACTGGTATTTAGTATATAATTTATTTTGTTGTGTCATATCATAATTATTTTTTACATAACAATTTTTTAAACAAATTAATGTTTTGCAGAAAATATACAGAATGAGAAGTTGCTAAAATTAAGTAACAATTATTTTGTAATGGGTAATCAGAATAAAATAAATAAAAGTGTGCTTTAAAACCCGAAAATTTATTCGGCGCTCAGTTTTATGAATTTGAAAATGTATATAAAATCACACAATAAATATCGGCATTAAGAACTATCTATGACCATTAAGCTAACTCAATTGTTTATATTTGTGTTCTCATATATTGGTTTAAGTTCTCTATTATTTTGAAAAATAAATGAAATTTTTACAAAAAGAATTAGTTATTACTATTTTACGCTACGTACAATTAAAACAGATTTCTTTCATAAAATATCTTCCAGTTAATTTATTTTATTCTGTTATATAATAATTATTTTTTAAATAACAATTATTTAGTTTCACTAATTTTCCGATTATCATACTGTATATGTTAATTATCATTTTCTTGAAGGAATTTTCCGAATAGAATCTTACTGTCAGCCTAATTAAGAACGTTTTAAAAGTACTCATATTATAATTCTAAATGAGAATAAAATAACCGCAATTATATTGTCATAACAACATTATCATATTGTTTAATGAGTATTACATTATTATAAATGGCATGTGTAATATTGTCAATAAAGCTATTAGAAAATCAGGAAAGCTATCAAAAAAACATTTATAATTACACAGAATTATAAAATCTTTGAAAACGAAAACTTGAATTATTAAGAAAATTGTTATAATTATTTGCAAAGATGATTATAAGAAAGATTTTATCATTTAATGATTTGTTGAATATATACACTCATATAATACATGCATATTCCTTGAACATTAAGAAATAATTTGTTGCGTGTGTGCATAAATTAAAAAACGTGTTTTATGAAAATCTTTTATGATGATTTTAAAGAAATTATTTCTTAATTCTATTAATCACTTTTTTAAAGAAAATTTATTTCAATTTTTAAGATAGAAAATTACCATTTCTAATTATGATTTTTTATTCTGAGTATTTTGATTTATATGTGTTTTATTATATATGTTTATTATTGAAATTTTTGTTGTCTGATAAACATCGTGGGTTTATCCACGTAATAATATTCCCAACACAGATGGCAGTAGATATCGTAAAGACTACATATTGTATGACTACGTGAGTTATATTAATTCCATGTAACACAAGATGGCACCACTACTTAATGACAATGATGAATCATTTTCCCGCGCCGGGATTCATACAGTCATTTGTGCTCATTGTTAACAAACCCACGGATTCGAGCTCAATATAGTACGGACATTCATACATTTATGTACCACATAATTCATTACATATACACACACTTTTATTATTCTATAAATATTTAAGAAAAAATAGAATCAAGAATCTAAAAAGAAGCAGATAGGAATGAAATTCATGTAATAGACAAAACTAAACATAAGTTTATTTTTTATTTACATCTCTTAAAAAATAACAATACCTTTTTTTAACACTTAATACATTTCTTTGGATATTGATATCTTATATATTTCTTTTCTTTAAAATATTTTATCGGCTGCAATTAATTGTAAAATTTATGTACAATTTTTTAAAAATAAACAATCATACAAATATTTTCTAGAAACGTTGAAGTAAAATTCATATAATAATTATTTTTATTGTAAAAATGATATAAATTAAATTTTTTTATCTAATCTGTTGACTGGTATCTAATTAACACGTACAAAATATAATTTAGTTTAATGCTAGGATGATAATTTGGAAACGTCATACTTACCATTAGCTTGATGAATGTTTTAAACAAAATGTTTTAAACACGACTTGATAGCGGAGTGTGTCTATTTCGCATAGCATGGATTACCTATGTAGATACAATTTGTCTGTGCGATCATCTATATCAAAGAGTTGCCTAAATCACTTTCTCGTAAGCAAAACTGCTTGCTGCAAAGCAGTTTTGCTTACGAGAAAGTGATTTAGGCAACTCTTTGATATAGATGATCGCACAGACAAATTGTATCTACATAGGTAATCCATGCTATGCGAAATAGACACACTCCGCTATCAAATCGTAATTCTTTCAACCAAGCATGCAGACAGTTCGCAAACCGATCTCCACACTTCAAAGGCAAATAAGAAAAAGTGTGGAAGGATATATTTGCGTCTGTGTGTTGGCCATTACTTACTTTGGCACAGGACCAACAATAACAGTGACGGACTTTTAAAAGCTAGAGACGCGGGACTTCCTCGTATCTCAAACATCCCCCCGTCCAGTTGTAGGTCGATGCAGCCTGCAATCTTTATCCATCTCTATCCACACGTCCGTCGGATGTTCGATAAATCCTCTGACGAATCCTCGACGAACAGTTTTACGTTGAACTTCGTAACGTATAGGCTACAGGGAGAAAAGGGATGAGAAAGTGAACACGGTGGAAAACTTACTCTGCTTGTGTTTCTAGCAAACTTCACTTTACTCTCATATTACATTTGGATTTAGGAGGATTTATTTTAAACAATGCCAATATTACGTCAGAATATCACTGCGGCAGGGTCGAATAGTATAATTCGAACTCTTCTACAATGTAAATTAAATTAGTGCAATGATTTCTAATAATAGGATAAATAATTGTCATTTTTAATAATAATTCTATAAATGATGATTTTTCGACTATTACGAGTACTCATTTTATGATTTTGTAATTGCTAGAAATTTGTCATTGAATATTCATTGTGCTATTTATCTATGACAGAATCTATTATCTCATTTCAAGTTACGCACATTTTAAATTCACTGACATATTCCGAATTTATTGCTAATGGAGATATAATAGTTAAATTGGATCAATTTCCTAAATGGACTATTTTCGATATTTAAAACGGAGTTAACATTTTATAACGAATTGATGCTGCATATATAGAAAATTTCGTGTAGGTATGTATGGAATACATTTTGTATATTAGGCTAATATAATTACTTTTTATAGTTTTCTCTTTCATCGTTGCTGTGATTTGATTCGATTGCGAGAAATCACGTCGGTAAATTATAGTTACTAGTTTTGGCTCCGATCCGTCCAATATTTACTTTATGACTTCTTTGGGCCATCACGTGTTCCACAACACGTTTGAAATATGACGTTGGCTCATAGACAGGATAGATTCGGGACAAGTGCATACAATTGCGAAAAGTAGCGAACAATACATAGTGTTATTGAAAACAGAATTTTTATCTGAGAAAAAATCAAGAGACGCATGGTAGTACTAATATCAAACTGCAAAAATACAACAGATAAAGTCGATTTAAAAAATATTTAATGGAAGTAATAAAAGACGTCGTTACTAGATTTAGAACTCTGTGATCCTAGAACAAGAATTATGACAGGCAGACTGGCACGCAAAGCCATCCATTGCGGTTTGCGTATTCCCGTCTAACTAACGCTTCTCTCACACGCATCGGTGAATGATCACACGCATAAAAATCAGTGTCAGTAACGTCCGTGCCGTAACTCTTTTGCGAGACTTCTGATTTCGGCCGCGACATCGCGGTGCCTCCGCGACGTAACGCGTTAACGCTGACAAATGTCCGTAATCGACCGGAAACACGAAGACTGTCCTAGATTTCGTGGCGTAAACTTACCAAAAAAAAAAAAAAATAATAATTTTGCAGGTGAATGCTTTGATTGTGTGTCAGTAATCTTATTACCAACCGCACTGAGGTTTTATAATAAAAACATTGAATTGAAATAAAAAATATGTAATGTACATATGTAATGTATATAATTGAAAGCGGATCTTACAGATTTATTTTTGCTCTGAACTCTCCGTATAAAACGTTTTACTATTACGCGTTCTAATATTAAATGAGGTTAATGGATAAACCGTTGAATTACGTTCGCTGTCATTCATTATAACTGTCGCGTCGACATTTTCCTTTGCTCAGCATAATCGGGTCGCTTTGCGAGCTTTGTTATTGCTTCTCTAGCCGTCGGCGCATTTGGCTCTCGCATGCGGGTAGAAAAATTTTCGCGGCGTTTAGCAAGAACGACATGCAACGTATCTTCGGCCGTGGAAGCGCCACGGCTGGAGAGATCGGAGTGTTGCATGCGCGTGACCCAATATGGAGAAATTGAGTCTCTCCCCGTTATACACCTACGTATTATTCATCGACCGTTCAAGTGGCAATGCTAAGATTGATTGACTAGGCGATCGGCATAAGTAGAATACTGCATTCTTCGCAAATAAACGCGCGATCGTCTGTTTGATGCAAAATATTGCGAGAATAACGTATGTTTTACTGCTCATTCGGAGATCACGTTAAATTGAATGAAATGAATGAAACTTTTAATGGATTATTGATGAGAGCTCTTCACAGTTAATTTACCATTATTTGTTGTTATTTTACGTCGATTAATGCAAAATAAATAAATCGAAACAGTGCATGTATCACAATTGCAGTGCAATCATGTTTTGTTCATCGGCAATTTGGGAAGAGCTCTACCGAGCGTAGCTAAAATGTTAAATAAACGTGACGTAAAATCCAGTGATTGACGGTTTGATTGAAGTGTTGTCATATGACCACGTTTTTAATCAAGCACAGATATTCACTGATTATATAAGTACTTCAACAATATACAAGTACAAGGAAGTATATAGGTCAAGTGTCTGTATACTTCCGCTATATGGTAA
Source organism: Solenopsis invicta (assembly GCF_016802725.1). Taxonomy (NCBI): domain Eukaryota; kingdom Metazoa; phylum Arthropoda; class Insecta; order Hymenoptera; family Formicidae; genus Solenopsis; species Solenopsis invicta. Next base: position 5,813,014 of record NC_052674.1, on the reverse strand, counting down.
AAATAAAACCGGAAATTGGCAGCTCAATATTTAAAAAAAAAAAAAATAGAATTTTTTAATACATTTCTCATTCTAATTAACGAAAGTATATTATTGTAAGATGGAGTAAGAAAAAATAAGGTGTTTTAATATTTTTTATACGTAAATGAAACACTTTACTTATTTTATATATTTATATAGTTTTATAAAGGTTGTCTCCGGATTTTTTGTGCAAAACTTTCACAGTAGGTTTTATGAGCTGAAACAAGAAAAAAATGTTACATAAACGTATGACCTAAAATTTTAAAAAATTATAGCAAAGAAGATATGACATCGCTATTGCGTCGATAATCTTTTGTCTTAGTTAATTTCATAACGTGACTTGTGCTCGATAAACTTAGTATTTACTATTTGAAACAATGCGGCACAAGATAAAGTAATACGTCAATAATGTTTATCTGGTCCGTTTTTTCTACTCGTATTTACTATTTGAAACGATTAAATTCAATATCAATATTCAACATCAATATCAAACTTGTATTGACACGGGTGGACGGTATTTTACAAATTTAGATGAAAAAATTTTTTCACCTAAATTGTTTTGCTATAACTTTTTAATAAAGCTTTTTAGCATTTATATTTATATAACATTTTTTTCTTATTTTAACTTATAGAACATACTGTCAAAGTTTGTACGGAAAATGCAGGAACATCCTATACGTAAAAATTAATGAAAAATTCATATTATTTATTAATTATTAAAACTTTTTTGAGCCAAGTTAGATGGTTGGATAAATCGTCAAAATCGAAAATAAATGCATGAGAGTAACGATTTTAATTGATCATGAATACATTGCCGAATTGTGTCAACCTGTATCGCGAGAGCCATTTTTCAGGCATCCGACGCTTGAAACAATCGTACAGAGCTATTTGGTAAACGCGGTGACTTATTGAACGATGAAGCCCACGTGTATCATATGCGCGGCAGACTCATGGGAATTTGTAAATTGCTAGTGAAATACCGGAGAATATTATTTCTCATGAATTTGGCAGCATTGATTACGCGACCTAGTTTAGCTGCGTGAACGTTATTAATGTCTTTCCCCACACTGACGTATTGATAAATAAAATCTGTTAACATTGACCTGACAGTTTATGATACACGATGCTACACTGATTAGATTTCTCGTCGTGGTTGTAACATTACATCGACAAAGACGTTTCATAACAAAAGTCTAACATTCAAGTATTGGGCAAATATTGTATATAAAATGTTAGTAGATTATAAAACTACTATTGAGATAATTCTAGAGACAGTCATATATGTAACTAAAAATATGTCTTGCATCTCTCGGAAAGAGAAACTAGTTGTGTAAACTCATATCATGTAAAATGTAGGAAGTTTGAAGATAGAGTTTTAACTAAAGTGAAAAACAGTCATATTTTTTGCTTTGTTTAATATTAAAAATTTTATATTTTTTTCTTTTTTTTTTTTAGAAAAAAATGTGAAGCTTTCCTGTGAAATTTATATTGTATATTCTGTATATTTTCTAGTTCCATTATTTACAACAACAAAAGAAATGACATGAAAAGCGATGACAGAATTTACGTTTAAAAACGCTAAGTAAAAAGTTGATAAAAAATTGAGAAAATTAATTAGTTAATATTTAGACAAAAATTCTCGAATGATAAGAAACATCCGCTATGCATTGTCAATGAAACAGCAATACACTGTATTGCTGTTTCATTGACAATGTATAATGCTTTATTTCTAACGCTCAATTTGAAACTGTATGCGTCGCTAAAATCTCGGACTTCAACGACATTGATCCACATGTTTGTATATTCAGAAGAGCTGCATTTCTATTTACAAACCGAGTAGATTGAATGTTGCGTCGGTGTATATATTGTAAATGCAAATATCTGACAAGACACCTGATTTGGTTAATTGAGGCAGATGAACTTACGCATAGCTAAATGAGCCAATCATGCAGCTATTATTCATGTAAAATGTGCGAATCTTACTATTATAAACGTAATAGACATAATTACAAGAGCTATATATATAATATAGAATATTATTTATGCAATTATAACATTCTCTCTCTCTCTCTCTCTCTCTCCCTCAAAATAAATAGTACTAGAAATTACACTACAGATTTCCATAATAGACTTTTACGAGTAAAAGTGTAATAAGTTTTACGAATTTTTATAAATTAATCACATAATTCTCTCCCACATACGCTTTTTGAAGCAATTATATTATTTATGACATAATTTTAAAAAATTACTATTCTAAAATACTATTTAAAATACTATTTAAATTACTATTAAAAAATATGAGTTTTTAATGAATTGTTTATTAAATTATTCATATAGTATCACAAGTTTATGTTAGAACTTTCAAGATCCATTTAATAATCCGCATTGCATCAAAAGGTTATTTAACTTAAGAATATGTAATTATAAATGCAAACCCTATTAATTGATGTTGCTAAGATCAAAGATCTATTACATACATTTTATATGAAGATACATAATTATCAAAGTGATGGAGTAATTTCATATGACGCTTTTAATTAAAAGCATTTATGAAAATATTATGGTCTATACGGGCGAGAAAGTATAGTTTGCATTGAATTATATTTAGATTTTTATTGAAAAAAAAAAATTAATTCTATTAAAATCAAAGTATGTCGGAATTTTCAATATAGGAATTTTCTACATTATTTTGTATTTTGTTTCATTGAATTACGTAGAAAATATTCTAAAGTTATTGCAATTTTTACCAATTAATTGCAGAATACTTTTCACGTTTCTTATCTTATACCTCATTTTTTCAATCATTAGATAATCATTTTAATAATGTAAAATTTATTTTTTTATTAATGAAAAATTGCGCAAATAAATTTATTTTTAAAAGCCAAATATTTTCTAACAATATTTCATATATAAAAATTTAATAATGCATTATAATGCGTTGTTGTATAATAAATAACAATTGTCACACTAACATCATTTATTAGACTAAATTTAAAAATACCTGAATTGCAATGTGCGTACCGACAATTTATTTCAGCGTAAAATAAATCGCACTTTAATAATGCGAACCTACGCTTCATCGCGCCTCACTTCAAAGCGAGAAGCACGAGAATGTCCCAAATCAACTATAATGCAAACCAAGAGGATTGACAGCGGGAGATTTAAATGGAATGCGCTTGGTTGCCTAATAGGGAGTCGTGTTTATTGCCGCTTCTTTCGTACTTTGCTACAACCGTTATTAACCTATATCGTAAAAGGTATAATATGAGAAATCGGCGGGAAAAAAAGAAATAGAAATACAGTGACTACAATACAATTGCACTTTCAACATTTAAAGAAACAATAAAAATATGTTGAAATTCAAGATATACATTTTAAAAGTAAAAGAAGATGCACATTCAGATAGACGTTATATTAATAACAATTTTATTGCTATATTGCTGAACACTGGTAATCGTGAACTTATTTATTATTTAGCAAATTAAATTATACAAAAGTTATGCGTCACGTCTAATATTACCGCGTTTTATTGTACATTTGCAAAAATTACGTAATGTACATCGCATTTATCACAAGTGAAACGCGGAACGTATTCCTTTCCCTTATCGGCGATACATCCGAATACGATGTTCTTTCGCCTTCTATAAAAATAATAAAGTTTACAGTGAAGAATAACGATAAATTAATAATAAAATATCGCATTAATATTTAAAGAAATTATTTTAATTTGCTAATATTTAAAAATAGAAGCTGAATTGATTCGTTAAATTTGTACACGTTAAAATGATCCATGTTTATCATAAAACAATAAATCGATCAATCTATCAAACAATTGAAAAATTAATTTTAAAAAAATGTGCGTTTAATTGTTTTAATGTTACGTTGTTACGTACTTTCTAATTTTGAGTAGACCATGAATTACGTGGAAAATTAACTTTTAGTCTAATTGAGTTTATATTAAAATTGTACTTTTATCAAATGTAAGATAATAATCACAATAAAAAAGCACGTAAACACAATTACTTGAAAAGAAAATTTATACAGGAAAATTTACGCAGGAAAATTATTATTAAATTGTTATTAAAATTGGTATAAGTATTATTAAATACTTTATTTTAAATTGAGTCTAGTTATGCATATGCGTGCTATTTAAAGGAAAAGAGAGAGAGAGAGAGAGAGAGAGAGAGAGAGATGATTATTTGTTAATTATCACAGACACGCGTGTAAAAAATACTCCAATCGCGATAAAAAAATACTCCAAAGGGGGAGAGAGTGCGCATGCTCTCGACGAAAGGGAGGCGCGTTCGAGAGTTTGCGGCCGGTTAGTTTGCGGCCGGTTGAGTTCCGTGTTCCATTCAGTTTACCGGCACTATTTGCACGGTTCGGATTCCTTCTGGGCACGTGTAGCCTGGCAGACCGATGATGACAGAAAGCAGGCGCGTCACGTGGCTGCAATGCCATCGAAATTTCATTCAGTTATCGGTGCGCGTTGCAACGGAATTTACGGGGCTGTGCACAAGCAGGGAACGTGCTTCGAACCACCTGTGAGGGCAATTCGACGAGAACGACAATCGAGACTTTGCGCGAAATTCAATACGCTGGTCTGAATGGTCTGAATGAATTTCCGATCGTGGCTTTATTCCCGGCAAAATTGTGAGTGACAGTTCGATGCGCGTCGCGATCGTACAAATCGTTCACGCGGCCGATTAAAACGAAATAAATCGTATTTAACTCTGAAAAATGCGAGCGACGATCGAGAGTACGCGTGCAATCTGACTGAATCTGTCGCTCGTTAAAATAAATAAATCGATAATAGATTATCGGTGGCTCGTGACAGGTTGAATCGACGACTTATTAGATCTGAATTAACCGTGATCAGGAAATTTCGTTCTTGTAGAAAAAAAAAGTTATTAAGGAAATGACGGATTAAAGCACCGAAGCTCCACTTATAGTTAACCGATAACTCATTAAGTCCGATTCTCCTGAGAGATGGTTGAACCGGTTTGTGTCTCAGTAATTACAAAGTTGACTTACGATACGCGACTCCGCACTCCCGACATCGGAATTGCCTGAGAAGAATTTTTGCCAAACGACATAAAATGAATTTTGCCAATGGTAGGAACGTCGCGTGGAATGCAGATTCGAGTTGCGGCGAATTTAATTGCGTGTGTTGATCAGTGACTTCGGTTTCGCGGACTTCCGAATATGGATACGCGGGATGCTTGCGCGGTTGAAATACATCTATTGATAGCGAGACACGCGAGGCATTCATTGAAATTGAATGGCAAATATTTCGAGCATATTTCAAGCTCGCAATAATTCCCGTAAAGTCGAGAGACGATACAAGTATTGCTGTAAACGCGTTCTTATACGTATATTACGGCTCGTCAACTGGTAGGTAATTTATTGCGAGAAATTCGCGGAATTGGAAGTAGAATTCCATCACGTCGTAAGATTTCCATCAAGATGATGCGAAAGGAGTAAGCAAGTTTAATATTGGTTTATTAAACGGATTAATATACAGTATTGTTTTTAAATTAAAATCAATCATAAAAAAAATTCTGGAGTAAAGATACAATCAACAACAGGTCACGCTGCTATATTTGATCAATGTGATTACTCACTTAGTTTAGTAAACGAACGGCACAATTCCGCTGAACGAGTCGCTCGTGAAGTTACGTCTAAAGTGTGAGAAAGTTAATAATGTTAATAATGTCAGTCGCGCTATGACGTAAAATACGATTTCTTGGGGGCGCGTAGAAGTTAGAGACATGCTCGTCGAAGTTAGAGAAGATAAACATTCGTCAGGGCTTTCCGCAAATTAACATTTCCACTGTCTGAGCTATTCGATCGAAGCGGCTAAATGGAGTCCCGTTTTAAGTGAAGAAACCAATCAGTACGTTTCGCGGGGCAAGCAATTTCTCCCGATCCCGTTGAGAACTCGTTGACGCTCCGTATCCGAGATAATTAATGGTGACTGTGTCGCGACGAGAGACTTGATGATGTCACTTAACATTTTCGATCCGGCGAAAGTGGTGGTTATCTTAAAACAGGCAAAAACGGCAAGCGAGGTCCGCGTCGCGTGGTGCCATCGCGCATCTGCGATTCCCGATGAATTGTCTCGGGCTGAATCCTTTCGGCATTCATTGACGATCCGTCGTCGAAACGCGCGTAACTCCGACAACGTCGCGAATTGTCGTGGCATGGCTAAAAGTGTCGTCGATGCAAAATTGAAATTCCTCCTTTGAAAAACGCAAGAGAAAGACCGGCGTGACGATGCTTGTACATAAGGCTTGTAAATACGTAACTCAAACGGCAGACCCTCTCTACGTCTAACTTGTAAGTGAAGATTCGTGATAGCGTGAACGTATCGAGTGCACGTAGATAGGTGATCGCGAGGGGATTTACGAAGTAGTCTAAATAGTGGAAGGAAAAGCAGTAGAGGAAAGCAAGAGGAAGGTGCACTTTGTTCCTGCTCTTAATGAAAAAGATGTTGACAACGATGTCTACCGTTTCGTTCGAATTGAATTCATCCTATTACACGACGGCGATCGGCAACAGCGCGCTCGACGGATTTTCAGGTACTCCCAAGATTACGGTTTCCTGTCGTAAAACGACGCTATTAATTACAAGGGCTCGGGAACGTTCCTCGAATTGTATCTAGAGGATCTTAAGTATTTCGTAACCGTAATGATTTCAGTAATCGAGTCGGAGAATGCTACTTCCGCGCTATACATGCTGCCTGCCTACATCCGAACCACTTCGATGGTAGCCTGTATTATCGTGATGATTCTGGGTATAGTTGGCAATCTGATGGTAATTCTAACTTGTATTTTAACGACGCGGTTGCGATCGCATTACAATCAACGAAACACATCTTACGATTTAATTTAATCGCCGCTTTTATTTGCAATCTGCATTATCGCTACCGATGTATCACTGTAGTCAATCTGTGAAGCCGGCTGCTACAAGCTGTCGCGTGTAATATCCTCAGGTGCCGTTAGTCGTGCTACGGGGTAAGGACATGAGGAACAGCACCAACATCTTCCTGGTGAATCTGAGCGTCGCTGACCTCTGCGTGCTCGTGATCTGCACGCCTACCGTGTTAATTGAAATCAATTCCGGCCCGCAAGTCTGGCCGCTCGGCGAACACATGTGTAAGTTCGAACCGTGATTGCGTGAAAAAGCATGACGCACTTCGGTGTACCTATTCCTATCACCTCAGCCGCTCGCACGATCACTCGACATGGGCATGCCGCGATAATCGGCTGACTAAACTCAAAAATATTAAACGTCATATATTTCCTCAACGGACCTTGATAGACCAGCGCCAATCCTTTTCCACTCGTGAATCCACGCGCGGTTTGTTAATCAACACGCATGTTTCTGTTGCGTCACGGGTTGCTCGAACACACGGACCAATTCACGGCTCCAGTCCGCTGGAATTTCAGTTCATGGTCGCGTGAACATCAATACTGCAATTGGCAGAACATTCTTCTTTCTCCAAAATATTAGAATGCGCGGAAAAGCCAATTAAAAGGCTTTACGGTAAAAAAATTTATAGCTGATGCAACTTCTTACTAGAAAAACATTTTTTTGTTAATACTTTCGTATTTCTTCGAATTATTATTTAACGAAATATGAATGGGTTTATACGTATTTTTGTCCAATTTTACTACATATTATCCATGACGAATGCAATGCATTTGAATAATACACATGTATTACCGTGACAATAACTGTCATGTGTTAATTGTTAGGATAATTAATAATGATATTTCCATATTGCGCTGATATATTAAAACCCTAATTAATTTTTGGTTAAAAAGAAACATTGAAATTTCGATACCAGTTTTACGGTTTGTAGTAACAAAACTGCATCAAATTTATTAACGTGAACGGCGCGTTTGTGCGTCTCTTAAGAAATAGGAACAATGCACTGTTTTTGGTTGAACAATTTAGCGTCAATCCCATCAAACACTAGCCAAAGGAATGGTTTACAGTTGGTTTGCGTTAGGTCGTCTCATTGTCGCAACGGAGTGATGGACACAAGCTTTTATCTAGAGTGCACTCGGGTGTTCTTTAATCGCGGAAACGCCAAATTTTTGGAATTCGTAAAAAATATCTGATCTTGTTTAATCATTTGGCTGTCGAAAAAAATGTGTATTTTTTTCTATGGACGTCATAAGTCATAACTTATCATTGCGTTCGCTGGTACGCGATTAAATTGTAAACACGGCAGATTGATATTAAAGCTAACTTGATTTTATTCCGTTTCTCTCATCTGATCGTCATTTACTTTTAATTACTTTGATATTGCACGATTTTTTTACGAGAGCGATAAGAATTATTTTTATATACGAAACGTTCCATTAAAGTATTGTCGTTACAGTGAATGTTTCCAATTTTTTTAATTTCTTTATTATTATTAACTTAAATTTATTTTTCATGTTTTTTTTGACATATAAATTTTTTCATTTGTTCTATATTTGTTTTCATATTTACAAATAGCGGCAAAATTTTTCTGTTATCAGTTTTTATATGCATTTAATAACTTTATATTAAAGTTGCGGGACGAGCTAAATTTTATCACGATTTTTTAATATTATAATACATTTATTTTCAATTATATTTATATTTTTCTTCGTACTTTTTTATTTTTAATTACAATTTTTTTTTGAAATCATTAATTGTTACAAAACTTTATAGAGAATAGTCAATTTGGTCAGTTTAATATTGGCGGTAAAATTGCTTTTGAAAAATCAATGTCACCTATATAGGAATACGCGGAACGAGATTGGCCTACTTTTTATAGCGTTAGTTTCTTAGTAATCTATATTGTCCCTACGTTCCCAAGGAACACAGAGAGGAAAAGGGAGATAAAAGGAGGGAGATTCAGAAATCTTTCTGAGCGTCACATGGTTCTACGGCTATCCAAACTTTCACGAGCTTAATACGAAGAAACACAAAAATATTCGAGGGAAAAGTGCCGTGGGCAAAAATAATTTGGTTTTTTATTATATCTTATCAAGGGAAGTTAATTGCGAAAAAAATGGGATATTTCATGCACGTGTACCATTGAATATCGTAATTACTACATTATTAAAACTAAGTAGTACTGTTAATTAAACTCGTTCTTTATAAAAATAACGCTTTAAGTTGATACATCCTGCTGCTTAATTAAAACAGCGATAATTTTTTTTCAACGACCATTGCTAAGAATATTAATATCCGCACTCTGACAGCTGTTAAATTGAAACCTTGCATTCTAACAATTTCAGTAATTCTATGTAATAGCTTTCCAGAAAGTCTTGAGACGTCATGAGACGTCTTTAATTAATTAAGTATACTATAATAAAATTAAATATTTTCTTTAGTAAATTTTAGCTTTTGAGAAGTGTTCGCGTTTTTTATATACAGTAAAAATTTGTGGAAACATGTAAAATTGTGTATGATGTTACTTTCTACAATTTTAAAGTTGGTAAAGTATTGAAATAAATAGTAGTCTTAATACATATAAATTTAGGATTAATTGAATCAGAATAGTAGTTTAACAATATTAAATTTTATCAATTTAATAACACTAACAAGTATCTATAAGATTCCTTTCTCCGCGAATGTATACATACATAAAATTACACAAGAATTATTACTGAAATATTAAGATCCTGCTATGATTGTTGTCGATTTTTCTCGATTTTAATTGTATTATAATCATCGCGATCTTTCCAATTATTGTTTTAACGTTTAAAGTTGAAATTATGAAGCAGTTAAATTCAAAGCTAATAAAGTTTCACTGTATTTTCAAGGAATTTCATTCATATGCATTATGCGTTGTTATTATTTTTTCATGAGAAATGCGTTTGTATTCAATGTTCCATTGTTAATTGTAAGTTGCAATGATCAAGGCAGTTTCTATTATAAATAGTAGAAGAAAATTTAAAAAAACTTTTATAATTCTTTTTTAACAGATTTTATATATAAAATATTTTGTATTAACGATTTCTTTAGATAATTTTTGAACAAAATAAATTATATAATACATATAATTTAAACAAATCAAGATTTGTTTACAAAATGGAAAACTTTTTTCCTAATACTGTTTTAATTAAATTTATTTACTTTTTCCTTCATAATTTATTCTGTCTAAAAATACAAATAATAAATTTTTAAAGTAAATTGAAACACGGGACTTTGTTTACCTTATTTCAATTAAACTTTAATATTTGCGCACTTTATATTTGTTCGTAGTTAAACAATATCTGATAATATGGTAAAAAGATTGAAAGCCGTACCAGTTCTTGCTTTAAAAGTAAACAATATTATTGCAAATTCTACGAAAGCATGAAAGCGATGTAGAGTAGTTTGTAGATGGTGCAACTTATTCGTAAATCGCATTTGCATTGATTACAGTGTCAGTAGAATTCCATGTTTTTAGAAGGCTAATAGAACTCACAATGTTTTACGACTAATACATAAATCAATAGAAATTAAAGTCGAAAGAATCAAGCTTTCTGCATGGCCGAAGGTTGAATTTAATGATATTATTTTTTTCATAAATTTTAAAATAACTCGATAAATCGATAAATTGATTCGTAAAAAGTATTTTTTATTGCTCATTTTATTTAAATAGCTATTGTTTCTTATAATTTTATTATTATTATTGTCATCTCTTTACTCATTCGAAATAATGACATGAAAATAATGACTCTGTCTTACGTTTTCTTTAAGTCTAATATCGCTCCCTTTTATAACACAAATTTATTAAAGGTGTTTTAATACTTTTATTACGTTCAGCAATTTAGTTAATTATTATTGAGAAAAAAGAGAAAGGGAAAAAATATACTATTCCAATTTATAGAATCATAATTTGGTATGACGAAGTTATTACATAATTAAATCTATAATTATTCGACGATCGATATAAAAATGCGAATACAATTTATTTGTTGTTCTTAAAATTGGCAATAATATCCAACCACTGCCAATTGTCTGCACACAAGTGACACATTCTATTTACACGTCAAATGACTCCAATTCGATCTGCGCTACCAACGAGCTAACATCGAGATATCTGTGCTCGTAAACTCGTTGGTACCATATGGCGTTGCAGAGCAAGAGATTCTTCCGGCTTACAATTCCTTACGAGCGTCTGCCTATATGTCCCTCTCCTTCTCTTCTTTGCTCGCGAAAAAGAAGCAAAGAATAATGCAAGAGAGGGTGAAATGCGGAGACGAAACGGGAGGATCGAGGTTGAATCAACCGGCGAGTAGCGAGAACGTCGTGAGGGGTCTCTATGGGCTATATGAGATGCGTTTACCGTGGAGGGTCGCGCGAGGGTGGTCCAGATGGGGTGTGGCGTGAAGAGGGGGTAGCATTTAGGCGCGTCTGGGTTTTATGAGGCGCATACGGCGACGCGCGTCTTAAGTCGATGTCCTCTTGTTTTTCCTTGACACCGGCATACCCCCTCGCCGGACATTCCTTCGAAACATTACCCGCTTCTCACGGTCGAGGCCGCGTAGCGTTTATTGCGACGTAAAACGTCTCATGACGGTATGATCAACGGGTATTTCACTTAGAAAGTGAAAAGTTTCCTTGCACTCGCGCGGTGATAAATCAGTCTGGCTCGCGCACGTCGCGATTGCGTCCGCGGAATTCTAATTAAATTCTTCGACTCTTTCCTAGCTCTAGTAATTCTACTCGGTTAATTCTCACTGCGCATTGTGATCCCTTTGAAAGCGTATAGCGTTGCTACTTTAGTTAAGACTTTCACTAGAGCAGCAATTTATTAACGACGTACTGCGGAAAGGCCAGTGCTAATTATCACAACAGCCGCTTGTCGTCAAGTATTTAGATAATGACGCGCGTATGATACTTTTCTCCTTTATTCTTTAGACAAAGACACTAATGATGACAGATACGCAAATTAACAGACGTCACAGATCGCCTTTAAATGAGAGTAATAAAACCAAGAAATTTATAATTCTAATAATAATTTAATAATTTTAACAACAATTCAATTATTTTGATTATCATAAAAAGGGGTCTTACGTAAAAATTTTTGTTTGCGTCAAGCATGTCAAAATTTAAGCGGCTCGATTTAAAGGCTTATGGAAATGTGATATAAACGATTTTTCTTTCGAGAAACAAAATGTCACCGTCGTCGTGCCGATGAATCTATTGGATTTTGCCTGTTGACGTAAAACTTTTGCGAAACATGAAACATTGACATATCGCTACGATGGAGAGAAAAATTTAAAATCATAAACTTCGTATGAACATCTGCGATGTTTCTCACTAAAAAGTTTTGCGAACTCGATTAAAAGCTTCTAATCTATGATAAAACTGTGCAGAATTGTATGTTTGCATAAAAAATGTAATGTAAGGAGATTATAAATAAATATTGTCTATGAATTATTGAGCAGGATAATAATAGTGGAAATTAGTAAAAGCAAAGATTTTAAATTTTATAGCGCTTTTGTCTACAATCGCGTGTATTGAGGGTTTTTACAAAAATCTGAATACCCAACTTGTAAATACTTTTTTGATACACACTTTTTTTTATGCACAATCGCCTTTTATTCGCTAAAAATATACTGGATAGGGTATTGTACTTTTTTATGCAGATTATGTCATATACATATTAATGTGTACGTTATTATAAAGTGTTTTGTTTATCGCGACGCTTTTTAATCTTGAAATAACTTTCTAGTTTATGCTGTGTCATTATATACATCATATAGCATATATTCTCCTCAAAAGAGAAAAGGAACATGTGCCATAATTCAAAATATTGACAGTAAAGTCAAAGCATACGATAAAAGAAATAATTTTCAGCTTTATATATAACGCACTCCTTTAATTAAACCGAGTTTCGAGTTTACTTAGAGTTAAATATGAAGTTCTCTCTTTGTTCTTCCTTTTTCGTTTTAACTAAGCGTTTGCGTTTCATATCATTTACTGTCTAATTATACATATGTGGGCCACCATAATTCTTCATAAAAAATTACGACGAATATTGAATGTGCGGCTATTATAAAACGAGATTTGTCTACTTATTGTTAATATGATTGCGAAACTTCTTAATTAGAGATTTGTATAAAAATTATTGTAAAAATTAAAAAATTGATATTTTTATATAAATTTGACATAAAATGCATAGCTAACTTTTTTTCTTCAAAAAATTTAATTAGATAATATATATATATATATATATATATATATATATATATATATGAGATTTAAAATTTTGGTAATACAAAAACATTTTCGCAATACTTACTGATTGATTCTTTAATTTTAAATAACTTTTGCAACTAAACTATTATAAATGTCTAGCTTTGTAGTCTTGACGTGTTGTTGCATGAATAATGTAATATGTTAGCTATTATTAAATCGTAAAAATTTACAAGTAAATTTCACTATTTTGCTATGCTGTTATTTATTTGCATAGTTATTTATTTGATTTCAGTAAAAGTTTCACATTCATGCATTTTTCATTCTTTTATAGATTTCAACAATTTGTAACTATTTTTTTTTATATTTATTGACTTGAAATTTGCTTCTTTGAAGAGGTTACTAACAACAATAAAACGCGGACATTGATAAATAATTTTTTATTTATCAGTTTTATCATTTTTGTTTAAAGTAAAATAAAAGTGAACAAGTACATACAGAAAACAAAGAAAAATACGGTTTCTTATTTTCTTTATACGTTTTTCATTTAATTTCTATTTTTTTCTGGTTTTTATAATTTTGCAGAAATAATCTCCGCAAAAATAAAGCTTTTGCTCTATTTCATCATTAAGACAAATTCTTCATCGGTTCAATCTATCTTTGTCCTCTTCGTGTAATTGTTTTGCTGTAATGATCTTTTTTGAGTCACTGAAAGCGTTTCATTCAAGATTCTGGCTTGATTCTTGACACTATTTCAGCAGACATCGCCCACAGCTGAAGATCAACATGCGCAATATTTGTTTCGTTGTACTATTTCAAGTTGTCTTTTCTGTTCTTTGACATTCTGTATTGCGTCGCGAGCTTTAGCTGACGAGTCAGACTTGTATCTATGAATATGAATTTTTCACTCGAGAAAAAAAGTTTAATGTCGTACAAAAGTGTCGTCGACATCTAGCTTGAGCTTGCTTTAGTGAGTTGTAATGTTAAAGTACAATTTGCCTTTTGCTCTCATTTTTTCTACAACAGTAAATCGGACTTATTTTTTAATTGTAGCTTGCTAGATAGAGATTATATATATATGTATATATATATTAATTTTTATTAATTTATCTCTTAATTAAAAATCATGTCAGTTTAATGATTAGTTAATAAAGTAAACAAAAATTATTGTGAATATCAATTTATACAAATAATGTAAAAATAAATAAGAAGTGACCTAATTAGATAGAAATAACGGTTTGAAAATACAAAATCTAAACTTAATTATATTTGTGATCAAAGATCGTTTGTGTGAAAATAATCTATGATATATATTATTTGAATCTATAAATAGTGCTCCGTTAAAGTGTTTGACTTTCATCATTAGTGTCGAATAAAAACAAACGCAGCAGATGTTACGGACTAGTTGTCTACGATGAGAAGTTCGATCTGTCCAGAATTTAGTGTAAAACCGGTTTTAGTGTCGTCATTTCGTGAATGCAACCTGCTGCGCGTCGACGGTTGTCGTTAGAGCGAAATGACATGCGAGGAAAGACAAACGATAAACTAACAAACACGAGATTTAAGTACGAAGATAAATCCGTGAACATGATAAATCTCGCCCCCGAGAAAGAGAAGCTCGAAAACTAAATTTTTGATTTAATTTTCACCTGAATTCAAATTTGAACTAAAAAATATTGAACGTCAATTTAATGCAAAATATTTAAATAACATAATTACATTGTCACATTAGTTAAATGGAAAAAAGTTTTAGCTCAAAATTTTTGAATTGTTTTAACTATTTGAGAATCAGAAAATTTCAATTTTTATCTGTTGCCTCGGCTATCACGCAATTACATCGGTTTTATCTAAATATGATAGCATTTCGAATTTTTCTCGGTCGATGCACTATCGATCTAGCGAAGCATCCAATTACGCGACCTTCGTGGCAATCAGTGCCAGTACCTTTGTTTACGAGTCGTTACTATTATGCATATTGACGATATGAAATTTAAAAAATATTTTTCTCGTTACATTGCGCGACAGGCAATCGACGAAGGTAAGATGCGCTTTACCTCGAGATTGAACGCAATAAGTACGACGTCAATTCTTGTTAGTCGCCGTTAGCAAAGTTTCTTGCAGCTGGGTTAAACAAACAACGGATGTTAATAACAAGTGAAACAAAAGTGCACTGACTTTGACGGCAATTAACTTTTTTTCACGGTCATAAACGTAACGCGTACTGGCAGTACCTCATTATTAGATATTCTAAGACCGTTTTCACTAGAACGGTCGCTAATTGAAAGGCCGAAATTGCTTGAAATTGTGTGGTTGAATCCTCATTATCTCAATTCTAAGAGAGAACTTTCTGGAGTTTGATTTCTGAGGAACTTCAAAGAATAGATTTAGATTTTCTCGAGCTTGTGTTCAGGCAGATTTCCATGAGATGTATCTATGTGGTAACTAGAACGGAATAATGCTACTTATAAGAAAGTGTTGAGAATTTTTTTATTTATTCTTACAAATAAAAACCATAAAGTAAAAAAGTTAAAGAGGACTTTTTAAAATGATATCATTGTGACAAATGATTAATCAAGTCATTAACGTTCAATTACTTTAATAGTAATTTATTAATACAACAATTATAATTGTACAAAGATTGATTGCGATATAACATTTGTTCACATATTGCGTACGAATAATTTGTAATTAACTACATAAATTTCATAAGAAAGCATCAATTAACACATTTTCATGCGATTTGCACATTAATATTAGTAATTATTTGCAAATTGTTTGTTGAATGAATGAAGATAAAAGCGATTGGAAACTATTATTGTAGTTGATAGAAGTAGATATTAGTTATCAAAATGAATGTTATTGTCTGCAATGCATTTACATTATTTTATCATGATTGAGATTATTATTGTAGGCATATATTAAAGTTTATTATTATCAGGGTTGGGTAATAACTAATTTAAAAAATTAAAAGTTAAATAATAAAGCTGACAAATTAATACTTTTTTATTTAACTTAATTTATAATTTCAACAAATAATAAATAAGTGACATTTTTAATATCTATTAAACTACTGAAATTGAAATATATTTGAGATGTATAATTAAAAAATAAAATGTATTTTTATAAAAAATCTTTAGTGCCTTGCTCTAGCCTCAGAAATCCATAGGTAACAATTGCATCGGACTGAACCTTAAAAAATTTGTATTCATTAAAAAGTTAATATTCATCACCTAAAAACATTTTATTTTATGATTTTATGATTTTTACTTTATGATTTATTTTATGATATTCAAATTTTTTGAAAAGTTTAGACAATAAAATTTAGACAAAAATATTTTTTGTAAATATATGTACATAACCAATTTTAATTTTTAAAAGATATTTCTTAGTTTTGCTAATTATTGTTTGGACAGTGTTTGACTAACGAACGTAAAGAAAATTATAGCGAGTTAACGAGGAAAAGGGGAGAATGAAAAATGACTTGTCCAAAGAGACGTGATATAAAAGTTACACTAGCCGGAACCGTCTGAATAGAAATTCGATTTGCGCATCTGGGCCGCATCTGATACGCAAAGTAGGTTGAAGATGACAAATAATGCTGCATCACGCGATGCTACGCGATAGTACGTACCTTTATTGTTATCTCTTTTTCACTCTCGACGATACAAAAGACGACGATAATAAAATGAGCAATTACGTAGTAATCTTTTACAAGTATTTTTACATTTTATGGACAGTTATATATATCTTGATGCATGCTAAGATTAATACTATATGTATTTTTTGTTGATGGACACATGAACTTTGCATTTCTCTGTTTCACTTATAAAAATTTTTTTTATTCATCCGTTGAATTAGTCTCTTTTGTACTTAAAGAGCAATGCGTAGATGAATTTAGAACGATAACTGAATCGTGCAGTAAATTGTAACGTTTCGAACAGAAGAATCCTGATCAATAGATCGAAACGCTTTGATGGCGATGATGTGCGTATTGAACATCACTAGTCGAGAATATCGGACATTTCACGAATTGCGAAAAAATCAAATAACGTTTCATTGCAAACGTTATCTCAATTTAGTATGATTTACGACATTGCTTGTAACTTTATCATGTGACTTTTAACTTGTAACATCGTATTTTCATTTTTTATTTTATTTTATTCTGTTGCCAATTGTCCTTAAGAAATAAAATCCAAAAGTTAAGAGAAATTGATATTTGTACAAATACAATATGGCAGCGAATTGAAGTGTTCTTACACGCGTTATCAATCAGATTATTGCATGAAAGTTGCTGTGAGCTGTATTTTCTTCACATACGTTAATAAAAAAATGATAATTATTTATTGAAATAATATTTATTATATTTTATTTAGTTTTATTTATTTAGGGTTCATAGAAAGGATTATACATGAAACAAAGAAACTTTCTCACGTGTTTAATTAACTAGATTATGTAGATCTTGCGCTTGTCTATCTCTATTATTATTTGCGTTATATGATAAAAAAGTTAATTTAATCCTCAATGTTATTTCCTATTTCTATATCACATTTCATTCTCTTGGCTTCAAGTAATTTTTACAAAGAATTTTTGTTACGGCTGCTTTGCAATACGACACAAAAAGTTAAATTGCAGAATGTTGCACAGTAGCTCAAAAGACGAATATATTTCTGTAGGAAATACTACTACAATCTTATACCAGTTAATTATATTTGATTTTATTTGCCAAAGGACAAAAGACGACGTTCAAGAAATGTATTTTAGCTTACTTTATTTAAAAGAAAAAGTATATCTAGGATTTTAATGACGTGAAATAATTTCCCGAAGAAATAAATGTGCGAAATTTTTTAATGAAACCCTATATGAATTAAAATGCTGTTTATAATTCTGCATTAAATACTGAAAGACTCTGTATTTCTGCTTTAATCATTGCGTCATCTAAAAATTTGACGTATTATCTTTCTCTCTCTTCAAAAAATTTTGTAAAGTAAATTCTGTAAATGTAAGCTAATGCATTAAAATAATAAATTATTTTCTATTATATTGATTATAACATTTATTTTGTTGCCGCAGCAATCGTGTTGCTTCATAAATTTTATAACACATTTTTAAATTTTTGTATAATATAATAATTTATAAATTCTCGGGGGAATTTTAAGAAGAGTAAAGTAATCTAGAAATAATTTAGAAACGGGGTCGTTCGATGGAAGGACTAAAAAGATCCTTTTAGGGTTAAATAATAGTATGTGTTATTCTCCTCCTAAGAAGTTTATGTTTCGGAAGGTAATTGATTTTTTCTTTTCTTTAATTATACCCATAAATCCGAGTAGCGGGTAATAGCTGGTAGGCGCGTAATGGAGCATTATCGCAAATGAAAGCGAGAAAATGGAAAAATGTTGTTTTAATTTAGAAATCTATTATTGTCATTAAAAAGCATTAAATGTAAATTTTAGATGTTTAATTGTCAAAATTATTTATCTATTGTTTTGTAACAATATATTAAGTTCTTACGGAAATCATTAATATTACAAGCATCTTGTTAAAATTTATGTCACGATGTAAAGACTCAGAAAAAAAGATTTGAGAAATTTTGAACACATTTGGAAATGTAATATTTATATATATATATATATATATATATATATATATATATATATATATTTGTTAATAAGAGTGGAAGCTATGTGACAAATTATCGAATATCTACCGAGACTGCCTCAAACGAAAAGCACACGACTTGTCTCCTGTCTATCGCTTCGAGGATAGATTTGGACAGCTGCCAAAGCCCATTATCACTACATTCATTTCCGCTGCATATAACGTAATTTGCGTGTAGGGACTTCTACTATTCTTTTTTCTTTTTCGCACAAGATACCTCGTGCTGTCTTTTCGCTGCGCGTGAAAATATCATTTCTATTCGTACTTCCGATATCTCTAATTGAAATGTATGACATTATGCATTTCAGTAATATCTTGTTAATGATACTTAATATTGATCAAATAAGAATCTAATGACGATCTAATAATGAAGAAAATTTTAACAAATTAATGTAATACTTGAATTTTATAATTAATGAATTTGGGTGTAATATTTTATTTGTAAGAACACACACATATTCTTATAGTAATTTAAAATTTTTTCTGAGATAAGGATATATTATCTTTTAACGTGCACATAAAATTTGTTTACTATTATCGTCGTTTCAATAAATCATCCTTAATTCTTTACTTTTTTCGCACTGTGCGGGACGATAAATCTTCGTGAGACGTTCCGATGCTACACTAACGTTCAGATTTAAAGTGTTTTATAAATAATAGGACACAAATTATGATGTACGAGCACACTAAAATCCATGGCTAGTTGCTGATGCGTTTTAGCGTACGCAATTTGTGCACGCTGATGTACCATTCTTCTTTAGTGCATATATATAATACAGTTAATAAAGTTTGAAAAAATGGAAGCTTATTGACAATTATGTTAAGAATTTATGAGAAAGAAATGGGTAATCAAAAAGAGCAACTGCGTACTTTATACGTATTCAGATTTCCCACGTATTTATCTAAACGGGACATTTTACGAACTGCCTTGCATAATATCAGTGTGTTTGAAGAAACGATTACAGAAATCGGTGAGTTACGACGTGTAGTGTACTAACCCAAATAGATAATGAACAAATTAAGCGGGCCCTATCGTATCGTTTACCCTCCTATGTTAATACAAACATCGGCGAAGATAGCAAATTGAATTTAATGAAAGTGACGTAATTAAAAGAGGAAATGCGAAAAGAAAACGCTTTTATTACTCATGCGTGTAATTTCGTATGTGACTCGATCGCGATTTATTTGCAGATGCGTCCATTAATTTCGTTAATTACTATGCGACGTGAAATTGTTTTAATAAAGTTAACTGTCGAAAGTCTTTAGTGGATTATTAATTGTAAAATATGTTTGTGTCATTAGCAATATTGAGAGATACTCCATTACGCTAAGATCTTGAATCATATTAAATTATTTTGACAAATGTAAGCATCAAATTTTAATGCGGAATAATCCACATTTTGATACCCATGAGAAACGTTTCCGAATAAATATTTCATATTAATCAAACTCAACGATATGTTTCGATCTAGCCATTTATCGTCCAATCATCGTCTAACTATTAATCATCATTTATGACGATTTCCCGCAAACTGTACCGTTTTTCCGCTTGTTTTCGCTTAGAAATAAAGAAGCTGTCAGTTTTAAGAGCTGAACTTTTCATTTGTTAGACGAATCTCTTCTATTTAGTAACGCTTAATACTTTTTTGTTTCTACGACTTTTTTTTTAAATGGAAATTTCAATAGATTTGAATAGATGAAGAATTATAAATCTCATACTTGAAAAATATGATGTTCAAGTTGTTCTTAAATTAATCCGTTAATGCGTTCGTAAATTAAACTAAAGTAGACCATCCATTGTGAAAATATAACTATTTAATCATGGATCAGTTATCCGGTTTTCGATGACGTGTTACTTTCAGTAATCTCGAATTGGTTGTGATTAACAAGTTACACAGTCGATATTTTATACTTCCGAGAAATCATAAACTATTATATGTGGTATTTGTGTAAGCAAGACATTTGAGATTAGAGCGTAAAAAGGAATTATAGTTTGATATCTTTATTAAATTTAAAAAAAGCGTATCTTATTTATCGTAGCATACATGTTACGAAATCATTATTAAAATGTTATAATGTGTATAATAATGTATTCAAACATTTATGTGATTAGTCTAATTCGCCTTATCGCTAACTATAAAACAATAATTATAAAAATATTTTTATTCAAGATTTATTTATTATTATAATTATTTTATAATAAGCTGGAACTTGTTACATATAAAAAATTGAAAAAATTATTTTATACACACAGAAAAATAATAGAATTTTTTAATTTTTTAATATTTTACGCTTTTTTAGGATAAATGTTTAAATAAAATTATAACAAAATTATACAAAAATTCTTTTTCTCTCAAGATATATAAAGATATTCTCAGGCATAAAGGTGGGTTTTATACGTTCATATTAAAAAAGAATATAATACAATTTTTGATAAAAACATTAAAATTTTTATTTTCTCAGTTGAGTACTTACAAATTATTTCGACTCTTATAATAAAATTTAAAAATGTAGCATAAAATCTGTGAAAATACTCGAAAATTTTTAAAATAAGCTTTTTATTATATTCTGTACATATATTTTAAACATTTTAAATCTATTACGTTATGAAACTTAAATTTTCTAGGTATTAAAGCTTTATGTATAATAAAATTTTCTAAAGCTTGGTGAACGATTCAATTAAATTCCACAAAGTCAACGGGAATGATAAATTTGAATAAAGTTGCGTAAACCAAGTCAATTTTTATAAGCAAATTTCCGTGTGACATTTAAGCGAGCGTTTCGATCTATCGGAGCATCCGTTACGTCATATCGCCCTACGAAAGTAAAGCAATGCAAAATTCTTTTGAGACAAAATTTTTTTTATGAGGCATAAAAGAAAGTAAGTTGTATGTCGTTGGCGTTCTTGAGAAAATTGTGCGCGGCGAACACATGGCTTGTCCAAAGTTATCTCTACGAAAAATCCTAAATGATAAATGGTATGACATCTATTGTATAAGCTAGGTCCGTTATATTCACAAACATGATATTTTCTTGATATTATTTGTATTCCATTTGCAAAAGTAATTTTTCTTATTTGAAACTGACAAAATATCGATTAGCTCGAGTCTCATGTTGCTCACTTTTCGAAATTTAAGTATTATAATTATGCATGTCTTGCAAATATATAGTAAAATTATTTTATATTATTTATATGACAAACAACATTTTTATATAACATTTTTTATATAAATGAAAAATGTTTTTTATCTTAAAAAATGAAGATTACATACAATTTTCAATCTGCTATTTGGACAAGTTTTTTCTGTTAAAAAAGATAGAACAAAATTAAAATTTTTTTTACTGTGATAAGAGATTTTTATCATTCTACATAGATTATTGAATTTCTTTGGTGAATAATGCAATTTTATGTTATTGCGCCATTTGATATGCAATGTTTGGCCGTGACAATATTTCAGTGAATAGTAAAACGTTCATTGTCAGCGTTGGCCGGTACCTGTGCAGGTCACTTTGTGAATTGTAGGAACGTTTGCAAAGCAAATCACATAGCAAAAGTTCACATGATACAATTGTATTAATATCACAGAGAGTTAGATGATTTCGCGGGACATGTTATATAATATACATAACAATGTATTGATTACTCGAAAATTCAAATTTGTCAAGAACGTAACTTGAATTTAATGAAATCTTTGATGAATGATTCTTTTCATATATATTAGAGCCCGATTATGTGGAGCAACGGATTTTCTAATTTTATTGTATTTATCAAAACGATAAAATATTATATCTTTGACAATAGATACTAATTCACTTTGAATAATCTGATTTGTTATAAAATAATGTTAAAACTTGCGAGAAACTATTTTCGTAGTTATCAGGCAGTTGGCGATAAGCTCGGATTGGATTAGTCACGTAGTTAAACGTTCAAATACATCATTATGGCATTTTAATAATGACTTCATAACGTGTTTGCTATGATAAATGAGGCCGTTATACTACACGGTATGCTTCTACTTAGCCAACATTAGTACAAGGAAAATGTATAATCCATTAGAAACAGAACATTTGAACTTCTAGATTACACAGAAAAAAAACTATTATCAAATTAACAATCTTTGTTTCATATATAAGCAAGAATATAAAACCTTTTTCTTGGAAAAATTTATAATTTTAAATAGACATAATTTGCTCTTACATGGAGAACATTTTCTCTTTATGTAAGCAAATTATGTCTGTTTAAGATTATAAATTCTTCCAAGAAGATTTTATATTTTTGCTTATACATGAAACAATGATTGTTGATTTGATACTAATTTTTTTCTGTGTAGAAGATGTTCAAAATATAATTTGTGATATTAAAGAACAAATATAGTATAAAGTTATACAAGGTACAGTTCATATACTTAATTTTGTAATTTTTTTTCCCAAATGTATTACACTGAAAATAACTAAACACGCACGAATGTTATGAAAGTAATGTTTTCGTTACTGTAAGCTAATATCCAAATTCCATATATCAGATTGTAAATTAAATTATTTGTATATTTCCACAAATTAAATTTATATCATAAAATCGTTTTGAATTTTGTATTGGAAGTAGAACCACGGGAAAATTGTCATAATTTGTTTAAGCGTTTGTCACTGGCAATCAAATGAACGAAAAATTTAAAGTAATTCTTTAAATTATTTTAAAGCTTTTATTTCGTGATTTTACGTACTAGATAAAATGGGAAGATTTTATGTAGCAAAAACATGAGAGCTAATTTTAATTCAACGACCAGGACGAAAAAGCTAAAGATCGAGTTTTTCCCAACATTCTAATGATTATAATTGTAATTTGGCCATAAGTGAATCTTTTCGAATAGTTTTGTCGTAATGCGTCTTAACTCGGATTTCATTGCTATGTGCAAAAACTTTATTACCGTCTCCGTTCAGAAAATATCTTAACGATTAGGTTCATTTACTAAAGTAACATGTTATTATACTTCCTGTATATAATAGAATTTAAAAATACTAAATTGTTCAAAGTATGTTCTTCGCTAATGCAAAGATCCATGGAAACTTTATGGTTGCATTTAAATGACTAATTTGTTTTAAATAATTAACGAAAAACATTTTATAGTTTGGAATGTTAGAAATTGGAAACCATTTTATCATTTAAGACGTATTTTACAATGTGTCTCGGTCATAAAAGTAATTCTGTAACAATAAAAATCGATTAGTATTATATATTATTGATCAGATATGTTCAATAAGGACAAATACTTTACACGTGCGGAAGAATTTATCGAGTTATTTTCGATAATTAAATATGGACGAAGTAACGTCTTCCTTCAGGCAACTCGCAAAACTGTTTCGTGAAACGAAAGACTTCGATAAATTTTTGATGAGTTTTGCAAAGAGACATCTTTGTAGGAAGAAAAAAGAATTCTATCTTTTTCCTGCGCGCATATTATCGCGAACGTGGTTACATCTCACAGGACAATAATAGGACAACAGACACATGTCTTGCGAAAGAAATTCGATGATTTGACACTTTGAGAAAAAGAAATTTCCCCGAAGACTGTACTTCTCCTCTGAATGATTTATTATTGCAAACGTATTACAACTTTAAGGAGAACAAATCGCAATTCGATTATTCTTTTGCGTCGCAACAAAATCTTGCGAATTATTTTTCGCAATTTGTATCTACAATTACATTATTTATGTATGTACCAGAATAATATTTATTAATATTTATAAATGTATATTTATACATGTAATGTTTAGGCGGGAGAGCCTGTAACTGAGACAGGCAATTGAACATTCGAGGCGTCGTGAACTTTATGTTTATCATTAATTTTGATAGAAAACCATAAATTTTATGGAAATTTATGGAAAATTATTGTACGTAAATATAAACTCAATATGCAAGATACATATAGAGAGTGTCCATAACTTCATGTTATAAAGTTTCTTCAGTTTTAACTTTTCTAGCAAAAATCGATATAATGTTAACGAGAAAAGTTAGCGTTGAGCGTGGGCATTAATTGTGTAGCACCCGGCACAATGGCAATGATTTTCGCGTCGGTTGAATCGTGATATTTCCGTGTCAGAATTATACATGTTTTGCGTAACTCCGAAATTCCAATTTTAACCGGTAGAAATGGTTCTGTATTCTAATCTCTTCATTCTTTCGCAAAAATATGCGCTTTATTTATTTTTATCGAGCTGCTCACAAGGTGCTGCGAGCCAGACGTGGGTTGCGGTCTTAATTTATAGATTTGCATTCCGAAATCTAATTCTTAAGATACCGATTACTTTGAAATATGCATTTCACTCAAACTGATGATATTGTTTGAAAATTTTTAATAGAATTGGAATTTTGCGGTAAATTGCTTCTTTCGCGAGATTTAATTCAGAACGTGCGTTTAACAATCAGAAAAAATTCACCCCAGCGCGTTTTGACTCGAGAAAAATTGTAACTACGTTCATCAGTTGCATGTGATTTAATAGACGGTCGCACGTGGTCCCCTTAGCTCGCGAAGCCCTTGAAAGAAACGCTCTATCGCTGGGGCAAGGCTAGGGCAAGGTGGAAGAGAGTAGTACGCACATTGTGCGCGACAATGCCTCAATGCTCAGGACAGGCTCAACGGTAACCTACGGGGCTGAAACGAGTAGGTGAACTTCTACCCCCCGCTACGAATTACCGTTGCTCTTAGCCTGTACCGCGTTGGAACATTTAATGCTACGCCCCGTATAACACCTCTTCTTGTCCTGCCGGTACTCCATCCAATTCTCTCTTTAACCTTCGTGGCAGGAAATACGATAGAAAGGCGCCGATGGCCAGGCGGTAGATCCTACAGGATTCTTTCGAGCTGGACTGATTGTGAGCGACGTGGACAGATTCGCCAGACAAAAGCGAACCCTCTCGTTGCTTTGTGCATTTCTTTGATCCGCATTTTCGTCTCGTTTGAAATAATTCCTCTTTGATTCTATTGCTCGTTTGTGTTTCCGTAGCTTTTCTACCGCGTAAAACGTTTTTGACTGTAAGAGGATATCACGAATCGTGTATCATGGTTATTATTTATCCATGGCAAAATCTGGATTTAGACTTTGATTTTTAGATCTAATACAAATTTAATATTTTTTTCTATATTAAAAACACGATAAATTGCAAATGGAGCTTTGTTATATATATTTGCGCGATATTGCAGATGTAGCTTGTACAATCTACAAATTTGACCAATTTGGAATTGATCTGTTTAAAGTCAATGGACTAATAGTTCTTAAAATAAACTGACATATTTTTCTTTCGAAAGTTATTTGAAAATCGACATTTGGGTAAAAGCTAATAATATTTTATTGGGTCGTTACATATTGCGTATGTAACGACCCAATAAAATATTATTAGTTTGCTTAAATGTCCGAGAAAATGATATTTTTTTCTGTCCCACTTATGAAGATCTCAAAATATTTTTAGGGGCTGCAATTCTTTCTTCGCGATATAAAAGAACGGTATAAAAGTAGTACGAAAGCTCAAATGGGCATTATGTGATAAGACCGACGATAATAAATGTGCTGATTCATTTAATTCGTATCTCCGATCGATCCGCGATGAGATCCATTTGCAGAAAAAAAAGAGTAGCCTTCCTAAGCAGAATGATAGATAACAACTTTCTTGTTTTCTTTGCTTGACGTAAATGATAGTGCGAAACTGTAGAACTGTTTTCAGTTTGCAAATAGTTCGGATGTTCGGACGGCGTTTAAGGATGAACAAATAATCCTCTTGTTTACGATGTCCAAGTCTATCCACGTCATCTTCTACCTGACACCTGGAGTGATTGACCATTTAAGTGGTGATCATTTTATATTATCGGATTCTTTAATAGACCAAAGATAAATTTGTTTTTTCAGTAAAAAGATGAATTGTTAAATCTGGCATATGCAAACCAAATATATTTAATTATGCAATTATATAATATGTACATTTTTTTTTAAATGAAGTAATGCGCAATTCTAGTGGCCTTTAATTATTATAGTGATTAAAATAGATGATATTGAAGTTTCAAGACCGAATTGAATATCAGGAAACTGCGAGTTAAAATAAGTTCCGTAGTTTGTGCTAACGAACACTGCAGAGATCTCCTTATGTTACACTGCATATCGGATATGAAATGCTTAAGGACTATGGGGAGGCATCATCTTGTCATGTCCAACTACGTCACTGCTATCTCATCTCATGAAAGGATAAGATCTTGAGAGTAAAATTGATCCTTCAGAACATGCATATACAGAAAAAAACTTGTACAGGAGCTAGTAACTTTCTTTAGAAATTTATTTTACGGGGAAGGTTAATAAATTTGTTGTTACATTTTCTTGCATTTTTTTTAATTAATGTATACTTGTTCGCGATGCATCAATTATTCTGCATATTCTATACAAGCGTATCTTTACCAAAAATTAAAAAAAAAGGATTTGACCTAGTATCTTGCGTTTTCGTGGCGTAAGATTGAAAATGTGTTAAAATAGCTTTTCTCTCAGAAGGCCTCCCTAGATAGTTCAAGATCCGTGCAACGGTGATAACAACCAACTGCGGAGAACATATGTGTTGAGTTATGAAACCTGGCGCCGTAGATAATCCATTGTGAAAATAGCTTTTTCCATAGATGGATACCTGAGAAGGCTAACTCTTCCCGGTCACTAATACCTTGTTTTCTATAAGCAGCTTTAGATTTTCTGTAATAATGTAATAAGATAAATAAGAGAATCACAGAGAACTCCCCATCTGCCCTTTATAAAATCAATTAACAAATCTAACACATTTTGCAGGTATATTATTTTTCCACTTTTAATTAAAAGGGATTTTATTAATTCTCTTTTACTTACGGATTTTATTAATAAATATCTGTTTAACGACATGCCCGCCGAAGTAAAAGGATTCAATGAACAAAATTTCTTCGAGAGACAATATTTTTTTCTTAATTATTTTTTTTAAGTTTTTTTAATTAAACCTATTATAAAAAATGTAGTTAAATGGACTTCAAAGATTTAAAAATTTTAATGTTAATGGGAGTGATTGTAAATTATTTTTATATTAAAACATCATAAATTAATCAAAGAATGTACAATAATATAATAATGTAATTAATTGGATTTTAATTTTATAATATGATTTCGAAAACATTTTTAATATAAACATATATTTCATTACATTTACGAGTGTTAGAACTTTTATGAAATTTTCCTAAAATTATTTTATTATAGATATATAAACACTTTTATAACAATACATTGTTTCTTACGTATTATTATATTAATTTATTTGTAAAATGTTTTTTAAATTTATAACAAACAAATTATTTATTATTACATTTCAATGAAGATAACAATTGGTACAATTTGTCCTAATTTGCTTTGTACAAAATTCACAGGGAATATCATATTTCCTTAACAAATACGCGGATTCTGTATGCTGAAATCATACTATGCCCCTTTCATTTGAATCAGAAAACGATTCATTTAATGGTAAACGCCATTTATAATAGTTTATAATAAAGAAACTTCAAAGAACGTGTAGTATAATAATTTATACAAAGATGGTTTAACAATTATAAAATATAGAGAAGTTTTATTTACATTTTGTTTCGAATATAATATTTTATTAAAATTTAGTATTATCTTCTTAAAAGTAGCATTTTTCTACGTCTGTTGCTAGCATTTCTATCATCAAAAGCCAATTATTCTTTTCGAATTTTTTAATTGAAATATCTATACGTTTATATTTAGTTAGAAAATTGAGGGAAGCTTCTCCGAACGTTTCTAACTGATATAATAATTATTATTTACCCAAGCTCCATATGGTTTCTTTCCAAAGAAGGAACCATATAGAGCTTAAGTAAATAATAGTGATAAGGGTTGAAGCAACACATTCACGTTGTTTCTAGAGGAAAACTATCGAATAACGGATAATGGATATGTGATCTCAACAAACATCTTACCACACTGTTATAACATTTTTGCTATTTCCCATATTTAACAAGAAATTTGATATTATTTTTCTATCTTTTAATATCATGTAACGTTGTAATGTGATAAATAAATACATATGTTATTAAATAAACACTGACTTCGTTGCTTATACGTAATACGGAATGAAATTTATTTACGAAACATATTGTAAAAAGATAAAAAGGTTAATTGTGTATTTTTGTATTGTTCATACTTCTTAAAAGAAGAGAAACTTAATTGCCAGACTATGTACTGCCGTATGATCACAGCTCGAGGCAAGAGGTTGGAAGGGTTCATCTTTTGCTTTGAAAAAGAAATGCCTGCGTATCATCTTTATTATAGAGCTAGTCTGAATTACCGCAAGTCGGCCGTTCCCCGAAGCTTTCCGAAGGAAAATCTAACCACCCTCCCGTTCAATTGCCCTCCTGCGAAGGCGGAGGAGTTAGAGCAATTTGTCTGGAACGTCCCCTTGCAAGCTACGAAGCGTTGAAAGAAGAGCACAATAGAAGAGTGAGCGTATGCCTTTAACTACGCACTGAATTATATTTTAATTTCAATTTCAATACCAAAAGATGTCGAAACTGAACAAATTTGTTAGTAACGAATATAATGAATTAAATATTTTATTTGTGAATAGAAAATATAAATTTAACATTAAATATATAAATAAGTAATATTTAGTAGATAATTTCTATTTGAATGGAATTTATTCGTTTCTTATACGAAATTAAAGAAATTTTATGAATTGCTAAAAAAAAATGATGAATGATATGTATTAAATCATTAATACTAAAATTGTTACAAGTTGAATTTCACTGGCAATTAATTCATTCAACATTGTATTGAACGTGAATTACAAATTGACAATTGTTTTACACGAATAAACGTTTTTGAACTTGAACTCTACGTTTATTTTAATTTATAATTTGCATTTCTATTCCTTGAAGAAATTAATATCTCAGAATCATTTTTCTTTTAAAAAGGTTGCTGTCATAAAAGCACAAATAAAATTCTCACTAGTTTTTAATGGATAACTCAATATTAAATTTTCTTTTTTGCTCCTCTTTTGTTACAGTGGCTTCAACAAAAATGAGATAATTAATAGATATAAGCGCTTAGTTATGCTCAGAATTTATTATGAATTGATCAAGATATATAAACACATTTATAAATATAAAGTTCCCTTGATACTTTTCTTGAGAGCTCCGTATTTTCTTCATCAGCGCTGCATTTATCTGCTTATTTTTCTCTTAGAAGGCACATTTATTTACATTAATAATTTTCTTAAAGTATTTTTATAGCCAAAGTGAGAATTTTTATATAATATTTTACATTCATTATTTATCGTATTAATCAATGTGCCGGCGTGCTCACGAATCATTTGTTCAATATTCATAATCGTCCGTACATAGTTACGATCTAATTTCAAAATGTCAAAAGTCAAAATTAGCATGCGGTTTATTAATTTGCGAATTAAAGCCCAGATTAACGTTCTCAAAGAACCGCGTGCGTCAAGCAGATACGCGTAATCAGCTGATTTTCCCCGAAAATACAGCAAAACATGCATTATCCAGACTATCGGAAAGAGTGATAGCGAATTTCCGAATGACAAAACAACGACTAATTATTTTCCCGACTAATCACTTTTCAATTTACTTTACTTCATTCAATGAAAATAATAGAGAAATTAACGACAAATGAATAAGGCTCTTGTGAATATAATTCAAAAATATGCAATAATCGGGCTTATGAGCCGTACTGGAGGTTTTTGCCAATGATCAAGAAAAACGTAACCATATGTAATTAAAAATAAATGTTTCGACTTTTAATAAACGGCTTTTTTCAGTGTACAAAAGTTTACATTAAATTCAATTTTAGCAAAATATATAACGATTTCACTTGGACAATTTAATTTAAATTTTTGTACACTGAAGAAGACCGTTTATTAAAAGTCACAACGTTTATTTTTGATTGCGTTTGGTAATGTTATTATTAATTATTCAGCAACAACAATCCGTTACGCTCATAAGCGCGATTATTGCATACTTTCAAAATAATAGAAATTTATAAAATTATTTATTGACAAATTTGTTAAAGAGTTCGTGAATCGCGTTACCTTTGTACTTAAAATGCGTTAAAGCTTTTTGAATTTAATATTAGCAATATTCTAAAATGAAGAATATAATCAGCCAAATGACACGAAACATTTTTGTTTCAATAAAATATGAGAAATTGTATAAAATTTAACAAAGCGTTCTAATAGCAAAGTGTTCGTATAGTCAAGATAATAGAAGTTTTATCATCGAAAGTTCTATCTATATTTACGTCGTTAGGAAATCGAAATCGGCTGGAAGAAGTCGACGAATTTGTCATTTTATCTCGAGAAGAAAAATGTCAACATGACGAACGATTCTGTTGCTCAAGCAGGTGGTCACTGGATAAATGAAGGAACGGAAGCGCACCGGAGAATGATAGTGTCCGGAGTGCCGTGGCAGTTTATTGCGGCGCCGTGTTTTCTCAGGCGAGATCCCTTTTGGGATTTATAAATCACGCATCCACGAAAACATTGTTTTTTTCTTGTCAGGCACGTGAACAAGAGAGTCTTGGAGAAACTGTCCAATGTTCACAACGATGCACTGTGCATCGATTGATATCGTGGAAATCCTTCACTTTCTCAATACAATACGCTAGTAGATTTAATATTCAATTAATGCACTCGTCACATTTTCCTTTAAACAAGTTAATTTCTTATTTATTGGTTTCTTTGTTTCAAAATTTAATTGGAGTTTATTATTGACGTATTCAATATTAAAGCTTGATTTCACTTATTGATTATATAAATGATGTGATCTAATAATCTTTTTTCTTTCAGGTACTTTTATTTTGTCTTTAATAATTATCTTTACATTATTATTATGATTCATGGTATGTTAACATTACAAATAAGCTTTGTCAACATCATAATTTTATTCAGTAAACTTTCTGTTAAAGCAAATTTGATTTCGTGCTTTGTGTTTTAAAATCAAATGACAGAATCTATTACATGAACTTATTGGTTTTCCACTTCGTGTTACTTTTATAATATTCTATTTTTATTAAGAAATGGTAATTGAAACAAGCTAATGGAAACAACGAAGCGAAACGAAACTTTGATGGAACTTATTTGTAACTTATTTTCTTGATTACAAATACTTTCTTGATTATTTTATTGATTAAAAGACATTGTTCACTTTTATTGTTAAAAGTATAATAAGAATATAAAAATTTTATTTATTAAAAACTTTGTTTTACTTCGACAAATAGTATAAAAAATGTAAAATCTTTTTCATTAATGTATATATTTAAAAAAAAAAGTTTTGAAAAAAGCGTGAATAATTTGCTGTTACAGGTAAGGCTGTTCCGTTCGTGGAGTTGACTGTAGCTCATGCTTCGGTTCTCACAATTTTAGCCATCAGTTTCGAACGCTATTACGCCATTTGCGAGCCTTTAAGGGCGGGGTAAGTACACTGCGCTTGGAATTATCGCAGAAAGCCGTGAATTTAGAGCGCAGATAAAAGCTAACTCTAAAGAGTTAGACTTATTTGATTTAATCCGATAACTTATGTGTTACATAGATATGTGTGCACAAAGGCAAGGGCAACCATTCTTTGTTTCTTGGCGTGGGTGGCAGCGGCGTTGTGTACAAGGTGATACAAAGAGAAAAAAAAAGTTGCTAAAATATCTGTAATTTGCTTTATTAATGCTCTACCGTTGCCTTTCTTTATTTGTCTTGTTCTTAGTTTTTCTTTGGTTGACGCATGATGAGCTTTTTCATCTTGACTCTTTTCATGTTCCGCTTTACGTCATCTTCACGTGACCGTAATACAAAGCCGCCACCTACACACCTTATTAACTTCTGCCATGAAGACATGGTTTAAAATGTACATCAGAGTCGGTCGGTTGATCTTAATTAAAACCCAATTTAGACGAACATAGTCCAAAATGAGCTCCAACGGCGGAAAAATAATTTCGGCTTGAAATTGAGGCTTGAAGAAAGATGAAAAACTCTCTCTTAAGGGGTTTATCTAAAAATTACATTGTAATTCTATTTATTCTTCTTTGAATCATATTCTTTGCGTTTTTTAAAAAACAGCAGTATTTTTTTATAATATCCGTTTTCTTTTTATTTCTTAGACATTTATATTCATATATGAACTGCGCGATTTTTACAAGTAGAGTTAAGTTACTAAAAGCTTATTGAACTGTATAAATTTCTAATTTAACAATAAATTGCAGATAAATTCTAAAAATTAGTAAACATTTTTTGAAATTTTTAGTGATTTAAGAACAAAAAATAATCAAAAATTTGAGTAAGCTGTTGCAGATTAAAAATTTTATTTTGCGATTGTTGTCATGTTAATTTTGATTGAACATTAGAGTCAATTTATTCAATGTCCAATTTTCTATCAAAAGTCTTTTTACATGTGAGATGTATTTTATATATTAAAAAGTTTATTAATTTATTTTTGTGAAAAAAATTTATACAGGATTTTATTCATTATTTATGCGTGAAAAAGTTTTAACATTTACTCATTTAGACTCTTATTTTTATTATTAATTAATGTTCTATGTTTGAATGAAATAATGAAGTAAGTTATAAATTAATGATAGGGCTTGTCATTAAAATTTTGATTGAGAATTCGGGAATATTTAGAACACATGAGTAGGATGATTCAAACAAAGAGATTTCCGAAATTATCGAAAACTACTCTTTGACAATGATATATATCTTCGTAACACTAATTCGTGACATAGCGCTTTGTATGCGTATCTCCTTTCGTTTCTATAAAGCTTCTAATTACGATGCATTGCGATGCATGTCATATTGCATGCGTGAAACAACGTTGACATAAGCTGCATTCATCCGAATGCAAGAACACACATGTTGCCTGCGTCGAGCTTTGTAACAAGCTGCTCCCTTACCTCCAGTGCGCCATTTAAATCTCATTTTGATGAAAATAGCTTTGCAAAATTATATTACTTCTAATATTTTTTAATTTTGTGAATTTTTTAGCAATTTTTTGTTTAGACTAAATTTTGTTGTTATATTTCTATAACACTAAGAAGCAGATATATCTTATAAAAGTTGTAATTTAGATACAAAGGGAGTTATATGATCAAATTGATCGAATATTTCGAATGTTTCAAGCGTTTCAAGTTCGAGCATTTCGTACATTCTGAATGGAATAAAACTGCTTGATCGATCGTCCGAAGATTCAACTGTTAGAACAATTTAGACAACATGGATAATTGAAAAAGTAGTTTATTGCAATCAGCAACTTTGGTTTGTGTTCTCTTTTGAATATTTAACTTTACTATTTTAGAAGTCAACTGTGAATTATTTAGATATACTTTTAAACCTGAGAACAATTTGTAACTTAAGATTTAAAGTTTGAACTGTTTAAATTGTTTCTGGAAAATTTGTAATGCATAAAACTATTAAATCTCCATTTGAATTTTAATATATTAATGTACAGCAGATGAAAAAATAGGATTTAGCAAAGCGATGAAGAGAGATTTGTCATGTTATAGAGATTTGTTATATTCGTTCTGCACAGGTATATGTCTTAACGATAAAAGATGTTGATTCAACAAACAGTTGAGTCTGTTCTGCAAGAAAGGGACTAGTTTTAGAGAGTTCTATTAATTCTTGAAAATTGAGTCAAGTTATGTTTAAATTTTTCAATATCCGGTCAATAAGCAGTGTTTGAAAAAATTAAAAATATTTTTAATATGAATAATTTGTTAACATAATATATTTTTAACGAAATTTTGAAAAAAACGAAATAATTTAATTTTTTTTTAATAATTTTTTTGATTAGGTTTTATATTTTATTTAAACTTTAATTTGAAAAACGAAGATGAAGAAAATTCTGCTGTTCCAAGATATATTATCTCTGTTGAAGAATTATGAATATAGCTTGAACGACATTTCAAAGGATCCCAATTTGTCGTTATATACTCGTTCTCAATAGCAAAGTTAAGCGAATAGTGTCGTACAAAACAACATACATATTTCGCTCGCATTATACTATAGAATACATGTCATATACAAGAACTTCGTGGTTCTATAAATGTTAGAAATTTCTCGTAGAGTTTGCTGAATTGCACGTAATATAATACAAAGACACCCCGGTAACGTAATTGAATCTCCGAGATGCAAGATGCGTGCATATTGACGTATAGGAGCAGATTGCGAGAGGCGTGAGCATCACGCGTCAGAATTCCTGCACGTGTAGTAGGTATATTACGCGAATATTGCCCCGGGAATCTCGACTCCGAAATTCCTTAAAAATTCGCTCTTTTGAGTCGAACGACTGTGGTGGATATTACGAAAGAGCATATTATATCTATTCTACGTACTATTCAACAACAATAAATTTCTATCAAAGCAACACTTCTTTACATCGTATTTTATATATCACGTGCTTCCCGCCGCATCGTGCACTTACACTTAAGAAAAAAAAAATTTTATTTTATTATAGATATTAAAATGTTTTATTTTTGTTTCTTCGTTTATTAGATACTTAAAAATGTTTTAGTTTTTAAACGGTGTTTAGATTTAAAACATAAAAATGTTTAAAGCTGTAAAAAATTTCATTGTTTAATGTTTTCAATCTAAACACTTATTTGGAACGTTTTTAGATATTTATAAAATGAAGACAGAAATAAAACATGCTGCTATTTTAAAATTAAGATACTTCTTTTTTAAGCGTAACTCATTAAAATACAATAACAATAAATTTAGAACAGCGAGTTTTTTTTAGAACACATTACAAACTATCGAGGTACTGGAATATTAGAATTTCTTACAAGAATATGTAATATATCAAACCTCCCTCTAAGATCCTTCTAACATATGTCGCGAAAATTGAAGTGGGCTTATCGAGGCTTATCGAAATGCCAATACTCTGGCACGTCCGAAAGAAATGCATCGAGGGGATGAGCAGTAGTGTTATCATAAAAAAGAGAAATCAGTGAAGCAGAAACGTACGGGACCCTTGCTCGCCGACCCAAGCTTTTATCTCGGATCAACGCATTTAAACCAACGCTATGAATGAACGAACCGCCAATATCCGCGAGTGCTCGATTGTGTCCTTGTCGCAATTTCCCTCATAAAAGGGATCCCCGCCAAGTTCATTCAAAGAGGGTGCCGTTTGATATCTGTCGCATAAAATGCATGCGATTACGACTTCCCCAAACGTGAAAGTAACTAATGTGCGTAAATGATTATACGGGGAACGTGCGGAATAATTTGTCTTTAACATTGAGAAGACACACGGCTAGAAGATCATTGATCTTACGTCAGATAAAAATAAGATGATCCCAATTAAAGACGCCATAAATATATTTTGTAAAAACCACGTTATATCTTGTTGAATATATTAATAACTGTATAACATCAACTAATTGATAATTAAAATTTTTTGATAATTTGTTACTCTCGCCAAAAATACTGTTAACATGATCTTGTTTTATTAATTATTTTTGTATCTATCCTTTTTACTTAATTTTAAATTAACTTTGACATGCGTTATAATTTTACATTTTATATAAAATTTAATTTAAAAATTTAATTTAATTTACAATTAGACACAAACTTACAAAAAATTTTATATCTTAAAATATATTAAATTTAAAATATTTTCCACTTTTTTGCATGATGAACATACGAATCATGTATCTTCGATAATAGAGGTACATGCAAAAATATTTTATATTCTTCTCTATAGGACTGTGAAACTATCAGTTTTTGTGATATCGATTGAATACAAGCACGTGCTTTCTCTCCGAATGCACTTCAACGAAAAGTGAGAAAAGAGAAAAAGGGACGAGCAAGCGCGGCTTTTGCTCGATAAACTCCAAGCACATTTTTCTCTTACGCCCCGAAATGCCCCGTGATGAAAGCAGATACATGTCCATACTTTCGTAAGATTGCAGACTACCGTGCATAAGGAAAGTATCGCGTGTAAACATGAAAATGCGTGGATGACGTATATCGTTATTCGAGCACGTGTCATGCATAATGCATGTCTTGAGCATGTATTCGCGATAATATTTAAAGCGAAAACTTCCTTACCACAACGACTTCTTCTTGTTGCAATTTCTTCTTAACGACTTGTACAATCTTTTGTGCTTAGAGACTTGGGTGAAAATTTTGTATCTTTCAAAACAGAAGATTTAAATATTCAATACAAATTAAAATATTATTGAACGATAATTAAACAATTAAATATTAACGCTGTTTGAAAAGCAAGATGACTGTTGAAATTTTGACTATGAAATTTCTACGGGTGTCGGTGTAATTGTTTGGCAAACTTTTTAATGTACGTCTTTTATCCTTAATATTTTAGATCTACGTAGAATCAAAGTTCCTCTACTTTAAATTGCGAAAGTAAAAAGTTTACTATAAAAAATAATTTGGTAAATTTGCAATGTAATTCTTTTCGTAATTAAAATATAGTTAAAAATAAATAAAACATATTATGATTCTTTTTAACATACTTTTTTTATAAAAAAATATATATATTTCAAAATTTCTTTTTTAAAAAGCTTCGGAATTTGTATGTAAAACAATTTCATAGAAAATAAAAATTTTTCATCAAGAAAAATAGAATATTCAGGTATGTTTCATTGGACTTGCAGATGGATTTACTTGCGGTGTTAAATAAATTTTTCGAAATGAATCGCGAATTCATTTTTTTTTTTCGCGATACAAAGATATCCAAAAGAGGATAGACAGATTCGATTTTCACTCCATATGCGATAGATGTGGGTGCCCGAAAGAGAATAGATGAATTTGATTTTTACTTCATAAAGTTCAACCGATCTATGTGCCACTCTCTCACGCTCGCGTTTCACCCCGGTATTACACACGTTGCGGTAGGACGCGCACACGCGTTATAAAAGTGATATCGTCCGTAAACCAGTTCTCTGTATATGCCATATATACGCGTTACACGTAGACGTCTCTCACTCGATCGCAAAGAACCTAAGTTTATAGCCGCTTTTAACAGTGGGCTGCGCCCTAAGCAATCTTCGAGATATTACTAAAATTATATCTTAAACTTTCCAGAGGATTAACCCAAATTGAGAGCTTTGTTTATCTAAGATTTTATTGCTCTGATTCAATTTTCTATAAAATTATTTTTAGACTATCAAACATATAACCACGGCTACCGTGGTCTATTTGGATATTTTTTCTGCTTGAAGTTAATCAAACAATATAATTTTGCCATTTGCGAAACTCAATTAGCTAGAAGCTCTTTTTAATCAATTTTAATTAATTTTGAATGATTGCTTTGTAAATAATTAGATGCTTCACCATTTTTATTAGAAAGTTAAATTTCAAATTGGTGGAAAAATGATGTAGTTTATTTAATTTATGACATTTTGCACACGTGATTGCATAATAAAGTCCCAAAATTTTATTAAATTTTTTATGTGCATTGTTTATTTTTTCATTATATAATTCTTTAAATTAATATTCTATATTTGTAATTTATTTTTATGTTATGCGATTCATAATCTAATATCACAATTGTATGAACAATATCATAGATGCAATGAATAGAGTGTAACAAATATATCGATAAATTAAATTTGCTGGTGTCACAATAAAAATTACACTTGGGAATTATTTTGTTCTCCGAACTACTTCTAATTAGCATTACTTTGAAAAATATTTTAATTGCAGTATGTCTTACGAAGTATACCGTGCAATTAGTACTGATTACACCAGAGTGAAATAGATACTCGCACATGGTATTTCTCCTTTCAAATACAGCTTAAGCGCTTTCAACATTTGGAGCTTTGAGGTAAAGCAAGGAGTAATCGAACTGTGTTACAAATTGTATTACACGACAGAGAGCGAAACCACAATCCAACCTATTAAGTTCAAAGACGACTTGTGCTTTCCTCGTCGTATTTATCAATGCCTATATTTCACGCGAAACAGCATAGATATATCATATTTATTTTGCACGTTGCAAGGATACGTTTCTAGCTTCCATTTGTTCGTAACATGATTGAGTCATTATATAATACAGTAGTGTAGATGTAAAAGATACTCCTTATTTTCGAAAATTATGTACTGCTCCCCGAGGAAGAAATTTGAATAACAAATAGATATACATTATGCATTATAAGCTTCATACTTCTCTTTCTCGCATATAGAGATGTATTAGCGAAATAAATATTTTTATTCTTTAAAACACTTTTGATTTTTAAATTTAGATTCTAATTATAAAATTTACTACGTAAACATTTGAAATTAGGGCATTGAAGGAAGCATCCGGATTATTCGAGACCTCATGGGCTTACAGAAGGATTTAGTTGACATGGTCCGGAGTTCTTAATAAGAGCTAAGTAACCGTATTAATCGAGAGAGGGATAGAGATGCAGTCGCGTGAACGTTTCTAATCCATTTAAAACTCGATGTTTTTCAACCAGAAGCACGTTTTTGAATTGTAATTTTGGAGTCGTTGCAACACGATGTTATTGATGGTGGAAGGGCTTGCAGGAAACCAATAAATCGTGGAGATTAGGAAGTGCCCGTGCAGCAGCTGAAAAGCTTGCTACATAGCAAGTAGAAAAGATGGTATTAATGTCACAGTAGTATTAACATTTCTAATACTGTCACCATTGTGGCTATTATGTAAAATGAGAAATACTGGGACAAACGGATCGTTTCTCTCTCTCTCTCTCTCTCTCTCTCTCTCACCAAATTTCCGACTTCAGCCCGCGAAAGATGCTTAATGTATGCATAAAACGTTATTCCACGATGGAAACCTGAAGCGTGGTTTTTGCATGTGTAATTTTTCCGCGAAATAAAATAGATAAATTCACAAAATTTTGTTTTTTTTTATGCATACTGTTGCAGCAAGTAATAAGATCGCAAATGCAAATTAAAGCCAGGGGCTTATTAACACATAAAACCCGCGTTAAACACATTTTATGAATATTTTCGCCGATTTTCGCTTCCGTTCCACTTATACAGCGAAATAGTCCGGAAACGTTTTTGTATCCTCAAGAGAGATCCTTATACAAAATTAATTTTAAAATCGATTTTAAAAATTAAAAGAATTTTTTTTACAGAGATTTTATTTTATAAATATAAAGATAATATTTAGGTATACTTTACTTAAATTTTCTTATGCATAATTTCTCGCAAAAACATACAGATTGTTTCACAACTTGTGTTTTTTAATTTTAATTATTGCTTTTTTAATTATTTAGAAAAACTTCGATTTTTTTCTTATTGAAAATGACAAAGAAAGCTGTCATTTATTATAACTTTTTAATTTTCAACATTATATATCTTTTTAAGTATATTTATGAGTCTTAAATTAAAATTTTTTTCAAGTACAAAGTTGAAATTTACATAATTTTATTATTTCTTTTTGCATTTTAGTTTACAAGAAATCTTCTATCTCAAGTAACTTATAATTTACAAGTTATTGCTTTAACATTTGTGCCGATTCGGTTACTTGTAATATTTTGTATAATGTATACAAGCACATGTAAAATTATATAATTTAAAAAAAATATGACATTAATATTTCGGTGATAAAACATGTACTATTGACGTTGCCATTTTGTATTTAATACAGTATACATTTTGTTAACGTCGTCTCTCTTTCTTTCTCTCGTTCTCATTATTTATCAAAATAAATTTTAGATTTCTTAGATCAGGTTCGTTTTTACACTTGGATAATTTCATATAGAGCAATATAGACAATTGAATTTATTGTAAAAAAAATTTGCCACGACATCGAATTAATAAATTTGATTTATTATAATTATTGTTAAAATAGCAAATTTTTTATGTGTATAGATAATAAAAATTGCAAAATAGAGTTAAATTACATCTTAGTTTGCGGAAGCATCTTAAAAATGTAAAATTACAGATATGAAAAGATGCAAATGTACTTCTTTCTTTTTAAAATTATGTTTACAGTTTGAAATTTTATGAGCAAACTTCAAATCAGCTTTGCATAAATATTCATATTACGCATATTCTTTTGGTAAAATTCACGATGTTTTTTCATGGTCGTAATAATCACGCAGCAAAATACTGTTAGTCTTTGAAGGTGGAAAAAAATATAAAAAAAAAACAAAAAACATTTTTTCCATTAAATTTTTTTTACCTTTAACTTTAATCTTTCATGTCTGTTTCTCTTCTCTATGTTCGCAATAAATTCGCAAAATGTAATCTTTGCAAATATGAAACTTTTATTGTGCTTGAAAATGTTTCTGTACGGTAATCAGGAACTCCATTAACAACTGTATTTGTAACAATTCGATAATAGGATAAATATTTTTACTCTTTGAAGATTCGAAAAGTCATAGCAGAATATTTCACGTCGTTAAATCTGAACAATGACATAATGCAGTGATGGATCACTCCGAGACGAGTTTCTCGATCTTATGAATAAATGCAGTTGCAGCATTTTGACAAGATGACACGTAACTGTTTCGAAAACCTAGATTTCCCGTTCTCGGTTCATAAGTTAATGTCTTGATGATTGATCGTCAATTTCAGATCTGAGCGCGTCAAGAATTAAACTCACGCCAGCGTTGATATATGATTTTATTGAAGTTTAGGTGGTTATCATTTAAGTAATCTATAATTATAGAAGAGCAAAATATATAATATACACACAGTATTTATATATTGCTTCTTCTACGTTTATTTAGTGATTGATACATTATTTGCCACGTATTCTGTTTAGAGAATAATAATAATATTTAGGGAATATTCAGAATATGATTAAGAGTTACTGACAAACTTTTGTCATTATTTTAATGAAAATGATAAAAAAACATTTTTTGCCATTTTACAATGCAAATATTATCTTGTTATAATTGATTTCAAATTGTAACAAAGATATTTTCAATTGTATACTTAGACGAACCGGTTAAACAAGTATAACGTTATCATTAACGTTTTCCATTAAAGTGTTAAAGAGATCGTCGGTTTTACGCAGGTGCGGAAGCGCGTTGAGATAAATGGTGGCACGCAATTATCGAAATCACATTTCACCAGGCATTTGAAGAAACTCGATCCTATTCCGTCGCTCACGCGCGAAAATCGAGTTCGATTCCGTATAAAGTGCTCGTATAAAGTGCCAGAGCAAGAAGAAAAGTACGATATTCTGTTTCGCGGCGTGGGAAAGCGATTGTCGGAGACACTCGCTATACGTCTTCACTTGTTTTCATAAAGCGCGATAAAGAACAATAACTTTTCCAACATTTTACAATTTTACAAAAAAAAAAATTAATCGCATAAATTATAGTATTTGTTTAATTGTTAAGTATACGTATACCTGCGAATTTTTAAAGTATAAATATGTTTTTTTTTTTTTCACTTAGATTAGAATAAATATTTTGTAGAAATTAAGTTTGCTAAAATAGAAATTTTTAGCATCAATTCTTTATTTTAATTTGAATAGTTTTTAAGTATCTTTTAAATAGAACTAAGAAAGAGTATCATTTATCAGTCAATAACCAATGATTTTAATTTAATTAATCAAGAAACAAATATTTTAAATAGAACGTAAATAATATATTAAAAATCTGGCCTGTAGTATTATAAACTTTCTTAAAGATTTAAGAATCTAATTTGGCTTGCGTGGAATTAAGAATATTAAGATATAAAGATCTTTTATTGCATATCGCTGTTTACGTAAATAGAAAAAAAAATGACTGTTGCAACAAACATTTAGCAATAAATTCTGGAAGAAAGCTTTTCCTATGCGACGATACATTTTATGTCGACGTGTAACGAAGCGTTGTTCTCATAGGAGTAGTCTTGTTTTCTTTTTCTTTTTTTAGACGGATGATACGTACTGTGACGCAGTTCGTACTACAGTAACTTTATTAAAGTGACATGGGAGTGTCTATTAGAAACTGTTTTTCAATAGTGCAAGTAATGAATTTAGCCTTTGCGAATTCACTTCTATTTTAAAATTTTCACACTATGTAATTTTATACTTTACATGATACACACACACACACACATACTGCACGTAAGACTATTTGTGATAAGAAAAGAGGTGAAAATAGGTAAAGATAATATAAAGATAAACTGCAATGTTTTTAAACTGTTGAGAAAGAGATAAATTTTATTATATTGATAATTGTTTAAAAAAAAACTACATTGATACTGATGAAAAAATATCGACGTTCCAGGTTTACATCCAATTCACGAGATAAAAATTCGCAACTATTTTGGTACACAGCTGCTCTAAAAACGATAGGCTACATTGACATGTTTAGAACATTCTAAACATTTCGAGCTCAAATCTATGAGATAAAAGTTAAAAAACTTTTTCTTTTTTTATACATTCGTTTAACAGGCAATAATTTCTGCCGTAACTTATTAAACCGATGCCAATGTCTTTTGAGAATGGACGTGAATGCACAAAACAACATTATTATAAGATATAATTACAATGTATAATTATTATACTTAATTAACAAGACAAAGTACTTCACGAAACATCTATCTTTACTAAGTTACGACGCGATTAAACGACTTTAGGGAAGCCACTTAAGCACGTCTTGACTTAGTACACATGATGTATCATCAATGTATCACACAAACTGCAATCTGTCTTTATCTCATCAACCTACGTCGTGTTCTCGATCTATCCTCGCGAAGAGCATTTCCTGAGCTGTTCTTGAATTATTGAACTACAAAGCAATCAAACATCGAGTAAACTGCGTTCGCTTCACTGCCTCCTTCTTCTGTCTGCTTATTACCGCGACTCAACTTCGCCGGAGTCGCAGTTTTTTGTCGCAGAAGCAAATACGAGGTGAAATAAAAAGTACGTTTTTGTTTGTTTTTTTTTCGATTGATTGCAGCCCGATGATCTGGGTATCGCAGTATCGCGAAATGAGGATGACGAGTCACGTAGCGCACGATGTTGCTAACGACGGGAGAGATCAGCAGGTGGTGAATCAGGTGAATCGCGTACCGGTGTGTCTGACGCAGGCCGACACGAACGCCAGCGTGACGTTCTTCCTGCTGCTGGTCTTGCTCTTCTTCGTTGCGCCATTCGTGATACTCGTGGCACTGTATTCATTTATCGTAAGTCATCTGATCCGCGACTCGTCGACGACATCCAGCGGCACCAACGACTCGTATCACAGCCGGGCTAGGAGACAGGTGGTTTACATGCTACTGACAGTAGTCGTGAGCTTCTTTGTGTGCCTGTCACCCTATCGGCTCCTCATCTTCTACATCGTCATAGCGCCCGCCGAACAGATAGCCGCGCTTGATTACGACACGTTCTTCTGTTTGCTGAACTTCTGCAGGATCATGTTCTATCTGAATAGCGCTGGTAA
Organism: Solenopsis invicta; assembly: GCF_016802725.1. Lineage (NCBI taxonomy): Eukaryota > Metazoa > Arthropoda > Insecta > Hymenoptera > Formicidae > Solenopsis > Solenopsis invicta. The sequence continues at coordinate 5,768,779 of NC_052674.1, read as the reverse complement.
TCCGATACTGTATAATCTAATGAGTAGCAAGTTCAGACGGGGTTTCCTGAAACTGTGCGGTTTTAAGAGCGAGAGGATCAGCCATAGGAACACGGTCGTCGGCACGAGGAGAGTTGTGGCTAATCAGCAAGAGGACTCTAATCAGGAAGAGAACTTTCTATGAGATCAGACGACATCGAATACTGTAACGTAATGCGACGACTGTGATTCACAATTTCTCTGTGTACAAAGAGAAATAAATGATCAATGACATTATAGAATATTAGATAAAATATTATAGTATTAAATGCGTTTCTTGAAAAATTGGAGGACCATGCTCGATGCGATGTGCTCGTTAAAAATCGCAATATTGAAAAAAAATGCGTGTGCAGTGTAAAAGAATGTGAAAACATTAAAAGATTATGCTTATTATAAGAAAATCATGGAAATATCTGAAAATTATACTTATTATGATAAGAAATATGGAAGCGACGGACAATACATATGTATAACTAAAAAAAAATGTGATACTGGAGATATTGAAAAATCATTTTTTGTCGAAAAATATGGAAACATTGAGAAGTGACGTATATTCCTACTATTGTACTAGATTTATTGGAAGAAGGTTGAATAAAGAGAAGCAAAGTGCTGTGCTATAGATTAGCTGAAACTTGTACGAGAAAACTTTTGACATTCTGTAAGATATTAAACTTCATGAACTTTCGTTAAAGTTACGACTGAGAATCAAGTGAGCGATCCGCGCGGATGTGCTCGAAAAGTTTAAACGGTGTGATTTTATTATCATCAGTATTGCAGGCGATTAAATAGATATGAAGCCCAATCTGCATCAAATGTTACACGAATATTTCTTATATTTTTTTTTAACGCAAAGATATACGAAATTATCGTCAACATTAATTCTACATCAAGTGATTTCAATGTTCTCCTATTACAGCTTTGACTATTCATTAGTATTTTAATTTGTTGATGCTACATTTGCTGAATATTTAATTTACATAACAGAAATTTATTTGCGCTGAAATATATTTTTTGCAAGACGTTATATTTTAGAAATTCTTGAAATGCTATGTGCCTGACAACATTTATATTATGGTAATTTACTGGAGCTTCGCTATATGATAGATGTACGCGCGCATGTGCTTGCAATAATCAATCTCTGTCTTTAACACGTTCTAGTCCCATACTGCTTATGGTAACCTACGAGATAGAAGAGAACGACGGTACGTACATACCTACTTGTTCGACACCGGCTTCAACAACTTGGATGACGGGCTTCATCTTGACGACAATCCTCGTGTTCTTCGTGATTCCCTTGCTGATCCTAATAATTTTATACACGGTGATCGCCAGACACTTGATGGCAAATCCGGCGATAAGCCGTGGACCGGCAAACAATCTGCTCAAATATCGCAAACAGGTGGTCATGATGCTGGCCACGGTGGTGCTGTGCTTCTTCCTGTGCTTGCTACCCTTTAAGGCTCTCACGCTCTGGATCATCGTCGTGCCGCCTAAGATGGTCGTATCGCTCGGCATAGAGGGCTACTATAGCCTCCTGTACTTCTCCAGAGTTATGTTGTACCTGAACTCGGCGATTAATCCGATCCTTTATAATCTAATGTCGACCAAATTCAGGGAAGGTTTCCTCAAACTGTGCGGCCTGGGACCCGCCAAAAGGAAGAAAAAGAAAACGTCTGAGCGTACGGGCACTTACACGACCGGCTCGACTAATTGCAGCAGCAGCCACTCGGACTTCTGGCGAAGACACAGCAGCAACAGGAGCTGCAGCGTGAAGGTACCATGCAACGACCACGCGTCCGCGGACAAACAAATCAAATTGCCTTTACTCACAGCCGTTGTAGCCGGAAATATCGTTAAGAAGAAGCAAGAGAGTTACGTTTAATCTCCCTTATTCCCTCAGGTCAATCTGTGCTAATTAATATTTCTTGAATACTTCATGTTTATATTATTCTGTGAAATTGTCACTGAATTTTTAATCACTCTTTATCCAAGCAATTGACTATTTTTATTGAATATTCTGACGCAATGATCAATTTAGCAAACACAATTTGTTCAAAGTTTGAACACATATCTATGAATTGTACAACTGATCTCTTTTTTCTTGCCTCTTTAGCTCTCTTTCTTCGTTGTAATCATGATGTAATTAACAATACCATTCCAGGGTTTCCACGCGATTGGATAATTAAGAGATAATTATTTATTAACATTTAATGATTAAATATAAAATATTTCAATGTTTTGTAGCAATAGTCCAGAAATAACTGTTAACTAAATGTTTACTAAATGTTACTATGTCAATGTTAACTTAGACATATTTAAAAGTCCAAATGAGATTAGAGTACAATAATTGTATTAGACTGGTTATGTGAAGATTGCGATAATTTTAGTTAGTCCTCAATTTTATACGTTATATATTTGTTATATTCATGTAAGCTACACGGTAAGTAGAAGGTTTTTCCAAGAAACTCGCATAGAAATGGCGAGACGTTTTCGCACACGAATCTTTTGTTCCTAAACGCTTTAATCGTGATAAATTTAAGATTCAAGTATACAAATACGTAGATAAGAGAGAACTGGATATGAAGCGAAACTATAGAGGAATTATGTTTAATATTACTTGCTCTTTTTTTTCGTTAATTAATATTAAGTTTGTTCTGTTATATTTTAGGGATCAGAAATTCGCTATTCCGCTGGAATCAGCGATAAAATCCGACCACAGAAGCAAGATATTGTTAAAAGTCGGCACAAAAGCGAAAACGAAATCGCAAGTTTTATACATAAATCAGAAATTAATTGAATTTTAAACGGCACACCTTGTTATTGAACGTGGCACGTATGGTAGGTATTTTCTACGATGCTGGCATCTGAGGAGAAATATTATGATATTTAAGGATATAAGAGTTAAGATGCGAAGTAAGATTTCTTTTTGAAGCTGTCGCATACTAATGCCAAGTAGCAAATTTTAGGCGAAGCATTTGAAAAACTTTTATGCGGTTGTATAGAAATAGCCATGTAAAACGTTATAAGTACTTTTTATCTTTTAACATTAATTGTCTTTCTGATAAAGTAAGACTGATATAAATATGACATGATCAATATATTTATTGTCGATTTAACAATAATATTATTTAACGAACATAGCGTAGCCGCTTGAAAGGATTACATCGTTAATTGTACCTTAGTACAATTTTTTTTCAGATAAATACATTTTAATAAAAAATTAACGCATAAACATTTTTGCGATAGTTTAAATATTTATTTTTTATTTATTACAATACTGTACATTACAAGAATTTATTATAGTAATGTCATTACAAGAATTGTAATTATAATGAAAATTTTATTATTACATATTGTATCATTAATTATTCATACATTATTTTATTTGAAATTGATCAATTCTTTAATGCATTTAATGCCAGTGAAAATTTGTTATGATTAATATTTAATCCGATAACTTTACTAATATTATGCTTTATGCTCATAAATAACAATAAGTTATTGATAAAATTATAATAATTATTGTCTAATAAGAATATCGAAATTTGGTACTGACGAAAATGCACATCCATGATAAATAGATTATTAATGTTATATCAATGTTATGTTGGTATCAAATATTACAGATATTATTAATATCTTTATGATGTTTAGTCTGTTAAGTCAATTTTACTGTAATGTGCATATTAGAACAGAGATAATAATCAGCGATATCCGAACATGACTAGTCAAATTTATAATAAAAATATAAATATAAATTATTAATGAATATATATAAAAGAGATCTCTAAATCGAATATATTTAATTGATGCTTATTTATTCTTTGAATTCATTTGCTGAATCATCTCTGTACAAACATGTGCATTATCATAAAAAAAACAAAAAGTATTACAAATAACTAAGAATACAAAATAAGTCAGAAATTAATTATTTTCTCTCGTTAATAAAGATGCCTGTATTCAAAACTGAATTTTTATAAAATCTAATTGCGAATCATTAATGTATAAATTATTTTTGTTTAATTAATTTTGTTAAATTGATAATTAAAACTTATGAATAAAATATCTATTAAAATAAACTTATTTTGAATGTACTAAAAATTTGATGTGTAATCAAATTTGCTTAATTTCCGATGTCAAGTAACTACGGAATTAATTCTTTTGATAAATTTTCCCGTGAGAGAAATCATCTTCTACTTCATCAAGAAATTCATTTCAACAAATAGACAATGAGAGAAAATGCATAAGTTCTGATTACAAATATGTGAGAAGATTTATTTTAAGTTAATGTATATTAATATTATTTTAACTAATATAAATGTTTGCATGTTAACAATTCTCTCGCAATTCTAAAAGTTTAAAAAATTAATTTTGTTAAAAAAAATCACAGAATATTATTAATACTTATTTAACATGATGAGAATTAAACGTAAAACAAAATAACATATATTAATCTCTAATCTGTGTTGCATAAATATTTGTTAATCTTAGTGAGAATTGTATTATTAATGCTATAATTGTTAAATTATTTTTGACACTTATCACCAATAATTTCATTATTAATGAAGTAAATGATGCAAGTAATAAATAATTTGTTTAATTATGTTATTTTAGCAATTTATAAATTAATTAATTCCAATTATATTTCAATTTGTTTTTCGTTGAAATATTTTAAAAATAAACGGAAATTTACATCGTTAACACATGTTTTAATTGTTTATAAAATATAGAATATTTTGAAATAATTGTAAAATAGTAATGTAGAAATGTAGAACATTCAGATATATTTTGGATACATTTAATTAATATATGTGCGGTTTATTTCACAATCTCAATCATTTTAAGGGTAAATCGAACCGATTTTCAAAAATATTAATTATACACGCATTATGCACTAATTGGTATTGATATCTTTTATTTTTCTCAAAATGTTACTCTTTAAATAAGCTGCTGTATTAATAAATTAATTAGAAGCAATACGTTCTCGACAATGTAATAAGTTAATTAAGAAAATTTTGAGAGAATTATAACAAAATGCGATTAATTTCTACCTAATGAGAATACAATGTGCCATGTATAATTGTAAGTTTTTGATTGCACAATTACATTTATTCCTATTTATTCATAATTATTAAGGAATCGTTAAATTATTATAAGTTAATAAAACGTCGTTGTGTGCGATTTGTCATTATATTTCCTATAGGAACATAAATCGTAAATAGAAAAAGAAACACTTTATTTTATTCAAAAAGTATAGTTAGAAAAATATAATTTTGTAAATATCTTGTATAATATAAAGAATGTTTTCATTAACAATTTATGATATTTGTCTGTACAATACATCAATTTCTCGACGGAAGCAATTCACTATTACAACTATGACTAGTAGTCAAAGAGATTTTTATTAATTAAATTATTCTAATAATATCCAGAGATCAGAGATTATTCTTAGAATAATTATTTAGGAAGATTATGTTTATATCACTCTTACAGACTCTGTATGTAATTCCATCTATCCGTATTCCATCGTCATATTGCGTTGAACAAAAATGATATCGTTCGCCAAGTTGTCCGGATGCTTCACAAAACTGTAAACGTAATATCCCTTACGATCCATCATATCGATCAAGTATTTTTGCCCCTTTGCATTGTGTATGTACTCCACAGAGAGGGTCTGAAACACATATATATCTCATGAGCATCGTGCCGCAGAAATTATTACGTTCCGTTTCCAGGAGAGCAAGAGACACGCGTATGTACACTGCGAGTGATCCCACATTAGTCGCGCAAACAGGCACGTGGCAATTCAGAATTGATCAAGGCGAGCGTCATACCTTTATATCCACCTCGTTGAACGGTATCGTTTCTAATACGTCGATCTCGTTGCCTTCGATATCGAGGCTGAAATAATCAATCGTTTTGACTCCCAACGCGGCGATGTAGATTGTCAACGGGAGACACTGCACGCGGATGTGCTCGCCCGTGTGGGCTACGTCAGGCGTGTTCGTAGGTGTATTCTTCGTCGTGTTTTCGCGCTCATGTAGACGGCCCACGTTTCTAGCCATGAGAAAGGACGCCTGCGAATTTCGAGAGGCTCAGACGTTTTCGGAGTTCGCGTAATATCGATCGAAATGTGCCTAGATCGAAAATTGGTACTCGGATTTTTTTCGCGACAGCGCGCTGTTTCGAAGTCGCTGTTAACGATGACAAATCATCGATCGTTATTTCTTACCACTATGGGGCTTTTAGTGATGCTGATGCACGTCGGCGAGAGATAGGCCTTTCTGTTCTTTTGCAGCATCTTCGTGAAATTGATCGGATCCGCTTCTATTAGCAGACCCGACCATCCATTAAATCGCTCCAGAAACAACGTGTTGCTACGTATTTCGCCATCGTACGCGCCACATTCTATGAAAAATCCATTTTTCTGTAGAGAGCAATAAATGAAATTCGATATTTATTAACGTAAGGAATCGATCGAGGATGGTTATTATATCGCTCATTCTTGCGAAATAAAGTTCGTCTCTTGCATTTCCCATGGAGTTGCAATGACCATTTAACTACCTTATTATTGAAAATTTCGCGTATCGCAGATGATTGTCCCATTGATGGATCTTCCACATCTGGTTCCTGAAGCGCATACGATTCCTCTGAATCGTGATTCCATATTATCCAATGTTGACGAACATCACTCAGTAAATCGTGAAAGGCTTCCGGGCTCAAGGCGGATGTGTTCTTCTTGTTATACCATTTCTCACCTAAATAGTAATTTGTTAATTATTGTTTATTTCTAAGAACATATTTTTTGATAATTAGGAGAAATATGATTTACCAACTATACACACAATGAAAATATCATTTCTATACCTGAAATGTTGTTATAAATTTGTGGTCTTACTATTCTGAATAAAAAAACTTATGCTATTATTTTTATATTAAGTAAAGCAAAGTAAAAAGTAAATTTAAATGAGGCAATCTTCTATTTTTTTTTTATTGAAATTTTTATTCTCCGTAAGTTTAAAAATAATAGCATAAATCTACTTAATTCTGTTCTAAGATAGATATATATCTTTCGAATAATAATTTATATTTATAAAAAATATTTTAATAGCAATATCCAAAATTATTTTAAAAAGAAAGAACACATTTGCAAATATATAGAAATCGTATTATCTGATTTTGAGTAAATAATTTAAAACCAACCAAATCTGTGCAAGTTGCATCATTATTCGGGTTATCGATACTTTAGTCTTAGTCAAACATATTTTTTGAAAAACGGAATAAATTTCTCAGATAAGCAAGAAGGGATTGCGTAATTTTATATAATGTATTCAGTTACATGTATGTATGTAATTGAGCACATTATGCAATATATGATATTTTGCAATTTTTTTGAAGACCTAATAAATTTATTTAACAATTTGTATCTCATTTAATCAACAGAATTTATAAACAAATCAATAGGAATATATTTTACATTATAATATATAAATAAAAATTGTATGTCTTTATATTTTTATAAACGTCAGTTCATATCGAGGTTTAAAATTTTATTTGTAATTGCACGCCTTTTATTTATCACATCATATTTTAAACATATTGTTAGCAATTTTCAATATTATCACTATACGAGATATTTACGTAATTCAAGCGCGTATAACATGCTGTATCTTCGATTATCACGTGATACAAGTGTTGCATGTCTTAACAACATTTCGCTAATTATATTTACGAGTATCACGAGTTTATTAAAAGAATAACATATAAGTGAGTTTGGGAAATTACTAATTTCCCAAAGTCTTTTAAATACAACTTTTTTCATGGAAATTTCCATAAAAACAGACGATATTTTTTACTTAGCTGTGTTCACATATTACTTTTTTCCACTTAGGAAATTATGCAAAAGTTTGTTATACATGGTGCATCAAAACTCTGATGCAGTCGAATATCTCGTAAGCAATGCAATTTTGAAAAAAAGTTTTAGTCAAAATCTGTAAGGTTTCAATATATGTATCAAACGATGGTATCCATTTGTTGAAATCTTAAAACCTTTGCCTGAAACTTCCTTTTCAACTTGTTTATAATATATTCGATTCTATCCAGACTTTTGGCTCACTCTGTATATACAAAACTCATTCGTTAAAGCGATAAAGATTATAAAGACATTTCATTATGTATTTGTTACATACTGCTTAAAATAAGTAACAAATTATAAAAATTACTTACCATTGGAAAAGTTGTACCATGTGTTAAACACTGTAACGAGAAAATATGTTGCTACTACTTTTATGAACCATAGAATTATTTTTTTACAAAATTTATTGAGACTTATTTTTAGAAGAGTCTCTCACCTTTTTCATATAGATCTGCGGGTACATCATCCAGGTACGTATCGCGTGTTGTCGTGTCATTCTCGATGAACGGATGCCTGGTGAGAAATACGATGAAAACGACGCACGAAGTCAACGCGATCAGAAAAATCCACTTTCGGCGCAAGCAGTAGTTTGCGATTCGCCTATGTGCGTGTTGGTAGACGTGTGCGTTAGCTGACATCTCACCGAGAAATGTCAAGAGCGAAACCGAGTCGTCTCTTTCGCGTAGTCACGAGGGAGCGGAATGCAAGGATTTCGAATGTAAAATTCGGAGACTCTTCCGCCTAGGCGCGGCTTATCATCAACGTTAAAATATCGTTTACCACGATGCAAACTTTTTGTTCAAGAGAAAGAACTGACAATGATGACATCATCGTCTACAGCTTTAGTAGTCTGGCATTTTTACGTGCTGTTCGATATGCAATAAATATCCGATCCGAAAAAAATTCCTTTAATTTCGTTTCTTTAATGACATTTTAAATTGTTACGTTTTCTTATATAACAGTCGACCTTCACGGCAATTGCGTAAAATTGAAGAGTAGACTGTATAGAATTAAATACGACCTGATAGCTATATAAAATGAACGTATAGAATTAAACGTGACCTAAAACCTGTTGCGCACTACAGAACTTACGATAATAGGTATGGTAATTATCGAGCGTATATATAGAGCACTCACTTCTACAGAATTAAAATTTACCTTTTACATAGATATTTTTTTAAATTGTCCTTGGCCAAAATTGAATGGAATTAAAAAACAAGTATGAAAGTACACTATGAACTGACAAACTGTCTGAAAGTTAACACAGCATTTGTGAAATATTTATAATAATACTGTACGTTTACACAAGAAACAATACGGTTTATACAAATGTTTTTCTTCAAACACAAGTCTTAAACACAAGTATGAATTCTATAAAAGAAATTTAATATGTACTATTTCTAAAAAGGTGAACTGCAACAGTACTCGGCGGTAATGAGATTTTCGATTATCGAAAATCAATAAGCTCGAAGATAAAAATCAAGCAGAGATAAAAAAATCTGTTTAACGAGATACATAAAAAAAAGTATCTAACGAAACGACTAATAATCAGTCGTTTAAAATAAACATTTAATATTGAATTCTAAAGATAAAAATATTATATAACATAACACTAAAGATATAAAAATTGCATTAACATATATTGTGCGTATACATAGCTATGAATAAATTGGTTACACAACGGTTTCTGCTCATATTTTATTAAAGCGCCGCATGCTTTACGGATTGCTATTATCCCCGTTATTCGCGGCTCTCCATTATTCGCTTTGCTCCACATAATCGAAAGTATAATGTGTTAACTTTCAACTCTTTCCCGGAACAGGGACTAAAGTGCTTTTAAGCGACATCGTTTGCTGATTCTATCAAAAAATGATTAACACAACATATTCTCGCTGCATTTTTTTTTTTGAAACTTCTGTTTTGTTGCTCCAGGCAGGATTGCCATTCGACTGTCAATCACTATTCGTCTGGGCGGTCAGGAGTACTTCAAATCTTTTATACGCGCTGGTCAGTTAAGCGGGCACAAGGGTCTGTCAAAGGGTTAAATTCCAAAATCGAAACGGTCGCGTAATAACACAAGGAACTTTTCGTTTCGTGGCACAAAATACGCGCGCGTACATACGACAAGCCCGGAGCTGACAGTGAACCAGAAGATTGCATCGCACGGCTTCTGCACGCAAGGTAAATTTAGCATGGGCGTTTACGCGAGCGCGACGTGTCACGGTTCGCGAAGTAACGATGGCGAACGAAATACCATTCGTTCGCGAATGATGACACCTCCAGACATCTCTTCGAAATAAAACGCGAAAGGCTCGCCGCTCGCCGCCGTATCCCGACCACGAATGCCATCGGGTGCTGGCGGCAGCGATGCTCGAAGATACTCTTTAAAACAAGTCTAGCTATATGTATGTGTCTGTATGTGTGGGTGTGTATGTGTGTGAATATGTGCTTATATAGGGTGTCCCGAAATAACGAGTTTAATTTAAATTCTCTGACAATTGGTTACGACAGAATCCATTCGAATTTGTAATGGAATTTCTATGTACTGTAGACTCTAAGTTAGGATTTGACACTTACGCGCGCAAATCTCTTTTTCTCTTTAGAAGAATATGTTAATAATATAATTGGGAAGGAAAAAGGAAATATATTTATACGCAAATAAACGATATTTGTTCTCTTTTTAATACATACATATTTACAATAATTTTTTTATTGATGTAAAATTAGAAATTTCAGTCAGATTGCTGAGGAAGGGAGAACGAATACTTAATGTCTCGGTAATTAATATTTCTTCAAACAAGAGTGATATCCATCGACTCGATATCCATCAGTTAAGTGTTAATGACAAATCCAAAAAATTTAACATTTGATTTTTAGAAAAAAATATATAAGACAGATAATTATTTATATTTTATCTAGAGAATCGTTAACACATTAGCGTTCCAGCTTCTTAAATAAATTTGTGCAAACTGAAAATTTTGACATTAGAACAGGTTAATTAGAAATGGTTAATTTTATAACATATTAAAACTTTGAAATAAAAAAAAATAAATAAAAATCGAGAAATGAAGAAATGTGAAATAAAAAGTTTAATGTCATGCGCAGGAATAAAAAATTCGAAGGAGATAAAAAATATTTGCTTATCGTTGTCTCTGCTATTCGATTTGAAACGAAATCATCAAGTGACACACATGTGAACGTATCTGAACGTTATTAGCAGTTACGAAAACAATGTAATCTATTCACTCCCACGCATGCTGAGATGAGCAATACGTGGATTACAAAGATTAACCTTTTCCCAAGATAGACTGGCTTATCTGTCATTATCGAATGTTATTACTGATATTGGACGTCAGCGTGTGGTCTCTGTTAAGAGCGAAAATACTAAGAATGAGAACTAAGAACGAAAATACCGGGAACGAGAACTTCTTTACATAAGAAAAGCGCGTCGCGTGTCTTCGCGTGCATCGCGATGACAAATAATGAGTCAGAGATCGTATCGCATTCTTTTTTTTTTTCAATTTGCATATCATAATAGGTATAGTCTGGCATAACGTTTATCAACGTAAGCGATGTATGCGGACGCGATAGCTTGAAAAACTCGATTAAAGTCAACTGAAGACATCTAACCGAAGAAATCTAACAAGCCAAGGGACGACAATTTGTCAACATTTCGCGCGAAATTTTCTTTTGTTGCTGATGAACGCAGTTAAAATTAATATGAGGAGAGAAAAGGTTGGAAATGAAAATTATTTCTTGCAATTATTTATTAAAGATTTATAATATTAGTAAATATATATTATTTTACAATAATTGGAGTGCAATGCTACATACAACCATAAATTTATTAATATTTAAATCATCGTTGTGTGTCGAATCGTTGGAATGCAATAATTTATATTAAGTTATTACATTTTTCTTACCACTACATACCTTCAGAAGAGCGTTACATTATCGACCGTTTTTCATCATCCCGTCATTCTGAAGTAATTCAATAATTAATTTTTTAATTTATAATTATTTAATTTATTTCGTGTTTCAAGTACATATATATACATTTTACGTTAAATTATATTGTACATTTCAGTAAAACTTTATTTTATTGCGAAAAACAGTCGATAATGTCAATGTTCTTCAATTATCTTGATAATCACATGACACTAATTTAAAGTATTAATATAATATTCTTTGATAATATTTCTTCTCGATGTTAATTTAAACGCAAACGTTTTAAAAACATTTTAGGAGACCTTCGTAAATTAAGAAAAAAATGACAAACGTTTTCTTCTTTAAGATGCAACATGCATTGATTTTTCTAACTCTTACATATTTTTTATGTACAACGATTGAAGCTGATGAAACACGATTTTTTTTTTTTATTAATCTAGAAAACTTGCACTTAGCTGGTGTTCATTAATGTGATAGAAAACTTTTATTCGGTTCTAAATAAGTGAAGAAATGCATTCGATAGACGCGCAAAAAGTAAATTAATTTGAATGTTCGCGAGGTGTTCGATAAGCTTCGAACTCGATGGACGTTAGAGCGCGCCGGTCGAACGTCTCGTGGACTGTCCCGTATGTTCCATCGCTACATCTGCTTTTTTTTCGGTGGACAAATCGGTTCTCGTCGTAGTCATCGACAAAGACGGCAGCGGCGGCGGCGGCGATCATCACATGATTTTTGACGTCGCAGCGCTGCTGCACCGTTCGTTTCGAACATGGCCGCGGCGGAGTGCAAGGCGACGGAGAGCACCTCCTCGGTGGACCTGTTTGAAACGGTGCTGTCGGATGAGACCATCAACGCGATCCAGAGGGATGACGAAGCCTCCGGCATTCCGTTGCAGACACCATGGACCTTCTGGCTCGACAAGTGAGAGAGAAACGCGGTGATCTCTTCCGCTGTGCGACGCATCTCGATGCATCTCGATCTTGTCAAACATTGATATCGAGAATCACGAGAACGTTCCACGACACCCGCGCCAAAAGCGTCGGAAGATCGATCCGGCATCGGCGAGATCGCCGTTATTTCTCATCTCTTCTTGTTTAAATAGCTCAACGCGATATAAATACGCACGATTAAAATTAATTTTAATTCGTTTAGCTTCATATATAAATTCAATGTCACGCTTTTCTGTTCTCGCACTCGCCATTGCGAAGAAAAGTTTATTCATACATTAATATATCCGTGTGTTTATGACAATACACATACACACACACACACACACACACACACACACACACACACATACACACACACACACACACACACACACACAATATTTATCATTATCGTCGTGCGAACAAAGAACAAAATCGATACATTTAATTATACAGCATGCTTCAAAAGTGAAATCAATTGTAGATAACATTGGATAGAATACTGTGTGTAAATTTGTAGTGCATTTTTTTAAACAATATACTTCATTATTGTTGTACAGTGGACGGCAAAAAGATTACAACGCTTTTTACAATGAATTTTGAAGCATATAAATATTTTGAGACTGTGAATCTCTAGTGCAAGGGGTCTACATTTAGTAACTTACAGTCAACGAACCAGTCCCATACAGTACACAATAGCAAAAACATTGCAAAATATTGCTACAATGTTTCAGTAATATTGCAGCAACGATAAAAGGTCCGCTTCAGAAATATTGATATAATGTTCCAGCAATAGTTAATACAATATTATATATGTTGCTGCAATTATCGATATTTCTGAAGTTGTTGAAATATTGCAGCAATATTTTGTAATGTTTTGTCTACGCAGTTCTGTATGGGATATGATTTGCAGTCTTAGAATATTTCTGCGTTCTGAAATCTATTAAAAAAAAAAAGGATTGCAACTCTTTTATCATCCGTTGTATAGATAAATTACAATTACACAGTGAATACAGGTGCGTTTGTACGTGGAAGGAAATGTTCTTTGTTTCCTCTTTGATTTTCATTTGTGAAACTTAAAAGACTATTGCGTTCCTAAAATTTCAAAGCTTTGATAGATGAAATTTACGCATTTAAAAATAATTATCTTCATGATGTAATTATTTTCATTGATAATCTAATCATGTTTTCCGTCTCAAACAACGTTTTTCTGTCATTAAATCACTTCTATTTTGATTGAGATTGCTTTTATCGTTTACTGAATTTTGAAGAGACTTATATCGCGAAGAGATGTGAGAACTAAATCGATTTCTATCACAAACACACCGCTAATTCGAAATAATTGCTAAATTAACAGAGCCATCCCTGGTACAACCACCGAGGAATACAAAAATAACCTGCAGAAAATCTATACCGTAAACACCGTTCAAACTTTTTGGGCAGTCTTCAATAACATACCAAATGCCGGGGACATGCAGGTGCGATAAAGAATTTATATACAGAAAAAATATAACTTGCTAGTACAGTGTACTGTCTTATACTGTCGTATTAATTTTGCTAATTAAATTATTAAATAAATGTGTAAATAAAAAGATTTTAACCAAGAATATAATTTTATTTGCTAAAAGTTTTATTGGCTCTGCACATTACTGTAGCAGCAAATTCATATGTTTCTATAAAGAAATTTACACTCAGAATTTTTATATTTTATTAACATAACAGGTCTTTATATAATAATGAATAAATTAATTGTGGCAAACAGTTTTATTACCTTCATATATGTATGGAATTTTACTTTAAGCGCAAAACTTTTTTGTATTTTAAGATTATTATAGATCTATTTTATTTATAAATTGGTAAGTAATTACATTAGCATTTAAATTATGTTATTCAACGTTTAATAATATTTAATTTTTTACTTGATTATGATACGCTGTCCTATTATTTACTATTTTATAACTAGTTATTTACATTTTACACTAAGTTATTTGTTTATTCTTGTTACCAGGTTAGATATAGTTACCATTTAATGAGAGATGACAGATATCCTTTGTGGGAAGATAAACTAAATCAAAAGGGCGGTACCTGGAGATTAAAGTGCCATAAAAATGATACTGTAAATATTCCAATTCATTTATGCAAGCATTAATTTTCGTCTCGTCAGTTAATCGTCTTCCCATTTTTCTGTCCAACAAGGACAACCCCAGAAATGTTCATCGAGTTTTTTATGTCAATTTTTTTTGGTGATTTTCGAGGCCAAAAAAAGTTTACGTTTGTCAACATGCATTTTGTTATAAACAAAAATTGATATGGAAAACGGAGCGATCGTCTAACTTTTCGGATTTTTAAAAATTCATAACTCGAAAACAAAGATAACATGTCGATAAACGCTGCGACACGTAAACTTTTTTTTGCTTCAAGAATCGCCAAAAAACTGGCATCGAAAAACTTGATGAACACTTCTGGGATTCCCCTTGTATGACTTTCATGACGTTCAACATTTTTATCTGACAGATGTTTGGTTTTTCAGGCAGTTGTGTGGAAAGAAGTGGTGCTCGCAGCTATCGGAGAACAGTTCACCGAGGTTTTGGCTAAGGACGATGAAATTTGCGGGGTGACTGTGTCTATCCGCGACAGGGAGGATCTCATTCAAGTACGTCGTGTATTTGATAGACGGAAACGTAATTAAACGTATGTAGTCAGAAGGGATTAAAAATGTATTATCTTTTCAGATTTGGAATGTAAACGCTGACCTAGTATCTAAAGCCTCGGTCATACCCAGAGTTCACTCTCTAGTGCCTCACATTAACTTCCTGGGAGAGTTTTACAAGTGTAAGTGTTGATATTTTTTTTTGTTACAAAAAATTTACAGTACAAAGCAAAATATTTATTCTTTTAGCTCATAAGTCCAATCACGCGTACGGGAGACGTTAAGTATGCAACAACATTGTGATGAAGATATTGAATCGTTAAACATATTAAAGATATATATAAGTACTGCGACAATAACGAATATATGTTTATATGAATCTATAATGTTCGTATTATAGAATATGAACACAGTTACCTCTTCTAAAAAGTATGAAGCACAAAGAGGAGAGGAAAAGAGTTTTCATTACATATGTATGTGTTTAACCCTTAACGATCATCACGCTTCAGTAAAGTATTAAACGGTGGATCATCTGGGATCAAAATGACCCCAACGACTTTCAATGACTGTCGCGCCCAAACTATTGCTTGTTTTAAGTAAAAAAAAAAAGACTGAACATTCTTCAAATAGTATAAAATGTGAATCAATTTCATGTTATGTTAAATTTTAATTTAAATGTAGAAAAAAATATGACCGAACCAAAAGAACTAACGTAAAGAAAATTTAGCCGTAACTTTCATTGGAGTCACACAGATCCCACAGTGATCGTTAAGGATTAAAAAGTTTGTTATTTGTGAATTTTGTTTAAATACGCATTATTCAATGCGTTGTTTACACACTGGATTCGATATCTTTTAGAATCGAATTGCTGTTGTAATCGTTTTACAAACGCGAAATATATTTTTATATTTACTATGTGCGCGTATGTGTTTACATTTCTCAGGGCGACATTATACCTTGACACGAGGCTTCACATTCTTATAATCGTGATCCATAAGAAACACGTGGTGATTGATTATTGATTAGGTTGGAATATTTATGGAATTTGCAAGCAATATTTTTCTTTTTTAATCTGTGCGCCGCTTTTAAGAGCGGTAACTACGCAACTAAGCGAGAAAGCGATTTGCATAGGAAGGAGGAGGATGTCTGGCGTCTACCGCCTGGTGTTTTATTGATTGCGACTCATTATGTCCATCTTTGGAAATTTATCAACAACACATCAAAAATGGCATTTAAAATTCTCAAGAAAATAATGTGAAATCACGCGACATAATGTCTGTTAACGCGCATAGAAATTAACTTATTGACTCTGAATTTTAGGAACATCTGAAAGAAAGTATCAGTTGATATTATGCTAATACTTTCTGCGAGTTAGGCCTTGTGCACAATAGAGAAATATCAGAATGGGAATTAAAATTTTAAAATCAGTTTCCTAAATAAACATTAAACATAATGTTTAATGTCGTTTAAACACACGATAGATATGAATAAAATGTAAGATATAAATGTGTCGTACAAGACATAATATAATTTATTAATTATTTACAATGTTCATAGAGAAAATTGATTGTAAAATTCTAATTTCTAATTGCTAAAATCTAATATTCCTCTATTGTGCGCAGGGTTTTAGCCCATCTCGTTGATGCACGACTCATACGCGTTACTGAAGTTTTTAAATTGAAAAACGATAACAGAAGATGTAAATTATTAAGTCTCTTCTCTTGGATAGATATAATATTTATTTATCAGAACATTTTAATATAAAGAATGTGTGAATCCGGAATATGAGAATTAGTTTGAAATTAAAATTAAATGGAGGAATGTGGTTCTGTTTCACATAACAGTGAGAAGAAATCTCTATTTTCTCTCTGCAGAGAGAGAGAGAAAATGGAGAATTTTTTGACCGCACCAAAAATGTTGTGAACTAAACTTTGGCTGACGGAAATTTCTTTGGCGCTTGATCGCGGAGATCAATTAGCGCCACCCAGAAATTCCTTGCAGCATCTTGAAAAACAAAATTGAATGTTTAATTAGTCCCTCTACAAAAACCCAGTAACATTACCCGACTTCTTGGCGCCAAGTTAGCATTTTACGGTTCCTCAATATTATTCACATTGACGTCACAACAGGAGGATGCCTCAAAGATGGAACATAAGTTTATTCAGACAGCCAATGTCTATTAGACTAGTTTTAAATCAATTCAAATTATGTCCCCAATTTGCATTTTCCGACGTTCACGCCGCTCATCGACGGAGTGTCACAAAAAATTATTATTGAAATTTGATCGTTCACACTGTTTATACAATTCACGCTTTCGTTAATTAAGTATAGCACACGTTTTACGCGCCATTTTCTTCAAGACGACATATTGTGGAAAAAATCTATTAAAGTTAAAATTTAATCAATGAATCACCCAAAATTACCTTTTTGATATTTTATATTGCGATTGACGTGTTCACATTGGTATCTGCGAATGACAGTATACGAAAAATCTCGTTTTATCTGATTAACACATGGCATTTATTTTCGTTAATTCCTCAGACAATATTAGTTTTACAAGCTAGAAAGTTCGCAGGTTCTCCCTCCTCTTGGAGAACTATATTGACTCAGCATTTCGAGCTCGCGTTCAGCTGGATTACAAATTTGGACCGTCTTACATATACAACCGGATTTAATTTTAGATAAACAAATTTTATATATGTATATATTCATCAATCACAGCCTGAGAAGCGACCCTCTCTTTCGCGAATAAATCAAGGCGCATCGCGCGGCCTTGCACACGACCTTGCTGTGCGAGAGACACGTGTAACAACTACGCGGGCATAAACGAACATTAGCAGTATTACGAATGTCTCTCTCTCTCTCTCTCTCTCTTTCTTTCTTAAAAGAGATGACACCGATTCGTAGCCTTATTACTCCGGTGCGTAAAAGTTTCTCTCGCGTCTGAGTCATCGTCGATAATTACCATCAAATAGCAACTAGTTATTTCCATGAGAGCCGTGCTCATAATCAATCCATCACTAAACCGCTTCCTTCTTCTACGAACTGTTGTTACGCTTCGAAGATTTTTCTCATGGATTCAGTCATTACATAACCATAATTGAATTGCATAATTTAATTTTAATCTGAAGCTTCTTGCTTCAAGTAACCATGCAGCGCAGTTTTAAAAATAGATTGTAGTACAATACGTATTAAGTATAATGGCTAAATCGGGTATGAATCAGTGTTCTTTTGTTATCAGCGTGCGGGCTGCTTCTTCTTTCGACGGTGTTGCAACAAAGAATCTTTTTCAACGCCAAAAATAAAATCCAATATCTCAGTGCGAATATCTCAGTTTTGAAAAAATTTTAAAATTACAGTTCGTCAGAACAAGAAATTAATCTTAATGCTCCTATTCATTCTCGCGCACGATCTACCGTTTCGGAATTTGCGCTGCGGAAAGAGAGGATTAGAAGCCAGGAGTAGAAATAAATTTTAAATCGTTAGACAGATAATCGTCGCGACCGCCTCTGCGCCAGACCAATCTAGCACGCGCCGCTCATTATAATTCAACTAACTGTCTGACCGGCGGTCCAGGATCTTCTCGAGCAGAATATACAGAAGATACGGGATTTCCTGATTACGGAATGGCGCCGCGCTGTGGACCGGCTGCCACGTGTATGTGTATGCGTATATTCACGCACACAACGCCGGCAGACGTACTGTTACATGCCTTTGTGTTTAAAAGTTTAATCGGAATTTTTCGCGTCTACACGCGACATCGTTTGAGAAGTCAAAGGCCTCGCGGGGAACCAAAAAATCTCCAGGAATCTTGAGAAAGAAAGGATTCTTCGCGATAAGAAAAAGGGTTTTTCCCTGATTCGACTGCTATTTACATACTTTCTTTTATCTACATTCTGTTATATAGATATACTTAATGATGCATATAAAACGACACTAAAAATTTCCATAAGGTCGTTCGATTATAGATAGGATGTATCATCACATGGAAAAAGAAGTTTGATTAATAGGAACTATCAAATGTTAAGTGAAATAACGCCAATTAAATATTCGGTTAATATAATCTAAAGTAATTTTGTTTTTAGATATTGAGTAAATATTATCAAATGTAATAATATTTTAATATCCAAATATCTACGTAATATCTACAAAATATTTTATGAAAGTAAAATTATTTTTAGTCATATTAATCGAATATTTAATTGGCGTTATCTTTTAATTTGATAATTATTGGCAAACTTTTTTTGCCAGTGTTTACACATAGTCAATTAATTTATATGTTAGAGAAACGTGTTTTGCAGACGTACGTTTTACGTTTTTCTTACTTCTCCTCTCGCTTTCTCGTCCTTTTTGCGTTTACAGAATTTTTATTGAAAAAAATTCAATTGTCGCTCTATTATTCCCACCGTCTGCGCGATATTCTTCTAATTCGCGCAATTTGCGCAAGCATGTCATTGTCACGCGCCGCGACGCGTAACGACAGAGATGATTAAAAAATAAATCCAACAGCTGAATCGCGCATTATCACGTCGAGATACTGTAAATATGGATGATATGAGGAATTCGACTTTTTTTTCTTTGTTAATCGCCGAGAAATAAGTTTACCTTCGTTTCGTAGAAGAACAAATTAATATTGATAACTTGACGCTGTCTGCGTCTCGTGATTTATCTGACGATACTCAGACACGGCCTTTAAAGGCCGGTCGAGTATATTTTTATGAACAAAATAAATATATTCGCCACAGGACGTGCGGACTCTTACTTCATATCGTCCCGCGCGACACGCTCGCTCGGCTCCTCAAATAAATTATCAATTCACTTCGACGTACCCATCTCGCGGAATTCCCTATCAGGCTGTACCAGTCATTAATCAGCCGTAACATTGTTCTCATCGTCGCATTCTGCATTCCTCTGCACGGCGACAACGATGACGACACGACGACGGACCTCTGTAAACTTGACACCCGACTTTTAATAAATAAAGTTTTCAATACATAAAATGATAGTATTTTGTTTATAGTTAATTGTAGTAACAATAATTTTATTTGTAGTTCCATATATTTAATAATATAAAATTTAAAAAAAAAATCGCCGACTTTGAAATAAAAAAATGATCCAAAAATTTTTAGATTCAGAATCGTTTGTAGTTGTTTGTAGTGATTTTTCCGTTGTTTCTAAATGAACCGTTTAAAAGTTACAACAATTTAACAATAAACAAATATTGTAACTTTTAAACGGTTCAAGTACAAACGACGGGAAAATCACTACAAACAACTACAAACGATTCTGAGTCTAAATATTTTTGTGTCTTTTTTTATCTCAAAGTCTGGTGACATCATTTTTTCAAAATTTTATATGATTAAATATATGGAACTACAAAAGAAATTATTTTATTTATTAAAAGTCGGGTACTAAGTTCACAGAAGTCGACAGCGGGGGCTAACTCGTAAAATGTCATTTTGTAGAACATTCTCGTGCTATTTGATATTTGCAAATTACAAGCCGTAATCTGTACTGACTGTCGACCATCCGGAACTCGCGTGCTCCTTTGGCCTTTTTTTTTCTTTTTTGTTTTCATTATTGTACTCGAAGGTCAACCGGTAATGCCCGATAACTTCCGGCTCGTTTTCGCAAAGACGTAATATGTTTTCTTCAAAGCGGCTGCTAGATAGATTTATTTTTCGATCGTTATCGTCATCATTATTTTCATCATTATCATTATCATCATCATCATCATCATCATCATCATCATTGTCTTCGTCGCCGTCGTTATGGTACGACGACCCAGAGAGAGAGAGAGAGAGAGATTACGCGAAATTCTGATCCATTCCTACACGAGAACTCCCACATTCCAAGGAAGGTGAGAAATCATGATCGCCGAAACTGGAATCTCTGTTTTTTCTTTTTTTCCTTTTTTTCATTTCTACGATTAATGTGACAACTTTGCTCGAATCCACATGTTTTGACCACACCGTCATCGATCGATCGTTGGACCGAGAGAAGCCCCTACCGTATCCGGTAACGATTACGTCGACCGGAACGCGGTTCTCCGCACGTGCTGCTTGGGTAGCATCGCAGACGCATAGTGCAAAATTCCTTCGGTACATAAAAGGGGAAAAACATTCTATTTATAAAATCATTCTACATTTTTTATTAGTTTTTTTTTTATAAAATTATCTGAAATTTAGAGTTTAATAAATAAGCATAAGATTACTTTGAATTTTTTATGCAAATTAAATGAAACCTGAAGAAAGTGTGTATACGTAATATTTTATAAACTTACGTACTATTCTTGGTATTTTAAAGTATTAAGAATTTTTTACTATCTGAATCAGATTATGATATGAATATGACTATCTAGCAGCTGTTTAATTAAACTACCTAATTAAATAATTAATTCAGAGAGAGAATGAAATGTTATATATCATTATTATATTTATATATGTGTAATCGAGTAAAATATCTATATCCTTCTAAATGGCACATTGTGTGACGCAATAGAAAAGGAAATTGAAAACAGGAAATAATTTTCTGTCCTCTTTTCGATTCGCTTCCGCTTTCTCGTCCTTCTGTTGCATTCCGTTGCGATCGATGGGCACGGGAATCATTGTTGCGCGAAACGATCAACGCTGCGAATCGCGCGATTCCAAATGTGTCGAATGGGCATTCAGTTACAGTACGGTTAAATTTGAGTGATGTAATTGCCGTCGTCAATTGATGATGTCGAAACGAAGTAAGTATGATTGCGGTCAGCTGAGATTTCTGATGCTCCATAACTAGGAAGGAAGTAATTACATGAGAAAGAAATAAAAATTAAAAACGTAGAGAATAAAAGAATGATTATTTGATATTACTTTTCGACGTTTCGTTCTTAAGAAAACTAATTTTTTAAAAGCTGCCATATTTATTCGCGAAAAGTATATATAAGATTGTTTTTTTTTATTTGCATAAATTTGTGCAAATCGTTATGCTCAGTTGAATTCTAGATTTAATCAGTAAATAAACAACGTCTAGAGTCTATGCAATATTTTTTAATTTAGAGGTAGATTTGGTTCCACTGTAACATAACAGTCAATGCTATTGAAGGTGTCATAACTTACATACGAATTGATTCCGTAACAAAATCCTCTCGAAAAATCTTGCCGAAAATGACAGCGGATTAGGAGGTATCGGTTTATTTTCGTCAAAAGAAGGTCTTGGTTTATGCATGCAAATTGACACTGGTTTAATTTGGCAAGGGTCAAACACGCGCAATATAAAATTGTAATTTTTTCGAAATTGTACTTTTTTCGAAATTTTTTTGTATAATGAATATGAATTGAAATTATTGATTACAAAATATTGTTGAAATGAAGAAATATTTAGCTCGTCGTTATATTTTTAACCAATTAATTTGCAAAAACTCTACATCATAAAAAAAAGCATGAAAAAAAAATATTTAAGTTGAAATTTTATCTTGAAATTTTTGCTCATAACTGAAGCTATATTTCTCAAAATTTATTAAAATGTTTATAAATTACTTAAATCAGCAAATATTATCATATTTAACAAAAATGACTGATCAAATTAAAATAGATTTTAATTATTTTGTTTTTCTTTTTATTTTACGTCTTTTTTTTTATATATCTTTATTATCTATTTTTTATGAATTCCTCGGCATTTTCTTTTCTTTTTCTCTCTGTTTCTAAGATATCATTCTTTCACAATGCACACCACGGACAAACATGCAGTTACATGTGCCGATGCACCATGCGCTCGAGATGATGAAACGTAGATTTATTAGAACGGGATCGTACAACTTCTGGTTGCCACGAATTTCGCTCGCGTAACAGAAGGCAAAAGCTACTGTGTTATCAAGACGACGTGTGAGATATTTTTACGTGAGAAACCACGGAATCTTGAATCTTCCTATCAATTCTGTCATTATGTAATTAATTCCGTATAAGCTACCGGATCCTTTCTCTTGGTGTGGGACAATACCGTTAAAAGAATGCGAGACGAATATATTTATAAGAAATTCGTGAAGTTATCTTCGATTTCGTAAATCGCGGGTATGTCTTGTTGATGAGACGCGTTAAATTTTTTAATTAATTAAATTCATTTGTTCGGCACAATTATCATTATAACTACCGTCACGCACTAAAGTTCTTTCGCGCATCCTTAAAAAAGCCATTGTGAGAAACGATGACAAATAACATATTCGAAGTCTACGCGTTGTATATGCAATAGTTTCTCTTGGTGACAGATTGCGAAGATGTAATCTCAAATAAGATCATGCGAAACCGAGAAAAAGAGACAAATATTATCTCACGAACGATCGCGAGAAGATTTATTTATTTCAATCGACTTTCAAACGATATTCCAACAATGAAAATTAACATAATATGAATTGCAAAAAGTTCTTGCTATTTTGTGTAAAATAGGAGAACCTATCTGCATTTTGTTACATAATTTTTTTTTTAGAAGGACACAAGTTTTATTTTTTGTAATAAAAATGCGGTTTTAATAAAGTGTCTTGTTAGCGAGCTGCCGATATGATATCAATATTTGAAAGTGGCTAAAAATTTAATTCTAAATTGTGATTTAAAAATCATGAATTAATCAAGTTTATTTTAATAATCAATTTTATTTACATTTGTATAAATAATAGCCAGCATTGGGAAATAAAGAATTTTTAAATTTCTATTTAGAAGCGCCTTTTTTATGAAGTTAATTAAAACATAATTTATCATCTGTTTTTGTTTTTAAAACCTAATTTACAAAAAATTCCTCGTTTTCGTTAACAAGAAATTAAGTTTGAAAAATACGAAATGTCTCAATATTTTTAGTGTAATCGGTGTGCGAAGTTAGCTAAGGAATCTTTAACAGAAAAACATCCCATGATTTCGCGGCATTGAAATAAATTGATAGTATTCCGTATAATTGTCGTGCGTAAGAGAAAAAAATAATTTCCCATCGCGACGAATGTCGACGTGGACTGCGTTTCGCACCAAGCCGTGTGTGTTTAGATTGTGTCATTCTGCTTTCCAATTCAATTGACCGTGTGCGCGAGCCCGACCTCGAGGTGGCTACGTACGTAGCGTAGTCATCCTTTCAGTCGTTCGACCTCATCGGCATGGAAGGATATCCGTCATTGCCGTCGATCGCGGAGCGCGTCGATTCTCACACGCGCGCCTTACCTGGTTAAAAGCGCGTAGAACAACCGTAGGAGGTCAAGGGACACCGGTGACGGCGCTCGTTAATTGGCGCCGATTCCCGATTAACCAAATTTTACGGCCGAGCGATGACAGCATCCTGCGATTTCGAATCCGTCATTGATTTCGACTAACGATTTGTTCACTCATTTTATTTCCTTTTTTTCCGAGAACTTTTAAGGTTCTCGAGGAGGTTCTCAAAGAGAAGAACTCCCGGCATACACTTTGCGTTCGTTTAATTGCGCGGAGATAGGATTTATCCTAGAAACATAATTACAGGTACGGCCAATTCAATTCAATTCAAATTTCGCAGTGCATGCGATGGTAACGGGATACCTTCGTCAGCTTCCAGACTATTTGAATCCTATGATGATCCCATCGCGATCATGGTACTCTCCTTACCAACCAAAGAAACGTTACGTGCCAGAGCAAATTAATTCCGCGCCTCTTGTTACACAATAAATTTATTAGCCGCGCATACGTAAAATGCAGGATATGTAAAGCAGAAGTTGTAAGTGCGACATAACTCACTATTATTCTGCAGGGTGAGACTTGACCACCTTGAATATTACTGTTAAATGCAAATCATGCAAATGTTTGTTGTTTCGCTACTTTGATATCGCGAAACTATTCTGCAGCATATATTTTCTAAACTATATTTGTTTTAAGTAGTAGCGTATAATTGTTTTTATGCAGTAATATTTTATCGTTCTTGTCTACATAATATTTCAATTTAATAGTCTTTTATTTTTTATTATTTTTCTTTTGCCTTAATATATCTATTAAATTGTCCTTTCGGCCATTAAAAACACATTTAATTTTAGTTGAGAGAGAAATGAATATTTTATTTACGCCTGTTAAATTTTTCTGAGATTATTGAAGGCTGCATTATATAAATTTTAATTAAATTGTCTATGTTTCTCTCTTAATAATTCCATGTCCAATCGTTAGCCGCGATATTTCAATATGAATGTTAATCTAACCGAAAATGTTTTCGTTAAAAATACCGTCGCTATTTTTTAAATAAAAGTTATTTAAAAAATAACATATTCATATTATTGCCTAATCCTTAATTTTAAAACATTATTTTGTAAGACACCAAGAAGAATTGCAAGCATATTCGTTTCTCGATTTTGAATAAAAGCGCGCGAGGGCCTCATGAATAAATTTTTTATCACTATTAAGAAACAGGATATAGATATAAATAACATATAATTAAGAATGCGGTAATTAAACAAAAATTTGCATCATTCTCTTGGTAAAGCAAATTATGCAAGGTGATCGTCAGGTTTGCATATTTCGCATGCTTTCGTGGGTGCAAACATTACTCTTAAACGAGCGACGAAACTAATAATCTGAAAGATTATTGGGAACGGCACCCGTTGCGGTAAAAGCAGATGCACATTCGCACCGCATGCATAACTGCACGTATAATGAGAGGTGTGTTATCCCGGCATGCATGCGCTGCGACGTGGTACGCAGAATACGCACGTGAGCACGCTCGAGCGGCGGCGTTTGCATTCTCACGTTGGTCATCGCCACGGAAAAGCGTCGTAATGCCATTGTTCAATTTTCTACGCGTGAATTTTCCCCTGCTCGTACATTCCACGAGACATGGAAGTCACAAAGCGTAGCGCGGAATTTATTTTCCTAATAGAAGAAAGGAAGACGATTTTTTTTTTTTTCGTCGATTATACAACAGATCGCAGATTTTCAATAATACGATACAAAAATTTAAAATCAATTTCTCCAATCTGGAAAATTACATACTTAATTTTTAGAAATGAATTTTCTTAACGAAATAGTGAAGCTAAAAAGAAAGTCTTGCGGTTTTTCAAACAACTCACCATCTCAAAAAAAAAATATATATAGCGTTAAAGTAAATCAAAGTTGCTATTATTTGCGCGATGGAAATTGCTTCTCGCGCACAATGCGCAATCGGAATAATCAAATCGGATACGCAACATCTTGACGGCTCTTGGCGATCGACCATCCGAAACATTTCGGCATAAGTTATCTGGACGGAGTCGACGTGTGTCTACCGGTCGTTCGCACGAAAAGAGACGAATGTGAAAGTGAAATTGGGAAATGATGTACAAATTTTATTCTCGTATGCCACGGGCGCGCGGTGAATAAATAACGCGACAGGCGTTATGTGTGTCCCGCGCGCTGCTGTTACGAATTACGCTTCACCTGCTCGCGAGCCTTCCTGACAAGCCAACGCCGATACAATCGGGCATACGGGCAACACAATCGGTGTCGCTCTTTAATTGACACTCCGCTCACGCATTCATTTCATCGTGCTCGATGTGATACCCGTTCGCGATCAGTCACCGCAATGCATACTCGTGTCGTTCACTTGCGCTTTATGTCCGCGCTGCTCGAAATATCGCAAGCACATATGTAAAAAATAAAAAAAGAAATTTTGTTTCCGTAGCAAAACTGCCACTATACTTTCTACGAGAGTTTGTTTGCATGTAGGATGCGAAAGCGTACCATACGTCGCCAGCATAATTATTCAATGATATAACGACGCCTTTCTTTCGTAAAGTGGAAACTTTTTTTCTGAATTAATTTATAAAAATGCAAATCTGCTACCAAAGCAGATTGCTAATTTAAAGAGAAATAGTTTATTCTTAGCAAATGCAATTTATTGTTACAGTGAATGCGTGTTTAAAAGACGGAATAAATTAGAATATTAGAACGATAATTGGAAGAAGATAATCTTATTTTTTAATTAATTAATTGAACTTGATTTTCTGAATTAGCAGAATTTCTATTTCAAGTTTTATTAACCCTAGCTTGCGTTATCTTTATTTCTGATTATCTTCCCGCCACCTAATTGATCTGTAACGTGGAATCTTGTAACTTGTCACGCTGCATCTCTAAACAGAAAGCATATTTTTTAGCTCATAATATGTGAAATAGATACCTCTGAGTCAGATGACAAATAAGACCCGAATCAAAAATATTTTATTCTCAAGTAATTACAACTGTTTAAAGAAATTGTATTGCAAAAATTCGCAAAAGAATGAATACTTTAAATAAAAAAATCTCAAATTTTTTTATTTTAATTTGTCAAAAAAAATTTATACCAGTGGGCTTTTTTAGTTGACCTTCTTTGGACTAACAAAAAAAAATAATAATTTGGTATGAATTGCTTCATAAAGTTTAATTATTTGAAGTATCGAAAATTGACATATTTGAAAAATCAAGAACCATAATTTTAGAACAAAATTTTATTATTTCAACAATATAAAATAGTATTAGATAAAGGATTGTAATGAATAAATATTATTATTGTATATAATTAAGAAGCATAGGTCCTTGAAAAGAGTTCCGGAAGTTTGCGCACGTTAATACGCAAAAAGAATATTACTATGCACGTAATAATGTGCATACATTACATAAAAATAATTTTTTTTAATTAAAAAAAAGAACAAAAAAAATTGTTTTCGTCTAAAGGCTTGGCAAACGTGTCGATATCCCATATGTACATGTGGACTGCTCAGTATCTCATTAAAGAATTGAAAGGGATCTACTTGTTTTATTGCTGTCGTAAATTTTTCTTGTTTACGCTCAGATTTTATGAACTTGTGAAATGTGTTAAAGATTGTTCGTTGATAGAAGGTCAATTTGTTAAGGTCATTTGTTTGCTTAGTGATTTATGTTAATTTTCATCGTCATCGGCGACTTCTTCTCTTTTCAATCGACTTCAGCGTGTGTTTCATTTTAATTCACGGTCAACGAGCAGTGTGATAATCAAGGGTTAAATAGGACCGATAGAATCCTTGGCCGGTTTGTCTTTTTGAGGTAACACGTTGCGGGTCGTTAACAATGTACGTGCGATACGTTTTATCAGGTTTACCGAAAATTCCCACATCACACGCGCGTGCGATGACGTAAGGGCGCTTAACGATTGTAAAACCGTCGTAAAGGCAACTTCCAGAACTTCGCCGAACACAATTGCTCAAAGAAAAAAAAAAAAGACTTGCCCTTAGGGCTCTGGTTAAATCCCGGGGAATACAGTCTAAGGATGAGAAGAACCGGACAAACAGGATCGAGCTCCTTTTTCAGGCGCGTCCTCTCGAAGCAGACGCTTCTCTACCTCAAGACTTCAAATCAAATTGCGATCGATAAACTTTATTCTAAAATAGTCTTCTCTCTCTCTCTCTCTCTTTCTCTCAGAATTTCAGAAGCCGTCCGCGGTATTTTCCTGATGATCGTGAATCATTTCGATAAAAATATTTGCGGCATCTGAGTCATCTCACTTTTTCAAATCGCGTGAAATTCCTCCGGGCGAGATTACACCGCAATATTTCTCAATTAATTAATTAAATTATGGAAGGCATAGTTTTTCTGCTCCGAAAAGCGACGCGGTATGGCTCATTCGCAGGAATGTCGACGCGGCGCCGAATAAAATTACGAGGTGCTTTTTTTTTGCACCTTCTGCATACCTGCGTCGCGTCGACGCGCGCTCGCGTCGAGCGCGTAAATACTGACATAAAACAATATATAAACGTGTATACTCAATAAGCATAATTATGACATTAATGAATCCTCACCTTGGATCCATTTCACTCGGCCGTCTCGCGCGGGAACCATAAACTTTCTTTCGTCTTCGCGCGTGTGTCGCGCGCAGGAATTTCGGCGCGGCGCCGAATAAAATTAAGAAGCGCTTTTTTTTGCGCGCGCGTTCTTCTCCACATCCTTGATCGCGCATCAGGGATTTCCTAGAGCGCGTAAATATTGCCATACGTAAGAATAATATATATATATATATATATATATATATATATATACGCGGTAATTAAGCTCGTGCGAAACTTATTTAAATTTATTTTAATGCAACGTCTCGATTTGAATTGACGTTAACCCTTTTGAAATACGCAGAATCTCTTTCTCTCCCCGCGTCACATGTATTCTTCCACTGTTGAAAAGGACTTTGAACTCCACGATTGAAATACCAGTCAGGGAGCTATCGTTTGAAATCTTCGACTCGGCGAACGTTTGTAAACTTTTAAGCAGCACCGCGCGGTACACGCTGTATCAGGGCTCTCTTTGCAGAGGTCTTTCCATGTCATCCTAATCTCCGTGCATATAAAACATCTCTGAGCAATAAGAGATTAATCGTGTATTCCGTCGAACTCCCAAGCGGCGCCAAAAAAAAAAGTAAGCGCGAAGTAACGTATCTAATAAGCAAATTTACGGCGCTAATAAATCTCCATTTTATCCCGCGTCTCCATCCTCCACGTCACGCGAGAAAAGCCCAGGCTCTCTTCGATTTAGCGCGCGTATCGTGCGCAGGAATTTCGGCGCGGCGCGTCGAATGAAATTAAGGAACGCCTCCTTCTTCTTTTTTCTTAGCGCGCTATCCGCATACTTGCGTCGCGTCAGCGTGATTTCCTAGTGCGTGTAAATACGTTCCGGATCCCGTGGACTCTGGCTCCTCTCGTACTGTGACGCGTGTATACCGAAACCCGGATGGATGGACAAAGTGGGGGCGCTTGGAGGCGCGTGGTCGCCACTGGACGCGCGAGGCAACATAAAACGAAGCGGCAAACGAGATCGAGACTCAGTATACACGAGACGATCGATCGCAGCACGATCCCGTGAACGAGAACGAGATTGGGGCTTGTTATTGATTGTTTGACAACAATCGTGACGGCGGCAATTGCACCGGTAACTGCACGTGTGATCGCACACCTGCCGGCGTGAAGCGAGTGTCGCGACGTGAAGAACGGAAGGAAAGCGGAAAAGGGGAGCATCATGATGATGATCAGCGGGACTTCTATCGTGAAGGTCACTACCTGCATTCTGCTTGGATGCTGCATGACGATGCGAGTCGCCGGATCGGCGATACCGATGTGGGAATTTCTCTCGAGAGACGAGAAAGTGAGTACCATCCCTATGAGATCATCCCTCAGTTCTTTTTACCGCTTATCTCAATAGATATAATAACATGTTAGCTTGTGCAAAAGATTTAACGATTTTTTCATTAAATGCTCCTTTAAATTGACGCTACTGAGCTTTTTAAAATCTAAACCCTTCAAAGCACTTTTTCAAGTAAAGCTATCTGATTGTGAGCTTTCAAAATAAAAGTGTTTTAGAAGAAGATGTGTGAATTTCTTAAATAAGAATTTATAAAAATTTCTATTTAGACCAAAATCTTATTGGAATGCATTGACAGCGCTGATTATTTTTGATTGATCCGTTAAACGTTGGTTGTGATGTGAAAAATTCTTGTTATTAATTTTTAATATGGCTTATATAATAAGTACATTTGTGTAACATGACAACGAGCAAGCATAAACTGCTCCAAATTTATTAATTATTTGCAATGACAAGTTCTATAATAATTCTAAATGTTCATTTCTATCAATGTAAATTAATTTTGATCTCGGTTTAATCTACTCTCTATCTTTTTAAATTTCTTAAAACTAGAAAAAAATAATGAGTAAATAAAACCAAGACCAAGGTTAATCTACATTCGTGGAAATGGACATAAATGCAAAAAGGATGAAAGAAACAAAAGAAGCATTTTTATTGCGCAATGAATTAGATGAATTGAGAAATAAAGTATTTTTGCATATTCCATTTTTTTTTTTCAGAATAATTCTAAAAAAGAATATTGCTATTATATTTCCATCAGAACATGTATTTTCATTTATGCAAGAGTACATTGAATAAAATACTTTATAGAAATACTTATTTCATGGCTATACAATTATTTCATTCATTGTAACTTCCGCATGTTCAGTTTTTTTTAATTTCCATTGATATGGTGTTAAAATCTCTTCAATTAGTTTCGCATGAAACTGCGAATGAGAGGTGTTACAAGCATCTCTTCGTGATCAGCTACTCAGTGGACTTTCACCGAACAATCGGGTGTATCAGATGCAATTGCGTTGCATTCGAATCGCTGGGCGTACTCCGCGATGCTGTTATTACGTTACTTGTATTGTACTTGTATCGTACGAATTTCTCAGCGACGAATCAATAAGCTAATATATCTATGAAATTTAATATGAGTTCGATGAACATCTTTGAATTTCAGATACTTGCAGAAAATACTTTTAATAATTTATAAAAAGATATTTGACTTCGTCGCTTTACTTATTGCTCACTGAGCTTTATAATTAAAATTATAGTTTGATATTTGTCTGAGTTTATCCTAATACAAGTACAAGTATTTTCCATTTTCTTGAAATTATTTTATGTATCGGAAAAATTTATTTAACTTTTTTGAGTCTATTTCTATCCTGACTTTCCCTGTATCATTATTTCCCTGTATCATTATACTTTATAAATAACGAGTTTATAAGCGGCAAAGTTCTTTTCGTAATTAATGACGAGACAGAGAGCTAACATCGTTTTTTCAACAAGTTTTAATTATCTTACGCTTCTTCAAAAATAAATTTTACGTTTTAAGTAACATTTATTCTTTAAGATTTTTGAAGATGTATTCTAAGAAAAAAATTTTCTGTCTTAATTTTAAAAAAAAACTCTGATAAATACTAAAAAAATTTTAATTAAAAACAATTATTTTAAATCATGTAACTCGTTTTCAACTTCAGTTGACAAATACCAAGCCGACTGTTGCTGCAATCTAACACTTGTTTATTACTGTCATAAATCTTCCGACAGTGCGAATAGCGATGTCTCGTGCGAATGACACATTCGGTATTGTTGAGCTGTGGAAATCAGGCGCTTCGTTTTAATCTCGAACTGCTCGATGTTATCAATTAATAGCCGGATGCTTGCGATTTTACACTTGGCTCATACTCTTTATCTCAGAGCCCTCATGTTTCCCATAGAATGTCTTTAGTACCTGTGGAGCGTTATGCGACAACAGACGGTTGTAAAAAAGTCTGAAGATTACCGCGATTATGACGATCGGCTACCGGGAAGATAATTACACTGACTGTTAATCGTCGCCGTGACACAATAATTGCGCGGATTCCTGCAAGGCAATGAATGTATAGGAGGTCAATTAGCTTTCGATGCGTGTAAGAAATTAGTTGACATTTATTTTTTATATTTTTTCTAAAATTTATTAAACTTTAAATTAGAGAAAGTAAACAATCTTTTAATTAAATTAATATAAAAGACACATACCTTCCTGACATTAATTTTCTTAGATTTATTTTCATTCAATAATGTTTATCGCGGATTGCGTGATCTAGGATTAAAAATAGAATGCAATGTGTACAGAACCTTAATTGGCGAACGCTGTCTACTAAGGTTAAATTACTGTTAGTCATTGAAAGTGCTTCGTATTCTTGGCCAAGGCTATACGCACGGTATTCTGCGGCTGTACCGGATTAAATGTGTGCATGTAATACTCCTGAAGCAAGTAAAAGCGATCGTACGCAGTAAGTGCTGAACTGAAGTTCAAGAGCACTGCAGCGTATCTAGGATCAGTTTCTCGATGGAGTTCGGGTCAATGTACGGATTAAAAATTGATTTCAGCTAACCGGACGAATAAAAATATATATCGCATTACAAATAATTTAGCATAATTTTTTAAAAATAATTTTGTCGGCAATAAACGCATCTATTTATTGAACTAACGTAAATTATTAAGGACATATATATGTAAATTTTAAGTAATTTTTGTAAAACAAATCCTTGCAATTAAAATATGTATATTTTTCTTGTACGTTTTACATCTTTATTTTTATCTTTTCAATTTTCAAATAGTTTTATATAAATCAGGAAACACTCATTTAAAGCTGAAATTAATTTGTTTTCTTTTTCTTTTCTATCTAAGAATTATTCATATTTTAAATACATATTTAAATATTTAATTTAAAATTTAAATTAAGTATTTAAATTCTAAATGACTTTTGAAATCGTATATAAATATATGTGTTTTTTTTGTCTATAATTGGATAAAATATTTGACGGACAAGCGCGAAATACAAATATTGCTATGTATCCAAATGCAAGAGCGTACCTCTAGCGTAACTACATATGTAGTCATTGTCTTTCCGCGCTAATTCGCCTATAGCCGAGAATTCCGCTCATCTCCGCTTTCTCCCGGTTTCCGGAATCGCAGCGGAAACAGGACAATAATCCGTCACTGACCACATACCTAAGGTACATTAATCAGTAACGGTAATTGCACCGAAAAGACATGAGATAAAAGACGTCGCTTGTGATTTTTCCTTTTTCTCTCGTGACTTTCAGTTTACTTTCTTAAACATTTAATGATTACATAAAGGAAGTAAACATAATCACATTTAACGATATTTAAAAAATGATAATGCTGCAGCTGTGAACAGTTTTGACATTCTAGCAATCAAGTTAAACATCCGATTTTTGAAATGGATCAACATAATTATTTTCAGCTCTGTGTTTCAACAAAATTATTCTTTTCGTGTGTGATATCTTTGAGTTTCTCAACTAATAAAAATTTCAAATTTTTGTAAAACACTCTTAAGCCGATATTCATAGTCGATTCTTATACTTAAGATTATCTTGAGTAACACCTTAAGATGCCATCAACCAATTAGAGAGCCATATTAGCATCTTAAGACGTTACTTACTTAGGTTCCTTTTGATCATAAATATGTGTCAAAAGTGATGTCAGAGACGGATTGGGTCGTTTAATTTGCAAAGTCCGCGAGAAGCGCGTCTGGGCCCGCCAAGAGGTGTCGAAACGCGCGCGCGACGCGAGAATAATAGACCATTGAAATCGTAAAAGAGGATACGAGAGCTCCGTCGTCCGTTACAGAAGTGTCATTAGAAATTCTAAGATCGGTTGTGCGCGTCATCGGAGCGAACCGCAGAAGGTGTCCGCCTATTTGGACATTCGTTCTCGTTATCGTCATCGCCGGCGCGAGAAACGTGTGGCGACCGCGCCAGCCACGCGTTTCTCGCGACCGATCGTGGCGAAGAAGCAAGAGACCAACGATATCGCGCAACCTAATACGTGATGTACGGGACGTGCTGCATCGCGCATACATATTTGTCGGTTTTAACTGTCGGTTCCGTCGCCGGCGTTACACATTGCCGAGTTTCACCGGACGCGGTCAGAATGCGTCGCCGCGTGTGGTCCACATTTCGTTCCCCGCTGATCCGAAGAGGACTTTGACATTATAACAGAGAACGCGCGTCGTATTCTCGAAGATTATCTATCGAGGAAGCTTCTCGTGCTTTCTTCATTCACCTCACTTTATTCCTCTCACGAGTGAATCGACGCGTCGCGCATTCGCGCTCTTCGCAAACGCACGCGAGATCAATGGCCAACGCAGGTTCTAAATAGACCCGCGCCTTTCTCGTTTCAGATGAGTCACCTGTACGGACTATTCAGCAAACAAGTGGCACGGTTTTGCGCCGATTCCTCGAGGCCGGACTGCAATAAGAACCTGCTCGTAACCGGCATACGGAGCCTCGCCAGCATGGACGAAAACGTCCTCGACAAGCTGGACCCGTATCAACGCGGCGCGAAGGAAATGAGTAAGGAAGCGTTTCACGTAGCGTCGAGAAGAGGCTTCGTGTTTATTCGGCTGTATATCGCGGAAGAGATTTCGTGTTTACCCGAGCGAACATACAAATGAACCGCGAACGCCGCCAGCCTTGACACTTTGCTCGGCCTTGTACTCAAGCTACTTTTAATTTCTCGTTTTCAGTTTGGCACGCCATGGTGGGAAGCAACAGATTTGCATCGAGAATCAGCCATGAAAACGATGATGACTCTTACTTCACGACCGACTTATCAGGCAAGTGTGATCGAAACGATTGTTCTTTTGTTATCGATGACAGTCGCTCGAGAATAGTTTAGACATGAAGATATGAAATATCGGCTATTGTAAAAATATCTCTGGAGGTTTAAATAAATTGTGTAGTGTAATATAGAAATGGGACATGGAAAAGAGCATGGACAAAAGAATAATGAGGTTGATCAACGAATTTTAAAAAGTAGTACAAATTAAGACGTAAAAATGAAAATCTCGCTTGGCGAATTTATTTAGAACTGAAAATAACCACTTGGAAAATGATTAATTTCGCATCTTTATATTTAGATAGCTTTGTCTGTTTTCGATTATTAATTCAGCTTGCTTTGATCTGTCCTATGTCAAATAGAAAAATCTTTCTTGGTCTAAAAGAGAGATGTAAAATTTATACCTTTATTTTTTGCAACCCAAAGAATATCGTTCAAGAATTGTCGCAAAATTTATTATACAAATATGTTTCAGTAAAAATCGATGCGCTTCGTGCGATATTATTTGTCTTGTATTTAGCTGTTTGTTTTATATCTTCTAGTCACAAAGCTTTAATTATGTATACAGTAGAGCCTTCCATATCCGAAATAATAGGGAGACAAAATTGTTCGGATAAGGGAATTTTCGGATAATAGAATAAATATATTTTTATATTAAATTTCATTTATTCAAACAGAAACTTAAATTTTTAACAAAAAAAGGACTTCATATATTCAAAAACACTTAAATTCTTTACGTAAAAAAAAAACAAAATTAATTTCACAACATGTTATAACATTCAAATAGTAGAACGTTCGGCTATTAAGTATTCGGATAATGGAACTTCGGAAATGGGAGGCTCTACTGTATATGCTATTATAATAAGAAAATCTTGCGGTGAAGAGAAACACGCCCTGCGCTGGCCTACTCGAAAAGAAATGACGAGTTTCGAGAATCGTTTCTTCCTCATTTCGGGGATCTCTCCGCGATTACGATTTGGCGGACGGAAACACATCGTACCTCGAGAAAGTTTCAGCCGCGGTTTCGATCCCGCTCGTGCTCGCGCTCGTGCTCCTAGAAAGTCTTTTTTTCTCCCTTAACGATATTGCGCCCGATAGACAGTAAATCCTTGCTGGTTGTCTTCAACTATGCGCGCTTTCTCCCTTTTTTTTTTTAAAGAAGCAAAAGAAGCACACGGTCCACCGCGCCGATTCAAACCAATTTTTAGTTATTATTAAAATTATATCACGTTCATCGTTCGACCGCAGATCAGTTGGATGTGTTAAATCGCGAGCGGATAGTGTTCGTCGTTTATCAAACTTGAATTTTTTTTCTAATAGAAATAATTAAAAAGCAGGCAACTTTTTACTCTTGGAACACTTTGACTCAAATAATAATTAAAAGATTACAATCTTGCATTTTTTATCGTTTTACAACAGCAAGATTTCGATATTAGGTATCTCATCTAATACATCTAATACATTTATTCATAGATAGATAGAGACTTTTAAGAAATACTTTTAGAAAATGCTAATTTATTTCAATGATCTATTACCATGGCAGTCCTTACGTAACATTTGGTAGATAATAAACATGGGTAATGTGCACCATTCATCAAGCTTACATTTCTTTTCCAATAGAAATAATTTAAAAACAGACAGTTTTATTCGAGCTCCTTGATTTAAGTGATTTTTTTTTAGAAAATTCTATTAATTTTTTATTCAATCATCTGTTACTATGTCTGACAGTCTTCATACATAAAAACATTTGGTAGATAATAAACATGAGTAATGTTCATCGTTCATCAAGCATAAATTTTGCAATAGAAATAATTTAAAAACTAACAGCTTTTAATTTTTCGAGCCGCTTGATTTAAATAATAATTAAAAGATTATAATTTTACATTTCTATATTGTTTGATAACAGCAACATTTTCATATTAAATATCTTACGCGAAGCGAACATATCTGAATTCATATATAAAAGATGAAACTTCAAGAGGCATTTGTGAAGAATTCTATTAATACTTCATTTAATCTATTATCACGTCTGACAGTCCTCGCGCGTAAATAAACATTTGATAGATAGTGGACAGATTGCGAAAGGAGGTCACTTTTCTCAATGTCCAAGATGAGGGTCCCCGGCGCGGGGGCGCACCACGCGGTGGCTTTCACATTTTCTCTGTTGGCCCATATATACATGCGTACGCTAATGATGCATCGACATGCGATGAAAGCCGCGAGCGTTGTACACCCGTGATTTCATACGTTTATCGATCAATTATCGTGCATCTAGAAATCTAGCGAAAAAAAGAAAAGGGACTTGATACGCTGCCTGTCGATCCCGTTTGATGGCAGGGAAACAGCAAGAAAACGTGATATGTTCTTTCCGTTATACTACATCGACAGCTTTTCATCAAATCGATGGCAATTATGCTGTACATTTCATGGTAGAGAAATTTATAACTGTATAGCTCGTACAGCTTCTTTCCCTGTGGCCGAGAGAATGCGTACGGATAAACACACGTAAATACACGCGGCACTCGTCCATTGCGAGGGCAAATTCCTTCACGTCTATCTTACGGAGGCCTTGTAGCCTACAAATTGATAGCATTCGACTAGCTGTCGGAAGCGAGGAGAGCACGAATTGACGTGCAGATATTGGATTTTAAATTATCATAATGCGGAGGTCGCGCAGGCTCCCCTCTAGAAACCACGTGTGCGGTACGATAAAATAAGGGGCCGTTGATCCAAAGTGATCTTTGCCCGC
Organism: Solenopsis invicta; assembly: GCF_016802725.1. Lineage (NCBI taxonomy): Eukaryota > Metazoa > Arthropoda > Insecta > Hymenoptera > Formicidae > Solenopsis > Solenopsis invicta. Next base: position 5,730,647 of record NC_052674.1, on the reverse strand, counting down.
GAAGAATTGCGAGCGCGTCTTGTTCTCCTTTCATGGATCTCTTGCGGGACATGCGTCGCCGCTCTTTTTCTACCATGCCAAAATAAAAGCGCCCACGATTTCAGAACAATAAATGAATAATAAAATCTAAGGAAGTCTGCAATCGACGATTATTTACAGCATTTGTATCGAGAAGCAATTATAATTATATGCGGTGTGTCAAAGATTGTAATATAATATTAATGTAATTAATTAAGTACGTATGCAAAATGGGTATATGAGAAGTTTCATCTCATGAAACATTAGGAGTTTAATGTGGTCCTGCAAAAATTGTCAAAATTATTGAAATTGTCACAGTTGTGCCTAGACAATTTTCATTCTTAAACTCCTTATAAGCGCTACAATATTCCTAAAATATTCTACGAATATTATTAAAAATTAAAATAATATTAAAATTATATTCCGAGAATATTATTCAATCTTTTTAAGATTATTTTAATATTATAGGAATATTGTATCAATATTATCAGTCCATTTTTATATAATACTCTTGCTATTTGCGCATTATTTCAACATCCGTGGAATACTGTGAAAATGTTCTACGAATATTACTATGATAAAAATCAATGTGAATTATTATGCATAAAATATTCATAAATTTTATAATTATTACATTTAAAAATTATAATATTTTCAATAATTTAAAATATCGAAGCAAATATTATTTACTTCTCATATAATATTCATGTAATATTTCAGGAATATTATTTAATATTAAATAATATCGTAGCGCTTATGTAGGGCTCTAACGGCATACAATTCAATTTTTGCGTAAAGTCATCGTGACTAAGAAATTTGTGGTACATGGTGCGCTCGCACGGTTTTAATGAATGAATCTTGATGAAGTACGGACAAGGATTTCTCGTTGGTGGCGCATGTACGCTTCCTGGTACTCGTTGCGCCTGTATAATGGGCCTGTGTTACTCAATCCTTGGCAACTATAAACCAACGTCATTTTCGAAGTTAAGTGGCCAGGTTGGCGCATTTGTTTAACTCCATCTCTTTCTCTCCTTGCAGCGAGCAGCGGTAGCGAGACGAACGGCCTCGACGAGGAGGATAACGTAGCTAGCGGAGATTACATTCAATCATCAGAGACGAGCGGGCCATATCTGGCGGGACCGATGGTGATACGAGTCTACCCGGACGGCCGACCGGTTCCGGAGGACCAGAAGCGCCCTTTGCCGAGGGACGAGGACGCGGACGAGTTGAAATATTCTCGCTTGCCGTCTATCGAGGAGATCGAAGCTAAGAGCGGCAGCATGTTCTACGGGAAAGGCACGTACGAGCCGTCAACGGCCAAGAGGAGGATGGCCTTTGTCGCCGACGACAAGAACTATCGGCGACGGGAAGCGATACGTTTTCGCGGCCGTCCACTGCCCTACGAAAGGGCGGTGTTCCAGGGCACGTTGAACGAACGCAGAGTGCGTTATTACTGAGGAGTTATCGCTCGTGTCTGCTCTTCTACCTGATACCTTCTTGCGGAGTGGCTCGTCCGGTTACACCGCCTAGTGATGATGAGATTTTTCGAAAAATAAAATTGCCGTCGAGATCCCGCGGAGAGATGTGGATGACAGCAACGGTGCCTGTTGCAGTCTCAGACGATACGTGAAAAGAACGCGGGGGAAAGTTGAAGATACAAGCGGTACCAGTCGCGGTCGCGTCGTGGACGACTTAATAATAATCAGCTGTAATTACTAATTCATTGCGCATTCTAATTTATCTGATATCGTCGTTGCGGTAAGTACGAAAGGGAAATCGTCGTACACCATTTTTCGGAATCTCCGCGCTGTTGGGTATTTGTCGTTGGAATTAAAGATGCAGAACGTGATTGCAGAACTTCGTCTGAGACATATCACAATTTATGTAAACCGCGTAAATCGGAAGAATTTTGCGAAGCCGTCAATTCTTCCGACTCGCATAAATTGGAAGCTTGACGATTGGTCGGTAATTAGATTCCTAAGATATGAGCGCCAGGAAAAATACATGTACATATTCGTACGCTGTCTCAGTAACACACGCGTAATCCGACCATGAATATCATTCGAGTACCATTTATTTAACTTCATTCATTTATTATAGTATTTATTTAATACTCAATGTGATTGTCATGACTCATGCAGAAGAATTTCATAATGAAATTTAGACCTCGAAACCGTTAGCGCAAAAAATCACGCATATACTGTTCAAATCTATTCTGCAATTTTTCAACAAAACAGCGATTTTATCATTATAGTTCTCTTATATGTTTCTATAATTTTAAGGCTCATTATGCATTATGTTTTTTTTTTTTTTATATGTGTGCGCCATCATGTCGCATAAAGGAACCAGTGTACCTCGCTGAAAAATACCGCGTTTTGCATATAAAACATGTTATTATTTCACTAAATCATTGAATATTATGTAAATTATTCGTTTTAACGTGCAACAATAACTAATTTACTAAAAAATTGTTCTTGACAATTTTCATAATAATTAATTGCACAAGTAATTTGTATTAAAATAACTGTAATAAAATGACATCTATTGAATATTCAACAAATAATAACATGTTTAAAAAAATCTACATTACGCATTTACGTGACGATTACGATTGATTATTATATCTATACGTACTCATTTTCGTTTTGTAAATACGTGAGATATTTGCCACTATTAACTTTAAGTACATGTCAATAAGATAGAACTAAAGTGTGATAAAATATAAAACGCGTAATATATTCGAAGAGCAAGATTAATGAGATTACAATGTGATAAATTAAAATTAACGCGATGCGTATAGCATATGCGTATAGCATATGTATAAATATCCACATTTGTAATGTATGCATATACACACACATACACATGCAAACACTTATTACAAAAAATTTAATATGATAAAAAACTTCTTCATAATTGATTCAAGATGATAAATTTTTCTGTTACAATGTTTAGCTTTTAATGTGTGTGTGCTGCTAGTTTAAACATTTTACATTTTCCATTTCAAAATTATTACTTTTTTGCATATTATTTTATTAATGCGTTAATAGATTTCTATTTAAATCCATTTCTGATCCAAATTCCAAAAATTTTGTTTCTTATATTTTCAAATAAATTTTTCAGATGAATGTTTCAGATTAATATCAGATAATCGAACATCTATTATTTTTCTTTTTTATTTCTACTTTTCTTTAGTTTATATTACAAAATATGTGGTATATTTTTTTGACAAATGTATGTATGGTGTGTGTCATTTATATGATTACATATACACGAATAAAGAAGACATGTATATGAATACATGGCGAATATAGATTTAATGTTCGTAATATTATTTTAAATCTTGCGGTGATAATATTCTATACAGCAAATATTGTATTAAAAAAATAGTGATCGAATACGCATTAAAATAAGTAAGGTAACTAGAGAGAAAGGAATTGTATTTCATTGTATTATCTTTTTACTTTTTACAGTTGTATGAAAACTTGTATACTGATATATCGGTTGAATATATATTATAATATTAATAGATACATATTGCGATTTATATATTATGTTTTAATTTAGCAATTTGTTCAATATGGTCAAGATTTGTATGACACACAAAAAACAATAATGCAATATAAAAGATATTCAATAAAGTACGTTATAAAGATTATGAATATATTTATGTTTGTATATGCGTATATAACAATTAATATCTTTGAATTACAATTTAGTTTTTAAATTTGATTTATATAATATCGATTTGAGGACGAACAGCTCAAGTAGTAGAGTGACATTAAAAGATGATACAGTGGTATCTATTTACACTATTAATAGATATTACAATTAAGACATTAGTCTTGTTATTGTCACTTAACGTCATTTTATTATTTGTGAAAAAATTTACAAACTAAATTATATATTAAAAGTAATATGAATATAATATATGTTTAACATAAAATGTAATTTATTTTTGTATATACAAGAATTAATTTCTCACGTAATTTAATTTGAAAAATAAGTATATGTATATTTAAACAATTTGGAGAGAAAAAAACCAAAGAAAACAATGTGCAGAAAACAAAACAAAACAAATGAACATCTCATTTTTTAAATAACTTTTTTTACGTTCTTTCTTTTTCTAAGAATATATATTTGAAAAAACATATTTAGGGCATATCTCATTTACTTCATCTGCTGATTAAATTCATGATTTATTAACTGCAAAATTTAAAATTGATTATCCCTAACTTAATTTTTTCATAATTTTAATTAAAAAATGAATTATTAATTTTAAGTGATATATTTTACATAAATAAATTATAATTTGTAGAAAATGGATAAAGAAAATAAAATAATACGATCAATTTTAAGCTTTGCAATTAGCTATTGTTAAATTTAATGGGTCAATCAAGATAATCGGAGATAATGAGACCGCCCAGAGATTTTAGAAAAGCATTCAATTAATATGGCGGTTTCAGTATTGGTCTTATGGAAGTCCTAGAGACTCTACAATCAATCATAGCGTTTTTCATTGAGAAAACTAGTGCGCACTGAGTGTGTACTCGCCGCTGGCAATTGGATGTTTCGGTTCGCGCGATGACGGTGCCAACGGAAACGCTCAATTACCTGCAGCAAGTGCACATTCAGTGCGCACTAATTTTCTCAATGAAAAACGCTATAAGTGTGTGGCCACAAGACGACCAGTTTTGATTGGTTTGCTCACTTCTGAGAGAGAGAGAGAGAGAGAGAGAGAGAGAGAGAGAGAGAGAGAGAGAGAGATAGAAGAAAAAGAGAACGGAAGAGCTAATGGCAGTATATCCTTCTCTCTCTCTCGCAGAATCTCGCCCATGTTCGCCTTCTGGCTGGAGTTGATTGTAGAGTCTCTAGAAAACTCTACTCACAGGCGCACCTGTTACGCGCACGTTTCAGGCACATCTAGCGATATATCTTTGTTCATGTTTCAACCAAATAAGGCGAAGGGTGGAACACGTATCTCGTGCGTGAGTGTGAGAGCGTGTGCATGCGTGCATCTCTCGTTTGTGTGCGTGTGCGGGAGGTGGATGCGCTGTCGCGAGCTATCACACGTAGGCTGACGTAGGCTGCCGTGGACGTCGCATCCTCGCGTCACACACACCGGATCCCCACGTTTGGATCTCGTTAGATATCGTTGGGCGCGCAGTGGCACAGAGTGCACCGGCGGGATGTCGTACGAAACGAGTAAGTCGCGATGCGAGAACATTACGCATACCTTCGTGTTACCGGCACGTCGTACCGCACCGATTTGCCGAGTTGAAGTAGCCTCTCTCGGTTTTCCGGTTTGCTTATCGCCGGTCGGATCGCGAGGCGTTGCGACGCGCCCGGAACGACAGCGGAAGGCTTCCCTATGATTTTACGCGTTCCTCGCGCGTCGCTTGCGTGTAAATCGATTTATCTCGTTCATTTCTCGCTTCTAACTTCGCTCGAGTCCCGAGCGTTGTCACACACATGTGTCATGTGTGACATGATACCACCGGACGCACGGCTGATGTCAATGTACATATACAGGGTGCTCAAAAGTTATTGACAGTCCCACTCCAAGGATTCTAGATTCAGGACAATTTGGAGTAGATTTTTGTTTAATAAAAATATAGTGCCCAATATGAAGGAACAATAAGCTTATTGTTTATTTTTGAATGGTTTTTATTTTATTGAAATCTTGATTTGTTAATCTTCATTATCAAGATTTTTTTATAATAAAAATTAAGGAACTGTTTATTTTTAATTGATGTTTCTAATTAAATTTTTGTGTAAAGTAAGAAAGATATCTCGAAACTTTTGATACACCCTATATGTTACATACACTCACACAAATAAAAAAAGAATGATGAATCATAAATACTAAATACCAAGGCTTAATTGAACCTTAGATAAGATTTACACTTGACATTGTACTATTACCAGGTCGATAAAGCATAAAAATAAGATTATTTTACAGCAATTACATATTAAATATTAGCGAAAAGTTATCTGATAATAAAGAACTGGAAATTTTGTATATTTATCAAAAGAAACATTTGTAGAAAAAAAGGAAGAAGAGAGAAAAAAGATATTACATATTAAAGATTAATGTATATTTTTTGTAAATTGTTAATGAGTGTAAAAAATTATTTTAACAATGTTACTTCTGGAACTGCAGCATGATGCAGGATAAACTATAGTCTGTTAGCGCTCAAAATAATTTGAAATATTAGGAGCTGGAGCCATGCCAATGTATCAAGGAAGAGTATTTTGGTTCCAGCATCTGGATGTATTATATGTTGTTTGCATGATATTTGATATCTTCTGCATTTGTGTAACAATAGTTTCCTGATAAACTTAATTTTTTTTATTCATTTATTATTTATATTACAAATAATATATAATTTAAATAATGTATAATATAAATGAATACAGAGCAAATATCCAATTTTTATGGATAATTTTTTATGAAAAATATGCAGTATAAAATGACAATACGATATTATTAAAGTGATTGTATTAAAAACTTTATTTTTTGTAATTTTTAGAGAATGTGTGACATAAATTATATTTTAGTATTTAAACGATTTTTGATTAATATTAATCAATTGTTTAATTATTTTTATTTTATTTGAATATATCTAATTTACTTGAAAATATTTCTGTTTTTTTGCTCAATAGTTTCTGATTTTTTTATATTACAGAATATATATTTGCTACTTTACCGAGGACCCAAAGAGGACAACCTCTCGTACTAGGCGGTGATCCCAAAGGAAAGAACTTTTTATACACCAATGGTAACAGTGTTATCATTAGAAATATTGATGTGAGTTTCTATTTACAATAAATATTTACTATTGTCAATCAGAGATGAATATACTAATTGTGTATCACTGAACATTGCAGAATCCAGCAATTGCAGATGTTTATACGGAACATTCTTGCCCTGTGAACGTTGCCAAGTATTCTCCTAGTGGTTTTTACATAGCTTCAGGAGGTATGTAATGTTCTGTATGTAATATTTATATATATGTTACAAAGATTTTTAATTACTTAAAAATTATATATATGTACACAACCTTTACATGGAAATTATCATCTGTAATAATAATACAATGCAGAATATTTGCTGTTAATCTTCGATTATTTTGCATTATCATTTTCATCGAAAGCTTCGTAATATAGGATGTAAAAAAGATGTGAGATTCCACAGCAACTCTTTTTTTTTCAACTAAATCTTTTTTATATCTTTTTATATTTTTAATTTTATATACATAAAGAATTTATAATATGGTTTTATTTCAGATCAATCGGGTAAAGTACGTATTTGGGATACAGTTAACAAGGAGCATATATTAAAAAATGAATTCCATCCTATTGGCGGACCCATTAAAGACATCGCTTGGTCACCGGATAGTCAACGCATGGTCGTGGTCGGAGAAGGGAGAGAAAGGTATACTTTGCTCACTAGAAACTAGATGAAGTAAGATGTACCATTGAAGAAGAGTCTAGATAGACTATTAAAAAAAATAATATTAACATGTTATAATAATTGTGTTTAGATTTGGGCATGTCTTTATGGCAGAAACCGGGACGTCGGTGGGCGAGATTTCTGGTCAAAGTAAATCCATTAACTCGTGCGACTTCAGACCGGCTAGACCATTTAGATTAATAACTGGAAGTGAAGATAATACTATTGGTATATTTGAAGGTCCGCCATTCAAATTCAAGTATGTACACAACATGCATGAAATTCAATTTAAGAAGGAGAATTGTAATTCATCATGTGATTCATTACATGCCGTTTATGTAGGATGACAAAGCAAGAGCATACTCGTTTCGTTCAAACCGTGCGTTATTCGCCCGACGGAAATCTATTTGCTTCCGGTGGATTCGATGGGAAAGTATTTATATATAATGGAACAACTTCTGATTTTGTTGGGGAAATAGGATCCCCTGCACACCAAGGTGGAGTTTATGGGGTATGTAATCTAACTCATTGAATATAACATGAGATAATAATATGAAATTATTTGATATAATGTGATCACATTTATATTTATAGGTTGCATGGAAACCTGATGGTAAACAATTATTAACTGCCTCCGGAGACAAAACATGTAAATTGTGGGATGTAGAAACGCGATCTTTAATTACCGAATTCAATATGGGAACGACGGTCGATGATCAACAAGTTTGTAACTCATAAATTTAAAAGATACACAGAAAGATAGTATATGATGTAATAAAGTAAACAATCTGTGTTTTCAGGTGAGCTGTCTGTGGCAAGGAAAACATTTATTATCCGTGTCACTTAGCGGCTTTATCAACTATCTTGATATCGACAATCCTGAGAAACCTTTAAAGATAATAAAAGTAATTTCTATTTTTGCTAATTAATTTATTTCAAAGATCAAATTAAATTGCTCTTTTAATATATCAATTTTAATATGTTCTTTTTCAGGGTCATAACAAACCAATAACGGTGCTAACGTTAAGTCCTGATAGAGGTACGATTTACACTGGCTCTCACGATGGATATATCACCAACTGGAATGCGGAGACAGGGGAAAATGATCGTGTACAAGGACACGGCCATGGTAATCAAATTAACGGGATGAAGGCTACGGGTAACTTGCTCTATACCGCCGGCATCGACGATACTTTAAGATCAATCGATATTGCGACAAATGCATATGCGGAGACCAGTGTAGTAAAACTGGATTCACAACCACGAGGACTGGATATAAATAATGATGATATAGTTGTGGTGGCTTCAGTTCGACAGGTAAGTCGAATATTTACAGACAATTTCTTCGATTTCATAAATTTATTTAGTAAATCTAACAAGATATTTAGCAAATTTAAAATAAATTTAACTATAAACTTAACAGCAAAAATTGTTACGCAAGTCTGTTATAAGACTCATTAAATATATTCAGAAAAGCGATAAGCATCTTTGTGGACACTGCACATAAATTTCACATGATGTTATGTTGGTATTACGTTTTGCAGATCGCAGTTACACAAAATGATAAAAAGCTATCAAGTTTGTCAATCAATTACGAGCCGTCGTGCGTGTCAATTAATCCAGAATGCGGAGATGTAGCTGTTGGATCCACATCTGACAATAAAGTTCGTTTCTTATTTATTTAATATATAAGAAATGTAAAAGCTGGCTAATGCTATTATCAATCATTATAATTTTTACAATTTATTTATAGGTTTATATTTACGAGTTGTCAGATACTACATTAACTCAAAAGACTGAACTAGAACACCTGGGTCCAGTTACGGATGCCTCATATAGTCCCGATAATAAATATTTAGTTGCCTGTGATGCAAACAGAAAAGTTATACTGTATACCGTGCCAGAATACAAGGTAATACATATTATATATAAAAGATAATTAAGAATCGTTTAAATTCAATTATGCACAGCTAAAAGTATAGCTACAAGTTTTGCATGAGTATTTGTCTGCTATTAATAATATAGAAATGCAAGAATAGTAATAACACTTGAAATTTCTAACTCAAAAAGATTTTTTGTTTTTAAAGTCATAATTCAACATGATTATAATAAGGGATCAGTAATCTTAAATAATTCTGTTTGTATAGAGCTATTTATAATATTTATCTACTAAATTGTAATGCACTAAAATGTTGCAATGCATAAAGTAATTAAACAAATACAAATAATGCTTTCTTTAATGAATTAATTGTTATTAATGGCTTGTCATGTGCTTCTTGGATTAACAGGGGGTGAGTAATGTAAATGGAAATAAATTTCTGTATTATACAAATAAAGATTTAAAAAGAATATTCTAAAATATATTGATTTGATTTGCAGCTTGCGCATAATAGAGAATGGGGCTTCCATAATGCGAGAGTAAACTCTGTTGCATGGTCTCCAAACTCTGATATGGTTGCGAGCGGTAGTCTTGACACCACCATCATCATCTGGAGCGTAACAAACCCAGCAAAACATACTATCATCAAAAGTAAGTGTACCAAATTTTTTTTGAATAAACGGACCACATTTAACGAGCATCCATGTTTTTAGATGCTCATCCTCAGAGTCAAATAACGCGCTTGGTCTGGCTGGATGAGGAAACATTAATCTCCGTCGGACAGGACTGCAATACTAAAATATGGCGTATAGAAAAGATATAATTAACTTTTGGAAGAATTTATTGCCACGTGTCTAAGGAAACTCAATTTTGGAGGCATTTTATTTATTTCGTAGTCTACGAATATATTGTATATTATTTTTTAATACAATTCTTGATATACGATTAAAAAATTATATTGCAATCTCTTTTGCATCTTTTGTGTCTATTAACTTTATTAGTAGAATAATTCACATCTCGTAAAACTAAAAACCGCGGCTGTCCCACCGCAGCTTTATTTTTGCACATATGTAGAGATATTGTATTTGCACTAGAGAATCACACAACTTATCTAACTTGTCTTTATTAAAACGATGTAACAATAACAAGAAAGCGATAACAATTCGAACACTAAAGGTCTTCAGGAACATGATCACACTTTACTTTGTACACTTAACGAAGATGGTATTATGACTTGACTTATCATTAATCAGTCCAGTGCTGCTCTTATGAATTCAATTATGTTCGTTATCTACCATCATATACCAGGTAGGCATATTCATTCTATAAATTTTTTTTACTAAATTATTCTCTAATTCAACATATCTAAAACAATGCTCTATTACTTTCAATATATTTAAAATATTTGTTTTATTTCAATCTCTTTCAGTAATTTAATGAAAATTTTAAATAAAATTTTTAATAGAAAGATATCTTAGATAAAGAAAATAATTATTTTATTCTTTATTATTTAACGAAAAATTTAAATTTTTAATAGAAAGATATAAGATTTTAAAAGTATTCCCTAATGAAGTGTCTATGCACAATAGTGACTTCACCATCACATTATTGATGGTTTTGATGTACTATATCGTGGACGTTTTTGAGAAGAAGCTACAGGATGCCTGTAGGATACGTGTTTCCTGAGAGCGTCTCGTGATCGCGACACGTGCGAACACGACGTGCAGCTGTACGAGCTATTGCTATGCGTCTCCATATGTACTCGCAGGTTGTACTGATTACTCAATTGCTTACCACAGATAAGACAAGTGACACTGGATTTGTTGTAAGTCTGGGAGGTCCTACTGGGTGCGGACGCCGCAAGCAACTTGAAACTTGCATCCCACACAGCCGGTGATGGTTTTACATCCTCCATAGGTGTGACCTGATCCTCCACAATCGACGCTGCCTCATCCGCTACGTTCTCAGAGTAACCTCTGTCGATATATTTATTAATAGATACGTTAACAGGAACAGCCGTTTTTTCCCTTTGGTTCAGCTTTGCATTTATCGAGTAGTAGGGCTTCGTTTTCACGCAATACGGTATACTTTCTTGATCGTTGCTAGGCTCTTCGTCCTCTAAATTATCCATTACTTTAGGCAATGGTACAGATTCCGACGATCCAGTAGCTATTATATTATCTTTTGATTCTGTTTTTACTACCTCTTCATTCAGTCTTTCTTGAGGTTGCATTACCGGCGACTGCACATACAAACCGTTATCCTGTTTCGAGTGTTTCTGAAATAAAGACATGTATATAATCATGTAAATTACATTAAATAATTATCAATAGTTTTCCATTAAAAATACTATATCACTAAAAACCATAAAAAAAAAAATATATATATATATAATCTAAAAGTGTATTAACTATGCGGCGTCATATGTTTTATCGTCTCTATGTGTTTATGTTAACAATATTAGGTTTTATAATAATATTAAGTAAATATTCACACTATTATAAAGATTTGTACACAAGAATGCAAATCGCTTTCGACAATTGTAACGAACGTATTCTCTAACTTTTGCAGCATATGAATACTGATGATATAGAACGAATGTATGAATGTATTTTTCACAAAGTCCAAAAAAATAAGTTAAAACGCATTCTATGTATATATATTATACAACAGGTTATGCATTGCGCATTATTTATTTTTTTCAATTTATTTAAAATTAATATCAATATTAAAACACATTACTTAAGGCTATTTAGCATGATAATTTTTAAAATTTTGTTCTTTTGGGTTTACATTAAAAGGCCTAAGAAATATACATTTGTTAAACAATAATAAATATTCTTAACAAAATATCTAATCTTTTGTAAAAAAGAAAACAAAAATATATTTAGTCAAGAGGTATTATTATATTCCAATAGTTTAGCACATAAAAAACTAAGATCGTTGATTATATTGGACACAATTCATTTACAGAAATTACTTTATCTGTAAATTTCCATACATTTTGTTTTTTTTTCCTTTAACTAATAACAACTTTAGAATTGTAAAATTAGTGCTAAATGTTTGTTATCGTCACACTTGACTAAATTGTTAAGCATTATATTGTACTGCGAAAAAAACATAAGTGTTGTATAAAATCGCCGTTCTAATTCTTCGGTAATAATATAGTTTTAGTAATTTAGAGATTCATGGAAGAAGCTATTTTAGATATACCTGTAAAGTCATTCTATGGGGTAAGGTTCCATGGGATGCATCCACTTGCATTTAGTTGCAACACACACAACGATCTTGATCTCGTGGATATCGTTTTTATTCATTATCGTTCCTTCGATGCATGTACGAACATAATATGTGTAGCGGTATAATTCCTTCGTGAAGTACTTCTTGAGGAACGACAGTGAATGTGTTTAAGTAACCTGAACAAAACAACACGATCAGGGTAATATAAAGAGATTAAGTGAGGAACAAGCGAACGCGCGAATTTTGCTTCGTTCTCCGTTCTGCTCAATAAGTAACGAATAAAGAAATTAATCTGCGACCTTTATAAAAATATTTGCGACCATATCGTGGAAATTCTGTAATCTTTTTAAATATATATGGTATCAAACATGCATGTTACAAGGATAATTTACAATTATATGTATATAATATAATATAGTACGTAAAATTTATATCATGATTTATTTAAATTAAATAAGACAAATTCTACTTCATAGGTTTGCTTACAACTGTAATAACTGCTTACAACACTTACTGCTATCGCATATAAATATTAGATGATAGATATATCTTTAATATATGCAATGTGTTACAGTTTTAAACAAATTGGAAAATAATATATTGACATGTTTCATTAAAAAGCAACATTATTTATGAGCTATTGAGTATACTATTAATCATATATTACAATGCATAAACAGTTGTATACCAATGTTAATGAAAAAAAGGAGAATGGTAGTTTAGAATGGTGCAACTTATTAACAAAAAATATTGCAAGTTTTGTATATATAGCTATATATTACATATTAGCTATATTGTTGAGCACATCAACAATACAGTTATTTTGTGCAAACTTGTAACGGATGTACTTGTAAAAGAAATGTTTAGTATGAATTCGTAAGGAATAGTAAGAACTGTTAAGGGGAATCATATTTCTATATAACGGCGTTTAAGAAACACATGCTTTGTTATAAGCAATCTAAAATTTTTGTTTGAGAACAAGCGCATTAAGGAGATTAAATATTATTCATGCTAATTACCTTAAGTACTAAAAAAACACGTTATTAATATAAAATAACGAGAAAATCGTGATCTATATTTCTGAATATATTATAGTGTAATGAAATCGTTACATATAGCGATATTATTTATTTCTTATGCACAATCAGCAAGCCTACAAATATACTCAACCTGAATTTGAAATAATAAAAATCATTTTTATGATTTGTACATCTCAAATACAGGTTATTTCAAAATTTCGAAATATAAAAAATGAAAATGGGTTCATAATGCACCTAGAATGATAAAATATTTTATTACTTTGTATATCATTATATAATATATTACATTAGGTACAAAGACGAAAAGTTAAAAATGTACAATAACTTTTACAAATTATTTTATATGACGCCAAAGAAGTGCCAACATAAAAATAAATTACAAGCTACAAATAAACAAATACAATACATTCAGAAAACACAAAATAAATACAGAGTATTGCATAGTTTTTTTTAATGCAATATATAAGCTTTTCTAATTGTTTAAAATGGCTTCTATATTTTATTTAACAATAAAAGAGAAAACACTTACCCCGGCCATATCAGCTAATCCACAAATATGCAACGTATCGGCCATAGCTAAAAGTGCAGGTAATTGTTCTTGATAAATATTCACTTCTCCATTATACATAAACTTGACCAGAGCCCAAAGATTTGCATATTCCATACCCGGCAGCACAATGACTGGATGTTGTAAGGAACTCAAGTTCTAAAAAATGAATTCATAATATTCTCATCTTATTGTTAATGAATATTTAAATCACATATTTGATTTTGTTACATAAGCAATGCAATATTGACTTTCATATCATAGCTTAAATTTATTTAAAAAACCATTACATTTAACTTAAATATAATAAAATTAACTATCTCAAATATTTCCATTCTCACAAATATTATTATTAGTAAAAAAAAAACAAACAGAAAAGCAACAAGAATAATAAAATATTGCGTTTAAAACAGAATTCAGAAAATGTTTTAAATATTTGTCCATTATCATTAACATATAAGTATGCTTGCATAATTAAAAGATCTTTATGTGTATAAATACCTTAAAGAGTTCTTTAAAGTAATAACTACAAGCCGAGAGTATGATTCTGTGAGCATGAATATGTTTACCACCAGCGCTGAGTGTAACATCTGTCAGATCACCTCCATCGAGCAACTTTGGAAGTGAACTTAAGAGAGTATTTTGAAAATTGTGCCACCGTAAACAGAACTGTTGACCTTCCATGTCGCTGCTTGCTATAGGAAGAAAAGAATTCTATATTAAAATGTTTTGAATTTTACAAAAAGAAAAATTATCAGGGTCATCTCTTTCTTCTTACGGTTGTATAAGAAAGAAATGAATAAAGAGCACCAATTTACAATTAAATATATGCGATTAAATTTACAAGACATGTAATTTTCATTTGCATAAAATTGTTCAGAGGAACAGATGGATATCGCAGTGAAGGATAATTTACCGTACGATACGCTCAGTTTAAATCTGTACTCATTCACTTAACGGCACTAAACGTTGCTCGCGTAATCAGGCACGTAACAATTCGACCCTCTTGGCGGTGCGGGGTGAAAGGTTACACGTTTACAAGAGCCACGAAATTGCAGGGCGAAAGAGAATTTTTTTTCGGCTCTCGATTCGCGCGAGAGACAGATCTACGTCGCGGATGCGAGATCGCGATGCAAGGGAGGTGGCGCTAGCCCAAGACACAGAGGGACACAATACTATTTATTTAATCAGGCTCTGTGCAGGTTCCAGCCAAATCTATTATTGTACTCAGGTATGGCTGGAGGAAAAGGACGGTCGTCGCGTCCCCGCGACTCGCGACAGCTCGGTAGCTCGCGATGGCGACGGCGACCCGGTATCGCCGATCCGAGGACGTCAACTCGCGATCAAGAGATCGGCAAAGAGACTCCGAGAACTCACGTTCGCCGTGCCTTACCTCGTGAAAATCGCTATCCACCACAAATGACCGTTCTCAGCGCGACACTACTCGTCTCTCAGCTGGCGAGCGCTCAGCGCCATAATCGCGATTGACGCGAACCACTCGATCACATGAGGAACTAAACCGCGCGAGTTACCGACAAGGAGACTCTGCCATCTGTCGACATAACCTCAAACTCACTACAGCTTGACACGATTTCCGAGCAATCTTCAAAGGACAATTTCGAAATTTGATCGTTGATTGATTTGCTTAAAATAAATAATTACCATACAATCCACTGTTTTTAATTTAGGTGTTACTGAAGAATACGGGCTATCTCACCGATTTGGTTGAAATTTTGCTGTATTGTATATTTTTGCGCGTAGAACACAAATACACGTAAGTAGAAATTTTTTTCCTCGTATGTCAAACGACAAAATTTTAACCGTATTAAAATATTTCTAACAATTGTTATTTATTAAGGACATAATTTGTTTGATAATTAAGTTAATCAAATAGCTGTCAACAAAATTTATTTGCATTATAATTCATCTTTAATGTAATTTTTGTTTCCCACTTTCCCGTATATTGAATGATAAAATAATCTTATAAATCTATCTTATAAATTATCGGGTATGCTATCGGGTATCTCCGATTAGCTTGATTGGCTGATTAAATTTAATCCATTGAATAAAGAAAGATTTATTTTCATCCTCCGCAGTGTGTGTGTGTGTGTGCTATATTGCACTTTTTGCACATAAAATGCAATAGAGACATAAGTAAACAGGTAAAAAACTCTGCGGATTGTGATTCATATTATTCACATTTTCACAATATTGCTGCTTTTTTATGTATCTGACAATGAGTTGATCTGGATATCTTTGTGCACGTGTATAACCTTGCACTTCATAAATCTTTCTTTTTGTATTTGTTATTTATCCGTTTGTCACTACTTTTTTTTTATTGCAGCAAACAAATGAATTTAGTTGTTTTGAGTAAGTTTTTATTGCAAGTGAGCGATTGGAAGATATATAATGTATGTATGTATGTATGCATGTGTATACATACATGTCATAATTGCTTTCTAATTTCTAATTATCTTAGCTGTATATTTTGGCAAGATTTAATTTTATATGAAAGATTAAGAATATACATTGATACACTGATATACATTGTTTCTTACATAAAAATGTCCTTATCTTAAGAATAATTTTCTATATTTTTTATAGGTAATATGCATGGGATGTTAAAATCAATGGATTTCAAATTATACGTATCTTCATTGAGAAAAGATGAAAAGAGATCCTTAAAATGGATGAACAGCTGTGGAAGTACAAACTGTGGTTACACTTGAAGAAGCATCAGATAAGATTATGTATTAAATTTTTTGATATTTATATTATTTATTTATTTTATTACTTTATTTCATTTACTTCATCTATTGCATACTGACAGTAAGATTCTAAGTGTACAAATTCATTAACAGATAAATTTGATGCTTTCATGATATTTGGCTAATATCTAAGAATATTAAAATTAATTTTGTACTTTAATAATTATGTACAATTTTATATAGTTCCATGTTCTGTTTTGATGCAATGATTGAGTTACTAGCTATCCTATTGCAAAAATATTTCTCAGCAATGTAAAATGAAATGATAAGATACAGGAGCGTTAAGTAAGATAATATACTAAATTTTGTTGTAAATTTATCTAACTTTTTCATTATTTATTTTATTTACTTTATGTATCTGTTTCTTTTATTTCTTATATTTTAACTGTAATAAAATTCATGTTTTATTAAAATTGAAATATAATCAGCTATTATTTATTAAATAATTTAATATGTTTAATTTGTCTACTGTGTAAGAAATTTTTTTAATCTCTAAAAAAGTATTAATTGTAATAAAGTATAATTTGAGAAGACAATTTTTTAAATAAAGTATTTACAATTTGTATGCAGAAAGAAATGGTATATATATATATATATATATATATATACATATATACACACATATATATCTTTATAATTGATTCTTTACATGGTAGGTGGCGTAAAGTGGCAGAGTATTTTGTTAAAAATGTACAGTACGTGAGTAATGTGTGAAGATAGCAGGAGTGTTATAAGATTGACTGATGACAGCTGCCTTTCGTTATAAATAATTGAACATGCAATCAGGTAATACTTAGAACATTACATTTATAATTGACAACTATTAAAACAATGTTCAAATGTATATTAAATAATTAGAAGCATATTATATTATAAAATTAAAAACAGAAACAAAAGTTTGAGGCTTTTATGAATAACAATTCAAATAAGGCAAGACGAGCTTGAGAGCCGTGCCGGGTGTTGTGCGCCAAAAATAAAAATAAATGCCAAAATAAATAGAGTAAACATTTCGATTTTTAATAATCAGTCTTCTTCAGTATAAATCTACAACAAGCGATTAAATTATACGCCTTGTCGCGAACTTGACACATCGAAACGTTTACTTTATTTATTTTAGCATTTGTTTTTGGCGCACAACACCCAGTACTGTTCTTAAGTTTGTCTTGCCTTATTTGAATATTATATGTTTTATAATAATATTTTTTAAGTAAAAGTTTTATTGAAATAGGCATATTATTTGTTTATGATATTGATTGTATATTAAATAAATTAATGTTCTCTTTTACAGATATATTAAAAATTCTATTAAACTTGCTATTATAACGTATTTAACGAGAACAGATATAGAACAGATATATAACATTATGCATTGGATCACGATCTCATGTATTTTATGCATGTTTGGATGCTTTAAAGACTTTCGGCCTTCTGAATCGTTTTTGACCGATTATTTAACTGGGCCATGGAAAAATTTTACAGCCAGTGAAGTTAGTTTAGTGAATTATTAAATAAATTAATGCGCATTTAATATTTCAATGATATTGAAAATACATCTTGATATTACAGGTAAACCATGAGATTTATCCTGTGACTACTTATAGTTACTTATCAACGTTAATACTTATGTTCCTGATCACAGATTTTATTAGATATAAACCCATAATAATACTTTGTGGTCTCTCTGGAACTATAACTTTTCTTCTGATAATACTCGGGAAGATTGTCGTAGTTATACAGATTGCTAAATTTTTTTTTGGCCTATTGATGTCTGCAGAAGTGGCTTATTATACTTATATATATGCTAAAGTAGATAAAAAACACTATCAAGAGGTCACAAGTCACACTAAAGCAGCCTCTTTATTTGGGCGCAGCATGTCTGGCATCGTAGCTCAGTTAACAGCTTCTTTCGATCTGCTAAACTATCATCAACTTAATTATTTAACTCTTTCGTGTACGTAAGATAAGCAGATTTAAAATATAATTTAAAAATTTTTAATATTTATCACAATATATTTAACTTTGTATAAAATTTGACATGTAAATGATATATATTTATTATAGATAATTATATAGACAGTTAATTCAATTAGAAATAAAAGATTTTTATTTAATTCTCTCTTTCTATACTATATAAATTCTCAGAGTGTTGTGACGATATGATTAAGGCTTTATTTTTTAATTATAAATGTTTAAACGTTCACGTTAAAAGTGCTTAAAGCATTTGAATATTTAGATATTATTATAATTAAAAAAAAAGCATGTGTATTTTTATAACATGTATATATGTATATTGTAATATATTTATGGGATATAATTTCCAGCTCTTATCATTGCAACAATTTGGTCAATCTTCCTGCCTTCTGTGGGTCAGTCCATCTATTTCCATCGTGTTTCCAATGATAAAGAAAAGAATTTAGTTACTATACAATCGATTGATCAATTACAGCCGAATGATTCACAGAAATTATGCGATAAAAGTAGCAAAACGGAGCCAGGCACATTGCTTTATCAGATCAAGAGCGCATATGCGCTGCTGTGGAAACACTTTGTGCTAGCTTACACAAATTATCGAGTGATTAAATGGTCGGTCTGGTGGGCTTTGTCTACTAGTGGTTATCTCATGGTTGCTACTTATTCACAATTATTGTGGCAAACTGCAGTGAAGCCAGGTGATAGAATTTACAATGGCGCTGTGGATTTTGCATACGCAATCATAGGTAAGTAAAAAATGTTCTTAATGAGACAACTATATTATTTAATTCTATTTTTATTTAATATTATTATGTTATTTCAATCTTATATAATCGAAAGAATGCGAGAATAGAATAAAGGATAAAATTATCTGAGAAATGCGGCATCTCAAATCAAAAGTTTAAGTAAATAGAACTTAAAAAAATCTTTTGTTTATGCGCATAAGATAGAAATGTTTTAATCTTTATTTTGGATTTTTTCCAATTATGATGTAAATGTTGTTTAATGTTTGTCAAAATTGTTTATAATAAACATGTTATAAATTTAAATCAAAAGAGCAAATGTGATAAAAAATTACAAATTATGCAAGAATTTATGTAAAAAGATTTCAACGATAAAATAACATCGAAATAAGGTATACATACATAGCATAGAAATAAAAGGAGATAGATGACTTATTGATAAAAAGAAGACTATTGCAAACTCGTATATAATTACAACACACAGAGCACAGTAAGACATAATTAATCGAAGTATGCATAAACGGACACTAGTCTGTCTCCGTATACTTACATATCAAATCATTTTCAAGGAAAACGTGATTATATTTGATATGCAAGCATACGGAGACAGACTAGTGTCCGTTTATGCATACGTTCTATGAAAAATACACCCAACTGGTGACCAAAATGACACTTAAATGAGTGTTAATTCTCAAATAAACCTCGATCTAACTTGAGAGTTAATAATTTGAGTGTCATTTCAGATATTAGTTGGGTGTTAATCTTAACTTTCTAATCATTTTTAGACATTTGATTAGATATTAGATTGAAGATAAGTTTACAAGTGCTTAATAGTATTAGTTTGTTTTAATAGCTTAGATAGAAAATATTTCTCTTAATCTATACTTATAAAACATTTTGTTGATCCAAGTTTCCAATTTATTTAAAATATTTTGATAAAAAATAGATTATTTAAAAGATGCAAATAAAATTAGAACTCTTTAATATAATTGAGATTAGATTTTTTATCTATGAATTTGGGATAAATAAAATTTAAAATAAGTTAAATAATAAAAAAACGCAATTAAACAACTAATTAAATTAAATTATATACTTTAACTTCCAAACAGTCATTTTTTTATAAACTTTTTTTACTAGGTTCAATAAGCGTATTTTCTGTAGGAAAGATACAATTAAACTGGGTTCTATTAGGAGACATAATATGTTGCGTATTCGCGTTGTTAGAAGGCTCTATATTATTGGCATCCTCTTACAGTTACAACATTTGGTTTTTATACGCCGGCTATATCATATTTGGTATAATTTATCACACCATGGTCACTGTTGCGAGGTGAACTTCCATATAATTAATACAATACATTAATATCAAGAGTTTATAAAAAAAACTAATTATTTTCAAAAAATTACAAAAAATTTTAAAAGTTTTGAATCTTTATTTTTTATGCCTAAAAAAATTAGAGGGGAGATAATTAAAATACTTTTTTTTCTTTCATATAGCTTTGAGGTTGCTAAATGTATATCCGAGGATAGTCACGGCTTAATATTCGGCGTGAACATATTTTTCGCATTATTAATGCAAAGCCTACTGACGTTTGTAGTTATCAATACGATCATGCTGGATATCAGACAACAGGTAAGAATTATATATCAATAATACATTAAATTTATATTTCCTAACAACATAAAAGCTTTCACTTGTTAGTTCTACGTCTATGGCGGCTATTTTATGATCTTGGCTGTGACGTACTTTATACTAAGTATAATCAACATCCTGCGATATCGTGGAAACGTGATTCAACCGCAAACAACTTAAAGATAGATATTTATATAACATTATATCAGCAAAATGGACTGCAAATGGACAGACGGACCAAATAAACTTTTATAAATTCAAAGAAATTTGCTGTTTGCGAGTTCTTTATATCTCAAATCTGAATCATAGTACAAATCAATTATGTACGAAAAAGCTGTTCAGAAGTAATAGTTACTGTTGAATCAAATCAATTTTTTATTTTCTTATAGCAAATTTTGTTGAATTAATAATAAAGTTTTGGAAAAAATTGTATCTGTTAGATTATATTTAGTAAAGATACATTAATTAATATGAAAAGATATTTTTTATAATTTTTCTAAACTACTAATTAATATAAGTGATAGATATATTATAACAACACAATCTTGTTGCGCATTAGTTATTTATCTTTGGATTAAAAAATGTGTATATTAATTACATATTATTATGAAGGAAACGTAAAGAAAGAAAAACCAAGGAAATGATCCATGTAATCTTAAAGAATGTTATGCAATTATCTCTCTATTAATATTATTCTATATTTTATTATTTGTATATAGCTATACAGAAAAATCACGCTTACAATTGTAAAATCGCTTAACGCTCAAGCTCGATTGCGAGTCGGACTTTCTTCAATAGCGCGATTATAAACGTGCTATTCTCGATCGCGTTACTACTGCTAAAAACTTCTTCCGATACATAACAAGTTTCAAACGATTTCTCAATTATATCACAGAAATACAGACTTTAAATTCGAGTGACAATTTGAAGACATACAATTACAAAACCGTGTTCGTAATGGGTGATCGAAAAATTCGTAGAAATTATGTAAAAACCTGTGCGTAAACGCTGATTAGAAACGAGTTTTTTTAATCACCTCTGACTGATGTCTCAGAGAGAGAAAAAAAATCGACGGTTTACGTTCCTCCAAGCGATACACACGCATATCCTGTCATTTATTACAATTTTATATACAGTTTTCGTAATTGTTGTTTATAACACTTAAAACTATTATAAGAGTTAATATAGTGTTATTATAAAATGATTATAGTTATTTATATTCATATATCGTCGATCTAAAAAGTGTATAACAAGATCTACAGCATTTACGATAATCAATATTAAAAAGCACTTTGTGCTTGTTATTGATAACAATTGACATATCAAAAAAGAAAATCTTTGTTAGATGTTAGTGCAACAAATAAATTAAAAAATCTACAATTAAACTATTGTAATATTTGCGAATAAAAAGTTACATTATTATTACACGCATATGTTAACATAATTTTTTATTTAATATATATTACAAAGTTATATTTTAGAAAATAAATATTTGATAAAACGCGATAATGCCGTAGATTAAAAAATCGAGATGTCTCCTTAATATCTCGAGAAATACGATAACTCCTCGTCGTTACGTTAGGCACAAATATTTCTATACTACTAAGTAGCATATTTATTCTAAAACGTTATAACGCGCAGAATTTATTTATTCACTATATAAATTGAAAACTTGGTTTTCAATTAGTTTCAGTACTTAAAAGTTTCAACAATTGTAAGATAAAGATTTGTAACTTTGCAATGCAGTAGAAATTGTTAGAGCCATTTAGCATTCAAAAAAATAGTCAAAAAGCTTCGGAAATCCATTTTTCTTCTACACTAAATAATCTCTAAATTATTTCTCTGATGCAAAGTTAACCCTGTCAATGCAATCTTAGACTCGAAATTAGCCTTTATTTAATATTGATATCAAGAACTCCTCACGTAAAATCATAAACCATTCGTCTCGTTACATGGGATCAAATCTTTTCAGCTGAGAAAACGCGCGGGTTATTTGAGTTATAAAAAATTTGGAATGGAGATGCAAAAGAGAACGACAAAAACACTCCACGTTCAACTCGATTCGAGAACTTAAATTTCTCGTTTATGCCTAGAACCGTATATAAAATCGGTATATTCTCGATATGTTTCTAGCTACATGTATACGTATGTACGTTCGACTACTCTGTAATATCTGATATTTAGACCAACGCCACACCGCTATATCCATAAATCTCGAAGATTGTCCATAAATTTTTGTAAACTTGTACTTGTTGCTTTGCATCAGGTATCTGGATCGTTGCGTGTATTGTACACGCGCTATATCATCGAATGTTCGGAAATCTTTCGACAATATTCTCTCTCATTTCTAGACATTGCTTCTTAATATCGATAACATATCAATCAGCGGTTCTTAGATACGCACCGCCTCTCGGTAAAAGTTATGATGCTACAATGCTCCTTAATTACTGTTAAAACGTGTTCTCTCTAAGCATATCTCCAATAATTCCAATTTCAAAACTCCTTGAAATAAAAGATCAGGAATTGTAACTTCCTTCAGTCCTCACGTGGTATCCTTTCGCGGATATTTTTTTTAATTACGAAATTGCTACTGAGTCGTTTATATTTTTATACGTGTGTAATATTGGTCCGCAGATACCGATCGATGTTTCAAACTTTTTTTCGATTCTTGTAAAGAGAATGAATCTTATTGCGTTAAAATCACCAGATCTTGAATGTCTAACGTACCGTAGAATAAAATTGCTTACTGTGTACCATAAAAGTTATCAACACGTGCGCTGTTTTTTTTTCTTTTTCTTCCGTAGGTGCGTAAAATGTCATTACTATTGTGGTCCTTCTCCGTGAAGTAGAGTGAGTATAGCATTTCTGAGAACGAAATTTGGGGTAAAAGAAGTATCGTGCAATGGCTCGTTCGTCATTGGACTGGTATATTTTCCACATAGGAACCATTCGTTTATGGCTGCCCTCTCATAAGTAAATCCATCTAGAAATAACAATCGGGTACAATTAGATTTACTAAGATAAATATCGCGCTATTTTTATTCAGATATTTCGAAATATTTTTCTAATAAAGAAACGCTTCTTTGCATAATATTTTTACCTGAGCACTGCACAGGTTCTTTCATTATCTCATGCGTTATAGGACACAAGAATTCATGAGGAATCTCAGACTCGTCTATATTCTCCATAACATTGCAATCTTCACGCTTCAGCCAATATAATTGCTTCTTCAATATTTCCATCGCCTATAAATATTTCAAATTTGTAATGAATCCAATATAAAATACACTATTTATATATAATCATCATAATGTTGTGCGTTGCACCTCTTCATCGTCTTCGATTTCCAATCGGGATATCAGTTCGTTCTCCGACACGGATAGCAAGTGCCGTCCAGTCAATCCTAGAGCAAGCACTTTTCTGGACAATCTGGACAATTCAATGTCATTCAGCCACTTCAAAGTATCGTATAGTTTCCAGTCTGCAACCTGAATGACATTGTTTTTTTTTATTTAATTCGCATGATTCGTTCATTTCGCACAATCTAAAACTAATTTGTCTTTATTTAATTACTGACCCTCTTCTTCTTGTTTCTCAAGCTATCCATCAAATTACTGTGCGACACTAATTGTTGAGGCACCTTCCAAACCAAGACAGTTTTGTCCAATGCGCCTAAAAACAATTGTCATTAAATATGGTTAATTGAGATACTAATATTTTCTATAGGAAATGATAAAAGTTCTGAATAAACTTTTAGTGAAGCTTAAAATTTGTAAAATTTGTAGAAACAAGATTCGCAAAGTAAACAGCTTACATAAAAAGTGCGCAATTTAATAATTAGGCTTTGTATTTAAATCAGTGATATTGTGCAATAAATATGAGTTATAACAGTGTTAAAACCTGTAGCAAAGAACGACGTGTCTTCGGAAAATGCGCAAGATGTAACAAGACTATCATGATCTTCCAGGACGTATAAACAGCTTCCGGAAAACTATAAAAGTATATTGAGCCTCATAAGTATATTTTGGGATTTTTAATTAAGCTTTTTATCAATTATCTTGATTGCTCACCACGCTCCATATGCGAGCTGTTCTATCTGTCGCGACGCTACCTAGAACTTCTCCATGAACGGGCGAGAAACGGACGCACATCACGTTTCCACCGTGCCCAGTCAAGGACTTCTTCTCTTTGTAACGCATTCCATTGCTCGATCGGATGCCATCCGAATCGGATGATGGATCGTTTGAAATAATTATATGCCATAGTTTAACTAATGCATCGTTGCCGCACGTTGCCAGTAGATATATCTGTTGGTTCACATCTGTATCTCTCGCTACAAGCAATTGATAATCGCCGATATTTGTATTATTTAATGAAAAATTCTCTAAAGCAATAAAACGAAATTTTTAATGCTTTAATATTAATTTATTGATTAATATGTGCTATGATTTTAAGATAATTGTAAAAATAGTAATAATTAAGAAATTTTTCTTACTGGAACTGCACATCATAGAGCATGGAGTAGGGCTGAAGTCGCATCCTTGGACACCTAAATCGTGACTCGCATCACAAACCATCAGTGCCTCGGAACCGCTTTTTTCGTCTAAAATTTCAAAGAGACGCCAAGTGCCCTCGTTGCATGCGGTTACTAAGTATCGGGAATCGTGTGTAAATGCGATGGCGGATATCGCGTCGGCGTGGCCTTCGAAGACACTGTAAAGTTGACTAACGATTATTGTTAATCGTCTACAAGTACAAAAATAATCAAGTCTTTTCCAAATTTACATGGAATATTATATATATAATTTTATAATTTTGTTATATACAAAAATTACTGCACAAAAAATCAATTTTATTTAAAAATTACTTAGATTTTAGGACAAAGCACTTCTTTTTAAGAGAGAGCTTCTTCAATGTCCATTCTCATATGAAATTCTCATTCTCAGTTCTAGTTTTTTTTTCTACATAATAATATATTCTGTATAATATATTGATTTATTCCATTATATTGAAGTTTATACACACTGTAACTGATCCATAGATTCCACGTCCCATAACGTTGTCTTCTCGTCGTCACCAGCGGTGGCAATCTTTGTGCCGTCAGGTGACCACCGGCATACCCGGATGCCCGTCCCGGAATTGACGAAAGAGGGTTTTGCTTGATCTCCGGTCTATTGATAAAAAAAATTGTCATAAGTGAAAAACTAAAAGCACGGTGCTATTTGTGAAAAAGCAATCAGTACTTCTGTATTCCAAACTAAAGTCGTTCCGTCAAGAGAGCAGGAAGCAAGCATCGAACCGCACGGGCTAAATTCCACGTAATTGACGCTGTAAGTGTGAGCGTCGAGCGGACTAAATGATTTTTCATGTATTTTGATCACTTCCTCCCCATCCTCTTCTTCTGTTTCGATGCTCCAAATGCGCACTAGTTTATCACTACAAGTAAAAATTGCGTAATCGTAAACGTAGCCAGTTGTTCCGCAGTTTCAAAAACTTACCCTGACGCCGATGCTACAAGATTATTTCCATGGAAAGCAACGCTGTTTACCGCACCGTTGTGCTCCTCCAATCTTTGAATCAATCTCACCTCGTTAGCGTACGTTTCGACATTTCTCATTACATCGTGTTCGTGCATGGTACTCTAAAGTAAAGAATCTTGTTAATACTAACATTAACATTATTACAGATATCTCTCTACTTAAATCGTAAATCGTTTTAATCGTAGATTGAAAAGCATTTACATTTCATGTATATAAAATATTGATTATGTAAATTATTGATTTTATTAATAAAAAAGATTGTGAACTTTTATTAAAAAAACAACTTTTTTAAAGATTATAATTCTTAATACTTGCTATTATAAAATTAATATTTACCTCAAAGACAAATTAAGTTCAACAAATGATTAATAAACTATTTTTCTTAAAAATATAATACGTATTTAGTAATATAAAATTAATACTTTATTTGCATCATTAGTTAATAAATGTTTAATCAACTTTATTATAATTATAGTTAATTTTTAATCAACAGCATGCCCGTTGTAAGTCGAGACAGTCGTAAGTAGAAGGATATCTGTAAATATTGTATATATGTATAATCTTGTATATACTACCTTTTCGGGATCATTCACGAACCACTTTGTGCCAATGTTTCTCGAGAGTTCCGAATCGATAGTTAAGTTTCCTGTTAAGTCCCACGCAATTACTGATTTATCGTTAGAGCCTGCAAGTATATTAAATGTCATTTATCGTGAAATGAATTGTAAACTTTTTCGGAAATGTAGAGAGATATTACCTGTCGCTAATAAGTTTCCATCGCGTGAAAAAGCGCAGCAAGCTACGTATCTATTGTGACCGGAGATTATCGTCACGACCTTTCCTGAGCTCTGTAATTAAGTTAAAAATTGACAAGGAATTGATTTGGACAACTGACGTTCTTCTTCAAGACAAATCTTACCGTCTCCCAAATTACTGCCGTTTTATCGAGGCCACAGCTGGCAATATATAATCCGTTGCTGCTAAAACGGACGCAAGTTAAGGCACTACTGTGCTTTTCCATTACTCTGCAAAGCTGTACAGTGGCAGTAGAGGGTTGGGCCTCGCATTTATTCTGGCTGACCGTGACTTCCCATAACTTCACGTCATGATCGTTGCCGCACGAAACCAGTTGATAAAGCTTTGTGTACGGCTCGTTACCTGCGATTATAATTGCATTATCTATCTCGTATATCATCACATCTTTATTCCACTTGTTCAAAATAGTGTTTTTGCAATGTCTGCGTACATGTGACTTCTTGGAAGGTCGAAAAATCGCAGGAAACCACCCCCATGTCGTGAGCATCATCGATTGAGACGAGTTCAACGATTTCATGATTGCTAGAAGTATAAGTGTCAATCAGTTCGGCAGTGGAGAACAGCTTTAAGACGCCCAGTGTGCACGAGGTGATCAGCCAGCTCGAGTCTGGTGAGAAAGACAGGCTTTGCACTGCACCCTCGTGCTTTTGAAAACATCTACAAATCGAAGTAATGGTTCAAATTATGATAATTCAAATCGTGATAACTCGTGATAGCGCAAATTGAAGTGTTAAGAAAGGGCTAATATTATTTTGCAAAAAGCTAGAACATACTTTTCATTGAACTATTTGAAAAAGAAAATATATCCTCTGTAAAAGATCTTGCCTGATCAAATTGCGATGAATCAAATCCCAGATGCAAACTTGCCCGTTATCTCCAGCAGTCGCGAGCAATGTCGAATCGGGCGAAAATCTGCAGACTCTCACCGCCTCGCCGCCCATTTGCACCAGAGTGTGTATCTTCGTTCCCGTCTTCGAAACGATATAAATTTACATTAACCGAAGACAATAATCACTAGAACATGATTTATGATTTCAGTCCTTTTTCATGACTTCTATTCTTTTTATCATTACTTGCGTAACAACTATAATTCGTATTGACCTTTATATGTAGATATAAAAGATTCATGGTATCATTAATCTTTGAAGTTGCGAAGAGAAGCTTACTTGTCTTATTACGAAGCGTATTCGTTAAGCTCGTATCAGACTATGCATTGGAAATTGTGAATTGTGAAGATTAAAGATTAGAGTTTGATTAATTAGATATTAATATTTCAATTTTTTTCTCAATGTAGAGCAAATCGTATTTTTAAATTCGATTAAATTATTAGATCGATAAGAGTATAGAAAAATATGTTCAGATTAGTATTTAATTGTTTAAGTATAAGATTTTTAGTAAGAAACGATAGAATTAAATAATTTCTCTATAATAGCTTAAATGATTGCAATGATAACTTTAATATAAATTTAGATAAAAACTTCAATAACATTTAAACCTGTTTCTATTACATTCTATTTTTTTAACAGGCCGCATTAGTATTTCTTTAACATTTTTAAACCTACACGCAAGTTCCAGAGCAGCGTGGTACCGTCTATGCTGGAGGTGGCCAACATAGTGGACTGGGGGCTGACCTTGACTGAGGTCACGCCATACTTGTGCCCCATCAGGGGCGAGAAGTAAGCCTCCACGTAGCCAGCGCCGGGCTGCCATTCCCAAACCCGGACGCGTTTGTCCCTGCGTGTTAAAAGAGAGAGACGAGAGTGATGCGGTGCCGTTTGATACACAGCGATGCGGAACTATGTGTGCACATATCGATAACCGATATTTACCCGGATCCCGTTACCAGTACGCAATCACCGGCGAAGTCGACGCTGTTTACATCGCTGGTGTAAACTGTCAGAGTCTGCAAGGCTTGCACATCGCCTATGGCAGTCATGTTTTTTCAGATTAACGGGGTTCTTAGCTGTAAAGACGTATAAAATATTAATCAGCTGTTCACACATCTCAAAGTCAAGCCGCAACATCTACTTTAATGAAAGGGATAGTGCACCTATTACATAAATGGTTTCAACGGGAAACGATACACAGTTCAAACGTCGTTTCCTATTATCGATACTATTAAGGAATAGTAAGGAATTAGTATCACTGTCGAGTGAAACTGGTCTATCGACTGGTATCGATTAAAAATGGAATACGTAGATTTTTACGGTAGATACTGAACGTCAGAATATCGACAAGTGCGATATCATATCGTTATATCATAAGCTGTCACTTTGATAGCTATCAAATGATTATGATTTATTGTGGACATTTTTAGAGTTGATGTATTTCTTCACCCAGGATATATATTTTGTCGATAGTTATCATATACCATCATAGACAAAGTATATACCTTTGGTGAAGAAACTGTGGTAAATGTAATAACGAGCCACTTGGGAACACCTTTAACCTTCGTTTTCCAAACACTTACGAACTACACGTAATATGTGCTAGCGTTTCTCAATAATACATGTGCCTTGAATCGACTAACTGTTCTACAGGTGGGCATAAAGGCAGCGAGCTTTCTCAAGTTTCTGAAAGTCAGACTGCCTTGGCATTGACCGCCGCACATCGTTAAAAGCATTCCATCGTGATTGATCCACTACGTACGTTATAGTAATTTCATTGCTATAATCTATTCGGCATTTAAGAACGAATCATTTATGTCCCATCTGTATAGGAATTAAATAATTAATTGTCGAAATTTTGTCGTTAATTTAGAGTCGGTCTCTAGCATGTCTAATTTTCAGAGCGAGAATTCTAAAAGTCATATTAATAATTTCTCTAGTTACCTTTATTGTTACGTGTCGCAATTACTACTGTAAAATTTTAGATTATTGATATCCTCGAAACTTCTCCGAAATAATTCAACAATTAAATAATATCTTGGATATGGAATCATATCCTTAATATAAATATGATATTAGGTCTTTTATTGCGCTATCTATGTTGCAACCTTAAACGGAAAATGGCTCTGAAATCAATAAAACTTATCTTTTTCGGAAAATTCTAAATTTTCGCATCAAATAAAAAATTTTACTTCAATATTTATACATGATGTATACCAGGACACATTCATATTATTTAAAAATCAATACAATACGTTAAAGGTTAAGGCTAACTAACCAAGCTAGCAATCAGCTAAATTGTCATGCTATTATAAATAAAACGTCGAAACGTTGAAAGAATTCGTTCAAACGCTTATCATTATTATTAATATTCAAATTTAAGATTCTATTTAATAGCATGACTAACTTGACTTATTAAATGCGTTATATTGATTTTAAATTTACTAAAAAAATTTGTGCATTACTAGAGTTTCTTTAACTTGAAGAAATTTTTCTTTAACTGGAACCAATTTTTTGATTGTTCCTTTTATTAGAATTAAAGAAATAATTACGTTATGCAACGAAAATATTCTTTTAACTGAAATATATTTTTAAAATCAGAAAACTAAATTATTTCTTACATTTCTATCAGTACGTTCTTTGAATTAAAAAAATGTTTAAATTAAACAATTTATTTACTTTAAAAAGAGTTAATAACGTTAATTCTTGAAATCAAATAAATTTTTATTTTCCTTTGCTTCAACTTAAAAAACCCAAGTTAGAGAAACGATTTCATTAATTTAAATATAACTTTTCTCTAGTTGTATGTTATGAAATCACTTAAAAATATGATTTTATAAAATTGTTAATATATGTCGATTCGAATCTCTTAATACTGTTAGATTTGAAATTTTCCAATTATTCGGATTCAAATTGCAGAAATTCAAATTCGAATCGAAGTTCGCATCTCTATTAATTATTTTGACAAAGAATCGTGCTTATCAAGCGAAGATCCATCAACTACCCGTGATGTACAAATTTATAACTTTATACTGAATACAGGCAAACGTATTAACCCATTTAATTTATTCCTTTCCACCGTTCTGTTTATAGAATATTTTTCCCAGTTTTTTCTCCATGCATTATTATTATGCATTATAAATTATATTTGAAAGTATCCAAAAAAATCAAATAAAAACTCGTAAATTAATGGATTAATTTGTAATCTCACTTATCTGTATCGTCGCCAAATAAAATTAGTAAAAAAAAAAATGTTTTACCCTTTTCAGTATTCTAAAATATTACAGTACGTTTTACTCGTAACGTTATTTTATTTTTCCATACTTCGTAATCTATCATGAATAAAACGGCAATTTTTCGCTATGTAGGTAGAAACAGAAGTGGCACGTAAGAGAGTTCTATCGCCAACGCTGACGTGTATGTATATAAACGCCATCGATTGCACTTATCCATTTCATCTATGAACCGCAAACATCATTGCATCATTACAGTCGCGATTGGTATCGCAGTTTAAAAAAAAATAGCTATATAAAGCATTTGCCGTCGATTATGGATAATTGATAATCAGATAAGGACACGCCACAGGTCCCAGCGCGGCAAATAATACGTTCGGAATGGAACTAATATTGTGCGATAAACAAAAACATATAGCTTGTGTACACGCGAAGTTATTTATCTATTTTGCACGTGAATATTTAACGATCGCAGCAAAATGCATTAAATTTCATTCGAAAAAGAATCGTTGAATTGTTATACGTAGCTGGAACGTCACTGCCTTACTCATATCGTGGGAATTTAGAAGCGTGTAATAACTATTAAATTATGTAAATGAAATTGATGGATCATCTAATTCTTGATATGGGAATTGCGTTATGAAAACGTAAGGAAGTATACGAAGGGGAAATTTTTATAGAATGCGAAATTATATTAGCCGTAAACTTCATCACGTTGTGAAGATATAAATAAATAGAAAGATAAAGGGGAAATTTAAAGATTTTATAAAATATATAAAATTATATTATTTATAAATATACTTCATCAAGTTATGAAGATATAAATGAGTGTGTGAGGGAAGAATTAAAAAGCTTACATAAAATGTGAAATTATATATTAATATTGTAAACTTTATCGCGTTACAAAGATAAATAAATAAAAATGAAAGGGGAAAATTAAAAATATTATAAAATACGAAATTATATTAGGCGTGAATTCGTTACATTTTGAAAATAGAAATCAGTATATGATAGAAAAATTAAGCAAACTTTACAAAATGTAAAATTGTATATTAGCCATAAACTTCTTCATATCACGAAGATGTAAATGAGCGTATGAAGGAGAAATTAAAAATCTTACAGAATGCAAAATTATATTAGCCGTAAACTTATCACATTATGAAGATATAAATAAATAGAAAGATAAAGGGGAAATTAAAATCTTATAGAATGCGAAATTATAATAGATGTAAACTTCGTCACGTTATGAAGATATAAATAAACAGAAAGACGAAGAGGAAATTAAAAATTTTGTAAAATATGAAATTATAATAAATTTTATCGCGTTATGAAAATGCAAATGGATGTACGAAGGGGAAATTAAAAGTCTACGTTGATTGTCACTCGTCAAACTAAAAAAAAATCAACGTTCATTCGTCATGTTCGAAAATGCCGCGTTCACCGAAGAGTTAAATGACTCCAAAACGTATTAATACCTTCATCATTAATCGTCTCACAACGCAAAAATAGCTATTTAATAATAATCCATCCGTTACAATTCGCGTGGGTAGCGAGCCATTATTTAATCCGTTATCAAGCCAATGAACCTCTCATTAAATTATTGACCAGCAGTAAATCAGAGTCAATCAAGCGGAAAACAAATCGACGGCTCAGCGCCGGGAGCCCGGAGTTCCCCCCCTCTCCCTGCTAAATATACGTTCCTCATCAGAATCATGTTAACGTGCAATTATCTCTTCAAGCCCGGACATCGGACGGGCGGGATGTCGCTCCTTGACTTTTCTCTCGCTCGAGACACAATAAGCAGACAATCGTCATATCTTTCTCTCTCTCGTACTCACTCGTAGCAAAGGCACATGTTCCAGACACTGGTCGGCGGCCCTCGGCGGTGCCTCGTCGCTCCGTCAACGAGCACACACGCGACACATGATTTCCTTTCACGAATCTGTAATTCCGTGAGCTACGCGTCGCGAGGCTGTGTCACATTATCTTTCGCGATCATCGCGTGCATAGCGCTCCTGCCGACGAGACACTTCAAACGAGATACCCCGGACAGGGCATCTGTCACAATGAAGTTAAAAGCGCTAAACGCATGTCCACTGGCCGCTCAGATCGATATTACAGAGGCGTAACGCGAGATATAAACTGCATGCGGTGTTCGCGCGTTGCAAAATGTAATGTCGACGTGCTACCCTATCCCTCTCTTTTTCTCTCTGTGTCTCTCTTTTTTCGCAGCCTAGCTGAGCGAAATGATTTAATGTCCGTCCGTGTTGCGTAATTTCACAGATCGAGTAAATTGTTCTGTTATGTCCGAGAGAGTGCACGATGTCAAGATAATTCACCGTTCGCTTGCGATACGGCGCTATTATTCAGATGATATATACATACATCTGCAAAATACAATTAATTGTCGAGATATTAATCTCGTGTGTTTATGAGTGAGACGAACCTGGTCGCGGCGTAAACTGGTTTTTTTTTTATTTACGTACCGCACAAGGGGATGTTTATTAATTATATCAGCAAGGAATCAAGTGGAGCTTGTTCAAACTTCAAAGATATTTTCAAAAATTAGAACAGACGGCTACGAAATAAATTTCACACGTGGCAAGTGCGTCGCATTCGCTTCGCGATCCATTTACCGGAGATGTGCATGAAGAAATTGAACGAATCGCGCGCCGGGTGCGGTCCTTCGAGTCCTGTCAAAGAGGTTATTGGTCCTCGTCCTCCGATGAAAACTCATCTACAAAGCTCGCCACATGCTTGGCCGGTGTGAAACGTCAGCCAGAGAGGAACCTGAGAGCGGCCACGGAGGCCTTTTTCCTATAACGCTTCGAAACTCCCATACACTAGTGACGCACATCTATTCTGGTCAGAATGGGAACTACGTGTCACATCCATTTTGCAACCCGCCGTTAAAAACAGTGTGGATGTTAGCACGGACAACAACCCACATCCATCTCTCGAGAAATGGATGTAGGTTGTTGTCCGTGCTAACATCCATTTTGCTGTTAATAAAATCTGACGCGTATCGCGTGTGTTGCATCCAGGACAGGAGTCGAGAATGTGCACAAATGATTAATTACGTCTACTTTCGCGTAATTTTTTATTTATTATAGTCTGAATTATTTACATTAACATTAATATTAATACATATCAATACGTTTATGCCCATATTTTGCACAATCATATTTTTACTTAAAAAAGATGTTTAATAGTAACAGAGAATTTGGTTCTTTAATCAGAACACAGAGATATTGGAGAAAGTCGCAAAAAAAATTTTACTCAAAAATTTCGAAGTTCGACACATATAAGTCTTTCGTTTTTCATTTTAGCGATTCGATCCATCATGATAAAAGTTAGAACTCTTCTGGTGGCTATCAGAACACAGAAATATTGGAAAAATTCGCAAAAAAAATTTTTCTCAAAAATTTTGGTCTGATATAAGTCTTTCGTTTTTCACTTAAGCGATTCGATCCATCATGAAAAAAGTTAATACTCTTCTGGGGGCTATCAGAAAACAGAGATATTGGAGAAAGTCGCAAAAAAAATTTCACTCAATAATTTCGATCTCTGACTGATATAAGCCTTTCGTTTTTCACTTTGGCGATTCGATCCATCATGATAAATGTTAGAACTCTTCTGGTGGCTATCAGAACACAGAAATATTGGAGAAATTCGCAAAAAAAGTTTTTCTCAAAATTTTGTTCTGATATAAGTCTTTCGTTTTTCACTTTAGCGATTTGATCCATCATGATAAAAGTTAGAACTCTTCTGGGGGCTATCAGAACACATCACCCCCCCCCCCGCTGCTACGTCGTCGGCTACGCTGACGACACGTTCATAGTGGCAGGGGGGACCTCCTGGGGAAGAGCAGTCGCCAATGGCGACTGGGCAGTGGCCTGTGTCGTCGGTGCCATAAAAGTCCTGGGCCTGAGGGTGGCCCCGGAGAAGACAGAAGACATATTCTTTCACGATGGGGTCCTCCGGGGTACCGCCCCAGGCCTTCGTCCTGGTGGACAACACCCGTGTTCAGGTGGGTGCAACCCTGAAGTACCTTGGGTTGCACCTGGACGGTCGCTGGGCCTTCGCTGATCACTTTGACCAGCTGGCCCAGCGGTTGGGCAGGAGATTGAACGCCCTCAATGGGTTGATGCCCAACCTCCGGGGTCCGAGGGTGGGTGCTAGACGCGCGTACGCCCTCGCGATCATGTCCGGGGCCCTGTACGGAGCCCCGGTGTTGTTCCGCGAGGCGCTGGCCAGTCGCCGCATAAAGAAGGTGTTGCACGATGTGCAGCGGCGGCTGGCGATAAGGATAACGCGCGCGTTTCGCACCGCTCCCAACGCGGCAATCATGGCCCTGACGGGGCTCCCCCCGGCGGAGTACACGGCCGATGCCCTGGCGTGAACCTACGTCAGGACAAAAGCCATCCGCCTTGAGGGGGGGGGGGTAGTCACCCCCAGGGCCGCCGCGTTGCTACGGGAGAGGGCCCGTCGGCGGGTGATGAGGTCATGGAAGAGGAACCTCATCGACAACCCACCGGCGGCCGGATCTCGGATCTTGGAGGCCGTCCTACCACACCTGGACGAGTGGGTGGGCCGCCCGTTTGGCGGCTTGTCCTACAGGATGACACAGGTGCTCACCGGGCATGGTTGTTTCGGTGAGTACCTGTGCAGGATAAGGAGGGAGCCGACGACACAGTGCCACCACTGTGGCGCCGCCCGGGACTCCGCGCGGCACACGCTGGAAGAGTGTCCAGCGTGGGAAGAACTGCGCGGAGTCTTGAGGGCCGAAGTGGGAGATGACCTCTCCCTGCCGGCCATCATCAGTCAGATGGTCGGCAGGGAGAGCGCCTGGAAGGCGGTCTCCTCTTTCTGCGAGCGAGTCATGCTGCAGAAGGATGAGGCCGAAAAGGTGCGGGAGCGTAAGCCTGGGGATCGTATGCCCCCAGGCGACGCGAGGAACAGAAGGGGTGGCGGAGACGGGGGTCACGTTTCGTCTCGGCCCCCGCCCCGTCCGCCCCGACCGAGAAGAAGCGGCTCCCGACCCCGGAGTTCCACCGGGCGGAGGCGGGGCAGAAGAGCCGTGGCAGTCACCACCTCGCTCCCACTATTGCGGAGGAGAGGGACGACGGCGACCGCCACAGGAATGATGAAATGGAGCTACCGTCCTCCCCTGCGGCTGCCGGCCTAGCTTTCGGGACGCGCAGCCGTGGGAGGAGGGCAGCTCCCCATGTAAGTGAGCCCGGCGAGGCCAACCTGACTTAACGGTCCGGGAGAGCGATCGCGCGTCACAATGCGCCATCGCTCCCCTTCTAGCGCCTCGCCGGGGTGCTGGTGGGGGGAAGGAACTCCTTCCTACCTCCTCCCCCCCAACACGGAGAAGAGTATGCCGCCGCGCCGGGCTAGTCCGGCGCGTAGGGGCCCGGGACATCCGGCCGGGGGGCCGGACTCCCGGGCTTTACCCCCATAAACATCACAAGGGGAAGAGGCGGGGGAGGGCTGGTGTCCCACTTCCCCGACCTTAGGCCGGCTTGGCCTCACGGCCCTGCCGGGGGACCCGCACCAGGGTGCCGCCCGGGGTGCTGAGTCGGCCTCGGCCGACCTGGTCCGGGGGGATCCGGAAGCATGCTGTACGCGTTCCCGGAGTCCCCCCCAGTCGAGGACCTGAGCTGGACACCCGGAGAGGTTTTAGTGGGTATGTCCTCGCCGACACGTTGTCGGCGGGGAAGAGCCCCACATAACCGCCAGGCCTCCCCCGGGGCCTGGGGTATGCGGTAACGCATTTGCTCTCCGTTAACAAAAAAAAAAAAAAAAAAAAAGGCTATCAGAACACAGAAATATTGGATAAATTCGCAAAAAAAATTTTTCTCAAAAATTTTGGTCTGATATAAGTCTTCCGTTTTTCACTTTAGCGATTCGATCCATCATGATAAATGTTAGAACTCTTCTGGGGGCTATCAGAACACAGAAATATTGGAGAAATTCGCAAAAATAATTTTGGTCTGATATAAGTCTTTCGTTTTTCACTTTAGCGATTAGATCCATCATGATAAAAGTTAGAACTCTTCTGGTGGTTATCAGAACACAGAAATACTGGAGAAATTCGCAAAAATAATTTTAGTCAAATATGTCGAAGTTTGTCTGATATAACTCTTTCGTTTTCCACTTTAGCGATTCGATCCATCATGATAAAAGTTAGAACTCTTCTGGGGGCTATCAGAACACAGGGATATTGGAGAAAGTCGCAAAAAAAATTTTACTCAAACATTTCGGACTTTGACTGATATAAGTCTTTCGTTTTTCTCTTTAGCGATTCGATCCATCATGAAAAAAGTTAATACTCTTCTGGGGGCTAACAGAACACAGAAATATTACAGAAATTCGCAAAAAAAATTTTTCTCAAAAACTTTGGTCTGATATAAGACTTTCGTTTTTCACTTTAGCGATTCGATCCATCATGATAAAAGTTAGAACTCTTCTGGCGGCTATCAGAACACGCCAGGGCTGCGCACGACATGCTTGCGCAGTGCCTGGCGGAGGGGGGTGGCGGGCTGGCCATCGTCGCCGATCCTTATAGGATCCCCGAGGGCAACCCCAACTGGGTTGGAGATCCCTCGGGGAAGGTGGCGATGGTCAGCCATCATGTGCCGGGCGCTCCGCCGATGATTCCTCTATCGGCTGGCGAGGGCTTCGTCATGGTCGAGTACGGACCCATCGATGTCCTGGGATGCTATCTCCCCCCTAGCCTAACCAGGGGGGAGTACGAGGCGGCCTTAGACGGCATGGAGAGCGACATACTCAGTCGCTCTCCAAGGCCTGTCATCGTGGGGGGAGACCTCAATGCCCACGCTGTGGCCTGGGGCTCCCCCCGCACTGACGCGAGGGGCCGCCTCGCTTTAGAGTTTGCGGCGGGGCTCGGCCTGGTCCTTTTGAACCGGGGCCGGGTCAGCACCTTCGTGGGGTCCGGGGGAGAGTCCATTGTCGACGTGACATGGGCCTCCCCCGAGGCCCTAAACAGGGTCCAGGGATGGATGGTGGAGACCGGCTCCCTCGGAGAGACGTCTGATCATAGACTTATCTCCATGGAGCTGGTCTCCCCCCCCACGGAGGTGCGAGAGCAACGCCGCCGCACCCGGGATAGGAATCGATGGGTTCTGAGGAAACTCGACCTAGAAGCCCTCGAGGTCAGCCTCCTCGCCTCCACTTGGCCGGAGGGAGGAGCTGACCTCGGAGCCGAGGAGGAGGCGGAGCGCCTCTGTGAGATTATGTCGCGTGCCTGCGACGCCTCCATGCCCCGCAGCAGACCTATGGCGCGCCGCACCGCCTACTGGTGGTCCGCGGAGCTCGCCGAACTAAGGCGGGCTACCGTGGCCGCCAGGCGGGCGCACACGCGCGCCAAGCGACGGGGCATGGAGGAAGCGTTGACAAACGCCACGGCGGTCCTCAGGGATGCCAGGAAGGCCCTGAGGACCGCCATAGCTCGGGCGAAGGCCGCGGCCTGGGAGGATATGATCTCCGAGCTGGATCGCGACCCATGGGGCAGGCCATATTGTATAGTGATGAAAAGGCTTCGCCCATGGTCGCCTCCAGTCTCGGAGACGCTGGACCCCCAGTTCCTCCAAAGGGTGGTGAACACACTGTTCCCCACCCGGGGGAGGGATATCCCGGAAAAGTCCGGCCCTCCCCCAGGATGGTCGGAGGAACTGGAGGTGTCCAGGCACGAAATGGTCGCGGCCTTCGCCCGAATAACTGGCAAAAAAGCGAAGGCGCCTGGGCCGGATGGCATCTATGCCAAAATCTGGGCCCGGGCATCGCCTATCGTAGGGGAGGCACTTCGTGCCACGTACACGAAGTGCCTCCGGGAAGGTACCTTCCCCAGGAGGTGGAAGAGGGCCCGGCTTGTCCTCCTTAAAAAGGAGGGCAAGCCCGCGAAGAGTCCCTCCGCGTACAGGCCCCTCTGTATGCTGGATGATGCGGGTAAGATCTTCGAGCGAATAATCGCTAACCGCATCATCCGGCATATGGCCCGGAATGGTCCTGAACTGTCCCCCAAACAATACGGGTTCCGAGAGGCTCGATCGACAATTGACGCGATACGTCAGGTTCGGTCCCTCTCGGAATCCCTAACGGGGGACGGGATGGTGGCGTTGGCGATATCCCTGGATATCGCCAACGCCTTTAATAGTCTCCCTTGGGGCGAGGTGGTGGCGGCGCTGAGCGAGTACTTTCGCCTGCCGCCCTACC
This sequence comes from Solenopsis invicta, assembly GCF_016802725.1. Lineage (NCBI taxonomy): Eukaryota > Metazoa > Arthropoda > Insecta > Hymenoptera > Formicidae > Solenopsis > Solenopsis invicta. Next base: position 5,690,635 of record NC_052674.1, on the reverse strand, counting down.
TCGTCGCCATCGTTCAGGACTATTTCCGGGATAGGGAGCTGGAGTTCCGCGACAAAGACGGACTCCAGCAGCGGAGGGACGTGTCATGTGGCGTTCCACAGGGGTCCGTGTTGGGCCCCCTGCTATGGAACGCCGCATACGACAAAGTGCTCCGCACGGCCCTCCCCCCCGCTGCTACGTCGTCGGCTACGCTGACGACACGTTCATAGTGGCGGGGGGGACCTCCTGGGGAGGAGCAGTCGCCAACGGCGACTGGGCAGTGGCCTGTGTCGTCGGTGCCATAAAAGGCCTGGGCCTGAGGGTGGCCCCGGAGAAGACAGAAGCCATATTCTTTCACGATGGCTCCTCCGGGGTACCGCCCCAGGCCTTCGTCCTGGTGGACAACACCCGTGTTCAGGTGGGTGCAACCCTGAAGTACCTTGGGTTGCACCTGGACGGTCGCTGGGCCTTCGCTGATCACTTTGACCAGCTGGCCCAGCGGTTGGGCAGGAGATTGAACGCCCTTAATGGGTTGATGCCCAACCTCCGGGGTCCGAAGGTGGGTGCTAGACGCGCGTACGCCCTCGCGATCATGTCCGGGGCCCTGTACGGAGCCCCGGTGTGGTTCCGCGAGGCGCTGGCCAGCCGCCGCATCAAGAAGGTGTTGCACGATGTGCAGCGGCGGCTGGCGCGAAGGATAACGCGCGCGTTTCGCACCGCTCCCAACGCGGCAATCATGGCCTTGGCAGGGCTCCCCCCGGCGGAGTACACGGCCGATGCCCTGGCGTGGACCTACGCCAGGACAAAAGCCACCCGCCTTGAGGTGGGGGTAGTCACCCCCAGGGCCGCCGCGTTGCTACGGGAGAGGGCCCGTCGGCGGGTGATGAGGTCATGGAAGAGGAACCTCATCGACAACCCGCCGGCGGCCGGATCTCGGATCTTGGAGGCCGTCCTACCACACCTGGACGAGTGGGTGGGCCGCCCGTTTGGCGGCTTGTCCTACAGGATGACACAGGTGCTCACCGGGCATGGTTGTTTCGGTGAGTACCTGTGCAGGATAAGGAGGGAGCCGACGACACAGTGCCACCACTGTGGCGCCGCCCGGGACTCCGCGCGGCACACGCTGGAAGAGTGTCCAGCGTGGGAAGAGCTGCGCGGAGTCTTGAGGGCCGAAGTGGGAGATGACCTCTCCCTGCCGGCCATCATCAGTCAGATGGTCGGCAGGGAGAGCGCCTGGAAGGCGGTCTCCTCCTTCTGCGAGCGAGTCATGCTGCAGAAGGAGGAGGCCGAAAAGGTGCGGGAGCGTCAACCTGGGGGTCGTATGCCCCCAGGCGACGCGAGGAACAGAAGGGGCGGCGGAGACGGGGGTCACGCTTCGTCTCGGCCCCCGCCCCGTCCGCCCCGACCGAGAAGAAGCGGCCCCCGCCCCCGGAGTTCCACCGGGCGACGGCGGGGCAGAAGAGCCGTGGCGGTCGCCCCCTCTCTCCCCACTATCGAGGAGGAGAGTGACGACGGCAACCGCCACGGGAATGATGAAAGGGAGCGACCCTCCTCCCCTACGGCTGACGGCCCAGCTTTCGGGACGCGCAGCCGTGGGAGGAGGGCCCTCCGAGTTAGTGAGCCCGGCGAGGCAGACTTGACCTAACGGTCTGGGGGAGCGATCGCGCGATACAACGCGCTATCGCTCCCCCCCTCTAGCGCCTCGCCGGGGTGCTGGTGGGGGAGGGGAAGGAATTCATTCCTACCTCCTTCCCCCCAACACTGAGAAGGAAAAGCCGCCGCGCCGGACTAGTCCGGCGCGTAGGGGCCCGGGACATCCGGCCGGGGGGCCGGACTCCCGGGCTTTACCCCCGTAAACACCTTAAGGGGAAGAGGCGGTGGAGGGTTGGTGTCCCTCTCCCCCGACCTGAGGCCGGCTTGGCCTCACGGCCCTGTCGGGGGACCTGTACCAGGGTACCCCCGGCGTGCTGAGTCGGCCTTGGCCGATAGGTCCGGGGGGCTCCGGAAGCATGCTGCACGCGTTCCCGGAGTCCCCCAGTCAAGGACCAGAGCCGGACATCCGGAGGGGTTTTAGTGGGTATGCCCCCGTCGTCACGTCGACGGCGGGGGAGAGCCCCACATAACCGCCAGGCCTCCCCCGGGGCCTGGGGTATGCGGTAACGCATTTCCCCTCCGTCAACAAAAAAAAAAAAAAAAAAAGGTTATCAGAACACAGAAATATTGGAGAAATTCGCAGAAATAATTTTACTCAAATATGTCGAAGTTTGTCTGATATAACTCTTTCGTTTTTCACTTTAGCGATTCGATCCATCATGATAAAAGATAGAAATCTTCTGGTGGCTATCAGAACACAGAAATATTGGAGAAATTCGCAAAAAAAATTTTTCTCAAAAATTTTGGTCTGATATAAGTCTTTCGTTTTTCACTTTAGCGATTCGATATATCATGATAAAAGTTAGAACTCTTCTGGTGGTTATCAAAACACAGAAATATTGGAGAAATTCGCAAAAATATTTTTATTCAAATATTTCGAAGTTTGTCTGATATAAATCTTTCGTTTTTCACTTTAGCGATTCGATCCATCATGAAAAAAGTTAATACTCTTCTGGGGGCTATCAGAACACAGAGATATTGGAGAAAGTCGCAAAACAAATTTCACTCAATAATTTCGATCTCTGACTGATATTAGCCTTTCGTTTTTCACTTTAGCGAATCGATCCATCAGGAAAAAAGTTAATATTCTTCTGGGGGCTATCAGAACACAGAGATATTGGAGAAAGTCGCAAAAAAATTTTACTCAAACATTTCGGACTTTGACTGATATAAGTCTTTCGTTTTTATCTTTAGCGATTCGATCCATCATGAAAAAAGTTAATACTCTTCTGGGGGCTAACAGAACACAGAAATATTACAGAAATTCGCAAAAAAAATTTTTCTCAAAAATTTTGGTCTGATATAAGTCTATCGTTTTTCACTTTAGCGATTCGATCCATCATGATAAAAGTTAGAACTCTTCTGGTGGTTATCAAAACACAGAAATATTGGAGAAATTCGCAAAAATAATTTTACTCAAATATTTCGAAGTTTGTCTGATATAACTCTTTCGTTTTTCACTTTAGCGATTCGATCCATCATGATAAAAGATAGAAATCTTCTGGTGGCTATCAGAACACAGAAATATTGGAGAAATTCGCAAAAAAAATTTTTCTAAAAATTTTGGTCTGATATAAGTCTTTCGTTTTTCACTTTAGCGATTCGATATATCATGATAAAAGTTAGAACCCTTCTGGTGGTTATCAGAACACAGAAATATTGGAGAAATTCGCAAAATAGTTTTACACAAAAATTTCGTACTTTGATATAACTCTTTCGTGTTTCACTTTAACGATATGATCTATAATGATAAAAGTTAAAACTCTTCTCGGGGCTATGAGAACACAGAGATATTAAAGTAATTCGCAAAAAAAATTTTACTCAAAAATTTCGAAATTTGACTGATATAAGTCTTCCCTTTTTCACTTCAACAATTCGATACATCGTGATAAAAGTTACAACTCTTCTGTGGGCTATCAGTACACAGAGATATTGGAGAAATTCGGAAAAAAAACAATTTTACTCAAAAATTTCGAACTTTGACTGATATAACTCTTTCGTCTTGCACTTTAGCGATTCGATCTATTATGATAAAAGTTAGAACTATTCTGGGGCTATAAAAACACAGAGATATTTGAGAAATTCGCAAAAAAGTTTTACTCAAAAATTTAGTATTGTGATTGATATAACTCTTTGGTTTTCACTTTAACGATTCGATCCATAATGATAAAAGTTAGAACTCTTCTCGGGGCTATGAGAACACAAAGATATTAAAGAAATTCGCAAAAAAAATTTTACTCAAAAATTTCGAAATTTGACTGATATAAGTCTTCCCTTTTTCACTTCAACAATTCGATACATCGTGATAAAAGTTACAACTCTTCTGTGGGCTATCAGTACACAGAGATATTGAAGAAATTCGGAAAAAAACCAATTTTACTCAAAAATTTCGAACTTTGACTGATGTTACTATTTCGTCTTGCACTTTAGCGATTCGATCTATTATGATAAAAGTTAGAACTATTCTAGGGGCTATAAAAACACAGAGATATTTGAGAAATTCGCAAAATAATTTCACTCAAAAATTTCGTACTTTGATTGATATAACTCTTTGGTTCTTCACTTATACGATTTGATCCATTATGATAAAAGTTAGAACTATTCTAGGGGCTATAAAAACACAGAGATATTTGAGAAATTCGCCAAATAGTTTCACTCAAAAACTTCGTACTTTGGTTGATATAACTCTTTCGTTTTTCACTTTAACGATTTGATCCATAATGATAAAAGTTAGAACTCTTCTGGGGGCTATAAAAACAAAGAGATATTTGAGAAATTCGCAAAATAGTTTTACTCAAAGATTTCTTACTTTGATATAACTCTTTCGTGTTTCACTTTAACGATTTGATCTATAATGTTAAAAGTTAAAACTCTTCTCGGGGCTATGAGAAAACAGAGATATTAAAGTAATTCGCAAAAAAAATTTTACTCAAAAATTTCGAAATTTGACTGATATAAGACTTCCCTTTTTCACTTCAACAATTCGATACATCGTGATAAAAGTCACAACTCTTCTGTGGGCTATCAGAACACAGAGATATTGGAGAAATTCGGAAAAAAACCAATTTTACACAAATATTTCGATCTTTGACTGACATAAATCTTTCGTCTTGCACTTTAGCGATTCGAACTATTATGATAAAAGTTAGAACTCGTCTGGGGGCTATAAAAACACAGAGATATTTGAGAAATTCGCAAAAAAGTTTTACTCAAAAATGTAGTACTTTGATTGATATAACTCTTTGGTTTTCACTTTAACGATTTGATCCATAATGATAAAAGTTAGAACTCTTCTCGGGGCTCTGAGAACACAGAGATATTAAAGAAATTCGCAAAAAAAATTTTACTCAAAAATTTCGAAATTTGACTGATATAAGTCTTCCCTTTTTCACTTCAAAAATTCGATACATCGTGATAAAAGTTACAACTCTTCTGTGGGCTTCCAGAACACAGAGATATTGGAGAAATTCGGAAAAAAATTTATTTTACTCAAAAATTTCGAACTTTGACTGATATAACCCTTTCGTCTTGCACTTTAGCGATTCGATCTATTATGATAAAAGTTAGAACTCTTCTGGGGCCTATAAAAACACAGAGATATTTGAGAAATTCGCAAAAAAGTTTTACTCAAAAATTTAGTACTTTGATTGATATAACTCTTTGGTTTTCACTTATACGATTTGATCCATTATGATAAAAGTTAGAACTATTCTAGGGGCTATAAAACACAGAGATATTTGAGAAATTCGCAAAATAGTTTCACTCAAAAATTTCGTACTTTGGTTGATATAACTCTTTCGTTTTTCACTATAACGATTTGATCCATAATGATAAAAGTTAGAACTCTTCTCGGGGCTATGAGAACACAGAGATATTAAAGAAATTCGCAAAAAAAATTTTACTCAAAAATTTCGAAATTTGACTGATATAAGTCTTCCCTTTTTCACTTCAAAAATTCGATACATCGTGATAAAAGTTACAACTCTTCTGTGGGCTATCAGAAAACGGAAATATTGGAGAAATTCGGAAAAAACCAATTTTACTAAAAAATTTCAAACTTTGACTGATCTAACCCTTTCGTCTTGCACTTTAGCGATTCGATCTATTATGATAAAAGTTAGAACTCTTCTGGGGGCTATAAAAACACAGAGATATTTGAGAAATTCGCAAAAAAGTTTTACTCAAAAATTTAGTACTATGATTGATATAACTCTTTGGTTTTTCACTTTAACAATTTGATCCATAATGATAAAAGTTAGAACTCTTCTCGGGGCTATGAGAACACAGAGATATTAAAGAAATTCGCAAAAAAAGTTTTACTCAAAAATTTCGAAATTTGACTGATATAAGTCTTCCCTTTTTCACTTCAAAAATTCGATACATCGTGATAAAAGTTACAACTCTTCTGTGGGCTATCAGAACACAGAAATATTGGAGAAATTCGGAAAAAAACCAATTTTACTCAAAAATTTAGAACTTTGACTGATATAACTCTTTCGTCTTGCACTTTAGCGATTCGATCTATTATGATAAAAGTTAGAACTCTTCTGGGGGCTATAAAAACACAGAGATATTTGAGAAATTCGCAAAAAAGTTTTATTCAAAAATTTAGTACTTTGAATGATATAACTCTTTGGTTTTTCACTTTAACGATTTGATCCATAATGATAAAAGTTAGAACTCTTCTCGGGGCTATGAGAACACAGAGATATTAAAGAAATTCGCAAAAAAATTTCACTCAAAAATTTCAAAATTTGACTGATATAAGTCTTCCCTTTTTCACTTCAAAAATTCGATACATCGTGATAAAAGTTACAACTCTTCTGTGGGCTATCAGAACACAGACATATTGGAGAAATTCGGAAAAAAACTAATTTTACTCAAAAATTTCAAACTTTGACTGATCTAACTCTTTCGTCTTGCACTTTAGCGATTCGATCTATTATGATAAAAGTTAGAACTCTTCTGGGGGCTATAAAAACACAGAGATATTTGAGAAATTCGCAAAAAAGTTTTACTCAAAAATTTAGTACTATGATTGATATAACTCTTTGGTTTTTCACTTTAACAATTTGATCCATAATGATAAAAGTTAGAACTCTTCTCGGGGCTATGAGAACACAGAGATATTAAAGAAATTCGCAAAAAAAATTTCACTCAAAAATTTCGAAATTTGACTGATATAAGTCTTCCCTTTTTCACTTCAAAAATTCGATACATCGTGATAAAAGTTACAACTCTTCTGTGGGCTATCAGAACACAGAAATATTGGAGAAAATCGGAAAAAAACCAATTTTACTCAAAAATTTAGAACTTTGACTGATTTAACTCTTTCATCTTGCACTTTAGCGATTCGATCTATTATGATAAAAGTTAGAATTCTTCTGGGGGCTATAAAAACACAGAGATATTTGAGAAATTCGCAAAAAAGTTTATTCAAAAATTTAGTACTTTGAATGATATAACTCTTTGGTTTTTCACTTTAGCGATTTGATCCATAATGATAAAAGTTAGAACTCTTCTCGGGGCTATGAGAACACAGAGATATTAAAGAAATTCGCAAAAAAAATTTCACTCAAAAATTTCGAAATTTGACTGATATAAGTCTTCCCTTTTTCACTTCAAAAATTCGATACATCGTGATAAAAGTTACAACTCTTCTGTGGGCTATCAGAACACAGAAATATTGGAGAAATTCGGAAAAAAACCAATTTTACTCAAAAATTTCGAACTTTGACTGATATAACTCTTTCGTATTGCACTTTAGCGATTCGATCTATTATGATAAAAGTTAGAACTCTTCTGTGGGCTATAAAATAACAGAGATATTTGAGAAAATCGCAAAAAAGTTTTACTCAAAAATTTCGTACTTTGATAGATGTAACTCTTTCGTTTTTCACTTTAGCGATTCGATCGATTATGATAAAAGTTAGAACTCTTCTTGGGGCTATAAAAACACAGAGATATTTGAGAAATTCGCAAAAAAGTTTATTCAAAAATTTAGTACTTTGAATGATATAACTCTTTGGTTTTTCACTTTAGCGATTTGATCCATAATGATAAAAGTTAGAACTCTTCTCGGGGCTATGAGAACACAGAGATGTTAAAGAAATTCGCATAAAAAATTTCACTCAAAAATTTCGAAATTTGACTGATATAAGTCTTACCTTTTTCACTTCAAAAATTCAATACATCGTGATAAAGGTTACAACTCATCTGTGGGCTATCAGAACACAGAAATATTGGAGAAATTCGGAAAAAAACCAATTTTACTCAAAAATTTCGAACTTTGACTGATATAACTCTTTCGTCTTGCACTTTAGCGAATCGATCTATTATGATAAAAGTTAGAACTCTTCTGGGGGCTATAAAAACACAGAGATATTTGAGAAATTCGCAAAAAAGTTTATTCAAAAATTTAGTACTTTGAATGATATAACTCTTTGGTTTTTCACTTTAGCGATTTGATCCATAATGATAAAAGTTAGAACTCTTCTCGGGGCTATGAGAACACAGAGATATTAAAGAAATTCGCAAAAAAAATTTCACACAAAAATTTCGAAATTTGACTGATATAAGTCTTCCCTTTTTCACTTCAAAAATTCGATACATCGTGATAAAAGTTACAACTCTTCTGTGGGCTATCAGAACACAGAAATATTGGAAAAATTCGGAAAAAAACTAATTTTACTCAAAAATTTCAAACTTTGACTGATCTAACCCTTTCGTCTTGCACTATAGCGATTCGATCTATTATGATAAAAGTTAGAACTCTTCTGGGGGCTATAAAAACACAGAGATATTTGAGAAATTCGCAAAAAAGTTTATTCAAAAATTTTGTACTTTGAATGATATAACTCTTTGGTTTTTCACTTTAGCGATTTGATCCATAATGATAAAAGTTAGAACTCTTCTCGGGGCTATGAGAACACAGAGATATTAAAGAAATTCGCAAAATAGTTTTACTCAAAAATTTCGTACTTTGATTGATATAACTCTTTCGTTTTTCACTTTAGCGATTTGATCCATAATGATAAAAGTTAGAACTCTTCTCGGGGCTATGAGAACACAGAAATATTAAAGAAATTCGCAAAAAAAATTTCACTCAAAAATTTCGAAATTTGACTGATATAAGTCTTCCCTTTTTCACTTCAAAAATTCGATACATCGTGATAAAAGTTACAACTCTTCTGTGGGCTATCAGAACACAGAAATATTGGAGAAATTCGGAAAAAAACCAATTTTACTCTAATATTTCAAACTTTGACTGATCTAACCCTTTCGTCTTGCACTTTAGCGATTCGATCTATTATCATAAAAGTTAGAACTCTACTGGGGGCTATAAAAACACAGAGATATTTGAGAAATTCGCAAAATAGTTTTACTCAAAAATTTCGTACTTTGATTGATATAACTCTTTCGTTTTTCACTTTAACGATTTGATCCATAATGATAAAAGTTAGAACTCTTCTCGGGGCTATGAGAACACAGAGATATTAAAGTAATTCGGAAAATAAATTTTACTCAAAAATTTCGAAATTTGACTGATATAAGTCTTCCCTTTTTCACTTCAACAATTCGATACATCGTGATAAAAGTTACAACTCTTCTGTGGGCTATCAGAACACAGAGATATTGGAGAAATTCGGAAAAAAACCAATTTTACTCAAAAATTTCGAACTTTGACTTATATAACTCTTTCGTCTTGCACTTTAGCGATTCGATCTATTATGATAAAAGTTAGAACTCTTCTGGGGGCTATAAAAACACAGAGATATTTGAGAAATTCGCAAAAAAGTTTTACTCAAAAATTTCGTACTTTGGTTGATATAAATCTTTCGTTTTTCACTTTAACGATTTGATCCATAATGATAAAAGTTAGAACTCTTCTCGGGGCTATGAGAACACAGAGATATTAAAGAAATTCGCAAAAAAAATTTCACTCAAAAATTTCGAAATTTGACTGATATAAGTCTTCCCTTTTTCACTTCAAAAATTCGATACATCGTGATAAAAGTTACAACTCTTCTGTGGGCTATCAGAACACAGAAATATTGGAGAAATTCGGAAAAAAACCAATTTTACTCAAAAATTTCGAACTTTGACTGATATAACTCTTTCGTATTGCACTTTAGCGATTCGATCTATTATGATAAAAGTTAGAACTCTTCTGGGGGCTATAAAATAACAGAGATATTTTAGAAAATCGCAAAAAAGTTTTACTCAAAAATTTCGCACTTTGATAGATGTAACTCTTTCGTTTTTCACTTTAGCGATTCGATCGATTATGATAAAAGTTAGAACTCTTCTGGGGGCTATAAAAACACAGAGATATTTGAGAAATTCGCAAAATAGTTTTACTCAAAAATTTCGTACTTTGATTGATATAACTCTTTCGTTTTTCACTTTAGCGATTTGATCCATAATGATAAAAGTTAGAACTCTTCTCGGGGCTATGAGAACACAGAGATATTAAAGAAATTCGCATAAAAAATTTCACTCAAAAATTTCGAAATTTGACTGATATAAGTCTTACCTTTTTCACTTCAAAAATTCAATACATCGTGATAAAAGTTACAACTCTTCTGTGGGCTATCAGAACACAGAAATATTGGAAAAATTCGGAAAAAAACTAATTTTACTCAAAAATTTCAAACTTTGACTGATCTAACCCTTTCGTCTTGCACTTTAGCGATTCGATCTATTATGATAAAAGTTAGAACTCTTCTGGGGGCTATAAAAACACAGAGATATTTGAGAAATTCGCAAAAAAGTTTATTCAAAAATTTAGTACTTTGAATGATATAACTCTTTGGTTTTTCACTTTAGCGATTTGATCCATAATGATAAAAGTTAGAACTCTTCTCGGGGCTATGAGAACACAGAGATATTAAAGAAATTCGCAAAAAAAATTTCACTCAAAAATTTCGAAATTTGACTGATATAAGTCTTCCCTTTTTCACTTCAAAAATTCGATACATCGTGATAAAAGTTACAACTCTTCTGTGGGCTATCAGAACACAGAAATATTGGAGAAATTCGGAAAAAAACCAATTTTACTCAAAAATTTAGAACTTTGACTGATCTAACTCTTTCGTCTTGCACTTTAGCGATTCGATCTATTATGATAAAAGTTAGAACTCTTCTGGGGGCTATAAAAACACAGAGATATTTGAGAAATTCGCAAAAAAGTTTATTCAAAAATTTAGTACTTTGAATGATATAACTCTTTGGTTTTTCACTTTAGCGATTTGATCCATAATGATAAAAGTTAGAACTCTTCTCGGGGCTATGAGAACACAGAGATATTAAAGAAATTCGCAAAAAAATTTCACTCAAAAATTTCGAAATTTGACTGATATAAGTCTTCCCTTTTTCACTTCAAAAATTCGATACATCGTGATAAAAGTTACAACTCTTCTGTGGGCTATCAGAACACAGAAATATTGGAGAAATTCGGAAAAAAACAATTTTACTCAAAAATTTCGAACTTTGACTGATATAACTCTTTCGTATTGCACTTTAGCGATTCGATCTATTATGATAAAAGTTAGAACTCTTCTGGGGGCTATAAAATAACAGAGATATTTGAGAAAATCGCAAAAAAGTTTTACTCAAAAATTTCGTACTTTGATAGATGTAACTCTTTCGTTTTTCACTTTAGCGATTCGATCGATTATGATAAAAGTTAGAACTCTTCTGGGGGCTATAAAAACACAGAGATATTTGAGAAATTCGCAAAATAGTTTTACTCAAAAATTTCGTACTTTGATTGATATAACTCTTTCGTTTTTCACTTTAGCGATTTGATCCATAATGATAAAAGTTAGAACTCTTCTCGGGGCTATGAGAACACAGAAATATTAAAGAAATTCGCAAAAAAAATTTCACTCAAAAATTTCGAAATTTGACTGATATAAGTCTTCCCTTTTTCACTTCAAAAATTCGATACATCGTGATAAAAGTTACAACTCTTCTGTGGGCTATCAGAACACAGAAATATTGGAGAAATTCGGAAAAAAACCAATTTTACTCAAAAATTTCGAACTTTGACTGATATAACTCTTTCGTCTTGCACTTTAGCGATTCGATCTATTATGATAAAAGTTAGAACTCTTCTGGGGGCTATAAAATAACAGAGATATTTGAGAAAATCGCAAAAAAGTTTTACTCAAAAATTTCGTACTTTGAAAGATGTAACTCTTTCGTTTTTCACTTTAGCGGTTCGATCGATTATGATAAAAGTTAGAACTCTTCTCGGGGCTATGAGAACACAGAGATATTAAAGAAATTCGAAAAAAAAATTTCACTCAAAAATTTCGAAATTTGACTGATATAAGTCTTCCCTTTTTCACTTCAAAAATTCGATACATCGTGATAAAAGTTACAACTCTTCTGTGGGCTATCAGAACACAGAAATATTGGAGAAATTCGGAAAAAAACCAATTTTACTCTAATATTTCAAACTTTGACTGATCTAACCCTTTCGTCTTGCACTTTAGCGATTCGATCTATTATCATAAAAGTTAGAACTCTACTGGGGGCTATAAAAACACTGAGATATTTGAGAAATTCGCAAAATAGTTTTACTCAAAAATTTCGTACTTTGGTTGATATAACACTTTCGTTTTTCACTTTAACGATTTGATCCATAATGATAAAAGTTAGAACTCTTCTCGGGGCTATGAGAACACAGAGATATTAAAGTAATTCGGAAAATAAATTTTACTCAAAAATTTCGAAATTTGACTGATATAAGTCTTCCCTTTTTCACTTCAACAATTCGATACATCGTGATAAAAGTTACAACTCTTCTGTGGGCTATCAGAACACAGAGATATTGGAGAAATTCGGAAAAAAACCAATTTTACTCAAAAATTTCGAACTTTGACTTATATAACTCTTTCGTCTTGCACCTTAGCGATTCGATCTATTATGATAAAAGTTAGAACTATTCTGGGGGCTATAAAAACACAGAGATATTTGAGAAATTCGCAAAAAAGTTTTACTCAAAAATTTCGTACTTTGGTTGATATAAATCTTTCGTTTTTCACTTTAACGATTTGATCCATAATGATAAAAGTTAGAACTCTTCTCGGGGCTATGAGAACACAGAGATATTAAAGAAATTCGCAAAAAAAATTTCACTCAAAAATTTCGAAATTTGACTGATATAAGTCTTCCCTTTTTCACTTCAAAAATTCGATACATCGTGATAAAAGTTACAACTCTTCTGTGGGCTATCAGAACACAGAAATATTGGAGAAATTCGGAAAAAAACCAATTTTACTCAAAAATTTCGAACTTTGACTGATATAACTCTTTCGTATTGCACTTTAGCGATTCGATCTATTATGATAAAAGTTAGAACTCTTCTGGGGGCTATAAAATAACAGAGCTATTTGAGAAAATCGCAAAAAAGTTTTACTCAAAAATTTCGTACTTTGATCGATGTAACTCTTTCGTTTTTCACTTTAGCGATTCGATCGATTATGATAAAAGTTAGAACTCCTCTGGGGGCTATAAAAACACAGAGATATTTGAGAAATTCGCAAAATAGTTTTACTCAAAAATTTCGTACTTTGATTGATATAACTCTTTCGTTTTTCACTTTAGCGATTTGATCCATAATGTTAAAAGTTAGAACTCTTCTCGGGGCTATGAGAACACAGAGATATTAAAGAAATTCGCATAAAAAATTTCACTCAAAAATTTCGAAATTTGACTGATATAAGTCTTACCTTTTTCACTTCAAAAATTCAATACATCGTGATAAAAGTTACAACTCTTCTGTGGGCTATCAGAACACAGAAATATTGGAGAAATTCGGAAAAAAACTAATTTTACTCAAAAATTTCAAACTTTGACTGATCTAACCCTTTCGTCTTGCACTTTAGCGATTCGATCTATTATGATAAAAGTTAGAACTCTTCTGGGGGCTATAAAAACACAGAGATATTTGAGAAATTCGCAAAAAAGTTTTACTCAAAAATTTAGTACTATGATTGATATAACTCTTTGGTTTTTCACTTTAACAATTTGATCCATAATGATAAAAGTTAGAACTCTTCTCGGGGCTATGAGAACACAGAGATATTAAAGAAATTCGCAAAAAAAATTTTACTCAAAAATTTCGAAATTTGACTGATATAAGTCTTCCCATTTTCACTTCAAAAATTCGATACATCGTGATAAAAGTTACAACTCTTCTGTGGGCTATCAGGACACAGATATATTGGAGAAATTCGGAAAAAAACCAATTTTACTCAAAAATTTCGAACTTTGACTGATATATCTCTTTCGCCTTGCACTTTAGCGATTCGATCTATTATGATAAAAGTTAGAATTCTTCTGGGGGCTATAAAAACACAGAGATATTTGAGAAATTCGCAAAAAAGTTTATTCAAAAATTTAGTACTTTGAATGGTATAACTCTTTGGTTTTTCACTTTAGCGATTTGATCCATAATGATAAAAGTTAGAACTCTTCTCGGGGCTATGAGAACACAGAGATATTAAAGAAATTCGCATAAAAAATTTCACTCAAAAATTTCGAAATTTGACTGATATAAGTCTTACCTTTTTCACTTCAAAAATTCGATACATCGTGATAAAGGTTACAACTCTTCTGTGGGCTATCAGAACACAGAAATATTGGAGAAATTCGGAAAAAAACCAATTTTACTCAAAAATTTCGAACTTTGACTGATATAACTCTTTCGTCTTGCACTTTAGCGATTCGATCTATTATGATAAAAGTTAGAACTCTTCTGGGGGCTATAAAAACACAGAGATATTTGAGAAATTCGCAAAAAAGTTTATTCAAAAATTTAGTACTTTGAATGATATAACTCTTTGGTTTTTCACTTTAGCGATTTGATCCATAATGATAAAAGTTAGAACTCTTCTCGGGGCTATGAGAACACAGAGATATTAAAGAAATTCGCAAAATAGTTTTACTCAAAAATTTCGTACTTTGATTGATATAACTCTTTCGTTTTTCACTTTAGCGATTTGATCCATAATGATAAAAGTTAGAACTCTTCTCGGGGCTATGAGAACACAGAGATATTAAAGAAATTCGCAAAAAAAATTTCACTCAAAAATTTCGAAATTTGACTGATATAAGTCTTCCCTTTTTCACTTCAAAAATTCGATACATCGTGATAAAAGTTACAACTCTTCTGTGGGCTATCAGAACACAGAAATATTGGAGAAATTCGGAAAAAAACTAATTTTACTCAAAAATTTCAAACTTTGACTGATCTAACCCTTTCGTCTTGCACTTTAGCGATTCGATCTATTATGATAAAAGTTAGAACTCTTCTGGGGGCTATAAAAACACAGAGATATTTGAGAAATTCGCAAAAAAGTTTTACTCAAAAATTTAGTACTATGATTGATATAACTCTTTGGTTTTTCACTTTAGCGATTTGATCCATAATGATAAAAGTTAGAACTCTTCCCGGGGCTATGAGAACACAGTAATATTAAAGAAATTCGCAAAAAAAATTTCACTCAAAAATTTCGAAATTTGACTGATATAAGTCTACCCTTTTTCACTTCAAAAATTCGATACATCGTGATAAAAGTTACAACTCTTCTGTGGGCTATCAGAACACAGAAATATTGGAGAAATTCGGAAAAAAACCAATTTTACTCAAAAATTTCAAACTTTGACTGATCTAACCCTTTCGTCTTGCACTTTAGCGATTCGATCTATTATGATAAAAGTTAGAACTCTTCTGGGGGCTATAAAAACACAGAGATATTTCAGAAATTCGCAAAAAAGTTTTACTCAAAAATTTAGTACTATGATTGATATAACTCTTTGGTTTTTCACTTTAACAATTTGATCCATAATGATAAAAGTTAGAACTCTTCTCGGGGCTATGAGAACACAGAGATATTAAAGAAATTCGCAAAAAAAATTTCACTCAAAAATTTCGAAATTTGACTGATATAAGTCTTCCCTTTTTCACTTCAAAAATTCGATACATCGTGATAAAAGTTACAACTCTTCTGTGGGCTATCAGGACACAGATATATTGGAGAAATTCGGAAAAAAACCAATTTTATTCAAAAATTTAGAACTTTGACTGATATAACTCTTTCATCTTGCACTTTAGCGATTCGATCTATTATGATAAAAGTTAGAACTCTTCTGGGGGCTATAAAATAACAGAGATATTTGAGAAATTCGCAAAAAAGTTTATTCAAAAATTTAGTACTTTGAATGGTATAACTCTTTGGTTTTTCACTTTAGCGATTTGATCCATAATGATAAAATTTGGAACTCTTCTCGGGGCTATGAGAACACAGAGATATTAAAGGAATTCGCAAAAAAAATTTCACTCAAAAATTTCGAAATTTGACTGTTATAAGTCTTCCCTTTTTCACTTCAAAAATTCGATACATCGTGATAAAAGTTACAACTCTTCTGTGGGCTATCAGAACACAGAAATATTGGAGAAATTCGGAAAAAAACCAATTTTACTCAAAAATTTCGAACTTTGACTGATATAACTCTTTCGTCTTGCACTTTAGCGATTCGATCTATTATGATAAAAGTTAGAACTCTTCTGGGGGCTATAAAATAACAGAGATATTTGAGAAATTCGCAAAAAAGTTTTACTCAAAAATTTCGTACTTTGATAGATGTAACTCTTTCGTTTTTCACTTTAGCGGTTCGATCGATTATGATAAAAGTTAGAACTCTTCTGGGGCTATAAAAACACAGAGATATTTGAGAAATTCGCAAAAAAGTTTATTCAAAAATTTAGTACTTTGAATGGTATAACTCTTTGGTTTTTCACTTTAGCGATTTGATCCATAATGATAAAAGTTAGAACTCTTCTCGGGGCTATGAGAACACAGAGATATTAAAGAAATTCGCAAAAAAGTTTCACTCAAAAATTTCGAAATTTGACTGATATAAGTCTTCCCTTTTTCACTTCAAAAATTCGATACATCGTGATAAAAGTTACAACTCTTCTGTGGGCTATCAGAACACAGAAATATTGGAGAAATTCGGAAAAAAACCAATTTTACTCAAAAATTTCGAACTTTGACTGATATAACTCTTTCGTCTTGCACTTTAGCGATTCGATCTATTATGATAAAAGTTAGAACTCTTCTGGGGGCTATAAAAACACAGAGATATTTGAGAAATTCGCAAAAAAGTTTATTCAAAAATTTAGTACTTTGAATGATATAACTCTTTGGTTTTTCACTTTAGC